>NC_090445.1:434875441-439675441 GCF_031143425.1 Pleurodeles waltl | reverse complement strand
CTCCCACAGTTTTGAGAGAACTCCTTCACAGTCAGGACTTTTAGGGATAATGGCCTTCTGTAATGCCATTGTTTCCCATGCCAGTCTCCACCTGCGTCCCCTACAGCAGTGTCCGTCTCGCCAGTAGGCTGAATCACAGGGTCACTGGGAAGATCTAGTGTTGTCAGACAACCATACTCAACTGCTCTCTGCGGTGGTGGAACACCACCAACCTGTTGAAGCAGCAGCCTTTTTTACACCCTGTGCCTCAGATCATTCTAACAGATGCCTCACAAATAGGCTGGGGTGCTCACCATCAAGACAACTCAGTACAGGGCCATTGGGATCCTCATCAATACCTACATATAAACTTATTAGAGCTTCAGGCCTTATTTCTAGCCCTAAAAGCATTTCTTCATCACCTTTCTCACAAAGTTGTCCTAGTCCGCACAGACAATATGATAACGATGTACCAACTTCAGAAACAAGGAAAGGACGTGGTCACTCCAATTGTCACAACTCTCTTAGACAATATGGAAATGGGCTCTCCATCATCACATTCAACTAGTGGTAGAGTATCTCCCAGGAATGGACAATGACTTTACAGACCTGCTCAGCAGGATGCAGCACCAAGTCCACGAATGGGAACTCCACCCGCAAGTCATTCAAAAATACTTCCGAAAGTGGGGCACAAAATGGCAAAACTTCACCTCCAGGTACCCACACCCTCTATCCAAGTGCAACGCTCTATGGATGAGCTGGTCAGGGATATTTGCCTATGCTTTTCCATCTCTCCCTCTCATTCCATTTCTAGTTTGACAGATCAGGCAAACATCTCACAACATGATCCTTGTTGCTCCAACATGCCAGCCCTGGTTCACCACACTACTGGACCTCTCAGTAGTCCTCCACAAAAAGCTTTCCAACAGGCTGGACCTTCTCACTCAAAACCAAGGCCAGGTATGGCATCCAGCTCCTGAGTTCATAGAGCTTGGTTACGTTTGCCTGCAGAATTCATGGCCATCCTCAGAAAAGCTCATAAATCCACTACCAGAGTGTGTTCTGCTGCAAAGTGGACAGGCTTTGTTTGCTACAGTCAATCCAAAAACATTAATCTCATTAAAGCTATTACACCTCAATTCACTTAGATCTCGCAACCATAGCTGCAGACTCCCAAAACAGACAGCATAAATCACTCTTTAGGTTTCCAGTGATCAAAGCATTCATTAAAAGCCTTAAATGGGTCATTCTGCCAAGAGTGCCCCCTGCACCATCATGGAACCTCAGTATTGTCCATACCAGACTCACGGATCCACCTTTTAAGCCACTTCATTCATGTCCTCTTCAGTACCTCAAATGAAAACTTTTTTTTTTTTGTGCTGTCACATCTCTCAGATGTGTTAGTGAGCTCCAGGCCCTAACCTTGGAAGAACCATTCTTCCAGATTCACAGGGACAAAGTGGTTCTTCGCACTAATCCGAAGTTCCTCCCTAAAGTGGTCTCTCAGTTCCACATTAATCAATCCATCGAATTACCAGTCTTCTTTCCGCTACCTGACTCAGTTGCTGAAAGAGCCCTTCACACTTTGGATGTTAGATGTGCATCAATGCTCTACATTGATAGAACTAAGGTCTTTAGGAAGACTAACAGCTCTTTGTGGCCATCTCATTACCTCATAATGGCAGTCCAATATTGAAGAACGCATAGCTAGGTGGATAGTAAAATGTATTTAAGCCTGTTATGCCAAAGCAAAAAGACAACTTCTGTTATTCCCAGAGTGCACACTACTAGAAAGTAAGGAGCCACTATAGCTTTCCTTGAAAATATACCTGTAGCTGACATTTGTAAGGCAGGTACCTGGTGTACACCACATACATTTACAAAACACTATTGTGTAGATGTACTTCCACACCAGCAAGCTAATGTAGGTCAAACAGTACTAAGAATGTAGGCCAAGCAGTACTAAGAATACTTTTCCAGTCAACTGCAACTCCCACAGGCTAGCCACCGCTTTCATGGAGGGACTGCTTTACAGTATAAGCAGAGCATGTGCATCTACAGCCACACATGTCACAGAACGAAAAATGTTACTTACCCAGTAGACATCTGTTCGTGGCATGTAGTGCTGTAGATTAACATGTGCGCCCTCCCTCCTCCCCGCACACCTGTGGCTGTTTGTTACTTTATACTTGTATATAGTTGTACATATATAGTTACATTTGCATGGACATCTTTCTCTATACTTCCTCTACACTCCTTTTCTCACCCGCCTGCGTGAAAGCAATCTAACAAAGCAGTTGATGCCCATGCGCAGTATCACCGAGAAGGAGTTGTCACTTGCTCCTGTGACTCGAAAAAGCATGTCAATCTACAGCACTGCATCCCAGGAACATATGTCTACTGGGTAAGCAATATTTTCCTTTCCTGGTGGTCTTAGGTAAAGTGAATGCTCAAGCTCTAGGATTCCTAATGCTTCCTTGCCCCATAGCTGTCTTATCTTGGTCTAGTTTCTAACAATAAGAAAGGAATCGAAGAGAGCCAGAGCCTAGAAGTTGGTTAAAGTTACCTTCATAATGCCTGTACAGCTCCTTTTCCAGAGGCTTTTTTCTGCCCCAATCCTTCTTGATTGGTTAACACAATCTTACCATCATGCTGTTTAGCAAGCGACAGTTAGTGTTGGTTTGAAGACGCACCATGATATGGGCATTTACTGCGTGCGGTGATACGAAATTTGGCATGCAAAGCTCGGTTTATGGAACTTTTGAAAAGCGGTTCTCAGTTCCCCTACTAGATGATAATGTAGTCATTGGGTGAGTATACAAGAGAGCTAAGACTTTGCATTAACAGGTCACCAAAAAGATAACTTAACATTTTGCAGCAGGAAGAGCTCACACTGCTAACATTATTTTATTTTGAGGTTCTCAAATAATGTGATTTTGCAGCTGCTGTTTTCTGCAAAATGATGGGTTGGTCACATTAAACGTCATCTGCTTTATTATCTGTAATTTTAACGAAAAAAATAGTTTCTAGCTCCAACTGATAAAAAGTTACTAAAAATGCACCAACACGTGCTGCTGTGCAGTGGAAGGCCTTTTGCAAAAGGTTGACTGGTGATGTTTGTTGCTTATTGCTATATTTGGATGGTAAACTGGAACTAATTAGGTGAAACCTATGCCCAGATAGTGGTAAGAAGTATAGAAATGAAAAATGATAAAGAAATAATATCACTGAATGTGCCACATTACGCTGCATAATTAGCCTTTTCTTGCCACATAACTTAGTCAGTCTTGCCGCATTTGGTCACTGCCTTGGTAACATTTCTGCTTGTCTAACTCATTTATCGTTTAGATTTGCAGTTTCTTTAGACTTCCCTGATGCCATTCAGGGCTCAAATGATGAGTTTTCTCAGCTAAAGTGATTTGACAATATCGGTGATTCATATCCACCATCTCGTGTCAAATCTATCCTCTTATCACTATACTCCCATTTACTCCTATTGCATTAGTTCTCAGTTTTCCCTGCTGATCATGAAAAAGTGAGACCTGATACTCTATGTTGGTTTTGACTATCCTAGTTTGACTGTTAGTCTGACATGGGAAATAGAGATTGATGTCTCTGATTCTCTGTAATAAATACTCTAAACACAGTGAGGATAATACTTTGTTTAACCTTTTCAAAAACTACATCTCTATGGTGGAAAACGTAGTGCTCATGTTCCCGGATATCCCCAAATACTCTGTACTTCTATAGGTTAAACCAGTGTGTTCCAGTGTGGAGCTCACTAACATGACTCTGGTCACCCAAAGCCATTTCAGATACTTGGGCACAGAGCTGGGAAAAAACAAATCCTTAGATCTTTAAACTCCAGTCTTCAAGTTCATAGATGTGAAAAATTGATTTGCCCCCAATGAATCGCCAGGATTTTTTTAACTTTTGGACTAACCCCTTTTTGTTGGTTTTTGTTGTGATTCTCACTAGCTGTAATCTCTCTAGATTGGGAGTGCTAACCACCAGTGCTCAGCTTTTTAAAATAAGGTCCTCTGCTGTGCTGCAAGGGTAACAAGCCCTAGGCTGGTTGCACAAAGGCAGCTGGGCATACATGTGTGGGCTGAGTATGTAAGACTGCAGTCTAACTCAGAAAGATATCTGCACGCAGGTAACATGTCAAGCTGGGATCCTTCATGGATTTATGCTGACTTGTCCATGCCTTATAATATAGATGGGCATTAATAGTGTGAGTATGTGCATCTGTGGTGCTTCACTGAAGTATGTTGAGTGCTCCATTGTATTGTACACTGTAGGTGAATACTGCACCAAACTATAGTTTCAGCATAGTCAGGCCTAGTATCTCAACTGATGCACAATAATTATGGTAATTTGGGATCCTAGCTATAGATGTGACATTAATTTCCACATTTCTGCACTCTCTGTGGTGCTTCAGGATTTTTCATTTTTCTCTCACTTGGCTACTAATTATGTTCTAGCCCTTAAATCACCCTGCTGGACCCATTTAATTACTTTGCTGGCCAGCTGGAGGATCAATGGCCTCCCCACACCAACGATCAGTTTGCCAGTAATTAGGCCCTCTGGAGCCGGAGCCAGTCACAGGAGGAAATGCCCTATGAAAATTCAGGAGGATAGAACCAGGCAGTTAGGGGCGAGGCTTACGTGCATAGAGATGATCTTTCAGCAGACCACTTGAACTTGCCATCTTTGAAATTCCCAAAATGTTCTGCATACGTGTTGGGGCAGGGATAGTCATGGTATGTCACCGTAGGATTAGGCAGGGGTGCCTACCTTTTGGAACTTTCCACCCCGTTTAAAACCACTGCACAATGAAGAGACACTTGAGAATAGTCTGGACCTGGCAAAAGTGACACCAGTGGGATGCCCAACTGGAAGAGAGAAGACACCTGATGCCTACTGTAAAGGTACCCTCAAGAACGTCTGATTTCACTTGGCACCCAGGGATTAGGATGTTTTTATTCATGGCCAGTGAGACTGGCACCCATACACATTCAGTCTTACAGTACGGGAATGGACTTTATGAGGGGGTACCCTGGAGCGTTTGCGTGGACCTTCTGTGGACTAATCCTGCTAGAGTGCACCATCCAGAAAGAGGAGCCCCCCTGACTTCTGCTAATCTAAGTGCCATGCAAGTGGCCAAAGGAGGAAATGGGAACTGGATGGGGCTGGCATTGAGGGCACTGTGCCTCGGATTCCCTGGGATATTGCCTTGGGAGACCCTAGAACCAAGAAAAGTGCGAGGTGAACAAGACAGGCGGCAGACACTTTGTGAGGAGGGAGAGAAGTAAAAATCAGACGACCCAAGAATTGAAAAGATTTTGAGGCCAGGAGAAACCATTCCTGGTAACGGAAACTTGCCACCAAAAGTAAAATGCCATTTTCACTGTTAAAAATAGCTCAATGGAACCAAAGAAATGGGGGAAGCTGTTTGGTCTCCTGGGCGGGACCGCCTTGTAATCAGGTGCACGTGACTTCCTCGCCTGTGCTCCATGAAGTATATTCGGGTCCCCTTATCTGCCCAAGGACCAAAACAGCAGATAAATGGCCTGTGGCACATATGCACCCCCTCAGATTAAAAACTGTCCCGAAGGTCCCCATCTCTCCATGTACCGAAAGTGGGACAAAGCCAGTGAAAACAGAACCAAGAGCACTCCCAACTCAAGAGGCCCCTAAGTAGGAGCCAGCATCCGAGCAGTGTTGGCCAGCTGAGGCACTTAAGTTTGTCTCCTGCGCAGTCTTCTTGTAGACCAATTCTCAGGTGCCCCATAAGAGGGGACAAGGACACCCCACCAAAAAAACGAAAAGTTTGGGGGCCGCCATGGAACAATCATGGCCCCCCTCAGAACCACAGGAGCCCGTTAACATAATTCTCTGTGGCACCGTAAGTCTTACAGGGAGTGAAACAAATGATCTGGGGTACCTTTTTCGTCCTTTTTAAGCATCCCTGGATTTGGGGCTTTTATCCTGATGGCTTGAAAGAGCTGGAATCTTTCTCTGAGTCCGAAGGCTGCTTTGCAGCATGTGTAAAAGTGGATAAAAGACTCATGCACACAGTTTATTGAAAATAAAAATGCTTTTTTGACAATGACAACAGTGAATCATTACATGTCTTAATGAATATAATTGTAAGGTGGTACTATCCTTGGTGGTTTTAATGGCATTCCATTTGTTTACTAAAAGTTATGACTGCTTTCATTATTGTGGAGGCACTTTGTCAAAATCAGTTGGCCTGCCTTTTGATAACTACACCGCACTCTGTGTTTAATATATGTGGGGGTTATTGTGGTTTTAGGGTTAAGACTCGCTAGTGTAATGAACTGTGAAGAAGGTGTCGCCATAGGTATTTCAACCTGTCACCACTTATATATTTGTAAATTGATGTGTAGTATTGAGTAGTGTTTTCATACTAAAGTGCTTTTTAATCATATAAGTGAAAGCTCTGACTAGACAGTGATTTTGAGGATTTTTTATTGCATTCATACTGTGAGATGCTGCAGGGTCAATGGATGGTAGACAGATTTCAAGCTACATATAAGGTCCAGGTGTCACATTATTTTGGTGGGCTGTTATGATATCGGTAAGGTAGGCTTCAAATTGTTGTGGCTTGCTTAATAATGTACACAAACTATTGTAATTCACATAGGCTAAACATACTAGAAATATAAAAGAGGAAGGATAAAGAATTCAATATACATCAGAGATTTCAAAGTAGAGGCCACAATATGGACCCGTTAAAATATTATTCTAGAATGTATTAAACAAAATAATTACGTGTAAGAAATACATCAACAGATTTTATCTTTTAGTAACTGAGGTTAGATTAATATCACAGTTTCTATGTTGTCTGTTGAATGGCGATCCTCTGTGTCCTGTTGCCTGCATACTTCATGTCTTTGGGTTGGCTGGGGACTGCTGTGGAATAATATTTTGCCAAGTAATTATTTCTTCCTGTGGCATGTTTTTGGGGCTTTTAAGAATTAAATGCGGATAGAACTACTGGCTTAATAATGTTTTTTTGTTTAAGCAGCTAAAAACGATTGGCTGTCTCACTGGTAACTGAAAATCCTAGGATATGTTTTGTCCCATGCTGATAATCTTGTCTGTGCTGGTAAATCTCATAGCTTTATTAAATTAAGCAGCATTTCAGGTCTCTGGTAATTAAACTTATTTCCCGTTCTCTTTGGTGCCTTTCAGGAACTGGTATTGGAAGTGGTGGTGGTGCAATCTCCGAGCTCTTATGAAGATTGCTTTGGGCTGTGTCCCTGGCGTCATTCTCTGGAATCTATATGTACCAGTATGGATGCATTTTCTTTGAACGTGAGCTGTGTACCCAAAACAGACTAATTCTGGGGAGGTTTCTTTTATTTTAAATTTCAAAGAATGCCCCACGTTCCTTTACTGTCATCCTCTATTGCAACCAGATGAACAATGAATTGCCAATCATGTTTGGGACTAGGCTTTGAGAATCCTCTGTGATTCAAAATATGTTATTTATTTTGTTGTTTTTTAATGTTGGAAACCATTCTTCATTGCTCATCACAGTCAGCCTTTGAATGTATATTCTTCACTCTATGCATCAAAGGTTTCTGCCAAGAGAATTTGAGATCAGCAGACAGGATTCGGGCTTAAATGGCCTTTCCCCCCAACTGCTTTTTTTAGTTGTTCCATTTTAAAAAAAAAACCGTTCCCTAAGATTGAGAACTCTCTTCTCTGCTTTCGTAAGAAACCCTCTTTTGGCGATGCACTTGTAAATGATCTTGTGTTTGCAGCTTGGCACCTGAGCACTGCCACAACAACTTATGTTTTTGTGTGAATTTTCCTTGAAAAATAATGTTTTTTGTTACTGATGAAACTATTTGATCCCATGGATTTCAGTTTCTACCCTAGTAGGCTGTGAAAAGACAATAACATTTTTCTGGTCTGTAAATGTATGCTTTTCCGTCTCCAGCTGAACAGTTGTGGAATTATTTGTACCTATTATGTTTCTTATGATGAGGCTAGATTCTAACTTTTTACTCTAATAAAGTTTTATAGAAAAAGGTTACACTGAAATCACTTTGTTTTGACTTTCTCTTTGCAGTGTATAAGCTGCAGTGTTTCTTTACGTTGCTGAGAGGGTGTTTTCTAGCAGTTTGACTTATTCAAATTGTTAAATCTCTGATAAGATATGGATGGTCCTAAACCATGTTTAAAATCGCTGCAGTTTTATGTGTAACAGATTCCCTCTTGGGGCAAGGAAGGCCTTTCTGCTTCAAGACTGTGGCCAGCCCCACAACAGGCTTTTGCTATTGAGGGTTCAGAACTCTTCGCAACCTGAGCTTCTTTCACTTGTACAGACCTCCACTGTGTGCCAGCAAAGTAGTCTGTCTCCACTCCCCCTAAATTAATGGTCCCGGCTCCATCAGCCCAAAATGTCCATAGAAAGCGGTCAGAGTTCTTCTTTACCAAATCCCTTCCTGGTCTGCCGAGCTTCACCAACATGAAAGCCGCAGCAGTTATTCCTTGCTCATTCTCAGATGTTCTACCAAGAACTTAGAGTTTGGCTCAACCTGAGCCAAACCTGACTTGGGTACCTTTGCCTTGTGGCAGCTGTGCCTGTCTCTTTTTGTTTTCCCATGCCCATCCTTATGGCCTTTGAAAATTGGGGAAAATAATCTGGGCAGACACTACAATTAAAGAAGTAATGTATTTGCTTTGTAATAAAAACTTTAATTCGGAATAGACAGGGCGAAAGCCAAAGGGTGAATACCTTGAAAGAGGGGGATCCACCAATTAACTGAAGCCTCATTCCTGTACATAACCATATCTCAAAAATGTAGGACCTCCTTCCCAGGATCTGGACCTACCCATGCCTCCATTGACTAAAACTGGAGCCCTTCTCAGGAGTGCTGGAGGAAAACCAGCTTCATAAAAGAAAATACTACTTCATCAGTCACTGTAGTTCATGCCTTTTGAAACCATTCTTAAAAACCTCCAGCTGGCATCAGAAGAGGGATCTGGGATAACATCATGTATCCCCCATGACAGAGTAGATTTTTATATGGTCTGAAAGAGGGTCAGAAACAGTTACGGATCAAACTGCACTGAATAAACAGCTTCTACTTAAAACAAGAATCGGCCCAACTCCACAAGTACAGGCTCTCAAGAAGCTGATGCCTTCAATTTAGCTTTGCACAGGGCCCAGCTAACTCTACTCACCAATTACCGACGTATCAGGAAAATAGGATTTGGACTTTTTTCTTCTCTACATATGAGAGAGAAGCTGAACAAGCTAAGTGTGACCTCGTCCCCTTAACTCACTCTGCTTCTAACCTGGAATATTCTATCAGCCTGTTTGTCTGCAAATCCTGCAGGAACCCCGCCTTATGATGAAGTTAAAGTGTCCCTATTGGAGCTTCTGGGATTGGACTCATGGTTCTATGGAAGACATAGGATTTTAATTATCTGATTCACATGCTAAGGCCACTGTTCATTAGTGATCTCTAAAAGTTCCAGGGACGCCTTGCCATGGCATTGCTGAGCAGTACATATTCTTTACAGTTACTCAGGTGCCTTACCTTACTGTAGGAGACTGGGCTTTTGTTGCAGTAGTCCCCCCCACTTTTTGCCTGATATTTGATGCGACTTTGACTGAAGTACACTGGGTTCCTGCTAACAAGGTCCCCTGTACCAGTGTTCTTTTCCCAAAACTGCACAATTGTTCCCCAACCTGCAATACCTTTGGCACTCCTGTCACTCCCTAGTAAATGGTACCCCCAGGTACCTGGGGCATGGGTATAAAAGAGGGTCCCCAAGTGTTGCCACCCTCAGGGACCCCTCACCTACCTCATGCAGACTTCCACTGCAGGCTGCATGTCTTGGTGTAGCTAAAAAAGAAAACATGACATGGCACACAGCCTGTGTGCCATGCCCGCTAACACTGAATGCAATATATGTTAGCCACCCCTGCTGCAGACCTTCCAGGCATAAGGCAGGGTGCATTCTATTACATGTGTGGGCATGTCTGCAGGAGCAGATATGTCCCTGCTATGTCTTTGTCGATTCTTAGACATAGTAAGTGATCAGGGAATCCATTTTAAGTACACGTGCTGGACACTGTTCAATACAAGTTCCTCAGCTACGTGATGGCTTTACTGAAACTAAGGATGTTTGGTATCAAACATCTTGTATTAATAAACTTTCATTGATTACAGTGATGGATTTATTTATACATGCACCCAGAGGGACCTTAGCGGTGCCCCCTGAAAAATCTGCCAACTACTAGTGTGCTGGCTGATAATCCCTACCCAGCCTGCCACCAAGAGACAAGTTTCTGAACCCCAGAGGTGAGTGCCTCTGCTCTTGGGCAGTCAGGATCAAAGCCTGCTCTGGCAGGAGTGTTAAACACTCCTCTCAACTGGATGACCTGCGAATGAGCATTCCAAAGCAGAGGGCTTCCAGGAGCCTTCTGCCTATTGTATGCTAATCTGGCTTCCCTCAGAGGTGAGGAGGTGCTGATTTGGCTCTTGGACAGAGGGCAAAATTAGTAAAACATGTCCGCCTACAGGCCAGCGCTTCACCCCTACGCTGAGCTACTTGATGTAAACACGAAATTTGAAAGTCTGCCATCTAGGAATTCTAGGACGGGGTTATGCCCACTTACCACAGGAAGTGGTCATATACAGGGTATAGTATCCCCAGGGTATCCTACACTTCCCTAATGTCCCTAAATTAAGTATTTAGGGTAGCACCTGGCCCCAGAAAATCAGATCTGCCAACCTGAAAGAAGATGACTGACCCTGAAGAGTTGAGAAAACAAGAACAAAGTCTAGCAACTGACCTGGCCCAGGCCCACTGGCCTGCCTGTTGTCCTTGAAAGCTGTGCCAAAGATGACCTTTCCTACAACTGCCTGTGCCTTCCAAAAGCCTGGGAGGACTGCCAGCCTTCAACCAAGACCCAGGAACTCCTGTGGAGTAGTGCAGCTGCTCCCCCGCATCCTACTGGCACAGAGGAAGAACTTTGAGAACTATAGTGTAGGAAGCTGGCCCGGTGTGTGGTGGGTACATAGGGTACTTACACCTTATACCAGGTCCAGGTATCCCTTCTTAGTGAAGTGTAGGCAGTGTCTAGAAGTCAGGCTCTCTAGAGGTAGCTGTGGATGAGCAGCCAAGGCTTATCTAGAAGACACGCAAAGCTCATGCAATACCACTGTAGTCACACAGCACTTACACACATGAAATAAAACACTGAGTTGTACAAAAATAAAGGTACTTTATTTTTGGAACACAATACCACCAAAATACTAGAAGTGGAATTTCCCCAAACAACCCACAAGGAGGAAAAAAGAAGACACTCAGACAAGACTGCAAGAAACCAGCAGTGGATTCCTGAAGACCTGTGGAGAGAGGGGACCAAGTCCAAAGGTCACAGTGGAGTCCAGGAGGAGTAGGAGCTACTACCCACCCAGCTGTAGTTGCAGGAGTTTGTCGACGGTGAGGAAGAACAGGTCAGCACTGCAGCCTTTGAGCCGGAGAAGAGTTCCTGATGGATGCAGAAGATGTCCCACGCTGGAGTGAAGATTGTAGATGTGTGTCGGTGCAGGAATTCCACAAACAAGCCTTGGCAAAGGCAAACTCGTGGTTGGTGGAAAAGGAGTGCTGCCAGGGACCAACAAGGCCCAGGAAGGGGAGTTGCAGGGGACCCACAGCATCACAGAGAGTCCACAGGAGCAGAGGCAGCACCTAAAGGACGGGGACACAGAAGTTGCAGAAGGAGCCCACGCAGCACTACAGGAAAGGATTCCACCCCGCAGGAGAACTACGCAGAGGGCTTTGAGCCACAGGAAGGAGGGCTGGGGACTGGAGCTACACGTCACCTGAAGATCCCTTGGAGGAAATGCAAACAAACCTTGGCAACTGCAAGAGACGCGGTGCACGGGGGTAATGTCCTGTGTGGGGAGGCAAGGGCTTACCTCCACCAAATTTGGACAGCTGGCAAAGAGGACCAAGGGGACTACTCCACACCACCACCCATGATGTTGAATCCACGCAGCTGGAGATGAGAGGAGATCCATGCAGCCGGTCGACGTTGCAGCAGGTGCCTGCGGACGCAGGGGAGTGACTCCTTCACTCCAAGGGAGATTCCTTCTTCTTCTTGTGCAGACTGAAGAGTTGCCGTCTTCTGAGGATGCACTGCCTGGGAAGTATTGCAAAGCTGGTAGGAGCCGTGGAAACTAAGTTGCAGAAGTGTCTTCTTTGTGGATTGCAACGTTTCCGGTTCCTGGAGGGTCCAGTTGTCGGTTCCTGGAGGGGTCAGAAGTCGAAGTGGAGGTTGCAGAAGAGTCCTACTGGAATCTTGCAAGCCGAATCTGAGGACCCACCCAAGAGAGAGACCCTAAATAGCCCTGAAAGGGGGATTGGTCACCTAGCCAGGTAAGCACCTATCAGGAGGGGGCTCCGACGTCACCTGACTGGCCAGGCCACTCAGATGCTCCCAGAGTTTCTTGCCAACCTTAAAAACAAGAATGGCACCACCCAGGGACCCTTTGGAGGAGCTCTGAGCACCACCCCTGAGGTAGAGATGGGCAGGGAAGTGGTCAATCCCTTTTCCATTGTCCAGATTCGCGCCAGAGCAGGTACTGACCTTCAAAGCATACCAGTGGCTTGGGGAGGCTACCCCCTCCCAAGCCAGTCACACCTATTTCCAAAGGGAGAGAGTGTTACCTCCCTCTCCTAAAGGAAAACCTTTGTTCTGCCTTCCTGGGCTTAATCAGATCAAGCAGCAGGAGGGCAGAAACCTGTCTGAGGGGTGGCAGCAGTTTGGGCTGTCCGGAAAACCCTATAAGACTGGTGGTAGCAATGCTGGGGGTTCTCTAAGGAGCCCCCAGAGTGCATGGAATCATACAAACAATAATGGCAACAGTATTGGGGTATGATTCAGACATGTTTGATAGTAAACATGCCCAGGTACAGAGTTACCAGTATGTAGCTGGACATAGGTAGAAACCTATGTCCAGTAATCGCGTAAAATGGTGTCCCTGCACTCACAAAGTCTAGGGAAATGGGCCTGGAGTGTGTGGGGGGCAGCTCTGCTAGTGCAGGGGCGCTGTCACACACACACACATGTACCTGCACTCTGCCCTCTGGGCTGAGATGGCCGACCATAGGGGTGACTAATAGTGACCTGGTGCAGTGACCTGTAGTGAAAAACTGGTGCATGCACCTGTTTCACGTAGACTGTAATGGCAGGCCTGCAGAACCCTTTGCATGGGCTCCCTATGGGTCACATAATATATGCAGCAGCCCATAGGGATCCCCTGGTACCCCAATGCACTGGGTACCTAGGTACCATATACTAGGGACTTACATGGGGGGACCAGTATGCCAGTTGTGGGAAGAAAAAGGTACAGTTACCAAGTTAGAAGGAAGAGATCATAATCACTGGGGTCCTGGTTAGCAGGATCCCAGTGAACACAGTCAAACATACTTCCAATCAGTCAGAAAATGGTGGTAACCATGCCAAGAAAGATGGCACTTTCCTACATATGGACCGCCAAAGTCCGACACCGGAAAGCACTACCACCGTGCCCCCAGCCGGAGTTGAAGTGGGCCAACGGTGCCACTGTGGTCCCTCGACCCTCCAGAGGCAAAGCCCACCTTGGGTTTGCCAACTGTGGACTTCCTGACAACATTAGGGCACCCAAAGCTGAAAAACACCTCTGTACCCGGATGCCACAGTCCCTCCGAAGTGACCTTTGTTGCTGCCTTGGACCTCACCCTATACTTACCTTAATTTCAGAAGAACAGTCCTGTAAGTTGTTGCTAAGTGCTCGAATGCAGTATATGTTCCTTTTTCTCATAGTATAACATTGGGGCACCCGATGCTGAAAAGCACCTCTGCCTCCAGATGCCTCAGTACCTCCCAAGGTGACCTGTTGGTGCTGCCTTGGACCCTGCCCCGTACTCACCTTAAGTCTGGAAGTTTGGTCCTGTAAGTCAATATAAGGAACCTGTATACAGTATAAGCCTTTCCTCCATAGTATAAAATTCCCCTTCCAGAAATTGCGCTGTTGATTGTTCAAACCTTTAAAAATTCATAAGTAGAAACTTACTTACCTGTTTGTGTTAAATCTTGGTGCCTAAATTATCTAAAGATAAGTGTTATTTTTATAAATTGGCTTGGATCTTCTTTTTGAGTCATGTGTTCTTTTATCCACTGTGTGCATGCAGCAAATGTCTAAAACTACTCTGATAAGCCTAAGGCTGTTCGGCCACACTACCCCCAAAGAGAGCACCTTGGGATTGCTAGAAGAGGCCCCTGTCCACTTATAAGGGATACCTGGACTCTTTGCACAGTATACATCCTTTTGGTATACTATAAAGATCCTGCTTCCTAGATGTACCCATAAATTTGATCCCTATGGTGACAAATGTTTTTAATTTCCTTGTTTTCAATAATGAAGCAAATTAGGAGCAATATCCACTCCAGCTTAATCACTAAGGTGTGCCTTCACAAACATGAGCGTTCTTGACTATCGCACACACTCACATATTTCATCACCTAATTAAGTTTTTTTTATATTTGTGTCTCCAAATGCAGGCATCACCTTCCCCCAGTTAGCCCCTGTTCTGATGAGGGTGCTCTTGCTACCATTGAACATTAGACGTCTCCAAGTGGGGCAAGGATTATTGCGAATAAGAGCAAGTCCTATGCAGTCTCCTTTCATCTCATCAGTTCTAAGAAAGCAAGGGGAGCAACAGTACCATAAGGAATTTGTTTCTCGCCTACATTTATAAAAATGGACTGCCTCTCTTTACCACAGTTAGTAATACTGTAGTGAAACCACCCATATTTTCAAGACACCCCGACTACTATAATACCAAGTCCTTTAGAGTTTTGGTGTGGTCAGGCATCATTTCCAAAGGATTATATTGAGGTTTTGGAAGAGAAGGAATTGACAGCTGAAGCCCAGAAGAAATGAGTCATCAATGCGCTTTGCTACATGCTGAACCCTTTTCCGCAATGAATCAGATTTCGTTCGGTTTGGCACAGAGAGAAGTCCCTATATTAGCTAGGGTTTTTTTCCTTATCGACCTGTCATGACAGTGGGGTTGAAGTCGCTTTTACCTTATTTCACTGAAGAACAAGGTTTGTTAAATCAAACCAATAGGTAGAATTGGAGAAGGAAGCAAGCAATACTGATCCGAAAATGCTTAAGGCAGAATGTACCAGCCATAGCCGAAGATCATATCACCAGTGGGGCACCTTGCCTTCTCTAAGTGAGAGACACTGTATTGCAATGTTTTTTTTCTGGCCAGGCGTACACACAGATGTTAAATGCCTCTATCACAGGTGTGAAGTGTGCCAAACTAGGTCATCGTGGGTGTTCCCTGAGTGCCTCATCAACCGCTCCCTTTCATTGAAGTTTGTCATGAGAGGATCACTGAGGATTTGATGGGTTCACTGGAGAGTTCCTGGAAAGGCTACATATAAGTCTTGCTGGTACTGGACTAAGCAGTGGCCACTACTGTAGCCGTGGTCTCTGCTGATTGCCCCACTTCTGCCCAAAATACGGGCCCTCATTGAAGGTCCTAACAGATCAAGGTACCCCCTTTATATATAGAATGATGAAGGGCACCCAAATCTTCCATATGAAATCTGTGCTTCTCTCTGCATACCACCTGAAAACAGTTTGGATGAGCTATTCAACACTGCACAAGCCCAATAGTTTGGTCTATATATATATATGTTCGATGGCATGTGTAGCTGCAGATACACATGCTGTGCATTATCCTGCCATCTAGTGTTGGGCTCGGAGTGTTACAAGTTGTTTTTCTTCAAAGAAGTCTTTTCGAGTCACAAGACTGAGGGACTCCTCCCTTTCGGCTCCATTGCGCATGGGCGTCGACTCCATCTTAGATTGTTTTCTTTCCGCCATCGGGTTTGGACGTTTTCCTCTTCGCTCTGTGTTTCGGTTCGGAAAGTTAGATAAATCTCGGAAAATTCGACGATATTGTTTGCGTTCGGTATCGGGTTAGTAATAGCAGATCGACACCGAATAAAAGAAGAGCTCCGGTAGCCCTTCGGGGCTTCCACTCCCCGGCGGGGCCTGGTCGGCCCGACCGCGTGCGTCTTCAAGGCTCATGGAACGGACCCCATTCCGCTTCTGCCCTGAATGCCACAATAAGTATCCTTATACAGACCAGCATTTGGTCTGTAATTTGTGTTTGTCCCCCGAACACAAAGAGGTTACTTGCGAGGCCTGTCGGGCATTTCGGTCGAAGAAGACGCTACGGGACCGGAGAGCTCGAAGACTTCAAATGGCGTCGATGCCGGCAGGACACCACGACGTCGAAGAAGAGGAGACTTTCTCCATTCCTGATTCGGACTCGGATGAGGCCAAAAGTGAGCAGCCGGCGAGGCAACAAACCGTGAGTAAAACTGCCCCGGCCAAAACTCACACAAAGATAATGAAAGCCCAGTGGACGCCACCGCCGGCAGGCCATGGCTTAACCCGTAAGCACAGTGACCAGCCATCGGCACCGAAAAAGGGCACACACGTGTCGAAGACATCCGACTCCGGTCGAGATACCGGCACAGAGTTTACTCGGCACCGAGATACTGGCTCCGACTAAACTCGGCACCGAGATATTGTCACCCCGAAACAGAAAAAGGTGGCTTCGAAGCCGAAAAAGACTGCGTAAAAGGTTCTGGTGCCGAAACACCCAGCCTCGGAGCCGAAACAGAGCTCCTATTCAGAAGAACAAGGCCTTTCATCACAACTACAAGGCCATAAATGTGGACAAGAATTAGAGATGGGAGAGCCAGACTATACACAAAGAAGGCTCCATATTCAGAAGGACACAGGGAAAATAAGAACTCTTCCCCCAATTAAAATGAAACGAAAACTCGCTTTCCAAGTAACAGAAAAACAGCCAAAAGCAAAAGTGGCTAAAGAAAAAACTCCACCACGTTTTACACCACAGCCATCGCCACAGCACTCACCACAACTGTCACCAATTGCAACACCCCCAATGATGCAATCACCAACGCACACAGGGATGAGCCAGGATGACCCAGATGCATGGGATCTATATGATGCACCAGTATCTGACAATAGTCCGGATTGCTACCCGGCAAGACCATCACCACCAGAAGACAGTACTGCTTACATGCATGTGGTGTCCAGAGCAGCTACTTTTCACAATGTAGCACTGCATGCAGAACCTATAGAGGATGACTTTTTAATACCCTGTCATCAACACATAGCCAATACCAGAGTCTGCCTATGTTACCAGGCATGTTAAAAAACGCGAAACAGGTGTTTCAAGACCCCGTCAAAGGCAGAGCCATCACACCTAGGGTGGAGAAGAAATACAAACCTCCCCCTACGGACCCTGTGTACATCACGCCACAACTAACACCTGACTCGGTGGTAGTAGGGGCAGCCCGGAAAAGGGCAAACTTACAGACTTCTGGGGATGCACCACCACATGACAAAGAAAGTTGGAAGTTTGATGCAGCAGGAAAAAGGGTTGCAGCACAAGCAGCCAATCAATGGCGTATTGCCAATTTCCAAGCTTTATTAGCAAGATATGACAGGGCTGATTGGGACGAAATGCAGCATTTCATTGAACATCTTCCCAAAGAGTTTCAAAAGCGTGCACAACAAGTGGTGGAGGAGGGCCAAAGTATCTCCAACAACCAGATACGATCGGCTATGGATGCAGCGGACATAGCCGCCAGAACAGTGAACACAGCAGTCACTATTCGTAGACACGCATGGCTACGCACCTCCAGATTTAAGCCAGAGATCCAGCAGGCTGTGCTTAATATGCCTTTTAATGGACAACAGTTGTTTGGGCCGGAGGTGGATACAGCTATAGAAAAGCTCAAGAAAGACACGGACACGGCCAAAGCCATGGGCGCGCTTTACTCCCCACAGAGCAGAGGCACCTTTAGGAAGCCACACTTTAGAGGGGGGTTTCGAGCCCAAAGCACAGAACCTTCAACCTCACAGACCAGACCCTCCTACCAGGGCCAATACCAAAGAGGAGGTTTTTGGGGTCAATATAGGGGTGGACAGTTTCCTAAAACACAAGGGAAATTCCAAAGCCCAAAAACCCCACAAACAAAACAGTGACTCCAATGTCACAAATCCCCAACACATAACACCAGTGGGAGGGAGACTCACAAATTATTACAAAAATTGGGAAGACATAACTACGGACTCGTGGGTCCTATCCATTATCTGACATGGTTATTGCAAAGAATTCCTACAATTACCACCAAATGTGCCTCCAAAAGCACACAACATGTCCAAACTGCACTTGGATCTATTACAACTAGCAGTCCAAGCGTTATTACAAAAAAGAGGCAATAGAACTAGTGCCCAACCATCAGAAAGGAACAGGTGTTTATTCCCTGTATTTTCTAATACCAAAAAAGGACAAAACACTGAGACCCATCTTAGATCTCAGAACACTAAACCCTTTACATCCAATCAGATCACTTCCACATGGTAACACTTCAAGACTTGATTCCCTTACTCAAACAACAAGACTACATGTCAACGTTAGACCTCAAGGATGCTTACTTCCATATACCCATACATCCTTCCCACAGGAAATACTTAAGGTTTGTAATCCAGGGAGTACACTACCAATTCAAGGTGTTACCATTTGGGATAACAACAGCACCAAGGGTATTTACAAAATGCCTTGCAGTAGTAGCTGCACATATCAGAAGACAGCACATACACGTATTCCCGTACCTAGACGATTGGTTAATAAAAACCAGCACTCAGAAACAGTGTCTTCAACACACAACATACGTCATAGAAACCCTTCACAAGCTAGGTTTCTCTATAAACTACCTAAAATCACACTTACAACCGTGTCAAATACAACAATACTTAGGAGCAACAATCTACACACACAAAAAGGGATTGCCACTCCAAGTCCACAAAGGGTACAAGCATTCCAAAATGTAATACAAACATGCACCCAAACCAACACTATCAAGTGAGGTTTGTGATGAAACTTCTAGGCATGATGTCTTCATGCATAGCCATTGTCCCAAACGCAAGACTACACATGCGGCCCTTACAACAGTGCCTAGCAACACAATGGACACAAGCACAGGGTCAACTTCAAGATCTAGTGTTGATAGACCGCCAAACACACTCCTCGCTTCAGTGGTGGAATCCTATACATTTAAACCAAGGGCGGCCATTCCAAGACCCTGTGCCTCAATACGTGATCACAACAGATGCTTCCATGGTAGGGTGGGGAGCACACCTCAACCAGCACAGCATTCAGGGACAGTGGGACGCTCAACCGAGCCAACTTCATATAAATCATTTAGAACTGCTAGCAGTATTTCTAGCATTGAAAGCATTTCAACCGATAATAGCCCACAAACACATTCTTTCCAAAACAGACAACATGACAACAATGTATTACCTAAACAAACAGGGAGGGACACACTCATCACAGCTGTGTCCCTTAGCACAAAGAATTTGGCATTGGCCGATTCACAATCACATTCGCCTAATAGCACAATACATCCCAGGAATTCAAAACCAGTTAGCCGACAATCTCAGTCGAGATCACAAACAAACCCACGAATGGGAAATTCATCCCCAGATACTACAGACTTACTTTCAAAGCTGGGGAACACCACGAATAGACCTATTCGCAACAAAAGAAAACGCAAAGTGCCAAAACTTTGAGTCCAGTTACCCGCACCCTCACTCCAAGGGCAATGCGTTATGGATGAGTTGGTCAGGGATATTTGCTTACGCTTTTCCCCCTCTCCCACTCCTTCCGTATGTAGTAAACAAATTGAGTCAATACAAACTCAAACTAATAGCACCAACTTGGGCACGCCAGCCATGGTACACAACAGTACTAGATCTGTCAGTAGTACCTCATATCAAACTACCAAACAGACCAGATCTGTTAACTCAACTATCACTCAATCTAGCAATCTGGCTCCTGAAATCTTAGAATTTGGGCATCTAGACCTTACACAAAAATGTATGGAGGTCATTAAACAAACAAGAAAACCTACTACAAGACATTGTTACGCAAATAAATGGAAAAGATTTGTTTATTACTGTCATAATAATCAAATTCAACCACTACATGCATCCGCAAAAGACATTGTAAGCTACCTATTAAACTTACAAAAATCAAATCTTGCTTTTTTGTCCATTAAAATACATCTCACAGCAGTATCTGCTTATCTGCAGAATACACATTCAACATCATTCTTTAGAATCCCAGTCATCAAAGCATTTATGGAGGGTCTAAAAAGAATCATACCCCCAAGAACACCACCAGTTCCCTCATGGAACTTTAATATTGAATTAACACGACCCATGGGTCCACCATTTGAACCCATGCCCTCTTGTGAAATACAGTACTTAACCTGAAAAGTTGCCTTCCTAATAGCAATCACATCTCTTAGAAGAGTAAGTGAAATACAAGCATTTACTATACAAGAACCCTTTATACAAATACACAAACCTAAAGTAGTTCTACGCACAAATCCAAAATTTTTACCAAAAGTTATTTCACCGTTCCACCTAAACCAAACAGTGGAACTCCCAGTCTCTTTTCCACAGCCAGACTCGGTAGCTGAAAGAGCCTTACATACATTAGACTTTAAAAGAGCACTAATGTATTACATTGATAGAACAAAGCAATTTTGCAAGACAAAACAATTGTTTGTAGCCTTCCAAAAACCTCATGCAGGAAATCCAATATCCAAACAAGGCATTGCCAGATGGATAGTGAAATGTATTCAAGCCTGCTATATTAAAGCAAAGAGAGAACTGCCTATTACCCCAAAGGCACACTCCACTAGGACAAAAGGTGCCACAATGGCCTTTCTAGGAAATATACCTATGACAGAAATATGTAAGGCAGCCACATGGTCTACGCCTCATACATTCACAAAACACTACTGTATAGATGTGTTAACAACACAACAAGCCACAGTAGGACAGGCAGTATTACGAACATTATTTCAAACAACTTCAACTCCTACAGGCTAATCCACCGCTTTTGGGGAGTAACTGCTTACTAGTCTATGCACAGCATGTGTATCTGCAGCTACACATGCCATCGAACGGAAAATGTCACTTACCCAGTGTACATCTGTTCGTGGCATGAGACGCTGCAGATTCACATGCGCCCTCTCGCCTCCCCGGGAGCCTGTAGCTGTTTTAAGTTGATGAAAACTATATGTTATATGTTGAAAAAACTTGTACATTTGTAAATTTGTAAATATATATCACTTATAATCACATTATGTACATACATACTTACTTCATTGCATGGGCATCTTTACTATATACACAACTCCTACCTCACCCTCTGCGGGAAAAACAATCTAAGATGGAGTCGATGCCCATGGAGCCGAAAGGGAGGAGTCCCTCAGTCTTGTGACTCGAAAAGACTTCTTCGAAGAAAAACAGATACACATGCTATGCACAGTTCCTGCCATCTAGTGTTGGGCTCGGAGTGTTACAAGTTGTTTTTCTTCGAAGAAGTATTTTAGAGTCATGGGACCGAGTGACTCTCCTTTTCGGCTCCATTGCGCATGGGCATCGACTCCATCTTAGATTGTTTTCTTTCCGCCATCGGGTTGGGACGTGTTTCTTTTCACTCCGGTTGTCGAGTCGGAAAAATATTACAAAACTCTCTAAATTCGTCGGTATTGTTTTCGATCAAGTATCATCCATCATCGACACCTCAGTACCGGCGGATACAGATCTCTACTTGCCCTTCGGGGCACCCACACCCAACTTGGGCCTGGTCGGCCCGACCAAAAGTATCGTCGAAGCCTCATGGACCGGACCCCGTTTAGATTCTGCCCTCTCTGCCACGCCAAGTATCCTTACACAGACCAACATCTGGTTTGTAACTTGTGTTTATCTCCGGATCATCGGGAGGATACCTGCGAGGCCTGTAGATCCTTCCGCTCGAAAAAGACTCTGAGAGACTGAAGAGCACGAAGGTTAGAGATGGCATCCAGAAGCACTGAACGCCTCAACGCAGAAAAGGGGGAGATGATCCACATCGCCATCTCCGTTCGGGGGTCCGATTCCGAACAAGAGTCCGACATCAACAGACCAATAAGAGCGGGCCAGCACGTGAGTACGCTCGCCTCGACCCAATCCAAGCCCAAGTACAAGGCCTCGGGGACGCCACTGCCAGAAGGCCATGGCTCCATCCGTAAGAAAACTACAGGTGACCAAGCAACATCTTCGACACCGAGAAAGGCCACACCAACAACAAAGCCTTCGGACTCGAGCCGAGGCACAGGCTCTGAAATTATAAGGCACCCGACCCATCGAGTCGAAGCCCCGAAAGTCACTTTCGGAGCTGAGGCCAAAAAGTACTTCAGGCCCTTCGATCCCGAAAGAGCCAGCTTTGGAGCCGAAAAAGCATACATACACTGAGGAGCATGGACTTTTAAAGCAATTCAAAGAAAGCTATAAATTTGCTGAGGTACTGACACAAATGGAGGATTTTGATGAAACAGGCCAGAATACAAATCCATAAAGACACTGGCAAAATCCTCACTGCACCTCCTCTAAGAACAAAGAGGAAACTAGCCTTCCATGGACGTTTGGACACTGATCAGCCACCGGCCAAAGTGCCAAAACAAAGAGAAAGATCTCTGCCTCCTCAGTTTTCACCTCACCAGTCTCTTCCTCATTCTCCTCACCTGTCTCCCCGCCTACAACCCCCACTGCACAGTCTCCATCACACACTGTACAATCACAAGATGACACTGATCCATGGGACCTCTATGATGATCCAGTTTCAGATAATAGTCCAGAGTGCTATCCATCAAAGCCATCAGTCCCTGAGGATAGTACCTCATATACACAGGTTCTAGCCAGGGCAGCGGCATTTCACAAAGTGGCCATGCACACAGAACCTCTTGAGGATGACTTCTTATTTAACACATTGTCCTCAACTCACGCCACCTACCAGAGTCTACCCATGCTTCCTAGCATGTTAAAACATGCACATCAAATCTTCCAGGAACCAGTTAAGGCAAGAGCTATAACTCCAAGGGTAGAAAAGAAATATAAGCCACCACCCTCAGACCCAATTTTTATTACACAACAGCTACCCACAGATTCCGTAGTGGTCAGTGAAGCAAGGAAAAAGGGCTAACTCCCAGTCCTCCCCTCCAGATAAGGAAAGTAAGAAATTCGATGCTGCAGGTAAAAGGGTGGCATCACAGGCAGCTAATCAATGGCGTATAGCCAATTTGCAGGCCCTAATGGCCAGATATGACCGGGCTCACTGGGATGAGATGAAAGACATTATTCAGCATCTCCCCAAGGACCAACAGAACAGAGCCCAGCAGATAGTAGAAGAGGGACAAGCAATCACAAACAACCAGATCAGGTCAGCGTTAGACTCCGCAGATACAGCCGCAAGGACTATCAATACGGCTGTCACCATTAGGCGACCCGCATGGCTCAGGTCATCAGGATTTAAACCTGAAATTCAGCAGGCTGTCCTCAACATGCCTTTTAACGAGCAACAACTATTCGGCACACAAGTTGATGCAGCCATTGACAAAATGAAAAAAGACGCAGACACTGCCAAAGCTATTGGGGGCGCTTTATTCATCCCAATATAGAGGCTCATTTCGAAAGCCTCAATATAGGGGAGGCTTTAGGCCCCAACCATCTGAGCCATCTACCTCACAAGCCAAACCCTCTTACCAGACGCAATACCAGAGAGGGGGGTTTCAGGGAACCCTCAGAGGATAATTTCCCACATCTAGAGGAAAATACCAACCCTCAAAGCAACCCACTCATACCAAACAGTGACTTTACCACCATCTTCCCTCACCACACTTCCCCTGTGGGAGGAAGACTGCAAAAGTTCCACACCCACTGGTTACCCATCACAACAGACAATTGGGTGTTATCCATTATCCAACATGGTTACTGCATAGAGTTCACACAATCTCCTCCAGACATTCCCCAAAAAACACACAAACTCCCATCTCAACATATTTCAATGTTACAAACAGAAGTACAGGCACTATTACTTAAACAAGCCATAGAACTTGTGCTACATCATCAGAAAGGAACAGGGGTTTACTCCCTGTATTTCCTCATCCCCAAAAAGGACCAAACATTGAGACCAATACTAGATCTCAGGACTCTCAGTCTCTACATCCGATCAGAACACTTTCACATGGTAACACTACAGGATGTAATCCCACTGCTACAACAGCAAGATTTTATGGCAACACTGGATCTAAAAGATGCGTATTTTCATATACCCATCCATCCATCTCACAGAAAATACCTCAGGTTTGTCATACAGGGAAAACATTACCAATTCAAAGTATTACCCTTCGGAATAACGACAGCCCCCAGAGTATTTACAAAATGCCTCACAGTAGTGGCGGCACATATAAGGAGACAACACATGCACGTATTCCCATATCTCGACAATTGGCTGATAAAAGCCAACACTAAACAGCGGTGTCAAAATCACACACAGTACGTAATAGATATCCTACACACACTAGGGTTCTCTATAAATTACCAAAAATCACTCTTACAACCATCGCAACTACAACAATACTTGGAAGCAACACTCAACACTCAGAGAGATTGCCACTCCAAACCCACAAAGGGTACAATCATTCCAAACCATGGTACCAAAAATACAACCAAATCAGCACTACACAGTCAGATTTGCCATGAAACTCCTAGGCATGATGGCATCATGCATCGCAATTGTCCCAAAAGCGCGGCTACACATGCGGCCCCTACAGCAGTGCCTTGCAAAACAATGGACGCAGGCACAGGGTCAACTCCAAGATCTAGTGTTGATAGACCGCCAAATGCACTATTGGCTACAATGGTGGAACCCTGTAAATTTAAACAAAGGGTGGCCTTTTCAAGACCCTGTGCCTCACGCCATCCTCACAACAGATGCATCGATGATTGGGTGGGGAGCACACCAACAATCACAATATACAAGGGCAATGGGACAGTTAACAGAAGCAACTTCACATAAATCACTTAGAACTGCTAGCAGTCTTCCTAGCATTAAAAGCATTTTAACCTCTTCTAGCTCACAAACACATTCTTGACAAAACAGACAATATGACAACAATGTACTACCTAAACAAACAAGGGGGAACACACTCATCACAACTATGCCTCATATCACAAAAGATTTGGCATTGAGCAATTCACAACAACATTCGCCTAATAGCGCAGTATATTCCTGGCATTTACAATCAATTAGCGGCCAATCTCAGTCGAGATCACCAGCAAACTCACGAGTGGGAAATACATCCCCAGATACTACAAGAATACTTTCACCAGTGGGGGACACCAGACATAGATCTGTTCGCCACAAAACAAAACGCAAAATGCCAAAACTTCGCGTCCAGGTACCCACACCCTCAGTCCAAGGGCAATGCTCTATGGATCAATTGGTCAGGGATATTTGCTTACGCTTTCCCCCTCTCCCACTCATTCCTTTTCTAGTCAATAAACTGAGTCAAAACAAACTCAAACTAATACTCATAGAACCAACGTGGGCACGCCAACTGTGGTACACCACACTGTTGGACCTCTCTGTAGTACCTCACATCAAACTTCCAAACAGACCAGATCTGTTAACATAAACAACAGATCAGGCATCCCAATCCAGCAACGCTCAACCTAGCAATCTGGCTTCTGAAGTCTTAGAGTTTGGCTACTTACATCTTCCAAATGAGTGTATGGAAGAAATTAAACAGGCAAGAAAACCTACCACCAGGCATTGCTATGCTAATAAATGGAAAAGGTTTGTTTTCTACTGTCAAGCAAACAAAATCACACCGCTAGATGCCTCCGTACAAGAAATTGTGGGTTACTTACTACACCTACAAAAAGCAAATCTTGCTTTTTCTTCCATTAAAATTAATCTCACTGCAATCTCTGCTTACTTGCAGATTAAACACACAAAATCACTCTTTAGAATACCTGTCATTAAAGGCTTCATGAAAGGACTAAAGCGGCTCATACCACCAAGAACACCACCAGTACCCTCGTGGAATCTTAGTATTGTACTTAAACGACTCATGGGCCCACCTTTTGAATCCATGCATTCTTGTCAAATCCAATTCTTAACTTGGAAAGTGGCATTTCTAGTGGCTATCACTTAACTATGAAGAGTTAGCGAAATACAGGCTTTCACTATTGAAGAACCCTTTATACAAGTACACAAACATAAAGTGGTTCTCCGCACAAATCCAAAATTTCTACCAAAGGTCATTTCACCGTTTCATTTAAACCAAACAGTGGAACTTCCAGTCTTCTTCCCACAGCTAGACTCAGTAGCAGAAAGAGCACTGCATACATTAGACATAAAAAGAGCTCTAATGTACTAAATAGACAGAACAAAACCATTTTGTAAAACTAAACAATTCTTCGTCGCATTCCAGAAACCCCATGCTGGTAACCCTATATCCAAACAAGGTATAGCCAGATGGATAGTTAAATGCATACAGACTTGTTATCTAAAAGGTAAAAGAGGACTACTTATCACACCAAAGGCACACTCCACTAGAAAGAAAGGGGCAACAATGGCCTTTCTAGGTAACATACCAATGATAGAGATTTGTACCAAACACTACTGTGTAGATGTGTTAGCAACACAACAAGCCACAGTAGGACAGGCTGTACTAAGAACATTATTTCAAACAACTTCAACTCCTGCAGGCTGACCACCGCTTTTGGGAGGATAACTGCTTTGTAGTCTATGCACAGCATGTGTATCTGCAGCTACACATGCCATCGAACGGAAAATGTCACTTACCCAGTGTACATCTGTTTGTGGCATGTTCCGCTGCAGATTCACATGCGCCCTCCCACCTCCCCGGGAGCCTGTAGCCGTTTAAGTTGCAATTAGAAATTGTATATATGTAAATGAACATTCCTTTAGAGCAAACTATGTACATACATATCTATTCCAGTGCATGGACATCTTTACTATTCTCATTCTACCACTCCTACCTCACCCTATGCCGGTAAAACAATCTAAGATAGAGTCGATGCCCATGCGCAATGGAGCTGAAAGGGAGAAGTCACTCGGTCCTGTGACTCGAAAAGACTTCTTCGAAGAAAAACAACTTGTAACACTCCAGGCCCAACACTAGATGGCAGGAACAGTGCACAGCATGTGAATCTGCAGCAGAACATGCCACGAACAGATATACACTGGGTAAGTGACTTTTTATATATATATATATATACACATATATATTTATAGAGAGAGCAAGCAAGAGAGAGAGAGTGTGTGTGTGTGTGTCACGGGATCGAGTGACTCCTCTTGGCCATACTGCGCATGGGCATCAACTCCATTGTTAGATTGTTTTCTTTCCGCTGTGTGGTTCGGACGTGTTTCCTCTCGCTCCGAGATTTCAAATCAGAAACTGTAGAAAACTCCTTTAATAGAACCGTCAGAATATAGATTTCGCCCTTCTGGGGGGGTTCGCCCAATTCAGGCCTGATCGGGCCTACTGTGTGAAAGCCTGATGGATTGTACTCCATTCCGATTCTGCCCTTGGTGCCACGCAAAGTTTCCCTACACAGACTAAACACCTGGTTTGTAATCTGTGTCTTTCTCCCGATCATAAAGAAGATAGTGAGGCCTGTCGATCGTTTCGGTACAAGAAGACCCTGCGTGATCGGAGAGCCAGAAGGTTATCTCGACGTCATGGAAGAACAACAGGCACAGACAGCTGTCTCCATCCGAGACACCGACTCCGAACAAGAATCGGAAGAAGATAGGCCTATAACTGCTGGACAGCACGTGAGTACGCCTTCCCCTACACCCATATATAAAAAAACATCAAAGGCCTTGGGTACACCACTGCCAGAGGGCCATGGTTCGACCCGAAAAAAGACTATCGTTGACAGACCTTCAGGTACGTCGCAGAAAAAGGCCACTCCTCCGTCGACATCGGAGTCGAGTAAATCTGTAAAAAGTTCTGCCTCGGACTCGAGTAAGCGTCCTCACTCCTCGGAGTCGAAGCCTCAACGCCCTGCTTCGGAGCCGAAACAACCGACTCCATTTTCGGGACCGAAAAAGCATCAATCTTCAGAACAAAAAATCTTCTTATACAGAAGAGCAAGGACTTTCGAGCCAGACTTTCAACAGAGTTTGAAATCACTGCAGGAATCTTATAAACGTTCTGATGAGGACACTGAGATTCAGCCTATCCTGGAGGTTATGGATGAAAGACAATCCAGAGTCAACATCCACAAATAGACTGGCAGAATTGTTACTGCACCACCCTTGGATACCAAAAGGAAGCTGACTTTTCAGGAACAATTAGACACTGCTGAACCACCAGTAAAAATGTATAAACAACATGAGAAGCCAGTACCTGCCTCTACTTCTCCTCCTTATTCACCACAGCTTTCCTTTTCACCTCCACCCACTAGCCCACCGCTGTTGCCATCACCAACGCATTCACAGTACTCACATGGGGATATAGTGGATTCTTGGGATCTATATGACCCAGATCCTATTCTGGATAATGACCCGGATTTGTACCCCTCCAAGCCTTCTCTACCGGAGGACACTACTGCATACACGCAGGTTGTTTCCAGGCCAGCTGCTTACCATTGGGTGCGTATGTACACTGAACCCCTAGAAGATGATTTCCTGTTTAACACACTATCCTCCACCCACTCTAGATATCAGTGCCTTCCTATGTTACCTGGAATGGCAAAAAATGCAGACCAAATTTTTAATAAGCCAGTCAAAGCTAGGGTAATTACTTCGCGTTTTGACAAAAAATACAAACCTGCTCCTACAGACCCGGATTATATCACACACCAAGTTCCTCTAGATTCAGTGGTGGTGAGTGCAGCCAGAAAGAGGGCTCATAGCCAATCCTCAGGGGATGCTCCTTCCCCTGATAAGGAGAGTATGAAATTTGATGCGGGTGGCAAGAGAGTGGCCACACAGGCGACAAATCAATGGTGAATTGCAAATTTGCAAGCACTTCTAGCCAGATATGAAAGAGCCCACTGGGATGAGATGCAAGAACTCCTACAGCACCTCCCAAAGGAACATCAGAAAAGGGCACAGCAGATTGTAGAAGAGGGCCAGGCCATAAGTAATAATCAGATAAGGTCTACCTTTGATGCTGCGGACACAGCAGCCAGAAGTGTCAATACGGCCATTACTATAAGAAGGCATGCATGGCTTTTTGGTTTTAAACCAAAAATTCGACAGGCAGTACTTAACATGCCTTTTGACAAAAAACATTTGTTTGGTCCTAAGGTCGATACGACCATAGAAAAACTGAGAAAGGACTCAGACACTGCCAAAGCAATGGGAGCATTATGCACCACACCCTATAGAGGCTCCTTTCGCAGGCAACAATTTAGTGGAGGATTCAAACCACAATCCTCTAAAGCCTCTACCTTCCAGGCAAAGCAGGGACAGCAGCAGCAACAATATCAGAGAGGGGGATTTAGAGGGTCTTACAGAGGCCAATATTTTAGAAACAGAGGCAAGTTCCAAACCTCTAAGCAAGCACCTACACCATCCAAACAGTGACTTATTTACCATTCCACAGCCCCACACATCTCCTGTGGGGGGAAGACTACAGCTATTCCACTCTCATTGGCAAAACATCACCACAGACCATTGGGTCTTGTCAGTTATCTGCAATGGTTATTGCCTATAATTGATTTCTACCCCTCCAAACGTTCCCCCACGTTACCACAAATTTTCCCCAGAACACAATGTTCTATTACAACAAGCGGTACAATTGCTACTTCTAAAACAAGAAATAGAATTGGTCCCACATTTTCAACAAGGAACAGGAGTATACTCACTATACTACCTTATCCCCAAAAAAGATGGCACTCTCAGGCCCATCCTAGATCTCAGATCTCTGAATCTACACATCCTGTCAGAACACTTTCACATGGTAACTCTGCAGGATGTCATTCCACTACTACAAAAACAAGATTATATGACTGCTTCAGACCTCAAAGATGCGTATTTCCAAAAACCCATCCATCCTGCCCACAGAAAATACCTCAGGTTCGTCATAGCATGAAAACATTATCAGTTCAAAGTTCTGCCATTCAGCATAACAGCTACAAGAGTGTTCACAAAATGTCTAGCCGTAGTGGCAGCCTACCTAAGAAGGCAACACATTCATGTATTTCCGTATCTAGATGATTGGCTAATAAAATCAAGCAAATTTATACAATGCCAACAACACACTCAGTACGAAATAGAGACCCTACATACACTAGGGTTCACTTTAAATTACCAGAAATCTCACCTTCAACCAGCACAAGTACAACCTTACCTAGGTGCTATTTTAAATACGCAAAAAGCCCTAGCATATCCAAATACACAAAGGATACAGACTTTCCAAAATCTCATACCACAAATACAGCCAAATCAACAAGACACTGTAAAGTTTATCATGAGAATTCTAGGAATTATGGCATCTTGCATAGCAATAGTACCGCATGCAAGACTCAATATGAGGCCTTTACAACAATGCCTCTCACAACACTGGTGTCAGGCACAGGGTCAATTGCAAGATCTAGTGTTGGTGGACCGCCAAATGCACATGTACCTTCAATGGTGGAATCTCAGCAATTTAATGAAGGAGCAGTCATTTGAAGACCCTGTGCCTCAGACCACAACAACAACAGATGCATCAGTTATAGGTTGGGGAGTTCATCTCAACAACCATACCATTCAAGGGGAATGGGATTCCAAACAAAGACATTTTCACATAAACCATTTTGAATTATTAGCTGCGTTCCTTGCCCTAAAAGCATTTCAACCCCTTCTCAAACACATAAATGTTCTGATAAAAACCAACAATATGACGACGATGTATTACCTGAAGAAACAAGGCAGGACACATTCATCTCAACTGTCCTTTTTAGCCCAGACAATATGGAAATGGGCAATTCACAATCGCATTTATCTATTGGCAGAATACATTCCAGGAATACACAATCAGCTATCAGATCTACTAAGCAGGACCCACCAACAGACACACGAATGGGAGATTCACTTTCAGGTACTTCAAAAGTACTTTCAAAAGTGGGGAACACTAGAAATAGATTTCTTTGCAACAAGTGAAAACACAAAATGCCAAAACTTTGCATCCAGACACCCACATCCCCTACCCAAGGGCAATGCTCTATGCATCAGTTGGTCAGTGATATTTGCTTTCACTTTTCCCCCTCTCCCATTCCATCCCTTTCTGGTCAACAAACTACGTCAGACATCTCTCACCATGATACACATAGCCCCAACGTGGGCACGACAACATTGGTACACCACACTCCTAGACCTGTCAGTAGTACCTCACTCCAAACTTCCAAACAGACCAGATTTGCTCATACAAAACAGAGGTCAAATCAGGCATCCAAACCCCAGTGCTCTCAACTTAGCGATTTGACTCCTGAAGTCATAGAGTTTGGATACCTAAAACTTCCATTAGAATGCATGGAAGTGCTCAAGCAGGCATGTTAACCTACCACTAGACAATGTTATGCTAACAAATGGAAAATATTTGTTTATTACTCTCAATCTGAAAATACTGATCCACTTACAGCATCAATACAAGATATTGTATGCTATCTACTTCATTTGCACAAAGCAAATCTAGCTTTCTCATCCATTAAAATCCATCTTACTGCAATATCCGCATACTTGCAGACTATTCAACACACCTCTCAATTCAGAGTTCCAGTTATAAAAGCCTTCATGGAAGGATTAAAACGTATTATTCCACCTAGGACAACACCTGTTCCTGCTTGGAATCTAAATATCGTACTCACCAGACTTATGGGCCCACCTTTTGAACCCATGCATTCTTGTGAGATTCAATTTTTAACATGGAAGGTCGCCTTCCTAGTAGCTATTACTCCATTGCGAAGAGTTAGTGAAATACAAGCACTCACTCTTGAGGAACTTTTTTTTCCAAGTGCACAAACATAAAGTTGAACAAATCCCAAATTTCTGCCAAAAGTGGTATCACCTTTTCACATAAAGTGAAGAGTGGAATTGCCACTCTTCTTTCCACAGCCAGACGCAGTTGCACAAAGAGCCCTTCATACTCTTGACCTCAAAAGAGCTCTAATGTACTATATAGATAGAACTAAAGAACTTAGGAAAACAAAACAGCTTTTCGTTGCTTTTCAACAACCACATAAAGACATTCCTCTCTCTAAACAAGTATTAGCAAGATGGATTGTTAAATGCATACGAACATGTTACATTAAGGCAAAAAGACAACTTTTGATCACACCTAGAGCACATTCCACTAGAAAGAAAGGTGCATCTATGGCATTCTTAGGAAACATACCAATGGTAGACATATGTAAAACTGCCACATGGTCTACTCCTCATTCATTTGCGAAACATTAGTGTGTAGATTTATTTTCAAAGCAACAGGCCAATGTTGGCCAAGCTGCCTTTCAGAACATTATTTCAAACATCTTCAACGCCTACAATATAGCCACTGCAAATTTTGGGGAGAGTAACTGCTTTGTAGTCTATGCATAGCATGTGTATCTGCAGCTACACATTCAACGAACAGAAAATGTCACGCAGTGTACATGTGTTCATGGCATGTAGTGCTGCAGGTTCACATGCACCCTTCCTCCTCCCCGGAAACCTGTAGTCGTTGCAGTTTTATTATTTGTACATATGTAGATACATTTACATTTGCATGGACATCTATTTTTTACTTACTAACTTTATAGAACATTTATATTCTCACACTCTATCACTCCTTCCTACACCCTTTTGCGGAAAAACAATCTAACAATGGAGTCAACGCCCATGCACAGTATGACCAAGAGGAGGAGTCACTCAATCCCGTGACTCCGAAAATACTTCTTCGAAGAAAAACAACTTGTAACACTCCGAGCCCAACACCAGATGGCAGAATAGCACAACACCAAATGGCGGAATAATGCATAGCGTGTGAATCTGCAGCACTACATGGCACGAACAGATGTACACTGGGTAAGTGAAATTTTCCATATAGATATATATATATATATATATATATGCATATATATATATATATATATATGTTCGATGGCATGTGTAGCTGCAGATACACATGCTTTGCATAGGTCCTGCCATCTAGTGTTGGGCTCGGAGTGTGACAAGTTGTTTTTCTTCGAAGAAGTCTTTTCGAATCACAGGATCGCGCGACTCCTCCTCCTCCTCTTCGGCTCCATTGCGCATGGGCATCGACTCATCTTAGATTGTTTTCTTTCCGCCATCGGGTTCAGATGTGTTTCTTTTCGCTCTGGTAGTTTGAGCCGGAAAAGTACTACAAACTCTCTAAATTCGTCAGTATTGTTTCGTTCGCGTACCATCTATCATCGACACTTTGGTACCGGCGGATATAGCTCTCTACTTGCCCTTTGGAGCACCCGCGCCAAACTCGGGCCTGGTCGGCCCGACCAAAGCCTCATCAAAGCCTCATGGACCGGACCCCGTTTCGTTTCTGCCCTCGGTGCCACGCCAAGTTCCCTTATACGGACCAACATCTTGTCTATAATCTGTGTCTATCTCCAGACCACCGAGAGGACACTTGCGTGGCCTGCAGAAGAGCCTACAAGACTGAAGAGCACGAAGGTTGGAAATGGCGTCGAGAAGCACTGAACGTCTCGACGTAGAAGAGGAGGAGATTATGCACACCCCAGTCTCCGTTCGGGGGTCAGACTCCGAGCAAGAGTCCGACAAAGACAGACCAATCACGGCAGGACAGCACGTGAGTACGCCTGCCCCTGTCCCACCCAAGTCCAAACACAAGGCCTCGGGGATGCCACTGCCAAAAGGCCATGGCTCCATCTGTAAAAAGACTTCCGGTGACCAAGCAACAACTTTGGCACCGAGAAAGGCCACGCAACCAAATCCTTCAGACCCGAGCCGAAGCACAGGCTCCGAAATAGTCAAACAACGACCCATCGAGTCGAAGCCTCGAAAATCCCTCTCGGAGCCAAGGCCAACGTCTACTCCAGGCCTTTCGATCCTGAGGAAACCGGCTTCAGAGCCGAAAAGACCCATATATACAGAGGAGCATGGACTTTCCAAACAACCAAAAGAAAGCCATAGATTTGCTGAGGAACTTACGCAAATGGTGAATTTGATGAAAAACGGGCCAGAATTCAAATTCATACAGACACTGACAAGATCCTCACTGCACCTCCTCTAAAAACAAAGGAAGCTGGCCTTTCAAGGACATTTGGACACTGACCAGCCACCGGCTAAAGTGCCAAAACCCAAACAAAAATCTCCACCTCCTCAGTTCTCACCTCACCAGTTTCCTCCTCATTCTCCTTAACTGTTTCTCCACCTACTACCCCCACTGCACAGTCTCCAGTACACTCTGCAGAGTCACACCAAGATGATGTCGACCCACGGGACCTTTACGATGATCCCATTTCTGACATTAGTCCAGAATGCTATCCGTCAAAACCATCACCCCCTAAAGGGTAGCACCTCAGACACTCATGTTCTAGCTAGGGCAACGTCATACCATAACGTAGCCATGCTCACATAACCTCTTGAGGATGATTTTCTATTTAATACGTTGTCCTCAACTCACACCACGTACCAGTCTCTACCCATGCTTCCTGGCATGCTAAAACATGCACATCAGATCTTTCAGGAACCAGTTAAGGCAAGAGTAATCACTCCTATGGTAGAAAAGAAATATAAGCCGCCTCCTTGTGACCCAGCTTTTATTACCCAACAGCTACCTCCAGATTCCGTAGTGGTCAGCGCAGCAAGAAAAAGGGCCAACTCCCAGTTGACTGGTGATGCACCGCCACCAGATAAAGAAAGCAGGAAATTCAATGCTGCTGGTAAAAGAGTATCATCACATGCGACTAATCAATGGAGAATAGCCAACTCCCAAGCGCTACTGGCTAGGTACGATAGGGCCCACTGGGACGAGATGAAAGATATCATACAGCATCTCCCCAAGGATCAACAGAAAAGAGCCCAACAAATAGTCAAGGAAGGGCAGGCTATTACAAATAATCAAATCAGGTGAGCGTTAGACTCCGCAGACACAGACGCAAGAACAATCAATACTGCGGCCACCATGAGAAGACACGCATGGCTTCGGTCGTCAGACTTCAAACCTGAAATCCAGCAAGCTGTCCTTGACATGCCATTTAATGAAAAACAGCTGTTTAGCACACAGGTTGATACAGCCATTGAAAAAATGAAAAATTACTCTGACATTGCTAAAGCCATGGGAGCGCTTTACTCAACACAGTACAGAGGCTCATTTTGAAAGCCTCAATACAGGGGAGGTTTTAGAGCCCAAACATCTGAGTCCTCTACCTCACAATCGAAACCGTTTTACCAGCCACAGTACCAAAGAGGGGGGTTTTGAGGAACCTACAGGGGCCAGTTTCCCATAACTAGGGAAAAATATCAGCCCTCAAAGCAAACCACACATAGTGACTTGCTCCACATCTTCCCTCACCACACTTCCCCTGTGGGAGGAAGACTGCAAAAGTTCCACACACACTGGTTACCCATCACAACACACAATTGGGTCTTATCCTTTATCCAACATGGTTACTGAATAGCATTCACACAAATTCCTCCAGATGTACCTCCAAAGCCACACAAACTCTCCTCCCAACACATTTCAATGTTGCAAGCAGAGGTACAATCACTATTACTCAAACAAGCCATAGAGCTTGTACCACATCATCAAATAGGAACGGGGGGTTTACTCCCTGTATTTACTCATTCCCAAAAAAGACGGAACATTGAGACCAATACTAGATCTTAGAACTTTCAATCTTTACATCCTATCAGAACACTTTCACATGGTAACACTACAGGATGTAATCCCACTGTTACAACAACAAGATTTTATGGCAACACTTGATCTCAAAGATGCGTATTTTCACATACCCATCCATCCAGCGCACAGAAAATATCTCAGGTTCGTAATACAAGGAAAACATTACCAATTCAAGGTGTTACCTTTCGGGATAACAACAGCTACCAGAGTATTTACAAAATGCCTTGCCGTAGTCGCAGCCTACATAAGAAGGCAACATATCCATGTCTTTCCATATCTTGACGATTGGCCAATAAAATCCAACAGTCAGACACAGTGTCGACACCATACACGTTATGTAATACAGACCCTACACACACTAGGGTTCTTAATAAACTCCCAAAAATCTCACTTACAACCACCGCAGGTTCAACAGTATTTAGGAGCCAAATTAAATTCCCAAACAACACTTGCAAGCCCAAGTCCACAAAGGGTACAATCATTCCACAGTATATTACCACAAATCCAGACAAACCAACAGTACACGGTCAAGTTTGTCATGAAACTGTTGGGCATGATGGCATCATGCATCGCCACTGTCCCCAGTGCAAGACTAAACATGCTTCCCTTACAACAGTGCCTTGAAAAACAATGGTCACAGGCACATGGTCAACTTCAAGATCTAGTGTTGATAGACCGCCAAACACACATCTCGCTTCAGTGGTGGAATTCCACAAATTTAAACAAAGGGCGGCCATTTCAAGACCCTGTGCCTCAAGCCACACTTACAACAGATGCATCAATGATTGGATGGGAAGCACACCTTAACAATCACAACATTCAGGGACAATGGGACAACAAACACAAACAACTTCACATAAACCACTTAGAATTGCTTTCTGTATTTCTAGCACTCAAAGCCTTTCAACCTCTTCTCGTTCACAAACACATTCTCATCAAAACAGACAACATGCCTACAGTGTACTACCTAAACAAACAGGGAGGGACCCACTCATCACAACTTTGTCTTCTAGCACAAAAGATTTGGCTTGGGCAATTCACAACAACATTCACCCTGCATCACAGTACATTCCAGGGATTCACAATCAATTAGCAGATGTTCTCAGCCAGGATCATCAGCAAACACATGAGTGGGAAATTCACCCCCAGGTACTTCACAAGTACTTTCGCCAATGGGGAACACCAGACATAGATCTATTTGCCACCAGCCAGAACGCAAAATGCCAAAACTTCGCATCCAGGTTACCACACCCTCTATCCAAGGGCAATGCTCTGTGGATCAACTGGCCAGGGATATTTGCTTACGCTTTTCCCCTTCTCCCGCTCATTCCATTTCTGGTCAACAAACTGCATCAAAACAAACTCAAACTCATACTTATAGCGCCAACGTGGGCACGTCAACCATGGTACACAACATTGTTAGACCTATCACTAGTACCACACATCAAGCTGCCAAACAGGCCGGATCTGTTGACACAAAACAAACAACTAATCAGGCATCCAAATCCAGCAATACTCAATCTAGCAATCTGCCTCCTGAAGTCTTAGAGTTTGGATATCTACATCTTCCACCAGAATGTATGGAAGTAATTAAACAAGCAAGAAAACCCACTACCAGGCAGTGCTATGCAAACAAATGGAAAAGGTTTGTCTTTTACTGTCAATCCAAACACATAAAACCTCTTTCCTCATCCATACAAGACATTGTAGGTTACTTACTTCATCTACAAAAAGCAAATTTAGCTTTTTCATCCATTAAAATACATCTCACAGCTATTTCAGCATATTTACAAAATATACAAAACAAGTCTCTATTTAGAGTCCCTGTCATCAAAGCCTTCATGGAAGGGCTAAAACGTATCATACCACCAAGAACACCACCAGTGCCTTCATGAAGTCTCAATATTGTACTCACCCTGCTCATGGGTCCACCATTTGAACCCATGCACTCGTGTCAGATTCAATATCTAACGTGGAAAGTAGCATTCCTCGTTGTAATCACTTCATAACAAAGAGTTAGTGAAATACAAGCATTTACTATTGAACAACCTTTTATACAAGTATACACAAACATAAAGTAGTACTTCGCACAAACCCAAAATTCCTACCTAAAGTCATCATACCGTTTCATATAAATCAAACAGTGGAACTTCGTCTTCTTCCCACAGCCAGACTCAGTAGCAGAAAGAGCGCTGCATACATTAGACAGTAAAAGAGCTTTAATGTATTCCATTGACAGAACAAAATCATTTAGGAAAACTAAACAGTTAATTGTCGGATTCCAAAAACCGCATACTTGTAATCCTATCTCAAAACAAGGACTAGCTAGATGGATAGTAGAATTCATCTAAACCTGTTACCTAAAAGCCAGCTATTAGTAACACACAAAAAGCACATTCCACCAGGAAGAAAGGAGCAAAAATGGCATTTCTAGAAAATATACCAATGACAGAAATCTGTAAAGCAGCCACTTGGTCAACACCCCATACATTTAGCAAGCATTTCTGTGTAAATGTATTAACAACACAACAAACCACAGTAGGACAGGCTGTACTAAGAACACTATTTTAAACAACTCCAACTCCTAAAGGCTGACCACCGCTTATGGGAGGAAAACTGCTTTGTAGTCTATGCATAGCATGTGTATCTGCAGCTACACATGCCATCGAATGGAAAATGTCATTTACCCAGTGTACATCTGTTTGTGGCATGTTCCGCTGCAGATTCACATGCGCCCTCCCACCTCCCCAGGAGCCTGTAGCCATTTAAGTTGCAATTAGAAATTGTATATATGTAAATGAACATTCCTGTAGAGCAAACTATCTACATACATATCTATTCCAGTACATGGACATCTTTACTATCCTCATTCTACCACTCCTACCTCACCCTATGCGGGAAAACAATCTAAGATGGAGTCGATGCCCATGCGCAATGGAGCCGAAAGGGAGAAGTCACTTGGTCCCATGACTCGAAAAGACTTCTTCGAAGAAAAACAACTTGTAACACTCCAGGCCCAACACTAGATGGCAGGAACAGTGCACAGCATGTGAATCTGCAGCGGAACATGCCACGAACAGATGTACACTGGGTAAGTGACATTATATATATATATATATATATATATATATATATATATATATATATACACACACACACACATATATATTTATAGAGAGAGAGAAGCAAGCAAGAGAGAGAGAGTGTGTATGGGTGTGTGTGTCACGGGATCGAGTGACTCCTCTTGGCCATACTGCACATGGGCATCGACTCCATTGTTAGATTGTTTTCTTTCCGCCGTGTTTCCTCTCGCTACGAGAATTCAAATCAGAAACTGTAGAAAACTCCTTTAATAGAACCGTCAGAATCTAGATTTCGCCCTTCTGGGCGCGTTCACCCAACTCAGGACTGATCGGGCCTACCGCGTGAAAGCCTGATGGATCGTACTCCATTCCGATTCTGCCCTTGGTGCCACGCAAAGTTTCCCTACACAGACCAACACCTGGTTTGTAATCTGTGTCTTTCTCCTGATCATAAAGAAGATTGTGAGGCTTGTTGATCGTTACGATACAAGAGTACCCTGTGTGATCGGAGAGCCAGAAGGTTATTTCGACGTCATGGAAGAACAACAGCCTGTAGCCGTTGAAGTTACACATTTATTTGTACATATGTATATATATCTCTATTCCATTTGCATGGACATCTCTTTTCTTTACACTCCAGCACTCCTACCTTACCCTCTGCCGGGAAAACAATCTAAGATTGAGTCGATGCCCATGCGCAATGCAGCCGAAGAGGAGGAGTCATTCGATCCCGTGACTCGAAAAGACTTCTTTGAAGAAAAACGACTCCTCCCTTTCGGCTCCATTGCGCATGGTTGTCGACTCCATCTTAGATTGTTTTCTTTCCGCCATTGGGTTTGGACGTGTTCCTCTTCGCTCCGTATTTCGAATCGGGAAAGTTAGCTAAATATTGAAAATTCAACGGTATTGTTCGCGCTCGGTACCGGTTTAGTGTTAGCATATCGACACCGATAGTAGAAGCGCTCCGGCGGCCCTTCGGGGCTTCTGCTCTTTAGCTGGGCCTGGTTGGCACGACCGCATCCATCGTCGAAACTAATGGACCGGACCCCCTTCCGCTTCTGTCTGAAGTGCTACGCGAAGTATCCTTATACAGACCAACACTTGGCCTGTAATCCATGTCTATCACCGGAACACAGGGAGGATACTTGTGAGGCCTGTCGGGCATTTCGATCGAAAAAGATCCTACGTGATCGAAGAGCCAGAAGACTACAAATGGCGTTGACGCCAAGAGAACACATCGACGTCGAGGAGGAGGAAAGAATCTCCACCCAGGGAACGGACTCAGACGACTCCGAAAGTGAGCGACCCATGACAACGCAGAAAACAGTGAGTAAAACTGCCCCGTCCAAGACTCAATCCAAGATCGTAAAGGCCAAGGGGATGCCACCGCCAGCAGGCCATGGCTTAACCCATCGAAAAGACGGTGACCAAACATTGGCACCGAAAAAGGCGAAACAACTGCCGAAGACATCCGACTCCGGTCGAGATTCAGGTTCCGAACGATCTCGCCACCGAGAGTTCGACTCACCCAAGGTGAAAAAAGCAGCCTCGGAGCCGAAATTAGGCTCTTACACGGAAGAGCAAGGACTTTCCGGCCAAAAGCATGAACATAGATTTGAGCAGGAAATAGGTATGGGGGAACCAGACCATACCCAAAGGAGGCTGCATATCCAGAAAGAGACTGGAAAAATACAAACTCTTCCACCAATTAAAATCAAAGCTGGCATTTCATGAGTCACAAATGCAGCCGAAGGCAAAGGTGGCAAGGGATAAAACACCTCCACCAAGGTTTTCGCCACAACCTTCTCCACTACATTCACCATAGCTGTCCCTGGTAACAACACCCCCAATGCAGTCACCGACCCATACAGGGATGACACAGGATGATCCGGATGCATGGGACTTATATGATGCTCCGGTATCCGACAACAGCCCAGATTGTTACCCAACAAGGCCATTACCTCCAGAGGACAGTACTGCATACACGCAGGTACTATCAAGGGCAGCTACATTCCACAATGTAGCAATGCATTCGGAGCCAATAGGGGATGATTTCCTATTCAACACCTTGGCATCCACCCACACTTCCTACAAAAGTCTGCCAATGCTCCCAGGCATGCTCAAGCACACAAAACAGGTCTTCCAGGAGCCAGTGAAAGGGAGGGCTATCACGCCTAGGGTGGAGAAAAAATACAAACCTCCCCCAACGGACCCTGTGTTTATAACACAGCAACTGACACCAGATTCAGTGGTTGTGGGAGCAGCAAGAAAGAGGGCAAACTCTCAATCATCAGGAGACGCAACACCGTCTGACAAAGAGAGTTGGAAGTTTGATGCAGCGGGCAAACGAGTGGCAGCACAGGCAGCCAATCAATGGCGGATCGCAAACTCGCAAGCCCTACTGGCTTGCTACGACTGGGCACGCTGGGACGAGATGCAACACATTATAAGGAACTTGCCCAAAGAGCACCAGAAACGTGCCCAACAGGTTGTTGAAGAAGGACAAGCAATATCCAACAACCAGATAAGGTCCGCATTAGACTCGGCAGACACAGCAGCACGGACAGTCAACACTGCGTTAACCATTCGCAGGCATGCATGGTTACGGAGCTCAGGATTCAAACCAGAAATCCAGCAAGCTGTGTTAAACATGCCTTTTAACCAGGAACAATTGTTTGGGCCAGAGGTGGACACAGCAATTGAGAAATTAAAGAAGGACACAGACACGGCCAAAGCCATGGGCACGCTCTACTCCCCACAAAGCAGAGGCACATTTAGAAAGCCACAATTTAGAGGGGGGTTTCGTATGCAAACACCAGAGCCTTCCACCTCACAAACCAGACCCACCTATCAGGGGCAATACCAGAGAGGAGGGTTTCGAGGCTCATATAGGGGTGGACAATTCCAAAGCCCTAAAACAAGTCAAACCAAACAGTGACTTCAATTTCACAAAACCCCAACACTTAACATCAGTGGGGGGGAGACTTACTGCATACTACAGAAACTGGACACACATAACTACGGACGCATGGGTCCTAGCCATTATCCAACATGGTTATTGCATAGAATTCATAAATTTCCCGCCAGATGTGCCTCCAAGAGCACACAATATGTCCAAACAACACTTGTTAGCCTGTTACAACTAGAGGTCCAAGCATTGTTACAAAAACAAGCAATAGAGTTAGTACCCAACCATCAAAAAGGAACAGGTGTCTACTCACTATATTTCCTAATTCCAAAGAAAGACAAAACGTTGAGACCCATATTAGACCTCAGAACGCTGAATCTCTTCATCAAATCAGATCACTTCCACATGGTAACACTTCAAGACGTGGTTCCCTTGCTCAAAAAACAAGACTACATGTCAGTTAGATCTCAAGGATGCATACTTTCACATACCCATACATCCTTCGCACAGAAAATACTTAAGGTTCGTAATACATGGGGTGCACTATCAATTCAAGGTGTTACCGTTCGGGATAACAACAGCCCCAAGGGTATTCACAAAATGCCTTGCAGTAGTAGCCGCTCATATAAGGAGACGGCACATGCACGTATTCCCATACTTAGACGATTGGTTAATAAAAACCAGCACTCAACAACAGTGTCTTCACACGCAATACGTTATAGAAACTCTACACAAACTAGGGTTTTCTATAAATTACCAAAAATCACATCTGCAACCATCCCAGATACAACAATACTTGGGAGCAACACTCAACACACAAAAAGCAATTGCCACACCAAGTCCACAAAGGGTACAAGCGTTTCAGAATATTACATTAAACATACAGCCAAACCAACACTACCAAGTAAGGTTTGTAATGAAACTTCTAGGCATGATGTCCTCATGCATAGCCGTTGTCCCAAACGCAAGATTACACATGCGGCCCTTACAACAGTGCCTAGCAAAACAATGGACGCAAGCACAGGGTCAACTCCAAGATCTAGTGTTGATAGACCGCCAAACACACTTGTCGCTTCAATGGTGGAACCCTATAAATTTAAACCAAGGGCGGCCATTCCAAGACCCAGTGCCTCAAGATGTGATCACAACAGATGCTTCCATGATAGGTTGGGGAGCACACCTCAACCAGCACAGCATTCAGGGACAATAGGACAATCAACAAAAACAACTGCAAATAAACCAGTTAGAACTGTGGGCAGTGTTTCTAGCATTAAAAGCATTTCAACCACTGATAGCCCACAAACACATTCTTGTCAAAACCGACAACATGACAATGTATTACCTCAACAAACAAGGAGGGAGACACTCGTCACAACTGTGTCTCTTAGCACAGAAAATTTGGCATTGGGCAATTCACAATCACATTCGCCTAATAGCACAATACATCCCAGGCATTCAGAACCAGTTAGCCGACAATCTCAGTCGAGATCACCAACAAACACACGAATGGGAAATTCATCCCCAGATCCTACAAAATTACTTTCTACGCTGGGGAACACCAAAAATAGACCTATTCGCAACAAAAGAAAACGCAAAATGCCAAAACTTCACGTCCAGGTACCCACACCCTCAGTCCAAGGGTAATGCGTTATGGATCAGTTGGTCAGGGATATTTGCTTACGCTTTTCCCCCTCTCCCACTCATTCCTTATCTGGTAAACAAACTAAGTCAAAACAAACTCAAACTAATACTTATAGCACCAACCTGGGCTCGCCAACCGTGGTACACAACACTGCTAGATTTATCAGTAGTACCTCACATCAAGTTACCGAACAGGCCAGGCCTGCTAACACAACACAAACAGCAGATCAGACACCCGAATCCAGCATCGCTCAATCTAGCAATCTGGCTCCTGAAATCTTAGAATTTGGACACTTAGACCTTACACAAGAATGTATGGAGGTCATTAAACAAGCTAGAAAGCCTACTACTAGACATTGTTATGCAAACAAATGGAAAAGATTTGTTTACTACTGCCACAATAATCAAATTCAACCACTACATGCTTCCGCAAAGGACATTGTAAGTTACTTATTACACTTACAAAAGTCTAAACTAGCATTCTCTTCTATTAAAATACATCTCACAGCAATATCTGCATATCTGCAGATTACACATTCAACATCGCTTTTTAGAATCCCAGTCATCAAAGCATTTATTGAAGGATTAAAAAGAATCAAACCCCGAGAACACCACCAGTACCTTCGTGGAACCTTAATATTGTATTAACACGACTCATGGGACCACCATTTGAACCCATGCACTCTTGTGAAATGCAATACTTAACTTGGAAGGTAGCCTTTCTAATAGCTATCACATCACTTAGAAGAGTAAGTGAGATACAAGCATTTACTATACAAGAACCCTTTATACAAATACATAAACATAAAGTGGTTCTCCGTACAAATCCCAAATTCTTACCAAAGGTTATATCACCATTCCACCTAAACCAAACAGTGGAACGCCCAGTCTTCTTTCCACAACCAGACTCAGTAGCCGAAAGAGCCTTACATACATTAGACATAAAAAGAGCAATAATGTATTACATTGACAGAACAAAACAGTTTTGGAAAACAAAACAATTGTTTGTAGCCTTCCAGAAACCTCATGCAGGTAATCCTATATCCAAGCAAGGCATTGCCAGATGGATAGTGAAATGTATTCAAACTTGCTATATTAAAGCAAAAAGAGATCTACCTATTACACCAAGAGCGCATTCCACTAGGAAAAAAGGCGCCACAATGGCTTTTCTAGGAAAAAATACCTATGACAGAAATTTGTAAAGCAGCCACATGGTCTACGCCTCATACATTCACAAAACATTACTGTGTAGATGTGTTAACAACACAACAAGCCACAGTAGGACAGGCTGTATTAAGAACATTATTTCAGACAACTTCTACAGGCTAAGCCACTGCTTTTTTGGGGAGATTACTGCTTATTAGTCTATGCACAGCATGTGTATCTGCAGCTACACATGCCATCGAACGGAAAATGTCACTTACCCAGTGTACATCTGTTCGTGGCATGAGACACTGCAGATTCGCATGCGCCCTTCCACCTCCCCGGGAGCCTGTAGCCGTTATAAGTTGGATGAAAAATTGAAAATTTGTAAATAAATACTATTTTAATACACATTATGTACATACATACTTACTCCATTGCATGGGCACATTTAGTATATTCACAACTCCTACCTCACCCTCTGCGGGGAAAACAATCTAAGATGGAGTCGACGCCCGTGCGCAATGGAGCCGAAAGGGAGGAGTCCCTCGGTCTCGTGACTCGAAAAGACTTCTTCGAAGAAAAACAACTTGTAACACTCCGAGCTCAACACTAGATGGCAGGATAATGCACAGCATGTGAATCTGCAGCGTCTCATGCCACGAACAGATGTACACTGGGTAAGTGACATTTTCCATATATATATATATATATATATATATATATATATATATATATATATTCTCTCTCTCTCAAATCTGAAATTAAGGGTAAAAAATAATTTTATATTTTGGCAGTTGGGCGCGTGAGAGTCTCATAGGAGCGCAAATTTGCCAATACAGCATTCCGATTGGGTGAGGGAGCTTTAGTTCCCTTGGGCCATCTCTCTCCTGTGGGAGTCATACTCATCCAAGAGCAAATGCTCTGATTGGCTGCCAGCAAATTGAGAAAAATGTTGTTGGCAGCCATTACTGGACACAGGGACTTAGTCCCCTGTTATAAAGTTGGAAAAAAACTAAAAGCTATAGGGGTACTGTATGGATACCCTGACTACCTTGGCCCCCATCGATGAACCCAGAGAAAAAACAAAAACAAAAAATGCTGCAATCCAGCAAGAGACTTGTGGGATCAGGGGGAAAGAAATGGTGGCCGGTCTGCATTTATTATTTATAAGCCCTCAGGAGCCTACCCTGCTGGGCCAAAAACAGATTTTATTGGGAGAGGAACATGCAGACTCCTCTCCGAGTCATCAGCGGCCCAGGGGAGCCCGGACCGATCTGATTATTTTTGAGAGGTCAGCCCTCTTCCCATGCGTGGAGGAGCCCAGGAGCCCACCCCTGGGGCTGACATTAATTTTTATGGGGAGAGGGGCCCACCAAGCCTCTAAGGGCCCCGTGGAGCCCACCTCTGGGCTGAAAATGCACAATATGGAGAAGAGGGCCATGCTGACCCCTCCGAGAGCCTGAAAAGGCCCCCGGAAGCTCATTCCCGAGACTGATTTCTTTAAGCAAAGGGGGCTGTGGCCCCCTCCCTGAGCCATTAATGACCCTGGGGACCCTATCCCCCAAGGCCAGCTCACAGGCTAGGTCCCGGGGTTCCCACCCCTGGGGCATAACAGTTTTGAAATCTGTGTTTCCTCTCGCCTGGTGGGAGCATTTTTTTAATCTTCTGCCAAGCGGGAGCAAACACCAAGTCCACTCCCAGCGGGCGAGAGCTTAAAAAATGCTCCTTTCCACTGGGAGCGGACTTTGGATCTGAAAACATATCTAAGTATCCTTATTAACAAACTTTTAGCCAGGGCGGTCGCTGCCCCGCTTCTGCAGGCACTCCACTAGCTGCTGATTCGTAAAAGAATAATCTTCAAGTTATATTGCCTGACACGCAAGTCTTTGCATGGAAGAGCTCTGAGCTACCTTTCCACAAAGCTTGTTCATTATCGCCCAAGCAGATCTTTATGATCCAGTGATAAAGCCTTGCTCGCAGTACCACGGATCAGTGAGTTCCGTTCAGGAGTTAGATCTTTCTCTTACCTTGCCCCTCCGCTTTTGAAAAAAACTCCCACTTCATTTATGTCAATGTGTGGACAACTATAAATGACAATTTTAAGAAACTTCATTATTCCTGGCTTAATACAGTTTATTTTGGTTTATGAGCCGTGCTGCGCCGAGATAACCCTTACAGGTTGATTTGTGTGCATTACAAATTAAATTAATATAGGATAATGAATACTGCTCCTGTCCACACGGTGCAGCATTATTAGCTGCTCCCTGCGGGTAGAAACAATGCCGGCTTCCACTCGATGCGGGGAGCTGGCTGGAGGCGCAGGGCTCCTCTGACCCACCCCCAACGAGGATATGGTAGGTGCCCTGGGTGGGCACCAGGGCACCCACCTTTTGTATGGTGCTAGGCCCCGAGGGATGGGGCCCCCGGGGTAGAAAGCGATGCACTTATTATACTCCTGCATTTGACATTACTTATACCATCTGAAAACATAGCTTTCATAACATCACTTATGAGACTCAATTGAGATGTTTTTTCAAAAACGGTGCATGGTAGTCGTGAGTTATAGTTTATGTAGTATGGTGAGTGAGGTGAAAGCTGCACGTCCAATTTTAAGGTTCTGTGTTAACTTAAACATTTAAGTTACAGTGTGTATGTAACTGGGCAACGTATAGTAATGTTAAGGTGATGTGTAAATTGTTTAATTGAATTTATAACTTTAGAATTTCTAATGTTTGTGTCGTTCAAGTATGATTTGTATGAAAAGATTGAATGAAGTTTTCCTAAATATAATCTATCTGTAACCTTTGTTTTTTTAATGGAATTTCAATGTTTTTTATGTTTTTGATGAAAATGTGATTCAAGTCATAGTTTTGAGTTTTATAAGGGTATCATGGAGTGTCATACAGTAAAATGAAAGTGTGGTGCAGAGTGGAGAACAGTAGAATTGAGTGCAGTAGAGTAGAATGGGAAGAGTATAGTAATGTTGTAGAGTGGAGTTATATAGAGTACAGTAGTGTGTTGTACAATGGAGCTGCTTAGAGAGAATGGTTGGACATTGGTATAGTGTGAGGTGGAGTCTCATATAGTGGAGTTCAGTGAATTTATGTAACATGTGGAGTGAAGTATAATACAGTGTATTAGCATGTCAGAGTGTGGAGTAGATTATAGTGTAGTGCAGCGTGATTGAGTAAACTTATAAACTGGAGTAATGTCTCATACAGTGGAGTGGAGGGCTGTATCGTACAGTATTGAAATTAGTAGTTTTGTGGAATAGCAGTGTTGTAATGCAGTGTACAGGCATATATTGGACTTTAGAGTTAGACCAGTACAGTGTACATGTATATAGTGAAGTAGAGTCATTTACAGTGCCATAAAGTGCAATATAGTTTTATAGAGTGCAGTTCTAGAGAAGGGAGCAGAATATCGTACAGTGGAGCTACATAGAATGCAGTGGCATACACTGTAGTGGCGTAAAGTGGAGTGCCATATAGTAGAATAGTGTACAGTGAACTACTGTACACTCTAATAGTGTACAGTGAAATGTAGAAGATTGGAGTGCCACACAGTGGAATTGCGTACAGTGTAGTGAAGTACAGCGGAGGGGTGTACAGTGGATTAGTGCACAGTGGAATAGCGTACAATGGTGTGAAGTAGACTGGAGTGGTGTACTTTGCAGTGTGTAAACTGGAATACTACATAGTTTTTAGGAGGTAAGTCTTTGCCTCCCCTCTACAGACAGTAATCCTGTGCACCCCGTGACCTGCAGCTACAAGGGCTTCTGTGCACATTTCCAAGAAATCCTGCATGCACAGCCGAGCCTAGGTCCTCAGCACTCCGTCCTGCGATGCTCAGCTCCCTGAGTTGATCTCCGGTGTCCTGGGACCTCCTTTTGCAGTGTTGAGACGACCGCCGTGTTCAGTCTTCTTGAACCAGTGTTCAAGGACTTCTGCGGGTGCTTCTTTTTTGTGCGTGGGCTCTATAAGTTGCTGAGGGCCCCCTCTGTCTCCTCTCCCAAGTGCGACATCCTGTCATTCCTGGGCCCGGGCAGCACCCTTTTTCTCCAAACGCGACTCTTGCAGCTAGCAAGGCTTGTTTGCAGTATTTTGCCAAGGAAACAACTCTGCATCCTCCAGCACGCCGTGGGACATCTTCTGCACGAAGAGGAACTTCCTACCCCCTTCCGTTGTTCAAAATCTGCAGCTTCTTCCAGCCGGAGGCAGCCATTTTGCACCTTCATCTGGGGTTTAGTGGGCTCCTGACCCCCCCCCCCCCACCCCCCCGGACACTTTAGCGACTCTTGGACTTGGTCCCCTTCCTTTGCAGGTCTTCAGGTCTAGGAATCGGTCTTCAGTGATTTGCAGTCTGTTGTGGTCCTTGCAAAATCCTTTATCACAACTTTAGTGTGTTTCTGGGGAAATAGTAGTACTTTACTTCTACTTTCCAGGGTCTGGAGTTGGTGAATCTTTTACATCCTTAGTGTTTTCTTACACTCCCAGTGACCCTCTACAAACTACACTAGCCTAGGGGTCCATTCGTGGTTCGCATTCCACTTTCTTAGAATATGGTTTGTGTTGCCCCTAGGCCCATTGCATCCTATTGTAATCTACAGTGTTTGCACCACTTTCTGACTATTTTACTTATCTGATTTGGTTAGTTGTGTATATTTTGTGTATGTTACTTTATGTTGTGTATGTTATTTTGTGTGTAATAAAAATGTTAAAAATAAAAAAAGTGCTGCTAATTATGTTAGAATACTATGGCTGCTTCATACCAGGCAGGTGTATTTCGAACAGGTATAGAAACCCATATTAGCTTTAATGCATATTACAGGAAAATATGATTCTTATTTGGGCAAAAAAAGGTTCAACTGACCATGAAATATTGTATCCTGAAGACCTAGATCAATTACACAGAGATGACAAAAATTTAACAAATACAAATAAAAAAGTATTCCCAAAGGAAAGTATTGGCCCACCATCCTTTGCACTGAAGTGCCGTTCTTTGTGGGCAAGTGATCAGACAAACTTCTGACACTCTCAGTGCAACAGCCAATGTCTTAAGAATGCGATCATTTCCCCATGCAGTATGCTATAGTGAGCAAAGCATAAAAGATAGTTCAGCAGGTATATGAAGAGGGCTGACTAAAATCCCCTTAATGTGGTTCAATGTATATATTTTGTTATTGATGATTTTGTGATTACATGAGGCTGGTGAGACAGCTAAAACTGATTCTAGTTTAGGCCTAAAACTTAGTGATGGTTTAACAGCAGCTTTGAGAGCTATAATGGACTGCCATCCACACTATAACCGTCTGTTTGTTGCAGTAACTGTTATTCTGATGGATGCTTCAAATGGCAGGTACCTCACCTTGTGACTCTCCTTTCATGCAACGCTGGATCCGGAAACTCTTGCCATCACTAATGAATGCTAGCTGGCGTTGCATCGGCGTTAGTCACTACTCCATTCTGCCGTTTGACATCACAACAGAAAGCCACAATTGGTGCCACCCCTGTACAGTGACATCAGTTTCTATTTTTCTGCATCATCAGGTGCAAATCTGGAGCTTCACACCTACTGTTTTTGGTTACTACATTAAAGTGTTTTTCTTCAAAACCATTTTGACAGTGTACAGGGATGTTACCCACTAAAACTACAAGGTTTAAACTGTGCTGTTTCAGTCACAAACGGTGTCAGTCAAAACCAATAAAAAGTCAGTTCTTTGTGACTTAAGTCCTGTGACAAATGCTCTCTGATGGCAAGGAGCTGTAGACCGTATGTCGCCAAGCTCAAAACATGGGATTGTTCCCACTCCAAGTCACAAAGTCTTTCCTGGTCCTTCTCATTGGGTAAGTCCGAAACAGAGTCGAAAGGTTAGTCAAACGAAAAGCGCAAAAAGCTTTAGTGAATCTCTTTGCCTTCTCAACACACCCACTACAGTATTGTTGTGTAGCCATTTTAGCTATAGTTTTATACACATTATTTTAGCAATCTAGGCCTGCCGTTGTGCACTTTAACCTAGATATTTTTTTATTTTGTTTTGTTATATTATTTTAACATCAGCTACATTTGCAGTCTTGTTTTATTTTCTCTATCGAGCTGTTCTTCGCCTAGGTCACTACTACGTTCTTAAACAGGATATTTCTTTCACTCTCTGCTTTTTTCAAGGCTGCAGTAAGATAGGTTGCCGGCAAAAGTGGTACGATTTGTCTCCAATGTTCACAGAAACATATACACTCTTACGTGGGGATCCTTTCTTGGAACATCAGCGTTTTTTTTAAAATAAAAAAACTACTTTGACCCATGTATGTTAGATTCCAGCCAGATGACCATGACTGTATGCTGTTTGCTTCGCTGCTTATGTAGACCACAGGCCTCTTGCTCAGGTATGAGGGATGATGCCTTCCCAGGTGTAACCTGAAGGGCACAATTAAAGCTTAACATGCTGTGCTCTAACATAGCCTAGGTAGGAACTATCTTTACAAACTCTAGTGACAATATGGTAGTGTTATTTCTGTGTTTTACTCTACTTGTCACAATTTTAATCTTATTGTGTTTCATCGTCCTAGTTATTGCAATACATGCTTTATTATCTAAGATGTAGTTACTTCAACAAAACCTTATTGAACTATACTCTGCCTCGGATTGTCCTTGCATATGTGAGACTAATGTAACGGACAGAAACGGATGAGATCTAAGTGACCACGATTCCCCTGAGGAGTCATTTTTGTCATGGGCCCAGTTGTCCTAATCATCCCTGCTCTTGGGTGGAGATAAGGCACAGCCGGAACAAACCTGGATTAGGCAGACAGGCGTCACATGGTGCGGGTTCAGACTCAGTCTGCCGCCTGGTGATTCTGCCACCCGAATCCAGTAGCCTCATTAGGATAATGAGAACCTACGTGACATGGTGCCGCCAACGTTTTGGTCAGACACAAATTTTCGGGTCCTCCTGAGTATCGCTGTCTCACTATATGCAGACACCTCTGTACAATATACGGAGACGTCAGTGGTATTGAGGATTTCTCCTCCTTAGCTAAGTAGGGAGTTCCTAACTAACGCTGTAGGTTGTTCAAGCTTGAACCCTAAAAGGATAATCCCCATTTGTGTACTTGGATTGCTGGACAAAATTTACCATTCACCATGGCGAACCTGCAATTGGTAGCTATTGCAGTCAATATGCGACCACCACTTACTGCACATTTATTGGTACATGGCCTCACAGCCCAGGGGGGTCCAGTTACATTTGTTGTTGAGGCTTATCCAGCCTATGGAAGAGAAATTTTCTATTCTTGGGTCACATTTCCAGCAGCTGAGGGAACACAAGTACATTTCATCACTATACACCTGCAAACATACCTGCACAATATAGCCATATGCATATTTAGAAATACCTCTAACTTATCAAGACCATAATATTGGTTTGATGGCGCCCTACCACATACAATCCTACAAGTTAGGCTAGGTCCTCTTAGTAATGATGGTCCTACCTGGCCTTTATTGGCCACATACACACGGCACCCTGATACAGCAACCTTGACAATTGCTGAGGTCTGCCGCTTATATCCTGAACTTACTGCAATAAACAGATTATTAATACAGTTTTTAATGCAAACATTGGTATTAATCCTGCAACTGTACATTTGATTATGGGTAAGGTACCCGCCAAATGGGAAGAGATTCCGTTTTGGTTAGCTCAAAAAATAAATGCACTGGAAGCAGTATTTCCCCATACGGGACCTCAGGGTAAGCATAGAATATTAACTATGTGCTTGCCATTTGGGATGGTTCCCAACAGAAAATAACTTCCACGCTCTGTACTACAGCACACTGTACACCGACACTTGCCAATCTTCTGGAAGTGTTAAAACAAATTCAGGATGAATATGAATATGGGGCTGCTTCAGACTTGGGGATTCAACTAATGGGCAACTTTGCCACAGTATCCTCAATTATTTTAAGTAACCTTAAAGAGGAAGCAGTGGCACTAGCAGTGCGCATGCAGCTCCGGGACGTTCCTCCACAGGATCAAGAACGTGAGCTGCCCAAGATTTCGCGGAGACCTTCTATAGTATTGGTCGAGATAGTCTGGAGGCCAGACCCATGAAACCGCAGTTTCAGGGTAAATTTAATAAAGATTCTACCAAGCAAGCACCTGAGGGTTCTAAAAAACGCTGGGATAAAAAACAACAAACACCGAAAAAAGAAAGGGGAGAATCTCCACATTCAGAGACCCCTCAGAATAGATATTATCTAAGAAATAGAGATAATATAAAAACACCAGACAGATATCAATATACTGATACATGCCAATCTTGTTCCTTTCAGAACTCACCGGAAAAATGCAGTGAGAGAGTTGGGCGGTCAAAGTGGAGAACTAAGTATGTGAAACCGAGACAGGAATCGCAACGCTCAACAGAAGTTTCTGTTAAAAAAGAAGAAAAACTTCCCCAACACAAACGACAATTTAAAAAGAAAAAGTGGCAGCAGTTGCGATTCGTCATGCCGCTCAAGAAGAGGGCTCTATTGAAGAACGAGACATGGGTGCTAGCTCTGCTAGACAGCCCAGCAGAGGTCACAATAGTTCGCTGGAATCTTCAAGAGCATTAGGAGGTGGAAGCAACTGATGATTTCTTACAAGTTGAAACTGCAGACATGCGTGTCTCCACGCCTGACAGGGTGTACAAAGTAACAATACAGGTCGAAGGAGACACTGAACGCACAATAGACGCAATCTTTTGGGACCACATCGACAACATTTATGACATTTTACTGGCCAAAAAGGACTGGCCACCTGAATTTGTCCATACTTGCCCATATGGGGAAGAGGTTATAAAACCTTCTTTCTCTCCTCTTGTTCCTGATGAGCTCGCAGAATCCTACGCCATTGATTGAGCATTGGCACAGGCCCCCGCGTTATACTGAAATCACGTAGGTTGGGATAAAGATTCCCCTATCATGTAATTCCAATTAAGAATTAACCCCAATACCCAATAAAACATGATGCCAAAGCACCCATGAGGGAAATCCTCACACAACTAGAGTACCAGGGCATAATCGAACCCTGTGTCTCACCAATGAATAATCCTTTATTCCCTGTAGCTAAACCGGACCATTCATACAGAATAGTCTTAGACTATAGACACTTAAATAGTCATGCACATGCATATGCTATACAAAACTCTCATAGCACAGCACTTATGAACAACATTCGTAAAAAATATAAAACAACATTGGATATCTCGAATTGCTTCTTCTGCCAAAATATAGCACCTAAGAATAGAGACTTAACAAGATTCAGCACACTAGGCTCCCAGAAAAAATTCTGTCTCAATATTGCACAACATTGGCCTATGTAGATGATATCTATCTTATCGATGATGAGTAACTGCAACATCTAAGACGGGTAGCCCGCATTGTTGTAGGATTTGACAAATTTAGCTATAAATTAAACTTCAAAAAAACAAAAATAGCCTTCTTAGTGTCCTGTTTCTGGGATATGAATTATCAAGTGAAGGAAAAAGCCTAGCGCCATAATTCTTAGAAAAATGTGCACAGTTACAACCTCCAAATACTATTAATAAACTCCAATCACAATTGGGATTTCTACATTTTGGCAGAACATACATTCAAGAATATGCATCACGCATCAAACCCTTATATGACTTGATACGTCCTTACTTTTCCAGTAAATTTTGGACAGTCGAACATACATGCTTTCTCAGAGCTTTACAAACAGACATGCTTGCAGCATAACACCTACCCACAAAGAACAATAAAAAACATATGGTCATCAGAGTAATTGCTGGTGCCATTGGTTTTACCTATGTAACATTCAATGAGGGTGAGACCATCCCGATTGCCTACAAATCACATTTGTATTCTACGGAAGAACAACGTTTTTCTCCCACTGAGAAAATTCTCAATGCTGTTCAGATGGCTGTCATTAAAGAAAGACCACTTACCCAGGGGAAAGGCATTATTGTCTTATCTCCAATCGCAGCCCTCGAGGCTGTTACCAAAGCCAGCATTTTAAACACTAAAGCATTACATCCACTTTCGATCCAATGGGCAATGTCTCTGACAGCCACTGATGTTGACTATATTTTTGACCCGAAGTTACAAACTCAAGAATTTTTGCAATATGAACTAGAATACCTAGATCCGGAATATACATTGCCTATTGATCAATATCAAAGAGTCATGTACACTGATGGCTCAGCACAACCTGCTATAGAGCAGGGATGGTTGGACAGCTGAACGCATGACACAATTGACTCCTCAGGGAAATCGTGGTCACTCAGATCCCATCTGTTTCTTTCAATCACATTAGTCTCACATATACAAGGACCATCAGAGGCAGTATATATTTCAATTAGCTTTTAATAAAGTAACTGCTTCTTAGATAATACAGCATGTACTGCAATAACTAGGACAATGAAGCATGATAGGATTAAAATTGGGACAAGGAGAGTAAAGCATAAAAATAATGCTACCATATTGTCACTAGAATCATTAAAATAATTCCTACGTAGGCTATGTGAGAGCACACCATGTTAAGCTCTAGTTCTGCCCTTCATGTTACCCTGGTAAGACATAATCCCTCATACCTGAGCAAGAGGCCTGTAGTCTACATAAGCAGCTGTAGCGAAGCGTTCAGCAATCAGCATACAGTCGTGGTCATCTGGTTGGAATCTTCCTTTAACGTGTATGGGACAGAGAAGTGTTTTATAATAAAACCGCTAATGTTCTGAGAAAATGTCTCTACGTAAGGATGTGTATGTTTCTATGAAAACTAGAGACAAAGCGTTACAACGTTTACTGGCAACCTAGCTTACTGCAGCCTTGAGAAAAGCACAGTGTGAAAGAAATGTCTTGTTCAAGAACGCAGTGCTGGCCTTGGCAAAGAACAGCTAGATAGAGAAAATAAAACAAGACCGCAAATGTGACTATTGTTAAAATAATAAAATGAAGCTGAATAAAATATGTCTAGGTTAAAGTGCACAGCAGCAGACCTAGTTTGCTAAAATAGCATGTATGACGCTATAACTAAAATGGCTACACACCACCCTCCCCTTGCCGGTTCAAAGCCTAATTATATATAAAAGCTTCTAAAGGTCAATGTAGGACATATACATAAAAATGTCAATAATGACAAGTTAAAATACACTTGAGCTTGTGTAAAAAGGACAATTTAAAATAGTAACTGGCGTAAAAAAGCCGAATTTCAAGAGTCAGAGTCATTTTGGAAGTTGCCACTCGAATCCGGGATAATTGAAGACAGGAAATCTTCCACTTTGACAGGTGGTAAAGTAGGAAGTTCATCGCCAAGGAAAACCAAGGAGCATTTGTGTTCCAAAGCCTGAGCTCCAGCCAAGGCAGCAGAATTCTGTGTTGTACCCAACAATGAGTTTAGAGCTGCATCCTCCATGAAGGGCAAATCATAAGCACCTTCCCGTAGCAAATGCACCCTCAATGCGCATGTCTGGTAATGAGCCCTCAGCGAGAACATCAACAGATCATTGTTCAATGAAAGCAAGCGCTGCGTAGAAAGACAAACTTGCGGTGCATGTTTGAACGAGCACTAGAGGCACTGACACATGGGCAGCACACAATGCAAAACCGGTCTGAATGACAGAGACCAGTCACACTCCAATTGCTCCAGGAGTGATGCTCCAAAGTACTGCATCATGCGTTCACGACAGAGCTGCGCTGGTGGGAGCGCTTTCTGTTCTCCTTGTTGCGGCGGGGCAGGCATTGTGGAAAAAAAGTAGCAATAGCAAGATGCCACCTATTATAGCCATTTACCAAGTTATCGGAAATCCCCCGTAAGTCCTGGAGAATATTGAGTGGATTGCTGATGGTATTAAACCGAATATAGAGGAGAAGGTGTGAATGAAACCATAACTAACAGCCTTAAAGAAATTTGCGATTCTAGTAGTACTGGACGGACTAAATATTCGTCCCACGGCCTCACCAAAGTGTCTTGGAAAGTTAGTACTTAAAAGGGACTGTATCTCTGCTGATGACCTAGCCACCTGAAGCACGTAGGTCCTGCGTGCAGATGTGAGCTCCACATGTTTTTGAAACAAAGCCTCAAGTCTGCTCAACCTGTCAAAATCTGCATTTGAAGCAGCGATATGTGGCCAAATCTCAGCTGTTTCCCTTTGTTATGTGGGAGGCAAAGTACGTTCCTGCAGAATGTAACAATCTTAGAAACAAAACAACATAAACTATTCTGGTTCGCATCCCACAACAGTTTTCATTGAGGAGGACATAGCTGCCATTTGAGAGTACCTGGAATGCAGGTCTAATCAAGGGGACTGGAACTCCCTTCAGATAACAAGCCAAGTTTGCTGCTGAAGCGTTACACATCCTGTGCAAAGACAACTGTTTACAAACCGTTGAATGGCTGACAGAAGTCTTGCATTCACTACCGCTAAGAAAGACCTCTTTCATGCCACTGAGACATTTGTACGAGAAAGATAGCTCCCACACTTCAAGGATGTAACTATCACCTAGCCTTTCATATCTGCCTTCTGAAATGTGTTTTAAGCAAGATGTGAATGGAAGTGTTGAAATAGGCAGATTAATGACCCCGTGTATTAACCACTCAGCAGATGGTATTTCGGCCACCTTAAAAGGCAACTTTTTGAACTTTTCAATATTTAACATGACATAAGTTGCTTCTTTCTTAGCCATTAGTAGTAGTTGTTGCGTTAAATTAAATTTGGAAAATATGTCCCTTAGGCTAACGTGTTGCCCGGGAACGCGACCTGCCTTCAATGTTTGTAGTGTCCAACCCAACTGCATAATGGACGTTAGTTGACTCTTTACATGGTGTAAAGAAGACATGTCACTTTGTATTATGTCTATTGCAGAAGAAACAATGTTATTTAAGGTGTATATCTGGTCGGACAGGGTATTAATCCCGTTATCCACAACAGCTAATGCCTTCTGTAAGTTTTCCTGATCTATTTGCCTTAACCGGGCAGCAGGAGCTTGTTGAAAAAGCTTCCAAATTTCATTATAAACCGCATATTAGAAGCACTTTCTGCGTTCTTTTCTAAGACCTAAGAGGAAATCCTGTAAGTCAGTGTTATTAGACAGGAGACTGAGGTGTTCTCAAACAGCATCCAATGAGGAACTCTTCAACCATTGTTGGCATAGATTCCCTACAATGTATGTTGTTACTATATCTGCATGTTCGGGTGACACATAGCGAGGGTCCGGCCTACTTGTATTAAAATCCCGGTGGAGTTTAAAAAACATTTGACACCCATTGGTATCTATTGGCCACAAGAACCCCCCCGCCCGGACGTGACAGTTAAGCATTAAATGTGCCATTCTGGACTCATTCATTGAGCTGATCGTCAGTTGCATTTATATACTTTTGTCATTTGTGAAATTTTGCAGGGGCGGGAATACTGGGCATGTTCAATTCCTTAATCTTTGCTAAGCCTAAACAACTTGTCTGTTGTACAGTTTCATTTAAAAATATCATTTAAACAGGTATCAGACATGCTCTAAATAAAGCTTCCTTCCCCCGTATTTGCCACATACTTTTTAAGGCAATCGACCTTAGCCAATATTCTTAGCCTTCTACAGTCAACTGGGAAACAAAGGAATCCGAATAAATACATTTCGTATTTGTCAACAGTATGCGTACATTTGCTGTCGTGGCAATTTAAAATAATATGACTAAGCATTTTTAGCATCGTGCCCAGAAAAATATGTAAACTTTTCAGAATATGTTTTAGAACTCCCTTGCTGTGGAGTCGGACAGTGTTCCTATTGTGTGTAGTTAAAATCAGTCTTTGGGGTACTTGCTCTGTGGATGAAATGGTGCCCATAATAATTATAGCAAAACATATCACCATAATTCTCTTTAGATTGGTAAACATCTTCGTTTTCAAATACAGTATAATACTGCAATTCAGTCATCATAGAATCAACTGTTTTCACATCCCAATCATCAGAAATAACTCTGGGTATTATTACATCATTCATTGAAAGTTTAAACACATATGGTATTTGAATGATCTCTATAGGGCCGTATATATCAAATGTTACTTTATCCCAAACAGTCCCATCAGGAATTGGTGTAGTGGAAATGTTCACAAAAGACAAATCTCTACGGACCTTGCGAGAAGAAAAATTTGGTTTTGGAACCTTATCCACCAGTTCAACTGTTGATCTTTCAGGACGAAAATGATCATGTATTAATAAGAAGAATGTTATAACAAACCCAATCTAAAGTAGGAAAGCCAGTACAGTCAAAGCCAGCCACAGATAGTTCCATGGAAAAATAAAGTGATGTGATTTAAGCCAGTTTATTAGCTTACGTGTTTTTTACAGTTCAGGTGTAGAAGAGGCGAATGAGTCCGAAACGGTGTAGTTGATATCGGCAAAGTTTCCAGAAGCACTTCATGCAAAAGTTGGAGCTGTGTTTGTAGGTGGAGAACCGGTGGGTGTTTCCTGCGGTGCTTCAGAATAAATGACTCCATCCATCTGTGTTGAAGTTGTGTCAAATCAATCAATTGTTTCTGTATTATTTGTTTAAACAGATGTTAGTAGAACTAATGCAAGATGATTTTCCACCCTCCCCAAACTCGGAGAGGTGTTAGCGTTGCTGCTCACAACTTGTAGAGGGACTTCTTGACCAGTAGTGAGAGGGATTCGGGAACTACTGGCTGTTCCTCTTGGTCTGCTGTGCAGGATCGGCCACATGGTGTAATTTGACATTTTCGATAGATACAAAGCGATTTTCCTTGGCACCAACCAATGGTGGTAGAATGACAGTTCTGGTACCGTGTATTCCCAAAACTGGGACTGGTGCATGATAAGAAGGACCAAACTCCTTTTTCACAGCAACCTTTTCACGTATTAGATCCCCAACTTTAGGAATCCAGCCTGTAGGCGTTACAGGTACATTCTTAATTCCTGTGGAGGCAGCACTAGCAGCAGAAGCGTTGTTGTCACAGAACTGTTGCAATTTCTGTAAGTCAGTGACACGTTAATTTATGTCAAAGGGTGTTTCTGCCACCTCCACTCCAGGGCTATCAAGATCTGGAACATACATTTGGGTTCCGAACAGGCACTCATATGAAGTATGACCCCCCCACGGACCTTCTAGGAAGATTAAGTACTCTCTGGGCTCCATACAGGTGATTAAGCCAATTATGACCCGTACCTAAGACTTTGGCTGTTAAGGACTGCCTTAAATCACGGTTTAATCGATCCATGCCACTATTTCCCTCAGAATGAAATGGAGACGAGTACTGAAGTTGCACCTCTAATGAAGCCATGGCGTCCCTGAATGCCCCTGAGGCAAAAGCAGGGCCCTGGTCCGAACTGCATATATACTGATAAAGACTCGCAAATCTTCAATAACAGTCCGAGCGTCAGCCGAGCGTTGTGGCCATACCCATAGAAATCTGGAGCATGAGTCAGAAGCGACTAAAATGTATTTGTATGTACTGTCCGGTGTTAGGGGACCACAGTGGTCCAAGTATACACCTTGTATTGGCCTGTTTGAAATTAGGAGGGGTGTCTGCAGTGGGCGTTTAGCAGTGAAAACTAAACATTTTTGGCAGATGTCACAACAAAAGACATAATGCTTGGCCTCTTTGTATAGGTCTGGCCACCAAAAATGGGCTTGTAACAATTATATTGTAGCCGCCACACCAGCATGGGCAGATGCCGCCCCCTCATGCGCTGCTTTAATCAACTCTGGTCTTATGTATTTGTTGGGAATTTCTCAAACCCCTATGCTTGGTATTTTAACCTCAGTGTTTAGGCAGCCTCCCGATCGGTAGGAATAATTAGCAGGAAATGCTTTTGGGTAAGGGCGTACCTTCAGACATAGCTTTCACAGCAGTCCATATGTCCTTGTCTGTATTTGCACCTAAGTGGGTTATCCTCCATGTAGCCACTTACGACTGCGCAAGCAGCGCAGTATTGATGCTTTGTGCCAATTGCAGGTTGCGCTGAGACATCGGTGTACATGACTCTTTGATACTGATCAATAGGTAGTGTGATTGCTGGAACTGGGTATTCTAGTTCATATTGCAAAAATTCTTGAGTTTGTAATTTTGGGTCAAAAATGTAGTGAACATCAGTGGCTGTCAAAGACATTGCCCATTGTATCCAATGTGGATGTAATGCTTTAGCATTTGGAACACTGGCTTTATTGAAAGCCTCAAAGGCCAGAATGGGAGACACTACAATAATGCGTTTGCCTTGGGCCAGAGGTCTTTCTTTAATGATAGCCATCTGTACAGCAGTGAGAATTTTCTCAGTGGGAGCGAAGTGTCCTGCTGCTGAGTACAAATTTGTCTGCTATCAGGACTGTCTCACACTCATTAAAAGTTACATAGGTGAAACCAATGGCATCAGCAATTACTCTGATGACCAAATGTGTTTTGTTGCCCCTTGTGTGTAAGTGTTGTGCTGCAAGCATGTCTGTCTGCAGGTCTCTGAGAATGCGTGTGTGTTCGACTGTCCAAAATTTACTTGAAAAGTCAGGATGTATCAAATCATATAAAGGTTTTATGCGTATTGCATAATCAGGAATGTAGATTCTGCCAAAATGTAGGAAACCCAATAGAGATTGGTGTTTTTTAATAGTATTTGTAGGATGTAATTGTGTGCATTTTTCCAAAACTTGTGGCCCTAGGCTCTTTCCTTCACTTGATAGCTAATACACCAAAAACAGGACGCTAAAGAAGACTTTTTTTTTTTGTCTTGTGAAATTGAACTTGTAGCCGAACTCGGCAAATCCCACAACAATGCAGGCTACCCGTCTTAAATGTTGCAGTAATTCATCATCCGTGAGATAAATATCATCTACATAGGACAATGCTTCAGGGTCAATGTTGTGCAATATTGAAGTCACATGAGGTGTAAACAGTCCTGGACTGTTCTTGTACCCCAACAACTGATTTTTTTCTGGGAGCCTAGTGCGCTGAAACTTGTTAAGTCTCTACTCTCAGGCGCTATATTTTGGAAGAAGAAACCATTGGAAATATCCAGTGTTGTTTTGTATTTTTTGCGCACTATGTTGTTCATAAGTGCTGTACTATGTGAGTTTTGTTTAGCATGTGTGCGTGTATGACTGTTTACATGTCTGTAGTCTAAGACTATTCTGCACAAATGGTCCGGTTTAGCTACTGGGAATAAGGGATTATTCATAGGTGAGACACGGGGTTCGATTACACCCTGGTACTCCAATTGTGTGAGGATTTCCCTCAAGGGTGCTTTAGCATCATGTTTTTTTGGATATTGGGGTTGAGGTTGGGGTTGGTTTTTAATCGGAATTACATGGTAGGGGGATTCTTTGTCCCAGCCTACGTGGTTGTGATATAATGCGGGTGCCAACGTTACTTTGTACACCCCGTCAGGTGTTGAGACACGCACGTCTGCAGTTTCTACTAGGAAGTCATCAGTTGCTTTCACCTCCAGATGCTCTAGAAGATTCCGGCGAACTATTGTGACCTCTGTCGCGCTGTCTAGTAGTGTTACTGCCCATTCCTTGTTCTTCAAGAGAACCCTCTTCTTGAGTGGCATGTCGAACTGCAACTACTGCCCCCTTTTTCTTTTTAAATTGGGGTTTTTGTTGAGAAGGTTTCTCTTCCTTTTTAACAGAAACCTCTGTTGAGCATTGTGATTCCTGTCTCGGTTTCACATACTCAGTTCTTCGCTCTGACCGCCCACCTCTCTCACTGTGTTTTTCCGGTGAGCCCTGAAAGGAACGAGATTGGCGTGTATTAATATATTGATATCTGTCAGGCATTTTTATATTATCCCTATTTTTAAGATTGTATGTATTCTGCGGGGTCTCCGCGGAGATTCTCCCCTTTCTTTTTTAGGATTTTGTTCTTTTTTATCCTATAGTTTATTATCCTCAGGAGCTTTCATGGTAAAATCTTTATTAGATTTATCTTGGAATTGTGGTTTTGTTGGTCTGGCCCACAGACTATCTCGACCAATGCTAGAGTAGGTCTCCGCGATAATCTTAGGCAGCCCTCATTCTTGATCCTGTGGAGGAACATCCCAGAGCCGCATGCGCACTGCTAGTGCCACTGCTTCCCCTTTAAGGTTACTTAAAATAATTGAGGATACTGTGGCAAAGTTGCTCATTAATTGCATCCCCAAGTCCGGGGCCGGGGCAACCCCGTATTCATCTTGAATTTGTTTCAACACTTCTGGCAAATTTGCAAGTGTCTGTGTACGGTTGTATAGAGCGCAGCAAATACCGTGCCCCATGTGTTGCAGTTATCTATTGTGGGAACCATCCCAAATGGCAAGCACATTGTTAGTATTCTGTGTTTATCCTGAGGTCCCGTATGTGGAAATACTGCTTCTAGCGCATTTATTTTTTGAGCTAACCAAAACGGAGTTTCTCCTCGTTTGGTGGGTACCTCACCCATAATCGAATGTATAGTCGCAGGATTAATGCCTGGTGTTACTGCATGTGGTTGCGCCAGAGCAGCACATGCTGGGTTTGTGTCTAATGTTTGCATTACAAACTGCACTAATCGCCTGTATATTGCCGTAGATCAGTATATAAGCTATGGACTTCTGCTACCGTTAGGTTCGCTACTGCCGGGTGATGTGTATAAGTGGCCAATAAAGGCCAGATAGGACCATCATTACTTAGAGGACCTAACCTAACAGGTAAAATTGTGTGGGGTAAAGCACCATCAAGCCAATTAATATGTTCTTGGTAATATAATGGCATTTCTAAATATGCATATGCTCTGTATTGTCCAGGTGCGTTTGCAAGTGTATAATTATGAAATGTATTTATGTTCCCATCAACTGCTGGAAATGTGACCCAAGAATAGAAGAGTTCTGTTCTATAAGCTGCATGTGCGTCAACCACAAATGCTATCGGACCCCCTGGGCCGTTAGGCCATGTGCCAATAAATGTGCAGTAAGGGGTTGTCTCATATTGACTGCAATTGCTACCTGTTGCGGATTCGCCATATTAAATGGTAAATTTGTTCAGAGATAAGCACACCAAATGGGGATATCCTTTTAGAGTTCAAGCTTGAACAAACTCCAGCGTCAGATAGGTGTTCCCTACTGAGCTGAGGAGGAAATCCTCAATACCACGGACAACTCCGTATATAGTACGTATATAGTACTGAGGCGTCGTTGTATATAGTAAGACAGAGATACTCAGGAGGACCCAAATACTAGAGCCTGACCAAATGTTGGTGGCGCCATGTCGTATAGGCTCTCATTATTTTAATGAGACTACTGGATTTTGAGTAGCAGAATAGTCTGCGGCGTGGGAGACGGAGTCGGAACTCACTACAGGTGACACCTGTCACCCTAATCCGGGTTTTGCTCCGGCTAAGTAGCAGTGCCTCATCTCTACCCAAGAGCAGGGATGATTGGGCAGCTGAGCGCATGACCTAATTGACTCCTCAAGGAAATCATGGTAACTCAGGTCTCATCCATTTTCTCTCAGTTACATTAGTCTCACATACACAATGACAAAAAGAGGCAGTATATGTTTCAATAAGGTTTTAATGAAGCAAACTGCATCTTAGATAGCAAAGCATGTACTGCAATAACCAGGACGATACGGCATGACAAGATTAGATTGTGACAAGGAGAGTGAGGCATAGAAATAACACTACCATATTGTCACTAGAGTCAATAGACTAATTCCTACCTAGGCTATATTAGAGCACAGCATGTTAAGCTCTAAGTCTTCCCTTCAGGTTCCACGGGGAAGACATCATCCCTCAGACCTGAGCAAAGGCCTGAAGTCTGCATAAGCAGCTGTAGCGAAGCGTTCAGCAATCAGCATATATTTGTGGTCCTCTGGCTGGAATCTCCCTCTGACGTGTAAGGGACAGGGAAATGTGTTTATATTAAAACAGCTGATGTTCTGAGAAAATGTCCCTACGTAAAGATGTATGTTTTTCTATGAATACCGGATACAAAACTTTTACCATGTTTACCAGCAACCTATCTTACTGCAACCTTGAAAGAAGAACAGAGTGAAAAAGAATGTCTTGTTTGAGAACATAGTGCTGGCCTAGGCGAAAACAGCTAGATAGAGAGGAATAAAACAAGACCGCTAAAGTGGCTATTGTTAAAATAATAAATGAAGCTGAATAAAATATATCTAGGTTAAATTGCACAGCGGTAGGCCAAGTATGCTAAAATAACGTGCATGGAGCTATAACTAAAATGGCTACACAACAGTCTGAAGCAGGAGACAGGCTGGTAGGGCAGGGGGCCAAGTCAATTTGTGTTGTTCTTCTTCTCTCAGGGAGTTTCAACTATGCAGTCCTTTTTCTCGTGAGGTCACCAGGAATCTGATGACTTAGGTTCAGGGGAGCCCTTAAATCCTGGATTTAGGGGTGTTACAGGGGTCAGAGGGCAGTAGCCAATGGCTAATCTCAATGAGGGTGGCCCCTTCTTGTATTCACTCCTTTGGGAAGGGGGACACTATCCTAACCCTATTGGTCCCTGTCCTCCAAACTAAGATGGAGGATTCTGCAGGGAGGGGTTCACAGCAGCTCTGGACACCTTAGGGGTAGTCCTAGCTGGGGTGGTCACTCCTCCCTGTTTTTCCTAATTTTCCCACTTGACTTGCTGCCAAATATGGGGTTATCGGGGCGGGGGTCAACTCCACTAGTTGGTATGCCCTGGGGCACTGTAACAAGAGGCTTGAGCATTTGAGGCTCACCGCCAGGTGTTACAGTTCCTGCAGGGGAGAGGTGTGACCACAGAGAGCGCAAAAGGCTCTCACCCCATGTGGTCAGAAACTCGTCCGGAAGTGGCAGGCTGGCACAGACCAGTTAGTCCTGCACTAGCAGTTTGGCTAATATACAGGAGGCGTCTCTAAGATGCCCTCTGGGTGTTTTTCTCAGTACATCCCACACTGACATCAGTGTGGGTTTATTGTACTGAGAAGTTTGATCCCAAACTTATCTATGCCACAGGGAGTGGTTTGTGGGCATGGCACCCTGAGAGGGGTGCCATGTCGACTTTGCCTTTTCTTCCCACTAGCACTCACAAGCGGCAAAGGCAGTGTGCATGTGCTTGGTAAGGTGTCCCCCAGGGTGGCCTAATACATGCTGCAGCCCTTGGGGACCTTTCTTGGCCTCAGGGCCCTTGGTACTATGGGTACCTTTTACTAGGGACTTAACTGTGTGCCACGGGTGTGCCAATTGTGGAAACAAAGGGACAGGATTTGGAAAAACAACACTGGTGCTTGGGCATGGTTAGCAGGATCCCAGCACACTTTCAATCAAAGTTGGCATCAATATCAGGCAAAAAGTGGGGGCATAGCCATGCCAACAGTGGCACTTTCCTACAAAAGGGAAGTCTAGGTAGCAGTGTTGGTGTTTTTAGTTTTGTCATTACCAACTTGGCGGAAGGGGTGATCACTTGATAATCCACACTAAAATAGTTTTATCCAAAAAGTAGACACTATTTTTAGGAAACCTTAAAATACTTCATCTGTGTTCTATGACAGTAATAACATATTGTTCAGATACAAATGTATTGCAGACACTTCTAGAAGGTGCCCTGTAATCCTATTCTATAAATCGTTGTAAAAAAGAAACAAACCCCAAACAGTGAAAGCAAAGAGAGAGCGTGGCATTATGTTCGTGAAAGGCAAGTGCCAACTCTTCCAGCCGATTCCACCACCTCCAGCGAAGTTCATTTTGACAGGTAACAAAAATGTTTAAATGATACAAATTGCTTGGGGATCCCCAGCTTCCAGTAGTGATTCTTTGGAGGTCCTCAGGAGTCAAAAAGTGGTGAGCTACTGCCCTAGGCAACAACTAAGATAGCAGTAATTCTAATAACAAGGCTGAGGGACATCCCTTCCCAGGGAAATGTCACTGTTGTGGGCCCTACCGAGTTTAAGAATACAATTTTTAGTACCAGCTTTTTTAGGTGAAAGCGTAATCAAAATCAGCAGTATATTTTAGTTAAACTTTCAAAACACCTTTTTGCAGGCCAAATGCAATTTAAAAAAAAATAATAATAAGCTTGAGGAGGTAAACTAAAAAGTTAGCACCAATGCAATAATTATCTATTTGAATTGAAAAAATGTGGTAAGCCTGGGAACAGCAATACAATGGTAAATAAGAGTAGTCACCCATCATTGAGTACCTTCTGGTGACTCTGTGTCGTAGCACTGGCATATGGCAGGCAAGAAGGTACGTTTTTTTTTCTTCAGCTAGTGAATGACTGAAACAGAGGGCCCCAAAGAGCCCTTGTTCAATATCCATTTTTGGGAAAACTATCCTTTTTAGCTTCCTTAGCAAAGAAGATGTATTTAAACCTTCAAAATGTTTACAGTAGATCTCCTCTGCTAGGGAATAATTTTGCACATAAAGAAACAGACACATTATGGCAGCAGCTGAATTTTAATGTTTTTAGAAAACAAAGCTCGCAGGAACATTAATCAGTTTTGTGTGGGGAGACGTTTTCAGGTATTTGCACCCACATATTATCCATAGTTTGCTCTTGATAGCAAAAATGTGTACACCGTTGGTGGGTCTCTTCCATAGCTCCTAACCCCAGCTTTTTAAAAGTTGACTGACTCCAGGGGACATATATCTAAACTATCGTGAACTGGACTGTAAAACACAACCTTAGTACTGAATAATTAATCTTTTGCCATTGATGGGTATTCCTCTGTGTGCTCAGGTCTGAGCTGATCTTTTGTCAGTTTCTATTGCAACACATTTTTGAGTTTGGGGAATGAGGGAGAGTCCATGTGTAAGGAAATGTCTCCTTGGCATGGTTACCCCCTGACTTTTTGCCTTTGCTGATGCCAAGTTATGTTTGAAAGTGTGCTGAGGCCTGCTAACCAGGCCCCATCACCAGTGTTCTTTCCCTAACCTGTACCTTTGTCTCCACAATTGGCACACCCTGGCATCCAGGTAAGTCCCTTGTAACTGGTACCCCTGGTATCAAGGGCCCTGATGCCAGGGAATGTCTCTATGGGCTGCAGCATGTCCTATGCCACTCTGGGGACCCCTCACTCAGCACAGACACACTGCTTGCCAGCTTGTGTGTGCTGGTGGGGAGAAAATGACTAAGTCGACATGGCACTTCTCTCAGGGTGCCATGCCAACCTCACACTGCCTATGGAATAGATAGGTCACCCCTCTAGCTGGCCTTACAGCCCTAAGGCAGGGTGCACTATACCATAAGTGAGGGTATAGGTGCATGAGCACTATGACCCTACAGTGTCTAAGCAAAACCTTAGACATTGTAAGTGCAGGGTAGCCATAAGAGTATATGGTCTGAGGGTCTGTCAAACGCAGACTCCACAGCACCATAATGGCTACACTGAAAACTGGGTAGTTTGGTATCAAACTTCTCAGCACAATAAATGCACACTGATGCCAGTGTAGATTTTATTGTGAAATACACACCAGAGGGCATCTTAGAGATGCCCCCTGAAAACATACCCAACTTCCAGTTTTGCCAGCCTGCCACACACCAGACATGTTGCTGGCCACATGGGGAGAGTGCCTTTGTCACTCTGTGGCTAGTAACAAAGCCTGTACTGGGTGGAGGTGCTTCTCACCTCCCCCTGCAGGAACTGTAACACCTGGCGGTGAGCCTCAAAGGCTCACCGCCTTTGTTACAGCGCCACAGGGCATCCCAGCTAGTGGAGATGCCCGCCCCCTCCGGCCACGGCCCCACTTTTGGCGGCAAGGCCGGAGGAGATAATGAGAAAAACAAGGAGGAGTCACTGGCCAGTCAGGACAACCCCTAAGGTGCCCTGAGCTGAGGTGACTCTGACTTTTAGAAATCCTCCATCTTGCAGATGGAGGATTCCCCCAATAGGATTAGGGATGTGCCCCCCTCCCCTCAGGGAGGAGGCACAAAGAGGGTGTAGCCACCCTCAGGGCTAGTAGCCATTGGCTACTAACCCCCCAGACCTAAACACACCCCTAAATTGAGTATTTAGGGGCCCCCAGAACCAAGCAAGATAGATTCCTGCAACCTGAAGACGAAGAAGGACTGCTGACCTGAAGCCCTGCAGAGAAGACGGAGACACCAACTGCTTTGGCCCCAGCCCTACCAGCCTGTCTTCCCACTTCAAGAAAAACTGCAACAGCGACGCGTCCCCCAGGGTCCAGCGACCTCTGAAGCCTCAGAGGACTGCCCTGCATCTAAAAGGACCAAGAAACTCCCAAGGACAGTGGCCCTGTTCTACAAAGACTACAACTTTGCAACAAAGAAGCAACTTTTAAAGACCACACGTTTCCCGCCGGAAGCGTGAGACTTTCCACTCTGCACCCGATGCCCCCGGCTCGACCTGCAGAGAAACAACACTACAGGGAGGACTCCCCGGCAACTGCGACCCTGTGGGTAGCCAGAGTTGACCCCCCTGAGCCCCCCAGCACGCCTGCAGAGGGAATCCAGAGGTTCCCCCTGACCGCGACTGCCTGCTTCAAAGAACCTGATGCCTGGTAAAGACACTGCACCCGCAGCCCCCAGGACCTGAAGGATCCGACCTCCAGTGCAGGAGCGACCCCCAGGTGGCCCTCTCCCTTGCCCAGGTGGTGGCTACCCCGAGGAGCCCCCCCTTGCCTGCCTGCTTCGCTGAAGAGACCCCTGGGTCTTCCATTGAAACCTATTGTAAACCCGACGCCTGTTTGCACTCTGCACCCGCCCCTGTGCCACTGAGGGTGTACTTTTTGTGCTGACTTGTGTCCCCCCGGTGCCCTACAAAACCCCCCTGGTCTGCCCTCCGAAGTCGCGGGTACTGACCTGCTGGCAGACTGGAACCGGGGCACCCCCTTCTCCATTGAAGCCTATGCATTTTGGGCACCACTTTGACCTCTGCACCTGACCAGCCCTGAGCTGCTGGTGTGGTAACTTTGGAGTTGCCATGAACCCCCAAAGGTGGGCTACCTTGGACCCAACTTTGAACCCTGTAGGTGTTTTACTTACCTGCAAAAACTAACCAAAACTTACCTCCCGCAGGAACTGTTGAAAATTGCACTGTCTAGTTTTAAAATAGCTTATTGCCATTTTTGCCAGAACTGTACATGATATTGTGTTGATTCAAAGTTCCTAAGATACCTGAGTGAAATACCTTTCATTTGAAGTATTACTTGTAAATCTTGAACCTGTGGTTCTTAAAATAAACTAAGAAAATATATTTTTCTATATAAAAACCTAGTGGCCTGGAATTGTCTTTTGAGTGTTTGTTCCTCATGTGTGTGTACAACAAATGCTTAACACTACCCTCTGATAAGCCTACTGCCCGACCACACTACCACAAAATACAGCATTAGAATTATCTCTTTTTGCCACTATCTTACCTCTAAGGGGGAACCCTTGGACTCTGTGCATGCTATTTCTTACTTTGAAATAGTACATACAGATCCAACTTCCTACACCATGTGTCTTCCGGATGGCATGTCTCATGTTGTGTTATGGTGCTTGTATTTGTAACGTGTGCTGCTGCCACTGGAATGGTTTCAAAGAGCTTTCAGGGCTCTTGTTGAATGGTTGCTGACTGGAGCTTTGTCTGCCGGAGTCTGCATGAGTGTTTTATTGAAGGGTGGACTGGATAGGAGTATTAAAAGCTGTCATGTGTTGAGGCTTTAAAGGATGTTGGGAGAAGTGTGGATAGATGGAGTGTTTAGGCATACTTGTGTCAAGAAGAGAGCGAGAAGAGTGGGTCACATTCACATTCCATGTTTCTGAAGACCCGCTGCATGGGAATTGGCTGGACAGTAGTTTAAGAGCTTGAGGGTAGGCTTAGTGGCTATTAGTAAACATTGTCTTACCAGCTTTCCTTATCATCTAGCTCAACTGTCCATTTGTTGGGAGCAGATGCAAGTTGAGGTGTTGTTCCTTTAAAGTTGATAGAAAGCTTTGTATAGTCCCACATAGGGTCCAGCCTTTCACAGTCATCCAATTGTTCTTGATGAGGTGTATGGCAGTTGTGGGATCGCTCAATGCAGCAGTAGGCACTGAGGTAGCCCTGAGTGATGTGCTGTCTGGTGTTGGACAATGGACACAGGAAACAGATAATACCTGACAGGAAACAAGGGCATTTATCATTTGAGGTTGTTTCCGGCTTCCTGGACAGTATGTGTTTTGGATGATCCATCATCTGTAGCCTGCTGAGTCAGCCAGGAAGAGAGTAGGCTCAGCTAAAACATCAGAAGGTTGATTACAGCCAAGTCCTGTAGTTTGTCTGAATAACCTATAGGTACTAAAGACTGGATATTAGAAAAGGCAAGCAGAAACAGATAAACGTTAAAGTTGAATTTCTAGGAAGGGAGCATGGTACCTGGTTGGTGGATCATGCTCGTAGAGCCTTCATTTAATAATAATTTGGCAGTAGCCAGTGAAGCATCTTCTAGCCAGGATTGCAGTTTGGTAAGGTCTATGAATGTCTTATAAGGATGAGCAGGTGGGACCAGTTCAAAGAGGAGAACAGTCTGGAATCTGTTTGTTCTCAGTCTGGCGTGGGTCAGTGATTGACGCTCAGGATCACAGTCTGTCATTGACAGAGCTCAGAAGATTTACATCAGTTTTTGAATTCACAAGGTTGTCTGGGAAGCAGTAGGCTTTGCTAATACCTGCTGAATGTAACTCACTTAGGTTTCTAGTCTGTCCAAGGGCCCCCTGGTAGTCCTTAAATGGGCCTACTGGCTAGTAGCCGCTAGGGTCGCCGAACGGTGCACTGGAGTCTGTTCAGGAAATCAGCTGGCAGGCGCAAGAGGATGAATTCTATTTCTATATGTATTTAGGTTGCAACGTAGAGGAACATTGTGCTGAGCGTAAATGATCCCAACACAGCCCTGGCCAGTGCTGTAAGCCTCTATCAATTGTCTGTGGTAGAGGAAATTGATTTTGAAGGCACATCCAAAGGCAAGAGGGTCTGTTTACTTCCAATTATACAACAGTATTGAATTTTAGTCTTTTGTGCTGTATTGTGTCTTAGCATTCATATAGCGCTTACTAGTAGTGCCAGTTATACAGAGAAGAATGTCCCACCCGGGTGAACTTTTTGATAGCTTGAGATATAATTTGTAATTGCTTTTATATAGCACTTACTACCACTAACAAAGCACTAAAGCGCTTTATGCCAGGCAGCATGCTGCTCTTGAACTTAAGGTTAGTGGCTATTCAAGTGTCATTGGTTTTTGAGCTAAGTCTTGTGTGCTCAATCAAACTATTCTATGCATTCACTCAACCTTCCCTGGAGGGGGGGCTATGTTCAGTGGTAGATCCCTGCTGTCGGTCACGAGTTGTACAGTGGGCTTCAAATTCATCTAGCTCTCCAAGTGAAATAAGAAAGGAAGTAGTCCAAACACTTTCCTTAAGTGCCCGTCCAACACAGTCTTTTGTTAAGGTTGGAACGGTACTTGTATTGAAGGCTGCTGAGCATTCCACTAGTATAAAAGTGCCTGCCCCATTTCTGTTCAGAGTCTTCATCAGGTCCAACCAGATGGTCATCGAACACAATTGTACCCTGCCAGGAACAGAATTCAAATTAGGAGTCCGATTTGTTTTTTGTCTTTTTTATGATTTTTGGAAACTAGCAAGGCATGTAAATTATGTGGGTGCAGTAAAAAGACCTACAGCTCCCTGGAATCAATATATCTAATATTTGCTTTTAGAAGAAAGGTTTAAAATGAGATGTCTGGGATCCTACATACCTTTTTTGAACCGAGTATCCATTAATGGTTTTGAGGCCAGAGACTGCCACACTAGAAAGGGGGCCCTTGTGGGTGTGCTGCAGGAAACAAAGAGGAGGTAGTGACGGGAGAACTGAGAATTACTGTTCCAAACATGTGCCTCTGAATCCAGGAGCTCCATGCAATTTGAAGAGGGTCACTTGTTTTCCAGCCGTCTTTTAGAAAAATATATGCTAAGGCATTGCATAACTGTTCTGAAGGCATGACATCAACCAACGTTGCTGATGGCTTCCTAAATTCATTAGGATCCGGAGGTCTCCAGTCAGCCCACACCCCCCCCTTTATAAAAACATTACACAAATATTTACAAGTCATGAGATACCAAATTAGTGACCATAAATCTTTTCTGACAGGATCCCTTCCTGTCCTGAACCACCATTGGACCACACAAGTGGCCCATATCTCACCTGTTTCCTTAGGAGGGGCGGTTACCCTGACTACACCGTTCCTTGTCCTCATGCTCAGGGTTCTGCCCCCCCTCCAAACACCAATCAGTCTCGAGGTATAACGGGCAGCCAAGAGCTGGAGCCCCATGGCCCCCCCAGCGATCTGTGCCCCTTACCCATTGATCTGGTGTGTACATCCGCAGGTTGGCTCAGAACTTCAGGATCCTATCCCTGGTGTCCTCCCAGGGCCCCAACCTTGGGGACCCCCCTGTTGTTTCTGGTCACTTTAATACCTCAATTTCCGCCACAAGGGCGACCAGGGGCTCAAAGGTCCTTCGCCCTCCCCACATGCGAAAAGACTGCGAGCAAAAAACCACATGTCATGAATGAACTGATCGGTACCAGCATCCGATAGATGCACCATGTCATTGTGAAACATGTGAGGACCCTTTAAAAGTTTGTGAGGAATGTTCCATAGCCGCCCTGGACCAGGGAATAGTTTGGCCATTTCGGCGTTAAGTCGGCGTACTGAGACGTTGATTGTCCTTGATTTGATTCCTGCGCCCCACTTGCATCGAGGCACCATGTGGGACCAGGCAATTGTTGCATTTGGGTATTGTTTTGCCAATTTTGTGATCTCCATGAATATCGTTTCTCTTAGTGCCTTGCGACCCAGTCGCACCAAGTCATTGCCTCCTAAGTGACTAATGATGAGATCCGTAGACTGGAGCCCCTCAAATCCTTTTGCTAAATTGACCAACTGTTGGAGTTGGGCGATTCCCACTCCGCCAACTCCGCACCAACGAAAAGCCACGCCTTGAACCATTGCTGGATTTGACCCACGGAGCTGTTGCACCCTGTACGCCGCCCACCGAACAAACAAATGCCCCAAGACCCATACTACATGCTGTGACATTGCACTGAAATGAAATGAAAAGAAAAGAGCATGAGGAGATCACATTTCAGAAACCAGTTTTGTGACTATACCAGTTCAGGCCTAATGTACCGCCTATAGCAATTCGATGACCACCGACCGATACCTTTCACTGTGGACAGCAGCAGGCCCGCGGTAGCTGCCAGCATAGCTGCCCCGATTCGAAAGGAATGGGAGGAGTACCCTTGATGGTCAACCCCTATCGCCCTCAACGCTATCTTGAATACCTCTAAGAATTGGTAGCGGGAAAGACATTCCCTGTTAGCGTGGACGAACAAGGCAGGACGGACGGACCAAGAGGTAAGCTCTTGTCAGTTTCACAGGGCAGAGGGGGGGAACCAATAGCGGCACTAAGTGTAATGCACACACCTCTTTTAAGCTGGTCCGTTTTTGACTTGTGCAGGACAGTTGATAATAACTCTGCACTGACTACCACGTCTCCCCTCTGCAACCCTCCTGCGTGATCGCCCCTGGAAGAGCCCACCAATTCACTGATGCGGAATGCCCCGTAGAAGGCTATCGAAAACACTGCTGAAAATAGTGCTGACTCAGCCGGCGAGGAGCAAACTGTTGGGAGGGCGCTCATAAGATTCTCTAGCAAGGTGGCAGTTACTGGACGCCTAGAGTCTGACCTAACTGGGACAACCCTGGCCCAACCTGCTAGAGCCCGTTTAACAATAAAAGTGTTCAGAGGTGCCACCATGTTCTTAATTCTAGCGAAAAAACGTATCGCAGCCAGGTAAGCTTTTGAACAAGAAACAGGTCGTCCCTTGTCTTTTAAATGCTGTAAGAAAGCACATATCGCTGACTCTGAGAATAAATCTGAAATTTGCTGCACCTGCAAGAACCGCCTGTACTGGTAAAAATCGCTCTCATAAGCCCTCCTAGTACGCGCCGCTAAAGATGTTGCTACTAAGCCTGGGAGGGCGGGACACCAATTTTCCACAGAGATTCTGGGAACTCTGTCATCTTCTCCTTCGCCTGAGGGTGGTATCGCAGAAAGTCCTGCATTAATGAGCGAGACAGGGCATCAGCAGCATTGTTATAAATCGCTGGTACATGTTTAGCCCGGAATGTAATGTATTGTAAACAAGTTAAAATTAAACGTTTTAGCAGGCGGAGAAACAATGGGCATGTAGCTTTTTGACGATTAATGGCTTCTACCACAGCCATGTTTGTAAAAGATTACAAATCTATTCTTAAATTCCTCCGCCCAGATAGTGACCGTAACAACAATAGGGAAGAGCTCCAAAAAGACTATGGCGGTCATTCTGACCGCGGCGGGCGCCGCCCGCCATGCGGTTACCGTCGAATGGCCGCTCCGCGGTCAGGAGACCGCGGCGGCCATTCTGGCTTTCCTGCTGGGCCGGCGGGCGACCTCCAAAAGGCCGCCCGCCGGCCCAGCGGGAAAGCCCCTGCAACGAGGAAGCCGGCTCCGAATGGAGCCGGCGGAGTTGCAGGGGTGCGACGGGTGCAATGGCACCCGTCGCGATTTTCACTGTCTGCAAAGCAGACAGTGAAAATCTGTATGGGGCCCTGTTAGGGGGCCCCTGCACTGCGCATGCCAGTGGCATGGGCAGTGCAGGGGGCCCCAGGGGCCCCACGACACACGTTCCCGCCATCCTGGTTCTGGCCGTGAGAACCGCCAGAAACAGGCTGGCGGGAACGGGGTCGGAATCCCCATGGCGGCGCTGCAAGCAGCGCCGCCATGGAGGATTCCCTGGGCCAGGGGAAAACCGGCGGGAAACCGCCGGATCCCCTTTTCTGACCGCGGCTTTTCCGCCGCGGTCAGAATAGCCCAGGAAGCACCGCCAGCCTGTTGGCGGTGCTTCCGCTGCCCTGCCAGGGTTGGAATGACCCCCTATATTCTTTGTCCAGCCCAAGCTGACCAATTCTGAAGGCCAATCCGCCCTGCACCACAGAGGGTCCAGGATAGCGCCAAAACCCATGCTACCGGCTGCATCAGTGCAAAGCCCCAGAGTAGGGCTGGGATTCGCCGGATGAGGCCAAATTACCACTCCATTAAAGTTTTGCAAGAAAACCTCCCACAACTTTAAATCCCCCTTAACCTCCAGCGACAACCGTGTGATGGTGCTTCTCAGTCAGCCCAGCCATTGACCTAGCGATTGATCTAGAAAAGGGGCGGGCCATGGGAATAATCCTCAGAGCAAAATTCAGCTGACCCACCAGTACCTGAAGTTGGTGAAGGGTGACTTCTTTCTGTGATAACATTGTTTGTATGGACTTTTTGAATACCTGTAGCTTATCCTTAGGCAGGCGACACTCACCTGCCACAGAATCAATCTCTATCCCTAGGAAGGTAATGCAAGTAGATGGTCCAGCTGTCTTATCTGGAGCCAAAGGGACCCCAAAGTCTTCAAACATCGTGATCAAGGCCTGGAGTGGGCCCCAGCAAAGCCCAGCCGCCGGGTCCGGAAAAGAAGGACGAGCCTTCTTGGGGGGGGGGGGGCTCTTAAATAGCCCCCACTGGCACGCAGCGGCTGGAACTGGCTAGCGACCAACGCAGCCGCTACGATTCCTCTTGTTTGTGCTTCCACCCCCACGCCTAGGCCAGTCTCTCGCACCACCGGTGTTGGGGGGCGCTTTACCCTGATTATCTTAAATGGTTCCTTGTACATACATTTAGCTTCAGAGATGTATGAGTAATAGTAATTTCTTTTGGAGTTCCTAATGGCAGCTTTGTAGATTCTTAAGCGTTGGAGATGACATACCTTGCCTGACTGCCTGGTTCTCTTACTCCACCACCTTCCTAATGCAGGTGTTTGAGGCTGTGTTGGATGCCAAGCCTTAGTTGAACGTTTGAGGTCTGGTGACTGACTCTGCTGTGGTGATTGTGCCGCTGACTCTGGGTAGTTGACAACAACCTTGGACCATGATCCTGCTGTTGTGGGCCCATGTGCTGTACAAGGGATGCACTTGAAATAAGAGTATAGAGTTTAACATCCAGATTGAGGGACTTAGAGTGAACATTCTAAGAAAGCCTCATTTTTGGGCCACAAATGTTGAAGGCTACTTGGAATTACGTGATTCTGAAAGCTAAATGTTTTCTACATGGTTATAGATTAGCACCTTGTAACAGGGTTACGATACCCTGTATAACTTCCGCATGATCGGGGCCTACGGAGGAGTGCCAAAACGTTGCGTTGCTATGATGCTTAGAAAAGAACCTGATAGGAAAACCGCAGCCCGCGGTCATTAAGGAGAGCAGGACGGAGGTAGTAGAGCACACGGCTGGCAGGAGCAATGAGGAAATATACGTGACTAGCTGGAATACCATCACAGCGAAGAACTGCTCGGGGAAAGACGCTGTCAGCAAGAGAGAGCAGTGCAGCAAAAGACACGGACGGTGAGGAGGAGCTGAACGAAAGCAGCGAGCGACGGGGAAGAGAAAACTAGACAACCTGCCACGTCCCTGGAGGGGCGTGGCTAGAGCAGGTATGCCCGTATACGGGCTATAAGTAGCTATTTGGCAACAATAAGGGAGACAGCTGGAGAAATAAAAACAGGCAAAGAGGAGAAGAAAAGGGGCACAAAGTATACTATATGCCAAACTGAAAAACAAGGAGAATGCCTTTAATAACTTACCTTAAAAGTGCCTGAGAGAGAATTTGTTTTTCTTTCTTACTTTCTTTTGTTTCTCCTTTCTCACCATCACATAAAATCACTGGGAAACTTAAAAGCAAATAAGCGGAACACAGAGAGTGCACTGTTCCTTTCCACTGATTCCCTCACCCCCCTTTAACCCTTTATACTAAGAAATAGAGATTGAAAATCTCCCCTCCCTGCTTACCTTCTTTTGCTATATCTTGTGTTCTCTTCCGCATGCCAGGAGTGATATCCAAGAGCTCCCAGATGTGTCTGAAAGGAAACAAAATAAGAGACCATTAAAAAGACAAAGACAAGACAAGAAAGGAGACCTCACAACACAGCTGAAGAACTAGGAGAACCCAGAAAGAGATATATAACAGAGAAGTTACACAAAGACAACTGGAAAGACCAGAGACAAAACAAGGAGTTCCTGGGTTTTTTTTGGTTATTTTTCTTCCTCTTCTCTTTTCTCAACCATTTTTTTTATCTATTAAGAAAAAGGAAGAATACCCAAATAAGAATAATAAAGGAAGGCACCCTAAAATCTTACAGTTAATCAATCTTTTTTCTGCGGATGTTAGAAAACCAGCTGAAAGAGACCAGGAGGGAAGGTTTTTTGTGGACAACCCACCACACACTTCTTGCTACATAATTCATTACGTGCTACATAATGTGCTGATTTCAACAACATTGGTTTTTCGAGTCATTGTGAGCTTACAATCATTAATTGCTGTTTTATTGCTCAGTTGCTGCCCCCGCTATTTATAGCACCAACTCAGCTCTACTATTGCTTTCTTTATGTAACCTATTTCTGTTTTGTTTATCATAGCCTGGCCATATAACCTCTTTTCTGAAAAAGTCTCTGCAGCATTGGAAAGGCGTCCCCCCAACATGGGGGGAGCGCGGCCCCTTAGGGGTCGGGGACGCCGGGGCCTGGCCCTCGCACTCGCACTAGTTGTGCGCAGGCTGGCCTTTGTGCTTCCGCTCGCGCGTCTCGCGAGATGTGTGAGCGGAAGTCAGACGTCCTAGGAACGTCGGTGGTCGGCGGCAGGGCCGGACCGGTTTGGGCCGCCGCGCACCGGTGGGGGGGTATAAAAGCACCCCCCCCCCTCCCCCAGAAGGTTCAGCCTTCTTCTTTCTTGCGCGGTGGCCCGAACGGATGGGCCTGTTATCGATGACCTGGCGGGAGGATTGGACTCGTAAACATTTTGGAGCGCAGGGGAGCGACCTTGTAGAGACGAGCGGCGGTGCTTAGGCAGACGGGAGGATCGGACGCACAATACGAAGCGCAGGGGAGCGACCTTGTCAATCGATCAGTGTTTGGGCATTTCTACAGGGAAAGCAAGGTGAGTGAGCGCACAGAGGCTAACTCCGTTTTTAGGTGGTTGTTCTGTGCGTGCTCTCACCTTCTAGGGGTTTCACCCCAGGTTTTTTTTTTGGGTTCCACGTGGGAGAGGGCTGTGGCGCTAGGGCAAAATCGGCAGTACAGTGATTCTGGGTAAAATATTAAATCTCCCCCCATTCTTCACTTGGTTTCATGGTTAGAGCTAAGGGGTTTTAGGATATTGATTATTGATGGTGCTTATTCCCATGTTATAATTGTTTCATGTTGGTATTATTGTTGCCAATTGAACTTGTGTAAACTGTATTGCATGGACAGTGTTATAGGTCTGTCAGCCACTGTGTTTTTTGCAAACGTACTGTGGGCATTGTGTTAACAAATGTATTTCTTTCAGGTTAAGTAACTTTAGCAGGTTTTCTTACCACTGCTTATACCTTGTTTACCTAACATTTACATTATGGCATCTAATAGGGTGAGGGTGGGTAAGAGGAAGGGCACAGATCCTGAACTTGCCCAACTACTGAAATTGGTCCTAGCTAAATTGGGGGGGCGGGGATTCAGATGGGGAGGCTGCCCCTTCAGATGGAGATGACGGTGAGGAAGGCACTTCCCGCCCGCGCCGTGCGCACGTAGCACCACCTGCAGCATTTCCTCCAGTTAAACGTAGGAATAAAAAACAGACTGGGGGGACAGTAGTCCAACAACCTACGCCTCAGGCAGTCCTCGCACCTCCTCCGCCTATGATTGAGTTAGTCACCGTGGTGGCCCCCAGTATTGCAGCGGTTACACCTTCTGAAGAAATTGCTGGGCCTCGCTTCTGGGTGGCGATGCCTAGTACGGGTCCGGCGGGAGGTGTGGAAGCTATGCTAGCGGACATACGGCGTTCTGTAGCAGCATTAGCAGCACCAACCAAGGATGTACCCACACAAGTATTACCCATCGTGCAGGGAGTGGCACCAGGAGCTAGCACAACCACAGAGCAAGGGCAGGCGGCAATGGCCCAATCAGGGGCATCCCAGGACCTGACAACTCAAACGTTGGTGTCAGTATCCCAGATGTTGGCCAATCTCACTGTGCCAGTGCCAACGCCAACACCACCCCCCACGACCCCATGGGCTAGTGACCCATTGCAGAATACGGTACTTGAACTTAAGCGCCAGGTGGAGGCATTGGTAGCGGCGCGTAATGTTCCTTCATTGCAGGTGACTACCTCAGGCCCCTGTGTCAGCCAGGCACCGGGCTCGCTGTCTCAGACTCCTCCAGTTGAAAAAGAACATGGTAAGGTCATGGAACAGGGTGTTAACATCATAAAAACACCGGCGCCAGCTGAGGGCACGGGTTCAGACACATTGTTATCTAGGCCAGGGAAGTTAGCCGCACATGTGGCTTCTGAAATCAATGAGAAAATATGGAAAGGGGATTTTGTTGACATTTTTAGCCTGGTAAGGGCTAAGAGAAGGGAAATAGAATCAAAGGCTAAAGATGCTAAAGCTTCATCATCTACAGATAAAAAACCAAAGATAGAAGAGAATATTACGAATTGGTTATTCGGTTTTAATGTGTTCATGTCGGTCATGCTGGAAAAGAAGCCTGAAATTGGTATGTCAATGATATTTTATGCAAACAAAATTTTAAAAGCTCACCATGTGTACGGTGGGAACGCTTGGCTGGAGTATGACCGTGATTTCAGGAGGGCAAAGGTAGAGGATCCAGCAATTGGTTGGGACCAGACTGAAGTAAATGTTTGGTTGGAGTGCGTGAACAACAAATTACCCAGCAAGCAGCCCTTTCGAGCACAGTATTCAAATGACAAAAAAGGGTCTTGCTGGGCGTTTAACAGGAAAGTATGTTCACGCCCCCCTGGGACGTGCAAATTCAGGCACTCCTGTGCATTTTGTGGGCAGCCCTCTCACCCCGAATTTAAATGCCTTAAGAAACCGAAGGACAAAGCTAAGGAGGGGAGTAAGTCCAGTACCTAGTTCCTCCTTGCCTTCTCCCATTCATTTAGAGGTTTTGTTGCCTTGGCTGAAGGTTTACCCAGTTAAGGCTTCAGCTGAACTACTGATTAAAGGTTTTTCACAGGGTTTTAGAATTCCAGCATCCCAGGTCCCCCCCCCCTTAGGTCATTGCAGAAATCTTCTGTCTGCCGTGAGAAACCCCGGCGTGGTGGCTAGAACAATTGCTGAAGAATGCACACTAGGGAGACTGGCTGGCCCCTTCCCTTCTCCACCCACATCTAATTTTGTTTGTTCCCCATTAGGAGTAGTACCCAAAAAAGAGCCGGGGCAGTTCAGACTGATCCATAATCTATCTGCTCCCCGCGGCGCGTCAGTAAATGAGGCGATAGACCAGACTCTATGTTCAGTGCGTTATGCTAACGTAGACCAGGCACTAGTGTTGCTGAGGGGTCTGGGGCGGGGTGCGCTCTTAGCAAAAACAGATATCGAGGCAGCTTTCCGGCTGTTGCCAGTCCACCCTGAAGATTACCATCTTTTGGGATTCCAATTTAAGGGGGACTATTTTTATGACAAGTGTATGCCCATGGGGTGCAGTGTGTCCTGCAGTTATTTCGAACAGTTCAGTTCTGCTTTACCGTGGCTTTTCACCAGGCGTACAGGTCATGCAAATGTAATACATTACTTGGATGATTTCCTAGTTTTGGGCCCCCCTGAGTCAAAAAAAAAATGCCTTTGGGCCCTGCAGTCTCTGACAACCATGTTCAAGGAATTCGGGGTCCCAATAGCCCAAGAAAAAACAGAAGGCCCCTCCACATGCATCACTTTTCTGGGCATCGAAATTGACACCGTAGCGGGTGAGTGCCGCCTTCCTCTGGACAAGCTTCAGGTTTTTAAGGGGTCCATCAGAACTGTCTTATCCCGTACCAAGGTCACCCTGCACCAATTGCAAGTCCTGGTGGGTCAATTGAATTTCGCCCTGAGGATCATCCCCATGGCCCGTCCTTTTTCCAGATCCATAGCTAGGTCTATGGCAGGGTTGACCGAAAAACACCACCACACCAGGCTGTCTGCTGAAGTAAAGGACGATTTGAGAGTGTGGGAGGCATTCCTACAAGACTTCAATGGGGCGGTAATCTGGCCTCATCCCCCTGCCGACAGCCCTTCTCTCGGCCTATTCACGGACGCTGCAGGCAGCGTGGGCTTTGGGGCTATCCTAGGTTCTGCCTGGTGCAGGGCGGATTGGCCAACTGATTGGGTTGAGTTGGGTCTCACCAAAAATATAGCATTCTTAGAATTATTTCCCATCATGGTAGCAGTATCTGTCTGGGAGGACACATTGAGAAACAAGACAGTAATATTTTGGTCAGACAACATGGCAGTCGTTGAGTCGATCAATAGACAAAAAGCTAGCTGCAGATGGGTGCTGAGACTACTTAAGTATCTGGTGCTGCAATGTTTGAAACTCAACATCACATTCCGGGCGAAACATGTTCCTGGGGTAAATAATAATGCGGCTGATGCCTTGTCTCGATCATTAATGCAGGATTTTCAGGGGTTCCACCCACAGGCGTCGGAGAGGATGACAGAGTTTTCAACATCACTGTGGAGGATTGGTGTCCCGCACTGTCAGCCCTAGTAGGGTCTTCTTTGGCGACACGAACGAAGGGGGCATACGAAAGGGCCTTCTTGCATTATAGACTGTTTTTGAAATCAGTGAACTCTTCAGATTGGTTTTCATCCGAAGCAATCTGTGCCTTTTTGCAACATTTAAAGAGCAATGGTAAACCTGTGTCGTGCGCCAAGGCCAACTTGTCAGCCATCTGTTTTTTCACCAAGCTAAGAGGGCAGGACTCTAAACTCAACGCCTTTATTATTAAGCAGGTGCTGGTGGGGTGGTCAAGAGCAGAGGGCCCCAGGGTAGACTCCAGGCGGCCTATAACCCCCCAATTACAAAAAAAATTGCTGGGCGCAGTTACTGTAGTTACTTCATCCCCATTTGAGACTGCCTTATTTACAGCAGCCTTTTCTGTGGCCTTCTATGGGGCCTTCCGTATTGGGGAAATGTTAGGTACATCCAAGAACGACCATGCAGGGGGTCTCCAGTGGCCAGATGTAGTAATCGAAAATAACTCTGCCACCATACTGCTGCGCAAGTCAAAGACTGATCAGTTAGGAAAAGGGGTGAGGATTGCTCTGCGGGCAGCGCAGGGGTCTCTTATCTGTCCTGTAGCCAACCTAGATGCATACCTAAAGGAGCGCCCTTTAGAAAAATCAACGGCGCTATTCATACACTCAAATGGGGACTGTCTGTTGCACTACCAATTTACAGTGGTAATGAAATTCTCACTAAAGGCAGCGGGCATAGAACTTCTGGGTTACTCCCCTCACTCGTTCAGGATTGGTGCGGCTATGTTAGCAGCGGGGGCAGGCTTGCCCATCTCTGAGGTTAAGGTCATTGGCAGATGGTCATCCAACTGTTATAAGCGTTACGTTAGGCCAGAGCTGGTCTAATCTGTGGTTATGTGTGTTATCTAAAAAATCTGTATCATTTCTCACACAATTTTCCCTTTATTGCAGTAGATGGCTCCGCGTGTGGTTTGGGTACTGGGGCATTCATTCGTTCGCCGGGTGGCGTACCGGTTGCAGCAGCTCCGTAAACCGAATCCGGCGACAAGCTTAGACGTGGCCTTCAGGTGGTGCGGGGTTGGCGGCAAAGGAAATAAACAGCTGCAGCAGCTGGTTGATTTGGCTAGTGGATGTGCAGGGCTCCAATCCCCGGACCTCATCATCATTCACCTTGGGGGCAACGACCTGCTACATTTAGGTCGTAAAGCCCTCAGAGAGGCAATATTCTTAGAAATAACAAAGCTTGCTAAGCATTTCCCTAATGCAGCCATCGCCTGGTCTCACATGGTGCAGCGGAAAAGATGGGGCCCAGGAATAAAACCAAGGACAATCAATATGTCAGTTAGGCGACTTAACGCGGAGATGTCAAAGCTTTGCCCTGGTCCAGGCCGTTTGTGGAACATCCCTCATAGACAATTGAAAGGACCTGAAATGTTTCATAGAGATTTGGTTCATTTATCTGATGCAGGAACTGACCAATTCATGGCAGACATGTGGTTCTTCGCTAAGTGTTTGTTTTCTGGTGGGGAGGGCGAAGGACCCTGGGGCCCTGGTCGCCCTCGTGGTGCAGAAAGAGAGGATAAAGTAACCGGAAGCAACAGAGGGGACCCCAAGGGTGGGGCCCCGGTATAACAACAGAGATAGGATCCTGAACTCCTGGACCAACCTGCGGATGGACACACCTGTTTGGGGGTAGGGAACCCAGACCACTGGGGTGGTCATGGGCTCATGCCCTGGGCCGCCCCGGTACACCCCTTGGTTGATTGGTGTTTGGAGAGGGGGCGGAACCCTGAGCATGGGGGCAAGGAACAGAGGAAGCAGGGATACCGCCCCCCCTAAGGATACAGGTGACGACCAGTCCCTGTGTGGTCCAATGGAGGTTCAGGACAGGAAGGGATCCTGTCAAAAATAAGTTATGGTTACAAATGAAAAAGTATCGTCTATAACAGTACATATTTTAAGTCTGCAGTGAAATGTTTTATTTGAGTAATGTGCATATATTGACTTGCATAAATTGTTTCTATGAATTTTATTGAAAGTATATATCAAAATAAATACTTCTTCCAATCAAACTAAACTGTTTTGTCGGTTGGTGTATGACCGGTGTTGGGGGTAAGGCCCCACTGGCGGCTTCTGAGTCCTATAAATGCAGAGCATCTCATGGCGTTGGCCATGAGATGGCCAGTCCTGTTTCATAGCTGCACTACTATCCTCCTTGTTTGTAGGTGCTTTTCTAGCCTTTTTACACTTTCATGGTCTTCTGAAGTGTTCTTCTCTGTCACCTGTAAGAGAAATGTGGTCACAAAATAAGTCATCTGAGAAAACATTTACTTTGGCCAATAACCACAAGGCGCTGTCCTTCCTTTTGTTTCCTGAAGTGCAATGGATGCCATTCTCTTGTTGGCCCTTATCAAGCATTTGCATCGATTGATGTTGCAAGCTCTTCTGCTTTTTCATATGGTTTTGGCTAATGGCTAGAAAAGTGTTGTCCTTCGACTCTCAACAAGTAAGTGAATGAGAACTTTTTCGTAACCATCTTCAACTCATCGCCATCACTGACTAAATATAAGTTTGAATGATTCTGTCCAGCAATTTGACACTGATGGAGGCTCACCAGTACTCGCTGTGAACCCATAAAGCAAGGATGCCTGTTGAAGCATACAGCTTGCTGTATTCCTATAGTTAAGGAAGTAAAAGTGCTTTATTTATCTTTTCTTAATCAAGAGCACCTGCATCTCTCAGCCTGGTACATACATATTTATACTCTGTTGATACACAGATGTACAATCGTCCTGTGGTGGCTTTAACTTGCTGCCTAGTGTTTGAAGCCTCCAAATGTATTGCTCCTATCCATGCTTTACATACCATGGCCTATATTTACAAAGATTTTGCTTTTTTTATGCATACTCTACGCAAAGTCCATTTTAATACTTCCAAAGCCATGCAAAGACTATGGTCTTGTTCTGTTCATGAGTCCAGGATCTCCAAAGTACAAGAGAGTTGGTTAGTTTGAATGCATGCAGCCGTCCTCTGCTTCATTTGGAGCGTCCATCAATGTCGAATAACACCCTAGGGCCGTACCAGTGACAGCGAGCGCCGTTTGGTTTTGATGACGGAAGACCACACCTCTAGCAGCCTATTCCTGCATACAGTACAATGATCAATAGTGCAATCCCTTCCCTGCACTGGGGCCGTCAGTACATGTATTCCACTGTTAACCGCTTTGGCCTCTAACCTTTCCTCAGGGCTGCATAACTCTCTCTCCTCTGTCGGGAGGCCTGGGGCTGAGGATGTACTCGTTAGATTTTAGAGGATATAGTATTAGTTTAAGCTTCATACAGGGAACGGTAAATGCATAAGGGGGTGCACTAGTGCCTCGCCTCAGCCAATTACAGAGAACTATAGTCAGCTACGATAGGGATAAGACTGTGGCACCGATGGTGTGTAGTTGTCATCCCATCAATGTCGCCATATGAAGATTCGCACTTCAGGTTCCTGATGCAAGGGAACTTTATAAAAGCAGCTTCGCAACAGAGAGACAGAGGCATCGCAACCGTAAGAAAAAAGTACCGATTACCGACAGTGCCTCTGGTACTCCGTAACCCCAGTATTTTGTGGTCACAAGACTAGCCGGGCGATTCTGCTCTGAGATGGTACACAGAGTTAGAATAGCGGTGAGGGCCGGAGGATTCCTGATAGCTGGCCACCTGGAGAAGCAGGAGACACCGTATACTCAATGAGTAGAAGGGACAACGGGCAGGCGCTGCTCTGCTGCCAGGTTCGGTAATCATATTGGTTGTTTTGGTTAATGGATTTTGCTTACCACCTGGTGTTAATTGGTTTCCTCCCTCTCAAGCCTGATTGTTGTGCAACACCTTCTTAGGATCCGGAGGCCTCCAGTCGGCCCACACTCCCCCCACCAGGAATGCACGAGACGACAAGCTTTATTCGTTGGAAGAAGTATCTTTTATTTTTTTTAAAGACATCATATGAAATAACTCATAACTTCAACAAGCCAAACATTAAATAGCAAGTATAGCAAGGTTAGTCAATAAAGAAAACATTTTTATTTACATGTTACTGAGAAATTACTTGTGACCATAACCAATCTGACAGGATCCCTTCCTGTCCTGAACCACCATTTGGACCACACAGGTGACCCGTGTCTCACCTGTATCCGTAGGAGGGACGGTTACCCTGACTACCTGGTGCCTTGTCCTCCAGTTTAGGGTTCCGCCCCCCCTCCAAACACCAATCAGCCCTGGGGTGTAATGGGGGGAGCCAAGAGCTGGAGCCCCATGTTCTCCCCCAGCGATCTGAGGTCTCTTACCCCCTGATCTGGTGTGTACATCCGCTGGTTGGCTCAGAACTTCAGGATCCTATCCCAGATGTCCTCCTGGGGGCCCCACCTTGGGGACCCCCTCCTATTGTTTCTAGTCACATTTTTATCTCAATTTCCGCCACAAGGGCGACCAGGGCCCCAAAGGTCCTTCGCCCTCCCCACCCAAAAAGAGGCTGCGGGCAAAACCCCACATGTCACGGATAAATTGATCGGTTCCCTCGTCAGACAAATGCACCTGGTCGTTGTGAAACATGTGCACGCCTTTCAGCAGTTTGTGGGGGATATTCCATAGGCGCCCAGGGCCTGGGCAGAGTTTTGCTATCTCGGCATTCAGCCGGCGAACTGACACATTGATGGTTCGAGATCTTATCCCTGCCCCCCACTTACGATGTGGAACCATGTGTGACCAGGTGAATGCTGCCCCCGGGAATTGCTTTGCCACTCTTGTGATTTCCAGGAATACCATCTCCCTAAGGGTCTTCCTGCCTAAACGCACTAGATCATTGCCCCCCAAGTGAAAGATGATTAGGTCTGGAGACTGCAGTCCCCCTCGACTACTCGCCAATTCCACCAAATGTTGCAGCTGGGTGATGCCTCCTCCGCCAATGCCGCACCAACGAAAAGCCAATTTGTGTAAGTCTGCCGGTTTCGACCCACGGAGCAGTTGCAACCGGTATGCCGCCCAACAGACAAATGAATGCCCAAATACCCTGACTACTCGCTGAGGCATCTGACTGAAAGAAAAGAAACATGTGCGTGAGACATCACCACTGAGCAACCCAGTCCCTGTTACACCAACTCTGGCCTGATGTAACGTTTGTAACATTCCGAAGACCAACGACCTATATTTTTTACAGCGGACGCTGGAAGGCCTGCTGCCGCCGCCACCGTGGCTGCGCCAATTCTAAAGGAATGGGATGAGTATCCTTGCTGATCCATTCCAATTGATTTCAGGGCCAATTTAAAGACTTCCGCGAATTGGTAGCGTGACAGGCAGTCTCCCAAGGGGTGAATAAAGAAGGCCGGAGACTCCGCCATAGGGCGTACTGCCATATAATTGTTTGTGATTAACACAGGGCATAAGGGGAAACCAGGCGCCTCACCGAGTGTGATGCGTGTTCCTTTCTTCAGCTGGTCGGTCTTTGATTTACGCAACATAATCTATAGAGCCCCATTGCAAACCGATACGTCTTTCAGCTGTAGGCCCCCCAAGTGGTCACCCTTGGAAGAGCCTACTAACTCGCTGATGCGGAAAGCCCCATAAAAGGCCAAAGTGAAGGCTGCGGCGAAAAGCGCTGCCTCAGCGGGTGAAGAGCAGACGGTGCGGAGCGCCCTTAGAATACTTTCTAGCAAAGGAGGGGTGACCGGACGTCTGGCATCAGAGCAACCCGGGGATCCCTTGGCCTAACCCTGCAAAGCCTGTTTTACGATGAAAGTATTCAGAGGCCTCTCCAAATTAACTATCTTCGCGAAGAAACGTATCGCTGCCAAGTGGGCCTTCGCGCATGACACAGGTCGACCTAGGTTATGCAGGTGTTGAAGAAACGCCCCCATTGCTGGTTCAGAAAATGTGTCTGCAATACGCCGGGCATGCAAGAATCGCCTGTAAAGTAAAAAACTGTTCTCGTAAGCTGTTTTTGTGCGAGGGGCCAAGGATGAAGCTACTAAGTCTGGGAGGGAGGGGCACCAATCTCCCACAGAGATTCTGGGAACTCCGTCATCTTCTCCTCCGCCTGGGGGTGATACTGCAAAAAATCCTGCATTAATGAACGAGACAATGCGTCAGCTGCGTTGTTAAGCACGCCAGGTACGTGCTTTGCCTTGAACGTGATGTTGTGCTGAAGACAAGCCAGAATCAGGTGCTTCAAAAGGCGCAAAACCAAGGGGCAGGAAGCCCCTTGACGGTTGATAACTTCTACCACCGCCATGTTATCTGACCAGAAAATTACCACCCAGTTCCTGAACTCCTTTGCCCAGATGTTCACAGCGACCACAATCGGGAATAATTCTAAGAACGCTATATTCTTAGTCCAGCCCTGTCTGACCCAATCTCTAGGCCAGTCTACCCTACACCATAAAGGGCCCAAGATTGCGCCGAAACCTATGCTACCTGCGGAGTCAGTGAAAAGGCCCAGCGTAGGAACCGGCGGGCGGCCAACGTCGGCCCCACGACATGCCCCCTGTGGCATGACTTCCGCCCCCAACGCCTCGCGAGGCGTCAGGGCGGAAATCCGGCCGACTCTCGCTCCCCCCGCAGAGGGGAAAAGGGGGGTGGAGTGCCCCCAGGGCCTCGGAGGCCCCGTCCCCTAACAGGCCTCGCCCCCCCACTGCGGGGCGGGCGCTCTACCCAATGTGATTATTCTTTGTAGAGCCCTCAGGGTCTTCCTCGCCATTCCTTGTTTAAGTGTCGCCCCCTCATCCCCTTAACACGCGTATTTACAGATCTCCGTGGGCCACTCCTCCCTATATATCACCCTTTTGCACTGCATCTACAGTTTGCTGGTGTTATCGTTGTTACATTTTAATTAGGGGGAACGAGATTAGAGGGAACATGGATTTCCGCCCAGCCCTGATCACCAGTATGTAAGAGCTCCTCAAATATTCTATTAAAAAGCACCCTAAAGTATTGAAATTTAAACCCAGTTTGGAGATTTATTTTTCCGTGAAAGGCAGCGATCAGCTACTATACGGCCGTTAAAAACATACATGAACCCCCAGTTGTCTGCCATCCTGTAATTATTTCATAATAAGAATACCACAGACAAAAACAATCTAGTGCTTGCCACTGACCAATACGGCTATTGATTACGGAATAACAATAATTTCCCATATATGTTTGTGACAATTTACCAATTTTAAAAGTATGAAACGCTGAGTTGACCCTACAAGTATTCAAACTTGTGAACTACTGTTTATACAATTACCTCTACTTCAGATGCCAACTCACAGAGCTATCTCATCCAACTGCATTCTGAGTGCGAGGCGGAGATGAACCATTCATACAATTGACTGCAACATTCTTTATTCAAACCTATGCGCAAACCTACTTTCATGAATGCATGTGGCTTTTTATCTTTAATTCTTAGTGAGTTTCAAAAATCACTTGGGGCTTGATGGCTGAACACACCAGAGACGTTCTTGCTCTGATGCAAAGATCACTTTAAAGTTATGGTGTTTGCTGCCTGCCCGTTAGAGTTGGTTTATGTAGGGAGGGAGCCTTCCTTTTACAGTGATATCACTTTTGGAGGTATGTTGTGGGTGTGAGGATGCTGGGTGGTTTTGCTAAGATGCCCATTGGCTTTACTGGGGACAACTGTGTTAAGATTTGAATGTGCTCTTCCGGTGGCATCACTTTGTCAACAATATGGCTTTGTTGCTGTGCTGGTACAGTGGCACGAGCTCTCTTCAGATCTTCCTTCTAGGTTCACCAGGAAGAGAAGAAAGGTATTCCTTGGTAGCCAAATCCTCATGTACCCTTTTTTCCCTACGAATGAATGACAGCATAAACTAAGAAGAGTCTCAGGGGAAGGCAGACTCAACCGTCTGATGGGAGCTGGAGAGCCACTGCAATATTCCCATATGTTATGAAATATGTAGCCTTGTGCACTGTTGTCGGTTGGTCACACATACCTTTTATTTTATTTGACTTTTGGTAGAACCTCGACGCTGAGCACTGGGCAGGTTCTGGAATTCAGAAGCAGTAGTCAGTTAGTTGCCTGTGCATCTCAGACCCTTCTGCAGTGGATGGTGCTGAATGTGGTTCCTTGTTTCATTAAAGGACTTATCAACTTCTTGAAACCTTTATTGATCTCTTGGATTGTTATTTATTGTATTCGCTGGATCCCAAATTTTTGGTACCAGGAGTGGAGTCCTCAAAGAAACTGGAATTTTGGAGGAACTCATCGATTACACTGACACTACAGTTTCTAACACCAACAATGCTATCTATTTTAGTTCTGAAATGGCTCAGTTATCTATTAATCATCATCACAACCTTGAGAAGGAACCAAATTGGGGTGAGCGCAATCACAGTTTTAAGTAATAACTTCTATTTGTCCCAACCATCGTTCAACCTGTTTCCAGTGTTACAGTAGCTCGAGGGAGGTCGTGGTTTAAGACTTTAACACTACCTGGTGCATGCCTACTGCGGATGAGAGCATCTCCGCATGACTGATGTCTTGAGCACTTAAAGCAGCTGGCAGAGCTGAGAGCTGTGTTAGTGTTCCTGCTATCCAGTGGTGAGCCACGTCCATGCGTGTGACGTGACAACGTCCCATACATGATTTGACAGCCATCTTGAATTGGGAAGCTCATGTTTAACTTCGTGTTGAGGAATCTATACAGTGCAAGGTTTTTCAGCATTAACTGGGGCGTTGAGTGTATTTAAGGCCCCTGTTTCTCAATTATCATGCCTAATCCTGTCACAGCTTTTTCTGGTAAACATTTTCTGCCTTTACTTCTTCTTTTGGGATATTTTTGTGTTAAGGACTCTTATATTTACTCTAGTACTTAACTTATAAAGAGTCTAGAGTATTTACTCTAGACTCATAGTCTCTCTAGGAACCTCTCCTACACAGGTGGGGGATCGCATCAATACATACAAACAAATAGTTCACACTGGTTTCCCCTCTATGATCCACTGCTTGGAGGAGCATACTTAATGTTCACAGTAAACAAAGCAGACTGAAACCTTCCTGCAATAGAGAATATAACAATTCTCAGGCCGTATTTATTCGCAACCATATAAACACGACATAAAAAACATCATTATATTTACAGTATCCCTTTTTCATCCTTAAATTTCCATAATCATTTACAATATGCATCTCAAATAGTTTATGTTCTTTAAAATGAGTCATGGTTGTCCACCCACAAGGCACCTGTGGCATCGTCTGTAAACTGGCGGCAGTGTTCTCCCCAAAACAATTTCGCTTCACAAGGCGAGACTCACCTGCCCCCTCAAGATAGAGGGGGCGCGGGCCAGCATGAAAACTGTCCCCCAATCCAACCATGCCAGAGCCAACCCTAAACAAGGGATCCCCCCGGCACCCAATGGGAATGATACTGGGCAACCGGGCCATACCTTGGTCCCCTGGCGCAGTCTCATCCCCCCAAATTAAAAAATTCCAGGGCCATGTAATGGAGTACTGTGGGGGGAGCTATGGACATTCGCGGTAGCAGTCGTCCCGAGCCCCTTTCCTACACCCACAGCACCGCCACCTTGGTTTGAGCCAAAAAGCTCCTGATACCGTCTTGAGTTCGCCTGCACTAGTATTCTTGATGCCAAGGTTATCCACCTGTTTTGTGCCAAAACATGACTCCTTCCGTCCCACAGGCCTGGTTGGTTTCCCGACCAACCAGGCCTCCCCCTGAGGACAAGAAGCTCAGTTCTGAGAGAGACACTGTATTGAAAATGCTACCAGGTTCCCAACAAACACAGTATGACCACCATCCGACAGGTGTACTCCATCTTCATGAAACATTGCCTCCCCTTGAAGGCACCCGTGCCCAACAGTCCTTAGCACTGATGTGTTCAAAAGCCGTTTCATGCGGCTGTTCAACCGTCTGGCTGATTCATTAAGGGCCTTCGCTGAGCGCCCCGACCTCCAAATCCGCCTAGGAATGATATGGGACCATGTTATGACAGCCCCTGGACACCGCTTTGCTAACCAGGAGATCTCCACCATCAAGTCCTCAAAAACTGATCTCCTCCCGATTGTTGCCAGATCATTGCCTCCCACGTGAAGGATGATGAGCGCTGGCGGCAGCAGCCGCCGTCGCAGAACCTCCTTGACGAGCTGGCGAAGACCATCAAGGCGCAGACTCCCTCTCAGTATCCAAAGAAACCGGAGACCTGCATTCTGTGTCCGACTGCGATACTAGTTGAAGAATGGCGGCGCCCGACGCACAAAGGAATGCCCAATAAGCCAAACACTGGCGGGAGCCATGTGCCCAATGGTGAACTGAGAGGTCCTGAGAACAGAAAGGAAAAACCGTTACACATGAGGTCATTGACGTGTGTCAAAAGGTGTTCCTAGATCATATGTTGGCGTACATAGCGTTTATAGCAATCTGACTTCCACCTCCCATTCCCTTTTACCGTCTCGGTATTGAGCCCTGCCCTTGCTGCCGATGTTGCTGCCCCTATCCTAAAGGAATGGGAACTAAATTTGCCATGCATGCCAATTGCCAGTAAGGCTTTCTGCAATACTTGGGAAAACTGATACCTAGTAAGTGGGACCCCAGATGCATGGACCAATAAAGAGGTGGAAGAAACCTGGGGACGAATCTGCAGGTACTTGTTAACTGCACGTACTGGGCAACCACTGAAGTCACCAGCCCTCCACAGTATTAACTGTTCGCCCCTTCCTGGCTGGTCTGTCTTGGACCGTGGTATAGTAATTACCAAATCCCCCCCTTTCCAGAAAACATGAGTCACCAAAATTCCGCCGTGAATGTCCTGCTTAGACCTGGCCCCAAGCTCTGAGACTCGAAAAGCTCCGTAAAAGGCAAGCGCGAAAGCTGCTGAGAATAGAGTGGACTCAAAATCTGAGTCACAGATCCCAGTCAGGGCCCCCAAGATCATTACTAGCTTGTCCACGTCAATGGGGCGCCGCTGGTCTGGGATCGACCCTTCCAACCTTTCCCATCCCTTGAGTGCCTGTCTGATAAGAAAAGATCGAGAATGGTCAGCCCCACCCACTAGTTTGGTAAAAAAGGCTACCGCTGAGATTTGACATCTGGCACTCACAGCAGATTTACCCTGCCCTCGCAAAAGCTCAAGAAAACCCAACCAACTACTCAAGGAACCAGGCTGCGCCAAGGGGTCGGCAGATGTGTGATTTATGTATCTCTGAAATGCATTCTCATATGCCCTCCTTGTTTTTGGTGCTAGGCTGGCTGCCACTAGATCCGCCAAGGGTGAGTTCCAAGATTCCACAGCTGTCCCGGGAAATATGTGGGCTCCAACTCGGCCCCTGGGTGGAACTGCCGAAAATCCTGTAACTTGAAACGAGACAATGCATCAGCTGTATTATTAAAAATTCCTGGTACATGTTTTGCCTGAAAAAGAATGTTATTCTGCAGACAGATCAACACCAACTCCTTCAACAGTCTTAACACCCTTCTGCACTTCGCATGTTGAAAATGAATGCTTTGGACCACTGCCATGTTGTCAGACCAAAAAGAATTCCTCCAGTCCTCTGGAGGAGTGCGTTGATCGTCAGGGGCAGCCCAGGGTCAAGAAAACAACCTGACCCAAGAGGGACTTGAGTCCCCCTTTTAAACTAACTCGGGCTGCCCCTACTGGTCACCTGGGAGCCCCCACGACACCCCCTTCAGCCAATCGGCTCACCCCTCGGGGTGAGCGCAATTTTTTTTAAATTTTGCGGCAGCCACAGTTGGGCTGCCGGCTGAAACCGGTCCGATCCGGCCCACACCTGTATTGGGGGCGCGCTATGCCGAGGTGCGCACCCCCTGCCCAAGTTCCCTATTTTAAAAAAAACGTTTTGGTAACCTCACTCCTAGCCGAGGAGTGGTTCAGCCACCACCTTTCCAGCAGAAAGCTGGCAAACCAGAGATTAAGTGGAGTGATTGGTTGCGCACTTTCAAAAACTACTTGACAGCAATAGACGCGAACAGATATGAACCAGCAAAGGAAGTTGGCAAAATTATTCAACCATTTGGGAGTAGCATGTACTTGATAATTTGCCGCCTCCTACTTCTGATCTCCTCCCGATTGTTGCCAGATCATTGCCTCCCACGTGAAGGATGATGAGCGCTGGCGGCAGCAGCCGCCGTCACAGAACCTCATTGACGAGCTGGCGAAGACCATCAAGGCGCAGACTCCCTCTCAGTATCCAAAGAAACCGGAGACCTGCATTCTGTGTCCGACTGCGATACTAGTTGAAGAATGGCCGCGCCCGACGCACAAAGGAATGCCCAATAAGCCAAACACTGGCGGGAGCCATGTGCCCAATGGTGAACTGAGAGGTCCTGAGAACAGAAAGGAAAAACCGTTACACATGAGGTCATTGACGTGTGTCAAAAGGTGTTCCTAGATCATATGTTGGCGTACATAGCGTTTATAGCAATCTGACTTCCACCTCCCATTCCCTTTTACCGCCTCGGTATTGAGCCCTGCCCTTGCTGCCGATGTTGCTGCCCCTATCCTAAAGGAATGGGAACTAAATTTGCCATGCATGCCAATTGCCAGTAAGGCTTTCTGCAATACTTGGGAAAACTGATACCTAGTAAGTGGGACCCCAGATGCATGGACCAATGAAGAGGTGGAAGAAACCTGGGGACGAATCTGCAGGTACTTGTTAACTGCACGTACTGGGCAACCACTGAAGTCACCAGCCCTCCCCAGTATTAACTGTTCGCCCCTTCCTGGCTGGTCTGTCTTGGACCGTGGTATAGTAATTACCAAATCCCCCCCTTTCAAGAAAACATGAGTCACCAAAATTCCGCCGTGAATGTCCTGCTTAGACCTGGCCACAAGCTCTGAGACTCGAAAAGCTCCGTAAAAGGCAAGCGCGAAAGCTGCTGAGAATAGAGTGGACTCAAAATCTGAGTCACAGATCCCAGTCAGGGCCCCCAAGATCATTACTAGCTTGTCCACGTCAATGGGGCGCCGCTGGTCTGGGATCGACCCTTCCAACCTTTCCCATCCCTTGAATGCCTGTCGGATAAGAAAAGATCGAGAATGGTCAGCCCCACCCACTAGTTTGGTAAAAAAGGCTACCGCTGAGATTTGATGTCTGGCACTCGCAGCAGATTTACCCTGCCCTCGCAAAAGCTCAAGAAAACCCAACCAACTACTCAAGGAACCAGGCTGCGCCAAGGGGTCGGCAGATGTGTGATTTATGTATCTCTGAAATGCATTCTCATATGCCCTCCTTGTTTTTGGTGCTAGGCTGGCTGCCACTAGATCCGCCAAGGGTGAGTTCCAAGATTCCACAGCTGTCCCGGGAAATATGTGGGCTCCAACTCGGCCCCTGGGTGGAACTGCCGAAAATCCTGTAACTTGAAACGAGACAATGCATCAGCTGTATTATTAAAAATTCCTGGTACATGTTTTGCCTGAAAAAGAATGTTATTCTGCAGACAGATCAACACCAACTCCTTCAACAGTCTTAACACCCTTCTGCACTTCGCATGTTGAAAATGAATGCTTTGGACCACTGCCATGTTGTCAGACCAAAAAGAATTCCTCCAGTCCTCTGGAGGAGTGCGTCGATCGTCAGGGGCAGCCCAGGGTCAAGAAAACAACCTGACCCAAGAGGGACTTGAGTCCCCCTTTTAAACTAACTCGGGCTGCCCCTACTGGTCACCTGGGAGCCCCCACCACACCCCCTTCAGCCAATCGGCTCACCCCTCGGGGTGAGCGCAATTTTTTTTAAATTTCGCGGCAGCCACAGTTGGGCTGCCGGCTGAAACCGGTCCGATCCGGCCCACACCTGTATTGGGGGCGCGCTTTGCCGAGGTGCGCACCCCCTGCCCAAGTTCCCTATTTAAAAAATAAAAAAACACAAAAAACGTTTTGGTAACCTCACTCCTAGCCGAGGAGTGGTTCAGCCACCACCTTTCCAGCAGAAAGCTGGCAAACCAGAGATTAAGTGGAGTGATTGGTTGCGCACTTTCAAAAACTACTTGACAGCATTAGACGTGAACAGATATGAACCAGCAAAGGAAGTTGGCAAAATTATTCAACCATTTGGGAGTAGCATGTACTTGATAATTTGCCGCCTCCTACTTCCCCCTTGGATGCAGATACTCCATGGATGCAGATGCCCATAATTTTTTCAAGTGCAAGCAATCAAGCGTTGAGACTGTGGAACAATATATTGTTACTTTAAGGGTGCTAGCATCCATGTGTGACTTTGGAACCAATACTGCTATTCATATTTGTGATCAATTTATTTTGATTGTTTTTCTAAAAAGATCCAGGAACTTTTATTAACATGTCGCAATCCTACATTGACAGAGACCAACGATGTGGCCAAGAGTATTGAAAGGTCTTTCATCACATCTCAGGTTATGGCTAACCATGAGATGCAGCCACCTCTAAGTTGTCTTACAGAAGATGATACAGTTTGTGTTGTTAACAGAAAAACCTTTAGGGGCACGAAGGGGCAGCAAGCATAAAGGCCGAAAATATGTTATCGTTGTGGTTCTAAGAACCACAGTGGGAATAACCCACCTTGCCCTGTAATTGGTAAAAAAAAATGTAATCAGTGTCGCAAAATTGGACACTTCCAAGAAGTATGTAAGGGTGTTAGTACTTCTAATTTGGGTAGTGGTGATAAAATTAAAGTAAGTAACATTTATGCTTGTGACTCATTGTGAGAAGGTAGCCTCTTTCTAGCCTTGTTACCCCCACTTTTGGCCTGTTTGTGAGTGTATGTCAGGGTGTTTGTCACTGTTTTCACTGTCTCACTGGGATCCTGATAGCCAGGCCTCAGTGCTCATAGTGAAAACACTATGTTTTCAGTATGTTTGTTATGTGTCACTGGGATCCTGCTGGTCAGGACCCCAGTGCTCATAGGTTTGTGGCCTATATGTATGTGTCACTGGGGCCCTGTCACACAGGGCCCCAGTGCTCATAGGTGTGCATGTATATGTTCCCTGTGTGGTGCCTAACTGTCTCACTGAGGCTCTGCTAACCAGAACCTCAGTGGTTATGCTCTCTCATTACTTTCAAATTGTCACTAACAGGCTAGTGACCAATTTTACCAATTTACATTGGCTTACTGGAACACCCTTATAATTCCCTAGTATATGGTACTGAGGTACCCAGGGTATTGGGGTTCCAGGAGATCCCTATGGGCTGCAGCATTTCTTTTGCCACCCATAGGGAGCTCTGACAATTCTTACACAGGCCTGCCACTGCAGCCTGAGTGAAATAACGTCCACGTTATTTCACAGCCATTTTACACTGCACTTAAGTAACTTATAAGTCACCTATATGTCTAACCTTTACCTGGTAAAGGTTAGGTGCAAAGTTACTTAGTGTGAGGGCACCCTGGCACTAGCCAAGGTGCCCCCACATTGTTCAGAGCCAATTCCCTGAACTTTGTGAGTGCGGGGACACCATTACACGCGTGCACTACATATAGGTCACTACCTATATGTAGCTTCACCATGGTAACTCCGAATATGGCCATGTAACATGTCTATGATCATGGAATTGCCCCCTCTATGCCATCCTGGCATTGTTGGTACAATTCCATGATCCCAGTGGTCTGTAGCACAGACCCTGGTACTGCCAGACTGCCCTTCCTGGGGTTTCACTGCAGCTGCTGCTGCTGCCAACCCCTCAGACAGGCAGCTGCCCTCCTGTGGTCCAGCCAGGCCTGGCCCAGGATGGCAGAACTAAGAACTTCCTCTGAGAGAGGGTGTGACACCCTCTCCCTTTGGAAAATGGTGTGAAGGCAGGGGAGGAGTAGCCTCCCCCAGCCTCTGGAAATGCTTTGTTGGGCACAGATGTGCCCAATTCTGCATAAGCCAGTCTACACCGGTTCAGGGACCCCTTAGCCCCTGCTCTGGCGCGAAACTGGACAAAGGAATGGGGAGTGACCACTCCCCTGACCTGCACCTCCCCTGGGAGGTGTCCAGAGCTCCTCCAGTGTGCTCCAGACCTCTGCCATCTTGGAAACAGAGGGGCTGCTGGCACACTGGACTGCTCTGAGTGGCCAGTGCCATCAGGTGACGTCAGAGACTCCTGCTGATAGGCTCCTTCAGGTGTTAGTAGCCTTTCCTCTCTCCTAGGTAGCCAAACCCTCTTTTCTGGCTATTTAGGGTCTCTGTCTCTGGGGAAACTTTAGATAACGAATGCATGAGCTCAGCCGAGTTCCTCTGCATCTCCATCTTCACCTTCTGATAAGGAATCGACCGCTGACCGCGCTGGAAGCCTGCAAACCTGCAACATAGTAGCAAAGACGACTACTGCAACTCTGTAACGCTGATCCTGCCGCCTTCTCGACTGTTTTCCTGCTTGTGCATGCTGTGGGGGTAGTCTGCCTCCTCTCTGCACCAGAAGCTCCGAAGAAATCTCCCGTGGGTCGACGGAATCTTCCCCCTGCAACCGCAGGCACCAAAAAGCTGCATTACCGGTCCCTTGGGTCTCCTCTCAGCACGACGAGCGAGGTCCCTCGAATCCAGCGACACCGTCCAAGTGACCCCCACAGTCCAGTGACTCTTCAGCCCAAGTTTGGTGGAGGTAAGTCCTTGCCTCACCTCGCTGGGCTGCATTGCTGGGAACCGCGACTTTGCAAGCTACTCCGGCACCTGTGCACTTCCGGCGGAAATCCTTCGTGCACAGCCAAGCCTGGGTCCACGGCACTCTAACCTGCATTGCACGACTTTCTAAGTTGGTCTCCGGCGACGTGGGACTCCTTTGTGCAACTTCGGCGAGCACCGTTTCACGCATCCTCGTAGTGCCTGTTTCTGGCACTTCTCCGGGTGCTACCTGCTTCAGTGAGGGCTCTTTGTCTTGCTCGACGTCCCCTCTCTCTGCAGGTCCAATTTGCGACCTCCTGGTCCCTCCTGGGCCCCAGCAGCGTCCAAAAACGCCAAACGCACGATTTGCGTGTAGCAAGGCTTGTTGGCGTCCATCCGGCGGGAAAACACTTCTGCACGACTCTCCAAGGCGTGGGGGATCCATCCTCCAAAGGGGAAGTCTCTAGCCCTTGTCGTTCCTGCAGTATTCACAGTTCTTCAGCCTAGTAAGAGCTTCTTTGCACCAACCGCTGGCATTTCTTGGGCATCTGCCCATCTCCGAGTGGCTTGTGACTTTTGGACTTGGTCCCCTTGTTCCACAGGTACCCTCAGTCAGGAATCCATCGTTGTTGCATTACTGATTTGTGTTTTCCTTGCATTTTCCCTCTAACACGACTATTTTGTCCTTAGGGGAACTTTAGTGCACTTTGCACTCACTTTTCAGGGTCTTGGGGAGGGTTATTTTTCTAACTCTCACTATTTTCTAATAGTCCCAGCGACCCTCTACAAGGTCACATAGGTTTGGGGTCCATTCGTGGTTCGCATTCCACTTTTGGAGTATATGGTTTGTGTTGCCCCTATCCCTATGTTTCCCCATTGCATCCTATTGTAACTATACATTGTTTGCACTGTTTTCTAAGACTATACTGCATATTTTTGCTATTGTGTATATATATCTTGTGTATATTTCCTATCCTCTCACTGAGGGTACACTCTAAGATACTTTGGCATATTGTCATAAAAATAAAGTACCTTTATTTTTAGTATAACGGTGTATTGTGTTTTCTTATGATATTGTGCATATGACACTAAGTGGTACTGTAGTAGCTTCACACGTCTCCTAGTTCAGCCTAAGCTGCTCTGCTAAGCTACCATTATCTATCAGCCTAAGCTGCTAGACACCCTATACACTAATAAGGGATAACTGGGCCTGGTGCAAGGTGCAAGTACCCCTTGGTACTCACTACAATCCAGTCCAGCCTCCTACATTGGTTGTGCAGTGGTGGGATAAGTGCTTGAGACTACTTACCACTCTTGTCATTGTACTTTTCATAAGAGAAAAATATACAAAACAAGGTCAGTGTATATACACATAGCCAAAAAGTTTTGCATTTCCTCTTTTCACTCTTGTCTAAGTGCTGAAAAGTACTTCTAAACTTTCAAAAAGTTCTTAAAAGTTTAAAAAGTTTTTTCTGTCTTTCCAAAAAGTTCTGAAAACTTTTTTCTCTTTTCTATCACTTTAACTCTCTCTAAAAAATGTCTGGTACAGGCCAAAATGTTGAACTGTCCAAAATTGCATATGATCACCTTAGCTGGAAAGGAGCAAGGAGTCTCTGCATAGAGAGAGCTTTGAGTGTAGGGAAGAATCCTTCCTTAGAACTGTTAATTAATATGCTTAGAGTACAGGATAAGGCCCCATAAGTGCCCAATCTGGTGAAAAAGTAGCTAATGGTTCTCAATCTGATCCAGGGACTCCCCCAGGAAAAGGTTCAGGAAAGAAACTTCTCAGCCTGCCCATTACTAGACAGTCTAGCATAGTTGGTACAGAGGTTGAATCACACCATACTGATGCTGGTAGCCACATTATGCTGGTAGCCAAGCTGTTAGGGTGCCCTCTGTAAGGGACAGGTCTCCTTCTGTTCATTCCCATCATACCTCTGTATCTAGAAATGTCCCTCCCACCCACCCTGATGACAGATTGTTAGAAAGGGAGCTCAATAGATTGAGAGTGGAACAAACCAGACTGAAGCTCAAGAAGCAACAGCTGGATTTGGATAGACAGTCTTTAGAATTAGAGAAGGAAAGACAGAAGTTGGGTTTAGATACCCATGGTGGCAGCAGCAGTATTCCCCATAGTCATCCTGCAAAAGAGCATGATTCCAGGAATCTGCACAAGATAGTTCCCCCTTATAAGGAGGGGGATGACATTAACAAGTGGTTTGCTGCACTTGAGAGGGCCTGTGCTGTACAGGATGTCCCTCAAAAGCAGTGGGCTGCTATCCTATGGCTATCATTTAGTGGAAAAGGTAGGGATAGGCTCCTTACAGTGAAAGAAAATGATGCCAATAATTTCCAAGTTCTTAAGAATGCACTCCTGGATGGTTATGGCTTAACCACTGAACAGTACAGGATAAAGTTCAGAGAGACCAAAAAGGAGTCTTCACAAGACTGGGTTGATTTCATTGACCATTCAGTGAAGGCCTTGGAGGGGTGGTTACATGGCAGTAAAGTTACTGATTATGAAAGCCTGTATAACACAATCCTGAGAGAGCATATACTTAATAATTGTGTGTCTGATTTGTTGCACCAGTACCTGGTAGACTCTGATCTGACCTCTCCCCAAGAATTGGGAAAGAAGGCAGACAAATGGGTCAGAACAAGGGTGAACAGAAAAGTTCATACAGGGGGTGACAAAGATGGCAATAAGAAGAAAGTTGGTGAAAAATCTCAAGATAAGCATGGGGATAAGGGTAAAACCAAAGATCCCACTTCAAATCTTAAACACTCTTCAGAGGGTGGGGATAAAACGAATTCTTCCTCTTCTTCTCAACCTGCACACATTAAAAAGCCTTGGTGCTTTGTGTGTAAAAACAGAGGCCATAGGCCAGGGGATAAGTCCTGTCCAGGTAAACCCCCTGAGCCTACCACCACTAATACATCAAGCTCTAGTGCCCCTAGCAGTAGTGGTACTAGTGGTGGGACTGCTGGCAACAGTCAAGCAAAGGGTGTAGTTGGGTTCACTTATGGGTCCATAGTGGAAACTGATGTAATCAGTCCCAAGACAGTTTCTGTCACACCTAGTGGCATTGGCCTTGCCACACTGGCTGCTTGTCCCCTTACAATGGATAAGTACAGGCAGACAGTTTCAATAAATGGTGTTGAGGCCTTGGCCTACAGGGACACAGGTGCCAGTTTCACTTTGGTGACTGAAAACCTAGTGCACCCTGATCAACACATCATTGGACAACAGTATAAGATTATTGATGTCCATAACTCCACTAAGTTTCTTCCCTTAGCTATAATTCAGTTTAGTTGGGGTGGAGTTACTGGCCCTAAGCAGGTGGTGGTATCACCTAGCTTACCTGTAGACTGTCTCTTAGGTAATGACCTAGAGGCCTCAGGTTGGGCTGATGTAGAGTTTTATGCCCATGCAGCCATGCTGGGCATCCCTGAGGAATTGTTCCCTCTCATTTCAAGTGAAATGAAAAAGCAAAGGAGAGAAGGCCTGAAAACTCAGGATCCCTCTCCATCAACAGGTAAAAAGGGTATCACAGTATCCCCTAACCACCCTACCATTCAGGATACTACTCCTGTGGTGGGAGAAACCTCTCCTGGGGTGGCACCTGTTCCAAGGGAATCATCAGTTAGCAAAACTGTACTCCCTGAGGTGGAAGTACCTCTCTGTGGGATAACTAACATTGGTGAGAAAAAGAACACCATTTTAGTTAACATGGAGCATCCCTCCAACCCTCCCAGAGAAACTTTAGTGCAGAAACTCTGCACTGCCTCACAACACTTAGGACAGCATCCCTGCCCTAGTGTGGAGCTGATAGGACAGCATCCCTGCCCTGCTCCAACCCAAGAGAAACAGCATCCCTGTTCTCTCTTCCAGCCATATGGACAAAGTTTTTGCCCAGCTATGGCTTTTCTGAGACAGCATCCCTGTCTGGCATTTCCATCACTACAAATAGGTTCAGTGGACAATTCCCACTGCTCTAAACTAAAACTTACTGATAGAAACTCTGAAAATACATCTTCACATTGTTGCTTAGCTAAAAAACTTCAAACAGGGTGGTTTACATCCCCACAGGGAAGTAACCATATAGTGGATGATAAAGGGAGTAACCAGTCTATTGCAGAGCTACTCTCTACTTATCACCACTTAGACAATAAAGTCTCAACTGGCCAAGGTTAGCCTTATTGTCCTTCGTTTGGGGGGGGGGGGTTGTGTGAGAAGGTAGCCTCTTTCTAGCCTTGTTACCCCCACTTTTGGCCTGTTTGTGAGTGTATGTCAGGGTGTTTGTCACTGTTTTCACTGTCTCACTGGGATCCTGATAGCCAGGCCTCAGTGCTCATAGTGAAAACACTATGTTTTCAGTATGTTTGTTATGTGTCACTGGGATCCTGCTGGTCAGGACCCCAGTGCTCATAGGTTTGTGGCCTATATGTATGTGTCACTGGGGCCCTGTCACACAGGGCCCCAGTGCTCATAGGTGTGCATGTATATGTTCCCTGTGTGGTGCCTAACTGTCTCACTGAGGCTCTGCTAACCAGAACCTCAGTGGTTATGCTCTCTCATTACTTTCAAATTGTCACTAACAGGCTAGTGACCAATTTTACCAATTTACATTGGCTTACTGGAACACCCTTATAATTCCCTAGTATATGGTACTGAGGTACCCAGGGTATTGGGGTTCCAGGAGATCCCTATGGGCTGCAGCATTTCTTTTGCCACCCATAGGGAGCTCTGACAATTCTTACACAGGCCTGCCACTGCAGCCTGAGTGAAATAACGTCCACGTTATTTCACAGCCATTTTACACTGCACTTAAGTAACTTATAAGTCACCTATATGTCTAACCTTTACCTGGTAAAGGTTAGGTGCAAAGTTACTTAGTGTGAGGGCACCCTGGCACTAGCCAAGGTGCCCCCACATTGTTCAGAGCCAATTCCCTGAACTTTGTGAGTGCGGGGACACCATTACACGCGTGCACTACATATAGGTCACTACCTATATGTAGCTTCACCATGGTAACTCCGAATATGGCCATGTAACATGTCTATGATCATGGAATTGCCCCCTCTATGCCATCCTGGCATTGTTGGTACAATTCCATGATCCCAGTGGTCTGTAGCACAGACCCTGGTACTGCCAGACTGCCCTTCCTGGGGTTTCACTGCAGCAGCTGCTGCTGCCAACCCCTCAGACAGGCAGCTGCCCTCCTGGGGTCCAGCCAGGCCTGGCCCAGGATGGCAGAACTAAGAACTTCCTCTGAGAGAGGGTGTGACACCCTCTCCCTTTGGAAAATGGTGTGAAGGCAGGGGAGGAGTAGCCTCCCCCAGCCTCTGGAAATGCTTTGTTGGGCACAGATGTGCCCAATTCTGCATAAGCCAGTCTACACCGGTTCAGGGACCCCTTAGCCCCTGCTCTGGCGCGAAACTGGACAAAGGAAAGGGGAGTGACCACTCCCCTGACCTGCACCTCCCCTGGGAGGTGTCCAGAGCTCCTCCAGTGTGCTCCAGACCTCTGCCATCTTGGAAACAGAGGTGCTGCTGGCACACTGGACTGCTCTGAGTGGCCAGTGCCATCAGGTGACGTCAGAGACTCCTGCTGATAGGCTCCTTCAGGTGTTAGTAGCCTTTTCTCTCTCCTAGGTAGCCAAACCCTCTTTTCTGGCTATTTAGGGTCTCTGTCTCTGGGGAAACTTTAGATAACGAATGCATGAGCTCAGCCGAGTTCCTCTGCATCTCCCTCTTCACCTTCTGATAAGGAATCGACCGCTGACCGCGCTGGAAGCCTGCAAACCTGCAACATCGTAGCAAAGACGACTACTGCAACTCTGTAACGCTGATCCTGCCGCCTTCTCGACTGTTTTCCTGCTTGTGCATGCTGTGGGGGTAGTCTGCCTCCTCTCTGCACCAGAAGCTCCGAAGAAATCTCCCGTGGGTCGACGGAATCTTCCCCCTGCAACCGCAGGCACCAAAAAGCTGCATTACCGGTCCCTTGGGTCTCCTCTCAGCATGACGAGCGAGGTCCCTCGAATCCAGCGACACCGTCCAAGTGACCCCCACAGTCCAGTGACTCTTCAGCCCAAGTTTGGTGGAGGTAAGTCCTTGCCTCACCTCGCTGGGCTGCATTGCTGGGAACCGCGACTTTGCAAGCTACTCCGGCCCCTGTGCACTTCCGGCGGAAATCCTTCGTGCACAGCCAAGCCTGGGTCCACGGCACTCTAACCTGCATTGCACGACTTTCTAAGTTGGTCTCCGGCGACGTGGGACTCCTTTGTGCAACTTCGGCGAGCACCGTTTCACGCATCCTCGTAGTGCCTGTTTCTGGCACTTCTCCGGGTGCTACCTGCTTCAGTGAGGGCTCTTTGTCTTGCTCGACGTCCCCTCTCACTGCAGGTCCAATTTGCGACCTCCTGGTCCCTCCTGGGCCCCAACAGCGTCCAAAAACGCCAAACGCACGATTTGCGTGTAGCAAGGCTTGTTGGCGTCCATCCGGCGGGAAAACACTTCTGCACGACTCTCCAAGGCGTGGGGGATCCATCCTCCAAAGGGGAAGTCTCTAGCCCTTGTCGTTCCTGCAGTATTCACAGTTCTTCAGCCTAGTAAGAGCTTCTTTGCACCAACCGCTGGCATTTCTTGGGCATCTGCCCATCTCCGAGTGGCTTGTGACTTTTGGACTTGGTCCCCTTGTTCCACAGGTACCCTCAGTCAGGAATCCATCGTTGTTGCATTACTGATTTGTGTTTTCCTTGCATTTTCCCTCTAACACGACTATTTTGTCCTTAGGGGAACTTTAGTGCACTTTGCACTCACTTTTCAGGGTCTTGGGGAGGGTTATTTTTCTAACTCTCACTATTTTCTAATAGTCCCAGCGACCCTCTACAAGGTCACATAGGTTTGGGGTCCATTCGTGGTTCGCATTCCACTTTTGGAGTATATGGTTTGTGTTGCCCCTATCCCTATGTTTCCCCATTGCATCCTATTGTAACTATACATTGTTTGCACTGTTTTCTAAGACTATACTGCATATTTTTGCTATTGTGTATATATATCTTGTGTATATTTCCTATCCTCTCACTGAGGGTACACTCTAAGATACTTTGGCATATTGTCATAAAAATAAAGTACCTTTATTTTTAGTATAACTGTGTATTGTGTTTTCTTATGATATTGTGCATATGACACTAAGTGGTACTGTAGTAGCTTCACACGTCTCCTAGTTCAGCCTAAGCTGCTCTGCTAAGCTACCATTATCTATCAGCCTAAGCTGCTAGACACCCTATACACTAATAAGGGATAACTGGGCCTGGTGCAAGGTGCAAGTACCCCTTGGTACTCACTACAAGCCAGTCCAGCCTCCTACACTCATCAGATGAGACACGAGAATGTGTTCCTTAAAGTTTACATGGTTGACACCCCAAGTCCCACCCACAGAAGCAAATTAAAGGTCCACTTTGTGAAGCAATAATTGATGGTAAACAGATGACAGTCATGGGTGATTCTGGGGCACCACCACGATTTTGGCTGATCGTACTTTTTATAAACTATGGTCCAAATCATTTGAGCTGTTGCAACCAGATATTAATCCTAAGTCTTTTGGTGAACAGGATATAGATCTGGGTTTTTTGTGATCATCATTAGAATGCTTAGGAAGATATACTGTCACCAAGGTCTATGTTGCAGTTAATGGAAGGGATGTAGGGGGTACCTAAGGTACTTACACCTTATACCAGGTCCAGTTACCCCTTATTAGTGAAATGTAGTAGTGTTCTAGCAGCTTAGGCTGATAGAGGTAGCTATAGCAGAGCAGCCAAGGCTTATCTAGGAGACATGCAAAGCTCATGCAATACCACTGTAGTCACACACATGAAAGAAAATACTCAGGGTTACAAAAAATAAAGGTACTTTATTTTGGTGACACAAATGACAAACATACCATACAGACTATACATCCTTAAGAGGTAAGTACTACACAAATTATATACACTAGTATGCAAAAACTGGTGTAAAAACAGTTAGAAAACAGTGCATTTAGTGAAAATCACAATAGTTAGAAATGGGCCTGGGGAAACACAAACCACATACTAAGAAAGTGGAATGTGAATGGCAGTTTCCCACCTAGGTGCTGGGAATACTAGAAACCACCCCAGAGCCCAGGATAGCAGAAGTAAAACACAGTAACTTTCCTAGAACACACAGAAACATGAGAAATAAGTTAATGCAAGAACCAGAAGAGACTGCAAGGCACCAACAGTAGATTCCTGGACCTGTGGAAGAGAGGGACCAAGTCCAAGAAACACTGAAGAGTCCAGGGAGAACAGGAGCCCCCGCTAACCCGTATGAAGGTGAAAAAGAACCACCAGTGAAGAAGAACTGTCAGTATTGCACCCAAGAAGACAGAGTTGGGTTCCTGGTTGGTGCAAGTGATGTCCCATGCCGGATGGAGGACTGCAGTCTGGTTTGCATCGCTGGAGTCTGCTAACAAGCCTTGGCACACGCAAAGTTCGTGGTTAGCAGAAAATGGCACTGCCCGGGACCAGGAAGGACCAGGTGGACTCTAACCAGGAGGGGGAGTCAGAGAGGGCTATCAGCAACTCAGAGAGCCCTCAGAAGGCCAGGCAGCGCACAGTAGTACCACAGCACGGGGACAAAGAGGTGCAACCGGAGGCCCACGCACCACTACATCAAAGGATCCCACGCCGCCGGAGAAGCACTCAGGAAAATGTGCGTCGCAGGATAGAGTGCTGGGGGCCAGAGCTGCACGGTGCACGAAGAACTTCATGGACGGATGCCAACAACCCTTGGCAACTGCAAAACATGTGGTGCACGGGCGTACTGTCTTGCGTGTGGAGGCAAGCTCTTACCTCCACCAAAGTTGGACAGTAGGAAGTCAGGACCGTCTGGACCACCTCAGTTCACCACCCGTGATGAAGGATCCATGCAGCTTGTCAGGAAAGAGGATCCACTCAGCCGGTCGTCGTTGCAGTAGGTGCCTGCTGAAGCAGGGGTGTGACTCCTTCACCCCAAGGAAGATTCCTTCGCTCTTCTGGTATAGGCTGAAGACAGGCTGTCCTCTGAGGATGCACGAATGGGAAACAGTTGCAGTTGCTGGCAGAAGCTGAAGATACAATGTTGCAGAAGTCACCTTTGCTTCTTTGTTGCAGTTTGTAGAGTTCCTGGAGGGTCCAGATGCAGTTTTGTTTCGGTGAGAAGGTGAAGTAGAGGATGTAGAGGATTCCTGCTGGAGTCTTGCAATCTGAGTCTGAAGAACCACCCAAAAGAGAGACCCTAAATAGCCCTGAAAGGGGGATTGGTCACCTAACCAGGTAAGCACCTATTTGGTGAGGGCTCTGACGTCACCTGCTGGCACTGGCCACTCAGATGCTCACAGAGTTCCCTGCTAACCTTGAATCCAAGATGGCAAAACCAAGGGACCCTCTGGAGGAGCTCTGAGCACCACCCCTGGGGTGATTATGGACAGGGGAGTGGTCACTCCCCTTTCCTTTGTCCAGTTTTGCGCCAGAGCTGGGACTGGGGGGGTCCCTGAACCAGTGTAGACTGGATTATTCAAGGAGGGCACCAAATATGCCCTTGAATTTATTAATCCCATCTAAGGGAGTGCAAAGTAGTCCCTCGCCTCCTGCTTTTCTAAGCATTGTAAGAGAGTGAATGAGCAGCATCTCATTCTGCACTCTTTCTGTTGTTCTAACCTTGGCCAATACCCACTTTGGATTAATAAATTGATTGCTGTATATTTGGGTCTTGAGCCAATTTTATCCCTTTCTTCTTTTCTCTCTCCACTTTTTTTCTGTGCCTACACCGTGGTTTATGGCACCACACCATTGAGAAAAGATCTCCGGCATAGAGCCTCCCCTTGTGGGGTGCCCGTCAGACATTGCAGCGCCGGTCTGACAAGGAGCAGACCCGATGATGAAGCATGACATCCATTGGATATGTGAGGGCTCTTGCTTCAAACAATAGGACTGCCCTATGTCCATTTCTCTTCTTTTTTTCTATCTTGGTACAGTGTATTTTTGTTTATCACTATGTCCAGTACACACACAAAATGGCGCCCACACTCTTCGAAGTCTTGGAAAATGGTAATGGGGGCACCTCTGCTCGTGCAGGTGGTCCCTCATATACAGGCACTCTGCACCCTGCCCTCAGGGCTGGAGGGCCTGCTATAGGGGTGACCTATAAGTGACCTGGTGCAGTGTAAATGGCAGTGAAAGGGTGTATGCACCTTTTCATGCAGGCTGCAAAGGCAGTCCTGCAGAAGCCTTTGCATGGGCTTCCTATGGATGGCAAAAGATATGCTGAAGCCCATAGGGAACCCCTGGGACCCCAATGCCCTGGGTACCTAAGTACCATATACTAGGGAGTTATAAGGGGGCACCAGTATGCCAATTGTGGGTGAAATACTGGGTTACCAATGTGCTAAAACCATAATTTAAGGGCGAGAGCATAACTATTGGGGTCCTGATTAGCCGGCTCCCAGTAGACACAGTCTAACACACTGACAAACAGGCCAAAAATGGGGGTAACCAAGCTAGAAGGAGGCTACTTTCCTATAGAGAGGTCTCACAAAATTAAGAATTATTTTGTGTCCTGGACATCATATACCCATTGTGTTGGGGGATATGCCTGGCTCGTCATTAGGAATGAAAGATGATGAGGTTATGAATCATATGATTACTAAATTTCCCAATGTTTTCAGCGTTTCTGTGGGTACTGTTCAAAGTTTTGAGAATGACATCAAGCTTAAGAAAAATGCTGTACCTGTTGTGCAGAACGTAAGACCTGTCCCGATACTGCTTTTGCTGCTCCAATGTTCCGTTAGGTATAATTCAATTGTGAGGATTACTTAATGTACACAAAGACAATGTGGATATAGCAAAATGAATAGCAGTAGTCTGGCAGTACGCAGATAATGAGCCAGCTGTAATTGGGTTTACTGTAGACACGTAGTCAGGTGGTATCTGTATTTGGGGATGATTTTAAGTAAGTCAGACGTTATAAGCAGACTCAGTTCTACTTGGCAAGGTAAATGAAAGAGGCTAGGGGAATGAGCATTTCTGCATTACTTCAACTATTGAGAATGAGCAATACGTGTTACTTCAGCTACCACTATTCAGTAGTCAGGATGGTAACGTATTACTTCAGCTATTGAGAGAAAGCATTATAAGTGTTATTTAACTTTCAACAATTCAGTATTCAAGGGGAGTTCAGGGTGGTGACACACAGAGTGCCCGCAATAATCCAAAAGTTTGGTAGCACACCAATCTTTTAATCCTTTAATCTGGCGGAGCAGGTAAATTGTGTGGCACATTCAACGCACTGATCACCCGAGGGTATTGCAGCCCATTAGGTTGCCAGGCGGTGTTGTTTAATTGTTCATATTTGTCCTGTATCTAGCGAAGTGGGTGAGTTGCGTTGCGTGCACCAGTCATACCGCGCTCTCCGATCGCCCGTGGTGAGACAGTGGCACACAGATCGTATTGTCTGGGGAGGCAGTCTGGTGAGATGGGTGCGTGTTTATTGTGTTAAACGCTCCAACAGCTTGGTCACACTGAACGCCGAGCGATAGCCGAACTCTTGAGTAACCGTTAAATGGGTGTAATAAGTCTACAGTGGATGTTACAGTAGGTTGGGCTTCAGGCAGGTGTAGTGGGTGGAAAAAACGCTTTTGATCGTCCCCTATTTGTTGTTGGTGGTCAGGCGACACCATGTTGGTTCTTGTCAGGAGAAGGGGGCACAAGGAGTTAATCGCTTATATGAGGTCGGGAGTGATAAAAAAAATCACTCACATCAGTTGTTAGGATGTGTTGGGGTCGATTCAGGCAGTACTAGTTCTTCTGAGTGCTGGTTCCATGTAGGATGGTGGGTGAGCTCTCCTCGATGCAGCGGAGCAGACAGATTAGGAAGCCATCTAGCCTGGGTTCAAACCACACCTCCTCATCGTAATGTTACTATTAATCAACAAATTGTTTGTTTCTAAGTGTTGCTCAACACAGGCACCACAGTCATGAATGACTTTAAGCAATGCATATCATTGTCCCCTTCAAGGTGGAGGAAGCCGGTATCCAATTATTTTCCTCTAGACTATTTGAGTAGAGCGTACTTTATTATTCTATCCCAAGTCCTAGAATATTTGAGATGTTGTTTTGATGCATAGCAACATATTCAAGAATCTTCACAGATTTTATTTAATCTGCCCAATCTCGACTTTGTCGCGACTCTTGGACTTGGTCCCCTTGCTCCACAGGTACTCTTGTCCGGAAATCCACTTTGGTTGCATTGCTGGTGTTGGTCTTCCTTGCAGAATTCCCCTATCACGACTTCTGTGCTCTCTGGGGAATATAGGTGCACTTTACACCTACTTTTCAGGGTCTTGGGGTGGGCTATTTTTCTAACCCTCACTGTTTTCTTACAGTCCCAGCGACCCTCTACAAGCTCACTTAGGTTTGGGGTCCATTCGTGGTTCGCATTCCACTTCTAGAGTATATGGTTTGTGTTGCCCCTGTACCTATGTGCTCCTATTGCAATCTACTGTAATTCTACATTGCTTGCATTACTTCCTTTTGCTATTACTGCATATTTTTTGTATTGGGTACATATATCTTGTGCATATTTGCTATCCTCATACTGAGGGTACTCACTGAGATACATTTGGCATATTGTCATAAAAAATAAAGTACCTTTATTTTTAGTATATCTGTGTATTGTGTTTTCTTATGATATTGTGCATATGACACCAGTGGTATAGTAGGAGCTTTGCATGTCTCCTAGTTCAGCCTAAGCTGCTCAGCCATAGCTACCTTCTACCAGCCTAAGCTGCTAGAAACACCTCTTCTACACTAATAAGGGATAACTGGACCTGGTACAGAGTGTAAGTACCCCTTGGTACCCACTACAAGCCAGGCCAGCCTCCTACATTGGTGGCAGCGGTGGGAGAAGTACTTGCAACTACTTACCACTTTGTCATTTTGTACTTTTCATAGGAGAAAAATATACAAAACAAGTTCAGTGTATGTACACCTAACCAAAAGGTTTTGCTTTTCTTCTCTTACTCTATTTGCTAAGTGCTGAAAAGTACCTCTAAACTTTCAAAAAGTTTCTAAAAAGTTGGAAACTTTTTTTTTTCCTGTTTCCATAAAAAGTCCTGAAACTTTTTCTTTCTTTTATCTGTCCCTAAACCTTTTTCTATCATGTCTGGTACAGGTCCTACTCTTGATCTGGCCAGCACTGCTTATGATAACCTTAGCTGGAAAGGTGTGAGGAGTCTCTGCATTGGTAGAGGTTTAGGGGTAGGGAAGAATCCCTCTAGAGAATTGTTAATGAACATGCTCATTGAAAATGATAAGGCCTTAGCTGGCACATCAGTTGAGAAGTTAGGAGATGGTTCACACTCTGATTCTGGGGCACCCCCAGTAAGAATGTTAGATGGTATCCTTCCCAACTTGCCCCTTAGCAGGCCACCTAGCATAACTGGTACTAATGTGAGCTCTCATCACAGTAGGGATGTCATTCCTGCAGGCCAGGTTGTTAGAGTGCCAACTGTTAGGGACAATTCTCACTTTGTTCATTGACACCATTCTTCTGTGTCAAAGCATGCCCAACCCACCCACCCTGATGACAGAATGTTAGAAAGGGAGCTCAATAGATTGAGAGTGGAAAAGTCCAGGCTGAAGCTTAAACAGCAACAGCTGGCTCTAGACAGGGAATATTTAGACTTAGAAAAAGAAAGACAGATGTTGGGGTTAGGACCCCATGGTGGCAGCAGCAGAATTACAGATAGTAATCCTGTGAAAGAGCATGATTCTAGGAATCTGCATAAGATAGTTCCCCCTTACAAGGAGGGGGATGACATTAACAAGTGGTTTGCTGCACTTGAGAGGGCCTGTGTTGTACAGGGGGTCCCTCAAAGGCAGTGGGCTGTTATCCTATGGCTATCTTTCAGTGGAAAGGGTAGGGATAGGCTCCTTACTGTGAAGGAAAGTGATGCCAATAATTTTACAGTTTTGAAGAATGCACTCTTGGATGGATTTGGCTTAACCACTGAACAATACAGGATTAAGTTCAGAGAAACCAGAAAAGAGTCCTCACAAGACTGGGTAGACTTTGTTGACTATTCAGTGAAGGCCTTGGAGGGGTGGTTACATGGCAGTAAAGTTTCTGACTATGAAAGCCTGTATAATCTGATCCTGAGAGAGCATATTCTGAATAACTGTGTGTCTGATTTGTTACACCAATATCTAGTGGACTCAGATCTGACCTCTCCCCAAGGATTGGGAAAGAAGGCAGACAAATGGGTCAGAACAAGAGTGAACAGAAATGTTCATACAGGGGGTGACAAGGATGGCAAGAAGAAGGATGGTAAGTCTTCAGACAAGGGTGGGGACAAATCTAAAAATGAGTCTTCATCAGGCCCACAAAAACACTCTGGTGGGGGGGGGGTCCAAATCCTCTTCTAATCAAGTAAAGAAACCATGGTGCTATTTATGTAAAGTAAAAGGCCATTGGACAACTGATGCCAGTTGTCCAAAGAAAAGCACCAAGCCTCCCACCACCACAACCCCTACTGCTACACCTAGTGCCCCTAGTAATAGCAGTGGTGGTGGGAGCAAACCTACTAATAGCCAAACCAAGGGAGTAGCTGGGCTCACTTTTGGTAATTTAGTTGGGGTTGGTCTTGTTAGGGAGACCACAGAGGCTGTGTTAGTCTCTGAAGGTGCCATTGATTTGGCCACCTTGGTTGCTTGTCCCCTTAATATGGATAAGTACAAGCAACTTCCCCTAATAAATGGTGTTGAGGTTCAGGCCTACAGGGACACAGGTGCCAGTGTTACCATGGTAATAGAGAAACTGGTACACCCTGAACAACACCTACTTGGTCACCAGTACCAAAGAAAGTTGTGGTTGCCTCAGATTTACCTGTAGAATGTCTACTACGGAACAATTTAGAGACATCAGCTTGGGCAGAAGTGGAGTTGGAGGCACATGCAGCAATGCTGGGCATTCCTGGGCATATTTTTGCTTTAACCAGGGCTCAGGCCAAAAAGCAAAAAGGACAGGGTGACTTGGATCCTGGAACAATGCACCAAGTGCCCCCTAAAGCTAGGGTTAGTAAAGGTAAATCCCTACCTACTATCCCTCCCTCTACAGATGATTCAACTTCTGAGGAAGAAGAATTTCCCCCCTGTGCAGAACCTTCACCAGAGGAGCTGGAAGCAGACACTGCTGAGCTTTTGGGTGGAGGGGGGCCTGCCAGGGAGGAGCTGAGTGTGGCACAGCAAACCTGTCCCACATTAGAGGGTCTAAGACAGCAAGCTGTCAAACAGCAAAATGGGGATGTCAGTGACTCACATAGAGTTTACTGGGAGGACAACCTCTTGTATACAGAGGCAAGGGACCCTAAACCTGAAGCAGCCAGGAGATTGGTCATTCCCCTGCAATACAGAGAGTTCCTCCTAACTCTAGCCCACGACATTCCCTTGGCTGGACATCTAGGGCAAATTAAAACATGGGAAAGGCTTGACCCCCTGTTTCATTGGCCTAGGATGTCAGAGGACACAAAAGATTTTTGTAAGTACTGTGTCACCTGTCAAGCCAGAGGCCAGACTGGTGGAACCCCAAAGGCTCCCCTTATTCCACTGCCTGTGGTTGGGGTTCCCTTTGAAAGGGTAGGGGTTGACATAGTTGGCCCCCTTGACCCTCCTACTGCTTCAGGCAATAGGTTTATCTTGGTGGTAGTGGACCATGCGACCAGATATCCTGAAGCAATTCCTCTAAGGACCACTACAGCTCCTGCAGTGGCAAAAGCCCTCCTGGGAATCTTTTCCAGGGTGGGTTTCCCAAAAGAGGTGGTATCAGACAGGGGTAGCAACTTTATGTCTGCATACTTGAAGGCCATGTGGAAGGAATGTGGTGTAACATACAAATTCACCACACCTTATCATCCACAAACAAATGGACTGGTTGAGAGGTTTAATAAAAACTCTCAAAGAAATGATAATGGGACTCCCTGAAAAACTCAGGAGGAGATGGGATGTCCTGTTACCTTGCCTCCTTTTTGCTTACAGGGAGGTACCCCAGAAAGGAGTGGGCTTCAGCCCCTTTTAACTCCTATTTGGGCACCCTGTAAGAGGTCCTCTAACACTTGTAAAGGAGGGTTGGGAACAACCTTTAAAAGCTCCTAAGCAAGACATAGTGGACTATGTACTTGGCCTAAGATCCAGAATGGCTGAGTACATGAAAAGGGCCAGTAAAAACCTTCAGGCCAGCCAAGAGCTCCAAAAGCAATGGCATGACCAGAAGGCTGTTCTGATTCAGTACCAACCAGGGCAGAAAGTGTGGGTCTTGGAGCCTGTGGCCCCAAGAGCACTCCAAGACAAATGGAGTGGACCCCACATTATTGTTGAAAAGAAGGGAGAAGTCACCTACTTGGTTGACTTGGGCACTGCCAGGAGTCCCCTAAGGGTGCTCCATGTCAATCGCCTGAAACCCTACTATGACAGGGCTGATCTCACCCTGCTCATGGCAACAGATGAAGGACAGGAAGAAGAGAGTGACCCTCTCCCTGATCTCTTCTCTTCCACAGAACAAGATGCTCTAGTGGAAGGTGTAGTTTTGGCAGATTGTCTTGCTGCTGAGCAGAAAGACCACTGCATAAATCTCCTGGGTCAGTTTTCTGAACTCTTTTCTACTGTGCCAGGCACCACTTCTTGGTGTGAGCACACTATAGATACTGGAGACAGCATGCCTGTCAAAATTAAGATCTATAGGCAGCCTGACCATGTCAGAGACTGCATAAAACAAGAGGTTCAGAAAATGCTTGAACTGGGAGTGGTTGAGCACTCTGAAAGTCCATGGGCCTCTCCTGTGGTGCTTGTACCAAAGCCTCACTCTAAAGATGGGAAAAGAGAGATGAGGTTTTGTGTAGATTACAGAGGTCTCAACCAGGCAACTAAAACTGATGCTCACCCTATACCCAGGGCAGATGAGCTCATAGATACACGGGCATCTGCCAAGTATCTAAGCACCTTTGATTTGCCTGCAGGGTATTGGCAGATCAAGTTATCAGAGGATGCTAAAGCAAAAACTGCATTTTCGACTATTGGAGGGCACTACCAATTCACAGTAATGCCCTTTGGTTTGAAAAATGCACTTGCCGCTTTTCAGAGGTTGGTGAATACAGTCCTGCAAGGGTTGGAGGCTTTTAGTGCAGCATATCTAGATGATATAGCTGTTTTAGCTCCACCTGGGATGATCACCTGGTCCACCTGTGGAAAGTTTTGGAGGCCCTACAAAAGGCAGGCCTCACTATCAAGGCTTCAAAGTGCCAGATAGGGCAGGGGAAAGTGGTTTATCTGAGACACCTTGTAGGTGGAGAACAGATTGCACCACTTCAGGTGAAAATCCAGACTATCATAGATTGGGTTCCCCCTACAACTCAGACCCAGGTGTGAGCCTTCTTAGGCCTCACTGGGTACTACAGGAGGTTCATAAAGAACTATGGCTCCATTGCAGCCCCTCTTAATGACCTCACTTCAAAGAAAATGCCTAAAAAGGTATTGTGGACAGCTAGCTGTCAGAAAGCTTTTGAGGAGCTGAAACAGGCCATGTGCTCTTCCCCTGTCCTAAAAAGCCCATGTTACTCCAATAAATTAATTGTTCAAACTGATGCATCTGAATTAGGGTTAGGGGCCGTCTTATCACAACTCAATTCTGAGGGCCAGGATCAACCTGTTGCTTTTATCAGCAGGTGGTTGACCCCTAGAGAAAAGCGTTGGTCTGCCATAGAGAGGGAGGCCTTTGCTGTGGTCTGGGCACTGAAGAAGTTGAGGGCATACCTGTTTGGCACTCACTTCATTGTTCAGACAGACCACAAACCTCTACTTTGGCTAAAACAAATGAAAGATGAAAACCCTAAATTGTTGAGGTGGTCCATATCTCTACAGGGAATGGACTATACAGTGGAACATAGACCTGGGAGTACCCACTCCAATGCAGATGGACTCTCCAGATATTCCACTTAGACAATGAAGACTCATCAGGTCATGGCTAGTCTTATTGTCCTTCGTTTGGGGGGGGGGGGTTGTGTACGAAAGTACCATCTTGCCTGGCATGTTACCCCCATATTTCACTGTATATATGTTGTTTTAGTGGATTTGTCACTGGGACCCTGCCAGCCAGGGCCCCAGTGCTCATAAGTGTGCCCTGCATGTGTTCCCTGTGTGATGACTAACTGTCTCACTGAGGCTCTGCTAACCAGAACCTCAGTGATTATGCTCTCTCTTCTTTCCAAATTGTCACTAACAGGCTAGTGACCAATTTCACCAATTCACATTGGCATACTGGAACACCCTTATATTTCCCTAGTATATGGTACTGAGGTAGCCAGGGTATTGGGGTTCCAGGAGATCCCTATGGGCTGCAGCATTTCTTTTGCCACCCATAGGGAGCTCTGACAATTCTTACACAGGCCTGCCACTGCAGCCTGAGTGAAATAACGTCCACGTTATTTCACAGCCATTTACCACTGCACTTAAGTAACTTATAAGTCACCTATATGTCTAACCTTTACCTGGTAAAGGTTGGGTGCTAAGTTACTTATTGTGTGTGCACCCTGGCACTAGCCAAGGTGCCCCCACATCGTTCAGGGCAAATTATCCAGACTTTGTGAGTGCGGGGACACCATTGCACGCGTGCACTATACATATGTCACGACATATGTATAGCGTCACAATGGTAACTCCGAACATGGCCATGTAACATGTCTAAGATCATGGAATTGTCACCCCAATGCCATTCTGGCATTGGGGAGACAATTCCATGATCCCCTGAGTCTCTAGCACAGACCCGGGTACTGCCAAACTACTTTTCCCGGGGTTTCACTGCAGCTGCTGCTGCTGCCAACCCCTCAGACAGGTTTCTGCCCTCCTGGGGTCCAGCCAGGCTTGGCCCAGGAAGGCAGAACAAAGGACTTCCTCAGAGAGAGGGTGTTACACCCTCTCCCTTTGGAAAAAGGTGTCAGGGCTGGGGAGGAGTAGCCTCCCCCAGCCTCTGGAAATGCTTTGATGGGCACAGACGGTGCCCATCTCTGCATAAGCCAGTCTACACCGGTTCAGGGATCCCCCAGCCCTGCTCTGGCGCGAAACTGGACAAAGGAAAGGGGAGTGACCACTCCCCTGACCTGCACCTCCCAGGGGAGGTGCCCAGAGCTCCTCCAGTGTGCTCCAGACCTCTGCCATCTTGGAAACAGAGGTGCTGCTGGCACACTGGACTGCTCTGAGTGGCCGGTGCTAGCAGGTGACGTCAGAGACTCCTCCTGATAGGCTCTTACCTGTGTTGCTAGCCTATCCTCCTTCCTAGGTAGCCAAACCTCCTTTTCTGGCTATTTAGGGTCTCTGCTTTGGGGAATTCTTTAGATAACGAATGCAAGAGCTCATCAGAGTTCCTCTGCATCTCTCTCTTCACCTTCTGCCAAAGGATCGACCGCTGACTGCTCAGGACGCCTGCAAAACCGCAACAAAAGTAGCAAAGACGACTACTGCAACCTTGTATCGCTGATCCTGCCGCATTCTAGACTGTTTTCCTGGTGGTGCATGCTGTGGGGGTAGTCTGCCTCCTCTCTGCACTAGAAGCTCAGAAGAAATCTCCTGTGGGACGACGGAATCCTCCCCCTGCAACCGTAGGCACAAAAAGAACTGCATCACCGGTCCTCTGGGTCCCCTCTCAGCAGGACGAGCGTGGTCCCTGGAACTCAGCAACTCTGTCCAAGTGACTCCCACAGTCCAGTGACTCTTCAGTCCAAGTTTGGTGGAGGTAAGTCCTTGCCTCCCCACGCTAGACTGCATTGCTGGGTACCGCGTGATTTGCAGCTGCTCCGGCTCCTGTGCACTCTTCCAGGATTTCCTTGCCGCGACTCTTGGACTTGGTCCCCTTGTTCCACAGGTCCTCTCGTCCGGAAATCCACTTTGGTTGCATTGCTGGTGTTGGTCTTCCTTGCAGAATTCCCCTATCACGACTTCTGTGCTCTCTGGGGAATATAGGTGCACTTTACACCTACTTTTCAGGGTCTTGGGGTGGGCTATTTTTCTAACCCTCACTGTTTTCTTACAGTCCCAGCAACCCTCTACAAGCTCACTTAGGTTTGGGGTCCATTCGTGGTTCGCATTCCACTTCTAGAGTATATGGCTTGTGTTGCCCCTGTACCTATGTGCTCCTATTGCAATCTACTGTAATTCTACATTGCTTGCATTACTTCCTTTTGCTATTACTGCATATTTTTTGTATTGTGTACATATATCTTGTGTATATTTGCTATCCTCATACTGAGGGTACTCACTGAGATACTTTTGGCATATTGTCATAAAAATAAAGTACCTTTATTTTTAGTATATCTGTGTATTGTGTTTTCTTATGATATTGTGCATATGACACCAGTGGTATAGTAGGAGCTTTGCATGTCTCCTAGTTCAGCCTAAGCTGCTCAGCTATAGCTACCTTCTACCAGCCTAAGCTGCTAGAAACACCTCTTCTACACTAATAAGGGATAACTGGACCTGGTACAGAGTGTGAGTACCCCTTGGTACCCACTACAAGCCAGGCCAGCCTCCTACTCCTCCTCCTCCACATATTCCCTCACTACTATCCTCCAACAGTGCCCCTCATTTCTAGATAGATCCCCTCTCTCACATGCATTTAATTTGTTTTATAGTGCTGCTCTTACCAGTGCAGGGTGTCGGAACACTTCAAATCACACACACACAGGATAGAGACAATGAATCATGCATGTATAAAGCAGTTTGTAGGAATTTTTTCCTAATAAATTAGGATTACAAGGTGTAGGACTCACATGTCATCCATACTGGTAGGCAGTATATTTTAAGATTGTTTGGTCTGGAATAGAACAAACTCAGGATTTCAAATGTACCATGTTGTGTAAGGCTTTGTATGTCTGTTGGAGATGTTTGAAGAGTGCTCATTTGTGGGTTGGTAAAGGATGCTGGCTCTTTATATAGTATGCCAAAGAAAGTATGCTGTCTAGAGTCTATGTATCTCATTAGAAGTGAACGTAGTTTTCTTTAAAAATCTCAAGAGCTCGATTTGTGGTAGGGTGCTCGAGCAGCTTAGGATAATCGAAGGAGAGTGTTAAACATTTTCCGCTTACACACAGTCAATAAATGACACACACACTCAATAAGGAGAGCCACACCAATTTACAAAAATAACACATTTTTATATATGTTTTCATACCAAGAACTTCGTTATTGGGTAAGTACTTTTTAAGTTAGCAGTTTTGAAGTATACAGTAAATGCACTTGCATTGACTGTAATGCGGGAATACTATTCTATGGGAAAAGAAGCATATACTGCATATATGTACTTGACTTACAGGACTCTTCTTCTGAAGTTAAGGTAAGTGTGGGGCGAGGTCCAAGGCAGCACCAGCAGGTCACTTCGGGAGGCACTGGGGCATCCAGGTGCAGAGGTGCTTTAGTGTATCAGTTGTCCCATTCACTTTAATGGAAAATTATTCTGGGGAAAAGAGGCTGAAAGTGGGGACTGGGTGTCCAGTTTGGCTTAATCCAAAGGGGGGCTCAAGTCTTGGGGGGGGTCATTCACACCATCAACCACAGTAACTCAGGCTGAGGGTCACGTGTGCAGTGGGTCTTTATCTGGTGTGGTCGCATTTTTGGAGACACTCACTCTTAATGGTTACCTGTGAAAACAAGCAGCAGGCAGAGACTGGGGGACCCGTCTGGCCAAACCTGACTGATTAGCTGCAGGACAAGTCGTCTTTGATGCAGTTGTCGAAGAGAGGAGGCAGGCTGGTGCCAAGTCAGTTGCTGCTCCTCCGTTCTTGCAGCTCTTCAGTGTCCTTCTGTGGTGCAACAAATCCGAATTCCTGGTGTCAAGGGGCCAGCTTAATACTACATTTAGGGGAGTGAAGGGTAGTAGCCAATGGGCTATGTACCTTTGAGATCACTACACCCCCAATATGACCACTTCCTGTGGGAAGTGGACATAACCCTGTCTCAGCGTTCCTAATTCTGCCATCACCAAGATGGTGGAATTTTTCTAGAGTGGGGCATATTAGGCAGCTCACCTTAGGGTTGTGACTGGACTGGTACTGCACCACACCACCATGCAAATCTAATTTCCCACCAGATGGGCCTTAGCACTGCGGTTGGCATCTCTCAGGTCTATGGGAATCTAGGGTCACAAATCAAAGGATGGCAGAAGCTTTGAAGCCTAACACCTTCCTCTGGAGCAGGCATTTTTTCTTGGGAATCTTTAGTGTGTGAAAGCAGGAAATGGAGACTGCAAGCATCTGGCCGGTCACAGTGACTTGGTTGTTGATTTTTAATATGAAGTTTCTGTGTGGGCGAGTTAGCGATTTTAAGAACTACAGAAAATACAGCTTTCAGATTTGAGGCATGAGCCTCAAACGTGGTAATGTTTTCCTATGGGGAAAACATACACTATTATCACTATCAAGAGGGACAGGGAGATTAACCAAGGTCAAGTGTACAACCTCCCTAAATCATAAACATGTCAAAAAGAGTACACAGTTGCTAAGAAAAAGAAGGAGAGTACAACAATCCAGGTACAGGTTCAAACCAAAACACGTTTAAGTTTAGAAACAAAAGCCCTCACACATCCAGTGGATGTAATGCTTCATCATAGGGCCCGCTCCTCGTCAGACCGGCGCTGCGATGTCTTACGAGCCCCACAGGGGGGCACTTTGCCGGAGTTCTTAATCAGAAGTGTGTGCCGTGAAGGGGGGTGGGAATAAATTTAAACCTCACCTCAAAAGAGAGCAGGAGAAATAGAAAGGTTTACAATTGGCTCAAGAGTCTCCAAACAATAAGTTTTAATTGGTGTGGATGCCCCTTGGGCAATATTAAAAACGCACGGGAGTGGAAAAGAAAATTAATCACCAAACAGAAAACAAAGCTAATGAGGGCAATGTCCAATTTAGCTAATCTATACGGTCAACATGGTTCGCGCCCTAGATGTCCCTACAGATCGTGTGGCGCTTCGTCAGGACCAAAAATAAAAAAAACAGTAAACAACTCCTAAGCTACAAAATATCCCCTAATCAGGTTTATGGAGAAGATACTACTTACATAAAGTGCTATACTACTTATAGCCAAAGTAGGCGAACCTGTGAGAGACACAAGGTAGAAGATATTGTTAAACAAAACATAACATAATTCTCAACCACCAATTAGTGTGATAACACACATTGTGTCGTGCTACTGTGCAAAAAAAGTGAAATTATGCAAAGTGCAGAGGTTGCTTACCCTCCCATACTAGAGATCGTGTTCCTTGAGACAGAACGGCCTTTTGGACTCATGTCACTCTGTGTGAGTCACAACAACTAAAATCTACAGGGCTGTCATATACACACGATTGAATGTCATTTATAAACAGTAAAAAGGCTGAACATGGCACTTTGTGCCTCTATAGGGTCCAAAATGATAGGGACTAAAAGTTTAGTTCACATCAGGATTCTAGAAATAGCAAAAAATACTGGATGGTGCACTCTCCGATTGAACCATTAAGTTATAATAGTGGGGCAGGTAAAGAGAAAACACCTTGAAACGTCAGGTCTCCACTGAAAATGTACGATTTGCCAGCTTGTCTAGCTGTATTAGGTATACAGAAACTTAATAGGAACAAAACAGACGCAGTGCACGTCTATTATCCACATTTTCAATTGAGGCATCTCCATTATGCTAATAAGAATAACAAAAAGAAATACCAAAAAGAAATAACAGCAACTCTATCATGGTCATTCGCCGAGGACCTACCCGGCGGCCGTTCCCCTAAAGATGAACGCGGGAGAGCAGCAACGCCAGGTTAAAGGTCCGTGCGTGTGGCAGGGGCCAATCCGAGTGCTGCTTTGTTGTTACGGGTAGCGGATGGTGGCCTAATGAAGGTCACGCCCCTCTCTGTTGAAGAGCAACGGGCTCGCGTATTAAAATGACAAAAGCGCGAGCGAAGAACAAAGCGTTATATGCTGCAAAAAAGAGGTGGCTTTTTGCAATTCAAGTTATTAGAAGCAATTTTACTAAAATTACATATAGAGTAATGGATGGCGGCCTAATAAAGGTCATGCCCCTCTCGATAAGAAACAAAGGGCTTGTGTGTCAAGTTGGCCTAGACACGAGCGCGAAAAAAAGACGTTGTTTACTCCAAAAATAGGAAGACACAATTCTTTAAAAAGAAGGTGGTTGGCATTGATTTGACAAATTATGCAAATGCATAAACCCTGCATTCGGTTCTAAAACACCGCAAGGCAGACATGAAAAATCCATATACATGATCCAAAAACCTTTAAAAATGATCTTTGAAAATAAAGAACAAAAGGAAACATATTAAATGTAAAATGCACTATAAGGCAAGTCAGAGGACAGTCATTCTTGGCTGTTATCGTCGTTTAACCCATTGATGTGGGTCACTAATTTGAAAACCCATTGTTGTTCCTTCTCAAATAGTCTTTGTGGGCTGTTGGTCTGATAGTTAACAGACTCCAATATTACCCAGCGTAAGTCATCAGGAGTATGTTTAGACTAAAAAAAAATTAACACTTAGTTTAGTTGTCATTCTTCCACATCTGATGTTACTGCGGTGTTCGTTAATTCTTATCTTAACTGGTTGTGTCATCATCCCTAGATAGCGTAACTGACAAGGACAGGTGATCATATATATGCAGTCACAAGTGTTACACTTAGTGTGTTTCAAGACGTACCAACGGCCAATAGGGTGTAAGTCTAGAGACTCAGTCCGTAAGGTCAGTGGTCATACATTGCAGTTCCCACATAGGTGGTGCCCTTTAACTGGTGGAAGTTGACATAAAAGTAGTTTGTCTAGTTTCTAAAACAGGCAACCTGGGACGGGTGTGGACTACTAGATCTTTTATATTTTTATTTTGTTTGAAAGCAAAAAGAGGTTTTGGAATATCTTCTCTGCCACTAACGAGGATGGACCACCGTTTGTTGATCAATTTCTTAACTGTATTGGGCAAGGGGGTATAAGTAGAGACACATGTCAATCGATGGTCTGAGTGGTTGGGTGTCGGTGTCAAAAGTGCCCCTCTATGGTTATTACGAGCACCTTTACAGTCAGAAATGATTATCTGAAATGGGTAATGTCTATCAATTAATTTTCGAGACAGATCGTCTGCCTGAGTCTCGAAAGTTGATATCTTGCTGCAATAGCGGCGAAGTCTTAAGAACTCTCTGAAAGGTAAGTTATCTCGTAATGATTTTGGGTGATGGTTCTCATATAAGAGCAAATTATTGCGGTCAGTTGTTTTGTGATAGGTACTTGTCTTAAGCTTGCCATGACAGATAGTAATTAATAGATCAAGGAACGGTAGCTGTGTAGAGGATATTGTAGAAGTGAACCTGAGAAAGGGGTCAAGACTATTGACCCAGGTGGTAAAATCATCTACCAATTGGTTGGGGCCGTGTCAAATAATAAGAATATCATCAATGTATCAGCACCACAATTTAATGTTATCCTTGAATGGATTGGAGTCATTGAGTATAAAAAATTCATCGAAACAATACAAATAGAGACAGGCCAGGCTGGGAGAGAAGGTGCGTCCCATCACAGTACCACGTATTTGATGGTATAGTTGATATTCAAATTTAAAATAATTCTCAGTCAGGGCCAGTGACGCGCATTGCATGATGAAAGATGTCGGGGTCGTACATGATGGAGTCTTGCTAGTCAATAGGTCCTCAATGACCTGCGGAATACTGGTATAAAGAGACTCAACGTCCAAACTGATCAAAGCATGGACTTTTTCAGAGGCATTGATCTGATCGATAAGATTCAGGACTTCGGTTGTGTCTTTTAGGAAAGTTGGAGTCTCCTTCACTAAGGGCTGTAGAAAATAATCACAGAATATAGATAGAGGCTCTAAAACCGAACCAATCCCTGACACAATTGGTCATCCGGTTGGTGGCTGAATGTTTTTATGGATCTTAGGTAGACAATAAAAAAATGGAACACGTGGATTCCTAGTGTCGAAAAACTCCGCCTCCTTCTGTGAAATCCATGAATTCGCTAGTGTTTCATTAAACATAGATCGTATCCTGAGCTGTAAACTTTCAATAGGGTCCTGAGAGATAGGTGCATAGTAATTCAAACATTCAAGAGGCGTAAACATTCATATCTATGTCTGGGTATCAAGGATCACTATGGCTCCGCTTTTATCTGCTGGCTAGATAGTTGTATTAGGATCAGAGGCCAAAGAATTTACGGCTGCCTTTTCATGTGAAGAAATGTTCTTCAATGAACATTTTGGTTGCAGTTTCTTCACATCTGATAAAACTGCCTTATCAAAAGCAAGTAATTCACATGGCATAGCAGATGTTGGAGGAGTAAAAGTGGATGGCTTTCTCAAACCAGAGTCCTCTTGAGTGTCAAAAGGTCTATCATTAAAAAAGAAGTGTAGTCGAATCTTTCTAAAGAAATGCAAAAGCTCGCAGGTTAAACAAAATAAATCTCCCTGTGGAGTGGGAACAAAGCCCAGACCTTTGTTCAGTACACCAAGCTCAACAGTAGAGAGTTGTCTGGAAGACAGATTGACTTCTAGGTCCTTGGAGTCTGATTTTTGCCCTGGCTCCTGGTCACCATTTGGGGTTCTTCTCTGGTCCAGTGGACATGGCGCCCTCTTTCTCTGTGTCTGCCTCTTCCTCTGCCCTGGCCTCAGCCTAAAAAAGGACAGAAGTTTACAGAGGGGTGTGGTTGATAAAAGGGGTAAGTAGGTTGCCATGATAAATGTTGATGAATAAGATAGTGTGGAGGATTGTAAAAAGGTTGTATTCCTCCTTCATCTGTGCCCCAGCCATCAGATGAAGAGCTATTACTGTAAGTACGTGGTTTTCCGTAAACCGGGCCAGAGTCTTCAGATTACCTTGATTGTGTATCAACCTCATAATCCTCTTTAATGTAAGGGTACGGCTTCTCTCTACTAAACTTGTTGATATCTTTTTGTAATTTAGTAATTTTTTGTTGGGTAAGATATTCTTTATTTTCATTCAGTTCAGTGTTAATCTCTGCCAAGCGTGCCTTAAAAGAAGACAGAGATAGAGTTGTTTTCAACATACTTTCTGTCAGATTGATCTCAATAGTTATGGAGTCAGCCAGACTCTTAGATGTATTTATAATGAGAACCAACCAGTCCCTGGTACACATCCATGCAATCTGTACCCAATCCTTTCTAAAAGGTAGATCCTGTAGAAAAATCCTGGGCACGTTGGTTACCATCAGTCCATTGGGGGCTATATTAGCTCGAAGATACCCAGTCATAATTGTCCTGTGTAAGATTGTCTTAATTAGGTCACGTTTTAATAAGGAGAGCTTGTCCCAGTCTTCATTCTGGCTCCCTAAGGGGCCGGTCCTGTCATCACCTAGGATGGAGGGGGTTTGGAGTATGGCAGTAACTACATCGTCATTGAAACTCAAAAACTGGAAATTCTCTATTATGGACAATCAATATGATTATCCAAAAAATAAGTTTAAAACAAATTGGATGAAAATCCCACAGCTGAGCCGCTGTACAAGTTTATCACAATCAAGAGGGACAGGGAGATTAACCAAGGTCCAGTGTACAACCTCCCATAAACATGTCAAAAAGATTACACAGTTTCTAAGAAAAAGGATCAAACCAAAACACGTTTAAGTTTAGAAGCAAAAGCCCTCACACATCCAGTGGATGTCATGCTTCATCATAGGGCCCGCTCCTCATCAGACCGACGCTGCAATGTCTGACAGGCCCCACAGGGGGACACTTTGCCAGAGTTCTTAATCAGAAGTGTGTGCCGTGAAGGGGGGTGGGAATAAATTTAAACCTCACCTCAAAAGAGAGCAGGAGATAGAAAGGGTTAAAATTGGCTCCAGAGTCTCCGAACAATAAGTTTTAATTGGCTTGGAGGCCCCTTGGTCAATATTAAAAAACGCACAGGAGTGGAGAAGAAAATTAAGTTCCACCACTCACCAAACAGAAAACAAAGCTAATGAGGGCAATTTCCAATTTAGCTGATCTATACGGTCAACATGTTTCGCGCCCTAGATGTCCTTACAGATCGTGTGGCACTTCGTCAGGACCAAAAAGAAAAAACAATAAACAACTCCTAAGCTACAAAATATCCCCTAATCAGGTTTATGGAGAAGATACTATTTACATAAAGTGCTATACTACTTATAGCCAAAGTAGGCGAACCTGTGAGGGACACAAGGTAGAAGATATTGTTAGACAAAACATAACATAATTCTCAACCATCAATTAGTGTGATAACATACACTGTGTCATGTGCTACCGTGCAAATAAAGTGAAATTATGCAAAGTGCAGAGGTTGCTTACCCTCCCATACTAGAGATCGGGTTCCTTGAGACAGAGTGGCCTTTTGGGCACACGTCCCTCTGTGTGAGTCACAACAACTAAAATCTACAGGGCTGCCATATACAAACGATTGAAAGTCAATTATAAACAGAAAAAAGGCTGAACATGGTACTTTGTGATTCTACAGTATAGGGTCCTAAGTAATAGGGACTGAAAGGTTAGCTCACATCAGGATTCTAGAAATAGCAAAAATACCGGATGGGGCACTCTCCTATTAACCCATTAAGTTACAATAGTGAGGCAGGTAAAGAGAAAACACCTTGAAACATCTGGTCTCTTCAGAAAATGTACGATGTGCCAGCATGTTTAGCTGTATCCTCTATACAGAAACTTTTTTTAACTTGTTTATTTATGCATAATATAAACACATACAACTGTGTACTACATTATTACATAGTGCTTTCAAAAGGTGGGGGAAGATTAGACCAATCGCACATTTTATGTTCATAACATTTTGAAGAGTTCAGATCCAGGTCCACTTAACTGCTATGACCGAGCGAGCATAGGGAGGTAAGACATCTGTGTTGTTAGATTAGGGAACCCAACCAACATGACAGTGGCCCGACAGAGCAGAGCTCACCCCTTCAGAACAATGCAGTACACTATAACATATTAACCAACAACAGTGCACTGTAAGTATAGTAAGCATCGACAGACCAGCAGACAGTGTTAAAAAATTATCGTCCTTTATCTAGTGAAATAGGAATAGTTGGGGGGAGGGAAGCGGGGAAGGGGGAGACCCAGCAAGGAAACACAGCAGCATCCCTGAGTGACACAGTATCCAGATCGAGGGAGCGAGGGTGGAGCCACCCACGGTGACCCCCCTCAAGCAGCGAGACAGGAAGCATGCCTACCTGGGCACACCAAGACACACATTCGTGCCACGGGAATCCCCTGGTCCAGCATCCCAAGGCTCAACCACGACCAGAACTCAATGGGCAGATGCATCAGTAAAGGGACTCTCATCTTCACTCCCCTGCACACCAGAAAACCCATCAATCATGGAACGCCAGAGTACCAAATCTCGGTCAGCATACTCATCTAATCAAACCCTCCGCAACCGTCATTCTTCTGCAATAGCCCATTCAACTAAATTATTTAACCAAGTAACATGTAGCGGGGGTGCAGGCTGGCCCAACTAATCGCAATGCACCTTTTCACCAATAAAAGCCCCAGCTGTACAAATCTATATGCAATTTTCCGACCCTTTTTGGGGACCGGGATCAGGCCCAGCAGGCAGTGCTCCATTGTCACCTGCACTCTCGCAGCCGTAACCTCCCTTAGCGTCTTCACTACTTGATGCCAATAAGGTTGGGTAGAGCCACATACCCATGCCATATGATCAAACATTCTCCGCAACGGTTACAACTATCAGGACTTGAAGGAAATATCCTCTTTAACCGTTGAGGTGTCGGGTATGCTCTATGTAAGTGATAAAAGTGCGTCAACTTAAACCTAGCGTTACTGGTCGCATCCCGCACCAAAGAATGGGTCCTATTCCATTCCCCATCTATGAGCACCATTCCGAGACTAATGTCCCATTGGCTTCTAAATCCCCTGAAGGTCAGTCAGTCTGTCACCCTTGAGAGCTTTGTAAGTTCGGGATAGCAGGCCCCATCACCTCCGGGATCAAGCAATGACGCCAGTAGGCGAGATTCAACGGGCTCCTCCAGAAAGGACATCCAAATGCCTCTGGCCGTCCATGAAATGTTTGCATATTGTAAGAACTGCCTTGGACCTATACCAAACATGAAGTCTGCCTCCTCCCTCGTAATGAACGTGCCATTATGTCACCAGCATTGTTACAACCCCCTGCACGCCACTGTGCAAAATCCATTACCTCAGCAGCTTTAGTAAAAGGCCGGATCCACCACAGGAGGAGCAGGCAAGCATATGGGGCTTTACATAGGACCCGCACCACCACACTCTCCCAAGCCCTCAACACCTGCTCCACAAGGTAGGGGGTGCCCTGTGGAACCCTAGAGCCACCCATTAGTATATGCTGGAGGCGCTCCACACAGACCGAGTGGCTAACAAATCCTTTTCCCAATTGGGCGCATCCTCACACCATCGGACTGCATACTGTAGCAACCTAGCCAAGTAATATAAATATAAGTCTGGCAGTCCCAAGCCGCCATCAGCTAGGTCCAATTTCAGGATTCCCATGCGAACACGGCATTGTTTGCCTGCCCAGACTAAGGATAAGAGCAGTTTATCTAGTTGCCGAAATATAGAAAGAGGGAGCTCACAGAGTGAATTCTGCATAACCTATAGGCAGCAAGGAAGCAAGATCCTTTTACTGAACGGGACTCTACCCATAACTGATAGTGGGAGAGAGGTCCAAAAATGAACAGATGCACGGAGGCCCTCCAGTACTCTTCCCAGATTTAAATTGACTTTCAATTGCGGCAGATGAGCAACTCAGATGCCTAAATATGAAAAGGACTCAGTCTCCCAGGTTAAGCTCAATTGGGGCAACTCCAAAGCATTTATCGAAGACAGACCTGCCATCGGGAACAACACCGTTTTGTGTCTGTTAACGCGTAAACCCGACACCTGCCCGAAATCATCCATCATTCCAAACAAGAGGGGGACCGCCTGTTCAGGCTCCGATATGTACACTAGAGCATCATCTGCATACAATGAGATTATGTGCATTCTGCCCCTACCTGGATTCCCCAACCATCCAAGCCAGTCCGTAGTTGAATAGCTAGTGGCTCCATGGCCAACATGAACAGCAGTGGCGACAGGGGGCAACCCTGCCGTGTGCCGCGTTCAATCATAAAGGAGTCTGACACAATCGCCCCTGTACTCACTCTCACCCGGGGCGCCGAGTACAAAAGACGCACCCAGGATAAGAAGACAGGACCAATGCCTATCCTGAGCAAAACGTCCCATGACAGAGTGTCGAGCGCTTTTTCCATATCTAACACCTCTAGTGCTGTGGGGAACGCAGAGCCTCGAGTCTCGTGAAGCACATGAGATAAGTGCCGTATGTTCATATGAGTTCCCCTCCCCGGCACAAAACCGCATTGATCCCCCTGCACTAAATGCGTCACCACTCTACTCAACCAAGAGGCCAACACTTTAGCGAGTAGTTTAACATCAACATTCAGCATGGATAACGGCCTATATGAGCTGGGGTCGTCAACCTCCTTTCCTGGCTTTGGTAGCATAACTATCAGAGCTTCTTGCATATGCCCTGGTAGCAGACCCTCCTCTCGCGCCTCATGGAGTATTTCCAACAGTCGAGGAAGAAGCACATCAGAATATGTGTGATAAATTTCGACTGGCAGCCCGTCCGGACCAGGTGCTTTCCCAGTCGCCATACCACTCAGCGCCTCTCCCAGGTCGTCCAATAAAACCTCTCCCTCCAATTCCTCCACCTGGGCTGTCGTAAGGCGAGGTAACCAGAGACCATTCAGGTACGTCTGAATCTGGGTCTTGCCCACACTCCGTGGTGCGGCATAAATAACTCGCAAGTGCTCATGCAGGTGCTCATTCACCCTTAGCTGCCCTAAAATCCTTTCCCCAGAGGAGCCACGGAGCAACTGAATAATGGGGGCAGGTCTCTCTCGCCAGAGGAGCCAAGCCAGCATACACCCAGAACAGTCTCCCTCCCAGAATAGTCGCTGCCTATAGTTCCAGCGGACATAATTCTCTAGCCTATCCCAGAGGTCCACAATTCTACCTCTCACCTCCAGGCAATCTGCCTCCGAAGTATCGCCATTATCAACTTCACGCTGTAGAATAGCCAACTCCTTCTCCTGCCTTGTGAGCTCCTGCTCCAGACGCTGCCTAATTTCATATGTTTTACTAATGCTTTCCCCTCCAATAACAACTTTCAGTGCCTCCCACTTTAAGCCTTGGGTCCCTGCCATACCCCAGTTTGTATGAAAGTATCCAACTAGCACATCCTGGAGATCTTTTGTATATTCCGGATCACTTAGTAAGTCTGGGCGCAACCGCCACAGGGGGATCGCTGGCCTGGGCATGTGCGTCTCACACTCTAGAAGGAGGGGGACATGGTCTGACAAAAACCGGGCCTCATAAACAATTCGGCAAACGTCTAGGGAGCCATCATTGGCTATAAGAAATCTGTCCAGAGGGCTGTAAGCCCCATGGGTGGGCATGTAAAACGAAAACACTCAAGCCGAGGGGTGCATTTCTCTCCACACATCCACAAAGTGGAGATTCCTCAAAACGTTTCTCAGTTTGGCAGTCATATGCGCTTTTGTATTCAACTTTGGGGGGTCTCTATCTCACTCTCCATCGAGGATGCAATTGAAGTCGCCCGCCCACAGAATGGGTATCCCTGTAAATGATATTAATTCCTGTTGTATCTGATGATAGAATTCAGCATCATCCGTATTAGGGGCGTAGATATTCAACTGACAGATCTCACGCCCATCAAGTAAGCCATGAAAAAATATGTAACGTCCTTGCACATCTGCTTTTAGACTTTGTAGTACAAAGGGATTTCTAGGGGCCACCCAGACCGAAAACCCTCTAGCGTAGGAGGAATAGGTCGCAGAATATAGTTGCCCCCTCCACTTTTTCTGCACTTTTTGCGCTTCATTCTCAACCAAATGAGTCTCCTGCAGGAATATTTATGCCAAGCCGCCAAAGGTATGTATGCACTCTATAGCGCTTCACATAGGAGTTTAACTCCTTAATGTTACATGTAACTATGCGTGTCAAGGTACCCACCATAGTCTAATCTGTTCCACACAGATCACCTCCCCGCCAGGTCGTTCCCCCCCCCACACCAACTGCCCACGGCCCCTACCATATAATTCCCCGGTTTACGCTCCTGCAACTAGGCAAGTCGATGTCCCTAAACAGAAGGACACTCACAGCGCTTACAGTCTCAAATACAGAACTCCAACTCAAACAAGAACACACAGATAAGTTCCCCATCCCACCCCGGGTAAACACCTCCCACAACTAGTGTCTGCCCAATCGAGTGTTTACCCCGCTATCACTTCTATAGTCCAGAAGTGGGAGGCGATTGCCACTCCCGCTCGATAGCTAGATTCAGGTCCAGACAGCCCTCCGACACTCCGCTCATGCCAATCGTCCGGCCCGCACACACACTGTACCCACAAGTAGAACTAACAACAACAGCAGTAGGGGTGTGGATAGCTCAGCTCCACCACTCCGCAGCAACTCCCGGCACAATCATTGACCCGGACCCCCGCTACCTCCCATCCATAGTCAGCAACAGAAAGAGAGGGGGAGGGGTCAGAGAGAGAAGGAGGGCACAACAGGGGGAAGACCTCAAAGAATTCCCCAAAACCAAAGTACGTGGGTCCAGCCGCGACTGGAGGTCCAATGAAGCATTCAGGTGCTCTCAGGGCTCAAATCTGGAGACAGTCTGCCCGCAACATGGGGACCCTGAGCGGGAGGACGCCTCCGACGTGACAGTTTGAACCAACAGTTTGGCCTCCTCTCACTCCTGTCTCCGACGTTCAAGACTCAGGGTGCCGTCTGAACGAACAATCACTCGGCTTCCTTGGCTGGCATGGCACCTGCAGGTGCTCCTGCGGGCTGCAGTATGCACCTTCTCTGTCCCTCGGGGCCTTCTGTCACTCTCTCCAACCAGGAAGTCCGGCGTTCCCGCCACACAATTCCGTTCCAACCAGTCCCAAGCCACTTCAGGAGATGGAAAAAAGTGCAAGCGGCCTGCATGGAGAACTTTCAACTTAGCTGGGAACAACAGCATATAGGTATAGCCCAGTTCTTTAAGCTTGCGCTTAACACCCACAAAGGACTGCCTCTGGAGCTGCACCATCCTGGTATAGTCAGGGAAAAAACAGATAGGGCCTGATTCCAACTTTGGAGGACGGTGTTAAACCGTCCCAAAAGTGGCGGATATACCACCTACCGTATTACGAGTTCCATAGGATATAATGGACTCGTAATACGGTAGGTGGTATATCCGCCACTTTTGGGACGGTTTAACACCGTCCTCCAAAGTTGGAATCAGGCCCATAGTGTGATTTTCAAAGGTAGGATCTCCATGTTTGCGCACCTCCTGCAAGATTACATCTCGGTCTCTGTAGTTAAGTATCTTGGCTATAATTGTTTGTGGGGGGGCTCCCGACAGCGGCGGCGCTATTAAGGCTCTGTGCGCACGCTCCACCCTGAATACAGCCGATAAGGGTGCCTCAGGTAATGTTTTTCAGATCCAGTCTTCCAAGAATGCCTCCACATTTGTGCCCTCCACACCTTCGGGAAAGCCCACTATGCGGAAGTTACACCGTCGTGCCCTACCTTCCGCATCCTCGACCCTCACCTCCAGCTTGTGCATTTTAGCTTCAAGGATGGCCACCGAGGCCTTCAGTGTATCCATCTCCGACTGCAGGCCCGTCACTTGTTTCTCAGTGGCCACCAAGCATTCCGCTACTAACCTTAGGTCCGCACAAAGCAGATTGACATCCACGGCTATGGCCGAGATCTGAGTTTGCATTGCCTGCCGCGAGCACTCAATAGCAGCCAGGATTTGCGCACCGGTGGGTTCTGCACCTTTCTCCAAGGGGCCTGGGGGATCTTTTTGTAGACTTGCACCTGAACTCTGCGCCGTGTTTTGGTCCTTTCGCATTTGCTGTGTACTCTTTTGTGTTCTATCTTTGCCCATGGTATCCACCTGCTGGGGCGGCAATCACGAAGGAACACACCAAATGCCAGACTCAAGCCCTCCAGGCACAAGGCAGGCAGTCAAACTCCGTATTCCTGCTGCCCAACACTTCTCAGTCTCTTAACCTCCCACCCCTGTGGGGCTTCCAGCATATGTAGAAGCAGCGCAAGTGTCGTACCCAAGCCGACGGATCCAATGCACAGTTTGATAGTTCCGCACTCCAGAGCCGGGCAACCCAAGAATTCTGGCAGATCTCCAACGCAAAGGAATCACTCCTCAAGAACTAGTCCAGCGACACCTCCAGCTGCCACTGTGTGCCCCATGCAGCTATGTGAGCCCAAGCGTCCAGGGCCTGTGTACACCCAGCAGGGGGCAAGCACCAATTTCCACCGCTTCCTCAATCACCACAGCAGGCCTCCAATCCAACTGGGAGGCCCAACTCCAAAACTGTACCCACTCTCCGGGGGGTGGGAGCGACAGGGGCGCAGAGTCAAAGTCCACTCAACCCCTGACTCTGAGTGGCTCCCCTGCAGGAAACTTCTTCCCTGGATTCGCGCTGCTCCAGTGTCTCCAGCGGCCGATTTTCGCCGCATTTAGATCACGCCTGTGATCTCGGACGCCATCTTAGGGTCAGACGCTCCGCTTGCACGCCCCCCTGCTGTTCGATTTTGGCGCCCGGCGCCACAGACGTTCTCCTCCGCCACTCTCCCCCTACACTCCTCAGCTCCTGCCGACTTCAGGACTCGGCTGCTGGGTCTGCAGGGCCCTGGGGGCCACAGGATCAGGGAGGATTACAATCTGGGATCAGGAGCACTCATTTAGTGCTTCCGATCGGCCATCTTTTCACCCACGCCCCCCAGCTATCCAGAAACTTAATAGGAACAAAACAGACGCGGTGCGCGTCTATTATCCACATTTTCAATTGAGGCATCTCCATTATGCTGAGTCTCTAGACTTACACCCTATTGAAACACACTAACTGTAACACTTGTGACTGCATATATATGATCAACTGTCCTTGTCAGTTACGCTATGTAGGGATGATGACACAACCAGTTAAGATAAGAATTAACAAACACTGCAGTAACATCAGATGTGGAAGAATGACAACTAAACTAAGTGTTCATTTTTTTTGCTTACGCTGGGTAATATTGGAGTCTGTTTACTATCAGCCCAACAGCTCACAAAGACCATTTGAGAAGGAACAATGCTGGGTTTTCAAATTAGGGACCCACATCAATGGGTTAAACAACGATATTCCGTGGATGAGCTTTTTTACTGCCTCTTGACCACTCAGATGAACAACCCCCCCTTTTTGTTTCTCTCTCTTACTAACAGCCAAGAATGACTGTCCTCTGACTTATAGTGCATTTTACATTTAATATGTTGACTTTTGTTCTTTTGTTCTTTATTTTCAAAGATCATTTTTAAAGGTTTTTGGATCATGTATATGGATTTTTCATGTCTGCCTTGCGGTGTTTTAGAACCGAATACAGGGTTTATGAATTTGCATAATTTGTTAAATCAATGCCAACCACCTTCTTTTTGAAAAATCGTGTCTTCTTATTTTTGGAGTAAACAACATCTTTTTTTCACGCTCCTCTCTAGGCCAACTTGACACACGAGCCCTTTGTTTCTTATTGAGAGGTGCATGACCTTTGTTAGGCCCCGATCCGTTAATCTATGTAATTTTAGTTAAATTGCTGCGAATAACTTGAATTACTATAAGCCACCTCTTTTTTGCAGCATATGATGCTTTGTTCTCCGCTTGCGCTTTTGTCATTTTAATACACGAGCCCGTTGCTCTTTAACAGAGGGGCGTGACCTTTATTAGGCCACAAACCGTTACCTGTAGCAACATAGCAGTATTCTGAATTGGCCCCTGCCGCACGCACGGACCTTTAACCTGGTGCTGCTGCTCTCCCGTGTTCATTTTTGGGAGGACGGCTGCCGGGTAGGTCCTCGGAGAGTGAACATGTCGAGGCAGTGAGTATTTCTCCGCCAATAGAGTTGCTGTTATTTCTTTTTGGTATTTCTTTTTGTTATTCTGTCTTATTAGCATAACGGAGATGCCTCAATTGAAAATGTGGATACTAGATGCGCACCACGTTTGTTTTGTTCCTATTATGTTTCTTTATAGATGATATAGCTAAACATGCTGGCAAATCGTACATTTTCTGTGAAGACCTGACGTTTCAAGGTGTTTTCTCTTTACCTGCCCCATTATTATAACTTATGGGTCAATAGGAGAGTACACCATCCAGTACTTTTGCTATTTCTAGAATCCTGATGTGAGCTAACCTTTTAGTCCCTATTATTTTGGACCCTATAGAGTCACAAAGTACCATGTTCAACCTTTTTTCTGTTTATAATTGACGTTCAATCGTTTGTATATGACAGCCCTGTTGATTTTAGTAGTTGTTGTCACTCACACAGAGCGACGTGAGTCCTAAAGGCCGTTCTTTCTGAAAGAACCCATTCTCTAGTATGGGAGGGTAAGCAACCTCTGCAGTTTGCCTAATTTCACTTTTGTTGCACGGTAGCACATGACACAGTGTGTCTTATCACACTAATTGGTGGTTGAGAATTATGTTATGTTTTGTCTAACAATATCTTCTACCTTGTGTCTCTCACAGGTTCGCCAACTTTGGCTATAAGTAGTATAGCACTTTATGTAAGTAGTATCTTCTCCATAAATATGAGTAGGAGATATTTTGTAGCTTAGGAGTTGTTTATTGTTTTTTCTTTTTGGCCCTGACAAAGCTCCACACGATCTTTAGGGACATCTAGGGCCCGAGCCATGTTGACCGTATAGATTAGCTAAATTGGACATTGCCCTCATTAGCTTTGTTTTCTGTTTGGTGAGAGGTGGAACTTAATTTTCTTCTCCACTCCTGTGCGTTTTTAATATTGACCAAGGGGCCTCCACACCAATTAAAACGTATTGTTCGGAGACTCTTGAGCCAATTTTAACCCTTTCTATCTCTCCTGCTCTCTTTTGAGGTGAGGTTTAAATTTATTACCCCCCCCTTTACGGCACACACTTCTGATTAAGAACTCCGGCAAAGTGCCTCCCTGTGGGGTCTGTCAGAAATTGCAGCACCGGTCTGACGAGGAGTGGGCCCTATGAAGAAGCATGACATCCACTGGATGTATGAGGGCTTTTGCTTCTAAACTTAAATGTGTTTTGATTTCAGCCTGTGCCTGGATTGTTGTACTCTCCTTTTTCTTAGGAACTGTGTACTCTTTTTGACATGAAAACATACACTACACAGGGTCATTCCACACAACTTACATGACAGTTCTTCTGGGCTTAAGGTAAAAAGGGACGAAGGTCCTAGGAAGCACTAAGAGTTCCGGTTTATCCCTTTGTGTGTCCAGGTGCAGAGGTGCTTCTAGCGGTGGTAGCCTTGAACGCCACATGTTGAATGGGAAAAGTACCTGTAGGTAAAAAGGCTGCAAGTGGGACCTGAGAGACCAGTCCAGCAGAATCCAAAGGTGGACATGGCTGTTGAGGATCTCAGGAACACAGGGATACCATTGGTTTCAATGGCCCCAAGCTGGAGGACTTGGGTGCATTGGTGTTTTGTCCAGTGGTTGGCGAGTTAGAGGCTCTCAAAGTTCTTGGTGTACCTGTAGAAGAGGGGAAGGAAACGCACCAGAACGGCTTCTGGCATGGGTCTGGCCTCTCGAAGTCCCTTGACGTGCAGGTAAATTTTGGCAGTGATGGTGTTCTGGCTGAACACAAACAAGCCTTGGTGCTTGCAACTGGCTAGGGTACTCAGGGTATTGGTGCAGGGAGGCTCTGGCAAGGCACAGTGTCTCAAAGACTGGAAGGGTCGACGCGGCTGACCTCCGGGCCACCCGGGATCCTTGTCCTTGTGAGATGCTCCCACAGTTGACACAATGGTGAGCAAAATGGGGGACTGAGCAGTTGCAATCGATGCCTGCTGGGGAAGGGAAGTGGCTCCTCCACTCCAAAGGTGATGCTGGCTGGTTGGTGAGGTGCTGACAGTCCTCCAAAGTTCTGGGTGGATGCACAGCTGCAGGATGGGTCAGGCAGGGTTTGACGCAAAGTCCATAGCTAGTCCAAAGTTCTTGCATCTTCGGTTCTTCTTTGTAGTCAGATGAGTCTGTGTTGCTGGTGTTGGGGCCCCTTAAACACTGAATTTAGGGGCATTAAGGACAGAGTAGGGTGGTAGCTAGTGGGCTACCTACCCGTGGGGTGACTACACCCCCTAGTTGATCACTTCCTGTGGAGAGTGGGCATTTTTCTTATTCAGAGTTCCTAGGTTCACCAAAAACAAGATGGTGGAACCTTTCCTTTGTGGAGCACATCGGGCAGCCTACCGTAGGGGTGTGACTAGCCAGGCATGCAACATGCCTACCACATCGCTAATTTCCCACCTGTCCTGGTGGCAAATGGGCTGCGGGGCAGGGGGTGGCCAGGGTCGCACATCAAAGGGTGGCAGAGGCTTTGAGGCATCCAGCCCAGATATGCTGATTTACTAGCCATCCAGCTGGAGGAGGTGATAAAACCTTCCTTGGAGCAGGCATTGTTTCTAGCCTCTGAGAGTGTGGGCTTTCACCTACTGGGAGTCAGAAACTTCTCTGTGGTGGCAGGCTGGTCACTACCAGTCAGCCAACACACTAAGGGCCTCAGTTACCGGCGGTGCAGGCTGTAGGGCCATATCTACAAGGCCATGCAAAGCCACTTTGCTTGACTTTACATGGACTTGTTGATATGGCCCCCTTTCACACATTACTCTGCATGAAAGGGGAGTTGCTAACCTAGGAATGTAAGTTTCCTGCGCCACTTAGGGGTGGCATAAGGGTTGTGCAACAGTAACAAATAACATTATTTCTCCCCGTTTTTTTCCCTATGTGTGCTGCATTCTGCAGCACACATAGAAGGGAAGCGCTTCTCATGATTGTTTTTCTGTAGGAAGGTGTTCCTTCCTGCACAAAAACAATCATCCCGCATAGCAGGCATCCTTGCACCAGGGTGCAAAGGTGTCTGCATAGGCACAAGGCAGCAATTTGTGCACCATCACAGGGAACAAGAATGTGCCGTATTTTGTAGATAGAGTGCATCTCTGCCCTTTTGTTTTGATGCAGGGCAGTGCAACAAAAAGGCTTACGATGCTGTCCTACGCCAAAACGTTGTAAATGAGGCCCATAGAGTTTTGTATGTTCTAGGGACACCTCTAAGGTGCCATCTGGGTGCATGTCATAATAAATCCCAAACTGGCGTCAATATGGATTTATCAAGACGAGATGTTTGATACCGAATACCATAGGTTTCAGTGAAGCCATTATGTTGCTGATTTTAGGGAAAGAGCACTGGCAGTGGGAGCCTGGTTAGCAGTGCACCTTCAGTCGAAGACCCTCAATGGCAGAAAGTGGGGATGACCATGTCTAAAGGGGTACTTTCCTACACCCTCCACCCTAAAAAAACACAGGGAATGAGTCTAACCTTTCCCAAGAGAGTCTTCTTTGTCTATGTGGAAAAACCTGGAAAGGCCATTTGCATTACATGGTCAATCCCAGGTCTGTGTTCCACTGTGAAGTCCATTCCCTGTAGGGAGATGGACCATCTCAACAGTTTAGGATTTTCCTCTTTCATTTGCATCAACTATCTGAGAGGCCTATGGCCAGTTGGAACAATGAAGTGAGTATCAAACAGGTATGGTCTCAGCTTCTTCATGGACCAGACTATCGCAAAGGCTTCCCTCTGAATGGCACTCCAACGCTGTTTTCTGAGAGTAACTTCCTGCTAATAAAAGCAACAGGCTGGTCCTGGCTATCATGTTGGTCTGTGATAGGACTGCGCCTATCCCATGTTCAGGGTCATCTGTCTGCACAGTGAACTGCTTAGTTTAACCTGGAGCTTTAAAAATGGGTGCTGAGCACATTGCTTGTTTCAGAGTGTCAAAAGTCTTTTGACAGCTCACTGTCCAGTTTACTTTTTTGGGTTGCTTCTTTAGGTGAATTCTGTGAGGAGTGCTACAACAGTGCCATACCCCTCCAAAAATCTCCTGTCATACCCAGTTAAGCCAAAGAATGGCCTGACTCGAGTCTGGGTTTTTGGTGCCTCCCAGTCCAGAATAGTCCGGATCTTGGGTTGTGAGGGTTGAACTTAGTCTCCACCTACAAGGTGGCCCAAGTATGCAACACAGCCCGCCCTGTCTGGCACTTGCTTGCCCTGATAGTGAGCCCTGCTTTCTGCAGGGCCTCAAGGCCCTTCCCAAGGTAGATCAGGTATTCCTGCCAAGTGGAGCTATAGACAGCAATATCATCAAGTTATGCTGTACTAAAAGCTTCCAGCCCAGCCAGGATTTTGTTCGGCAGCCTCTGGAAAGTTACAGGGACATTCTTTAGTGCAAAGGGTATTACAGTGAGCTGGTAATGTTCATTTGGGGTTGAGAATGCTGTTTTTTCTTTGGCTTCTGGGGTGAGACATATTTGCCAGTACCCTGATGTTAAATCGAAGGCGCTAAGAAACTTTGCTGCATCCAGCCTGTCAATTAACTCATCTGCTTTTGGAATAGGGTGAGCATCAGTCTTTGTGACTGGATCGAATCACCTGTGGTCCACACAAAACCTCACCTCTGGTTTGCCTCCCTTGAAATGTGGTTTGGAGACCAGAACACTGGGCTAGCTCAGGTGCTCGCTGGGGGCTCAATATCCCCTGACTCCAGCATGTTGCTGACTTCAGCTCTGATGCGTTCCTTAACTAAGTCAGACTGCCTGTAGATTTTATTTTGACAGGCAAGCTGTCTCAAGTGTCCACTGATCCATGTGTGCATCAGGTGGTCTGACTAGAGGTTTGGGAAAAGAGCTTAGCGTACTGCCTCAAGACTTGCCTGCAGTCAGCTTGCTGTTGGACAGTGAGGGTGTCTGAAAAGACAGCTCCTTCAACAGAACCATGTGCAGGGTTGTGGGAGAGGAGGTCAGGGAGACCACATAAGTGACTGTAGGAAGCTGGATTCTGGTTGCAGTACCCCCCAATTTTTGCCTGTATTTTGGTGCAACTTTGAAATGCACTGGGTTCCTGGTAACCAGGTCTCTAGTGCCAGTGTTCCTTTCCCAAAAGAAGTCACCTGGTCATTTACTCTCCAAGTGACCAGGTCCTTTAGCACCTCTGTAAGTCCCTAGTAAAACGCACCACTCGTACCTAGGGCATGAGTACCGAAGAGGGTCCCTAAGAGTAGCAACACAACTTGTGCCACTTAACAGACCCGGCCCTAAACTTGTGCAGGCTGCGTGACAAGGTGCTCTCAAAAGTGAAAAAATGACATGGTGCACACTCTGTGTGCCATGTCCCCTAAAACACTGCCAGTAATATTTCTAAGTCACCCCTACAGCAGGCCTTCCAGCCATAAGACAGGGTGCATTATATTACATGTGGGAGCATATGTGCAATAGCAGATATGCCCCTGTTATATCTTTGTCGATACTTAGACATAGTAAGTGTGCAGTGAAGCCATTTTTAATACATGTGCTGGAAACTGGTCAGTACGAGTTCCTCAGCTACATGATGGCTTCACTGAAACTAGGGATGTTTTGTATCAAACATCTTGTATTAATAAACCCTAACTGATTCCAGTGATGGATTTATTAATACATGCACCCAGAGGGCACCTTAGAGGTGTCCTCTGAAAATGTACAACTACAGGTGAGCTCACTGGCCGTTTTGCCACCAATAGACAAGAATCTGACCTTCCCCCCCCAAACCCCAGGGTGACAGCTTTCACTCTCTGGAGGTCAGAAACAAAAGCCTGTTTGGGCCGGAGTGTGCAACACCCCGTCCCACAGAACCACCTGCATTCCAAGGCAGGGAGCTTCAGAGAAGCCCACTGCCTATAATATGCAGATCTAGCATTCCTCAGAGAAAGATACCAACCCCCCTGCCCCATGGCCCATCTAGCACCTGGACAGATCAGAAAATTTGTTATGCAGGAGGCGTGTTACAAGTCCAGACTTGAACACCACTAGGGTGACTAGCCTGAACTGGACACGACTTACGAAATTCCGCCATCTTGTGTGTCGTGGAGTTTAGGATTTCTGGACAGGGTGATGCCCACTCCCCATAGGAAGTGGTCATCTACTGGGTGTAGTGACCTCAAGGGTAAGTAGCCCATTGGCTACTACCCTTCACTCCCCTTAACCCCCACCTATATTGAATATTTAGGGGACTCCCTGATACAAGGTCCACAGATCTTCGTTGGACACAAAAGGAGTGGACAAGAAGCCTGCTGAACCGAGAAGCATGACTGATTTGGTGCCAACCCTGCCGGCCTGCCTGCTGCAACTGTCCCTCGAGTAGCAACTGACCTGTCCTGCTGCTGCAGCCTCCAAGAAACTGGGAGAAATGCCAGTGCTTCGCAAATCACCCAGAAGAACTCCCTTGAAATAGAGGAGCTGCTTACCTGCATGCGCAGGCACCCAAGAAAGAACTGTAAGGTCTGGGACTGCCAGAAACCCGCCTCTGGACATCACTGCACCCGAGCCACCTAGCCTGAGCTAAAGTGGGCCAACCGTGTCAGCTTGGTCCCCAGGCCCTCCAGAGACGTAACCCACATTGGGATCGCCCACAGTGGACTTCGACACGGCATCTGCAGCCTGTGTCTGCACACCCTCCCTCGCAACCACGAGTGACCAGGAGACAGAAACCTGACACCTGAGGACACCTTTGTACCCATTAGTCCCGGACCGAGGAGAAGAGACCAAGGGTGTCCCCACATCCCCCATCCGCGTGAGACCTGAGCCCACTTGTTGGTTTTGTCGGACTGGATCTCCAGTCAACGCCTGCAGACTGTTTCTGTAGGCCCCCCTTGTAGGAAAGTACCATCTTGCCTGGCATGTTACCCCCATATTTCACTGTATATATGTTGTTTTAGTCTATGTGCCAGGAAGGGCCCCAGTGCTCATAAGTATGTGCCCTGTATGTGTTCCCTGTGTGATGCCTAACTGTCTCACTGAGGCTCTGCTAACCAGAACCTCAGCGGTTATGCTCTCTCTGGTTTCCAAATTTGTCACTAACAGGCTAGTGACTAAATTTAACCAATTTACATTGGCATACTGGTACACCCATATAATTCCCTAGTATATGGTACTGAGGTACCCAGGGTATTGGGGTTCCAGGAGATCCCTATGGGCTGAAGCATTTCTTTTGCCACCCACAGGGACCTCTGACAATTCTTACACAGGCCTGCCACTGCAGCCTGAGTGAAATAACGTCCACGTTGTTTCACAGCAATTTACCACTGCACTTAAGTAACTTATAAGTCACCTATATGTCTAACCTTCACCTGGTGGAGGTTGGGTGCAAAGTTACTTAGTGTGTGGGCACCCTTGCACTAGCCAAGGTGCCCCCACATCGTTCAGGGCAAATTGCCCGGACTTTGTGAGTGCGGGGACACCATTACACGCGTGCACTGTACATAGGGCACTACCTATGTACAGCGTCACAATGGTAACTCCGAACATGGCCATGTAACATATCTAAGATCATGGAATTGTCACCCCAATGCCATTATGGCATTGGGGGGACAATTCCATGATCCCCGGGGTCTCTAGCACAGAACCTGGGTACTGCCAAACTGCCTTTCCGGGGTCTCCACTGCTGCTGCTGCTTCTGCCAACCCCTCAGACAGGTTTCTGCCCTCCTGGGGTCCAGGCAGCCCTGGCAGAGGAAGGCAGAACAAAGGATTTCCTCTGAGAGAGGGTGTAACACCCACTCCCTTTGGAAATAAATAGGTGTGAAGGCTGGGGAGGAGTAGCCTCTCCCAGCCTCTGGAAATGCTTTGATGGGCACAGATGGTGGCCATCTCTGCATATGCCAGTCTGCACCGGTTTAGGGATCCCCCAGCCCTGCTCTGGCACGAAACTGGACAAAGGAAAGGGGAGTGACCACTCCCCTAACCTGCACCTCCCAGGGGAGGTGCCCAGAGCTCCTCCAGTGTGTCCAAAACCTCTGCCATCTTGGAAACAGAGGTGTTTGTGGCACACTGGACTGCTCTGAGTGGCCAGTGCCAGCAGGTGACGTCAGAGACCTACCTCTCTTGGTAGCCAATCCTCCTTTCTTAGTAGCCAAACCTCCTTTTCTGGCTATTTAGGGTCTCTGCTTTGGGGAATTCTTCAGATAACGAATGCAAGAGCTCACCAGAGTTCCTCTGCATCTCCCTCTTCGACTTCTACCAAGGATCGACCGCTGACTGCTCCAGGACGCCTGCAAAACTCCAACAAAGTAGCAAGACGACTACCAGCAACATTGTAGCGCCTCATCCTGCCGGCTTTCTCAACTGTTTCCTGGTGGTGCATGCTCTGGAGGTCATCTGCTTTCACCCTGCACTGGAAGCCATGAAGAAATCTCCTGTGGGTCGACGGAATCTTCCCCCTGCTAACGCAGGCACTAAAAGACTGCATCACCGGTCCTCTGGGTCCCCTCTCATCCTGACGACCGTGGTCCCTGGAACACAGGAACTCTATCCAAGTGACTCCCACAGTCCATGTGATCCTTCAGTCCAAGTTTGGTGGAGGTAAGTCCTTGCCTTCCCACGCTAGACTGCAAACCTATGTATTGCCTGTTTTGCAGCTGCTCCGGCTCCTGTGCACTCTTCCAGGATTTCCTTTGTGCAAAGCCTAGCCTGGGTCCCCAGCACTCCGTCCTACAGTGCTCAACCCTCTGAGTTGGCCTCCGGCATTGTGGGAGCCTCCTTTGTGACTCTGAGGCAGCTCTGGTTCACAAATCTTCTAAGTGCCTGTTCGGGTACTTCTGCAGGTGCTGCCTGCTTATGTGGGGGTTCTCTGAGTTGCTGAGCGCCCCCTCTGTCTCCTCCTCCAAGGGGCGACATCCTGGTCCTTCCTGGTCCCCAGCAGCACCCAAAAACCTCTACTGCGACCCTTGCAGCTAGCAAGGCTTGCTTGCTGTATTTCTGCGTGACAACACTTCTGCAACCTTCATCGCAACGTGGGACATCTTCCATCCAAAAGAGAAGTTCCTAGTCCTCTTCGTTCTTGCAGAATTCCAAGCTTCTTCCATCCAGAGGCAGCTTCCTTGCACCTTCATCCAGGGTTTTCCTGGGCTCCTGCCCCCTGGACACTATTGCGACTCTTGGACTTGGTCCCCTTGCCTTGCAGGTCCTCAGGTCCAGGAATCCACCTTCAGTGCCTTGCTGGTGTTTGTTGTTCTTGCAGAATCCCCCTATCACGACTATTGTGTCCTTTTGGGGTAGTAGGTGTATTTTACTCCTACTTTTCAGGGTCTTGGGGTGGGGTATCTTGGACACCCTGACTGTTTTCTTACAGTCCCAGCGACCCTCTACAAGCTCCCATAGGTCTGGGGTCCATTTGTGATCCGCATTCCACTTTTGGAGTATATGGTTTGTGTTGCCCCTAGACCTATGTTCACCTATTGCAACCTATTGTAATTCTACACTGTTTGCATTACTTTTCTGACTCTTACATACCTGTTTTGGGGTTTTGGGGACATATAACTTGTGTATCTTACTTACCTTCTTACTGAGGGTACTTACTGAGATACTTGTGGCATATTGTCATAAAAATAAAGTACCTTTATTTTTAGTAACTCTGTGTATTGTGTTTTCTTATGATACTGTGCATATGATGTAAGTGGTATAGTAGGAGCTTTGCATGTCTCCTAGTTCAGCCTAAGCTGCTTTGCCATAGCTACCTTCTATCAATCAATTAATCAATCAAAAAATGTATAGAGCGTGCTACTCACCCGTGAGGGTCTCAAGGCACTGGGAGGGGGGGGAGTGGATTAGGAGGGGTGGGCGGCAGGGTCACTGTTCGAACAACCATGTCTTGAGGTTCTTTCTGAAGAGCAGGAGGTCTTTGGTTTTGCAAAGGTTGGTGGGGAGGGAGTTCCAGGTTTTGGGGGTGAGGTAGGAGAACGACCTGCCTCCTGTGGTGGTACGTTGGATGCGGGGGACTCTGGCTAGGGCGAGTTCGGCTGATCGGAGGTTGCGTGTGGGAGTGTGGAAGTTCACTCTTTCGTTGAGGTAGGTTGGGCCGGTGTTGTGGAGGAATTTGTGTGCGTGGATGAGGATCTTGAATGTGATTCTCTTGTCCATGGGGAGCCAGTGAAGGGATCTGAGGTGTGGTGAGATTCGTTTGTGGCAGGGGAGGCCAAGGACGAGGCGTGCGGCTGTATTCTGGGGTCTCTGGAGTTTGTGTTTGAGTTTGAGTGTGGTGCCGGCGTAGAGGGCGTTACCGTAGTCTAGTCTGCTGCTGATGAGTGCATGGGTGACTGTCTTCCTGGTCTCTGGGGGAATCCATTTGAAGGATTTGTTTAGAGTGCGCAGTGTGTGGAAGCAGGAGGAGGTTAGAGCATTCAATTGCTGTGTCATGGAGAGGGAGGGGTCCAGGATGATGCTGAGGTTGCATGCGTGGTTTGCAGGGGTGGGTGCAGGGCCTAGGGTGGTGGGCCACCAGGAGTCGTCCCATGTGGTTTTGTTGGGGCCGAAGATGATGATCTCAGTTTTGTTGGAGTTGAGCTTGAGGTGGTTAGTGGTCATCCAGTTGGCGGTTTCGAGGAGAGCAGTGTGTAGGTTGGTTTTGGCGGTGGTGGGGTTGCGGGTGAGGATGAGTTGGGTGTCATCTGCGTAGCAGAGGATAGTGATTCCGTTTGCACGGAGGATGTTGGTTATGGGGATCATGTAGATTTTGAAGAGTGTGAGGCTGAGGGAGGACCCTTGGGGGACTCCGCAGATGATCTTGGTAGTGGTGGAGTGGAAGGGTGGAAGGCAGACTCTCTGGGTCTGGTCGGTGAGGAAGGAGGTGAGCCAGTCTAAGGCTTTGTGGCAAATTCCTATGTTGTGGAGGCGTGTGCGGAGTGTGTGGTGGCAGGCGGTGTCAAAGGCTGCGGAGAGGTCTAGGAGGATGAGTGCGACGGTCTCGCCTTTGTTGACTTTAGTCCTGATGTCGTCAGTGCATGCGATGATGCCGGTTTCCGTGCTGTGGTTCTTGCGGAACCCGGATTGTGAGGGGTCAAGAGTGTTGTTTGTTTCGAGGAAGTGGGATAGGCGGGCGTTGACTAGTTTCTCGGCAACCTTGGCGGGGAAAGGGAGGAGGGAGATGGGGCGGTAGTTGAAGAGGATCTCTGGGTAGGAGAGCAGTGATTTCCGCCTGCTTCCAGGGGTCTGGGTAGGTGGTGGAGTCGAAAGAGGAGTTGATTATGTTGCGGAGTATGGGGCGATGGGTGGGCTGGCTTTGTTGTAGATGCAATGTGGACAGGGGTTGGAGGGGGATCCGGAGTGGATGGAGTTCATGTTTTTTTCGGTTTCTTCATGTGTGGTGGGGGCCCAGGTGGTGAGTGTGGTGGGGGGGGGGGTCATGAGTGGGGGTTGAGTTGGGTGAGTGAGGGGTGTGTGTGGTGAGTGTGTGTGGTATGAAGCTGTTGTGGATGTCCAGGATTTTGTGGTGGAAGTGGTTGGAAAGGTTGTCACATAGGGGCTGTGTGTGTGTGAGGGGTCCATGTTGCTGGCTTTGGGTTTGGCAAGTTCATTAATAATGGTGAAGAGTTCTTTGCTGTTTTGAGAGTTGTTGTCAAGTCGTGTCTTGTAGTGATCTCTTTTGGCGGTGCGTGTGAGTTGGTGATGGGTGCGAATGGTGGTTTTGAGGGTGGAGAAGTTGGTTGTAGAGGGTTCTAGTCACCATATTTTCTCAGCTTGGCGGCATTTGCGCTTGGAGTCTTGGAGTTCAGAGGTGAACCATGGGGCGTTCTTGATGTTGCGGGTGACGATGTGTTTTCTGAGGGGGGCTAGTGTGTCTGCGCAGGCGGTGATCCATTTGAAGAGGTTGTGTGCTCCTGTGTTGGGGTCGCTGGCGTGGGGGGGGGTTGTGAGCCAGTTGGGAGTTTAGTCTTTCTGTGAGGATCTTGTCCCACATGCGGTAGCGTGTGGTGTGTTGATGGTGGTGTGTGGGGGGTTTGGTGAAGGAGAAGTGGACGCAGTGGTGGTCAGTCCAGAGGAGTTCGGTGGTGTGGGTGTAGGCTATGTGTTGGCTTGAGGTAAAAATTGTGTCGAGCGTGTGTCCTGCTGAGTGGGTGGGTGCGGTGACCAGTTGTTTGAGTCCGAGGTTGGTGAGGTTCTCTATGAGGGAGGTAGAGTTGTGGTCTTGTAGGTTTTCCAAGTGAAAGTTGAAATCACCGAGGAGGATGTAGTCTGTGGACGTGAGGACGTGCGAGCTGATGGTGTCGGCAATGGTGTGGCAGAAGGCGGGGCGTGGTCCTGGTGGTCTGTAGATTAATGTGTCTCTGAGGGTGGAGTTGTTGTTAATGTGGATCAGGAAGTGCATGTGTTCTGTGTTGTCGATAGTGTCTTGGGAGCTGGTGGTGACTTTTATGGTGTCCCTGTGTAGGATGGCGATGCCACCACCTGGCCTGTTGAGGTGGTCTTTGCGTTGGAGTTTGTATCCCTTGGGGGTGGCGATGGCTATGTCCGGTTCTGAGGAGGGGTTGGTCCAGGTTTCTGTGAAGAAGGTGATGTCAGGTGAGTGTGATGTGATGAGGTCCCAGAGTTCTATGGCATGTTTGTGAAGGGAGCGGGTGTTGAGGAGCAAGCAGTTGAGGTGGTTGTGGTGGGTGGTATTGGTGTGGTGCATGAGGGTGTTGTTGCGGGGTGTGTTCTGGTTGTGGGCTGGTGTGCTGCAGGGTTGGTTGGTGGGGGTGAGGGCAGAGCTGATGAGTATTTTGTTGGGGGTGTTGTGTTTGTTGAAGGGGGTTCACTATGGATGGTGTGTGGTGTGAGGGATGTGGAGCAGGAGAAATGACAGGTGTGGCAGGTGAAGGGGCCATGAGTGTGTGTGGGGCTAGAAGGGGTGCACGTAGGGCGGGGGCCTGGGGTGAGTGAGTGGAGGATGAAGAGGGGGGAAGTGGGTTTGTCTGAGAGGGCCAGGGAGACTGGCGCTGGGCGCGGTCTTGGCGCAGACGGGCTTGCTTTTGGCGCGCCTTCGGCACGGCCGCACTGCGGCTGCCATAAAAGGAGGGGAGGGTGGGAGTGGCAGCTGGGAGGAGGGAGGGCTGGTTGAATGGGAGGCCTGGGGGGTGGGGCCGCAGGGGATGGCAGCGGCGGGGAAATTGACAAAGGAAAGACGGAGAGGAGGAGGGGGAGGCAGAAGGGGCCGCAGGGGACGCAGCGGCAGGGAAATTGACAAAGGAAAGATGGAGAGGAGGATGGAGAAACGGGAGTGGCCGCAAGGGACGCAGCAGCGGGGAAATTGACAAAGGAAAGATGGAGAGGAGGAGGGGGAGGCGGGAGGGGACGCAGCGGCGGGGAAATTGACTAAGAAAAAGACGGTGAGGAGGTGGCGTTGGCGGCGGAGCGGGGAGCGACCTGCCTGCAGAAGCCTAAGCTGCTAGAAACACCTCTATTCTACTAATAAGGGATAACTGGACCTGGCACAGGGTGTAAGTACCTTTGGTACCCACTACAAGCCAGGCCAGCCTCCTAAATTGGTGGTGCAGCGGTGGGATAAGTACTTGCAACTGCTTTACCACTTTGTCATTTTGTGCTTTTCATAAGAGAATCATATACCAAACAGTTCAGTGTATGTACACTTAACCCAAAAAGTTTGCTTTTCTATCCTAAAACGTTTTACAAAGTTCTGAAAAGTTTATTAAAACTTCTAAAAGTTTTCTAAAAGTTTCTGTGCTTTCAAAAGTTCTGAAACATTTTCTCTCTTCTCACTATCCTTAAACCTTTACTATCATGTCTGTTGTAGATTCCACTCTCAAAACTGTTAATGCAACCTATGAGAGTTTGAACTACAAGAGTTTAAGGGGTCTCTGCCTGGATACAGGTTTATGTATAGGAAAGAACCCTACAAAAGTGTTTCTCTTTAATATGCTTGTTGTGGATGACCAGAACCAGTCTGGACCATCAAATGAGAGATTAGAAAAGGGAGAAGCTTCCCAGTCTGATTCAGAGGAACCCCCTGAAGAAGCTGGGGAGGGTTCTGACAATGGTCTGCCCCCTAGCAGGGCACCTAGTAATGCTGGCAGTGAGAAAGGTTCCCATAACAGTAGGGCATCCTTTTTCCCTAGAGGCCAGGCTACCAGGGTCCAGACAGTTAGGGACAGGTCCTCCTCTGAAGTTTCCAATTTGTCATCTGTGTCAAAGCATTCCCAGCCCACCCACCCTGAGGGTAACTTGTTAGAAAGGGATCTGAAAAAGTTACGGGTTGAAGAGACCAGACTGAAGCTTAAACAGCAGCAGCTGGCCTTAGATAGGGAATCCCTAGACATAGAGAAGGAAAGACAGAGGTTGGGGTTAGTTCCCCATGGTGGCAGCAGCAGTATTTCTGATAGGAATCCTGTTAAACAGCAAGATTTCAGAAATCTGCACAAGATAGTCCCCCTTACAAGGAAGGGGATGACATTAATAAGTGGTTTGCTGCATACTTGTATGGTACAGTTGGTCCCTCAAAGGCAGTGGGCTGCTATTTTGTGGCTATCTTTCAATGGAAAGGGTAGGGATAGGCTCCTTACTGTTAGAGAAAGTGAAGCCAACAACTACAAAGTTTTGAAAGATGCACTCTTGGATGGATTTGGCTTAACCACTGAACAATACAGGATTAAGGGCCAGATGTAGCAAACAATTTGCGACTCGCAAATGGCGAAAATCGCCATTTGCGAGTCGCAAATTCGTGTTTGCTATGTAGAAATGCATTTTGCGAGTCGGAACCGACTCGCAAAATGCATTTCCGAGTCGCAAATAGGAAGGGGTGTTCCCTTCATATTTGCGAGTCGCAGTTACCATCCACTTGAAGTGGATGGTAACCCACTCGCAAACGGGACCTTCCCCTTTGTGACTGGACCCAAAATTATTTTTTCAGAGCAGGCAGTGTTCCAAGGGACCTCTACCTGCCCTGAAAAAATCAGAAACTAAAGGTTTCGGGTTTTTTTTCTAAGTGCAGCTCGTTTTCCTTTAAAGAAAACGGGCTACACTTGGGGGAAAAAAACTGCTTTATTTAAAAGCAGTCACGGACATGGAGGTCTGCTGTTCCCAGCAGGCCTCCATCCCTGTGAGTGCCCAGAGTCCCTATGGGGGCGCAAATTGCAACCCACCTCATTAATATTAATGAGGTGGGTCTTTGCGACCCCATAGTGACTCGCAGAAGGTGTCTGAGACACCTTTCTGCATAGCAAATTGTGACTTGCAATTTGCGAGTCGCACGGACTCGCAAATTGCAAGTCGCAATTTGCTAGTTTCCTACATCTGGCCCTTAGTTCAGAGACACCAGAAAAGAGTCTTCTCAAGACTGGACAGATTTTGTGGACTGTTCAGTGAAGGCCTTGGAAGGGTGGTTACATGGCAGTAAGGTATCTGACTATGAAAGCCTGTACAATCTTATTCTGAGAGAGCATATTCTGAACAACTGTGTGTCTGACTTGTTGCACCAATACCTAGTGGACTCGGATCTGACCTCTCCCCAAGAATTGGGAAAGAAGGCAGACAAGTGGGTCAGAACAAGGATGAACAGAAAAGTTCATACACGGGGTGACAAGGGTGGCAAGAAGAAGGATGGTAAGTCTTCTGAGATGGGTGCGGACAAAAGTAAGCATTCTGAGTCTTCATCAGGCCCACAAACATCCTCTGGGGGTGGTGGGTCCATAGCCAATCCAAGGGTGTAGCCAGGCTCACTATTGGCAATGTAATTGGGGTTGGTCTTGTTAGGGAGACCACAGAGGCTGTTTTAGTCTCTGATGGTGGCATTGATTTTGCCACCTTGGTTACTTGCCCCCTTAATATGGATAAGTACAAGCAACTTCCCCTAATAAATGGTGTTGAGGTTCAGGCCTACAGGGACACAGGAGCCAGTGTAACTATGGTGATAGAAAAACTGGTCCACCCTGAGCAGTACCAAGTGACAGACGTTCATAACAACACTCAGCCACCCCATGGCTGTATGAATCTCAACTGGGGGGTGGGGTTACTGGTCCAAAGAAACTTGTGGTTGCCTCAGATTTACCTGTAGACTGTCTACTAGGGAATGATTTAGAGACATCAGCTTGGGCAGAAGTGGAGTTGGAGGCCCATGCAGCAATGCTGGGCATTCCTGGGCATAGTTTTGCTTTAACCAGGGCTCAGGCCAAAAAGCACAAAGGACAGGGTAACTTGGATCCTGAAACAATGGACCAAGTGCTCCCTAAAGCTAGGGGTAGCAAGGGCAAATCTCTACCCACTATCCCTCCCTCTACAGATGATTCCCCTTCTGAGGAAGAGGAATTCCCTCCTTGTGCAGAACCTAGACCAGAGGAGCTGGCAGCAGACACTGCTGAGCTTTTGGGTGGAGGGGGGCCTGCCAGGGAAGAGCTGAGTGTGGCACAACAAACCTGTCCCACATTAGAGGGTCTCAGGCAGCAAGCTGTCAAACAGCAACATGGGGATGTCAGTGACTGCCATAGAGTATACCGGGAAGATAACCTCTTGTACACAGAATCAAGGGACCCAAAACCTGGAGCAGCCAGGAGATTGGTCATTCCCATGCAGTACTGAGAGTTTCTAGCACATGACATTCCTTTGGCTGGGCATTTGGGCCACACGAAAACTTGGGAAAGACTTGTCCCCTTGTTTTACTGGCCTCATATGTCAGAGGACACCAAAGACTTTTGTAAGTCCTGTGTGACCTGCCAAGCCAGTGGCAAGACTGGTGGCACTACAAAGGCCCCTCTAATTCCACTTCCAGTGGTTGGTGTGCCCCTTGAAAGGGTAGGGGTTGACATAGTTGGCCCCCTTGACCCTCTTACTGCTTCAGGCAATAGATTTATCTTGGTTGTGGACCATGCCACAAGATACCCTGAACCCATACTTTTAAGGACCACTACAGCTCCTGCAGTGGCAAAGGCCCTGCTGGTAATCTTTCCAGGGTGTGTTTTCCTAAAGAGGTAGTATCAGACAGAGGTAGCAACGTCATGTCTGCATACTTCAAAGCAATGTGGAAGGAGTGTGGTGTTACCTACAAGTTCACCACCCCTTACCATCCACAGACAAATGGACTGGTTGAGAGGTTTAACAAAACTCTCAAAGGAATGATAATGGGACTCCCTGAAAAACTCAGGAGGAGATGGGATGTCCTGTTACCTTGCCTCCTTTTTGCTTACAGGGAGGTACCCCAGAAAGGAGTGGGCTTCAGCCCCTTTGAACTCCTCTTTGGGCACCCTGTAAGAGGTCCACTCACTCTTGTGAAGGAGGGTTGGGAACAACCTTTAAAAGCTCCTAAACAGGACATAGTGGATTATGTATTTGGCCTAAGGTCCAGAATGGCTGAGTACATGAAAAAGGCCAGTAAAAACTTAAGGCCAGCCAGGAGCTGCAAAAGCAATGGCATGGCCAGAAGGCTGTTCTGATCCAGTACCAACTAGGACAGAAGGTGTGGGTATTGGAGCCTGTGGCCCCAAGAGCACTCGAAGACAAATGGAGTGGACCCCATCTAATTGTTGAAAAAAAGGGTGAGGTTACCTATTTGTTAGACCTGGGCACTGCCAGGAGTCCCCTTAGGGTGATTTATGTCAACCGCCTAAAACCCTACTATGACAGGGCTGATCTCACCCTGCTCATGGCAACAGATGAGGGACAGGAAGAAGAGAGTGACCCTCTCCCTGATCTCTTCTCCACCACTGAAGCAGATGCCTTAGTGGAGGGAGTAGTTTTGGAAGATTGTCTGACTGCAGAACAGAAAGACAACTGCATCAATCTCCTAAAACAATTTTCAGACCTCTTTTCACTTGTACCAGGTACAACATCCTGGTGTGAACACACAATTGACACTGGAGACAGCCTGCCTGTCAAAGTAAAATTTATAGGCAGCCTGACCATGTCAGAGACTGCATTAAACAAGAGGTGCAGAAAATGTTGGATTTAGGGGTGATTGAACCTTCTGAAGGCCCATGGACTAGCCCAGTGGTGCTTGTACCAAAAACTCACACCAAAGATGGAAAGAGAGAGATGAGGTTTTGTGTAGATTACAGAGGGTTCAATCAGGTAACAAAAACTGATGCTCACCCTATACCCAGGGCAGATGAGCTCATTGATACACTGGCTTCTGCCAAGTATCTTAGCACTTTTGATCTGACTGCAGGGTATTGGCAGATCAGATTGGCAGATGCTAAACCAAAGACTGCATTTTCTACTATAGGAGGGCACTACCAATTCACAGTAATGCCCTTTGGTTTGAAAAATGCACCTGCCACTTTTCAGAGGTTGGTGAACACAGTCCTGCAAGGGTTGGAAGCTTTCAGTGCAGCATATCTTGATGATATTGCTGTCTTTAGCTCAACCTGGGATGAGCACCTGGTCCACCTTTGTAACGTTTTGGAGGCCCTGCAAAAGGCAGGCCTCACTATCAAGGCCTCAAAGTGCCAGATAGGGCAGGGAAAGGTGATTTATCTGGGCCACCTGGTAGGTGGAGAACAGATTGCACCACTACATGGGGGAATCCAGACAATCATGGATTGGGTTCCCCCTACAACTCAGACCCAGGTGAGAGCCTTCTTAGGCCTCACAGGGTACTACCGGAGATTCATCAAGAATTATAGCTCCATAGCAGCCCCTCTTAATGATCTCACAAGCAAGAAAATGCCTAAGAAGGTGTTATGGACAGCTAGCTGTCAGAAAGCTTTTGAGGAGCTCAAACAGGCCATGTGCTCTGCACCTGTCCTAAAAAGCCTGTGTTACTCCAAGAAATTCATTGTTCAAACTGATGCATCTGAATTAGGGGTAGGGGCAGTCTTATCACAACTGAATTCTAAGGGCCAGGATCAACCAGTTGCTTTTATCAGCAGAAGGTTGACCCCTAGAGAAAAGCGTTGGTCTGCCATAGAGAGGGTGGCCTTTGCTGTGGTCTGGGCACTGAAGAAGTTGAGGCCATACCTGTTTGGCACTCACTTTATTGTTCAGACAGACCACAAACCTCTACTTTGGCTAAAACAAATGAAAGGTGAAAACCCTAAATTTTTGAGGTGGTCCATATCTCTACAGGGAATGGACTATACAGTGGAACATAGACCTGGGAGAACCCACTCCAAAGCAGATGGACTCTCCAGATATTTCCACTTAGACAATGAAGACTCATCAGGTCATGGCTAGTCTTATTGTCCTTTGTTTGGGGGGGGGGGGGTTGTGTAGGAAAGTACCATCTTGCCTGGCAGGTTACCCCCATATTTCACTGTATGTATGTTGTTTTAGCCCTTGTGTCACTGGGATCCTGCCAGGTAGGACTCCAGTGCTCATAGTATGTGCCCTGTATGTGTTCCCTGTGTGGTGCCTAACTGTATCACTGAGGCTCTGCTAACCAGAACCTCAGTGTTTATGCTCTCTCTGCTTTCTAAATTTGTCACTACAGGCTAGTGACTAAATTTACCAATTCTCATTGGCACACTGGTACACCCATATAATTCTCTTGTATATGGTACTGAGGTATCCAGGGTATTGGGGTTCCAGGAGATCCCTATGGGCTGCAGCATTTCTTTTGCCACCCATAGGGAGCTCAGACAATTCTTACACAGGCCTGCCACTGCAGCCTGAATGAAATAACGTACACGTTATTTCACAGCCATTTGCACTGCACATAAGTAACTTATAAGTCACCTATATGTCTAACCTTCACTTAATGAAGGTTGGGTGGCAAGTTACTTAGTGTGTGGGCACCCTGGCACTAGCCAAGGTGCCCCAAAATCGTTCAGGGCAAATTGCCCGGACTTTGTGAGTGCGGTGACACCATTACACACGTGCACTATACATAGGTTACTACCTATGTATAGCGTCACAATGGTAACTCCGAACATGGCCATGTAACATGTCTAAGATCATGGAATTGTCACCCCAATACCATTCTGGTATTGGGGGGACAATTCCATGATCTCCCAGGTCTCTAGCAGAGAATCCGAGTACTGCCAAACTGCCTTTCCGGGTTTCCACTGCAGCTGCTGCTGCTGCCAACCCCTCAGACAGGATTCTGCCCTCCTGGGGTCCAGGCAGCCCTGGCCCAGGAAGGCAAAACACAGGATTTCCTCTGAGAGAGGGTGTTACACCCTCTCCCTTTGGAAATAGGTGTGAAGGGCTGGGGAGGAGTAGCCTCCCCCAGCCTCTGGAAATGCTTTGATGGGCACAGATGGTGCCCATCTCTGCATAAGCCAGTCTACACCAGTTCAGGGATCCCCCAGCCCTGCTCTGGCGTGCAACTGGACAAAAGAAAGGGAGTGACCACTCCCCTGACCAGTACCTCCCAGGGGAGGTGCCGAGAGCTCCTCCAGTGTGTCCCAGACCTCTGCCATCTTGGAAACAGAGGTGTTGGGGGCACACTGGACTGCTCTGAGTGGCCAGTGCCAGCAGGTGACATCAGAGACCCCCTCTGATAGGCTCATACCTCTCTTGGTAGCCAATCCTCCTTTCTTGGTAGCCAAACCTCCATTTCTGGCTATTTAGGGTCTCTCCTCTGGAGAATTCTTCAGATAATGAATGCAAGAGCTCACCAGAGTTCCTCTGCATCTCCCTCTTCGACTTCTACCAAGGATCGACCGCTGACTGTTCCAGGACGCCTGCAAAACTGCAACAAAGTAGCAAGACGACTACCAGCAACATTGTAGCGCCTCATCCTGCCAGCTTTCTAGACTGTTTCCTTGTGGTACATGCTCTGGGGTGTCACCTGCCTTCACCCTGCACTGGAAGCCAAGAAGAAATCTCCCGTGGGTCGACGGAATCTTCCCCCTGCTAACTCAGGCACCAAAAGACTGCATCACCGGTCCTCTGGGTCCCCTCTCATCCTGACGAGCGTGGTCCCTGGAACACAGGAACTCTATCCAAGTGACTCCCACAGTCCAGTGATCCTTCAGTCCAAGTTTGGTGGAGGTAAGTCCTTGCCTCCCCACGCTAAACTGCAAACCTGTGTATTGCGTGATTTGCAGCTGCTCCGGCTCCTGTGCACTCTTCCAGAATTTCCTTCGTGCACAGCCTAGCCTGGGTCCCCAGCACTCCGTCCTGCAGTGCTCAACCCTCTGAGTTGGCCTGCGGCATCATGGGACCCTCCTTTGTGACTCTGAGCCAGCCCCGTTTCACAAATCTTCTGAGTGCCTGTTCGGGTGCTGCCTGCTTCTGTGGGGGCTCTCTGAGTTGCTGAGCAACCCCTCTGTCTCCTCCTCCAAGGGGTGACATGCTGGCCCTTCCTGGTCCCCAGCAGCACCCAAAAACCTCTACCTTGACCCTTGCAGCTAGCAAGCCTTGTTTGTGGTATTTCTGCGTGGGAACACTTCTGCTACCTTCATCGCGACGTGGGACATCTTCCATCCAAAGGAGAAGTTCCTAGTCCTCTTCGTTCTTGCAGAATTCCAAGCTTCTTCTATCCAGAGGCAGCTTCCTTGCACCTTCATCCGGGGTTTTCCTGGGCTCCTGCCCCCCCTGGACACTATTGCAACTCTTGTACTTGGTCCCCTTGCCTTGCAGGTCCTCAGGTCCAGGAATCCACCTTCAGTGCCTTGCTGGTGTTTGTTGTTCTTGCAGAATCCCCCTATCATGACTATTGTGTCCTTTTGGGGTAGTAGGTGTACTTTACTCCTACTTTTCAGGGTCTTGGAGTGGGGTATCTTGTACACCCTGACTGTTTTCTTACAGTCCCAGCTACCCTCTACAAGCTCCCATAGGTCTGGGGTCCATTTGTGATTCGCATTCCACTTTTGGAGTATATGGTTTGTGTTGCCCCTAGACCTATGTTCACCTATTGCAACCTATTGTAATTTTACACTGTTTGCATTACTTTTCTGACTCTTACTTACCTTTTTTGGGTTTGTGTACATATAACTTGTGTATATTACTTACCTTCTTACTGAGGGTACTCACTGAGATACTTGTGGCATATTGTCATAAAAATAAAGTACCTTTATTTTTAGTAACTCTATGTATCGTGTTTTCTTATGATATTGTGCATATGATATAAGTGGTATAGTAAGAGCTTTGCATGTCTCCTAGTTCAGCATAAGCTGCTTTGCCATAGCTACCTTCTATCAGCCTAAGCTGCTAGAAACACCTCTATTCTACTAATAAGGGATAACTGGACCTGGCACAGGGTGTAAGTACCTTTGGTACCCACTACAAGCCAGGCCAGCCTCCTACACCATGTCAAAAGGGCACTTTTCTACAGGTGTCATAAGCATAGGATAGAGTATTGATTCCATGGGCACGGATGATCCTGGAAAGTGGGGTCATGTAGGCGTTGAACATAGTTAGGTGCATGAGCAGGTCCTGTACTTTTTAGGCGCATGGTGGCACGCGGGGACAAGAGTTTGGGGGAGGAATTTTTTTGTTTTTTTTTAAACATTTACCTGCATCATCGCTGCCACCACCGCGCCGCTCCTCTGCTGCAGACACAGGCTCCCAGCCTGCCCTGCGGCCAATTCTGACGCTGCTCAGAGCAGCGATTGGCTGGGAAAGCCCAACCAGGGCACTCGCAGGCAGACTGGGAACCTGTGCCTGTGCCTGCTCTCTCCAACAGAGAGCACAGTGCACATGTGTATTTGGCCGGCACATGGCCAGCCAAACATACATGCGCAATGAGTGAGGGAGTGCTGTGCACTCCCCCTCAGTGCTCGTCATGCCCAATGCCCGCCCCTTTTACTACAAAACGATAATAAGCATAGTTTATTATTGTTTTGTAGTAAAATGTTTGCAGCTGCTGTTGGCGGGGTGGCGCATCGCTCCTCCGCCCTAGCGGAGGAACCGCGCTTGGTTAGGTGGCATCATCGAGTTCTGACTGCATTTGAGTTGTTTTGGAGAAATTACTTAGAAATGAGGTTAAGAACCTGGGAGTTGAGAGTGAGAAGCTGAACATGTGGTGAGGACGGTGTAATCACAAAAACTAGGGCAAATTTCACAGAAGTGAGTTCTCAATCCCACCTATTCTTTCCAAAGTGCATCTCAAATTGGAGGCTTATTGGGAATGAGAATCGAAGGGCTGAGCCATGGGAAAGGAAACATGTCTGCAAAAACATTTATATTGCTTTCTTCTGGGTGCACATCAACATCTGTTCAGTGGGTGTCTCTGTCTGGTCAGTAGGTACTGGTGGAGTAACTGTGATAGGTAGGTCCAGCAGGACAGTCAGAGGTGGAGGTCAAATGGGGCTTCACAGTGACGTAACTTTAAAAAATGCTCCTCCCCCTTCTCCCCCCGATACAAAATGTAAACAAGCATTTGCAATGCAACGAGTCTCGTGTTTCCTCATGTTAGAGCTGATAGCGTTGTAAACTCCTAACCGGACTTTTCACTGGTAATGAAACCTATCGGCAAAAGTGCAATTATGTACGTAACCGGAAAAAGTGCAGTGAACTGTGTAACAGGGTCGATATTATGTAAAACGCTCGACTTCTGCCAAGCGAGATCGCGCTGGGAAAATAGAGAAAAAGTAGTCCACGAGCCGGACGGAAAACAGCGAGCCTCGCATGTTTTCTGTACTTGGTCGATGCGCTTGAGGAGGGCTATCCACCAGAAAAGGCATGACGTATGCATGCCTTCCACTAATGAAATCAAGCATATTCTAACAGGCAAGCCCACGAGCCAATAAAAGAAACTGATGTGACTTGGACAGGGCTCCGAGCCCTTTTTAATTCCTAAAGCGTCTCGCTTAGCGAAACGCATGCGACGCAGGCTCGACCCTAAAAAGGGTCGCTGAGTCTCCCATATCTCACACGTATTCATTTGGCAATTGTAGCATGTGGGCCCTCTGAAGGGTTCGGAGGCACCTGAAATGTTGCGATTATTCAGTGCCCAGCGCTACTGCTGTAAAATCTATTTACCTATTTTGAAGCACATCTAATCTGTTTATTCATGGCAAGTAAGCTGTCTTAAACTACTAGGTGCCCCTAGGCCAGATACAAGCGTGCTTCCGCTATGTCCTGGGCAGTACACAGCAGGCAGAGGATTTTTAACTCGATTCTCAGCAAGGCGGGTTCCCAGTGCAATGAGTGCAGGAGCAATATGTTCAGTTAGTTTCAGCCCCAAGATGAGGGGAGGACCCCTAGGCAGCACTCTCTCGTGAAGGAGATACCCTTGAGGGATGTGGCTAAGATGTCATAAAAAGCTACTGATGACAGCAGTGTCATAGCTTGACAACAATCACGAGCACCTTAATACGCAGGCCGCACCTCCGCTCTAGCTGTGCCTCCTGCCTTTTCTTGGAGAGACTCGGAGGAGCCTCGGATTGTGTGGTAAGGACTTTTGTGCACTTTAAGTTCTGTCAGCTTCATTGAAATGTGAGCGCCATATGCACAAGTTTTGATGTGTGCTCAAAGGCAATTGGGATATATCTCTAAATGTTTAGCGGGAAAAATATGGGACTGGAGGTGCCTGTTTTTGTTTTCACGTTTGTTTAGTAGAAATTAGAATTTTAAGCTGTTTGACCCTCAACAGCTTCCGGCATTGTAAAAGCACTTTCACAGAATGCTAGGAGGCACCGAGGAGTCAGGCAGGCTCACACGAATTAGTTTTTTGTGTGTTTTTTTTAGAAATCGTTAGTAGTCTGGAAGATCAGTACTTTAGCTTCTTGAAGCAGTGGTTCAGGATGTGACACGTGGAGCAGACGGTAACTGTCACTGTGGCAGATCTGTTGAGACGTACTTAATACCCAAACGAAGAGTTATTAAAGTGGATGCTGTTTGCAGTAGTTTAGAGATTCTTGTGAGTAATAAAAAAGTAAAGGAGAAGAATGTTCAAGGAATTTAGCGTATCTTAAGGATAAGAGGGCCTCTGCCCCACGGGTGCTTACATTGTACTAAAGGGAGCACAGTACAAAAAAAAAAAAATTGTTCTTGGAACCCCACCAACTTCATTTAATTTAACAGGGCCCCTTACTTTCTAGGACGAGTACTGAGATGAACACATTAAAAAAAACGGCGAATTACCGAGCTGGAGGCCACCACTGTCCTGTAGCCAATACTTCCAGGTCAGAAGTGGAACTGATTTTTGTGATTTTGTCACAGACGCCAGGCTGCCATTGTTATGCGCTCAGTATTTCCAACCCGGTGTTCGGACTCCGTGCTATGATGTGCCACAGAAGTGTACATTTGGTATTTTTATGCTTGATGCTGGACTTTCGGTTCACAGCCAAAAACAATCCTGCCTGCACAAAAGCAATCCTGCCTCTGCAATATGGGCACCCTTACTCCATGGCGAAAGGGTGCCTGCGTTGGCCATAGGCAGCAGATTGTGCACCAGCGCAGGCAGGGAGCAGGAATCTGCCATATTTTGGTAAATATAGGGAATTCCTGCCTACACCCTTTCACACAGCGCAGCAATGGAGAAGCATATGGAGTCGAGAAGCCAAGGGGAGTGGGCAGGGTAGATGAAAAGTAGCATAAAATGGATGGGGAGCTGGAGGGGTAATGGAACAGTGACTGGGGGAGAACTGGGACTGGGGAAGAAGAATACAAGGGAGTGAGAGCAACCCGAAGCGCAGGAGAGGTTGAGAAGCACACAGCGAGAGGAAGAAACATGGATTGTGGAGGGGTAGGGGTAGCCCAGAGATGAGCGACAATAAGTACAGGGGAGAGGCACACTAGGGATTGTTTAAGTCAAAAGAAAAAAGTAGTTGTCTAAAAGTGAGCAGTGGAAAGACACAACTAAAGGGGCTATGCTCCAGGGGAGGAACATATGTTGGACAAGGCAAGCCATCGAAAACTAAGCAAGCAAATGACAGTAACAATAAAGCCAATCAATGGTAAGCAATGAGTGGGCTACAAGTTCACTCTAAGTTCTTGGTAAGCTGATAATAGGTCTTTTTCAGTCAGTCAGCTAAGCTGTCTGGTAGACAGCACATAAAAAAAGAATGACAGAAGTCAGACAATAAAGTCCTGTAGAAAGCAGTATATAATATATCTTCAATTTTTTCTTTAAATGTTTAAACATTTAAGAAATTACTGTCAAGCAACGCATCACCATCATGTATCTGTCTGACCTGACTATGTCTTTTCTACTGAATGTTCCAACTCTAGGCTCTTCTTTCATCGGTCACCAAATAGAAATTTTTTGAAGACTTTCTCTAAAGAAAGCTGCTTAGATCTGGCAGCAGAACAGACTCTTCCACGTATCAAGAGACATGAATGTTTCCCTGCTATGCAATGCATGGAGCCCCTAAGAAGCTGTGTCATTTTCGGAGTAATCATTTTTGCTATCAACGCTGATGAGACCACATATACCTTCCCGCCTGAGCTCTTGAGTGCTGAGGCAAAGGTGGCGGTGAGGAGCACTGGATGCAGTGTCAGCTGTGGACTGGGAGTCAAGGAGCAGGAGTTCTGCCTGGTCAAGCCAGATGGATCTGAGAGTGAGTGCGAGAAGCGCCGAGATGAATGCATGATCAGCTGGGACTGTGGCCTTCAAACATTCACCATCCCCACTGGCACTCCCTTTCAGATTAACTGTTTTTCTAGCAATACAGTTGGCATAGGCCTCCAGTCCTTTCTGTACACATGGAGATATGCATATGGCCTCATCACCACACTTGATGCGCTCTTTAAAGTCTACAGGGTCCCAGGCTTCATCATCCGATTCAACGCAACCAAGGAGGAAAATGCTGGCACATACCGGTGCGATGTCTTGCAGCTCCAAACCTCCAAATTTGTTAAGAGGATATACTTTGGTCTGAAGATCATCTCCGAGTCAATGGTGCAACTGAACTTTGACAAATACCACACCACCAAGGAGGAGCTGAAGGAGTTAGAGGTGGCCCCGGATAACTTTATCCTTGGCTTCATCCATAAACACTTGGACGTTGACTGGACTTATGAGCATCGAATGATCTTCATTGGGGTGGTGGGGATTGGTAGTGGACTAGTGGCCTCTGCCATAATCTGGGTCACCTTGAGGTCTTTTTACAACCTCCTAAAAAAGAGAAAAATTAGAGGTGATGGGGGATGATTATAGAGATGTTACAGTTCAATTTTGTTTGAGTTAACACTGATAACGAATTTTCAGTTATTTGTATAAAAAATACAGTCAAAAAGGCAAAAAAAGAGAAAAGTGTGGCATTGATGCTCTCATAATTGCCCATAGCATGAGAAAGGTTGACTGGTAAGTACCTATCATTTGTAGGACCATTAACATTCTTTTACCGTTTACAGTCCCTCAAATCATCTGCACATCTTAATGTTCATATTGTTTCACAGGTGTCCGTTCCAAGGCCAGTGCAGTGTATCATTGGCCTTGGACTAGACAAGTATGCTAGGTTATCGTATACTGGTTACTCGTTAAGTTCATAGCACAAACCAATTCTTGGTATAGGCTTCACTTTTACATCGATTATACTTGTTCTAGGGTAAAGACACTTGTGCGTGCCCAAATATGATGCAGTAGTATTCTGATACAGATCTACCATTCAAGTGGAGGAGCACATATTTTATTCAATCTTACCACACACAGCGTGCCCTGTGTGAAACAATGCATGAGTATATAAAATTTCTCCCTAAACCAATTGAAATTATGTGCAAGTCTAGCGGACTGCATTCTGAGGCAGAATTGGTTTTCTCACAGGTGATAGACTCTCATTTTCAAAATTGTTGTGTTTGAGGACAGAGTTGGAATTAGAAACCATCCCCCCTCTTGAGACCCTTGAATCTTGTCTGTGAGACCTAGTTTGGATGAGAAGATCATTAATGCCCCATCTAAGGTGTTGTCTCCTTCAGAGTATCTTTTTTCAACTTTCAACTTGAACATAAGGAAGAAATCTGTCTTCACCACATTAGTCTTCTGCCGTCTCATTTGATGGGTATGAGCCACCCAACACTTGGGAACATTCTTTTAATGACTCTTGAGTGGAACATTCCCAAGATGTCCTATGGTGTTGCCACCATACTATTCCAAACTTTCCTTACCAGCAGACCAGCTGTAAATGGCATCAAAAAGCTATGCCCGAATGGAAATTATTAACACAAAATTTCCTGTATATATCCAATGGCTGTCCTCTCATGGTCTTGCTCAGGAACAAAGGGTTGCTTCTTTTATTTCACTTTACCTTGTTTCATTGATGGCAGATGAGGAGGTCTATCAGAAGTAACAGTGCGTTGAACAGGTAAGGTGGAGCTGTGCTGGTCGAGCATTCATAGCAACATGGGGCCAGATATAGAACGCGTTTTGCATGGCGCAAACTGCGAAAATCGCAGTTTGCGCCATGCAAAATGCCAATCACGATGCACATTCCCATTTTGCGAGTCGGTACCGACTCGCAAAATGGGAATGCGACTCTCAAATAGGAAGGGGTGTTCCGCAATGCAGAATTGCTTTGTGACCGCGAACGCAGTCGCAAAGCAATTTGCAGTTACCACCATTGTCACACTGGTGGTAACCCATTCGCAAAAGGTGTGAATGTCGCTATTAACGTTTTTTCAGAGCAGGCAGTGGTCCTGAACCGGTGTAGACTGGCTTATGCAAGGAGGGCACCATCTGTGCCCTTCAAAAAAGCATTTCCAGAGGCTGAGGGAGGCTACTCCTCCCCAGCCCTTAACACCTATTTCCAAAGGGAGAGGGTGTAACACCCTTACTCAGAGGAAATCCTTTGTTCTGCCTTCCTAGGACTGGGCTGCCTGTGGGTTGGCAGCAGCGGGAGCTGCAGTGAAAACCCCAGAGAGCTGATTTGGCAGTACCCGGGGTCCATGCTGGAGCCCCGGGGATGCATGGGATTGGCACCCCAATACCAGATTTGGCATGGGGGGAAAATTCCATGATCTTAGACATGTTACATGGCCATATTCGGAGTTACCAATGTGAAGCTACATATAGGTATTGACCTATATGTAGTGCACGCGTGTGATGGTGTCCCCACACTCACAAAGTCCTGGGAAATTGCCCTGAACTATGTGGGGTCACCTTGGCTAGTGCCAGGGTGCCCTCACACTTAGTAACTTTGCACCTAACCTTCACCACGTGAGGGTTAGACATGTAGGTGACGTATAAGTTACTTAAGTGCAGTGTTAAATGGCTGTGAAATAACGTGGACGTTATTTCACTCAGGCTGCAGTGGCAGTCCTGTGTAATATTGGTCTGAGCTCCCTATGGGTGGCAAAAGAAGTGCTGCAGCCCATAGGGATCTCCTGGAACCCCAATACCCTGGGTACCTAGGTACCATATACTAGGGGATTATAAGGGTGTTCGAGTGTGCCAATCAGAAGTGGTAAAAATGGTCACTAGCCTGCAGTGACAATTTTAAAGACAGAGAGAGCATAAGCACTGAGGTTCTGATTAGCAGAGCCTCAGTGACACAGTTAGGCACTACACAGAGAACACATTCAGGCCACAACTACGAGCACTGGGGTCCTGGCTAGCAGGACCCCAGTGAGACAGGCAAAAACAAACTGACACACAAGTAAAAAATGGGGGTAACGTGCTCTAGCAAGCAAAGCTGTCCTTCAGGTCATAGAATGTACACTCTGGGATAAAAGCAAGATTACCCAGGCCTTACAAACTCAGGCTACACATGCTACATTTAATGTTAATTAAGCTATGAAATATGTTAGTGATGATCAAGAACTGCCTTCACATGAGAAAAAACGTTCACATAACCAAGAAAGGGTCCTCTGTGAAAAGACATGATTCCAAAATATCCACAACACCACCCAAATTAGAATTGATTACCATTAATATTTTCGTTTCAAAACATTCACATTACCAAGAAAGGAACCTTTGTGAAAAAGACATGATTCCACAATATCAGCAATACCACCCAAATTAGTATGAATTACCATTAACATTTTCGTTTCAAACGTTTGTAAATACACTCATTTTATCCCAAAATATTATCCTGGTGTAATCTGAAAATGCACTCATTGGCCTCAACCCCAAATATCATCTTTGGTTTTCATTGTCAATAAACAAAAAGATTAATATTGTCCTCAAACACCTACTTGACATTTTCTCACAATTCTCCCACTTGTCGCAAAACACCAGCTTTTTATTTTTAGTAAATGTGCTTGGTAAATGGGTATGGTGGTGTCCTGGATTTTTATTTGGGCAATAGTGTTACGCTTATCTAGTGTGTGCAGAAAAGTATTGGCTTGCCCATGATAATGAAAGGTCTACAACATGCTTTGTGATCTGGAGGTGTGTACCTAGCTGCCTTAATAATGTACCTGTTGCTTGTGTATGAAATTAAATTAAAAACATTTATAGAACACTAGCAAATGCCCAGAGGCAACAAGGTGCTGATAGCAGTTAGTACGGTGGAGAGAAGCGAAGACAGAAATAGAAATTCCATGATCTCAAGCCCAGAAACATCCGTTAAAGAGTAAAAAGTCAGGTTTTTAAAGCCTTACAGAATGGGGTGTAAACCTGAAGTCTGGAGATGGAACAAGGAAGGGAGTTCCATAGCTTGGATCCGGCCACCGAAAAGGCTGTACCTCCCCAGCTTGCCTGTCCGTATTTAGGAACAATTAAACTATTTTGACATGAGGATGGAAGCTGTTTGGAGGGAATATACCATGGAAACATGTCTTTAATCCCTCCAGGCCTGATGTTATGCAGTGACTTGTGAACGACACATAAAGCTTTGAAGGTAATACGTTTGTACACAGGTAGCCAATGGACCTTTCAAACCCTGCCAAAACGAGATTTGGGAACATCAAGAATCAATCTTGCTGCCGCATTTTGGACCAACTGTAGTTTGGCTGTTATAGTCTTGTTGGTATCCAAGTAGAGCTCATTACAGTAGTCTAACCTGGATGAGATAAGTGTCCACGCCACTTGGAAATTAAAGTCTCTCAGAAGTGTAATATTGTGTTTATCCAAGTAAGGTTCTATTTGGTGTGAAACTCGGGAATAAATGCAGACCTAGGTCTAGAAAGTCTGTAAACTCAAATTCCTACAAACAAGTTGGTAGGCATTGTTTTTATAGAACAGTGTAGTGCTTCATAGAGGGCCAAAGTATGAAAAGGTTCCATAAGGCATGTGTACTTGGTTTTGTGTATGACTGCCAGCCTTCCCCCTACTCTGCCTATTCTACCCTGTTTAGTAATGGTGTATCCTGGGGAGTGGCATCTACCAGGTCAGGACCAGATGACTCCTTAGCCAAGGTCTCTGTCACAAAAACCCATGATGAATTCCGCAATCTTTATTTTTGATAAGAGACCTAGCATTGATAAGAAATCCCAAATAGTTGGTCATTTTAGGAGCAGTCATTTTTCCTATTGAGAGAGGCACGAGCTGTACTGGAAATAGGTGTCGGGATGTGACCTGAAATTCACACAAAGGACAACTACTCATGTTATAATAGCAGAGCTCACTAAAATAAATAGGGGAAAGGCAGACTGATAAGTTACCTTGATTTCCCCACCTCTAAAGCTGCTCTCCAGAATAAGTTAGGTTTGGGACCTTTTCCTTTGCAAAAATGCCAGGGGTTTTGGTGCACAGCGCAGTCCAGGCATGGATGAGCGGCGATCGGCTTGCCTTTGGCACACCAGCTGCGTGTCTGTTCAGGCATCTTAATTTTATGGGCGCTCCCCCGCAACACTAGCCTGCTAACAGTGCCTGGAAGTGGGCAGAATAGGGCTTGTTTCCCTCCGCTCAATCTGCTGATCAAGGGCCGTGGTGTTCTGGGAAAAGAGCAAGCAAAATTGTCAAGTGTTCAAATAATACAATTAAAACAATGAAAAAACAGTTAAAACAATAAAAAATGGCTGGAGCACCATACCGTAGGGCTATGCGCTGTGCGTCTGTTCAGGCATGTCAATTTTATGGGTGTTTCCCCTGCAACACTAGCCCACTAACAGTCCCCGGTAGTGGGTAGAATAGGGCTAATTTTCCTCCGCCCAATCGGCTGATCAAGAGCCACAGTGGACCGGGGAAAAGGCAAGGCAAAATTGGCAAATGTTCAAATAATACAATTAAAACTGTCACAAACAGTTAAAACAATAAAAAATGACCTTAAAGTGGTAATGGCAGCATACTGTGTGATGGTGACCTACTGACCCCTCTTTAGTTGAGTTCCTCTCTCGTGAAGAAAAAGAACTTTGCATTGGCATCCCATGACCAGTGAGCGTGAGAGCGTACAGCAGTACAACTCTGTGTGTGGAGATGTAGACAGTGAAGTGAGAAGGACTGAGCTAGCTCTACCTTTACAAATTCAATGAAAACTTTTTTAGCAATGAGCAGATTAACTCTGATTAGGGCTGATTTGTTCTCTGTGAACATTGCCATTGGGCGGGCGGTAGGGGCGAACATTGGAACATCAGCCATTTGGTGGATGGTGGTAGCAAGCAGTTGAACTGCAGTTTCCATTGTTCAAGTGGAGGACTTTCTAGTCCGGGCCTTCACTTTTGTCTGCCTTTGATTACTTCTTCAGGGAGCTGAAGACAGCCATGTGCAGAAATCCCACACTTCAGAGGGCCCATGTTTTGGATGCTTTGCATAGAACAAGTCCAAGTGCTATCTAGGTGAGAAGCGTCACTTCACTCAAATGCTGTGTCTGGAGAGCAACACAGAAATAATATTTGAAAGGGAACCAAAACAAATCAGTTCTGAAGCAGGAGATAGTGAATTTACACCCTTTCTCCCACCCCAAGTCTGAAATATGTGTATAAAAGTGAGATCCAAAACCTCCACTTTAGTCCAGTCCTACATTTTTCTTGACCTAGGCAGTGAGTGCTCCCCAAAGTAGTCGAAGGGCTGCTATGCACCCACAGCTGGTGGCTGCCTGACAGCCACCTTCCCAGAGAAGTCATCACTTTATCCTGGAGGTGCTGAGGGTATGCCAAACTGTGTAGAAGCATGTCTGCCTGTGGAGAGAGGGAAGAAGTCTTCCTGGTCCTTCAGGAGGAGAGATTGTGCTAGAGGAGACCTCCAGTGTGCTCTTAACCTGATACGCTGCAGAGGAAGCTGAAGAGATCCAGCAGATGCCCTTGCTAGAAGGGTGTCCTCAGTCTCTTTGAACAGTTCAGAAGTGAACTGTACCAGGTGTAGGAACAAATCCTTTTTGACATGGTAAGCCCCACTTTTTGGCTAGGTGATATGGCTTTGACTGTTAGTGCCCTGGATCCCTGCTAAACAGGTCCACGGTGCCAGATCTCTTTCCCCAAAACTACATGGTTGTTTTGCACAATTGGCAAACGATTTAGCTATCACTGTAAGCCCCTAGTAAATGGTACCCCTGGAACATAGGGCCTGGGGTACTAAGGAAGGTCTCTGAGGGCTGCAGGACCAACTGTGACACCCTCAGGGACCCCTCACCAAACTCACTGCCATTGCAGACTGCACGTGTTGGTTCAGGCTAAATTGAAAGCACAACCTGGCACAACCCCCTGTATGCTGGACCCCTAGCACTGCATGTGCCAGGTGTAAGTCTGGGTGCATCCAGGCATACGTGAGGGCATATGCATGAGCAGATATGCCCTTGCTATGTCTGTCAATTCTGAGACACAGTAAGTGTGCAGGGAAGCCATTTTGAATGGATGTGCTGGAGACTGGTCATTACGAGTTCTCCACCTACATGATGGCTTCTCTGAATCCTGGGATGTTTGGTATCAAACATCTCAGAATAATAAACCCTCACTGACATCAGTGATGGATTTATTTTTAAAAAATGCACACAGAGGGCATCTTAGATGTACCCCCTGAAAACCTACCAGCTACTAGTGTGCTGACTGACTGGTCCTGACAAGTTCAGCCACCACAGATGTGTTTCTGCCCCGCGCCCCACTCTCTCCCCCTCGCCCAAGGTGAGAGTCAGCGCTCTTGTGGGCCTGAGACAAAGGCCTGCTCTGGGCAAAGGTGTGAGCTCCTCTTCCAGGCAAGATGGACGTTGCAGGACAGGGAGCTTCAAAGGCCTTGCCACCTTTATAATGCAACCCTAGTCTCTCCAAATGTGTAGATCACCAAACTCCCTGTCCTGACCTCATTTTTGGAAAATAGGTAAATTACGAGGAGTGCCCACTTCATGCCAGTCACACCCTCAAGGTGGATGAGCTGAAGTGTACACTACTTTTCAAATTCCTACCTCTTGCTTGGAAGAAATTAGGCCACTAGAGTTAGGTTATGCCCACTTTCCAGCAGAAGTGGTCATAAGAAGGGTGTAGTCACCCTCAAGGTGGTCACCCATTGGCTACGGCCAGGCACTCTATGTAACGCCCCTAAATTGAAAATGTAGGTGGCACTCCTGAACACTAGAATCAGATTTCGACAACCTAAGAAGACCTGGACAAAGAAGAGTTGCACCCACAGAAGAGGCGAAGATGTGACCTGGAACCAGCCCTTCGGCCTGCCTGCTGACCTCGAAGGATCCTGCACAACAAGCCAACTCGTCCAGCCTTCAATAAAGACTCAAGTCTCCTGTGGGCACCGGAATTGCCCTGCAACAAGAAACTCCAAAGAAAGGAGTATGCAGGTGCTGGAACCCAGGAAAGCAGACACCAGAAGTGACCATTGCATCCAACGTCCATGACATGAGGTGAAGCCAACTGATGGTGCCAACGCAGATCCCCAGTTGTCCAGAGACCGAGTCCAGTGTGGTCTCACCCATCCTGGACTCACGGAGATGCTGCAGCCACTACACGAAGGCCCCCTCTCCCACAGGCTTGTGGAGCGAGAAAATTCGACAGCAACCACTGCACCCATGACGCCTGACCCCGGCTGAGGTGGGTCACCAGTGCCAACGCCGTCCCCCAGGTCCTAAGAGCTCGAGTCTACCCTGGGTCCACACCTGCCAGACTCCCAACCGCCACCTGCAGCCTCAACATACAGGACCTTCTGACTGTGAGTGCTCCCAGATGTGAAAATCCGACGTCTAAAGACACCCCTGCATCTGTCACCCTTGGGCACAGGAGAAGAGGACCAAAGGTGCACCCACATCCCTGAGCACCCTAAGTCCACTACCTACCTGTTTGTTGTCCCTGACTGGCTTCCTAACCAGAGCCTGCAGCTTGTCTTCACGAGGACCAAACTCTTGTAGGAAACCATTGGGCACCCAACGCCTTACTGCCGCCCCAGAGCTGATTAGTGTGACCTGTTGGTGTGGTCCAGTACTTTTCTTAACTCCCTGAGATTGGCTTTCTATGTTGTTGTTAACCCTGTTTTAGCTGAACATTGTTTTCATCGATAGGATAACATTGAGAGAACTCTGAAAATTGCACTAAGGAACATATTTATGAGTCCCTAGCACCACCTTGTGCCACATTTGCAGCATTTATTTTGATCCAAATGTGGCATTCCAGTGGCATTTCCCACGCGCCATATTTACAAAGTAGTGCAATGCTTGCATTGCTCCACCCTGTAAACCCTTGCGCCACATTATGCCTGCGCCAGGCATAATGTATGCAAGGGGGCATTCCCCCATTAGGGGGGCTGAAAAAATGGTGCAAGAAATCTATGAGATTTCTTTGTGCCATTTTTTTTGGCCCTTTTAACACCTGCTCAGAGCAGGCGTTAAAAGGGGGCTTCCATTATTTAGAACGGGCTCCTTTGTACTCTGCAGGAGTAGCGCCAACATTTAGGCGCTACTCCTGCAGAGTTCATCAATAGCGTCACATAGTCTGACGCTATTACCCCCTACCTTGTGCCATGGTGCGCTGTATTTTAAATACGGTGCACATATGGTTGTGATAGGGCGGCACTAGGGGCGCAGGGAAAGTGGTGCTGCACCGAGTGCATTGCCACTTTCCATAAATTTGTCCTTAAGTGTCTATTTGTGAAACTGCAAAGTATTTATGCTTAAAAATCTACTTACGAGGTTCTTGGATTTGAAACAAATAAAAATAACTGTTATATTTCTAAATTGGTTTCGGATTTATTTGAGTGTGTCTCTCATTTATTGCTTCTGTGAGTACAACAAATGCTTAGCACTTTCCCTCTGATAAGCCTAACTGCTCGCCCACACTACAACAAATAGAGCTTTAGTCCTATCTACTTTTGCCTCTGTAATATCAATTGGGGGATCCACTGAACACTGCACAGTGTGCTTCATTTTAGTGCACTATATAGAGAGCCAGCTTCCTACGCTAAGGGGGTCATTCTGACCCTGGCGGTAAAATCCGCCAGGGCCAACGACCGCGGGAGCACCGCCAACAGGCTGGCGGTGCTCCCATGGGCATTACCGCCGCGGTCAGAAACGGAAAACCGGCGGTGTACCGCCGGTTTCCCGCTGCCCTGGGGAATCCTCCTGGGGATTCCGACCCCCATACCGCCATCCTGTTCCTGGCGGTTTTGGCCGCCAGGAACAGAATGGCGGTATGGGGTGTCGTGGGGCCCGTGGGGGCCCCTGCAGTGCCCATGCCAATGGCATGGGCACTGCAGGGGCCCCCGTAACAGGGCCCCACAAAGATTTTCAGTGTCTGTCATGCAGACACTGAAAATTGCGACGGGTGCAACTGCACCCGTCGCACCCCTTCCACTCCGCCGGCTCCATTCGGAGCCGGCATCCTCATGGAAGGGTGTTTCCCGCTGGGCTGGCGGGCGGCCTTCTGGCGGTCGCCCGCCAGCCCAGCGGGAAACCCAGAATACCCGCGGCGGTCTTTTGACCGCGCAGCGGTATTCTGCCGGTCCCAGCCAGGCCGGCGGCTTCTGCCGCCGGCCGGGGTCCGAATGACCCCCTAAGCCTCTACCAGAGGGTATAACCTTGAAATCTGCTTCAAGCTCAAGAGACAGATACTGCTGCTTTCGACAAGGAGATTTGCTGAGTCACCTTGGCAGAACAGAATCCTGATTGGCCTGGAGTCTGCAACAGCCCCCAAAGTCATTGTGGCAAGATACTCGGCCCAGAGGCTCCATCTGACATCACTGAGCACTGGAGGGCTGTGTTGCCTGGCACACACTCCTCCCCTAGATTGACCTTGTCCTGAAGTGTAACTGCAGCGTTCCCTGTGGAAGAAGAGCCAAGCTGTGAGATTCGGTGTAAATCGACGTTCATTGCAGAATTTAGATCACTGTTAAAAATGCATGTAAATTGCGAGGGTATCCCTGCACAAGAGTGACAAGAGACTGAGGCACGCAGGTGAGACTATTGTACGAGTAAACGTCAAGAGACATTGAACTCAGATACATCTCCATATAGGGAATGCTTATTGAGCCATTGCACCTGCGCCTGATCTTGCCTAATCCCACAGTGGTAAGGGTAATAGAGGGAACCCTGTCAGTACCATGAGGGGAGACTATTACTGAGAGAGAAGGGGTGTGGTGCCTCACTGCTATTATGCAACTTTGGTAGCCCTATGTAATGTACTTAGTGAACAGTGTCGTTTTTAGTTCTGATGTGGGATTAAAGTAGTTTTTTCAGTAAAAGTTAAGCACTGGGCTCTACATTATAATATTGTGTCTGTTGGTTGATTATTGAGTTGAGTGTTTGCCCCTCATATCAGCTCCATAAGAAACCTGTGACTGTTTGCCCTTCCTACTCTGAGAATCAAGTGCAGAAAGGGTCGTACTTGGGCCAGTCTGCAGAGCCATAGTAGGATGGACACCAGTGGCAAACGACCTAAACTACCAAAGCTGGGGGTCCGTATCTCCTGTCTTCCCTTTGTCTTCCTTCTTCACCACCCAGCCCTTAATCGGGTCAAACAGAGCTCATTTGTTTCCAAATATTTGTGTGTCCTTTACTGAAAATACACAATTTTCGCAGAATATTATCTTAACATTGTCACTGTGCTAGTAATTGCCAAAATGTTCTCAGGTAACTTTATGTTCAATCCATGTCATTTCATGACCCTTTTCCTGCATATGCCATTCATGAAACTGCTCTTCCATATTCCAGCCATACCATGATGTAGTCCATATCCTCTATATGCAAGTCATGCAATGCAGGCCTGTTCCCTCAGGTCCCAGACAACTCACGGTATACCCATTTTTGTCTACATTGCAGTTATTACATAAAGTGCCTATTTCCTGGCCATGTCCCTGCTCTCTCCATAAACCAGCTTTGCCATAATGTACTCATTTTCCCACCTACTAATCATAAAATAATGTGCCTCTGTTTCACCTACAAACCTTTATGTAACAATTTCACCATTTGATGTCCATCCAGTGATGTGCCCCTCTTTTGCCATATGACCATACTATGATGTGTCAATTCCGAAGTACAAGCCATGACATGACACTGGTACCCGAATGCCAACCATGTCTTGATTTTCCTGTTTCCTTAAACGCCAGCAAAATTATTGCCAGAGGTTATGATGTGCTTTATGTATAAATACCTGAAAACCTCTAAGTGCCTTCCATTAGGTTTGTTGCACGTCATAACTTACCAAGTCCAAAGGTATCTGACTCCACTCTGCTGATGTTACTGGAGCAGGACTTTGGTCCAAGCCTGTGGCTTGACGTAGATGTCACCATGCTTTCTCTTTCTACCACCCGATCCACCGGCATGGTAATGTGGCAATGCTTCCTCTGATTGATCTGATGTTTCATCGTGGTTCGACCCTTTACTGTTTGAAGCGATCCAGAAGTTGTAAAAGAATTGGGTTGTTTTTATTTCCTAATTCCACTCCTGGATTGTGTTTTGTGTTTATGACACTTCCTGGTTACTTCATTTTAAAACCGCCATCTTGGGTGATGGTCTAGCGGCTAACTCCAATTTGTAAGTAGCGGAGCTATTCAAAGATGCCAACTGCACGATCGTGCCGAGGGCAAGCAAGCTTGTCTGTGCCTGTCCAGGCTGAATGCAGCAAAGATGCTGCCACTCAGGGGGGCAGTTCACACACACATCACAACAACGACCACCACACAACGACATTCACCTGAATGTTACATACAGCAACACAACACACAACCTAACATACACAACATCGGACCCATATGCAAGTGGCACACAATCTGACACAACCACATCACCCACTCCAGCTCCCTCCACCTCAACCAGCCAATCCAATTGCACGCGCACACACACACACACACATACACGGACTCTCTCTCTCTCTCTCTCTCTCTCTCTCACTCAAATAAATAACTGGAAGCGTAACATCACAGGTACATGTCATTATGGTGCCAGCATTCATTTGGCAATGAATACTGTCACCAAAATGACATCTGTTTATGTGTGCCATTGTGCCACTTTGTAAATACGGGCTGGGGTGTGGGGACTCTTCTGGCCGCTGTAGCATCAGAAAAAATGATGCTAGGGCGGCACAAGGGGCATGTAAATAAGTCCCTAAGTTTTGTAATATGACCTTTTAAAAACAAAATATTAATTTCTATTGATCTGATTTTTTTTTTAGTGGTTCAACCTTTTACTGTTTGAAGTGCCCATAAGTCGTAAAAGAGTTGGGTTGTTTTTATTTCCTAATTCCACTCCTGGATTGTGTTTTGTGTTTATGCCACTTCCTGGTTACTTCATTATAACACTGCCATCAAGGGTGATGTCTAGCTGCTAACTCCAATTTGTAAGCAGCGCAAATATTTAAAGATGCCAACTGCACGTTCGTGTCTAGGGCAAGCAAGCTTGTCTCAGGGGGCAGTTCACACACACACATCATGACAAAGACCACCACACATCGAAGACACTCAGTTGAATGTTACATACAGCAACACAGCACACAACCAAACATACAAAACAACATCAGATCCATATGCAAGTGGCACACAATCTGACACAACCACATCACCCACTCCAGCTCTCTCCACCTCAGCCAGCCAATCCAATCGCACACACACAAAAAAAAACTGGGAGCACATCACAGGTACACGACATTATGGTGCCAGCATTCATTTGGCAATGAATACTGACACCAAATGACATCTGTGTATGTGTGTGATATGTGCCTTGTACCAGTAGGTCCCCATCCTTTTCCAACACAATTGTATTCCTGGTATATGCATGTCAAAGCATTTAAAAAAAATACTGTGATATGTATATGGCTGCAGTGGTTCGGAGCTCATGTGCAATGACTGCACCACGTAGACTGTCGATGCGGATTCCCTACCTTCGAGTCCGACGAAGAGGGGTTGTGTTTTCTCTTTGGTCCAGTGGCATCAAGGACGGAAGGCCTTGTCCATTTGAATACAGAAGTGTAATCAGGAAAAAAGGTAGGTTTTTAGCTCATTCAACCCCTCTCCCCCCTCTACCCCCCCACCTTCCAATCCGCCATCTCAGGTGTGGAGGTAGCACAGCCACAGTTTGTTTGACGGGAAGGCACATCCAAATCTACTCAACGGAAAGGGTGGCTGGAGTCCTGCTGTCAGCCACTTTCTTCTATGCTGCTGTCAACACAGTTAGGAAGTTCTGGCTGAGTCAGCAGGACTCCGGCAGCTTATCAGCTATGGGACCCCAATACCTAAACTGGACGGGCGGACCTTCTAGCAGGCGGACGGATTTTACATTAAAAAACTGACGTTGGGACTATTACCACCAAGATCTAAATCAGGCCCTTACACTTGATGTTTGTACATACTGATCATAATGTCTTTAACCCCACAGGATTGGTACTGTCTTCTCAATTTGGGAATGAAAATGATTTGTCAGCAGTGGCGTAACGAAACCTTACCCCCCCCTTGCAATGCAAACATGTAGACAATGAGGTTCCATTGTGTCCTACCCTACCAATTCTGCAATGTTGCATATGTACAAATTTGTGTATGACACAGGTGCTGATTATGTGAATTAATAATACACAGACACTGTTACCACGTGCTAACAGGAAGGTATCACAAAATCTGAGTAATACAAAATGTGTGTCAATGTGCCACACATATTCCTTCACCATGCAGCATACTATGCTCATACATGCTGCATTCATTTGACCTATACTGCAATGTTAGTATAAAAAAATAACAGTTTGAAGTATTGTATCATCGCGCACTGTGTGAGTGGACAGAACCACATATTCTGCACTGGTTAACAAATCAACACACAAGTCATGTGGTATACAAGTAAAGTCAATATGAGTACAAAGGGTACTTATTAGCAAAGTGTGAGTTGAGTGTATCTTCAATGGTGTACCTAGTTTCAGTATTAGTTAAAGTTCCACTAAAATAATGGGTTTTCAACACATTTTGTGTTCTTAAGTAAATGTCACACATGGCAGTAAGCTTGTATGTTGACCAACATACCAGGAGCACTAATGAAAGAAGTAGTTGTGAATTCCATTTGTCTCATTTATTTTCAGTGTAGGCCCAATTCATGTGTAAATGTCAATTCCGGTACACATTTGATACCAATAGTACAAAGTACACATATGTCTCAGCCATTGATACAGTCTAGGTCCAAACATACACATAGGACCTCATTATGAAATTGGCGGTAAATCCTGCTTACCGCTGCGGTGACAGCTGCCAACATACAGTCACGGAAGCAAACATCCGTTCGCCATATTATGACACACACACTCTAAACTGACACAATACTGCTACAAACACAAATCTGCCAGATCAAAGGTAAGTGGTAAAGTGGCGGTAAGAACATCCACACCGTCATGCCAACAAAACAACACCCTCCACATTACGACCCACGAATCACCACAGCGGACATTCAACGGCGGTAAACTATTGGCAGTACACACCGGCACAGTCAGAATGTCAACCCATAAAAAATACATCTCAACATTGGCAAATACCAAAAACACACACCTGTCACTAATAAACACACACCACACCCACCCACAGCACTATAAAATACACACCCATATAACCCACAACCCTTTACAAACGTGAAAAATAGCCAAGAGACAGACACGCTAATCACAGACACAACTACACACACCACTAACACCCAGCCATCCGTCACACACCCACACCCCACCACATCATTCAACACCAACTGCACAACACACACCACATAACACCCCTGTCCCCACAAAGGCACCCCCTTTTCACTGATGAGGAGTTGCGGGTCATGGTGGAGGAAATAGTCAGGGTAGAGCCACAGCTGTTCGGAGCACATGTACAGCAAATATCCATAGCAAGGAAGATGGAGTTATGGCGGAGAATTGTGGACCGGGTGAACAACGTGAGACAGCATCCAAGAACAAGGGACGATATCAGGAAGAGGTGGAACGACCTACATGGGAAGGTACGTTCCATGGCAGCAAGGCATCAGCTCGCCATCCAGAGAACCGGCGGTGGACCCCTACCTGCTCCCTCACAGCTGACAGCATGGGAGGAGCAATGCTGCATCCTGAGGGACTTACTGGAGTAGCCGGAAGACTGGACACTAGTGACTGGTGAATCAAAATTTACTCTCACCCCCCATACCTTCATGCCATCTCACCCCCTTACCCTGTCTCCCAACACTCTACTCCATCCCGTACAGTGCACCTAAACATATGCCTAACCCCAATGCCAAGCCATGCATTCCATACCTTCTGCATGTACAGCCCTCCCAGCCCTGCATGTACACCCAACACCTAGGCATGCACAGCATGGAGAACTAACAATCCCACAATCCATCACCATACACAAACAAAGGTAGCAGGGCAACAGCAATGATATAGGGGACGCTAAGGATGTAGAATATGTCACAGACATGATGCATAATACATCACTTACATCCCTGTAGGTGCCCTAGCCAATCCCAGCGGCGAGGAGATGCCACGGCGATCCAGTCAGAGATGCCCCCGTGATGACAGTAACTCTGGACATCTAGATCTGGATGAACTTCCTGGCCCATCAGGGACCACTAGTCAGTCGGCCACCCCAGCCCACTCCCAGTCCACCACAGAGCCTCCCCCCTCAGTATCCAACACCACAGCACCCACCCAAAGTTCCCACACCTCTGTCCCCAGGACACGTCAATCAGCAGTGTGCCCACCTGTACAGGGATCCCAGTCCACACCTCACAGCCAAGATAATCGGAGTCCTGGGGTCAGTGGCAGTGGGCACACCGTTCAGGGGACACAGGCATGGGGGACAGGGATACTCGGAGGACAGCTGTGCGCCAGGGGGAGGACAGGCTGAGGGAACAGACTGTCCTGGAGGCACTCACTAATGTCCTGGGGGCCTACCAACAATCCCAGGACAAGATGGGCCAGATTCTTGACATCATGCAGGAGAACCAGCGGCTGCAGGAGGTACACCATCAGGAGATCAGGAAAGATTTGCAGGCCCTCAACACCACCATGGTCTCCATAGCAGGGGTGCTGGCTGATATGGCCAACATAATGAGGGAATATACAGCAAACCAGCGTGCCCCTTCTACTAGCCAGTCAACTGAACAGCCCACCACATCTACTGCAACTAGTGGACAGGAGACCCTGCCACAGGACCCACAGGCCACCAGCACCCCCCTGCAGAAGGTAAACCACCCTGCAAATGTTCCCTGCAACCCAGACAGATGCCAGAGATACTTGCCAAGACCAAGAACACAGCAGGAAATGAGACCCTCCTGAATGTCCCCCTTGTGTCCCACTATGTCACCTTGTCCACTTTGAACTGCCTTTGTTCCCCTTCCTATGGCCCCTTGGACACTGGACCTGTGCTACAAACAGACTGGACCAATACCCTGGATGTACTTCTATGATCACCCCATTCCATTGCATAGTGCTTTATGTGATGAAAATGTGCAGTTACATCTTGTGCAAGTGCCCTGAACTCTGTGATAGCAAACAAGTAATGAGCTGTAGCTGTCTGTAGTCATCACATCAGTACCGAGTTGTTGTAGCACCAACATCTGCAAAATGAGAAGGCATAAGTGACAGTTAGTTACTATGCAAATGAAGTGAATGCCATCCTGCTACAGCCTCACTGAAAACATGAATAATCAGAGGAATGGTCAGCTCCACTATCTCACCTGTGTGTCATTGGAAATACTGACATATAACTGATGTTCTATTGTCCACATCCTCATCCTCTGCCTCTTCATCCTCACTGTCCTCGGGATCCACTGCTGCCACAGGGGCATTTCCAATCTCCTCCTCCTGCAGATAAGGCACATGTCATCTGAAGGCCAGGTTGTGCAACATGCAGCATGCTACAACTATCTAGCATACCTTCTCGGGAGTAGCAGAGGATCCACCTGTTAGATGGGGGCATCTAAACCTGGTCTTCAGGAGGCCGAAGGTTCGTTCTATGATCTGCCTGGTTCGCCCATGTGCATCATTATACCGATTCTCAGCCCCTGTCCTGGCATTCCTCACAGGAGTCAGGAGCCACGATAGGTTTGGGTAGTCACCTGCAAGTATTGATGGACAAACATTAGCCTTACACAATGATATGGGAGATAACTCCTGAAGGCATACACTGACATACATTGAGTGGGCACTCTGGATCACCTATTAGCCACACCCTGTGCCTCTGTAGTTGTGCCATCACATTTGGGATGCTGCTATTCCTCAGGACAAAGGCGTCATGCACTGACCCAGGATACTTGGCAGTGACTTGGGAGGTGTACTGGTCCGCTAGGCACACCATTTGCACACTGAGTGAGTGGAAACTCTTCCGATTCCTGAACACCTGTTCATTGTGACGGGGGGGTACAAACGCAATATGTGTTCCGTCAATCACCCCAATAGTATTTGGTATATGTCCCATTGCATAGAATCCAGCCTTCACAGTGGCCAAATCTTCACCTTAGGGGAAAGTGATGTAGCTGCACATGTGTTTGACCAAGGCAGACAAAACCTTTGCCTGCACTATTGAGAACATTGGCTGTGACATTCCTGCTGCCAAGCCCACTGTCACTTGGAAAGAACTAGTTGCCAGGAAATTATGTACTGATAGAACTTGCACAAGAGGGGGCATGCCCGTGGGATGACGGATAGCTGATATCAGATCAGGCTACAATTGTGCACCGGGCTCTTTTTTTTATTGTGGCCCTGTCCAGTCTATAGGCGAGTATAATGTGCCTGTCCTCTAGTTTTGCCAAGTTCACAAGCGATCTATACAAGGGGTCTTGTCTCCTCCTCCTATTCCTCCACAGTGGTAGGTATCTAAGGGACACAAGAGTGAGTAGGGTGTCACAAATTGAACAATTGAACCTCCACCTCAGTGTACATGGGGCATGTATTTAATCAGACAATGTGAATGGCAATGTATGTGCAATTTACACCAGTGACGCAATTTCTAATTTCTGAATGTTGTCCACCACAATAAAATGGTGACTGCCTGTCCTGTAAGTATGACCAGGTGGAAGTGAGGTAACTTCGCCTGCGTTGGCCACTGTACTATTCCTCATTGGCTAAAATGGGGCTCTATAGAGTACAGTGTCCAATGGGGATCACCAGCGGCGGTGACGGCGTACACTGCCGCGGACATGACTGCCATTTTCTGTCTAAAACCTCACTTGATTCCTGATGTTCCACAGGACAACACCTCCACTGCGTGTGCTGCTGTGACCTGTGTCTGGATCCTGCCATGGCCTGTGTGACTGGGGAAAGGGCCTCTGCCTTCACTTTGGAGGAGTTAGAGCGCCTGGTGGATGAGGTGCTACCCCTGTATGGACAGCTGTATGGGCCTCCAGACCAATAAGGGAGTACACCATGGGCACAATGCATGTGACAAGGTTGCATGGAGATGTGTGTTTTAGCAGTGTGTCATTTGGGTTGGGGTATGTCTGGTGGTAGGGTACACGCAGGGCTCTGGGTGATGTGTTTGCCAATAGAGATGGAAATGGTATTTGTGGGCCATATGTGTGACAGGCTTGATTGTATGGTTAATGGTGTCCTCCTGTTTTATTACCTCGCAAGGTCAGTGCCCATCAGAAGAAGGGATTGTGGCGTGCCATCGCCAAGGATGTGTAGACCCTGGGGGTCTATCGCAGGCAGAGCACCCTCTGTAGGAAAAGGTGGGAGGACCTGAGATGCTGGGCCTGGAAGACTGCAGAGGCCCAGCTGAGGATCGCCTCCCAACGAGGGCGGGGGTGTCCATTGGAACCTGACCCCCTGATGGCTAACATACTGGCGGTGGCCTACCCAGAGCTGGATGGGCACTTGAGGGTAGCACAGCAGCCACAAGGGGGTGAGTACAGTGAGCGTGACAATTATTGTTGGGTGGCATGGGATCCTTGTGGTGGGTTTCAGTTAGTGGGTGCCCCTTAATGCCAGCTCAACCATTGCTGCGTGATCCAGCTCAAGGCAAATGGGTTTATAGCAAAATCTAGTAACCTAGCTAGATTGCATTCCATGTCAGGCAGGGCTTAGTGGGTCCCAGGAGGGGTGCAGTTGGCGGTGTATGGCTCTCATCTTGCTGAGGCACCTAGCCAATGGAATGCCAGTGTGATGCACAGTGCTCAATCCTGATCCCTGTGTGTGATGGTAATGTGTATGCCAACTGTGGTGTTGGTGTTGTAATTGACCTAGTGCTCCCTTTCTCTCTCCTCCCCCCCATTTTCTTCTGTCATCCTGTCCATGTGTGCATTAGCATCATCTGGCAGAGGAGATGGGGCACGGGCGACTGAGGAAGCTGCATCCCACAAGACCCAGGAGGCAGAGTCTACCGACGCCGAGGGGACCAATGGGATGGAGGGCGAGGGGAGGACCACGGCGGAGACAGGAGGTGATAACACTGACTCTGATTCCTCCTCCAATGGAAGCTCCCTGGTGTTGGCAGACACCCCTGGAACCACCCGAGCTACAGGTACAGCTGCCACCCCCGGTATCTGCACCGCCCTCCCAGTAGCCCCCCAGCGAGTTGCCCATGCCCAGTCGCCTAGGAGGGTGGCCAGCTCCTTGTAGAAACGAGATCTGTAGGAAATGGGTCTTCAAAAGGGTACTTTATTGTATTCCAAAATGATATCTCATCCACAGAGGTTCCCTCAGCAGCTCTGCTTCCTTCCTCTCCTTCTCCACCCTCTCCAGTCTCCACTCCACAGGAATCTAGAATCTCCTTACTTGCACATTCCATGTCTTGAAAGATGCAGAGCAAGCTTCACTGTAGATACTACACACCTTCACCCCAGGCACCTCAGGCCCTGCCCCAGTAAGCCCTGCTGCCCTCAGTGAGGAGGCTATTGACCTCCTGAGATCCATCTCTGAAGGGCAGTCAACCATTGTGAATGCCATCCAGGGAGACTGTGGCCTTGCCCTCTCCACCCAAGACAAATGGGCATGGAGCCCCCTCCAGAACCAGTGGGCAAGTTCCCCGCTTCAGGTGAGTTACCCGCCCCACCCCACTCCCATGAGGTGCCTGCCCATTTCCAACATGATGCCCCTGAACAGTGGATTCCGGATTGTGTCAGGAGTCAAGTTGGGCCTTGAACTGTGCCCTGTCGCCTTGTGGCCCTTTTGTACTTTGGACTGGCCATTGGCCCATTCTGGACATTGTCGCCTGCATTTGTATTCAAATGGACAATATAGTGGCTGTTGGTATCAAATGACAGTATTTGTTGATAATCATTGTAGTCCTTGTTTCATTTTAACGTGTGTCCTGCGACATTGGTTTAACTCTGCAGCTGGTTCTGTGTATGGTGTGTGTGTGAATGGTGTGTGTTGTGCATGTGTGTGTCACTCTCCATTTCCTCCTTCCCTCCCTTGTGTGTTAGGTGGCTGTACTCACCATCGTCGACTTCATCAGCGTTGGTGTTCCAGGAGGGCCATGGCGTAGAAAAGCATCGGGAAGACTTGAAATTCCGGTTCCATGGCGGCGGCAGAGTCCTCTGTGTACTTGTTTTGTTTTCTGTGTTAGGTCTGTGCCAGGCTTTTGATGGCTTTGGTACCGTCCCGGAAATCCTGGTGGTTTGCTTTGTCATAATATGGTGGGCGGTACCTTGTCTTCCTCCTATCTGTTGATGGCTATGGTCAGTGGTGTTAACGCCCTGGCGGTTGGTGTGGTATGGCTTTCTATGGGAGGTATCACCGCCATAGTCGTAGTTTGGCGGTAATTACCACCAGCCTGTTGGCGGTATTACCGCCACTTTAACAATCACCGCCAATGTCATAATGACCAACATAGTCATCAACCCAATTTTGACATACTACATCAATGTGATAGATTAGCAGTTTTTTTGCACAAGTTTGCTACATTTCCTGCATCTGAGTCCATCATTGTAAAACTCACAAATTCAAATATGCTGTAAAACATGTCGTACGCCAGTGTAGGAAAGTGCCACTGTTGGTATGGTTACCCCCCCAAACACTTTTAACCTGATACTGATGCCAACTCAGATTGAAAGTGTGCTGGGATCCTGCTAACCAGGCCCCAGCACCAGTGTTCTTTCCCAAAATCTATACCTTTGTTTCCACAATTGGCACATCCATGGCACGCAGTTAAGTCACTTGTAAAAGGTACCCCTGGTATCACAAAGGACCAGGAACTCAAAAGGACAGTGGCCCTGTCCACAAAGGAACTACACCAAGGGACTCCAGAGCCTCCTCGGATCTGTGAGTCCAGACCACCCTGCACCTGACGCCTTTAGCCGGTGACCAGGTGGCCCAACCAGCTAGAGAGAGTCCCCAGGCGATTATGAGCAAGGGTCCACCCTGGGTTAACCGCTCCAGCCCTCCACGATGAAACCTGCAGAGGGAATCCCGAGGACCCCCCTGACTGCGAAAGCTCCAGACGAAGATATCCAACGCCTAAAAGACCACTGCATCCACAGCCCCCAGGCCTTGGAGAACCTGACCTCCGGTGCAGCTACCTTCAGCAGGAGGCCCTCCTCCCTGTTTAGCCAGTGGTTTGCCCAAGTCCACCCCTTGGACCTCGGCTGCAGCATCTGAGTGACCCTGTGGTCCCCTCATAGACTAGCAATGGAAACCCAATGCCTGTTTGCACCCTGCACCCGGCCACCCCGGTGCCGCTGAGGGTGTGTGTGTGGTCCCCCCAGTGCTCCTCTAAACTCTCCAGGTCTGCCCTCCGAAGTCACGGGTACTTACCTGCAGGCAGGCCTGATTCTGAGTGCCCTGAGTCTCTATAGGAGCCCATGTTAAATGAGCCTCAACTTTGACCTCTGCACCCGGCCAGCCCAATGTTGCTGGTGGTGGGTGTTTAGGGTTAACTTGAACCCCAATCTGTGGACTTCCTAACCCCCGGAGACTGGAACTGTAAGTCAAGTACTTACCTGTAAATCATACTAACTTTTCTTCCCCCCAGGAACTGTTTCTGAATATTGCACTGTCAACTTTTAAAACAGATAATTGCCAATATTTCAAAAACTGTATAACTTATCGATTTCAAACAAAGTACTACTGATATATGTGTGAAATACGAATCTATTGAAGTACTTACCCGCATATTGAATCTTGTGGTTAAAAAAATAAATTAAGAAAATATATTTTTGCTAAATAAAAACCATGGGTTTGGAGTTAATTCATCGAGTGTGTGCTTCTTCTATTGTCTGTGTGTGTACACCAAATGCTTTGCACTACCCTCTAATAAGCCTAACTGCTTGACCACAATATTACAAAAGAGAGCATCAGTATTATCTACTTTAGCCTCTGTTAAGCCTCTGGGGAACCCCTGGTCTGTGTGCACACTATATCACATTTTGATATAGTATATACAGAGCCAGCTTCCTACAACCAGTAACTAACAGATTAAAATGCAACTAAGGTAAGGTATCACAGTACACTCAGGATCTCAATCTCACCATCCTCGTGCCACATCAATGATGTCATAATCAAGGCATATAAATACTGATCCATTTACAAGTCAAAATTCACTTACATACAAGTGAATTCCTAAAGTCTTGTGTCCAGGAGTGTGGTAGAATGTTACTAATATCTACATCAGTTTGCCCCATATAAAAACGGCCTACAATGCCAAACCTATGTGTCAACCTATGTTCACTATGATACCTTGCCCTACAAAAAGAATTAGCTGTTGGTTGACCACAAATTATATAACTATCCATGTCATGTCACATGTTGGAAATTTACTATATGTACTAAGCAAACACCCATGATAAATTAAGTGAACCAATCCAAGACTGTGCTGTCATATAGGCAAGCACGACATCATAAGTGTCGTAAGGACAAACAGATGTATGAGTGTTAAATATGTCTGCACTGTCACAATCTACCTAGGGCTAAATATATGCGAGATAATCTGATTATGAATTTGTCACTTTGCACATATTGGACCATATTTAAGGAAAGTTAGCGTCACTTTAGCGTAATTTATTTTGATGCTAAAGCTGCGCTAACTTAACTCCATATTTAGATTTTGATGCTAGACCCATCTAGCTAGTTAGTGCCATTTTTAGGAAGCGCCAACCTGTAGGAGGCTGGCCTGGTTTGTAGTGGGTATCTTGGGTACTTACACCTTACACCAGGTCCAGTTATCCCTTGTTAGTGAATGTAGTAGTGTTCTAGCAGCTTAGGCTGATAGAGGTAGCTATAGCAGAGCAGCTTAGGCTGAACTAGGAGACATGCAGAGCTCATGCAATATCACTTGTTGTTACACAGTACTTATACACAAGTGGAAGGAAATGCCACCTTGGCATGGTTACCCCCTAACTTTCTGTCTTTGCTGATGCCAAGTTATGATTTGAAAGTGTGCTGAGGCCTGCTAACCAGGCCCCAGCACCAGTGTTCTTTCCCTAACCTGTACCTTTGTCTCCACAATTGGCACACCCTGGCTTCCAGGTAAGTCCCTTGTAACTGGTACCCCTGGTACCAAGGGCCCTGATGCCAGGGAAGGTCTCTAAGGGCTGCAGCATGTCTTATGCCACCCTGGGGACCCCTCACTCAGCACAGACACACTGCTTGCCAGCTTGTGTGTGCTGGTGGGGAGAAAATGACTAAGTCAACATGGCACTCCCCTCAGGGTGCCATGCCAACCTCACACTGCCTATGGCATAGATAAGTCACCCCTCTAGCAGGCCTTACAGCCGTAAGGCAGGGTGCACTATACCACAGGTGAGGACATAAGTGCATGAGCACTTTGCCCCTACAGTGTCTAAGCAAAACCTTAGACATTGTAAGTGCAGGGTAGCCATAAGAGTATATGGTCTGGGAGTCTGTCATACACGAACTCCACAGCACCATAATGACTACACTGAAAACTGGGACGTTTGGTATCAAACTTCTCAGTACAATAAATTCACACTGATGCCAGTGTACATTTTATTGTGAAATACACCCAGAAGGCATTTTAGAGATGCCCCCTGAAAACAGACCCGACTTCCAGTGTGGGCTGACTAGTTTTGCCAGCCTGACACACACCAGACATGTTGCTGGCCACATGGGGAGAGTGCCTTTGTCACTCTGTGGCTAGTAACAAAGCCTGTACTGGGTGGAGGTGCTTCTCTCCTCCCCCCCGCAGGAACTGTAACACCTGGCGGTGAGCCTCAAAGGCTCACCCCCCTTTGTTACAGCGCCACAGGGCATCCCAGCTAGTGGAGATGCCTGCCCCCTCCGGCCACGGCCCCACTTTTGGCGGCAAGGCCGGAGGAGATAATGAGAAAAACAAGGAGGAGTCACTGGCCAGTCAGGACAACCCCTAAGGTGTCCTGAGCTGAGGTGACTCTGACTTCTAGAAATCCTCCGTCTTGCAGATGAAGGATTCCCCCAATAGGATTAGGGATGTGCCCCCCTCCCCTCAGGGAGGAGGCACAAAGAGGGTGTAGCCACCCTCAGGGCTAGTAGTCATTGGCTACTAACCCCCAGACCTAAACACACCCCTAAATTGAGTATTTAGGGGCCCCCTGAACCAAGCAAGATAGATTCCTGCAACCTGAAGACGAAGAAGTACTGCTGACCTGAAGCCCTGCAGAGAAGACGGAGACACCAACTGCTTTGGCCCCTGCCCTACCGGCCTGTCTCCCCACTTCAAGAAAAACTGCAACAGCGACGCGTCCCCCAGGGTCCAGCGACCTCTGAAGCCTCAGAGGACTACCCTGCATCTAAAAGGACCAAGAACTCCAGAGGACAGCGGCCCTGTTCCAAAGAAACTGCAACTTTGCAACAAAGAAAACTTTTAAAGGACTACACGTTTCCCATCGGAAGCGTGAGACTTTCCACTCTGCACTCGACGCCCCCGGCTCGACCTGCGGAGAAACAACACTACAGGGAGGACTCCTCGGCGACTGCGAGCCCGTGAGTAGCCAGAGTTGACCCCCCTGAGCCCCCACAGTGACGCCTGCAGAGGGAATCCAGAGGCTCCCCCTGACCGCGACTGCCTGCTTCAAAGAACCCGACGCCTGGGAAACCCACTGCACCCGCAGCCCCCAGGACCTGAAGGATCCGACCTCCAGTGCAGAAGCGACCCCCAGGTGGCCCTCTCCCTTGCCCAGGTGGTGGCTACCCCGAGGAGCCCCCCCCCCCCCGCCTGCCTGCTTCGCTGAAGAGACCCCTGGGTCTCCCATTGAAACCTATTGCGAACCCGACGCCTGTTTGCACTCTGCACCTGGCTGCCCTGTGCTGCTGAGGGTGTACTTTTTGTGCTGACTTCGGTCCCCCCCGGTGCCCTACCAAACCCCCCTGGTCTGCCCTCCGAAGTCGCGGGTACTTACCTGCTGGCAGACTGGAACCGGGGCACCCCCTTCTCCATTGAAGCCTATGCGTTTTGGGCACCACTTTGACCTCTGCACCTGACCGGCCCTGAGCTGCTGGTGTGGTAACTTTGGGATTGCCCTGAACCCCCAAGGGTGGGCTACCTTGGACCCAACTTTGAACCCTGTAGGTGGTTTACTTACCTGCAAAACTAACAAACACTTACCTCCCCCAGGAACTGTTGAAAATTGCACTGTCTAGTTTTAAAATAGCTTATGGCCATTATTGTGAAAACTGTACATGCTATTTTGCTGATTCAAAGTTCCTAAGTTACCTAAGTGAAATACCTTTCATTTGAAGTATAACTTGTAAATCTTGAACCTGTGGTTCTTAAAATAAACTAAGAAAATATATTTTTCTATACAAAAACCTATTGGCCTGGAATTGTCTTTGAGTGTGTGTTCCTCATTTATTGCCTGTGTGTGTACAACAAATGCTTAACACTACCCTCTGATAATCCTACTGCTCGACCACACTACCACAAAATAGAGCATTAGAATTATCTCTTTTTGCCACTATCTTACCTCTAAGGGGAACCCTTGGACTCTGTGCATGCTATTTCTCACTTTGAAATAGTACATACAGGGCCAACTTCCTACAACAAGTAAAGACAATACTATTTGGGTGACACAGTACCAAAAATATCTTAGAGACAATACTCCTTCTGGAGGTAAGTATTATACACAATATATACACTAGACACCAAAATTAGACAAGTAAATAATCATAGAACAATGCAAACAGTAGGAGATCCTATAGAATGCAATGGGAGAAAATAGGTCTAGGGGCAACACTAACCATATACTAAAAAAGTGGAATATGAATCACAATTTCCCCCCTAGACAGGTGTAGTGTGCGCAGAATCACTAGGAGAGTAAGAATACAGTGAAGGTAAGTAAATTACCCCACCCCAGAGCCCAGAAAAGCAGTAGTAAAGTACTGCAAGTTTCATTAGGACACACTACACCTCGTTTTGGGGATTTTGCAGCAGCAAACCAAGTCTGCAAAGAACAACTGCTGGATTATTGGACCTGAAGACCTGCAAAGGAAGGGGGACCAAGTCCAGAAGTCAAAAGAAGTTCCAGGAAGGACAGGAGCCCCTGCCAACCCAGAAGAGGGTGCAAAAGAAGAGTCCCCGGTTAGTTGAAGACTGCAGAAATGCACCCTAGGAAGAAGCCAGCGGGTTCCTGCATGATGCAAAAGTTGTCCCACAGCGTGAAGATCATTGCAGATGAGATCTTGTGTTGGAGGACACCAACTAGACTTGGCTACGGTAAAAGTGAGTTTTTCATCAAAATGGCGCTGGATGGACCCAGGAGGGTCCTGGGGACCTCAACTCTGTATGAGGAGGAAGAGGGGGCTCTCAGCACTTTAGAGAGCCCTCAGGATGCCAGCCAGCACCAGCAGAAGCTGCAGGATCGGGTTCAAAGGAGGTGCAAAATGCGGTGGATGCAGCACAACAAAAGAAGGTCCCTCGCTGCCGAAGAACAACTCAGCAAGTTGAGCATCGAAGGGTGGAGTGCTGGGGACCTGGGCCAGACTGTGCATAAAGGAATTTTACAAAGAGTACGCAGAGGCATCAGGAGGCGAAGAAGACACAATACACAGGGGTACCGTCGTTCTTGGGGAAGGCAGGTCTTGCCTCCTCCAAATTGCGTCAGCAGGACCTCAGGACAGTCTATGTCGATGATGTCCACCCTCTGTGTCCTTAGGAGTATGCTCACCATTATGAGAGGAGTCCCAGGGTACAGGTCGTCGCCCTGGAAGGTGTCTGCTTGGAGCAGGGGAGTGACTTTGTCACTCCACAGTAAATTTCTTCAGTCCTTCTGGTGCAGGATGAAGACAGGGAGTCCCCAGAGCATGCACACCGTGGAAACTGTTGCAGTTGTTGACTTGGAGCTGAGGTTGCTGAAGAAAAGTGTCTCTTGTAGACACTTTGTTGCAGTTACAGCGTTTCTTGGAGCAGGCTGCGGTTGATCTGAGGTCAGAAGAGTCTGAAGTTGTTACAGAGGATTCCTGAAGGAAACTTGCAAGCAGAATCTGAAGAGAACCCAAGGAGAGACCCTAAATAGCCTTGAGAGGGGATTGGCTACCTTATCAGGTATGGACCTACCAGGAGGGGTCTCTGACATCACCTGCTGGCACTGGCCACTCAGAGATCTCCAGAGTGCCCCCAAACTTTGCAAAGCAAGATGGCTGAATTTGGGACACACGGAGGAGCTCTGGGCACCACCCCTGGGGTGGTGATGGACAGGGGAGTGGTCAGTCCCCTTTCCTTTGTCCAGTTTCCCACCAGAGCAGGAGAGAAGGGGTCACTGAAACGGTGTAGACTGGTTTATGCAAGGAGGGCACCATCTGTGCCCTTCAAAGCATTTCCAGAGGCTGGGGGAGGCTACCCCTCCCCAGCCTGTAACACATATTTCCAAAGGGAGAGGGTGTAACACCCTGCTCTTGGAGGAAATGCTTTGTTCTGCCTTCCTGGGACTGGGCTTCCCAGACCCCAGGAGGGCAGAACCCTGTCTGTGAGGTGGCAGCAGCTGTAGCTGCAGTGCAAGCATCAGAGAGCTTGTTTGGCCGTACTGGGGGGCCCATGGTGGAACCCCCAGGATGCATGGAATTGGCTCCTCAATACCAGATTTGGAATAGGGGGGGCAATTCCATGATCTTAGACATGTTACATGGCCATATTCTGAGTTATCATTGTGAAGCTATGTATAGGTATTGACCTATATGTAGTGCACACGTGTAATGGTGACCCCGCACTCACAAATTCCGGAGAAATGGCCCTGAACTATGTGGGGGCACCTTTGCTAGTGCAAGGGTGCCCTCACACTTAGTAACTTTGCACCTAACCTTCAGCAAGTGAAGGTTAGACATATAGGTGACTTATAAGTTACTTAAGTGCAGTGAAAATGGCTGTGAAATAGTGTGTGCACTATTTCACGCAGGCTGCAATGGCAGTCCTGTGTAAGGGTTTGTCTGAGCTCACTATGGGTGGCAAAATAAATCCTGCAGCACATATGGATCTCCTGGAACCCTAATGCCCTGGGTACCTATGTACCATATACTAGGGACTTATAAGGGGTGTCCAGTGTGCCAATTGAAATTGGTAAATGGAGTCACTGGCCTACAGTGACTATTTAAAAGCAGAGCGAGCATAAGCACTGAGGTTCTGATTAGCAGAGCCTCAGTGACACAGTTAGGCACTACACAGGCATACACATTAGGCCATAAACTATGAGCACTGGGGTCCTGGCTAGCAGGATCCCAGTAAGACAGGCAAAAGACACTGACATATAGGTTTTTATCTATGCGCACTGGGTCCTGGCTAGGAGGGTCCCAGTGACACAGTAAAAACACACTGACACACACTCACAAACAGACAAAAGTGGGGGTAACCATGCTTTCTCACACAACCCACCTTGCGTCAATTAGGTTTTTCGTTCCGTTTCTAAAAATGACACTTGCCCCCTCAGCGTCATATTCAACTCCCGACGCTGAAACGACACGCAACTAGAAGATGGACCTAAATAATGCCGTTAATCCTGATTAGCGTCATTATTTAACGCCTGGTCAGACCAGGCATTAATGTGCTGGTAGGCCCATTTCCATGGGGAAACAACATGGAATGGGCACAAAGATGCCCACCTTAACCCCCAGCATCACCACCACCCACACCACAGGGACACTACAGGAGGAGGTAGCTCATCCCAGATAAGTTGCAGGTAAGTGTACGTGCGTAAGTGTGGTGTGCCACTGGGCGCCCCTTATATGGGGCCCCCTGGCTGGCACTGGGTTTGTTGGGCTTTCCCTGGGGTCACTGGTTCCCTGTGGTGGGCCTTGGGGTTGTGGTAATGACTCCTGTCTATGGTTAGACAGAAGTCATTTTTTGGTTCATTGTGCGTCCAAAAATTACGCTAGGTTGACTAGCGGCAGATATTTCGCCGCTAATTAGCCAGCTGTCATTTTTACTCACTGGCGCCATTTCCCCTAACGCCATCCGTCACCAGCTAGTGTCTTTTTATGTGACGCTAGCCATTCTTTAGCGACCATTGTGCATCATTTCTTAAAGGTGGTGCACGAATGGCATTAGCTCGCGTTAAGAGAATGGACGCACAACTGTGCTTGCACAGTTGTGTGTCATTTTTCTTAAATAGGGGCCATAGTAAGTGCAAATAGCATAGATGTGTCATGAACATTCCAAAATACCCATTATAGTAATCTACTGCCTGCACATGAAAGTCAGCATGGAGAAGTGTCCAAAGTATTAGGACATGGTCAATGTTTGCAATGAGAAATTAAACTTGAAGATACATGTGTAAACCAATAGTCAACAGTATTTAACACATTGTTCAAAATAATAAGACATGTATGAGTTTGCCAGCATACATGACATAGATGGACAGTTTTGTCTCTGTAACAATGCTTATAATAATGTACTGCTGTATTGTACTTTCAGATGAACAAGGATATGGGTTGCAGCCATGATTCATGACCCCATTCACACATCCCCAGATGGAGGCAGAAAAATGGTATAACACGACAAACAGCAAGACGAGGAACGTTGTGTAGAGGTCTTCTGGAATCCTAAAATCCAGGTTCAGATGCCTGGACATATCAGGGGCAGGCTGTTGTACTCCCCGCCCAAATAGTCTGCAAAAAATGATTCTCGGTGCTATATTGCACAACATCTTTGTTAAACCAAATGTCCTGTGGGACTACGACCCACTACCTACGGAGGAAATGAATGAGAATGAAGACAATGAAGGAGACATCTAGCACACCTTGGCCGGTCAGTGGAGATGTGCCCAGATTGTGTCTAATTTCTTTAGCTTAACATATCATTTGATGGTAAAATAGATAGAAATTATGTTAACTTAACAACATATAAATAAATATTTAAACTCATTTCATTGTGTTGTCTCTATGTGAAAGTCAATGTAAAAATCAAGTCACTCACATCTTCTCTTCTAGATGCAGGCCTCAACATGTTACAATCATGTTTTCTGAGCTATTGCTCGACACGAGGCCATAACTCCCAAAAAATTCAATCAATGCAACAAGCTAATGTGCACTGCATGAAAAGAGACAGGGCAGGACCGCCACATACCTACATATTAATGTCCAAATCTGTCCTCACGCATTAAGCAGTGCAGAGCTGCACAGCTAGCAGTCTTGCTGTGCCCTGCAGTGGCAAGGTGTGTTTCATATGGTACTTTGTGATTGATGGAATGCAAATCTTCCAAAATGTCAGTACCTGAGGCAAACCCCTCATTGTAGTTTTTCTCACCATTGAACTAGAATGCAGAATGTCAGCACTTTGCAGGAGCAAATGTTGTAAATACCATCACAGATCATAAGTGTTATTCGTCATGGACAAAGGCCTAGTCCCAGGTGTAGATGTTAAAATGTCCTATGTAAAGAAGGCTTACATTTATGGTTTGAGATCCACTACACATGTGACACCTTTCTGAGGCAGACTGATGTAAATACCATATTGTTAGAAATGGGGCTCTAGTTGGCAGTGGTTTGCACCCTGTCCACGTAGGGACCCTCACTCTAGTCAGGGCACGGGAGTCACACAGCTCAGATAATCCCTGCTCACCCCCTTGGTAGCTTGGCACGAGCAGTCAGGCTTATTTTAAAGGCAATGTGTAAAGTATTTGCACACACACACATAGTAACACTGTGAAAACACCACAAAAGTACTCCACACCAATTTAGAAACATAGCCAATATTTATCTGAATTAAACAAGACCGAAATGACAAAACTCCAACATACTCCAGCAAAGATATGACTTTTCAAAGATTAAGATAGTCATTATGAACATAACGGTCCAGACTGCCATGCCGGCGGTGATGGAAATTACTGCCACCAGCATGGCGGTCTGGACCGCCATATATTGTTCACACGGGAGACTGCCACAGGCAGAACTCTGCCACCGCCAGGCAGCCTGACAATGGCAGAGTTCCTTATCCGACAGGGCAGCGCTGCAAGCAGCGCTGCCCGCCAGATAAAGACCCTGTGTTCCCCCAGCCTTTCCTGGTGGTTTCCCCCACCAGGGAAAGGCTGGTGGAAGGGGTGCTCCGGGGTTCCCGTGCACAGCCCCGTCGCCCACGCACTGACCGATTTACGGGCAGTGATATGTGCTACGGGGCTGCTGCACCCGCCGCACTGCGACATTGACAACGGCTCCATGTGAGCCGTCGGCAATGTCCAGGCCCAGCATTCCGTTGGGCCGGCTGGCGGAAACACTGATTCCACCCGCCGGCCCAGTGGAATGTTCTTTATTGGGCCGGTGGGGTCTTCATTCAACGGGCTGGCGGTCTTTGTTTAGACCACCAGCATGAACACGGCGGGAAATCCCGCTGTGTTCATAATAACCCCCTAAATCTTAGTATAGATCATAGAAACACAATAGCCCCAACTAGGGCTACCACGATGTCTTGACGGAGTCATTCCCAACCCTCCAACGTCCCTTGCGAGGGAGTGCAGGCTTGTCACAGAGTCGCATGGACCCCAAGTACAGTACCTTTGCATTAGCTCACCCCCACAACAGTTCAATCTGGTTCCTAGGGATCGACTACATTCCACCACACCCCAGGGGAGGGAATAGGGAACTACAATTGGGTAAAAGGGAGGCGTCTTGGATTTGCCGGTTACGAGCAGTAGAGTTGGGACATAACACTGACCACGAGTTTCATTATTTTTTATAATATTATGTTCCTATGAGACCTTTCTTACCTATATATCTTTTGTATAACTTATCAGACATGGCTCGAACTATTATGAATGATATGTTCATGAGGTCTTAGCATAGGCCTCTATAGTCAACCACTTTAAAATTTTGTTAAAAATTTTGTTATGAATTTACATGGTATCTTTCGTTTGTAGAATGATTTCCTTTAAGTGATTTGATTCTTTAACTTGTCCAATGTACTTGTTTATGGCTTTAGCTTATACTTGTTCTTTGTACAATCTTGCTTTTTATTTATATATTATCTATTGACAATGTTTCTCTGTTTTAACTTTATGACTCTCTTTCTTCTTTACCAACACTCGACTTTACTTTCCAAACAACTTGTTCGTTGCTTGGGGTCACGTTCCACTGTTTAATACAACACACTCTTACTCTCTTGGGGGCATATACACAATTTTTGTCTCTATTTTTTCTCTATCTTTAATTTATTATAACTCAGGATTCTTACGCTGCCTTTCTGTTACATGTCACACCTTTTATACACATTTTCTTTTCTAAGATGGCTGCCACTTATAGTCCGCTCTCTAGTTCTATTTTCGAGACCTTTACGAACACGACGCCTGCTACAAAGCAGTCTGTCGTCGATTTCTACATCGCCCAGTGTGACATGGCGGTAACCCTTGGAACCTGGCGTCCGCCTCTCCCGTATTTAAACGCTACCGCGCATCTGTTCGCTAAACATACTTAAAATTGGTACGGGCGGCACACAGCCGGGCCCTGTTATTCTTTACATTTACCGGCCTCGGATACTACTTTCTTCTGGTATAGGTAAGGACAATATATTACCTTGAGCCAGTATTGGCTACACTTTTGTTTGACGAATGGCATCTCGTCTCTTTCGAGTATCACCAGCCTTTAAACTTACTTTTTTCTCTTAAAATCTTTTCTTGTTTTCATTTTCGAGGATATCGTTGTTCCTCTTCATGTTTATCCAACATGTTCAACAGGTTTCAAATTGGGAGTTATCTACCTCCCCAGCACTAATTTTCCCTTTTGACCTACGGCCTTTGTTTCTGACTACTTATTTAGATAATTACCTTTTTGATCTTTTTTATTAGGTCCATCAAATACATTTGCGTTTTGAAACTTCGTAGAATTTCTTTTACAATTTCTGGAATACTACTTGGGTATGTCTTTTTTGATTTTTACTTTTTTACTCACATCATCCTTATGGGAGTTCCTTAACCCTTGAAGTAGAAATTATCGGCCTGAAGTTAATATTTTTCGTGCACTTCTCTTCTCCGTATTACACATCACATGGCATGCATGTCGCACTTTTTGGATTCTCCTTGGTGTTTATTTCACTTTCACTTCTAATTTTATATTCATTCATCTTTAGTCTCACTTTCTTCCCTTGCCGGCTCTTTCTGACTTTGGACGAGCCCTTGGCTTTGTTTAAATTTAAGTTTAATTTTACATTTTAAACTTGGGTGCACTGTATATTTTTTGTATTTTTTGATCTTTCAAAAATGTTTGTGTTCAATTACTAATATGTAAAATTAGTGTCTTTGTTAATATAGTGCTTTTCGGTGTTGTATTGATGTTACTATATTATTCTTTTATTATATATTTCTTTATGGTTATATGTTACTTTACTGCCCTGAGGAAGCCCACCTTTAAGGGGCGAAACGCGTTGGCTGTTTTCCTTTGTACGAACTTTATGTGTCAACAAGCACTTTATGTCAATTAAAGAAATCTTCAGAAGTCAACTGAGAGAAGTCTTGCATCATTGTCCTTTCAACTGTATTGGACTCTTTCTGCTTACCACTGTCACTGGATGTTCTTGAGTGGTGCACCCCCCGCTTGTTTTTTGTTTCGTCGGGCCTTTATGTCCCTTGGGCTCCTTTTTTGCAGCAGGTGCCTGGGTGGAGTTGCACACCGTAACTTTTCTAAAAAACTATTGTATTTTACTGGGTTTATTCAAGGGATTGTTGCGTGCTCTTTAGGCCTGCTGCATCTTGTCTCGTTATTTATTGTTAAGGCTTGTATGCACTCCCTACCCTAATATAATATGTCACGTTTTAAGGACAACTGTGAACAACTGGCAAGGGATTTATTTACCCATCAAACCAGTTCGGCTCTATCAGGTACACCTACACGTCAGACTGACGGTTTAAAAATCAAATTTCAGAAGTTGGAAAAACTGAAAAAGCAGGAATTAGCAAGGTGGTGGGATGGGATTACTTTACAAAAATATCTAGATAACAATAAAATACCGAGAGGTCTCAGAATTTTGATCTTCCCAACTTATGAGGATCTAGATGACGAATCACTTTCGGAATGGGAGGACAATTTGCAAAATGCATCATTTAATATGATGCGCATTCTTATTAAGCACACTGACAAAAAGGTCACTAAATTGCAGGGAGACATAGAAACACTGGAAAAAGAGATTGACGAAATTCCTCAGAAAGATCTGACTAAAAAGAACTATGAGATCTTGGAAAGGATAGTGGAAGACTACCAAATTTACCTTTGTAAGAAAAATTACGTAAAGTCAAACGTGACGACCTTGATTATAAATTGGGCAGAATTTATACTTTTGCCCGAAAATTTGACAATGTTAAGGTTTCTGAGACCATGATAAATAGAGGTGGTCTTTCCAGTGATACTGACCTCTCAGGCGGTAGTTCAATGTCATCCCTAGATAGTAATACCTCCAAAGGCAGCTGTTCCTCCAAGCAAAATCTCCATAGTGCCTCCAATAATTTTTTAGTCGAAATGGAGCGGCTACGTCTTGAAACAAAAACACATCGGAGAGAAATAGGACCAGAAGGGGTGGCAGATGGTGGAGAAAAAGGTTCAGAAAAACTGGGGGTCCGTACTCGTTCCAAAAAGGATTAGGTCCTATTCCCCCCCTGACTAGCGAACCAGGAGATGACCTGACTATAGTCAACTTATCTGACCGTTCTTTGAGTAACATAGAATGTAATCTATTGGGTAAAGGATTGGGATTCTGTCCCACACAGACTAATGATTATGTTGAGACTTTTGTTGATTTATTCAAATGTACTCGTCAACTCAAACTGAAGAACTTCTTCTCCTCCCACCATGGAGGGTTTCCAAGTTGTGATATATCCACACCCCAGTCTGTGGACCATGTCAGTGGGGGTACCCACACACTGGCTGAATCAGTATCAGACTTGTATGATATAAAACTTCTGATGTCTCTACAAGATGATGGTGGAACTAGTATTGAGGACATCAGAACTGATCTACAAATCAAGGAGGATCTTAACACCACCAGTGGTCTTAGATTACGGTCTAAGTTTATTCCCTCTAACTCACACAACAATATTGATGTTTTTTCAATGAAGGTTTCATATGAATTGTTTCAATATCTCAGTACTTTCAAAATCAATTGGCAGCAAAAAGACAATTTGTCCACACTCGAGCGCAAGGCCCTTATTAACCTTAAAAAAGATCAATCCATTGTAATTCGCGGGGCAGATAAAGGTGGGAATGTAGTCATTATGAATAGGTGTGACTATATGCATGAAATAGATAGACAACTGGCTGATACTGCATGTTATAAACGGCTCACTGGCAACCCGATCCATGGATTGACAGAATACATTAACAACAAACTATGGGGGTGGCACGAACTGGGTCTACTCTCTGACCATGAATACAAATATTTATTAGTAAAATGTCCCAGATATCCTTGTATCTACATCCTTCCAAAAATACATAAGGAAGGCACATTCCCTCCATGGAGACCTATATTATCAGGGATTGATTCCCCTACGGAGAGACTATCGGAATTCGTGGATTTCTTTTTACAGAAATTTGTTTCCAATCTACCTTCATTTATTCAGGACAGCAAAGACATCTTGAACAAGTTTGAAGATTTTCCATGGTCGGATGATCTATTATTCGTCACCATGGATGTGAACAGTCTTTATACTTGCATCCAGAAATCATTTGGCATACTGGCTGTCACTTCTTATCTTAATACTCGTACCGCTGATCATCTTTCCCACAATCAGATGCTTCTAGAAATGATCGATATTATCCTGTCCAGGAACTACTTTTTACATAATACCCAGTGGTTCCAACAAATACAGGGGACGGCGATGGGTTCTAAATTTGCCCCGTCCTATGCCTGCCTCTTCATGGGATGGTTTGAGAAAATACATGCTTGGGAGAAGTGTGCCTCCCCTTGGACTGAATTTATTGTCTTCTGGGGAGGGTACATTGATGATATCATTTTAATATGGAACGGGTCCATTGAACAACTCACTCAATATCATGCCTTTCTTAACGACAACTCCTACAACGTTAAGTTGAGTCTGCAATATAGTAAGGTTTCTATTGATTTTTTGGACATAAGATTCTTTATTCAACATAACTCCATACAAAGTGTTTTATACAGGAAATCCACGTCTTGCAATAGTCTCCTCCATGTGACTAGTGCACATCCATCCTCTGTCATTAATAATATTCCCTTTGGTGAGATGACTTCTGTACGACGGAATTGCAGTACTGATGATAAATTTTGGGAACATATTGGACTTGTCAAACAAAGATTTACTAATAGGGGCTATGACCGCATGACCCTTTTGAAAGCGGATTAGGAACACATCGAGAAAGGATACTTTATCCCTAACACCTCGCACTGACAAAAAATGTACCAAACTTCTGTCTTCTGTTACCAGATATACAGTCTACAGTCAGGGTATCTACAGAATACTTAAACGACATTGGCACTTACTAACTGATTTACCTGGACTGGAAGGGCTTCTCCCTAAAACTCCCAAGATCACTTATCGGAGAGGAAGGACACTTAGGGACTTTCTCTGCCCCAGCTATGTCCCTGCACCAATCACAACCACTTGGCTCCCCACTAAACCCTCGGGTTTCTACATCTGTCATGAATGTAATATGTGTACTTTTGGTTTGGACAAAACCAAAAAATCTTTGTTACAACAATACTGGGACATATACTATCAATGGTTTCATTAACTGCAACACCAAATTTGTGACATATGTTTTAGGGTGTGCATGTAAGAAAATGTATGTGGGTAGTAATGTCAGACCTCTCAAACAAAGAATACAGTAACATGTTTGTGCCATCAGGAACAACGATAGCAGATATCCACTAACATCACACATCGCATTAGCTCACCCCCACGACAGTTCAATCTGGTTCCTAGGGATCGACTACATTCCACCACACCCCAAGGGAGGGAATAGGGAACTACAATTGCGTAAAAGGGAGGCGTCTTGGATTTGCCGGTTACGAGCAGTAGAGTTGGGACATAACACTGACCACGAGTTTCATTATTGTTTATAATACTATGTTCCTATGAGACCTTTCTTATCTATGTATCTTTTGTATAACTTATCAGACATGGCTCGAACTATTATGAATGATATGTTCATGAGGTCTTAGCATAGGCCTCTATAGTCAACCACTTAAAAATTTTGTTATAAATTTACATGGTATCTTTCGTTTGTGGAATGATTTCCTTTAAGTGATTTGATTCTTTAACTTGTCCAATGTACTTGTTTATGGCTTTAGCTTATAATTGTTCTTTGTACAATCTTGCTTTTTATTGATATATTATCTATTGACAATGTTTCTCTGTTTTAACTTTATGACTCTCTTTCTTCTTTACCAACACTCGACTTTACTTTCCAAACAACTTGTTCGTTGCTTGGGGTCACGTTCCACTGTTTAATACAACACACTCTTACTCTCTTGGGGGCATATACACAATTTTTGTCTCTATTTTTTCTCTATCTTTAATTTATTATAACTCGGGATTCTTACGGTGCCTTTCTGTTACATGTCACACCTTTTATGCACATTTTCTTTTCTAAGATGGCTGCCACTTATAGTCCGCTCTCTAGTTCTATTTTTGAGACCTTTACGAACACGACGCCTGCTACAATGCAGTCCGTCGTCGATTTCTACATCGCCCAGTGTGACATGGCGGTAACCCTTGGAACCTGGCGTCCGCCTCTCCCGTATTTAAACGCTACCGTGCATCTGTTCGCTAAACATACTTAAAATTGGTACGGGCGGCACATGGCCGGGCCCTGTTATTCTTTACATTTACCGGCCTCAGATACTACTTTCTTTTGGTATAGGTAAGGGCAATATATTACCTTGAGCCAGTATTGGCTACACTTTTGTTTGACGAATGGCATCTCATCTCTTTCGAGTATCACCAGCCTTTAAACTTACTTTTTTCTCTTACAATCTTTTCTTGTTTTCATTTTCGAGGATATCGTTGTTCCTCTTCATGTTTATCCAACATGTTCAACAGGTTTCAAATTGGGAGTTATCTACCTCCCCAGCACTAATTTTCCCTTTTGACCTTCAGCCTTTGTTTCTTACTACTTATTTAGATAATTACCTTTTTGATCTTTTTTATTAGGTCCATCAAATACATTTGCGTTTTGAAACTTCGTAGAATTTCTTTTACAATTTCTGGAATACTACTTGGGTATGTCTTTTTTGATTTATACTTTTTTACTCACATCATCCTTATGGGAGTTCCTTAACCCTTGAAGTAGAAATTATCGGCCTGAAGTTAATATTTTTCGTGCACTTCTCTTCTCCATATTACACATCACATGGCATGCATGTCGCACTTTTTGGATTCTCCTTAGTGTTTATTTCACTTTTACTTCTAATTTTATATTCATTCATCTTTATTCTCACTTTCTTCCCTTGCTGGCTCTTTCTGACTTTGTACGAGCCCTTGGCTTTGTTTAAATTTAAGTTTAATTTTACATTTTAAACTTGGGTGCACTGTATATTTTTTGTATTTTTTGATCTTTCAAAAATGTTTGTGTTCAATTACTAATATGTAAAATTAGTGTCTTTGTTAATATAGTGCTTTTTGGTGTTGTATTGATGTTACTATATTATTCTTTTATTATATATTTCTCTATGGTTATATGTTACTTTACAGCCCTGAGGAAGCCCACCTTTAAGGGGCGAAACGTGTTGGCTGTTTGGCTGTTTTCCTTTGTACGAACTTTATGTGTCAACAAGCACTTTATGTCAATTAAAGAAATCTTCAGAAGTCAACTGAGAGAAGTCTCGCATCATTGTCCTTTCAACTGTATTGGACTCTTTCTGCTTACCACTGTCGCTGGATGTTCTTGAGTGGTGCACCCCGCTTGTTTTTTGTTTCGTCGGGGCCTTTATGTCCCTTGGGCTCCTTTTTTGCAGCAGGTGCCTGGGTGGAGTTGCACACCGTAACTTTTCTAAAAAACTATTGTATTTTACTGGGTTTATTCAAGGGATTGTTGCATGCTCTTTAGGCCTGCTGCATCTTGTTCTCATTATTTACCTTTGTAATACGAGGAAACAAAGACGTTGCATGGAGTAGGGGAAGAGAGGCGTCACTGGAGCCGGTGCTGTGTCGATTCCTTACCGCTACCGGGAAGGTGAGGCTCGGTTCCTTAGTGCTAGGCAAGGGAGGTAAGGGGTTGGTTCCTGTGGCGGGGGAGGTGGTGCAGCATTGGTGGTGAGGCATCAGTTCCTTACAACTGGCAGGGGTCGGTGATTCCAGCAGGTTAAGATGTGAGGCATCAAATTTGGAGTGTCGCGATCACACCTCGAGCCCCAGGTGCTGCAGCAGAGTTGTATGTCATGGACGTTGGTCACATGCCAGTCAAGACTCATGCTGTGGAGGGACTTTGGAGGCGCTGCAGCAGCATTGTGCCTGTGGAGTCGGTTGCGGTAGTTGCACTAAGCGGGAACAATGGCTCCTGGTGCATTTAGTGGCACGGAGTCAGACAGCGGCACCGGTTCGGAAGTCACTCTGGAGTGGATGTGCTTGTTTCTTCTTGGTTACACCAGGACTCACTCCCAAGGGCCCAGGAACTGGATTTGGCACCACATGGCAAGTCCGGGCTCTCAGCAAGAGAACCCAGGTGTTTGCAGATGAAATCTTTGATGTCCCTGAGACTTCTAACAGGGGGTAAGCTAATTTCAAGCCCTTGGAGAACCTTGGGCAGCAGGATGTAGAAAGCAAAGCCTTGTCCTTTCTCTCCCAGGATAGAAGCAGCAAGCATCAGGCCAGCACAACAAAGCAACAGGCAGAGTGGTTCCCTCCTACAGCATCTAGCTCGTCTTCCTGGCAGAATGTCCTCAGTCCAGAAGTATTTTAACTTTGTGGGCTCAGAAGTGCAGTACTATGAAGTAGGCAAACTTCAAAGAGAAGTCTTTGTAGTGCACAATAACCTGCATTTCCTGCCCTGGCCCCAGACACACTCCACGGGGTTGGGGTTGAAGGCTGCTTTTTGCAAGGACAGGCACAGCCCTATTCAGGTGCGATTGTCAGCTCCTCCAACTACTCTAGCTCAGGAAACCCCTCAGGATACGCAGGGCACACCTCAGCTTCCGTTGTGTGACTGTCTAGAGTGAATTTACAACCAGCCCAACTGTCATCCTGACCCAGACATGTATTCCACTGACAGGCAGAGGCACAGAATGGTTAAACAAGAAAATGCCCACTTTTTAAAAGTGCCATTTTCAAACTTACAATTTAAAAACCAACGTCACCAAAAGATGTATTTTTAGATTATGAGTTCAGAGACCCCAAACTCCTCATCCCTATCTGCTTGAAATGGGAAATTACACTTATAAGATGTTTCAAGTCAATCCCCATGTTACTTTATGGGAGAGATAGGCCTTCCAATAGTGAAAAACGCATTTAGCAGTATTTCACTATCAGGACATATAAAACACACCAGTACATGTCCTACCTTTTGAATACACTTCACCCTGCCCATGGGGCTGACTTGGGCCTACTTTAGAGGTGACTTACATGTAGTAAAAGGATAGGTTTAGGCTTGGCAAGTGGGTGCACTTGCCAGGTCGAAATGGCAGCTTACAAATGCACATACAGACACTGCAATGGCAGGCCTGAGACATGTTTACAGGGCTACTCGTGAAGGTGGCACAACCAGTGCTGCAGGCCCTATAGTAGCATTTGACTTACAGGCCCTGGGCACACCTGGTGCACTAAACTAGGGACTTACTAGTAAATCAAATATGCCCATCATAGATAAACCAGTCACCAATACAATGTAGACAGAAGCACTTTCACTTTAGCACTTGACAACAGTGGTAAAGTGCCCAGAGTTCTAAAGCCAGCAAAAACGAAATTCAGTACCAGATCAAAACAAGAGGGCAGAAGCAACATGTTTAGGGATAACCCTGCGAAAAGGGCCATTTCCAACACATATTTTGCCAAAGTTGGCAAAATAACCATTTACACTGCTTTGCACAGCAATGCAAGCAGGCTCCAAGGCCTTTACAGAACGCAATTGCCTGATGAGTAGCAATGTGTTGCATTAACCAAAGACATAGGAGAAGGGAGATGTTTGCCAAATATCACATCAGCTCACGAATACAGAGATGGTAAATGTATGAAGCATCCATGTCAAAAGTCAAGCACAAATGTATGTGTACCTACACAATCTCACTTAATATGGTGTGATGGAGATGTTTGAAATTACCCCTGCATGTTAAGAGTACTGTACCCCTGCCCTGTGGTTAGAACTGTGTAGTTGTGTGGCTCACCAATTCTGGTACATACCCAAAGGGGAACAGGGAATATGCATCTGTGCTATGACATAGGCGTATTTTAAGGATTGCAGTCTGCCTGGACCAGGATGGCCACAAAACACCTGCCCTCATAACAGATGTACGCTACTTACTGCCTTTGCCACAATTAAGACAGAGTTAAAGTGGGGGTGGCAGCATATTGAGTAGTGAAAGTAGTGTGAATTAGCATTCAACCCTAGTTCACTGCAGTAAAGCCTACTGGATCACACACCTCTTCAAAAGGTCCATTGCTGTTTACTTCACTCACCCCCATGCACAACAGCAGGTTATTCAGGAAATGTGAGCATGTCAAAAAATGTGCTGCATGCCTGTGCAAGACATACACAACACTTTTTGAACTGTATAACAGTGTGCACATGGGTAACCTGTCTGCTGGTTCTTTGTATCCTACATGGCACACTCTAAAATAGGTCAAAGGTATTGTTGAACTAAACAGTGGTGTTGAATAATAAGTATTGTCACGCAGAGCTGCAAGTCACCTTGCGCTGCATGACAGGAAAATGGCAGAAATGTGCTGTATTTAAAATATTCAGAATACCTGCTTTTTCCTCTGCCTTGGTGTGGTTATGGCTGCCTAAGGCCAACTCAGACAAACCTGCATCATGGTGCAAGGGTGCTCCTTTTGCATGCAGGAATGCGTTTTGTGCATGAGAGGGCATGTTCAAGTAAATATAAAAACCTGATAGGCATATTCCATGAGCTGTATGATCGACTGAATGGAGCACACATTGATAGAGAAATTAACAATTGTATTTACATGCATTACTCCTTGTACCACCTCTCCCCCTGAAAGGCATATCTTTCTTGAGAATTTCCAGGTCTACCAGTTCTGGGTAATCGAGGAATGCACCTAAAACCATGGAACGCCTTCCCAGTACAGAGTTAGGCAGCGCTGTGATTTGTGCTGTGTTGCTTCACTCCTGATTTATGCAGCCACTCAGGGCCATGCAAAATGGCCTTGTGTGCCTTCTTAAATCTCTCTTAGGGCTGCCATGCTATTGCACCGTCTTGCCTGGTCCACGAGCAATGCCAGTCTGCTTATAAATATTCGCCTAAGTGTCAGGGGACATGAAATACTACAAACTACTTTGCTTTAGCACCTGGTCACTGCCTCCTGTCACTCTGACCTGAAAAGTGGGGGCACCCCAGTCCAGGGACTATTGGCGTGGTCCTAAGGTGTATGATCCAGCAGACGCCATGCTTCTACAGTAGATCCAGGTCATTCTTCCTGTTTCGCGGGTCCAAACCCGCACATCACCCCTGTTGCACAGCTCTGAATCCATGCATCGCTCATGTAGCACGGATCCGAACCCACACATCACCCCTGTTACGCAGCTCCAAACCCACGCATCAGCCGTGTTGCGCAGATCTGGTTCTTCTTATGGTTCATTTTCCATTCCCTTCCCAGGATTCTGGCCTCTGGGTGTAGGGTCAGCCAAAGGAACCCACCCAAGAACAGAAAGGACAGGTGGAAGTGTGTGCACTGGCATCTAAATAAGTATTTTGGACTGGATCGGACTGTCAGACAAATCGAACATCATTGGGCTGATGTAATGCCAAGGGAGGATGATCTTCTGGACCTGCTTGGACTGGAGGTGGGAGACCCAGTAGGTATGTAAGTATCATCTGCATGTAGTAATGTAGCTATAACAGTCATTCAAAACAAACATTTAAGGGACATAATTTGAGTAGTTATAGTTTCACACTACATCATGCAACGTGCAACATGTGCATTACAATGAATACATTAAAACTAATTAAGCTACCTAAGGGCACTTTGTGTGTCTCAGAGTGGCTATATTAAGTCAGCGTAAAGCAACGCAGAGGCAATTATTAGGCTGCCATACCCTGGAACAAGGGGCTGATCAATGGGTTGTGGATCGGTGCATACAATGAACATACATGGAATTATGAGCATTTCCTTATTTAACATATGCGAATGACAAAGGAATGCTCTCAACATACCTGAGCTCCACAGTTTATGGCTAAGCAGGAAATATATGTATAATCTCCATTTATGTTAAACGTTGGATGTGTGCTGCACATGTACACAGATTAATATGCCTCAGACAAATGTAAATGTGCAGGAATGTGTACCTTCCAGGACAACACAAAACAAACCTGCTTACAAGGCATGCTCCCTTGCACCAAGTTACAAGGTAGCATGCATTGCTGCTAGTCAGCACTCAGTGCACCAGTGCCATTAAAAACTCTGATATGAACTTTACAATGTTACATACGATGTATACGTGTCCTTTCCTATCACAGCACTGCTTTGTTCTGCCTAGGGCCAATGGTATCACCCATGTTTCATGGTGCAATGGGGCCTGACATGATGCTGACCAGCAGTACTAAAAACATCACATGCCTGTGGCATGCTTCAGGTATAAGATGATAGATACTTCTGACCTACAACATCCAGCCATTTCAGCCCTGCAAACTGATTAGCTGCATCCCATATTAATCCAATGTATCCATATGAGTTTCAAGAATGTTGAATATATCCAAAATACTAGGATGACATAGTATTTCATATAGAGTTTTGACAGTATGTAGTTGTGCTATTTACAATGCAATGTCCAAATCCTTGTCTTCAGGTGGGAATATCCTATACAACCAGGGTGAGGTGGACAGCTTCCAGGACCCCCAATGCAACCAGTAAATGTAATAAGTACATGGATGTAGCTATTTGACGTCTGCATGTGATCTATGCAATTTGTAACATTGTGATGTGTTTTGGGAAGTATAAATCACCTACAACCAATTTACAGTCAGTTGTGCCAATTAAACTTGGCCACAGATTCATTTCGGAATGAACAAGGAGACATGTCATTGTGAATGTAGGGGCAATGCAAGCAGGTCCACATGATATAAGCATGTTTACATCTGTGGTGATGTTAGCATATCTATAGTCTGGATGCTTTTGGCACAGAGACAATCATTGGGTGCATAATCTGCAGGTGTTCAACACAAACAAATATGTCCGTACCACAGATTTCACAAACATATGAAATTGTGTTTTGCCAGATGTAGCAGCAAAGTTAATTGATCATTGGTAAGCTTGTCTTGGTAGGTTTATGTTGCATATGTCGAATGTTGTGTATGCCACAGGTGCTGATTATGTGCAATAATGATACACAGGCACTGTTACCATGTGCTAAAAGGAAGGTATCACAAAATCAGAGTAACACAAAATGTGTGGCAATATGCCACATATATTCCTTCACCATGCAGCATACTATGCTTATACATGCTGCATTCATTTGACCTCTAATGCAACATAATTACAGTGGGACTGGCCACAGGTGTAGCTAAAGATACATGGTGAAGAACACTGAAAATGTTTCTAGACACATAAATGCATGTATGTAGCTGTGTGTTAGACCAAAAGCCAAATTGTAAAATCATGTAGGGCTGTCAGCAGGGTAACCATCACAATCTAACCATTTTGCCTATGATAGATGCTGTGAATGTTGTGTTAGGGATACATTTTTCTAAATCATGGATCTGACCCATGACAGAAAATAAAAAATTGGCAACACGTGTTTCTGTAAGGGTGTTAGTACATTATCCTACAGACTTTAAAAAATCAGGGGGTCATTCTAACTTCGGCGGGCGGCGGAGGCCGCCCGCCAAAGTTCCCCCGCCAGAACACCGCAGCGCGGTCAAATGACCGCCGCGGTGATTCTGACTTTCCCGCTGGGCGGGCGGGCGACCGCCAAAAGGCCGCCCGCCTGCCCAGCGGGAAAGCACCAGCAACGAGGAAGCCGGCTCCGAATGGAGCCGGCGGAGTTGCTGGTGTGCGACGGGTGCAGTTGCACCCGTCGCGATTTTCAGTGTATGCCAAGCAGACACTGAAAATCAATGTGGGGCCCTGTTAGGGGGCCCCACGACACCCGTTCCCGCCAGCCAGGTTCTGGCGGTGAAAACCGCCAGAACCAGGCTGGCGGGAAGGGGGTCGGAATCCCCATGGCGGCGCTGCTTGCAGCGCCGCCGTGGAGGATTCCCTGGGGCAGCGGGAAGCCGGCGGGAAACCGCCGGCTTCCCTTTTCTGACCGCGGCTTTACCGCCGCGGTCAGAATGCCCCCGGAAGCACCGCCAGCCGGTTGGCGGTGCTTCCTCCGTCACCTACCCTGGCGGTCTATGACCGCCAGGGTAGGAATGACCCCCTCAGTTTCTCAACCTAACCCAAAGCATGGCTGTTGTAATCCAGCATTAGGGCGCCCTCAGAGTAGGCCATACCATCACTATCTGAAATGGTGTGATAAAAGAACATTCACAATGATGCCCTGGAGGCTGTAAGGTTGTAGACCTGCTACTCTGGGTAACTCATTACCAGAATGACTGACCAATGCACATTGTGAGTGTGGATATACACATGGCAGGGTTTTGGTCATTGTTTTGCAGGTCTTAACTGGATGTCAGCTTTCAGATCTCTGTGCAATGTGTATTTATTGGGATCATTGTGCTATTCCAATTGCTGTAAAACCTATGGACTGTCAGTAGGCCTTGATGCATTGATTCAGTATAGGTGTCATGTATCTCATTAGCTCCTGCTATAACAGTTCATTTTTCATTCCATCACCTCCTTTCTTTCTTCTAGTTCTTTATATCCAGGGCTAGACTGGGACCCCAAAGCAGCCATGGCAAATTTGGTCAGACTAGCCCCCACATAGTGCATAGTGAGTGAGCCTGACCACTTCAAGCAAAGTTTGAGGGGTTACTCCCCAACAAAAAATTTGGAAATAAATAGCAAAAAATGGTGCATTCTGCAGCACATTTTTCATTATATATTTAAATATATTAACTTTTAAAGCATAGTAAATGATGACCTTACAATGCACAAAGATACCTAGTCATACCCACAGACATTCTTACAAAGATTCCAAAAAAAGACAGACCAGTCCCCAAGCGAGCTATCCAGACCACGGGATTTAGGGGGTTCTTCCCCAAGAAACTTTTGAAAGAATGGCAAAATGGAGTATTCTACTTACAGTAGTCATTCACTATTCAAAGACATTAACGTTTAAAGCATAGTAAAAAATAACCTCACAGTGTACCAAGATACCCACTTAAATCTTCTTTATTTAATCTATTAGAGCGTGGTCATTATTGCTTCTTATTTGGCATCTGTTATACATTAACAATGAAAAGCACTGTACTCGGGCAAGTCTTTTTAAATTAGGGTTCTCTTTAGTGTATAGTTATTTTTAAGGATAGCCGACTTTGAGTAAAAAGGAGAAGTCCACATTTTAAAATAGTCTTTTTTTCTCTGGTTGCAGATTTGTGGCTATCGTGTGGTGATAAAATGACCTCAACTACCTACAAGCAACAGAACTGCGCATCATTCTGGAGGCAAAGAAGTATTACAGCTATTAAAGCTGTGAGATGCAGAAACCAAAACGTAGTCATCGTCAAAATTAGCATTGAGAGTGCTGAGATACACGTGTTTCAGGGACACTATCATAAGCTAAAAACATCACAAACAGGATCATGTTGGCAGGAAGGGGACGGTTATCAGAGGCAACATGCATCACCAACGAGTATTTAAGGCTAGCTATTGTGACCCGTTGATTACTCAGATGCTGCAGATGAGGTACACTGCTGCCTGTCTTATTGTGGCGTAGAAGCAATTCCACCTCACAGCCATCGAAACAAGAGCCCAGGCATAATTGTTCCACTATCAGTTGAATGTGAATGGAGAAATGCACATGGATTGCACTTCTCCTTAAGAATACTCTGCTGCAGGTGTGAGATATAAGACATGAAGGGGGATATTTAAGAGCCTCTGAAAGGTGATTCTCTGATGACGCTGTGCACTGCTCTGTATTTATTAGATGGCTTTAAGCCACTTTTGTGGCTTAATGGCACTTTGTAAATACGGCCCCTTCACATGCAGCACTTTGCGTGGAACGGGCGTGCAATGGGTGTTGCGGTGGGCATGCCACAGCAACACCTATTGCATTTTGACACTTCCACAGATTTTATGAGTTTTCTTAAACTGGAGGCAGCGCCAAAATCTAACACAATCCGAGGGGTGGCTTTAACATGGCGCAATGAGGAGAATGCTGTCATTTCTCCTCTTTTTTTGCTCTTCCTATGTGCGCTGCATGTTGCAGCACACGTAGAAAGAGGAAATCGCCATTTAAGATTGTTTTTGTACAGGAAGGTGCAAGGGTTGCTGCTTTGGTGCATGGCAGCAAATTTAGTGCAGGGGGAAACACAGGGGTGCGCCGTATTCTAGTAAATACGGCGAATCCCTGCATTTTGAAAATGACGGTATGTGACGCTGCCAAATTTGGCACACCATTGCGTTCCCGTCATTTTCTCTTAAATCTGGCCCGAAATGTCATACATAGGAACACAGAGTATGGAAATGTCACTCTTATGTGAGCTGACAACTTGGCAACACCAACTTGTCAGTTCACAGAAGAGTAGCATGTCTATGCTTTCAATTGGCAGCTCTGCAAACACATTGCGGCTGCTGCTGGCTTCTTGCATGGGGTCTGGACTAGGTTTACCTATACAGTGATTCTTTTCTCTGCCTCCATTCATAACCATCTGTGACTGCATGCACCACTGTCCATCTTTTATTTCCACAACATCAGTCCTCGTAGAAATAAAAGACAGACAACTGAGCTGGAAAGTGACTCAGAGAGTGGTAGGCTGCTGACTTTGTTACTGAGGGCAAATAGGGGCCAATTTTGTGACACTGCTACAAAACTGGCCACCAGTAACAAAACCACCTCCACCCTTACAGCCTCCAGGGGAAACACCTGATCCTCGGTACTTGCTGGTCTGGCAGTGAAAGATAAGAGCATATTCGACCCAGTTAAATCCCTGGAAGTTTCAAATTTGTTTCCTGAGTGGAAGATACCGATACTTTTGAATGGAAGAAAGTATTGTGACATTTAGTGTCTTGTATTTTTTAGTATAACTCAAGACATCGTCATTTTCCACAAGGAAAAAGAATGCCAGGCTATTTATAACAGTAAACATCACAAACAGTTATTTGGTATTGTAGGAAAGTACCATCGTGCCTGGCATGTTACCCCCATATTTCACTGTATATATGTTGTTTTAGTTGTATGTGTCACTGGGACCCTGCCAGCCAGGGCCCCAGTGCTCATAAGTGTGCCCTGTATGTGTTACCTGTGTTATGACTAACTGTCTCACTGAGGCTCTGCTAACCAGAACCTCAGTGGTTATGCTCTCTCTGCTTTCCAAATTGTCACTAACAGGCTAGTGACCAATTTCACCAATTCACATTGGCATACTGGAACACCCTTATGATTCCCAAGTATATGGTACTGAGGTACCCAGGGTATTGGGGTTCCAGGAGATCCCTATGGGCTGCAGCATTTCTTTTGCCACCCATAGGGAGCTCTGACAATTCTTACACGGGCCTGCCACTGCAGCCTGAGTGAAATAACGTCCACGTTATTTCACAGCCATTTACCACTGCACTTAAGTAACTTATAAGTCACCTATATGTCTAACCTTCACCTGGTGAAGGTTGGGTGCTAAGTTACTTAGTGTGTGGGCACCCTGGCACTAGCCAAGGTGCCCCTACATTGTTCAGGGCAAATTCCCCGGACTTTGTGAGTGCGGGGACACCATTACACGCGTGCACTATACATAGGTCACTACCTATGTATAGCGTCACAATGGTAACTCCGAACATGGCCATGTAACATGTCTAAGATCATGGAATTGTCACCCCAATGCCATTCTGGCATTGGGGAGACAATTCCATGACCCCCGAGTCTCTAGCACAGACCCGGGTACTGCCAAACTGCCTTTCCTGGGGTTTCCATGCAGCTGCTGCTGCTGCCAACCCCTCAGACAGGTTTCTGCCCTCCTGGGGTCCAGCCAGGACTGGCCCAGGAAGGCAGAACAAAGGACTTCCTCAGAGAGAGGGTGTTACACCCTCTCCCTTTGGAAAAAGGTGTCAGGGCTGGAGAGGAGTAGCCTCCCCCAGCCTCTGGAAATGCTTTGATGGGCACAGATGGTGCCCATCTCTGCATAAGCCAGTCTACACCGGTTCAGGGATCCCCCAGCCCTGCTCTGGCGTGAAACTGGACAAAGGAAAGGGGAGTGACCACTCCCCTGACCTGCACCTCCCAGGGGAGGTGCCCAGAGCTCCTCCAGTGTGCTCCAGACCTCTGCCATCTTGGAAACAGAGGTGCTGCTGGCACACTGGACTGCCCTTAGTGGCCAGGGCCAGCAGATGACGTCAGAGACTCCTTCTGATAGGCACTTACCTGTGTTACTAGCCTATCCTCCTTCTTAGGTAGCCAAACCTCCTTTTCTGGCTAATTAGGGTCTCTGCTTTGGGGAATTCTTGAGATAACGAATGCAAGTGCTCATCAGAGTTCCTCTGCATCTCTCTCTTCACCTTCTGCCAAAGGATCGACCGCTGACTGCTCAGGACGCCTGCAAAACCGCAACAAAGTAGCAAAGAGGACTACTGCAACCTTGTATCGCTGATCCTGCCGCCTTCTCGACTCTTTTCCTGGTGGTGCATGCTCTGGGGGTAGCCTGCCTCCTTCTTGCACCAGGAGCTCTGAAGAAATCTCCAGTGGGTCGACGGAATCTTCCCCCTGCAACCGCAGGCAACAAAAGACTGCATCACCGGTCCTCTGGGTCCCCTCTCAGCACGACGAGCGTGGTCCCTGGAACTCAGCAACTCTGTCCAAGTGACTCCCACAGTCCAGTGACTCTTCAGTCCAAGTTTGGTGGAGGTAAGTCCTTGCCTCCCCATGCTAGACTGCATTGCTGGGTACCGCGTGATTTGCAGCTGCTCCGGCTCTTGTGCACTCTTCCAGGATTTCCTTCGTGCACAGCCATGCCTGGGTCCCTGACACTCTAACCTGCACTGGACAACCTTCTGAGTTGTCCTCCGGCGTCGTGGGACTCTCTTTTGTGTCTTCGGGTGAGCTCCGGTTCACTCCTCTTCTAAGTGCCTGTTCCGGTACTTCTGCGGGTGCTGCCTGCTTCTGTGAGGGCTCCCTGACTTGCTGGGTGCCCCCTCTGTCTCCTCATCCAAGTGGCGACATCCTGGTCCCTCCTGGGCCACAGCAGCATCCAAAAACCCTAACCGGGACCTGCAGCTAGCAAGGCTTGTTTGCGGTCTTTCTGCATGGGAACACCTATGCAAGCTTCTCCACGACGTGGGACATCCATCCTCCAAAGCGGAAGTTTCTAGCCCTCTTCGCTCTTGCAGAATCCACAGCTTCTACCATTCGGTGGCAGCTTCTTTGCACCCTCAGCTGGCATTTCCTGGGCATCTGCCCACTCTCGACTTTGTCGCGACTCTTGGACTTGGTCCCCTTGTTCCACAGGTACTCTCGTCCGGAAATCCACTTTGGTTGCATTGCTGGTGTTGGTCTTCCTTGTAGAATTCCCCTATCACAACTTCTGTGCTCTCTGGGGAATATAGGTGCACTTTACACCTACTTTTCAGGGTCTTGGGGTGGGCTATTTTTCTAACCCTCACTGTTTTCTTACAGTCCCAGCGACCCTCTACAAGCTCACATAGGTTTGGAGTCCATTCGTGGTTCGCATTCCACTTTTGGAGTATATAGTTTGTGTTGCCCCTATACCTATGTGCTCCTATTGCAATCTACTGTAACTTTACATTGCTTGCAATACTTCCTTTTGCTATTACTGCATATTTTTGGTATTGTGTACATATATCTTGTGTATATTTGGCATCCTCATACTGAGGGTACTCACTGAGATACTTTTGGCATATTGTCATAAAAATAAAGTACCTTTATTTTTAGTATATCTGTGTATTGTGTTTTCTTATGATATTCATATGACACCAGTGGTATAGTAGGAGCTTTGCATGTCTCCTAGTTCAGCCTAAGCTGCTCTGCTATAGCTACCTTCTATCAGCCTAGGCTGCTAGAAACACTTCTTCTACACTAATAAGGGATAACTGGACCTGGTACAGAGTGTAAGTACCCCTTGGTACCCACTACAAGCCAGGCCAGCCTCCTACATTGGTTGTGCAGTGTAGGAGGCTGGCCTGGTTTTTAGTGGGTACCAAGTGGTACTTACACCTTGCACCAGGTCCAGGTATCCCTTATTAGTGTAGAGGGGTGTCTAGCAGCTTAGGCTGATAGAAAAGGTAGCTTAGCAGAGCAGCTTAGGCTGAACTAGGAGACGAGTGAAGCTCCTACAGTACCACTAGTGTCATATGCACAATATCACAAGAAAACACAATACACAGATATACTAAAAATAAAGGTACTTTATTTTTATGACAATATGCCTAAGTATCTCAGTGAGTACCCTCAGTATGAGGATAGCAAATATACACAAGATATATGTACACAATACCAAAATATGCAGTAATAGCAATAGAAAACAGTGCAAGCAATGTATAGTCATAATAGAATGCAATGGGAGCACATAGGGATAGGGGCAACACAAACCATATACTCTAGAAGTGGAATGCGAACCACGAATGGACCCCAAACCTATGTGAGCTCGTAGAGGGTCGCTGGGACTGTAAGAAAACAGTGAGGGTTAGAAAAATAGCCCACCCCAAGACCCTGAAAAGTGGTTGCAAAGTGCACCTAAGTTCCCCAGAGACCACAGAAGTCGTGATAGGGGAATTCTGCAGGAAACAACAACACCAGCAGTGCAACAACGATGGATTTCCTGACGAGGGTACCTGTGGAACAAGGGGACCAAGTCCAAGAGTCACGATCAAGTCGGGAGTGGGCAGATGCCCAGGAAATGCCAGCTGTGGGTGCAAAGAAACTGCCACTGGATGGTAGAAGCTGTGGATTCTGCAAGAACGACAAGGGCTAGAAACTTCCCCTTTGGAGGATGGATGTCCCACGTCGTGAAGAGTCGTGCAGAGGTATTTCCGTTCAGAAAGACCGCAAACAAGCCTTGCTAGCTGCAAGGGTCGCGGTTAGGGTTTTTGGATGCTGCTGTGGCCTAGGAGGGACCAGGATGTGGCCAATTGCGTGAGGAGACAGAGGGGGCGCCCATCAAGACAAGGAGCCCTCTCAGAAGCAGGCAGCAACCGCAGAAGTGCTGGAACAGGCACTACAAAGTGGAGTGAACCGGAGCTCACCCGAAGTCACAAAGGAAGGTCCCACAACGCCGGAAGACAACTCAGGAGGTCGTGCACTGCAGGTTAGAGTGCCGGGGACCCAGGCTTGGCTGTGCACAAAGGAAATCCTGGAAGAGTGCACAGGAGCCGGAGCAGCTGCAAAACACGCGGTTCCCAGCAATGCAGTCTAGCGTGGGGAGGCAAGGACTTACCTCCACCAAACTTGGACAGAAGAGTCACTGGACTGTGGGAGTCACTTGGACAGAGATGCTGAGTTCAAGGGACCTCGCTCGTCGTGCTGAGAGGAGACCCAGAGGACCGGTGATGCAGTTCTTTGGTGCCTGCGGTTGCAGGGGGAAGATTCCGTCGACCCACAGGAGATTTCTTCGGAGCTTCTAGTGCAGAGAGGAGGCAGACTACCCCCACAGCATGCACCACCAGGAAAACAGTCGAGAAGGCGGCAGGATCAGCGTTACAAGGTCGCAGTAGTCGTCTTTGCTACTTTGTTGCAGTTTTGCAGGCTTCCAGCTCAGGCAGTAGTCGATTCCTTGGCAGAAGGTGAAGAGAGAGATGCAGAGGAACTCTGATGAGCTCTTGCATTCATTATCTCAAGAATTCCCCAAAGCAGAGACCCTAAATAGCCAGAAAAGGAGGTTTGGCTACCTAGGAGAGAGGATAGGCTAGCAACACCTGGAGGAGCCTATCAGAAGGAGTCTCTGATGTCACCTGCTGGCCCTGGCCACTCAGAGCAGTCCAGTGTGCCACCAGTACCTCTGTCTCCAAGATGGCAGAGGTCTGGAGCACACTGGAGGAGCTCTGGGCACCTCCCAGGGGAGGTGCAGGTCAGGGGAGTGGTCACTCCCCTTTCCTTTGTCCAATTTCGCGCCAGAGCAGGGCTGGGGGGTCCCTGAACCGGTGTAGACTGGCTTATGCAGAAATGGGCACCATCTGTGCCAATGAAAGCATTTCCAGAGGCTGGGGGAGGCTACTCCTCTCCTGCCTTAACACCTTTTTCCAAAGGGAGAGGGTGTAACACCCTCTCTCTGAGGAAGTCCTTTGTTCTGCCTTCCTGGGCCAAGCCTGGCTGGACCCCAGGAGGGCAGAAACCTGTCTGAGGGGTTGGCAGCAGCTGCAGTGAAACCCCTGAAAAGGCAGTTTGGCAGTACCCGGGTCTTTGCTAGAGACCCGGGGAATCATGGGATTGTCTCCCCAATACCAGGATGGCATTGGGGGGGCAATTCCATGATCTTAGACATGTTACATGGCCATGTTCAGAGTTACCATGGTGAAGCTACACATAGGTAGTGACCTATGTGTAGTGCACGCGTGTAATGGTGTCCCCGCACTCACAAAGTCCGGGGAATTTGCCCTGAACAATGTGGGGGCACCTTGGCTAGTGCCAGGGTGCCCACACACTAAGTAACTTAGCACCCAACCCTTACCAGGTAAAGGTTAGACATATAGGTGACTTATAAGTTACTTAAGTGCAGTGGTAAATGGCTGTGAAATAACGTGGACGTTATTTCACTCAGGCTGCAGTGGCAGGCCTGTGTACGAATTGTCAGAGCTCCCTATGGGTGGCAAAAGAAATGCTGCAGCCCATAGGGATCTCCTGGAACCCCAATACCCTGGTTACCTCAGTACCATATACTAGGGAATTATAAGGGTGTTCCAGTATGCCAATGTAAATTGGTTAAATTGGTCACTAGCCTGTTAGTGACAATTTGGAAAGAAATGAGAGAGCATAACCACTGAGGTTCTGATTAGCAGAGCTTCAGTGAGACAGTTAGTCATAACACAGGTAACACATACAGGGCACACTTATGAGCACTGGGGCCCTGGCTGGCAGGGTCCCAGTGACACATACAACTAAAACAACATATATACAGTGAAATATGGGGGTAACATGCCAGGCAAGATGGTACTTTTCTACACAATCCCCCCCCCCCCCCCCAAACGAAGGACAATAAGACTAGCCATGACCTGATGAGTCTTCATTGTCTAAGTGGAAATATCTGGAGAGTCCATCTGCATTGGAGTGGGTACTCACAGGTCTATGTTCCACTGTATAGTCCATTCCCTGTAGAGATATGGACCACCTCAATAATTTAGGGTTTTCACCTTTCATTTGTTTTAGCCAAAGTAGAGGTTTGTGGTCTGTCTGAACAATGAAGTGAGTGCCAAACAGGTATGGCCTCAACTTTTTCAGTGCCCAGACCACAGCAAAGGCCTCCCTCTCTATGGCAGACCAACGCTTTTCTCTAGGGGTCAACCTCCTGCTGATAAAAGCGAAAGGTTGATCCTGGCCCTCAGAATTAAGTTGTGATAAGACTGCCCCTACCCCTAATTCAGATGCAGCAGTTTGGACAATGAATTTCTTGGAGTAACAGGGGCTTTTCAGGACAGGTGCAGAGCACATGGCCTGCTTCAGCTCCTCAAAAGCTTTCTGACAGCTAGCTATCCACAATAGCTTTTTAGGTATTTTCTTAGATGTGAGGTCATTAAGAGGGGCTGCAATGGAGCCATAGTTCTTTATGAACCTCCTGTAATGCCCAGTGAGGCCTAAGAAGGCTCTCACCTGGGTCTGAGTTGTAGGGGGAACCCAATCTATAATAGTTTGGATTTTCCCCTGAAGTGGTGCAATCTGTTCTCCACCTACCAGGTGTCCCAGATAAACCACTTTGCCCTGCCCTATCTGGCACTTTGAAGCCTTGATAGTGAGGCCTGCCTTTTGCAGGGCCTCCAAAACTTTCCACAGGTGGACCAGGTGATCATCCCAGGTGGAGCTAAAGACAGCTATATCATCTAGATATGCTGCACTAAAAGCCTCCAACCCTTGCAGGACTGTATTCACCAACCTTTGAAAAGTGGCAGGTACATTTTTCAACCCAAAAGGCATTACTGTGAATTGGTAGTGCCCTCCAATGGTTGTAAATGCCGTTTTTGCTATTGCATCCTCTGATAATTTGATCTGCCAATACCCTGCAGTCAAATCAAAGGTGCTTAGATACTTGGCAGATGCCAATGTATCTATTAGCTCATCTGCCCTGGGTATAGGGTGAGCATCAGTTTTAGTTACCTGGTTGGGACCTCTATAGTCTACACAAAACCGCATTTCCTTATTTCCATCTTTGGAATGAGGTTTTGGTACAAGTACCACAGGAGAGGCCCATGGACTTTCAGAGTGCTCAACCACTCCCAGTTCAAGCATTTTCTGCACCTCTTGTTTTATGCAGTCTCTGACATGGTCAGGCTGCCTATATATCTTACTTTTGACAGGCAAGCTGTCTCCAGTATCTATAGTGTGCTCACACCTAGAAGTGGTGCCTGGCACAGTAGAAAAGAGTTCAGAAAACTGACCCAGGAGATTTATGCAGTGGTCTTTCTGCTCAGCAGTAAGACAATCTGCCAGTACTACACCTTCCACTAGAGCATCTTGTTCTGTGGAAGAGAAGAGATCAGGGAGAGGGTCACTCTCTTCTTCCTGTCCCTCATCTGTTGCCATGTGCAGGGTGAGATCAGGCTAGTGACCAATTTTACCAATTCACATTGGCATACTGGAACACCCTTATAATTCCCTAGTATATGGTACTGAGGTACTCAGGGTATTGGGGTTCCAGGAGATCCCTATGGGCTGCAGCATTTCTTTTGCCACCCATAGGGAGCTCTGACAATTCTTACACAGGCCTGCCACTGCAGCCTGAGTGAAATAACGTCCACGTTATTTCACAGCCATTTACCACTGCACTTAAGTAACTTATAAGTCACCTATATGTCTAACCTTCACCTGGTGAAGGTTGGGTGCTAGGTTACTTAGTGTCTGGGCACCCTGGCACTAGCCAAGGTGCCCCCACATTGTTCAGGGCAAATTCCCCGGACTTTGTGAGTGCGGGGACACCATTACACGCGTGCACAATACATAGGTCACTACCTATGTATAGCGTTACAATGGTAACTCCGAACATGGCCATGTAACATGTCTAAGATCATGGAATTGTCACCCCAATGCCATTATGGCATTGGGGAGACAATTCCATGATCCCCCGAGTCTCTAGCACAGACCTGGGTACTGCCAAACTGCCTTTCCCGGGGTTTCACTGCAGCTGCTGCTGCTGCCAACCCCTCAGACAGGTTTCTGCCCTCCTGGGGTCCAGCCAGGCCTGGCCCAGAAAGGCAGAACAAAGGACTTCCCCAGAGAGAGGGTGTTACACCCTCTCCTTTTGGAAAAAGGTGTCAGGGCTGGGGAGGAGTAGCCTCACCCAGCCTCTGGAAATGCTTTGATGGGCACAGATGGTGCCCATCTCTGCATAAGCCAGTCTACACCGGTTCAGGGAGCCCCCAGCCCTGCTCTGGTGCGAAACTGGACAAAGGAAAGGGGAGTGACCACTCCCCTGACCTGCACCTCCCAGGGGAGGTGCCCAGAGCTCCTCCTGTGTGCTCCGGACCTCTGCCATCTTGGAAACAGAGGTGCTGCTGGCACACTGGACTGCCCTGAGTGGCCAGTGCCAGCAGGTGACGTCAGTGACTCCTTCTGATAGGCTCTTACCTGTGTTACTAGCCTATCCTCCTTCCTAGGTAGCCAAACCTCCTTTTCTGGCTATTTAGGGTCTCTGCTTTGGGGAATTCTTAAGATAACGAATGCAAGTGCTCATCAGAGTTCCTCTGCATCTCTCTCTTCACCTTCTGCCAAAGGATGGGCCGCTGACTGCTCAGGACGCCTGCAAAACCGCAACAAAGTAGCAAAGATGACTACTGCAACCTTGTATCGCTGATCCTGCCGCCTTCTCGACTGTTTTCCTGGTGGTGAATGCTCTGGGGGTAGCCTGCCTCTTTCTTGCACCAGGAGCTCTGAAGAAATCTCCCGTGGGTCGACTGAATCTTTCCCCTGCAACCGCAGGCAACAAAAGACTGCATCACCAGTCCTCTGGGTCCCCTCTCAGCACAACGAGTGTGGTCCCTGGAACTCAGCAACTCTGTCCAAGTGACTCCCACAGTCCAGTGACTCTTCAGTCCAAGTTTGGTGGAGGTTAGTCCTTACCTCCCCACGCTAGACTGCATTGCTGGGTACTGCGTGATTTGCAGTTGCTCCGGCTCCTGTGCACTCTTCCAGGATTTCCTTTGTGCACAGCCAAGCCTGGGTCCCCGACACTCTAACCTGCAGTGCACAACCTTCTGAGTTGTCCTCTGGCGTTGTGGGACTCCCTTTTGTGTCTTCGGGTGAGCTCCGGTTCACTCCTCTTCTAAGTGCCTGTTCCGGTACTTCTGCGGGTGCTGCCTGCTTCTGTGAGGGCTCCCTGACTTGCTGGGCGCCCCCTCTGTCTCCTCATCCAAGTGGCGACATCCTGGTCCCTCCTGGACCACAGCAGCATCCAAAACCCCTAACCGCGACCCTTGCAGCTAGCAAGGCTTGTTTGCAGTGTTTCTGCGTGGGAACACCTCTGCAAGCTTCTTCACGACGTGGGACATCCATCCTCCAAAGGGGAAGTTTCTAGCCCTCTTCGCTCTTGCAGAATCCACAGCTTCTACCATCCAGTGGAAGCTTCTTTCCACCCTCAGCTGGCATTTCCTGGGCATCTGCCCACTCTCGACTTTGTCGCGACTCTTGGACTTGGTCCCCTTGTTCCACAGGTACTCTCGTCCGGAAATCCACTTTGGTTGCATTGCTGGTGTTGGTCTTCCTTGCAGAATTCCCCTATCACGACTTCTGTGCTCTCTGGGGAATATAGGTGCACTTTACACCTACTTTTCAGGGTCTTGGGGTGGGCTATTTTTCTAACCCTCACTGTTTTCTTACAGTCCCAGCGACCCTCTACAAGCTCACATAGGTGTGGGGTCCATTTGTGGTTCGCATTCCACTTTTGGAGTATATGGTTTGTGTTGCCCCTATACCTATGTGCTCCTATTGCAATCTACTGTAACCTTACATTGGTTGCATTACTTCCTTTTGCTATTACTGCATATTTTTGGTATTGTGTACATATATCTTGTGTATATTTGGCATCCTCATACTGAGGGTACTCACTGAGATACTTTTGGCATATTGTTATAAAAATAAAGTACCTTTATTTTTTGTATATCTGTGTATTGTGTTTTCTTATGATATTGTGCCTATGACACCAGTGGTATAGTAGGAGCTTTGCATGTCTCCTAGTTCAGCCTAAGCTGCTCTGCTATAGCTACCTTCTATCAGCCTAGGCTGCTAGAAACACCTCTTCTACAATAATAAGGGATAACTGGACCTGGTACAGAGTGTAAGTACCCCTTGGTACCCACTACAATCCAGGCCAGCCTCCTACAGTTATATCCTCGATACCATCAAGAGACGGATGAGAATTCCAAGCAGATACATAAACCATACAAGTTGTCACCTTCCCACTTTTAGATCAGCAGAGCGTGGAATCACAATACAATAACTCTTATACGTGTAACAGTAGTACTATTCAATAAAACCCATTAAATGACAAGAGAAGGATGCAAAGGGGAATGGTCCAAAAACATAAGATCAAAGAAAGAAAACCTTTTTGGGGGTTTACCTGAAGTCAGTGCAGCAGACATCAATGAATGGTTGTTTCACTCATATCTTCCTCCGATGTTTCTTGAAAACATCACAGTCCCTCGTACCACCATCATAGAAGATGTCCAATGTGGGCTGACTGCTCCGCCTTTTTGTTCAAAAAGTACCATAACAAAAACAGCGCAGAAAAGCTGTGTTGCCAACAACATACCTGGGCAATGTAATGAGGATGAGCAGACAGGTGCCGCCTCTGAGGCTGGATCCACCCGTGCCTATACAGGCGGGCTATGCACCGCTAATCGCCACTAAAATAAAATGAAAAGGACCATCCATATCAACCTACCCAAGGTGGGTCCATTAAGATTCACTCAAAGCTGCAAGACTCGAGAGTGCCTTAGAGCGATCTGAAACACCTGTAAAGTTGGCTGCGCTGATCCGAAAGAGAAACCTTAAACTAGTTAAGGGTGTACAGGACTGCATGAGCTTGGGGCGCGACCTTTATTTATAATTTTTGCAATGCACAATCCTTATGGCACCATAGTAAAGGAGAGCCCGGGTGGCTCGCTACATTCCTCCCATGTTTCGTTCAATGACAAACCCGTTCAGCATAAGATGGCAAAAAGATACATGACACCACTGGACGAAAGAATGAAAAAAGAAAAGTGAGAGAAACATGCACAACTGTTACCACAGAGCAAAGTCAAATACAGCCTGACCAGCCCTTTGGATTAGCATACAAAGTCTTACAGTCTCTGGCTGGGAGCAGGGTTGGGTTGCAGGTGGTATCTTCCATTCCGACCCTCGTACTTGCCTGACATGGGCCCACTAGTCAGCGGCGTGGGGATTTTATTCGACCCTCAGGAGACACGTAACTTGCCACTCTCACCCACTTTTCCAGCTCCCATATCGTCCTCGTCCTCATCACGCCAGCAGTATTTTCACCCGATGCTTCAACTCGCTTGAACCATGACACATTCTGGGTGACTTGTTGATCTCCTCGTCGGACAGTCCCCATTGTCCCATTCAGTTGGATGACAGTCCACGCAACAGGCTCGTAGGGAGTCTGGAACTTCCATCCGGGATGCCCGTCCGGGGTCACCTACATGGATATCGGGGTACTGCATTCTCCTCCTGTCAGTAGCACTTGGTCTTCCTCCTTCTTTCTTGCACGGCTACACCATCCAGCTCCCTAGGCTTCCACCCAACGTCTGTCGGGATGCAGTCTTGTCGGGGCTGCCGGAACATTAGAGCTGCCGGGCCGCACCTTGTTGTGCTGTGAGACGTCTGACGGTAGGCCCGTAGGAATTTGTGCAGGGACCACTCTACATCTTCGCCTTGGTCAATTGCAATCCCCAAAGCTCGATTGAGTCTCCTCATAAATCTCTCAACATCCCCATTGGCCTGAGGCCAGTTGGGGTAATTTGTCGGTGATGTATGGCCAGCTGGTTCAGATAGTTCCAAAACCCTTGACCATGGAATGGGGGGGGCTGTTGCCCGTTCGAATCTTGTCAGGGAGGCCCAGCAGAGCAAAAGACTTTTCTAGCAGTCGTTGGACGTGTTCAAACGCCGTTGACGCAACCACTTCAACAACTGGAAAACAGGTGCAAGAGTCAATCATGACCAAAGTCGAACGGCCGCCAGGAAAACTCCCGAAGTCCATGCTGATCTTCACCCACGGCTTGGTGCATGATTCAGTGATTACCGGGGCAGTCGGTTGGTCAATGGCTGTGATGGCGCACAAGTGACATCTCCTCATGCGATTATCAACAGCTGTGTCCATCCCAGGAAACCACACTTTGCTCCTGCTTTAGTCTTGGCTGCTCCTTGGTGCCCTTGGTGAGCTAGTTTGATTACACTGTCTCACAGTCATCTGAGAATCACTGTCCTTTGGCCCCGCAGAAAAAGGCCCTTTCCCCCTACGGACAGTTTGTCCCGCACCTTCCATATTGCCTGCATGGCCAGCCATTCATCAGGATTTTGTGCCCGGGCATTCTCGAAGAAATACTTCCATGCTTGGCGGGACACAGCATCCTTCACCCGAGTTATGACAGGATCTTGGCTGGAAGTGTCCGCTATCTCGGACAGTGTCATGGCCACCGGGCACGCGGCCTGCACCACTATATTCACTAAACATTCCATCTGCTCCGTCTCATCAACCTGGGACTCGAATGGGGACGGTTCCGGTGGATGCCATGAAAGGTAGTCAGCCGTGTTGGTCACCCCTGGACGTGAAACCACTATGGCTGGAGCAGCACCACCCATCGCTCGATTCTTGGGGGCGCCAGACGTGCCGATCTGGCAAACAATGACACAAGGGGCTTGTGATCGGTGACCACCTGGAATTCATGCCCGTACAAGTACAGGGGGAAGTGCTGACATGCCCAATGGATGGCCAGCGCCTCCCTCTCAATTTGAGCATAGCGAGATTCCATTGAGGAAAGCGCTCTGCTGGCGTATGCTACGGGAACCCACTCTTGGGTTTGTAGCCACTGCAGCAGGACAGTGCCCAGCCCAACCGGGCTGGCGTCAACTGCCACCTCCGTCCTCTTCCGCACGTGGAAATATGCCATTGTTACCTTGATGAGCAACACCTCTTTGATGCTCTGAAAAGCTTGGCTCGCTTCCACGTTCCAAACCCATTGTGTGTTCGCTTAGTGAGTTGGCTCAGACATAGTGGTTAGCTGTGGAATGAATATCCTGCAGTGTGTCGCCATAACAAAAAAACTCACTTCAGTAGCATTGCGGGGTATTAGTGCATTGTGGATGACCATTGCCTTTTGAGAGTCTACTTGCAACCCTTCGTGTGAGAAGATGTACCCAAAAAAGTAGATAGAGTTTTTGTAGAAGGCACATTTCTTTCGGTGAAGGGTAAGGCCTGCTTCAGAGAGCCACTACAGTGTGGCCCGTAGATGATAATGGTGATCTTCCAAAGTTTCAGACTAGATGAGGATGTTGTTACTGACATTGAGCACCCCTTCAAGCCCAGATAATGTTTCTTTGACTTCATTCTGGAACACCTAGGCGGCCGAGGAGATCCCAAAACTGATCCTCCGATATCGTCACATCCCCACCTGTTTGGAGAACGTGGTGATATTCCTGCTCTCGGGTGTCAGTTTGAGCTGGTGATAGCCAGAGTTTAGATCTAATTTGGAAAACCATTGCACTCCGTTGAGGTCGACAATGATGCCATCCATTGTGGGTGTAATGTGTCTCTCTCTCTCTCTTGACGGCACAGTTGGGTAAGTTCATGTCCACACACAACCGGATAGCGCCTGGCTGCTTCGGTTTAGGGGCAATTACCAGTGGCGACACCCACTGAATGGGCCAAGTGACCTCGATCATGCCCTGTTCCTCCACGGCTCTCAGCTCCTTCTCCACCTCTGGCCTCAGGTGGAAGGGAACCCTGCGGTGACACAGTGCCATGGGCCTTATGCTTTGGTCTATGTGCAATTTGAATTGCTTTCTCCTCAGCTTACCCAGTCTTGCCAATAGGTGTGGAAATTCATCCAGGAGTGTGACAGCATGTGGTTCGTGGACATGGCGAGCAAAAAAGAAAGGCTCGAGCTCTTCAGCGGTGTGACACCCCACGAGAGTTCCTTGATTCCTCTCTACCACGTGAAACTTGGCTTTGGTCTTGCAACCATTACAGGATACTGTAATTTCAATGGCCCCTTGAAGCAGCAGCGGCTCGCTCCCGTCATATGTGTAGATCTTGGTGTGACAGGGGACCAGTTTGGGTTAGGTTTGGGCTTCAACTGTCGATACAGGCCGATGTCCATGACATTGACTGATGCGCCGATTAAGTCAGGCTCCTGGGCACCACTAATGTCTACCTTGCACATGGGGGTGGGTGCCACTTTTGTTTCTTCCATCCGGTGAACAAGATGACAAAAATGTCTTCCTCGTCTTCCTTTTCGGGCGCACATCTCCCGCGCTTGCCTCACCAGCGTCTGCACCTGCACTGGCTGCAGGAGCCAGCCACCGTACAGCTGCCATCCTATCTTGTGCTGCCCTCGGCTTGTGCCGTCCCCCTCCACACACCTTGGCAAAATTAATGATCTTCCAGCATTTGGTGCATGTTTTTTCTCATGCGGGACAGCTTCCCGGTATCTGGTGTTCCAGACCACAGTTGCCGCACTCTTTCTCCCCTTGTTTCTGAGGGTGCGACTGTCACTGGGGAGGTTGGCGCAGCTGCAGGGCATCGACCTGTTCCTCTTTCATCACGGCTGGTTGCGCAGAACTATTCCCCATCGAGGACTGACCTCTCGCAGCAGCCATGGCGTCTGCCCTGCTGGCCGAGAGGTCATGTGAGTGAGCCAAGATCAGGATCTCATCAAGAGCGATACCCGATTGCCCTAGAATGAGCTTGCGTAGCATGTTGAACCGGCACCCCTGGATGGCCTGTGAATGGATTTCTTTGTGTTGATTGAGGTCCACGCATGTGCTTGCGAGTTTCTGAAGCCTGGCGTAGAACATGTCTACTGATTCTGTGTCCATTTGTTGCCCCTGGCATAGTTTGAACCTTTAAAAGTCCGGGTGTAGCTGGGGATTGAAGTATTGATTTAACGCTGTCACTGCAGCATCAAAATCATCAATTCCCCCTGTGTTGGGGCGTGTCTCAAAAAGCTCGTAAAGTTCATCGCTGCGCATGTGCAGCATGTGATGTCTCCCCATGGCACCATCCGTCTCCCTGGTGGCGTGAAAATAGGTGTACAGTTGGCCAATGGTGCCATCACAGCGCAGCCGTGGCGGGGTCGGCCAGTTGGATATAAGGGGGTATCATTGTCACTGATGAGTGGGCTCCCACGTTGGGCACAGGCTGGTGTTGTTCACGGTGTTGCTGGGATGAGCATATGACGCAGTGTTTGTGCCCGGCACCGCTCTTACTGTGTCGTTGTGGGCAGTTATGTCAGTATCTGTTGCCTGTAGTGAATGTTCCCAATTGTTACTATATACCTTATGCCACTTTTACCCCACCAAAAAACTTCATGCTGGTTACTAGGCAGTCCCAATGCCCGTCCGTAAATCTACTTCTCCGCAAATTTTGCCGACCAGCCATGTGACCATCTTGTCCTTCCGTGGACCAGATACACATCCTGCAGATAAAACAATCTGTAATATCGGTCTTTTACAAACTTTCCCAGACCACAAACCCCAAACATATGTCCTGTACTGGTGCAAGCTGCTGCAAAAATTGGTCGCACCACCCTCAAGGCATCACGTAATGCTTGCAGCATCTAGACTTCCACCTCCATATACTGCTGATCTTCGCCCAGTCCCAACCTAAATGTGCCGCAGCAGTAGCTGCCCCAATTCAGAATGAATGCGTGCCAAAATCAAGAGCTTGGCGACCCGTCCGCTGTAACGCCCTCCTTAAGACTTGCAAAAGCTGGAAAGCCATAAGCCCTCAAAGACCTCCGCACACTCCGAAAACTCATCCAATCCGAACCCGGACACGCCACCATGTTACCACCTTTCTCCAACCACATCCATTTCCCTTTCCCTACCTGATCAATCTTGGAGCGCCTGAGCCAAATGCCCAAACATTCCCCATGCAGACAAATTTCCCCAACCTTCACACCTACTGCCTTTCCCACCCCCAAAACCTCAGATACTCTAAAAGCACCAAAAAACATCCACACCATGCATAAACAGAAAAGTGACAACTATTATTCATTTACACAGCAAACTGGCAAAACATGCAATATTTCAAGCAACAATTCGAACGTAATGGGTTTCCTGGCCACCCTAACTGATCCTACTCTAACCCTACCCCAATCTTTTAACACCTTTCCCAGCAAATCATCCCTAGCTGGATCATAGCCAAAAAACAGCTTTCCATAAAAGGAGACCCCTGCCAATTTGCCACCAATGGTAGTGGGTGACAGACCTTTTTGTATCAGAAAAAGCACAACACGCGGAACTCAAGCTCTCTAGTACTCTGTAGGCAGAAATTGCCTGAAAAACTCTCAAAGTTCTGAAAATCCACCATGCCAGTCGGTAACTCCACCAGGTGGATTCCGCTAAAGACATCTCCACCAGCCCAGTGATCATCACGCCCGCCACTCCCAAATGTCTGCCGGGACCGCTGTCTTGTTCTTCTCTGCTCCTGGTGCCAGGCTGCAAACACGTTGCCAGTGTGAATGAGACAGGGAATCTGCAATCTCGTTGTACACCTCAGGTATGTGTGCAGCTTTAAAAACAGCATTTAATGACAAGCATCTAAGGATGAATTGCCACAATAAACGTAGCACCTTGAGATCTTTGGCTCTCTGCCTGTTCACTAACTCAACAACTGTCATGTTGTCAACATGAAAAACCACAGTCCTGTTTGAAAGCTTGTGCCCCCATACGGCCAATGCCACCAGGAGCGGAAAAAAATCCCAAAAAGCAATACTCCTACTCTGCTGTAACCATTGTCGTGGCCATGACTCTGCGCACCATCTCCCGTCCCAAAAAAGCCCAAAACCTGTGGCTCCTGCAGCATCAGAGAAAATCTGCACCTGCCATACCGTGTCCTCTTCACAGAAAAACATGGAGACACCATTAAACTGTGTCAAAAAGGCTTCCCATATCCTGATATCCTCTCTCAAACCTACCGACACACGTATCCTGTGGTGTGGAAGTACCACTCCAGGCAAAGATAGTCCTAACCGCCTACAGAAAAACCTACAGCCCCCCCGAACCACCTTGCAAGCGAAAATGAGGTAACCCAACAATGTCTGCGCTGTGCGGAGGTCATTCTTATGCAATAACCGTATACGCTCCAAGAACTCCAACATCTCTGCTACTTTAGCAGCTGGCAATCTTGCGACCAAGGCGTTCATATCCAGGTCGATGCCCAGAAAAGTCAGCACACAATAAGGTCCCACCATTTTTTTCGGGAGCCAAGGGCCCCCCTACCTGCTGAGACAATCTCTGAAAGGAAACCAGGGCCCTCCCACAAACCCAGATCCTGCTGGTCCTACAAAAAGAAAATCATCTAAATAATGAGTCATCGCACGATGCCCACTCATTTTGACAAAAACCCACTGTAAAAAGGTACTGAATGCTTCAAAAAGCACACAGGAAATGGCGCAACCCATCGGGAGAACTCTGTCAACATAGATTGCCCTACCAAATTGCATGCCCAACAAATCAAAATCCTCTGAGTGTATCGGCAGCAACCTGAATGCTGATTGGATGTCGCATTTCGCCAACTCTGCTTCTTTGCCACACCCCCTGACCAGTTTGATGGCATCGTCCAGAGATGCGTACACCACTTTAGTATCTTCTGGTGCGATAAAATCGTTCACCGACGCACCCTCCGGCCATGACAAATGATGAATCAGGCGAAAACTCACCTGGCACCTTTTTTGGTACCACGCCCAAAAGGGAGATCATAAGTTCCCAACTTGGCCACTCGTAGAAAGGGCCCGCAATTCTGCCCAAGAACACTTGCTTAGCTAATTTATCCCTCACTATCTGTGGCATCTCTCTTGCAGACCGCAAATTGTCTGCCCATCTCTTTATTCTCAGGCCCTGGTAACTTACATGGAAACCTTCTCTAAAACCCCACGCTAACTTGCAAGCCATGGCCTTATCCGGGTATCCGTGCAGCCAGGGTAGAAGAGACTCCAGCCTAATTGGCGTAGGAGCCCATTGGCGTAGGAGTGCCTTGCATGCCTCCTACCTTGGACAATCTCCATTGCTCGGCTGGGCTGGAGAGGGAAAAACATTGAGTGACCGGGTGACGACCCCCGCATTTGGAGCAGTCGTGTTTAAATTTGCAGGGCTGCCTGGAACAAAAACATTTATTGATGTTCCAGCAGGCTCCTGTCATGGGTACTGGGGTCCGTTGACCCAAACCCCCACCTCTACCTGTGGCACCCAAACCCCACTGCCTTGCCCTGGTGCCTGGATCGGAGGTCCCAACCCGTCCACTACCTCAGATGTCCTCTTTAGTTGCCTGCCCCTCGCCCATGCCCCGTCCCTGCACAACTGGGCACACCTCTCTTCTGTCTCTGCCACTATACACCTCTGTTCCTGAATTCTAGCCCATGCATCACCCAGATCCAGCTTATTCTGCCTAGGCCCACCCACCTCTACGCCCTCCTGCCACACTCCATGCACTCACCCAGCCTGCCCTGTTTGCCCTCTCTCTGCCTTAAAGGGGGCAATCCCTCCCACACCTTCCTGCCCCCTGGCCTTGACTGACCCACCCCGCCTGGCTAGCACTCATGCCCTTCTTCTTGAGTTGGGGCCCCCCACTCTTACCCACATAGGGGCCATTTTTGGGTAAGGAAAGGTCCAATGGCGCCAGGCCAGTACTGGGCCCTGCTTCCACCTGGGCCCCATTATCTACTTCCTCAAGGCGCCCAGTGGCTGTCTCCTGCCCTTCAGGGCCTAACACACACTCAGCCATGTGGGCCCCATCCCCTGTGCCAACTGCTGTCTCCCCCCGACTCATCTAACAGGTGTGGCCCCAGGGGGGTGGATGCGCTGCGCTCCCACCGCCCGCTGTTTTCTTTTTTCTAGGCCGCTCCGGTGATTCACAAGCGGCTACAGCAGCCGCTACCCGGCCAGATGTACTGCGCGTCGGGCACGTCATGCCGACCTCAAGCCTGGTCTAGAACACCAGGCCTGAGCAAGTCGGCGGCCAGCTTCGCCTAGAGCGCGAAGCGCGGCCCTAACTGCCTCCACGTCGTGGCTGGTTGCCATGGTGCTGAAGGCAAACAAAAATTATAGCCACGCACTTGCCTGAACGTAAAGCACCCTCCAGGGACCGACCAAAATCCTGACCGCGCAATGAGCAGCGTGGAAAGAGGCGGGTCCCTCCCCTCACAGCCCTTATTATCCCTCTACCGAGTCCCAGCCTCACTTACTTACCTGCCAATCCTGTGGCTTATCGTCACTTCCCTTCCCGAAAGTACCCACGGAGAGACTAGACCGGGTCTCTCTCTCTCCGCGGGCCCCTCCATTCACAGAGAGGCCCCTGCACACATTTGTTTTTAGAATTAAAGAATAAAGTATAAGAGTACCAAAGCAATCCCCGAGGTGCCTGAAGTGGAAACAAGATTGCAAGCAGCAGCCTGCCTTTTATTTTCACGACGGCTGCCATTCTAGATATAAAAGACGGACAATGTATCTAAATAAAAAACATTCTAGCACTTGCTCAAGAATTTTTCAATTCTATTAAGGACAAGGAGGCGAGCATTATGCTTCTATTTCTTTAATTTTTATTTTCGACAGCCAATCAGAAGCAAATAAACAAAACACTACAAGACACAGTAATCATGTGACAACCATAGAAACCCCAGACCCTATATAATACAATAATGAAGTGAACAACCCGCAGTGTTGCCAGATTGGGCTGTTTCCCACACACATGGGTGATATTTTTCCCATTTGTGCGGGGAAAATACCCAATTGCTGGTGCCTAATTGTTGGGCGCTTATTAGCCCTTTGTGCGGAAAATAGTTTGCAGGGCGGTGCCTCCACCAGCAGCCAGCCTTAGACGTGCACTCACTAGTCTCAGGCAGCCACACCAATATCGCCCAGCACGTCAACGATGCCAACGTGGGCAACGGCCCACCACGACAGCACCACCACCTGCCCCCCACGTGAGAAGAATAGAATTATATATTAGTTGGACTCTATCAATCAGGCCTGTATGTGGCTGGTGGAGATGGGCAGGACAGGGCAGCATTGATTGGACAGTGAGGGCTGTCAGTCAGTGTGGAATGTAGTCTGGAGGATTATGGAAAATGGATACAAATTATTTATAATGTATATATGTATTACAACACATGCAGCAGCTGGAAGCAGGCTTACTTTGGGCTGGATATTCAACAGCTTTGTGCTTTAGAAGGCTTTTAAAATCTGGCAACACTGACAACCCCTCTTTCTTTGCACGTGGATAACCAAAAAGTCACTTCAACAATGTCATATCAAAATCCACAAGCAAAAACTCTCAGGTCCAAAACAGGGGACTCCAGCCCGGAACTTCGGGGAACTCGATCACTCAACGACGACTCGAGGGTGAACTTCAGGAAGTTACTCAGGAACTCAGATGTGCAAATCCATTGTCAGAGGGAATCCTCATTTGTCGTCATTTCCTTAGAGAAAGATTAAAAAACAGAAACATAAAATATGTTCTGATCCCCAGAATAAATAATTTACCAAATCAACCATAGCGGAGGGAGCACCCAAATACAAAGTAAGTAGTACAAGAAATGTAATACCATGAATTAGCAACAAAAGCACATATTCAACTGAAGCAGAAAAACACTACTCATCCCAGTGTGGGTGGGATAACCCTCACCTCCATGTCCTTAATAGAATTGGAATATTCTATGTCAGGACCGGAGGCTCAGATTATGCTTGTTCAAAGATGATTCACCACCACAGATGCAAATTCGTCAATAGGTTTACAGTAAAAAGCCTTGAAAGTTGAATCCGAGGACCAACCGGTCACTCTTAAAATGTCTTCCAAATGAGAACCCACGGCAAAAGACTTAGACGCCATGGCTGCCCCAGCCAAATGAGCGCCACATTTCGTAGTATCAATACCAGCCTCCTGCAACAGCGATCGCATCGATCTGGCTATCATAGGGGAGGAAACAGGTTTGAAAGTTTTCTGTAAGGCAATAAGCAATTGACCATCCATATCAGTACTAAATTCAGCCGTACATACCTCATAAGCCTTTAGGCACTGCACCACACATAGCTTAGGATTGTTAGGGAGCACAGGGCAAGAAGCTGATCTAATATTACATTTCGTCCTTTGAGTATTAGCAAAGGTTACTCCCTCTGGAGAAAAAAACCCTACCAGCCAGGTCCAGAGCCCTGACATCCGAAACACGGATAGGAGCATAGTACATTTGGCTGAAAGCTACATCACGGTTAAGAATTTGTTAGCCAGTCAGGACTCCAAAAAATTGAAGACCACACTCACATCCCAAAGAGAGCAGCATTTTGGTCAAGGAGGATTAGCCATCCAGATGCCCCTAGGGCATTTACACATAATCGGAAGCTCACCCACCGGTTTACCATTCATTGGCAAAAGTCCAGCCGAAATGGCTGATTTGAAATTATTAATGGACTTATAGGCCAATCCAGAGGAAGCTAAAGAAGCCAAAATATTTACAACCAGACTGCAATCCGAAAAAGCGGGATCTGCATTCCTTGAACTGCACCAGTGACACCATCTTGTGGAGGCATAGCGCTTGTGAGTTCCAGATGCCCAGGCCTTTGCGATAAAGTCCTCAGACTCCTGCGAAAGTCCTGGCACACTCCATCTTTTCCTGAAATTTTCCGCGCCGCCAGAGAGAGGTTCCCCGCTAGAATCAAGGGATGTAGAAGAACCGCTGGGTCCAGCAACAGGCTCTCCCATTGGGGGATCAACACCGGGGAGGGGGGTGCTGGTAATTTCCAAAAGAACTGGGAACCAGGCCTTTGCCCTCCAAAGAGGAGTCACCAGAATCAGATCTGCCTCTTGCCGACAGGATTGAGCTAGAACCCTGGGAATCATCATGAAGAGGGGAAAGGCGTAGCACCGGAATGGGGACCAGTCCTGCAGAAAGGCATCAGTCGCTAAGGCTTCCGGATCCGGTCACCAACTGAAAAATCTGCTAACCTCGTGATTGAGATATGACGCAAACAAATCTATGTCGAGTGTACCCCAGTGAGAAAGCAACGCCCGGAACACTTTCTGGTGCAAATTCCAATCACTGTAATTCAGCAGATGACGTGATTGCCAATCGGCTACTGAGTTGTCCTGACCTGGAAGGTACTCCGTTACCACTAAGATCTGGTGTTGAAGACAGAAGTGTCAAAAATCCTTGGCAATCTCGGCCAGAATCCGAGACCTTGTACTGGCCAACTTATTGACATACCTCACTGCTGAAACGTTGTCCATTTGCAGGAGCATGCAACAGTCCGTCTTGACTGGCGAAAGGCTCTGGATTGCGAAGGAGCCCGCCAGTAGCCCCAGACAATTCATGTGAAGCGCTAGTTCTGCCTGGGACTAGCGACCCTCTGTGGATACTGGGCCGCAACTCACTCCCCAGCCCTACCGATTGGCATCAGACTCAATCACAATTTATGGGCAAGTACCGAAGATCACCCGCCCATTCCAGACATCCATGTCCTCCAGCCACCATTGCATCTCTGTCCGGGCCTCTCCTGAAAGGGGAACTTGTTCTAAATAAGAGAGACCCTTCTGAAGATGAGAGATCTTTAAAAGCTGGAAGGCTCTGTAATGGAGGGGACCTGGAAAAATGGCATTGATCGATGAGGACAACAGCCCCACCACTCGGACAATCGCCCTCAAGGAAACAGTTGTCTTGGACAACATCGATCTCAGTTCTTTCTTGACGTTGCGCACCTTGAGGGGGAGGGTCAGAATCAATTGGGCCAGGAGAGAGTCTACTTGGAACCCCAAGAACTACATTCGCTGAGAAGGCATCAATATCAATTTCTGAGTGTTGACAATAAAGCCCAAGTCCTGAAGAAGAGAGATCGTCAACTCCGGGTGGGACAAAACTTGGAGGTGATTTTGGGCCATGATAATGATGTCGTTAAGATAAATAATAAGGCTGACACCTCTGGTGTAGAGGAATTCTGCTACCGAATGCATCACCTCTGTGAAGCACCAAGGTACAAGTATTATCTCGCCACTGCACCACCAATGTAGGAGGCTAGCCTGGTTTGTAGTGGGCACCTAAGATACTTACACCTTCTACCAGGTCCAGTTATCCCTTATTAGTGAAATGTAGGCAGTGTCTAGAAGCCAGGCTCTCTAGGGGTAGTGTGAATGAGCAGCAAGGACCTAACTAGGAGACATGCAAAGCTCATGCAATACCACTGTAGTCGCACAGTTACTTACACACATGAAAGAAAATACTCAGTGTTACAAAAATAAAGGTACTTTATTTTGGGTGACACAAATGCCAAAAATACTGTAGAGACTATACTCCCTTAGGAGGTAAGTAATACACAAATTATATACACTAGTATGCGGAAATAGCTGTAAAAACAATTAGAAAACAGTGCAAATAGTGAAAATCACAATAGTTAGAAATGGGCCTGGGGAAACACAAACCATATACTAAGAATGTGGAATGCAAAAGTTGGTTTCCCACCCAGGCAAGTGTAGTGGGTAGACGGGCAGTGGGAGTATTAGAAAACACCAAATGTAAGTAATAGAACCCACCCCAGAGCCCAGGAAAGCAGGAGTAAATCACAGTAACTTTCCTAGAACTCACAAGAACACGAGAAAGTAGATTATGCAAGAGCCAGAAGAGATTGCAAGACACCAACAATGGGTGCCTGGACCTAAAGACCTGTGGAAGTAGGGGACCAAGTCCTATAAGCACTGGAGAATCCAGGGAGAACAGGAGCCCCTGCTAGTCCGTAAGAAGGTGCAAAAGAAGAACCACCAGTGAAGAACAACAGTCAGTACTGTACCCAAGAAGACGGATGCGGGATCCTGGTTGGTGCAGGTGTTGTCCCACACCGGATAGATGATTGCAGTCTGGTTTGCATCACTGGATTCTGCCAACAAGCATTGGCACACGCAAAGCATGCGGTAGGTGGAAAATGGCGCTGCCCGGGACCAGTAGGGACCTGGTAGACTTTACCCAGGAGCGGGAGTCAGAAGGGGTTCTCAGCAACTCAGCAAGCTATAAGAAGACCAGGCAGCGTGCACAAGAGTCCCACAGCATTGGGATACCACGCCGCTGGAGAACCAGGCAGGAAGCTGTGCATCGCAGGAAGGAGTGCTGGAGGCCCTAGCTTCACGGTGCATGAAGAACTTTGTGGAAGGATGCCAATAAGCCTTAGCAACTGCAAAACACGTGGTGTGTGGGGGTACTGTCTTGCGTGGGGAGGCAAGCTCTTACCTCCACCAAAGTTGGATAGTTGGACGTCAGGACCATTGGGACCACTTCCGTACACCACCAGTGTTGCTGGATCCGTGCACTTCATCAGGAGAGGGGACCCACGCCACTGGTCATCGCTGCAGAGGGGTGCCTGCTGAAGCAGGGGAGTGACTCCTTCTCTCGAAGGCAGATTCCTTCATTCTTCTGGTGCAGGTTGAAGACAGGCAGTCCTCTGGATTATGCGCGACCTAGATCTAGTTGCAGTTGCTGGCAGGAGCTGAAGATACAATGTTGCAGAATTCGTCTTTGCTTCTTTGTTGCAGTTTGTAGAGTTCCTGGAGGGTCCAGATGCAGTTTCTTTGGTAAGAAGGTGAAGTAAAGGATGCAGAGGATTCCTGCTGGAGTCTTGCAAACCGAATCTGAAGAACCACCCGAGAGAGAGACCCTAAATAGCCCTGAAAGGGGGATTGGACAGCTACACAGGTAAGCCCCTATCAGGGGAGGACTCTGACTTCACCTTCTGGCACTGGCCACTCAGATGCTCCCAGAGTGCCCTGCCAACTTGGAATCCAAGATGGCAAAACCCAGGGATCCTCTGGAGAAGCTCTGAGCACCATCCCTGGGGTGGTGATGGACAGGGGAGTAGTCACTCCCCTTTGCTTTGTCCAGTTTTGTGCCAGAGCAGGGACTTGGGGGTCCCTGAACCGGTGTAGACTGGATTATGCAAGGAGGGCAACATCTGTGCTCTTCAAAGCATTTCCAGAGGCCTGGGGAGGCTACCCCTCCCAAGCCTGTAACACCTATTTCCAAAGGGAGAGTCTGTAACACCCCTCTCCTAAAGGAAATCCTTTGTTCTGCCTTCCCGGGCTTGAGCTGCTTAAGCAATAGGAGGGCAGAAACCTGTCTGAGAGGTGGTAGCAGCTGGGGCTGCCTAGGAAACCTCAGAAGGCTGTAATGGCAGTATTGGGGGTCCTCTATGGAGCCCATAGAGTGCATGGACTAATACAACCAATGCTTGTAAAAGCATTGGGGTATGATTCCAACATGTTTGGTACCAAAGATGGCTATGTTCGGAGTTACCATTATGTAGCTGGGCTTAGGTGGTGACCTATGTCCAGTACACATGTAAAATGGCATCCCTGCACTCACTAAGTCTGGGAAAATGGTCCTGGATGTCCTGGGGTCACCTCTGCTAGTGCAGGGGTGCCCTCACTCACAGGTACTCTGCACTCTGCCTTCAGGTCTGGAATGCCTGCAATAGATGTGACTTATAAATGGCCTGGTGCAGTGTATATGGCAGTGAAAGGGTGCATGCACCTTTTCACGCAGGCTGCAATGGCAGCCCTGCAGAAGCCTTTGTATGGGCTCCCTATGGGTGGCAAAAGCTATGCTGCAGCCCATAGGAATCCCCTGGAACCCCAATGCTGTTGGTACCTAGGTACCGTATACTAGGGACTTATAAGGGGGCACCAGTATGCCAGTTGTGGGTGACATACTGAGTTAAAAGTATGCAATAACCATAATTTAAGGGAGAGAGCATAACTACTTGGGTTCCTGATTAGCAGGATCCCAGTAGACACAGTCAACACAGTCAAACACACTGACAAACAGGCCAAAAGTGGGGTTAACAATCTAGAAAGTGGCTACTTTCCTACAGCTATAAATTGTGGTGAAGTGTGATGTTGTGAGGTGTTTGCGGAGTCATCATACTAAAAGTGATTGTGGCGCTGTGTGCTCAAAAATGTCCATGGTGGTCCTTGTTGTTATTGATGGATCCGCCGAGACCTGAGACTCCAGAGTAACGCACAAGTGTAGGAAGTCGCTTGGTTAATTTATTGTCTGGAGTGAGGCATTGGTCATGAGGCACCATTGACAGTACCAGTAGTTTTCCTTGAGTGAGTGTGAGTCGATGTTTGGCATTAGGTGAATCCTGAGTGCACGTGGAGGATCCTTATCAACCAGGGTGAGATTTGGTGATAGTCTTACTTCTATAATTGCTAAAGCCACAGTCGGATGTGTAATATATACAGCTTTCAAGGCATTTGAGCCCTACCTATAGTGAGCAGACAGGTTTTTGGTTTTCTAGTGCTCGCAATATTTTGCATTTAGTGTATGTGTGCTTAGTAGTGTCAGCGAAGCGACTTGCAGCTGATGAGTGAAGTGAGTGTGATGTCATTTGTGCCGCACTGAGATTAGTCAGTTAGTGGGAAGCCGCACACATATTTGTGGACATTACTGGGTTGGTATTGGTTGAGAACAGCGTGCAAAAAGAATTGTGGGATTGAATTTACTTCCTTGTTTGTTGAAATTTGTAATATTGATAGAAAATGAGTGCAAAAAAAATAATTCAAAGCTTTAAGAAGTACGCTGAGAAGAGATTTGTTTATTCAAGTTAGAGAACAGACAGCACCCGTAGGAACACTAGCATATAAAGTAGCAGTGGCAAGAGGAGTTTCAGCATGCATTTGGGTTAAACAGTGGAGTAAGATCACTGAGAAAAAAGGTTCCTTGGCTTTTCCATGTTACAGAACCTTTCATTTGAGGATTTTACAACATTTTAGGGGTATGTTGTGCAAATTAAAACCTCCCCCAAGACCCACACAATTTGAAGCACTGGCTATTCGGGAGCTTGTTGCTCAACAAAAAGAAATGGAAAAATGTCAGAATAGAATGAGAAGAGCTGAGAAGACATTAGCTGAAGCTAGATGGCATGAGGAACAGAAAATGTGGAGGAGAGAGATGCTAGATGGGGTGAGAATTTTTCCAGCTTTTACAGAAGAAGGTGATGGGAGTACAAAACATAAAATGAAAAGAAGCAGCAAGACAGAAATGACAGAGCAGATAGCAGGTGAGGGTAAAAGACAGCTACCCATGAAAGTGACTCAGAAGATGAGTTTATAAATCAGCTTTTAATGACTCATCCCTGCCATATCATTCAGTTGAGACAGCAGTTCAGAATGTAGCCCCGAGTGTAACAACAGCTCTAGCTTCACAGAGCCCGATTAAGGTAGCCCAATGTACTCATGTCAGTTCAGTCTTACAGGTGCCCGCAATTTGTCCACTACTTCCTGTTAGTACACCACAGCGAATTACAAGCCCAGATGTGAATCAGGTCGTGCCAGGGACAAAAATGATTCAGATGAAATCTACACCTAATGTGACAGCACCCATGAAAAATTGTAATGAGAGACAGACAATGCCATTGGATTCTCCAGTACCAACAACTCCAAATATTGCCCGGATCACTCAGGACAGACTTTCAGTACAGTATGGACAGGTCAACATGCAGGGATGATGATTCCGCAAAATCAAACCAATCTGACAGGACTGAAGCATTGACAGTCCCCGTAACCATAGGTCCAGTTGTCCCATTGTATGCTTCAGTTAATACTGGCAGTAGCCTCCAAACTCCAAAATCCTGTATCTGCAGGGGTGTCACCATGTGATCCACAAAGATCAGTGTATAGACCTAATTCAGAAACGGAAAGGCTACCTACCTCCATTCCAGCTTTGGCCCCCATGTGAATTGCAGATCCCAACGAGATGTTCATGCAAGCAGGTCCAATAATAGATGTGAGATGTCATCCAGGAACTCCAGTTACACACATGTCCTCACCAGAACAGATTATAAAAGTAACTTGTAATATCCCGCAAAACATGACACAGGGAAACATAATCAGTTTGCAAGGATTTTCAGCACAGCAATTGACTGAGTGGTTAGACCGTTTGAGTGGAGCAATGGGTACAGTAAACAACAATACTGGAGCAGAAGAAACCCCAGTAAGAGACAGGACAGTGAATGTGTCAAGATTAAAATTAGAACTAAATTAATTAAATGAAGGAACATTTAAGATGGAAATATTGGATACTTAAAATGAAGAAAAATTGTGCTTCATGTGCAAAGATGTCACAAACCGTGTAGGACTGACATATAAGAAATTAGTAGAATTGGCTGAAAAATATGATGTGGATTTAGAGAAGTTAAAGCTCTTAGGAAGGAGTTACATATTAGAATTTAGTTCCAAAGACATTGCAAACATGAGATCACTTGACATGAGAATGCACATTAAAGAATTGCTTTTGAACATTCTTACATGGAGAGCATGGGATAAGTGGAAAGGCAGATGGGCAGAGAAAAGAGATCAAAAGAAAGCAAAGCAGAATTTGCCTCCTGCTGAAGTAAATCAAGCTGATGAGAGTGTAAAAATACTACCAATAAGGGAGATCCCAGATGGAGGTTATGTTTGTGTTCCGTGGAGCAGAAATTACATACAAATTATTACCCGAGATTGAGGGAGAAGCTAGTAGAGTGGTACAAGCAAACAGAGAGGTTTCTGAAACTTTCAAAATGCCTTTGGAAAGATTTGAATACATTATTTGACATTGTGTTTCCAGTCAATTTATGGGTTGAGTGCAAGCGGAGCATTGATTGACCAACTCGTGAACTGCCAAGAGATCCAGTAACAAGTGCACCGTCTGAAGAGGTGATGAAAGAGTATTCCAAAGTGATTGAGTTTCTGAAAAACAACATTTCCCCAAAAGATGTTAATGGGCAAAAGATTGACAGGACAGCACAGGAAACGAAGGAGCCGATTTATGCCTTTTATGAGAAAATTGCTGCAAACCTTCAAACAGCATAGCGGGTCAGAAGTTATTGAGCCGAAGGACATGAGTCATTTTGTATTTAGATTTGTGCAAGGATTGAAACCTGAAATCGGCACCATGATTCAGAATTGTTTGATTCATTGGCACAATAAACCAATTGATGAAGTGCTGCAGTTCGCTAGGTACTGTAGTGATGAAATTGAATTGAATCAGAAAAAGCTGAAGGAGAAATTGATGGTGATTTAAATCAAATCTGCTCAGAGAAGGACACAGAGTCCGTAAGTAATGGTAAATACTAGTGGGATGCAAGGTGTGCAACAGCAGATTAACAACATGCCTCAGTAAACAAACTGAGTCCATGTTATGATTGCGGTAGTTTCGGGCACTGGAAGTGAGAGTGTCCGTACAGTAATGTGAATAATTTTATGCAGAATGGTGGTGTTGCTCAGACTGTGGACAATAGTCAAGTTCAAATTCAGAGAATCTAAAGACCCTGAATTCAAAATGTGACTTTTCCTACTGGATTACAACAGATGCAGGTCCACAAACAGGTTCATGCCCCTCAGCAAATGCAGGTTTCTCAAGCCCCAATGCAACAGCAGCAAGTGATGGTTCCTCAGCAAAACATGAATCAGTGAGCAAATGCAAATGTGAATCAGTTGATAACACAATACCCAGTAATAACTTTTAGTGATGAGGAAGCTTCAGAAACCTATAACAGTGACAGTTCAGATGAAGAAGAATGCATGTTAGCTGCATCCTTAGAGGTGGATCAACGTGGTCCTTATGTAAATGCCAACGTTATGGGACATGACGTTGACACTGGAGCAACGCGTATCACTGACAGAACAGCAGAAGTAACAAGAGCCCCCATGTCAGGAAGAAGAGTTTAGGTGGTAGGAGTAGCAATCAGCAGTTAAGTAACCCAATTACAGAACTTATCCCAGTTAAAATAGGGTCATTTGAGCCCCAGCACCAATTTGTGGTTTGAGATTCAAGTCCTGTGAGCTTGTTAGGAGGTGCCCTATTATGTAAGCTAAATTGCTCCATTAGCTGCTCCGACAAGGGAATAGCAATTCAGACAAATAGTGATGATGAAACACCTAGCACGCTTGATGAAATGTACCCTCTCATTTCATTGTTCCCAATGATGATAGTTAAGGAGTTACAAGAGACAGTTACGGTAAAGGTTTGGGATTTTTCAGGAAAAGATATTGGACTCATCAGAGGAGTTAAGCCGGTTAAAATCATAGTAAAGCCAAATGCAGTGTTTCCCAGGATACCACCCTATCATATAGCTCCAGAAGTAATTGCTGTAATTACACCCATAATTGAGACTTTTGTTGATTAAGGTGTGCTGAAAGAGATCACAGGAAGTTCCTGTAATTCTCAGAGGCCAGAATTTGAGCAAGGTGAATGATATTCTTGTCCCATGTTGTCCAGTGGTACCAAATCCTGCAGTGATTTTGTTCCAGAGTCCTTGTGAAGCAGAGCGGGGCTCTGTCATTGACCGGTATCAGTCATTCTTTTCCTTTCAACTCCATGAGGAAAGCCAGCACCTTTTTGCATTTAAATTCGGAAGCTGTGTCTATTCATGGTATTGTATGCATCAGGGGTATACAGAGTCACCATCCATTTTTATTCAAAAAAATGAAAAAAGAATTTAGATTCCCTGAACATGCCATTTCATTCAGTTCTAGTTCAGTACATAGATGATTTGATGGTTGCATCAAACACATGTGAAGCCTAGAGGAGAGATACCACTGCCCCTATTGAACCACCTTGGTGAAAATGGCAATAAAGTGTCCCCCACAAAATTACAGTACTGGCAAAGAGAGGTGAAGTATTTAGATCATCACATTGATAAAGGTGCAAGAAAGGTGTCCCAAGAGAGAATCTCAACAATCATGCAAATGAATCCCCCTGTAACACAAAGATAAGACATTGTTGCCCAAGCCATTGTTGAAACTGACACACAAGGAGGTTTCTGATCCGGTACCATTTGATGACACATGCATGAAAGCCTTCTCTGAGCTTAGAGAAAGCCTGTGCCAAGCCCCAGCTCTGGGAATGCCTGATTACAATAAATATTTTTCTTTGTTTTGTTGCGAAAGAGATGGTTATGCCCCCATCTGTTTTGACATAGTCACACGGAGGGGGTTAACAGACCAGTGGCTTATTTTTCTCCCACAGTGGACCCTGTAGCTGCTGCTTTGCCTGGCTGTTTAAATGTCATTGCTGCCACAGGTGTCAGCATAGCCCAGTGTGAAAGCATTGTCATGTGCCACCCCCAAAATGTTTTTGTGCACCATTCAGTTGAAGTCCTTTTGACACAAACAAAAACTCAGCACCTGACTAATGGTCGTCTAATATGTTATGAATAGCTGATCCTCAGGTCAGCCAGTGTAAACATCAAAAGATATACTGTGTTAAATCCTGCAACGCTTATTCCCAGTAATGTTGAAAAGATTAATGATCAAAATGAAGTGGAGCATGACTGTCTCAATGTGACTGAACTGTGCACCAAATCAAGACCAGATATTCAAGATACTCCCTTAGACTGATATGACTTTGTCATGTTTGTTGATGGCTCCTGTTTAAGAGCTAATGATGGAACTCTTGGAGCTGGTTATACAGTTTGCACCATCTCAGGAGTGATAAAAGCTTCATGGCTTCAAGGAGTCTTTTCCACCCAAGTAGCCGAATTGGTGGCTCTTACTAGAGCTTGCTGTGTTCCTGAACTGCTTAAAATGGCCATTTTCATGGATAGTCAATGTGGTTTTGGTGCCGTTCATGACTTCGAACAGTCATAGTCCCAGCAAGGTTTTATGGCCTCTTCTGAATCACCTATCCAAAACGGTGACAGAGTTTGCTAATTGTTGAAAGCAATACAACTACCTATGAAACTTGCAGTTGTGAAATATGCAGCACACCAAACGCCAAGTGATTACATCTTGTTAGGCAATGCCCATGCTGACCAAGTGGCCAGATCTTGTGCACTCCATAGCACATCTTTTAATGAGGAATGGAGCGATGGAAGTAGCACTAGTGATACAAACCAAAGTTTCTTGATGACAGCAATTGATACCTGGGAAGAGGTAAAGAGATTGCAGCAAGAAATTACTAAAGAGGAGCGTAGAGGTTGGAGTAGAGCAGGCTGCGTTCAGAGAGATGAAAACGATGTTTGGGTTTCCAGTGAAAGAAAAGCAATGTTGCCAAACAATTTTTTACTGTTGGCATGGTATTACCATGGTCAGGCACACATTGGCAGAGATGCCATGATTAGGAGTTTCAGGCAACCATGGTACAACCTCAGATTCAGAGTGGGTGCAGAATCTGTGTTTCACAAATGTGTTACATGTCAACATATGAACGTAGGGAAATGCACTTTGGTTAATCTGAGCCACACAGGCAAATCAGGAGGTCCTTTCAACAGGATGCAACTTGCTTTCATTGAGATGCCTGTCTGCAGTGGATTGAGATATGTGTTGTTGGTGGTGTGAATGTATTCACATTGGGTAGAAGTTCACCCAACCTGCAGGAATGATAGCTTTACTGTTGCAAAGCTTTCTTTAAAGGGAGTTGATACCTTAATTTCAATTTCTGCCTTCTTTGGAATCAAACTGAGGATCTCATTTTATTAAAGAGATCACAAAATTGTTGTGTGCAGCATTACAAACTGAGCAAAGATTGCACTGCAGTTAGAGACCAGAGACATCTGGATTGGTCCAGCAGATGAATGGAACTCTAAAGTCTCGACTGGCTAATGTGTGTGCATCAACAATGTTGAAATGGCCAGATGCGTTGCCACTTGTTCTGATGAGCATGCGTAGCACACCAGACAGGAAGACAGGACTGTCCCCCCATGAGATACTCATGGGTCATGCTATGAGGTTAGCAGTTGTGACTGCAAATGCACTTGTGAACATTTCAGATGACTGAGTGTTAGATTATTGCAAAGGACTAGCTGATGTGGTTCGCTCTTTGTCTTACCAGGTTGAAGAAGCAACTGCTCAGCCAGCACAAGAGCAGTGTCACCACTTGAGTATAGGAAATTGAGTTCTGGTGAAGACGCATGTAAGAAAGTCATGGTTGTAGCGCGCTGGAAACGGCTATTCCAGGTTATCTTGGTGACTACAACAGCTGTGAAGTGTGCTGGTCTTCCGAACTGGATTCATGTGAGCCATACATGCAAAGTTCCAAGTCCTCTTGAAGATACAGTGCCTGTTCCTCTAGGGTCGGAATTGGAGAACAAAGGGGTCCAGATTAGCCAAACTGTGAGTTCTGGACATGTGGCTATCGCAGAATTTGCACAAACTGGTGAAAGTCTGAGTGTGTTAAAAGCAATTGAATGTGCAGGAGGGTCAAGTCAGAATGAGTCAGCTTCTGCTAGCTCATTGAATGTTGAAAACCCAGTTGTGCTTGAAATGAGAACTGTGGGAGGAGACCAGTAGCCTGCAAAAAGTATAGACCCAACAGCAGATGTTCTTCCAAGAAGCTGAAAAATCTCATCAAAGTGACAGTGAAAACAATGCAGCAAGGAGATCAAAAAACAAAAAGAGTGCCAAGTCGCAGGTACTCAGCACCTGAATGGACATAAGTTGCGGCTAATGAATGGGAGAAGGAGTTTTATTGCCTTTTGTGTTGACAATTCAGATTCAACTGAGTATTTTGGAATTTGAAATTGCTCTTCAACCGAACTTTGAAATTTCATTGCTGTTTGATGAGTAGAAGCATTATATGCTGGAAGTGCTGATAAGTGATTACCAGATGGTTTATTACTAGAGACATTTGAATGCTTATTAGTAGTGATTTTTAACATTTGCAAGTAGAGACAAACTTGATGAACTTTCAAGAAGATCAAGAACTGTTGCAAATAAGTGCAAAAAGACTTTCTGAATAAATATTTTTGATTTTGTTTTTGCTTTGTTCATGTTAAGAAAAAACATTTAAAGCCACTTTACATTTGATTTTGTTTTTAATTTAGATTTTTTAATTTTATATTTTGGTCTGACTCTTGACAGGCCATGAGTAATGGATCAGGACTCATGTAAACAGAGTAAATGTAAGCATGTGTACGTAGGAGTAGCAATAGTGTGTGTGATTGTGAGCATTTTATTGATTGCAGGTTTGAGTGTGTACAGAAAGACAAAGTTGAGAGCACAATTACACCAGTGTTGGAAGAGTCGTATACAAAATGAGATCCACTGTATAATGATGAGAGATTGCCTCATCTTGATGACTCAAAAGGAGATTTGTCTTCAAATGTATAGTACAGGTTACTGAATGAATACATTAAAACTATGGATGCACGTGACTGTTATGTGTTTACACAGATCCCTTCATTAGTGCAGGAAGAAATCACATATCATAGCCTGCCTTTAACGTATGTATCTCGTGCAGTCTTTTACTAACTCAATTGTAAAACCAAGAGTATTTATAATATTTCTATTCTAACGTAAATGTTGTGTTTTCCTGTGTGCCTAATAACCAGCATTTGAGTATTATTGCTAAAGCTAAAAATATTGACATTGTATGAGGTTTCTTTGACCCGACCCTGACTTTTGGAACTGCGTAAGCACACAGAATAATTTAACCTGCATTCTCACACAAGTTGAGAATGATTTCATTAATCGAGTGGAAGACAGGAAAAAAAGCAATGAAAACCAAAATAGAGAAAGGAGTATTTTTACAGAATTGACAGAAGGATGTCACTCATCTTGCAGGTGGTGATACACAAGGACGCTTAGCCTTAGACTTGTAATATGTAGGGGAGTTATGTATGTTTAGGCCACAGTCAAAGACTGACACAAAATGTGTAGGGATTAGTGAATGTGTTGTTGTTTAGGAGTGTTTGGGATTTTATTTTAAACAGACAGGACCCTGGCGTACCAGGTGTTTATTTCATTTGTGGGGAAAAAAGCTTACCGAAAGGCTGGTATAGTGTATGTTACTTAGGGTAGTTTATAAAAAAATCCACCATGTGGAAAAGCTTGACAATACAGTCTAGAAAGCGAGACCAAAATCCATAACAAGGAGAGGAGCTAGTGCAGCAGAGATACAGGTGATATATTTGGTGTCTTTATTCTGTCAGTTGGTGTGATCTTGAATGATATCAAGGTTAGAAAGTTGCCAACAATTGTGGACTGATTATGCTGGAGCAATGTTGCTCATGGATACTGGAATGGTTGCTGTGAGATCAGTGGTTTTGCAAAATCATCTTGCGTTAGACACCGTATTGGCGAAGGAAGGCAGAGTCTGCAAATTTGTACAGGTGCAATATTCTTTCACGTTTATATTGGACAATAGTAAGAAAATAAGGAAGTTTATCTCTAACATCACACATTTGAGAAATGACCTGAAAGACCTAAAGGAAACAAACATCTGGGAGACAATAGGTAAAGGATTTACAGATGTTGGATCATGGCTTGGAGATTTGGGAAAGGGAATTGTGAGAATTATCCTGAGACCTTTGTTGATTGTGACATTGTATGCTATAGTTGCACTTGGATTTTAAAAACTGTACAGATTTTGGAAAGTACAAAGATCTAAGAGTAAACAGAGGAGGGAAGAGATGGAAACGGAGAAAATGAGGAGTGCTTATTACAAGACTCTGAAGAGAATTAAGAGTTTCAGTAGACCAAGGCAATAACGTAATCATACCACTGGGCTTTGAGTTGCTGCATTGAAATGAGTGTTCTTTTTCGTGATAGCATAGTTTGCCGTCAGAGGAGGGACTGTTGGAGTGTAAATTTTAGTAACGCTTTTAGTGCAGCAGATGTCAGCATTTGCTGACATTTATGTTCAAGTTTAAAAGCCTAACATAGAGAAAAAGCTGCACTGACACGTATTTTAAAAGTGTTCGTGTTTAACATTTAATGGTGGACATTGTGCCTACCAGCACTGACAACGTGCTAACATGATTTAAAACAATGTTGAAATATATTTTAATCATTAGAGCAACAATTACTAGTAGAAATGAATTTGACTTATAATGTTTAATGTGATTTATTAATATAAAGTTACAGGTGTGCAGAAAAATAAATACACGTCTCTGTTATACTTAATGTGATGCTTTAACAAAGATTGCAATTATTAATGAAATGCTTTTACATATTCTGATGATATATTATTCATGCTGAATTCATATGCTTGCATATTATGTGTGTTTTATTAATGGCAATATTAATGCAGTATATTTCTTGTGTTAGCATAACTAGGCCTTAAATCTTCGTCTTACAGCAACGTAAAAGTGATGAATCATTTACTTTTCTCTAACATGGACTTTTCTATTGGGTTGTTTCACATGAATAGTAAAGACCCCTATGGTATTATGTGTAAGTTTTATTTCACAGTGTCCTTGAGTTAGTTACATGACGACTGAAAGTAGAGTAGTACCATTATTTAGCAGATGATTTCTTATGAGAGCTGTGGAAATCATCTTGTGCCATGAAAACCAAAGTGGATTGCAACAAGTGAAATACAAATTGTTAAACTATTGGAGTCATATGGAAAGGAAAGACAACTTCTCACCAAACCTGGGAAATGTTGTGGATGTTTCAAATTTGATTTGTTCTAATAAGTTGATTGGACATTGCCCCTTTTGAGTAATGTGGACTCATCGAACTGACTAATCAAGCTGTTTTGAGTATTCCCAATTAGGGATGGACTTTTTAATTCAGGAGGCAGTCCCCTTTTGAATCTTGTTCTGTTAACTTGCCCTTGGATGTTTCCTGATTTTCCATGTGCAGCCAGTGTTCTCCATTTTGCCCCCATTATGGTGCTTCTAACTGACTTTGCTGATTATCTACATGCTTTGCTGACAACACTGAATTGAATACTGAACCTAGGAGAGGTATATTCTAATGCAAATGTTATTTTCATGTGACCTGCTTTCCTTGAGAAGAAGCTGGTATGCTGGCATCTGCTTATTTTATTTCTTCTTAGTTAGATTAACTTAGCCCAAGATAGATACTTTCCCAAATTATTTTTGTCTTTTCTTTTTGACTTTTGCCTGCATGTGTTAGCCCATTCCCACACATGCTTGTCCTAATTTGATTAGTAGTAGGGAGAACCTATATCCCAATCCCTGATTACTGAATGTTTGTAATCTAATTTGACTAATGTAGTTGCAGTCTGATTTGAAGCATGGTTCTGTCTCACAAGTGATTGCTTTCTTAATATGCATTATTCTTCTTGAATGACTAATGGTAATGATGTTGAGTAGATTAAACTTGTTTCGTAGATTTGGTCAGCCTATGGTGTTTTTTCACCTTTACAGTCTGATTTTGCTCACTGTTTATGTCACTTTGGCTCTGTGGTTATAAAATCAATCTTTGGAACTTTCTATTGCTTAGAGTATTCTCACGTGGCCATATGAGTCATGGTGTTTAAATTTGTTGTTTGGGTTTGAACTGCTTGTGCATGGTTACAACACTCCTTACTGAGTGAAAAGATCCTATTGACCTTGGGAAAGTGTTTTTAAATCCTGCGAAGGATGAGGAAAACCTGTTAGCAACTTCAATGATTAAAACATAACATAACAATAAAACATGCTGTTGCATAGCTGACAGCCAGTTCTAAAATACTAATACATAAAAAAGTACATTCATTAAGGCTGATCAGAGGGTGAAATTTATTGAGCCATGTAAGTAATTAAAAATTTGCCAAATTAGAGACAGTGTTAAAGTGCATGTCACAATGGCCCTACTACCAAGGAAGTGCTAGTGCCTGGGCATTTGGACAATTCTTGAAGCATTCATTCTTGTTCAGGGGTGGCCCCTCAGTTATGGCAGAGGAGCGTCGCCCCACTACTGAAAGGCAGGAGAAAGTAGAAAAATAAAATATTAATAGAACTATTTTATTATCATTTTACTTTTCACTTACCCAGTCTGCCAGTCTAGGGTGGGGCGGGGCCATCCTCTGAGTCAGCAGCAGGGTGGAGGAGTGGTAGGAGCACTGTGAGTGCACATGTCGGTTTGGCTGTCTGTCTTAAGCCTGCCAAACTGACATGCGCACTTAGAACTCTCCATCTGAGCTGTGTTTCAAAGCCGGGTGGAGAACCAGCGCATCCTCTCAGTCCCTAAGTGAGCAGCATTTCAGCCCCCTCAAACCAATCCCAGCTGGGCAACAGCATGAGAGAAGCCTCTGGACTGCGTGGGGAGGGGAGCAAGCAGAAAAGCACCGAGGTGGTGGGAGAAGAGGAACACTGAGGCGGCATCCAACAGCGGCAGGTAAGTCTTTTTATTTTGTTTTATTATTTCAACCTCCCTTCCCTCCCCCATCCCGCCCCCGGTCCACTCACTGCCCCACCAAGTGTTATGGGCAGCAGCCACCGCTACTCTTGTGGGAACATAATATTGCAACTGACAAGAAGTACATCAATTGATGCATCACTTAATTTTTGTACCAACCGGGACACCCTAATGAAGAGCATTCCAAAGTGACCCTGATACTGTAGCTTTGTTAGAGCTGACCAGAACAATATCTGGGTAAAAGGTCACAGAAATGTAAATCAAAATTCATTCAACGTTAAGGTGCTTGTCGCAGTGGCCATACTACTAAGAAAGTGCTAGTGCCTGGATATTGGTCAATCCTTGAAGCCTTAAATCTTGTGAAAACATATTATTGCAACCGACCAGAGGAAGTACATCAATTGCTGGACCACACTGATAAATTTTGGATCAACCAGAGTGACCCTGATCCTATAGATTTGTTACAAACGACTAGAACAACATCCGGGTAAAAGGTCACAGAAATACATTTTAAAAAAGTGGATAGGGCTTGGTTGTAACCTGTGAGTCCTTAAAGTGCTCCAGCGCTGAGTCTGCCTTCTCCCCCAAAGAGACGGGTCCCATCGAAGGGCATGTCCATGAGGTTGGTCTGGACATCCCCAGAAAAGCCAAATGTTCCCACCCAGGCATGGCATCAGAAGCGCCACCATCGAGGAAACCGCTCTGCCCAACGAGACAGTAGTGTCCAAAACACACCTAATGGAGAACTTGGCTGCGTCTCTCTTGTCCTTGACTGCTTTGGAGAGAATGGCCGGGCCTCCTCCAGGACCTGTGGCAGGACTTCTGCAACCGTGTCCCACAATGTGTGGAAGTACTAGCCCAAAAGCCATGGGGTGTTCACAGACCGCAATGCCAGGCGGGTGGGAAAAAACATCTTCTTACCTAAGGTATCCAGTTCTTGGTGGTGCGGCAGGAAACACGCCATAGGAAGTTGAGGCTTGGACTACCAGGCTCTCAGGTGCAGGGTGTTGGGTGAGGAAACTTGGGTTCCAGGTGCATGGTGATGGCGGCAGGTGACTGTCCTGTTCACAGGAGTCCCTGTGCTGGGCTTGGGCTAGGTTCACAGCAGGACATCTATAAGTGCTTCATTGAAGGGGAACAAGGGTTCAGAAGAGGAAACTTTGGGCTGAAGCACTTCTATCAAGATGTTTATCTTGACAGTCGCCGAGGATAGTTCGAGGTCAAGAACGTCAAAAAAGTCTGTCAAAAACCGACAGGGTTGTAGCTCTTCTCCAGATCAGCGCTAACTGGCATGGAAAGAAAAGAATGACGTCTGCTGGCCAAGGTGGTGCCTATATAGGTGACTGCGATGTCACTTCCAGTACGTATGATGCCAACGTCGCTGCGCGGAACTGAACAAAGCCACCTGACGACGCACAGGAGTACTGCTCACACAAAAGTCTTCCGGATCTACCTGACGCCTGGGAAATTCAAAGGTAAGAAATCTGCGGCTAGATATTTTCTCTACCAGGTAATGCATTAACAAAGGTTAGTAACTTGTTCATCAAAGTTAATCAAGTAATCCAAACATCCCCACCCCTTGCCACAGGCATATATTGACAGCTGTAGGACAGCCCATATTATATACATTTATGTTTAAGTGGGTGAGAATTGTAATTAAAGCTCCCAAATAGCCTGACTAGTGCACTTGTCTAGTTACTCTCCAAGCCACATATATATATGGAGATACTTGATTAATGATTTGGTCAACATTAGTGCACATACACAATGTCAAGGCATCCTTACAATTTCTTGTCGCATAGGCTATAAAAAGTGGGGGGAGATATTCTCTTCTGGCTTTCAACGTAAAAGTACAAAGCAGTATAAAGTGCATTACAGACTCTATCCCCCCCATTTGGATGAACTACTTCCACCCTTTTGCCATGAGCTAGTGTACTGCTTTACCAGCAAAGTACCTAGCCAAAAATGAATATACAGTGATTCTGTCATAACAGGTTTATAGACCTATATTGCCAAAACCTTTCCTTCACAACCTGCCCAACGTCCTTCCTCATTCTTCCCGGTTCAGACCAGCAATCAGCACATCCTATGGTTTGCAGCGTGTTAGCCACATGACTAAACCAGGGTAATTTGACTTGTTTGGCTTGCATTCAAACCTCTTGCATAATGTCCAGGTAGGGTTCCAACTCAGACTTTGTCCAGATTCTTACCCAATATTGCATGGGACATAATGCTGCATACAGATCAATAGATTCAACACTTAGCTTCTGCCTTAATGTATCCTTAGCAGTACCTGGACTTAGCAGAAGAAGGCAACGTGGTGGGTCTGCAGCATGGTCTTGTGTTCTGAAGGCTTAAAGGTGGGGGGGTGGAATCAGTCTGATCCCCTGGCTTCTGGTAAATTGAGTACCCCGCCAGCATTTTGACTCAATGTTGGCTAGCCTTTAACCACTTCTATGCATCGGATGCTCCAAGCCGTCCAACACTGTGATGCTTGTGTGCGCAGGATGACTCCGAGCCGTCCCCTCACATAAGTCTGAAAATCCCTCTGCTTTTCACAGCAGAGGGGTTTCCTTTTTTATTTTTTAGCCTCAGGAGCAGGGGAAGAGCTTCCTCTGCCACCTGATGCTTTTTTTATTTCAATGTAATGACGATCGACGCACATGGCACGCTGATGTCATTACATTGAAAGTGAAATGAGTCGATCAGCTCATTTAACTTTAACTGCTTTGGTGCTCACGCAGCTATCGCAGCCCACAAGCACCGAAGCACACAGGAGAGGTATCATTGGAAAGGGGAGTGTAGGAAAGTAGCCTCTTTCTAGCATGGTTACCCCCACTTTTTAGCCTGTTTATCAATGTGTTTGATTGTATACACTGGGGTCCTGCTAGCCAGGACCCCAGTGATTATGCTCTCTCCTTTAAACTTGGTTGCTAGAACCTTTTTCACCCCACATTTGGCATACTGGTGCTGTAAGTCTCTAGTATATTGTACCTAGGTACCCACAGCATTGGGGTATTAGGTGATCCCGATGGGCTGCAGCATGTATTATGCCACCCAGAGGGAGCCCATGCAAAGTGTTAGGCAGGCCTGCCATTACAGCCTGCATGAAAGGGTGCATGCACCCTTTCACTACTAGGTCACTGCACCAGGTCACTGTAAGTCACTCCTATGGTAGGCCCTCCTAGCCCAGAGGGCAGGGGGCAAGTACCTGTGTGTGAGGGCACCCCTGCACTAGCAGAGGTGCCCCCACAAACTCCAGGACCATTTTTCTAGACTTTGTGAGTGTCGGTGGTAACTCCAAACCTGGGCATGTTTGGTATCAAACGTGTCAGAATCATACCCAAATATTGTTGCAAGTATTGGATGTAATATTCCATGCACTCTGGGGACTACTTAGAGGACCCCCAGCATTGCTACCACCAGTCTTACAGGGTTTTCCAGGCAGCCCAAGCTGCTGCCACCCCTCAGACAGGTTTCTGCCCTCCTGCTGCTTGATCTGATCAAGCCCAGGAAGGCAGAACAAAGGATTTCCTTTGGGAGAAGGAAGTAACACCCTCTCCCTTTATAAATAGGTGTGATTGGCTTGGGATGGGTAGCCTCCCCAAGCCACTTTTATGCTTTGAAGGGCACATTTGGTGCCCTATGTGCATAAATCAGTCAACACTGGTTCAGGGATCCCAGGTCCCTGCTCTGGTCCTAAACTGGACAATGGAAAGGGGAGTGACCTTTCCACTGTCCATCACACCCCAAGAGTGGTGCTCAGAGCTCCTCCAGAGGGTCCCTGGGTTCTGCCATCTTGTTCAAGGTTGGCAGGGAATACTGGGAGCATCTGAGTGGCCAGGCCAGGCAGGTGATGTCAGAGCCCCCTCCAGATAGGTATTTACATGGCTAAGCGACCCATCCCCCTTTCAGTGCTATTTAGGGATTCTCTCTTGGGCGGGTCCTCAGATTGGGCTTGCAAGATTCCAGCAGGATTCCTCTGCAACCTCCACTTTGGCTTCTGACTACTGGAACTGCAACTGGACCCTCCAGGAACCAACAATGCTACAATCCACGAAAAAGACTCCTCTGCAACTGTTCCTGCCAGCTTTGCAACATTTCCCCTGCTGTGCATCCCCAGAAGACAGCAATTCTTCAGCCTGCACAGAAGAAGAAGGAATCTCCCTTGGAGTGAAGGAGTCACTCCCCTGCATCCACAGGCACCTGCTGCAATGATGGCCGGCTGCATGGATCTCCTCTCATCCTCAGCTGCATGGATCCAGCATCATGGGTGGTGGTTCGGAGCAGTCCTCTTCATCCTCTCTACCAGCTGTCCAACTTTGGTGGAGGTAAGCCCTTGCCTTCCCATGCAGGACAGTACGCCCGTGCAGTGCATCTCTTGCTGCTGCCAAGGCTTGTTTGCATCTCCTCCAAGGGATTTTCACGCAACGTGTAGCTCCAGTCCCCAGCACTCCTTCCTGTGATGCACAACCCTCTGTGTGTTTATCCTTTGGCGTGATATCCCTTTCTATAGTGCTGAATGGGCTCATTCTGCAACTTCTGTGTCCTGTTCTGTGGGACTCCTGTCGGTGCTGACTCCACTCCTGTGGGTCCTCTGTATTGCTGAGAGTCCCCTATGACTTCCCCTCCTGGGTTGATTCCTCCTGGGCCTTGCTGGTCCCGCGCAGCACTACTTTTCCACTAATTGCAAATTTGCCTTTGCCAAGTCTTGTTGGTGGAATTCCTGCACCGACACCCATCTGCAATCTCCACTCCAGCGTGGGACATTTTCCTCATCCATCAGGAACTCTTCTCCGGCTCCAGGGCTGCAGTGCTGACCTATTCTTCCTCACCATCGACCAACTCCTGCAAGTACAGCTGGGTGGGTAGTAGCTCCACCTCCTCCTGGACTCCACTGTGACTTTGGGACTTGGTCCCCTCTCTCCACTGGTCTTCTTCTCCAGGAATCCACCACTGGTTTCTTGCAGTCTTGTCTGGGTGTCTTCTTTTCCTTCCTTTTTAGTGGTTTGGGGAAATTCCAGTGATTAACTCCTGGTTTTCTGGTCACTGGGGGTACTGTTACCTACCTCTGTGGTTTTCTAGTACTGCCAGCTCTCCTCTACACATTCCACTTACCTAGGTGGGAGACCTGTGTTCGCATCCCATCCCATTTTTTTAGTATATGGTTTGGGCTCCCCGAGGGTCACTATGGGTTTTTGCTATTTGCACTGTTTTTCTAACCTTTTCTATGACTATTACTGTTAACTAGTATATATAATTAGTGAATTGCTTACCTCCTATTGGAGGGTTGCCCTTCTAGTACTTTGTGGTATTGTGTTCCAAAAATAAAGTCCCTTTATTTTTGTACAACTGAGTGTTTTCTTTCATGTGTGTAATTGTTGTGTGATTACAGTGGTTTTGCATGAGCTTTGCATGTCTGTCTAGATAAGCCTTGCCTGTTTAGCCACAGCTACTTCTAGAGAGCCTGGCTTCTAGACACTGCCTACATTTCACTAATAGGGGATACCTGAACCTGGTATAAGTTGTAAGTACCTTAGGTACCCACCACACACCAGGCCAAATTCCTACAGGGAGTATCTTCCCTTTCCAGTGGTGCCTTTCCCACATGGATCCTTGCTAGGGAATCGCCCAAAGAGGGCTATCCCCAAGCAGGAATTCATCCTACTAGATACCAGGCATTTATTATGTGGCAGAGAGCGACCCACTGGGCAAGGTCAAATCCCTATAATGAGTAGTACATTTTGGCAGTTTTCTGCCCCCTGTGTGGGCAGATATGCCTTATTGTTAGGCCAATCTGCCCCACCGGGGCAGCAGAATGCCAGTAGACTAAAGTGATTTTCAAAAATATATGTTGTGAGCTGCCCCTTGAGCAGGGTCGCTCCTCATTATGGGGGCATTAGTTTGGCTGTTTTCTGCCCTCCTCCCTCCAGGAGCAGATTAGCCCTATTTTTAGGCCGCTCTGCCCCCTGGGAGGGGAGGTGTGGGTGGAAAACCCTTCCTACCCTGGGGGGAGGCAGATGGGCAATTACTCCATCTGCCCCCCCCGGGGGGCAGAAAGCCCGCTAGACATCAGAGATTACTTTTTTTTTATTTGTAGGGGTGGGGGCTGCCCAACATGGGTATGGTCATGCTCCTGTCCTTCCCAAAAAAGGAAAACAGTCTTCCTGACCCCCCACCCCCCTCCCATGGGGCAGATAGGGACAATTGCCCACTAGACACCAGGGATTATTTTTTTTGTAGGTGTGAGGGCTGCCAGCAGGGGCATGGCCATGCCCCCACCCCATCATAAATGGGGAAACAGTCTTGCGGCTCCTCTGCGGACTAAAACATCTCATCCCAATGGCAAGCAAGAGGATATTTGATTCTTTTGGGTGTTGTTTTTACAAATTAGACCAGGAGAGATTGGCTAACTCACAGTATCATCCCACTTGCAATGGTAAACAGCTGCACTTTTGGGCTTGGGTAGACTGCCACCTGGAAAAACCTACCAGACCCAGACAGTTCTGAAAACTAGACATCTTGGGTAGTCCGGGTTGGTATGCTTCACATCCATCCCACACCATTTCTTACTCACAATTCCCTGCAAACATCAAATGTTGACTAAAAACACACATTTTTCCTCACATTTCTGTGATGGAAACTTATGGAATCTGCAGGAATCCACAAAATTCCGACCACCCAGCATGCCCCACTTCTGCCGATAAAAAATGCGTCACCACTTGTTTGGGTGGACCTAGTGCCAGTGACAGGAACAGATCAAACCGATGTCAATAGGCTGCCCCATGCAAGGGCTCCCATTGTCCTTGGTTTGATAAATTCCTTTCACTGGCACTAGGCCCAGTCACACAAGTGTCACAACATTTTTATAGGCAAAAGTGAGCAATGCTGGGTGGTAGGAATTTTGCGGATTCCGGAGATGTGCATCACAGAAATGTAAGGAAAATACTTGATTTCAGGCAAAGTTTGAGGTTTGCTGGGCACTGTGGGTAACAAAAACTTCATGAGATCTTTGCAAGTCATCCCAACCTGGATTCCCCTAGGTGTCTAGTTTTAAAAAATGTACAGGCTTGCTAGGTTTCCCTCGGTGCCGGCTGACCTAGGGTCCAAAACCCACAGCTACCCACTTTGAAAATAAACTGGTCAGTTTTGCGTGGAAAAAGTTATTGTATCCATGTTGCGTTTTGGGCTGTTTCCTGTCCCGGGCACTAGGCTGACCCACACATGAGGCACCACATTTAGCAGAAGATGTAGGAGAATGCTGGGTGGAAGGAAGGACGTGGCTCTGTGCAGCTTCCAGAACGTTCCATCACAGAAATGAGAGGGAAATGTGTATTTTTAGTCAATGTTTGAGGTTTGCAAGGAATTCTGGGTAACACAACCTGGTGAGAGCCACACAAGTCACCCCATCTTGGATTTCCCTAGGTGTCTAGTTTAAAAAAATGTATAGTTTTTCTAGGTTTCCCTAGATACCAGCCGAGCTAGGGCCTAAAAACCCCAGCTACCCACTTTGCAAAAAAACGAGTCAGTTTTGCTTGGAAAAATTTGATGTATCTATGTTGCATTTTGGGCTGTTACCTGTCGCGGGCATTAGGCCTACTCATACAAGTGAGGTACCGTTTTTATCGGAAGACTTAGGAGACTGCTGGGTGGAAGGAATTTTGTGGCTTTGTGCAGATTCCAGAACTTTCCATCACGGAAGTAGGAGGAAAATATTTTTTTGTCAAAATGTGAGGTTTGCAGGGGATTCTGGGTAAAAGAACCTGGTGAGAGCCACGCAAGTCACCCCATCCTAGATTCCCCGAGGTGTCTAGTTTTCAGAAATGTACAGGTATGCTACTTTTTCCCTAGGAGCCAGCTGAGCGAGGGCCCAAAAATCAAAGCTACCCACTTTGCAAAAATCGGGTCAGTTTTGCATCGAAATATTTGATGTACAAAATGTTGCAATTTGGGCCATTTCCTGTTGCAGGCACTAGATCTACCCACACAAGTGTGGTACCATTTTCATTGGGAGACTTATGGGAACACAGACTAGTAGAACAAGTGTTATTACCAATTGTATTTCTCTGCATTTGCACTTTCCAAATGTAAGACAATGTGTAAGAAAGAAGTAATATTGAGAAATACCCTCCAATTCACATGCTAGTATGCCAGAAATTCAGAGATGTGCAAATAACCTCTGCTTCTAAACTCAATATCTTGTGCCCATTTTGGAAATACATAGGTTTTCTTGATACCTACTTTTCACTATTTATATTTTACCATATGAATTGCTCTATACCTGGTACACAATGAAAAACCATTGCAAGGAGCAGCTCAGTTATTGGCTCTGGGTACCTCAAGATCTTGGAATACCCACAAATCTTAGATATACCCACAACCAGAGGGGTCTAGCAGATGTAATAGTGTATAGCTTTTGTGAATTAGCCATTGTGATGAGAAATTACAAATGAAAACGTTGTCACAAATGCTTGTTTTTTCCTACTAGTTTTTTATAGTTTTTTATTTCAACACTTGGATTATTTTGGAAAACCTTGAAGGGTCTACACAAATGACCCCTTGCTGAATTCAGAATTTTGTCTAGTTTCAGAAGTGTATAGCTTTCCGGGATCCACCACTGTGCTAGAAATTTTGGTTTTCTGATTCAAGTCTGCCTGTCCTGAAAGCTGGGAAGATGGTGATTTAAGCACCGCAAACCTTTTATTGATGCCATTTGCAGGACAAAAAACTGACACTTTCTTCTGCAGCACTTTTTTTTGCATTTTTCCCAAAAAAATCTAAAGTTTAGCTATATTTTGACTAACTTCTCAGTCCCTTCCAGGGAAGTCCACAAACAATGGGTACTTTTAGAATCCCTGCAATGTCTGAAAACAAGGACGCAAATTTGGCTAAAATAATTTATGGGGACAAAAAGTTATGGAGGCCTAAGTGCAAGCTACCCCAAATAGCCCAAAAAGGGCTTTGCACTGGGGGAGAAAAGCCTAGCAGCGAAAGGGTTAAGTAGTTCAATGGACCATGCCATCTTGGAGTAGCGGTGGACACAATCCAGTGGTGTTCCATACATTTTATAAGGGTTTCCCAGTTCAGGACTTCCTTTTACAATCATGTATTTTGTTTTAGCAGTATTATTCTGTAGATCCTTTTTTTACAATAGTTTTCGAATGTGTATAAGAGCTTGTACATGGCTAGTTCTGTATGTGACAGAAGCACTGCATCACTGGCAAAAAGCAAAATTTGCGTTTTTTGGCAACCAGAGACTGGCTCATCAAGATGTAGGGCCCGCATAGTCGGCAACCTCATTGATGAAAATGTTAAAGAAGGCTGGAACCAATACACATCCTTGTCTGATCCCAAAATTTAGATTAAAGCGCTCAGTATTTTTGCCCCTTTGACCATACCTGACAGATGAAGTATTATTACTATATAATTCCTTAATAGCTTACACTAAATTTGTTTGGCAGCTCTGAGCTAATAATGTTTGCCAAATTAGCTCAGGTCTTACAGTGTCAAAAGCCATATTTAGATCTATTAAAGTCAGGTATAGTTTTGAGTTTTTAATGCTGGTGTATTTCAGGCAGATATTAAATAGTCGCCTTGATTGATCGATTGTTTCTCGGTGAGTGGTGGCCTGCTGATTTTATTACTGGGGGGCCGATCTTGCAACATTGCTGCAAATGTGGCCCCTAGTGACAAAATTGGCAACCGAGTAACAAAACGGGGCCTCACCCTTCCAGCCTCCTCGGGAAACACCCACTGCCATGTAATGCCAGCCTGGCGCTGTTTATATCCCTGTAGTGCCATCACTTTAGTGTGTCCTCTCTCCATTTTCTTTCCATTCCTCTTTCACTTGTTTCTTTCCCCCTGCAGTACCCTCTACCTTTCCCTGTCCTCGACTTCGCCTTCACTTCACTCTCCCGTATTTTTCACTTGTTTCTGTCTGATCACGCTGAGTCCTAACTCTCCTACAGGTGCTATACCCTCAATTCTACCACGGCTGTCTCTTCACTAAGTTATAATGACCCTCTGCCTAGGGGTTGAGGTCACAAATTGGGGACAAGGGATTCATTTCATTTTGCACGAGAATGCATTAGCAATAGCTGCAGCAGAGCAAGAAGCCCTCACACGGAGAACAGACACGCCTCATTCACTCACTGAACAGGCACCCCAAAAGTGGAAGAAACGAAAGGTTTTCACAGACAAAAAAACGCAGCATGGGCTTATGGCTGTGAAAATCACTTTGATACACTGAATTGCATTGGAGTAGACACCTAAAATTAAGCCATTTGCGCTTAAAAAATCGGGAGTCTCCCACTTGAATTGGGTCTGATGGCATGTAGGCAACAACATACTCATATACATGTGGCTGGAAAAAAAGAATCTGACCTTGTGTAAAGTAATCGGGTGTTCATGTAAAGTACACTGATGACCTTGAACCAAGCTCGCTCTACAAAAAAAAATTGGTCCAAAAACTTTTAGGATTGGCTGATACTGCTCCTGCTGCAAAGGTCAAAGAATGTCAGCCACATACCGCTTTCGGTCCAGATATTGGTGCTTTTCTGTCGCAACCTTGCGCAGAGCAACACCACGTTCATGCATTACTGCTGGTCTCTTAGCTCACCTCAGTCAGCCACGACACCCTAAAACTTGTTTGTACCTGCTCATTTATAAAAGACTGAGCTTCCTGCTGGGTACCAGGAGTTGGGATGAGCACCAGCAGATGGTATCAGACTTGCCCTCCAGTTTGAAATACTTTGGGCCATGGAGTCTCATATATGGTGAAGATTTTCCTTTGTTTCATCGGATGGATTTCATGCTGAGTATGGATAATGTCCACGCACAGACTGTGCGGGGCTCCATGGCTTTCCCAGTATTCACCGTGGGAGTAACCCACAGGAGGCACTTTTTACTCTTTCTGCCATGTCTGCGTCTTACAAATTTTTGAGTTCTTCCTCCACTTTTACTCTCTCATCTCGAATGCTCTTATTGTTACTGAAATATTACATCTAAGGGCAGCTGTGCCAACCGTGAGCTAAGGGATCCCTTTCATTTGAAAAGGGAGGTTTTCTCGCTGAAGCTGCCATCCAACCGGCGGGTGTGCACCCTGCGGAGGGAGGGAATGAGCTGTAGCTAGGGCTGGTGCTGCATCAAGGTTGCTGTAGGCCACAGATGGGCACAGGAAGGTGTCACAAAATGGCCACACTACGGTGTCGCATTACAAGCGATTGCTTCAGTAAAACCTTTGACTAGGGGAAAGGCATGGCCTGTGCGCTCAAAACCTTTGCACCAACCCTAGATGTAGTGCCTTAAGTGGGCTGCTTCTCAGCCTCTTGGGAGCCCTGGCAATAAACACAAACACATTTTTAGTTGATAAAGAAGGATCCATTCTGGGCAGTGTTCACAAATTCGCCTCTGAGGAGGGGCAGCACAACTCAATAGATACATGGGCTTATTTACAATCCCACGCGCCGCCGGTGCGTCACTTTTTTCTATATAAAAAGTGAGGCACCGGCGGCGCAAGGGCTTGTAAATTAACCTCATAGTGTATTATGCAGACTTATTACCCACTGGCCCCTGCTCCTCACAGCACCCATCAGTGCCAGCGCGACACGTGCCCCCCAAAGCTGCTCCGGGTATGATGGAAGCGTTTGGAGTCTGCTAATATGCTAGGCCTTCCTGCACTGTTTTCGTTTCGCCCACTCCAGTCTATCTACAGTTTTATCCTTCTTGTTGCATGCGCGGCCCTCTCTGTCTTTTATGATTCTCGTATTCCTGTCACAGCTTACCTTTTCGCTCTGGTCCTCAATCTTCTAGGTCAATCGTTCTCCCTCCTTCTCTCTTCCGCCCATTTTGTTATTCTCTTTACCTTCCTTCTCGTTTCTGCGTTTCATGTTAGTTTATTTCCGGTCTCTCTTCCTCTCCCTGTAGCAGCTGTAGGTTTTCTTTGGTCTTGTGTTCAGCTCCTGCCCTTCGCTAGACTTCCTATGCGGCCGGCCTCCAGGCAGAGAAGCGCAGAAAGTGAAGGTTGTGTTGAGTGGGCATCACAGCGCCCTGGCACAGCTGGTGTCCAGGAGATAGGCAGTAACGGCAAGAACTTAATTAATCAATTGCTTGTGAGCAACCCTCATTTAGGAGATTTATTAAAGGGTTGCGCCGCTTTTGCACCATGCAAGAGAGTGAAAACACGATGCAACATGTAAAATGTGACTTATCAAGCAATGCAAGCCACCTACCGTGGCCCTGAGTGGCTTGATAAATGCGGAGCAATGCAACGCATAACAAATCGCTGTGATGTGTTACTGTGCCCTAGGGAGGTATTACTTGGGTGGTGCATGGGTGTTCTCATGCAGCACCAATGGATTTTGACACGTTCCCAGCTTTACCGTAAGTGGTAGACCTGGAAATGAGCCAAAACTGTGATGCCTCCCCAGATGAGATGGTACGAAAAATACGTTTATTTCTCATAGTGTTTTCCTCTTTCTATTCTGCATTCTACAGCACACATAGAAAGAGAAAAAAGCCTCTGGGTTGTTTTTGTGCAGGAAGGTGCCCCTTCCTGCACAAAAACAATCCTGCTTACAACGCAGGCGCACTTGCACCATGGTGCATGAGTGCCTGCGTTTGTGCTTGGCAGCTCATTGTGCGCCAGCGCTGGGAAAAGGCAAGAATGCGTCTTATCATGTTAGATACAGTGCATTCCTCCCGTCTCCTTGTCACACAGTGCAGCAAAGCGACTTGGTGCGTTGCATGATTTCACGATAAATGTGCCTCATTGTGTCACCAGAAACAAGGTCATGCTCTTTATCCAAAATGCTTATGAGTGTACTTTTGAAAGCTGTGAAGAAAGTGAAAATGAAATTAAGCTGAGTGGATTAGTGGCTATAGCTCTGCTTTAGATTTTGCCCTTAGTTGTTTTATAATGATTTAACTAACTCATTGATAAAGTAATCCACGGACATTTCGCATGCCTATATTATATCAACCTGTTTGTGCCATCTTGCCTCTGATGTTCACAGGCCTTGTTTCTAGCTTGATACACCAAAGCGAGGATTCACAATGTAGCGATCACAGGTCTGAGGTCTTCACTGTTGTATCTTTTCTCTAGGTCTTTTTGCACTCTTCTCGTGAGAAAACTCTGCACCTCTTAGTACCATTACCTAATGATTGAGTTTCTGTCATGTGCAGACTACTTCCACTGCCTATGTGGAGAAAAACTATAAAAATGTTACAGAAATTTGTGGAGTTAGCATTATATTCTCAACTACTTGAGGAAGCAAAACTCTGTCTTTCTGGGTTGCAACATGACCGTTTTTGCTTATTTGGCGTTATAAACATGTTTTGGACTTTAAGTGGGCTCAGGGTTACTGTTTTCTTTCACAGTAAGATCAGGTTTAGTGCCCTCAACAAGGGCTCTGTTATCTATGAGGGGAGCTGCACCATCCCTCGAAAAACCCGAATTCCACCTCGAACACTATTTGCTAGACTAGCATGAAATAATGACCAGCCTCGTGTAACAAAGAGTATCAACACAAAAGTAGAAATTATAGTAAAGTCAGTTTATTTGGACACAAATATAATTATTTACAGAGAAATCCTCTAGAATTTCCAACAATGTTATGCAAATAGTCAAACTATTGCAAAAACAGTGCAACAGGGAAAATGTGTCCCTTCTGCAGAGTTTTCCAAGGAATACAGAAAACTTATCAAAGCCTTGTTGCACAGTACTTAATGTTGGCAACAAGACTTTGTTTCAATTTCTCTATTTACAGAAAATATTTGTCTTTCTTCAAAATATCATCTTTCTCCACATTTCATCAGAACGCCCACTTCGAAGGAACTTTCTCAGAAAGCTAAGCATAAAGAGACGTAAAAGGGACAACAACTTTTTTAATTAACTTCACTGTTATTGGTGATTTGTGGCTCACTTTCTTGTCAACAGCATGAGTGAAACTGACTCATAGTGATACTCTAACTGTTTAGGATAGCATAAAATACATTTGACTTTTAGTCATAAATAACTTTCATGGCTGCCATCTTACAATGTTTTTAGAAAATCACTATTCCTGCTTACTCTCAGTTTCTTGTGAAGGTGACGATGCTTGGTATTTCCTAGCTAGCTTTAGTCACTATGTCTTTTGATCCAACTACATATTAAGCAGTAGCCATTTCTGCTATCCGAGACCTTTCTTAGACAGTCACTGTGCCTAGTACCTCACTAATTAGCTGATTGGTGATCAGGTCTGCTATCTCACAGACTTCTTAAAAGGCCATACATCTTTCTACCTTAGAACATGGTTAAATGGTATCCAAGCTTGCTCTCCAAAGGCTTGCTTGCATGGTTATCTTGTTTGCAATATGATAGCAGGCTTAGAAGATGACATCATTTCTATCATACAATTTGCATTCTAGGTAATTCTTAAAGGGATACCCTGTCTGTTACCTAACACTAACATCCCATTTTGAAGCTAACTATTCTGTTCTTTCACAGCTTGCTTCTGCGGTAACCGTGACTGTAATATCTGTTAAACAGCTTTGTCTTTTATGAACTTTTAGAAAGTGACTATCTTTGCTATCTCACTCTCTTCGTGGCAATCGGTGTTACTTTTTACTTTTCAGTGCGAGTCAGCCGGCCATTTTGAATTCCAAGTCCATGTAATTCCTCAGTAAGCACTGATAGCTTGGAAACATTTGAACACACCTTTATGCTACAGTAAAGACACAGCCAACTTTCAAATCAGAACTCACCAAAGCTATGCCCCGAATCTCCGATCCACTCACAAAGAGGCGCTGCCTGTAGGTGCTAGAGGTACAGTCTGAATATCTGAGAGGTTTCGACCTTTGAGTGAATAAGAGTGAAAGAATATTGCACATATTCCGTTTTTATAGCCTATGACTCACTTTGAACCTCCTGGGGTTGCTTATTATGCAGCAAAGAGAAAGCAGTGCAGACTCTGGAGTTATTCTGTATAGCACCTTACTCGAAGTAAACAAACCACTGCCATCTAAAATCTCTCCCTACTGAGTTTCCTGAGCAGTCGTTGGTGTATTTTTTCACGTTTAACAAGCTACTCATGAAATGTTTTTGAAGCTTCTCAGCCGTGGGTGCAAGGGAAATCTATTTGCCTTTCTATATCCATCAAAACACAGTGGACAGAACCTTTAGGAGACATCAAGGCAGCTCAGTTACTCCATATACTTTGTCTACTGATGTACTCAATTTCACTCTCCATTTCCACTCCACAATACTCAGAATATCTACATATATCTTAGACCCATTCAGGTACATTTAGACTAAACATGCCACACAATTATGTACAAAACATTGCACCAGAGCTGCTTACCTGGCTACCAAAGATTTGTAGAAAATAATTTGCCTTTTCTGGGCAATGAGCAGCAATCAGCCTGATCAATGAAAACTGGCAAGGCATGCACATCCATACTCATAGCACACTACAGAGAGTTGATGAAAATCATTTTACTTTCACATTAACCAACACAAACCATCCCTATGCTTATCACTACGAACCCTACATATCTAATGGATGGAGGTACAACAACTGAACAAAAAGGGACCCTCATTAGGAAACATATTCAATGACATGCTTATGGCACAAGGTGCTATACAAATGGTCATAACAATATTTCATCATGACATAAATACAATTAGTCTGTTCCAGTGGATAAGGCAAGTGGTATCATGGACAATGATACACTGCACACAAAAAACGTCAAGTGTTCAGTCTGCTTAAGCTTCCATCATCTTTATCTTTTGGATACGCCCTGTAGCTGTGGGGCTGCATTACACAGCTTAGATGTCACTTGACGTTGTGCTTGTTTGGTTGCTTTCATTGGGAAAGCTCACAAATGTTCATGTCCTTTCAGGAGGTGGGCCTGAGTAGATTTGTCTGAGTGCTGAGGTCGACTTGGTACTATACTGTGGTAACAGACAGCAAAGGGCTATACAAGGTGGTGCCACCTATGGATTTTGCTCCATGGCTCAGTAGTTCCTGTATTGTGATCCAGTTGTCCAGGACTTTCTTGCTCCTCTTCCTCATAAGTTTTTTGTGGCTCAGCTCAATGATGTTGTGTTCATTACTATTGTTGTCAGTTCCAGCTCGGCTGCCTTCCGCCAGGCTTTCCATCCGGCACTGCAGGAGGAGCTCCTTCCGCTGCTTCTGCTCTTTGGCCATTTGCAGGTGCTGCCTCCTCTCAGCCTTGCTCCAGTGCCGGCCCATTTTGATTTCACTTTGAGCATCATCATCTGTGGTGGCGCCACTACGCTCCTCCTTGAGCCGTAGGGCCCTTTCCTTCATGAGCTGGATCTTCTGCTGCTTTTTGCACAGGACGCGGTTCCTTTCACACTGAAGTCTCCCTTGCTGCCTGGTCTGGTTGTGACAACTAACATTGTGTAACCTGGCAGGATTTGGTTCAGTGATGGGATAAGCACACCATTCGTCCATCTGTTCTTCACGTACCAAATTCAGGTAACTGCGACACCGCAGACCACGATCTGTAAGGTCTAAGGGCTTCTCCCCTGAGTGGATGCTTGTTGCTGGAGATTGGATCGGCCTATTTGACTTTGATTTATCTTTTTTGTTCTTCTCGTAATCACTAGTCATGGATTCTTTAGGACAAGGCACAAGGCTACTGTTCAAGCAATGCTCTGCATTTTTCGAGTGAGTGACTGTAAGCATCCCCTCTGGATACTCTTCCAGTGTGGGGAGCCCAGGGCTCCATGAGGATCTCTCTAGCCCTTCATCACATGGCTTGACATGATTCTCAAGTCCCTTATGTCTGAGAATTTGGTGAGCTTTTTGTTCTTGCCTGGACTCACAGAGCTGGTACTGTTGACATCTGCCCTCCAAGATTTTCTGGAATCTCATGTATTCTTCAGGGCTGATGCTACAAAAACCTGAATCGCTCAGATCATCGCTGGTCGAGAAATCAACAGAGTGCAGAGGAGTTCCAGTCTGAGGCCCATGGGTTTCAGGATCCAGGCATCCTTTCTCCTGCACACATGGATCATCTGACTCCGTTTCAAGTCCAGAATTCTCATCCACCCGGATGCTTCCATCAGTGCATCCTAGGCCACTGTCCCAGTCTGGGTGACTCGCTGAACTCTTGGCTGTTTTTATGCTATCCTCATCGTTCTCCGTCTACAAGACAAAACACAGAGAAGGTCTTTTACTGGTCATGAATTAGTATAACAATACACGCCTTATATTCCGTAAATGGTGGTGAAAACAATGACAATAAATGCTGGTACTGAATGAATACAAGATAGATGTGCTAGCAACATTTTTAAAAACATATTTTTTTGCATATCAGGTGTTCTGGGAAGGGTGGAAAACTGCTATGAGGTTCATGAGGGCCCCTAACATTTTGTGAACTATTCTGGGCCTCATGCAGCCTGCTGATGTTCTCAGTAATCATGCAACGTATGTGTATGAACTCTTAGAATAAATCCAGGCAAGGCTCACTCTTTGGAACCAAGCCAGGTTGATCTGGGATCCATCCAAAGGCTCAGCTCCATTGATGAGAACTAGCCAAGCATTGCTGAATACTATGTAATTTAGTATATTTGTCCTTCTGCAAATACATAATTCTTTAATAGGACCAAAATAGAGAAGAGTAAATAGATGTCAAAGACATACTCAGTTTGAGAGTATAGATTGGAGTGTTTAATTGGGTTTTTTGTGCAGACTACATTAGAAACTGTTTTATAGCCAATTTTTTCTCCAACATGTTATATGATCAATGCCTGTCTTTTCTACAGTTCCAATAAACATCGCCTCCTGAAGAAGATCTATCTGTTCGAAATGCATTAGGGCTCATTGTGGACTTTCATGGCCACTAGTTATACTGAATATACAATGATGAATTAACTGTAACTATTATTATGTATGGGCACAGATAAAACCATAATCACCAGGTAATCATCTTGAATTATTAGCACAAACAGCTACAAATCCTTGAATAAAATACATCAAGTTTCTTTTTAGTAGTGCCATGAGCACCAGTCTGTCACAAGATGGTATATTGTTCTTAGCACATTGGTGCAAGCAAACCAGTAGTGTTGGGCTGGATGCATCAACTATTTTAGTAATGATATAGGTACATAATTCTGGAATGACAAGGTGTACTTTCTAATAAGGAACGTAGTATCCTGACAGCAACATGTCACTTGCCACCATCTTCCCCAAAAGGGTGCACAACCACCCCAGGAAATCCTTGGCAACAGGCCACTTACACCCACAGTGATCTCTCGCCAATGTTCTAGGAGAGACTGCCCCAGTCTGTACCCAAACTAATGTTTTTTGTATGGGGTGGGGTTAACGGCAACCTTTGGAGGTATCATACACAGCATCTCTGCCCTAATACTTTGCGCAGAAGTCTGACTACTAGGGACATGGCACCGTATGCTAATTAGCCCAAATTTACATTGCATGTATTTCCTTTCTGAGACAAAAATCCATCTTTGAGGTCCAAAAGGAACAGCATCGGCCAAAAAGATTTTAACAAGGGTTTTCTTCATTTAAAGTTGGAGCTAGGGTCAAACAAGTGTTCCAATGCACAACCCAACGAGATGAAGGGAAGGAACGAAGGTATTCGTTTTTTTCAAGTGCCTTGAAGTCTGGAGAGTTCTCTGTTTAGGCACACAGGACCACTATTGTGAACGTTCTTTCCCCAAATCGTCAGCACTTTTACATTTTGTTTTATGTAACATACTTTTAAAGCTTTATTGGATTATTAATTCAACTTACAATTAAACAGTGCTCCTCAATTAAGTGAGCTTGGCAAGATATCTACTTGGTTACAAAATATGTGTAGTACACCTAGCGGTCCCAACACTATACATTTAGATTGTGCACTATTTTGGCAGAATCTTTTTGCAGGTGGGTATACATATCCTCACTTGACTCAACTCAGCTCCTCCCTGCCAGTAATTCAGAATACTTACCCCAGCAAATCTTGATTATCGGACCTTAGGGGAGGAGCTCACTGTAGGTGTCAGATTGCCTGTTAAAGTACGTCATATCTCGTAACCATTCCTGTGTATTCGGTAAGGGGCCCCTCATCCATCGCATAGCTACTCTGCACTTGGCTAACAGTAACGCAATGGCAGCCAGCCGTCTAATCAATCGCCTGTGGTAATCTTTTATTGCATCCTAGTAATGCAAGTGATATTTCTGGTTCCATCTTTTCTCCCACAATATCGCTAAGTGTCCGGAACACTTCCTGCAAATACCTGTATATTCCGGAGCAGTTCCATGCAAATTGTAGAAACCCTGTATTAGGCTCCGGGCACCTGGGGCATGCAGCACTCTCCCGGATCCTGTATCTGTATAGTCTGGCCCGAGTATGATAAACTTGATTGATGTATTTGAAACGTATTAGTCTATGCCTGCTATTCAGGGATATCGTTGTTGTCACTGAGCAGCAGTATGTCCAGTTTCTCATCTATAGGTGTACCTAAGTCCCCTTGCCAAGTCAGTCGGGCCCCTTGGTCCACACACTTCCTGGGTACATGGATACAGTCTGGATATTAAAATGTTCTGGTGCAGATGTTTGTGTAAGCGAGGTCAGGGCCAGAACGGGGGAAGGCTCTAGTATTTATTCTACCAGCAATTAGTGTATATCGCACTCTATAGTAATAAACGCGCATTAACAGACTAGTCTGGATTCCGCATTCCCGCACTTCCTCCAAAGTCCCTAAACTTCCCATCCGTGAAGAAGTCCCCCATTGTAGTGATATCTAAATCTTTTGGGGTTTTCAATGCTCCCTTTTCCTGCGATATAGGGAAACACTTGCACCAAAGCTAAAGGTATTTGGGGTGTATACAACAGTGATCCCGCTTGTCTGTTTAGCATCCTGTGCCATGCATGAAGTGTTGCGTTTAATGAGTCTAATACCCCATAATGTCTGGCCGAAAGTCCGAACGGAGATCGTTGAAGTGTACAAGGGGTCGCTGCACCTCGCTCTATTCGTACATGCGGCAGATCGCGCACACCGTGTACCCAGTAATGGGCGTATTGTGACTGCACAGCCCAGTAATATGCCTCTAGATCAGGGGCATTGAGACCTCCCACGTCGTAGGGTGGGTTAATGCCAACCATCCCACTCTAGGCTGTTTGCCCGCCCAGGCTAGCTGTATCATCAGTACCCTCAGCTTGTCAAGCACCGCTCGGGTGAGTAGCATCAGGATATTTAAAAAGAGAAACAAAAAGCGGGGCAAGATAACCATGTGCATTATTGCTATCTATCCAACAAAAGAAAGCGGTAGTCTGATCCATCTACTAATCATTGTACTGCCCTACCGTAATTTTCCTGGAGAATTATTGCTGGATCCATGGGCACACGAACCCCCAGCTACCGGGTGGAGTCCTCTGTCCACTGTAAGGGGTATTCAATGGGGTTGGTTTCAAGACTGGTGTAAGTGGGAACACCACTGACTTGTCCCAGTTCATCTTAAGTCCTGCATGTCCCCCAAATAACACCACCTCTCTCAGTACTGGCATCAAGTTACGTTCAGGGTCCCTGACATATAACAAGGTATCGTTGGCATATGTTGACATTATGAAGGTATAATAAGGGAACCGCAGCCTTCTATGGGAATGGTGTTTTCTGATCGCACATGCTAGTGGCTCGGCCACTAAAGCATACACTAAGGGGGAGAGGGAGCATATCCCTGCCTTGTCCCTCTTTTTATAGTGATAGGAGCAGTTATAGGTGCACCACAGGATGCTCATACATTACCTTGACCAGGTGCTCCGGCAACCTACCTGGCTTCAGTAGCACTACCAGTAGTGCATCCTGCATAGTAGGTGGCATAAAGCCATATTTGGCCATTTCTTAGAAGACGGTACCCAACTGTGGTATAGAAGGTCACTGTGAGATCATCTGTGCCCGGCGCCTTACCGGTTGGCATATCTTTTAGGGCTGCTCTGATTTCCCCTGGCTGTAGAGGGGCCATTAATCTCTCTCTAGGATTTACTGTAAGCCACTTCATGGCAATATGGGTAAAGTAGTCTGTTACTGCCTCCTCATGATATTAACTAATCAGATCTCTATAGTATCTGCTAAAGCGTTCCGCAACTTGTACAGGTTCACTAAGAACCTGTCTCTTTTCATCTTGTACCGGGAGTATCATATTGTGCTCATGTCTGGGTCGCATGCAGTACTGAAGGAGGAACTGGGAAAAGACATAGTGGAGTTCTTTAAGCTTTCCCAGTTCCTCCTTAAGTTCTGCATCTAGGAGTGAATTTGGTGGGAAGCGCCAGGAGAAAGCAGTCTGCACTTTGAGTGTAAATTCAGCTTCATAAGGACGGGGGAGTGGTCCCAGTACGTGTGTGGTAAGACCTCGCAACTATGAATCCTGTGGGCTTAACACTGCGAAAGCAACCAATACTCTACGTGTGTGTATGTCGTAAACTGAGGAATAGGGCGTATAGCCAGGAACTGTTGGATTTTGATGTCACCACACATCTAGTAGCCCCTCCTGGTGCATCATCTCTTGAAAAGCGCGTTCTGATGCCGAATGTCTCCATGGGGGTCCCCTGGATCTATCTGATCTGGGTTGAGTACACAATTGAGATCCCCTCCCCATACCTGTGGTAAATTTCCCCACTGCTGTAGTCTAGAGGTGAGTTCCTGATAAAAATTTGGATCGTCATGATTCGGTCTATATATACCTATGAATAGTATCTCTAAATCTTCTGCGGTGCATTTGGCCACAATATATCAGCCTTCTACGTCAGCATAGAGCTCTTGCAGCTTTATCCCTGATCTTTTTCAGGTACAGATAAGGACTCCTCTGGCGTGTGATGTGAACCCCGCTGCATAGACCTGCCCCTGCATCCTGCACTGCGTAAGAGCCCCACTACTCTGGGGTAGGTGTGTTTCCTGTAGTATAGCTATGTCCACTTTGTGTCTATGTAAATAAGCTACCTGTTGCCATTGAGACCCCGGATGGTCCAAGTGATCAGTCTAAGTGGTGCAGGTCTGGCAGGGTGTGCTGTGTTTGTATGCTCCCCATTAATCATTCTATGTCTTGCGAAAATCCATGTCCCATAGTAGTGGTACTAGCCCAGTGCACTGTGCAAACAAAGATATCTGCCTTCAAACTTTAAAGACCCCAGTTAGTTTGTTGCCCTCCCCCCATCCATATTGCGCTATCCCTCCACTGGCGCAATTTCTTACCTACTCTCCATGATTACCTTCAGACATTATTATATCAAACCATTTAAGTGTGCACATTTGGGGACAGATGTTGCCGAAACTGTCCACTGTATCTCATGTATATTGTCAGCGGAAATTGCATTGCATCTCAAACATACATTTTGTGAGATATTCTGAGGGGCATGCGCCTGCAACATTGGTTCAGTGATCCCCATTATATAAAGCATAGTTTCTATCCCACTGTATACCCATGCGACTTAACTGTTAACCCCCTATGTCCGTGTATTATCCGCAGTCTCAAGTTCTCTCGATTAGCCCCGGTTTATGTCCTTCCCTACCTTCCCCTTCATTCCTTACCACCATTTAAATGCCCAGCGTGTATTCGTATTATGGTGTGTCATCATTTAGTCTTCTGCCTTTGCATATTTCGTCGTACCTGATGGCAGTGTGAGAAAAGGGGGGGAGAGCTCTAACATATCGCTTGTCCCCCTCATCTTGAGTCACTACACATCCTCCATCTCTATGTCTGGGTCTTAACTGCGAGCAGTTGATGTTTTCTTCTGCACTACAGCAGGTTCCCAGCGAGCTATGAATTGTTGAAGCTTCTTGGCATCAGTGAAGAAATGCGCTTTTTCATCCAGCATTACGTGCAGCCAAGCAGGATAGAGCATATTGTTGTTTCCCCTGTTGGAAGTGTCTTCTCGCCTCTTGCGTGAAATCTGGATAGAGTGCAATCTCAACGCTCGCATGGCCCAGGGTACCAAGCTCACTGGCCTTTCTGAGGTCTACGTCTCTGTTTCTGTAATTAAGGAGCTGGGCCAAGAACAGGCGTGGGGGGCGTATGGTGCGCTCTTTTCACAACATAGTGGAGAAAGTGTCACAGCTCCGAATGTCAATAAGTAGCTGTCTATATTAGTTGATTTTGCAACCCTCACGATTGGACATTATTATGTTGCGATCCTGTCTCTTGTTCCTCTGCCTTAGCCTGCAGCGTGACCAGGAGTTTGTCTATTTTCGTCAGTGTAGAGGTCATCTTGATCTGTTCATCTTCTGCTTCCAATATTCGCCGCTTAGCCTGATCAAGGTGTTCAGCATGTTTGTCAATTCGTTTGGACATGCGATTCATGTAAAAGGTTAATGCGTCAATTTTTCCATCAATTTTTGTCAAACTGTGTTGCATGAACATTAATATCTGCTTAAGATCCTTCTCCGTCTAAGGTTATGCGTTCCCTTCTTCTCGCCCGTGCTTGGGCCGCTGGGCCTTCTTTTCTGGCCTTGGGGGTCCTCCTCAGGTCGAATTGTAACTTTGATTGTACTTTGTCCATTTTCCTCATGATAGGGCAGTCCTGTTGCCCCCTCTGCACCAGTCCTGACCATGTAGGTGCGTCTTATCGTGTTCAGGGGTGTTCCTTGCCTCAGGCCCATTCTCCTTTCACTTTAGCGTAGTTCGCTTCCGTTTTGGACAGTTATTAGTCCAGTGCCCCGGTTATCCTCCCCGCTCATAATGCTCTTCAGCCGCCCTTGTTGGGTTCCTTAAAATTCTGCATTCGTGGGTCCTCAAGCCTGGCCTCCATGTAGCATGGGACAACTCCGGGCCACTGCGGCAGCGCCCCCAGTGCAGCACGTGGCCGCCCCTGATCGCCTTTTGTCACTTCTCTCCATATGGGGCCTCCTATCCTCGCTCCAGACAGACGCTGTTCAGGGTGCCTGTGCCCACTGCTTCACATAGTGTCACTTATGTCGCCCGTGCTGGAATCTGCGCTTGGATTTACTTCTCCCTTCGCGTCCCACTACTCCAAGGGATCGATTATGCTTCAGCTCGTGTCCAGCCGACTCATCCGTTCAAATGCTCATCGCCACCCCTCGCCAGTGAGGCTCTGTTTTTGGGGATCAGTACCTCACCTTAGTGCTCCAACTCTTCCAGGGTGTCAGGCCTCGTCTCCTTCCGTCCCCCACCACTGCGGGCTCTCACCGGCCCTCCGATTGGCCAGGGTCGCTTGCACACACATTGAGGCGCGCCGCACAGTTAGGGCACGTCTCTCCAGCCCGGATGTCCGGAGCTCCTTAGGGGTGAGTCATTAGCGTGGTGCACTGCTGGGTCGGGAGTGGTGCCACCGGGCCCGGCCTATGTCGCTGCTCTGATGCCGCCCACCTTTCATGCCACCCACCTCACAGCTCCGTTGCCTCTTCCCCAGAGCGATTTAGGAGGCGCTGCTTGTTAGTGTCCAGTTCAGGAGCTCCTTCCATCAGTTTGGGGGGGATCATGTGGGATAATCGTTCGGCTGACAAAGCTCCTGGCCTACGCAGCCATTTTCAGTTGCGGCAAGCTCAACCCCATTATGTAACATATTGGGGCGTATTGTTAAAGCGAAAGTGTTGATTAAAGGCATTCCTGCTCTGCTTCAGGTACATCTTGTTGCAAGAATTGAACATTCGTTGATATCCGCCCACTATGAAACAAACTTCACTTTTCTCTCACCCCTCGCCTTATATTAAACCCTTACTTACCCAGCACCTCTACTTGTTGTGAATTCCACTGTTTTAACCTGCATTTGCTATGTGTTCCCAACTCTCCATCCAGTAGATCTTTACCCCTACCTCACCCTAACTACCCCGCTCTGTACTACCACCCTGACCACCTCTCCACACCGGACCACCATCCCCTTCCTCCCTCCCCACTTTTGTATCACTCTAACTCACTTTTGGAAGAGACTGACCCAAATTCCATTACCCAACATCTAATTTGACTTGACTATATTCATCTTGTATTTATTGTTTTTATTGATTGATTGTTAATTGTAACTCAACTCCTATTCTCTTGTAAAGCTCTCTAATGCCATTTGGCCACATTCTCACCATAGAAAACTGTAAAAAATACAATAAAAAAAATAAAAAATACAATGCCTTATTGTTTTATGGCTAAATTTGCGCTTTATAGATCTCATATGCATGTACGTACATACTTGCTGTATTTCATGCAGTGTGGTGGATGCCCCAGGACTTGGAGTGAAGTTAATTTGAAACATTTCACTGGGCACCTTTGAGATTTAAAACCTTTAGGAGAGCTGTGGAATACCACAATCTTCTCATGCCCATTTGGATTATGTGGACCATCTGACCGGTGGGTGAAAAGAGGCAGGTTTGTGCTTGGAACGTCTGCATTCAGGTGGAAATGCCCGATTGCCATTGCTCTGTCAATCCAGAGATCGCACCCATATTTTCCTAGGTCAAAGGTGAGGTGGCTTTCACAGCTGCCAATGACAGGCTTTTAATGTCTTAGAATGTTCCAGAAAACATGGAATCTTATGTTACGTGATAGAGTTTGAGCAAGGTTCACCATGTTCTGTGGCACCCCGATACTGTTTACTGGCCTGGTGATAGGGAGCCCTAAATAAGAGGATGCATCACACTGGAGGGGGTTACATTCAACCAGTGCCTACTTAAATTGTGCTGTCTAGCCCGGAACCTGTTTTTCCTGTTCCTCTTCCCTTATTGGTTGTGGCTTCCCCCTCTCATTCTTCATTTGCTCCCTGTTCCTATAGTAACTGACTACTGGTTACGGCCATTTGCACAGAAATCTCCAGGAGCAACTGATTTTCTTCTGTTTAATGCTGTCGGCGGTGTGGTTTGTTATACACTGAAGTGTATGACATCATGAGTCTGGCAGTAAGTAAGATTTGACAGGGAAGTGTTTGATGTCATCCCATGTCACTCTGAGTGCAGCTAATGAAATCTGTGATGTCATCCATTCTAACAATGAGGATAGCTGTTGAATTCATATGCTATCGATTGTGACAACATGTGATGCTGTTAACGTTTGTGTTCTTGCAATTGCTAAATACAACGAGCGCAGATGTGGAAATCTATTGTATCATTGTCTTGAACAGAGAGAGAATGACTGATTAAAATAGCAGCAATTTAAGAGATCCAACATTGAGGAACTGCAGTAAAAAATTATTTTAAAACCATCAGGTTTTGTAAAGTTTAAAGGTGACATAGCATCCACGTGTTTTTTAAAATATGTTGTTTCTTGTTTTAATTTCTGCCAGATTTCTCTGATGAAGACCCTTTCTGTTTATCTGCATTTTCACCATTATTGAAGCATTTTCTTACCTAGTGTGTCTGCTATTTTTTACTATCAGAGAAGGAGTAGAAATGCAGCCCGGACTTCCATTATACCAACAAAGGGGCAAAGCGATATGAATTATCATTCTGGTGGAAGGGAAGGAACATGCAACCTTGCCCTTTTGCTGCTTTACGGCAGCTATGTTAGTTGTGCAGACTGCACTTCCGGTTCTTCTCTGACAACGCGTCCTATTACAGAGGACAGAGGAGGTTAACTAAATGGAGAGCAGACTCAGTAATGTGTACAAAAAAGTTTAAAGTATGATAGACTGAAAGAATGTTTGAGTGGTAAATCTGGCTATGGGCTAAATATTAGTACTAAAGAACAAAGGGGCATATTTAAAAGAAAGTGGTGTATAGGTCCCAATGCTCCACTTTTCTTGCATCGCCCCAGCCCCACCTAACGACACCTTGGCTGCGCTGTATTTACATTACGCGCACTATGGCGGTCGGTAAGACAATACCGTCATTATTCTTTACGCTATTGTGACGCCTTGCTGCACTAGCGTCAAAAAGTTTTACACTAGTGCAGCAAAGCACAGGAAGGCCCATTGAGTAAAATTGGTGCGTCATTTTAACGCCTGCTCTGAGCAGATATTAAAAATGACAGAAAAAACAGTATAGTGAAATATTGTAGATTTCACTGTGTCGGAACGCCCCCCACCCCTGTATACATTATGCCTGGCACAGGCATAAAGTGGCACAATGCAAGCATTGCAACACTTTGTAAATACGGTGCGGGAGGAAGGCCTCCTTAACGCCGACTTAGCTTTAAAAAAAATGATGCTAGGGCACCGCAAGGTGGTGCTAGGAGCTTGTAAATATGCCCTAAAGTATTTTATTTTTGAGAAAAGGATGCTATCCCAAATGGCTTAGGACATTTATAACATGTCAATATGACATGGTGATGCTGTTTTGGCGTGCTATAAGTAGTCTCTACAATAATATAGTACTCCGTTCTTTACTGCACACTTCATGAAATGTCATTGCTGCCCCCTCTTCTGTAGCGTTGTTGTTCATCGCTTTGCAATGTGTAGTACTGCATTGCCTTTGGGTCATTCCATTCCGATACATTTCCTCTCTGTGTTCTTACCAGAATGGCGCTGAAGGAGACCCCGTCAGGAACAAAACAGCTTGCTATATCTTGCTCGGGATCAAATACGGATCCTTCTACCTGGAAACACAACAATGAACTCAGTCAGATGAGCAGGCACATTACTATCCACAGAAACACCACACTCCTGCTGAAGTCTGTACTCTCCCCTCCGCTTCGTTTGAAACAACCAGTCAACATGCCCACTCTGTTGCCATCTTACTTCACAAGATTACACTTGACATTGCTATAATAATAATTATAATAATCATTAATATCATACCCCTTTGCCAACAGTGCACATACATTTTACTAATGATGCGCCCCTTAGATGAATGGCTGAATCGACACAAAAGTTATTCAAACTTGCGACCTGTTAATCACACTTTGTCATTTATGTAGTGTAGGACAGACATTTAACTGCACAGGGCAGAGGGACGGTTACTAATACCTTACGGTGAACAGACAGTTATTGGTACCTGGAATTGGATAGGCAGTTACTGGTACTTGGCATTGGATTGCGAGGTCAACCCCACCTTGCAGGGGGCGAACAGTTACAGGCACCTCTCAGGACAGTTGCCCTTATGATGATGGATAGATTCTCATACCTGGCAGGGCAGTTCGTCGGCGTTCTCCACATCATGAGGCATGATGGGCAGATAATCTTCATCGTCGCTACTGTGCTCCTCAGGCAGCAGGTAGTTCTGATACAGACTGAAAGGAAGAGAAAAAAGCACTGAAACACTTTGATCTGTGCCAAATGAAACTGTGCAAATAATTACCTGCCCCTAATTTTGGCATATGAGTGGGTAAATAGTTGGGAAAAGTCAGCATATGCACCTACGGATCAGTTTAAAAATTCTTTAGATGTGGGAAAAGATCTAGCTAAAACTTTAACTACGGCAAAGCAATAAGATATTTTCAGACCTTCCTGCAGCACAAAACTATCTGCTGGCTGCTCCACAGGTACCTGACTATAGGAAAGTGCCCTCTTTCTTGGCATGGTTACCCCCATTTTCTGTCTGTTGTCAGTGTGTTTGGCTGTGTCAACTGGGATCCTGCTAACCAGGACCCCAGAAGTTATGCTCTCACCTGTAGACTATACCTTTTTCTTCCCACAATTGGCATGCTGGTCCCCCATGTAAGTTCCAGGGGATCCCTATGGGCTGCAGCAGTTATTCTGCCACCCATAGGGAGTCCATGCAAAGGGTTCCGCAGGCCTGCCACTGCAGTCTGCGTGAAATGGTGCATGCACCCATTTTCACCACAGGTCACAGCACCAGGTCACTGTAAGTCACCCCTATGGTAGGCCCTCTCCGTCCAGAGGGTAGGGTGCGGGTACCTGTGTGTGATGGCACCCCTGCACTAGCAGAGGTGCTCCCACAAACTCCAGATCCACTTACCTGGACTTTGTGAGTGCGGGGACACCATTTTACGCGTGTACTGGACATAGGTCACTATCTATGTCCAGCTACATCATGGTAAGTCCGAACCTGGGCATGTTTGGTATCAAACATGTCAGAATCATACCCCAATACTGTTGCAGGTATTGGAAGTATGATTCCATGCACTCTGGGGACTCCTTAGTGGACCCCCAGCATTGCTACCACCAGTCTTACAGGGTTTTCGGGCAGCCCAAGCTGCTGCCATCCCTCTGACAGGTTTCTGCCCTCCTGCTGCTTGATCTGATTAAGCCATGGAAGGCAGAACAAAGGAATTCCTTTGGGAGAGGGAAGTAACACCCTCTCCCTTTGGAAATAGGTGTGACTGGCTTGGTAGGGGTAGCCTCCCCAAGCCACTGGTATGCTTTGAAGGGCACATTTGTTGCCCTCCATTCACAAACCAGTCCAAATCGGTTCAGGGACCACCAGTCCTTGCTCTGGCACGAAACTGGACATCACCACCCCAGGGGTGGTGTCCAGAGCTCCTCCAGAGGGTCCCTGGGCTCTGCTATCTTGTTTCAAGGTTGGCAGAGAACTCTGGGAGCATCTGAGTGGCCAGTCCAGCCAGGTGACGTCAGAGCCCCCTCCTGATAGGTGCTTACATGGCTAGGTGACCAATCCCCCTTTCAGGGCTATTTAGGGACTCTCTCTTGGGTGGGTCCTCAGACTCAGCTTGCAAAACTCCAGTAGGATTCCTCTGCAATCTCCACTTCGACTTCTGGCCACTGGAACCGCGACTGGACCCTCCAAGAACCGGCAATGCTGCAATCAACGAAGAAGACTCTTCTGCAACTTTGTTTCCATGGCTCCTGCCAGCTTTGCAACATTTCCCAGGCTGTACATCCTCAGAAGACAGCAACTCTTCAGCCTGCACAAGAAGAAGGAATCTCCCTTGGAGTGAAGGAGTCACTCCCCTGCATCCGCAGGCACCTGCTGCAAAGATGTACAGCTGTGTGGATCTCCTCTCATCCTCAGCTGCGTAGATCCTGCATCACGGGTGGTAGTCCAGAGTCGTCCTCTAGGGCCTCTCTGCCAGCTGCCCATCTTTGGTGGGGGTAAGCCTTTGCCTTCCGAAGCAGGACAGTACCCTCATGCAACGCATCTCTTGCAGCTGCCAAGGCTTGTTTGCATCTCCTCCAAAGGACCTTTAGGCAAGGTGCAGCTCCAGTCCTCAGCACTCCTTCCTGCGACGCTCAGCCCTCTGTGTGGTTCTCCTGCAGCGGGGGATCCTTTTCTGTAGAGCTGCATGGGCTCCGTCTGCGACTTCTGTGTCTCCGTCCTGTGGGACTCCTGTGGTTGCTGCCTCTGCTCCTGTGGACTCTCTGGGATGCTGAGGGTCGCTTGTGACTCCCCCTCTTGGGTTGAATCCTCCTGGGCCTTTCTGGTCCCCGGCAGCACTACTTCTCCACTAACCACAAGTTTGTCTTTGCCAAGGCTTGTTGGTGGAATTCCTGCACCATCACCCATCTGCCATCTTCACTCCAGCATGGGACATCTTCTGCATCCAAGACTACAGTGCTGATATGTTCTTCCTCACCGTTTACCAACTCCTGCAAGTACAGCTTGGTGGGTAGTAGTTCCTACTCCCCCTGGACTCCACTGTGACTCTTGGTCTTGGTCCCCTCTCTACACATGTCTTCTTTCTTCAGGAATCCACCACTAGTTTTTTGCAGCCTTGTCTGGGTGTCTTCTTTTTCTTCTTTTCCTCCTTTTGGGTGGTTTGGGGGAAATCCAGTGATTTACTCCCGCTTTCTGGGTAGCTGGGGAGTGTTGTGTTACTTATCTCTGTGGTTTTCTGGTACCCCCCGCTTCCCTGTACACATTCCACTTACCTAGGTGGGGGTCGTGTATGCATTTAATTTTATTTTGTATAAGGTTTGGGCTCCCCCTAGGGTCACTATTGGTTATTGCTATTTGCACTGTTTTCTAACCTTTTCTATGCCTGTTTCTGTTTGCTAGTGTATATTATTAGTGTATTGTCTCCTATTGGAGGCTTGCCCTTCTAGTATTTTGTGGTATTGTGTTCCAAAAATAAAGTACCTTTATTTTTGTACAACTGAGTATTTTTTTTTCATATGTGTAAGTGCTGTGTGGCTACAGTGGTATTGCATGAGCTTTGCATATCTCCTAGATAAGCCTTGGCTGGTCATCCACAGCTACTTCTAGAGAGCCTGGCTTCTAGACACGGACTACACTTCACTAAGAGGGGATACCTGGACCTGATATAAGATGTAAGTACCTTGGGTACCCACCACACATCAGGCAAGCTTCCTACATTGATATATTAAGAAGCAAGGAAAAATAGGGAAAGAACTCAACAAAAGAGAGAAATAAGAAAAATAGACCAGGAGTTAGGTTTATATGTGACTTTGTTGGCAGGGGGCAGAGATGGCACCTACTGGTTCATATGTTGCGTAGTCAGCCTTTAACTCTGAGGCAAATAGCACACTCCCCTCCACATGTCATGTTTTCTGAAAGACCAGGTAGAGTACAAGACAGGGCGGTTTGGCGTAGCTGAGTCATAAGCTGCATCTTAAACTCTTTCTAAATTCAGAGTTTGTGACTTATCCCGAACAGCACATTTCCTTTGGTGTCAAAATAATACGTTTACTGTTACCCGGCTCCTTAGAACTGACGCATCTACCTAAGGTGGATAAAAAGGCAGACATAGGCTGCTAGGCTTGAAACCTCTTGCTGCAGAGTTTGAGACTGATTTCTGCAGAAAGTACATTAACCACTGAGCTATTTTACTAGGATCCAAACTTGACACTGGCATAACACATCTCCACAGTGGAAGCCCAACTCACTGAGAAATCTTACCCAGAATTCAAACATGTACCATGTGTGTTGCACAGCTATGCCCACAGCTTTGGTGCTGCACTTTTTATTGGTATCATGGTGGCAGGTGTTAAAGTCAAAAGCCATGTAACGCATCCCACATGGGATTTACCACTCCAGGCTTTTTACCACGCTGCTTGTTTGCAGGAGGGAAGGGTCACCTGAAAAGCGCTTTTGAAGTGTTATTTCACGAACCTTAGAGGCTTCACGCAACTGTTTGGAAGTCCTTGGTCTCAGTGCACAGATGTGACCAACTCGATGGGTGACCAAGTGGGTGAGTGGAAATGTGGTCTAGTTATTGCGTTGAGATTTTGCAGGTTGTTTCACTGAGATTCTTCCCAGTAGCTGTCTGGGGAGCTGGTATTTAAACTTTAAGAAGTCAGCTGTGGATCCAGAAAGCCAAAGTATGAATCCCAGTTTCCCAACTCGTCTAAACTGAGTGATCTGGGGCAAACCAATGTGTCACCCTTCCAATTATTTGCCACAATTTAAAGCAATTAGAAAGAAGTTGAATGATAAACAAGTCATAAATAACAGGGATTTTAGATCACTGACTATACCTGTCCAGAAAGTGTTTGCAGTCCGAGTGCTCTTCCTCGCCTTCGCCTTCCCACCAGTGCGCCTCTGTCTGGGTGGCAATGTCATATGTTTTTGGAGTAGCTGGCATATTTCTCAGGACCTCCAGCGTGAGGCGCTCATTCGTTCCTTGAAAGAGGTCCATGGCCTCCTCCGCCGTGACGTCATTCAGATCACGTCCGTTTACCTGTGGGGCACAGGAAGGAAGGTCATCAGGGTGAGTTATAGGGGCGTAGGTGCCAGGGAGTCCTGGGCTTACAGAGAGCAATTGCACACATCCTTGGTACCTTTAACCATTAGTTTGTATCCAAGAATGTGGAGGTACTTCTATTGAAAATCTGAGCAGAGAAGCCAAGGGTTACATGGGCATGTGGTTTGGGTTCCATTTTTTTTTTTTTTTGTCAGAACTCACGGGGAACCGATTCAAGAAGCACAGAAACTATGGGTTTCAGTAGGCTATGCAAATAAAATGTCCTCTCATTGCTTCCTTCACCTGAAGCAAGGAGTTATGCGGCAGGGGAGCACCACATTATGCGACTGGGTTGACTACATTTTGCAGCAATAAAAGGCAAATTGGGTGGCTTAACACGCCACTTTTTATAGTATTACTTCATTATTTTGCCATTTTTACACATAGTAATTCTGTGTGGGCAAATACTTAGCCTTAGTAGTACCAGTTCAATAAGTAAATACAGAAATAAGCAACTGAAAGATGACCAGATAACCGTTGTGAAAAGACTTCCAATGCGTGAAAATATATATTGCCACATTTTGAGTATTCTTCTAATGAGTTATTGTTTTAACTTGTTGGTATATCTGCTTTTATGGCCATTGCCGAAATAAAGTTTAGTAACGTAAAGTCTTTTTGATCCCTTTGAGCTAGAAACGCATTATATTATTAAAATTTGCAGATTATGCCACAGCAGATGATGTGGCAAATGTGGCAAGTCCATAATTATGCGTAAAAGTTGCTGAATCGCATAATTCCTGTGGTCCAGCCTTAAGCCTATTCAGGCATCTCACCAGGTAAACGATTCCATCACTACAAGCTGCTTGGTCCCCCCACCCATCCCTTACCTCTCGCACCCCCCCCCCCCCCCCACACACACCCTGTGGGCATCCAAACCCCCTGGTCCAAGAGGGACGTGAAGAACCCAACCACTGTAGCCTCTGCAGCGCTTGTGTTATTTCCAAAGTAGGGGCATGTGTATACAATTGACAGCTCAGACCACCTTCCTGTGGGCATTCATGCCACCTTCTGAGGGCCAGCATGAAGGATTAGAGGACCCCCTGCCCTCTAATTACAGGCTTCCTCTCAAAGGGAGTGTTTGGCCTGCGTCAGCTACCCACACAGAGCTGCAGTTTGACCCAGGGCTCAGAACAAACACACCGGCGGCAGACAATGGGCCTTCAAGACACCCGCCTTAGCACCCTGTTCACATGCAGAGCCCCCCAGCGTCCAGCCCAAGAGGAACTTCATTGTGATGAACGACCCCACCCCCCCCCCCCCCTCCCACACACACACACACACACCCCCGACAGAAGTGGAGGGTCCAAGCAGAGCCTGCAGACAGCACAGGCGCCTGGGTCACAGCACACCCCGCCCTGGGGACAAGGCCTGCAGGCCTTTTCAAATGAAGCCTTTCTCTGAAGGGGTCTTTGAAGATCAGTAGGAACATCTTTCATGTGTCCGGAGAAGAGGGTGGGACTCGCAGTACTCGACTAATTTGAACTAAAAAGCTCTATTATTATATATATATATATATATATATAATCAGGTCGCTGCGGAAGAGCATCCGAGCGCGCCGGGATTCTTTGCCTTGCCATGTTGCCGCGTGCGACTGCATGGAAGGGAGGCCCTTCCCCGGCACTTCTATCACTGCGCGCCGCAGATCACAAACCGGACACATCTGCGTCACTATAACACAGCATGCAATAACGATTACTTGCAAGTAGGCCTAGCTCAGTCACCCTAAAGTATTGTGGAGCGTGCACCTCCCTTCTCAGGGGCCTCTGACTGCCGCAGAGAAACACTGGTGTTCAAGTACACGCGCTGCCTCTGCTGATTCAAGCATTGGCAACAGACACCCGGGTCTAAAGCCAATGGCCTCTTAATTAAGCTATTATCCTGCCCTATCATAAAAGTAGTCTGAGAAGGGGAGAGAAGGAAGCCCATGTGTTAATTACATCTACCGTCGGTGGTGATAGATGAAAGGGGGCATTTTCGTTTGTTTAATGCCTTGGCACATTCAACGAATCTGCATGAAACTTTAAAAGAAAAAAGTGCATCCACTTTAGGTACTTTATGGCACGTTTCGTATAGTCTCGTCAAGGGCGGGACCTGCATTCCAAGCAGTCACAGGTAGCCACATAGAGGCAAGAAAAACAGGTGGTTTCAAATGTGTCATTTCCTAGCTCTTAGCTCTTTAGTACAAGGGGATTACACCAAATTTGGCAGAAAGGGAGAACTTTATTTAATGATTAGATCTTTCTTGATTTGGTGTAAATCTGTTAGTAGTTTTGGGGAATCTAGAGTTTACAAAGGTGCTCAGTTTGTGAATGGAGAGGCTACATTTTAGATATCTGGGCATTAATTGGCAAGGATCAACGGTACCAGAACTGCAAATCTTTGCAGCTCCTAAATGGAAAAAAATAATTTGATATGATTGGCCAAAGGAACTTTTTCTTCCATCAGCCATTTTGGCACCACAGAGCTGAACGTGAATTGTGGAACCAGAACTCTCGGAAGAAATGTTTCTGCTGCCAGTACAGTGTGCAGGGATTTGGTGCCTGCATCCTTAAAAAGATTGTAAAGGCCATGTAAGTGGGCAGAGTGAGCACACCCTGATCCACAGACCATGTGGGAGGACCTAAAATACATATATTTTTTTCTTGTGTGATCCACTGATCCTTCTTCCTGGAACCACAGACTCCTGAGAGGCTATTGCGGCAGTTCCCAAATAGGAAATGTGGACACAGGGCTAGCTTTATTTGCTGGTACTGTCATCCCTGCAAGCTTCAATCGCTACTTCTTCAACTGTGGCTCCAGTTCTGGTACCAGGGGTCCGGAACTAGTGAGTGATGCTTACACTATACCACGGCAACAGCCTGTGAAGCTTCCCTTCCATCAACAGTTCTTATTTTGGAACTGTACAGCCCCCAATTGGTTTTTTTTTGGTTTAAAAAGTAGGGTCTGGCTATGGAGCAGGGCCTGTGGCCAATCGCAGTACTTAACTGGATTTGGCCGCTCGTAATGGGATGGGTGAAGGATTTGTAGAGAAATTCCGCTGCACAAGGAGTGGGGGTTGGCTGGCAACGTGGGATGGGCACAGGTCCTGGCTGGAAGCCAAGCCCAAGGGCCAACCCCGCTGCACACACCTGAAGGATGTGCACATCTGGCTGACAACAAAGAATTAGGTTGAGAAAACTATTTGATGAAGTACATGATAAAAACACAAATATTCACTACAAATCTAAAGGTTAACATAAGCTTATGGTTGACTTTGCAATATAACATCTTAATGTATGTTTAAACAGAACCTCCAAAATTAACGCAGTTATACTTTCGTTATGAATCAAACACAAATACATGAAAGAGCTGGTGAAGTATTGGACTCATGGCCCATTGGGGCTTTATTTTTTATTTGTATTTATGCTTTATGTTGTAATACTATAATGAGATGGATGCACAAGTGGATTTGTATCAAAGAAATAGAATATTATGATTATATTTTCAAGTCATTTACTGCTTAAATATAATATATCAAATATGGTATATGAGATATTTGTTATCTTATCGCAATATTGAATGCATTGCGCAATGAGTTTAGAGTAATTATTTTGTATGATGTGTATCCATTTCAATTTGTCTTGCTTCTGAATTGGCAAATGGTGATCTTTGCAATGAAAGTAAGTGAATTGTTATGGATGAACATGTTCTAGGATAGCAGCTGTTGTAGGTGTACATTAATCCTTAGCTGCTGTTTTTCGCACTACAGTGTGAGGTGAGTCTTATGGTTATATTGGTATTGTTTATTTCAAAATGAATGGCATCTTGTATCATGCACATAGCTATGTGCCATATACACACACACACACACTGTTAGAGGTTTAAGGTTACTTATATTTAGGAAAACTTTTGTTTACTATTTCTATGCAAAACGAATATTTTACGCCCGCCCAAAACTTACTATAACTCACACACCTCCTAACAGTATTGTCAACTGGCTAGCCAGACTAAATTAACTGTAACTCCCGCCACCACTTATAGCATGTTAAATCATAGCATGCATAACAACACTCATTATATCTTAACATTTATGAGAAGAGTGTGCATGGCAGAGAGCTGAATTAAAAAAAAAATATATATATATACACGCACACACACACAGTGACACAATGACTGACAAGTGACACCATGTCAGGTGTGACAGCTTCAGCCAGTCGACTTTTTAGCCAGCTTCAAGTCATATTTCTATCTTGTTTCATGTGGGTTTTTTTTTTAAGGTTTTGTGTTTGGGCTTAAAAATCACAGCATACAAAGCATGTTGCCATAAAGCTAGAGTGAGCTGAAATTGTCTGCTCACAGCTGCTTGGGCGAGCCCTTGAGTACTTAGCTGCAGGAACTGTGCAGAACATGTATTTATTTGAATGGTCACGATGCTACAGAAAAAAAAAAACATACAAGGCCCTGTCCCAAAGGATCAGTCCCATTCGGTCAGCCAAGCAGCCTACCCTGTGAACGGGAACGTACCATCTCCACCGTGGGGTAGCAATTAGGACAACAGCACCATAAAAGTGTGCACACCTAGATGAGATAATAAAGCGTATCTTTCTCAGCAACATACATAATTCTTCCTTGAGGAAGCAGGGCGACACGCCGTCTTTACGACTATACTAAAACCACAACTGTATGATTTACAGAAGCGTCTGCAAAAGGAAAGTAAAACACAGGTGAAAAGAAACCACAGACAGCAGTGACCATTCACACTGTCCACCGACCATCAGGTTTACCCGTTATATCTTACATTTCAGCGCATCTGAGGCTTGCCTCGGATGTTTAGCATACACTCAATAATGTACAGTGTAGTTCATATCACTGTCTGATTCTGCGCCACCAGATTTGTACCCCCACAGGTGTAGGGTCGGGTTTGTGCTGAACATTGCAGAACTCGACGACTTCTCAAAATAGTGCTCGTGATCCACGCACTTAATCATACAGAAATGCTGTATTTTCCGCAGAAAGCAACACAAAGACATTCGCTTATTGTTCAATGATTTGCAACAAAACTAGACCAAATTGTGTATAAAATTATGTTTACAAAATATTGTGAAGACTGTAGAGTGTGCCAAGCGCTTATTAAAAATGTCAGTGCTATCTGTGAGGCTTCTTGGCCCGGACATCCCACACATGACTGAAGACCGCTGAAGAATGGCACCAGGACAGTGGCGTAACAAAGGCCCCGCAGCCCCTGCCGGCCGGGGGGGGGGGGGGGGGGGGACGGGGGGTATGCTCGAGCTCTAGGAGGGCCCTTCAGCACAGCACCTGGTCTGAGTGAGGCCGGAGATTGGCCCCCAGTCCAAATTGTTTGGGGGGGAGGGGGGCTCCAGTTTGGTTACGCCATTGGTTGGGGAGCGGGGTTGAAGCCGGAGACAACAGTGGACCTGTGTGTCGAGGTCCGAGGAATTGGCAGATTATGTGAATTTGTGAAGTCACGGGAGCAATGAGGTACAGAAGTGCCTTCCTGGCCAGGTCTCCCCAGTGAGGGTCTATCCTCATCCACATTCCCTGCCATTGTGAGGCAGCTCAGGTGGTATGCGCCAAGAGGTCGCTGGAATAGCTACGTTGCGCTAATTAAAAAAAAAGACTAACTATAACTACGTAGGTGTCTGGTTGGAAGACATGGACAGCAATAGGTTCGCTAAGAGTAACGCTGAGCTTTAACGGCGCCAAGAGTCAAGCCGGTTTGTGGGCAGCGCTGAATGTATGGGCAGCATTTATTAGTAGCTAACGTGTGTCAGAAAAGCGCGGTTCCTACCTTGATCCGATCCCATGAAGGGAGAATGAAGATCATTGTTTCTCTGTTTTGGGGCGTGCTCCTATGGTTCTCCGCCGTCCCGTCCGGGCTCCGAAGCGTCAGAGTTCAGAGCGCCCGCCTCGGATGAACAGCTGAGGTCTCCCGTCCCGTCTGTATCTCCAACTGTTGATGAGACACGACAGGGAGCATTTCATTGAGCCAGCCCGCCAATCCCAGCCAGGGGTGGGGTCCCGGGGTTGGGGGGTTGCTGCTAGCTGCCCCGCTAATGCTTTTTCAGGATGTCAGTATACCCCCTCCCCATGCATCTGCTTGTGGGGCGGGGGCGGGGCTGAGGGTGCCCACCCCGTGCTCTATTTGGAATTCACAAACAGGCCTTCCCCGGCTGCATAGGAAGTGATTAGGGTAATCCCCACTGTCAAAGCTCGCTTCAATCTCACAGGCCTCGGGGGGTCCTCTGGGGGAGTCGCTCTTGTTGTCCTCACAACAAATGTTCTAAGATCAAAACGAAGTCAGTGACATAGAACCAGGAAGTCCTGTGAAATAAATCCCATTACGGGGGATTGGGGGTGTTGCTGGGGGTGCCAACTCCAGATGTTGTGCAAGGGTGGTGGTGGCGGGGGCTTTTGGGGGGGATGCTTAGAAGGCATCACGGGGTATTTTAGTTGTCAGGGTTAAGAATATAACGCTAACCACTTCATACTGTCCACCCCTTTCCGAGTAATATCTTGGTGTTTTAGAAAAAGGCGTGCAGGTATTAGTCATTATGCACCTATTCAGCCAGTTATTTATGCCGTTTTATATAGTATGGGCATTGCTGGAAGTGCTAGAGCGCTTCAGAATATAAAAAAACACTACATAACTCAACACGAGAATCAACGATCACATCAGTGATAAATATGCATTTTGTCGAGGGAGAGTAGTACGGCTCCTACAGGACTGGATTTCGGAAGATAAATCCCAGAAGGCTGGTAGAAAGAAGGGAAATTAATTAAAGTGTCGTTTAAAAGGAAGGCCTGTCAATTGTTCCCTTGTCGCTTCTTCAAAATGACGAAAGCAGGCCCTGTTTGAACTGGAACCAGAGACACACAATTTACACACCAATCCTTGTGGCAGGCGCATTTGCCTCTGAACTATTTTCCTTGCAAGATATACGCTGATTTCTGCAGCAAGAGCACACACGCCCGGAGTAGTCTGTCTGTGATGGAGCGCTGGGTTTTGCTGCTTACACACCAATTTCTGCTGTAGGCACTTTAACCGCCTGAGCTTTTTAATAGGGAACGCACGCTCTAATGTGCACGATGCCCAGAGATCACTAGAGAATCCATCAAGTCCCTGGCCTTTATAACCAGGCCCAGACCCCACCTCATTCTGTCAATAGTACGCTGTTTGTCATTATTATAAATACCCTAAAAATCTTGGAAGGTACTTCTTTCAGATACGATATCTCGAAGGGTGGAGGTATGAGATATCTCTACGTGTGGCCCGAAGGGCACAGGTTTAAATCCCAGCGTGGCTCGTTCATCCTTTCAGCCTTCCCGTGTAGCTAAAACATTTGCCTTTCTGTTGGGTACCGTCCTTAGCTACCACTTGAGTCCAAAACAATTCATTTTTTGGGCTGTGATTAAAAAGATTCTACATATTGTTTATGGCGAGGATATTTGTCCATGGTGGTCCTTGCAGGCTTTGGTGATGGCGGCACAAAAGATCACGTTTTCATCCAGGTCCTCTCTGGCCACAGAGCCTGAACCGTGTGGACAATGCCATTTCATGACGTATTGTTCAGATAGTCAACCGATGCAATTAGCAGTTAATTTACTGAACTTTCTAAACTCAGCCCCAGGGGGCGTAAACTATGTCTGGATAGCCCTGGGGCCCCTCGTGAACTCCTCTCCCCCCTTCACCTCCCAGGTTTTGTTACATAAAACGTTTGGTTTACATTAGCGCCACTTCAGAGGTGTGGCCCTGGGAGGGAACCGAGTCTGGGGCGCCGGCATTGTGCGGCTCCGGCATGTTTATTGTGCAGGCCGCCCCACCTGGAGAAGCAGCCCGGGGGCTAGGACCGTCTTTCACCCGAGAAGGGGTTTAGGGAGCCGGCCTGCCTCAGAGGGCGCCAGCTGACTCGCTCAAACAAAGGCTTCAGGTGCTGCCCCTCGCCCCATCCTTACCTCACGGAGGAGGAAGAGAGAACCTCGAACCAAACGAGGGACCGAGGAAGTCGTACTACCTATTTTTCATCTAAAGCATGGGGTACAGTCAGCAGCTCCTAAAGAAGGGTGTGCAGCGAGTTGTACTAGCACCCGCTAGGCAGTTATCCAGCGCACCCCCACCTCAAGCAGGAGGTAGAGGCAGCCTCTCCTAAAAGTGAAGACACCAGAGGCTGGCCTACCTACCTCCTCCCTAAATGATGAGGTCCTGTAGCAATAGCATAACATCCAACATGGCGCACAGTTATAGTTAGGGGCGCAGCTGCGGGTTGGGGTGCGTGTGGGGGGTCACACCCACCCACTTTGTACAAGTATTGTCTGTTAAATAGCTGGGAACCGGTGCTTTCAGTTGGGTATGGTGAGGTGTCTGTCGTATTTCACTTGGATATTTGCATGCACACGCAGACTAAAACACACGCACACATTTTCTACTCTCTGTTTCGCAGACTTTAACAAATGTTGAGCATTTCACAAACTATTTTTCTGTAAGCAGTGCTTGAAATGGAAAAGCAGAAGTGCATTCTGAGAAGTGCCGCACTGGTTGTAAGTACCGCTAACAATCCGCACTGCTCTCCATTTCCAGTGCCCCTAAGCTCCCCTCATGTTCTGCTTCTCAGATAATGCATTTTACCACGATATGCCAGCGTGATTGTTGTGAAAACTGAAGCTCAGCCCCCACCCTCCCCTTCCAACCTTCCTGATCAAGCTAAGTCCCTGGTAATAGCCCCGACTGCTTATTCACTGGAATGAGTGAGCGACGGCCTACTCTCAAGCAAGCAGCCCCGGCTCCTGGTACCTAGTCTAGGTATTTCCACCCTCCATTTCAGAAGCACCGCGGGAGAACACTGGTTCTTCTCCCCATATTTACTCCTCTAAACATTTCACCTCACTTAAAACAATAGGACTCGCCACATACCTCTCCCATGGTGTGGTGTTATGTTGTGATAGCAGATTGTAGAACTCGAACGTGCCTCTTCAGAAACCCTCTTGGCGGCTGCAGAGGCAGATTACTCCCCCATCCATCCCTCTGTGCAGTTATCTTCATTTCAGACCCTCACAACCAGTATCCCGGGCCTCAAGACAGCCCCTGTCCTATTCCAGCCACCAGTGCCCAGTGCCTGGCCTTGTACATGGCAGGAGAGAAGGATTCATTGGATCCAGGCAGAGTCTGAGGCAGTCGGCCGAGCTTCCCCCGTTGATCTACAGATGCGCAGAACATTAGAAAACGAAGGATGGAGAGTGCTTAAGCTAAGGAAACGTCGATTGTTTTTACGAAGGTTTGCAGGATTCAAGGACAGAAAAATGCAGGAAGAGAGAGGGCCAATCTCAGCCTTCAGGAAACACAAGGGGAATAATCTAAGCTATGTGAGTGGGGCTCATTTGAGCGCGGGGACCTCAAGCCAAGTGGCACCGCGGCACGCCCAGCATGGCAAGGGCCCACTTCAACTTGTCTCGGATCAGGAGGAAGTGGTCACATTAGAACTTCACTTTTAACATGCGAATCAACAGGCTGTGGTTTCATTTCATTGTAAATCATGTTTTGGCCGCGCCTCAAAAACAAGCACTGGCAAAGTCAGCAGGTCTTACCTTTGGGCTTTGCCAATGAATATGTATTGGCATTGTCAATGCTTTTTAGCCCGACGCCATTCAGTATTGGCAAAAAACTATTAATAATAGTTATTCACTATGCTGGAAAAAAGTACAGAAAAAGCAAGATGTATTGTGTCATGCCGCTCAGTTGAACATGTTTCTCAACCCAAATGTGCGCATGCGTCATCACACATGCGTACACGTGTCATGAAGCTGTGGACATTTTGCTTTTTTGTTTTTATTCATTGCACCAAGATAGTAGATTGCAATCTTAAAACAATAAATAACAAGCATTTGCAATACAATGGGTCTCGCGTTTGCCCCAGTTAGAGCTATTAGCATTGCAAATTCTTAACTGGACCTTTCTTGCCACACAAACTGAAAATGAAAAGTAAAACAGCTGACATAAGCAAGCAGATTTAAAGCGCCACAGCTGCCATGAGTGCAAAGGAGAGACACAAAAGGAAAAATAAGTTAGCTTGCAGTCAAAGTTATCAACAAAATTGCAATTATCCATGTAACAGGGTCGATGGCCAAGGCGGTAACAAAACTGCCCCAAGAAGGGACAAATGTAAAGCATTTACCAATAATAACAAAGGATTTTTGAAAGGTGAGCCTATGAACGAGTGATAGTGATGAGCGTGCAGTGGGTGTGGTTAAAAGCCCAGATACATACCAATACGTCAGAAAAGCAGCGCTTGTGTGCTGCTATGCTCGACCTAAAAAACAAAGGCCCATATTTACAAGCAATCTGTGCCGCCGGTGAGTTACGTTTAGTGACGCACCAGTGGCGTAGCCTGCTGACCAATATCTACAAGCCACCCAAAGCCACCCTACGTGGCTTTTCAAGGCCTTGTAGATATGGAGTAAGGCAATACATCACAAGTTGCTGCGTTGCTTAGCTTTGTGCCAGGGAGGTGTTTACATGGGTGTTGGTGGGTGTTCCTACACAACATCCACGGATTTTGCCACATTCCCAAATTTCCAAAGTTTTGTAAACCTGGGAATGTGTCAAAAGCCCCTGCCAGCCCAGGAGTGGTGTAAGAGTGACACAACAGAGAGAAATATCTTTATTTCTCCCTGTTTTTTTTTTTCTCTTTGTATGTGTGCTGCACTCTGCAGCACACATACAAGGAGGAAAACACCTCTATTGATTTTTTGTGTGTAGGAAGGTGTCCTTTTCTGCACAACAACAATCATCCTCACAATGCAGGCACCCTTGCACCATGGTGCAAGTATGCCTGCCCTGGCACATGGAAGCAATTTGTGCGTCATCTCAGGGGAGAGGCCAGAAATGTGCCGTATCTTGTAGATACAGTGCGTTTCTGCCCTTTCCTGGTGCACCATAACTTAGTGTGCCGCCCTGCACTACAGGGCCTTATAAAAATGGCCCAAAGTGTGTAAAAACTCATGTTTCTTAGAAAGAAGCAACACAACAGTAGATTGCCACTTCCAGACCCTACCAAAAATCTTATTTTTAATGAGATGGGAATAGGATTTCCACCTTTCCAAGAGAAAAAAAATGTTGTTTTAAGAGTCTGCAAAGGCTTGGACACTATACTAAATACGACTGTAAACTAAATTGCATGTCTCCGGTTGTGTTATGACTTGTGTTTGTTTACTTTAATTATTAGTCATGGATCATTAACACAGCTCTAGATCACATTTAAAAGTGTTTTTTATTTATATTTGATGTTTGAAGTATGTAGAGATAAAGGCTAAAATATCAGCTTTAGATGATTTTGCTTATATTTGTACCAGCTGGGGTATCAAACATCAGTGGTTCCTGTAGGAAACCAGTCAGGTGGTAAGCCTAGATGGGAAGGTAGGTAGGGTGGGAAAGAGTAGTAGGGGAGTTGGCGGAGTGACCAGCAGCAGCAGAAGGGTACTAGTGGAAGATCTGGATGTGTGTGTGTTGAGGGGGTTGGGGATTAAAATGAAAAGGAGAAATAAATAAATAAAATAGCAAAAAGCTTCAGTGGTACTGGCAGGAGAAGGAGAAGCACTAGACACGCTGGGAGGGGGAATTTCAGTGGAGAAGTAACCCACGAGGGAGCGTGCAGAAAGCATATGCACTTGCATGGATTGATCAAAGAAAAATAAAAAATCCTGAATATAATCATTGGAGGTTACAATCATCCAGTCAAAACATTGATTAAGAAGCTTTGCTCCAGGGGAGGGACAAACACAGGAAGAAAGAAAGCCTTTGAAGAAGAAACAAACAAATCATATTGACATGAAGGACGAGCAGTGGTAAACAATTGGCTATCCCAAAACTCTTAGTAGGTATTACTATTTTCTACAATTTGTCTTCGACAACAGACAGCTAAGGCAGGACCTAACTGCAGAAAAGTGGGCAGATAAAGAAAATAGAACCAGTGAACCACTCAACTGGACGGTAAAGAAAATAATGGGTTAGCTGCTTGTAATGATGAATGTTACATTAGCATTTAAAGGCCTTGTAGATATGGATAATCATTATTTAGAACACCCTTTTCGTCTGCTAGCACAGTCTCAGAAGATCTTTGTGGTTTGTGTTGGGGAGAGGGTGTGGCGTAACAGTCTGTGTTGCTGCCCTCAGAGCTAGGGGAAGAAGGTTCAAATCTCAGGGTCAGCTCAACATCCTGTGATTCTGGGTAACCCGCTTATTTTCCCTGTGCCTGCAATTCAGCGCCTTGAGACCCCACTGGTGATTTGCTGCACTTTACAAGTCCTGGATTTGTTATCTGAGTTGAGCTGCATTTTACAAGACTATAGAAGGCTACAGGAATAATATCTGTGAACTTGTGCATGGATTTTATATTATTAGTGCCTTGTGTGTTATCTTAAGCATTTTATGTTGCATTTGGTGGTGTGGTCTGTGTTTTTAGATAATTCACATATTGTGTGGTGTGCTGTCACTAGGCCAATTCACTGCACATCTGGGCAGATTGAAGATGCTTGAGTGATTGGTGGATAAGGGGATGGTGTTGTAGGAACGTGCCCCTTTTTGACATGGTCACCCCCACTTTTTGCCTGGTAATTGATGCAATTTTGACTGAAAGTGTACTGGGTTTCTGCTGTCCATGTCCCCAGTGCCAGATCTCTTTCAATTAAACTGTGCAATTGTTCCCCAATTAGCAATATCTTTGGAAGTCCCTAGTAAATGGTACCCCTGGTACCTGGTAACTGGGTACCAGCAAGGGTCCCCAAGGACTGCAGCTTGTATTGTGCCATACTCAGGGACCCTTACCTCACCCATGCAGACTGCCATTGCAGGCTCTGTGTCTTGGCGCAAATAAAAGTGAAAACACGACGTGGCACACAGCCTGTGTGCCAGGTTCCCTAACACTGCATGCAATATATGTAAGTCCTCCCTCCAGCAGGCCTTACAACCTGAAGGCAGGGTGCATTATATTACATGTGTGGTATGCCCCTGCTATGTCTTTGTCGATTCTTAGACATAGTGAGTGAACAAGCCATTTTAAGTGCATGTGCTGTATGCACGAGTTCCCCAGCTACATGATGGCTTCTCTGAACCTAGGGATGTTTGATATCAAACATCACATATTAATAAATCCTCACTGATGCCAGTTATGGATTTATAAATACATGCACTCATAGGGCACCTTAGAGATGCCCCTGAAAAACCTACCAACTACTGGTGTGCTGACTGACTTGTTCTAGCCAGTCTGCCACCACCAGATATATTTCTGACTCCCAAGGGAGAAAGCCTTTGCTCTCAGACGATCAGGAACAAAGCCCGCTCTTTACAACCCCACCCACAACAGGATAACCTGCAAATCTGCATTCCAAGGCAAGGGCTCCATAGCAGCCCGCCATCCTTGGTATGCAGATGTGGCTTCTCTCAGAAGGGAGATGCTTACAGGTGGGAAACGTAGGCCCATATTTAAAAGAAAATAACGGAGCACGACGCTGCGCCAAAATTGGCAACACCGCGCTCCGTCATTTTCACAATGCAGGGACGTGCCGTATTTAATTGAATACGGCGCACCCCTCTGTTGTCCCCTGTGCTGGTGCTAAATTAAGCTGCCTGCGCCAACGCAGGCATCCTTGCACCATCGTGCAAGGATATCTGTGTTGAGGGATTTGATTGTTTATGTGTGGGAAGGTGTCCCTTCCAGCACATGAACAATCACTAATGGTGATTTGGCACTTCTGTGTGTGCTGCATAACGCAGCACACACAGAAGTGCCAAAGCGTTATTTTGAAATGATTGTTTATGTGCAGGAAGGGACTCCTTCCCGAATACAAACAATCATGTCTGGCATTTTGCTCTTTCTATGTGTGCTGCAAAATTCTGCACGCATAGAAAAAACAAAAAATGAAGAGGAATAAATGTATTCCTCCTCATTGCGCCTTGCTAATGCCACCCCTAGGGTGGCATTGGTTTTTGGCGCTGCCTCAGATTTACGAAATCTCGTAAATCTGAGGCAGTGTCAAAATGCAATGAGTGTTGCTGTGGCACGCCCACAGCAACACGTATTGCACACCCCTTCCACACAACCTCTTCAGGGGCTGTATTTACACTGTGGCGTTCAGCCACAAAAAGTGGCTTAATGCCACCTTGTAAATACGGCGCAGGGCATAGCGCCACCGGGGCATCACTAAAAGTGACGCTCTGGTGGTACTAGGGGCTCTTAAATATGCCCTTTAGTAGTCAGAGAGACATGACCACTCCCAGGCTAGTTCAACTCTTAAGGTGGGATACCTGATGTAGACACAACATTTAGAAATCTGCCATCTTGGAGATGGCAGAACTAGGAACTCTGGGACTGGGTTATGTCCACTTCCCATAGAAGTGGTCATATAGGGGGTGTAGTGACCCCTGGGGTAGGTAGACCATTAGCTACTATCCTACACCCCACTGAATGCCTCTAAATTCAGTATTCAGGAGAGCCCCTGGCACTAGGAAATCAGATCCTGCTGACCTGAAGAAGAAGGATACTCCAGAGACGCACAAGACAAGAACTGAAGACCAGTGACCGACTCCGTGCCAACCCTGCCAGCCTGCCTGCTGACTTTGACAAATGCGAGAAAGATGCCTCATCCTCCAGCCGCTGAAACTTCCAAAAGCCCAGGAAAACTGCCAGCCTTCACCCCAACACAAGGAACACCAGTGGAGTAGCAAAGCTGCTTCCCTGCATCCTTGGAGGCTCCCTGGAACACTAAAGAGGACTTCGGACTGCCAAAACCCGACAAAGGACAGCGCTTTTGCACCTGTGCCCCCTAGTTTGAGTTGAAGTTGGCCAACTGTGCCAGCGTGGTCCCCAGCCTCTCCAGAGACAAAGTCCATCATGGGTTTCCCCACTGCAACCTTCACACCATCACCTGCAGCCTCTTTGTGTCGGCCCCCCTCTACCACGACCGGTGGTCCTCTGCACCTTTGCACCCTTACACTGCGGACCGAGGAGAAGATTACTGTTGTCTCTGAATTCCCCAGGCTCCTGAGACTTAAGCCCACTTGTTGGTACAGCCAGACTGGTCCCCTAGTCCACGACTGCAGCCTGTTTCTGCGGGCCCCCTCCATCACAACGGCCACCAGTGACGGAAACCCAACGGTCCAAAACACCAATGCATCCGGATGCCCTGGACTGAGGAGAACAGGACCACTGGTGTCCCAACGTCCCTGAGCATCGCAAAAACCAAACCCCTTTGCTGGTTCACCCTGAAAGGTTCCTCCGTCCTCATCTGCATCATATTTTTGCCTGTACTGATCCCATTTACTTAAACAGGGCACCGACGCTGAAGTGCCACCCAGGGTGACCTGCTGGTGTGACCTACGACCATCCCCCATACTCAGCTTAAGTGCAGAAGATTGGTCCCTTAAGTTGCTGTGGAGTACCTGTTTACTGTATATGTTTTCGGTCCCTTAGGGTAACATTGCAGCTTCATAAAATTGCACTGGGTCGACTTTTCAAACCTATTGCAAAACTTACTTAGCTGACTGTATTGATTCATCAGGTGCCTACATATATATATATATATATATATATATAAAGATATTTTCTATTTTTGTAAATTGGTGTGGATCTCCTTGAGTCATGTGTTTTATTGACTGTGGCTATGGTTAACGTCTAACATTCGTCTCTGATAAACCTAAGGCTGCTTGACTACGCTACCCCCTAAGAGAGTATCTGGGGATTGCTAGAGCAAGCCCATGTCCACTAGTAAGGGAACCCCTGGACTCTTTGCACAGTATAGCTCCTTTTTGATACACTATATAAAGAGCCAGCTTCCTACAGGTGTACATGGCGGTTTCCTGTAAGGGTGAGGTTGGTTTTCTTTAAAGAGCCAGGGATGAATACTCCCTTATTGTCAGCATTGAGTGTCCCTGCTGTAAACCGAGCAGCTCCTGTTACCAATAGTTACTGTCCTCCCCATCAAGTATATTTCATTTGATAAGACTCCATTTTGGACACTGTGAGGCTTATTTACAAGCCCTGTGGTGCAGGGCAGTGCAGCACGTGACCACGGGGAAAGGGCAGAACTGCACTGTATCTACAAGATACAGCGCATTTCTCTCCTCTCCCCCTGTGTTGGCACCTAGTGGGCTCCTAGCGCCGATGTAGGCAGCCTTGCACCATGGTACCAGGATGCCTGTGTCTCAGACAAGATTGTTTCTATACAAGAATGGACACCTTCCTGCACAAAAAAAAATCCATGAAGGCTTTTCCTTTTCCATTGAAAGAGGAAAGAATGAGGAGAAATAAATATATTTCTCCTCATTGCACCTCCCCTGGGAGGGCATAAGATTTTGATGCATTATCAGGTTTACTATGCCTTGTCAATCTGGGAATACGCAAAAACTTGCTGATGCAGTGTAAGGCAATGCAGCGATTTGCGCTGCAATTCCTTACACCATATCTACAAGGCCATGGAAAGCCACGCAAAGTACATATGGGACTGCGCAATGCGCTGCCGGTGCATCACAAAAAGTGACACACCAGCGGCGCACAGGGCTTGTAAATAAGCCCCTTTTTTTGTTATCAGTGAATAGGCTCATGAGCAATATTTTTCCCCTATCCCTCAAATGAGTAGTCTGAACCCTGGCCACAATGTGGTGGGTTTGGGATACACAGTGATGGATACTGGGGGGCATATTTATACTCTGTTTGCACCGAATGTGCGTCAACATTTTTGGGGCGCAAACCCTGCCCCATATTTATACTTTGACGTCCGACCCCGCGGGCGTCAAAGTTCCACCATGTTCGTCATTTTTTGGAAGGGGGAACCAGCCTTGCGTTAATTATATGCAAGGTAGGCGTTCCCTTCCAAAAAATGACTTTAAGGCCTGTGCCCCAAATTTATACTCTGACGTCATTTTGACGCACAGGAGGGGGCAGGCCTTAAAAAACGGTGCCCAGCCTGATGGGCGCCGGTTTTTAACGCCTGGGTCAGGGCAGGCGTTAAGGGACCTGTGGGCTCAGAAGGAGCCCAGAGGTGCCCTCCCATGCCCCCAGGGACACCCCCTGCCACCCTTGCCCACCCCAGGAGGACACCCAAGGATGGAGGGACCCATCCCAGGGAAGTTGAGGTAAGTTGGGGTAAGTATTTTTTTTCGTTTTTTTTTGTGGCATAGGAGGGCCTGATTTGGGCCCCCCTACATGCCACTATCCCAATGACCATGCCCAGGGGACAAAAGTCCCCTGGGCATGGCCATTGGGCAAGGGGGCATGACTCCTGTCTTTGCTAAGACAGGAGTCATGTCAATGGAGGTTGGGTGTAAAAACAAATGGCGCAAATCGGGTTGAGGCCTGAATTTTGCCTCAGACCTGACTTGCCCCATTTTTTAACGCCCAACCTCCATTTTCCCCTACGCCGGCGCTGCCTGGTGTGAGTCATTTTTTTTGACGCACACCAGTCCGCGTCGCCGGCTAACGTCATTCAATAAATAAGGCCGCCCGCATGGTGCTTTGGAATGGCGTTAGCCGGCAGTAAAATTTTTGACGCATAACTGCGTTGGCGCAGTTGTGCGTCAAAAAGTATAAATATGGGCCTGGATCCTTTGCAGAGAGGACAACCACTGACGTACCTACCGTTCTGAGGGTGTGGCTAATGTACAGCTCTGAAAATTGTACTGGTGAAGTCCTGAACTGACCAAAATCTGTTCAGATGTTAAGATAAGCAAGGAGACTCAAATACAGTCATTATCCATAGTCGAGGCATGAAACAGCATTGCTCACTAATTGCGCGTTCTTTCTTCCGCAGTACTTTTTGTCCCATTACCAAAGTTGCCCACACCCAGACAGCCCCTTTCATAAGTGATTCAACATACAAAAAGATTTACATAATACTTCTTATATGTTTGATACCATATTCCTTCATGACGGACTGCTGGTTTTCTGTCGCCAGAGGTGTTTTTGGAGCTATTCAGGTACAATGTTTTTGTATTTAATTAGTAATGTGTATGTACTCACGCTGCTGGTGCAGAAGTGTGTCGCAATCCTGGACATGCTCCCCACTCGTGCTGAGCCTGGTGTAGGGAGCAAGTTTTAGTGTCTGTTATTGTGCTGTGTCATTGCACTGATATAATGTATTGCAGGTTTTGTCATGATGCAATTGTACGCAACAGTTCAGTAAAGTGTAAAAGGCCATTTATTAGGACAGGATTGCAATTTATTTAACATTTTAACATTTCAACATTGTAAATGAACTTTGGAAAAACATCTTAAACACAAAGGGGGTCATTCCTACCCCGGCGGGCGGAGGGCGCCGCCCGCCAGGCGGTGACCGCCAAAAGACCGTACCGCGGTCAAATGACCGCGACGGTCATTTTGACTTTCCCGCTGGGCTGGCGGGCGACCGCAAAAAAGGCCGCCCGCCCGCCCAGCGGGAAAGCCCCAGCAACGATAAAGCCGGCTCCGAATGGAGCTGGCGGAGTTGCTGGTGTGCGACGGATGCAGTTGCACCCGTCGCGATTTTCAGTGTCTGCTTTGCAGACACTGAAAATCTTAATGGGGCCCTGTTAGGGGGCCCCTGCAGTGCCCATGCCAGTGGCATGGGCACTGCAGGGGCCCCCAGGGGCCCCACGACACCCGTTCCCGCCATCCTGTTTCTGGCGGTGAAAACCGCCAGAAACAGGATGGCGGGAAGGGGGTCGGAATCCCCATGGCGGCGCTGCTTGCAGCGCCGCCGTGGAGGATTCCCTGGGGCAGGGGAAAACCGTCGGGAAACCGCCGGTTTCCCTTTTCTGACCGCGGCTTTACCACCGCGGTCAGAATGGCCCCTGAAGCATCGCCAGCCTGTTGGCGGTGCTTCCTCCGTCCCCTGCCCTGGCGGTCCATGACCGCCAGGGTAGGAATGACCCCCAAAATCCCTTGTACCTCCCACAAACTCTCTCCCCTGTCAAACTTATTTTATTCTTCCTTTCACCTTTCCTTCCATGAGCTCCTTCCATATCCAATCCCATTCTCACTTCTTTAACCCAAGCTCCCTTAAATAAAAAGTCCTCGCTCTGTCCTGGGCATTCCACACACTGTCATCTTTTACCCATGCTCCCTTCTAACCTCCCCCCCTAAATGGGTGGATAGGCCTGCATCTGACTCTCCACCCCTCCAACTGATGCTGCCCAGTAAAGCCTCAGAGGGCGTTTTACTACCCCACCAGAGAAACCCACTGCAACACAGCCTCAATCCATTCTTCTGCACCAGGCTTCATTCCACGGGTCCCCAACATATCCCTCAGTTCCAACATGTAATATGCATTACCCATATCCAAGAGATGTATTCCATTAGATTGAAAAAGCCCCATGTACTCCTCCTTATTACCCCCATGTGCCAAAACCTTGATGTTAAGATCCCCAGAGAAAACATGCATTGCCTGACTTAGGGGCTGATTTAAGAGCCCCTTGCGCATCTTTGCGCCACATAAGCGTAATTATTTTTTATGCTAATGTGGCCCAACGAGGCCAACATTGCCGCACCAAATTTACAAAGTGGTGCAATTCTTGCATTGCGCCACTTTGTAACTCTTTGCGCTACATTATGCCTGCGCCAGGCATAATGTATGCAAAGTGGGCGTTCCCACGTTAGGGGGAAATGGCGCAAAGAAATCTAAGAGATTTCTCTGTATCATTTTTTTCGGCACTTTTAACACCTGCTCAGAAAAGACATTAAAAGGAGACACACCATTGCTTTTCTCCTGGCACTATCAATGGCCCCATGCTTCATCTCTCCCCTCCATTTCCTACGAGGCACAAACTCAGTCCATACCACAGCTGCCCCAGCCAATTTCAGTTGAATTAGCAACAAGTCCCACTGCAGGTACTGCAGTAGGGTGAGCACTGATAAACACACCAGATCGCTTTTCCCCCAGGTGAAGAACCAGCATTTCCAGACAAACCCATTTAGGTATCATGGTCGCTAAGAAAGGCAGCAAGTTCCCCCACCTCATCCTGCTCTTTCCTCATCAGAAAACCTCATGCTGGCAGCAGGGAAATCCCAAGTTCTGTCCATCAATCTGGCGCTCTGCGCATTTGGCTGTCCAGTGGATGAATGAGTGTCCCACCACTCACGTGACAATTTTAGACCTCTTAGGGTGGCTCACACACCCTACAAACCCAGTCCCCCAAATGCCCACTCTGCCAACACCCCCATTTACTTGCACACATATTTCTCACAATAGCGTGACCTCCACCTGCCAATTTTTCAGATCTGAGTCCAAGTCCAACCCAAACAGAAGACACAGTTGCTGCTCTAATTCTGAAAGAATGAACCCCAAACTTAGTCATATTCCTACCCAGCTTCTGCAAAGCTATGCATAGCACGAACAAAAGCTGAAAATCCGTAACCTTGTCCCCATTTGCATGACAAAATATTTCCTCCTGCCTGTGCCCTGGCTATTCGGTAAAACTCCGCCATTCATTCACTGGGCATGCACGCTTGGTCCCTCCTTGGTGCAACCATACCCATTCTACCCCCGCTCCCAGCTGGTCCATTTTGGATTTAGGTAGCCACATCCCAAACTCACCTCTTTCCATACGCATAAAACCCATATAGCACCTCTGCCTCTCGTCCTGACCCCAATAGTTCAGACACCCAGAAGATCCCAAAAAAGCATCCGTATCATACATAACCGGAAAATAACAGCCTCAAACCATCACTCCAACACTCAGACAACACACCCAGGACTACCAATAATAATAATTCAAAAGTATGGCCTCCTGCAACTCTCTGCCCTGCTCAATTTTTTATTTTCCCCTGTTGGGGGTGTGTGGGGGTGGAGAGTCAGATACAAGCCTTCCCCAGTATGTTATCCTGAGTTGGGTCAAACCCCCATTACAACGCCCCATAAAAAGACAAATCTGCCAGATTACCTTCTATTGTTGCAGGTGCCAAACCCTTATCAATTAAGAACATGACAAAACAAATCATCTTACTCTCTATGGCAACTTGATCCTGTCTCAAAAATACTCAATAATGCCCCTCAAATGACTCAAATTCAGTCCATGCCAGTTGGTAGCTTCTTTTTGTGGACTCTGCTAAGGACTTCTTGACCAGCCTAATGACTTTTATGCACCCCACTCCCATATCTCTGCAGGAATGGGCGTCTTGTGCTCTTCTGCTCCTGGCATCAGGCTGCGAAAACGATGCCACTGTGAATGAGACAATGAATGTGCTATAGAATTGTTGACACCTGGCACATATTTTGACTTGAAAACAATATTCAACGTTAGACAGAGCAACATGAAACGTCACAAAAGTTGCAAAACCCTCAAGTCCCGAGCCTTCTGGTTGTTAACCATATCCACCACAGCCATATTGTCCATGTTAAACATCACCATCCTGTTAGCCAATTCACTGCGCCACACCGCCAAAGCCACCAACAGTGAGAGGAATTCCAAAAAGGCTATGCTTCTCCCTTGCCCCAACCAAGTCTGAGGCCTCTTCACCACACATCACCTCCTATCCCAAAAAACACCAAATCTAAAAGGCCCTAATGCATCGGAGAATATCTGCACCTGCCATACTGTGTCATCGTCTTGAAAAGCCATTGAGGCCCCATTGACATCCTCCAGAAATGTCTCCCAAACTCTAAGGACAGCCCTCAACTCCTATGTAGCCCGATTCCTATGCAAAAAAGCACCACATATGGCCATGCCTAGCCTCTTGCAAAAAGTCCACCTACCCCGTACCACTCTGCATGCAAAGTTTAGATAACCAAGCAATTGCTGCACCACCCTGAGCTCCAGTCTCTATGCCATCACCACTTTACCAAGAAAAACCTAAATTCCTTGCACTTTGTCCCTTGGCAGCTTTGCCACCAACTGTGCTTGGACCTTCTGTTTTTGGGAGCCAGAGGAACACCCTAATCCTCTGCCATCTCTTCAAAATGCCAGAGAGCCCCCTACTTGCCCACAAAAAGGTAATCATCCAAATAGTGAGACACCGCTCGATATCCACTCAGCTTCGTAACATTTTTGGCGCTTATCCTGCAAAGTATTACAATAGTGTCAAAAATTATGATGCTATTGTCCCTAACCTGTGCCATGGTGCGCCGTATGTTAAATACGGTGCACACATGGTGGCGTTAGGGGGCCGCAATGGGCTTCAAGAAAAGTAGCGCTTCATGACATGAAGTGCCACTTTTCTGAAATCTGGGCCACTGTGTAACTGTCTCCCTCCACATTTGGAACACTCCTGCTTGAATTTGCACAGGCGTCTGGAAAAAAAGCTTTTATTGAAATTCCAATATGCCCCCACGTCTGTGCTCGAGGACCTTGGTGTTCCACCCACCCCTTGTTGGGTGGGGTGCGGCTGAAAAGTTTTGTAAACCATAGGCAGGTGGCCTGCAGTATGCGTAGAGGCTGTGGATTGTGACAGTGCCATCCACTGCATCCATTACTCAGAATCCATGCTCCCCCTAGGTTTATCAGGATTTACACCCCAGCTATGAATTCCTCATCATACCTGAGCCAGGCGTAATCCCCAAAATGCATCTGGGCTTTCCTTATGATCTCCATGTATTTAAATAGGGTGTTAGCCCTACTGGCATATTTCTCACAGTAAATGCTAGCAAATATCATAAAAGGTAGAGGCCCAGTTCTCCATTGTAATGGGCACTCTGGGTCACCGTGCTAGCTCCCACTCCTCCTATTTGGACTCCTCTTTAGCCTGTAAACCTCTATGCAACATCTTGAATACATCCATGAATTCATGTTTCCATATCCTGTTCTTGGTTTTCTCAAAGACGTGCGACCCCAAAAGCATAACTAAGCTCATATAGGGCTGTCTTTTCTTATGAGAAGCCCTGTTCCTGCCATCTGCACCTGCCTCGTCCTCTCCTTGCTTGGTGTCTGCTGAAGCCTCCATCTCCTCCTTCACCTTCCCATCATTTTCCTCTTGTCTCTGCCCTTTTCAAATACTGCTTACTTCTAAGATGTCCTAGCCTCCTCAATTACCTAATCACCTACTCCTACCGATTTACACAATACTCCACCTGTGCCAATCTGAGAATTCTCATATACGGACCACAACTCCCTCTTACCTGGGGTAACCATCCTGGTTCCAGGTTCATCTTGCAGTCTCCACCTCGTGCCTCTCTCCGCCTCCCAGCCGAGTCTCCGGGGTCTTTACTTGACATCTACAAAACACCAGATGGAGATTCTGGTATGCCACAACTCTACATACTTTTTTTACTTTTTTTAATCACAGGCACCCTTGGTTCCACTGCATCACGCAATTCAACTTCCTCCCACTCATCACTACCTCCCCCATAATCCAAGTCCACTTCATCCTCACATTCCTTCATTTCTGCCATGAACTGAGACACACCTGTGTTCCGCATCCCTGGCACCTTCTTATCATAACTGGCACACAAAGCAATATCAGCTGCACTGGTCTGATCCCGCGTTGCAGGGAAGGCTGCCGAAGACCCATCCCATTGCTTGAGACCAATGTCCAGAGGCCACGGTGCACTCCGTTGGTGTCTCCATCAATCTGCCAGCCTCACTCGCTGGGGGCCTGCTCTGGGCCCCACCAGGCTGCTAAAACCATGCGTGATCCTCACGCTACCAAATTCACGAGCCTCACTCACCCCCTTGTCATCTCCAAAGCCCTCCTCAGGAATCCATACCCATCACCCACCACTACTGGCGTGCCCTGAAGGCGCACCATCCTCCCATGAACCAGACATACCCTTCACCCTCTTGGATTGCCCAGCTTACCCCAAAGATCCCCTCTCTCCCTACAGTGCCTCTCCCAGCACTGTCCCGTCTCCACTACCAGCATGCGTTGTTCCTGTATCCTGGCCTCAAAGTCCACCCCAAGTCATTTACTAACCTGAATGCTCCTGGAAACCCCACGGACATGTTCCCAACATTTTTGTCTTAGCTGGGGCATCTGCAGCCCTAAACCAGTCTCCATCACCATGCTGGTGCCCGGCACTGACCGCAAGACATTCACCATTACCCCAGGGGCTTGTCCCCTTGTGCCTTGCACTTTATTATTCAAGGTTGCATAGGCCCAGCCCCCGAGCCACCTGAGGCCCTACAAGATAGATCAACAGGCCCTTCACTGAAAGGGGTACACCTGCACTTCGGGCCCCCACTGCTGCAGCATATCTGCCTCACCCATTTCCTTCTGAGTGGACCCCGCCCCCTGAGGAGCCACCATATTAGGAGAGCCGCTGTCCAAAGTGGGCTGCCATGCAGAAGCTAGAAGGCTCTTTGCCAGCGCCGGTGATGCGTTGCGCCCCCGCCCCCCTTAGCGCAACATTCCAACCCAGGCCTGGTCTAGGATGCCAGGCCTGAGGAGATCAGGCCAACCTGCCTTCTCCCTGCCCTCCATAACAGCCAAGTATGCAGGCCTACCTCACCCGCCATTAGCATGCAAATAGAATTCACTACCAAATAAACGTATTGATAGCGTGAGGTGCGACCCGTTTCCTGTGGCTCTTCATATAGTGCTGCTTAACTCTCCACCCAGCTCCCACCTATCCTGACTCTCCATGTACTTCCCAACCACGAATAATCCTGTGGGAAGACTAGGCTGTGCCTCTGCTTCCCACGGGATCCTCCGTGCTGTCCCCACAGACGGGCGTGAATGAATTCTAAGCAGGCACAGCTTTTTTAGCTTGAGCTCCTTTCTCGCAAATGAGAGTTCTCGCGAGATGAGAGTTTATTGCTAGGGGCCTTGCCATAAACAAACAAAGCTGCAGCTTGGTAATTTTGTATAAAAAAGAGTTTAGAAAGAACATTGATAAGCACAAGGACGCAGATGCCAAATCCAGAGTCAGAGTTGGAGGAAATGATTTCTAGTTCCAAACAAAAATTAGAGCTTGATTAAAGAGGCAGTCCATGCTGCTATGATGTAGCCATCTGAGAAAAGGCAACAATTGGACATGGACCCTGATAAGGACTTGGAAGTGGGTCCCAAATGAAAATATATCCATGACTGTCAGATGCAGCATCTCCCAAATCACACAAGAGAGGATTTACAATTCCAAGAAAAACTTCAGCAAGAAGAAGAATTCTTTGCTCAATATACTCCCTCTCATTTTGATATCCTCCCATTTCATGATTGGTGAAGAATATAATTCTCAAAGAATGGATGGATTCAGATAAGACGTATTTTTCAGGGTTCTCATAAAAAATTACCACTTAGAGGGTTTTTATGAGGTGTTCTCTCAACCCCCTAAAGTGAACTCAGTTTTAGCCAGTACGGTGTTTCCTTCATTGTTTCTACCAAATGCTGTGAAGAGAAAGGTTGAAGAGTCGTTCAATTAAGCCAACGCAGCAGCTTACTTTGCTATGAAAACTGTACTTATGCAGCAAATGGTTTGCAAGCCTAGTTCAAGGATGTTCAAGTCCTATATTATTGTGTGCAAGGATTGTGTGATTGTACAAAGACTGGAAAAAAATACTTTTGACTCAATTCCTTTTGGATAATATGTTTGATTTATTGTGTGCATCTTCAACAGCGGCCTGAGCGACAATAGCCGGAAGATCGCTCTTGTGACTTAGGGGGTTATTACAACTTTGGAGGAGGTGTTAATCCGTCCCAAAAGTGACGGTAAAGTGACGGATATACCACCATCTGTATTACGAGTCCATTATATCCTATGGAACTCGTAATACGGCTGGTGGTATATCCGTCACTTTACCGTCACATTTGGGACGGATTAACACCTCCTCCAAAGTTGTAATGACCCCCTTAAGCTGTAGAAAATTGACCAAAGCTAGAGGGCTTTTATTCACTGTTTCCCGTTTTTAGATGCAAAGCTTTTTGGCACAGAACTGAAATGAAATGGTGCAGAAATCTACAGGGGAGAGAAATATGCTCCATTCTTTTAGGGCGCCATAGGAAGAAAGTCTTTTCTCCAGAGATAACCAGCTCAATCCCTGCAGTAAGCAAAGAACCCCTTTCGAGGCAGGTCCCAAGGCTGTGGGGGATGCATTATCTGATACATTCCAGTCGCAGCCAAGCAATCCACCTCCAAATCCTAAGTCCAGAATATATGGACGGTGCAGTGATGACGCAGAAACGAAGGTTTTACATTTATTAGCGCATAAACGTAGTGCCGCAATAATCAAGTGTGACTTTAACCGAACTAATAAAGATTGTACGGGGACAAATGTGCCCTCAGAGTAGTTCGCCAACATTTATAAGCGTGCTTTATATAACGTGATGTATTAGAATTGTACTAATCTGACATAACCGTAAACGTGTGCCATGATTTGCTTATTTGAAATGTTTTAACTTAGCATAACTTTAGTGGAGGCTTCGGCCTAGTTGCCTTGTCTCACGGTTTAGATGCTCGTGTTTTTCTAATGTGCTAATAAAACGTGTATTCCTGCTTGAAGCTGTACTTTTCCAGTGAGATCGGTTCACATGCTTATCTTTAAGGTTTCGTGCCAGCCTGGCATCTTCTTCTTTGCTCCAAGGTCAATCTGCAGGTGCAGACAATGGAAGCTCTGAAAGTGAGTTAATTGGTAAAATATGTTGCAACTTACGTTCCCGACTCCAAGGATAATGTATGCCTAGGTAGAAGCTTGTAAATTGTTGTTTTTGATTGGACAATTTGAAGCCAACCTATGAACCCTCCAATGGAAGACCCTACTGGATTTGAACTGTTGATTATTTAAACCTGGTGCACAAGAAGAAAGCGGCCTTTACCCACTGCACCCATTAAGGACATTATTGCCCATTGCAGCCATTATGGCCCATCTTGCCGACCTCGTCATTTTGCCATCTTCTACGATGCCAATTGATGTTCGACGTCATTTTGAATGAGACTTTGATGCTTTCTCTAATCGAGAGAAAGAGACTTTAAGTAATTCTCGCTCTAGAGACTTTAACTTTGATCTGCCCCTTTGCATAAAGTAGTAGTTTTGTCCTTTTATCTTGCCGCTGTGAGGCAATTGCCCCGTCCACCCTGCCCCCTTTGCCCCCGTCCCATGCTGATCGAAACCGGTACCTGTGAGACGAAGACTTCCTTGAATGCTGATTGAATTTGGTAAATATGAAAGGAAAATGTACAATTGCATTGTGTTTCTTTTTAGGTAACCAACTGCTGATTTTTGATAAGAGCCCTAGTTAGGAGTTTTCCAAATCAATGTTGCTAAATTGTTTTTTGCATGAAGTCCCACATGCAGATGCTAATTTGAGGTTAGATGAGGATTCATTTGTTGCACGATGCAATTTGAGACCTTGTTATGCTGACTAATGTATGCAATTAGCCCATTACAGATTATAGTTTTAGTGGTTTGCGTTGCTATTATCGAATGCATTGTATTCAAATGCTGCATAGATTGCATCTTTTCGCCGTTATGGACAGCTATTAATGTTCATTTACATATATCATTTGGTGTTGAGAGACATTTATATCGTGCTAGCTTTGTTAATATAGGGAAATAAATTCATTAACTTTGAATGAACTGGTGTGGTTATTCATGGCCGAAAGGTCATGGTTCGCCAAAATGTTTTCTGGATTAATTGTGAAGTGTTATGTTGATCAGGGCATTGCTTATGTTCGTTATTGATTATTGATTTGATTAAATTGACTAATCTCGGGTGAAGAGAGCCCCACTTGGTCAAAAGATTCATCGACCCAAGAGCGTCCAAATACAGGTAATTTATTAAGACGGAACGCTCTATCAGTAGATGGTAGCAGAGGACGGTTTCGCCCTTTGGGACCCCACTCGAGAGGTAACGGTTTCGCCCTTTGGGACCCCACTCGAGAGGTAACGGTTTCGCCCTTTGGGACCCCGCTCGAGAGGTAACGGTTGCGCTCTTTGAGACCCCACTCGAGAGGTATATGGTGTTGAATTAGATTTTTCTTGAGTAAAACAGACTGAGAGAATGATGATGCCCTAAGTCCCCCGCGACTTTCCCGGGATCTCGGAGCTTGCGAATGGAGAGAATGGAGGTGTGAAATCGGCGTTGGCGGTACTAGTGACGGTATGAGTGAAGTCAGGGTTTTGCGCTTGCACAGCTTATTGCCGCAGATTGTTTGAAAAGGTTGCGAGGATTTTAGAGAATAGCGGAGGTGCGACTCCGAGTGTGAGAGTAGGGAAGTCGTCGAACTTCATGTGCATGTGGCGCTTTGTGCAGAAAAAGGTCCACTTGGTTGTTGTAGTTGAGACGGGCCCTGCGAGGTCAAGAGACTCCGGAGTATGTTGAAAAGTGTATGAGACACTTGTTTTATGTTGTGGTCTGGTCGGTTTAATAGGTTGACCGGGCGTGGTCAACGAGTCGGTACGTGTGTTAAGGGAGTGAAAGAAAACTTCGACTTCGGGCTTTGACAAATTCTAAGTGCACTAGAATAGATCATTGACAAGTTGAGAGCAGAGTCTGCGGGTCAGGATTTGCTTGCGAAAGTGGGGACCGAGAAAGATGGAATAACTGCCGAGGCTAGTGAAAAATCCCTAAGGTCCTGAAGCGATTGTGTTACCCTTCCTGTAGTAAACCGACAGATCTGTTTTATTATTATTTGGTTGCTCGCGATACATGCCAGAAGTTGTTACGAGAGGAGCGGAGTGAAGGAGGACAAGCCGCGAGGCGTTGTCAGCCGCAGTGTGTGTGAGTGTGACGTCACTAGGAGCCGCGCTGGGATAGGTTGGTTGCAAAGAAGGGCCGCGCACGGATTGGACGCAGTCTGTGGGGCTCGATTGGAAGGGGAAAGGCAAGCGAAGAGTATTCCGGGAATTAAAGTCACTTATTGATTACAAACTTTGTGAAATAAAAGACGAGAAAATGAAATTTTTTAAAGCATTAAAGAGTGCGATGAAGGGGGAGTCTTACATTAAAGCGAGCGTAGGAGAGGAGACGCCACCCGAAGGTACACCAGCTTACATTGTAATGGAGGAAAGGGGGGTAGCTCCGTGCCTTTGGCTAAAGCAATGGCACAAGCTGACAGAGAGACATGGGAGCGTAGCGTTCCCGATCCATGGGACATTCAATATAAGGATCCTAGAGAATTTGAGATTCGCGATGTACGACATGAAGGTACCTCCAAGGCCAGCACAGTTTGAGGCTCTAGCGATTTGGGAACTAATGGCTAGACAGCAACAGCAAAAGAAGTTCGAGACCAGGATAAGAAAGGTAGAAAAGACACTAGCGGACGCTAGGTGGGATAATGCACAGAAGGTGTGGAGGTCAGATATATTGCAGGGGATAAAATTGTTTCCCGCAATTGCTAAGGAAGAAGAGGCGACAGGCAAGAAAGCTACCTGTAAGACAAACAGGAGGTGTTCCAAAGATAGAGAGGACGAGGAAAAGTTAAGGAGAGAAGACGAGTCAGAGGATGAGGAGTTCATCATGCAATTGCTGAACGACCGTCCACCACCTTATGCAGAGAGTGAACAAGGTCCAAGTACCAGTTCTGCCCCTCCGGCACCGGTACAGAATAATGAAACTCCGAGTTCAGAAACGCCATCGGGATCTAAGGACCCGAGTTTACTGTTCACCCCGCAGATACCGCAGGTTAGGAGAATATATCCAGATGTGCCTATATTGAAAACAGCAGAAAATTATCAGCCGCAGGTCCCAAGGTACTACAGCAGTGACAACAGTACGGGAATGATTCTAGATCCAACCGTAATGGGAGTACAGAATGGTCGCAACCCAACATTGGCACAAGCTGAATCAACCCAGTTTTTGATGCCTCAAAAGCAGATGCAGGGGGGAACCGCACATGCTCAGATGACGGGGAGTCAGACGGGCATGCCGGCAATGATGACCCATAGAGTGGGAATGAACATGCCTCAGAACCTGGGGAATGGACAGAACCCAGATGCGATATCCCTACCCATTACTGTAGGTCCACCGGTACCTTTGTACATTCAGCCTAACTCAGGTATGAGCGGTCAAGGATCAATGGTGCAGAGTGGGACGGAAAGGAGGTGCATAGAAAACACTCCAGAGACAACTCCGATAGCGGCTCTGCCAACTGGATCTGGGTCCTTGATGGAGTTTAGTCCCATATGTGCTCAGTCAACAGTGGTGAGGTTGAGTCCCCCACTGATGATACCGCTATCATCGAACACTGAAAAGTTGCCGCAACCATCAATGGAAGTCGATGTGAATGCTACACTGATGGGGTTGAATGCGCAACAGCTGACACAGTGGTTCAACAGTCTGAATTCCACACAAAGCTCAGCCAGTGGGAAGGGAGAAGACTATCTGAATAAGGTCAGGTTGAACATGGAAGCAGAAGAATTGGTGGAAGGGACTATGGGTTTGAATAGGTTAGAGTCCTACTCGGAAGAAGAGCTGAGGTATCTATGTCCTAGGATTACGAGAGAAGTGAACAAGGTACATAGAAGGTTGCAAGAAATAGCTGACAAAAACGGGGTTGAGATAGACAAGACAAAACACTTGAGCAGGAGCTATAGATTGGATTTCGGGACCACAGACTTTGAACACATGAGGTCAGCAGGCATGAAAACGCACCTTAGAGAATTGCTGCAGAGTGCACAAGTGTGGAGGTGCTTAGACAAATGGGAAAGCAGATGGACAAAGAAAAAGGAAAAGAGGAAAGACAGTGTCCCAGAGCACAACGAGAAAAGATCACAGAGTAGTGATGCAATAACCATGTTACCAATGAGGGAGACAGCAGGGGGAAAATTAATACATGTACCGTGGCACAGAAGCGACATTCAGTCTTTTACGGATGATTTTCCCAAACTGAGAGAGAAACCGATTGAATGGTATCAACAGACTGATAGGTTTGTGAAGCTTGCAAAATGTCTTTGGGAAGACCTGAACACCCTCTTTGAGATTGTGGTTCCGGCAGATTTGTGGGAAGACTGCAAAAGGGCTGTAGGTTGGCCGACAAGTGAACCAGAGAGAGACAGGGATACGGGTGCACCATCACCTATGGTAATGAGCTTGTACTATAAGGTGATTGAGCATTTGAAGACGAAGGTTGCCGCGAAAAATGTGGATTGGCAGAAGATTGATCGAACTGCCCAAGAGGCTAAAGAGTCGATTCATGGTTACTATGAGAGGTTGTTGAAGGCGTTCAAGAACTACAGTGGCACGGAAACAATAGAGGCGAAGGACATGCTTCATTTTGTGTTTAGATTTGTGGGAGGGCTGAGACCAGAGATAAGTCAGATGATAAAGACGCATTTGATTTGTTGGCAGTCGAAACCTATTGATGAGGTGTTGAATTATGCGAAATACTGTAGCGACGAAATTGAAGTGAAACAGAAAAGGTTGAAAGAGAAAGTGATGGTGATGCAACTTAAAGCAGCTCAGACAGGTCTGCAAGGGTTGCAAGGGTTCCAACAGCAGATACCGCAGCCGCAGCCGCAGGGAAATATGGTGTTTCAGCCACAGGCGAGAGGCAGAGGCAGAGGAGGCTTTGGGAGTAATGGTCCGGATTTGAACACTGTTGCAATTCCGAATGGTGTGCAGGCAATGAAAAGGGTGATGCCGTGTCACGTGTGCGGAATCGTCGGGCATTGGAAACGCGAGTGCCCGATGGTGATGCAGGAAGGTGCAGGTGTTGGTCAGCAAAACAATGATGTCAATGCATTCCAGACAATGAGGGGACCGAAAATGAGAGGTTCAAACCCAAATTTTCAGACCATAAATCAGCTGCAGGGATTACAGCCCATGCAGCCGCAGCAGATGCAGATGCCCCGTATGCAGATGACGCAAATGCAGCCAATGCAACAGCAGTTTCCCATGGTACCTAATCAGCAAATGCAAATACCTTTGGCACCAGTGAGTCAGCAGCAAGTGATGGTTCCTCCACAGGTCTCGGGTCAGGTGATGAATACAAATGGCACCGTACAACAGTTCCCATTACACAGTGAGAATGGAATAAACAATGTATGGGAGAGTGAAAGTTCAGATGAGGAGGGAAATTGTGTGCTTGCAGCATCCTTGGAAGTTGATCAAAAGGGTCCATCTGTGGAGGGAAGAGTTATGGGTCATCGTGTTTCATTCTTGGTTGACACAGGAGCCACACGTTCAACTGTTAGGAGCATTGAAGTACCAAATTTGCCACTCTCAGGGAGAACAGTTCAAGTAGTGGGAGTAGCAAACAGGCACCTGACGAACCCAATCACAGATCCAGTACAAGTCAGAATTGGTAACTATCAAGGGTCACATAATTTTGTGGTATGTGACTCAAGCCCGATAGCACTGTCAGGGAGAGACCTATTGTGCAAATTGGGATGTTCGATTATGTGTTCGAACGATGGAATTAGAATTCAGACGAGCAGTGATGGGGAAGAAGAGGACAGTGTAGAAGGGGATGAGATGGAAACTGTCGATGAAGAATATCCTCTGATTAACCTTTTTCCGATGATAACTGAAGAAGATATTCCAGCTGAATTACGGGAAACAGTCGGAAAGGAAGTGTGGGATATGACAGGAAAAGAGGTGGGATTGGTGAAAGGAGTGGAACCAGTGAAAGTGACCGTAAACCCCAATGTAACCTTTCCCCAGACCCCACAATACCACATGGCACAAGACACCCTCATGAAAGTCGCCCAACTCATTGACAAGTTTGTAAAACAGGGAGTACTGAAAGAAGTGTTAAGCAGTCCATGTAATTCACCAATCATGGGACTAATAAAGCCGAGTGGAAAGGTCCGAATCGTGCAGGACTTGAGGAAAATAAATGACATCATAATTAAATGCTGCCCTGTAGTACCGAATCCAGCTGTGATAATGTTTCAAGTCCCTTGCGAGGCCGAGTGGTTCTCAGTCATTGACTTGTCACAAGCATTCTTTTCGGTGCCTCTTCATGAGGACAGCCAATTTCTCTTTTGTTTCAAATTCTTAGACAGAGTTTACAGTTGGTGTCGAATTCCTCAAGGGTTTTCGGAGTCACCGTCAATTTTCAATCAGATTCTAAAGAAAGACTTGGAAGCGTTAGAATTGCCATTCGAGTCAACCCTAGTACAGTACATCGATGACTTACTGATTGCATCTAAGACAGAAAGTGGCTGCACAGCCGACACCATTGCTCTACTGAACCATTTGGGAAGGAATGGACACAAGGTGTCTCCTTCAAAGTTGCAGTTCTGTCAGAAGAAAGTAAAATACTTGGGTCATCAAATAGAGAAAGGGTCACGGAGAATAATGAAGGAAAGAATAACAAGTGTACTTCAAATGAGTCCACCAAAGACAAGGAGGGAGGTGAGGAAGTTTTTGGGGATGGTGAGCTACTGTCGCCAGTGGATTCCCAACTTTTCAACTCTAGCAAAGCCTTTACTGAAACTGACCCAGAAGGATGCCTTGGATGAAATTGAGCTGAAAGGAGATGAGATGGATGCTTTTATTGAATTGAAAGAATGCATGTGCAGGGCTCCAGCTTTAGGTATGCCTGATTACACAAAGCCTTTCACATTGTTTTGTCATGAACGTGATGCATGTTCTTTGTCTGTCTTGACCCAAGCCCATGGTGGCATAAACAGACCAGTAGCGTATTTTTCAGCTACTTTGGATCCGGTCGCAGCAGCACTGCCAGGGTGTTTGCGCGCCGTAGCAGCAGTTGGTGTCAGCCTCACTCAGAGTGAAGGAATAGTGATGGGACACCCATTAACAGTCATGGTCCCTCACTCAGTTGAGATACTTTTGACCCGCTCCCGAACGCAACACATGACTGGAGCAAGACTCACAAGGTATGAAACAATAATTCTGGGCTCACCGAATGTGCAGCTGAAAAGGTGCACTACGTTGAATCCAGCAACCTTGCTTCCCGGTGAAAATGCTGAAATTGAGAACGCTGAAGACGTCGAGCACGACTGCCTTCAGGTGACTGAATTTTGCACAAAACCCCGACCTGATATTAGGGATACTAAGCTTGATGAAAATGACCATATTATTTTTGTTGATGGTTCATGTCTAAGAGATGGGTTGGGAATTTTGAAAGCAGGATATGCTGTATGTACTGTAACAGGTGTCTTGGAAGCGTCCTGGCTCCAAGGAGTCTATTCCTCACAAGTAGCAGAGCTTGTAGCCCTTACAAGAGCATGCCAACTGTCTACATTGATGAAGGTTACCATTTACACTGACAGTCAGTACGGGTTTGGAATTGTGCACGACTTTGGGCAACTATGGTCACAGAGAGGTTTCCTGACCTCTTCAGGGTCCCCAGTGAAAAACGGGGAGAGAATAAGGGAATTGTTACACGCCATTCAGATGCCAGCCGAAATTGCAGTGGTAAAGTGTAGTGCTCATACAAAAGGACAGGACTATGTTTCCCTGGGAAATGCATATGCGGATCAAGTCGCAAGATTTTGTGCCTTGAACTGTATATTGCTCAGGGATGAATGGAATTTGATAAGTGAACCAGAACTCGAACCAGCTGAAGCATTTGCCTTGAAGGTCGTGGATACAATGGATGAACTAAAAGCATTACAGAATAGCGTCAGGGAGGATGAAAGAGTTTCCTGGATTAAGTCACAATGTACAAGGAGACCAGATGAGTTATGGGTTTCAAATGAAGGAAAATTTGTTTTACCAAATAGTCTCTTATCGCAGCTAGCGCGGTTCTATCATGGGCAGGCTCACCTAGGGAGAGATGCCATGATAAGATTGTTCAAAACTGATTGGTTTAACCCCAGATTCCGTCAAGTTGCAGAAGCAGTTTGCCATCGTTGTGTCATTTGTCAGCAGATGAACCCAGGAAAGGGAACGGTTGTGAACGTGAGCCACATTGGCAGGGCGGGTGGCCCGTTCAGCAGAATGCAGATGGACTTTATTGAGATGCCTGTGCATGGAGGTCTGAAGTATGTGTTGGTGATTGTGTGCATTTTTAGTCACTGGATTGAAGCATACCCCACACGTAGAAATGACAGCCTTACAGTTGCAAAACTATTGTTGTGGGAGTTGATACCACGTTTCGGATTCCCGATCTCTTTAGAATCAGATAGAGGAAGTCACTTCAATAACGAGGTGATAAAGTTACTTTGCGCAGGGCTGAACATTGAGCAAAAACTGCATTGTAGCTATCGCCCTGAAGCCTCAGGACTGGTGGAACAGATGAATGGTACACTGAAATCAAGAATGGCGAAAATATGTGCATCGACAAATTTGAAATGGCCTGACTTTGACTTTGGTGTTAATGTCAATGAGAAACACCCCTGACAGAAAGACTGGATTGTCCCCGCACGAAATTCTCATGGGCAGGGCCATGAGACTTCCTGCAGTTCCCGCAAACGCGCTTTTGAATATTACAGATGATATGGTGTTAGACTACTGCAAAGGTCTGGCTGACGTGGTTCGCTCTTTCTCTCACCAGGTGGAAGCAACCACCTTGTCACCGATCCAAGGTCCAGGACACACACTGAAAGCAGGTGACTGGGTCGTGATAAAGAAGCACGTGAGGAAGTCGTGTCTGGAACCCCGTTGGAAAGGCCCTTTCCAAGTGATCCTGACGACCACTACCGCTGTGAAGTGTGCGGGAGTTCCCAACTGGATTCACGCCAGCCATACAAAGAAGGTGTTGTGTCCCACAGATGAGGAAGTTGAAGCGCTGAAACTGCCAGTACCTGATAACAAAGTGCCGAGCGCTGAGACAGAGCAAAACAGAACTAGAAGCGAACAGGCAGAAATAGAAGAGAGAGAAATATTCTCTGAGGACGAAACAACCGATTCACTTGGGGAAGACCAAGGAGAAACCTCAGACAGCGACGAAGCAGCTGAAGGTAACAAAGAGCCTGAAGCAGCTGAAGGTAACAAAGAGCCTGAAGAAAGTAACAGTGACAAAGGGCTCGAAAGAGGTGAAGAAGCAGGAGAGCCTGATCAGAGGAGGGCTTTCCCAGAAGCAGACGGTACAGAAAAAGAAAAGAAAAACCTGATTGACTCCCCAGAAGGAGGGGACAAGGCAGAACAGAACGAAACTGTTCAAACTTCCTCAGAAGAGATCGCAGGTCCATCAAGTGGACACAGTGCAAAGAGAAGACCAAGTATATCACCAGTAAAACTAAGAACTAGAGAAACGTTGAACGACAGTGAAGGGCCAAGAGTGAAAGAGAAAAGAAAGGAAGTGTCTGTCGTGGTACCAACATCAAGTGAAGAAAAAGACTTGGCCAAAGAGGAAAGTACCAGTGAGGCAGAATCGAAGAGAGATGCAAAATTGAAGAGGAAAAGGATACCAAACAGGAGATATTCCGGTCCAGAATGGGCATATGTAGTCAATGACGATTGGACCGACGAATTTGTATCTCTTAGCCTCGAGAACGAAGAAGAAGAGATACCAATAGAAAATAAAAGTTTTATGGACACTATTGATTGAAAGGGTGATAAATGACATTGCTTGCTATAATCTAACGTGATACAACCAGCTGAGACATTGCTAAACCGGATGAGACATTTGCTAACTTGATAAGACTTTGATAACCTGATTGACTCTTAAACCCGATTTGAGACAACGTTGCTAACTGATAAAAGACTGAGTTATTGCCGAATTGAGACAAATGCTGCTGACCGATAAGTGACTGGGCTCCTGAAGAAAACTGTGTGAACATTGCGCTCGTTCAGCTTTGTAACTAATTGCTAAATCGTTTCTTTATAAGTGCTTCTAGCTCTCTGATTCTATACAGATCATGACTAAATACGCTACACAAAACAGTAGAGTGAAATATTGTAAATATGCGTGTATAGGCTTGATAACTGCATGTGTACTAATAATAATGGCAATAGTGCTTGCAACTCGTGGTAAGGGTGAGAATCTGAAAATTGATGCTTCTACTTCTGCTCCTGTTACTGTCACTGAACTAACCGCATTGAAAAGACTAGAATTAGATGAGAGACACTTGCATGATAAGAAGGAACTTTCGTATAATGTTTTCTATCGCCTACTAACAGAATATGTTGAGACTATGGATGCGAAAGATTGTTATGTGTGTACACAGATACCGACATCGGTAACGGAAGGGGTGACTTATCACCACATGCCTCTTACATATGGGATTACATGTAGTTTAGTAACTTCTAGATTTTATGGTCAAACTAACATACAGTATTTTTATTCAAATTATGATGTTACCTTTGCATATGTTCCTATAATAACGCAACTAAGCCAGATTGCTAAAGATTGGGATGCTAAAATAATGAGGGAATTTTTCGAGCCAATGCAACCTTTTGAAACAGCTCACGCTCATAGGGAAAACCTTACCTGCTCGCTCTCTGCAGTAGAAATAAGCTTTTTAGATCGCACAGATGATAAAAGGGCACAAATGAATGCGAAATTAGAAAAAGAGCTAAGTAAGAGGACTTCAGTAGATAATTATGCTTTTGCCGCAATAAAAACACAAGGAAAAATAGCTTTAGACGCTTGGCATGTAGGGAAATTTTGTATATATCGTGGTGAATCTTATTATGATAACATTTTTGTGGGAGCGAGTGAATGTAAACATACGTTTATCTTTAAGGCCAAATGGACATTCATGCTGAACGGACTTGACCCTGTCATACCTGGTGTATATTACATTTGTGGGCATAATGCCTATTATCGTCTTCCAAAGGGATGGTGGGGGAGATGTTATTTGGGTATAGTGTTCCCAAAGGTTTATCAACTGGATGACCTATCGGTGATTCCAAAGACGTCTGGATCTCATCGTATCCAGAAAAGAGAGACTGCAGCTGCTGTGGTAGGAGATATATTTGGAGCCATGATTCCTTCATTGGGAGTTGTGTTGAATTCCATCAAAATAAGAAAGTTGTCTACTATAGTGGATAACATGTTGACAAAGTTTTCAGGTGCTATAATCCTGATGGATGCTGAACTTGCAGCAGAAAGAGCTATGACTCTTCAAAACAGGCTTGCCCTAGACATTCTTTTAGCAAAGGATGGCGGCGTTTGCAAAATGCTTGGTGCGCGTCACTGTTGCACGTATATACCAGACAACAGTGTGAAGATTAAAACAATGCTTGCAAATTTAACAAAAGAGAGTGCAGACTTGAAGGAATTGAAAGAACCAGGAGTTTGGGAGAAGGTTGGAAAGGGAGTTGCTTCAGTGGGAAATTGGCTTGGTGGCATTTGGAATGGAATATTACTAAAAATAATACAGGGAATACTAATAGTACTAATTTGCATCTTTGGGATTTGGGGAATAAAGAGGGGAATACTAATGATCATGGCAAGAATGAAGAGAAGGAAGGAAGAGAAAATGATTAAAAGAATGGCAGAAGAATACAAGGCAAGAACAAGGGGAACTAAAAGGCAAAGAGAACTGACAGAATTTTAATGGAATAAAATTTGTGGGAATAGTTTTGTGTGATGACAAATAGTCATCAGAGGAGGGATTGATGACGCAGAAACGAAGGTTTTACATTTATTAGCGCATAAACGTAGTGCCGCAATAATCAAGTGTGACTTTAACCGAACTAATAAAGATTGTACGGGGACAAATGTGCCCTCAGAGTAGTCCGCCAACATTTATAAGCGTGCTTTATATAACGTGATGTATTAGAATTGTACTAATCTGACATAACCGTAAACGTGTGCCATGATTTGCTTGTTTGAAATGTTTTAACTTAGCATAACTTTAGTGGAGGCTTCGGCCTAGTTGCCTTGTCTCACGGTTTAGATGCTCGTGTTTTTCTAATGTGCTAATAAAACGTGTATTCCTGCTTGAAGCTGTACTTTTCCAGTGAGATCGGTTCACATGCTTATCTTTAAGGTTTCGTGCCAGCCTGGCATCTTCTTCTTTGCTCCAAGGTCAATCTGCAGGTGCAGACAATGGAAGCTCTGAAAGTGAGTTAATTGGTAAAATATGTTGCAACTTACGTTCCCGACTCCAAGGATAATGTAGGCCTAGGTAGAAGCTTGTAAATTGTTGTTTTTGATTGGACAATTTGAAGCCAACCTATGAACCCTCCAATGGAAGACCCTACTGGATTTGAACTGTTGATTATTTAAACCTGGTGCACAAGAAGAAAGCGGCCTTTACCCACTGCACCCATTGAGGACATTATTGCCCATTGCAGCCATTATGGCCCATCTTGCCGACCTCGTCATTTTGCCATCTTCTACGATGCCAATTGATGTTCGACGCCATTTTGAATGAGACTTTGATGCTTTCTCTAATCGAGAGAAAGAGACTTTAAGTAATTCTCGCTCTAGAGACTTTAACTTTGATCTGCCCCTTTGCATAAAGTAGTAGTTTTGTCCTTTTATCTTGCCGCTGTGAGGCAATTACCCCGTCCACCCTGCCCCCTTTGCCCCCGTCCCATGCTGATCGAAACCGGTACCTGTGAGACGAAGACTTCCTTGAATGCTGATTGAATTTGGTAAATATGAAAGGAAAATGTACAATTGCATTGTGTTTCTTTTTAGGTAACCAACTGCTGATTTTTGATAAGAGCCCTAGTTAGGAGTTTTCCAAATCAATGTTGCTAAATTGTTTTTTGCATGAAGTCCCACATGCAGATGCTAATTTGAGGTTAGATGAGGATTCATTTGTTGCACGATGCAATTTGAGACCTTGTTATGCTGACTAATGTATGCAATTAGCCCATTACAGATTATAGTTTTAGTGGTTTGCGTTGCTATTATCGAATGCATTGTTATTCAAATGCTGCATAGATTGCATCTTTTCGCCGTTATGGACAGCTATTAATGTTCATTTACATATATCATTTGGTGTTGAGAGACATTTATATCGTGCTAGCTTTGTTAATATAGGGAAATAAATTCATTAACTTTGAATGAACTGGTGTGGTTATTCATGGCCGAAAGGTCATGGTTCGCCGAAATGTTTTCTGGATTAATTGTGAAGTGTTATGTTGATCAGGGCATTGCTTATGTTCGTTATTGATTATTGATTTGATTAAATTGACTAATCTCGGGTGAAGAGAGCCCCACTTGGTCAAAAGATTCATCGACCCAAGAGCGTCCAAATACAGGTAATTTATTAGGACGGAACGCTCTATCAGCAGTCGGGAGAAGGATCATGAAATTCTATCTCCAGTGGTAAATGCTGATAAACGACATATGGATGTTACAGATTTTAGAGAATGGATGTCTGGATGCTCACCCTTGGAACATCTCTTTATAACAATGCCATTATCCTGATCGGAAGCCAGGAGGCAAGCCATGCTGAGCCGAGTGCAAGCCTTGATACTGAAAGTGGCAATTGTTGGAGTCCCACCTTTGCAGAGTGGGTCTGGGATCTACTGGATCATTTATCTAGCTCCAAAGCCAGGGAGAAAATTCAGACTGGTGTTGGATTTGAAAGCATTGAATTTATTTGTCTGTTACATGGATGTTCATTTTGCAATCTATGGTCTCATTAATATCAAAGTGTTTTTTTTTATTGAATCTCGACTTGAAGGACATGTATTTTCATATATGGAGTCCATCCAAATAGTCAAAAATATCTCAAATTTGCAGTGGGTAATCGCTATTAGCAATTCCGAGCCCTTCCATGTGGGCTGTCACCCTCTCCAAGAATACTTATGAAGGTATTGACATCAGTTATTATGTCATCACATTTAAAAGGTATACACATTTTTCCATACCTCATTGTCTAGCTCATTTCTGATTCTTCTTTTTTAAAGGCAGAGTCTAGTGTGAGGAAGGTGTATGTCTCGAGTTCCTGGGGTTTATCTTCAAATTCTTTAAGTGAAGGTATAGAACCCATTCAGAAGCAGATCTTTATTGGGCCTCTTCTTGACACAGAACTGGGACAAGTGTTCATTCCATAGACAAAGAGACAAAGTCTGCAGAGCCAGTTGTCACAGCTATTGAACCTTCCTCAGGCATCAGCGAGAATTTGGTTGAAAATATAGGGACTAATGTATTCAACTGCAATAACTCTTTGAGCAAGCCACCATGTCAATCTGTTTTTCTATCATTTTCTGCGTCATTGATCCTGAGCGATACATAACTGTTAAAAATGTATACAAGTGACAGAGAGGGTGACGCTCAACCCAAAATGGTTGCTAGATCCACTCAATTTTCAGAAAGGAATATACTTTCAGTATCGAACGCCTTGGTAGTAACATCCAATATGAGTGATTGCATAAGGGTGGGGAGTAAACTTGTTGGGGTTGGAGATAAACAACAAGTGGCCAAGTTTACTGGCATCTCATTCACCAAATTGCAAGGAATTTATGGCTGGCTGGTATGCCTTTTAAGGGTTTGGTCATCACCCACAGACAAACTTGGTTCTGGTCAGAACCGACAACCAAGTATCAAAGAGTTATTTGAACAGGCAAAAATGAAGATCTAGCATAGTTAATGACAACCATTTTTTAATGAGCAAAACACATTTGTTGTCCCTGAAGGTAATCCGTATTCCAGTGATGGACAACACTCAGGTGGACACTTTCAGTTGCAGTTCAGAATCGTGTTGGAGGAAAGTAGAATTGTTAGGAAATCCATGGTTGTATTTATTTGCATCTCTGAACAATGCTTTAATTCCCCACTTTTGCTCGAGCCATGATGCCAGAATGCTTCGGCAGTGGGCGTACTATTGATTCCAGGGCCGAGCAGGATTTTATATGCCTTTCCTCCAGTGCTCCTCCTCCAAGAGTACTGCAGAAAATTTAGGGGGAGAAAGTAGAAATAATTACAGTGGCTCCTCTGCCCCACCGATCATGATTTCCAGCGCTCATGCAATCGGCAATAGAACAATTTCCTGGTTGCTATGAAAGGTAGCCTTCTTGTTGGCAATAACATTTGCCAGAAGGCTGGGAGAATTCAGACTAGTGGTAATAAACTAGCTGCACCTTTAAGTTCTTAAAGACAGGGTGGTAGTTAGATTGGATCCTATACTTAGGCCAACATTACAGAAGAAATTCCATTTCTCTTTTAGAAGATGGTTTTGCCTGTTTTTGACCAGGTTTCACCAAATCCAGTCCACTGGAGTTAGACATTAAAAGAACACTAGTTATTTGTTTACAGAATGCAAAGGTGTTTTGTGAATCAAATGCACTTTTTGTTTCACATGGAGTGGCAAATTAGGGAAAGAAGGTGACAATAGAGACCCTAAGTAGGTGGGAGAGGCAGGCAATAACCCAGTTGTATTTGTCTGCATATTGTGATGCCCTTAAAAAAGTGCAAGCCAATCAACAAGGGCAGTAACTACTTCTTGGTGGAGAAGTCTGGTGTTTTGTTATAAGAGATATGTAGGGCAGCAACATGGTCCACACCGAACACTTTGGTTTCACACTATAGGTTGCATTTAAATATAGATGAGTTTATTAATTTTGCTTCCTGTGTCCTCAAGGGTGGATTGAATTATTTCCATGCATGTTAAAGTTGCATTAATAAATCTGTCTAGCATATATAGTATTTTTATTGCCATTTGTATATCCTCATTTGGTAGAGAGTGGGACAAGGAGCACTGATGAAAGGGTAATGGTAGGGTAATGATCCTATTATCTACCAGTAATCTTCATTACCCAGAGTTGCAGTGCTCCTCATCCTAGTTCACAACCCACAGTTCCTCACATGCTAATTTGGCACCTCCAATACAAGTTGCTTGTTAAGTATGGGTCATGGGGAGTGGGGTTTTATACTACAGTATCAAATACAGAAGAAATACAATCTTGCTCTGTGTTGAATTTCTTGGGAGCTGTTTGGGGTTGGGCCATTTCCTTTGTTAATGAATGGGTCGGGAAGCACTATGACTCATGGTAATGAAGATTACTGGTAAATAATAGTATCATTATTTCACCTCACCAGGAAGGGTTTGCTTCCTTCCCAGTAAGAGAGAGATTGCAATGTGGAAGGGTCTTATTTAATACTTTGACATGGTGTTATTGTTAGAGCTCCTGACCTTGATAAGTAAACTTATAAGGGGACGCAAATAGGTCAATGAACCTTTTGCCTACGCTTAAGATTTTCCCACGATATAGACCCCGTACCAACACCAATCAATACCAAATAATTAATTGTTAGCATCAAGAATGAATAACAATCAAGAACATTAGTAATCAATAGGAGTTAGTAATTGTCACACACCATGACCTTGCAGTCATGAAAAATCACACCTTTCTGTAAAAGTTAGAATATTTATTTCCCTATATTAACAAAGCTAAGGTGATGTAGGTTAATCTCAAAATCAATTGATAAACATACAGATACAACACTGGCTGACTGAAACGACGAACGAATCGCAATCTAATCAAAGCTTGAGCTACTACGCATTCTAAAATAACAATACAAATTAATAACAAGAACAACTGCACAAACAATATTGCATACATTTAGATTCAGCAGAGAAAAGGCATCAGCTGTTACTTCATCAGTGAGCTCCCTAACTAACACCAGATTATAATAGCATGTTTGGGCTTCGTGCAAAACCGATTTTAGTCAACACAAATTTGGAAAACAAGTATGGCTCTATCAAAATAGTGGTTGGTACCTAGAAACAAAAGCAAATAGACATAGCAAACAATCTCATAGTCAATATACCTATCCTCAGTTTGGATCAGCAAGCTGTGACAGTCTTCATCCTCAGGACATCAGTCTGGTCAGCAAGGCATCAGGATTCAGCATCAAAGTTCAGAAACAACAAAGTCTTTAAGCAATAAAGTTAAGCACGTATCTTCTCAAGTTGGTCAAGAAAATAATGGTGGTATCTTCTCTCTGTGCAGTCTGGCTAAGTTAGATTTCCTAAAATTACTTCCCAAGTCCCTATTTGTCAAAGGATCGCATGTTCATACTTTGTCCAATAAAACAAAAACTTAAAATATACAATTCTACTAGTACATGGTTCACAAGTCTGTGATTTGCACCTTTCTTACTGTTCTCATCATTCGGCCTGTCAGGTAACAATATTGTTGCAGCTTATACTCCAGTCAGAGGTGGTCATTATGAACATGGCGGTAAAGGCGGCCCCGCTGGCAGTGGCGGCAACTACCACCAACAAGCTGGCATTCCGGACCATCAAATAATGAAGTAAATTAAAAACAAGTAGCGGTCCATCCACACATCACCATCATTGGAGTGGTGACGAGGACGGAGGAAACCGCCCACAGGCCGTCAGAAAGGATCCACCCGCCCACTAAATAATGAAGCACAAGACCGCCGTCAGTTCCGGGGCGGGAACCACGGGCAGGCAGAGCGTGGCGGAAAGAAATTAAATAAAAGGAAACACTAATCAGAGGTACACAAAACACGCTGACATAGACATGGAGAGAGAGTTGGAAATAATGCCAGTGCTGCTCCTTGCCATATACCTCCATGACCATGACCGCTGACGAAGACAACGACGGTAAGTACTGCAGCCTAGTACACATGAGAAGAAAGGGCACCGTTACACACCCACCCCACCTACCCTGCAACACACTCCCAACCCCTCACACCATTCCACACCATACACACCAGCATAAGATGTACTTACCCGACACAAGGCAACAAAGACCTGCACCAAAGTACACACATGTGCACACCACACCCCCACAATGAAACAATATTGTGCCAACAGCACCACTGGGCCCTCAAAGTTTAATAAAACTAGAAAAATTTAATGTCCAAATGTCCAAATAAGGCCATTGGCCAGTCCATTTGGAATACCCTGAAGGGCCTAAATAGGCCGGACTTGACTCCTACATGTGCACAGGGTACTCCACTGTAAAGGGACATCAATGGGGCAGCCAGGCACCTCAGGGAACAGGGGCAGGGTGTGGTGGGGTGGGGCCTTGCGTCTGGAAGGGGGGACTTGGGACTTGGGCTTATGTTTTGGGAGGTGGAGGGGGTTTGGGCTTGCCCTTGGAAGGTGGGCGAGTGGGCTTTGCCCAGGGAATGGCAGAGGGACCTGGGGCAACACAGGGCTTCTTCCTCCCTGGGGAAGTGGCACGGGAATGGGAAGGGTGGTCCTGGGCAGACTTGGATGTGGAAGCGGGGGAGATTTAGAGTAGGGTCTGGGAGTGGAGGTTGAGGTTGAGGGAGTGCTTGCACCAGGTGTAGGTGTTGGACGTGGATGCAGGTGCCTGTAAAGTGTGCTGATGTGTGGTGGATGTGTGTTGTGTGGGTGGCTGCAAAAAGTTTGAGTGTTTTGGGAGGAGGGGGTGTGGACACAGTGGGCGAAGAAAGGCTGCCAGTATACATGGATGTTGTCTGGGTGTCTGCAGGTCTGGTGAGTGTGCTGCATGTGTCTGTCAATGTAGTTGTGGTGAGTGCAGGTATTGTGTATGGGGTGGATGACTGGAGGTCAGATGTTGTGGTGATTGCAAGAATGGGGGCAGTAGCAGTAGCAGTGACTGAGGATGCAGTGCTTGTGGGTGTGCATGTTGAGGTGACAGACAGGGAGGCGGAAGAGGTGGGCACAGTGGGGGAAGTGGATGTTGTTGTGTGTGCCTTTGTATGTTGGGTGTGTGTATGCCTGTGGTGGAAAGTGTGGGGCTTGTTTTGGCTGTGTGCTTCTTGTGTGTTGCGGTGTGTGCACGGCTGTCTGGACGTGTGCTTGGGATGGGTGAAGGGAGTGGGGTGCTGAAACGGGTAGAGGTGGTGGTAGGGGTGACGGAAAGACCAGGGACACTGACTGCCATCAAAGAGGAGGCCAGAGCCTGAAAAGATCTCTGTAGGCCAGACATGGCACCGTGAATGCCTTCCAGGTATGCATTGCATTGCTGCATCTGGGATGCTAGCCCCTGGATGGCATTGACAATGGTTGTTTGCCCTACAGAGATGGTCCTCGGAAGGTCAATAGCCTCCTCCGTGAGGGCAGCCGGGCTGACTGGGGCAGCGGATGAGGTCCCTGAGGCGAAGGAGACACCCACTCTCCTGGGTGAGCGGGCACAGGGAACTGGGTGGGGAGCAACAGGGAGGGCGTAGATGGCATGGGGGTGACGGAAGATGACATAGAATGGGTGGGCCCTGTAGGGTCCGCCACCACCAAGGAGCTCCCATTGGAGGAGGTTTCAGAGTCACTACTGCCAGTGGTAGTTGCCTCCCCCTTGGTACTCCCCTCGCCCTCCAACCCACTGGTCCCCTTGGCCTCCGCCGACTCTGCCTCCTTGGAACCATGGGCTGCTGCATCCCCACTCGCCAGTGCCACTACTCCCTCGCCAGATTATGCTGATGTACACAAAGAACACAAGAGCACAGGGGTGGAGAGACAAAACATGAGAGAAATCTGTAAATGCCTGAATTAATGTACATCCCTGGCTCACACACACTCCCTTCCATGTCACACACCTACATACAGCACCTAAAACAATAATCGTGACTATGCCCCTGACTAGTGGCCACTACCCCAGAATACACACCACTACCCACAAGAAACATGGACCTGAGATACTGTGTGGAGTACACACATGGGGGACCATGCCCAGCCAATACACTCACTAGTCAATAAGCTCACAAAGCATCCACGATTACAGAAGAGTGAACCCCCATGGGCCTATTGGGACTGCCCACACCTGCCCCACACCATCCCCGGGTCTATGAGGGGGCAGGACTGCAGCAACACACCTGTCCGAGTGCTTGCCACTAGACAGTATACATACCACAGCACCCAAATACATCATCAAAGTAGTATTACAACAATGTTGGTACTCACCCCCTTGTGGCTGCTGTGCTGCCTTCAAGCACCCATCCAAACCCAGATAGGCCACTGCCAGAATGTGGGCCATTTGGGGGGTCAGGGTCCAACGGGCACCCCTTCCTCATTGGGAGGGCTTCTCCAGCTGGGCCTCGCCGGTCTTCCTGGCCCAGCGCCTCAGGTCCTCCCACCGCTTCCTGCAGTGGGTGCACTGCCGGTTGTAGACCACCAGGGTCCGCACTTCCTTGGCGATGGCTTGCCACAGTCCTCTCTTCTGATGGGCGCTGACCTGCATGGGACACACAGAGCAGAAAAACAGACGTCAGTATGTGTGCTCCTAATACAGGTGACATGTCGTCCCCTATGGAACGGACATTTTAAAAAGTCATGTTACCAACTCACAAACAGTACATGCCACACAATCCAAGGCTGTGCAGTTACAAATCGAACACACATGCAGACAGGCATCTGCCACCATCATACACAGCCAAGGAAGACAGCCGCCAACTCACTTCCTCCTCTGGTCGCCCATACAACTTGGCATACAGGAGTAGGACCCCGTCCTCCAGCTTCTCCAGCTCCTCTGCGATTTGAGGGTCTAGAGTCAGGAGACAGCAGCATACTCAGTGGAGTACTGCCCTGCACGGGAATCAGGAGTCAAGTGTCAAGGGAATGACAACATGGTGTACTCTCCACCGTGGTGTGCACCGCCACCGCCGGAAGATCATGATAGGCCCAAGTTCACCATTGACAACGATGTAATCCAATGATTGGGTGCACGGCGGGGAACACCGCCTTCCCCCATAAAGACTACCGCCAGCGGAATGATGTTACTTTCACTACCTCAAACCTGGATGGCAGGAGGCTGCCATCTTGCTACCACCACGTAAACATATCCTGGCCAGGGGTTCCATTCAGGGTCTTCAAGTCTGCGACCTTAATCTCTTCCTTACATGAGTGTCTGATCATCACATGCACCCATCTGTTTTGCTTTCCTTATCTTACTACCGAGCTGACAAAACTTCGCTGGAATGCACTTCTTAGTTTAAAGAAGACATTTATTATTACTTCACCATGAGGTTCCTGAGAGACGAGATTAGTAGGTTGGAAGCACACGTTTAAAAGTAGTCGCAGCAATGAAAGCAAAATATATCAAAGTACTTCTCATTTGCAATGTACACAGCAAATACATGTGATTATATTATAGCATAACTTCAAAGCAAAGAATAAAAGTCAAAATGTCATCACCTTAGGGCCTATCACTGCTTGTCATCTTTCTCATGCCAGCAAGTTGATGACTCCTGTTCAACTGCGAAAAAGAGATTTTCCACCCAAACAGGAGGTCAGGCAGCTGACGTCCGCTCCTGACTGAAGTCCTGGAAAATTTTCCTCGCTGCTGCCCAGAGACACCGTAAAAAGCCTGCTAACAGGCCCCTTCCTCTCAGAGTTGGGAAATAAGCAAGCCATTGGAGATTGGCCAGATCTCCTAAACCTCTCCTCTTCCCAAGGCTGAGTAGAAAGGAAAACACAAAATATACGCTCTCTTATCACGTTAGGGTTCGTGTGAATTCAATTTGAAAAAACACAGCTTGGCCTACCATGTGGAAAAACACAGCTCATCTGCAATGTCTCAACTGCAATGTCGAACTCCAAGTTAAGACAATAGGCAGCTAAACTGAATACAAAAATGTAATGTCTAATGCCATGTTAAAGCCAATAGGCAGCTAAATTGAATTTAGAATGTCATGTGCTACTGATGAACATTGAACAACTAATATGCGCAGTGGTGAAACACAAAGTCATTGGTCAAACACAACTAATGGCATAACACCATCTTAGGAAATGTGTCCACACTGGGATGTCATTACAACAGAGATGACTCTGCACACATGTGCCTGACATTGTACATAATACATAGCCTCTATATGTGTAACCTAAGTTTTGCACATCCATTATTACAGTAACAACATGTGTTGCACGTGTATGTGTGCCCCTCATATGTGTTCTTTCCTTCCCCATAGGTACAGACCCATGTGGCGAGGGAGGTCCCCATCTGTGTACAGACCTCTTGTTGATTTGGAAACCATGGATGAACGTCACATCATTGTCACCTACAGACTCAATCGTGCAAAAATCCATGACCTATGTACTTTACTGGATCCTGTAGTGAGACCGGCTAATCGGAATCAGCATGTCATCCCTACAGAAGTGCAAGTGCTATCTGTACTCCTTTTTTTGGCCACAGGCTCATTTCAGGTGAAAGTGGGCATGGGTGCAGGGTTCTCACAGCCAATGTTTAGCCTCATCCTGTCCAAATTCCTGGATGCATTCGTCCAACACCTGCAGACATATGTTCAGTTCCCCCAAAGGGCTGAACTTCCTGCCATCAAGTTTGGATTTTATGCCTTTGCTAACATCCCCCACGTGATAGGTGCCATTGATGGAACCCACATTGTTCTCATACCCCCAGGAGTGAATTAACAGGTGTACAGGAATAGAAAGAACTTCCAATCCATGAACATACAATTGGTGTGTACTGCTGACCAGTATATATCACATGTCAATGCAAAGTCAGTTCATGATTCCTTTGTCCTGAGAAACAGCAGTGTACCACGCTTGATGGGACAACTACAAGGGGACAGAGGATGGCTCATAGGTGAGTGTGTATGACAATGGTTCTGTACATAGGCGACAGCCAGCCAATATGTATGTGCAGTCAGTTCATTATGGTCCTGTTTACGTCCACTTTTGCAGGTGATTCTGGCTACCCCAACTTGTAATGGCTCCTGACACAAGTGAGGAATCCTAGGACAGATGCAGAGAGGAATTATAATGAGGCCCATGGACGTACAAGGAGGGTGATTGAGCTCACTATAGGTCCCCTGAAGGCTAGATTTTGTTGTCTCCGTCTCTCTGGGGGATCCATGTGCTATGGCCCTGAGAAGGTGTGTAGAATAGTGGTGCCTTGCTGCATGCTGCACAACTTGGCTGTGAGGAAAGCTATCCCCCTTCCAGAGGAGGATGGTGCTATCCAACCAGCCCTGCAGCCTCAGAGAGGGAATGAGAGTGATGGTCAGGAAGAAGAGGGGGAAGATATAAACTCCAGGAACCAGCTGATCCGCCTATACTTACAGTGACTATGAGGTACTGTTCACTGATGCTGTTGTCTTCACTGCATAGTGTCAGTCTGACTCGTGATTGGTGATGTGGTGTCTGTAGTCATTGACATTGTTGACTGAAGACTAAGTGGCATGTGCCAGGGAACCCAATATTGTGTACATTGTGACTTACTTCAGACACTACAGTGCGTGGGATCCCCTCCTGCAATAAAGGTATGAATATGAAATTGACTGGCTAATGCATACACACTCACAATTGTAAACTCATGGTGCAGATATGTTTTTATTAAGTGTCACAGATTTGTTATATCGCTGTACAGTGATATGGCGTGGGCTCGTGGTGCATATCCATACTCTGGTGCATGGGCTCAGCTGTTGGTGGCAGTGGGTATTGGTCCATTTGTCCCTTGGTAGATAGTGAGTTGGTAGTGGCAGGTCAACAAGGTAGCACAGTGGCACACATGGGAGGCAGTTCAGGGCAGAGCCACTTTTTAGCGGAGGCCTTGGTCTTGGCAGGTGTTCCAGTGCCATTTCTGGGTCTGAAGACTCGTTTGAGTGACTGGAGCTGGCTGCAGGGCTAGGGGAGCTGGTCTCCTGTGTATCCTCTGGCAGTGCCACCAGTCAGCTGCTGCAGATGTAGATGACAGGGCAGTGTCCTGATTAGTGGTAGGGGCTTGCAGGTGGGTGGAGGTCTCAGGCCGGCTAGGGTAATGGCGCTGCAGGACCTCTGCAATGGTGGGCATGGTGGCATTGAGTTGTTTCCATTGCTCCATGGCCTCTTGGTGGTGTGCTATCTGCAGCTTTTGATTCTTGTCCAGGGTGGCCAGGAGCTGGTGGTATGCTCCCAGAACCTTTGAGATCACCTCCTGGGCTGCTGCATCCATCCTTTGGCTTCTCCTATGGGACACTGATGCCCTCCCATTGGCTCTTGCCCCCTGTGCCTGTGTCCCCTGCACAGGTCTGGCAGTCCCATTTGCACTGGGGCCATCATCATCTTGTCTGTTGGTGGATGGAGACTCTGGCCTCTGTACATGTAGTCTGCCAGCCTGTGACCAGTAGACACTGGTGTGGGGTTGTTTGGCCAGAGCTAATGGTGGTGGCTGGGTGGTAGGGCTGTCAGTGGTATTCTGGGTGGGGCTGCTGAAGGGAGACAATCCAGGTCTGTGTGACGGGCCAAGGTATTCCTCACTATCCATACATCCCTCTCCAGTCTCCTGAATGGGGCCTCTGACTCTGTGTGGGGCGCTGGCACTCCTTGGCCTTTTCGTCTGGGTGGCATGGGTGGTGGTGCCTGTGGGGGGGGAATGGATATGTATGTTACATGTACTAATTTGAAAACAGATGCACAGCTCTGCCCTATTTTGTGCTTTTATTCCCCTGTCATGCCATGCCGGGTCCTTTCGTGGAATTATCCTTTCATTTTGCGTGGGGGGTGGAGGTGCATTGTGGGTGCTGTAGTGCCATTGTGAATCCTTGTGAATCCTGGCAGGGGTAGGTGAGGTGAGGTGTTAGTGGATTGGTGGGCATGTAGGGTGACTGGATGTGGGTGCTGTAGCCTGGGTGGGTATATGGTCCTGGTGGTAGTGGGAGGGGTGGGGTGGTACATGCATTGCAGGTCTGGTGGATATGAAGTAATTCTAGTTGACTTACCTGGGTCCAGTCCTCCAGTGAGTCCAGCGAGGCCCTCCAGGTGCAGGATTGCCAGTAACTTCTCCTCCCAGTCGGTGTAGTTGGGGGCCCTCCACCAGTCTTCTATATCGCAATGTTGTGCCTGGATGCCATTGACCTCACCTTCCCGCACAGGTAGTTCCATCTTTTGCGGATGTCGTCCCTTGTGCGTGGATGGTTTCCCACTGCGTTGACCTTGCTGACAATTGTCTGCCATAAACTCCATCTTACTGGCAATGGTTGCCTGCTGCACCTGTGCCCTGAACAATTGTGGCTCGACCTTGAGTATTTCGTCCACCATGGTCCTTAGCTCCCTATTTGTGAAGCGGGGGTGCTTAGAGGGTGCTATGGTGTGTGTTGTGGATGGTGTGTTGTGGGTGTATTGGTGAGGGTGCTGTTGTGTGGTTATGTATGTGGCTTGTGATGGTGTTTGGGGAGTGTATGGGTTTTGGTGATGTATTTTTGTGTGTGCCTTTTCCTGTGTTCAGTGTATGTGTGTAGTGTTGTCAGTCTCATTCGTGCAAGTGGCGTTGCAAAGGATTGTTGGATTGTGTATGTGAGTGTTTTATAGTGTTGTGGATGTGGTTGTGGTGTGTGGGTTTTAAACTTGCCAATGTGTGCATTTGTTGTTGTTGGGTCCTATTGCTGGTCGTGGCAGTCCGTACCGCCAATGGTCGTTTGACATCAACTATCCGCCACAGTGATTTCTGCATCATTATTTGGTGGGCAGAGGATTTGTCTGCATGGCGGTGGCGGGGTGAGGTGTACAGCCTTTCCGCCATCATAGGCCCTGGCGGTGGCTGGAGGTTGCAGGATTTTTGGAGGTTTGACTTTTTGGCATCATTATACGGCGGTGTGCTGTTCACCGCCACTGGCGGTCTTCTGTTCACCGTCGTCACGCCGGTCAGCCGTGATTGCCGCCATGTTTATAATGAGGGCCAGAATCTCCATTGTCTTCTCTTGGAAAGTCAGTCTCACACACATTACATTAACAATGTTGCATTAGCTAGTATATCATTTCCTAGCAAGCAGTTCTCATGAGAAAGACTTTTAACTACAAGCATTTGGTCAGCACAGTTGAAAATCACAATTTAATTCTCTAAGCAGACATTTTATTAAACGCCTAAGAAATGCAGCTTGACATGAGGCCATGCAGCTAGGCCAAGACCTCCTCTAAGTTAAGGCCTACAATTAATAAAGCTAATACATAATACACATCCCTAAATATGACATATTACTACATTAATCAAACATAAGTGCAACATTTCATATTAATAAGCCATTAATAAGAACACTTTGTGAACACTGACGGCCACTCAGGGGGTCACAATATTTTGCTCTATATTATGTCATTTTCTATGTTAATTCAATGCTCGGAATACATGAATATTCATTAATAATTTCATTAATAAGACCTGCGTTAACAATCCCTCCTCTGATGACTAAATGTGTAATCACACCAAACCTCCACTCACAAATTTTGATTCTGCTAAAATTCTGTCATTTCAATCCCTGCAAATCTTCATTCCCTTTTCAAATTTTCCCTGAACAAATTTTGTCTTTTCCTTTCTTCCCTCCTCTGATTATTTTTCGTCTTTCTCACTTCAATCCTTTAACACAATTTACATATTCCCCATATTCCAATTCAGCAAATCACAATAATTAATATCCTTTGTATTATTTTCAATAATATCTCTTTCCCAGTGTTGCTGAGCCAATTTCCCACTGAAGCAAATCCCTTGCCAACTTTCTCTCAAACACCTGTTTCTTTCAGTTCTTTCAAATCAGCCCTTTCATATTAGAAACCTGAAAAAAGTAGCCAGAAGACTACCAGCGACATTGTAGCGCCTAATTCTGCCAGCTTTCTTGACTGCTTCCTGGTGGTGCATGCTTTGGGGGCTGCCTACCTTCATCCTGCACTGGAAGCCACAAAGAAATCTCCCGTGTTTCGACAGAATCTTCCCCCTGCTTCAGCAGGCACCAAACTTCAGCTTCACTGGTACTCTGGGTCCCCTCTCATTCTAACGAGCGTGGCCCCTGGAACACAGGTGGTGGACTCAAGTGACCCAGACTGTCCAATGGTCCAACTGTACAAATTTGGAGGAGGTAAGTCCTTGCCTCCCCTCCCCAGACAGTAATCCTGTGCACTGCGTGATCTGCAGCTACAAGGGCTTCTGTGCACATTTCCAAGAAATCCTGCATGCACAGCCGAGCCTAGGTCCCCAACACTCCATCCTGCGATGCTCAGCTCCCTGAGTTGATCTCTGGTGTCGTGGGACCTCTCTTTGCAGTGTTGAGATTACCGCCGTGTTCAGACTTCTTGAACCCATGTTCAAAGACTTCTGTGGGTGCTTCCTTCCTGTCCAAGGGCTCTCTATGTTGCTGAGGGCCCCCTCTGTCTCCTCTCCCAAGTGGTGACATCCTGGTCCTTCCTGGGCCCGGGCAGCACCCTTTTTCTCAAACTGCGACTCTTGCAGCTAGCAAGGCTTGTTTGTAGTATTTTGCCAAGGAAACAACTCTGCATCCTCCAGCACGCTGTGGGACATTTTCCTCCTTCTCTTATTGCAAATCCTGCAGCTTCTTCCAACTGGAAGCAGCCATTTTGCACCTTCATCCGGGGTTTAGTGGGATCCTGCCCCCCTGGACACTTTAGCGACTCTTGGACTTGGTCCCCTTCCTTTGCAGGACTTCAGGTCCAGGAATCCATCTTCAGTGCTTTGCAGTCTGTTGTGGTCCTTGCAAAATCTTTTATCACGACTTTAGTGTGTTTCTGGGGAAATAGTAGTACTTTACTCCTACTTTCCAGGGTCTTGGGTTGGGGTATCTTTTACACCCTTAGTGTTTTCTTACACTCCCAGCGACCCTCTACACACTACACTAGCCTTGGGTCCATTCGTGGTTCGCGTTCCACTTTCTTAGTATATGGTTTGTGTTGCCCCTAGGCCTATTGCATCCTATTGTATTCTACAGTGTTAGCACTATTTTCTGACTGTTTTACTTACCTGATTTGGTTTGTTGGGTATATTTTGTGTATGTTACTTACCTCCTAAGGGAGTATATCCTCTGAGATATTTTTGGCACATTGTCACTAAAATAAAGTACCTTTATTTTTAGTAACTATGAGTATTGTCTTTCTTATGATATAGTACCTATATGATATAAGTGGTACTGCATGAGCTTTGCATGTCTCCTAGTTAAGCCTTGGCTGCTCTGCTATAGCTACCTCTATCAGCCTAAGCTGCAAGAACACTACTACACTCTACTAATAAGGGATAACTGGACCAGGCACAAGGTGTAAGTACCATTGGTACCCACTATAAGCCAGGCCAGCCTCCTTCATATGACCATTCTTTCCCAAGTGGTTTAGTAAGGCAATCGTGTCATACTTGCACTCGTCCCTTGTTTTAGACGCATTCAGCAAGTCGTCAATGTACTGTACCAAGGTCGATTGGAAAGGCGATTCCAACAACTCCAAATTCTTTTTCGAGATCTAATTGAATATGAAAGGTGACTCTGAAAACCCTTGAGGAATTCAACAACAACAGTAAACTTGCCCCAAAAATGTGAAACAAAAGAAATTGGCTGTCCTCATGAAGAGGCATGGAAAAGAAGGCTTGTGACAGATCAGTGACAGTGAACCACTCAGCACCACATGGAATCTGAAACATTATCACAGCTGGATTTGGTACCACAGGGCAACATTTGATCACAGTGTCATTTATTTTTCTCAAATCCTGGACAATTTAAACTTTCCCACAGGGCTTTTTCAATCCAATTATCGGTGAATTACATGGGCTATTCAATACTTCTTTTAAAACCCGTGTGTTTACAAATTCTGTAATTATCTGGGTAACCTCTATAAGAATATCTTGTGGCACGTGGTACTGGTGAATCTGAGGAAAAAGTGCGTTCGGCTTTACAGAAACTTTAACTGTCTCAACTTCCTTTATCAGACCTATCTCTTTTCCTGTCAGATCCCACACTTTCTCTTTAACCATTCTTTGTAAGTCAGGATGAAGCTCCTTCATTGCGAACACTGGAAATCAATCAATCGAAGGGTATTCCTTATTTGGGGTTTCACATTCTGTCTCTGGAGCTGGGTCATCTTCATCATCACTATTCGTCTGAATCTCGATTCCATCATTTGAGCAAGTAATCAAGCACCTGGTTTTGCACAGCAAGTCTCTTCCCAGTAGGGATACTTGACTTGAATCGCAGACTAAAAATTTGAGCAATCACTGGAAGTTGCCAATTTTAACCTGTACTGGATCTGTAATTGGGTTGGTCAAATACTGATTTGCTACTCCTACAATCTGGACTGTCTTTCCTGAAAAGGGCAAATTTGGAACCTCTGCATCTTAGAACGTGTAACTCCTGTGTCAACCAAGAGTGAAACTCGGTGACCCATGACTTTCCTTTCACATAGGAACCTTTCTGGTCTATTTCTAAGGAAGTTGCAAACACACACGCCTCCTCATCTGAACTCTCACTGACCCCATCATCATTTATTCCATTCTCACTGTGGAATGGGAATTGGTGAACTGTATTATTACTTTGGTTGGACCTCTGACCTGTGACCTGTTGAGGAAGTATCACCTGCTGCTGTTCCATTGGGGCTTGAGGTATTTAGATTTGCTGTCTAGGTATCATGGGATCCTGCCGCTGCATTGGCTGCAATTGTGTCATTTGTACATGTGGCATTTGCACCTGCTGCATGGGTTGAAAATTCTGCATTTGATTCACATTACTTTAAAAAGTCAGATTAGGACCTCTCATTCTCAGTCCACTCAGGTTTTGGAACGAATTGATGTCATTAGTTTGCTGAACACCACCTTCCTGCACCATCATCAGACACTCCCACTTCCAATGTCCAACTGCTCCGCAAGCCTGACAAGGCAACAATTTCTTCATTCCCTGCACATCATTCTGAACCACTACAGTACCCATATCTGGACCACGGTTTACATTACCTCTGCGACCTCTACCTCTCATCTGGTTTTGAAATACCATGTTTCCCTGCTGCTGCTGCGGTAGCTGTTGTGGAAAATCTCCCTGCATCCCTGTTTGTGCAGCTTTAATCTGCATCACCATTGCCTTCTCTTTCAGCTTGCTCTGCTTCAATTCAATTTAATCCCTAGAGTATTTGGCATACTGCAATACCTCATCAATCGGCTTTGCTTGCCAGCAGATCAAATGACTCTTAATCATCTGGCTAATTTCAAGTCTCAATCCTTCCACAAACACCTGAACACAAAATGAATCATGTCTTTCTGCTCAGTTGCCTCTGTCCCACTGTAATGTTTGAACGCCTGCAACAATCTCTCATGATACGCATTTATTGACTCCTTTGCTTCCTCAGCTGTCCTGTCTATTCTCTGCCAATCAATGTTTTTGGGCGAAATTCTCGTTTTCAAAAATTCAGTCACTTTGTAGTAGTATTTCATCACTTCAGGAGACGGCGCACTTGTAACCTGATCTCTCTCTGGTTCCTTTGTAGGCCAATCTACACTCCTCTTACACGCCATCCACAGATCAGCTGGAACTACGATCTCTACTAGAGTGTTCAAGTCCTCCAACAGGCACTTTGTAAGTTTCACGAACCTGTCTGTCTGCTGGTGCCATTCCACTGGCTTCTCTGTCAATCTAGGATAATCATTTGTAAAGGACAGAATGTCACGTCTGCTCCAAGGGACATGAACAAAATTCCCTCCCGGAATCTCTCTCATTGCTAAAATTTTCACTGGATCCTTGTGCTGCTGCACATTTGCAGTCAGCTTCACAGAATCCCTTTTTCTTTTATCTCTTTTCTTTACCCATCAGCCTTCTCACTTGTCTAAGGCTCCCCATGCTTGGACACTTTGGAGTAACTCCCTAAGGGGTGCCTTCCTTCCGGCAGATCTCATGTGTTCAAAATCTTTAGTCTCAAAATCTAACCTGTAACTCCTTTTCAAATGTTTTGTTTTCTCTATTTCTATGCCGTATTTCTCTGCCAGGTCTGCTAGATTTTGATGCACATTGCTCACTTCCCTCGTAATTTTTAGGCATAGATGTCTCAATTCTGCTTCTGTGTAGGACTCTAACCTGTTCACACCCATAGTTCCCTCAATGAGCTCACCGCTTCCATTCCTAGTCTAGCGTAATTCAAGTACTTATGCCCCTTTGGAGCACTCTGCAGGGTATTCAACTGATCTAGCCATTCAGTCAATTGCTGGGCAGTCAAACCCTGCAACGAAATGTTGCTGGCCTCGACAGGTGGTACCTGTTGCACAACTTCACTCGGAGACTGCGGTGTCAGTAATTTCTGGCTCTGACTAATGTTCAACCCTATCACAGTATCTGGAGGAACTCCTAATGGACTAAGGCCTAGCAATGATCTAGATCCGTCAAAGGTCTGTCCCACAGGAGGGACTACTCAAATATTGTTATTTTGCCCTCCCCTCATTACATTCTGACTCAGGATTTCCTGTCTATCTGCACTGGGTTTCTCTTGTACAAATAAAGATACAATTGGACCAATTGTGACTGGTACAGATACACCATCTGGGCTTGGTCTAACATTCAGGTTCTGTGGTTGCGTAGCTCCCATATTTTGGCTCATCAGTGCAGACATATCTGTCTGGGTCCCTGTTATCTGAGTATATCTCGCATTACTTGCGACTGTAGTTGATGCAGTAAAATTGGGGTCCTCTCTGTCTGAACCAATGGTGGTTTTGGGAAAACCTGTTCGGTAGACACTATTAGATTAGTGGCTGTTTCCACAATGGGTGCATCAGGGTAAATCTTCTGGACATTTGGCTGTGGCACCTGAGTTAGTACTACTGGAGTGGTAGGTGCATTAAGAATGCTCAGTATTAGACTCTGGGGGTCATTCTGACCCCGGCGGTCTTAGACCGCCGGGGCCAGGGTCGGCGGGAGCACCGCCGACAGGCCGGCGGTGCCCCGCAGGGCATTCTGACCGCGGCGGTAAAGCCGCGGTCAGACCGGCAACACTGGCGGTCTCCCGCCAGTGTACCGCCGCCCTATTGAATCCTCCAAGGCGGCGCAGCTAGCTGCGCCGCCGAGGGGATTCCGACCCCCCCTACCGCCATCCAGTTCCCGGCGGTCCGCCCGCCGGGAACCGGATGGCGGTAGGGGGGGTCGCGGGGCCCCTGGGGGCCCCTGCAGTGCCCATGCCACTGGCATGGGCACTGCAGGGGCCCCCGTAAGAGGGCCCCTACAAGTATTTCACTGTCTGCTTGGCAGACAGTGAAATACGCGACGGGTGCAACAGCACCCGTCGCACCTTCCCACTCCGCCGGCTCGATTACGAGCCGGCATCCTCGTGGGAAGGGAGTTTTTCCCTGGGCTGGCGGGCGGTCTTTTGGCGACCGCCCGCCAGCCCAGGGAAAAACTTAGAATACCCTCCGCGGTCTTTCGACCGCGGAGCGGTATTTCGGAGGGGGAAGTCTGGCGGGCGGCCTCCACCGCCCGCCAGACTTAGAATGACCCCCTCTGTGTTGGGCTAGGATTGTCCTGCACCAGACTCATTGTTACATTAGGCTGTGCCGGAGCTGAACGATCAGCACTGGTACTTGGAACACTCTCATGTGCTGCGTATGGCAGAGGACGATTTCCCAATATCTACAAAATAAACTCATCATCGTCTGACTCTTCCTCTAATGTTGAAGATTTGCAAGCCTCCCTTCTCTCGGAAGGGCTTCTGTTAGTCTTTCTGGTAGCTTTCCTTCCTTCTCTCTCAGTGTCCTGAGTAATTTCTGGGAATACCTTAATCCCCTGCAAGGTCTAGGTTCTCCAAAACTTCTGAGCATGGTCCCATCTAGCCTCCGCTAGTGTCTTTTCTGCCTTTCTCATTCTCCTCTCAAATTTCTGTTGCTGTTGTTGTCTGGCTACAAACTCCCAGATCGTTAATGCCCCGAACAGCGCTGGTCTCGGAGGGGGTTTCAAATCATACAGCACCCTCCTCAGAGTCTCTAAACTCCTCAGACTGAATGTTCTGTTAGCAGGAAACGCTAAGCTCCCATCCTTCTCTGTCACTTTGCACCATTTCTTTAACCAAAGAAATGGCGCAGCACCCTTTTCTTTGAATACAATGTAAGCAGGAGTACCTTCTGGCGGTGCAATGTCCCCTATACTCGTAATGTATGTATCTCCCCGTAAAGCACTCTTTAAAGCTTTGAAAATGTTAATTTCTGCGACCTTTGTGGTTCTCTAAATCAAATCAGGAAGTGACTTTTAATCCCAGAATTCTCTTCACCCATCTTCTCAACCAATTGAGCTTGACAGAGGGATGCCAATCCGTGCGTGACCCTTCTCACTAACCAGTCTATCCCAGCGCGGCTCCAATGATGTCACGCTCACACGTACTCCAGCTCACAAAGTTTTGCGGCTTGTCCTCCTAAACACAGATTCATATGAAACTAATGCAATATATTGCGAGCACTAAACAAAATCAAAACCCAATTTGTCCGTTTACTACACCTAAGGTCACACAATCGCTTCAGAAACTTTACGGATTTTTCACTGACGGCGTTTCACTCTAACAGCTACTCCTTCTTTCTCAGTTTCCCTGATTCACAAGTGAAATTCAACCTGCAAATTTCACTCTCAACTGATCAGTGGGTCTGTACTGGTGCACATAGGACTCGCCATATCTCAGTCAAAAATGTATTTCACTCACTTTGACTCACACTCTGACTTGTCGACCACGCCCGATCGACCTATTAATCCAGACAAATTACAAAAAGAAACAAGTGTCTCAGATACTTTTCAATACACTCCGGAGTCTTAGACCACGCAGGGTCCGTACATCAACAACCACGTGGACAATTTGTTAACACAAAGCACCACATACGTGAAGTTCGATGACTTCCCTACTCTCACATTTTGGAGTACACACACTCCTTCTACAACTTCATTTGGAGTACGCAAACTGCCTAAACCATCACAGTTCACCTGCAATTTGCATAAGCTGTGCAAGCGCAAAACCTACTCCATTCACACTGTGACTAAAATGCCAAACACAGCCTCATACAACCATTGGCATGCTCCAAGATTCTGTGAGAGCCATTTCAGAACTTAGGGGCACATTTTGTCCCAATTTGTATTATTGGAAAAATAAATCCAAATCTCAGTGATGATGAGTTCTTGAAAGACAAAACCATGTACCGGGCCTCTATGATGGGCTCCTAAGGAGACAAACCCTCAAGCTGCTACCAACTCTGTTAGCACACCTGAGCTTAATAAGTAAACTTATAAGGGGACACAAGTAGGTCAATGAACCTTTTGACTACGTTTAAGATGTTCCCACAATATATACCCAGGACCTACACCAATCAATAACAAATATTTAATCATTAGCATTAAGAATCAATAACAATCAAGAGCATTAGTAATCAATAGGAGTCAGTAATTGTCACACACACCATGACCTTGCAGTCATGAATAATCACACCTTTCTGTAAAAGTTAGAATATTTATTTCCCTATATTAACAAAGCTAAGGTAAGGTAGGTTAATCTCAAAATCAGTTGATAAACATACAGAAACAACACTGGCTGAACGAAATGACAAAAGAATCGCAATCTAATCAAAGCTTAAGCTACTACACATTCTAAAATAACAGTACAAATTAATAACAAGAACAACTGCGCAAACGATATTACATACATTTAAATTCAGTAGAGAAAAGACATCAGCTGTTACTTCATATGGCAAACTTCATCAGTGAGATCCCTAACTAACACCAGATTAGAATAGCATGTTTAGGCTTCATGCAAAAACGATTTTAGTCAACAAAAATTTGGAAAAACATCTAACTATGGCTCTATCAAAATCGCAGTTGGTACCTAGAAACAAAAGCAAATAGACATAGCAAACAATCTCATAGTCAATATACCTATCCTCAGTTTGGATCAGCAAGCTGTGACAGTCTTCATCCTCAGGACATCAGTCTGGTCAGCAAGGCATCAGGATTCAGCATCAAAGTTCAGAAACGGCAAAGTCTTTAAGCAATAAAGTTAAGCTTGTCTCTTCTCAAGACGATCAAGAAAAAAATGGCGGTATCTTCTCTCTGTGCAGGCTGGCTAAGTTAGATTTCCTAAAATTACTTCCCAGGTCCCTATTAGTCAAGGGATCGCATGTTCATATTTTGCCCAATAAAACAAAAACTTTAAATCTACATTTCTACGAGTACATGGTTCACATGTTGATGATTGTCTCCTTTCGTACGGTTCTCATCATCTGGCCAGTGAGGTAACAACATTGTTGCAGCTTATACTCCAGTCAGAGCCTCCATTGTCTTCTCCTGGGAAAGTCAGTCTCACACACATTACATTAACAATGTTGCATTAGCTAGTACGTCATCTCCTAGCAAGCAGTTCTCATGAGAAAGACTTTTACCTACAATCATTTGGTCAGCACAGTGGAAAACACAATTTAACTCTCTAAGCAGACATTTTATTAAACGCCTAAAAAATGCAGCTTGACATGAGGCTGTACAGGTAGGCCAAGACCTCCGCTAAGTTGAGGCCTACAATTAATAAAGCTAATACATAATACACAACCCTAAATATGACACATTACTACATTAATCAAACAGAAACTCAACATTTCATATTAAAAAGCCATTAATAAGTACACTTTGTGAACATTAGCAGCCACTCACGTGGTCACACTTTCAAATGAGTGCATTATTTTTCTGTATATTATTTCATTTTCTATGTGAATTCAACACTCAGAATACATGAATATTCATTAATAATTTCAATAATAAGACCTGCGTTAACATTATATATAATAGTCTATTTAGATGGTGATTCATGACACACTTTTGCTGTGTATTAGGACTATAAATGGTAGGTATTTTGCTTAATTAAGTCAATGGAACTAATAACAAACAATACATAAGTTGGGAAAGCAGCGTGTTCATCCTCAGCCTTAAAACACTGACTGAAGACTGGGTGTTGTTGGCGTGTAATGCATACCTCTGCAGTTATTCTGGGTGAGAGGCTCAATTACCAGGTTACAGAAATGAGGGGCTGATGAGGGGTGATACCCTGAAACCGGTCCCAAGATGCTTGTTTCCAGTCCAGGGAAGGACCTGGCTTGGCAGTTCGGGCTGGACTGTTCCCGTGGGGAGCCGGGTCAAGAATGATTTGCATACAGCTAGGTCCAGACTAGGGTGTTGTGGTGAGCCAAAGAACAATGGATTAAACCCAGATCTGTGAGTGAGGGTGAGTGTTTGAAAAGTTTCAACACTCCGTCCTTCATTTTATCTTGGGTTTGTTTTTATGCATAAACACATTTGCACTACGTGTACATTTATGCACTCATGTCAGTCAGAAAAAGCATTGTAAATATGTTCTGTAGTTATCTTAGTAAAACGTAGGGGCATATTTATAGGCCTCTAGCGCCACATTAACGTCATTTATTTTGCCATTAATGTGGCCCGAGTCCAAAATCCCTGTGCTGTATTTACAGAGTGGCGCAAAGCATGCATTGCGCCATCCTGTAAACGTTTGCGCTACGTTATGCCTGCTCCAGGCATAATGTATGCAAAGGGGGTGTTCCCCCATTAGGGGAGCCGGTAAAATGGTGCAAGGAAATCTGTGGGTTTTATTTGCACCATTTATTATGGTACTTTTAAGGCCTGCTCGGGAGGAGGCGTTAAAAGGGGGCTTCCATTCTTTAGAATTGGCCCCTATGTACTTTGCAGGAGTAGCAGCAACAGTTTGGCACTACTCCTGCAGAATACATCAATAGAGTATTTTAAACATGACGCACACATGGTGGCGGTAGGGGGTGCTAAGGGGTGCGGGGAAAGTGGCGCTGGACTCGGTGCAGCGCCACTTTCCACAAATCTCCCCCTCAGTACTTATAATGCATCCTACAGCGCCTTCATCTGGATTCGCGTCGCACCCCTTGAACCTTACACGGCCCTCGTATGCGGATGAATTCGAGAAGTAACGTTCTGAGACCAACTCCTTCAGAAATTCATCGGTGTAGCTTCAAAGGGAGCTTTAAGTGTACTCTCGCGGGACTTTCAGTGGTTGCCAGACAAGCACAGCATCCTTTTCAAGATCAGCCCCTTCGAACAAGCTATGCCTCAGCACCAGACACAGAGAGAGGCTTCTGGCTTGTTGGTTGGTCCCGGGAAGATGGCGGCTTCTCAAATACTTCAGTAGCCGAGGACACTGTTCACATTTTTCCTTTCAATTGAAGCGTGCCTCCCCCACCCTATTCGGCCTCTGCCGTCATACTTTTCTTTGCGACTCCCCCCGCCTCACATTTTACTCCCTTCCCGTCTCTGTTTTCACAGTTCATCCCGCCTGGCAAGTGCCTCGACTTTGCTAATTAAATCTCCTTCCTTTGAACGTTATTTCAGCTGTTCTGCCACCCTCCTAGCATGTTTTTCTTGCCGGCGCAAATTGTTTGTAGAACATGTGCTGGCTGCGGGTGCACTAGGAAAATTTACAGGATCACCCAGGTTAGGGATTGGGGACCCAGCAGGGGTCAGTGACTATTCTCACCCTTATGCAAAACATTATCCAAACCTTCCCTCCCCTACACTGCCGTCTCAAAGCCAATACATGACGCCTAATTTAGCAAGGTCTCGGATGCAAAGCTGGTAAGATACCTCAGTGGCCCAACTGCCCCTCTCAGAGATCTTTGTGTGACCCGTAGCTCTGACCCTTTCATAACAGTTTTTAAAATCAGAGCCAGTCTCCATGTCCTTTGACCTAGATGACATAACAGGACGTGACATCACATCTTTTTTTTACTGTAGCACAAAAGTTCTATTAAAATAATACGTAGTTCATACATAATAAATACAAAATAGTAAATCCAGATCGCACATTCTATTCTTAAAAGGCCAACCAGAAATCATCTTAAATTTCATCATATTCTGCTTTTTGTCAGATCCATCTAGGTTTACTGCCACTTGGGCAATTTCTTAACAATACGTTTTTTTGCTACTAGAATCCTCAAGTAGTTTATATTGTCTCTATGTATTTATAAGTCAGATTGGAAACTTGAATTTCTCACCATATGTCTTATATAATAACCATCTAAAAACATGATCTCCTGTCCCTTTTTCGAGGATATTTAGCATTAGTCTCTAGAAACCACATGGATTGTCACGTGTATTATACAGACTAACTAGCAAAACATACGATATACTGTAGGAAGTAGAACATAACATGTTTAATGTTGAACGTCTTTACAGTGAAAAAGCCCTCAGAGCTATTTTCACAGTAGCAGGATTGCTGCTCCATAGAAAGCTTTGGAATACAATATTACATTTAATATTTGTTAACTCTGCTTAAGAAGCAGCAACAAAGTTCATATTTGGACTTTCTAAAATAGTTATTACAAACCCAGTCCAGTGGGAAATTTAGCATATTTTACAACATGTACTTTTAAAAAGAGACCATTTGTCTGCCTAATGCTTTTAAAGGCTTTCAGTGCCTTCGAACTGTCACCTGGCAACTGACAGCTTGCCTGTGGTAAGAAATTGATAGATATGCTGGGGAGGCTGGGAGTACCCTCTTTTCCTCTTTGACATTAAAGTGTTAAGTCCTCCTTGAATGGCCCATCCTGCTTGACAGATCTGATGGGTTTTTTTCATATGACACTTGGGACACACTTCAGAGAAGACTCCCCTGTCACATGCAAATGGAAGATGACACCTGGGCAGTAACCATCTTTTGTCCAGCCAGCCAGTCAGGGACCAATCACAGTGGAATTCTCCTTCACATCACAATGCACAGCCTGACAGGGCTGCTGGATTTAGATGTAGCATCTGGGGTGCACTGAAAAAGGAGGGAAACAGAATGTCAAAACACTTTGTGTGTATGAACTGCCTGGTTTCTGAAAGCTCGGCTTTAATTTACTAATCTTCTGTCTCTGAGTTTTTTAGGGTATAGGGTCTGCCTAAAACTGGATGTTAGCATTACATGTGGGGAGACACCAGGACTACCATACTACGCTTCCCACATATAACCCCCAGACCTCAGAATCCAAGGTTAGTGTGGCTGAAGGCTTCAGACATCTTCAAAATTCCAAAAGTGGGTAGGGTTAGTCCCAGGAAACTTTACCCCATTGGTTAGGGCATGCTCAGGGGTCACTCCTACCTACGAGCGTGTGCCAGGCATACATTTGGTACCTTGAGGCACTCAATTTAGAACACTCATGGTCCAGAGGAAGATAACAGAAGGACTGTTGGCAACCTGAAAGGAAAAAGCCAGAGGTGTAAAAACACCCCCTTGATGATGAAGTATTCACAGGGTTAGAGAAAAGCAGATGTCAGGCATCCAGGCGAGGAAGTCCAAGAATGAAGAGTCAGGATGAGCAAGTGGAGGAAGAAAGGAAACAAACAAAGGAACACCCCATTTTTTACGACACTCCCTCCAACCAGACTAAGACCTTTAAATGGTAAAAAAAAAAAAAAGGAAAAAGAAATGACATCAAACACCACATGACAGGAAACATAATGGATTGAGAAAGTCAGGAAGGGCTCAAGGGAGAAACAGCCATGATGACGTGGAAAAGAAAAGAGAACCAAAACCTGAAGTGGATTAGCTGTGGAATCACCTTAAAGGCTGCAAAGCCTGAGATAGGGGATTGCCATTTTGGAATTGAAGAGAGAAGGAGCCGCAGCCATGAACCTAGTAGAACGAACAGGCCCAAGTGAAGACTCTCCCAGTGGTCTTCATATGCCATATTTTGAGCCCGAGAACTGCAGGACCCCGCTAAGTACTGCAGTTCCCAGGCATCCAGGAAGCCGAGAAGCTGCAGCTGCCCTTGCCTGCACAAACAAACTGTAAATTAGTAAGTATTGGCATCTTCCACTTTGCAAATACTTACTGCTCATGCTTGTCAGGTACTAACCATTCTTTGCTTTGTGGGTACAACATGGCTGTAAAGCATTTGTGAATGGCATTGCAAATCCCAAGAGGGTGAGCACTACACTCCTTAGCTGCCCCTTTTCCATTGACATTTGCAAGAGTCCACATTGTGCCTTTGCAATTCATAATGGTGATTACAAAATAGTGAATCACTTTTGTGTATTGTAAATGCAATGTGGGAAAGAGTTCACTTCAAGTTACCTAATATTTTATTAATTGAATCAGAAGAAGCTTGCCCTGTTCAAGAAGTCTAATATTTTATGAAGAACAATGCTTCAGAAAGTTCAAGATGTTGGAACTTTGTGAAGTAGGTTACGAATTAGCTTAGCCTATTCAAAATGTGGTATCTTTAATGAAGCAGGGTATGAAGAATCTTCACCCTCTCAAGATGTTTGATTTTTTTTTTTAAGTCAAGGCTTAGTCCCTTTTAAAAAGTCAGATATTTTATAAAGGAAGGTGTAAACAAGCTTCTCTCTTCCAAGATGTAATATGTTTTTACAAAGCAGGGTGTGGACAAGTTGATCCTTTTATGATGTCAATTGTTTAAGGGAGCAGACCATAAATATGTTTCATATGTTTCTGTGTGTAGGAGGCTGGCCTGGTTTGTAGTGGGTACCAAGGGGTACTTACACTCTGTACCAGGAACAGTTATCCCTTATTAGTGGAGAAGAGGTGTTTCTAGCAGCTTAGGCTGATAGAAGGTAGCTATGGAGAGCAGCTTAGGCTGAACTAGGAGACATGCAAAGCTCCTACTATACCACTGGTGTCATATGCACAATATCATAAGAAAACACAATACACAGATATACTAAAAATAAAGGTACTTTATTTTTATGACAATATGCCAAAAGTATCTCAGTGAGTACCCTCAGTATGAGGATAGCAAATATACACAAGATATATGTACACAATACCAAAAATATGCAGTAATAGCAAAAGGAAGTAATGCAAGCAATGTACAGTCACAATAGATTGCAATGAGAGCACATAGGTATAGGGGCAACACAAACCATATACTCCAAAAGTGGAATGCGAACCACAAATGGACCCCAAACCTATGTGAGCTTGTAGAGGGTCGCTGGGACTGTAAGAAAACAGTGAGGGTTAGAAAAATAGCCCACCCCAAGACCCTGAAAAGTAGGTGTAAAGTGCACCTATGTTCCCCAGAGAGCACAGAAGTCGTGATAGGGGAATTCTGCAAGAAGGAACAACACCAGCAATGCAACCAAAGTGGATTTCCGGATGAGAGTACCTGTGGAACAAGGGGACCAAGTCCAAGAGTCGCGACAAAGTCGAGATTGGGCAGATGCCCAGGAAATGCCAGCTGAGGGTGCAAAGAAGCTACCACCGGATGGTAGAAGCTGTGGATTCTGCAAGAACGAAGAGGACTAGGAACTTCCCCTTTGGAGGATGGATGTCCCATGTCGTGAAGAAGCTTGCAGAGGTGTTCCCACGCAGAGAGACCGCCAACAAGCCTTGCTAGCTGCAAGGGTCGCGGTTAGGGTTTTTGGATGCTGCTGTGGCCTAGGAGGGACCAGGATGTCGCCAATTGCGTGAGGAGACAGAGGGGGCGCCCAGCAAGACAGGGAGCCCTCACAGAAGCAGGCAGCACCCGCAGAAGGGCCGGAACAGGCACTACGAAGAGGAGTGAACCAGAGCTCACCCGGAGTCACAAAAGAAGATCCCACGACGCCGGAGGACAACTCAGGACAACTCAGGAGGTTGTGCACTGCAGGTTAGAGTGTCGGGGACCCAGGCTTGGCTGTGCACAAAGGAAATCCTGGAAGAGTGCACAGGAGCCGGAGCAGCTGCAAATCATGCGGTACCCAGCAATGCAGTCTAGCGTGGGGAGGCAAGGACGTACCTTCACCAAACTTGGACTGAAGAGTCACTGGACTGTGGGAGTCACTTTGACAGAGTTGCTGAGTTCCAGGGACCACGCTCGTCATGCTGAGAGGGGACCCAGAGGACCAGTGATGCAGTCTTTTGTTGCCTGCGGTTGCAGGGGGAAGATTCCGTCTACCCACGGGAGATTTCTTTGGAGCTTCTAGTGCAGAGAGGAGGCAGACTACCCCCACAGCATGCACCACCAGGAAAACAGTTGAGAAGGCGGCAGGATCAGCGATACAAGGTTGCAGTAGTCGTCTTTGCTACTTTGTTGCGGTTTTGCAGGCATCCTGAGCAGTCAGCGGTCGATTCCTTGGCAGAAGGTGAGGAGAGAGATGCAGAGGAACTCTGATGAGCTCTTGCATTCGTTATCTGAAGAATTCCCCATAGCAGAGACCCTAAATAGCCAGAAAAGGAGGTTTGGCTACCTAGGAAGGAGGATAGGCTAGCAACACAGGTCAGAGCCTATCAGAAGGAGTCTCTGACGTCACCTGCTGGCACTGGCCACTCAGAGCAGTCCAGTGTGCCAGCGGCACCTCTGTTTCCAAGATGGCAGAGGTCTGGAGCACACTGGAGGAGCTCTGGGCACCTCCCCTGGGAGGTGCAGGTCAGGGGAGTGGTCACTCCCCTTTCCTTTGTCCAGTTTCACGCCAGAACAGGGCTGGGGGATCCCTGAACCGGTGTAGACTGGCTTATGCAGAGATGGGCACCATCTGTGCCCATCAAAGCATTTCCAGAGGCTGGGGAGGCTACTCCTCCCCAGCCCTGACACCTTTTTCCTAAGGGAGAGGGTGTAACACCCTCTCTCTGAGGAAGTCCTTTGTTCTGCCTTCCTGGGCCAGGCCTGGCTGGACCCCAGGAGGGCAGAAACCTGTCTGAGGGGTTGGCAGCAGCTGCAGTGAAACCCCAGGAAAGGCAGTTTGGCAGTACCCGGGTCTGTGCTAGAGACTCGAGGGATCATGGAATTGTCACCCCAATGCCAGAATGGCATTGGGGTGACAATTCCATGATCTTAGACATGTTACATGGCCATGTTCAGAGTTACCATTGTGACGCTATACATAGGTAGTGACCTATGTATAGTGCGCGCGTGTAAGGGTGTCCCCGCACTCACAAAGTCCGGGGAATTTGCCCTGAATGATGTGGGGGCACCTTGGCTAGTGCCATGGTGCCCACACACTAAGTAACTTAGCACCCAACTTTTACCAGGTAAAGGTTAGACATATAGGTGACTTATGAGTTACTTAAGTGCAGTGGTAAATGGCTGTGAAATAACATGGACGTTATTTCACTCAGGCTGCAGTGGCAGGCCTGTGTAAGAATTGTCAGAGCTCCCTATGGGTGGCAAAAGAAATGCTGCAGCCCATAGGGATCTCCTGGAACCCCAATTCCCTGGGTACCTCAGTACCATGTACTAGGGAATTATAAGGGTGTTTCAGTATGCCAATGTGAATTGGTGAAATTGGTCACTAGCCTGTTAGTGACAATTTGTAAAGAGAGAGCATAACCACTGAGGTTCTGGTTAGCCAAGCCTCAGTGCGACAGTTCAGGCATCACACAGGGAACACATACATATAGGTCACAAACTTATGAGCACTGGGGTCCTGGCTAGCAGGGTCCCAGTGACACATAACAAACATACTGAAAACATAGGGTTTTCACTATGAGCACTGGTCCCTGGCTAGCAGGATCCCAGTGAGACAGTGAAAACACCCTGACATATACTCACAAACAGGCCAAAAGTGGGGGTAACAAGGCTAGAAAGAGGCTACTTTCTCACACTGTGCAATAAGAATTTACCTCATTTTAGGGATCCCTATATGCATGTTTAAGTTGCTGAAAATTGAAAAGCAATTTTCTTTAGGCCTCACCATGGCCAATACATAATACCCAGATCCTTATGACCCTAATTGGGTTTAATTTGCTTTGAGTTACAGCACTATCAATTTAATTTTAATGTTATATGTAATTATTTGGACTATAAAATAAATTGATTTAAAATTATTTTTCAGAAGTTTAAATATAAAAAAACCCAAAATGAAAACAATTGTTATGCATTAACAATGATGTAAGGATGTAACATGATTTAATAGTATTCTTATTTAAATGAATATTACATTAACTTTTAAATTAAACGGTGATTAAAATATTTTTAAATAATTCCTTTAATATTAAATCAAATATATTTATTTATTTCAATAGTTTAAATAATTCCATTTAATTTAAAATGATTTTCTATGTGGTTTTATTTTACATCCCTGCCGTCATTATTTTCTACGGATTGGTGTTGCAGTACTAGTGTTGGCCATATGTGGTGCTGGACCTCTCCAGCTTTGAGCTAGAGTTCATTTAATACTGTGTTAAGTCATTCCTGCCTGTAGTAACTTTAGAAGTGCGGTTTGTGGACATCAGTGGGTTTACTCCTTTGTTGGTGGCTTTCCATCACTCCCTAAACCTATCCTCTACAATCTACTATGCTGATTCTGAAATGTAACCCCTTTCCCCAGCAATCTGCCCCTTCTATGTAATCTACTGCTATAGATTCTAAAATGTAATCCCTTTCCCTGACAATCTGTCAGTTCTCTGTAATCTATTTATGTTGATTCTTAAAGATAGCCCCATGCCATAGGAATCTGTCCCTACTCTGTAATCCATTTATGATTCGAAAATTGAAATTCTGACCAGAAGAAATGCTCAGCTCCCTTTGGCCAGCATTTCTTATTGCTGGCAGAATTGCAAACGATTGTCCAACCTGCCAGCGCTCGCTCTCTACCAAGGGACATTTTACCTATTTAAGTTTTTTCTTCAGGTTATCCTCCACATGTTGCCACTACTATTAATTACGATTCTCTGAAGTATGATAATGAAATCAGAGACCTGAAACCTCCGTCTAAGCATGCTTTGCTCTTATGGCTGTTTATAATAGTTGATTCCCTACTACATAAAGGTATACAGCCACTGTATGTTGCCTAGTTCTTAACTGCAGATCTGCTAACACACTTTGAGGATAAATTGTAATTCAAACTATCATTGCCACAATCAGGGGGAGATTTACTAAAGTTGCTGTGCTGCATTGCATGAGAGGGCGGGAACAGTACAGCGCCATTCATTTTGTCTGAAATTCTCCGGTATACTTCAGAACGTTTCCCACTTAACCCCTTCCCCGCCACGGACGTAATGGTTACGTCCATGGCAGCGCCCGTGTGGCGCCATGGACGTAACCATTACGTCCTGAATGCTTCCCTCGGGAGAAGCGCTAGCGCTCCTCCCGAGGGACGCCCCCCCACCCCCCCAGGTCAGGGCTGACCGGGGAATCCCTTCCCCTTCCACCCCCGACCCCCCCCACCCCCCCCTGTGACGTCAGCGCGCGAGCGCGCGCTGATTTGTCACAGGGGCCTCCTTAGTCGCGCTGGAAGCTCTGCTTCCAGCGCGATTGAAAAAGAAATGCAAAAGCATTTCTTTTTCAATCACTTGGGAGGCCCGGAGGGGCTTCAAAGGGAAGGAAAAGTATTTCCTTCCCTTTGAAGTCCCTCCGAGGGTTTCAAAAGCCGGATTGCTTGCAATCCGGCTTTTGAAACCCCACTAGACACCAGGGATTTTTTTTTTTCTTCATTGAAATTGACAAAAGGGAGCGACCCCTTGGGCAAGGGTCGCTCCCAGGGGGGGCATTTTTTTGAAAAGGCCTTTTCTGCCCCCAGGGGGGGCAGAAACCTCTAGGCACCAGGGACCATTTTTTTTTTTTTTTGGTTCATTTTTTTTTATTGAGGTGGGGAGCGACCCCTTAGGCAAGGGTCGCTCCCCTTGGGGGAAAATTATATTTTGGCCATTTCTGCCCCCCTTGGGGGCAGATTGGCCTATTTTGATGAGGCCAATCTGCCCCCAAAGGGGGTAGAAACCACTAGACACCAGGGAGTTTTTTCTTTGCGTGAATTTCACGCAAAGGGAGCGACCCCTTAGGCAAGGGTCGCTCCCTGGGGGGGAGGGCAATTTATTTTAGGCCATTTCTGCCCCCCCTGGGGGCAGATCGGCCTATTATTAGGCCGATCTGCCCCCAGGGGGGGAAGAAACCTCTAGGCGCCAGGGCAATTTTTTATTTTGTGTTTTTTTTTTTGTTCTTTCTTTTTTTTAGAGATGGGGAGCGACCCATCAGGCAAGGGTCGCTCCCCTGGGGGGCAAATTGTATTTAGACCATTTCTGCCCCCCTGGGGGCAGATTGGCCGATTTTAGGTCAATCTGCCCCCAAGGGGGCAGAAACCACTAGGCACCGGGGATTTGTTTTTTGGCGCCAATTTTATTTTAGGCCATTTCTGCCCCCCCCCCTGGGGCCGGCTGAGCTACAGGCCAAACACCACAGGTAGGCACCTTGCAAAAAACACCTCTGTTTTCTGTGAAAAAATATGTTGTGTCCACGTTGTGTTTTGGGCCATTTCCTTTTGTGGGCGCTAGGCCTACCCACAGAAGTGATGTACCATTTTTATCGAGAGACTTAGGGGAACGCTGGGTGGAAGGAAATTTGTGGCTCCTCTCAGATTCCAGAACTTTCTGTCACCGAAATGAGAGGAAAAAGTGTTTTTTGGGCCAAATTTTGATGTTTGCAAAGGATTCTGGGTAACATAACCTGGTCTGAGCCCCGCAAGTCACCTCATCTTGGATTCCCCTGGGTTTCTAGTTTTCAAAAATGCACTGGTTTGCTAGGTTTCCTCAGGTGTCGGCTGAGCTACAGGCCAAAATCCACAGGTAGGCACTGCTTTTTATAAAAAAATGTGATGTGTCCACGTTGTGTTTTGGGCCCTTTCCTTTCGTGGGCGCTAGTCCTACCCACACAAGTGATGTATCATTTTTATCGGGAGACTTGGGGGAACGCTGGGTAGAAGGAAATTTGTGGCTCCTCTCAGATTCCAGAACTTTCTGCCACAGAAATGTGAGTAACATGTGTATTTTTAGCCAAATTTTGAGGTTTGCAAAGGATTCTGGGTAACAGAACCTGGTCCGAGCCCCGCAAGTCACCCCTCCTTGGATTCCCCTAGGTCTCTAGTTTTCAGAAATGCACAGGTTTGGTAGGTTTCCCTAGGTGCCGGCTGAGCTAGAGGCCAAAATCTACAGGTAGGCACTTCGCAAAAAACACCTCTGTTTTTTTCCAAAATTTAGGATGTGTCCACGTTGCGCTTTGGGGTGTTTCCTGTCGCCGGCGCTAGGCCTACCCACGCAAGTGAGGTATCATTTTTATCGGGAGACTTGGGGGAACGCTGGGTGGAAGGAAATTTGTAGCTCCTCTCAGATTCCAGAACTTTCTGCCACAGAAATGTGAGTAACATGTGTATTTTTAACCAAATTTTGAGGTTTGCAAAGGATTCTGGGTAACAGAACCTGGTCCGAGCCACACAAGTCACCCCTCCTTGGATTCCCCTAGGTCTCTAGTTTTCAGAAATGCATAGGTTTGGTAGGTTTCCCTAGGTGGCGGCTGAGCTAGAGGCCAAAATCTACAGGTAGTCACTTTGCTAAAAACAGCTCTGTTTTCTGTGATATGTCCACGTTGTGTTTTGGGGCATATCCTGTCGCGGGCGCTAGGCCTACCCACACAAGTGAGGTATCATTTTTATCGGGAGACGTGGGGGAACGCTGGGTGGAAGGAAATTTGTGGCTCCTCTCAGATTCCAGAACTTTCTGCCACAGAAATTTGAGGAACATGTGTTTTTTTAGCCAAATTTTGAGGTTTGCAAAGGATTCTGGGAAACAGAACCTGGTCCGAGCCCCGCAAGTCACCCCTCCTTGGATCCCCCTAGGTCTCTAGTTTTCAGAAATGCATAGGTTTGGTAGGTTTCCCTAGGTGGCGGCTGAGCTAGAGGCCAAAATCTACAGGTTCACTTTGCTAAAAACAGCTCTGTTTTCTGTGATATGTCCACGTTGTGTTTTGGGGCATATCCTGTCACGGGCGCTAGGCCTACCCACACAAGTGAGGTATCATTTTTATCGGGAGACGTGGGGGAACGCTAGGTGGAAGGAAATTTGTGGCTCCTCTCAGATTCCAGAACTTTCTGCCACAGAAATGTGAGTAACATGTGTATTTTTAGCCAAATTTTGAGGTTTGCAAAGGATTCTGGGTAACAGAACCTGGTCCGAGCCCCGCAAGTCACCCCTCCTTGGATTCCCCTAGGTCTCTAGTTTTCAGAAATGCACAGGTTTGGTAGCTTTCCCTAGGTGCCGGCTGAGCTAGAGGCCAAAATCTACAGGTAGGCACTTCGCAAAAAACACCTCTGTTTTTTTCCAAAATTTAGGATGTGTCCACGTTGCGCTTTGGGGTGTTTCCTGTCGCCGGCGCTAGGCCTACCCACGCAAGTGAGGTATCATTTTTATCGGGAGACTTGGGGGAACGCTGGGTGGAAGGAAATTTGTAGCTTCTCTCAGATTCCAGAACTTTCTGCCACAGAAATGTGAGGGACATGTGTTTTTTTAGCCACATTTTGAGGTTTGCAAAGGATTCTGGGTAACAGAACCTGGTCCGAGCCCCGCAAGTCACCCCTCCTTGGATTCCCCTAGGTCTCTAGTTTTCAGAAATGCACAGGTTTGGTAGGTTTCCCTAGGTGCCGGCTGAGCTAGAGGCCAAAATCTACAGGTAGGCACTTCGCAAAAAACACCTCTGTTTTTTTCCAAAATTTAGGATGTGTCCACGTTGCGCTTTGGGGTGTTTCCTGTCGCCGGCGCTAGGCCTACCCACGCAAGTGAGGTATCATTTTTATCGGGAGACTTGGGGGAACGCTGGGTGGAAGGAAATTTGTAGCTCCTCTCAGATTCCAGAACTTTCTGCCACAGAAATGTGAGGGACATGTGTTTTTTTAGCCAAATTTTGAGGTTTGCAAAGGATTCTGGGTAACAGAACCTGGTCCGAGCCCCGCAAGTCACCCCTCCTTGGATTCCCCTAGGTCTCTAGTTTTCAGAAATGCACAGGTTTGGTAGGTTTCCCTAGGTGGTGGCTGAGCTAGAGGCCAAAATCTACAGGTAGTCACTTTGCTAAAAACAGCTCTGTTTTCTGTGATATGTCCACGTTGTGTTTTGGGGCATATCCTGTCGCGGGCGCTAGGCCTACCCACACAAGTGAGGTATCATTTTTATCGGGAGACGTGGGGGAACGCTGGGTGGAAGGAAATTTGTGGCTCCTCTCAGATTCCAGAACTTTCTGCCACAGAAATGTGAGGAACATGTGTTTTTTTAGCCAAATTTTGAGGTTTGCAAAGGATTCTGGGTAACAGAACCTGGTCCGAGCCACACAAGTCACCCCTCCTTGGATTCCCCTAGGTCTCTAGTTTTCAGAAATGCATAGGTTTGGTAGGTTTCCCTAGGTGGCGGCTGAGCTAGAGGCCAAAATCTACAGGTAGTCACTTTGCTAAAAACAGCTCTGTTTTCTGTGATATGTCCACGTTGTGTTTTGGGGCATATCCTGTCGCGGGCGCTAGGCCTACCCACACAAGTGAGGTATCATTTTTATCGGGAGACGTGGGGGAACGCTGGGTGGAAGGAAATTTGTGGCTCCTCTCAGATTCCAGAACTTTCTGCCACAGAAATTTGAGGAACATGTGTTTTTTTAGCCAAATTTTGAGGTTTGCAAAGGATTCTGGGTAACAGAACCTGGTCCGAGCCCCGCAAGTCACCCCTCCTTGGATCCCCCTAGGTCTCTAGTTTTCAGAAATGCACAGGTTTGGTAGGTTTCCCTAGGTGGCGGCTGAGCTAGAGGCCAAAATCTACAGGTAGTCACTTTGCTAAAAACAGCTCTGTTTTCTGTGATATGTCCACGTTGTGTTTTGGGGCATATCCTGTCGCGGGCGCTAGGCCTACCCACACAAGTGAGGTATCATTTTTATCGGGAGACGTGGGGGAACGCTAGGTGGAAGGAAATTTGTGGCTCCTCTCAGATTCCAGAACTTTCTGCCACAGAAATGTGAGGAACATGTGTTTTTTTAGCCAAATTTTGAGGTTTGCAAAGGATTCTGGGTAACCGAACCTGGCCCGAGCCACACAAGTCACCCCTCCTTGGATTCCCCTAGGTCTCTAGTTTTCAGAAATGCACAGGTTTGGTAGGTTTCCCTAGGTGGCGGCTGAGCTAGAGGCCAAAATCTACAGGTAGTCACTTTGCTAAAAACAGCTCTGTTTTCTGTGATGTGTCCAGGTTGTGTTTTGGGGCATATCCTGTCGCGGGCGCTAGGCCTACCCACACAAGTGAGGTATCATTTTTATCGGGAGACGTGGGGGAATGCTGGGTGGAAGGAAATTTGTCGCTCCTCTCAGATTCCAGAACTTTCTGCCACAGAAATGTGAGGAACATGTGTTTTTTTAGCCAAATTTTGAGGTTTGCAAAGGATTCTGGGTAACAGAACCTGGTCCGAGCCACACAAGTCACCCCTCCTTGGATTCCCCTAGGTCTCTAGTTTTCAGAAATGCACAGGTTTGGTAGGTTTCCCTAGGTGGCGGCTGAGCTAGAGGCCAAAATCTACAGGTAGTCACTTTGCTAAAAACAGCTCTGTTTTCTGTGATGTGTCCACGTTGTGTTTTGGGGCATATCCTGTCGCGGGCGCTAGGCCTACCCAAACAAGTGAGGTATCATTTTTATCGGGAGACTTGGGGGAACATAGAATAGCAAAACAAGTGTTATTGCCCCTTGTCTTTCTCTACATTTATTCCTTCCAAATATAGGGGTGTGTGTAAAAAAGACATCTATTTGAGAAATTCCATGTAATTCACGTGCTACTATGGTCACCCCGGAATTCAGAGATGTGCAAATAACCACTGCTCCTCAACACCTTATCTTGTGCCCTTTTTGGAAATGCAAAGGTTTTCTTGATAGCTATTTTTTACTCCTTATATTTCAGCAAATGAATTACTGTATACCCGGTATAGAATGAAAACGCACTGCAGGGTGCAGCTCATTTATTGGCTCTGGGTTCCTCGGGTTCTTGATGAACCTACAAACCCTATATATCCCCGCAACCAGAGGAGTCCAGCAGACGTAACGGTATATTGCTTTCGATAATCTGACATTGCAGGGAAAAGTTACAGAGTAAAAAGTAGAGAAAAATTGATGTTTTTTTCACCTCAATTTCAATATTTTTCTTTTTCAGCTGTTATTTTCTGTAGGAAACCCTTGTAGGATCTACACAAATGACCCCTTGCTGAATTCAGAATTTTGTCTACTTTTCAGAAATGTTTAGGTTTCTGGGATCCAGCATTGGTTTCATGACCATTCCTGTCACTGACTGGAAGGAGGCTGAAAGCACAAAAAATTGCACAAATGGGGTATGCCCCAGTAAAATGCCAAAATTGTGTTGAAAAATTGGGTTTTCGGATTCAAGTCTGCCTGTTCCTGAAAGCTGGGAAGCTGCTGAGTTTAGCACCGCAAACCCTTTGTTGATGCCATTTTTAGGGGAAAAACCACAAGCCTTCTTCTGCAGCCACTTTTTCCAATTTTTTTGAAAAAAACAAAATTTTCCCTGTATTTTGGCCAATTTCTTGGCCTCTTTCAGGGGAACCCACAAAGTCTGGGTACCTCCAGAATCCCTAGGATGTTGGAAAAAAAGGACGCAAATTTGGCTTGGTTAGCTTATGTGGACAAAAAGTTATGCGGGCCTAAGCGCGAACTGCCCCAAATAGGCAAAAAAAGGCCTGGCACAGGAGGGGGAAAAGGCCTGGCAGCGAAGTGGTTAATATGTGTGCTGTACACTGGAGCACATATTCAAAGTGGGAAATTTTTGGAGAAAAAACACTTTCCTACTTTACACCTGCTTCATGAAGGTATTTTATTTATGCATAGGCAGGTGTACAAATGATAGTAGGCAAGGCAGTGTGTCAAAAACCATGGGTGTGCATATGGGAACCAGTGTGGGAAAGTAGTGGGGTTGTGCCAGATCCTGGTTCGGGCAACTGTTTCTGGGTCAGAGCTGTAATCTGGCCGACCCAGGCAAATGTGTTGATTTTGTACTGGTGTCATTTTCCAACAACGGGGCAAAATTCAGCAGCACCCGCACATTGTCTGCATTCAGTTCAGTGCAGCAACCTGCAGGCAGCAATGGGACTTTCTTATTTTCACTTCCAGATGGTCACAAACAAAGGCCTATTTTAAAATGCCATCAGCTCTTCTTTTGGTCAAGTATCAACCTGGGTGGGAGCCATCCGGAGCCTAGCACCCAGCTGCCAATGTAATGGAAGGAAACAAAGATACTTACCTTATCTCGTCTCAAGTACTTTAGAGAAACTATGAATTGGAGACAGGTTTTTACTGTGTTTAACTCCCTCTGTGAGAGATGTGCATGCACTTTGAGAATGCAACATTTATCTATGTGTATGAGTATTTACACTAGTAATGCTGTCAGTGGTACTTCCTAATTTATTTTTCACTTAGGGCCGGATGTATGATTCTGGCCCATTGTGATTCGGTAATTGTGTTTTTTAAGAAATCGCTATTACCGACTCGCAAAGGGCCATGTGTCACATTTGCGAATCGGTAATAGCGATTTCTTAAAAATCGCAAATGCAATTACCGAATCACAAATTGCGATACTGGCCCCATTCGCAGCTATGGGCCTACTGGCCCATAGCTGCGAATTTTTTGCATTTCCAAAATTGCGATTTCTGAACCAGAAATCGCAATTTTGGAAATGCAAAAGGGCAGGGTGCTGGGGGCCTAAGGCCCCCTCTCCTGCACCCCAATTTTTTTTTTTAACATGTAAAGTACACACATGCCAAAAGGGAATGTGTGCTTTACATGTTACATTTAAAAATGCAGTTTTACTGCATTTTTAATTTTTGCACCAGGTTACCACCTGGTTGCAGACCATGGTATTTTGCCTGTGTAAAATACCATTCTGCGAAAAATCGCAATTCGTGATTTTTTGCAGAATTGCCTTGCGACCTGGATTTTGCGAATCGCAAATTGAGATTCGCAAAATCCAGGTCGCAACGCAAAAAATCGCAATTTTTGCGATTTCTATTTTGTGGTCTGTGAATGCCTTTGATGGATTGCAAACCACTATTTTGCACTCGCAAACGGCCGATTTTGCTGTTTGCGAGTGCAATTTTTTTTTATACATCTGGCCCTTAGTTCTTTTGTAACGCAATTCCCACTGTAGGGTGTCAGCATGCTTTACATCACACACAGAGACACAATAAATCATTCAAGTGTGTGAATTAGTGCAGAGGAAATGCTACTTAAGGCACGTTTTATAGCACAGTGTTTACAGTTGTCTGTACTAAAAAGACTGTGGCCCGTATTTATACTTTTTGACGCTAAACTGCGCTAACGCAGTTTAGCGTCAAAAAACTTTGCGCCGGCTAACGTCATTCTGAAGCGCCATGCGGGCGCCGTATTTATTGAATGGCGTTAGCCGGCGCAAGCAGACCGGCGCTGCCTGGTGTGCGTGGAAAAAAACTACGTACACCAGGCAGCGCCGGCGTTGGGAAAAGTGGCGCTAGGGCGTCTTAAAAATGGTGCAAGTCAGGTTGACGCAAAAAATCGCCTCCACCCGATTTGCGCCATTTTTAACGACACCCAGACGCCATTTACATGACTCCTGTCTTAGTAAAGACAGGAGTCATGCCCCCTTGCCCAATGGCCATGCCCAGGGGACTTATGTCCCCTGGGCATGGTCATTGGGCATAGTGGCATGTAGGGGGGCACAAATAAGGCCCCCCTATGCCACCCCAAAAAAATGTTAAAAAAAGAAATTTATACTTACCTGAACTTACCTGAATGTCCCTGGGATGGGTCCCTCCATCCTTGGGTGTCCTCCTGGGGTGGGCAAGGGTGGCAGGGGGGGTCCCTGGGGGCAGGGGAGGGCACCTGTGGGCTCATTTTGAGCCCACAGGCCCCTTAACGCCTACCCTGACCCAGGCGTTAAAAAGTGGCGCAAATGCAGGGTTTTTTGACCCGACCACTCCCGGGCGTGATTTTTGCCCGGGAGTATAAATACGACGCATTTGCGTCGCCGTCATTTTTTTAGACGGGAACGCCTTCCTTGCATCTCATTAACGCAAGGAAGGCGTTCACGCATAAAAATGACGCTATTTGCCCATACTTTGGCGCTAGACGCGTCTAACTCCAAAGTATAAATATGGCGTTAGTTTTGCGCCGAATTTGCGTCGAAAAAAACTACGCTAATTCGGTGCAAACGGAGTATAAATATGCCCCTGTATTTCTACCCAAAGGAGCCCTTCTTTGCAATCTTAGGCTAACAACAGATTGAGAAAAAATACTGACTACCAGCCTGCATGTAGCTCCAGCTCCTTGATGCCGGTAAATAGATCACTGTGCTATATTAGAAAGATTGCAACTTATGAACTGGAAGTAACAAAATGACCTCAGTGTTTAAAGCAACAGCCCACTTACCCTTACCTATTTTACATAAAATACTAATGTGGGATCTACATGTTACATGATGTGCTTTTCAGAAGGCACAGTAACCCTCTATGATACTTTATGGGTCTCATTATGAGTTTCCACCATGGCGGTGGTGACGGTCTGACCGCCATTGGGTTGGCTTTCAGACTGCCGTATTATAAGTCATGCAGGCCTATGGAGCGCAGACTGACTTGGTCCCGCTGGCACCGCCAGGCAGCGCAGACCGCCACAGTCACGAGGCAGCACAAACAGGCCAGAAGAGCTGTGTTTCCACAGGACACATTATGAGGTTGCACACCGCCAATGTGACTGTGGCGGTCCAACCACCACGTCTCAGCAGGCGGAAACGAGGAGTATAAAGGGAGATACTTACCTGAAGGCAGCCTTACACGTCCGGTGCCACCATGAAGCCCATCACACACGTCCTGCAGCTGCTGGTGATCATGGAAATTGCACGAAATCCAAACTGCAGTACCCGCAACTGCCTGTGAGTACATGCAGTCGCAATGTTATCTACATGATGCACGCTACGGGCACCAAGTACATGTGTCATTGTGTCCTGGTTCTGAATCATTCACAAGAAGGACACATTCACAGTCACAAAATCCCCCATTTGGGCAGGTCACTCACAGTGCACCACAAAACTATACAAAAACACACATCTGCTCATCTCAGGCACAGTGACAGTTTACTGTACACAACATTGTGTCACACAACATCAACAACACCAACATCACATCTACAAATACAACTGACACACTCACATTGCACACTTGTCATGGACTGTCGCCACATTCAACACACATATGTAAGGATGAGGCATGGAACACACTCCCATTAAACAGCCCTGCAATGGACACACACATCACCCACATTGCAACACAATGGAAGGACAATGGGATGCACAATAGTTGTCAGAAGATTACCCATTAAATCAAACTTTCACAGTAGCAGATGCCTTTTACCCAACTCCCTCCAACAGATGGATGCTCAGACTTTAACTGATTATCTGAAACCTGCATCCGCTAGGGGGAAAGAGGAATGGGAACAGAAAAAAGAGAGACTGCCTCTGGATCCAGTTCCAGCCTGTGTTTCCCACTTGAAGATAGGATATTCAGTGTGTGTCTCTGAAAACTTGCACCTTTCTTCTTATTGGGTTTTCTTTAAAGAAAGGGCCTGCAGTCGGGTGATAAGAGCATAGATAAGTACATTCCTACTGCACATTCAACTGTTCAGTCATTCACATTCACCCAATTCTACCGTTCTAATAACCTGGATCTTTTGAGAGACTAGCCTCTCTCTAAGAGAACAATGTTAACTTACTATCTTCTTTTCTCCAGGAGTCAGAGGTTTCCAAGGTTCTCTGGAGAACAGTTCAAAAGCTCACAAATATACAAACTACTAATGTCTCTAGGAATTAATCTGAGCACTGAGGTTTGTCTCTAAGACTGACAAGTCGGCAAAGCAAAGAGTTCTTGAATATATATGTACATATAAATATTGACAAGTCTGGAAATCATACAAAAGGACTTCTTGTTGCAGTTGCTTGAAGTTCTGTTAAGCCAAAACGAATTCTCCTCAGAAAGCAGATAGCCAGTTGTTGGAAGAAGGAAAAAATTCATCTTCGTCAAAAGGGAAAAAGTAGCTGTTGTGCACACTGTAACAAGAAAAATAATTAATTACTCAACACTGGAAGAATTCTCAATGAAACGAAGCGCCTAAGGAACACTGCTCATTCTCTTCAGGATGACAGTTGAAGTGCAGGGCTCCCAGAGAGAAACAGCTGGAGGGAAGCTTCAGCAAGAGACTAAGGTAGAAACACTAGAGCGCTGACCTCACAAGGATTTGCGGCCACTATCTTGACTGGCAGTTAAACCTGAAGAAACCTGAAGAAGTTAGCTCTAAGAACAGCCTCCACAAGAGCCACCGCGAGTGAGCATGTCGCTGCAACCAGGGTGGGTACAAGGAAAAGGGGAATCGTTTTTGAGAGGGAGGAACTTAACAACGCTGGCAATAGTTTTCCTGACAATAGTCAAAGAGACAAATATCTAAAGCTCACTATGCAAACAATACCTGCACAATAGGGACTGGGGCATCAAGAGTACCCAGGGATGGATGCTGCACTGGGATACATCACACTTTGCACATGCCCCTTAAACAACATTTGCACAGGAAATGGCCCTACATGTTTCTCAGGGACAAATCATTCTAGAGTCAAGTGACATGCCTGTCTGCACAATGTGGAAGTGCAAGTCAACAAAGCAAATACAACTCCAACAGCATGGGCCATACATCTACATGAAGTAGCTGCAAGATACACACAGCTAAATGGACATATGCACAGTCAAATGCAAACAAAGGTAGCACAAATGAACACACTCCATGTCGGAACAAACAAAACTCAAGCTGCCACATATTAGATTAATCTACAATCCATATCAGGGGGGGCAAGTCTAACACCATAAGTGCTCACATTGGACAACACAAGATGAAATACTTACCATACCCAACAGAACACAATGCATTGACACCACAATTGCATTAACACCCACATATCCATACAGTCAACATCTACCTTTGTCTTGGGTGACACCAGCACTGCCCACAAAGTCAAATACAGCATACAACAGCAAATGGATCAGCATGCAGGCTGAAACACACACAACTGTAGGCAGAAAATACAAGTTATTCAGGAACAACATAAAGGTAGAAAAGGAATTGCAGGACAAATGTGTACCCCAAAAACAACTATTTGGGTTTATTAACTTGAAATGCTCAAAAGCAAAGGCTATTAGCCAGTCCATATTGCAATGTCCATGCACATCACTGTGCTTACACTTGAATTCCTTTACTGCCAGGGAACCTTCACAGGAAGGAGCATAAAGTGTGCAGGTAGGCACCGCAGGGATCATCCTCGGGGCAGTCAGATTTGGGATGGGTGGGATTGGGTTTGGGTTTGGGAGGGGTGGACTCTTTCTTGGGGGGGAAGGTTATGGGTGCTTGTGGGGGGCAGGAGTGAAGGGGAGGACTTCAAGGTGAAAGGGTTGGGCTGGGATGTGGGTCGGGCCTCTTGGGTTTGGAACGGGGGTGGAGGGAACAAGGGAAAGGGCAATGTCAAACAAAAAACCTTCCTTAGGAACACATGGACGGTCATCAGAAGGGGTGGGGATTTGGAAGTTGAGGGAGTGGTTGTCTGCTGTGTCAGTGTGAGAGTCTAGGGTGTTATACGTGTGTGAGGTTTGCTTATGTTTGGGTGGTGTCTGCTGCATGTGTGAGTGTGGATGTTTGTGTGTCTTGTGGGGCTTGGGGGGAGGTGCTGAGAGATGTGAGAGTGGTGGATGTATAGGTGTCTGTTTGGGTGGTGTCTGCAGATATGGTGGATGTCTGTGTGTCTATTGGGGTGATGTTTGTGGGTATGTTGGGTGTGGTGGTGCCTGTGGGTATGCTTGATGTGGGGTGTGGGCCAGTGAGAGTGGTGGGAGTGCCTGGGGAAGTAGTGGCTGATGTGTGTGTGGATGTCTGTTGAGTGCTTGTGTGCCTGTGTGTCTTGGGGTGTTTGTATTTATGTGTGCTGCGCTTGTGTGTTGAGGTGGGTGCATGCAAATCTGTTTGTGAGGAGGCCAGAGCCTGAAAAGGTCTCTATAGGCCAGACCTGGCACTATGAATGCCTTCCAGGAATGCATGTGTCTGCTGCAGTTGGGTGGACAACCACTGGATGGCATTCATAATGGCAGTCTGACCCACAGAGATACTCCTCACAAGGTCAACAGCCTCCTTACTCAGGGCAGAAGGGATAACAGGGGCTGGGGTGAAGGTGCCTGCAGCAATGGAGAGGTCCACCCTCCTGGGTGAGTGGGCACGGCTAACTGGGAGGGGAGCAACAGAGAGGGTGGCAATAAAATTAGGGGTCGCCGACAAAGATGGCCCAGGAGTACTTACCGATGAGTCAGGCACCACTAGGGAGTGGCCACTGTAGGATGAATCCAATGAGATGTAGATCTGGCCCCCGTGGCACTCCACTCACACTCCAAGCCATTGGGTCGCTCTGTGTCGGGGGTGTCTTGACCCAAGGTCCCATAGCCAGATGCTTTCCCACACGGCTGTGCCCTGTATCCTTTGCTTCCGTGGGCTGATGCTGCAAATACAAAGAAAAATAGGGTCATCACATGCCCATGATCACACCTGAACAACAGCTCTGATTAGCAAGCATTACCATGATGTCAAGTAGGCCCCAGCACCAAACTCCAACTTAGTGGCCCCAACATGTACCATACCATATGCACACCTGTCATAGGACCTGTCAACAGTTGCCCACAGGAAAATCAGGATCTTAGACAACAACAATAGCATGGCTGAAGTTGTGCAATCACAGTAACCATTGAACAAGTAAGAGACCACATCACCTTCAATGCTTTGCCTCATGGAGCATACATCAATTACCTGTTATACAATAGTAGGCCAATGTCAACTGCATTCCTACAGATCCCACTCAAGGTCATGCAGATATCTACTTGTCAAATGCACAATAATACAAATATAAGAAATGATGCTCCCAGAAACTGCAGTGTTCCTGACAGCAGTACAATAGACTGAAGAAGGTGACATGGAAATACTCATGTCATACTGCAAACATATCAACAATGCACACTTCACGAAGTGAAATGTGTCCCAGTGGAGTCATGGAGGTAGTACTAATGTTGCTCAGATATGCCACATATTTGGCATGGCAATGTACACTGTAGACAAAATGTGCAAAATGTGAGGGAGATATTTAAAATGTGCAACAAAATGAATCCGCAAGTCCAAGGGAAATCAACACTAATGTCTGGTACCCCTTAAAATGACATACCTCGAGTGCATCAGTAGACACCATTAGTCCTTTGGCTGTTGTAGAGTCCAAGAGAGTTGCAAGTACTTGTAGAAGGCCCTAAACATGTTGCCCAAGGGGAAGCTACATCGTTGTCTCCATTTTGGTCATGCAAACCCAGATGTCTTTGGATGAGTGGCTGTACACATGTGATTCCAACATAACTCAAGTCACTCTATGATGCATGCCAACAGTCAGGTTACAAACCTTTCCAATGTCACATGTGCAAAGTACTTTGCTATATGTCTCTACATCAATGGCATAGAAATGCACATTGTGGGTAAAAACTCAAGGCCTACCTGTCATGTCCCTCATTGTTACTGCAGTTGTACATGTCAAATGACATGCTATGATGGGTGAGGGTATGTGTCAGCCACAAATCAATGGTGACACATTTGTGTCTGTGTTACTATATGAAATGTATCCCCATTGTAAATGTCCTATTCCACACACAGGTTGGCATGCACATGTATGTGAGGAGATAAAGAAATGATCCCTTCAACATAGGTAGACCATGCATGAAATAGCATCTTAGACGTAAACTTAGATGTTTGGTTTAAATATAGACCAAACGTCTAAGTTTACCTTTGTTAAACTTGCCCGACATGTCATCACAATCACTCATCTACTGTGTTACACATGGCTCATCCCTAATCGTCAGGGGGAGCTGTCAGCACCTAACACATTCACTTGACAATGTAGCAGGCAGTAATATGCCCTGTACCCACTCCCTTGTGTCTGCTGTGCTGTCCTCGAATGCCCATCAAGGTCTGTCCACATTGGGAGGACAGCCCCAGCTGGACCTCACTGATCTTCCAGGCCCAGTGTCTCAGGTCCTCCCACCTCTTCCAACAGTGGGTGCTCTGCCGGCTGTGGATCTCAAAGGTCTGCACTCTCCGGGTGATGGCTCACTATAGCTCCTTCTTCTGATGGACGTTTACCTGCCTGGATGCAAAAGACAAACCAAGCGAGTACGATCACAAGTTTTGGCACAAATAGTTGAGTCATATACATGTCAGAAACACCAAGTTAGAACTTCTCGGTTTGTTAACACCCCACAAGTGTGAAACACACAAGCCAATAAGTACAGGGACATGACTACAGACATATGTATTTTCATCTGCAGACTAACCCACTACCCTGCTCACGGCCTAGAATAACTAAGCAAGCTTACTTACATCTGGTAGCCCATGCTCCAGCATGTACTGTGATGTGAGCCACAATGAAACACTACACACCTTGTGGCTTCTGAAGGGTAAACCCCTTAGGCCTGAATGGACCAACACATTCACACTCTGTGAGATTGACTCACTGCATACAGTCCTTACAGGCAACTGCCATAGTACAAACATCAATATTAGACTTGAGTGACAATCAAGGGTCTGGCATGGTGGGTACAGAAAATGTCTTCCTTGTCCATGCGTGGACACGTGGCCTACCAAATGCATGCTCATGACACTTCAGGGGGTGGGTTCTGGGATATGTACCTGTGCCACAAACGAATCCTTTGGACATACCCTACAGAGAAGGCATCCAACATTCAACGGCATGCACTGTATCATTTCTGCTATGTGACCAAGCTATTGAATCACATGTTTTGGCCTTCCAGGTATCAACACACTGTCTGCACTGTGTGACTGTCATTTGTGCAATAAGCCTGTATAGGACAAATATGACCTGTGTGAAGGTGACAAAAGAGCTGTGGGGGGAAGGGGCCTATCATGAGTCAAAGACATACATTGACAATGATGAAAAATGCACATATGGACTAGTTTTATGATTTACCTTGGTACCCATTCCTAATTTAGTCTAAGGCCTGAGACACACAGAGCAGGTTTTGCCACAATAGCATCATATTGTCCACATGTCAGGATCTGCTGGCCTACAGAGAGTGGTCACAGTGCCACAGTTGCATAGCCATAGTGACTCTCCCACAGCCTGGACTAGGTCCCATACTGGGAGATACATTTGACAGGCCCTGTTTTCTGCAGGCTGAGCAGACAGAACCTACATGACACTCCATTTCCATCACTTCCATGCATGACAGTACATCATGTGGTTGGTGAAGTACAGATAAAATTGTGCACATGAGATACTTACTTGTTCCTCCGGTGAGCCATAGAGCTGTCCGTACTGGGGTATGACCTCATTAACAAGCCTCTCCAGCTTCTCTAGAGAACGGCAGGGGCCCTATCACCTGCTGAACATGTCATGATTGCTCCCAGAGGTGGCACACAACAGCTCAGATTGTGAAGGTGTTGCTGGCAGCAGTATCAGAAGTCAAGTGAGTGAATCTGCAAAACATGGCAGCCACGTACGCGGTCGTCACCGCCGGCGGACACAGCCATTGGTCCACGACTGCCACTGGCAATAACATTAGCCTATGGCTGTGTCCGCCGCGGTTACAGCCGCCTGCCGCCATGATGACTTCCGCCAGTGGTCGTGGGGGGTTCCTAATGTAGGTCAGTTACCTGCCATTTTGGTGGCCCGAAATGCTGTTTTTGGCTTTATAAACTGCACCACACCCATAAAACATGTTTTGTTACCTCACAAACATCCTTATCCTGTCTTGTCATGTTGGTCCTTCTACTCATCCACCACTGTAGTATGTTGCAGGGCACAGATGGCATTTAACAGTGGTGCACAGTTCACCACCCCAACAGTCATTTTAGCGGTAGCAATGTATAGTCATATTTCGAGGGGCAATTGTGTTGTACATCTTTTAGTTTGGTCCAAATTCATGTTGTGGACACATGTGTTGAAAACAATGGGGGATCACTTGTGACCCTTGTGTAGTTGCCAGCTGTGATGTGTTCTGGGTGCCATGTCTATACAATCAGAAATGCTTTGTCACATGATATCATTGGCATGCATCATGTATGTTGCTGTGGACACAATGACTAATGTTACAAATTATGTCTTGTCACACATAGGTACTCAGGGAGAGGGAGGCTGCAACAACCTCCTGTTTACTGTCCACTGCCAGACCTTCAGACCATGGAGCAACGCCACATTATCATGTACTAACGCCTGAATAGGCAAACAACAGAGGACTTATGTTGTCAGTTGGAGCCAGATCAGATGCCAGCTATTAGTTATCAAACCAGTATACCACCCATTGTACAAGTCATGTCATAGTGGACTTCCTAGGCACAGGATCCTTCCAACATACAGTGGCCCTATCTCCTGGTATGTTCCAACCTATGTTCAGTCTGGTGTTGAAGGATGTCCTCTTAGCAATGTTGAACACCTTGACAGCTATATACGGTTTCCCCGACATGAGGATTTAGCCAATGTGACGGCTGGCTTTTATGGTTTTGTCCACCTCCCACATGTGGTGTGGGCCATTTATGGCACACATGTTTGCTTGGTGCCACCACAGGCCAATGAACAAGTTTATCATAACAGAAAGAACTTCCATTCCATTAACATGCAAGTTGGCTGTTTGGCGGATCTCTAAATTTCACGTCTGTGCTCATTATTCTGGTTCAGCCCATGATAGCTTCACAATGCATACCCCAGTTGATGTCACACCTGAACCCAGAGAGGGCCTTGCTGGTTGGTAAGTCACATCTGTCCTAATTGTGTGCAATGTCAGGTGCTACAATCATGAAGTGAGTGACTCATTGTTGCACATATGTCCTATTCCTTAACAGGAGACTGCATGTCCAAACCAACCTTGGTTGTTGATGCCACTAAGGAATCCAATTACACCAGGGGAAGTCCCCTTCAATAAGGCCAATGGAAGAACACGGCTGGTAGTGGAGCAGCCTTTTAGGCTCCTGAAGGCCAGATTTAGATGTCTGTACAGGGCTGATGGAGCCCGCCTCTACTCACCCAGAAAAGTGTGTCAGGTCACTGTGGCATGCTGCATGCTCCACAACATCGCCGTTGGGGGGAGTATCCCATACATTCCAGAGGAGGGGGAGCTGAGGTGCCACAGGGTCAGACTTCTTAAATGCCAAGCGAGGATGACAGTGGTGAAGAGGAAGTAGCTGACTTGCGGGAAGATCTAATCAGCAGCTACTTTTCGTGAGTGTAAGTATGTTGTGTGATGTAATGACTATGATTTTACAATGAACTGTAGTTATGAAAATGTGTGGAATGTATTGTTTTAGAAACAGCTAGGGAGCTGATACTCTGCAATATTCAGCCAAATGCTGCTCGATGAGATAGCTTTTGACACATCCCAATCTTGATGCTGTTGCTTTGTTAGTGTCAGTTTCCTTGCAATGTAATTTGTTTTCCAGACATCTGTGTAATAGGTATGTTTACAAGCTTATACTCAATGTTTTGTCTTTGTACAGGTATCTTCACAATTATATCCTCATGTGGGCATTTCAGAGTTGTGACATTGGCAGGTATCTGATGCTGTTCTGACATACAAAGTGAACATGGATTGTTCCAGGTAATGGAGGTGTATATTTTGGGTGTCTGAGATCCGTGCCTAGACAGCTTGCACATTGTTTGCGTGGAAGGTCAGAAGTGCCTATTGGACTCTGGTAGGCCGATTGCATCATGTGTGTCATCATGTAGGCCTGAAAAATGTCATAGATTGCGACCAATTTAATTTACTTTCACATTGGCCAAACACTTTTTGTATGACCGGTATGTAGTTGTAGATGTGTTTCAACATTGCAGGCCACAGTGCCTGTTCCACAACACTGACATATGTTTGTGCAATACCACCAGATGCACGGTAAGTGCATTATGATGGGCATGAGATAAGGGACTGCTATCTGTATGTGTCTTGGGTTATGTGATGTTTCATTACTTTGGTGTGGTATGTGATAAGGCTCAAGGTGGTGACATCATCCACTTTAGTGGTTGCCTATTCTACAGAACATTGTCTGACAAATACCTTGTTTCTGTGGTCTGGAGGGGGCTGTACTTTGGAATATGTACTTTGACTCAGTATGAGTCACACATTCTTCTTTCTAAAAGCCCAAGCATATAGACAGCCTGTGTGTTGTACACTTGAATACAATTTTTGGTGTGACCAGACACTTGTACTCAGTGCTTAATTTGAGCCGGTGGTTTCCAGCGCAAGGCACCGGCACTTATTATTGGAGCCTGGCACGTATATTTCTGCATCAGGCAATTACTGCGAGCAAAAGACACATACGGAAAAGAGGGAGGAAGAGAAAGACAGAAAAGCTTCAGAAAGAGAGAAAGCAGAAAGCTGAAAGAGTGAGCTGAAGTGGCTAGGAGTGGCTGTAAATGCATTAAAGAGGCCAGAGATGGCTTTAGGATTACGCAGCCTCAGTATTCTGTGCTTGCACATTGAAATGCAGTAGCCGCATGTTTCAAAGAAGAGCTTTGGGCACCAAACTTTTTATTTACAAATTAGGCACTGCTTGTGCTAATGTGTTGGTGTGCAATGGTTGTAATCCTGAGCAGGACACTTTGTACCTGTAACATATCCCTCCATGCACAAGTAGCTTGTGTCTTCATCATGTGGTTCACATGGTATTACTTTTCTACAGGAGCAAAATGCGGAAATTAAGCAAGCAGACAATTAGTTTGTGATGGGTGAATTTATTACTTTGGTAATACAGAAAATACATTTTGGACAGAAAGGGAAAAAAATAAAGTGAAAGGGTTAGTCATGGTGAATGAAATCAATGGAGTAGATGCTATACCACTGGGAGACCAAAGTTCAGAGTACTCCTCCCATTGGAACTGGTAGGTAGTTGAGGATCAGGCAACAGAGTGAACGTGTGGCACACAAAAGAGGTCCTTTAGGAAGAGGTCACTTAGTGGCAGTGGTGGGTGTCTTGCCATCTGCACCTCCTAGTTTCTTTGCTGGACTTCCCTGCTTGTGTTGGGGGAGGTGTAGGAGGGTGGTCTTGTTTGTAGTGGGTACCTATGGTACTTACACCTTATACCAGGCCCAGTTATCCCTTATTAGTGAAATGTAGTCAGTGTATAGAAGCCAGGCTCTCTAGAGGTAGCTGTGGATGAGCAGGAAAGGGTTAGCAAGGAGACATGCAGAGCTCATGCAATACCCTTGTAGTCACACTTAGTACTTACACACATGGAATAAAACACTCAGGGGCTCATTCTGAGCCCGGCGGGCGGTGGGAGCCGCCCGCCTGGAGGGAGCCGCCAAATGACCGCACCGCGGTCAAAAGACCGCGGCGGACATTCAGACATTTCCTCTGGGCCGGCGGGCGCTCTTCAAAAGAGCGCCCGCCGGCCCAGAGGAAATGCCCCTGCAACGAGGACGCCGGCTCAGAATTGAGCCGGCGTAGTTGCAGGGGTGCGACGGGTGCAGTTTGCACCCGTCGCGTATTTCAGTGTCTGCATTGCAGACACTGAAATACACAGTGGGGCCCTCTTACGGGGGCCCCTGCAGTGCCCATGCCATTGGCATGGGCACTGCAGGGGCCCCCAGGGGCCCCGCGGCACCCCCTACCGCCATCCTGTTCCTGGCGGGAGACCCGCCAGGAACAGGATGGCGGTAGGGGGTGTCAGAATCCCCATGGCTGCGGAGCGCGCTCCGCAGCCATGGAGGATTCCCCCGAGCAGCGGGAAGTCGGCGGGAGACCGCCGACTTTCCGCTTCTGACCGCGGCTGAACCGCCGCGGTCAGAATGCTCGTGGGAGCACCGCCAGCCTGTTGGCGGTGCTCCCGTGGTCGGTGGCCCTGGTGGCCGAATGCTCGTGGGAGCACCGCCAGCCTGTTGGCGGTGCTCCCGTGGTCGGTGGCCCTGGCGGCCGGAATGACCCCCATTGTGTTACAAAAATAAAGGTACTTTATTTTGGTGACCAAATGCCAAAAATACCTTAGAGACTATACTCCCTTAGGAGGCATGTAATCTACACAGCATATACACTAGAATGCAGAAATGGCTGTAAAAACAGAAAACAGTGCAAATAGTGACAATCATAATAGTTAGAAATGGGCCTGTGGGAACACAAACCCTATACTAAAATAATGGAATGCGAAAGTCGGTTTCGCACCTAGGCAAGTGTAGTGTGTAGAGGTGCACTGGGTGTGCAAGAAAACACCAATGGTAAGTAATAGAGCCCACCCCAGAGCCCAAGAAAGCAGGAGTAAATCACAGTAATTTCCTAGAACACACAAGAACATGTGATAGAAGATTTTGCAAGAACCAGAAGAGACTGCAAGACACCAACAATGAATACCTGGTCCTGAAGGCCTGTGGAAGAAGGGAACCAAGTCCAAGAAGCTCTGAAGAGTCCAGGGAGAACAGGAGTCCCGGCTAACCCGGATGAAGGTGCAAAAGAAGAACCACAGGTAAAGAAGAACAGTCAGTACTGCACCCAAGAAGACGGATGCGGGTTCCTGGTTCGTGCAGATGATGACCCACGCCGGATGGATGATTGCAGTCTGGTTTGCATCGCTGGATTCCGCCAACAAGCCTTGGCACACGCAAAGCTCGCGGCTAGTGGAAAATGGCACTGCCCAGGACCAGGAGGGACCTGGTGCACTCTACCCAGGAGGGGGAAGCAGAGGGGGCTCTCAGCAACTCAGAGAGCCCTCAGAAGACCAGGTAGCGTGTACAGGAGTCCCACAGCACGGGGACAAAGAAGGTGGAAAAGGAGGCCCATGCAGCACTACACAAAGGGATCCCACGCCGCCTGAGAACCACTCAGGAAGCTATGCTTTCGAGGATAGAGTGCTGGGGGCCGGAGCTGCACGCTGCCTGAAAAACTTCATGGAAAATTGCCTACAAGCTTTGGCAACCGCAAAACACGCAGTGCACGGGGATACTGTCTTGCATGGGGAGGCAAGCTTTTACCTCCACCAAAGTTGGACAGCTGGACTTCAGGACAGTTGGGACCACTTCAGTCCACCACCTGTGTTGCTTGATCCACGTACTTCTTCAGGAGATGGGACCCAAGCCACCGGTCATCGCTGCAGAGGGGTGCCTGCTGAAGCAGGGAAGTGACTCCTTCACTTCAAGGGAAATTCCTTCTGGTGCAGGCTGAAGACAGGCAGTCCTCTGAGGATGCACGACCTGGAAACAGTTGCAGCTGCTGGCAGAAACTGAAGATACAATGTTGCAGAAGTCGTCTTTGCTTCTTTGTTGCAGTTTGTGGAGTTCCTGGAGGGTTCAAAATTTTAGATTCTATTAAGGACAGGGAGGCGGGGATTATGCTTCTCTATCTTTACTACTCCAAATACAGCCGCCAATAAAATTAAAGAAGAAACAGAAAACATACTATAATATGAGGCTTTGAACCGCGCACCTACAGTCCAGCAATAAGCTTCCAGAACGGACTACAAAACACTGCAGAAACATAGGACTTCCTCTTTCTTTGCAAATAACCAAAAAGATAAAGAATCCAACACTATCTCCAAAACGTCTCCGGTCCAAAATTCGAAATCCAGGAAATAATCAACGGATACGATCCATGATGTATTATGCCTGTTTATAATCATTACCTGAAATAAAAGAAAATATAAGTATCTTCCCAATACAAACCAGACTCAAAAGGGAGGGCAAACCATTAAGAAAAACCACAAGTACCAAACTTGTATTGATAACATAATAACTTACCACTGGGTGGTATAATTCTTGCCGCTGTGTCCTTAATAGAATCTTAAATTCTTAACGCAAAGCTAGAAAATGTTGTATTCTAAGTCAGGACCGGAGGCTCCGATTATGCTGGTTCAAAGCTGATCCACCACCAAAGAAGAAACATGTACCACAGGCGTATAATAACATTTTTTAAACATGGAGTCACTGGACCAGTCTGCTGCTCTTAAAATATCCTCTAGTCTAGAACCCAACAAAAAAAGCCTCGGAGACCATGGCCCCTCTAGTAGAATGAGCCCCATATACAGAAATATCAATGCCAGCTTCTGACATCACCCAACGGATCCAACGAGCCAAAGTGGCGGCTAAAACTGGGCGAAAAGGTTTTTGAATAGCAATTAAAAGAAGACCTAAAAGGACAGACCTATGACAGGCTGTACGTTATTCATATAGCTTTAAACATTTAACCACACAAAGCTTATGATCATGAGGAAAAGCAGGGTATTCAATAGAAGTGGACATACATTTCGTATGCCCAGAAATAAGAAACGAAATGCCTGTAGGAGAAAATAGCCTACCAGCTAAATCCAAAGCTCTAACATCAGAGAGACTGTAACATGAAATTAAACATAATAACATGGTCAATTTAGTGGATAACTGTTTTATAGACAGCACAGAATTATCAGGCCATGCCTCCAGGAAAGAAAACACAACATTCACATCCTACAATTGAGAATAACGTGGCTTAGGAGGATTAGCCACCCTAACACCTTAAAGTAGGTTGCATACTAGAGGATGTTGACCCACAGGTTTATTATTTATCTATTCATGTCCAGCAGAAATAGCAGAACTGAAATTATTTACTGACCTGTAACATAAACCCTTGTCTGCACAATCCGACAAAAAATTTATAACATCTTTGATCTCGGATCCCACGGGATTCCCCTCCCTTCAAAGGCACCAACCCACCCATTTCTTCCATGCCAAGGAATTTCGTTTCTGGGTGGAAGGAGCCCAAGCTTGCGATATAAAAAAAGGCAGCTGATTCCGAAATCTCTTGCATCTGTTCATTACTCCTGATATCTTCCAGGTCATGAGAGTCAGCTGATCTGCTACAAGCAGCGGTTGGGGGGGATCCCGCTGGATCCTGAAGAAGATGCGGGTAGCTCAGAATCAAGAGCGGGAGAGCAATGGAGAGTTCCAGAAGGGATGGAAACCAAGGTTGACTCTTCCACACTGGTGTAATAAGAACCAACGAAGCTGACTGACGTCTCGCTAACATTGCCACTCTCATGATCATGCTGAACGGGGGAAAAGCGTAATTCATTTGACTCGACCAATCCTGCAGAAACACATCCGTCGCCTGAGCTAATGGATCTGGTCTCCAACTGTAAAAATTTGGCAGTTGAAAGTTGAGACGTGATGCAAACAGGTACATCTGACAGAGTCCGAGAAGACGCTTTATCTTCTGAAAAATAAATGGATGGAGTTTCCAAACGCTGGAGTCCATCAGAATGCGTGAATGCCAAACCGCCACTATATTGTCCTTCCCCGGAAGAAATTCCGCAATCACAAACATTTTCTGGGAAAGGCAAAAATGCCAAAACTCCCTGGCAATCATCGCCAAAAGACGAGATCTGGTATCACCCTACCGGTTGATGTACCGTACTGCAGACACATTGTCCATCTTCAGAAGGATACAACAATTGTTTGCCTGAGGTGAAAGGGACCTGATCGCAAAAGAGCCTGCCAACAATTCTAGGCAATTGATATGCAACTGAAGTTCCTCAGCCGACCAACGATCCCCTGTTGTAAACTGGCCACATCTCGCTCCCCAGCCCCATTGACTGGCATCGGATTCTATTAATTTTTCCGGGGAACTCCTGAAAATGGCTCTGCCGTTCCATGCTTCCATGTGAGAAAGCCACCACTGAAGTTCCTATTGGACTTCTAGAGACATAGGGATCAAATGATCATAAGGCAGATCCTGTTGAAGATAAAAGATCTTCAGTCTTTGCAAGGTCTCAGGGTCCCGGAAAAATCATCTGAATCGGCAAAGCCAGAAGAGCCACAATCCGGGCTAGGGATCTCAGAGACACAATCTGTTTCAACAACGTCCCCTTCAACTCTCTTTTGATCGATTTCATCTTTTGAGGAGGAAGTAGTAGCTGAGCTTTGACCAAATCCACAATAAACCCCAGAAATCCCATCTGCTGAGACGGGATCATCTGTGATTTTTTTGAGGTTGATCACAAAACCTAGGCTTTCCAACAGAGACACTGCCCATGCTAGATGATTTAGCAAAAGAGACTGATCTTGTGCTAAAACAATTATGTTGTTGAGGTAAATAATCAAGCGTACTCCCCTCCTATGTAGATGTTCTATTACTGGTTCCAACAGTTTGGTTAAAACCCATGGAGCTGACGACAGACCAAATGGGAGAGCTCGATACTCGTACCAATTGTTTGAGCAGCGAAACTGAAGGAATTTCCTGTGAGAAGGAGCCATCTGTATTGTTAAGTAAGCATCCTTGAGGTCCAGCCAGACCATCCAATCTCCTTCTAGAAGAAGATCTCTTAAAATATGGATACCCTTCATCTTGAAATGTCTGTAAATCCCTGAGGGTGAGAACCAACCTTTGACCTCCCCCTTTCTTTTGAACAAAAAATACAATGCTGCAAAATCCCTCTGGATGTCGGGAAGTTAGAGGTATAGCTCGTTTTGCCAACAATTCTCGAATGTCGGAATCAATAAAAGAACTGTCTAGTTGGGAAAAAAGGAGATGAGGGGGAAGGACTGATTGATGGGGAGGCTCAGAGAATTCTATGGCGTAGGCCTGGACTGTGTTTAACACCCATACATCTGATGAAATGGTGCCCCAATTGTGAGCGAAGTGTAATAGTCTGCCCCTCAATGGAATAGACCGAAGAGAACCCATTACCTGTGGGGGAATTTTCAATGGCTCTGAAACCTCTGTTGTTACCACGGAACCCACGTCCTCTTGAAGGCCTGTTCCTTGAAGGATAGAACCCAGCTTCAGATGTTTCTTGGATATACCCTCTACGTCTGGGGTAAAATCCACTTGAAGGACCTTGTTGATATCCCTAGCCGGTCCGATGTCCTCGAAAACAACCAACACTCGCAAAAAGTGAATTGAACCTGTGCCTAAGGGAAGTCTGTGATTTATCCAAAGACGAGAAGGACATTTAGCAATGTCTTTAACAAAACAATCTCCGAACAGCTGGCCTTATGCCAGAGGGCCCGCCTCAGCCAAGGCCAGATCCACCAATTGAGGGTTGATGCAAAGAAGCACAGATTTTCTCCTTTCAGAAGCTATGGCACAGTTCGCATTCCCTAAAAAACAAATAGCTCTCTGAGTCCAACCAGCTAGAACCTCTGGATGGATAGCGTTACGTGACTCTTGGGCATGTAGAGCTAGCTCCAAAATCTTAGCTAACTGCCCTGTCACATCCAAAAGCTTGTCTTGACACGCTTTGAGGGCTGTGACAATACCCTTCGTAGGATCCTTTTAATGGTTTTTGTGGAACGTAACCATAGTGGAATCAATCTCATGGGAAATGGCAGTCTTATGTGGGAGATCAGGTCTGGGGCACTCCGATTTCAGCCTGGATCTCACAGCCTTCTCAAAACTTTTCCTGATGTGCTGATGCATATATTTAGCCACTGCTGGCGATGGAGCCCAATCAGACGATCTGGGATGGATAATGTCAGAAGGTTCAAAAGTGAAGGGGGATGGGATTGCCTGGGAAGAGTGCTTGCATTTTTTTAGAGCGTTTACGCACTTTGCGTGAGTCATGTGACGAGGAAGAGGACTCAGAAGATGAATCTGAATGAGGAGGGGCTACAGGGGAAGGGTCAGGGGACGCTGAATAAGCGTGTTCCATGGGGGTTGACTGAGATAATTTGGCCAGTGAAGAAGCATGAGGCCAAGAGGGAGCATGAGAAGGGACTACAGGAGGGGAGCGATCCACAGGGAGAGGCATGGGACTGGGGTGTGAAATCTCATCTAAGCATTTGGGTAAAGGCTTTAATGCAGAAGACAGAGCCTTGTCCACAGATTTATGAATGGAGGAATCAATAACCTCTTCAATCTCAGGCTCATAATAGTAATCTTCGTCCTCATAAGGACCATAAAGCTCCAGGCCCTGCTCATGAGACTCAAAGTCTGACATTTTAAGAGAAAAATGTAACCCAAAATCCCAAAAGGAATCAAAGTTCTTCCAAATGAAGAGGCCTCACAGGGTTAAATTATTAACCTGATCTACAATTATTACAGCCCCAGCCTGCACAGGTGTGGGACGTCAAATCTACCAGCCGGTAGGGAATCCAAAAATAAATGTCCTCGAAGCGAGGAAAAACCAAGGTTCATACACGCTGAACTAAACTGGGAGGAAAGTCTATTTATATCTTGTGTCTGCAAAGGCCCCAGTTATTGCAGCCCGCGGAAGGCTACAGCAGCACTTCACTCTCAGAAATTCAGCAGATGAACTCACTCGGCTGTTTAAAGACTTTCTGTCTGCACGCACGCGAGTGTAGCCCAATTGGGCTACATCGCATGATGAAAACTACTGACAGAAGGCCTCGGGGTCAGGCAAATGCCTGACCGACCGCCGGCCTCAAAGCGAGGAAGGACGAGGAAAAATGCACAATTAAACTTAAATAGGGCAAGAAAAATTCAACACTGAAGAAGGTGCAACACACACCTATGTGCAACGCGAATCGGGTAGCACTCGGCGAGCGCGCGTACATATAAATATAACAACGCGTTAATAAGCATAAAGAGGGCACTTAGCTCGGCTACGGAGCAGCAATGAAAGAGGAAGCCCTATGTTTCTGCAGTGTTTTGTAGTCTGTTCTGGATGCTTATTGGTGGACTGTAGGGGTGTGGTTAAAAGCCTCATATTATAGTATGTTTTCTGTTTCTTCTTTAATTTTATTGGCTGCTGTATTTGGAGTAGTAAAAATAGAGAAGCATAATAGGAGCCTCAGGTCCTGACACAGAATCCAGATGCAGTTTTGTCGGTAGAAGGTGAAGTAAAGGATGTAGAGGATTCCTGCTGGAGTTTTGCAATCTGAATCTGAGTAAACACCCAGAAGAGAGACCCTAGATAGCCCTTAAATGGGAATTGGTCAGCTACACAGGTAAGCACCTATGAGGGGAGGGCTCTGACGTCACCTGTTGGCACTGGCCACTCAGATGCTCCCAGATTGCCCTGACAACTTGGAATGCCATTACTGGGGGTCCTTTAAGGAGAGTGCATGGAATCATACAACCAATGTTTGCAAAAGCCTTGGGGTATGATTCCAACATGTTTGATACCAAACATGGCCAAATTCGGAGTTACCATTGTGAAGCTGTACATAGGTATTGACCTATGTCCAGTGCACGAGTAAAATGGCGTCCCTGCACTCACAAAGTACGGGGAAATGGTCCTGGATGAAGTGGAGGCATTTCTGCTAGTGCAGGGGTGCCCTCAGACACAGGCACTCTGCAGCCAGCCTTCAGGCTTGGAAGGCCTGGTATATGGGTGACTTATAAGTGACCTGGTACAGTGTAAATGCCTGTGAAAGGGTGCATCCACCATTTCACACAGGCTACAATGTCAGTCCTGTAGAAGCCTTTGTATGGGCTCCCTATGGGTGGCAAGATAAATGTTGCAGCCCATAGGGATCCCCTGGCACCCAGATGCCTTGGGTGCCTAACTACCATATACTAGGGACTTATAAGGGGTGACCAGTATGCCAATTTGGGATGAATTACTGGGTTACCAGTATGCAGTGACAAAATTTAGAGGAGAGAGAGCATAAGAACTGAGGTCCTGGTTAGCTGGATCCCAGGACACAGTCAAACACACTGACATCAGGCGGTAATTGGGGGTAACATGCCAAAAAGAGGGTACTTTCCTACAGGAGGGGAGTTGGGTCTGCTGCTCCAGAGGCTGGGATGTCTGGGTCTGGCTGATCCTTTGGCAGGTCCTCCCTTCCAGTGGCTGGCACTGATGTTGATGGGTCTGCTGTTGACTAGCCAAAGGAAGGGGACGATTTATTTTCAAAAGCTCTGCTCATGGCTGTGTGAATGTCCCTCAGCACCCTTGCTAGGGAGACCATATTGGTATTGTGGGCCTCCACCCGTTCCCGCATCTCCTTAAGCATGTCCCTCTGTTTGATTTCCTGGAGTTCGGTCAAGACCTGGCCCATCATAGATTCCATGATAGACTCCCCGATGTGGCTGATGTTGTCCTGGCCAAGATCAGTCCCAAGGGCTCACCACGCTGGCCCACAGCATCCCTCCTATGCACCCAACCCCCACAGGCCTGTGCGCTTGCCACAGAGTGCCCTCTCCAGCTGGGTCCTGGAACCTCATTGGCCAAAGTGTTGCACTGCAACTCAGGATCCAGGACTGGAGGGCACAAGGTGGTAGACACTGTGCACAGGTTGGGGGAAATGACTGCCTGTGATGTTGAGCCAACCGGGCTGGGATGTGTTGATGTGGCCACAGTGAGACTCACTGTTGGTGTCTGGCCAGATTGCCCAGATGAGCCAGAACTGTCATCCTCGTCCAGATGTCCAGGAGTGCCTTCTTCACTGCGGGCTTCATCCAGGGGGGTAGTGGCAGTCTCTTCTGTGGCCTCTGTGTGCCCAGTGGCAGCTCGATCTGTTGATGTGAAAGGTACAATGTTACTGGTTGTATTGTGACATCTACCCCCAACAGTTTAGTGTTACAGTAAGCAGAGACCTTGTACAAAGTTAAGTTGCAGTTAATCCTATTGTGGCAAGTACCCATAGTATTGGCTGTATTGACATGACATTTGTGGGGCATGCTTGACTGAAGCAGCTGCTGAAATGTGCAGATCATTAGCACTTGGGGGGGTTGGGCTGAAAATTACATCTTGCCAGTGCAGGCAAAACAGTGGCTATGCAAGATATGGCTTTGGCCATTTAGAGGCCTAGTTGATTGTGATAAACGGAGCCCTAGGACTTTGTTGTATATGTGAATGGAGTCATCATGCGGTCAGTGAAGCGTGAATGTGCTGGTAATACCATTCTTTATGTATCCTGAGGCCTTAGGGATCATTGGTTTGCACACTCTGTAAGCTGGCCTTCCTGTCCTCCATAGTTTCATCTTGGGTTAGCAAGTCAAGATGGAGCTAGGTAGCCAGACACATCTTTGAGTTGAGCAAGATCTGTATCTTGGTGACTCCCAGGTGAGTAAACTTCAATTGAAAGTTAGCAAGCAAGGGTATTTGGACAAGTAACCACTGGTCTGGAGTTTGGAGTTAGAGAAACAGTGCCTCCTGGGAGTTGAAGTCATGTTACTCTCTCTACTACACACACTTGGCAAATGTTATCCTCCCAGGTGAGTAAATGTCATTTGAGAGTTCACTAATAGATGGATTTGGGCAAGTGAACTGGGCTTGTGGTTGGAGTTAGAGAAACAGAGCCTATTGGGCTTTGTATTCAGGTCACGCCCTCTACTTCCAACCACTATACAAATGGTATCCTCCCAGGTGAGTACACTTCGAATGAGAGTTCAAAAACAGGGGTATTTGGGCAGGTGAACACTGGGCTTGTGTTTGGGGTTACAGAAACAGAGCCTCTTGGCCTTAGCAGTCAGGTCACTCCCTTTAATTCACACACTTGACAAATGTTATCCTCCTAGGTGAGTACACTTCATTTGTGAGTTACCAAACAAGGGTATTTGGAGAAGAGAACACTGGACTGGTGGTTGGAGTGACAGTAACAGAGCCTCCTGGGAGTTGCAATCATGTAACTCCCGGTACTAACACACTATACAAATGTTATCCCCTCCAGTGAGTAAACCTCATTTGGGAGTTGACAAACAGAGGTATATGGGCAATGACCACTGGTTTGCTGTTTAGAGTTATAGATACAGGGGCTGATGGGAGCTGCAGTCAGGTAACACCCTCTAATTCCCAACTTTAGATAAATGGTATACCCTGAGGTGAGTGAAGAGCATTGGAGAGATTACAAACAAGTGTATTTGGGCAAGTGAATCCTGTGCTGGTGTTTGGAGTTAAAGACACAAGGCCGGCTGTGAGTTGCAGTCATGTCATTCTCTCTACTTCACACACTATGCAAATGTTATCCTCCCAGGTGAGTACACTTCAATTAAGAGTTACCAATCAATGGTATTTGGACAAGAGAACACTGGACTGGTGGCTGGATGTACAAACACAGGGCCTTCCTGGCCTTAGTAGTCACTATCACTACCTCTACTTCCCCCATTTGACACATGGTATCCTCCCAGATGAGTAAACTTACATTAAGATTTACCGAACAGGGGTCTTTAGACAAGTTAACACTGGGCTGGTGTTTGGAGCTACCAAAACAGTGCCTCCTGTAAGTTGCCGTCAAGTTATTCCCTCTACTTCATACCCTTGACAAATGTTACCCTCCCAGGTGAGCACACTTCATTTGTGGGTTACCAAACAATAGCATTTGGACAAGTGACAACTGTGAGTTGCAGTCAGGCCTCTCTCTCTCTACTACACACACTTGACCAATGTTTTCCCCACAGGTGACTACACTTCAATTGAGAGTTCACTATAGATGCACTGTAGCATGTGACCACTGTGCTAGTGTTTGTAGTTACAGGAACCGTGCCTCCTGGGAGTTGTAGTTATGTCAGTCACTGTACTAAACATACTTGACTAATGTTATCTTCACAGGTGTGTACACTAAAATTGATAAATAACAAACAGGGGTATTTGGACAGGTGACCACTGGGCTGGTGTTTGGAGTTATGGAAACAGTGCCTTCTGGGAGCTGCAGTCATGTCAGTTCTGTACTACATGCACAATACAAATGTCATCTCCTCAGGTGAGTACACTTCAACTGGGAGGTGCCACATAGAGATCTTTGTCTACACCAGTATTTCCCAACCTTTTGACTCCAGAGGACCCCCACTAAATCACTACTGGAAGCCGGGGACCCCCATGAAATTTGTACGATTTAAATTTCAAACATTAAAACAGTAATTCGCAAAAAATACACAAACAAGTACACGCCAAACAAATACTCAAAACAGTAAAGATATCATTATTTTATATTGGAAAAAGTTGCAAAAATTGGAAATTTTTAATGGGAAGGTTGGTGCTGCATCTCGGCGACTAACTTTTCAAAGTTTGGTTTTATTTAGGAAAGCTGAATCCTCAAGTCAGATTCTACATTTCCCAAGCGATTTTTGTTCTTATTTTTCAGATACATAAACTTTTGAATTTAATTTGTGGTGGGCAAAGGCCTCTCATCTCTCCATAGCCTCTCTGCCACATGTATTTAGTTTGATTATAGCACCTCTCATACCAGTGAAGGGTGTTGAATCACTTTACAGGGGACTACAAGGTGTAGGATTCACCTCATCCATACTGTTGGGCATTTTCTAACAGTGCTTGGTCTGGAAAAACACAAACTCAGGATTCAGAACATAACACAGTGGCTAGCCTTGACTTTAATAATAGCGTACTCCTATGCAAGCAAACCTTTTTTTTTAGCAGTAATGAAAGAATTGGAAAAAATATAATTTTCTAATTTGTTCCATGTAGTTCTTTATTGGCAGTTCATAACTCACTGTGCCAGATTATGATTGTGACTTATGAACTGCACAATAACAAAAGAATCTCTGTGACAAAAGCAGTAATCCACTGTGCTATGTACATAAAATGTGGTTCTCTTTGCATGATACACGTTCTTCGCATCTGGCATATTAACCATCTGCACTACCTCCAATGAGTCAAAACTGCACTACTAGACAAACTCACATCTCTCTAGCAGGTACATTAATCACCAGAGTTATCTTGACACTTTTATTTATGTTGGTAAGCTTACACTGAACTTTGCAGTGCTTTTAATGCTGCCACACAAATGAATAAACTGATAAAAAAGCACGCACATGTTTCTGTAGAGGGCCCAGCTGGAGAAGTGGCTTCATGCCGGTCCAGGCCTGCAGACCCCCTGGGAATGTTTCACGGACCCCTGGGGGTCTGCGGACCACAGGTTTGGAAACGCTGGTCTACACCATTTAGGGGAGGCCCTGTAACCCCACTGTATCTGGGCCAAATCTCAAGACACCATTATAAATATACAGAGGGGATAAATATGTATGTATCAATATATATCCTACATGAAAACATCAATTAATCATTGAGGACAATTATTGTCTTTCTTATTTCAAATATTTATTAGTGTTTTTGTGTCTCCTTGTTTAACTCTTATCCAAGGGTGGAATTATAGGGTTAACACCACTATACACATAACTACATATCCAACATTATACAAACGGACAAATAACCAATAACAAACAACATCCTAAAACAGCACAATTAAAAGTGAAAAATAAAAATAAAAAATGATTTTTAGCACTAAAGTCTTTCTTTAGATAAGCTGCTAAACTTTCTTCCGGCAAACAGTCTTATAACATGAGGTAATGGTATTTGGTATCGTTTTCTTTAAGGTTGTTTCCTCCCAATGCTTATACACGATACCATCTCATTTCCATTGTTCCATTGTTACATAATTTCAAGAACATTCCTCCAAAATATGGTTGACACGTTTTGGCCTTTCAACTTCTGGCCTCCTCAGGACATCAAACACAGTGCCTTATTTTTGAATATGAAATTGCCTTGTTAGAAATCATCCTTCCGTTACGTGTTTCTACACTCTGTCAAGTTGAAAAACAACTCTCCCTCTTGTAGACTGCTATAATTGCATTTTATGCAGGTGCTGCGACCATCTTCCGACCAGTGTCGAAAACAACCTGGAATCCATTGGTTACGTGTTGGACAGCTGCCATTACTGTTGAGTTGTTCCATGCGGCATTCCAATAGGGACACCTCAAAGTCTGTCAGGCCCAACACACCCAAATCTTTTGTTTCAACCTCCAAGACGTGGCAGTGGTACATGGACTATTGATGCTCTGACAATCTGCTTTCGATACCCACTGGAATATTCAGCCCCAATTTCCCCTTTCAAATGAGACCCGTCTGTGATAGCGTGGCACCTGCCGGGAAAATAGAGATCTTCGGACAGGTGAACCCTGGGCTGGTGAGTGGGGTAACAGTAAATAAGGCAAAAGGTGAGCTGTGAGCATGCATGACAACATTTTCGTGAAATTATTTGTGTTGTGACCTACCAGACCACTCCCCCAGGTATTCCTGTCAAACCCTCAGGATGCAGGATGGCCAAGATCTTCTGCTCTAAGGGAAAGAGATAGAATAGGGCATTGAAAGGGCCTCCGTCAGTCTTCTTGGGCTGCAGCTGGTGCCTGGAGACTATGGAACGGGCCTTGCCCCTGAAGGCATTCCACCTATTCCTGATATCCTCCCTTGTGCGCAGGGTGGTGCCTACAGCATTCACTCTGTCGACTATCCTGTCCCACATTTCCATTTTCCTACTGAGAGGGGTATGGTGAACTTGTGCTCCAAACAATTGTGGTTCTACTCTTATGATTTTATCCATCATGACCCAACTTATCTTCTGAAAAACAGGGTTTGGAACGTGACATGGTGGAACAAAAAAAATGGGTGACAGTGACTAATTAAACTGGGGAATTGCAAAAGGGTGTGAATAGACCAAAGTGTGTGCAGGGTGTTCAATTAGATGGTGAACAAAGGGGTGCCTAATATACGGAATCTGTGGACAAAAAGCGTTCTGCCTTCTGTGTCTGGCTATGTAGATGCATAGAATTGTGGTCTGTGAAGGTGTGCATTTTATGGATCAAATCTGTTTATTGGTTTAAGATGCAAGAGACACGTTACACAGCTATGCGCCTACAACCTCCTCGGCCGGCAGCATATAGCATCATCTGTCATATAGTCCCAAAAAGTGGGTCCGGTAGAGAGAGTTGATACAGCTAAGGCTTAAATACATTATTGTCCCTCTTGCATCAGACAACAGCAAACAAGAACGGATACCACAAGAATCCGGAAACCAGCAGGAAGGAAAAAGAAGAGAATAGAAAGGTTGAATACAACAAAGAAAATGAGATAGAGCAACATAAACCCTCCCATCAACACTCAGCAATGTGCCTCCCCTGTGCCCACCCAAGCCCCCACCCCACCATCCACCAGGGTCCACATCTCATGCCCCCCCCCCCAAGCCTGGCTGCCTCCACCCCGATCAAGCGTCGCTAAGCAACCGCAGCACTTTTAAATATGCGAGGCAGGTGAGTTCGTTAAATTCAGCGGAAAGAATCTGAATAAAGGGTCTCTGGCTGGCCGCTAAGGTTAAATTCTCCATCGCTAAAATATACCAGAGTTTATATATCCAGGAGGTATAGCTCGGAACCCTGTCCGTGCCCCAGAGACCAAGAATCACCTGATGTGCCGCATTGAGGGCAAGGTTGATCTGTCAAAGAGCGGAGGGGAACGGTGAGAGGGTTAGATAAACCCAAAATAGTGTATGTCGGGAGCCTTCGGATCTCTGTGTGGAATACTCTGTCTATTTCATCCAGAATGCTACTCCAGTATCTTGTCAGCTTCGGGCAGTGCCACAGCAAGTGAATGAGTGTGCCCGTATTTCCACAGCCCCTCCAGCAGAGCCCACATTTAGTGGGGTCCCACTCCTGTATTCTCGCGGGGGTGTAGTACCAGGAAGTAGCTATCTTATAGGCCGTTTCAACCCATGGTATGTGGTGAGATGTGTGGAGTGCCCTGAAATGTATTCCCTCCCACTCCTCTTCCGTCAGTTCTCTCTCAATTTCCCTCTCCCATCGCTTCTGCCCCTTCGTCTTGGAGAGTGGTATGGCCCTAAGGAGATGTGCGTAGATTTCCGATATCAGCCGCTTATCATCTTTTTTCCCTATAAGCCATTTCTCAAATGCAGTAAGTGTTCTAGCTACTAGAGGGTTAACTTTCAGCTGCAGCACCCAGTGCTGGACCTGGTATGTCAATCTGCCCGCTTCCATTAAACCATAGGTCTCCCTCAACTGGTCAAAGGGGATAATAACATCTATGTCGAATAGATTCCCCACCCTTCTACACCCCCCATCATGCAGACATTGAAAGCCGTCTGAATTCAGGCCGGGGGCAAACTCAGGATTCGCGCATATCGGTGTCATGGGGGAAGGGAAAGTTGTCAGGCCGCATCTGATCGCCACTGCATCCCACACCTCGAGAGTCATGCCAGTGATAGGAGAGGAGTAAAGCCCTGTCGCCCTGTGCCTACGTCGCAGCAAAGGTTCCTTCCAAATATGGGACCCAGCGACCGCCTGGTCCATGAAGCACCAGTGCTTCTCTGTCAACGGGCAACTTCACTCTAGTAGAAAATGCAACTGAGCTGCCTGGTAGTATTTTAACAGGCAGGGAACCTCTTGCCCCCCTTCTATCTTCGAACGGTATAAAGTGTGGCGTGATATCCGTGCAGGTTTCCGGTCCCAAATAAACTTCAAGATCGCCGTCTGAAGCGTAGCTATAGGGTTAGACAGCGGAGTAAGAGGAAGCGTCTGAAACAGATAGAGTATGCGCGACAAAATGGTCATCTTAAATGCGCCAATCCTGACGAACCAAGATAATTTATGCTTCCCCCATATCTCTAAGTATTTTAGTACCTCTCTGGAGAGGGCAGCATAATTCATGCGGGATGTCTTTGCAGCCGTCTTCGCTAAAAAACGATGATGCTCATATGAAGGGGAATCTAGAACGCAGTTCATTCTTGTGGTCCGGAGGGACCGACAGGTTTAGGATCTGAGATTTCTGTGCATTCCCTTTGAACCCTGAGACCATACCAAATGCATGTAAAGCGTCCGTAAAGCATGGAAGCTAGACCATGGGCTCTGCCAGCGTAAAAATCATGCCATCAGCGTTAAGACTGATAAGGTGGTGGTCACCCCCAAATTTAATGCCTGTAATATGAGGATCAGCTCGAAGTCTTTGTGCCAAGAGCTCCATGTAGAGAGCGAACAGGAGCGAGGAAAGGGGGCACCCCTGTCTCGCTCCCCTTCTTATCGGAAACAGCAGCAATACCTTTCCGTTAACGCGGACTGCCGCGCTGAGCTCATGGTAGACACACTGGATCCAGGTCAGGAGCGTCGGCCCCACCCTGAAACGCTCCAACACCCGGAAAAGGTAAGGCCAACCAAACGCCTTCTCCGCGTCGATAGTAAGAAGGAGTGCCTCCCTATGGGACCTGTGAGTTTTATCTATCAAATGTAAAATCCGTATTGTGTTATCCCCTCAGTGTCTGTGGGGTATGAAGCCCACTTGATCTGGGTCGATAGGCCCGGGCATAAATGGGTTGAGACGCTGTGCTAATATGCCCGTAAACAACTTGGCATCTATGTTTAGAAGCGAGATGGGTCGGTATGATCCACACTCCTCTGGATCCTTCCCTGGTTTATGAATGACCGTAATGATGGCTTCGAGCATACTGGGAGCAAGGGTCTTGGTCTCCGTGAAAGAATTAAACAACCGGGTGAGTACACGGGCTAGCTCCGGACAGAAAGTTTTCTAAAAAAAGCGGGGTAAAACCATCAGGGCCAGGCGACTTCCCCACCTTCAGACACGAGATAGCCGAAATCACCTCCTCCAACCGAATAGGTTGGTCAAGGAGAGCTGCATCTTGCTCCCTTAGTGGTGTGACTAGGCAATCAGAAAGGTAGGAAGAGGGGTCGGGATCAATAGTCAGGTCCTCCATATACAACACCCTGTAAAAATCTGAAAAGGCTTCCGCTATTTGCATGTCGGTGCGCGCCTCCCCCAGAGAGGGGGAACGCACCATCTGTACAGCGGGGGCGTGCCTCTGATCCCTTAATTTCTGAGCCAGGACCTTCCCACACCTATCGCCCCCTATGTAACACTTATGTTTAAGTCGCGATAATGCATATTCCGCCCTATCCCAGTCCAGTCTCTTCAATTGCAAACGCATCTTATCCAGCTCCCTCCAGACTCTGGGAGCACCCGTATGCTTGAGAGTGCTCCAGAGCCGCCACTCTCCGCTCCAGAGCCTCCCTCTGGTCTCTACGGGCCTTGTATTCTTTAGCCGAGAGGGAAATCACCGCCCCCATTATGACCACTTTAAGCGCCTCCGAAAGTGTCTCTAAACTAGTTAGCCCATTATCAATCTGATCAAGATAGTCCCTGATCACCTGTCGCACAGCGTCTGTCATATCCCGGGACTGCAACATCGTGTCCAGAAAGTGCCAGACTCAGGTGTGCTGTCAAAGTTATAGGAGCATGATCCGCCAGGGTCCCTGGGCTCTACTGAAGTCTCCTGAATCCGTGAACGGAACTCCGAGGAGGCTAAGAAATAATCTATGCGTGCATACTTTTTTGAGGCAGCTGAGTAAAACAAGTAGTCTTGAAGGCCCGGGTGGGCTGTCCGCCAAATATCTTCCAGGTCACAATCAGCCAGCCACTGAAACACGGCTAAAGTCAAAGCCCCAGTCTGCCCATATCGATGCCCTGATCTATCCAAGTCATTGTCCATAACAATATTGAAATCCCCACCTACAAGTATAGCCCTGTCTGGGGTCGTGAAGGTCGGGGATAGAGCCTGCTTCATGACACTTTCTTGTTGAGTGTTTGGTGCGTATATACTGGCAATTGTGAAATGAAAAAAGTCTATGCGGAATCTCGGAGTCAGATTTCTGCCCTTAACCTCATGGATCTTAGCAATGACTTCCCAAGGGAAGGACCTCGAGAACAAAATCACCACCCGCCCTGCTTAGTGGGGGTGAAGGACCAGTACTGCAGGGGGAACCACGTAGAACACATACGAAAGGTATCAGTAGCCAGCAAGTGCGTTTCATGTATCAGACAAACATGACTCCCAGAGCGCTCTAAGAAAGATAAAACTGCCTGCCTCTTCGAAGGGTTATTAAGGCCTCGGACATTGAGGCTTAACCACTTAAAAATCAGGCCAGTAGAAGGAGATGAGAGGCCATGACAGCCGACCTCTACGGTGGGGCTGGATTCGGGGACAACCCCGGGTAAGGCAAACACGGGGTATTATAGCAATCTCAGATAGAGAGTGTGATTCCTGTAAGGGGAGTAAATTATAACTAGACAAGAAGGCACAACAGGTGCATAACAACCAACAATCTAGTCCTCTATGAGAAGTCTACGTCGAGGCAGAGCTCCAAGCCGAGGTCTGGAACATGTTGCAAGGCCCACTCCTGGCATCCAGAAGCCCCGCCACTCAGGCCCAGCTCTAGTCATGTACAATCCATTCCCGCAGGACGGTCCACGGGCACCTCCACCAGCTACCAGCAGTAGTCAGGGCCTATGGGCCGGCACTGGCGGTGATACTATTCAGAACTGCTTGTCTCTCCTGTGCCCGCTCCTTTGACAACGGCCGCGAGGCCTCCGCTTCCTTTCTTTTCGCCGCCATCCCGGCCGGCGCTCAGCAGGACCCCCACCGGGGGAACCCCGTCCGCTGCTCCGTCTCCTCCAGACCCAAAACCCGGCAGGCCTCCTGCAGCGTCTTTACTTGTATCGTCGGATCCCCCCACCGGAATACGAGTCTAAAGGGGTGACCCCAGGTGTAGGACGTGGAGTTGGCCCTTAGGTGATCTGTAATGGGCTTAAGCTCTCTATGCCTCTGCAGCGTCAGCATGGAGAGGTCCTGATAGAGCTGCAGGCTGTGCCCTTGAAAATGGATCTGAGGAAGATTACGCGCCCTTTGAAGAATAGCTTCTTTGGTCGTAAAATTATGTACGCACGCTAAAATATCAGGGGGGCGCGCTCCTGCACCCCCTATCCGGCCCGCTCTGTGGACCCGATCCAGCGTAATCTCTTGCGTGTCTTCAGGGGTTAAGAGGGAGCTAAACAAGGCCGTAACAAAATCTCTAATGTCGTCTCCCTCTGCCCCGTGCTGAACCTCTCTAATGCGTATATTATGGCGTCTAGAGCGATTTTCCAAGTCTTCGGTCGCGATCTGCAACTGTTCCTGCTGTTCACGCAAGCGAAGTATTTCCTGTTGAAGTTGTTCGACTTCCTCACCTCTGGAGATCTCATTATTCTCCATACTGGACACTCTTTCCCCCAGCGAGGTGATATCAGTACGTAACTCCGGCATCTCCTGGGAGATATCTCTTCAGAGCTCCTGCAGATCCACCCTCAACCAGTTGAACAAGGAAGTAAGGAAGACTTTTGTAACCGGGGCCTCTCCATCAGCCTCTGCCTCTCCCTGTCCTTCGGGCCCCCGCGTCGGGGCTGTGGCCTCAGCCTGCTTACCCTGCGATGGGTGCGATCTCGTCAGCATCTCCCTTACCGACTGATCCCTTTTAGGTTTGGTAGATGCCACCGCCACTCTCAACGCCCTGCAAGGCCTCCACTCCGTTCAGCGCAAATGACCATGCTCCACAGATCCCTTGCCTCCTCGCCGCGGGCTGAACAGTACCGCCGAACCCCCGATCCAGGTTCAGAGTCGCACTCGTCACCCCCGGGGCCGCCGTTCCCTGCTGCAGGCAGGGGCAGGAGGAGCCAGTCACCTCATCCCAGCTCCCCGGGAACGCCGCTGGCCACTCCCGGGCCTGTCAGGTCCCCTTGGGATCAGAAGGCCCAATCCGCACAACGCCGCCGCCCACTGCCACCTCACCGCACCACGGACCGATCAGTCCCGCCGAATTCTCCCTTTGCCACCACTCTCAAATTTATTTGAAGGCCCACAGGCCCACTGCTCTGTCAAAGGTGGCACCTCTGGGTCCCACAAGGCCGCTCCCCAACACCAACCGCTGGGCTTTCTTTGGGTCGGGGGGCCCAGTCCGCACACAGTCAACGCGCACCCTCCCCTCCGCCCCCCAGCCGGGTACCTGAGCGGCCCCACACTCACCACCGCCTTCACGAGGTCCAGACGTGGTCGTTGCCGCCACAGATGGGTCTGAGCCCAGCCGGCCGTGCCCTCCACTGTCCTCAGGGCCGAAGGCCTGGCCACCAGGGCCAGCCACACGTGGCCCAAGCTCTGCCGCCCGATCAGGCCCAGCCCCGGAGCCTGCCCCGCGTAAACTCGGGGAGCCCCGTCCAGCCGCCGGGCGCCGCCAGCACCCACACTCACCCAGTGCCGCTCAAAAAGAGAGGGCCCGGGCCCGCAGTGCCACTATTCCAGGCCCGGGCGGCAGAGCTCCAGAAGATGAGTCTCCTCACTCCGCCATCTTGGCCATGCCCCCCGAAGGTGTGCGTTTTATAGCGTCCTTTGCAGGTGTATCCAGTGTGGCAATGTGTGTCAGCTGTGTTGTTTTCCAATTCATCCAATGTGCAGTTGTGTAGTACCTTGCTGACCACGAACCGCCATGGTTTGGACCACCATTGGCTGACCGCCATGGGGGACCGCCACAGCAACTGTGTGCTTGTAATAAGGATGGTGGTTGGTCGTGGTACTGATGGCGCTGGAGGTAGGACAGCCTATTTCCAGGCTGCCGTACAGCTGGCAGGTCAACTTTTTTGCTTGGCGATTAGCAGTCCTGCATGTATAACTCGTAATAGAGTGGTCTAAAGACCGCCAGCATGGCGGTCTATACAGGACCGCTAACATGGCGGTCCCACAGCCAAACTCATAAGGAGACCCTTTATGAGTCCCAATTGTGATTGAACAAAACACAGAACTCTCCCAGAACTGCACTACCCAGCAGAGTTATCCTGCCGCTATCATAACCTCTCAAAATTGCTGAGCACACAAAGATCTCTGCAGCAGGTGTCTTAACCCTGTAAAATAATTTAAATACAGCCACTTTGTGACCAATTAAGTAAACAAGAACAGATTTGCTGTCACATTCCTCCTTGGTGCCAGATTTTTGTTAAATAAATATACAAGTTGACTGCCAGGGTCTACTTTTCAAGCTCTGCCACTCGTATGTCCACCTCCTTTCCTCTGCCACATGTTGACCCCCAATTTATTAGTTCCTGCAGTGCTTTTTTAGGTTTTGCCTGCACAGCACTTGCACTGTGCTTGTAAAATCTATTGTGTTTAATATAAATCTTAGAAGGGGCTTACACCATGCCTTTACTTTTTATTGGTTAGTGTGCTTGTCACTTACTTTTCCTCCCTTTATATTAGCTGCACACATTATTTCCTGTTGTTCCATGTATGTTTGCTCCTATCAGTGTCCCAAGACCCAGTGTCCCAAGTGTCCTTTTCATCTACCAAACTTCTTTGTGAGGCTGCTCTCTCAGGTTTGCGTGTACAGGATGTTGAGCTGACACCGAGACTCAAACCCAGGCCCGCAGCTTCAAGGTCGGCAGTTCTGACCATTACGCCACATCCTGTAGCCTGCCCCTTCTCTTCTATTTTCAGTACTCTTGTTTAGCAATCACAGCTGGGTCACTTTGCCACAGCTCCTTGCACACACCCCTCAATGCCACCCCCCTCAGTCTATGGCTCATGTTCTGACTGCCCACTTGCATCTGCTGTTCTTGTTACAGATAAACCCTTTTGTATCATTTGTTGCAGTCTAAAGCTCTCTTATTCCTTAATTTTTGTTGAACTGCCACAAAATTGTTAAATAAATATATACATAGATAAATATTAAAGCTCATCACGTCTTGTTCTCCTCGAAGGAGGTACAGCCAGCCTCACTGCAGAAACCTCCCTCAGTGCTGCCCCCCTCCTTCAGCAATCACGGCTGGGTCACTTTGGCACCACTCCTCGCAAATCCCCCTCAACACGGCCCCCCTCTCCGTCTATGGCTGCTGGAGTTGTCTCATTCTCCTCATCGGAGGTACGCCAGCCAGAGACACAGGACCCGGGAGCCGTGCTGCGGGGCACCGGTCATTGCAAGTGGTTCAGCTTCGGTATCATCTCCATGATCAGTGGCCAAGGCAGCCCCCCTGGATGATTCTGTTTCATGGTATAACAGGTGCAGTGGCACAGTACCGAAAATCTCCAGGAAACCCAGTGAACACTTATTGTAGCTAGATTGTTGGAAACAGCCTTTTCTGTAAGGTTATACCCAAACTTATTGCCTTTCTCCTCCTATTTTTCTGACCCTCTTTTTGTTGGCTTTAGGACCCTGGGCACTTTGCCACTGCTAATCAGTGCTAAAGTGCATGTGCTCTCTCCCCTAAAAATTGGTGTAGTTGGCTTACACCTGTTTGGCTTATTTAATTTACCTGCAATCGCCTTGTAAAGTGGTATACCATATACCCAGTAAATTAAATGCTACTAGTGGGCCTACAGTGCTGATTGCACCATCCACGGACGTAGCCTTTCAAACTTGTCTCAGGCTTGCCACTGCAGCACCTGTACGCTCAGTTTACTGCCACATTGGCCTAGCAAGTCAAACTACTTGCCAAGGCTAGAACTCAATTTTTACTACACCTAAGTCACCCCTAAGGTAGGCCCCATGGGCAGGGTGCTGTGTATGTAAAAGGTAGTGTCGCGTAGGCTCTCATTATTCTAATGAGACTACTGGATTTGAGTGGCAGAATCGCCTGCGGTGTGGGACACAGAGTCTTAACCCACTACAGGTGACACAATTGACTCCTCAGGGAAATCGTGCTCACTCAGGTCTCATCTGTTTCTCTCAATTACCTTAGTCTCACATATACAAGGACAAGCAGAGGCAGTATAGGTTTCAATAAGGTTTTAGTGAATGACTGCATCTTAGATAATAAAGTACGTACTGGAATAACCATAACGATAAAGCTTGACAGGATAGAAATAATGCTACCATATTGTCACTAGAGTCAATAGACTAATTCCTACCTAGGCTATATTAGAGCACAGCATGTTAAGCTCAAGTTCTGCCCTTCAGGTTACCCTGGGAAGACGTTATCCCCCATACCTGAGGAAAGGCCTGAAGTCTGCATAAGCAGCTGTAGTGAAGCGTTCAGCAATCAGCATGCAGTCGTGGTCATCTGGCTGGAATCTCCCTCTAACGTGTATGGGACTGGGAAGGGTTTTTATAATAAAACAGCTGATGTTCTGAGAAAATGTCCCTATTAAGGATGTATATATTTCTATGAATACCAGAGACAAAATGCTACCACGTTTATCGGCAACCTATCTTACTGCAGCCTTGAGAGAAGCACAGAGTGAAAGAAATGTCTTGTTTGCTGGCCTAGGCAAAGAACAGCTAGATAGAAACAAATAAACAAGACCGCAAATGTGGCTACTGTTAAAATAATCAATGAATCTGAATAAAATATATCTAGGTTAAAGTGCACAACGGCAGGCCTACTGTGCTAAAATAACATGCATGGAGCTATAACTAAAATGGCCTAAGATGTACTTAAGTTATGCATAAAAAATTTCAATAATGACAAGTTAAAAGACAGTTGAGCATATATAAAAGGACATTAAAATGTTAACTTGTGGTGTAAAAAGGATGAATTTCAAGAGTCATAGTCATTTTGAAAGTTGCCAATAGAATCCGGGACAATTGAAGACAGGAAATCTTCCACTTTGGCAGGTGTTAAAGTAGGAAATGCATTGCCAAGAATGACCAAGGAACATTTGTGTTCCATAGCCTGAGCTTCAGCCAAGGCAGCAGCATTCCGTGGTGTGCCCAATAATGAGTTCAGAGCCGCATCCTCCAGAAAGGGCAACTCATAATGAGCATCCCGTAGCAAACGCACCCTCAATGCGAATGTCTGGTAATAAGCCCTCAGCGAGAACATCAACAGATCAGTGTACAATGAAAGCAAGCACTGTATAGAAAGGGTGGGAGCGCTTGCATTCCTCCTTGATGCAGCGGGACAGCCATTGCGCTGAAAAAGTAGCAATAGCAAAATGCCACCTATTATAGCCAAAGTTATTGGAAATCCCCTGAAAATACTGGAGAATATTGAGTGGATGGCTGATAGTATTAAACCAAATATAGAGGAGAAGGTGTGAATGAAACCAGAACCAACAGCCTTAAAGAAGTTTGCGATTCTAGTAGTACTGGATGCATTAAATATTAGTCTCATAAGCTCACCAAAGTGTCTCTGAAAGTTGGTACTTAAAAGGGACTGTATCTCTCCTGATGACCTTGCCACCTGAAGTGCGTAGGTCTCATGTGCAGATGTGAGCGCCACATGTTTTTGGAACAATAGAGCATTGAGTCTGATCAACTTGTTAAAATTCACATTAGAAGTAGCAATATGGGGCCAAATGTCAGCTACCTCTCTTTGTCTAGTGGCAGTAAAGAGTATGTCCTCGCAGCATGTAACAATCTTAGAGACCGAAACAACATAAACTATTCCGGCTCGCATCCCTCAACAGTCTTCAATATTGAGGAGACCATAACTGCCATTTGAAAGCACCTGGAACGCAGGTTTAATCAAGGGAACTGGATCTCCCTTCAGATAACAAGCCAAGTTAGCTGCCGTAACGTTACACGCCCTGTGCAAGGACAGCTGTTTACAAACCATCGAATGCCTGACAGAAGTCTTGCATTCACTACCGCTAAGAAAGACTTCTTTCATGCCACTGAGACATTTGTACGAGAAGGGCAGTTCCCACACCTCATGGATGTAACTATCTCCCAGCCTTTCATATCTGCCTACCGGAATGTGTTTTAAACAGGGTGTGAATTGGAGTGTTGAAATGGGCAAATTAATGACCCAGTGTATTAACCATTCAGCAGATGGTATTTCAGCCACAGTAAAAGCCAACTTTTCAAACTTTTTGAACTTTTTGATGTTTAACATAACATAAGTTGCTTCTTTCTTAGCCATTAGTTGTTGTTGTCGTGTTAAATTAAATGTAGAAAATATGTCCCTTGCGCTAACGTGTTGCCAGGGAACGCAACCTGCCTTCAATGTTTGAAGTGTCCAACCCAACTGCATAATGGAACTTAATTGACTTTGTCAATGGTGTAACGAGGACATATCACTTTGTATTATGTCTATTGCAGAAGAAACAATGTTGTTTAATGTGTATATATGGTCAGACATGGTATTAATCCCATTATCTACAACATCTAATGCCTTCTGTAAGTTTTCCTGGTCTATTTGCCTTAACCGGGCAGCAGCTTCTTGTTGGGAAAGCTTCCAAATTTCATTATATAATACATATAAGAAGCGCTTTCTGCGTTGTTTTCTGGGGCCTAACAGGAAGTCCTGCAAGTCAGTGTTATTAGCCTGAGACTGAGGTGTTCTCTCACAGCATCTAGTGAAGAACTCTTCAACCATTGCTGGCATAGTTTCCCTACACTGTATGTTGTTACTATACCCGCATGTTCGGATGATACATAGCGAGGGTCCGTTCTACTAGTTCTAAAACCCCCTTGGAGTTTATAAACCTTTTATGACACCTATTGATATCTATTGGCCACAATAACCACCCGCCAGGACGTGACAGTGAAGCATTAAACGTGCCATTTTGGACCCATTCATTGAGCTGATCTTCAGTTGCATTTATATATTTTTGCCATTTGTGAAATTTTGCAGGGGCCGGAACACTAGACGTGTTCAATTCCTTCGTTTTTGCTAAGCCTAAACAACTTGTTTGTTATACAATTTCATTTTAAAATATCATTTGAACAGGAATCAGGCATGCTCTAAACCAGTGATAATCAAAGTACGGCCTGGGGGCTGCATGCGGCCCTCCTGACATTTACATGCCGCCCCCAGGTCAACAGCAGCACTGTGCTGCTGTTTATTGGACGTGGTACCAGCACTAAGCTCTGTTAACTAAACGGGCAAGTATTTAGTTGGAGGCTAATTGAAAAGGGAGTAACTAGGGTGTCCTGGAACTCAACTTTAGAAACACCTTTATTATTAGAGACATCGTGCAGCAGAAATATAAAAGTATGATCTGTCTGAAATTCAAAAGGTGCATTTCATTAACCTGCAGAACCGTTTCACCTTAGTACACACAATTATATCACTGCACTGAGAAGTATTTTTAGAGTGATGATTTTTAAACATAAATTAAAAAACTTGCATCCTCCTTTCCCCCACACCCTGGCAACAATGTGAACTGTGAACTAACAGGCAAGCCAGCTGTTATGTGAACTCTTTGGGAGGGCTGGGTTTCTATTGTACACAAACAACATTATATTTGATTATATCAGACACAGAAGGTATTATGCAGCATACATCCTGAAGACTTATTTCAAGGTTCTTATATGTGATGATGAAGAAAAAGGAGGAAAAGTGAAGTCAAACATTTGCCCTGGATCACACAATTTGGTTAAGTGGAGAAGGAAGGATTTATACCCAAGTTTGTGGTTTCACATTGCGCAATTCAGACACTAGATATATACGCTTCACTTACCCTGCAACCACTTTAGCACTACCTCTCCCCACCACCAGCCCTCCGACCGCCGCCCTGCGAGCCTCAATGCGGCCCTTGGTCACAACACAGACCAAAGAGTGCTGCCCCTGGGAAAATGTTTGTGAGTACCCATGCTCTAAACAAATCTTCCTTCCCCCTTATTTGCCAGTTTCTAGTTCCCCACACACTTTTTAAGTTTTTTAAGTCAATCGACTTCGGCCAATATTCATAGACTTCTATAGCCAATCGGGAAACAAAGGAATCAGAATAAATGAATTTCATATCTGTCAATAATATGTGTACATTTTCCATTGATGGCAATTCAAAATAATATGACTCAGCATTTCTAACATTGTGCCCAGAACAATATGCAAACTTTACAGAATATGTTTTAGAACTCCCCTGTGGTGGAGTTGGACAATGTTCCCATTGCGTGTAATTAAAGATAGTCTTTGGGGTACTTGCTCTGTGAATGAAATGGTGCCCATAATAATTATAGCAAAACATATCACCATAATTTTCTTTAGATTGATAACATCTTCACTTGCAAATACAGTATAATACTGCAATTCAGTCATCATAGAATCAACTGTTTTCACATACCAGTCATCAGAAACAACTCTGGGTATTATTACATCGTTCATTGAAAGTTTAAACACATGTGGTATTTGAATGACCTCTGTCGGGCCATATATATCAAATGTTACTTTATCCCAAACAATCCCATCAGGAATTGGTATAGCGGAAATGTTCACAAAAGACAAGTCTCTGCGAAACTTGTGCTAAGAGAAATGAGGTTTTAGGCCCTCATCCACCAGTTCAACTGTTGATCTTTCAGGAAGAAAATGACCATGTATTAATAAAAAAAGTGTTATGACAAAACCAATCCAAAGGAGGAAAGCTAGTACAGTCAAAGAAAGCCACAGATAGTTCCATGGGAGAATAAAGTAATTTGTTTTAAGCCAGTTTATCAGTTTACGTGTTTTTGACAGTTCAGATGTAGAGGAGGTGAATGAGTCAGAAAAGGTGTCGTTGATGTCGGCGAAGTATCCAGGAGTGGTTTGTGCAAAAGCTGGAGCCGTATTTGTAGGTGGAGAACTGGTGGAGGTCTCCTGCAGTTGTTCAGAATAAATGACGCCATCCGTCTGTGTTGAAGTTGTGACAAATCGATCAGTACTTTCATTATTGTTTGTTGGAATGGATGTGAGTGGAACTAATGCAAGATCATTTTCCACCCTCCCCAAGCTCGGAGAGGTGTCAGCGTTGCTGTTCACAACTTCTAGAGGGACTTCTTGACCAGTAGTGAGAGGGATTCGGGGAATACTGGCTGTTCCTCTTGGTCTGCTGTGCAGGATCGGCCACATGTTGTAACTTGACAATGTTGATAGATACAAAGCAGTTTTCTTTAGCACCAGCCAACGGTGGTAGAATGACAGTTCTGGTACCGTGTATTCCCAAGACTGGGACCGGTGCACGATAAGAAGGACCAAACTCATTTTTCACAGCAACCTTTTCACGTACTAGACCCCCAACTTTAGGAATCCAGCCGGTGGGTGTTATCGGTACATCCTTAATTCCTGTAGAGGCAGCAGTGGCAGAAGTGTTGCCATCAAGGAACTGTTGTAATTCCTGCAAGACAGTGACATGTTCATTTATGTCAAAAGGTGTTTCTGCTGCCTCCACGCCAGGGCCATCAAGATCTTGAACATACATTTGAGTTCTGAACAGGCACTCATAAGAAGTACCACCCCCCTGGGACCTTCTAGACAGATTGTTGAGTGCTCTCTGGACTCCATACAGGTGGTTAAGCCAACAACGACCCATACCTAAGACTCTGGCTATTAAGGACTGCTTTAAATCATGGTTCGTCGCTCCATGACACTATTTCCCTCGGGATGAAATGGAGTTGGACCCCTAACGAAGCCATGGGGTCCCTGAATGCCCTTGAGGTGAAAGCAGGGCCCTGGTCCAAGTGGAAAGCCGCAACTGCATATGTGCTGATAAAGACTCGCAAATCTTTAAAAACAGTCCGAGCGTTAGCCGAGCGCTGTGACCACAACCATAGAAATCTGGAGCAGGAGTCAACGGCGACTAAAATGTATTTGTATGCACTATTTGGTGTTAGAGGACCTCAATGGTCCAAGTACACACATTGTAATGGTTTGTTGGAAATTAGGAGGGGTGTCTGCGGTGGGCACTTAGCAGTGGAAACCTTAATTTGTTGGCAGATGTCATAACAAAGGACATACTGCGTGGCCTGTTTTGTATAGACCTGGCCACCAATAACGTCCTTGCAACAATGATATTGTGGCTGCCACACCAGCATGGGCAGATGCTTCCCCCCATGCGCTGCTTTAATCAACTCCGATCTTATGTCTTTGTTGGGAATTACTCAAACCCCTATGCCTGGTATTACTACATACGCGTCTAGGAAGCCTCCCATTCAGTAGGAATATTAGGCAGGAAATGCTTTTGAATAGGGCGTGCCTTCAGCCGTAGCTTTCACGGCAGCCCATATGTCATCGTCCAGTTTCGCTCCTGAGCAGGTTACTGCAGCAACAGTAGCTGTAGCTACTGCTGATTTCGCGGCTTTATCTGCCAGTGTATTTCCAGCAACATGTATTCCAACAAGCTAGTGTCCAAGTGTATGTACAACATGGACATTTGGAAAGCGTTTCCTCCAGATCTTCTACTTTTCCCCACAGAAGTTTGTGTTTGTTTAGAATCTCTGAACCCATTCTGGCGCCACTAATGCAGGTATTCATTGAAGGACTGGACACAGTAATATGAATCGCAAAAAATCAGTGTAAACTGTGTAGGATCCGTGTGTTCCAGTGCCATCACCAGAGCCTTTAGCTCTGCTAATTGTGCTGTGCCATCCCCTAGGGGTTGCATGAACGTATGCTGGGGATAAAATGTATTATCCTTCATGTAGCCACTTACAACTGCGCAAGCAGCGGAGTACTGATGTTTTGTGCCTACTGCAGGTTGTCTTTAGCCATCGGTGTACATGTCCCTTTGATATTGTTCAATAGGCAGTGTGTTTCCTGGAACTGGGTATTCTAGTTCATATTGCAAAAATTCCTGAGTTTGTAATTTTTGGTCAAAAATGTATTCTACATCAGTGGCCATCAAAGACGTTGCCCATTGAATCCAACGTGGATGTAATGCTTTAGCATTTGGAAAGCTGGCTTTCATAATAGCCTCAAGGGCTGGGATTGAAGAGACGAAAATAATGTGTTTGCCTTGGGCTAGTGGTCTTTCTTTAATGATGGCCATCTGAACAGCAGTGAGAATGTTCTCAGTGGGAGCAAAGCGTTGTTCTGCTGCGGAGTACAAATGTGATTTATATGCTATTGGGACTCTCACCCTCATTAAAGGTTACATAGGTGAAACCAATGGCACCAGCAATTACTCTGATGACCAGAAGTGTTTTGTTGTCCCTTGTGTGTAAGTGTTGTGCTAAAAGCATGTCCGTTTGCAAAGCTCTGAGAATGCATGTGTGTTCGACTGTCCAAAATGTACTTGAAGTCAGGACGTATTAAGTCATATAAAGGTTTTATGTGTGATGCATAATCAGGAATGTAAGCTCTGCCAAAATTTAGAAAACCCAATAGGGATTGGAGATTTTTAATACTATTTGGAGGTTGTAACTGTGTGCAAGAATTGTGTCGCTAGGCTCTTTCCTTCACTCGATAGCTCGTATCCCAGAAACAGGACGCTAAGGAAGGGTATCTTTGTTTTTTTTTAAAATAAATTTGTAGCCGAACTCGGCAAATCCCACAACAATGCGGGCTACTCGTCTTAAATGTTGAAGAAATTCATCATCCGTGAGAGAGATGTCATCTACATAGGACAATGCTTCAGGGTCAATGTCGTGCACTATTGAAGTCACACGAGCTGTGAACAGGTCTGGGCTGTTCTTGTACCCCTGGGGTAAACAACAGAATTTTTTCTGGGAGGCTTGTACACTGAAAATGTTTAAGTCACTACTCTCAGGTGCTATATTTTGGCAGAAGAAACCATTAGATATGTCCAGTGTTGTTTTGTATTTTTTGCACACTATGTTGTTCATGAGTGCTGTGCTATGTGAGTTTTGTATAGCATATGTGCGTGTATGACTGTTTAAATGTCTGTAGTCTAAGACTATTCTGTACGAATGGTCCGGTTTAGCTACTGGGAACAATGGATTATTCATTGGTGAGATGCAGGGTTCGATTAACCCCTGGTACTCTAGTTGTGTGAGGATTTCCCTCACGGGTGCTTTAGCATCATGTTTTATTGGATATTGGGGTTGAGGTTGAGGTTGGGGTTGATTTTCAATAGTGATTACATGATGGGGGAATCTTTATCCCACCCTACGTGGTTGCGATATAACGTGGGTGCCTGCGCCAATGCCCAATCAATGGTGTAGGATTCTGCGAGCTCTTTGGGAACAAGGGGCGCAAAAGAAGGTTTAATAACATCTTCCCCATATGGGCAAGTACGGCCAAATACAGGTGGCCAATCCTTTTCGGCCAGCAAAATATCATATATGTTTACGACGCGGTCCTAAAAGATTGCGTTGATTGTGCACTCAATGTCTCCTTCTAACTGTAGAGTTACTTTGTACACCCTATCAGGCGTGGAGACACGCATATCTGCAGTTTCTACTTGTAGGAAGTCATCAGTTGCTTTCACCTCTAGATGCTCTAGAAGATTCCGGCGAAGTATTGTGACCTTTGCCACGCTGTCTAATAGCGCCAGTGCCCACTTCTTGTTCTTCAAGAGAGCCCTCTTCTTGAGTGGCATTTCGAACTGCAACTGCTGCCATCTTTTTCTTTTTGAATTGTGGTTTTTGTTGGGGAAGTTTCTCTTCTTTTTTTAACAGAAACTTCTGTTGAGCGTTGTGATTCCTGTCTCGGTTTCACGTACTCAGTTCTCCGCTCTGACCGCCCACCTCTCTCACTGCGTCTTTCCGATGAGTCCTGGTAGGAACAAGATTGGTGTGTATCAGTATATTGATATCTGTCAGGCGTTTTTATATTATCTCTATTTCTGAGATTATATCTATTCTGTGGGTCTCCAGATGCGGAGATTCTCCCCTTTCTTTTTTGAGTGTTTGTTGCTTTTTATCCCAGTGTTTCTTATTACCCTCAGGAGCTTGCTTGGTAGAATCTTTATTAGATTTACCATGAAATTGTGGTTTTGTTGGTCTGGCCCCCAGACTATCTTGACCAATGCTATAGTAGATCTCCGCGATAATCTTTGGGAGCTCACGTTCTTGATCCTGTGGAAGAACGTCCACGAGCCGCATGTGCACCGCTAGTGTGACCACTTCCGCTTTAAGGTTAATTAATATTATTGAAGATACTATGGCTAAATTGCCCATTAGTTGCATCCCCAAGTCCAGGGCCGGGGCAGCCCCATATTTGTCTTTTATTTGTTTCAACACTTCTGTTAAGTTGGCAAGTGTCGGTGTATCGTGTGATGTAGTATAGATCGTGGCAAAAAACATGTCCCATGTATTACAGTTGTCTATCGTGGGAACCATCCCAAATGGCAAGCACATTGTTAATATTCTGTGTCTATCCTGAGGTCCCAGATGGGGAAATACTGCTTCCACTGCGTTTATTTTTTGAGCTAACCAAAATGGAATTTCTTCTAGTTTGGTGGGTACTTTACCCATGATCGAATGTGCAGTCGCAGGGTAATGCCTGGCGTTACTGCATGTGGTTGCGCCAGAGCAGCACATGCTGGGTTTGTGTTTAATGTTTGTATTACAAACTATACTAATCGTCTGTATATTGCAGTCAAATCAGCAAATAGGCAACTGACTTCAGCTACCGTTAGGTTCACTGCAGCAGGGTGTGGTGTATAAGTGGCCAATAAAGGCCAGGTAGGACCATCATTACGACCTAACCTAATGTCTAAAATTGTGTGGGGTAGGCCGCCATCAAGCCAATTATTATGTACTTGATAAGATAGAGGTGTCTCTAAATATGCGTATGCTCTGTATTGCGCAAGTACGTTTGCAGGTGTATAATGATGAAATGTATTTGTGTTTCCATCAACTGCTGGAAATGTGACCCAAGAATAAAAAAGTTCTGTTCTGTTGGCTGGATGAGCGTCAACTACAAATGTGACTGGACTCCCCTGGGCCGTTAGGCCATGTGCCAGTAAATGTGCAGTAAGGGGTGGTCGCATATTGACCACAATTGCTACCTGTTGTGGATTCGCCATAATGAATGGTAAATTTGTTCAGAGATAAGCACACCAAATGGGGATTATCCTTTTAGAGTTCAAGCTTGAACAACCTACAGTGTAAGGTAGGTACTCCCTACTTAGCTGAGGAGGAAAATCCTCAATACCATGGATGTCTCTGTATATAGTACTGAGGTGTCTTTGTATGTAGTGAGACAGAGATACTCAGGCGGACCCAAAAATTGGAGCCTGACCAAACGTTGGTGTTGCCACGTCACGTAGTCTCTCATTATTCTAATGAGACTACTGGACTTGAGCGGCAGAATCGCCTGCAGTGTGGGAAACTGAGTCTTAACCCACTACAAGTGAAACCTATCGCCCCAATCCGGGTTTAGCTCTGGCTAACTTGCAGTGTGTCATCTCTAACCAAGAGCAGGGATGATTGGGCACCCAAGCGCATGACACAATTGACTCCTCAGGGAAATCGTGGTCACTCAGGTCTCATCCGTTTCTCTCAATTTCATTAGTCTCACATATACAAGGACAGGCAGAGGCAGAATAGGTTTCAATAAGGTTTTAATGAAGCTACTGCATCTTAGATAATAAAGCATGTACTGCAATAACCAGGACGATAAAGCTTGACAGGATTAAAATTGTGACAAGGAGAGTAAGGCATAGAAATAACGCTACCATATTGTCACTAGAGTCAATAGACTAATTCCTACCTAGGTTATATTAGAGCACAGCATGTTAAGCTCTTGTTCTGCCCTGGAGGTTCCCCTGGGAAGACATCATCCCCCATACCTGATCAAAGGCATGAAGTCTGCATAAACAGCTGTAGCGACGCGTTCAGCAATCAGCATGCAGTCGTGGTCATCTGGCTGGAATCTCCCTCTAACGCGTATGGGACAGGAAAGTGTTTTAAAAATAAAATAGCTGATGTTTTGAGAAAATGTCCCTACGTAAGGATGTATATATTTCTATGAATACCAGAGACAAAATGTTTACCGGCAACCTATCTTACTGCAGCCTTGAGAGAAACACAGAGTGAAAGAAATGTCTTGTTTAAGAACACAGTGCTGGCCTAGGCAAAGAACAGCTAGATAGAGAGAAATAAACAAGACTGCAAATGTGGCTAATGTTAAAATAATAAACTAAGCTGAATACAATATATTTAGGTTAAAGTGCACAACGGCAGGCCTATTATGCTAAAATAACGTGCATGGAGCTATAACTAAAATGGCTACATAACAGTAGGACATATATGTTTATGTGCTACATGTCCCAGTAGTGACAAACAGCATATTTTGTTTTTCACTGCTGTGAGTGCTGCTCCTCACATAGGTTTGGATTCGGAATTCCCTTATGTATGTCTATATGGTAATTTTTGATCTGTAAGAAGTAGCATGGGTATGTTTGGAATGGTAGTGAGAAACTCTGCTTACTGGTTTGGGTAGAATTCACATTTATATGTAGGAAATGCCACTTTTGGAAAGTGGGATTTTTTCTGTGCTTATAATACTGCTGCTTTGCAGCCTGACTCCAATCCACGTCTAGGGCAGAATGACAGCTCCACTTTTGTGCATACTCTCCAGACAGCATCCATGAAGGACGGTTAGGGGTGACAGGGTTACATCTGCATTCATCTATATACTGATGGTCTTCCTAGGGTGGGAGAGAGGGAGGCTGGGCGCACTTTACACTTGAATAGGCTGTGTCTTGCTCTCACACAAAGGGCTTGTTTACCCCCTACTGTTGTCTAGAGCTAGTTTAGGGGAGAAAGTTAAATATTGGATCTGGTCAGAATTGGCTGGAACCCTCTCCCACCTTATAGAAGCTGGGCACCTGGAGTATAAGTACAGGTGCTCTCACTCCATGATTTTAGAGCACTTTGGAACTGGGACTGAACCTCTGCCAGGACTGCTGGACTGCACAAGGGACTCATCTGGACTGCTCTTCTGTGGTTGCCCTGCTGCCAGCATGTTCCCTGACTACACTGGCAGTCCGAGGAACCACCACTTCAATCCCTGGTTTGTGCATGCTGGCCTGCCAGCACCTGTTGTGCCCCTCCAAGTTTCCCCAAAGGGGAGAATTCTGTCTTCTGCTTCTTGGTTTGTCTGCTCAGCGCGTGAAAACCGCTTTCCACATTTTTGCCAAGTGCAGGGTGAAAGCCTAGTTAGCACATGGTGAGTGCTGGTTATTATTTCCTACCCTAAGCGCAGTTGAGAGCTGAATTTCTTGCCCATACAAGCCCGCTCTCTGGCACACCAGCGCATGGTGAATGTTGCTGCATTGACCCCCAACATCAGCCCCGAGCCGCACTCCTTGCAGCTCGAAACCATTTACTTTGTGTACCCAAGGGATGCCAGTGACGGAGGAAAACCTACCACAGCTGCCCCCTCCAAGAACCCGGAGAAAGAAGTGTGACCGGGCTGGGAATCACTGTGTTTAGCCCTGTATGCCCTCTGTGAGGCCAACTCCCAGAGAGACTCATTGCCAATGCAATGCAGGGAGCATTGCTGTGCCGGGGGTTCTCCCCCACGGCCGCGAAGACAATAAAAGTTTGACAAGGCATCTCCTGCTGGCAGCCCCATTTTACCAGTTGCAGTGGCTCTGGAGGCCCCGGACGTGCTACACTGCACAAAGGATTTTGCTCCAGAGGAGGCTGCGTGGTCAGCAGCTGCACCACACAGGACATGGGCAGTTGCCTTTTAAGACACTATCACAGGGGGTATGAGTGAGGCCTCCCTGTCGGTTGTTTCAATGTGTGTGTTCCCACACCCTGTGTAACATGACCTGGGGGCACCAGGATCATTGTACCATTGCTAGGCGAGCCCTCGCACTCAGGACTACGAGATTACTGAAATTACCACACCATCTCTTATAGGCGCAAACATTCTCCTGTGACCGGCCAACTACCTCAATACTCTTGAGGTTTCCAAATATACTGTAATACTGCTGGTAGGCGCACAGAGGTGCTGGACCCTACATTTTGTGGTTACTTGTGGATTTTAGGTGATTATGTCTGAACAAGATTGTATTGCCTGTGAAGTATTTATTGGTTATGGTGAAATATAGGCCCGTATTTATACTTTTTTTAGTGCCAAATTTGCGCCACTTTTTGACGCAAAAGCCACTTTTTTGTCAAAAAATTACGCAAATGTGGCGCTAAAAAAGTATAAATATGGGTCATAGCGATTCACATGTTTTTTTCCAAACTAAATGCTGGGTTTCATGCCCTGATCTAATGATTTTGGTCATGTTGTTTTTTCTTACCAAGATACCCAGTATTATGACAATGATTTCCTAAAGTGCGCAGTGTTTATGATTCATGTAGATCTGGTGCTGTGATGTATGTCGTTTCAGGACTACGAGTCTCCCTACCCATCACTGCACCAGATGCCGAGTGTTTTCGTTCTATGACACTTTCGGTCTTGTGATATACATATGCAATATACTTATATACATTTTTATATATCTCAGTGTGGCGTATCCTTTTGTGATGTACTCATTGTGTCACTGGTGTGTGTGTGTTGCACATGACCTCTGGGGATAAGCCTGACTGGTCTGTGCCAAGCTACAGGGGTGAGCACAGGATATCTTTAGTGTGTTACATACTCGCCCTGACCAGAGTAGTGGTTTCTGCCTGGCTAAGGTGCATACCCTAACCAACCAGAAACCCCATTTATAACATATATGGTGCTGCTAAGCAAGCAGTCACAGGTTCAGTTACCGTGCATGATTTGGATGGTGCAGCAGGTGCAGTGTCACAGGGGCTAAAAGGTCCGGGAAACCCATTGAACACCGATTATTGCTATATGCTGCTACTAAGCAAGCAGTCACAAGTGCAATTACCTTGCAGACACCTGGGCCATGATTTAGGTGGTGCAGCAGGTGCAGCAGCACAGGGGACAAAAGTCCAGGAAACCCACTGAACACCAATTATTCCTGTATGTTGCTACTAAACAAGCAGTCACAAGCATAGTTACCTTGCAGCCACCAAGGCCATGATTTCAATGGTGCAGCAGTTGAAGTGGCACAGGGGCCAAAAGCCCCAAGAAACCCACTGAACACCCATTATTGTCTATGTTGTTACTAAACTAGCAGTCATAGGCGCAGTTACCTTGCAAGCACCAGGGTCATAACTTGAATGGTGCAGCACGTGCAGTGGCACAGGGGCCAAATGCTCTAGGAAACCAACTGAACACCAATTATTGCTATATTTTACTACTAGCAAGTAGCCAGGAGTGCTTTTTTGGTTCTTTTGTAACTATTGCACCCAAAGTAACACATAGCCTAAAGTATCACTGTAACCTATTGGACTTTTCTGTCTACCTACATTATATGTTATATTCAGCACTTTTATATGGCACATTGTCACAGTTTTTGTATGGTCCTAAAATGTTTCTGAATCTGGACACACTAACACCTTGGCAAGAGCATCCTCCATTCTATAACATTAGCATTTCAGCTGTTGTAAACACTATTTAAATACTTATAATTTACCATGTGGCATTCCATACCAAGCATTGGCAAAGCCAATAGGTCTCGCCTATAAAGGATCTATCAGCTTTTTCAGTGTTTTGTTCGCCATTTAATACAGCAGCTCTAGCTTCATTGCATCATAACTGAAAACAAAAAAGAGCTATAACGTAGACAATGATGGCTGTGTCATACAGCTTTTTTACAATACTTTCAGCCATTTGCAATAAAGCTAAAAAACGTTAGCAAAGCCCATACATCTCACAGAGGCAAGACCCATTGGCTTTCCCAATTCTTTTTTAAGCTTTTTGCATAAATTGCACAACTGCTCACAAGCTACAATTTACAGCAAAAAACAGCTTATTATTAATCGCATAGGTGAAACCTATTGCATTTTCAAATGCTTGTTTCCAATTTCAGCACTGGTGGAGTTCCCTTGTACAACTTATAGGCTACCAATGCAAATTAACATGTCCTACTTTTCAAGCAAACTTCCAGCGCAAATAAAGTTTTGTGCCGTCACGTAAATACCAAATCAGCAATTCTGAGGTGGATTGCGTTACTTTTGGTAACTTTACACTGTGCAAAGTGTTGATAAACCTGCCCATCGATGTTAAGTGCACGTCTGTCTTTGGCATGGCGTCTGTAATATGTAGTTTGTACTTGTACAAGTGCCATTTTATATCCTCTTTGTAAGTATGCATGTCTTGCCAATATAACCCTGCAAGTGTTATTTTAGCTCTTGCTTCTATTAACCCGTTAGGCGCGGGTGTCGGCCACTGGCGATGCCCACACTACCTCCCTGGTGCGGGTCACGACCAGTGGCTGACACCAGGGAGGGGGTTGAAATTTATTTTATTTTTTTAAAACCCCTGGGAGACACGGAAGATCTTCCGTGTCTCCCCCACCCACACCTTTGTGACATCAGCGCGCTGAGGCGCGCTGACGCCACGGCTGCTTCCTGCTCCGATGGGGGAAACGGCCCCAAATGGCCTTTCCGACGTTCAGGAAGGCCTCGTATGAAAGGGGAGACTCTCCCCTTTCACACAAGGCCTTCCTGAATGTGTTTCCTGGCCCTCGAGGGCAAGGAAACACCACTAGACACCAGGGATTTCACTTGGGGGGTCGGCCCCCTCGGAAAACGGATCACGCCCCGGGGCTAAATAAAAAAAATAAAGAAAGAAATTGACAGGAGGTCGTCCGTGGGCAGGGCGACCCCTTGTGGGGGCAATACTTTTTTTTAGTAGTTGTAGGGTTTCCCTGGGGGCCAATTCCATACTCAATTAAATACATAAAGAAGAGAAATTATAATGAGACACTTATCGATTACCCACTACATAAATATGAAGCATAACAAAATCTGATCCTATACATATTATAATCATTTAAACTTATAAACTTATAAATTTCTCATATATTTTATTCTTTCTCCTCAGTGTGAAATAAGTTCCAAAGGGCGTCTTCAAAGCAATACACATACTTCAACTGACGCATTTCAACTGTAACTTTTAGGCAGCAATAAAAAAGTCAAGTAAGTCTTGTGATTATGTTTCTGCTACAAAAGGATCTGACTTTTGTCTAGTGGCAGTTATAGGGCCTTAAAGAAGCGCAGAAGGTGTATATGCCTACTGCAAACAGCAAATCTGTATTTTATGTAAATAGCTGAGTACATTAGTAGAGTCAGCCATTACCTGCGCTATAATACAAATTAAATGTATGTGCGGGGTGAGGGGCGGCTATGGAGAGATGAAGAGCACTTTTGCTGGGTGGTAATGAGGGAAATCCGAGGAGGAGGACATGGGAGTGGGAGCACCAATAATGATTGTTGGACCGGGCGCAGGAGGTGCTAAAGACTGTGACGAATGGTATGTGACAAGGTGTTTTTTTAGTGTCTTGAAAGAACATGCTGATTGAGGGAAGAAGCGCAGGTAAGGTGGGCTCTACTGTTGCACGTATCACACACACACCAGCAATTTTGTGACTGTCTACGTAGGCTAGTGTTTTAGAGCAACAATTTAGTCAACAGCAGAGATGGCATCTTGATGGATGACTGCTGCTGACGCTGTCACTCGGGTTATAGAGGACAGCTCTGACATAGGATCAGAGACTGAGACAGCAGATACTGAGACAGTATCTGAGGGACAGGACAGTGGCGCATACTCTGGGAGTGATTTTTCAGTCGGAGGAGTCCCATTGGATAACTCCTCTTCCAGTAAATTATGAGGGAGGTGATGAGGACAGTCCTGCTCTCCCTTCGCAAGCAAAGTCTGCGGAACAGGGCAATAGTGGGTTAGCCCAACGCAGAGAGCAGGTGAATACAACGGCAAGCACAGAAAGAGAGTGCTCTCTTGGGAGCTCCCCAATTTAGTTCAGCCCCAAATTCCACTGCCCAAATCGTATTGTGGAGACATCAAAATTATCTATCACAAAACAAACTGGTTTTGTAAGGCAGGCACCTGTGTTTTTGGTCCTGGGTTCGGCAGCCATATAGGGAAACATACTAAACCAAACATTTCTGAAACTAGACATCAAGGGGAGTCCACAGAGGTGTGACCTGTGTGGATTCCCCAAAGTTTTCTTACCCAGAATACCCTGCAAAGCTGAAATCTTGAATAAAAACTCTATTTTTCTTGTATTTCTGTCACACAAACTACAGGAATATGATGGGATCCTACCCCCGTAGTGATTCCTCACCTGTCGTGATAAAAACACTACCCCACTTGAGTGCCTATACCTAGTGCCTGCGTCAGGAATGGATCACCACAGGGTCAACACTTGCCTCATGTAAGGACCAACATTGACTTTTGTGTGATCTATTCCTGTCGCAGGCACTAGGCCTACCCACACAAGTGAGGTACCATTTTTATTGGGAGACTTGGGGAAATGCTGGGTGGAAGGAAATATGTGGCTCCTCTCAGGTTCCAGAACTTTCTATCACTGAAATGTGAGCAAAAAGTGTTTTTTTTCTCCAAATATTGAGGTTTGCAAATGATTCTGGGTAACAGAACCTGGTGAGAGCCCCACACGGCACCCCATCTTGGATTCCCCTAGGTGTCTAGTTTTCAGAAATGCACAGGTTTGGTAGGTTTCCCTAGGTGCCGGCTGAGCTAGAGGCCAAAATCCACAGCTAGGCACTTTGCAAAAAACAGCTCTGTTTTTTTCAGTAAAACGTGATGGGCCACGTTGTGTTTTGGGGCATTTCGTGTTGCAGGCGCTAGGCCTATCCACACAAGTGAGGTACCATTTTTATCGGGAGACTTGGGGGAACGCTGGGTGGAAGGAAATTTGTGGCTCCTCTCTAATTCCAGAACTTTCTGTCACCGAAATGTGAGGAAAAAGTGTTTTTTTTGTCAAATTTTGAGGTTTGCAAAGGATTCTGGGTAACAGAACCTAATGAGAGCCCCACAAGTCAGCCAATCCTGGATTCCCCTAGGTGTCCAGTTTTAAAAAATGCACAGGTTTGGTAGGTTTCCCTAGGTGCCGGCTGAGCTAGAGGCCAAAATCTACATCTAGGCACTTTGCAAAAAACACGTCAGATTTCAATGTAAAAATGTGATGTGTCCATGTTGCCTTTCTTGTCGCGAGCATTAGGCCTACCCATGCAAATGAGGTACCACTTTTATCGGGAGACTTGGGGGAACACAGAATGGCACAAGTGTTATTGCCCCTTGTCTTTCTCTACAGCTTTTCATTCCAAATGTAAGACAGTGTGTAAAAAAGATGTCTATTTGAGAAATGCCCTGTAATTCACATGCTTGTATGGGCACCCCGGAATTCAGAGGTGTGCAAATAACCACTGCTTCTCAACACCTTATCTTATGCCTTATGGCAAAGGTTTTCTTGATATCTATTTTCCACTCTTTATATTCCAGGAAATGAATTGCTGTATACCCGGTATAGAATGAAAACCCATTGCAAGGTGAAGCTCATTTATTGGCTCTAGGTCCCTATGGATCTTGATGAACCTACAAGCCCTATATAGCCCTGCACCCAGAAGAGTCCAGCACACGTAACAGTATATTGCTTTCAAAATCTGACATTGCAGGACAAAGTTACAGAATAAAACGTGGAGAAAAATTGCTGTTTTTTCAGCTCAATTTCAATATTTTTTTATTTCAGCTGTTATTTTCTGTAGGAAAACCTTGTATGGTCTACACAAATGACCCCTTGCTGAATTCAGAATTGTGTCTACTTTTCAGGAATGCTTACCTTTTCCAGGATCCAGTATTGGTTTCACACCCATTCCTGTCACTAAGTGGAAGGAGGCTGAAAGCACCAAAAATAGTAAAAATGAAGTATGTCCCAGTAAAATGCCAAAATTGTGTTGAAAAATGTGGTTTTCTGATTCAAGTCTGCCTGTTCCTGAAAGCTGGGAAGATGGTGATTTTAGCACTGCAAACCCTTTGTTGGTGCCATTTTCAGGGAAAAAACCACAAGCCTTCTTCGGCAGCCCTTTTTCCCATTTAAAAAAAAAAAACCAACAACATTTTGCCTTTATTTTAGCTAATTTCTTGGTCTCTTCCAGGGGAACCCACAAACTCTGGGTACCTTTAGAATCCCTAGGATGTTAGAAAAAAAGGACGCAAATTTAGCGTGGATAGCTTATGTGGACAAAAGGTTATTAAGGACTAAACGCGAACTACCCCAAATAGCCAAAAAAGGGTTCAGCACTGAGGGGTAAAAGGCCCAGCAGCTAAGAGTTTAAGCGTCCATGAATCGGTATCGAGTGCTGCCCATGTGCCCGCTCCCCCAATTGTGCCCTCACCGACCTTCTGCTCCGAGACCTTACACAAATACCAAGTGCTGCATAAACTCTTTTCCTTGACAGGAAGTTGTCCCCAGCCTCCTATAAACGTCGTGAAAATGATGAATTGTGAGCACGTTGATTCCTCGTGTTGGGCCCTCTTAGCACTGCAGCTGGGCGCCAAACTGCTACCCTCCTGTTCTCCTGTCTGTTTGGGTTGAGAGGGAGGAGACACTATTCTAGTAGTCTGAAAAGGGAGGGGGTATAGATTAGACGCAGTGTGTCTTTGCACTGCCCCCCTTCGGTGAGTTGAGGTAATTTACAGCTCGGGCGGCCTTCGACTTCATGTAGATCAGCACTCCCATTGAGATGCTCGTTTTCAGGCGCGTGGACGTCGACACCATATATGACTCATGATTGCATTGGCGCAGCAGGGATATCAGAGACGGGTCTACCACAGTTCAGTGTCATGGGCACCATGTTGGAAACCAAGTCTTTTTCATTCATTAATTTAAGAACAACTGACCACTACTACCGGAATGCACTGGATATTTTGTGACGTGGAGTGCAATGCTAGCATTTCGTCCACAATTAGGTGTCAGGCTTTTGTGTTTTTAAGCCTAGAATGTTGGTATGTTTTGAACTTTGCTTGCTTTCTTCCTCGTGTAATATCTATCATTCCAATACAGGCCCAGGGTCAATGAACGTGTCTTCAAGCGGTCCCAAATGCCTGCATGTATAGTTGACAGACGTTTGGGCTCACCTTGACCCTGGAGGGCTGTACTCTGTGAAACCATGGCAGACTGAAATATATAAATGTACTATGCCTTCTTGGTGGAGCTGTTTATGCCTTCAGAGAAGCCGCTGCTAGAGAGGAAGCAGAAATGAGAGGAAACAATGGCTCGATAACCAGTGACTGTGGAGAAATCACTTAGGGCTCGATTAGAGTTTGGCAGAGGGGGTAACTCTGTTACAAACGTGAGGGATATCCCGTCAGCCATATTACAATCCCATAATAGCCTATGGGGATCGCTAATCTCTAAATCAGGCCCTTAGTCTACCTGTGCAAAAAAGAGTTTGATGAGTGGCTGCAGTATTTCATGCAGTCTCTCAGTAAACATTTTGTTTTACAAAAACAAACTCCCAAGCAGGACATTGAAACTTTGGGTCTTTCCTTCCAGAATGCGGGGTCACTTTTTGTTTTTTTTGTGACCACCAGGCTTTTGCTGGCAGTCATGAAAGAACAAAGCATTGGAATAGCTTTTAGGACCTGTAAGTGTTTAGCCAGAGCTATTGGCTTTGCCAATATATTCAAGCTATATTGTAGAGCAGCGTGGGTGGTGTGCAGCATGTTGAAAAGCTATAGTCCAGCAAACATAAAAAAATTAAAAATCTACATATTAAAAATTGTCAACTGAAACCAATTGAAAGGATGAGACAGCAGCAACCAGCGTAATTATCCTAGTGAAAACACATAGAATTTCCTGCATGCAGTTTGTTATGTGTCCAAACACCCATTAGGTAACAAGTAGCAGGTATAGTCCAACTGCCTGCTGTTCAGTACGCAGGGCTACAGAGTACAAAGCCAACCAAACACATTTGGCTCTGTAGTCTCTTAAAGAGACCAGCTGACTCAGCACTGTGGAGTGTTACCGGAGATGGCTTATGGTCTCAGCAATGTACACTGCATTAGCAAGATGCCCACATGTATCTAAGCATGGCCCAGGAAATCATTACTGTGAGGGTGTTTGCACTCAGTGCTGTACACTACAGCTCACTGGACAGTGTAGTCTAACTGTGTCTCCAAATTCATCATATTGAGCACTTACTCAACGCATGCTTGTGGCTCACAAAGTCCAATGTATTACAAAGTGCAGCTCGTTTATTAGAGTTATGTCCTTTTTTATAATACTGTAGATCTTTTTACAGAAAACATTGTGCACTGTTTCATACAGCACAGTATACTATGTGGATAACAGCATGTGTACTAAGAATATGTACTTGCCTCATAGTGTGCATTACAGGCCAGATCACGAGTACTCATCGCTACTGGTGCTTAAACCTGAAATATATTATTGCAGGCACTAACTTTCCAAGAGTATCTGCCTGTCACTGAGAAGTACTGGGTACTCTGCTTTTAAATACACTGACCACCTCCTTCCATTGAGGTGTGCAGATAATTTCCCTTTCAGATTAAACAAACAATGACGGCTCATCATTGCAAGTTCCAAACACGGCATTGACCATGTACCCAGCACAATGCACTGCAGTTTACAACTCAGGCCACCGGTTTCAGTGTGCTCAGGACACTAAACAATGCAGTCCATGTACTTAGCACTGTGCAGTATTACAGACCACAGCCTGTACTCACAACTGTACAATATGTTAATAAAAATGTAGGGAAGACATTTGGAGCTGTACTGAGTATGTTATACAGTATATACCTAATAAAGCAGTTTAACTATTTACTGTGTAGCCACTGTCTTTCACAGTTAACAGGGTCCAGTTATGGTGGTGAAGACAAGGGAACTTACCTGAACTAGGATTTAAAGTCAAAAGTTAATCCCAAATGAGTAGATGCCTAGACTATTTTGTAAACCAATTCTAATAGTGGAGCGGACTGGTGTGCATTGCATTGCTGCTATAGTTAGAAGAAACTTAGCATCATTCTGCTTCCATTGTCATGTATTTCCTTTCACTAACAACATGACACCTCCCTGAATGTGGGGCTCTGTCCAAATCACATTCAAGGACCAACCTGCCAACTCACAAGAACCATATGTAGGGTAGGTTAATTATCAGATACCACAAGTCAAGGGAAGGGGCAGGCAGTGACGGGGGAAATGAGTACAGCATTATAACAATAAAATAATGGCGTTTAATCTGGGTTCTTTTGGCAATATCTGCTCCACATATAGACACCTGAGTTTCCTAAATGGACTCCTAATCGACATGAAATCTTCTATAAGCCCAGAGCATACAGGAAAGCATATTTTTGCAAAACTGTTTTTGTGACTGTATAGCACTTGCCTGCTTTGGCCTTTGCGTACAAAATTTAAAACTATGAAAGTTTATAGAATGTGATGGAATCAGTTTGGATGGGTGAGAGAGAATGAACAGTGTTGTGCAGAGGATTGAAGATTTTACATACTGGTATCTAATTCCCACAACAGAGCTAGATGAGAAATAGAGGTTCCCTGACAAAATATCAAAAACCTAAATATTGTGTAAAAAATATCATGTGCAAAAATGTTGTTGTCCTATACTTATAATTGAAAATACAAAAACATCAAAAAAATAGACAAAAATATTGATTTTTAAAATATATACAGTTAAAAATAGCAAACATTAAAAATATTAACATATAACAGTAATATAATGCACATTAAATAAATTTAAACAATCTAAATATACATATAAATATATGCTCATTTAATCAGTATATATGTATGTTTATGCACACGGATATAATGTAACACTATTATTAAAATAATAATTTTGATTTATATTATAACTTTTTAAATTTAATGATATAAAGGTTTGTATATATACATATTTATATATATATATATACATATATCTACATATACACAATAAATTAAAAACTAACAAATAGTTCAGAAATAATTTACTAAGCATATCAATTTAATAACACACAAAAAAATAAATATAAAAATGCATTTTACTAAAAATGTATTATATATTACAAACATTACTAATTAAAAATGAATTTAAAATATGCAGAAACATAATAATAATAATATAATTTTAAATACTATAAAAAAAAAACAATACATTTTTAGGAATAATACATATAATATTCCCACTCCACTCTGTGCAACAGTAGGGAAATCGTTGGGCTCGGGAGGGGTATCATTTACTATTCCCGCTCTAGTGTGTGCAACAATAGGGAAAGTGTTCGACCCAAGAGGAGTAAAATTTACTATTCCCACTCCAGTTGGTGTAACAGTAGGGAAAGTGTTGAACTTAGGAGGGATGAAATGTATTATTCCCACTCCGGTCAGTACAACAGTAGGAAAAACATTGGACTCAGGAGGGGTAAAACTTACTATTCCCACACTAGGTGGTGCAACAGTAGGGAGAACGTTGGATTCAGGAGGAGTAAAATTTACTATTCCCACTCCAGTCTGTGCAACAGTAGGGAAGGCGTTGGACTTAGGAGGGGTACAATTTACTATTCCCACTCCAGTCAGTACAACAGTTGTGAAAGCATTGGACTCAGGACAGGTAAATGTAATATTCCCACTCAAGTGTGTGCCACCATAGGGAAAACATTGAATTCAGGAGGGGTAAATTTACTATTCCCACTCCAGTCAGTGCAACAGTAAGGAAAGTGTTGGTCATTGGAATGGTAACATTTACTATTCTCACTCCAGTTAGTGTGACACTAGGGAAAGCGTTGGACTCAAGAGGGGTAAGATTTACTATTCCCATTCCATTTGGTGCAACAGTAGGAAATGCATTAGAATCAGTAGGGGTACAATTTACTATTCCTACTCCAGTCTGTGCAACAGTAGCGAAAGCGTTGGACTTCTGAGGAGTAAAATTGACTATTCTCACTCCAGTCATTTCAACAATAGGGAAAGTTTTGGACTCAAGAGGGGTAAAATTTACTATTCCCACTCCAGTCTGTTCAACAGTAGGGAAAGCATGGGACTCAGGAGGGGTAAGATTTACTATTCCCACGCAGGTCAGTGCAATAGTAGGGAAAGCTTTGAACTCAGGAGGGAGAACATTTACTATCCCCACTCCAGTCTGTCGTAGTTTGGACTCTTGCTTTGAGCAAGACTGCTGGTCTCAGGATGACAGTACTTTCGTTTGTAGGTGACTAAGGCCCTCATTCTGACCTTGGCGGGCGGCGGAGGCCGCCCGCCAAAGTCCCGCCGCCAGGTTACCGTTCCGCGGTCGAAAGACCGCAGCGGTAATTCTGACTTTCCCGCTGGGCTGGCGGGCGGTCGCCTTCAGACCGCCAGCCAGCCCAGCGGGAAAGAGGCTTCCACGAGGAAGCCGGCTCGGAATCGAGCCGGCGGAGTGGAAGCTGTGCGACGGGTGCAGTTGCACCCGTCGCGTATTTCACTGTCTGCACAGCAGACAGTGAAATACTTGTAGGGGCCCTCTTACGGGGGCCCCTGCAATGCCCATGCCAGTGGCATGGGCACTGCAGGGGCCCCCAGGGGCCCCGCGACCCCCCCCTACCGCCATCCGGATCTCGGCGGTCCGACCGCCGGGATCTGGATGGCGGTAGGGGGGGGTCGGAATCCCCGCGGCGGTGCAGCAAGCTGCGCCGCCGCGGAGGATTCAATGGGGCCGCGGTACACTGGCGGGAGCCCGCCAGTGGTGCCGGTCCGACCGCGGCTTTACCGCCGCGGTCGGAATCCCCATTGGAGCACCGCCGGCCTGTCGGCGGTGCTCCCGCGGTCCTCCGCCCTGGCGGTCAAAGACCGCCAGGGTCAGAATGACCACCTAAGTCTCTTCCTACAACTAGTTGTAACTGTTGTCCAAACCTTACCGGCTTACTAGCAGTACCTCACCAGAAACACAATAGTAAAAGGTGATTTGTAGCAGTCGCTTACACATGGACTCAAAGTACAATATCTCAGGGTTGTCGTGGTTAAACGGAAATTACCCTTTTCTCACAGATTTATTATGTCTCATACAAACAAAGGCAATAACATAGATGCAGTGAAGTTATAATAGTTTTTATTCAACATAACTGCAATTTGTGATAAATTGCATGAACTGCAATGATTAGGATAATGAATATACCAAGCAACAGTATTGTGAAGAAGAGAGTCATTGTTATAAAGACCCCCACCATTGTGCATTATATGAAAGAAATATATGTGTATGTATAAGATGGAATAAGCCCTAATACCCTAAGGAGAATAGGTCTAACCTCCTACCTGAAAGGAGAGCTGGGTTCGTTAAACCTAATCTGCCGAAGCCGTGTCCATGAGAGAAGCCCCCAACCCTCGTTACCTTGGAATGAGGTCTCTATCTCAGACTCCGCAGGGACACGAAAACTGGGTCAGCGTCAAGATGACTGCAGCATCGGTATCAGCGATGGTGGCGATGCCCTCTGGTCAGAATCCCTCTGATTATCTGTCTAAAGTGTGTTGTATTTATACAGTTCTACAAGGTCCCCTGACATAAGTGTTATTCATAACAATAGATAACAGGCATGCTTGGGACGGCAATTAATATCAACAATCCCTCGAAAGCATAGAGAGGGAAAATCCCTAAGTGTGAATACCTACTGTATGTTTGTCTTTCGTGCTTGATCTTGACGCCTTGGCGCAGTGACACTGATAATAGAACCCATAACAAGTGGCCTAACTTTAAACAAGGCCGCCAGCTTAACGGAAATAAATAATTAAATGGACTAAGACAGAGCAAGCTAAGTAGGTTAAAAGTCACTGGGTGACGGGGGCACAAGTTTACAAGCCTACGGCTAAGCTAACTCCTGTTATCCCGTTAAAACAAACTAGGATTCACTACACCCTCCCCGTTGCCGTAACAGGTATGATGAAGGTAAAGCAACACAAACGCTAAAAAAGCTGCTACTGAACTAAAAGCCGAAAAACAAAAACGAAAACTCAAACTAAAAAATGTACTTAATGACAAAATAATTGCTGTGTGTTAAAATTCGTTTAAAAAACATACAGAGATGTTAATATCAACCATGACAAGTACAGCAAACTTCTAGTATAATCGTTTGTTTTAGAACCGGGAACTGGTAAGCAAATTCATCAAATCATGTGCTTTATGCAGGATCTTGAAGAATGTCATCGAAGTCACCATTCAAGGATCTTAAAAACGAGTCAACATCGTCTGAAGTGAAATCAAGAGCTGGACGGACAAACGGATCCACAGAGCAGAAGTGAGCCACATTCATCAGTGTATCGACACTCGCTGCAGCGTCCTCATCCATGTGAGATCTTATAACAGAAGGCTCATAGGTGGCCTCGCGGAGCAACCTCAGTCTCAAGGGGCATGACCGTGTATGAACCCTCATCGGGGACATCAGCAGTTCGTGGTCCACAGGAGATGTCGGTGCAATAGCAAGACAGACCATAGGCAGATGTTCAAAGAGACACCATATGCAGCGGAACACCGGTTGTACACACCATAGTAGAGGCCGGAATGACAATGACCAGTCAAACTCCAGTTCCACCAGCAAAGGTGTACCGAAGATCCGAACCATGCGTTCATGGCACAGCGGGGTTGACGGGAGCGGCTCCATTGCTCTGTGTCGCTGGAAAAAAACAACCACTGCGAATCAGAAAAAATAGCAGTAGCAGTCCGCCAATTAAAGCCAAAATAATTGGAAAGCCACCAAACACACTGAAAAAGAGAGAATGGATGGCTGATGGGATGACTCCCAAGACAGTCTGGAAGATGGACACGAAACCAGACCCGACAGCCTTAAAGAAATGAACAATCCCAGTTGTGCTTGAAGCATTGAATATTCTGGATACCAACTCTCCAAAGTGTTTGGGGAAATCGGTATTTAAAAGGGATTGTATCTCGGCTGATGATCTCGCAATCTGGAGAGCATACGTCTCTTTTGCGGATGTCAAGGCGAACTGTTTTTGAAACAATAGCGCCTTTAGTCTACTCAACTTGTCATAGTTCACATTAATAGTATCAATGTGGGGCCACATTTCAGATACTTGTATCTCTCTTGTGGGGGGAAACAAAACATGGCCACAGCACGTAACGACCTTCGTGACTGAGATTGCGTAGGCAATTCCAGGTCGCAAGCTGCAACAGCTGTCATCGCTCAGTAGAACATAACTTCCATTAGAAAGTACATGAAACACTGAACGAATCAAGGGGACGGGAGTACCCTTCAGAAAACAGGCCAAATTTACGACCCCCGCACTGCAAAGACCGTGAAGAGACACCTGTTTGCATATCATGGAATGACGAACAGCAGTCTCACACCCACTTCCGCTAAGAAAGACCTCCTGTTCACCGCTCAGACATCGATACTCAAAGGGCAACTCCCACTCTTCCTTAATAAAGCTATCTCCTAGCCGTTCATATCGTCCCACTGCAAGATGTTTCAGGCAGCTCGAGAAACGAAAGGTCGAAAACGGTAAATTACTAATGCCGTGTAAGAGCCAGATAGTTGAAGGACTCTCTGCTACCGTGAAGGGCAACTTATCTAACTTTTTCTACTTGAAGCAGGATGAAACGAGCCTCCCTTTTAGCCATTGACTTTATGTGATGAATGATGTGGTGTTAAAATTTCATCAACAGGCTCCACAGAGTAGCGATCAGCGATATAGTGACCATTAATCAGTAAAAAGAAAACAGTCACAAAACCAATCCATAAAAATAATGCAATAAATGTCAAACAGAACCATAGATAGTTCCATGGATATATCAAATAGTTCTTCTTAAGCCATCAATAGAATTTGCTACTACTCGAAAGTTCGTCAGTCTCAGTTGAGGATGAATCTGAAGAAAAATCATCAATGCCTACAAAATAGCCAGAGGAAGTCTCCGCAAACACAGGAACCGGTGAATTTGCATCCACCGCTCATGGAAGTTCTTGATAGACAACGTTATTAGCCGTGGAAGTGTTCGTGTAAAACACAGCCAAATCCTGAAGCGGGTGGTCTCTGAAATTGTCACTGGAACCAACAAAAGTTCATTTTCCGCCCTCCCCATGGTCGAGGAAGTGTCTGGAACAGCAGTTGACATAGTTGCATAGTCAGTAGTAGTGATATTCATCCTACTATGTAGATGGATGTCCTGTTGGGTAGTGAGAGGGGATCGGGAACTACCCAAGGGACCTCCTGGTCTACTGTGAAGAATCGGCCACATGGTGTAATTTGATGTCATCATTGGAGATGAATCTGTTTGATTTGGAACCAGACAATGGTGGAAGGATGACAGTCCTGGTGCCTTTTATCCCCAAGACCGGTACAGGTGCTCTGTATGATGGACCAAACTCTTTTTTCACAGCAATCTTCTCACGAACCAGATCCCCAACGTTAGGAATCCAGCCAGTCGAAGGTTTCGCCAATTCCCTTATTCCCAAGGTGGCAGCACTTGCAGATGATTTATCATCACGGAATTGTTGAAACTCCTGTAAAACAGCGAGACGTTCTTTTATGTCAAATGGTGTTTCTGCTGCCACCATACCAGGGGCATCAAGATCGGGGACAAACATAGGTGTCCCAAAGAGAACCTCATATGGAGACTTTCCCCCCAAGGACCGTCTTGGCAGATTATTCAGTGCTCTCTGGACCCCATATAGGTGATGTAACCAACTGCGGCCTGAACCTAATACCCGAGCTGTTAAGGACTGCTTTAGATCACGATTCCGCCTCTCCACGACCGAATTTCCCTCGGGATGGTATGGTGAGGAGTAATGGAGTTCAACACCCATCGTTCTCATGGTGTACCTGAAAGCTTTAGAGGCAAAGGCAGGGCCTTGGTCCGAATGGAATGCTGCAACCGCATATGTACCGATAAAGATCAGCAAATCTTTTATAACAGTCCGGGCGTCAGCCGACCGCTGTGGCCATACCCACAGGAATCTAGAACAGGAATCTACAGCCACTAAAATGTATTTATATGCACCATCAGGCTGCAAGGGGCCACAATGGTCCAGGTACACACAATGGAGTGGCTTGTCTGACACTAAGAGAGATGTCTGCGTAGGGCGTTTGATATTTGAGCCCTTAATCTGCTGACAAATGTCACAGCAAAGGACATACTGTTTAGTCTGTCTGCATAAACCAGGCCACCAGTATCGTTGTTGTAGAATTGTGATAGTGGCCTGTATATTCCAGCATGTGCAGAAGCGACACCCTCATGTGCAGCTGTAATCAGCTCTAATCTTTGGTCTTCATTGGGGATCACTCGATCACCTACCTCAGGAATCGTTGCAAAAGCAACATTTTGTGCACTGATATGATAAGTATAGTTCGTAGGGTATCCTTTCGGAAGGGTCTTGCCTGCAGCCGAAGCTTTAACGGCAATCAGTATTTCATTATCCAACCTCGTCCGAGAACGAGTCACTGCAGCCACAGAAGCCGTAGCTACTGATGCTTTGGCTGCTTCATCAGCCAATGTATTACCGGCAACGTGTATTCCTACACGTTGGTGCCCTAATGTATGAACTACATGGACACATGGCAGCTTATCCTTAAGATCAGCCACCCTTCCCCACAACATTTTGTGTTTAATGGTGTTTCCTTTAGAATCTCTAAACCCGTTCAGTTTCCAATGATTGAGATATTCATTGTATGACTGGATGCAGTAATATGAATCACAGACGATCAAAGTCTGTGTTCCTGGCTCAGAATGTTCGAGCGCTAGAAGAAGAGCTTTAAGCTCGGCCAACTGGGCTGTGCAGTCTCCTAAAGTCTGAGTGTATGTATTGTGAGGATGGAAAACTCCTTTTTCCATCACTCAGCACACGGCTGCGCAAGCTGGCGAGCATTGATGCTTAGTACCCACAGCTGGTTGTGCCGATCCGTCAGTATAAATGACGGTATCATAACTGTCTATTGGCAAAATATGTAGAGGAGCGGGGTACTTCTGTTCATACTGGAGAAATTCTTGTGTCTGGGATCAAACACATAATCAAGATCAGTGGCGGTCAGAGACGTTGCCCATTGAATCCAGCGTGGATGTAACGCTTTAGCGTTCGGAACGCTCGCTTTAGTGACAGCCTCTAAGGCCGGCACCGGGGAGACAACAATAATGCGCTTCCCCTGGTCAAGTGGCCTCTCCTCTATGACGGCCATCTGAACTGCTGTCAGAATTTTTTCAGTAGGAGCAAAACGTTTCTCAGCATTGGAGTACAAATGTGATTTATATGCTATCGGCACCGCGTCACCCTCATTAAAGGTGACATAGGTAAATCCAAGGGCACCAGCTATTATTCTGATGACCAAATTTGTTTTATTATCACGTGTGTATAAGTGTCTAGCTTCCAGCATGTCCCGTTGTATGTCCCTAAGGATGTATGTGTGTTCAATTGTCCATCGCCTGCTAGAAAAATTGGGCTGAATTAAGTCATAAAGAGGCTTGATGCGTTCAGCATAATCTGGAATGTATGTTCTGCCAAAATTAAAGAAACCCAGTAATGACTGTAATTTCTTAAGAGTATTTGGTGGCTGTAGTTGAGCACACTTTTCTAGGAAGTGCGGGGCCAGGCTCTTCCCCTCATTTGATAGCTCATACCCCAGGAACAATGCACTAAGATAAGCTATCTTGCTTTTCTTAAAATTAAATTTATAGCCGAAGGCTGCAAATCCCAAAATTATCCGATCAACCCTTGCAAGATGAATGTCGAGGGTGTCGTCAGTGAGATAGATATCATCCACATAGGATAATGCATCGGAATCAAGCTCGTGCAATATTGACGTTACATGGGCCGAAAACAGTCCTGGGCTGTTTTTATAGCCTTGGGGTAAACGACAAAAGCGTTTCTGAGAGCCAAAGGAAAATGCACTTAGGTCCCTACTTTCATGTGCTAAATTCTGGCAGAAAAACCCATTAGATATATCCAATGTAGTTTTATATTTTTTACGCACTATATTATTGATCAGCGCTGTGCTGTGTGAATTTTGTATAGCATATGTGCGTGTATGACTATTTAAGTGTCTATAATCAACCACTTTTATATATGAATGATCAGGTTTTGCAACAGGAAATAACGGATTATTCATTGCCGATGTACAGGGCTCAATTACTCCCTGGTATTCAAGTTGTGACAGTATCTCTGTCACTGTAGCTTTCGCTTCATGTTTAACAGGGTATTGTGGCTGCGGGTGCGGTGCAGACCTAACAGGAATAACATGACAAGGAGAGTCCTTGTCCCAACCTACATGATTACGGTATAATGCAGGTGCCTGCGCTAAAGCCCATTCAGCAGCATAGGCTTTTTTGTCTGCCTCCGGAACAAGATCGGAGAAAGAAGGCAAAATGACATCTTCCCCATGTGGGAGCTTGTGGACATGTTCAGGTGGCCAGTCTCTCTCAGCCAGCAGGATATCACTAGTAAGTTCATCCCAAAATATTACACTAATAATGCGTTCCACGTCTCCCTCTATCTGAATTGTTAAATCATAAATCTGATCGGGTGGGAGAACGCGGCCATCCGCCGTCTCAACCACGATGTAATCGCTAGTTGCTGTCGCATCCAGATCATCTTTCAGACTCCGGCGACATATCGTGACCTCTGCCGCACTGTCCAACAGAGTCACTGCCCACCTCTTGTTCCTCAACAGTGTTCTCAATACTACTGGCATTTTTAACGGTCAGTGCTGCCACTTTCTTCTTTTTAAATTGTGGCTTTTGCTGAGGAGTCTTTACTTCTTTTTTAATGGTAGACTGTGGCGAGTCTTTCTTTTCTTTCACGTATTCCGGACGTCGATCTTGACGGCCCCCTCTCTCGCTACGTTTATCCGGTGCGTCCTGAAAGGAACAAGAAGGACGTGAATCAGTATATCTGTCTGGAGTTCTAATGTTATCCCTATTTCTGAGATTATACCTCCTTTCGGAGTACTCCGGATGTGGAGAATCAGCTCTTTTATTTCTCCTGTCTTTTAAATCTTTTTGTTTGTCCCAGCGCTTTTTAGAGCCCTCTTGTGCTTGCTTTGTACCTTCCTTATGGGCGGTACTCGGTATGTCCAACTTTTTAGGTTTGGCTCCAAAAACCATCCCGTCCTATACTAGTATAGGTATCGGAGATTATTTTCGGTAGCTGTCTCTCTTGTTCCATATTTGGAGTTTCCCGGAGACGCTGGTGTATTGCCAGTGCCACCGCATCCCCTTTAATATTACTCAGTATTATCGAGGAGACGGCATCAAAGTTACGCATCAATTTCATCCCCAGATCCAGGGCCGGTGCAGCCCCATGCTCATTTTGTATTTGTTTTAACACTTCCGGTAAATTGGCAAGTGTAGGGGTACCATGTGAGGTAGTATAAACGGCAGCGAAGACTGTACCCCAAGTGGCACATTCATCCACCGAGGGAACCATTCCAAACGGCAAGCACATAGTGAGCAATCTATGTTTCCCCTGTGGCCCCGTATGGGGGAACACGGCTTCCAGCTGATTAGTTTTCTGGGCAATCCAGAACGGTATTTTTTCCCGTTCCGTGGGCACTTTACCCATAATAGTATGAACAGTTTGTGGATTAATCCCAGTAGCCAATTGATATCCACCAGCTACTGGTGGTGCTGGACGCGCTGGTGTAGTGTTCAATGTTCGCATCACGAACTGAACCAATCGTCTATACAATGCCACTAATTCATTGTATAGTATTCGTAAATCTGACATCGGCATAGTCTGTATGCTTGGGCGAGGTGTATATGTGGCAAACATGGGCCATGTAGGCCCTTCATTACTTAAAGGACCTAGCCTCACCCGTCGTAGTACATGCGGTAGGGCGCCTTCAAACCAGTTTTGATGCTCTTGATATGTGAGCGATAGTTCATGATACTGGTATGCTTCGTATCTTACGGGTTCGTTTGCAATGTCATATGTGTGAAATGTGTGCGTTTGTTGGTCAGCCTCAGGAAAGGCAACCCAACAGTAAAACGTTTCCGTTTGGTAGGCTTCAGTCGCTTCTATAATCAAAGTAACATCCCCGCCCTCTTCTGTAAGGCCATGCGCTAATAAATGTTGTGTAAGTGCATGTCTAGCATTTGCAGGAATGTCTATGGTATTAGCCATAGTTGTTTAGAGAAACGAAACACCAAAATAGGGGAAGTTTTTTCCTTTTGTGAGTTCGAGCTCGAACAACCTACAGCCTAATTAGGTGTTACCTGTTTGACTGAGGAAGATTCTCCCAAAGACCACGGACGTCTCCATTTAATGGTACTGAGGGTACCTGTTGTCTGTGAGACAGTGATAGTCAGGGTATCCGTAAATTAGTGCCCAAACACCATCGTTGGTGGCGCCATGTCGTAGTTTGGACTCTTGCTTTGAGCAAGACTGCTGGTCTCAGGATGACAGTACTTTAGTTTGTAGGTGACTAAGGGGCTGATTCCAACCCTGGCGGTCCTTGACCGCCAGGGCCGGGGTCGGCAGGAGCACCGCCAACAGGCTGGCGGTGCTCCTAAGGGCATTCTGACCGCGGCGGTATGGCCGCGGTCAGAAACGGAAAACCGGCGGTCTCCCGCCGGTTTTCCGCTGCCCTGAGGAATCCCCCATGGCGGCGCAGTTTGCTGCGCCGCCATGGGGGATTCCGACCCCCTCACCGCCATCCTGTTCCTGGCGGTTTCGACCGCCAGGAACAGGATGGCGGTGAGGGGTGTCGTGGGGCCCCTGGGGGCCCCTGCAGTGCCCATGCCATTGGCATGGGCACTGCAGGTGCCCCCATAAGAGGGCCCCACAAAGATTTTCAGTGTCTGCCATGCAGACACTGAAAATCTCGACGGGTGCAACTGCACCCGTCGCACCCTTCCCACTCCGCCGGCTCCATTCGGAGCCGGCTTCCTCGTGGGAAGGGGTTTCCCGCTGGGCTGGCGGGCGGCCTTCTGGCGGTCTCCCGCCAGCCCAGCGGGAAACACAGAATAACCGCGGCGGTCTTCTGACCGCGGAGCGGTATTCTGTTGGGGGAACTTTGGCGGGCGGCCTCCGCCGCCCGCCAAAGTTAGAATCACCACCTAAGTCTCTTCCTACTACTAGTTGTAACTGTTGTCCAAACCTTACCGGCTTACTAGCAGTACCTCACCAGAAACACAATAGTAAAAGGTGATTTGTAGCAGTCGCTTACGCATGGACTCAAAGTACAATATCTCAGGGTTGTCGTGGTTAAACGGAAATTACCCTTTTCTCACAGATTTATTATGTCTCATACAAACAAAGGCAATAACACAGATGCAGTGAAGTTATAATAGTTTTTATTCAACATAACTGCAATTTGTGATAAGTTGCATGAACTGCAATGATTAGGATAATGAATATACCAAGCAACAGTATTGTGAAGAAGAGAGTCATTGTTATAAAGATCCCCACCATTGTGCAATATATGAAAGAAATATATGTGTATGTATAAGATGGAATAAGCCCTAATACCCTAAGGAGAATAAGTCTAACCTCCTACCTAAAAGGAGAGCTGGGTTCGTTAAACCTAATCTGCCGAAGCCGTGTCCATGAGAGGAGCCCCCAACCCTTGTTACCTTGGAATGAGGTCTCTATCTCAGACTCCGCAGGGACACGAAGACTGGGTCAGCGTCAAGATGACTGCAGCATCGGTATCAGTGATGGTGGCGATGCCCTCTGGTCGGAATCCCTCTGATTATCTATCTAAAGTGTATTGTATTTATACAGATCTACAAGGTCCCCTGACATAAGTGTTATTCATAACAATAGATAACAGGCATGCTTGGGACGGCAATTAATATCAACAATCCCTCAAAAGCATAGAGAGGGAAAATCCCTAAGTGTGAATACCTACTGTATGTTTGTCTTTCATGCTTGATCTTGACGCCTTGGCGCATTGACACTGATAATAGAACCCATAACAAGTGGCCTAACTATAAACAAGGCCGCCATCTTAACGGAAATAAATAATTAAATGGACTAAGACAGAGCAAGCTAAGTAGGTTAAAAGTCACTGGGTGACGGGGGCACGAGTTTACAAGCCTATGGCTAAGCTAACTCCTGTTATCCCGTTAAAACAAACTAGGATTCACTACAAGTCAATGTAACAATAGGGCTGGTGTGGGACTCAGGAGGGGTGCAATTTACTATTCCCACTCTAGTCAATGCAACAGTGGGGAAAGCACTGGACTCAAGAGGGGTAAAATTGACTATGCCCACTCCATTTGGTGCAACACAAGGGAAAGCATTGGACTAATGAGGGATACAATTAACTATTCCAACTCGCAATAGTAGGGAAAGTACTTCACTTCAAACACATACTTTATTTTACTACAAGTATTAATTTCATAAAATTATAAAACCATTATAATAAAATTAAATATATACCTTAAAAAAACAATTACCAAATTAAAACAATTCTACATTTGTTAAATAATTAATATGGGAAAAAATTATTATTTAATAACTGCTGGCATCCTTGGCGTCGTCTCCCCTGTCCTTTTCGCCTCTGCTTCCCATGTTTTGACTGTGTGCTGGAATCAGTTTTTGCTGTTTTTGGTACTCTGTGCACTTTACCACTCCTGACCAGTGTTAAAGTGCAAGTGCTCCCTGTGTAAGTTGTATGTGTAATTGGCTTTTCCATTATCAGCATATTTGATTTACTCATAAGTCCTGAGTAAAGTGCACTAGAGCTGCCTAGGTCCTGTAAATCAAATGTTACTAGTAGGTCTGCACCACTGATTGTGCCACCCACGAGTCATCCTGTAAACCTGACTCAGACCTGCCACTGCAATGTCTGTGTGTGCAGCTTTAAACTGCCAATTTGATCTGGCAAGTGTACCCACTTGCAGGCCCAAACCTTCAATTTTTATACATGTAAGGTACCTCTAAGTTAGGCCCTAGGTAGCTTCATGGGCAGGGTGCAGTATTTATGTTAACGGTGGGACATGTACAGATGTGCTTTACGTGTCCTAACAGTGAAATACTGCTAAATTAGTTTTTCACTCGTGCAAGGCCTATCTCTCTTATAGGTTAACATAGGAGCTGCCTTTAAATATTCTTAAAGTGCAGTTTACCTTTGAGAGCAGATAGAAATTTTGAGTTTAGGGTCCCTGTACTCACAATTCAAAAATACATATTTTAGTGCAGTTGGTTTTTGGATTGTTAGTTTGAAAATGCCACTTTTAGAAAGTAGGCATTTTCTTGCTTAAACCATTCTGTGACTCTACCTGTTTGTGGATTCCCTGTCTGGGTCAGACTAACAGTTAGGTTGTTTGTGACTCTCCTCTAGACAGTGACACAAAGGGAGCTGGGGTGTAGCCTGCATATACTGATGAGCCATCTGGGCTAGAGTGGAGGGAGGAGTGGTCACTTACACCTGAATGGGCTGTGTGTCAGGAGATTACCCATTAAATCAAACTTCCACAGGAGCAGATGACTTTTATCCAACTCCCTCCAACAGATGCGTGTTCAGACTTTACTGATTATCTGAACCTTGCATCCGCTAGGGGGAAAGGGTAATGGGAATAGAAAAAGAGAGACCTCCTTCAGATCCAGTTCCAGCATGTGTTTCCCACTTGAAGATAGGATATTCAGTGTGTACTTCTGTAACCTGCATCTTTCTTCTTATTGGGATTTCTTTAAAGGAAGGAACTGCAGTCGGGTGATAAGATCATAGATACGTACATTCCTACTGCACATTCAACTGTTCAACCACTCACATTTACCCAATTCTATCGTTCTCCTAACCTGGATCTTTTGAGAGACTAGCCTCTCTCTAAGAGAACAATGTTAACTTAATATCTTCTTAATCCGAGGTATCCAAGGTTCTCTGGAGAACAGTTCAAAGGTTCACAAATATACAATCTACTAATGTCTTTTACAGGAAACGAAAACTCCTTCTCAAGGTTCAGTTTTCTCAATCACAGTCTCTAGGAATTAGTCTGAGCACTGAGGTTTGTCTCTAAGACTGACAAGTCTGCAAGACGAAGAGTTTTTGAATATATATGTACATATATCTTTTGGCAAGTCTGGTAATATGGCAAGTCTGGAAATCATACAAAAGGATTCCTTAATGCAGTTGCTTGAAGTTCTGTTAAGCCAGAACGAATTCTCCTCAGAAAGCCGATAGCCAGTTGTTGGAAGAAGGAAGAAATTCAGCTTCTGCAGAAGGGAAAAAGTAGCTGGTTTGCACACCTTAACAAGAAAAATAATTAATTACTCAAAACTGGAAGAATTATCCATGAAACGAAGCGCCTCAGGAACCCTGCTCATTCTCCTCAAGATGACAGTTGAAGTGAACAGCTCCCAGAGAGAAACAGCTGGAGGGAAGCTTCAGCACGAGACTAAGGTTGAAACACTAGAGTGCTGACCTCACAAAGATTTGCAGCCACCATCTTGAGTGGCAGTTAAACCTGAAGAAGCTAGTTCCAAGAACAGCCTCCGCAAGAGTCACCGGGAGCTAGGACACCGCTGCAACCAACGTGGGTACATGGAAAAGGGAAATCGTTTTAGCTGAGGGAAGAACTTAACAACACTGGCAATAATGTTCCTGACAGTACCCCCCTCCAAAGAACTCCCTCCCACAGAAGGTTTGTTGGGAAAAGTGTTGTGAAATTGCTTTATCAACCTTGGAGCATGCACATTTTGGAAGGCTTCCCTTGACCTTTCTTCTGGGCCAAAACCTTTCCAATCAATGAGGTAATATAATGTTCCTTTTTTAAACTTTGAGTCTAAAATTCTATTCACTTCATATTCGAAATGTGAATCTACTTGGATAGGATCTGGAGGGGTGGTTGTCCTAACATTGGGAGGGCTTCTTTTAAGTAGCGAGACATGGAATACTGGATGAATCTTCACCGTAACTTGATTTAACGCTCTATAATCGATACAAGTTCTTAACTCATCATTCTTCTTCTTTGGGACGAAAAAAAAGACACTTAAGATATAATTTAAACACATAAAGAAACATTTAAAAATATATTTCTCACCTTAAAACATAGCTATTTCTGTCAACAATATTTTTGCACATGATCTTTCTGTGTCACTATATTAAAGACTTTATATTTCTGTAACTTGATATTTTTTAATAAATATTTGGTCCGAACGTCTAAAGAGACCCCCAAATAGTGCCAATGAACACTGCCAAGATGGCTCATAAATTAAAAACTTGTCACTGACATCCACTGTGACCTCAAGCTAATGAGTTTGAATTCCTGCAGGTTCAACTAGGCCACCCGTGTTTCCAAGTTGGTAAACTTAACACTGTTAAAACGAGTAACAATAACACCCAAAACTATGCCAGTTCAGGCAGTAAAAACTGCAGAACTGAGTGCTCTGCAGAAATCTGAATTAATTATTTAGAAACTGAATACATGTGGTACCAACTATAAAGAGCACAGAATATTCTTGAGACTACAGTTAAACACATGTAAAACACATTTAAATAGAGGTTTAATTTCTAACTGTACAAGAACCTAAAGAGGCAGGTTGTATATGCCAAACCCTGGACAACTGCATCTTAGTGCAAGGTACTATACACAATTTAATTTCTCAGTGAGCTAAATGCATTGTACAATGTGCCTATAAAGAGTTTAAAACTTCTGTATGGTGATTCACAAACACAGCCAAATGAGCATTAGATCCCCTATTAGAAGAACTTAGTGCTACATAGGGACAAATGCGTATCACACAATAGAGTATACTATGGTAGTTTCCTGACCTGAGTCCTACCTTAGTTTTGAGAGTTGCTCAGTGCTAAAAGCACAGACTGAAGTGCCACTGTACATGGCTTATTGTAGTGTGGATCTCCTTAATACACCCTCTGCACACTATACCACTGTAAAGCGCAACAGGGGCTGACCCAGCTCCCCACACTCCTCCAACATAGATTGCTCACAGAGTGCAATATCTACCTTTGCACTTAGTGCAAATATATACCTGTACAACTGCAACAAGTGATCTCTTGGCGCAGTTGGTGCAGCTCTTAACCTCTGGCACTCCAGTTCACTATGAGCCATCTTCGACAGGCATTCATTTACTCTTATCTCTTAATGGCAGGACCTCGAAATTATCTTCCAACTCGTAAACATACTGAAAACTTTCATTTTTCACAGAAATTTCAGGAACACTTTCCAGACCACAGTCCTGTTACATAGTGTGCATAACGGTGGGTGAAAAAACATCCCTCCCCAAAATATGCTGGCCTCTACTCGGCTGCCTAATAAGAAGCGCAAAGAAATAAGATGATATCTGCTCCATATCAACCACTTCCACTGGCTATCATCCCAAGGCCATGATCATCATTAATATGTGCTGTTTTAGATTTTAGTCAGCCATCACATCTGGAGAATAAACTCTCCATAGTAGGAGAGCCATTCCAGCAGAGAGCTTTAATGCAGTATACAATTTAAGACTCTAAAAGTATTGTCTTGACCAATTATATGGATGGTACCTCCGCACAAATCTAGCAGGGCCTTAAAGCCCATCTTTCTGCAGCGATACATAGTACCCATGTCCATTATTTCTGGGGACCTGTGGTTATTATGCTATTCACAGATGTCAACTGTACACATCAAGTGTGATGTCTAACAAAACTGCACTCTGTGACTCAAATGCAGATTGAAGCGTGGACTTACCAACATGCAAAGAGCTGGTATGTATAAACCGAGAATTGGCTAATGGTTTTACATGACATGGGGCCAACTGACAAATACTCCTGCATCTATTCTTACTTTGATCTGAAGCGCCCGACTATCTTATCTGCACTCTAGAAATACTACGAATGAAAACGAAAGAGAGTGCATTCAATCGGTACAAGAGCCGTGCTGCAAGTTGCACCACTATACAGAGGACCAATGGCAACAAACATGTAAGTAACACAAAGGCTTATTTATCCCACTAGTGATGTCAAAACAAAAGAACGTACTGATAGGTGCACCCCCTAAAGACCACCAGAGGATTGTACCCCATATACAACACAGACAACCATGCATTGAGGATTGTCCCCTTGTCCTGAGCATTAGGGAGTCAGCCTGCATCCTTAATTAGAGCCTGTACCCATAGCTGAACTAGTACGTATATATCATGTGCAGGTGAACAGGCCATACCTCACAGGAAACAAAGAAGAAAGTAATAGGATGATAAGAAACCGTTTTATAAAACACACCAATTCCTTATACCAAGCTTCCCCCTGGTCTACCTATAGACCCCGAAGTTGGTCTTCTTCTCAGGTTTGTTGCAGATCTCGCTATCCCCACTTGAGATGAGGTGGTTGAACTTGGTATAGCAGTCCACCACCAGCTCATGGGCATCGTTGACCACGCGCATGTTGGGAAGAGTCTCTTTTTTCATCTTGTTGATGGCGGCCCTGGGGATTGTCAGATCATCTTAATTTCCTGAGGAGGGAAGACAGGCAGCTTATCGGGGTTTGGGTGAAGGGTAGTAACAGCGGCCACTGGGCCAGTTCCCACACCTGCTTTCTTCAGTTCCCAGCAGGCAGCGCTAGGGCCACAACTCCATTGTCAGGCGGAGCCTCAGCAACACCCTAGCGCAGTTCCCTTTAATTTATTGACCCGGTGGATACACGCGGGAGTTGGGCCAGGAGCTCCTATCCTTTTTGCTGGGAGAATTGTGTGAGAGCAGCACCGTAACTTTCCACTTCTGGTGCTTTATCCCGCAAGCGCTCAATAGGAGTTACCATGGAGCCAAATGTCAAAGCCCACCCCATTTATGACTCAAAGTGTATGTTCCCTACCTCTTACCTTGCACCTGGGAACATTTGTACTGCATTTTCACAACCTCAAGATTTGCTCATGAAAAAAGGAGTGCATACACAGTAGATGGGAGTGTATTCAAATAATGGGATATCTTAGCTTGCTTCCTCAAACTTTACCCTCTACAAACTAATGCTGACTGGCATGTGATGGATTATCCCAGCTGGGAGTTGGGAATGTAGATCCCGGCTGTAGAGCTCCAATCAGAGCACAACAGCTGGTCTTTTCCGGCTTGGAGATGGTGGGAGGAACATATGCTGCAATGAAGTGCAAGCAGCAATGGGCCTGATGCTGAACACGCACCCACAGTGTAACATGAGCAGGAAAAAATAAAAAAAATAGTTCCCCAAAGGAACAGATAAACAACCAAAGCGTAAAGATACAGTACTTGGTCCCTGCTCCATGGAAAGAAACGAAAGACAAACAAGAGGGACAAACAGGAAGGACTTACCACTAGCAAGCAAAGATTTTAAAAGGGCACTGAAACTAACAAATGAAAAGCAGTGGGTGGGGTGTAAGCCCACCAAGAAGTATACACTAAAGTATATACAACAGGTCTTCGAAGCATGACCTAAAAAAGTACATGAGATGCCAGCCCTTAGTAGGGGCGGACGATCTGAGATACATCAATGTCCCTGAGACAAGACCATTGAGTCACTGAAGTAAGTATCAGTATCAGTGTAGATTCCGTCCTAATCTAAATAGAGCTGGCAAACTGTCAGTTTGATAGCAGGGCACTCTGCCAAGTTTGTGATGTAGTACTCTGTCGTAACTGGGGCCTATGGTTTCTCCTCCTGTTATAGAGCTCACCCTCACTTGCTGCATATCCAAGTGTAGATTATGTCACTGTATCACAGATTAAGGTTTTCAGTTGACTCCAAGTCACCAAGGCTAAGTCATACATATCTAACTTTTCAGTCAATAACTAAAAAGCACGAGCAACCATGCAAAGTGGAGTGTTTTGTGGCCAGGTCAAGGGTTGAAGCACTATATAATTGCTACATTCTGGTAGATGTGGTCCTATTTAATTTCAGTGTATCCAACTGAAATAAAGCATTAAAAATCATGATTTGTACAGGAAAAGCACAGAACTGTGATAATGGTGTCTGTAGGAAAGTGCCCATTTTTTAGATGGTCACCCCCACTTTTTGCCTGGCATTAGATGCAAATTTGACTGAAAGTGCACTGGGTTCTTGCTAACCAGGTTCCAAGTGCCAGACCTCCTCCCCTAAACTGAACAATCGTGCCTCAATTGACAATACTTTTGGCCTCTATAAGTCCCTAGTAAAAGGTACCCCCGGTACCTAGGGCATGGGTACCAAAGAGGGTCCTCAAGGGATGCAGCATCTATTGTGCCACCCTCAGGGACCCCTCACCAAGCACATGCAGAGTGCCATTACAGTCTGCATGTCTTTTTGCAGCTAAAAGTGAAAACACTACATTGCCCACAGCATGCAATATATGTAAGTCACCCCTCAGGCAGGCCTTACAGCCCAAAGGCAGGGTGCATTATATTACATTTGAGGACATATCTGCACAAGCAGATATGCCGCTGCTATGTCTTTGTCGATTCTGGGACATAGTGAGTGAACAGGGAAGCCATTTTGAGTACATGTGCTGGACACTGGTCACTACGAGTTCCCCAGCTACATGATGGCTTCACTGAGAACAAGTGTGTTTGGTATCAAACATCTTTCATTATTAAACTCTCACTGATACCAGTGATGGATTTATTAATATAAATACCCAGAGGGCACCTTAGAGGTACTTCCTGAAAACCTAACAACTACCAGTGTGCGGACTGAGTAGTTTAGTGAGTCTGCCACCACCTGACATGCTTCTGACCCCCACGGGTGAGAGCCTTTGCTCTTGGGCAGTCAGAAACAAAGCCTGCTCTGGGAGAAATGTTTATACACCCTACCCAGCACGATGACCTGTGAATCTGCATTCTAAGGTAGGGGGTTTCAAAGCCTCCAAGAATCCCACCACCCTTGGTATGCAGATCTGGCTTCGCTCAAAGGAGAGATGCCAACCCCTCTCCCTTAGGGCCCATTTGGCACCTGTATAGGTGGGAAATTTAGAATTCAAAGAGGTGTGCCCACCCCTCAGGTCAGTCCTACCTCTATGGTGAGCTGCCTGAGGTGAACACAACTTTTAGAAATCTGCTATCTTGGTGTTGGCAAAAATAGGAACTCTGGGACAGGGTTCTTCCCTCTTCTCACAGGAAGTGGTCATAGAGGGAGTGTAGTGACCCCAAGGGTAACTAGCCCATTGGCTACAACCCTACTGTCCCCTCAATTCAGTATTTAGGGGAGCCCCTGGCACCAGGAAATCAGATCCCTGCTGACCTGAAGAAGAAGGACACTCCAGAGTCACAAAAGGCAAGAACGGAAGATCTGTGGCTGACTCAGCACCAACCCTGCCAGCCTGCTCGTTGACTTTGACAATTGCGAGACCCTTCCAAAAGCCCGGCGAAGACCTCCAGCCTTCACTCCAGCTCAAGTAACTCCAGCGGAGCAGCAGAGCTGCTTCACTGCACCAATGCAGGCACATAAAAACAAGTGAAGAGGACTCCGGACTGCCAAAGTGTGATGCCAAACAGCACCATTACACTCGTCCCCCCCCCCAGCGCCGTACTACACCTCAGCACCCAGCCGCCCCAGTGCTGCCTGGTGTGACGTGTTGGTGTGGCATTGACCCTTTCCCAAGTCCAGGAGATTGGTCCTGTAAGTTGCTGTACCATACCTGGTTGCCATATTTGTTTTTCCTCTATAGAATAACATTGCAGCTTCCAAGAACTGCACTGTCGTATTTTCTAATCTGTGAAGGTTTTTCCCACCAAAACGTACTTACCTAAACATATTGATTCTGCTGCCAAAACAAATATAAAGATAATCGTTATTTTTGTAAATTGGTGTTGATCTCTCTATTGAGTTGTGTGCCTCATCTATTTACGGTGTGTGTATTCGTAGATGTCCAACACTCCTCTCTGATAAGCCTAAGGATGCTCAACCACCTAAGAAAGCACCTTGGGATTCCTAGAGCAAGTGTCCCTGTCCACTAGTAAGGGAACCCCTGGACTCTTTGCATGGTATATCTCATTATGATATATCATAGAGAGAGTCAGCTTCCTACAGTGATCTTATATCAGATTAGCATCAAATGTGTGCCACCTGGCCCTCTCAAAGCTTCTGAGATCCCTAGTAAAAAATTTATCATAATCAATGGGCAACAAAAAAAATCGGTAACCAAATGTGTTTGAGGTTACTGCCAAGGCCATACGACCTTTCTGCCTCATCTGCTGCGGGGTCCATTCAATTTCGCCTGGAGTTTCTTTATTTTTGTGAAAAAGTCAAAAAATTCCATGCCTCTGGAAGCTGTTTATTTTGTATCAATCTGCTGTTTAAAACTACAGCGTAAGTAGTAGTAATGACATACTAAAACATGCTGTTCCCAAGAGTACCTCCAAAGCCCTCTGCCCCTCTCTGTCCTGGTTTTGTATGTGCAAAGATCTCTGCCTGCTTGTGGAACTCTCTACACACTTAAATCTACAATTTAGTTGTAACCAGGGGAGGGATAGGAGTAGTGGCTGGAAAATAGGATATACTGATTACAAACCATCATATATGCTGATCATTGTGTAGGAGGACATGAGCAGGAGGACCTTCAGAGTATCGCAAGGAGCATGGCGCTAGGAGTAAGGAGCAGGTGGCTGGCTGCAGCTACGGCTACGCCAGGCCACAGTGGGCGATGGACGGTATCGCAACCAGAGTGACCTGTGTTTGTGTAGCTGTAAGCCGCTGTTGCTGTTACCGCCATCACCGTTGAGCTGAGCCATGAGTCTGAGCCGTGAGTGGGAGACTGTGGATTTGACTGCCGCTACTGTCACTGCTATTGTTACGAGCCACAAGAGGTGAGTCAGGAGGGCTGGAGGGCTGTGCAATTGCAGTGAAATTGCCAGGGGACAGTCATCTTTGCGGCTGAGGGGACTTTGCGCTCTTGCAGTTCCCGCAGACGTGTGGTGGCTGATATTTTGACTGATCTTTGAGGCTGTGAGGCTAATTGCTATTTTCTGGCCGCACAGTCATTGGAAAAATCCTGCAACTCTTATCTCCTGTGACAGGACATAACGTCCAGTTTCCCCACCCTCAGTCTCCCAGAGGACCTTAAAAAGTTTTGGTGGACTGTGGACGAGTGGGAGGCCCGAAATAAGAGATGTGAGTTGTGAGCGCGGCAGCCGTACTCAGCTGCCCCCGAGTGTGCCCTGTGGACCTCGCAGAAGTAGAAGCTAAAGCGGCCCGACTAGTGCCGGGTGTGGCTTGCGAGTTTCTACATTGTGTCTCGCTCTAAACCCGCACCCTATGCCCTGTGGCTTGGGCCTTCCTATAACGTTTGCGCCTATTGTGCCACTAATGTCCACATCACTTATGATTTGGCTGCGTCCTGCCTGTAACTTGTGATGCTATGCTCAGAAAACAAGGGACAAAGTGTAAAAAGTAAAAAGGGGGAACAAATTTGGATGAAGAAGACAAAGTGGATAAAGTGTGTAAAAGTATGAAAACTGGGTAAAAGTTAGAAACAGTTGGACAAAAGTTGGTTTGTGTGGATAGAGTGAATAAAATGAATAAAGTCCACAAAAGATCCTCAAAATTGAGATTCAGGGAAAAACTGGTCTTTTGTTTATGTAATCTCCTGTGAAACCCATTGGTGCAGTTCTGAACCCACTCCTCGTATGATATACTAGGGGTTGGCAGGAAGAGATAATCAGATTGGGTGTGGCGGCACCATCGGCATTTTTGTGACCCCAATTGTAGCGTCAGGCCCCTGTGTCTGATATTATTGATTGCTTCCTCTGAGTCTAGGGAAAGCTTGTTTCACCTCCAATTCCCCACAGCTTGTTCCATAGTCTCCAAATATCTATCCTTATCCGCTGTCCTTGGAAACTTAAGTGGCTAAAAATCGTGCTGTGTGTGATGGTGTTTGAGTGAAACCACGGAGAACAGCAAGAAGAGGGGAGCTATGCTCAATTGTGGTTGAGTTGGCAGAACGAAAAAGGAGAACAAGTGGACGACCTAGGGTACATACAACAGGAGGGAAAGTTAGGGGACCTACGAGGGATCACATCCAGAATAAAGGATGGCACCAGGGTAAAGGTAAACTACAAAAAAAGGCAAAACAGTCGGCTTAGGACAGATGACACTACTATAACGGAATAAGGGAACGCAGAGAAAAACCCTAGAAATGAAGAAGTAAGAACAAGGATTAGGGTTCAAAGGAAGCAAACCCTTCAACCCCCCCCCATCCCCGCAAAAAGAATTGGAGGGAGCGTCAGTTACCAAATTAATCAGAGATTTCGTAGGCAAGCATTTAAAAAGAAACCAGTTCTCCTCCGAGGCAGCTTAGAGAAGATAAAAACGCCAACCAGTTGTCGTTTGATCTAGGTTTCTTCTTAACCAGGAAGGATATATTAAGGCAGAATTAATCATGATTGGAGCTGAGGTTCCCCTCATCACCCTGGCTCTTTTCCCTTTTTGAGAATAAAGGTTTACAAGGAGAGGAGGAGGAGAGAGGGACAGATACTGAGAACGGTAGCTGAGATTTTAATGTATACAATCAAAGACAGAAGGAACATGGAAGGAGAGTGGAGCGGTACCTGGATGTGGATAAATATGCTAAGGAAGGAATGGTGCAAAACTCCACTTTAAATCTAGAGATTTCTGCATCACCATTGGCTTCTATGCTGGAGATTATGTTGATTTTTAAAAAAACCTTGCAAGGCTTGCTGGCGGTATCCTTGATGAACAATGGCCTTTTCAAAGCTCAAAAAAGATCAGCAGTATAATATCGTGGGTGAATTGAGACAAATTTATCATCTAATGCCATCTATTGTAGTACCGGTTGAAAGTATTATATATGAAACGGAAATACCTGGTCAACAGAAGAAGAAAAAAGTGAGACCAAGGGTTAAACAATCTACAAGATATGTGTATATCTAGACATCCGATGCTTATAAAGAAATGTGGAGAACTTACAAGATATAGACAATATCTGCCTCGGAATAGGAAAGTGAGGAGATATGTAGGGAAAGGTAAAAAAGAGAGGAGGTGGAAGCAGAAGAAGGATAGAGGGGTAGTTGTTGAACAGGAAAAGCAGGTAAAGAATCAAAAGGTGAATGCTTTACTAAAGATACCCACTTCCAAGGTACCTATCTCCCAGAACGGTAAGAAGGAGGGACGTCTGAAAGGAGAGCAGACTGGATCACAAGGTAATACGCTGATAAATAAGCAGTTGCTTAGAATTAAGAGGGAGAACAGTAGTAGGAATCAGGCAAAAAAGAAATGGTGACCCTGAGAGACAAATGGGTAGAAGGGAGAAAATAGAAATAGCAGGAGGTAGTAGTAGGAAGAATGGGTGGTGAGATACTGGGAAACAGGAAGTATAGATGGGATGGGCATGTGGATATATCTTGAACCAACTTTGCCTGGGAAGAAGTTGAGGAAATTATTGTCCTTAGATCAGTCTCAAATACTTTTTTTGTTTTCCAAATGCCCTAGCTTAAAAGCAATTGTGACTAAAGATCTTACGCAGGTTGACTTCATGAAAAATTATAAGGGAAATTAAGTCACAAGAGTCCTGCTATATTCTGGGTTGGTAAAGTTTGCAATTATAAAAACAAAACATGAGATATTTAAGGAAGGGATTAGATTAGTCTCGGAATCTGAGACGTTAGAGCTAGAGAATTATAAAAACCCTTTCTAAGGTACCATATAGGATTAAGACCAAGACAGGTCAGGTTTATTACTCAGGAAAGTAGGCACAAGTTGAATCTTGAAATCACTGAGCCATACGTTGAAACAACTAAGAGTGCATTCACTCATGAAAATAGGCACTCTGTGATTGTGTCATCTGGTTATGACAATGATAGAGGGTTAAGTGATATCTACTAAGGCAGTGGGTCATCGCACAGCCTGGGGATATTGACATGGAATATCAATGGGTTTAGGAGGATGTCAAAGTTAGAACATTTCTGTAGGATAGCCAATCTCAATGGAATTGTGTGTCTGCAAGAAACAAGGCTGTGTGACGATACCCCAACGATTGATGGTTTTGTACAGTTGAGTAGGCCTGCAAAGAAGAATCATTAGAGGCAACCATCTGGAGGTTTAATGACTCTGGCCTCCACAAGAATAGCTAAAAATGTGATCCCTGTGACAGTTAAATGTCTGGCTGAAATTGTGGCATAAATGCAGACAGGCTTGCTTCCTGCTTTTACTAATAAATAATCGCGTCTGGCAGAGAGAGGCTGCGAGCGAAAATGTACCCATTGTTATCCCTTCTGTGTCATGGGGTATGAGTGGTGTAAAAAAATACACCGACATCCTACTGTTTTCTGGAGCGATTGTAATTGTCTTCGTGTTATGTAACAAACGGCTAGGGTATGACAGTCACGAGGAACCCTCTTAGTAAAGGCAAACTAGAGACACATCAACATAGCCCCAAGGACAGTCCAGCGTACCAAATAGAGGCGAAAGAAGGCCTATAGGCACTACTGTACTAAGACTTTGACTTTGCAAGGAAACTGACAGTAGTGTTTCTGTGGCTTTGCGGACATGTGTGGTGCTTTACAATGCCGCCTACATGCTAGTTGCATATGAGATGTCCCTTGAATATGGGGCTGTCCTGTATGTGGAGGATATAAAAAAAAAAAAAAAAAACTTAAGTGAAGAATGGTTTCCTCCACATGGTGGGGGGGGCTGACAAGGGCAGGGAAGATTGGAGGATGAAGAAAAAAAAAATAGAGATAATAGGGGATTGTCAAGCTCTCTTCCTGTGGCGAGTGCACAGTCACAGGAACAAAACATGGATTTTGTTTGAAGACATTTGGGAAATACACTACAGCCTGAGAGCACCACAACGGGGACCAAACACTCTGTGCTGCCTCTACATCAGCAGGCAGAGACGGAACGTGAAAGCCGCACCCTGGCATGGCGCTAGATGGATGAGGAAGTGAAAAATAAAAGCAAAACGTAAGACACCTTGTGAAAGAATTAGACAGTTATTCCATAGCCAGGGTAAAGAGGAAGTGGCTAACGCAATTAGAAAACATGAACAGAAGTACGAACAGATATCAAATGAAATGGAAAAATGTATTGGCAAGGGGCGAGAGGGATCACACAATTTACTATGGGATATGTCCATGTATGTACATCACACAATCCATAACATCAAGATGTGGAAGGAGGTGCTCAGCAATACAAACACACAGCTGGAGATCACAAGACACAGTCTCTCGACGTACATAAAAATGTACAGAGTTAAACAGAATAATAGCCATGGGAAGGGCTGCTTTGGAAGGATCTGGATACATTGTTTAGCATTATTGTACCATGAGATTTGTGGGAGGATTGTAAGAAGGCGATACACTGGCCTGACATATGTGACCACTACTCCAATTACTACACTATCATTTGGCACTAGACTGAGTATGGGAAAGGTTTGCAAGTAGACAAGGGATGGCTGTAACATGCTTACACACTGTAGAAAATTTAAGTTTAATTGTTAAATTATCACACGTAATAAGACACAAAATTCAGACTTTATTACTTGTTAATGGCTTTAAAAGCACTGCAAAGAGCATTGTACAGCGAAAATAAAAGCGTCAAGATAACTCCAGTGATTAATGTACCTGCTGGGGAGGAATGAGAGTTTTGGACAGTGGCATCTTTGACTGAAAGATAGTGCAGATGGTTAATATGCAGGCTGCAAAGGATGTGTATCATGAAAAGAACAGTATTTTATGTGGATGGCACAGTGAGTTACTGCTTTTGTGACAGAGATTCTTTAGTTACTGTACAGTTCATAATAGTAATCTAGCACAGTGAGCTATGAACTGCAATTAAGGAGCTGCATGCCAACTGCATAGTACAAATTAGAAAGCTGTTTTTTCCCAGTCTTTCATTTTAAAGTGCTGTAAAGTGCTCCAACATCTACACTGGTATGAGAGATGATATAATAAAAATTAATTACATGTGACAAAAAGGATAGGGAGAGAAGAGAGGCACTTATGGTTTACTTCCTTTCCCCACCACATATTTATGTATAAAAGCTTTCTTAGATCTTATGTACCTAAAAATAATAACAGAAATAGCCCCGGAGATAATTTAAAAAAAATTGCCCGAAGGATTCACATTTCCTAAATAAAAGTAAAAATTGAAAATTTGGTCGCCAAGATGCAGCACCAACATTTCCAATAAAATGTTTAGATTTTTGCATATTTTTTCAATATAAAAAGAATGATTTCATGTTTGAAATTTAAATTGGGCAAATTGCTTGGGGGTACTTGGCTTCCAGTAATGTTTCACTGGTGGTCCCCAGGAGTAAAAAGGTTAGGAACCACAGGTGTACAACAAATTAGAACTTTCTTATGTAGGGATTACATTAAAAAAATATTTGACCCATGCAAAGGTTGCCAAAATTCTTACAGTGAACAAATTTAGTCTGGAGGGAACAGAGGATTAATTTGCAGCAGTTAACAATATTTTGTCAGGAGTGTGGCATTTTATAAAATGTCTAATTGTCCATGGGACAGTTTGTGTCATCAGTCTACTTGTCCTGTAAAAACACATGCATATTTTCCTCCTGCTAAAATGGTGTTTACAAATATTGTCTAGGAGTTCGATTTCCTGGTCTGCCTCATTAAATGCTAGCTCATGTATAAAAGGTGTAAATATGCACTAATGCAGGAAGAGATACCATGGGTGCACTTTGTGATTTTCTTTAAGAATTCTGCCATAAACTGGTTATCACAGATCTTTTGTTATTTTAATTCTGTCTCTCTGTTTATTGACTGGCTTCAGTGGTAGTGACACCATTCTGCTCTTCCATAGGAAGAATATTGGCACAAAGTAGTTTTGGCACAAAGTAGTTTTGTTCATGCCAGGAACTACTATGGCAATGTGTAACTTTGATGAAAAGGTTACATTGATTTTTCCTGTTATGAATATAAATGTTGGAAATACCACCATGCATCCGCACATTTTACTAAATGATGCTTCAAAGAAATGACACCTAAAATATCATGGTAGTTTAGCAGAATGTTTCTTTCCTAGTTACATTGTTTGTGAAGGTATTTTGAAAGCAAGGAATAACAAAATTTTGCTTTCGAGCTTCTGCAGATATTTGCATCTGATGAGAGAGCATTCTGGAAGAATTGTGCTGGGCATTTGTTTACGGTAGTTCCATACCCCTGGTTGTGTATTTCTTCATAGCTCTATAGAGTACATACTAATAATTTAGTCATGTTCAATGAGAGAAGAGATATAGAAATTAACAGAAGAGTTAATATGTGCTGAATTGTAAATAATATATGGAAAAAAATAGATATATAATAATGTGGGTTCTTGTTGGGGTGTAGAGTGAGTTAATTATGTGATAACAAACTTCTACTAAGGTGTATTGATATTTAAAATAAACATATTAGTGCAGTAATAATGATTACACATGACGTGTTAGTGACTGATCGATTTCACTTAATGAGAGGCTAAAAGAAAATAACACAAGTGGATGTTTAAACATCTGCAGTACATGTAGTATGTTGAAGTCATGTGAGTGCAACCAGGGTGTCAAAAGGGCAATGAATGGGTAAAAATGCAGCACATTTGTCACAAATGTGTTTTATTTTTATGGTATTTTATTTTATCCATTTATCTGCCAGATCCCGTCCCTATATTAAATTGTAGCAGTTAAGATTACCTTCCCCATTTCTGAAAACCACAGACTCTGGGCATGACTCCAAGGGCAAAGCCACGGATTGTTGCGATATGTTACCATGACGTGCCAAGTAGAAATGTAAAATAAATGTACAGCTGAATGGAATAGGATTTTTTTTTATATACACCCTGGACGCAGGATGTATGTATCTACGTATATATATGTGCATATAATTGGCGGCAGGAGGAGTATTGTTCTATCCATGTTTTTTCCTAGGTTTCAGAACATGGACGAGAAGATGTGGTTTCTGTATCCGTCTGTCTATGTTACGTTTTATGTTTTCATAATTAATGGGAGTCTTCCGTGGTACATCTTAATGAGCGCAGTGACATGGATTGCCTTCATGTGTTGGTAGATTGCAACTAAATATTCTCCAAACTGGTTTTGGGTATTGAAAATACCTATATTAGGATAGAGTTATTACTACCTTAGGATGTGCTATGTAGTACTGCAATACAGCTATGAGTAATATACCTCTGATGATGAGGGTGCCAAATATAAATAAATAAAATAAATATAATATCTTAAAGGAACATCAGCATTTCAGAACATCACACTTGTACGAGAAAGGGGAAGTGACTTCTGATGGCGGTGATGCCTGCAAAGTCCCAACCCTTCCAGCATTGATGCAGATATTTAGGGTGTTGAAATAGAATAATAGGATACAATGCTATGTTAAAAAATTATACTGGCTGTATACCAGTGTAACATGTGTTTTCTCCTGACCTTTGGATCACCATTTGTTTGGTGAAATAGTTTGTGTGAATATTCCACTGTTACTGAGTGTAATTGTTATTTATTTTTTGAGTGTTTATTTGAGTTTAAGAGTGTGTTAGTTACCCCATAAACAAGTCAGGTATGTCCCTTTATAAGATTTTGTGCATCTGCTGAGCGGTTCTAGATTGATGCACTACCGCTTGCTTCCTTGATCAAGAAAGGCACTCTTGACAAAGTTGTCAAAGTGAGCACCGACTGAGATACTGTTTGACTGGCCTATGAACATGTCTGGTGCTGAGAAGTTATTATCTGATAAGACATTTTGACAGCAGTTTGCCTTACCTTCAGCATTAGGTGCTGCAGGCCCTTCCTGGCTGGACAACACTACCTGGACATGATCTCCAACAGGGAGATTGGGGTTGGGTCACCTGAAAAGTAGGAGGGACTGACATCCTGGATCCACAGCTATTACACCAAGAAGGTACACCACCGGAAAACGACTGCATCCTGGAGACTGGGTGTGGGTAAAGGCCACACCAGACGTCACTGTCTTCAACCACAGTGGAAGGGACCACACCAAGTCCTGTTGACAACAGCCACAGCAGTCAAGTGTGAGGACATCACATCCTGGGTCCATACCTCACACACCAAGAAGGCCGCTGGACCAAAGGACGACCAGCCGCCAACAAAGTTGCAGATGAGAGTAATGCCACCTTCACCACAGCGGTACAACCTTCGTTCAACAAGCGCCACCAGCCAACACTGACGGAACTGCTCGTGCTACACTCCCACAGGAGTCGGAGAGTGTAAGCTGTTCCCCAGTACACGAGAGCAGTGTTCTTGGACTGCTCGTGCGGCAACCCCACAGGAGTCGGAGGGTGCAAGCGGGTCCTTCAAGACACCAGGATATTCTTTCAGAACTGCTCGTGCTACTCTCCACAGGAGTCGGAGAGTCAAGCAAGGCCACTTAAGTATTAAAGACATCAGGATATAAATTAACAGAATACTAAAAGTTCGCTAGAAAAATTTGCGCCAAGAGGTACAGATCCCAGTCCTACGGAAGCTGCTGGTCACTAGGATCAGTGCGGTTTGTAGCCCCATTGGGAGGTGCCTCTTCCAATTAGGACTATAGCAAAAAGAGGACAAAAGGGCCATCCCTCGGGACTATCGCAACCAACTCCCTTAGAACTGGACACTGGGATTCATCCCTTTATACTCTGCATAACTACAAGTGTCAAATAGCATTCAACGTCGCCCCGAAAATATACAGAAGGAATAGACTACTCGTGTGTCACTCCTACAGGAATAAGGAGGTACCAAAGGTTACATACCAAGAGAACTGGTTTCAAATGCTAGCCACATCCGACCACACCCTATAAGGCGACATGGATTTAAGATTACAACGTAAGAAAAAGGAGCAGAAGAAGTGGCCCGTGGTGGTCACAACATTACTCACCCCAGTAGCAGCTATAGTACTAACAACAATCCTGATAGTATATAAAGACGACATACATATTCCATGGCTCGACCAGGAACACTACTTCCCCAAAAATGGCCAAGGTGAAAGAACAACAGGTGGTGAGAACAACAATATCTCAAAATAACATGAGAGGGTGGAGGATAAAACAAAATGGGTGAAATATACAAAAGGAAAAGAAAATGGAGAAGATTATAAGGACAATACATTTGTGCAAATGGTATCAATCTACAAAGAACTAGCAAATGTGTCTGATTGTTATATATGTACCCACCTACCGACCACTAGCCAGGAGAAAAGAAATTACACTTAAATGCCCATCACAGAATTCGTGGCATGTAACATATTAGATAATATGTTAGGGGGAAATTTAAAAGGAATGAGAACAGGGAAAAGAAAAAAGGAGAGAATAAGAGAAAATATAAACAAAGGAGAAATGAGGAGAAAAAGGGATGACTATGGTTTGGAAGATGAACCCTATGTAGGTGATATGCAAGGAAAATTGGTAGAAAGAGTGTAAAATAAATTGAAGGAAGAAGATAGAAGGAGAAGAAAGAAGTGCAGGAGATTAGAAACCGAAGAAAGAAGAAGAGAATTTATTGAATGCATTTACAACAGAAAGAGGGAAGGGTTACATTGAAAGGGATCATGGCTCAGAACAACGAATACCATGACTGGCCATAGATACAGAAATAAAGGCACCATGGTGTTTCAAATGCTCAAGAGGTAAGGCAGACACTAGCAAAAACGAAATTGATGTGGGACATAGTATTTGCAATACAACATTGAGCCTGGATTACAAAAGAAATGACACAACAGGCTTTTCCATAGGCCTGACACCTCCCAAAGGAATATTTATTATATGTGGGACATCTGCATTTTTTAAAATTGCCAGCAGGTTGGCAAGGTACCTGCTACCTAGCATTCGTGCTACCAAAAATGGCGCATAGAACAGAATTACAGAAGGGGGAAAAGAGAACACTTGGCGGGGAGCGCAGGAAGAGGACACCAACGTGGGGAATATAAGAAAGGAAATAGAGGATATAAAAAACGGTAGAAGAAGGAGCTGGGAAACTGGCAGATGGGACAGACGTCAGAGGAATGCTGGATTGAATAGCAGCATTGTTCAGGGGTTGGGGTACCTGGTTAGTAAAGGTACTAGCGATAGGGATCGTGGCACTGATAACGATATGTGTGCTCATACCAGTTTGTCCATCCTTCCTGGCCCTACTCTTGAAAAAAAAAAAAAAAAAAAAACTGTCACCAGAAACACACACATTATCAAAGAAAAAGATAGAAGGATGACAACAGGGACGAGCAAGAGGTATAAATGAGAGCAATACACCAGGACCCTTAGATTTGTCATTGAGTATCAGAGGGCGGAATGTGGAATCGCATTTTACATTTCTTAGGTATGCTATGCCTAGTGGCCCCTGTGATACACAATGACAATCTCTGCACAGGCCTATCATTAAGTAAAGAGGCCTACAAATGTAATTTGCTACTGCTAGGAACGCATTATGTTGCAAGGCTTGCTCTCTGAACAGCCATCATGAAACATCATCGTCATTGCATGCTAGCTGAAGCAATCTGCCTTCTGGAAAGTACCAGTCTGAGTACGTGATGTTCTCAAGTTCTGTCACAAGATGGACCATGTGATATTAGGCACGTAGGCCACCTTGTGTAAAATCCTTTTCTATGCTTTTTGTTACTATATATGGTATGATAGGAAAAACGACCTCAGCCATAATGGAGAAGTAGGCACACGTCAATCATACGTCAAAGCCAAAGAACCAATAAGACGTTTAATTATGTTTGTGGTTTAATACTATAAAAGATCGTGTATTACTTCCTTGTATTAGGTTGTTCGAGTATACTGGTACAGAGCATCCTCCATGTACATGCCTTTCTATTTCTATCTCTAATAAATCCTTTATGTTTATCTAGAAGAGCTGGCTAACGGTCGTTAGTATCCTGAATTGGTGCTCAATAATTAGGCTTCTACACTGGTTGTTGGCCTGTAGAGTATAGCCCCAAGACTTCCATCCTAGCTATGAATGTCTGGTGATAGTGAATGTGTATATGTAGGGGCGAAGGGAGAAGTATAGAACTGAAATAAGAAGATTCAATGAAGACATACATTTTATTAGTGAAAAGTTCCATAAAGCTCTAACAAGGTTTCCACCGGTCAGCCCAGTGAGAATGGTGTGACAGCATTGTTCCCAGCTCATATCTGAGCTAGCAGCAATGCTGCCGTATGAACACTTGAAATGCACACTGTCTGCAAAGCAAAGCAGACAATGTGCATTTTAAGGGTGCTGGCCAGGGGGAAACCTGCACTGCCCATTCCACAGGCAGTGCAGCGCCCCCCAGCCCCCTGCACTTATTCTTCACCAGCCTTTCCATGGTGGTGGAACTGCCTTGAAAAGGCTGGTGGAGAACAAGGTCGTAATCAGCAGGGTGGCACTGAGTTCAGCGCCGTACTGGCTGATTACAACCAGGACCACCATGAGACTGTTGGGATTTTGGATCCTGGCGGGGGTGGTGGGAGGTTGGCGGGTCTGCCCACTAACCTCGGAATGTGGCGGTTGGACCACCACAGCTGTGGCGGTCTTACTGACACTGTCTTGTGACGGCCAGATTCGTAATCGGCCCCTATGCTTTTTTTCATGTCTGAAACTATGATAAAGCTGATAAGTTCTAGGTGATGCAAAGTGATGGCAGTGATCACTTTCCCTTAAAATTCAAACTCGAAGGAGGGAAAAAGGGCAGAAATATACAGTGATCCCGGTACAAATGGATTACCCAAGGCGTCTTACTACAAAAATGAATACGAGAGTTTGAAAAAACTGGCTATCTTTCAGCAAAATCAAGTGCTAAGTAGTCCCCCAATAGATAACGTAGAGTGGTATGAAAACATAATTAACCAAGTAGTTGATTGTCTGAGGGTTGAATTTAAAAGGAAGGTAGGGGTGAAAATAGGAACCAGAGAATATCAACTAAGGGACAGGCTCGGTTTAGTGATGAATGCTGGAAATTAAAGATGCATATAAGAAAAGGGAAATGAAAACTTAGGAGACAGTACAATATTGAGTGTTACTATGATCTACAGAAGAAAAAAAACTGTATAAGATGCTTATCAGGAAGCAGAAAAGAGTTTACATAGAGAAATGCTGGGGAGATCTGCTGGAAGCAATAGAAACAAGAAATATGAAAAACTTTTGGAAGTTAATACAGGAAGGATAGGGACAGGGTCAGGAAACTGTGAACTGTGTGGTGCAAGAAGACGCCTGGGAAAACATCTGGAAGAAATATATGGGAAAAGGGTACAATTGTTAAGGGAGAAGACATTCCCCTGGCCTCGAATAGAACAGCAACTTTAGTCTCATTTCTCAGTAAGTAGCATTAGACGCATTATAGCGCGCTTAATAGTAACTAGAACAGCCGGCCCTGATAATCTCCCCACTGTGCTAATAAAGTTTTGACCAGACTGGTGGGCCGAATTCTGTACTCAAATGTTTGATGGTATTTTAGGTATGAGATCCAGGAAAGTTGGAGAAGAGCTATTATTAGGCCCATTCACAAACGGTAGGATGTGCAATCCCCTAAGAATTATAGGATGATAAACCTCTTGGATGTAGGTGAAAAGATATTTGCAAAAATTGTCTTGGAAAAGCTTAAAGAATGGCCTGAATCATACCACATCATGTCTTCAGAACAGGGTGTTTTTAAGGAGGGTAACTCTACTATTGATCACTGTTTCACCATCTGGGCTATTGTGTGAATGTCAGTAGAGCAGAAGGGTAGCTAGTATTGCTGTTTTGTCTACTTCTTTTGGGCCTTTGACTTAGTAGACTAAAGCTTTTTATGGGTAACCCTGATTAAATATGGCATTCCCAGGGATCTTTTAGGCATGATACAGGAACTTCATAGCCATAATTGGGTTCAGGTTATCATATGTATGGGGGGGGGGGCTAACAAAGAAAATAAAAAACAGGTTGAGGCACGGGTGCATATTGGCACCCCTATTGTTTTCCTTATATATAGCAGATCTACTTCAGTTTTGGTGGTGGATCGCTGTGCCAATCCTAAAATGATGGGATGCAGGTTATGTGTCTTTTGTATGCAGACAATTTAGTAATATTAGATCAAACTACAGTAGGCCTGCAAAGGAAGTGGAACACGTTCAAGGAGTATTGTAGCCGCAAAAAGCTGATGGTAAATATGGAAAAAACTAAAGTGTTGTGCTTTGGGGATTTTTTTTTAAAGTTTAACTGGGCGTTAGGGGCCTCAATGTTCGAAATTGTGAAATAATACAAGTATGTAGGAATTTGGTTTGAGCAGTCCCTGAAATGGAATAATCACCTAGAGTTGTTGAGGGTAAGGGCCCTCACATCAGTTGGTGGCTTGAAAAGATTTAGGGGGGATGTTACATAGGACTTTCCTGAAATGTTATATGGCTATAACGGAGTAGAACTGTTATATATAAGTGGAAAAAGGTATGGGATGTAGAGGAGGGAAAATGTTTAAAATGTTAACTTTCTCTACCTAGGTCTTCCATGGCTCATGCCATAAGAAGGGAGATGGGCTTGGTGTCATGGAATGTATTGGCCCAAATGGCGGTGATTAGATTTTGGCAACAGCTGAATAATGGGGAGGAGAATAGGGTATTTCAATGGTGCAAGAATGAGATTGAGAAAAGTGAATTGAAATTAGTTAAGGGAGTTAGGAACAGCTTAGAGGAAGTTAGTAGGGATCCAGGAGCCAAGTGGCATTCGCAAGAGTTACATATTAGGTTTCTGAAAGTGAGCTCAGGATAATGGCCAAGGAATTGTCCTGAAAGTGTGACTTACAGTATCTTGAGGGGAAACAATCAGTCGATTTTATGTATACCTCATGGCAGAATGAAGCTTGGTTTCCATATATAGATATATTGCAGAATGTTTGGTTTAGAAGTGAACTGCTACTGTTCGGAATTAACCCCTGTTATACAAATGAGATAATGTAAATGATGATGATAGAGCCAGGGTGAGTTTGTATATGTGGTCTATAAATGAAATGCAACATCTTGCACAGTTTATTGGATTGTTTAAAGTTTTTAACCTTACGTAAAATGATTTTATGCCCATTTAGTTTACAGTATGACCTTAAACATCGTGTGCAAGCTGTTGAACTATAAATAGAAATGAGAAATGCGCTCTTTGGATATTGCTTGTGCTATTGAGAGGTTTATGATTGTGGTAAAAAATTTGTTTATGTGTATCTAGGATAATAGGCTCTATGATACACGTATTTATTTTTAGCTTCGTTTTGTAGAATTCCTTTAAATATATGGGTTGTTTTTTTATATATATATAATTTCTTCAACATACCAACATGCTTTTAACCATGCTAAGATTTTGCCTTACCCATAATGTTTTTGTATTTGATAATCAGTACTACTTGCAGAAACAAGGGACAGCAATGGGAGCCTCATTTGCTCCAACATACGCAAACCTGCATATGGGTTGGTGGGAAAAGCAGATAGCCTGGTCTGAATCCAATAGTAAGTACAAGTGGTGCTGTGGGTCAGATATATTGATGATCTCTTTCTCATTTGGGATAGTGATGAACACTCTTTGGTTCAATACGTCAATATACTTAACAACAATGAGTTTAACATCCATTTAGATCTAAAATATAGTGCTCACACTATAGAATTTCTTGATGTTCAGATAACCGTCCACAATGATATTTTACAGACAACCATATTTCGCAAACCTACTGCCTGTAATTCTATCTTGCATGGAAATAGCGGTCATCCCAAAGCTTTAAAATGGAGCATTCCATATAGTCAATTCTTACGGGCTCGTAGAATTTGTTCTGATGATGAATGTTTCAACATTGAAATTGCCACTATGACACAGAGATTTCTGGAAAGAGTTTACCCTTTAAAGATCTTAAATGATGCTCATCTGAGAGTGTTGAACATGTCCAGAGAAAAATTGCTTTTCAAATCTGGAGGAATCAATGACGATGGTCAAGATGATAGATCTCCGCCCAGACCTTTTCTTGAATTTAATTCTCAACATTCTCAGTTGAATAATATCATACAAAAAAATTGGCATGTTCAAAGACATGATTCTTCCATCAAAGATAATATAGGCTTACATCCTCAGATCACATATCGTAAAACTCAGTCATTAGGTAATCATCTTACCAGAAGTCTATTCTGTTAAAAAACCAATCAATCTTGGCTTTCTATGAAAAGTTTGGGTTTTTGGAAATGTGGTCATTGTAAATCCTGTTCATATGCACAAAATACCCATTCATATACTACATTTGAGGGCAGAATTTGTGAAATAACTGACCGTATCACCTGTGATACTGAGTATGTTGTATATGTGATTGAATGTGGCTGCCATAAAAAAATACGTTGGCAGTACCATTCATAAACTAAAAGTGAGGTTTTTACAGCATCTCAGAGCAATCAAAAATCATGATCCATCTTATCCCTTAGCTAAACATTTCTGGGATGTTCATAAAGGCAACTATAGCTCTTTGACATTTTATGGTATAAAAACCATTGCTGTCAATCCCCGGGGGGGGGTAATAGAACTGTTCAGTTAAGACAAACTGAATCTAGAATGATTCTATTATTAGGTTCCGAAAACCCGTGGGGTCACAATTTGGATGCAGAACTCTATGTACATTTGTGAAAATTTAAACCTCTGTAGCTCTATTGAAAAGCAATGAAATTCCCACGTATTTTAAGTAATAATTGGTATCACAATGAGACCTCTTTATTGGATTTGGTGATTGTAAATATTGGTTCCGGACTAGTAAATTAGTTATTTTTAGTCAATATATATATTTACATATATACACATTTTTTCTCTCTCTTTACACCCAGACTATTATTTTTGTATAACATTTAAATTATATTTAAGCAGCACTTTTGGGTGATTATCAGGCGGTCTATATTTGTGTCCATGTTGTTAGATCAAATAGTTCCTTCTCCCTTTTTCTTCCCTTTATTTATAGAGATCTTGTGTTCGAGTCATAAGACCCACATTAGAATATGACCCTTTAGATTTATGTAATATTAACATTTGATAAGGTCTTAATTCCTTTTTGTGGATTATTTAAATTTTAATTTATATATGAATTTGGCATAATTGTTATCATGAATTGAGATATTTAATTGTTGGTATTAATTATGACAATAATTAAAGTTACTAATATATATCAGTTCAGCGTTTATCTCCTTTAAACATCTCTTTTATCATCTTTTGTATATACGTGTTTGAACTATTTATTCTATTTATAGAATGTATACACTGATTGTATTTATGATTTGATTGATGTTTAGATTATATTACATGTAGCTATTTATATATAAATTATTTGCAACAGTAAAGCAAACATTTGGTATTATCCACATAAGAAAATATTTATACATGCCTTGTCCCCTGCTTTTCATAATTTGTTATCAACAATTGGAAGAATATATATTATTGAGTGATTATATTACAGTAGGATGACATAAGGAACTATATGAGACACATGGAGTGTAATGTTTGAAATTTGACCCAAGTACATGGACTAAAATTGATAGTTTGAATTTAAGACTATTACGTTACAAAATGGCTGCCTTTTTGCACATTTCTCTAGCTATGATGCTAAAATCAAAGAAGGACTAGAAGATTTAAATAGTTAGGTGTAAAAATGTCTGCCAATGTCCAGTTGAAGGCTGTTGCCGAAACGCGTCAACATTTGGCCGGGACAGCGTGTGTTTGGTGTTCATTTTGGGCACTTTATAGATTTTTCATTAGATGTAATTTTTGGAAGTGCCACTTAATTAATTTTTTCTATTATATGAGCTTTTTCAATAAAATGGAGCCGACGATTTTGTATATGAATGATATTTTGTAATTGTGTTCACTCTCTACCTGCCACGAGCTTTTGGATATTGTGCAGCCTTTTGGTGCTTGATCGAGTTGCACCGTTTTTTTGAAAATTATATATATATATATATATATATATATATATATATATATATATATTATTTTTTTCACCGTAAAGCACAATTCCGGTAAATGCCGAGGTTGTTTCAAAGCGGCCTGGTTTGGGTCCCGGAAACCCAATATATATATCACCAACACTCTCCCAAGATAAGAGATGCTGGACACCGTAGTAAAGCAGCCATCATAAAATATTTAATGACGCGTTTCGGCCGTAGACTTGTTCACAACTCATCATTAAATATTTTATGATGGCTGCTTTACTACGGTGTCTGGAATCTCTTTTCTTGGGAGAGTGTTGGTGATATATATATATATATATATATATATATATATTGTGTGGGTATTAAAGTAATTTGTGACCTCATTTGCTGTCCGGGCATTCTTCTATATATCATTGGAGGAACTGTATGCATATTCGTGGAGAGCTGGTTCCACGCCCGGACCGCCACTGATAAAGCAGCCTCGGGTGTCTGGCATTTGTGTGATATATATATATATATATATATATATATATATATATAATTTTTTTTTGCAACTACCAAACGTGTCTTGTTTTTTTCCTTTAAATGGATAAGGAAATATTGGATGCCATTTAATGGGATTCCCGATCCCGTACCAAGACCGCTACATACAGCCTTGATATTTCGGGAACATTCTGTTGTATATATATATATATATAAACAAAACAGCAAACTTCCACTGGAAGGACGCACGCTCAGGAATTTCACAAATAAAGAGAGTTTATTAGCACAACGCGTTTCGGCTGTCAAGCAGCCTTGATCACGTGCACGTAAACTCTCTTTATTTGTGAAATTCCTGAGCGTGTGTCCTTCCAGTGGAAGTTTGCTGTTTTGTTTATATTTTTAACCGGAGTGCTCTGCCGGTCATTGACGCACCACCCCTCTTGGGCCTTCAGGAGCCTGGCAGTGAGCACTTTTGCAGTTTCATATATATATATATATATATATATATATATATAGATTTAATGGGCTCAAGTATAAATAAATATTTCTTTGACTGACTGACTGATTATAAACAGGGAGGGGTTTAGGGAGTGAATGTGGAAGCAGGTTTTGTCTCCAAATATTTCACATAGGTGTTGTTTGTTACCAGGGTTGAAACAAATGGGGAAAGGTACTGGTTTAATGTTGATGTTGAGTGATTTTAATCTTGTATTTACTTTTGATATGCTCACAGTACCCCAAGATGGGATAATTGTTCCATCCTTATTTCGCAGTTGTTCGAATGATTTAGTTATCTGTCTAGAGCCTTCTTCCGCATGCGGAGACCTTTTAACTACTTTTAGTGCCATTGCAGAGAAGGTTGGATCCCTTCTTTCTGTACCTAGTACTAGACCTTCCAACCACCCCAGAATGGTTTGATTCCAGTTGTTCGAGGACCTTGTGTAACTTAAAAAAAAACTTAAAACATCCCCTAGAGACAGGGAATATATGACCAGGTTCTGGCATATCTATAAAGATGAGTTAAAAAGGAGGAAGGGGCACTTAATGGAAAGGGCACGGGAGGAGTTGGTACAATCTAGCACAGTTAAAAATGGCACTATGTTGTGGAGTGCCATTAATCAGCTCGGTTTTGTTCAAGAGAATGCTCCGAGTTCATGCCAACATATAGCGGCCCAGGAACGGGAGCCACTTTTTGAGAAGATCTACAATTTCCCAGTTCAGATAGTCCCAGGAGTTGAGGCCCAAGAGGAGTGGGAATGGTCCAATCTGGCTTTTACCCTGGAAGAAGTCAGACAGGGTATTAAGGGTCTCACCAGAAATAAGGCACAGAGACCTGATGGGATTCCACCTGATTCATTTGTAGTGTATCTTGAGGTCTGGGCGCCTATGCTGACTTTAGTTTTGAAGGAAGCGGTGAGGGTGGGATCTCTTCCCTCCTGGTCATCGTCTACTATCATGCCAGTATTTTAAAAAGGTGATAAGAGCAAGTCTGAGTTTTATAGACCAATATCTCTCCTAGATTTAGTAGTAAAGGTTTTGGGGAGGGTGATATTGGATAGAATGTGCTATTCGGCAGATGACAATAATATAATATTGGAGTGTCAATACGGCTTTCAGCTGGGTAAATGAACTACCGATCACTGCATGAATTTGTTAATGGTGTACCATTGCCCGTTCTGAGATAATGTATTTAGCATTCGTGAATCTAGCAACCATGTTTGATCATGTAAATCAGAATAAATTGTGGAAGATCTTTTTGGGTATGGGGGTTGATCCTAATATTGTTTATTTCCTTCGGGACCTCCATTTAGACACCACTGAGGCGGTGGTGAGGTATTCTGTGGATTTGGCCTGTATGGATAGTTTTAAAACGAGTTAGGGGTGAGGGCTGGAGAAGGCCTTAGTAGATGCCAAAGCTGATTGCCCTTTAATTGGTTCACACCCCCTGCCTGTGTTGTTAAACGTGGAACATGCAGTTTATGGCAAGAACTCCTAATGGCCTACAAATACTATTGAATGCTTTTGACAATTTAACGGGGGACCTAGACTTGTCAGTTAATTTGTCTAAATCATACATTATGGTGCTGGGTCCTAGACCTTCCAAATCTAAGGCTTGTATCTTAAAATGTTACCTCCTAGTTAAAGTCTGGAGTTTTCCGTACCTGGGGGTGTTGTTTGACTCCAATTGGAGCTGGCACCTATTGATTGAGGCTAAGAAAATGGATTTCAGGAAGACCATTGGGGCTGTTTTTAGCATCTTGGCCAGGTTGGGTAGTAGACCACTAAAGGCCATGATGAAAATTATGAAGCAAAATGCAAATCTAAGGTTATGTATGGGTGCGTTGTTTGGGGGCACCTCCCCTCAAGGGAACCACAGAGCACATCAATCTATGTTGTGCATGAAGAGTTGGGGTCAAGTATCTAAGTGACCTCATAGAACTATGCCCGTTGGATTAGGATATGGCCAAAGGAGAAGCCGTCACATGATTATGAGGGATTGTTTACACTTTGGCCCATGCCTTTCATGATACCATGGTTAAGATATGTAAGGGACACCTTCACAAAGCTAGGTAGAGAGAGGGTGTTTTCCTTAACCCTGAGGGTACTGGTGAGGGTGACTTGAAGTGGCTAAAGATTCCTTTAGAGAAAGAGCATCCCTTCTTTGGTAAAATGCTGAGTTGGTCAAATCCTCTGTCCGTAAGTATGTTTTGACAACTACAACATGTAAGATGTAGCCCTACTTAATGATGGTGAAAAACAACAGGGAAGGGAGAAGCTTATTAACCCTTTTAGGCTAAACTTGTTGCACTTGCTTTAGCCTCACCTTGGAGATGTCATGATTTTAAAATGTTGGGCCCTTGACAATAATTCACACCAGGACAGAGTGCACTTTGTTGTGTTGTAAATTTGATCATGCCTCTAGGGTTCGTTATATTGTTCTCTTGCTTAAAGGGGGTGGTTTAGGCAAGTCCCACCAGCACGTTTATATTTGCAAATGCTGCTAGGGGAGTGGGTGATTGTTAATGTGAGTACATTTTTAAGCACTGCTATGTCTTTTCGAAGTACTTTGGAAGATGACTTTTAACTTTTTATGATTTGTTTTTATTCCTATTTAATCAATTTACAAGTTTTCATTGTATTGTATCTGCTGCTTTCTTTTATGGTTTCAAATTGCAAACCGGATAAAGAAGAATTTTGAATTTGAAATATATACATAATTACAAAAATATAATTTATGTTTTAATTATACATATATTTAAATTAAATAAATTTGAATGCACTAAATTAGTAGCTCTGTAGGTTTAGTTTAATATAAATATATGAAATTATTAAACTTTAATATCTAAATTAAAATGTTTGTACCCAAAGCCTCTGCCTGCATACAAAACGTTAATAGGAGTAGCTTTACATTCCCAAATTAGTCCTCTGGTTTCAGAGGGTGGAGACATATAAGTTAACATTTTTTGTTAACTTTACACTTGAAAATGATGAACAAACCAAAGTAGTAAAATACTCTAATTCTAATTAGGCCTCTAAGTCTTTCATGCTCTCCCACTAGAAAGTCTTTCTTAAAAGTGTCAAAAATATTGTATCTGTTTCATAAGAATATCCCAGTACTTGGCTATCCTCCTTTCAGATGGTGGATCGGGGTGAACAACGAGGGAAAGAGGTAATCCTTCTATCATTTGATGCTTCAGCCTATGGTGTCCAAGTAGATGCGTCAGTTTCAAGCCGTATCAGGCCCCATAATACACCTGTCAATTAAAACGTGTTCCAGCTCGTTCACACTAGTGCTTTTCTGTGGCTTAAAGGGAACATTCAAAGATTATATATATAGTTGGGAATTTCAAACCTCTTCCTTCACTTGGAATGCACAGCAGTTTTCTGGAGATTCTGGCTTTTCCCTCTTTCTCAATAAAGGATTCGCAGGGATACTCAGGGGCATATTTACGAGCTACTTGAGCCGCCGTTGCACCACTTTTTGTGACACAACGGCGGCGCAAACCTTGAAATCATACTATGAGGCAACACAAAGCCACTTTGCGTGGCTTTGAATGGCCTCATAGATATGAAGTAAGGCAAGGCAGCTGCGTTGTCTTTCTCTGTGCTATGGAGGTGATCCATAAGCATTGCAGTGGGTGTTCCAATGCAACATCCATAGATTTTGATGCATCCCCAGATTTAGAAGACCTTGTAAACCTGGGGATGCACCAAAACATAACTCCTCCCTAGGGGAGCTGCAACAAGAAGAAATATCTTTAATTCTACTGTTTTTTCCTCTTTCTATGTGTGCTGCATTTTCTGTGGCCCTCTGCACTTGTTCTCTACCAGCCTTTTCATGGTGGTAAAACCGCCGGGAAAAGGCTGGCGGACAACAAGGTCATAATCAGCAGGGCATGCAGCGCCGCCCTGGCTGATTGCGACCTCCATACGCCGTCAACCTGTCGGGATCACTGCTTAATGTGGTGGTCGGACCACCACAGCAGCGGTGGTCCTGACCACTACCGCGAGGCTGGCAGTATCAAGACCAGCAGCCTCTTAATGATGCCCTTAGTGTGTATGTGCTCCATAATAGAAAGAAGGAAATGCCTTCTAGGATTATTTTTGTGCAGGAAGGTGCCCCTTCCTGCACAAAAACGATCCTGCATGCAATGCATGCACCCTTGCATTACAGTGCAAGGGAGCCTGCATTGGTCCTAGGCTGCCAAGTCGGCTCCCGCACAGTGGGAAAGGACAGGCATGCACGGTATGCTATAGTTACAGCGCATTTCTGCCCTTTTTCTTTGACTAGGGCAGCACAGCAAGGTGATTTTCTGCACTGCCCTGCATCAAAAGCCCATTAATATCGGCCTGAATGTCCTAAAGTAAGCATTTCTGAAATCATTATTTGGAGGGCTTGAAACAAATACAGTATTCTAAGTAAGGTGTTAATTTATAGTTGTGTAAATTTTCCCAGCCATGAAATAAAAAGAAGTCGCCACTTCTGGAGATATGCTTTAGTTGTTTTGAAAATGCCTGAGTAATTAACCATATATAGTACCTCAGTTGTTGACATTTACTACTAAATATTTAATTCTGTCCTTTCCTTACCTGATCGAGGTGGTCACCCTGAATTCCCCATTGTGCCAAATCCAGGACAAACCGCAGCACATCTGATTTTTCTAATTAGGCCGTGAACCCTGATATAGAATAAAAAGCATCTAGAATATCCACAACTTTATGAACTAATTTTTCTGGGTTCACAGCGTCAACAAGATATTGTTGGCAAATAGCTGGATCTTATGATTTACTACCCCAAATGGCATGCCATTATTCCCAGTTCCACGTGTAATGTTTGTGTCAGTGGCTCCACTGATGTTGCAAGAAGGGGTGGATAGAGGACAGTGCCTGTCCCTCTTGTAATGTGAACAGGGGTGATGTATCTCCATTGAGTATTTTTCATGCTGTCAAGGACTTCTAGACGCTATATATACAATTTCGGACCAAATCCAGTTTAATTCAAAATATATCTCAAAAAGGACTAGGCAACTCAATCAAATGCCTTTTCTGGATCTAAGGCTCATAATCATGGGGATCTGACTCTTGCACGATTCTCCCAATAAATGGTGAACCCTCCTTATTTCATGAATCATTTGACTATTCTTTATGAAACCTGATTAATCAAAGTCCATGATGTATGGGAGATGGGGTTCAATCTATTTGCCAAGATTTGACATATCTTTTTTGATGTCTAATTTTGATAACAACATCAGCCCGCAAGATGCACAATTAAACTTGGGCTTCTCTGCCTTATGGATTAAGAAAAATGCCTGTCTTTCTCATGGTTTGGGTGACTGGGATGCGTCTTGGAAAAAATGTAGAGCTGAGTAAACTGGGGTGCTACCAGCCAGCAGAATATTCTGTAAATGGAGCATATCAGCTCGTCAGGGCCCAATGTACTGCTAGCCTGCAGATTTCCAATAATTCATTCTACCTCTTCCACTATTATTTCTTGCTCCATAAAGTCCTGTGCTTGTGGACCTAATGCTGGGATTTCCAGCCCTTAAAAAGGCATCCATGTTGTGGATAAGTGATGTATACCCCAAATATAATTCACTAAAGAAGGAGGCAAAAGGCCGTTTCTAATTTTTTCAGTCATTTATGTGCTCTCTGGGGGCCCTAACACTGGAGATTCTGGATTTATCTTTTGCGATACACATTTTTGTCACAGATAATTTGCCTGCATTATTTGCCCATGTATAACATTGTTTCTACAAACAAAGCACAGTTCTTTCAGATCTCTCCACCATTAATATGTTTATCTGTCATCTTATTTTTTGCCACTCCCCTGAAATATAGTGAGCCTGTCTCACTGTTGTTCTGCCCTTTTGAGATTCTTCTTCAGGTTCTGTTTCATCTGCATCCAGTTGTGTCTTTCATCTGCTTTGGCAGCTATGCACTTCCCTCTATTCACAGCCTTATAAGCATCCCATAACGTATTTGGCTGGACCGTTTTGTTATGATTGCGGTGGAAACAGCCTTTGAGTTAGCCTGTAAGTTCTGTCTCATTGACCCTATCTCTATGGATACTGGTACCAACAGGGCCCTTCCTAGTATGTTCTTCATGTGGCAATCCCTTACTTTCAGGACACAGTCTGAGAATATGATCAGGCCATTTCTATCTTGTCTGCTAATGCATAGAGGGCCTAATTATAAGTTTGGCGACGGGAATACCCAACCGTCAAAACTCCCGACAGGGTGGTTGCTGCCATAGTGGCAACCACGCCGCCAAACCTATTACGAGTTTCCCACAAGGCTGACGGTTGAAACTGAGGTTTGGCTGCAAGGCTGTTGACTGCGGGTAGACCAGCATCTTTGCAATGTTCACTGTCTGCCCAGCAGACTGTAAACATTGTAATGGTGCTGGGCAGGGGGATCTCTGCACTGCCCAGTGCAGGGGCCCCCCTGTGGGCCTCCGCACCTGTTCTCTGCCAGCCTTTTCATGGTGGTAAATCCACCATGAAAAGCTGGCGGACAACAAGGTCATAATCAGCAGGACATGCAGCGCCACCCTGGCTGATTGCAACCTCCATCTGCCGTCAACCCGTCAGGATCACTGCTTAATGTGGCGGTAGGACCACCGCAGCAGTGGCGATCCTGACCACCACCGTGAGGCTGATGGTCTCAAGACCGGCAGCCTCTTAATGAGGCCCTTAGTGTGTATGTGCTCCATAATATATAAATTTCGAAAGAGATTCTGTGGCTATGGCACAAGAAACAGTATTCTCTATTTTGCAGGTGCATGTTTCTTAAGACGTCAAGTGTCCCTAATTCTGAGGAGGCTTTCAGTAATGTATGGGTATGACACAGCTCATGAATGTACGAGTATGCCACAGCTCATGAATGTATATTAGTGGGTTTTGTTCTACATCTGGGGTTAGGGATACATTAAAGTCTCCGTCCATATAATTTCTTCCCTCAACTGTCCCTGATCCTACATATCAGGGTCCAAAGTAACAATTCCTGATTTGAGTTTGGGGCATTTGAATGTGTGCCTTTCTTCTAATTTCTCTGGGCTTAATATATATAATCCCTCCTTAGTATCTTTGAAACTTCCACATTTTAAACATTGGCTCTTTTTGGACAGTGACCATCACTCCACACATCTTATGTTGCCCTGTGTCATAGAATTGGACCAGGAACTTTCTTTGGGACATCATTCCTTTATCTTTCACAAGGCAATGGGCTTCTTACAGACAAAGCCCCTCAGTCTCCCAGGATTGCTCACCCAATATTGTGGCATTTAACTGAGGAGTTCAAGACCCATACATTTCAAATGATAAGGGGGACTACTGGTGTTTAAAATGATGCTCTTCTTCCCCAGTGGTCTGCCCTCCTTTTCCTGTGCTGTCAGTGCCAATATCTAACCAGCACTGGCAAAGCCAATAGCTCTCACATAAGATTATGCACATGCTTATGCAGGAGCTATTAGCTTTTCCAGTGCTTTTTAACCATGATTTAGAGCAGTGCGGCTGCTGTGCAGCATGGCTAAAAGTCAGAACAAAAGCACTATGACATGGCCAGTGTGGCCATGTCATAGCACTTTTTTTGTTATGGTTGAAATGGTTGAAATGATTTGTGAGTTTTGAGATTGATTATACAGCATAGGTTATGAATGATATGCCTAGCATAGCTACTTTAATGAGTCACATGCCCATAGAAGGTACTATAGTGATTGGAACAATGCCTGTAATTGATCGGATAAAGTCACCTTGCTGCGCTGTGCTGCGTCTCAGGGAAAGGACAGGAATGAGATGTATTTCAAAGAATACGGTGCACCCTGTGCTGGCTCCGTCTTGTCTGCCTAGACCCAATGCAGGCACCCTTGCACTATCATGCACGAGGGGCTGCGTTGTAAGGAGGATTGCTTTTATGTGGGGACACCTTCCTGCACAAAACAATCCCCTGGGGCATTTTCCTCTATGTGTGCTGCAGTGTACAGCACACATAGAAAGAGGAAGTAACAAGAAGATATAAAGATAGTTCTCCTCATTACGCCTCACCTGGGAACGCATAGCATTTTGGCTCATTCCCAGGTCTACCACTTCTGGCAAATTTGGGAATGCGTCAGAATCCATGAGTTTTGCACGGGAACACCCACATAACACCTTTGGAATGCCTCCCTGGTGCAGAGTAACGTAGCACAGTGATTTGCACTGTACTGCGTTACTCCAGATTTATGAAGCCACTCAGGACCATACAAGGTAGCCTTGCGTGGCTTCGTAAATTACATTTTGGGCTTGCGTCGCTGTAGGAGGCTGGTCTGGTTTGTAGTGGGTACCTTAGGTACTTACACCATATACTAAGCCTACTTATCTATTAATAGTGAAATGTAGACAGTGTCTAGAAGGCAGGTCCTCTGGAGGTAGCTGTAGCTGAGCAGCCAAGGCTTATCTATGAGACATGCAACGCTCATGCAATACCACTGTAGTCACACAGTACTCACACACATGAAAGAAAATACTCAGTGTTACAAAAATAAAGTTACTTTATGTTCATGACACAAATGCCACAAATACCATGGAGACAATGCTCCCTTAGGAGATAAGTAATACACTGAATATATACACAAGTATGCAGAAATGTGCATTAAAACAGTTAGAAAACAGGGCAATTAGTGAAAATCACAATAGTCAGAAATGGGCCTAGGGGAAACACAAACCAAATACTAAGAAAGTGGAATGCGAAAGTCGTTTTCCCACCTAGGCAAGTGTAGTGTGTAGTGGGGCGCTGGGAGTATTAGAAAATACCAAAGGTAAGAAATAGAACCCACCCCAGAGCCCAGGAAAGCAGGAGTAAATCACAGTAACATTCCTAAAACACACAAGAACACGAGAAATAAGATAATGCGAGAACCAGAAGAGACTGCAAGACATCAACAGTGGATTCCTGGACCTGAAGATCTGTGGAAGAAGGGGGCCAAGTCCAAGAAGCACAGAAGAGTCCAGGGAGAACAGGAGCCCCTGCTAACCTGGATGAAAGTGCAAAAGAAGAACCACTGGTGAAGAACAACAGTCAGTACTGCACCCAAGAAGAAGGACGCGGATTCCTGGTTGGTGCAGATGATTTCCCACGCCGGATGGAAGATTGCAGTCTGGTTTGCGTTGCTGAATTTCACCAACAAGCCTTGGCACACGCAAAGTTCGTGGTTAGCGGAAAATGGCACTGCCCGAGACAAGGGGGGACCTGGTGGACCTGGAGTTAGAGGGGGTTCTCAGCAACTCAGAGAGCCCACAGAAGACCAGACAGCATGCACAGGAGCCCCACAGTACACGGACAAAGGAGGTGCAAAAGGAGGCCCACGCAGCAAGACAACAAAGAATCCCACGCTGCCGCTTCCAGTATGCCAATTGTGGGTGAAATATTGGGTTACCAGTTTGCAACAACCATAATTTAAGGGAGAGAGCACAACTACTGGGGTCCTGATTAGCAGGATCCCAGTAGACACAGTCAAACACACCAAAAGTGGGGGTAACCAAGCTAGAAAGAGGCTACTTTCTTACAGTCATGCAAGAGCGAAGCAACTCCAGTTGTAAATATGCCTCTCAATTTTTTCTCAGTCTTACAGCTACTGCAGTGTTTAGCACTGTCATGAATACCTGCCAACCTTCATCCTGGGTCCCAGTCTCTGCTCTGCCAGAAAGAGCACACACCAAGGGAGATGGAGTCAGCCCGGATTCTGCAACACTATTACACCAGGCACCAGATTCACTTCTGTACATACAGTGGCACAGGCCCAAGATGGCCACTGCTGCATCCCGCTGGGGTGGACCTTTGCCTCCTTACACCTCAGCTTCCGATGACCTCACCAGTTCTCCACTGCCACCTGGTAGGCTTGTGACTTCTTTCTCACCACATGCCTTAGACATTAAGAGTTGCATTTAAAGGGATGCTGTAAGGTACTCTAGTCAGGAGCTCACTGCCAGAGTGACCGTAGACCTCAGGCACTGGCCACCCCCTTGTATTGTTAGGTTTGCACATCTTCTCACAGGGAATAAGCACGCACCCTAGTAAAGTCTCTTCTGTCACAGAATGGCTTTCATCCTTTACATTGAAAGAAATTTAGAGGCTCCAAGGACTTGGCAACTTTTACAAACATCTCACGTCTCCCCAATCACTAAGTTAACCAAAAAATGGTGCAACATTCAGGTGGGATCCGGAGCATAAAGACATTAAAACAATTAAAGATACTTTAATCTCTGCCTCATACTTTGTCATTCTGATCTCAATTTACCTTTTATTGTGGAAACCGAAGTTTCAGGCATTTGGTATTGGGGCGTTCTGTCAGAACACAACTCTAAATCAGAAGATTTACATTGTGCTGCCTTTACTCAAGAAATATTTATGCTACTGAAAATAATGACACCATATACAACCGAGAACTCCTACCAATCAAAGTATTGGATTTGACTGCACTATTCCATATCAAGAAAATAGGCATGGGCAGGCAGATGACCTTTCAGATTGGTAAGTGTTAGACTTTTCATCCTTGGCATGGTCTCCGTTAACTTTTTGCCTCTTGGTTGTTGATGTGCGCTGGACTTTGTTTTTGCTGTTTTTGTTACTCTGGGCACTTTACCACTGCTAACCAGTGCTAAAGTGTGAGTGCTCCTTTACAAAATGTGTATGTAATTGGCTTATCCATGATTGGCATATTTGATTTACTAGTAAGTCCCTAGTAAAGTGCACTAGAGGTGCACAGGGCCTATAAATCAAATGGTACTAGTGGGCCTGCAGCACTGGTTGTGCCACCCATATGAGTAGTCCTGTAACCTTGTCTCAGACCTGCCACTGCAGTGTCTGTGTGTGCAGTTATAAACTGTAAATTCGACTTGGCAAGTGTATCCACTTGCCAGGCCTAAACCTTCCCTTTTCTTACATGTAAGACACCGCTAAGGTAGGCCCTAGGTAGCCCCAAGGGCAGGGTGCCATGTATGGTTAAGGTAGGGCATATAGTAATGTGTTTTATATGTCCTGACAGTGAAATATTGCTCCATTAGTTTTTCACTGTTAAGAGGCCTGTCCCTCTCATATGTTAACATGGGGGCTACCTTTAAATATGATTAAAGTGTAGGTTCCCTTTGGGAGTGGATGGACATGTGGAGTGTGGGGTCTCTGAGCTCACAATAAAAAAATACATCTTTTAGTAAAGTTGATTTTAAGATTGTGTGTTTGAAAATGCCACTTTTAGAAATTGAGCATTTTCTTGCTTAAACCATTTCTGTGACTCTGCCTCTTTGTGGATTCCCTGTCTGGGTCAGTGTGACAGTTGGACTGTTTGCACCTCTCACTAGACAGCGACTCAAAGGGAGCTGGGGTGTAGTCTGCATTTCCTGATGAGCCATCTGTGCTAGGAGAAAGGGGACGAGTGGTCACTCACACCTGAAAGGGCTGTGCCTGCCCTCACACAATGCAGTCTCCAACCCCCTGGTGTGTGTCTGGGGCCTGGCCTGGGCAAGGCAGGATTTCACAAACAAGAGAGACTTTCCTTTGAAGTAGGCCTACTTCAAAGGGCAAAATGGGTATCAGAAGGGCACCCAAAACCACAGACTTGAGAACACTTCTGGAAACCAAGAGGAACCTCTGCCTGGAGAAGAGCTGAGGAAGAAGAGTTGCCCTGCCTGTGACTGTGCTTTGTGGAGCTATCCTGCAGTTGCTGCTTCTGCCTGTGCTAGAGGACAAAGACTGGACTTTGTGTTGCCTTCCTTCTTGTGAAGATCTCCAAGGGCTTGATTTAGAGCGTGCCTCCTGGTATTTGAAGTCTCAGGGACAGCAAAGACTTCTCTCTGCCAGCACCTGGAGTCCCTGGAGAGACTCCTACTCTGCCAAGTGGTGCCCATCCAGTTTCTGGGACCCTGAAAGGAGAAGCTGGCAGCCCAAGAGTAAGAAATCCACGCACAGAAAGACGTGCGGGGAAAAGATCGACGCAACTCCGATCTGCGGCTTAAAAATTGATGTGCAGCCGTCTTCGCGGCTGAAAATCGATGCTTGTCTGCAACGCGACCCGAAGATCGACACCTGGGGCTGAAGAAACAACGCACAGCATTGCTGACGGAGACTGGGGAGATCGCAACCCGCGCTCTGTGGTTTTCGGATCATCGTGCGGCTGGATTTCTGATGGAAACACCGCTGGGCATGTAAAAACAACTCAAGTCCTGCCCAGACTCGAGAGTGCTGACCGGATCGACTCATCACTCTCCTGCAGAGAGAAGAAGCGATGCACACCAACCCGAGGTCTCACTCAGGAGTAAAAGCGACACATCGCAAGCCCTTTTTGATGCACACTCACCCATGCGGGGTTATTTTTGACGCACCCAAGGTACATTTTCACACTAACAGCGTTAGCGTTGTGTTTAAAATGACATGAAGACTCTTTTTGCATTTTTAGTGATAACTTGACTTGTGTATTGTGGATTTTTGTTGTTTTGGTCTTGTTTTGTTTAGATAAATATGTTCTATTTTTCTAAACCTGTGTTGTGTCATTTTGTAGTGTTTTCATTAAGTTACTGTGTGTGTTGGTACAAATACTTTACACCTAGCACTCTGAAGTTAAGCCTACTGCTCGTGCCAAGCTATCAAGAGGATAAGCAGGGGTTAGCTGAGGGAGATTCTCTGTTACCCTGACTAGAGTGAGGGTCCTTGGTTGGACAGGGGGTAACCTGACTGCCAACCAAAGACCCCATTTCTAACAGTAAGACTATGACAAAGCAATGATCTTATATCCTACTTCTGACATTCATGGTAAAGAGTCCACTGATTTTCAAGATTTCTTAAAGATCTAATGAAAAGAAGAAGATCAAATTGATGGATAGCAATGGATACAGGAAGATCCTTAACTGTTAACTGTTAATCAGAGGATCTTGTATCATCAGGGAAAAGTGTTTACTTTCATCAAAACTTTGCAACATCAGGTCTTGCTTTGGTATCATAGCTTCACTCTGGCAAGACATTCAGAAAGAAATAAAACTTTAGAACCAGTAAAGCAACATTTTTGATGATCAAAGATGCAGAGAACTATGTCAGAGTATTTTGGTTATGTCATGCACATGCCCTGCCTAAGACAGTTGACAGAAAACATCCGGTTTCTTGCAACTTTTGTCAACTACTCAACAGTCCTCACCAATAATTTTTGTGGATTTTACTGTAGAGCCTGCAGTGTCAGAGCAAAATAATGCCACACTGATAGTAATCGACTATTTCACTGAATTAGGGCATTTAATTTCTCTGACTAAATTAGTGAATGTTCTGGAATTAACTAAAATCTTTGACAGTCAGTTAGAACTTATGGTTTACCTGCTACTGTAATTTCAGATCGAGAGGTCCAGCTTGTGTCTAGGTTTTGAAAGGAAATATAACTCCACTTAGGAACTGCCTGTCAGGGAGACCAGATCCTCGGGTCCTGCGTACGCTCCCAACATGTCCACCACTAGACAGCTCCAAAACTGTGATAGAAATATCACAGAGCCTGAGAGGGTCCAAGCGGGGGAAAAGGGGATTAGGAAGGGAACAGCTGGGAAGGAGATCTGTAGGAAGCAAAAGGTTAAACAACACAATATCAAGATATTATCACATTGATTTTTACTAGACTATGATTCTAAGCGTTGTCAAACTGTAACCATGGATATCTTAAGAAAGGACTATAACTAGACCTCAAGACGTCTGGGTACCTGGCAAGAAATCAAGAATGGTTAATACAATGTTTCATATGAACTTTTCATGAAATTTCACATACTGTCTTGGAGCATAAGAACCTTCTAGTATAATGTTTCAGAACAAACATTGCATCTTTACATGAGGATAAAAGGTAATCTGAACATTCCCTGGAAAACAATAGGAATTGTACTAAGGACTTAATATGCACAAAGAATGTAACATCTTGAATTTAACACCTTTGCAGAAAATTCAAAGGCCCTGGATAATTGTGTGCACTTCAGGAAACACTACACATCAAAGTTTTAATTGCCATGAAATGATCGCGCACACTGTAGCAATCTGAACACCTAGGTTTAAATGTGGGAAATTAATCGCGCACACTGCCGTTTCCAACAAGTATTTGCAAATGCTATAAAATGATCGCTCACTCCGTAAGCGATCTGAACATCAAGGTTTAAATGCGGGAACGAATCGCGCACACTGCCGATCCCAACAAGAATATGCAAATGCCATGAAATGATCGCGCACTCTGTAAGCGATCTGAACATCAAGGTTTAAATGCGAGAATGAATCGCGCACACTGCCGATCCCAACAAGAATATGCAAATGCCATGAAATGATCGCGCTAGCCTTTGCCAATCTGAACACCAAGATTTACATGCGTTAAATGAATCGCGCACATTGCCGATCCCAACAAGAATATGCAAATGCCATGAAATGATCGCGCAAGCCTTTGCCGATCTGAACACCAAGATTTACATGTGGTAAATGAATCGCGCACACTGCCGATTCAAACAAAAAAATGCAAATGCCATGATATGATTGCGCAAACCTTTGCCGATCTGAACACCAAGATTTACATGCGGTAAATGAATTGCGCACACTGCCGATTCAAACAAGAATATGCAAATGCCATGAAATGATCGCACAAGCTTTTGCCGATCTGAACACCAAGATCTGCATCAGAGCAATGATTTGAGTACTCTGAAAGTTTCACGAGTAGGCCCCAAAACTCAAGAGTCTCTTAGAACGGAGTCGGGGGCCCAGCCCGACCTCCGTCTTACCACCCTGCTCAAGGATCACCAAAAGAATGCGGGGCAGGCCTGAAACGTCAAGTTAGGCCTCCGGAACAGGAGCTCAGGAAAATGCTGTTGCTCTGCACCGGGACCTCTGAATAGTGAGAACGTGGAACTGGGCTCGCTCCCTTATATAGAATCTGGCCCAGCCCACAACCACACCCAGTCATACTGCAGAGAAAGCTTCTGGAAGGTCCTAGAAAGGGACCACACCCTAACACACTCAGTAAGTCTGCAGCAATACCTTGCAAAAGAACAGTTATTGTAAACATCATTAATAGTGTTTTTCAAGGTTAAAGTCTGCAATGCAAAAGGTTAACATACTGCATATAAACACAATGCATGAATTATGCTCTTGCATAAAGGCTGGGTTTTTGCATTTTAGTCGCCCGTAGAGCGCGCACTGCCCTGATGTTGACACTGCCGCTCATAACTCAAGCTATCATCCCCGGCCAGACGGATGGAATTAATGGTCAAATCAAACATAAGAACAGTATTGTAGTTGTTTTGCTGATGTCCCAGCTGCATAAATAGTAACAATGGTTACCCACAGATGACCCTTCATACAATATCTCTTTTGACAGATCTTTTTTGGTGATTCTCCATTCCTTTTTAGGGTCGAGGGCGCAAGTGCTCTAGCCTGCTGTAATCTCTCTGTGGGCTTTTAACCACGCCCATCAGTTTTGTTGGTTCGTGGCCTTGCCTTTTTAAAAATCGATTACTTTAATTTGTGAAAGGCATGCATACATCATGCCTTTTCTGTTGTTTAGCCCTCCTTGAGCGCACCGACCAGCTACTGAAAATATATGAGGTTCCATGTTTTCCCTATGGCTTCTGGACTCCTTTTTAAAAATTTCCTATGCAGCGCGATCTCGCTGGACAGTAGTTGTGCGCTTTGAATGACATCAACCATGTTACATGTTACATGGATAACTGTACATTTTCCAATACATTTGATGGCAAGTGAACTGTTTCCTTTTGTGTATTCCTTCATGCTCATGGCGTGACTTGCATATGTAAATCTGTATTACTTTTCCTTTTTAATTTATGTGGCAATAAAAGTCTGGTTAGGATTTTACAACGCTAATAGCTCTTAGTCGAGCAAATGCGAGATCCTTTGCATTGCAAATGCTTGTTTCCTTTGGTTTCCATTCTCACATTTCCTTTCTATGTTACATCTACAGTTGTTCCATCAGTTCTATCCTTTTACTTTGCCTCTTTTCAGTCCAGAACACCAGAAGACAGATGTCCTAATATAACAAAAAATAAAGATGCTTAGAGAAGAGAGCTGCCCTATACCTAACTGAAACTACCAAGAGATTTCCAGATAAGCAATGTAAACAGCTAATTATATAAATTGAATGACAAGGTCTGGGTATCAAAAAATTTCTTCCTGCAGGGCTCCCACACTATGTTATTTCCTATGTTTTTTGATCCTTTGTGTGTTTTAGCTGCTAGTGTGCCCTGTGGGCCCCTAGCCTTGTGGGTCCTGAAAGTGGATTCCTATAGTGGGTCCTGTAGCCTTGAGACTGGAACACTGAAACATTCCAATTGCAGTGATACACACTTCCAGGGTCAAACCTGCAGTTTCCTCTGGCCCACCAAATCATTTGCCTGTCCTCATTGATGGTACTGTGGAGGTTGAAGTAGGTGGTATCTGCAGAGACCAATTACAATTGCTTGTCTCGTCGAGGGGTGTATGGTTATACTTTTGAGTGATTGTGAAAGCTGTCTTCATCTGTTCATGTTTCCAAATCTGTGGCTAATTTTCGCTGGGGATTTCTTTATCAGTCTTCACTGAAGTCCAGCAAGGAGGAGAGTTCCCCTGGAGGGTGTGAGAGGTGCTGCCAGTTTTCATTTGTTTGGAGTCCTCTTTTGGCTTCCATCAGGGGTGCTCTTTTAGAACAAGTTTGTAATAATGAAACCTGCCCTTCATCATAGGACACTCTCCTGCAGGAATAATGATGGGTTGTCCTCTTGACAAGGTACTGTTGACAAGTGGACCTGTGCCTTCCTATCTGCCTCTCTCTAAAGGCACGCTTGTAATCATATGGCTTATATCTTTAGATACAATCAGACACAGCCATGCCCAACACAGGTTGGTGAATGTACTGAATATAGTTGCATGGGCCCTATGAATAAAACATTTGACTCTTTCTTTGCCAGGCAGCGCATAAGCCATGGATACTGTGATCAAGCCCTAATTAAACTCTGGGATCTCCCTTGCAGGTCTTATGCGAACATTCACATACCTCAGGTATGAGTACAATACCATTTCCATACAGTGACACTACAATGGTTCTAGTGGCAGATGGCAGTGTTAAGGGGTGGGTGTGGGAGGGAGGGTTAAATAAAAATGAACTTACCTTTCCCAACACTGCCAGACACCTCGCGCTCCTCTTCTGATGGTGTCCCAAAAGTCCCTGGGACACCAGCACATGCTCCCCACGCAATCTTGGTGGTGCTCTCATGGTATAACTAGCATGAGAGCAGCGTCAGGATTGGTCAGAACAGCATAATTTGCTGCTCAGACACTACGCTGGAGTCTGCACAGTTTCTCCAACTCGACTGTGTAACACAGCTGGGTTGGAGAAACCTAAGTACGCATATCAGTTTGGCCGGCCGTCTTCAAACATGCGCACTTAGGTGCATTCCACTCCTCCTCCCTCTTCCCTCGCCCATGGCCCAGCCCCACCCCTCCCTTCACACGCTGACTCAGCTGAGCGAGCAGCTGAAAAATAAAATTAAATATCGTTTTATTTCTCAGCTACGGGCTCTTAGCCATTGGGGTGCTGTTGCAGAGGAGCCGCCGCTGGGTAAAGGTGGGAGAATTGCCCTTCTTTTCTTTGAGCTTGAGCCAGAGAAGTCTCATTAGGCTTTTCAAAGCCCCGCGGAGAACCAGCTCGATGAGAGTGTAGACGAACTTGGGTGCCTCATTTCCCTTCTTATTGTGGCCTGCATAGATTGTTCATGCTGGTGAAGTCCTTCAATGCTTTGATTTTGGCATTGAAGTTCACCAGGTTGTCATAGAACTGGCATGATGGCCTGTCTGTGGTCATTTTACTCTCCATGAACAGGTGACAGGACAGGTGCACTAGTCTTCTATGCAAGGTCAAGGCAAATGAAAATTCCACTTTTGCTTTTTAGACAGTCTTCTCAGTAAAAAGGTTGTCACTGTTGGGCTCTTGGCACCATTGCTTTAGGAGTATGCCAGTTTGGATATATCTTCTCCAAGAACTATGCTGACAGTACTGATCTGGTAAACAAGCACTCTGCTGTCAGTACCACAGCTGCCACCTGCAGGGCCAGTGAGTTGGGTGGCCACAAGTGTCAGACTGGCCTGCATTGAAATCAGGCAGTGCCCAACGGGCTGGTCTAGCAGCTCAGCATGTGGGCAGTTTGTGGGCCCGTTTTCCGTTTTTCTGGATCGGTTTTAACTGTTGGTATCCCTGATATGAAAATACATTTTGCCTGCAGCAAGCTCAACCCCATCCATACCATACAAAACACTTTTACAGCGCATCTTTATAAGTTCAAAGCTGTGCCAGTTTGCAAGCATAGGACACTTTCTTTTTAGCTATCTAATTCATTAATGGGGGATGGCACCTTTTTTTGGTGCTCAGGACTATTTTCTGTCCCATTCCAACCTTGGTGGCCACTATAGTCCCTATGCATGGTTCAGGTCTTCTATTCACCAGTGTGGTGATATCCAACTCTGCCTGATTTGTATAGATTGAGAATAATTATTATGACATTGTTGTCAGATTACCAGATCAGTGAAGTTAGATCTAGTCCTAGCATTATCTGTGCCTTAGAGATGAGTGCAGAAGTGCCTCCCACAGTCATTTTCATAGACCAGCTGCCTTCTGAGGTGATCCAAAGGCACATGATCCACTTTGCTTCATATATCAGTTGTGCCTCCACTGGTGCAAAAAATGCAGCAGGCATCTGCCACTTTGCAGGAAAAAAGTTACAGAAAATAGAGGGGTGCTGGCGACAGTGGTAGGAAATCATATGGGTGGCTATAATTTTATAGAGGTCTCATCGTCCTGGCGCTGTCATAGTTTGACTCTTGCTCTAGGCAAGACTGCTGGCTTAAGGATGAAAGTACTTATGTTTGTAGGTGACTATGCCAATCCTACAACAAGTCGCAACTCTCGTCCCAACCCTCCCGGCTGACAAGCAGCACCTCACGTAAAACCCCAAACAGTAAAAGGTGATTTTTGGCAGCCTTTACGCATGAACTCAAGAGTGAAACATCTCAGGAAATGTCGTGGCTAAACGGAGATTACCCCTTTCTCACATGAACAACATCTCTCAATCAAACACAGGCAATGAAGGAGATGCAATAAAGTTTTCAATAGGTTTTATTAACAAAATTGCAAGCTACTATAAGTTGCATGGGCTGCAATGATTAGGATAATGAACAGTGCAATAAACATAATTCTGAAGACGGGAGGCATTAATACAAAGACCCCCACCATCTTACAATAACATGAAATGACATAATATGTGAAGTATGTCCTAATGCCCTCATATGATGAACCTAATCTCTAACCTAAAAAGAGCTAGGTGTGTTAAACCAGATCTGCCAATGCCATGTCCACGAGAAGAGACCCTGTAGGTGGTTGGCCTGGCTTATAGTGGGTACCTGATGGTACTTGCACCTTGTGCCAGGTCCAGTTATCCCTTATTAGTAGATTAGTAGTGTTCTAGCAGCTTAGGCTGATAGAGGTAGCTATAGCAGAGCAGCTTAGGCTGAACTAAGAGACATTCAAAGCACCTACTATACCACTTATATCATATAAGTACTATATTATGAGAAACACAATACTCTGAGTTACTAAAAATCAAGGTACTATTTTAGTGACAATGTGCCAAAAATATCTCATAGGATATACTCCCTTAGGAGGTAACTAAAATACACAAAATATACACACAAACCAAAATCAGGTGAGTAAAACAGTTAGAAAGTAGTGCAAACACTGAAGAATACAATAGGATGCAATAGGCCTAGGGGCAACACAAACCATATACTAAGAAAGTGGAATGCGAACCACAAATGGACCCCTAGGCTAGTGTAGTGTGTAGAGGGTCGCTGGGAGTGTAAGCAAACACTAAGGGTGTCCAAGATACCCCATCCCAAGACCCTGGAAAGTAGGAGTAAAGTACTGCTATTTCCCCAGGAACACACTAAACTCGTGACAGAGGATTCTGCAAAGACCACAACAGACTGCAAAGCACTGAAGACCGATTCCTGGACCTGAGGACCTGCAAAGAAAGGGGACCAAGTCCAAGAGTTGTGAAAGTGTCCAGTGGGGGCAGGAGCCCACTAAACCCCAGATGAAGGTGCAAAATGGCTGCATCTGGATGGAAGAAGCTGGAGATTCTGCAACAACGAAATGTGCTAGGAACTTCTCCTTCGTGCACAAGATGTTCCAGGGAGTGCTGGAGGATGCAGAGTTGTTTCTTTGGAGAAAGACCGCAAACAATCCTTGCTAGCTGCAAGAGTTGCGGATGAAGAAAAAGGATGCTGCCCAGGCCCAGGAAGGACCAGGATGTCACCACTTGGGAGAGGAGACAGAAGGGGACATCAGCAACGTAGAGAGCCCACGCACAGGAAGGTAGCACCCGCAGAAGTCCTTGAACACGGGTTCAAGAAGACTGAGCACAGCGGTCATCTCAACACTACAAAAGAGCGTCCCACGAAACTAGAGGTCAACTCATGGAGTTGAGCAATGCAGGATGGAGTGCTGGGGACCTGGGCTTGGCTGTGCATGAAGGATTCCTTGGAAGGGTGCACAGAAGCCCTAGCAGCTGCAGTTTACGCAGTGCACAGGATTACTGTCTGGAGAGGGGAGGCAAGGACTTACCTCCTCCAAATTTGGACAGTTGGTTCAACTGGTTCACTGGACAGTGTGGGTCACTTGGGTCCACGAACTGTGTTCCAGGGGCCACGCTTGTTAGGATGAGAGGGGTCCGGGTCTACCGGTGATGCAGAAGTTTGGTGCCTGCTGGAGCAGGGGGGCGATTCTATCAACCCACAGGAGATTTCTTTGTGGCTTCCAGTGGAGGATGAAGGCAGGCAGTCCCCAAAGCATGCACCACCAGGAAAGAATTGAGAAAGCCGGCAGAATTAGGCGCTACAATGTCGCTGGTAGTCTTCTTGCTACTTTGTTGCAGTTTTGCAGGCATCCTGGAGCAGTCAGCGGTTGATCCTTGGCAGAGGTCGAAGAGAGGTGCAGAGGAACTCTGGTGAATTCTTGCAAGTCGTTATCTGAGGAAAGGCCCACAGGAGAGACCCTAAATAGTCCTCAGAGGAGGATTGGCCACCTAGTCAGGTAAGCACCTATCAGGAGGGGTCTCTGACATCACCTGCTGGCACTGGCCACTCAGAGGCCTCCATTGTGCCCTCACATCTCTGGATTCAAGATGGCAGAGGTCTGGGACACACTGGAGCAGCCCTGGGCACCACCCCTGGGGTGATGATGGACAGGGGAGTGGTCACTCCCCTTTCCTTTGTCCAGTTTTGCACCACAGCAGGGACTGGGGCTTCCCTGAACCGGTGTAGACTGGCTTATTCAAGGAGGGCACCATCTGTGCCCTTCAAAGCATTTCCAGAGGCTGGGGGAGGGTACTCCTCCCCAGCCCTTAACACCTATTTCCAAAGGGAGAGGGTGTCACACTGTCCGTCAGAAGAAATTCTTTGTTCTGCCTTCCTGGGCTGCCCACACCCCATGAGGGCAAAACCCTGTCTGTTGGTTGGCAGCAGCGGTAGCTGTAGAGAATATTCCAGAGAGCTGGTTTGGCAGTACCCGGGGATCCCCGGGGATGCATGGGATTGGCACCCCAATACCAGATTTGGCATGGGGGGACAATTCCATGATCTTAGACATGTTACATGGCCATATTCTGAGTTACCATTGTGAAGCTACATATAGGTATTGACCTATATCTAGTGCATGCTGGTAATGATATCCCCGCGCTCACAAAGCCCAGGGAAATTGCCCTGAACTATGTGGGGTCACCTCTGCTAGTGCAAGGGTGCCCTTACACTTAGTAACTTTGCCCCTAACCTTCACCAAGTGAAGGTTAGACATATAGGTGACTTAAGTGCTGTGAAAAATGCCTGTGAAATAACGTGTACTTTATTTCACTCAGGCTGCAGTGGCAGTCCTGTGTAAGATTTGTCTGAGCTCCCTATGGGTGGCAAAAGAAACGCTTCAGCCCATAGGGATCTCCTGGAACCCCAATACCCTGGGTACCTAGGTACCATATACTAGGGAATTATAAGTATGTTCCAGTGTGCCAATTAGAATTGGTAAAAGTGGTCACTAGCCTATAGTGACAAATTTAAAGGCAGAGAGAGCATAAGCACTGAGGTTCTGATTAGCAGAGCCTCAGTGACACAGTTAGGCACTACACAGGTATACACATTCAGGCCACAAACTATGAGCACTGGAGTCCTGGCTAGCAGGATCCCAGTGAGAAAGGCAAAAACATACTTACATACATGTAAAAATGGGGGTAACATGCCAGGCAAGATGGTACTTTCCTACAGCCCCCCAACCCTCGTTACCTTGGGATGAGGTCTCTAGCTCAGACTCTGTAGGGACATGAAGACTGGGTCATCGTCAAGGCAATGTGCAGCATCAATAATAGCAATGGCATCTGGTCGGAATCCCTCTGACTATCTGTCTAAGTGAGGTGGATTTATGCAGATCTGCTCAAAACCCTTGACGTAGTTCTGTTCCCAAACAATAGATAACAAGACATGCTTGGGACTGCAATTTATGTAAACAATTCCCTCGAAGGCGTGAAGAGGGAAAATACCTAATGTGAATTCCTACAGTTTGTTTATCTTTGTAACTTGATAGTGACGCCTTAGCGTGGTGGCACTGATAACGTGAAACTAAAACATTGGCCTAACTAGAAACAATGCAGACATCTTGGAAACATACACTTAAACAATTGCGCTAAAACAGAGCAAGTTAAGTAGGGTAAAAGTCACTAGGTGATGGGTCACAGGTCCGCAAGCCAGAAGGCTAAGCTAACTCCTATTTCCCATTAAAACAAAATAGGATTCACTAAAGTGCATGTGGGATAGATGTTGTAATCTAAGGGTTTGAATTGGGGTTCAAACATTCTTGCGTTACACAACTCATTATTTGCGCTATACTTATATGTGGTCCCTCTTCTTTGCAAAAGGGTAATTAAAATAGACTTGCATCTACTACCATACACAGCGTCACCAAAGAGGGTGCGCCAATCAAAGCGCTATGTTGGTGCTTACATTAGGGCCCTTTGAAGAATTTTCTGGTCCAGGGCCATCACAAGTGGGGATGTGGTGCTAAAGGGGCCATTTTCGCGGTCTCCCTTAAAAAAAAATATTTCTAGATTTTTTATTGCAATCAAGCCTGCTACCTTCATTACAAATGAGGTAGGTTGAGTGGCCACACCACTAGACATGTTTTCACTTTCCCTGCTGAGCATCTTATTTTAATATATAGGAACAGGTACTGCTTTTTGGGATTGTGAGCAGCATGGTAGGTCTTGAAGGGAGCTGCAGTGATAAATGAGAATAAGTGTTGAGCAGTGCCGGTTGTTGATGCAGCAATCCTGCAAGAAATTGCAGTTTGAAGTGTCAGTGATGAAGGGATGGACAGGCTGGCAACCACAGGAGGGAAGTATAAAAACAGATGATCACTGTGGCAGACAGGGATAAAGAACAGAAAGAAACTAAGACTTGTGCAATTTAGCAACTCTCCTAAAAAGGTAAAGACCTATCCCACCAAGGGAACTTTTAAGAGACTTCCCCCTGGGCCCTCCCTGAAACAGAGAACAAAAACCAGAAAAGTCTTAGAGTTTCTTGATGATTTTCTGGGCAGAAGTGCTTAATTTGAGCCAGTGGGTGCCAGTTAGGACCACTGTTACTCATTTTTGGGGACAGACACTTGTTTTTCTGCTTCACACAGTTACAGAGCATGTGAAGGAAAAACAGACAGAGAGGAGAGACGGAGGAAGAGAAAGACAGAAAAACTGTTACAAAAGAAGAAAGCATGAACCTGTAAACATGAGATAAAGGGACAGGGAGTGTCTGGAAGCAGATTAAAAAGGCCTGAGGTGGATTCAAAACTAGCCTTGACCTTGAGCTCACCACCTTTTAATTGCATCAACTGTGGGCTTCTGAGTAGAGTTGTGGACACTGGCACTCATTCTCTCACAAATTAAGCACTGCTGGGCAGCATGCACAAAAGCACATGCTGGGTGGAGAATCTTGTAGGTTTAAAGATTCTCAGCTGAAAGATGTGCAGTGACAGTTTGCACCACTGAAATCAAAGGGGTATGTTTTTGCTCCAAAGAGACTCATTAGGTGCCTGGCTATCAGGAGGGTTGGCCTCCACGCCTACCAACAATCTTCATCCTTTTTGTTTCTCTCAAAGAGCAAAAGAGCCCCTGTCTACAGAGCCCTGTCGACCCGCCCAGCCTCAGGTTGAGGCCAGGCTGGATGGCCAGTCCCCAATGATTACTATGCTCACCAAATGGAATCCCTTCCCTAAAGTAGGTGAAGCAGCAGTTCTCTGGTGGATTAGAGAGAGTCCACAGATATTGTAAACCAGTCAGACCTTAGTGCTCTGTACTGTTTCCTTTTTCATGTCTCTCTGAAGACAATTCATCCCTGGATTTGGGGCGTTCATAGACCGAGGTTCCAAGGTCTACCTGCACAGGCCAGACACAGAAAAAGCACAGACAGCTCTAACTGGAAAAGGCTATTCCCCTCCAACTTAACAGGATTTCCTGTAAAGGTGCCAACTGAACTTGTGCACATGCATGTGACAAGAGATGGTATTTTGAAATGGTTTGTGAGTTTTGTGATTGCTTGCACAGCACAGATTGTGAATGATGTGTCTAATGTAGTTGCTTTAATGAGTCACTTGCCCATAGAAGGTACTATAGTCATTGGGAAAATCCCTGTAATTGATCAGATGAACTATGAGCACATGAAGGAATCTCTGATAAGATGGTTTGTACTAGCTCTAGCTGTGTACTTTCCAAGATTCAAAGAAAGCAAGAGAGCTGATGGTATTCCATTTGAAACTTGAATTCATGGTGTGTTGCATAATTGGAACGAGCAGATAAGACGGATGGGGGCATATGATTTTCATGGCCATCACCAACTGATGATAACAGAGAAACTCAGAATTGGGTGCTCTACCCCACTTTGGCAATACCTCTCTGATTTGACAGAGATGGATCCAGAGAAACTTGCAGTGTTGTCTTAAAAGTGGTTTGTTTACAGGGTTAGCTGAAGGCTGGGACAGCACAGCTCCAAGCCAAAGGAGAGATTCAATCTCAACAGACTGGTTTCAAACCAAAGGGCAAGGACCAGAGCAATTCCAAAGGGTCCAAAGGAGGAAACAGGCAGAAAGGAATTGCTTTTCAGGCCAGGAACAGAATGACAAACAGAAAAACATTTTCCTCCAGGCCGAAAGTGATTACCTGATATAGGTATCAAGTATGGTCATTACAAAAGAGAATGTCAGGTGAAGACACTGCATCAGGGCATCCATTATAGTGACCGTGTTGATTATGGATGAACAGACCCAAGAGGACCCTGTGGTGCTCAACCTAGTGGCTATGGACATTTGGAAAAGAGATCCAGGTTCCTTAAAATACACTTTTCCAAATACCATGTGATTTGTATTAGAAGTAAGTATAAATGGGAGTAATGTTCCTGCTCTTAGGCACATGGGTGGTTACAGGAACATGGTAGAGAGGAGGTCTCTCAAACTTGAAGAGATTGTCACTTGTGCCACTAGCACAGACTTGGTAGCAAGTGGGACGACATTGAGGGGCATTTTTATACTCGGTTTGCGCCGAATGTGCGTCAAAACTTTTGACGTACATTCGGCGCAAACCGTGCACCATATTTGAACTTTGACGCCCGAGCCCGCGAACGCCAAAATTCCACCATGTGCGTCATTTTCTGGATGCGGGAAACCGCCTTGCGTCAATGACATGCAAGGTAGGCGTTCCCATCCAAAAAATGACTTAAACGCCTGTGCGCCTTATTTATGCTACCGCGCAAAAATGACACACGGCCGGGAGGCGGAGGCGGAAAATGACGCACAACCCAATTTGTGTCAAAAAATAACACCTGGGTCAGGGCAGGCGTTAAAATGGGGCAAACACACCTGTACTTAAGGAAAACACACAGAAGCATCAGCAGAGCTCCAAAAGGAAGACATGGAGGTTCTTTTCATCCAGCATGCATGCAGACGCAGAGCACAGGACCAACAACAGCAGCTTCCACAACACCAGCAGGGACCCCAAAGGCAACACAGAAGGCAGGAGAGGATATTCTACACCAGGGCAACCCTTCTGGGACTCCGCCAACAAGACATCATTCAGAGGTACAGGCTCAACTGGCAAGCCATTCAGCAGCTGCTGCGCAACATTGAACACAGTTGGCACACAGCTTGCAGACACCCCGCACCATTCCACCAGAAACCAAGCTGCTAGTTGTACTCCACATGTTGGCAAGTGGCTCCTTCCAAACCACTGGTGTCCTGGTTGCCGGGATCTCACAGCCATCATTCTCCGCCTTCGTACCCAAGGTACTGGATGCTATCATCTCCCTCACATCCCACCACATCAGCTTCCCCAACACACAGCCGAAGCAGCAGGAGACAAAACAGGGGTTTTACCAAATTAATGGCTTCCCACACGTCCTTGGTGCCATTGACTACTAACATGTACGCATTGTGCCACCTGCTGCAACCGAACCTCTATACCGCAACAGGAAGCACACACACTTCATTAATGTGCAGGCCATTGTCGATCACCAGGGTTTGATCACCAACATCGTGGCAAAGTATCCTGGGAGTGTACATGATTCATTCATCTACCATCACTGCACCATCAATCAACACTTCCAGGATGGACGGTATGGAAATGGCCTACTTGTTGGTAAGTACAGAAACCTACTTATATACACACTGCATAGCAACCCTCTAGGACACACAACATATACACCACGACATCGACACATGGACAGGAACACACTGAGGTTGTGACACTGCTAGGCATGTTTGATATCCTCACCCAATGGGAGACACACCTAGGAACAAATGACAGTTCCAAATAAAAACAGATGCCACTCCACAGACACAAGGGAAACATTTTAAACAACACAATGACAAAGACATGGCCCCAACTGGCAGTACATTTGGGAAGATTAATCTTTCAATATCACATCAACAACACTCAATCCAACACCCTTCAAACCAATACGTACTGTGTAAGGGGTGTGTAATGTGTTTTGCTGCAGGTCAAACACCATGACCCACATAGCATGATGATGACTCCAATGAAGGTTACGTGCAAACATTGAGGCTGTACCAATATCTCACATCACTCATTCTCTCACATTGCCCACTACCAAGAAGCAAGTGGACTGTGCGAAGAACACATATTGAAGGGACAATATTGTGAGTGCACATTCTTACACATACGCATTGCAACAAATTAACACACACGCATCAGATGTACTTGCATACGGACCTTCTGAAACTCTAAATGATAACCTCACAACCAAGTTAGCCATCTGAACTAGAACATGTTCAGTAGTATAGGTACACGTTACAACATGAGTTGACTTGGCAAGGGCAGAGAAATAGGTCTGCAGTGAATTTGTCACACATGTGTAATTAGTGCATAGTCAATTGTTAACATGTCAGTGCTCACACGTACGGAGATGTTTTGCACATTGTCACCTTGCAATATCTAAGGGTCTCACTGATGGTTAAATAATTCTATTGCATATGTAAAATTGTTTGGGATGTCCAGAGTATATAGATGCAACCGTGTTACCACCACTGTCAAATTAAGACACAGGGACACCTATTTCACAAGTCACAATGCAAGGGAGTACACACTGTACTGCAACTCTACAAAAATACTGCTGACATCCGGTCAACAGCCAAACACCCGTTCAGATAAGGAAACTACCCAATGCTGATGGTACATCCTAGAAGCCTAGGAATCCACACAATAACATAAACACCAATGAGTCACAGACAACACAAGAGAACAACTGCCATGCAAAGCGATATTTATGGTGCAAGGTACATCAACATGTTCTCACTCATTTTCTCTTTCAGCTGATCAGGGGTATGGGATCCAGCCATGGATCATGACCCCATTTGCAAACCCAAGCACAGCATCATAGCGTGCCTATAATGAGGCACATAGAAGGACACACACCATAGTCGAGAGGACCTTTGGCATCCTGAAGTCATTCCCCTATATGAACCTGACCCACAAATGCCTGAAGAGGAGGAAGAGGAGGATGCTGTCCATCAACATGAGGGGGACCATCCAAACACAGCTGCAGGATTGCGTTGGAGACAACATATTGCCCAAAGTTTATTTTAACTCTACTCACCCATCACCACTGTCTTACCATATGTGAATAAACACCTATAGTAATCACTATATCATGGTCTGGATAATCATTTCTGCATAACATTATCTCTAACTATCAGAATCAAAGTGTAGCCTAATGGAGCATTGCTGAAATACCGATTGGGACACAGAACATTCCTAAACTAGTTTGATGCTTATGAATGTACAGCCACATTCACTCACACTGTAAATGACATATATCCTGTACATTTCACATTTGAAGGGCAATAGCAGAGGACCACACCTATTTCACACATACATGTTGGCAACATGGTTCATCGCAGCATATGGCACACAACTAAGACACCATCAGTCAATAAGGTAAGAAAATGCCTCATACATGAGGCAGTGGATGTGCTATTGCATTGGTAACAGGAATGTATGACCAGACCCTTGACAGCAGTAAGTCTTACATCACCTATCTTTGCAAGGACTATGTGTGACTAGATTTCCATATAAGCAGCAGATTCATAGCACAAGTGACCCAGGTATGACTAGCATTTCTCACATGATCTCCCCTGCACATGGCAGCCCATGTCCTAAGTCCAGACACACCCTTGTTCCCGGTCTCACCCCACCCTTCTCCAGAGGTCCCTGGAATGGGAATATGTGTCCCCAGATAATCCCTCCTCTACATACTCCCAGACTCACAACGTAAATCCATTGTGCTTCCCTCTTTAGTATGGTATGCCATAGTCATTGTACTTCTGTATGCATGGACATCAGGTTAAATAATGCACTGACTTGTAGTCTCTAGGACCTGTTATCACCTGTACATTGCTTCCCACGTGAAAGGTACTGTTGGCCCTTTGAACTTGAATCTCACCTACAGGACTTGTGAGAGACTGATGCTGCACACACCTGTGAGCACCTCCATGGAGACCAGCCATTTGAACATGCACTGCCCTTGCAGCTGCTTGGAACAGATAGAAGCAGCCATGTTATCTATAACACTGTTATGCCTTGCTGTATAAATCAGTTGTGTAACACAGCTCTTGGGTTAATGTGTTATGTTCCAACACACAGGACAAACACAGTTTTCCGTTTCCACTGTCTCTTACCTCCTTTGACCAGTCTCAGTATGACCACTGTGTATTTACCTTGTGAAATGTTTGGATCCTGATTGACCCTGCATCCTGTTAGCCTGACTTGCTCCTGTCTTTGCGTTACCCTAAAGTTTCCTTGGGCCTACATTTGTATCATAGCAGCTTTCCCAACCCTCATATTCCTCCTGGGGTATTGTGTCAGGTGGGCCTACAATGCATACTCAAATACATTGTATAGCATAATCAGTTTATTTATTGTACCATGGGGGTGAACTTGTCTCCAAATAGCTGAATCATGGCCTATCCCTTGTCTGGGTCTCATGTATGCCTGAGTGACAAATTGTGACAGTGTACCATGGCTGTATGCATGGATTGGGTTGACAAACAACGTCAGATAATGTGCATGAAATGTCCACACATGTTACGACCCAGACAGTCCACACGCTGATTCACATTGCTCCCAGCATATTGATGGGGCTTGTGTGGTGAATAGCTGGGAGATTAATCAGCACAGAGGCACTGATGTTCCCAGATGCAGTGGGAATTTTAGAGGCCAACCTGTGTACAAATGTTGTGAGGAAACCTGCTGGTATAAGAATCCTGAGACATTAACTTTGTCAGCACACCAAGGTTGCCCTGTTGACAGTCTCATAACACGTCTGCAGTGACAGGGTTGGACCATCCCTATGTGTGTTCTCAAATCCTCATTGCCTTTCCTTCTATTGATCTGCGAAGGATACTTTGTAGATACAGGAAATGGCTCCACAGACTCATGACTAGACCTGCACGTATCTGTGACAACATAGACCCCAATAATTATACAGGCTACACACTGGCCCACACACATGAACCAGACACCTCTGTGCATTTTATCACTGGAAATATGTGAACACATGCTGCTTGGTCTGCTGGTCCTCCACCGCCACAGGAGAGACATGGCTCAATTATATGACTCCAACTGTGGCATAACATTACAATTGTGTATTTTATTTGGGACTCCGTGTCACAAACACGGTACCCGCATAGTATGATTCCATGGCTGACCTTTGGTGGGTTAACAAACAAGTGCAGAGGAAGTAGTATCCAACATTCCAGGACATGTGATGGCTAAGTTTTGTGAAATTGACATGAACAACCATTTGCTATCTATCCAGTGCATGCTTTGTCATTGGTGGTGTTTATGTTCCAAAAAACCTAGGAAGTGCACACAGCAGTTGTTGCTATGGGTATGACTAACACATGTACTCTCTCATTTCCACACTGACTTGCATCTGAAGGTTGGACACATTGGCTCCACATGCATACAAGCAGATTGTGATGCTCACACAGTGGGTCAACAATAATAGTAGTAGCCAAATCACACACATTGACCCAAAGGCATCGAGTTATTGTAGTGAGCTGCGTCTCCTTGCTATCCTCTCTTGACGCAAAACATGCCCAAACTGGGTAATACATAATTGTATCCCACACGTTTGGCCATCTATTGCGTCAGTCAAGAGTGAAAATCCGGTACACCAAGTAGAGGATCATGGTCCGCAGTAGTATGATCTGTCACATGTGCCCATACACTGTAATGCCCAATGTGGGTGCAATCAGCCTATCTCTGTATTGTCACAACTGTCACGTCCCATTAAAAATGAGAAATTACCCAAACCCAGTTAATGACAGAAATTTTGATGCATACGCGTTAAAAAAAGACGCACATGCATCTAAAAATGATGCATATGCGTTGAAATATGAGGCACAATGCCCTGAAACATCCATGGGCCCTGAGCGGTAATTCCCGCACTGTACCCCTGGAAATTGGTTAAGTATGAACATATTTAACAATATGGATGCAGGGTTATTTCTAATCATGTGCGTAAAAAAAATGACGCACAGACTGTAAGCGTCATAATATTTTAACGCATAACAAGAAAAAGGCTCCGCATTTGAGGCAGGAAGTGATGTAAAAGGGTATCCTGTTTACAGACTTGGTAGAGTGGGTGTACTTTTACTTTCACTTTGCAGTCTGTGATATTTCCTGACTGTGTGGCTGTGTTTAGACTTGTCTCTTTGTGCACTTTGTGATTTTGTCTCCAGTGTGGTCTTTAAATTGTCTTTTTGTGTATAATAACTGTCTGTGGTATCCTGTCTGAGTGTTTTTTTGGTCATTTGTGTTGTCAATATTTGTCTTTGTTGTGTTAGGAGTCTGTTGTGGGTAGCGGCAGTGTGGGTATAGTTGGGCTGTGTTCTTAGTTATTTTGCATTTTCCTGTCCTACTTTCCCTCTATTCTCCTTTGCAGCCCTTTATCCTCTCTTTATTTTTGGTGCAAAAATGTTGGGTAGGCCTTGTCTTGGCAGGATGGGAGAGGTTGAGCTGGGTGGGTTTATTTGGCTGTTGTGCCACTTCCTACCCATGATGATAGAGGCAGGTGGTCGTGTGATCCAAGGCTATCACACAGAGGCAAGGAGGCTCCGGTGGGCAAAGGTGTTGTACCATCTGCAGAGAATATACAACACACCGCGAAATGACCACCAGCTGAAACACCGCTGGGCTGACCTTGTTGCCAGGGAGCAAGATCTGCTGGACCACCTGGGGATTGTGATTGGTGGCCTGTGAGGCATACAAATTTCCTACACATGACCGTCATTTGTTGACGCAACAGCTAGACTAACTTTCTAAACACAACAGGAGCCTGAAAATTAGTGCTGGCTTCACGTCAATTGATGATGGCAATGTGGCTCAAACATATGTTTTATGTGTGGTCGATGAGTGTATCAGGAAACATATCTTGGAATTCCAGAAATTTTCAAGAAATATTGTGTCCCTCAATTGTTTTCGGAGACATGTCTGAACTGGATTCTGACACATACGTATCAAGTTTAAACTTACCTCAGGTAACATCTTAGACTGATATTTTGAGTTTGTAGTGCCACATTTCAATTAGGCATGGCTGGCAAAAGGTATGCACACAGGTCCATATCTCTATGGTTGGTGCAACTCACCATAGCTGTGGCACATCAAATGAAGAAAATTATACAAATTGAGAGCTAACAACTGTCCCTGGCCCTCTGGTCATTGTACCTGTGTGTCTAAAATTGGTCTTAGTCACAATGTCTGGGTGACTGGTATTGCAGTCCTCACAGAAAGTGGCTTTGCATGTCTCTCATGGATACACATGATGAGAGGAATACACTCCATGATTTTGTCTGCTCACTAATGAAGGAGCATGTTTGCCACCACATGATAGTTAGGGCCACTGCATGTGTGCGGATATGTGTGTATCACTCACTTGAGTCCCCGGGTCTGTACATGTTTGCAGTGGTATGTAGGATGCAGTATCATCATGCCTGAGAAGCTTTACTTTCTGAGTTATTATTACACATAGTATTTGTATTTTGAAGTGTTGTACAGTGCACAGGCATTGAGCACGTTTCTCCCTTCCATGCCTTACAGGTGGACCTGCACCCTACACTATTGGAGAGGTGGCTCGATTTGTGGACCCAGACATCTCCAGTAAGTGTTGATATTTCTGTTCTGTGTTGTGTTTGCTGATGATGTGTGATTGACTCCTGTGTGTTGGACACATAGCAAGGTGTGATGCGCTGGTCAATCATCTGTTTTGTTCCTTGAGTGGAGTATCATTTTTTCCCCATCTTTGAGTTGTCCAATCCTTATCGTATTGTCATATTTTGGGATTCTAGGTCAGTCCTGTAGGCAAGGCAATGTGAATAGGGATGAGTTATGTGGATAAAACTTAAAATCTGAAAATGTAGCAGTGGACCACATTAGTGATTTAGTCAGCCAGTCAGACCCTGATTCTCCCAGAATAGGGATGCCAAAGTCTTACCCACAGACTTCAGCTTCCCTATTCACTAATGAACATGTTTGACTGTATGTTTAACTTCCTAGCAGCATGTAGCTCCACATGTTGTGCTACGAGTATTAGGCACTTGAGTACAATGGCCTAGGTGTGCCTGCAGCTCATGGCCAGAGGTGTGCCTGCATCTATCTGTTTGTTGTAAGTCATGGCTTACTGGTAGGAAATGATGTAGACAATGGTCTGCATTTCCACCGATAAGTGTTGATGGGATTGCCTAAGGTTTGGGTGTATCCTATTTGGAGTTCCTCCTTACCTGTGGTGTGCTGGCCAAACCAATGTACAGCTTTCCAAAGCTTCCTGGGTGTCCTTGTTGTTAGAAATTATTAGTTGCTTTGTCCACCCCCCCACTTCAGGCACAGGCGTAGGGTTGTGAATAGTGTACCTAGGACTGATGATCCAAGTTTGGTACACAGACATGTAAATCAGTAAATCACTTGTCCAAACCTAGGATACCCACTCATGATTAGCACATGCATTCTATACTGGCAATTCCATTTACAACTCGCAGATCTTGTGGCCCTAGATTGCCATCCAGAACATAGAAATTTGTTGGCCTGTCAGTGGTGGAGGATATGCAGTATGATTTTTACCTGACAAGTGGCAGAACAATGATGCCAAAGTCATTCCAGTTGTTACCCATCTTGTAGGGTTTGGATGTGCTATTTGATATAGTACATGTGTAGGCTGGCTTGCCATGTACTTACTCAGGGACTATCAGTGATCTGTATGATGATATGGGCTGTTACAGGTACATTAGATGTATTGTCTGATTTACTTCTTGAGCCATTTCACACAATGAAGTACCTAATGTTTGGTTTTCTATTTGTCTTAACAGCTGCCAATATGACTCCCATCCAGCTTCGAGAGTTTCAGCGCAGGGCAATGCGTTACCGCCACATTCTGGATGTGGAGTCTGGGTACTGCAACATGGCAAGACGATATCGCCATGAAAGAGCCTTCGGAGTGTGGAGGGCATTTGCACAAGGGGGCCCTTCCGTGTCCACCACAGCCACCACCACCAGCACCAACACCACCACCCAGGTGGCACCAACAGTAGCTGGGACCTTTGCTGGACCATCTACAGCAACAGGTCCAGGACCAGTCACAGGACCACCTGCACCTCAGCCTACGGACATGGCACCGTCAAGGGCCCATACTTCATCCACTGGCACCCAGACCACCCCTGCTGCAGCCATAGACCCTGCAGCTTTTGCCCAGATGCAAAGGAACTTGGACCGTGTCCTACGGAAAATGACCAGACTGCAGCAGGAGGTGGCACAAGTTAACCGGAGGGTGTGTGCCATCAAAAAGACCCTGAGGAGGGCCAACTTGTAGGCTTATACCCAGACATAATTCCCTCCCCTCCCTCCTCTTTCCTGGTTCTTTAACATAGTGGGTTTAGGGGGCTTAGTGTTAGGTTAGTATAGGCTGTTAGTTTAGTTAGTAGTAGTGGGTGGGTGGTGGGAGTTTCATACTTTTTTCTACTGTTTTTTATTATGTTTGTGGGTTGGTGGGTGGGGGCAATGTTGGGGTTTTGGTGTTTTAAAAAAAATAGAAAAAAAAATTACAAAAAAATATATATTTGTTTAGTATTAGATAGTATGTGTTTAGGTTAGTATCTGTTGTCCTCCATGTTTCCTGTTTTATAAGGGGGTTGGGGGGTTGGGGAGTTGATGCTTAGATCATTTCTTTAAATGTGATCAGCAAGTTTAGCTTAGGTTAGTTAGGGACAGTTATGGATAATGTGTAGTTAGAGTAGATTAGGTTAGGTTAGGTTAGGTGTTTCCCCTGGTTTTAGCTTCTGTTTTTACTGTTTAATAAATATCTAGGTAACCCTTTACAGTATGTGTCAAAGGCTTGTAGATCAGGGCCCTGCCATGAGTAAACAGTGTCTCTTTTGTATTAGCTTTTGTGTCCCATGCTGCAACCGTATCCCAACTGAGCTGTTACATTGGCAGCTGCACCAAAGCTACTCAGATAAGATTCGGCCATCCATTGCACCCACCACTCAAGGTTACTATGGACCCCAAAGTGTGGTTATTTTGTGCTGTATGTTTTCAATGTCACATACTTTGCTACCAGATTTGGTATTGGGGACACTGTGTTAAGTCTGCCTGCAGCCTGATGTCCAAGCAAATCCTTATAAGGTGAGTGGTAGTATGCTCTCATGTAGTATGGTATACATAACTCACACATATCATTTGTGACAATGTTCAGCACAGTTACTTATTTGTATGGAAACTCATACACATCCCTTCATGCTGTTTGGTGTGTGTTAGGTAAAAATTGGCGAAAATGTCACATACATAAGTTTTGACTTTCAGTAACAATCGAAGGCACTATTTTCTGGCTTAGACATCCCTTGAGGAGGCATTATTCTGTACAACACAGCTTTTGGTGTATAGTTTATATTTTCCTCAGAAATAACCCTCAGCGAGGGCAGATGATGGTACAGTCCAGGCCACTGTGCATAGTTATCAGCCAAGATTCGTTCAGGTCAGGTGTATGGACAATCAGTGATCTTTGACCTGAGGTTAACATCACTGATGACCATCACAGTTGATGTGTCACACTACACAGAGACAAAGTTGTTGTGTAAGTGCTATTTATTTAAAAGTGCTGTAGTACTATGTGTACATTGTCCATGATTGTGAGTCCATTAGTGTGACATCGTCCATTGTGATCCTACACAAGTGCAAAAGGACATGTCATTGGACATGCTGGGGTGAAGTGTCAAACAGTGCAGAGGGACAGGATTTGGCAATCAATTAGTGAGAGACAATCACAGGGCAGGCTGACAAGATAAACAGTGGGTTGAAGAACAGTGCTTGAGTACAGTTGTTGCAAGACTGGCATGTTACAAAGCACAGGACCTTGGTAATAGGTGGCCATGTGGCAGGGACTAGTGCTACCGGGTACTCTTACGGGTAAAGGTGATCTGCTCCACGTCTTAATCTTCTGATGTGTGTGTAGTCTCCTCTGCCCTTGGTGGTGGTGGTTGTGAAGGGGCAACACACACCTCAGTGTTTGAAGATGTGGAGTCAGACATCCCAGTAGCTGCTAACTGTAGGGGTCTTAAGGGCAGTACTGCAGCAAGGAGGAGCTGCTGATTCTTAAGAATAGCAGCCACATCATGGTGGTGGGCAGCCAGGTCGGCCCTGAGGGGTTCAATATTGCATTTGTGCACGCGTTGACAGGATTGTTGTTGTAGGTGTTGGGTCAACTCTATTACAGCTGTGCTGATTTCCTTCATCCTTTTTTCAACTTCCTGCAAGATTGTTGTTCGCCCTTGCATAGCTGCTGCCTGTTCTTCAGTTGACATCAGGCATGAACGCACCCCCTCTAGGCTGGCTGCCATAGTTTGCATCCCCACCCGAACCTCCTGGGCCAGCTCCCGCTGTACTCCCACTACAGTTCGCTCAAAGCTGGTGCCAGGGTCGTCAGAGTCCTCAGCTGTGCTGGAGCTGGCAGGTAGTACAATTGTGGTGGTGGGTGGATCCTCTGTGATGGCTGCTGTATCTGTGCTCCTTCTTGTGACTGAAAGTGGGGTCTGGAGGGTTACAAGGACATCTTGGAGGGTCTGCTGGCTGATGTTTGTCAGCTCATCATCCATGTCATCAGGGAAGTCCAGGACAGGCATATCAGCAGGAAAGCCATCGTCCTTTGCCATGAGATACAGTGCAATTAGTGTGTCTGTGTTGTGGGCTTTGTAATGTGACATGCCTGCCTTCCGATTATTTTAACATTGTGATCTTGGTTCCTGTTCATTGTTCCTGTCTTTCATATTAGCATTCTCCCAGGCCTATGCCCCACCTGCATGTCACATGTATTGTGGTCAGTTTGTGGACTTGTCAGCATCACATCCTCTAGGTGTTGGTTCAGGGCAAATTGTGAATTGCCACCTTCTTGTCCTACTCAACCCTCTGTCTACTTCCATTCTCATGGTGAGGCCTTTCACTGGCTGTGGGTGTTCTGAGGGCACTAGCACCACACTTAACAATCTGGACCTGCCCCAGTCTCTGATCTTTCACATCCACCTATATGTAGTTGAGATGTAGCATATACTATGTCTAGCTTTGTTATGGAACAATATGGATGTCAGCATTGGTAATGTGTACTGCTGATGTTGGGGAATGTGTGGTACATTGGATTGCACTAATAGTCTGTAGCAGTGTTCTACTTCCGCCTCTGACTGTGCAGGTGTATTTCTGTAACTGTCCCCCTCAATGCTGTTGTCTGAGCAGTATGACATTTGGGATGTTGCATGGTGTCATTGGAGCTATTGTGACCCAGGCACAGGGTGGACCCTGACATATGCAGCATGGGTATGACATTAGTGCTGTGTACCTCCTAATGTTAATGACAATGGCTGATGTTTGTAGCAACTTTGGACAGTCACATTTGACTGGATTTCAGGGGATTCATAACATTGTCATCCTCAACCTCTAATTTGGGTGTGTTTGATCCATGGGGACGTTACTGCCATTAGCTACTTGACCTGCACACACAGCAGAGGTGGTAGTGGCAACTGTTGTCAATGTTACATTCCACTTGCAGGTATGGCCAGAGGTTGTTAATTGGGCCCTAGTTACTGTAGGGAGAATACTGGCTGACGTGTGATGAGCTGCCAGTTTTACGTAGTACCCTGCTCTCCTGGCCTGGCTTTACCTTTGCAACATCCTTGGCATGGCAGCATACCCCCATGCAAAGGTTGTTGGTGTTGTGTGCCCCCGTGCCGTGCCCCTTTACCCATTCCACTCCATGAATATCATGACTTACATGCATTGTGTAGTAGGTATGTCCAACCCCCCCCTGCTTACAGTTAACATTTGTGCATTTTAATTCCCCATGCTACTTACCCTGCATGTGCGTTGTCTCCTGGTAGTCTGCGCTGTCCTGTCCTTGAATCCCTGTGAAGATCTCCTCAGGGATGACGGCTGCCACCATCTCCTCCATCTGGTCAGGGGCCTCCTGGTGTGCTGGACTCCCACCTCCAGTCTGCAGTGCTGCCTTCCTGTTCCTGGCCATCTTTTCCTTGGTCCCGCGCTTGCAGTCAGGCCAGCGTTTCTTGCACTCGATGACTGTTCTCCGTACTTCTGCCACACTGTTGATCTTGTCAACAATTTGTTGCCATATTGCCTCTCTCCTACTGATTGGCAACTTTGATGTGACAAACAGTTGGTGCTGGTGTTCCGTCACCTCTTTAACCAGAATTTCCTGCTCCTCTGCACTAAAGCAACACTTTCTTTTCTTCTTCTCCCTGTTCTTGGTCTTCTGTGGGTCCTCCTGGCTGGTTCCTGGTCTGTTGTCATCTTCCTAGGGTCTGTGCAAGCATCTGGGATCCATTTTGGCTCTCCTATGCACATTTTGCAGTGTTTGCGGCGCTTTTTGACGCAATTGCGTAAAAAAACGGCGCGTATCCGGTTTGCGGCATCATAAACCGGCTCACAGTCATTTTCGACGCGTTAATCTCGTTTTCCTTTATGACGTGACGCAGTGGTTTGAGTGAAAAAAAAGACTCACCCCTGTGGTTTGCGCCGCCGTGCGTCAAAGTATAAATTTGCCGCCCACACGGCGCAAAGAAATGGTGTTAGCCGGAGGTAATATTGTTGACGCAAAACTGCGTCGGTGCAGTTTTGCTTCAGAAAGTATAACTATGGCCCTGAGTACCTGATTGCCTAAATTGAGGTTGAAATCAATGGCAAGTAAGCAATGATTGATAAAGGGGTAAGAGAGAGGCCAGGTGATGGATGTCTCTTGGGCAGTCATTTGATTGTTCCTGTTTTAGTTCCATGACCAGAAGCCTACATGGCTTGGACCCATGCCAGTTGCGGTGATGAGGGCTCGTGAAAGTTAAATTATGCTGGCATAAGTCATGTAATTTTTGGAATTCCGCTGTATGCTTGTTATGGGAATTTCCCAGAATTATGCCATTATCCCTCCTAATTAAATTATGGGGGTCATTACGACCCTGGAGGTCGGTGTAATAGTGACTGTAGTACCGCCAACAGGCTGGCGGTACATACCGGCACTATTATGACATTGGTGGTTTGGCCAAAGCCAAACCACCAAGTTAACACACCGACCACCACGGCGGTAACGACCGCAGGGCTGGAGACGACAGTCTCCAGCCCAGCGGCCGTCACTAGGCCGCCCATGGAATTTTTACCCCGCCCACCGCTATGGTTTACATGGTGTCTGTACCGCCAAAAAAACATGGCGGTAGGCACTATCAGTGCCTGGGAATTTCTTTGCTGGCACTGATAGGGGTCTCTCCCACCCCCTCCCCAGAGTCCTCAACCACCCACGCCCTCCACCTCCCGACCTCCCCGGCATATACACACATATATGCACATACATACACACATGCATTATCACATTCACACACGCATGTATACATTCATACACACTCACAGCACCACTCACTAACATACATCCAGGCACACATGCACTCTCACGGCACAACATGCACGTACACACACACCCATTCAAGCACACACACATTACACACGCATGCACGCATTCAAACACTGTCGCACACACCCCCACACATGCACACAACACCCCCAACCCCCTCTCCTGTCGGAGAACCCGACTTATCTGCTTGCAGCGGGTCCTCCGGCAGGAGACGGGACGCGGTGCTGCTGCCAGCAGCAGCATCTGCCACAAAACACCACTAGGCTGTATCATGGCTCATGATACGGTCGGCGGCTGTCTGCTGAAGTGGCGTTGCCGCTGGCAGCAGCGCCTCCTTACCGCCGTCCACCACCATGACCGTTGCCGGAATTCCAGCTACGGTCATAATTCGGTGGATGGTTGGTAGCCACGACGACAGTAGGTTGGCGGCCGTCGCCGTGACGGTAGGCGGCACTTGCCACCAATCTTATAATGAGGGCCTATGTGCCATTTGCAGTAAAACATTGCATCAAATGTGACATTTGTGGTGAAAATTTTAAATAAACATCTACGTACAACAGAATGCGAACTGCTGCTGTTCGCTGTGCTTTTCTTCAAATGCATCCTTGCACAACAATTGATGCAAGGGCACTTTTCACGCTAAAATATAGTCAAAATATGGCACTATAGTGCAAAATATGGCGTAATTCTGCAGAATTACATGAAAGCAAATTACATTAATTTCACACACCCCTAGTGTTGACCAGATCACAGACACAACAGTCTCAGGAAGATACTGTTGCCTTCCCATATTTTCAAGTAACAATACAGGGTAATGAGTAGATCAGGGCAGTCTCTGAGAAAGCACAGGTCATGACGCCTCTTGCCCCTGCTCCAGAGGGAGAGGAAAGTTAAGCATCCAATGTGGACCAGGTGTTGGAGTCTGGGCAAATGCCAGAACTGCAAGGTTTGTTAGCCTTTGGAGGACATACAGGTGAGGGGTTCAGCGAGACATAAATTGAGTGCTCCACATTTGTGAGACTTCAGAAGGAGGACTAATAACTAGTCAACACAGGCATGTTTGGAAGGCATTAGGTTGGTTAGGAGGATGGATTAGTGCACAGTAAGGTTGGGGCCTTACTTGTTTGGTGCCAAGTTTTTAGTCCAGACAGATCACAAATCACTCATGTGGTAATGGCACTGAAAGGTGAGAATTCCAAATTGTTAAGGTGGTCTCTCTGTTTACAAGACCTATATTTCACTGTAGAGCACAAAGCCAGAATGAATTACAGGTATACATATGGACTTTGTCGTGGGTTTTGCTGATTTGACAATCAGACTTCTCTAAACGTGGAGTAGGATTTTGGGTAGTCTTATTTGGGAGAGTTATCTGTTGAAACTGGAATGATCCCTTTTATGATACACATGCATGTGCCCCTGCCCTGAGTGGCCCAAGTGCATGTGAAAATGGGATCCTGACTTTTTACTTGCCCAGATAATATGCCATGGGCCTGATTTTAAAAAAATGGCACTGCACACAGTGCAGCACCACTTTTCTTGCACCCTATAGCGCCCCCCTAAAGCCATCATGTGTGCACCGTATCTAAGATATAGCACCCATGGCGGTAGTTAGGGAAATTAGCATCAAAGTTTTTGACACTAGTTCGGATTTTTTCAGGATTACCGTAAAAAATGATGAGCCTAATCCTGCAAAGCCCTTTGAGGCCAATTGTAAATAATGGTGTGCCTCCTTTTAATGCCTGCTCTGTGTAGGCGGTGTGAGAAAGGAGCCTCTTTCTAGCATGGTTACCCCCACTTTAGGCCTGTTTGTGTGTGTGTGTCAGTGTGTTTTTACTGTGTCACTGAGATCCTGCTAGCCAGGACCCCAGTGTTCATAGATAAAAACCTATATGTCAGTGTGTTTTTGCCTGTCTCACTGGGATCCTGCTAGCCAGGACCCCAGTGCTCATAGTTTGTGGCCTAATGTGTGTGTTGTCAGTAGTGCTTAACTGTGTCACTGAGGCTCTGCTAACCAGAACCTCAGTGCTTATACTCTCTCTCCTTTTAACTTTGTCACTATAGGCTAGTGACTTTATTTACCAATTTCAATTGGCACACTGCCCCCCCCTTATAAGTCCATAGTATATAGTACCTAGGTACCCAGGGCACTGGGGTTCCAGGAGATCCTTATGGGCTGCAGCATTTCTTTTGCCACCCATAAGGAGCTCAGACAAAACCTTTCACAGGACTGCCACTGCAGCCTGTGTGAAATAGTGCGCACATTATTTCACAGCCATTTTCACTGCACTTAAGTAACTTATAAGTCACCTATATGTCTAACCTTCATTTAATGAAGGCTAGGTGCAAAGTTACTAAGTGTGAGGTCACCCTTGCACTAGCAAAGGAGCCCCCACATAGCTCAGGGGTGATTCCCGGGACTTTGTGAGTGCGGGGACACCATTACACGCGTGCACTACATATAGGTCAATACCTATATGTAGTTTCACAATGGTAACTCCGAATATGGCCATGTAAGGTGTCAAAGATCATGGAATTGTCCCCCCATTCCACATCTGGTATTGGGGAGGCAATTACATGCATCCTGGGGGCTCCACTATGGACCCCGGTACTGCCAAACCAGCTCTCTGAGGCTTGCAATGCACCTACACCTGCTGCCACCTCACAGACAGGATTCTGCCCTCCTGGGGTCTGAGCAGCTGTCACAGGAAGGCAAAACAAAGCATTTCCTTTAGGAGGAGGGTGTTACACCCTCTCCCTTTGGAAATAGGTGTAACAGGCTGGGGAAGGGTACCCTCCCGCAGCCTCTGGAAATGCTTTGAAGGGCACAGCTGGTGCCCTCCTTGCATAAGCCAGTCTACACCGGTTCAGGGACCCCTTGTCCCTGCTCTGGCACGAAAGTGGACAAAGGAAAAGGGGCGTGACCACTCCCCTGTCCATCACCAACCTAGGGGTGGTGCCCAGAGCTCCTCCAGTGTGTCCCAGAATTCAGCCATCTTGCTTTGCAAGGTGTGGGGACACTCTGGAGGCCTCTGAGTGGCCAGTGCCAGCAGGTAACGTTAGAGACCTCTCCTGATAGGTCCATACCTGATAAGGTAACCAATCCCCCTCTCAGGGCTATTAAGGGTCTCTCCTGTGGGCTCTCTTCAGATTCAAGTTTCCAGAAGCAATCCTCTGCAACTACTGCTTCAACCTCAGACCTCGGATAAACCGCAGCCTGCTCCAGGAACCACTGTAACAGCAACAAAGTATCCAGAAGGGATACTTTTCCTCTGCAACTTCAGCTCCAGCCAGCAACTGCAACAGTTTCCACGGTGTGCACGCTCTGAGGACTCCCAGCTTCACCCTGCACCAGAAGGACCGGATCAATCAATCAATCAATCAGTCAGTACATTTGTAGAGCACGCTACTTACCTGCGAGGGTCTCAGGGTGCTTGAGGGTGGTCAGAGGGATCTGCTACTGCTAGAAGAGCCAGGTCTTGAGGTGTCTCCTTAAGGTCAGCAGGTCCTTGGTCTGCCGTAAGTGGATGGGGAGGGTGTTCCAGGTCTTGCCGGCACGGCAGGAGAATGATCTGCTGCCGGCTGTTGTCCTGTGGATGTGTGGAACCATGGCGAGGGCGAGGTCGGCAGAGCGGAGCTGTCGGTTTGGAGTCGTTCATTGAGGTATGCTGGTCCGGTGTTGTGGAGTGCTTTGTGGGCGTGGGTGAGGAGCTTGAAGGTGATCCTCTTGTTGACGGAGAGCCAGTGTAGGTCTCTCAGGTGGGCTGTGATGTGGCTGCGGCAGGGGATGTCGATGATGAGGCATGCTGAGGCGTTCTGTATGCGTTGCAGTCTTTTCTGGAGATTGGCCGTGGTTCCCCGCATACAGAGCGTTGCCATAGTCCAGTCTGCTGCAGACGAGGGCCTGGGTGACCATCCTTCTGGTTTTGGTGGAGATCCACCTGTAGATCTTTTGGAGCATGCGGAGGGTGTTGAAGCAGGAGGATGAGACGCCGTTGACTTGTTGGGCCATGGAGAGCGATGAGTCTAGGATGAAACCCAGGTTGCATGCGTGGTTGGTGGGGGTTGGTGCGGCTCCCAGTGTGGTCTGCCACCAGGAGTCATCCCAGGCGGAGGGGGTGGGACCGAAGATGAGGACCTCTGTCTTGTCCGAGTTCAGTTTTAGGCGACTGTTCTCCATCCAGTTGGCAACGGCCTTCGTTCCTTCGTGGAGGTTGGTTTTGGCAGTGGCGGGGTCCTTGGTGAGGGAGAGGATCAGCTGGGTGTCGTCGGCGTAAGAGATGATGTTGAAATTGTGAGATCGGGTGATGTTGGCGAGCGGTGCCATGTAGACATTAAAGAGGGTCGGGCAGAGGGAAGATCCCATGGGGTGACGGAGTCACTCCCCTGCTGAAGCAGGCACCTTCTAAGTCGACGACCGGTTCTCTTGGACTCCTCTCCTGGTGATGAGCCTGCTCCTTGGAACACAGAGGGTGGACCCCATAGACACAGACTGTCCTGAGGTCCTGCTGTCCCACTTTGGAGAAGGTAAGACCTTGCCTTCCCCGAGAACGACAGTACCCCTGTGCACCACGTCTTCTTCACCACTTGAGGCCTCTGTGCACTATTTGCAAAATTCCTTCGTGCACAGCCTGGCCCAGGTCTCCAGCACTCTATCCTGCGACGCTCAACTCGCTGAGTTGTTCTCCGGTGGCGTGGGACCTTCCTTTGAAGTGCTGCACCAACTGCATTTTGCACCTCCTTTGTACCCGTGTCCTGGGACTCCCTTGGGGGCTATCTGGTGCTCTGAGAGCTCTCTGAAGTGCTGAGAGCCCCCTCTTCCTCCTCACACAGAGGTGAGGCCCCCAGGTCCCTCCTGAGTTCAGATAGCACATACTTGATGCAAAACACGACTTGGCCAGAACCAAGGCTTGTTGGAGGAATCCAGCGCCAAAACTCACCTGCATCCAACTTCAGGACATGGAACATCCAGTGCATCATGCAGGAACCCGCTGACATCTTCCTTGGGTGCATTTCTGCAGTCTTCGTCCAACCGGGGACTCTTCTTTTGCACCCTCTTTTGGTTGGCGGGGGCTTCTGTCCTTCCTGGAACTTCTTTCGACTTCTGGACTTGGTCTCCTTCCTTTGCAGGTCTTCAGGTCCAGGAATCCACCATTTGTTGTTTACAGACTTGGTTGGTTCTTGCAGTAACTCTAATCACGACTTGTAGTGTGTCCTAAGGAAACTTGCAGTACTTTACTCCTGCTCTCTGGGCTATGGTGTGGGGTAATTTACTTACGTTTACTGTATTCTTATTCTCCCAGCGATTCTGCACACACTGCACTTGTCTAAGGGGGAATTCATGATTTGCATTCCACTTTCTTAGTATATGGTGTGTGTTGCCCCTAGACCTATTTTCTCCCATTGCATTCTATAGCATTTTCTATTGTTTGCACTATCCTATGTTTAATTACTTACCTTATTTTGGTGTCTAGTGTATATATTGTGTATAATACTTACCTCCAGAAGGAGTATTGCCTCTAAGATATTTTTGGCCTTGTGTCACCCAAATAAACTACCTTTATTTTTGGTAACACTGAGTATTGTCTTTACTTGTGCATAAGTACTGTGTAACTATAAGTGGTATTGCATTAGCTCTGCGTGCCTCCTAGTTCAGCCTAAGCAGCTCTCCTATAGCTACCTCTCTCAGCCTAAGCTGCTAGAACACTACTACATTTCACTAGTAAGGGATAACTTGACCTGGTGTAAGGTGTAAGTACCCAAGGTACCCACTACAAACCAGGCCAGCCTCCTACATTGGTGGTGCAGCGGTGGGATAAGTACTTGCAATTGCTTTACCACTTTGATACTGGTGCTTTTCACAAGAAAAGCTTTCTCCGATACTTAGAGCATACATAGTATATACCTAGAAGTAATTGTCTAACTTTCTAAAAAGTTCTTTAAACTTTGCAAAAGTTTTACAAATTTCTGAAAAGCTTTCTTCGTTTCTCTAAAAAGTTAGTTCTGTTAGTCTACTAACGTTTTACTCATTTTCCTAAACTTTTTCTCTTTCAATATGTCTTCCGTAGAAGCTACCCCTAGAGTTGTGAAAACAACATATGAGAATCTTAACTTTAAAAGTTTGAGGGGTCTCTGCATTGAAAGACGTTTAGGGATTGGGAAGAACCCCATTAAGGAGTTCCTCTTAAATCTTCTCCTCCAAGATGACCAGGGACTCAGCACTGGTCCAAATCAGACAGGGGGTGGGGTAGAGGACGATTCTAACCAGGCAGGCTCAGAGGAGGAAACTGATAATCCTGGGGAGGGTCCTTCCACTGATCTATCTGTTGACAGACCCCTTAGTACAACTGGGAGTGGGAAGGATTCACTCGCTAGTAGGGCTCCTGTCACACCTTGAGGCCAGGTCACCAGGGTGGCTCCAGTTAGGAATAAATCCGCCTCTGCACATTCCCATGTTACCTCTGTTTCAGAGGCATCCCACACATCTAACCTTGAGGACCAGTCCCTAGATAGGGAACTCAGAAAGCTACGGTTAGAGGAGGCCAGACTGAGGCTATTGCAGCAACAGATGGCCTTAGACAGGGAATCCCTGGCTGTGGAAAAGTAAAGGCAGGGTTTGGGGTTAGTTCCCCATGGTGGCAGCAGCAGTTTCAGAAACTCAAATGTTAGGGAACCTTCATTTGATTCTAGGAATCTGCATTAAGTTGTCTCTCCTTCAAGGATGGCGATGACATATATAAGTAGTTTGCTGCACTTGAGAGGGCCTGTTGAACTCATGTTCAGTGGGCTGCTTTCCTGTGGCCATCCTTCTGTGACAAGGGGAGAGGCAGGCTCCTTATTGTTAGAGAGGATGATGCAGATAATTACCAAATTCTTAAAAGTGCACTCTTAGATGGTCTGGGCTTAACCACTGAACAATACAGGATACAGTTCAGAGAGACCAGAAAGGAGTCATCACAGGATTGGACAGATTTTGTAGACTGTTCAGTGAAGGCCCTAGAAGGTTGGTTAAATTGCAGTAAGGTGACTGACTATGAAGGCCTGTATAGCTTAATTCTGAGAGAGGATATTTTGAATAATTGTGTGTCTGACTTGTTGCTTCAGTATCTTGTGGACTCAGATCTGACCTCTACCCAAGAATTGGGAAAGAAGGCAGATAAATGGGTCAGAACACGGGTGAGCAGAAAAGTTCATACAGGGGGTGAAAAAGACAGCAAAAAGAAAGATGGTGAAAAATATCAGGACAGGCATGGGGATAAAAGTAAACACAAAAATCCTTCTTCAGGTCCAAAACACTCCTCTGCGGTGGGAATAGAACTTCTTCATCTTCTTCTAACTCTTTACACAATTAAAAAAAGCCTTGGAGCTATGTGTGTAAAGGTAAAGGCCATTGGCCAGGGGATAAGTCCTGCCCAGGTAAAGCCCCTGAGCTTACCACCACTAATACATCAAACTCTAGTGCCCCTAGCAGTAGTGGTAATATTGGTGGGACTACTGGCAATAGTCAAACTAAAGGTATAGTTGGGTTCACTTTTGGGACCATGATGGAAACTGGGGTAGACAGTCACAAGACAGTTTCAGTCACACCTGGTGGCATTGGCCTTGCCACCTTGGCTGCTTGTCCCCTTAACATGGATAAGTACAGGCAGTCAATCTTAATAAGTGGTGTTAAGGCCCAGGCCTACAGGGACACAGGTCCCAGTATCACTCTCGTGACTGAAAACGTAGGGCCTTATTTATACTTTTTGGTGCAAAACTGCACTAACGCAGTTTTGCACCAAAAAGTTTTGCACCGGCTTGCACCATTTTTAGCACCATATTTATACCTAGACGGGTCTAGCACCACAGTATAAATATGGAGTTTGTTTTGCACCGAATTAGAGTAAAAAAAAGATGACACTAATTCAGTGCAAACAGAGTATAAATATGCCCCTTAGCGTAAAAAAATGACGCTGATCTGGTTAGAGTAATTTATTTTGACTCTAATTTGCCTAACGTCATATTTTTTACACTAGCCTACCCTTTGCACCGGCTTGCACCATTCCATAAATATGGTGCCCGGCTGGTGCACAGAAATGGTGCAAGCCGGTGTTAAACATTTTGGTGCAAAACTGAGTTAGTGCAGTTTTGCACCAAAAAGTATAAATAAGGGCCAATATTTTGTAAGTTTGCGCCACTTTTGTGTCAAAAAATGACATTAATGCAGCGCAAAAAAAGTATAAATCAGGGCGTTGGTGCTAGACGGGTCTAGCACCAAAGTATAAATATGGAGTTAGTTTTGCACCGAATTAGAGATAAAAAAAAAGACGCTAATTCGGTGCAAACAGAGTATAAATATGCCCCTTAGTGTCACCTGCACAACACCTCCTTGGACAGAAGTACCAAGTTACCGATGTCAATAACTTCACTCAGTCTCTCCACTTAGCTGTAGTTCAACTTAGTTGGGGTGGAGTTACTGGCCCTAAGCAGGTGGTGGTATCAACTTGCTTACCTGTAGATTGTCTCTTAGGGAATGACCTACAGGCCTCAGGTTGGGCTGAGATAGAGTTTAGGACCCATGCATTCATGCTGGGTGTCCCTGAGGAATTGCTTCCTCTCATTCTGGTGAAAAGAAAAACCAAAAGAGAGAAAAAGGCCTGAAATCTCAGGATTCCTCTCCACCAACAGGTAAGAAAGGTATCAAAGTATCACTTCCCCATCCTGCCACTGAGGATACCATTTCTGTGGTGGGAGAAACCTCTCTTGGGGTGGAAACTGTACCAAGGGAGCCCTCAGCTACCAAAGGTGGACTCCCAAATGTAAAAGTACCTCTCTGTGGAACTACTAAGCCAGATGTGCAAAATTGCACCATTTTAGTAAATATGGAGCATCCCCCCAGCCCTCCCAGAGAACCTTTAGTGCAGCAGCCCTGCACTGCCTCTAAACACTTAGGACAGCAGCCCTGCCCTAGTGTGGAGCTTATAGGACAGCAGCCCTGCGCTGCTCCAACTCAAGAGAAACAGCAACCCTGTTCTCTTACAGCCATATGGACACACTTTTTGCCCAGCTATGTCTTTATTGAGACAGTATCACTGTCTAGCATTTATTGCATTTGACATAGGCCCAGTGGACCAATTCTACTGTCCAACTTTAAAACTTACTAATAGGAACTCTGAGAATTTACACTCACACTGTTGGTTAGGTAAGAATCTCCAAACAGGGTGGTTTACATCCCCACAGGGAAGTAACCCTATAGTGGATGATAAAGGGAGTAACCACTCTATTCTCCACTAATCACCACTTAGACAATAAAGTATCAACTGCCCAAGGTTAGCCTTATAGTCCTTCATTTGGGGGGAGGGGGGGAATTATGTGAGAAAGTAGCGCTTTCTAGCATGGTTACTGAGTGTGTGTCAGTGTGTTTTTACTGTGTCACTGGGATCCTGCTAGCCAGGACCCCAGTGCTCATAGATAAAAACCTCTATGTCAGTGTGTTTTGCCTGTCTCACTGGGATCCTGCTAGCCAGGACCCCGATGCTCATAGTTTGTGGCCTAATGTGTGTCTTGTCAGTAGTGCTTAACTGTGTCACTGAGGCTCTGCTAACCAGAACCTCAGTTCGTATGCTCTTTCTGCTTTTCAATTTGTCACTATAGGCTAGTGACTTAATTTACCAATTTCAATTGTCACACTGGACCCCCCTTATAAGTCCCTAGTATATGGTACCTAACTACCCAGGGCATTGGGGTTCCAGGAGATCCTTATGGGCTGCAGCATTTCTTTTGCCACCCATAAGGAGCTCAGACAAACGGTTTCACAGGACTGCCACTGCAGCCCACGTGAAATAGTGCATACATTATTTCACAGCCATTTTCACTGCACTTAATTAACTTATAAGTCACCTTTATGTCTAACCTTCATTTAATGAAGGCTAGGTGCAAAGTTACTAAGTGTGAGTCACCCTTGTACTAGCAAAGGTGCCCCCACCCCACATAGTTCAGGGCCAAGTCCCAGAATTTTTTGATTGCGGGGACACCATTACACGCGTGCACTACATATAGGTCAATATTTACAGGTAGCTTCACAATGGTAACTCCGAATATGGCCATGTAAGGTGTATAAGATCATGGAATTGCCCCCCCATTCCAAATCTGGTATTGTGGAGCCAATTCCATGCATCCTGGGGGCTCCACTATGGACCCCCAGTACTGCCAAACCAGCTCTCTGAGGCTTACAATGCAGCTACAGCTGCTGCTACCTCACAGACAGGGTTCTGCCCTCCTGGGGTCTCAGCAGCTCAGCCCCAGGAAAGCAGAACAAGGCACTTCCTTTTAGAGGAGGGTGTTACACCCTCTCCCTTTGGAAATAGGTGTAACAGGCTGCGGAGGGGTACCCTCACCCAGCCTCTGGAAATGCTTTGAAGGGCACAGATGGTGCCCTCCTTGCATAAGCCAGTCTACACCAGTTCATGGACCCCTTGTCCCTGCTCTGGCGTGAAAGTGGACAAAGGAAAGGGGCGTGACCACTCCCCTGTCCATCACCACCCTAGGTGTGGTGCCCAGAGCTCCTCCAGTGTGTCCCAGACTTCAGCCATCTTGCTTTGCAAGGTGTGGGGACACTCTGGAGGCCTCTGAGTGGTCAGTGCCAGCAGGTGACGTCAGAAACCCCTCCTGATAGGTCCATACCTGATAACGTAGCCAATCCCCCTCTCAGGGCTATTTAGGGTCTCTCCTGTGGGTTCTTTTCAGATTCTACTTGCAAGTTTCCAGCAGGAATCCTCTGCAACTACTACTTCAACCTCTGACCTCAGATCAACCGCAGCCTGCTCCAGGAACCACTGTAACAGCAAAAAAGTATCTAGAAGGGATAATTTTCCTCTGCAACTTCAGCTCCAGCCAGCAACTGCAACAGTTTCCATGGTGTGCAGGCTTTGAGGACTCCCTGTCTTCACCCTGCACCAGAAGGACTGACGAAATCTCCTGTGGGCTGACGGAGTCACTCCCCTGCTGAAGCAGGCACCTTCTAAGTCAACGTCCGGTTCTCTTGGACTCCTCTCCTGGCGACAAGCGTGCTCCTTGGAACACTGAGGGTGGACCCCTTCGACACAGACTGTCCTGAGGTCCTGCTGTCCCAATTTGGAGGAGCTAAGACCTTGCCTTCCCCGAGAAAAACAGAAACCCCTGTGCACCGTGTCTTCTTCACCTTCTGAGGCCTCTGTGCACTATTTGCAAAATTCCTTCATGCAAAGCCTGGCCCAGGTCCCCAGCACTCTATCCTGTGACGCTCACCTCGCTGAGTTGTTCTCTGGTGGAGTGGGACCTTACTTTGTAGTGCTGCATCAACTGCATTTTTCACCTCCTCTCACCCTGTGTCCGGGGACTCCCATGAGGGCTATCTGGTAGTGTGAGGGCTCTCTGAAGTGCTGAGAGCTCCCTCTTCCGCCTCACACAGAGTTGAGGCCCCCAGGTCCCTCCTGAGTCCAGATATAGCCTACTTGACACAAAATGCGCTTTTGCCAGAACCAAGGCTTGTTGGAGGAATCCAGCACCAAAACTCGCCTGCATCCAACTTCACGGTGTGGGACATCCAGTGCATCACTCAGGAACCCGCTGACGTCTTCCTTGGGTGCATTTCTGCAGTCTTCGTCCAACCGGGGACTCTTCTTTTGCACCCTCTTCTGGGTTGGCAGGGGCTCCTGTCCTTCCTGGAACTTCTTTCAACTTCTGGACTTGGTCTCCTTCCTTTGCAGGTCTTAAGGTCTAGGAATCCACCATTTGTTGTTTGCAGACTTGGTTGGTTCTTGCAGTAACTCTAATCACGACTTGTAGTTTGTCCTAAGGAAACTTGCAGTACTTTACTCCTGCTCTCTGGGCTCTGGAGTGGGGTAATTTACTTACCTTTACTGTATTCTTACTCTCCCAGCGATTCTGCACACACTACACTTGTCTGGGGGGAATTTATGATTCACTTTCCACTTTCTTAGTATATGGTTTGTGTTGCCCCAGACCTATTTTCTCCTATTGCATTCTATAGCATTTCCTATTGTTTGCACTATCCTATGTCTAATTACTTAGCTTATTTTGGTGTCTAGTGTATATATTGTGTATAATACTTACCTTCAGAAGGAGTATTTCCTCTAAGATATTTTTGGCCTTGTGTCATTAAAATAAAGTACCTTTATTTTTGGTAACACTGAGTATTGTCTTTACTTGTGTATAGGTACTGTGTAACTATAAGTGGTATTGCATGACCTTTGCATGTCTCCTAGTTCAGCCTAAGCTGCTCTGATATAGCTACCTCTATCAGCCTAAGCTGCTGGAACACTACTACATTTCACTAATAAGGGATAACTGGACCTGGTGTAAGGTGTAAGTACCCAAGGTACCCACTACAAACCAGGCCAGCCTCCTACAGGTGGTAAAAGTGCACAAAAATGCAGCAAAGAAATCTTTTAGATTTCTTTGTGCCATTTTTTTGCCCCCCCCCCCAACAGGGGAATGCACCCTTTGCGTACATTATGCCTGGGGCAGGCATAATGTAGCACAGAGGATTAATAGTTGCACAATGCATGCATTGGGCCACTTTGTAAATTTGGCGCTGCGATTTTTGCCATGTTGGGCCATATTAGTGTAAAACAAAAATGATGCTAATGTGGCGCAAGGAGGCCCTAGGGCTCCTAAATCTGTCCCTAGGTTTGCATCTGTCCATGCTAATGCCAATGTCCAGAACCTGTTCTATGACCTGGAGGCGCCCACCAACACTTCCACTTTTGTTGACATGGTACTATTATACATTTCCTGGGCTATTGACATGAAGCTGTGGTGGCAGTTTACCAATTCGTTTGAGTTAATAAGTCTGAAGAGACCTTTTTTCTCTCTCAGAGATTGTGGCTCACATGCCTCACTTGTGTAAATTTCAGCATCCGTGTAACACCTAGACCAGTGATAGTCAAAGTACGGCCCGGGGGAGAGGAGCAACACGGAATATACGGGTAGGGGAAAAATGACGAACGAAGGATACTTATACAATATCTCTCAATACTATATGCTGTGTAATTTTGGACACAACAAGATACTCTATGAGATTGAAGGATTGGACTTATCAGCTTTACAATTGTTTTGGCGAAGCCCTGATGAAGTCTTTGAGGTTATTACCTCATAGGACGAAACACGTGTTGGTGTTTGGCTGTTGTTGCTTTATGGATACTGACTCTAAGGACGGCTGTATTTGCTGAGATGAACTGCTCTTCTCAAAGAATAAATTGAGTTCTGTTTTAGTCACGAATTCCTGTCCCACAGCGAAATTTATTATGTTGATACTGGTACTAAATATGCAAATTGGACCATAAAACATTTACTTAAGACTGAGCTTTTTGATACACAAGTGCCCTGACATTTTGCTTATTGTTATTAGTTTCTACGGCCCGGGGGCCGCATGCGGCCCTCTCGACCTTGACATGTGGCCCCCTGGTGCACAGCAGCACTCTGCTGCTGTTTACACTAATAGATGCTAACAATAAAAAAAGGTGTTAAAGAAACAGGCAAGCATTTATTTAAAGCATTATTAGTGTTAAAAAAAAGAAGGTAAAGTCTCAAAATTCAAACGGTGTACTTAATTAACATGCAGAACCTTTTCACTTCAGTACATCAGATTATATCAGCGGATTGAGAAATATTATTTTAAAAGTGATAGTTTTCAAACATGAAGTTAGGAACATTAATTGTTCGCCCTACCCTGACAATGCCAACAGTGAAATGTGCCAAGTAGGTTGTTATGTGCACCCTTTGAGTGACCTGGGTTCCTATTATACAAGTAAAACATTATAGTTTTTTAGAATCAAACATAGGAGAAGTTTTTGTACAGTGGACATCATGAAGTCATGTATTTTTTAGGTCCTGTTTATGTGATAATAAAGGGAAGAGAAATAAAACTATTGCCTAGGATCACACAATTTGGTAAAGTGGGGGAGTCGGGATTAATCCAAAGTTTTCTGGTTTAACATTTTGCAATTCAGCAACTACATGTATATGCTTTGTTTCATCTACACCCACCTTACAACCAGTGCCCCCCCCCCCGCCCAATACCCACACCCCAACCACACCCCGCTGACATCAATGAGGCCCTCGGACACATAACAGACCACTTCTTTTGGCCCCTGGGAAAATGTTTGTGAGTAACCATGACCTAGACCATTGCACTGACATTCTGAATGCATGTCACAAGACTGTATACATAGTGTAAGTATGGCTCACATATGGTAGCTAGATTCAGAATGAGATATGACCATAATTGTTGGGACCAATGGGATCCATTTTGGATGGCCCCCGGCTTAGCATGGCATAAGATGGAGAGTGGATACTATTTCTCCAGTTATAGTGTACAAACTACATTCCAGTGGCTGGAAACTTGAGACCTAGATACTACAATGAGGGAGGATGCAGACAAGGATACCCTTAAAAAATCTAGAAGGACCTTATAGAAAAGCATTGCTGATTAGAATTCCCTGCACTCTGCTCTTTGGGGGTGGGTCCGCATTTTTCTTGTTAAGGATGAAGAGGTTTCTACGCAGGGCCTAACTCCCTGGGAGGCATTTGACTGCTCGTCCTGGCTACCCTGAAGGTCAAGTGTGCAGTGGGTGCTTTTGGCCTGTTTTACAGAGCCATAGTGGGCCGGACCGCAGGACACCAATGGTATATAATCCCAACTACCACAGATGTGCCCAAGAATACTTTTTTGCCGCTGTGAACCGCTGAAAGGGTGAGCAATACATTCAAATCAAGTATCACAGAGGACAGAGTGAGAGAGAGGTGGAGTGTACGCTCTAATGCTATATTTGCACATGTGCATTACAGCTGCTCGGAATAAAGTAGACACATCCTCATCTTGAACAAAGTAGACACCCTAAAAGTAACAGTTAACTCAGTACCTGCTAATGACGGAACCACAGGCCAATAGCAAGGACCTGCACTATTTGGGAAAGCTGACAAGAAGAGTTTCCAACTTGCTGCCCATACGGAGGGATGTCTGGTCCAGCTGCAGATAGGCGACTTGTGTTTGGAATGGAAGGAATGGATCTATGCCCTGATCTAAATTTCAGAAACACTTGAGTGTGCAAGTCCTTTTAATGCGACCTGGCGCACAACCTGCAGTAATGAAGGGTAAGATGGACATTCTTGATGAGCTCACACTAGCATAACCATTTAGCATTATAAATACTCTTGAACGTGGAAATATGATGAACTATGGGTTTATTCCCTGTACCTGGGATAGCCCAGTGGTGCATTCTCTCTCCCGATAGTTAGGATTCTGGGTTGTAAAGATAGAGCTGCTTGCTAAAGCTGAAGGGTTTTGCTTACCAGGGTTTTTGGGCTTGAGACTCTTCATTGTAAAACCGAGGTAGCGGACAGAACTGCACAGTGTTTGCAGATGGTGGCTGCAGCAGGAGCCCTTATTATAACCACGTTTACAGATTAGAAGTTGAGAGTTCAAGGTTGGTGGGATAGGCCGACTGCAACTACTCTGTGTCAGGTGGCGCAGTAGACTATGGCATCCAGTTCAAAAATCTATGTTTGTACTCATGGTGACAAGTTTGCATTCCGGTGGGTGCACTCAGCCTTTCATTCTCCCAGGGTCGATAAAATCAGTACCATTGAGTTAGGTAACAATAAACATCTATTATTTCAGTACCAAGGTACTCCTCAGAGTCAACGTATTCTTTACAAATAGAAGTTAAGATATTTTGTGTTGTACTCTCCCAATAGACCAGTGTCTGGATTCAGGTAAGTGGAAACCAGGAAAACTATGTGAAGCTGAAATAATGACCTAGGGACCTGGGTGCAGTAAATCCTCCAGATATTTTGTGTTTGTGTAGTTTTATATAACGTGAACTTGGACCAAAGGCACTGGACCAATTTACATGTGCACCGGTTACATTACACGAGATCAAATTAATTTTTATTTAAGGTCTTGGTAGATTAAGTGATGTGCCCAGAATCACAGGATGCTGAACTGACGCTGGGACCGGAACGTAGATTACATTCACTCTTTTCTTTTCTGTGGGAAGGCCTCATAGCAAGTCCCCTCTACCAAGGCCTAAAACACTCTGGGGCCGAGGTGAGGTCCCTGCATACCCCCTCCTCCCCTGCTCACCATGGTCTAAATGTGGTGGCCTGGTGGGTAAGGTCAGGGGAAGAAGAATGCTGCTGAGCTGGGTCAGATACATGGGGGGCTGAGATGAGAATGGCCCAAAGGCCAGAGCAACACGTGGCCCCAAGACTAGCTTCTGCAGGGAGAGGGTGAGGATGAGGTGAAAATGGCCCAACAGCCACATCACCTACCCCCAGGAGGCTGCTGTACTCTGCCGTCTCCCACCTCATTCTGACAGCATGGCAGGGGAATTGGACACTGCTTCTGAGGGTTGTTCTGTGCCGTCCTCATTGGGGCTAAGCGGAAGTCTGCCAGGGCCTGCACAATACTGGCCTCGCGCCACTGTAAGCTCCCGCCCTCTGACAGTCTGCCTGCCCATGATGTTGGCCCCACGACTCCGTGAGTGGTTGCTATGGCTCTAGAAAAACGGCCCACACGTGACCCTAAGGCACCAGCCCATCACCTAATGTCCAACTGTCTGCCTTCCCACTCCGACCCTGCGTATAAGGCAACAGTCACTCAAGGCTCCAAAACCCAAAACTTCTTTCGAGTGCCTCAGTTTCCTACAAACTTTCAGGAGCAAGGCGCTATTCCAATCGCTAGGCCGTGGTGAACAAGAACAGACTCCCCACACTTACAAAAACAACTCAAGACTGGCCTAGTCCCCTTGTCCATATATGTGCAAGCCCCCAGCTATAAGCAGTATTCCTGTCTGAGTATGATTTCAGAACTATATGTATCACATAACAGTGCGGGGGTGCCACTAAACAATTTTGATGGCAAAAGGACTGCGGTTTGATTCCCGAAATCAGATTCCCTCATTCCTAAATTGCTTCCCAAATAGTTCTTGATGTGCAGGGTTTGTGTCTTGGATCTTCACTGCACTAGCATGTCAGGCTTCCCGTGCAATGTATGATTCAACACAACAACCCCAAAGGGCTTTACTGTCTTCACAATGGACAAAATGGGACATGTTTTTGGGAGAATACCTTTTTGGAACACACCTCAGGCAACATCAATCAGAACTTTTCAATGTTATATTTTTAACTAAATTACCTTTTGAGTCTATGTTGACTCGACACACAAAATATTAGCTGCATTTCTGTCCTGTACAGATCGATTACTGGCAATCTTCCCGATGAAAGACTCTGTGCTGTCAGGTCCTGTGTCAAATGAGAGTCGGAGTCCCTTGCAAAGAACTGTCTGCAGATCCTCCCGTAAAACCCGGAGACCTGGAATAACTTCTCGGAAAACACTACTGTTGGTTTTCGAAAACAGCGAAAACGTATAAATGCAAACTGATTTATTACCAAAATTGTACAGTGAAACTGAACCTAAAAACAGTCTTACACTTGCATGGCATGATTACTTTGTTTCATACTGTTGTGGCAGCCATCTTGAAATTCACTTTTCTGGAAAAACAGTCAATGACAAATGTTAAAGTTGGTTCATGTTTCGATCACACCTCGCTCCCCTTCTCAATTTATAACTAAGCAATACTGTAATTAAGTATGTAACATATAAAACATCAGTGCCTGAGTTTTGATGAATACAACCTGTAAACCGAAGGCCAGAGGCAAGCAGAAGCAGAGCCACTGTAACTAGGAGAAGCAGAAAGCTTAGGCCACGTTTCTCACTTCTCGATTGAAAAATTATACAAACGGCACCCTGACAGATATTTACATTACAGCCAACAATCTCCAAAACAGTGAACAATCCACATTAATAAATACACTTGAGGAATTTTGACTTTGCTAATATATAAATATGAGGATGCATATATCTGAGGAAATGTACAGGCCTTGTGTCTTGGAAGGAAATCTGAAAAGGTGCACAAGGGGTTGGTGCCATTAGAAGATACCAGAGGATGTACAGAATGACAGAAGAGATCACTTTACATCTCCCCAGGGATCTCCTACACCGCACCCCCCCCCCCCACCTTGTGCAAACAACCATAAAGACATTCATCTAGTGATCTGAAGCATTTGTACAGAATTTAGGAACGGCTGTTTGTTTTTCCATCTCCGGTGTGGTCTAAAGCTGTGTTGTTTCCTTTATCAGTGCGTTCATGGTTGTTTTTGGTGTTTATGCCTTTTGTGTAATTGTTTTTCAGACCATCATTGTTGGTTTGCATTGGCACTAGACAGGCTTGCCATCTTCTTTAATGTAATTTAAGGGGCGTGGAGCAGAAAATGGGCCTTTTCTAACTCTCTTTAAATCTATGCTAAAAATTGCACTTATTTGCTCATAGTAAGAAAAGATGGCGGAGGATTGAGAAAAAACATCTCTAAACCAGGGACACTTGACAATCCGCGTTGCTCTGTGCCAGAGGCTGCATCGACTTGCTAGTGATCCTGATTGTGGCAAGAGTCTCATGATTTTAGGGCTCACAGATTCTGAGCCCTGGAACCCTTTTAGGTCAGTCACTTTCCAAAATTAGGTCACTTTCCAGAATTTAGGTCACTCACCAGAGGACCCTTGAAATGACACAATTTAAATAAACACTTTTCGATGATCGGTTAGAATTTCCAGTACAACCTTTAAAAGAAAACCTAAGTCATGTAAAAAAAAAACATTCTTTCATTTTATATTCATATTCATACTTGACTAGATAAGGCAAACAATGGACTGGGCAAGCAGCTTTATGTTTTGGTGCCAATTTTGTCCCCCTTATTTTTGGTTTAAAAAAAAGTTCCGTGTTTTTCGATAGCCAGACCTTGATGTATGAAATGTTCTAGCTGCTAAAAAATGTTCTTGATTTTCAAGAAGGCCTCCTCTTTTCTGCACTTTGAACTGGCAGCCCTTTGGGGCCACCCATATTATCTGTGGAGAAGTGTTCTGCTTTCCCCTCATAGATCTTCGAGTAATCCGCAGTGCCTTAAGTTGGGGTCAGTGCTGCAGAGAGTCAACCAGGGCCAGCATTATCACAGCGCAGGTTACAGCAGTGGTCTTCACTATGTTGGCCGAGTTTTCCACCATCATGCTTGTGCCTGTAAACAAAGCAAACACAAAGACGTTCAATGACAAAAATCAAAGATTTCGGTATGCTCACAAATCCATGAATTGCATTGAAAACCATTGCTTCGGGTACAAAACGACTATCAGGGGCATACTACATGCCCTGCAGCCCTACAGTGGGTCCCAAAACGTCTGGGGCCCCCACTCCCCCAAAGGCAACTCAATATCTGTGATATATGGGAGACTTAGGGGCCCTTCATCATATTCTACATTAGGGCCCCATCATTTGGCGTTGCGTCACTGGCTGTAATTCTTAAATGGGTATTCAGCCGGTGTTATGCACTGCATACGTGGCCAATATCCTACAGTTCATTCTCCAAAAGTCCCTCAGTAAATCCAAATTATTTATAGTGTTAAGCTGGATTGCCGTTTTCCCGTATCCACGACCGAATTACTTGAAAGTGAATGGCTACCTATTCCTAGTGATACTTCAAGTAACTAAGGAGTTGCAATACCACAGTGTGTATTAAAAAAAAAAGACATTAGAATCCATTTTATGTAAGTCACACTAAAAATGTGGTAGTTCAGAATGTGCAGAAGAATGGAATTTCTCTGCCTTTCCGCAGTGGGGCAACACTCCTCCGCCATAGCGGTGAGGCCTCCCCTGCTCAGGTGGGCCATCAGAAGGGTATGTCTCCGCTGTCTACACACTGAAGTCCACCAGTCTGTAAATCAGGTGGGTGGACCTTCAGTTTGGTGGAGAGGATACCCCGTCACCTTTCTGACTGAGTACCCTCTGAGTGAAACTCTAAATCGGGCACCTTGTGTACTGGTGCAGTGTTACACACAAAGCAACCGAGCTAGTTGCTGTGCCACTGCATGCTTAGTCTCCTGGGAAGAGATTCTTTGTAAGGCCCAAGTGAATGTTTTAAGTGAAAAAATATCGTAAAGGCAGCTTCATTGTAAGCTTTTTGAAAACTTCCGCTGAAACAGTAGAGAAAGTAATTTCTACGCTAAATCTTTAAAATGACTCAGTGTGCTGAGCACCTGCAGCATAGCTCTGCGCTGAACGGATAGGTTACAGGTTCGAAAATACATCAAAACCAACTCAGCTATTAAGAAAGTAATAAATTCACTACAGATGAGTTAGTAACACATATCATTTACACTGGCAGTGGTTCCCAACCTTTTGACTTCTGTGGACCCCCATTTTATCAATACTGGAGCCCGGGGACCCCCAGTGAATCATTATTGGAATCCGGGGACCCCCCACTGAGTCATTACTGATAGTTGGAACCTAATAATATAACATTTTCTAAGCAGTCGCGGACCCCCTGCGGAGGCTTCGCGGACCCCCATGGGTCCCCGGCCCACAGGTTGGGAACCACTGATTTACAGTGCCTAGAGGTAGTTCAATTTTGGTATGTGTTATAAATTGAAATTATGAACTAGCTATCTCTTTGGGACACAATGATCTTGCTGTGATTAGTGGAAGGACGGGGGTTAGAGAAGTGTAGCCCTACCACTGCTCCTTGGAATGTGGACCTCAATAGGCACGCCATCGCCACCCACACCGGTGGCCCTGATCTGCACTGTGGCATGACTGACATCCTCTGGCAGAGAAAGGTCAAATCGTGTCTTGGTGGTCATGTGGAGCGTTGGGGTGGAGTGAGAATCCAGGCGGTACAGCATCTATCAGGAGATAAGACAATCAAATTAACTTACTCCAATTTTTCTATTGCATGCATTTTGCTGAATATTTTGGATTGCTCTTCAGGGACACACAATAATAGTACATTTGCAATTTAAACACTGTCATAGGTGTTCAGACTTGAATATAGCATATGGTCAAAGGCAACAATAATAACTAGTAATAACTCATATGAGTGGGCTTTCTTACAAATAGATACTAATAGCCTGATTACAACCATGGCGGATGGGGTACTCTGTCACAAACGTGACAGAGATCCCACCCGCCGATTCACAAGTTCCATAGTATACAATGGAACTTGTAATACGGTAGAAGGAAATCCATCAAGTTTGTGACGTAGTATCCCATCTGCCAAGTTCGTAACGAGGCCCTAAGTGTAGGAGACAGGATGTAACAGCAATGCACGAGAGGATACGAGAGAAGCAGAGAGAAGAATTAGAAGAAGGAAGGGAATAAAGACAAAGGAGAGGAGATAGGGTTTTTAATAGGGGGAGTACACAGGGAACCGGTACCCAGATGCCAATAATGTAAATGCAATCCTTCAGAATATAGTGGTAATATGTTTCAGTGATAGCTGATTCTCCAGGCAGGTTTTGTAGGAGATAAAAGAGGGATCTTGCCTGGTATCAGTGGAATGACAAGAAGCAGCGGCAGAGCAAATAAGTCTCGCCTATGAGAGATATTGGCTTTGACTTGTAGCCATGCTGTACATCAGTGCGGCTGTTGTTCAGCATTCATAAAAGTAATGTAAAAAAGCGCCATGACACAGCATGCGCAGTTGCACTTTTTGTATTAAAAAGAAAAACAAATGGGGGAGTGAGAGTGTGAAAGGCAACATGGAGGGGGAGAGGGTGGGAGAGAAGGCCTGAGGTGGGGTAGAGGACACACAAAAGATTCTGGGGAAACACACAGACAACAGAGGGTGGGCGGGAACGGATGAGAAAGCAGGCTGACAATGGATGGTGGTAGTGAGGAGCTGTGGAGCAAGTTCACAACACATGGGCTGGAAGGACGAAAGAATGGCAACAAAGAGAGGATGTGACCGAGAAACATAGAGGGGGAGAAGTATACAAGGGAGACAACTGGAAAGCAGACACATTTTTGTAGATTTATAGAACAAAATTAAAAAAGGTGATACAACACAGCACAGCAACTTTACTTGCTACGTTGTGTTGCAACACTTCTTTGTAAGTATGCCCCCAAGAGACTAAAGGGGTTATTTAGAGTTATGATTGATGGACCTACCAGGTGTGGGGTAGAGTAGGGGGTCATAACGCCTGCCACCCTGGTAGATTTCTGCCAGCAATATTTAGATAACTCCACCTGCCTGGCAGAGATCTCTTTGCCTTCAAAGAAGCAACTGCTGTGGCCATTATTCTTGTGGCTGCTCCGCAAATGTTAAAGTTTATATTTGGAAAAACAACAAAACTAATGACATTGACACCCTGGTAGTTTCCTCCCAGGCTTGGGAGTCATTTTCATTTTTTCCTTTTCCAGACTGCCAGCTTTTTTCTGGGGTTGTGAAAAGGTAAAGAAATAGTAACTATAACACCCGTCCTGAATAATTTGGATGGACTAAGGTACTGAAATCAATGGCCTGATGCCGATCAAGTCAACAGTCTATGGTTTCCGTGACTGAAGTAGTGGGGATTCCGCTGGTGAAAATATGACAGTTCCTGTTGACCCTAGCTAGGGTGGTTGGACTGGTAGTTTGGCGGGCATGGTACTCTATCACACTTTAAATAAACATCAGGTTCCTAAGAAAATTCCTAAATAGGTTGTCCAGCCTCTAGTAATGTTGAGACTGTGGTATGGCATTGTTGTTCCCAATATTCCCAGCTATCTGCATGGCCCCATTAAGAGGTGTCCTACTTGTAGCTGCAAGGATAGAAGACACAAAGAAACAGTGGCGGCTCCTCTGCTAGGGCGGAGGAGCATTGCCCCCTGCCAGCAGCAACTGCTGCAAATCCTTTAACAAGGAAAGGATAATAAACTACATTTATTATCCTTTACTTGTTAAAGGACGGGGCATGTGGGGTGGCGAGTGTGAGGGGGAGTGCTCAGCACTCTCCCTCAAAGTGCATGTGTGTTTGGCCGGCCGTCTTGGGCCGGCCAAACACACATGCAAGGTAGGCTCAGCACAGTTGCCCTTCTGGATAGAGCATTCACGGGCTTCCAGTCTGCCTGGGAGCGCCCTGGCTGGGCGCTCCCAGCCAATCCTGACGCTGCTCTGAGCAGCGTCAGGATTGGCTGTAGGGCAGTCTGGGAGCCTCTACCTGGAGTGATGGAGGAGAGGAGCGGCTTGCGGAACAGAGTGGAGGTAAGTTTTAAAAAAAAGTTATTTTATTTGTATGTTTTTAATGTTCCCCCCCTGCCCCCCTCCCACACGCCTGCAGCCCGCCCCCCTGTGAACCCCACGAGCAGCGACTGCAAAGAAATCTGACCACATTGTGGCAGCACTTTTTGAACTAGGCCGGGTCCTGCTCCAAGTGCACTGCATGTTCAGGTTTGCCTGCTTTACATTCTAAGCTCTGAAGATAAACACCCTTTTTTATGTGAAAATATTCTTATGCTGATAGAAACATCTTCATAGCGCCAGCGAATTCCAATTTGAAACAGTTTTTTGAAACACCATCTCCACTCTAACATGATCGTTTTCGGTCTAAACTATATCCTGGCAGTTGGTAAACATGACCCTAGGTTTACATCTTTCAAACACTGTCCAAGCAATTGATTGCCTCTGCAACTGATAACCACAGTCTGATAGACTCCTATTCATTCTGTCACGTGAAGCATGGCCACCATAATTCCATCTCCTTCTATTTCCTCTGAAACTCTTATGTTGACAAGCTACAGGGACCTATTTATACAAATATACACACGGAACCTATTCTACTTTTCTCCACTGTTATCTGCCTTTCATGTCGTATATATGTACTTTTCCCTTTATTTATGGACTATGTACATTGTAAATCAATTGATATCCTGTGTAAAGAGCTCTAACACCCTCTTAGATCATATCAAATGTATAGAAAAATCCACATAATTAATTAAATAAAAGAAGTGGTACTTGCTCACTACAAATCAGTCAATGTATGGCCAACTGAGTTGATTGAGTAATCTGCCTGCCAAAATCTTGGTCTGCTCACCTTATTTAGAAATGAGTGAACCTTAGGGGGCTTATTTACAAACCCCTTACGCCACCAGTGAGTCACTTTTTATGATACTCCTCCGGCGCAGAGTGCAAACCCATTTCTTTGAGGCCATTTGAAGCCACTTTGCATGGCTTTGCGTGGCTTCATAGATATGGTGTAAGGCAATGCACCGTGAGTCGCTGCATTGCCTTACACTGCGTCAGGTGGGCATTCCATGGGCGTTTCACTGGGTTTTCCCAAGCAACACCCATGGATTTGATGCATTCCCGGATTTACAAGAACCTGTAAACCTGGGAATGTGTCAAATCTGTACGCCTCCCCAGGGGAGGTGTAACAAAGAGAAATATGCTTATTTCTCCTCATTCTTTTCTCTTTCTATGTGTGCTGCATTCTCTACAAGTGTTTTGATCTATTTTAGTTTTTTGGGCAAAGAATCGGTGGTCTCAAATCAGAGCAAGTTCATTTATGATGGGCTGGGATTCTTGTCTCTGTCCGAGTCCATTCATACAAGCATGGTGTTACATTACCACTTTATGCCTTCTCAGTTCAACTCTTGAGACCCAAGAAACTCCATTGTTGTGAGGACAAAACATTATTTCAGCTTATAGTTATAATGTATCTGTATTGGCCAAAAGAAAGTGTCTACCTTCCACCAAATGGTGATGTAAATCTGTTTTTCTTGTCCTTGGCTTGAATGATTCCCTGTCTATGTTTCCATCATTCATCTGTTCATGCATGTATGCATACAACCATCATCCATCCTTCTAGAGGCTCTCCCATTCACTCATCCGCCCACCCATCCATCTATGTATCAATTCACTAAAAAATCATCCATTCATCTGTCCATCATATGGAGCATTCATCCATTTGGGTATACATCTACTCATTTTCTGGATACACTCGCCTGTAACTCTTCTGTTCACCCATCCCATCTATGAAACCTTTCACCCGAGGATCTAGCCATCCATCCATCCATCTTGATCAAAGTACATTTGCGTGCGTGTATTTGAACCAGTTTCTAAAATACTCTGTTTGCCAGACAAGCGGAAACACAATATGGCTTTGTAACCTGATCCCAGTGAATTTCTCTTGAAATCTTTATTCTTTTTTTAATTAATTTGCTGGTGCTCAAGTGCGTCCATCCAGTTAGAATGTATATTTTGGAGGTGTGTCATTAACAGTAATTGCCTCCATATATATCAATGCTGGATGGGGGTGTCTTCCTTGATATAAAGTAATTCAGGTTAACAAGGGGCATATTAAATTGGCTTCACTTCTTAATCCCAGAATAGGTTAAACTTTGTCTGCGGGAGAAAAATCGACTGCAACTGAAAGCAGGCTGCAAATGCTGAACATAACGAGTGCTGTAATTCTGATTTCCAATTCATCCACACTTTAAATTGTTGAAATGTGTTCCTAATCTGATCAAAAAGAAGTTTGCTAATCTAATCTCGTGCGCACCGCAATCCTTTTCCAGCTACTCCCAGAATGAGGTGGGGCCATGGAGGCTTGTTCCCACTCCACCCTGTGACGATGGGCTGCAGTGCTACACAGCCTCCCTGATTGACAGCCAGCTTTGGAAACCCACGGCTTACACTTAAAGCCCCCAGGCTGTTTTCTGTGACCGAGGCTTCAGTGCGTCATAAGGGGCAGTGCCTTACAGTGTTGTAGGCTGCCTTAGGCCAGGACTGAGGTAACGTAAGCCCTATAAATCCTGCGACGGTCGGCACGTGCTGCAGCACAAGTGCCTTTGGAAAGTGCCTGGTTTTGCCTGACCCTCGCGCAGAGCGAGGGTCACACTGTTTGAAGTTTAAATGCATTAAACATTTGTCATGAGATAGCCATTGATGCAGAAATTGAAGCTGGGGCGGAGCCCTGCCGTCCTAATCAAGAAACCGCCCCTGGCTTTATTAAAAGACGATAAAGGCAAGAAGGTATAAAAGTCTGCTGTACAAAGGTGAGCCACTTTCGCTGTTGCTTCACCAGCGAGATAAATGTCATCTCTTTTCTTCTTTACAATACCCTTTTTCTCCCTCGGCGTCTGGTTGTATCATTCTTCTATGCTTAGATTCTATTCTACTTGCCCTATGCATCCTTTCCTCTTGTGACTGATACCTACTGGGTCCCACTTTTCAGCCATGATCCCCTTTTCTTTCTTCATATCAGTTTATTTTTCCACTCCTACCACTAGTGCAATTCTTGTCCCAATCGACACTTCCCATGGCCTTCTCACTGGTGGTTTTGTTCTTACCATTTAGCATCCCTGTGATCTAATGGCAGTGACGCAGAATTCCTTTTATTTATTTCTGGTTTACTTTCATTTTTAGTACAGCCCGAGAAAGATCAACACATATGTAGGCCAATATCTGGCAAGATGATTTTTTAAATTTTATTTTTGCTTTTTGACAGTTTCAAGACAGAATACTTTATTAACAGATTTTGAAAGGAAGAGTGCACGAAAAAGGGATTACAACAAAGGTAGCCAAGAATATTCAAATACACACAGTGACCTGTATTTTAGTAACCACCTGGGCACCTAGCCCGCCTCTTGCATGTGCCCTTCTCAATACATGCTCACTATGCAAACACACCACCAAGATTTAGGACCTCATCCCCACCCTCACTCCTGATGTCCTCTTCCTCACTGAGACCTGGTTCAACCCCACTTCCATGCCTGACATCACCACCGCAGTATTTGAAGGATACAAGACCAGCCCCCTCCACTGCATCAACAAACCTGTACGCAGGGATCGCCATCATACACAAGGAATCCATCCAGTGTACCCCCACAAATGACAAGATCACCCTAGCCATGAAACACCTCAACTTCCAATTCCAAACAGACAGCAAAACCTCCATCAGGGGCACCCTCGCCTACCATCCTCCAAGACCACATCCAGCCTTCTGCAGCTTCATCGCCGACTTCATCACCCCCCTCGCCATATTATTCAACAACTAAAATTTCCTCGGCGACCTCAACTTCCATCTCACCAACCACAATTACATCAACACTACTAACCTCCTTGGCAGCATGAAGAACACCTGACTCACCCAACTTGTCCATGACCCTCACAAACCCCAAGCTACACGCTAGATCTAATTTTCAGCTCCAGTGACCACATCAGGTACAGCTACACCATGGAACTCACCTGGACCGACCACTCCATTGTCCATTTCAACATCACCAGCTCACAGACCTCCATCCCTAGTTTGCCCAATGCCCCCCCACTGCAGCTGGAGCAAAGTCTCATAGGACACATGGATCAATGCCCTCAACACCATCCAGCCCATCTCCTCCAACAACCTAGACCAGAATGTCAGAAATGTCAAAAACTGGATCACCAACTGTAGACAGCATCACTCCTATCATCAACTACATCCACGGAAGGTAAACAAATGGAATGGAGATGGCACACCAGCAAGGATGCAACCAACAAAGCCACCTTCAAGACAGCCCTCAACCTCAAAAAAGACCTTAGCCTCACTCATCAAATCAAGCTCCAATAATAGCAAAGAACTCTTCAACATGGTCAAAGAATTCTCCAACCCCTCACCTGTATTAAACAACATTACCCCTGCACTTGGTCTACAAGAAGATTGCCAACATCTACAGAAACATCAAACCCCAGCCCAAGGCCACCAACTTCTTAAAGAACCCCAATGACCCCGCTACCACCACAGACATCCAACTAATCAAATGGAGCCAGCTCGTCGCATAGGACACCACCTCCAACATGAACTTGGTCGTTCAGAAGCCTCAACTGACCCATGCCCTCACCACATCTTCAACCTAGGCACAGCCATATTAGGCCACATACTCATCACCTTCTTCAACAATTTAATTGCCACAGCCACATTCCTCAGGGCTAAAAATGCATAAGTAACTGCCTACTAAAGAAACCATCAGTAGACCCCAGCAAACTCACCAACTACTGACCGATCTCCCTAGTCCTGTGCCAAAGTATCAGAAAGAGCCATCAACCAACAAATGTCCTCACATCTGGAACGGAACCTCCTACTTGATTCCTCTCAGTCCCGATTCCGCAGGAACCACAGCATCAAGACAGCCCTCATCTTGGCTACCAATGACATCAGAACCCTACTCGAAAGAGGAGAGACTGTGGCTCTGATCCCCCTTGTCCTCTTGGCAGCCTTCGATATGGTCTCCTACCACACTTGTCACACTGCTGCACAACATAGACATCCAAGGAGCCACTCTCAGACGGATTGCTTCTTTCCTCGCTGGAAGAAAGCAAAAAGTCTGCCTTCTCCCTTCACCTCCAAACCCAAGGAAATCATCTGTGGAGTACCCTCAGGATTCTCGGTCAGCCCCACCCTCTTCATCACTTATATGACACATCAAAACCCACGGACTCAACATCATATCCTATGCCGACAACACATAACTCATCCTCTCCTTACTGGAAGACACCACCAATACCAAGACAACTTCCACAGCTGCATGACAGACGTCATCAACTAGATGAAGGACAACTGCCTGAAGCTCAACACGGAGAAGACAGAGGTACAGATCTTGGAAACAAAAGCTTCCTATAGGATGCATCCTGGTGTCCCTCTCATCTGACCTACTCATACCCCCTCTGACCAAGGTAGGAACCTAGACATCATTCTGGACAACAAGCTAACCATGATGACTCAGGCCAACTCTGTCTCTTCCTCCTGCTTCTTCATCCTGTGAAAGCTTCATAAGCTATTCAGATGGCTATCCCAAAGCTCAGGATGCACCATCACCCAGGTCCTCATCTCCAGCCGACTGGGCTACAGTAATGCTCACTATGCAGCTCACCTCCTCCTCCGACTACAGACAATACAGACCGCTGCTGTCAGACTCGACCTGGAGCTCCCCAGACAAACCCACATCACCCCCTACCTCAGGAAGCTCCACTGTCTCCCAGTACAAAAATAAGTCAGTTCAAGCTTTTGACCCATGCATACAAAGCCCTGCACAACGGCAGACCTGCCTACTTGAACCACCACCTGAATTTCCATCAGCCCACCAGACACCTCCGCTCCGCTTCCCAGTCTCTAACACTCACTGCATTCATCCAACATAGCAGATGAGGAGGTTGCTCCTTCTCCTACCTAGCAGTGAAGACATGGAATAACCTACCCTTTAATCTCCTGACCTCCCCATCTCTTCCAGAGTTCCAAAAGTCCCTGAAGACCTGGCTATTCAGCTAATCAACTGGACCCTGCCAGCTCCTGGATACCCTCACAGGTGACAAGAAGTCCTCTTCAAGTCTACTGCTTAGTTGATTAATCCCACTCAAAAGAATAAAGTGCATTGGGAAATTAATTCTGACATAATAGATTTTAAAAGCTAATCTCTGCCCCAGTTCATAATACTTATAGTTTTGGTGGTTCACTAGATTTCCAATGATTGGTAATCAGTGATCTAGCTATTAAAACTGCTATACATACACCGGACTCCCAACTTTCTCATCCTTAAACCTAAATGTCAAAAACAGCCCAAAAGTATAGATTTTGAATCCGCAGAAATTGAGATTTCTAAAGTGTCTTGGATAAACTGGATGACCTTCTCCCAAAATCTAGATAGCTTCAAGCAACCCAGACCATATATTCCCATGTGCCCACTATGCAACACCTGGGACAGCTATCAGAAATGTTCACATTCCAACTATGCCATTTTTGGGGTGTATAGTAAACTAGTCACTTAACATCAGCATAAGGTAAAAGTTGGCCCACTCAGCACCCACAATTAAAGGAAGATATTTCCTGCTACTCTTCCTATGTAAGGATTATGCAGTCTCTTTCATCCACCAATTTTGCCCAAGGTAAAAGGCTTTGTTCACAGAGTTGCTATATCCCTTTAGCCATCTTACCCAGTTGCCAATTTTCCTTGTTGCATTTTGAGAGTTAAAGGTTTCCTCACTATTTGTCTTGTGGGTTCTATTTGAAAGGTAAAAGATTATGTTATAATAGTTTGGATTTTCAGAAAGTATATTGTACTCTCTGTCTGAAATGGGGGAAGCTTAGCCCTGAGAGACTCCCAAGGCATTGCTACGTTAATGCTAATCCAGTCTCCTATTTTCCCCATCTTGGCTTTTTTCTACTTCCTAATTGTACACTATAGATCTAGTGGGAATAAGAGTTCAAGGAGGATTTGGCATGAATTGGTGGAACAACAGCTGCCTTTGCTTTTGTTTGAAAGAAGATATAGAATTATACCTAACTAATTGGGGATTTTAATAGCAGGTCTTGGGAACTTAGGGTAAGGAAACACCCATTTAAGGTTTTTGGCAAGTACAAAGTATCAAAGATTTGTGCAACCATTACATTATCAAATCTAGCAAGCATGACTAGAAAGGCTGCTAGGTAGTAGGCTTTCTAGTGTGGGAGAGCCATGACTCACTCTTCTCAATGATGATTTAACTTCTCTGGAGTTATTCATGCTGGGTTCTTATTTCAGATAAAACTGGTAATCTTTGTATTTAATTCAGGAAATAAATCAGTTGTTATGGGACTGGGATTGCAGAAAATAACAAAATTCAATAAAAGTAGAATCCTACAATCTTGGGTACTTACCTGCCTGCAGGTCTGAACCCGAGTGCACCCAGCCTTTATAGGAGCCCACGTTAATTTTTCCTACACTTTGACATCTGCACCCGGCCGGACCCGTGTTGCTGGTGGTAGGTGTTTTGGGTTAACTTGAACCCCCACCTGTGGACTACCTAACTCCTGGATACTGGAACTGTAAGTGTTGTACTTACCTGTAAAACTATCTAAATTTTCTTCCCCCCAGGAATTGTTTCTGAAAATTGCAGTGTGTCAAGCTTTAAAACAGATTACTGACAATATTTCAAAAACTGTATAATTTATCGATTTCAAACAAAGTACTATTGATACATGTGTGAAATATGAATCTATTGAAGTACTTACCTGCAACTTGAATCTAGTGGTTCTAAAAATAAATTAAGAAAAGTTATTTTTGCTATATAAAAACCATTAGTCTGGAGTTAAGTCATTGAGTGTATGCTTCTTCTATTGTTTGTGTGTGTACAACAAATGCGTTGCACTACACTCTGATAAGCCTAATTGCTCGACCACACTACCACAAAAGAGAGCATTAGTATTATCTACTTTAGCCTCTGTTAAGCCACTGGGGAACCCCTGGACTCTGTGCACACTATACCTCATTTTTATATAGTATATAAGAGCCAGCTTCCTACAGCACTGCATTCTCCCCGCTCATGGAGTTGACTGTAGGTTTGGGCACTAATAACCTATTTTTCTAACAAAAGATTCGCAAGCCCCTTCTTAACTATCTCTCCGTCTAGATAACTCTGTCTGTCATTTGGTCAATGAAGTCTAGCCCCGGCTAGCTGGAGGACTGATTACTCTCAATGTTTTTAAGTGTATTTTGAAAAGATATATCTTCACCTCTCATTGCTATTTTATTTTCCAAGGGGGAGGTGTGGTTATTTCTTCAAAAATTAACCTAGTTGTGTTTCCCATTTCTTCCAGGAATATTCCCCTTTATTGTAGTGCTTTATCAAATGACTATGTATACGATATAATGACTACTGATTTAAGGGGAATTTCTAACTGAACAGCTGTATAATCTGAGAATATATTAGTCATATGCAACCAAACTTGGTTAAGAGAATTCAGTATAAGAAACAAATGCAATCCTGGAGGCAGTTTGGATGACCACAGAAATGAAAGTATATTGTTTTTGCTTATGATTTAGCATACACCAGGGGTCTTCTAAGCCTAGCTCTTTTTATACTCTATTGATGGCCTTTGGTACTTTCGGTTTTTGTTGAACACTTTTTGGATGGCTTAAGTCCATTGCTAAAGGTTGGATGAACTTAAAATTGCCTCCAATTATAACTGTTTGGGAAAATTGGGTTAGTTGAAGTAAAAATTGTTCAAAAGGATATAGGACATCCTGGACTGACCTACAAAGTGAGGCATGCGTAATGGATACCTGTTCTATTAGAATTTTCTCTATAGCCCATTCCCACCTTCATCCAAGAGTGTTTAAGTATGTTACCTGTCAACCTGGCCTTTGCTGCAAGCCTGTTATGAGCCATAGAGGTCCAAGAGAGTTGCACTAGTGAAACGGGGCCCTTTGTAACAACTTGCCTTTGCCCTTGCTTATATGGATCTTCTGAAGAAACACAACAGAAGGTTTTTGTTCATCAAGCCACCCCAAAATTGCCTTCTGCTTCTTTGAATTATTTAGACTATTAACTTTGACAGAGAAACACTTAATTTAGACAAACTCATGGGAGTCATTTTAGAAATATGGATGTCTCTACCCCTACTCTGTGTTGTCTTTCAAGCTATATATGCCTTTCTATTCAGCTGCCTCTGCTTAAATAAGGTTGAACTGACTCGTCAGATAACCGTCTTTTCTACCCCAGACTGCTGATCACTCTGGCAGTCAGCCTCCCCTAATCTCTTCCAGCCCCCCCACCCCCACCAGCCACCACCCTTCATCACTCCTCCTCCCCAATGAGGACCCATCCTAATCACACCACCAATGGTGCGATCTCTGGCAGCAGCAGAGCTTGGGGAGTACGGAGGCCACTCCCCATCATTACCTAAATGTGTATATGTAGGCCATCTTGTGTAGGCGTCTGGGTAAAAAAAGAAACCCTCTGGTACTTTCCTCCCTCTCTAACCAAATGTATTTGAAAATAATGAAACTCCTATTTTGTCACGTACTACCTCCTGTCTTTCTTTTAGAGCTCTTTTATACAATTTTGCAAATCTGAACACCGTCCAAAATCTTAAAGGATCCGTCTATGAGTGCCTTTACCTAGGCTGGATGGAAAAGCATTACTTGCACAACTTCAGCTCTAAAATGAGGTATCATTTCATTTAAATTCCTTTCTGTCTAGAAGTCTTGAAAGTCACATTGAAGAACATATGAAAATTAATGTCATTTACTGATTTGAATTCCTTCTGCTTAATCGTCTTATTTAAAATTCTTTTCTTGATTCAAAAGTCTGCAGAGTTCAGTAGTATTGTTCTCGGATGGTGATTATTTGTCCTTCAAGGTACCGGGACGCGATGTGCTCTAGTGATGGTCAAGTCCTCCTTGAATCTAGGCAAAATGTATGTCCTATGAAGACTTTCAATCAGGTTGGGGGCTGATGAGTTCTGTTATTTTGCCTCTGGAATTACAGCAAACCTGAGATTGTGTCTTCTCAATCTGTTCTCCTGATATTCTAGCTGCTGTTTCAAAGTTATGATGTCTTTCACCATTGAGGAATTTTGTTTTTTCTTTGTCACTTGTATATCCTTGCAATGAGACATTCTTTGCTGCAACTCTTCAGTTTGAGCCGAGAACCTATCCAATGCCTTATTGATTACACTGTTCTGCATTTGTAATGACAAAGCCATTGCATCTTGTTTTTTTTTTTTATAGATTTTACTTTGGTGTAGATTGAATAGAGTGGTTCAGTCATTTGGCTCTGACCCGTCACACTATGGAGGGGATTCTGTGATGAATCAATTCCTGCAACTCGGTCTAACAACTCTTGTAATGCAGAAAAAGGACTATGAATGGGATGGATTTGGCAATTCCCTTGATTTCCTTGGTTCTCTTGAAGGGGTAATTGCGTTCCGATTTCAGTTCTGATTTCTTCTCTTGTGTTACCATCCGGGCTCAGTGTCTTGGCTGAGGAAGAGGGACCTCTTGCGATGGACTGTAAGCTACTTTCCTTGTCTTTTTCCTCAGCTTTAATTGCTATTTGCCCTTACTTTGCTTCCTTTTAGTTTCCACCTGTTGTGTAGATGATGGATGCAAAAACATGGAGTATAATGCCTTCTCAATTCCTTTGGTGAGTGGGGGGTTCCATCTGTTCTCGATTTTGAGAAATACTATGTGTATCATGGGCCTTTCCTGAAAGGAATTGTGAGAGTCTTTGCTCTGGTATTAAAAATCAATTAGAATGTGAGATGGTACTTTTATACTCTAATACATTCCTCGGCCCAGCGATTTCACAAACAAATCAAAGTTATTTTCCCTAGTAGGCAAGAGAGCATTCGGGCAGACCCCTATCCAGTATGTTGAAGTTCATTTGAATATTAGTTTATTCACTAATACTCAACGTCAGAGTGCCCTTACACAAGGGACAGCAATACACCCTTTTCTCATTTGGTAATACCGGCATCTTTCCTGCGACTCTCTGATGCGGCCACCCAGCTCCCTGAGCCGCTCGCCCTGGTGTCATCGTCAGCTTGTGGGGTGTGGTGAATCTGGGAAAGACTTGAAAAGGCCTGGAGCGCTGGGTTTGCTCTGTCCAAAAAGAAGGTCGAGAAAATAAGGTGTAGCCGGAGAATTGGCTGCAAGTTGGCTGTGCTGCCTCTTCTCTCCCTTGCGAGTCTGCTGAGCAGATCTGGCTGCATCTGCTAGCCAGGTCAGTGTTGATGGGGTTAGTGTGGTGCTTATACTTAAACATTTTTTACGCTAGTGCAGCAAAGCACCACAGTAGCGTTAAAATTTTTGGATGCTATTGGCCTAACAACTACCACAGTGCAACGTATCATAAATACGGCGCTACCATGGTGTTGTTAGGTGCTGGTGGGAGAGGGCAAGAAAAGTGGTGCATCATCTATGATGTGTCACTTTCTTGTAAATAGGCCCCCTTTGTTTTTATTTATTATGTGCTTATAGAGATCCTACTGCCTGATGACATGTCAGTATCATGCACATATTTGACATCTTCAGCAGTGTAAACAGCAAATATCAAGACTATACTAAAGTACATACTGATTCCCCATATCTCCAACCCTGGGCATGTTGGGCAACTGAGAAAATGGAACAAAAGTGCAACATTACACTGCCATTTGGCAGACAGAAAGCCAGGGGTGTTGCTGACTAACAATCGCAGGCTATCCGGTCAACAGCAATCTAATGATGCAATTTATTCCACTCTTAAAAGGTATTTTCAAGCTCAAATGATGTTGTCTTTCACATAACAGTGCTCCCACATATTTCAAGCAAACTACAGGTTAAATAATTTTAACAGTGCAGTATCAAAATGTTCAGCTCACCACAGTCTACAGCATGGGGCAGTGGGCCAGCCCACTTCAGCTATCAGCTATTTTTACTATGAGTAATGGCATTACGTGATTGCACGTGTGCACATCAACCTCGGAATCAGTCCATTTCAGTGCCAGGGTTGATAGGCCTATCTGTGTTTTCATGTTTGTTTTCATTTACTTCATTTTGTGATGAATCATTCTTGTGATTGGTTATTTTTTATTTATGTTTTATGTAAGCACATGTACACCACTTGTAGACATTTATTCTTTTTTATTTGTTTACCATTTATTACACTTACACCTTTACTGCCTATTTCATATGCTTGAAAAAAATACATTTAAAAATCACAAACTTGTAAAGGCCAGGCCCATCAGCTCTCTCAATATTTGTTTTCTGTGCAACTACAGCATAGAACTGTTATAAGGAGCCGGGGCAGTAAACGTCAGCTACACCTGCATTGTGGGTTTACCTATGATTTTAGAGACACTGTGGAGTTTCTGGTAAAGTATGGAGATCCCACATTCATTCCATATCCAAGTGGTCTTCTTGGTCTTGCAAATTTGTCACAGGCACCAACCCTGAGTGCAAACCAACAATATCAATAGAACTTGCCCTACCTGTCTGAAAAGAATGCATATAACCTTCGTATGACATGGGCACTGTACCGAGGCCAGCCCAGTGCTTCGGTTGTCTTTGTCAAAAAGCTAATGCAGTAGCCCTTAAAATTCTGCGAGTGAAACTCACAAGTAAGCGCCCATACCTGAGAGTACCAAGCAATCACTAGTACCTTATATGAAGAATGTGATGAAACAGAACAGTCATTGAAGAATGCTAAAATCAAGATCTTAAAATACGCAGGTGTTATGAAGCTTTAATGATAAATATTAAAAAAATTACAAATAAACACCCTGAATTTCTCATTTGTGATATCTAATGATGAACTGCCGAAATGCTTGGCCCAGTGATGTTTATAAAGTACGGTGACATTGTGTAGTTGTCTGTGCTGCACCCTTCATGACACTTCCTGTAAGTGACATTCTGCGGTGCATATCCCAAAATTCCTACCACTCCCTTTACTATCAAACTGATGTTTATTACCTCTTCAGAAGGTGGCCTTACCTTGTACCCAGTGACAGATGATTCGTTTTCCATCGCTATCACCGGGTCCCACTCGAGGGTGATAATGGAGCCAGAGAGTTTCCAAGTGACGTTTCCGGGGGGGCGACTCGGTGCTAGAACAACAGGAAGATGAAACGTGGAAGGAGGTGAGGTGTTTTCCTCCCATAACTTGCGCGTCGCCCTCGTTCTCCTCTTCACTCTCCACCCTCGAAGTATCACAGGTCAGTTAGTCAAACCCTACCCCCACCCCATCTAACCTCGTTCCATTCCGTCCCTAAACGCACACTATTCCTTCTCTCAGGCTTGGTGAGCGTTCTCTCCCAAGCTTCGCACATTCTTTTTTCAAGCCTCATGGCGTTTCCCGCCCAGGCGTCGCATGTGCCCTTCCTTCTCTGTCTAGCCTCATGAATGTTCCAGGTTAAACCACAAGCCCCGTTCTCTAGCTCTCTCTTTCACACTCGCCTCCTTCCCTCTGTCTTTTCTTCTCTGCCCTATGTTTCTTGCTTTCTCTTTACTTCTCTCTCCCTCTTAGTGTCCCTCTATTCCATTTTAACTCTCTTTCCCCTCCTAGTTACCGCCATCTCTCGCCCTTTCTCTCCCTGTCTTTCCCTGTCTTGGCCTTTCCCCCCAAAACGTTGCACTTTTCACTCTGCCTGGCCACACACAGTTTTTGCTCACTTCTCATTTAACATTAATATCTTAGACCTGCTATGTTCCCCTCCCTAAGGCCTCTGAAGAGAGTGCCTGCGTCACCAGGTTGTTTACCCTTTAGCTACCAGAGGAGAAGGCCTGTGGGGCCCACTGTAATATACCTGGAGTGTTCTCTTCCTCCTTGGGCCCATTGTATTGACTTATAGGTGGAGCATTTAAAACGCACTAAGGGGCATATTTATACTCTGTTTGCGCCGAATGTGCGTCAAATATTCTGACGCACATTCAGTGCAAACCTTGCCCCATATTTAAACTTTGACGCCCGACCCCGCGGACGTCAGAATTTCACTGTGTGCGTAATTTTTCGGAAGCAGGAAACTGCCTTGCGTTAATGATATGCAAGGTAGGCATTCCCTCCCAAAAAATGACTTTAAGGCCTGTGCGCCTTATTTATACCCCAGTGTCATTTTGACGCACAGGAGGGGGTGGGCCTTAAAAAATGGCGCACAGCCTGATGTGCGCTGTTTTTTAACGCCTGAGTCAGGGCAGGCGTTAAGGGATCTGTGGGCTCGGAAAGAGTCCAGAGGCGCCCTCCCCTGCTCCCAGGGACACCCCCTGCCACCCTCGCCCACCCCTGGAGGACACCCATGGATGGGGGACCCATCCCAGGTAGGTAAAGGTAAGTTCAGGTAAGTATTTGTGAAAGTTTTTTTTAAGTGGCATGGGGGGGCCTAATTTGGGCCCCCCTACATGCCACTATGCCTAATGACCATGCCCTGGGGGCCGGAGTCCCCTGGGCATGGCCATTGGGGAACGGGGCATGACTGCTGTCTTTGCTAAGACAGGAGTCATGTCAATTGGGGTTGTGCGTCAAATAAAATGGCACAAGTCCGGTTTGAGGCCTGATTTTTGCCTCAGACCTGACGTGCACCATTCTTTGACGCACAACCCCCATTGTCACCGACGACAGCGCTGCCTGGTGTGCGTCATTTTTTTTTACTCACACCAGTCCGCAGCGCCGGATAACATCATTCCTTAAATAAGGTGCCCGCATGGTGCATTGGAATGGCATTAGCCGGCGGTAACATTTTTGACACACAACTGCGTTAGCGCAGTTGTGCGTCAAAAAGTATAAATATGGTCCTCAGAGTCATAAGTGAAAATATGTCAACCCCTCCCCTTCCTCTCCCCCCACCCCCCCCGGTTTGACCCCGTGAGGTGTGCTTACGTGCTTTGGTAGTGGTGAGGTTGGCGGAGGGGCTGGGCGGCCCAGTTCCTGCGCGGTTGTAAGCTCGGACTGTCACATAGTATGTGGTGTCAGGCCTCAGGCCGGTGACGCGAGCAGAGGTCTCCAGCCCGGCCGTCCTGACTCTGTCTGCTGCGGCCTCCTTGTCCCCGTCCTTCCAGTACCGGATCTGAGCAAACAAGAGGACTGTAGTTCATTTACTTCTTCTGGAAACTAGACAACTGCATTGCCCAACACACTGAGCTGTTTTCAAATATGTCGCAAGGACGTAACCTCTCACTCCGACTTCTGTAGGGTACCACAACTTACAATAATACCAAGTATTGGCAAAGGTAATTGATAGGTCTTGCCTTTCTAATGTGTCATGCTACATTAGCCAATGGTTGTTTGGAAAAGGATGTTGAAAAAAAAGTGTTAAAAAAAAACAAAATAAGGTATCTCAAAACTGTACTTTGAATTCGATATTTCCAGTTATTATAAATGGCCTGGCTTATTTTGTTTGATACTTTTAATTCAGAGAATGCTGGACAGAATTTAAAAAGCATAAAGAAGTGTCAGAATGTTAAAGAAAATGCTTGTTTTACTATCCACATGATTCAGAACTGAAACAAATGTTCCCGCCATAAGGTCCCCTTTGGTACCAAATGCAGGGCCTCCAAGAAAAGAGACTTCCCTTTCCAGTAATTCTAAGAATAACATTTGCCTTAAACGTCACGTCAGTGAATGCAACAGCCATGGTCTATAAAGGCTGTCTGTTGAGACCTAAAATGTATATTGGCTAATATTCTCTGGTAGTAGCTTTTTTGTGAGGTCACAGGTGATGCACCATATATTTCAATGCAAAAATAAACGCTAACGGATGATGTTTTATTAAATGCACAAATGTGGTTCGGTTCTTGATAAAGACAAACACAGAAATTATCACGAAATCTGTAGGAATTTCCACCTCAGAAAAATTGTGTGTGTATTTTTACTGACTTGAGGTATTAATGAAGAAACAACTATTGATACTCAGGAAGGCCCGACTTCATTGCCCCACAGACTTAGGGGTGGTGAGGGATCCTAGGGAGCTGGACGCCTGCCAGCCTCGCATGCATGATAAACCAGGATTCAAAGCTGGTCTGCTCTGATCTACCTTGTTTGAGCAGCTACAGAGAGTCTGAGCAGCTGCTCTGAACAGAAAGGAGCGAGCCAATGATTTGCTCTCTGCCATCTCTTGGCGCAAAGGAACTGTGTGACTTCCATGTTGCTGCTTAATGGAAAGCCTAGGTGGTGGGTCACTTCCCCACTCGCAAGAGACCAAGACATTTGTAGGCTGCGTGGCATAATGCAATGCCTAGTGCTACAGCTACGTGCACTACATTTACTAGTGAAATGCTTGCAATTTACAAAATAACACTGCTACCACCTTCCACAGTTTTTCTGAAGTAGCGTCTCTAATGTGCTGTCCACTTGCCGGTAGACTAGCCACTATTTTCTCCTACTCATGCCTTCAAGATGCCCTCCCCACACACATACCTAAAAGCTCCAGAGCTTTTTGCTAACTTTCAACCCCCCAATCCCAGGTCTCCTCTTTTGACATGTCATCTATACTTGCGAGGGATACTGCTTGTCCTAAGGAGCTGTCCACCTCTGAATTCACGGGGTCAGTTATTTAGTTGGACACAGAAATCTCTCCCATGCATAGATCAATTTTCCCCAAATATCCTAAAGTGGGAAGTGTCATTTCTGCGATCTCTACAGTTTAATTTACATCTACAGGCACAGGTGTTCACTAGTAGTTAAAAGTTTGGGGATCCATTAATTTCACCTCATTTTCCTGGCTTCGATGGGCAAGAGAAAAACGTTAATTAATCGTGGAAATACTAGCTTACACTAGGTAGCACTTTAACACTTTCAGCCTGAATGACAGCAAAACGCTCCAGGAACTGCTTGTGTTCCTGTCCAGGGAAAACAGCCTGGGGCTGCTTGCCTTCCTGTTCAGAAAGCACGTGGCATGGCAGGTCCGTCAGGACTAAGACTTATTTGCATATGGCTGGTCGCTTTCAGCCAGGGCACAGTGAGCATATACACTATGGACTAGAATGCCACCTCATAGAATTGCTACCGCTTATGATTAATTCAAGCACTTCATCTGTCATATTTTCATTTTGATCTCCAATACTCTCCCCAGGCGACACGCAGAGAAATATGGGTACGGCCAGATGTGCATTCGGTAACTCACTGTCCCATAGGAACTGATGCAGGGGTGTAACTCAGTGAGTGAGTATTGAGGGGTGTGAATCTGAATTTGCCAAATAAAAAGGAGTGGGCTGCAGGGTGGAGGGGAGAGACGACTAAGCTTCAAGGTGGACAGTTTCCATGAGTAACAGGATCAGTACTGATTGGCAACAGGCAGGCCTCTGTTTAGAGCAACCCATTGGGAGATAAACAATGGGTTGGAATGCTACTTTGACCCATTGCCACTGGTGAGACTATTTGCAAGAATTCATCCCATCACCTTTTGGATACTTGATTGACAGTAGTATGGCTGACAACCTGAGGCTGGCACATCTTTCCAAGCCTACTACTATCATTGTTTGTGAATTCCAAAACGTATTCAGTTTGCACCCATTCAAGAAATACTTCAGTGGGTGCAGATTTACTACTTTTTTGGTAAACCGTCAGTCACTTGAAAATTCTGGATTTCTGCCAGCACGCTCCGTCTGGATAAGTGACTAACGGTTTATCAAGTGACTGACTGCTCACCAAAAATGTTGTGAATCTGCTCCCATAAACTGCTCCTTGAATGAGTGCTAATGTACCACTTTTTGGAATTCACAAATATTGGCAGTAGTAGGCCTGGGAAGTTGTGCCAGTCTTAAGTTTCCAGAAATACTACTGGCAATCAAATACACAGAAGGTCATGGGATGAATGGTTGTAAATAACCTAACCAGTAGCAATCGCTCGGGATAGCATTCCAATTGTTCACCGTGTTTCCTTCCTTTCCCTTTTCACTCCTCCCTCCTTTCCTTTCACTCTTTGTCATACCTTCCATCCCCATCTTTCTTATATTGATTTAGCTTTCTTTCTTTTATCCTCCAATTTGTTCTTGTTTACCTCTATATCTCCATGCGATGTATTTCCCACTTGCTGTCCTTTATGCCACATTTTTATCATTTCTCCGCTTGTCCTTCACTTTACTTGGCTCATCGAGCAGCCCCTGACCCTCACTCCCCAGACGTGCCATGGTATGCCCTTATGGAGTTATTTTTAAGCTTTTTACCGCAAACTAGGCCCGGGTGAATTGTCAATCACGCCAGCGTAATTTTTAGGTTTTCACATTCAAATTCCCAAAATTTTGCATTCTGCCAATCATGTAATTATGATGCTGTTCATGGTAAAAAATATTGCAAGGGGGCGCAGAAACAGCATAAACAATCAGCATGCAAACTGCTGTTGTTAACAGCTACTGTGTTTTTGCACTATTTATTTAGTGTGAAATGTATCTTTTCATCAAAAATGTATACAAAATGCATATCCCTTTAAAATATAGTGTTAAGTGACGGATATGCATTTCACACAATTTTGCGTAATTTCCCCAAAATTTCACGTAATTATATAAAAGCAATTTTCACGAATCTTGCACACCCCTACTGCAAACATACATACTGAAAAGATAGCAGCCCTTCAGGCTCAAATGCTAGAACTGGGTCTCACAGCTCCAGTGACTTCAACTCACTTACCTCATAGCCTTGCAGCACTCCATTGATGTCCTCCTCCTCCACTGTCTCCCAGGTAACATCCATGTCTGAAGCGGACAGCGCCTTGGCACTCAGGCCACTGGGAGCCACACGGGGTTCTGGGAGACAAGAGAAAGAGTGGGACTGTAACTCACCCATACAGACTTCTCACTGTTCGGACAGAGACTGAGGCCAGGGTCACCTGTGCTGACTGATGCTGCATTTCTTTAAGGGGGTACTTTCATTCGTGATGGGAGTAGAGCAAAACCCTTGTCAGAGGATGTCGGCAGAAGGGCATACTAGTCCTCATTGTGAAAATGCACCAGGCAGCAGTGCCCGCCGCATAACGCAAGGGGAGGGGGAGTGGGGCTGTCAGGGGGTGGATTGGTAAAAATTAAAAAAACACAAAATTAACTTATCTTGGCTCTGTCGCTGCCGCCTCCTGCCGCCTCGTGCTCCTATATGTCTGGTGTCCCAGCAATCACTGCTGGGACACCAGCACAGGCTCTCCAGCAATCCTGGCGCTGCTTTCATGCAAAACCCTGCATGAAAGCAGTGCCAGGATTGGTCTGAGCTGCATACAGCTCCTAAATGCTCATCTGTGTTTGTCCAGCCTCAGATGGCCGGGCAAACACACATGCACACTTAGGTGAACTCTCCCCTCCTCCCCCTCCCATCTCCCGTTGCCCCGCCCTGCCCCTCCCCGAACTGCTGGATGTGCCAGAAGTAGAAAAATAAAACGATCTATCGTTTTGTTTGTCTGCGTCTGGCACAGCCAGTGGGGCGCCGCTCCTTCGCCATAGCAAAAGAGCCGCTCCTGGCAACAGGCTCTATTCAGAAATCCAGGATTTTGGAATCTGAGTTCCAGATCAGCAGGAAGTCTCAAGCATCAGTGTGTTGAATACTCGCTGCTAAGCCGTGTAGAATCATGATTTAGAATCACGGCAAGGCAAACCAAGCCTTTCACCCTCTTAAAATGACTACCATTAAAATGGGTAACAACAATTCCTGTTATTTACAAAGCTTAGGAATCACACAAGAGCGATATGAAGTGTGAAGTGCGATGTCAAATAGCATTGGCAATTCCAAGAGGCATGGCTTAAGTGAACTAATACATGTAAGTAAAGGCATAAATAAATGGTTTATGCATGTTTTCGCTCATGAAAGACAGACCTATTTGCTTTGAAGGCGCACGGTATTACCTAGTCATCATCACATCTTGATACACGTGAGGCGATTGTAAATCATGGCATTCTTTACAAACTACATCATAAAACTAACGATCTAAAATACATAGACAACCTCAACAGTCACAAATCACAAAGCAAATGCACACTACATCACACTTAGATGAGATTTCAATCAAGTGAAATAAGGAGAAGAGTGCTAATGTACACTGTTTGTGATTAATACTGTTTCGCAAACAGCTTTAATCAGCTTGCTTTGCCAAACAGCTCATTTATAGGCACATTTCTAACAAACAACCCATATTTCCCTTATAAAAGGAAATACATTTCTAAGTACAACAGTGGCACTCCATAGGATTCAATACGGTATCTTTAACTGCATGAATGATGATGTGGCTTCTTGCGCTTGTTCGGTATGAGCCAAGAAAAAACAGAAGTGGCATGAAGCCATGACAGCCAGGCACCCCAATCTACAATCCTGCTTTAATTTCAGTGACATAGAAAGACAAACAGGCAGTGCTTAATTTGTAAATAAAAATGTGCCGGTGACTAGGGTGACCAGCTGGCATTGAGGCAAATTCTGGACAGGACTATAAAAACTTCAGGACGAAGGGTCAAAATTCAAGACAAAAATTCAGGACGAAGGGTCAAAATTCAGAACAAAAATTCAAGACCAAACTCAGTTTTACAGACACACCCAAGAGAGGTCATGCCTCTCTATGTTTTCAGTGAATTTATTTACTCTTTTTTAACATAGCACTATTTATTCACTGTGGTCTTTTTGTGATTGCCACCTGGTATGGCACATTCAGGTGTCACATCACATCCTTGTTCAGTAGTAAATTAATGCCCTTCAGCACTGTGGCAAGGCCATCATTCCTACCCAAATCTACCCAATCTTTCTTGAAGAGAAAATAACAGCAACATTTTGATTATGTGTCTGAACATTTTAAAATGCCTGGCAAACAGTTTGGGAAACATTAAGGTAATTAACCTTATGCTAGTTTAAATAAATTGAACAAAAACATCTGGCTCTCCCCAACTGCCCATGGACTATTAACCTAAAAAAAATTAATGAGGCAGGGCAGATGGTGTAGGTGACAGTCTCACACCTAATGTCAGGATGTGAGGTACCCACAACTCATCTGTAGTCTCAAGGCACTAGAGTGTATGTCTGGAACTCTACATTTATCTCAGAACTGGGAGCCCAGACTACCAATCAAAGATAATAAAATTGGAGGATGAAATCGAGATCAAATGAGAGATACATGTTAACTGATTCAAAGGGTTGTTGCTAACAACAGGATAAATAAGGAAGAGAAAAACAAGGTAGGACAATTCCTAAAATCACACAAGATGGGTCCACCAAGACTATCAGAAGGTATTGGATACCTGGGGAGTTGTCTCTGCAAACAGGAGAGAAACAGAAGAGGCACTGTCAAGTGGTTGAACAAGCAGCATCCACCCACCTTGGCAAACTCTTTTGGTGCAATGGTCCTCTGTTCGTGCTTTTGAAGGGTGAGCAGGGGCCGTACCACTTGTAAGGCTGTCGGAGGCAATTGCCCGCTTTGCCCATATCTTAAAATGGTTTTGCAATTGAGAAAAAGCCAAACCAGTGATCTGGGTTATCCCTCAGTTTCAAGTAAACATAGAATCTTCAAAATGTTTGGGACGTAAATTGCACAAACAAAATGTAAACATTTTAAAACGCAATTAATGTTTCTTTAACGTATGGCACTGTTTTCCCCTTTATATACAATTAGATCTCTTGGCAGCGGAGGGCTACTTTCACCAGAGGCAGGCGACATTACCCGTGAGCTAGTCCTCTCTGCTTTACACCTACCCTGCCGGGAAACCTATCACCTTCACTCAGGCTCTGCTGCCATGGTCTCTGCAATACATTCTACATCTCATGGATTGCCATGATATACGGACCAATTGTAAGACTCTAGATGTGGAAGCCCCTGTGGTCCAGTGGGTAAGTTCCTGCCTTCCACCCAAACGACCAGGGTTCGATTCCCGGAGTTGGCACCAGGAGACTGATGGCAGAAAAGCAGAGGTAAGTTTTGTCTGCCTGGCAAATTGGTAAGTAAAGCGTCTGTACCTCTGTCTGTGTGTGTGAAGTGCAATGGCGTACTTGGGTGTCAATGGTGAAGTGCAGAGAGGTGCATGCATGAAGTGAGTCTGGGTGCTGGCAGAGTGAGAGGATGGGAAGAGTGACTTGAGAGAAGGGGCCACAGGTGGAGAGTGAGGTAAGGAGGCGGAGAGAGAAGGGTGGGGGGTGAGTGTGGGCTACAAGAGGGGGAGGAGTGAAGAGGTAGAGAAAGTGAAGACGAGGTGGAGAGTAAGGTAAGGAGGCGGAGAGAGAAGGGGGGGTGAGTGTGGGAGGAGTGACAAGGAAGAGGTAGAGAATGGGAAGAGTGATGACAAGGGGGCAGAGGTGGAGAGTGAGGTAAGGAGGTGGCGCAAGGGGAGTGTGAGGAGAGGCACAGGGTGAGAGTGGGAATAGGGACAGGTAAGGAGGGAGAAAGCATGGCAAGGTAAGTGGGCTTGCAGAGAAGAGTATGGAGAGGAGGAGCCCAAGAAGAAAGGATGGGTGAGTGCTAACGAAGAGGGAGAGAAAGGGTGGCTGGTGTCACTCAGGAAAGGCAGTGCCTGGATTTCAGAACAAGGAGAAAGGGTCCTAGATGAAGGAGGAGTCTGGGGCACTGAGAAAGTGTTGAGGAGGAGCAGCGGGGCATGTGCTGCCAATCAAGCAAGTGCGACCTTGGGCACAAAGATGGGAAAATGGGGGTGATTACAGAGGATGGAACTTATGGTAGGAAACGCAAACATTTTTCTTAACCTCACAGGCGGAGGGGCAGGGTGTTAAGGGGGGGTTGTGTGGGGGTCAGGTATTTAGGGGGAGCGGGCAAGGGGGCTGAGATGGGGGGGAAATAATCATATTTAGGGGAGCAGTATTAATAGAGGGGTTGAGGTTGCCTTATAAAGGGGTAATCACAGGCACAAATTGATGTGGCAGGTTTTTTTTTGGGGAGGGGGGCAGTACAGTGGTGTAGAGTGGAGTAGAGTGGCACAGAGAGCAGTGGCATAGAGTACAGCGGTGCAGAGTAAAGGGCAGTGGTGTACAGTACAGTTGTTTAGAGTGCATTGGCGTAGAGTGCAGTGGCATAGAGGGGCCTGGGCAGAGTAGAGTGGCATAGAGTGCAGTGGAGTAGGGTGGCATACAATAGAGTGGCAGAGAGTGCAGTAGTATAGAGTGGTGCAGTGGCATAGAGTGCAGAAAAGACTCAAGTGGCGTAGAGTGGAGTAGTGTAGAGTTGTGCAGTGCAGAGTATAGTGCTGTAAGGTGCAGTGGCGTAAAGTGGAGTTATGCAGAGTAGAGTGGTATAGAGTGCAGTGGAATAGAGTGTATTGGTGCAGAACGCGGTAGTACAGAGTAGAGTGGTGCAGAGTATAGTGGCGGCCAGTGCAGTGTTGCAGAATAGAGTGTCAGAGTGCAGTGGCATATAGTGCAGTTGTTTAGAGTGCATTAGCATAGAGTGCATTGAAGTAGAGTGCAATGGTTTAGAGTGCAGTGGGGCAGAGTGGCGTAGAATAGATTGTTTCAGAGTAGTGTGCAGTGGCATAGAGTGGATAGGTGCAGGGTAGAGTGCAGTGGCATAGAATGCATTTGCTCAGAGTGCAGTGGCGTAAAGTAGATTGTTTGACAGTAGAGTAAAGTGGCGTAGAGTGGAGAGGTGCAGGGTAGAGTGGAGTTGCGTAATGTGGCACATAATATGATGGCATAGAGTAAAGTGGTGTAGAGTACCGTGGCATAGAGTGCAGTGGTGCACAGTAGATTAGAGTGACGTACAGTGTATTGATGTAGAGTACAGGGTCATAGAGTTGAGTGTTACAGAGTAAAGTGCACTACCATAGAGCATATTAGCATAGAGTGCTCTACGCCACTGCTCCTATGCCACTCTACTCTACTCTACACCACCATGCCACTAACTTTTGTCTATGCTGCACAGCAGCCACTCTGGTGTATAACATGGCTAAAACACACTGGCAAAGCCAATAACTCTTGCGTAGATGAGACCTATTGGCTCTGCCAATGTTTGTTAGTACTACGAGGTACTGAGGTCCCTGAAAGAACTGTGAATGTGTGAGTCCTTATTTTAAACATGCATTACAAACATCATAATATAGGCTGCTACAAAATGTACAAATATATTTTGGTTAAATAAAAAAAGTCCTTCTAAAATACAGATTTGAATAATATACAGTTTATACCTAGTACTAAAAATTTTTATTACAGTCCATTAAAACCCCACACTCCACAGCTCACCTTGGCATACCATTACAGTACCTCTCTAAAAGAAAAGCCCCTTTACATTTGCATGTTTACCAGTTGCGCACATTTGCATTTCTTTAGAGAAGCAGACACCCTGGCAAGAAGACCTTTTCTTATCTGTCTGCCCCTCCCTCTCTCAAAGCACACAAGGGTCCCTGCCTTTCAATCCAGCTGGGAAAACTGATCTGTCCTCATTAGATTTTGTCCTTTAGGTGAAAGGCTAAAATTATGGACAAATGCTGTCCTTTAAGCCTTTCATCACTGACAACGGATGGCTAGGCGAAATTAAGGGCAGTCCATGAAAATTACGGACAAGTGGTCATCCTGCCGGTGACTAGAGCTCTTCTTTGAAACTCGCAGCTGCTGCATTTAAATGTTCGAGCACAGAATACTGAGGCTGCGCAATCTTGAAGCCATCTCAGGCCTCTTTAAACCATTAGCCACTCCCTGCCCCTTTAGCTCCCTCTTACAGCTTTCTGCTTTATCCCTTTGTGGCGCTTTTAAATTTTTCTCTTCCTCCGTCTTTTCCATATGTGTCTTTTGCTCTCAGTAAATGCTTGAGGCAGAAAAATAAGTGCCGGCCCTCAAAAATAAGTGCTGGTGCCCCGCACTGGAACCCACCGGCTCAAATTAAGCATTGCAAACAGAACTATATTGAAGGCTACCTTACAAACTGACAGACTTTTCCCATAAAACATAAACAGGACTACAAGAGCACCCTCAGTATACCAAGGAGTGAAACATAGGTCAGGTAGCTAGGAAGGTTTCATCATAGTACTGCATTTGTTTGTATGTGAAACAGAAGTCAATAGGAAAGGAACCCTTCATTTCTTTCTGTGGAAACGAACTTTGGATAATAAAAGGGCATTTTTAGTCCTGCTTTTCTTTCTATGACACAGACATAAAAGCAATATAATAATGGGGATGTACTTGCCTTGAAGATAGAAAAAAAGAAATATTGTGCTCTGGCAGCAGTGTAGATAAGTATAAAGACTCAGCCCGGCTGGGTGCTCAAATTACGAAAAAGGAAGGCTTGGCTCCAGAGAATTTTTATGAGAAGCTGCCAGGGTCTTAAAAAACAAAAAAGAAAATATGCAACTGCGAGGCTTCAGAACAGCCTTCTTTATGTAAATAAGAGAAGCTAGAAGACCATGCAAGGGGCAGGCTTGAACTTTAGCCGGACAAGTACATTACAAAAATGGCTGAAATATGAAATGATTTGTGTTAGTTTTGAAATTTAAATGAGTTCCTCCTGCATTGCAATAAAAGGTTTCGGCATACGTTGGTATGATACACCAAACAATAACCCTCTTTCAAAGTCGGTTTTATGTATATTTCTTAGAAAGAGTTTGACAAAAGCTCTGGCAGACAGCTGCACCCTTAAAGCCAGACCTAAAAACACAAGTTGTTATTGTTATCAGCTAATCACTTTTTCAAATACAGTGGGCCAGATTTACAAGGCCATAGTGCCACCTGATCATCACTTTCAGTGACACTCCGGTGGAGCTTTTCATTGCACCATATTTACAATGTAGATATGGGTCCCTCCCACGCAGTTTTCTGCATCAGAGGGGCGTGCAATGGGTGCTGCTGTGGGCTTTTCACCGTAACACACATTGCTTTTGACGACGCCCCAGATTTACAAGAAGGCATAAATCTGAGGCAGCACCAAAAACTAACACCAACCCAGGGGTGGCGTTAGCATGGCACAATGAGGAGGAATACTTTCATTTCTCCTCGTTTATTGCTCTTTCTATGTGTGCTGCTTCCTGCAGCACACATAGAAGGAGCAAAAGGCCATAAATGATTGTTTATGTGCAGGAAGGTATACCTTCCTGCACATAAACAATCATTCCAAAATGACACTTTGGTACTTCTTTGTGTGCTGCAGAAAGCAGCACACATAGAAGTGCCAAATCACCATTGTAGATTGTTTATGTGCAAGAAGGGACACCTTCCTGCACATAAACAATCTGTTCCCTCAACACAGACACCTTTACACTATGGTGCATAACGTCTGCGTTGGTGCAGTGGGAAACACAGGGGTGCGCCATATTCCTGTAATTATGGTGCATCCCTGCTTTTCAAAAGTGGCACAGAGCGGCACTGCTCATTTTAGCGCAGCACCATGCTGCGCCACTTTGTCGTAAATATGGGCCAATATATCCAAATTCTGGAGGAGCAGCCACTTATCCTAACGACCAACCTACCACCACTGTGCAACCCCTCATGACTGTATTTGAGCATAAGGCAGAGAAATGCATAGACAACTTCTAACCCGTCATAGTGGCCTATGCTGTACCACCATCAGTGCACAGGGATGTAGCTTGGTCAGGAAAGGGGATGTGAACTTCAGATTTCCCAACAATCACGCTGGCATATCATGTTAAAATACTTTATATGAGAAGCAGGGCATGGGTGTGGGGCCTAGAGGGCATAATGTGCATGGTTAGGAATACTTAAACATAATATTTTTCGAATCAACAAATATGTTTTAAAACCTTTGAAACAGACGAGAGAGTGTGCATGTCTGTTTGAATGTTAAAATTATAGGTGAAGTATGGCAGACACCTCACAATACTTGACTGAAAGCACTTGTACCCAAATATTTTATGCAGAATACATTTTTTTAGAGTGGTGTAACACCCCAAACACCCACCCTGAAGCTAGGCCCCTGTAAATTCATAAAATGAAGCAGAGATGTAATATGTCCCAGGCCTTTGTTTAGACCATAGTACAGTAGCTCACAACATTTGTGTTTTTTATGTTTTTTTTCTAGTTTGGGTTTAGGAGATTACATGATTGTTTTGCCTTGCAGGTTGTTCTTTTTCACCTGGTGCTTCAATTGCACCTGGTGCCTTTCACTCCTGCAGCCACTTCCCAATACGACTGCAGGGACAAGTCCAATCCTATTGGCTGCTGGTGCAATGTGGAATGGGCCCTTATCTGTGACAGTCCCGCCTCTTGACATTTTCTCATAAATCACCTCTCCTAGTTTTCAGTATTCAGGTGAAGGGCAAAGAGCTTAAGATGCCTTCTTCTGGCATCTTCCTTGTTTGGACCTGTTGGGACTCAAATAGGGCGCTCAGTCACAAATCCTACCCTTCATACTCCCTCCCATAAATGTCACCTGCTAGTTGCCGTGAACACAGTGATCCAAGAGTGTGGATGTCAAGGCCAAGCCCTCCATCTCCCCCTAGAGGTTGACATACCCACTTGCACTGAACCAAGGATGGTAAAGAAGACCCAGGCTAAGGGGAAAACGGGGTAAAGGAGAGAGACTGAGAGACACTCCTGCAGGCTAGTATTCGGAAAATGCAGAACAGATTTCAGAGGCACAGCGTCTCTCGGGAAAATTTAGGCTATCATGATCGCCAACTAAGGGTGAGAGAACACAATTACCAAACCGACGACTACATGTACTAAACATTGAACATAAGTCTAACAAGGTGCAGTAGTTACCCAGCAGAAGCAGAGGGGACACTAACTAGCCCATGGCATATTACCAACCTCGCAGAAGAGCCGAAGATGGAAACCACCACTGCCCCAGAAGCAAGAGAAGGAGACCAATTTAGAAGAGGGTAACAAACCAGGAATTCACAACAAACAGTAGGGAACCCAGAGTACAGAGGGAACTGAAAAGGGGAGAAAATAACAAAGTTGGAGAGTCGAATAAGCCAAGTTTGAACTATAGTGACGATCAGAGTAACAACAACCACTGTTGCAAAACAAGAGAATCCTACAAAAGTGGGGTTGAAATACTTTGTTCAACACTATCGACCTGGAAGTATGCCTGATTGTGCTGGCCCTCTAGTGGCTAGGACTGAGCATGAGAGTCTGGGAAATAAATATAGTAATTTGAGTGCACGTGTGTATTTTTCACCGTCTTGTATGCCATCTCCTCCAAGGTCTCTGACTCTTGGGCCCAAACATGTCTTGCAACCTGATTCATGCATTTCATGGACTTAGAAAATCCACGTTATTATGATCAGTCCAGATTGTAATACAAAATTGAGCTCCTTCGGAGAAATGGCTCCAATAAGAGAGGGCCTCCTTTATCACCAAACGTTCTCTGTCATAAATGGTGTAGTTGATTTCTGCTGATGTTAAAGTTTGAGAATAATAATGCACCAAATGAATTTCTTCATTTTCCGGATCCTTCTGTGACAGAATCGCCTCAACAACGAAAAAAGAGGCAAGAGTCTATGATGAAAGGCTTATACAATACATGCCTTAGTAAATGCTTCTTTAAGGGTGTTGAAGGTGAGTTACTTGCCCTTCTTCTTTTGGGTGAGTTTTGATATGGGGCAGACAATCACAGAGAAACCTTGTATACAATGCCTATAGAAATTTGAGAGCCCCAGAACCTCTGCACTTCTTTGATGGTTCTTGGTTGGAGTCAATTATGTACTGCTGTAAACATTTCCAAATCCATAGTTATTCCTCTTTGAATATGAAACCCCTGGAATACATCTTTAGGTACTTCAAAGAGACATATTTCAAGTTTTGTAAAAAGTGAACTCTCAATCTTCTAAGTGCTTACTTCACATGTATATGATGTCCCTCTACATTTTGCAAAAAGATCAAAGTGTTATCCAGATATATAATGGTGTATGTGTCCAAAAGATGTCAAAAAATATAATTTACAAAATGCTGAAGAGTGGCAGGGGTATTACATAAGCCAAAGGGAATCACCGAAAACTTAAGATGTCCGTATCTTGTGTTGAAAGCAGTTTTCCTTTCATCACCTGCTCATATCCTTACTCAGTTGTTGGCACCATGTAGATCAATCTTGGAAAAAAATCACAAAAGTAATGGTTGATTTGCTCTGATCTAACAGCACAGAGCTCAATGGTATTGGCCATCTATTCCTGATTGTAATGGCATTAAGTTCTCTGTATCCGATGCACAGTCTGAACGTACTCCTTTGGTTCAGGAAAGAAGAATATTGAGGCTCCCATAGGTAAAATGGAATGAGAAATAAATCCCTTCTGTAGATTTTCCAATACATATTCTTGAAGGATTTTATCTTATACTGTGAGCCAATATCTCCGCCTGCGAAGAATCTTTGCTCCAGAGACCAAGTCAATAAGACAGTCACAAGGATGATGCAGGGGTAGTTGATCCACTCTTCTTTTACTAGAACATCTTGGAAACCTTTAAATGTCTCATGTATCTGGGGTTGTTACGTTTCTTTCTGTTTTGTACAACAAATTAAGGGAAGTATATATTCCAAACCTTTCCATGGAAGACGACTCTTAATGCAATCTTGAATGAAAAGTGAATACTTTGTTCTTAGCAATAAATAGAACGATTATGATTCTATAACCAAAGTGTACCTATTACAATGTTGAATACTAGAGTGTCAATGAGGTCCAATTGATTGATCTCAAAATGTCAAGTTGGCACAACTTTTCCTAAAGGTGGAGTTTTCCAGCATACTTCTCATGATACAAGAGGTTTCCCATCTTTTCCTACAATGGGTTCTAGAATCACTTTTCCCTGATTTGATGCATGTCTTGCATTGAACCTTTTGATCTAAAAAGTACCCTGAAGCACTGTAGTTGATGAGAGCCAGTGTGGAAATAGGGACTTTCGCCGGCGGGAATTTGTACAGGGAGGTGGAAATGCTCTCTACCAAAGTTTTTACTGAAGGGGCGAACTTTGGAAAATTGCAGGCAATGACTGGGGTTTGGCCTTCACAGTCGTGTTCTGGAGTTTAACGTCTTATTCATGCATTCTATCACAAAGTGTCTTTGCAGTCTGCAAGAAATGCAAAGACCTCCCCTCTCTTCTTCAAGCTTTCTTGTAAGACAATAATGTTCTGTGAATGTTTCCTAACTGTATGACTCTGTTGGTGAATCTTAGGTTTTCATTAACTGCTTCTAGAAAGACAGGGACTGACATCTCTGCTGGAATCCACCTTTCGTGCTTACTTGGAGCTTGTTTGGTGTCACTTTGTAAGGGAAATTCAGTGCAGTAGTGTTTGTGGGTCTAGTCACCACTAAAGAAATTGTATTCTTCAAGCTCTCATGATGGACATGATCGACACCCTCTCTGCAGACTCATCTGTCTAGGTTACTTCAGCGATTAAATGTTGGAACTGACTAATATCGGACACCAGGCCCTACGTGCCTTGCTGTAGAGAAAGGAAAGCAGCATAGGCAACGGCCTTTTTTTTGCCAAAACGGCCATAAATTGCTATGCAAAGATTTAAAAGCTCAACAGCAGAGGATTTGGTTTCAAACTAAGGCAGTTGCCCAGGCTGAAATGTCTTTGCTTGAATACCTTCGCATAGATTGCATTGAGCCATAAACACTTGAAAGAGATATGCATCTTCCACTGATTTTTCGGTTTGCACCAAAACAGAAGAAACATAAGATGCCGGTCCCTCTTCTGCTGTTACCAAATTACTCCCTCCCGTATTTAAGGTGGCATTGACACCAGGGGGAGTCTCAGGATTTCATTCTCTTTCCATAGATCTACTGGGAAGGCTGACTGCCTGATTTAATTTCCCGAAGAGAAATTTGCTCTCTTGACTAGCAACTTTAAGATCATCTTGAATCTTATAAATTGTATTTGCAGGGAACTGGCCTCAGACTCCATTTTGTAGGGTCCGGCAATCTATCTTGAACACAGTGGTTTGAGAGTATGGATTTCAAGGCCAGTCAGTCTGTCTCTCCCAAGAGGCCTGACGCTGGACCAAAGATTTAAAAAACGATTCAAGCTAAGAAGAAAAAAGAAGTAAGGAGGGAGACACACACACACACTCCCACCTGTAGGCTGGTATTCAGAAAACTGCACATATTTCAGAGGCACAGATCTCTGGACAAGTTGAGGATACCAAGGTCTCCACGTAAGGGTGAGAAAACATAATTACAAAATGCACGACAGCAGGAAAAAATATTTAAACATAAGGATAACAAGGTACAGGATTTACCCGGTGCAAGTGAAAGGGATGCTATAACTAGCCCCAGTGTATCCCAGACCCCGCACAACAGCTGACGATAGAAACTCATGCTGCACCAGGAGAGAATAGGCCTAGGCAAGGAGACAAACTAACAAGATGGAATCAAAGCTAGAATTCCCAATACAGGGTCGGGACAAGAGGACGGAGGAGAACAAAAAGGTTTGAAACCAATAAAGGTACGGTCGAACAAGCCGAGTTGGAACTATAATGAACAGCAAAGAGTGACAACTACTATTAACAGACAAGGGTACGCTAAACAGTTGGGGTTAAAGTCCTTAGTTTGCAACAACTGAAAAGGAAGTGTGCCTGATTGCGTCTGTCCTATTTCTGCTGGGGCTGTGCATGTAAGTCTGGGAAATGTAGTTTTTTGAGTATGAGTGCATTTTGTACACTGTCCTCTGTGCCCTCTCCTCCAACTTCCCAATCTCTTGTGCCCAAACATGTCTTGAACCCTGACACTCTTCCCTTTTTTCATTAATCCAAATATATTCCTTCTCTATAGGTTTCTCAAATCTCATCTACCCCTGAGATTTGTGGACATAGTAGACCCTCTTTTGACATGTATGTGGTAATCCTGGGGTAGCACTTTCACCACCTTGGTTAGTACACACATTGGACGCTCTCTGGAGGTCCCTGTGAATTACTTGGGTTGATCATTCACCACTTTTGGCTAGTATACCTTAAACTCTTCATTGAGGTGTCTGTGAATTTCCTTGGAGAACCTCTTCATCACCTCTGGATGGGCCCACTAAATCCTTTACTGAGGTTCCTGTTGTAATCCTCCTCTGGAGACCACAGACTCACTACTTCGGCATCTACAGTATTCTCTGGGCCCTTCCTTCACTGCTTCATGATTGACTCAAAAGGGGTGAGGTTATCTATAAGAGCTGGGCATTAGGCTATATTCTCCTTGATTTGTGTCATGTGTTTAAGTCATTTGTCTAGAGCCCTTGATTGTTGGCCTGCATGCCCAGCTGTAAATTTGGAGCCCTGACTGCCTGTATGCAATGCATGCCTGTGGACTGCCACACTATCGCTGGTTGGTTGCTCACAATGATACACTCCTCAATGCTCCTGAACAGTATCCCTATGATGGCTAACTGCCTTCCCAGAAGCTGCACTGTTGCTACTCACGTCTGTAACTAGTGCATACCCTGGTCTACTTCTCAGTTGCTCTTCAAAGGACCCCATAGAGCATGTGACCTGACTGCCCGTAGTCAGTGAACTCCTGTGGGCTGCTTCTCTGTTACAACTGGGTAGCCCCTAGAAAACATTTCTGTGGATGTAGTTCACTTGTTTATGAGGTTAAACCTCATCACTTCTTTATGGGCTGCCTGAAGGCCCCTCACCTGTCATTCTACTACGTAATATTGAGCATAGGTCATAATATTGAAAGGTAAGTGCATCCAGAGGAAGTACAGGCTCACTATTCTTTACTCCACATCTATGCACCCTGAAGTTGTAAATATTGTCAAGGTGCATAGATGTGGAGTAAGGTACAGAAAATCTCTACTTACTTACCTTTCGATATTTCGTCCTCGATATTTTGGTCAGGATATTTCATGCCATCAAGATACCCATCTTGATAATCCGAAGCACACCCTCACTTGTCACAGCAATGTGGGGCTTGTGCAGCATCCGCCATGACTGCCAGTATCCAGTACATACCATGCCGTGAACGGATTCTACGAAGACCCGCTTAATCAGGCACAACAATGAATCAAAGTAAATTGCATGTATTCTCTCACTCCTTTCCCTGACATCACACACCTAGGAAGAGTGAAACAAGACTCTGTGATCTTTCACACATGACACAAGAATGCTCCCAACATAGGTCACACTGCAGTTCAACACTCTTCCAACCAAGTACTCCCATCATGTGGCAGTGCCCTACATGTCCTCTAATGCACTTCGCCCTTTGTCAGGAGTATGAATGCTGTATAATTGTGATGCAATAAACTAGATAATTTCTGGATATTCCCACAATGAGATACCTCCTCATGGTCACGCCAACCTAGAAACATGAAGGTGCCATGCATTCTGGAAAGGCACACAACACTCTCTCCTGGAGAAATGGGCCATGCTCCTTACCATCTTCTGCAGAGTATACCACTGCTGCCAAGCTCTCTGGCCCCTCTCCTTTGCGGTTGTAAGCTTTCACTTTCACCTCGAACGGCATGTAGGGGGCAATGCTCTCGTTGTGGTAGACGAAGTGCATGGATTCGGACCCAGGCACCTTGGCCGTCTGCCAGTCCACTGTACCCTGTTTGCGGAATGCCAGGATGTAGCCAAAGCCATCTCCGTTCTGGTACTCCCGTGTCATAGGCTGTAAGGACACAGGAGAACATGGGTTAGGAGTGTATTCATCGTCTAAGAATGCACAACTGTGCCTTCAGCATTGTGACATCACAGCACGAATTCCATTTCTCTAAATGCAGTTCTATTACACTACAGAGGCATCGGCCTTGAGTATTCTCTTACTACAGTGACGTAACTATGGGAGATGCCCTTATTTACTACTGTGAAATCATACTGGGGGTAGTTTTGCTTCAGTGGCAAGAAATTACCACGTGGCTCAAAAGACGTACAACTTTTATAGCGCGGCAGTCCGTTTTTCAACAATTGTGAAAATTAGCGCTATATTACATTGCTTTCTGAGACATTAGCTGCTTAGCTCAGACCACTTAAGGGAACAGTATTCAGATTTTTACAGCATAATAGGGAAATACACTTACTCCCATAAATATGACAAATATTTGGGCTTCTTAGCCTGTGAAAATATCTCACGAATGGCCGGATGCTCACGTGGTACCTCTGTCAATGACCAGAACCATATGGAATCACTTCAGGAGTGCCTTATGTAGATCTATGGGCAGAGACTCAGAGAAGCCCTGTTGTAGATCCACACCAGAAGTACATGGATACAGGCAGGGGCACTGCCCCACAAGGGTGACTGGTACAGTTAAGGAAGGTACTCCATGAATAGCTAGGCAACAGCAGCTGTGCCCTAGTACAGCTATTGAGGGTGTCTCTAGCGTTGCCTTGAGCTACTATGGTCAATGAATTCCCAGGATTTGCTAGGGAACAGCAATGAGATGCCACTGCTGGAATTCTTCGGTGTATCTATGGGTAGAAAATCCCCAGAATGACTAAGTGCAGCAATAGGTAGTAAAACCAGGAATCCCTGGTTGTAACCTTAGATGTTGGTTCTACAACCATGGTCCGTGACTCTATAAGTGTCTGGGTATAGCCATGTGCAATTACTGCTTGAGTGTTCCAGAAGTGCTGTTGGCACTTACTCCATGAGTGCTGAAGTATGGTTATGGGGAATAATTCCTGGGTTGTGAGAGCACAATAGAATGCCTGTGATGTGTGGGCAGCAATGGCCAATGGGACCCTCAAAGCTATGGCCAGCGCATCTAGAAGTGCCTGGGCATTAGTAATGTGACTGTTCCTGTTGGGACAAGATATCAGGTGATAGACTTTGTACCCTCCAATACTGCTTACAGTGGAATAGCTGACTGATCCTTCCATTGCTATTTAACCTTGCCATGCCCCCTATGACTGTGTACTGGATGCTGTCCCTGTGTGAACAGAAAATTCTCTTAACTGCCATAAATTCAAACTATTAATAGCAAAAAAGTGCCTGAATATACTATGTCTTTTTGTATAGGTCATAGAGAAGTTAGAAGCACTCTACATATGTATTTGACATTTAAAGAAACAGAATTAACAATGTATGCACATTGCACAAAATGGATAATTACAAACAACAATACCACACATAAGAAGATACTCCTAAATCAACAAATCACATATATAAACAAGAATCACATATAGGTTTCTACAGAGTCAATGACCCATCTAAGCCTAATAGGATCAAACCCCGCCTTCTGTGTATACTAGATGCTTTCCCTAGCATCACCAAAGACATGCGCACTATACGCCGTCCAGTGCACCACAGCAGAACCCTACATGACTTGCTCTCCATGGTAATACCAGCTGCTTCCTCTACAGAGAAACATTACTAGTTAACTTGAAGGCCACAATGACCCTGACTACCATAAAAAATGGCCTTCATCACCAGCTCTCACACATCCCCGAGTGACTCCATCACTTACTGCCCAGGTAATAATCAGTTCGCTGGGAGCTCCACCGCCTCCATTCAGTCCAGATGGTGCGACCGTAGGGGCTGACAAATTAAAAAGAGATAACATTCTTCAGTAAAATATGAAAAAACAAAAGTTCCACTCTGCTAGGTCGTGACCTACCAATCTTTCTGATGTTCACATCTATGGTGTTATGTTATGTAGAGTTTTTAATACAGTGTGAATCTTACCATGGAAACAGCATCCTGGTGCTAGGCTACAGGACAACCGAGTTACTAAAACATACTGTGGTATTGCTAGAGCCATCTTGTAAAATGCCATTTTTATTTTATGTACATAACTTCTGCTGGAGACTCCAAAAGGAGGCTCACTTTTAGGTAAGTAATGTTTTGAGGGAGATGCATAATACATATTGCATGTCAGAGTGTCTCAATTTCAGCAATGAAGCAGGCCAAGGGATCCTTGCAGAGATGTCGTAACTTGGCTGTGATGTTTTTGAATCTGGGTCTGAGTGCTGCAGGAAGAATTTGAGCTTGATGATAGTGAACAGGTAAGGATTTATTCACTGTTTTTTTCTCCTCTAGTTTATATCGAAGCTATCAACATTCTGGATTCTATCTGTTCAAATCATATGTAAATTGTTTAAAGGTTGGCTTTCTTTCTGATGGGTAGTTGTTTGTAGGCTCTTGTGTTGATCTTATTATTTACGGACCTTACTTGGTCAGAATGAAGGACTCAGGTGTTGGCTTTTGGATGTATGTCTAAGCCTGTGTTGGGTAACAGGAAAGGGCCATGGAGCTCTCAGTCTATGATTAGTGCTGGGCCTCCAATCCCAGTCAATGTGAACGCTAGATTGAGCTTGCAGTTGTATGAATGACTCCCTCCACATACTGCGAGTGTGTCAAGCCTATGTATCAGCTCATTAACTCTTCAGCTTGCATGTGGTCATATTCTCTATCAAGACACTGAAAGTCTTGTAGTGGTCATCACTGGTGTAATCCGCCTGCTGCTCTGCCTGTGTGTCAGCATTGTTGAAAAGGAACTACATATACCAGCGATATTTGAATGGGGAAAGGTGAAGAGCATGAAAGGATGTCCAGGGGGCGTGAGCCTCTGGCAAGAAGGGCAAGCAATGCAAATTTACATATTAATTTCAAGTTAACAGTAGCAGTTCTGACATCTTGAGGGGCCGTCACGGTGGTTCCTGTGAATGCTTTGTGAAGTTTGGTGCACAGGTATCAACATGACGGAGCCATGCACCAAACTGTTTTCTTTTTTATTTTCTAAAAAAAAAAACTCCCAAAGCAAGATTATTTTGTTTTACAATACAAAATAAATTACTTCCCACGCCATGGGAGTCATCTCCCAAGGCGAGGGAGCACTTAACAGTTTTCACTGCCCGGTAACACTGAGATTTTCCCAGCTTTGACGGGCAGTGAAATCTGACTTCTAATTTCGCCCATCTATGCAAGGGGAGTGAAAATACAAGTCTGCCTCCTATGGCCCTCACTCCGCAGGGCTTTCGGAGGGATTTAACCACAGCAGAAATGGAGAAGTCTCTGCCCTGATTATTCTTGTGGTCCACCGCATCTAAACCTGGTGGTCACATACATTATTGGTTGTAAGAATACTCTGTTGCCAAGAATTTAATCAGGCCCTTAGTCATTTGGGTGACCCATAGCAAGTAATTTCTTACTCAAGATGGAATGCACTATAAATTATCGAAAGACCACTGAACCAGATACTTTTATGGAAACTGAAATGATGGCTGTTTTTTATGTATTACATTCTGTTTAGAACTCCATGATTGTATTAAGTGTCCAGGCTGTGCCTCAAGGCACTTGCTGGACTACACCAGGCATTATTCTACATTTTGTGCTCTGAAAGCTGGTGTAAATATTACATGCTACTAGTTGGGTTTAACTCTTAATCTATAACAAGAGTGGCAAACTACAAAACTTCTGTCAACTATGAGATACAAGTGTGTTTGTCTGTCTGCTGCTGGGGTGGGTCACTGTAGTCCGTCTTTTGTCTTGCTTCCGACAACCATCCATTCTCTCTCTCGTGCCTCCAACTCCCGCTGGGCCCTCAATAGGTCCCCTACCCAGTAGACAGGGTCTCAAGAATACCATGTATATTATAAACAGAAGACAGAGCTCATAACCATTGCTTGCTTTAGTTTAATGGTTTGCTGTATTTGGGTATCTAGGCTTGATGGTGATTGATAAAGCTATGACCTCTAAGAGCTCCCCTTAGCACGTAAACAATAAGACTGGACTATCGGGATGAGGGTTAGTTTTTAAGTAGTGTTCATTCTCACATTTTCCAGCCTTCCTGTAAGACAGTTATAAATGATTATCCAGAGGGTGGCAGACAACGCTCCCCTGGGCTGTATGCCCTGTGTGTTGCTTTAATTCCAGTAAAGGCTGTTAGTTAAAGAGAGATGTTGGTGTGCTTTCTGAACCCGACACACGTATACCCGGCTCTTCAGTGTCATGAACCATCCAAGCCAGGTGACATGAAAAGACTCCTAACCCTCTTCCTGCTAACCATCCAGTTCCTCCTGACTTTTCCAATGTGAAGATGGGAGACCACAGAATCGTACTCTTCAGTACCCCATGAAGAGGACACTAGATGTGCAGGACTGGGTGTGTTGTGCGAGTATGAGGGTGTACTTCAGGAAGGAGGGACCTAGTGTGTGGAACGTAAATGACTCATAGGCGCTGGAAGTAGGGCTCCCCAAAATAACCATGCAAAAGTTCCAAAGGTAAATGAGCACTCAAGATTACTTTAAATGTTGTAGTTATCTTGTCACATTTGCTGTGCAGGTCAAAGACAGAGGTCAAATGTCAGTGTAGTGTTCTGACAAATTGCTGCCTATTCTTTTGAACTGGGGACTTGTGTTTTCTTTATTTTACTACAAAATGTAAAGATTTTGTAAAATGAACTATGTGACAATCCTGCTGGAGTAAAAGAAAAGGCTATATAATGTAATTTTATTCTAGCACACAACAAAATGTAAGTACCTATAAATTAACTGTAAATATTTCAAATTGAATAAACAGTTAGAGAAGCTAAATTGAAGTGTTTTTCTCTGATTCTGAAGTGCAACAGAAGCAAAGATTTTATTAGGACCAGAACAAACCAAGACACCATACATGGTAATGTGTAAATGATAAATTGTTGCTGAAACCCAATTTCAACACATTATCGTTTGTGTGCTATATAGTTTTGTCAGTCAAACTGTATGCCTGCAAATGTATTGATCAGTTCAATGGAAAATGTGCTGTCTGTAAATCACAGATCCTACCACACTGTGCTCTAGTAATATATTTGTGACAGTGTGTTCCTAAATGCCACACTATTTGCATACTGCACCCTTACCACTCTTTCATTAAATGGCTGTGGCTAATTTGCAACACTTATTCCCAGTGCAATGCTTGATTTTTTCAGGATCCCTATGAGTTCTGTGATGTAACACTAATAGCAGCACCCTACTCTGAAAATTGTTCTCGCTCCACTGAAATGAGTGTGACGATGATGCTGGATTTGGCTTCCAGTGTTTACTCTGATGTAGAGCCTATGTGACCTACAATGTCCAAGCACGTCATTCTGTCTGTCCTGATTGGGGTGGCCCGCCTTTACTCTTGCCTTTCCGTTCCCAGTGAATTGCTGTTCCATGGGCAGTAAGTTGTCCAATGAGTTGACTTATTTGTTCGTGAGCGGGTCTTTTCTGCTAAGTAAAATGTAGATGTTTGTATTGTCAGTGAGCCCAAGATGTGTCACTCTTTCATGCCTTATCTCATTTGTCACATGGACAGATGGTCTTGTGCTTTTCTCAGGCCTCACCTGCTTCTTTGGTGCGTATTTTTGGGGAGGGAGCACTGGGCTCTCCTACCCCTAGGATGTTGCTAGCCAGCACACGGAACTCATAGTCCATCCATGGAATGAGGTTCACCACATCAGCCATCTCGGCATTGCCCTCAATGGTTGCAGGTTCTGAAAATATAGCAGTGTTACAGTAAACATAATACAAAATCTTCACTGGAGGGTTACAAATGGGGGAAGGGGGCAACCAATTAAGGACCTCATGAAAGCATTGACATAACAGTGTATACAAGCACTGACAAATTCACACGGTCAAGACTTTCTAAGCATTCAGTTTGTTTTATTTTTTTGCAAGGTTATGCAATGTGCAAAAAATTACAAAATTAAAAAATATATATACAAACAACTGTGTGACCTAGCAGCCCAGACACACCATCCCTGGAAGTGAAGTGAACTCATATCAGACATCTTGGCATATGTGATAGAGTTGGGCGAGTCAACAAACTACCAGGGAGATCCACACTAAGGGTCTGGTTTGGCTCTAAGTGCCCGTGCATGAGCCGAGCCTTGAAAATATTTGCCATGTGAAGCAAGCGAAAGATATCAGGTAAAAATAAGATAGTCTCTTCAATACGTGTATTGCTTTAAGAGACAGACGTTTCAACTTATTAAATCAGATTATATCACTGCATTGAGAGGCATTTATTAAAATAAAAGTGATAGTTTTTAACTATGAAACATTGACGCAGCCCCCATGACGACAATGCCTCTAATGAACTGTGAAGCAAATCAGTTGTCATGTGTACCCTATATGTGGCCTAGATTGTTATTATGTAGAAAGCAACATTATAGTTTTTTTACAGTGCCCTTTCCAAACACACATATTTTAAGGTGCTTTTATATGTGATAAGGAAGAAAAAAGAAGATCAGTGAAACTAAATATTTGCCTAGAATCATACAATTTGGTCAAGCGGGGAAGTTGCGATTGATCCCAGGTTTTCTGGTTTCACCTTTTTCCATTCAGCCATTAGCTGCGCATCTCTTCCTCTGTCTCTTTTTAGAAATCAAAGGTCATTGCTTTGTTTTTCATTCTCTGTGCATGAGGTTCGACCATGGGTGGCAGCCCGGAGGTCCCCCAGCTGAGCCAGAGCACTGCATCTCTCCCGAGCACGGATCGAGTTTCAGAGGCTCTCGCACCTCTCATATGTGATCAGGCACAATACCATCACTCACATCCCACGACAATCAGTGACTGAAGCGTGCTGATTGCCTCATGCTGCACTCTATGGTGGGACGAAGCAACATGTGAATAAATGTCCCACAGGCCTATGGATGAACAGAGGTGACCGAAATCGCCGCACGTTGCATGGTGTGCAGCGCCAGGTAGAGAACTGCATAGTGGTGCAGTGGGAGTGGGACAGCACGCCGTTTGGGGTTCGGCTGTGGAATATTGGGAGCCTGGCAGCGCTGCGCTGAGATCGTGCCCGTACTACGCTGGGAACCGTGAAGTACTCCACATGGAACTGGGCGGTACCACTCTGCGAGCCGTCAAGAGCTTCACTGGGAGTGTTGGGAGCCGTACTTCACTGGAGCCATGCAGTGCTTCGCCTGGACTGAGCTCCACTGGGGGAAAGGCGGTGATTCACTGCAAGCCGGGCAGGGTTACATTAGGAGCCAGAAAATGGGAGTCAAACAGTGATAGGCGTGGGGTCATGCAGTGCCCGGCCTGAAGCTTGACAGTGCTGCACTGGGAGTTGAGCAGCGTAGTGCGGCTTTGAAAGCTGCTGGACAGTGCTTCACTGACAGCAGGCCAAGATTACAATAGGCGCTATGACTGAAGCCACGGAGGGCTCTGGCAGATGCTGGACAGCGCTTTTCGTGAAGCCGTGCAGTGTAACACTGGATGCTATGCTGAGGCCAGGCAGTGCTACACTGGCAGCCGGACTCTGCTGTGTTGGGATGCGGAGGTACACTGGAAGCGGGACATGAGTCGTGTGGGAGTCCGCTACGCTGGTTAATGCGAAGGAGGCCTTGCAGTGAACCAACCCTTAGTCACTACCGCGAATCTTACCAGTGCGCGCATGTTTCCAGTGGTTGGACAGAAGGCTGCGGTACTGGATGCTGTACTTGGCAATGGGGCTGTGATTGTCAAACCCATGACTCCAGCTCAGCTTGACGCTGGTCTCCCCGATGTCTCCGACCAGCACGCCTCCTGGGGGGCCGGGTGGGCCTGCAGGACGAAGGAAAAGGACTTTTAGGTTTAAACCACACGAGTATTATTTCATTCACACAATGGAGTAAAATATTAACTAAAGAGATTACCGTAAAAACAACAATAGTTTACCAGAGTCAAACTTCTTTTCTGTTAAATGAAAAGGGAAAACTTTTGCAGTGAGTTTTAAACCCCTGCAGAGGCGGCGGGCATGCGCTCAGACACCAACATTTCGGCTCAAATTTGATTTACGGTACCAACTCGTATCCAGCCTGCACCCTTAATATCATCAAGGTTAGTAGTGCAGAGCTCTTTAGTGACAAAAACCCACGACAGTGACAGGTCCTTGGTGTAAATGTGCAGTGCGGCACAATGATTCATGGTGCCAGGGGCAGTGAGGGATCGGAAGGAGCTGTGGACACTAGTCATAGGGGTTACCTACCTCTCACAAGCAGGGTGGCAGTCTCCGAGGCGCTGTCCACAACGGTCTGTGCTGTGCAGGTATATTTCCCAGCATGCTTCAGCTGGGCGCGGACTACGGTCAGATCACCAATGGCTTCATTCTGTGAACATAGGAAAAATAGAGAGATCATGCGCTCTGTGCGGACGTGATGAGTGATGAGTGACTGATGAGTTCTCAAACTATGGGCCTCATTAACAAGGGCATTGCGCCACCAGAACGTCACTTTTTCTGACGTTCCGGTGGCGCAATGCCCTGCTCCCTAGATACAAGATGGCGTTAAGCCAATTTACGCAGCTTAAGGCGGACTTGTAAATATGGGCCACCACAACACAATTTTCTGCATCAAAGGGGCATGCATTGGGTGTTGCTGTGGGCGTACCCACACAACACCCATTGCTTTTTGACGCTGCCCAAGATTTTCGAAAAATCGTAAACCTGAGGCAGCGCCAAAAACAAATGTCACCCCAGGGGTGATGTTAGAGTGGAACAACAAGGAAAAATTATTTTATTTCTCCTCATTTTTTGCTCTTTCTATGTGTGCTGCATTCTGCACACACACAGGGATGCGCCATATTCCTGTAAATATGGCGCATTCCTTTATTTTGGAAATGACGCAGCTCTGCGCAGCAATATTACTTGTGGCACCACACTGAGCCATTTCCTACTAAATGAGGCCCTATGATTCTAGCATTGGAGCATGCTGTCAGACTGTCACTGCATGACATCAGAAATATACTGTCACATAGAGAACTAATATTGTCAAGGTTCAGTTCATCTAACACTGTCATATAGCCAACATAATATGCGTTCTTGATATAATTAATGCTGCTAGTGCAGTGATGTCCAAGAAGATTTCCTCTAACCCTCTGGAGCCCCCAGCAGACTTTGTAGTGGTCATCGGATGCCTTCAGCAGCTGATCTGAGAAGCTTTACTTGCCCAGGTGTGCAAGTCATGGAAAGTAGTTTTTTCTATTCCCTGTCCCCATACCTTGAGATTTCAGTGTCTCTCTGTGCCTCACAGTCAGGAATGTAATGCAGGCCTCTGTTGGCCCTGTGATGCTGGGGATAGGTGGGGGCTGCCTCTAAAAGCCCCCCATTCAGCTTCAGGCCTTTAAATACATGTGAGGTAAAACAGCCTTGTGATCCCTCACCACGTTCTGCAGGGGGGGTTACAGCATTTTACGTTACACCACCGAGCATACCTTGGTGGGTACAGTGTCTATCTGTGCTCCATACTTTGAAGGTGCAGTGGGTGGCACATGCAGGTATCCCCCATGGATCCCCAGGTACTCACTGATGTGGTTGTGAGGTTGTGCCCCGATACCTTCACCAGGTCATCAAGGAGACCTTGCAAATCATGGATGTAGGACTGGAAGTCAGGGGTGCTTTATCTCTATCCCCTAGACCCCCCACCTTGAAAATGCAGTGCCTGTGCCATCTACCTTTGGGATGGAGAGGGGGGCATGTACAAATGTCTACATGGTCCCATGGATTCCCCAATACTCACAGTTGTGGTCATGAGATAGTGTCCTGATGCCTTCTCCAGGTCTATGGGGAGGCCTTGCAAGGCCCAGGTGAAGGATAGGTCCATGGTGGGGTCGTGCGATGCGTGGCACTGCAGAGTTACGTTGTCGCCCATGTTGATGTCGGCATTGGTAGGCGCCAGGGTGATTTTTGTGGCATCTGAAAGGTTAGAGCAGGGAAAGTAACTGAGTTAAAGGGCAGAATTAGTGGAGGCAGATCTGAGAGACAGGTGTGTGGGTGTGTGAAGAGTTTGTACAGTAACTTGGTCTTTTGGAATTCACAATTTGGAGCAGACCTTTGACCTCTGGTATAACAAAAGCTTACCGTAACGTTCTAGAGCGCTGACATGAATTAATGATGACACCTTTGTCACACTATTGTGATCCCGAAAGCCAACACATCTAAAGGGTTCTGGGTGTCCAGGTCTCCCTCACTATGTCCCACGTGTAGAATTCCTGAGAGTGCTTTTGTGTGCAGTGCTGAAGCATTACAAAGCCTTCCGTTCGCCATGAAGTGCCAAAAGGCAGTACAAAGGACAATGAGACGCATTTCAGAGTGCACTGTAGGAGGAGGAGGGCAAGGATGCCCCAGTGGATTTCCGCTTGACTATCGGTAGTGCTTGTCCAAGAGCTTGCAGCTGGAAGATGCCAAGGACTGAACAGCATAAGAGGCATCACCCACCGGGCTCTCTGAATGAGTGCTTGCCAGTATTTTACCACCTGGATTCCACTCTTACATGCCCGACTCTTTTGTCTCTCAGACAGACACAGTCCGCCCCTGACCTGTGCTCTTCTTGTCTAGGGCACGGCCTATGTTTGAAATCACCCTATCCCTGGATAGCTTGGGGGATAAATTGGTGGCAGTGAGCAGCGTCTTGAGGACGTCATCAGGGCCGGCCCACCCCTCAGTGTACAAATTATCCATAATGGATGTTGTAGGAATTTCCACACAACCCAGCCACCTTTTTCATTACTGGTGGTACCCTCTTCTAGTGCTGTGCAAATTCACTGGGAGGGATCCCAGGTCCTCTTTCTTTACTCAATCTAGTCTCACTCAGCGACGTGAGTAGCCAGTTGTCCAGCTGAGGTAATGACTGAGGTCCCACCTTCACCTGGTCTCCTGTCTCTGTATCTCTCCCATCGCAGGGTTACTAGATGGCTCCATCTCACTGAGTCCTCTCTTTGTTTCCATGAAAGCAGGCCCAGTTCACACAGGATCTGCCACTGCCTGCAGTTGATGTGTACATTTCCTGAAAATCACATCCAATTATAACGAAATATTTACAACGCTGACTTGTAAGGGAGTGCATCTGCTAACCAATAACTGGACTGGCTGCCCAGTGCCTAGAAACATATACTGTGGCACATAACAACGACCCCTTAGAACAGTATCACCAGTGACCTTCTTAACACAGGGGCCACAGTAAAAAACTTAGCACAGCCAAATAGGATTTGAAAATGAAGGAATATTTTGATCTTTTCGTAGGGCCAAAACAGGTCATGTCCCTCTTTCTTTGGAACTCGCCAGAGCCAAGATCTTGTTTTGGTCACCACACTCTTCTGAGCTAATTGTATTCAAACGTTCTTTCACTAAGACTGTAGTTGTGTAATGTAGTAGTCTGTGCACTACCTTTTAAAGATTCCCCATTCCACAGTCTTTCCATCTTGACTCGTCACCCTACCAGGCAGAGTTGTTATTTTAGGGATCTGAACACGTGGGCCGAAGACACCACAAGATGGCGAGATAGACCCTTGAATAGCTGTCACTTCCGGGTGGTAAAGGAGGTACATGTTCTATAGCACGCCATAGGCCAACCCTTGATTAACTCTTCTTTAAAGAATTGATTGACTCCATGCTCAGGGTTTCTGCACAGCTCTGCACCATGTAAAAGCAAAACCATTTTGGTTACAGCATTAACAAACATTGGCAAAGCCAATAGGTCTGACAATGGCTGCCAGCCTTTTGACTCTATTATGCTTGCCTTGTCATGTTTTTGCAAAACGTTATTGTTGGGGAAGTAACCAATCCATCGTCAATCTAAACAAAATTGCCTAAAAGCAAAACATATTTTTTGGTACCAAAAAGGGCACATTGCCATATTAGTCTATGGCACTTAACAGAACTACTTTGCACGTGAATGTGCTGCTTATGAAAAGAGCACCCTGCTACCACTTACAGTCAAGTTAGCCAATGGTTGAAGCAGGCTGACCCATTACCCCATGCTGTATGATGCACTGGAAGGGAGAAAAAGGTGAATGACACAACAACATACCAATGGATGAAAAGGGCTGACTAAAAGTCGCTAAAAGTATAGTATACATAACCTTTTAGTAAAATCAAAAGGTCCTGGCTAAAGCCGGACATAAGAAGATGGAAATGTTCATCTATATCATCAGAGAAGTTCCTTAAAGCCATCAATGCAGAGTCCCATCTAAGCCACCCTAAACTATTCACTCAACGATTTACTTCAACAGTACGAGCACCCACCTGCCATAGTTGCACTTTAGTCATTGCAGCACCCAAAAACACTGAGGTGCACAAAAGTCTTGAAAAACGTATACTCCAAGGTACTCAAATGAACTGCAAGCTATAAAAAGCCAAGGCTCTGTTGGAACGCACTTGGATGTGCTCCAAACTTCAGAAAGATAAATTACCATGCCGTACGCGACTTGGGGGTTAGAAATAATTAATTAAAGGCAAGAAAAAGCCTTACTGTGCAGAACTGATCTCGGAAGCAAGCCACGGTACTGCTGAATTATTCACAATTCTAAAAAAAAGTACCCAGTGGCAGCAGTCAAGGCAGTCATATCTAGCCTTAGAAGGATTTTTAGCTCCTCAAACAGATACTTTGTGAACAACCGATGGAAGCAAATATTAAGGATGTAACAAAACACAACTGATATAAATACAAGCCATCCCACTCGCAGACCCAATAAATATGACCCCTTTGTGCTGATCACTACAGAGGAGTTTGAATAATTCATGAATATGAAGAAACATTCCTCCATGTTGCTGAGTAGCTGCCTACTTCATTTAGGAAACCGCATGCCACGGTACTGACACCACACATTTAACAATGTCAAACTATCTCACCAAGAGGAGTGTTTCCCTGTAAGAAAAACGAATGTGGCCTCCTTGCAAAACAAAAGAAAAACAGATCCTCTAAGAGGACATTTTACATGAAAATTTAAATGTAATCCTTTCTGGAAAAATATGAAAAGTGTTAGTAACTATCAATCGCGAGGACCATTGGAGGCCAGCGTGTCATTGTAACTCAGTGAAGTATCAAACCAGGCCGGGGCACAGAGTTCTCATTGACTGCCTTAGGTATTGACCCAGGGAGGTTCCCTGACCTAGGTGAGATTGGTCCACTCCTCAGAATGGAACAGTATAAATTGTGCTATATTTATAGAAATTTAGGTGGTATAGACAGGTATTGAACCCTTGTCTTTGGTGTAGTTCACTCCTCAGATAGTAACTATCAAAAGGGCAAAGAGGGAATGTTCATCTTGGCAAGACTTCTCTTACATGTGGAGTCCCTTGGAGCCTCAGCACCTCCTTGTTTGTTTCGCCTAAAGAAATATTTTATCTGTCTGCTCTCGAAGACCTATTGTGTACAATGCCAGCACATAGAGTGGGCTTTGGGTCAGTCCATCGCTTATCCTGTCAAACCCATTTGCTTGCTTTTTATTCAGTGGAATTCCTTTCCACTTCTTAGGTTTATTTCTCCACTAGAACATAGCTTCATTGGTTGAATTGTATCCTTCCATGACAGATATCAAGAAACAACTTATTTCTTTCTCTTTCAGCACTCCATGGGAGTATATGTGTTTTCTTGCTCTCTCCCTTGTACTATTCATCTGTGCTGCTTCTCCCCTCACAACCCTGCCCTACGCTCTCTTGCTGTTGCTGCCCTCCCAGTCAGTCAGTTGATTCCACATCCCCCTATCTCACGTCTCTTTTTTTGGTGGCTTTTCTTTCTACTATCCCGCATCTCTCTGCATCCCCCACCTTCTCTGTTGCTCTACCATCACTCTCTGTTGCTTTATTATTATTTTTTTTGTATTTTTTTTCTTTTTTGGATGGACGTGAAGCTGCAATTTGCTCTCAATAATGCATGCACTTTTTTTTTTTTATTTGCCGCTGCAAGGTGGTTTCTCCATCTTGTAACGGTAATTTTTTAAAACATGGTCATTGCTGCATCGTGATGCATAAGTGTGCATGTGAGATGACACATGCATGTGGATACATCATTACGCTGGGTCTACCTTTTTCTTTTTTTCATTGATGCTGTTAGTCATCAGTTAACACGGATTGTATTTCATTTTGCCAATGCTATTAACAATTGGAAACAAGCACTGGCAAAGCCAAAAGGTCAGTTACTACCTTTGAAAGGCAAGACCTACTGTCTTTGCTAATGCTCGTTAAAATCTGTGCTAGTGATTACTTGCACACCTGAACTAGACATTCCATCTTCACTTTCAGAAATATGCAGATACTGAGAAAAAATCTGCTGATTTAAAATTTGCTATTAAAAAATGTGTTACCAATCAAAGAAAGGCCCATATATATTTGTTCTCTCGTTCCGAATGTCTGTTTTGGGTTTGTAGTCAGAGAAATGTGATTCTAAGCACTATGGGTCAATAACTAAAAATGTGAAGCCTACAATCACTGAAAGTATACAACTATTGCACTACTAGATTTGTTGGGCAACCCATACAATATGGGGCCAACTTAGGACATTCCTTTCCTCATCTGTCACTGATGCTTGAGTAAGATCTGAACAAGAAAATACTAATTTGTTATAGCCAGGTATTGACTGTATTCATTGTTAGTGGTCAATATTTACTTCTTTAGTTACATATTGTTCTAGTTCAAGCGTCCTCCTCTGCATTCACTTGCTATATATGCAATGGAAATACTACAAATATTATATGTGAGTGCATGTGCACGCCTAGGTTAGCTGTCTGTAAATAAATATTTACTTTTATGTTGTGCAATTTGTGCTGCTTCCTGAATCCATCTTGCTTCTTGAACCCTTGCTGCATTTCCATACCAATAAACAAACTCATTCTGTGTCTCAAGTGAGTTTCATTTTCAGAAGTCAGCTGCTGCCCAGCTAATTCCTCAGACGGGTTTTTGAGGCCAAGTTGTCACCTAAGGGAGTACGTCTTACAATGTAGTTGAAAAGCTTTATGTGATGGGATGCACACAAGGTTCTTCCCCTAGGGAGGTGCTTCCAGTTTGCCCATACACCTTACCTCGTACAGACAGGGTCCCAGTGCTGTTGGCCTTTCCCATGAAGTTCTCGGCAAAGCAGGTGTATTTGCCCTCATCTGAGCGGCTGATGTTGCGGATGGTGAGCGTGCCGTCCAATGAGATAGATACCCTTTGGAGACAAATGGATATGTTGCATAAACACCTTTCTACCTTATTAATGACCATTAAGGATCTAGACTGGCTACGCAGGGAGAGGGACTCACAGTAGATATCTTTACTTATGCATTTATTCATTTTGAAAAGAGCAGTTCCATGTCAAACAGAAACTCATGGCATGTGAGTTGACAGTAGCAGTCTGGGTGTCTACATTTTAGCAGGTGGTAATTATAGGGGAATAAACAGCAGTAGAATGACATGTGTGGCTCATATTTGCATATATAAGGGGGTTATGAATGAAGATGGAAGTCAAGAGTGAGTTATGCTCAGGGTTTGCCACCCATTTGGATTCTTGAGGGGGAGCAGATGAACTTGGGGGGCAAGCTTGAATGAGAGAAGCATGAGGGTTGCTCAGAGATTGATTAGGATTGCCTTCCCATGAATGGAACATCGCAGGATGATGGCTTCGAATTGGGGAGAAGCACAGGGTAGATCATGAATGGCAAGGAAGTGGAGGATAGGATGGGGTGTAAATGATTTACTTTGTAGAAGGGTATAGAGGCAAAGTGCTGTGGATACTTTTAAAGATCAGGGTGAAGATCTGGATGGGGCAGATGGTCATATATATTTTCGACAATACAATATTAAAAAATAAACCTAGGTTCCAAGCAAGGTGAAGGAGTCATGGTATCAGAAGGGAACATGTTAATGGAGATTAAGGCAGCCAGAGAAGAGATACAAGAGAATGGCTACTTTGGTTTTTAGGTTGAGAAAGCCATCTAGTATTAGGGAGTCCAGGATTAGAATATGGAAGAGAAGCATTTGAAGAAGAAAACAGGTTGTGCGTCACTGGGGTAGAAGTGATAGGGGGAGCCAAAGAGAAGGGGGTGTTACTGGGGAAGGCCGTTCAAAATAATTAGAATGGAGCGATGGGAGGCAGAGATTGCAAGGATCACCAGAAGACTGACAGGATCAGTCCATTTGATAATATAAGGGCTGCGATCTGGATGTCTAGGGATGCAAGAGCTGGGAACATTTCAAGAGAAGTCTCTGTCAAATGATGCAGAGAGGTGAAGGAGGAACAGGCAAGAGAGGAAAGAACTGATACTCTCAGTAAACTGATGGGCAGCATTATATACTAAGTAGATCACGTGTTTTGAGTGATTTCTTACATTTAAAATCATTCACTTTCTCTTGTATCTGAATTGGCAGTTGATTCCAAGCTTTTGACCAGGCAAGACTTTTAAAATTTGCGAAATTTCTAGAAAAAGTGCTGTTTGAGATATTGAGAGGCTGATAGGGAGATACTTTTTAAATTGATCCCATAGAAAAATCGAGCCGATGTTATAGGTGCTATTGTGCACTAAGCAGAGGCAATAAGTGCAAATCAGGTGCATGACAGGCTATCAGTTCCTTCCTTTTGAGCCCAAGAATTAGTCTAGCCATCTTCTTCTGAACCATTTGGAGTCTGGTCAGTAAATATTTAAGCAATACCACATAAAGGGAGCTCCTGTAATCTAGATGGATGTAATGGCTGTCTGTAATATTGTTTTGCGGCAATTTGATGTCAGGAGAGGAAGAATTTTTTAAAAGATTTTTAACACCCTATATGAATTTGGTAATCTGTGGTGGTAATGACAATTTATAGTCAAAAATGACTCCCAGATTTCTACCTGTCTCAGATGGAATAGAAGCGTGCCCCATATTATTCGGCCACTTCAGTGTCAGCTTAGATTTCTAATTTATTGTCCACAACTGGGACCACTGATTTTCCAGCATTGGTAGAGTTCGTTCTGCTTCATCCCATTTGTCTTGGCTATCAAAGTTTTGAAATATCTTTCAAGCCTGGGGAGCTCACCACCCAGCCCGTCTACTGTGTATGGCAAGAGAGACCAAAAGAGCGGATGAGAGTGACTAAAGTTCTCACATACACATTGAATAATGAGGGGCTGGTGGATGAACCCGGTGGGACACCTCAGGAGAGCCTGGATGAAGATTTGTATCAACCCGGCCGCACTGAATGGGATGTTTCTTGCAGGCCTCGTTGCCCCTGCAAAGAAGCACTGGGCGGGAGACAGCCAGGCATCACTATATGAGCTGTAGGAGAAGGAGCTGAGGAGGATGGCAAGGTAATGGGGTTTTAATGTCTGATGGGATCTAGAGAGTAAGGCAGATGAGGATGTCTGGTGTGACAATGCAAGACTTAAGGAATGCGCTTTCAGCTAAAAATAATAATCAATTAATGTTCACAGAAAAATCCTGCAATTACATGTTGTGGATCTTTTTTAAATATGTTGCAGCGCTTGCCCAGGCTGCCACTAGTAGGTGGAGGCTCTGCATTCACCAATGTTTGTGTGAAAAGCAACCTTACCGTTACACCTGATCCTCTTGTACGGAGTTTACACCATTGTAGAAATTCCCGGCGACCACCGATTGTGCCCCAGGACTCTCAGTTCAAGAGGGTATTGGTGGGTGAATTCATTAGACAGGATAATGGTAGTGCCCCTCAGCAGGACACGCCTCACAGGACACTACCACTATGGCAGGTCTTTCTCCCACAGTGCACCAGCTCTTGGAGTCATGTGGCACGCCTAGAGACCACCTCTCATGGTAGTTGTGTGACCAACCTGCAGATGCTCAGCCTGTTTTAGGGTGATTCTCAGTGCAAACTAGAGGGTCCTCTCTGTCCCGAGCCCACAGCAGCCGCTCTGCCGGTAGAGGACAGTGCTCGCAGGGCACACCTACTATGCCAGTTTGGTTGACCTAGTGAATATTACACATTCCCTGCCAGTGCCATACCTCCGTGCACACTGCACCTCTCCCACCCGACCTGTTGCCTTCATTGTACTCACCATTCCATTTCTGTCTCCTGCACTGCATTTGCTCTCCAGTCCCCATTTTTCAAAGCGCCCATGCATGCTATGCACTGCCCGCTGAACCTGTACCGCCCGCCCCGTGCCCACATCACCCACTGCTGCCGACCTTCTAGTTTTACACACACAATGCTTCTGCCTTCCCGCCCTCTGCTTGTAATGCTCACTGCGTCACACCTGCTAGTCCTGTCCCCCACGTTACAAATGTCATCTGTCTTGACAGTTTTGCGCCAGCAGTGCACGGTGCACCTGCCTCTTGGCCCCGGGCACCCCAGAGGACATATACCTGGAGTTGTTGACCAGCAGTTCCGTCCCCTTGCTCCAGAAGACTATGGGTGTGGGCGCCGCTCTCGGCTGGCACTGAATCATAACCTCGCCGCCTCGCGCTGCCGGAATCAGCCGCTTCACCGGGTTGAGCCTGAAATCTGGAGCAAGAGCTGGAAAGAAAGAGATATTCATTATGAGGATCAATGAAGACCCTTTAGAGCCGACATGCACCATCGACAGCGGGATCAACCGAGAAAAAGGGGTGCTCACGGTGGCATGGCCACAGTGCTCGGAGCGTACAAAATATCTTGTCATCCATTCTGGAGGTCTGAGAGGAGCTTAAAAGGAAGGGAGGGTTACCACCACTACAGCCATCACTCAGAGGGTCTGAAACAAGCTTTCACCGTCGCCTTATGCCTAGGCCTAGTCTACAAGGCAATGAGCCTCTCAGTGGTGGCTGGTGAATGAAAGCAGTGGTGGGGCACAAATACAAGACGGAATTGCACCTTGTGAGAGAGCCTCACTACCCACGTATTTCCATTCACCTACTCACCCACTGCCTTTGGTCGCCTACCCATTCACTCATCCACATTGTCATCCACTGCCATTCACACAAGCCCGGCAAACACTTATTCAAACAAACACACATTGCCTCACCCATCCAGTATCCAGCAGTTTCAGTGATAAAAGCTGCGCTTTTATTTGAGCTGCAGATTACATGTTTAATATGACATATCACGTCATTAGTCTGCTAGAAGAGATAAAAGGAGCATAACTAGCCATGATAAATTACTGGAACCATTACTGCCTTTGAGAGACGAAATCACCTACAGAGGCAGTGAAGGGAAGGGAGAGGAGAGCTGAGAGAACAGATTTTTTTCTTATTGTCTGTAAAAAAGATAGAGCTCCAACTTACTTGTGTGCAGGGTTGTATTTGGCATATTTATGACTTGAGGTCTTCAGGTCACTCTTCCCAGAGAGCCCTGGACGGAGTTATTTATTGTATTTATTCCATTTCTCTGCCACAGACTGCTTGTAATGCAGGAAAAGGGGATTTTGTTTGCGCAATGCCACATTCTTTAAAACATGACCTCTGGTACGTAACATGCTAGAGTGGGGTGTGGTCAGTAAGGCCTTCAGATCACACCCCACCATATGAGTATATAGGAAAGGGTGGATAATAATATCGGAGTGGCATGAAGTTTTCAGAAACCTGGGCTGAACAAAAAACGCTCCAGGCTGTTTACTATCAGGGCTTCTGTAAAGGAGGAGATAAGCCAGGGACGTCACTGCGTTCTGAGAAAACGTAAGGGCTTTGCGTGGGCAAGCCCTGTCAGCCCTACTGTGCAGCTTTCAGCCACATACTCACGCAGGCGCAGTGGGACTTTTGAAAGTGCACAACTTTCACTCGGAAAATGTTGTGCAGAAATTTTTTACTTTCATCATGTAATTAAATATATGCTTCACTAGAGAGGCCAGAAAAGGCTAGGGGCGCAGCCCCTTAGCCCTTGAACACCAGCCACCCCTGCTCTCAGTTCTCCAAAAGCGGTGTCAGTCAGTAGGGTCAAAACATAACTTGTCAACAATACACATTAAAGGGCTCAACCAACAAGGTATTGATACTTTCAGTTCACAAACAGATCCCAGCATCTATCCATAAATTTCACCCTTCCATCCACCGGCTAAAATCCACCATTTCACCTTTTCATTCTGTCATCCAGTCATTCTTTCATCCATCATTGAATCTGTCACCAATCCATCCATCCTTTAGCCATTCCATCTATCCATCTGTTCACTCATCCATCCATCCATCCATACAACCATCACTTGATTTACCCATCCGTCAATAAAGCCTTTCAATCATACCTTGATTCTTTTGTCCATCCATTCATCCACCCATCATCCATCCATTCCCTTAAATTTCCATTTACAATGCAATCCATCCATTCATCCACCCTAACTCTCACACTTCTATTTACTCTGCCACCCTTTCAATCACAATCTATCCATCCATTCAGAGTTCCATTTACTCCGTCTTCCTTTTACCCACCCATCAATCCATCTTCTCAGCTTTGCATTTACTCTGCTATCCTTTTACATAACCCATCCACCCACCCATCCATCCATACCTTCCGATCTCTATTTACCCTTCATCCTTTCACACACCCATTCATCCATCTATCCTCATGTTGTCATGTACCTCGCCAGGGCTTCATCCATCCCTCCCCTCAGATGTCCTTTTTCTCTACCATTCTCTCACCCACCCATTCACCAACCCATCATACATCATTTTATTCATCCATCCTCTCACATTTCCATTTAGTCTGCCATTCTTTCACCGAACCAAACTAATCCATCCATCAATCCATGCTCTAATATCCATTTACTCTGTCATCTTCTCATCAAAAGTAATCCATTCATCCTTGTACCCATTCTTCCTTCACCCACCCATTGATCCTTTCACCCACACATCCATTCATCATTTCACCCACCCATTCATCCTTTCCTTCGCCCACTAATCCTTTCATCTACTCATTCGTCCATCCTTCCGTCCATTTATCTTTGTAAATATGGCTCAGCGATTTTTGCCTTGTTGATTCACATTAGCATTTTAAAAAATTGCGTTAATATGGCGCAAGGAGGCGCTAGGGACTTATAAATCTGGCCTTAACTGTTTTGTGCACTGTTGTATTTTTACTTTTCCTTCGCAGTCTGCATGCTAAAGAATGAACCCTGTTCTTGGCAGAGGCACAGACCATTTTACAAAAGATACATGTGATGGACAGGAATAAAAACAGCTGAAACAGTCAAGCCTTCTTTGTTCATTATTACATTAACAAAACGTCTCAAACATCATAGGTACTGCCACAACATTACAGTAGTCGATATTTTAACCACAATGTTACTTCTCCGAGATCTGACACACACCCTGTCCTGCTTTTCTCAGTCTTTGACCCTTCCAGATCCTGTACCTTTCCCCACCAGCTGCCTACACTCCTTCTGGAAGCCATTTGACCATCCATCCTGGATGCCTCCATTTTACACAGTCTACTCATCCCATCCAAAGGCCACCACTTTACAGAGTTCACTCCCCCATCCCAAGCCTACCACCTTGCCCGAGAATGCTTTTTGGGGGATCGGCACCTAGTTTATGCAGAGTCCGCACCTCCTAGCAGCTAAGAAATATTGGGGGCGTTCACGCCCCATTCTAATTATGCATTTTTTTGTGATTCCTGACTAGTTGTGCTCTATTAGCCGTGTGTTGTATATTACTTTTTTGTTTATTGGAATATACAATGAACCACACAAACCTTCAAGTCAATTAACCACCATACTCTAAAGGTGCTCTTTGCAGGGTGGTAAACAATCCTTTATCAGTCGCAGAGCATTTTCCTCAGGGTGAGAATATGTTGTATGTAAAAATACAATGTTCACTTGCAGAGCTATCAAAGACGTATTTGGGGGTGCACTCTGAATCTTTGAGCATATATTTGGAGTTTTGTATCATAACACCATCCTCTAGCACAGGCCACTAATCTCTTCAAAAGATACAGGTCTGACCTGACATTGACAATGCTGAGTGGGATTAGTTTGCCAGATTGTATCAATCCTATTTGCTCCAGCTGGGGTGAGCCTTGCCTACTCCTTTGAAGAGTGAAGTCTGCAAATGGAGTAACTTGGTGTGAGAAATTGGGTTACTGGTTGGCTGAAGTGTGAGCCCTGGTCAAGCAGCAACCTCAATCCTTGTCAGGCTAAGGCACAAACCCCAAATTAGACTGTGCTCAAATCCCTGGTAGCTTGGCATAAAGCAGCCAGGCATAACTTAGAGGCAATTTGTAAAATACTCGTGCAACCCTTTAAACAGTAAGACAGAGAAAACACCACACAAAACGATCCCACAGCCAGTTAGAAAAATAGAGCAAAATGTAGTTAAAAAAACAAGACCAAAACAACAAAAATGCAATCAGTAGAATCAGAGATGTGAGTTTTTAAAAAATATTGTAAAAATAGCACCAAAAAGCACAAAGAGCAATCTAGGAATATCTGGTCATGCTGGACCGGGTAAAAGTCACACTTTCAGGCAGACCGTGATGGAGAGCAGGTCAGATACAGTCACCAAGTTAGGCCAGCTGTAGGTTTACCTTCTCAGGTTCATGCCAAGAGTCCCGTTCACATTGTTGAGGGCTGCCAGGAGCAGGGAGAGCATTGCAGGACGCCATTGGCAAAGTGCAGAGCCAGCCGGCGGTGCGGGTGGGTGTTGCTGGAGCTTTGCAGTGGCTGTTTCTAGGAGTGACTGATGCAATGCAAAGACTCTGGCTGACAGAGCTTGTGCTAATTTGTGGTGTGAGTGATGAGGTCTCAGTGCAAACAGGCCTGTTCGCAGTCTCCAGGAGCCCAAAAACTTGATTTCAGCACCCATGAGTCACACCAAGGGTCCAGCACCTGACAGGCACCATTTGGGGATCAGGAACTTGCTACAGCTGTGTCCGGGGGCTGGTGCAGGATGTTGGGGAGCCTTTTATGCCCCTGAGGCTCAGATCATGAGGCCAGCAGGCTAGCCTTTGGAGTCACTCTGGGGTCCTGGGTTTAAGCTGAAGTTGCAGATCCAGTTCTCCTTCCCTAGGCTAGAGAGCAGCACATCAGTACAGCAGGGCAGCAGTTCCTTCAGAGCAACAGTCCAGCAGAGTGGCAGTCCTTTTAGCAGCACAGCAATCCTTCTTCCGATCACAGTCTCTATAAGTTCAGAAATGTACTCAAGAGTTGTGGTCTGAGTTCAAGATTTATACACCATTGGGCCTTTGAAGTGGGGAGAAGCTTCTGAAAGTATGCCTTTGAGTGCAAAGATGCCCTGTCTCCCTTGCCCTGGCTCCTGACTAACTAAACGGAGTATGTAGCCCTTTAAGTGGAGGCAGGACATAGGGCCTCATTCTGACCCTGGCGGACGGCGGAGGCCGTCCGCCAGGGTACCACTGCTGAATGACCGCACCGCGGTCAAAAGACCGCGGCGGCCATTCAGACATTTCCTCTGGGCCGGCGGGTGCTCTCCAAAAGAGCGCCCGCCGGCCCAGAGGAAATGCCCCTGCAACGAGGACGCCGGCTCAGAATTGAGCCGGCGTAGTTGCAGGGGTGCGACGGGTGCAGTTGCACCCGTCGCGTATTTCAGTGTCTGCTTAGCAGACACTGAAATACTTTTCGGGGCCCTCTTACGGGGGCCCCTGCCGTGCCCATGCCATTGGCATGGGCACGGCAGGGGCCCCCAGGGGCCCCGCGGCACCCCCTACCGCCATCCTGTTCCTGGCGGGCGAACCGCCAGGAACAGGATGGCGGTAGGGGGTGTCAGAATCCCCCATGGCGGCGCAGCAAGCTGCGCCGCCATGGGGGATTCTAAGGGCAGCGGTAAACCGGCGGGAGACCGCCGGTTTGCCTCTTCTGACCGCGGCCGAACCGCCGCGGTCAGAATGCCCTGCGGGGCACCGCCGGCCTGTCGGCGGTGCTCCCGCCGACCCTGGCCCCGGCGGTCTTAGACCGCCGGGGTCAGAATGACCCCCATAGTCTTTTCAAGTGCCATCCTCCCAGTAATGGCCCATTGAGTCACACGTAAGCTACCTAATGTGTGTGGCTGTTTAGGAGGAATACACAAGGCCCAACTATCAGCTACACCCAGTCATGTGATCAGAGACAGGCTGCAGGCACCAGATGGCAAAGGCAAAAAAAATCAACTTTCTAAAAGTGCCATTTTCAGAATTGCAATTTAAAATCTGACTTCGCCATGTTAGGATTTTAAATTGTGATTCCACACATATCAAACATGAACTGCTAACCTACTCCCATTTGTAAATTACACTTATAAAATGTAATAAGGGAACTCCAAAGTTATCCTATGAGAGAGGTAGGACTTGTAGTAGAGAAAACCAAATGTAAGAGTTTTTCACTACCAGGACATGTAAACCTAAAAGTACAAGCCTACGTTTTAACTGTATTGCACCCTGCCCTCTGGGCTGTCCAGGATCTACCCTAGGGATGACTTATATGTATAAAAAGAGATGGTGTAGGCCCAGCAAAAGGTTTATTTTGCCCAGTTGAAATGTCAGTTTAAAAACTGCACACATAGGCTGCAATGGCAAGTGTGAGACATATTTAAAGGGCTACTTAAGTGGGTGGCACAATCAGTGCCGCAGACCCAATAGTAGCATTTAATTTACAGGCACTGAGCACACATAGTGCCACTTTACTAGAGACGTATAGGTAAATTAAATATGCTAATTGGGTATAAGCCAATGTTACCATGTTTTAAGGAGAGAGCACAAGCACTTTAGCACGGGTTATCAGTGATAAAGTGTGCAGAGTCCTACGTCCAACAGAAACAAATTCTGCAAACAAAAGGAAGCATGATTGCAAAAACTCTGGGGATGACCCTGCAGAAAAGGTCAAGACCAACATTTGGCTATTAAATTGGAATTAAATATCATCTTAGCCGCTGGTACAGCAATGGTAAACAACAGTGTCCACCACACGAACTGGCTTGCATGGCCTTTGTTCTCTTATCTGCAACATCAAGAAGACTTATAAGCAGACACTAGTGTCGTAGTGAGTGCTACAAAAATCCTAAAAGGATGTACAACAAGGTGGGTGATCAGACAGCACCACCCCTAGCACCGGATGTGGTCCAGTAGGTAGCTGGTTTTATTCATGGAACTTTGCACCTGGATATCTAATCCTGGATTTACAATTTACCCTAAATAGCTGGTAAGAAAATAATGTATTACAAAACTGATCAGGGAACCCACCACAGTGGCACTTCCGAGTGGTAGACTGCCCCTTGGCATCACCATTGGAACCAGCACCAGTAATGTTGTAGTAGAAAAGTTGTAAACTCTGCAGCCAGGAGATGTAGGTCCAGAACTTTCGCACAACACAATGTAGCAAGACAACTTGCTGCACTGCGTGAAAGGGAGAGGGCAGGAATGTGACAAATTTAACATTATGCGGTGCATTACTGCCCTTTCCTTGCAATGTCTTGCACCAACACAAGCACCCCTGTGCCATGGTGCAAGGTTGCCCTTGTTGTAGGCTGGCTTATTTGTGTGCAGGAACTTTCTGCACAGTAACTATCCTCTAAGACTTTTTCTTCTTTCTTTATGTAATGCAGAATACAGCACATGTAGACAGACTAAAACACAAGGAGAACTACACATATTTCTCCTTGTAATGCCTTACCTGGGAAGGCATAGCATTTTGTGGCATTCCCAGGTCTACACTCATAGCAAATATGGTAATGCGCCAACATTCATGGGTGTATGCGTGGAAATAACCAAGCATCACTCATGGAACTCATTACCTGGACAGAGTAACGCAAGGCAGCTATTTGTGCTACCTTACCATACTCCAGATTTGCCAAGTACCGCAGGGCCACGCAAGGTGGTCTTACACTGCTTGGTAAATCTGACTTTAGTTTTGTGTTGCTCTAACATTACCTTGTGTGATGTAAGGGCAACGCAACACTATGATAAGTCTGGTCTGCAAGACTTGCTCTTGGGCAATCAGTTTTTTTATATGTTCCTCTGCTCCAGTTTTTTGCAAGGGTGTTTAAGTATTTGGCACCAGATTTAACACTGACAGTAAGTGGGTGGTGAGTAAGCTGGAACATAACGTAACAGACATTGAACATTAATACCACAAGAAACATTCTCCAGTCAGCACCTCACAGGATCGTGCATGGTTTATTAATTTTATCTACACATTGTGCTCCGGAAAGCAGTGGTTTCAGAAAACCGCTGACCAATCACTTTTTGTGGTTTCACCTGCGCTTGTGCTGTGCTTGCGAAATCTCTTGTAGTATTAGGTTTCAATTGCACAATGCTAGTGCTGAGCTTGGGAAATTTCTTGTTTAAAAAAAAAAAAAAACTTAAAAGGGGCTTAGAACCCACCCAAAACTTACCTGAACTTACCATTTGTTGATTCCAACGTCACTCTAATTTACATGCTTCTGATTGGTCAGCACGTTGCCTGCTTTTACTTCCTGCTCTGATTTGCCTGTCCATGCTGTGGCGTGGAGCTTTGCCCAAGAACAGCTTTTGGTCATTGGCCACTGGCTAGTGGCCAATGTCCTTTCAGTGGCGAGGCACTTCAGAAGGTATTTTGTTTTTCATTTGGTACCTAGCACTCCATACGAGTGCATCTGCAGGCCATCTGCTCTCCTCCTTGGTTTTACAAACATCCTCTCCTCCTCAGTTTTACAAACGTCCTTGAACTTTAAGCTAGGCAAGCAGTTGTATCGAAACCGTAAGCATTATGGAGATTTCTGTTTCATTTAAGAGTCTCTTTTGTTTCCTGCGACATGGACTTCAGAATCCTGCTTCGAAGACGGTAGCTTGTGGCCCATGTCCCACATCAGAGGTGAGTGCCTGCACAGGGCAGTGTGCAGGGAATGTGTGTAGTGAATACATGGCCATTGTGAGAGCTGCACAAGAAGTGCAGGAACTGTCTGTGACAGACCCAGCTTTACTATTTTTTTTGTTTTTGCCTGCTAGGGTTGTGGTGCACCTTTGTGTTTTACTTCAACATTTACCAGACATAGAGATTGCTCAGTATTGAAGCAGGTTCTGTCAATTTATTTTCTCCCATCCCCTCCTCCTTCTTCAAGGTGCGCTTGAAGTCAGTTGATTTCCTTTTGGATAAGCATCAATCCAGAGGGAACAGGGCAATTGCATGCAGCATTACGCTACAATATGTTGTAGCTTACAAAATACTAATATTGTGTTGTTTTCTGCGGGTTGTGTCTCTGAAACTGGCTCGAGCTCCATCTCCTGCTCAGTTTACCCTTGTAAGGACTTGTAGCTGTCAATATAGTGTGTGGGCAACATTTCATAATCGGCAGGATTGGTGAACCTTTTGGGAGAGCTTATGTAATTCACAGTGATAAGCAGAACGATGGCGTGCATTCTGTAACTTATATTTATGTTTCCTGCCTAATCATGTGTCTGTGTAGTTATACCGCTCATGGAAAACACATTGACAAAGTCAATAGATTTTACATAAGTGAAACTTATTGGCTTTGCCGATGCTTGTTGAATCTGGCACCTAAGCTCCACCATAGGCCTTTTGCAGCACAGCCAGCAGAGAGCAACTTATGGTCACTTGTTACAAAAACATAATTCATTTTATTATTCCGCATCAAAATCATAAAAGTTAATGTGTCACACATTTGAAAATTCACCTCTTTAACTATTCCGACTAGGTACCAACACGTGCGTTTCCTGCTGAGAAACATTCCTTCCTCAGGGATTCAGTCACGACTCCAGTGAATCCCTGTGGGAGGGGTGCTTGTCAGCTTGGAACACAGGTTTTGGGAGGGAATCGGAAAAATGTTAACTTTCGTGATGATTTCTGATACGGAATAAAAGTAACGTTTAACTTTGCCAACGAGCGATTATGAGTGGCCCTCTTATGGCTGTACGGCAAAATACTTGAATAATACTCAATACAACACACAAGAAAAAGGTAAACACTAAAGCTGGTCAGAGCCTGAGGGTAAAGAGGCAACCCCTAAAGACAAACCCGGGGCGGTTTCTGCTAGGATTGTTGCTGGTCCCAACGACTGCTTGCTTCAGAGGGCAGACCATGAATAATTTCAAAAGGGGGTACGATACAGAGCTCTTTTTTTGGTTTGGAGAAAGCAATGGCAAGATTTTATTCCTTGGAGATAAACTTGAAACACCAAAGGGCAGCCTTGCACCCGTACGGAGATGAGCGAACAAATATTAAAATGATGTTAAAAAAACAGATCGATGATAGGAATCAGAAACCTGCGGGAGCTCCCCTCACTACTCATTGATTCTAATTCTAAACAGGAGGCTTTGGGACTGCGGCCCCACAATAAGTGATGTGACTCCAAACTCCGAGGGTGAAATACTGTATTATGGGTGAGTGATGGGCGCCTACTGGTGCCTTTCCTCAGCACCTCAAGCATGCCAAATGAACTGAAACTTTGTGAAAGGCAGGGCTCAGTGTAGGTTCTGTTAAACAACACAATTATGCACAGCACTCACTACCCGTGAATTGAATATTTAATATTTAAAGCGGGTATGGGCTCAGGAGACAAACATCACACTTGGAATGGGGCGTGGCCTTCTCCAATATGTGTTTGTTGGGATGTGGTGTGAACTCATCACAAATGTTATCGTCGGCGCAATATGTGAATTCTCGTGTATGGCAGCTACAGGGTCTACTGTGGAGTTTTTTACTTGCGATCTCTTCCACCTTTCAGACATCTCAATGGCCTACCAACTTCACAACGTGATCCTCTAGATTTCTGACCATGCCACTCTGGTGCAATGCCATCCGATGTGTGCTCTTTAAAAAATATATAAACGAAATGGCTGTGTAGACTGGCCCAAGCTGATGCTGACAGACTGGGCTTAGAGCCAATCACAAATGTGGTGCTGACTGATCGGCTAAGATGGGACCTGTAGGGCAGGACGGATCACCCACCATTCACAGAGCTCTAAGCATGCTGCTGATAATTTAAGCTGTAGGCATAAAATGCCTAGTCAGAGGGTTCCCTACACCTCCATTTGAGGATGCTTCAATCCTCATTCGTCAGTCTCCATGTGTGGGTATCAGGCAGCTTGCAAAGTGTTGCCCCCTTCTGTCTAAGAATGTCCAGGCCTGGGCTCCTTCCACCTCTGATCCCCGGAGACATAGTGAGGCATAGTGAGTGGTGGTGGTACTTCACTGGAAGCTGGGACCCATAACAGCTGCTCAGAAATTTCCTTCGCAGCCTCTCCCTTTCACCCTGTTAGACTGGCAGAGCGTGGTCAGATGCCACATAAGGTTTGAGGTGAGGCATCACTGTCTTCAATGGCACAGGTCTGAATCCTAGAGCTCCACTCAGCCCGGATTAACAAAATGAGGCCCAGTGAGTAAGGTTGCAATTTATATCTGTTATTCAGCATCAAGAACCCTTTCAGGGTCAGCGTGTACTTTACAAATACACGGATATCATATAATCTGTCTGTCATTGGTCTGCGCCTGCTGATGTGTTGTGTTTTGCAAACACATGGCAATGATGCCTTTGTCTCAGAAAAGTGAATGTAGCCTGCAGTAAGCAGCAGAACTGTACAGAGGTGTATGTGGTGAACAGATGGAAGTGGCATATTGGCTTTTATGGCCACATTTGGCATTTAGAGGTTGGAAATACCAGAAGGGGGGCATCAAGGGCATACAGGTAAGCGACTCCCGGGGCACACAAGGAGGGCAGTTGCAAACGGGTGCGGGGAGTACAGCAAGGATGCAATACTATCCAGTGCTCGATGTGTCACTGAATCATTTGCCAGGACTTCAGGCCAGGACAGCTAACCACTGGCTCTTGATGTCATGTGCAGTGATATCACCACTGTGGGGGCGGATGTGATGTTTCTGTTGACATATATTATACTAAATAGTAATTTTGACCCTCCCTTTTTTGGTCACAGAATTTTGGCAAGTATGGACCTCCCGAAATGGCAGACTCTTGATCAGGTAAAGTGTTACCAAAATTGTGAACAGTGTCTGGAACGGGAATGTTTCAAAAGAGGTGTGGACACGGGCATCAGGGATGGGGATTAGGGTGGAAGTGGCATCACAGGCGGTGTGGTCACGTTTCAACTTCCTCTGCTATAGTTTGATGTTTACCTGTTCTTCTCGACTCTGACATACCTCAAAACCCAGGCTGTTTGTCCGCCACCCCCTCCCGAACGTAAGGAACCGTATCCGAAGTATTCTGAATCATTACTCAGCCTTCTATGCTAGGTTCTTGCGAAGCTTCTATAGATGGTGTAATGGTCCTTATGCCTGAGCCCCGAACCAGCAGCTAGCAATCTGCAGGAAGTACAAAACGTGAAGGCACAAAGCATGCTGGGAGAACACAGACACAGGCTCCTCATCCAACTACTTCTGGCTCCCTCTTGAAGTCAGTAACAAACTTCAAAATGCTAACACTGCATTCACAATATCAGTGCAATGCAACGATACTCTATCTTACAAAGGGACGATGCATGCTCCAGACGGTTGCATTACCCTTTCCATCACCCAGGGACAAGCTAGCAATGAGCATGTCGCTCCTAAACATCCGAAGATAACATATTAACAATTAAGAGTACATCTGGAGGAATAGCTACCACTGTATTCTCTGAGTTTAGCTAATTTCATAAAGTTACTGGGAGCAGATTTCCATGAGGGTTACTACAATGATGTGTGATTTCGTTGCAGAAATATATAAATGACCATGGGTGGGGTGGAGCGTCGGTAGACCATGTAATAAAAAGGTAGCTTTGAGACAATGTTTGAACAATTCGAAAAACTGCTTCTGGGAGGAGCTCCGCCCAAAATGCCCCTGAGGGATGTCATACTGGCTAACCTTAGTGGGTGTAATAGGAGACAGGTATAAGCTAACTTTCGCTGAGCTACTCTCAGTCCACCCTCCATCTCTCGTAAAAAAACAGACACGTCCTAGTACTAGGTACTGCTTTGCAAAAATAAACTTATTTCTTCAAGTGAAACATGGGATTGAAACACTTGTTTGTTGGGTTATAGCAGCGGCTGAACAAACTTATAGGCCAGCCATATTAGAGAATGTAGTTAGGGGCCCACGAGACGCCCATATCTCAAAGATATTCAGAGACCTTGGGCTGGATGAGGGGGCTCTTACCGATGAGGACCACTCTGCGCCTCTAGGGCTGAAGGGGTCTGTATTTCACCCTTGTCTTATAGGTAATACCAGAAAGGACTTCACCTATCGAGCTAACCATGGTGCGGCAACTCCGCAGAATACCATTCTTAGTACAACATATATGTGTTAGTACTAGAGGGAACAGACTGGAGTAAGGCCAGGGTGATAATCACAATCGAGAGCGCGTCAGTGAAGTTATGCAGTTGGTTCTCTTCAACGTTGAGAGTCTTTTCTTCATTTCAACTGGACTTTCATTCAGAGGTGTACATTTTTATCATTTTTATGGTAACACGTTAAATGAACATTTTTGTGTGTGATAATAATAGACCCTGCCTCACTATCTATGATCTCATCTTTCACATCACCTAACCTTAGACAAACTATGACTGTGACTCCCATAGAGTCAAGCAAGCTTTGGAGGCCAGTCCTTTTGTGATACACTGATTTCCCAGTATACAGGTCAAGCTCTACTGCAACACGTACCCACAGGCTCTGAGAAAAGGCTTACAGTACCTCTTTATCAGGCCATGCTTTTTATCCTTGTGCCCGGAAGCACCCTATTGCAACTTTAAAAGAGCATTTTCCCAGCCTGTGTGTCCCTTGACCAGAGTTCAGGTTGTGTGATAGTACTTTAATACCAATCCCTGTTCCTTTTTACTAGGTCCTACATCTTCAGTGTGTGTCATGCCCTATGTCCCCTTGTCTCGTTGCCCCAGCATGTAACATGCCCTCTGCCCACTTGTCTCAATGCCTCGGACTGTATCAGACTCTCTTTCCACTAGAGTCAGTGCCCTCGGCTCGTAACACACCTTGTGTCCACTTGTCTCAGCTGCCTGGCTGGTACTAGGCCTTGTGTCCACTTGTCTCAGCTGCCTGGCTGGTACTAGGACTTGTGTCCACTTGTCTCTGCTGCCTGGCTGGTACTAGGACTTGTGTCCACTTGTCTCTGCAGCCTGGCTTGTACTAGGCCTTGTGTCCACTTGTCTCAGCTGCCTGGCTTGTACTAGGACTTGTGTCCACTTGTCTCAGCTGCCTGGCTGGTACTAGGACTTGTGTCCACTTGTCTCAGCTGCCTGGCTTGTACTAGGACTTGTGTCCACTTGTCTCAGCTGCCTGGCTGGTACTAGGACTTGTGTCCACTTGTCTCAGATGCCTGGCTGGTACTTGGACTTGTGTCCACTTGTCTCAGCTGCCTGGCTGGTACTTGGACTTGTGTCCACTTGTCTCAGCTGCCTGGCTGGTACTAGGACTTGTGTCCACTTGTCTCAGCTGCCTGGCTTGTACTAGGACTTGTGTCCACTTGTCTCAGCTGCCTGGCTGGTACTAGGACTTGTGTCCACTTGTCTCAGCTGCCTGGCTGGTACTAGGACTTGTGTCCACTTGTCTCAGCTGCCTGGCTGGTACTAGGACTTGTGTCCACTTGTCTCAGCTGCCTGGCTGGTACTAGGACTTGTGTCCACTTGTCTCAGCTGCCTGGCTGGTACTAGGACTTGTGTCCACTTGTCTCAGCTGCCTGGCTGGTACTAGGACTTGTGTCCACTTGTCTCAGCTGCCTGGCTGGTACTAGGACTTGTGTCCACTTGTCTCAGCTGCCTGGCTTGTACTAGGACTTGTGTCCACTTGTCTCAGCTGCCTGGCTGGTACTAGGACTTGTGTCCACTTGTCTCAGCTGCCTGGCTTGTACTAGGCCTTGTGTCCACTTGTCTCAGCTGCCTGGCTGGTACTAGGACTTGTGTCCACTTGTCTCAGCTGCCTGGCTTGTACTAGGCCTTGTCTCTTTATCACAGCTTGTACCACGCCCTATGTCCCCAGGTCCCAGTTCTCCTGACTTGTACCAGGCCATCTGTTGACTTGCCTCAGTTTGCCGGTTTGTAACAGGCCCTCTGCCCTTGTATCGGCGCCCCGGCTTGTAACACACCTGTGTCCCCTCGTCTCGATGCCCTCGGCTTGTAAGAGGCCCTCTGCCCTTGTATCGGCGCCCCGGCTTGTAACACACCTGTGTCCCCTCGTCTCGATGCCCTCGGCTTGTAAGAGGGCCTCTGTCCACTTGTCTCAGTGCGCCGGCTAGTAGTAGGCCCCGTGTCCACTGTTTCCAGTGGCTTGCCTTGTACCAAGCCCTGTGTCCACTTGTGTCAGCGCCCCGGCTTGTCACAGGTCGTGTGTCCCCTGGTCCCAGAGCCCCGGCTTGTAACAGGTCATGTGTCGTCTTGTCCTAGTGCCCTGGCTAGTAGCAGGCCCGGTGTCCACTGTTTCTAAAGCTCTGGCTACTATCAGGCCCGGTGTCCACTGTTTCTAAAGCTCTGGCTACTATCAGGCCCGGTGTCCTCTGTATCTAATGCTCTGGCTACTACCAGGGCCAGTGTCCACGTGTTCCCGTGCTCCGGCTAGAAGCAGGCCCCGTGTCCACTGTTTCCAGTGGCTTGCCTTGTACCAAGCCCTGTGTTCACTTGTGTCAGTGCCCCGGCTTGTCACAGGTCGTGTGTCCACTTGTCCCAGCGCCCCGGCTTGTAACAGGTCGTGTGTCCCCTTGTCCCAGCGCCCTGGCTTGTAACAGGTCGTGTGTCCCCTTGTCCCAGCGCCCTGGCTTGTAACAGGTCGTGTGTCCCCTTGTCCCAGCGCCCTGGCTTGTCACAGGTCGTGTGTCCCCTTGTCCCAGCGCCCTGGCTTGTCACAGGTCGTGTGTCCCCTGGTCCTAGTGCCCTGGCTAGTAGCAGGCCCGGTGTCCTCTGTATCTAATGCTCTGGCTACTACCAGGGCCAGTGTCCACGTGTTCCCGTGCTCCGGCTAGAAGCAGGCCCCGTGTCCACGGCGCCCAGGGGCTTGGCTCTACGGGGGGGAGGGGCGGTAAGGGCCGGCTTACCTTGCACTGCTAGCTCTGCGCTGCTGTAAATGGTTCCATGTTTGTTCTCTGCCACGCACTGATACATCCCAGACTCCTCCAGGGTCAACTTAGAGAAGCGAAGCTGTCCGTTCTTTACATCAACCCGTTCCTGCGAGGAGAGGCGAGAGTTCACGTTAAGAAGAAAACAGGGAAAGATGAAAGATGTTGCGGTCTGGTAGGGAAAGATTAGAGGTTGCGAACCTTGAGCAAGAGAACCTCACTACTGGGGGCACTGCGACACATCATAACTGCAACCCGCTTAGGATCACTCATCACTTCTCTATCCGACCTAGAGACCACGTATACATTCCCAGCCCAGCCCAAGCAAGGAACACTGCTTGATTTACTAACCAAGGGACAACAAATCACCTACGAACCTAAAAAAGATAAGGCACAGAAGTCCCTACCTGGCTAGGAAAGCTGTGGCCCACGCCCGCCCTTTGTGACATTTACCATCCCTACCAACTCATGCCCTAGCTCTCTCTCCCACCCACTGCCACACCCTAACTCTCTTATTCACCCAGGCTCAAACCTCAGCTTGCTCTCTCATCCTCTGCCACGCCCTAAGTCACTCCCTCTAGCCCAGTGTCAAGCCTTTAGTAGCTCTCCCACCCAACCACACCCTAGCTCACTCTTACACCCACTGTCACACCCTAGTTTAGGCTGTCATGCTCACTGTCACTCTTACCCACTTCCGCCCTAGCTCACTCTCTAACTTGCTGTCACGCCCTAGCTTCGTCTCTCAAATGTAATACCAGAGACTGGAAAACTCCACAGTATAATCTGAACTTGTTCTCAAGGCAAAGAAGTACAAAACTGTGAATACATATTTTCCAAATGGCAAAGTTATGATGACCGGCAATGTGTTGTTGACATCCATGGTTTTAGAAGAGGTGAATTGTGAAAAACAATATGGAGGACAAAGGCAGTGTGCGGAGAAGCCAGAGCCAGACACACCAATAATTTAATGATTTAAACCTAAATACAGCAGACCTTCCATCCACCTATGGAGGATGTGCCATTTGCGCTGAGTTCTGAAAGGGTACAAGTGGTTAAATGGACACAAATGGTATTTGCACCAGTTCTAACACTGCCAATCAATGCCAAAACAACAAAGGGGAATTCTAAAGCCCACAGTGGGGATCTGGGCCCATCAGATCATCAATAAATTATCCTACCCTAACCAAGTGACTCTCTGACACTCCCAACCAAGAGACACTACTTCAGTTCCGGACCCAGCGTTGTACAATCAAGGAGCACTACATTACCTCTAAATGTAGCCAAATGCACTGCTTCACTTTCAAAATCATTTTAATCCATGAATAAGTCACAGTAGCATCTCCAAGCTGAACCAAGTGACACTGCCTTTCTTCTGAGCCAACCAACAGAAACCCCATCTCCTCTGCACCCAACTCAAAGACACCACATCATCTCCAAACCCAGCCTGGGAGCACAACTCTGCTTATAACTCCTACCCAACATGGGAAACCAATAAAAGAGCTCATAAAGCACTTGCAGCCCAGCCCTTGCCTCACAGCTGAAAAACACAGAGGTGCCCTGATAGACATCTCCACCATTGTATTTGTTCTGTGAACAAATTGAGAGATATCGATTTCTGAACATGAAGTCACAAAAAGATCTGGCATAAGATGACGTTTGCGGTATGTATTGACAGAGATAAGACAGCCTGCCTGTGGACAAAGCACATACTAAGAACATGTGTGTGTAAGGAGCAGAAACTGCAGCCGGATGTGGAGGGAATTCTGAATGTTTTGATACCTGCGAGCTCAAAAGTTGACCATTCCTCAGCCACCGGATAGTAGGTCGGGGTTTGCCTGCAGCTGCACAGCTCCAGTGCAAGTTGGAGCCGATATTGGCCTCTGTATCTGTAATAACCTTCAGCCACTCTGGAGAAGCTGAAAGAAGAAAGGAAAAACAAAGACTATGTCAGCCACAGTGGGTCAGAGAGACACAGGTCAGAAAAGATAGGGGTGAGATGTGGTCATACATGAAGGGGAAGTAATATTTAGGTCAGCTGTGAAGTATAGAGTGATGGAGACCAGTTATAAGAGGGCAGAGATGGAGATAAGCCATGAGATGCATGATAGGGAGGTCAGCCTAAAGTAGGCATAGCGATGGATGTCAGCAATAAAAAGACGAGATGGGTGCCATCTTTCAAAGGTCGTGCAATAGAGTTCAGATAATACGTTCTACCAAGAGGGACAGGGAGATCTAAGTCAGCCATGAGAGGGCAGAGATGAAGGTCAGCCAAGAAGAGGGAGACGAAAGATGAGATCAGCCATGGCGAGGCTGAGTGTTGAATATCTAGCATGATGAGGAAGATATATGGAGGTCTACAACGAGTTAGAGACAAGGAGATCAGGCAGAAAAGCTAGATAGATGAGGCCAGCCGTGAGGTGGTAGAGATGAAGGTCAGCCAAGAGGGGTGGAGATGGAAATCTGACGTGGTGGAGGGGAGGGATGATGGTCCGGAATGAAGGGGAAGATATCTGGATGTCAGTCATGAGGGAACAAAGATGGGGGTCAAGCTGGCAAGCTATAGAGATGAGGCCACTCATGAGGGAACACAGATGGAGGGCAGGCAGGACTGATTTAACAGACAGATATCAGCCAGGTAAGGCAGAGGTATGGAGATCAGTCATCAAAGGCAAGAGATGTCACCTGACCTCCCATTTATGAAGCAACCCTACCATGACTGGGAGGACATTCATTTAAGTCACCCTTTTTTAGAGAGTCGTTATTACAGTAATGTTAGAGGTTTCAATTGCTGTGGGACAATATTTGTATTAAAATAGCATGGGGGCAGTATTCCCTTAGCACACCTCTGCATTCCGGACGTTGTGTTTTGTGGTTTGCATTGTGACACTGAAGTTTGGCACATCATGCTCCACATTTCCCAGATCTTCCCCATTGCACCAGGCCATTCTTCTTCTGGTGGCCCAGGAGCTGAGGTTTGCAGTTACCTTCTATTTTGTTCTCACATACATTTCCGCCAAGCATGGGAAGCAGGGTTGACAGCCAGCTGCAGTATGGTCAGAACAGTGTCCTCATAGCAACACCCCTGTTGCAGTGCCTCCTTGTCAGGGCACTTGTGACTGTGCACTGCATGGGAGTGGGTCCTACAGCAGGGTACATGCCCCAGGAGCAATCGCCCCTAAGCCCCCCAACTCAAGCACTGTTCCTAGACAGTATAGCTATGGAAGCCTCTTTGAAACAGTGTCTTCCTGAGACAGAACCTTCTCACCAGGAACCCATTAGGAGGGGTCAGTGGTGATAAGGCTCCACCCCTGTGGTAAGGACCCAACAGTGGCGCCTTTGTGGCAGTGCCTAGAGAAGAGTCCAGTGACTCTATGGCAGAATGACGGTGATAGTACCTCTGTGTAGCCCCTCGGTGGTGGTTTCCAATGCCAGTGCCCCTTTGGTGTTTTCCATTTTCTCCATTGCTGCAGTGTTGAGGCCACTGTGTTCCTGTGGCTTTGAACACTGTTGTAGCACCTAGTGGCAGAACTTGTGTATCCACTTTCAAATGCCCTATAGCAGTGTGCATTTGCCAGAGCTCTTACAACAACATTTTCATCAAGGGTGTTGCTATTAATAGTGCAGTAGGTGCAGTGACACCGGGGCCTCGGGGCCTCACGGACCCACTCCACTCATATCTCTTTTTATAACCACCAAACCAGATGATAAGAGGCCCATTTCCCTTGGTTGCATTAAAGCATTAGGCAACTTTGCTACGTCACTGATTATCCTAGCCACACCCAGCCATGACAGTGCCCTGTGGCAGTGAAAGCACCTCACTGGCAGACCCTCTCGCGGCGCGTGCACCCCCTCCCACCCCACCTTAACAATGTCTTTCTTCCAGCCTCCTTGTGCACACACCCTCTGAGGGAGTGCCTCCTCTCACCCTGAACGACGACACGCCCTTGGAAGGCATCACGCCCCTTGGCATTTGTGGCTTCACACTCGTATGTCCCCTCATCCTCAAAGCCCAGGTTGTCGATCTGCAGGGTTGGTTCAGTGGACGTCCATTTTGAAGAGAGTGCACCATCCACTTTACGCCATTTAATTTGAGGGACAGGGCTGGAGAGAAAAATTAAAAACAATAGTGAGAAAGGGAAGTTTTCCTAGCACCTGAAGCAGTATCGCACCCTAAACACAGAGTCATCATGAACCCTCCAGTTTAGTAGCTTGAGCGAGGAGTGGAACACTGGGAAGGTGTGGTCAACATACGCCCTTTAAATCGTTGCTTATGGCTCATTTTTCTTTTATTGGAAACATTGGCATAAAAATAGAAGCAAATTAATTCCATTGCAAGCGAATAGCCGTGAAGAACTATGGTTTTGTTTAGCGTGTGAATCAAGAGAGCACAAAAAGAAGGGAAGGAGGGTGGAATGGAGAGGAACATGTAAAATGGAGGGATGTGGAATGGGATAGAAGGAAGGATGGCTGGAACCAAACATGGAGAGAAGGATGGATGAGGAAAGGAAAGAAAGACTGACGGAGGGGAAAAAAGAAGGAGGGATGATGGATGAGAAAATAAAGGAGGAAAGGGGAAAAAGAAGATTTAATGATGGGTAACAGCAAATGATGAAGGAAAGAAAGATGAAAAAGAAAGGATCAGAGAAAGACAGATGGAGAAAGACAAATTATGCAGAGAGAAAAGATGCACGGGGAAAGGAGGAGGGAAAATTGAATAAAGTGAGGAAAGGAATGACGAGGAAGAAGGTATAATGGAAAAAATGAAGGAAATAAAGAAGAAAGGAAGTACAGAGAAAGTTATGTTGTAAATGTAGAAAAATACCTGAACAAGTAGATACGGAAATTGGAATGAAAGATAGAAAAAAGAAAAAGAAAAAAGAAAGAAAGGCAAAAAAGAACAAATGAGTGCCAGGTTTGGATGCCTGCTTGCTATCTGGGTGTCTTTGGGATATTGTGCAAGTGGGGTTATTTTATTTTTCGGGCCACTCTATTGCCTAGAGTCGTGAAACTGAATGCCACACTCATTAGCTTTCATATATATTTTATTTAATGTACATAAAGCACATCCATTAATCAAGTATTACAGTGCCACAGATAAAATAAATTGCAGGCGATGGGCATGGCAGCTAAAGCTTTTTAGAATATTTTCACAAACTCCTTCCACTTCTTCTGTGTGCAGCAAGATGACTGTCAATTCCTAATTTGAAACTGTGGGCCAGATTTATCACCATTTGATGCAGGGCAATGCAACAAGACAACTAGCTGCCCTGTGTCAAACGGAGAGAACAGAAATACGCCATATTTATCAAGATATGGTGCAGTCCTGCTTTCCTGCCTTGTCACTTTAATGGTGTGTTCAGTGCAGCCTAGTGCCAATGCAGACACCCTTGCTTCATAGTCTAAGGATGCCTGCATTGCAGGCATGATTGTTTTTGCACAGGAAGGGACCCTTGCCTGCACAAAAACAATCCTTAGAGGCATTTTCCTCTTTCTAAGTCAGCTGCAGAATGCAGCACACTTAGAAAGAGGAAAACAATAGGAGAAATAAAGAGATTTCTCCATGTTGCGACTCTATTGGGAAGACATAGCATTTTGATTTGTTACCAGGTTTACCTGTCTTGGTAAATATGGGATTGTGCCAAAATACATGGGTGAATGTGTGGGAACACCTACTCTCTACCCACGTAACACCTTCCCTGCGCAGAGTAACACAAGGAAGCGGAAGCGGCTTGCCCTGCTTTGCATTATTCCACATTTACCAAGCAATACAGGGCCACACAAGGTGGCCTTGCGCAACTTCTTAAATCTGACTTAAGGACTGCGTCGCCCTTGCGTCACCCAGCATGACGCAAGGGCAATGCAATCCAATGATAAATCCGGGCCTGTGCTTTTACGTTTCTATTTTTAAGGATAGTCAATACCTTAAATATGGGATGCACATCTTGCTTTCACCCGTAGGTTTTTTAAACCTTAATTGTAATTAATAACTCATGGCAATAAACGATGAGGGACAAGATACTTTGCGTTAGCACTACCACATGGCCATCTGTGGAAAACACCAGAAACAGCAATTTCCTTTCAATTTTGAGTAAAAAAGTAACGGAGCAAATGTTGATAGGAGACAGATATATGGAATTACATAGGTTAGTATACACAAGTAGTTTCTGCTCCTGTCGCTGGGTGGCAGCAGCACACCACGAGTCAAAACTGCAGAGGGTCTGACAATCACGAGTATCGAAATCACTATGTAAAGTACCGTAACGTCCCCAGGATCCTTCGTACACATCTGCCAGTCGTCTGCAATTTTCGCGCACTCGAGGCGTGACTATAGAGTTGCCGTTAGTGAACGGTCTGCTGTTCGAGGTGGCTCCTTACTTAAGGAGAATGCAGATTTATTGTAATACAAGACTCTATCAAAATTCTGGGTTTTGAGGTTTTTGTCCCAGGCATTTATTTAATGAGTGTCGGTCTCTCTGGAGTAATGTTTAACAGGGGGATGGTTTGTGAGGTGTTTCCAATGACAAAATACCGGCCATTCTTCACTGTTTTAAGATTCTGCATTCATGAAACTTTACTTAAATAGAACTTTACATCAACAAACGCATGTATTCATTTTTTTAGCATGGCTTTTCTGTCTTTGTTTACTTTCTTTGTCAGTCGGGGATCATCGAGAGAACTTAAAATATGCTGGCCATGCTGGTAAAAAAACAGCCATAGATAGAAGTATGAGAGTCTCTTAGAGACGCAATTGTAAAAAGCCAGCATCATAGCATGTCCTTAGTGTTACCAGATTCGGGTCAGTCCACAAACATAGACACAGCGTTATAAATTTGCGTTAGCTGAGGGGCACCGAAGGACTTAATTGATAACAGTGACCAACAAATGAAAGAAAGGCGGTGTGGCACTATGGGGAATTAAATGCAACTTTCATGGTACAATCAGTATTAACTAATTTGCTTTCTGATAAGGCCTAATAATTAATTCTGCTTCAGAGTACACAAATACGCACCCCCTCTATGTTTAGTCAACTGTCTCTGAAAACTGGGGCAAGGTAAATATACCGAAATTCACAGAAACAGATGGTGAAAAAACAGGACTCTCCCGGCAAATCTAGGGTGCCTGGTCACTGTAACCATGGTGACTGCCATAGAGAGACACATCCCACAATCCTATGAGACAAGCTATATTTTAGCAAGACAAACAAGTTCAGTATTCAAGAGATTGCATCCTTTGTTCCATTTCACTAAGCATCACCAGAGATCTCAAGTTGCCCCATGTGTAGCTCCTTCAGTCTTGTCGCATTCTGAAACTTCTAGTTTTGCATCTAAAAAGGTAAAAGCAGAACTGAAAGTGCCAGAAAGCAAATTATAAAACTATGACTTGATAAGAGTGCATATGAGCCAACAAGACAGAAGGGAAGATGATGGAGAGATACACAAGGGCTTATAAAAATGTTTGTCTTTGCAACAGTATGAAACCAAAAAGGAAATATAACATTGTTTATTTCTGAAACGTGGTACAGCATTAAAGTTTTGGCAACTTATCTCACATTTCAAATGAAAATAGTGCAAATTAAGTGTTTTCATTAAATAGGCCCTCTCCTCCACAAGTTGCACAGAAGCTAGTGGGAAAGCTTGGGCACCAGCTGAGGGTCTTCTTTGAGGCTGATGTGCCCCTCCTTACAATGTGCTGCGCTGTGCATTGGAGACATTGCAGCACCAAAGAAAAGTCTTTTAAACAACTGTAAAACAATTAACTTTTTTGCCTGGGTGAGGTAACAGGACAGGGCTGTAGTAACTGTGAGCCTGTTCCCTATATTAAATTTAATGTGCTCACTCACCGACCCTCTTCCCAAAGCCGGGACATTTATTAATTTTAATTGAAATTGTTAGTAAGCTGGGGCAGACCATGAAAAAAACAGGACTCTCTGGGGAAATCCGGGATGTCTGATCACTCTACAGTTCCTCAATGCCCATTCAGGGCCGGCTTTAGGACTGGTGGCGCCCTGTGTGACAGTTTATTGTGGCACCCCATGACCTCCTCCTCGGTTTCACTCCTTACCACCCAGCAAATGTGCCCCTCATCTCTCCATCGTTCCCCTTTCACATACATTCATGTGTTTTAAAGCACTTGTAAAGGCTGGCTTTACTAATCCAGTCAGCTAGCCACATTAAATATAGGGGCATATTCAAGAGCCACTAGCGCCATTCTAATGTCACATTAGCGTCATTTTCTTTACACTAATGTGGCGTTGGAAGGCTAAAAACGCTGTGCCATATTTACAAAGTGGCACAATGCATGCATTGCGCCACTTTCTATCCCTTTGCACACCATTATTTCTGCGCCAGGCATAATGTATGCAAAGGCGGCATTCCCCTGTTAGGGAGAGCCAAAAAAATGTTGCAAAGAAATCAGACAGATTTGTTTGCTTCATTTTTATCCTTTTAACGCCTGCTCAGAGCAGGCATTAAAAGGAGGCGTCTGTTGGTTACAGTGGGCTTCTGGGTGCTTTGCAGGATTAGCATCAACATTTTTTACGATAATCCTGCAAAGCGCTGGGCTAGCGTAAAGAATTCTGACACCAGTCCCCTAACTACTGCCATGTTGTGCTGTATTTTAAGTACAGCGCACACATGGTGGTGTTAGGGGAGCGCTAAGGGGCACAAGAAAAGTGGTGCAGCACTCTGTGCAGCTCCACTTTTTACAAATATGCCCCATAGAGCATGTTTAAGAGCCCCTAATGCCATTCTAACGCCACATTAGTGTACTTTTTTAAAGCTAACGTGGCGTTAAAAGGCCAAAAATGCTGCACCATATTTACAAAGTGGTGCAATGCAGGCATTGCGCCACTTTGTAACCCTTTGCGCTACATTATGCCTGCGCCAGGCATAATATATGCAAAGGGGGCACCCAATCGCAAGGGGGGGAAAAAAAAATGGCACAAAGAAATCTGACAGATTTCTTTGCTTCATTTTTTTCCAGCACTTATAACTCCTGCTCAGAGCAGGCCTTAAAAGGAGGCTTCCATTAGTTACAGTGGGCCTCTGTGTGCTTTGAAGGATAAGCGCCAACATTTTGATGTTAATCCTGCAAAGCGCCGGACTAGCATAAAAAATTCTCATGCTAGTCCCCTAACTACTGCCATGGTGCACCGTATTTTAAATATGACGCACACATGGTGGTGTTAGGGGGGTGCTAAAGGGAGCAAGAAAAGTGGTGTAGCACTGTGTGCAGCGCCACTTTTTTCAAATATCCCCCACAGGGCAGTGCTTAATTTTTAAATAAAAAGGTGCCGGTGCCCAAAGCCCTCCTCTTAAACACGCGGCTGCTGCAATCAAATGTGTAAACGCGTAATACAGAGGCAGCGTAACCCTGAAGCTATCTCGGGCCTCTTCAATCCATTTACAGGCACTCCCTGCCCCAGCTCACGCTTGTGGATTTCTGTTTTTTCCCATTGTGACACTTCTTCGTTTTTCTCTTCCTCCGTCTTTCCCATATGTGTCTTTTTCTCGCAGTAAATGCTTGAGGCAGAAAAATAAGTGCTGGCCCTCAAAAATAAGTGCTGGTGCTGCGCACCGGAAACAACAAGCACAAATTAAGCACTGCTATAGGGGCATATTTGAGGGCCCTTAGTGCCATTCTAATGCCACATTAGTGTCATTTTTTCACACTAATATGGGGTTAGAAGGGCAAAAATGCTGCGCCATATTTACAAAGAGGCGCAATGCATGCATTGTGCCACTTTGTAGCCCTTTGCGCTACATTATGCCTGCGCCAGGCATAATGTATGCTAAGGGGGCATCCCCCCATTAGGGGGGCCAAAAAAATGAGACGCAAAGAAATCTGTTAGATTTCTGTGCGTAATTTTTTTCCGGCACTTTTAACGCCTGCTCAGAGCAGGCATTAAAAAGAGGCTTCCATTGGTTACAATGGGCCTCTGGGTGCTTTACAAGATTAGCGTCAAAATTTGTGGTGCTAAACCTGCAAAGCGCCGGAGTAGCGTAAAAGATTCAGACGCTAGTCCCTTAACTACTGCCATGGTGCACCGTATATTAAATATGACGCACACATGGTGGCGTTAGGGGTGCGCTAAGGGGTGCAAGAAAAGTGGCGCTGCACTATGTGCAGCGCCACTTTTCTTAAATATGCCCCATAGTTCTGTTTTTTGCAGCAGGCATATTAACCCTCTATGCTACTTTATGTTGAGTCAAAGCTGCCACTAGGAAAAACTCCCATCTCTCTCTCTCTCTCTCTCTCTCTCTCTGGCAGGAATATTAATCACAAGGGGTATCTTGACATTTTGATTGTTTCTTGAAGGCTAAACGCACAAGGAAATTTTCAGCAGGTGCCTTTAAAACACAAGTTTCGGAAGTTACTGCTAAACACAGCGCCACCCTGAGGGCAGTGCCCGGTGCGGTCGCACCGCTCGCACCGCCCAAAAGTCGGCCCTATGCCCATTATCAATCAGGACCCTTTAGGTGCCACATGTGTTAGGCGATTGGTTCAACTTGCTTTTGAGTTTTGAGCTAGGGCATAATATTTCCAGGGAGGACATGGACAGTCTTGAGGGAGAGTTGAGCCACAGGTCTGGCTGGCCTCTAAGAGCCAAAGCACGAGCCATCACACTATGCAAACCGCAACAAATGGTGTGGAACATTATGATAACGTCTTCAAAATGAAAATTGTATATTTTTTAACATTTCTCAGAGTCTCAAGTAAGTACATGCAATTCTATCACTCAATTGAGAGACATTTATTGGCATTTTTTTATTTTAAACATGAAATATTCAAGAACACCCATGCCCTGACGTTGTTGCCACAAATGACCCAAAATGTGTTAGCTTCTAATCTTTTATGTTTGGGAAGCTTTGCTTTCATTCTTTGTACTGTTGGCCTGAACACATGTGACAGGGGATAATAGTGTTTTAGGAGGATATTTCATGTATTTTGTGTGCTCTGTCAGTTAATGCAATATTTTTCATTCTAAGTGTTCCAATGACAGAATAACAGGAGGGTTGGCTGTATTGTGGTTGAATTATTGACTCACAACATTATTGACTTCACACTATCAGCTACCACTACAGCATGGAGGTAAAGAGGTGTGCAGTTAAGAATAGTAAATTATTACTTCTCTTTACCATGACAGTGTGGCGGTATTTGTTATTGTGAAATCAATATTTTGTAGGTTAATATGTAGAGCTACATATAGTTGTATGCTAAAGAAAAGGAAACATGAGTACAATTACAATACATATAACATGTTTTCAAAGTTCATTACAAAATTAAAATTATTGCTGACATCATTTCTTTTACACACTTCTAAAACCTAAGCGTATTTTCCACAAGCATTATTTTATATACATCACAACAGTATAACACCGCATAAATAATATCATGTGGTGCAATCTGCCTTCAAAGTAGATGTGAGAGCTACTTCATACCGACCTCTGAAACAGAATACTATAAGAATACTATAAGCTAGCTCCGGGGAAACAAGAGAGCATCAAATACTGCGCACAGACGGGAGGAGATGTGGTTCCGTGCAGACTGTGGAGCCAGGAGACCGGTCCTGAACTCACAGCTATTCGATCATTGCAAATCACTTTACTCCGCGGTGCCTCATTTTTCTTATCTGACAAAACCGGCAGCTGAAGTGCACCGCAAGCAAAATGCTCACTCGTATGTGGTTCACTTGGCAAATATACCCCATACGCAGTAACAATATAGATTAATGTTAAAGTGCACACCACACACTGATTTGTCTCTTTACTCATTCATTTCAGCATCACTTGTAGGTGCATCGATTCAAATCATATGTATAAGCTTTTATTTTAGATTTTTATTAAGCACACCATTAAATCAGTTCTATATTTTTATCAATAAGGAAATGGGGTGAACGCTTTATGCCTGCAGAAAAAATGGGCATAAAGTTATAAGATGTAACTTGAGGGACCACAAAAAAACTTGAGATGACCATGATTGATGCTTATAATCTGAGGCCCATATTTATGGGCAATTGGCGTTAGGCAGCGCCGCAAGTCTTCTCGGTGCGCTGCCCTACACCAATGTGAAAGGTTAGGAATGCACCATATTTATGAAATATGGAGCATTCTTGCCCTTTACCCCTGCGCCAACGCACAATTTGCTGCCTAGCGCTAACACGGGCACCCTTGCACCATGGTGCAAGGGTGTCTGCATTGCATGAAGGATTGTTTTTGTGCAGGAAGGAGTACCTTCCTTCACAAAAACAACCCCAGTAGGTGTTGTATATTTCTCCTTGTCACACCACCCCTGGCCAGGCGCAAGGTTTTGGCACTGCCCCTGATTTACATCATTAATTAAATCTGGGGCAGCATCAAATGTCTTGGATGTTTCATGGGAAAACCCACTGCAAAACCCAAGGAATGTACCCTTGGTGCAGAGTAAGGCAATACAGTGACTTGTGCTGCTTTGCATTACTTCATATCTATGAGGCAATGAAAAGCCATGCAAAGTGGCTTTTCGTGGCCTCATCGATATACCTGAGAGGCTTGCGCAGCTGGATAACCAAAGAAAGTGATGCTTCGGTGGCGCAAGCCTCTCGTAAATATTCCTGATTCTGCTCAAGATATGTTTCCTAAGGTGGCACTGAAAGACTCCTTTTCTGGAATAGCCTGATATCAGCTAATGCTCAAAAAACGTTTTTGAGTGGCCTGGGATGGTTGGCATTAGAGAAGCGACCAGCAATTGATTAATGATCAGAAACTTGTGATCCTTTCTGTACATGTATCTTAAATTACGTTGTTATATCTCATATACTTACTTTCCGAAAGCGAAACACTCCAGGGTCAGTGTCTGCCCGGCCAGGGCATAGGTGTCTGCTGAGAACTTTACCTTCAGACTGGGGGCGTACTGACGGGCATTACCTGCAAGGACCAAAGGGGAGAGAGTGATGACACTTGCATCTAGTGAGCAGAAATTGTACACTGAGTGAGCATGGCAAAACATATGCTTTAAACACAGCGATGGCTAGGTGCCTTATTACTCAAACTGAATGAGGATGCTAAGGCTAGAACTCCAATTTCCCACTCTTAGCTGGGAACCCCCACTTTGGATCAGTGTGAACAAACAACAAGTCTGCACTCTTAAATCTCTAATTCCTCCTCCTATTGTGTCTCTTGACTCATCGGGAGTATTTACACTGAACAACACTCATTTGCCCACCTCTTTGTTAGTATGACTTAATTGCCCCACCTCCTCACCACTCTAGCTCCTCTCCAAACAATCCTCAAGCTATCTTGATTCTCCAGTTAGATGAATCTGTAAAATCTAAATAAATCTTCTACCCAACAACATCTGCAGGGTAGAACAACAAATAGCCAATCTTATGGCTGTGGCTCATCTACTCTACCCCTTCAAAACCTTGCTATCTATACTCATATCTGAGTCTCCGCTCCCAACCTCCTCACTACCTATGATTCTCCTATTAATTTTCCCATTTGATGCTGGTACCAACCTCCCCATATCTCCTCCATAACCTGCTCAACAAATTCTACCCTTTTGTAGGACCAGACAACACAGTATTAACCATAAATCAGCATGTCTAGGCAACCTCATCACTATAATAATTTTTTCTCATAACATTATACACATTTACTCAAATCACCAAACTGTGCCCTAATGAGCTGGAGATCCACCACTGCTAACACTGCAAGCTTTTCTTCGTTCAAAAGATCTGAAACTTTTAGCTTTTACTGAAACGTGGTTGAACTCAACTTTGCAACCTGTCAAGGACAACCTTCTTCCTCCAGGCCTCAATATCCTCCGCAAGGAAATACACTTTAAACATGTGGTGGAGTTGTCCTCATTTACAAAAATCATCTAAATTGCCAGCTCATTCAGACACAAGATGTTCCTTGCACCATCAGTCTCATTTATCATCCGCATAGAAACAATAAGTCTTTTGATGAAGACCTCATTGAATTCATGAGCGGCCAGCTTCTCAATTAACATAACTTCAACATCCCCTTGAATAAACACAGTAACAGAGCCATGAACTAGTTGAAATCTGTCTTATCTTATGAAGCTCGTTCCCAATATTCCACCTCCAACACAGACAACAATGACTCCATCACTGACCCCATCATCGCCAAAAACAAATTGGTGCAATTATCGAATCCTCTTCCCATGAACTGGTCAGACCACTTACCACTAGCCTTTTCATCTACCCCACCCCCTACCTCCATCTGCTTTTCTCAAGAATAAAAGCTTAGTAACAAACAACAGACTTAAGAAACTTAGACACATTGTCCTTCCAAGAGATGCTTACAGTGTCAGATACTTCACTACTCCAACCCAGAACCTCATTTCTATTGGTCAAAATTATAATAAGAATCTTATTGACATCCTAAAAATCTAAAGGCCCTCAATGTCTAAGGATAAATCATCAAAGAAACCCTCCCACAGATACTTAAGCCAACTCAATGAAAAACAGACACGTGGTAAGAGCGACTAAGTGTAAATGGAAGAACTATTTGTAGAGGACCATGCTTGCTCAGCTCAAAGCCTTAAGTTTCCGAGAACAACGCGTTCCTCTTTAAAGCTAGGAGACTTCACTTTAGAACAAACCTTACTCAATCCAGAAGGTCTCCCTGGGAATCGTTCCAGTTTCAGAAAACAGTCCTCTTCTTTGGCTTACCTAATGCCCAAGTCCAGATGCGAGAAAATTGCTAGTTAGGCAACAACATTGTTTCACTGAGAGAAGAGCTATACAACCTCTATAGCACCAGAATGTTTCTCACTCTACCCCTTCCCACATTCACGTTTCAGAAAACTATGATGTGAATAAACCTCTTTTGCCCCATCATATCTTACTAGGCGAATAATTCCATTTTGGCATTCAGAGTCAAGAAATTCTAACCCACCTTAGCACTTCACAAGATTCAAAGCATTAATGACTCACTTCAAGCAGGAGAAGTACCAGGTGCCTTAAAAATTGGACATAATCAACCTCTCATAAACAAAATGGCACACCCATTGAAAGCAGAATGTTAGACCTATCACTAAACTTTAATTTATCGCGAAAATCTGGCAAAATTCATATCATTGCAACTGAACAATCAAATCATCGAGAGCATTATCATTGGGCACATTCCAGTCTGAGCTGTGACCAAACCACAGCACCATAGCCAGCCTTCTTATGATTGTCGATGACTCTCTCTAAACTCTTGACAATAACAAATCCTGTCTACTAGTTGCACTTAAATGGTCCTCCACTTTTGACACCATAGACCATTGATCAGGGCATCCTCCTTTTACTTCTTCAAAACTGCTGAATTGTAAAGGCACTGTACTAGCCGGTTTTGTTCATATCTCTTAAAGTGTATACAACAAGCAAGGATTTCAAACTATGCCTTTGCCCCCATTGCATCATCCTTTGAGGTCTACTAGCTCCAGTCCTCTCACCTGTATGTTGAACCACTGGTGGAACTTCTGCAGAAACACAAACTTGCCTCCCACCAATACGCGGATGGCACCAACATCTTCGTAAGGATGGAATGCACCTTATAACCTCCAGAACATGTTACAGTACAAAGAGGGTATGTAAAGCTAGATGTGCCACATGAAACTGAAACTTACAGCACATAAAAGGGAATTTATCATTTTCTCCTCTAAGCTGAACATTGCAATACCACCACAGTGGCTTGAAAAACCAAGGATAATGAGCAGAACCCTCAAAGCCGTCTCATCATTGAATTCTCTAGCTACTATTCTTGACTCTAAACGTAGCCTCGCTACTCACATTAAAGCTACTACTAAATGTGCCTGTCTCTGTCTACCCACTTTTCTACCCACTTTTCTTCCCACCTCCCGTCTAAAACTCTTGGGTCCTGATTTAAGAAAAGGGTTGCTGCACCCAGTGCAGCGCCACTTCTCTTGCACCCCTTAGCACCCCCCTAACGCCACTACGTGTGCACCATATTTAATAAACAGTGCACCTTGGAGGTAGTCAGGGAACTAGCATCAGAATTTTTGATGCTAGTTCGGACCTTTGCAAGATTAGCGTAAAAGACTTTGACACTAATCCTGCAAAGCCCATTGAATCCCATTGTAAACCATGTAAACCAAGGTGTGCCTCCTTTTAACACTGCTTGGAGCCTTTTGATTTATTTGTGCCATTTTCTTAGCCCCCCAATGGAGGAACACCCCCCTTGCATAAATTGTTTTGCTTTCTGAAAGTGCAGTCACTCTTCTCCGAGTTGAGCAGCTCTCTATAAGAACCAAATAAAATAAAATAATTCTACACTGTTTACAAGAGCACCTCCCGACTCCAGTGACAATAGCGAAGCTGAGACCCTAAACGCTGCTATTAGCTGGATTCCGCCCGGCTCCTCTTCAGTGACCATGTAGAAGCCGGAACCCCAAACATTTGGAAGCCATCAGCAAAAGCAGAGCATTATTGAAGTCAGTCAAACAGTGCGGCAACACACTTTCATCACCCAATATGACCCGTTTCACTAAACATTCACGAACATTACCAATTTAGTCCTAAAACAAAATAAACTTCATCCTCTACAAAACTGGCCTTGAAAGAGATACAACACACCTGCCCTCGCCCCTCTCCAAAGCCAGTCAGCAATCCTTCCACCCTTCCATGCTGACAACCTGTTCAGCATCCTTCCATCTCTCAAAGCCACGTGAGCACTTCCCACTCTCCTCTCAATTCTCCATCTGCTATTGTACAATACCCAGACCTCAGTGACACCTTCTCATCCGCCCTGAGAGAGCCGTGGCACTGAAACGCCAGGATCTCCTTCAAGCCTTTCAATCTGAGCTCATCTCCCACCAGAGAACCTGAACACCAGCACTGCAAGTTGTCGATGAGCCTCCAAGTCACAAATAAATGTAACTGTCAACTCTGAACCTTTTAGGTGTCTGCAACACCGTCAATAACCAAATTCTACGTTAGACCACCTCTACTCACATAGGCATCTTTAATACAGCCCTTGACTAGTGCTCCCCCTTTCTGATGAAAAAATATGAACACATCCAACTCAATGTTCCAGAGCCCCTTTGCCCCTCAACAAATTCCAGTTGACTCAATTCAAGAACATAACAGGCGCCTTTGTAGAACACATGGCCACCCTGAAGGCATCTCTTTGTTTACACAATTAAGAGGTGTTTATTGCTATCTTAGTCGATGGTATTTATTTTACTGCCCTTGAAGAATAAACGACTCAGTTGTCGTTCTGTGATTCAAACCTGTGGCCATGGAACCAAACACAGGTCTCTGCAGTGGATGGATTTATCCACTCAACCAATAGGCACATCTTTACTCTCTACATGCGTTCCTACTGGGTAAAAACAGATCCCGCTACACCAACATGCTGCCTATGCAGCAAACGCACGTGAAGATGTCACCAGCAAATCAAAATATAAACCATTGACGGTGCTTAGACACCACCCCATCCTCAATGTTAGCCGTCTAGCTGAAGCTAAGTCTTACCAAGTGTAAGTTTATTATCATCAACTGGGAGAGATATAAGCAATGCATTGAAGACTTGCTTGACTTTGTGAAATTTAGCAGCGTTACCTTCAGCCTCGTCACTGGTGCAAAGTTCTACCAGTGATTCTACTTCACAGGGCATGTAAAAAAAAGTGTCAGGCAGACTCTTACACTTCACCTGAGCTTTTTCCCTGCCATACAAGTTTTTTTGTTATGGTGTAGGCCTCTGAAATCCACCCTGAATCATCTCACACTACCTTTTCTGCAGCTACCTGCCTGGTCACTGGTGAGCATTTCAACCCTGCCACAAGGTCACGTTGCATCGTTTAGAAGGCTAGTCACACCAACAAGTCTGACTGCAAGGATGCAAAACTAGCCTTCTCAGGTGGTGCGTTTGCCACCAGTACCACAAACCTAATAGTACTGGAGAAAGAGAAGAAAAATGAGAAGACACAGAAACAAGCATTTGATCCTCTGCCCAATCCCTTTGTGATGATCTCGTCCTCTTCCAGACACAAAACCCTCCCCTCTTGGAAAGAAGACAAGACACTCCAGTTCTCAACCAACCTCCCCCTCTCACTCACCACTCTTGCCGGAATCTATAGACAGTTGAGGATGTTCTACTGTACGTCTATGTAATTGTACACTTCAATGGCTGACACTAAGACCTTGATGTCCCCAGTTTCTTACGCAGTTACTCGCCTACCACCCGCACAGCTCATTCTGTGGCCTATGTGAAGCACTCTACTGTTCTCTTGGGTAGTTCAATGTTTTACAATAAATAAAATGAAACTAAAAAACTGAAAAAACGTTTGTAACTTTAAAAAAAAAGGATAGACAGCCTTGGTAAAAATTACTAGTTACATTTTAAACATTTTCAGTTTCAAATTCTAGCCTTTAAGAAACGATTACATACTGATTGAGCTGAAACTATACCTGGATTTCCATTATGGTAACACAATCATCTATTCACTAACAATTGACAAAGATGCTGAGACTGCAGCTCTAACACCCCATTGATATAAAGGTTCCCACTGACTCACCATCGCCCATTGCCGTGAAGGAACTCACTGCTGTTGAGGCATCTCAAGCGCCCCTATTATTAAAGTTTCACCCCACTGACTCACAGAAATACCAGACTCTGTGTCAGCATTGATGCTACAAGACAAGCCCTTACATTGATATCAATGCACCACCTTAATCATCTCCGCTGTTGATATTGACATGTGAGCAAAAGTCCTTACATTGACATCAGTGGTCACCTGAAGCACTGTCACAAAAGGTGTTAACACCGCACCCTGAGTACCTATAGTTAAGGAGGTATTCTTTGACTCACTGTCAGGGATGACCCTGAGTCTGCATCTCGAGCATCATTTGTTGTTAAGGTTTACCCCACTGAGACATCCCAGACTTTGTCGCCATAGACTCTAAAAGAGAAGACCTTACATTTTTGTCAATGCACCATCTGAATCACAGTCGTTTGAGACACTGACACTACAACAAAAGTCCTTACTTTGATACAAATGCACCACCTGTGTCATCCTCACAATTTACGGTGACATTATAACATGAGTCCTTACCTTGATATCACTGCGCCACTTGAATCACCATCACAATGTAATTGGGGTTACAATATGAGTTCTAATATTGAAATCAAAGCAGCATCTTAACCATCGCTGTTGAAGATATTGACCTGGACTCTGAGTCCCCCGATATTGAGGATACACCACCCCAATGCCCCATGTATATCCTGACTTACTGTCGCTGATGACGTTGAGGGTGCTGAAGGTGCTGAAGACGCTCTTGGCCACGAAGTCGAGGTTGCTGGTGGCTAAGCAGGCATAGGTTCCTTGGTCTGCAGCTTCCACTCGGGCAATGTATAGGTTACCAGTCACCTGTGACACAAAGTGGCGCTCGTCCACAGGCACAAACTTAGGGAATTCATTCAGGAGCCATCTGTAGTAGAGCACTGCTGATAGAGGGGCAAGTTCACTTGGGAAGAGGCAAGTAACTGTTAGCACTGTTAGTACATATGAAACACTGGATAAAGGGGCAGAGACAATCATTACCAGGTCGCAAGGACTTTGGGGACAACTGTAACCAAAACTCACCTCGGAGTAAGAACACATATCACCAGTAATTTCAATGGTCAACGCAATGGTGACCAGAGATCACTGCTGGGGCACAGGGGTCAACAATGACCAGAACTCAGTCATAATTAATGTCACTGCTAGTTGTTGCTGGCGACCCCAAGGAATCAACAGTGACTGGAGACACCGCACCTTGATGTCAGCAGTCTATGGATCTCGCCTCCAGTGTTTAAAGATCAGAACAGACCAGACTCAGTGTACTGGCATAGAGTGCAGTAGAGTGGTGTATGGTACGGATCAGAAAGCAGTGGCATAGAGTGCAGCGGCAGGGAGTGGTATGTTGCAGAGTAGAGTGGTGCAGAGAAGAGTGGTGTAGAGTTCAGTGGCAGACAGTGCAGCATTGCAAATTAGACTGTTGTTGAGCACAGTGGTGTAGTATAGCCTGGTGTAGAGTGCATTGGTATAGAGTGCAGTGGGGTAGAGTGGGGCAGCGTAAAGTGATGTAGAGTGCAATAGTGGAGAGTAGATGCTTTAAATGGGCAGGTGCTGTACGGTACAGAGTACCTGCACTTCTTTAAGTTGAAAGGGAGAGTACCTGCACGTCTCAGCACTGCTGAAATACATTTGATGGGAATAGTACTGCCACTGCTCAGGAGCAAAAGTCACTCTAAATAGTGATTATCTCCACTTCTATATTTCCATTTAAAGCACTGGTGGACAGCAAAGGGACAGACAGTGGGAGGAGGGCGTGACGAGCAAGCATGGCCAAGGACGCCAGGAGGAGGGAGGAAGCAAGCAACCCCACAGAGAGGAGGGAGCAAACAAAACCACGAATAAAGGGAAGACGGTAGGAGGGGGACAGGGTAAGCACAGACATGGAAGAGGGGCGACTGAATGGAGCTAACAACACCAGGACAGCGGGAGGAGGGTGGGATGTGGGTGGGGAAAACAAGGACTGGCGAAGGTGGACTGCAAACACATGTATTCTTATAGAATGCAAAGTGACAAATAAAAAAATGTACCTCCAGAAGCCCATGGTCAGTGGAGTGACACTGGCATGGACAGGAAGCGGTACTTGGTCTATGCTCCACTGAAGGGAAAAACACACAAGACAAAGTGAAGCCAGGAGGTGATGACCAATGAGAAGCAAGGAAACGAGAGTGACGCTGAAGCCAGCCAATGGCAAGCAATGGGCAGTCCCTAAACCCTTCATAATTTTTTGAGAACAATATGCTCGCAAGCGACAGCACACCCACTGTTTCAGGGGTGACCTAAAAATGAAAAATTCCCAAAATTCTCTCATTTCGAGCTGCATAACACATCCACCTTGTTACTGACTCCATGACTATAATGTGCTTTAAACTACTTTTTTTCCACTGTTCAGGAGCAAGTTGTTTAATTAGTCCTGTTCCCCAACAAGAATCTTAATGAGTCTGGCTCATATTGCCCACCTTCCTTAACCTAGCTGAGCAGTAAACTATGCCTAAAATCACTGTGTATACAATGTACAATGTTTTATGATATTACACAACTAGCTAACTCTAGTCACATGGAAGTCCTTTTTCATAACATCATTCTTAATTTATGTTTGCTGCATTTGGGGGCAATAACTTGGGACACAATGATGGTTCTTCATTGGTCTGGTTTACCTGCTTCTAGTGGTGGGACAAAGGATAAATTCGTCGATTTTGCACCAACTTGCATTGTCAGGGGAACTCTCTAGGCTGATACTTTGCCTCTAAATGTCTTTTGTTTGACCATGGAACCATAGGTTTCTCTTAATAGATCTTTTCATTCACACCAGGAAATGAAAACAATACAGGTGGAAGCCTTATTGAGTTGGTAATCAAACTGCAACATGCACACCAGCAGTACATGCCATAGGCCCTTTTCACAAAGGTGGATTTACAAGTGTAAATGTATTCATGTGTAAGTCTACTTCTACATATACACGGTTCTGCTAGTCACCATTTCCCAGAGTAGAAGTACACAACAGTGTAGACATACTAAACAAAAGACCATAAGGCCCGACTACATCGTGTGCAATCCGCTAATCAATGTTCCCTATTTTTGCAGAATCATTAACATGCCTGCCTTTGATGCAGATGTCTGGACTTATCTTTCCAACAAAATGTGAAAGTGTCAAGTCACTCAGACAATAATATAGATCAGAACACCTGATGTGGCATCAGTCTGGAGCAAGTGCCTCGTTATCTCCATTTCAAAGTCAGACCAGAACAATAACCAAAACTGTGAAGCCTGAATTGAATTATTTATATCTTATTCGTTTATGGGAATGCATCTAAGACTTGCATCTTGATGCACATAGGTTATGACAGACATTCGTTAAGTAATGTGAAAAAGTCTCATCTTAAATAAGATACAGTATAAAAAGGCTGCCACTAGTCCACTTGGGAGGAGAGGTTCTTAGCCTCAGATTATTGTGCAAGATACTACCAGAGAAGATCTTGACTGTCACAGCTGCCACTGCATCTCACTTTCTACTGGAAGCTGATATTGAGTCAGGACAGGGAGGAGAGGACCTGATGTGATGTGTGTTAATCCTTAGCAGGGAACACAGTCTCTCTGTCTTTGGACAACTACATTGCTTTGCCCTAAACAGGGATGCTTTGCGCTGATTCGCCTTAAGAATCTTTGGGCCAGATTTACAAGGCCCTAGCGCCTCCTTGTGCCACATTAGCATAATTTGTTTTACACTAATGTGTCTCAATAAGGCAAGAATCACTGCGCCATATTTACAAAGTGGCACAATGCATGCATTGCGCACTTTACGACCCCTTGCACCAGATTATGCCTGCTTCAGACATAATGTATGCAAGGGGGGCATTCCGGTGTTAGGAGGCCCGCAAAAATGGCGCAATGAAATCTTGTAGATTCAAGATTTCATTGCGCCATTTTGGCCGTTATTTTTAACGCATGCTCAAAGCACCCATTGAAATCAATGGGCCTCCTTGCATTTTGCTGCACTAGCGTCAAAATGTTTCATGCTTGTAAAGCAAAGGGCTAAAACAACATCAAAAAGTTTGAGGCTATTGGCCTAACATGCACCATTGTGCGCTGTATTGCAAATATGGCACACCCGTGATGTCCTTATGGCGGTGGGGTGGCGCAAGAAATCTGGCGCATCAGTACTGATGCACCAGATTCTTGTTAATCTTGGCCTTTAGGTGCAAGTTATATTATTCAATGCTCTCCTAGTGTAGCGCATAGAAGTAGATTTTAAATTTTTATATGGCATTTTAATTGTGGTAGAATTGTTCATTTAATTCTTGTTGTCAACAGCTTTCATTTGTGCTGCTATTGTGATATTTTATGCGATTTAGTTAGACATGCTAAGCAATAGATTGAGACTGTTGAAATAACATTTTAGTTAAAGTGTCTTTATTCAGTGCAGTTTGTGTGTTTGTGGTATTAAGGAGAATAAAATAGGTTTGTTTCCAGTCACCACGGCATCCCCGGAACTCTGTTTGTGGACTGCTAGTAACTGACAAGCATTGACTCCATCCACTTCAACTATGTATTCGGTGGAGTTCTGCGAGGCTACAACAACCTGCCTTTCACATTCAAGCGTTGGAGCATTAAATTGAGTTCACTCGCGTTACCGGTGGGTGTGAAAACATACCTTGTAGAGCTAAAGTCTTTGTTTATGCAACATTGGCACCCAACGCAGGGACTGGAGTTTCTGGGAAACCTTAAGTAGTTTCTTCTTGATATGCACACACATGTGAACCATTATTAGGTTATTGCAGGAACGTTTGTTTTAATCTTGGTTACCTCCTACAGGGAATAAGGGAGCACCTATTGCCGTAGGTTTACCAAGCTTGACTTTTGAAAAGGTTATTTCCCATCCTAGGGGTTTTCTAATTCTTTGAATTCATGCCACTTGAGTCAGTTTCAATTCAGTTTGATTACATGATGGCCACTATTTCGATAGAAGCCAATCACTGTGAAACAGTTACCCAGCATCTCAAGCTACGAGGTGCCCCCGATGTGAGGGGGAGGGGAAGTCCCTCTTGTGATAGCCAATCATTTTACTAATGGCTGGAGTCCGAGGCTAAAGACACTGCCTCTGAGCAGTTTCAGGCTTATAAATAATAGGCACCTGCTGCACTCTATAAGACATGTCAAGATCTGGAAATCATTTTGCCTTTCCAGAAACACCAAAACTCGTTTGCTGGTCAGTTGCCACATACACACAGGAATATCTCTTTGGGACCCCTGAGCAATGATGGGGCTGTGTGGCCAGTACTAGCTGGCTACACACCCTTTACACATCCTGACACATAAGCACTTGCCAATGTCAACGGGATCTTGAATTGCACCATCAACTCTAGACCAGCTCTAATGGCTGGACCAGTAGTTCAGAGACAGGCACACTCCATTAGTCTCCAGACTATAAATAATATCATGGGCAACATGCCCCCAATGTGTGATGAAATGGCCTTCTGGATTGCTGAAATCAAACCCTTTTAAAAGTGTATTTTCTTAATGCAGTATGAGTGTGTGGTATTAATGTACTAATGTTATGCGATAAGTGAACATTTCTCAAAATCTGCACTTATTTATTACAGGGTGTGACACTTGCAACACTATGAGCTTACAGCCCTTTATAACTGCACTTTTCTACAATTGTTTACCCATAGCTTTAGGTAATTCACTTTCTCTTTTCACCCTTGTTCCTTTGTGCTTGACATGGTTCACAGTTTCATATTATTTAGTGACTCTACCAAAATCGAGCACTCATTTGTAAGGTCTGTTCTGTGCACTGCGGGTAGATGCCTCATTTTCTATTGGTAGACTTCATTACATGCCTTCTTGGAGGATGTGACATTTTTGCAGGTTGGTGGGCACTCACTCCTCTGTGGTCACATCCACTCCAGGCAGGTCTCTGGCAAGGCTGTGTAACCAGTGAACAGAGGGACACAGATCAGGCATGGACGTCATTTAGGAGCCACCAGGGGTTGCAGCTGGGACTCTAGCTTGCCCCTTTCAAAAGGCTTTGCAACCCCGACCTCGGATGTGGCAAAATCATTGGCAAGAACACAGGGGCAGCTCTGCATTCTGTCATTCTAGTAATAGTGAATAATATTCTATTATTCAATATTTGTGTAATAACAAATGGATCATCCTTAGCTGAAACAGGGCTTTTGGTGGCAGTAAAAAAAAAGTAAGTAAAAATGGTTTTAAATGTATGTTGTGTGCTTGCTTGTGGATGAGAGTATATTTTTGTGGGAGAGATAGCGTCTGTGTATGAGAGCATGTGTCTGTATGTGTGTATTAGTGATAGTGAGTGAGAATCAGTGACAGGTAGTGAATGAGATCGTGTGAGGCCCAGAGTTACTATTCTTTGACACAAGGCAACATTGCATCAAAATTGCTGCACTGTCTTGTGGCAAAGGGAGAGAGAAAAAATACACCATACTTTTCTCTCCCTGTCTGCTGGTGTACTTTTGGCAGCCATGCACCAATGCAAACACCCTCGCGCCATAGTGCTAGGGTGTGTGTTCTTTAAAACATAGGTGTTGTAATTTAAGGGTCCCCTCTAGTACAATGTATGCTTTAAGGTTTTTCCCACTTTGTATGTGTGCTGTACAACACAGCACATGTACAAAGATACAAAAACGAGAAAAAATGAAAGTGTTTCTCCTCATTACACCTGCTTCAAGGCGTTGTAAGATTTTGGTGCAAATTCACGTCTACCAATGTATGTAGATAGGTATTGGCATCAAAAGCCATAGGTGGCTGCATAGGAACGCCCATGCACCAACCATTAACACCCCTTGTTGCAAAATAACACAGAGCAGTAAACGGTGCAATTTTGGGTTAATTTGGAATACTATCCTGCACAAATTAAGATTTGCTTTGGATAGTAAATCCCACCCTAACACTTTACCCCGAGTTTGCATAACAAAAGTGGCACAAACACAGTGCAAAATGTTAGTAAACCAGGCATGAGTGTCAGTAAGTATGAGTAAGTGAGAATGAGTGAGACTAAGAATGAGTAAGAATCAATAAGAATGAGTGTAAGGTAGTGTAAGAGATGTGAGTGAAAACAAATGAGTAAGAGTGACTGTGACTGTAAGTGAGAGAATGAGTACAAGTGAGTGCAAGTGAGAATAAGATGTGATGCCTACAAGTTTGTTGTTGGCCCTGGCATACTGAAAGTAAGTATTGTCTTATATGAATACCCAGGGCAAAATACTGGTGCTGGCATACTTGCCGCATTTTTTAGCATGAGAACACCTGTGACAAAATACTAGCACTGACACACTCAGGGTACTTCTTGATATAAAGGGAATCAATAGTAAAATACTGGTACTGGCATATCAGTGGTAGTTCATTCACAGCATATAGGGCACCTGTTGAATAATATTGGCATACTTAAGGAAATTCTTGGCATGCCGACACCAGTGTCACAATGGAGGTAATTAGTGGCATAAAGTTGGACATCTTGGCATATGGGAGAGCGGTAACTATGACAAAATCCTAACCCTGACATACCAAGGTAATTTTGGCATAAGGGTCACCTGTGGTATATTGTCAGCATATATTGCAAAATTTTGCCACTGGAATATTTTGCTATTTTTTTATATATGGGAGCACTCATGGAATATGGAGGTACCCATGACAAAATTCTGACCCTGGCACAAAGGAGGTAATTGTTGACATTTGGGGCACCCATACCAGATTTTGAAAAAAATGGGGCCAACTCCTGGGGAAACATGAAAGGATTTCAATATTTAATGAGTTCCCTTTCAGTGCCTATAGCATTTTAACATATTTATGAGGAACTTGTGATTTAAAATGCATGATTTCACATCAGTCTCTTTAAGATGTTCTTAGGTGGAGGAGATAACCCATGGAAGAGGTCTGGCTTAGCTGATTTGTTTGCTCACTACAATTCAAGCCAAGTATCATGCCTTAGAACAAGTCAATACCATAAGATAGGTGGTGTGTAGACTATACATGTGTGCTGTTCTGCTAATCATGCAGTTATTATGGAACTTCAGTGATGTCAATAGTTGTGATGTTAGGGTCGCATGACATGCCTTCCTGGCAAAAATCAAAGCCTTGGGTCGTTTGATGTCACTTCCTGTGATGTAATTATGGTCAAAAGGTATATGATGTCACTTCCACTACCCCCTGACATTTTGATGAAGGGACTCTCATGGGAGCAGGAGTTGGAACCCCCGTAGTGACCACCGCTCTGAGCAATATAAAGCACATTAACAGAGTGGCTTTCCCACTGGGTCTTAGAGACTCCCTGTCTTGCTTCTCGGGCAGTGCGTTATTATATGTATCCAGCCCGCCTATCAACCTCTCCAATCACATTCGATGAGGTGGTATTTGGGTGGTTCCCGGGTGTTAGGATTAACTGAAAAACACCGTTGTGCATATATAAAGAGCAGCACTTGCTGGCTTCATCTAAAAGTTTTTGACCTCGTCAGATATTTAAATATAACTCGCTCTAGTGAACTGGGCAGCAGTGCTGTGTATAAGACGTGAAAGCTACATAGAGAGATGAGTTAGTTTCCCGGCATCCATGCCGGACAGCATTTCTTTTGTTAAGATAAACATCTTAACCAATTTTGTGTATTTATTTTAAGGTTGTTTCATTAGTTCTGTCGGTGCTGCTCAGCAAGAAAATTAAATAGCCTTTCTTAAAGGCAATTAAGGCGTGGGGGATCTGCCAGGAGAAGATGGAATGTTCTGACCTGGGCGACTGTTGTATTAGATTCTTCAGTGCCCGACCTGGAGATCGATGACTGATGGCATGGATCCAGTTTGCCTCACACTGAATCACTGCAGCTGCTCTGTTTCTACAAATGTAGATTTATAGCTGGAAGAATGGCCTACCCCACGGCAGCCTGGGTTTGTAAATGACAGAGTCTTGCATTCATTAAACTTTAATCCAGCACGCCGTACTGGACTAGAGAGCCATCGGCAGTCTACCAAGTACTTGCAGCTCTCCGAGAGTCGATACGCATTATGTACCCAAGCAAGAGACCTGCACAGCTACGTGGTGGACCCATGCTCATTGGGCCCATTCCAATTCCAATGTGATGGCCTGGCCACAGTAACTGGCAAACCTCACAACATACGTGTGGTTATAGAGCAGAGCCACCATACGGTCAGGGATGCCCTAGACTCCTTGATTGTCTGTACCCCACTATGTCATTCACATAACTTATACCTGTAACTGGAATCCTCAGTTTTATTCAAAGTGGAAACTGTCACTCACTAGTCTCAACCAGGAATGGATTGTGTGGTGAGGTGGGGAGACAAAGCAGGGATAAACAATAGTGAGTAACATCTGAAGCCTCATCAGGTACCCATTCAAGCCAGGAGCTAAGTTACCCTCATGCAATAGACTACGAAGCACACATGCTCCTCACATGCTACAGCTTAAATCAGACTCTACGTTATCTTCTAACTCAAAGGCCTGGGAGTGGCCACCAGCTGAGTTCTAGCATGTGGGTTGGGTGGATGGCATGGAGAGTGGCCAAAGAGATAGATTTGCCTTCTTCCATGCCACCATGCCCTCCATGTATGACAGCTTCTCGTTGGGGTAGCAGGAGTGCTTGTCTCAGCCACGTCACCTACTAAGGGGCTGATGTCTTGGGGCACCAGCTTCCAGGCAGGTGGTGACCACCCATGGATGCAGTAATGTTTGGTGTCTGTGTTGGGCCTGATTGGTTAATTTGGAAAAGTTAAGTCAAATGCCACATATCTGATCTATTTATAGGGTAAAGTTATAATAAGGGCAGTAGGGCTCACTTATTTATAGTGAAAAACAAGTCAGAAGGCTTTGCAGGGTAGATTGCTATCATGCTATATTTTGTCACACCACATCTCAAAGATTAGTGTGGTAGACAATGGTTTTAGTGTTGGTTACCCCCTCTGACAAATCTTTAGGGTAGAACATTTGCATTATGATAATCCTTGTTAGACCCTTTTAGGAGGACATATCTATTGTTTTGCCAAATGTATTTTTGCACCTACTAGTAATTTTCAAATTGTCTGCCTAATGGTTACCTAGCTGGAAGGCTTATGCTTAATACAGTAGGCCTTAACTGCTTATTTTATCAAGCCAATGACAAAGGCTATATACTTAATTTATTCACTGACAAAATTTATTAGGAAAGGTACTGACAAAGGCCTGGCTTTTTTTTGTGAAAAAGATGTGCTATTGGATTTATGCAATTGTGCAGCGTGGCATTTTTCGCATAATTATAGATTTGCCGCACTTGCCACATAATCCATCATCTGCTGCATAAACTGCAGATCGTAACATAAAAAATGTTTTTAGCTCAAACGGTTCAAAGGTTACTAAAAACACAGCCTTGCGTGTTGCAGTTCTGTTGAAGACCCTTTGCAAAGGTAGACTGATCACCTTTCTGTTGCTTATTGCTATCTTTGGGTGGTACATTGGTACTAACGAGGTGCAAATAATATTCAGACAGTGGTAACAAGTATAACAAGCATTTGCAATGCAATAGGTCTCACTTTTGCTTGAGTTAGAACTACTGTCACTGTAAAGTCATAACTGGACTTTTCTTGCCACATAAATTGGTCAACCGTGCCTCATAATTTCATCTTTTCCTGGCATATAATTCCAGTGACCCTGCATATAACTAAAGCACTTCCATTTACCTTCTTCCTGTATCTGCAGCAAAAAATAAAAATGTTTCCCTTTAGCATCCTAATTTAAATCTGCCATGCTAATTCCAATAGAATACAACTTTCACCACCTCACCATCAGAGTTGCTGGCTGGCTAACACTTTCCCCCCAAAAAGACACAAGACAACCACAAAGGAGAAATAAACTAGAAGGGTCACCCAAACATATCTAGAGTGTTCAAACAGGCATAGTGTAATAAGGATGTTAAGCTGGGCTGAATCATGGTCATAAATGTAATAAGTAGAGATTATTAAAACATATACAATTATCATATAAACCTTTATCATAAACTTTTAGAAATAAACTTTTGGCATTGGACTGTAATGCTCAAAACAGACACTAGAGGGCACCATAACAAACATATCGTTAGTAAGAAACATAGACCCTCATTATGACATTGGTGGTAAATGCCGCCTACCGCCACAGCGACGGCCACCAACGTACAGTCGCCTTGGCAACCAGCCGCTAACCACATTACGACCGTAGACGGAATTCCACCAGTAGGCTGGTGGAATCCCGTCAACGGTCATGGCGGACAGCGGTAAGGTAGCGCTGCTGCCAGCAGCAGCATCACGCCAGTAAAACACCGTTTACCGTATCATGGTCCATGATATGGCCTGGCGGTGTTTTACTGGCGGACGCTGCTGCTGGCAGCAGCGCCACGTCCCGTCTCATGCCGGAGGACCCCCTGCAAGCAGCTAAGTCAGGTTCTCCGAAAGGAGAGGGGGTGAGGGGTGTTGTGTGTGTGTTGGGGGGGGTGTTGTGTGCATGTGTGGGGGTGCTGTGGGGGTGTTGTGTGTGTCTGTTTTTGTATGCGTGCATGTGGGTGTGAGTCACGTGGAATGCGTGCATGAATGACTAAATGTGAGGGTACGTGTATGTTTTGTGTTGTGAATGCTTGTGTGCGACAATGTATGTTAGTGTGTATTGCGGTGTGTGGGTATGTATGTGTGCATGCGTGGGTGGATGCGGGTACGCGTGTGTGTATCAGTGTGTATGTGTGCGCGTGTGGGTGTGTAAATGTGCGGGGGGTCAGGAGAGGGAGGGGAGGACTCTGGGGAGGGGGAGATGGGTGGGTGAGACCCCTATCAGTGCCAGGGAAGGAATTCCCTGGCACTGATAGTGTCTACCACCATGGTTTTCGTGGTGGTACGGAAGCCACAAAAACCATGGCAGTAGGCGGGGTCATAATCCCGAGGGTGGTATTGTGACGACCGCCTGGTCGTAATAGCCCCCATGGTCATGTAACCATATTGTTAGCCCCTAGAGAGCATAACCCCATGAAAGAAACAGGAGAAAGTAATGCAGTATAACCATATACTTAGCCTCTAGAGGGCTAGCAGGCCTACTGCAATGATATTGCAAACAAGGCCTTTAAAACAAAACTTCTCCCAGCCTGGAAACAAAAGTTCTAGCCATGAGAAAGCTTAAAAGACACTGAATGGTGGGAGGGATTATTATGTTAGGGCCCGCACTAACCTAGTGTGGGGACCCAGTGATGATGTAGACAGAAAGGGCGTTTTGAAGGTGGTCCCATTGTCCTCGTAATACCACTAGACCCTGCATTGCTTCCGCATTTGGAACCTTGCACTGCTTGTCTCAGACCATGCACTGCTTGCCAGCTTCTCCCTTTCAGACCTGGTGCAGGATTTACCCCACCCTTTAAGTTCCTCTCTCTTTCCCCAGTGCTGCACCTGAAGCTTCCCTGCATTGGACCACAACCTGCTCCCTGCTTGTACCCTGTACTGATCTCCCTACCATTATAATCATGATGAGGAGAAATATCATTAGCATCAGTGTCATTATTGAGTAGGTACTTCCCACATGATCGTCTCTTAGTGCGGGCCATCGATGGGAGAATTCACACAATTCACAATTCACACAAGCAGTTCTTAAGGTGAAGATTCTTTACTAATGCAGTTGGGATGGTTGTTCCACCAGCGAACTCCTGGTATCCCACCCTGCGGCCTCCCGCTGCGGTAACCATGCACTGTTCAGCTCTTGATCACAGTGATCTGGTAGGACTGGTGGATTTGATTTGGTCAAGGAGACCCTCCATTTGAACTCTACGCTGCCCCTCCCTACCTTCTTTGGTCCCTGTGCTGCTTCCTGCTGCCTTAAGCCTGAACTAATGCTGACCCCATGGCCCTGCGGCTCCCCGCCCCTTTGATCTTACGTCCTCACCCCTTTAGGCGGTGCACTGCCTGTCCCTGGACCCTGCGCCGCTCAGACCTCAACCTCTTTTTTTTTACAATCAAAATGTATTCCCAAAGCTCTACTAACATCCAAGACAGGTACAGCAACCTGGACAGCAACACAAACCAACAGTTACAAGACAGGTGTTACCAGAGTGTGCTTTGCTGACACAGACACACATGCACAAATACACATTCACGCATACAAGCGAAATGCGAATGCAAAAACACATAAATGGTAAACCGTGTGCAGCAGTGCACAATTCATTGTATGTGGGAATTAACCATGCATTACTATTAGCCTTCTAACATCTTTTCAATATATAAAAGCCCCAACGATTGGTGTTTCCAGTGCTTGCTGTTATTGGGTATCAAATGCCTCCTGACTGTAAGGTGTTTTCTTCTGAGAAAATGTACCACGCTAATCACAGGACACTCGACTATTCCCTCCCCCAAAAGACTCTTGACACTAGAACCATCAGCTAATCAGGCAGTCTATGGGGGTCATTCTGACCCTGGCGGTAATTACCGCCATGGCGGAGGTTGGCGGTAGCACCGCCAACAGGCTGGCGGTGCTCCGCCGGGCATTCTGACCGCGGCGGTACAGCCGCGGCCAGAAGTGGAAAGCCGGCGGTGTACCGCCGACTTTCCGCTGCCCATGGGGATTCTGACAGCCCATACCGCCATCCTGTTCCTGGCGGTTCACCCGCCAGGAACAGGATGGCGGTATGGGGTGTCGTGGGGCCCCCGTAAGAGGGCCCCAGAAAGAATTTCAGTGTCTGCTTTGCAGACACTGAAATTCGCGACGGGTGCAACTGCACCCGTCGCACCTTCCCACTCCGCCGGCTCCATTCTGAGCCGGCTTCCTCGTGGGAAGGGTGTTTCCCGCTGGGCTGGCGGGCGGACTTTCGGCGGTCGCCCGCCAGCCCAGTGGGAAAGCCAGAATGACCGCCGCGGTCTTTCGGCGGGAACCGCTTGGCGGGCGGCGACCGCCGTCCGCCGCGGTCAGAATCACCCCCTATATGTTTAACCAAGCAGAGATTAAAAAACTCATATTATCAAAGTCGATCCAGTAGGCAAAGCACATAAATAGATAAAACGCTGCATCCCTTGGGTAGTTGTGTGCATTTACCCTGATGTACTGATCTTCCAAAGTGCCTGTGTGAGACTTTGAAAATGGCTGAGGTGGAAATGTTACCTCTGACTCTAAATCCCATGCCTTCAGTTCTCCATCTCATCTGCGCAGTCTGTAAAATGGTAGACCAATTTTGTATCGTTGCACCCCCGCACCCCTCCCCAGGTGAACATATAATGTCTCAAGGGCTGAGGGTTCATCTTTGCAGATGAATTTAAACTTGTACGGTAATCACCGCTCTTAACTGCTCCAGTAATCGTTTTAGCGCTGACAATTTGGAAGAAAGTCCACAGGACAGCGGAGGAGACTTGGAGCACCACATAAAGGAAGTGAGTTGAAGCAGTCCCCCATTAGCACACCAGTGCAGAAGCTCCTTCACCTCAGCTTTAGAGAGTTTCAGTGGGAGTCTGAAAACCCACTGACCTCTAGAAGCAACTGCCCTTCTGAGCAGGGAGCTTGTTTCATGCTTGGCACAGGGTATGTGCTTTCGTCCTCCATTGTGAAAATACAGGCTGGGCACTGAGAGCTGCTGAGTGACAGGATTGGTTCAACAATTGGTGTCAGGAGTGGGATCTGTTTCAAACACTTGCTGAAGCACCTGGCAAGGCAATGCTGCTGTTGACTAACAAGACACAAATACAACAATTCCTGCTTACCTGGGTAATGTGGCGGTGGGTGGCAGTGGATCATCGCACCCCAGCCCTCGGTGGCCTTGACTGCTCCACGCTCCTCGGACGAGAACTCCTGCAGATCTGAAATCACAAGAGAGAGCTGAGAACAAATAGGGTGGTGATGGGAACATGGAATGTAGACATTGTTAGGGCCCAAAATCATGGAATCTGCTATAGTGTGGTTTCTATTAAATTACACATTCTACATGATCTCCGACTTCACCCATGCTCGCCTAGTAGTATCGTTCCATTAGCATTTAAAATTATTTTTTATTACAAGCATTGCAGTTCCGAATAAAATTCATTGAGCCATTTTCTGTTACATGTGGTGTAGTTTTGAACACAGCTGTGCTTTACATTCTGATGTTTGCCAGTTACTACAATACACACTTTTCTGTTCAATGAGCAGTACCTATTACCAATACTATATTAGAAGGGTTGTGTCCTGAACTAAAACACCAAGCAAGCTTGCTGTGTTGTAACATGACAACTGGAGGAAGAAGATTGTAAAATGCAGCCGTTGATGAAGAAATATAGCGAAATTAAGACCATAAACTAAACAAAGTTTACTAGTACTGAGTTCAGGTACCCAGATAAGCCACCAGGGTGATATCATTTTATATTGGGTTTCAGAGAATATATCTACTTTTTGAGCAGCGTGTTGATGTTTTGGGAATTTCACAGAAATTTTACTTCCAGGCATAGATCGACAGTCCCTTGCACTATACTAGTTAATTTCAAGACTAGCATATTTGCTCATTAGAGGGAGAGGAAGAAAGTTGAATTTGCAACTTAGAAATCATCCGCCCACATTAAAGTAGGGATGCTTAGCTCTAGTAGTATCTCAAGAAGAGGGTGGTGTTTAAAACAAACTTTAGCAAGCCTGTGGTTTCGCATTATTTAGCAGAGCAAGAGAAGAGGGCTGCCTTAGAGTAAACCTCAAGCATTAGGGATCCCTAATAAGATCCAGAAGCTCATTCAGACTTTTGGGGCACCTTCTTCACATGCTACCGATCCTGTTCTTGCCGAAGTCTGTTAGTAACTCTACAGTATTTGTTTCCAATGAGCTGAAAATGGAACGATATGTTTATTGGCATACTTACCACTAAGTATGTGATATTACATCTGTTGAGTTTAATCAGACAGTGTTTGTATACCAGAAGGGGCATGATTGAGATATACTTGCACTCCATGCCGCAAGACGTTTATCAGCATAGCCACAGTGGCTCTAGTTAATAGTACTCTCATATTTAAAGTTGTTAGTTGGTTTATGTCGAGTGGGTGGTATTATAACAATGACATGATAAGAATATGGGCCTGATTACGACTTTGGCGGAGGGGATTACTCCGTCCCAAATGTGAAGGATATCCCATCTGCCGAATTACGAGTCCATTATATCCTAAGGGAACTCGTAATTCGGCGGGCGGGATAATACCCTTCGCCAAAGTCGTGATCAGGCCCTATATGGGTTGTTTTACACGTTGTATAACTAGGCTTGAGGGAGTTGCTATTTGTTCATTTTTATATGCATATTTTATATTTTTGTTTTCATTGTATTTCAAAAACAGGAGATGAATTGTTTATATGGATAAGATCTATTGTACACTATGCTCTTCAATGTTTTATTGTCTTTTATGATTTGTGCTTCATATTGTATTACTTACACCTGTAAGCTAAAACAATAAAATATTGATTGCTTGGAAAGATAATGAACTCTGAGTGATTTGTCAGCATAGCCTCTCTTAAAGGTGCACAAGAACCTATTTTCCTCACCTTTGTATTCCCATCCAAACAGAGTGAAATAAGAATGTGATTGTTAAACATACCTGAGCGATGTGGGCCTTTAGCTGATAAAGTCCCATGTACACTACCTCTAGATCAAGAGATTTTTTATTAGAACATTGGAATGCTAAGAGACAAAATGAAGACAATGAAGTGGCTCTGGGCCCATAATATAGCCTTATAGACCACTGCTGTGAGCTATACCAGTTGTTCTGAGCCAGAGTTATAGGCCTAAGTTGCCGGTGAGGGCCTACCAACGAGGGAGAGGGCCTTTAACTGGAATAGCCCGAGGCAGAAGGGTTATAAAGTTATTAGAACATTCTACTCAATAAGGGTAGAATGTTCTGAATTAAAATGGAGAAACAAAAAGTCTAACATGAGAATGTTGGAGCCAAAGGCGTATAACAGCTATGATAAGCCCTGAGCCACTTCATTGCCTTTAATGGAACTCCCACCATTCCAATGTAATAATGGGTGGTACAGACCTTCTGTTCCAGCCTTCCAAAGTAAGTCTTTCTGTTTCTTCCTTTTAATTTAGAACATTGCACCCTCAGTGGCTGGAATATCTTAATCTTCTTATAACCCCTCTGCCTCAAGCTACTCTGGCTATTAAAGGCCCTCTTCCTCCTTATAGGCCCTTGCCTGCAGCTTAGGCCTACGGCTCACGTTCAAGGCCTTTAACAATCCATACAGTGGGTTATAATGCTCAAAAAATAAATGTCTCTTGAATTATTTGTTGAATTCCACAAGAAGTTGAAGACCCGGCTATTCACTTAGCCTTCTTGCAGGACCACCAAGACTGCCTGTATTCAGGCCCAGCCTCACCACACGCCTACTTTCACCTACTCAGCGCCTGTATTTGTGACGCCACAGACACTGGTGGCGCCCGACTTGCAGGCCGCTGTCAGATCGGCGGTCCGCGTCTCAGACGGCCGTTTCTGCCTCGGGCCGCAACCTGTTTTTTGGGCAGCGGCGTGATCTGAAACTTTCCTTTTGGGCTCTGTTTCGTGCTGCGCCCGCTTTTTGCCCTCATAGTTTTGCTTACCTGTTTTTTGCTGTTTTTCTTCTTTTCTTTTTTTTCCTTTTCTTTTTCCTTCTTTGGCCATATCTTCTCCTTCCCATGAGTCTTTGTTTCCTTCCCTGCATGCTTTGCTCACTACTTTTTACAGCTTGGCTATTTTCCCTTTCACATTAATGTGGCTTTTCCCAATCCAAGATGGTGTCTTCAATACTTCCTGCATGTCACGTCCTGTTTGTCAGTATATAAGCACAGTTGGTCTTCTGTTCCTTGTGCTGCAGACACTTCTACTGTTTTTCGCTTCCTGCATTTTTTTGTTCCAGACTTTTTTGTGCTTCTCTTTCTTCTTTAACATTTTTTTTCAGGAGTTCCTTGATCTGAGGTTTTTCCCAAGTTTGGGTTGGTGTTATATGCTACTGGTAAGGGTCGCAATTACCTTGTTCAATCCGGAACAAGCAAGAAACCAGGTGGTGCCCAGAGACAGGCAGATCACAGTGGTAAGAAGCGTTCAGGTCATGACAGTATACCCTTGCCGGTGATAAGCAGAGCTCTTTAAATCCATCTTACATTACATTTGGCTTGTTAGCTACCCGTCCTATGAAATACACACCTCCAGTCAGTCTACAATTCCTTTCGAAGGTAACTGCATAAATAAGCTACACATGCACATAGCGAACTATAATCATTCAAAGAACACAGAGTGCTGATTTTGTTTCAGTACTGAAAGGAGTCGGTCTACAGAATACCTAATACACTACTCTAGAGGTAAGGGCTAATGCTGTAGGCCACGCTCAGAGCATTCTTTACACTGTTGAAAAAGTAATTGTCCTGGAGTACATGGGTCAAACGACGGGGTCTGGAAGGTCTTTGTCATGTGTTCTTATTTCTTTCACAACTGCCTCATGGACTACAGAAGTCAGGTGTAGAGTACTTCAGAAGTGTCAATAGTAATGTGCTGAGTACTTTGGAAGTTTCAATAGTAATGCATCGAGTACTTCAGAAGACTCAATAGTAACATATCGAATACATCAGAAGTGTCAATAGTAACGCTTTGAGTACTTCAGAAAAGTCAATAGTAATGCATCGAGTACTTCAGAAGTGTCAAAAGTAACACATCCAGTACTTCAGAAGTGTCAATAGTAACACGTTGAGTACTTCAGAAGTGTCAACAGTAACGCATTGTCTCTTTCATAAGTGTCAAGAGCCGCGTGTTGAGTCTTCAGGGTTCCCCGTTGTCACCTTTTGTCATCGCTAAATATACCAGTTTACTTGGTAGCACCAATCGACTGTAAGCTCTTTTTAATTCATTCATCAATGATGCAAAAATCAATTTCCATGTCAAGAGAGGCCCAAAAGCCACACAGTTCAACACTGTTGTAAGTACATGGACGTCTTAATGGTGTTATAAGTTTGAAATAAAAGTCATACACCATCCTAACTGACTTTATTAAACACTTAAGCGAGAGAATGCCTTGTTTTAATCTGGCATGAGCAGTGCTTTAAATGGAAAAATAGAAGTGCAGGTACCCTGTAATAGAGTACCTGCTTGTTTCTGAGAAGTGCCGGTACTCTCCAATTAAAAGTATTACGTTTTTCTTGAGATATGCCGGTACTCTCCCTCTCAAAATAAAAAAGTGCCGGTACTCAGTACCGGTGAGTACCAGCCCATTTAAAGCACTGGGCATGAGTTTTAGATCACAAAGACTGAAAACCTAAAAAAGCACATCCTGATTGAAAACAGCCAAATTCCCACCTCCACTGACACCCATTCTACACCTCTCTTTGTTGTCACTGACAATAACCCCATCAGCAAGCTTTGAAATGCATATGAAAATAACAGAGTGTAGCCAGGTCTGATTCCCCGGACAGATTAAAGTTAATGCACTCAGACATTGTTGGTAAATGATTTCCCAAAACATATGCATTATAAGCTGCACATAGTTCTGCCTCGGATTCAGTCTGCTTTGTCTGATTCATTGCATCTGCAGGAAAAGTCCATTTTCTTTTACGGATGTCAGTAAAGGAGAGCAGGATTTCAGTGTTCATATTGTGTTCCCTTCCAAGAAGGAAAATATTGCCTCTAGCCTCCAGCAGCTTGAAGAAGTGGCTAAGTGCTTTATATTTAGCCCCTTTCCTCACCCTTTCTCCCCATCGTTTAAGTCTCTCGTGTCTAACAAGCATTTGGAATGCAATGGATCTCACGTTTGCTCCGATTAGAGCATTGTAAATTCTGAACTGCACTTTTCTTGCCACATAAACTGAAAAAATAAAACATTAGTTAACATAAGCGAGCTGATTCAATGCGAAATGAGCATGAAGGAGAGACACAAAAGGAAAAAGAAGTTCGGTCACAGTCAAACATATCGGCAATCATCCATGTAGCAGGGTCAATGTCCAAGGTGGTAACCAAACCACCCCAAGGAGGGACAAACGTAGAGCACTTACCAATGAGGACAAAGGATTTTTGAAAGGCAAGCCCACGAACGAGTGAAAGTGATGGGCATGCACTGGTCATGGTTAAAAGCCCACAATACAGGTCAATTTGCTTGACCTAAAAATGTGGGCGATGCTACAATACAGCGAAAACCGAGATGACTTCACTGAGCACAGGGTATAGAGGTGATATAGCCCGCAGGGCAACGCTGTACACTAAGACCTACATAACATATCAGTCTCTGTTGATAGTAAAGAGGCATTCCTTGTCAACACTGGGAGATACACTACTATTTCTGGGCCTTTATTCGGGGAGAAAATCTCTCACCGAGCCTGTAAACAGTACCTGCTTCTGCCACCTGTTCCTGCAAACAGTGCCCATTGCTGATATCTGACACTGAACAGTTCCCACTACAGTTACCTGTTGTGTACAGTAACAACTGGTGATATTATGACGTGTGAACAGTATGACCTGCTGATACCAGAATATGTGAACAGTGCCCTCTACTGATGTAGGCACCTTTAAACTGTACCCACTGTTGATCTCTGATAGTGAACAGTAACCGCTGCTGGTACCAGGACTTGTGAACAGTCCCACAGCTCATACCTGGGCCTGTGAATAGTATACGGTATGGGTCTTTGGACATATGAGTTGTACTCACTACTGATACTTGGACAAGTAAATAGTATCTGTAGGAAGTTGGCTCTGTATGTGCTATTTCAAAGTAAGGAATAGCATGCACAGAGTCCAAGGGTTCCCCTTAGAGGTAAGATAGTGGTAAAAAGAGATAATACTAATGCTCTATTTTGTGGTAGTGTGGTTGAGCAGTAGGCTTATCCAAGGAGTAGTGTTAAGCATTTGTTGTACATACACATAGACAATAAATGAGGTACACACACTCAGAGACAAATCCAGCCAATAGGTTTTGTATAGAAAAATATCTTTTCTTAGTTTATTTTAAGAACCACAGGTTCAAATTTAACATGTAATATCTTGTTTGAAAGGTATTGCAGGTAAGTACATTAGGAACTTTGAATCATTTCAATTGCATGTATACTTTTCAAGTTATTCACAAATAGCTATTTTAAAAGTGGACACTGCAATTTTCACAGTTCCTGGGGGAGGTAAGTTTTTGTTAGTTTTACCTGGTAAGTAAGACACTTACAGGGTTCAGTTCTTGGTCCAAGGTAGCCCACCGTTGGGGGTTCAGAGCAACCCCAAAGTTACCACACCAGCAGCTCAGGGCCGGTCAGGTGCAGAGTTCAAAGTGGTGCCCAAACGCATAGGCTCCAATGGAGAGAAGGGGGTGCCCCGGTTCCGGTCTGCTTGCAGGTAGGTACCCGCGTCTTCGGAGGGCAGACCAGGGGGGTTTTGTAGGGCACCGGGGGGGACACAAGCCCACACAGAAATTTCACCCTCAGTGGCGCGGGGGCGGCCGGGTGCAGTTTTAGAACAAGCGTCGGGTTCGCAATGGAAGTCAATGAGAGATCAAGGGATCTCTTCAGCGCTGCAGGCAGGCAAGGGGGGGCTTCCTCGGGGAAACCTCCACTTGGGCAAGGGAGAGGGACTCCTGGGGGTCACTTCTGCAGTGAAAGTCCGGTCCTTCAGGTCCTGGGGGCTGCGGGTGCAGGGTCTTTTCCAGGCGTCGGGACTTAGGTTTCAGAGAGTCGCGGTCAGGGGAAGCCTCGGGATTCCCTCTGCAGGCGGCGCTGTGGGGGCTCAGGGGGGACAGGTTTTGGTACTCACAGTCGTAGAGTAGTCCGGGGGTCCTCCCTGAGGTGTTGGTTCTCCACCAGCCGAGTCGGGGTCGCCGGGTGCAGTGTTGCAAGTCTCACGCTTCTTGCGGGGAGATTGCAGGGATCTTTGAAGCTGCTCCTTTGGATAAAGTTGCAGTCTTTTTGGAGCAGGTCCGCTGTCCTCTGGAGTTTCCTGCCGTCGTCGAAGCAGGGCAGTCCTCAGAGGAGTCAGAGGTCGCTGGTCCCTTTGGAAGGCGTCGCTGGAGCAGAGTTCTTTGGAAGGCAGGAGACAGGCCGGTGAGTTTCTGGAGCCAAGGCAGTGGTTGTCTTCTGGTCTTCCTCTGCAGGGGTTTTCAGCTAGGCAGTCCTTCTTCTTGTTGTTGCAGGAATCTAATTTTCTAGGGTTCAGGGTAGCCCTTAAATACTAAATTTAAGGGCGTGTTTAGGTCTGGGGGGTTAGTAGCCAATGGCTACTAGCCCTGAGGGTGGGTACACCCTCTTTGTGCCTCCTCCCAAGGGGAGGGGGTCACAATCCTAACCCTATTGGGGAAATCCTCCATCTGCAAGATGGAGGATTTCTAAAAGTTAGAGTCACCTCAGCTCAGGACACCTTAGGGGCTGTCCTGACTGGCCAGTGACTCCTCCTTGTTATTCTCATTATTTTCTCCGGCCTTGCCGCCAAAAGTGGGGGCCGGGGCCGGAGGGGGCGGGCAACTCCACTAGCTGGAGTGTCCTGCGGTGCTGTGACAAAGGGGTGAGCCTTTGAGGCTCACCGCCAGGTGTTACAGCTCCTGCCTGGGGGAGGTGTTAGCATCTCCACCCAGTGCAGGCTTTGTTACTGGCCTCAGAGTGACAAAGGCACTCTCCCCATGGGGCCAGCAACATGTCTCTAGTGTGGCAGGCTGCTGGAACTAGTCAGCCTACACAGACAGTCGGTTAAGTTTCAGGGGGCACCTCTAAGGTGCCCTCTGTGGTGTTTTTTACAATAAAATGTACACTGGCATCAGTGTGCATTTATTGTGCTGAGAAGTTTGATACCAAACTTCCCAGTTTTCAGTGTAGCCATTATGGTACTGTGGAGTTCGTGTTTGACAAACTCCCAGACCATATACTCTTATGGCTACCCTGCACTTACAATGTCTAAGGTTTTGTTTAGACACTGTAGGGGTACCATGCTCATGCACTGGTACCCTCACCTATGGTATAGTGTACCCTGCCTTAGGGCTGTAAGGCCTGCTAGAGGGGTGACTGACCTATACTTGCATAGGCAGTGAGAGGCTGGCATGGCACCCTGAGGGGAGTGCCATGTCGACTTACTCGTTTTGTCCTCACTAGCACACACAAGCTGGCAAGCAGTGTGTCTGTGCTGAGTGAGAGGTCTCCAGGGTGGCATAAGACATGCTGCAGCCCTTAGAGACCTTACTTGGCATCAGGGCCCTTGGTACTAGCAGTACCAGTTACAAGGGACTTATCTGGATGCCAGGGTCTGCCAATTGTGGATACAAAAGTACAGGTTAGGGAAAGAACACTGGTGCTGGGGCCTGGTTAGCAGGCCTCAGCACACTTTCAATTGTAAACATAGCATCAGCAAAGGCAAAAAGTCAGGGGGCAACCATGCCAAGGAGGCATTTCCTTACACAACCCCCCCCCAAACGAAAGAGGATGAGACTAACCTTTCCCAAGAGAGTCTTCATTTTCTAAGTGGAAGAACCTGGAAAGGCCATCTGCATTGGCATGGGCAGTCCCAGGTCTGTGTTCCACTATAAAGTCCATTCCCTGTAGGGAGATGGACCACCTCAACAGTTTTGGATTTTCACCTTTCATTTGCATCAGCCATTTGAGAGGTCTGTGGTCAGTTTGAACTAGGAAGTGAGTCCCAAAGAGGTATGGTCTCAGCTTCTTCAGGGACCAAACCACAGCAAAGGCCTCCCTCTCAATGGCACTCCAACGCTGCTCCCTGGGGAGTAACCTCCTGCTAATGAAAGCAACAGGCTGGTCAAGGCCATCATCATTTGTTTGGGACAAAACTGCCCTTATCCCATGTTCAGAGGCATCTGTCTGCACAATGAACTGCTTAGAATAATCTGGAGCTTTTAGAACTGGTGCTGAGCACATTGCTTGTTTCAGGGTGTCAAAGGCCTGTTGGCATTCTACAGTCCAGTTCACTTTCTTGGGCATTTTCTTGGAGGTGAGTTCAGTGAGGCCTGTCACAATGGATCCATATCCCTTCACAAACCTCCTGTAATACCCAGTCAAGCCAAGGAATGCCCTGACTTGAGTCTGGGTTTTTGGAGCTACCCAGTCCAGAATAGTCTGGATCTTGGGTTGGAGTGGCTGAACTTGGCCTCCACCTACAAGGTGGCCCAAGTAAACCACAGTTCCCTGCCCTATCTGGCATTTGGATGCCTTGATAGAGAGGCCTGCAGATTGCAGAGCCTTAAAAACCTTCTTCAGGTGGACCAGGTGATCCTGCCAGGTGGAGCTAAAGACAGCAATATCATCAAGATAAGCGGTGCTAAAGGACTCCAAGCCAGCAAGGACTTGATTCACCAACCTTTGGAAGGTGGCAGGGGCATTCTTTAAACCAAAGGGCATAACAGTAAACTGATAATGCCCATCAGGTGTGGAGAATGCTGTTTTCTCTTTTGCTCCAGGTGCCATTTTTATTTGCCAGTACCCTGCTGTCAAGTCAAAGGTACTTAAGAATTTGGCAGCACCTAATTTGTCTATGAGCTCATCAGCTCTAGGAATTGGATGGGCGTCTGTCTTGGTGACAGAGTTGAGCCCTCTGTAGTCCACACAAAACCTCATCTCTTTCTTTCCATCTTTGGTGTGAGGTTTGGGGACTAAGACCACTGAGCTAGCCCAGGGGCTGTCAGAGCGCTCAATTACTCCCAATTCCAGCATCTTGTGGACTTCCACCTTGATGCTTTCCTTAACATGGTCAGACTGTCTAAAAATTTTGTTTTTGACAGGCATGCTGTCTCCTGTGTCCACATCATGGGTACACAGGTGTGTCTGACCAGGGGTTAGGGAGAAGAGTTCAGGAAACTGTTGTAGGACTCTCCTACAATCAGCTTGCTGTTGGCCAGAGAGGGTGTCTGAGTAGATCACTCCATCTACTGAGCCATCTTTTGGGTCTGATGACAGAAGATCAGGGAGAGGTTCACTCTCTGCCTCCTGATCCTCATCTGTTACCATCAACAGATTTACATCAGCCCTGTCATGGAAGAGCTTAAGGTGGTTCACATGGATCACCCTCTTGGGGCTCCTGCTTGTGCCCAGGTCCACCAGGTAGGTGACCTGACTCTTCCTTTCTAGCACTGGGTAAGGGCCACTCCATTTGTCCTGAAGTGCCCTGGGAGCCACAGGCTCCAGAACCCAGACTTTCTGCCCTGGTTGGAACTCAACCATTGCAGCCTTTTGGTCATACCAAAACTTCTGGAGCTGTTGGCTGGCCTCAAGGTTTTTGCTTGCCTTTTCCATGTACTCTGCCATTCTAGAGCGAAGGCCAAGTACATAGTCCACTATGTCCTGTTTAGGCTCATGAAGAGGTCTCTCCCAGCCTTCTTTAACAAGAGCAAGTGGTCCTCTTACAGGGTGACCAAACAGAAGTTCAAAGGGTGAGAATCCTACTCCCTTCTGTGGCACCTCTCTGTAAGCGAAAAGCAGACATGGCAAGAGGACATCCCATCTCCTTTTGAGCTTTTCTGGGAGCCCCATGATCATGCCTTTTAATGTCTTGTTGAATCTCTCAACTAAGCCATTAGTTTGTGGATGGTATGGTGTAGTGAATTTGTAAGTCACTCCACACTCATTCCACATGTGTTTTAGGTATGCTGACATGAAGTTGGTACCTCTGTCAGACACCACCTCCTTAGGGAAACCCACTCTGGTAAAGATACCAATGAGGGCCTTGGCTACTGCAGGGGCAGTAGTCGACCTAAGGGGAATAGCTTCAGGATACCTAGTAGCATGATCCACTACTACTAGGATATACATATTTCCTGAGGCTGTGGGAGGTTCTAGTGGACCAACTATGTCCACACCCACTCTTTCAAAGGGGACCCCCACCACTGGAAGTGGAATGAGGGGGGCCTTTGGATGCCCACCTGTCTTACCACTGGCTTGACAGGTGGGGCAGGAGAGGCAAAACTCCTTAACCTTGTGGGACATATTGGGCCAGTAGAAGTGGTTGACTAACCTCTCCCACGTCTTGGTTTGTCCCAAATGCCCAGCAAGGGGAATATCATGGGCTAAGGTCAGAATAAACTCTCTGAACGACTGAGGCACTACCACTCTCCTAGTGGCACCAGGTTTGGGGTCTCTGGCCTCAGTGTACAGGAGTCCATCTTCCCAATAGACCCTATGTGTTCCATTTTTCTTGCCCTTGGACTCTTCAGCAGCTTGCTGCCTAAGGCCTTCAAGAGAGGGACAGGTTTCTTGTCCCTTACACAGCTCCTCCCTTGAGGGTCCCCCTGGGCCTAAGAGCTCAACCTGATAAGGTTCAAGCTCCAAAGGCTCAGTTCCCTCAGAGGGCAGAACTTCTTCCTGGGAAGAGAGGTTCTCTTTTTCTGACTGTGTTGCAGTTGGTTTCCCAACTGACTTTCCTTTTCTCTTGGTAGGCTGGGCCTTTCTTCCAGACTCCAGCTCTACTTTTTCACCCTGTGCCTTGCATTGTGCTCTTGTTTTTACACACACCAGTTCAGGGATACCCAGCATGGCTGCATGGGTTTTTAGTTCTACCTCAGCCCATGCTGAGGACTCCAGGTCATTTCCAAGCAGACAGTCTACTGGGATGTTTGAGGAGACCACCACCTGTTTCAGGCCATTGACCCCTCCCCATTCTAAAGTTACCATTGCCATGGGATGTGCTTTAGTCTGATTGTCAGCGTTGGTGACTGTATAGGTTTTTCCAGTCAGGTATTGACAAGGGGAAACCAGTTTCTCTGTCACCATGGTGACACTGGCACCTGTATCCCTCAGGCCCTCTACACTTGTCCCATTAATAAAGAGCTGCTGCCTGTATTTTTGCATGTTAGGCGGCCAGGCAGCTAGTGTGGCTAAATCCACCCCACCCTCAGAGACTAGAGTAGCTTCAGTGTGGACCCTGATTTGCTCTGGGCACACTGTTGATCCCACTTGGAGACTAGCCATTCCAGTGTTACCTGGATTGGAGTTTGGAGTGGAACTTTTCTTGGGACAGGCCTTGTCTCCAGTTTGGTGTCCAGACTGACTACAGTTTCGACACCAGGCCTTTTTGGGATCAAAGTTTTTACCCTTGTACCCAGGATTGTTTTGTGAAGAGGCTCTGGGCCCACCCTCCTGTGCAGGTTTTTGGGGGCCTGTAGAAGACTCTTTACTATTTTTATTTTTGGCTGTCTCACCACCTTTCCCCTGGGGAGGTTTTGTGACCCCTTTCTTTTGGTCACCCCCTGTGGAAGTTTTGGACACCCTTGTCTTGACCCAATGGTCCGCCTTCTTTCCCAATTCTTGGGGAGAAATTGGTCCTAGGTCTACCAGATGCTGATGCAGTTTATCATTGAAACAATTACTTAACAGGTGTTCTTTCACAAATAAATTGTACAGCCCATCATAATTACTTACACCACTGCCTTGAATCCAACCATCCAGTGTTTTTACTGAGTAGTCTACAAAGTCAACCCAGGTCTGGCTCGAGGATTTTTGAGCCCCCCTGAATCTAATCCTATACTCCTCAGTGGAGAATCCAAAGCCCTCAATCAGGGTACCCTTCATGAGGTCATAAGATTCTGCATCTTTTCCAGAGAGTGTGAGGAGTCTATCCCTACACTTTCCTGTGAACATTTCCCAAAGGAGAGCACCCCAGTGAGATCTGTTCACTTTTCTGGTTACACAAGCCCTCTCAAAAGCTGTGAACCATTTGGTGATGTCATCACCATCTTCATATTAAGTTACAATCCCTTTAGGGATTTTCAACATGTCAGGAGAATCTCTGACCCTATTTATGTTGCTGCCACCATTGATGGGTCCTAGGCCCATCTCTTGTCTTTCCCTTTCTATGGCTAGGATCTGTCTTTCCAAAGCCAATCTTTTGGCCATCCTGGCTAACTGGATGTCCTCTTCACTGGAGTTATCCTCAGTGATTTCAGAGTTGTTGGTCCCTCCTGTGAGGGAACCAGCATCTCTGACTATTATTTGTGGAGTCAGGGCTTGAGAAGCCCTGTTCTCCCTAAGTAGGACTGGAGGGGGGGAATTTCCCTCCAAGTCACTATCTTCATCCTCTGTGTTGCCATCCTCAGAGGGGTTGGCTTTTTCAAACTCTGCCAAAAGCTCCTGGAGCTGTACTTTGGTAGGTTTGGAGCCCATTGTTATTTTCTTTAGTTTACAGAGTGACCTTAGCTCTCTCATCTGTAGATGGAGGTAAGGTGTGGTGTCGAGTTCCACCACATTCACATCTGTGCTAGACATTATGCTTCTAAAAGTTGGAATACTTTTTAAGAAACTAAACTGGTTCTAGAATCTAATTCAAACTTTTAACAAACTTTTAAACTCTAAAAGAAATGCTAACAGGGACTAACACAAGGCCCTAGCAGGACTTTAAAGAATTTAGAAAACTTTTCAAATTGCAAAAATCAATTTCTAATGACAATTTTGGAATTTGTCGTGTGATCAGGTATTGGCTGAGTAGTCCAGCAAATGCAAAGTCTTGTACCCCACCGCTGATCCACCAATGTAGGAAGTTGGCTCTGTATGTGCTATTTCAAAGTAAGGAATAGCATGCACAGAGTCCAAGGGTTCCCCTTAGAGGTAAGATAGTGGTAAAAAGAGATAATACTAATGCTCTATTTTGTGGTAGTGTGGTCGAGCAGTAGGCTTATCCAAGGAGTAGTGTTAAGCATTTGTTGTACATACACATAGACAATAAATGAGGTACACACACAGAGACAAATCCAGCCAATAGGTTTTGTATAGAAAAATATCTTTTCTTAGTTTATTTTAAGAACCACAGGTTCAAATTTAACATGTAATATCTTGTTTGAAAGGTATTGCAGGTAAGTACATTAGGAACTTTGAATCATTTCAATTGCATGTATACTTTTCAAGTTATTCACAAATAGCTATTTTAAAAGTGGACACAGTGCAATTTTCACAGTTCCTGGGGGAGGTAAGTTTTTGTTAGTTTTACCAGGTAAGTAAGACACTTACAGGGTTCAGTTCTTGGTCCAAGGTAGCCCACCGTTGGGGGTTCAGAGCAACCCCAAAGTTACCACACCAGCAGCTCAGGGCCGGTCAGGTGCAGAGTTCAAAGTGGTGCCCAAACGCATAGGCTCCAATGGAGAGAAGGGGGTGCCCCGGTTCCGGTCTGCTTGCAGGTAGGTACCCGCGTCTTCGGAGGGCAGACCAGGGGGGTTTTGTAGGGCACCGGGGGGGACACAAGCCCACACAGAAATTTCACCCTCAGCGGCGCGGGGGCGGCCGGGTGCAGTGTTAGAACAAGCGTCGGGTTCGCAATGGAAGTCAATGAGAGATCAAGGGATCTCTTCAGCGCTGCAGGCAGGCAAGGGGGGGCTTCCTCGGGGAAACCTCCACTTGGGCAAGGGAGAGGGACTCCTGGGGGTCACTTCTGCAGTGAAAGTCCGGTCCTTCAGGTCCTGGGGGCTGCGGGTGCAGGGTCTTTTCCAGGCGTCGGGACTTAGGTTTCAGAGAGTCGCGGTCAGGGGAAGCCTCGGGATTCCCTCTGCAGGCGGCGCTGTGGGGGCTCAGGGGGGACAGGTTTTGGTACTCACAGTCGTAGAGTAGTCCGGGGGTCCTCCCTGAGGTGTTGGTTCTCCACCAGCCGAGTCGGGGTCGCCGGGTGCAGTGTTGCAAGTCTCACGCTTCTTGCGGGGAGATTGCAGGGTTCTTTGAAGCTGCTCCTTTGGATAAAGTTGCAGTCTTTTTGGAGCAGGTCCGCTGTCCTCGGGAGTTTCCTGCCGTCGTCGAAGCAGGGCAGTCCTCAGAGGAGTCAGAGGTCGCTGGTCCCTTTGGAAGGCGTCGCTGGAGCAGAGTTCTTTGGAAGGCAGGAGACAGGCCGGTGAGTTTCTGGAGCCAAGGCAGTGGTTGTCTTCTGGTCTTCCTCTGCAGGGGTTTTCAGCTAGGCAGTCCTTCTTCTTGTTGTTGCAGGAATCTAATTTTCTAGGGTTCAGGGTAGCCCTTAAATACTAAATTTAAGGGCGTGTTTAGGTCTGGGGGGTTAGTAGCCAATGGCTACTAGCCCTGAGGGTGGGTACACCCTCTTTGTGCCTCCTCCCAAGGGGAGGGGGTCACAATCCTAACCCTATTGGGGGAATCCTCCATCTGCAAGATGGAGGATTTCTAAAAGTTAGAGTCACCTCAGCTCAGGAAACCTTAGGGGCTGTCCTGACTGGCCAGTGACTCCTCCTTGTTATTCTCATTATTTTCTCCGGCCTTGCCGCCAAAAGTGGGGGCCGGGGCCGGAGGGGGCGGGCAACTCCACTAGCTGGAGTGTCCTGCGGTGCTGTGACAAAGGGGTGAGCCTTTGAGGCTCACCGCCAGGTGTTACAGCTCCTGCCTGGGGGAGGTGTTAGCATCTCCACCCAGTGCAGGCTTTGTTACTGGCCTCAGAGTGACAAAGGCACTCTCCCCATGGGGCCAGCAACATGTCTCTAGTGTGGCAGGCTGCTGGAACTAGTCAGCCTACACAGACAGTCGGTTAAGTTTCAGGGGGCACCTCTAAGGTGCCCTCTGTGGTGTTTTTTACAATAAAATGTACACTGGCATCAGTGTGCATTTATTGTGCTGAGAAGTTTGATACCAAACTTCCCAGTTTTCAGTGTAGCCATTATGGTGCTGTGGAGTTCGTGTTTGACAAACTCCCAGACCATATACTCTTATGGCTACCCTGCACTTACAATGTCTAAGGTTTTGTTTAGACACTGTAGGGGTACCATGCTCATGCACTGGTACCCTCACCTATGGTATAGTGCACCCTGCCTTAGGGCTGTAAGGCCTGCTAGAGGGGTGACTGACCTATACTTGCATAGGCAGTGAGAGGCTGGCATGGCACCCTGAGGGGAGTGCCATGTCGACTTACTCGTTTTGTCCTCACTAGCACACACAAGCTGGCAAGCAGTGTGTCTGTGCTGAGTGAGAGGTCTCCAGGGTGGCATAAGACATGCTGCAGCCCTTAGAGACCTTCCTTGGCATCAGGGCCCTTGGTACTAGCAGTACCAGTTACAAGGGACTTATCTGGATGCCAGGGTCTGCCAATTGTGGATACAAAAGTACAGGTTAGGGAAAGAACACTGGTGCTGGGGCCTGGTTAGCAGGCCTCAGCACACTTTCAATTGTAAACATAGCATCAGCAAAGGCAAAAAGTCAGGGGGCAACCATGCCAAGGAGGCATTTCCTTACAGTATCCAATATTCATATGTAAACAGTACCTACTACTGCTGCCGGAGACTTTGCACAGCACCCTTTACTGACATCTGGACTTGTACAGAGTACCCGCTACTGATATCTAAGTCTGTGGGCAGTACCCACTGTTGATACCTGGATCTGTGAACATGACTCACTGCTAACATCTGACAGTGAACAGTATCCACTACCGATATCAAGATAATGCGAGTGCCCATCCCTGGCCTCTGGTAAAAGTCCATGCCCAGCCACACCCTAAACCCAGGATACTTACAGCCAAAGCGGAAGATGGCTTCTCTGCTGAGCACTGTGCCCTTGGTGTTGGTGGCCACACATTGGTAGATGCCTGTGTCAGTGGTTTTCATTGGTCTCTCAATCACCAGGTTGCCCCCAACCAGTCTGTAGCGGGGGTCTGCATCCAGATTGAGGTCGGTGCCATTCATCTTCCACCTGGTGGGCAGAGAAGGAGATTATTCAGTTCTGCTCGATCCTGAACGAGGTCTGGTGTTCCCTTGGGTCTTGCTTCAAGGCTGGTCATGCTTTCTGAGCAAAAAGCATAGTCCATTACCTAGAATCGGTTGTGAGCTTTTACTTATAGTTGGTGGGTATTTATGAGAGTTTAGCTGTTGTTAGCATTGGGGTTACCCTAGGTGGTAGAAAGGAATCTGTAGTTGGGGGCTTAACCCTTGGTTTGTGGAGGCTTTAGGATAGTTGTGGGGTGTTACTTGTAGGTGGTGGGGGGGCTCACCAGTAGTTGGCGGGGGATCTAATTGTAGTTGGTACAGAGCTTATCTGATGTTCATGGGCGGGCCTGTTAGTTGATGGTGAGAGTTGTGTAGCTGATGGACGACTTACCCATAATTGGTGGACCCGTACCTATGATTAGGTGGGTTTTCTGTAGTTGATGAGGAACTTGCCTGTAATTGGTCAAGGATTTCACTACAAATTGCTAGATGATGACTTGGACTTGATTGTTCTTGTACCTGTTGTTGGTGGGAGGCCTACGGGAAGGTGGTAAAGGCTTGCTTATGGTTTACCAAGGATGTAATTGGTGAAAGGATGCTATATAGAGGGTGGTAGCTGGGTGGAGCGTCCTTATGGAGCAAGAGCCTGGGCTATTAGGCTGTGAATTTGTGCAGCAGACAGGTTATTTAGGGGGTAGGTGATGGCATTGTAGTTTGTAAGTGGGGTTACCTGTAAGTGGCTGGGGGGCTGGCCTTCACCCGACAGGCCAGGGTGATTCTGCTCTCTGTTGAACCCTCAGGAAAGAGGACATTGGAAGGCTGTTCTTCAAACACTGGTCCGTAGCTCGCTGCAGCGCACTCCGTGGGGGACCAAACTGGTGGTGTAAGCACAGGAGAAGAACAGAGATCATCATTTGGGTACACAAACACAACTCCAAAGGGAATAGAGCACACTCTGGCACAAACACAAATGCATCACTGCAACACAGTCCGCCACAGCTCCAGTCCCTGTTTGTCATCCCTGGTACACGCTTCAACTCAGGCTCACATGTTATACCGAAGCATGCTTCTCACCCACAGCAGGGCTTCAGTAAAGCATGTTTCAGACCCATGGGTCTTCAGCGAGGCATTCTTCACACCCCCAAGCTGTAAAGAAGCATGCCTGAAGCCCACACAGTTTCACATCCACAGGTAGTACTGCATACTTCAGCATGCTTCAGATCCACATGTCGTACTGTATACTTCAGATCTGGATGTTGGAAGTAAAGCATGCTTTAGACTCACACCTTGTACTGAAGCATACTTCACACCCACAGGTAGTCCTGCATACTTCAGATCCACATCGTACTGTATACTTCAGATCCAGATGTTGTCATTAAAGCATGCTTCAGACTCACACATTGTATTGAAGCATGCTTCACACCTACAGGTTGTACTGAAGCATGGTTCAAAACCACACTTCATAGAGAAGCATACTTCAGACTCACAATTCATCAGTGAAACATACGTCAACCAAGCCACAAAATCTATCATTGGAGTATGAACAAATGTCCTTATTTAAGGGGAAGTGGCTTAGGGCAGCGTCACTCGACTTCTTACTGAGTTGCCCTACACCAATGTGAGAGGGCAAGAATGCACTGTATTTATGAAATATGGTGCAATCCTGTCCTTTTCCCTTGTGCTTGCGCACAATTGGCTGCCTTGGACCAACCCTTGCACCATGGAAACATTCCTGCACAAACAAATCCGGAGAGGATTTTTCCTCTTTCCATGTGTGCTGCAAAATGCAGCACAAATGAAAAGAGGACACAAGGAGAAATATAAATATTTCTCCTCGTCACGCATGCTCTCGGGAGGTGTAAGGTTTTGGTGCTGGCCCAGGTATCCAAGATTTTCTAAATCTGGGGCAGCGCCAAAATCTATGGGTGTTGCATGGGAAACCCCACTGCAATGCACATGGAAAGCCTCCCGGACACAGAATAAGGCAATGCAGCGACTTGCGCTGCTTTGTCCTACTCCATATCTATGAGGCCATGCATGGTTAAGAGGCTTGCGCCACCTGAGCGTCAAAAAAAGTGACGCTCCGGTGGCCCAAGCCTGTCATAAATATGCCCCTAAATGAAAAAAATGAGCTCTTGGATGGGTTAGTCTTCTCCAAAACAACATTATCCTATTACACAGAGCAATAAGGTGTTGTGATTAGTTGATCTGGGTTGCACAGAGGATGGGGAGAAGATGAAGAGAGAATGCAAAACATGGGGCAGGAAATTGTAAGAGGCAAGTTCAGAGGGGAAATGGGCATCATTTAATGAAGTTAGGTGTGACAGTGAGAGGAATCAGGGCATGAGAGAGAATTAAAAAGCAGAGGATGCTGTTTGAGGAATATTGAGAAGATCCTCTGGGAGCCAGGATCCTGCCACAGCTCTTTCCCACTAACTTTCATGCAGTCTATCCTGAATAGATACTGGTACCTCTGTGGCAACAACTAAAAAAGCACCTTGAGAGAGGGAAGTCTTGAGGCTACAGAGTTTCCTAAGTCATTTTCCTACTGGAGGCACAGCCACTTCATGAGGTGGTGGTGGGGGGGCTTTCAAAGGATGCTGAAGGCTTGACCTGGAGCTTGCTGGTTTAACATTGTCTTAACTTGGCTTCTAGTGTCCAAGATATCACCCAGACGGCCTAGTTTGTAAGGACCATGGGATTTCAGGGAAGCACGTTCTGAAGCTCAAAAACAGGATGCGTTCAGGGTGCACATAGACTGCAGGGCACAGTAACCTGCCCATCTCATGTCAGGATTTCTGCGACAACAGCACAAAACAGATCTTCATAAGCTGGATCTTATGAATAGTATGCCGCCAGTGCAACAGGGGAGAGCCAAGCCTTGCAGTACAACAAAGTACTAGGTAAAATATTTAGTGTCATAATATGTGAGATCGGTCTTATCAGAGAGGACACTTGGGGGTACTGGGGTTGGACATAAAGGATGCTTTTGTAGGTGATGTTTCTAGGATGTCTTCTATGAAAATGGTGCCTTTTCTTTGTGCTATGTCTCATTGGTACATGCAGAAATATACTATGCCACTCTCATCTAACTATATTTTAGCCATGTCTAATAAGGTCTTTCCGTGCCCCACAACATAGACACCGGAGAGAGGGACCGAGACAAAGTCAGACACAGCCAGGCCTATAGAGAGAAGTGGAGATATCAAGACATGATGAAACTTCTGACAGGATTGGACAACGGAGCCAGACACAGAAGGTAGTAGGAAAACAAAGACATTTCAGGAAATGATGTGTCATCTGCCATGGGTAAGACCAGGACAAAGTTTAGAAAATGTAGGATCCAAAGTCCCTGGTACTGTGTCCATATGGCCACCTTCTCATCATTTTATATTGTTGACTGGCCTGTTGTTTTTTCTCGTTCACGTGTTGTGGGTTTCTAACGTGCTCTACAGTGGTTTCTTACGTTGCTCACTTGTGGAGATCTAGACTCTGTTAGGCAATAGGAGTACACTAAAAGTGGATGTTTGGCTAACTCCAGAAGCCGGGACATGACACTACTAATCACTCATTCCAGCTGATTTTGGTGCGAGCAATAGGTGATGCGCTACGGTCGGTGCATTACCTTGCTACAGGATCGCTCAGTGAACTGAACTCTCACCTCAAAACTGCTTACTTGTCTTACCTTAAAGGAGGAGTCTGTGCACGGGCGGCGTGCACCTGGCCTGAGAGCTCCTGAATGGGTGGGGGTGTAGGGCCCTCCAGGTCCTTTGCAGGGGTGGTGGAGGGCTTAAGTTTCCTTACGCCACTGAGTGGTAGATCCGGAAGTGTCAATGCCGGCTGAACTCTGACCTCAGCGTGTGAACTCTGACCTCAAACACGAGACGAGATCCTTAGGAAGTCTCGTACCACGGGGAGACTGTATGTTTTTAACTTCAAGTTTTAGGAATTGGCATTAAATTGACTTTCATGCAGCTTGAATATCATGCTGTATGTCTTTTGCTTAGTTCACTAAATGAAACAGAAAAGAAGTCTAAAACCCCGGGGCGGCGAAATGGTCAGGAGGGCCAGATCCTGGTTGTGCTACTAGAATCAGTCTTTCGGTGAGCTGTAGTATTACTAGTTCACCAGCCAGGCTCTAAGGCGCCCAGTGAAGCGAGCAGCGCTCTGACTCTCCCCGGAGCTGTCCATGGTAACGCGCTCTCGGCATTTCATTGGTCCATTGTAGTCTAAGGGACTCCGTTTTAGAAAACAGGCCCAGGAGATGGAGTGTACCCGAACACTGCACTTTCCGCCTTGGGGTGAGAGACTTCAGACTTTCACAGAAGAAAGGAGAGGCAACACTTGGACGTTTTACATCAAGGTCAACATTTATATGAAAGGTTTTAGGAATAAGAGGAGACTTTATGAGATAGCATGCGATCTGTGGAGGAAAAACTGTAGGGCGAAGCATCATTATTGCATGTGAGATACATGTGAGATGTTGCAATACAAAAGGAGGGGAAACGTTTTACCACTGCTGGGCTACTCTAGACCACCACTTCAGCAAGGACAACTGTTAGGCATGATGTTAGTTACTTAGGAAGGACCGATTTCCATAAAAAAAATGACATGCCTATAAATGTGGGCAATATGCATGTACATATTGTCAGTAACTGACAGGGTGGCTGTTGCTGGACCTCCAACATTTTATGCCCAGGGGTTCAAAGGTGGATCGGGCTAGAGAGACATACCGGTGTCATCTGCTTCCTGTTCCTATTTAATGTGTATATTCCCAATTACTAGTAGAGCTCTACTGGGGTCAGTCGCAGGGCTGTTATTTGCTCTTCCCAAAGCTGAATCTCCAGAGCATTCTGTCTTGGCTGGTGTCCAAAGGTCACACGTTGCTGCTGGGACCTGTACCAGCTCCCTGACATTGGTTACAGGACAACCTCACAGGCGTAATGTTTGGGTGCTAGAGTACAAACAAGTCACTTTTCAAATCAAAATCAAATGGACTGCAAATACCAGATAGCAACTGTAAAATGAACAATCCCATTGACAAAGAGGCAGCTAACACTGAGTGCCCAGCTGAGCCGGGACATGAACAGACAAATACATTTCACATTTCAGTCTAAAACTTGGGGGCATATTTACAAGCCCCTAGCGCCACCTTGCACTACCCTAGCGTCATTTTTTGTAATGCTAAGGCGGCATTACAGAGGCCTTTCTTCCATCCCGTATTTACAAAGTGGCGCAATGCCTGCATTGCGGCTCTTTATAAACCTTTGTGCCACATTATGCCTGCGCCAGGCATAATGTGTGTAAGGGTGGTGGGAGTTCTGACGCTGGGAGGCCCAAAAAAATGGTGCTGTGAATTTCAAATTATTTCACTGCACCATTTTTTCTGTCATTTTTAATGCGTGCTCAGAGCAGGCATTAAAATGACGCACCCATTTTAATCAATGGGCCTCCATGTGCTTTGCTGCACTAGTGTCAACATTTTTGATGTTAGTGCAGCAAAGCACCATAATAGTATAAAAAATGCTGATGCTATTGTCCTAATGACCGCCATGGTGCACCGTATTGTAAATAAGGTGCAAGTATGGTATCGTTAGTTGGGGCAGGGGCGACGCAAGAAAAGTGGCACATCAGGACTGATGTGCCACTTTCTTTTAAATATGCTCCTAGGTGCTCTCTAAACTGGAAACTCTCTCCAACCTCCTCTCCCCAACCATGTCCAGCAGAAAGTGTGCACCTTCTCACTAGGTGGCTCTCAGACATGGAACTGGTCTGAGTGCTTTGATTTGCAGTATGGTATTGAAGCCCATATAGTGCAGTCCATATTCGTTCATCAGTTGGAACCCAATGAAATGAAGTGGTTAACAGCAGGGTAGGCGAAGGCCCCTGTGCAGAGTGTGTGTGGGGGTAGCACTTGGCCAGCAGCCAAATGACTCACGGTGCAGAGGCTGTCCATGGAAGCCAGCAGGTAATGGCATAATTAATGAGGATGATGGAGGCTCGCCCATCCTTTCCATTTTATAACTGTTCTTTGCTTGCTCATTTTATGTTCTGGTGCAGTGGCGCTATAGTAAACTGATCCATGTGATATGACATGAAATCAATGGAAGGCCAGGAAGTAGATGGATTCATCACACATGATGGATGTACCATATAACAGCTCCATTTGCCCATTCATCATGCATGGTGGCCCTTGCATTGGGTGTCATGATGTTTTTGATATCATTTATAGGCAGTAGTGGAAACCAAATTCCGTCCTAGAATAAATGTTTAAACCAGCCACACGCTACACGAGTCTGTGTCTACATTGGGTCATGGAGGCTTTCAAGTTTGAGTCATGGCAGCCCATCTGGCTCTGGAACCAACCCTTTTACTTACAGATCAGCCCGAAAATGACAGAATGGGCTATCCAGAGATTGCCCAAGAGCACACAGTGTGGCAAAATGAAGAGACCGAAATTGAAAAACATGTATCTGCTTCCACAGTTTCTAACTAACCCACTAAGCCACGACCAGAGTCACTGGGGCTACTCTTCCCAGTGGAATGTCACTGTATTGTGGACCCTGTCCAGATTTATGATTTGGTGTTGAGTTTCACCACATTTAGGTAAAGTGGTAAACCCAACAATATATATTAATGGGATCAGCATAGGGTAGCTTTCCTGCTGTGCTGCCCTATGCCAATTCGAAAGGGCAGAAATGCACCATATTTGCAAGATATGGTGCATTTCTGTCCTTTCTCACTGTTCTGGTGCACAAATTGTGGCCTAGTGCCAACACAGGCACCCTTGCACCAGGGTGCCTGCATTGGCAGCAGGATTGTTTTTGTGCAAGAAGGCACACTTGCCTGCACAAAAACAATCCAGAGAGACATTTTCCTTTTTTCTGATGGTGCTGTTGTGCTGTATGTGCTGTTCTATGTGTGCTACATTTCTTTCTATGTGTGCTGCAACTGTGTGAGCATGTTATATTAGTTGATTTTGTATGCCTCAAATCCAAGGACCTGTTGTAGGAGGCTGGCTCTCTATGTAGAGTACAAAACCAGGCACACTATGCAGAGAGTCTGGGCAACCACACGTTTGTTTACAAATGTAAAAACTAGACTACCTAATGCTCTAATTCTTATGGTAGCTTGGTGGAGCAGTTAGGGCAATCTTGGAGAAGTGAAAAGTATTTGTTGTACTCAGAGTATTAATAAAGCAAGACACACTCATAAAAACAACTTAAGACCAATTTACAAAAATACTTCTGATTTTTATAAAATGCATAAGACCAAGATCATCAAAATTGGGTAAGTACTTTTTAAGTTATGATTTTTCAAAGTGTAGCAAAAATAGTCTTTTTGTGCGTAATTACGCACCATAGGAATCAATGGGAGAAAAACTTTAAAAATGCATAGAAAATCAGGCAATGCATTTACCAATGTCTCCTTTTGCATATAGGTCAAGGTCATCAAGATGTCCTGTGGGTCAGTCGGAGGAGATCAGGCGGTTCCCAGTTTTGGAGGGAAGATCTGCTGAAACGACATTGGAGCTGGGGCAGGACCACTGCGGGGGAACCACTTGGAAAAGCAATGCACAGGCAGACTTCAGGGTGAGTTCGGTGGGTCCCTTTGGAGTGTGGTGGTTGCAAGGGGTGGGGGACCCTTAAAGAACAGCTGCTTCTCCAGTGCAGGGTCCAGGGAGGCCAGGTGCATGGCAGATGGATGAGCCAAGAGTTGTGCGCAAAGGTGCCCTTGGAAGCAGGAGAGAGATCACTTTGAGGGTCGCTTGCAAGTCAGCAGGGCCACTCTGGTGGGTGATTCTGGTGTTTTCTGAAGTCCCTCAACTGGGGCTTTCTCTTGGTCCTTTCAGAGTCCAGTGTGGACTTACCTTCTTGGTGTTCAATTTTGATTGATCAGTACCCCAGGCTATTGCACTAAGCAGCCACTGGAGGTCACAGTGCCACCAAATGTAGCATACTTGAAGGGTTTGTCCTCCGGGTCTGCTGGGTGAAACTTGGTCCAGCTGCAGTGTCTAGTTCCTTGGTCAGCAGCGGGTCAGAGAACTGGACTTCACTGGTCTTTGATGTAAAAGAGTGATGGGTTCCCTCTGGAAGGAGATCTTCAGAAATGTTCTGAAGAGTGGAGGCCCTCTGGGGATTTGTAGAGTCCATCTGATGTCCAAACAACCCCTCTGCAGTGATTATCGTGTCCTGGCAGCATGCAGGGTTTGGCACATTTTTCTTTGTGCAGAGGGAATGCAGTTCTTGAGCCTTGGGTCTCCTTTGTTCCTGTCTTCTTGAGTCCTTGGAATATGATCTGCAGGACTAGGGGTGCCCTCTAAATACTGCATGTAGTGGGCATTTAGGCAGATACCTAGTAGTGACCAATGGGTCCTCTACCTTAGGGTGGCTATACCCACTATGTGACCACTTTTTGTGGGCAGAGGTCACTTCCCTGTCCCTGATAGGCTATTTTCTTACTATGCAAGATGGAGGAAAATGAAATGGAGTGGTCACCTCTCATGCAACACTTTAGGGGTGGTGGGAGTTGGGGGTGGCCACTCCCCCTATCCTTTGTGCATTTTCCTGCCATTGCTCCCACAAAAAGTGGAAGTTTGCAGCAGGGGCCGACATCTGCTGCTAGCAGCAGGGCTGGGGGTCAAGTTTCAAGGGCAGCATGCCCTTTGAAGCTTGCATCAGGGCTGTGCACATTCCTGGGGGAGGAGGTGTAACACCTCTGCCCACGAAGGGCTTAGTTCTCTGGACCCAGAAGGTACCAGGTCTCTCTTCAGGGCTCCAGACTTGTGTCTGGTGGTGGCAGGCTGGTTGTGACCAGCCATCAACCATGTTAGGGTTAGTTAGCATTTGCGGGAGTCACCTCTAAGGTGGCTCCTGGGTACATTTTGCAATAAATCCAATACTGGTATTGTTCTGAGTTATTTGATACCAAACAACCCAGGGTTCAGAGTGGCCATCATGTAGCTGTGAAACTCCTACTGGCCAGTGTCCAGCACATGCATGTAAAACGGCTGCTCTGTTAACGTACTGTGTCCCAGGTTTGGCAAGGACAGAGTAGGGGCATATTGCTCATGCATCTGTGCCCACACATGCAGTATAGTGCACCCTGCCTTAGGGCTGAAAGGACTGCCAGAGGGGTGATTTACCTATATTGCATGCAGTGTGTAGTGGACAGGTCACACAGGCTGTGTGCCATGTCAGTTTTGCATTTTAGGATTGTACCAGGACACTCAGCCTGCCATGGCAGTGATGGGTGCTCTTGGATGCATGGTCCCTGGGGGTAGCACAATTTTTGCTACTGCCCTCAGGGGCCTACCCTTAGTACCCCATGCCCTGGGTACCTAAGTACCATTTACTAGGGACTTATAGTGGTAGCTAAAAGTGTTGCCAATTGTGCCAATACTTTTCCAATTTTAGAGAAAGAACACTGGCTTTAGGGACCTGGTTAGCAGGATCCCAGTGCACTCCAGTCCTAGATGCATCCAGAAACCAGGCAAAAAGTGGGAGTGGGGGGTACTGTAACAGGGTGCAAGTGTCCCCACCTCTTGTGCTGGTCAACTCCCCGCCATACCCCCTTTGCACATATAGCCGGGAGTTGGTCCTGTCCAACAGAAGGCGCTTTTGGCACAGAGCCAATGTCAATTCTTTATGCAAAGTAGCCTTCACCTTTAAAAGTTGATTGTTGCTGCTGTTTGCTCCACTTTGCATCATGCATCAAAGCTTAATGTCACTGCAGCACTAAGCTAAAGGAAATTTGGGCATGGAAGAGTGCCCAATCAGATTCACAAGCTACTGATAGTAAGTACTGTCACGTCTTTAATTTTAAAGGGAGAGTACCTGCCCTTCTCAGCCCTGTTACAATATATTTCATGGGGGTGCACTTATACTTCTCAGCACTGTTAGAATACATTTAATTGGAAAGTACTTGCACTTCTCCGCGCTGGCACGATACATTTAATGGCAGAGTAGCTGCACTTCTCAGCACTGTTACAATACATTTAATGGGAAATTACCAGCACTTGTCGAAAGCAAACATGTACTCTGGACAAGGAGTACCAGCACTTCTACATTCCAGTTAAAGCATTGGGCCAAAGTATGTGGTTTAGATGCACCCCTCACTCACCCTATGGTACTCTTCCAAGCACCAATCCCATTATAAACCCTGGACAAATGCTCATCCAGCATCTGAACAGGACAATGAGCACAGACAACGAACACGTCTGCCAAGATCCGTGTCCCGATGGCCATCTTAAGCCAGCCCTCGAGCACAGCCTGCTATGCTAATGGGAGGGTCCATTGATACCTTTCCCAATGCAGCTTAGTCCTAACCTGCAACATTCAAATATTCATTGTTATCATACAGTGGACCTGACACAGAGTTATTATCTTCACCCCTGGCATGCTGCATGCCTGTGGATCTATTAGTGGGACATTGTTACAGATCTCGAAAGCATTTAAATCCTCCCTGCAGTATCATACCCTATTCCAATAGAGAACATTGACTCATCAAGTCCATCAATGCCTTTCAGTCACAGTGTCACACCAGGGCAACAGCAGCCAATCAGATTCATGAGCTATCAGTTAGGATTATATGACATTTCGGCTTTGTGGCCAGTATATTCACCAGTTGCAGTTCATGGATTCATGCCGTCTTGGGCCCCCAGCCAATCAGATTCACCAGCTGGAGGTCACCTCTAATACTGTGGATACAGCAACCAATTAGATTTACTGGCCTGAGGTCGGCCCTTTCTGTTGGGCGCCTCTATGCAGATTCAGCAGCTTTTAGCTACTTTGCAGCTAGAAACGCCCCCAGAAGGGGTAGGTTTCCATTTCTCCCCATACAGGAAACAAATACATTTTTACAAACATTAACTTGACTTCCCCTGTGGACAAGGCTAACGGTCCAAACAGATGCTGCTTCTACTACTACTGGTACCCGGTGGATTACAGCCCTTTGTTCGGTGTGACCTCCCCTGCTCCCCCTAGCAGACAGTTAATTATTGGGAGATGGAGGAGAAATATAGGGCCTAATGTGACATAATCAGTGACATAAGTACGGTAACAGGTGCAAATGTAAACAAGGAAATAGACCCTCGCTTCCTATAGGAGTAGTGAAGGATAGCCATTGTGTAGGTGCCTTGGTAATCTCATGCCTGTGGGCCCTGGTGCTTCTGCACCTGCTGCACTAATGATAGCTCTGCCCCTGGACTTTATTGGACTGAGTAGAAGATACGTCCTTCATTTAGGTCTGTGGTTATTGGCCCCTTCTCCCATCACTCACCTGCAAAGATTAACACCACCATGGACAGAAGCACGGATACAACAGGAGCTCGCATCCTGGTGGAGTAAGGAGAAGGTCTGTGGCAGCTGTAACTGGGAGGCAGTGGAACCTGTCGGAGATAGAGGAGTATTAAAGGCATGAGAAGAAAGAAATCAGATGAAGCTTAGGTCTGCGCCACCTGAAGATGGAATGACTCACTCAACGCAGACAATAAACAAGTCAGTTGGATGGCCTAGCGGTGTGCATGGCTACAGACCTGTCTCTAGGACACTGGTCCAGCTGTAGCAACACCCTCTCGTTCCACCAGCATCTCACTTTAGACCATAGCATCCCGCTGATCCCGACCCCCCGCTACCCCTGCGCATCCAAGCCAGACAACGACCTCATTATTCATCTACTCAGTCCTGTACCACTTGGAGGTATCAACTTATGGGCTGCATTAGTGGCTACAATAACCTTAACGAGTAGGAATTACAACCCCAGATATTGCGCAAGGAGTATGAGGTCACTAAAGAGAGGCGCATGTAGTATTTATTCTAAAAATACCTTAAACTACCTTCTCTAGTAACTATATAACTTATCTGTTTCCCTCAGGAGACCTCTTAAACCTCTGAACATCTTGAAAACTCACTTATTTTAGCATATCGTTCTCTGTAATTATTTTCGCTTCTTGCTTATACTAGTATTTCGATCTGATGTTTTAGATTATCTTTGGTTTCTGGCATTTCTTGTGCCCTACATTATGGCAGCCCATAGAATGTCCTGACATTTCCAGTGTGAGGAAAACATTTCCAGTTCAGTGTCAAATTCGGTTTATTGTTCAGTTTATTAAAACACTTTTCAATACCGTAACATATACGTACAAGCATAAAGAAATATAAACTCTCCAAAAATATAGCATAGCATCATCTATAAAATGTCATACAACACATAATGAATTATCTATTAAAAGCAATTTACCCATTTAAAAATGATCCAAAAAATATAAAGCTATTTCTGTGGCGAATTCTGCTTTATAGAATGCAACCAGATAATGAAAGGCATTTTCCACTGGCGTTATACTAACTTGTGTAATACGTGGTTTCAAGAAGTTTTTTCATTCATATAATTCGCTTGGGTGAATGAGTAGAAGGTATATACGTTTATTGTGATTTTTCATATTGCAAGTGCAATTCAGATATGCCATTTGCTGATCTGTATTGTGTATTTTAATTAAAAGACCAACTTAAATTAGAAATAAAAAAACTCTTAGTTCTCGGCAGGTTATTTCTTTTGAATACATTTCAGTTCCTCAAGATATCTTGTGTTTAATGAAGTGTTGCAGCATACTTTTATTGAATATCTCCTGAGGGCCAGATTTACCAGTTTGTCACGCAGCGCAGCAGCCAGTGTGCAGCAACCACAAATGCTGCGCTGCGTGAGAAGGAGAGAGCAGGAGAGCGCTCTCCTCCCCTCTCCCGAACACCAGCGCAGAAACGTGCAGCCGTACACCACGAACACACCTTTGCACCATAGCGCAAGGGTTTCTCTGTGACTCAAACATAGGTCTTGTACTGGAAGGATACCCTTCCAGGACAAAATACTATGCTTAGACTAACTTTAAACATTTCCCCGATTTGTATGTGTGCTGTACAGTGCAGCACACATGCAGTCAGAAAATAAAGTAGATTAAAAAAGTATATCTCCTTCATAGCGCCTATCTGTAATGGGCGCTGTTTTCTGACACTAAACCTTGTCTACTTTTGTAGGTAGATAGGGCTTAGCATCAGAAACCTTTGGTGGTTGCATAGGAATGCCCATGCACCACCCATGGTATGCCCCCTTGGCGGTAAGTAATGCAAACCAGCACTATGCGCTGCATTGAGCTACTTTAAAGTGAATTTCCACCATTAAACAAGTTTAGCGCTGGAAAACAAATTAGTGAAAAAAGATTTAGCATTGTTTTGCATCACTATTGTGAGCCAAATATAGTGCTAAAACGTAGTAAATAGACCCCTGAGTATCTTTAGTAAAAGCTATATCTTCCTTCTGTGTCTTTAAATATCTTCTGACGGCAAATGCAAATTCTACATTCCTTATTGGCTCTATATGTATGTCAGGATAATGCGTGTTAAATAATTTAATTATATTTTCACTTACTCTCTTTACAATACAACTTTCAATCTTAAAAAGTTTACTCAAACACATAGCAACCATTGAAGGGGTATTGTTGCTCACGAGCGTAGTCAAAAATTAATTTTCAGGCCCTAAACTTCAATCTCCCAGGTGTTCACTCCTACTTCAATACTTTTCACTTGCCCCTACCAAGACTTATTGCCAGGAGGTTTTTCCACTGGACACTTGGGACCCACTATTTTAAGTAATGATTTGGGATGAAGATTGCTTTTGGGAGCTGCAGTGAGGAAAGCTCCACGACCAGTGAATTTAGGCGCAGCACAAGCCACTTCTCTGCATCATATAGTATTATTTGTGCTTGACAGTAGATGTGATGAGTACGGTAAATGTATTCAGGCTCTAATGAAAAAAGTGGTATAGTTTGCAGAGACCAAGGAATACAGGATCTCAGGCAGTGAAATATAATATATTTGATCTCATCAAGAGCAGGTTTACTGAAGGAAAGAAAACACTGCTTACGTTACCACGCACACAATAACTAGCAGTCTTAGAGTAGTATTAGTACAGTTTGCAGTGCCTTGAGGGGGCAATCAAATATCAGTTTATGTGTTTGCTTTTAACAGTGCCTGAAATGAACACAAGGCCCTTGTGCTTGTGTTCTAATGCAAGAGTTCATTACAGTTCACTATTATAGATGCCTAATGGTGACAGGATATGTGAGGTACAGTAGGCAGTGTATTGCTGTTTCATGAGGGTTGAAGTGGTTTATGAGGCAAGTTGATGTGAAAGTCTGTTTTAGGGTTACAAATTACTTGAGAAAATGTATTGTTTATATCGGGCACTTTGGATATCTTGGAAGAAGGAGAACATAGAACTGTGTCCGGCATACATATGGCTGGCCTACGAGAAGTAGTCAAATGAGAGAGAGGGCAAAGGACTGCATAGAGTGTTGGGTCATTACAAGGTTAATGTGGTAAACTAACCATGTTTATCACTGGTGGAAGTTGCTGCAAAACCCTGTGAGAAGATGACTGGATTTGGTGGGGTGTTTTTCTGTGATGTGTGTAAAAGACATGCATATTTTGATTCTGATCTATCATTGCATGAAGTGAGTGAATGTGTGCGACTGGTGGAAAAAGAGTTTTAATAGATGTGTTAATGGAAGAAGGGGGCTAAGTATTTTCACTACTGACAGCTGACTTCAATTTAAATTGGAGATATACTTTCAGAACAGTGTGGTGGTAGAACATTAAGATACACTAATGGACTGTTGACGGTCTGCCAGACTGAAGAAAAAGGTAAAATAGATGTGAAACAGTTGCTTTAAAAGTGTCATCAGCTGGTGAGATGTGCCGTAAGGTGATTGTGAACTGGACAATGTCCCCACTGATCAGGGAAAATAAGTAAATTGACTCCTGGTAGTATTGTGAGGCCCTCCTAAACTTAATTGTGACATAAATATAAAAAATCTCATCATACCTTCCAATCTCTATCTCTTGTTCTAAGCCGTTAACCCAATGACTAGACGAGGTGTTAATACTAGCCTAAAAAAATCAAAGTGTCTATGGTGGTTGTGGAACTATGGCCTGGAGCCCTCTTCCTGCAATGCTCACCTATGTGTGCAATCAACAATACACACATGGTGTGCATTTCTCTTTCTAAAGGAATTATTCCCATTCCCTTGCAATCCATCATTATGATAAACTCATAAAGGAACACAGGAGAAACAAGAACAGCCCACCTCCATATCAATTTCTAACCTGACTTATTCAACCAAGTTTTGGAGAGAATGTGTCACATTAGCCAAGAGACTATCTAGAACACAATCATCTCCTATACGACCTACAACAGAGATTCAAACACACAAAGGGAACACATACTATGATCCCACACATCATGGAAGACCACCTCAGCCCCCTAGAACAAGGTAAGCAGGCTACGCTTATACTTCTTGATACCGCTGTAGCCTACAATATTGTGGACAATGAGGCCCTCCCAGATGGACTGTATAAGTAGCTGTCAGTCTCTTGGTGCCTTACAGTATACCCCATCATTCTTCCACAACTAAACTCAATGAGTATGCAAATGCTATGGCTGGTGAACACGAATGTGCTAATCTAGTCTAGCGCGTTCCCTTTGATAGTATACGGCGGAGACTTGTACAGTTATGAGTGGTTGTAGCAGAGCCTCATTTGTACCTGGTCTGGTGAGTGAGGAGGAAACAGTGTTCTATCCGGGCTGGTGTTCACACTGGGGATTATTATCTTGTGCATAACTCAGCAGTAGTCATTCAGAATTGTGACTGATTGTACTCATAGCCTCTGGCTTTTGGTGCCCAGCAGACAGGAAACTCTGACTCAGAGACACCTCAGTAAGACACAAGCAGCTCACCATCCATATACATCATTAAACCCCATCATTAGTATTTCATAAGGGTAGGATGTTTCAGGTTGATGTCCTTTTTTAGGTCAAGCTTACGACCTCTTGTATACTTCAGTATACTTCTCTTGTGGCCTTAAAGTCATCCCCCTGCTTTTTATTTGTTTGTCTCAGTGTCCTTTAAAACTCCTTGTTTAGCAAAAGGCCTGCCTCTTTGTCCCTCCTTTTTCTATTTTGTTCCTCCCAGGAGCAGGGACCAAGTACAATATCATTACGCTTTGTCGTATTTATCTGTTTGTGGGAAGACTATTTTATTCTTTTTTTCCAGCTCATGTTACACTATGGGTGCTTCAGGCCTGTAGCTGCTTGCATTTTATTTGGCGGAAAAGATCAGCTGTTGTGCTTTGATCGGAGCTGCTGTGACGGGGTGCTGTTCGGTGCTGGTTACAGCTGGAGGGCAGAGAGGCAAATCTTACTGCACAGCATCCCTAACCACCTGCCACAAAACTCACCTACTGGACCTGTTTGCCATGTCTGGCCAGCTCTGCTTTGATGCCGGCTTTTCTAGTGAGGAGGTGCTCAGCAGCCGCTACCCGCTCCACCGTGCCTGCAGGAACAGGGACTTGCGCGAGTTGTGCTCACTACTGCAGCCACCTCCTGTCCCCGAGGACGTCGGCCACCGAGGACTCCTTCTATGGCTGGACCCCAATCGACTGGGCCGCACATTTTGGCAAAATACTTGGCAGAAGCTTGTGCGTGTTTTTTGCTTTATGTGGTGTGCAGCAGCGTGCTTGTGTTCAGGGGTGGGTTAGGCTTTTCCTTTAAAGTTTCCCCGAATAGTAATATAACAGAAATTAAATGGTTTATGCGATATATACCGTTTATACCAGTACTGACTGATCTCGTCAAACAGCTGTTTAGCTTCAGTCACTGGTCTGCAGTGAAACCTGACTGCAATCACAGAACCACTTACCAGTTTAAGCATTCCCTGAGTCAACAACGGAAAGTCAAGAAAGGAGTTCATTATTTTAAATGTTTTTTTAATGCACTAGTGGTCTGGAACTAGCAGCGTGAGCACCAGCTGGAATAAAATCATGCACCCACTGCATTGCTAATGTAATACATCTAATCTTTTCAATGAGGACCAATTGACTTTAAAATGCAAATCCAGTTTTCCTTGCAAAAATAATAGCCACTGCAATTAAATGTCTATTTTCTCACAAAAGGCCACTTTGACCCTCGAAATGAAGGTCATCTGGCTTATGATAAATACGTCTGAAAGATATGTGATATCTTTATCGACAATTTGGCATGTAAAACCGTAAAGGCCGACGTTCTAAAACAAAAATCTTTTAATGGAATCTTAGAATGTACCAGACTTGCTTCCCTCTGAAAGTGCTGCTGTCGTTTCTGGACCAAGGGGTTTGGTGGGGTCTTTTTTTTGGGATTGTTTATGGCCTTTGAGGTTTGGAATGCATACAAAGAGTACTGCATCTTCAAATTGCATGGCAACTGCCCCCAGCAACAGCATTATCAGTTTTACCCAGTGCTTAATTTGTGCTTGTGGTTACCAGTGTGTGGCACCAGCACTTATTTTTGAGGGCCGGCACTTATTTTTCTGCCTCAAGCATTTACTGCTAGCAAAAGGCACATATGGGAACGACGGAGGAAGACAAAAATGGAAAAGCACAACGGTAGAAAGCAGAAAGCTGCAGGGGTGAGCTGGAGGGGCAGGGAGTGGCTGTAAATGGACTGAACCCTGAATGGCTTCAGGGTTACGCTGCCTCAGTATTCCGCATTCGCACATTTAATTGCCGCAGCCGCGTGTTTCAGGGGAGGACTTTGGGCACTGGTATGTTTTTATTTACAAATGAAGCAGTGGTTTTATCTCTGCAATGTATGTGGCATGTCCTGTTTGTGATCATTTGAGACCTCTGCAATACCCAAACCCCACACCCCACTCCATCCCCACCCCAGGCCAAGTGCTCGTTTTTGTCCGGTCAGCTCTGTGCTGATCCTTAAAGTGGAGCCTGAATAACAATACAGCTAACCTGCTTGGTCTAAGTCGCTGCTTTCCAAACAGAGCACCTTTAAACTATTGTATGAGAAAAGGCACTTCTTGTAATCCAGTCATTGATTTGTGAAGCGTAGCTAGCAGTTGATAGCATGTCATGGGAGGTGTCACATTCCTCTAAGTGTGACTTAGTCAACAGCAGGGGCATGCTAGGACTTGGAGTTCTACATTTTCAGACCAAAGTATGGGCCTACGAGTCCCAGTATGCAAAGCGTTGATTAAACGAACAGGGGAAGACGGCTGCTCAGCAACGAGGCTTACAATAACGTAGAATAACACTCAAGACTTTTGGTGGAAAGCACCTTTACAGACATCTTTCTGAGAGTCTGTGTACGGCCGAGCTCAGAAAATATTGTTCTACAAGTAGAGCTGAATGTGGTGTTGGGCTGTGTAACACACACTACCACACCATGCTGGTGAGTGTCCCCTTCCCCATACAGTTTTATTAGGTTCGAGCGTGCAAGCACTCTGGCCCCTGTTGTGATCTCTCTTTTAACCACACCCACGTCACGCCCATCACTTTCGTTAGTTCGTGAGCTTGCCTTTTAAAATTTGCTTGATTTAATTAGTGAAAGGCATGCATATGTCATAGTTTGTCATGAATTCATATAGCAACAATCCACATAAATACACTCCACACCTTTCCACATAATTCCAATCAGCATAATTTCACTTGTCACACAGTTCCAAGCCACACAATTCAACTCCTCACATTCCCAATCCACATCACATATTTTGACAACAAATCACATAATTCAACTCAACAACACAATTACACAGCACACCACATACATCCAATCCACACCACAGAATTCCACATCATGACACAAAATTCAACAGCACATTGTATAATTAAACTCCACTACATAACACTCCACAACACAAAATACCATTCCACATAATACACTCTTTGACACACAGTCCCACTCCACATAATTCCAGTACACTCAAAACCACATAATTACTGTCCACATATTTCCACTGCACACATGCCACATAATTCCACTATACAAATCCACTCCACGCGACACAATGCCATGTCACACAATTCCACAATTAACAATTCCAATACAACCCACATAATTCCACTCCACACCACATACGTCCACTCCACTCCATGACACGAGTCAAAGTCATTGCCATTTACAATGCCAATAGCTCTAAACCTCACAAAGGCGAGACCTATTGGCTTTGCCTATGCTTGTTCATAAATGCTCGCAGTTTGACCTCATTCTCCAAGGTTGTTTGGCATTCACATCCATCATTTGGGGAGAGGGGGCTCTTGGGCTGTCCATTTATAGAGACCACACAGGGTGTCCTGGGAGGTGAACATGGGCAGAGTGCTCTGACAGTCAACAAAAAGCCAGTGGTGGATCCTGTGGTTTCTTGGGCTAATACCACAGTACAGCACAAAGGGGATCTCTCACAATGAGATTGGAGAGGGTTTGCAGACAATTCTTCATACAATGCTGCCATTTTGGGGCGAGGTTGGCAGAGGACCTCCTTCATTGATCTTGTGATACATGTGTGCAGGTTCTGAGCATTTTTACAGTTTAGCTACCAATACTTGGAACCCAACAGCAGCAGCTGCTTTTCGATCAGAGATTAACCTACCCTAGACTCTTAAATAAAAAAAGCAACACATAATCCTGCCAGTCTTTTTCCCTGTGCTTGAGCACAGATAATCCTGTACATCAAAATGTAAATTGATAGTCTATCCTCAATGACCAGATTGTAACCAGAAGCCAGACTAGCTGAACATAGCAGGCCTGCATCTCACACAGTTGGATCACACAATATCAGCTCCCTTCAAACTGTCACCCGGTAAGGAGCCGGTATCACACAGTTCCAGGTAAAATGAGCTGAAACGAGGATGAGATTATTTGTTTAACATGTTATTGGTCTTGATATAATGGACTACCTGAAACATACGGACCCAATAGGACTGCAACTAATAGGCTGTTGCTGTTAAACATTGTTACTATAAGGACATGTGTGCACTTTCATGATTTCCATGATTTTCAGTGATTTTCTTCACATTTGTTTGGGGTTATTTGATCTTTGAATATTTTTCATTTGTACTGGATTGTTATGTGTTGACTATTTCCTAGTTTGGTTGGACACAAGTCTAAACCAAAAATGAAATATGGAGAAATAAAAAAAATGACAGATCCAATAATAATTGGTGTATTATTGTTGATTTTACACAGATGGTCTGATTTATCACTCAAGCGTTATAATTTTTGATACCGCCCGTAATCATGCCCAAGACTGAAGAAGGTTATTTCGGGTACTCCCTGTATTGTGTAGAGGGTGGAAACTGGCCCAGTCAGAGACACACAGAAAAGTGCTCAGCGGCCTGTGAGCGAGAAAAGGGGACTCCAACAGAGGACAGTAATCTGGTAAGGAGCAACACCTAAGAATAACTGTGGAGAATGCCTCAGGAGGCTTGTAATAAGAGTCCTCGTGCAGCAAAACATTTCAGGCTTGCCAGAAATTATTAAATTGGAACCAAGGTGGGGTGAGGTTACTTGGTCACGGACTCTCGATAAATAACTTACTTACAGGCTCCCAGTCGCAGCTCGTGGGGGGAGGGGAGAAAGTGGGGTGGTGTAGCACGTGGCAGGGCGGATAATAATATAAAACATACCTTTCCTGCTTCCTTCGCCGCGCCGCTCCTCAGTCCTCACAGCAAGCACAGGCTCCCAGCATGCCCTGCGGCCAGTCCTAACGCTGCTTTTCATGCTGCTTGCAAGCTGAACAATGTCAAACATTCACCCCCAGTACAGAGATCTCGGCCTAAATCCATCGTTTTTTTTGCTGCCCATGCCATTCCAGTTTGGACCCAGCCATATGTAAATCAGTCTTGACCCTGTTCCCCATAGGAACAGTCCAGCCCGAACTGCCAGGCCAGGTCTTCCCTGGACTGGAAACGAGCATCCTGGGACCGGTTTCGGGGTTTCACCCCTCATCAGCCAGGCTAGCTTCAATCCAGTCGGAATGCTGAAAAATCTCAAACATTCACCCCCAGTACAGAGATCTGGGCCTAAATCCATAGTTTTGTTGCTGCCCATGCCATTCCAGTTTGGACCCAGACATATGCAAATCAGTCTTGACCCTGTTCCCCATAGGAACAGTCCAGCCTGATCTTCCAGGCCAGGTCTTCCCTGGACTGAAAACAAGCCTCCTGGGACCAATTTTGGGGTTTCACCCCCTCATCAGCCAGGCTAGCTTGAATCCAGTGGCATGGGAAACACAGGACCCACGTCTGGGCATACCCTTCCCACATAGGGCGACAAATGCAAAAAGAACAAGTGATGGACGGAATGCTGAACAATGTCAAACATTCACCCCCAGCACAGAGATCTGGGCATAAATCCATCGTTTTTTTGCTGCCCATGCCATTCCAGTTTTGACCCAGCCATGTGAAAATCAGTCTTGATCCTGTTCCCCATAGGAACAGTCCAGCCCGAACTGCCAGGCCAGGTCTTCCCTGGACTGGAAATAAGCATCCTGGGACCGGTTTCGGGCTTGCAGCATGAAAGCAGCGTTAGGATTGGCCGGAACACCCTGGCTTGGTGCTTTGAGGTAGAGCAGTGCCAGGCTGGGGAGAGCACAGTGCGCATGTGTGTTTGACCGGCCCGAGATGGCTGGCCAAACATACATGGGCACTGAGCGGAGTGCAGTGCCCTCCACCTCTGTCCCTGTCACACCCCATAGCCCCATCCCTTTTACAATAAAATGAAACATAGTTTATTATCGTTTTATTGTAAAGGGTTTGTAGCTGCTGCTACTGGTGAGGGGTGACACTCCTTCATCATAGCAGAGGAGCCGCTGCGGGTTCCCCATTCAGTTACCTTTCACCGATTTTATTTAAAGGATGCACTTTTAACACCCTGATATACCTACAGTTTGCGGTCTGCATTTCCCACCCCTTCATGGGCAAGTGGAAATGAACACAAACAAGTTTTTCTAATTCTTAATTGATCTTTGAACTGACAGCGGTGCTTTACCGCTATCTTTTCAACCCATAAATATCTGTTATGAGCTTAAAAAGTGTACTGCATAGCTGGGACGTATTAATCTAAGCATGTGTCGCATTTTTACATTTAAAGGTTGGCAGATAAGTTTAAAGCTTTTTGCGTGGACCCGTTTTGTGATTCTCTAGAAAATCAATAGCTCTTCCCCATATTTCTTCTTTAGAAAAGTCAAGTTGAACAAGACAATTTTCACCGATTGTCCCCAGAGTCGTTAAGTCTTTCCTCTAATTTACATTTGCTTACAGTATTGCTTAAAAGGGCAACTACCAGCGACCTTCAAATTACAAAAAACAGACAAATGGAAAGGATTGGCCACGAAAATTTGGCTTCGCTGTGCTGCATGAAAAAGCTTGTAGTTTGCTGAATGTTCTGTAACAGTTCTGAATTTGAGGGGACCTTACAAAGCTGCCTCGTGTGCCGTACCTGTGCGCTGTGTATGAGGAAGCTTGCACTGGTGCCACTCTGAATTGGATACGATCCTGCAGATCTGTTAACTTCACAAAAATATTTACTGTGTGAGATTGTGGGCGGGGCCTTGGATGGGGTGGGGCTTTGTTCCAAGCCCTGCCTTGGAAGCACTTAGACCCTCTAGTCCACCAAAAAAAAGCTTCTGTGGCTGTGTTAGCGATCTGCAGGCTCCAAGCTCCTGTACGCTCTTTGTAAATCCCCAATATGTCTTGCAAAAGACAGCACATGCGCTGTCTAGTAGGTGAGACCTAAAACTGAATGACTAACCTTATTTGAAGGTTGTCAAATTCTACAATGAGCTCAGGTTAAGATTAGTTGAGAAGCCATGGCTTTAGGTCTTTCGAGAACTAATGGCCTAGCAATATTTTTCAATTCATCAGAGCCCATTGCTTTTATTCCGCAGAAAATATTAATTTCACCAATATAGAAAAAAAGGAGAATAACAATCCTTTTCAACCATCCCGTCAATTTCAACATCCACATTACAGAGAAACTTCACATGACACTATTTATTCCAATCTACTGAGCCTCTACTTGGTGAGTGTGAAACTTAGGTAAAAGGAGTGAGTCCCTTACTTTCCATGTTGCAATGTGTTGATAAAAACATACTTTAAATCTATCAGGTGTGCTTTGACACTGGGTGAGTATGATTTGTTAGTGTATTGAGTGTGTCTGCCCAGTGGATCTCCACTTAGGCCTAACAACTGCATTTGTAACTGATTAAGCTAGCCGCACTGTTGCGCTGTGGCCTGGCTGGTCTCTCTCTAAGGGTAGCACCACAGTCGCTGCGTGTCATACATGCTGACTGGCCTGCCTTGAGAATCGTGTCTCCTTTTACTGGCGCTGTGCTACACCGAGAGTGGGCCACTTAAGTCAGACAGGTCAGGGTCGAGGAGATAACTTTTCCAGTGTTATCCCCAAGAAGATGAAGAACGAGCCCCATGCAGGTCCATGCTCAATAGATCACACAACAGATCCACATAGGTTTTCGTGGTAATTTAAAGTAGTGACTTCAGGAGCCTAGTACGTATGTCGTTCCGAAGGATCTGGACTCTGGTTCTAGCTGGACAGAACTTTTACACTCTCTCTTTCTAGGACAACTTTTGTGGAAGGAGACGTAGGTAATTCCACACCAGGAACATCGGATACCTCAGAGATCTGAATTCAGGGTGTAAGATTATGGAAATATTTCGCGTTTTCAGCTGTGGAATTAGAAATTACTCAAGAGATCTCTGTTACCATACAGATTTCTAGAGGTAATTCTCATTTAGGGACCATTTTTCTATGACAAATGTTACCAGATTTGACTGGTGAAATATGTCCCTGAAACACACAAGTCCAATAATACTAAATGTGGAATCCCCAAATTACGCGGAAACTCCTGTTTTGACTCAAATGGAATTGCAACGTAACTCGGAATGAGGGGCTTAGTAGGAAAATGTGTGTATTCTAACCATCTCCAGACAGCGACAAACATGTCCATAGATGGGCAAGAATTAGCTGAAAATGGCTCAGGGGAAAGAGAGCCTCTTTTGGTGAGCATGCATGCAGTAGGGGTGCATTCTTCGAACTCATTCATTCAGGGGAGAATATCACCACACTCTTGATGTGGAAAGAAAAGTCCCTTTATGTAGAATGCATGTTTTTTATACATCAGGGACATTAGGTACAGTAAGAAAGGCCACATCCCCTAGTCAATAGACTGCCACCAGCCAGGCGACCTTACCAAAACCAGGTGAATGGCAATTCTCTCAGGAGAAGAAAACCGGGTGTGCACTCCGGATGCTTCACTAGCCAGGTAGAGAACAGGACTATTGTGGGAAGCACTATAACTGGCCCCTTTGTGAGCTCATGGGGTTAGGTGGTGTCTGAGATCACAGTATGAAAGAGTTTAACAGGATAACCTGCAGGGAAATAGCAAAAGGAAAACAAGGTGGGAAAGGTACTTCATACTACTGCAGACCTTCGTCCTTACACCTTCTATTGCAGACGAGGGTGGGAGGCCCTACTGAGTTCTGTTACTCGCCTTGTGAGAGCCACTTAAAGGCGTACTGAGAGATATGAATGGCTGCCACTCCAGGACTACATCAAGGGAATGCAAGGACCACAGGTAAGGCGTGTGGCAGGGGTACACCAGAGTATTCCTTTCAGGCCAGAAGACCTACTTAGACCTTCTAGGCTACGTCTGTGGTCATTCCATGTGTACATGCACACGGGGCAATACATTCACATTCAAAGAAGCCCTGTGGGCTCTTGGCGTACAGAGGGGGAATAAAGCAGTGGGATGAGGATATATTGGTATACCTAAGTTATTGCTGGATGTACTTCAATTTATCTATTTTAAAGCACAGAACAGGATTCCCACTGGAATATACTCTTACAAAAGTACAGAAATTGTGAACCATGTTAAAGTATTTTCCAAACAAATGCAAAGTACCGGAACGCAAGCAAGCAGGGTGATTTTTTCAATACAAAAACAGTAGCTTCAAACCAGTGGTATTCCCACAATGTAGACCTCGTTAGAATCCCCGTCCTGCATCGTGAAAATGATGTAAGGCTGTTGAGAGGGCGGGGCAAACTTATGAAAGTGCTCCCGGTAAAACGTATGCCATTTTTGGAATTACTGCCTGGAAGTTGCTTTTTTAGGTTGATTTTGTTGAAGGGGAGGAAAGGGAGTGAGGGTATACATAGGGAGACGTGGAGAGAGAGGTTCTGGGTAATGGGATTCCCCATTAATATGGCACTTGCAAATCCTTTATCAGAATTCGCAAGTAATCTAATTGGGAGGACCTTTGTAATGAAAAGAAAATAGTGAATTTTCGATGATTCAATTTCCTTTAATTCAAATAGGAAACATACGTTTTCATAAGTGCAATGTCCAGTGCTTTCAATTAGGTGTATTGTCTTTCGGTAGATTAAATTAGATGAAATTCTATACATCTTTATTGCTCTTGCTGGAATTCCTAGGGTAACCGAAGTCGGGATGCCTGCGGCTGTCCCCTCTTAGCTAAAGTGAGAGGCCCTCTAGCCAGAGCCAGCATCACGGAATGTTGAACCTGTTTCCCCACATCTCAGTGTGCCACCGCGCTGCACTGGTGAAAGGGTCGTGGCTGTGGTGAGGGGCGTCTGAATATTCTATCATCTGTGGATCTTGAATCAGGTTGTCAGCCTGACGCTGCGCTGTGAGCATGCCCCACCGTGGTGGCTCTGGTTTGAGGCTGTCAGTCTGTCCTTCCGTGGCTCATGTGTAATAAAATAATTTAAAAATACATCCTGGCTGTACGTCTGTCCTCCCTTGGCTCTGGTACGGCGGGGCTGCGCCTAGCTCGGGCGTCCGTCTGTCTTGGCTGCTATAACACAGGTATGAGGGAGTGCTCCGGAATACACGGTGCTTGTGCTAAGAGGAAGGCTCTGTGTCCCCCTGGGCCCCCGTCAGCAGCTGCTGCAATCCTGCAGAGTGCAGGAGGATGCTTCCCTTGACCCCAGCGACCCCATCTTTCACTTTTAACTCCACATCTGACAGTTACAGGAGCACTTCCCTTGTCTGAGTGGAAAGCAGGGCTATTAGCATGAGTAAGAAGTGACCTCATTAAATTACCCCCATCCCGCCCCGGGGAGGGCGAGACATGGGGAAGATTAAAAGATGTGTTTACCCAGAGACATGTCGCTGTCACTGATTCGCTAATAGAATCGAAGGGCCCCTGGGAGCTGGGCAGAGACACTACACCGCCCGAGAGAGGAGTATAACCACGTGTGTCCACAGGAGGGCCCCTCTGAGCCCCACACACTTTACCCCAGCAGGCACAGCGGCAGCGCCCTCTCAGGGTGGAGTGGGGTTTGAGAGGAGGCACTGGCACAGAAGGTAGGGACTGTCGCACCCTGGGGACCCACCCGACCCCAACAGTGTCCATTATAATCACAGATGTTGACTCTAAGCTTGGGTACCTGCTGTTCGAGCGGGCCACACGAGGCACTAACATGCTACTCCCAGTTTACACCTCAGACTGGCACTTATGCTAAATAAACTGAGTAGCTATTTGTCCAACCTTCCATAAAGTGCTTTGGGCCTCTGTATGGGTGGAAAAACACTATAAAAACAAGTATTGGCAAAGCCAATAGGTCTCGACTAAGAGCCATATTGTTTGAGCAATGCTTTACAGCCATTCTGTACCGTAGCACGGCTGCTCTGCAGCCGGAGCCAGACTGGGAACCAAAAGCTGTCCTGGACAAAGTGCTCAAACCGGTCGGTTTATCCGTCTCCTCGTACTATCTCCAGCGTTTAATTAATTCTCTCTCTCCTCTCTCGGTTCTCCTGCTCTAATCGCTTTCTCTCCACGTTCCCTCTCCCTCCCTGAAGCCTCCCCATGCCTGCTGCAATTAGCCTCAGGAGATGGGGACTGTGACAGGCCTCCAAAGGCTCCAGCCTACCGGGAAAGGTCCAAGTGGAATAAAAGGCGTGGGCGGGAGGGGCAAGCTGACAGTGGAAGGTGGGCGAGGGTAGAGCACATGGACAATAGAGGACGGGCGGGAGGATATGCTGTAGCACACGGATAACGGCGGGAGGAGAAGGGTAACACAGACACTGGAGGGTAGATGGGAGGAGTTGGGCAACTAAATGGAAACGTGGGTGGTGGGAAAGCAAGAACAGCAAGTGAAGGGAGCGGGGAGGAAGCAAGAATAGCAACTGAGGGAGGGTGAGAAAGAGGAACACGGAGGGAAGCACATGAAGGAGACAACTGAAAAAACACATGCAATCATGTAAGGTGCTTAAACAGAAAGTAAAAGGAAACACCTGAAAAATGCAGTGGAAGGACAGAAGTAATGCATCCATGCTCCAGGGGAGAAACAAACACAAGAGGAAAAAAGCCTATGAAGCTGATGAATAAGAAACAAGAAAATGAAAGTGACACTGAAGCCAACCAATAGTGAGCTGTGGGCGGACTCTAATCCCACTATAAATTAACACCATGTCTTGCAAGAGACAGCGCAGATGCTGATTTAGGTGAGATTAAACAAGGATTGGCAAAGCTACTAGGTCTGTTGTTGGCTGCCAACTTTTGACTTTGTCAATACTTGTTTTGCTCTGGTTTTCTAAAAGTTTTACTGTTGGGGGAGCTGTTGAGCCCTTGCCAATAGCTAAAAGCAAAAACATTTTTTGTTCTCAAAAAGCACACATTTCCGTAGTAGCCCCTGGCACTGATGGAAACTACTGTGTGTGGATGTGCTACTTGTGAAGCTAGTCAATGGCTGAAGTGAGCAAACCCATTCCTATTCCAATACTGGGGTCCACATACATATCAGTAAAGTTACTTAGTCGTTAGATTTCTGGGACCGGAACAAATCTCAGTCAATACACATCAATACTGACCTGTGGATTCTTCTGCTATCCCAGTACTGGGACTCACACACAACTCTGTCAACACACCTCAGACCTGCATGTAGAACTAGAGTTGGATCTCAGTCCTGTCCTACAGATTCCATTGCCCTACATGTATAGGAAAGACATTCTCGACCATCACACACATACTGATCTGCCAATATGCTTCAGTCCTCACCCTTGCAATCCCTTGCTATTTAGTTATTCAGGCCCTGTTTATTCCTCTGTACATTGAACAACATCTTGTACATCAAAACTCACACACATCTAATCAATGGTCCTCAACCCTGGCCCAAGAAATCATGTTATTCCATTACTGGGTGCCACACATAGCACTGGCAATGCACCTCAACCCTTGCCTGAGGATCCCCTTGACATTCTACTACCGACAATGTGGCACTAGTTAGTAGCCCCCATGTCTGTCCATCAGCTGGGGTTCAGTCTGAGGCAGTGCAGCTGCCCCAATGCGAGCTGGAGTCCAATTTGGCCCCAGTGAAACCAAGGATGTCTAAACTGTGGCCTGCTGCGAGCTACAGGGAATGCATAAATCTTTGGATGTGGGGAGGATCACTTGACCACAGCCAAAAAATGGTTGGCCATGTTCGAGGTGCGGGTGTGTGAAATACATAAAATTTTCTTTTGTGTAATTACCTGAAATTTCAGCAAAGTTATGCCAAGTGCAAAACTGTCCTTCAGGACTATGTTTTAGCGTGAAATGCATCCTACCTTCAATTTTAGAAGCAAGCGCATGTTGCTCTAAAAATGGTGCACAAAAACATTGCAAACAAATGCCACTCGCGTTCTGTTCAGGGGTGGACGAAGAATTGCACTCCGCCAGCAGAGTTTACAGAGTTTTTCCCACTCTGCGCAGAGTGCCAAAAAACTCTGCAAAGTGATGCAGAGCTGAGTTTTTCTTCTCGCTCACACCAATGTTAAGTTGGTGAGTGAGCGAAATCGCTAAGTTGGCGAGTATGAGCGAGATTTCTGAACGCAAGCGGTGGGCCACGACAGCTCGCGATGAGAAAGCTGTCGCTCGCATTGAGGAAGCTGCCGCTAGAGTAGGAAATCTACTCGAGCAGCAAAAAGAGGTTAGCGCCCTCTGGCCCTCCGCGTGATGTCATTCGTGCTGATTGTACAGCATGGGAGACACTCCTGTGCTCAAAATCAGTGCGAGCAGCACGCCTTACCCAAACTCCGCCTCTTGAGGAACTCCACGTAGTTGTGCAGAGTTTTTTTGGCACTTTGCGGAGTTCCGCGTAGCAGAACTCCACGAAGTCCACCCCGGCCGAGTTCTGTTGTACCCATGCATTTGTGATTATGGCATGTTCACATTAACCTTTTACAGTAAAAGGCGTGTAATTACACCAAGTTGGGGGTTTGGCACAATTTTGGGTATTTTTGTACAACAAGCAAAACATGAAATTCCCTAAAATACACAAGTTACGCCAAAGAAATTAAAATTTCACTGAGGCATTGCTGGAAGATGATAGTAGGAAGGGAGGTGCCTCTTTTACACAGTGTGGGAAACAGGGTACGATTGGGAATGATTCCCTTACTTATTCTCAGGGGCAAGGTGATTCAACTAGTGAAGAAGAAGGCAAGCACAGCAATCTACAACTGTTCTTTCTGCTCAGGAGAAATTTGGAGACATTGATTTAAAACAGAAAGATGAAGAGAAGCCCAAGGCATCTCAGGCCAGGAACTCAGCCAATGTCCCTTAGGGGAAGTAAAAAAGCAGATTAAGAAGGGAGTGTTTGCTGAGATTTTCGGCCTGATCTCTGATAAACCAATATCTTAGGGCAATTCCCACACTCAGCACAAGTCTAAAGCTGAGGATGCATTAATCAGCTGGATAAAGGGTGATGCCATTTAGCAGTTGATTTTTCTGGAAACGTGTCCAGAGTTGGGCCCCCATATGTCATGTTACCAAAACAAGATTGTTAGTGCACAGGAAGACAATGGGAGGGAATATTGGGAGGAATAAGAACAGGCTCTTCACTGGAAGAAAGCCTCTAAAACCAACATGCTTTGGGGTCGAACAGATGTTAATGCATCTTGAAAATATTGTAAGGGTGTTTAGAGGGCGGGGCAAACAATATGGGGTTATGAAAGTGCTCCCAGTAAAATGTATTTCATTTTTTGAATGGTTGTCTCGACGTTGCTTTTTTTCAGGGTGATTTTGGTGATGGGAGAAGGGACGTGATGGTGTAGATGGGGAGAAGCGGAGACAGAGGTTCTGGGTAATGGGATTCCCCATTAATATGGCACTTGGAAATCCTTTTTCAGTATTCACAAGTAATCTAATTGGGAGGGCTGTGTTGCGTGATGTTGCTGAAGTGGAATATGGCGAGTAGGCAGCCCTTTCAAGAATTACAGGCTTCTGAGGAAAATAAAGGAGCCTGCGGGGCATACAATAAAAATGCCTGCAAATTCAAAGCCAATTGCTAATTTTTTGGACGCCCTGAGTTCAAATGCTTCAAAAAGTCAAAGGACAAAGGAGCTCAGAAGTGAGGAGCAAGCACAGAGTTTAGTGAAAGCCATCTCACAGGTCTATTTATAGGCGGAGATCCATTGGCTAAATCAGTGGCTTAGCGTGCAAGGGGCTAAGTAACTATTTTGGTTTTCATTGTAGTTTTAGAATTCTAGGGCAGGCAGTGGAAGGCAAAATAGTGCATGGGAATAAGCAGTCTCTTTCAGCGAGCAATTAACTGGCTAAGAAAAAGATTGAAACGCAGAGACGTAGGGAAGCAGGTCTTTTGAGTAAGAACATATTGATAATTTCGTTTGCTCTCCAGTGGGAAATGTTGCCTAAAAAAGAACCTGGGAAGTTTTGCCTTATTCACAATTTTCTGCAGTCAAGAATGCTTCCTGGAACCACGTCACAGCCATGCTCAGGACTGTGGGATGGGAGTGCGGAGGTTCTTTTAGAGAAGGGAGACATAGAGTCCACTTTCAGGCTCCTGCCACCCTAAAGACTTCCACCTTTTGGGTTTTCCTTTTGAGTTTTCCTTTTACTTTGACGAGCACATGGTTGTGTATTGTGCAGTATCCTGTGTGTACTTTGAACTGTTTGGTACCCTACTGAAATGGGTGTTTAGGAGCGTGTCTAAAACAAGCCTTGTATTGCATTATATGGGTGATTTTTTTATTTCTTGGCCCATGAACTCTGCCTGTTGTAGGGAATCATTGGCAACCTTTGTGGACCACCTGTCAAGGTTACGGGTTGGCGGACAGCAAGACAACTCGCCCTGCTACTACTCTCATTTTTCTGTGTATTGTAATTGACACAGTCAAGGGATTTGCAGTTTGTACACAAGAATATGACTGCTTCCAAGGAGACAATTCAAATTTTCGTGAGCAGCATAGTTAACGTGCATCACCTTCAGATGCTGGTGGGAAAGTTGAATGTTTGCCTTTAACATCATCCCTATGTGGCCCACAGAGTTGGAGTTTGGGCTGGTGAGGAACGTCAAATTTTAAAGTTGGTTTCCACCATTTTTGTGTCCCACTGTGTCTGAGCAAGCCACTTCTGGGCCTTTTTGTGATTGTGAGTCAGCTGGCATTGATCCCTCTAACTTCAGCTCACACTCCTTCATGAGAGACTCTGCCACTTCAACAGTGGAAAGGAACTTGAGCTTGAAGGACGTTCACAAGATAGGGAGATGGAGGTCCGGCTGTTATAAGTGTTATGTGCGCTCAAACCTGATTTGAGAACTTTTGAACTTGATATTATTTAAGAAGGGGACAGTATTCAAGATAGCTTACCAAGGCTATATTTTTCCTCCCATGCCTTTGCATCAAGTGCAATAGTTCCATCTGAAGTATGGGTAGTAGGTTATTCTTATGTCCCACAGGCTAAGGTACCATTCCTGTCCAGTGATTTTGAGCAGTGGGCTCTGAAGCCGACTTCAGCATGAGATGGTTCAGCAGCATTTGTATTTGCATTGTGAAGCTGAAGCAGGTTGTTCAAAGGACTTTGGGCAGGTATCTCCTGTCGCTTGCTCTTCTAACTTTGCATATTGGTGTCAATAACTTGGTGTGCCATGGCACCAGGGACCTAATAAAACTGTTGAGAGTGGACCAAAGTCAGCCTGTGGTGGGGTGGGCTCATAGTTGAGCTTGTGAACACCTTTGATTCTTGCATCAAAATTTCATAAAAAATTATTTTAATTTTTTACTCAGGTGAGGCTTTTGCGGCTCTGTTTATGACAGGACACTGGATGGGTACTTATATGTCTGTTTCAGGCCCTCATTTGCAGGATGTTCCATTATTGGGAATGGAATGTACCCGGCATGGTATACAGCCCAACTTCGAGTATCTGGTATCCTGGTTCTGGATTTTTGCACCGAAACTCACACTAATATAGCGTGGTCTGCCTTGAGAAGAGTCTGGTACTGAACCTGTCCTGGACCAGGAGGAACGCACCAAGTGTACCCTCAATAGTGGACGAAGACCACTGCTCCTCTCACAGGCTCTTTTGTGTAATGCAGTGATGACAGAATATAGTGTTTTGTAGTGATCTTTGTGTGATTAGATCTTTTCACCTGTATCACAAGAGTGTGTGAGAAACATGTTACACACTGTATGAGTGTCTGAGTGAGCCAGAGTGACACAGGCCCGTGGGTTTCGCTTTGGAAGCCCTTGGCCCATTCATGTACACAAGATTAAAGTGAGGTTGCTTTCCCAGAGAGTGGAAGTGTACTGATAACATTTGTTAGACTGCATGCAGGGTCCTTTTCATACAGAGGTCCACTGATTAGTCTTCCTGAAAAAAATATTTGGTGTATGGCAGGGGTGAAGAATGGGACTGCAGTTCCAGCTATCAGAATGAGAACATTTTTTGTAGGATGTCAGTCTTTTGCTGTCTTTCTGGTAAGGTCATATGGGGCAGACTACTCATGTGCATCTAGTATGGGTGCTCCAGGCTGAAGACGACCCTGCTGTGAAGAACGTCACTCTTAATAAAACATGAATCTGAAAGATAGCTTGAGGAGGTTACATGAAAGGAATGACTTCTGAAACCATTTGTAAAACTCCAGACAGAGAATTCACAACCCCTCTGCCATCCTTGTAAAAGAGTAGGAGCTCTGAACCCCTTATTGTTCCAATTCCAAGTTCTCTCTGACCAAGGAGGGGGTGCTCTACAAAGTACCCAGAGGGCTACTGGGAAAGCAGAGCTGTAGCCTGCTTGACAACCAGCTTTCCAGAGGTGAGGGGACATCACCTGGAGTCCTATCTGGAGGAAGGACTAACTGTCTTCTGGAAATGGCTGAAAAGTCCTGTCTGACAGAGAGGCAAGGAACAAGCTACTCTATTGAGGGGCTTACTGCAGGTGTGGAGAGAAGCAATTGGCCTTGGTGCTGTGGTCTGTCCACCAGAGCCTTGTGCCAGTGGCGTAACAGAGGCCCTTACCAGCACCAGTGGTGCAGGAGGGACCATGCCTTCCAAATCATAGGGTGGCCCCACAGCTTCAGCTGGCCAGCTGCAAAATAGCAACTGAGGCCTCTCTGGTGTTCCAGATGAATGTGTGGAAACAGTATATACATGTCTCACAGTGAGGCTGCAGAGGAAAGTGGCGTGAAGGGGAGTATAAGAGTGATTGTGACACTGAGGCAGGGCCAGACTGGACGTAGCATGCATCACACATTTCCTCGGGAGGCTGGAAGGGTGGGGGCAGGTTTTGTGGCAGTGGGTGGCGGTTTTGTTACTGGGGGACAGTTTTGAAGCATTGCTGCATTATTGGCCCCCAGCAACAAAAGCAGCAGTTCTTCACTCTTGCACCGACAGCCCCTGCCACTCCTCCCCCACCTTACCCCAAGCTGGTCCGACAAGATTGCCAGGACTGGTTTGCTGCTTTGCGTTCCCAGTCCGGCCCTGTACTGAAAGACCACTACCCCTTCCACAGACTTCAGTATTGATAAATTGGAAGTATCACATTTTCAGAACTGAAACATCTTCAATTCAAATTTTCAACATCAATCTCATTGTATCTCGTTTATATGATACTGCTAACAAGCACTCGCAAAGCCAAAAGGGCTGTCTAATTTTAGGGGAATGTCCGTTGTGTGATGTGTTTGGATGCAATAACCAAAATGACACAGAGAAGCACTCAGACACTAATCGCGTACCAAAATATGTGAAGCACATGGCTTTATTTGACATGTTTGAAGCCATGCCCATAATTAGATTGGCTATGCCTTTAAAAAAAGATATTTATAATGATCAGACTTGTCAACTAAAACGGTGCAACCGTGTGACATTGACTTGACTCCCTTCACGGGGTCATCCCGTGAGGAGCTGATATCACAGTATGGCAGAAGAATAGAAATTAAAAGCACCGTAAACAGCAGATTTCCAGCACGTTTTCAGAGGCTTTGAACTGCTGAGGTCAATCAAGGGATGTGAGTGAAAACACTCCAGGACATCGACACCACCCTCAGCAAGGCTTTTTTCTTCTTATTGGAGGAGGGGATTTGGGGCAGTGGCATAAAAGTGCCTTTTAGGTACTTCTGGGCACGAGGCCCGGCCTCTCACTCCTCACACAGTGACCTTTTTGTTTTAGTTGGCAGGTATGAATAATGCTTCCATAGGCCTGCCTCTTTTGGAGACCCCACTCCACCTTTTTCATCATATGTCAAGCCCTGACCTTTCCACGGCTCCTTTAACATTGTGCTCTTGAGGCCTCAGGCTGCATCTGTACCAATCTCACTGTGAATTCTCCAAACAATATTTTTGTATCTCTCATTTAGGGTTGAAAGACTCTAAATAGACAACTACAACATTTTGTTCAAACGGAGCCCAGGCATGTACTATAATATGAAGTGTACCCATGGTAAAAATAAAATAAAAGTAAATGATGTTTAAACAGCATATTTGATGCTGCAGATTTCACAGAACCTTATATATTAGAGGTCTCAAAGTGCCACTGCCAAAATGAAAAACATGCATCTTAAAGTTCATAACTTAACTGCACCTGACAGCACAATGCATTTACTGCTAGGTGTAGCAGTCTGCTCAATCATATTTTTGGATTAGTTCCATGGGCCTTTACAGAGTGCTATGCACGTATATGATCACATATAGATGCATGCACATCCACCCAAACGTCAATTGAGAAACCTTCAGCCATTCCTAGGTTTTTAGCCAACATCACTGTGGATTCTGGTAGTTGTAGATTTGTTTTTATATTTTCAAATGTTACATTAGAAATCCCTCTTTGCACATTGTTTTTGGATACAAACTAGAAGTGACTGAAGGTCACATGTGGCTTTGTCATTTGGCAACTATACAGCTATCCATTAATTCATGCTGCTCAGGTACAATCTGTTTTATTCAGGTCCACATGTGACTGACTGTCCTGAGGTATTCAAGCAAGCCTTGCTTTTTGCTGGAGGAGCTGAGTGTTCTTTATTTTGACAGAGCCCCACTTCAATATATGGTACAGTGACCACCTACTGGAATGGTCAACTATAAGTCTACCAATTATTTGGTGACAATTGTTAGTAATTTCTATGTCTAGTGGATGCTTAAATTATTTTGTTATATGTGGTGATCTGGTGAATTCACAAAAGGTGTTGTAAGTGTCGGATTTGTCCTTAGTTGTCCTTGCTTAATCCCTCCCTGACCCCGAAAGGTCCCCTCATGATTGCCTGCCTACTCCCTTGCTTTTAATTACAGAGACCTGTGCATAACTGTTGAATGGACATTATCTTGAAATTCAGAACCCACACACAGCTCAGGCAATGCACCTCAGTCCTGGCCTAAAGAACCCTGTGTATCCAGCACTGGGCACTGGGACCACAAACACAGCTCTGTCATCGCACATCAGCCCTAGTGTAAGCATTCTCCTGATATTTTAATACTGAGCCTGGCACACAATCTGTCAATGCACTGCTGGTCTGAACAGTGGAACCCGCTGTTATAACAGGGTTGGGACTCGCACACAGCTCTATCAATGCACATCAATCCTGGCATATCAATCAGTCAATCAATCAGTCAGTACTTGAAGAGTGCAACACTATCACCCCTGGGGGTACTTGGGCGCTGGGGTGCGAGGTCTCTGTCAAAGAGCCAGGTCTTGTGCTTTTTCCTGATATCCGCCAGGAAGGGTGCTGTTCACAGGGGGAGCTGCAAGCTATTCCCGATCTTGTCAGCAATGTAAGAAGGAGCCGCCACCACTGTGATGGATTTGGGATGTGTGTGCGAGGGCTAGTGAGGAGAAGCACATTTGTCTGTGAGGGTTGATGAAAGTTCAGTCGATGGTTGATGTAGGCCAGTCCGTGATCGTGTAGGGCTTAGAAGACATGCATGAGGACAGTCGCGGCTCATGGGAGGGAAAAGTGGTGGGGTGGGTGGCATGAGGGGCAATAAAAAATAATAAAATAATTTTTTTTAAACATACATTTTTCACCGCGCCACACCGCTCCGATCCGCTCCGGTCCTGCATTGCAGGCATTACCTCCTACCCTGCCCTGCAGCCAATCCTAATGCTGCTTTCATGCTGCTGGCCGCATGAAAGCAGCGTTAGGATTGAACGGAACGCCCAGCCAGGGTGCTCTGAGGCAGAGTGAGAGCCACTGCCTGCTCTCTCCAACCTGGTAATGCAGTGCCCGAGACAGTCGGCCAAATATACATACGCAATTAGGAGGAGTGCTGTGCACTCCCCTTCTGTCCCTGTCACACCCATGGCCCTGCCCCTTTCACAGTAAAATTTTGTTTTACTGTAAAGGTTTTGGAGCTGCTGCTGCTGGCAGGGGAAGGGCGACACTCCTCCACCGTAGCGGAGGAGCTGCCCCTGGATCTTGAACTGGCATTTTTCTTGATAGAGAGCTAGTGGATGTTTCTGAGGTAGAGGGGGGTGATGTGGGCTTGTTTGGGGAGGTCCAGGATGAGTTTGGCTGCTGTGTTCTGTATGGTCTGGATTATTTTGCGGAGTTGGGTGGAGATGCCAATGTATAGTGCTTCGCTATATTCCAGGTGGCTTGTGATGAGGGCTTGGGTGACAGTTTTTCTAGTGTTGATAGAGATCCATATGAAGATTCTGTGGGGCATGGGGAGAATGTGGAAGCAAGCAGAAGTGACTGCATTGATTTGTCGCTTCATTGTCAGTTCGTTGTTGAGGATGATGCTGAGGTTGTGTACTTGGTTTTTCGGCGTGGGGGTAGGTCAGAGTTCAGCTGGCCACCAGCTGTGGTCCCCGATGGATGTGTTTCTCCTGAAGGTCAGTACTTTTGTCTTGTCGGAGTTGAGTTTTAATCAATTATTTCTCATCCAGTTGGCTACGTTGGTCATAGCATCGCAGAAGTTTGCTCTGGTGGTTTTGGGTGTATTCGGTGTGTGTGAGGATGAACTGCGTGTCATCTACATAGGATATGATGTTGAGACCGTGGGATCTGACAATGTCCGCGAGGAGGGACATGTAGGTATTGAACATCGTGGGACTGAGGGATTATCCTTGGGTACGCTGCATATGATGTTCATGGGTTTGGAGGTGAAGGGAGGCAGCCACATGCTCTGAGTATGGCCTGTGAGGAAGAAGGCTATCTATTTGAGGGCATTTTCTTGTGTGCCAATGTTGTGGAGTCTGTTGATGATGGAGTGGTTGGAGACGGTGTCAAATGCTGCTGAGAGGTTGAGGAGGATCAGGGCAGCAGTCTGTGGCTGAGATCACTGCAGACTCTGTGCTATGGTTGGCTTAGAAGCCTGATTGGGAGATGTCAAGTAGGTTGTTTTGTTCCAGATATTTGGTGAGTAGTTTGTTGATGGCCTTCTCAAGATTTTTGGCAGGGTATGGGAGTAGAAAGATCGGTCAAAGATTTTTGAGGTTGCTGGGATCAGTGGAAGGTTTCTTAAGGAGGGGTCTGATTTCTGCATGTTTCCATCTGTCTGGAAAGACTGCCATGGTGATGGAAGCGTGGAGGATGCTGGTGTTGTCTGTGCTGATGTGATGGGTTCAGAGGTTGAAGAAGTGGTGGGGACATGGGTCAGTGGGTGCTCCGGAGTGAACTGACGACATGACGCCTATGGTGATTTGGGTAGTGAGCGGTGACCAAGCAGTGATCATTCCGCTAGTGTGCACTGGTTGATCGAGGCTGTTGAGGTTGGGGACCATGGGTTGGGAGTCGAAGTTGTATATAGAACACCCTGGTGTTTCAGTACTGGGATCTACGCGAAGCTCTTCCAGTGCACTGCATTCCTGTCCTAAGGAACCCTGTTAATCAGTTACTGATGACTGGTACATCACACAAAGCTCTGTCAGTGCACCTCAACCCTAGTGTAAGGATTCTCCTGATATATTAAATCTGGGCCTGGCAGACAATCTGTCAATGCACTGCAGGTCTGAGCCGTGGAACCCTCTGCTATAAAAGTGTTGTGACTCGCACACAGTTCTATCAATGCACCTCAATCCTGACATACTGAACACCCTGCTATTCCAGTACCGGGATCTACAATGATCCTCTACAATGATCCTCAGTCTTTCACTGTCTAACCTCCCTGCTGTTCACTACTGAGACACACGCAAAGCAATACTGAATTAACCTTATCCAGGAAGTCAGAACACCTTGCTATGCTAAAGTTGGATCCCACACTCATCTCAGTTAATGCACCTCAATTACGACCCGAAGAACCCCCTTCTGTTCCAATACTCACACACAGAGTTATAGCAATGGTACTCAGTTCTGTCCTGCGGTACTCCCTGGCTATTCCTGTACTGGCTCTCACACGCAGATCTGTCAGGGGCGGGTGCAATCCAGTCATGGTCTGCATGAGATGGAGGGAGCATCTTTGTCAAAGAGAAGAGCTGGAAGGAAAAAGGCGGGGGATGGAGGGAGGAGAGCGTAGCTCCTTGTTATGTTGCCCCAGCGCCACCCTGAATAAAAGGGCTCAGTGTGGGCGAGGAGCGCCCCGGGCACCAGGAATGGAAGAGGTGGAGGGGTGCTGGGGCCACAGGCTGTTACTCTGTGCTGGAGGGTTTGACAGATGGCGTCAAGAACAAGCCCGCCATTCTCCTCCTAGCGCGGCCTTGCCAGAGGAATTCCTAAGTTCAGCGCGACGCCCTGGCTATGCTGCGTGTTGTGTGGGAAGGGGCACTGGAAGGGACACTGTCGTAAAAAAGCGCTAAACTATAAAGAAGGGGTGGTTTCTGATGAGACAGTCTGCGCAGAGGTCACTGACCCCGGACTGCTGTTGGCTCGTGGGATCCACTTCAGTGTCTTCTGGTGTTTTTCATGCCCGTAGATTGCCAAAGCTGGGGACATTTGGTGTATGTGGGGGAAGGCTACTACGTAGCAAGTATGGCAGGGCCCGATTACTCAATCCGTACGCATCAATGTGTGTCTCCTCAGCCCAGGGGAGTATCTTCCATGGAAGGATGCAGTGACCTCAGACACCAGGTGGGCGAGCGAGGACTGTGCAAGTTACTGAGGAATCGGTGGCTCGGTCTATTGGCTGGCATAACTAGGGGCATCATATGTAAGGGCGGGCCCTGTGCTCGCCCCTCAGGGAAACGTGCGCCAATAATTAGTCTGACTTTGGCGTGGAACTAAAGTAATGAGAGAAGGGACTGCACCGTCAATGGAGCGAGAGCTGCCCCGCTCTGTAGGCGCTGTTCCAGCGACCTCTGGTGTAGGAGAGAGGGCTCTGCAGATAACAGAGTGACAGGTAGCTCACTCTACAGACTGACATTATAACAAACTACAACTCACAGCCAACCAGCCAAGTAACGTGAAAGGGCGCCCAGGAGCTCGAGGTGAACTGAAGCGCATCACAACCTCGTCAGGGATATAAAGCGCTATAAAACTCTACTACAACTAACCCATCCAGGATACCGGGCCTTATGTATAATTGGACAGATTATAAACCAGTATGTGTGGTACTTATTCTCTCACAAATTTAGCGCTGCGAAGGAGAAATGAATATTAATGAGGCAGGAGGTATGTTGTACACAGGCCTGCAAGGGACAGCAGACCTCCATCCCTGCGTTCACATTTAAATGTGGACATTTTTTACGTAAAGCAGCTTGCGACAGAGGATGCTTTTTACAAATGTACAAATGATCACACTGATGCAAAGACATAAAGGGAGCTTAGAGCAGTCCTTTTACCACTGTTTGCCCCCCAGTGGCCACCAGAGGGAAAGATGACCCTCATGTCGGATGTGGGAAGCAGACCCATAGTTTGCAGCAACACTTGCAATCGTAAACCACTGATGCATACCATTGCAACTCTCAAATTGGAGGGGATATCCATTCACATCTGCCTATTTGTAATTCTTAATGGGTTTTAGAAGTCGTTTTGCAAGTTGAAAAGACTCTTTTGACTCGTAAAACAACTTTTGTACATTCAGTAAAGATGCTCTACAGTCACAAACCCCATCAATTCGTAAACTGCAAAAATATCTTTGCTCGTCAAGCCCATGGTTATTTTGCTGTTTTCCAAAAAACGGAGGGAGAACTTGGCTGTCTCATACTGTGGGTGTTTTGTGGGAGCGAGCTGGGAAAGCAAGGAATACATTCTTCTTTCGTGGGAGACAGGGTAGTAAAGTACTACAAAAATTCCACACAAGTTTCAATTGCGTGCCAAAAATAGTGCTTTTTTGTTTGTTATTTCCTGGTGCAGTATCCTATGGGGTATGCGGGAGAGAGTGGACTAAAGAGGTTCCCTAGGTTAGACATTTCACCCACAGGGTGATATTACACAGCATTGGCTGTGTAATAGAGAATTTTGTGGTATTTTACAAACTAATGCATCAATTTTTATAGCATAATTTTCATAGGCATTGAACAGGTGCATTGTAATGATGAAAGTCAAAGCAAATCTCCATTTTTTTACTTTTTCAAACAATAAGGATTTGTATAGCACAGCTGCTTCACGCATGAGGGTCTCAAGGCACTGTGGGGACATGCTGCATAATCATGCTGCCTTTTCCTGTTGGTTGAACATCCAGGTCTTGAGGTCCTTCCTGAACTGTTGGAGCAACAGAGCGGCTCTGTGGTGCAAGGGGAGGGCGTGCTAGGTCTTCACTGCCAGGTGGAAGAAATAGCGGCCTCTGCTCATTTACCAGCAGATGCGCTGGGTAGCTGCTAGGGAGAGGGATCTGGAATGCTGTTTCCTGGTAGGTTGATGGAAATTCACTAGTTTGTTGAGGTATGCAGGTCCTTCATTCTGTAGTGCCTTGTAAGCGTGGGTGAGCAGCTTGAACTGGCATCTCTTCCCGTCTGATAGCCAATGGAGTTTCTTGAGGTGAGGGCTGATGTGCTTCTGTCGGGGGAGGTCGAAGATGAATCTGGCTGCTGTGTCCTAAATGGTCTGGAGTTTACTCATGAGTTGGGTGTTGAATCCTGCTTAGAGGGAGTTGCCATAGCCATGTCTGCTGGTGACGAGAACTTGTGTGACAGTTCGCCTGGTGTTGTATGGGAGCCATCTGAAGCCATTCCTGAGCATTTGGAGGGTGAGGAAACAAGCAGAGGAAACAGAGCTGATCTGCTTCTTCATGGATAGCTGACTGTCAAGGATGATGCCGAGGTTGTAGGCATGTTCGGTGGGTTTGGGGGTAGGGCCCAGCTCAGGTGTCCACCATTCGTTGTTCCATAGTGTGTCCTTGCCTTTCCTAAAGATGAGTACTTCTGTTTTGTCTGGTTGAGTTTGTTGCCTAATACATTTATCAGGGCAGTAGAGGGAAAGAAAATGGTAGCCACCCATGATCTGAATTGCACAATGGCTAATCAGGAGACCTGGTTTCAGGCCCAGCTTCCAAGTCTTGACCAAATTCTGTGACCCTAGGCAACTACTTTTCTCCACTATGCTTGCTTTTCCATGATCACCACATTTTATGCACCTGGAAATTGTTTGGCATGGACACTGTACAACAACCTTCCTTTAATAGTCCATAATGTTACTTGAGGAAACAAAACAACTGCCTTGCCTCTTGAGTCGTTAATAATATTGTCACAGCAGAAAGGGTGTGGTTCACTAATTTTAATAGAGGCCACTCAAAGCAGTGATATAATCTAAGGTGCTAAAATGAAACAATCTAAAATACACGTTTTATGTAAAGGTTTATACCTTAGTTACAAATAAACTGGGAGTCACTAACATTTGCAGAAGAGTGGAGGTCTAGGCTGAGCCAAGAGTTGTTCCCTCAAGCCTCCACAGCACTGCCTTTCCAGACAGGATACAACACAGATGGGGCTGCTGAGAATTATGGGATCTGGCAGACACCACCTCATTACGACTGATTGGAGCAAAGCAGGAGCTGCCTTGGTGATGGGCATATAGCTTGCGTTCCCAAGGCCTATTCACTTCCACTGTCCACACCCATTTAGTTGGGACTGTGGTTTGGCAGCCTGGGCATGATCTGTTTCTGCGACAACAATGACTTGCTCTAGGAAAGATGATCCGTACTGACAACCTCACCAATAGCCTGTTGTGAGGCCTGCCCCATTGCCCCTTCCCATTCTGAGACTGGTTTATATGCTCTAATGAGCAGGCATTGTTTCACGATATTTGATGTGAGATACTTATATTCCTTGGGAGTACGTCTATCCCCAAAGCACCAAAACATGATAACATGGTGATAGATAGGAGAAGTAGGATCTGTTGCTCAGCCTTCCTGTATTTAATCATGTGGTAGTGAGACTGCAGTAAAAACATTTGTGTTCACCCACATAATATTTTAATATAGGTCTGACAGTTTAACAATCAAAGTACACAAATGTTGACATAAGTGATATAACTTCACCCAAACTAGGGAACCCATAACTAGCAGACTGTACAATCAGTAGACTTTAGTACTCTAAGATGCTTCCTAATGCAATATATGGATCCCAATGATAAGGCACATCACATTAGGTAGGAGAGCATTCATGATCTTATACGAGTACATATGAATGTATGATAATTCTTTAATAGGTTTGGATATTTCTTGCAGGAGTTTTGTACCCCCTGTATGTTTATAAGTATGTGTGAAAATTGTACAACAGCTCTTTAACGACCCACTTACTCTTTAGTGCATTGGCTACCATTGTTGTACCTGTCCTGTGTGTGTGAGAGAATCAAGTGATTTTGTTTCTGCTTCTGCTAACTGTCCTTAACTTATTATTTGTCTTAGCGAAAGTTGCCCTGCAGCTGTCCATGTTGTGCCTTTTTATCGTGTTGTGAAGGATGGTATAAAACTTTCCACTCAAAATAAGAAAACTAGATCCACAGTGCCAATGCTTGTTTTAATGCATGATGTCAGTTAAAGCGTGAACCCTCACAATGCATGTGTGGGGTGTTTACTTTTAGTTTTCAGAGTAAAACAAGCAGTCTTTGAAATCAGATAGGTGACATTGTACATTTCAAAAGACAGCTGACAAGTGGTTCCATGTCATGTGTAAACATCTCCAGCCAGTTTCAGCATTTTAGTCAACATCACTTTACATGCTGGGGTTTTCATCCCAAAGTGAATCTGTTAAAAGCAAAACTTCAACATGCTGTTGGTTGAAAAAAAAACACATAAATTGAACGTGGTATCCTATATCCTAATGAAACTGTTAAAATCAAATTTTGAACATGCTGTTGGATGAAAAAAGAGCACAAAAAACATGATGATAGTCTGTGTCGTAGTGCTGAAACAGAGAGAAGTGAAAAGCAAGATAGAATTTAGTTACAGGCTTTTTAGGTTGAGAATAGCAGCATGCAAGTGCTGCTTTTCTGATGTGTTGGTAACTATGTGGGCTTTTGACCACGCCCACCACTTTCACTTGTTCATGGACTTGCCTTTCAAAAATCCTTTGTTATCATTGGTAAATGCTTTACGTTTGTCCATCCTTGGGGCAGTTTTGTTACTGCCTTGGCCATCGACACTGTTACATGGATAATTGCACGTTTGCCAATATGTTTATTCTTGATTTACATCAATTGCCACGTAATTTACCCTCTGCTGCATAATTTCCAAGTTTTAACCTAAATGAAAGTTGTTTCTGGCTCAAACATATCAACATACAAAATAAATAAATAAATAAATAAAAAACAGTGTTTCACTGTGGCAGACCAGTTGCAAATGTTAGCTTTCAGTTGTAGTTTGACATACTCACGTGCATAAATTTTAGCAGCACGGTGAAATGCTTGCCCGGATAATATTCATGTGTTCAATTTATAAAAAAGCGAAGCATTACATCACAGAATATGCTGCATTATGCTGCATATTTTACCTTTGCTTATTGCATAATTTAGACAACCATTAGCATCATTTGGAATTCTCTTGCTGCATTATTCCGGTGTCCCTGTTCAAATATCATGTCAGGGACACAAAAAAAACTTTGTAATTTAACATTTTAGGCCTTGATTCTGGAAATCTGCAGATCCCAACAGAGAGAAGAGGCTCAGAGTGCCTACAAACAGACATGTTGTCCGCAGTAAGGAATAGGAGGCAGGGCTAAGGGGAAGGCTGACTTTTCAAGTAACCAGGTGTTCAACATTTTGCTTAGGGGGTGAAGTTAAGGGGTGGAGGGGACCTGAAAGGGCCACTCAAAGGCCACAAAAGAAGCTAGAAGAGGATGATGCATTTTGGGATTACCACGGTCTGACTGGTCTATAGGCAGGGCCAATGGATTCATGCGGCAAGCAAGGGCCAAATTATGCGTCAGGACTGAGTAAATTATGCGCCAAAAAAAGGCAAATTATGCCGCATAATTCAGCACATTTTGTGATAGTATTACTTCATTATTTTGTTAATAGGTCTCGACTAGACAATGCATGCGCTGTCTCTTTGAGACTATTGTAATCTTACAGTGGGCGGCTTAGAGCCTTCCCATTGCTTTCCACTTGTTGGCATGCGTGGCCTCATCTTTACAGCCTCGTAATTGGTCACTGCAGGTCTAGCATTATTTATTTTCCTGTCTGTGGAGCAAGTCAACTTAATAAGTGCCCATTCGCTGCTCGGACATGATTGAGGTACTTCTTTTTAACTTCCAGAGTCCTGCAAACAGCAGGTGTGTGACTGGCAAAAATGTGTGCAGGAGGATAAACAAAATTGCAAATTTTTATTTTCTATAGTTAACTTGTTTCTTTCAATTTGCCAAGGTTTTTTTTCTCACTTTGCACTCTTGTTTTGTTTTTCCTCGTGGGCACTTTTATCAAAAGAAGATGATTACCTTGTTCTAAATATTGCAAAGCAACATTGTTTCTTTCTTATGTGTAATTTCTGAAATTAAGCTTTAATACATAACCGTGCAGTAAACCCGAAAGCCACCCCACTCCAGTTCAATCCACCCCACTCCAATTTATGGTAATCCACCCCATCCACACTAGTCCACCCCACTCAATCCAATCCACCCCAGACAGTCCAACCCACCCCACTCCCAAATCCACTTCAGTCCACCACAATCCAGTCCTCCTAACCTACCTCAATCAAATCTGCCCCTATCCAATCTGCCCCACTCCAATCCAAAACAATCTGTCCCACTCAACAATTCAAAACAATCTGTCCCACTCCAATCAAAACAATCTGCCTCACTCCAATCTGCCCCACTCTAATCCAAAACAATATTCCCCACTCCAATCTACCCCACTCCAATTCAAAACAGTCTATCCCATTCCATTCCAAAACAATCTGCCCAACTCCAATCCAAAACATTCTGGCCCTCTCCAATAAAACCAATCTGCACCATTCCAATCCAAAACAATTTGCCCTACTACAATCCAAAACACGCTGCCCTGCTCCAATCTGCCCCACGCCAATCCAAAACCATCTGCCCCACTCTAATCAACAACAATCTACCCACTACAATCTAAACAATCTACCCCAGTCCAATCTGCCCCATTCCAATAAAAACAATCTGCACCATTCCAGTTCAAGCCAATCTGCCCCACTTCAATTCAAAACAATCTACCCCACTCACATCTTCCCCATGCCCATCCAAAACAATCTGCCTCATTCAAATCTTCCCCACTCCAATCCAAAACAATCTGCCCCACTCCAATCAGTCCCATTACAAGCCAAAACAATTGGCCCCACTCTAATCTAAAACACTCCAAAATAATCTGTCCCACTCAACAATTGAAAACAATCTGGCCCACTCCAATCAGAACTATCTGCCACACTCCATTCTAAAACAATCTGCCTCACTCCAATCTGCCCCACTATAATCCAAAACAGTCTACGCCAGTCCAATCCAAAACAACCTGCCCCACTCCAATCCAAAACAATCTGTCCCACTCCAATAAAACCAGTCTGCACCACTCCAATCCAAAACAATTCCCATTCCAATCCAGAACACACTGCCCCGCTCCAACCTGCCCCAGGCCAATCCAACACAATCTACTCCACTCTAATCAACAACAATCTACCCCCTCCAGTCTAAAACAATCTACCCCACTCCAATCTGCCCCTCTCCAATTCAAAACAATCTGCCCGACTCAAATCTACCCTATGCCAATCCAAAACAATCTGCCCCACTCCAATCTAAAACAATCCACCCCATTCCAATCTGCACCACTCCAATACAAAACAATCTGCCCCACTCCAATCTGCCCTGCTCCAATACAAAACAATCTGCTCTACTCCAATCCAAAACTGTCTGCCCCACTCAAATCAACAGCCATCTGTCCCACTCCAATCTAAAACAATCTACCCCATTTCAATCTGCTCCACTCCAATCTAAAACAATCTATCCCATTCCAATCTGCCCAGCTCTAATCTCAAACAATCTGCCCCAGTCCAATCGAAAAAAATCTACTCCACTTCAGTCTGCCCCAGTCCAATCCAAAACAAACTGCCCCACTCCAATAAAAACAATCTGCCCCACTCCAAGCCAAAACAATCTACCCAACTCCAATTTGCCCCATATCACTCCAAAACGATCTGCCTCATTCCAATTCAAAACAACCTGCAGCACCTACAATCTGCTCCACTCCAATCCAAAATAATCTGCTCCACTCCAATCTGCCCCACTCCTATCCAAAATAATCTTCCCCATTCCGGTCTGCCCCACTTCAATCTGTCTCGTTCCAATCCAAAACAATCTGCCCCACTCCAATCAAAATAATCTGCCCCACTTCAATCTGCCCCACTTCTATCCAACAATTCTGCCCCACTCCAATCTGTCCTAGTCTGCCCCACTCAAATCCAAAACAATCTGCCCAACTCCATTCCGCTCCAATCCAATCTGACCCACTCAAATTAAAAAAATCCAACAATCCAATCCACTCCAATCTGCCCCATTCTACGCCAAGCCACTCCTCTCTAATCCACCACAATCTACCCCACTCCAATCCAAAACAATCTGCCCCATGCCAATCTGCCCCAGTCTGCCCCACTCCAATCCAAAACAATCTGCCCAACTCTAATCTGCTCCACTCCGACTCACTTGAATTCAAAACAATCCAATCCACTTCAATCAGCCCCACTCCAAACCCCACTTTAATCCAATCCACCTCACCACAGTCCAATCTAATCTGCCCCACTCCACCCCAAGCCACTTCTTTCCAATCCACCACAATCTACCTCACTCCAATCCAAAACAATCTGCCCCACTCCAATCCAAAACAATCTGCCCCACTCAAATCCAAAAGAATCTGTCTCACTCCAATCCAAAAATCTGCCCCACTCCAACCCCCCCCCCCAAAAACATGGCCCCCTCCAATCCAAACAAATCTACCCCACTACAAACCAGAACAATCTGCTAGACTCCAATCTGCCCCACTCCAGTCCAAAACAATCTGCCCCAGCGCAGTCTGCTCTACTCCAATCTGCCGTACTCCAATCCAAAAGACCTACCGCTCTTCAATCAGCCCACTCCAATCAAAAACAATCTGCTCACTCCAATCTGCCCCATTCCAGTTCCAAACAATCTTCCCCACTCCAATCAAATCCACCTCACTCCAATCCAGTCCACCCTACTACATCCCAATTCACCCCACTCCAATCTACCACAATCCACCTCACTCTAATCCAATCTGCCGCACATCAATACAATCCACCCCAGTCTAGCCCAATCCAATCTATCCCACTCCAATCCAATCCTTCACCTCACACCAATCCAATACACTCACCCCATGCCACGCCACCCCAATCCACCCTACTCCAATCCAAGCCACCAGAATCTACCCCACTCCAATCCAGTCAGCCCCACTCCATTCCACGCTACTCCAGACCAGTCCACCCCACTCCTCTCAAGTCTAATCCACCCCATTGGGTTAGCAAGGGCTTGCCTACAAGAAAAAAACATGGTGTACACCAATGTGACTGCTGTTCAGTATAGCTAAAAGTTAGTGGCATGGAGTGTCATAGAGTGGAGTGGGAGCATAGTCCAATCTACCCCACTCCAATCCACCCCACTCAAGTCTACCCCGCTCTTGTCCAATCCATTCCACTACAATCCAACCCACCCCACTCCAATCCAACCCACCCCACTGCAGCCCAATCCACCCACTCAAATCCATTTCACCCCACTCCAGTCCAATCCGCTCCAGGCGAGTCCACCACAACCCAATCCACCCACCCCACTCCATCCCACTCCAATACAATTTTCCTTAATCCACCCCACTCTAGTCCAATCTAGTCCACCGTTATCTGCCCCCTCCATCCCAGTCCACCCCACGCCAAACCACCTTGATCCAACCCACTCCAGTCCAATCCATCGCACCCCAATCCACCCCACTCTACCTCAATCCAGTCCACTCCACCCCAGTTCAGTCTATCCCACTCCGATCCAATCCACCCCATTTCAATCTAATCCACCCCAATCCAATTCACCCCACTCCAATCCACACCTCTCCACTCAAGTCCAATCCCCCAAAATCCACCCCACTCAAATCCAGTTAACTCCACTCCAACCCAATCCACCCACCCCACTAAATTCCAATTCACTCACTCCAATTACCCCACTCCAGTTCACCCCACTCCAATCCACCCATTCTAACCCACCCCACTCAATCCAATTCACCCGCTCCAATTCAATCCATCCCACCCCAATCCAATTTATCCTAGTCCAATACAACCCATCCCAATCAGATCCACCCCACTGCAATCTGATCCACTCCAGTCTGCCCCAATCTAATCCACCCCATCGCGTTTCAATCCACCTCACTCCATCCACATCCAGTCCACCCCATCCACTTCACCCCACTTCACTCCAGTCCACCCCACTCTACCTCAATCCAATCCACCCCACCCCATTTCAGTCCACCCACTCCAATCTGCCCCACCCCAATCCACATGACTCTAGTCCAAACCACCCCACTCCAATCCAATCCACCCCACTACAATCCAATGAATCCAGTCCATCTCACTCCAATCCAATAAATTCAATCCACCATGCTCCAATTCAATCTAATACACCTCACTCCACCCCACTCCAATTCACTCCACTTCAAACCACGCCACTTTAATCCAATCCACCCCAGTCCAATCGACCCCACCCCAGTTCTATCACTCCAGTTCAGTCCATCCTCCACAAACTAATCCAGCACACTCCTTTCCACCCCACTCCAGTGCATCGCATTCCAATCTACCTCACCCCTTTTTAATCCAACCCACACCAATCCACCCGTCCATTCGATCAACCCCACTATAGCCCAATCCACCCCACTCTACTCCAGTCCAATACAGCACACTACCTCAATCCTCTCCACCCTTTTGCACCCCACTTCAATCTACAGCAGTCCACTCTACTGCACTTTACACACTCTGCCAATGAACTCTACTCCCACCTACTCAACTCTACGACACTCTACTCCCCCACTCCACTCTGACTGTGTAGTCCAACAAAACCACTCTACAGCACTAATCACCCACTCTACTCTATGACACTGTACTCCTACAAATCCATTCTACGCCACTACGCTCCCACTCCACTCTATGACACTCCATGCCACTAACTTTTAGCTATACTGAACAGCAGCCATACTGGTGTACAACATGTTTTTTCTTGTAGGCAAACCCTTGCTAACCCAATGGGTGAGAGGACAGGGATAACCTTTCATATGTAATACAGCATCTTCAGCCAAGGAAGAAAGATTAACAATCCTTGGAAAACCAGCTTCTCAAACTACCTAATTACCTGATCAAGGGAAGAACAAGCAAATTAGCCATCTATGATTGTATCTCTGTAGTTCTCTACACCAAGAACTTTACTATAAGTTATAGGAACGCTTTACATGAGCACCGCTTATGTAACACAAGGTCACATTCAGCCGACGGCTCACCAGATACAAAGTTGGCGGTTCTGACGTAACACCAAATGCTTGCTTTCCCTGCCTCAAGCAAGTGCAACACAGGCTGCAGGAGCCGTCACGCGAAGGAGACCAATGTACACATGCACAGACGTGCATCCTTTTATGGCCTGCTCACTCTTTGGCATTAGACATGGATTTAGTTCGTGTAGGTAACGACGGGCAGGTATATTTAAGTACAGCCTGACCAGAAAGTAAGTAGTTTGCAGTATAGACTACGTCAGCTTTAATAATAGGGTATAACGTGACGCAGGGTAACGGGCGCGCGCTCGTACGTCGCGCGCCGCTTCCATGGCTCCAGCATCCGATGCTTTCCCGCTCGGCCGCCTCCCGCCTCGCGCACGGCGCGCTGCATCCCAATCTTTTAATAGCCTCGCCGCCAACCTGCGCCAGCCAATCCCGCCGCGGCCGCCCCAGTTTTGGCTGCGACAGCAGGTTCCGGAGGGCAGCCGCGCTGTCAGCCTCCTGGAAAGCTGACTGCCTGCAAATCAACTGTCAATTTGTCTTCAACCTGGCACACTGCGCAGTTCGTCTGTCTGTTACCTGCACACCGACAGGATAGCTCAGGGGGTCAGTGACCATGCGGTTTGGCGTAGCGTCCGCGGCATCCGGTTTTCAGGTTCGAGCTCAGATACGCTAAATAGCAGATTAATTAGCACACTGCTGAAGCATATGTTCAACACTCAGCGGTTTAAATTACAAGACGTTCGAATCATTATTATTCCGTGTTCAATGACCTAGTGCCTCGAGTTCATTGATAGCGACTTTTGCTTTCTAAGCGCTTCACTGCAACAAAGGTCGGCTGAGAGAGTTAAGTAACGTCACTTTTTTTTGCCATTTTTGATAGGCGTCGAGGTGCATTCGTTCACGGTGCATTGTAATACACTGGATGCCATTATCCTAGCTATTTTCAACATTTGTTATTTTTATAGCGCTTATAAACTACAAAATGTAGTCTGACAGTTATTCTAGCGAGGGTGAAAGGTTGCAATAAGAGGAGAATGGCATGGGAGCAGAATACACGGACAGAAAAAGTATGTGCTGGAAGAAAGAACGGGTTGCAGAAGAAGAATGCAAGAGCAGAATAATAGTTGCCCGATAGGAACGATCACGAGGAGGGGCGCATGAGCAGAAAGCAGAGGTGGGGGTGAGGGCGAGTGCAGTTGGAGTGGGGGCGCAGATGGGGAGAAAAGGGCGCGGGGGGAGAAGTACGTGCAGCATTAATCATTAGGAGGAAGGTAGTCGGAAGAGAGAGGCAGTGCTTTAAATGGGCTGGCACTGAGTACCGGCACTTTTTATTTTGAGAGGGAAAGTACCTGCATTTCACAAGATAAAAGTTATACTTTTCATTGGGGAGCACCGGCACTTCTCAGAAGCAAGCAGCTACTCTGACACAGAGTACCTGCACTTCTGTTTTTCCATAGCAAACACTGAGAGGTGAGGGTCGGAGGGGGGAGAGAAATGAGTCAGGTGAGAGGAGTGATGCAGGAATGAGGGTTCAGTGGAAAGGAGGAGACAGAAGGAGGGTTGAACATAGAGAGGCGACTTTAGGGGTGCAGAAGGCGGGCTGTGAGAGGAGGGCTGAAGAGAGCAGAGAGGCAGGGGTAGATGAGTAGAGGGGGGTTCAGGAGTGGAAGGGACAGAAGTAGGAGTGAAGCCAGAGAAGAAGAGTTTAGGAGGGGAGTGAGAAGAAGGAGAGGAGCAGGAAGAAAGGAGTTCGGGAAAGAGGGGGCAGAAGAGCGGCGCAGGAATATGGGAGTAGGCAGCACCAGGGATGCAGACAGAGGAGGGGTTAGGGGCGGCGGGGGGAGATAAAGGAGTGCAGGAAGGGAGGGGTTGGGTTTGGTAGAGGAGGTGCAGATAGGGGGTGCATGAACAAAGGAGTGGTTTAGGAGGGGGCAGAGGGAGAGTGCAGGAAGATATAATGAGGCAGGAGCAGAGCAGAAAGAGAAGAAAGGTGCATGAAAGCAGGCACACTATGGGTTTGCTGGGTGAGATTTGAAACGGGGGACAGCAGCCGAGTCTGCCTTTATCGTCTGACAGCCGCGAGCCCCAGGGGAAGACGCAGCGGGAAACTCCTCTTTTCGTCCTACACCCCTGCCTGCACCCCTTCTCGCTTCCCAGAGGCGCAGCAGCCCAGATCTGTAACGGAACAGGCCACGAACTGACCAGCTTTCACTGGTCATTCGTGGTGGTGGAAAGGACGCTATCAACACAGCGTGGGGTCACTGGGAGAGAGGGGGCGGGATACAATGTAGCACAAATGAATCTGTGACGAAGACCTATGTTACACCAGGAAAGGGTCACTGAGTGATCGTGCATGGGTCAATGCTAGACCATGAATGGGACACTAAGAAATGGTGCGGGGGTCAGGCTTACTCATAGCAATAGAAGGTTGAGACGCAGGCGCAGAAGCCAGACTTACGTTGAAAACCTCACAATAGGTCGGGCGGGGGTCGTGGTGCACAGCGATCGCCTTGTTCCAGATGTGAATCTGTCGAGAACATATGTCAATATTAGAGCTAAAACTGCATATCTTTCCTACTGACAAGGAGCACAATGCATAACCCTTTCGGATTCGTCTCTGTCGAGCAACCGAGGCCTGGCTCTTGCGAGCTCTTGTGAAGGTTAAGTCAGACACAGAATAGCACAATTGACTATAGCAAACGCATTACAATCGATGCCTGGCCGGGAGCCCTACTTTTAAAGAAGTAACGATGCAAAAACGCAATAACAAATTTAGCAAACGCTTTCAGGAAATAAATAAAATATGATGAACATTAAAAGTGTGAAATCTCAACTGGTCTCTAGATATAGAACTAGATTTTCGGCTTGGGCGCCTTTGTAGGGTTAACGGAGCGGCCCATGGTTTCTTCTGCGGTTTGGGAGTGGCTTCGGGGAGCTGTGGGAATGCTTTCTAAACAAAGAGAACGTTATCCTATGGAACCTCAGCACCACAGACCGGTTAAGAGCTGACCTTGTTGGGAAATGTTTTCAGCATGGGAAGAAGCGGTTGTACCATGGGCTTAAGGTAGGATACTTGGGAGGTGTATTCTGAGGTGCGCCCAGTCTGTTTACTTCAGCTGCACACCCCCATTTCCCCCAATCCTCTTGCTTCACATGCCGCTTCTCTCCAGCATTGCGGCTTCTTTCCTTTGGATTTTTTAAGATAGCCCATAATCCCCAAATCAACACAAAACTTGACTCACTCAGTCAAAAACGTGCCCTCTTTGGTGTACCAAGACCACCTCAGACCTTATGTGAGGAGGTCACCACAACTGATGGAACAAATTTCTCAGAATCTACTATGTGTGTTATTACAATTTAAATACCCTTGGTGTAGCCATTGGAAAAGGCTGGACACTTATGACAATAATTATGCCCTTGGACTTGCCCATCCAGCAGACCTGTCCCTGCAGTGCTTCTTTCATCCCTGACCACTGCAAGCAGTGCTCCTTTCCTACATCACATGCTTGAATAGTACACATGGAAAAAGTGCCTGGGAACTCGGGACAGAGCTCGATTTTACGCCAAGCATGGGTCTCTGAGAGCTGGGGGTATGAACTGATGTAACATCAGAATCAGGCTGTACAACGCTGTACTGCAATGATTAATGTTACCCCCTGACTAGAACACCGAGAGCCATCACAGAAGTGAACCGTGGGAGCTGAAGCAGAGTTCAAGGTTACATTTTGGAGGGGGTCACAGAGAGCACCTGGAGGACATGGTCCCGGGTTGAGGCAGGATAACATTGATGTCTGGGAGCTGCCTTAATTACATAAACTTTCCTGCCAAGCCAGATCCATCCAAATTTATCCTTCAAGGAGCCAACAAAAATGAACATTCCTGTTGAACAATGCATACTTTTGATTAAAAAAAAAAAAAACTGGACCAGTGTACTGCTGTCTAGGACTTACTAAGTACGGGCCTCACCAGGTCCTGAAGAAAGCCAAATGACCCTGTGAGGAAAATTATATATCGTTTGAAACAGGTTGACCCTTAAACGCTAGAGATATTAACTCTTTCAATTAGTGTCTCTGTTTTTAATATTGTCAAGGGACCCTCCTAATAAATCAAAATAAGAGTACCATAGGCAGTTTTAACGTTTATGATGCCCTCTAAAAAGAATCTCAAAGAGCTTCCCGATTTCCAAAGTTGAGCCCATCCAGGTACAGTATGTAGACGATTACACTATGATGAGAAATATCACTAGTAACCTTAGTGGGTGGGAGCCCTATAAAACACTTAAGGTTGCTCTGATAAAGTCGGACAAGAGAGATTGAATATTTACTGAGAGTATATCGCCTTTCTATTAGTTAATTGCATGAACTTGTGAAGTCGAGGGGGCCTCTTAAATACTTTTCACTCCCTAAATTTGATTAAAGTCCAACAGAAAATAGCAAGTGTGTTTGGGGTTACTTAAAATGCTGCTTGCGGTATATCCACTGAAGAACCACTTTGAAGAGCTCAACCTCACCTCCTGGGCCTATGACACCCTCCGCAGTGAATGGTATTTGCACGTGTATTGCATCTACCCGTGACCACCGTGGAGCCTAACTCCGGGGCCAATACACCAGCACCAGTGTTCATGAACAGCTACTGCTTTTAATGTCCACACCAACGATTTTCCCTGTCGTCCGCAGCTCCTGAGCGCAACCCAGACACAGCAGTAAGTAGCAGGAGGGACCCCGGGACAGAAGACAATCACAAGTGTACAGATAAACCACTGTTAATTCCTCCACGCTGCTCCTGACCTCAACCATGAACGTGCCAATTCACACAGCACTCCAAAAGGCTTGAAATCCTCCGTTGTGATTGGTAGAATTGAGATTTGGGTCTATTTTGTTGCCCGGCGGCATCCAAATGCAAGGACGTTTACTCAGCTGGAAGCCTAGACACTAGAAAATCCAGCATGTGACCCTCGTGATCATTAGCCTCTAGTCAGATTTGTGGTGTGTGGTACCACGCAAGCCATGGCATGCTATTAATTATTTTAAGGTTGTACGTAGTATCTTTGCTTTTAGAGGCACAGGAACGTGGTCATTCCTTAAAGCCGGCACACAAAGTAAATAAACGTGTTTTAAGGTTTTTTTTGTGTGAAAGACAAGAGTTTTGTCATATTTCTTATGGGGACCGGTTTAAAATGACAAGGGACGGATGCCAGACTCAAGACTGCTCGACTCCTATTCTGGAATTCCAGTAACCAACAATAAATCTCAGTTTTGTTTGGAGCATTGAAACATACGTGCTTTATGCACCACTCAGAGAAATTCACGCTCAGCGTTAGCAGGCCCAGAGGAGAACTGCAGAGCTCCCCGTGGTGCTGAAGTCACAATGTGTTAACTGTGGCCCATTACACTCTACCTGGACCTGCAGCTCAAGGGCTTTCCTGAAACTAACATGGGAGTGTGGCGAACGTATCTGGACGGCTACAGAGTCTAAACTTGTGGCTAGTGAAAAAATTCTTATGAACACGGTCCCAAGGCTTTGGAAATAACCATCTCTGATAGAAATGTTTTCTTGTCTATTTGTTAACAATTCGCACTAGAGAATAAGAGATAGATTTATTAGGAGCCGCGCAGAGCAGGACTGTGCCAAATCCAGCGGAACTGCCCTGCGTGAAAGGACAAGGACTGCTCAGCATTGTTTGTATTTACAATGGGCTGCGCACCAACGACCGCACGTGGCGATGCAAACACAAGCACCGCGGTCAACATAAATGTGATTTAACGTGGTGCCACAGCGCAAAGGCTATCAGGGTACATTTTGTAGGATTTTACGCAAATAGTATAACGTGTACTCTTCACAATTTGCATCCGTTATAAGGAACTTCGCGATACGTGATGCAATGCGATATAGGCCTCTGGCCATGGAGGGTTTCTGTGCAAAAAAAAATGCTTGTGGAATTTGGTAATTACTGTTGTTCTCATCAGGCGAACACATAGCCAACTGTACTAAATCTGGGCCTCTACATTTTGACTGTCCATTTTTTTATTTCCGGAAACTTATTAAACTGTAGATAGCAGTAAAATACATATTATGGTACAGGGTTCAAGTGGGACTGAGTTAAACAAGATGTATTTGTACAGAATAACTGGTGGTTATTTTCATATATTCTACTAGCTGCGATAAACTGCATAGTCAGTTTTTTGCCTTGTGGAAGTTGATCAATGCTATTGCTTTCATCATGCTAACACCGTGCAAAACGGTAGTAAATCTGAAGCCACAAGTTTTAGGTATACTTCATTTTTTTTTTTTTTTGGCAAGATATGACAATTTCACACATGCCTCACTTTACAAAGTATGAAATCTGATAGCACATTGGCCTTCACTGCTTATGGCGACGCTATCATGCTCTGTTCAGTATTACCCTTCACAACACCTCCAATGAGTTCGGCCTCCACTGTTCAACAACTGTTGTAACTTAGGACAGGAATCCCAGGAGTCCTGGACCGTAGGGGAAGAATGCCTTTTCTCCCTCACACTGCAAGGTGCTCCCTGCTACCACCGGGACACGAATAAACAGGCTGAATGCTTGGGGACTGACTACCGTCTTATAGTGCAGGTGTAGTATAGTGATTGACTGCTGTGTTATAATGCAGGTGTTGTGTAGTGATTGATTGCTGTACTAGGTGTAGGATAGGGATTGACTGCTGCACTATCGTACATGTGCAGCTTAGTGATTGGCAGCTGTGTTATAGCGCACGTGTGTAGGTTAGGGTTTGACTGCTGTAAAATGGTGCAGATATGGGATTGTGATTGACTGTTGTGCCATAGTGCAGGTGTAGGATAGTGATTGATTGCTGTACTATTTATAGAGCAGGTTTAGGATTGGGATTGATGGATGTACCATAGGGCAGGTGTAGGATAGTGATTGATTGCTGTACTATTTATAGAGCAGGTTTAGGATTGGGATTGATGGATGTACCATAGGGCAGGTGTAGGATAGTGATTGACTGCTATACTATACTATAGTGCAGATGTAGAATAGTGATTGAGTGCTGTACTATAGTGCAGGTGTAGGATAGTGATTGACTGCTATACCATAGTGCAGATGTAGAATAGTGATTGAGAGCTGTACTATAGTGCAGGTGTAGGATAGAGATTTGCTGCTGTGCCAAAGTGCATGCGCAGGATAGTGATTGGCTGCTGCATTATTGTGCAAGTTTGGGATAGGGATTGATGGATGTACCATAGGGCAGGTGTAGGATAGTGATTGGCTGCTATACTATAGTGCAGATGTAGAATAGTGAGAGTGCTGTACTATAGTGCAGGTGTACGATAGTGATTGACAGCTGCGTTATAGTGCAGTTGCAGGCTAGTGATTGACTGCTATACCATAGTGCAGGTGTAGGCTAGGGACTGACAGCTCTACTACAGTTCGGGTGTAGGATAGGGATTAACAGCTGTGTACAGCGTGCCAAACACAAAACATTATTTTGTAAATACAGCACTATAAAGTGACACAATACAGCATTTGGAAGGAATATTCCCCCGTCGTGTGCTACGTCTACCACAGTAACACTGCACTATGTTGTGGAAAATCTATAGCATCATCTGATAGTCGAGGACTGTTCGAGGCCCCCTTTAGGGGTGCAATGAGCGTCAGACGGAGGTGCTCAGTCGTCTAAGCCCCTGCCGCTATGCCGTGGTCCTGGCACAATATGCGCCATATGGCGCAAGTAACTCTACACGCCTCTCCTGTTCCTACCCCGCCACTACCTTCCACTTTGGCTTCTACCCCCTCACTCAACTCCAGATAAGAAAACTCTAAATCCATTTTGGCGATGACGACTATGCACCGGAAGGCACTGGGAAGAGTGACGTGCTAAAGAGGAGCAAAAAGGAGAACATACATTTAAAGGAGACACATTTAGGTATAAACCCGTTGCCGCTAATTATACCAGTGCGAGTCTTTGGTGTGCTCATTGTTATTTTGGAGGAAGTGATGGACCCCAAGCTCCGCTACTGCATATGTACCCCAGACTTCTCACACTATCTGTCCATGTGCCTCAGCCCCCTTGCAGTTTCTATGGACCCCATTTTTTTACATCAGTCTGTCCATGTACTTTAGGCTTTTCACAATACCTGTTGTGCCACATGTCCTCCACACTCTCTATGTACCCATAGCTCCACATGCTGTCTGTGTACCCCCAACTTCACATAGTATCTATCCATGTGCCCAAGACCACTCAGTGTCAGTGTATCTCAAATTCGTTATGCGCTCTGTTCACATACCCCAACCGTCACGCACTGTCTCTCGACGTGCCTCAGGAAGTCCACGTTTACGTCCCTCAAAAAGTGGCGTAACGAAACGTGTGTGTGTGTGTGGGGGGGGGGGGGGGGGGAGTTCCACAGTACTTGGAACCCTCCTCCTTACGCACGCAGGAGCTCTGAGGCCAGGGCATTGTACCGAGGTGCCCCCCCAGAGCTCACCCCACGCACCGCGGGGGCGTTTGTTACGCAACTGCCTTCAAACTATCAATGTACCCCAAGCTCCTCTCGCTCTCTCTGTATCCGCGGGGTCCTCATATTGTGAACCCCATGCTCCTCGTGCCAAGATTCCCAGGCTTTTCACGCAGTATTTCTATGTGCCCTTAGGTTCCTTGCAGTTTCTGCCCAAGTGTCACTAGCTCACGTACTCCCCACACTGTCTGACTATGTGACCAGGCACAGCAGATTAGCTATCCGTGTCCCTCAAGTTCCCCATACAATGTCCTTCTCCAGGCCCCACGCGCTGTTTTCCATGTGCTCCAAGCTCCTGTTTACGGTTGGCTCCTCAGGCCCCGCACATGTGCCCCAGCTCCTCACACATTCGCGCCCCAAGCTCAGCACGGTATACTTCCACGTGTGTTCAACGTGGGTCACACGCTCCTCGCGCGCTCTGCTCACGAGCCCCGGCCTCCTTGAGGTGGCGAACGTCAGCTGGGATTATACTTCTAGAAGAGGCAGCGGTTGTTCTCTCTTGGTAGAACCTTGTAATGGGGATGTGGCCTCCCGAGAGTGCGCGTCTCTCGTGTGAGAGCGTAACTCTGATGCTGTGATGTGGAGGGTGGGCCCCTCACAGACCTGTGCTGCTGCTCGTGTAGCGCCGCTGTGAAGAGTGCCTGTCAAAGGTGGCCTGACTGGTGTCTTGGTGCTGTTACACCAGTGATGTACTACGGATGACTAACCCTTTGAAGCTAAAATCTATTGAATGCCCTCTCCCGCCACCTCTTAAGGCAGTGCTAAGGACAGCGTGCCTCTCTCTGGTCTATGCCATGCACTAAATCCGTCTTAGGCCTGTGCTACAGACGGCGTTTCTCAGGGTAAAGTTAGTGTTCGCCTGTGAGCTGAGCTGTAGCGTCTCCGAATATCAACACAACTAGAGCATAACTTTCAGTGGATGCTTACTGTTTCCCGGTCCAAATTGATGATTTATCTACCTAGGAAGGATGAAAGGCTCATCGTATCCACCAAGATTCGAACCTGTGACCAAATTAATAAAAACTGTATACAGCAGGGAACGCTTCAATCCCCCGAAACCCCTCTTAATTCCAGGCTGCAGCGCGAAGTTGCTATACAGCATGCCCTTCAATAATAACAGGAGGCTCACAGAGTAGAATGCCACCTTTTAGCTGTCATTGTTCTAGCCTCCAGGAGCCAAATAACAGCCTTCACACCATCCTACACATTCTCAAAGCTATGGTAAGAGAAAATACGCTGAAGGGCCATTGGTTGATTGCAGAGGCATGTTCGGTGCTACCTTTCAGCCCTTTCCCACTTCCCATCGCTTTGCCTCTGTGCTGCACGAGGCAGGATGCTGCTTTGGGAGCCCCTCTCCACTCAGCCAAGAAAACTAAAAAACAAGCATATGCAAAGCGAAGTTTTGTGATAAGTCCAGGGTGTTTTACTCGATTTGATTGCATGAACATCCTTAGGTTCTCTGGCCACATAATCCACCCCTCCCCACCTAACTCATTCGAAGGTCTTCTTAGACCCAGAGGCGAACTGGGCCAGAAAATAGGCCCAACCCCAAAATAAAAGTGCACCTGTTGGTTTATTAGATAGCTAACGAAGTGACCCAGATCTGCAGATGAGGGCAGTTGTGAACTTGTGGAGACACGTGGTATACGTTTTGAAATGCATGTGAATACACGGCTCTGTGTTTGCTGCAGGCAATGCTTGTGGTAATATCACATGTATAAACCGACCCAACCAGACTTTAAAACAGTCCCACAAACAGCAAAAAAACAACCCACGCACTGATCTGTCAGACCACCCTCCTGGCACTGCTAGATTGCCCTATAAACCAGTCCGACCCTACTTAGCCCCAGGTCACTTGGGGTGGGGGGATCTGGTCACTAGTAATGTTGGAGTGGTGGGTGAGCATCTCCCTTTGTATGCCGGGTGATGCACGCGCAGGGATCTATTCTCTCAGACACAGGCCCGCGAAACCATTGACCAAACCAGCGCGCGGGTCTTGGGATGCTCCAGTCTGCCGTGGTGTTCATGCCCCCCTTTGCTAGCACTGTCGGCAGAAGGCTGGGAGGGTACCTACCTGTGTGTCCTGGACTCCACCGGAGAATGCGCGACTCAAGAAGGGAGTTTCCTGAAAGCCCGTGCAGGGTTCATGGACTGAAGGAGCTGACAGGGTGCAGAGGCGGAAACGGGGTGTCCAGGAGTCCTTAGTAGAGAGCCCTCCGTGAGGCAATGATGGGAAGTGGTAGATCCTCTTCAGGTTGCCAGCATCAGTATTGGGGTCCTGGGTCCCCAGGAGCGCTGCAGTGAGCGAGGGGGTGTCCTGGGGTCGCCACAGAGTGCTGTGTGAGTGAAGGGGCGCCGAGTCCACGGCAGCGTGCTGGAGTCAGTGGCGAGCCTCCTGGGATCTCACCAGCGTGATAGAGTCAGCGACGGAGCCTCCTGGGATCTCAGCAGCGTGCTAGTCAGCAAAGGACCCCCCTGGGATCTCAGTGGAGTGCTGAGTCAGTGACGAGGAGTCCCGAGTCCCCAGGAGTGCCCCAGAATGGGCGATGGGCGCCCTGAGCTCGCCAAACGACAGAAAGAGGGACAGCGTGTGCCCCCGGCAGTCCACTGAGGATAGTGACAAGCACGCCTTGCTTCAGGGCTCCCCTCAGTGCGCACTGCTCAGTGATGGGGGTGAGGCGGTCCCATGCTATGTACAGATATTGCAGGCATTGGTAGGGGTCCCAGGTTCTCAACAGGCTGCACGCGCTGAAGTTAGTGGGAGGGGGCTTAACGTCCCCTACAAAAGGCTCGAGTGACAGCCGAGATCTTGGGGTCCTGGTAAGGTGCAGATCTCACGGGTGCGGTCTTGGGTCCCTTCGCAGGGTGCACAGGATTGTTCTAGAGTCTCCCGCCCCCGGCAGGAAGCACAGCCTTGTTAGCCTTGTTAACCTTGTTAAGCGGTCTCAGGGGTCTGCCGGCTGCAAACTCACAGTGAGTGCTGGGAGATGCTCAGACTCTGCCGTTGCCGCCAGGGTGGGTGTGTTTGTGCGTCTCGTACATCCACTGCGGCTTCCCTGCATCAGGAGCGATGCTCCACCTCCTGTTCTGCTCCCTCCTCCCTTGCTCCCTCCACCTTTTTACTCCTTTCGTCCCTCCTCCCTCCTTTCCCGCCCTTCTCACCCGCCTTCTCCTCGCCGCTCTCTCTGATCTCATACTCCCGAGTCCCCAGAGAGAAGCATCTGCTCTGAAGTCAGCATCCGCCAACATCCCGAGGACCAGTCCAGGATACTGAATACCGGCCCAGGATACTGATGACCAGCCTAGTCAGTCCAGGATACTGAATACCGGCCCAGGATACTGATGACCAGCCTAGTCAGTCCAGGATACTGAGGATACTGAACACCGCCCCAGGATACTGAGGACCAGATCAGGATACCGAATACCGGCCCAGCATGCCGAGGAACAGTTCAGGATACTAAATACGGAGGACCAGCCCAACATCCGAGGACCAGCCTAAGTGACTGAATACAGGCCCAGCATACTGAGGACCAGCCAGGCATCCGAGGACCAACCAAGATACTGAATACGGGACCAGCATACCGAGGACCAACCCAACACCCCGAGGCCACGCCCAGGACAGCAAGGACACTCTGGACTTCCCAATGGAAACCCCAGCATTCTGAGGAACAGGGCCACTCTGAAGAGCAATCCTACATAATCAGGACCAATTTGCATTCTCACACCAACCAAGCAAATCCAGAGACTCCCTCAGATCATCCTGTGGACCAGCATCCTAAGGAGCTGATGAATCCAGCATGCCTGCAGCCTGATAACCAACCCCTCATTCTAGTGTGGTAAGCCTCTGAGAGCATCTTGCATACAAGGCTTCTTAAGGATCATACTTGCATCCTTAGGGCCACCCTGGCATCATGAGCAAATGCACACCGAGAACCAGCCCCACATTCTACAGACCAGCCCAGCTTCTCGAGGACTATCACTGTATTATTAGGCCAACATTCTGACTGCCATCCCATCATCATGAGGACAATTCGGATCTGCACAAGACAGCATCCTGACCGCCACTATAGCATTCTGAGGATCAACATATTGAAAGTGTATGTCTAGAGTACCATCCTATCATTCCTGAGGGTAGTCCCAACATTTTGAGTATCAATATCCTTGTCTCTTGATCTAGAAACTTGAGCATTAGCCAAGCACCATGAGTGCCATCATAGAATCTGGGGGCTCAGCATCTTGAAGAGCCTTTCCACCAGGAGTACAATCCTGGCTTCCTGAAGAACAGCACCTCTTGGAACAGCCAAATATGGACCAACCTAGCACCTGGACAACCTCCACAGCATCCCAAGGTCCAACCACGAATCCTGAAGACTCCAGCCCTACCTCACCTTTTCACTACCTCATCCATACCTCCACTTTTTAATCATCATACTCCCCAGCCTCCCCATGCTCTCTTAGTCTCCCCTCATACCTTTCATTCTTCTTTCTATGACCTCATACAGCTGGCATCTTGAGCACAGAGGACCGCAGCCATCAGATGCCAAGGATCATCTCACTGCTCTGGAGCCTACTATACACATTCTGAGGGCCTTTCCCAAATACTGAGGACTTGCCCCACATTTGTGGGACTAGCCCAGGATTCATGAGCTCACTCAATCATATTAAGGACTAATTATGCATTACAGAGGGCTAGTCTTACATTCCAATTATAAGCCAAACCTTTAGAGGATCATTTAAGCATCTTGAAGAAAATCCCAGCATCCTGAGGACTAGAACCAAGATAACATCCCAGCACACTCAGGGACACTATACGGAGAAACATCAAAGCATCATGTGAACCAACATCACGAGGGTCATCCCACCATTATGAACGTCAGACAATCATTCGGAAGACCTTCCAGGATCCTGAACATGAGGACCTGAAGTTTCACCCTAGCAAGGTGAGGAACAGAGGACATTTTGAGTATCAGTATACAGAGCACAACCCTGTTATTTCAGGCACCCCTGTGGCACCAACATTCAGAGGACCACTCCAGCATCCTGGAGATTAGCGTTCTAAGGATTAGTCAACCTCAAGGACAAGCGTACGACTACAGCCCAGTTCCTGGAGGAAAATCTCAGTATCCTGTGGATCAGCAGACTAAGTAGCAACACAAGTACAATATCAGCAGGTTGATGACCAGCATCCAGAGGACCATTCAAAATCATGAGGACCAATCAAGTACAGAGAGGACCAGAATCCTAAGGCCTATGAGAAACCAAGTACCCTGAGAATCAGCCAAACTTCTGGAGTAACACTGAAGAATCCTGATGATTGTCATCATGAGGGGAATCAACCTGAGGATGAGCATTCTCAAGAGGAGCCAAGCAACAAGAGAACCACCCCAGCATCCTAGGACCAAACCAGCACCTGTAGGACCATGCTGGGACTCTCTGTACCATTCCTTCACCTCAGGGCCCATTCCAGCTTCTCAAGGAGATTCTGAGAGATAAGTCAGCTGACTGATGAAAACCCATGATCCAGAGGGCGAGCCAATCATTCCCAGGACAACCCTAGCAATCTAAAGATCAGTACTCTTACGAGAAGTCCAGCAGTCTGAGCTGGGCATGCTGATATCCAGCCCAGGATCCTGTTAACCAGATTCCTTAGCAGCTGCCCAGCATTTTGGGGGCCGTCTCAACTAGTAGTCCAGTATCTCGAGGCCAACTTACTTTGTTTCACAAGGACCAAGGCACCACCTTGATGGACAGTCCAGCATTCACAGGATTGAGAAAAATGAGGATAAGCACAGCTTCAAAACAACGAATTCACTGTCCTGAGGAACATCATTGTTAGAACCAGCGTGTAATTTCCAGAGAAATAGCATCCTGAGAGACAGGATCCTAAGGACTAATAAAACATTATGTAGCGTAGCTGCCAACATCTTGTTGACCACCTCAATAAAATGGAAACTATTTCAGGAGCCTTATAAACAGCTCAGCCTCCCAAAGACCAGGTCAGCATCATGAGGGGTAACTCAACAAGCTTACAACAACCCAGCATTAAGGGCCAACCTAGCATTTTCAGAACCAGTCCAGCTCCCAGAAGAAGATTACCCCCCCAAAACAGCGACACAGCCCGAGAACCAGCTTTTTGACTTGTGGAACAACCTGGCACACTGGGGACCAAACTTGCATTCTAAATGCAGCACTGATCTTAAGAACAATTCCTTCAGGCAACAAGCACTGCAGCAAGCACTGTGAGAGCAGGATGGTCACCCCATGGACCATTTAAAGAGCACAATAACCACCCAGAATCCCCGTGACCAGTCCTTAAAACTGAACATGAACATAGCCTCCTAAGGACCAGAATCACTAGGACCAGTCTTACATCCAGGGTACCTACCAAAGATCCTGAAAATTAGCATCCTGTGTACCATCATTTTGGGGAGCAGAATAGTATCTTGTAGACAAGCCCAGTTTACTAGGAAATAACCAAGCATTTTAAGGACTAGCTTCCGGAAGATCATCCCTGCCTTCCGAGGACCAAGCCAGCACCTAAAGGACAAACATCCCATGGATTAATCTAGTAACACTAAGACCAGGTTAGAATCTGGAGAATCAACGTAACACACAGAGTACAACCCCAGAACTCTGAAGACCATCCTAGCATCCTGAGGGTCATGCCATCACCTAAAATGAGCACTTTGACAGCGTGTTAACGTTTTCTGGAGCCCCAGAGAAGACAAGGGCTGATAGGGTAATAATGCAAGCCTTTTACCACTGCTGTCTTCAGGCTCTAAGCTATTTTTGAGCCCAAATCTGAGCACTAAGTACATCTCTTTATCACCCTCAAGGTAGTGATGTTAAGCAACCTAAGATTTATTCATGGAAGTTGTATCACAAAGAAAGTCAGAACTCAATGAGACATAAATGGTATCTAATAAATCATTGTCCTTCCAGTGCTTTTATGTAACATGAAAATGTATTTTACATTCAACATCAAAACAATTGGGTAGTACAAAACTAGAGTGGAGAAGTACAGTACACAGTTTTCAATGTAGCAATCATTGTGTGGTGGAGCCTAATGGTATTAGCTTAGGCTGTTACTATTAGCAATGTACTATACAGGAATACAGCAGGCACAAGTTAGTGCACATTGACCTCCTAGGGGGAAATGGTGGGTGCAGATCTCCTGACACATCTCTGTGTTCCCTGTTTTTTCTTCCCAAAGTTAGCTATGTCTAGGTTTTTGTTAGCACTTGGATTGTTGCAAAGGTCACCGTTCTCCCCAGAATGCCACATTCTTGCAATGTATCTTTGTTTTAGTCTTTGGCAGGAAGAGCCTGCTTCTACTAGCTGTCAGTTGATGCTGCATGTCCTCTGGTGATGCACAGTTCATCACGGCCCACTAGGATAGGTCGCACTGACTGCCTTGGCCAATGCTGCTGTGGTCTCAGGTCTCCATGTCGCATGTGCAGGTTCTCAACTCTAACTGCAGTGGTGGGGCAGATTATAAGGGGTACATGGGATACCATGCCTTTTTGGCTCTGATCATAGTCTGGTGGATCATGTCTCAGGGTTCTTCCTTGAACTCAAACACAAATTCAACCCCTGAACAAAGCGAACAGCCCACTCCTGGTCGAAGGGGTAATCGTAAGTGGAGGTCGAGTTTACAGCCAGTGATTTCCCTCAACTTAGTGCCAAGTTCCAGAGGCTCTTTTTCATCTTTTGATGAGGCTGATGAAATGCAGTCATGACTTGTGTGTGTCCCAAAACATCACAGGTGATTTAGGTTGTTCTTGTGTAACTGCCAAACATGGGAGTGATTCTCAAGTCATCAGAGGTGCTCAGGTTTTTCAGCACACAGCAGGAGTACCAAGGTCTAAAAGCCTCACCACACAGCCTAACAATAAAAATCTGTCCATGAGCTGTAGCAAGCTGCTTTAGTTCTTCCTCCTGATACATGTTCTAGATTCTTCTAGAACACAACCCAGTATTCTAGAAACGCTCTGAATCAAGGACTTAGTCAATGTGCCAACGTGAGACAGAAAACAAGTTGAACTGAAACCAACCCGCAACCCTCTAAGTCAGTGGTTCCCAACCTGCAGTCCGGGGACCCCTGGGGTTCCGCGAAGCCTCCTCTGGGGGTCCGCGACTGCTTAGAAAATTAAATAACATTAACATTTTAGGTGCCCAGCTTTCAGTAATGACTCAGTGGGGGGGTCCCCAGATTCCACAAATGATGCAGTGGGGGTCCCCGGGTTCCACTAATAATAAAGTGGGGGTCCACAGAGGTGAAAAGGTTGGGAACCACTGCTCTAAGTAATAAGTAACAATTAATCCTACGAGAAATCACAGGGAAAGATAGTGGAACATCAAACCCTTTTTCATTAGGAAGGACACACTGAGGAACACCAGGAAATCATGCGTACATTTGAAAGATTTTTTTTGAAATCACAGCCCTGCCCTAGTGTGCACAGTATGAATTTTAACTACAATAAACATAAACAGAATGGTAACTGCAAAGCGTGAACAGCCAGAAATAGTCCGTCATATCGTCATTGTGTTATATAACAATCCCAACATAATTCCTTTACCTACTATGCTAATGTTAGCACCAAAAGAAGGGCTAATTTACATTTTTGATTATTCACACCAGCAGTACTGTTTGCCAGGTTTTATTTTCAGTATAATAGCAAGATCTGCAGTTCTTGTCTGCGCTCACAGCTGGGCTGATAAGCTCAGCAAGAGAAAGCTGAATGCTTCCCGCTAGCCTTCAGGAAGAGAGAGTAATGCAATTCAGCATGGCCTGTCTCATCTGTGTCATCTGGCATGAAGCCCCTCTCTAACCCTTCATATGCTTTGACGAGCTCACATAATATTGTATAGTAATTGTTGAATAATTCAAGATAAATAAATAGCAGAAGACAGTCTGGTGCCCTTTTAGTTATTCTTATTCTGTGAGACCACGATCTGTAAACAATAACAGCAAACAAGAAACATAGTTATCAGCTTTCCATAGAAGCTTGTTCACAGCTTCATAATAATCAACTAGAACAAAATAGCAAACTCAGATTAAATACTGTAAATATGTTTAAGCAGACCTGATTATAATGTTGCAAAAGGAAAAGTGACCTAAAACAAATATGCATTTCATATTAATCATGTGCATTCACTTTTAAATGATTAACATGTGTAGGCTAAAAGAAGACATCTCAGAAGATGAGCATAATAATTATAACACTGCCGTAGCCCCCCTAGTCCTCATTCTCCAGGCAAATTCTCCTTCAGAAAGTGGTACCTCCAGCATCCCTCCTCTGTAGTCAAGCAGCTTCTTCCCTTAAGCTGGTGTCAAGGCTGCTGTTCCTGGCAGATTACAGAATTCTCCAGATTCCTGGTCCTGAGTCAGCAAAATGGAGTTGGCAGTCAGTGACCTCAACCCAGCAGCACAAATGAGTTTCTCAGTCTCTGCTTGATGTGGGGCTCCAGTTCCGGGTTGATAAGAACTGTTGGTCTCTGGCCCATGCCTACATAAAGCACCCCCATATGTGTCTGTCAAGAGAACCACTTTGGTCTGGATAGCCTGCAGATTAATTGCATTTCTGTGATGCATGGCAAAGTGCATCTGCCATGTAGAAAAGGGCTATTTGTTAAATATTTATAAGTCAACACTAAAGTGTGCCTTGTGAGCCCACAGGTTCGGGTGCTAATACATTAAAATAGGGCCCAAAACATATTTTATTCATCCACAGTGAAACAAATCCCAAAAAGGTATTTCACAATGTAGGCATTGCTAGACTTTACCGTGAGCACACCTGGATGTGGTTACAATCACTAGTTCCATCTACATATGGGAAAATGCTAGTAGAATATTTCAAAGCTATTTCTTAATTAATTTTAATATTTTGTGTTATTGGTGGAATCACATTTTTGATAACTGTAGTGGAAAAGCAAATTTATAACAATGTACCTTGGGCTCCCTGAGCCAGAACTGGTTTGAAATCAGTTCTGTCTCTTGCCACACCTCTGAAGCTGGATTTTACATCCTCGGGAGGGAGAGTTAACAACTTAGGCTCAGAAAACAATAGCTTGCTCCTGAGCTCAGAAAGGGCAGATGAGTGTTAGCTAATGATGATGTAGCAGGGATTAGTTATCTGGAAGTGAACAGGGAGGCTTGGCAGAACAAAGGGCAGCATTAGCACTACTTTCGTAACTGGGAGATGCCACACAGGGCGTCTCGTGTTCTTTCCTAGGTCCCTTCTCGACATCTTTGCTCTAGTGACAGTAGGGAAGAGAACTTGTTTGAATTCTGTCACATGGGAGGGGAGAGCTCATCTAATTAGGGGAGTGGCCAAGGAGCTGAAGGCAGGTGTGCCTGGTGGCTGAAGGGTTATGTCATGTCGCAACAGGGGTTCCTGGCTAATTGTACAGTAAGGCAAAGAGGAATTTGTGCAAAAAGAGGTTTGGGGGCTGAGAGAAAACAGGCTTGGGTAACACAATCTCTCTAATTAGCTATTGTACAGCATGAATCTGGCACCTCACTACTACATCCTAGGACCATTCCTGGCCCACATAAGTGAATGCCCTGCTGGAAGAAATAAGGCTCCTAACCCCTGCTGGAAGAAGATGATTCACTCAAGGAGTCCTGACTCCTGTGACTGGAAATGCTCTCGAATAGACAAGTGGTGGTCTCCTGTTTACCTACTTCAGGGACCCAAAAAGCAGACGTACTCCTGACTCCATAAGGGCCCAGATGACCAAAGAGGTCAGTACTCCACAGGAGATCTGTCTTGAGAGAGTCATGGTGCCTAGACACCTACCCTGAGAAGCTAGGGGCTGCAGGACTGATGAGAAGGGAATTTCCAATTAGTTGGAGATTATGGGCCAATTTATATCTAGATGGATGGAGTATTATCCAACAGCATAGTACCATCATGCTGAGGATACTTTGGCCATCGTATTAAGATATGTCCGTCCAGCCAGCAAACATATCCAACATTTCCAGGAACCACCATCAGGGTGGTTCCTGGAAATGCATTGAAAGTTTGACACACAGCTCCATCAACAAGATGTAGTCTGTCAGTCTTTCAAGTTTTTATATTTTCAAAGATAGAACCCCAAAGCGGGATTTTGTTGTTGAAAATTACAAACAAACACCCCTTGCCTTGGGAGTTATCTCCTAAAGCCAGGGAGGTATTTTTAGGCTCAGATTTACAAGAAAGTGGCGCATTGGTCCCGATGCACCACTTTTCTTGCGTCGCCCCTGCCACACCTAATGACACCATGGTTCTGCCATATTTACAATATTAAATTATGGTACTAGTGCAGCAAAGCACTAGGGGGGGCCATAGGTTACTATGGGTCTGTTACTTTAACGCCAGCCCTGTGCAGGCGTTAAAAATAATGGAAAAAATGACACTGTAAAATCTTGTAGATTTGAGATTGGCATTTTTTTGCGGCCTCCCTGCGTGGGAACATCCCCTTGCATACATTATGCCTGGTGCAGACATAATGTGGCTCAAGGGGGTTACAAAGTGGTGCAGTGCAAGCATTGCACCATTTTGTAAATGTGGTTCTGGGGAATGGCCTCCTTAACGCCACATTAGCTTAAAAGAATGACACTAGTGTGGCTCTAGGAAGTGCAAGCGCCTGGTATATCTGGCCCTTAGTTTTTTTACTACTCCTTACCGCACTGCACTTTGTTTGCCTGTTCGTAACCTGCAGCAAAAATTGGGGGATATATAGCCATTTCTCTAACATGGAAAATGGAGTAGTCTCCGCTATTGCCAAACTATAAACTGCCCACAATTAAATCAAGTGGGCAGACCATCATCTTGCCGGTAAGAATACTCCATTGCCATTGCGACAGAGTATTCTTACCGCCAGGATATAAATCAAGCCCTATACTTGAAGGTAAAATCTTTGATAGTAATGACCTGTTTGAGGTCTCTGGCCTCTGCTTCATTGCATTTTTGCCTGAAATCGACCTTAGCTCCTGGTCAAACACAAATTGTTATTCTTCAATGGCACTTTACTTTTTCTAGACACCTTTTGCCTTAAGACCTCAAACAGTCATTTCTTCAACCCCTGGCAGAGGTCTTTATTAACTAAGCTTCAACTGGGCAATATCCAAAGTCATCTCTGTATTCCCCTTGGCCAATATGAGCCTGCTTCTTTTCTTATATGCCTGTGTGATTACTCCTCCACATAGAATTTGTGATGCACTTTGTATTCTGCAAACCTTTCACTCGTCCTTGTTAATCATTAATGGATCTCTCATGAACTGTTTTTTAACATAAGTGTATTTTATTATGATGTATTTTTATGATTATTCTATAATATTTAAATAAAGATAAAAAAAAAAAAGAAAGATATTCAGGGGCTGTGCAGAGATGCTTTCAGAACAGTGTTTTGACCTAACCAGATTTTGTTTACTAAGTTGGTAGTGTTCAACCACCTCCCAAATGTATAACCCAATTTTTGACAATTATCATCTTTATCATTCAGAGTGCTCAAGGAGTAAGATAGGGGATGTACCATAACCTCTATGAAAGACATGAAAAGGGGGCAATACAAACAAGCCCATAAATTAGCAAAACAGAGTTAAAAAATGTAGGAAGTTGGCTCTGTATGCACTATTTTAAAGTAAGGAATAGTATACACAGAGTCGAAGGGTTCCCCTTAGAGGTAAGATAGTGGCAAAAAGAGATAATTCTAATGCTCTATTTTGTGGTAGTGTGGTCGAGCAGTAGGCTTATCAGAGGGTAGTGTTAAGCATTTGTTGTACACACACAGGCAATAAATGAGGAACACACACTCAGAGACAATTCCAGGCCAATAGGTTTTTGTGTAGAAAAATATATTTTCTTAGTTTATTTTAGGAACCACAGGTTCAAGATTTACATGTAATACTTCAAAGGAAAGGTATTGCAGGTAGGTACTTTAGGAACTTTGAATTAGCAAAATAGCATATACAGTTTTCACATAAATGAAATATAGCTATTTTAAAACTAGACAGTGCAATTTTCGACAGTTCCTGGGGGAGGTAAGTGTTTGTTAGTTTTTGCAGGTAAGTAAACCACCTACGGGGTTCAAGTTTGTGTCCAAGGTAGCCCACCGTTGGGGGTTTAGAGCAACCCCTAAGTTACCACACCAGCAGCTCAGGGCTGGTCAGGTGCAGAGGTCAAAGTGGTGCCCAAAACGCATAGGCTTCAATGGAGAAGGGGGTGCCCCGGTTCCAGTCTGCCAGCAGGTAAGTACCCGCGTCTTCAGAGGGCAGACCAGGGGGGTTTTGTAGGGCACCGGGGGGGACACAAGTCCACACAGAAAGTACACCCTCAGCGGCATGGGGGCGGCCGGGTGCAGTGTGCAAACAAGCGTCGGGTTTTCAGTAGAAAGCAATGGGAGACCAAGGGGTCTCTTCAGCGATGCAGGCAGGCAAGGGGGGGGCTCCTCGTGGTAGCCACCACCTGGGCAAGGGAGAGGGCCACCTGGGGGTCGCTCCTGCGCTGGAGGTCGGATCCTTCAGGTCCTGGGGGCTGCGGATGCAGTGCCTTTACCAGGTGTTGGGTCTTTGAAGCAGGCAGTCGCGGTCAGGGGGAGCCTCGGGATTCCCTCTGCAGGTGTCGCTGTGGGGGCTCAGGGGGGTCAACTCTGGCTACTCACGGTCTTGCAGTCGCCGGGGAGTCCTCCCTGAAGTGATTGTTCTCCACAAGTCGAGCCGGGGGCGTCGGGTGCAGAGTGCCAAGTCTCACGCTTCCGGCAGGAAACGCATGTTGTTTCAAAGTTGCTTCTTTGTTGCAAAGTTGCAGTCTTTGGTGAACAGCACCGCTGTCCTCGGGAGTTCTTGGTCCTTCTAGATGCAGGGCAGTCCTCTGAGGCTTCAGAGGTCGCTGGTCCCTGGGGAAAGCGTCGCTGGAGCAGTGTCTTTAGAAGTGGGGAGACAGGCCGGTAGAGCTGGGGCCAAAGCAGTTGGTGTCTCTGTCTTCTCTGCAGGGTTTTTCAGCTTAGCAGTCCTCTTCTTCTTAGGTTGCAGGAATCTGAGTTCCTAGGTTCTGGGGAGCCCCTAAATACTGAATTTAGGGGTGTGTTTAGGTCTGGGGGGTTAGTAGCCAATGGCTACTAGCCCTGAGGGTGGCTACACCCTCTTTGTGCCTCCTCCCTGAGGGGAGGGGGGCACATCCCTAATCCTATTGGGGGAATCCTCTATCTGCAAGATGGAGGATTTCTAAAAGTCAGAGTCACCTCAGCTCAGGACACCTTAGGGGCTATCCTGACTGGCCAGTGACTCCTCCTTGTTTTTCTCATTATCTCCTCCGGCCTTGCCGCCAAAAGTGGGGCCGTGGCCGGAGGGGGCGGGCAACTCCACTAGCTGGAGTGCCCTGGGGTGCTGTAACAAAGGGGGTGAGCCTTTGAGGCCAGTTCCTGCAGGGGGAGGTGTGAAGCACCTCCACCCAGTACAGGCTTTGTTACTAGCCACAGAGTGACAAAGGCACTCTCCCCATGTGGCCAGCAACATGTCTGGAGTGTGGCAGGCTGCTAGAACCAGTCAGCCTACACGGGTAGTCGGTTAAGGTTTCAGGGGGCACCTCTAAGGTGCCCTCTGGGGTGTATGTTACAATAAAATGTACACTGGCATCAGTGTGCATTTATTGTGCTGAGAAGTTTGATACCAAACTTCACAGTTTTCAGTGTAGCCATTATGGTTCTGTGGAGTTCGTGCATGACAGACTCCCAGACCATATACTCTTATGGCTACCCTGCACTTACAATGTTTAAGGTTTTGCTTAGACACTGTACGGGCATAGTGCTCATGCACTTATGCCCTCACCTATGGTATAGTGCACCCTGCCTTAGGGCTGTAAGGCCTGCTAGAGGGGTGACTTATCTATACTTCATAGGCAGTGTGAGGTTGGCATGGCACCCTGAGGGGAGTGCCATGTCGACTTAGTCTTTTCATCCCCACTAGCACACACAAGCTGGCAAGCAGTGTGTCTGTGCTGAGTGAGGGGTCCCCAGGGTGGCATAAGACATGCTGCAGCCCTTTAGAGACATCAGGGCCCTTGGTACCAGGGGTACCAGTTACAAGGGACTTACCTGGATGCCAAGGTGTGCCAATTGTCGAAACAAAGGTACAGGTTAGGGAAAGAACACTGGTGCTGGGGCCTGGTTAGCAGGCCTCAGCACACTTTCAAATCAAAACTGAGCATCAGCAAAGGCAAAAAGTCAGTGGGTAACCATGCCAAGGAGGCATTTCCTTACAAAAAATCACTTATATGTGCTCAAGAATGTTCATTCCCCAACTTCCAGGAATCTTTTTTAACCAAGATCAATAATAAAGTGTAAGGGGCTACCCAGTGACCCTAGGATCCAGGTACGATAAATAACATTTCACAATTGGTCCTGAAGGGGGAGGAATGTGCCTAGACTTCCATGACAATGATTTGAGCTACGCCTTCTACGGCCAGGGTAGGCTATCGAATAAGCTTATTAATACAGAAATTTTTTTTTTTTTTAATTTAAACAACATCACCTCTATATAAAAAAAGACAGTACATCTTAGACATAGGTGCTCCTGTTGGTGGCACAGCACAGCATAGGGGATTTGGTGAAAAAACGAAAGAAAGTGCACAAGTGTTTATATAAAAAACAAATGTCTGGTAGCAACATATATGATAAAAACAAACAACACTTTGTCAAACTAATGTTGAATTCCTTTAGATAAATCTTTCCAAAGACCAGTCCACTGCAAACAATTGTCAAAGCTTCAACCCCTGATGTGATTTGGTAAAGGGTCATCATCAGGACTACAAAAACTTTAACTGGAGACACCTATGGAACGAAGAAAGTTCTTATACATAATTGAATCTCATCTGCATACAATAGTTGTTGGACATGGCCTTTCTTAGGGTATTTCCCTGAAACCTTTTGCTTTTTCCTCCCAGGTTTTTACTGACTCTCTTTGTGTGGCATTAGGTCTCTGTGCACTTCCCTACTGTATTGGAGTGGGAAAATGCCCCTGCCCCTAAAAGACATGCAAGGAAGAGGCATGTACGTGATTGGTTCAGGTGCTGTACCCAGGAGTGCCCTGTAAAAAGGTACATCACATACCCAGGGCAGGTACGGCTCTGGATACTAGTGGGACGTTGCACTGAGTGTGCCACCCACCAGAATAGCCTGTCAAGCATGTATCCAGCCTCACAATGCAGGCCTGTAGAGGCACTGTTGTGCCTGTGCTTGAGTTGGCACTTCTAAGTCTGTAGCCGATCCATAGAGGGGCCTCTGCTACTCTAGAGCAACCCCTGAAGGGGGAAGCACGTGATAGACAAAAGGCTGGGCAGGTACACCTGGGTGTCCCATGCCCTGGTAGTGAAGAACTTCCACATTGGTTTTCCTTACTTAGGGGAACAGCTCTTCCCATAGGTTATGCCTATTCGTGATCCAGTGGCCTTAGTGCCCTGGGCACTTACCCACTGTACGTACAGTGTGTACATGCATGTGCCTTTCCTACATATGTTAAGAAGTGGCACTGGCCAGTGCATGTGCGCATGCCCACTGGTGTTTCAAACATGTGCTGAGCCTGCCATTTCAGGTCTGTTTGTGTGCACGAGCACCTATGGTGTTCTTAAACATGTGTCAAGCCTGTCATAGCAAACCTGTGTGTGCACACTTGCACCTATGGCGTTCTTTTTTTTTTTTTTAATGATATTTTTATTTGCCTTTAATTTGAAACATAACATTTCCAAGACATTGCATGTACGGGTTACAGTATAGTGTCTCTGGGAAAAAAGATATATGTATTCAACAATGAAAATAACTCTCCCTGCCACCCTCCCTTTCCCCCAATTCCCTTTGTGGCACCCTGTATCTCTTTGATCAGCCCCACCAGCCTTTTTGTTACTTTTCATCCCCATATCCCAAGTTACGATCCCTCCATTGACAGCCCCTGGTCCTATTTCTCTCATGACTCTCCTGAGGCCATTTTCAGTCTGATCTATATCTCCAAGGAGTAATATGCAACCCAGTTTCCCCAAATCTTTTGACATTTTTGTGGGCATCCTCTATTAATATACATTGTCTTTGCCCCCATCATGAACCCATCCATGCCCTTTCTCCATATGCTTATTGTCGGGCAGCTTTCAGCCCCCCATTGATGCACTATGGGGGTCATTCCAACCCTGGCGGTCGGTGTTAAAGCGGCGGCCAACCCGCCAACAGGCAGGCGGTAAAAAAAATGGAATTCTGACCCTGGCGGAAACCGCCAACAGAGACCGCCACTTTAACACTCCGACCGCCACGGCGGGACAAACAAACAGTGCGGCGGTGACCGCCAACAGACAGGCGGGAGACAATGTATCGCCCACCCTATCACAACCCACCAATCCGCCACCTTTTCCGGGGCGGTAGCCCCGCCGATAAAAACACAGCGGAAACAGACATTACGAACGGAAAACGCTCACCTCTACACACTCCACGAGGAATCTGGACAGCATGGAAGCCGAACTACACATCCTACCAGCTATTGTCTTCCTGCTCCTCTACCAGGAGCACGAACGCCGGTGCAGAAGACAGCGGTGAGTACTGCACCTACGACACAGGGGAGGCAAAAAATTACGGGGACACACATACGTGACACACCCACCCTCACCCTCACCCACAACTACATACACATCAATGCAGAGCAACAACTCAGAGTGACACCCCCCGGAAGAATGCAAAGACAAAATAAAATGACCATGAAATTTGAAGTATATTGTACGGCTAAGTTAAAAAATATATCAAACATCTATAACTATATATACATATGTAAATCGTCCTGTCCAAATTGGGTATCAGCCATTGTTCGTGGGCCAATGGGCCTAAACACATGGGCAAAGCCCACACAGGATACCCGACTCCAATGGAGAGAACACTGCAGGGGCATCAGATAGCAAAACTACAGGCACCTCAGGGGGAAGTGAAGGGGGGGCACCTCAGCCAGATGAGTCCACGACGCCAGATCCACGAGGGGCCTCCATGGCCACTGTTCAATCCTGGGGAGTGCAAAGCCACAGTCTCACAAGTCTCTACAGTGGGTGGATTGCCCACTGTGCCATCCTGGGGAGTGCAAAGCCACAGTCTCACGAGTCTCTACAGTGGGTGGATTGCCCACTGTGCCATCCTGGGGAGTGCAAAGCCACAGTCTCACGAGTCTCTACAGTGGGTGGATTGCCCACTGTGCCATCCTGGGGAGTGCAAAGCCACAGTCTCACGAGTCTCTACAGTGGGTGGATTGCCCACTGTGCCATCCTGGGGAGCGCAAAGCTACAGTCTCACAAGTGGATTACAGACTCCACTGGTTCTGGAGGATTCATGGTGCCCAGAGTGCTTCGTGCAGCCCTGCCCGACACAGATGCGGGCCTGCCCCTTCTGCCAATGGGCCAGCGGTGCTTGAGACGGCGGTGCCCAGTGGAGCGGTGCTTAAGTTGAATGGCCCAGCGGAGCGGTGCAGAGACGGCGGTGCCCAGCGGAGCGGTGCTTGAGTTGAAGGGCCCAGCGGAGCGGTGCAGAGACGGCGGTGCCCAGCGGAGCGGTGCTTGAGTTGAAGGGCCCAGCGGAGCGGTGCAGAGACGGCGGTGCCCAGCGGAGCGGTGCTTGAGATGAAGGGCCCAGCGGAGCGGTGCAGAGATCGCGGTGCCCAGCGGAGCGGTGCTTGAGTTGAAGGGCCCAGCGGAGCGGTGCAGAGACGGCGGTGCCCAGCGGAGCGGTGCTTGAGATGAAGGGCCCAGCGGAGCGGTGCAGAGACGACGGTGCCCAGCGGAGCGGTGCTTGACTTGAAGGGCCCAGCCGAGCGGTGCAGAGACGGCGGTGCCCAGCGGAGCGGTGCTTGAGTTGAAGGGCCCAGCCGAGCGGTGCAGAGACGGCGGTGCCCAGCGGAGCGGTGCTTGAGATGAAGGGCCCAGCGGAGCGGTGCAGAGAAGGCGGTGCCCAGCGGAGCGGTGCTTGAGTTGAAGGGCCCAGCGGAGCGGTGCAGAGACGGCGGTGCCCAGCGGAGCGGTGCTTGAGTTGAAGGGCCCAGCGGAGCGGTTCTTGACTTGAAGGGCCCTGTTCAGCGGTTCTTGAGACGGCGGTGCCCTGTTCAGCGGTTCTTGACTTGAAGGGCCCTGTTCAGCGGTTCTTGACTTGAAGGGCCCTGTTCAGCGGTTCTTGACTTGAAGGGCCCTGTTCAGCGGTGCTTGACTTGAAGGGCCCTGTTCAGCGGTTCTTGAGACGGCGGTGCCCTGTTCAGCGGTGCTTGACTTGAAGGGCCCTGTTCAGCAGTTCTTGAGACGGCGGTGCCCTGTTCAGCGGTGCTTGACTTGAAGGGCCCTGTTCAGCGGTGCTTGACTTGAAGGGCCCTGTTCAGAGGTGCTTGACTTGAAGAGCCCTGTTCAGCGGTGCTTGGCTTGAAGGGCCCTGTTCAGCGGTGCTTGACATGTGTGTCCAGGTCACCAGATCCGGCCATTACATGGATTTCACTCGCCACCAGACATGTGGCTGCCGGGCCCTTCGTGCACATCTGTCTTCTCGCTTGCGGGGCCCTCCTGTGTTGCCGTCCCGGGCCCATGGGTGTCCTCCTGCACACCTGGAATGGGGCTGGTGGGGCCCTCCTGGGCAGCTCGCCCGCTGCCGGGCTTGTCGGGCGTGCTGCCCTTGCCACCCTTCCCTGCTCGTCTGTGGCCCTTTCCTCCCTTTGGCGGTGTGCCAGGTGGCACCCCACTCCCTGACGGTGCCAGGGTAGTGCTTTTGGAGCCTGCTGTCTTTGGCCTCTCGCGCCGGGCACTGGCTTTCTTGGCTTTTTTTTCAGGGGGTGGGCTGGCCGTCTCTTTACTCCTAGCCGAAGTAGCTGGCCTTGAAGGTGGTGGACTCCAAAATCCTTGGACTATTGTCTTTGTAGGTCCAGGTTTTGTGGTGGCTGAGGTGCTGATTGGAGTCTTATGAGATGGAGGGGGTTGGTCAGTTGTTGGAAAGAGGTCAAGGTTGGAAAGGAAAATAAATTTAGAAAGACAGGGACCTGTAGTTGTAGTGGGTATGGGAGTGGAGGAAGAGGATGTGGTTGTAGGAGAGTGAAGTCTGGTGTCTTTGGGTGCAGGTGCTTGTGCTGGAGGCCGTCGTGAGGTGGATGGCTGTTGGGTGGGTGACTGCCTGCGTTCGTGTGGTTTGGAAGAGGGGGTGACAGACACACTGGGAGAGGACACAGGGGACGTGTAAATGGTAGTGGGGGTGGTGACTGCACGTGTGCGGAGTGTTTTGATGGGTGTGCTGGTGATGGACGTAGTGGCTGAAGATGTTGTGCATGCAAGTGTGAGTGGAGACGTCACAGGGAGGGAGGAGGGAGACGAGGAGGAGTGGGACACAGAGGAGGCAGTGGCTGTTGGCATGTCTGCATGTGGATGTTGCTTGGTTGAATGCTTGTGTGATGTGTGGTGCTTATGTCTGGATGAGCTTCCCTTGGGTGTTGAGGTGTGTGCACGCTGGTCTGTAGGTGTGTCTGGGATAGGCAGAGGTACAGGGGAGTGGGACTGGGTTGAGGAAGTTGGAGGAGGGAGGCAGGAGACAGGGACAATGGCTGCCGTCAGTGCTGAGGCCAGAGCGTTGAACGATCGCTGATGGGCAGCCTGACCCAAATGAATGCCCTCCAGGTAAGCATTACTCCGGTGCGCCTCCGTTTCTACACCCTGGATGACATTCAAAAGGGTAGACTGCCCAACAATGAGCGTCCTCAGGAGGTCAATGACCTCCTCACTGAGGGCAGCAGGGGTAACTGGGGCAGGGCCTGAGGTGCCTGGGGCGAAGGAGATGCCCACCTTCCTGGGTGAGCGGGCACGGGGCGAAGGCTGAGGGGCTGCTGGGAGGGCAGAGCTGGTGCGCTGGGTGGCGGCTGTACCTGTCGTTGCGGTGGGCACGGATGTTGCCGCCACCACAAGGGAGCTCCCTTCCGAGGACGTGTCTGTGTCGCTGGTGTCACAACGTGTCCCCGCTGTGGAGCTCCCCTCGCCCTCCGTCTCACTGGTGAAATCCGAGTCAGTTGCATGGCCCTCCATGGCCATGTGAGATGCAGCTCCCTCGTGCTCCGATGCCACTTCTCCTCCGCCTGATGATGCTAATGCACACATGAACAGGAAGACCACCAAAAAAGGGGGGGTGGGGTGGAGAAACAAAGACATGTTGAGTGCATGCATTGGCGACACCGTTGGCGGAGGGGACAGACACAGAAGCCCACTGCACTATGCCGCGCACTTGGGGTACACTACTCAATCCGTGGGACATGGCCTACAAGCCTATGGACGACAACTCCACACACAGATGACACAGGGCCATGAATAGCTGTACTAGGCAACCTACAGAGGTGGGGGGCGGGGGCACAGGGCCATGCCTAACGGAGGGGCCTAGCCTACAGAAATCGCCCTGGCCTAGGGATACCCACAGCCCTCCTCCCCCACCCAGACACCTCCAATGTGTGCAAAATCAGCAGAATGTGCTTGTACTCACCCCCTTGTGTCTGCTGTGATGTCCTCACGCGCCCATCCAAATCGGGGTAGGCCACCGCCAGGATCTGGGACATCAGGGGGGTCAAGTACGACTGGCACCCCTCCTACGTTGGGAGGCCATCCCCAGTAGAGCCTCCGCGGTCTTCCTGCTCCCGCGGCGGATGTCCTCCCACCTCTTCCGGCAGTGGGTGCCCCGTCTGTTGTGGACCCCCAGGGTCCGGACGTCCTTGGCGATGGCACGCCAAATGTCGATTTTCTGATGGGCGCTGACCTATGTGACATGTCCCATGGGAGAAAATAAAAAATCATCACCTTCTGCATGCTCGATGTGAGTGGCCCTCCATCCCCACCCTTGCCATGTGGCACATGCTCTCATCTGTCATTTGATGCATGCCTCATTCGCTCCCCTCCCCACCATCTTTCATTCACCCCACTCAACCCAGGCATTGGCCACAAAGCATGGTCCCAGTGTACTTACCTGTTGGTCTGGAGGACCGTAGAGTAGCGCATACTGGGGGAGGACCCCATCCACGAGTTTCTCCAATTCTTCAGAAGTGAAGGCAGGGGCCCTTTCCCCAGTCGCAGCAGCCATTGTCTCTTCCAGACCGAGGTCACAGCAGCACTTGCAGTATATGGTCCTCTCCTGTGGATGATCAGGTATCGAGTGATTAAGCAGATAGAAAATGGCGGTCACGCCCGCGGCGGTGCGTACCGCGGCGGGGCGTACCGCGACCGCCGGCGCACATCGTCATTGGCTCCTGAAACCCATAGGGTTCAATGTTAACCAATGCGGCTTTGCGCCGCGGTCTTCGACCGCCTACCGCCACGGTGTGCCACGCCAGCGCATTGACCTCACATCCCACTGTTGCACTTCACTGGTCAGGCAGCCGGCATTTCAAGGGCCCCCATAACTTAATTTCTACTGCGTCACACATGCCTAGGCCTTGCATCAACACTCATACAAGCCATTCAATGCATTGAGAATCGTGTACTGTGCAAGCTGTGGGAACGTACCTGTGGGTTGATTGACTCTGTGCTCCATGTTGTCCTTCCTAGGCACCGTCCGCTGGGACTTGCGAGGAGATGGAGGAATCTTCCCGTGTACAGACCGCTGGTGGACCTGTCGACAATGGAAGAAAGACATGTCATACTGACATACAGGCTTGACAGAGCCACTATACAGGAACTGTGTGCCCAGCTGGAGCCAGACCTGATGTCACCCATCCGCCAACCCACAGGGATCCCCCCTCTAGTGCAGGTTCTGTCAGTACTCCATTTTTTGGCAAGTGGGTCATTTCAAACAACAGTGGCCATTTCATCAGGGATGTCTCAGCCTATGTTTTCCAAGGTGTTGTCCAGAGTGTTGTCTGCCCTGCTGAAATACATGCAGAGCTACATTGTTTTCCCTGAGGTGGGCGATTTGGCTACAGTGAAGGGTGATTTTTATGCGCTTGGACATATTCCCAACATCATTGGTGCAATTGATGGGACACATGTTGCTTTGGTCCCCCCCAGCACGAGTGAACAGGTGTACAGGAACAGAAAAAGTTATCATTCCATGAATGTCCAGGTGGTCTGTTTGGCTGACCAGTACATCTCCCATGTAAATGCCAAGTTCCCTGGGTCAGTGCATGACACGTACATCATGCGAAATAGCAGCATCCCTTACGTGATGGAACTACTTCAGAGACACCGTGTGTGGCTAATTGGTGACTCTGGTTACCCCAACCTGTCATGGCTGCTGACCCCAGTGAGGAATCCCAGGACAAGGGCAGAGGAACGGTACAATGAGGCCCATGGGCGTACTAGGAGGGTGATCGAGCGGACCTTCGGCCTCCTGAAGGCCAGGTTTAGGTTCCTCCATATGACAGGTGGATCCCTAATGTACTCACCAAAGAAGGTGTGCAATATCATCGTGGCCTGCTGTATGCTTCACAACCTGGCTTTGCGACTCCAGGTGCCTTTCCTGCAGGAGGATGGTCCAGATGGTGGTGTTGTGGCAGCTGTGGAGCCTGTGGAGAGTGAAGAGGAGGAAGACGAAGAGGATGACACAGACAACAGGGACACAGTAATACAGCAGTATTTTCAATGACATACAGGTAAGAATCCACACCGGCATTTTACATTTACTTAAAGTCTCCTGCCTCTCTACTGTCTGAGTTTCCCCCCAGTGTATGTTAACTGAGTTGTGACTTTCCCTTCCAATTTCAGAGATGTGGGCCCCACTCCGTGACCTCTGCTTTGTTTCCCCATGGACTACAGCTGTGTGACAGTGGTATGTTGTCATCACAATGTAACTGGACATTTTGGCACGGTTCTGTGTAATACATTTGTTCAAAAATACAGGCAGACTCCAGATTATTTTTGTGCAATAAGTGCGTTTATTAAAGTGCTCATTTTTGGGTAATGGTTTCAATTCGGTGATGGTGGAGGAATGTCCATGGCAGAGTCCAGATTTTCAGTCTCACAGGTGCATTGTCCATATGCCTGTGGAAGGTGGAGCAGGGGCAGTTTAAGGTTGGACAGGGTGACAATGTGGGACAGTGGGATGACAATCAGGGGGTATCCTTTCCTGGCGGGGGTCTTGGCATCCTACTCTGTCTTCTTCCTAGATCTCAGGCCCCGCTTGCGGGGTAGTTCTCCTTCTGCAGGGGGTGGGGTTCTGGTGGCCTGTTGTTCTTGTGTCGGGGCCTCCTGTCCACTAGCGCCGGCGGAGGTGGTAGCCTGTTCTTGGTCCATGCTAGTGACAGGGGCCCTTTGTGGTGCCACATGGTCCCGCAATGTGCTGACAATCTGATTGAGAGCCACAACGATGGTGCCCATTGCGGAACTGATGTTTCTGAGTTCTTCCCTGAACCCCATAAACTGTTCCTCCTGCAGTACCTGGATCTCCTGGAACCTGGCCAGGACCGTCGCCATCGTCTCCTGGGAGTGGTGGTATGCTCTCATGATGGAGGATAGGGCCTCGTGGAGAGTGGGTTCCCTGGGCCTGTCCCCCCCCTGTCGCACAGTAGCCCTCCCAATTCCCCTGTTTCCCTGTTGTTGTTGGGGTGGTGGGTTAACCTGGGTGCCCTGTAGTGGTGGACACACCGCTGATTGACGTGTCCTGGAGACAGAGGCATGGGCCCGCTGGGTGGGTGCTGTGCTGGTGTTCCCAGAGGGGGGTAGGTCTGCTGTGGCCTGTGGCTGTCTGAGGGGAACCGACTGTGCCGAGGTCCCCGATGGGCCGGGCTGGTCATCTGGGTCCAGGGAGACAGAGCTTCTGTCATCACTGTGGGCCTCTTCTGGGGGTGGAATGGACATTTCTGGACCCTCCTGGGCGGTGTCGTGGCGTTCGGGTCCTGCAGGGGTATAAGAGTATGGTTATTGCTTCTGTGTGTGCCATAGCGTGCAATGGGTGGGTGCCCGTGTACCCCAGTGCTGCCATTCCCTTGTGGGGTCTGTTGTGACGGTGGTTTGGGGGGGGATGGGTATGTGCAGTGGGCATGCTTAGGTGATGGGTGTCCATGGTTTGTGGTCACATGCAGGGCTTGGTGTTGGGATGGGTGGGTTGTGATGGTGAGACATTAGCAAGGAAGCTGTGTGATGGGGGTGGGGGTGGAGGGTGGGGGTATGATTTGGCATGCCGATGGGTGGGGGGGGATGAAGTAGTTGAGATTAGACTTACCAGAGTCCATTCCTCCGCCTACTCCTGCGAGGTCCTCAGGATGCGGGATCGCCAAGACCTGTTCCTCCCATGTTGTAAATTCTGGGGGTTGAGGTGAGGGTCCGCCGCCAGTCTTCTGCACAGCGATGTTGTGTCCGGATACCATGGAACGCACCTTCCCCCGTAGGTCGTTCCACCGCTTCCTGATGTCGTCCCGATTTCGTGGATGCTGACCCACAGCGTTGACCCTGTCCACTATTCTTTGCCATAGCTCCATCTTCCTTGCAATGGTGGTGTGCTGTACCTGTGTCCCGAAGAGCTGGGGCTCTACCTGAACTATTTCCTCCACCATGACCCTGAGTTCAGTGTCTGAAAATCTGGGGTGTCTTTGGGGTGCCATGGGGTGGTGTGGATGAGGTGTGGGGTGGTGTTTGTGGTGATGAGTGTGGTGAGTGTGGTGGTGTGTGGTGTTTTGTGCGTGGATGTTGTGTGGGTGATGGTGTAATGTGCCTGTGAATGCTCTGTACTAGCTGGTGGTGTCTCTCTCTGGCCTTAGTCAATAAATGGTGGTCGTAGGGGTTTGTGGGTGATGTGTGTTTTATATTGTGTTGGGTGTGTGGGAGTGGTGTTTGTATGTGTATCAGGTGTGTGTATTTCAAAATGTCCAATGTGGCAGTGTTTTGGAGCTGTGTGTGTATTTTGACCGCGGCGGTGTGTACCGCCAATGGAATACCGCGGTTGAAAGACTGCCGCGTGGATTCGTGGGTCGGAATGGAATGGGCGTATTTCTGTTGGCATGACGGTGGAGGTTTGGTCATCGCCAGTTTTTCGCTGGCCGTTGGTGTGGTGGACTTTTGTGGATGGCGGGTTTTTGGCGGTTTGCCTGTTGCGGGTCAAAATGGCCGTGGCGGTTTCCCGCGCCCGCGGCGGTGTTATGGCGGTCTTCTGACCGGCGGTAAGCGCCTTTTACCGCCGAGGTCAGAATGACCCCCTATGTCTCTTTTGGCCACCATCAGCCTTAGCCCGCAGAACAGGAGCTTCCTTCTGGTCATGTCTATATCATTTGATATGCCTAATATTATGTATTTCGGGTCCAGGGGGATCTGCTCCGCTAGGACTCCGGCAAGAATTCTTATCACCTTGTTCCAGTATGCCTTAATCTTGGGACATTCCCATAGGACATGAAAAAAGGATCCAATCCCACCACATTCTCTTCTGCAGTCTGGATGCCTAGCCCTCCCCATTCGGTGTAGTCTTTGCGGGTCGTAGTATATTCTGTGTAGAATCTTAAATTGTATTAGTCTGAGTCGTATCCTAATTGCGACCTCCCTGGGAAACATCAAAGCGGTTTCCCAATCTATATCCTCTAAGGGGCCTATTTCTGTCTCCCACCTGGTGCGTTGGCCGGTCAATGTATTTGGCGGAATGTGGGGTGTTCGTCTGTGGCGAATACCCAGTCATTCACGTTGATGAGATGTGCCGCCAAATAGTATGCCTCTATATCCGGTAGGGACAGACCTCCAGCATATTGGTTACGTTGCAGCGTTTTAAGGGCAATTCGTGGGTGTTTCCCTTCCCATAGAAAACGCTGTATATCCCTTTCTATGTCCCTAAAGTGGCCTGAGGCAAGTTGGTAATACGTGTTCTGCAGAACGTATAGGAACTTTGGTAGAGAAATCATTTTGACCATAGCTACCCTTCCCATCAACTTCAGATGTAAGGTTGTCCATCTGTTAAAATCAGAACTGCATTCCTTCATCACCTTCCCCAGATTATTGTTATGGCTTCTGTCCGCCTCGTGTGTCACATAAATGCCCAGGTATGAAAATCCCTCTCCCGTGCACTGTAGCCTCATCGGCAATGGGGGCATATGAGCACCTCACTGCGGTGTGTTGAGGATCGACTTCTGCCAGTTAATGCAATAACCAGACTGACTCCCATATGCCTCAATTAGCAGAAACAATCGCGGGAGGGTCCGCTCTGGGCGGGTGATGTAAAGGAGGACGTCATCCGCATACAGGGAGATACGTTCCTCTTCACTTTCATCTGTCTTAAGTCTAAAGCCATATAGGCCTGTTGAGTTCCTGATCTTACACGCCAGAGACTCGAGCGTAAGGGCAAAGAGCAGGGGGGAGAACGGGCATCCCTGTCTCGTACCTCTTTCTATGGAAAATGCTGATGAAAGGACTCCATTAACCCTCGCCACCGGTTTTGTGTACAACAGTCTCACCCACGCTGCGTACTTTGGGCCGAAGCCAAATCTCTTTAGCGTGGCCTCCAGGAAGCGCCAGTGTACGGCATCAAAGGCCTTCTCCGCGTCCAGGGCCAGGAATAAGTGCGGTTCCAAGCGTTTCATGATTGTGGCTAGCCATACATGTGCTCTTCTTAAGTTGTGCTTTGTGGACCTTCCCAGCATGAAGCCGGTCTGGTCCAGATGAACCAATGAGGAGATGACCCCTATCATGCGAGTGGCCAACACTGTGGCGAGGACCTTTACCTCAACGTTCAGTAGGGATATCGGCCTATGTGAGGCACAACTGTATTTGGGCCTTCCCTCTTTATGTATAACCGCAATCTCCGCCCTTCGTAAGTCTGGGGGGAGGACTCCTTGTTTCCGCACCTCTAAATACATGTTCAGTAAGTGGGGAGCCAGTATTTCATGGAGGTTTTTAAAGACCTCTGCCGGGAAGCCATTTGGTCCTGGTGCCTTGCCGGGTCTGAGCCGTGCCATGGCAGTCAAGACTTCCTCTATCGTGATTTCGCTCTCAAGTCCTTTCCGTCCCTCTTCATCTAGAGTGGGGACCTCTATTTCGTTAAGGTATTTCTTAATGTGCTCCGCGTCTGCCAACGGTCTAGCTTTATAGAAGTCTTCATAATACCTAGCAAATGTCTCCGCAATGTCCTCGTCTGCGGTCACCCTAGTCCCGTCTTGTGTCTCAATCTCTGGAACCCAGCTAGCTTCTCTTTCTTTTTTCCCGAGCCAGGCCAGAAGTTTCCCGGCCTTGTCTCCAGTTTCACATAATCTATTATGTGCCACCTGGAGGCGGGAGCGTGCCTCTCTATCTGCTGTCTCTCTATATTCAATCTTCACTAGCTCTATCTGTCTGATAAGTGCGGGTGTGGGCGTCTGTATCACCTTCGCCTCTAACTCGAGGAGCTTTCCTTCGATATCACTCAGCTGTTTATTATCTCTTCATCTTTTTTGAGCCACTAAGTTTTGAGAGCTGTCTCTAAGCACAGTCTTATATGCTTCCCATAATGTCACTGCAGAGTCCACTGTCCCTACATTTTCTTGGTAATACAATTCTGTGTCTATTCTCAGTCCTCTAGTCACTTCATGGTCTTGGAGGTCCCAAGAGTTCAGTCTCCAGACTCCGCGACCCTCCCCTTTCCCACCTATTGTCACCAGTAGGGGAGAGTGGTCCGACAGTCCCCTTGCTAGGTAGTCAGCCCTGGTCACCTTTCCCACCTCCCCAGCCGGTGCAAAGACATAGTCCAGGTGGGAAAAAACTCTGTGTGCCCCTGAGAAGTATGAATATTTTCTTTCCATGGGGTGTACCCTTCTCCATAGATCTGTCAATCCCAATGAGGCCGTGAACCCCTGTAGTTGAGTGGCCTGTCCTGTTATCGGTCGTACTCCTGATCTGTCCAGTTCTGTGTCCATCACGTCATTGAAGTCCCCTCCCAATATGTGTAGGGATGCTGAAGATGCTAGTAGGAGCCCCGCGATCTTGTCCAGTAAGGGGCCCTGCAGTCTCGGGGGAGCATATGCACTCACCAGTAGGATTTTCCTCCGTCCCCATGACCCTTCCACTCCCACAAAGTGACCATCTGTGTCTTCCCATTTTCGGGAAATCCGAAAGGGGGGGGATTTATGGATTATAATTGCTACTCCTCTAGAGCCGGCTGTGTATCCTGCATGTGCGAGAACTGTATAAGGGCCTCTACTCAAAAAAACACATCTTGTACCTTTGAGGTGGGTCTCCTGTAGGAACACTATATCTGGCTTTTGTCTTTTAATGTATTGGGAGACTAGACCTCTTTTCACTCTATCTCCAAGACTGTTAACATTCCAAGAGAGCACACTAAAACCTTTTTCATTTTCGGGGGGTATCACCCTATCCGCACTGCCAGGGGCCATCACGTTCTATAGAGGTCACAATATCGACCTTTATGGCCCAACTAGGGGACCCTCGGGTGTCATCATGCCGTTTGGGGATATTCTCTGGTGTCTCGTGGTTCTCATCTACTCGTCTCAGTGCCTGTGGGCTTGCCATATAACTTAGAAATAACATTTGAGTGTATAACTGATGGTAACTGAACTCCCCTCCCACTCCCCTCCCTACCTCCCATTGACCCCTGTGAGCATGTGACTGCATAGTTCTAGTCCACAGGAGATTGGAGGTCTGTATTTCCTTCTCCCCTCCCCACCCTTTCAACCAAGTAAACTAGTTATAATATTCAAGCCACCCTGCTATAAGGGGTGTATAACCTTTTAACAAGTTTGGGTTGAGATTAAGACGCCTCACCACCTTTTTCTGACACTATTTTGTGTCCACCCATCCGGACTCGGCTGAGTCCGTGCCTCTTGTTCCACCGCCATTCTGTCAATAGCCTCTAACAATGGGTACGGGGACCCTCCACCCCGGCCCCCCCCGTTCTCAGACATCTGCGGGCTTTTCCTTTCTTGACCCCTTCGTGGCCGGGCTCGTACACTACGGCCACCCTCTGAGTCTGTTGTATCCACTGTCATATCTGTATGTCTGGGGATCCGCCAAGGCGTGCTTCTTCCAGTTCTCAGTCTCCGCCTGCCTCTACGTACTTGTAGGGACCATTCTTTGGGTCTCGCGCCCGCTGCTGTCCTTTGTGACTTTTCAAGTTCTTTAGATTTCCCACTGCCGAGCCGGGGTCTCTCCTCAATCCAGTCCCAGGCCTCCTCCGGAGACTGAAAAAAAAAGGATTTCCCTTGAAACAGGATTTTTAAATTTGGCCTGGAAGAGGAGCAGATATCCAAGCTGGAGGCCCCGGAGCCGTGCTTTTACTGCATCAAAGGCTCTTTGCAGTTTCTGGACCTCCCTTGTGTAGTCCGGGAAGACAAGGATCTTTGTATTCTCGTGCCTGACTTCTCCCATCTTGCGGACTTCTGACAGGATCATGTCTCTATCCTGATAGTTAAGAAAGCAGGCAATTAGTGGTCTTGGAGGCGCGCCCGGTGGGGGCCTTCCCCCCAACGCCCTGTGAGCACGTTCTATTATGAAACATGTCGAGAACTTTTCGGGCAAGATAACACATTTAAGCCATTTATTTAGGAAGCGGTTCATATCGGTCCCTTCCGCTCCTTCCGCAAAGCCCACAAATCGGAGGTTATTGCGTCTTGCTCTATTTTCTGAATCTTCCAGCCTCCATACTACATCTTTGTTGATGACTTTGATTTCTGCTACCTCTTTTCGTAAGTCCCTTACCGTATCTTCCATTTCTGAGATGCGAGTCTCCGCGGCCGTGGCCCTCTCCACTACCTTGCGAAGGTCTTGCCGGAGTAGGGACACCTCTAAGTGTACCTCGCCCATCCGTTCCTCAAGGGCGCCCCGAGAGGCCTGTATGGCCGAGAGGAGCTCGCTGTTGTACGGGGCAGGCACAGTATCCCCCGCCGGGACCGGGGATGTCACTACTTTTGTATATCTGTCCATTTTGCCCTGTCGGGGTGGCTTAGGGTCTTTGTCTCGTGCCATCTGGGGTCCCCAGTGCCCTGGTTTCAGAAAGGCCCAATAAACCCACTGCAGGAGTACTTGTCTTTTACCACAGTGGGCAGACCGCGACGGTGACTCACCCCCGAGCCACCCCCGCAGCCTCAGGATTCTCCTCTCGATCTTATGGGGTCATCGCTGATTCCAAGTTCTATATAGGGTGCTTCCCTCTTCATGAAGTTCTGGCGGATTATCAGTTTTCAACTAGCGCGTGCCCAGTTTCATGTCGCCCTTGTGCATTTTCTGGGTCTTCTCACCTCTGGTCTGCATTGTGTATGGCCTTATTTTAAATCCCTTGCGTTCCCCGTCGCCCCTTGTGAGTCTTACGTCCGCAGCAAGAGCTTGGCTCCCGCGACCGCCGGGCCCTCCACTGCACAGAGGAGGAGAGGCCTCGGTCAGCCGATCTTCCCTCGTCCCGGCCCCACCACTCACCGGGCCTCCCTCTCGACCGTGGGGCTTCCAATCGGGCTCCAGCTCCAGCGGGGCCCTCTGCTTCCGGGGGGGGGGGGGGGGGGCAGGCCAGCCAGTTGCTCCCGGGACAGCCGATCTTCCGGGGGGCCCAGGGCGCGCCCCAGCACCCGCAGGCCACTCCAACGGGTGCCCGGGCCCTGCTTGCCCCAGCGCGAGGCACCCCCAGTCACCGGGACCCCCAATGCCCCGGGGAGGGGCAGCCAGGGCCAGGCAGGCCTCGGGGCCCCTCTCCTCCTCCCCCGGCTCTTCCCTCACCGGGTCCTCCACTTGGCCGCGGGGACCCAGAGCGGGGTTCTGCTCCAGCTGGCCGTTCCGATGGGCGCGGGGGGGCGACCCTCCCCAGGTGCTTCTTTCAATCCTGTACCGGGGGCCCTCCTTGCACCGGCTATAGCCTCGTCAGGGGGGAGACAGCCCCACAAGCACCGATTGTCTCCATCACTCACGGCCCATTCGCGGCTGTTCTCTCTTGGGCCTGCGGAGTCACTGCGTCTTTTCCTTAACGGGCCCTTCCTCCACCAGGCCACGTATTCTCTCCGCAGCGCGGAGGCGTGGCCGCAACCCCCAGGCCGCCAGTCCCGGCTGCACAATCTTTCAGGGGGGGGCCTAAGGGCAAGGGGGGGTCCCTGATCTCCAGAAACAGGTCTGGGAGGGGTGAGGTGAGCATTCAGGATCTTAATTTACGGAGGTCGTCTCGGAGCTCTTTGAGGCCCATCCGCTCACGGCGCCATCTTCCTATGGCGTTCTTAAACATGTCCAGCCTCTCATAGCAGGTCTGTGTGTGCGCACTTGCACCTATGGTGTTCTTCAATCAATCAATCAATCAGGATTTGTAAAGCGCGGCTAATCACCCAATCGGGTATCCAGGCACTTGCAGGTCCCAGAGGCTTATTCGAACAGCCGGGTCTTGAGGGCCATTCGGAATTCTGGAAGTGAGGTGATGGTCCGGAGGTGCGTGGGGAGGCTGTTTCAGGTTTTTGCTGCAATGTGATAGAAGGAGAGTCTTCCACTTCTGCTGTAGTAGATGCAGGGAGTATGGGCAAGTGAAAGTGAGGCAAAGCATAGTCTTCTTGACGGTTGGTGGAACCTGCTTCCAGCCTGCCACTGCAGGCTTGTGTGTGGAAAAGAGTATATATGCCCAGGAAATGAAGAATACCCATGTGTGTTTTCACTACCCATGAGAGTTGCTCTGCCCATAGGTTAAAATGGGGGAAGTTTACATTTACTCCTAGCTGCAACAGTGGATTGCAGCGAAGCAGCCTCATAATGTTTCCTATCATTTTATCATTGAAGTCTTTCCTGTGGTAAAGATAATTTTGTCAATAATAACTTGGAAATGCCACTTCTAGAAAATGGCCATTTCTATGCTCTAAAACAGTTTGTGTGCCTTTTAATTCAAGACTAGTCCGCACTGAAGGCTGGGGGAGCACATCTGTGGATTCCCCAGTGACAGCTATAAACCTTGGGCATACAACTGGAACAATAGACCTCTGCCATTTGAGGGCCTGGCTGGATAGATTGGAGGGAGAGGGTTTGACCCTTGCCCTCTGGGAGCTAAATCATGGCCCCACTATAGATTACGATCTGCATTCCATAGCCCAATGGCAGACAGGCCTAAAATTTAGGGGAGACATCTATGGTTGAAAGGGGAACCCTCTGAATCACGCCCAACTTCAAGGAGCACAACAGTATAAGTACTTGTGTCACACTGCAGCAAAGGAGACATACGCCTTGGGGGACTCAGGACCAGAAATACTGGACTCTGTGGTGCACACTGCCAGTGGAATTTGTTGTGCACAAGGAGGATTACTGCATTGAAAGGGACTTTGCACCATTCCTGAATAGTTGCTGGCCTGGGCTGACTGCCTGCTGCTGTGTGGCACACCAAAGTGTGCTCTTCAATGGCTTGTTGGCTTGTCCCCTGTTCTCTGGTGAAGGTCTCAAGGACATCAAAAATCTCCCAGGATGGACCTACACCCTCTACCTGTGACGCCTCGAGAGCGATGCCCTCTCATGTGCCCGCATCGTCTGCTGGATCCCACCTGGTAGCAGAGGTATGAGCATGGAACCAGGTATTGTGCCTGGAGACCGGATTGCCTGGTGCGGAGCCCCAAAGGATCTGCCCGCATTCAAGGAGTGTGGCCCTGCATTGTGCATGAGAGTCTTGTTGGTGGTGAGCAGATTCAGTGGTTGCAGGATCCCAAGTGGCCCACTTTGTCGATCGTGCCGCATTTATCTTGTGCGACATGTCAACTGCATACTCATTTCGTATGGTGTCCGATTCACAGGTTGCGACCCTCAGAAGTGGGGGTGTACCCATAGCAGTGCCGCATTCTACCTCGTGTGGCACTTCTGAACGTGCACCTGTGTGAGACCGAATTTGCCTGGTGTGACTCAAGTCACCACTCAACAGATGTTGTGCCTCATTTCCAAGGAGGTACAGAATTGGTAACTCTTTGCCTGTGTGACCGGAATTGTCTGGTGCGATTCAAGTCACCGTGCACCAAACGTTGTGCCTCATTTCCAGGGAGGTACAGAATTGGTAACTCTTTGTTTGTGTGATTGGAATTGTCTCGTGTGACCCAAATCACTGAGCACCAGACACTGTGTCTCATTTCCGGGGAGGTACGGAATTGGTAACTCTTCGTTTGTGTGATCGGAATTGTCTGGTGTGACTCAACTCAACACGCACCAGACAAAGTGCCTCATTTCCAAGGAGGTGCTGAATTTGCTGCTCTGCATTGTGTTTGATCAGACCTGTCTGCTGAAACTCCTACCATTGCTCACCCGACATTGTGCTTCCTTTTAAGGGAGACACAGGGAATCAAATTTGTGTTCTGAAGTGCCAGGATTACCTGGGGGCGACTTTGTTCAACATGTTTCCTACGGGACACCACTTCCTTCAGGGCATCTTTCCTGCTTCATCTCTCACTCATCAATTGCTTCTTTGGATCCCCTCAGAGCAGCGGACCAACTGCCATCTCCTCACCCGGCCTGACAACTCCTTGTTATCAGGAAATATTGATGGAACGGGCCTGGGTGGTCAGAGTAAATTAATGGGCTACAAAACACTTCTGAAAGTAAATGATAAGCAGGTCCCAAGATGCGGTGACCCTCCCCTTGTGCCTCGCAGAACTGCAAGTGCCTGATGGCATGGTAGGGCGACCTTTGACTGAACTTGACGAAGGGTGGCCAAACCTCTATTTATCGAATGCCGCCTAAAACCACCTGTTATCCATCCCTCCACCTTTCTCCCTGGGACCCTGAATAAGTGTGACTTCAGCTGGGATCTGCCTAGTGTCTGGGGGAAAGGGGTATTCCTTCAACTCCAGTCCGTGGGAGGTGGGGTAGTCCAGATTGGCTGAAGGGTGTAGGAGGGTTTTGGGCAACGGGGTCTACGAGTACAATATCTACTGACCTGCCGGTTATCAGTGCACTGCATTAGGGTCCTGTGTGTATGTGAGTGTGAGTGCGTGCCATACAAACCTGCCTGATATCCGTAGCACCGGGTATTGGTGCTGAGTGAGTGCGTGGAATTGACTGCCTGTGATTAACAACACTGCACTGTGTAGACACTGTGATGGTGACCTCCCTGCCGGCCCCATCTGACTTTCCAGCAGACAAAGCCCATTACGAGGGTAATGGGCTTTACGGGGGCCCCCTGTGGTGAATCCCCCATGAGAAGGCTGGCAGAGAACTAGGTTGTAATCAGCAGGGCAGCGCTGCGTGAAGCGCCGTCCTAGCTGATTGCAACCTGCACCTGTTGTCAGCCTATTGGGATTACGGATCCCAGTGGAGACAGTGGTCCCCTGGCAGTCGAACCGTATAGGACGAAATGTGGCAGTCGAACCTCCACAGTAGCGGCGGTCTGACCGCCACCGCGGTTCTGGCAGTCCTAGGACCGCCAGACTCCTAATTAGGCCCATAATTGCTATACATTACTGCCCCACCACATTTCTCAGTCTTACTGCAGCCATGATTAAATTATATACCATAATGCAGACAAATTCAGTCTGCAGTAGTTGCAAATAAAGTAGGGCCTGCCTTTATCCTCACATAGTAAGTGGCCTGAGTAGGGGATTATAATCAGTTTCTTTGGTGGAGTAACAAGATTACAAAAGAAGAAACAATATGTAACATAGATTGTACATAGTCTGAACCACATGAGTATGGCAAAAGATGTGTTTTGCCAAACACATCTTTAGGATAAGAAACTAGGAAATGGGCTATATTACATAGGAATCTAACTAGGTAATACCTATGATGCTGGTGAGGTAAAATGTATAAATAGAACTCCATGTAATTTGTGGTGGTTAAAATTTGATGAGCAGCCATTCTCCTCTTACTGCACTCTGAGCATCACTTCTCATCAACATAGTAAACAATTCTAGTTTAACACTTGCTATGATTGAGGAACTAATACACAAAGGGTTGTTACAACATTCCAATTACCCTAACAGGGTAAAATAGTCCTTTACATACGCCAACCATGGAATGTTGCATGCTTTACTATGGTGCAAACAATCATTGATGATGGCTTGATTAAGAAGTACTTCTGACGTTGACCAAACAGAAAGCCATAACATTAGGGGTGCACGTTTTACATATTCTTCCATGTACTGTAACCCAATTCCTAATGGCATGCATAAGTGGGAGCACTAGTGGGGACAGATAACAATCTTTTCAGAAATGCATTTTCAATTACTTAAATTTGTGCTGCATCACAAATCCCCCAAATATCGGCACTGTACATGGCCACAGAGATGCATTTGGCCTTATAAATAGTAATCAGCACGTCCAGTTTTTCAGAAAACCTAAAAATTTGAGCTATTGTCTGATCAAAGTGAGTCTTTCTTTCTTTCACCAGATGCGCCCAGGTGCCTTTTTTTATCAAAGGTACCCCCAAATATGTAAAAGTTGGTAAGCATAAGAGCCTTGTCTTGCTAATATAATGAGATTTAAGTTTTCTAATTGACTGACCACAAACTATGGTATATGATTTAGAGATTCTTGGCAATAAAATGCAATCATCTGTGTATATCAGTGCAGGAAGTCACCTAGCTCCCACCCTAGGTCTATCTCCCTCTACATGCAACAAATATGAATCAAGTTTATTGATGTGTAGGCATAAAACAAAGGACGTCAATATGCACCCTTCCCTAACACCTGCTCTAATCTTAATTGGGGAGGTGCACTTACCATTGGGCCACTAACTAAGTACCCTGTCACATCAGCATGAAGTTGGTTCAGAAGTTGCACAATTGAGGGGTCCTCTCTCATTTCAACATCTTCCCACAAAGCTTTCCCCAGTGAACACAATCAAAAGCAAATTAAGATCCATCATTGATACATGTATACAGCCCCTCTTCACCCTAGTGTCCTTACTTAAGGTGAAGGTTCAAACATTGATCTATAGTCCCCAAGCTCTGTCTATACCTATACTGAGCCTTTTTTTTCGATAGCTCACAACTCCAAGTGATCTAACAAGATTCTACCTAGCACTTTGGCAGTAGAGTCAATGAGAGAAATGGGACAATAATAATAAGGATCAGATTGATCCCCCTTTTTGAAGATGGGGATGACAATTGAATTAGACTTGGAGGGTCTACATTTTTTGCACTCCTTAATATGTTGACTAATAAAGGGGGCCACCTACCCCACTGAGCAGATCAATGTGGACCCCATCCGGAACCCAGGACTTTATTCCTTGGGCTCCGTTCGATTTCAGATTTTACCTTCTTTGGAGTGATTGGTGAAAAATCTTGGGAACAGAATGGCAAATGTCTCTGTGCTGTCTCGTGCATGAAAGAGAGCTGCATCTTAAAAATAGAAAGTCCCAGATCGATCATCTATGCCACTACGGATGATCATTACTCTGGAAAGAAGTTCAACATAAGAGAAAGATTAGGCTGATTTGGGTTTTGTAGGTATGGGCATGTTGCGCTCACTATGATAATGCAGCTTCCAATTTCACAAGCCATTCCTAAAGCAGTGTCGGCAAGGTGGATAGCAAAGTGCAATTGTAAATCCTAACTCGAAAGTGGCATGAGGCTGGTGAATTATCACATCCAGAAAAGAAATGCGAACCATATCGGGACCATAGACATTGCTTTATTGGAGTGATCAGGTAGCTGGTAGGCTTCCCATTACTGAGGTTGCAACCCTTAACCATGGGAGGAGGAGGAGAAGCATGGTGTGAAGTGATGGGAGCCTGAGGCACCAATAAGACCATCTCTAATACCATGAGTAACATGACAGGGCCGAGCTAAACTTGAGTAATACTTTGGGGCAATCATTCTTCCCTGTTTATTTCTCCGTATTGCTTTGGGGACTTTTTTTACAATCATGTTTCAACAAGGTACTCTTTTCATTATCCAGGGCACACTCTCGTAACTCAGTAAGATCCTTTAACATGGGCATGAGAACTGAGTAACCTAGAGAACAACTTAAGAATTGGGGATAGAACAGCCTTTATAGCAGTTCAGACAGCTAAAGTCTTAACTTCGGAGACCTTGTGAATGGTTTGATGAGCAGCATATTTAACAGTAGCAACTTTAAAATGCAATTGGAGAGTATCAAGGTCATGATAAACTCTGAATACATACTTTCAATCAGTGAAAATGGTTAAAGCTACTTGAGCAGAGTATGCTAGAGCTAAACATGGATTTTCAATAAGATCATTTATAGTGCAAATAGCAACCAGGGACCCTTTCTTGTTTCTGAGACATGAACCATCAAAATAACCTTCCAAACCACAATGCAGCAAGGGAGTGTCCATGATATCGGTGTAAGGTTTGCATAGGCGGGCGATGGTCAGCAAGCAGTGGTGTGACTCTCCATCGACAGCAGTGGGAAATAACGAAGCAGGACTCAACACAAGACATTATACCAAAGTAGTATGAAAGGCAGTCAATAAAGTATTTCTTATTTATACAAGCTAGCCACAACAATGTGCTGCATTTTTATGTGGCAACAAAAAGCGTGGGGTTTGATACGAATACAGTGTTTTCGGACACTTGAGCCTGGTGGACGAGAGCCATTACAGCGTGCAGGCACCCCTGCAATAATTGCATCAGAGAAGTAATAAGTAATCTCTTTCTTTTTGTTCCACGGTCTCAGCACTCCACAAAAAAGCTCTCCCTCTCATGGCAATACAATTTGAAAAGTTTTGTATAAGCTGTAAATCGTAAAAAATGAGCAGAAGAAAATGCTTGTTTCAGAGACACATATGCTTTTTCTGTTTCCGTGGACCAGGGTAATGTTTCAGGGGTGTATTTCTCAATAAATCTCTTATGGTTTAAAAATATTAGCATAATCCAAAACCTGCTGTTTACAGTAGCTCGACATTCCTAAATGATTGAGTACCTGGGAGCACACAGTTACAGGTGTGGGAGGCTCACAGATCACTGTGATGCAATCATCAGACAATTGCCCTCCTAAACAAGAATATTGTGAACGAAATGTTGAATATGGAGTAGATAGATCTGCATTTTCTTTCTTGCGGCTTTGTGGCCATTTTACTATCCAATTCACCGAGCAGAAACAGATAATCAACATTGCATTGGTCTAGCAAGTCAGAAGCAGCCAACAAATCACTAATATATTGAACCAAAGTGAGTCCTCCCAGAAAGTCAAGGGTGTCTAGATTTTTCTTGAGCGTTTGTCAATAGGTAGAAGATGAAATCTGAACTTTGCATGAGGGACCTCGAAGGAGGATATGGGAAGCTGCGCAGAAGGTGTTTGGACAAAATACTAAGTTTTAAATATCGAAATACAGAAATATTGAAAAAAAATATTGTGATACAAAGGTTTGTAGGAGTTCAGGGTGGGAAGTTAATTAAGTATAATTAATTAGCAATTGATTATTCATTTATTATTATTTAGTCAATTGATCAATAATTATTTACATTGTGCTGTTATATTTTTAAGTTATATATTAGGTGTGGGTTGCTGTGTTTGTAGGGGTATAGTGTGAGTAGATAATTAAGTAACAATTAACAATTAATAATTTATTTAGTAATAATCGTTTAGTTGATTAAATATGTAAATTGTGTAATTATATATTTTAAGTTCTATATTAGGAGGGTCATTTTGAGTTTGGTGGACGGAAAATTCTGTCCTCCAAAATCCTGACAGGGTGGCCGCTGCCTACTTGGCGACCTCCCTGCCTGAGATATTATGGGTTTCCTGCTAGTTCAGCAGGTGGAATCCTAAGTTTCCACCCACTGGCCTAGCGGGTAACAGGCTACAGCATTGTCTCAGCTCATAATCGAGCTGGCGGTAATGATGTAGCTCACAGGTTGCACCAGCACCCTTGCAGATAGTGAACATTACAATGGTGCTGGCCGGGGGCTCTGCACTGCCCCTGCACCCGTTCTCTGCCAGCATTTTCATGACTGTGGTATCGCTGGCAGAGAAGGGGGTTGAAGTTCCCAGGGTAGCGCTGCTTGCAGTGCTGCCCTGGTGGATTAGGACCGCCACCACCTGCAGACAGCTGGGATCCAAGATCCTGGCCGAGCTGGCGGTTCCCTGGCGGCCCGACTGCCAGGGTTGTAATGTGGCAGTCAGACGGCCACATTGGCGGTGGTACAGAACGCCACACTTGTAATTACCCCCCCAGGTGTGGGTTGTTGGGTTTGTAGGGATATAGGGTCAGAAGTTAAATAGGTAATGCTCGATTATTAATTATTTAATGTATTAATTATTTTATTGATGGTAAATTATGTAAATTGTGTAATAAGTATATTTTTTAAATTATGTTTTAAGTGTGGGTGTTTGGTTTGTAAGGGTATACAGTGGGAAGTTAATTAAACGATAAATATTTTTCAATTATTATTTTGTTATTATTGATTGATTATTAATTATGTAAGTGTTTTAATTATTATATTTTTAGTTATGTATTAAATGTGGGCTGTTGTGTTTGTAGGAGGATAGGTTGAGAAGTTATTTAACTAATAATGAATTAATTATTCAATTATTAATTATTTAATTGATTATTACATATGGTAATTGCGTTATACTCATTCATTTTAGTTATATTTCAAGAGCTGCTGCTATGATTGTGGGAGTATAGTGTGGGAACTTAAATAATAAATTAATTACATTTTTGAATTCACATTTAATTATTACTGTTTTAGTAATCATGTACATTTGTTAATTATGTTTTAATTTTTTATATAGAATTTCCTAATAAGACTTTTATATTATTGGTCAACTAATAGTTTTATTTAAAAATGTTATGTGTTTGAAGTGAAGTACTTTCCCTAATGTTGCACAGACTGGAGTGGGAATAGTAAAATTTACCCCACTAAATTTTAGGGCTTTCCCTACTGTTGCACAGACTGGAGTGGTAACAGTACATTTTACACTGCCTAATTCCAACCCTTTCCCTACTGTTGCACAACAGGGAGTGGGGATAGTAAATTTTACCCCTCGGAATTCCAATACTTTCCTCACTGTTACACAGACTGAAGTGGGAATAGTAAGTTTTACCCTTCTGAATTCCAATGCTTTCCCTACTGTTGCACAGACTGGAGTGGAAATAGTAAATCTTACCTCTCCAAAGTCAAATGCTTTCTCTACTGTTGCATAGATTCAATTGGGAATGGCAAGTCTATTATGTCCAGACTTTAATACTATATGCAATAATATTATTTGATTACTTGTTTACTTTAACAATATTTGTCTATTTTTAAATATATTTTTAATAATATTTTAGTAAATTAGTTATTTTATGTTTAGGTATTTCGGTAAATTATTATATATATAAACATACATATATATATATATATATATATATATATATATATATATATATATATATATATATATATATACAAAACAAATTCCCAAGAGGAAAACAGCTCGGAGCACTCACGGGTTTTGAAGTCCATTTATTTTCAACAGCAGATGCGTTTCAGCAGGTTTGCCTTTATCAATGCTACTCCAGCAAGTAACATCACATGATGTGCATTTAAATCTGGCCTGCCTTTCTCTTATTGGAGATATGTTGGTGTCGACGTATTTAGCTTTTCAATGTCGTCATTTTAAAGGCATACCATTCATAAAAATTTGAGATTTTCTCTGATGTTTAAACTTGCGGTTATAAAATAAAAGATCTGTTACCCTCGTAACCGCACTTGCCTTTTAATCTATGCACACGCGACGGCATTAGTCTCGTGACCTTTGCTGTTCCATTTAGTAATGTCAAAGGGGTTGCTCCCCTAGCGTGAAATTTGCGCAAAAAAAAAACCCTGGTGCCTAGTGGTTTCTGCTCCCCCCGGCCTAAATAAAACAGGCCAGTCTGCCCCCAAGTGGGGCAGAAATACCCTAAAATAAATTCCACCCCACCCCCGGGGAGCGACTCTTGCCTAAGGGGTCGCTCTCCTTATGTGAAACTGACCTAAAAAAAAACCCTGGTGTCTCGTGGTTTCTGCCTCCCTTGGGGGCAGATTGACCTAATAAAAATAGGCCGATCTGCCCCCAAAGGAGGCAGAAATTACCTAAAATAAATGTACACCCCAGGAGAGTGACCCTTGCCTAAGGGGCCGCTCCCCATGTGTAAAAAAATAAAATATATATCCCCGGTGTCTAGCGGTTTCTGCCCCCTCGGGGGCAGATCAGCCTAATTACAATGGGTCGATCTGCCCCCGGGGGGCAGAAATGGCCTTAAAATAATGTGCCCCTCTGAGGAGTGACCCTAGCCCAAGGGGTCGCTCCCCTTACAATCATAAACAAAAAACAACAACCTCCCTGGTGTCTAGTGGGCATTTCTGTTGCCCGATCGCTTCACAATCGGGCAGCAGAAAACCTCAGAGACATCAAAGGAAAGGAAAGGCCTTTCCTTTCCTTTGATGCCTCTCCCACCCCCAGCCTGTGATTGGAAGATAACTGCTTTTGCATTTCTCTTCTGATCCTGGGGGCAGCCTCTGCGCACGATCGCGCTAACGCCATCAGATGTCACCAGGGGGTACTGGTGGGCTGGGGTGGAAGGGGAAGCGATTCCCCTTCCATCCCTGCCCATGTGAGGGGGGTGCGAGGCCCTCGGAGGAGCACTAGTGCTTTCCCCGGGAGCCTATCATTGGATGAGGTGGTTATGTCCCTGGTGCCTGAGCGCCACGGCAGCAGCCGTAACCCCCTCATCCAGGGCACCCGAGGGGGTTAAAGAATATTCTCACACTCCAATCAAAATCTGAAGTGTGTTATTAATAAAAGGAAAACAAATAACCTGTGATACAAAGGATTATTCTGCTAGAGTTCCCCCCAGCAAGGTTGAACGTAACTAGCTGCTCGAGTGATGTCAAAGCACAATTTTACACACCAATGCCTATACCTTTTGAATAGGGTCATGTGAATAATTCTTTAAAAAATACAGGCATGTGTCTAGGCTGAGCTCATGAGAACAAGTGAAAGGACCGTCACATAGTAACGATAATATGTCAATTCTTCAGCTGAACAAACTAGTCTTCATTTTTTCACATTTGAAGCCAAGAGGTGAGAACATCTTAACGTCAGAGATCGGTACATCCTGTGGGCAATGTTAGCATTAGCAAGAAAACATGGCTGAAGTAAGTTATGGTTATGCTAATGAAATTTTATGTCACAATCGTCCCGGAATAATGGTGCAGGGTAGGGCAAGGGTTACCCTACTCTTCTAAGGGACCCTCTCTCTTCCTTCTTCCACAACAAAGGATCTCAGGAATGCTTTGGAGAAGCCATGCAATTCACATTGCTGCCTCAGTACACTCTAACCTCCATATTATGTACTACTCCAGTGGAGAAATTCAATATGGATTTCATGACTGCCAAAGCCACGTGTACGCACTCCATGCACATCCTACAGCACACACACACTAAATCAGTCATAGCCCTCTTGGATGAAGCAAAGGACCTGGTTGCAGGCAGCCGGCGGATTATTTATAAAACACAGGAAAAAATCAGCAGGCAACTCACTCTGACATGCAATAGGTAAAAATGTCAGTTCTACCACTAATGAGTTAATGTCACTACTATCAGTCCCCCCAACCCAATGGGCTGGTGTTAATAATGCTAAGACAAGGAGGATCCATGTGGTGTGCCCCTTCAGACCACAGAGCACTACTGTGGATCACATTCCATGTCGGGGTGTTCAGTGTACATGCATGATTACTACTTGTGCTGAGGCCAAAATCCAGAAACCATGGGAGACTTGATTTGAGAAGTGCAGAGCAAAGGTGCATGCTCTCCAAAGCCATGCAAGATCCCTTTTCTAGCACAACAGAGCGCTAGGGTATCAGCCCTAGGGCAGACTAGGATCCAAAGAGACTTACAATCTAACACTTTAAGTCACAGCCACGCCTTTTGCAGACCAAGCCTTTATTATGAGATCTAAACAGGCTTTTTAAGGAATAGTCCAGCTTACTGTGAAAAAACTCAGTAGAACTCAGTAACCTGTGGACAGCCCAGCAGACTGCAGAGTGCACGAGCTCTGCACTCTGAAGGCCCGTCCATCATCCTGTAAACCAGTTCAACATTTTAAGGACCAGTCCAGCAACATGATGACCAATTGAGAATTCAGAGGACCCAGCCAGCATCCTTATCACTGTCATGCCTTCTTAGAGCCTGCTCAGTGTTAGGTCATCCTGAAGACTAGCCCAGCATCAAACGAGCATCAAACGAGACGCCTGTGGACCAGCACAGTACCCTGATGAACAGCCAAGCCCAGCATGCGGAGGACTGGACAAGCATCTTTCAGATCAGCCCAACTTTATTAAAACTATAACACGATCTTTAGGACAAGCTCAGAATCCTGACATCTAGTATAATATCCCAGCACCCTGATTTTAAGTCTCACGTTTTGTGATTCGTCCACACAATTTGAGGACAAAAATCAGTTGAACCAGCACATCATCCTGAAAACCAACTCCTCATTCTGTGAACAATCTCAGCACCCTAAAGACCAGCTGTATCTCCCTGGAGTCAGCACTGCATCCTGAGAATTAATATACCATCATGAAAAACAGTTCAACCTGACATCTTGACAATATTCACAGCATCTAGTGCACCAGCTCAATCTCCTGCAGGCTAGAATTCTACAAGACGACATTCTAAGTATATCATTCTGAGTAAAGGCATTTTGGTGACCAGCATTCTACAGACCATGTCACCATCCTCAAAATTGGCAGTAGAAGGACTATCCAGCATATGGATCCCACACCCAAAGGACCAATTCATCATCATGGAAATTGGCATAGCTTTCTCAGGACCAGCACCACATCCAGTCAGCATCCTGAGTAGTAGTCATGAAGTTTAAAAGTATGCCTAGCATATTGATAGCCATTTAACCTCCAGAGAGCTAGATATCTTAATGACTATCCAAGCACCCTGAGTACCAGCTTAGTCTTGAGTGGATAACCCCAGCACCCTAAGGTACAGCATTCTGACTGTTTTCTAAGAATAAGTGTTCTGGTGACAAGCATCCTAAATCCCTTCCCAGCATCCTGTGACTCCACATCCAAAGAGCCAACCTATCATCTATAGCAACACTCCACTGCCCATCATATAGAGGACCAGCTGCACATTTTGAAGATCAAGTCAGTGCAGTAGGACAATTAAAAAATCTGGATTGCCTTTCTGGCTTCCTTACAGACAGCATCCTAAGGTTCAGCCCTGCATTTTACAATATGCTTCAGCATCTTAGTGACTGGCATCCTAATGACTACTCAGGCATCCTGAGGAGCATCCTTACCACATCCTTTCCTCCTGGACAACTATCCCTGCTTACTAGAAATCATGCCTAGAAGACAACTCTGGTTGAAAATTGTATTCTCCTTTCGACTACAGCACAAATCCTTTTTCTCTCATGGCTTGACCCAGCACCTGTGATCAACCGAGAAATGTTGGGACTCACTATCATATATAAGACTGTTTCAGAATCACTGGTAGGTTTGTAGTCCAGTTACTCATATACCAGGTGCACTCACATCACTAAGACAAAATTATATCAAATTTCAGGATTGTAACTCTAGAAAGCTGATAGGGCTGGAGAAAGGTCATTCACATCCCAGTTTCACATCTAAAAGGTTGGTAAGCCTTGAGTGCCATTAATTGCATCTCTGTTCGGACACTCAGTGGAAGGCATGGCAGGGATACAGTCAGACACATGTCAGTACTGCCTATGTCAGGGTGATAAGGCTGGTGAAGAGCTAGTCACATAAGTGGATGGAAGGGCATTATAGTCTCTTGCATGTGCAAAGGCAATACATGAGGGTTTACCATTTTCTATTTTCACTGTAGCATGTCTATTCTGAATGTACATTCCTGTAACAGCAGAATCAAGCACTGTACCTCTGACCAGTGTTAGCTCAACAAAATGTATTCTCAGTTTCCAGTGATCATTCAGGCACTATGGCAAATGCAGATGCAGCTGCTTTGTCTTGCATACAATATAAAAACATTTTATCCGAGCTAATGAGATGTCTCATAGGCTAGAAACAATGGATAAATTAAAATTGATTTACAGTCAGTCATAGATAAGGTCACATGATTTCTAACTGAGTGTGGAAAGGGCCATTGTCCAAATGAATCAAATGCTGGATATGTCCAACAGATAGCTGTACCTTTATACCCAACTGCTCCAACATACCTTGAGCAGCCCCCACCTTATATCCCTAAAACCCAGCTACATCCTTAGATGCCTTCTACTGCACGGACAAAGGACAGCAAATGTTATGCACCCCCTTCTTGGTAATAGGACAGTATGTTTAGGATGGCACCACTGCTGTGTGTGGGAGACCTACACCATTAATAGCTGTCGTCCTAAGTCCTGGCTAGCTCACATTGCCTCATCCAAACCTCCAAACCCACAGGGGTTAAAGGTGTTTATGGCAACCTGAATATGACACTCTGACTCCCCAGGGAAGCTGTGGAAGCAGATTGTGCCCCTTTCGCTCAGTTACTTACTCATGGGAAAAAATCACAATCTAGTATAAAGGCAAGTATAAAGGCATGTGCTGTGATAATTATGCAGATGAAACAAAATAAACATTACGTTCAGGGTAAAGAAGATAAACAACCCCGCAATTATATACTTGGTTCTAGATGTTCGAGAGATTCCTACCTAACCCTATGTCTACATTTCAGAGCATAGTTCTTGTAACCCTCCACCTGATATAAGGAATTAGCCCCAGCCCCATACTTTGATAGATTTTCAGGAATTGGCCTGTCATGTAGATGGTAATCCTGTCAAGGAGCTGGAAGATCAGCACTGGCAAAACTGCATGTCATCCAGTACATGTCCCAGGATGGTCATGACCAGAATGCCCTATACCCTGCTTGGGTCAGTGTACAGTTTACACAGTAACCCATGCCACACTGGGACCACAGTTCTGAGGTAATGCTGTGTCTTGGTGATGGAAGCTGTCTCCTGGTCTAGCAACACAAGTTAGCATATTGTGTTCCACGCCTCACAGCTTTGGACAAAGAGTACTGATTGTAAATAGTGCAAACGTTGATTAAAAGAGCAGCGTGCTCCTTGCTTTCCTAAAATAAAGCAGATTGATAAAAGTCTGTAAAAGCCTTACCTAAAACAGTATTGCTAACAGGAATAAAACATACATAAAATGTGAATAAAAGCACAAGCTGTAGAACTAAGCTAAAATGGAGGTGCCCTACCTGGCAACGAAAAACGGTACTCCTGACCCAAAGATCAAACATCTGTACAGTCAGAGGATAATAATGGGAGCTCACATAAAGTACCAAGGGCATCTAGCGATATCCTAGAATTACAAAAGGCATTCTCATATGCAGAAAAAAAATAGCATTGGCAAGTAACACAATGATTAATCCATCACGAATGCCTGAAATACAGTTAGAAGACCCTTTAAATGAATGCCATTTTACATCAAACCCCAACTATGATAGCAGATTTAAGGCTAATAGGACCAACCATAGTCCCTCTACATCCACAGGCAGTCAGGCACTTACTTTAAAATGATAAAGTCTTATTTCCAATAGCGATGAACTAACTATAGCAAGTTTGGTATCAAATTAAATGTAATAATAAATACAACTTGCCAATGTTGAATTTAATATAACTAGCCCACGGAAAGAGTTTTAGTTCTCTTTCTGAAAGTTACCAAATTCAGCCCTGTAGTGCTGTTTCCTGATTGGTAGCCTGATTCAGGCTACCTCAGTGAGGTGTGAAATGGCCTGGGCTGAGAGAAAGGAAGCATCTGGTGAGTGGAGAACTGCTGCAACAGATGGCAGAGCAGGATAGGGGAAGAGTAGCCGAACTGGTCTTCAAAGGAAGGAAAGCCACTTGGGACAGAAACGGTACCTCCCCCATTCCTGCTCCCCCAGACAAATGGGAACTCCACTGATTAGATTAGGAAAGGGTCTGAAAGGGGTGTGTTAAGGAAAACTTAGCTACACCAGTGGGTGGACTCAGACAGATCTAACCTCCAAGAATGCATTTTCGCCATCTGGGATTTTTAGAGAATGTTGCTTTCTGGAACAGATTTTTGCCAGACTCCACCCTATTGGACAGGAGCACCCCTTGCTTACCACCCCAGGAGCAAGGATAAATATGACAGAGCTGCCCCTCTATGCAGATCCCTGCTGGAATAATATACTGGAGAAGAAGGACCTGGCCTGGACCTGGACACTGCACTCACAAAGACTGCACCAACTGCACACTTTAGGCTTCACCAAGAAAAGGACTTTGCTTTGCTTCTGCAACTCCAGCAGTGGACACCCTGTAAGCTACAGGTACAAATAAGCTGGCCAGAATCCCCAGCATCAAGTCCTGCAAGAAGAGCCCAGCTGAGCAGCATTCAGTGGTCATTTGAGGATTCTGACCAGGTGTATTCTGGGAACTGTAGCCCCAACTTCCAAGGAGCAACTCAGAGCTTCTGGAACCTTGGATCAAGTTTGTGGACACTTCAAGGACCCAAAAAGAACTTCTGGGAGAAGATCCAGACGTTTGGAGCAACTTTGGAAAAAAGCTCCATAAAGTGACTGACCCTTCGATGAGAGTCAAGCTGACGACATCGAACTGTGACCCAGCCTGAATTTCAGGTTCATCCTGCTGAAGCTCTGGAGATTATCCCCATCAATGAGACTTCCAGGAGTTGTCGGGGACCCCATGCTGAGTCAAGCTGCCGTCATCGCATTGCAACCCGGCCTGAAGAAGAGCCTCTCCCAATGACAAGAGAAAAAGCTCCAGAAAAACTTCTAAGTGTGAAGCTAAAACTTTGACAGAGGCCTCCCACTCAGTGTACTCAACTAGGGCTCCATCGCAGTCGGCCTCAATCGTGGTCAGCCTCAACTTTTGACTTCGCCCCGGTCGAGTGCAACCAGATGTTCCCGCTTGGCGCTTTTGATTTTTAGATGCTAGAAAGCATTTATTCCATTTAGGGGCTCATTATGATTTTGGCGGATGGGGGAGGCCGCCCTCAACAGTCCAGCATCGGGATGACCGCCTATGCGGCTGTCCCTCTGTGGGCCCTTTTACGAGTTTCCCGCTGGGCCGGCGGGTGGAAACAGCGTTTCCACCCGCCGGCCAAGCAGTAAACTCACCACAACATTGACGCCGGAGGCAATGTTGTAGTGCATCCGTACAACTGCACCCGTTGTGCTTTTCACTGGCAGTAATTTAGGGTTGTCCATTTCCGCCAGCCTTTGCATGGCGGTCTTACCGATTACGACCGCTGAGACTGCCAGGCTGTCACTGGCAGCAACCTGGCGGTGCCTGCGACCGGACCGTGGCAGCTCCGCCACAGTCGTAATGTGGCAGTCGGACTGCCACTATGGCATCGGTCCGGCTGCCACCATGAGTATGGCAGTCTTAAGACTGCCACACTCGTAATGAGGGCCTTAATCTTTAAAAATTCATATCTGCGGTTCCCTATATTAGATTTTTGTGATTTTGCTGTCATTTTAAAGATATAAATATTTTCTATTTTTGTAAAGTGGTGTTGGATTATTATTGTGTGTTGTGTTTTACTTATTTACTGCTTTGTTGATATAAAATAATTTACACACCTGTCTTCTAAGTTAAGCCTAACTGCTCGTGGGCCAAGCTACCAAGATTTAAGCAAGGATTAATTTACTGTAACTTGAATGGACCTAATGGGGGTTTGAGACCTATTGCTAAGTGAAGGTACCTAGCTGCCCTTACCAATAACCCACTTTCCATCAGGGAACAACTGCATGAGTAATAAACGTTTTGCAGGCAGTTAAATACTGCCTCCATAGTTAAAACCTCAGCTAAGTTTGAAAAGATCCTGTAGGGAGCAGATGTATTTTGGAGAACAGAGCAATCTTATCAGTCCATACAGGTAGGGCATCGCCTAGACCCCATAGGGGGCAAAAGGCAAAATATTATGTCCCATAGCTTGGCAACAATGTAACAGTAGGGGAAGAAAACAAGAAAGGGACAGATATAGGGGAGACTGAACATGATGGGATAACCCCATGGAGCTTGTGGGATGCAGAAAAAAATAACTTCACAGTCAGAACTGCAGAGGGCATCATCAAACCATTACCTGGCATGAAAGGCCACAAAGTACGCCCTAGACTTCAGAAATTACAATAACAGGTCCATAGATTAGGAGCAGTTCTAGTGCCTGTCTTAAACTCCAAAGATGGTGAGGATTTCATGTTCCTCAATATCCCAGTGGGAGGATCGGTACTAGCAGACAGAGACAGTGACAAGTCTCCCGTGCCTGAAGTATTAATCAAAATAGCTTATTTACAAGCTGATAATCTTGGTCAGGCACAAATAAAGGCCACCATAAAGGGAAATGGAATCACACTGTTACTAGATACTTGTGCAGCAAAGACCATGGTAACATGATCATGCATAACAACCAATAATGTACACTATGATGTTGCAAGGCATGTATGGCCCACCGTATGGATTATCCATACAAATCTTGACAGTGGTCCTAAACAATAAAAATTACAATTTCAAACAGAAGTAGCAACAGAAGGGATACAAAATTTACTGACGGCAAAAGATACGAAGCAGTACAGCTCTGTTGTAGATATGTCCAATATTATCCTACTACAGGGGCCTCAGGGGACACAGCGAGACCAACTCACAATGTCATCACAACCTCAGATACAAATGATTGCATCCACGCAACCCACTCCTACAACCACCACAGACCAGTGATTCTTAAACATCCTTATGACATACATCCCCATTATGAGCACAAACAAAACATGTAGGCATCGGCAAAGTACAGCCAGAGATTGATGGGAGATTCAGTGCAATAAATATACCCCATTCCTAGAGACAGCATACCCAACAATAGTCAAGTAATTAAAAAGCTATTGCAGCACAGCATGATTGCACCTGCACTCACACAGATGAGGTTCTATGCTACCTGCTGGCTAATAGCAAAAAAGGCAAAAACTAATGGGCAGGGGGAGTACTGCTTCTGTGTAGATAACTAAGAAATTTAAATCCCATTATATACTTAGGGATTTAGATTTCAGTCGACAGGATATCTGTCACTGTTGTGGCAGAGGAACACGTCCGTCAATATCTAAATCAGGTCCTAAATAAAGTTCTAGCTTCCAAGGCACAGGTCTTGGCTGATTTTCCAGAACTCATAAAAAGATTCAGCCCCCAAATCCACATTGTATTTGATAAATGGAATTTGGAGTTGCCCCTCATGGAAAGTATACTGCCTTTCACTTTTGTGGTAAGCTGTATGTCTTTAATGTGGTTCCCCAGGATTTAAGAACATCACCAGCCATTTTCCACAGGATAGTAGTAGAAACGTTTGCAAATATACCTGCCATGAAAGAGTCATGCAGTATGTGAATGACATCTTGATTGCCAACCTGTCAATGTTGCTGAAGTATTGCAGACATTACAGCAGGGTGTGCTACTGATAAATAAAGATAAACTGACACTAGCATATCCTTCAGTGAAGTTTTTGGGCCTCTCTATACACCACAAAGAGAGATCCAAGGCACAAGACAGGTTGCAGGCTATAAAGATGTTGCTCCTATCTACATGTGTTAGTGACATATAGTTCCTGTTAGCAACTTGGAGCCAGATGTACAAAGCTATTTAACAGTCCCATACGGCAAAATTTGCTGTTTGCAACTGCTAAATGGCCTTGTACCAACTGTATTTTGTGAGTCAGTAACCTATTCCGACTTGCAAAATAGGGTTTGCGACTTGCTATTAGGAAGGGGCGCGCTAAGAGCGTCCCTTACTTATAGCGAGTCACAGTGGTATGTGTGAATGTTTTGCAGCCAGAATGCGGTTGCAAAACATTTGCAGATTACCTTTAAGGTGGTGGTAACCATTCGCATACGGGCTTTGGGAATGTGGGTGCACACATTTCTTGAAGGCAGGACATATGTATATAAGCTTTACGGGGGTCAATACAACATTGGCGGTAAAAGGCGCTTACCGCTGTGCAGAAGACCGCCAATACACCGCTGCGGCGGCGGCATTCCGCCACAGCTATTATGACACACATCTTGGAATCCGCCGAAATTCAGACACCCACACAACACCGCCACACCAAAGGTCAGTGATAAACTGGCAGAAACAAATCCTACACCTCCACGCCAACAGAAACACGCCCATGCTATTACGACCCACAAATCCATGCGGCGGTCTTTTAACCGCGGTATTCCATTGGCGGTACACACCGCTGCGCTCAAAATACACACACATCTACAAAACACCGCCACATTGGACAATTCGAAATACACACACCTGACACACATACAAACAACACTCCCACACACCAAACGCAATATAAAACACACACCCACATCACTCACAAACCCCTACGACCAAAAAGTAGAAACGAAGGCGACAGAGAGAGAGCACAGAATAGACAACCCCACTACACAGAGGCACACAACACCATCACCCACACAACATCCACGCACAAAACACCACACACCACTACACTCACCACACTCATCACCACATACACCACCCCACACATCACCACCCCATGGCACGCCAAAGACACCCCCGCTTCTCCGAGGAGGAGCTCAGGGTCATGGTGGAGGAAATCGTCCGGGTAGAGCCACAGCTATTTGGCTCACAGGTACAGCACACATCAATAGCCAGGAAGATGGAGTTATGGCGCAGAATAGTGGACAGGGTGAACGCCGTGGGACAGCACCCAAGAAATCGGGAGGACATCAGGAAGAGGTGGAACGACCTACGGGGGAAGGTGCGTTCAACGGTCTCCAGGCACAACATTGCGGTACAGCGGACTGGCGGCGGACCCCCATCTCCCCCCCCACAACTAACAACATGGGAGGAGCAAGTCTTGACCATCTTGCATCTTGAGGGCCTCGCAGGAGTCGGTGGAGGATGGGACACTGGTAAGTCAAATCTTAACTATCATATCCCCCACCCTACCTGCATGCTATCACACACCCCCTCCCTCATCCCCTCCTCTATCACTACAACTCCTCACTAATCTACCCATGACACAAACCACCCATCCCAACACCAAGCCCTGCATGACACAACTAAGCATGGACACCCCTCACTAAAGCATGCCCACTGCACATACCCAGTCACCCCCCCAACCATCATCACACAAACTCAGACACAGGAATGCATGCACTGGGGTACACAAACACCCACCCATTGCACACCATTACACACACAAATGCAATAATCATGCTCTTATGCCCCTGCAGGAACCCGAAGGACCATCACCACACCAGAGGGTCCAGACAACACCACTCCACCCCCAGAAGAGGCCCACAGTGACGAGAGCAGCTCTGCCCTACTGGATCCTGATGACCAGCCCAGACCATCGTGGGCCTCGGGACAGTCGGTTCCCCTTGCACAGGCACAGCCCAACACCGACCTTCCACCCTCTGGTAACACCAGCACAGCACCCACCCAGCGGGCCCAAACCTCCCTACCCAGGACAGGTCAATCAGCGGTGTGTCCACCACTACAGGGAACCCAGTATAACCCACCACCCCAACAACAACAGGAACCAGGGGGCAGCGGTAGTGGGCACACGGTCCAGGGGACGGAGGCACAGGAACACAGGGGAACTGGGAGGGCTGCTGTGTGACAGGGGGCGGACAGGCCAAGGGAACCCACTCTCCACGAGGCCCTATCCTCCATCATGGGAGCATACCACCACTCCCAGGAGACGATGGCGACGGTTCTGGACAAGTTGCAGCAGACCCTTCGCCTGCAGGACCAACTGTATTTGGGGTTCAGGGAGGAGCTCAGGACCATCAGCTCCGCCCTGGGCACCATCGTTGGGGTGCTGAAGGACATACAGCAGACCTTGAGGGACACCGTGGCACTCCAAGGGGCCCCTGACACTAGCCAGGACGATGAAATGCCCACCACCTCCGCCGGCGCTAGTGGACAGGACGCCCCGCCACAGGACCCACCCCCTGCAGACGGACAACCACCACGCAAGCGGTCCCTGAGATCCAGGAACAGGACAGAGCAAGATGGCAAGACCCCCGCCAGGAAATGACACCACCCTGATTGTCCTCCCACTGTCCCACTTTGTTACCCTGTCCATACTTTAACTGCCCCAGCTCCTCTTCCTATGCCCAGATGGGCAGTGCACCTGTGAGACTAATAGACTGGACTCTGCCATGGACATTCCTCCACCATCACCCATCCTCATTTTACAACCCCCTCCCATATCTGAGCACTTCAATAAACACCCTTGAAACACAAAACAATCTGGAGTCAGTCTGTGATTTAGTAAAAATGTATTATCAATGACAGTGTCATAATGGGTGTACCATTCTAAAGCTAACATACCTATGTCACACATCACAAGCCCTTGAAGGATGCAAGCAGTTGACACGTAGGTAACCACACCTGTGAAACCGTAATGGAAGGGTACAACTCAGTTACCAAATGTTGACTTAAATCGAAAAACAGGATAGAGGTAGACGTGTGAAAGTTAATGTAATGCTAAAAATGAAAATGTTCTCACCTGTGTCTCACTGGAAATATTGCTGTATGACTGACTCCCTGTTGTCGTTGTCTTCTTCATCAGCTTCATCCTCATAACTGTCCACAGGCTCCACAGCTGCTACAACACCGTCATCTGGATCATCCTCCTGCAGAAAAGGCACCTGGCGTCGCAATGCCAAATTATGGAGCATGGAGCAGGCGATAATGATGACGCACACCTTCTTTGGTGAGTAGAATAGGGATCCACCTGTCATATGGAGGCACCTGAACCTGGGCTTCAGGAGGCCGAAGGTGCGTTCGATCACCCTCCTAGTCCGCCCATGGGCCTCATTGTAGCGTTCCTCTGCCCTGGCCCTGGGATTCCTCAATGGGGTCAGTAGCCACGAAAGGTTGGGGTAACCAGAGTCCCCCAAAAGCCACACACAGTGCCTCTGGAGTTGACCCATCATATCAGGGATGCTGCTATTCCGCAGGATGTAGGCGTCATGCACTGAGCCAGGGAACATAGCATTTACCTGTGAGATGTACTGGTCTGCCAAACATACCATCTGTACATTCATGGAATGATAACTCTTCCTGATCCTGTACACCTGTTCACTCCTGTGGGGGGGGACCGGAGCTACATGGGTCCCATCAATAGCACCTATGACGTTGGGGATATGTCCAAGGGCATAGAAGTCACCTTTCACTGTAGGCAAATCGTCCACCTCAGGGAAAATGATGTATCTCCTTACGTGTTTCAGCAGGGCAGCCAACACTCTGGACAAGACGCTGGAAAACATAGGCTGGGACATCCCTGATGCCATGGCCACTGTTGTCTGAACTGACCCACTTGCAAGGAAATGGAGCACTGACAGCACCTGCACGTCAGGGGGGATTCCAGTCGGATGGCGGATTGGTGATATCAGGTCTGGCTCCAACTGGGTACATAGTTCCTGGATTGTGGCACGGTCAAACCGGTAGGTTACGATGACATGTCGCTCTTCCATTGTCAACAGGTCCACCAGCAATCGGTACACCGGAGGATTCCGCCATCTTCTCATATGTCCCAGCAGACGGTGCCTACGAAGGACAACAGCGAAGAATCAGTCATTAGTCCTCCAGGTATGTACCCACAGTCACACACAAGACTACAGCACTCACATAACCCTTCCTGTATGTGTGTTGAGTGTAGGCCTAGCTATGTGTGACGCAGTATGAAATGAAGCCATGTGGGCCCCTGAAATGGCAGCTGCCTGACCTCTAAACTGGGACAATGGGATTGTGGGGTAACTGCGCTGGCGTTACACACCATCGCGGTAGGCGGTCGTAGACCGCGGCGCAATGCTGCATTGGTTAACATTGGACCCTATGGGTCCCTGGAGCCAATGAACAGGTGCGCCGGCGGTGATGATGCGCAGCACCGCGGATGTCACCGCCGCGGACCTCACCGCCATTTTCTATCTGTTCAATCACTACATACCTGACCTTCAACAGGAGAGGACCTACACCGCAAGTGCTGCTGTGACCTTGGTCTGGAAGCGACGATGGCTGCTGTGTCTGGGGAAAGGGCCCCTGCCTTCACTGCACAGGAGTTGGAGAAACTGGTAGACGGGGTCCTCCCCCAGTACACGCTACTCTACGGTCCTCCAGACCAACAGGTTAGTACACAGGGAGCACGTTGTATGGGCTAGGCCTGGGTGGAGAGGGCTGGTTGGAAGAGGGAAGGGGGCAGAGTCCATAGAACATTAATGCATGGGAATGAATGGGCCACATGGCCAGAGTAGGGAGGGGGCCACTCACAACGACGGTGCAGTTGGTAATGACTGTTCCTCTTTCCTTGTGCATGTCATGTAGGTCAGCGCCCACCAGAAGAGGGACATTTGGCGTGCCATCGCCAAGGAGGTCCGGACCCTGGGGGCCCACCAGAGACGGGACACCCACTGCCGTAAGAGATGGGAGGACATTCGCCGCTGCAGCAAGAAGACGGCTGAGGCTCAGCTGGTGATGGCCTCCCAACGTGGGAGGGGTGCCCATCGCACCATGACCCCCCTGATGTTCCGGATCCTGGCGGTGGCCTACCCGGAGTTGGATGGGCGCTTGAGGGCATCACTGCAGACACAAGGGGGTGAGTACAACCTCATTCTGCGGACTTTGCATGCAGTGGCGGTGTCTGGGTGAGGGAGGTGGGCTGTGGGTGTCCCTAGGCCAGGGCGAGTTAGTTAGGCAAGGCCCCTCCGTAATGTAGCCCATGTGGCACTCTACCCCACCGCAGCAGAGTGCCAAGTCGAGGTATAGTTGCCCCTGTGGCATCCATGTGCGCCGATGTCCACCATTGCCATATAGGCCATATCCCAGAAATTGCATGTGCAGAGGGCAGGAGCACGGCGTAATGCAGGGGGCATCTGCACGGTAGCGGTATGCCATGCACTAAAACCCTCTTTCTTCTGTCTCCCCCCCTTTGTCTGCTCTCCCTGTCCTTTTGTACATCAGCATCAACAGGCGGAGGTACAGTGGCACCAGAGCACGAAGGAGCTGCATCCCACATGGCCATGGAGGGCCACACCACAGACTCTGAATGCACCAGTGGGATGGAGGGCGAGGGGAGCTTCACGTCGGCCACCGGATTACCAAGCAGCGACACAGACTCGTTCGACGATGGGAGCTCCCTTGTGGTGGCGGCACCATCTGTGCCCCCCACCTCTACAGGTACAGCCGCCACCTCCCCTACCAGCACCGCCCTCCCAGCAGCCCCTTAGCGTTCGCCCCGTGCCTGCTCACCCAGGAGGGTGGGCATCACCTTCGCCCCAGGCACCTCAGGCCCTGCCCCAGTCACCCCTGCTGCCGTCAGTGAGGAGGCCATTGATCTCCTCAGGTCACTCACTGTTGGGCAGTATACCATTGTGAATGCCATCCAGGGTGTAGAACTAGAGTTGCAACACGGTAATGCATTCCTGGAGGGCATTCATTCTGGTCAGGCTGTCCTTCAGCGAACCCTGCAATCTTTGGCCTCAGCACTGATGGCAGCAATTGTCCCTGTGTAGCCTCCCCCCTCCAACTTCCTCCACCCAGACCCAATCTCCTGTACCCCAGCCCATCCCAAGCACACCTACAGACCAGCATGCACACAAGTCAACACAGCCAAGTAGCTCAAGCAAACATAGGCACCACACACACCACAAACACTCATGCAAGCCTCACACACATACAGACACAACAACATCCACTGCCTCCACTGTGTCCCCCTCCTCCTCTTCTCCCTCCTCCCTCCCAGTGTCGTCTACACTCTCACCTGCATGCACTACATCTACAGCCACTAGGACTCGCACCATTACACCCAGCACCACACCCCGCTCACCTGCACTCACCACCTCCACTGCCATTTACACGTCCCCTGTGTCCTCTCCCAGTGTGTCTGTGACGCCCCCTCCCAAAGTATACAAACGCCGGCAATCACTCACCCAACATCCATCCACCTCACGACAGCCTCCATTACCTGCACCTGCACCCAAAACACCTAAAGTGACACCTCCGACAACCACCTCCTCTTCCTCCACTCCCAGACCCCCTCCAGCTACCCATCCCAGTGTTCGTCAGAAACTGTCCCTCTGTAAAGTTGACCTTTTTGCCCCCACCCCACCCCCTCCAATTCATCAGTCCCATCGTAGCGCCTCAGCCAAAAAGCCTCCAATACCAGTGGTGCCTGTTCAAGGTTTTTGGAGTGCACCGGCCACCAGGGCAGGCAGTAGGACCCGGAGCCAAGGCACTGGCAGCCCACCCCCTGTAAAGGCAATAAAATTGGTGAGTGGACGACGGGACCGTGTTAAGACTGCAGGTGGGAAAACAACTGACATGGGTTCCAAAGGGATTGGAGAGTCAGCTGTGACTCCACCAAAGGTGGGGAAAGGCCAGAGGAAGTCTGCCCAGCCTGTTGTGAGTGTCACGGCGGAGAAGTGCGCCATCATTTCCGGAGGTCGACACACAACCGCCAGCACCGTCGTTACTGGTCCAGAGACCACCGCCAGAGTCACAGCCCAGGAGGGCCTCACTATCGTCACTGGTCCGGAGACCACCGCAAGAGGCACAGCCCAGGAGGGCCCCACTATCGTCACTGGTCCGGAGACCACCGCCAGAGTCACAGCCCAGGAGGGCCCCACTATCGTCACTGGTCAGGAGACCACCGCCAGAGTCACAGCCCAGGAGGGCCCCACTATCGTCACTGGTCCAGAGACCACCGCCAGAGTCACAGCCCAGGAGGGCCCAGGTACCGTCACTGGTCCGGAGAACACCGCCACCGCCGGAGTAAGTGCACAGGAGGGCCCCACTATCGTCAATGGTCAGGAGACCACCGCCAGAGTCACAGCCCAGGAGGGCCCCACTATCGTCACTGGTCAGGAGACCACCGCCAGAGTCACAGCCCAGGAGGGCCCAAGTATCGTCACTGGTCCGGAGACCACCGCCACCGCCGGAGTCAGTGCCCAAGAGGGCCCCACTATCGTCACTGGTCAGGAGACCACCGCCAGAGTCACAGGCCAGGAGGGCCCAAGTATCGTCACTGGTCAGGAGACCACCGCCAGAGTCACAGCCCAGGAGGGCCCAAGTATCGTCACTGGTCAGGAGACCACCGCCAGAGTCACAGGCCAGGAGGGCCCATGTATCGTCACTGGTCAGGAGACCACCGTCAGAGTCACAGCCCAGGAGGGCCCAAGTATCGTCACTGGTCTGGAGACCACCGCCAGAGTCACAGCCCAGGAGGGCCCAAGTATCGTCACTGGTCAGGAGACCACCGCCACCGCCGGAGTCAGTGCCCAGGAGAGCCCCACTATCGTCACTGGTCAGGAGACCACCGCCACCACCGGAGTCAGTGCCCTGGAGGGCTCCGGCTGCCACAGCCCTGCTGGGCAATGATGAAACGTCATGCCACACACCAATGTCCTTATCAGAACCGCCATGGCAAAGCACCGCTGAACTGTCCTGAACCGCCATGTCAAAGCACCGCTGAACTGTCCTGAACCGCCATGGCAAAGCACCACTGAACAAGGCACAGACCGCCATGTCAAAGCACCGCTGAACAGGGCACAGACCGCCATGGCAAAGCACCGCTGAACAGGGCACAGACCGCCATGTCAAAGCACTGCTGAACAGGGCACAGACCACCATGGCAAAGCACCGCTGAACAGGGCACAGACCGCCATGGCAAAGCACCGCTGAACAGGGCACAGACTGCCATGGCAAAGCACCGCTGAACAGGGCAAAGACCGCCAGGTCAATGCACCGCTGAACAGGGCACAGACCGCCATGTCAAAGCATCCCTGAACAGGGCAAAGACCCCCATGTCAATGCACCGCTGAACAGGGCACAGACCTCCATGTCAAAGCACCGCTGAACAGGGCAAAGACCGCCATGCCAATGCACCGCTGAACAGGGCACAGACCGCCATGGCAAAGCACACCTGAACAGGGCAATGCACCGGGTAGGAATGAATGGCCCGCCACATCAGGCATCCTTATCCCATGTGCAGCTGGGACAGTGACAGGACACGAACTTTCATGGGGAGACTCATCCAGTCTGGGCACTAGTCCCCCCCAGTACCAGTAGAGACCTGCAGCAACTTGAGAGACTGTGGCTTTGCACTCCCCAGGATGGCACAGTGGGCAAACCATCCACTGTAGAAACTTGAGAGACTGTGGCTTTGCACTCCCCAGGATGGCACAGTGGGCAAACCACCCACTGTATAGACTTGAGAGACTGTGGCTTTGCACTCCCCAGGATGGCACAGTGGGCAAACCACCCACTGTAGAGACTTGAGAGACTGTGGCTTTGCACTCCCCAGGATGGCACAGTGGGCAAACCACCCACTGTATAGACTTGAGAGACTGTGGCTTTGCACTCCCCAGGAGGGCATGAATGGGCATGGGGCCCCGTCGTGGATCTGGCTTTGCAGTCATCCGGCTGAGGTGCCCCCCCTTCCCTTCCCCCTGAGGTGCCTGTAGAATTTCTATCTGTTGCCCCAGCAGTGTTCTCTCCGATTGTGGTCAGGTATCGTTTGTGGGCCTCGCCCATGTATTTTTGGACTGATGGTGCACGGACATTGTTATGTACATATCTGCACTACTTCTCGTCTTGTATATAATTATGACTGATTTTCAAATATATATCTGTATATTTTTGTATGACATGTATATTGGCACATTACATTGTTTGACCGATTTTCACTTTGTGTATTCATTCTTCCGGGGGGATTGTGGGTTGTTACTGTGATTTTTGTGAATGCATTGGTGTGTATGTTGTAATATGCGAGGGTGGGGGTGTTTGGTGTGTGTGTCCCTAACTTTTGCCTCCCCCATGTCGTAGGTGCAGTACTCACCGTTGTCTGCGGCGCCTACGTAGCTGTTGGTCGTAGAAGAGCAGAAACACAAGGGCAGGGAGTATTTGGAGTTCCGGCTCCATGGAGTCGTCGTTCCTCGTGGGATATGTTCAGGTGAGCGTTTTCTCATAGCAAAAGCTGTTTCCGCCGTGTTTTTATCCACGGTGAATCCGCCCCGGAAAAGGTGGCAGATTGGCGGGTTGTAATAGTGTGGGCGGTTCATTGTCTTCCGCCTGTCTGTTGGCGGTGACCGCCGCGCTGCTTGTCTGTACCGCCGTGGCGGGCGAAGTGTTAAAGTGGCTGTCTTTGTTGGCGGTTTCTGCCAGGGTCACAATTCCCTTTTTTTGTCCTCCGGACTGTTTGTGGTATTTCCGCTGCTTTAACACCGTCCGCAAGGGTTGTAATGACCACCTACATGTCCTAGCATTGAAAAACTCCTAAAGTTGTTTTTCATTGTTGTAAGGTTTATCTTCCTCATTGATTGACACTGGGTTACTTTGTACTTTAGTACATTTGATAAGTGATAGCTCTAACGTGGGAGCAGGCCGGCGGTGCCCCGGCGGTGCCCGGCAGTGCCCGGCGGTGCCCCGCAGGGCATTCTGACCGCGGCGGTAAAGCCGCGGTCAGACCGGCAACACTGGCGGTCTCCCGCCAGTGTACCGCCGCCCGTTTGAATCCTCCAAGGGGATTCCGACCCCCCCTACCGCCATCCAGTTCCCGGCGGTCCGCCCGCCGGGAACCGGATGGCGGTAGGGGGGGTCGCGGGGCCCCTGGGGGCCCCTGCAGTGCCCATGCCACTGGCATGGGCACTGCAGGGGCCCCAGTAAGAGGGCCCCTACGAGTATTTCACTGTCTGCTTGGCAGACAGTGAAATACGTGACGGGTGCAACAGCACCCGTCGCACCTTCCCACTCCGCCGGCTCGATTACGAGCCGGCTTCATCGTGGGAAGGACGGTTTCCCCTGGGCTGGCGGGCGGCCTTTTGGAGGCCGCCCGCCAGCCCAGGGGAAACCTCAAAATACCCACCGCGGTCTTCCGACCGCGGTACGGTATTTTGGCGGCTCCCGCCGGGCGCGCGGTGACCGCGCCCGGCGGGAGTCAGAATGACCCCCATAGTTCAGTAAGGATTTATTGAAGTAACTGCATCTTAGATAAAAAAAAACATGTATGGCAATAACTAGGATGATAAAACACAATAAAAGCAAGCAGGTGACTGAAAGAGTGAAACACAAAAACAGTCCTACCACACTGTCACTAAGAGTGATTGATATTTCTCCTGCCTATGCTATATTTGAGCACAGCATAATAAGCCTAATCCACCCTTCAGGTTTCCCTCTGGGAGAACATCATCCCTCATACCTGGAAAAAGAAGCCTGTAGTCTAGAGAGAGACTTTTCCCATGTAGAGCAGGGGTTTGGCCATCTAAGCAAGTTGCTGTAGCGAAGCAATCCGCAATCAGCATACAGTCATGGTCATCTGGTTGGAATATCCCTCTAACGTGTTTGGGACAAAGAGGTGTTTTTATAATAAAACAGCTGACATTCTAAGAAATGGTATGAGTGTGTGTTTTTCTGTGAATGATGGAGACACAGCATACCACATTTGTCAGCAACCCTATCTGACAGTAGCCTTCGGAGAAAGCAGAGTGAAATAAATGTCCTACTAAGAACGTAATGCTTTCCTAGGCGAAAGGACAATGAGATAAAGAAAATAAAACAGCACCGCAAATGTGACTATTGCTAGAAAAATATAGTGATGCTGAATAAAATATAACTGGGCTAAAGGGGACAGCAGCAGGCCTAGTTAGCTAAAATAGCGTGTCTAAAATATGCCTAAAATAGGTGGTTAAAAAAACTCAAGCTAAAATAAGTCTAATAAAACCCTAGCAATAAAGCAAATAAACATATATGTCAATAGTGACAAACTAAGAGACACAGGAGCAGAAAAGGACAACGGAGAAACCACATGTGGCGCAAAAAGGCCAAATTCAGAAGACAGTGGCATTTTGGAAATCACCAATTACATCCGGGACAATTGAAGCCAGGAGACATTCCATTTCGGCAGGTGGTAGAATATCCAGATCATATCCAAGGAAAACCACAGAGCACTCGTGTTCCAAAGCCTGAGCTCCAGCTGAGGCAGCAGCGTTCTGTGTCGTGCCCATCGTTAAGTTAAGAGTCACAGAATCCACAAAGGGCAACTCATAAACGGCTTCCTGTAGCAAACGCACCCTCAACGTGCATGTCTGACAATGAGCCCTCATAGAGAACATCAACAAATCAGCATCCAATGAAAGTAAGTGCTGCGTAGAAAGACAGATTTCAGTGCACATTCAAAGAGGCACCAGATGCATTGAAAGACGGGCTGCACACAATACAAAACTGGTCAGAAAGGCAAAGACCAGACACACTTCAGTTGTTCCAGGAGTGGTGCTCCAAAATACTGCATCATTCATTCACAACACAGTTGCACTGGCGGAAGCGCTTTCTTTCCTCCTTGCTGTGAAGGGACAGCCATTGCGCAGAAAAAGTAACAACAGCAAAATGCCACCCATTACAGCCAAAGTAATCGGAAATCCCCCGAAAACATTAAAATTTGAAAGTATGGCTGAAGGTATTAAGCTGAATATGAAGGAGAAGGTGTGAATGAAACCAGCACCAACAGCCTTAAAAAAGTGGACGATTCCAGTAGTACTGGACGCATTAAATATTTGTCCCACGAGTTCACCAAAGACCTCTTTCATGCCATTGAAGCATTTGTACGAGAAGGGAAGCTCCGACACCTTGTGTATGTAACTATCTCTTAGCCTTTCATATCTGCCCACTGGAATGTGTTTCAAACAGGATGTGAATTGAAGTGTTGAAATGTGCACATTTATAATCCCAGGTATTTGCCACTCAGTAGATGGTATTTCAGCCACAGCAAAAGGCAACTTTTCAAATTTCTAGATATTTAACATGACATATGTTGCTTCCTTCTTAGCCATAATTTGTTGTTGTCGCGGTAAATTAAATGTTGAAAAAATGTCCCTTGCGCTCATGTGTTGCCAGAGAACGCGACCTGCTTTCAGTGTTTGTAACGTCCAACCTAACTGCATAATGGATCTTAGCTTACTTTGTCCATGTTGCAAAAATGACACATCACTCTGTACTATGTCTATTGCAGGGGACACAATATTATTTAAGGTGTATATTCGGTCGGACAAGGGTGTTAATCCCATTATCAACAACGGCTAATGCTTTCTGTAAATTTTCCTGATCTATTTGCCTTAACCGGGCAACCGCTTCTTGTTGGGAAAGCTTCCATATTTCATTGTATGCCTTATATAAGAAGCGTTTTCTGCGTTATCTTCTGGGGCCTAACAGAAAATCCTGTAAATCTGTGTTATTGGACAGGAGACTTAGATGTTCTTTGACAGCATTCAGTGAGGAACCCTTCAAGCATTGCTGGCATAGTTTTCCTACACTATATGTTGTCACTATACCCGAGTGTTTGGAGGACACATAGCGAGGTTCCGCCTACTTATTCTAAAACCCCCCGAGGAGTTTACAAAACGTGTGTGGCACCCATTGCTGTCTAAAGGCCATAATAACCACCCACCAGGACGTGAAAGTGATGTGTTAAATGTTTCATTCTGGATCCAATCATTGAGCTGATCTTAAGACGCATTTATATACTTTTGCCATTTGTAAAATTTAGCAGGGGCAGGAATACTGGGCGCATTCAGTGCCTTAATGTTTGCTATGCCTAAACGACTTGTTTGTTGTACTGTTTCATTTAAAAATATCATTTGAACAGGAATCATGCATGCTCTAAATAAAGCTTCTTTCCCTCTTATTTGCCAGCTTTTAGTTCCCCACACACTTTTTAAGTTAATCGACTTCAACCAGTGCTCGTAGCCTTCTAAAGCCAATCGGGAAACAAAGGAATCAGAATAAATTAATTTTGAATCTGTCAATAAAACATGTTGAGTTTCCATTACTGGCAATTTGATATAATATGACTCAGCATTTTTAACATTGTGCCCAGAAAAATATGCAAACTTTTCAGTATACTTTTTAGAACTGCCTACTGGTGGAGTCAGGCAGTGCTCCCACTGTGTGTATTTAAAAATAGTCTTTGGGGTACTTGCTCTGTGAATGAAATAATGTCCATAGTAATTAGAAGAGAACATAGCTCCATAATTTCCTTCAAATTAGTACACATCTTCATTTTCAAATACTGTATAATACTGTCGATCTACGAGGCATCATAGCATTAACAGTTTTCACATCCCAATTATCAGAAACCACTCCGGGTGTGATTACATCATTCATAGAAAGTTTGAATACAAATGGTATTTGAATGACCTCAGGAGGCCCATATATATCAAATAATACTTTATCCCAATCCCATAAGGAATTGGTATGGCTGTAATGGTCACTAGGGACAAGTCTCTGCAAATTGTGTGTGATGCAAAATGTGGTTTTAGGACCTCATCCACCAGTTCAACTGTAGAGCTTTCAGGAAGGAAATGACCATATATAAGGAAAAAGAAAACAATAACAAACCCAATCCAAAGGAGGAAAATAAGTATAGTTAATAAGAGCCATAGATAGTTCCATGGACAAATTAAATAGTTAATTTTGAGCCAATGTATCTGATTACATGCTCTTGACAGTTTTGTTGCAGTAGAGGCGGATGAGTCAGTGAAAGTGTCATTAACGTCGACAAAATAAAAAGAATAAGTTCATGCAAAAACTGGAGCTGTGTTTTGAAGAGGAGAACTTGCAGAAGACTCCCTCAGTGGTTCATAGTAGACTATGCCGTCTATTTGTGTAGAATTTGAATAAAATTGCTCATTATCACCAGTAATTATTGTAGAAGTAGTTGTTACTGGAAAAAATGAAAGCTCATTTTTCACCCTCCCCAAGCTCAGAGAGGTCTCAGAGTTGTGTTGAAGACTTGTAGGGAACATCCTGTTCTGTAGTGGGAAGGATTCGTGTACTACCCAGGAGTCCTCTAGGTCTGCTGTGCAGGATCAGCCACATGGTGTAACTTGACATTGTCAATGGAAACAAAGCAATTTTCTTTAGAAGTAGGCAGCGGTGGTAGAATGACAGTTCTGGTACTGTGTATTCCCAGGACTGGAACTGGTGCACGATAAGAAGGACCAAACTCCTTTTACACAGCAATCTTTCCACGCACTAGATCCCCAAGTTTCGGAATCCAGCCGGTAGACATTACTGGTACATCCCTAATTCCAGAGGAGGCAGCACTGGCAGACGCGTTGTCATCACGGAATTGTTGTAAATCCTGCAAGTGACACGTGAATTTATGTCAAAGGGTGTATCTGCTGCCTCCACACCAGGACCATCAAGATCTGGAATATACATTTGTGTTCCAAACAGGCATTCATATGAAGTACGCCCCCCCAGGGACCTTCTGGGCAGATTGTTAAGTGCTCTCTGAACTCCATCCAGGTGTGTAAGCCAACTAGGACCCGTGCCTAATATTCTAGCTGTTAAGGATTGCTTCAAATATCGGTTTTGTCACTCCACGACACTATTTCCCTCAGGATGAAATTGAGACAAGTACTGCAGTTGGACCCCTAATAAAGCCATGCCATCCCTGAAAGCCCTTGAGGCAAAAGCAGGGCCCTGGTCTGAGTGGAAAGCCACAACAGCATATGTGCCGATAAAGACTTGCAAATCTTTAATAACAGTTCAAACGTCAGCCGAGCGTTGTGGCCAAACCCATCGAAATCTGGAGCATGAGTCAACGCGACTAAAATGTACTTGTATTCATTATCTGGTGTCAGGGGACCACAATGGTCCAAGTACACACATTGTAATGGTTTGTTGGAAATTAAGAGGGGTGTCTGCAGTGGGCGTTTGATGGTGGATCCTTTAATTTGCTGGCAGATGTCACAACAAAGGACATACTGCTTGGTCTGCTTGTAGAGACCTGGCCACCAATAACGTGCTTGTAGGAGTGAAATTGTAGTTGCCACACCAGCATGGGCATAAGCAACTCCCTCCTGCGCTTCTTTTATTAACTCAGATCTTAAGTCTTTATTGGGAATCACACGATCTCCCACACCTAGTATTGTTACTGGTGCTGTAAAAATGCCTGCCATGCAGTAGGAATATTTAGCAGGATATGCTTTAGGTAAGTGTGTGCCGTCAGCCAAAGCTTTCCCCGCTGCCAGTGTTTCATTATCCACTTTCAATTTAGAAGGAGTTACTTCAGCAACAGAAACCAGGGTCACTGCTAAATTGGCTACCTCATCAGCAAAAGTGTTGCCTTTAACGTGTATTCCAACACGCTGATGTCCTAGTGTATGTACAACATGGACTTTATGTAGCATTTCTTTCAGATTCGCTACTTTCCCCCACAGAAATCTGTGTTTAATGGTGTTGCCTTTTGAACCTCTAAACCAATTTTTGCTCCAGTAATGCAGATATTAATTGAAGGACTGGACACAATAGTACGAATCACAGACAATCAATGTCATCTGCTCAGGATCCATATGCTCTAGTGCCATCACCAGAGCCTTGAGCTCAGCACGTTGTGCAGTGGAAACTCCTAGAGTCTGCGTGTAAGTATTTTGTGGATGAAACTTGCCATGGAACTTGCTATCCTTCGTGTATCCACTCACGACTGTGCAAGCAACGGAGTACTGATGTTTGTTGCCTATTGCTGATTGGGCTGAACCACAAGTTTACAGAATTGTCTGATATAGTTCGATAGGCAATGTATTTGCTGGTACTGGATACTCAAGTTCATTTTGTAAGACTTCTTGGGTCTGTAATTTTGAGTCAAAAACATAATCAACATCAGTGGCCATTAGAGATGTTGCCCATTGCATCCAACGTGGATGGTTTAATGCATTGTGTATAATCTGGAATATATGCTCTTCCCAAATTAAAAAAATCCAATACTGACTAGAGCTGTTATATTGTGTTTGGTAGTAGCTGTGCACATTTTTCTAAGAATTGGGGTGCAGGGTTCTTGCCTTCATCCGACAGTTCGTATCCCAGAAACAAGACACGAAGGAAGGCTATTTTCATTTTTTTGAAGTTGAATTTGGAGCCGATTTCAGCAAATCCTACAACAATGCGGGCTACCCGTCTTAAATGTTGGTCATCGTCTGTAAGATAGATGTCATCTGCATATGACAACACCTCAGGTTTAATGTTGTGTAGAACAGATGTTACATGAGCTGAGAACAGTCCTGGGATGCTCTTGTACCCTTGTGGGAGTTGGCAGAATTGTTTCTGAGAGCCAAGGGCACTAAACCTTGGTAAGTCCCTACTTTCAGCCGCTATGTTTTGGCAGAAGAACCCGTTGGATATATCCAGGGTCGTCTTGTATTTGTTGCGCACTCTGTTGTTCATGAGTGCTGTGCTGTGTGCATTTTGTATTACAAATGTGTGACTGTTTAAATGTCTGTGTCACGGGCTACTCGTCGTTTATGTCTTTGGCCCACTGGAACTGCAGAAAGGTCTTGATTCTTGCAGGTTCTGCCTTGACCCAGGTAGGGGCAGCCCTTTCTGGTAGCCACGGTGCTGCTGATGGAGGAACGCCAAAAGCAGTCTGTGCCCTCCAAAAGGAGCCCCAGAGGACTAAACCCAAAAGAGAAAAATCTCTAAGCAGGAACTCCCTGGAACAAAAAGAAGCAAAAAGGTAAGTCTTCCAACAGGAAAAATAATACTGAAAGAAGCTGGAACAGACGAGGAAAAAATAACTGGCGAAAAAGTAGCAGGAGCGAAGATCACCACCAAAAGAAGTATTGCAGTGCAAGGAGAACAAGAATCACTCACCTTATATACCCAAGAACAGGAAATGACCAACAGGAAGTAGAACGTCACCATATTGGATTGGGAAAGAAACATAGGAACATATAGAGAAAAGACACCATGTTGAAAAAGGTTCCTAAAGCATGCAGGGAAAAAGAAGGCATGCTGGGAAGAAGAAAGAACATGGCAGCTGAAGAAGCACATAAATACATGAGGAAGAGAAGAAAAAGAAAAGAAGGAAATAAAAAAGAACAGGCTCACCAGGTAAGTGAGGGGTGTGGGGGAAGGTGCCCAAGTAAATATTGAGGGCGTGCTGCGCCCAGAACTCAACAAGACCCTATGCCCAAGTTAGGGCCTCGAGTGAGAAAGTAATGTACAGCAGGGGCATGGTGCACTCGGCCTCCACGAATCGCGGCCGCGCCCCAAGCCGAATGCTCGGCTCGCACCACGACTATTCTATATGACTGGTCAGGTTTGGCGACCGGAAATAGTGGATCATTTATTTATGAATTTGAGGGTTCAAGTACACCATGGTACTCTAATTGGTTGAGGATTTCCCAGCACAGGTACTTTTGCATCATACTTCATTGGATATTGTGGTTGAGATTGGGGTTGGGATTTTATTGGTATTACGTGGTAGGGGGAATCTTTGTCCCACGCTACATGATTGCGATATAACACAGGTGTCTGCGCCATTTCCCAAAGATTGGCGTACATTTCAACGACTTTCCTAGGAAGAAGGGGCGAGAAGGACTTTTCAATAACATCCCCTCCGTAAGGGAGATCACTGACAAATTCTGGCAGCCAATCTTTTTTTAGCCAGCAACATATCATAAATGGAGACGACGTGGTCCCAAAAGATGGCGTCTATCCTACGTTCAATGTCTCCCTCTAACTGAATAATTACTTTATACACCCTGTCAGGTGGAGACACTCATGCCCGCAGTCTCAACTTGCAAGAAGTCATCAGTTGCTGTGACCTCCAGATGCTCTTGAAGATCCTGGTGAACTATTGTGACCTCTGCCGCACTGTCTAGCAGTGCTAGTGCCCACTTCTTGTTCTTCAGTAAAGCCCTCTTCCTGAGTGGCATGTCGGATTGTAACTGCTGACACTTTTTTCTTTTTCTCGGGTTCATGTACTCAGGCCATATTTATACTTTTTGACGCAAAACAGCGCCGGTGCTGGTTTGCGTCAAAAAACTTACCGCCGGCTAACACCAATCCAATGCGCCAGGCAGGCGCCTTATTTATGGATTGATGTTAGCCGGCGTAGGAGAAAATGGGGGTTGTGCGTCAAAAAATGGTGCAAGCCAGGTTACAGTAAAAAATCATGGCTCTAACCGGACTTGCGCCATTTTTTGACGCACAACCCCCATGGAAATTACTCCTGTCTTAGCAAAGACAGGAGTCATGCCCCCCTGCCCAATGGCCATGCCCAGGGGACTTGTGTCCCCTGGGCATGGCCACTGGCCACAGTGGCATGTAGGGGTGCCCAAGTTAGGCCCCCCTATGCCACAATTTGTTTTTTTTTAAAATACTTACCTCAACTTACCTGTACTTATCTGGGATGAGTCCCCCCATCCATGGGTGTCCTCCCGGGGTGGGTGGGGGTGGCAGGGGGTGGCCCTGGGGGTAGGGAAGGGCACCTCTGGACTGCTTCCATGGTCAGACACAATAGACATGAGCCCACAGTCCCTTAACGCCTGCCCTCACCCAGGCGTTAAAAAACTGCGCACATTAGGCAGGGTTCCATTTTTTAAGGCCCGCCCCTTCCTGTGCGTCAAAATGACGCGGGAGTATAAATAAGGCGCATAGACCTTAAAGTCATTTTTTGGACGGGAATGCCTACCTTGCATGTCGTTAACGCAAGGCGGTTTCCCGCGTCCAGAAAATGACCCATACGGAGGAATTTTGACGTTCGCGGAGTCGGGCGTCATAGTATAAATATGGTGCAAGGTTTGCGCTGAATGTGCGTCAAAATGTTTGACGCACATTCGGCACAAACAGAGTATAAATATGCCTCTCAATTTGCTGCTCTGACGGCCCTCCTCTCTCAATGCGTTTTTCTGGTGAGTCCTGAAAGGAACGAGATTGGCATGTATTAGTATATTGATATTTGTCAGGTATCTTTATGTTATCTCTATTTCTAAGGTTATATCTGTTTTGTGGGGTCTCCACATGCAGAGATTCTACCCTTTCCTTTTTAGGTGTTTGTTGTTTTTTATCCCAGCGTTTTTTGGAACCTTCAGGTGCTTGCTTGGTAAAATCTTTATTAGGTCTACCTTGAAGTTGTGATTTGGCCACCAGACTATCTTGACCAATACTATAATAGGTCGCAGCGATAATCTTCGGCAGCTCTCGTTCTTGATCCTGTACAGGAACATCCCGGAGCCGCATGCGCACTGCTAATGCCACTGCTTCCCCTTCAAGGTTGCGTTATATTATTGAAGATACTATGGCAAAATTGCCCATTAATTGCATCCCCAAATCCAGAGCTGGGGCATCCAAAAGGAGCCCCAGAGGAAAAAACCCAAAAGAGAAAAATCTCTAAGCAGGAACTCCCTGGAACAAAAAGAAGCAAAAAGGTAAGTCTTCCAACAGGAAAAATAATACTGAAAGAAGCTGGAACAGATGAGGAAAAAATAACTGGCGAAAAAGTAGCAGGAGCGAAGATCACCACCAAAAGAAGTATTGCAGCGCAAGGAGAACAAGAATCACTCACCTTATATACCCAAGAACAGGAAATGACCAACAGGAAGTAGAACGTCACCATATTGGATTGGGAAAGAAACATAGGAACATATAGAGAAAAGACACCATGTTGAAAAAGGTTCCTAAAGCATGCAGGGAAAAAGAAGGCATGCTGGGAAGAAGAAAGAACATGGCAGCTGAAGAAGCACATAAATACATGAGGAAGAGAAGAAAAAGAAAAGAAGGAAATAAAAAAGAACAGGCTCACCAGGTAAGTGAGGGGTGTGGGGGAAGGTGCCCAAGTAAATATTGAGAGCGTGCTGCGCCCAGAACTCAACAAGACCCTATGCCCAAGTTAGGGCCTCGAGTGAGAAAGTAATGTACAGCAGGGGCATGGCGCACTCGGCCTCCACGAATCGCGGCCGCGCCCCAAGCCGAATGCTCGGCTCGCACCACGACTATTCTATATGACTGGTCAGGTTTGGCGACCGGAAATAGTGGATCATTTATTTATGAATTTGAGGGTTCAAGTACACCATGGTACTCTAATTGGTTGAGGATTTCCTAGCACAGGTACTTTTGCATCATACTTCATTGGATATTGTGGTTGAGATTGGGGTTGGGATTTTATTGGTATTACGTGGTAGGGGGAATCTTTGTCCCACCCTGCATGATTGCGATATAACACAGGTGTCTGCGCCATTTCCCAAAGATTGGCGTACATTTCAACGAGTTTCCTAGGAAGAAGGGGCGAGAAGGACTTTTCAATAACATCCCCTCCGTAAGGGAGATCACTGACAAATTCTGGCAGCCAATCTTTTTTTAGCCAGCAACATATCATAAATGGAGACGACGTGGTCCCAAAAGATGGCGTCTATCCTACGTTCAATGTCTCCCTCTAACTGAATAATTACTTTATACACCCTGTCAGGTGTGGAGACACTCATGCCCGCAGTCTCAACTTGAAAGAAGTCATCAGTTGCTGTGACCTCCAGATGCTCTTGAAGATCCTGGTGAACTATTGTGACCTCTGCCGCACTGTCTAGCAGTGCTAGTGCCCACTTCTTGTTCTTCAGTAAAGCCCTCTTCTTGAGTGGCATGTTGGATTGTAACTGCTGACACTTTTTTCTTTTTCTCGGGTTCATGTACTCAGGCCATATTTATACTTTTTGACGCAAAATAGCGCCGGTACTGGTTTGCGTCAAAAAACTTACCGCCGGCTAACGCCAATCCAGACGGGTGCCTTATTTATGGATTGATGTTAGCCGGCGTAGGAGAAAATGGGGGTTGTGCATCAAAAAATGGTGCAAGCCAGGTTACAGTAAAAAATCATGGCTCTAACCGGACTTGCGCCATTTTTTGACGCACAGCCCCCGTGGAAATTACTCCTGTCTTAGCAAAGACAGGAGTCATGCCCCCCTGCCCAATGGCCATGCCCAGGGGACTTGTGTCCCCTGGGCATGGCCACTGGCCACAGTGGCATGTAGGGGTGCCCAAGTTAGGCCCCCCTATGCCACAAAAAAAGAATTAAAACAAATACTTACCTCAACTTATCTGTACTTTCCTGGGATGAGTCCCCCATCCATGGGTGTCCTCCTGGGGTGGGTGGGGGTGGCAGGGGGTGGACCTGGGGGCAGGGAAAGGCACCTCTGGACTGCTTCCATGGTCAGAGACAATAGACATGAACCCACAGTCCCTTAACGCATGCCCTCACCCAGGCGTTAAAAAACTGCGCACATTAGGCAGGGCTCAGTTTTTTAAGGCCCGCCCCTTCCTGTGCGTCAAAATGACGCGGGAGTATAAATAAGGCGCATAGGCCTTAAAGTCATTTTTTGGATGGGAATGCTTACCTTGCATGTCGTTAACGCAAGGCGGTTTCCCGCGTCCAGAAAATGACGCATACGGAGGAATTTTGACGTTCGCGGAGTCGGGCGTCATAGTATAAATATGGTGCAAGGTTTGCGCTGAATATGCGTCAAAATGTGTGACGCACATTCGGCACAAGCAGAGTATAAATATGCCTCTCAATTTGCTGCTCTGACCGCCCTCCTCTCTCAATGCGTTTTTCTGGTGACTCCTGAAAGGAACGATATTGGCATGTATTAGTATATTGATATTTGTCAGGCATCTTTATGTTATCTCTATTTCTAAGGTTATATCTGTTTTGTGGGGTCTCCACATGCAGAGATTCTACCCTTTCCTTTTTAGGTGTTTGTTGTTTTTTATCCCAGCGTTTTTTGGAACCTTCAGGTGCTTGCTTGGTAAAATCTTTATTAGGTCTACCTTGAAGTTGTGATTTGGCCACCAGACTATCTTGACCAATACTAGAATAGGTCTCAGCGATAATCTTCGGCAGCTCTCGTTCTTGATCCTGTACAGGAACATCCCGGAGCCGCATGCGCACTGCTAATGCAACTGCTTCCCCTTTAAGGTTGCTTAATATTGTTGAAGATACTATGGCAAAATTGCCCATTAATTGCATCCCCAAATCCAGGGCTGGGGCATCCAAAAGGAGCCCCAGAGGAAAAAACCCAAAAGAGAAAAATCTCTAAGCAGGAACTCCCTGGAACAAAAAGAAGCAAAAAGGTAAGCCTTCCAACAGGAAAAATAATACTGAAAGAAGCTGGAACAGTTGAGGAAAAAATAACTGGCGAAAAAGTAGCAGGAACGAAGATCACCACCAAAAGAAGTATTGCAGCGCAAGGAGAACAAGAATCACTCACCTTATATACCCAAGAACAGGAAATGACCAACAGGAAGTAGAACGTCACCATATTGGATTGGGAAAGAAACATAGGAACATATAGAGAGAAGACACCATGTTGAAAAAGGTTCCTAAAGCATGCAGGGAAAAAGAAGGCATGCTGGGAAGAAGAAAGAACATGGCAGCTGAAGAAGCACATAAATACATGAGGAAGAGAAGAAAAAGAAAAGAAGGAAATAAGAAAGAACAGGCTCACCAGGTAAGTGAGGGGTGTGGGGGAAGGTGCCCAAGTAAATATTGAGGGCGTGCTGCGCCCAGAACTCAACAAGACCCTATGCCCAAGTTAGGGCCTCAAGTGAGAAAGTAATGTACAGCAGGGGCATGGCGCACTCGGCCTCCACGAATCGCGCCGCGCCCCAAGCCGAATGCTCGGCTCGCACCACGACTATTCTATATGACTGGTCAGGTTTGGCGACCGGAAATAGTGGATCATTTATTTATGAATTTGAGGGTTCAAGTACACCATGGTACTCTAATTGGTTGAGGATTTCCTAGCACAGGTACTTTTGCATCATACTTCATTGGATATTGGGGTTGAGATTGGGGTTGGGATTTTATTGGTATTACGTGGTAGGGGGAATCCTTGTCCCACCCTACATGATTGCGATATAACACAGGTGTCTGCGCCATTTCCCAAAGATTGGCGTACATTTCAACGAGTTTCCTAGGAAGAAGGGGCGAGAAGGACTTTTCAATAACATCCCCTCCGTAAGGGAGATCACTGACAAATTCTGGCAGCCAATCTTTTTTTAGCCAGCAACATATCATAAATGGAGACGACGTGGTCCCAAAAGATGGCGTCTATTCTACGTTCAATGTCTCCCTCTAACTGAATAATTACTTTATACACCCTGTCAGGTGTGGAGACACTCATGCCCGCAGTCTCAACTTGCAAGAAGTCATCAGTTGCTGTGACCTCCAGATGCTCTTGAAGATCCTGGTGAACTATTGTGACCTCTGCCGCAATGTCTAGCAGTGCTAGTGCCCACTTCTTGTTCTTCAGAAAAGCCCTCTTCCTGAGTGGCATGTCGGATTGTAACTGCTGACACTTTTTTCTTTTTCTCTGGTTCATGAACTCAGGCCATATTTATACTTTTTGACGCAAAACAGCGCCGGTGCTGATTTGCGTCAAAAAACTTACCGCCGGCTAACGCCAATCCAATGCACCAGGCGGGCGCCTTATTTATGGATTGATGTTAGCCGGCGTAGGAGAAAATGGTGGTTGTGCGTCATAAAATGGTGCAAGCCAGGTTACAGTAAAAAATCATGGCTCTAAACGGACTTGCGCAATTTTTTTACGCACAAACCCCATGGAAATTACTCCTGTCTTAGCAAAGACAGGAGTCATGCCCCCCTGCCCAATGGCCATGCCCAGGGGACTTGTGTCCCCTGGGCATGGCCACTGGCCACAGTGGCATGTAGGGGTGCCCAAGTTAGGCCCCCCTATGCCACAAAAAAAGAATAAAAAAAAATACTTACCTCAACTTACCTGTACTTACCTGGGATGAGTCCCCCCATCCATGGGTGTCCTCCCGGGGTGGGTGGGGGTGGCAGGGGGTGGCCCTGGGGGCAGGGAAGGGCACCTCTGGACTGCTTCCATGGTCAGAGACAATAGACATGAGCCCACAGTCCCTTAACGCCTGCCCTCACCCAGGCGTTAAAAAACTGCGCACATTAGGCAGGGCTCTGTTTTTTAAGGCCCGCCCTTTCCTGTGCGTCAAAATGACGCGGGAGTATAAATAAGGCGCATAGGTCTTAAAGTCATTTTTTGGACGGGAATGCCTACCTTGCATGTCGTTAACGCAAGGCGGTTTCCCGCGTCCAGAAAATGACCCATACGGAGGAATTTTGACGTTCGCGGAGTCGGGCGTCATAGTATAAATATGGTGCAAGGTTTGCGCTGAATGTGCGTCAAAATGTTTGACGCACATTCGGCACAAACAGAGTATAAATATGCCTCTCAATTTGCTGCTCTGACCGCCCTCCTCTCTCACTGCGTTTTTCTGGTGAGTCCTGAAAGGAACGAGATTGGCATGTATTAGTATATTGATATTTGTCAGGCATCTTTATGTTATCTCTATTTCTAAGGTTATATCTGTTTTGTGGGGTCTCCACATGCAGAGATTCTACCCTTTCCTTTTTAGGTGTTTGTTGTTTTTTATCCCAGCGTTTTTTGGAACCTTCAGGTGCTTGCTTGGTAAAATCTTTATTAGGTCTACCTTGAAGTTGTGATTTGGCCACCAGACTATCTTGACCAATACTAGAATAGGTCTCAGCGATAATCTTCGGCAGCTCTCGTTCTTGATCCTGTACAGGAACATCCCGGAGCCGCATGCGCACTGCTAATGCAACTGCTTCCCCTTTAAGGTTGCTTAATATTATTGAAGATACTGTGGCAAAATTGCCCATTAATTGCATCCCCAAATCCAGGGCTGGGGCATCTTGAATTTGTTTTAACACTTCCGGAAGATTGGCAAGTGTTAGTGTACCATGTGCGGTAGAATAGAGTGTAGCAAATACTGTGTCCCATGTATTGCAGTTATCAACTGTGGGAACCATCCCGAATGGCAAGCACATAGTGAGAATTCTATGTTTATCCTGAGGTCCCGTATGTGCTTCCAGTGCATTTATTTTTTGTGCTAACCAAAACCTAAATTTTCTCCCACTTGGCTGGTGCCTTACCCATGATCAAATGTAAAGTAGTAGGGTTAATGCCTGGCATAACCGTATGTGGTTGCGCTGGGGCAGCACGTGCTGGGTTAGTATTTAATGTTTGCATTACAAACTGTACTAACAGTCTGTGTGTTGTTGTGAGCTCTATATATAGGTGGTGGACATCAGCTACCGCTAAGGTTGCTGCAGCAGGGTGTGGTGTACATGTGGCCAATAAGAGCCAGGACGGGCTATCATTGCTCAGTGGACCTAACCTAACATGTAATGTTGTATGTGGTAGGTCGCCATCAAGCCAGTTATTATGGTTTTGATAAGATATATGCATAAGCTCTGTATTGTGCAGGTACGTTTGCAGGTGTGTAGTGATGAAATGTATTTGTGTTCCCAACTGCTGCTGGAAAGGTGACCCAAGGATAAAAAAATTCAGTTCTGTAGGCTGGATGAGCCTCGACAATAAATGTGACTGGAGCCCGCTGGGCCGTTAGGCCATTTGGCCAATAAATGTGCAGTGAGGGGAGGTCGCATATTTACTGCAATTGCCACACGTTGCGGGTTCGCCATATTAATGGTAGATCTATGTTCAGAGATAAGGACACCATCTGGATATTGGTCCTCTTAAGGTCCAAGCTTCAACAACCTACAGCTCAAGATAGGTGCTATCTATTTAGCTGAGAAGGAAATTCTCAATACCACAGATGCCTTCATATATAGTTTTGAGGTGTCTTTAGCCTTTAGTGAGACAGAGATACTTAGGAGGGTCCAAATATTAGTGCCTAACCAAACATTGGTGGCGCCATGTTGCGTAGGTTCTCATTATGCTAATGAAGCTACTGGATTTGGGCAGCAGAATCACATAGATTGTCTGTACTGAGTACGATTCCACACCATATGATGCATGTCGGCCTAATCGGGGTTCTACGGCTAACTAGCGGTGCCTCATCTCTGGTCGAGATGATTGTGGCAATCGGGTGCATGACAGAAAAGACTCCTGAGAGAAATCGTGGCCAATCAGATATTATCCCTTTCTCTCAGTTACCAAAGTCTCTCATAGGCAAAGACAACATAGGCAGAATATAGTTCAATACGGATTTATTGAAGTAACTGCATCTTAGATAAAAAAGCATGTTTGGCAACAACTAGGATGATAAAACACAATAAGAGCAAGCAGGTGACTAAAAGAGTGAAACACAAAAACAGTCCTACCATACTGTCACTAAGAGTGATTGATATTTCTCCTGCCGACCCTATATCTGAGCACAGCATAATAAACCTAATCCACACTTCAGGTTTCCCCCCTGGGAGAACATACCTCATACCTGGAGAAAGAAGCCTGTAGTCTAGAGAGACACCGTCCCCATGTGGATCAGGGGTTTGGCAGTCTAAGCAAGTAGCTGTAGCGAAGCACTCAGCATATAGTTGTGGTCATCTGGCTGGACTCTCCCTCTAACGTGTTTGGGACAAAGTGGTGTTTTTCTAATAAAACAGCTGACATTCTAAGAAATGGTCCCCACGTATAACTGTGAATGTTGGAGACACAGCATACCACGTTTGTCGGCAACCCTATCTGACTGTAGCCTTGGAGAAAGCACAGAGTGAAATAAATGTCCTACTAAGAACGTAATGCTTTCCTAAGTGAAAGGACAATGAGATAAAGAAAACAAAACAGCACCGCAAATGTGACTATTGCTAGAAAAATAATGCGATGCTGAATAACATATAACTGGGTTAAAGTGCACAGCAGCAGGCCTAGTTAGCTAAAATAATGTGTCTAAAATATGGCTAAAATAGCTATACAACAATCCCAGGCTAACCATAATGACTCCAAGGGTCAGTTGGTTGACTGCCTGTGTGAGCTACATGGACACAACAAGCTTCTGAGGTTTCAGTTTGACTGCCCAGCTGACCTGCTGCAATTAGACTTACCGGACCTGCAACTGGACCTGCCTGAGACCTGCTTGCCTCTGCTGGAGCACATACTTGATACCCAAGAGGTGTCTTCCTAAGTCCTGGGCCCTTGGTTGGCATCAGAGTGTGCTCCTCCTAAAGAAAAGGTGAAAATCTTGAAGTTTGGGCTCCTCACAACTGTTAGCAGGTCTGTTTGGGCCGAAACTCTGCCAAGTGCGACAACCTATATCAGCAACAGATTCCTGTAGGTCCCTGTGGAACTAGAGGCGTGTGCCAGTGATGTAGTTTCCTTTCACATAATTACACAAAGGTATGGCAATATTATGTGTATTTATATGAGGTGCAAGTCTGTAATTTCTCTCTATATTTTAGCATGAAATGCATCCTCGTGTCAGTTTTTTGCACAAGGATGCATTTAAACAGCACTGTGCATAACAACCGCTTGGGTTCTGTTTTTCCAGTGCAATTTACTGTTTTACTTTGAATGGTGCAAACTTTAACCAAGAATGGTGCTTAATTACATGATGTGGCATAGTTTATGCTGGCATAATATAGGCCAAAATTGAACCAGATCTTTCTGGATAAGGACATGTCACCCACTTGATTGTGGCATGCTTCATCATAGGCAACTGTACCCTGTACTGGAAAGATAGTACTGCCAGGCAAACTCAACCTATGCAAGGGAGTTGTTAATAAAGTAATACCAGAAAGAAGAGGGATCCAGAGAAATTGCCTTAGGATAAACCCAAAGATGTTTCTTTAATTAGTATGGGTAATTCAGGTAAAATTAAAATCAAGCAATGCAATAGGTCTCACATTTACTTGAGTTGGAGCTATTGGCATTGTAAATGCATAAATTGACTTTTTTTGCCACATTATTTGGTAAACCTTGCTGCATATTTTGGTCCTTTCTGCCACATCTTTTCAGTGGCCCTGCATATAACTATGGGACTAGTAGGCCTACTGGAATATGTTTTTAAACAAGGCCCTTAAGACACAAACTACTCCCAGGTGCAAAACATATTTACTGGGTAGTTGGTACAGGAGACATTGCCCACGGGGCAATGAATAAATAATTATACTCCAAAAATGCATACATAATTGATCACTGTCCCTTTACTGCAGTCTGGGGATTCAAACAAAACACCCGTGATTTTTCACACACTTGAGGAGAGTCATCTCACACGGCTGGCTTCCAACTTTACAATATAACAGTTGGAATGGCTTCTTGAATAGTAGTGTATCATAGTAGAAACACGGTAAAGCCAGGATTGTAGCACTTTACCTGACTGTTTTATCACGGACTGCAGCTACAGCTCATGAGCTGGGGTTGGCTGCCTGTACAGGGTTTGGAAGTGCTGCAGTGCACACATTTCAAAGGTATTTATTTAGGAGTTCAGTAAAGTTGTAATATTGCTCTCAAATAACTAATTATTCCTGGAGTCCCAAAAACAAACATCTTCAAATCAGAAAATAGCCTTAGAGCGCTATGCAGTAACACAGCTCATGCATATAAATGTTAAGGCCTATATATTCGGAGTCCAGCCACTCCCAGCCCCTTCAGCTGACTGTTACAGCTGTGTTTTTTTTTCATTTGTGACGTTTTGCTGTTTATGGTGCGTACAATGTAAAAAATGTAAAAATAACTCTAGCAATCAATATTATGTACTTTTGTCTAGTGTAAGCGTGGAGTCATTATAAGGTAGCGCAGACGGTTAATATGCCTGCTTCAAAGAATATGTATTAAGCAGATCAGAGTGCACATAATGTAAAAATGTCAAAATAACTTAGGCGATTAATGTTCTTTCTGGAGAGAGAACTATTTTGTATTTCTGCCTCTGGGTCAAATCTTGACTATGAAGTCACTCGAGGTCTCTGCTATGTGTCCTGATGAAACATTGTTTTGTCCACGCTCCCTACTCCCTGCTTCTGACTCCCCAGATACCTCATTTCCCACACTGGACACAGTGATACACCCCTACAGCTTGTCTGGGCATGGCAGGTGATAGTGCTTTCAACACACCTCAGGACCTGGATAGAAACTGCTTTCCAATGTGCCTGGAAGCAGTATGACTAATAAAACACAAATACATAAATATTTACCATGTGTTATCCGAGAAGGTAATCCAGTAAGCTACAGATCATGCGAATAAAAGACAAAAGCAAAAATGAAATGACTCTTACTAGGTAACAGTGTAAACAATGTGAGCAGCACTCCAATACCGCTGATCAAGTTCATGCTCTGAGCGCTGTGAGTGCCATCACAGCCACAGAGCACAGACAAAAGAAAAAATGTTTTCTGATGTGCCTGGAAGCACTAGCGCTAACAATAAACAAATACATAAATATTTACCATGCATTATCCGAGAAGGTAATCCGGTAACCTACAGATCACTCGAATAAAAGCCAAATGTAAAAATGAATTGACTCTTATTAGTAACACTGTAAACAATGTGAGCAGTGCTCCAATACCGCCAATCGAGTTCATGCTGTGAGGGCCATGGCAGCCACAGAATGCAGACAAAAGAAAAAAGTAGTTTGCCCACACTGAAGTATATCAGTAATCATACAATAATCCATGTAACAGGGTCAGTCTGCAAGGAGGGAACAAAACCGCCCCAAGGTGGGACAAATGTAAAGCAGTTGCCATTGACAACAAGTGATTTTTGAAAGGGGAACCCACAAACTAATGAAAGTGATGGGCATGAGGTGGGCGTGGTTAAAAGCCCACAATACTTACAACAGGTTAAAGCACTTGCGTCCTCGACCTAAAAAGAGGAATGTCTAATTAGTACTGTGACTCATACATCCTCATTGCTTGCATGTTTCAGCCTGTAGTACTGCCCAAGAGTCCTTCATGAGGGCTAAGCTAGATGCCTATCTAGCTTCTGCATGTACTTGTACATACAGGGCCCAATTCATACTTTACTTGGTTGTAAGACCCCAAGGATGCAACCTAAAGAGGTATATAAAGATAGTGAAATAAAAACATATTAAGTAAATGTACACCACACATGTGCAGACACTGCAAATCAACAAGGCACATGTGGTGAAAGGTGAATACTTGCACTCACCGTCATACAACCTACCCTAAACTTAGATATTTCATGTACTTATTGTTGTAACAGAGGAGGCACCCTCTGTAGTTGCACACTAGTATGGGTAAAAACATTGTTAGTCCAATCTTCATCAGCTTTAGTGAGTGTGCATATGTTCAGCATACTCCCTCTAGTCATGGTTACTTCCACGTTCTTAGTTTCATCCATCATCTGTGGTAATCAGGTAACTATCATTATTCATACACTCAGTCAGAATTGTATGAATTGCAAATAATGTCTCTCATTCTTTGGGCTATTATTTAGCCTGTAGAAAGTCATGTAACACGCTTTGTTGTGTGGTTGGGAATGTCTCACATACAATCTAAACTACCTGTCTCAATAACAGTCATAGTAATCAGGCCACTGCAGTATTTGTAACACACACAAACATTATTCAGACCACTGACTTCATAGAGAGGGTATTCTGGTCTTTTTGTTCCTGACACTTGCCTGCCATCCGCCGTAATGGTGCCGGATGGTCAGACGGACCAGGCGTTTTATATGGTTGGCATACTGGAGTCTCCAGCGAGTTGCATTGTTGTGTGTCACACGCCAGATATTGGTGTGCAGCATCTGACGTCATCGCGGTGTAGCTGTCACAGTGGAACTAGAGAAAAGTAGCTCCTCAAGATTACATGTATCCAAGACCTCTGGTTCAGTGCCAATGGACTGAGAGGATGGAGACTGCTAGGCAAAACATGATGTATTATGTCTTGCCAACAGGTCTCTGCATATATGTTTTTGCCTCAAGCCTGTCAGTCCATCTTTCAAGCATGGGGTAAGGTTACCTATGATGAAGCATGCCACAATAAAGTGGGAGAGGTTTCTTTATCGAAAAATATATGGTTCTAATCGGATTCCATTAGAATGTCGCTAATACAGTTTGTTGCACTTGTGAGCTATTATATTGATAGTCAGGTCATGTCACGATTAGATGTGGGCTTAACTCATATAATTTGCTGTAGTGTAATTACAGAAATATTATGCACAATTATGTGGAATTACGTGAGGAGCATAACCATGCATTAAGCTCTATTTTCGTAGCCCAAAAATAGAACTTAGGATTCATTTTGCACCAGGGAAATACAGCTAAGTGCAATAGGAAGATGAATAGCAGCAGCCAGCAGGTGCTTGAGCTCTGTTCCTCTGCTATTCTGTGGGTGTGTTTGTCCCAAATAACTCTAAACAGCGTTACTTAGATTATCTTTGACACTGGCATGCTGTTATTTCCCACTTATGTGCCCATTCACTGTAAACTTTGGCAACTCATTTTGCAGATGTTTGTGCCTCATTATCGCTCCTGGTGTGATCACTGCAGCCATCTAGAGGTCTTTCCTATTTCAACATTACTGTACATTTCAATTGCAATGTTTGAACCTGGTTAAACGAATACATACTAAAATAAGTTTGACATACTCCATACTTGTATTTTTTCAAAGGGTGTTTATTTAAGTGCTAAGAAGTAGAGAGGCAAGTGCATTGGGATGGGGTGATGATGGAGGAAAGTCCAGGGTATAGTTCCAGTCTATTTGTAGCACAGGTGCATTGTCTATGGGGACATAGGAAGGGGAGCAATGGCAGTTCAAGGTGGACAGGGTGATAGAGTGGGGCACAAGGGTGACAGTCAGGAGAGTCTCATTTCCTGGCGAGGGTCTTGGCAATGGTCTCTGGCTTCTGCCTGGATCACAGGGAACATTTGTGGGGTGGTTCACCTTCTGCAAGGGTAGGGGTGCTGGTGGCCTGTTGGTCCTGTGCGGGCCCTCCTGTCTACTAGCGGCATTGGAGGTGGAAGGCAGTTCAGATGTCTGGCTAGTGGCAGGGGCCCGCTGTTGTGAGTCTGACTCCCTCATAATGTTTGCCATGTCTGCCAGCACCCCTGCTATGGAGACCAGGGTGGTGTTGATGTCCTGCAAGTCCTCCCTGATCCCATGGTACTGTCCTTCCTGCAGCTACCTGTTCTCCTGCACGTTGTCCAGGATCTGGCCCAGTGTATCCTGGGAATGATGGTAGGCTCCCAGGATCTCTGCAAGTGCCTCCTGGAGAGTCGGTTCCCTGGGCCTGTCCTCCCCCTGGTGCACAGAACTCCTCCCAGTTTCCCTGTTGTCCTGTGCCTCTGTCCCCTGAACGGTGTGCCCACTGCCACTGACCCCAGGTCCCTGATTGTCTTGGGTATGAGGTGTGCTCTGGGGTCCCTGTAGTGGTGGACACACTGTCGATTGACGTGTCCTGGGGACAGAGGTGTGGGTGGGTACTGTGGTGGTGTTTCCAGATGGGGGAGGCTCTGTAGTTGTCTGGGACTGTGCCTGGATAACCGACTGTCCAGAGGTCCCTGATGGGCCAGGTTGGTCATCCAGATCCAGGAGACCAGAGTTGCTGTCATCACTGTGGGCCTCTTCAGTTGGGGGACTGGATCCTGCTGGCACCTCTTAGCCGTTGACATTGGCTGGGATACCTGTGGGGATGTAAATGCAGTGTTATTGTTTCTGTGTGTGACATATTGTGCATCAATGGGTTGCCCTCTTTGTTTGTATGTGCCCTGGCAGCTTTCACTTGTGTATGTTGGTGTATGGTGGGATGATTAGTTCTCTCTAGTGTGCACACTTTAGTGATAGGTGTCCATGAAGGTCTGTGAGTGGTGTCCATGCATTGGTATGGCATGCAGGGCTTGGCATTGGGGTTGGTCATATGTGTAGGTGAAGTGTGTGGGATGGAGTGGAGTGATGGGAGTGAGAGTGAGGGGGTGTGATGGCATGCAGGTAAGGGGGGTGATAAGTAGTAAATATTGACTTACCAGTGTGTAGTCCTCCAGGCAAACCAGCGAGTCCCTCAGAATGCAGTATTGCCAAGACTTGCTCCTCCCATGCTGTGAGCTGTTGGGGAGGAGGAGGTGGGGTTCCACCGCCAGTCTTCTGTATGGCGAGCTGGTGCCTTGCTGCAATGGAATGTACCTTCCCCCATAGGTCGTTCCACCTCTTCCTGATGTCGTCACTTGTTCTGGGGTGCTGTCACACGACTTTGACCCTGTCCACGATCCTCTGCCATAGCTCCATCTTCCTAGCAATGGATATCTGCTGGACCTGTGCTCCAAATAGCTGAGGCTCTACCCAGATGATTTTCTGCACCATGACCCTTAGCTCCTCCTCTGTGAATCTGGGGTGTCTTTGTGGTGCCATGGGTGTTGTGTGAGATGTGTAGTTGAGGGTGTGTAGGGTGATGTGTTGGGATGTGTGATGTGGGGTGGGTGGGTGTTGTATAGGTGTAGGTGGTTTGTGGCTCTGGTTTTGTATGTAGGCTCGGTGTCTGTCTCGTGCCAATGGTTTGTTATCGTAAAGAGTGGTGGGTAGTGTGGGTGTGTGTTTTATAGTGGCGCGGGTGTGTGCGTGTGGTGTGTGTATGGGTGTCAGGTGTGTGTTATTTAAATTGATTAATGTAGTGTTGTTTTGTATGTGTGTGTGTATTTTGAGCGCTGTGGTGTGTACCGCCAATGGTTTACCCCTGTTGAATGTCCGCCGTAGTGATTCATGGGTCATAATGTGGTGGGCGTTTTTCAGTTGGCGTAACGGTGTGGGTTTTGATACCGCCAGTTTATCCCTGACCTTTGGTGTGGCGGACTTCTGTCTGTGGCTGAATAGTGACGGATTAGTGTGTGTGTGTCATAATATGGTGAACGGATATCCGCCGCTGCCGCTGTATGTTGGCGCCAGTCAGCATGGTGGTAAGTGGGATTTACCGCCAATGTCATAATGAGGGCCTATGTTTATTGTGCTTTCGTTGTTAAAGGGGCGGGACATTGGGGATGACAGGATCGAGGGGAGTGCACTGTGCACTCCCCTCAGTGCACATGAGACGGCCGGCCAAACTCACATGTTCACTGTACTCTCTCCAGCCGGTACTGTGTTGTTGTGCTGTAAAGAGCAGGCACAGGCTCCCGGTCTGGCTTGGAGTGCCCTGTCTGGGCACTCCCAGCCAATCCTAACACTGCCCTGAGCAGCATCAGAATTGGCCACAGGGCAGGCTGGGAGCCTGTACTGCCTGCGGAGGAGATGGAGGATCAGAGGCACGCAGGTGAGTTTTTTTAAAATTTATTTTATAATATTACTAATATTGTCCCCCCACATGTGCCGCCCTGCCCCTTGTAATCCTCGTGAGCCGCGACTGGTGGCAAGTAATATATATTGACTACATCGGCCCTTTACCTAGAACTAAGAGAGGCAAAAGAAACATTTTAGTTATAACAGACTGTTTCTCCAGGTGGCCAGAGTCTATCCCTGCTGTCAACTGCTCAGCACTAGCAACATGCAAAATACTGATGAAGGATATATTTTTCAAGATTCCACTTTGTATTTCGGCAGGTAACCGATCCCATTTCAAGTCCCGAAGTAATGAAATATTATGTCAAATCTTGGGGATAGAACAAGAATTTCACATCCACTATAAACTGCAAAGTTCTGGGAAAGTAGAGAGACTGAACTTTGAACTAAAGGGAGGGTTGAAAGGACGTGGCCAAGAAGGCAGATGGGATAGACGTGCAGTGAAGGGTATTACGCACCTCATCACCCCCCCCCGACAGCCTCCTGGAAGATTAGGGCCCCCACTTGCCAACCACAGCAGTCCCTCTCATATTCTGGAAGTCGGTGGCGATTGGGCTGTGGCAGTGAGGAGGTGCAGACCAAAGCCGTGACCTTGCATGATCCTGTGATTCGGGCACGCTGGAGTTGGGGTAATCACATGGAAGATGCACAAATGTATTGTTTTGGGCCTCCTGTGCTAGGTCATTAGCCCAGGGGGACTCTTGTGACTTTGGTTGCCTACACTGCTCCAGACCTGCTGATTGAAGCTCAAGTAGGTGAGCCTGAGCCATCAGCATCCCACTTGTCAATCACAGGGCACCCTCTGCTAATCTGGAAGATGGCATGGAGCAGCCACCAGCGGTGAGGAGGAGCGGTCTCGGCAAACATGCCCTTAAATAGGCATTACATGATCCAGCGATCCAGGTGCACTGGAGGTGGGGTCGGCCCCTGGCTTTGTAGACACCATAGGTGACTATTTTGCACTAGAGGAGCGTGGATGCATTATTTTGGACCCTCTGTGGCAGGCCATTACCCCAGGGGTCCGCTTTAGACTTTGGTGGCCTACACTGCTCCCGTACTGATTGATTGCTGCCCACATGGACTGCCTGGCCCATCAGACCCATCAGGCCCTGAGGATTACAAACTCTCCACCTCTGTACATGCTGCCTCTGCATGCTGATCGATGGTGCCTCCCATGCCAGAAGGACGTGCCTGTTGCTGCTTTGCCCTTGGCGAGCTGCTCACTGGAGAGGTGGACCGGATATTCTGAGGGGTCTTGGTTAGTCGCACTTTAGCTGCACAGCTGAACTTGGGCCATCTGGATCCCCTGCGATGTCCGGCCCCTGGCACTTTCCTACGCTTCCCCTCTTGCTACACAATTGGATGAAGTGCATGTGGGGTGGTGGACAATGTGCTGATTCCCCTGATATTTTGGTATGTGACCCAGGTAGGGGGCCCGCACTCTAGTTTGAGTGGCACCAGATGTTCTAGAGTGTCGGAGTTTTGCAGAGCCTGTGACTGTTGCTGCAGGCCCTGGTCCACATCTCTCCGGACTATTACCCCTACTAACTGGACCCTTCTGGTGGGAGAGTGCGTGAGCACCAGACACTACTGAGGGATTTCCTGGGGCTGCAGCCAGGATGTTTCTCCTTGTTTCCTTCGCAGGTTGGTACCTAACTCTGCTACCATGGGCAAGCAGCGCTGTTTGAAAGAGTGTCTGAAGAGTGGGGGAGAGGTGTCTCACCCTCCACCGGGTGCCACATTGCCTGGGACGACCCCTGAACTGGCTGGTGGACTCTTTCCTACAGAGGGATCTGATGAGCTCCCGGGGACCATTCGAGACATTAAGGCGACATTTGATATTAACAGTCAAAATTAGTCTACTCAGAGCTGACCAGGCCAAGTTACGAGATAAGGTGGAATCCAGAAAATCTGCATAGGTTGGCCAACACCACTTGATGGTGACATGCAATCTCAACTGAAAGTTCTCAAAGTGGAGGTGACTTTGTTGTGGAAGCGGGACACTCAGGGTCAATCCAGGCACAATAATATTCTCATAGTGGGGCTCCTAGAGGTAGTGGAGGGTCCCAACATGGACCTTTTTCTTGAGCACTGGCTACCTAATACAGCGCTTGATGGACAGAGGTCCACCTTCTTTTCAGTGTAGCACACGCAGTGAGTATCTGGTAGGCCGCCCCTCCTGGGGCCTCTCCTCGTCTGGTGGTGGCATGGCTCCTCAATGATTGAGACTGCGACCATATTCTATATGTTGTACCTATGAAGGCCCGCCAGCAGTTGGTGAACTGTCCTGTGAATATATACCTGGACTATATGACAAATGTGCAGTCCCAATGCAGCTCATTCATGCTGGCCAAGTGGCAGCTTTATCAAATGAGCTTGCACTACTCCTTTGTGTTTCTGGTCATGCTGCAAGTCATGGAATCTGGATGAACTCATTACTTCGCATTCCCAGCTGAGGTCTAGGAGTGGTTAGAGTCTAAGGGAGTGTTGCCGCCATTGCAGGAACTCTGTGGTTGGCTTCAGCTGCACTACCATGTCATCCGCACAATAGCTCACTCAGGGGCCGACCAATGGAGGAACAGAATGTGAGGAAGTGGGCCGTGGTGGTGGTTGAACTGGAATCTGACTATAGCCATACCACTAGGTTAATCCTGCTTAGTCTATGTCTTCGTTAGAAGCAGAACAGACATGTGCCCTGGTTGACATTCCTCTGAGCTACGGACCAAGTGATTTGAACTGAGGCCTTATATGCTTTTGCTGTTACTTTTGATGCAACGGTTTGCTGTGCCTCTTAGTGATTGGGGATCTCACTTGACTCTAGTGTAGTGGGCGGGCCTTACTTTCCACACTCTTGCTACGGCTGGATCTTCCACCACCCCAAGCTTGGCAGACTTTGTTTTTTTTGGCTTGATATTGGTCTGCGGCTTGTTTTTGCTTTGACATGGAGAGGGGAGTTGGGATTGATGTTACTGTATTTGGTTATTTTTTATTGCTTTTGTGCTGTGTATTACTGCATGTATATTACCAGAGGGGAGTGGGTTAGTGAGATATGAGTGGCTTGATGTGGGGGTGGGTTGGTGGTATGAAGTAGGAGGGGCATTTGGCGATTCACCTATGGCTTCAAGTGCTGCTGACTCTCCTCCCACCTACACTTTTCTATCTTGGAATATGCAGGGAATGGATGTGTCATCAGACATATTCACATAGTATACCTCCAGGAAACACACATGACATCATTGGACCTGCTCTTCTTGCAGCACCGCTGGAAGGGATACATGATGGGTACTGTCGACGCTATCGTACAATAGGGGGTTGTTGAACTGAGTAGTGCCCATGGTGCTCTTTCAGAATTTGCACCAGAGGACAGACCCTGCTGGACAACATGTGGTGGTTGAAGGTCAGCTGGATGGTACAGCTATCACTCTTTTGGTGCTATATGCACCCAATGCCGGTCAGTCCATTTCCTAGAGACCCCCTCACCAGCGATGACCCATGACCTACAAGCACCGAGCCTTTGGGGATGGGATTTCTATTGTTTATACAACACTCAAATGGACTGGTCCAGTCCCCAGCTACACAGCACACAGGCAGCCCGAACTGTGCTCTTCCTCACGGATTGACTGACACAGTAGACTTCAGGATGTCTGGTGCTCCCTGAACCCGTTCACACGGGAGTACTCCCATTGCTCCCAAGTCCATCAGCTCTACACGAGAATTGAACTTGTTCTAGGTATCCCCACAATGACCCCACTTTCTTTGGTCAGCTGAATATCTAGGCCGCATGTTATTTGTCCACAATCCTCTTATGGAAGTATTGAGGTAGGATAGGCGTTGGATCCCGATTCCTATGTGGAGGCTACCCACTCAGGCTGTCCAGGACAATGTGTTTCATGAGACTATGGTTATACAAGTACTCCAGTACTTTGAGCTTTATGAGGATACTGTGTCCAACAGGGAGGTGGAATGGGATGCTTTTAAGGTGGTTACGCACTGCCTCTGGATTAAGTCTGAGTATGGCGTGAATGTGACCTTAGGGCATGTACCAATGACAACGGAGGCTTCCTTCCTGGTGGCTGAGATTCAGGCGGTGGGCTGAGGGGGCAGGCTGGGTGAACTGACTTCCCTCAGGGTGAGTTACGGGTCCCTAGCGTACAGATTGGGGAGGCTGAACTATGCGGAATATGTTGCTAACCAACATGCGGAAGGCAACAGGCGTGTTTTGGCATGGTTACTGTGTTCTGACAATGAGAGGTCTTGGTTGGCTGCCTTTGGGTCACTGGCAGGTGACATACTTACTTCATAGTTAGCCAGTAATAACCATCAGCTTTTTTGAGTATTACAGCTCCCTCTATCATGAGGTTGATGGGGTTGGGAAGCCTGCTCTCTCAGCATACTTGGATAGTTTGCAGATCCCCTGCCTTGACCTCCTCCATTACCGTTCCCTTGATGATCTGTTGATGCTTGCTGAGGTCCATCTGGCACTGGACCAGATGGAGCACAATAAGACCCCAGGGACGGATGGGCTTCTGGTGGAGTCTCTTTTAGTGCGCTCCTATTGCCCACCTTCTCTACTCAAAATGAACTGTAAGGTTCTAAGGAAGATTATAGCCAATCTTCTGCTGCCGCATGTCTACAGTCTGGTCCACCCAAACCACAATATCTTAATTCCTAGGAGAAATACGTTCCTCAATCGTCTCCATCTGCAGGAGTGATCCTTTTGTTAGACGTTGAAAAGGCCTTTGACTCCCTGGGCTGGCCTTTTTTTGCAGGGCACTGCAGCACATGGGTCTGGGTCAGGAGAGATTGTAGTCGATCAATCTTCTATACACAGAACCAGTTTCTAGAGTGCATGCTGGCAGGGAAATCTCTGCAACGTTTAGGGCACAGGGGCATCTGACAGGGATTTCCACTTTCTCTGCTCACCTTCGCCCTGGCTCTGGAGCTGCTGCTGGGTTTGTTTCGCCATCCATGGCCCATAGTGGGGCATATAGAGATACAGAGTGTCATCTCTTGAGAGGTGATTTAAGAGGATACGTTAATATTTCTCCAGGATTTACACTGGGATTTTCCTGGGGTGATGTAGGAGCTAGGTGTTTTTGGTGGGGCCTCTGGCTTGGGGTTGAACTGGTCTATATTCTGTCTTTTCACCCTATACAGAATCCCTGAGGCAGAGTGGGAGGGTTCCCACCACTCCAGTCTACTTTGGCAATAGGACACCTTCAGTTACCTCTGAGTTAATGTTTACTATGTGGAGCAGGGTCTAATTGATTGCAATCTGGGTAGGGCACTGGCAGAACGCGCCATTCCTTGATGTTATGGAACGCTTTACTCCTCTCCCCAATGGGCAGGGTATCCTTTGCAAAGAGGCTGGTGTTGCCCCAGTTGCAATACTATTTTTCTACCTTACCTATCCCCCTATCCCCTTACTTCTTTCGGGAATTGAACTCACTCCTTTCTGACTTGATTCGGGGCACCAGGAGGAAAAGGGTGACCTTGCACATGCTGTTCACCCCTGTGGAGAAGGAGGCTGGGTGCCCCACAGTATGAACTGTACTATGTTGCTGCGCAATTGCAGTGGCCCATGTGATTGCTTACGGCGGATCCCACTTCCAACCGGGCTTGCGTTTTCCGGGACCTGGATTGGCTCATGGGCCCTCGGTGAGGCGCACAGAGGGTATGGTGCCTGGCCACAGTGGCTAAACACTGTTGGGATAAGTGACTCTGCGACCCCTCCCAGTATTGTATACCCCTGTCTAACCATTGTGGGTGCTCCCAGCATTTGGAAAGATTGCGAACTGTCTAAGCACGGGCGTCTGGTTGGAGGCGGGGTTCTCACGGAACCTGTATGAGCACCAACTCCTGATGTCCTTTCAGGATCTCAGGGAGGCATATGAGATTCATGATGGTAGTTCTTTATGTACAATGCCTTGGTGGCAGCTGTCGAGGTTGTGTGGAAACCAGAGCGTGCTTAGCTGGCCCCATCCTTGGTGCTACAGGTACTGTTAGTACATGGTTTGGGTAGGCGCGCAAGAACACTGCTCTACGTCGGGTTGTTGAAAGTCCACTTCCCCATCCTTCAGACTCTGAGGGATAAATGAGCTCGGACTCTTGGCCAGGAGTTGGCTGACAGGCAGTGGACCTGCGTGCTGGAGCAGATATGGGGATTTTCCAGGGACTCACATCTGAAGTGCACCATGTCCACCAGATGTATCTGACTCCAGTGCATCTTATTTGTACCCTTCCAGGTGTTCCATCGATATACCCCCAATGCCCCTGTCTCAAATCTGACTTTTATGATATGCTATGGGCATGTCCAGAATTTGCCTTGTGCATCGGGGATGAGCCCCTAACCCTGCTGATTGCTCTACTGCACTCCCAGTGATGACACCTGGGGGATCCTTCTCTTTGGTACCCCCACCCCACTCGGAGGTCTGGCAATTGGCTTCCTGCTGTTCCCCCCCCCCACCAATTACTGGTACACACCTAGCTATGGCGCTTGTCTCTGCAACCCTATGGGGCAATCTCTCTTCGACAGGCATTTTTAGGTCAAGCGCAGATGCGCTCTGACCCGTTGTAATCTATCTGTGGGCTTTTAACCATGCCTACCGCCCGTATGTGAAAGGGGAGCGATGGAGAGATGAGGGGCACATATCCCGGGTGGTAGTGAGTGAAACCGAGGAGGAGGTCATGGGGCAGGGGGGGCACCAAAATAAACTGTTGCACAGGGTGCCACCAGTCCTAAAGCCAGCCCTAGCTCCTAGCTTGGTCCGCACATTTTTTCAGCATTTTCCGGACAAGCCTGGGGCTTCGGGGAGGGGACCTACTGTGACGCCGCGAAGACCGGCGGTGTCCCACTTGTGGGCCACAGTCAGATTGGCGGTCCACGTCTTGGATGGCCGTTTCTGCTGCAGGCCGCTTTTTGGGTCGCGACCTGTTTTTCGGGCTGCAGCGCGACCTAAAACTCTCCCTTTGGGCTCTATTTCACGCTGTGCCAACCTTTTACCCCCCTAGTTTTACCTACCTGTTTTTTACTGTTTTTCTTCTTTTCTTCTTTTTTCTCTTTTTCTTTTTTGTTTCTTCTTGGCAATATTTTCTCTTTCCCAGGAGTCTGTGTTTCCTTCCCTGCATGCCTTGCTTCCTACTTTTCATAGCGCAGCTATTTTTCCATTTACTTTAATGTGGCTTTTCCCAATCCAAGATTGTGTCTTCATTACTTCCTGCATGTCACTTTCTGTTTGTCAGTATATAAGCACATTTGGGCCCATATTTGTACTTTTTGACGCAAACCAGCGCCGGTGCTGGTTTGTGTAAAAAAAATTATCGCCGGCTAATGCAGGTGCCTTATTTAAGGATTGACGTTAGCCAGCACTGCGGGCTGCTCAGAGTCGAAAAAAATGACTCAAACCAGGCAGCTCCGGCGTAGAGGAAAATGGGGGTTGTGCGTCAAAAAATGGTGCAAGTCACGTTTGAGTAAAAAATCATGGCTCAAACCGGACTTGCGCCATTTTTTTACGCACAACCCCCATTGAAATGACTCCTGTCTTAGCAAAGACAGGAGTCATGCCCCCCTGCCCAATGGCCATGCCCAGGGAACTTCTGTCCATTGGGCACAGTGGCATGTAGGGGGGCCCAAATTACCCCCCCCATGCCACTTTAAAAAAAAAAAAATATTATACTTACCTCAACTTACCTGTATTTACCTGGGATGGGCCCACCATCCATGGGTGTCCTCCTAGGGTGGGCGAGGGTGGCAGGGGGTGTCCCTGGGGGCAGGGAAGGGCACCTCTGGACTGCTTCCATGGTCTGAGACCATGGAAGTGAGCCCACAGGTCCCTTAACGCCTGCCCTCACCCAGGCGTTAAAAAATGGCACACATGAGGCTGTGCGCCATTTTTTAAGGCCCGCCCCCTCCTGTGCGTCAAAATAACGCAGGAGTATAAATAAGGCGCACAGGCCTTAAAGTCATTTTTTGGACGGGAACGCCTACCTTGCATGTCATTAACGCAAGGCGGTTTCCCGCATCCAAAAAAAGACGCACACTGCGGTTTTTTCACGTCTGCGGGTTTGGGCGTCATAGTTTAAACATGGGGAAAGGTTTGCGCTGAATGTGCGTCAAAACTTTTGACACACATTTGGCGCAAACAGAGTATAAATATGCCCCTTGGTCTTCTGTTCCTTGTATTGCACTGATTGTGCTCCTCACTCCTGTATCCTGTGATTTTGGACTTCACCTGCTTTTCCCTGCCTGCAATTTTTATACTAGACTTTTTGTGCCTCATTTTTTCTTTTCTTTACATCTTTTCCAGACGTTCCTTGATCTGAGGTTTTTCCCCAGTTTGTTTTTTTTCCTCTGGGACTCCTACTTAAGGCTATGGCCTGCTTGGTGTTCTATTATCCGCAGCACCGTGGCTACTGGAAAGGGTCACCTCTATCTTGGTCAATCCAGAACAAGCAAGATACCTGGTGGTGCCCAGAGACTGGCAGATTACAGCTGTAAGAAGCGTTCAGGTTGTGACAGATTGCAACGCCAAACACTTCTGCCTTGCTCTGGAACCATGGAAGAACCACCTGAAGATGTCGTGGAAACTGCACAGTCTATGCTTCATACCGTACAGCAACAGGCACAGGAATTACAACTGCATGCCGAAAATACTGCTCTGAGAAACTCTCTGGTGTCTCGATCCATTGATGTACCTACCATCTCCACCTCAACACCACGTTATTCTGGAGATCCTAACAAGTTAAAGGAATTTCTGGACTCTTTAACAGTGTATTTTACATTTCGACCCTCTCAGTTTACTCAAGATAAGACCAAGGTTGGTTATTTAATAAGTTTCCTGTCTGGTCCAGCCTTAGCCTGGGCAACCCCCTTGGTAGCTGCCAATGACTCTTTATTATCCAACTATTCAGATTTTCTTCAAGCCTGTAAACAGATGTTCGAAGGACCTGGACTGGAAGCCGCTGCGGAAGAGGAGTTATGTGAGATACAACAAATGAATCAGGATGTCCTGATTTACATAAGCCACTAGCGGCCGAAAGCACATCGGTTGAGTGCACTTTTTGTGACACTCTTCCGTCGAGGATTACGAGATGCGATAAAGGATGACCTAGTGCCTTCCACCCAGGTAGAATCATTGAAAGAACTGATGGACCAGGCACTTAACATTGAGTACCGTTTACGAGAACGTAGATTGGAATAACAAAAGTCCAGGTTTCAGTCCCAATCTGTAGCAATGCGCTCTTCTGCATGCCGCCCTGAATAAAACCAACCAGAGAAACCAACCTCCACAGAAGAAGAACCCATGCAATTTGATGTTTCTCGTGGACCATTATCTGAAGCATAACGAGAAAACAGACGATGCAAAGGCTTGTGTCTTTATTGTAGCAGTGCAGGTCATCTAATTCAAACGTGTCCAATCCGTCCCACCAGACCATCGGGAATTGCCAACTCCCGTCCCCCGTGAGAAGGGAGGGGACAGGAGGCATTGAGATACCTTCCATCTTCTCCTCCAGAGAAGATACCACAGCTCTTTTTATATTTTCAGTAAATCTACAGTGCCCTAACCAGTAAGAACAAGTATTCGCGTTATTTGATTGTGGAGCCAGTGGAATGTTCCTAGATGAGAAATGGGCTAAGGAAAAAGGAATACCTTGTGTTCCTAAAGAGATTCCCGATCGTGTTCAAACAGTAGATGGCTCTCCTTTAACTTCTGGACCAGTGGTAGATACTACTCCTACCCTTGGCCTGCAATTTGGAAGACATAAGGAATATGTTGCCTTTGACTTGATATCTTCTCCTAACCATACTATGATTCAGCGGTAAGAAGCGTTCAGGTCGGGACAGTTCATAGCGTTGCCTTTCAAAATTCCTTTGTTATAATTGGTAAATGCTTTACGTTTGTCCCTCTTTGGGGCAGTTTTGTTACCGCCTTGGCCAATAACCCTGTTACATGGATAATTTCACCATTGCTTATACGTTTTTACTGCAAGTAAACTTCTTTTTCCGTTTGTGTCTCTCCTTCGCGCTCATACTCATGGCGGCTGTGGCACTTTGAATCAGCTAGCTTATGTCAGCTATTTTATTTTTTTTATTTTCAATTTATGTGGCAAGAAAAGTCCATTTAGGAATTTACAACGCTAATAGCTCTAACTCAAGCAAACGCGAGACCCACTGCATTGCAAATGCTTGTTAGTTATCTTTCACGTTTGGCTGTTGTTGCTATAGCACAGCTCCTTACTATGTGCCCCTGACCCCCTATAAGGATCCTATTGGTCATTACTTCTGGTAACATCTGCATCGGACCCGGTAAATGACAAAGTTGTTCCTTGGTCCTAGGGATACCACTCTGAGTGCTTTCTGTTTATGTAAGACATCAATTGCATTTCTATTTTGCTCCATTATGAGCCTTGTGAGATTGGTGCCCAGAAGTGTAAGGGCATGTAAATTGTACTGCTTGTGTAAACCTGTTGTCCTACTGCATTCATGTGGTGATCACAATGTTTATGTATGTAACAAAAACTTAATAAAGAGCTACTTGGGAAAAAAAGATAGGCATGAATAAAGTGACTGATTCACAATGAACTTCATGGGAACAGGCGCTACTGCAAAGGGTCTGCTGGTGGTGCCCGGTGTGACGATCTTTTTTTATGCCCCCACTCCATTATCTCGTCCTTGGATTCCCTCACTACTACCTGTCAAAAGTGCCCCTCATCTCGCCATAGCCCCTCTCTCACATACATTTCATTTGTTTTAAAACGCTGGTAAAGGCTGACTTGACTAATCCACTCAGCTAGCCTCATAAAATACATATCTGTTCTTTGCAGCAGACATATTAACCCTCTGCAATACTTTATAGTGAGTCAAAACTGCCACTTGACAAAACTCTGATTTCTCTCTCTCTAGCAGGAACATTAATCACAAGAGTTATGTTGACATTTTTATTGCTGCCTTAAAAGCTGGATGCACAAAGAACTCTGCATCAAGTGCTTTTAAATCATAAGTTATTGCGAAGCACGGCGCCCCTCCTGAGGTCAGTGCCACCCTCCAGTCCAGCTCCCAGTGCGGCTGCGCCAGTTCCACCACCCTAAGCTGGCCCTGATACTGCGTATTCTGCAACAACCGCACAGAGAATCATTCATCTACAAGAATGAGCCCATCTGAAGAATTATTCGACAAAACAACACGGATATGCCACCAGAAAAGACAAGAGAAAAGTAGTTTGAGCTAGCCTCAGATGAGTATGTTAAGGAACTCATGCAACCAGTACAAGATATATATATATATATGTGCATTTGATAAAGTCTGATGAAAGTCAGCAAACCATAATACAGCAATACTTTGATAAGTACAATAACAGGAAAGAAATACCGGTTGGTGAGTGATCCAAAGACAAGAGCAACGCCTCCCTCTCCGAGAAGCTGCCTGGTAGGACCCTCTCACAATAAAAAAACAAAATGTCACCTGTTGTGTATCTAGTACGTATCCCTGGACTGGAATGCCGATGGATTCATATATCACTCACAAAGTATGTCATAATAAGGGAAACTGAAAATGCACCTCAAACTTTCAGGCAGGGCACATAGGAGGAAAGGCACTAAGGGAGACAGAATAGTCAGGGCAAAATGCAAAACAAAGGCTTGGAAAAAACAAACATACTAACAATTGATAGGGTAGCCTTCCCAAAATGTCTCCTTCCAACTCACATGATTCATCTGGCCAGCAAAGCTGACTTTTTATCAAAGGGGAAGCATCAACACAAGTCATCGCAAATAGGACAAGCTTCGCTGGCAGCAGCTACAGCCATAGAACACATCACAACACAGGACACTGACAGCAACTACAGCCATAGATCACATCACAATGTCAGGACACAGACAGCAACAACAGCCACAGTCTGTGTCAAGATGAAAGGACACGGCTACAGGACAAGCACAAGGATTATGTCACAACACCAGCCATATGCTACAAAGTTTATATGTTACAAACTGATATTGTTTCTTGCATGTCTGGCATACTTCACTGATATTTTCAAAGCTTAGCCAAACTCAGCAGGGCTAAGGAGAGGGACTGTTTACCATCTTAGTTTGGAGGAAAAAGACTGGTCTTTAGCTCAGACTCATATAAGTGTAAAAGGAATGAAAACTGCACCAACATCCTTATTGTGTGATCGGTAAATGCAGCAAATTGTAGGGATCCAATCATCGTGATTAATGGCTTCACCCCTCATCTTCAGTTACTGGTCCCATGCAAACTCAGTACAGATTTTTCAGGTGACAGATGAGAAAGCCCCATGGCTTCGGCAAAGGCTGACAGGTATGACCCATTTTGTGAAAGACAGGTAGCTGATGATGACTTGTACCCCTCACCTTCAAAGTTCAACAACTAACCTATAGGGAGCAAGAGCTGCGAGCTTTTCAAAATAGCTATACACGTGTTGAAAGGTGCCTTTAACCAGTACCACCAGAGACTGACGAGCAAGGAAATAAGGCAATGCAAAATAATAATACAATTGCATGCACATATGCTCTAGATGTATGGCCAGAGAATGACCCCTTCAGTTTACGTGAGCAGATTCTTGCATGTTTTCACATTTGTTATCTACATGCATCTGTAGCATTCAATTTCTCTATGTATAGTCAGAGCCACTGGAATTATGCTGCAAGAGAAGGCCAAATTATGTGGCAGGGTTGAGTAAATTATGCATCAAGAAAAGGCAAATTATATGGCATAATGAGGCACATTTTCTAATAATATTACTTCATCATGTCATTTTCAGGGTCGAGCGCGCGCAGGCGCTCTATACCATGTTGTAATCTCTATGTGGGCTTCTAACCACGCCCATGTCACATCCGTCACTTTCATTAGTTCGTGGGTTTGCCTTTTAAAAATCGATTGTTTCCATTTGTGAAAGGCATGCATACGTCATGCCTTTTTTGGTGTTTAGCCCTCCTTCTGCGCACCGGTAAACTACTGAAAACATAGGAGGCTCTGTGTTTTCAGCTGGTTTCTGGACAACTTTATCTTTTCATTTGCTGCTCAGCGCGATCTTGCTGGGCAGAAGTCGAGCGCTTTGCATGGCATCGAACCTGTTACATGGATAATTGCACTTTTGCAGGTTACATGGATAATTGTACTTTTGCCGGTAACATAGATAATTGCACTTTTGTCAGTAAGTTTCACTGCAAGCAAACTTCTGTTTCCTTTTCTGTGTCTCCTTCACAGTCAAGGCGACCATCGGTTCGTATATGTGAAACTGTTTTACTTTTCATTATTAGTTTATGTGGCATGTAAAGTCTGGTTATTTGTTTACAACGCTAATAGCTCTAACGCGAGCAAATGTGAGACCCATTGCATTGGAAATGCTTGTTAAACTTAGTAACACTCTCTAGGCATTGGTTACACCTCACTAGTACCAGTTTAACCCCCAAATGTAGCAATAAGTGACAGAAAGGTGACCAGTCCAACTTTGCAAAGGGTCTTCCACTGCACAGCAAAACGTTGTCGCATTTTTAGTAACTTTTCAACCCTTTGAGCTAATAACTAATTTTTTGTTAAAATCTGCAGAATATCTGGCAGATGATCGATAATGTGGCAAATATGGCAAATCTATAATTATGTGAAATCCCAGCAGCCGTACAATCACATAATTCCAGTGACCCTATGTATAATATGTCTGATAAATGTAGACATTTACAAGGGACATGGGAAGAAGAGTTACATGAATTATTACATCAAATACTGGATCCATAGAGGGAAACTGAGAGAGGGTAATGGGATTGTGGAATGTACTCACAGGAGGAGTGGCTGGCAATAGGTCTTGTAAGTGAAGATGAAAGAAGAAACAATTTGGCACAAAGAGTAGGTAACACAGTAGACCATCAGCTGTTTGGAAACTACCTACAATTGCATCAACAACAATTAACTGTGAATGTTTTTCAGGAGACACTAAACAACACAATACAAACACAAAAAAGCATAGTTACTACTCTCAGCAAAGGGAGCAGCAAAACGAACAGAGATGTGATCTGCCTCCTGACCCTTTATCATATGGCAACGTGGGTGAGTGCAAAGGGAAGGAAGAGTGATTTGGGCAGAAATGAATCCATTACCAATGTCTCCACCTTGCAGCAAAGAATGCATCACAAGGGCACATCTATAAATGCTGACCAATTACATTTGCTACTATTAATTCACCCATGTTTCGTACATGCCTCTAGAAGGAGAATCTCGCCAGAATGTTGGAACCAAAAAGAGGCACATGCCTCTGTTCATGTACTACCAGAGGATTGGACTGGATGAATCCTTCTAGCATCCATAATTTGAAAGAGTATTGTCAGGGTGAACAACAAATTGTACATACAAGGACACGTAGAGGCAAAGGAAAGGCAAGAGAACATCACTTTAAGCCTCGAAGGGGCTGTGATAGTGATTGGAGAAGACAGTTTGAAGCAGGTAAGTACCAATGTTTTCAGAGGGGTATGGGACTGAGAGCAAAGACCAACAACTGTTATTGAAAGCATTAATGGTGAAGAACCAATCCAAAAAGCTGCTGTACATGCATCTCAAGAGAAACAAGTACCCAATAATTTAATAAGTCAAGGGAGGCATCTTTTGGGTCAGGCCAAAAACTGAAACACGCAATCCTTGAAACCAGTGTAAAAAGAACAGACTATGAGAATAAACTTCACTAATTTATGCAGATTTGTTGGATTCCCTAACAAGGACTAAACTGTAACCTGAAAATAGGCTAGGTGGGCTAACAAGTTCTTCTCAACATGTATATAAACTTCTTGTTTTGCGCACATGGGAGAGTTTTAGGGGCATATTTATACTCTGTTTGCGACAAATATGCGTCAAACACTTTGACCGGGGATCCCAGGTAAGTACAGGTAAGTTGAGGTAAGTATTTTTTTTTTTAAGTGGCATAGGGGGGCCTAATTTGCTAAGACAGGAGTCATTTCAATTGGGTTTGTGTGTCAAAAAATGGCGCAAGTCCGGTTTGAGCCATGATTTTTGCCTCAAACCTGACTTGCACCATTTTTTGACGCACAACCCCCATTTTCCCCTACGCCAGCGCTGCCTGGTTTGAGTAATTTGTTTTACTCTGACCAACCCGCAGCACCAGCTAACGGCCATCCTTAAATAAGGCACCCGCATGGTGCGTAGGAATGGCGTAAGCCGGTTGTAGGCGTTCCCGTCCAAAAAATTACTTAAAGTCCTGTGCGCCTTATTTATACTCCTGCGTCATTTTGACGCACAGGAGGGGGCAGGCCTTAAAAAACGGCGCACAGCCTGATGTGCGAAATTTTTTAACACGTGGGTGAGGGCAGGTATTAAAGGAACCTTTGGGCTCACTTCCATGGTCTCTGACCATGGAAGCAGTCCAGAGGTGCCCTTCCCTGCCCCCAGGGACACCCCCTGCCATCCCCACCCACCCCTGGAAGACACCCATGGATGGGGGGATCCCAGGTAAGTACAGGTAAATATTTTTTTTTTTAAGTGGCATAGGGGGGCCTAATTTGGGCCCCCCTACATGCCACTGTGCCCAATGACCATGCCCAGGGGATAGAAGTCCCCTGGGCATGGTCATTGGGCAGGGGGGCATGACTCCTGTCTTTGCTAAGACAGGAGTCATTTCAATGGGGTTTGTGCGTCAAAAAATGGCGCAAGTCCGGTTTGAGCCATGATTTTTGCCTCAAACCTGAATTGCACCATTTTTTGACGCACAACCCCCATTTTCCCCTACACCAGCGCTGCCTGGTTTGAGTCATTTTTTTTTTACTCTGACCAACCCGCAGCGCCAGCTAACGACCATCCTTAAATAAGGCGCCCGCATGGCACGTAGGAATGGCGTAAGCCGGCTGTACATTTTTTTACGCAAACCACCGCCGGCGCTAGTTTGCGTCAAAAAGTATAACTGTGGGCCTTAGTATTTGCCATACGTAGCACCGATGCTTTCATTAAACCTGATCGGGATACTCTGAACGTGTGAAAGTGCTTGTCTTTATTCGTGAAGCTGTGTCCGCTGTGTTTCTCATTTTTTCAAGTCAGTGCATGAGCAGTGCAGTGAGATCTTTTGGCGACAGGTGAACTCACTGCCTCTATACACCTGCTGGATACAGATTTTGACCAGTTTTACATGGGGAATTCAAAGTCGCACAAAAGACTATAGGGCAGATTTACCAGATTTATATGCAACACAGCACAGCAGCCAAAAAGGCTGCGCTGTGTCAGAACGAGAGAGAAGGAGAGCGCCATATTTACAGAAATGTGGTACTCTCCTCCCCTCTACCTAGCAGTGGCACAGAAATCTGCTGCTGCACACACCTTTGCACCATAGGGTAAGGGTGTCTGCGTGAGTCTAGCATAGGTTTTATACTGGAAGAGTAGCCTTCCAGTACAAAATACTATACACACTTTAAAAGTGTTCCTACCTTGTATGTGTGCTGTACAGTGCAGCACACATGCAAAGTCGGGAAAAAGTAGAAATAAAAGTATTTCTCTGTGATAGCGCCTAGTGGGAATGGGGGCTATTTTATGACACAAAACCCTGTTTCCTTTTTTAATTAAATAAGGTTTTGAGTCAAAAACCTTGGGTGGTTACATGGGAATGGTCATGCATCACCCATGAAACAAGTTTTGCTCTGGAAAATAAATAAGTACAAAATGATTTTGCGTTATTTTGCATCACTTTTGTGATGCAAATACAGTGCTACAACTTAGTAAATAGACCCCTAGAATTGATAAAATACCTCTAAAAAGTGGCCTGAGCTGATGGTTTAGTGTCAGTCTCACCTATACAATGGTGGCATGGATGGGGTAGAACTAGCTGTCTCTGAAAAGCTATCAGGGCAGGATGGTGCAGGTGGCAGAGTCAATTGCATGTCAGATCAGAATCCCTTAAAGCATTACACGCCCAGGGTTCAGTCAATAACACACTAGGGACCTTACTTAGAGTTTGCCAGTGGGTCTATTCACCAGGGCAGCAAAGCGATGTCCTTTACTGATTTGGCAGAATACTGACTGCCATACTTGGAGATCTGTGCCAGGCAGATGGAGATCTCAATGCTTTGAGCAGAGTCACCATTGCTGTGGCTCCGCTGAAGACACTGGCGCTTTGCAGAGTGGGCACCATGTTTAATGCACTTGCTCGGCAAAGTTTATTGTTTATAAACAGCAAAAAAGAAATGTCCCTAAAACTTTGGGAGCTTTTACCCAGTGCGGTTGGGTTCACTTGATTTCCTGTGCAGTACCAGCAGGTGGCTCCAAACCTGGTGTTCCCGATTAGGAAACAATATACGTCACAAAGTCCGCCAATGTTCTAGGGACATTGACTCAATATCTCAAGGTTTCTGCCACTGAAGCCAGTATAGGCTCCAACTCGGAATCATGGCATGTTCTCTGCTGGAAATAGAGAGCGTGCACTTCAAATTTGATAAATGAGGGTATCTCCCACTTTTTTTTGCAGATTCAGAGCATCCACCAAATTCTAAATGAGGCCCAGGTCATTAAATGACCATAAGACTGAGGCAGAGTCAATAAAATGTCAGGCCAGAGCCTCTGAAAGAGATGCGGACAGTGATTTATGTGTGGACACAGGGTGGTGGTGGTCACATGCGAGGTCAGGGCCTACCTAAGGGCTGACACCATTGCAGCCTGATCGTAGCTTGATGTGTGAAAGCACCATCCCTAGCTGTATGTTTCAGGCGCCAGTGTGCTCAGGATGATTCTTTTATTTGTATACAGGATAGTTTATTAGACATTTTGTGCACATAAACATATGCAGGAAGATAAATGTGTGTCTCGTGCAGTAAACTATTTACAATAATTCATGAGCCCACGGTTCTATTTAACAGAGGTTTGTTAGCTTTTTTCCATTACACACAATTTCTCCTTACTCTTCCATTTCATTACAAAATGTGCTTTTCCTGGAATTGCAGATAATGAAGTCTGTATTTGGTAAATTGCCAGATCTTAAGAGAGAGCAGTCTGGGGGTCTTACCCTGCTGCCTTAGGGAGGAGTGGGAGATTGATCCCCGAGGAAAATTGTCCATTTCAGAATTAAAACTCCTCAATCCAATTAAAAAAGTGCATTACAAGGGACATTAAGATTCCAAGAGGTCGGGAAATGATAGCTAGAGCCCTCTATCATTTCAGGACGGAAATGGCTCGCATAAAACAGCCTTCAGGAAGGACAGCTTTAGTGGCTTTACTGAATCTTAAATATCATTCATGAAACTATCTTTGCCAGCATTACAATATGCACAGCTTCGGTTCCAGTGAGGAGGGCTTGAGTTCAAATAAGGGACCGACCCCGTCCTCTAATTTAAACGCGTTGGGCACAGTGAGCGACCTTTACATCTCCCCAGTGATGAATTGCATTGGACAGTGAGGGACCCGCTCCAGTTCCTCAATATAATGCATGGTACAGAGAGAGAGACCTGCTGCAATTCCCCATTGAAATGCATTAGTTACAGAACCTGCTCAGATGCCCATTCAAACACTGCACAGAGAGGGGGAACTGCCCCAGCTCCCCTTCAAAATGTAGTGTACATAACGAGGACCCTGCTCCAACTCCCCCTTGAAACGCATTGGGCACAGTGAAGGACCTTCTCACAATCTCGATTAAAAATCTGGAAACAGCGAGGGATATTCTCTAACTCCCCATTAAAACAATGGATACAGTGATGGAACTGCTCCAACTTCAGAATGAAATGCTTTGGGCACAGCGAGGGACTAGCTCCCCCACTAAAACATTGGACATTGATGTGAGGGGCCTCCTCCAGTTCTTCAGTTCCCACATGCAATGCTCTGTACACAGTGAGGAACCTACTCCAAAATCCCACTGAAATGCAGTGGACACAGTGAGCGACCTGCTCAAACGTCCCATTAAAACATTGTGCACAGCGATGGACCTGCTCCAATGTCCCTTTGAAAGGAATTGGGCACATTGAGGGACCTGTTCATACTCTTCATTAAAACGTTGGAAGCAGTGAGGGACCTGCTCCACTCAAGCATTAAAATACACTGGGCACAGTGGGGGACCTGCTCCAACTACTCATTAAAATGTTGTGTGCCTTGCTCTTGTATCCCATTTAAAGCACTGAGAACAGTGGGGCCACTGCTGTAAATACCAGATTGAATGTATTGGGCACAGTGAGGGACATGCTGCAACTCCCCATTAAAATCACTTGGAACAGTGAGGGACCTGATCCAACTCCCCATTAAAAGTATTTGGAACAGTGAGGGACCTGATCCAACTCCCCATTAAAACATTAGGAATAGTGAGGGACCTGCTCCAACTCCCCATTAAAAGCACTTGGAACAGTGAGGGACCTGATCCAACTCCACATTAAAATGAATTGGGCGCAGTCAGGGAAATGCTGCAACTCCCCTTTAAAACATTGGAAACAGCGAGGTGCCTCCTCCAAACTCGCATTGAAATGAATTGGGCACGCTTTTGGGCTAGCTCTAAATCCATCTACATTGAAATATACCATATTCAGTGAAGGGCTGGCACAAAATCCATAATATAAGAATTGCTCCAAATCCCCACTTAAATATCTTGCGCGCCCCTTATACGTAGTGACAGGCCTGCTCCAAATCCTCATTAAAATCCACAGTGCACATGAATGGCCCTGCCTAAAAAAAACACAATGGGGGTCATTCTGACCCTGGCGGCCGGTGACCGCCAGGGTCACCGACCACGGGAGCACCGCCAACAGGCTGGCGGTGCTCCCAAGGGCATTCTGACCGCAGCGGTTCAGCCGCGGTCAGAAAGGGTAAACCGGCGGTCTCCCGCCGGTTTACCGCTGCCCCATTGAATCCTCCATGGCGGCGGAGCGCGCTCCGCCGCCATGGGGATTCAGACACCCCCTACCGCCATCCTGTTCATGGCGGGAAACCCGCTATGAACAGGATGGCGGTAGGGGGTGCCGCGGGGCCCCTGGGGGCCCCACAAAGTATTTCAGTGTCTGCTTTGCAGACACTGAAATACGCGACGGGTGCAACTGCACCCGTCGCACCCCTGCAACTACGCCAGCTCAATTCTGAGCCGGCGTCCTCGTTGCAGGGGCATTTCCGCTGGGCCGGCGGGCGCTCTTTTGGAGAGCGCCCGCCGGCCCAGCGGAAATGTTTGAATGGCCGCCGCGGTCTTTTGACCGCGGTGCGGTCATTTGTCGGCGGTACCTTGGCGGACGGCCTCAGCCGTCCGCCAAGGTCTGAATGACCCCCAATATCTGGAAGTTGCAGGGTAAGAGATCTAATCACACTATATGTTCCCAATGCAAAGGCAGTTAGAAGAAATGCTGGGTGTTTTTTACTTTGACATGTGCCACCGTGACTTCCTTTCACTCCCCCCCCGCCAGCCTCATAGGCGTCACCCTTTCAAATATGCACTTTGGTTTCTTTTGCGTACCTTTTTAGCTAAAAGGCTCTTTTTGGGATGAAGTGTGTAGGAAGGACAGACAAGGAGAGAAAGGTATTTATGTTGTTCTGGCTGTGGGTTTTTGCAGTGCTCTTGGGAAAGCTGCCTTCCGCCCACTCCAGAAGGTAAGGCAGGAAACATTAGTACTTCAGAACCCACGCACGAGACACACAAAGCTTTACGTAATGCACAGGGAGGGTTGCACCGCGTGTTCAGATGTCTGCTGAGATGCGGAGTACGTCTCATTCCAAAGATACTTTGGGGCATATTTGTGAGCCCCTTGCACCGCCGTTGCGTCACTGTTTGTGACGCAACGGTGGTGCACACCTTGCAAGTATATGTATGAGACCACGCAAAGCCACTTTGCATGGCTTCGAATGGCCTCATAGATATGGAGTAAGGCAAGGCAGCGCAAATCACTGCATTACCTTACTCTGCGTTAGGGAGGCATTTCATGGGCGATGCCGTGGGTGTTCTCTCACAACACCAAAGTATTCTGACCTATCTCCAGATTTACAATTACTTCTTTATTTCTCCTTGTTTTTATCTCTTTCTAGACAGCGGAAAAAGCATCCCAGGGTTGTTTTGTGCAGGAAGGTGTCCCTTCCTGCACAAAAAAATCCTTCATGCAACGCAGGAACCCTTGCACCAATGTGCAAGGGTGCCTGCGTTGGAGCTAGGCTGCCGAAATGGAGGCGGAAAGGATCGTGCAGGAGGAAAGGATCGGATTGCACTGTAAGTCCTAGATACAGTGCATTTTTGCCCTTTCACTTTGACACAGGGCAGCAGGGTGACTTGCTGCATTGCCCTGCGCCAAATCCCCATAAATCTGGGCTTTCATGTATTGTTCTTTATGTTGTTTTATAAAGTGCCACATGCAGCCTTACACTTGGGTGTGTGTACTTTGACACACTTTAAAGTGTGCCTTGCTTCTCTGCACTTTTGCCCCCAATTGTGCCTTTTTTAGACTGTTGTAATCCGCCTGTGCATTGTGCCGTTTCACCGTATTTGTGATTGTATTCTGTATTCTGTGCCTTGCTTCTCTGCGCTTTTGCCCCATTTGTGCCTTTTTTAGACTGTTGTAATCCGCCTGTGCATTGTGCTGTTTCACCGTATTTGTGACTGTATTCTGCATTCTGTGCCTTGCTTTTTTGTCCCTTTGTTCTTTTTTCCAATTGTACCTTTTTTGCTGCATTCCGCTTTTCGCCCCTTGTGCGCTCCCCATTGCCGCTTTTCCCTGCCGCTGCCTCCCTGCGGCCCGCCCCCCTCGCGCTCCCATTCGCTGCTCCCTCCCGCCTCCCAGCTGCTCCTCCCTCCCCCCTCCCTTCTTAATGGCTGGCGCTGTGCGTCCGCACCGCTGGTGCGCCAGAGGCAAGTCCGTCTGCGCCCGTCCATGCCTGGACCGCGCCCAGCGCCACCCCCCCGGTCCGCACGCCCCCTGCACCACCAGACATCGCTAGTCGGCCAACCAGCTCATCGCCCTCAACCCCGGCCGCTCAACAACTTGTTTCCAGTCATCCCCAAAGAACACCAAGGGACCTTTCTCCTGCCACGCATGCAACTTCACCTGCGACAGAACAAGGAAACCTGCCACAACCTCAACAAACCACCTCCACTGCATACTCCTCAACACACGCTCCGCACACAAGCACGCCATCGAGCTCTGGGACCTGCTCGACACCACCACCCCAGATGTAGCCTTCCTGACCGAAACCTGGTGGAACGACTCCTCAGCACCCGACATCGCCATAGCCATCCCGGACGGCTACAAGATCACCAGAAGAGATCACCCCAACGGAATCGGAGGAGGAATAGCAATCGCCCACAAATCCACCCTCAAAATCCACACCCACACGGACGACACCCTCAAGACCGCCGAACACCTACACTTTCAGATCCACACTGACCCCAACACCACCCTCAGGGGAACGCTCATCTACCGACCCCCAGGACTGCGAGCACCCTTCAGCGACTCCATAGCCAACCTCACGAGCACCCACGCGCTCACCTCATCGGACTACATCCTCCTTGGAGACCTCAATTTCCACTTGGAGAAGAACAACGACGCCAACACTACATCTCTGATCGACAACCTCTCCAACCTCGGCCTCAGACAACTGGTCAACACATTCACCCACATCGCCGGCCACACGCTTGATCCAATCTTCTCCGCAAGCAACCACGTCACCTTTAGCCACACCACTGAACTCCACTGGACCGACCACCACTGCATCCACTTCACATTCAAGAAGCACATCGAACATCACCGCACCGAACTACCACCACACCGCCGCTGGAGCAAAGTCACCGAAGACCAACTGACCAGCACCCTCGCCCAGAACCCGCCCACTGACTCCACCGACCCAGACACCACCGCTCTCAACCTACGACAGTGGATCAACAACTGCGCCAACACCCTTGCACCACTCAAGAGGTCCACCGACAACCAAGAAAAGAAAAAAGCCGCCTAGGTCACTGACGAACGCCTCACCTCCAAACGCACCTGCCAGAAACTAAAGAAGAAATGGCTCCTCGAACACTCACCCGACAGCCTGGCAGCCCACAAGGATGCCACCTGCAAGCACCACCAGCTAATCCGACTCGCCAAACGTTCCCACTTCACAGAACGCCTGAACAACAACGCACACGACAGCAGAGAACTCTTCTGCATTGTGAAAGAGCTCTCCTACCCCAGCGCCAATGTCAACGACATCCCACCATCCCAAGAACTCTGCGACGCCCTGTCCACCTTCTTCTATCAGAAGATCGCCGACATCCACGACAGCCTCAACATCACGCCACCGTCAGACCCCACCCCCGACAACTCCACCTGCGCCAACAGCCTCACCGCCTCGACCCACGTAGACGACGTTGAAACTTGCAAGATCATGAACTCCATCCACTCAGGATCCCCTTCAGACCCATGCCCCCACCACGTCTACAACAAAGCCGACTCTACCATCGCCCCCCAACTTCGAAAGATCATCAACTCATCCTTCGAAACCGTGACTTTCCTGGACAGCTGGAAGCACGCCGAAATCCACGCCCTCCTCAAGAAACCCAAGACAGACCCAAACGACCTCAAAAACATCCGCCCGATCTCCCTCCTCCCCTTCCCGGTGAAGGTCATCGAGAAGATCGTCAACGCTCAGCTCACCGGCCACCTCGAGGACAACTCCATCCTGGACCCCTCCCAGTCCGGTCTCAGACGCAACCACAGCACCAAGACCACTCTCCTCGTCACCACAGATTACATCAGACAGCTAATGGACAACGGCGAAACATCAGCCCTCATCCTCCTGGACCTTTCCGCAGCCTTTGACACGGTTTGCCACCACACCCTACTAACACGCCTCCACGAAGCCGGAATACAAGAAAAAGCCCTCAACTGGATCTCCTCTTTTCTCTCCGGCAGAACCCAGGGAGTCCGACTCCCACCCTTCCGCTCCGAAGCCACCAACATCATCTGCGGCGTACCCCAAGGCTCCTCTCTAAGCCCGATGCTGTTCAACGTCTACATGGCCCCCCTCGCACAACTGGCCCATCAGCACAACCTCAACATTCTCTCCTACACTGACGACACCCAGTTCATCCTCTCCCTCACCAAAGACCCACACACCGCCAAAGCCAACCACCACGAGGGAATGAAGTCCATCGCCGAGTAGACGAGAAATAGCCGCCTGAAGCTGAACTCCGACAAGACGGAGGTCCTCATCCTCGGACGCACCCCCTCGGCCTGGGACGACTCCTGGTGGCTCTCCACGCTGGGACCCCCTCCCACACCAGCCAACCACGCACGCAACCTGGGATTTGTCCTCGACTCCGTCCTCACCATGTCCAAACAGGTCAACGCAGTTTCCTCCTCCTGCTACAACACCCTCTGCATGCTCCGTAGAATCTACAAATGGATCCCGACGGAAACCAGAAAAACGGTGACAAAGGCCCTCGTCAGCAGTAGACTAGACTACGGCAACGCACTCTACACAGCATCCCAGCAAAAGACATCCGACGCCTCCAACGCATCCAAAACGCCTCCGCCCGACTGGTCCTCGACGTACCCCGCCGATGCCACATCTTCCACCACCTGAAAGACCTCCACTGGCTCCCCGTGGACATTAGGATCCCCTTCAAGCTCCTCACCCACGCTCACAAGGCACTCTACAACGCCGGACCAGCCTACCTGAACAACAGACTCAACTTCTACGTCCCCTCCCGCCAACTCCGCTCCGCCAACCTCGCCCTCGCCATCGTTCCCCGCTTCCAACGCAAGTCCTCCGGCGGCAGATCCTTCTCCTACCTCGCCGCCAAGACCTGGAACACCCTCCCGACCCCCCTGCGGCAGACCCAGGACCTTCTCACCTTCAGGAGACTCCTCAAGACCTGGCTCTTCGACCAGCAGCAGCACTCCCCCCTCCCCCTCGGCGCCTTGAAACCCTAATGGGTACGTAGTGCGCTCTATAAATATTGTGATTGATTGATTGATTGAAAGTCAGAAATACGAAAACAATAGCAAAGAATGAAGAAACCACACATTGAAGGTGTGCAGATTATGGGACCGCTGGAATACATCCAGGGGTATTCAGATATATTTTCATTGTATTTATATAGTGCTTACTAACCATAATGTAGTGTAAAAAAAGGACCATGACACAGCAATCGCTGCCTATCATTTATAGGTCATAGCCTATGTGACACAATAGCTGTTTGGTTTGCTAAATACATTTTGAGAATATTCAGAAATCTTTGCGGTGAATGCATTCAACCCATTACTTATCATTTGGTTTGCAGTGGCGGCTGGCAGCTTTAGGAGGGAGGGGGCGGACGAGACACACACACACACACACACACACTCACTCATTCTTTCACACACAGACATGCACGCACGCACATCCATTAACAACACTCATACCATTAAAAAATGCACGCACGCACCAAACATTCATTTTAAAAGATCGCACACACTCATTCTTTCACACACACACGCACGCACATCCATTAACAACACTCATAACACTAAAACATGCATGCGCGCACCAAACATTCAATTTAAAACATCACACACATACACACACACACTTACCTTCAGCCTCCAGGTCCCAGGAGGGTTGGGACTGCTGCCTTAGACCTTAGGTCAGCCAATGAGGGAAGGCAGCAGTCCCAGCCTCGCCACAGAGTGAGATGGGGTCAGGGAGACTGCTGACCCCACCCCACTCTGTGACGAAGTGTCACTGATTGACACTCACCCTGGGCACTTCAGGGCTTAAACCTGAAGCGCCCAGGGAGAGTGTCAATTGGTGACGCTTTCCTCGTCACCCAGGGGAGGGCCTCAAGGCACCTTTGCTGAGACGAGGAGGTCACGCCCATAGGAGCTGTGACCTCCTGAGCCCAGCAAAGTTCAGCTCAGGCAGCCAGGAGTGTGCGCAAATCGCACATGTCTGCTCCTGGCTGCCTGAGCTGAACATGGAGAGTGTCTGTCAGGCTGACCATTGTTCAGACACTCTTCATGAGGGGCAAAAGGTGGGGGGCGTGGCCCCTCCGCCCTAAAGGACGGGCCGCCACTGGTGGTTTGTGACTAAAATTTGCTAATATCCTCTTTGCTGGCTTTATTTGTTTTAGGCTTTCCAGCTTAAGTCCATCCCTTGTGTGGAGCATTGTCTATTTACTGCATCCTTCCAAGTGCTTGCTTTCTGTAAACAGGCCTTTAAATCTTGTACTTATCTTGTCACATTTGCTGCGCATTCAAATCAAAGTCAAATGTCAGGCTTTGTATTCCGAGGCAGCTTGGTCTTTACTTTTCTTTCTCTGATTTCAAAATGAGAGGATTTATGTGAGAATCTTGCTGTGAAAGAAAGGCTTTTTTCAAGCACAAATGAGTTTAAATGTCTGTAAATAAACTGTGCAGATACTTCAAAATATATAAAAATTAGCAAAGCAAAAATGAAGCACTTTATTGTTTGTGTGCTGTAAACGTTTATTAGTAAAACTGTGGGCCTGATTCACAAAGGTATGCTTAGACCAAAAGTCTAAGTTTAAACTAAATATCTAACTATACTGGTAGTAAAGTTACACTTTTGGTCTAAGTTTAGACGCTTGGTCTAAGTTTAGACTTTTGGTCTAAGTTTAGGCCAAAAATCTAAACTTAGAACAAAAGTTTAACTTTACTCATAGTAAAGTTACACATTTAGTATAAGTTTAGACTTTCGGCCTAAACTTAGACCAAAAGTGCAACTTTACTCATAGCAAAGTTAGACTTTTGGTTTAAGTTTAGACTTTTGGTCTGAAGTTAGACTTTTGGTCTAGGTTTACCTTTGTGTATCGGGCCCTGTATGTCCATGCAAATGTGATTGCCATTTCAATTGAAAAGTGTTTTCTGTAATGGCACTGAGATAAACCACACCATGCATACTCCATTTAATGCAATTCCACTCTACTCTGCACTACTCCATGCCACTACACTCTACTCTGCACCACTCTACTCTACGCCACTCTTTTCCACACCACTCCATTCTACACCAATGCATTCTAAGCAACTCTTCACCACTGCACTCTACACCACTCTAGCCTAGGTCATTCCACTCTACTTGGCACCACTCCACTCTATGCTACTCTACTCTGCATCACTCTATTCTATGCCACTCCACGTCAATCTACTCTGCAAAACTGCACTCTATGCCACTGTACTCAATGCACTGCACCCTACTTCGCACCACTTCATGCTATGCTAATTCACCCTACACTGAAGCAATACATTATATGCCACTGCACTCTGCGCCAGTCTACTCCACTCCACACTACTCCACTCCTTGCCATTACATTATACACTGCACCACTCCACTCTAAACCACTGCACTCTATGCCACTCTACTCTACAATGTACCATTCTAATCTACACTTCTGCACTCTACACCACTCTACTCTAAACCACTGCATTCTACATCAATGCATTCTACACTACTCTACTCAAAACCGATGCACTTAATGCCACTGCATTTTACACCAATCTACTCTGCCCTACTGCACCCTGCGTCACTATACTCTACAACACTCTATTTGATGCCACTGCACTCTATGCCACTCAAATCTACACCACTGCACCCTGCACCATTCTGTTCTGGAACACTGCACGCTTTACCACTGAACTCTACACTACTTTACTCTGTCCCACTGCACTCTACTCTGTACCTCGCTACTGCACTCTATGGTAATGCACTCTACACCACTCCACTCTAGGTCACTCTGAATCACTCCACTCTATGCAGAGCACTCCACTTTACGCCACTGTACTCTACTTTACTCTGCACCACTCGACTCCACTGCACTGTACTCTATCCCACTCTACTCTGCTCTACACCACTGCACACTACACCACTGTATTCTATACCACTGCACTCTAGGCCACTCTAGTCTACTCTGCACCACTCTAAACTATGCCACTACATTTTATAATGCTGCAACATTGCACTCTACAAAACTGCACTCTACGACATGCCATTCTACATCACTCTATGCTACTCCACACTACTCCACTCAACGCCACTCTCCACTAAGCCACAAACTTTTAGCCATTCTGAACAGCAGCCACGCTGGTGTACATCATGGCTACAACACATTGGCAAAGCCAATAGCTCTTGCGTAGGAGGGGCAGTAGGCAACACAGATAGAGAAAGGGGGTGGTAGGCAACAAGGATAGTGTGAGGGGTCAGGAGGCAACACAGATAGCTAGACAGTGTGTGGGAGAGGCTGTGAGCAGAAAAGGCAGACAAACATGAGCGTGCACAAAAACGGAGGAAGAGAGGCGGTTCCACTGCCAGCACTTCCACACAAGCATGACTCCGCCCACCGTATTACGATGTGTAATACGGCGCAGCGGTGTCCTGTACTGTGGTGTGGTGCTGGTGGTGGAAGACGCCAGGACCCATCCCCTCCCGGGCGACTACCTCGCTGAAACAGGTAAGTGAACTGTCCAAAAGAGGCAAGGGTGTTGGGTGCATGTGTGTGGTGTGTGCGTGTATGTGTGCAAATGGGGGGGGGTGAGTGCATGTATGCATGCAAATGGGGGTGAGTGTGTGTATGCGTGCGAATGGGGGTGCCTGAGGGGGTGTCTGAGTGCATGTATGTGTACGAATGGGGGTGTCTGAGTCCCTGTTTGTGAGCGAGCGAGTGGGGGTGTCTGGATGTATGGGTGCGGTTTGGGGGTCTGCATGTATGTGGACGCAAGGGTGGTGTGTTGGGGTGTGAGTGAGTAGGTGTGTGTATTGGGATGCATGAGAGTGGGGGTGCATGTGTGCAAGTCTGCAAGTGAGTGGGGGTGTCTGTAAAGGTGTGCAGATGAGGGGGGGTGTGCAAGTGCACAGATGACGGTGTCTGTATGCAAGTGTGCAGATGAGGGTGTGTGCAAGTGTGTGGATGAGGGTGTGTGTGTGCAAGTGTATGGATGGGGGTGCACGTGTGCGGATGAGGGGGTGTTAGAAATGGGGTCTTTGGTTGACAGTCAGGTTACCCCCCGTTCAAGCAAGGACCCTCACTCTAGTCAGGATAAAAGAGAATCACCCTCAGCTAACCCCTGCTTACCCCCTTGGTAGCTTGGCAGAGCAGTAGGCTTAACTCCAGAGTGCTAGATGTAAAGTATTTGTACCAACACACACAGTAACTTAATAAAAACACTACAAAATGACACAACACCAGTTTAGAATAATAGGAAATATTTATCTAAACAAAACAAGACCAAAACGACAAACATCCGACATACACAAGTCAAGTTCTGAATTTTTAAAGATTAAACAAAAAAAATAGCGCTTAGAAACAAAAATGCTTCGATGAGGTGTTAACACGGCATCGTGACGGAGTCGTTCCCAACAAGCCGACACCAGCGGTGCCGGACACGGAGTCACGTAAACCCCCAAGTACAGTACCTTTGGCGAAGAGTGAAAACAAGTTGATGCGCAAAGTCGGGGATTGCGGCGTCTGTGCGAAACATTGAATCCGCGCACTTCGAGCGGCGTCAGTCACGACATGGTGCGGCGACTTCCACGGAGTCGCGGACTTCAGCGTGGCTGCAGCGGCGTTGGGCCTGCAAAGAGCGTCACGTTCCAGTGAAGGTCACGGCGTCGGGTGCAGGCGGCGTCCCCGGATTCAGCAGCGGCATCGGTCCGGAGTCGTCCGAAGTCGATTTCCTTGGATTTCCACCAGCTTTCCTTTTAAGGGCCCAGGGACTGGATAGGGCACCAATTGTCAGAGCAGGAGTCTCTCCAGAGACTCCAGGTGCTGGCAGAGAGAAGTCTTTGCTGTCCCTGAGACTTCAAACAACAGGAGGCAAGCTCTAAATCAAGCCTTTGGAAATTTCTTCACAAGAGGGAAGGCACACAAAGCCCAGTCTTTGCCCTCTTACTCTGGCAGAAGCAGCAACTGCAGGGTAGCTCCACAAAGCACAGTCACAGGCAGGGCAGCACTTCTCCTCAGCTCTTCTCCAGGCAGAGGTTCCTTCTTGTTTCCAGAAGTGTTCTAAAGTCTGTGGTTTTGGGTGCCCTTCTTATACCCAGTTTCTCCTTTGAAGTAGGCCTACTTCAAAGTAAAGTCTCTTTGGAATGTGAAATGCTGCCTTGCCCAGGCCAGGCCCCAGACACTCACCAGGGGGTTGGAGACTGCATTGTGTGAGGGCAGGCACAGCCCTCTCAGGTGCGAGTGACCACTCCTCCCCTCCCTCTTAGCACAGATGGCTCATCAGGATATGCGGGCTACACCCCAGCTCCCTTTGTGTCACTGTCTAGTGTGAGGTGCAACCAGCCCAACTGTCAAACTGACCCAGACAGGTAATCCACAAACAGGCAGAGTCACAGAAATGGTATAAGCAAGAAAATGCTCACTTTCTAAAAGTGGCATTTTCAAACGCACAATCTTAAAATCAACTTTACTAAAAGATGTATTTTTAAATTGTGAGCTCAGAGACCCCAAACTCCACATCTCCATCCGCTCCCAAAGGGAATCTACACTTTAATCAGATTTAAAGGTAGCCCCCATGTTAACTTATGAGAGGGACAGGCCTTGCAACAGTGAAAAACGAATTTAGCAATGTTTCACTGTCAGGAAATATAAAACACATTACTATATGTCCTACCTTAACCATACACTGCACCCTGCCCTTTGGGCTACTTAGGGCCTACCTTAGGGGTGTCTGACCTGTAAGAAAAGGGAAGGTTTAGGCCTGGCAAGTGGGTACACTTGCCAAGTCGAATTTACAGGTAAAACTGCACACACAGACACTGCAATGGCAGGTCTGAGTCACGATTACAGAGCTACTTATGTGGGTGGCACACCCAGTGCTGCAGGCCCACTAGCAGCATTTGATTTACAGGCCCTGGCACCTCTAGTGCACTTTACTAGGGACTTACTAGTAAATCAAATATGCCAATCATGGATAAACCAATCACATACACATTTTGTAAAGGAGAACTTGCACTTTAGCACTGGTTAGCAGTGGTAAAGTGCCCAGAGTAAAACAAATAGCAAAATCAGAGTCCAGCACACATCATCAACCTGGGAAACAGAGGCAAAAAGTTAAAGGAGACCACACCAAGGATGAAAAGTCTAACAGGGGGTGTGTGTGCAAGTGTGCGTATGAGGGGGTGTGCAAGTGTGCAAATGAGGGGGTGTGTAGGTGTGCGGATGGGGGAATGTGTGCATGTATGTGTATGCGGAGGGGGAGTATGTGAATATATGCGTGCATGGAGGGGTGGGGGTGTGAATGATTGCGGTCCGAAGTAGGGGTGTGAATAATTGCAGCGGGGTGCGTTTGTGTGAGTGGAGGTGTGTGTGTGTCAGTGTGAGAGCAGGTGGGGGTGTTAGTATGGATGTGTGCGGTGGGGGTGTTTGGAAGTGTGTGGGCAGGTGGGGGGTTGTCTGCATGTGTATGGACGTGTGGGGGTGCGTGGGCCAGTGGCAGGAATGGGGATTCCTGTCGCCTGGTGCATTACTGCCAGGGTTTTCGTGAATGGGGCGAGTGCTGTGAGAAGCCTGGCGGTTCGCTGCCTCCTAATACAACCGGCGGCCTTAGGGGTGCCACCAGTCCGGAGGAGCTCACTGCTGGCTACGTCGGTGTGACTGCACCGGCGTGGCGGGCGGCGTTGTTGCGGTTTGGCTTCGGCCAAACCTCACAACTCGTAATGCAGCGATATTTACCGCCGGGTCCGCGGCAGTTAGACTGCCGCTACGAGGTGGCGGTCTCATGACTGCCAAACTTATAATGAGGGCCAGAATCAGGAGACTGACATTAAGGTGGGTACTGTGGATATCAAGCTAGCAACACCGAAATAAATGCTGGCCCTATTGCATCTGCCAAGGGCCCGCTGTCCGCACTAGCTTGTCTGCACTGCATTCCATTCAGGATAAAAGGCAGAAGGGTTTTGTTGCAGCAGTCTGATCTTGCAATTTTAGATCTGGCTTGACAGTACTGTCTGCAAGTGAGATTTTGGGTTAATTCAGAGAAGTATATCTCTTTCAGCTCATGCTTATGACCATTTGGTATGTCACTCTATCTTCTAGGAAGTGTTTTCATAGAAATGTATGAAGGAATATTTTACATCTGAAAAGTACACCCAATCATCCCATTGTTAGTCACAGTCAATTATTTACCTCATGTATAAATGCTATACAGAAAACAATCAATTACTTTTTCCCCAAACACAGGCAAAGCCAATAGAACTCGCTTTGATGCGATTTCTGTGACTTCTGCCTTATATATCTTTCAATTGTGGTACATCTGTATATTCTGGCTTATGTTTCTTTTTTTAACATTTCGCCTCATTATTGCCCCTGCAACAGGCTAACTTTGACACAATGATGGTAATCCCTGGCATATTGCGGAAGCCTTGGTATGATGTTCTCAAGGCTAAATCAGTGATGATTGCAGTCCAGTTTACAAGTCTGTGTTTCAGACTCCATGAGAGTTGTAAGTGAGCAAGACCATTTTCAGGACAAATGCTTAGAAGTTAATTCCAAATCTCGTTTGATATGTTCTAATTAATATTCTTCAGTGAGTCCAAATGATTTAAGAACATAAAGCGGATTACTCGCTGTATTGGTACATGAATCTATTACAGGAAGTTAATACGTGACTCACGACTTGACTAAATCAACCTAGACAACAATGGCACTCAGCTCTCGGTCGCTGGTGGCAAAAGACAGACCGAGAGCCATGTGCTGCGTGTTCGGATTATTTGAACTCACTGAAGAGTGTCTCTAATTAAGCATTGCCTACATTTTCTAATGAATCATTCCACTGACTGCGCCTTTCCTTGATGTTGAGGCACAAAGTAAATCATTTTCAATACATTTAAGCTCAGGCTGGCTCAGAGAAGAAAAGCAACAGTGCAAGTGAACATATGGAACGGATATAATAGTATATATGCGTAGCTAACTCCTCCAAACCCCAAGACATATGTCTTTGCCATTGGCGGGATTTAGGGTGAAAACTACAGAATTTCTAAATGCTTGTTTTTTTATCGATATGCGCTCAAATGTTCGCCGTTGTCGCTATTAATGTTCACCCAATAGGCCAATGATCCTTGCTACTATGACAATATTTGAAAACCACCCCATCAACCTGCTATGCTTTGTACTACCATTGTTCTTTTGTACAAGATTTCGGTTCGAAATGGGACGACTGCAATGAAATAAATAACATATCTATTTGGTCTCGAGATCCAAACTTAACTATGTTCCACCTGTAACATCAAACCAAAGGAGGCTTCATGGCTCCAGTGGATCAAAAAACATAGACCACCGCGTCCAGAAACGGCTTATTATAAATAAACATTTTATATCTAACCCCTTCACTGCCAGGCCTTTTCCCCCTCAGGTGCCGAGCCTTTTTTTGCCTATTTGGGGCAGTTTGCGCTTAGGCCCTCATAACATTTTGTCCACATAAGAAATCCACGGCTAATTTTGAGTCTTTTTTCCAACATCCTAGGGATTCTAAAAGTACCCAGAGTTTGTGAGTTCCCCGAGAGGACACCAAGAAATGAGCCAAAATACATCTAAAAGTTAGTTTTTTTCCAGAGAAATGGGAAAAAAGTGCTGCAGAAGAAAGCATGTGTTTTTTTCCCCCTGAATATGGCATCAACAAAGGGTTTGCGGTGCTAAAATCACAGTATTACTCATAGTAAAGTTACACATTTAGTATAAGTTTAGACTTTCGGCCTAAACTTGGACCAAAAGTCTAAGTTTACTCATAGCAAAGTTAGACTTTTGGTTTAAGTTTAGACTTTTGGTCTGAAGTTAGACTTTTGGTCTAGGTTTACCTTGGTGTATCGGGCCCTGTATGTCCATGCAAATGTGATTGCCATTTCAATTGAAAAGTGTTTTTTCTGTAATGGCACTGAGATAAACCACACCATGCATACTCCATTTAATGCCATTCCACTCTACTCTGCACTACTCCATGCCACTACACTCTACTCTGCACCACTCTACTCTACGCCACTCTTTTCCACACCACTCCATTCTACACCAATGCATTCTAAGCAACTCTTCACCACTGCACTCTACACCACTCTAGCCTAGGTCATTCCACTCTACTTGGCACCACTCCACTCTATGCTACTCTACTCTGCATCACTCTATTCTATGCCACTCCACGTCAATCTACTCTGCAGAACTGCACTCTATGCCACTGTACTCAATGCACTGCACCCTACTTCGCACCACTTCATGCTATGCTAATTCACCCTACACTGAAGCAATACATTATATGCCACTGCACTCTGCGCCAGTCTACTCCACTCCACACTACTCCACTCCTTGCCATTACATTATACACTGCACCACTCCACTCTAAACCACTGCACTCTATGCCACTCTACTCTACAATGTACCATTCTAATCTACACTTCTGCACTCTACACCACTCTACTCTAAACCACTGCATTCTACATCAATGCATTCTACACTACTCTACTCAAAACCGATGCACTTAATGCCACTGCATTTTACACCAATCTACTCTGCCCTACTACACCCTGCGTCACTATACTCTACAACACTCTATTTTATGCCACTGCACTCTATGCCACTCAAATCTACACCACTGCACCCTACACCATTCTGTTCTGCAACACTGCACGCTTTACCACTGAACTCTACACTACTTTACTCTGTCCCACTGCACTCTACTCTGTACCTCGCTACTGCACTCTATGGTAATGCACTCTACACCACTACACTCTAGGTCACTCTGCATCACTCCACTCTATGCAGAGCACTCCACTTTACGCCACTGTACTCTACTTTACTCTGCACCACTCGACTCCACTGCACTGTACTCTATCCCACTCTACTCTGCTCTACACCACTGCACACTACACCACTGTATTCTATACCACTGCACTCTAGGCCACTCTAGTCTACTCTGCACCACTCTAAACTATGCCACTACATTTTATAATGCTGCAACATTGCACTCTACAAAACTGCACTCTACGACATGCCATTCTACATCACTCTATGCTACTCCACACTACTCCACTCTACACCACTCTCCACTAAGCCACAAACGTTTAGCCATTCTGAACAGCAGCCACGCTGGTGTACATCATGGCTACAACACATTGGCAAAGCCAATAGCTCTTGCGTAGGAGGGGCAGTAGGCAACACAGATAGAGAAAGGGGGTGGTAGGCAACAAGGATAGTGTGAGGGGTCAGGAGGCAACACAGATAGCTAGACAGTGTGTGGGAGAGGCTGTGAGCAGAAAAGGCAGACAAACATGAGCGTGCACAAAAACGGAGGAAGAGAGGCGGTTCCACTGCTAGCACTTCCACACCAGCATGACTCCGCCCGCCGTATTACGATGTGTAATACGGCGCAGCGGTGTCCTGTACTGTGGTGTGGTGCTGGTGGTGGAAGACGCCAGGACCCATCCCCTCCTGGGCGACTACCTCGCTGAAACAGGTAAGTGAACTGTCCAAAAGAGGCACGGGTGTTGGGTGCATGTGTGTGGTGTGTGCGTGTATGTGTGCAAATGGGGGGGTGTGAGTGCATGTATGCGTGCAAATGGGGGTGAGTGTGTGTATGCATGCAAATGGGGGTGCCTGAGGGGGTGTCTGAGTGCGTGTATGTGTACGAATGGGGGTGTCTGAGTCCGTGTTTGTGAGCGAGCGAGTGGGGGTGTCTGGATGTATGGGTGCGGTTTGGGGGTCTGCATGTATGTGGACGCAAGGGTGGTGTGTTGGGGTGTGAGTGAGTAGGTGTGTGTATTGGGATGCATGAGAGTGGGGGTGCATGTGTGCAAGTCTGCAAGTGAGTGGGGGTGTCTGTAAAGGTGTGCAGATGAGGGGGGGTGTGCAAGTGCACAGATGACGGTGTCTGTATGCAAGTGTGCAGATGAGGGTGTGTGCAAGTGTGTGGATGAGGGTGTGTGTGTGCAAGTGTATGGATGGGGGTGCACGTGTGCGGATGAGGGGGTGTTAGAAATGGGGTCTTTGGTTGACAGTCAGGTTACCCCCCGTTCAAGCAAGGACCCTCACTCTAGTCAGGATAAAAGAGAATCACCCTCAGCTAACCCCTGCTTACCCCCTTGGTAGCTTGGCAGAGCAGTAGGCTTAACTCCAGAGTGCTAGATGTAAAGTATTTGTACCAACACACACAGTAACTTAATAAAAACACTACAAAATGACACAACACCAGTTTAGAATAATAGGAAATATTTATCTAAACAAAACAAGACCAAAACGACAAACATCCGACATACACAAGTCAAGTTCTGAATTTTTAAAGATTAAACAAAAAAAATAGCGCTTAGAAACAAAAATGCTTCGATGAGGTGTTAACACGGCGTCGTGACGGAGTCGTTCCCAACAAGCCGACACCAGTGGCGCCGGACACGGAGTCACGTAAACCCCCAAGTACAGAACCTTTGGCGTAGAGTGAAAACAAGTTGATGCGCAAAGTCGGGGATTGCGGCGTCTGTGCGAAACATTGAATCCGCGCACTTCGAGCGGTGTCAGTCACGACATGGTGCGGCGACTTCCACGGAGTCGCGGACTTCAGCGTGGCTGCAGCGGCGTTGGGCCTACAAAGAGCGTCACGTTCCAGTGAAGGTCACGGCGTCGGGTGCAGGCGGCGTCCCCGGATTCAGCAGCGGCGTCGGTCCGGAGTCGTCCGAAGTCGATTTCCTTGGATTTCCACCAGCTTTCCTTTCAAGGGCCCAGGGACTGGATAGGGCACCACTTGTCAGAGCAGGAGTCTCTCCAGAGACTCCAGGTGCTGGCAGAGAGAAGGCTTTGCTGTCCCTGAGACTTCAAACAACAGGAGGCAAGCTCTAAATCAAGCCTTTGGAAATTTCTTCACAAGAGGGAAGGCACACAAAGCCCAGTCTTTGCCCTCTTACTCTGGCAGAAGCAGCAACTGCAGGGTAGCTCCACAAAGCACAGTCACAGGCAGGGCAGCACTTCTCCTCAGCTCTTCAGCTCTTCTCCAGGCAGAGGTTCCTTCTTGTTTCCAGAAGTGTTCTAAAGTCTGTGGTTTTGGGTGCCCTTCTTATACCCAGTTTCTCCTTTGAAGTAGGCCTACTTCAAAGTAAAGTCTCTTTGGAATGTGAAATCCTGCCTTGCCCAGGACAGGCCCCAGACACTCACCAGGGGGTTGGAGACTGCATTGTGTGAGGGCAGGCACAGCCCTCTCAGGTGCGAGTGACCACTCCTCCCCTCCCTCCTAGCACAGATGGCTCATCAGGATATGCGGGCTACACCCCAGCTCCCTTTGTGTCACTGTCTAGAGTGAGGTGCAACCAGCCCAACTGTCAAACTGACCCAGACAGGTAATCCACAAACAGGCAGAGTCACAGAAATGGTATAAGCAAGAAAATGCTCACTTTCTAAAAGTGGCATTTTCAAACGCACAATCTTAAAATCAACTTTACTAAAAGATGTATTTTTAAATTGTGAGCTCAGAGACCCCAAACTCCACATGTCCATCCGCTCCCAAAGGGAATCTACACTTTAATCAGATTTAAAGGTAGCCCCCATGTTAACTTATGAGAGGGACAGGCCTTGCAACAGTGAAAAACGAATTTAGCAATGTTTCACTGTCAGGAAATATAAAACACATTACTATATGTCCTACCTTAACCATACACTGCACCCTGCCCTTTGGGCTACTTAGGGCCTACCTTAGGGGTGTCTGACCTGTAAGAAAAGGGAAGGTTTAGGCCTGGCAAGTGGGTACACTTGCCAAGTCGAATTTACAGGTAAAACTGCACACACAGACACTGCAATGGCAGGTCTGAGTCACGCTTACAGAGCTACTTATGTGGGTGGCACACCCAGTGCTGCAGGCCCACTAGCAGCATTTGATTTACAGGCCCTGGCACCTCTAGTGCACTTTACTAGGGACTTACTAGTAAATCAAATATGCCAATCGTGGATAAACCAATCACATACACATTTTGTAAAGGAGAACTTGCACTTTAGCACTGGTTAGCAGTGGTAAAGTGCCCAGAGTAAAACAAATAGCAAAATCAGAGTCCAGCACACACCATCAACCTGGGAAACAGAGGCAAAAAGTTAAAGGAGACCACGCCAAGGATGAAAAGTCTAACAGGGGATGTGTGTGCAAGTGTGCGTATGAGGGGGTGTGCAAGTGTGCAAATGAGGGGGTGTGTAGGTGTGCGGATGGGGGAATGTGTGCATGTATGTGTATGCGGAGGGGGAGTATGTGAATATATGCGTGCGTGGAGGGGTGGGGGTGTGAATGATTGCGGACCGAAGTAGGGGTGTGAATAATTGCAGCGGGGTGCGTTTGTGTGAGTGGAGGTGTGTGTGTGTCAGTGTGAGAGCAGGTGGGGGTGTTAGTATGGATGTGTGCGGTGGGGGTGTTTGGAATGGCATCAACAAAGGGTTTGCGGTGCTAAAATCACAATCTTCCCTGCTTTCGGGAACAGGCAGACTTGAATCTGAAAAACACATTTTTCAACACAATTTTGGTATTTTACTGGGGCATACCCCATTTTTACTATTTTATGTGCTCTCAGCCTTCTTTCAGTTAGTGACAGAAATGGGTGTGAAACCAATGCTGGATCCTAGACAGCTAAACATTTCTGAAAAGTAGACAAAATTCTAAATTAAGCAAGAGGTCGTTTGTGTAGATCCTTCAAGGTTTTCCTACAGAAAGCAACAGCTAAAAAAAAAAATATTGAAATCGAGGTAAAAAAGAGCCATTTCTGTCCATGTTTTCTTCTATAGCTTTTTCCATCTATGTCAGATTTTTGACACCAATATACCATTATGTCTGCTGGACTCTTCTGGTTGAAATAATATATAGGGCTTGTAGGTTCATCAAGAATCCTAGGTACCCAGAGGCAATAAATGAGCTGCACCTTGCAACAGATTTTCATTGTATACCGGGTATACAGCAATTCATTTGGTTAAATATAAAGAGTGAAAAATAGGTATCAAGGAAGCCTTTGTATTTTCAAAATGGGCACAGTATAATGTGATGAGAAGCAGAAGTTATTTGCACATCTTTGAATTCCGGGGTCCCCATACTAGCATGTGAATTACAGGGCATTTCTCAAATAGACTTCTTTTTCACACACTGTCTCACCTTTGGAAGGAAAAAATGTAGAGAAATACAAGGGGCAATAACACTTGTTCTTCTATTCTGTGTTCCCCCAAGTCTCCCGATAAAAATGGTACCTCACTTGTGTGGTTAGACCTAGTTCCTGCGACGGGAAACACAACATGGACACATCACATTTTTACATTGAAATCTGACGTGTTTTTTGGAAAGTGCCTAGATGTGGATTTGGCCTCTAGCTCAGCCAGCGCCTAGAGTAACCTAGAAAACCTGTGCATTTTTTTTAAACTAGACACCTCGGGGAATCCACGATGGGGTGACTTGTGGGGCTCTCATCAGCTTCTGTTACCCAGAATCCTTTGCAAATCTCACAATCTGGCAAAAAAACACTTTTTCCTCACATTTTGGTGGTGGAAAGTTCTGGAATCTGAGAGGAGCCACAAACTTTCTGCCACCCAGCATTCCACAAAGTCTCCTGATAAAAATGGTACCTCACTTGTGTGGGTAGGCCAAGTTTCCGCGACAGGAAACGCCCCAAAAGGCAACATGGACACATAAAATTTTTATATTGAAAACTGACATGTTTTTGGGAAAGTGCCTAGCTGTGGATTTCGGTCTCTAGCTCGGCCGGTACCAAGGAAAACCTACCAAATCTGTCATTTTTGAAAACTAGACACCTAGGAGAACCCAGGATGGGGTAACTTGTGGCGCTCTCACCAGGTTCTGTTACCCAGAATCCTTAGCAAACCTCAATATTTGGCAACAAATAAACACTTTTTTCTCACATTTCGGTGTTAAAAAATTCTAGAATCTGAGAGGAATAGATCACACAACGGTCAATTTTGGTCCTTTCATGAGGGCAACTGTTGACCCTGTGGTGATCCATTCCTGACGCAGCCACTAGGTACAGGCACTCAAGTGGGGTAGCGTTCTTATCAGGACAGGTGGGGAAACACTGGGTGGTAGGAATTTTGTGGATCCCAGCATATTCCTGTAGTTTGTGTGACAGAAACTCAAGTTTTTATTCAACATTTCATCTTTGCAGGGTATTCTGGGTAAGAAAATGTTTGGGAATCCACACAAGTCACACCTCTGTGTACTCCCCCGGATATCTAGTTTCCAGAAATGTTTGGGTTGTAGGTTTACCTATAAGGCCGCTGAGCCCAGGACCAAAAACGCAGGTGCCTGCCTTACAAAACCAGGTTGTTTTGTGATAGATAATTTAGATGCCTTCACAATAGGATTTGGGTGGTGGAATTTGGGCCTGAACTAAATTGGGGAGCTCCCAAGAGAGCACCCTCTCTGTGCTTGCCGCGGAATGCACCTGCTATCTGGGTTGGGCTAACCTGCTATTGTCCCGCTGCACAGACTGTGCTTGCGAAGGAACAGCAGGACTGTCCTCATCACCTCCCTCATAATCAATGGAAGAGGAATGGGACACCTCCGACTGCAAAATCACTCCCAAAGTCTGCACCATTGTCCTATCCCTCAGATGCTGTCTCAGTATCTGCTGTCTCAGTCTTTGATCCAATGTCAGAGCTGTCCTCTATAACCCGAGTGAGGGCTTGAGCAGCAATCATCCAACGAGATGCCATCTCAACTATTGCTCCAAAACACTAGCCTACGTAGTCACAAAATTGCTGGTAGGTGTGTGTGACACGTGCAACAGTAAAGGGCACCTTACCTTCGCTTCTTCCCTCAATCAGCATGTTCTTTCAAGACACTCAAAAAAAGACACACTATCACTTTACCTTGTCACATACCAATGGTCACAGTCTTTAGCGCCTCTAGCGCCCAGTCCCACAATCATTATTGTTGCTCCCACTCCCATGACCTCCTCCTCGGTTTCCCTCACTACCACCCAGCAAAAGTGCCCTTCATCTCTCCATAGCCCCCGCACATACATTTCATTTGTATGATAGCACAGGTAATGGCTGACTTCACTAATTTACTCAGCTAGCTGGGTGGGGGTGGCGGAAGGTGAATAGGAGGTTGTGCGTCAAAAAATGACGTTAGGCTGGTTAGTGGCAAAAAAAAAGCCGCTAACAAGCCTTGCATCATTTCCAGGTGCACAACCATCCTAAAACATGACTCCTGTCTTAGAAAAGGCCCATCCACCACCACCCCATGCCCACCACCCCAATGGCCAGCACAGGGGACCAGTGTCACCTGGGCATGAGCATTGCATCCAGTGCACTTTAATGGCACTTAAAAAAATATAACAAAAATACTTACCTATACTTACCCTACTTACCTGGGTCCCCCATCCTCCAGTGTCCCTCTGGTGTGGGTGGGGGTGTTCCTGGGACTTGGGGTGGGCACCTGTGGACCCATTCCATGGTGTTTGACCATGGAAATGGGTACACAGGTCCCCTAACGCCTAGTCTGACCCACGCATTGAATAATGGCCCTAAGCAAGCTTAACATCAATATTTGGCCACCTCCCACCCATACATCATTTTAGCAAGGGGGATAAATATGGGGCTATGGGGATATAGTCATTTTTTGGATGGGAACGCCTACCTTGCATCTCATTGACGAAAGGTGGGTTCACGCATCCAGAAAATGGTGCCAACTCCACTATTTTGATGCAAGATGGGTCTAGCGTCAAAATATAAATATGGAGTTAAGTTTGCGCCAAATTTGTATCAAACAAATTACACAAATTCAGCGTAAACAGAGTAGAAATATGCCCCATATTCTGGGAGAAACTGGTTATTCAACAGGGGAGGTAACAAGGCCGGAGTGAAAATTACATCACAGCAAATAACAATGACATGTACATGTCTCAATATCCAAATAAATGTAGAGAGTTATAAGGTTTACCACAAATATAATTGGCCCCAACACAAGTCACCCCCACCCGTTTGTACAAAGATGCAACAAATAACATAGAGCCTGGCTTAGAGTTTGGGGAAGGGAGTTACTACATCACAAACATGACAGCTATCCCATCCGCTATATTACGATCCCATTATAGCCTACAGAGATCGTAATACAGCGGGCAGGATATCCGTCATGTTTGTGACAGAGTAACACATCTGCCAAACTCTAAATCAGGCCTTTAGTCTTAGCTTAAAAGGGTGCTCAGATCCTATTCTTGCTGTTTCCAAAAAGTCCTGTGTGAAAAAAGGGAGAGGGGAAAGAGATAAAAATGAATTAAAACTAAGTAAAAAACTGCTCAATACTAGAGGAGTGAGAGAGGAGACAGCAAAATGGCAACACACTTAAGTCCACATCCTGAATAAAATCCATTATTCCAATACAGACATTAAAAATTGGTCAACATAGTTGTATATTTATTTCTTCATTTATATTCAACCCCCTTGGGGTCTCAGTGTCCAATTCCAGGATGTATTTGGACTCTAACCATCTCATGGATAATTTTCCATCCCCTCCTCCTTCAACCAGTGAAATCCTGTCCATGTCAAAAAAATCTCAGCAACTTACCGTTTCCATCATGGAACTGTGTAAAATGTCTGACTACAGGATAGCGTTTGCCATTGTGATGAATGGTCCTAGGAAGATCCAAACCCTGTTTTTAACTGAATGGATAGTAACCATGATTTTTTTTTTTTAACTCTGTTTTATTAATTTTTGTTAGACAGAACAACATAAGACGATAAAAATAGTGCAGTGCATATCATTGCGAGACATCATGTTATGTACAGAACCCCAGAGTCAAAAAAGAAGCATGTAATAGACGAAAAACTGAGCAAAGCTGAGTATTAAAACTGTGGAAAATGCCCAACCTCCCTCACCCAGGATTCGCTGAGTAACCAATTCCTTGTTATACCATGGGCTCAACAACACAATTACACTACAGTTGGTTGTCACATCTTCCGAACCACACAACAACCCATGTGTCAGCCCTCATCTTCAGTGCTATGATCAGAACTGGACTCCTCTGCCCCTGTGAAGCATTCCAATAATGCCCCCCAGGCCATTATATCTCTTAGGGCCCCCTCCTCCCTACGCATCATTCTCATATTTTGCTCTTCAGCAGCACCCCACTCCAGTACATCTCGGGTCCAATAAGGAATGGTAGGAAGATGAACACTCATCCAGCCTATAGCCAGTCTGTGTCTAGCTAATACCAATGCAAGCTGTGCGAGTCTGTATGGGATACGCTTGCCCTTTGATCTACGCATCACACCTAAAAGACAGGTCAGAGATGTTGCTTAGAGTCTCAATCCTGTGATCCTATCTGTTATCTCGATCACCTCCCGCCAGAAGTGCAGCACCTCCGTACAGGACCAAACCAAGTGAAGAAAGGTAGCACCTATCTCCCCACATCTAGGACACCCAACCACTTTTGTCTGGTCAATTTTATAAAGACGGGCAGGCGTAAGATATACACGATGAACAAAGTTAAGATGTAAAAGCTTAAATCTATTATTACAGGAGACCGTGCGCACCAACAAAGAGCCATATCCCATTCCGCGTCCTCCAAAGGGTCTTCCAGTTCTCAATCCCATGCCCTACGCACCACACACTCCAAACCTGGCTGATCCCCCCAGAGTGCTTTATAAAAAAGTGTAATCAAGTGAAATTCCTCCCCCCCAGTTTTTCAATCCGTTAATCACCTGTGATGCAGGTGGGGCCACCAAACCTCCCCAGCCACACTCTCCATCTTGGCGTACTGCAGAAACTGACGCGGGCTCAGTCCAAACGTATCTTGCGCATCCTGAAAGGCGATAAATTCCCCATTAGGATATAAGTTACCCGCTAATAGGCAACCTCCCGCTCTCCAGGCATCCATGGACATTAAAGTATCCATATTCCTGGAAGGGGCTAAATCCCAGATCTTCAATGCCTTGTCAAATGAAGCGCAGCGAATCACTTTCTTAACTGCCTGCTCCCAAATCCATGCAGTAGTTCTAACCAAGTAAGGAACAGCAGTCTCTGATCAACCTCCCGTCATCAAGGCATGCACCAATTCCTCTCCTACCATTATACTCGAAAAAAGTTGCTTCTCCCAGTTATCAGACAGAGTCATCCACTTTGCAGCATGTTGTAGGTGTGCTGCTTAATAATAATGCCTGATATTGGGGATAGCCAACCGTCCGTCCACCATTTCTCTCTGCAGTGTGGACAATACCACTTTGCTATGACGCCCAGCCCAAACCAATGAGATCAACAAACTATCCAGCCGATTGAATAGTTGAGCTACTAACGGAAATAAAGAATTCTGCACAAGATAGAGGCACCGTGGCAGGAACACCATCTTGGCCACCGCCTTCCTCCCCATAACTGAGAGAGGCAGCCTATTCCAAAACGACACAGAGCGCTCCAGCCGGTCACTACCCGCTCAACATTATGCTTCAAATGCACCTCCACCGTATGAGTGACCCAGATATCTAAAACTTTCGATCTCCCACCTGAGCCCCTCCCCTGCAAATCCTCCAATGGGGCACCACATAAGGACCCTAAGGGAAATAGTAGTGACTTCTTCTTATTTACACAAAGACCAGATGTAACCCCGAATTCCTCCAGTAACTGCAACAACAGAGGCACCGAAACCACCGGCTCCCGTAGATATAACAAAGCATCATCAGCATACAGAGAGACAATGTGAGTGACCAGTCCCACCTGCACGCCCCAGGGCACCAGCTCCCCACGAAGCCAAACCGCCAGTGGCTCCACCGCCAATGCAAAAAGAAGCGGTGAGAGAGGGTAACCCTGCCTGGTACCCCTCCCGATTACTCAGGAGTCTGAGAGCTCCCCGCCCACCCGGACGCGCACAGTAGGTACAGTGTACAGCAAATGGACCGAAGAACAGAAATGAGGGCCAAATCCCATTCCCCGCAACACCGACAGTAAGTAGCCCCACTCAACCGTGTCAAATGTCTTCTCTAGGTCCAATGACACCAGTGCTAAATCTTCCCCAACCCCCATAGTTTCATGCATGACATGTGCTAAACGATGTAAATTATAAGTCGTGCTACGACCAGGTATGAAACCACATTGATCATCGTGCACCAAGCCCCGAATCAATCCATGTATCCCAGTGGCCAGTATTTTACATAGAATCTTTATATCGTTATTCAACATGGTAAGCGGGCGATAAGAGGAGGGGTCACAAGAGTCCCCGCCAGGCTTAAGCATTAGACAGACGATGCTTTGACGCATGGTTTCCAGGAATATACCCTGCACCCAAGCCTCCTCAAACACCTCAAACAACCGCTCCCTCAACTGAGAGGAAAACGTTTGGTACAGCTCAATCGGGAATCCATCCCCGCCCGGATATTTAGCCTTCGATAGTACCTCCACTGCCACTGTCACTTCCTCCACTGTTATCTCGGCATCTAGACTCTCCATGTGTTCCGATTCTAGCCGCGGCAAACACATCCGCTGCGGAAACCTTTCTAAATCAGAGTCCAAGACAGGTATGCCAGCACTGCACACGCTCCGCAAGTGCTCCACTAAAACTTGAAAAATATCCCTTCTATTATTGATCTGTGCACCATCAGCGTTCCTAATGCGTAAACTGGGAGGAGATTCAACTTCCCGCTGGGGATCCACACTAGTAATTTGCCAGACTTATCACCCTCCCTATGAAGGCGCTGCCTATACGATCTGAGTGTGATCTTATCCAGTGTCTTCCAACAGCTACTAACCTTCTTATACAATCTGAGCTGCTCTTTTTCTACCTCCCCAGTTAATGCCACTTGATGTTGCATCGCCTCCAGCTCCCCCTCTGAGCTGGATAGCTCCTGTTCCATTTGCTTGCATACACCACAGCCGTACCTATACAAACCCCTCTCAAAACGGCCTTCAGGGTTTCCCATTCCACTCCCGGGGAGTCTGTCAACCCCCAATTTTGATCCATATAGTCTCCCAGAGCCACCGCTATTTTATCACGACAGCACATATCCATCAGGAAATTCGTGGGCATGTGCCAACTGCGCCTCACCTCCGTGTCAGATCCCCACTGCATTTGCAGCAACACCGGTGCATGATCAGATAAAAACCTCACTTGATGTTTGATGTCCCTCACCTGTGAACGGGTTAAGCCATCGAAGAGGAAACGGTCCAGAAGACTATGGGGGTCATTCTGACCCTGGCGGTCTCAGACCGCCGGGGCCAGGGTTGGCGGGAGCACCGCCGACAGACCGGCGGTGCCCCGCAGGGCATTCTGACCGCGGCGGTTCGGCCGCGGTCAGACTAGGAAAACCGGTGGTCTCCCGCCGGTTTTCCGCTGCCCTACAGAATCCTCCATGGCGGCGGAGCGCGCTCCGCCGCCATGGGGATTCTGACACCCCCTACCGCCATCCTGTTCCTGGCGGGTCTCCCGCCAGGAACAGGATGGCGGTAGGGGGTGCCGCGGGGCCCCCGTAAGAGGGCCCCAAAAAGAATTTCAGTGTCTGCCTAGCAGACACTGAAATTCGCGACGGGTGCTACTGCACCCGTCGCACTCCAGCAACTCCGCCGGCTCCATTCGGAGCCGGCTTCATCGTTGCTGGGTCTTTCCCGCTGTGCTGGCGGGCGGCCTTTTGGCGGTCGCCCGCCAGCACAGCGGGAAAGCCAGAATGGCCGCCGCGGTCTTGTGACCGCGGTGCGGTCATTTGACGGTAACCGCATGGCGGGCGGCGACCGCCGCCCGCCGCGGTTAGAATCACCGCCTATATGTATTATGCGTCTTAGAGTGACAAGTGTACTGCTTGCTCGCTGGATGCAGTTCCCTCCGTCCATCCCAGAGCCCTAAATTATGCATAACCTCTGTAAGAGACCTCACTATAAAAGGCCTGGTGCCCAGTTTAGTCGGATAGCAATCTCTTTTACCATCCAATATACACTTATAATCTCCTGCCACCAACACCCTCCCCCAGCACCTCAGGGATATTGTCAAAAAAAGCTTGGTCATTTATATTAGGTGCATAAGTGATTAGAATAGTAAGTGGTAATCCATCCAGTGTGCCTTACAAGTATATATCTCCCATCGACATCCGCTTCGCTATAGCTATGCATAAATGGGACACCCGGCGCAATCCAAACCATCACACCCCTTGCATTGGAGGAGAAGAACGAGCAGAACACCTGCCCCTGCCACTTCTTAGCCAGTTTTTGCGATTCCTCCTCAGTCAAGTGCGTCTCCTCGAGACAGGCTACATGAATCTTATGTCGCCTTAGAAAAGAGTGCACCCTATTAATGCATAGTATAGGTTTTCAACCTCCTGACATTCCATGACAATGTGCTAATTAGTATCCCCATGTGAGTGGTGCAAAAACTCCGTCCCCCTTACTTCTCCTCCCCCTCCTCCCTCCAGAGTAGAAAAAGCATTACAAGTCCATACGTCATGTCCCACACTCATCCATGCACTGCTGATGCAACCAACAGACACATGCAAGCATGCACAATCTAACCAACCCCAACCCCCTGAACCCACCCCGGATAAACAGTAAAACATATACATCAAAACATACTGTAGATCTATATATATGTATGCTGCTAGGACAACAGCCTAATCCCCAACGTCCCACTCCCTACCACAACAGTGGAAGTAACCACCCCTCATCCCGTAAACAAAGGTCACTGTGCCTAGGACTCTTATCAGTTACAAGCTAGAAAAAGAACAGCCCCCCCATTTTATTGATCAGTTCCATATAGTGCCCCGTGATATCCATGCCCCTCACAGTGCCTGGAACCCCAGACCATACAGAGCGCGCCCCTCAGACACAAACCCAAACCACCCAGCGCTCCCATTTAAATAGCACCAACCAGGAGCGAACAATATCATGTGTCAACAGAAATCAATGCCACTCGTGCATCCGATGGCTCAATGCTCTCAACAGCCATCTCAGGAACCACAACAGCCATGGTACCGTCCTGTTGAATTTTAACTCTGCCATTGGAAATGTCAGCTCTCTTGGCAGAGATCTGTGTCTAGCTCTCCCTACGCTTCCTCCAGTCCATATCGTCCACACCAGAAGGACAAGCAGCCCCCGTGACAGCCTTGTCCCATATCTCCAACCATCTCCAAACCTCCTTAGGATGTTCGAAAAAGTGCGACTTGCCCCCTGAAAGCACCATCAGACGCGCCGGGTATAATAACATACATCTGATGTTCATGGCACGCAGTTTAGCCTTCACCTCCAAAAACCCCTTTCTGGAGGTCTGGACTTTGTTTGTGTAGTCCGGGTAGATGGAGATCTTGCAATTTTCTAACACAGCCCTGTCAGTCTCTTGAGCAGCCCACAGGATACAGTCCCTATTTTTATAGTTAAAGAGGCGCGCGATGATGGCCCTCGGAGGTGCTCCAGGTCTAGGAGGGGTGACCAAAGCCCTGTGCGCTCGCTCCACCACAAACATTCTAGGCAAACCGTCAAGTTTCAGCACATCTGTGATCCATTGCTCCACAAAGCCCTCTGCCGAGGAGCCCTCCGCTCGTTCCGGAAACCCAAGGAGGTGCATGTTGTTCCTACGGGATCTGCCCTCCGAGTCCTCCAACCTCACCTCCAATATCCCAAACGTGAAGTGACTTGTGCCATCTGCTTGCGCAAGGTGCTTACCTCCGTCTGTAAGTCCACAATAGACCCCTCTGCCACTTTGACCTTATCAGAAGCCTTACGAAGGTCCATCTGAAGAAGGTTCACATCCACAGCCACAGCTTCGATCTTCCCCTCGAGGACCACACAGGAGCCCTGTATTGCAGCCAGTAGTTCAGCGCAAGAAGGCTTCTCTGCAGGGGCAGTCGTTTTCCGAACCTCCTCAGGACCCCCCATATGAGTCTGGCGCTGCGGCAACTGGGCAGGCGCAGTATATTGCTCCATGGTATTCCCTTGCGAGGTAGTGGATTGCCGATGCCTCCCCATCTCACCAGCCACTTAATGACAATAAATGCAACACCACTGTACCTGATTCAGAGGGTGCAATAGTGCACGGTCCAGGGCCACACTTTTAAACAGAACAGTCCAAGCGTCCAGTCCCTGAAGAATCACAGCAAATGACTGTACAGCCACAGCACACAGGGCGTCCCAGGTCCAGAAGGTCTGACCGCCCCACAGAGGCTTCACACAGCAAGGCAGACACCTCTACACTGCAGGGGGTCCACAATTGGGGCAGAAAATGCGCACCTCCAGGCCGGCTCACCAACAGGGCAGTCCTCATCAGGGCCGCAGCTCAGTCCACCAGGTAGTGCCCGGGCCGCTCTCCCGAAGTCACCAGCCAAGCACCCCCTCAGCGCCGCCAAACCGTGCTTGTCTAGAGCCGACCCGGGCTCCAACCGGATCAAGCCCCCGATCCGTAGAATCCTCTTCAGCTCCGTAGGAGGCCCACACACGCCAGGCCGCCTCCCCAACCAAGCGGCAAAATGATGTGTACCAAAGAGATGCAGGCCTCCAATTCCGCATCCGGGGGCCTGCGGAACAGCTGTCGCCCCCAGGAATAGGGCAGAAAATCCACCAACGGGGGCGCGGAGCAGCCCTTCCTGCGCCCCACCCAGCCGAAATCCTTGTGGCCCCATGCGGGCCCTCCACTGGGAAATACTCTGGGGACGAAGAGCCCCAAATCTCTGCCAGAATGCGCCGCTACCCACAGGGCGCTGAACCTCTCCGATGGGAGGCTACAAACACCCAGAGCACCGCAGGATCAGATCAGGATCGGGCCCGGACAGCTGAAGCTCACTCAGAGCGTGTTCCGTCGGCCATCTTGCTAGGCCACGCCCCCGGTAACCATGATTTCTATGGAAATAAAACCCTTTCATTTTTATAAGTTCTAAAGGGATTAGGTATTACAGTTTTGAGTCAAGATGACGTCAGGTGTGCCACACTTTTGTAATAAATATAGTTTGCTGGCAATCCAATTGTTCATTAGAATACTGTGGGGAGACAGAGGTCAGGTCATGGACTAATTGAGGGCAAGGAGGGTGCAGAGGCAACAACTTGATCACGCTGGGCAGGTGGGAGGGTCAGTGGCAGCACAGCAGACTATGGCGGGCAAGGGAAAGTGGGGCAGGGGCAATAAACCAACTATGCAGGACAAGCAAGAGAGGCTGTGGCAATATAACAGACTATTGAAGGCAGAATAAAGAAGCAGTGGCAGTACAACCGCACATGCCAGAAGGTCCGATTCAGGCAGGAAACTCTTGATGTTTTAAAGCCCAAATATACTTTATTTTGTCTGTCTCTTGCCTAAAATGACCTCTTTTTCAATGTAAGTCAATGGGAAAAATAAATTCCCCGGGTTTTGTTTCAAAATCTCCCTCTTACGAGGTTCAAAATGTTGGCAAGATTATTACATTAGATCACAGACGGCAGGAGGAATGGAGTAGGAACATGGACTCAGATAATAAAGGGCAGTAGGGAGATGAGCAGTGTCACCAAACTGACCTTACAGGGCAGGCGTCAGGGGTTGCAGCAGCTCAACACATTACACAGGTCAAACGGGTCAGCATTGCAGCACAATAGACCATGGAAAGCAATAGGGAGGGGACAGGGCCTTGCATATGGACAACAGAGGGCAGAGGGCAGGGCAGTAGCAGCGGGGAAGAGGCAAGGGCAACAAGCTGACCATAGCGGACAGACAGGAGGGACAGTTGCATCATAAAGGGCCATGAAGGGCAGGGTGGTGCAGGCAGGTGGATGACAGCAGACCAGACAAGGCAGGAGGGAGGGGATAGGGGTCTGCACATGGAAAACAGAGAGCAGGGGGCAGGGCAGTAGCAGCCAGCTGACCATGGAGGGCAGGCGGGATGGGCACTGGAAGTGCAACTTACCATGGAGGGCAACCATAAGACTATAATGGCATACACACAGGCTGGAGGGAAGGTGGGAGGGGGTAAGGGCAGCAGGCTGACTACACCGGGCATGGCAAGCGGGAGTGATAGTGGCAGCACAACTGCCATGGTTGGCAGAAGGGAGGTGGCAGGGGCATGCACAAAGAACCATGGAGGACCGAAGGGAGGTGTAGGGGCTGGACACAGATATGAGAGGGCAGGGGAAGGGGCTTCACAACAAACCACACAGGGCAGGCAGGAGAGCAGTTACAGCACAAAAGAGCATGGAGAGCAGAAGGGAGTGGCACCAAAATAAACCATGGAGGACAGGAGGGAGGGGATAGGGGCATGGAACTCAGAAAGGCAGGGTGAAGGTGGGAGGTACAGGTGGCAGCCGTCTGACCATGCTAGGCAAGTGAGAAGGGGTGTGGATCCTCAACAAAACACTCAGAGGAGATAGGAGGGGGAGTGGCAGGTCCATGGAACATGGTGGGTAAATTGGAGGGAGCAGGAGCATGCACACAGACATCGGAGGGCAGAGGGGATGAGGGTAGGATCAGCAAGCAAAGCACAGAGGCTAAGCAGGAGGGCAATGATGGGACACAGAATTGGGCAACAGAGGGCAGGAGGAGTGAGCAGGGCCATCAAGCTAAATGGAGGCCAGTGGCAGCACATTGGACTATGCAGGACAGGAGGGAGGGGGCTGGTGAATGGACACGGGCAACAGAGGGTAGGGAGGAGCTAGCTAGGACAGGAAGCTAGCTGTTCAGGTCCGGCAGGGAGGCAGCAGCAGAACAAAGGACACACAAGGCTGTATTGAGGGAGCAAGGACATGGACTTGGACAATGGATGGCAAGGAGAAGGGGGGACAGGAGCAGCAAGCTTGTATGGAGATAGCACAGTGCCAGGCCAGGCCCTGCATCCAATCCCACCCCTCATCATGCACTGAGATGGGCATCTTACCTAATGGTAAAAGAAAAACCTAGAAATTCACTGAAAAAACAAAGGTTACAGCAGGACGCTACAGTTAGGAAATAGAATAAAAAAACTTAGAAATTAATTAAAAAACTAAAGGTTACAGGGACATTATAGTTAGGTTCAGATTTTCCATGCACAAAACAATAGAAATTCAGTTAGAGTTATTTCAAGTAACTATACCTCACGCATTAAGATAACTATACCTCGTGCCCTCACCATGAAACTGCTAAATACCCCAGATATCACATCACTAATGACGTCTTCTATGACATCATTGATAATATTGCTGTAACATTTGCAGTAAAATTATTGATGAGAAAACTGTGCATGGCGAGGGTGCGAGTTATAGTTCCCTTAGGGCATAAGTTATATTTACTTGAAATAGCTATAACAGCTGAATTTCTATGGTTTTGTGCGTGTAAAATCTGAACCTATCTATAACATCCCTGTAACCTTTGGTCTTTCAGTGAATATGTATATATATATATATATATATACATATATATATATATATATATATTACCACCTGGTTGTAGGTAGTTATAGTAGTTAGGACCATTTTTTCCATAGACCCAGCATTTTTTGTTTTGCCAATAACTTTGGGGCCATTTGACAAATCCTCTAAAACGTTTCAAAACATAAAATTCACTTGGTTCAGCTGCTGTGTTAAATGTTTCAGGGTGATCCGTCAAGCGGGGACCAAAAAAAAGGGGGGTCCAAAACATTTTTTGCCATTTTATGTCAATGGGATTTTTCAAAATGTTTAACACGACTGCAGCCCGAACTGCTAAATGTATTACACCAAAATTGGCAGATAGCTAGCTACTGATCCAGAAAGCATGCTTTTTGTAATTTGGTGTAAATCCGTTCATTGGTTCTAGAGATATTTAAGGCCAAACAATATAGATACATAGGGACGTGGATTGTTAGACCTGACAGCCTTAGGGTGGTCACCTCTAACGTTTTGCCTGCCTCCCTCCACTTTTTGACACTGTTTCTGCTGGTTTTAGGTCTCTGCGCACTTTACCACTGCTAACCAGTGCTAAAGTGCATCTGCTGTCTCTCTTAAAATATGGTGACATTGGCTCATACCCAATTGGCTTATTTTATTTACTTGTAAGTCCCCAGTGAAGTGCACTACATGTGCCCAGGACCTGTAGATTAAATGCTACTAGTGAGCCTGCAGCACTGAATGTGCCACCAGCATATGTAGCCCCTTAACCATGCCTCAGGCCTGCCACTGCAAGGCCTGTATGTGCAGTTTCACTGCTACTTCGACTTGGTATTAAAAAGTACTTGCCAAGCCTTAAACTCCCCTTTTTTCTACATTTAAGTCACCCCTAAGATAGGCCCTAGGTAACCCATAGGGCAGGGTGCTGTGCAGGTAAAAGGCAGGACATGTACCTGTGTAGTTTATATGTTCTGGTAGTGTAAAACTCCTAAATTCGTTTTACTTTCTTGTGAGGTCTGCTCCTTTCATAGGCTAGCATTAGGGCTACCCTCATATACTGTTTGAGTGGTAGGTTCTGATCTGAAAGGAGTAACAAGGTCATATTTAGTATGGTCAGAATGGTAATACAAATTCCTGCTTACTGGTGAAGCTGGATCTAATATTTCTGTTTTAGAAATGCCACTTTTAGAATGTGAGCACTTCTTCGTACTTAAATCCTTCTGTGCCTTACAATCCATGTCTGGCTGGGTTAAGTTGACAGCTCCCTTGTGCATTTCACTCAGACAACCCCAAACACAGGATGCTCAGTCACACCTACACACATCTGCATACTGAATGGGCCTACCTGGGCTGGGAGTGTGGAGGGCCTGACACTTACATGTCAAAGGTCAGTGGGCTGCCCTCACACAATGGACTGCCAAACCCCCTACTTGGACCCTGGCAGACAGGATGAAACTGAAAGGGGACCCTGTGCACTTCTAAGCCACTCCTTGTAGTCTCCTTCACTTCAAAGGCGCATTTGTGTATATAAACTGGGTCATTGACACTACCAGCTCAGACACTTCTTGACAAGATACCTCCTGGGAAAGAAACTCTGAACCAGAACCTGCAACCTGCTAAGAGAAGCTGCCTGGCTGCCCAAAGGACTCACCTGACTGCTTTTCTGTAAAGGACTGCTGCCTTGATGTTGCCCTGCTGCCTTGCTCCCCTCGGGCTCTGCTGAGAAGTGGTCTCCAAGGGCTTGGATTGAGCTTGCCTCCTGTTTCCTGAAGTCTCGGGGCCAAAAAGACTTTATCTCTGCAAAGAACTCAGTGTGTGGCGAAAATCGACGCACAGCCTGCCGGAATCGACGCACAGACTGCCCTGCAGTAAGAAAATCACTGCATCGCCGAACCAGGATGATGCAGCCAGCTCCCGGAGTGGAGATCGATGCAGCGCCAACGTTGTGACTGGAAATTCGAAGCAAAGCCCACCAGATCTACGCATCTCCAAGCCAGAACGACACAGCCCGACTTCCTGCAAGAGGAATCGACGCAGCACCTGCCGTGCTACAGATATTTCCCTGCATTGCCCACCGGATCGACGCAGCTCCGGTGACTTCGTCCTGCACGCCCAAGATTTTTCTGCATCGTCCCCGGAGCATCCAAATACCCCGCAACCCAAAGAGGACCCAAGCCTGCGCAGCGGAAATCAACGCAAAGTTCTTGCTGCCTGGAGAAACCGACACACACCTCCCCATTTTCCATGCATCTCCTCCTCTGTGGTCCTGTGCGGATAATTTAGATGCAAAGAAGGTACTTTGTGCTTGCAAGAGACACTTATTGCTTCTTAAAAAGTAAAGGCTCTATCATTTTTAACAGTGATATTTCGACATATACTTATCAAATCTTGATTGTTTGCACCTGCTTTTTATCAGATAAATATCTTATATTTTTCTAAACCTGTGTGGTGTCTTTTTGTAGTGGGCCCAATGTGTTATTGCATTATTTATTGCACAATTACTTTACACATTGCCTTCTAAGTTAAGTCTGACTTCTCAGTGCCAAGCTACCAGAGGGTGAGCACAGGATAATTTGGACTGTGTGTGACTCACCCTGACTAGAGTGAGGGTCCTTGCTTGGACAGAGGGGAAACTGACTGCCAACCAATAAAAGACCCCATTTCTAACACAGATCCTCTGCGAATCCACTGTGGATCGATCCGCTAGCCACACGAACAATCTGATTGGCCGCAACATGAATGGGAAGTTGCAGCCGCCATTTTTTTTTTTATCGGGGAACGGTCCCTGAGGTTGAATTGGGGGTTGCAGTGTACATGATGGGGTCAGTGTACAGTTTCCCTGACCCCATGGGGATGATATGAATGTGGTAAAGTTATAAATAATTCACAGAAAATGTATAAATACTATTTTTTGTTGATTTGTGTTCCCCAAGATCCACGGATCCACCCATGGATTACACCGGGGGGGCCAGGCTAAGCCCAGGAGATCGATCCACAGATCTCAGAAAACATTAAAAAAATTGTATTTATACATTTTCTGCAAATTATTTATAACTTCACCACATTCATGTTATCCTCCTGGGGTCAGGGAACCTCTACCATGACACCATCATGTACATTACAACCCCCATTTCAGTCTCTGAACTGTTCCTGATGGCAGGTGAATCGCTGCCTGGATCTGAAATGGAGGCTGCAATGAAGCTAAAAGAGTCAGGGTACAAGTACCCTGACCCCAGGAAGATTACATGAATGTGCTAAATTTATAATTAATTCGTAGAAAATACACAAATGTTATTGTTTTGGCGGTTTTCGAGAGCCTCGGATCCATCCTCAGGGCTCATTGCAGCCCTCGGTGTAAATCCGCAGGTGGATTTGCAGATCTCAGAAAACATTTTTAAAAATGTTTAAATACTAATAAAAACACTCAGGCATCCATAGAGACACTCTCACACTCAGTCAGAGACACTGTCTCACTCAGTCTTACAGCCAGACACTCACATCCGGCCTCACAGCCAGACACACTTTCACACCCACTGTGACATTCTAAGACACTCTTTCACACCCACTCTCACACCCAGCTAGACACTGTCATACACATTTGCACATCCTGACACACACTTTCACACCCACTCTCAAACTCAGGCACGCCCTCTCACACCCACTCTCATATCCAGACACACACTTACTCACACATTCTCATACCCAGACACACCCACTGAGACACACTCTCTCAAACCTCCTGACACCCATGCACACCCTCTGACGCCTACTCTCACACCCTCTCTCACACGCCGATACACCCTCTTACACTCACTCTCACACCCACAGAACCCTCTCACACCTATCACACTCAGACACACTGTCTCACCCAGATAGATACTCTCACACTCACACCCAGAGGCACCCTCTCACACCCACCGTCACACCCAGACACACCCTCTTACACCCACTCACACCCACACGCCCCCTTTCACACCCACTCACAAACTCTAATACACCGTCTCACATCTAATCTCATACCCATATAGACATTCTCACACCCACTCTCACATCCAGACACACACTTTCACACACCCAGACACACACTTTCAAACCCACTCACACACCCCCTCTCACACTCAGACACATTACCACACCCACTCTCACACTCAGATAGATACTCTCACACCCACTCTCATATCCAGGCACAAACATACTCATACAAGACACACCCTCTCACATCCACTCTCACACTCAGACAAATGTTCTCTCACCTCCTCTGACACCCAGACACACCCTCTCAGACCCATTCTCACATGCAGATGCACACTCTGACACCCAGAGACACCCTCTTATGCCCATTCTCACACCCAGACACACCCTCACAAACCCAGCAAGACAGTGTCACAGGCTCACACCCAGACTGACTCTCATACCCAGCCTCACACTCAGACATAGACTCACACGGAGTCTCACAGTCAGATGCAAACTGGAACAGCCACTCTCACACCCAGACACTCTTACACTCACTCTCACACCTACGCAGATACTCTCACACCCACTCTCAAACCCAGGCACACCCTGTGACACCCAGATAGATACTCTCTCACCCACTCTCACACTGAGACAGACTCTCACTCCCACTCTCACAGCCAGTCTCTTTCCTAGTTACACACTTTCACACATGCCCTCACACCCACTGATACACTTGTGCAGTGTCGGCTGTGGCCTCAATCTCAAAGGGAAGGTTGCAGTCAGCATTTTGTTGTCTCAGGTAAGGGTCCCAGGGCTGATTTTGGGGGCAGCAATGCAAAAGAAGGGGTCAGGTTAGAAATTCCCCGACCCCAGGAGTTGATATCAAAGTGGCAGATTACTTAATAATGGGTAGAAAACGCCTAATATATTTTTTGGGCATTTTGGAGATTCACAGAAGGATCTGTGGATCTGAATGATGTTTAAATAAAAATAGGAATAAACAAACAAAAAATTAAATCTATGGTAAAAAGGCTTGGCTCTGAAAAGAGCGTTTGTGTTTATTAGGTGTACTTAATAACTACATATGTAACAGGATGCAGTGTCTCAAGTTCTGTAGGAACACCATGTTAACCGTAAATTATTGTGGTATATAGAGCCCATGTTATGGTCTCTGAGGAATGCAGAAACAGTATTATTAACATGTTTCCTGGATTTGTCTATATGTGGACAGAATTTAGTTGATCAGTTCCACTTCTGCCTTTGTCAAATGTTAGAAAAAACAGAGGCAGTCTGCGGGAAAAGTACCATTAATTTTCCAAAGATAGCCTTCATTAGGATTTCCAAACCTACCCCAATAACTGTGCATAGGCCGGCGCCACCACAGTGCGCAATTATATGGTGTGGATGTTGGCAATCTTTAATGGTTTTAACCAAAGGGAGCAATTGATGCCACTTTAGCCTTATTTGGCCAATCCCAAGTCATATCCACATTAGATAAACCCAGGTCCCTCTCAATGTCACTCTTTCTTGAACTCTCTCTGGCCCAAAACACACAAAACACATTGCTGTGTCTCACAATCCACACTCTGAGCATTCTGGTGGGAAGCTGGAGTACCACTCAGGACAAGGCTTCTGCTGAATGAGGCAGTGTTTAAATGAAATACAGTTGAAAATAGAGGATAATAGTTAAAATCTGAAAGACCATTTTATATTGGTTGTTCTAAATATATTGATGCATAAAGGTAGGTATTGATTTTGTGAGAAAAGAAAATAGATGTGGGATTGGTTTTTGAGAAAGTAGTAAAAGTGTTGTTTTTATCATATGTGTATTATTTGGAAAAAGTCAACCACACCTGCTATTTCTCATTTTGAAAGTGAGCATAGTGCTTGATAGAACTGTTATGAACTTCTGACCCACTGCTCCAAGAGAATGTTACAAAGTATGTTACCATGGTAGCACAGCTAGAGGATCATGGGGGGAAGTCTATATAAAAGACTAGACTGTGACTTTGTAGTTACAGGTCCACTGAGAATAAATGTTTAAAAGTACGTAGAGGTGACAATATATTTTTTATTCATAGAGAAATATATATAGCATTATTTTCGAGTACATGCTCAAAATAATTTTCGTCCTCCTACTGGGCGATGCGGATCCATCCGCGGAGCTACATGGGGGGCGTGCTGAGCGCTGAGGTGGATCTGCGGATCCAGCGAAAACGGTACGGAATTGGGCTATCCTTTGAACAGTTTTGCAAAGGGTTAGCTATGAGATCCAGTCAGAAGATGTGTACCAAAAGTTAAATATAAGAGAGCCATTCTGAATCACTTTGTGGTTGAGTAACCTTGAAATCAAAGTTGAAAAAAGTTGCTGTTAATGGTTGCCCTGCTTGGGAGTGGTGTACCATTCTTCTGCTTAGTTTTTGTGCATTTTCAGTGAGAAGAAATGCCAACTAATACTGAGAGACAAATATACAGACCAACAAACAAACTTAACAGGTATGTGTAGTATAATATATTTTAATGTAAAATGTGTTACTGCAGGGATAGTTGTATATAGGATTAATGAGAGTGAGTAATGTGTTCATAACCACACAAAAGGAATATAAATGATAGCTATATGATAACAACGAAGAAAGGTATAGTAATCAGGAAAGAAAGATCACAGTTCCTTTTTAGCACACAAGACTCAATCCTTAGATAGGCTAGAGGTAGGCCATAGAGTAGGATAGTGTTATTAAGAGGTGAAACATGGTCTTCTCAGGTTAACTGAGTTACATGGGGCCTTGCAGACTCATATGCCCACATATGTGTAGACTCTGACATAGATACTGCTTCTCATATTCAGAGGGATAGAGAAACTGACATAGCCACTTAGATACTAGGGGCCAGATTTATACTTTTTCATGCAAAACTGCCTTAGTGCAGTTTTGCATGAAAAAGTATAGCGCCGGCTAGCGCCATTCCAAGACGCCAGCCAGACGCCATATTTATGGAATGGCGCTAGCTGGTGCTAATGTCCTGTTAGCGTCCTTGGAAACGACGCTGACAGGGTGGGGGAGGCGTAGGGGAAACCAGGGCTTGTGCGCTGAATTATGGCGCTACACTGTTTAGAGGCAGAAAAATGCCTCTAAGCAGTGTAGCGCCATTTTCTGGTGTACAGCCCCCATGGACATGGCTCCTGTCTTAGTAAAGACAGGAGCCATGCCCACCACCCCAATGGCCATGCCCAGGGGACAAATGTCCCCCCCTGGGCATGGCCATTGAGGCCAGCGCCGTGCAGGGGGCCCCAAGTCAGGGCCCTGAGCGGGGAAAATTAAAATACTTACCTGGGATGGGTCCCCCATCCTGTGGTGTCCCTCTAGTATGGGTGGGGGTATCCCTGGGGCCAGGGAAGGGCACCTATGGGCACTTTCCATGGTCTCTGACCATGGAAATTTGCTTACAAGTCCCCTTACACCTGCCCATACACAGGTGGTAAATATTGGCGCTAAGCAAGCTCAGTGCCATTATTTAAGGCCCCCATCCCCGTGCTGGATTTTAGCATGGGGGATAAATATGGTTGCAAAGGCCATATCGTCCTTTTCTGGACTGGAATGCCTACCTTGAATCTCATTAACGCAAGGTAGGTTTTCACGTCCAGAAAACAACATTAACTACACAACTTTGGCGCTAGACGTGTCTAACGCCAAAGTATAAATATGGAGTTAGGTTTGCGCTGAATTAGCGTAAAACAAATGATGCTAAATCAGCGCAAACCAAGTATAAATATGGGCCTTAGAGGGCTGCTTATAGATTCATGCATACAGCCATACAGCCAGACAGCAGTTATGTTTACAACAGTATTAGAGCCACTTGCACACACAATTACACACTCCTATACTCACCATATTTATTTAAACATTTGATGGACACTCATACATGTACTGATATACTCAGTCATATATGTAGACAAATACTGACACAACCTAGTCACCTATCTGTACATGTACTACTTTAAAGATGAGTGAGGCTTAGTACTGCAGACAGTGTACACTTTTACTGTTACATCCAGATCCCATTTGGAAGGCTACTTAATAATCCTCTATCATTTTACCGCAGAAATTGAGCACTCAGCTAATCTGTAAGTAGGTGATAGAGCAGAGTGCTTTGTGGTTAAAACATTTAACATAGGTTTCAATGAGTTAGATATGCACCTGCAGAATACAATGCTCACTTACATATATAGGGGGTCATTACGACTCTGGCGGCCGGCGGTAAGGTGGCGGTAACACCGCCAACAGGCTGGCGGTGTTCCACCAGCAATTATGACCATGCCGCAATTGCCACGGCCATACCGCTGGCCCCTCCAATATACCACCAGGATTCCGCCTGGCGGTCATAATCCCCAGGGCAGCGGTGCTTGTCCCGACCGCCAGCTTTTCCGTGGCGGTAAACACCGCCATTGAAAGGCGCTCCTGGGGGCCCCTGCACTGCCCATGCACTTGGCATGGGCAGTGCAGGGGCCCCCAGGCATAGCCCGTAGCTCATTTCTGAAATGCGCAATGGGTGCTACTGCACCCGCTGCACATCAGCATTGCCGCCGGCTCTATTACGAGCCGGCTGCAATGTTGATGTGACATTTCCGCTCCGCCAGTGGACGGTAACACTGTTACCGTCCTCTGGCCCAGCGGGAATGTTATAATAGGGAGCCAGGAATACCGCCGGCAATGGCGGTATCCTGTCTCCCGTGGCCTCAGCGGTCTTTTTCCAAGACCGCCGAGGTCGTAATGACCCCCATAGTGTGCCGACAATACTAGTACTTAATATACGTATTAGTAGAAGGAGACAGTCACCAACACAGCCAGTCAGACACGTAAAGGGCTGCTTATACACGTATACAGACAACCGGGCAGCAGTTGTGTTTTCATCAGTAGTGGAGCCATTGCACACACAATTATACATCTCTGTATTTACCATATTCACGCAAATATCTGGTGGGATTCCCATACATGTATTACTGTGGTCAGTGAGATATGAAATCAAAATATAACACAACCTACTCACCTAGCTAAACAAGTATTGCTTTAAATATGGCTGAGGCCTACTAGTGAACAGTCTAAGTGTACACATTTACTGTCAGTTTGAGTTACCATTAGAAAGACTGATTGACAATCCTCAAACTATACTTTTACTGGAAAATTCAGCACTCAGCTAGTCTGTAGGTTGGTGATAGAGCAAGGTGCTTTATGGTTAAAATATTAACCTTCTAAACCTTCTATGTTTCACTGAGTTAGACATACAGTTGCAGACCTCTATGATAACTTGTATATGCAGTGTGCAATCCATACTGCAACTCATATCTATTAAGAAAAGGATAGAGCCACTGATGCACCCAGTGCGATACTGAGAGAGCCACATATACATTCATGCACACACCCACACAGTAGTTAGGTTTCCAGAGGTATTGGATGCAGTTGTACACACAGTTACATACCTCTATACTCTTCATATTTACTTAAACCTTTGGTACAACACTCATAGAGATACTGATTCAGTCAGTCAGATATGTAGTGTAATACCGACATACCCAACTCACCTATCTGCAAAAGCACTGCTTTAAACATGGCACAGGCCTTCTACTGCAGACTCTGGGCTTCATTACCACTTTGGCAGTCTTTTGGGAAGACCGCAGCGGTGGCGGCCGCCAAAACACCGCAATTTCGGCGGTAATCAGACCGCCGTATTATGACTCACACTGTGAAGACTGCCAAAAAACAGCCAAAAATCCAAAACCGCCAGGACACTGGCTGACGGAAAAGAGGCGGTCCCACCACCAGTACCGCCAGCCCAGCAAAAATTCACCGACCAGATTACGAGCCACAAATCACCACAACGGGTCTTCCATGGCAGAAAACAATTGGTGGTGCGAACCGGAGCGGTCTCAGATCACATCAGTCGGAACACAACACCACATTGGATAGTTTGAATATCCCACACCTGACACACATCCACACACTCAACACACCTACTCACTGCGCTATATAACACACCCTACACAACCCACAATCCTTTGCAACCGAAACGCCATTCAGATACTCAGAGAAGGCCAAAATATAGAAATAGCACTCTTACACTATAGGTACACATACGCATCTCACTCAGCACACACCTCATATCAGCACAACCATTACAATACACACATCACTAGCGCACACAAACCGCTACAACCGTCAAACAATGTATCACCTACACCTCACCAATCATCCAACACTGCATGCTTACACTCACAACACCCCCACACAACTTCCATACAACCACTACCATGTCTCCACAAAAACACACACTTTTCACAGATGACGAGTTGAGGGTCATGGTGGATGAAATTGTCAGGGTCGAGCTACAGCTGTTTGGAGCACAGGTCCAACAAACATCAATTGCCAGGAAAATTGAGTTGTGGCAAAGGATAGTTGACAGGGTCAGTTCTGTACGCAGTCAACCTATGGGGGAAGAAGCATTTCATGGCATCCAGGCACCAGATAGCCGTGCAGAAGACTGGCAGTGGACCCCCACCTCCTCACCCACAGTTCACATCTTGGGAGGAGAAGGTCATGGACATATTGCATCCTGAGGGCCTGACTGGAATACCTTGGGGACTGGAGTCTGGTAGGTACTGTCAACATTCATGTCACACTATTGACTAGTCCTGCATGCTTCATCACCACCCAAATAATCTTCCCTAATTAACTAGTTGTGCTACCACACCTCTCACCTAATCACCCAATGCCCCTTTCTTGCATGTCACATCTCCACTCAGCCCAACTGGCTTCACAGCCCTTGGCAATGGCATGTTAACTACAGGCTGATCAGATCACTACGACTCCCAGAATGCACTAATCAATCATTTTGAAAACCTGGATTGTGAAATTCACAACACAATTTCTGCATGTATGACTAATGTACTAGCTACACCAATTTGATTGTTCTACTGAGGACCAGTAAATGACAATGATAGCAATGCAATGGCACACACACAATAGCAACTGAAGCAAAACACAGATACAGCTCAGTGACCATTCCCTATGGCCACAAATCAAAGGCACAAACCTGAAATAGACAGACCTGGTTTGGAAAGTAAGATGGCAGACTCCATGCTCATGCACAACATCTAGTAACAGTACAGTTCTCCCTGCATACTCACATATTGTGTACCCACTAGGACACCATGTGTCAACATCTGGGCAGTGCGCGCTCTACGGGCGACTGGAATGCAAAAACCCAGCACTTATGAGATGACGTAATTCATGCATTATGTTGATATGCTGTTGTTTAACCTTTTGCTTTGCAGAGTTTAATCCTGAAAACTTATATTCAAGGTGCTTTTAAATATTGTTCATTTGTAATGTATTGCTGCAGGCTTTCAGAGTGTGTCAGGGTGTGGTCCCTTTCCAGGGCATTCTAGAAACTTCCTCTGCAGCATGCCTGGGTGTGGTTTGTGGGCTGGGCCAAGACTCTATATAAGGGATCTAGCCCAGCTCCACATGCTCACTATTCAGAGATCCCGGTGCAGAGCAGCAGCAACTTCCTGAGCTCCTCTTCCGGAGGCCTACTTTGATCTTCCAGGCCTCGCCCTTTCACTTGGCTGGGTGATTCTTGATCAGGGCGGTAAGACGGAGGTCGGGCTGGGCCCCCGATCACGTTCTCGAAGAATTAGTATGATAAATCAATTTTGCTCTTGTGCGTGTGAAAGTGCGCATAATATTTAATGGCATTTACATGCTGACATTTGAATCGGCTAGACGTGCAATTCTTTCCTCATGTACAAATCTTGATATTCATTGTGCGCAACCATTTTAGGACATTTACAAGGTTGCATTCGAATCGGCAAGACGTGCGATTTTTTACTCGCGTATAAATCTAGATATTTATTGTGCGCAACCATTTTAGGACATTTACAAGGTTGCATTTGAATCGGCAAGATGCGCGATTCTTTACTCCCGTATGAATCTAGATATTCATTGTGCGCAACCATTTTATGACATTTACAAGGTTGCATTCGAATCAGCAAGACACGCGATTCTTTACTCGCGTATAAATCTATATATATTCATTGTGCACAACCATTTTATGGCATTTACAAGGTTGCATTAGAATCGGCAAGACGCGCAATTCGTTTCCTGTGCTTAATTCATGTTACTCATTGTGCGTGCTACCACTTCTTGGCATTCACATGGTGGCCTTCGAATCAGCAAGACGCACAATTCATTTCTTGTGTCTAATTCATGATATTCATTGTGCGTTACTATTTCATGGCATTCACATGGCGGTATTCGAATCGGCAAGACACGCGATTCATTTCCTGTGCTGAATTCATGATATTCAGTGTGCGCTACCATTTTACAGCATTCACACGGTGGCATTCGAATCGGCAAGACGCGCGATGCATTTCTTGTGCCTAATTCATGTTATTCATTGTGCGCAACTATTTCATGCCATTTACAAACTCTTGTGGAAATCCGCAATGTGCGCAATTCGTGTTCTTGCATTCTAAGAATCTAAAGTGTTAGAATTCTGGATATTATATTCTATGTCCATGTAAGGTCTTTAGTACAATTCCTATTGTTTTCCAAGGAATGTTAGGATGGCCTTTATCCTCATGTAATGAGGCCGTGTTTGTTCTGGGACATTGTTCTGGAAGGTTCTTGTATTCCTAGAAGAGTATGATTTCAATTCATGAAAATTCCATATGAAACACTGTAATAACCATTTTTTGATTCTTTTCCAGGTACCTAGATTTAGTGAGACCTAATTAGAATCTAGTTCCAGGCCATTCATGTTCCCTTAGTTTTAAGTGTTATTTCATGGTTCAAGTATCACAGAACTCTAGACTCAACAGAGTGTTATTTCATGTTTCGAGTATCACTGAACTCTAGACTCAACAGAGTGTTATTTCATGTTTCAAGTATCACTGAACTCTAGACTCAACAGAGTGTTATTTCATGTTCCGAGTATCACTGAACTCTAGACTCAACAGAGTGTTATTTCATGTTTCAAGTATCACTGAACTCTAGACTCAACAGTGTGTTATGTCATGTTCCGAGTATCACTGAACTCTAGGCTCAACAGAGTTTTATTTCATGTTCCGAGCGTCATAGAACTCTGGATTCAATAGAGTGTTATTTCATGTTCCAAGTATCATTGAACCCTAGATTCAACAGAGAGTTTTTATGAATCTAAGGGCTAGATGTACCAAAGGATTTTACCCATTCTGTGTCTATGGGAAAAAGCTTTCGTACATATGGCCCTAAATGTGGTTTTGAATCTGATGTTGTATTGTTTAATCTTTTGCTGTCCAGAGGTCTCCTTCCCAGCTGTCCTCTTCCTAATCCCCTTTTCCCCTCTTGAACTCTGTCAGCCTTTGTGATTCATCTATCAGAGTCTTGGAGCTGTTCAGTGGTGGACGTGTTGGGAACGTGCGCAGACCCCGAGGATCTGGTTACTCTGACACCATGGGGCAATGTGCAGCTGTAATGTAAGACAACTAGCAAGCCTGACTATTCACTAGGTAACAGAGCTAAACTGTTGTGTTATATATCAGACATACTCAGATTGCATCTGCATAAAAACCTGTACCCAATTTATATGACAGCTGACAACATGGAACAAGTCATAGAGTCGTATGTACAACTAAGGTATGCTGTGCCTCATCTGTCAATGTCATTGCAAGGAATCATGTAAAGCCACTCTCTGCATCTTGCAAATAAGCCACCAAACACACATCGTAACCTGAACTCTGAGTCTCACTCCATCCACAGGTAATCTTGCCATTGCCACCATGGAGAGGATACCTGGCACTGTCACTCCACCTCAGGATGAAGGCCCCAGCGAGGACAACACGCTTGGATGTCTGGACAAATAACCGGGCCCTTCTGGGACACATGGTCAGTCAATGACTCTCAGCCTCGCCCTGCCCACCTCAGCTCCTCCCACCCCTGTTGCATCAATATCACAGCCAACCATTCGTCCCCAAACCTGTGTCCCAAGGACTGTTCAATCTATTGTGTGCCTACAGTACAGGGACCTGAGTCTAACTTTGACACCCCTGACAATGATGGACCTGCAACCACTGGGAGTGAGCACACTCTGCCAGGGGCATAGGCACGTGGGTCTAGAGTATGTAGGAGGGATGCAGTGGGCCAGAGGATGGGGCCTCAAAGTGGCACAAGTGACCTGGAAACCATCTCCTAAGTCTTGTTAGCATCCAAAAGTTCTGAAGACCGGATGGGCCAAATAATCACCATGTTGGGGGAAAATCAAAGGCTGCAGAGAGAACACCACCAGGAAGTCATGCAGCAGTGGCAGGCACAAAATGCCTATGTTGCTACCATTGCAAGGGTGCTGAGGGACATCAATACCACCCTAAAGACCTTCTCCACATAACATCAGGCCCCTTCCACGAGCAATGTTACATCAGCCCCTTCTACATCTGCTGCAGATAGTGGAATGGAGGCCCTGCCAGGGGAACCTCATGCCTCAGACACCCTTCCCTCTTTAGCTGAAGAACACCCCCCAAACGTGTATGTCCATCCAGACATCTAGCTGGAGCAGATCTTAAGACCAAACCCACTGCCAGGAAGTGAACCTCTCCTGATCTGTCACCCTTGTGTGTCACAGATACACCCTGTTGACTGTTCAGAAGCCAAATTCCATTTTACAAATGGTACAAGGACACAGGACTTGTATAGCTAACTCAGCTACCCTGATATATACACCAACCATGACTTCACTCATTACTTTTATTTTCATTTGTGCACTTTAATTGTTACTGATAGTCTTTTGATATGCACAATAAATCACACTTAAACAAAGCTACTGTGTATTTGTCCTTTATAATACATGTACAATTGTCATGCTTGCCAGTTGTGGTCTGGTCATGCCTCCTGTATCGAACAGCCAATGTAATTGTCATCTGACGGAGGCTCTCTCAGCAGGAGACACATTACAACAAAATGTCACAGGACAGATGTCAGAGAGGTCGAAATTCAGCTTAACTCCATTTCATAGTCAGCATTCCAATCTGTAAATAGAGCATGACAGAGAGTACCATCAGGATGTAATCCATGGTGTTATACAATGCACATATACAGGTCATAGAAGTCTTGGCTCATGCTAAACAACCTACAAAGCATGGACACACATATAGGTCCTCTATATCACCAGGTAGAGGCTATTTACATACCCATACCGTAGCTACAAATTTGCATATCCCATGGAACACAACAGAGTAACTCAGTACTCTAAACATACACTAACATCTGCCCAATACTTGTAGGATTGTCAGTCACCTATGCCACTCTACAGTTACAAGGACCTCCAATAACAAAGTTAGAACACAATCATAGCTAGGTCCCATGCCATCACAATGTACTCCACCCATTGTGAATTTAGAGGCCATGATCCAACCTTCACATATGTGCCACAAACTTAATTTGACACATCATACACCATTTAACATCCTCCTCAACCCCACAGGTAAATGAAAAGGACTAAGCAATAACCAGCCCACTTGTATGGAGGGTAAACTATCAAGGTATCACCCCATTGAAACTACACTCATGTAACCAGGTATCCTTCAGTTACACCCCTCATGTCTGTCACCAATCACCATTGACCACGAATACGTCAAGCCTAGGTTGCTAAGCCAAACATGACATAGCAAAATCAGCAAATGGAAGGAAAAGATGACAGGAGAGTGCATGATACTTACCTCAAATATGAGATGTCTTTACCAGAAGTGTATGTCAGCATCTGCTGAAACAATACATGAAAAAGCAGAATATACTGTCCTGTACACATTACAAACTATCAGTCCGCATCCACAACTCACACATAGCCATTGGAGCTCATGGCACCCCCACTGATGAAACAAGAAAGGAGGGGTAATGGCAGCCATCTACTTCAAGTTATGCACATTCATCACTACAAGAGGTCCACTTCACATACCTGAATGTCAGTTGAAGTACTGATTGATAAGATCAGCCCTAGAGTCACCTGCTCCTTCCTCCTCTGGCTCTTCATCACTTGCCATATTAGCATTTCCAGCCACTGGTCCAGCTGCCCCATCCTTATCTGCTAATAATGTAATAATGGTATCTGACATCTCAGGGCCCGATTGCAGAGCATGCAGCAGACAAAGATAATTTGGCATGCCTTTTGGGGTGAGTAGAGAAGGACTCCTCCAGATAGGTCCAGACACCTGAATCTTACCTTCAGGAGCCTAAATGTTTACTCGATTATATGCCTTAACCTCCCATGGGCCTTGTTGTAACGGAGTTCCCCTGGCGTAGTTGGGCACCTCACTGGTGTCAACAGCCAGGGATGGGTTGGATAGCCTGTGAACACAGTAGTTGAACAACTCAACATTTGAATGTGACACTGGCTACATTGTGATGACAGAAGACATACCTCACAAACACACACTACAATCTAAACTTACCAACCAACCAGGCTCACTCTGTTTGAAGTTGTGCCATTAGCTGTTGGACATTGATGTTCTGCATTATGTAGGAATCATGCACAGATCCTGGATACTTGGCTGTTATTTGTGAGATGTACTGGTCTGTCAGACACACCACCTGAACATTGAGTGGTAGTTCTTCCTGTTCCTATACACCTGTTCATTGGCACTAGGAGGGGCCAAGGGTTCATGGGTGCCATCAATGGCTCCTACCACATGTGGAATGTGTCCCATCTCATATAAGTCTGCCTTTACATAGGCCAAATCCACTCGGTGGAGAAACCTGATGTAGCTGTCCAGGTGTCTCAAAAAGGCACACAGTACGTCTGTCAAAACCAAACTGAACATGAGCTGAGACATCCCTGCTGTTAAAGCCACTGTATTCTGAAAGAAGCCTGTGGCCAGAAATTGTAGCACTTACAAGACCTGAACTATGGGAGGTATACCATAGGGATTGCGAATGGCAGGCATCAGATTTGGCTCCAACTGAGTACAAAGATCCATGATGGTATGACAATTAAGATGGTATGTCTGGATGACATGGCTTTCCTCCATGGTGTCCAGGTCTACCAGTGGACAGTACACTAGTGGTTGCCTCACTCTCCTCATGGCAGCATAACTATGTTGGGAGTAATGAAGATACAATGAGTAATGCAGTATGCACACATCAAGTACACTTTGTTTATTACCTCACACCTAACATCTGTAGAGGATGCCTAGCACATCTGACATATACAGTACAGCCCATAGATATGCACCCATTTCACCATCTTTGGCTCACATTGAAAACTCTGACAATGGGATTGTACATATGATACTAATGTTAGAGGATATGTGTTTAAGACTTAACTGTCCTGCAGTATTCACATATATGTCTTTGAATAGATCAATATCTTTCCGTGGACAATGAACCTCTGAGTAACTGTACAAAGTTATCACAATATTTACTCACTCAATACAACTTTAACTACACATTTTCACAATATGTCACGCAAACATGATGACAGGACATACAGATATACAGCATTTTACAGGAGTAAGTGAATGACGCAGATTTGTATACACTGCCATCTATGAAAAGTGCACAAAATGGCAGGCACCTGACCTACTGTACTGGACAGGTGGAAGTGACCTAAGTCCGCCGGCGGATGTTGTCATGGTGGTAGGCGGTCGCAACCGCTGTGTAACTTGCCAGTGGAAAACATTGCTGCCTTTGGCGGGATTGCACCAATGGCGATGTCCGCCGGCAGTGACAGTCATGTATGTGGTGGCCGTGACCACCATCTTCTGCATTATTGCTCACTTGACTCCTGACACTGTTGCCAGCAAGACCTCCACAACGTGAGCTGCTGTGTACTGCCTCTGGGAGCCATCATGCCACATCCTGCAGGTGATAGGGCCCCTGCCTTCACCCCGCAAGAGCTTGAGAGGCTAGTAGAGGAGGTCCTACCCCTGTATGCACAGCTATATGGGGCACCCGAGGAGCAGGTGAGTCCAATGTCCTAGCCATGTGTGATAGGTGTTCTGTGTGCCTTTGCATCAGGCATGTGAACTTGTGAGGGTGTTGATGCATGCAGGTGGCTTAATGTGAAGACGTATGTGCAGAGATGATGGGTATGTGTTCCTACTTGCTGTGGCTGATGTGTACTGACCACTCCTATTGGTTTGGTGTGTGTACATGACTTTCTCCTTTTGTTTCTGTCATCCATGCAGGTCAATGCCCATCAGAAGAAGGGGATTTGGCGTGCCATCGCCAAGCAAATGTGGACCCTGGCGGTCCACAGCTGGCGGAGCACCCATTATAGAAAGTAGTGGGAGGACCTGAGACGATGGGCCCAGAAGACCGCTGAGGCCCAGCTGGGGATGTTCTCACAATGAGGGAGGGGTGCCCGTCGGGACATGACCCCCCTAATGGCCCTCATTTTGGCAGTGGCCTACCCTGAGGTGGATGGGCATTGGAGGGCAGCACAGCAGCCACAAGGGGGTAACTACTGACTGACTCCTTGTATTTTACTCTGGTAGTTAGGTGTTTGCTGTCACACTGTAGCAGCTGTGACACTGTAGTAGGTGGTACATGTATGTTGACTACTGGGAATACATAGTAATCAAGTTGCCTAGCTAACAGATGGAGATATGGCCTCAGGATTGCACATGTGTATGATTGGATCACCATTGTCAAGGAATTTCTATGACTGCATGTGGAGATGCACCATTGACAGTGCCAAGTGTGACACTACTCTGCCATATATATGTATGTATGCTGCTGTATCATCCTACCCATCTAGTATTTCCAGGTCCATTAATCTGAATATGTGTATATGTAGCTTTAAGGTGTCTGACCACTCCCATCTGTGAAGATCAGCTGTATTTGCTACATAGTGCATGACATATTTGTTACAGGGCCTAGTTACCTTTTGTCCTTCCTAGTGCATGTTTTGACTCCTAGTGAAGCTGGCATCTCATTCAGTCAATAGGTATCGGACTGTTCACATGGGTTTGTGGAAGAGTCCCCTTTGTCTCTTCATATTCATTTAATGGGGTATGTGAAGGTTGTAACGAAGGACACCCACCTATGGGTGTCTGATTTTGTATATGTGACCATACAATGCATTTCCATGCCATTGAAATGTGGGCAAATCACTTTTATCCCAATACCTTTGTTTTAGAGGAGGTAAGTGGTTAGACTGTCCTACCCTTTGACAATGTGCAATGTCCATGCTATATGTGCCAATGCCCTACCAATAATAGTGCAACATATGTTATTAGCTGCCTACATCATGTCACAATGGTTACTTTGTGTTGAGTGGGACGTTCATTGCGACCCTTTAGCCTAGATGATGTGGCCATTTTAGACAGGAATTGGTTTAGGCTTTTCTATATGTCATGGTTTAGCTGTACTACTATTTATTATACAGATGTTGTTGTGGAATATGTTATCAGTGCAATGGCAGTCGTGTATGTCCATTTGTACATGTATTTTTCAGTGGGATATTTGTGGTGTCTGGACGTAGCTACTGGAAATCACATCAGGAATTGTGTCAGTGATGTTGGTGTACTCATGTTGTCATGTTGTGGCTCTGTATCTGCCTGTCAGTTAGATAGTGGTGTGCCCTATTAAGAATTAGTAGGCTGTCTTTTGTTCTGTTGTTGTAACATTGCTCTCTGTCATAGTCAGTGGATGTCTCATGTGTGCTAGGTAGCCCACCGCAGCTGTACATGCATGCATGGTGTGGTATGGGGTATCTGTGAATAGTGACTGCAGCTATTCCTCTTTGATTTGGTTTGTTGTGACATAGCTCTTTTCCAGATATGGAATGTAGAAATGTGATGGCACATGTATGGGACTGCCACATGTTGTGCCTTCATCAGATATTGTATCTGTTGTGTCATATATGTACAGAGGGATCAGCTAGGCGTGTGATTGCAATGGCAGGTGCTGTGCCATTTGTGTATAGAGTTGTTTTTACTTGCACAGAACATGACTTATAGACATGGGCTGGTCAGGTGTTGATTCAGAACATGATGATATGGTGTTGTCAGTCAACTACATTTCCTATTGGTGAAAAGAATATGGAGTGTTATGACCTGGATTAGGACAGAATATGCGCTTTAGCAAGGGCATGATGAGCATGGTGATATGGGTTTACAGGTGATTTGATGGAATGCTACAGTTGTGCTACCTTACATGTATAGTGATGTCGATGAGAGAGATGACAACAAGGGGTGGATAGAAATAACATGTACTGACATGATGTAGGATCTGTGGGTTACTAAATGGGATTCTCTAACCAGACGATGTATACCTGCAGCTGTGCATGTTGTATTGTGTGTATTTGAAGATTGTGATGACCCTCTTTCTCCCTCTCAATCTCTCCCTCCCTCTCTCTCTGTTTGTGTGCATCAGCATCGGCAGGTGAAGGAGACGGGGCACAGGTGAGTGGGCATGCTGCCGGCCACGGGACTCAGAGTACTGATACCACCAACAGTGGGGGACCCACTGGCCTGGAGGGCGAGGGGAGTGCCACGGGGGAGACTGGATTGAGCACATCATCTTTAGGATCCTCCTCCAGTGGACACTTCCTGGCCTTGGCGGACCCATCTGGGACCACCCCAGCACCATCTTTGTCCGACACACCCATTACCACGATCACCCTCCCTGTTGCTCCCCAACCAGTTGTCTGTGCCCGCTCACCCAAGAGGGTGGGCATCTCCTTTGGTGCAGGCACCTCTGCCCCTGCCCCTGTCAGCCCTGCTGCCCTCAGTGAGGAGGCTATTACCTCCTGAAGTCGATCTTTGTGGGTCAGTCGACCATCGTGAATGCCATCCAGGGACTGGCAACTCAGGTCCAGCAGAGTAATGCGTTTCTGGAGGGCATTCACAGTGCACAGGTTGGCCTACAGAGATCCTTTCAGGCTGTGGCCTCCACACTGACGGCAGCCTATCAACCTTTGTCTCCCGTCCCCCTTCCACCATCCTCTTCCCAATCCCAAACCCCTCTTCTCCAACCCAGCCAAAGCACACAAACAGACAAGCATGCATCTACCTCAACATCCAGGGGTAGCGTTGTCAAACACAAGCACCACAAGACCCACCACCGGCATGGACACAAGCAACATCCACCTGCGGACACATCAACAGTCACTACCTGCCCTGACACTCCCACCTCCCCCAGCATCACATACACAACATCATGCAGTCACCACACCAACATACACCAATACAGCCACTACGCCTATCTTACCCACAGACATCACAACAGCAGACCCTCAGACAGCCACCTCTCACCACATCAGCAGCCACCACAACCACAGACACGCCTACATGCAGCACATCCACCATGCCTGCAGTCACCACCCTCAACAGACAGTCACCCTCCACCATGGCATCTCCTAGCACCTCCATCCTACCTCCTCCCAAAACACATAAGCACCCACACTCACCCATCCAACGGACACCCAGATCCCACAAGCATACCTTGTATGCACATGCACCCAGGACTTCCACCAAAACACCTCAGAAACCATTCCCTTTACCTCCACACCCAAACCCTTTTGCCATGACCGTCCCCGTGTGTAAGAAATTTTTCCTCTCGTAGTTGAACCTTTTCCCTACTCCTCTCCCACCCAAAGTGATCCCCAAACGCTCTTTGTCCCTTCCCAAGTCCAGCCCTTCCACCTTCACCACATCCCTGCCCCCCTGCAAGTACCTATGCCTCTCCCCCTGCCAAGAAGTCTACCTCTCCCAAGAGTACCCAACCTTCCCCTAATCCCGACCTAAGCCCCCACTCCCAAAGGCAAGCCCCAAGGTTGCCCTCCCAACCCTAAACCCAAAGCACTCTCTCCGTCCCCCCAATACCTGAGGTGCCTGCCTGCCCCCTTGATACTCCTACATGTCGAGATTGCATGACAGTCAAGAGTCAAGTTGGGGCACTTACTATTGCCACATGTTCAAATTGCACTTCTGTAGTTGGATTGGGCTATGACCTTATTCTTTGTAATTTGTAATATTTATATATTTATATTTCTCAATTCACATATATATCATGGCCAACCTGTTGTTGGTTTAAAGGTTACATCTTTGTCCTGCTTGTATTTTCTTAGGGCAGTTTTGGTCTTGACTGATTTAGTTTGTGTGTGAGTAGGTTTTGTGTGAGTGGTGGTTGTGCTACCAGTTGTGTCTGGGCAGCATGTGTGGTTGTGTGCATAGCATTTGTCCCACAGTGATGGATGTATATTATGCGATGGACAAGAGTATGTTGGGGGCATGTTATTGTGTTGGTATTGTGTGGTGTTTGTGTTCACCTGTGGTATTTGCAGTGTGGTGTGCCTTTGTGTGGTTGTACTGTGTGAATGAGTGTGTGTGGGGATTGGTATGTCAGATCCGTTGTGAGGTGTGTTTGCAGGGTATAATGTATGCCTCGTTGTTTGGATGTGTGATTGTTATTTGTTCTCTAATATTGTTACGTCGTGTTATATGTCTGATTGGTCAAGGGGTGGTGTGTTTTGTCGGTACTAAATGGTGCTTTGGAGGTGTTGCAGTTGTGGAGAACGTGTGTCGTTTGGTGGTGTTGTGTGTTGTTGTGTGTGACTGTGCCGGTGCTGTGTATCTGGTGGTTGGTGTGTGTTTTTGGCATGTGTGTGTGTGTGTGTGCTATGTATGTGCGGATGTCTATGTGGCTGTCTGTTAGTGTGCGTGTCACTGTGAAGTTACAAGTATGTGTCACCCTCGCCACCCATTCCCGATTGGTGTGTTGTGTGTGCGTAGGCACTTTGAAATTTTCCAACAGTGACAGGTAAATGTGTGTACTCACAGTTGCTGTCGTTGTCACTGGTTCCAGATTCCGTGGACAAGTAGGAGCAGCAGGAAAACATGTAATTCTGGTTCAATGGCAGGTCCGGACCATATGGCTTTTTGAAGGTGAGTGTCTCCATTTATTCTGTTGGTTGCCACCATGGTTTCCGTGGTGGTGAGACCGCGGCGGAATTGTTGGCAGTGTGTAGCCTCGTAATATGTCTGATGGGAACATGATCTCTGTGGGTCTGCAGGTGGCTACCATGGACAGTGGCGGCCTGACTGCAGTGGCGGTGCCGGTGGTGGTTTGTTTGTATTCTGTTGGAATACAGGCATGGTCATAATTTGGCGGTCTTGTCCGCCACCCTGCTGGCGATATGACCGCCACCACCAACATGGCGGTCCTGAGACTAGCAAACTCGTAATGACCCCCTCTGTGTTACTGTCAACTTGAGTTGCCATTAGAAAGGCTGTTTGAAAATCTTTAAATTGTCCTTTTACCACAGAAAATTGAGCACTCAGCTACGCTGCAGGTAGCAGATAGAGCAGGGTGCTTGTTGTGAAAATATAAAACATGTACTTCTAAGTTTGACTGAGCTAAACATGCACTTGTAGGCTCTTATGCTCACTCATATATTGAGTGTCCGATTCATATAACTCATTCAGACACTCAGAGACCCACATTTATGCACACACCTAGACAGTAGTTATATTTCCAGCAGTATTGGATCTAGTTGCGCACACAGTTACATGACCCTTAAATTCACCATATTTATTTACACATCTGGTGGGACACTCATAGAGTTACTGATACCCTCTTTCAAATATCTAGCCAACTACTCACTCATCCGCAGAAGTATTTCTTTAAACACAGCTACTACTACAGAGGCTGAGTGCACAGTTTTACTGCTACCTTGAGTTCCCATTAACAATCCATTTGCCAACCCTTAAAGTCTACTTTTAGTACAAAGAACTCATCCCTCAATTACACAATCAATAAGAGACATGTACTTGGCAGTGAGCACACTGGCCCACCTAATGAGTTCTAGTATGTAATGTTGTACTGTTTTCTGTAGAGCTAAATGTATATTTTGTTTTGATTTGCAGAAATACACTTCCACTGAAAAAAGAAAAAACAGAACACCTGATAAGAAACAAAGAAACAGAGGAAACTATACTACCTAATGCAAACTGACAGTAAAAGACAGAATGGAGAATGTGGACAAGAAAAAAGAACAGCTGGTAAGAGCACTAAGGACATTCTAAAAAACAGTGTGTTGAAAATTGCAAACTGAAAAAAAAATGTCCAATAAAAGAGCATCTGTAATTATATGATAACGAGGAAGAGAGGAAGGCCTATATGCTTGTAAAAGTAGAATATGTAATTAGGAAAGAAAGAATTTGACTTGGAGATAAAAACAGTTTAAGGAGGATAAGAGTGAAAATGGTTTGAACTAGAGTAATACAAAAGTTTCTAAAAAAAGATGAAGAAGTAGAAGAGGAGAAGTGCTATAGTTAAGCAAAAGCAACTTATTGAGAGTATGGTGGACAAAGCATTTGTTCTTATAAGGAATCTTTTTATTTTAATATTGAACAGAATGAAGACACTAAACACAACAGGACTATGCATGAGACAAAGAACATTAAGGAAAAGGGTTACTAGCAAAAGTAATTTTTGCACAATTTTTAAAGGTGAATGGATGCGCACATCTAGCACAGAACCATTTTTAATGAAGAGAGCTACTTGCAAGAGAACACATTAATACATGCAGTTGATGCAAGTGGTCATTGCTATGAAGTAAAGGATGATACTCCCATAGAAAAAAAGAAGAGATAGTTTCTAGGAATGTAGAACAAGTGATAGCTGAAGAAGTACAAGGAAGGCACAAACAAGCTCCTGTGTACAAGTGGAAGTGTAGCAGTATTTGTATTATCCGACAGGAATCAATTGATATATTCAAAACTTTTCTAAGAGACTTTTCATGGAGAAGTGTCAAAAAGAAAATTAATATGATTCAAGAATTAGATCCATGCAAAGTTAGAAAATACACTAAGTTACAAGGCCATTCTTTGGCATATGTTTCAAAGAAAGTGTGTCGAAGGACTTTTTTATCACTTTAGAATGTTAGCTGTGCATCATTAAAAAATGCACAATTTAGATAGGAGACGTTGTTATGTAAAAACTCCAACTTTATGTTTAGATGATTTTAATGGAGCTCTGTTACATGGTAGTGTAACAGAAGTTGAGAATGTTTCTGAAGACATGCAGGCCCATATTTAAGAAAAAGTGGTGCATCAGCTATGATGCGCCACTTTTCTTGCACCCCCATACCGGCACCTAACGACACCATGGTTGCGCCATATTAATAATATGGCACACAATGACGGTCGTTAGCACAATAGTGTCAGCATTTTTGGCGCTAGTGTGACGCTTTGCTACACTAGCATCACAAATGTTGATACTCGTGCAGCAAAGTGCAAGGAGGCCCATAGTGTACTATGGAAGCGGCATTTTAACGCCTGCTCTGAGCAGGCATTGAAAATTACATCAAAAATGGTGCAATGAAATCTTTTACATTTTTCCAGGCTTCTCAGCGCTGGAACACCCCCCTTGCACAGGCATAATGTAGCGCAAGGGATTACAAAGTGGCAAAATGCATACCTTGCACCACTTTGTAAATATGGTACAGCAGAAAAGCCACTTTAGCGTTGCCTTAGCATAAAAAAATCATGCTATGGTGGCAGTAGGGGCTCTTAAATATGCCCCTCAATTCTGTTTCTTTGGGGCTGAAGAAGATAACAGCCAAAATGAGGAGGTGGTGACGAGAGCTGTAGAGGAAGTGGATCGAGAGACTAGTACTGAAAAAGTTACAAAGATAGGAAAGTTCAATGCACTGTGCTCTGAGAAACCTGAGTATGTTTTTATCTGCTGTCGCCACACTCACTACAAATATCAAACTAGTAAGAAAGTAATTAACTAGCAAGATAACAATGATGAGTGGCTGGAATTTAGTGCATATCTGTTTGTAAAGAACATTTTGATTAAGAAACAAAAGAAAGAATATGTAAGTACTGTTATGACAAAATAGAGGATAATAAAATGCCAGCTATAGCAATTCATAATAGATCAGAACTGGTACTTATGGCACAAGAACTTGACTAATTAAATGTGTATGAATCAATTCTAATATAAACTCTTCATCCATTTCACGCAATCATTCGAATGGAGCCAAAGACAGGAAAGCTGCCACCAACAGAACTACAGAAAAGACTTAAAAGAAGGGTTGTGTATTTACCATTAGATTTTTTTTTAATGTAGACACTGCGGGTGTTGAGAAAGATGTAGAACAACCACTCATTATTCTAGTAAATGGAGTGCCTACGAAAAGTAAAAAAATCTGGCAAGAGTTAGCAGATGTGAACAAAGAAAAAAAACCACATAATACTTGAAAGAAAATAATGTCTTTTACAAAAACATTGACATTATTGGAGATGTAAGTTGTATCGATGAAGAAGTACTACAATCAAATGGACAAATAGAAAAAGTGGATAAAGAGAATTCAGAAGTAATACAGGAGCACTATAGTATTCATCCATTTCTTTCAAAAGACGTTGTTGGTGATGCTATTGATCTGTTTCAAATGAAACAAGATAGAGGAGCTGCAATGTGTGTGTGGGAAAAAGTTTAGAGGTTGGCTGGTTTCCACAGCTATTTTCCACAGGAGTAGGTGGCTGCTATGATGACCAATCTGTACAAATGCCAGCAGCTGAATAGAGGCCAGCAAGACTATATTCTGGCAACCCTAGTTTTCGTCACTGTATTCCCTATACATTCCATCTGTTATTTGAGAGTGACTTGTCAGGACTCTCTTATGCTGTGAATCATATTCTTAAAACGGGGGTCAATCTGCAAAATATTCTGCAAGGGAGTTTGTTGATAAAATACAAGGTAAGAATGAAAATCTGCAGCACAAATTAATTACTTTGATGGCATGTCAATGTGGGACTATTGAATAATGGTATTGTTGTCATGGAGAATTTAACTGCATGCTCAAAAATTAGGTCTTCCTACTTGGTTTGTAATTCTTAGTTGTGCAGAGTGTGCATGGGATGAGTTACTAGAATTTCTAAGACAAGCAAACTCTAAGATTAAGGACATCTATTTGAAGACAGAAGGAGAACTTTGCTCTTTGGATGCTGCTAATTATGTAGGTATTTCAATCACAAGTTTCAAGCAATGTTGGATTTTATATGCAATAAAACAAATCCTTCTCTTGGAGAAGTTACAGATTTTCTTTGCTGGAAAGAATACCAGTTAAGAGGAGCTCCTCATATACACATGCTCCTATGAATAAAGGATTCACCAAAATTTGGAACTGATACTGATGAGTGTGTACTGTCTTTAACAGGACAGTATGTTAAATGCACCATCCCATGAGATTAGTGACAGAACCCTACGAAAGAAAGTTCCATGCTTCCAAAGGCATAGATGTGGGAAGTATTGTGCTGAAAATACAGTTGTAAAGGAAAGTTTTATTCAAGATGTCGGTTTTATTTTCAAGACCTATTATTTCCAAAGAAAGAATGAACAGCTTTTTGTCTGCAGTGAGGCATACACTGACAAGGAAATCACCAAAAAATACATATAACCTGAAAAGGTCAAAGGCCTCAAAATATTTTAAAGGTTATAATCCTGTCATTCCGAAATTATGGAATGTAAATATGGACATACCGTTTGTTGCAGAGAATTCCATTGCTGTTGCTCAGTATGTCACTTCATACATAACAAAATCAGAAAAAAAACAAATGAAGGAAATGTGGGTGGAGATTTCTGCAGAAAATTCTCTATCAAAGAAATTATACAGTTTCAGCTAGAAAATGTTCTTCAATCGGGAGATAAGCTCTTGTGACAGACTGAGTTCAGCTAGCTTGTTCTCGAAGTCTAGGGGAATTGTTTGGGTTAGTCTATGCCTTGCCAACACATGAAACAGAGTCTTGAAATCTTTCCCAGAAATTCAGTACCTGGCACAGTTTAATCTGGAAAGTACAGATATTATAAAAACAAATATGTTGGATGCCTACTGTCCAAGCAGAAGTCCACACCTCAAAAATATGTGTCTTTACGAAATTCTGCAGCACTATTGGTACAAAAATAAAGTTTAGGAAAACATTGATGGAGGCAAATATGGTGTAGCTGGTTGCAACTGTTGTTTGGTTTGGCAGGCAAAAGGTAACTTAATAAACCATAGAAAACGTACTTGTCGAACTGCTGAGAAAAAATATTTTTTCTACTTGACACGTCTCCAGCTATTCAAACCTTGGCGTTCTGATACACAGTTACTTGTATAGTATAATTGCTATGAAGACTCTTTTAATGCTGTCAAAAACAGCATTGAGTGTCTGATATTTCCCAACTACTTCAAATGAAGAATTGAACAAGAGAAAACAATTGCTACTGAGATAGCAAAGGACACTTCACAAAGCAGCCAGAGTTCGGGACCTTTCAGTCAAGATCCTCTTGGACAGCCAATAATTGAAAATGAAGTCACCATAGCGATGAATGAGGTGGAGACAGCTATGCAACAAGCAAGAGAAGAAAATATTGATCTGGAACACTTAGTAGAATGACTGATGAGCAGAAAGAAATATACATGGAAGCGAAAGGAAAAATAGAACATGTATTCCTTCATGAAAACAATCAATATAAATGTTCAAGTTTTAAACCAATTCTTTTATATGTCGGTGGACAAGCTGGCACTACAAAAAGCGTTTTAATATAAGTTCTAACTAATTATCTGCAGAAGACTACAGACTTATTTTATCATGTGCAGTAACAGCTCCTACTGGATTCGCTGCACACAACATCAAAGGAATTACCTTACATTGTTCACTTATGCTCTCTGTTGAACACAATAATAAACTGGAGTACCAAAAGTTATCTGGAGAAACTTGTCATGAAGATTCAAGAGTACTGAAGAAATTAAAACTTTTAATCATTGATGAGGTGAGCATGGTCTCAAACTTAATGCTAACGTCTGTACATTTAAGAATGCTACAGACATTGAAGACAGGGTATGATGTACTTTTTGGAGGAACGCATCTAATTGTTTTTAGTGAGTTATTACAACTTACCTCCATGAAAGGACAGCCTGTGTACAAGACACGCTTACATGAAGAAACTCGTAATTATTTAGGAAGCACTGGAAATGTGAATATTTGGTTGTATTTCCAATACAAAGAACAAATTAGAAACATGTGTCAAGCATTTGATATGCAATACGTAAATATTCTGAGGGATATTAGAGTAGAAATACTGTCAAAAGAAGTATTACGTAGCTTGGAAACCTGACTTATAAAGAATACATTTCCTTTCTGAAAAAACCTGCAGCACAGCTAATGTTTGAATTATTTGAACAACAAAAAGACATTGATTGTCTAAGGGCTACTCTTCAAGAATGTACCTCTTTCAATTAACAATTACTACTGTTCTGTAGCCATTTTAGCTATAGCTTCATGCACGTTAGTTTAATACACTAGGCCGCTGTGGACTTTGACCTAGATATATTTTATTCGGCTTCGCATTGTTATTTTTACAACAACCAGTTTTACGGTCTTTGTTTAATTTCTTCTATCTAACTGTTTTGCTTAGCCCAGCACTGTGTTCTCAAACAAGACATTCTTGATCACTTTGTGCTTCAGTCAAGGCTATAGTTTGGTACATTGCCGGTGAACGTGGTAGAAGTTTAGTCTCCAACATTCATAGAAAATACACATCCTTACGTTGGGACATTTTCTTAGAACATTAGCTGTGTTATTATAAAAACACTTCCTAGTCCCATTACACGTTAAGAGGGAGATTCCAGCCAGGGAACCACGACTGTATGCTGATTGCTGAATGCTTTGCTGCAGATGCTAACGCAGACCACAGGCCTTTGCTCAGGTATGAGGGTCGATGTCCTCCCAGGGGGAACTCGAAAGGCAGGATTAGAACTTAACATGCTGTGCTCAAAATATGATTCAGAAAGAAAATAGTCCATGGATTCTAGTGGCAATCTGATAGCGTTATTCTTATGCTTCACTCTCATCGTCACCATTTTAATATTGTCATGTTGTGTCGTTCTGGTTATTGCAGCTCACACTTTGTTGTCTAAAATGCAGTTGTTTTATTAAACCAATATTTAAAACTTATACTGCTTTCATTGTCATTTATATATGAGACCGAATTGTGAATGAGAGAACCGGATGCGACCTGAGTGACCACGACTTCCCTGAGAAGTGTGATATGTCATGCGCTCGGCTGCCCAATCATCTCTGCCTTTTGGGAGAGACGAGGCTCTGCTAGTTAGCCGGAGCAAAACCTGGATTGGGAGTGACAGGTGTCACCCAGTGTGGGTCAGACTCAGTCTCCCACACCGTGGACAATCTTGCTGCTCAAAATCCAGTAGTCTCATTAGAATAATGAGAGCCTGCGCGACATGTCGCCGCCAACGTTTGGTCAGGCTCTAATTTTCGGGTCCTCCGGAGTATCTCTGTCTCATTATATATAATAACACCTCAATGCCGTATGCTGAGACATCCTTGGTACTGAGGATTTCCACCACAGCTGTGTAGGTAATCCTACTACAACTGGCGGTTGTTCAAGCTTGAACTTTAAAAGGAAACCCCATTTTTGTGCGCCTTCTCTGAACTAATAGTGTTACTATTATGGCGAATCCCCAACATGTACAAATAGCTGTTAACATGAGACAACCTCTTACAGCACACTTACTAGCAAATGGCCTAACGGCCTAGGGAGGTCCAGTCACATCTGTGGTGGACGCACATACAGCTTATAGATCAAAACTTTTTTACTCTTGGGCCACATTTCCCGCAGTTGATGGGAACAAATACATTTCATCAGTATACACCTGCAAACGCGCCTGGACAATACAGAGCGTACGCATATTTAGAGATACCTCTATCTTATCAAGAACATAATAATTGGCTTGATGGCGCTCTACCCCATACAATATTACCAGTAAGGTTAGGTCCACTAAATAATGACGGTGCTGCCTGGCCTTTATTGGCCACCTATACACCACATCCTGCGGTTGGAAATTTAGCGGTAGCTGAGGTTCGTCGCTTATATTTTTAATTAACCGCAATATATAGACGATTAGTACAATTCGTGATGCAAACATTAAATACAAACCTAGCACGTGCTGCTCCAGCACATCCACATGCAGTAATGCCAGGCATAAATCCTGCGACTGTACATTCGATTATGGGTAAAGTACCTGCCAAACGAGAAGAAACTCTGTTTTGGTTAGCACAGAAAATTAATATGCTGGAGGCAGTATTTCCCCATACGGGACCTCAGGATAAACATAGAATATTAACTATGTGCTTGCCTTTCAAGATGGTCCCTACAGTAGAAAACTGTAATACTTGGGGTATGGTATTTGCCGCGCTCTACACAAACGCACACGGTACACCGACACTTGCCAATTTACCGGAAGTGCTGAAACAAATTCAAGATGAATATGGGGCTGCCCCGGCCCTAGATTTGGGGATGCAATTGATGGCCAATTTTGCCACAGAGTCCTCAATCATTTTAAGTAACCTTAAAGTGGAAGCAGTCGCACTTGCAGTGCGCATGCGGCTTTGTGACGTTCCGCAACAAGATCAGGAACGAGAGCTGCCTAAAATAATAGCAGAGACCTATTCAAGTATCGGTCGAGATAGCCTAGGGACCAGACCACAAAAACCTCAATTTCAGGGTAAATCAAATAAAGATCACCCCAAACAAACAACTGAGGGTAATAAGACAAGCTGGGATAAAAAGCAACAAACGCCTAAAAAAGAAAGGGGAGAATCTCTGCGTACGGAGACCCCACAGAATAGGTATAATCTCAGAAATAGAGATAATATAAAAACGCCTGATAGATATCAATATACTGATACACGCCAATCTTGTTCCTTTCAGGACTCATCGGAAAAGAGAAATGAGAGAGGTGGGCGACCAGAGCGAAGAACAGAGTACGTGAAACCGAGACAGGAATCACAACGCTCTTCAGAGGTTCCTATTGAAAAGGAAGAGACACCTGCCCAACAAAGACAACAATTTAAAAAGAAAAAAGTGGCAGCAGTCGCAGTCCGACATGCCACACAGGAAGAGGGTCCTCTTGAAGAACAAGAATTGGGCTCTAGCATTGCTAGACAGCGCTGCAGAGGTCACAATAGTTCGCCGGAATCTTCTAGAGCATCTGGAGGTGAAAGCAACTGATGACTTTATACAAGTAGAAACAGCAGACATGCGTGTCTCCAAGCCTGATAGGGTGTACAAAGTAAAGTTACAATTAGGAGACATTGAATGTACAATAGACGCAATCTTTTGGGATCGCATAGTAAAAGTGTATGATGTCTTGTTGGCCGAACAAGATTAGCCGCCTGACTTTGTCCGTATCTGCCCATATGGAGAAGATGTCATTAAGCCTTCCTTCTCGCCCCTTGTTCCAGAGGAACTAGCTGAATCCTATTCCATTGAATGGGCTCTAGCACAAGCACCTGCATTATACAGAAATCATGTAGGATGGGATAAGGATGCCCCCTACCATGTAATTCCCATTAAAAGTGAACCTCAGCCACAACCGCAGTATCCTATAAAACATGAAGCAAAAGCACCAGTGAGAGAAATACTCACGAAATTCGAGTACCAGGGTGTGATGAACCCTGTGTCTCGCCAATGAACAACCCTTTATTCCCCTTAGCTAAACCAGACCATTCATACAGAATAGTCTTAGACTACAGACATCTAAATAGTCATACACGCACCTATGCTATACAAAACTCACATAGCACTGCACTAATGAGCAACATAGTGCGTTAAAAATACAAAACAACACTAGAAATTTCCAATGGGTTTTTCTGCCAGAATATAGCGCCTGAAAGCAGAGACTTAACAAGCTTTAGCGCACTAGGCTCTCAGAAAAATTCTGTTGTTTACCTCAGGGGTATAAGAACAGCCCAGGACTGTTTGCGGCTCGTGTCACTGCCATTTTACATGAGATCGACCCTGAAGCATTGTCCTATGTAGATAATATATATCTCACGGATGATGAATTACTACAACATTTAAGTTGGGTAGCCCGCATTGTTGTAGGGTGTGCCTAATTTGGCTACAAGTTTAATTTAAAAAAACAAAAATAGCCTTCCTCATCGTCCTGTTTCTAGGATATGAGCTGTGAAGTGAAGGGAAGAGCCTAGCGCCACAATTCTTAGAAAAGTGCGCACAGTTACAACCACCGAATATGATTAAAAAACTCCAATCATTATTGGGTTTCTTAAATTTTGGCAGAACCTACATTCCAGATTATGCTACGCGCATAAAACCTTTATATGACCTAATATGTCCAGATTTCTCAAGTAAATTCTGGACAACTGAACATACACTTATTCTTAGAGAATTGCAGACAGACATGCTTGCAGCACAACATTTACACACAAGGGACAACAAAACACATTTGTTCATCAGGGTAATAGCTGGGGCCATCGGTTTCACCTATGTGACATTTAACGAAGGTGAGACAGTCCCGATTGCATACAAATCACATTTGTATTCAGCAGCTGAATAACGCTTTGCTCCCACAGAGAAAATTCGCACTGCTGTACAGATGGCTGTCATTAAAGAAAGACCCCTTGCCCAACGAAAAAGCATTATTGTCGTTTCTCCAATCCCAGCCCTAGAGGCTGTTACAAAAGCTAGCGTTCCGAACGCAAAAGCACTACATCCACGTTGGATACAATGGGCTACGTCTCTGACAGCCAGGATTACATGGTGCAGCACACCTAACAGAAACTAGTTATGAATGATCCGTAGAAAATTAAACACATTCAAGTATCAACTTTTAATACCAATTCAAAAAGTCCATTCTCAGTGCTTTAAATAATTGTTTCTCGTATTTTCGGCTATTTCGGTTTTGCAATCAATGTTAGTCTGTTGTTCAGTTTAATGATGATGCTTTCGTGTTTCCCGGTAGTCCGTTTTCTATGTTTATGACTTCTTGTATATCACGACTTCCGGGTCCCAGACTTTAGATTTAAGAGTCGCGCACTCGCGTTTCTCGTATTTTAATTTTATTTCACCGCATCGGGAGTTGCGTACTCGCTTCTCTCTGTCTCTTTCGTAGTAGATATTGGAGCCTATTTCTGTTCGCATTTAGATACGGTGAGTATTGGTGTTTGTATTTTGATGTAGGGGGATGTATATTTTGTATGTTAGAAGACCCGGATGTGGGTGTGTTTTTCGGCATTTTAATAGCTCTCACTCACGATTTAATTCGATTGATGTTTCATTGTTTAGGGTGTCCTTAGTTATACACATTTATACCAGCAAATAGCTTTTTGTGACATCTGGAGGTCGTGCTTGATTGAACATTAAAAGACTACAAATTCTTTTAACGTGGTGTGCAGACTATTAGAAGAGGAATGTCATGTATTTGTTTTTATTTTGTTTGATCTCTTGCTAGATCTGGAGGCCTAATTAAGGCTGATGTATCGGACATTTACTGATTCACGGACCCATTACCGACATTGATGTTATAAACCGTACATTGGAGTATATAAATCCTGTGATGATAGGTAAATTTTTTGCAAGCTTTGTAGACTTACTTCCATTTCGAGTATTTCTTGAATAGGAGGTATAAATAGCATTATTATTATTCTTGTTTTAGAAGATCATTACTTACCTATTGATTGATTTCTCGTGGATTCTGTTTGAGGATGGTTGAAGTTTAGTCAACCTTTTGAAAATTAAGAGGTATGATTTCTGTATGTTATTGCATGTCAATCAACACAGTGGTGCTTTCTCATATTAATTTTGGAGTTGGAGCTAGTGCATGTTAGGAGGTGTTTTCCTTTCAACTATATAATCTGTTTTCTAATTTTTTACATATGGATATTCCAACTGTTATTATCTTGGCTCTCATTCCACTTTTTGTTTCTTTTTGGGACACGTGTATTAGAGACAAGACACTATGGCCCTCATTCTGACCTTGGCGGGCGGCGGAGGCCGCCCGCCAAAGTCCCGCCGTCAGGTTACCGTTCCGCGGTCGAAAGACCGCGGCGGTAATTCTGACTTTCCCGCTGGGCTGGCGGGCGGTCTCCTTCAGACCGCCAGCCAGCCCAGCGGGAAAGAGGCTTCCACGATGAAGCCGGCTCGGAATCGAGCCGGCGGAGTGGAAGCTGTGCGACGGGTGCAGTTGCACCCGTCGCGTATTTCACTGTCTGCGCAGCAGACAGTGAAATACATGTAGGGGCCCTCTTACGGGGGCCCCTGCAATGCCCATGCCAGTGGCATGGGCACTGCAGGGGCCCCCAGGGGCCCCGCGACCCCCCCTACCGCCATCCGGATCTCGGCGGTCCGACCGCCGGGATCTGGATGGCGGTAGGGGGGGTCGGAATCCCCGCGGCGGTGCAGCAAGCTGCGCCGCCGCGGAGGATTCAATGGGGCCGCGGTACACTGGCGGGACCCCGCCAGTGGTGCCGGTCCGACCGCGGCTTTACCGCCGCGGTCGGAATCCCCATTGGAGCACCGCCGGCTTGTCGGCGGTGCTCCCGCGGTCCTCCGCCCTGGCGGTCAAAGACCGCCAGGGTCAGAATGAGGGCCTATGTGGTTAACACTTCGGCCATTTTGTATGGGCTCAAATTAGAATGTTCACTAAACATCTTCTTTTTTCTGTCAACTTTGAGGACTAAGTTGTAGTATTTTGATTTCTAACTCAATTAATATATTTACAATTTTAGCCCTGAAGAAGTCGTTTGGGATCGATTTGGAGTTTTCCCAAAACGAAACACGTGTTGGCTTGAGTTGTACCATTTTGGAGACTTGTTTATACTTATGAGGAACAATTATTTAAAGCACTGAGAATGGACTTTTTGAATTGGTATTAAAAGTTGATACTTGAATGTGTTTAATTTTCTACGGATCATTCATAATTAGTTTCTGTTAGGTGTGCCGCACCATGTAATCCTGTTTGTTGGGTTGTTCTAACCTATAAGGGATGGGGGTGTTCCCTTGTGCAGGCACCCGTGTTGTCCTTGTTTCCATGTTTACTTGATCTGAAGTTTATGCTATTTTTTGATCCTGAGCGCCTATGTAACCCCAATTTTTCACCCCATTAGCAATTTTTCATTTAGACTGTAGGGGGGGCTGCTTGGATCTGGAGCTTAGGTACAATTTAACACTTTATCATGGATAGAAATAAAATGGAAGAGGATCTGTTTGATAGTCTAGCTAGGGGGGTTACACCCCAAAATGTATGGCGGAATGATGCACATACACAAAATGAAGGATTGAGGAGCAAATTTATTAGATTGGAGAAACTTAAGAAAAATGAATTGTCCAAATGGTGGGATGGGGCCACTTTGAAACAATACATCAAATTGAATCGTATCCCTAGGGGGTTAAGATCCCAGATATTTCCAACATATGACGATTTAGACCCTGATTTGCTAGCCTTATGGAATAAGGAACTAACAGCGAGTTCAATGAGACTCATGGAAATACTGATTATTAATGCTGAGAGAAAGTTGTCCAAATTACAGGCTGAGATTATAACTCTTGAAAAGGAAATTGAGAGTTTAAATCTTAAGGAATCTACTGAAAAAAATTATAAAATTTTAGATGAGATTATATTTAAATTTCAAGAAGAGATAACACAGAGGAAAGCTCGTAAATTAAAAAGGGATGAAAAGGACTATCTGACAGGAAGAGTATTTACTTTCGCCAGTAAATATGATAATTTAATCCATATTAACTTGACACCTAGGAGCCCTAGTATATCTAACGTTTCAGATTCAACATCGATCAGCACTCCGGCCACTAGTGATAGTGAGGCAGATGGAACTGTAGGTGTACCCACCCAAGGAGGTGTCAGCACTGACAGTAATTACATTTTTTTACAAGAACTTATGAGGATGAAACGGGGCACATTCATCCAAAACAAAAGCACAAAAAAACAAGAAGGGGCAGTAGAAGAAAAAGGAGTCAAGATAAGAGATCGGGATGGGGTAACGACAAGATCTCGGGACAACAAAAAACCCTAGATGATGGTGGATCGGCTTCCATCAATGTGATTAACTATTCTGAATTTGAACTTACCACAGGGGCAAAGAGTCTTCTGGCGAGAGGACTCAATTTTTGCCCCAGATCATTTGGGGACCCTTGTAGGTCCAAGATTGACTTATTCAAATTTGTGCGCAAACTTAAAATCAAGAAATATTTTCACCAGCATCCTACAATAAATTCCAGTGCTAATTCAGGTGGATCTACCCCTAGCACTCTGTCCATTGAACAAGTATATGATACAGCACTTATTGTTTCTCTTGCAGAGAGAGATGAAGATCCTGGCATTTTGTCCAGGATGCTTCGAGATCTGGACATTGATTCGGACATGAGTATTTCCAGTGGCTTAAAGAAAAAATCAGGCTGGACACCCAGGTCATGGAACTTGAATTGTTTTGACAGATTTTTCGACTTGGTTTGTCATGATTTTGACAAATACTTAACTAAGATAAACTGTAGGCAACATGCGAAGAACATCAAATCTGAGGAATCAACTGCACTGACAATGTTGAAGCAGAACAAAGATATCATCATAAGGCAGGCAGACAAAGGAGGGAATGTGGTTCTGATGAACAAAACTGATTATGACAATGAAATTTTATCACAACTTAACGATGCAATTTGTTATGAGAAGGTGTGTGGGAATCCTATTCCTAACTTAACTCGCATAATAAACAAAAAATTGGTAACCTGGCGGGAAAAGGGGCTTTTGAATAAAGAGGAATATATGTATTTGAGAGTGGATCATCCCAGGTATCCGTGTCTTTATACGTTGCCCAAAGTACATAAGGGTTTGCCTTTTCCACCAGGCAGACCTATTGTCTCAGGTATTTCAGGCCCTACGGAGAGACTCTCGGAATTTGTAGATTGCTTCTTGCAACCACTAGTATGCAACTTACCATCTTTTATCAAAGATACCACGCATATTCTGAGTATCTTGAATGATGTGGAGTGGGACGATGACATGATGTTGGCAACATTGGATGTAGTTTCATTATATACATGTATCAATCATGAACTTGGACAAGAAGCTGTCCGTTTTTTTCTACACAAAAGATCAGCGAGTTTTTGGGAGCATACTGATATGTTAATTGATATGATGAACCTTATATTGACCAATAATTTTTTCTTATTTAACAACGATTGGTTCCGACAAAAGCAGGGTGGGGACATGCGTTCCAAATTCTCCCCCTCGTATGCAAAACTGTTTATGGGGTGGTTTGAGCACAAATGGATTTGGGGCCCTGGTGCAAGCGAATGGCAAACTCATATATTATTCTGGGGAAGATATATTGATGATTGTTTTTTTATATGGACAGGTGGCGAAAAGAAATTTTTGGAATTCTGTGAATTTTTGAATTCTAATAACATGAACGTGAAATTCACACATCAATTTAGTTCAACAAGCATTGAATTGTTAGATGTTGAAATTTTCATTGCGGAAGGCAAGATTCAGAGTAGACTATTTCGCAAAGCTACAGCTTGCAATTCTATACTTCATGCAGATAGCTCGCACCCCAGGCATCAAATAGCATCTATCCCTTATGCAGAATTTGTGAGGGCCAGACGCAATTGTAGCTTAGATGAAGAGTTTTTCCATGAGTTAGATAACATGGGTGGAAGATTCCTAGCACGGGGCTACTCGCATAAATTGGTTCGGAAGGCCCATCGTAAAGCTAAAAGCTTAAAGAGAGATGATATATTAAAGAAGAACAGCACCACTAAGAGGACTGATCAATCTAACACAATTCGATTCATTACAGATTTTAATGATGCTTCATTGATTTTACAAAAATGCATGAATAAACATTGGAGTTCATTGTCCCAGGATGAATCACTGAAGGATATTTTGCCAGAAAGAATACCAGTAGCATTTCGGAGGGGTCGTAACCTAAAAAGCATATTGAGTCCCAGTTTTACTGTTAATCCTCCTGAGACGACATGGCTTTCCACAAAAATGGTCGTTTTTTTCAGATGCGGAGATTGCGGAGTATGCCGCTGGGCCTATCACAATGTGAAAGAGTTTTCTGATGGGAGAACACAAATTAAGATTTGTTCAATGATTAACTGTAACACTACCTTTGTTGTTTATATTATACGGTGCAAATGCCTGAAGATTTATGTAGGTAGCACAATTCGTGCACTTAAGATCAGAATTGGTGAACATATGAGAGCGCTTAATAATATTGATATGAAATATCCATTAGTGACACATATAATGAATTGTGACTCACAGACCAATCACAAGAGTTTTGAATTTTTTGGGCTAGAACACATCCCCAAAGATCCGAGGGGTGGCAACAGGGAACTAGCCCTGCGACAAAGAGAGGCACTCTGGATTATGAGACTGAAGGCCGTGGAATCTGGTCTTAACACCGATAGGGAGCTGGAATTCTTCCTTGTAGAATAAAAAAGGTTACCTATGTATCGATGTCATTTTTAGGTTAACTCAACCAGTCACTATTATTGTCATCTGTTTTCTTTGTCTAAATAGAATGTGCTGTATGTTGTATATTTGTCTCCCATTTTCTTTGTTGACAATGGGTTTACATTATTTGAGTTACTAATCAAAATCCTCCAACAAAGTTGTCTGAGGTTATCTATTTTACCTTGTTTCTTTTATATTTAATGGGGACAATTCGATGGGGTTCCATCATCAAATTAATATACTTTTTGATTTCGAACCTGCGATCATTCAATTTGCCCCTTGAATTGACACATTAGAGTTTGTGAGGTTATCTATTTAATAAAACGAATTTGTAGTTTTTAGAGTTTCAGTCCATAACATGGCTTGGTTTACTTTAGGTGAATCTACTGTGTATTTCTCACTAATAGGGATATGCTGGATTATCGTCTAATTTGAACGTTAGTTCTTCCAATGGAAATAGTTTATATTCAAGCATACATTATTTACAATTTGATTTTTGTTAATCGTGAACTTAAAGGGGTAGTTTAGACAGTTAACATTGGGGTTCTCCCCAGACGCATAATGAGGCTATTTCGGTTTTGCAATCAATGTTAGTCTGTTGTTCAGTTTAATGATGATGCTTTCGTGTTTCCAGGTAGTCCGTTTTCTATGTTTATGACTTCTTGTATATCTCGACTTCCGGGTCCGAGACTTTAGATTTAAGAGTCGCGCACTCGCGTTTCTCGTATTTTCGGCTATTTCGGTTTTGCAATCAATGTTAGTCTGTTGTTCAGTTTAATGATGATGCTTTCGTGTTTCCCGGTAGTCCGTTTTCTATGTTTATGACTTCTTGTATATCTCGACTTCCGGGTCCCAGACTTTAGATTTAAGAGTCGCGCACTCGCGTTTCTCGTATTTTCATTTTATTTCACTGCGTCGGGAGTTGCGTACTCGCTTCTCTCTGTCTCTTTCGTAGTAGATATTGGAGCCTATTTCTGTTCGCATTTAGATACAGTGAGTATCAGTGTTTGTATTTTGATGTAGGGGGATGTATATTTTGTATGTTAGAAGACCCGGATGTGGGTGTGTTTTTCGGCATTTTAATAGCTCTCACTCACGATTTAATTCGATTGATGTTTCATTGTTTAGGGTGTCCTTAGTTATACACATTTATACCAGCAAATAGCTTTTTGTGACATCTGGAGGTCGTGCTTGATTGAACATTAAAAGACTACAAATTCTTTTAACGTGGTGTGCAGACTATTAGAAGAGGAATGTCATGTATTTATTTTTATTTTGTTTGATCTCTTGCTAGATCTGGAGGCCTAATAAAGGCTGATGTATCGGACATTTACTGATTCACGGACCCGTTACCGACATTGATGTTATAAACCGTACATTGGAGTATATAAATCCTGTGATGATAGGTAAATTTTTTGCAAGCTTTGTAGACTTACTTCCATTTCGAGTATTTCTTGAATAGGAGGTATAAATAGCATTATTATTATTCTTGTTTTAGAAGATCATTACTTACCTATTGATTGATTTCTCGTGGATTCTGTTTGAGGATGGTTGAAGTTTGGTCAACCTTTTGAAAATTAAGAGGTATGATTTCTGTATGTTATTGCATGTCAATCAACACAGTGGTGCTTTCTCATATTAATTTTGGAGTTGGAGCTAGTGCATGTTAGGAGGTGTTTTCCTTTCAACTATATAATCTGTTTTCTAATTTTTTACATATGGATAGTCCAACTGTTATTATCTTGGCTCTCATTCCACTTTTTGTTTCTTTTTGGGACACGTGTATTAGAGACAAGACACTATGTGGTTAACACTTCGGCCATTTTGTATGGGCTCAAATTAGAATGTTCACTAAACATCTTCTTTTTTCTGTCAACTTTGAGGACTAAGTTGTAGTATTTTGATTTCTAACTCAATTAATATATTTACAATTTTAGCCCTGAAGAAGTCGTTTGGGATCGATTTGGATTTTTCCCAAGACGAAACACGTGTTGGCTTGAGTTGTACCATTTTGGAGACATGTTTATACTTATGAGGAACAATTATTTAAAGCACTGAGAATTGACTTTTTGAATTGGTATTAAAAGTTGATACTTGAATGTGTTTAATTTTCTACGGATCATTCATAATTAGTTTCTGTTAGGTGTGCCGCACCATGTAATCCTGTTTGTTGGGATGTTCTAACCTATAAGGGATGGGGGTGTTCCCTTGTGCAGGCACCCGTGTTGTCCTTGTTTCCATGTTTACTTGATCTGAAGTTTATGCTATTTTTTGATCCTGAGCGCCTATGTAACCCCAATTTTTCACCCCATTAGCAATTTTTCATTACGTCTCTGACAGCCACTGATGTAGACTACATTTTCGACCCAAAGTTACAAAGTCAGGAATTCCTACAGTATGAAGTAGAATACCCAGTTCCAGCAAATACTTTGCCTATTGATCAGTATCATAGAGTCATGTACACCGATGGTTCTGCACAACCTGCAATTGGAATTAAACATCAATATTCTGCTGCTTGCACAGTCGTAAGTGGCTATATGGAAGGGGATACATTTTGTCCTCTACATACCTTTACACAGACCCTAGGGGATTGTACAGAACAATTGGCTGAGCTAAAAGCTTTGCTGATGGCACTGGAACACACGGATCCGGCACAGCCTACGCTGATTGTTTGTGATTCATATTACTGTGTCCAGTCCTTTAATGAATACCTGCATTATTGGCGCCAGAATGGGTTCAGAGACAACACCATTAAACACAGAATACTGTGGGGGAAATTAGCTGACCTGAAAGAGACGCTACCGAATGACCATGTTGTGCATACACTTGGACACCAGTGCGTTGGAATACATGTTGCTGGAAACACATTGGCTGATGAGTCCGCAAAGTCAGCAGTGGCAGTAGACACTGTAGCTGCAGTGACTTGCTCGAGTTCAAAACCAGACGCAGACATTTGGGCTGCCGTGAAGGCTACGGCTGATGGTACACCCCATCCTAAAGGATTTCCCAACAAATATGCTGAACGCTGAAGTCAAGATACCAGGCATAGGCGCACGAAACATCCCTAACAAAGATGTAAGACCACAATTGATTAAAGCAGCGCATGAGGGGTTAGCATCTGCACATGCTGGTGTGGTGGCTACAGTTTCAATCTTACAGGCCCGTTATTGGTGGCCAGGTCTCTATAAAGAAACTAAGCAGTATGTCCTTTGTTGTGACATCGGTCAACAAAAACAAAGTTTCCACGGCCAAGCGCCCGCCGCAGACACCCCTCTTAATTTCAAACAAACCATTACAGTGTGTGTACTTGGACCACTGAGGTCCCCTAACACCTGATAGTGCATACAAATATATAGTAGTCGCTGTTGAATCATGCTCCAGATTTGTATGGGTATGGCCACAACGCTCGGCTGACGCTCAGACTGTTATTAAAAATTTGCTAGTCTTTATCGTACTTAGTATATACATATGCAGTTGTGGCCTTCCATTCAGACCAGGGCCCTACTTTTGCCTCAAGGGCATTCAGGGACACCATGGCTTCATTGGGGGTCCAACTCCAGTACTCATCTCCATTTCATCCCGAGGGAAATAGTGTTGTGGATCGATTAAAATGCGATTTAAAGCAATCCTTAACAGCCAGAGTCTTAGGTAAGGGTCATAGTTGGCTTAATCACCTGTATGGAGTTCAAAGAGCACTAAATAACCTGCCTAGAAGGTCTCTGGGGGGTCACACTTCATATGAGTGCCTGTTCAGAACTCGAATGTATGTTCCGGTTCTTGATGGTCCTGGCGTGGAGGCAGCAGAAACACCTTTTGACATAAATGAACGTGTCACTGTCTTACAGAAATTGCAACAGTTCCGTGATGATTATTCTTCCAAAATTGCCGCCTCGACAGGAATTAAGGATGTGCCAGTAACATCTACCGGCTGGATTCCCAGAGCTGGGGATCTTGTACGTGAAAAAGTCGCAGTGAAAAAGGAATTTGGCCCTTCTTATCGAGCACCAGTCCCTGTACTAGGGATACACGGTACCAGAACTGTTATTCTACCACCGTTGGCAGGTGCCAAAGAAAATCATTTGGTCTCTATTGACAATGTCAAATTACACCATGTGGCTGATCCTGCACAGCTGACCAAGAGGAACATCCAGTAGTTCCCGAATCCCTCTTACTACTGGCGAAGAAGTTCCACTACAAGTTGTTTATACCAACACCGACACCTCTCCGAGCTTGGGGAGGGTTGAAGAAGATCTTGCATTAGTTCCACTAACGTCAACTAACTTAGAAACATTTGACGAGGTCAACTCGACTACCAGACAAACGGATGGTGCTGTCTATAGTGTGCCACCACAGAAAACACCAACTCCACCACTGACAACGGCTACGCCATTTGCACAAACAGCCTCTGGTTATTTTGCTGACTTCAACAATGATTTCTCAGACTCATTCGCCTCTTCGATAGCTGATTTGTCAAGTGCACGTAAGCTAACAAACTGGCTTAAAGAAATGTATTTCATTTTTCCATGGAACTATATATGGCTTTTTCTGATTACCTTTTTCTTATTAATACATGGTTATTTATTTCCTGAAAGATCAACAGTTGAGCAGGTGGAGGAGGTTTTGAAACCACATTTTTCGTCACACAAAGTCTGAAGAGATTTATCCTTTGTGAACATTTCCGCAGTGCCAATTTCTGATGGGATTGTTTGGGACAAAGTAATGTTTGATATACATGGTCCCACGGAAATTATTCAAATATTGTATGTGTTCAAATTATCAATGAATGATATAGTGATACCAGGCATTGTATCTGATGATTGGGATGTGAAAACAGTTGATTCTATGATGACAGAATTGCAATATTATAGTGTCTTTGAAAACGAAGATGTTTACCAATTCAAAGAAAATTATGGTGATATGTTTTGCTATAATTATTATGGGCACCACTTCATACATAGAGCGAGCAATCCCAAAATGATATTTAATTACATGCATTGGGAACATTGTCCAACTCCACCGCAAGGGAGTTCTAAAACATATTCTGAAAAGGTTGCGTATTTTTCTGGGCACAACCAAAAGAATGCTGAGTCATATTACTTTAAGGTACCACCTACTAAGGATATACACATGTTATTGACTAATACAAAATGTATATATTCGGAATCCTTTGTTTCCAGACTATCAATAGAAGGCTATGAATATTGGTCCAAATCAATTGATCTGAAAAGTGTCTGGGGAACAAAAAATTGGCAAATTAAGGGAAAAGAAACATTGTTTAGAGCATCTCTTATTCCTGTTCAAATGATCTTCTTAAATGAAACAGCGCAACAAACGAGTTGTTTAGGCTTAGCAACAATCAGGGAATTAAACATGCCTAGTATACCTGCCCCTGCAAAATTTTACAAATGGCAAAAAATACACGAATGCAACTAAAGATGAGCTCGATGAGTGGGTCCAGAATGGTATGTTTAATGCTTCACTGACACGTCCGGGCGGGTGGTTATTGTGGCCAATAGATACCAATGGGTGTCATCAACGTTTTATTAACTCCTCGGGGGGTTTTAGGACGAGTAGGCCAGACCCTCGCTATATATCTCCAGAACATGCAGATATCATTACAACATATAGTGTAGGAAAATTATGCCAACAGTGGCTAAAATCGTTCTCACTGAACGCGGTTAAAGAACACCTCAATCTCCTGTCTAACTCCACTTACTTACAAGATTTCTTCTCAGGCCCCAGAACACCACGTAGGAAGCGTTTCTTATGTGCATTATACAATGAAATATGGAAACTTTCCCAACAAGATGCTGCGGCCCGGTTAAGGCAAATAGATCAGGAAAATCGAAAAAAGGCATTAGCTGTTGTGGATAATGGGATTAATACCTTGTCCGACCTGATATACACAATTAAAAACATTGTGTCTTCTGCTATAGACATTATACAATCTGATATGTCCTCTTTATACCATGGACAGAGTCAGATCAGGTCCATTATGCGGTTGGGTTGGACGCTTCAAACATTGAAGGCGGGTTGCGTTCCATGGCAGCACGTCAGTGCAAGGGAGATATTTTCTTCTTTTAATCTAACGCAACAACAACAACTAATGGCTAAGAAAGAAGCAACTTATGTCATGCTTAACATTGAGAAATTAGAAAAGGTGCCTTTTACCAAGGCCGAAATACCTTTGGCGGAGTGGTTAATACACGGGGTTATTAATCTGCCTCAACACTACAATTCACCTCCTGTACGAAACACATTCCAGTAGGCAGATATGAAAAGCTGGGAGATAGTTACATCCATGAGGTGTGGGAGCTTCCCTTCTTGTACAAATGCTTCAATGGCATGCAAGAAGTCTTTCTTAGCGGCAGTGAATACAAGACTTCAGTCAGTCATTCGATGATTTGTAAACAGCTGTCCTTGCATGGGGCGTGTAACGCCTCGGCTTCAAACTTGGCTTGTTATCTTAAGGGAGTTCCAGTCCCCTTGATTAGACCTACGTTCCAGGTGCTTTCAAATGGCAGCTACGTCCTTCTAAACAGTGAAGACTGTTGTGGCATGTGAGCCGGAATAGTTTACGTTGTTTCGGTCTCTAAGGTCGTTACGTGCTGCGGGAGCGTACTGTTTCCCCCCAATAAATTTAAGGAGGTAGCTGATATCTGGCCTTACATTGCTACTTCAAACGCGAATTTTGATAAGACTCAAGGCTTTATTGTTTCAAAAGCATGTGGCCCTTACATCTGCACGCGAGACCTACGTACTTCAAGTGGCAAGGTCATCAGCAGAATACAGTCCCTGTTAAATACAAACTTTCCGAGACACTTGGTGAACTCGTGGGACGAATATTTAATGCGTCCAGCACGACTGTAATAGCACATTTTTTCAAAGCTGTTGGTTCTGGTTTTGTTCACACCATTTCCTCCATATTCAGTTTGATACCTTCAGCTATATTTACTCAATTTTCTGTAGTATTTTGGGGGGATTTTCGATAACTTTGGCTTTATTAGCTGGTATCCTGTTGTTGCTGTTGTTTATGCGCAATGGCTGTCCCGCTGCAACGAGGACAAATGACGGCGCTCCCATCAGCGCAGCTGTGTCGTGAACGTATGATGCAGCATTTTGGAGCAACACTCCTGGAGCATTTGGAGTGTGACTGGTTTTTGTCATTCAGAACGGTTTTGTATTGTGTGCAGCCCGTGTTCCGGTGCCTCTGGTGCTCTTTCGAACATGTACTGGAAGTTTGTCGTTCACAGCAGCGCCCCCCAGTAATAGATGCTGATCTGTTGATGTTCACACTGAGGGTTCATTACCAGACATGCGCACTGAGGCTGCGTTTGCTATGTGAAGCTAATTATGAGTTACCCTTCCTGGAGGAAGTTGCCACCAACTCATCAATGGGCAATCCACGGGATGCCGCCTTGGTTGGCACTGGGGCTATGGAACACACTTGCTCCTCGATCATTTTTGGCGCAGACTTTCTGGTTCTGTCACCTGCCGAAGTGGAAGATCTCCTGCTTTCCATGACGCGTACTTAATTTAGAACTTTTCTAAATTGATATTATCATTGAATTCGATTATAAGCCACATGCTTATGTTTTAAATTGCCAAATCGTGTGCTTGTGTGTCCTTTTAACTTGTCAAAATTGACTAGTGCTTTATATATATCTTAGGTTGAGAAATGTTAGTTTTGGCTTGAACCACTTTCAACCGACAAGGGGAGGGTGTTGTGTAGCCATTTTAGCTATAACTCCATGCACATTAGCTTAATACACTAGGCTGCTGTGCACTTTGACCTAGATATATTTTATTTGGCTTTGCATTGTTATTTGTACAATAACCAGTTTTAAAGTCTTGTTTTAATTTCTTCTATCTAACTGTTTTGCTTAGCCCAGCACTGTGTTCTCAAACAAGACATTCTTGATCACTTTTTGCTTCAGTCAAGGCTACAGTTTGGTACATTGCCAGTGAATGTGGTAGAAGTTTAGTCTCCAACATTCGTAGAAAATACACATCCTTATGTAGGGACATTTTCTTAGAACATTAGCTGTGTTATTATAAAAACACTTCCTAGTCCCATTACACGTTAAGAGGGAGATTCCAGCCAGGGAACCACGACTGTATGCTGATTGCTGAATGCTTTGCTGCAGATGCTAACGCAGACTACAGGCCTTTGCTCAGGTATGAGGGTCGATGTCCTCCTGGGGGAACCTGAAAGGCAGGATTAGAGCTTAACATGCTGTGCTCAAATTATGATTCAGATAGAAAATAGTCCATGGATTCTAGTGGCAATATGATAGCGTTATTCTTATGCTTCACTCTCATCGTCACCATTTTAATATTGTCATGTTGTGTCATTCTGGTTATTGTAGCTCACGCTTTGCTATCGAAAATGCAGTCATTTTATTAAACCAGTCTTTAAAAGTTATACTGCTTTCATTGCCATTTGTATATGAGACTGAATTGTGAATGAGAGAACCGGAAGCGACCTGAGTGACCACGACTTTCCTGAGAAGTATGATATGTCCGGCGCTCGGCTGCCCAATCATCTCTACCTTTGGGGAGAGACGAGGCACTGCTAGTTAGCCGGAGCAAAACCCGGATTTGGAGCGATAGGTGTCACCCACTGTGGGTCAGACTCAGTCTCCCACACCGTGGACGATCTTGCTGGTCAAAATCCAGTAGTCTCATTAGAGTAATGAGAGCCTACGCGACACTACAACTGGAGAAAGAACAAATATTGAAACTGACATCAATTGACAAAATGGAACACCAAGGAATGACAATACTGTTGATTGAAAAACTACAATCAAAACTGAATTCTTCGGCGAAGTCTGTTTCCAAAACTGCAGGATTAGAAACGTGTTTATGTGTTTGTAAGAACCATAAGGTGATTTTGCGATGTAATTTAAATGTTGAGGAAGAATTCATTAATGGGGCAATGGGTAAAATAATTGATTTCAGTTTGTATCCAAACACAAATGAGGTTCAATACCTAGCAATTAAATTAGACGATCTTGAAAGTGTAAAACAGACAGCAAGGTCTCTTGTGCACTTCTTGCTTGTAAAAGACTTGTATTTTCACAGAAAGCAGTTTCTGGTGTCTTTAGTATATGCTGTAACAATACATAAGTCTTGAGGTTTAAGTGTAGATGCAGCATTTATTAACATTTGAACCACTGTATTCAAAGAAGGTATGTCATACGTAACATTGTGGCAGGTTAGAACTTTGTCTGGTTTGTAGCGCATACATTTTGATGACAGTAATGTAAATGCTGATGCGAACTGTGTGATAGAGTATAACCATTTGAAAAGCCTGTATGCTCCTCATTTAGGGCAGTACCCAGCTTACGAAAAGCCTAGAATCTTACCAAAACAAAAGATTACAAAGGATCATACTAATATTCCTGTGAAAAAAAGGAAGAAAGAGAAGAAAGAAGTATTGGAGAAAAAAATACAAAAATACTGAGGAAATTGTTGGTTACCAGTTCTCAAACCTCTCTGGAGTCTACTGCTACGCCAATGTAGTTCTCAATGCACTATTCCCTTTCCCTCCTCTGCTTCATGCAATTAAACAGAAAAGGGATAAAAGATTGTGCTCTGCACTCTTTAGCTTGTTAGAATAATTGTGATGTGATAGAACAAAAACATATTATGCATCTTTTATTACAGATCTTGCAGAACTGTGCACTGGATCTATACACTTCACTCGAAACACTCAAGCATAGGCACAAGAATTCTTGATGGTCCTATTTGGTGTCTAAGAAGAAGTGATTGTATCTATGATGAGCTATTTGGACTAAGTTGCTCATGGCAGCATGATTGTGAAAATTGTTCCTTTTCTTCAAAAACAGAAATAGATTCAGAACAATTAATCTACTTAACTCTACCAGACTGTAAAACAGTCAGTTTTGAGAAAATTTTAAAGATGCATCACAGAATAACAGCTGCACAAAATATAAATCAGATCTTCTATCAACTTTGAATATAAGAATAACTTGCAAGTATATCATCCTAATGCTACAGCGATGCATTGCAGATGGAACTAAATTGGAAACTCAAATTGCAAATTTTAAAGCTGCACAAATCTTTATTTCTTGTAAAACAGATACATGCATAGTCTTTATTTTACATGAAGGATTAAGTGTTACATCTGGACATTACACATATTGGGGGTCATTACAACATTGGTGGGCGGCTAATGCCGGCCGCCAAGCTGTAACCGCTGTGCAGCCGCCAATGCGGCCGCACTCCCACGGTCCCCATCACAACATTCCTGCTGGGCCGGCGGGCGCAAACCTAGTTTACGCCCGCCGGCCCAGCGGGGATGCGGCCGCAACATAGGAGCCGGCGGTGTTGCGGCCGTGCGACGGGTGCAGTAGCACCCGTCGCGCTTTTCACTGTCTGCTATGCAGACAGTAAAAAGCAGCACGGGCCCTGTTAGGGGGCCCCTGCACTGCCCATGCCAGTGGCATGGGCAGTGCAGGGGCCCCCAGAGGCCCCAGGACTCCCCTTACCACCAGCCTCTTCCTGGCGGTGCAAACTGCCAGAAACAGGCTGGCGGTAGGGGAGTCATACTCCCAGCGCTGCCCTGGCGGATTATCACCGCCGGGGCTAAAACGTCGGGAAACCGCCGGCGGTGCGACCGCGACGCTACTGCCGTGGTCGAAATATGGGTCTCCGTGCCGCCAGCCTGTTGGCGGTACGGACGCCACTTTAGCCCTGGCGGTCTCAGACCGCCGGGGTCGTAATGACCCCCTAAATGTAAAACATACAACTGGATTGACAGAGTGTAATGATAGCAATCTTACATTCAAGATTAGATTGCCTTATAAATGATCAAATTCTTACCTTCTCTTTCTTGAACCAAAGTTCTAAGGAGGATTACTACTAAAAAATGGTCTAATACACCTCTGAGACTTCTAATACAACAAATTTAAAACATCATATGGGCTACTAAGGGTGACGTCTTCACAATGGATTCCAAATCTTCAAATCTAGTCACTCTTCTAAGGAAACAACAGACATAGCACTAAATTGGAAACACAAATCACAAACTACAAACCAGGGCAAAGGTCTACTTAAGGGAAAATGGAATACTGCCAAAGTTCTGTTTCAAGAACACCTTGAAAACTATTAAAAAAAATAACACCACTGATATAGCCTACTCCTCTTGGATGGATTACCAGATTTTGTGACATCATGCGGCCTAGCAAGGGTGATGTTTTTATATGCGTTTTCACCTACCACTATGATACATATGCATTAATCATATTATAAAACTATAATATATATTATATTATTTAAAAAGTAGAGATAAGACATTTTGGTAAATATTTGTTGTGAGTTGGATACATAGTAATATTAATTTGGAATAACATGCTATGTACTTATGGGTTTTTGTTTTATAATCTTTATGATTGGTTTTCCCCACTATTTAGTGATGAGTATCTATAAACACTTCATTTTTAGTGCAAACGTATAGAAGCTGAGAACAGTGGAAAAGGGAGCATGAGGTGCTTAAATAATATATATAATTGCTATACAATTATATACATTTCTTGTGTTTTGTTATTAACAATAACCTTTTTATTACAGATTCTGAAGCTTTAATATATAAAATAATATGAAAGTGTAACTTTTATTTATCTTTTCTTTTTCAACACAATTTAAGGGATGCCTTTTTTGCAATAATGTAGGTAACTAATTTCATCTTCCTGCATTCATACAATTGTATTTTGTAAGTTTGCGCCGATTTTACGTCACAAAACAACGCAAATGCAGCGCTAAAAAAGTATAAATATGGGCCTAAGACACCCAGATAGACACTGATGCATAGACTGACACAGCCAGGCACACGCTTATGAATACACAATACACCCAGACACACTCATTCATACACTGACACACTAAGGCACAGTCCGACACATACACTAACACACCCATACACACTCTGATGCAGACATTCACACACCTAGGCACACATTCACATACACTCACCACCCTTCTACACTCTGATGCATACACTAACACACCCAGACATATTCTGATACATAAGCTGACACACCTAGGCACATATTCATGCATACACTGACACACCCAGGGAAAAACGTATGCAGTAAGGCAAACACTGACACATACAATGACACACCCGGGCACACTCATATATATATATGTATATATATATACATCCTGACACACCCAGTTGCACTGATGTGTACACTGATACATGCAGGCACATACTAATCCAGAGACCTACACTCCCAGATAGATACTAATACAAAAACTAACACACCCAGACAAACACTTATCCATACACTCATACACCCAAACACACCCTGACATGTCTGCTCACATACTCAGACAGACACTCATGCATACAATGAGACACCCACACAAACACTGATGCATACACTAACATAGCCAGATACATACTCATCCACACACCCATACACCCAAGCACACACTGATGTACAGACTTAAACACCCAGGAGGATACTAATGCATACACTGACACACCTAGGGAAACACTTACACATACGGTAACACGCTCAGGCAAACACTAATGCATACATTGACATAGCCAGACAAGGTCTTATATATACCATGACACTCCTAGTGAAATACTGATCTACACACTGATACATGCAAGCACATATTAATCCAGGGACTAAGACACCCAGATTCACACTGATGCCTCCACTAACCCAACCAGACAAACACTGCTACATACACTGAGATAGCCAGGTAGACACTCACCCATACACTCATACACCCAGGCACACCCTGACATGTCTGCTGAAATACCCAGACAGACACTCATGCATACAATGAGCCACACGCACAAACACTGATGCATACACCAACATAGCCAGATACATACTCATCCATACACCCAAGCACACATTGATGTACATACTAACACATACATACTAACACACCCAGGCAGACATTAATGCATACACGGACACACCCAGGGAAAATGTACTCATACAGTAACACACTCAGGCAAACACTGATGCATATGCTAACACACCCAGGCACACACTGATATATACCCTGACACACCCATGGACTCAAAAATGTGTACACTGATACATGCAGGGATGTACTAATCCAGATACTGACACACCCAGATAGACACTGATGCATACACTGACACACACAAACACTCATGGATATACTAAAATAGCCAGGTACACACTCATACACCCAAGCACACACTTATCCATGCACTAACACACCTAAGCACACCCTGGCACGTTTAATCACATACCAGGACAGACACTGATGCATACACTGACACCTAGACAAACACTAATGCATACACTACAATAGCCATCTAAAGACTCATCCATACACTCATTCACCCAAGCACACACAGAAATATAGACTAATACACCCAGGCAGACACTAATGCATGCATACACTGACACATCCAGGGAAACACTGACACATATAGTAACACATGCAGGCAAACAATGATGTGTACACTGAAACACTCAGGCACACTCTCATATATACCCTTTGACATCCAAGAAAACACTGATCTATACACTGATACATGCAGGCACACCCTGACATGTACACTGACATACCCAGATACACACTAATGCATACACTAGCACATTCAGACATACACTTATGCTGGAACACCACAAGAAGACCAGAGGAGCAACGCGGCAGGAGGCGGCGGTGGCGACGACCGGAAAAAGGTGCTTTTTCTTTTAATTATATATTTTTTTTATTTATCCTCTGTCCCTCCACCCCGCCCCTCCCCTTGAAATTTGTGGCAGCTGCCACTGTCCACACTTCACTTTGATTCTTCTGGCCTGATCTGCCCTCCTCCTCTTCCATGCTGGACTCTTCTACTTGATGTGCTTCAGAAGATACATTAGCCATTTTAACAAAGATGAAAATCTCCAAAAGTGAAAAAGCAAACAGAGAGACTAGGCCCCTCATTATGACCCTGGTGGTCTACAGATTGCTATGGCCGTGGTGGTGGTCTGACCACTGCCAAAGCGGTGGTCCGACCGCTTTGGCGGCAGTCAGACTGCCACATTATGACTGTGGAGGATGCACTATGGTCAGACCACAGCACCGTCAGTTTCCCTCCACAGGAGGGACTGGCATTGCTGGCGGGCCTAATCCCCCAGGGCAGTGCTGCATGCAGCACCGCCCTGGGGATTACGGACACCTCTCTGCCACCTTTTGCATGGCGGTTGCAACACCATGTAAAAGCTGATGGAGACAAGATGCAGGGGGCCCCATGGGAGCCCCTGCACTGCCCATGCCCCATGGACTGCCCCGTCACACTTTTCACTGTCTGTATTTGCAGTGAAAAGTGTGACGGGTGTTGTTGCACCCTATGCACCACAACATTGCCGCCGGTTCAATTATGAGCCGGTCTCGATGTTGTGGGCTGTTCCCCGATGGGCAAGCGGGCAGAAACACCTTTTCTGCCCACTGACCCAGTGTGGCACTTGTAATGGGGCCCACGGGTAGGCAGCTGCACTGGTGGCAATCTGACCACTGGAGTTTGGCTGTGACCTTTTCTGCCCGCCAAACTCATAGTGACCCCCTAGATGTCACTACTACATTCACAGTGTTCAATCTAGAAATTAATACTGTAGGATGTAGCTACAACAGCTGTAGAGTGTAGTCCAAATGCAGCCAGTGAAAAGTTTCTTTTTCACCTCAGGTGGATCTGTGGTTCCCTTTGTGGATTTGCGATTCCGGATAAAACGTAAAATCACATGTTTAAAAGTAAAACAATTATAGGGTAACTTATATATACTTACATATAGGAGCATCCTAATACCACTATAAAAAACAAAGGACCATCTACACTGAAAATATTCTTATTAAAAAAATGTTGGATCCAGAGGAACAGACCCATCCCAGTCACATGATCGGAACATAAACCATAGAGTACAGCCATCCACATTATCGGCACCGCCGAGGATCCGCAGATCAAAAAAAATCTGAAAAAATGATACAGTAAATATAATTACAATTAAATTATTAATACTTTTTTTACTCTTTTATGTACCTTATTTTGTTTTCCTTTTTTAATTATTACCCTTATCCGGACTACTCCCTTTTTACTTTGTCTCTATACTTAGTATATTATTTCTATAATGTTTCTCATTTTAATTCCTTACTGAGCTCTGTCTTTTTACCATTTCCTAAGTACCTTCATATTGCTTCCACTATCTTTAATTACTTTTGCTTCTTTTTTGACACAACTTAAACTATGTATTCCTTTTTGCAAATATGGTATAATGTTGGCTAAAAAGCCTGCCCATACCCCAGGCCTTATGGACAGTCTTCCTCTTCGTTTAAAAAAGCCTTAGAAATTCACACAAAAAAACAAAGGTCATAGGAACATTATAGTAAGGATACAGAATGTTTTTTAAAACCTTAGAAATTCACTGCAAAAACCAAAGGTTAAATGGACATTATAGTTAGGTACTGAATTTGGACGCACAAAACCAAACAAATTCTGCAGTTATATTTAGCAGCCCTAACTATAACTTACACCTCCACAATGCACTGCTTATTACCTCACATATTGCATCACTCAAAAGATGGTGAGTGACATCACTGATGTCATCTCAAATTACATCACTGATGACATTATTTAGTTTGTGTAAAGCTGTGAATTAAATGTTAGATACAATTGTACTGTATGAGTTAAATTAGTAGTGTCAGACAGCTATTGATCAGTGATAGTATTTGTAATATTCACAAACTTAGTGGGTATGTGTGTGTGGGCATTTGTGTTTGAGTGGTTGTGTAATAGCATGTACAGTTGCATGACTGATTGCATTATTAGATATTTTACTGGGTGAGTGGGTTCACAGATCCAGCTTTTTTTAATAAGGTTATTTTCAGTATATATGGTCCTCAGTTTTTTTTCATATTGGTATTGGGATGCACCTATGTATAAGTATATATAAGCTATATAAGTTTCCCTATAGTTGTTTTACTTTTAAGTATGTCATTTTACGGTTTATTGAGAACCGCAACTCCACTATAACTTGCGGCCTAAGGTAACTATAACTCGTGCCCCCACCATGCACAGTTTTTTCTTCAATAATATGGCTGCTAATGTTTTGTTGATATTTTTATTGTCATTATAAAAGTTATCATGAGTGCTGTAATATCTGGGGTAATTAGCAGTGCATGGGGAGGGCAAGAGTTATAGTTACCTTAGGCTGCAAGATATAGGGCCAGATGTAGCAAGGCATTAGCGCCTCGCAAACGGCGAAAAACGCCGTTTGCGAGGCGCTAATGCCTGTGCGCGATGCAGAAACACATTTTGCGAGTTGGAACCGACTCGCAAAATGTGTTTCCGACTTGCAAATAGGAAGGGGTGTTCCCTTCCTATTTGCAACTCGCACCGCGATGTAAGTTGATTTGTGACCGCAAAAGCGGTCACAAATCAACTCGCAGTTACCATCCACTTGAAGTGGATGGTAACTCATTCGCAAACGGGAAGGGGTCCCCATGGGACCCCTTCCCCTTTGTGAATGATCACAAAAATAATTTTTCAGAGCAGGCAGTGGTCCAATGGACCACTACCTGCCCTGAAAAATACCGAAACAAAAGGTTTCGGTTTATTTTTCAAAGTGAAGCTCGTTTTCCTTTAAGGAAAACGGGTTGCACTTTGAAAAAAAAAACCTGCTTTATTGAAAAGCAGTCGCAAACATGGAGGTCTGCTGACGACAGCAGGCCTCCATGTTTGCGAGTGCCCATAGTCGGTATGGGGCCGCAATTTGCGACCCACCTCATTAATATTAATGAGGTGGGTCATTGCGACCCCATACCGACTCGCAGAAGGTGTCTGAGACACCTTTCTGCATGTGGTTTTGCGAGTTGCAATTTGCGAGTCTCTATGACTCGCAAATTGCAACTCGCAAAACCATACTTACCTACATCTGGCCCATAGTTACTTGCAATAACGTCCCTGTAACCTTAGTTCTTTTAAGTAACTTTCTATGTTTTTTAATTCTATTTCCTAACCATAACATCCCAGTAACCTTTGTTTTTTTCGTGAATTTCCTTTTCTTTTAAATGTAAAGTAATTTCCATTACTACAAGCCACGCAAGGCCTTGGCTGCAGTGCCTGGCCTGTGTCCAGGCCCTGTCACCAAGCCTCTATAACCACCCACGCTGCGCACAGCCTTTGTCCGTGCGTGGAAGCTGTTGGCCACAGGGCCTGCAGCCAACCCCCCCTAACCACCCAACCCTGTGCTGCACACAGCCTTTAGCCATGTGCAGTGGGAGTTGGCCTGTTTCTCTGGGTGTGAGAAATAGTGGAACAGGGTGTCTCTGGGTGTGAAAGTGGGTGTGAGTGTGTCTGGGGTGAGAGTGGGTGTGAGATTGTCTATATCGATGTGAGAATGGGTGTGAGAGTGTCTCTGGGTGTGACAGTGGGTGTGTAAGTGTCTCAGTGGGTCTGTGAGTGTCTCAGTGGGTCTGTGAGTGGGTGCCTGAGTGTCTGAATGGGTCTGTGAGTGGGTGCCTGGGCCTCTGAGTGGGTCTGTGAGTGGGTGCCTAAGTCTCTCAATGTGTCTGCGGGTGGGTGCGTGAGTGTGTAAGTGGGTCTGTGAGTGGGTGTTATGACTCTGTTGTCCCATCTCTGGGGGGTGCTGTAAACTGACTATCTGCAGCCTGAGAATCACTATTAACAATCATCCAGAGTCCCTTTCTGACCCCTGCTTGCTTCCCATCTCGATATGGTATGCTATTGAAGAACTACATTTTCTTCCATGGACTTCAGGTCCCCTAATGCACTGCCTGGTAGTCAGAAAAGACCTGTAATCTGCTTCCTATGGGAATAGTTGTGCTGTTCCTTTGTAATGGATTCTCTCCTCCACCACTTGTGAGAGACTCGAACTGCACCCACCTGTGACCACTGTTGTGCAGCCCAGCCATGTGACTCCACCCTGGGCTTGCTGCTGCCTGGAACTGCTTATAAGCTGCCATTTCCTGACGCTCCCTGTCGTGCATTGGAGTTTGTTTCCTTTGTTTACCGGACCTCTTGTTGGCTTGTGTTTCAATCCTGTTCCTGCTTGCTTCAGCTAGAGCCTGCTCTCTTTTTCTCAGCCATGTTCCTGCTTGCTTCAGCCAGATCCTGCTCTCTGTTTCTCAGCCCTGTTCCTGCTTGCTTCATCCAGGGCCTGCTCCCTGTTTCCCAGTTCTGTTCCTGCTTGCTTCAGCCTGAGCCTCCTCCCTGTTTCACAGTCCTGTTCCTGCTTGCTTCAGCCAGAGCCTGCTCCCTCTTTCTCAGCCCTGTTCCTGCTTGCTTCAGCCAGAGCCTGCTCCCTGTTTCCCAGTTCCGTTCCTGCTTGCTTCAGCCTGAACCTGCTCCCTGTTATCCAGTCTTGTTCCTGCTATGCTTCAGCCTGAGCCAGTTCCCTGTTTTCTAGTCCTGTTACTGCTTTGCTTCATTGTTTGTTCCTTCTGTTCCTGGTATTATTTTCCCTTTAGTTATTTCTTTGCTTCTTCCTTAGCACCTCTAACCTCTCTTCTGTGTCTAAGTCTTGCCTCCTAGTTTCTGTCTTCTTTCTCTGTGATTCCTGCAGCCTCTAGTTCTCTTGTAGTTCGTCTCTTGCTTGTTACAGTTTCCTAGAATACCAATGTATATTTTGAGCTTCAGTTCTTAGGCTGCTTTCTAACTCTTTCTCTATGAATTCCTTTTGGGTTATTGTGTCTGGCAAGTGTACTATCAGTCCTCGCCTGTGTATAAGTATTTCCTTTGTACTGGGGTTGGCTCCTAGTTTCCAGGAGGCAATTCCTGCCCCATCTTTTGTCTAGTGTTGAATGTAGTCCTAAGTGCCTAACTGGGACATTATGCCATTGCTGTTTTCCAGGAATTGCCAATGTGTCTCCAGCAGGACCCACAAGGGCTTGTCTTGTGTATGTAAGTACGATATTTGTTTGTACCCTAAGGGTCCAGAGACAGAATCACCTTTGCTGCCTCCTTTCTATGGGGCTCGTTGGGTGACTGTAAAAATAATCTGAACAGAGGCATTGACGTTTCCTGTTTCTGTGGGAAGTTCTGAGCCTTACCTGTGTACAACTTTAGAGGTAACCCCAGGGTGGTTGTCCATTACTGATCTGTTCCTTATTTGTTCACACTAAGGTTGCTCTGCCTTCAGTATCCTGTTTCCGTCCTATTGCTGTTGTTTCCCAGTGTATGTGTTTATCTGCTCTTCTGCTTCGGTACAATTAATTTATAGGGAGATATTCTGTGACCTCAAGGGGTGCAATGCCCAGAGTCCTGACAGACCCACCCAGAACCGTGACAGTGGGTGCGTGAGTGGGTGGGTGCATGAGTCTCTGAGTTCGTCTGTGAGTGGGTGTGTGAGTGTCTGTCTGGGTTTGTCAGTAGCTGTGTGAGTGCCTCTGCCACAAAGAAACCTCACCTGCCCTTTATCCAACAAGAGTCCACAGGTTTGCATGAAATATTTACCCAAGTGGAGTTCTTCCTGCTTCCTTGGGTAAATGTCCAGTATGTGTTCCACACTACAGCTGCGCAATGGAGCACAAAGAAATGTCACCAGTGACCTTGTGTGCGTTTTGGCAACATGATTATTCATGTTGCCTTTTTTACTGGAATTCTGTGATAACATGAATCCTCCTATAGAGAGACCAGGTGATTCATAGATTTGCATACTTGTAGCAATTTAAAAGGAAGAACCATGTACTGTAGGGAATGGGGATGTGCGGTCCGCCCATCTGGGTCGATTTCACCCACGGGCACCCCACCCGCTGGAGCCCACTACTATGCAGTGAGGGAGGGGGGCCGCTCGGTCCCCCTACCCGGTTGATTTTAGCTCCCGGGACTCCATCCCTCAGGGCCTGGCCTCAAAATATATTATTTTTTATGTTGGGGGGCACAGCCCACCTCCCTTGGCTGATTTCAGCCCCAGGGACCCCATTCCCTGGGCCCAGCCATGCCACCTGGGTGCCTCCCAGGGTACCCAGTCATCAAGGGGGAGCCTGAATGGCCCAGCGGTCCCAGCCGGCCCCCTGCGGAAGCCGGCATTGCTTTGGCACACAGGGGGCTGCTAAACATGCAGCTCCTTGTATGCAAAAGCAATAGTTTAATCTCTTTCCCTGCGGGCATGTTTCCAGCGGGCAAAAGCTCTTTGCCAGCTGTCGCCTGTTGGAAGCAGAGTGTTTGCTCTGACTTGGCGTGAGCTGTCGAAGCTACCGCCAAGTAAGAGCAAACAGCTATGTCCCGGGTACGGGCTCCCTGGGACATAGCAGGGTACCTCCCATACTCCTTTCTCTATGTGGGAGGCCTTATGGGCAGTGGTGGCGGTGCCCGGGGCAGCGGTAGGGCCGCGTGGGCCCCTCGCATAAATTTCACATTCAGATCCGTGGAGGTCATGGTCTCTGATTCTTTGGGTGGGGCCATAAGGGCTGTTGCCATTATAAATTATTGTTTTGCCCCAGGGAGGTGGTGGCCCCCAAGGCGGGGGCTGCATGGCCCCACCCTCATACCATAAATGTATCACCCCTGGGAGATGGTGATCCCGGGGCTAATACAAGCCCTAGGAGAAGGGCCCAGTGCACCGACCTCCTTTTTGAAGGCCCCAATACCTCCTGGACCTGGCCGACCCCAGGACAAAATTAAAGAAGAGGGTGGAAGAACTCCCTTTTTAACAAAAAATCTCAGAAACATCCGTTGATCTGGATCTGTGGATTTTCCCAAGATTTGTTTTTTACTAAATGCTTTTTAGCCCTGGCGGGGTCCATGAGGGACCCCTAGACCAGTGCTAGGGGCTCAGGGTGATCCTACCCTGGCCCCTTTTCTATTTTTTAGACTTTTTTTGTGGGACTCGGCTGAAGCTGAGCCCCAAAATGGCTACCAACACTTCCTTGGTGAAGTGTTGGCAGCCAATCAGATATCAGCACCAGGACAGTTGGATCCTCAGAGGATCTGCATCCCTAAGTATAATTATTTTTTTTAAACTCTAATATCTCAAAAACTATTGAACGGATTTACAGAAAATCACAAAAAAGCACGCTTTCTGGGCCAGGAGCTAGCTTTCTGGCACGTTTTGTATAATTCTGCCCAGCGGTTCAGGTTGTAGTGGTGTTCAAAATCCCTATAGGAAAATGCATGGGGAAAATGCATTTTGTGACCCCCCTTCTTCTCAGCCCCTTGATGATGGATCATTGTGAAATTTTCAAGACAGCAGCTGAACTGACTGAAGTATAAGTCTTGAAAGTTTAGTGAAGATTCTGGCAAAAAAAATGCTCTTCCAATGGAAACTAGGTCCTAATTATAACTACCTACTGGCGACCGCCAGTAGGATATATATTATATTTGTATAAATTTATATAGTTTTACATTAGTTATTAAAACTGTTTAATTTTAATGATATTGATAGTGTCTAATTAAATATTTTGAATATATTACTTATAATGTTATATATATTAAAAAGTTGATTCTTTTCGACACAATATTTTCGTAGTTTACCCACAGAGTATGTAAACTCGATATTTATGCAAACAATATTTTTGGCACAATATTCTTTTTTTTCGTGATATTTTTTCATACAACCAAAAAGGCTTTTAACTATAAGCAGCTTCTGCTCACCGACTTACAGTAAGGCCTACCTAAAGCATTTACCAAAAGTTGTCTTCACCATAGTTCACGCTTTACCTGCAGGTTTTAACAACTAGGCTAACTAACCCTGGCTGTTAGACTGTAGAAATGGGGCTTGATATATCGCAAAAGGTTTCTGTGCAGTGTTACCGTGGAGAAAGTAGCCAGATCCACTACTCGGCTGCGCCACTTGATTGATAAATGTTTAATTACCCGGGGGCCTGTGCACCCAATTCTGGCTCAAGCTTTGAAACGTCTGCTTGCGCACGCATTCCTTCAGAGCAGGACTGGCGGCATAGAGAGCAGTCACGGTCGCAGGCAGTGCTGCACTAAAAAGATCAGACTGCTTCTTGCATTCAAACCCCTCTTGCCTAGCCAGTCCTTCTCTGCTGAGTGTTTCCCTCATTTATGAAGCCCAGCTCTCCTCTAAAACCCCACCCAAACCCAAGTTTCCTCCAAGCCCACCATCAGCCTACAATGAAGGATCGGTGGACCAGAGATGAACGGGAGTCCTCGTGGGGTACTAAAACTGCCCATGCACTAAACTTCCTGGACCCGGTGGTGGAAGGGGAACTAGTCCCTGCTGGCACGCACATTTTGCAAACTGATGAACGAGAGTAAGTAATTTAAGAGGCTGTCACACACTGAGAGCTCATAGTCATGAAAGAGCTCATCGCCTTGAATCTCATTTGAAAAGGGGTCGATATCGCAGTACCCACTAAATGGATCTGCATGGAGGTGCTGGTCGCAGCAGACTCTCCATAGGAGGTTTGACGAGGTAAATGATTTGTGCAATCACTGGGCTATTGTTGACATGGTTTGTTCCTCTTAGGACCTATTCTTAATCCTGCTGACCACTTCCAGCCATCAAGGACGACCAAGCACGCTCAAGGTGCATCCGGTGACTACCAGTGCCACCCAAGAGGGACAGGGACGCATCGGGATTCTGAAGAGATGGTTCCCCACTACCTTGCAATGCTGATCACAGTTTCTAGTTTCTTCTGTATAGCTGTGGTCTCCTTTTCTAGAAGTGTTGTCCCGCAGGGGCCACTTTCCGCACCCCTCTGCACAGCGAGGTGGCCTCTTCCCTCCAGGTCTGATGGAGTACTTCCAGCAGGTTGAGGGCCCGAGCCCAGTTCACGGGTTCTTTGTGAGCCAGCAGCAGGGCTGATGACCCCCACACAGCAGTCTCTCCATTGGAAGATAGAGACTAGGAATCTTCTGGGTTCCACAGGCATCTCCTCCTCCTCCCACTCTACTGCTCTTCTCATATGAGTCTTGACGCAGGGGTGTCCTCGCCCTGAAGAGCTCAGTAATCAAGGACCCTGTCCTGCACACAGTTGTTTTCTATGGCACGTGGCTGTGTGGTTCCAGCCACAGGTCATAGAGAATCCCTGACACCCGGGCCTGGGGTCTACTTCGGCTGGGAGATTCCAATGTGAATTTCAAGAGATCTTCCCTTCTGCGGGTCATGCCTGTTTTTGGGGTGTTGGTATATTATGCACATAAAGGATCACTCATAGTCTGTGATCTGCGGATTCAGTGGGTAGAAGGGGTGCAGTTGGCTTTGCCCTGAGAGAGGGTTTGAGACAAATGATGAAAATAGGGAGATATGTTTCCACTGAGCAACTACACAAAACGGTCTGCAGTAGCACCTCGGGGAAAGGAGAAATGGGAAGACGAATGGGCCTTTCCACGTGAAAAGGATGCCACCCCAAAATTCTAGCTGCTGGAACCACCCCTGCTTTGATGGAGAGGCTGTGGATTTTTGCAGCAGAGGCTTCTAATCAGCAAAGAACCTCAGCAGACTATCCTCAAGTTTTCATTTCCTCAGCTATCCTCACGCAAACATTCCAAGGTAGATTCCTGGCCACACACATCTAAGCACAGTAGACAAGCCACACTTACCCTACCCTCATACACGCAGCATGAACATGTACACTCAACCCGTATCCCACATAGATGGAGCATAGGATCCGGCTGGCTACAAAGACCAGGCGCGGTCAATAGGCGTCTCTCCCTTGAATGCAACAAACAAAAGGGCGTGTCCCTTCGCTTCAATTAATGCAGCTACCACTTTCTGACTGACCATCTAATCCAAGTGAGAAGACAATAATCACCCTCGGAGGGAGGGCTGCATGTCGGGTGCCCCTCCAAATCTCAGAGTCACGCTCCGCAGTTAACACACGTGATTGTCATGTTTACTGAACGCAACAATCAAAAGCCACTCCAGAGCCATGCAGAGAACATTCTCTTTCCAACAGAATGTATTTTATTATTTACTGTCTCACTCGGTTCTTTACAAAGAATAGGCGTTTTTTCAGTTTGTGACAGTCCTCAGTCCAATTAATTACGGTTCTGATGATTGTCTTCCTCTGGCAGGAAGACTGATCAGATATGATTAAAAAAATAATAAACAACACAAAATCTAGTGTACATTTTGTTATATTTTTACATCGTTTTAACTTCCGCTGCTAGTCATGGAAATTGAAAATTGAGAATATCAAACGTAAATTTTCACATCCAGCGTTCTGAGAAGGCTCCCAATGTTCATTGACATGAAAAAAATGATTATTTCTGCTACACAGTACTGTGGTTGGTTTCGCATGAAATGTTGACTGGGGTATAACCTAAGCTTTCAAAAAAGTAAGAAGAAAAAAAACCTACACAATTTTACTTGTTCGTACAATATACAACAAAAGTACGTTATATCAAGTGCTCCCAATATTATATTATTTATTTTTTGCATTTAACATCGGTGTTTCTAAACGTTTATTTTTTGCACATATTATTGGTATTTGCAGATATATAATTTATATTTAGTTGGTTATTTTTATGGAATATTATTACATGTATTTAAGTGGTAAATATATATTTGTACTTCGATGTCTGTAGTGTTTTGATGCACAAAGTAGTCATGTACAATTAAATATTAAAACAAAGTCACTGAAAAGATTAGCTTTACTGTTATAGCACGTGTGCACGTCTGTACGGAAGTACCATGTGTGTTTGTAAGCATCTGTACTGTCAATGCGTACAGCTGTTGACTTGCCAGTTATATTTGGCAGCATCGAGAGACACTCAAAATACCAAATTTCAGTCTTTTCTGAAAATAGAGTATATTTCTCAATTCTATGTGGATAAATCCGTAGACATGTGAAAGTGGAAACTTTAGTCATTGTGCATAAATCCGTAAAAGAGTGATGCTAGAAAATACACAAATGAAAAATGTTGAACTCTCTGTGTCATAGCTCAGTGAGTTCTGCTCATCGAAAGCAGAGAACTGTTTGTAACCTGCTGTTCTCAGAAGCAAATGCTAACAGAGTCCACCCATCCTTTCATCCTTCCGATGTTGATAACTTAAGCACCGCTACGTCGTATCGCTGCCTCCTGTTATTAGGGGGAGATAAGACAGCTCGGTTTTTGCCGAGCCAGTGCTAAATAAGTGCATAATGTCATATCGTTATCGAAATGTTACTTTTCCGTGGTGCGTTCTCCCTCCAAGGCGCAAGGAAGGATGGGAAAGGACGTTTGGCGGTCGAGGGATTTTTTAATGTCGTGTTCTCTCATCTTGTTTGGGTTCTTCAGTCAGATAATTAATTAGGCTTTCAGAATTGGAGGCGGGCTGGGCGATGAGATCATACTGCCCATGAGTGATGCTGCCCTGCTCTCGCAGGACCGGTTTCATGGACAGACTGAAGATCATACACCGAAACCTGATGCATGCCCCCCGCCTCCTCCTCATCTGCCCCCACGCACCGATCGATCGCCCCCCGTGTTACTGTATGATGTCCAGCCATAGATTTTAGCTCTAATGAAGTGCCTGCGAGGTCAATGCTGGTAAACATGGTCGCTTCTGGGAAAGAGGGGCTGGTGGACGGTGGAGCATCTGTGCAGCCCACCCCGCCCCGGCCCATCTGCTCCACGCCCTGTCTCTCCGGTAAACTTATCAATAATTCAGGTGGATCAATGGCCGTCCGGATGGGGTCCCCACCTGCAGACACTTACTGTGTTTTTTATGCAGCTGGGCTTAGGGCTGGTGGTGTGGTGGAAGCGGGGTGCACTTTAACACTGCTCACAGCCTTTCCCCTTACTGTAAAGACGTGCTCGTTGAGCTATAGCTAGTGCAGCATGTACAGTGGCACCGGGGGCCACTGCACTCAGTTATCGCTTTGTTTTCCTACCTTTCCATCATGGGAAAGTGGGGATCGTCTCCCTTGCCTGCACTAGGGCCAACTCCACCCTTGCTACGGCACTGTTTCTATCTCGTTCTGTGTGACTGCCCAATTCTTTTACAAAACCAACTAAGTGATGGAATGGAATGCTTGAATTAATGTCAGCCACTGGCGATTGCTCGGGCTGCATCCTAATCCATTGCTTTTTTCCAACCTTGCCACCTCAGTTTGGACCTGCCGTATGGAAATCAGTCTTTACACTTCTCCTTATGGGAACAGTCAAACCCGAGCTACCAGGGCAGGTCCTCCCAGAACCGCAGCACAAGCAACCTAGGGCCAGTTTTGCCCCAGTTAGGGCTCTTCAGCAAGGTATAGCTAGGTTCTAGTGGCACAATGAGTCCGGGACCCACGTCCAGGCATACCCAGAGCACTTAAGGCGTCAAATGTAAAAACAACAAGGTGATGGGTGGAGTGCTTGAATTAATCCCAGCCACTGGCGATGGATCAGGTCACATCCCAAGCTGTCATTTTTCGAACTGAGGAGGTATGGTTGGCAAAAAAACGATGCATGCATAATACCACACTGAGCTAGGAGGTGTGACATTCTCTGTGACCCAAATACATTGGACATTCATTGTTTGTGAATGGCATAGGCTTCACCAGACAGGACCACTCCTGGAAATGCCTGTCATTGATAGTAACTGGCCTTTGTCTCCAAATGCCTGTCAGTGACATGCCTCCAATAAACCTCATCCCTTGTTCCAGATCTCAGTCGCATGTAAGGCTTGCATCCACCACGTCCCCACTCACACCCACCGGCTGCTTTATGACCCACACGAGGGATGAAGCACCCAAACTCCTCCAGCCTGCCCACCTCCCTTCATGCACTGGACAGCTCGGTGGGGGATGTTATAAGCCCCGATGCTCCTGCAGCCTGGTCCATGTATCACCCTAAAGTACTGCTTCCTTGCAGTGGAAAATCCTCTCGGCCTGGAGCTTGTCTTTATCTGCTCTGGTCAAATGTACTTGAGGATCTATGGTTTTGTAAACACCACGTACACATCAACGTTTCCCTCTCAAGGCCTCAGAACAAATGACAGCATTTCTGATGGTTTGCACCCCAGTGAAGATTTTAAGGTCCGTGGAAATACCGCAGACCCGCTATGTCCCTGCGGGTGTGTACACGGGGAAGAATGCTGGAATACACGTGACTGGGCTCCAGAATTAGGATTGAACAGACAGTTCCTTTGGGCTTTAAGAGGGCTGGGTCCCTCCGAGTCTCAGACCTGTTACTAATTAAAAAAAAAGATACTGAAAGGAGTCCCTGTCGGTCTTTATATTCATATCCTTAACTATACTGGCAAACAACACTGACCGATTTCTGAACAATCCATGTAAAAATATTTCAGTGATTTCGTTCTTGTCCAAATTCCACATTTTACTTAGATTTGCACCAAAATACTGGTGGGGTGGCACACTACATTGATCACAGAAGTGCAGCTTACATGTTTAAGCCATGCCCTTAATAAGCCACGAGCCCTGTAGCGATCACCCCACTTTTTAGTATCCCACTTTAAGCCCTGCAATTCCCTATTTGTCATTGTTTATCAGGGCGCCTCTCTAGCTGATTCCACAGAGCCCTCAGGGTAAATGGGACAAACCGTAACAATAAATCCCAGGGTGAGGGCTTAAAGGGTGTGAGATGTTTACAGGTCACTTGTTAGAAATGGGGCCTCTAGTTGGCAGAGATATACACCCTTGTCCAAGTAGGGACCACAATCCTAGTCAGGGTAAGTCACACACCAACCCAAGTTATCCTGTGCGCACCTCTGGTAACTTGGCACAGAGCAGGCAGGCTTAATTTAGAAGGCAATGTGTAAAGTATTTGTGCAATAAATCATAGAGTAACAAGGTGAAAACAGTACAAAAGTACACCACACAGGTTTAGAAAAATAGATAATATTTATGTGAATAAAATAAGGTCAAAACGACAAAAAATCCCATAAGCATAAGTTGAAATATCACTTTTTAAAGATTTCAAAGAGTCTTATTTCCTAAGAAACAGTGTTTGTATCATTATAGCACAGAGTATGTGGATTACGTAAAAAAACTACGCACTGGGACCGCAGAGGAGGAGATGTGTGGAAAAATAGGGTGTTGCAATAGAATTTCCGGCGTGGAACAGACGATGTGTCATTTCTTTCCAAGCTGCAAGGTGATGTGTCATTTTTCAGGAGTGCAGTGTTTGTTCCTCACTGCAATGATATTTTGAAGCCCAGGGACGATGCACTGAAAATCCTTGACATACAGGTAGAAGGAGCAGGCGCTGCATCGATCCGTTAGGTGATGCAGCAAATTTCCTGCTGCGAGGCAGATGCTGCGTTGAATTTCCAGTTGGGAAGCCGGGGCTGCATCGTTCTGCTCACAGGTGCAGCGATTTTCCAGCCGTGATGCAGGTGTTGCGGCAATTTCTGCAGGCGCTGCGTTGATTTTCCGACACACGAGGATTTCTTGAAGAAGTGAAGTCTTTGTTGGCCCTGAGACTTCAGAAACAGGAGGCAAGCTCAATCCAAGCCCTTGGAAAGCACATTAGGAGGAAGGCAGAGTCCTTCCAGCAGAGTCAGGAGTAGCAGTCAGCATGGCAACAAACAGGAAAGCAATCCTTCAGCAAAGTAGTCCAGATGAGTCCGTTGGGCAACCAGGCACCTTCTCTGACAAAGTCCAGGTGTAGATCCAGAAGTGTCTGATTTGGTGGGATCAGAGATCCAGTTTATTCACCCCAAAATGCCTTTGAAGTGGGTGAAACTTCAAAGAGTGGTTTTGAAGTGCACAAGTTCCCCCTTCAGCCCAGTCCTGTCTACCAGGATCCATGTGGGGAGTTATCAGTACTTTGTGTGAAGGCAGGCCACTGGCCTTTGAAGTATAAGAGAAGGCCCCTCCACCCTTCCTGCCCTATGAGACTCATTCAGTATGCAGATGAATACAGATGTGACTGAGTTTACTGTGTTTATGGTTGTCTGGGTGGAATGCACAAGGGGAGCTGTCAACCAGCACAGATCAGATGTGTAATTGAGACAGGGCTGTAAGGCACAGATGGCAGTAAATGCAGAGAAATGCCCACTTTCTAAAAAGTGGCATTTCTAAAGTAGTAATAATAAATCCAACTTCATCAGTAAGTAGGATTTTCTATCACCATTTTGGCAATACCAAACATTAAAAGTGTATGAGGGCAGTTCTAATGATAGTCTATGAGAGGAGCAGGCCTCACAGTAGTGAAAAACAAAGTTATGAGTTTTTCACTACCAGGACATGTAAAACACATAGGTACATGTCCTGCCTTTCACTTACATAGCACCCTGCCCTATGGCTTACCTAGGGCCTACCTTAGGGATGACTTATATGTAGAAAAAGGGGAGTTTAAGGCTTGGCAAGTAGTTTTAAATGCCAAGTCGAAGTTGCAGTACATGGCTACTTATGTGAGTGGCACAATCAGTGCTGCAAGGCCTCTAATAGCATTTATTAGCAGGCCTTGGGACATGTAATGCACTGTATTAGGGACTTACAAGTAAATTAAATATGTCAATTGGGTAGGAGTCAATGTTACATTGTTTAGGGGGTTTAGGGGAGAGAGCATATGCACTTTAGCTTTGGATAGCAGTGGTAAAGTACGCAGAGTACTAAAACCAGCAAAAACAGGGTCAGAATAAAGGAGGGAGGCAGGGAAAAAGTTGGGGGATGACCACCCTGAGGCTTAGGTCTAACATCACTCATGACATGGCCCTCAATAACCAAATACTGGTATCCAGGCTGGGCTCAGTCTTCAGGAAGCAATCACTGAGGTGATCTCATTCTACACTTTTACACTGGCATCAGTGGTGACAAACCACTCAGATGTCTTTCCTTCAGTCACTGCTTCATGCACTGTTTCAAGTTTTACTTGCAGAGTTTTACATTAACTTTGTATAATACCTTCCTAAACATTTCTCTTTGTGTTGCGAAGCAGACAGATTGACAACAACATCCACCATTTCAGGCTGAAGCTCATCCTTTCATTAGGCACTGTGAGTACTGTCTAGGCTGGGTTTTAGGTGGTAGGAGGAATTGGCTAAAATGGCGGCTCCACTTTGTCAGAGCTATATTCAGAGGTGGGATCTGCCTTGTGTCCAATGTCAGAGTCTCAGCTCGTCTTGCAATCTTGTCGGAAAGCCTGCCCAATTTATGGTGAGCCTTCTGATGTTCATTGTCTCTGCCCGCTACTTCCATGTGATGAAGCAGAAAATGAAGGTTTTACATTTATTAAAGCGTAAACGTAGTGTGAAATAATCATGTGTGACTTTAACCGAACTAATAAAGATTGTACGGGGACAAAATGTGCCCTCAGAGTAGTTTGCCAACATTTATAAGCGTGCTTTATATAACGTGGTGTATTAGAATTGCACTAATCCGACATAATCGTAAACGTGTGCTATGATTTGCTCGTTTGAAATGTTTTAGCTTAGCATTACTTTAGCGGAGGCTTTGGCCTAGTTGCCTGGTCTCACGGTTTAGATGCTCGTATTTTTCCACTGTGCTAATAAACGTGTATTTTTGCTTGAAGCTGTACTTTTCCACAGAGACCGTTCACATGCTTATCTTAAGGTTTCGTGCCAGCCTGGCATATTTTCTCTTTACTTCAAGGTCGATCTGCAGGTGCGGACAATGGAAGCTCTGAAAGTGAGTTAATTGGCATAAAATGTTGCAACTTGCGTACCCATCTCCAAGGATAATGTATGCTTAAGTAAAAGCTTGAGAACTGTCGTTTTTGATTGGACAATTTGAAGCAAACCTATGAACCCTCCAATGGAAGACCCTACTGGATTTGAACTGTTGTCTATAAAAACCAGGTGCACGAGAAGAAAGTAGCCATTACCAGCTCGATACCCGCCATTTTGCAGACTTCGTAGCTATTATGGCCCACTTTGCTGCGACGCCATTTTGAGAGACTTTGATGCTTTCTCTAATCGAGAGAAAGAGACTTTAAATGATTCTTGCCCTAGAGACTTTAACTTTGATTTGTCCCTTTGCATGAAGTAGTAGTTCTACCTTGCCGCCGTGAGGCAGTTGCCCCGTCCACCCCTGCCCCTTTGCCCCGTCCTATGCTGATCGAAACGGTACCCATACTGATCGAGAAACGGTACCTGTGAGACGAAGACTTTCTTGTATGCTGATCGTAATTGGTAAATATGAAAGGAAATTGTAAAATTGCATTGTGTTTCTTTTAGGTAACCAACTGCTGATTTTGATAAGATCCCTAGTTAGGAGTTTTCTAAATTAATGTTGCTAAATTGTTTTTGCATGAAGTCCCACATGCTGATGCTAATTTGAGGTTAGATGAGGATCCCATATGTCGCACGATGCAATTTGAGATCTTGTTATGCTGACTAAATGTATGCCATTAGTTCATTACAGATTATCGTATTAGTGATTTGCATAGCTATTATCGAATGCCTTGTGATTCAAATGCTACATAGATTGTACCTGTTTCGCCGTTATGGACAGCTATTAATGTTCATATATGTTTATCATTTAGTGTTGAGACACATTTATATTGTGCTAGCTTTGTTAATATAGGGAAATAAAATTCACTAACTTTGCAATAAACTGGTGTGATTATTCCTGACTGAAAGGTCAGGGTCCGCCGAAATGTATTCTGGATTAATTGTCAAGTGTTATGTTGATCAAGGTATTGCTTATGTTCGTTATTGATTATTGATTTGATGAAATTGATCGATTAAGAGTACAGAGAGTTCCCACTTAGTCAAAAGATTCATCGGCCTAAAGAGCGTCCGAAAACAGGTAAAATTATTACTACGGACCGCTCTATCAGTAGATGGTAGCAGAGGACGGTTACGTCTTTTGGGACCTTGTACTCTTAGAGTACATGGTGTTGAATTAACGGTTACGCATTTTGAGACCCCACTCGAGAAGTTGAATTAGATTTTTCTTGGGTAAAACAGATTGACAGAATGATGATGGGCTAGGTCCACCGCGACTTTCCCGGGATCTCGGAGCTTGCGAATGGAGAGAACGGAGGTGTGGAATCAGCGTTGGCGGTACTAGTGATGGTATGAGTGAAGTTAGGGTTTTGCGCTTGCACAGCTTATTGCCGCAGGGTGTGTGAAAAGGTTGCGAGGGATTTTTTTTCTTTTAGAGGATAGCGGAGGTGCGACTCCGAGTGTAGAAGTAGAGAAGTCGTCGAACTTCATAGAAATAGCGGAGGTGCGGCTCCGAGTGTGAGAGTAGGGAAGTTATCGAACTTCATGTGCGTGTGGCGCTTCGTGCATAAAAAGGTCCACGTGGTTGTTGTTGTTGAGACGGGCCCTGCGAGGTCAAGAGACTCCGGAGTATGTTGATCCATGTTGTGGTCTGGGCGGTTTAGTAGGTTGATCGGGCGTGGTCAACGAGTCGGTACGTGTGTTAGGGAGTGAAAGAAACTTCGACTTCGGGCTTTGACAAGATTCTAAGTGCACTAGAATAGATCATTGACAAGTTGAGAGTAGGTCTGCAGGTCAGATTTGCTTGCGAACGTGGGGACCGAGAAAGACGGAATAGCGGCCGAGGCTAGTGAAAGGTCCCTAAGGTCCTGAAGCGACTGTGTTACCCTTCCTGTAGTAAACCGACAGATCTGTTTTAGTTTTTGGTAGCTCGCGATACATGCAAGAAGTTGTTACGGGAGGAGGTGAGTGAAGGAGGACTAGCCGCGAGGCTTTATCAGCCGCAGTGTGTGTGAGTGTGACGTCACTAGGAGCCGCGCTGGGATAGGTTGGTTGCAGAGAAGGGTCGCGCACGGATTGGACGCAGTCCGTGGGGCTCGATTGGAAGGGGAAAGGCAAGCGAAGAGTATTCCGGGAATTAAAGTCACCTATTGATTACAAACTTTGTGAAATAAAAGACGAGAAAATGAAATTTTTTAAAGCATTCAGGAGCGCGATGAAGGGGGAGTCTTACATTAAAGCGAGCGTAGGAGAGGAGACGCCGCCCGAAGGTACACCAACTTACATTGTAATGGAAGAGAAGGGGGTAGCTCCGTGCCTTTGGCTAAAGCAATGGCACAAGTTGACAGAGAAACATGGGAGCGTAGCATTCCCGATACATGGGACATTCAATATAAGGATCCTAGAGAATTTGAGATTCACGATGTATGACATGAAGGTGCCTCCAAGGCCAGCCCAGTTTGAGGCTCTAGCGATTTGGGAATTAATGGCTAGACAGCAACAGAAAAATAAGTTTGAAACAAGGATGAGGAAGGTAGAAAAGACACTAGCGGACGCTAGGTGGGATAATGCACAGAAGGTGTGGAGGTCAGATGTATTGCAGGGGATAAAATTGTTCCCCGCAATTACTAAGGAAGAAGAGGAGACAGGTAAGAAAGCTACCTGTAAGACAGACAGGAAGTGTTCCAAGGATAGAGAGGACGAGGAAAAGTTGAGAAGAGAAGAGGAGTTAGAGGATGAGGAGTTAATAATGCAATTGCTGAACGACCGTCCACCACCTTATGCGGAGAATGGACAAGGTCCAAGTACCAGTTCTGCCCCTCCGGCATCGGTACAGAACAGTGAAACTCAGAGTTCAGGAGCATCATCGGGGTCTAAGGACCCGAGTTTATTGTTCACCCCGCAGATACCGCAGGTTAGGAGAATATATCCAGATGTGCCCGTGTTGAAACCAGCAGAAAATTATCAGCCGCAGATGCCAGGGTACTACAACAGTGATAACAGTGCAGGAATGATTCTAGATCCAACCGTAAGGGGAGTACAGAATGGTCACAACCAGACATTGTCACAAGCCGAATCAACCCAGTTTTTGATGCCTCAAAAGCAGATACAAGGGGGAAACGCACATACTCAGATGACGGGGAGCCAGATGGGCATGCCGGCAATGATGACCCATGGTGTGGGAATGAACATGCCTCAGAACATGGGGAATGGACAGAACCCAGATGCGATATCGCTACCCATTACTGTAGGTCCACCGGTACCTCTGTACAGTCAGCCTACCTTAGGTATGAGTGGTCAGGGATCAATGCTGCAGAACGGGACAGAAAGGAGGTGCATAGAAAACATTCCAGGGATAACTCCGATAGTGGCTCAGCCAAATGGATCTGGGACCTTGATGGAGTTTAGTCCCATATGTGCTCAGTCGACACTGGTGAGGTCGAGCCCCCCACTGATAATACCTCTAACATAGAACACTGAAAAGTTGCCGCAACCATCAATGGCAGTCGATGTGAATGCTACACTGATGGGGGTGAATGCGCAACAGCTGACACAATGGTTCAACAGTCTAAATTCCACACAAAGTTCAGCCAGTGGGAAAGGAGAAGACTATATGAATAGGGTCAGGTTGAACATGGAAGCACAAGAATTGGTGGAAGGGACTATGGGTGTGAATAGGTTAGAGTCCTACACGGAAGAAGAGCGGAGGTATCTATGTCCCAGGATTACGAAGGAAGTGAACAAGGTACATAAGAGCTTGCAGGAAGCAGCTGACAGAAACGGGGTTGACATAGACAAGATGAAACACTTGAGCAGAAGCTACAGGTTGGATTTTGGGACCACCGATTTTGAACACATGAGGTCAGCAGGCATGAAGGCACACCTTAGAGAATTGCTGCAGAGTGCCCAAGTGTGGAGGTGTCTCGACAAGTGGGAAAGCAGGTGGGTAAAGAGGAAGGAAAAGAGGAGGGACAGTGCTACAGAGCACAATGAGAAAAGACCGCAGAGTAGCGATACAGTAACTATGTTACCAATGAGGGAGACAGCAGGGGGAAAATTAATACATGTACCATGGCACAGAAGTGACATTCAGTCTTTTACGGACGATTTTCCCAAACTGAGGGAGAAGCCGATCGAATGGTATCAACAGACTGATAGGTTTGTGAAGCTTGCAAAATGTCTCTGGGAAGACCTGAATACTCTCTTTGAGATTGTGGTTCCAGCAGATTTGTGGGAGGATTGCAAAAGAGCGGTAGGTTGGCCGACAAGTGAACCAGAGAGAGACAGGGAGACGGGTGCACCATCACCTATGGTGATGAGCCTGTACTATAAGGTGATTGAGCATTTGAAGACGAAGGTAGCCGCGAAAAATGTGGATTGGCAGAAGATCGATCGAACGGCCCAAGAGGTTAAAGAGTCGATCCATAGTTACTATGAGAGGTTGTTGAAGGCGTTTAAGAATTACAGTGGCACGGAAACAATCGAGGCGAAGGACATGCTTCATTTTGTGTTCAGATTTGTGGAAGGGCTGAGACCAGAGATAAGTCAGATGATAAAGTCGCATTTGATTTGCTGGCAGTCGAAACCTATTGATGAGGTGTTGAATTATGCGAAATACTGTAGCGACGAAATTGAGGTGAAACAGAAGAAGCTGAAAGAGAAGGTGATGATGATGCAGCTTAAGGCAGCTCAGACAGGTTTGCAAGGTTTGCAAGGTTTGCAAGGGATGCAAGGGTTCCAACAGCAGGTACCGCAACCGCAGCCGCAGTTACAGGGAAACATGGCGTTTCAGCCACAGGCCAGAGGCAGAGGAGGTTTTGTGCCGGATTTGAACACTGTTGTGACGGGTGTGCAGGCAATGAAGAAGGTGATGCCGTGTCACGTGTGCGGAATCGTAGGTCATTGGAAACGCGAGTGCCCGATGGTGGTGCAGGAAGGTGCAGGTACAGGTGCAGGTGTTGGTCAGCAAAACAATGATGTCAATGCATTTCAGACAGTGAGGGGACCGAAAATGAGAGGTCCAAGCCCAAATTTTCAGACCATAAATCAGTTGCAGGGATTACAACCTATGCAGCCGCAGCAGATGCAGATGCCCCGTATGCAGATGACGCAAATGCAGCCAATGCAACAGCAGTTACCTATGGTACCTAATAAGCAAATGCAAATACCCTTGGCACCAATGGGTCAGCAGCAAGTGATGGTTCCTCCACAGGTCTCGGGTCAGGTAATGAGTACAAATGGCACCGTACAACAGTTCCCACTACACAGTGAGAGTGGAATAAACAATGTATGGGAGAGTGAAAGTTCAGAAGAAGAAGGAGATTGTGTGCTTGCAGCATCCTTGGAAGTTGATCAAAGGGGTCCGTACGTAGAGGGAAGAGTAATGGGTCATCGTGTCTCGTTCTTGGTTGACACGGGAGCCACACGTTCAACCGTTAAGAGCAGTGAAGTACCAAATTTGCCACTCTCAGGGAGGACAGTTCAAGTGGTGGGAGTAGCAAACAGACATCTGACGAACCCAATAACAGATCCGGTACCAGTCAGCATCGATAACTATCAAGGGGTACATCAGTTTGTGGTATGTGACTCAAGCCCGATAGCACTATTAGGGAGAGACCTATTGTGCAAATTGGGTTGTTCGATCATGTGTTCGAACGAGGGAATAACAATCCAGACGAGCAGTGATGGGGAAGAAGAGGACAGTATAGAGGGGGACGAGATGGAAACTGTAGATGAAGAGTATCCTCTGATTTGTCTTTTCCCGATGATAACTGAAGAAGATATTCCAGCCGAATTACGGGAGACAGTCGGAAAGGAAGTGTGGGACATGACAGGGAAAGAGGTGGGATTGATGAAAGGAGTGGAACCAGTGAAAGTGACTGTAAAGCCCAATGCAATCTTTCCCCAGACCCCACAATACCACATGCCACAAGACACCCTCATGAAAGTTGCTCAACTTATTGACGAATTTGTAAAGCAGGGAGTACTGAAAGAAGTGTTAAGCAGTCCATGTAATTCGCCAATAATGGGACTAATAAAGCAGAGTGGAAAGGTCCGACTTGTGCAGGACTTGAGGAAAATAAATGACATCATAGTCAAATGCTGCCCTGTCGTACCAAATCCAGCTGTGATAATGTTTCAAGTCCCTTGCGATGCTGAATGGTTCTCAGTCATCGATTTGTCACAAGCGTTCTTCTCGGTGCCTCTTCATGAGGACAGCCAATTTCTCTTTTGTTTCAAATTCTTGGACAGAGTATACAGTTGGTGTCGAATTCCTCAAGGGTTTTCTGAGTCACCGTCCATCTTCAATCAGATCCTAAAGAAAGACCTGGAAGTATTAGAATTGCCATTCGAGTCAACTCTAGTACAGTACATTGATGACTTACTGGTTGCATCAAAGACAGAAAGTGGCTGCACAGCCGATACTATTGCTCTGTTGAATCATTTAGGAAGGAATGGACATAAGGTGTCTCCTTCCAAATTACAGTTCTGTCAGAAGAAAGTGAAATACTTGGGTCACCAGATAGAGAAAGGGTCACGGAGAATAATGAAGGAAAGAATAACAAGCGTACTCCAAATGAGTCCACCAAAGACAAGGAGGGAGGTAAGGAAGTTTTTGGGAATGGTGGGTTATTGTCGCCAGTGGATTCCCAACTTCTCGACTCTAGCAAAGCCTTTACTGAAACTGACCCAGAAGGATGCCTTGGATCAAATTGAACTGAAAGGAGATGAGATGGATGCTTTTGTTGAATTGAAAGAATGCATGTGTAGGGCTCCAGCTCTAGGTATGCCTGACTACACAAAGCCTTTCACATTGTTTTGCCACGAACGTGATGCATGTTCCCTGTCTGTCTTGACTCAAGCCCATGGTGGCGTAAACAGACCAGTAGCGTATTTTTCAGCTACTCTGGATCCGGTTGCAGCAGCACTCCCAGGGTGTTTGCGTGCCGTAGCAGCAGTTGGTATCAGCCTCACTCAGAGTGAAGGAATAGTGATGGGACACCCAGTAACAGTCATGGTCCCTCACTCAGTTGAGATACTTTTGACCCGCTCCCGAACGCAGCACATGACTGGAGCAAGACTCACAAGGTATGAAACGATAATTCTGGGCTCACCGAATGTGCAGCTGAAAAGGTGCACTACGCTGAATCCAGCAACATTGCTCCCTGGAGAAAATGCTGAAATTGAGAACGCTGAAGACGTCGAGCATGACTGCCTTCAGGTGACTGAATTTTGCACAAAACCTCGACCGGACATTAAGGATACTAAGCTTGATGAAAATGACCAAATTCGTTTTGTTGATGGTTCATGTCTAAGAGACGGGATGGGGATTTTGAAAGCAGGATATGCTGTATGTACTGTAACAGGGGTCTTGGAAGCGGGATGGCTTCAAGGAGTCTATTCTGCACAAGTAGCAGAACTTGTAGCCCTTACAAGAGCATGTCAACTGTCTGCATTGATGAAAGTCACCATTTACACTGATAGTCAATACGGGTTTGGGATTGTGCATGATTTTGGACAACTATGGTCACAGAGAGGTTTCCTGACTTCTTCAGGATCCCCAGTGAAGAACGGGGAGAGGATAAGGGAATTGTTACACGCCATTCAAGTGCCAGCTGAAGTTGCAGTGGTAAAGTGCAGTGCTCACACGAAAGGACAGGACTATGTTTCTCTGGGAAATGCATATGCGGATCAAGTCGCAAGATTTTGTGCCTTGAACTGTATATTACTCAGGGACGAATGGAATTCAATAAGTGAGCCAGAACTCGAACCAGCTGAAGCATTTGCCTTGAAGGTCGTAGATACAATAGATGAATTAAAAGCATTACAAAATAATGTCAGGGAGGATGAAAGAGATTCCTGGATTAAATCACAATGTATAAAGAGACCAGACGAGTTATGGGTTTCACATGAGGGAAAATTTGTTTTGCCAAATAGTCTCTTATCACAGCTTGCGCGGTTCTATCATGGGCAGGCTCACCTAGGGAGAGATGCCATGATAAGATTGTTCAAAACTGATTGGTTTAACCCCAGATTTCGTCAAGCTGCAGAAGCAGTTTGCCATCGATGTGTCACTTGCCAGCAGATGAACCCAGGAAAGGGAACAGTTGTGAACGCGAGCCACATTGGTAGGGCAAGCGGGCCTTTTAGTCGTATGCAGATGGACTTCATTGAGATGCCTGTGCATGGAGGTTTGAAATATGTGTTGGTGATTGTGTGCATTTTTAGTCATTGGATTGAGGCATACCCCACACGTAGAAATGACAGCCTTACAGTTGCGAAGCTATTGTTGAGGGAGTTGATACCACGTTTCGGATTCCCGATCTCTTTAGAATCAGATAGGGGAAGTCACTTCAATAACGAGGTGATAAAGTTACTTTGCGAAGCGCTGAACATTGAGCAAAAGCTGCACTGTAGCTATCGCCCTGAGGCCTCAGGACTGGTGGAGCAGATGAATGGTACACTGAAATCAAGAATGGCGAAAATATGTGCATCGACAAATTTGAAATGGCCTGACGCATTGCCCTTAGTGCTAATGTCAATGAGAAACACCCCTGATAGAAAGACTGGATTGTCTCCGCACGAAATTCTCCTGGGCAGGGCTATGAGACTTCCTGCAGTTCCCGCAAACGCGCTTTTGAATATTACAGATGATATGGTGTTAGACTACTGCAAGGGTCTGGCTGACGTGGTTCGCTCTTTCTCTCACCAGGTGGAAGCGACCACCTTGCCACCGATTCAAGGTCCAGGACACGCACTGAAAGCAGGTGACTGGGTCGTGGTAAAGAAGCACGTGAGAAAGTCGTGTCTGGAACCCCGTTGGAAAGGCCGTTTCCAAGTGATCCTGACGACAACTACCGCTGTGAAGTGTGCGGGGGTTCCCAACTGGATTCACGCCAGTCACACAAAGAAAGTGTTGTGTCCCACAGAGGAGGAAGTTGAAGCGCTGAAACTGCCAGTGTCTGACAAAACAGTGCGGAGTGCTGAGACAGAGCAAAACCGAACTGAAAGCGAACGGGCAGAAACGGGAGAGAAAGAGATATTCTCTGACGACGAAGAGACCAACTCGCTTGGGGGAGACCAAGGAGAAAGTTCAGACAGCGACGAAGAAGCTGAAGGTGACAGAGAACCTGAAGCAGCTGAGGGTAGCAAAGAGCCTGAAGCAGCTGAAGGTGACAAAGAACCTGAAGCAGCTGAAAGTGATAAAGAGCCTGACGAAAGTAACGGTGACGAAGGGCTCGAAAAAGGTGAAAAAGCAGGAGAGCCTGATCAGAGGAGGGCTTTCCCAGAAGCAGACGATACAGAAAAAGAAAAAGAGAACGTGATTGATTCCCCAGAAGGAGGGGACAAGTCAGAACTGAACGAAAAGGTTCAAGATTCCTCAGAAAAGATCGCAGGTCCATCAAATGGACATGGTGCAAAGAGAAGACTAAGCATATCACCAATAAAACAAAGGACTGAAGAAAGTTTGAACGAGGGAGGAAGGCCAAAAGTGAAAGAGAAAAGAAAATAAGTAATTGTCGGGGCGTCATCCCCGAGTGAAGAAAAAGACTCGACAAAAGAGGAAAGTACCAGCGAGACAGAATCGAAAAGGGAAGCAAAATTGAAAAGGAAAAGGATACCAAACAGGAGATATTCCGGTCCTGAATGGGCATATGCAGTCAATGACGATTGGACTGACGAGTTTGTATCTCTAAGCATCGAGAACGAAGAAGAAGAAGAGATACCAATAGAAAAGAAAAGTTTTATGGACTCTGTCGATTGAAAGGGTAATGAATGATATTGTTTGCTACAATCTAACGTGAAACAAACAACCAGCTGAGACATTGCTAAACCGGATGAGACATTTGCTAACCTGATAAGACTTTTGAAAACCTGATTGCCAACTATTGCCGAATTGAGACAAAAGCTGCTAACCGATCAGTGACTGGCCTTTTTGAAGAAGACGGTGTGAACATTGCGCTTGCTCAGCTTTGTAACTGAATTGCTAAATAGTTTTATTTTATAGGTGCTTCTAGCTCTCTGATTCTATACAGATCATGACGCAAAACAATAGAAAGAAATATTGTAAATATGTGTGTATAGGCTTGGTAATTACATGTGTACTAATAATAATGGCAATTGTGCTTGGAATGCATGGAAAGGGTGAGAATGAGAATATTGAGGCTTATACTTTTGGTCCTGTTACTGTCACTGAACTAACCGCATTGAAAAGACTAGCATTGGATGAGAGGCTCTTGCACGATAAGAAAGAGCTTTCGTATAACGTTTTCTATCGCTTGCTAACAGAATATGTTGAGACTATGGATGCGAAGGATTGTTACGTGTGTACACAGATACCGACATCAGTAAAGGAAGGGGTGACTTATCACCACATGCCACTTACATACGGGATTACGTGTAGTATAGTAATGTCTAGGTTTTATGGTCAAACTAACATACAGTATTTTTACTCAAATTATGATGTTACCTTTGCATATGTTCCTATAATAGCACAGCTAAGCCAGATTGCTAAAGATTGGGATGCTAAAATAATGAGGGAATTTTTCGAGCCAATGCAACCTTTTGAAACGGCTCACGCTCATAGGGAAAATCTTACCTGCTCGCTCTCTGCAATAGAAATAAGCTTTTTAGATCGCACAGATGATAGAAGGGCACAAATGAAGGCGAAATTAGAAAAAGAGCTACATAAGAGGACTTCAGTAGATAATTATGATTTCGCTGCAATAAAGACACAAGGGAAAATAGCTTTAGATGCTTGGCATGTAGGGAAATTTTGTATATATAGAGGTGAATCTTATTATGACAACATTTTTGTAGGAGCAAGTGAGTGTAAACATACGTTTATCTTTAAGGCCAAATGGACACTCATGATGGACGGACTTGACCCTGTCATTCCAGGTGTATATTACATTTGTGGGTATAATGCCTATTATCGTCTTCCAAAGGGATGGTGGGGGAGATGTTATTTGGGTATAGTGTTCCCAAAGGTTTATCAACTGGATGGCCTATCGATGATTCAAAAGACATCTGGATCCCATTGTATCCAGAAAAGAGAGACCGCAGCTGCTGTGGTAGGAGATATATTTGGAGCCATGATTCCTTCGTTGGGAGTTGTGCTGAATTCCATCAAAATAAGAAAGTTGTCTACTATAGTGGATAACATGTTGACAAAGTTTTCAGGTGCTATAATCCTGATAGATGCTGAACTTGCAGCGGAAAGAGCTATGACTCTTCAAAATAGGCTTGCTTTAGACATTCTTTTAGCAAAGGATGGTGGCGTTTGCAAAATGCTTGGTGCGCGCCACTGTTGTACTTATATTCCTGACAATAGTGTGAAAATTAAAACTATGCTTGCTAATCTAACAAAAGAAAGTGCAGATTTGAAGGAACTGAAAGAACTAGGAGTGTGGGAGAAGGTTGGAAAAGGACTTGCTTCAGTGGGACATTGGATTGGGGAAATTTGGAATGGAATATTGCTAAAAATAATAGAGGGAATTTTAATAGTTATAATTTGCATATTAGGAATTTGGGGAATAAAAAGGGGAATAATAATGATTATGGAAAGAATTAAGAGAAGAAAAGAAGAGAAAATTATGAAAAGAATGGCAGAGGAATACAAAGCGCAAACTAGGGGAATTAAAAGGAAAAGAGAACTGACAGAATTTTAATGGAATAAAATTTGTGGGCATGGTTTGGTGTGATGACAAGTAGTCATCAGAGGAGGGATTGATGAAGCAGAAAATGAAGGTTTTACATTTATTAAAGCGTAAACGTAGTGTGAAATAATCATGTGTGACTTTAACCGAACTAATAAAGATTGTACGGGGACAAAATGTGCCCTCAGAGTAGTTTGCCAACATTTATAAGCGTGCTTTATATAACGTAGTGTATTAGAATTGCACTAATCCGACATAATCGTAAACGTTTGCTATGATTTGCTCGTTTGAAATGTTTTAGCTTAGCATTACTTTAGCGGAGGCTTTGGCCTAGTTGCCTGGTCTCACGGTTTAGATGCTTGTATTTTTCCACTGTGCTAATAAACGTGTATTTTTGCTTGAAGCTGTACTTTTCCACAGAGACCGTTCACATGCTTATCTTAAGGTTTCGTGCCAGCCTGGCATATTTTCTCTTTACTTCAAGGTCGATCTGCAGGTGCGGACAATGGAAGCTCTGAAAGTGAGTTAATTGGCATAAAATGTTGCAACTTGCGTACCCATCTCCAAGGATAATGTATGCTTAAGTAAAAGCTTGAAAACTGTCGTTTTTGATTGGACAATTTGAAGCTAACCTATGAACCCTCCAATGGAAGACCCTACTGGATTTGAACTGTTGTCTATAAAAACCAGGTGCACGAGAAGAAAGTAGCCATTACCAGCTCGATACCCGCCATTTTGCAGACTTCGTAGCTATTATGGCCCACTTTGCTGCGACGCCATTTTGAGAGACTTTGATGCTTTCTCTAATCGAGAGAAAGAGACTTTAAATGATTCTTGCCCTAGAGACTTTAACTTTGATTTGTCCCTTTGCATGAAGTAGTAGTTCTACCTTGCCGCCGTGAGGCAGTTGCCCCGTCCACCCCTGCCCCTTTGCCCCGTCCTATGCTGATCGAAACGGTACCCATACTGATCGAGAAACGGTACCTGTGAGACGAAGACTTCCTTGTATGCTGATCGTAATTGGTAAATATGAAAGGAAATTGTAAAATGGCATTGTGTTTCTTTTAGGTAACCAACTGCTGATTTTGATAAGATCCCTAGTTAGGAGTTTTCTAAATTAATGTTGCTAAATTGTTTTTGCATGAAGTCCCACATGCTGATGCTAATTTGAGGTTAGATGAGGATCCCATATGTCGCACGATGCAATTTGAGATCTTGTTATGCTGACTAAATGTATGCCATTAGTTCATTACAGATTATCGTATTAGTGATTTGCATAGCTATTATCGAATGCCTTGTGATTCAAATGCTACATAGATTGTACCTGTTTCGCCGTTATGGACAGCTATTAATGTTCATATATGTTTATCATTTAGTGTTGAGACACATTTATATTGTGCTAGCTTTGTTAATATAGGGAAATAAAATTCACTAACTTTGCAATAAACTGGTGTGATTATTCCTGACTGAAAGGTCAGGGTCCGCCGAAATGTATTCTGGATTAATTGTCAAGTGTTATGTTGATCAAGGTATTGCTTATGTTCGTTATTGATTATTGATTTGATGAAATTGATCGATTAAGAGTACAGAGAGTTCCCACTTAGTCAAAAGATTCATCGGCCTAAAGAGCGTCCGAAAACAGGTAAAATTATTACTACGGACCGCTCTATCACATGCACAATGGTCCCAAGTAGAACAGCAGAAGCGGGTCCCATGAACAGCCAGCACATTCCCTGCATGTCCAGACAATTCCTTTATTTTTCTCCAAAAAGCTGCCTGGCAACAGTTTTTCATTGAAAGTTCTGCCGCAAGCAGCATAAGCAATATGAAGTAGAGTGGACAATGCACCCAAATGGTGTCCTAAGATTTAGCAATAAGCAGAGTTCACCATTTATTTTCCTGTACAGTCAGGATCAAAGAAATGTACATTCAAAGGTGGGAGTGCATAAAAAGGTATGGGAACTGTGAGCATGAGCACACATGGGGGCAGGGCCAATGAGTTTGGGGGTGCTGTAAGATGCATGACTAAAAAGAAACAAATATTATTTTTAGGAAAAAAAAGACTTTCACCTGGCGAGCACTGATATAGACTATAATACACACAAGGAAAGAAAAACGAATGCAATTTAAACTAATCTTCAAAGTGCAGGAGAGCCCCTCTTTCCTTTTAACCTGAAGCAGATCAAGGCTGTCATTAACAGTGCAGAAACAGTTATTCTTTACAAAACATTAAGGGAACTGTTTTGGTAACAGGAAAAACGCTTGGGGCTTTCCTTCTACATGTCACCCACTTCGTCCTCTGGCTACAATGAACTCTCAATCAGCTCACTTACTCCTTTTTCACGCATCACCCTGAAATGCTTACAAAATACTCACATAAACAGGCAGGCACTTCTCACAGACAGTGCAATTTTTTCCCCAAAGGAATGCCTGTAACCCCAGTCTGCCTAGAACAAGGAGAAGGCAGCTCTATGTCTTGAGTAAGTCTTCAGTTTCACACACTTCCACCATCACCCGTTGTAATTCATACAGGTCGGAGTAACTTATTTCTCTCCCCCTGTGATTTCTACCGTATGAGTTCACCCCTTACACCCAACCAGCACCGAGAAGGGTTTTACTGCTGCAACAGTCGCTTCTAAAGGAGGGTGAAATCTACAGCTATCTTTCTACGTAGCACAACAAAGGAAAGCTCTTCGAGCATCCACTCCCCCTGAAAGAAGAAAATAGTACCTCAGTCAAGTCGGGAGCAGCGGGCGAACACTAATTAGGTTGAATCAATCAGTGCTTGGTCCCTGCTCCACAGAGAGGAACAGAAATTATGCCAGGCCTGCGGTGATGAATTACAAGGCTGTAAAGAAGAGAGCCAGGCAAGTCAACAGATGGTAAACAACTGGCGGATTCCAAGCCCTTTTTTGTTAACATAAGTGTCTCGCAAGTGAGACGCATGCGCCAGCGCATGCTCTCACATGCTCGATCTTAAAAAAGATTTGGTTCATTTTCAAGTTATTTCAAAGCTTAATACAGGAATTTAGAAACTCAGGCTGTGCATTTAAGGGTCTGTTACTCAACAATGAACTCAGCTCCATATATTTGTTTTGCACCCCTGGACAGAGTGTGCTCCGAGACAACAATCCACAAACCTAGCAGATTGGCCAAGAGAAGCAACTACATTTCAGAGTGTAGTACAGGAACTGTTAGAAATGGGGTTTTTGGTTGGCAGTCAGGTTACCCTCTGTCCAAGCAAAAGCCCTCACTCTAGTCAGGGTAAGTCACACACTATCCAAGATTATCCTGTGCCCACCCTCTGGTAGCTTGGCACGAGCAGTCAGGCTTAACTTAGAAGGCAATGTGTAAAGTATTTGTGCAATAAATCATACAATACCACCATATAGCACCACAAAAATACACCACACAGTGTTTAGAAAAATATATAATATTTATCAGGATAATTGTAGGTCAAAAAGAATAAAGTTGCAATGGAAAATTGTAGAAATATCACAGGGAAGTGATATAAAGTGTCTTAAGTCTTTAGAATGTAACAAAAGTCTCTTTCAAGCACAAGTACCTGGTTAGGAGTGGAAAAATCTCCTCAGAGGGCCACAAGAGAAGAGGTGCGTGGAAAAAGGGTGTGTGCGTCGATTTCTCCCCAGCACACACGGACTTGCGTCGTTATTTTCCACGCGGGGAAGTCGGGCGTCGTTTTCCGGCGCGTGGACAGTCTCTTTCTGTGGATCGCGGGGATTACCAGATGTCCCGGGTCTGTGCGTGGATTCTCCTGCTTGTTCTCCGGCTGTGCGTCGATCTGCGGGGCTGCGCGTCGAATTTACAAACTCACGGCAGGCGTCGCGTCGATTTCTCCTCTAGACTTCGATCTGCGGGGCTGCGCGTTGAAATTACGATCTCACGGCAGGCGTCGCGTCGATTTCTCCTCTAGAGGTCGGGCGGCATTGTCCTTGCGAGGCCGTGCGTCGGATCTTTGATCGTCCCAAGAGCGTCGCGTCGATCAGCGTCGGTGTGCGGCGTTTTTCTCGCCACGAAACAAGCTGTGCGTCGAAATTTTCGGCGCACGGAGCGTCCAAGTAAAAGAGAGAAGTCTTTTTGGTCCTGAGACTTCAGGGAACAGGAGGCAAGCTCTATCCAAGCCCTTGGAGAGCACTTTCACAGCCAGACAAGAATTCAGCAAGGCAGCAGGGCAACAGCAAGGCAGCAGTCCTTTGTAGAAAGCAGACAGGTGAGTCCTTTGAGCAGCCAGGCAGTTCTTCTTGGCAGGATGTAGTTTCTGGTTCAGGGTTCTTCTCCAGCAAGTGTCTCTTGAGGTAGGGCAGAGGCCCTGTTTTATACCCAAATGTGCCTTTGAAGTGGGGGAGACTTCAAAGAGTGGCTAAGAAGTGCACCAGGTCCCCTTTCAGTTTACTCCTGTCTGCCAGGGTCCCAGTAGGGGGTGTGGCAGTCCTTTGTGTGAGAGCAGGCCCTCCACCCTCCCAGCCCAGGAAGACCCATTCAAAATGCAGATGTATGCAAGTGAGGCTGAGTACCCTGTGTTTGGGGTGTGTCTGAGTGAATGCACAAGGAGCTGTCAACCAAGCCCAGCCAGACGTGGATTGTAAGGCACAGAAGGATTTAAGTGCAAAGAAATGCTCACTTGCTAAAAGTGGCATTTCTAGAATAGTAATATTAAATCCGACTTCACCAGTCAGTAGGACTTTGTATTACCATTCTGGCCATACTAAATATGACCTCCCTGCTCCTTTCAGATCAGCAGCTGCCACTTCAACAGTGTATGAGGGCAGCCCTAATGTTAGCCTATGAAGGGAGCAGGCCTCTCAGTAGTGTGAAAACGAAATTAGGAGTTTTACACTACCAGGACATATAACTACACAGGTACATGTCCTGCCTTTTACCTACACAGCACCCTGCCCTAGGGGTTACCTAGGGCACACCTTAAGGGTGACTTATATGTAGAAAAAGGGGAGTTCTAGGCTTGGCAAGTACTTTTCAATGCCAAGTCGAGGTGGCAGTGAAACTGCACACACAGGCCTTGCAGTGGCAGGCCTGAGACAAGGGAAAAGGGGCTACTTAAGTGGGTGGCACAACCAGTGCTGCAGGCCCACTAGTAGCATTTAATTTACCAGCCCTATGCACATAAAGTGCACCTTACTAGGGACTTATAAGTAAATTAATAGTCCAATCAGGTATGATTCCAGGTTACCATGTTTTAAGGGAGAGAGCATATGCACTTTAGCACTGGTTAGCAGTGGTAAAGTGCGCAGAGTCTATAAACCAGCAAAAACAGTGTCCAAAAAAATGGAGGGAGGCAGGCAAAAAGTTAGGGGTGACTACCCTAAGGCTGTCAGGTCTAACAGGAACCTTGTATCAATTTGATGGTGTTCACCCCTTTCTTTGGCACAGACACCAAAGTAATGGCAGAACATCTGCTGCTGTACTGTATTGTTGAATTTGCGCCAAACCTTCACTCATACAGACAAATCTGTGACGCATCTTTTCAGTCAACCAGTTGTTGGACACATCATCATACAAGATGACATCTTTTAACCTTAGCACTTAGGAAGAGCGACAGCGGACCTGATGATTTTCAGTTTGCCATGCAGAACCACAAATTCCATGTGCTTCCCTTTATGCCCACACAACTAGAACAAAATTACTCAACCCCTTTTTCACTGCTTGCATCTTCTCATAATCAACACAGAATTAGCATTCACTCTTATTCCATTCTGAAGGGTTTCTGATTTTTCCATCCAGCCTTAGAACGATGACCATTTTTGCATAACTATGCGTCTGCTTCATTTGCCACATAATCCATCTTCTGCCGCATAATCTGCAGATTTTAACAAAAAATGTGTTGCTAGTTTAAAATGATCAAAAGTTACAAAATAAAGGGTAAGTTGGGTTCCTCCACATGGAGGGATTTTCACAAAGGTTGACTGGTCATCTTTCAGTTGCTAATTGCTGCATTTGAGTCTTCAATTAATATTAATTAAGGTCAGCTCTTTTCTCACACCCTGTTATTGGTGTAAAAACAATAAAGTAATGAAGTAATGATACTACAAAATATGCCGCATTATACCACTTAATTTGCCTTTCTTGCTGCATAATTGTATCAGCCTTGCCCCATAATTTGGTTCTCTTCTTCTGCACAATTCCAGTGGCCCGTATCATGACTCTGACCACCTCTGGGTGTTCTCCACTGATGGCAATGATGTTACTCAACATGGCACCCTGCCTTTGCTCTCGCTGTCCAAGGTGCTCTCGTCCCTTCAGACTGATTTCCACGTGTCCTCTTCACTTCCTGCCCTAGCTCCAGCATCCACAGAAAGTGATTGGCACTGTCCAGGAGGCATGCTGGTGACTTTTAATGGGACATCAGGTGAGTGAAGTTTATTTTTCTTATTTGTGCTGTCTGTTAATAGTTTCCTTATCTAGAGGATAAACCTCGATTTTAATCACTGTTACATGAAAGAGTAATACTAGGTGTAGTGAAGAATACAGCTGGGTAACCTGGGCATCAAACACCGTGGGCAAGTCTTAAAATTAGCACAGACCCACCTCATAACTCTGGCCCTGAGCTTCTGTTGACCAAATGGGAAACATTATTATGACGTAAAACGTCAGGGCTAGACTGGGAACCACCAGACCGACCTGGAAAGGTTCACCCCAAAGAAAAGTTTAAAACACTGAAGCCAAATACTGCACTATTCAAGGGCCACTGAAATTATGTGGCAACAGAGGATGAGGTTATTTGGAAGGGTTAAAGAAATTATATGGCAAGGAAGAGCAACTTATGTGACAAGGAAAGCCAAATAACGGGGCACTTTATTACGTAAAAGGAAAATTATGCAACACATTCTAGATCAATACTATTGAGCTATTTTGCCACTTAATACACATTCATGAAAAAAGGGATCCCGATGTTATAGAAGCACATAGGTTTCTTAGGAGAGAAAACGATATCCGTTCTGCAGATCGCTGTAAACATGTTATTTACCAAAACTAGTAACTATGCCTTGCATAGATCACAAAACAAGTTTGACTTATCTGTCCTTTCTTTCTTCAAGAATAAAATAGATTACATAAAACATATACAAATGTGCATTGCCACAGAAAATAAGACTACTGTGGTAATGTAGAGGAGTGTGTCATTAGGACATCCGCCAAAAATCGACAGATGCCCCGCCTGCACTCCTTGTATTTCCTCTATCAAATTTCAAGGGAGAGGAAATGCTAATTTTCTTACAGCAGAGTCTCGGGTGGATTCACCATCAGAAACAGCTGGCCAGAGAGGTAGCCACCACAGGGCCACCAGTTCCTGTGTTTGTAAAGTCCACTGCTGCTGTTCTTCCTGGGAGCCGCAAAGCAGAGCTGCAGAAAAAAACTAACAGTGTCCCCCGCCCCCTCCCAACGTACTCAAAAAAGCCTCCAGCAGATCAGGGACATCAATTTTTAATTTTTTAAAACCTATCCCAAACCCCACTTCGGCAGCTTGACCCTGAAAAGTGAAACAAATGTCAACTGGTCTGTCACACCACCGTGGTCTGGACAGCTGGCCGGCAATCTGCACTGAGCCCGAGTGCCCCCGCCATGCCAACAGGAGAACTATCAGCGGGTGCTTCCGGCCACTGCAGGAGGTCCTCTAACTGTGGCAGGGTGTCTGGAGCTGTGACAGTGGGACCAGTGGCTCTTCCGACTCTTGTGTCAAGAGGCCCGCCCGCTGACCAGAAACGTTTTAAGGCACTGGAAAAGTGGGCGACTGCCCAGATCCCCTCCCTCCAAGGGGCCCCCAGACAAAGTGAACTTTCACCCTAGCTTGCCTCTTTCTATTTTTGCATCTTAATCTTTAAAATATAATTTAATATTGTTAGGTAACACAGGACTTGGATTAGCAAAAAATGAGTAATAAAATGAAAAGTTGTTCCAAACAGGGCCCTCCAAAATATTTCTTTCCCTGGCCCACAAAGTGTTTAACTTGACATTGGTGATGAAGTTTAAATGATGCAGTATATGTACTAACCTCTAATATTAAAAGGCGTGCCTCATTTCTTGGTGCATGCAAGTCTGTTTGTGATTACCTAGAGTTCATACTTCAGGGAGCCTGACAGCAGTGATTTCCATTAAGACACAGTCCTGCAAAATACCATAGTATATTCAGATGTGTTATATACTCACTGGGAGGCACTTTAGATTCTAAGACATTGGCCAGTAAAAAGAGACGCGGCATGTTTGTGATACTTCTCTATTCTGAGTGTGATCTTGAAGAGATCTTTGCAAGAATGGTCTGCTGTTTCAAGAACACAGTCTGTGAGTTCAACATAACTGTGTATGGACAGTGCAACAAAACCTTTTCAAAATAAAGCGGTGGCTGTCCTTTTCACTCAGATTGAATGACCTTTTAGCATAACCTTTCTGTTTCCTTAACCTCGTTAAATGCCTGTGTACCTGAAACCAACAGCTGAAAGTCGACCTGTCCACTTAAGCAAACTATCAGGTGTGACATCGCACAGACCGTGGAGACATTTAGATAACTTTTGGGTTTTTGAGTTGGAAACATTGTTGGTAATATCTGCAAATTATGCACCAGAAAGGCATTATGTGGCAAGGACGAAAGATAAAAAGCTGCACCCCTAGATTTGCCTTATTTCAGTGGCCTAGATTATACAGCAGTGTTTTTTTCAAATATATTGGCTGAAAAGTCATAGGATTTACAGGCAGTTAGTTCTGTGCAGGAACGAATGAACTACCCCTATAATTCAGATTCTCACAAAGTTGAAAGGAGCGTAATTTCTCACTAGCAGCAAATCATGCATGTACCAATGAGAAAACTGTGCGCCTGATACACAACGCTGGGTGCACAAAAGGCAAATCGTTTGTGCCACAGATGTTTATCTGATATATTATCTTGAAATGCTAGGCGTGTGCTCTCATGATGTACCTTTATACCGAGCTGAGCCATTCTTAGGCCTCACTTGATGACTTCTCCTCTGACCTGCACCATGCACTGCTCTACCACTACAGTGGAATCCACAGAGCTCTTACAGTGCTCCTCTAGTTTGTCTTGCACTATGCACTGACATCCCAGCATCTAGACATCACCATGCACTGATATCCCAGCATCCAGATATTGCCATGCACTGATATGCCAGCAACTAGACATCACCATGAACTGATATCCCAGCATCCAGATATTGCCATGCACTGATATCCCAGCATCTATACATCACCATGAACTAATATCCCAGCATCCAGATATTATCACGCACTGATATCCCAGCATCCAGACTTCACCCTGCACTGATATCCCAGCACCTAGACATCACCATGCACTGATATCCCAACATCCAGACATCACCCTGCCGTGATATCCCAGCATCCAGACATCACCCTGCCCTGATATCCCAGCATCAAGACATCACCATGCACTGATATCCCAGCAACCAGACATTTAAAGAGCAATCACAATGCACATATATTCTGTTCAGCAACATGCATAGCTTTCACACCACCAAACCCCCATGGAGCATTCACAACACACTAGTAAATCAGCTGTTACAATGCACGTATGCTGATATGCGTCATGCATGCATTCACAAGTGTTGCGGCATGGGAAGAGTTCTTACAAAGCATTTCGAGTAACAACATATCCTCAATGCCCCTCTGTCCTGATAACTTACAAACAGTGCTGACCTGTCAGCAGAGCTCGCACTGTGTACCTATACCCTGATGTTATGTGTTCCCTGATATCACAGTACTGAGATCCACACGGCTCTTGCAGTACGGCTCTATCATTGCCCTTGTATCGCAGCACTGAGTCAAAAGGAACCTTGGAAACATACCACACCAGCTCCCACACTACCACACGCACAACCACAGCGAGAGAGTCAGACCCTGCTCGGAGGGGGTCAGTAGGGTCCCCCCAGTCAGATAATTCTAACAAAAATGGGTCCATAAGGTGCGTAAGAGAGCATTATTTCCCAAGTATATTAGCATAAAAGGTACAGATTGTAGTTTTGAAGAGGAACTGAAAATATTGTAATATTTTCAGATCTGATACACTACTCAGGGGCACTATTCCTCTGCAGCAGCAAATCATGTATGTTTGAAAACTGTATGCGTAATAGGGGACCACTGACTGCGTGCCACCTTTATGTGGAGCACTGTCACAGCGCATCCTAATGGCCTCTTTGCCTTTGCACAGACATCTGTGACATAGCACGGGTGCAAAGGATTACCTCCTTTGCAAGGGGCCATGCCTCTCTGCAAATGAGGGAAGACCGCCTGAGATAACACCAGAGCACTTGTAACAGCAGCACAATCTGCATTGCAGAAGGGGCCTCCCAAGTGTCTGCGGCCTATTCTGCATTGCCAAAGTTCATAGATGGAGTAAAGAAATAGGTGCACATGACTGTTACACCTCCGGGTCACTTTCTATAAAAATGCCCCATTTTTTGTCTGTGCCAGTAGATAATGCCCATCACAAAACCTGTGCCGGTTAATATCCATCAAAAACACTGTACCAGAAAATAAAACAAACAAATACCACATGGGTCCAGTTCCAAGGTCGGTTTTATGAATCAACACAAGGATTTTAAAAGAAATGATTTTGGCTACTCTGAGCCAATGCAAATGTGTTTCATGGGTTGATACTTGTTCTGCTTTAGCAAGGCCTAAAAATAATTAGGCTGGTGTATTATGAACTATTTGGAGACTTGGGTAAACCCAAAATAGAGTTTTCCATGGTCTAATATAGCACTGATTGTTTTTTATTTTTATTTTGTTATTGTCCTCATTCACCCCAGACTCCAAGCCATCTCCGAACGTTACCATTTCTCACCCTCTCACATGCAGAGCTGACCATTGCCAGGGAGACAGTCTCTCTCTCACTTATCCCTCTTAGGGGAGCTACGTGACCACCGTAGCTAGAGAGTGAAAGTGGCGTGTAATCATTGGACAGTATATAGGGGGTTATTACAACTTTGGAGGAGGTGTTAATCCGTCCCAAAAGTGACGGTAAAGTGACGGATATACCACCAGCCGTATTACGAGTTCCATAGGATATAATGGACTTGTAATATGGCTGGTGGTATATCCGTCACTTTACCGTCACTTTTGGGACGGATTAAAACCTCCTCCAAAGTTGTAATAACCCCCATAGTCTCCAAGCCTAATTGCCCCTACTACTCTGCACCCATTAGCAGTTCCCCCTCCACTCCACCAGAGGTAGCCAATTTTTTTTTTCTTTTTAGAAACACTCCCAGCTGCATCAATTTTCGAAGTATAGAAGAGTGCCTTGAGCAAATAAGAATGCCTAGGAGGTATCTCTTCCACCAATTTTCGTCAGATTTCCCTTCTGGCCAAAAGTATAGAGTAAAAAGGCAAATTCCTCACATCTCTACTCCTCTCTCTAGACTCCTCAGGTGTCCCAAAAATAATAGGGGGAAGGCTTACCTTAATGACTCACCGCAGTATACTCGAAACAGTTTTGGACACTTCTTCCCAGAATGGATAAACTGCTGGGTACTTCATGAACATGTGGGTATCTGTTACATTCTGCAAACCACATTTTGTGCATTTAACCACTCCCCCTTCATTATTTTCAAGAGCTTATATGGAGACAAGTAGGCTCTGTGAACGGAAAAAAATATGATTTCTTCTTAATAAGGCAGATTTCACCACATCAAATAACATGCATATTGATACTTGCCACCACTCCTGTAGCTGCTCCTGGGGCAAGCATTCTCCCCAAAGATCTTCTGCCAGCCTAAAGTCGCCATCTAACAGGTCTAGGATTTCCCAGTACCAAATCAACGCTACCTTAGAGCTTGAGGGGTCTCTATGTAATTTCTCCTCCAGATGATTAATTGATCCTAGGTTTGCATGGATACCCTGTGACCAACCTTTCAACTGATTGTACTTTAATCTTGACAGATTCCTCCTGTTTCTTCAGTTAGCTCGTCCCAGGAAAGTAGGGATCCGTCCCTTAAGAGATACCCCCAGTACTATATACCTGCCTTCCTAATTGGCTCGGCTAATATACCATAAAGACACCCAGGGATACATGGAGAGTCCCAAATGGGGGGGGAGGCACTGACTGTAATATTCAGCCTTCATTGCTTGTCTTATTTTATACCAAACCTTTGCCAAATATTGTAATACTTTAAATTTTACCTTTATGAAAAATTTTGGGTCTCCAAATTTAAATGAAAAGTGCTTTGCTGCCCCTTTCACACTGCCTACCATAGCCTTAAACATATATCCGATCGCTGAGGAATCTGGGGAGGAGAAAGCATCCTAGAGTTTTTAAGTTGAAATGCCCATGCATAGTATTGCAAGTCCAAGGGGGGAGAGGCCCCCCCTTCGCTTTCCTCTTCTGTGCAGTTATTTTCCACAAGATCCTGGGGCCTTTATACGCCCATATAAATGAATTTATTTATAGCTTGTTGGCTCTTGTCAAGGAATGCTTAATTCATTTGCAGTAGGATAGAGTTATATTTAAAGTTCAGCTTGGGCAGGATCACCATTTTCGCCAAACTGATTCTTCCAAGTTTTTTCAGGGGAAGATGAACCCACCCCTGCATTAACCTGCTGCACTCTCCCAGAACGTTTTTAGAATTACCACTGGGATCTGTTCAATATTCTGCACAATCTTTAGACCTAGATGTCTCATTTCACTTTTGATCTGCCAGTGATCCCTCTTCTGATTCCAAGCCATTATCTCTGTTTTCCCAGCATTAACATGATATCCAGAAATTTTACCAACATTTTTTGCTATGCCCAGCACTGCAGGAAGAGCTATTGACAGGTCAGAGGTGTAGACCATAAGATTGTCTGCATAGATGGTGACTTTTTTCTCCCACCCGTAACAACGGAAGGAGGATATTGCAGAATCCTGCCTGATTTTTCTGGCAAGGGGTTCAATATACAAGTTAAACAGTAAGGTAGATAAAGGACAGCCCTACATAGAGCCTCTACTTATCCTAAAAGCTGGGATGAGATTCCCATTCACCAGTACTCTAGCCGAGGGGACTTGATAGATCAGACCAATAGTCTTACAAAATTTCTCACCTAAGTTAAAACACTTAAGGATCGTACTCAAGTAACCCCAGTTGATTCTGTCAAAGGCCTTCATTGCATCCAAGGTCAAAACAGCCAAAGGGAAATAATACGTAGTAGCCAAATCTATAGCCCTAATCAAGTTGAACGTTAAATCATGTAAGAATCTACTTCTAATGAACCCTTTCTGGTCTGGATGTATCACACCCTTCACCACCCCACTTAACCTGTCTGCCAATACTTTTGCTTATAACTTATAATCGCTATTTAACAGCGATATTGGCCTATATTATTCACCTTGAGCTGAACTCTTTCCTGGCTTCAAAGTCAGTGTGGTAATTGCCTCATTCTAAGAGGTTGGTAATGGCACCCCTTCCTTAAAGATCTCTGCAAACAGATCTGAGATAACAGGCACTATAGAATCCCCTAAAGCTTTATAAAGTTCCACCAGGATAGTGTCTGGTCCTGCAGACTTTCCTCCCTTACTTTGTTTCAAGACTTCTCTTATTTCACCTTGAGAGATATCTCTATTCAAGCGGGCCCCTCCTGTGTAAGACTAGGGAGAGTATCCATCCCCAACCAGAGTCTCACCTCTTCCTCACCCACCTCCATCTCCTCTGTGTAGAACTGAGCAAATCTCAATATCTATACTGCTAGTGAGCCTCTCCCCAGACTGATCAAATACAATTTCCTTGATGCAGTTCCGGACTTGCTCCCTCTTGGTTTTCCAGACTAACAGTTTCCCTGCACTTTCTTTACACTCAAAATAAGCTAATCTGCTCGCTTTCCATATGTTTGAAATTCTAGCTTGTGCTACTTCGTCAAGTTGCCGCCTCAACTGTCTCAACCTATTGCGCAAAATAGACTTGTCTTCTACCTCTGTACTCTACAATAATTGACTCTCGCATTTGAGCATTTCTGCTTCAAAGAGGCTTATTTCCTGAACTGCTTATTCCTATGGCTAGTAAGGCCCAAAAACGTTCCCCTATTAACAGCCATAAAGGTGTCCCACACCACAGTCGTAGGGGCAAACCTCATCATCCCTTTAAGGTATTGCTGTGATTTTTCTTGTCGATCTGTCTAATTTATTATCCAGAACCATATTAAAATCACTGGCAATTATGACTGGGTTGGGGAATTCAAGTAAATGAGAGAAGACCTTTCTGAGTTGCTCAATGTCATCACAATTCGGCCCATAAAAACCCAACTAAAGTGAGTCTAATACCACATAACTGCAGTTTGATCACGATCCACCTTCCTAATTTATCCGACACCACCTCCAACACTGCTGCATTAACCTGCTGTTTAATCAGAATCACAATCCCTTTAGTATTAAAGTTATGATGCGCACAGGCAAAACATTGAACCCATTTTTGAGACTTAAACAATTCTGTACATTCTACTCTAGTTAAGTGAGTTTCTTGCAAGATTAATATATGGGCTGGGGAATCCCTTAAATACCGCAAAATCTTACCACTTCTCCCTTTAGTACACAAACCATTGACATTCCATGACATAAATTGATGAATCTATTACTGTCCCCCTGGCCTCCAACGGTATTATCCATTTGTTGAATTCAACAAAATATTAGCTGAGGTGTGTGAGGATTTTTTCTTTTTTCTCCCACATTCTCCCCACCCTGTGCCCCCCCACCACCCCTAACTTGTGCCCTTCCCCCCACCAACCCTTGGAGAACCCACCCTGCATCTTGTGGACTAGGTGTTAGTCCAATTTTAGAGCACCTATTCAGAGTGGGTTTCCTGGTCATACACAACGTTACAGAAATAGTCCTTCATTTGTCGGAGCCCCCACTCTTAATGGCCTCCAACAGCTCATCCGCTGCCTTGTGATCTCTAGCATTGTACATTTTATTACTATGCATTACTCGGAGAGAGTCCAGAAATTCGAGGTGAGGCGAGTGCCTAGATTTTTTAATTCCTCCAGATGTCTCCCCAATTCCCATTGCTTATTTATAGTTACCCTGGACAGGTCTGAACTAGCTCCCTCTAAATGTTTTCATTTTTAGCGCCTTTAGCAGTATCTTTTCTTTTAAAACATAAGTTTGAAAATTTAACAGAATTTTGAGTGGCTTCTTATTGTTGGGGTTTCTCCAAAATGGGTCTCTATGGATTCTCTGGATGTCTTTTGCGATCGCTTCTTTACTTTCCTCCATCGAAACTGATGGTTTAATGAGAGAAACCACATATGCTTTTAGGTCATCTCCTTCCTCCCTCTCTGGAACATTTAGGATTCTCAAATTGTTCCTTCTAGAGCTATTTTCCAAGTGTTCCAATTTATTCAGCAAATCCTGCTCTTTCACTTTTAACAATTGGATCTCTTCCTGGTTCTTCCTCAATTCCTCTTTCATATCTCCGATTGACTCTTCAAGAGCCTGAGTTCTAATCGTAAAGAGGTTGAACTTTTTTTTCATAATTTCACAGGCTTCCCTTATTTCCCCTTGGTTCATCTCAGAAACTGCAAATCCCCTTTTGATTTCGTCCGAGAGAGATAAGATCATAGTCTCCAAGGAAGTGCTTACAGCAGGGGTAGGGTGGGCTGTACTGTTTGTCAGCTCAGACACTCCCTGAAAAGGCTCTGGTAATACATGAGTAACCCCTACTGGGAGAGTTGCCTTACCACTGCTCAACTGGGTGGTGGTGGTCTCACTACTATCCTTGGGGCTACCCCCCAAATTCACAGAAACCGTGTACATGATTTCACCTGATTCGCTCCCCACCGTCTCTTTACCACTGTCCATACCTTGAGGAGTTGAGCCCTTCTTATTCGCTTCTTGCACCATTAATCTAGGGGGGCTGCTAGTGTTCATCACAGTTGGTAGTGCCTTAAAATACGACCTCAATGAGGGAGTGATTTTTGGCTTAACAGTAATACGGTTTTATTAATTTTACTTATTTTACTGAATTTACTCTCATTCAGCACTCCACCTCTCGCCAGAGACTGTCATATTTGCCATACTTGCACTTTTCACTTCTCAGAGCATGTTCCCTCATTGAACCCGTTCTCTCCAACACTTTAGATTTAGAATGACAGCCTACCTCTCTATGCGTCCCCCTTCCTTTACTCCTAGTGTCTGAGCCGCTTCTTCCACCACTTGCCAGCAAGCAGCTTCTCTTTCTGGTCTGTCTGCTGCGTCCTCAGCCTCTGCAGCCAGCACTGCCACAGTCGTCCTGCATGTACTGACGCTGCCGCTGCTGCCCCGGAGGGGAACGCGCGCTGCCGCTCTGCGGATTCTTTGAAGCTCCAGGGCGGCTCTAAACCACCTTGCGGCCCCGTCGGAGCTGTTCGGATCACCGACCAACACCAGCCGGATATGCCAGCACATTTAACAGGCACTTCAGCATGTCGGCACAGGTGCTTCAGCTCGTTCCACATCGTCTGGAGACTCAGATATCTGCGCTCTAACACACTGCTGTGACGCAGTCCACCATGTACCTTCCTCCTTGACTCTATTGGGACAGATGTGTCAATATAGCACTGATTGTTGCTTGGATTAAAAGCCTTTTGCCATACATATAAAGAAATGAAAGAATATTTCTAAATATTTTCACTTGCTTTGGATTAATGAGACTCTTAAGGAAGGCTCTTGTAATGCTTCCTCCTCTTGCAAAAAGGCTTATCATTCAGGCGATTATTATGTCCCGACTTGATTATGGGAATGGACTGTTTCTTGGCTCCCCCAAATACATTAAAAGGAAGTTGCAAGTAATTCAGAATGCCACGGCCCGCCTGTTACTGTACATCCCTAGGCACACATCCGTAAAACCAGCTCTTGCCACCCTACAATGGCTACCAGTGGAAAGCGTATAGAATTTAAAACTTTAGGCGTTATCCATAGGTCACTGCATAACAGAGGCCCTCCTTTGTTGAAGACCCTAGCAACCTTCTATGAACCCACCAGAGACCTTAGATCTGCGTCAGCAGCAATGGCCACGCTACCTAGGGTCAAAAAGCCAGATGGGGCAGTGCCACTATGGCATACCTGGGAGCTAAACTGTGGAACGCCCTTCCCCTCAGGCTCCGACTAATCAGTCACAAACGTAATTTTCGAAAGGCACTGAAATCCTGGCTGTTTTAGATCCAGCCGTCTCTCCATTCATAGTTATGGGGATTGCCCTTCAGCGCTGGGAGGCCTTCGGGTAGCCATGCGCTCTATAAATCAATTAACATAACATAACATAACAAAACAAGAAAGGAGGAAGAAGCCAATTTGTTGATCTGTGGGATTAAGGGCGGAACTGAGACAAACATAAGACCCAGGTTTGGACTGAATTCACCAGAGTTGATAGTAGCCCAAAGAACTTTAATTCAGTGTGAGGCGGAGGCGAGGGTGGGAATTCCCATGTTTACTCCATCTATCTTTATGGAATTCAAATTTAAAGTGTTAGCTGCCATCCAGCCTGCAACCGCTGTGACACAGGCTTGAAAATTAGATGGACTATCAGCTAAGGAATCATCTGACCGCACCAAGACTTGGGTGAACTCTGGGAATATTAATTAACATTACCCTCTAAAGGAAGTGATAAGGTCTCCTAGCACGCAGCTCAATCGGAAGATTGGATGAGACTCGTTTTACTGCGTGACCCTTCCTTCCCTTTGTCTGTAATCTGCACCATTCGCATTAATCTACATTAATCTAGAACTTTCACCGTCTCATCTTCAGCAGTGCTGTGGCTGTCCATCCCCTTCTGATGCTTTTAAATAAATGAAAAAACTATTTTTGAAGGTTGACAAGGCAGCTTTGGTCTATGGCCGTAATTTAGGAGTGCAACTAAAGTCAACAATTCGGTAAACTCCCCGTTATTTACCATTTTTTGCCAAAGGGACAAAATATCTCAATAAAATGACAGTGAAGGGCATGCAATGGGGTGTTGGGCAAATGGTGGGGTCACCAGAGCATCAATTTATGGCATTTCATTTTGGGTTGTGGTTCCCATCGATTTTCAACTAACTGCAGACTGACAGACACTAAAATGTAAATGTAAGATGGTGAGTTCTGCGCACAACACCATAAAGCAGGTGGAATTTAACCTTGAAATGTGTGACTTCAAAGACAAATCACAGTCAAAAATGCTATCGGAATTGCACACACAGACGAGGCTGGACCCTGGCACAGACCACTGGCCTCCCTGGTCACCAGTCCTGATCCCATGCAAAGGCAAGGCCAAAACCGTGCCCTCGGTTCGGTGTTGTTCTGTCTAAACAAAGGGAGTGCGTATCCGTCCAAGATACAATTCCATTCATGAAGTCTTTAAATTGGTGCTGTAGGCTGTGCTTGTCACTATCCACTTGGAGAATAAGCAGCCTGTCACCAGCATGTACAGTGTCATCAGCATGAACAGGATATTATCAGTATAAGCAGTGTCATTGGATAAAGAGTGCCATCAGCAGAAGCATGGCCATCAGACTAGGCAGAGTGCCATCAGCATAAGAAAGCTCAGCCCTTAGTATCACATCAGCGCCGTCAGTGGGGATCATGGGCCTCCTGGCAATGTCCTGAGACACCCCACAGGTCGCGTGGGAGGGTCTACGTAACATTACATTCATCAACTACTGACAAAAGATGTAAAGCCAGTTGTATGCAAGGGCTCTCAGTCCAGCCTGCTATTTCTCACTGGGCTTCCCATGCAAGTGGTGTGTTTTTCTTATGTACTGTCTACATGTTTGCTTGAGTTTCCCCTCTAAGCATACCTGTCGTTGTCTTTGCCAGATTATGCACCTTGCTGCCACGTACAGCACTTCGTCGCCCTGATGGCAAGATCCAGGCTTTAGAAGTACCCTAAAAAAGAGAGAAAGTGCCATGTTCCAATTGCAGAGCTCTTGCTAGTCAGAGCAGGGAGAGTCTTCCAAGGCAAAGGAGGAGTGGAAGCAGAGACCATCTGGTCACACAAATGTATCCAGGTGGATAACAAAGAGTTCCTAAGGGGGGATCTACTGTCTCCAGAGAGCTACCAATGCTGGGCACGGCGTGGGTTGGAGGAGTGGCCAGTGCTTAATTTGAGCTGGTGGTTGCGGGGGGGGGGGAGGGTACATTGGCACTCTTTTTTGTGGAGAGACACTAATTTCTGATCATCAGACATTTCCCGGAAGCAAGGGAGGGAAAAACAAACAAAGGGGAAAGAAGGAGGAAGAGAAAGACAGAAAACCTACACAAAGGGCGAAAGTAGGATCCTGCAGGAGTGAGGTGAAGGCTCAAGGGTGTCTGGTAGTCGATTAAAGAGGCATGAGGTGGATGCCAGAGTAAGCAGCCTTGGTATTCGTGTGCTGACATGTAATAGTGCAGGCAGGTTTCCAAGTGCAGCTTTGGGGACTCATTCTTTTACAAATCAAGCACTAGGAGTGACAAATGGGAGAACTCGCTGCTCGGAAAGTCTGGAGGCACAGCAGCAAAAAGCAGAAAAAATGGCTTCCAGCCCTTTGTTTTCCAGCAGAGCCAGTTCTGCTGTGGCTGAAAGTGTATTCTCAAACCTTTCCAGGGGGGTTATAGGGCACCGTGAATGGAGACCACATGACTGCTGTCAAGGAAATACAAAGGTGAAAAAACATCTTGTGTTGCAATAATTGTGTTGTCAGGAAGCAGTGCTTAATTTGAGGTGGTGGTCACTGGCACTTATTTTTGGGAACCAGCACTTATTTGTCCACATCAGATAATTGAGGGCAGGAGAGAGAAAAACACACAAATCAGAAAGACTGAAGGAAGAAAAAGACAGAACGTCATGCGGTGAGAGAGCAGGAAACAGCGAGAGTGAGATAAAGGAGTACGAAGTGGGTGGTGAGGAGTTTAACACTACCAGCCTTGGTATTCCGCGCACCAATGTTTAATTTCACAGACAGCAGGCTTCTCAGCAGAGCTCTGGACACCAACACACTTTCTTTCACAAATTAAGCACTGTCAGGAAGGACACCATTGAAAAAGTACATGTGCACGACCTCATGTGCCACACGACTACAATATATCCCAATTACATGCCATATGGTGCCATTCACCACATACACCCTTGGGGAAGCGAAGGACCAGAGTTATAAGGACTGAATGGATTTTCCTTGGAGAGTGCCAGTGGGACTCCTCTCCATTGGGTGCAAGTAAAAAGGCCAGTGCCCCTTCCTAGAATGTAGCAGGCACCAAATGCCAGTCTCCCCTAGTATCCCTTTTCTGCTGTGGATAGAGGATCTGCCTCCAAACTTAGTGATTATGGTATCACCCATCAGGCATATGCTCTCGCTAACTGCCTGACGACCCAGCTGTGTAAGTTCAATGCCTACAATTTAGAAAACAATTTGCATGCCAACTATGCAAAAACAAAAGTAGTAACATTCAGGAGAAAAAGTAAAACCAATGAATTAGGACCTGGCAAACGCAATTACTGAATAAGACAGCCATCTATACTTGAGTGTAACCATCGATTTAATTCTTTCTTGGTCAGCTCACATGAAAACTAAGAAGCAAAAATCGATGGAAACTACAAAAGTTTCGAGGAGGTCCTCAAAGCTTTACGGAGGTAGAGCAATCAGTCAATCTCTGATAGTCTCTGACAGCATTAACATCAACACATACCCGCGTTATTCCACTAGAAAATAGTACTCGAGAACTTGTGAACGGGCGACCCTTCAAAAGCTGGAGTAAAATATAAAACATTTGAATAGTCTTCACAATGTCTCAACAGTTACCTACATACGGAAATGTGCTAATGCTAACAGCCTAACGATAAAATAATTTAATCTTAGAGGATTTGAAACAAAACAAATATAAAAACGTTACTCTCAATGTGTATGATGTAAACTAAGTAATTAAACGCCATAATCTTCCAGAATGGAAATGGTGCCATCCATGCCCCAAACTGAATGGAAGAATTTGGTTAAAAAAAAACCTGAAGCTGAATTACCGTACAGAGGACTTGAAGTCACTACTGACCTGCAAACACAGTGATTTATTCTATAATTCTTACCGCAACTTTAAGCAACCATATCTCGACACTAACCTAGAAGCTGTAATGAAAAGGAAATTCCTGAGATTTAGCCTACTTTATATTCGTCTGGGCCAGTCTGAGAAATCATGGAATTCTAGTTTCAGGAACAACAGCTCTTGTCATCTGTGTGGTTACAAGCTTGAAACTATAGACCATATTTGTATTTGTCTTAAACTTTTAAACTTACAGTAATTCTAGCTATGAAAATTCTTCATTGGGGCACATATTTTGTTTTGTTGCAAATCAAACCCCCTCATTTATAAGTGTATAACGAAACTTGTAGCCTTGGCTTATAGAGTTTTAAGATCTAAATCTTAAATTTTTTAACCTAGGAAGAATCTCCCTATGATGGATTGTTTGTTTTAATCTATGACTAAATTGGTGCTTTCTTATAATCTTTGCCTTATTGTTTTAGTCATCGTATTTTATACATATTTATTGTAATAATCTTAGATTATGAGAATAACATTTATTATAATTAGGATTACCTTGGATGGGGTCGCATTTTGGGTGCCCCGTCGGGAAACATCCTTTATGCCGACTTTTTTATAACGAAGTCCTGGTTAACGAAAGCGGAACAACGCTTTCTTTAACCACGACTTCGTTATTTTGTGCATTAACCACGCATGTCCTGAACAACAAACTTGCATGGTTAAGGTACAAACAAGGGAGTCGGCTGAGGAGGACGACGCAGATGAGGCGACGACTCAGGTAAGTGGGGGGTTTTAGGTTTTGGGGAGGGGGTGGGGGGTCGGGGCTTTTAGGTTTTGGGGTGGGTTGGGGGTTGGGGCGTTTTTGGTTTTGGGGAGGGGGTGGGGGGTCGGGGGTTTAGGTTTTGGGGTGGGGTTGGGGGGTGGGGCATTTTAGGTTTTGGGGAGGGGGTTGGGGGTCAGGGTTTTAGGTTTTGGGGTGGGGTTGGGGGGGTGGGGTGGGGCGTTTTTGGTTTTGGGGAGGGGGTGGGGGGTCGGGGGTTTTAGGTTTTGGGGTGGGGTTGGGGTGCTGGGGCGTTTTTGGTTTTGGGGAGGGGGTGGGGGGTCGGGGTTTTAGGTTGGGGTTGGGGGGGTGGGGTGAGGCGAGGCATGCAGGATCAATGGGTGCCTGTTACTAATGACTTTACCAGGAATGCCTTTACAACGAAATATCGTTGTTAAGGCACTCGTGGTAAAGGCATTAGTAGTAACAACGAGGTCGGTGTTCCGACCTCGTTGTTTAGGCACCCGTTGTTTTGTCAGTCGGCATTCCGTCGTACAGCCGTGCCCCGTCTGTGCAGTGTGGCCTTGAGTTGTGATGGTGAAAGCAACACAACACACATGGCGCATCTCCATTGGCTTCAAGGATGTTGTGAACCTTGGGGGAAAACAGAGTGCTAGTCAGGAAAAGAGAAAAGGGCATGATGTTAGAGCTGCCAGAAAAGTAACAGGACTTTTATCCCTAGAGGGCAAACAGACTCACAGCTTGAGAAGCTGAGATCAGAAAGCTCACAATGTGAGGAGGTTTTGTCACACGACAAGTGGTGTGAAGAACTTGAGGTAAATCGGCATTCTGTGGAAGGACCTTGGGCTGAAAGGCCTGGCAGCATGAGGAGGTTGTGAGAAATGGGCAGTGTGAGGAGCTGGAGGCACATGGACAGCAACTGAAAGAAGTCTGTAGTACCTGTGAGGAGCTTTTGATACTTGGACCAAGGAGACTGGAGCATGTGGTTACACTATGTGAAGAGTTTGGGCCAGTGACCTGTGAGGAGGTTGAGAGAACCTTGTGGCAAACGGAAAGTCATGTGAGCCAGGCACTTGGACACATTGTGTGAGCAGCTTGGAGCACAGTGCTACAAAGTGTGAGGAACAGGGACCCAGAGAAGGAGTGGAAAGATTGTCATGAGCGTGGGCGTATTAACAAACAGTGTGAGGAGCTTAGGACAAATGGACCAACAGCATGAGGTGCTTGGTGCACATGGACAAATAGTGCAAGTGGATAGAGACAGGTTGACAGAGGGTGCAGAGTACATATAAGGCACATAGGGAGGCTGAGGAGCTTGGAGTATATGGCCAGGCCGTGTCAAGAGTCTGCTGCGAATAGATAGGTAGTATTTGGAGAGTGGGGCACATGTTCACACTGCATGGAGCACAGGCAAAAAGACAGACCGTGTGATCAGAATGGGAAGTGTGTGGCACATGGATAGACAGTAACACTTGAGAGTGATCAGCTTTTTGCAGATTGATAGTGCATTCACCTGAGACATAACAAGCAGACACAGCAGGAAGCGTGGGACACCTGGTCAGGTAGTGCAAGGAGTTAGAATTCGTGAACAGACATTGTGAGGAACTGGGAGCACATGGCAATTGGAGCACCCCTGTGACAGTGTGAGGAGATTTGGGCACATGGACAGAATATGAGTGGGGCACACAGCAAGATTTGCGACTGTCGACTTTGTGCCAACATAGACTTTCACGTGGTGGCCTATTGGCATGGTGTATGTTTAGTATGTTCGCTGTGGCAGTGGCACAGTTTCCAAATTTCCACTGTGGGAGTGCAGCTCCTAAAGTCAACCTGGTTTCAGTGAAATGATTTCACTTTTTGCCCTGGTGTGGAACTAGAATGGTCTGACATATATTCTATTAATTATCTGAAGATGTTTGAGTTTGGCTGCAGTATAGTTTTATTGGGCAGTCTAGTGGCAACGGTGTGATCTGATATGTTGGCCCATTCACAGCGGCATAGTTTCGCATCCTCTTGGTAGTGGCAAACTTCAATATCTTGGTCTGTTACCATTGGTGTGGTTTGATGTGTCGGTTGATCTTTTGACAACACTATAGTCTGACAGACTGGCCTCTTAGCAACAAAGTCATTAGTCGGCCTACTGCCAGCAGGAGGTTTGACACTTCATACTAAGCCTGCATGCGCGCAATTTACCAGAAACAATCTTCTGCTAATTCCATTTGCTCATCCAGGCTGCCCCGTTTGCTCATATCTCAGCAAAGCAATCAAAGCTAAGAAGAGATCTGCACTGGCCCTGGAGCGCAACTCAATCACACAAAGTGCTGTAGTGCTCCCATCTCTGCTTCAGCCACGCCTCCCTGGGAGGCCATTTTAGGAGGAGGCCATTTTAGCACGATGGCGTCATCGATCAGCTCTTCCCACAGCCGGCCTAGAGGTCAAGGAAGGAGTGTGTAGTGCTACATCTAATGTGAGCTTGTCTCGTGCTTTATTGATCGGCAGAATGACAAGATAACTAACCTCCTGCATGTATCAATATTATGAGCCCTGGGAGAGAGGCAGCCAGATTAGCTGAGAAAGGGATGGTTGTTTTTAAGGAGCAGAGTTTGCTCTTGATCTTCGAGACAGCCTTCTCTGTCTCTTGCGTTCTCTGTTCTGGATTCGTATTGTAATAATCGGGGCTAAGGAAATTATGCGATTCTACAGATTGTTTTGCATAAGTATGGATCTGACACCAAATAATTATTCATCTGCAGTATAATTTGCAGTTTTAAGCAAGGAAAAACGTTGCGTCTAGATCAGATAGAAAGTTACTAAAAAGACAACATGTTTTGTTGAGCAGTGAAGGCCCTTCTCAAATGTTGACGGGTCACAACCTTCCAGTAGCTTATTGATGTGTTTGAATGTTAGAGTGGCACTAACGAGGTGAAACCTTTGCTAAAACAGTGTTAACGTGGGTGTAAATGCAGAACTAATCGCGAAAAAAATACTGTCGCAAATTGTGCCGTATTACTTTTCATAATTTACTTTTTCTTGTCGCATAATTTAGTCAACCTTGCAACATAATTGTGTCCTTTTCTACCACATAATTCCAGAGACCTTGATTGAAGCGAACACGGTGTTTTGATAAAGAACTGTTTTTTGGACTTTAAGGCACCGCCAACCCAACATGACGTGTGCAAGAGATGAAGGTGTACTTTGGCAGTTATACAAATCAAATTTTACTTCCCCCAGAAGGACACACTCCGGCATCATGCATGCAAAGAAGGAGAAGGCGGTCTGAGGTTCACAGTTCTACAGTGACAGGCTGGGCTGGACTGTGTTCTGACCTTCGGGTATGAGGAACGCCTATACATTTATTTTCTGTGAAAATAAATCAACATTCCCAACAAAAAAACTGAGAGTTACAAAACAGCAAAAAACTGGGAGGGAGACTGTCCAGCAAAAGTTCATCCAGGCAGCAGAAGAAGAGATGATCATAACAAAAAAAACCAGGGAGGAAATACTCTTCCGACAAAACAATACTAAAGTCGTAATTGCCACGTAAAATACACCTACCAAAAGAGAGAGTATTGATATGCACAGCAAAAAAGAATGTCTTACTCAATACAAACATTAAGAGTAACAATACTCTCAACTTAAAGTAAGGATTAATTGTGGTCCCAACACAGAACAAAGCAGTGCTTAATTTGAGCCAGTGGTTTCCGGTGAGGGGCACCAGCACTTATTTTTGAGGGCCAGCACTTATTTTTCTGCCTCAAGCATTTACTGCGAGCAAAAGACACATATGGGAAAGACGGAGTAAGAGAAAAACGAAAAAGCCTCACAAAGCGAGAAAGCTGCAAGAGTGAGCTGAAGTGGCAGGGAGTGGCTGTAAATGGATTAAAGAGGCCCGAGATGGCTTCAGGACTTCGTTACCTCAGCATTCTGTGCTCGCACATTTAATTGCAGCAGCCCCGAGTTTCAGAGGAGAACTTTGGGCACAGCCACGTTTTTATTCACAAATTAAGCACTGGAAAAAAACAGAAGAAAACACTAACCCAGACAATAAAGGGATTGCATTGCTGACAAAAACTGAGCTGTTTTACCGTCAAATAAATAATATAGTGTAATGATATACATACCTTAGAGCAGATCAATTGTCTTTGTAAAAAACACAACCTAATGATATTTGCAACAATAATACAATAATAGTTCCAAAATGAATAGACAATAATAGTATTCTCAGCAGAAAATAAAGAGTTGGGGGTCCCAGAACATAAACAGTAATGATATTCCCAGCAACAGCAGCACATTCAGAAATCGCAGTCTTTATTTAAAACAAATAAAGAGTAATGCCACTCCCAAAAATGTATATGACATAACGATACAGAAAACAAAAATAAAATGGCAATATTCTCAGATAAAAAAATTGAAATTATTAATGCTTCCAAAAAGAGTAGTGATGATGTCGCCTGAAAAGAGTATTAATACACTCAACTAAAAAAGGGAATAACGTTAATCCTAACAAAATAGAAGGGAGGTATGCTAGCACTAAGGAAAAATAAGGAATAGTACATTTTCAAAAAGAAAATTAGGGTAAAAAGAATGTTGTTCAATTCTTAGAATACCAAACCTTTCATCTTCCATAAATATAGTTATAGTCCTATTTATAAAGTACAGAGTGATATATGTTCCACAATGAATGAACTCTTTTATTGGTTCCTGGGACAATCAGTGGTTACTGGGCAGTAACTGTGGTGGGCACTGTCTTTTATTCTTGGTGCCCCACAATCTTTAGTGTTACCACCTTCCAGCTGGATTCCCAAGTTACCCTCTTTATACACTTGGCTCTTTAATACACAGTACCAAGAGGTCCAGCAGGAGCTCTAGCAATGAAACATATAGGCATTTTATTCACACAGAGAGTATTTAAAATTAAAAACAACAACAAAAACAGAAGACCCTTGCACATCCAGGGATGGAAAAATACCCCCAAACCAAATATAGCACTTATGTTTAAATGTGCTAATACAGTGATACTCAAAGTCGGACTCGGGGCCGCAGGCGGACCTTTTGACCTTTACGTGCGGCCCCCAGGGCAGCAGTAGCACTAGGCTACTGTTTACTCCACTCAGCACTAATATTAAAAGATGTTAAGTTAACAGGCAATCCTTTATTTAAACATTAATTGAAGACAAAGAAAAGAAGTAAGGAATTTCTGTTGCACTGCTTAACTGCCAAAACACTTTCATTCTTTAAGAAATCTTGCAGCAAAAATCTACATTCATGATAAGGGTTCTTAAAAATCCAAAAAGTGTATTTCATTAACACGCAGAACCATTTCATTTTAGGTCATCAGATTAAATCAGTGCATGGAGAAGTATTTTTTTTAAGTGATAGATTTCAAACATAAATTCAGAAACATTCATTCTTTCCCCTCACTTTTATAACAATGCCAATAGTGAACTAAGAGGAAAGTCAGTTGTTATCTGCACTCTTTGATTGTTCTGATTTCCTATTATCATGAACAACTTCATAGCTTATTGAATCAAGCACCAGAGAAGGGTTTGCTCAGTGCACATCCAGACGTCATGAGGTCCTCTTACATACAATAATGAAGAAAAAGAATGGAATGTGAAACAAAACAATTGCCTAGGATCGCACAATTTGGTCAAGTGGGGAAGCTGAGATTAATGCCAGGTTTTCTGGTTTTACATTGTGCGATTCAGCCACTAGATCTATACGCTTTGCTGCCCCCTACACCCACCGTACCACCACAACCCCTCCTTACCCAGATTCTCCTCCTCCCTTCGACCTCCACCCTGCTGGCATCAATGCGGCCCTCAATCACCCCACAGACCAAACTTTGTCGCCCCTGGGAAAATGTTTGTGAGTATCTATGTGCTAATATCTGTCCCTCTGGCCATTGTTATCCTATAGGGGGACAGGTTCGGGCATCTTTTGCTGCTGTCAGAAGCTGTTGAGATTCCAGTCTCATCAATGGGATAGACGTGCCAAAAAGGATACAACAATACATTAGATTAGCCATAATACTCTCGTCCTCTCACCCACTTTTCTCAGTGGCTATTGTAGCAACTCAGTATCTTTGGGTTTTGGTGGTTGAGAAACTGAAACAGTCCACAAAGTAAAGTTATCAAAAACTACCATTGTAAATGAACAGAATTACTAACCAATTCAATCGTCATGATTTCAGGGTGGAAAGGACTTCATCCTGATGTCAAGACTTTTTGCATCCTGTCAGTGGAAGTACTGAGCACGTAGTAGCCAAGCACCTTGGGTAATGGGCGCTGTTCAGAAGAGGTCAGTTGAGCCTCGTAATTATCCCTTAATCGCCAATGTTTTTCAAAGTGGATTGGTACCCACAGCAAAAGGTATCCAATTCGAGTCCCCAGGGCCACCCAAGTTGAAAAGTCCATAAGATGTCTGGCTGTGGTTTGTATGTTCAATTGTTTGGGGTACAAGCAGGATTTCGGACATCTACTGGACCTGTCAGCTTACAGTCAAGACAGCTGCAAGACCTACAAACTTGGTTAACATTCAAATACACCTCCTAACTGAAATCTCTGGATTTGTACTGGTTAGAGACATCTGTGAAGCAGTTCTGGAAATAGGGCACCATGTCATACCTAACAGAATTATAACATGAGGCTTTGGCAAAAAGTAAAGGCCCTGTGTCCCTCAGGACTGGTGAGGTGCAGATCCAGCTCCTACTGGTATGGTACCAGAAAAAAGTAATAAGCTTATCGTCTGACGTAAATATTGTATCCTAAACATTGTTTATAATAATGTCGCCCCACTGGAGTTAATAATAGAAATCTACACCCAATGTAGTAATATTTTTGTAAACAATATTTAGGACATAACAGTGTCAGTTGCATAACCCTCCTTAAAGTCAGAGATGATGAATGAATGTCAGGAATCACTTAAGTGCACGTCTACTCCAAGGAGTGTCTCTGCGCTATGTAAAAATGTGTTAAAGAGTGAAAAGCCAGGCCTTAAGTTGCTTTCTACAAGACTGTTCATTGTCCACTTGGCGTAGTTCAGCAGGCAAGCAGTTCTAAGATTGAGGGCCCAGGAAGGAGAAGGATCTGCCTCCAGTTTTTGCTCTCTTTACCTTTGGAACGTTGGCATAGTGGCCAAGTGATGAGCTCAGAGTTCTGAGGGGAGAGTAGAATCAAATGCTGGGGACAGCTATCCTGTACCCGCCTGATGCAGTGCCCTGTGCATAGGGGTTAAGGTCTTAAACATGATCCTGTTTTCTAACAGGACACCAATGTAGCTTCTTCAAATGAGGAGAAACAGATGCTGTAGGACAGATCATGCCAGTGCTCTCTGCAGTGTTTACCCACCTAGATGCTACAGCAGGTCTGGGGTCATTTCTTGAGGAGAACTGTGTGTCCCTTGAGGAAAAGGTGTCCCTTCCTGCACAAAAACAATCCTCTGAGGCATTTCCCTCATTCTATCTGTGCTAGAGAATGCAGTACACTTAGAAAGAGGAAAAACAAGGAGGAAAAACATATTTCTCCTTGTTATGTCTCAACTGGGAAGGCATGGCATTTTGACACATTCCCTAGTTTACTAATGTTGGTTAATCTGGGAATGCATCAAAAACCATGAGTGGATGCTTGGGAACATGACTTGCACTGCCTTGCGTTATTCCAGATTTTCTATGCCACGCAGAGCCACACAAGGTTGCTCTGTGTGGTATAGTAAATCTTACTTAAGGGCTTGCATTGCCTTATATGACATACCGGCGACACAAACCCTTAGTAAATCTGGGCCTGGGTGCCTTCCCCACCAGCACTAATTTGTTTAATAAAACTTTACTTTTCTGTAGTTTTTGTGTAGTTTTAATATGGGACAAATGGCACATTGATAAATGAGCACAGTAGTTTTGGTGCTATTAACATCTTAGCAAGTGGTACGCTATCTGCCAGGGAGATTGGTACCTCCAATTATCTGTCTACTTTGGTGGGCTATTGGGCTATTAGTGTTATGTTCAGTGTTGTCTTACTTGCCATGATAGTTGTTAACACCCAGCTATTTAATGGTATAGGGCTTCCAGTGAAAAGGGAGGCAAGCTACCGTATCTGGGCTCATGTCATGAAGTGGAAAAGTCCCTATTTTTTCTTATAACTCAGGCATTTCACCAAATTTATCAGTACCGTCCAATGTTGCTGAAAAGTTGTGTTTAGGACAGAAGACTCTAAACATAAAATGCATGACTAGATTTTATACTGAGCCACCACTTGCTTGCCGACCATCTCTATTCTGATAATTACTTTCAGATGCTCCATCACAATGCGAACAAAATCGTGGGCAGGTGACCTCTGGAACCATCCTTGTGAAAGGGCTTAACACAAAGAGGGAACTTGCTGTCTCCTTAGAAATTACAGACAAATAACACTCCTAGATTCTATTAGGAAAATATTTGCTAAAAGTATTTTAGAACATTTTCAATGTTAGGCAACTGATAGTAATATGCTACAAATAGAGCAAGCAGGTTTTAAAGTAAATAGTTCCATATGACATAACATTGTCATATTACAATCTATAATCAAAAATATATAATCACAAAAGTTGAGCTGATTTATACAGCCTTTCTAGATTTTTCTACTGCCTTTGACAGAGTAGAAATACCCACTCTGTAGAAAAAACTGCATACTTTAGGAATTTCCCATAATATATTGTGATTCATTACAGCTCTCCATACTTCCACATGAGAGGTGCTATTGAGAGGAGATCAGGCCAGGGTCTTACTGTATTTTACACCGTGGTTCTCAGCTGATCCGCTGTGAAAATGTTTTTTTAAGGGAATTGTTACATTAAAAAATATTCAAATGGACACGATTGAACAGTATATTCCGGGAAATAAATATACATGTTGGAATTGTTTTGCATTCCGCAGGTCCACTTTGAGTGTATGAAATTGCCACAGTTGAAAACTGAACTTAAGTCACTCTCTCTGATGGTTTGTACAACTTTAGATGCTGAATTTTGATTTCAAATGGACAAATATAAATGTATCGTATTTTATTTTATTGTAGAAAACCCACAGCCATTTCTGACCTGGAACATGGGGAACAACGTATGTTTTCATTACCACAAATTAACACTTTACCCCTACGTTTTGTTACTTGTGCCTGGAAAAACCTGCCTCTTGAAGACAAAGGGGGTTATTCCAACTTTGGAGGAGGTGTTAATCCGTCCCAAAAGTGACGGAAAAGTGACTGATTTACCACCAGCCGTATTACGAGTCCATTATATCCTATGGAACTCGTAATACGGCTGGTGGTATATCCGTCACTTTACAGTCACTTTTGGGACGGATTAACACCTCCTCCAAAGTTGGAATAACCCCCAAAATGTGTACATTTTGTAATGGTGGTGTGCAGGAAGTTGATCATGCTCTTTTTATCTGTCCAGCTTTGCACTTTAAATATGTTAACAATTTCTGGAGCCACTTTTTCTTAAATTTGGCATATGACCTGCAGAGAAGATACGTCAATTTATTTTGCCCCCATACAATGGAATGATACATTTTAAATTTTGTACATGTTTAAGTTTTTCACCTTTATAATAAAGATGGTTTTGTGGTATTGTGATTGTACTGAAGTTCTTACTTTATAAAAAAAAATCTTTTATATGTCCATCTCTTTGGAAGTCCAAACCAATAAATGAATGTAAAAAAAAAGTTATTATTTACATCCAGTGGCTTCATCAAAATGTGAAAATATAATGGGCAGGTCAAATCTGGAACCCTGCTTGTGAAAGGGTATTATTTACTTACAGCAGCTTCTTCTCAAAGTGAGCAACATCACGGGTAGACGACCTCTGGAACACTACTTGTGATAGGATGTTGTTTCCTTCCAGCGGCTCCATCACAACGTGAAAACACCATGGGCAGGTGACCTCTTAACCCCCTCTTGTGATAGGGCATTAGTTACAGAGACCATGGCTCCTTGGTCTGCATACAGCTGGTTAGTCATTCACAGCAGATCTTCTCCAACCCCCAAGTGAGACCCAGGCTTCGACAAGTATATGCAGGACACCAAATCAATTGCTTTCTCACAGGCTGGGTGGCTAACACAGTCACCCAGTCCTCACTCTATTCCACCACCTGATGCACAGCCTTCTTAGGCTGCAACTTGTGGACCTACTCAGTACAAACTCTTCCTGATCTGGCTGCACCCGCTTGTTCATATCTTGAGTGATTCTATCAGAAATAGCTTTGAGGTCTCTGTTAGAATCTGTGTTCCTGAGAGAAGCTGTTGGTATGAGCCATATTTACACAGATTATAGTGTTGAGTTTAGGTTTCAATATAAGATGCACTTCCACTATACTGTCCCAGAGCCTGTAACTCCCTTCCTTCAATTAGTATCTTTGGTATTTTAGGAGCCAGTGTGGCCAGAAAGAATTGGAGAACTCCACATCCAATCCATCATGGCCTGGTTTGCACTGACTTCAGATACGTGTTTGCCGCCATAATCTCTTCTACCTACAAGGAAATATGTATACTTTTGCCTGCTCAAGGTCTAACTTGAATCAATAAATATTAGCTCTCTAAGATCTGTCTGTCTGAGCATAAAGTGGAGGTGAACCAAAACCAACTTAAGAATCAATGTCACACTTCACCAGCTCTCCTATCCATGATACTGTATGACTTACTGTTAGAAATGGGGTCTCTAGTTGGAAGAGGTATACACCCTGGTCCAAGTAGGGGTCACAATCCTTGTCCAAATTATCCTGTGCCCAACCTCTGGTAGCTTGACACTGAGCAGTCAGGGTTAACTTAGAAGGCAATGTGTAAAGTATTTGTGCATGAAATCATACAGTAACACAGTGAAAATACCACAAAAATACACCACACAGATTTAGAAAAATAGATAACATTTATCTGAATAAAATAAGGTCAAAACGACAGAGCTCCAAGAGGCACAAGTTGAAATATCACATTTAAAAGTTTTACAAGAGTCTTAGGGGGTGATTCTGATTGAGGCGGGCGGCAGTAGCCGCCCGCCTCGCGGGAACCGCCATATGGCCGCTCCGCGGTCGAAAGACCGCGGAGGCCATTCAGGCTTTCCCGCTGGGCTGGCGGGCGACCGCCAGAAGGCCGCCCGCCAGCCCAGCGGGAAACCCCTCCCCACGAGGAAGCCGGCTCCGAATGGACCCGGCGGAGTGGGTATGTGCGACGGGTGCAGTGGCACCCGTCGCGTATTTCAGTGTCTGCATGGCAGACACTGAAATACATAGTGGGGCCCCCAGGGGCCCCGCGGCACCAGGAACAGGATGGCGGTAGGGGGTGTCAGAATCCCCATGGCGGCGGAGCACGCTCCGCCGCCATGGAGGATTCACAAGGGCAGCGGAAAACCGGCGGGAGACCGCCGGTTTTCCGCATCTGACCGCGGCCGAACCGCCGCGGTCAGAATGCCCTGCGGGGCCCCGCCGGTCTGTCGGCGGTGCCGCCGGGGTCAGAATGACCCCCTTAATCCTTAGAAATAAACAGTTGTGTCTTTGTTACACACAGTACGTGGTATGAGTCAAAAATAACAACGCACAGAGAGCACAGAGGACGAGATGCGTGGAAAACATAGGGTGTTGCGTCTAATTTTCTGGCACTACACAGATGATGCATTGTTGCTTTCCATGATGCAAGGGGTTTGCGTCAATTTGCGGCGCGCAGTTTTGGTTCGTCACTGCGGTGCAGGGATATTTTGATGCCCAGGGATGATGCAGGGAAAAACCTTGACACGCTGGAAGAAGGCACAGGCGCTGTGTCGATCTGGTAGACGGTGCGTAAAAATTTTCGGCGCAATGCAGGCTTTGCAGCAATTTCGGCAGACGGTGTATCAATTTTCAACAGACAAGGAGTTTCCTGAAGAGACGAAGTCTTTTTGGCCCAGAGACTTCAGAAAACAGGAGGCAAGCTCAATACATGCCAGTGGAGAGCACTTTGGGGGAAGGCAGAGTCCCTCTCAGGAAAGTCAGAGGCCAGCAAGGCAACAGCAGGGCAGCAGCCCTTCTCAGCAAAGCAGTCCAGATGGGCCGCTAGGCAGTTCCTTTTGACAGGATGCAGGTGTAGACCCAGATGTGTCTGAGTTGGTGGGGTCAGAGACCCAGTTTATATACCCAAAAATGCCCTTGAAATGTGGGAGACTTCAAAGAGTGGTTTTGAAGTGCACAAGTTCCCCTTTCAGTTCAGTCCTGTCCGCCAGGGTCCCAGTAGGGGGTTTTGCAGTCTATTGTGTGAGGGCAGGTCACTGGCCTTTGTAATGTAAGTGTCAGGCCCTCCACCCTTCCAGCCCAAAAAGACCCATTCAATATGCAGATGAATTCAGAATAGACTGAGGGGGTGATTCGACCGCCGGGGGCCAGGGTCGGCGGGAGAACCGCCAACAGGCTGGCGGTGCCCCGCAGGGCATTCTGACCGCGGCGGTTCGGCCGCGGTCAGATGCGGAAAACCGGCGGTCTCCCGCCGGTTTTCCGCTGCCCGTGTGAATCCCCCATGGCGGCGGAGCGCGCTCCGCCGCCATGGGGATTCTGACACCCCCTACCCCCATCCTGTTCCTGGCGGGTCTCCCGCCAGGAACAGGATGGCGGTAGGGTGTGCCGCGGGGCCCCTGGGGGCCCCTGCAGTGCCCATGCCAATGGCATGGGCACTGCAGGGGCCCCCGTAAGAGGGCCCCACTATGTATTTCAGTGTCTGCTATGCAGACACTGAAATACGCGACGGGTGCCACTGCACCCGTCGCACATACCCACTCCGCCGGCTCCATTCGGAGCCGGCTTCCTCGTGGGGAGGGGTTTCCCGCTGGGCTGGCGGGCGGCCTTCTGGCGGTCGCCCGCCAGCCCAGCGGGAAAGCCTGAATGGCCTCCGCAGTCTTTCGACCGCGGAGCGGCCATATGGCGGTTCCCGCGAGGCGGGCGGCGTCAGTCATAATCAGGCCCAGAATCTACTACTCAAAAGTATATGAAGCAGACCTAATGCTAGCCTCTGAAAGGAGCAGGCCTCACAGTGGTGGAAAACAAATTTAGGAGTTATTCACTCCCAGGACATATAAAACACATATGTACATGTTCTGCCTTTTACCTACATAGCACCCTGCCCTATAGGCTACCTAGGACCTACCTTATAGGTGACTTATATGTAGAAAAAGGGGAGTTTAAGGTTTGGCAAGTACTCTTAAATACCAAGTCAAAGTGTCAGTGAAACTGCACACACAGGCCTTGCAATGGCAGGCCTGAGACATTGTCAAGGGGCTACCTGTGTGAGGGGCACAATCAGTGCTGCAGGCCCACTAGTAGCATTTAATTTACAGGCCCTGGGCACATGTAGTGCACTTTACTAGGGGCTTATAAGTAAATTAACATGCCATTTGGGGATGAACCAATGTTACCATGTTACCATGTTTAAGTGAGAGAGCACATGCACTTTAGCACTGCTTAGCATTTTTACAGTCCTCATTTGAGGCCAATATCCTAATTTATTCTGCCTCAACTAAACATTCAAACCAACAGGTCAATCCTAAATAAGTATTAGAGAAGAAAACAGACTTCAGTTCAAGGGAGAAACGACCCACATCTGTGGGCTAATATTTATTGCTTTCCTCTTAATCAGAGAATACTTACCTAGATCTCCCCCTCGTACACCGAAAAGCAAGTTAGAACACTAAAAAGAGTTCAGGGACAAAACATGTTCTGGCTTTTTGGTTCTATTGATATATTAGTATACCCCTGAAATATTGCAGTTCCCAGTTTAACTTAAATAAACTTTCTCTTGGATTCTATCATGTCCTGCTTGTGACATTACCCATGTCTTTCATACACTTTCGTGAAGAAACATACATTAATTTTAATTATTATTAAAGATACTGCTGCTTTCGTGTGCACAACACATTCCAGATCTTCACTGAACAGTCCAGACCGATCCAAATACATTCACAATTCTTCCCACTGCCTATTAGATTCTTCTTTTCTCTTAGTGGCCTGCCACTCACCAGTCCTGTGGCAGCATTTGCCAGGGCCAGAAAAGAGAAGTAGTTGTAACTTTCTGCACACAGCATGCCTGCCTCAGATATTATGCCCCTAAAGTGCTAACAAGAAGTGCAGGCCAAAGAACACACCGTTTTAGAGCCTTATACAAATGCTGATTACCTTGCTAAGTGCAGACAGCTCCAGTGTACAAACTCTACCATATAACAGCTTTGGGCTACTATATTCACTGAGCCATTACACACTAGGAAATTCAACAACCAAGACTCACCACCACAGAGTTGACAAAGCCAGTACAGTTAGTTTTGGGTATTCCAGTATGCACTCTAGAAACAATAACATAATGTCCATGAGGTACTCCATTCTCTATCAATTATGTCTCATGGGTTAATTTCTTTACTTCACATCACTCAGTGTATCCTGCCACTGACCTGTTCTCTCGTTGGCCTTGGTTGATGAATATTGACTCCATGTCCCTTGAATGTCCCTCTCCACAAAATCGAATACTACCTTGGCGTCCATGGGAAACTCAGTATTTCCTCATATATTATGTTCAGCTATGTTAAGTGTGGCAATGTATATTTTATACCTTTTCCCCAGTATCGTCTTTCACTGCTCCAGTCTGTTTTCTGGATATCTTAACTGCAGAGTAAAGTTGAAGTCAAAGGTTGTCTGGCTATTTCCATATCTTATGTCTTGTTATTTTTTATTTGGCAGTCCTTATAATATTGTCCCAGTCTCTATATTTGAGTACTCTGGCCATTACGGATCGGTGGATATCCCCAACTTAGGTCTAGTACACAGTTTCAGTTAGCACTCTTCAAATAACTCATCCCACCATGGTCCCCCACTAAGCTACATTCTATCTGCTCTAGGACACTTTAAATATGTGTATTATTCTACCAGGCTCCCCACTCTTGAGCTTCTATTCTCATAGCAACCTTTTGTAGACTGTGTGGTCAGGGACTCCATAGCCTCTCATATGCTTGAATTACAATTCTCAAAGCTACTGATCCTGACCTCTGCCTCATTTAGCCTGCTATCTGCTCATCCATTCCTTTCTTCATGTGGGCTGATTTTATGCTCATTCATACACTTTGATGAATGCATGTCCCTATCTGCCATCATTTTCTCAGCACACTGTTAAGTCCTGCTTCTGGCTTTTTTCTGTGTTTTAATGAGCTCCTTCTAGCTTAGTTGTCATCTCGTCAGTAGAGCTCCTGGCCACAAGACTAGAATTAAACATATTATCATCAAATGTAGTACTTGCAATCACTATATATTTCTTGAAAAGATAAAAAATATGGAAAACTAGTATTTGGTGGAATAATAATCTCTTACGTAATTTGGCTACAAATTGTTTCAGTATGAAGGGGTCTCCAAGAACAACCACATAAAACTTCTTTGGGGGTCATTGTCAATAACCTCTCTTTAAGCAATTTAGATTAAAAGAATCGAAACACTAAGCACCAAAAATGCATTTTAACCAGTGTGTACACTAGATGGCCACAGCAAACCAAAATTGCTAACAGGCTGGTGTGTTTGTCTGATTTAGGGGGTTATTACAACTTTGAAGGAGGTGTTAATCCGTCCCAAAAGTGACGGTAAAGTGACGGATATACCACCAGCCGTATTACGAGTTCCATAGGATATAATGGACTCGTAATACGGCTGGTGGTATATCCGTCACTTTACCGTCACTTTTGGGACGGATTAACACCTCCTCCAAAGTTGTAATAACCCCCTTAGTCCTTTGCCTGTGGAATTTCTGTTAACTAGCTTGCTTTCCCTGCCACAGTGGCAGTGGAAATTCCACTTCATATTGGGTTCTCTGTCATGGCCAAGAAAGTTTCTAAAGAGTTCCATTATCTGCATGAGAGAAGCCACTTTGGTGGTGAAAACCTTACTGGAAATTCCACTACTGCCAGTTGTGAATGATGATAGTTTCACTACCAATTGTGGACGATGGCATGGTACTCCAAAATGGGGATACATTGCTAGTATCCACCCAACTATTTCCCGTAACATACTGGTGTGGTTCACATTATATTAAGGACAAAATATTTACCTTCTATTAAAAAATCTGACACATGCTCAATGGCAGTTTTTGATGTACAGACCAGATAAGTCAGTGTAGGCAGCTGCACCATTTCCGGTGAATGGTCCACCTCACCTTTATGTACCTAAGAGTGGAGCCACATGAGGGTCCGATGTACATCATCAAACAAAGTCTAAATGGGACAGTTTGGCCATCAGAGGCGGGAATAGAGGTTCTCTTGCGTTTTTTCTAAGAATTTCTTTCTGAGCTATCCCCAAAATCAGCCTTTCTTTTCTGACACCCACCTCTTGGGGAAGGGATTCTGGTTGCATCTAGCATCCGTCGGAGGGGAGAGGTGACATGTCTAGTTGTTCTCTGGGGGTACATAGAAGCTGGGTTCAAAGCAAGCGAGCCCTCTGAAGTGCTTGTTTTATCACCCTAAACTGGCACAAGTTTGTGATAGCATCTCTGCCTAGCCTACACTGAAAATTAGGAATTATGGCCCTCATTACAAACGCAGGGCTCAATTCCAATCCCTCTACAAAATCCACTTGTCCTTGTAAATACTTTTGTTAAATTCCGGTAGATGTGACGTCAAAATGTATTGAAGGGTATGATCTTTATTAGGTGCACACAAATTGTAATTGCCATCTCTGCACAAACAGGTGTTTGCTCAAGGGTCACAATTTAATCGGCCGCTTGTAATCAAGCCCCAGGTGTGGTAAATACCTGATTCTATTCCACCTAACTTGTAATGAGAGCGTTAGTCACATGCACTGATGTCCCTGCACCCTGAAGTAACCGAGCTTCCTTGCACCATGGCTTGCTCTTCATCTCGCTTCCAAAGGTTACTTGGATAAACAGTAATTTGATAAATCACTTCCACTTATAAAAAGTACTGCTGTCATTTTAGGCCCATGGGATGGACTCAGAGCTGATATGGCCAATGATTTCATTACAGGACTGGAGGCTATCATTATGCATTAATTCATTTAATGCTACTCACACAGCACTTTAAAGTCATTACATCATAAACATAAACAATCCAGAACAGAATCTTCACAACATATAAAAGATGCATGCACAAAATTATCCTCCTCTTTTAAATGCTGCTCCTCACAGATAGGCAGCACTTTATATTTCCTTATACACCCACAGTAGTGTGTGTTCAATGGTTTAGTAGATTCCAATCCATGGAAACGTGTTCCCATAGCTTTTTCATTTTTTGTTACTTTACTTATTTATCATTATTGATAATTTTTATGGCTTTCTTTGCCTTAGAATTACCTACATTTAATTCATTTTCTCGAGCAATTATCTTGTTTCCTCAAGTGATTAACTTGTGATTAGGTAATATTTGGTATCTTACTTGAAAGTGCAAGAAATGTGACAACTCTGCTGCCACCACAGGCACCTCTTTTCTTCAGGACCACCCAGTCTACTTCTTTCCTCTGGAAGCAGCCAGGTACTGGCACTGTTAATTAGCAGCTGCCTAAGGAGTAGTCGAGAGGCTGCCCAAAGCCGATATCTTGCAAAGTGCTGGCAGCATTACTTAAGACCTCCCGAAGCCTGCAAGGTGGGCCACGGCATGTCTGATGATGCTTGCATCAAGATTAGAGGAAAACAGTGGGCAACGGAGATATTCTGCCCCAAAGCGAGATTTGGGCATCATTTAAGTTTGGGCTTTGGCCCATTATGTTTAATGTTAGTTATGCTGCTGTTTTTTGAGAAATGCATCTGTCACAGTGACAATTACAGTATCTCTCGTCTGCAGCTGACTGATTCTGTTTCTTAAGCGGAGAACCATTTATTCAGGGGTGGGCCCTCTGGAGGAGCGTCGCTCTGCTGCTGAAAGCAGAAATATAAAGGGATAATAAAAGTGTTATCTTATTTATTTATATGCTTTCGGAGGGTGGGAGCAGCATCCTCCACGTCAACAAGTGGAGGAGGCATGGTGGTGCACTTCTAAGTATGCATGTCATTTTGGCCAGCCGTCTCAGGCCGGCCAAACTGACATGCGCACTTAGACTCGCCACCAAGCACAGCATCCCTCTCCTTCCCTGAGTGGCATTTCTGCCCACTCAGGCTAATCCCGGCACTTCTTTCACGCTGGTAACAGCATGACAGAAGCGTCGGGATTGGGTGGTAGGATGAAGGCAAGAGGTGGGAGGTGGCTGGAGCGGGGGAACACAGAGGCAGCAGGTACGTTTTAGTTTTTTGTTGCACCCCAGCGCCCCCAACTCCGCATGCTGCCCCCTGTGCCTCTGCCTCCACACTGTCCCCCGCACCCTTTGCTGCCCTTCATCCCCCACTTCTTTCTGCCAGCAGCCGCTACTGCATTTATTACGACATTTACCCACTTTTATAAAACAAAATCACAATATAAATCGCCCAAGAAGTGCAGAAGGTGGCATTTTGACTATGTGGGCAATTTCATCAAGAAATGGATTGAAAATCCAATACCATATAATGATCTCCTAATCTCCTGTACTGGGGCAGCACTGAGAAAGAGGTCAGGAATGTGCTCAAAGCAGAATGCTCTAGACTGGTAATCCATTATAAGGTTTGCCTTACCCTAAATCTAGATCCTGAATTAATCACCTTTCTTTTTAGGATAGGCACAGATCCCTGGAAGGGATTAGAAAGGTCCTTCAATCAGTGCCAGGACTGACTCATGGAAGTTATTGGCCCACTTGCAAGAATTATCGTTATGACATAAGAAGCACAATTTAATGGCCTTCCTTCAGACCTAGACCTTTTGAGAGGTTGGAGCCAAAGGACAATGGTTATTCTTGGCAATGCTAATGCAGGCCTAGATGCCGAAAGACGCAAGGCAGTGTTGAGGAAGATAAACCACAAACTTGGGGACCTAGCTCCCAAAGAAGCCAGTGAGAACCCCATGGGTTTGTTGTTTGAGGAAGACATGGTCAAAAGCCTGGGCAATTATATTGCAACATTGACAGCCCTCGACAAGGCTCAGAACAATATGTGCAGAGAGTCTTCAGTGGAGGTGTTTTTGGGAGGGCCGTCAGAAGTGGCCTTTCTGCTGGGCATGGCTTTTCAAGTTCCCAAATCAATAACCTCAGGCAGAGAACCTATAGCGGAGGCTATCAAGGGGGTTCATTTTATCCCCCAAAGAAGGTTGCTTCTAGTGTGCAGGTGGTAATAAGAATTGTGGCCAAGGAGCAATCAGTTTCTAGGGTAAGTACAGTGAATTCTTCTCTTTCTTCCGCAGGAAGAGTAGGGGGTAGCCTTAAGTATTTTTTCCACGCATTAGAGACTAGTACTCAAGACCCATGGTTTTAAGAAACTGTCAGCGGTTTCAAAATAGATTTCATGGAAACCCCCTTTCAGTACACTCCTTCAAGAGAGTTCATTTTCAGTTCAGACCAACAGAGAGTTGTTGAGGAAGAGATAAAGGCTCTCAGTATGACCCTGGAGGTGAATGATAAAGTGGCAGCAATATCACCAACAGGTGGTACAAGGCATTCCCCCCAATGACACGATGCTTGCACACACATCTCCATGCATCGTGCCCAAAGTGTACACACCTGTTGGTCTGGAGGCCCTTACACCAGTCCATACTGGGGTAGGACCCCATCCACCAGTCGCTCAACTCCTCCGAAGTGAAGACAGAGGCCCTTTCCCCGATCACACGGGTCATGGTAGGTTCCAGACACAGGTCACAGCAGCACACGCAGTGTAGGTGTTCTCTTGTTGAAGGTCAGGAAACAAGTTAGGAATCAGATCGAAAATGGCCGCCGCGTCCCCAGCGGTGTACACCGTCACTGCCGGCGCAGTTCCCCATTGTCTACTGTACTCCTTAGAGCCCCATATTATCCAATGAGGAATTGCACAGCGGTGCAAGACCGCCTTCCACCATGATGCCCAACGTCGGCGGAATTAACTCACTTCCACCTGTCCCTACATACAGGACAGGCAGTCGCCAGTTCATGGAGGAGGACAATGGTCATATCGACATTAACTGCATCACAGCCTAGATTAGCACATACCTCACCATTCCCACTGTCCCATAACATAAATGCACTATGTACACTGAAGTTGTGGCTCCATTGTTCAAATTGTAACAGCCTACTCACTCTTGTGTCCCTTAGATATCTACTGCTGTGAATGAATCAGAGGTGGAGACATACCCCCGTGTACAGACCCCTTGTGGACTTGGCTATGCTGGAGGACAGGCACATTATCCTCACTTATAGACTGGACAGAGTCACAATAACTGAGTTGTTTGCCCAATTGGAGCCAGATCTGATCTTAGCTATCCATCATCCGACTGGGAGCCCTCCTCTTGTGCAAGTGCTATCAGTGTTCCATTTCCTGGAAACTGGTCCTTTCCAAGTGACAGTGGGCTTGGCAGCAGGAATGTCACAGCCAATGTTCTCAATCGTGCTGGCAAGAGTCTTGTCTGCCCTGGTAAAACACATGTGCAGCTACATTTCTTTCCCCCAGGTGGAAGATTTGGCCACTGTGAAGGCCAGATTCTATGCAACGGGACATATCCCCAAATATATTGGGGCGATTGACGGGATACCAATTGCGTTTGTTCCCTTCCACCAGAATGAACAGGTGTTCTGGAATCGTAAGAGTTTCCACTTACTGAATGTTCAAACGGTGTGCCTGGCGGACCAGTACATCTCCCACATCAATGCTAAGTATCGTGGATCGGTGCATGATGCCTTTGTTCTGAGGAATAGCAGCATCCCAAATGCAATGGCCCAACTACAGAGACACAGGGTGTGGCTAATAGGTGAGCCTTGGTCCCCACCCAATGTACGTTAGTGTATGCCTTCAGGTGTCATGCCTATAGCATTGTGTGAGGCTAAATGTTATCCCTCAATACTTGCAGGTGACTCTGGCTACCCAAACCGATCGTAACTGCTGACCCCTGCGAGGAAGGCCAGGACAGGAGGAGAGGAACGTCATAATAAGGCACATGGGCTGCCCAGAAGGAGCATCAAGAGGACCTTCGGCCTTCTGAAGGCCAGGTTCAGGTGCCTCCATCTGACAGGTGGATCCCTGTGCTACTCACCCGAGAAGGTCTGCCAGATAATAGTGGCATGCTGCATGTTGCACAACCTGGCCCTCAGATGTCATGTACCCTTTCTGCAAGAGGAAGAGACTGGAGATGCCCCTGTGGCAGCAGTAGACCCTGAGGAAAGTGAGGATGAAGAGGCTGAGGATGAGGATGAGGATGAGGACAACAGAACATCAGTTATCCGTCAATACTTCAAATGACACACAGGTGAGACAGTGCAACTGACCATTCCTATGACTATTGCTGTATTCTGTGTGGCTGTGGCATGATGGCATTAACTTCCTTTGCATCTCAACTTACTGTCACCTAAGGCTTGTCATTTTACAGATGTTGGTGATAGAACAACTGTGTACTGATGTGCTAACTACAGACAGCTACGGGTCCTTATTTCTATGTTCTCATAGTGTTCAGTTCATTTGCACAAGATGTGACTTTTTCCATAAATGCACATTTTCAAAACATAAAATACTAGTAGTCATGTTGTGTTCAAGGGTGTTTATTGTAGTGCTATGAAATTGATAGAAAAGTGCAATGGAATGGGGTGATGATGGAGGAAGGTCCAGGGTTTTGTTCCATTCTGTTTGTAGCACAGATCCAGTGTCCAAGGGGCCATATGAAGGGGAGCAAAGGCAGTTCAAAGTGGACAAGGTGACAGGGTGGGACAATCAGGAGAGTCTCATTTCCCAGTATTGGTCTTGGCAAGTGTCTCTGGCTTCTGTCTGGTTCGTAGGGAACGTTTGCAGGGTGGTTCACCTTCTGCAGAGGGAGGGGTGCTGGTGGTCTGTGGGTCCTGCCCACTAGCTGCAGCGGAAGTGAAGGGCTGCTCAATGGATTGGCTAGTGGTAGGGGCCCGCTGCTGTGCTGTTGCCTCCCTCATGATGTTGGCTACGTCTGCCAGCACCCCTGCTATGGAGATCAGGGTGGTGTTAATGGTCTGCAAGTCCTCCCTGATCCCCCGATATTGTCCCTCCTGCAGCTGCCTGCTCTTCTGCACATTGTCAAGGATCTGGTCCATCGTGTCCCGGGAATGTTGGTAGGGTCCCAGAATCTCAGAGAGTGTCTCCTGTAGAGTCGGTTCCCTACTCCTGTCCTCCTCCTGGTGCACAGCGGTCCTCCAGGTGTCCCTTTTGGTCTGTGCCTCTTTCCCCTGAATGGTGTGCCCAATACCACTGACCCCAGGTCCCTGATTGTCTTGGGTATGAGGTGTGGACTGTGGTCCCTGTACAGGTGGGCACACTGCTGATCGACGTGTCCTGGGGACAGAGTTGTGGGTACGCTGGGTGGGTGCTGTGGTGTTGGATACTGATGGGGGAGGCTCTGTGGTGGACAGTGAGTGGGCTTGGGGGACCGGCTGTCCAGTGGTCCCTGATGGGCCAGGTTGTTGGCCAGATCCAGAAGTACAGAGTTACTGTTATCACTGGGTGCATCTTCTGTTGGGGGACTGGTTTGTCTTGGCACCTCCTCTCCGCTGACATTGGCTGGGGTACCTGTGGGGATGTAAGTGTTGTATTACGCTTCATGTCTGTGACATCTTGTACATCCCTGGCTTCCCCTCTGTCGTTGGTGTTGCCCTGCCACCTTTTGCCTGTGTATGATGATGTATTGTGTGATTGTTAGTTCCCCTATACTGTGCATGCTTTGGTGATGGGTGTCCATGCAGGGCTGGGAGGACTGTCCATGCGTTAGTATAGCATGCAGGGCTTGGCATTGGGGTTAGTCATATGTGTAGGTGCAGTGTGTGGGATGGAGTGGAGTGATGGGAGTGAGGGTGAGGGGGTATAATGGCAGGTAGGCATGGGGGGTGATAAGTAGTAAATATTGACTTACCAGTGTCCAGTCCTCCGGCTACTCCAGCGAGTCCCTCAGGATGCAGTATTACCTAGACTTGCTCCTGTCATGCTGTGAGCTGTGGGGAGGAGGTGGGCGTCCACCGCCAGTCCTCTGTATGGCGAGCTGGTGCCTTGCTGCAATGAAACGTACCTTCCCCCGTAGGTCGTTCCACCTCTTCCTGATGACGTCCCTTGTTCTTGGGTGCTGTCCCACGGCGTTCACCCTGTCCACAATTCTCTGCCATAGCTCCATCTTCCTTGCAATGGATATCTGCTGTACCTGTGCTCCAAACAGATGTGGCTCTACCCTGACAATTTCCTCCACCATTACCCTTAACTCCTCATCAGTGAAACAGGGGTGCCTTTGTGGGGACATGGGAGTTGTGTGGTGTGTGTTGGTGAGAGTGTGTTGAGTAATGTGGTGGTGTGTGTGATGTGGGGTGCATGAGGGATGTATGGGTGTAAGTGGTGTGTGTGTCTAGTTGTCTCTGTGCTGTTCGTGTCAATCTCCTGACAGTAATTGTTGTTTGTAAAGGGTTATGGGGTCTGTGGGTGTGTGTTTTATTGTGCTATGGATGGGTGGGTGTGGTGTGTGTATGATTGTCCATTGTGTGTTTTTAGTATTGGCCAATATAGTGTTGTTTTGTATGTGGGTGTCCATTTGGAGCGCGTCGGTATGTACCACCAATGGTTTACCGCCGTTGAATGTCTGCCGTGGTGATTCATGGGTCATAATGTGGTGGGCGTTGTTTTGTTGGTGTAACGGTATGGGTATTGGGACCGCCACTTTATCACTGACTTTTGGGCTGGCGGATTTGTGTATATGGCTGTATTCTGTCGGATTGGTGTGTGTGTCACAATATGGTGAACAGATATTCGCCACCACAGCGGTATGTTCGCAGCCTCACCGTGGCGGAAAGTGGGATTTACCGCGAATGTCATAATAAGGGCCAAAGTCTTTGTTAATGAAAGGAACTATTATAGAGGTGAGAAAGGAAGACAGAGTTTTTTGTAAGTACACTATTTTTGATAGATAAAAGGACAAAGGGTGGAGACCTGTTATAAAATTAAGGGATTTGAACAGATTCCTAGTGTACAGACATTTCAAGATGGAAGGGATCCATCTTTTGAGAGACATGTTGCTACAGAATGATTGGTTAGTAAAGTTGGATCTGAAGGATGCTTACTTTACAATTGCCATGGCATAGAACAGCCAGCCGTAACTGCAGTTCTCCTGGCAGAAACGTCTGTTTCACTTTTGTAGCCTACCTTATACGGTTTTATGGATTATGTTGCAACGCCAGTCTAAAGATTTGGATATGGTCAAAACATTGCTGGAGAGACTAGGTTTTATTGTGAACATAGAAAAGTCTGTGCTAACCCTCTCACATACTCAGGAGTTCTTAGGAATCGTGATAGACACAATCTATGTGCTTTTGCATTTGCCAATAAAGAAAATCACCAAGATAAGTAACAAATTTGCTATGTGCTCAAAAAGGAATTTTTGACTCTAGTAGAGAGGCTGATAGGTTTAATTTCTTCTTTGATCCAGGCAGTATTTCCAGGTTGATTGCACTATTGTGCATTACAAAGAGTAAAGGCACTAGCCCTCAGGGCAGGATTGTGATATGGGGACAAGATAGCTCTAGCTCAAGAGATGAAGAAGGAATTGAGTTGGTGGCTATAGAATTTAGATGCTTGAAATGGGCGAGCAATATTTGGATGCTTCCTGGAGTTCATTTTGTAATCAGATGTGAGTCTAACTGGCTAGGATGCATGCTGGAGTGATGAGGAGACTAGTGGATTGTGGTCAAACATAGAGACAATACATTACATAAATTATCTGGTGTTGACAGCCTAGCTTTATGCCCTCATGAGTTTCAAGGACTGTTTACAAGGCAGAGCTGTTTTGTTGAAAATGGACAATGTTTCTGCAGTGGCTCATGTAAATCACTTAAGAGGCATGAGGTCCCTTGGTCTTTCAGATTCAGCCAAGAGATCTAGATGTTTTGTTTAGAACACAAAATTAGTTTGAGGGCAGAATATTTGCCTTGGAAGGCCAATGCATCTGCGGACTGGAATTCAAGATTCTTAAGAGATTACAGCGACTGGAAGTTTGACTGGGAGTGTTTAAAAAACTAGATCAGTTCTGGGATCCACTGGAGATAAACTGTTTGAGAGAACACTGACCTTTCAACTGAAGAAATATTACAGTTGGATACCAGATCCAGGAGCTCTAGCAGTAGATACATTCTTACAGAGTTGGGGGACGGGAACGTTTATGCTTTTCCTTCCTTTGAAATGATTCAGAGGGCTCTGCAGAAAGTGAGAAGGGAGAAGTGTTCCCTTGTGCTAGTAAGTCCATTTTGAGAATCACAGGCATGGTTTGGTTTCCAATGGTTATAGAGCTAGCATGCAAATATCCTTTCTGTCTTCATGTCATGGCGGGTCTGTTGAGAGACGTAGATGGAGAAAAACATACCCTAGTTTAGACAGGGACTTTGAACCTTCTTGCTTGGAAACTATCAGGAGATCTTCGGGCCTTTCGGAAAAGGCTGAAGAACTGCTTGAAGAATCTTGGGTACCAGGAACCTGATGTTGATATTCAGAGATTTGGAAGTGTTGGGTATGTTGGTGCGTGGAAAGAGATTTGGATCCTGTGGAGGCTCCTATAGAGGAGGTAGTAAACTTCCTAGTGGAACTGTTTGATAAAGGCCTTTGTTGCAAAACTATTAATTGTTACCGATCAGCTTAATGGCAAGAGTATAGGAAAAAATATTGTGGTTTGTAGAGTTCTTAAGAAAATCAGGTTAAAAGGCCTCCTAAACCAAGGTATGATGCCTTTTGGGATGTCAATATGGTTCTAACCTTTTTTTCTTTATGGCTGGGTAATAGATATTTAGATCTGAAAAGACTAACTATGCAGCTAGCCTCCTCGTTGTGCCTAATTTCTTGTCTTAAAGTTTCTGATGTCAAGGCATTGGAGGGAAGTAACAGGGTTCATAACCCCATTAGAGTAACATTTGATATTACAAAGAGATCCAAAACTATGTCAGATACTATTTTTCATCCAAGATTTAATGGGTGCAGTGGATTGTATGAGAGAATATGATTATCAAATGGATGAGTTTCACCCTGATGGAATAAGCCAATGAATGATTGCCTTTGTGAAACCATTTAAAGTAGTAACTAAAGCCACTATTGCTAGAAAAAAGGAGAAATATAAATATATGTGTTTTATATAGAGTTACATTGTTTGATGTACACCTAATATTTCTGTTCAGGCTCTTTAATAAAGAATTTTTCAGCCTGAAGAAAGAGCAAGTTTTGCACTTAAAGAGGAGGATGATTCTGTGCATGGACCTTATATATTTTGTGAAGATTCTATTCTGGATTGTTTATGTTTACGTGTTATGACTTTAAAGTGCTGTGTGAATTAGCATTAAAGAGATTAATGCACAATGCTAGCCTCCGTCTCTTTAATGAAATGTAGGTACTCGTTGCACTATATTTGGAGAATCACTATTCTTATGTTGCTCTAGCATAGTGTTCACTGCACAGCATTTCAGCCTCACACGACATCACCGTTGCATAACGAGCCGCACCAAGATGTGCAGAAGAAACACTCAGCAATAAATCAATGTTTATTACAGAAAATGTAGATTTCTATAAAATAAAAAAATCCACAAAGAGATATAAACTTAAATAGTAATTTAATGTCACAAAATACAATATGTAGATAACTTCAACAGTTCTCAGATTAAAAGTGTAGTGTGGGGAGGTGAAGAATACAGGATCATTGGGTTTAATGGCATCAAAGGCTCGGGCACTACTCGTTGACACTAGCCTTTACTAGGCACCCCGCTGGAGCACTCTCTTTGCTGCCATCCCTCTTCGATAAATTTGAAACTGCAAATCCCATTGCCCAGTCCGAGGTGGTCATCAACTGGTACATGGCTTCCCTGACTCTCCTGGCAACTCTCGCATTTATAAGCGGCTAAGGCCAGTTCCACCTTAGACGGCCACAGAGGGGGCAGAAATACTGCAAATGCACTGCTATCTCCATAGCTAACCCCCCAAGAATACACACAAGCTCTCTTCCTGCGGCAAGCGTGCAGCAACCACCTATATATTACCTACACACTGGCACCTGGTGCCGTAACCGTGGCAAGTTAAACTGCACCCAAATATGAATTACCAGCCCCAGTAATATTGAGCTACATCCAAATATGCATTTATTTTCTGGCAGAGGTATTCTGCTGCAGTGTTCTCTGCACGGAAACTATGATAGGTATTATAATTCTTGGCACAGGTATTCTCCTGTGATTCTGAAATCATAATGGTTATAATATTGCCTGGTACAGTATTTCAAACTAGTGTGATTCTTCTTCGTACTGGGGTAGTGACTGACTATTGCCAAAAGCCTTTCCAGATCCTAATTTGGATTTATAACAAACCACTGTGCCATACTGCATGAAATATTCAAGGCCAATAAGCCCACATGCTGGCTGGAAGTCCTATTACCGTCAGTGGTCGCTGGAGATTACACTGTAATCTTCGATTCTATGGTTACTACTCTGCTAAATAGTTCACGGTTGCTGAGATAGGTCCTTATGCCTCCCGTCGATTAGTTTGATCCTGGCAAGCGCAATACGAAAGAAAGCTGCTGCAAACTTCATGGGTCTTCATGAGTTCTTGAACTCTCATCATGCAGGAGTCCATCTCTGGCACAGAACTGAGACTGCCTCGGTGAATGCCAGGTATGATGTCCAGTACATGGCAGATCAAGGAGAGCTCTCCTTAGGTCTGTAACATGTAGACCGTGGACTTTACCCCGCTTGACACTTATCCTACAGTCTTTACAAAGCACATAAGTACCACGCAGATAAGTGATTCCCCTAGTTTACCTTTACCACGCATTCTTTACCACACTGTACGTTACTCAGCACATAAAGGTGCAGGTAGAGGTAAAGGGGGTTTAGGGTCACTAAAGGGTAATGATTATTTTAGGATTTACGGTTGGGTAGAGGTAAAGCAAAGATGGTTGAATTTACGGTATAGAGGTGGCAATGATAAAGGGAGACAGGTGATTTTAGGGTTAAGGGTGAGTAGTGGTAAAGGGATGTAAGGCTTATTTTAGGGTTTTAGGGGTGGGTAGCAGTGAAGAAGTCATGGATGTATTTGGGCTGTGTGGGTGGGAAGGGGTAAAGAGGCTAGGGGTGATTTAAGGGTTAAGGGGGTGGGTAGTGGTAAAGGGACATAAAGGGTGGGGAGAGGTAAAAGGGATAACTGGTCAATTTAGGGGTGTGTAGAGGTAATGGGAGGGAAGGGTATTTTTTCAGGGTTTAGGGTAACTAGAGATAAATGGTTTTGCAGGGTTTAGGAGTCGGGTAGAGGTAAAGGGAGGTAAGGTTGATATTAGGGTTTAGGGGTGGGTAGAGGTAAATGGGGTAAGGGTGATTTAGGATAAAAGAGTGGATAGAAGTAAAAGGGATAAGGGTTGATTTAAATTAAAGGAATGAGTAGAGGTAAAGAGTTTGCGGTGGGTAGAGATATATGGAAGTAAGGCAGTTGAAAAGGTGGATTTGGGGATACCCTCAAAACAGATCCTTAACAAAAATAGGTTTGAGAGTAATCTCCCAAAACAGACCCCCTAAAAATGGGGGGGTTGAGGCAGGGTCACACCCTCTCTTTCTTTACCTATATAGAGAGCTTTTTCTTTATTATACCTTACTCTCTCTCTCTCAATATTTATACATGTATATATATATATATTTATATAGATAGATAGATAGATAGATAGATAGATAGATAGATAGATAGATAGATAGATAGATAGATAGATAGATAGATATGGTTGTGTGTGTGTTAGACCTGACAGCCTTAGGCTTAGGCTTATCCCCCAACTTTTTGCCTGCTTTCCTCCATTTTTCTGACACTGTTTCTGTTGGTTTTCGGACTCCAGTGCTAAAGTGCATATGATCTCTCCCCTAATGTGTCCAGGGCCTGTAAATTAAATGCTACTAGTGGGCCTGCAGCACTGATTGTGCCAACCACCCAAATAGCCCCTTAACCATGTCTCAGGCCTGCCATTGCAATCCCCGTGTGTGCAGTTTCACTGGCACTTCGACTTGGCATTTAAAACTACTTGTCAAGCCTTAAACTCCCTTTTGCTACATGCAGGTCACCCCTAAGGTAGGCCTAGGTGACACATAGGGCAGGGTGCTATATATATATATATGTTTTACATATCCTGGTAGTGAAACAATCATAAATTAATTTTCCACTACTGTGAGGCCTGCTCCTCTCATAGACTAGCATTAGCAGAATCTACTTTTAAGTGGTAGATTCTGATCTGGAAGACGTAATCATGTCATATTTGGTATTGCCAGAATGATAATAGAAAATCCTGCTTACTGGTGAAGTTGGATTTGATATTTCTATTTTAGAAATGACACTTTTAGAAAGTGGGCATTTCCTTGCATTTACTGCCATCCGTGCCTTACAGCCTGTCTCCAATCCACGTTTGGTCTGTGCTGGTTGACAGCTCCCCTTGTGCATTCCACCCAGAAAACCACAAAGGACACTCAGTCACATCTACATTCATCTGCATATGGAATGGGTGTTCCTGGGCAGGAAGGGTTAAGGGGTTCACACTTACATTTCAAAGGCAAGTGGCCTGCCCTCACACAAAGGACTGATAACCCCCCACAGGGATCCTAGAAGACAGGACTTGGCTGAAAGGAGAACCTGTGCACTTCACAACCACTCTTTGAAGTTTCCCCCTCTTCAAAAGCATTTTAGGGTATATAAACTGGGTCTCTGACCCTACCAAATCAGACACTTCTGGACCAACACCTGCACTCTGTCAGAGGAACTACCTGGCTGCCCAAATGACTCATGTGGACTGCTTTGCTGAGAAGGACTGCTGCCCTGCTTGTTGCCCTGCTGCCCAGCTGGCCTCTGACTCTGCTGGAAGGACTCTGCCTTCCTACTGAAGTGCTCTCCAAGGGCTTGAATTGAGTTTGTCTCCTGTTTTTGAAGCCTCAGGGCCAATAGAGACTTCACTTCTTCAAAGAAACTTCTTGTGCGTCGAAAATTGATGCAACACCTGCAGAAATTGACACAAAACCTGCATCTTTGCTGGAAAATCGTCACACTGATGAACAGAATGAGGCAGTACCGACTCCCGACGGAGAATTCAATGCAGCGCCTGCGGACGAAGGTAATTCGATGCATTGCCTACCAGATAGAAGCAGCGCCTGGTCCTTCTACTAGCCTGTGAAGGATTTTCAACACAGTGTCTCTGGGTGTCAAAATACCCCTGCATGACAGTGAGGAACCAAGACTGCGCGCCCTTAAAAACTGTGCAATCCCTTGCAGCCGAGAAAGAAAAAATGCATTGTCTGTGCCATGCCAGGTTAATCCGAAGCAACACCTGCGGTCTCAGCACCTCGTTATTTTTTATGAATCCCAGATACTGTGTGTTACAAAGAAACAACTATTGATTCCTAAGGCTTGAGACTCTTTTAAAACTTTTAGAAGTAATATTTCAGCTTGTGTTTATTGGATCTTTTTCGTTTTGACTTTTTTTATTCAGATAAATCTTATCTATCTTTCTAAACTTGTGTGGTGTATTTTTGTGGTGTTTTCACCATGTTACTGTATGATTTATTGCACAAATACTTTACACATTGCCTTCTTAGTTAAGTCTGACTGCTCAGTGCCAAGCAACTAGAGGGTGGGCACAGGATAATTTGTGTTGTGACTTACCCTTACTAGGATTGTGGTCCCTAATTGGACAAGGGTGTATACCTATGCCAACTAGAGACCCCATTTCTAACAATATATGTATGGGTGTATGTATGTATGTATATATATGTATATATATATATGTATATATATACATATATATATATAGAGCATGATGATATATATCATCATAATATATATTTATATATGTTATAGTAAATGTAAGTTGAAACATAACGTTTTAAATAAAATAAAAAATCACCTGTTATAGTTAAATAAAGTAACTATACTTTGAGCATTCACCTTTTCAGGGTTTTTTAGTTTAAAATGTTACATTTGCATTTTACTGTGCATTCACTTTAACCTTTGCTGTATTTTTTTAATGTAAAGTAAGATATTTTACCATACCTAACAATAATGTCACTTTAACCTTTGTTTTTTTCAGTGAATGTCTAAGATTCTTTTAACGTAAAGTAATATGTAGATCCACCCCACTACACTCAAATGCCTCCCCCAGCCTCCGGCTGTGCATCGGGAGGGATTGGCTGCAGGGCCTGTCCTGCAGCCATGCCCTGCACCTGTGGCCAGGCTCTGCACTCAACTGACAGCCTGCTCTGCACATATTCACTTAACTATAACGTCACTTTAACCTTTGATTTTTTCAGTGAATTTCTGAGGTTTTTTTTATGTAAAGAAAGATATTTTTACCATACCTATCAATACCGTCACTGTAACCTTTTTTCTGTGAATTTATAATTTATTTTCTTATGTAAAGTAATTACCATTTCCACCCCCTCCACAAGCAGGTCTGTGAGGACAATCTCATCTTGTGCCCTGCTGCGCCCAGACAAAGGCTGGATTGTACACAGGGCCTGCCCTGTGAACATGCACTGCACCTGTGGCCAGGCCCTCCATCCAACCCGCCTGCGGGCAGCTGACACCTCACTGTGCACAACCTTCAGCCATGCACAGCATGGGCTTGGCCCCAGGTGCTGACCTGACCCAAGGGATGCCAACTCCACCATTCTTATCATTTTTTCGATTCCTCCAAACTCTTGTGGGAGTAAGGGGGAGTCGCACTACCTCCTGCAAGAGTCCCTAGGGATAACAGCAACCCAAATTTTGCTTTTTTTTTATTTTTCCCCGGGGGGTCTCTCTGCTCCTCTTCTCCCCCACCTCAAGATCCGGGGGTCTGGCCCCTTATACTTTATTTTATCTTTTTTTCATTTTCAATGCGTTATAATGGCTGTTGAGTTAAGGCATATAGAGTAAAGACCCATGTTGTAACATCTGATAGTGCTATGTTAGATCTCCTGATATGATTCTATGCCATGGTCCACATCCTTCTGCTGGATCTTCTGACATAAGAGGTTGCAGTGTTGCACCTGACTCGGGGTTGGTTTATGTTGTTCTTGCAGAGACCGGACAGAATGCACCTGGGACCTTTCACATCGTGTTTGATACCTGGAAGATGTTCCATAACTCAGGATACACCTCGAAAGCTCCACATTTGTTTAACATAACATTAGGCCTCGATGGAACTGTTCAATGGGCAAGGTCGACATTTCCATCCCTACACGGGCAGCACGCAGAGATCCAGTTTGACAATGGAGCAGGTGATCATTTCAGGAAGGACTTGTCACGCTGGTGTAAGGTTGCATAGTAGATGAGAACTGGTGGTTTAATGCTTAATGTAGCTAAAATCAAGGTGATGTTATTGGGGGCTAAGAATCTAGTTCCGGCTCATATTCATTGATGCAGCTCCTAGTATTTGTGTATTGTTCCGTGAAAGTTTACAAGCAAAGTAAAGACGTACAACCTGCATGGGCTTCTGATTTGAGTTTAAAGACGGACAGTGACCAAAGAATACTGGGTTAAACTATGTCAGTTTCGCACTATTTTTGTTTTGTATCCCTAGACTGTAAGGCTGTGTTTGGGGAAGTGATTGATTCTAACGTGGAGTAGGGTAATACCACTGCAGTGCAATAGGTATATTCTTCGAAATTAAGAACAATTGAAAGGAGGAAAAATGTCATTTTCCTTAGAGCACACTAACTCAGTAATCAAGAAATATACAATAATTATTAACCACTCGATGAACCACTAACTGACATACAGAGGAGAATGCTACGCACCACCAAGCGCTTCAATGCCTTACCAGGGTAGTAAGCGCTATATAAATGCAATTGAAATACAGTAGCTATGAGATGTGGATGTTTTATTCATTAGCTCGTCGATATTTATGATTGGATGAATGTCAACATCTTGGCTCCTGGCGCCCTGCACAACGTACCAGATGTCTGGAGATAGATATGCTATCCTTGGCCAAAAGCTGGGTAATCTACAGCCAAATCAAATCTGGCAGGAACGCTCACTGCTTTTGTTTCGGAGAACAGTGAAAAAAGGTCTTTCTTTGGGGCTGTGCACCCCTTTAAATCTGGCTCTAAAACCCATACTCGTCATGCACATTTGCGCAACAAGAACGGGGCTGGCGCGCTCGCTCTTTGAACACGAGGCTGTCTGGAAACCCGTAATTTTGGTGAACTTTCGTCAGGTGTTAACATGAATTAGCAACAAAGGTGGCCCTCAGACTTAGAACTGTGATACCACGGGAGGCACTGTTATCTTCGGTTTTCATCTAAATTACGACACCAAAATCCATCACCGATTTACATCAGAATACCAAGTGATTCATTCCTGAAAATATGTACGTTAAGCAGTATATAGCAAGCAGCATATCAAAGACATGCTCACAACGAGCGTGACTATAATCTTGAAAATATAATACTGAAGTGCATAAAATTAAAAATAAACTGCCCATCGGTTAACCCACTAACGAGTACTCTAAGCCCCGGTTCTAACCTGACGGTACCTCGAATTTAGCCAGAAGCCTCACACATCCTTATATTGACGCAAAACCGAGTCACCCCTAGAATTAGTCACAGCCCTAGCCCCTGACGTCAACCGGAAGCCCAGTGCTAGCATTCTTTTTACATTTCATCAGTTTCGCTAAAAAGACTTGAGTTTAGATTCAGAATTCAGAATTTCAAAATTAAAATGATAGCTTTACATGTTTGATATTTATGGTACACAAGTTTTCGCCGAATTTGTCACCATGACCACCACCTACTGGCAGAAGGGTCCCTGGATGCCCAAGAGCTGCGGGAATCCCTATGGGACGCCCATTGATGGAGAGGTGCTCTAGGGAGGGGGTGTGCCCATTAATAGAGGGGTGACCTAGGGGTGACATGGGGGTGGGGGTTGCTAATTTTTGCAGGGGTGCTCTGGAGAGGGAGTATGGCTATTAATAAAGGGGTGCTCTGGGGCAAGTGTATGCCCAGTGATGGAGGGGTGCTCTGGAGAGGGAGTACGTTCATTGATGGAGGGGGTGACCTGGGGAGTGTGAATGCTCAGTGAAGGAGGGGTGTTCTGGGGCAGGTGTATGCCCAATGATGGAGGGATGCTCTGGGGCAGGTGTATTCCCAGTGATGGAGGGGTAGTCTGGGCCAGGTGTATGCTCAGGGACGGAGGGGTGCTCTGGGGCAGGTGTATGCACAATGATAGAGGGCTTCTCTGGGACAGGTGTATGCCCAATGGTGGAGGAATGCTCTGGGGCAGGTGTATGCCCAGCGATGGAGGGGTGCTCTGGGGCAGGTGTATGCCCAATGACGGAGGGATGCTCTGGGGCAGATGTATGCTCAGTGACGGAGGGGTGGTCTGGGACAAGTGTATGCCCAATGACGGAGGGGTGCTCTGGGGCAGGTGTATGCCCAGTGACGGAGGGGTGGTCTGGGACAGGAGTATGCCCAGTGACGGAGTGATGCCCTGGGGCAGATGTATGCTCAGTGACGGGGGTGCTCTGGGCCAGGGGTATGCTCAGGGACGGAGGAGTGGTCTAGGACAAGTGTATGCCCAATGACGGAGAGGTGGTCTGGGGCAGGTGTATGCCAGTGATGGAGGGGTGGTCTGGGGCAGGTGTATGCCAAGTGACGGAGGGGTGCCCTGGGGCAAGTGTATGCTCAGTGAAGGAGGGGTGGTCTGGGGCAGGTGTATGCCCAGTGAGGGAGGGGTGCCCTGGGGCAGGTGTATGCTCAGTGATGGAGGGGTGGTCTGCGGCAGGTGTAAGCTCAGTGACGGAGGGGCGTCTGGGGCAGATGTATGCTCAGTGACGGAGGGGTGCTCTAGGGCAGGTGTTTGCTCAATGACGGAGGGATGATTTGGGCAGGTGTATGCACACTGATGGAAGGGTGCTCTGGGGCAGGTGCTCTGGAGCAGGCGTATGCCCACTGATGGAAGGGTGGTCTGGTGCAGGTGTATGCTCAGTGACGGAGGCGGGGTCTGGGGCAGGTGAATGCCCAGTGATGGAGGGGTGCTCTGGGGCAGGTGTATGCTCAGTGACGGAGGGGTGCTCGGTGGCAGGTGTATGCCCAGTGGCGGAGGGGTGGTCTGGTGCAGGAGTATGCCCTCCGGTCTGGGGCAGGTGTACGCTCAATGACGGAGGGGTGGTCGGGGGGAGGTGTATGCCCTCCGGTCTGGGGCAGGTGTATGCTCGGTGACGGAGGGGTGGTTTGGTGCAGGTGTATGCCCAGTGACGGAGGGGTGCTCTGGGACCGGTGTATGCTCAATGACGGAGGGGTGCTCTTGGGCCGGTGTATGCTCAATGACGGAGGGGTGGTCTGGGGCAGGTGTATGCCCAGTGATGGAGAGGTGCTCTGGGGCAGGTGTATGCCCAGTGACGGAGGGGTGGTCTGGGGCAGGTGTATGCTCAGTGACGGAGGGGTGCTCTGGGGCCGGTGTATGCTCAATGACGGGGGTGCTCTGGGCCAGGGGTATGCTCAGGGACGGAGGAGTGGTCTAGGACAAGTGTATGCCCAATGACGGAGAGGTGGTCTGGGGCAGGTGTATGCCCAGTGATGGAGGGGTGGTCTGGGGCAGGTGTATGCCAAGTGACGGAGGGGTGCCCTGGGGCAGGTGTATGCTCAGTGAAGGAGGGGTGGTCTGGGGCAGGTGTATGCCCAGTGAGGGAGGGGTGCCCTGGGGCAGGTGTATGCTCAGTGATGGAGGGGTGGTCTGCGGCAGGTGTAAGCTCAGTGACGGAGGGGCGGTCTGGGGCAGATGTATGCTCAGTGACGGAGGGGTGCTCTAGGGCAGGTGTTTGCTCAATGACGGAGGGATGATTTGGGCAGGTGTATGCACACTGATGGAAGGGTGCTCTGGGGCAGGTGCTCTGGAGCAGGCGTATGCCCACTGATGGAAGGGTGGTCTGGTGCAGGTGTATGCTCAGTGACGGAGGCGGGGTCTGGGGCAGGTGAATGCCCAGTGATGGAGGGGTGCTCTGGGGCAGGTGTATGCTCAGTGACGGAGGGGTGCTCGGGGGCAGCTGTATGCCCAGTGGCGGAGGGGTGGTCTGGTGCAGGAGTATGCCCTCCGGTCTGGGGCAGGTGTACGCTCAATGACGGAGGGGTGGTCGGGGGGAGGTGTATGCCCTCCGGTCTGGGGCAGGTGTATGCTCGGTGACGGAGGGGTGGTTTGGTGCAGGTGTATGCCCAGTGACGGAGGGGTGCTCTGGGACCGGTGTATGCTCAATGACGGAGGGGTGCTCTGGGGCCGGTGTATGCTCAATGACGGAGGGGTGGTCTGGGGCAGGTATATGCCCAGTGATGGAGAGGTGCTCTGGGGCAGGTGTATGCCCAGTGACGGAGGGGTGGTCTGGGGCAGGTGTATGCTCAGTAACGGAGGGGTGGTCTGGGGCAGGTGTATGCTCAGTGATATGGGTGGGTGCTCTGGAGCAAGTGTATGCTCAATGACGGAGGGATGATTTGGGCAGGTGTATGCCCAATGGTGGAGGGGTGCTCTGGGGATTGGCTGTGCCTATTTATAGACGGTCGCCCTGAAAAATAGTTTTTCTCATTGATGGAGGGGTGCTCTGGGGAGAGGTTTGTCTAGTGATGGAGGCATGTCCTGGGGGTGGGGGTATGCCCGTCAAGATGTGCCCCTTGGAGTGTGTGTGCCTTCTAATCAAGGAGGGCTCTGGGGATTGCTCATGCCTGTCGACGGAGGGGCGCGCTGAAGGAGGGGTGTGCCCATTGATCGAGGGGTGCTCTGGGGAGGGGTTTTGGTTTTGATGGAGGCATGCCCGGGGGCTGGCGGGGGTAGGGTTGCATTCCCTTGGAGATGGTCTCTGTGGAGAGTGTATGCCCTGTAAACAAGGAGGGCTCTGGGGATTGTCTATGCCTGTTGACGGAGGGGCGCTCTTAATGAGGAGGGTGCCCATTGATGGAGAGGGGCTGCGAGGTGGGTGTGTGAGGGTCGGCCCATGGATAGAGGGGCTCTCAGCGAACACTGCCCAGATCCTAGTCCTTGTCTGTTCCTACTCTGCAGGGGCCACGCCCAGTGGCGGACTGGCTGAAGATGGAGTGACATCACCTCGATGAAGTTACTGTACTTTCCATAAAGCACTTGGTTGGAGCCAGACAAAGGAATACGGTGACGTCCGCCCCACTCTCCTTTGACTGTACGCCCCCCGCCTCTTCCATGCCCCCCCTCACCAGCTTTTAGTGCACCAGCTGAGCCCCCTCTTATCTCTGCCCTCTTACTCAGAGTAGAGTGCCTAAGTAATTAGGAGTTAATTCATTAGGCCCGGGGAGCCTTCCGCTAATGGATTTTACTTTTTGTCTTATTGGCCCCCACTTCGGAACCCGTCAGCTAACGACACCGCAACCCCCCTGGGAGCGGGAGATGGGATGGGATGGAGAGAGCCTCATCTTTAATATCTGTAATGGTGTCAGGTGCGGAGAGGCGGGCGTCGAGCCCATCTGTCATGTTGGGGAGGGGGAGCGCTCGTGTCCAGAACAGAGACAGAACGACCCTGCTGAAGACGCGCGCCTCCGATGCGTCTCCGGGGAGAGAGCACCTATTCCGGAAGAGGATGTAGGGCTGGGTGGGAGCAATAAAGAGCGGTTAATCGGAGGAGTCCTTGGAGTCATGACAGAAGGGTGAGGCATACCTCTCAAACCTTTGAGTCTCCATGGAGGGTACAACAGGGTTTGTGGAGGGCGGTCCCAGTTAAATCAACCGAAGTGAAACCGTTTTGAGAGAGTGAAGAAGGATTTGAGGACCGCCAAGGTCTGACTGGGATAGAAATATCCCAAAGTAAGATTGCCCCATTAGTAAATGAGATATCTAAAGAAGTGGCCCTCATTTGCAAAGCAAGGCAGTTTAAACTTTTAAAGACACGTTTGTATAGCTGCAAAATTGAATTGCTTGGAGCTTGCTGCAGGCAATGTTTGAATTAATATCGGGGAAATTAACAGTAAAAACCGGCCCAGCAGACCATAAAAAAGGGCCACAACAGCCACAAAAACCATCCACAAACTGACCAGTCAGACTAGCCAGCCAAGTACTGCCTGATTGTCTTATAGGCCAGTTTGTCCCTGGGGCAGGTGGTCCCATTCAAGTCAATGGGAGACGCAACCCTTGTTTGCAGGATTAAGGTGAACTCTAAGGAAGTTTACTGGATAACCAATCATTGGCAAAGCCAATAGGTCTCACCCATGTGAAAGTTATTGGCTTTGCCAATGTCTTTTAGCCATGTTGTACAGCTTTCAGAAAAAAAGTGCTACTATGCGGCCAGCGTTCACCATGTCATAGTGTTTTTTTTCTTATAGCAGGGGAGGGCGGGTGAATAAACAAGAGGGGTTTTGGTAGAGGGAATTTGCAACACTGACTACGAGGGGATGGGAAGGGAAAATTCGCAATACAGATAACAGGGGTGGAAGGGAGGAATTTGCAACACAAACAATGGGGGTGGGTTATGGGCAAGAACGCAACACGGACAATGGAGGGGTGGGAAGGGATAAAGGCAACAGTGAAAATGGGGACAGTCAACAATGAGCAAGCAACAGAGAAAGAATAAGAAAAAAAGTACTTCAATCCCAGCAAGAGCAGCAGCAGCAGGAGGACACCAATCAAAGCCAATTAATCTGTACTCAGGCTGTGCTCCACAGGAGAGAAGAGGAAATGAAGCCGACACATGCTGCCCAGTTAGGAGGTAGAGAATAAGAGTGACAATGAAACAAAGAATGGCAAGCAATGGGTGGGCTGTATGCCCATTGTATACAAAATCTCTTGCAATAAGAGCGCATGCAACACATGCCTTGTCGCAGGCAAGCCCTAAAAAGACAGTGGGTTGAGACAAAAAATCACAAGGGAAAGATACTACATGTGTCTGTGATTGAAACCAATACCATACAAGCATGGCAAAGTCAACAGTTTTGTTTTTAGGTCTCACATTAGCCAATATATTTTCATTTTATTAAAATTATGTATATAATATACTATGGGGGTTTTCAGTCAGCCCTCTTCAAGAGTTGGTTTGCTTTTGTTTCATTCACATTTTTATTTCACTTACTACAGCAAACAGCATAGGGCAGCAGGTCAGTCCACTTTAGCTATTGGCTAATTTCATTTCTTTGTGAGTGAAGGCATTCTGCCCTTCCACAGGGAGCGCAGCCCCACACAAAGTAGTTGTCTTCAGAGCCAGAGACTATACTGGCAATGTGTACCTGAGACCAAAACCACATATTTTTCCTTCAATTGACGATGGCCAAACAGCTTCCCCAGAAACAATGTGCAAAAACCATGACAAAAAGGCACCAATAAAGCCAAAAGGCTAGTGGCCAACCCCAGACCTACAGGCTTTGCCATTATATGTTTGGTCAGTTGAAAGTTTTTGGTACTTTCTAAGCCACAACTTTCTTACCATTCATCCTTAACTGGGTCTTTGGGTGCAGCTACTCTCACATTTGTTAGTGTTTCCCAAGTGAGCAAATACTGGCACAAGTCGAAGTTTCCATTAAAGTGCTCTGACCTGGCAGTTGAACCTTAGGGAAGTGGTAGTTTTTCCAAGTAAAACAATCAATGCTAAACCCAACACATATCTCCTTTTTAGGGTCGAGCCTGTGGGTCCACGCGGTAGCACATGCGCCTCGCTTGCAAGACTCTGCTGTGTACAGTAAAGGGCTTGGAGCCCACGTCGCTTACCATTTATTGGCTTGCGTGACACTCTTTTTTACAGCCTCATAATTCAGCAGTGCAGGTCTGGCTTCATTTCTGTTCCGCTCTGTGGAGCAGGGACCAAGCACTGATTGATTCAACCTAATCAGTGCTCCCGGTGTGATCAAGGTTCTATTTTGTTCTTAACTTCTATTGCCCTGCAAATATTAGGCTTGTGAATGGCAAAAACATGCCCAACAGGACAAACAAAATTGCAAAGTTTTATTTTTTTTATAGCTAACTTTCTTTTATTTTGACTTTCCACTCGTGCTTTCTTTTCCTTTTTTTTGGCTCATGGGTGCGCTTTTCAAAAGATGGTGATTATCTTGTTCGAAATATTGCAGAGCAACATTGTCTCTTTATTATGTGAATTTCTGAAATGTTGCTTTAACACATAATTGTACAGTATGCCCCAGTCCACCCCACTGCAATCCTCGCAACCCAACCCACCCCTATCTAATCTAATCTGCCCCACTCTAATTCGCCCCACTCTAATCCAAAACAATCTGCACCAGTCCAAAACAATCTGTCCCACTCAAATCTGCCCCACTTCCATCTGCTCACTCTAATCCAAAACAATCTGTCCAGCTCCAATCTGCCCCACTCTAGTCTGCCCCACTCCAATCCAAAACAATCTGTCACACCCCAGTCCGTCTGACTCCAATCCAAAACAGTACACCCCACTCCAATCCAATCCACCCCACCCCACACCATCCCAGTTCACTCCACTCCCATTCAATCCACCACACTTTTTCCAATCCAATCCACCCCACTCCAATCTATTTCACGTAAATCCACCCTAATATAATCTAAAACAATCTGCCCCACTCCAATCCACCCCACTACAATCTGCCCCATTCCAATCCAAAACAATCTGCCCCACACTAATCCAAATCAATCTGCCGCACTCCAGCCTGCCCCACTCTAATCCAAAACAATCTTCCTCACTCCAATCTACCTTCTTAAACCCAAAACAAACTGCCCCACTCCAATCTGTTTAAATCTGCCCCACTCCAGTCTACCCCACTTCAATCCAAAACAACCCCCCACTCCAACCTGCCCCACCAAACTCCAATCCCAAACAACCCACTTCAATCCAAAACAATCTGTTCCACTCCAATCCACCGCACCCTAATCCAGTCCACTCCACTCCATCTCAATTCACCCAATCCAATCACATCAATGCTCCCCACTACAATCCAGTCCACCCCACCCCAATCCAATCCACCCCAATCCAGCCAAATCCAATCTACTCCACCCCAATCCAATCCAATACATCCATCCCAATCCAGTCCAATCCACCCCATTCCAGTTCATTCCAACCCATTCTGGTTTGACCCACCCCACTCCAGCCAATCCACTCCACTCTAGTCCGATACACCTCACTCCAATACAACCCACCCTATTCCAATCCAATCCACCCACTCCATTCCATCCTGCCCCAATCCAACCCACTGTACTCCAATCCAACTCACCGCACTCAGTTCCAATCCAATCCACCCCACTCCAATCAAGTCCACTGTTGCCCAATCCACTTCACTCGAATTCTATCCACCCATACCACCACAATCCATCCCATTCTGATACAATCTATTTTAATCCACTCCACTCCACTCCACTCCAATCAAGTCCACATTAATCAACCCTACTCCAGTCCAATCCACCCCATTCCAAAACCACCTTAATCTAGCCCATTTCCATCCAGTCCACCCCTCTCCATTCAATCCAGCCCACACAAACCAATCCACACCACACCAATCCAATCCACCCCACTCCAATCCAATCCACCCCGCACCAATCCAAACCACCTCACTCCAATCCAGTCCAAGCCATTCCAATCCACCTGACTCCAGTCCAATCCACCACAATCTACTGCACCCCCCAGTCAACCCCACTCCAATCCAATCCACCTCACTCCAAACCAGTCCAGTCCAGTCTAATCCAATCCACCTTACTCCAGTCCAATCCACTACAATTCACTCCAATCCACCCCACCTCAATCCAATGCAATCAACCCCACCCCAATCCACCGCATCCCAATTCACCCCACCCCACCCCAATCCAGTCAACCAACCTCAATCCAATCCACCCCACTCAATCCAATCCACCTCACTCCAATCCACTCCACCCCACCCCAATCTGATCCACCCCAATCCGATCCACCCCACTCCAGTCCACCCAACTCCAGTCCATCCCACTCCAAACCAACCCACCTCACTCCAGTCCGCCCAACCACTGTCCACACCATTCCAAACAATCCACCTCACCTCACTGCAATCCATACCAGGCCAATCCACCCAACTCCAAACTCAATTCCAATCCACCCCTCTCTAATCCTATCCACCACACTCCACGCCTGTCCACCCGATTCCAATCCAGTGATTGCAATCCACACCACTTTAATCCAATCTAATGTAATCAACCCCAGTCCTATCACTCCAATCCAAACTACCCAACCCAATCTAATCCCCCTGCTCGAATCCACCCCAATCCCATTCACCTCACCCCATTTCAATCCACCTCACTCCAATCCAACTGTCCCAAATCAATCCACCCCACTCTACACCTTTCCAATCCACCCCAATCTACTCCAAACTAATCCACCCCACTACCTCAATCCACTGCCAACTGCTCCACCCTATTCCACCCCACTCCATGACACACTCTGCCACTAAACTCTACTGCCATCTACTCAACTCTCTGACACTCTACTCCTCCATCTCCACTCTACAACATTTCAACATATCCACTCTACAACACTCTACTCCCCCACTCCACTCTGACACTCCATACCACTAACCTTTAGTCATGCTGAACAGCAGCCACACTGTTGTACAGCAGGCAAAACACATTACTAAAGCCAATAACTCTTGTATAGGCGCGACCTATTGGCTTTGCCAATGCTTGTTGATGTATTGGTATTGCCAGTGCTTTTTGGTGAAGCTGTTCAACATCAGGACACATAGCAAAAAATAAAGGAAAGCATGATGACGCATACATGTGCATGCGTCATTGAGCACGCTACTGTGGCCTTAATATTAGGACACTACAGTGGCTCCATCAGCATGATGCATGCAGGCGCATGCGTAATGAGGGTGCAGTGATATATTTTTTGTTCAATTTACTGTTCCAAGCTGTCTGAAATCCACCTTGGAGCAGGAAATTAAGGAAAAAAACATGAAAAGTGCACTGAAGATTTTTTTCTCAAAAAGGGGTGCCCGGCAACTAATTGCAGCTGTCGGGCACTCCCAGAAATGTATTTTCTAAAAAAAAAAAATGAGAGGGAGAGTATTAGTGGGGAATAGGGTGGGTGTCACAGCTGTCTGTAGGTGAGGAATAAACATTGCTAAAATTGGGGTGCACCAAATTTTAGTCACTTTACAGCTGGGCACGAGTGACGTGGTACAGAGAGCTATGAAGGAGTCTCATTATTCATGAGGATTTTGAGAGAGTGTCTCCGTACTAAGGGCCATGTGTGAGTGTCTCAATACTGAACATAACATGAGTGCAGTACCACTGACCTGTTCAGTGAACTGCTCTGCCTCCCGTGGCTCCACCTGCTAATTAGAGCCCTCATTCAACACTCCACTGAGCTCCTGACCCCTGTCAGGAATTCGAGGACATCCTCCACTCAGGCTGCTGCCTGCGCCACATCCCTGTGTCTAGTGGGAGAGCTCCGCTTTCCTACTAGGCTGCCTCTCTCCTCCTTCTCCTCTGCTTCTCTCTCTGTGTGCTCTCTCTTCCATGTCAGCCCCCTGTGCCCCTTATTGCTGTTCGCTCTCCTCTGTGCCCTTTGACTTCTCCTTTACTTTTGCTTTATTTTGCTTCACTTTTGCGTTATTTTTGCTTTTCCCTCCACTCTCTCTCTCTCTCACTCTCGCCCTCCCGCCTCTCTCTCTCCCCCGCCGCTGCCCCTGCCTCCTCAGCTCTCTTGCGCCACTCTCCTGCTGCCCCCTTTTTTCATGCCGTTTTCGGCCACACTCCCACCTCTCAGCTGTCCTCTCCTCCCTCCCCTCTGTACTTAATGGCGCCAACACCAAAGGCACGCCTGTCTGCGCCTGGACCGCGCCCAGCGCCGGAACCCCTGGCTCTCGCCCCCCCACCACCGCCACACCTGTCTTCATTACGACAACACCACCCTCCGTGCCCTCAACACCGGCCCCTCACCTGCCTGCCATCAAGCCACCCCCAGATCACCTGCGGACCCTTCTCCTGCCGAAGCTGCACCTTCTCCAGCCTCCACGCCAACGACCCACCCACCAAAACAGGATGCAACCATTTCAGATGTATCCTTCTCAACACCTGCTCCGTCCACAAACATGCCGTCAAACTATGGAATCTACTTGACTCAGCTTCCCCAGATGTCACCTTCCTGACTGAGACCTGGATGAACCCCTCCTCAGTGCCAGACATTACCACAGCCCCCGGACGGTTACAAGATCACCCGCAGGGACCGCTCCAACAAACCAGGAGGAGGCATCACCATCGTCCACAAGAACACCCTGAGGATCATGCCCAGCACCGAAGACACCCTCAGCACCGCCAAACACCTGCACTTCCAGATCCACACCGACCAAAACACCACCCTCTGAGGAACCCTCGTTTACAGACCTCCCCAGCCCCCAACAGCAGTTCAGCGACTCCATCACCGAAGTCATCAGCACACATGCTCTCACATCCACAGACTACATACTCCTTTGGGATTTAAACTTCCACCTCAAGAACACCAACAATAACAACTCCACCACCCTGCTCGACAACCTCTCCAACCTCGGCCTCAAACAGCTCATCACAACACCCATCCACTCCGAAGGACACACACTAGACCCACTTTTCTCCGCCAGCAAACACGCCTCCTTCAGCCACACCACCAAACTCTACTGGATAGACCACCACTGCATCCACTTCTCCTTTGAGAAACCCACAACTCACCATCTCCTGCAACGGATCCAACACCGCAAATGTAACAAGGTCACCGAAGACCAACTTAGCACTACCCTTTCCCGGAACCCACCCATCAACACTACCGACACTGACACAGCGGGCTGCAACTTCAGGCAATGGATCGACGACTGTGCCAACACTCTCGCCCCGATCAAAAATCCTTCCAACAGATGCACCGACAGAAAGGCCTTCTGGTTCACCGCCGACCTTCAAGAATCTAAGCAAACAAGCTGAAGACTCGAAAAGAAGTAGCGTCAAGATCAGACTCTGGACACCGACACAGCCTTCAAAAACGCCATCCGCAGACCCAACCAATTCATCCAAACCGCCAAGAGAACTGCCTTCAAAGAACTCGTCAACAACAACGCACACAACCACAAGGAGCTTTTCAACATCGTGAACAAACTCTACAACCCCAGCTCCAACGGCAGTGGCATCCTGCCATCACAAGACCTCTGCGACTCCCTAGCCACCTACTTCCTCAAGATCGCAGACATCCATGACAGCTTCAGCACTCAGACCCCCGTCAACCACCGACACCACAGACTCACCACCCGCCAGCCTCCTGCTCTCCTGGACCCACGTCAATGACAACAACACCATCGAAATCATGAACACCATCCAATTCGGCTCACCATCCGACCCCTGTTCTCACCACATCCTCAACAAAGCAAGCTCCGTCATCGCATCCTAACTCCGGAAGATCATCAACAGTTCCTTCAAATCCACCACCTTCCTGGAGAGCTGGAAACACACCGAGATCAACGCCCTCCTCAAGAAACCTAGGGCGGACCCAAAGGACATTAAGAACTTCTGACACATCTTGCTGCTCCTCTTCCCTGCAAAAGTCATAGAGAAAATTGTCAATAAACAACTGACCCGTTTCCTCGAGGAGAACATCACTGTGGACCCTTCCCAATCCGGATTCCACATCAACCACAGCACCGAAACTGCCCTCATCGCCGCCACCAGCAACATCAGACCCATACTGGACAATGGCAAAACTGCAGCCCTCATCCTCCTGGACCTCTCAGCCACGTTCAACACTGTCTGCCACCACACACTACTCACATGCCTCAGCAATGCAGGAATCCACGACAGTGCCCTGGACTGGATTACCTCCTTTCTCACCGGCAGAACTCAGAGAGTCCGCCTCCCTCCATTCCGCTCTGAAGCCACCAAAATCATCTGCGGCGTACCCCAGGGTTCGTCCCTCAGCCCGACCCTCTTCAACATCTACCTGGCTCCGCTCGCTAACATCGCCCGATCTCACAACCTCAACATCATCTCATAAGCAGATGACACCCAGCTGATCCTCTCCCTCACCAAGGACTCCACCAAGACCAACCTCCACGAAGGAATGAATGCTGAATGGATGAAGAACAGCTGCCTTAAAATTAATTCCGACAAGACTGAGCTCCTCATCTTTGGCTCCACCCCCTCTGCTTGGGATGGCTCCTGTTGGCCTGCCACACTGGGAACCGCTCTGACACCCACTGACCACGCACGCAACCTGGGATTCATCCTGGACTCCTCACTATCTATGACCCAGCAAGTCAACGCCATCTCCTCCTCTTGCTTCAACACCCTCTGCATGCTCCGAAAGATCTACAAATGGATCCCCATGGAAACCAGAAGAACAGTCACCCAAGCCCTCGTAAGCAGCAAACTGGACTACGGCAATGGCATCTACGCAGGACCCACGGCCAAACTCCAGAAAAGGCTGCAACGCATCCAGAACGCCTCTGCACGCCTCATCCTGGACATCCCCCGCCACTTCCATATCACAGGCCACCTGAGAGACCTGCATTGGCTCCCCGTCAACAAGAGAATCATCTTCAAACTCCTCATCCACGCTCACAAGGCACTGCACAACACCGGACCAGAATACCTCAACAGACGGCTCTCCTTCTACACCCCGACCCGACAGCTCTGCCGACTTCGCCGTTCCCACCGTCCCACGCATTCACAGAAGAATCACTGGCGGCAGATCATTCTCGCACCTCGCCGCCAAGACCTGGAACACTCCTCCCACCCACCTGCGTCAGACCAAGGACCTCCTTACCTTCAGGAGACTTCTCAAGACTTGGCTGTTCGAGCACTAGCAGCCCCTCCCTCGCCCCCCAGCGCCTTGAGACCCTCACTGGTGAGTAGTGCGCTTACAAATTTCCTGATTGATTGAGTGCCTCAGTCTTGAGAGCTATGAGTGAGTATCCTAAGAGTTATGAGTATTTCAGCACTGAGGGCTTTGAATCACTGTGTCAGTACTGAGGCCAACGAGTGACTGCTTTTGTGATGAAAGCTATGAGTAATTGTCTCAGTATTGAGGATTATGCCTGGACATCTCATTACTTAAGACTATGAGTGAGTGTCTTGATACTGAGAGCTATGCAATTGTGTCTCTACTGTGGGCTATTGAGGTTTATGAGTGAGTGTGTCACTAATGAATGCTATGAGAGTGTGTCTTGGTACTGAGAGCTATGACTGATTTTCTTCGTACTGAGAGCTATGAGTGAGCATCCCAGTGCCAAGAGCTATGTGTAAGTTTTTCATTACAGAGGCCGTGGAGTGAGCGTCTCAGTGCCGAGGGTTATTAGTGAGTCTCTTAGGGCTGAGAATTTTGAGTGAGTGTCTTAGTAATAAGAGTTATTAGTCAGTACATCTCAGTACTCAAGGTTATCAGTGTCTCGATTCTGAAGGCTATGAATGAGTGCCTCAGTACTCGGGATTATCAGCATGTTAGTTCTGAGGGTTATGAGTGAGCATCTCATTGTTGAGGGTTAAGAATGAGCATCTCAGCACTGAAGGTCACGAGCGAGGGTGTCAGTACTGAGGGCTCTGAATGAGCACCTCAGTGCTGAGTAGTATGAGTCAGTTCTTCAGTACAGAGGGCTGGGAGTGAGTGCCTCTGAGTGCTGATAGTTATGAATGAGGCCTTCATTACAACCCTAGCGGTCGGTGTTAAAGCGGCGGTAATACCGCCAACAGGCCAGCGGAAAAAAAAATGGAATCACGACCATGGCGGAAACCGCCAACATAGACAGCCACAAGGTTCCGCCAACTGTATCACAACACGCCTATCCGCCACCTTTTCAGGGGTGGTACCAACGCCATCAAAAGCACGGCGGAAACAGGACTTGGAACAGAAACCACTCACCTTTCAACACTTTACCAAGAACCAGGACTCCATGGAGCCCGAACTACAGGTCCTGCCCATGCTGGTCTACCTCCTCTTGTATCAGGAGCAGCAAAGACGCCGGCAACGACCACAGTGAGTATTGCATCTAGCACACAGGGAAGGGGGTGGAAAGAGAGTGACACACACACACAACACGCAACACCCCCCCAACCTCACCCACAACACCATACACACAAATACATGCAGCAACATTACATACACACCCCGTCACCCCCTGGAAGAACACAAGGACAAAAGGAAATGATTGTAACGAGTGTAATCAATTAAATATCAGATAGGCCAAATTCAAAAATCAGTATATACAAGTATGTACACCAACTACACAAGTCCAGATATTAATTAAATCATTGTCTGTGGATCAGTGTCCCAAAATGCATGGGCGAAGCCCACAAAAGATACCTGACTCAAAACGGAGAGAAAACTGCAGGGGCATCAGATGGAAAATAAACAGGCACCTCGGGGGGGGGAAGGGAGCACCTCAGCCGGATGAACAGGCAACGCCACTGCTCCACGAGGGGGCTCCATGCCCACTGATTGGTCCTGGGGAGTACAAAGCCACAGTCTCTCAAGTCTCTCCAGTGGGTGGTTTGCCCACTGCTTTATCCTGGGGAGTGCAAAGCCACAGTCTCTCAAGTCTCTCCAGTGGGTGGGTTGCCCACTGCTTTATCCTGGGGAGTGCAAAGCCACAGTCTCTCAAGTCTCTCATGTAGGTGGTTTGCCCACTGCTTTATCCTGGGGAGTGCAAAGCCACAGTCTCACAAGTCTCTCCAGTGGGTGGTTTGCCCACTGCTTTATCCTGGGGAGTGCAAAGCCACAGTCTCTCAAGTGGATAACAGTCTCCACTGGTTCGGGAGGGGGCTTTGTGCCCAGAGTGTTTCATCCTGCCAAGGACTGAGGTAGTGGATGTGAATCTCCACTGGTTCTGGAGGGGGGCTTGGTGTCCAGAGTGCTTCATCCTGCCAAGGACTGAGGTACTGGATGTGAATCTCCACTGGTTCTGGAGGGGGCTTGGTGCCCAGAGTGCTTCACAAGCAGTGTGGCAGGTCCCATTCCCTCACCTGGGTGTGTGTGCCACGAGATTGCCTGGGAACAGGTAGCATGATACTCCATGGAGGCTGATGGGTGGCGCCTGCGATGTGACCCGACTTGCTGAGACCACTGTACTGGAGAATTTGGTGGCTGAGGTGCCGGGCTGCGACCTGGACAGCTTGGCCCAAGGGGAAGGACGGGGGGGTGTAGGGAAGAGGTCAAAGTTTGCGAGGAAGAGTTTCTTAGACACACTGGGACGGGAAGATGGAGGGGGTTTGGGAGTGGAGGAAGAGGTAATGGTTGTAGGTGGTGTACGTTTGCTGAATTTGGGTGAAGGTGCATGGGCCGAAGGCTGTTGTGAGATGGATGGCTGTTGTGCCTGCGTTTGTGTAGTTTGGGAGGAGGGCTCACAGACACACTGGGAGAGGACACAGGGGATGTGTGAATGGTAGTGGGGGTGGTGAGTGCACTTGAGCGGTGTGTGGTGATGGGCGTGCTGGTGATGGAGGTACTGGGTGAAGATGTAGTGCATGCAGGTGTGAGTGGAGATGAGACAGGGAGGGAGGAGGAGGACGTGGAGGAGGGGGACACATTGGAGGCAGTGGATGTTGGTGTGTCTGCATGGGGATGGTGCTTGTGTGAGTGCCAGTGGATGTGTGGTGCTTATGTTTGCCATGTCCACTCTTGTGTGTTGATGAGTGTGCATGCTGGTCTGATGGTGTGCTTGGGATAGGCTGAGGTACACAGGATTGGGTCTGGGTGGAGGAAGTTGGAGGGGGGAGGCTGGACACAGGGACAATGGCTGCCATCACTGCTGAGGCCAGAGCCTGAAATGCTCTCTGTTGGGCTGCCTGGCCAGAATGAATGCCCTCCAGGTATACATTTGTTTGCTGCAAATGCCTTTCAACACCCTGGATGGCATTCAAAATGGTTGATTGCCCAATAGTGAGGGAGCTCAGGAGGTCAATAGCCTCCTCACTGAGGGCATCAGTGCTGACTGGGGCAGGGGCTGAGGTGCCTAGGGAGAAGGAGATGCCCACCCTCCTGGGTAAGCGGGCACCGGAAACTCGATGAGGGGCCTCTGGGAGGGCGGTGCTGGTAGGGGGGGTGGCGACTGTACCTGTTGATGCGGTGGGCAGAGAGGTGCCCGCCACTGCAAGGGAGCTCCCATCAGAGAAGGAGTCGCTGTCGCTGGTGTCTGCTCCTGTCCCAGTCGTGGAGCTCCCCTCGCCCTCCGTCCCACTGGGGCCTTCAGATGCTAATGCACGCAAGGACAGGGTGACAAAACAAAAAGGGGGGGGAGACAGAAGAGACACATGGTCAATGCATGCAACACCACTATCGTTGGTGGACACAACACACAGGGAGCAGCCCTATGCACTAAGCCATGCACTGACAGGGCAGGGGAAAAGCACATGCCCATAGGGGACTCTGTTGAGAACCATATTATGCACAGCTGGAAGCCATAGGAGCCTGACTAGGTGTAGAGGGCAAATACAACCTTTGGGGTTGGACAGGGAATGAGGCTGCAAATCAATGGATCTACCTTTGCACATCTGCCCTGGCCTAGGGAAACCCACAGCCCACCTCCCCCACCCAGTCACCGCGTAATGCGTGCAGAGTCAGCGGAAGGAGACTGTGCTCACCCCCTTGTGGCAGCTGTGATGCCCTCAAGCACCCATCCAACTCTGGATATGCCACCGTCAGGACCCGGTACATCAGGGGGGTCATGGTGCGACGGGCACCCCTGCCGCATTGGGAGGCCATCCCCAGCTGGGCCTCCGCCATCTTCTTGGTCCAGCTGCGCAGGTCCTCCCATCTCTTCCGGCAGTGGGTGCTCCGCGTATGGTAGACCCCCAGGGTCCACACGTCCTTGGCGATAGCACGCCAAATTCCTTTCTTCTGGTGGGCGCTGACCTAGAGGAAAAGTGAAGTTATAATGGATGTTACTCTCCCATACAGTTCTTCTCACACATTGCCCACAAACCTCCCACCCTGGCCCAGACATACATACACACACCATCCTCACATCCTGGCCTGTCACCCCCCGTCTCTTCCATCCACGACACTCCATACAATCATGTGCCATCCACCATGCACACAGTTTACTCACCTGTTTGTCTGGGGGACCGTACAGTTGCGAGTACTGGGGGAGGACCCCATCCACCAGTTTCTACAACTCCTCTGCAGTGAAGGCAGGGGTCCTTTCCCCAGACACTGTAGCCATTGTCGCTACCAGACACAAGTCACAGCAGCACTTGCAGTGTAGGTCCTCTCCTGTTGAAGGTCAGGTATCAAGTGAGGGAACTGATAGAAAATGGCGGTCATGTCCGCGGCGCTGTGTTCCGTCACCGCCGGCGTACATAGTCATTGGCTCCTGGAACCCATAGGGCCTACCGCGACGGTGTACAACGCCAGTGCAGTTACCTCATTTCCACTTGTCCCACCTTACAGGTCAGGCAGCCACCATTTCAGGGGGCCACATGGCAGGCCAAATAACTGCGTCACACCTATTAAGGCCATGAATACGGACAGAGAAAGGCACACAAAGAATAGTTCACTATTGTGCTAAACAGCCTTGTGAAACCTATGTGTTGTATGACCCTCTGCTCACCGTTCTCCTCCATAGGGCACGTCCGCTGGGGCAGGTGATGAGATGGCGGCATCCTCCGGTGTACAGACCCCTGGTGGACCTGTCGACAATGGAAGACAGACACATAATTATCACTTACAGACTTGATTGTGCAAATATCCAGGAACTGTGTGCCCAGTTGGAGCCTGACCTGATGTCAGCTATCCACCATCCCATAGGAATACCCCCTCTAGTGCAGGTCCTGTCAGTACTCCATTTCCTGGCCAGTGGGTCTTTTCAAACAACAGTAGCCATGACATCAGGGATGTGCCAGCCAATGTTCTCTAATGTGTTGTCCAGAGTGTTATCTGCCCTGCTGAAACACATGCGCAGCTACATCGTTTTCCCTCAGGTGGAGGATTTGCCCATAGTGAAAGGTGACTTCTATGCCCTGGGACATATCCCCAACATCATTGGTGCCATTGATGGTACACATATGGCATTTGTCCTCCCCCCCCCCAGGAATGAACAGGTGTAGAGAAACCAGAAAAGCTACCATTCTATGAATGTGCAGATGGTGTGTTTGGCAGACCAGTACATCTCCCATGTGAATGCCAAGTATCCTGGCTCAGTGCATGACGCTTACATTTTGAGGAATAGCAGCATCCCTTATGTGATGGGGCAACTTCAGAGGCACCGTGTGTGGCTAATAGGTGAGCCTAAAGTCCCCACACACTTTCATTTGCTGTCTGGGTATGGGAGATTCCCTAATGTTTGGAGGATGTCTAACAGTTGTCCCTCGATATTTGCAGGTGACTCTGGTTACCCCAACCTGTCATGGCTACCGACCCCAGTGAGGAATCCCAGGACTAGGACAGAGGAATGCTACAATGAGGCACATGGGCGAACTAGGAGGATAATAGAGCGCACCTTCGTCCTCCTGAAGGCCAGATTCCGGTGCCTCCATCTGACAGGTGGATCCCTATACTACTCACCGAAGAAGGTGTGCCAGATCATCGTGGCATGCTGTATGTTGCACCTGGCTTTGCGACGCCAGGTGCCTTTTCTGCAGGAGGATGGGCCTGATGCTGGTCTTGTGGCAGCTGTGGAGCCTGTGGACAGTGAAGAAGAGGAGGCAGAAGAAGAAGATGTAGACAACCGAAACAACATCATCGTGCAATACTTCCAGTGAGACACAGGTAAGAGGATGGAACTGCTTCCCACATCTCATACTGTTGTAGGACCTAGCATAAGTCTGCCTTTTTACCCCTGTGTATGGACTCTGACTTGTCACTTTGGCTTTCCATTTGACAGATCTGGGTCCCAATTTGTGCCCTCTGCTATGTTTACTGCTGGCCTACAGCTGTGTAACATTGCTATGTGAACAAGTACATTGACATTGCTATATTTCAGAGATGTTGCAATTACACATTTGGGGAAGCACAGACTGACTCCAGATTGTTTTATGATTCAAGGGCGTTTATTTCTGTGCTAATAAGTGGAGGGGGTGTGCAATGGGCTGGGCTGGTGGTGGAGGATTGTCCATGGCAGAGTCCAGTCTCTTGGTCTCACAGGTGCATTGTCCAATGGGGCATAGGAAGGGGAGCAATGGCAGTTTAAGGTGGACAGGGTGACAAAGTGGGACAGAAGGGTGACATTCAGGAGGGTCTGATTTCCTGGAGGAGGTCTTGGCAATGTTCTCTGTCTTGTTCCTGGATCTCAGGGACCGTTTGCGGGGTAGTTCTCCTCCTGCAGGGGGTGGGGTGCTGGTGGCCTGTTGGTCCTGTGGCGGTGCCTCCTGTCCACTAGTGCTGGCAGAGGTGGAGGGCTGTTCATCGTCCAAGCTAGTGTCAGGGGCCCGTTTGTGTCCCACTGTGTCCCTCATGGTGTTGACAAGGTCTGCCAGCACCCCTGCAAATGTGACCAGGGTGTTGTTAATGGAGTTCAAGTCCTCCCTGATCTCCAGGTAGTGTTCCTCCTGCAGCCGCTGGGTCTCCTAAAACTTGGCCAATACCGTGCCCATGGTCTCCTGGGAATGGTGGTATGCTCCCATGATGTTGGAGAGTGCCTCGTGGAGTGTCGGTTCCCTGGGCCTGTCCTTCCCCTGTCGCACAGCACTCCTCCCAGCTTCCCTGTTATCCTGTGCCTCTGTCCCCTGAACCGTGTGCCCACTGCCACTGATCTCAGGTCCCTGATTTTCGTGGGTTTGCCTGGGTTCCCTGTAATGGTGGACACACTGCTTATTGACGTGTCCTGGGGACAGAGGGATGGACCCGCTGTGGTGGTGTTTCCTGAGGGGGGAGGTTCTGTGGTGGCTTGTGACAGTGGCAGGGGAACCGACTGTCCAGAGGTCCCTGATGGGCCGGGCTGGTCATCTTGATCCAGGCGTGCAGAGCTGCTGTCATCACTGTGGGCCTCTTCTGTGGGGGACTGGATATGTCTGGCACTTCCTGTCCGGTGACGTTGGGTATGGGTACTGTTGGGGTGTAAATGCATAGTTTTAGTATCTGTGTGTGCCATCTTGTGTATTGGGCGAGGTACCCTCTACTCCTGTTCTTGCATCATTGTGTTTGCCCTTGTGTGATTAGTGTTTTGGGGTCTGTTTGGGTATCTGTACTGGACATGCTTTGCCAATGGGTGTCCATGCTTTGGTGTTGCATGCAGGGCTTGGTATTGGGATGTGTGGGTTGTGACAGTGGGGCATATGTGAGTGTTGGAGTGATGGGGGTGAGGGGGTCGGTGGGGGTATGTGATGGCATGCAGGTAGGGTGTGGGGGTTGAGTTACCAGAGTCCAGTCCTCCTGCTACTCCTGCGAGGCCCTCAGGATGCAGTATTGCCAAGACTTGCTCCTCCCATGTTGTTAGTTGTGAGGGAGGAGGTGGGGGTCCACCGCCAGTCCTCTGTACAGCAATCTGGTGTCTTGATACCATGGAATGCACCTTCCCCCGTAGGTCATTCCGCCTCTTCCTGATGTCATACCGTGTACTTGGATGTTGTCCCACTGCGTTGACCCTGTCGACTATGCTCCATCTTCCTTGCAAACGGAGGTGTGCTGCACCTGTGATCCGAAAAGCTGTGGCTCTACCAGGATGATTTCCTCCACCATGACCCTGAGCTCCTCCTCAGAAAACCTGGGGTGTCTTTGATGTGCCAGGAAGTGGTGTGGGTAATGTGTGAGGTGCTGTCTGTTGTGATGTGTGGGGGGATGTGTTGGTGTGTGTTGTTTGAGGTGCATGGATGTTGTATGGGTGATGGTGTTGTGTGTCTGTGGATGCTGGTGTTGTGTTTGCTAATCTCTCTCTCAGGGCTTCTTCCAAAAAAGTTGTTGTAAGGGTGTGTGGGTAATGTGGGTGGGTGTTTTATAGTGCTGTGGGTGTGTGGGTGTGGTGTGTGTATGTGTATCAGGTGTGTGTATTTTGAATTGTCCAATGTGGTTGTGTTTTGGAAATGTGTGTGTATTATGAGCACGTTGATTTGTGGGCTGTGATAGTGTGGGCGTATTCTTGTTGGCATGACGGTGTAGGTTTTGGTATCACCAGTTTATCACTGACCTTTGGTGTGGCGGACTTGTGTGGGTGTCTGTATTGTGGAGGATTCTGAGATGTGGTTCGTAATACCTGTAGAGGAATTCCGCCGCCGTAACGGTATGCTGGCGGTCTTCAGCACGGCGGAAAGAGGGATTTACTGCCAGGGTTCTAATGAGGGCCTAAGTGTCTTATTGATGAGCGCTATATGCGGGAATCTCAGTACTTAGCACTGTGGATGAGCTGCTCAGGACCAGGAGTGTTATGAGCCATAATCTGACTACTGAGAGCCCCTGCTCATAGCTCGTAGTCTCAGTACTTACGGCTATAAGTGAGCGCTGGGCCGGCTTTAGGGGAGCGACCGCACTGGCCGCTGACCTGGAGGGGGGCGCTGACCATGGGGGGGGGCGCTGTGTTTAGAAATAACTTACAATTTAAAAGCACCTGAAGCAAAGTGTCAGGTGCAGCAGCTGTCAGGCAACAATAAAAATGTCAATTTAAATCTTATGATTAATGTTCCTGCTAGAGAGAGGGATTGGAGTTTTGTCAGTGGCAGTTTTGACTCGCCATAAGGTAGCGCGGAAGGTTAATATGCCTGCTGCAAAGAAGAGATGTGTATTTTATGTGGATAGCTGAGTGGATTATTAAAGTAAGCTTTTACCAGAACATCAAAATAAATGAAATGTATGTGAGAGAGGGGCTATGAAGAGATGAGGGGCCTTTTGCCGGGTGGTAGTGCTGGAATCCGAAGAGGAGGTCATGAGTGGGGTTTCGGGAAGGGAGTCAAAAAAGAGTGCACAGGGCGCCACCAGTGCTAAGGCCGGCCCTGAGTGAGCGGCTCAGTGCTCAGGGTTATGAGTGAGTGGCCCAGTACTCAGGGCTACGGGCAGGCCTGGCTTTAGCGCCTCTGGCACCCAGTGTGACAATCTTTGGTGGCTCTCATCTCTCCATAGCAACTCTCTCACATTCATTTCATTTGTTTGATAGCGCTACTCATACTAGTGTGGGGTGTCAGAGCACTCTACATCTTACACACATTATACAGAGACAGTGAATCATACACGTGAAAATCAGTCTTTAGGAAATGATTCATAAAACAAGGAGGATTACAAGGTATAGGAATCACATCACTGATACCAGTAAGCAATATATTTTAAGAGCGTTTGACAAGAACAAACTCAATATTTGAAATGTACCACAGTAGTTGGCTTTACTAATAAGGTGTCTCTACCCATTGAACCCTTTTTAGGAGAATTAGTGTAACGTTCTAACTATGCCATGCAGTTTGCACGCGGCTCTTAGACAGCGGTTCATAGCTCACTGTGCTACGTTAGATTTGTAACTTAGGACCTGCTGATACCAACAGGATCTCTGTGACATATGCAGTAACCTACGGAGCTAGGCACATAAAGCACGCTCGTAGATAGCGTACACCGGGCATATTAACTCTCTGTACTACCATATCATGAAAGGAATTTAGAGAAAACGCTGATCTTTCTCCAGCAGGAACATTAACCGTAAGTTATCTTGGCTTTTTTGTTTTTGCTTAAATACTGCAGGAGGCATAAGGAACTCTGCAGCAGGTGCTTTTTAAAACGTGCTGTTTCTGAACATGACCTCCCCCAACCCAGTCACCGTCAGGTGCGGCTGCACCGTTCGCACCACCCTAAATCGGCTTTGGCTTTGAGTATGCTTCTCAATGCTGAGAGCAATCAGTATGTGCCACAGTGATGAGGCCTATGCATTAGAGTCTCACTACTTCGGGTTATCAATGAGTTTCTCAGTACTACGAATCCGTGCGAACGTCTCAGTGCTCGGGGTAATGAGTGAGCATCTCAGTCCTGAGGTCGAGTCTCAATGCTGAAGGTTATAGCTTATGAGTTAGTTTCTAAGAACTCAGAACTATGAGTCTGTGTCTCAGTGCTGAATGTTTTGAGTGAGTGTCTCATTACTGGGGTATTTGAGGGAGCATGTTAGTCCTGCTTCTGTCTCTACCAAGGATCTCTCATGCAGGTCATGGACTACAGCTAGAGAAGGTGCCTGAGTCCTTGTTACGTCACCACACCTCTCGCCTTGGATCAGCTTCAAATGGTGACTGACTTGTGGGAGGTGGGAGGCGGGAGGCGGGAAGCGGGATCAAGATGACGAACTGCTGCTGGGAAACGACAAAAGGATGGCGAGAGGAGATGGAAGAGCATGTGAGATGAAAGAAGGGGAAGAGAAGGGAGAAACAGGAGGAGGAACAGAGTAGGAGTGAACTAGGTGGAGTGAAAGGTAGATGAAATGAGAAAAAAGGGACAGAATTAAATGGAATGTTTAAGAAGGTGAAAAGATTCGGTTCAGGGTATAGAAAGAAAAGGGAGGCCAAAATAGTGGGCTGTGGCACTGATCCCAAGTTTAATGAAAGTCAATGGTAAATGCAGATTCCTATGGGTGAAGTATTTACCGGTGCAGTAAATACCTCTGGTTCCGAATCTGAGAAGGGGGGAAAGGGAATTACTTGCCAGAAAGGGTACTTACTTCTCCTTTTTCTACATGCATCAGTTGTTCACATATTTCCTCTGATAATTTCGTAGGTGTGTTTTACAGAAATTCGTCAAGGGAAAGTTGGAGGAATGCGGCGTTTTGCACTGGACTCAGAATTCCAACCCCCGTGGAAGCCCTTATTCGCAAGGTCCCACATAACAGTAGTAAGCGCTATCATAATGTTGCAAGACAGAATAAAACACGGATCGGAATTTACCACTCCACTCGGAATCAGGGCATGGGATTGGTCATGTTACAGAAAGGAGAGGGGCAGTAAGACCTCTGAAAGTATAACATAACGTGTGTTTGCAGGGGCACGTTCTCACTGAAGGATATCTTGGCACCTAACATATGTTTATTGATACTCTACTCAGTGGTACTCATTTTAACGACCTAAGTAAGATGAACGGCTAAGTGGGCCCGCCGGGAATCATTCCTGTGACTAGGAGGTCAAATATAGATCCATGCAGTGGAGAAATTAGTTCACTGCGCCGCCCACGCTAAGGGTAAGCTTTCGATTCCTAGGACTGGCTGGTCATGGGCATAAATGGGCCTACAGTTTGAGAAGCTGGAGGTGATATGCAATATGAGGAGCCGGAAACAGTGGGCACTGTGAGGACCTGGCCTTGTGGGCATAATTAGAAACGGGCAATGGGAGGAGCTCCTCACCCCAAACATTTTGCGACACTGCAGACAATCCTATATTACATTCTAGCGCTCCTGACCGTGGTCAGTACTTTACTGCTCTTTTGTTAGGTTAGAGCTCTACACATACCCATGTATGCATGCTCACAGCTGGGCAGGGTACAGAGCTGCCAGTGTTGGGCAGTGTGAGGAACTTGCATCGATTGGCAGCCTGGCTTACGGGCAATGGTAAGACCCTGTAAAGCAGTGGAAGAGGCGATCACTGGTGGCACAAGAACAGTGAGCAACTGGCACTGGTGTACGGTTATCTAAGAAACACAGCAAGGGCGAGGGAGCCGAGCGAGGGAGGGCACCGAGCTAATTTCCCACACCATTTAACAACACCTTCCACAGGGAGACCAAGTAGTAATAGGCTCTATTTCTTATCACACAAGAGGACAAAAATGTAATGGAGATGCATAAGTCAATGTTTTTTTATTAACTGCAGCTATTACTCCAATGCTCTCGGGTCTCATTTCACCATGCTAGCGTGCATCTGCTATTACATAACCGACCTGAGGAAAATTAGTTCGACCCTGCCCCAAAGACAGAGCCGCATCCGAGCTGTTGTTCTATGTTAATTTCGTTCTATACGTTGTTACCACAATTGTCTCAGCGAAATACATTTACTTGCCATCATTTCAGACAACCATAATTTGACATAAAATACAACATGGTTATTCCGTTACCAACCTCCCTTCTGATAGCGCTTTCAATCATCTATCAGGTAGCACTAACACCTTATAAAAATACAAACAAAATAAATGTAAAACTTTTAAATTATCAAATGACGTGTTAAAAAATAAACACTGTTAGAAATTGGGTTTCTAGTTGGAAGAGGTATGCACCCTGTTCAGGGTGAGTCACAAACACACCTAAATTGGCCTGTGCTCACTCCCTGGTAGCTCAGCACAGAGCAGTCAGGCTTAACTTAACAATGTGTTCAGTATTTGTGCAACAAATGAATGAGTGTAGCAGTTAAAATGCCACAGAAAAATATATCACACCTGGTTAGAAAAATAGAGTTTAATTTGATGAACAAAACAAGACCAAAACAACAAAAACCTAATAAATAGAAGTCGAGATAAGGATTTTTAAAGAATAAGCTTAGCTGTAGTACTTAGAAGCATAAAGTGCCAACCAAGGCTTTCTAGTTGTGCTAGACTGGGTCAAATCTGAAAAGTCAGGCCAACCATGATTGAGCGTAGGTCGGATACAGGAACCAGCCTCGGCCTGCTGAAACAGTACCTTGGTTAGGAGTTGTGTCAACATCAAGAACAAGATGCGAGAAGGAAAGGAGGTGATGCACTGGTGTCGATCCCAAAGATGGAGGCAATGCATCTGCGTCGAGCAACGTCAGAGATGCGTCAGGAACGGAGACAATGCATCGTACAGTCAGCAATGAGGTGCTCCCGATCCTCACAGTAGTGGTGATGTACCAGCGTCAACAGTGATGTGGTGTCCTCAATTCTTGGAGCAGCAGCAATGTGTCAATGGAGATGTGCTAGTTCTGAGCAGCACAACGCTGTTGATGCATGAATTTTGGACTGGAACAGCACTTTATACCCACTTCCAAGGGCCCAGAACTGGATTGGAATCACTTGGCAGGGCAAGACTTGCAGCAAGCAAATTCCAGGTGCTGAAGGTGATGAGTTGGAAGTCTTTTGTGTCTCTGAGACTTCAAAAGAACAGGAGGCAAACCAGAAAACCCTTGGAGTCACTCTGCTTCTGGGTTCAAGAGTTGTGGTTCCAGTCCTTCTCACCAAGGCAAGGAGGGCAGCAGGCCAGCACAACAAGAAAGCAGCTCCTCCAGAACATCAGTACATCAGAGTAACAGTCCTTGTAGCAGCACAGCAGTCCTTCTTGGCAGAGTATCCACAGGTGCAGAAGTGTACTGAAGTGGTGGTGTCTGTGGTCCAGTATTTATACTTTGGTTCCCTGGTTCCAGAAGGTGGAGGAGCTTGTAGAAGTGGCATTGAAGTGCAAGGACTTCTCTCCCTCCCTTGCCCTGTGTCCAAGCTGGCTGGAGTGACAATACGGGATTGTTAAGCCCTTTGTGTGTGGACAGGGCACAGCCTATTCAGGTGTGAGACTGTAGCCAACTCCTCTCTCCCATTCCGCCTAGGATGGGCTATCAGTCACACCTAATCTCCACTTGTGTGTGGCTGTCTTGAGGGATTGAATAAGCTCAGCGTCCACCACACCCCAGAAGTGTATTGAAGACAGACTGCAGGAACACAGGGCTAAGAATAGAGAAATGCCAACTTTGTAAAAGTGGTATTTTCAGAATTACAATTTAAAACCCAATTTCACCATGAGTTGTGATTTTTACTTGTGATTCCAGAGACACCAAACTCGGGGGTCCCATCTCTTCCCAACTAGAAATTACACTTATGAAACTGTAATACGGTAATCCCAATGTTATCCTATGGAAGAGATAGGACTTGCAGAATTAAAAAACAAATGTAAGAGTTTTTCACTACTAGGACATGTAAAACGTAAACCTACATGTCCTTCTTTTTATATATTCTGCACCCTGCCTTTGGGCTGTCTAGGGCCTATCTATAGGGGTAACATATGTCTTAAAAAGGAAGGTTTGGGCCTGGCAAGAGAGTTAATTTGTCAGATTGACATTGCAGTTTGGAGCTGCACACACAGACTCTTAGCAGGCCTGAGACATGTCTGAAGGGCTACAGAAGTGGGTGGTACAATCAGTGCTGCAGCCCCACTGGTAGAATTTAATTTGCAGCGCTTGGGCACAGATAGTTAACTTTACTAGGGATGTATAAGTAAATTAAAGAGGCCAGTTGTGGATAAGCCAATGTTACCATGTTTTAAGCAGAAAAAGTGCATGCCCTTTAGCTGTGGTTAGCAGTGGTAAAGTGACCAGAATCCTAAAGCCAACAAAATCAAATTCAGCAAAAAGGTGAGGGAAAAGGCAAAAGGTTTGAGGATGAACCTGCAGAGAGGGCCAAGTACAACGGACACTAATAAGATAGGAGCATTCAATCTTAAATGATCTTCAGGAGATATTCTGTTAGAGATCTCGGCCAGCAACCTGTTTTGCATGTTTTCCAACTGGGTGGAACATTCACCACGACGCCCCAAACCCTACCAAAACAAACATAAAAACAGCGCACCTCCAGCTGCTCATTGAAAAACATGCTCCAGTTTCAACATTGTCCCGCTTGTTTTTACATGTAAATCATAAGGAAAAAGACTATTACATTTTTAGATCTCGCCTACAGGCAGCTTTCAGCTGTTTGTTGTCTAAAGACTTCTTGTAGATCACACCAAAAATGTACAGTGGGTTTTGTGCCAGCCCTGTGCATACCATTAGTTGTCTTTCTTGCTCCCCTAGTTTGCTTACTACATATTCAATGATTTTCCTTCCTCTTCTTGTGTTTGTCCCTCCCCTGGAGCATTCTTTTGATTGGATGACATGTATACTTCAATTGCTTATATTCTGGGAGCTGCTCTTTTCTTTTTCATACAACACTCAGAATGCATTTGTTTTCTTACTCTCTCGTGTGCTGCTTCTCGCTCATCGAATATCCTTGCTGCAGTCTGCTATATGTTGCTTCCTTGCTCCCTACTGCCCGCACCCTCAGCACATCTATTGATTCCCCGTCCCATCCCTTCTCTTTTTGACTTTTGTTTCTTGTCTCATTCTTTCAACCTTCCCCTCCCACATCCCATTATCGCCCCGCATTGGCTTTCCCCCTTCCACTCCTTCATTGTTTTCCCATCCCTTCCATTACTTTTATTTAATTTTGTCTGCACCTACCAGCTGCCTATTCCTGCCCAGTCAATACATTTTAAATAAACACTCATTCTTTTCTTATTCTCCCACCTCTACCATGAACATTTTTTAAAGTAAAACCATTTTTCTCAGGGCTTGGCAGCTGCCAGTTGCTACCAGGCAGCTCCATTTTAAATAAGCACTTGTGTGCACTTTTGCAAGTATTTACTTATGCTTCAAGTGGCTTCCTACACTTTGTAATGAAAAAAAAAAAAAGGAGGGCTGCATTATGCCACATGCAAGTGCATACATAGTGACACATGCACACGTCATCACGTTGGGCTTCCATAGCATCTTGACGCGTACATGCTCATGCATACACATCATTGCACTATTTTATCATATTTTTATACTAATGCTCTACAGCATCCATAAAAAGTACCATGTTTGCATTTTAAAAAACAGTAGTTCGCTTGGCATCACCAATGGCTTGTCCTGGGCTTGATACATTAGATCGCATGGCATCACCAATGCCTTTTCCTGGGCTTATTACAATTAGTGAGGTTAGTGTAGCATCAGTTGTGGCTCTCAACATTTTGAGAAGCAGTATGCCTATGGACTACATCGTCTAGAATGAGCATGCTCCTTCTCACGATCGAATAAAGCAATCACTAAACCACACAACAACAACATAACAACAACAACATAATCGCTACACAGCACAGCACACAACCAACAAACCTCAACAAAGGAACAACAAACCACAAACAATAAAACACAAAACAACCACATATCAACACAATACCAAAAAATGATTCAACACCACACAACACATCAATTCAACATGCTACACTGGTGGAAACCCGACTGCTCAATTTTATGGTTGCTTTTTGTTGTGATGATGTCTTGTGTGTTTGTAAGATCTGTTTTAATGGGCTTTGCTTTACTTTTGGTGTGGTGCTGTGTTGAGTTTGATGTATCTTTTGTGTTCTTCTGTGGCCATATTGATGTTTTGTGTTCAGGTTTTGTTGTGTGCATTGTTCTTTTGTGCTACCTTGTTATGTTGTATTGGTGCGTGGTATACTGTTATTGTATTGGTGCAGTGATTTTGTCATGTGTTGTTTCCTGTTGTTGTATATTATGTGTTTCTATTTTTATGTTGTGTTGGCCTTTTGTGTATCGTGCTGGTGTTTTGTTGCTATGTAATACCTTTATTGGAGTGCTGTTGTGCTGGGGTCTTGAAGCAATTTGTATCATGTTGTTATCTTGTGTTTTTGCTGTGCTGTTGAACTGTCTTCTTCATGTGTTGCTTTATATTTAGATTTTTATTGTGATGTTGTGGTTTGCATTGCTACTCTTGTATTGTGATCTTGTGTTGTCTTGTTAATGTCTTATGCTGTTTTGACATTATGTTCTGTTGTAATTACATTGGTGCATTTGTTCTTTGTTCTATTGGATCAGTGCTGTGTCCATTTTTGTTTTGATAGTGTTGTGTTTCCCTTTTATAGTGACATTATGTTGTTTTGCTGTATGGTTGTTTTTTGCTGTCTTGTGCTGTAATCTGTGGTGTGATTGTGGAGTTGTTTAAAGTTGGTGATGAGTTCTGCTGCCATTGTGTTACTGGCAAGAAGATGGCTGGACGCATAGATGGAGGGATGGAGAGGAGAATGACAAGACATGGATGATGTTGGAGTCGGCATGTTCTGGATGGCTGAGGTGAGGCCCTAGCCAGCCAGGAGAAAAGCGTTTTAGAACAGATAAATGCCTGCTTACTAGAAGTAGAATTTTAAAAATATTATGGACAAAACCACCTATACCATAGGAAGGGGTTTGTCAGAACAAAACCGATAATAAGAAACATTATGAGGCTGCTCCACTGCAATCCACTATTGCAGCTAGGAGTAATTGTAATCTTCCCCCATGTTAATCCATGGGCAGATCAGCTCTCATAGGTATTGAAAACACATATGGGTATTTTTCACTCCCTGGGCATACATGCCCTTGTGATCACACAAGCCTGCATTGGTAGGCTGGACACATGTTTAGGAACACCATAGGTGCAAAAGTGTGCACACAGACCTGCTATGACAGGCTGCACACGTGTTTAAGAACACCATGGGCCTGATTCGCAAAGGTAAACTTAGACCAAAAGTCTAAGTTTAGACCAAAAGTGTAACTTTACGACGAGTAAAGTTAGACTTTTGGTCTAAGGTTAGACTTTTGGTCTAAGTTTAGACCAAAAGTCGAAACTTAAACCAAAAGTGTAACTTTACTACAAGCATAAACTTAGACTTTTGGCCTAAATGATGGGCCTGATTCACAAAGGTAAACTTCAACCAAAACTTTTGGTCTAAGTTTAGACTTTTGGTCCAAGTTTAACTTTGTGAATCAGGCCCCATAAGTGCAGGTTTGCACACACAGGCCTGCTATGACAGGCTAGACACATGTTTGGAACACCAGTGGTCACGCGTGCACACACTGGCCAGAGCCACTTCCTAATATATGTAGGAAATGCATTTGAACTTTCACACTGTTCTTACACTGGGAAAGTGCCCAGGGCCCTAAGACACTGGATGGAGAATCAGCAAAACCCTATGACAAGAGCCAATCTTATGTGGGGGTTCTTCACTACCAGGGCATGGGACACCCATGTGTACCTGCACAGCCTTCCGCCTGCCACCCGCCCCACCCTTCAGGGGGTCCACTAGGGGTAGGGAAGGGTCTACTCAAGAATGGCTATAGAGTTAAAAGTGCCAACCTGATAACTAGCGCAACTGCGCCTCCTCAGGCCTGCACTGTCAAGTCAGATACATGCCTGACAGGCTATTCTGGTGGGTGAAACATCCCACCGGTAGGGAGGGCTGTACCTGCCCTGTGTATGTTGTGTACCTTTTTACAGGGCACTCCTGGGTACAGCCCGTGAATCACTAACTTAAGCGCCCCCTCCTGGCATGTGTAGGAAGGGTGCTTGCACTTTCCCACTTCAGTATAGTGGGAAAGTGCCCAGAGTCCTACAGACACGCAAAGAGAGCCAGCAAAAAACCAAGAGGAAAAAGCAACAAGTTTTAGGGAAATCGACTAAGAAGGGCAATGTGCAACAGATGGCAAGAAGGATGGATGGATAGAAAGAAGGATGAACGGATGGACAGAAAAGAGTGATAGATGGTAAGAAACTAAGAAGGTAAGAAGGATAGATGGGTAAATGGATGGATGACAAGAAAGATGGATGGATAATGAATGGTAAAGTAAGGAAGGAAAAGACAATGAAGGATAGACAGAAGTGAGGATGGGTAAAAAAATAGATGGAGAGAAGGAAGAAAGGGTGAAAAAGGCGGAAAGAATGATGGATGTATTGATAGAAGTACATAAAGGATGGAAAGAAGGAAGGAAAGCAAGATGAAAAGAGAAAGAAAAGTGGCAAGTGGGAAGGACAAAAGAATGAATGGAGCATTGAGAAAAAAGAAGGAAAAATATGATTTTCAGAGTTCTTTCTTGAGGCACAAACTCCCAAACAACTTTTGGGTTCACTTATCTCACCTGCATGCTCAGAACTTTTTGGAATGTGGTTCAACATGTGTTTCGGGGAATTATTTTCTGGCTATTACCTTGCGTGCGCTAATACTCTGTCACACAAGAATGCTGCCTCAATTCCACTGTAATGATATGATGTTAAAAAGTTTTGATGGGTGTTGGACATGGCAATTCTTTAGGAATTTTCCTAAAACTTTATTTTTTTCTGCAAGTCTTTGTTGGCTTGCTGTGCGCACGTCTGCACTGTATGGCAGTTGGAAAGTGTGCACACCCTTCCAATCTGTATTAGGAAGGGGTGGGTATGGGCATAGTTGAGGGGTTGTACCCAGGGGTACCTTTGTAAAAAAGGTACCCCCCGTACCTGGGGCAGATATGGCCCTCGCTACCAAGGGGATGTTGCACTGTGCATGCCACTCCCTAGAAGACCCTGGTAACAATGTCTTAGGCCCGATTGCATGGGTCCTGGGGGCGCTAGTACACCTGCGCTCAGGGTGGCAGGTCCTATGTGGGGGCCAACCCTGAGCCAGCCATACAACTCCCCTGGGAGATCCTCAAGATGGGGCAGGTGGTAGGCATAGGGCAGGGCAGGTATACGGAGGGTACTCTGGTCTGGTAGGGAAGACTCCCACGTGTGTGTCCCCTACCTAGTGGGTCAGCCCTACTCATGGGATTGGCCGGTCCCCTAGTAATGGCATTGGGGCCCTGGACACTGTTCCCTTGTAGATGCAGGGTAGAAGTGCGCATGTATGTCCTTTACGTGGTAAGAGGTGGCACTGATTAACATGGGTGGGGCCGTCCATGGCAGGCCCTGCGGTGTGCACTTGCACCAAAGGACCTTTGAAGGTGCAGAGCCTGGCCCAATAGGCCAAAGGGTGCCCACCTGCATGATGGTGGTTTTATGTATATATTGAGTCTGGCGTAACTGGCCTTTAGTTGCCTACTTGCACCAGGGTGTCATACCAATAGTGAGTCTGGCGCTAGCCCATGTGCGCGTACTGGCACACAGGTGGTTTTCTATTAAGATACTGGTTCTGGCACCACATGCCAGGGCTGTGCACACCTGTAAATTGGTATTCTAACATAGGGACTAAGCCTGATAGCACAGGCCAGTATAGGCACACGTGGCCTCTTGTGGTGGCTATAACCTAAGTGCCCAGCCTGCCTCTGCAGGCTTGTATGTGCACCAGCGCACATGTGCCCAGGGGGTGCAGTACACCCGTGTGTGTTCGCACTGTCCATGAGAGCTGCTCTGGCCATAAGGTAACATGGGAGGAAAAAGACTTATTAGGTCTGGCTGCAATAGTGGATTGCAGAGGAGAAGCCTAATGATGTTTGGTATCATTGGATTCAGAGTGAGAAAGCCCCTCTAATGGTAATGCTGGTTTTATTATTAATGGCATTTCTAAGAAGTGGGCATTTCTAGATTCTAAAATGCTTTGTGTGTCCTGTAAATTCAGCTTCATACACTGGGTGCGAGGGAAGAGCACATCTGTGCATTCCCCAAGAAAGAGCTATAAAACTCGGACATCCAGAACAACAGAACTCTGCCATTCAGGCCTGGGATAGATCGATTGGAGGGAGAGATTCCTGACCCTTGGCCTCTCAGAGCCAGAGCATGACCCCACTAAAGGTAAAGATCTACATTCCATGTCCTCGGGCAGATGGGGAGGAAATTTAAGGGAGGCATCTGTGATTCAGAGGAGAACCCTTTGAACCACCCCTAACTTCAAAGGCACACTTTAGTACAACTAGGTGTACGATGCTTCTGCAAGAGAGAGTTGCATCTATGACAGCGCAGGGCCCGTGCTGCTGGACTGCGTGGTGCGCACTGCCAAAGGAATCTGTTGTGCTCAGGAGGACAACTGTACAAGAAAGGGATCCGTGCACCCTTCATGTATTGTGGTTGCCATAAGCCGACTGCCAGCTCTTGTCTCGTAACCTGAGGTGTGCTCTCCAAGGGCAGGTTGGCTGCCCCCTGCTCTCTGTGGAGGTCACAGGGACATTAAAGACCTCCTGCGAGGTATTTACATCAACTGCTGGAACCATCTGGAGAGTGGTGCCCTCTTCTGTGCCTAGATCGTATGCTGGACTCCACTGGGCATCAGCGGTGTGAGCGTGGACTAAGTATTGTGTCTGGAGACCAGAATTACCTGATGCGGAGCATCCAAGTACTGTCTCCCCTTCAGGTGAGTGGCCCTTCATTGTGTGGACCGCTGCATGCCAAGACGTCTTGTGGTGTGAGCGGGATCACCCATTGAGAGACCCTGTGTGGCCTACTATTGTCGAATGAGTTGCATTTCTCTTGTGTGACCTTCAGCTGCACGTCCACTGCATGTTGCTCCCCATTCATAGGTTGCGACCCTCGGAGATGAGCGTGCAACCAGAGCTGTGCTATACATTGCTTCATATGGTACGGCTGAACTTGCGTCGAAGTGTGTGCCCGGGGAGTCTGGTGCGACTAAAGTAATTGCGCAGTAGACATTGTGCCTCATTCCAGGGAGGGACAGAAACGAAGTTCCTTGTGTGACAGGATGATCTAGACGGACTCAAGTAATCGAGCACTAAATGTTGTGCCTCATTCCCGGGAGGTGCGGGATTTACCTTCTTCATGGGAGCATCTGGGAGTGTCTGGTGCGGTTCAAGTCATCACGCACAGACTAGCGACTCCTCCAGAGAAGGTACCACATTGGAATTGTCTTTGGAGTGGTTGTGTGGTCGGGGTGAGTCAGGTTATCGGTCTCCTGACGTTGTGCCTAATGTTTGTGGAGGTTCAGCACTGAGCACTTTTCATATGGGAGCATAACAATCTGGCACAACTCAAGTCTTCATGCACCAGACGCAACGCCTCTTGTAAAGAGGGCTCAGACCTAGTAACTCATTGTGTGCAACTGGAACTGTTGAGGGCGACTCAAGTCAACAAGCCCCAATGGGGCATCTCCGTTCCAGGGATGCCAAAATTGGCAACTAAATTGTAACGCTGACTGTCTTGCAAGGCTGGGCACCGAGGTGACTAATGGGCATCCCCAGTGACTCTTTTCCTGTGTGTTGGAGACCTCTGAGTGTGTTGCAGACCTCTGAGTGCCTAGTGTGACTAGGGCTGCAAGTGGCCTAGTACCCAAGGGGAAGATTGACTCAATCTATGGTTTGTGGTGGGGTGGGATAGTCAAAGCTGGTTGGTTGGTTGGTTGAGGGCAGTTTGGGACCCAGGGTGCCTGCAAACACAGTGGCATCTACTAGCCGGATATCAGGGCACCACATTAGGGTGCCGTGAGTGCGTGCAGACAAGTGTGTGTGTGTGCATGAGCCAACTTATACCCGTGGCACCGCCCGGAGGTGCAGAGTGGATGCTGGGAGTGAGTGCGGATGAATGCGAGGGCAGCACTGTGGTGTTGCTGGTCATGTTCTTCAGCCAGGGAATTCCTGAGGTTCTCATTATGATTTACTAGTATAGCCTAGGCCGCAGTGCTATGTGGAAGTGCGACAAACCTTGTATGCACTTATTGCATTCCTCACTCGGGTCAGAAGCCATGAGAGGTTGGGGAAACCAGAGTCACCTGCAAATATCGAGGGATACCTGTTAACCACACACTCACCCTTAGGGACAACCCCATACACCAGTTCATACTGGGTGGGGACTTTTGGCTCACCTATTAACCACACCTGGTGCCTCTGGAGTTGGCCCATCACATATGGGATGCTGCTATTCCTCAAGATAAAGGTGTCATGCACAGAGCCAGGATATTCGGCATTCACATGGGAGATGTACTGGTCTGCCAAACACACCATCTGCACATTCAGAGAGTGATAGCTTTTTCTATTCCTGTAAATCTGCTCATTTCTCTGGGGGGGAGACAAATGCCACATGTGTACCATCAATGGCACCAATGATGGTGGGGATATGTCCCAGGGCATAGAAGTCAGCATGTTAGAGAACATTGGCTGAGACATCCCTGATGCCATGGCCACTGTTGTTTGGAAGGAACCACTTGCGAGGAAATGGAGTACTGACAGGACCTGCACTAGAGAGTGGATTCCTGTGGGCTGGCGGATAGCTGACATCAGGTCTGGTTCCAATTGGGCACGCAGTTCTTGGATTGTGGCACGATCAAGTCTGTAGGTAATGATAATATGTCTGTCTTCCATAGTCGCAAGGTCCACCAGGGGTCTGTACACCAGAGGATGCCGCCATCTCATGTTGTGCCTCAGCGGTTGAAGCCTATGGAAGAAAACGGTGAGCAGAGGGTCATATTCACACATCTACTGCACTAATGATGATTTGTTTACTTTACAGAAACAGTATGTGAACTTGATAGTCAGTTGATGAGCCTAGGTCTGCTGTGACGCAGTTAAGTGCCATGCCCTGTGCCCCCTGAAATGGCGGCTGCATGACCTGTGAGGAGCGACAAGTGGAAATGAGGTAATTCTGCTTGCGTTGTGCATCGTCGCGGTAGGCGGTCAATGACCGCCGCGCAAAAATCTCATTGGTTATCATTGGGCCCTATGGGTTCCTGGAGCCAATGGCGATGTACGCCGGCGGTGACGGTATGCCCCGCCGCGGACGTCACCGCCATTTTCTATCTATTCACTCACTTGCTACCTGACCTTCAACAGGAGAGGACCTACACTGCAAGTGCTCCTGTTACCTGTGTCTGGAACCGGCCATGGCTCATGTGTCTGGGGAAAGGGCCCCTGTCTTCACTGTGGAGGAGTTGGAGAAGCTGGTGAATGGGATCCTACCCCAGCACACGTTACTCTACGGTCCTCCAGACAAACAGGTGAGTACAATGTGAGCATGACGAGTGGGCCATGAATGTATGGATTGCTGTGTGTGTAAGCCACATGTAGGGGGTGCTAAGGCATCCTGGCCAGAGTGCAGCATGTAAGGTGGTCAATGTATGTGCATCAGGGGATGGGTGGGATCTGGTGGGCAATGAGTCTGGCAGTCTGGACGGGTGAAAAATTCCCTTTTCTGCTGTCTGTTCCCTCCAGGTCAGCACCCACCAGAAAAAGGGTATTTGGCGTGCCATCGCCAAGGAGCTGCGGACCCTGGGGATCTTTGACAGGCAGAGCACCCACTGCTGCATGGGATCGGAGGACATGCACCGCTGGGCAAAGAAGATGGCGGAGGCCCAGCTGGGGCTGGCCTCCCAACGAGGAAGGGGTGCCCATCGCACCATGACCTACCAGACATTCCGCATCCTGGTGGTGGCCTATCCGGAGTTGGATGGGCGCTTGAAGGCATCACAGCAGCCACGAGGGGGTGAGTACAGAATCTGAAACCTGCCTTTGCGTGCGTTAGGAGGTACCTGGGTGGGGGATGTGGGCTGTGGATACCCCTAGGCCAGGGCTAACATTGCAGGGTAGGTCTCTTGTTGGGCAGGCTCTGGAGCACTCCTACCCCAATAGTGTAAGTGGGCATCTACTACTGGGCAGGGTCCTGTGGGTTTCTGGTGTGCAGATGCTGGTGTTAGGCATTGTACCCCATGGGCTGGTGACTGTCTTAGTAAATGTTGGGCATGGCCTAGTGCATAGAGCTGCTCCCTGTGTGTTGTGTACGCCAAAAGTAGTGGTGTTGCTGGCATTGACTAAGTGTTTCCTCTGTCTCTCCCCCCCTTTGTGTTTTGTCACCTTGTCCTTATGTGCATTAGCATCATCTGGCGGAGGAGCAGAGGCACCGGCAATGGAGGGAGCTGCATTCCACATGGGCCTGGAGGCCGAATCCACTGAGGGTGAGGGCACCAGTGGGACTTAGGGCGAGGGGAGCACCACGACGGGGACAGAAGAGGAGACCACAGACAGCGACTCCTCCTCCGATGGAAGCTCCCTGGTGGTGGCGGACACCTCTGTGCCCACTCCAACAACAGGTACAGCCACACCCCCTACCAGCACTGCCCTCCCAGCAGCCCCTCAGCATGTTTCCCGTGCCCGCTCACCCAGGAGGGTGGGCATCTCCTTCGCCCCAGGCACCTCAGGCCCTGCCCCAGTCAGTCCTGCTGCCCTCAGCGAGGAGGCTATTGACCTCCTGAGATCCCTCACTGTTGGGCAGTCAACCATACTGAATGCCATCCAGGGTGTAGAGAGGCATTTGCAACAAACAAATGCATACCTGGAGGGCATTCACTCTGGCGTGGCGGCCCAACAGAGAGCATTTCAGGCTCTGGCCTCAGCACTGATGGCAGCCCTTGTCCCTGTGTCTAGCCTCCCCCCTCCAACTTCCTCTACCCAGACCCAATCCCCTCAACCCCAGCCTATCCCAAGCACACCTTTAGACCAGCATTCACCCAAATCACCACACAAAAGTGGCTCAGGCAAACATAAGCACCACACTTCATCTCACAGGCACTCACACAAGCACCATACCCATGCAAACACACCAACATCCACTGCCTTCACTGTGTCCCCCTCCTCTTCTTCATCCACCTTCCTCCCAGTAGCGTCTACACTCACACCTGCATGCACTACATCTTCATCCACTACCTCCATCACCATCACGCCCATCACAACACGCCCCTAACGAGCAGTCACCCCCCCCACAACCATGCACACTTCCCCTGTGTCCTCTCCCAGTGTGTCTGTGACCCCTCCTCCCAAAGTACAAAAACGCAAGCACCCGCTCAACAGCCATCCACCTCACAACACCATCCAGCCCATGCACCTTCAACCAAACTCAGCAGACAGACACCTCCTACAACCACTCCCTCTTCCTCCACTTCCAAACCCTCTCCATCTTCCCGTCCCAGTGTGTCTAAAAAATTTTCCTGGAAAACATTGACCTGTTCCCTATCCCACCATCCTTCCCCTCGGGCCCGGGTGTCCAGAACCCAGGCCAGCACCTCAGCCACCAAGTCGGCATCCGCTGTGGTACCTGCAACTCCCAGAGGATCAAAGGGGGCACCCGTCAGGCAAGCCAGTGTGCCACTGACCCCTGCACAGGACCAAACCATTCCGCCACCTGCCAAGGTGAAGAAGGGGACAGCATGCAGCAAGGAGTACGACCCACCCAACAAGGTCTCCTCCAAAACTCTAGCTGCCAGATCCAAGGTCCCAGCAGCATCTGCCAAGGTGACAAAGGGGCAGAAAAGCCAAGCCAAGGCACTTCAGGCCTCGGAGGCTCCAGGTGAGGGCATGGTGGCCACCATCAGAACCGACAGCCCCGCCACCTGTACCGCGGGCAGCACCGCCAACATCCCTGCCGCAAGCACTGCTACCTGCTCCGCCACCTGCACCGCCGCTGCCACCATTACTGTCAGCAGCAGCATCCCCATTGGGCAGCCGTCCGAGGCTGCAGGAGACGGGCTGGTGCCTCCCTCCACCACTGGCAGCACCCGCACCTGCACCACGGGCAGCACGCCAGTATCCCCGCCGCAAACATTGCCACCTGCACTGCTGACAGTAAGACCACTACCAGCAGGAGCAGCCCCAGTGTGCGTCTGTCCGAGGCTGCAGTACACGAGCTGGAGCCTCCCACCACCACTGGCAGCACCCTCACCAGCACCGGCACTGCCACCAGTTTGCAGCCTTAGTTGCCGCAGGATGGAGTCTGGCCCTGCCTCCATGGAGTATCATGCTACCTTGTCCCCGCAAATCCTGTGCCTCAGACACCCAGGTGAGGGAATGTGAACTGCCACACCCCAAGTGCTGCATCATTGGGCACAAAGCCCCCTCCAGAACCAGTGGAGATATGCATCCACTCACCCTATCCTTGGCAGGATGAAGCACATTGGGCACAAAGCCCCCTCCACAACCAGTGGAGATATGCATCCACTCACCCTATCCTTGGCAGGATGAAGCACACTGGGCACAAAGCCCCCTCCAGAACCAGTGGAGAAGCCATCCACTTGAGAGACTGTGGCCTTGCATTCCCCAGGACCAAGCAGTGGGCAACCCACCCACTTGAGAGACTGTGACTTTGCACTCCCAGGACCAAACAGTGGGCAACCCACCCACTTGAAAGACTGTGGCTTTGCACTCCCCAGGACCAAGCAGTGGGCAACCCACCCACTTGAGAGCCTGTGGCTTTGCACTCCCCAGGACCAAGCAGTGAGCAAACCACCCACTTGAGAGACTTGAGAGACTGTGGCTTTGCACTCCCCAGGACATCGCTGTGGGCACGGAGCCCCCTCCAGGAGCAGTGGCATTATTCCATCTTCCGGATGAGGTGCCCCCCCTTCCCCAGCCCTCTGAGGTGCCTGTGTGTTTACAACCTGATGCCCCTGCAGTGTTCTCTCCGTATTGAGGCAGGAGCCAAGGGTGGGCTTGGCCCATGGTTTTTGGCCCAGTGTCCCACAGACATTTGCAAAGGACAATGTATCGCCTTCTGTACATATTGTAAATATTTGTAAATACTGTTTTTATATTTGTTACGTATATCTGCCTATTTCTAATATATCACTGATTGGACTCTATTCCTTTTGTCCTTGTGTTCTTCCAGGGGGTTACGGGGTGTAAATGTACTGTTGCTGCATGTGTTTGTGTGTATGGTGTCATGGGTGAGGGTGGGGGTGGGGGTGTTGCGTGTGTGTGTCACTCTCTTTTTCCTTCCCCCCTTCCCTGTGTGCTAGGTGCAGTACTCACCATGGTCGTCGCCACCACCTTTGATATTCCTTGTGTATGTGGAGGTAGACCATCATGGGCAGGACCTGTAACTCGGGCTCCATGGCGTCCTGGTTCTTCATTGAGTGTCGAGAGGTGAGTGGTTTCCCTTCCAAACACTGTTTCCGCTGTGCTTTTGATGGCGTTGGTACCGCTCCAGAAGAGCTGGAGGTTTTGGCAGGTTGTAATGGGGAGGGCGGTACATTGTCTTCTGCCTGTCAGTTGGCGTTGATCGCTGCAGTGTTTGTTGCTAGCGCCATGGTGGTCGGGGTTTTTAAAGTGGCTGTCTGTGTTGGCGGTTTCTGCCATGGTCGTGATCCCATTTTTTTTACCGCCGGCATGTTGGCGATATTACCGCCGTTTTAACACCGACCGCCACGGTTGTAATGAGGGCCATATTTTCTATCAACTACCCGCTTTTTAATGAAGTTGATTTCCCCAAACAGAAACTTAGCACTTTCATGAAAAGAATGTGCTGAAATACCACTTATTCATTTTTACCAGGTAACACATATTAAGTGGTTAAACATAATTTTTAATTTCGAACAAGTGCCATCATGTACCGCTGCCACACATAAACAAAGTAGGTCTTCCATACCACTTTATCACCTTCTCATGGTATAGCTGCCCCCAGTAAAACAGAAATTACCATTATTACATCGGGGTCTTCTGTATTTCAATGGTGGCACAACGAATTGTCATGGATAGGCCTAATATGCCAAAAATACCCACCAATACGTCAGAGCCATCATTTGCCCCCAGATTATTAAGACTTTTCAGCAATAGTCTATTTGTCCAGGAGGGCACCATCCTGCCAGGGATTAAGGTCACAAAATGTCAGAAATCGCTATCAAACATGTGAACCTCCAATATGCCAATGCAAGGAGCTACTTGCTCACTCTTTTATTCACACATGCATTTCACAGCGACAGACACTCCCTCACTCTTTCTCTCACCTACATTTTTACACACACAGACATTGTCATCCAAAGACAGACATTTCAGAGCACTTTTTTCCTTACCCTCTGATGCCCATGCAGGATCCTCCTCATTTTTAGGGTTGAGCGCACAAGCCCTCCGTCCCAGTTGTAATCTCTCTTTGGGCTTTTAACCTTTTTTAACTTTCATTGGTTTGTGGGCTTGCTTTTTAAAATCCGCTTGATTTCATTAGTGAAAGGCATGGATACGTCATGCCTTTTCCAGCGTTTAGTCCTCCTCAAGCGCACCAGCAAACTACTGAAAACATACAAGGCTCCATGTTTTCAGCCTGGTTTCTGCATTACTTTATCATTTTATAGTCTACGCAGCGCAATCGCACTGGGTTGTACATAGCGCAATCGCACTCTTTTTTTTTTTTTCAATTTCGACACGATCACGCTGGGTTTTACATAGCGCAATTGTTTGAATTTTCTTTCAATTTATGTGGCAAGAAAAACCCGGCTAGGAGTTTACAGCGCTAATAGCTCTAACTCGAGCAAATGCGAGACCTGTTGAATTGCAAATGCTTGTTAAAGCTGGAACTGCTATCAATGCTGCATGAACCGCAAGGCAGGCGCACCACTGCTTTCTGGTTGATGTTTCTGCATTAAGAGGTCTGAGGAGTCAAACTTACACTGTGATTGGTGCTATCAACAATACTGTAAGTGTGGTGCTGGGCCTAGTCATTAGCAAGAGCCCTATCAATCAGTGCTTTGAGGGCTGTGGAGCTGGCTTGAAGGCCCAGCTCTGCCCAAAAAAAGCACAACCTGCCCGCGCTTTGAATACACAAATTGCATATGACAGCCAAGATGAGCTCTTCTAGCCTGCAAAGACATCTGCAGTATGTGCAGGCTTTTTATCCTGTCAGTGCAAAAGTCTGAGGAAGTTCAGGCTAACACAATTGTTGGGAAAAGGTGGGAGGGCAATGCCCGAACTCCATAATAGTCGAGCCACCACTATGTATTTCTTTTTGTAAACAATGAGGAGAATCAGTGACCTCATGTTGTAGTGTACCAAGAAAGGGATGAGATGTGGAACTTTTAGACTCTTTCAATATATAACTGAACCAAAGGTGTATGAAAAGCCTTCACAAGACAGTTGCCAGCTGCCAACGCGCATTGGGTGTTAGTGCATGTCATTGGATATGATGGTAGAATATGACTCGTGTTACACTTAACGGATCTAAACTTTATGAACTTCTTTGTGCAAGAAAATATATTTGATCTATGTGTCACACAATGACTAAGACACATGTATTTATGTTTATTTGTCGAATTTAGCTTTGCAATTTGTATGCGGTGCCTCAGTATTCTTTGGTATGCTATTTAAATTATATTTATGCTTGTTTGTCAATCCCAGAATTGTAATTTGCATAGGGATAACTCAATATTTTTGTATTATTTTAATTGGAACATAATGGGGGCAACAGGTTTTGCTGTGAGTGCACCTTGCTCTGGGCCATACCTCCTCAGTTTTCCACAATTTATTTTGTGTGAAAATGTGTTTGCACCTCGCACTGCGCTACTCATCACCAAACATAATGGATTAAAAAGTTTTGTCATCATTGTAAAACAAAGCTGCTCGTCTGGGTTAGATTATTAGTCGCAAACAGGTAGCGATTAATTTCAGCCATGGTTGCAGGTAGGGCCCACCAACACTCGTTTTTGGGGACCGGGGCTTATTTTTCATCAATGAACCTTCACCCAGAACTAGAGAAAGAAAGGTGAAAAATGAGGGAAGAGGGAGAACAAAGGGAGAACACAGGGGTGTAAAATAGCCTGCAGGAGTGAGATAAAGGGACAAGGAGTGTATTGTGATGGACTACGTGGGATGAGGTGGCTCATATTTACTAAGAATATTCATTGGGGTTGAGTCACTTTTTTGGTGCAGCTCCAATGTGAAATCCATTTTGGGATTCACAAGGCCAGACAAATAACAATTTATGTGATTTTGTTAAAAAAAAAAAGTGATACAGAGCAGCACATTGCTCTGCCCTGCATTCCCTTGCATCAGGTACGCATTACATGGGCGTTCCCATGCATAAACCCGTGGGGTTTGACAAAAACCTATACTTACAAAGACTTGTAAACATGGGTTTGCACCAAAATGGTGCGCCTACCTGTGGATGGCGTAACAAGGAGAACCATCTTTATTTCTCCTGCATTCTGCAGCACACATACACACAGGAAATAGCCCTAGGGTATAAGTTTGCTGCAGGTCTGCATTATAATAGATCGTATTGCCCTCAACTACACCGGAGGTAAAGGTGTGGCTGCCGCTAGCCTGGCTCCCTTTGAAACCTGCTCCTAGCCAAGCCCCAAGGACCATAAGAAATTCCCGTTTGTCCCTGTGTTTGGAGCATGGCGCCCTCAAGGCGAGGGGAGGGGGGAAAGGCGGTTGGAATGAGTCTTCCGAAGTCCAGTCTTCCGAAGGAATAGTTTGCACATCAATGGCTGTGGTCAGAATGTTTAATGCTGTCCGTTTGAACTGATCATCTGGGCTAGTCAAGATGCTGGTACCAGCCGCTGTCAGTCCTTCCATGGAAAAGCTGTTTGCCTCTAGTCAGCAGTGGTCTCCAAACTTTTTTATGCCACCCCCCCAACAGTTGAAAAATAAAAATCATTGGGCCCCCCTCAGAATTTTTCACAAAGAAGTTATAAAGATGGCAATGTTTCAATATGTCTAGACGTATTTAAACATTGAAGTACTGTGACCCTTTTAAAAGTGCAGTAACATGTTTCTTCTTAAAACAGAACACTGTTATCTATGTAATGCTTCTTTTGGGCAGAGCCTGCCGCCCTCCACCCCTATCCCCTTCCCCCCCCCCCCCCCCCAAGATCACTTCAGGCCCACCTAGGGGGGCCCGCCCCCAAGTTTGAAGACCACTGCGAGTCTAGTGCAACTTGCAAAAATCTATTGCAGCAACATCATTCAATAGAGGAACTACATAAAAAGGACACAGGAACCTCCGTCACATACCCCTCCTTTCCCAAAGGAGTGCTTTGCCTTCCCCACTGCTGTAAGCAAGGAGGATTGATTGTTTTTACACAAACAGATGCTTCCCTAGAAGAAGCAGCGCCATTACGGGAAAACTACTGGAGTGGCTTCTTTCAATAAGTGGACTGGGTGGCAGGAAGCAGCTAGTTCCATTACAGTGCCTTCCTTTCCCAGAGGATTGCTCCATCGTGCCTACTGCCTTAAGGAAGGAGGATTGATTGTGCTTATGAGAATCAATGCTTCCCCGGAGCAGAGTATCGGCCATTTTAGAAAAGAAGTGTGTGTTCCCCATCTTACTGTGACCAGTGCGTTTCCACGTTCGTACATAATGGATCAGTTGCTGCATCTTTTTAAAAGAAGTAAACTTCTCATCGTTCAAAGTCCCAGATGCTTGCTGCCACGTGTCCCATGCGACTGGCCTCAAAGGTCCGTTTCACCCTGAAGTCTATAAAGCTCCAGTGTTAGAATATGTGAGCAAAGTGTAACTTTGTAAACTCATTTCCCATGATGTCATAATTGAACCAAAGATTGTGTGATGTAATTTCAAGATTTTTTACGCTAATTAAAATTTGCGAAATCCTATTTATTTTTCTAATAATAGAATGTTGGCAAGTATGTAGTTTAGTAGACACTTTTGGCTAGAAAAATTGTCTCCAAACGGCAGCAACAGTTTGTCTGTGGAACACAAGTCCCTTCTTCTGTCATACTAAAAGTACAACGCATACCTGACCTTCATATTGCATGTATCCTCAAACAAAGATTGATAGTCTTTCTAACTTAGGACTAAAGTGGGGTGAGTCTTGAAAATTGTACTATGGAAAATAGGGAACGCTTCCATGGCCAAACGGCTTGCAGCTCACTTATGTGCTTACCCGCTTTATAGTGACCAAAAGAGAAGCCTTGCATTTAAGGCCAACAGCTCAAAAAGTTTGTACAGCAAACTGATCGGTCCAGGTTCCGGTTACAGGACTATCCTGTATCTTCTTGTAAGTCCTGACATATTTGAGGAATGCCTTTTAGGTGCCTCCTGGAGAATTCTCAAAATCAGACGAGTTGGAGGACAGCCATACAGATTGTTCCCATTTGCTACAACATCATGCTTTCGCCTAGACAGTATGACACTGGGCCATCAAGGAAGACAACTGGTCATGTCTAATGTTCAGATGAGTGTCAAGGATGACTGTAGTTGGGCTCAAATATACGATCAAGGGCACATGGCTAGTCTCTCAATGGTGTGGTGAGTGGAGGCATCAACTCAAGCTGTCTGCCCTAGTGTGGAATTATTTGTTTGGCTAATTACCATTCTGGTATGTGATTTGTGGCATAGGTTTTTGTGCTGAACCTGGCGTGCTATTTTGGTGCTTTTATTAAAATGAACTGTCTAGCATGTTGCTATAGTGCTGCTTAAGGTATTTGTGTTTTTTTTTCGGTTCTGTTTGTGGTATGCTGTTTTTCTTTCTTTTCTGAATTGCTGTTTCGCTGTGGTTTCTGGCATGTTGTTTGGTACTGTTTCAGCACTCTGTTCTGGTAGTAGTTCAGGCATATCACTTGCACATTAGGTTTCACTGCTCGTCCTGGCATGCTTAGCGCAGATCACATGAGGAACCTGGTGCTACTCCTCAATAACAATGGTGTAAAATGTTTTCAGGACTACAGACCTAGTGGGAGTGCCGGCTTGCAGTTTCTTCTTGCTATTCCCTGCAGTAAGGAGAACGGTGTCAGATGCACCTCTACCCGTGGTGAGTGTAGCCACAGTCATTTAGCACCAAACAGGGAAAGTCAAGCTTACTTGCATTATACCAATTGGCCAACAGCATGCCAGCCACCAGCTACCGTGACACTACACCCAGATACACCACTTCTCCCGCCTCCTACCTCGGCTTCAGACTTACCCGCCTTCACAACTCACACAAGTCAGGTGTCACATATACCCACCTTAACACCTAGCCGCATAGGCAGGACTCGTCTGCCTTTTGTCAGCAAGAGCTTGGGCCTGGGTGAATTTATGGATGAATGAAATTATTAGAAAGATAAGTGGCTTTGGGTGGTGTGTGGATTACCAATAATGAACCGTGCCAGGGTTGAAGTAAGTTCCCTCTGACCCAGAGACGGGTACTGTACTACTTGTACACTGTGGTTTGTGGGGTCTCTGCACACATTCGCTCTGGGCAGAGGTGGTGAAATTCACATATTATAACATGCATATACTCCATCCTTTATTTCACCCCGAAAGCGGGCTTCTCCAAGTTCACACCCCATTATTTTGAATCTCTCCTGTGGCAGACGTGGTGGGATTAAGGTAGGACACTTCATTGCTCTACACTGCCTACTTCCACATTGTACCCCACAGTGCTCCAGCCCAACATCTACAATTTCCTCCTCCCACCTGGTTTGATTTTAGACCAATTCCTTCCTCTTCCAAGCCTTGGGACAGCTCATACCCTTCTCGATGTCCTGCAGGATGAGCAAGAGATACTAAGCTTTCTGAGCCCTGTCACCTAAAAGGGCTGCAGGGAGCCCCTAGATGTTTTAGAAGTCAAACTGCCTCTGCTGCCCACTGAACGAGGATTCCGGGACGGGAATTACTACAGAGGGGTCCGGGGTGCCATTGACTCTCCACTGGAGCAGTGATCGAGCAGTCAAGGCTGCCTCCTGGGGGAGTTGGTGTGAAGGATTGAATCAGATAAAGTATACCACAGGTCGTCACAATCAATAAACCTCAAGCTGTGGCCAGAGGTATGACTGAAGTAAATGTATCCATCCTTCTGTGCACCTTGGAATCCTATGTCAGGACTGGGGACTGCCATCCCACCCCACCGAGCTTACGTCTCTCATAACCAGCTAACTCCACATTACAGAAAACTTGCATCACTGCCTGTAAGATCACCAGAAATATGAACAGCTAGCCCATGTTTTCAGCTTCAATGTAAAGTTGCATCGCTTTTGCAGTACAATAAATAGTTCATGTATGGGAACCCGGCGTTCCTGTTAATCGTAAAGCTCAGTGACACATATAGCATCTCAGGCTGAGGCACAATATGCCAAACAAGACCTCTAAAAGTAATGGAAATGCTCAAGGTAATGGTAGAAAATGGGACACAAACTTCAAGGCAGAGCTACAAGCACTTGCATAAATTGTTATGGTTGACGGTTCCAAAACTGGACACAATGTGCCAGAGGTGGCTTCCAGAAGGAAATACAACACATCAGATGAGGCTTCCCGACTTTATGTAATACCTTATAGGTGGAAGCCAAGTCGGGACATGAAATTCCACTAGTAATACTCCAGGTGATGCCTCAAAAACATCTCCATTGTATTTGTGAGTAGTTGCATCATGGCCTCAATGTGCATGTTGATTAAGAAACTAGATTGCCTGAAGCTGACCTTCCTGACATGGAGTCTGTTAGCAGTGCTAGGTGAAATGGAGAGGCAGCATTGATGCCTGTAGGGTAGCAGGCTCCATCGTATAACTTCGACCCATAATGCCCCTTTTCCCCACAAGGCACACACTGTCCGAGTTGAGAGCCAAACGTCTTAGCCTCCTTTTGGCAGTGTCATACAAGTCCGTGCCCATTGTCACTGTCACAGTGTCAGTGTCCACTGCATCAATTTCTCTGTTGCAGCTTCCTATGGCAGCATTGCCATGACAACAGCCCTTTGACTAACGCAGTGTCCACTTCTCTCTGTTCCACCATCAATGTGTCAGGGCCCCACGGTTGGTGTACCTGCTTCCCCTTGTGTCTCTATACCTATAGCATTCCCATGGGTCACTGTCTGCATCCAGTTGTCAGTGCCAGTGCCTGCAGGTCAGTTTGTGTCTCCTTCTCATATCAAGCATTCCGGTATCAATGTTTCAGCGTTGGTATCACAGTGTAGGTGTCCCAGCGTTAGATTCAACAAGGCAGTGGCCCAATTTCAGTATGTTCATGTCAGTGTCCCATTGCCAATATTAGTGCCTGAGTCAGTTTCTCCATGTCACTGTTCACGTGCCAGTGTCCCATTATCTATATATGTATTTCCGTATCACTTGCCAAGTGTCATGATCTGTGGCCTGCACTTACCTTTCCATGCTCGACAAGTGCGCGGGTGCAGTACCCCGAACCTGTGGGTCCCGTGCACATTGAGAGTAAGGGAAGGCGGCAGTGCAGGCGGAATGTTGGTGCCTCTTGGAGAAAGGCTTCACGTCATTAATGGATGCATTACGCAAGGTACCTAGTGTAATCCAGAAAACTGCATTTTCCCTGAAATCACAGAACTTTCTCAATGTTTGCAAATGGCAGCAACTATTGTGAAGTTGCTGAGAATAAGTTCCTAGTGGTTCAGCGCATCCTAAATAGGCAATCAAGATACCTTCGTCTCTTGCAAAGACGTTTGGTACTTTTCTCATGATGACATGTAGTAATAAACTAGTTCTATAAGATTAAGGGAGTGACTATTTGGTACCATTGTGAACTATATAATTCTGCTGAATGATTGATATGTTAATAAAAACATATATATATATTTATGCTTCAGTTCCAGGAATGTCAGGGCTCCATTTGAATTGAGAGACCCTGAAGCACGGAGAGATTCTGAAGTTATATAATTTGTTTTTTTGTGTTAGATGTTGCAATACATTGAAACGGACGATGCTGAAGAAATTAATCTTGCCTTTAGATATCAGCTAAGACCCAGAAGACTATGGTTCCCTGATGTTCACTTAATTAAAAAGTTAATTATTTTAGAGGTATAAATGAACTACATCTTTCAAGATCATCTTATGATGCAGTTGAATCATATTGGACACACAAAGTAGGAGAGAGTTTATTTATAATTAAATATATTCAGACATATTAATTGCACATTTGTAAAATTCCCCCCGAAAAAACAGAAAAATAAATTAGAATACAGGGTGCTCCAACACTGAAATGTGAGACTGCACACTGCTGGTATGATTCAAATATGTAATGAAGTTCACAGAAGTGGCATTGAAGCACGTAAAGGGTTTAACAATGGCTGATTATTCAATTATTAGCAGAGAGGCTACTAGAGTACATTCCCTTTATTCTCTTTATTCATGAGACACAAATAGCAATCGAAAGTTGTTACAATGCGGCCGTTTCGAACCCAGCAAGAAGAATCAAAAAATGTCATCATCAGTAATAAACTCTAACATTGAAGGGGAGGCATCCCTATAGACAATACTAAATACATGAATGTGGTGAAATTATTGAAGCTAAAGATCGTGTGCCTGATTGGAGAACGGCTTACCTTCAAGGTCCTATAAAAATTACAGGACACTGATTGTTGAAAGGGTAAATTACACAAAAATATATGAAACACACAAATAACTAATTATAAATTAAGGTGGCAAGGTGAGCACAGTGTAGGGCGTGGCCACAGCTAATGCTGTGAGACGCAACTTGGTCGACTTCTGCCCATCCATGGCCATCCTGAAGCCCCTTTAGCCCCAGATATACCCAGGTGCCCCTTGATATCTTCCCTAACAAAGTGCCCCTTACAGGTCCTAATTGATGGGAGAGGGCGACTTTGATAGCCAGATGGAGGATGAGGCCTGCTTGGCGGCGCGGACCCAATATGGCAGCTCCCAGTGCAGCGGACCACATGTCATGATGGAGACACGGCCACAGAAGCAGCAGTGGCGAACGGAGGGCAGCGGATGGCTCCCTCTGGCGCTGGCAGCACTCTGGACCCTCAGCGACTTCCCTATAGGCTGTAAAGTGGAACTTGTGGTGCGGTGCTGAGCTCCGGCGACGAAGCAGAGGAGAGAAGAGGGGTGGCTAGTGCGCGGCCAACAAGGAAGTGGGGAAGAAGATAGAAGAACCAGTGAGGCCTGAGAGCCTGTCATTTGACCTGCACCAGCGGCTCCCCCATCCGCCCGCGCAAGCTGCAGCCCTGACATCGAGGTTGCCCCGCCCCACGGGGGCCACACAGTGGCGTAGCGTGGGTTGTCAGCACCCGGGGCAAGGCAAGTAATTTTCGCCCCCTAACCCGTGGCAAGGCAAGTAATTTGCGCCCCCTAACCCGTGGATTTTAGCACTCGAGTCTCTTCCAAGATGTTGCGCCCGGTGCGGCCGGCCCCCCCTGCACCCCCCACGCTACGCCACTGGGGCCACAGCACACATGTGTAGCCAGCACTTCGTGCAACACAGGGTGGCAAAGTGGCAGGAAGAGCCGTTGCAGCAGGAGTGAGGCCCCCTGTATAGCGAGCAGCAGAAGGTAATGGACATGGCAATGGAGCTAGTACTCCTCTGCGCATGCTGCATCCGGGACCCTCAGTGAGCTCCCCGGGGACCTGAGAAGAACTCCCCAGTCTGCCCTAAGGAACTAGAGATGAGCCTACGATTTGGCGGAGTGGAGGACGGGCCTCCTCTGGAAGCACGGTGCCCAAGGCACGGCTTCGAGCACTTATAATGGTGCTGAGGTGAAGACAGTGGTGCATCCCATGAGGCAGAGGGAGGGCGGATCCAGCGAGGCCTGACATTCGACCGGGTCCGTGCCCATCCCACCCACGCATGCGGCAGCCCCAGCAGAGAGACTAATTACACTAGCATTGTAGAACTTATCCAGCCTAAAGGGGCTGCAGTGTAACAAGCGTAAGCAGTGCCCATCAAGACGAGAGATGACATAGAGATGGGGAGGGCGGCTGTGACAGGAACAGAGCAGGGTGGGGCTCTCTAACTGACTTCACCCCCACTCTCCGACGCGAGGCGATGAGGAGAGGGACATTGGCCTGCCTATTATACTTGAGGACCAACACCTCCCTCACAGGATAGCTCCGGGACTGGACATCGTCACAAAGGGGGGATTTCTACTGACAAGTGGAGAGCAGACCGCAGAGAGACACCAGCAATGGGGGCCCGGAGAAGAATTCCACAGTACCGAATGATTCAATACTGCTACCCCCTGGCATCATCAGCATAGGCCTCACTTCCACCCCATCCTAGCGGAACCACCCAGGGCACTGGCCCACATGAGGCCCCACCACAACCCATCTGCGAATCAACAGCTTTTCTACCCCAGCGATGGGGAAAGTGGACAAGGAAACGAGATCTGGACACAGACACTCCACCACAGGGAAGGGCCATACAGGAAACACTGATAACGCCACTGAGTCAGCCCGTCCCAGGACCCGCCCTTCAAGATATCCTTCAAGCTATAAAAGCCACCAGAGAATTGCTTGAAACTAAGATACACTTGGGGAGGGACCTCATCATATTATAAGATGACCACAGATGATTGGCAGAGAGGGCAAGAGGCAGGAGTAACAACACTGGGGCACTCTTTGAGGAAGGGGTTCTGTTGTCTTTTGAAGAGTTCTGCTTCCGAAATGATCTACCCAGGGTCCACTTCGTTCTGCATGGGGCACTTACAGCAGCTGTCTGTAAGCACTGGAAATCTGGGCTATGAGAGTCACAACAGGCAGAATGCTTTAAGTACATGCTGACTGCATTGGGGACCTTTCAAAGCGGTTACTTGCCTCTATAAGAGTCTGGGGGAAGACATCAAATTCCAGCTGACAGCACTAAAGGCTAAATGGGAAGTGGATCTCTAGGTGAATATTGCAGACCGAGATCTAGATACTATACAACACGGCGAAGGCCACCAGGAATGCCAGATTTAAACGTATCAATTTCTATGTGATGCATAGAGCATACCTCACTCTGGGGAAGATAAACAAGTATTATAGGGCAGCAGAGGCAAAATGTCCCAGATGTGGAGAAATAGGTGAGGACTTTCACCATATGATCTCAGCTTGCCCAGAGTTATATGCTTTCTGGGGCGGTGGCACCAGAACCTGATCCACAACCATTGAAAGAGAAATCCCCTGCACAGCACAGCACTGTCTACTGGTCTGGTTCCCTCATGCGCCCAAGAATAAAGTCACAAGTCAGTTTCAAGACCTGGCCTTGGTGCTGGAGAAGCGGGAAATCACCCGCAGCTGGAAGAATCCACAGGGCCCCAGAGTGCCATCGTGGAAGAGGGAGTTTATTATGGGTGGACTATGAGGCTGAGATCTGCCTTCGAGATGCCAAGTTGGGACAAAACACGCTTGAGACAGCTCGAGCATGGGAGGCTTTGGGACATTCCTTGAGATACCCGAAGACGGGATGACTGATGACCAATAAGCTGCCCCCTGAATTCAGCTCATCATTTTAATAGTCACACTTATGAGGGGATGTAATATGCACAACACTGCTTGTTCTGTAGGGATGAGCTATTGAATTTCATCACACGGGGATAGCACCTTACCATGCGCTGCTACATGATCTCCCTTTCGGGCCTCATAATTACATTAGTAAACACTCTATTTAGACCAAACTTGAACTAGGGCACATCCCATGGGGGGAGAGGGAATTTCCAGGACTGTTAGTAGTTCGAACACATACAACTGGGACTATGCTGCTTGCAATACGTTAAACTGCTCCTATTGCATGTTGAGCTACTGTATTCGATCCTATGTTTCTACTGCTATGGTTGTACAAAACTTGATGCTCTAAATGCACTCAAAGTTAATATGCCAAATGAATGGAGCCCTCTTCAGGCTTGTACCCTGTGGGACATATTTATACTCCGTTTGTGCCGAATTTGCGTCGTTTTTTTCGACGCAAATTTGACGCAAAACTAACTCCATATTTATACTTTGCCGTTAGACGCGTCTAGCGCCAAAGTTCATGGAGTTAGCGTCATTTTTTTGCGTGAACACCTTCCTTGCGTTAATGAGATGTAAGGTAGGCGTTCCCGTCTTAAAAAATGACTCCCAGGCATGTGCGTGGTATTTATACTCCCGGGCAAAAATGACGCCCGGGAGTGGGCGGGGCAAAAAACCCCGCATTTGCGCCTCTTTTTAACGCCTGGGTCAGGGCAGGCGTTAAGGGACCTGTGGGCTCAGAATGAGCCCAGAGGTGCCCTCCCCTGCCCCCAGGGACACCCCCTGCCACCCTTGCCCACCCCAGGAGGACACCCAAGGATGGAGGGACCCATCCCAGGGAAGAAAAGGTAAGTTGTGGTAAGTATTTTTTTTTTTTTTTTTTGTGGCATAGGGGGGCCTGATTTGTGCCCCCCTACATGCCACTATGCCCAGGGGACATAAGTCACCTGGGCATGGCCATTGGGCAAGGGGCATGACTCCTGTCTTTGCTAAGACAGGAGTCATGTTAACGGCGTCTGGGCGCCCCAAAAAAATGGCGCAAATCGGGTTAAGACGATTTTTTTGCCTCAGCCTGACTTGCCCCATTTTGGGATGCCCAAACGCCATTTTTCCCTACGCCGGCGCTGCCTGGTGTACATTGTTTTTTTTCACGCACACCTGGCAGCGCCGGTCGGCTAACGCCGGCTAACGCCATTCAATAAATACGGCGCCCGCATGTTGCTTCAGAATGGCGTTAGCCGGCGCTAATTTTTTTGGCGTTAGCGCAGTTTTGCGTCAAAAAGTATAAATATGGCCCTGTATGTTCAATTGAAAAACAATGAAATCTGTTTTAAAAAGGTGAGAGCACAGTGCAGGTAAATGTCTCAGGAAAAAATCACTTACCCGAACCTTACCGCAAAAACTTTTCAATGCTGGAATTGTAAAAAAATAAGTTTACATAGAGCAAAGTGAGGAGTGCAGCAATAAAAGGTGCGCTGCTGACGAGCTGTATTTTGATGGAGGTCGAAAGCTTCGAATCAAGTTTTGCAGGCCTTTTCTTAATAAACTTGTTTAAGGGAATCGAGTAAGAGAAACCCAGGGTGGACTGCATAAGAAGTTGCTAGGGTCCTGGCACTAAAGTAAGACAAGCATTTGCAGTTCAATAGGTCTCGCATTTACTTGAGTTAGAGCTATTTTTGTTGCAAATGCATAATTGGACTTTTCTTGCAATATAATTCCAGTGGCCCTGCATAAAACTGAAACAATCCCAACAGCAATGACAACTTTTATACAACCTGAACAGTTACCCAGCAAAAGTAAAAATCTCCTCATCAACACAATAAAAATAAACAAATAATGTGCTGAAACACCCACATCGCCTTGCGCCTGGTTTTACTTTAGAATGAAGTGCAGGGGTTGAATACAGCAATTCACAGACACTTGTTAAGTACAAATCAATATATGGCTCCCAAACAAAATAGGGACCTGTGCTTAGGAAATAAATTTATGGGTAGAGCAGCAGCCCTAGCAGCATGATGTGACGCACAAACTGAAACACACAGTAAATTCATGAAATAGTCCCAGCATGGAAGTACACGGCTGTACAGTGATCCGGACACCGTGACGCAGTGCAACTCCCATGAAAATAGGAGAGTGGAACGAGAGACGCCAAAGGAAGCAGAGGCAGAAGCCAGAGTTGCTAAATTTTCCAGGCAGAGAGCAGGGCTCGGGCCAGCAGCAAGCCACAGAGAGCAGCAGCAGCAGCACCAGCAAAGGGGCCCAAGTGGAGAGACTGTGTGGAGAGAGTGGAGCTATACTCTAAAGCCATTAAGGTAGAGGATGAAAGGAAAAGAGCCATGATACTACATCTGGGAGGCAAAGCTATTCATAGAATCTTCAAAACAATCACAAAGGGCCCCCGAAAACACATGCGACCCTCAAAACGGCACTCAACGCATATTTCAAACCAATGGCCAACCAGAACAATGAAATGTTTATATTTCACCAGGCAACATGTGGAGGAGCCAATCAACAAGTGTTACACCAGATTAAAGGAGTTACCACGCACACATGAGTTCGCCAATAAGGTGACGGAAATACGTGGTCAAATAATCCAAGACAGCGCATCAGCAAAGCTCTGCAAACACATCCTACAAGAATCAGGCAAATCGTTAGCAGCCATTTTAACCATGGGCAGGACCAAGGAATTATCCAGTGTAGGAAGCTGGTCTGGTGGGTGGTGAGCAACCATGGTGTTATCACCTTATACCAGGTCCAGGTACCCCCTGTTAGTGAGGTGTAGACTGTGTCTAGGAAGCCAGGGCTCTCTAGAGGTAGCTGTGAATGAGCAGCTGAGACTTATCTAGGAGACATGCAAAGCTTATGCAATGCCACTATAGTCACACAACACTCACACACCTGAAAGAACCACACAGTGTTACAAAAATAAAGGTACTTTATTATGGTAACACACATACTAAAATACTGAATATGTAATACTCCGCTAGCAGGTGGGTAAACACACTGTTATAGACACATTCGAAGTCAGGTATTGGCAAAGAAAGCAATAGAAAACAGTGAAATAACCAAAAATAATGGAGACCCTAGGGGGAGACCAAACCATATAATAAGTAAGTGTAATGTGAAAGTCAGTCACCCACCCAAGGAAGTGGAATCTGTAGAAGGGAGCTGGAGGAAATAGGAATGCCAAAAGGTAAGTACCAGGGTGCCCCCCCAGCGACCAGGAGAGAAGAAGTAACTACATCTTTCTCCCTAAACCCACAGGTAAACTTTGGAAAAGGACTGTGCAAGACCAAAGAAAAACTGGAAGAAACCAAAGGTGGATGCTGACAGAACAGGACCTGCAAATGAAGGGGACCAAGTCCAGCTTGAGTTGGAGTGTCCAGTTAGGGCAGAAGCCACTACCCACCCTTCTGGAGATGCAGGACCACGTTATTCTTGGCAAAGGCAAGAGCCGCGAATGAAGAGTTGCAGAGCTGCTGGGGACCAGGAAGGTCTAGGGGGACTTAACCCATGGAGGAGAGTCCCAGGTGACCGTCAGCAGTGAGGAGAGTCAGAAGCCGAGGGTGCAGCCCCCAAAGGCAATTTGCAGGCAGCAGGCATGTGAGTCGCAGTGAGACCCACTCAGCACACCTGGAGAGGAGTCCCACGTTGCTGGAGCAGCAGGCAGGAGATGGTGCTTTGCAGCAAAGAGTGCTGGAGGCCAAGGCTACATGGAGCCTGAAGAACCCTTGGAAGAAGAGCCAACAGGCCTTGGTAGCTGCAAGAGTCACAGTGCGCAGGGGTGCTATCCTGCAAGGAGAAGCAAGGACTTACCATCTCCCAAGTTGGAGAGCTGGTAGAGAGGATCAAGGGGACCACTCCAGGCCATCACCTATGTTGCAGGATCCAAGCAATTTTGCAGGAAAGAAGATCCACACAGCCGGTCGTCATTGCAGTTGGTGCCTGAGGATGCAGGGGAGTGACTCCTTCACTCAAAGGGAGATTCCTTCTTACTTCTTGTGTAGAGAGAAGACTCATTGCCCTCAGAGGATGCACAACCAGGGAAATGTTGCAGTGGCTGGAAAGAGTCAGAGAAACAATGTTACAAAGCGAGCCGTTGCTGGAGTTGCAGATTGTCGGTTCCTGGAGGGTCCAGTTGCAGGCCCGGTGGCCAGAAGATGAAGTAAACGATGCAGAGGAGTCCTGCTGGAATCTTGCACGTGAAATCCGAGGACCTACCTAAGAGGGAGACCCTAAATAGCCCAAAAAGTGGGTTTGGTCACCTCACAGGGTGACCACCTATCATGAGGGGGCTGTGACGTCACCTGCCTGACCTGGCCACTCAGATACTCCCAGGGGCTCTGGCCCACCTTGGATTAAACATGGCAGAATCAAGTGACCACCTGGAGGAGCTCTGGGTACCACCCATAGGTTGGTTAAGGACATGGGAGTGGTTACTCCACTTTCCAATGTCCAGTTTCTCTCCAGATCAAGGACTGGGGATTCCTGGACTGGTGCAAACCGGTTTATGCAATGAGGGCACCAAATGTGGCCTTCAAAGCATACCAGTGGCTTGGGGAGGCTACCCCTCCCAAGCCACGTAACACCTATTTTCAAAGGGAGGTGGTGTTGCCTCCCACTCCCAAAGGAGATCCTTTGTTCTGCCTTCCTGGGCTTGAGTTGGTCAGGCAGCAGGAGGGCAGAAACCTGGCTGTAGGTTGGCAGCAGCATGGGCTGCCCGGGAAAACCCTGCAAACCGGTAGGAGCAAAGCTGGGGGTCCTCTAAGGAGCCCCTAAAGTGCATGGACTTCTACACCAATACTGGTAACAGTATAGTATTGGGGTATTATTCTGACATGTTTGATACCAAACATGCCCAGGTTTGGAGTTACCATTATGTAGCTGGACACAGGTGTCCAGTACACGGGTGAAATTGCTTCCCCGCACAAACGAAGACAAGGAAAATTGAGCTATAGTTTGTAGGGGCACCTCTGCTCATGCAGGGGTGGCCTCACACACAGTTTCTTGCACCCTGCCCTCTGGGTTGGAAGGGCCTGTCTTGGGGTGACTTACAGTGACCTGGTGCAGTGACCTGTAGTGAAAGGGAGCATACACCTTTCCACACAGGCTACAATGGCAGGCCTGCAGACACTTTTTGCATGGGCTCCCATGGGTGGCATAATACATGCCGCAGTCCTTGGGGAGCCCCTGTTGCTCCAATGCCCTGGGTACCTAGGTACAATATACTAGGGACTTACATGGGGGGACCAGTATACCAATTGTGGGGTGTACTAAGGCAGGGACAACCAAATTTAGAGGAAAAGAGCACTGTCACTGGGGTCCTGGTTAGCAGGACCCCAGTGAACATCAGGGTTGGCAGGATCCCAGTGTGTCAAAATACACTGACAGCAGGCAAAAAGTGGGGGTGATCATCTCAAAAAGAGGGTACATTCCTACATCCACAACCTGCGCTTCCCACATGGAAGATGCCCTACAAAAGACAGTAAAGACAGAACCTGTCAATGCCATAATGCCACAACAGACCTCTGTGAAACTCAGGAAAGGGGAAGTGCCAACACTACCCTGTGGGTACTGCAGCGGTTATATGCATCGCCCAGCTGACTCCCTCTTGAAAGTCAAGTAGTGCACAGGATGTGGGAAATATAACCATTTTGCAAAAGTCTGCCGCTCAAGCAAAAGGAAGATGCCCCGCGTCTTTGTCAACACCATGTCCGAAAGACAAGAACATGACAGCGATATGGACAACAATGAAGACACTGGACACACTGTCCACACTTTTTATGATAGGCACTGCCTCGCAATTGCAGCGCCACCTGCCACAATGTCAGATCCAGGTAGGACAACACCCCATACTTCCCACAGCTGACACAGGGGCATCCATCAATCTATCAGCAGAAGTCTACCAGATGCAACAACCTACTCTGCCCCTGCAGCCTCTACTCATCAGAGGAAAATTCTGAACACCAATCACCCATGACCAGCAGTCCATAGACTCACTGATTTATGTCACAGAGGAAGGACACCGCATGCTGATTGGGTGCCGCACAGCGGAAACACACAGAATAGTCACGTTCGCCTTTGGAGTCCACCAGGAGGGAGTCTCATGCATCTTGGCGGAATTGTCTGTGGTCTTTGAAGGCAAAAGAGAAAGGGATAAAGTTACACATCGATCGAACAGTACAGCCAGTAGCCCTGTGACACAGGAAAATCCCAGTCCACCTGAGGCCTCAGGTGGAGAAGGAGCTGCAGAAGCTAGAAGCAGGAGAGATAATAGAGGAAGTATCTGAGCCCACCTTGTGGGTGTCCCCTTTTGTAGTTACCAGGAAACCAAAGCAACCGGATGACATACGCATATATGTAGATATGAGACTCCCCACCATGGAAATAAAAAGAGAATGTCACCTCACCCCTACCATCGACAACCTAATAGGGGAGATGGTTGGAGTGAGTTTGTTTTCAAAGGGAGACCTTAGATCTGGATGCCACCAACTCACGGTGGCGGAGGAGTCAAGGAACATCACAACCTTCTTCACTCACGTGGGCATGTGGTGCCACCAAAGTCTGAACTTTGGTATTTCAAGTGCCACTGAGGTGTTGCGGAACACTATACGAGAGTTCCTGGCAAGCTGGCCTGGAGTGGTGAATGTCAGTGACGACATTTTGATCTATGCTAAGTCAATATCAGAACACAACACCTGGTTGCTGAGTGTCCTTCAGTGTAAACGAGATACAGGACTCACTCTCCATCAAAGCAAGAGTGCGTTCCTCAAAAAACAACTTAACTTTTATGGATACACATTCTCAGCCAAGGACATAGCACCTGGCCCCGGAAAAGTATAAGACATCAAAGAGGCAGCTCCGTCCTCCACCATGTTGGATGTTCACAGCTTTCTGAGCATGGTCAACTATTGTGGTCATTTTATAAAGGACTTGATCACCTTGATGCAACCTCTCTTGGAGGTTACCAAGTCACGACCCCATGGAACTAGGGAGAGGAAAAGGAATGGGCCTTCCAGGCCACAAAGGACACTTTGTCGTCTGACACTGCCCTAATGTATCTGAATCCTCCAAAGGAAACCACCATCACAGTAGACACTGGTCCGAAGGGACTAGGAGTTGCGCTGATGCAGCAGCCCAAGGGTGGGAAGTGAACCCCAGTACCATTTGTAAGCCTATCCCTAACTGAAACTGAACAACGTCACTCACAAATTTAGGAGGCAATAGCTATACACTGGGGATGTCGCCATTTCCACAGGTATGTATATGCCCAACCGTTTGTGGTTACCACACAGCACAAACCCCTCATTTCACTGTTCTGAACAAGAGCTTTGAAATCGCCACCCCAAATTGAAAACTAATATGCTTCAACAACAGGACTACAATTGCCAGGTAGAAATCCACCCTGGCACGACCAATCCTGCACACTACCTGTCGAGACATCGCCGAGCTGCCACCCCTGAAAAAGAAGCTAATGAGACATAAGTATATGTAAGGTACATTGTCGACTGGTCCCGTCTGCTACTGATGTCGGTAGGGAAGATATGTCAAACCACTGCCCAAGCTGAGGGTCTGCAGAGGACACTGGAAGCCGTTCACAGTGGCCAGTGACATCGGTTCAAAGCTAATTGGGCCTAGCGAACTCCCAAAGGCCCAATGCATCCTTGAAAGTCTGTACCTCATCCGTCATGAACTGGTTGCGGATTCCAATGGCTGTCTTGCATGGACATCATATTGTCATACCCGCAAGTCTCACTAATCAGGTGGTGCAACTTGGCCATGCCGGACACCAGGGAATAGTCAAAACCAAGAATCAGCTGCGCATAAATGTATGGTTCCCACACATGGATGAGCAAGGTGAGACCATGGTAAGATCCTGCCCATGGTGCCATGCTACCAAAGGACCCACTCCTCCTGTGATAATAGAAAGAGGACCACAACAGCTGTGGGTCTGCCCCAGCCTAGACTTCAGAAGTCTTCTGGATGGGAGAAATGCCATGATAATCTTTGACGATTACTGCAAGTACCCTGACGTGGAAATCATTGCCTCTTAAGGGGCCCATGAAGTCCTGCCTAAACTGGGAAAGACAATGGCTACTGATGGTCTGCTCAGAGAGCCGAGGACCGACAATGGCCCACTGTTTCGTGGACAAGAAGTGACTGTGTATCTGCAATCACTGAACATTATCAACAAGAAAGTCACCCCTCTTTGTCAGCAAGCCAACAGGGAGGTAGAACATTTCATGAGGACTTTGAACAAAGTCATCAGGATTGTACATACCAATCGAAACAGCCTTGTGAGTGGGCCATCCACTCATTCTTCTGTGAGCATCATCAAACCATTGACGTAACTGGTGCGCATCGTGGTTGACCACAAATTAAACTGCGGATATGATATTACCGGCTCGGCGAGTGTATGTGGTGTGGTCCCCAGGTCATGTGGGACCTGTGTAATTAATATGTGGCTGGGCAGGCGTGGTCAAGGGAGACCATCTGCACCAGGATTGACGAAACACACTTCACATCTCAGTGTCATTTGTAATTAGGTCTTAGCATGTAGGCAACTAGTACACCATTCACTCAGATTGATATTGGCCCTCGTTACCTCAGGGGTTGCAACACAACATGTAGTCCCCTTTGCTCCCAGCATTCCAATTATGAAGTGAGCAATTTCATTGGAACATGGTGCAAATGGATAGCAAAGTGACAGTCTAGAATTGTCTCAACAAGAAGCAAAGAGGGGTATTGCTTTAAATATTGAAAATACGTGGGAGTTATGTGAGGGAAGAAAGCAAGTAAATCTGGACAAATACCAAGCTGATATAAGTAGGGGAGTGAGACCTACGTATACAGAAATAGTGGAGAAGTGGTAAGGTGTTTATCAAGACGAGGGAAGGGAGAATGGGTGTGGACATCAGAGGGTGATGAGGGTCACATAAGATCAAAAAGAGCTAGAGCAGCTTAAGGTTTTCCTGGTGGTCAGGTCAGAGCAGCCTGGGGGAATTGATGCAGACAATGCTGACAAAAGAGGTCAGCGATATGATCTAGATGCCAATGGAGTATGATGTGGCTCCAGGATGTTGGCCTGAAGATATGAAGAGGTTTACAATGGCCTCCTCTACGCTGAGGGAGCATGCAATGTCCCACGCTATGCAGTCTGTGCAAAAGTGGAGAGAGTATGATGGTGGAGTAGGTGATGCAGTACAGGCGTGCATGAGTGACTGGGGGTGCATGGAAGGGGAATGAAAGTGATAAGTTGGAAGAAGGTGAGTTGAAAAAAAGGGGATTTGGAAGTAATGTATTTATGGGAACTTAAGGGGGCGTTTTAATGGAGAAAAAGAAGAGTTTTGGTCCATCGTAGGCATCTGAAGCAGACAAAACATACACCATCAAGTATTGAAGATGGGGGAGAGAAGCTCATAAGAGACTAGAGATTAACATAAAGGGAGGCTGAAGAAACTACAGAGTGGTAGGAACAGTTGATGGTTGGGAGATGGACTTAAATGAAAGGGAGGAATTTAATGTTAGGAAGGGGTTGTGGATGGGGTTATTGAAGTCGAAAACATATCAGTATCAGAAAAAATAAGGGTTGAAGGAGGAGCAAACTAAACAGGACTGTAAGAAAGTAGTCAAAAAGAAAACATGTGATAAGGAGATACAAAGTGATGACACTAAAGAAAAGGAAAAAAGGGAGAGCAAAAAGGAGGGCCCAGATAAGGGGGACATGCAACAAAAGAAAAAAGTTACCATATATGGGGATTGTAAAGATGAAGAGTAGGCAATGGAAACATAAATGTTTGGATGTGCTTAAATTGTCACACAGGGACATGCAAGTGTAAAAGGGGTCTAAGAAGGAAGAATGTGAACTGGTGAGGCAGCTGAGGGTACCTATGACTATTGAGAATTGAACATCTGCCTTTTTAATTTACACCAGTGTTTATTGTGAAATGCACATAGGCAGAGCAGAAGCAATTTTCAAGTACATGGATATTTTAAGAAAATCACACATGAATTTTGGTGGATACGCCTGACTAAGGTATGATGAGGAATTTAGAATGAGACTGAATTTGAATATAGAAAAGCCATAGGTGATGTTGATTTGGAGCTTTGACTCCAATAGATATTGCTCTGGCGTGAAACTGGACTATGCAAAGGGGAGTGACCACCCCACCCCAGGGAAGGTGCCCAGAGCTCCTCCAGTGTGTCCCAGACCTCTGCCATCTTGAATGCAGAGGTGTGAGGGCACAATGGAGACCTCTGAGTGGCCAGTGCCAGCAGGTGACCTCAGAGACCCCTCCTGATAGGCTCTTACCTGGTTTCGACTTCTGCCAAAGATCGACCGCTGACTGCTCCAGGACGCCTGCAAAACCGCAAAAAAGTAGCACGAAGACTACCAGCAACATTGTAGCGTCTCATCCTGCCGGCTTTCTCGACTGTTTCCTGGTGGTGCATGCTCTGAGGGCTGTCTGCCTTCACCCTGCACTGGAAGCCAAGAAGAAATCTCCAGTGGGGCGACGGAATCTTCCCCCTGCCAATGCAGGCACCAAACGTCTGCATCACTGGTCCTCTGGGTCCCCCCTCATCTTAACAAGCATAGTCCCTGGAACACAGGAGCTGGGTCCAAGTGTCCCCGACAGTCCAGTGGCCCTTCTGTCCAAATTTGTTGGAGGTAAGTCCTTGCCTCCCCACGCCAGACAGTAATCCTGTGTACTGCATGAAATGCAGCTGCTAGGGCTTCTGTGCACTTTTGCAAGACTTCCTTCATGCACAGCACAGCCCAGGTCCCCAGCACTCCGTCCTGCATTGCCCAACTCGCTGAGTTGGACTCTGACTTGGTGGGACCCTCTTTTGTTGTGCTGAGACGACCGCTGTGCTCAGATCTTCTGAATGCCTGTTCAGGTGCTTCTGTAGGTGCTGCCTGCTTCTGCATGGGCTCTTTGTATTTATGGGTGCCCCTTCTGTCTACTCCTCCAAGGGGCGACCTCCTGGTCCTTCCTGGGCCCTGGCAGCACCCAAAATCCTCAACCATGACTCTTGCAGCTAGCAAGGCTTGTTTGTGGTCTTTCTGCGTGGAAACAACTCTGCATCCTCCAGTATGCCGTGGGACATCTTCTGACGAAAGGAGAAGTTCCTGGCACCTTCCGTTGTTGCAGAATCTTTGGCCTCTTCCACCCGGAGGCAGCCCTTTTGCACCTTCAAGTGGGGTTTAGTGGGCTCCTGCCCCCCCAGGACACTTGTGTGACTCTTGGACTTGGTCCCCTTCCTTTGCAGGTCCTCAGGTCCAGGAATCCGTCTTCAGTGCTTTGCAGTCAGTTGTTGTCTTTGCAGAATCCCCTATCTCGACTTTCCTGTCTTTCTGGGCTAGTAGGGTAACTTTACTCCTACTTTTCAGGGTCTTGGGGTGGGGTATCTTGGACACCCTTAGTGTTTTCTTACACTCCCAGCGACCCTCTACACACTACACTAGGCCTGGGGTCCATTCGTGGTTTGCATTTCACTTTTGGAGTATATGGTTTGTGTTGCCCCAGGCCTATTGTCTCCTAATGCATTTTATTGTGTTCTAAAGTGTTTGCACTACTTTTCTAACTGTTTACTTACCTGATTTTGGTTTGTGTGTATATTTTGTGTATATTACTTACCTCCTACGGGAGTATATCCTCTGAGATACTTTTGGCATATTGTCACTAAAATAAAGTACCTTTATTTTTGGTAACTCTGAGTATTGTGTTTCTTATGGTATAGTGCTATATGATATAAGTGGTATAGTAGGAGCTTTGCATGTCTCCTAGTTCAGCCTAAGCTGCTCTACTATGGCTACCTCTATCAGCCTAAGCTGCTAGAACACCTCTAATCCACTAATAAGGGATAACTGGACCTGGCACAAGGTGTAAGTACTACTAGGTACCCACTATAAGGCAGGCCAGCCTCCTACATTGACCTCGTTGCAAAGTGCAAGACATACAGACTTTCCTGAAGAAGCAATAGGAGGGAACTACTGGAAATGAGGAAGGTAAAGAGGTTGTTGGGGTGGTTGAATTTTGCTTGTTGGATGGTAAGATAACCAAAGCTGAAATATCAGACTTATACATTTGGATGGCATTTTAGAGAGTTTTAATGGTGTTTCAATGTGCTTTTGGAAAAGGATACCATATGGCAAGCACAGTTTGCTTCTTATGCGTCAGGAGCAAAATGGCTTGAGAATTTAGGGAAGGACAATGGTATGCAGAAAATTGGCTGGTTCACTGGTCATTGCAGAGGTGGAGTATAGCCTTTCTTGAATTGTTTCTTTAATTGGTGGTATTGATGGTGTGGTGGGAGGAGCAGAAAGACAGAGCAGAAATGTTCAGTGTGGATGATGGTGGTGGAGCTAGTGAATAAACTAAAAGCAAGGATTGATAGTTTTGAGACTGCTGCACCTATTTATGCTGTGGTGTTTACTGCTGAACATTTTCTTTAAAGCAAGGCATGTGCCTGGAGCAAACAATAATATAGCAGATGCTTTATCTCGTTCTCATTGGTAGAGGTTCTGCATGTTGGACCTCGAGCAGAAGAGAAGACAGAATGCGACCTGAAAATGTATTCATATATATTCATTGAAAAAAACAAAGGTTACAGGTACGTTATAGTTAGGGACACATCTAAAACGTACAAACCCACAGAAATTCACCAGTTATAGTGGGAGACACCTCAAGTAACTATAACTCATGCTGTAACTTGCACTCCTGCCATGTGAAATCTTTTCATCAAAACTTTTACTGCAAATATTACATTGATATTATCAGTGATGTTATCAAAGATGTCATGAGTGCCATAATTTGTGGGGTTATTAGCAATGCATGGTGAGGGCGCGAGTTATAGTTACCTTAGGGCACTAGTTATAGTTACTTAAGATAACTTTAACTATAACAGGTGAATGCCTATAGTTTTGTACATTTAAAATGTGAGCCTAACTATAACGTCCTTGTTTTTTTTATATCCTATTTCCTAACTATAAGGTCCCTGTAACCTTTGTTTTTTTTCAATGGATTTCTATGGGTTTTTTAAAAAGTAAAGTAATTTTCATTACTATACGTTAATCCAAACACCACTGCGCATGATCTTTGGCCTGCGAAGTCCCTGCGGCCAACCCCTATAACCTCCCAACACTGTGCTGCGCACAACCCTCGATCAGTCCCTATGACCAACCTCTATAACAACCCTGCATGGCACCCCCTCCCCCACCCGATCTCAGCACTAGGGATCCCATCCCTCGGGGCCTGGACTAAACATTTAGGCCCTCATTACAACCCTGGCGTTCGGTGTTAAATCGGCAGTAATACCGCAAACAGGCCGGCAGAAAAAAAAAGGAATCATGACCATGGCGGAAACCGCCAACATAGATAGCCACTTTAACACTCCGACTGCCACGGCGGTACAAACAAACAGCGCGGCGGTAACCGCCAACAGACTGGCGGAAGACAATGTACCGCCCACACTATCACAAGATGCCTATCCGCCACCTTTTCCGGGGCGGAACCAATGCGAACAAAAACACGGCGGAAACAGTACACAGAAGGGAAAACACCCACCTCTCCACACCCCACGAGGAACTAGGACGCTGTGTAGCCCGAATTGCAGATACTGCTGATGCTGGTCTTCGTTCTCTTCTATCAGGAGCACCAACGACAGCGGCGACGACCACGGTGAGTACTGCAACTACAACACAGGGGAGGGAAAAGAGAGTGTCACACACACGCAACACCCCCACCCACACCCACAACACCATACACACAAATACATGCAGCAACAGTACACATACACCTCCCCACCCCGTGGAAGAACGCAAGGACAAAAGGAATTGATTTGAACGAATGTAATCATGTGAAATGTCATTATCAAAGTTCAAAATCCAGTAAACACAATTATGTACACCAACTACACAAGTCCGGATAGTGCACCAATCATTGTCCGTGGACCACTGGGCCCAAAATGCATGGGCGAAGCCCACACATGATACCTGACTGGAAACGGAGAGAGCACTGGAGGGGCATCAGATAAAAATAAAACAGGCACTTCAAGGGGAGTGGGGGGCACCTCAGCCAGATGAACGCACGACGCCACTGCTGCACGAGGGGGCTCCATGCCCATTGATGTATCCTGGGGAGTGCAAAGCCACAGTCTCTCCACTGGTTCTGGAGGGTGCCTGGTGCCCAGAGTGCTTCATCCTGCCAAGGACTGAGGTAGTGGATGTATCTCTCCACTGGTTCTGGAGGGGGCCTGGTGCCCAGAGTGCTTCATCCTCCCAATGACTGAGGTAGTGGATGTATCTCTCCACTGGTTCTGGAGGTGGCCTGGTGCCCAGTGTGCTGCATCCTGCCAAGGACTGAGGTAGTGGATGTATCTCTCCACTGGTTCTGGAGGGGGCCTGGTGCCCAGAGTGCTCCATGTGCAGTGTGGCCGGTACAATTCCCTCACCTGGGTGTGTGTGCCACGAGATTGCTGAGGTACAGGTAGCATGATACACCACGGAGGCAGCGACATATCCCACACTGCTGTGGCTTCGCATTCCACCTGCAGGTGACAACAGTGATGACAGTAATGCTTCATGGAAGCTGCCCAGGGTCCTGGAACTCACCACCAGCCTCGGACGACTGACCACTGGGGATGGTAGGCATGTCAGCGGTGGTGCAACTGTCCGAGGACGTCGTGGGGCCGCTGCTTACAGCGGTGTCTGTTGTGGGGGTGTCTGTCGTGGTGGTGCTGGCAGTGGTGTCTGTGGTGGCGGTGCTGGCTACGGGGTGTGTGGCGGCGGTGCTGGCGGCGGGGTCTGTGTCGGCGGTGCTGGCAGTGGGGTCTGTGGCGGCAGTGTTGGCAGCAGGGTCTGTGGCTGCGGTGCTGGCGGCGGGGTCTGTGGCGGCAGGGCATGTGTCAGCACCTGCTGAGGAAGAAAGCAGGATGTCTCCTGCAGCCTCGGACCGGACGGCTGCCCACCGGGGAAGAGGCTGGGGACTGTCGCAGCGGCTGTAGACGTGCCGGAGGCGGTGCAGTTGGCGGTGCAGGTGGCGGTGTTCGCCGCCATGCAGGTTGGCGTGGACGTGGACAGAAGGTGTGACACTGGTCCCTCAGTCTGTGCCACCATGCCCTCTCCTGACCTGCCCTTCTGTTTTTGGCCCTTCCCCACCTTTGATGGTGGCGGAGTTGTCTTGCCACTATCCCCTTTCATTTTCGCTGAACCCTAGGTGGCTGGTGTTTTCGCTTCTCCCTCCGGGATGTGGGCACCTTTTTCACCTTGGCAGGTGGCAGAATATCCTTGCCCTCGCTACATGGCACACTGGCAGCCCTGATGGTTGGCGCACTCCATGACCCCGCAGTTGCTGGCACCACTGTGCCTGGGGATGTGGTGGCTGAGGTGCTGGGCTGGGACCTGGAAAGCCTGGCCCTAGGGGAAGGACGGAGGGGGAGGTGAAGGGAAGAGGTCAAGGTTTGCCAGGAAAGGTTTTTTAGGCACACTGGGACGGGTAGATGGAGGGGGTTTGGGAGTGGAGGAAGTGGTTGTAGGAAGTGTACGTCTGCTGAATTTGGGTGAAGGTACATGGGCTGAAGGCTGTTGTGAGGTGGATGGCTGTTGGGAGGGTATGTGCCTCCGTTTGTGTACTTTGGGAGGAGGGCTCACAGACACACTGGTAGAGGACACTGGGGATGTGTGATGGGTGAGTGCACGTGAGCAGTGTGTGGTGATGGGCGTGCTGGTGATGGAGGTAGTGGCTGAGGATGTAGTGCATGCAGGTGTGAGTGGAGACGAGACTGGGAGGAAGGAGGGAGGAGGGAGACGTGGAGGAGGGGGACACAGTTGAGGAAGTGGATGTTGGTATGTGTGCATGGGTATGGTGCTTGTGTGAGTGCCTGTGGGATGTGTGGTGCTTATGTTTGCCTGAGCCACTCTTTTGTGTTCAGGTGTGTGCATGCTGGTCTGATGGTGTGCTTGGGATAGGCTGAGGTACAGGGGATTTGGTCTGGGTGGAGGAGGTTGGAGGGGGGAGGCTGGACACAGGGACAATGGCTGCCATCAGTGCTGAGGCCAGAGCCTGAAATGCTCTCTGTTGGGCTGCCTGGCCAGAATGAATGCCCTCCAGGTATGCATTTGTTTTTTGCAAATGCCTCTCAACACACTGGATGGCATTCAGAATGGTAGACTGCCCAACAGTGAGGGATCTCAGGAGGTCAATAGCCTCCTCACTGAGGGCAGCAGGGCTGACTGGGGCAGGGCCTGAGGTGCCTGGGGCGAAGGAGATGCCCACCCTCCTGGGTGAGCGGGCACAGGACAGACGCTGCTGGGAAGGGGGTGTTGGTAGGGGGGGGTGGCGGCTGTACCTGTTGATGCAGTGTGCACAGAGGGGCCCGCCACCGCAAGGGAGCTCCCATCAGAGGAGGAGTCGCTGTCGCTGGTCTCTACTCCTGTCCCCACCGTGGAGCTCCCCTCGCCCTCCATCCCAATGGTGCCTTCAGACTCCGTTGCTTCAACCTCCAGGGCCAAGTGGGATGCAGCTCCCTCCTGCTCCGGTGCCAATGCTCCTCTGCCTGATGATGCTATTGCATACAAGAACAGGGAGACCACAAAAAGGGGGGGGAGACAGAAGAAAAACATGTTCAGTGCATGCAACACCGCTACCGTTGGCGGACACAACAGACAGTGAACAGCCCTCTGCAATATGCCATGCACTTATAGTTCCTAGATTTATCACATGCCCATGGGGTACGAGGCCTAAGCCCAATTGCTGCACACCTGGAAGTCACAGGAGCCTGACTAGGTGTAGATGGCTCTAACCACTAGTGGGGTTGGGGTGCCACATAGCCTGCCTCACAAGGAACCTTGCCTACCAAGATCGCCCTGGCCTAGGGGAACCCACTGCCCACCTCCCCCGCCCAGACACCTCCTAATGCGTGCAAAGTCAACTGAATCAGAATGTACTCACCCCCTTGTGGCTGCTGTGATGCCCTCAAGGGCCCATCCAACTCCGGATAGGCCACCGCCAGGATCTGGTACATCAGGGGGGTCATGGTGCGACTGGCACCCCTCCCACATTGGGAGGCCATCCCCAGCTGGGCCTCCGCCGTCTTCTTGCTCCAGCGGCGCAGGTCCTCCCATCTTTTACGGCAGTGGGTGCTCTGTCTGTGGTAGACTCCCAGGGTCCGGATGTCCTTGGCGATGGCACGCCAAATAGCCTTCTTCTGGTGGGCCTAGAGGAATGGTACAGGGGGAAAGGACATTATTCACCCGTCCGGACTGTAATACTCATTTCCACCAGTTCCCACCAATGCCAGGACGCACACAAACTCCCCATCCGCACATGGAGGCCTCAGCCCCCCCATGTATCTTCCATCCACACCACTCAAAGCAGGCATTGCCCATTCAGCATGCTTACAGTGTACTCACCTGTATGTCTGGAGGACCGTACAGTTGCGTGTACTGGGGGAGGACCCCATCCACTAGTTTCTCCAACTCCTCCGAAGTGAAGACAGGGGCCCTTTCCCCAGACACATGAGCCATCGTCGCTTCCAGACACAGGTCACAGCAGCACTTGCAGTGTAGGTCCTCTCCTGTTGAAGGTCAGGTATCAAGTGAGTGAACAGACAGAAAATGGCGCCACGTCTGCGGTGGTGCGTACAGTCACCGCCGGCGTACATCGTCATTGGCTCCTCGGACCCATAGGGCCCAATGTTAACCAATGCAGAATTGCGCCGCGGTCTTCGACCGCCCACCATGACGGTGTACAACGCCAGTGTAGTTACCTCATATCCCCCTGTCCCATCTTACAGGTCAGGCAGCCGCCATTTCAGGGGGCCACATGGCAATAATAATAACTGCGTCACACCTATGTAGGCCTGGAATACACACAGTTACAGGCACATTGCGGATTAATACATTTGTGCAAATGACATTTTGTGATACCTCAGTGTTGGCTGACTGCTCGCTGTTCTCCTCCATAGGGCACGTCTGCTGGGGCAGGTGATGAGATGGCGGCATCCTCTGGTGTACAGACCGCTGGTGGACCTGTCAACAATGGAAGAGAGACATAAAATAGTCACATACAGACTTGATCGTGCAACAATCCAGGAACTGTGTGCCTAGTTGGAGCCAGACCTGATGTCAGCTATCCGCCATCCCACAGGGATACCCCCTCTAGTGCAGGTCCTGTCAGTACTCAATTTCCTGGCAAGTGGTTCCTTTCAAACAACAGTGGCCATTGCATCAGGGATGTCCCAGCCAATGTTCTCTAACGTGTTGTCCAGAGTGTTGTCTGCCCTGCTGAAACACATGAGCAGCTACATTGTGTTCCCTCGGGTGGAGGATTTGCCCACAGTGAAAGGTGACTTCTATGCCCTGGGACATATCCCCAACATCATTGCTGCCATTGATGGGACACATGTGGCATTAGTACTCCCGCAAGAGTGAACAGGTGTACAGAAATAGAAAAAGCTACCATCCGATGAATGTGCAGATGGTGTGTTTGGCAGACCAGTACATCTCCCATGTGAATGGCAAGTTTCCAGGCTCAGTGTATGATGCTTACATTTTGAGGAATAGCTGCATCCCTTATGTGATGGGGCAACTCCAGAGGCTCCGTGTGTGGCTAATAGGTGAGGCCAAGGACCCAATACAGTGTGAATAGGTGTCTGGGTATGGGGTTGTCCCTAAGGGTTAGTGTGTGTCTAACAGTTGTCCCTCGATATTTGCAGGTGACTCTGGTTACCCCAACCTGTCAAGGCTACTGACCCCAGTGAGGAATCCCAGGACAAGGGCAGAGGAACGCTACAATGAGGCACATGGTCGAACTAGGCCTGCTGTATGCTGCACAACCTGGCTTTGTGACACAAAGTGCCTTTTCTGCAGAAGGATGGGCCAGCTGGTGGTCTTGTGGCAGCTGTGGAGCCTGTGGATAGTGAAGAAGAGGAGGCAGAAGAAGAGGATATCGACAGCCGAAACAACATAATCATTTAATACTTCCAGAGAGACACAGGTAAGAAAATAAATGTCACTGCCTCCCACATCTCATACAATTTTTGGAGCTAGCATAAGTCTGTCATTTTCACTCAGTGTATGGACCCTGACTTGTCACTTTGACTTTCCATTTCACAGATGTGGATCCCACTTTGTGCCCTCTGCTATATTTCCTCCAGGCCTACAGCAGTTTTACATCGGTATGTGCACAAGTAAATTGACATTGCTATATTCCAAGGTTATTGCAATTACACATTTGTGAAAGCACAGACTGACTCCAGATTGTTTTGTGATTGAAGTGTGTTTATTTCTGTGCTAATAAGTGGAGGGGGTTGTAAAATGGGCTGGGGGGATGGTGGAGGAATGTCCATGGCAGAGTCCAGTCTATTTGTTTCACAGGTGCATTGCCCAAAGGGGCATAGGAAGTGGAGCTAGGGCAGTTGAAGGATGGACAGGGTGACAAAGTGGGACAGAAGGGTTACATTCAGGGAGGTCTCATTTCCTGGCAGTGGTCTTGGCAATGTTCTCTGTCTTGTTCCTTGATCTCAGGGACCATTTGCGGGTGGTTCTCCATCTGCAGGGGGTGGGGTACTGGTGTTGTGTTCCTGTGGTGATGCCTCCTGTCCACTAGCGCCGTCGGAGGTGGAGGGCTGTTCATCGTCCAGGCTAGTGTCAGGGGCCCCTTGTTGTGCCACTGTGTCCCTCCTGGTGATGACAAGGTTTTGCAGCACCCCTGCAATGGTGGCCAGGGTGTTGTTAATGGACTTCAAGTCCTCCCTGATCCCAAGGTAGTGTTCCTCCTGCAGCCGTTGGGTCTCCTGAAACTTGGCCAGTACCGTTGCCATTGTCTCCTGGGAATGATGGTAAGATCCCATGATGTTGGAGAGTGCCTCGGGGAGAGTGGGTTCTCTGGGCCTTTCCTCCCCCTGTCGCACAGCAGTCCTCCCAGCTTCCCTGTTGTCTTGTGCCTCTGTCCTCTGAACCATGTGCCCACTGCCACTGCCCCCAGGTCCCTGATAGTCCTGTGTTAGTGGGGTTGCCTGGGTTCCCTGTAGTGGTGGACACTCTGCTGATTGACTTGTCCTAGGGACAGAGGGATGGGCCCGCTGGGTGGGTGCTGTGGTGGTGTTTCCTGAGGGGGGAAGCTCTGTGGTGGCTTGTGACTGTGTCAGGGGAACCGACTGACCCGAGGTCCCTGATGGGCCGGGCTGGTCATCTTGATCCAGTTGTGCAGAGCTGCTATCATTACTGTGGGTCTCTTCTGTGGGGGGACTGGATATGTCTGGCACCTCCTGTCCGGTGATGTTGGGTAGGGGTCCTGTAGGGGTGTAAAGGCATGATTATTGCATCTGTGTGTGCCATCCTGTGCAATGGGTGAGTGACCCTGTACTCCAGTGCTTGCATTCTTGGCTTGGTCCTTGTGTGATAGTTGGTTTGGGGTCTGTGTGGGTATCTGTAGTGGACATGCTTTGGTGATGGGTGTCCATGCATTGCTGTTACATGCAGGGCTTGTTTTTGGTTGTGTTGGTGGGGTATCTGTGGGTTGTTGGGGTGATGGGTGTGATGGTAAGGGTCGGGTATGTGATGGCATGCGGTAGGGTGGGGTTAAAGTAGTAAAGATTTGCCTTACCAGAGTCCAGTCCTCCTGCTACTCCTGCGAGGCCCTCAGGATGCAGTATTGCCAAGAGTTGTTCCTCCCATGTTGTTAGTTGTGGGGGAGAAGGTGGGGGTCCACCGCCAGTCCTCTGTACAGCAATCAGGTGTCTGGAGACCACGGAACGCACCTTCCCCCATAGGTCGTTCCACCTCTTCCTGATGTCATCCCGTGTTCTTGGATGCTGTCCCACTGCGTTGACCCTGTTGACAATTCTCCGGCATAGCTCCATCTTCCTTGCAATGGATGTCTGCTGCACCTGTGATCCGAATAGCTGTGGCTCTACCCGGACGATTTCCTCCACCATGACCCTGAGCTCCTCCTCAGAGAACCTGGGGTGTTGTTGAGGTGCCATGATGTGGTGTGGGTGATGTGTGAGGTGGTGTCTGTTGTGATGTGTGAGGGGATGTGTTGTGTGTTGTTTGAGGTGTGTGGATGTTGTATAAGTGATGGTGTTGTGTGTCTGTGGATGCTGGTGTTGTTTTAGGTAGTGTCTCTCTCTGGCCTGCTTCCACATTTCTGGTAGTAAGGGCTTGTGGGTGATGTGGGTGTGTGCTTTATGTTGGATTGGCTGTGTGGGTGTGTGTATGTGTATCAGGTGTGTCGATTTGTCCAATGTGGTTGTGTTTTGTATATGTGTGTGTATTTTGAGCGCGGCGGTGTGTACCGCCAATGGATTACCGCGGTTGAAAGACCGTTGCGTTGATTCGTGGGTCGTGATAGTGTGGGCGTATTCTTGTTGGCGTGACGGTGTGGGTTTTGTTATCGCCAGTTTATCACTGACCTTTGGTGTGGCGGACTTGTGTGGGTGTCTGTATTATGGCGGATTCCGAGCTGTGGGTCGTAATACCTGTAGCGGGATTCCGCAGCCGCAGCGGTATGTAGGCGGTCTTCTGCACGGCGGTAAGTGGCATTTACCTCCAGGGTTGTAATGAGGGCCTTAATTCTTTGGGGGGAGTGGGGCCGCGTGGCTCCCTCCAAAGGCTGATCTTGGCCCTGGGGACCCCATCCCTTGAGGCCTGGCCTAAATTTCTTTGTGGGGAGGGGAGAGGGGCCACACGGCCCCAGTCCCCAGGCCATTCTTGGTCCCCAGGATCCCATTCCCCAGGGCTCAGTGTAATTATTGTGTTTTTTTTGGTAAGGGGCAGCAGGCCTCTTTCCCAGGCCGATATCGGCCCTGGGGACCCCATACACCAGGGCACGGCCTAATTATTCTGTTTTTTGGGAGAGGGGGCCCACGTGACCTATCTCCCCAGGGCTGGTCTCGGCCCTGGGGACCCCATCCCCCGGGGCCAAGCGATGTGACCTGGGGACCCCCCAGGCATCCAGTCACAATGTTGGAGACTGTGGGGGGAGCCTGGAGGCCCCCACGGTCCCAGCTGGCTCTCCACCTCCTGTGGGAGCTAGCACTGCTCTCACAGAGAGGGACCTGAAGCAGCTCCCTCTCTGTGATAGTAATGTTTCGTCCCAATGGAGGTGGTGGTCCCTAGGGCTGTGGGGGTGCGGGGCAGCCCTCCCACGTTTAATTTTAGTACTGGGGAGGTGGCAATCTCTAGGACTGCAGGGGGAATGATGGGCCCCCAGCATTAAAAAGGTTAATGCACCCGGGACCTGGCCAACCTGGGGGCCTCACAAAAAGAAGCACAGGAGCCTGCGTTGTTTTTTTTTTTTTCAAATGTGTCTCAAATTAGTGAATTTCGTGAATCCGCTGCAAATTTGTTTTTACAAAAATGCTTTTTAGCCCTGAGGGGGTCCCTCTGGGAACCCACCACCAGAGCTAAGGGGTCAGTTGTCCCTACTCTGGCCCCTTTTCGTTTTTTTCAAGTTATTTTGTGAGACTCGGCTGAAGACGAGTCCCAAGATGGCTGCCAACACTTCCTGGTTTGAAGTGTTGGCAGTCAATCAGAGCTGTGCATTTCCCTGCACAAGCTTGTCATTATTCATGAATGTGAAGGATCTGCGTCCCTAGATATACAAAGTTATTTTCCCTTGAATATCTCACAAACTACTGAATGGATTTACACCAAATAAGCAAGAGTGTAATCTGCATACTGAAAGCTAACTTTCTGCCAAATTTGATATAATTCTATCCAGTGGTTCAGGCTGTAATCGTGTTCAAAGGTCCTATGGGAAGTAATATGGGAAACTCAACTTTTTTTACCCCCCCTTTCTCTTGTCCCTGCCTGACAGATCGCCCCAAAACCTTCCGTGCGCAACAAGAATCACTGGGGCACTTTTTTTGGAACATTTCGTGAAGATTCATCAAACAGGGCCAAAGATACAGGCAAGTAAAAAACGCTTTTTCTATGGAAACATGGTCCTACCTAAAACTACCCAGTGGCAACTCCCTCTAGGTAATATATATATATATGTGTATATAAAAAATCATAGAAATTCAGCAGTTAAAGTTAAAGTTATGGTTACCTCAAGTAATTTTAACTCGGGCCCTCGCCATGCACTGCTAATCACCCCAGATAATACAGCACTCAACATCTTTTATAACATCAGTAATAATATCAATGTAACATTAGCAGTAAAATTATTGATGAGGTAACTGTGCATGACGAGGGTGTGAGTTATAGTTACTCTAGGGCACGAGCTACAGTTACTTGAGACAACCATAACTATAAATGCTGAATTTCTATGGTTTTGTGTGTGTAAATTCAAAACCTAAGTATACCGTCCCTGTAACCCTGTAACCTTTGTTTTTTTTCACTGAGTTTCTATGTTTTTTAAAATTATTTTTCCTAACTATAATGGGTTATTTTATTTTAACTTAAAGTAATATTTATTACCATACCTACCTTGGTCTACCCTGCGCCAAGGCCGTGCATGGCATCACGTTGGCTGTAGGCCAGGCACTGCACCCTAGGCCCCACAGATGGCCAACCCCTGCCACACTCAGCCTTTGATTGTGCACAGTCTGGGGTTTGCCACAAGGCCTGTGCCCCACCCGCATGCAGACAATCCCCTTTTGCTGGCCAACCACCATGGTCCTGCAGTGCCCCAAGGTCTGGCATTTTCAATTTTTTTCATGGCACTGCATAGGGCAAAAAAATATTTTTTACTTTGACCCAAGGGTGTGTACCGCTGGGACCGTCCCACATGGCCAGGGTGTCAGGATACAGCTATCCTGCCCCCTTATTGCTTATTTGTATTTGTTTTCTATGGCACAGTGATTGAGTCGTTAATTTTTAAAATGGCGACCAAATCTTTCTCTTCATGTTGTAGCCAGCCAATCAGATCCCATACTTGAACCTTGCGGTATCAAAGAAACACTGCGGAAGGACTGCATCACTAGAAATCTATACATTTTGATTCTTAATTTCTCAACCTTTCTGGATCAATATCTAGCTTTCCGTCTGTTTGATCTACTTTTGTTTAGCCATTGTGGCTGTTGCTGAGTCTGAAGATCCTATAGGAAAGTGCATGGGGAAAACATATTTCGGGAACCACCCATTTTTTCCTGACCCCCCCAACTTGACAGATCACCACAAACCTTTCCAGGAAGTAGCTGAGGTGGATGAACAACTGGGTAGTTCTAGTTAGCACCACATTTCCACAGGAAAATATTTTGTTGTTTTCCTAATAACTTAGGTGTCGTTTGACAAATCTTCACAAACAGTTGCAAAATAAAACATTCTTCCATCGCAGCTCCTAACTGGAAAGTTGTGGAGTGATCCTTCAAGTGGTGGCCAAGAAAAAGGGTGGGTACCAAAAATAGTTTTCCACGTAAATATTTCCATGGGAAAATTAGACACAGGCACAGCCCAAACGGCTGAACAGAATAACACCAAATTTGGGAGAAAGCTAAATTCTGGTACAGAAAGCATGCATGTTGTGATCTGGTGGAAATTTGTTCAGTTAGTTTTGAGAAATAAAGATGAGTTTATGGATATTTCATGCCGCAGAGGATCTGCAGATCCAGCAGATCTAAAGATAAGATCTGATTGGCTGCCATCACATCAACAAAGATCTAGTACCAGCCATTTTAGAACTGGGTGACTGTGTCCCCTGTCCTGGAAAAATGTTTAGATTTGTTTTGACAGGGGCAGGGTAGGGATACCCTGACCCCCTGGGGCCAAAATTGTCATTTTTTCCGCGATGCTGCATATGCACAGGGGATCTGCAAGTCCATAGTGCCATAAAAAAGGAGGGCTCCTGCCCGTTTGGTTTTTAGGACCCTCAGGGTGGGCCATCTCTCAGAGCCTAATTAATCTTTTTGGGGAGGGGGCATGTGCCCCCCCGTACCTAAGAGAGGTGGCAGGACCCATCCCCTAGGGACGGTGTTTTTAAAGGGGGTGGTCGTCTGACTCCCTATCCCAAGCAGTTCAGCAGCCCTGATGACCCCATCACCCAGGGCCCAAATAGAGCAGTGTCTTGGGGACCCCTTCTCCCTGGGACATTGTTCCCTACCCAGGAGAGGTCACGCAGTGAATACAAATTTTATTCCACGCCTGCATTGTCCAGGCAGGGAACACAACTTTGCTACTGCTTGACGGGAATAGAAGAAAAAAAGCTATTGCTGCCCGGGCAGCAGCAAAGTGACAAAGCAAGATCCCAGAAAGTAGCTCTGGGGCCGCATGGTACAATGGGACTCCCCCCACAGACCTCAACGATGGGCATTTTGTGAGTGCTCCAGGTGGGCACTGTGCACCTGCTGTAAAATAATGGGTGGCTCCCGCTGGCACCCATTATGGGTGATGGCTGGAGTGCCGACTGGGGCCAACGGAGCTTGGGGCTCTCTCGGTGCCTAAAGTTAACATAAAGTGTTGGTGTCCTGGGTGAAACATGGACACCAATAAAAAAGATAAAAAAAGAACCACACACTCGTCATGCACTGCTACTTATCTCCCATATTACATCACTCATAACATGTTCTATAACATCGTTGATAACATGACTGCAACATCTGAAATGACATCATTGATGACAACACTGTGTGTGGAGGGGCACGAGTTACAGTTAGCTTAGGGCACGAGTTATAGTTATTTGAGATAACTATAGTTGTTAAATTTCAGTGGTTTTGGTCAATCAAAACAGTATGTAAACCAACATTTTCACCTAACTATAACGTCCCTTTAACCTTGTTTTTTTCAGTGAATTTCTTTAATTTATGTTAGGATATTATTACATTTAATTTTGACTGAGGATAGAACACTAAAAAGTGTAAAACAAATGCCACAACAACCCGACAGGATTTAGGTAAACTGATTTACACACGACTAGTCCCTAGCAGTCTTATAAACACTTGTGACTGTAGCACAACCTATACAGTTTAACAAACATTGGCAAAGCCAATAAGTCTAGTCTTGCAAGCAATTGGTTTTGTCAATGTTTTAGCAATTGTATACAGCAGCATGGATGATGTACAGCATTAGTGAAAGTTTTTTTCAAAAAAGTACTATGATGCGCCCAGTGATCACCATGTCATAGGGCTTTCTCCAATGCTCAGCCACGCTGTATGTCAGCCGCACTGCTGTACACCATGGCTAAAACAAAACCAGTCTCTCACTTAGTTTAATATTTGGGTCACAGTATTTCTGAATCTGGCATAAGACCTAAAGCCTGTAATGTGGAGGCTATTGGAAAATCTCCAATCTGTTCATAGTTATGTCCTACAAGTACAACCTTTGCATTCACTATTGAAGAAAGGAAACAAATTTGTATGGTCTGAAGAGACTACTCTAGGACACTTTCTCAAGCTGAAGCAAATTCAGTACTATGTAAAGGGAGGTGCTTGCCTGTGTGTGGACAGTAGAAAGGTTTGCAACTTATGTGTGGGGGACTTCATTTCACTTGTACAGTGATCACAAATCCCTGGTGTACCTTTTGAGTGGTAATGGTCTTGGCAAGGCTTCTTCACTGTTGGTTGGCTTAATTTCCAAACTGCAAGAATATAATTTTGAAATCAAATATATCCAAGGAGGTAAGAACTACTGTGCTGACTTTTTGTCAAGCCTACCATTACTTGACATGGAAGACTTAAAGGAGAATGGTGATGGATGTGTGGTAGCAGCAATGGATGTAGTTGCTACATGTGACAGTATCATCAGAGAAGATGAATGGGTGCTTGCCACACAACAGGATGAAATTCTACAGAAATATTTTCACTTTATACAATTTGGGTGGCCAATAGATAAATCGTTGTCACATGAATTAATATGTTATGTACAAATATCAGTAGAACTAACACGTGAGAATCAATTTTGTTTGAGAAATAATTTATTCATACCTCCAACTAGTTTACAGGAACACATTATACTGATGATGCACACTGGTTACCTAGGTATCTCAGCAACCAGTAAACAATTTAAACAGTACTTCTGGTGGCCTGGTCTGGAAAAATCTGTTTCTGTTTAATTGACAAGTACACACAATGCATTGTCTCAAATAAGCATTAGAAAATGTCAATTAAGGTTCTGTTTCCAGTATCACTCCCTGAAGGTCCTTGGGTTAAAGGTGTGATGGATTTCACAGGTCCCTTTAATTTACTACCTGCAGATCAAAGGTTCATAATAGTATCAGTAGACTACTTTTCTAAATGGCTCTACTAAGATTTTGTTGACTCTCCAAATACCAAGTCAGTCATAGACTTTCAAAAAAAAAAGTTTTTTGTAGTGAAGGATGCTCTCAGTTTATTGTCATAGATAAGGGTATGCATTTTGTTTAAAAAGAAATGTATAATTGCATGAAATGTCTGGATATCAAGCATTTACAAGTTGCCTTATATAGTCCTTCTTCTAATGGGCTAATTGAACGGGTAAACCACATTATTAAAGAGGGTTTTCAGATTGCTCTTTCACCTGGTTTAGATGTGGGAAAGTTTCTAGAAGAAAAAATATGTGCATACGTGACCACACCTCATTCGACCACTGAAGTATCTCCCTTCATGAGTTTATGTGGCAGGTAAGTAAGAACCAGACTTTTACCTAAATGGTTAGAAGATGACTCTATAAAAAACTGTTCAGAGATTTGATGATACATATAGTCATTTTTCTATCAAGTATGGTGTGTTGTATAAACAAAAAAAACAGAAACAATACTATGATAAAAACAAATGTTCCAAATTTTGAGATAAAAGTCAATGATTTGGTTTTAATCAAGAAACCTACTAGAATTATGAAAGGGGAATCCACATTTACCGGTCCTCTCAAAGTAATCAGAATAAGCAAAGCTGCAGTCTTATTGCAAGGTAAGGGGTGATGGAACAGAGACAGAATAGTCCCCATTTATTTTGCTCAAGCTGAAATATATTTGAAGACATGCCATAGCAATAATTTTGGTTATCCTATGTTGACTACTGATGTAGCACATTCTGAGCATTAGAGATGTTGAGAGTTCTGATGGTCATTCTGTCCCTGTCGTTGAGCACCGACAGAATGAACATAAGAGGGTGAGCACAAACATTATGAGATCTGAGAATACAAGGACTGTAAGACTCCCGGCCAGGTTTAAAGATTTTGAATTGTATTAAGTTTCTCTATTGTTTATTTTCTGTTCTTCTAATTCTCTTTCCTTTGCAGGTAATTTTTATTATTTTTGTTTTAGTTATGAGAAGGAGGTGATGCAATATGTTATAGATGTTTATAAGGAAGTTTACACTTCATTAATGTTCCAATGTAAGAGCTTGCATATCTTTAATGTTGCCATTGACCAGTGGAATGTTGTTTGGTTCTGAGAATCTCAAGGATGGTATTCTGCTTGAGGTCTTGAGAGCCAACTGGCTGCTAACTGGTTGTGGGGTCGTTACCTTTGTACTTTTTAAGGATAATGAACATTTCTTCACATACCTTACTCTTCCTATGGGTATTTTATTTCTCGTTCACCCACTCTACAGGCTGACTCTACAGGACCACCTTACTGAGATGCTTACCCCCTACTTTGGTCACAGCTAGTACGACAAACAGCCATTCTAACAAAGGAATTTGAAGAATGCCACTATCCAGGAAGTAATATAAACTATTACTTATTTAAAAAAACATATGCAATGGTAATATCTGTATGTGATTTGATATAGGTTTGAACTGTTTTATTTATTTACTTAGCTAATAAATATTTTTGTGTAGCATTTGTTTTTTCATGTTTTTAAAATGTATATATTTGATATAATGTAAGTTAAAGTTATTGTAGTAAAGAACCAGACTTAAGCGTTTCAAACATGGACAACTTATTTGTTGCAGCTCAAATCCCAGTGACACATCTCAAGGCTGCTGTTTTTCAACAGTATTTTCACAGTGTTGCAAGTCTCAGCGTAGCGACAGAACATGCAGTTCACATTTGGAATAATTAAGACAGTTGATTGTTTTATTTTAGCTTCCCGTCCAGCACACTTTCAACACACATAAGATTTCATTGGTGTGCAGTGATACCTTGTAGTCAAGTATATGAACTCACAGAGTCAGAGACAGAACATCACAGAAATTATTTATATAAAAATGTGGTGATGAGTTTACATCACAGTCAGCCTCCTCTCCATTATTTTTCGAGCCAAGGAAAGGAAGCAAGTTCAAATTGTTATTGACTCTAGCTTAATCAAAAGAAGCACAATTAAACATTGAAACCCACTGCCTCGATTTACGCTTTTGTTAGAGCAGATTAGACGCACAATTCTTTTTCTACCACTTTTTCTTTTTCTTTTTAGCCTTCAGAGGAGCATGCCACATAGTCAGAGTTCATGAGGTTGACATGTGAAAACCGCGTGTCTCAAATGGTTTGAGGTGGTTGAATATCAGGTCATGTTTTTAGGATTCGGGGGCACCCCTGCAGCCTTTCAATACGTCATAGATGAGATTTTGAGAGGATAATACAATGTATTCATATTCTCTGGAGATACACATACAGCACATCAAAGCAGTCTTAAAACAGTTAAGAGGACTTCATTTCGCTTTGATGGATAGATGTGTCTTTCATTACTGCTACATTAGAGATTCTTGGTCACATATTTACACCTGAGTGCATTAAGATGGATGGAAGAAAAAAGTATCATCAATGGTTTAGTGGCCAACACCAACCTCAGTGAAAGCTATGCAACATTTGTTGTGATTTGGGTTTTTTGGAACTTTTTTAGAATGTTCATTTACTGGGTTTCTGAAATAGTAAGATCCATTACCAGATTGCTATGTAAGGGAGCAGTATTTGAATGGTCCAAAGACGCCAATCAGGCATTTTTATTTATGAAGAAAAGCGTTCTAATGTTACAAGTTTGCAACATGCGGATCAACCATTTATTTTTTAAACCGATGATTCTGAATTGAAGGTGTTCTCCTCAGTGAAATTCAAATACAATGCATGTCTATTTCAAAGCTTATTTTTCTCCCAAGCTTTCTCAAGCAGAATAAATTATATCATCACTAAGAGCAGTTTTGCAAATCAAGCTTTTGGGGAGTGGAGGAATTATTATTTGGGAGCTAACACACTGTTGACATTTGTACTGCTCAAAGGAATCTGCACATTTTCTGAAATATGTGAGAAATGTGATTCCCAGACAGCTCCGATTAAACTTGCTCTTTTCTGAATATGACTTTGTAATAAATTAGAGATCAGGTACGAATAACAGTAAAGCAGATGTTTTTTCATGGTGAGTCAACCTGTAAATGAGAATAAACTTGAAATATATGGGACCCAGGGAGGGGCCTCAGGGTCTGATACACTATGGTACTGGAGATGAGCGACTTGTCTACTGCATTGTATGGGTTCAACACTGGGCAGATGGGCAGTCCGGGGGATTGTTAAGTTCCTGCATATTTTACAACATGCAGGGGCGGCTCCTCCAATAGGGAGGAGGAGCATCACCCCTTTCCCTGCCTGCAGCAGCAGCTGAAAAACCTTTACCAGAAAACGATAATAAACTGAGAGTTTATTATCATTTTCTGGTAAAGGGGCGGGGCCACGGGGGTGTCGAGCAGTGAGGGGGAGTGCTCTGCACTCCCCCTCACTGCACATGTATGTTTGGCTGGCTGTCTCGGGCCGGCCAAACACACATGCACAATAAGCTCTCTCCAGCCCGCAACACAATTGCCAGGCTGGAGAGAGCATGCACAGACTTCCAGTCTGCCTGGGAGCACCCTCGCTGGGCGCTCCCAGCCAATCCTGACGCTGCTCTGAGCAGCGTCAGAATTGGCCGCAGGGCAGGCTAGGAGCCTGTGCCTGCAGCAACGAGTCAAAGGAGACGGAGGAGGGGCACATGGCATCCAGGTTAGTATTTTTTTTTAAATAATGTAATGTTTATACCCCGCTGCGGCCGCCTCTCCGTGATACCCAGCCCCTTCCGCACACCATGAGCCGCAACTGATAATATGGCTGGTATAATAGACAGATGCTTGGATTTAGTTTATGTCAACGCTACGTGCATTCCCAATAGAAATACAAAAGTACATTATGAAAAAAAGAAAATGAGAATACACTGATTACCAATCCACCATTAATATTTTCATCCAAAACCTCGAATAGTCATTACATAGCTGTAATTTAAAATATGCACTGAAACACAGTCTATATATATTTAGAGAAGAGGAAAAGGGTAATCTGAAGGATGAATTACTATGTTAATGGAAGGACATGTTCCGGAGAAAGGAGATGTTTTAAGACATGGGTGAAATGTACATTTGCCCAGAGCCCCCACACTCCAAAGCCCTTGATCCCCTGGACAAGTAAACTTTCTCTCTTTGGTCTCTCTCTATTCCATTTCTCTAAACCTCTCTCCCTCTCTCCCTATCCCTGCGTTTGACTCTGTCTCTCTACCCTCTGTCATCCTCAGGATTTTTTTGGGTTCAGCTAAGACATTCCAACTGTTTTTGTGCCTTACACAGGCCTCCAGCATACATCTTGCCCCAGGGCCCCAAAACCATAACATGACATAACTTAAGACAGCAGGCTGTGAGTTGGCTTCATGATTGTAAAACTGCTGAGCACCTGGGACTAGCTAAAACATTAGCAGCAGTCAGAAGATATTTTTGGTGGCTATCTTTGTTTGCTGCTGTGAAACAATATGCTCAAACATATGCCATTTGTGTTCAGATAAAGGGTTCTCATAATCAGTATGTGGGTCTTTTGAGATAATTGCTTGTTCCATCTAAACTCGTATACAGTAGCAATTGCTTGGACCCAAGAGTCCAAATTTCATTTTAACTTTGGGGGCTGTGGACCATTAAACTAAATGGTTCATTTCATCTCATTACCTAGGTTGCCCATTTAAAAAAAGCTGGAAGTATTTCTGTCAACTAGTCAACTAGTTATCACCCTCATACAGGCAGACTGGAAGATTAAACAAATGTGTTGAATAATATTTGAAATGTTAAACTTTGCAACAAGAAGGGTTTTGGAGTAAAATGTTGTAATTGGCAGAATTAACATACAACAATACGAAACATTCAGTTTCAGGGAAGACACATTTCTTTTGTATGTATTGGACACTTGTCTACAATATTATCATTAGATGTGTACTTACCCACATTGGTTCCTTCAGTCAAAAAACATCTAACTCTGCAAAAAAAAAAAAAAAATGTCAGCACAGGAGTAACTGCAGAAAGGCAAAGCTAGATACACACTGTAAGCAGATCGTAAAAGTACCCCTCCAACTACATTTATGGTGGGTGAGAAAGAGTGGCTCCTTACTAAGCATCTACATTTGAAAAAAACTTTTATCTACATCAAAATACACTGGTCTATTTTCGATTGAACAAATTGTGAATCCAATAGTAGTAAGGCTAAAATTGTCGTGTGCCGGGAACATTCATCATGCATTCCATATGTCCATCCTGAAACACTATTCTGCAAAAGAAGTCTTGTTAAAAACCTGTGCTCTAATTCAGGTGGATGCTGAAAGGAATATGAAGTACATACGATTCTAGATAAAAGATTTATTTGAAAACAATTGCAGTATCTGGTACATTGGAAGAGGTTCAGCCCAAACAGAAAGCAGCCCCACCTTTGTTGGGTGAATCCAGATAAACCAGGGGCTGTATCAACCACACCAATTGCCCCAGTGTGTCATTATAAGCAAGGGACTTATAGATCTTAGTTTGGGGCATGGAAGAACTGTTCGGTATTTTCTTGCAAGATAGGTGGTTTTCTGACCTGTGGCGGGTAGGGCATCAAAGCTCTGGCTGAATAGAGGTCAACAAGTAGGACTTCAAAGACAATGTTAGCAGAAGCAGCATTTAGGATTTGAACAGTCACTTAAAAAGGTACCTGATGACTTATTGCATTAGATTCAGGTGTTTGCTTGCCCACTTAGTTAGCTCATAATACATTTATCTTACTGTGTCTGTTTTATTCCATTTTATGATCCCCTTGGTTTCTGTCTATTGCCTACTCTAAAGTTTGTGATTACGGATTGTGTTTTGGCTTTGTTTCTTCACTTTGCCTTGTTCCCTAAGCACCTTTATCCCAGGACTGCTTAGTATCTGGGCTTCTACCATTTATTACCCCAGCTTCCTCATGCATTGCAGCTTAGGTTTGCAGTGATCTGCCATTTTGAAGCTGGTAACAACATACTCTGGCATACGTTTTTGAACTCAGTGTGTATGCATTCATGTCTATTCATAGTGCTAAAGATAGATGTTTTTCATTTACATTTTAGTGTGTGCCTAAACTACCTGAAGATGCCAGCCTGTAAAAACTCCATTCCGAAAGACCTCAAACAAGTGTGAGAGTTGTGCATGACAAGATTAACTATTGTTGGCTATCTCTTCTCTCTCTCACATCCATCCCACCTCATCTCCAGCTTTAGTTCTGCTTCTCGTATCTAAGTGGGCAGTAGCAGAACCATGTTCAGAGTAGCAGGGTGGCTTGTCTTCACATTCTTCCAGACATTATTCGCAAAACATTACAGTTTGCCAGGCCTACCCTACCAGTATGAGGTGAGATCCAAATGCAGCTGCAGGCTATGGAACAGGCATTACAGATATTCAGGGCTGCCTGAAATAAACAGGCATATTTACTTGGCTGTTTAAATCAAATATCTCACATCACAGGGAAATTTAGTAACCCCACCCATACCTCAGACCCAGTTCCCCTAACAGAACTGCAAAGCTGTGCTAATCCACCTGTGGGGCATAGGACCACCAGAAAGGTTCACTAGGGACCCTCACTGTTTTTCAATCTTTCTTTGAACAGTGAAATTTACATTTCTTTTCGTGACCTATGGGCTTTGCTCCGGTGTTCAAAACATGTCTTTTATATTGGTATACCTCTCCAAGGAAGCTTTAGTGTGGAAAACTCCCTTGATTTTAAATAAGAGTCCTTGGGTTCAGTTATATATTGTGTTTATTGATCAATTCAAAGCAATATTTGGTCAAAGTCAAACTTCACAAGCAGTACACATTGGTCTCCTGAACTCACCACAAGGATACAAAGATATTGTTCCCTAAGTTTAGCCAATTAAAATTGGAAGTGGCATGGGCAAATGTGGAATGACGAGTGATGTTCTATCAAAGACTGAAGGAAAACTTTACAGACTTCCTTTTTTTGGTAGCTAACCGCCTAACCACTACCAATGAGTTAATTAATTTGGTGCTGCAAATTGATCACAAGCAAAAGGAACAATACTCTGAAAAAGGAATGAGATTCCATCACTGGATTTCTAGCAGGTAGCTACAATCAGTTCCAGTAACATCCTCTGAGATATTAATGCAAATCAGGAATGTTCATAACCCTCTATTTCAAGATACTAGACGAAGAATGGCTACTGTTTTTTTACTGTGGTAAAGCAGGACACTTTGTAAAAAAGTTCCCCAAGCTGGTGATAAATGAGAATGCCAGGTACTAATTGGCAGACCAATATCAGGTGCTTCTTGTATTCAAGTGTCACTCCTTACTGAAAGTCACATTAGCTTCTACATCTGGACCTTTCTATTGCCTAGCATTGCTTGATTTTGGGGAGTGGGGCTTCTTCATGAATATGAAGGTTTCAGAATATCTTGAAATCTCTCTACCTGGAAAAAAAAATTGACCCAACCCATAAAAGGAATCAATAGTACCTCTTTAACATCTGGCATGGTATGCAAGGAAACTCAGAATTTGGTAATGGCATTGGATTTGGGAGATTGTGAAACTATTAACTTTCATTTGATCGATACTGCCAATTTTCACATTTTTCTAGGAGCATCAAGGTTAAGCCAAAACAACCCTTCTGTTGATTGGGAATCTTCTAATATACAGTTTATGTCAAACTAGTATATAAATAATTGTTTCCTGAAAACTTGTGTCTATAATTTGGCTGAGTATTCTATTTTACGTCCAACCCAAAGTGCTATTCAAATTTCAGAAGTTTCTTCCAGATTTCTGGATGTTTTTAGTTTAAAGGAAGCAGATTATTTACCCAATCACATGATATATGACTGCTCCATAGATCTACTCTCAAATGCAAAGATACTTTCGAGTGACATATACCCATCGATCAGAAATGAAAATTAATATCTAAAGAAATAACTTGAGGAATATCTGACTAAGGGTTTCATAAGGCATCCTCCTCCCCAGCAGAGTCACCAATATTTTTCATGTCAAAATTGAATGGTGAGCTGAGACCATGTGTGGAATACCAAACTGAATGTCAACACAGTCAAAAATAGATATCCCTTGCCTTTGGTTTTTGCTTTCTTGGCTCAAGTCCACAGAGCAAAAGTGTTCACAAAAATAGATTTGCAAGGGCCATGCAAGCTACCCCTCATTAAAGCAAAGGATAAATATAAAACAACGTGTATTACTAGATTTTAATACTTTGAATATCTTCTTATGTTATTTGGTTCATGCAATGCTCCTGCATCCTTTCAGCACCCTGTAATGACAACCTAGGCACACTTGTCATCATCTACCTGGCTGGTAGATTGACTGTGTTAGACACCCTTAAATCACGCAGGAATAATGTCCAGGATTTTGGTTGGTGACTGTGTGCCTATCCTCCTTATGCCAATCCGGATAAATGCATTTTTAAACAAAATCTGTAATTTTAGACTTCCTCTTGTCTGACAAATGGATTAGTGTGGATCCATTGAAGATCTTTGTTGTATTGGACAGGCCCTGTTCTCATAATATGAAACAGGTTCAGAGATTTTGGGCTTTGCTAATCTTTATAGGCATTTTATGGAGTCCTTTTCCACTGTAGTGGTACCTATGGTCCAAATGACAATGAAAGGAGCATTGTTTCAATGGGGATATGAACAACATAAAGCATTTGATTAATTAAACACAACATTTATGACTGCATCCATTCTCAAATATGCTGTTCACAGTCTATTCTTCACTGTAGAAACAGATGCATCTTCATTTGCATCTTCATTTGCCCTGGAGGTATACTCAATTACTCAACAATCAATCAATTTGTTGAGCGCGCTACTCACCCGGAAGGGTCTCAAGGCACTGGGGGGGTGGGGGGGAGGGTGCTACTGCTCAAAAGGCCAGGTCTTGAGGCATTTCCTGAAAGTCAGGAGGTCCTGAGTCTTACCTAGGTTGGCTGGGAAGGAGTTCCAGGTTTTGGCGGTGAGGTGGGAGAAGGATCTGCCGCCGGTTGTGGTACGGTGAATGTGAGGGATTGTTACGAGGACGAGGTTGGCGGACCGGAGCTGGCGTGTCAGGTTGTGGAAGTTGAGTGGATCTTTGAGGTAGGCTGGTCCGGTGTTGTGGAGAGCTTTGTGAGCGTGGATTAGGATTTTGAAGATGATCCTTTTGTTGACGGGTAGCCAGTGGAGGTCCCTGAGGTGGGCAGAGATGTGTTTGTGGCGAGGGAGGTTGAGGATGAGACGTGCTGAGGCGTTCTGGATGCGCTGGAGTTTTTACTGGAGCTTGGCCGTTGTTCCCGTGTAGAGGGCGTTGCCGTAGTCGAGTCTGCTACTAACGAGGGCGGGGAGGACCATTCTTCTGGTTTCCACGGGAATCCACCTGAAGGTCTTGTGGAGCATTCGAAGGGTGTTGAAGCATGAGGACGAGATGGCGTTGACTTGCTGGGTCATGGAGAGTGGAGAGTAGTATTAAGCCGAGGTTGCGTGCGTAGGTGGTGGGTGTTAGGGCCGACCCCAGGGTGGCCGGCCACCATTAGTCGTCCCATGCTGACTTGTTGGGGCCGAAGATGATGATCTAGGTTTTTTCTGAGTTAGCTTGAGGTGGCATGCTGTCATCCCGTTGGCGATAGCGAGTATTCCGGTGTGGAGGTTGTTCTTGGCGGTTGCGGGGGTTCCTCGTGAGGGAGAGGATAAGCTGAGTGTTATCTGCATAGGAAATGATGTTGAGACCGTCAAGCGGAGCCATGTAGATATTGAAGAGGGTGAGGGTGAGTGAGAATCTCAGGGGGACTCCGCAGATGGTCTTGGTGGACTTTGACCAGAACGGGGGGAGGCAAACTCTTTGTGTTCTCTCGGAGAGGAAGGAGGTGAGCCAGTCCAGGGATCTGTGCCGAATTCTGGCATCAAAGAGGCGTGTGCAGAGGGTTTGGTGACATATGGTGTTGAAGGCTGCGGAGAGGTCGAGGAGGATGAGGGCAACAGTTTCACCTTTGTCGAACCTGGTCTTGATGTCGTCGGTGCAGGCGATGAGGGTGGTCTCGGTGCTGTGGTTTTTGCGGAATCCAGACTGGGAGACGTCGAGTAGGCTTTTGTCCTCCAGGAAGCGGGAAAGTTGGATGTTGACTATCTTCTCCATGACCTTTGCGGGGAACGGAGGTAGGGAGATAGGTCAGTAGTTTTTGTCATAAATGTATCGTTTACAGAAGCCAGAGCATTTCTTCTCTCGCACCTTACATCCAACCAATGCTACAAAATTTATGACAAGCAGTGCCTGACTTTTAAAGAGAATTCCTCAAATTGAAGACATCATCTTGAAGGAATCCTGTGCCAGATGATTGTATGGACTGTCAAAAAATATGGATCCTTTATCGAAACAAGGAGTGGAGTCGGGGGGAGCGAGAGAAAAAGAAGGGCCATCAACATTGAGTCCTCCCTATCTTTGTACCAAGAACAATCAATCAATCAATCATAGCATTTATAAAGAGCAGCACTATCAAACCTAAAGGTATCTGGGCACTGAGGGTGCTGTGTCTCTCTCGAAAAGCTACATCTTGAGTCTCCTTTGTGGCAGCAGTGATGGATGTGGCGGGGTGCGCAGTTTAGCAAGGCAGAGCATAGTTGTCTTGCAGGGACAAAGGAGCTCAGTCGATGGTTGATGTAAGATGGGCCTAGGTTGTGGAGAGCCTTTTATGCAAGTGTGAGGCTTTTGAACTGGTATCTCTTCTGAACGGGGAGCCAGTGGAGGTTCCTGAGGTGTGGAGTGATGCTTGAGTGCTTAGGGAGGTTGAGGATGAGTATGGCTGTGGTGTCCTGTTGAGTCCGGAGTCTTTTAAGTAGCTGGGAGGACACTCTGTCATAGAGAGCATTGGTAGGTATCCATTTGAGGACTCGGTTTAGCATGCACACAATATAGAAGCAGGAGGAAACAACTGAGTTTACTTGTAAATTCTTGGATAGTTGGCAGTCGAGGATGATGGTGAGGTTCTGTGCATGGCCTGATTGGGAGAGGGTTGGCCCGAGTTCTGCTGGCCCCCAGCTGTTTTCCCATTCATAAATGTTCTTCCTGAAGATCAGGAGTTCCGTTTTGTCAGTGTTTAGTTTGAGGCAGATGTTTTTCATCCATGTTGCTACGTTGGTCATGGTGTTGCGGAAGTTGGCATTGGCGTTGTGGGGGGCTTCAGTGAGTGAGAGGATTAGGTGAGTGTTGTTGGCATAAGAGACTATATTGAGTCTGTAGGATCTGACAATGTCTGCGAGGAGGGGTCATGTAGCTGTTGAACAGGGTTAGACTGAGAGTGGATCCTTGGGGAACACCACAGGTGATGTTCTTGGGTGTAGAAATAACGGGAGGAAGGTGGATGCTCTGTGTGCAGCCTGAGATGAAAGAGGCGCCCCACTCAAGGGCGTTTTGAAGAATGCCTATGTTATGGCATCTGTTGCGGAGAGTGTGGTGGGAGACTGTTTCAAATGCTGCGGAGAGGTCAAGAAGAATCACAGCTGCCTACTCTCCATGGTCAAGGAGGGTCCTGATGTCATCCGTGGCAGTGATCAGTGCAGATGTGGTTGGCCCAGAATCCTGATTGTGAGGTGTCGAGAAGGTGGTTTCATTCGAGGTAGTCGGTGAGCTGTTGGTTGATGGCTTTCTTGAGCACTTTGGCTGGGAAGGGGAGCAGGGAGATCGGTCTGTAGTTTTTTTTCACTGGGGTCGGCAGCAGGTTTCTTCAGGAGGGGCCTGACCTCTGCGTGCTTCCATTTATCCGGGAAGGTTGCCGTGGAGCTGGAGGTCTTGAAGATGTGGGTTAGTTCAGTGTTAATAGTGTTGGTTCTGAAGTTGAAAAGCCGGTGGGGGCAACGGTCAGTGGATGTCCCAGAGTGGATGGATGACATTATGGCTCCCATAGTCTGTGTGATGACCTGGAACCAGGAGTTTTTCGTGTGACTGGTGTTCGCTGCTTGAGAGATTTTGTCTAGGCTGGGGATGGGGAGTTGGCGTCAAAATTGTTGTCTATGGTGGTGATCTTGCTGTGGAAGTAGTCTGAGATGGTGTCGCAGAGTTCCTGCGATGGGCAGATGGTGGTCCCTTTGGCTATCTGGTTAGAGAATTCCTTGATGATTCTGCAGAGTTCTTTCTTGTGGTTGGCTGCAGTGATGATGTGGGCAGTGATTGCTGTTCTTTTTGCTGCCTTGATGCGGGGTGGTAGTTGTTGAGGGCTGCCTTGGAGGTAGCTCTGTCAGAGGGGTCTTTGGTCATGCGCCATTGTTTCTCAAGTTGGTGGCAGTTGGATTTGGAGTTTCTGAGGTCCGAAGTATACCATCTTGCTGGCTTGAAGGTGTTGTTGGTTTTAGCTGTTGTCACAGGGGCAAATCTGACAGTGGATTTGGTGATCCAGGTGGTGATGTTTTAGACAGCCTAGCTGAGGTTGAGTTCTGCTGTGGGCTCGGGTTGTGCGGTGCCTAGGGCCTGTGCCCATAGAGTCTTGGTTACCTTGCCCCACCTTTGGTGGGGGGGGGGGTGCTGTTTTGCTTGGAAGTAGTGTGCTTTGAATTGGAGATGGTAAAGTGGATGATGACATGGTCGGTCCAGGTGAGTTCATCATGTGGGTGAAACTGATTCTGTCACTAGAAGTGAAGATGGCGTCCAGTGTGTGTCTGGCTTTGTGCGTGGGTTTGGTGGCCAGTTGGGTGAGGTCAATTTTGCTGAGGTTCTCTATGAGGGAAGGGGAGTTAGCGTCATTGGGGTCCTGAAAGTGAAAATTGAGAATGCTGAGTAGAAGATAGTGGATGGATTAGATGGCGAGCGGGGGATGAGCCTGGCTATGGCATTGCAGAAGGCTGGCCGTGGTCCTGGGGGTCTGTTTGCGAGGGTGGCCCGCATCGGTTTGAAGTCGGAAGTTGAGGTGTTCCATGAGAAGCATTTGGTCAGTGTTGGTGATGGTGCATTGGAGATGATGGCGATGCCCCAGCCATATTTGTTGGTACGATCTCGGTGTATCATTTTGTAGCCGCTAGGGGTGGCTTTGGCGATGTTGGGGTTTGAGGAGGGTGTTAGCCATGTTTCAGCGATGAAGGTGATGTATGCGTCATGGGCAGTGATGGTGTCCCAGATTTCTATGGTGTGTTTGCATAATAAGCAGGTGTTTAACAGGATGCACTGGAGTGGTGCTTGGTGGTTCGTAGTCTTCTGTGTAGGTGCAGTGCGAGCATTAGTGTGTGCAGGTGGGCTCGCGTTGCAGAAGAAATGGCAATGTAAGCAGGTGAAGGGTCATTTAGTTGAGCATAGGGAGGCCATGAAACAGCTGTTGATGAAGTGTCTGATGTTCAGGACCTTGAGCTCCTTGGTGGTGTAGCGGTGGGAGGACCAGGGGTCCTGATGGTGGGTGCAATCCAGGCACGGACGTGCACAGACCGGCTTGCCTTTGGTGTGCCGGCGGTGCGCCTGTGACGCCGCCGCACTGCAGCCTCTGTTATATGTCCTGGGAGATAAGAGGGGCTGGGTGGGAGGCAGGATGGCAAGTGGGCAGGAGCAGCATTGGTGCGAAGGAGGTGTCAGCAGGGGAATGAGCAGATGCAATCAGTCTCAGGAATGCGGGCAGAGCTGTTGCAATCAAGTGCAGGAATGCAGGTGGAGCTTCCGCAATCAGGCTTAGGAATGCGGGCGGAATTGTCAGAGGCAGACAGGAGGGCTGTGGAGTGGCTGGGGAACTATAACTGTCCGTGGAGAGGCTGGGGAGCTGTAACTGGCCCAATGGGTGACACACTTCTCACCAAGACCACAATGTGGCCTACATTAGATGTCCTGGGAAGTGGGAGGGGTCGGGGTTGGGGTGAGAGGTGGGAAGGGTGAGGGCAGAAATGGCAGTAGCACGAAGGAGGCATCAGCATGGGGATGAGCAGATGCAATCAGGCTCTGGAATGCGGGCGCAGCTGTCGCAATCAGGCTCAGGAATGAAGGCAGAGCTTTCTCAATCAGTCTCAGGAATGTGGGCGGAGCTGTCAGGCGCAAGCAGTAGGGCCGTGGAGCAGCTGGGGAGCTGTAACTGGCCCTATGGGCCAGGCAAAGGTGACCGCCTAGGAGAGACTAAACAGAGGGTCACTCACAAGGAATTACCCACCTTCTGGGAACCCTCCAGTCCATGTTATATCTCAAAATATGAATAGGACTAAAGAGTTTCACAAAAAATTAAATAGCATGGCCTTACACACCCCCGGGTGTCATGCTTTATCATTGGCCAGGCAACATTCACCATAAAAAAGTCTAGTGGTGAACAGGCTCTCCATGATTACGGGGAGTACTTTTAATGGTGGTTATTAGTCCTAGGACCTAGAGAACATAACAATCCCTAAAACCAAGACCAAAAGTATTTCTGTTTATTGAGTGTGGGCCAAAAAGATGATTAAAAGCTATTGCGATGCATTGGACTGGCTATTATGCCTGCATCTAAATCGGTCAACATGTTTCAGTCTTTGTGATGCCTCAAAAGGGGTCTCTGGGTTTCTTCAGTGCTCAGATCCTCACTTTCCTAACTCTGTTCTATAGTTACACTCATGTGTTTATCAGCAAAGATCCACATTACACCGATAAGTACAGTCAGGCTGGACATTGTTAGCTGAGTCTGCGATATTTGGATGGTCCTGTAAGATGCTCAAACATAAATCATAAATACAAAGAGACAATACATAACAATGGGGACCTAAAATGAGAGAAATAATCATAAAAGCACACAGAAAACAGCAGGTAGCTTTTCTCAGTCTATGCAGACTATTTGAGTAAATGGTTGTCACACGTGTGATAGGTACACACTGAAAACCAATGCAAATCAGTGAATGTGCAAACATTTATGCTATAATAATTAATTCATGCTATAAGTTTTCTTACTTAAACTAGTGCAGGCCCCATGGAGGAGGAGGAGTTAGACATTTTTTTGTTTTAATGTTATGACTCCCTGGGTGATGGCCATGTTTGGGAAAAAGAACACTTATGATCTGGTGCCTGACATTTCTGGTGGCCATCCATGAGAAAGAATTTGGGATAATATGTAAAAGGTGTGCTATGTGTGCTCAGATGGATGAAGACCATTCATCAGAAAACCTCATGGTTATTGATTTCCTTAACTACCCCACACAAACATTGGAAGAAAATATCTGTGAACTTCATTGTAGACTTAGGCCTGATTTATTGTTTGGTGGACAAGTTATTTCTTCACAAACATGATGGATATACATCCACGTTATTATAAGTGCATTATATCCTATAGCCTTTGTAAATCAGAGGGTGAGATATCCGTCACCTTTGTGACAGAGTTCACCAAACTCTAAATCAGGCCTTTGCTCCTATCCAGAAAGCATACTGTATCAGTGATCAATGATCTATGTGAGTCATGAGGACAAGACTACAAGAGTGCTTACGACAACTCATCTTATAAGGGTGTCTTTGAACATCACACTGCAGTCAGACCTAAAACTGTTCCCCCAATCCCAAGTCTGGAAGCACTGTTTGTGACGTAGAAAACATACTTATCGACAAAAACACGTTGGGATCCATATTAACTGTGATTGGTGGTTCCAACAAATGGTGGAATCTTTGCAAGGTAGCTCTGGGGTAGCTGCCAATCTTACCGCTCAGTTGGGATTTGTTAGTAGCATAGGACACAAATGTAATCAAACAAAATTCATGTACACCAATGCCAAGGCCATGATCAAGTAGCATTTAACACATACTGTAAAGGGTTAACTATATATTTATTAAATGGTAAACACAGAAGAGGAAACTGAGGGAAAAGTCTTACCTACCCTAATCTACCCTGACTACTCATTACCCACAACTGTCCCTAACTAACCTAAGCTAAACTTACTTATCACATGTAACGAAACGTTCTAATCATCAACCGCCTATCCCCTTATGAGACGGGACACATGGAGGACAACACATACTAACCTAAACACATACTATACTATCCTAAACAAATATATATATATTTTTATTTTTTTTTATTATTTTTTTATTTTTTTATTAAACACACAGTAATGCCAACATAGCCCAGAACACTTAATAAGTAAAAATAGAATCAGGACCCCCCCACCCACTAACACTAACTAAACTAACAGACTATACTAACCTAACACTAAGCCCCGTAAGCCCACTAAGTATGAGAACAAGGAAAGAGGAGGGAGGGTAGGGAATCATGTCCATTGTCAGCAAAGTCTAGAGTTTGGCCCTCCGGAGGGTCCACTTTATGGACTTCACACGCCTGTTAATATGGCGAACATACCGGCTCAGATTACTGATCTTCCGCAACACACGGTCCATCTTACGTTCCATTTTGTGGAATGCTGCAGGGTCAACTGTTGGAGCCGGGGCAGTCTGGGCGGAGGAGGTTTGTGGGCGTGTAGAGCCAAGGCCAGTGGGCTGTCCTGAAGTTGTTGCAATGCTGGGGCCTGGAACTACAGCAGACGTTGGGACAACGTCCACCTGGTGTCACCTGGGTGGAACTGGTGGTTGTGCTGGTGGTGGCTGTGGTGGGCAAAGTAGGGCCACCCTGTGGGAAAGCCCTCCATGCTCCGGAGGCCCGTTCATGGCGGTATCGACGGGCCATCCTCCTGAACCCCGACTCTACCAGCAGGATATGTTGGTATCTCATGGCCCGCCGCTGCAACTCACGGACCTGGTTGGGTGTCATGTTTGCAGCTGTGAAGACAAAGGCAAATAATTGACATTAGGAACTGCATTGTCTGAAATGGCACAATAAGGAAATCAGACAATATATCTACTGTACTTGTGACAGCTCATATCACCATACAGATCATTGAATGTCCCTGAGGAAGTACATGGCAGGCCCGCCTACAAAGGTCACATCACACATAGCACATCCAAAACCTACGAGATGGGTAACAACTGGTATTGACTTGCCATCTGAGTTCTGCCAGTTATCAGCTAACAACCATGCTGCACATCCTCCGCCAATGCCTGGGCTACAGATGTCAGTGTACAGAATGAAAAACTAAAGCCACATGGTCTGCAAGTTGTAACTGGACTTGCTAGTATAGTACCCATGTGCCATACCTGAGTGTGTATACTAGGTTCCGACCAAACAGTCACTTATTCACATGTATGCGTAACATACTGGTAGCATCAGTCCTAGGTACCCTATTCACAAACCCATGCCTGTGTATGGGGGAGGGGGGTGGAGAAACAACGAACAATTCCAAACAACATGGACACCCAGGAGTGTATAGAAAACTCCACACGTGTTTGGCTCTACACACACACCACAGGTAAGGTCTATCAACAATTAGGAGTCTGCAAACCCTTGACCAATCATAGCGCCACACATGTCAGGAAATGCAGAGCTTGGTACACATCATATACTTCCAGTAAGGCATGACTTACACCCACCAGACACAGAGTTGCAAGAACACCCATGATCATGATTAGCATGCACACGTAGCCCATTGTACTCAAGTTCCACATACCTGTAGCACTACATGTGGAAGTACATGCTGCTAGGAAGTTCTACCTACAGTTTCATAAGTACTTTGGTGAATAGGGAAGCAGAAGTCTGTTGGAAAGCGATTTGCAGTACCAATCTGGGAGAATGTGGGTCTGACAGGCTGACTAAATCTGAGCTGAATTCCAGTGCGACTCTTGTTGATACAAGTGTTATCCACATGACTCACCCCAGTACTCACTGTGGGGCCTACAGGAATGACCTACAATCCCTAGATAATACAATCGGATAAGCATTGGCCAACTCAATACTTTTGAGAAACTGAAATCCCACTCATGGAACAAGACAAATGATTGGCCAGCGCATCACACCTTGCTATGTGTTCAACACACAGGAGTCCATCACACATCACCAGCAAACACAACACATAACAGACATATCAACACTTACTGGAGAGGTCGGGGTTCTCAAATGTAGCCACTTCTCCCACATTGTAGGGTGCCGGTCCACCTGTAAGGCATGGAAGGAAGAAATGTGCTCAGAATCTGTGCACTGACCAAGAATTTCAAAGACATATACAATGTGCTAGCTGAATAAGGAAATGAAATCCATTCAGACGTGATGATACTGCATCTGAAATATCACAGCCAACATGTGCATAGCATGGGTCTCCTGTGACAGTTACACACATATCTGCACACATGCAGTGGCCCTATCTATCATGTGGTGACAAACATGCTCCATCATTAGTGATCAGTAATGATAATGGAGTGTAATCATCTCATCATGTGCATCCAAGAGAGACATCCAAAGCCTGGTTACGTGAGGACTGCATTACCAGTCAAACAGCCCATGTGGCCATGACACATTTATTACACATAGATACAATGTACAGAGGGTCAGGGACTTTTGTAAGCCCTCCTGTTGTTACAGTTTCTTCATTTGATGTGGGCCAGCAATGGTGATTTGCACCAACCATGGAGATGTGAACCCATGTGCATAACTTTGGACTGCCATCCCTAATTGGAATGTGGCACAACTAACTCCAAATACCAGTCTAAGATGTTAGCTGAGGGCACCTTACACCTTTTCACGATGTTTTCAAATCCCTATCTGACATGTATCCAAAAAGATGAAGGACCACAATAATCCCTAACATTCATAGAACTTCCGTGACCGCTTTCCTTCCACACTCACCAGACTCACACAAGACATATGTCTGGGCCACTTTGCTATCATCAATTGACGTTAAGCCAGCACTCCTTTTCTGTATCATGTAGTGTTTCTAAAGTCAGTCTAGCCATTGCGTCAACAAAGTTAGCCAATATTTTAGTACATCTTTACTTCTCTGGCAAATGTGACCTATATAGACATGATTGGCTCCTATTTTGTTTGGTTGTCTGAGACAAAGGCGGCACCAATTTACTGAACGGAAAAGTATCCTGTAAGTTTGCAGAGCACGTGCTTCCTGACAGCTAGCAATTGTGATCCTTCACATAGTGCATCAATTACCCTGTATGTTTCCGCAGCATTACACACAGTCAGCAACTTAGCTGGGAGATATTGTACAAATCATCTGATGTCACTACAGAGCATTTAATTGTGCACATTTACATGATTAGTACTCACCAACAGGGCCACCAATCACTATTCCCAGGTGGTCCAGCAGATGTTGCTCCCTGGTGATGAGGTCAGCCCACCGGTGCTTCAGCTGGTGGTCACTCCTCTGGCTGGCATACACGCGCTGCAGGTGATGCAGCACCTTTCCCCACCGGATTCTGCACGCCTCAGTGTGATACTCCTGTATCACCATGCCCCCTGCCTCGATCATGAGTGGTAGGAAATGGCACACAAGCCATATGAAGCCCACCAACTCCTCCTCACCCATCCTGCCAAGACGTGGCCTACCAGACATCTCGGCAATGAAAAGGGGAATAGGGGATAAAGAAGTAGAAGGGGGAAAGTAGGGGTACAAAAAAAGAAGAAAAGTAAACTTAACCACTAAAAGAGCCCAACTATCCCCAAACTAGCACTACCCACAACAGACTCCCACAAACAACAAAAATACAAGAATACAGGACAAATGTAAACAAAACACACTAGGACACTATACAACAACAATATTTATTTCACAAAATGACAATTGAGATAGCACACAGGACACAAAAGCACAAAATCACTGGACACCACTCTGAAAACAGCCACACAATCAAGAAGATTCACAGACTGCAAAGTGAAAGTGAAAGTACCCCCACTGTACATAATCTGTAAACAGGATATCCTAGTACATCACTTCCTGCATAAAATGGCAGTCGTTTTTTGCGCTATGCGTCATATTTTTTCACGCATACAGTTTGTGCGTCATATTTTTCGGCGCACAGGAGTGAAAATTACGCCGCATCCAAATAATAGTAAATAGTCTGTACAATTATTTGGATGCGGCCTAATTTTCACTCCTGTGCGTCGAAAAATATGACGCACAATCTGTATTGGTGGGGAAAAAATGACGCATAACGCTAGCAATGTCAAAATTTCAGTGCATGAACTGGTTTTGGGCGTTTTTTCAGTTTTTATGTTAAGTTACATTTGTGACACATCAGAGATAGGCTGATTGCACCCACTTTGGTGTTGATGGTGTATGTTCACATGTGAGACATCATACTGCAGCGGACCATGACCCGCTACTTCCTTAACAGGATTTTGACGGTTGGCTGACGCACTAGATGGCCATATGTGTGGCCTACATATATGTATTGCACAATTTGGGCATGTTTGGCATCAGGAGAGGATAGTAAGTTGACGCACATAAGTACAATTCCTCAATGTCTATGGCTCAATGTGTGTGCAGTGGCAACTAATGTAGATCACAAGATGCATTATTGAACATATGCTTGTATGAATGTGAAGTTAATGTGTCCATACCTTAGATGCAAGTCATTGTGGAAATGAGAGAGGACATGTGTTAGTTATACATGTAGCAACATCCGCTATGTGCACTTCCAAGATTTTGGGTAACGTTTACACCACAAATGACAAAGCATGCACCAGATAGAAGGCAGACGCTTGTTCATGTCAATGGTCCACAATTTCACCATCCTATGTCCTATATTTTTGGTAACAGCTTCCTAGGCACTTGTTGGTGAATCCCACAGTGAGTCAGACACATGCATTGAGGAAGTGGGTACCATGTAATTGGCCCAGACAGCCAAAGGTGAACCACAAATGTATGATGACGCCACAGTTGAGGTCATATAACTGAGCCACAACTCTCCAGCGGCTGTGGTGGACCAGCAGACGAGGCAGCATGTGTCCACATATTTCCAGTGATCAATTGCACAGAGGTGTCTTGTTCATGTGTGTGGTCCAATGTTGATCCTGTATATTTTAGGGGTGTATGTTGTCACAGTTAGGTCCAGGTCTCATCATGAGTCAGTGGCAGCTATTCCTGTATCTAGTGAGTATCCTTTGTTGATCAATATGAGTAAAGTGGATGAGGACATGAGAACCTACATGGAGATGGTCCCACCCTGTCACTGAAGACGTGTAATGAGACTGTCAACAGGGCAACCTTGGTGTGCTGAGTGAGATAATGTCTCAGGTGTCATGTTCCGGCAGGTGTCATTACAACATTTGTACACAGGTTGGCCTCTGCAATTCCCACAGCATCTGGGAACATCATAGCCTCTGTGCTGATTATTCTCGCAGCTAATCACCACACACGGCCCATCAATATGTTGTGAGCAATGTAATTCTGTGTGTGAACTGTCAGGGTCCTGACATGTGTGGACTTTTCATGGACATTATCAGAGGTTGCTGGTTCTGCTGAAGGCCCCGTAACCAATCCCTGCATACGGCCCTGGGACACTGTCACACTTTGTCGTTTATGCATAAATGAGACCCAGACAAGGGATAGGCCATGAATTTTGGTATTCACAGAGGATTTAACTCATATGGTACAATTAAAAGGCAGATGATACTATACAATGTATTTGGGTAAGCATTGATGAAGCACATGACCAAATACCCTCTGAGGAATTAGAGGTTTGGTAAAGCAAGTGTGGTACATATGTAGCCACAGGGAAACTTTAGGGTGACGCACAGACAGATGCCAGTCAGGCTGACAGGATGCAGGGTGAATCAGGATCCAGCAATTTCACAAGTTACATAATCAGTGGTCTGACTAAGACTGTTTGGAGGACGAACAAGACTGTTGACATGTAAAACTGTGTATGTCCTGTGTTTTTGAAGGTGACACATGAACCCAAGGGCTGTGTTACACCGCCTAATTAGTAGCAATGCTTAACGGTGTATTTGACAAAATGGCAACTCCTATGCTGTTCCAGGCATCAGCAGGGGCAGTGCATGTAGAAATGGGTATTGTGTATGGAGGTGATCACAGGTGTGGGCTGCATGAGTTTCTCACAAGTCCTGTAGGTGAGATTTGCATTCTAATGGCCAACAGACGATTTCACACGGGAAGCAATCTACAGATGCTAACAGGGCTTAGAAACTAGAAGCCAGTGTATTGATTGACCTGACGTCCATGCAGTCAGATGTACTATGACAATGGTATACCATAGGAAAGGGTGTAGAACACTGGATTGCTATTGTTAGTCTGTGTGTGTAGAGGAGGGAATATCGGGGTACACATCTTACTATTCTAGGGACCTCTTCAGACAGGTGGGTTGTGACCAGGTGCATGGGTGTGTCAGGAGTTAGGAAATGGGCTGACATGTACATGGAATGTCATGTGCGCAATGCTGCTCATATGTTAGGCACTTGTGCTGTGTATGTTCTGATTCTAGGGAACTCTAGTCACAGATAGTCCTTGCAAAGATTGGATGCAGTTGGACTTACTGCTGTCAAGGGTCTGGTCCTGCATTCCTGTTACTGATGCAAAAGCACATCAACTGCCTCATGTATGAGGCGTGTTTTCCCCTTATTGAGTGATGGTGTCTTAGTTGTGAGCCATATGCAGCGATGAACCATGTTTCCAACATGTATGTGTGAAATAGGTGTGGTCCTCTGCTATTGCCCTTCAAAGGTGAAATGTACAGGATGTATGTCATTTACAGCATGTGTGTATGTGACCATTGTATGGTACGCATCACATTTGCTCTGGGATTTTCAGTGTTCTAATCGGTATATCAGCAATGCTCCATGAGGCAACACTCTTATTCTGATAGTTAGAGATAAAGGTGTGCAAAAATGAATAGCCAAACCATGATGTGGTGATTATTATAGGTGTTTATTTAAATTAGTTCATAAAGTGGTGATGGCGATTATATTTAAAAGAAATTGTTCACGATATGTTGCCGCCTACGCAAACCAGCAGCCGTGTTTTGTTGTTCCCCCTCATGTTGCAGGCCACCATCCTCCTCTTCCTCCTCTTTAGGCATGTGTGGCTCTGGTTCCAGGAGGGGAATGTTCCTTCTTATGCAAATGTTGTGCAGAATGGCACATGTTAGAATGATCTTACAGACCATTTCCGGGGAATATAGGAGGCTACCACCAGTGATGTCGAGGCACCGGAATCTCGACTTGAGGATGCCGAATGTTCTCTCGACTATGGTGCATGTCCTCCTATGTGCGTCATTGTAGGCACGCTCTGCTGCAGTACTCGGGTTGCCAAATGGTGTCATTATCCATGGCTGGATGCCATACCCCTGACCAGCTGCAAGAGAAAATGAATGGGATCATGTTGATGTAGCTAGCCCCATTGATATCACCTTGCATGGCAGTAGTTGTCTTGTGTTGTCTGTGACTCTTTTGTGTTATTGTGTTGCATCCTAGGCTTGTAGGATGTACCATCTACATTGTGTTGTTTCCTTAGCTGGACGAGTGTTTGGCTGCTGACCAGTTGTCAGCAGTATGTTTTGGAATTTGCAGGACAGTGTGCCCCCCCAGCATTGTGACTTGAGATACAGGTGTACCTGTGTCTTCACTGGGGGTGAGATGATAGTTCCATACACAGGTTAAAATTGACAGTGTTGTTAACACATTCATATCAATGTACCCTGGACATCACATACCTTTAGACTTATGCAATGGATTACTGTAAACATAATTGAGACGCTTACAATTTGCAAGGTGACATTTAGGCAACCCACTCCAAACGTTGTGATCATTGATGTCTTAACATTAGGCTGTACAGTAATTTCAGATGTGTGACAGGTTCAATGGTGACCTAAGAAACATGGCTAGCGATGTCACAACCTCAGTGTGATCCTGTCGACATGTTACTGTTGTGGTGTATGTGTTGTGTGTCCTAGAGCAGTGGTTCCTAACCTTTTGACTTCTGTGGACCCCCACTTTATCCATACTGAAACCTGGGGACCCCCACTGAATCATTATAGGAATTCGGGGACCCCCAACTGAGTCATTACTGAAAGCTGAGGACCTAATCTGTTAATAACATTTAATTTTCCAAGCAGTCGCGGACCCCATAAAGATGCTTCTCGGACCCATAGGGGTCCCCGGACCACAGGTTGGGAACCACTGTCCTAGAGGGTTTTTGTGCAGTGTGTATATAAGTAGGTTTTTGTACTTACCAACAAGTAGTCCATTGCCATACCGTCCATCCTGGAAGTGTTGATTGATGGTGCTGTGACGGAAGATGAATGAGTCATGTACACTCCCAGGATATTTAGCCACGATGTTGGTGATCAATCCTTGGTGATCAACAATGGCCTGCACATTGATGGAATGTGTGTGCTTCCTGTTGCGGTAGAGGTGTTCAGTTGCAGCAGGTGGCACAAGGCGTACATGTGTGCAGTCGATTGCACCAAGGACGTGTGGGAAGCCACTAATGAGAAAAAAAACCCTGTTTTGTTTCCTGCTGCTTCTGCAGTGTGTTAGGGAAGCAGATGTGGTGGGGTGTGAGTCCAATTATGGCATCCAGTACTTTGGGCAAAAAGGCAGAGAATGACGGCTGTAATATTCCGGCAACCAGGGCACCAGTTGTTTGAAAAGAGCCACTTGCAAGCATGTGAAGTACGGCAAGCAGCTTGGTTTCTGTTGGGATGGTGCGGGGTGTCAGCAAGGTGGGTGCCAACTGTGGCTCTATGTTTCGCAGCAGCTGCTGCATGGCCTGACAGTTCAACCTGTACCTCTGGATGATGTCATGTTCCCTGAGGCCATGAAGGGTTGTTCTGGGGCAGAATATCCTCTCCTGCCTTCTGCGCTGCCTTTGGGGTCCCTGCTGGTGTTGTGGTAGCTGCTGTTGTTGCTGCTGGGCTCTGTGTCTGCGTGCACGATGGATGAGAAGCACCTCCATGTCTCCCTTTTGCTGCTCTGCTGCTCTGCTGTTGCTTCTGTGTGTTCTGATTAAATACAGATGTGTTTGCCCCATTTTAACGCCTGCCTTGACCCAGGCGTTACATTTTGACGCAAATCGGGCTGTGCGTCATTTTCCGCCTCCGCCTCCCGGCCGTGCGTCATTTTTGCCCTAAAGCATAAATACGACGCATGGGCGTTTAAGTCATTTTTGGGACGGGAACGCCTACCTTGCATATGATTAACGCAAGGCGGGTTGCCGCATCCAAAAAAATACGCACACAGCGGAATTTTGACGTCTGAGGGCTCGGGCGTCAAAGTTTAAATACGGGGCAAGGTTTGCACTGAATGTGCATCAAAATTTTTGACGCACATTCGGCGCAGACGGAGTATAAATATGCCCCTTAATCTTTATTGGCTCAATACTAACAGCCATAATATCAAATAATATAACTGCATAATAATTATATATACTACATAGCATGGAATTTAATCTTAAGAATGTGGTACACAATGTAGAAATATCAAGATAAAAGCCATATACAAAGACATTCAAGGGGGGTTTCAAAGTTATTCAATTGATGGAAGGTACATAATTGAGGACTGAGCAGATGAATGCATAAAAAGAGTAACAGGTGACCATATAGTATCTCTTCGAATAGCCAAAGTCAAGGTTTGTAGGTAGACTCTGTCCAAAGGATGGCTATATTATACCACCATCCCTGAAAAGAAATAGTAGAAGCATCCTTTCATCCTTGTGAAAGGCAACTGCTAATAGTGAATCAATAATATCAGCAACATAATCAGAGCATTTCCACTCATCTAATAAGATCCCTAAAAATAAATGTGAAAATGAAAAAAAAAACATTGGTATTAAAAATATCATTAATCTGCTTCCAAACTCTGAGCCTCAACTGATCAGTGCAAGGACAGGAGAATGTCATATGATATAAATTAGCCAAGGGACCTTTACAAGAACAACAGTCTAAAGGAATTGTAGTGTGCATTTTGTTCATTGAAAAGGCTGTGATGCGAAGGCTATTGTAATTTTTTTTAAACAGTGCTTGAATAATGTTTGCTACCCTAGAGTACTTATGGATTTTGGTCCAAATTTTATTCCATACTTCAACTAACCAGGAAACAATTAAATAATTGTAATTTAATTGAAATTTTGGGTACCTTAATAGCTTTTTAAAGAATAGTGGCAGTGTTTGTAATGTTTGTGAGATTGTTTCGTATAATAATGGATGTTTATGAACAAAAGACTTAGGGGGTTATTCTAACTTTGGAGGAGGTGTTAATCCGTCCCAAAAGTGACGGAAAAGTGACGGATTTACCACCAGCCGTATTACGAGTCCATTATATCCTATGGAACTCGTAATACGGCTGGTGGTATATCCGTCACTTTACCGTCACTTTTGGGACGGATTAACACTCCTCCAAAGTTAGAATAACCCCCTTAGATAGGTGAAAGTAGATTGTGCCTGTTCAAAAGATATACAAGTAACTTTATTTATTATCTGTTTAATCCATAAGAGACCTTTATCCCTCCAAGATTTCCAAAAGACGGTCCTACTTTTAAGCTTGATGGTTTTATTATAACACAAGGAAGATTCTAAGAATGTTTCCAATTCTGATAGATGATTAACATTGGAAATAGTATGCAGAGTCTTGTGCATGTTCGTGAGAACTGAAAGAGGTAGGTAGGAAAGTTTTTAAGCAAATGTTAAAAATTCATCAAATAAAAAAAGGAAGAGAAAGGAGAGTTCAAAATTATGGCATTGGTTTAAGAAAAAAGCAGTATGATAACAGTGAAAATTGGAAAAATTGACCTCCTAATTCTTTAGACCTTTGTAGTTTAGATAGAGACATCCAAGGTCATTTATTATGTCATAAGAATGTGGATAAGATAGTATTTATTATTTTAAAATAACGATCTGGAATTCTTTTTTCAGGAATATTAGCAAACGTAAAAATAATATTAGGAACAACCATCATTTAATGGAATCAAGCCTACCCCACCATGTTACAAATAGTGGATTTCTCCGTGTTAGAAATGGGGTCTCTAGTTGGCAGTCGGTTTGCACCCTGTCCAAGTAGGGACCCTCACTAGTCAGGATAAGGGAGATACCTGCTCACCCCCTTGGTTGCACAGGCCATCAGGCTTATCTCATAAGCAACGTGTAGAGCATCTGCACACAACACACAGTAACAAGTGAAAACACTACAAAAGAACACCACACCAGTTTTAGAAAAATAGCCTATATTTATCTATATAAAACAAGACCAAAATGAGAAAAATCCAACATACAATAATAAAGATATACATTTTGCAAGAATTAACTTCAAAATACAGTTCCTTGAAGTCGATAGCTCCACCTGGGGCTATCAAGGCATTGTGATCAACAAAACCAACAGTTCAGGCCGGCCCCGGTGTCGCGGCCCAGCTATGCTGTCGGGAAGACCGGCAAACAGTACCTTAGAATTGCAGGGCGTCATGGTCCTCGCGATGAGATCCGGAGAGCGGCGTCACTGGCATCGCACTGTCGGTTCCGGAGTCGATGCTGGGATCATCGGGCCCTTGACATCACACACATTATGGATCGAACTCTGGGCTGATGAAGTCAGGAGTGCTGGCATGGATAGTGTCAGGGCTGCGGTGCGAAATCGGACTATGCAACGTGCGGTCAGGCAGCGGCTCGGTGACAGCATCCAGTGGCATCGGTGAAACTAGGTCTGCAGTGAGAAGCGGGGCGGTGCAACGTGCAGTATCACCAGGTCATGGTGCAGGCAGCGGCATCGTTGTTGCTGAAGCACTGTCATCGGTAGGCCTAAATCAGTGGTGTGGCACGAGACAGGCTCTGTGCAGTGTCCACGGGTCGTGGTGCAGACAGGGACATCTATTGACGACACTGAAGTCGATGGTGCTAGCGTTGGTGGACCGGGGCTGCGGTGTGGGATGGGACGGTGCTTTGTGTACCTCATGAGAGATGTCCACAGGCCACGGTGTAGGCAGCGGCGCCGGTGTCAGGAGGAGCGGCGTCACCGGGGATGCCCAGGCTGCGGTGTGAGCAAGGCGATACCGGAGTGCGGGGCCCACAATTCATGATGCATGGAGAGGCTCAGTGGCGGCATCAGATGGCGGCATCGGTGAGACCAGCGTTGCGGTGTAAAGGCGGGGCAGTGCGACTCCGTGTGGCGTTGGCAGGTCACGGTACAGACCAGCGGCATTGTTGGTGGCATCACAGTGGTTTTTCTTCTTGATCAGCACAAAACACACCGTTTCCAGTGCTGTAGGCAGATGAAACTTAGGTCTTTGACATCCCTGAGACTTCCAACAGGAGGCAAGCTCTACTCCAAGCCTGTGGAGAACTCTCTCAAGCAGGATACACAGCAAAAGTCACCCTTTGTCCTCTTTTAAGGCACAAACAGCAACTGCAGGCCAACCCAGCAAAGCAACACAGCAAAGGGGCAGTACTCCTCCTCCAGCTCTTCAGTTCTTCTCCTTGGCAGACGTTCCTCTCCATTCCAGAAAGATTCTACAAGTCTGTGGTTTTGGGTCCAATACTTATACCCCTTTCTGCCTTTGAAGCTGGCAAACTTCAAAGGAAAGTCACAGGTGTTTGCAAGATCCTTACTTGCCCAGGCCATGCCCCAGGTACACACCAGGGGGCTAGAAACTACATTGTGTGAGGGCAGGCACAGCCCTTCCAGGTGTGGGTGACCACTCCTCCCTCAACACTGGCTCAGATGGATCATTAGGAAATGCAGGCTACACCCCATCTCCCGTTGTGTCACTGTCTAGAGGGAATTCCCAACAGCCCAACTGTCAAACTGGCCCAGACGGGTAATCCACAAACAGGCAGAATCACAAAATGGTTTTAGCAAGAAAAGGCCTACTTTCTAAAAGTGGCATTTTCAAACTAACATTCTAAAAACCAACTTCACTAAAAGATGTATTTTTAAATTGTGAGTCCAGAGACCCTAAACCCCAAATTTCTATCTGCTCTCAAAGGGAAGTTGCACTTTAAGAATATTTGAAGGAAGCCCGATGTTAACCCATGAGAGAGATAGGACTTGCAACAGTGAAAAACAAATTTGGCAGTATTTCACTGTTAGGACATGTAAAACATACCAGTACATGTCTGACCTTTAACATACACTGCACCCTGCCCACTGGGCTACTTAGAGCCTACCTTAGGGGTGCCTTACATGTAGTAAAAGGGAAGGTTTGGACCAGGCAAGTGGGTACACTTGCCAGGTCAAAGTGGCAGTTTAAAACTGCACACGCAGACACAGCAGGGGCAGGTCTGAGACAAGTTCACTGGGCTCCTCATGTGGTTGACACAACCAGTGCTGCAGGCCCACTAGTAGCATTTGATTTACAGGCCCTGTGCACCTCTGGTACACTTTACTAGGGACTTACTAGTAAATCAAATATGTAAATCATGGGTAACCCAATCATCAATGCAATTTATATAGGCAGCACTTGCACTTTAGCACTGATTAGCAGTGGTAAAGTGTGCAGAGACAATAAACCAGCAAAAACAGAGTCCAGTATATCATAAAAACAGGAGGTCAGAAGGCAAAAAAACAGGAGAGACACGCCAAAAAGCTGCCAGGTCTAGCACTCCTAAAGTTAAAGATGAGAGTGTTGTAATTACTGAATGAGGTTAACAGAAATTATGGTGGTCATTACAACCCTGGCGGAGGGTGTTAAAGCGGCAGTAAGAACGCCAACAGGCCGGTGGTAAAAATTTTGGAATTATGACTGTGGCGGAAACCGCCAACAAAGACAGCCACTTTAACACTCCGACCGCCACAGCGGTACAGACAATGTACCGCCCACAGTATCACGACCTACCAATCTGCCACCTTTTACGGGGCAGATTCACCGCGGATAAAAACATGGCGTTAACAGCCATTTCAAAGGGAAAACGCTCACCTCTACACATCCCACGAGGAATCAGGACACCATGGAGCCGGAACTCCATATTCTGCCAGCAATAGTCTTCCTGCTCCTATACGAGGATCATCAACGCCGGCGGCGAAGAGCACGGTGAGTACTGCACCTACGACATAGGGGAGGGGGAGCCAAGAACACAGGGACAAACACAACCAACATCCCAACCCCCACCCCGACCCTCACCCACTACAACACACACACCAATGCATATCTATACATTACAGTAACACCCCCAACCCCCCCGGAAGAATGCAAAGACAAAAGGAAATTAGTTGAACCATTGTATATATCAAAATACAGTAAGCAAATATATACAGATATATATATATACACATTAAACAAAAAATACACCACGATTAGTAGTGCAGGTAATGCACCATTTATTGTCCGTGGACCACTGGGCCCAAAATGCATGGGCGAGGCCCACACAAGATACCTGATCAAAACGGAGAGAACACTGCTGGGGCATCAGATAGAAATACAACAGGCACTTCAGAGGGGAAGGGAAGGGGGGGCACCTCAGCCGGATGAGTGCACCACGGCAGATCCACGAGGGGGCTCCATGCCCATTGATGTATCCTGGGGAGTGCAAAGCCACAGTCTCTCAAGTCTGTACAGTGGGTGGTTTGCCCACTGTTCCATCCTGGGGAGTGCAAAGCCAGAGTCTTTCAGGTCTCTACAGTGGGTGGGTTGCCCACTGTTCAATCCTGGGGAGTGTAAAGCCACAGTCTCTCAAGTCTATACAGTGGGTGGGTTGCCCACTGTTCCATCCTGGGGAGTGCAAAGACACAGTCTCTCAAGTCTCTACAGTGGGTGGGTTGCCCACTGTTCCATCTTGGGGAGTGCAAAGCCACAGTCTCTCAAGTCCATACAGTGGGTGGTTTGCCCACTGCTTTATCCTGGGGAGTGCAAAGCCACAGTCTCTCAAGTCTCTACAGTGGGTGGGTTGCCCACTGTTCAATCCTGGGGAGTGCAAAGCCACAGTCTCTCAAGTCTATACAGTGGGTGGGTTGCCCACTGTTCCATCCTGGGGAGTGCAAAGCCACAGTCTCTCAAGTCTCTACAGTGGGTGGGTTGCCCACTGCCATATACTGGGGAGTGCAAAGCCACAGTCTCTCAAGTCCATACAGTGGGTGGTTTGCCCACTGCTTTATCCTGGGGAGTGCAAAGCCACAGTCTCTCAAGTCTCTACAGTGGGTGGGTTGCCCACTGTTCAATCCTGGGGAGTGCAAAGTCACAGTCTCTCAAGTCTCTACAGTGGGTGGGTTGCCCACTGCCATATCCTGGGGAGTGCAAAGCCACAGTCTCTCAAGTCTCTACAGTGGGTGGGTTGCCCACTGTTCAATCCTGGGGAGTGCAAAGCCACAGTCTCTCAAGTCTATACAGTGGGTGGGTTGCCCACTGTTCCATCCTGGGGAGTGCAAAGCCACAGTCTCTCAAGTGGATAACAGTCTCCACTGGTGCTGGAGGGGGACTGGTGCCCAGAGTGCAGCACACACCCCGTGACGGTCCCAATTGCGTCACTGGCCCTGCCGCAAATGGGCTAGCGGTGCATTCCATGGCGGTCTTTACCCTGTTCAGCGGTCCCTGGCCTGTTCAGCGGTGCTTGTGTTGCCAGTGTCAGATCTGTTCAGCGGTACATTCCATGGCGGTCTTTGCCCTGTTCAGCGGTCCCTGGCCTGTTCAGTGGTGCTTGCGTTGCCAGTGTCAGACCTGTTCAGCGGTGCATTCCATGGCGGTCTTTGCCCTGTTCAGCGATCCCTGGCCTGTTCAGCTGTGCTTGCCAAGGCGGTCCTTCATTGCCCAGCAGGGCTGTGGCTGGCGGTCCTTCATGGGTCAGCTGGGCTGTGGCTTGCGGGGCCCTCCTGGCCAGCTGGGCTGTGGCTGGCGGTGGCCTCCTGGCCAGTGACGATGGGGCTGGCCTCCTGGGCAATGACTCTGGCGGTGGCCTCCTGGCCAGTGACAATGGGGCTGCCCTCCTGGGCAGTGACTCTGGCGGTGGCCTCCTGACCAGTGACGATCCAGTGACGATGGGGCTGCCCTCCTGGGCAGTGACTCTGGCGGTGGCCTCCTGGCCAGTGACGATGGGGCTGGCCTCCTGGGCAGTGACTCCGGATGCCCTCTTGGCCAGTGACGATGGGGCTGGCCTCCTGGGCAGTGACTCTGGCGGTGGCCTCCTGGCCTGTGACGATGGGGCTGGCGGTGGCCTCCTGGGCAGCGGGGATGATGGCGGTCCTCTCCGCCGTGCTGCTCCAGACTTTGGAGATTTCTTCTGCCCCTTCCCCACCTTGGGAGGAGTCACAGCTGAGTCGACACTCGCCCTGGGACCCTTGTGAGCGGCTTTGCTGGCTGGAGTCTTCCCCCTCTCCCACCGGGCACTGTCCAACTTCTGGTGCTTCACAGGGGGGGGACTGGCTGTGCTGTGGCTCCGTGCCACACTGGCTGCACTCCACATACCTGTAACAACAGGCACCACTGGTCCCGGAGATTTTTTGGCTGAGGTGCTAGTACGGGACCTATGAGTTGGAGGGGGGGTTGGTGGTGGGAAATAGGTTAAGGGGGGCCAGGAAAAGTTTTTGGGAAACACTGGGACGGGTAGATGGAGGGGGTTTGGGAGTGGAGGAAGAAGTGGTGGTTGTAGGAGGTGTAAGTTTTGTGGATTTGGGTGCAGGTGCATGGGCTGGAGGCGGTCGTGAGGTGGATGGCTGGCGGGTGGGTGTGTGCCTGCGTTTGTGTATCTTCGGAGGGGGCGTCACAGACACACTGGGAGAGGACACAAGGGACGTGTAAATGGTAGTGGGGGTGGTGAGTGCACGTGAGCGGGGTGTGGTGGTGGGTGTGCTGGTGCGGGACGTAGTGGCTGTAGTGGTAGTGCATTCAGGTGTGAGTGTAGACAAGACTGGGAGGGAGGAGGGAGACGACGAGGAGGGGGACACAGTGGAGGCAGTGTATGTTGGTGTGTCTGTATGTGTGTGATGCTTGCGTGAGTGCCTGTGGGATGTGTGGTGCTTAAGTTTGCCTGAGCTTCCCTTGTGTGGTGAGGTGTGTGCAGGCTGGTCTGATGGTGTGCTTGGGATAGGCTGAGGTACAGGGGATTGGGTCGGGGTGGAGGAAGTTGGAGAGGGGAGGCTAGACACAGGGACAATGGCTACCATCAGTGCTGAGGCCAGAGTTTGCAGGGTTCGATGAAGGGCAGCATGACCAGAATGAATGCCCTCCAGGAATATATTAGTGTGTTGCAATTCCCTTTCTACACCCTGGATGGCATTCAAAATGGTAGACTGCTCAACAGTGAGGGACCGGAGGAGGTCAATGGTCTCCTCACTGAGGGCAGCAGAGGTGACAGGGGCAGGGGCTGAGGTGCCTGAGGCGAAGGTGATGCCCACCCTCCTGGGTGAGCGGGCACGGGGCACACGCTGAGGGGCTGCTGGGAGGGCGGTGCTGGTAGGGGGGGTGGCGCTGTACCTGTAGAAGTGGGGGGCACAGATTTTGCCGCCACCACAAGGGAGCTCCCATCGGAGGACGAGTCCGTGTCGCTGGTTGCAGATCCTGTGACCGCCGTGGTGCTCCCCTCGCCCTCCGTCCCACTGGTGTATTCTGAGTCCGTGGTGGGGCGCTCCATGGCCATGTGGGATGCAGCTCCCTCGTGCACCGGTGCCACTGTACCTCCGCCTGATGATGCTGATGCACACAAGAATAGGGAGACCACAAAAAGGGGGGGGACGACAGAAGAAAGACAGATTGAGTGCATGGCCTACCGCTACCGTTGGCAGACAATACAGACACAGCAGCCCCATGCACTACGTCGCGCTGTTGGGCTCTACAGATGCAATTCCTGGGATATGGGCTACAAGGCTATGGACGACATCTGCACACATAGATGACACAGGGGCATGAATACCTGTACTTGGCACTCTACAGAGGTGGGGTGGGGTGCCACATGGCCTGCATTACGGAGGGGCCTAGCCTACGGAACTTGCCCTGGCCTAGGAAAACCCACAGCCCTCCTCCCCCACCCAGACACCTTCACTGTGCGCAAAGTCCGCTGAATGATGTGGTACTCACCCCCTTGTGTCTGCTGTGATGCCCTCAAGCGCCCATCCAACTCAGGGTAGGCCACCGCCAGGATCCGGAACATCAGGGGGGTCATGGTTCGACGGGCACCCCTCCCACGTTGGGAGGCCATCCCCAGCTGAGCCTCCGCCGTCTTCTTGCTCCAGCGGCGAATGTCCTCCCATCTCTTCCGGCAGTGGGTGCTCCGTCTATGGTGGACCCCCAGGGTCTGGACGTCCTTGGCGATGGCACGCCAAATACCCTTCTTCTGGTGGGCGCTGACCTACATGACATGTACAGGGGAAGAAGAGAAGTCATTAACAACTGCACCGTCTAAGTGAGTGGCCCACATCCCTACCCTTGCCATGTGGCACATGCATTCACATTCCATCATGCATGCAGAACTGTGCCCCCTTCATTCTTACAACCAGCCCTCTCCACACAGGCATAGCCCATACAACATGCTCCCTATGTACTTACCTGTTGGTCTGGAGGACCATAGAGTAGCGTGTACTGGGGGAGGACCCCGTCCACGAGCTTCTCCAACTCCTCTGCAGTGAAGGCAGGGGCCCTTTCCCCAGACGCACGAGCCTTTGTCTCTTCCAGACCGAGGTCACAGCAGCACTTGCAGTGTAGGTCCTCTCCTGTCGAAGATCAGGTATCAAGTGATTCAACAGATAGAAAATGGCGGTCACGTCCTCGGCGGTCACGTCCGCGGCAGTGCGTATCATCACCGCCGGCGTACTTCGTCATTGGCTCCTGGGACCCATAGGGTCCAATGTTAACCAATGCAGCATTGCGCCGCGGTCTTCGACCGCCTACCGCGACAGTGTACAACGCCAGCGCAGTTACCTCACATCCCATTGTCCCACTTTAGAGGTCAGGCAGCTGCCATTTCAGGGGCCCACATGCCCTAATTACCAACTGCGTCACACAGACCTAGGCCTTGTCGCACACCACAAATACAGGCCACATTTTGTGTATGAATGGTGTTCTGTGTAGACTGTGGGTACATACCTCTGAGTTGTTTGACTCTGTGGTCGCTGTTGTCATTCCTAGGCACCGTCCGCTGGGACATGTGAGGAGATGGCGGAATCCTCCGGTATACCGACCGCTGGTGGACCTGTCGACAATGGAGGAAAGACATTTGATCATCACCTACAGGTTTGACCGTGCCACAATCCAGGAACTGTGTGCCCAGTTGGAGCCTGACCTGATGTCAGCAATCCGCCATCCCACAGGGATCCCCCCTCAAGTGCAGGTGCTATCAGTGCTCCATTTCCTTGCAAGTGGGTCATTTCAAACAACAGTGGCCATGGAATCAGGGATGTCCCAGCCTATGTTTTCCAACGTGTTGTCCGGAGTGTTGTCTGCCCTTCTGAAACACATGTGGAGCTACATCGTTTTCCCTTAGGTGGAGGATTTGCCTACAGTTAAAGGTGACTTCTATGCCCTTGGACATATCCCCAACATCATCGGTGCCATTGATGGGACCCATGTAGCTCTGGTCCTCCCCCCACAGGAGTGAACAGGTGTACAGGAACCGGAAGAGTTATCATTCGATGAATGTACAGATGGTATGTTTGGCAGACCAGTACATCTCCCAGGTAAATGCTATATTCCCTGGTTCAGTGCATGACGCCTACATCCTGTGGAATAGCAGCATCCCTTATGTGATGGGTCGACTCCAGAGGCACCGGGTGTGGCTATTAGGGGACTCTGGTTACCCCAACCTGTCATGGCTACTGACCCCAGTGAGGAATCCCAGGACAAGGGCAGAGGAACGCTACAATGAGGCACATGGGCGGACTAGGAGGGTGATCGAACGGACCTTCGGCCTCCTGAAGGCTAGGTTCAGGTGCCTCCATATGACAGGTGGTTCCCTATTCTACTCAACAAAGAAGGTGTGCCAGATCATCGTGGCCTGCTGTATGCTTCACAACTTGGCTTTGCGACGACAGGTGCCTTTTCTGCAGGAGGATGGTCCAGATGACGGTGTTGTGGCAGATGTGGAGCCTATGGACAGTGATGAGGAGGAAGCAGAGGAAGAAGACATTGACAACAGGGACTCAGTTATCCAGCAATATTTGCAGTGACACACAGGTGAGAACACATTCCTGCCTACTACAAGTACTTTCACACTTCTACCTCTATCCTGTCTGTCGATTTCTACCAGTATATGGTAACTGAGTTGTACATTTCCCTTACGGTTCCACAGGTGTGGTTTCCAACGTGTGTCATCTGCTTAGATTACTCATGGACTTGAGATGTGTGACATAGGTATGTTGACATTACATTTGAAAGAGCATTTTGACACTGTAATTGCTAATACACATTTTCAAAATCACAGACTGACTCCAGATTGTTTTGTGCTTCAAGGGTGTTTATTTAAATACAAAAGATTGGAGGGGGAAGTTAAATGGTGAGGGGTGATGGCGGAGGAATGTCCATGGCAGAGTCCAGTCTATTAGTCTCACAGGTGCATTGCCCATATGGGCATAGGAAGTGGAGCTGGGGCAGTTCCAATATGGACAGGGTGACAAAGTGGGACAGCGGGATGACAATCAGGGTGGTCTCATTTCTTGGCGGGGGTCTTGGCATCGTGCTCTGTCCTGTTCCTGGATCTCAGGGACCGTTTGTGGGGTGGTTCTCCATCTGCAGGGGGTGGGGTGCTGGTGTGGTGGTCCTGTGGCGGTACCTCCTGTCCACTAACGCCGGCGGAGGTGGTGGGCAGTTCCTCATCCATGCTAGTGTCAGGGGCCCCTTGGAGTGCCACAGTGTCCCTCCTGGTGTTAAGTATTTCCTTCAGCACTCCTACGATGGTGCCCAGGGCGGAGCTGATGGTTCTGAGTTCCTCCCTGAAGCCCAAATACTGTTCCTCCTGCATGCGCTGGGTCTCCTGAAACTTGGCCAGGACCGTTGCCATCGTCTCCTGGGAGTGGTGGTAGGCTCCCATGATGGAGGAGAGGGCCTCGTGGAGAGTGGGCTCCCTTGGCCTGTCCGCCCCCTGTCACACAGCAGTCCTCCCAGTTCCCCTGTGTTCCTGGGCCTCCGTCCCCTGGACCATGTGCCCACTACCACTGCCCCCAGGTCCCTGTTGTTGTTGGGGTGGTGGGTTATCCTGGGTTCCCTGTAGTGGTGGACACACAGCTGATTGACGTGTCCTGGGGACGGAGGTATGGGCCCGCTGGGTGGGTGCTGTGCTGGTGTTACCAGATGGTGGAAGCTCTGTGGTGGCCTGTGACTGGGTGTGGGGAACCGACTGTCCCGAGGCCCACGATGGTTCGGGATGGTCATCTGGATCCAGTTGGACAGAGCTGCTGTCATCACTGTGGGCCTCTTCAGTGGGTGGGGTGGAGATGTCTGGACCCTCCTGTCTGGTGACGTTGGGTAGTGGTCCTGCACGGCTGTAAAAGCATGATTATTGCATCTGTGTGTGTCATGGTGTGCAATGGGTGGGTGACCGTGTACCCCAGTGCTAGCATTCCTGTGTGGGGGCTTGTGTGATGATGGTTGAGGGGGGTGTTATGGGTATGTGCAGTGGGCATGCTTTAGTGATGGGTGTCCATGCTTTGTTGTGTCATGCAGGGCTTAGTGTTGGGATGTGTGGTTTGTGATGTTGGGACATTTGTGAGGAGTTGGAGTGATAGGGGAGGGGGCGAGGGTGGGGGTCTGTGATAGCATGCAGGTAGGGTGGGGGATATGAAAGTTAAGATTTGACTTACCAGAGTCCATTCCTCCACCGACTCCAGCGAGGCCCTCAGGATGCAGAATCTCCAAGACCTGCTCCTCCCATGTTGTTAGTTGTGGGGGAGGAGGTGGTGGTCCGCCGCCAGTCCGCTGTACCGCGATGTGGTGTCTTGAGACCACAGAACGCACCTTCCCCCGTAGGTCGTTCTATGTCTTCCTGATGTCGTCACGATTTCTTGGGTGCTGTCCCCCTGCGTTGACCCTGTCGACTATTCTTCTCCATAGCTCCATCTTCCTTGCAATTGAGGTGTGCTGCACCTGTGCTCCAAATAGCTGTGGCTCTACTCGGACGATTTCCTCCACCATGACCCTGAGCTCCTCCTCCGAGAACCTGGGGTGTCTTTGCCGTGCCATGGGGTGGTGTAGGTGATGTGTGGGGTGGTGTATGTGGTGATAAGTGTGGTGATGTGTAGTGGTGTGTGGTGTTTTGTGCGTGGAAGTAGTGTGGGTGATGGTGTTGAGTGCCTGTGGCTGCTAGTTTGTGGATGGTGGTGTCTCTCTCTGGCCTTCTCTCTGTAATGGTGGTCGTAGGGGTTTGTGGGTGATGTGGGTGTGTGTTTTATATTGTATTGGGTGAGTGGGAGTGGTGTGTGTATGTGTATCAGGTGTGTGTATTTCTAATTGTCCAATGTGGCTGTGTTTTGTAAGAGTGTGTGTATTTTGAGCGCGGCGGTGTGTACCGCCAATGGAATACCGCGGTTGAAAGACCGCTGCGTGAATTCGTGGGTTGTGATAGTGTGGGCGTATTTCTGTTGGCATGACGGTGGAGGTTTTGTTTTCGCCAGTTTATCACTGACCTTTGGTGTGGCGGTCTTGTGTGGGTGTCTGGATTTTGTCGGATTTCGAGATGTGGGTCATAATAGCTGTGGCGGAATTCCGCGGCCGCAGCGGTGTGTTGGCGGTCTTCTGCACGGCGGTAAGCGGCTTTTACCGCCAATGTTGGAATGACCCCCTATGTCTTTTATGTTATCAGTAAACCATAGTCCCAAGTATTTAATTTTCTGAGGCGTACATGCAAAATGAATGGAAGCAATTCACGTTTGAAATACAATTCAAGCAGGAGAACTTCACATTTATCCAAGTTAAGTTTATGTCCTGAAACTAACATAAAATAACTTACTTTATTAAGGAAAGCCGGCAGAGAAGAGGTCGGATTAGTTATGAACATATGTTAGACTTGGCACTTTCTGCAAGGTCATCCCTAAACCTTTTGCTTTTAAATCTCCATTTTTGCTGAATTTGTTTTTGCTGGCCTTAGGACTCTGCACGTTACCACTGCTAAACAGTGCTAACGTATTTGCACTCTCTCCTTAAAACATGGTAGAAATGGCTTATACCCAATTGGCATATTTAATTCACTTGTAAGTCTCTAGTAAAGAGGCAGTGTCTGTACCCAGGGCCTGTAAATTAAATGCTACCAGTGGGCCTGCAGCACTGATTGTGCCACCCACTTAAGTAGCATTTTAAATATGTCTCAGGCCTGCCATTGCAACTTATGTGTGCAGTTTAAACTGCCATTTTGACCCGGCATAGTAAAGCTTAGCCAAGTCCAAACCTTTCTTTTTAATACTTATATCACCCCTAAGGTTGGCCCTGGACAGCCTCAAGAGCAGGGTGCAGTGTATTTTTAAAATATGGACATGTATTATTGAAGTTTACGTGTCCTTGCAGTGAAAAATTCCTAAATTTGTTTTTCACTACTGCAAGGCCTTCTGCACCCATAGGATAACATTGAAGTTACCTCATTACATTTTATAAGTGTAACTATCAAATGGGAGCAGGTAACCAATTCATGTCTGGTGTTTCTGGATTGTAATTTAAAATTATAATTTATGTTGAAGTCGGATTTTAAAACACAATTTTGAAAATGCCACTTTTAGAAAGTAGCATATTTTTCTTAGCTATTTGGTGCCTGCCGCCTTCCTCTGGGTCACATGACTGGGTGTAGTTTACAGGTGAGTGTATTCCTCCCATACAGACACACACAATGGGAAACTTAAGTGTGACCCGATGGGACATCACTGGCAGGAAGGGAAGGAGAAGGTGGGGCCAGCAACACTTACACATCAATAGGCTGTGTCCTCTCTCCACATTGTATAGCTCCTGCAGTTAGTCTGGAGCCTGGGCCAGGAAAGCAGGTCACTGGTGCACTTCAAAGGCATATGTCTAGAAGCTTCTCCTCACTTCAAAGGTAAAAATGGATATAGATACTAGACCTCAGGCACCAACTCTTCCGTACACTTCTGAACCTGTGTTTACTGTGGAAGACGTGTTTACACCAGGAAGAAGGACTGCTGTTCTGCTCCAAGGACTGCCACTCTGGTAGACTGCTGCCCTACTGTGCTGACCTGCTGCCTACTGCCCTCTTGTCTGGGTACGAAGGACTGGACCACCCGCATTTCTCGAACCCAGAACCTAGAGTGACTCCAATGGCTAGTTGGCTGGCCTCTTGATCTGCAGCTTCAGGGGCACAACCACCATCCAACAACCTTGTACCTGCAACTGAAATCTGCCAAGTAGTGCCACCCCAGTCCTGGACCCTTGGAAGTAGACTTAAGGTGCTCTGCCAGTCTCTGTGGATCCATCGAAATCAACACATTTCCTCGTCTGCACAGCGCAAACCCGAGCAGAACCGATGCATCCTGGCTGCTTGTCAGGATATTTCAATTCGATTTCCTCAGAAGCAGAAGATAACTCCACAGTCCCGACCCGAGCTACTCACAACAAATTTTAATCCTTCGTGCTGAGTACCCCGGAGGGGGAAAGGGGAATGGGATTGTAGAGAGACTGCCACAGAGATGATGAACGTCAGTACTCAGTCTGCCTCTTCACGTCTAAGATTGGATGCAGCACCTTCAAGAGTCACAGTCGCAATTACTAGGGACATACAACATCAGTTTTACACTTTCTACTCTTAACACTTAATTCTCTTTAATTCTATTATTTCTTCACTCACCCTGAGTTCTCTGTAGCCTTGCTTCTCTCTATGAATGATAAGCTCTTCTTAACAATGCTTATTACTGATTCTGGAAGAACTTCTCAACCTTTGTTAGAGATTGGTTTTATGTTGCTATTTATATATATACCAATTTAGTTGGTGATAATGCGTTCTCCAAATCAGCTGATGTTAGTTGGTTTCTACTTTACATTAGAGATTTCAATTACGTTTATTGCATTGGTAATTCTTGCTTTTGAAAGTTTGTTTCTCCTGTCTTATTTTGACTTCTGTGAATACTTGTATTTGTAAATGCATGTTTATTAAAGTTTGTTTCTTCTTTCTTACTTCAACATCTGTTGATAACTTGTATTTGTAAATGCTTGTTTATTAAAGTTAGTTTCTCCTTTCTTACTTCGACATCTGTCGATAACTTGTATTTGTAAATGCTTGTTTATTAAAGTTTCTCTTTTAAACTCTACTTTGGTTTATTACCGTTGCATTTGTAAATGCTTACTTGTTAACATTCATTTCTCCGTTAAACTCGGCCTTCATTTATAACCTTCGTATTTGTAAATACTTGCTTGTTAAAGTTCGTTTTTCTTTTGACTTTGGTATCTTAAACAGGAACCTTGTAAACATAAGGTTTATTCATACATTAAACTCTGTAGCCTTGCCAAACCTCCACTGGAACGGTCTACTATCAAACTCCTCGAATAAACCTTGACAATATTTATCACGTTTTCTGTAAAACAGTCTTCAAGTGTAATTTTACCTCACAGGAGTTTCTGCTCTGAAGCGCGCTCTCTCTCCACACAGTTGATTCCTGTCAGACCTCAGTTGAAGTGCGAAGCTTCCAGCTGGTGAGCTCGTAACCTAGCAACCAACCGATTGCAAGACTAGAACTGTAACTAACCTTCAGGACTCATGACGGCCATCTTGAATCTTCTCTTCTTGATTCTTCCTTTGAAATAAGCGCAAGATTACTCTGCAAACCTTCTTCCAGTTTGGGCTTTGCTGTCTCCACTGAGGATATCTCTTTGCTTTTCTCAAGCATTTCATTGATTTGATTTGGCAAGTTTGTGTGGTCATGACACTGGTGTGTGGTTGGACTCATCGCAAGGACACGCATTGCCACCGTAGCTCATCAGAATCACCACTGTATGGCATATCGTCAGCACAGGCCCTCGCATCCCTCATCAACAGCAGTCTAGATATACTTGCATCACAGCCCCACAACTCTTCTGAACTGACACATCACCCCAACTGCGCATCGCATCCTTGATGCCAGACTTTGCATTGCAAGCTCTGTCGATAGGCTCCTCAACGACGATGTAGGCCCTTGCTTAGCAGCCTCGCCACATCTCAGAACCGACGCATCTTCAACGCAGATCCTTGCATGGCTCAGAAAACCAGGATTTAAGGTACTTTGTTCAGCGGGCCTAACTGGGTCCCTGTAGCCTGTCTGTGCTCCATCGCAGTTAGCCTGAACTTGTGACTTTGTGCTGGGCTGGCATGACTCGACATCCACAATTGGAGCTTTGTGCTTTTGGCATTATTTTCACTGAAATATTAAAACTTAAATATCTCCAGTTCTACTAATTGCTTTTTTGTTGTTTTGTTTTTGTTTTATTTATTAAAATAAGTTCTGTTTTTCCAAACTTAGTGTGAGATCCTTTTTGTGTGGTGTTTTTCACTTTATTGCTGTTTGAAGTGCTGCACAAGTACTTTACACATTGTCTCTAAATTAAGCCTGACTACTCTGTGCCAAACTACAAGAGGGTTGAGCATGGATTGGCTTGTGCCTCACCCTGGCAACGATTGTGGTTGCTACTTGACCAGGGCTCATACCCCAGTCAATCAACAACCCAATTTCCCACAACATCAAAATGGCATCAGTATATGCCGCCAATTTGACCATATTTTCACCATTTTGAAATCCTTCAATATTTCTTGTAGGATTTTAAGTAAAAGGGGTTCTAAAGCTAGAATAAAAAGAAGAAGGGAGAAAGGACAGCCTTGTCTGAATTCTCCGTGTAGAGAGAAGGAAGAGGCTATCAAGCCGTTTAGAAACGTTTAGAAACATGGAAGCTGTCGGTTATAAATATAAGGGAATATAAGGGGATATATAAGGGAAACTAAATTAAGAAAATACAGTCCAAAACAATACTACTGAAGTGAATGAAAAATAAAGACAAACTCAATCAATCAAAAGCTTTGTCAGCATCAAGTTATATAGCCACTAATAAATGTTTATCTTTATTAAATGTATGTAATATGTTAAAAAATAATCTGACATTGTCTCATAAATGTATACCTTTAACAAATTTCATTTATTCTCAGCCTTTCAACTCGGGTAGCAATGACAAAAGGAGAAGAGCAAGCAGCTTTTCAAAAACTTTATAATCAAAGTGGCTGAAGATAAAGGGGATTATTACAACTTTGGAGGAGGTGTTAATCCGTCCCAAAAGTGACGGTAAAATGACGGATGTACCACCAGCCATATTACGAGTCCATTATATCCTATGGAACTCGTAATACGGCTGGTGGTAAATCCGTCACTTTACCGTCACTTTTGGGACGGATTAACACCTCCTCCAAAGTTGTAATAACCCCCATAGATCTATAAGTGTTAAGTAGTTGCAGATCTTAACCGTTTTTGGAAAGTCGACAAATCAGGGCATCTTGAAATGTCTCTGCTGTATATTGATTTTTACTAAAGAAGGAACATAATGCAAACATTGTGGGCAGAAGTGACTTAGAGAAATAAAGGTAAAATTCTATTGAAAACCCATCAAGACTTGGAACTTTTCCCTTTTTTAGTTGAGTACATGTTCATTGTTGATAGAATCTGATCAATGGTGACTTCATTTTCCAGAAAAGATATCTATTTCTTTTGGAATATGATTGAAATATTGTGTAATAGAATCAGAAGAAGTAGTTACCTCAGCTGTATATAATTTAGAGTACTAGTTTTTAAATTCATCTAAGATTTCAAAATCTTTGAAAAGGTAAATATTATTGACTGTTATAATTGATCCCATTTTAATTCCTTCTTTTTATTTTTAAGAGAATTGGCTAGGGGTTTGCCAGATTTATTCAGACCCCTCGTAATATTTAGCACTGGATTTAAATAAGTATAATGCTGCATCTTCTGTGGAGAGTTTGTTAAAATGGAATTTAGCACTAATTAACGCACCAAGACAATATTTGGATTTAGTATTTAAAGAAGCTATGTTCTCTCAATGTTTGATTACAGATTCTCCAAGCATCTACCAGGGATTGTTGCTCTATTGTTGATAATTATTATTTATGAATTTTGGAAGAACTCAATGGGACTTTATATTTCCAGTCAATAAAGGGATCCATGACCAGATTGCAGTCTCCACCTAAAATCAAGTTGTCATCTGAGATAGACATTAGTTTATGTGAAATATCAGGCAAACTGTTTTGTCAGTTTGCGTGGGTGCATAATGTAAAACATATAAAAGGAATTTTCTTAATAATGAATTTAACAATAAGCCATTGCCCATCTGCATTACACTCTTGAAATACTAAGTGGATATCCAAAGTTTTCTTTTTTTTTTTTTACAAAGGGTAGCAACCACATTTTTCTTACCAGAGCCTGGAGATGAAAATACTTGCCCCAACTAAGTTTGAGCTAGTTTATTAACTTCAGATTGATACAAATTAAGTTTCTATAATAAGCCAACTTCAGTTGTTTACTTAACCAAAAACAATAAAACTCTCCGCTTTTTATAAGTAAACCCAACCACTTAACATTCCAAGAGGCTATTAGTAAGGACATAAAGCCTTATCTTCAACTTTTGATGGAGGCATTACATGCTAAACAAATAATATGAAGAAAATGCTGTCAATAGAATTTAATAACATAACTAAATGTCATACAGAAAAAAGATAAAATTGGAACGAAAAGGAAGAAAGGAAAGACAACTAAGGAAAATAGAAAAAGAACAAGCGAGAAACAATTAGATCATCAGAAACATAGTATAACATATAAAACATACCTAGGAATCAGACAAATAATGGGGGATGGTGAGACCACATGAGGAAGACAACACCCTGGGCCTCGGGGCACAACGAAGAAGGAAGTCAAACCAAACGGGTCCATGCACTATTCAGCAAGGTAAGGTGCTGCACCTAAATGGAGGGAGATAGAAGAGAAATAAATATATCAGGACTATATGCCAATAACAATACATAACAGTAATAACAACATCAAAAAACATATCATAGTTAAAGAGATCAAGTGGGAGCAAGTCTTGTGACATCTGTATGCAGTGGTCTTGTTCTCATTGGTAACCCCATATAAACATGGATGACAAATTCCAAACCTTTCATTGAGAGGTCTGAGAGCGGGATGCAGCTCCAAGAACTTCTTATGTCGATCAGCAGAAGCCTTGGCCAAACTTTGTGTAAAAAATAAGTTAGATCCCATCTAAGAGACACAACCTTTATTGTTAGCTGCTCTAAGAACCATCAACAGGTCAGTATATTCCAGAAAGAAAAGTGTGACTTCTCTGAGTTTCGGGATGTTGTCGCTATTTAGGAGCATGATCTCACTGATGTGGTCTTTGGATATTTATAGAAGTAGTCTCTGGCATACCAAGAACTTTGGGAATGAAAGACTGAAAAAATGTAGTTGGATTCCTTCCTTGCAAGCCCTCTGCCAGCCCATAAATGTGAAGGTTATTTTGCTAGTGTATATTTTCTAAATCTTCAGCCTGTTTCTTGAGCTGACAAACCTCATATTGCAAGAGCGTAAGTTGATGAGCAACATCGGGTAGAATTCTTCCAAGTTTATGATCTACGTCTGTGAACCTATTTTCAAATGAAGACCATTTTTCATCCATAGTTTTAGGCGTTGATTGGTTTCTTCCATGTATGTTGAGAGCACTTATTTATTATAATATAATTTACAGGGTAACCAGTGAGGGAGACTTGACTGGACACAGGGGATCTTTTTTTTAGCTCTTTAATGCTAGGAAAGATCTGATGCATTACTCAGTTTATATTTAATCTTGGAGCACCCAGTGAGTTAGATGTTGACGGGCTCTGTGCAGGAAGGTCAGAGCTTTTCACACCCAAAAGTACTGCAGAGAAGGGGTCAGGGTCAGAGAACATAGAGTCGCATATTTACAAGAAACTGGTGCATCAGCACAAATGCTCCAGTTTTCTTGCATCGCCCCTGCCCCACCTAACGACACCATATGTACGCTGTATTCACAATATGGCACACCATGGCAGTCGTTAGGACAATAACGTCAGAATTTTTTATGCTATTGTGGCGCTTTGCTGCACTAGAGTAAAAAATATTGACGCTAGTGCAGCAAAGTGCAAGGAGACCTATAGGTTACTATAGGTGCATCATTTTAACACCTGCTTTGAGCAGCTGTTAAAAATTACACCCAAAATTTCGCAGTGAAATGTAAATTTAACTTTGTCATTTTTTCTGGCCTCCTAGCGCCAGAACGCCCCCCTTGCATACATTATGACTGACGCACGCATAATGCGGCACAAGGGGGTGTAAAGTGGCGCAATGCATGCCTTGCCCAACTTTGTAAGTACAATGCGACAAAAATGCCTCTTTAAAGCCACATTAGCGGACAAAAAATGACCTTAATGTGGCGAAAGGAGGCGCTGGGGGCTTGTAAATATGCCCCAGAGATGGTTGATGATGGCGCAATGTGAGGAAAGTTACATTTCAAATTTTGTGTTCTCCCCATAAAAGATGTGTCAAATATACTTCGCAAGAGGTTTCCCCTCGAGGAACCAGCTAAAAGTACACAGATTCTACACAGCATCAACCGATCATGTGGCAATGACAAGCAGTAGGCAGAAATCTGAAGAAAAACATATGGACTTCTGACAGTTTTAAATTGGCAGAGCAAAGGTCATAAAAGCAGACATTGTAAATACCTGGAAAAAGAAATAAACGTATTTGTATAAAACTCCCTTGAGGAAATAGCGTCACTTGAGAGGATCTCACCAAGCACAGGGCAGAACAAAATGGCAAATGCGACTCATCCTGTCAGCGCACCAGCTATCGTGACAGGTCAGATGTCACATCCGCTATGTTTTTAGGCATGAAGCCGCTCACAGGAGTAGAAGTCTCCCTGAAGATTCCACCACCTAACAGACAGCCATGCACGCCAAAGTCGCATGTAGGCCGATCACCTCCTCCATCAGCCCCTGAGCCGTGCGGCCATCTTCAGGGGCTCCATGTCATGCAAAAAAGTATAATCTGTTCTCTACACTCCAATACCATTCATGCCCTTCCCACTTTTATACCGTTTACCTACGCTACGGTACTCCAGTATTGCAATTCAAAGATGTTCTAAGACAAACAAAGCCTTCACTCCCCTGTCTGTGGTGCAATGGGGGAGGTAGGAAGGATATGAGAATTTGGGGGAAGGGTGTTGCTATGTGTGAGTATAAAAGAGCCTACAGCTTCCTTCGGGGGACCGCTCTCTATATATGAAAGAAACTTACAGTGCAGTTACACAGGCATATTTATACCCTGTTTGTGCCATTTGTGCGTCTTTTTTTTTTTACACAAAAACAGTGCAAACTTAACTCCATATTTATATTTTGACGCTAGACCCATCTAGCATCAAAATATAGAAGTTAACATCACCCACCTTGCGTCAATGAGATGCAAGGTAGGCGTTCCCATCCAAAAAAATGACTCTAAGCCTGTAGCGCCTTATTTATCCTCCTGTGCAAAAATGGCGCACGGGTGGGAGGCGGGCCTAAATAATGGGGTTATGCCTGCTTAGTGCCATTATTTAACACCTGGGTCATACACCATGGAATAGGCCCACAGGTGCCCACCCCAAGCCCCAGGAACACCCCCACTTACACTAGAGGGGCACCAGAAGATGGGGTACCCCATCCCAGGTAAGTAGGGTAAGTATTGGTAATTATTTTTGTTTTGTTTTTTTAAGTGTCATCAGGGGCCCATCAAGGGGCCCCCTGCAAGGCCCTGGGTGCAATGGCCATGCCAAGGGGGCCCTGGTCCCCTGTGCTGACCATTGCGGTGGTGGGCACTGGGTGCAATGCCCATGCCTAAGGGACCATGGTCCCCTGTGCTGGCCATTGGGGTGGTGGGCATGACTCCTGTCTTTTCTAGGATAGGAGTAATGTGTTAGGATGGTTGTGCGTCAGAAAATGACGCTAGGCTGGTTAATGCCATTTTTTTTGCCTCTTACCAGCCTACCGTCATTGTTTGAGGCCAAATACTCTTCACCCGTACCACCGCCACCACCCGGCTAATGTAATTTTTTCTGATGGTAGCCCAAGCTTATCGATGGGTTGCGGCATTCCATAAATTTGGCCCCCAGCTTGTACTTTGGAATGACGCAAGCCAGCTGTAAACTTTTTGACGCAAAACTGCATTAGCGCAGTTTTGCACCAAAAAGTATAAATATGAGCCTTAGTTTTTCTGCCTTTTTAACATGCCGTAACTCAGGGCGGGCGTTAGCGCTGGCGGTGCTCAGCGCAACAGTCTTTTTAGGCACCTCACATGACCTCCTCCTTCACAAATTCTCTCACTATCACGCTCCAACAGTGCACCGCACCCCTCTATGGCCTCTCTCTGACATACATTTCATTTTTTTATAGCGCTACTTACAGTTCACTCACATTCATTTCTATGTTCTGCATGGTACACGTCCTTTGCAGCAGGCACATTAACCCATTGTGCTGCTTTATGATAATCCAAAACTGCCACTAGACAAAATTCCATCTCTCACCAGTATGAGCTCTATTCACCAGAGTTATCTTGACATTTTTATTGTTGCATGAAAACTGCTGGATGCACAAGGAAGTTCACCTGTTTTAAACGAAAAGTTATTTGTAAACACAGCGCCCCCCAACCAAAGTCAGTGGCAGGGGCTGCTGCACCGGTCGCACTGCCCGAATGTCAGCTCTGTCCCAACTTGCTCTGGATCAAGGTCTGATTATGAAAAATAAGGCCTCGTCCCAAAAAATGAGTGCTGGCGGGTGTCACCGCAACTACCTGCACTTGTCTGCACAAATGAATTACTGTGCTGACACTTTGTACATTTTCTGTGTGCTGAGGAAGTTGCACTGCTGCTGCCCATGTTTTGCCAGTTTTGTGTGCTAGGGCTGTGTAAGGCGTGGGAAAATATTTTCACTGTCCAAAAATAAAAAGTATTGGAAACGTTAATGGTTGTCTGAAAATCAATCAGGGAACAAGATTACAGGGTCGACCTCTCTATCATAAATGCATGAAAGTAAATTACCCATATTTGCAACTCCTTTCATTGCTTAAATGGAAAATAAAAAGCAGTATTGTTCACCGCCTGCTCTAATCGTTACTGCGTGTAGTAAAACGAAGTCGACAACACAAGTTATAGGAAATACAATTTAATTTGGTAAAAGCCCAAATTATATTAGTCAGATAATTTATTTTAAAAATAACATTATAACCTATGTTACTCTGTTAAACAAATTGTCTATGTTTTCCAAGTGGAAATGAAATTGGAATTTCAATCGCTATTTATTTATATTCACTCGTCGATATTAATATGTGACCTTTTAAATGGACTCGCCGAGTGGCCGGGCCAAGTAGGATCTGTACACGATCAGCCGATCACAGATGCTTTGCGTCGTCCGCTCTAGTCTTCGGGTACAGGAGCATGGGGTCTCTCCTCTATTTCTGGGCATACCAACTTCCTGAAACATTTTCCAAAAGCAACCCAGACACAATGCAAGAAGGCATTGAAGAGCGAACAGCGGAGCAAGCAGGGGCTGAAAGGACAAGTACGAGCCTTCCCTTCTCCATGGCTGGGATTAACCAATCCGGGCGAGGCCAATTATTGAATGGTTACACTCACGGATCGCGCAGTGCTGGCACGCATTGTCCTGCCATCAGAGGCACCCCTGCGGACAAACGCTGAGCCTACTTCAGAAATCCATCATTCGGTACCGATATCTCATTAGTAAAGTGCTTTAACCCAGAGGCACGAGCATAGCAGGGGACCTTAGCTCGTTAAAATACATACTTCGTGGCTCAGACCCAGCTCCAACCTAAATAAATAAATACTCCAAAGAAACATTCCCGGCATGCTCATGGAAAGAACAGCTATTGATCTAAAAAAACTCGCCTTCAAGTAAGCGGCCTGTTTGTAAAATTGATATTCCTGTCCTGACCTACGATGTTGTATTAAGGAGAAAGCGAGTGGGGGGAACGTAGACAACTGCAACAGTGAATTACAATCTTGAGGCGCGTGATTGATTCTGGTATGTAGAAACATGTACAGCGAGATAGGCCGTGAGTGATGCCTACGCATGGCTATTCTGCGGGGCAAAACATCTTCCAAGTGACCCTGAAAACCGCAGAAACAGGGAGGCGTCACCAAGCTGCAAACCCCAGGAAAAGTCTTCAAAGGCATTTCCTAATTTGTATACAAGAAACGAGCCTGGCGCCTCGCATTGATCTGCCGGACTACCTTGATATCTCTCCGTGGTTCAGCATGGACCGGAGCAGCAAACGTCTCTTTATGAATCCCTTGCACACCCGTTAAATACCAATACGCTGGATGCGGTATTTACTGAGCACGCAATTTCTGCACCATTCCGAATTAAGGACCACAGAATGTGTGGCGTTTGCCCGTGCAAACTGCAGCTGATTTCACCCAGCGGAAACAAGTACAAACATCCTCACGGTGCTGCTACTAGAGCAGAGTGAAATTATAATTAGTGGTCGTGTAGCACACCTACATAGGTGGTGCAAAATGTGCACCATGCCAAGTCACTGGTTACGTTTCGTACTTGAAATAAAGATACAAAACACATCATTTCTGTCCGGTGACTTTGCTCAGACTTCCAAGTTGCCCTGGTTGTCCCAATGAGAACTCATTTGAAGCTTCACACCCAGTCACAGGTCCAGGAAGCCAGATACATTTTCTTGAATGTTCCCCTCTGTCACTTGGTGTGCCCAGATTACAGTAATGGAGAGGGACCTGGGGTCCATGCACCAGCCCACCATGTTGCGAAATGCCCAGGACTTGAGAGCTCCCCAGCCTGCCTGGGTTAAGAAGTTCTGAGCGGTCGGAGCACCAACTGGTCCAGGGTTGGAAACCCCTAGGCCTGTGCTCTCTTTCCCAGCCCCATGTATCAATTGGAACCATGAACGGGTTCCTGCAGGCCTGGGAAGGCCTCCTCAGCCTGCCAAGTGTTTAGAAGCTGTGACTAGGCCCAAGGTCAGAGCTTCGGCAGGCCCCAGGGTGGAAGCCCCTGGCTCTGGGCTCCATCTCTGGGCCACTGTGTCACAAGGTGCCTGGGATTAGGACCCGCAGGACTGCCTGTATGGGTTAAGAAACTCTCACCAAGCCATTGGTCAGAACTCTGTGAGACCCATGGGTGAAAGCTCTGTTATCTGGCCTGCCGTGTCTCAACCTGTCTAGGTCGGAGTCCCACGGGCCCTAGGAGATCTCCTTTGCCTTGCTGGGTTATTAAGCTCTGACCCAATCTGATCAGTGCTCCGGCTGAGCCTCGTTTGGAAGCCCCAGGCCTTTGGCTCCCTTTTCTGTCCCGCTGTGTCACTTGGAGCCTGGGATGGGGTGCACAAGGCCTGCTAAAGTTGACATCCCCGTGCAAGGCAGCCTGCTCGGTGACAGTGCAGCCAGCACTGTACTCTGATCAATTGGGCATTCTTGGTTAATTTAGTGATGGGTGCTTGGCCAGCCTCGACTGTTGTTTCATGCAAAGAACTTCCACCCCTCCTGGAACCATCTGACTCAAGTGTCTGACTTTCACTGAACCCCTTCTGAGGGTCTCTCCACCCAGCAGAGCAAAGGCCAAGCAGCCTGGAAGCTTGCACACCCCCAGTCATCTGCCCAGAGTGGCACTAAAAACAGATGTCACCTGGTGGTCCAGCCTCCATTCGCCACATCATTTCCCATTTCCACTCAATGCATTTCAGTCACAGCTGAAAGCGACTGTTCCATGTAGTTCCCCTGCTGCCCGGGCCAGCATCACTACATCTCGCTCAGGCTGCTCCTTGGGCCACCTCTCCCTTCCATCGTCATTGAGCTGCCTGGAATCTCTGATGCTCCTACAACCACCCTGTCCACCTAGCCCCCACAGGCAAGTAAGGACTTCCCCCAGAGGGCTCCCGAAAGGTGCAAAGGTTGGTACGGGACCGGCATGTGGCTCTTCCTCCCATCCAGCAGGTGCAGCAGTCTGATTGAGCCTGCCAGTAGCATAAGCTTGTCTCAAGGATAAAGCCATGTATGTGTAAATACGCCTAGCCAGCAGAGTGAATGTTTAAATTTTGCATTTATTCAGTAGTGGTAGATTTGATCGCTCTATCTGTTACTTGGACAACTCTTAATTCTAAAGCTAGTACATGGAGAAGAGCGCTGACCTCCCGGGATGCAAGTATTTATTAGACCAAGACCAAACTGGCTCGCACAGCCACTTTGGTGGCTCTAGATAACCTCGGCTGGTAGCACGCCCCAGTGTTGGTGATGATACAGTCAGATTTCGCCTTATCAACTTTCAATGGAACTTTCTGTAGCTACCATGGTGACCACAGCTAATGAAAAATCAGGGTTCAATTCCAGAGAGGGAGTCTGAGAAAAAGTTATTATATCCAATGAAGGCAGCAGGGGTGCAAATTACCCACAAACTATACTTTAAATCCATGAACAAAGGTCCTTTGGAGAGCAAGTCTAGTTCCAGCAGCAACTGTTATTCGAGCTCCAATGGAGTATATTAAATTTCCTGTAGTTAAAAAGCTTGTAGTTGGGTCTTGAGATCAAGCTGGCTGTCCGCTGCAAGGGGAGCTGCCACTTGTCCCAGCCCAAACCCCTTGATTCTCTTGACTGAGTGTTCTATGGGTCTGTTATATTTAAAAACTAAACATTTTTAATTTATGCAATTTGAGCTGGCCACTTGAATACTTCAGCTAAGAATATTAAAATAAGACTCTGGTTCCTTTTTGTTAGATTTTGGAACTAGGGCCATGATTAGGAGGGGCCACCAGGGGCATTTGTATTGTGCCTCTGGAGTTAAAATTCTTGGACTGGTGCAAAACAAACCAAAGTGAAATAATTTGCCAAGAATGTGTTCTTTAATCAAGGACAAAAGCCGGAGGTTCAAAGATGATCAGATACCATTGTAGTTCCGACTATAATAAATGGCAACTAGCAATCCGGTGGCATTATTTCAATGACTGGCCGAAAAGCTTCTGGAAAACCAAAGTCTTTTGGTTCCCTGGGAGTATGGTTGCAAAGTTTAAAAGAACTGACAGAAGTACCCCACCAGGGCTGGAGCCTGTGACTTAATTTGACCCAAAACAGGAATCCTCACCTGGCCCAGTCACAGAAAGGATTGACAGATTGATAGCCATTCTTAGTTGTTAGAGCGAAATGTCTTTCTAATTCCAAAAACAAACAAGACTCCTCCAGGTTAACTATTTTTGATACCCCCAGTGGACGCCTTTCACCTTCTTAGTTGAATAAGTAACTTTCAGCCACATGAAATCGGGCAATAATAGATGTGTGATGCCCTTCAATGTTGGGGCTGCATTTGTGCTATCCTGAATGGATTAGAGTGTCTAATGGATTAGAGTGTGTCTACCTTCGCCGACAGGTGCTGGTAACTTCCTGAACCTCATTCGTAATAGGCATTGAAGATTGCATTTTTTCCCCATGAATGTAGAATTCGAATTAAGTGTGAGCTATAAGATCACATTGATTAAGTCCGTATCCTTCGAGTACACCTCCTGTCACTACTGCTGGTTGGATGGTTTAGTGAGGTCCTTGGATTGGCCTCGCTAGGGGGCGGCAATGGCCCTGGTCGAGTACCGATAAGATGATCAATCTTGATTATCTAAAGGAATTTAAAGTTGTAACAAGGTTTCCATTGGTGAACCTGCAGAAAGATCATTAAAGGCACAGAAGCCCGAGTGACTGATAGTGCCAGGCTGAACCATCGTATTCTTCCTAGATCTAACCAGGCACAGAGCCCATGCCTTCCTCATATGTTTTGGCCAGCAGAGTGGTCCAGGGCCACCAGGCGCATTGGTGAGGAACTGTCACAAGACAGACTCCCCCACCAGGGGAAGTGAACCAACACCTGGGGGACTGAGGCGGGTAATCCCTGACAGAATGCCCTCCAGGGTGAACCCACGCTCACCCAGCATGACTCTGGGGGAATCTGAATCACAGTACCTCCTTGGGCTGAGACCCGCCAACGGCCCTGCTGTCTGGACCCTTGCACTCCTGATACCTACCTGCAGAGGTTTCGAGCAATCGAGGAGTGGCCTGTCTTGGGTGGTAGTCTGAAAACACAAGGGGCCACCCAACTTAACCCTCTAAAGTCTTAGGTAACTGACTTTATAATACAATAATGCTGACTACAGAGGGATAAATACACACATCATTTCATCAACAATAATATCTGAATTATTATTGGATCAAATATATTTTTATTATCTGTCTTTCTTTATATAGTATTTACAAAAAACAGTCACAGCCAGTGTACGGAAAAATGAATCCAAACTATTGCTATACTAAGGATGAACAAAAAAACACCACTTAGTTGTGCAACGACTGTATGTTAAAATCAATACACTTTTCCATGCAATTCCTTATACCAGTGGTTTCCAAACTTTTTCAAACCATGGCTCCCTTGACCTATTGGCTGTTGGCCATGGCTCCCCATTATGTTACTTTTTTAGGTGGGTGGGGAGATGTAAGCCCGGCCTCTGGAGTGCTTCCATTTTTCTCCCTAAAAATATTCGGGATGAATCTGATGAAGGTATTATAATCATGTGTGAAATCCTATCCTATCCACTGGGGAGCCTCATGCAGTGTCAATGACTGATTGGAGGGACACAGGGTTCCCAGAGAACTGAACATTTACTGCATTGTGATGTAGTGCTTTTTAAAGAGGTGTCTTTAGCTCACTCCTGAGCAGGGTTTGTGAGGCCCTGATACATACAGAAATATTGTTTCAGATCCTTGGTGCATTGATAGAGAAGATCTGCATCTGCCCTCTAGTTTTTTCTTTTTTGCACATTATTGCCTCCAGTTCGATGGTACCAGGTAAACTCTTGTCTGGCTTCCTCCATTTTAACTCTGTCCTCTTTATGAGCATGCTTTGTGCACTCTCCTGTCTTCTCCTTTCTAACACCAGACTGCGATCTCATGCATGGTGTCTGCCTTATGCCTCATGTGTGTACTTGCCTCCAATCTGTGTACTTGCCTCCTAACTGTGCTCCCATGCCTTCTGTCTGTGTGTGCCTGTTTCTGTCCATGCCTTCATGCCTCCTGACTTGTGTTCTCATGCTTTCTGCCTGGGTGTTCTTGCCTATTGTCTGTGTGTGTCCTTGCCTCCTGTCTGTGTGTTCCTGCCTCCTGTCTGCGTGTCCGTGCCTCCTTTCTGTGTGTTCATGTCTCCTGACTGTATCCCCCTGCCTCCTGTCTCGTTGTTCTTGCCTACTGTTCGTGTGTCCTTGTCTCCTGTCTGTGTGTCCCTGCCTACTGCCTGTGTGTCCTTGCCTCCTTCCTGTGTGTTCCTGCCCCCTGTCTGCGCCTTCATGCCTCCTGACTGTGTCCTCTTGCCTGTGGTCATGCTTACTGTCTGTGTGCCTTTACCTCCTGTCTGTGTGTTCCTGCCTCTACTGCCTGTGTGTCCTTGCCTCCTGTCTGTGTGTTCCTGCCTTCTGATTTTGTGTTCTGTAATAGGCCTTAAGAAAACTACAGAGGGCCTACTCTGGTCAACACATGACTTAGAAAACAAATGTGCAGAAGTTTATATTATATGTGAAAAGTATAGGCCTCGGTTTGAACATAATGGTCAATAAGGAACGCAGGGACAGAAAGGAGAATGAGGAGAGAGGCCAGGTGCAGGGTAAAGCAGTTACGATGCAGCATAGGCATGCCACAGATAACTTAGAAGGACGCATACACAAGGGAAAGTCTTAGCTACTTTCTGATAGCAGGAAAGGAGAAGGGTAAATCACGACAGACTTGAAAGGGAGACACGGTGTTAAATGTTTGTGTTTCAAGGATGACAGAAAGGAGGAGACAGGACGTAAAACTTCAGAGACTGGTAGACATGTAGGGAGGACATATTGATAGAGGTCACAGGGCAGGATCGAAGGACCTTGTGTATGTTAGATAATATGTCTATAATATATCTGCCACTAAGATATTTTTGTAACAAGCAGTCAGATAAGTGTTTAAAGAATTATTGTTTTATTAATTATAAGTGTTGTGAAGGAGGTGGATTTTAAGTGCCCACCAAGTGGATAAAAATCACCGCGTGTAAGAGCTGAGTTGAGTGTGGCTTCAGTTGCAGAACTGTGCTGTACTCCTGGCCACTAATTATTTTGCTTATAAACTTGCTTATATTATTTGAATTGTGTCACTTCTTTATTATTGATAAGAAATTCAACTACATTTTGGTGAGCCAGCCAGGAGCCCACTACCTTCTCAAAGTCTCTGGACCAGCGGCTAAAGGATACATCACCTGTGACGCTTGAACAGAACATTGCGCGCATACCAGGTGAGGATTACACCTGTCTCTTCGAGCGGACGGACGAGGTTCCAGAGGCTGCTGTCCTAAAGGGTGAGGAGGGGTCGGGTTTCGAACTGTGATAGATGAAAGTTCATAATTCTGTGGTAATTGTAGTATGGGGAAGTAAATGCATGCAGGATTTGTGTGGTTTTGTTGAAATATAATGTTGATGTAGAAATGAAATGTAGTACCCCGGCCAGGCCGGAAGACTAGCTAGTGGGGATTCCCTTTTGTAATGGAAAGGAGATAATGAGTAGTAGTGGATAACCTAAGGGACAGCCCCTGGAAGGCACATTAGGTGTATAACCTAGGAGAGTAGCTCCTAGAAGACACCTTAAGTGTATTAGCGGTATCCTAGGAGAGTAGCTCCTAGAAGACACCTTAAGTGTATTAGCGGGACCCTAGGAGATTAGCTCCTAGAAGACACCTTAAGTATATTAGCGGGACCCTAAGAGAATAGCTCTTAGAAGACGCCTCAAGTGTATTTGTGGATAACTCAGGGAATAGCCCTGGAAGACACACTAGGTGTATTTGTGGATAACCTAGGGAATAGCCCTGGAAGACAGACTAGGTGTATTTGTGGATAACATAGGGAATAGCCGTGGAAGACACACTGGGTGTATTTGTGGATAACCTAGTGAATAGCCCTGGAAGACACACTAGGCGTATTAGTGGATAACCTAGGAAATAGTTCCTGGAAGGGACAGTCAGTGTCCGTTAGGTAGCTAGGTCCGGAGAGTGAGAGTAGAGAGTGGGTGAGACAGGTAATCTATAAAGTCAGACAAGGTGTAAAGGGACAACCAAGTGGTCGGTGTCAAGTGACTTTATTCGGAGCACAGTCAGACTTTGTGTTGAAAAGTGCAATGATGATAATGGAAATGTGTGATATTAATAATGTGTAATGCAAATGATGAAAAGACTGTGATTTTCAATAATTATAGTGGGCAAATTGTAGAGAAAAAACAAAGTTTCTCGCCAGTGGTTATACACTCTGAAATAAGTGAGGAAGAGAGAGTGCAAGATCTCTGTCGTATATTTGATATTCCCGGGGTAAAATCTGAAGTGCCCGGGGAGGGGGAAAATGTTAGAATAAATAAAACCCAAGAAATTAAGTTAGAAAGTATTAAAATTAGTGGAGATAAATAAAAACTCTCATGAGTGAGACTGATAATTCCCTGTGGCAAGAAGACACACTTGATTTAGTTTTGACATTTGAATGGGCTCATGGCCAACCCCCATGTCCATGTGACACTCCACGGTTTCACATAATAACGCAGGAGGTTATTGTGTTAGAGGCTCTCCTAGACGCATTCTTCACAGATTTGTATGATTCAGGGGTTTTAAATATAGAAAGGGACATTACGTTTCTAAGTGTTGTTATTGAGAATGCTAATTCATGATAAGATGTGACCTGTATTATGTTAGGTAGCAATCTATTTGGTCCCCTATAAGTGCACACACCTGACATTGAAATAGAAGAAGGGCTCTAGGCTACTGCTATAGGTAAAAAACACGTAAGAGTAGTATAAGGGACACGAGAAGTAAGTAGAAATAAAGAGCATATAGGTGTCTAGGAAGTATGTGTCCCGGGGGAGAAATCATGGATGCTCCCTTGGAACATATGATAAAAAAAATGTGTCTGATAAAAAGAAAATACAAAAATATTGTAAGCAATTGTACAGAGACACCAAAGATTATGCTCAGCCATGGCCCAAGGAAGGAACATTTGATGAGGACATAATTGAACATACACTGCCTCACGTTAAATCTAAATATCAGAAGAAAAATAGAAAGAAGAGGGAAGCTATTTTGGCGTTATGGCGAGTTTTTTGTGATACAAAGACAAATATAAAACCGACAATGTTAGAACGGACGGCGACACAAATACAAGAGATAGCTACAGAAGGGGTTCCAGAGGGACCCCACCGTATGGTCTCTATCCTATTCGGCCAGCGGCTGGATACTAAGATCCAGTGCGGGTTGAATTTGAGAGAGGCGAGACAGAGGTAAAAGAGGCGGGGAAACGCCTCACGTACTCCCGACAGCTCCGCAGGCACAGTATGAACAGAGAAGGTAGGAAGGAGGAATATATAGGGTGCAGCGGACTGAAGAACGGGCAGGAAGATCGGAGAATGTTGATTCTCTGCGAGGGCAATGGACCACTGGGCAGATTATTCTTAAAATAGGGGATAAATCTGCAAGTACATTGAGAGAGGCAGCAAGAGAGTGGATGTTGGAAGAAAGGGAAAAATAAGATGTAGAAAGGTTACAATATGATAGATATTTAGAAGAAAGGAGGAAGGAAACAGAAGCTGAGGCTACAGTTGGGGATTGGGGTGACGACTCCGATACAAATGAGGGTGCAGTAGGAAGAGGCAGGGGCCTGTATAACGTTCAACCCCGTCCTATACCCAGGGTACAATTAATTGCGCTAGACTTAGAAGAGACAAAGAGGAAGTCAATCTTAAAACCAGCTAAAGTAAGGATGACACCTATTGAGACGGTAGTGAGACGGTAGAACAGGAAGAAGGCAGTGTAGGAAAGTACCATCTTGCCTGGCATGTTACCCCCATTTCTACATGTATGTAAGTTTGTTTTTGTCTGTCTCACTGGGATCCTGCTAGCCAGGACCCCAGTGCTCATAGTTTGTGGCCTGAATGTGTGTACCTGTGTAGTGACTAGCTGTGTCACTGAGGCTCTGCTAACTAGAACCTCAGTGCTTATCCTCTCGCTGCCTTTAAAATTGTCACTATAGGCAGTGACCAATTTCACCAATTCTAATTGGCACACTGGAACACAATTATAATTCCCCAATATATGGTACCTAGGTACCCAGGGTATTGGGGTTCCAGGAGATCCCTAGGGGCTGCAGCATTTCCTTTGCCACCCATAGGGAGCTCAGACAAAACTTACACAGGACTGCCACTGCAGCCTGAGTGAAATAACGCACACGTTATTTCACAGCCATTTTACACTGCACTCAAGTAACTTATAAGTCACCCATATGTCTAACCCTCACTTAGTGAAGGTTAGGTGCAAAGTTACTAAGTGTGAGGGCATCCTTGCACTAGCAAAGGTGCCCCCACATAGTTCAGGGCAATTGCCCCGGACTTTGTGAGTGCAGGGACACCAATACATGCGTGCACTACATATAGGTTAATACCTATATGTAGCTTCACAATGGTAACTTTGAATATGGCCATGTAACATGTCTAAGATCATGGAATTGTCCCCCCATGCCAAATCTTTTATTGGGGTACCAATACCATGCATCCCCGGGGCTCCACTATAGACCCAGGGTACTGCCAAGCAAGCTCTCTGGGATTTTCTCTGCAGCTTCTGGAAATGCTTTGAAGGGCACAGATGGTGCCCTCCTTGCATAAGCCAGTCTACACCAGTTCAGGGAACCTCCAGTCCCTGCTCTTGTGTGAAACTGGACAAAGGAAAGGGGAGTGACTACTCCCCTGTCCATCACCACCCCAGGGGTGGTGCCCAGAGCTCATCCAGTGTGTCCCAGACCTCTGCCATCTTGCATCCAGAGGTGTGAGGGCACAATGAAGGCCTCTGAGTGGCCAGTGCCAGCAGGTGATGTCAGAGACCCCTTCTGATGGGGCTTACCTCACTAGGTGGCCAATCCTCCTCTGAGAACTATTTAGGGTCTCTCCTGTGGGCTTTTCCTCAGATAACGACTTGCAAGAAGTCACCAGGGTTCCTCTTCATCTCCCTCTTCGACTTCTGCAAAGGATCGACCACTTACTGCTCCAGGACGCCTGGAAAACTGCAACAAAGTAGCAAGAAGACTACCAGCGACATTGTAGCGCCTAATCCTGCCAGCTTTCTCGAATGTTTCCTGGTGATGCATTCTTTGGGGGCTGCCTGCCTTTATCCTGCCTTGGAAGCCACGAAGAAATATCCTGTGGGTCGACGGAATCTTCCCCCTGCTCCAGCAGGCACCAAACTTCAGCGTCACCGGTACTCTGGGACCGCTCTCATCCTGACGAGCTTGGCCCCTGGAACACAGGTGGTGGACCCAAGTGACCCAGACTGTCCAGTTGTCCAACTGTCCAAATTTGGAGGAGGTAAGTCCTTGCATCCCCTCTCCAGACAGTAATCCTGGGCACCACGTGAACTGCAGCTGCTAGGGCTTCTGTGCACGTTTGCAAGGAATCCTTCGTGCACAGCTGAGCCCAGGTCCCCAGCACTCCATCCTGCATTGCTCAACTCGCTGAGTTGACCACCGGCTTCATGGGACCCTCTTTTGTAGTGTTGGGACAACCACCATGCTCAGTGTTCTTGAACCCATGTTCAAGGACTTCTTCGGGTGCTGCCTTCTTGTGCATGGACTCTCTGTGTTGCTGAGGGCCCTCTATGTCTCCTCTCCCAAGTGGCCACATCCTGGTCCTTCCTGGGCCCGGGCAGCACTCTTTCTCTTTAACCATGACCTTTGCAGCTAGCAAGGCTTGTTTGCGGTCTGTCTCCAAGGAAACTATGCTGCATCCTCCAGCACTCCATGAGACATCTTGTACACAAAGGAGAAGTTCCTAGCGCCTTTTGCTGTTGCAGAATCTTCAGCTTCTTCCATCCGGAGGCAGCCATTTTGCACCTTCATTCGGGGTTTAGTGGGCTCCTGCCCCCCCCGGACACTTTCACAACTCTTGGACTTGGTCCCCTTCCTTTGCAGGTCCTCAGGTCCAGGAATCCTTCTTCAGTGCTTTGCAGTCTGTTGTGGTCTTTGCAGAATCCTCTATCACAAGTTTAGTGTGTTTCTGGGGAAGTAGTATCACTTTACTCCTACTTTTCAGGTTCTTGGGGTGGGGTATCTTGGACACTATAAGTGTTTTCTTACACTCCCAGTGACTCTCTACACACTACACTAGCCTGGGGGTCAATTCGTGGTTCGCATTCCACTTTCAGAGTATATGGTTTGTGTTGCCCCTAGGCCTATTGCATCCTATTGTATTCTACAGTGTTTGCACTACTTTCTGTTTTACTTACCTGATTTTGGTTTGTGTGTATAGTTTGTGTATTTTACTTACCTCCTAAGGGAGTATATCCTTTGAGATATTTTTGGCACATTGTCACTAAAATAAAGTACCTTTATTTTTAGTAACTCTGAGTATTGTGTTTCTTATGATATAGTACCTATATGATATAAGTGATATAGTAGGAGCTTTGCATGTCTCCTAGTTCAGCCTAAGCTGCTCTTCTATAGCTACCTCTATCAGCCTAAGCTGCTAGAACACTACTAATCTACTAATAAGGGATAACTGGACATGGCACAAGGTGTAAGTACCTCAGGTACCCACTATAAGCCAGGCCAGCTTCCTACAGGCAGGCATTTTTGTTACCCCTTCTCAGATGAATTGGCAGAATGGACTGAAAAAGAGGGGAGAAAACCGTGGCCCGACAGGGGTCGTTTCAGCCCTATGACTTATCGATAGCAGAAGATTGTATACAAGGACAGGGTGCCCCGGGTTGGGATTATCCATAGATGCAAGAGTGTCTTGCAGTTTGGGAAACGTATGCAGAAGACAGACCGACTGAAGTGATACATAGCAATAGGTCAGACCCAAGGCTGAGGAATAGGTTAACAAGTTCCCCACCTATTACACAATTGCCTCTCATTTTTAAAGGAGGGCAGACACCGACATACGTGCCTTGGCCAAGGATGGGTAAAGAAAATTTAAAAAGAGCACTGCCTCCATTGTCTGAAGGTGCAGGGAAATGGAGAGGGAGTTTTGAAAAACACACAGCTGGAGTGATCTTGCTCTGGGTGATGTTAAGAGTTTGTTGAGTTCTCTGGCAGCAGATTAGGTGAATACTATATTCACAAGAGCAGGACTTCCTCAGGTTACTCTGACAAATACACAATTTGATGGATCGTCTTTTAATAATGTTCGTCAGCATGTGTGGGATGCGCTGAGGCAGACATACCCAGACAGATCAGATATTAGAGCCCCTATGGCAGAAAGTATCAAGCCATCTGAGGATATTGCAGAGTTTATTACACGAATGAAAGAGTGATGGATACAGGAGGTAGGATGTAATTGGGAAAACACGTGAGGAAATGCACTGTTATTTTATAATGTGCTAAAGAAAGGCCTTCCCACGGATATACAGGCAAAATTAGATGGAGTGGTGGGAATTGAGGCTAAACCATGGCCAGAAATACAGGAGCACATAATACACTATTTCAAATGAAAGCAAGAGAAAGACAAAGAAAGAGCAGAGCAGGCAGAGAGAGCTACTGCCAAATTAGTGCAACAAAAAGTTAAGAAACTGAGCACTAAAGGAATGCTTGTGACCGTACCATCAGCGGCTGTCGCAACGCCAGTGCAAGGGCAAGCACCAGGAAGTCAAGGAATAAGTGAAATAGGAAGACGACAAGGAGGTCCGGCAGGAGAACAAGGAGCAATGCAGAGAAGAAGACAAGGAGGATTCAGAGGGGGGCCGCCATTCTTCTATTGCGGCAGGTCGGGTCATTTTGTAAGAGAGTGCAGAACTAAAAGGATTGATGAGGGTATGCAGGGATGGGCCACTCCACAAAGGCAAGTTGTGAGGTCACTGCAGATGCAATGGGGACCACAACAATATACAAGACAGGAGGGTCCTCAGCCCCCTCAAACTCAGTGGATCGTACCTCAGGGACAACCGCAACAACAGGTGCCGCCGAGTGCCAGCAAACCCATAATTGGACAAGTGCAGGGGCAGATAGGAGGAGTAGTGGTGCAAGGAGGTAATCCATTTTACGTGCCGCCCCAAGTATCTGGTGGGGTGCAGACACCCAATTATGTATATAGACAAAGCCCACAGGTAACAACTATGTGCCCAATACTATCAGTAACCCACAGATCGGAGGAGGAACCCACTGTGATGGTAGCCATAGAAGGTCGCCCCTATCAGTTTTTAATCGACACTGGGGCCACCAAATCGTGCATAAATGAAGGTACGTTACCACTCTTGTGCAACTCAATGGACACACCAGGGTTCTCTGGGGCTGTCAGACGGGTTCCTTTTACTCATTCAGTAAACATGACTGTGGGTGATAAACAAATTGATGGGCCATTGTTATATTCTCCTGAGTCACCTGTCAATCTTATGGGGAGAGATTTAATGAGTAAATTAAACATGACCATTTCATTTTTGGAAGATGGATCGATGGTGTGTTATACACCTGGTGTTACGCCAGGTAGGATATTGTCTCTCCTTGCTCGTGAAGAATCTAGACAGCAGGTCAGAGCAGTACCAGGAGACAGAGGCTTTTCTGCGGGGCATAAATGCTCTGATAGCGCAAACACCAGCGCTGCAGGGGAAAACAGTGCAGTTACCAAAAGAATTAGTGTTTCGGTCATGCGAACCCATAGAGCCAATGACAGAACGAGAAATGGTGCTGAAGATATCAGCTCTTGAATTAAGACCAACATATGCTGTGCTTATTGCATTTGACCAAAGACAGGGAATGTGGGCATCAATGATGTTCACAGATCCTAGGGTCAAACTGAGAGATATCTCAGATGAGGAATTGTTCAGTGAACACCCCGCAATTGGAACAGTTGTGTTTGAAATGGACATTTCTCTTAGAGTCCAGGTGCAATATAGAACAGTGTTAAACAATGTACCAGACATAACACTGAAAGAAAGAGATTTGGCTAAGTTAAGTATTATGGACAAAAGGACCACATGATGTAGGATTGATTAAAGGAGCTGAACCTGTTAAGATTACACTGAAACCTGGAGCTATATTGCCCAGGATACGCCAGTACCCTCTGTCCAAAGAAGCAGAGGAAGGTATTTTACCTACCATTCAGGCACTACTTGAGCAAGGGGTGATATATGAAAGATCGATACCTTGTAATACACCGATTTTCCCAATAAGAAATTCTAGAGGGGGGACTTGGAGAATGATTCAAGGTTTGCGCTCTTTGAATTATATTGTCATTTCAGAATTTCCTGTAGTACCCAATCCTTCCGTTACATTGACAAACATTCCTAAAGAGGCTACTTTCTTCTCTGTGATGAATTTGAAAAATGCGTTTTTCAGTATTCCATTGCATGTCGATAACCAATATTTGACCGGATTTACATAAAAAAAAATACTCAGTTTTGTCATCGTAGGCTTCCTCAAGGATTTTGTGAATACCCAAGTATTTTTAATCGAATAGTTAAAAAGGATTTGGCGAACATTCAATGTAAAAGTATGCTTTTACAATATGTGGACGACATTTTGGTTTGTAGTGCCACTGAGGAGATATGCCAAGAGGATACTGTTGGTCTTCTTTATACGCTTGCAAACAAAGGTTACAAGGTGGATAAAAATAAGTTACAGTACGTGCAAAAAGAGGTTAATTATTTGGGACAACTAATATCTAAAGATGGATGAAAAGTGACACCTGACAGAGTGGAAAGTATAACAAATATGCTCAAGCCCACGACTACCAAACAGATGCAGCAGCTTCTGGGACTCTGTAATTATGTGAGACAGTGGGTGTTTGATTATCCTACGTTGACAGCACCCCTTCTCATTATGTTAAAAGAATCCCACGCAAATGCAAATAAAATACATTGGACGGAGGACGGAGAGATGGCATTCCAAGAGCTAAAGAAAGCAATTATGAATGCCCCAGTGTTAAGTACACCTTAAAAAAAGAAACAATTACAAGAAACAATTCTACCTCTTTTGCCATTGTAATAGAATGACTATGACTGCAGTATTAAGTCAGAAAACATCTTTGGGACATAAGCCAATTGCCTACTACAGTGGGCTGCTAGATCCTATCATGAAGGGCCATTATCCATGTGAGCAAGCCCTGGCTACAGCAGCGTTTGCTGTCCAGAAAAGCACTATTATTGTGATGGGATCACCTTTAACACTGTATGTAGAGCATGCAGTATTTGCAATTTTGCAAAAAGTAAAAGCACTCTTATGACTCAGAGAGTACCTGGGTATGAAGTAATACTTTCATTACCATCCTTACAGGTGGTTAGATGTCATATAGTTAATCCAGCGACATTCTTTGCGCACCCAGTTACTGACGACAAACAAGTACATGACTGCGCCAATTAGGCACCAGTGGAAGAGAGTAAGGTGGAAGATCCCATCCCAGGGAGCATGTTGCTCTTTGTGGATGGATCCTCTTTTATAGACCAGGAAACAGGGATTAGGCATCCAGGAGCAGCAGTTGTAAAAGCTGAACAGCAAGGGTCGTCTGATACATTGCAGATAGTGAGTCAAGTGCCATTATCCTCTCATTTTTCAGCACAATCTGCAGAATTAGTGGCTATTACAGAAGTGTTGCAACATGCGGAAGGACTAGACAGTACAATCTATTCAGATTCAGCATATGTTACCACTACTGTGCATTCAAGCATCCACAGGTGGGAAAGGTGAGGATTTTTTAAATCTGACGGGTCTCCAGTTATGCACAAAGATTTATTGGCAAAATTGATTCATGCTTTGACATTACCATCTTACGTGGCAGTAATAAAATGTGCAGCCCATACGAATAATCAAGACCTCGTCTCCAGGGGTAATGCGCTGGCAGATTGGGCAGCTAAGGAAGCAGCTAAGACATCTACAAATTATATTGATACAGAAGAGAGTACATTGGAAATGATAAGTAGACAACAGAATGATATTGACTTACCTCTCTTGTACATTGAGATAGCACAATTACATTTACCCAAGTTGCAGGAACAGGCACCAACACATGAAAGGGAATTATGGGAACAGTGAGGATGTATACAATCACCTACAGAATTTATTTATACACAGGAAAGCACTGGGAAACCCGTGATGCCACAAGTTTTGTTGCACACAGCGTTAGAACAATTGCATCTTCCTGCGCATACTGCTAAAGAATATCTTCTAGCTACGTTGCAGGCAGATTGGTTCATTCCACACTTGTCAGAAATGATTACAATGTATATTGCTGAATGTGCAGTATGTCAACAGTACAGCCCAAGACCTACATTAAAAGTTAGTACATCAACAATTCCTCGTTCGACAGGTCCATTTAAAAAAAAAATTTAGATTTTGTTAATATGATTGATAGATGTAATAATTATAGGTATTTAATTGTTGTGGTCTGCCCTTTTTCAAGGTGCATCGAGGCAGGACCATGTGTACATAATGATGCTAAAGCAGCAGATAATTTTTTGATAAGAGAAGTAATACCTAGATGGGGAATAGCAGAAACAATTCGATCAGGTAATGGCAGCCATTTTGTAAATGTTCTTTTTCAACATATTTGCACTTCTCTGGGGATAAAGCATGAATTGACGTCTGTCTATCATCCCCAAAGTAATGTAATAGTGGAATATTGAAAAATAAAACTGTGTGCTACTTTACATAAAAATTGGTTTCACTGTCTTCCATTGGCCCTGTACCCTCTGAGAAATACACCAGGAAGTGACCATTACCTCACACCGCATCAGATAGTGACAGGAAGCCCGATGCCAACTCCTTTGACGATTTCAAGGCAAAGGACAGATGCGCATTAAACTGCTGAAGTGTTGGGGGAAGAAATGAGTGGGTATTTGTCTCCATTGTTGAAATCTGCTAAGTTCTTCTCTAAACAGGTAATCCAGAAGAAGAAGTGCACCACCGCAGCCCAGCAGATTAGTCCAATTTCTGTGGGACAATCGGTATACATACGAAACTTTGCGAGGTGATTGAAGGACCGCAAATTCAAGTGGCCTTATCCGGTCACTCAGAGCACCCCCACTGCAGTGAAAGTGGAGGGCAGGAAATCGTGGATACATCTGTCGGACATTCGACTGACTCCTACTTGGCGTAGGAACTCTTACAGGGAAACGAGCCAGCGGAGAAATAACAGTGTACTTTTTCAAAGAGAGAGTGGAGCATTATATTAGCTCGGCTAACAGACTTTTTTGGATCATTTTTGTATTTGCTTTTTAAAGTTTTTTTCTTATTTACTGCTGGTTTGCAATGGTATTCTAGCCCATGTATAGAATCATGCTTAAAGATGACATATTCTAGAAGAAATGTGTATACAAATAGATCTCATGTTATACATTATAGATTAACTGAAAATGCTTGGTATCAACACATGATGGAAATAGGTATGCAAAGTACTATTGAATCGTGTTTAGTATGTTCTTTAATTCCACATGCTATTGATTCAGATAGATTGCATTTGTATAAAGAAGTCTCATCTAATGTTACACAATGTCTTCTTCATCTTTTCCTATGTAGAATGAGGGCTCGGATGCAACCTTCACAAGTGCAGCAGGGAACATTCTTTTTAAACATCAGACAATATGAAAGAGGGCTAGCTGAAATAACAAGCGTTCTGACTGACCGTAAGGACATAGAAACAAAAATAGAAGCAATGTCAAGGACAGGAGCTCTAAGGTACAAGGGGGTAGATGGAAAGCTAAAGTAATAGGACAAGGATTTTAGGGGTATCACAATGTATTCTTTTATGCAGAGATTATATAGTTACACTGAGGCCCTATGATTGTCAAGAGAGACCTTATCTTAGGGTAAATGGGTCAGTATATGTCCATGGTCAATGGCACCATGGTGCAGTATTTGGATGTAGAGCTCTCTCCTTATGGCATATGGGATAAAATTGGGAAAAGCATTAATATACAACAAGATTGCCAGGCTATATGGTATGAAAACATAAAAAGTTTAACCTGGGTACAAACACCTACAACTATTCGAGTGGGTCGAGCCCCAACTGTTTTCTCCTTATGCTTTAAGGGAAATGGAACAATTTTAGTAGGGACAAACGTTAATTGTATCATCACAAGATATAATGATGACATGCAATGGGGCACCTCCAGTCTAACTGACTATTATTGGCAATCTGGAGAATGGCTATATACACAACCTCCTGCAGGATGGAATGGTCTCTGTTCTTTAGTCACTGTGCACACCCCTTTCTTAGTAATTCCAGGAGTGGATGTTTCAAAGTTACATGAGCATCCTATGAGCCGTCCAATGACTTTGTTACATCATCTTCAAAGGAGAAGAGCTGCTGAATATTTCGGGACTACAACATGGGCAAATATTCCACAGGAATATCGACTGTTCAATGATGCCCAGTTGTTTTTTGGAAGCATCCTCCCATTCATTCAGGCCAAAGCCACTGCTTGATGGTTTCAAATAACTCGTTGGGAACTGATGAAAGTTATTAATGCAATGGAAGATGGTTTCAATGCAATCAAAGAAGAACTACGGACAGTACGAGTGATGCTTATGCAAAATAGAGATTTGATGACGGCAATGGAGGGTGGGGTTTGTGCCAAAATCGGTACGGCTTGTTGTACATACATGCTGGCTAATGATGCAGACAATGGAACAATAACAGAGGCTATACAGACTTTGCACAATCTACAGAAGAACATGGTAGAAGAGGGGGGTGCCTCCAACAAGTGGTTTCCAGGGTTGTTCTCGTGGATGCCAGCCTGGTTACCCGAGTTGTTTAAAGGACTTCTTCCAATTCTTGTGATGATTCTTTTGATGTATTGCATAGTTCAGGTTATTGTAAGGTGTTGCAAATCAGGTAGTCAGAAGTTGGGGGGGATGTTTACTAATAGATTAGGTAGTAAGGAGTGGAAGGAGAAGCAAAATGCCTATACCAAGATAGGTACATTGGGGAGGAAAGGTGAGTAGGTAGTTGAAAATTCAACTAGGGGGGGAATGTAATAGGCCGTAAGAAAACTACAGAGGGCCTACTCTGGTCAACACACGACTTAGAAAACAAACGTGCAGAAGTTTATATTATACGTGAAAAGTATAGGCCTCGGTTTGAACATAATGGTCAACAAGGAACACAGGGACAGAAAGGAGAATGAGGAGAGAGGCCAGGTGCAGGGTAAAGCAGTTGCGATTCAGCATAAGCATGCCACAGATAACTTAGAAGGACGCATACACAAGGGAAAGTCTGAGCTACTTTTTGATAGCAGGAAAGGAGAAGGGTAAATCATGACAGACTTGAAAGGGAGACACAGTGTGAAATGTTTGTGTTTCAAGGCTGACAGAAAGGAGGAAACAGGACCTAAAACGTCAGAGACTGGTAGACGTGTATGGAGGACATATTGATAGAGGTCACAGGGCAGGATCGAAGGATATTGTGTATGTTAGATAATATGTCTATAATATATCTGCCACTAAGGTATTTTTGTAACAAGCAGTCAGATAAGTGTTTAAAGAATTATTGTTTTATTAATTATAAGTGTTGTGAAGGAGGTGGATTTTAAGTGCCCACCAAGTGTATAAAAATCACAGCGTGTAAGAGCTGAGTTGAGTGTGGCTTCAGTTGCAGAACTGTGCTGTACTCCTGGCCGTATTTTATTTTGCTTATAAATACTCAATTAATACTTGAATTGTGTCACTTCTTTATTATTGATAAGAAATTCGACTACAGTTCCTGCCTACTGGATGTGTGTTCCTGCCTACTGTCTGTGTTCCTGCCTACTGCCTGTGTCCTTGCCTCCTGACTGTGTCCTTGCCTCCTGACTGTGTCCTCGTGCCTTCTGTCTGTGTGTTCCTGCCTTTTGTCTGTGCCTTCATGCCTCCTGACTGTGTCCTTGTGTCTCCTGCCTGTGCGTTCCTGCCTGTGTGTTCCTGCCTCCTGTCTGTGCCTTCATGCCTCCTGTTTGTGTCCTCATGCCTCCTGCCTGTGTTCTTGCCTACTGTCTATGTGTCTTTGCCTCCTGTCTGTGTGTGCCTGCCTCTACTGCCTGTGTGTCCTTGCCTCATGTCTGTGTGTTCCTGCCTTCTGTTTGTGTGTTCCTGCCTAATGTCTGTGTGTCCTTGCCTCCTATCTGTGTTCTTGCCTAATGTCTATGTTCCTGCCTACTGACTGTGTCCTTGCCTCCTGACTCTGTGTTCCTGCCTCCTGTCTGTGTGTTCCTGCCTTATGCCTGTGTTCCTGCCTCCTGCCTGTGTGTTCCTGCCTACTGTCCATGTGTCCTTGCCTCCTGTCTCTTTGTTCCTGCCCGCTGTCTGTGTGTTCCTACCTCCTGTCTGGGTGTTCCTGCCTTCTGACTGTGTGGTCTTGCCTCTTGTCTGTTCCCTCATGCTTCCTGTCTGTGTTCATGTATCCTGTCTTTGCGCTCTTGCCTCCTGTCTGTGTTCCATGCCTCCTGTCCCCTCATGCCCCCTGTCTGTGTCCTCAGGCCTCCTATCCATGTCCTCAGGCCTCCTGTCTCTGCCCTCAGGTCTTCTGTCTCTGCCCTCAGGTCTCCTGTCTTTGCCCTCAGGTCTCCTGTCTCTGCTCTCAGGCTTCAGTCCCTGCCCTCATGACTCATGTCTCTACCCTCATGGCTCCTGTCTCAGTCTTCAAGCCTTGTGTGTGGGCACTCACGCCTTATGTCACTTGCAGACACACCTTCTCTATGCTGTCTATGAATCTCATGTCTGCTCTCTTACCCCTGGTGTTTGAGTCCTCAAGCTCCCTGACTCTTCCACCCCAATGACTTTGACACCCCGTGCCCTGTCTTTTTGGTGCTTGCGCCTCTCTCAGCCCAGAGATGATAATGGCATCAGTGCAGTGCCAGTCCCACCACACACACTGCCTTTAGCATTGTTTTTTTCAGTGACTTCGGTTTGGGCAAATTTTTCCACATTTATGTACATTTGTTCTGACCTTTGGCCTATTGTTTTACCTTAGGTTCTGAACTTGTGCTTCTATCCAATGGCATTTGCTTTTGGTCTTCTGTTTCTAATCTACTGAGTTGCTTATGAATATTTTCATTTGTTTTTAGTGAAATAAGCATCAACATATTCATTTATTTCTTCTCTTGCAAACTGAATGAACACAAACATTAACCTGCACTGAATACTGCAAATGTTTCGCCTCCCTTTATGAATTTTGAACACTTCAGACAGCCTGTGTATGTTTTTAAAACGTAGCATGGAACTGGTATTTTGCGAATTCATTAATTTTCTTTGGTGATAACTGGAGAGAAGTACACCCGGGCATCATAAATAACTTGGCTTTGACACTTTAACTTCACATTACTGACTGAAATGTTTTCTTTCATCTGCCTCAGCTGCTTAGCTTATTATTCCCTTCTCAGAGACTGGCCTGGCCAGAGAGAGCTGAGGTAGTGAACCTGTAGTTCTGTGCTTTCAAGACATCTAATTCACAGGCAAATTAATGTCACACAGTGGTTCCCAAACTATGTGCTTGGTGTGAGGCACCCCTGTTTAGTTTTGACGGTACACTGGGGTGCCGTGACGCACAGATTGGGAACCACTGCCTTATATTATAAACTTTCAAAAAACAACAGCCAGATATATACAGTCCAACGTATTTGGTTATATTTCACACACTGTGGATTATGGCTGATGGTCTTTTTTCTCTTTTTACAATGTCTTGGCTTTAAGTTGAGGACTCCTTGTAATAAAAAGGGTACTGACACAATTCGTCTTTGCGGTTAATGGCCTCTTCAGGACGGTGTAAGGAGTGTGTATTTCTCTTATTAAAACAAGTATATGCCCAAACAAACATGTATATCATCATCAGGGGTATAGTTAAAAATTCTCAAAACATATTTACCAACCACCATGTGCTTGAAAACAAAATCAAGAAAGGTGACTTAAAAACCCACTCAAAATTTAGTAAATCTGTACATGCAGCAGAGCGGGTAGGAATAAAGTTTGATGTACAAACTCAACTTGCATATAGATAATCACAGAAATGATTGTCCAGTGTCTGTCCAGTCCACATTGTACCTCTGTGAAGTCTACTAAGGCCAGTATCTTGTCAAGTATCCATGCCACCACTCAATGGGGAAAGGGAGAAATAGAATAAATCCCAAGGTACCAGTGCTCCAGAGCAACTCCTACCTTCCCAACACAAGGCGTGGGAGAGCCCCCATGCGTGAGGCGGGTAAAAGACTCTCCCCATGCAGGCATCATCTGTTACTCAAGTCACTGAATGAAAACACTCTGTGGGATCAACAAATGTATATAGCCCATGGAAACAGATATGGGGGGAAATGTCAAGGGGAATCCACTGCCTCAACCCCTTTGTGTGAGGCATTTACTTGTGACTGGAATAAGTCAGCGTTGGATCAAATCTTGCGGCTATGCTCTCTCTACGTGCTCAACTGGTGTCACTTCTAGTCGTGTACCAACAGGTACAAGCTGGTGTACTGCAGTGCTCCAGAAATGCACTATGAACTCTCACGCCACTTCCTGTTTTACAAGCTGGACGTCACAAGGCCGCATACAAGACACTGGTCCGCTGTGTTCTAAAAAGGCGTGCTGTCACCGACATATTGTGGTGTATGCTCAGCATAATACTGAACCACGAGCATGTAGGGATGTGTGAGATGCTGCAAATAAATTACTGGGAGGCTTACTGCTGCCACCAGATTATGATGTACGCTCTACAGTGGGACACAAAATTCCCATAGTCTTGGATGGCAGAGCAGCTTGGTTGAGAAGGAGCATGGCCATAAGGGAACCTCTACTCCTTTCCAACTCCTCGCCATGAAGACACAATACCCTTTTAAGCTAGTGCAAATGGTGGGAAACTGTCTCATCTATTCTAGTGCCTCCCACCAGGGCATGGTGTGACCCAGCCCACTGGCATGGTTCAAGGTCACTGCCTAAACTAGTCTCTTTCAACAAGCAAGGGTTGAGTTCTTCTGGTCTCATGGGGTTGGACTGGGGATTGAAGACTCAGAGGGCCAGCGGTGGAGCTGCCTGCCTCTGCTGCTGTGGTAGCCACTCACTTGCCAACACCCTGTGGCAGTGCATAACGGTTCCTGGGCCAACCACCTGAAAACACTCTTTGAATCATGGTGGCCAACTCCCAGAGGGGAAGCCTGACTGAGTGCCAAGCCTTCTCGCTGCGTGGGCGGCGAATGGACAGCAATGCCTTCCTCTCACCTGTCCTGTGCCTGTAGGTCAACAAACATTGTTAAAGTTGCCTGTGACTCTAGGCAGTGGATCCCTTGGCTCAAATGCTGATGAAGAACACAGCTAGTTGTGAGAATTACTGTGAATTGCAGGACAGATTTATCATCAACACTTCGAACGCACCTTGTAACACCAAGTTCCTCCCTTTAATGCGCTTGCCTTAGTCATGCTTGAACTCCAGTCGCCATGGGGCACTTCCTGGGGTGTAGCTCAGGCTGCGGCAAGGGCTTCTGCTAATTTCATCCCTCCCAAGGTCAGACCTTGATTGCCCCTTGCAGGACCTCCAGCGCCTGGCCTACCCCAGTCCTGGTGGGGCATACAGGTGACCAGTCTGCCACAGGCATGAGAAAACCTGGTACGCCTGTATATATGCTGCACCTAGCACTTTTCAGTGTCCTATGGCTGTGTCAGAGTCACCAGATCCTCGGGGTCTGTGCACGTTCCCAACACTTCCACCACAAGACAGCTCCAATACTCTGATTAGATTTGTCACAGAGTCTAAGAGAGTCCAAGTGGGGAAAAGGGGGTTAGGAAGGGAACAGCTGGGAAGGAGACCTGTAGGAAGCAAAAGGTTAAAACACACAACATCAAAATTACATCTCATGGAATCAGTACTATGCTATGACTCTAAGCATCGTCATTCTGAAAACATGAACAACCTTAGAATAGCCTTAAAATGACTAGGATTTTAGATGACTAAATACCTATGGAGGAAACAAGAGAAGTTAGATAAAACTTTCAGATTCAAGTACCTTCTTTAGCATGAGAATCAGGAAACAATCTGAGTAATTTCTGAACCATCCTATGAATCTTATTTTAAGAATACATATTACGAACACACAGCATTACATCTAGAACTCTGGTCTTTTTGTGTTCTCTCAAAACATTGGAAAATGAATTGCGCACATTGCAGGTTTTTCAATAAGTATTAAACACCATATAAGGATTGTGCACCATGAAATAACACAACGTAGATTCAAGGAATAAATCACTCGACTTGTCAACTTGAGTACTACCAAAGGAATGCCTTAGAATGGTAGCGCACAGTAAATAACATTAATTAATCACGAGGAAAGAATTGCGCGTCTTGCCGATTCGAGTGCCACCATGTAACTGCAAAAAAATTGTAGCGCCCTATGAATGACATAAATTAAACACGAGGAAAGAATCGTGGGTCTTCCCGATTCTAATGCCACCATGTAGCTGCCAAGGAATGGTAGCGCACAATGAAAATCAAAGGTTAAGTCACTAGGAAACGAATTGCGCGTCTTGCCGATTCGAACGCCACCATGAAACTGCCAAGAATTTGTAGCGTACAATGAATATCAAGAATTACACACAAGGAAAGAATCGTGCGTGTTGCCGATTCGAATGCCACCATGAAACTGCCAAGGAAATGGTAGCGTACAATGAATATCAAGAATTACAAACAAGGAAAGAATCATGCGTGTTGCCGATTCGAATGTCACCATGAAACTGCCAAGGAAATGGTAGCGTACAATGAATGTCAAGAATTACACACAACGAAAGAATCGCGCATGTTGCAGATTCGAATGCCACCATGAAACTGTCAAGGAATGGTAGAGCACAATGAATATCATGAATTAATCACAAGGAAAGAATTGCGCATCTTGCCGATTAGAATGCGAGCATGCAAATGCCATGAAAAAATCCAAAACGCATAATTACACACGCGAGAGCAAATCGTTTTAACATGAAGAATTAGGCCCAAGAATTCGAGCGTCTTCAATTATGGGGTCGGTGGCCCAGCCCAACCTCCGTCTTACCGCCCTGACTAAGGATCACCACTGTAGTATGAAGCTCAGAGGCCTGGAAGGTCAAGGTAGGCCACCGGAACAGGAGCTCAGGAAGTTGCTACTGCTCTGCACCGGGACCTCTGAATAGTGAGCACGTGGAGCTGGGCTGGCTCCCTTTTATAGAGTCTTGGCCCAGCCCACAACCACACCCAGGCATGCTGCAGGGAAAGCTTCTAGAAGGCCCTGGAAAGGGACCACACCCTGACTCACTCTGAAAGCCTGCAGCAATACATTGCAAATGAACAGTATTTATAAGCACCTTAAGAATGAATCTTCTGGATGGAAATCTGCAATGCAATAGGTTAAACAATAACATATCAGTACAATGCATAAATTACATTATCTAGAGAGTGTTGAGTTTTTGCATTCTAGTCGCCCGTAGAGCGCGCACTGTCCTGGTGTTGACAGGCTGCCTGCATGCACTGCCTTGGCTGTCCACTTCAGTGTCCGGCCCTAGAATGCCCTTTCCCTCCCTGATTTTTGATGCTGATCCCCATGGTCTTTGATGTTCGATCCAGGAAAGTATGTGCAGCCAACACCCCCCTTGTGCCCTTCTGCAGCTCAGGGATCAGTTCTGGCTCCTTCATGCTTTGGCACCTGACTACGACCTCAGATCAGCATATTACTAAGCAGAGCTATATAAACTAACCAGGATTCTGTGAGGGGACAGCGGGCACCACCAGGCACTTACCTGAGCAAAACAGCCCTGGTCCCGTAACGCAACTGTCCGAATGGTAGGTGAAAACATGAAAGAAACATCTAGTTAGAAAAGGGGTGGAGATTTGGCAATTTCTGAGAGAAAGGTGGAAAAAGAGAAATGAAACAGACGAGCATGAAGTAAATGGGTGGAGACAGGAAATAAAAGGGAAAGTAATGACAGACTCTCTCTGGCAGGGAGAGAGCAGAAACAAGGTGAAATCTGGAGGGGGATGCTGAGAGAAGGGGCATGGAGCAGAAGGAAAGCAAGGAGTCAAAAAGGAGTGAACACCATAGATGAAAGGACCTGAGGAAAACCACCACCAGAGAGACAACTGCCCTTGACTGAGGAAACCTGAGAGGAGTCTGGACAACAGAGAGAGCAGAAGAACATGGAAACGAGGGATCGGAGGTCAATGAAGATGCTGGAGATATTGACGAGGAGGAGGACAGCTGGTCTGAGGAGTGGTAGATGCCACTGGCAGTCGAGAAGCAGCCACCACAACAGATTTGTGGCTAATTGGGTGAGTGACAGTTAGCTAGGTGTGGCGGAGTGTGGTTGGGACAAATGGTTACCTTTTTCTTTCTTTTCTTTACTTTTTTCTCTTTCCCTTGTTTACTGTTTCTCCTTTTGTTTATTAAGGGGGGAGATAATTAATGAAAGGGTCCTCAATACACCGACCCAAATTAAGAGCCAAAGTTTTTGTGTGGTTTAAGAAAAGAGAGAGAAAGTCCAGACACAGCCTACAGATACACATATACCATCCCAGTAGTCCTGAAAACAGGAGAAGAAAAAACCCTTTTAGTTCAAAAGACATACAGGGGGTTATTACAACTTTGGAGGAGGTGGTAATCCGTCCCAAAAGTGACGGTAAAGTGACGGATATACCACCAGCCGTATTACGAGTCCATTATATCCTATGGAACTTGTAATACGGCTGGTGGTATATCCGTCACTTTTGGGACGGATTACCACCTCCTCCGAAGTTGTAATAACCCCCTTAGTATCTTGACACAACCATTAAATAATAACAAAGACATTGACTTTTTCTCAATGTGGAAGTTCCCATTATATTTTTGTTCCTTTCTTTATTAATCAAAAACCATTATACGCAAAGCTGCCGAAATCTTATTTCTGTCCATCTTCCACAGATTCCATATGTAACAGCAAGTAAAGAGCCCAGCGCTGACTCCCCGCTGGTGGCAGGTGCAGGAAATGTATCACACTGAAGACTGACTTTATAGTGTCACTCTGGGGCTCAAGCCCTTCTGATCAAGGTTTGCCCGGGAACTGTGTTAGGCTGGTAGTAGCCCCCAGCACACAAAGATTGGGTCTTCTCTTAGCCGGGTTGCTTGGAAAGTCAGCCCAAAGTGGGAGCTAAACTCTGTATTTTTAAAAACAAATTATGTTTATTAACATTTTGATCATACATTATCCAATCAACTCATGGCATTGACATATTCTTATCTAATCCAACTATATCAGCTGTTGTAATATCCAGGTACAGTCAACGACTTATCACTTGCAGAACATGTAGTCTAGATCAACAACTAGCTTCTGCAAGTTTTCGGCTCTGTGTTTAGTCTGGGTGTCGCACAGATAATTCCCTTTGTCACATACCATGTCATCACTCCCTTGACCACGTACCAGTCTATACCTAATTCTAACCAAACTATATACACGATGGTGAAATGTGGGGTGGTGGATTGCTAACTGTGGAGGAGCGATTCAGTGTCTCCCCACCAAGGAGGGGCCAAGCCTGTGCGCCTCCCCTACGGCTTCTTTTTCGGACTGGGCATCCCCAAAATTATTAATTTGCTCCATCTCTGTGCCCCCTCATTCAGCAACAGCCGATGCCGGCCGCATCTACCCTCTATCTACCTATCTCCTCCACTCCCACAGTGCTAGGATCAGGTCCATTTATTCCACCTGCCATTAAGTTCCGTTGTGCCTCTCCCACTTCCACTACCCTCAGTTCTTGATCTGTGGCTTCCCCCAACCCCTCTGTAGAAGTTCCCACCTTTTGTTCCAGCCGTTCCCACTTAATCAGCACCTCCTCCCACAGTGGAGCAATGAGCTGCTGGTGTAATCCTCGAGCCTCTTCATGCCTCAAAACCTGTAATTCAGCCCTTGCCCATCTCGTCATGTCTTGCCTCAAGTCCCTTAAGTTGGGGCATCTGGGCGATCTCCAACCCAAGGTGATTCATCTCCTGTAAAGCACCAAAGCCAGGTCATGGAACCGGCCGCTTAGCTTCCTAGGGGCCATACAGATGGGGTCAGGACCAATGTGACATCTAATAGTCCCTCCAGATAGGCCAGCGCTGCTTTCCAAGATTGTTGGAGCTCAGGGCAGGGCCACACCATGTGGTCTAAGTCTGCATCTGGTTCACCACATCTAGGACAAACCTTAGGGTCGCCTCCGTATATGAGGTTCAGCCGGTGTGGGGTGAGGTACGTCCTGTGGATATAATTATATTGAATGTATCGTAGGTGCGTGTTTCGCGAGACCTCCCGCAGGTATGGGAGCTAAACTCCGTATAAGGCTAAATATGGATACGAAACAGATTGCTAAGAACTGCTGTAAAGGAAATTTGAAAAAAATCTTGAAGAGAGAAAGACAGGGGGAGTGTGTGTGTGTGAGAGAGAGTGCGTGAAACTGTCAAGAAGTAAATGGGTTGGATCCGTGCAGTGCAGCCAGAGGATTCAACATGGTGGAAAAGTCAGTTACCCAGGAGGGTGGATCCCCTCTCTGAGACAGCCACGAGGGTGCACCCAGCCACTACAGGTTGCATTATCTCCTCGGTGGTGCGCACCAACTAGCTCCAGGTCAGCTGGGGAGGCTTCAGGGTGGAAGGTGGCTCACCGCTCCAGTTGAGAGTTTTACAGTCTCCTGACAGCAGTTTAGCAGTGTTTGTGGGCCCGGGGGATATTGACTGCCCTCCCCCAACAACTGCCTGGGCCCCTCTTAGGGTGCACTGAATGGGTAAAGGAGACAGGATGCACTTTTCCTGCAGCAACTGTTGACTTGGTTGGACTGAGCTTAGTGGGCCTGACCGCCTTCTGCTATCAGGCAGGGAGGCCCATGCCAGATGCCAGGGGTCTGCAGAAATGTCAGTTACCTACCTGACCCGTCTTGGAACGCAGGCCAAGGAGTCTAGCACATGCACAAGCTGGAGGACTGATCGAAACCTTGTGATGAAATGAAGGTGAGCGCTGGTGCACTCTAGCTGAGGTGGGATCCCACTGAGGGGAGTGCACTACTGGCCTGTCGTGTCTCAGTCAGTTGGTCCTAAGAGATGGGTGAGCACCAATCAAAAGACATCAGTTGCCTCCGGTAGATGAAAGGGAGTTGGGGTCAGATCTCCAAATACAGAGTGGCAGAAATTGGAACCTTTGTGGCATACAGTATTGTCACACAAACGATCCAAGAGAAGCCAGAAAAAGGGCCCTGGAAGAGTTCTCCCCGAAAGTGGGGCAGAGCCGTGAAAGAGTCATGGTTCTGACGGCATCCAGTGAGCTCTATGATGCACCTTTGAAATCCCAGGGAAATGGTCTAATTATCTCACTGGGCTGCCCCCATATCTGAAGCAGGTAAGCAAGGTGAACACCCCCTGGAATGTTAGAACAATGTTGGTAAGGACATTCAGCAAGCTAAAATCGTAACTTCAGTATAAGGATTATCTCTAAGAGCTGGGTCGGTCTGGCTGGTGTGCAACGTGGGCACCTGCTGCACCTGGACGAGGCGTCACCTTTTAGGGCAGCAGCAACTCTGGATGTGAATTGGGCCTTTCCTGTGAATCGCCTCCACTTCTGTTGTCGCCTCTCCCTCTCAAGTGCACGTTGCAGGCTTTCTGCTTTGGCCAGATCCTAGCAGTTGATTTAAAACTGGTGCAGACAATGTGAATCCGACTGTTTAATTAAAAAAAACATAGCAAAGGCCTGAGGTGGGTGTTGACACACTGTGATTTCTGCCCAGTGCACTGGATGTCAAAATGAAGAAATTCAATGAAACCTGGGTAGGCTGCCGGAGTAACAATGACTCTCTTAACCCTGTTCTCAGTCATAGTGTGCCGAAATCCTAGTTACTACTGGCAACTATCTGTATACCACTGTACTCTGAGTAGAAGTCTATAGAAATAGGCCAGACAAAGTTCTATCATGGCCTTGATTATGATAGCGAGAAATTGTGATACTATCAATATAAATTCCAGATCAGGTAGTTCCTGGTAGTGAAAACCCAGCTAAGGTGGTGAAAAAAGGTGCTGTCTTTTCCACAAATCATTAACCTCCTTACTGATTTTGTCAACTCTACACTTAAATCCAGCAACACAATGAATAACAATGAGTCGAATCTCACTGTGACTCTGATATTTTAATAGAAGATGAGGAAACTTTAAACCTCAGTGAAAGTATTGAATGTGTGGCCTCATTAGCCAAGAGTAACACTATTGCACCAAGACTTGAGAAATTGCCATGTGTTTATGAGATCAATGATAAATCCAATAATGAGCAACGCAATTTCACCCAAAAAGACACTTGCTGGAAATACCCCAATGAAAAAAAACAACTGTGATTTATGTGGGTACCTAATGGAAACCTTCAAACAACTTATAAAGCATGTCTCCAATAAACATAAAGGATTCTACCAAAAACAAAGGACCATATTTACAAGTGACTTGGCTGCCAGTGCGTCACTTTTTTTTACACACCGACAGCCCAGGATGCAGACCCATATCTACAAGGCCACACAAAGCCACTTTGTATGGCTTTTCATGGTATTACAGATATGGTAAGGCAACACAGCACAAGTCGCTGCGTTGTGTTGCTCTGCACCAAAGAGGCGTTCCATGGATGTTGTGGTGGTGTTCCCATGCAACATGCATGAATTTTGATGCATCAAAAGCCTACGCCTCCCCATGGGAGGCATAAGGGAGACACAACAAGGAGAAATACCTTTATTTCTCCATATTTGTTCCTTTTTTCTATGTGTGCTGCGTTCTACAAGCTTAATGGAACGAATAGCAAAAGATATGCAAAAGTAAAGGGGAATTAGAAGGAATATCAGGCAATGTTAAAAAAACAAAAAAAGAAAATTGCCGGGATCATCACTAATGGAGCACAAGATGCCACTTGCCAAATCAGTGCAGATGATATCTTTCAATATTGCAAAGATATTTTTGAAAAACAGAATAAGAAACATCCAAAATTCATCCCTATTGACAGAATACCGGAAAATTGGGATTTTTTAAAATAACTGAATCAGTTGACGACTCTAACGTAAATAAAGCAGTGGGGCCTGACAACACTGGCCTAAATGATCTCTACAATGTCCACAAAAAAGAACCAACGCTGCAGACTGTTAGAGCTGGCATCCTGGACATGGTTTCCCCTGTCTTTTTGCCTCTGCTTCCTGTATTTTAGACTGTGTGCTGGATTTCGTTTTTGGTGGTTGTTGGTACTCTGGGTACTTTACCACTGCTGACCAGTGCTAAAGTGCAAGTGTTCCCTGTGTAATTTGTCGTTATAATTGGTTATCCCTGATTGGTATAATTGATTTACTAGTAAGTCCCTAGTAAGGTGCACTAGAGATGCCCAGGGCCTGTAAATCAAATGTGACTAGTGGGCCTGCAGCACTGATTGTGCCACCCAGATGAGTAGCCCTATAAACATGTTTTAGACCTGCCACTGCAGTGTTCGTGTGTACAGTTTTGCACTGCCAATTCAACCAACGTTCCCTTTTACTACATGTAAGACACACCTAAGGGAGGACCTAGGTAGCTACATAGGAAGGGTGCAGTGTATTTAAAAGGTAGGACATGTACTGGTGTGTTTTACATGTCCTGTGAAATACTGCCAAATTCGTTTTTCACTTTGGCAAGGCCTGTCTCCCCCAGAAGTTAACATGGGGACTGCCTTTGAATATCTTTTAAGTGCAGTTTCCCGTTGGGGGCAGATGGAGAAATGGATTTGGAGTCTCGGATCTCACACTTTAAAAAAACATCTTTTGGTAAAGGTGGTTTTTGGATTGTCTGTTTGAGAATTCCACTTTTAGAAAGTGGACATTTTCTTGCTTAACCATTCTATGCCTCTGCCTGCATGTGGAATCCATGTCTGGGTCAGACTGACAGTTGGACTGTTTGTGAATTCCTTCTAGACAGTGACACAAAGGGAGCTGAGGTCTGCATATCCTGATGGGTCTTCCTGGGCTAGAGTGGGAGGGAGGAGCTGACACCTACACCTGAAAGGGCTTTGCATGTGCTCACACATTTCAGTCTCCATCCCCCTTGGAGCGTGTTTAAAGCCAGACCTCAGCAGGATCTTGTGAACAACAAAAACTTACCTTTGAGGTTTGCTTACTTCAAAGGCAGAAATGAGTATTAGAACACTTCTCGATCAAGAGGAAACTCTGCCAAGGAGAAGAGCTGAATTGCTGGAGGAGGAGTACTGCCCCTTTGCTGTGTGTGCTTTGCTGGGTTGGCCTGTAGTTACATTTGCTGCTTCTGCTTTCAATACCCAATTTGATGCCATTGTGGTTTGGGAACCACCCCAAGACCCAGACAGAGGTGAGATCCTTCTTAGGTCTCACTGGTTACTACAGAAGGACCCACTCTTAAAAAGAAAATAGTGCCCTTGGAACCTGGCTCACCCGGGGGCCCGCGCTTTTTAAAAAAAATATATTTTTTGCTGCAGATTCGAAAATGTTTCAAAAAATGCTTTTTAGCCCTGGGGGGTCCCTTTGGGGTGTTCATGCCTTGGCCCCTTTTGTACTTTTTATTCTTTTTTTCTAGGACTCAGCTTCAGCGAAAGTCACAAGATGGCTGCCAACACTTCCTTGTTAAAGTTTTGGCAGCCAATCAAATCTCAGCACGAGAACAGTAGGGTCGCGAATCCTTCCAGTCCCTAGATATACAAATTTAGATTTCCTCACATTTTCAAAAAGTACTAAACATATTTACACCAAATAACAAAAAGGCCTCTTTGTGGACCAATAACTAACTACCTGTCTGCCAAATTTGGTGTAACTCAATTCAGTGGTTTTTGCGCTATCGCTGTTCAAAATCCCTATGGAAAAATTAATGGGAAAACACGTTTTGGGACCCCCCTTTTTCTCGGCCCCTGCTTGACAGATCACCCAGAAACTTTCCAGGCAGCAGCTGAAGTGAGCGCCGTATTTTCTTGATAGATTTTGTGAAGATTCATCAAACAGCGCCAAAGTTATTAGCAAAACAAAAAATGTTTTTTTCTGTAGAAACTAGGTCCTAACTAAAACTACCTACTGGCTATCGCAAATAGGATATACATATATCTCCAAATCCAGGGAGGTTGCGCACTCTAGGAGAATATAGTTCATTTTATTGTATTCTCCAGCAAACAAAAAGTGAGTCTTGACGGCTTAGCGCCTTTCTCAATGTCAAATAAACCGGCTTGATTTCATCATTTAAATACTTAGTTACATTTCACTGGTCGACAGAAAAGTGTAATCAACATGGTTAACGCACTAACATGTCTCAGTAATCAAGAGTTTGTCATCAAAACATACCAGCCATATTTAAATTACAATATTATGTTAAAAAATAACATTTATAGATAATCTCTTTTCAAAGTATAATAATTGTTGCCCTTGCCATGCACACTGTTGGTATCAATGATGTAATTCCAGATGTCATTAGGGAAGTTATCAATGCAGTCATTGAACATGCTAGGGGTCATGTTATATGTGAGGGTAGAAGCAGTGCAGGACGAGGGCGAGTGTTTAACTTTAAGGCAGAAGTTTAAGCTACATGAGATAACTATAACTGTTGAATTTCAGTGGTGTGTATTGTTTAAAAACAGTGGGGGTTATTCCAACTTAGGAGGAAGTGGTAATCCGTCCCAAAAGTGACGGTAAAGTGACGGATATGCCACCAGCCGTATTACGAGTCCATTATATCCTATGGAACTCGTAATACGGCTGGTGGTAAATCCGTCACATTTGGGACGGATTACCACCTCCTCCAAAGTTGGAATAACCCCCTGTATGTTTTAACTGACATTTTCCCCTAACTATATCATCACTTTAACCTTTGTTTTCTCTGTGAATTTCTGTTTCTTTAATGTAAAATAAGAAGTTCATTGCAGCACAAAAAATTGGGTATGGCGCAAAGCCTCGCCCTGGCATCCAACCCCCATTTTTGTTCATTTTTGTTGGGGTTTCATGGAACTCTGGATCCAGCATAACACCCCTCGGGAAGCATCAGGAGTATCATGCTGGATGTCGCAGTGGATCCGCGAATCCATGGAATTCCCCCCAAAATAATTTTTAAAATTTGCCCCCCGTCTATCACTACAAGGCCCATGAGGTCAGAGTCCCCCTACCATTATACCGTTTTGTTGTACTTTTTAGGGCTTGGGCTTAAAATCCTGAACTGAATTACACCAAACCACAAAAAGCACACTTTCTAGACCAAAATCTTGCTCTCTGACAAGATTGGTGTAATCCCGTTCAGCCATTTTGGCTGTAGCTGTGACTAATTTTTCTACGGAAAAAGTGAATGGGGAAAACGTGTTGGGACGCCCCATTTTTCTCGGCCCCCTCTTGACTGAAAGATTGCAGGATTCTGCTGAGGTGGATTAGACTTTTTTTTTAAGTTTTGTGACGATTCCTGCCAAAGTTATTTTGAAACCAAAAAATGCTTTTCCTATGGGGTCTAACTATGTGTGATTTTAAGGCAAACCAAGTTCCACAGGAAGAAAATATGAAAACTTTGAGGAGTCTGGCGCTGAGGCAGAGAAGTGTGGAATATTCCACCTATCAATTATATAGGGTAGAAACTTATGCCTTGTGTATAGTTTTTTGCACTCATTATCCCTAAATGGGAGAACTTTGAGCTACTCCCAAGTAAGCTACACTAGATGGTTTCCCGGTTTGAAAGCATTCGTTGATTATTACATCGTTTTGATCTGAAACTTCCAAGCTCTTGCAGATTAAATGTGATCATTACGCTCAGGTAGTAACAATGATCCATCAATGTGAGCCTCAGTGGCTGATGCAGATAATTTACTGGTGATTAGATCACCAATTAGTCTTAGCTGGTCATCTGCTAATTGAATCAAGCTAAAAGGACACTAACGTGCTTTGATCTTGAGAATTGATTGCCACAAGGCAGACTCTTGGCAATGTTCACTGGAATTCAATACACCGCGTCGAGAGCTGTCACCGCAAGTACACAAAGTAGTACAGAGTATGGAAGAGAGAGTAAAAGGTTCAACGATTCATGAAGGATTAACAGAAAGATACAAAAGAGGCGGCAGAAAATATTGGCATTTTTATCATCGTTTCAGCTATTCCCAATAGGTGCGGTTAGGCGTAAAACAATTGCTGCTATCAAAATGAAATATTAGAGAGTTGCTACATTTGAGAAAAGAATGAAAGTAAGCGGTTCATCGGAAACTAGTGGCTCACTTATTGCTACTATGGACAGTTGCCTAGTTTCACGTTTGGTTGTGGGAGGTCCTCCATCGATTACATTTTCTCCTTAGTTTAATGTAAGTGCACAGGAGCGGGCCCATATTTCTCAGACTTCCATTGCGCTTCCCAGGACTAGATCATCAAATCACTGCCACATGAAATAACTAAACCACCTATAACGTATTCACTAGGAGTGAGACTACAGACATTACTGGATTGCGTTATAATAACGTGCGGGCTCCAGGATTCTCACAACGCTCACCCCAGTTAATGGCCACGGACTTGTAATTACTGTTTTAGAAATTGCAAATGACAGTTCAATATTTCCTAAGACTCGGAACATTGGGGTTGTTTGTGCATTTTTAGGTCTGGCGATAGTCAAGAGCTTCTGAATTACTGTACTGGTATATATATATATATATATTCTTACTTAGCTGGGCTTTCAACAAGCACTCTTCATTCATTGGTCTGTTGGTGTGTTATTTACATTTTTCGTCTGCTCGCTACACCATACAATATGGGGCAATGGGTCCGTCCACTTCAGCCATGGGCTAATTTCACTTTGGCTGATGCGATTCTGCTCTTTCACAAGGAGCATATCAACAAACAGAGTACTTCCCTTCTGTGACAGGGACTAATATGGCAATCTGTGCTTTTTTTTTAAAAACATTATTTTTATTAGAAAAATGGCAAGAATAAATATGATATACCAAACGCAGACTAGGAATAAACAGTACAAGCGGGGTACAAGCTTTGAAACCATATTGTTTATTGCCCAGTAGTAGCATCATGCCTAAGTCTAACTCCATTGAGTCGTTATCAGTGTTTCATTATCCATTAATGCAAGCGCATGGAAGGGTTGTTGGGGGGGGAGCCACACATGGGCTGCTCCTATATTTGTTCCACTTTCCCACACTTTCACCCATTTCTGTGGGTACCCCCAACTTTCATAGGTGACCTTCTCCGCCAGCATGCACCAGTCCATAATCTGGCGATGTTTCTCTTTGCAACCAACATGCCCAATGTTACCAATAGAATTTCAGATCTCTTGAGAACTGTGGCTTCCCATATGTTTAACTGACACCACTTAATCGAGGGACACAATGCAGCGCCATAGAGGTCGCTTAAGCATGCAATTACAGATGACCAGTAATGCTTGATTTCTGCACATTCTCAAACGAAATCTGGAGCAGATCCCCACTTCCCTCGGGGATGCCAGTGTGTCTCCCCGTTCCTCGTCATCTAGGCGTCCCACATCCTGTTCCAATTGCATTTTAAGGTGTTGGGGTGGGTCTGGGGAGTTGTTTAATAAAGTTCTATATGTGAAATAGATGACTTTTTTATGTAAGTGTTCCTCTAGCAACCTGCGTTCCAGAGGGGAGGGCTCCTGCAGTTCCGACCCTCCAGGGAGTGCCGAGTGTAATGCATGCCGCACCTGGAGATATCAGTAGTGCTCGGAGGGTGCCAATTTATACTCCTCCTGCAGGTCCTGAAAAGTAAGTACCTCGTTGCCCTGCCAAAGGTCCCTAACTCTTTATATGCCATTGAGGTCCCACTTTGCAAATTTGGGGGGTCCCAAAGTGGGGTTGCCTGGGTTAGCCTTCCCTCCCATCCCAGAGCTTAGAGCACGGAGTGCCAGTGACCGATGGTCACAGACATGGGTCCCAGGTTGTGAGTCAGTTTGTAGGGGGCGTAGATGGCCCTCAGTTACCCTCCCGGGTGTAGCAGTTGTCTGTCCATTCAGTATGCTGGTTCATCTTGTGGAGTGTGCATCCAGTAGTTTATGGTTGTCAGTTGCGCCACGCAGTGATACTTCCCAATGTCGGTAAGGGAGACCTCCATCTTACCACTCTCTGGTCAACGTAACTAATGCTATCCATGCCTGACCCCTATTCCATAAGGGGGTTCTAAGCTCACTGTCTATTGTCTTGTAGTAGTGTTGAGGGACAGGGTACGACGTGTTGTGTAGAACGTATAAAAAACGTCGCAGGGCCATTATTTTGAATAAGGCGGCCCTCCCCAGCAGTGACAGTGGCAATGACCTCCAGTGCTGGACGTCTCGTCGGAGCTGAGTCAGAAGGGGGTCCAGATTGTGGGAGTAATAGCGGGCTGGGTCCGTGGTCACTTAGATACCTCAATACTCGAAGCCTGCAGTTACTATTTTAGCAGAGCAGACCCATAGTTGCCAGTGTGGTCCGCCCTTGAAGATGTAAATAATGGACTTTGTCCAGTTTATTTGATTGCCGGAGTATTGTCTGAACAGGGTCAGTATATGCATTATCCAGTTAAGGACGGCAAAGGGTTCCATGACTTATAGCAAAATGTTGTCTGCATAGAGCGATATTCTGTCATCCTAGTGTTCTGTCCAACTAATCCCCTTGAGCAGGAGATCCATCCTCCCCCACGCCGTCAGTGAATCCAGAGCCAGTGCAAACAGCAGGGGAGAGTGTGGGCACCGCGCTTGAGGGCAAATGTCTTTGACCGCGTGCTGTTCACCACACCTGTGCAAGGGGGAGGAGTAGAGGAGTTGTACTCATGCTCTGAATCAGGGACTGAAGCTCAGTCTTTCCAGTACTGCAAAAAGGTATGCTCATTCAAAAGTGTTCAAAGGCCATATGAACATCAAGTGAAATGACCACTGCATCCTCTCGCAATGGCCCACGCTGAGTACTCTGTGGAGTCTCCGGCGGTTCAGTGCTGTATTTCGGTTTGGCATAAAGCCAGACTGGTCAGGGTGGATCAGTGTGTGCATGATCAGAGTGAGGTGGGAAGCCAACACTTTAGCCAATATCTTGACCTCTGTGTTGAGTAAGGAGATCTGTCGGTAGGAGCTGCATTCTCCTTCTGGTTTCCCTTCCTTTCGTTTGACAACTATGGAGGCCAAGCATTTGTCAGGGGGCAGTTCGCCCTGGGACAGGCTTTCTTCACACATCTTTTTTTGGGTGGGAGCAAGTTTGATAGCTGTCTGTTTATAAAGTTTGAAAGGGGCTCCGTTGGGACCCATCGCCTTACCTGCAGATTTCTGGTGGCTCCCACTATCTCCTCCGGTGAAAGTTCTTTCTCTAAGGTCTCTCTGTCCTCAGCAGACAAGGCACAGAGAGGGATATCTGCCAACAATTCACATGAGTCCTCTCTCATGGCTGTGACCCCCAAGGAGAGAGTTTGGTGTAGTAGTTCGCAAAGGTCTCTGCTATCCCCTCTCTGTCGCTAATCAGTTGACCTGTCATAGGCCAGAGTCCCCCAAACCTCCTAGGTGCTGCCTCACATCTACCTAGCAAGGCCAGGAGTTTCCCCACATTGTTTCCGGCCTCGTAGAGTCGGTGCTGGATCGCTCTGTGATAAGTTTTAGCTGCCTCCTGTGCAATATTCATGTTGTTTAACAGGCATAGTATGCTTCCAGAGCTAAAATCTCCCATTCCAGAGCCTCCATTTTTCCCCATTTTTCTTCCTTTTGCCCCACTACTGTGGAGAGGGCTATTCCTTTGATTACTGCCACGCCTCCCATACTGTCTGTGCCAAGTCTACTGAGAAAGCGTTCTCCTCAAAGTAGTGGCCCATCGCCCCTGTAAGTGTAGCCCTGACCTTCTGCACCTTAAGGTACCATGGATTTAGTACTATCTGTTGGTGGCCGCCACCACCCCTTGAGCCATTGACCATCCATAAGGGGGTCCGACATGCCACTCGCTAGGTGGTAGATCTCTTGTACTTGCTGCAGTTGGTGGGACAGTGCGATCATGTAGTCAATCCATGACAGGCTGTTATGCGCCACAGAAAAAAGTGTTTGTCAGTTGGGTGGTGGGCTGCCACACATCCATAAGGTCCTGGGTGGCAAGGAAGTCGCCCAGTGGTTGTCATGTTGGATTTGTCTGTCTGGGGGTTTGTCGATCCGTAGCGTTGCAAAGTGTTGCATTAAGGTTGACTCCCATTATTAATTCCCCATTGGGAATATCCAAGAGGAGGACATTTAACGATGGGAGCATGTTATCATGTAGGCATGGGGGTTGTACACTGGAAGTATATTTATTACAGTTCCCTCCCAATTCCCTGGAAGGGCGACATATAGGTCCTGGTCATTGGACTGGTGTGTCGGATGCCAAAAGAGAGAGATTTCCTCACAACAACATCCACCCTTTAGAGGAGGTGGTGTATCCGGCGTGGATAACCATTTTGTAGCCCCCATCTATCTAGTACGCAACATTTATTTCCAAAGAGGTGGGTCTCCTGCAGGACAGCCACATCACCGAAATGCCTCTTGAGGTACTGTAGGACCACCCCCCTTCTAATCTTATCCCCATGCCCATTAAAATTCCAGGAGAGGAAATGCAGTGTCGTTGTGTTAATCTGGGTGGCCTTATTTGAGAATGTGTGGGCTGCCATGTAGTATCGTGGACTGGGGTATAGAAACTGTTGGCTGTGACTCTTGTGGAGAGGCAATGTCACGTTGTGCTGATATGTACATCGCTGCTTCTTGCCTTTACTTCAACAACAGCAATAAACAAACAACATTCCCCTGTAACTGCTCCCCCCTCCCTGCCTCCCTGCATTTCGGGTCCTGAACTACCCCCCCCCCAATTGTGCAGAGTGCCTATCGCCCTTACTGAACATAAATCTGAAAAGGGGAGTAGTTCACACCCGCAGTTCCCTTCGCCCTTTGAGGCAAGTCTGCAATTACCAAGGTGCATTCATCATCAGCCAGATTTTTCATGCAAGTCGTGGCTAATGTGTGAAAAACTAGAGTGCTCAGGAGGGCCACACGTGTGTGTCGCCGGGGGTGTCTCTGAGTGGCTGGACTCAGGTTGTGCACGCAGTCCATTCCAAGCAATGTTCCTGGGTTGAGTCTAGTTGGGGAGATCAGTGGTCCAAGTCTGGTGGGTCAGGGCTATGCCGCGGCCCCTCTACCGAGTGCCGTTGTTCCAACAGGGGTGGGGTGGGCGTAGCTCTTTTCACTGCCTTCTGGATCGGTCTTTTTTTCTCATATTACCCACCCTCTTCCAGCCCTCAAGCTAGTCCCATGCTGCTTCTGGGGGGGGAGAAAAAGTGGTTCTTGCCATTGGCTATTACTCGGAGTTGCACCGTGAATAGCTTTGAGTACGTAAGGTCCCGTTCCCTGAGGGCTCTTTTAACATTGAGAAAGCTGTGGCGTAGTCTCTGTACATGGATTGTGATATCAGGAAAGAATGTGATGTTTGCGTTACCATTCCGAAGGGGTGGTGCACTTCTCGCCATCTGGAGGATTACATCCCGGTCTCAATAATTAAAAATCCTCGCAACGATGGGGCTAGGTGTAGGTCCCGGCTGTGGGGGGGTGCTAAGCACTTGGTATGCTTTTTCCACTGAAAAGTAATTAGAGAAACATTGTGGCTGCAATTGCTTCAGGATTAAGTCTTCTAGGAAGAGGTCCATTGCTGGACCTTCTCAATTCTCTGGCACACCGATTATATGGAGGTTGCTCTGGCGGGAGTGCCCGTCGTAGTCTTCGAGTTTTGTCTCCAGTGTGGCAGTGGTTGTCTTGAGCATCCTGACTTGCTCTTTGAGGGCCACTGTATTGTCATTGAGTGTATTCAAGGAGCCCTCATTCTCTTTGACTCTTGCACCCAGTTTATGAAAATCCGCTCTCATCAAAGCAACTTCCATCAAGACCGTGTCAATCTTGCCTTTTAGAGCGCCTCGCACTCCCTGCAGGGCTGCCATTATATCCTTTAAGGTTAAGTTGTTTCCTACTGGGGTCATAGTTCCTGCTTCCAATCGTGACTCTTCCATGCGTAGGGTCCCAGGAGCGTTTCTGGGCTGTGTGAATTTACCCAGTGTCATTTGATGTCCATTTTTACCGACCTTGCCTTGTCATGTTCGCGGCGGGCCTGGGGATATGTGGTTGACTGAGGTAAATAAGATGGAGGGAGGCCGAAGGTGTGTCGTGTGTTGCTTCACGTTGGTGGATCGTTTGCCTTGGGGGGGTAAAATGCAATTTAGTGAGAATCACCCCTCTAATGCCAGTGGCGTGTGCCCATCCCAACTGTGCTGTCTGGCAATTGCAACCTAAAAGATCGGCACTGGGGCATCACCCTTCTTCTGTGATACATATGGGGGGAACATTGTTGGGCACAAGGCGCATCTCCCCCAAATGGGTGTTGAGGCAGTAGGTGGGCCAATAGTCTGGGCCTCTATGTTTATAGAGGGTACTGTCCACTCTCTATTGGAACCCCTGGGACCCTCTGACAGCCCAGGTGGCTGTTCCCAGGGGGCTCCCCGCTTGTCTTGTCTCATCAGACTCACCAAGCACTCTGGGAGGCAGAGGGCTTATCCAGGGCAGCACCATCAAATCCCCATCTCTGGGCCCATAGGGGCGTCACCACCCTTCTTCGGAGGTCCTGCTCTGACAGAACTGGCCCGGCATCGGGTGTGGTGCAGATGCAATGGTCCCCGCTGCTGTGTGCCTTGATGACGCCATGTGGGTGTGGGGCCGAGGAGTGTCGCAACCGTCCCCACCCTCGTCGATGCTCCAGGCCTCCGCGACACTCGATGCCGCGGGTGCACCTCTGATGTAGACCCCGGCGCTGTGGTCGGCTCCGTAGAGTTCCGGGGCCGCAAAAATGATTCCTTAGTTGCCGCAGGGCAAAGCCGCAACTGTTGCCACGGTGTTCGACTTGAGACCGGATAGTTGTGCCAGATTTAGAGGGAATCACTCAGGGCTCGGCGGGAGCTCTGCTACTGTGCGGCCATTGCAGTCGGCGGTTAAGTCTACTGGTGGAAAGGAAAAAACCTAAAGAGACTAAGGGCCTCATTACCACCCTGGCGCCGGCAGTAAGCTGGCGTTAACACCGCCAACAGGCTGGCGGTGTTCTGACAGCTATTATGGCCGTGGCGCAAGCCACGGCAGTAAACACCGCCATAGAAAGGCTGGCGGTAAGGAGGACTTGTCATGGGCAGTGCAGGGGCCCCAGGCATAGCCTTGTCGCACATTTCACTGGCCAAATGTGCGACGGGTGCTACTGCACCCGCTGCACATCAGCATTGCCGCCGGCACTATTACTAGCCGGTAGCAATGTTGATGTGACTTTTACGCTGGGCCAGAGGACGGTAACACTGTTACCGTCCTCTGGCCCAGCGGAAAAGTCATAATAGGGAGCCAGAAATACCACCGGCACTGGCCGTATTCTGGCTCCCGCAGCCTCAGTAGGCTTTTTAAAAGACCGCCGATGTTGTAATGAGGACCTATGTGACCAGTCAGGTTTTTAAGGACTTCCTAGCTAAGGGCAGGCTCACCTCTTGTCACAGTGATAAAGGCAGTGAATACCACACCATAACAAGGCTCAATCACACATTGTTGCCTGTTTGAACCCAAGGATCACTTAACTGATGCCCAAGTGAAGAAAATTTAGAAACATAAATCGAATAGGAGGCTATTCATAAAGGTAAACTTACATGTAGATAAATTTAGATGTGTAAGTTTAATCTTTCATTTTGTAGCAAATTTACTACTTTTGGCTATTCGTCATTTACAAGTGTACATTTACTACAAAGTGTAGACTTACAGGAGTCCACCCCCTGAAACCAGGGCATGGAGCCTAATTTACGAGTTTAAAATTACTACTTGTAACTTTTCATATGTAGATGAAGAGCACTTTATGGCAGAGCATAGGGAAAAGTTAAAAAGTCTATTCAACTTTGAAAAAAAACAATGTAAATATGTATGTTAAATATTTATATCAATTATTTTTCTATATTTATATTAAATACAGAATAAAATTATAAAATGCTTTAACACTATTAACTTAATTCTATATTAACTATTTCATTAATTTAAATTATTTTTAAATCTATATTTAAAAAACTCCTCATGTAAAAAGTTTTCATTTGTTTATATGTAGTAAACATTTTAACATAAAGTATACAATTAATTTAATTAATTAAAAAGTGACATTTATTTTTAAATTAAAAAGTTTATTAAACATTAACTAAATCATTTTTAAAAGATTTAAAAATACGAATTATATTTGTTTATTTTTTAAAAATGTAATTCAATGTACACATTGTTAATACATTCATTATATTTTAAGAACTGAATAAACTAATATATTTTAGCATTATTTCCTATGAGGTATTATTTTAAGTCTCTGGGAGGGTGCTGCAGTACCAATGGCTGACCATTTGTACTGCTTGGCTTACTCCATGTCTGAACAGGATTACATTTAGTACTGTATTTGGTCCTTTTCACCTGTAGTACCCTTAGAAGAACAGTTTGTGAATAGCAATGGGCTTACTCTTGGGGGTGTGTACAGGTCCCTCTATAAACCCCTCCTTAACCTTTGCATAACCCCTCTTTACTACTCCCAAAACCCCTCCAATTTGGTAGTAAGTATTGACCATTTTACAGCCACTTCCTTGTCGCTCTCACATTTACTACTAAAAGATAGGCGTATATGTGTAGAGGCCTCCATAGTCAGGGTGGAGATTTCTGCACAGATAAGATGAGAGAGATGGAGGAGGAGGCAGTCGTGGCTCACTGCGCAGTAAAGTGGTGGGCCGGCACGTGGGGGGGGGGCGCCAAAAACATTTAATAAAAAAAAAACTTACATTCTCAGCTCCTACTTTCATGCCGCTCCTCTGTCCTGGTCCCTGGAGGCACAAGCTCCCAACCTGCCTGCGGCCAATCCCAACACTGCTCAGAGCAGCATTAGGATCGGCTGGGGCAGCCCACCAGGGCGCGCCCAGGCAGACTGGGAGCCTGTGCCTGCTCTCTCCAGCCAGGCAACACAGTGCCGGTTTGGAGAAACCACAGTTCGCATGTGTGTTTCACCAATCCGAGACAGCTGGCCAAACACACATGCACATTTGGCTGAATGCACAGTGCACTCCCCCTCGTCCCTGTCGTCCCCCTTGGACCCACCTCTTTAACAATAAAACGAGAATAAACACAGTTTATTATTGTTTCATTGTTAAAGGATTGATGCTGCTCACAGGGGGCGACGCTCCTCTGCCATAACGGGGGCCTTTATATGTAGGTTTGTGAATAAAATTTGTTATATGTGAGTAGTACTGTTGTAGTACTACTAAACATACTATAAAATGCAGTGTGTGATGAGGTCCCTTAGATTTCCTACGTTGTTTGACCAGCAGCCAGTGCAGCACCATAATGGCTGGAGATTTTGGAATTTCTGCCATAAAGCCAGTCTAGTTGCATTATTTTAGACACATTGTAGTTTGCGGTTGAAATAACCAGGTAGGGCCAAATAGACTGTGCTGTAGTAATCCGGGTGTGCTGAAGTGATCGATTTCCAATTTGGGCCTTAATAGGAAAAGCAAACAGTTTAAGAATGCGTTTTAGCAACCTTAACTGAAAAAACAGGTTTGTGCTATAACCTTGACTTGCACAGCCACTGCTAGTGCAGAGTCAAAGTTGACACCCACCTTTTTCACACAGGGGCCAGAATAAGGCGTAGTTCCCAAAGAGGGTGGCCAGAAAGGGAGATGCCAAAATGCAGGTGGTGTAACAGGGCTAAAAAGCTATGTTTTGTCTTCGTTTAATCTGAGGCAGGTGGCACTCATCCAACCTGCTGCATTAGAAAGCCAGTCATATAGTCTGAATATACACTTGGGCATCCCTCAAGATTGCCCTCAAAATCTGGATGTCATCAGCACAGCGAAAGAGACCAAAACTGGAGGAGTTTGATAAAACATACAGATTAAAGGGGAAATCATTGATCCCTGCGGGAGTCAGCCGGGTACCGTTCTGACAAGAGGACTAAAAAGAAAAAAGCCTCACATGATAAGTTCTATTAGTCAAACATTTGGAAAAACAGGTCATTGCACTATCACTGATACTCAACATCTCCAATCTCTTCAACAGAACAGAATGATGGAACTTGTCTCAAGCCCCCAACAGATCTAGTAAGCGTAAAGGGGCTTTATTATCCGCATACCTGCATAGATTGCCCAAAACTGTGACAACTGCACGGTTGGTGCTGCAGACCAATCAAAAGCCCTGTTGGGCATGCTGACGCAATTGGTCTGCTTCTACAACAAGCTTTGGCAAAGCCAATAGGTTTTGTCTTTGCGACCTATTGACTTTGCTAACGGTATTCAACAACGTTGTACAGCATCCGCCATGCTGCATGGCAAAAAAAGGAACAAATAAAAGTACTATGCAAGGAAGCCACATTATTTTTTCGCATAAGTGCCTACTGAATGATGCGGGCGCCTTTTTTCCTTTTTATTTACCAAGTTAGATAGGTAAATGAAGAGAAAAAAGTAGTGCAGGAGGTTTTTTTTTAAAAAAAGACTGCGGCAAGCAACACTGAGGGAGTGGTTGGGGGGAGCAACACTAACTTTATGGGGGCATTAGCAACACGAAGGGCGGGAACAGCAACATGAAGAGAAGGAGTAAGATAAGCACAGGGTGAGAGAGCAGTGAAGAACAGGCGATGGAGTAGTACATGTGCAAGAAAGTAACCTGGGGGAGAGAAGCAACGAGCGCAAGCTCAAAACAGATGAGGTGAGGGAGATTAACACAGGCACCAGATACCAACACGGAGTGCTGAGGGGAGAGAAATACAGGAGAGGTGGCTGGAACACACACGCACTCCCGGTAAAGTAAGGAGTGGAAGGACACAAACATTAAGGCAATGCCATGTTGTTCACCAGTGTGGCTGCTGTTCCACATGGCTAAAAGTTATCGCATAGAGGAGACTGTCGTAGAGTGGAATGGCAAAGAGTGGAGTAGAGTGTTGTGTAGTGGAGTGGCAGAGAGTGTTGTGTATTGGAATGGCATGGTGTGGAGTCGCATAGAGAGGCATACACTGGAGTGGGGTAGAGTGCACTGGTGTAGAGTGTTGCAGAGTATAGTGGTATAGAGTGCAGTGGCATTGAGTACAGTGGCACTGAATTCAGTGGTGTACAATGCAGCATCATAGAATGTAGTGTTGTAGATTTGGGTGGTGCATAGTGGAGTGCAGAGTGGGGTGTCGCAGAGATGAGTGGCATAGATTGGAGTGGAGCAAAGTAGAGGGGCACAAAGTAGAGTGGCGCAGAGTAGAGAGAAGTGGCATAGAGTGCAGTGGCATAGCGTTCAATGGCATAGAGTAAAATGGTGCAGAGGGCAGTGGTGCAGAGTAGAGTCAAGTGGTGTAAAGTGCAGCGTAGTCGAGTGGCATAAAGTGTAGTGGCATAGGGTGGTGCAGAGTAGAGTAGCATGGAGTGCTGCAGAGTAGAGTATAGTGCCATAGAGTGCAGTAGCATAGAGTTCGGTGGCGTAGAGTGAAGCAGAACAGAGTAGAATGGCGTACAGTGGAGTGGCGGAGAGTGCAGTGTTGCAGAGTGCAGTGTCAAAGTGCAGTGGTGTAGAGTGGAGTAGAGTGGTGTGGAGAGCAGTGGCACAGAAGACAGTGATGCAGAGTAGAGTGCAGTTGTGTAGAGTGCAGTGGTTAAGAGTAAAGTGGCATAGAGTGGAGTGGTGCAGAACAAAGTAGAGGGGCATAGAGTGCAGTGGCATAGAGTAGATTGTTTCAGAGTAGAGTGAAGTGGCATTAAGTGGAGTGGTGCAGAGTAGAGTGCAGTGCAGTGCATAGGGTGGCATGAAGTGTAATGGCATAGACTAAAGTAGTGTAGCATACAGTGGCATAGAGTGCAGTGGTGCAGAGTAGATTAAAGTGGAGTACAGTGGATTGGTGTAGAGTACAGGGACATAGAGTTGAGTGTTACAGAGGACAGTACATTGACATAACGTGTGTTGGCATAGAGTGCAGTGGCATAGAGTGCAGTGTTGCAGAGTGGCAAAGAGTTAAGTGGCGTAGAGTACAGTTGTGCTGAGTAGGCTGGAGTGGCCTAGACTGGAGTGCTGTTGAGTGCAGTGGTGAAGAGTGCGTTGATGTACTGTAGAATGGCCAAGAGTGCATTGGCATAGACTGGAGTGGTATAGGGCAGAGTAGAGAGGAGTAGTGTGAAGTGGCATAGAGTGCAGTGGTGTAGAGTGGAGTGGTGCAGAGTGCAGTGGCGTGAAGTGGTGTAAAGTGGAGTGATGCAGAGTGTAGTGCAGTGGTGTGGAGTGGTGCAGAGTAGAGTGGAGTGACAGAGTGGAGTGTTCAAGGTGTGGTAGCACACTGCTGTTACAGTCAACACATTTTCAAATGAAATGAATATTACATTCTAGTAGTAAAACTATACAGTGCACAGCCGGAAATATGTGGAAATTCCATCACCTAGGTTAATGATTCATTTTGATCATATTTGTTTCCAACACGCCCCAGAAATAACAAAAAATGTGCTTGATTTGTGCGTTCATAATTCTGATATATTCTGAAATAGTGACAGATCATTTAAAAGTTGTTGTGTGCTAGAAAAAAACTCTTTCCTACCCCCCGTATCCAGAGAGATTGTTACATAAACCCTCTTACTTTGAAGTCAGAGAAAAAAAAGTAAACAAGCGCCCTTGAAAGACAGTGCTTGACATTTGATCTACGTTTCTGAATGCACAGCAAATGTGACTAGATAAGAATAAGATTTAAAGGCCTGTTATAAGTGAGCGAGGTCAATGAAGGATACAGAAAACGTGTTTTAGACAATGGGAGGGACAAACTGAACCTGGAGAACCCAAAGCAAACAAAGCCAAAAAATGTAAAGCAAGAAAATGTGAGTTGCAAACCACAAAGTCAGTGGTAATCAGCCAGCACAATGCATTCCTAGGTCAACTTTCTGAAAGTCCCCAAGATGTCTTTAGCCTGTCTGGTGGGCTGCAAAATAAAAAGCAAGCCAATGAGAGTAACAGTAAAGCCAACCGCAGGCAAGAAATGGGAGGGCTCTAAGCCTACTGTAATTGGTCTTATCACAGTCAGCTTCTGCTGCCTGATAGGACTCACCCAATAAAAGAAAGCTGCTCAGATAACAGTCGTACAATAGGCATATTCATGTATGCTCTTTGAGGGCAACATAAAGAGACCATTAAAACCATGTTTGCGAAAGAAATGTATGTTTAATATGTGGCTTCGTCAACCAATAACTCAAAAAAGGAACACATAACGTAAACTTAGCTGGTGATCAGGCCTAATCTTTGAAAGCAAGCTCTGTGCAAAGCTCCAAGACGAGTTACAGTCTTATATGCTCCTTAGATGCTAGAAAATGTTATGCATAAACAGAGCCATGACTTTATTGCGAAATATCTGTCAATCATTGGGTTGCATTAAAGTAGTAAAAATGTAGGCAAAGAAATGGTGCCTCATATCTTTAAAAAAGTGTTATGGGCAGAACTGAGATCATGATTCACAAGAATGTAAGCTTCTTCTTAAAAGTGCTTACACCTTCCACTGGTTAGTAACATATTCAGGACTAAATCCAGCCTGATAAAAAAAGTGCAGATTACAAACAAATGTTCCTACATAACTAGCTCTTAAATTAAGAAAAATAGGGTGCATCTGAAGAAGTAGCTAAAAAGATCATTGTCATGCTGTTCCCATGGTGATTCAAACTGTCAAATGAAGAAAGTCCTACCCAGGATTTATGTTATGAACCACATTATCTGCTACTGTTTGTGCTTGCTTCAACCTCCAAAAACTGGGATACTATTCCAGCAAATGTGATGCAAGAAGGTTTTTTTTCTTTTTTGTTTTTGCCTGATATAGTAACTTTTCCACCTTTCCAGTTACAAAGCGGAAAAACAAATCTATCACGAACAAAAGGTAATTTTTAAATTCTGGTTCCCTTTCAAATGAATAAGTACCAAAAGAATACAACTGAATTTCCTTTGCCTGTCCAGTTTGCCTGCTGAACACTTGCAGCTGGGTTTGTAGTTACAACACTTTAGTTTTTTGCAATGTTCTCGAGTAATGAAATGCAGTGCACCAAATTTAGCAAAATGGGTAGAATATTCAGAGGTGGAGTGACTCATGGAATAAGTCAGTCATATTTCCTCGAACCTTTATGCTTCATTCCTAAATCAATCAATCATTGCATTTGTATAGCGCGCTACTGACCTGTGAGGGTCTCAAGGCGCGAGGGGGGGAGCTGCTGCTGCTCAAACAGCCAGGTCTTGGGGAGTCTCCTGAAGGGTGAGGCGTATGGAGGCGTTCTGTATCCATTGCGATCTTTTTAGGAGAGCGGCCGTGGCTTTCGCGTAGAGAGCATTGCCGTAGTCAAGTCTGCTGCTGAAGAGGGCCTGGGTGACCGTCCTTTTGGTTTCGGTAGGGATCCACTTGTAGATTTTGCGGAGCATGCAGAGGGTGTTGAAATATGAGGATGAGACGGCGTTGACTTGTTGGGTCATGGAGAGCGATGAGTCAGGACGAAACCCAGGTTGCGGGCATGGGTGGTGGGTGTTGGTGCTGCTCCCAGTGTGTGTGGCCACCAGGAGGCGTCCCAGGTGGAGGGGGTGGGGCCGAGGATGAGGACCTCTGTCTTATCTGAGTTCAGCTTTAGGCGACTGCTCTTCATCCAGTTGGCGACGGCCTTCATACCGTCGTGGAGGTTGGTTTTGGCGGTGGCGGGTTCCTTGGTAAGGGAGAGGATCAGCTGGGTGTTGTCAACGTAAGGAATGATGTTGAGGTTGTGAGATCGGACGATTTTGGCGAGCGGTGCCATGTAAACGTTGAAGAGTGTTGGGCTGAGGGAGGAGCCCTGTGATATGCCGCAGATGGTCTTGGTGGCTTCAGATCGGAATGGAGGGAGGCGGACTCTCTGTGTTCTGTTGGAGAGGAAGGAGGTGATCCAGTCCAGTGCTTTGTTGCGGATCCCTGCGTCATGGAGGCATGTGCGCATGGTGTGGTGGCAGACGGTGTCAAAGGCTGCTGAAACGTCAAGGAGGATGAGGGCTACGGTTTCGTCTTTGTTCAGGAAGGTCGGGATGTCGTCGGTGGAGGCGATGAGGGCGGGCTCGGTGCTGTGATTGCTGTGGAAGCCAGATTGGGACAGGTCCAGAGAGTTGGTTTCCTCCAGGTGGTGGGTCAGTTGCCTGTTGACGATCTTCTCGATAACCTTCAGCGGGAAAGGAAGCATAGAGATGGGCTGGTAGTTTTTGAGGTCCTTAGGGTCCGCCTTGGGTTTCTTGAGTAAGGCGTTGATCTTGGCGTGCTTCCAGCTTTCCGGGAAGCCGGCGGTTTTGAAGGAGCTATTGATGATCAAGCGGAGTTGGGGGGCAATGATGGAGCTCGCTCTGTTGTAGATGTAGTGCGGGCAGGGGTCAGATGGAGAGCCGGAGTGTATGGTGCTCATTACTTTGGTGGTGTCAGCATCATTGACGTGTGTCCAGGAGGGCAGGAGGTTGGTGAGGTTGGGGGGTGGCGAGTCGGAGGTGTTGGTGACTGCTGGTGGGGTCTTGGTGTTGAAGCTGTCATGGATGTCTGTGATCTTGCGGTGAAAGAAGGTGGCGAGGGAGTCACAGAGGTCTTGTGAGGGTTGGATGTCGTTGGTGCTGGAGCTGGGGTTGGAGAGTTCCTTCACGATGTTTAAGAGCTCTTTGCTGTTGTACGCATTGTTGTCGATAGGTTCCTTGAAGGAGGATCTCTTGGTGGTCCGGATGAGCTGGTGGTGCTTGCGGATGGTGTTCCTGAGGGCCGTGTGGGTGACTGGTGTCTTTTCCTGGCGCCACCTCCTCTTGAGTTTTCGGCAGGCCTGTTTGGAGGCCGGTTGTGAACCAGGTGGCCTTTCTGACTGCGCGGTTGTGCGATGGTTTCTTGATCGGGGCGAGAGTGTTGGCGCAGTCATCGATCCATCGCCTGATGTTGTGGGCGGCAGTGTTGGTGTCAGTACTATCAGCTGGTGGGGCTAGGCGAGGGTGGAGATCAGCAGGTCGATGGTGACCTTGTTCCAGCTGCGGCGGGGGATCGGTTGCGGGTTGTGGTGAGTGGTGCGTTTATCGCAGGTGAAGTGGATTCAGCGATGGTCGGTCCATTGGAGTTTGGTGGTGTGGCTAAAGGTGATGTGGCTGCTGGCGGAGAAGTTGGGGTCGAGCTTGTGTCCGGCAGAGTGGGTGAGAGACCTGACTAGCTGTTTGAGTCCGAGGTTGGCGAGGTTGTCGAGCAGGGGGTGGAGTTGCTGTCATTGATTTTTTTGAAGTGGAAGTTCAGGTCTTCGAGGAGGATGTAGTCTCTAGAAGCAAGGGCTTGGGTGCTGATGACATCGACGATTGAGTCACTGAACTGAGGATGAGGTCCAGGGGGTCTGTAGATGAGTGTACCCCTGAGGGTGGTCTTGTGGTCGATGTAGATTTGGAAGTGCATGTGTTCTGCGGTGCTGAGGGTGTCTTCGGTGTTGGTTGATATTCTGATGGTGTTCCTGTGGACGATGGCGATCCCTCCTCCCAGTCTGTTGGTGCGGTCCCTGAGGGTGATCTTGTAACCGTCTGAGATGGCTCTGGCGATGTTGGATGCTGAGGATGGGTTCATCCAGGCCTCCGTCGGGAAGGCGATGTCTGGGGCGGAGGAGACGAGAAGATCCCAGAGTTCGATGGCATGCTTGTGGATGGAGCGGGTGTTGAGAAGGATACAGCTGAGGGTGTCTTCGGTGTTGGTTGATATTCTGATGGTGTTCCTGTGGACGATGGCGATCCCTCCTCCCAGTCTGTTGGTGCGGTCCCTGAGGGTGATCTTGTAACCGTCTGAGATGGCTCTGGCGATGTTGGATGCTGAGGATGGGTTCATCCAGGCCTCCGTCGGGAAGGCGATGTCTGGGGCGGAGGAGACGAGAAGATCCCAGAGTTCGATGGCATGCTTGTGGATGGAGCGGGTGTTGAGAAGGATACATCTGAGGTGGTTGCATCCGGTTCTTGAGGGTGAGGTGGTAGCTCAGGGGTGGAGAAGCTGCAGCTCTGGCAGGAGAAGGGTCTGTGGGTGTGCTTTGGTGAGGCTTGGAAGCAGGTGGAGGATTGGCCGGTGTTGAGGGTGTGGAGGGCGTTGTAGTGGCTTGGGTGCCGGGGGGCGCGGGGGCCAGGTGGACTGGTGCTGGGCGTGGTCCCGGCGCGGACAGGTGCAGACGGGCTTGCCGCTGCGCACGGCTGCCATTAAGAGGGGGAGGTGGGAGGGAGGAGCAGCTGGGAGGTGGGGGGTCTTGAATGGGCACGCGAGGGGGGCAGGCCGCAGGGGACGCAGCTGTGGGAAAACCACAGGGGAAATGCGAATAGAGCAGCGAACAAAGAAAAAAGCACAAAAGCACAGAAATACAGAGAAAAGCTGAAAAAACAGGGAAAGAGAGAAAAAAAGTTGAATACAGACACAGGCAAACAGACAGACAATACTTACGGCTCACCACTGACCACCAGGGATGAGGCGCAGGCAGGAGCCGGCGGGTGGAGGAGGGCCTCGGACTCGCAGAAGCAGCTGCAAGGGCAGGGAGAGGGACACGGGAACAACAGGTGGAGCTGTGCAGCGCGGGGAACTTCTCCTGACCTCAATAGCAGGTCAAGGATTGCTCTCCTCGCCGCACAGTGGCCGCCATTAAGAGGGGGAGGTGGAAGGGAGGAGCAGCTTGGAGGCGGGGGGGAATATCGAATGAGCGCGTGAGGGGGGAAGGGACGCAGCGGCGGGAAAACCACGGAGAAAACACGAACAGAGCAGCGAACAGAAAAAAGGCGCAAAAGCACATAATTACAGCAGAAAAACAGAGAAAAGCCGAAAAAACTCAATACTCAATAGCAGGTCAAGGCAAACAGCATACTGCAACAAATATTTAGAATAGATTCGTTCAGGGCAGTTGCCACAAATATTTGGTTTTAGGGCCCCCGTGATGACAACATCCACAGAAAGTTCAGAACAGGTTGTATTGCTTTCACGTTGTTTTAAACATTCTGTTGTGGTAATGTGATTTCATAGTGGATCATGGATTTTCAATTCCATTTTTGGTTACAGTTTATACTTCCAACACGATTTTTGTCGAAATTGTGCCACAAATTATAGCTTTTAAAGCAAGTTAAGTGAAATATGAATAACATTGTAAATCACAATTTCATAGGGTGATGCAGGATGGACAGGTTGTGCACAAAGAATTTTAGGGAATAGTAATCTGCAGTGGTAATATATAAACCATGTACGATCAGTAACCCTGAGCAGAACATTTTAAGTCAACTGTAGAGATTCCACCACAGGAGCTTGGACTGAAGTGCCAGATGATAAATTGCAAAGCTTATTGGAGCATTAACAATAGACAACATTAGATATAATTACAATACAACTGTACAGGAGTTTTGTAAATTCTCCTCAAAAGGAAAAATAAAAACAAATAGCCTGTTGTCTGACTGTATGTGTCTTTTGTATGTATGTTGTATGGAACTGAGTTCAGTTAGTGGTCACCGTGCACAGCTTGCTCTCAGGTATTTCTCTAAAAATTTACCATTTCTAAGCATCACTTAGGGCCACTATCCCTCATACTGTTGTTTTCCTATCCCTTGATTAATACATTTTGCTGTCCTTGCTGTCATTTTAATTAACCTATTTAAGTACCCTATTTTACTTCTCTGCTTTCTCTGACAAGCAAACACCTACTACCTACTGCTCCACTTTGAGTAAAGTAAAGTGACTGATTCTCAAGTGGTCTGTGTATCTGGGCAACTTTAGATCTGAGGACATGGGTACATGTGTGCCTGGTCCTTGTGCATGGCCTAAGTATTTTGGTTTGTTTTGTCTGCCTGTATGTCTTTAGATCTTTTGTTCTGTCTAATATGTGTAGGTATACACCTATTTTGCAGTTTCAAATTTAAAGTGCTGTAAATAGCTGGTATTACTATTACCCAATTTACCAATACTCAAATTATCATTCTTATAAGGATGAAAGACTGAGCTGCCTTTGTCTGGGACTGAAACTCATGACCTAGATATTGCAGCAGTTTCAAGGGGTTTCAATAAATACCTGTTTAAAGAAAGGGACATAAAGCCATGAGATTGGCTAAATTTGGGGGGATATTCTGCTACCATATTATATGAATGCTTAAAACGTCAAGGTGGTAGGCAGTCTACTATTCTCTGTCAGGACCAAAGGCTTCAGATTATGCTTCTCATTCTTTACTGAGAATTTCAAGGCAGCCAATCAAAACACATAAACCTTTAAACTGCATATCCCATGAGCCCAACAGCCCACTATCTCATCCAGTCATAGGGGTCATGCCTTCCTATATATATCGAAATAACCGTAGCCCTTCCTCTTTCTTTGCTGCTGCAGTGGGCAAACTAAGTTACTTCATTTCTACTATAACGTTATCATTTGCATGCATGTTGTTTTATTGTAATGCTGCAATTGACTGTGATTTTCTGCTTTTTGTGGTGGTGATGGAGTGGACATCGCCCTTCAGGGCTCCTTGTTTCAACATTGCCCGTCACCTTCCCAGTGTGGAGCAGGGAACTAGAACAGTTTGATCCTTCATGTCTGCTGGCTTTAGGACTCTTGTCACCTTACCATAGTTGTCCAGAGTGCACGTGCTCCCTGTGTAAATTGTATTGGTGATTGCTTTCTCCATGATCGGCTACGTGTGTCCAGGGCCTGTAAATCAAATGCTACTAGTGGGCCCCCTGCTCTGATTGTGCCACCCACATAAGTAACTGTGCAAACATGTCTCAGACCTGCCTCTACAGGTTCTGTGAGTGCAGTTTTTAAACTCATTTGCCAGGCCCAAAGCATCCCTTTTACTACATGTAAGTCCCCCCTAAAATGTGCCCAAGGCAGCCCCATTGGCAGTGTGCAGTGTATTTTATAAGGTAAGACATGCACTGGTGTGTTTTACATGTCCTGATAGTGAAACTGCTATATTCGGTTTTCACTATTGCAAGGCCTATCTGTCCCACAGTGCAACATGGAGATTGTCTTGAAATGTCTTTTAAGTATTGGGAGCAGATAGAGATCTAGAGTTCGGGTACTTAGAACGCAGCATTTAAAAATACATCTTTAGGTGAAGTTGGCTTTTGAATTGTACGTTGAAAATGCCACTTTTATAAAGTGGGCGTTTTGTGCTTAACCATTCGTTGCCTCTGCCTGTCTCCTGAATACACATTTGGGTCAGGATGACAGTTGGGCTCTTTGCATTCACTCTAGACAATCACACAAAGGGAGCTGAGGTGTGCCCTGCATATCCTGATGGCCCATCACCAGGCTGATGCGTCTTCCTAAGTTAGAGTGGTGGGAGGAGCTGACAATTGCACCTGAATAGGGCTGTGCCTGTCCTCACATAAAGCACTCTCTAACCACCTGGAGTGTGTGTGGGGCCAGGGCAGGGAAGGGCAGAGTCTTGTGCACTACAAAGACTTCTCTTGGACGTTTGCCTATTCAACGACAGAAATCAATATAAGTACTGGATCTCTGACACCAATGTTTAGAGTCCTTCTAGACTGAGGAAATTCTGCCAGGAAGAAGAGCTGGATTTGTAGGAGGAACTGCCACTCTGCATGTTGCTTTGCTGTGCCGGCCTGCTGCTTGCTGCTTTATTCCTGGGAGTTGAAGGACTGGATTTGCTTTCTACATCCTGCTTCCAAAGGTTTTCCAAGGGCTTGGACTGAGCTTGCCTCCTGCTAAGAAGTCTCAGGGACTTCAAAGACTTCACCTGCCAGCACCTGGGCTCTCTTGCTGAGAGTTCTTACTTGCCAATTGGTGCCAAATCCTCTTCTTGGGCCCTTAGAAGTGAGCTCTGGTGCAACCAAGAAGAAACTAAGCACATCGACTCCAGGGCGACTTTGTAACTGGTGCCGCTGTCTGACTCCATTCCGCTTCCTGCACTAGAGCCGTGGGCCCTGCAGATTGCAACGGGCATGACCTGCATTGCAGGCTCGACGCTGCCACAGCCCCTCCAAAGTCCCAGCATGAGTCCAGAGTGCCATGTCACTGACGTCCATGGCATCCGACTCCGCTGCTGCCTCGTGGTGTGATTATGACACCGCGAAGTCGACATCTTGCATGTTGACCTGCTAGATTCATCAACCCCGCCTTGTTGTAAGGAACCAACACCTCGCCACCGATGCCACATCACCTCCCCTGCAACTGTAAGGAAATGATGCCTCATTTCCTCTGCTCAGCAGTAAGGAACCAACACCTCACCTCCCTGATAGCAGTAAGGAACCAACGCCGTTCCAGCTTCAGACACACCTCATCTCCCCGACTATGTGCAACATCTTTGTTTCCCCATCGTTTTCCAAGGTACTGTACTCGGGGTCCAGGCGTCTCCATGACCTCCTGCACTCCCTCGCAAGTGGCATTGAACTGTTGGAAGTGACTTCATCAAAATAACATGATAGCCCCAGTTGGAGCTATTGTGTTTCTAAGCACTATACTAAGATTTAATCTTTGAAAATTCATATCTTTGCTTGTGTATGTTGGATTTTTGTCATTTTGGTCTTGTTTTACTCAGATATATATAGCCTTTTTTTCTGAACTGGGGCGGAGTCCTTTTGTTTTGCAGTGTTTTCATTGAGTTACTGTGTGTGTGTGTGTGTGTGCTTGTGTGTTTACAAATACTTAACACATTGCTTCTGAGATAAGCCTGATTGCATAAGCCAAGCTACCAAGGGGGCAAGAAGGGGATTTCTTAGCTGTGTGACTCCCTTACCCTGACTAGAGTAAGGGTCCCTACTTGGGCAGGGTGAAAACCACTGCCAACTAGAGGCCTTATTTCTAACAAAGAGACAAAATCAGATAATGACAGGAAGAGATGAGAAAATAGAGACAAGGAAAGTGAGAGAAAATTATATAACCATAGAGACAGGCAGAAAGATGAAAAGAGAGAAAGCATGGAAAGGCAGAAAGAAGATGAGGTGGAGAGATACATCAGAAGAGTTATGGAACCGCACAGCCAAAAAAACAGGATGATAAAGTGAGAGAGACAAAGCCAGAGAAATCAAAGAAGAGGCAGAGAAAGACAAGTGGACACAAATAAAGAAAGGGAGAGACAGATAAAGGTGGATTAAATACTGTTTGGCTGGCCTTTGCACATGTTCATTGTTCCGCTGTCAGTATCTGAATTGTTGTAACAGTCACATTATGTTACCTTCATTGTTAAGCCCTGGCTCAACAACACCAGCTGGACATGATCTCCAATCTGGATATTGGGCCTGGGTCACCTGTGACATGTGAGGGGCTGACCTCCTGGATGCACGGCTCTCACACCAAGGAGGTATCCCCAACTGGAGCAACAACGAGGACCAGGGGCACAGTCAACTTCACCAACTTCATAGCCTGCAGTTCTAGCTGAAAGACTTCACTAGAACCTCAGTTCCAGAGTACCTGGCCTCAGTTATAGAGTACCAGGCCTCCATTCTAGAGTACCTTTTTGCCTCAAGTACTGTTGACTTCTGTGACAACATATAAGGTAAAGGAAATTGACCATTTTGAAGTTGTCTTTTGAAATTCATTGAGGCAACAATGTCCAACACCTCCTCAAGGTCCACCAAGAAATGGCTATAGGTACCAGCGGTTTTATTTGTGCTACTACTCATGGTGTCTTATTTTCATACGGATGCCTCTTACTTCAAATTAGGAACATTGAATAACAAAGAGACTTGTTGAACTTTGAGACTCTCAACTTCTTTCCCAGATTGACAATACAACTAAACATAAAGAGGATGAGCAAACATGCTTTAAGAAAAAAAAAAGAACTATGTTGCATAGAAAGTGAAGTATGATACGAAGTTACATGTATTATGTCAGTGCCCAGTGGATAATAGATTACAGAGTAATACTGCACATCACCTTTAGGGATAATTGGAGTAGGAAAATGTTTATTCCTAATTACACACACAACAGGTAGCTAATGACTATCTAGGATTTGTTAATGTCCCATGTGCAAAATTTGCCTACACAAACTACCACAGATAGTGATACATTATGTATCTACTGATGAAGTAAGAAGTACTAAGGATGATGCAAGACAGCAATTGTAATTATTCCTCAATATAGCGACAGCAAGCATATCAGACACAATATCTAGACCTAAACACTAATGAAGTAGGGCAGTGCCAGGAGGATTAGGAACACCATTGATGATCAGAGAAGGTGATGTGGAAGCATTTTTTATTTTATGTGGGATCCCTCTTGTCTTGTTCATGTTTTATGATATTCAATGATGCCAAAGGCCTGCAAAGTGTGTTCAGAATTTAGATGAAATCAGATTAACTAATGTACGCAGACAGATAACTTGTAATTGAAGGTGTGCTCAGGCAAGGGACACCTCAGGCTACAAGCATTGCTTCATTTGCCCAGCAAAAGATAGACATCTGGATGCCCACATAGGTCTGGACGGGATTGTGAAGAAATTGTTTTGTTGACATCTTGGAAAGTCCCAACCATTTGAGTAATGTGAAGGTCACTCCTATGGTCATCTTGTATCAGGCTGCCATCACAAAAAGTTGTTTTACTGTGATTTGTTAGATGCTTAATATTTGTGGAAATCCATGCATCTTCTGATCAACATCACACCATATATTTGCCAATAGTGGTGAAGAAAGCACCTTTTTCTGTATCCTGATTGGAGGATATATTTTCTCACTTTGTGGTTTTCATGCATAAAAGTTCTGGCTGATGCTTCTCTCATCAGACATGTTATTTCTAAACACATGGCCCCTTGAATTCATGAATAATACAGCTACGTATAAAACTTGACTTTGCCGGTGTTTCCTTATTTCAAGGAGCTTCAACGAGAGTAAGATACAGGGGGAGAGAGAAATACGAAAGACCTAAAGGTCAGAAAGACAGGAAGGGACATAGAAAGTAACAAAGAGAGAGAGAGACAAGCTTAGTAAGAGATGGCAAGATAAAGACATACAGATGATAAATACAGGGACAGAGCCAAAGGATAGGAAGAGAAAGGCTAGGAGAGGTAGGGAAAGACATGAAGAGACAGAAGTGAGAGGCACAGAGAAACAGAGTGTGAAAACTGTAGAGACAGAAAGTGAGACAAGGAGAGTCAAAGGTATAGACAAATAAGGTCAGCAAGAGCTAACAATGAAGAAATCAAGGAAGAAACAGGAAGAGGCACATTTTTCTATTTTATCTAGTCATTATACTATCTATAATCTATTTACCTAGCTTTATTTGTTAATATATGCCTGTATTTCTATCTTTGTCTCTTATCTGTTTCTGTGTCAGGCACCAGTATCTATATTTAGCTATCTGCCTGTCTATCCATCACTAGCTGTCTGTCTATGTATATCAACCTGTTCATCAAAATGGTGGCCCTCAAGCAACTCTCCAAGCTTTACCCTTGCCAGGGCCACTAAGAGTATGTGGAAATGTTATCTAAAGTATATAGCAAAAAATATGCTGCACATTTCTGGTAGTATTATTTTCACCCTCTGGGATAAAAATAAAATCTTGTGAAATATGCAAAATGTAAAATTATGTAGCAAATTAGGTGGCAAATGTAGAAATATGTTGTAAGTGCTGCAGCCTGAAGAATTGCAAAACTCCACTGCCCCTTCCAGTTGTCTTATTAACTCTTCACCCATGAACTGTAAATCTAAACATTTTAATTCCAATCACTGCCTGCTCTTATATGCACTTTGAATCAAACAAGTTTTTCAAACTAACTTCCTAAAATACATAAAGGGTAACATGAGTCATTTTTATTTATTTATAGAGTTTTATATAGCACAGACATGAACCTTATGTGTATCTGAGCTCTGTACCTCAGAAAAGCAGAAGGCAGGGAACATAAAATAATATACAAAAGTGGAAGAACCAAAAAAGAACTAGAATGACATAAGAGACATGTCCAGATTAAGAGTGTTCACCAAAATAGTGTCTAGAGTGGCACATAGTCTTGTGGAAGAGCAAGCCATGGAAGGAAAGGTCTGGGAAGGCAGCATCTTCACTGTGGAAGGAATCTGTTCACTAGTAGATACTTTACTTCTCTTTTCAAGAGGGCAGTTGAAGAGGGGGGATCTGGTCTCAGGAGGAAGAGAATTCCAGATTTTAGAGCAATTCCAGAGAATGAATGCTTGCAGGTTTTCTTTTTGTTGAATTTGTAGGGCGTCAATAGAAGGGAGCTCTTCAATAGAAGGGAGCCTTGCTTCATAGAGTTCTGTTCTCGCCTGATTGGAGGAGTTTCTTGGTCAGGTAGGTTGGAGTGTTGGGGTGAAGAGCTTTATGAGTCAAGCAAACAATTTTTAGATGGGTCTTTGCCTCATATGGAATCCTGTTCAGCGCTTTGAGGTCTGGGGTGATATGATCGCTTTTTTTGAGCCTGTGATGAGTCAAGTGGCTGTGTTAAAGGCTGCTTTAAGAGGTGCCAGTGTTCCTTTTGGTAGTCTTACCAGGGTACCATTACCATAGTATAGTTTGGAGATCACTAGTACTCAAACCACTTTCTTGAGATCAGCATTTGGGAGAAAAGATTCTAATTTCCTTAGGACATGCAGTTGGTAATTGGCACCCTTGGTGGCAGTGCTGATGCGGTCATGCATAGAGAGGTGATTATCAAAGATTATGCCTAACGATTTTGATGAGATTATGATGTGGGGTACAGTTCAAGGTTGTTAGATGAGAAAGCCATTCTTTGATGTTGGTGGTATGGTTAGGTGGTAAGAGTAAGAGGAATTCAGTTTTGAGAGCATTCAGTTTAAGGTGGTTGCGGGTAAGCCAGTGGCGGGTTTTTGTAAGAGTGTTGTTTTGGATGCTGATGTCTTCTGGTGAGGTGATTTTCATGTAGAGTTGGTATAGCCCTTTTTTCCATTGCAGAGTTCTGATGACATTCACAAACCACTCGGCCTTCAACATTGTAGTTTATGATGTCACTAGAACTCCTCAATACCAATATTGGACCATATTACACGTTTACCCTATACATATGTAAAAACGAAGAAGGGAACTCTGGGTAGTTCCCAAGTTTAGATGTAGAGCAGCTCTTTATATGGAGCACTCTTCAACACCACCAACAGTCTGGATCTGCTCACCTCAAATACCTGTTTTCTACCACAGTTTTTAAGCATAGGTTTAGTGCAGGGCCATCCACAAAACGCTAAAATGTGACAAAACCTATTGCCATTTTCACAACAAAGTCTTTATGCGTAGGCCTCGCTAGTGCTATCCATGCCGATGTGAAAAATGACAAAAGCCCTTTGCCACTCAATGCACAGTAATACATAGCTGGATTGGTAAAATACCATCCAAGCCAACCAGAAATTAATAAATGCAATCCCTGACACATATTTCGCTTTTGTTAGAGCTATTCACTGCCCCCTTTCTCTGTCCCTCTTAGTCTATCTAAACCACCATCTGCTGCAGTATCTGTGTTCTGGGCATAATTTGTGCCCTGTGACCCCACACCTACAAGACTGCAACCATCTCTTATAAACTGAGAAGGTGACTGACTCCCATGTTTGAAATAATCTGCTGTCATTCTCATCCAGTGCATGGACTGCAGTCTGGATTCACTGTGATCGGTGCTTAGTCTTAATGCTTTAAGCCCAAACAGGAGTGTATTTCTCCAGTCTTTAAAGAACACCTTTATCATATTGTGTTTTAGTCTGGAGACAAAACCGCGTTTTCCTTTTTTGTAGTACAAATCTGAATTGTTGTTTCAAGTTATAAGGCCCACATAGACATTGTTTGTCCATTTCCAAAGATCACCTCTGTTGAATTTGTGTGGAGATCATCTGAAGTATTGTTTTAAGGATCTGAAAGGATGCTCGATGGATGGTGACAACAGACAATTTGGAATTCATTGTGTATGGTGAATGAATGTTAAATGAATGGATTAATTATCTGTCATGATTTGATTGATTGTGAACAGGCACTTGGTATGCATAATTGGCCGTCAGTGAGATGGCATTGCCTCTCAGCACATACTTCTTGATGCATGAGGTTCTCTCTGCTCACTGTAGCTGTGTAGATACCACTTAGTTTTTGTATTACTATTTACTTACTGTATCTCTTAGCACTCTGAGGTGACTGAAAAATGACACGTTTGCACTATGTAAAAAAACTAATAAAATTAAATGGTTTAGCCAAATGAAAGAGCAGAGGACTAGATTTCAGCAGACCTTACTGAATACTATGGCAAATGGAAGAAGCCATATAGGGTGACCAGAAGTCATAGATTTGCCGGCATATGCCTTTTTTAATTACATCTGTCCTTGTATACTGACAATTTTCACTAAATGGTTTTGTGAGGTCTAAGGAGCATAAATATGATGTGTCTCACACATTTATCAGGCCTGATCACATATCCACAAGGTACGAAGACAGATATCCCTCTACAGCAACCCCATAAAGATTCCCTGGTCTATTGGTGACTAGTCTAGGGTTTTTCTTTGCATTCTGGTATTTGTCTTGCTAGTCTTATTATAAAATGAGGACTAGAAGTCTCAGAATGAAAAGACAAAAATTGGTTGGAGAGCCTAGTCTCATATAGCCACGGAAAAATTGTTACCATTGCTGCAAAAGAAGGGGTAAACGCTGAGCCTGTCAAACATTTGTGTCTTTACATTTTTAAGTAATCCCATTTCACTGATGTTTTTTATGCTACGTTTACAGACTGGTAAATCGCTGGTGAAAATGGCTAAATGTGAGCACACAGAAAGCCAGCACAGACATCATCCTATTCCAGGCTCAGCAGATCCCCATTGCCCAGGTTCACTCACAACCCAATATGTCTGTGCTGAGATGAGCAATTTTAAAGCAGCACACAACATTTCCATTTGATTTATACTATTTCATTGCCACAAAAACAATGGCATTGTCTCTGGAGCTGTGTAGTACCACAGTGCTGTCAGGAAACCATATTTCTATTCCTATGCTAACACATACTGCCTGTCCTGGTTTTAAAAAACAGGTGATCCTGCAATTAGCAGATATAAAATGTGGTCTAAGCCCACTGGGAGAATCAATACCAAGATTGTGACAGGCAAATTCACCATACTAGTGCAACTTTTCCCTCATCTAGTGCACAGGCATGATCCATTCAGGCTTAATTTGAGCCAGTGGTTGCAGGTTGAGACCATCAGCACCATTTTTGGAGACTGGCAGTTATTTTTCCTCAACCGATTTTAATCCCGGGCAAGAGAAAGAAAAACACAAAAGAGGGAAAGAAAGATGAGGTGAAAGACAGAAGAACAGTGAGAAAGAGAGAACGCAGGGATCAAAAGAACCGACAAGAGTGAGATAGAATGTAGAGGGCCAGATTCACAAAGGTAAACTTAGACCAAAAGTCTACTCATAGTAAAGTTAGATTTTTGGTCTAAATTTAGATTTATGGCCTACGTTGAGATGAAAAGTCTAAACTTAGGCCAAAAGTCTAACTTTACTCACAGTAAAGTTAGAGTTCTGGTCTAAGTTTAGACTTTTGGTCTAAACCTAAACTTTTGGTCTAAGTTTAACTTCGTGAATTGGGCCCAGAGAGTGTCCGCTGGAGGATTAAAGAGGTAAGACTACACAGTCTTTCTCATTCGACACCCCAACCTTTGATAGTGCCGGGTGCGGGCTTCTGAGCAAAAACTTGGTTTACATATTATGCACTGGATGGAGCTAATATCAAATAATTAATTTTGCTACGCTTGTATAACTCTATGCATCACATGATAGCTTCTGTGCACTTTGAAGATGGCACCAGTTTAAAAAACAGCTGAATAAGACATAGTAGGACTGGACTTCAGCAAACAACTAAATTACACTACCTGCCGCATCTGGTTGTAATGGTGAGAAAATCGATGTGGGCGAACCCACTGAAAGTTTAAGCCCAATTTGTGCTGGATGACTTTTATTGTAGCTTCTGCCATCCACCCCTGCTCTAAGAAAGGCACCATGAATTTAAGTCGAAGTAACACTGGTGAGATAAACAAATTCCCAACTAGTGGCTAATGCCAAACTACCAAACATGGGATCAATCTAAGATTCTTCACCTGACCAAACTATGTGATCCTAGGCAAAGACGTTGTTCCACCCTGCCATTTCTTTCTTTAATATCGCATATCAGAAGACCATCAAAGGTGTGAGCTGAGGATGTGTGCTGCACAAAACCCTACTGTGTTTGACTGAATAGGATGTAATGTTGCTCCACACACAATACAAATATATAGGGCACACACAACACTGACTTACCTCTTAGTGTTTACTAATGGCATTGTCATCTGAGCTTGGGGCAGGAATGTTTTTACAATTAAGTTTAAAAACTGCAACTTTTAGTACATGCCTCTCATCCAGCGATGTATTCTGATATTTAAAGGGGAATCTCTTCTGCTTTCCAGAATTAAGAATTAAAGTCAAACCATTAACCACTGGTGTAAAACAGACAGATGTGAGAAAGAGATTCCTATCTAGCTTCTAAACTGCACAATGTAAAACTACGAAACCTGAGATCAATCCTGGCTTCCCCGCTTCACCAAACTGTGTGAATCTAGGTAAATATTTGATTCCCCCTTACCGGCATTTTCTTCATTATCGCATACGAGAACACCTTCAAATGTGTGAGCTCAGGTTGTGTGTGCCCTGTACAAAAACCTCTTGTGTTGTTTGATTCAGTAGGCCATAACTTTGCTCCAAAACATAATAATATAGGGCACACATGACAACTGACTTGCCTCCTAGAGTTCACTAAAGGCATTGTTGTGTTGTAGAGGGCAGGAATGTTTTTAAGATAAAGTTTAACACGTTTTCATAAATCCATCTCAATGCAGTAACATAATCTGACACTTTAAAATAGAATGATTCAGCTTTCAGGAATTATTAAATCAAAGGGAAACCATTAACCTTTGATGAAAAACAGGAGTGAAAGATATTCCCATCTAGTGGCTAATTAAAATTGCACAATGTTAAACGTCAAAATCGTGGGACCAATCCCAGCTTCCGCGCTTGACAAATTGTGTGATTCTAGGCAAAGGTTTTATTTCCTTATTTTCCTTCTTTTCTTTCTTGCGTGCTGTACAAAATCTTTGTGTTTGATTTAATAGGTTATGAATTTGGGGGGGGGGGGCGGATTTTTTCTAGTTTGAAGTTTTAATAAATTCTCACTGCAGTGGTATAATCAGATAATTTAAAAGTGAAATGTTGAGCTTTCAGCATGTTTAAGAAATGCCCATCTTTGAATAGTGAAGAAGTTTTATAGTTTTGCAGCGCTGTAGGTATGTTCATGGCTCTCTGCTCAAACGGCTTGTTAGACTGCTTCCTCGCCCACCTTAGAAAGGGGATTTTCTCATGTCATGTGTTCTTGACTTACTTGGAGAGCAAAAGATGAAATTTGCTCACCAGTCGTACAGTACTGAGGGCCTGGCCTCCTTGTTCGGCTGGAGTGCCCTCGCTGCCCTGATCACTGGAGGTCCAAGCACTGCATTGCAGGTGCAGGGCGGAGTGCTGTGAATATTACGATACCAGCTCCTGAGGCACTTAGGGGGCTCGGGCCTGAAGTGGGTAGCTCTGCAGTGCTGGGCCAGCAGAAAGCAATGCACGGGTGGCACATGCTGTAGGAAGGGCGACTCTGGCAGGCTGGTGGTAGCTGCAAATGTGGGCCAGGCCGCAGGTGCATTAAATGCAGTACCAACGTTGAGTCTTGCAGGGAAACTAATGGAAGCTTTTTGTTCCCTGGGTGAATTCGTTGCAGGTCGGCAGAGTCAATCAAGGGTCAGGGAGGGCCCCTCCTCTGCCTCTTGTCAGTTTACATTCCCCTCTGGGTCCAAAGGGAAACATGCTGATTGCACTGACCCTCCTCTACTCTCGGAGGCCAGTCCCTACCCAGCCTGGCTTCTTACTCAATAGGTACACAGCAATCTAGGAACAGGCTACAAAAGAAAATTAAAAATCATAAAGTGCCAAACAAATGGAAATCAAGAGCAAAAAGCCTGTACGTTTTAGGGGTGCCACGGAAAAATATAGGCTGGCCCAGCCCCGTTCGCCCCCACATTCCCCCCGTAGCTACGGCCATGGCTACCTTTTATTTACTCCTTAAATTACACGAAAAGGCCTTTCCTTTCCCAGGAAGTCCCTTATTGAAGGCATTAATTCAATCTGCTCACACATGGGGGAGTATATGTACCACCATCTTCAACCAGTAATGAGGAATCTCCCAACATATATTTAAATTGCTAAAAGACATCTTAAAGAAACTGGATAACATCATTTGGGAGGAGGATTGCACACTGACTACCATAGGTGTAGTAAGTCTACCAGGGGTCTGCAACCTTTTCAGTAGTAAAAGCTACTTATGTTCAATGAAAATCATCCAGAGCTACGAATATTATTAGAATTTTAATACTGACCACATCGGACAAATTTACATGTTTGTTTTAAATATACACTTTTCCGTTTCTGTATGCTGGGCTGCACACAGGAGAGTTACTTTTGGGTAGCTCAAGAGCTACTAGTAGCTCATGCTGAACTCGTTGGAGACACCTAGTATACACTTTCATACAACATATAAAAGGAATTAATGCAGTCCGGAAGGCACTTGGTACTAAACCAACACTTTTCATACAATCAAACAATATGAACATAGAACTTCTATCCTGCTGCCTACTGAATGACACCTTCAGCTTCAACCAGAACTACTACATACAAACACAGCATACCTAATTCGCACTGCTGTACGCCTGTAGCATAATGGGAGAAGATGAGTGATTTTAGGACCGGGGACAAACAATTTGCAGAATACACCCCGACATAATATTCTGGGGCAGGTATATTGAAAATATACTTTGCATCTGGCAGGGCCCTGACACTGCTTTAAAGCAATATTCTGAGAAGATTAACACCATTCCATGGAACACCAGGACTACATCTAATTTCTCCACTAAAAAATGGACAGCAAAATCCATGCCAAACTTCATAGAAAAACACAGCATCCTATTTCATTCTAAGATCATATAGCTGCACCCTCAAAATACCAGCAAAAATCTCCCAAAATGAAAATTTCAAATAATCAAATTGAACTGCATTGAAAACGACACATACATAACGCAGCAAATTAATTGTTGAAAGGGATGGAGAAAAGAGGCTATGAGAAAAAAACAACTATAGACCACATCAAAGGAGACAGACAAAAACATGTCAGTCTCTAATACAACCTACGACCAGATCATTAAATGAACCACAGAATGTCATACGGTTCCTAACTGACTTTCACACTGGACATCAGAGAATCCGAAAAATTCTAAGACACCATTGGCAACTACTAACCAACAATCATTCTGTTAACACCAGTATTCATGCCTACCCATAAATTGACTTCCACTGTGCAAATAATCTGAAAGCCCTGTCGCCATATGCGGTCACTCATTGGCGACCTGGTTTCCATCCTCATGCTGCAAGGCTTATCACACCATTGCATGATATAGTGACCTATGAGTGCTGCACCCATGTTTGTGTATTGCAGAATGGAAGTGGAAGCTACTACAATCAACTTATGAGAGCTTCACTTGTCCATGGCTGCTTTTGTAGGTCTGGCCCCATGTGCAAGTGTGTGTGATTTTATTTCTTCTGCTCAGGCAGTGGATGTACTGTGTTTTCTGCATTGTGTTGGTCTTGGGTTTTTGGTTTTGCTTTACAGCTTTTCGTTCATTCTCTGCACTTGATGATTTTTTACACCTGCCATTGGCTGGAGGTATTTTAAGGTGGTATTATTTTCCACTGTTTTCAATGACCTCTCATACTTGTAATCAGATGTTATTTACCACATGTGTGAATATAATGGCAAATAGCATATGTGATAAATAGCATTCATGGACCACACACATACGTTATTTGGCACATGTAATAAATAGAACATGCGTTGTTTAACTTGTGATCAGACGAATCGGTTAAATTTACTTGTTATTAACTCTGGCATGAGGTAATTACCACTACGTCTAACTCATAATAAGGGCCCTGGCCATGATTTCAATTTCATGCTTTTTATCAGACACAGTAAACAAAGATACCTGAGGTCCTTTTTTTTTTACCGGGTAAATTAAATAGCAACTATTACAAGTTTCTGAGGAATACCATTGGATTTTGGTACGTAATGCACCAAAATCGGCCTGCTATGGTAAATACTGTACACTTTTTCCCTGGGAAATTCTGGCAGGTTTCACCTGCTGGAATTTATTGAAAGGTGAGATATAATGCACCTGGTAATTACCGGATGTGGGAAATACCACCCAACCCATAATTACAACCCCTGCATGAAAAGGGTCTTACACAGGGGTCTGAAAACACTGATCCACTTGTATTTCAGGAAGATATTTCTGATTAATAAATAATGTGTGTTTAACATAATTAATATTTTGCATTAAAAACGAAAAGACAGCATTTTAAAAAACTGCATTTTCCTTTACTTGGCCAGACTAGGCTCAAATTAGACCCTGACTCCATCTTGAATCTCAAGGCAGCCATGATGTGTGTGTTTAAACTTCTGATCTCACGCGTAGCAAAATTTGCACTAATGAAATACTGATATACTATTACAATTCAAGGGTCTTCCTGTCTGTAACACTAAGAGGCCATTCATCCATAGGCTTGTCATTGTTTTGTGTGTAACTAGATGTGTGCTGTCACATCCGTTGAGTTATGGGTCAAATAAGGATTATTATTTTATTTAGCTCGATATTGTTGCATACTGTTGTATTGTGATTGGGTGAGCCATGCAACATTTAGTTCATTTTATGATGATTACATGATTTTACTGTGTGAATATAGATTTAGAGGGGAGCCCGTAAAGCAGAAGTTGCACTATTCACTGTGGCGTGACTATGTTTGTGTTAAAAAGCACAAGTAGTTAACAACTGCAAAGGTGCCTTTTTATCTGAACTGCTGCTTGGAGTGACAAGCTGGCGATAATGCCCAGCATAAGCCAACATAGGTATTCACAAAATCCCTGTTAACCACTTTGTTGCATTCTTACTAGTCTAAAGAGTAAGCTTTCAATTAACTTTAAAGTGCAGGAGAAATAAGTTATTGCTTGTTTGTTAGTGTCACACGGAAGAACTACAGACTGAAAGTCATTCCCCTCGTCATGTCCCTTTTAAGAGAGCCCATTCCCCTTTTACTCCTCCCCCTCCCTGTTGTCGGATGTGCCACGACTAATGTATGTGCTCATAGCTGATACCTGTTAATTTTAGGTATAGTCGCGGCTGGCGACTGGGCAAAGTGGTGGGGTGGGGAGGAGCAAAAAAAAAAAAAAAAACAATATATAAAAAAAATTAAACTTACCTTAAGGGTGCCGCTGCACAGCCACACCACTCCAGGCACAGGCATCTAGCCTGCCCTGCACCAATCATGACACGGCTCAGAGCAGCATTATGATTGGCTAGAGCACCCTGGCTTGGCACTCCAGTGCAGACTGGGAGCCTGGGCCTGCTCCCTCCAAATCGGCAAAATACAGAGCCAGGTTGGAGAGAGCCCTTGTGCGCATATGTGTTTGGCCAGCCCCCGACGGCTGAGCAAACATACATGTGTTGGAGTGTGACTTTTATAATCAATATTAACATGAAAAGCTTGCAATGTAATGTCTAATGAAACCGCATAAATGTAATGCACGCGCTTGAAATGTGCCCACGGGGTGTAGCCACCAAGGTATACGATGACAACTGAAACTGACTAATAATGAATTAATTATGTACTCATGTATGATTTTGTATTAGCACTAAGAGTTATGTATTAAGGTTTTGCTAAATTACTCACTAGGCCTTAGTTAGCAAGGGTTTGGGCCTAGCTGCTTGTTCTCATATTAACCGTGTTTTCCAACGTGCAATGTGCTGTTTTCCTGAAGGACATGAAGCTGTACTTTTCCAGAAGCTGGAGAGATGTGTGTGTAACCGTAGTAAAGTCTTACTCATGAGACCCGACTTGCTCAAGGAGATATTCTTGCCGAATGCAACAGTGTAATTCGCTACAGGTACAAGGTCGCCTTAACCAAAGGAAGACAATGGAACTACTGACTGGAGTGACTAGTGTAACTTTTCCTACCTGACATTCTACCCGTTGAAGACGTCAATCACAGGAGCCATTAAACTGCATGAGAACTGTCTTAGGTGAAAATTCTAGTAAGGTGAGCGACGGATTATTGGACAGAGATAACAATGCACCAAATATTGCCCAATGGGAAATTAGAGACTTGTTCGACAATTTTAATATAACAGCGTAACACAAGAAGAAATCAGCCATTACTCGTCTTTACCCTGCCACACTTGAAGCCGTTATTCTTCTTAGCTATCCTGAGAGACTTTGTCTTTAGCTGTTTGATTCCCTAAACCATCCACGCCGTACCCCTTGCCTGATTTGCACTTCTCCTCCTTATGAGGGAAGAGCCCTTTGCTATACCTTGCTGAGCCTTACCTGCTTATCCTGGCTGATGGCGAATCGACTGATGTCCTGAGGACGAAGACTGTCACTGTATGCCGCCCCATTTGGATGGGTAACTATCTGATGATGAATTGTAATTGTCTGTTTGCCTTTCTAGGTACCAACTGCTCTTTTGACAGAGGCCATAGTTAGATGTTTTCTAAATTCATGTTACTAAATTGTTTGCATGAAGCCCAACATGCTGATGCTAATTAGAGGTTAGTTAAGGAGTTCACCAAAATCGGGTTCAAATAGACAAATGACTAAATTATTGCTTTGTTGAATAATGTAATACTAATACTTTGCTAAAGTTGATTCATGTTGACGTTGTGCTTTGTTCTAATGTTCATGATCTTTGCATTGATAAAGTCTTATTCCAGTTGCCATATTGTAGTTTTGTTGATGTGCTTATTGGTATTGAGACTAATGAATATGCTAGTAGGTTGTAACTAATAGGGAATAAATATCCAAAATCTTACTAGATTTGTGTGGTTATTCAATGGCTGAAAGGTCATGGTGTGTTCCATTCTTATTAAATGTTAATGATTAGTGTCATTGATTAGTTATTGTGAATATCGATTTGATAATTGATCTATCAATTGGGATGCTAAATAGATAGCTCGTCCTGAGGAGTCTCCAATCAGGGTCAAAAGATTAATTGGCCTAAACGAGTCCCATTTTTAAGTAAATTATCAAAGCTGGGACGCGTTATCACATGCGAACTGAGGGGAGTGGTCTGTGTACCCCCCTCAGTGCTTGACACCCCCATGGTTTAAAGCTCTTGCTGCTGCTGGAGGGGGGCAGCGCTGATTAGGTACCCATTTCCACAACTATAAGAAAAGTAGACAAAAGAATTCCCTTCAGTAGAATGTCACAATCAGTCCGGTACATGTAACAGTCAACAAACCCTTTATAACAGAAAAGGGAATGCATGACCAACGTGTACGCCATGGGCAGATCATGGAGGGTGGACACATCTTTGATGATGTCTTGAAATGCTGCAGGAGGAGGCGAAGATTCGTAAAATAATAAATAAAATTAGAGACAGTCACTATTTTTATCAAGGCCGCACGCCCAATCAGTGAAAGCAAGAAAGATGTCCAGAAAGTCATACGAGACCAAAGCACTCGCATTGCTTTCCTCAGGAAGCATTATGCAAATCTGCGGGAGAAACAGAAACGCTGACCCCCCTAGATATCTAAATGTAATAATTTCAACCTGCAGCCTGGGGTCTAACTGCAATTGAGGGGGGAGCCTGCAGATTCGTTGCAAAGGAAAAATACAAGAAATTGCCCAGTTCACCTTAATGCCTGAAAGCTGCAAAGTCAGAAAACATCTGTGCTATGATTGACAAGTCTGTATTCATGCCACAAACATATAAAAGGAGGTCAAAAGCATCTAATGATATTGCTGGGCCAGACCTCTGATTTGTATTCCCCAGTCAGCTCCATGGAGATGGAGGCGGAACTCCAAAGGCTCCATTGCCATGGTTTATCCTAATTGGGAAAGAGGGCAGCTCTGTCTGGTGCCTCGACACACAGGCCACGATACAGCTGCCGGTTTTTACACTAGTCATGGGAGCAGAATTTAATATCTGTGTCCACTTACTCGTGGGGGGGGGAAGCCAAATAATTGCAACACTCTGTACATACCATTCCAATGCAGGGAATCAAAGGTCTTTTCTAGGTTCAATGCGATGCAGACAGCATTGGGAAATTGAGTTGCAGATTTGCATGTGTTATGCCAGTCAGTGATGGGTGAAAGAGGTAGTGCGGCCAAAATGACGCCTGCCAAGTCCTCGTGAACTGTTAAGTGCTTCCTCCATGTTGACAAATGTTTTTTTTTCCCACTTTTGTTTACTTTAATTATCAGTCAGGGGTCAACGAGAAATCCCTAGAATACATCTTATAGTGCAGTGTTTTAATAGCTGTTTTATTTTAAACCGCCGCACTCGTAATGTGGCGGTCTTCGGACCACCAGGGTCGTAATGACAGCCATAGTCTTCGAAAGTGTTTGTTACTTGGACCATACTAGTGGTAGAGAGTTGGAAGATGGAGAGGGGCAGAGCCTGCTCAGGAAATGCTTCCTCACGATCCCAGGCCTCCTCGGAGCATGAAAAAGTGATTGCGGCAGCCGTTTGAAATCCGCAAGTTAGTAGGAAATAACTGCATTCTTGAGCCCGATATTTCAGTTTTTTCTTCACCTGAAGGAAGCTGGCCCGCCAAAGTATATTTCCGGAAGAGCATCAATTTGCATTGTCATATCGGACAGATCCTTTATCTCGGCCGCTGCCAGGATCACATCCCTGTCTCGATAGCTCACAAATCTCACCACCAGAGGTCTGGGTGGAGTCCCCGGGGGTGGGCATCGAACAAGGACTCTGTGTGCACACTCAATCACAAAGTGCAGGGAAGGTGTAGGAGGGGCAATATCTTGCCTCATCCCGCGTTCAAAGAAGGCAATGAGATCAGCCCCCTCTGCTTACTGGCAGGCTAATAATATGAATATTATGACAACAGTGCCCTTCCCTCATCATCAAATTTGCTTTCCGCTTTGCGCAGTCACTCTCTAGTCTTTCTCTGTTCAGCAACTGCACGGTTCGTGTTGAGCTTTTCCGAAAGCTTTTGTTGGGTTTCTCTGAACATCGCCATATTTATTGTTAATTAAAGTCAATTTTAGTCTTGAAAGCCTCTCCAGAGTCAGCAATACCCGCCAGCATGTCATCCAGTGTATCGGGGACTTCTCCGGGGGTTCAGTGTTCTGTGATGGGCGGGTGTAATGATCTTAATGCGGGGACCCGCGGATGGACCTTTCATTGCTTGCATGGTCCATTCTGTCCGCCCACATGAGACAACACAACGGTGCACAGATCTCATCGGTAGTGACAGCAGAAGGACTGAGGAGGGCTAGTAGTGATCAGTGGCAGAAGAGAACCACTACCCTCATGTCTGATCTAGCAAAACGATCATAGGGGCAAGAGCAGTTTCGTCATATCCAGGTAAGTATATAGATCTTTGCATCGAACAATCCACAAATGGGTTCACACCGTCAACCAGCGCCAAGTGCTGCAGGTTGCCAAAGTATTCCTGCTCAGATGAGATCCCGACCTGCGAGAGGAACTTTACGATTGCAAGCAAGGGAGCTCTGAATCTGCGCTCCCCGAAGAATCCAGACAATGGAGGAACGGGGGGCTCAGGATACTGCTACTACTATCATCTAATTCACTTAGCTTTGAGGCATGGGCTCCCCTGGGCACAGGGCCAGTCACTCCGCAGGGGCTCTCCTCTCTGTGTTAGGGCTGTCATGGTTCCTTATTGGTAAATGCTCCAGCTCGGACTAGTATAAAGAAAAGAGGAAGTGGGTGGGTGGTCATAGGGAAGGGAGGGGGATCGGAGGGGCACAGTCCGGTAGGGGTCGCGTCCCTCCCCACAATCGCCAGGGCCGTGGGGCAGCCGTGCTATGTCCCGTCGGACCGAGAGGCCCAGAATCTCAGCCCCCCTCACCAAAGGCTTAGGTGGAGTGGCTTCCCCCATAGACAGTGCTTTAAATGGGCCAGTACTGTCCGGTACTGAGTACCCGTACTTTTTATTTTGAGAGGGGGTGTACCGGTACATCTCAAGAAAACCATAATACTTTTAATTGGAGAGTACCGGCACTCCTCAGAAGCAGGTACTCTGGTACAGAGTACCTGCACTTTAACTTTTCCATTTCAAGCACTGCACATAGATGGTCTCCGGGGACCGTGGACTTGAGGGAGCGCCTCCTGGCTCAGGTATTTAGGCCGCGCTGCTTAATCTGCAGAGCCGGGCTATAGATGCCGCTCCGGAGCCAGCCTGTAGCCAGAAGCAATCCGGGGGTGCTACCGAGTGCATTGATGACAGCTGTGCCCGGTGTCGGGGCAGAACTCAAGGAGAGATCCAGAGAGGTGTGGGGCTCGGAAACACCTCTAACTCGCAGCCGGCATGGACAGCGCTCAGGCCGCGCCTGGCACTTGTCACCACTTTTAACACCGAGCCGATGACTCAGTTGTTCACCTGGTTCAGTCGTCCTCCTGTAGCCCACTGGGCACGGCTGAGTCCAGAATGGCAGCAGTAGGGCTTGATGGATCACCACTGTTTCCTAATCAGTCTCCTTGTAATGGAAACACTTGACTGCGACTGCAACTCATGTCAACAGGCTCCTATTGTAACATTCATCAAGTTGACCCCAGCAGGCCACCATGTATTTGATTGTAACCAATTGTAGTGGGTCACAATTTGCGACCTACCTAATTATTGATACTTATGACGTAGGTTGAATTGAGACCAACTACAATTTTATATTTTGTGAACCGACCTATTAATACATAAGTGGGTTCGTAAAATACAAATGAATTCAGTAAAAGTCATTGTGCAAATTGTAACCACTTTCACCAAATCCATGTTTAGTACACGAGGCCCTATCTGAGCAGGGTACCAAGACCAACGTGCATCTGAGGAAGTTAACCTTGTTGGAAGGCCTCTCTTAGGACACCACGAATTTAGAGCTTGGATCTCTTTTTTAGATTAATGCCTATTTAACTGATTAGTTGAAAAAGGTGGTGGCTGTAAGTATAATTCATTGGCCTTTAGATGGGTGTCACCAATTGTTAAGTCCTACCAACCTTAATATGCAACATTACAGAACATTCCTTTGTATGTATTACATCCCGGCAAAGGGTACATAAATGTGGATGTCGTAGTGACTAATTTCAGTGTTGGAATGAGGGGGCTGGTGTGCTTCATATATGTGCCTCATGTCCATCCTTGTAAGAATTTTGGAGGCAAGTGTTTAATAAATTAAGTCATAACTTTCATAACCAAATATTAATTGTGTTGGAAAATCGATGAGTCTATCCCTGTGAGATTTCTTGTGTAGTATTTGTTGCAATAACAGTGGTCATGTTATATATCACTCCAAAATGTCTTAAGCTCGATCCTCCTGTGATCTGGGAATGACGGGCAAGATATGTGGATTGTAATGAATTGCAGCCTCAACTCTTTAAATTGAAAGGTAGAACAAGGTATAATACATTTCAAAGGGTCTGGGGCCTGTGGACCATTTGATAAGGCTTAATCTTGGTTAACAAAACGAAATGTTTTTTTTTTTTTTTTTTACAGCATTTCTTATTAGACAACAGGATGTGTGGTAAAAAAGCACTCTCGCTTTCTGTGTGTGTGTGTGTGTGTGTGTGTGTACGTGTGCAGTTTTGTATCCAGTATGAAAAATGTATCTAAATATTGCAGGTAATTAAATGCCTCTGCAGAACAGTATTAACTGCTGCAGTTGTAATTTAATGAGTTTTACTCTGGCGATCATACATTTTCGAATTCCTTATCCAGGACTGAATAAGAGTAAGGAGCAGGAACCTTTCCTTCTGAGACAGCAGCAGGAACAACTGCGGGATGAACAGGTTAAACTGACCAGGACCACAAATGCTTCATATTTGGCCATCTTATGTTTTAGGGGGCTGCATGTGACCTATTGCAAGTAACAGATGATTGCTATATAACAGAGCCACCCATGCTAATTTGAGGATAAAGAATATGGCCAAAAAAATGCATAAAAAGCTAACAATGGCAACAAATACAAACATCACACAGGTTTTAACATCACAATATTGTATTGTTTGAGACTAGAGAGGCTTGCTTTCTTCTTCTTAGACAGACAAAACTGGATTTGTGTCCACTTTGGGTTTTCAGGACCCAGTGCAGGATATTGAAGAGCAGGCAGGTCAATGGGAAGCCCAATATTATATTTAATTTGTAAAGCCAAAATATCAAACATATGTGGAATATAACAGAGAGCATGACTGTATCTGTGGTATTCTTTGTCATGTCAACATCAATATCAGACTGTCTGGGAATACACCCTTCCGCATTTGCAGCTACTAGGAAGGACACAATTTCTTGTACTAAAAGTAGTCACCAATCAATCAATATTTGTAAAGCGCAGCTACTACCCTGTGAGGGTCTCAATGCTCTGTGGGGGTGGGGAGGGACCTCATCTGAAAAGCCATGTCTTGAGGTTCTTCCTGAAGATGGTGAGCGACGGGCTTTGTCTGAGGTATAGGGAGAGGTTATTCCAGCTCTTTGCTGCAGTGTAGGTGAAAGTTCGTCCTCTGGCAGTGGTTTTGCAGATGCAAGGGGACATTGGCCGGGCCATCTGGGTGGAGCGGAGGGATCTGGTGGGGTGTGGAAGGAGGCGCAATGGTTCAGGTAGCATGGTCCTGCATTGTGTATGGCCTTGTAGGTGTGGGTGAGAAGCTTGAAGGTGATTCGCTTCTCGACCGGTAGCCAGTGGAGGGTCCTCAGGTGTTGGGAGATGTGTCCTCAGTGAGAGATATCCAGAATGAGCATGGAGGTGGTGTTCTGGATGAGTTGAAGTTTTTTGATGCTTCTAGTTGAGGTGCCGGCATAGAGGGTGTTTCCGTAGTCGAGCTTGCTAGTGACTAAGGCGTGGGTGACTGTCCTGTGACAGTCTACAGGGATCCATCTGAAGATCTTCCGAAGTTTGGGGAGTGTGTGACCGCAGGAGGAGGTGACAGAGTTTACCTGGTGGGTCATAGATTGAGAGGAGTAGAGGATGATTCCTAAGTTGCGGGTGTGCTCAGTCTGTTCACGGGGGGTGCTGAGGGATGTGGGCCACCAGTAGCCGTCCCAAGCTGAGGTGGCATTTCCGAAGATGATGAGCTCAGTCTTGTCAGATTTGAGCTTGAGGCAGTTTTCTCTCATCCAGGTGGCAGCGGCTTCCATTCCTGAGTGGATGTTCCTTTTGGCCGTGTCCAGGTCTTCGGTGAGGGAAATGATGAGTTGTGTGTCATCGGCATATGAAACGATGTTCATGCCATGGCTTTTGACGATGGCAGCAAGAGGGGCCATGTATACATTGAACAGTGTGGGACTCAGTGAGGATCCTTGGGGGTCTCCGCAGTTGACCTCTGTGGGTCTGAAAGTGTAGGGTGGGAGTCTGACCCTCTGTGTCCTCCCGGAGAGGAAGGAGTGGATCTATTCCAGTGCTCTTCCACGGATTCCTATGTCGTGGAGTTTCGAATGCTGCTGAGAGGTCGAGGAGTATGAGTGCTGCAGTGTGGCCGCAGTCTAAGAGTAATCGGATGTCATTGGTGGCTGCCAGGAGGTCTGTCTCTGTGCTGTGGTTGCTATGGAGGCTGGACTGGGAACCATTCAGGGAGTTGTTGGTCTTGATGAAATTCCGTAGTTGTGCGTTGATTGCTTTCTCCAGTACCTTGGCGGGGTAGGTTAGCAGCGAGATGGGCCGTAAATTATTTAGTTTTGATGGGTCGGCCGAAGGTTTCTTCAGGAGAGGGCATATTTCGGCGTGTTTCCAGTCCTCGGGGAAGGTGCCCCTGTTGATGGAGCAGTTGATTGTGTTCCGGAGCTCGGGGGCGATGGATGCGCTGGCGCTGATGCATATGTGGTGCGGGCAGGGGTCCGAGTGGGCTCCGGAGTGGGTGCTGTTCATGACGTTGACTGTTTCCTCTGTGGTGAGCATGGACCAGATGTGGATGGTCCCCAGAGAGAGTGAATACATAGGCAACCTGTTGGACTTTTTGCCTTACGCAGGGTCATCTCCAGTCTTTTTGCCTCCTTCCTCCTGGTTTTTCTGACCTCTCGCTGTTGGCTCTAGGACTCTTAGCACTTTATCACTGCTGACCAGTGCTAAAGTGCAAGTGCTCTCCCATCTAAAGTTGGTATGATTGGCTTATACCTAATTGGCATATTTAATTTACCTATAAGTCCCTTGTACAGTGGTATCTCTATATCCAGGGCCTGTAAATTAAATACTACTAGTATTGCGCCACCCACTGAAGTAGTCTTTCAAACCTGTCTCAGGCCTGCTAGCGCAGGGCTTGTGAGCACAGTTTTCTGCCACAGGGACCTGGCATCTAAACTTACTTGCCAGGCCCAGAACTCCCCTTTTACTACATGTAAGTCACCCCTAAGGTACGCCCTAGCTAGCCTTATGGGCAGGGTGCCATGTATGTAGAAAGCCAGGACATGTGCCATATTGCATGGCCTGTCCTGGTAGTGACAAACAGCCTAACTTGGTGTCTCACTGCTGTGAGTGCTGCCTTCTCATAGGATTGCATTAGAAATGCCCTGCCTTATGTGTAAGGGGTATTGTCTGATTTATGAGGGGTAGCGTAGGCGTGTTTGGTATGGTTGTGATGGTGATAATAAATACTGCTTACTGGTGTGGGTGTATTTTTTATAACTATCACAGAAATGCCACTTCCAGAAAGTGCGCATTTATCTGTGCTTATGACTCTGGTGTTTTGCAGCTTGACTCCAACCCACGTCTGGGCAGAGTGACAGTTGGAGCTTTGTGCATACTTTTCAGACAGCCTGTACACAGGGAGGGTGGAGGTGTCACCAAGGTGCATCTGCATACTGAATAGTCTTCCTGAGCTGAGAGAAGGGAGAGGCGGGGCACACCTACATTTGTAAAGGCTGAGCCCTGGCCTCACACAATAGGGTCGTTAACCCCCCACTGATGTTTGGAGCCTGTGCTGAAAGGAGAGAGGGGGCACTCCCAGAACCAGATGTAACTGGCTGGAACCTCCTCTCCCTACCATTGCAAAACATTGTAAGGACTGAGTATACGTATAGGGGAATTTTCCCTACATTTTGGAGACTTTTTGTGCTTACCCTGGAACTGGACACAGACTGCTGGAAGGACTCGCCAGGAACCGCCATGGACTGCTGCTGCTGTGCTGACCTGTGACCTGCTTGGTCACTGTAAGGACTTGCCACTAGCCTGCACCCTCCTTGCGCTGGCCTGTTGCTGGGCCCCCCTCCACCTGTGGGCCTACTTCTCAGGATCTGCTCCCCAGGGGCAGGGTGCTGTGGCCCCTGACTCCTGTATCCATCCTCAGCACGGGGAGTGCTTCGCTTCTTCACCAAAAGTAGAGCTTCTAAGCGCTGCCCCCTGTTGTTCCTTTGCGCTTTGAAAAGCACTCTACTGCAGGGAGACATCACCGCCGCGACCCGGGCTCTGTTTAATGCAAAAGCGCTTTTAAAAGCGCATCGTGGTGCCAGAGATCACCGCCGCAGCCCGGGAAAGCTGTTTCCTTTTAGCACGAGTGGAGCGCGCTTACTGGTGCCCCCGGGGCACGAAGAAAACCTTCTTGTGAGTCCCAGGAGCAAGCGTGCTCCCATTGGTGCCCCCGGGGCGAGGAACGCTCCGTGGAACACCCCCGGGGCACCAGCAGGCCCTGCCTTGGGCCAGGATGTCATCAGGAGCAGGAGGGAGAGGAGGACGCCTCTCCCTCGCCGGTGAGAGTCCCAGAGGACTCTCTATTGATTTGCGGGCCGAGCGGTAGCCTCACCGGAGGCTCACCCGTGCCGCCGGCTCCCTTGTCGGCCCCCTCGTGGGCCAGTGGCATTTCTGTGGTGGTCTCCCCCTGGTGAGAGCCGGGGAGACCCCAGGAGTTTGCGGGTCCCTGGAGGGGCCCGTTTTCAATCCAGAGGGGGTGCGTGGCACCCCCCTCCTCCCTTGAGGATTTCCCTCACTTGGGCCCCCTCGTGAGGGCCGGTGGAGGCCTAGGGGCCCCCCAGTGATCACAGTCCCTGGAGGGGCCTGTCAACTGTACAGGGGAGGTGCGTGCCACCCTCCTCTCCTCAAAGGATGTCAGAGGCCCCCATTTTGCGCAGAGGAGCGCTGGGGGCCCCATTGTTCATCTTGCAGGCACTGGAGGTGCCTTCATCAAACCAGGTAGTCTTATAGAGACAATATAAATTCTAAGTTCTTGCTAGAGACTTTGCTAGTTTATATGTTGCCTACCTGTTTGATGTGTTTTTACATATTTATGCAAATGTTCCTTTTATGGGCATGACTTGCTAATATGTTTTTCTACCTTGCCATATGTTTTCTAATGTTCCTACTATGGGCGTTTCATGATATTCTTATGACAAGTGCTTTAATGTGATAACGTATTTCCTGACTACTGCTTATGTTTCAGAATACTGAGTAACCTGTGTGTTATTTGTGACTACTGCTAGTTCGCAGAGTAACTAATGTGTAACATTCTGACAACTGCTAAGGTAGCAGGATACTACTGTTATGTGATATTGGTCTAATAATTACGTTGTGAACAATACATTATATTTTCATATAATCTGTGTTGTGTTTCCTTTGCGGTGGGGATATTGTGTCACATGTGTTGTGTGTGTTGTGCAAACGCTTTACACATTGCCTCCGGGTTAAGCCTGACTGCTCGTGCCAAGCTACCAAGGGGGTGAGCAGGGGTTATCTTGGACGTGTAACTCCCTTGCCCTGACTAGAGTGGGTGGGTTCTACCTGGCTGAGGTGCATACCCTAGCCAACCAGAAACACCATTTCTAACATTGGTTGTCAGAGGTGAGGATAGGACTTGCGCTTGCACAATACCATTGTGACTCATTATTTCACTACAAGGATTGCGTTTAGGCCATCACATGTTTGGCTTCTCTTAACTTTCTCTCTTTGGTCATTTTTCCTGTTTTCAGTTCTCACGCTTGTGTATTGTGGTTGTCACATTTGAGTTATTTGTACCTTTTCAAGATGGGGCTTACCCTTGATTTAAAGGACCTGCCGTTTTACACGCAGGAGGAATTAGAGGTGTTCTGTAGAGAGCGAGGGCTGCCTGTAGAAGGGGACCTCAGGAGATCTCTGAATTTCTTTGAAAGGTTTGTGACATATACCCAGGGAGGGAGTGTGCTTAGGGGGTACCCAGAGGATCCTGAGTGTAGCGAGGGTTCCCAATGGGAGGGCTCCCAGACCTCATCCCTAGAGAGTGGTAGAGAGACTGATCAGGAGGGTGAGAATGACCGGTTGGGGACGCCAGTTGACAGGGAAGGCCCCAGTGATAGGGAGTCCCTTGCTGGGTCCAGTGTAAGAAGCAGGGCTACCTCTCATTCCTTGACGCCTGATGAGCTAAGAGATAGGCGGGAAGAGAGGGACCTGAAGTTGCAGTTAGCGCGTCTAGCTGTTGAGGAGAGAAGGGCTGAGATAGAGAAGGCCTTAGTACAGGAGAGGATGGCAGAGGCAGAGAGGGCCTTTGCCAGAGAAAGACTCGCTTTAGAGCGCAGTCTGAAGGTTCTGGACTCACCAGCGCTGCAGGTGTAGTCCAGTGGTGGCAGCAATGTAGAGTGCTGTAGCGAAGATGTTCCTCACATACCCATAGATCTGGTACCTAAGTTCCAAGAGGGGGGGTGACATACGTCAGTGGTTAAAGGAATATGAGAGGGCTCTGGTTGAGCGCAGGATCCCTGAGAAGGATTGGGGAACTGGCCTAGGGAGCTTTATTCCTGAGGAGGGGAGGGATGCCCTACTAACTCTAGAAGAGAGTGACAGGGAGGTGTACTCCACTATGAAGAACGCACTGATTGAGAAGTATGGTTTTTCCCCTGAGGAATACAGAAAGAGGTTTAGGGGCGGTAAGAAACTGTCTCATCAGTCTTGGGAGGAGTTTGTGGAGGATTGCTGCATTGCACTAGATGGATGGGTGAAGGGTAGCACAGTAAACAATTTTGAAGGGCTGTTTAATCTGATTGTCAGAGAGCACCTGCTTCGTTGTTGTTTTTCAGACTTACGCCAACACTTGTCAGTGTGTGAGCTCTCTGACCCCAGGGAGCTTGCAAAGGAGGCAGACTTCTGGTTGCCTACCAGAGGGTCTGGTGTGGCATTAGGGGGTGTTCCTAATGAGAGTGGTCTAGGTGTTTCCCAACCAGGTGGGGTGGGAAAGGAATGGAGTGTCCCAGGTAGGTCTCAGTGGACTGGGGTGGGTGAGGGACCCCATGTCCCGTCTCAGAGGAGAGGGAATGGGGCTGGGCTGAGGCCCAAGGTGCCCGAGATCCCGTCCCAGGTCCTGGAAGGTTCCACGAGGGAACGCCAGGAGAGGACCCCAGCCTGTGCCATAGGGCCAGCTGTTCAGGAGGATCCCATTTTGTCAGTAGGACTTAGGCGGGTGGCTGGTGATAGCGTTCCGCCAGTTCTGTTGTCTGGTAGTCTCACTCCAGAGTGGAGGAGGCGAAAATCCAGGTGTAGGGTTAAGAGGGGGCTGCGGGCCCCAGTGGAAAACCTGGAGGGTCAGGGGTCAGCTCTGAGAGCAGAGCCCCCCAGGAAGGACCTTGGTGAGACCATTTCTGGGCTGGGGGGAATCCAGACTCTGTCAGATGGGCAGAGGTCAGGAGACCTGCGCCAGCCAGACTCTTGTGTGGCCCTTGGGGAAGGTGTTTCCCTGGTGGGGGGTAGGTGTGCCCCCCAGGAATCCTGGTGTGCCAGGCAATGGTTCAACTGCAGGGTGGTGACTCTGGGTTTGATGATCAGGTTCAGGGGGTAAACTCTGACCTGATGGGGAGTAGGTGTGCTCCCAAGGGAGTCCTGAATAACTGCTGCAGCCCATAGGGATCCCCTGAAACCCCAATGGCCTGGGTAACTAGGTACCATATACTAGGTGCACCAGTATGCCAATTGTGGGCCGAAATACAGAGTTTTGGGAGAGAGATCATAATCACTGGGGTCCTGGTTAGTAGGATCCCAGTGAACACAGTCAAACACATTGACATCAGGCAGAAAAGTGGGTAACCATGCCAAAAAAAAAAAGAGTACTTTCCTACACAACCCCACCCCCCCAACGAAGGACAAGAAGGCTAACCTTACCCAGATGAGTCTTCATTGTCTAAGTGGACATATCTGGAGAGTCCATCTGCATTGGAGTGGTTACTCCCAGGTCTATGTTCCACTGTATAGTCCATTCCCTGTAGGGAAATGGACCAACTCAACAATTTGGGGTTTTCTCCTTTCATCTGTTTTAGCCATAAGAGAGGTGTGTGGTCTGTCTGAACAATGAAGTGAGTACCAAATAGGTATGGTCTCAGCTTCTTCAAGGCCCAGACCACAGCAAAGGCCTCACTCTTTATGGCTGACCAACGCTTTTCTCTGGGGGTCAACCTTCTGCTTATGAAAGCTACTGGTTGATCCTGTCCCTCTGTATTAAGTTGTGAGAAACTGCCCTAACCCCTACCTCTGAAGCATCAGTTTGCACTATGAATTTCTTAGAGTAGTTAGGGCTTTTCAGAACAGGTGCACAGCTGGCTGTCCATAATACCTTTTTAGTAATTTTCGTGTATGTGAGGTCATTAAGAGAGGCTACAATGGAGCCATAGCTCTTAATGAACCTCCTGTAGTACCCAGTGAGGCCCAAGAAGGCTCTTACCTGGGTTTGTGTTGTAGTGGGAGTCCAATCCAAAATGGTTTGGATGATCCCCTGTAGTGGCTGAATCTGTTCCCCACCTTCCAGGTGTCCCAGATAAACCACTTTCCCCTGCCCTATGAGGCACCTTGAAGCCTTGATAGCGAGGACTGCTTTTTGCAGAGCCTCCAAAACATTCCAGAGGTGGACCAGGTGATCATCCCAGGTGGAGCTAAAGACAGCTATATATTCTAGATGTTCTGCACTGTAGGTTTCCAAACCTTGGAGGACTGCGTTCACCAGCCTCTGAAAAGTGGCAGGTATATTTGTTAAACCAAAGGGCATTACTGTGAATTAGTATTGCTCTCCAATGGTATAAAATGCATTTTTTTGGTTCAGCATCTTCTGATAACCTAATTTGCCAGTAGCCAGCATTAAGATTAAAAGTGCTAAGATACTTGGCAGATGCCAGTGTATCTATGAGATCATCTGCCCTAGGGATTGGATGAACATCAGTTTTGGTCACTGTGTTGAGCCCTCTATAATCAACACAAAACCTCATCTCTCTTTTTCCATTCTGAGAGTGTGGTTTTGGGACTAAGACCACTGGGCTGGCCCAGGGACTATCAGAGTGCCCAATCACTCCTAGATCTAGCATATTCTGCACCTCAGCTTTGATGCAGTCCCTTACATGGGCAGGTTCCCTGTAGAAATTACTCTTTACAGGTGAACTGTCCCCTGTGTCAATGGTGTGTTCACACCATGTGATCTGACCAGGACTAAGGGAAAACAGTTCAGAGAACTGGTCTAGGAAATTTCTACAGTCTTCCTTATGTTACTCAAAGAGGCAGACAGCAAGGACTACTCCCTCAACTGAGCCATCAACTGCAGAATGTGAGAGGAGGTCAGGGAGAGGGCCACTTTCATCTTCCTGTCCCTCATCAGTGGCCATGAGCAGGGTTACGTCAACCCTGTCATAGAAGGGCTTTAGGCGGCTCATATGAAGCACCCTTGGGGGCTTCCAGGAGTACCCAGGTCAACCAAATAGGTGACCTCACCCTTCTTTTCCACTATGGTGTGGGGACCACTCCATTTGTCCTGGAGTGCCCTTGGAGCCACAGGCCCAAGGACCCACACTTTCTGCCCTGGCTGGTACACAGTCAGAACAGCCTTCTGGTCATGCCACTGTTTTTGCAATTCTTGGCTGGCCTGAAGGTTTTGAGTGGCCTTTTTCATGTACTCAGCCATCCTTGATCTGAGGCCAAGTACATAGTCCACAATATCCTGTTTATAGGGCCTTGATGGGTTGCTCCCATCCCTCCTTCACAAGGGCAAGTGGACTCCTAACAGGGTGCCCAAACAGAAGCTCAAAGGGGATGTAGCCAACTCCCTTCTGATGGGCCTCCATATAGGCAAGAAGGAGGCATGGTAATAGGCCTTCCTATCTCCTCCTGAGTTTTTCAGAGAGTCCTATTATCATACCTTTGAGTGTTTTATTAAACCTCTCAACTAACCCATTTGTTTGGGGATGGTAAGGTATGGTGGATTTATATGTTACACCACACTCTTTCCACATAGCTTTCAAGTATGTAGACATGAAGCTCCTACCTCTGTCTGATACTACCTCTTTTGGGAAGCCCACTCTGGAGAAAATACCCAGGAAGGCTTTGGCCACTGCAGGAGCTGTAGTGGTCTTTAGAGGGATGGCTTCTGGATACCTGGTGGCATGGTCCACCACCACCAGTATAAATCTATTGCCAGAAGCTGTGGGAGGGTCTAGGGGGCCAACAGTGTCAACCCCTACCCTTTCAAAGGGTACCCCAAACACTGGTAGTGGGATTAAGGTAGTCTTTGGAGTGCCACCTGTCTTACCACTGGCTTGACAGGTGACACAGGAGCAACAAAACTCCTTTGTGTCCTCAGACATATGGGGCCAGTGAAAGTGAGGAACTAGTCTGTCCCAAGTTTTGCTTTGCCCCAGGTGACCAGCTAGGGGAATGTCACGTGCTAGGGTTAATAAAAACACTCTGTCTTGCAGAGGTACTACCAATCTCTTGGTGGCACCAGGTTTGGGTTCTCTTGGCTCTGAATACAGGAGATTATCTTCCCAGTACAGCTTGTGGGTGCCACTGACATCCCCTGTCTGCTGTTGGACAGCTTGCTGTGTCAAACCCTCTAGTGATAGGCAACTTTGTTGAGCAACACTTAACTCTTCCTTGGCAGGCCCCCCTGTACCTAAGAGCTCAGTTTTGTCAGCTTTGAGTTCTTCAGGTGTAGGTTCTGTCCAGGGAATGGATTCCTCCTCCTCAAAGGGGGAATCCTCAGTGAAGGATGGGGTAGGGGATAATTTCTTACCCTTCCTACCCTTGTTTTTAGGAAGCTCTTGGTCTATAGTTTCAGGATCCAAGTTTCCCAGTTCTCTTTGCTTTTTGCACTGAGCCCTTGTTAAAGCAATGATGTGCCCTTGAATGTCTGACGAGCCCCTCGAGGGGGCTCTTTGCCAGAAATCTTTATGAATGTGTGCTGTGGTTGAACATAGGGGTAGATTCAGACCTAAGAGGAGAAGTGAAAAGCTGGAGAATGTGTATCAAAATTGGCTCTAGAACCTATTCACAGTATGTTTATTCTATGCGAAGGATCTAGGCCAACATTAAAAGCGAGGGAGAGTGGAAAAGGAAATAAAGTTCCTCCACTCTACCAAAATGAAAGTGGGCAAAAGATAATTAATCCTACAGCCCTAAGTACTGTTTAGCAGACAGATCAGGTAGCGTTTCTTCAGAAAAAAAAAAACAAACCCTAAACTACACTAAAGAACTCAAGTGAGTGTGAGGAATGTGAAAATAATGCAATTTAAATAAAGAGCTACGCAAAGAGACCTTAATAGGTATGGACCTGTGGAAAAACAAGCAGAAAGACAAATACATATAATAATTAATGTTACAACATCAACATACACAATAGTGAAACGGCACTTGGTGAACCATGCTATGTGTCAGAACGTTTTTCTGACTCATTGTAGACCCACCAACTCCATGTGACAATCACCATCAAAAACTGTAGGCACTTAAGCTAAGGTCTCTTGCCCTCCTGTATTAGGGAATGAGGCCCCTGGAAAATGCGAGCCGAGGGACTACCGTAGCCCTAAAAAAAAAATACTCATACTTAAAAATGCATATTTTGTAGCAGAAATTATTATTATTAAAAAGACACCTGGTGGTGTATATTTGCCACCTTATGAATGCAGTGTGTCAACAAAGCACCAACAATCGTATTGGAGGAGGAGCTGCACTGATACGGAATGGGAGAACAATAATCTCATATGTTGAAATGTGATCACGCAGTTTCAGAATAAGGAACCTACTGTTTGGATGGGTAAAGCATGCAGGTGCATATCGTAACTAATATGGAATATCATCAGATAACAATGTAGTAGGCCCTGTGGAGTGAACATCTGGTGGAAGTGACCCACCATTTAGTCAGGCAAAGAACTTGATGTCTGGCTCATTGGCCTAAATGGGCAAGTTCTGAAAAATTGAAGGAATAAATCAGCATACCACAACGATTGTGCGACACATCGCGGTGTACCCAGTGGTCGTAAGCCCCAAAATAAACAGGGTGTGGGTGTCTTCAAGTATAAACAGTTGTTCTGCTGAAGTGTCAAAATGGGAGAATGTCCAAAAATGCGAAGTGCACCCAGGGGCCCTCAGGGCGTCAGAGCTGCTAATGCGGCGCAATCGGAAAAAAGGAGAAAATGAAGGTACGGGGTTGGCATACGGGCACTTGAGCCCGGTGTAGGAAAGCAGCCTCTTTCTAGCTGGGTTACCCCCACTTTTGGCCTGTTTGTCAGTGAGTTTGACTGTGTCTACTGGGATCCCGCTAATCATGACCCCAGTAGTTATGCTCTCGCCCTTAAATTATGGTAATTGCATACTGGTAACCCAGTATTTCACTCACAATTGGCATACTGGTGCCCCCTTATAAGTCCCTAGTATATGGTACTTAGGTACCCAGGGCATTGGGGTTCCAGGGAATCCCTATGGGCTGCAGCATATCTTTTGCCACCCATAGGGAGCCCATGCAAAGGCTTCTACAGGACTGCCACTGCAGCATGTGTGAAAGAATGCATGCATCCTTTCACTGCCATTTACACTGCACCAGGTCACTTATAAGTCACCCCTATAGCAGGCCCTCCAGCCCTGAGAGCATGGTGCAGAGTACCTGTGTGTGAGGGCACCCCTGCACTAGCAGAGGTGCCCGCGACTTCCAGGACCATTTTCCCAGACTTCGTGAGTGCGGGGATGCCATTTTTCACGTGTACTGGCCATAAGTCACTACCTATATCCAGCTACTTAATGGTAACTCTGAACATAGGCATGTTTGGTATCAAACATGTTGGATTCGTACCCCAAGGCTTTCGCAAGCATTGGTTGTACGATTCCATGCACTCTGGGCGCTCCTTAGAGGACTCCCAGTACTGCCATTACAGCCTTCTGAGGTTTTCCAGGTAACCCCAGCTGCTGCCACCTCTCAGGCAGGTTTATGCTCTCCTGTTGCTTGACTATCTCAAGCCCAGGAAGGCAGAACAGAGGATTTCCTTTGGGAGAGGTGTGTTACACCCTTTCCCTTTGGAAATAGGTGATAAAGGCTTGGGAGAGGTAGCCTCCCCAAGACACTGGAAAAGCTTTGAAGGGCACATTTTGTGCCCTCCTTGCATAATCCAGTCTACACTGGTTCAGGGCCCCCTGTCCAAGCTCTGGCGCAAAACTGGACAATGGAAAGGGGAGTGACCACTCCCCTATCCATCACCACCCTAGGGGTGGTGCTCAGAGCTCCTGTAGAGGGTCCCTGGGTTTTGCCATCATGGATTCCAAGTTGGCAGGGAACTCTGGGAGCATCTGAGTGGCTAGTGCCGTCAGAGCCCTCCCCTGATAAGTGCTTACTTTTTTAGCTGACCAATTCCTCCTTTAGGGCCGTCTAGTGTCTCTCTCTCTTGGATGGCTCTTCAGATTCGGATTACAAGACTCCAGCAGGAACCCTCTGCATCCTTCACTTCACCTTCTCATAGAAGAAACTGAATCTGGACCCTCCAGGAACGCTACAAAATGCAACAAAAGGAGTAAAAATGACTTCTGCAACATTGTATCTTCAGCTCCTGCCAGCAACTGCAACTGTTTCCCGGTCATGCATCCTCAGAGGACAGACTGTCTTCAGTCTGCACCAGAAGAAGGAAGGAATCTCCCTTGGAGTGAAGGAGTCACTCCCCTGCTTCAGCAGGCACCTCTCTGCAACGATGACCGACGTCGGTCCCCTCTCCTGACTAGTTGCGTGGATCCTGCATCATGGGTGGTGGACTGAAGTGGTCAAGACGGTCCTGACGTCCTACTGTCCAACTTTGGTGGAGGTAACAGCTTGCCTCCCCACGCAAGACAGTACCTCCATGCATCGCATGTTTTGCATTTGCCAAGGCTTGTTGGCATCCTTCCATGAAGAACTTCGTGCACCATGCAGCTCCAATCCCGAGCACTCTATCCTGCGACGCACATCTTCCTGAGTGGTTCTCTGGCGGCGTAGGATCCTTTGTTGTAGTGCTGCGTGGGCCTCCTTTTGCACCCTGTGCTGTAGGACTTCTGTGCATGCTGCCTGGTCTTCTGTGGGCTCTCTGAGTTGCTGAGAGCCCCCCTCTGACTTACCCTCCTGGGTAAGGTCCACCAGGTCCCTCCTGGTCCCAGGCAGTGCCATTTCCCGCTAACCACAAGCTTTGCATGTGCCAAGGCTTGTTGGCGGAATCCAGTGACGCAAACCAGACTGCAATCTTCCAGCCAGCGTGGGACATCATCTGCACCAACCAGGAACCCACATCCTTCTTTTTGGGTGCAGTACCGACAGTTGTTCTTCACTGATGGTTCTTCTTCTGCACCTTCATCCGGATTAGCAGGGGCTCCTGTTCTCCCTGGACTCTTCTGTAGTTCTTGGACTTGGCCCCTTCTTCCACAGGTCTTCAGGTCTAGGAATCCACTGTTGGTGTCTTGCAGTCTCTTTTGGTTCTTGCATAGTCTTCTTTATCATGTTCTTGTGTGTTCTAGGTAAGTTACTATGATTTACTCCTGCTTTCCTGGGATCTGGGGTGGGTTCTATTACTTACCTTTGGTGTTTTCTAAGACTCCCAGCGCCCCTTTACACACTACACATGCCTAGGTGGGAAACCAACATTCGCATTCCACTTTCTTAGTACATGGTTTGTGTTCCCCCAGGCCCATTTCTAACTATTGTGATTTTCACTAATTGCACTGTTTTCCAACGGTTTTTATGCACATTTCTGCATACTAGTGTATATAATTTGTGTATTACTTACCTCCTAAGGGAGTATTGTCTCTATGGTATTTTTGGCATTTCCATCACCAAAATAAAGTACCTTTATTTTTGTAACACTGCGTATTTTCTTTCATGTGTGTGAGTACTGTGTGACTAGAGTGGTATTGCATGAGCTTTGCATGTCTCCTATTTAAGCCTTGGCTGCTCAGCTACAGCTACCTCTAGAGAGCCTGGCTGCTAGACACTGCCTACATTTCACTAATAAGCGATACCTGGACCTGGTGTAAGGTGTAAGTACCTTAGGTACCCACCACACATTAGGCCAGCTTCCTACATTGGTGGTAGAGCAGTGGGATAACCACTTGCAATTGCCTTATCACTCTGTCACCTGATACTTTCAACCGAAAGACAACTCTTTACTTAGAGGTACACATAGGGCCTGATTCTAACTTTGGAGGACGGTGTTAAACCGTCCCAAAAGTGGCGGATATACCACCTACCGTATTACGAGTTCCATAGGATATAATGGACTCGTAATACGGTAGGTGGTATATCCGCCACTTTTGGGACGGTTTAACACCGTCCTCCAAAGTTAGAATCAGGCCCATAGTACCTAGTGTTAGGAATCTAGTTTCTCGGTTTGGGTAAGCTAGGGGTATAGGCATAGTCCTTGCTCTAAACCTCTTCAAAGAGACTAGAAGTTAGGGAGGTTAGAGCGGACGTGTCTGTCCGAGCTCTGCCGCCCGGGCCCCAGAAAGCAGCCTCGCGACCCCGGCGATCGCGGTTACGGAGGGCCTCAAGATAGCGGCAGGCTCCGCAGGACAAGAAGCGACCTGAGGAGCTCGGAGGTGCCTGATTTGGCGCGAGGCGGAGACGCAGGGTCACGTGGCCTGGGCTCGCGCCGGAAATCAGTGAGTGCAGGCCTTGGAGGCTGGGCCACGTGGTGGGCCCAGGATTGGTGGTCCCGCGGCCGCGGGAGCAGTAGCGGCAGATACCCCAGACGGGTCTGGGGCAACACTGTGCAGTGTGCTGAGGTGGGGGCCCGGTGAGGAGTAGGGCGCCGGCAGCCATCCGGGGCTGGCGGGCCTGCTTGGCTTGGGCCTCCGGGTCGACAAAGGCACCAGACAAGGCAGCAGGCAGGCCGGGAAGCCCCTGAGGGACCCCGGCTCTGGAGAGAGGAGACCAGGGAGACGTGACGGCGCTGGGCTGCGGATCAACGGTGTGATCGTCCCGTAGTAGCCCCAACAGGTGCGCTGGTCTAGCTGGGTAGTGTGCCCATTTGGAGCTTGGTGGCGATCGGACCGCGCTGGCTGGTGTAGCGCGAGGCCTGGTGAGGCCTAGTTCCTAGAAGACACCGTGAGGGGCCCTGGCTGGGTGATAGTGTGGTCGCAGCAGGGAAACAGGAGTGATGGTAGCCTCCAAGTCAAAGCTGGAGCGGTCAGTCAGGGAAATGCTGGCTGGGGCAAGAAGGGTGCCGGGTGGTGTCGCTGAAGGCCCGCTAGCGTCCCCGGAGGCACGTGGTGAGATGGAGGAGGAAGAGGGGGCCCCCGTTACGAAGGGCTTTCTTACCTCCTTGTTCGATTCACTCCGGAGCGATATACGGGAACTCCGCAGGGACATCTCTCAGGAGGTGAAGGAGTTGTGAGGGGAGGTTACGTCCTTGGGAGAGCGGGTTGCACAGATTGAGGATGGTGAGATATCCCACGGCGACGAAGTGGCGGACCTGCAACAAGAGTTTGTCCGACTTAGGGAGCAGCAGGACCTTCTACAAATAGCAGTGGAGGATTTGGAGAATCGCTCAAGAAGGCATAATATCCACATTAGAGGAGTGCCGGCTGGGGCGGAGAAGGAGTATATTGGTGACTTTGTGGTGGCGCTGTTCCGCTCGATACTTGGACTAGAGGAGACCAGGGAGATTACGCTGGATAGAGTTCATCGAGTGGGTTGTGCTGGTGGTGCCGGAGATCGCCCGCCAGACATTCTAGCCTGTGTACACAATTATGGACTTAAAGAGAGCATATTGCAAAGGGCTCGTAATCTCCCATAGGTACACTTCAGGGGGCATGCGCTCCAACTGTTCCAGGACCTCTTGGTTCGGACTTTGCAGCGGAGGCGAGAATTTAAGCCCATCACGGAGCATCTGAGAGCACATGATGTGTCTTATTCTTGGGGCCACAGTTCCGCCTTGTCTTCTGATGGGAGGATCAGCTCCGACAGGTGAAATCACTATCAGAGGCATATCGGATCCTGCACCTGGAGAGTGACAGTCAAGAGCCGGGAGGGAATCTCGGCTTGGCTGACAAGGATCGCCCGCGTTGGCGGCGGAAGGAGTGACGGAGGAAGCAGCACCGACCTACGGCTTTGGAACAGATGTCGGAACAGCAGTCGGCGTTGAGCACCGTGGCCAGTGCGTAAGAGAGAAGCGGCAGAGGAAAGCTGAACAGTTATGGGTCGTGTTGCATGAGGCCTTGTGGCCGTCTAAGAGGGGCCTGGGTGGCGGAGGCGATGGACTTGGCTTGACGAACGTGGGAGGTACTACGGCCCTGCTGAGACTTTGCCTCGATGGAGATGTGTGTGAGAGGACTGGTTTGCTGTAAGCACCCGTTGTGCGTAATAGTTTTCTGTTGGTGTGCTTCCCTGGGATCCTGGTCATTGAGTGGCGATTCGGCCCTGCGGTTCGGAAGGGTCATGGTCAATCAATCAATCAATCATTGAATTTATAAGGCGCTCTACTTACCCGTGAGGGTTTCAAGGCGCTGGAGGGGGGGGGGCAGCTGTTACTGATCGAAGAGCCAGGACTTGAGGAGTCTTCTGAAGGTGAGTAGGTCTTGGGTCTGTCGCAGGTTGGTAGGGATGGTGTTTCAGGTCTTGGCGGCGAGGTATGAGAAGGATCTGCCGCCGGAGGTCTTTTGTTGGATGCGGGGAACGATGGCGAGGGCGAGCTTTGCGGAGCGGAGCTGACGGGTGGGGGTGTAGAAGTTGAGTCTGTTGTTCAGGTAGGCTGGTCAGGTGTCGTGGAGTACTTTGTGAGCACGGGTAAGAAGCTTGAAAGTGATCCTCTTGTCTACGGGGAGCCAGTGAAGGTTTCTCAGGTGGTGGGAGATGTGGCTGCAGCGGGGTACGTCGAGGATCAGCCGGGGGGCGGCGTTTTGGATGCGTTGGAGGCGTCGTAGGTCTTTTGCTGGGATGCCTGTATAGAGTGCGTTGCCGTAGTCTAGCCTGTTGCTGACGAGGGCCTGTGTCACCGTTCTTCTTGTTTCTGTCAGGATCCACTTGTAGATCCTACGGAGCATGCGGAGTGTGTTGTAGCAGGAGGAGGAAACTGCGTTGACCTGTTTAGACATGGTAAGGGAGGAGTCGAGGATGATGCCCAGGTTGCGTGCGTGGTCGGTCGGTGTCGGTGGGGTTCCTAGTGAGGTAGGCCACCAGGAGTCGTCCCAGGCGGAGGGGGTGGGTCTGAGGATGAGGACCTCCGTCCTTGGTGAGGGAGAGGATGAGGTGGGTGTCGTCGGCGTAGGAGAGAATGTTGAGGTTGTGTTGACGGGCCACTTGTGCGAGCGGGGCCATGTAGATGTTGAACAGCGTCGGGCTGAGGGATGAGCCTTGGGGGACGCCGCAGATGATGTCGGTGGCTTCGGAGCGGAAGGGGGGGAGGCGGACTCTCTGGGTTCTGCCGGAGAGGAATGAGATGATCCAGCCGAGGGCGGTTCCTTGAATTCCGGTTTCGTGGAGGCGTGTTTTCAGGGTGCGGTGGCAGACTGTGTCGAAGGCGGCAGATAGGTCCAGGAGGATGAGGGCTGATGTTTCGCCATTGTCCATTTGGCGTCTGATGTCGTCTGTGGCGGCGAGAAGGGCGGTTTCAGTGCTGTGATTTCGTCTGAAGCCGGACTGGGAGGGGTCCAGGATGTTGTTGTCTTCGAGGTGGCTGGTTAGTTGTTTGTTGACGATTTTTTCAATGACCTTTGCTGGGAAAGGGAGTAGGGAGATCGGTCGGAAATTCTTGAGGTCGTTGGGGTCTGCTTTGGGCTTCTTGAGGAGGGTGCGGATTTCGGCGTGCTTCCAACTTTCCAGGAATGTTGCTGTTTCGAAGGAGATGTTGATGATCTTCCGTAGTTGGGGGGCGATGGTAGAGTCGACTTTGTTGTATGCGTGGTGGGGACAAGGGTCTGACGGAGATCCTGAGTGGATGGAGTTCATGATCTTGCGTGTCTCTGTGTCATTGACGTTGGTCCAGGAGGTCAGGCGGTTTGCACAGGTGAAGCTTTCGGTGGTGGGGTCTGGCGTGGGTGTGGCATTGAAGCTGTCGTGGATGTCGGTGATCTTCTGGTGGAAAAAGGTGGACAGTGCGTTGCAGAGTTCTTGGGATGGTGGGATGTCGTTGACGTTGGCGCTGGGGTTGGAGAGTTCTTTCACGATGCTGAAGAGCTCTTTGCTGTCGTGTGCGTTGTTGTCTAGGTGGTCTTTGAAGTGGGCACGTTTGGCTTGTCTGATGAGTTGGTGATGCCTGCGGGTGGTGTCCTTGTGGGCTGTGAGGCTGTCAGGTGTGCGTTCGAAGAGCCATTCTTTTTTTAGTTTCCGGCAGTCGCGCTTGGAGTTTAGGAGCTCGTCGGTGAACCAAGTGACTTTTCTTCTGGCTTGATTGTCGGTGGGTTTCTTGAGTGGCGCAAGGTTGTTGGCGCAATCGTTGATCCACAGTGTGAGGTTGTGGGCAGCAGTGCCTGGGTCGGTGGGGTCGGAAGGTGGATTCTGGGCGAGGGTGTTGGTAAGCTGGTCTTCAGTAACTTTGCTCCAGCATCGGCGGGGTGGTTGTTGGGTGCGGTGGTGCTCGGTATGTTTCTTGTAAGTGAAGTGGATACAGTGGTGGTCGGTCCAGTGGAGTTCGGTGGTATGGTTGAAGGTGAAGTGGGCGCTTGAGTGGAAGATGGGATCAAGTGTGTGGCCGGCGATGTGGGTGGGTGTGTTGACGAGTTGTCTGAGACCGTGGTTGGTGAGGGTGTCTATCAGAGTTGTGGAGTTGGTGTCGTTGTTGTTCTCCAGGTGGAAATTTAGGTCCCCGAGGAGGATGTAGTCTGTTGAGGTGAGTGCGTGGGTGCTGGTGAGGTTGGCGCTGGATTCGCTGAATGGTGCTCGTGGTCCAGGAGGTCAGTAGATGAGTGTTCCTCTGAGAGTGGTGTTGGGGTCGGTGTGGATACGGAAGTGTAGGTGTTCGGCGGTCTTGAGGGTGTCGTCCGTGTGGGTGTAGACTTTGAGGGTGGATTTGTGGGTGATGGCTATTCCCCCTCCGATTCCGTTGGTGAGATCCCTTCGGATGATCTTGTAGCCGTCCGGGATGGCTATTGCGATGTCGGGCGCCGAGTAGTCGTTCCACCAGGTTTCGGTCAGGAAGGCTATGTCTGGGGCGGTGGAGTCGAGCAGGTCCCAGAGCTCGATGGCGTGCTTGCGTGAGGAGCGGGTGTTGAGGAGTATGCAGTGGAAGTGGTTTGTTCCGGTCTTTGTAGGTTTCCTTGTTCTGTCACCGGTGAATTTGCAGGCGCGGCAGGAGAAGGGTCCGTTGGTGTTCCTCGGTGAGGACTGGAAGCATGCTGTGATGTGGCCAGGATTGAGGGCGTTGAGCTGGTCGGCCGTGTAGCGGCGTCTGGAGGTGCGAGGGTCACGAGGACCAGGGGGGGTGGTGCTGGGCGCGGTCCAGGCGCGGACGGACGCAGACGGGCTTGCCTCTGGCGTGCCTCCGGCGCGACCGGCGGCGTGGTCACGCAGGGACCGACATTAAGAAGGGAGGGGGGAGCAGCTGGGAGGCGGGAGGGAGCGGTGAATGGGGGTGCGAGGGGGGCGGGGCCGCAGGGAGGCAGCGGCGGGGAAGCGGCTCAGAGAGAGCCGGCAAGGGGAGCGCACAAGGGGCAAAAGCAGGCAGAAAACCAGGAAAAAGGCACAAAAGGAAAACAGAATAATAAAAGGCACAAAAAATCAAGGCACAGAAAAAACAAGTCACAATTACGAACGGCACAATGCACAAGTCTAGCGACGCTTACCAAAGCCCACTAGACACGAGGGATGAGGCACAGGCGGATGCTTGCGGGTGGAGGAGGGCCTCGAACATGCGAACAGCCGCGTGGGCGGGGGTCGAGGACACGGGCACAGCTAGGTGGTGCTGCGGACGTGGGGGAGCGATCTCCTGACCAAAGTCAGGTCAGGGGTCACTCACCCTCGACACGCAGCGACCGCCATTAAGAAGGGAGGAGGGAGGGAGGAGCAGCTGGGAGGCGGGAGGGAGCTCGAATGGGGGCACGAGGTGGGCGGAGCCGCAGGGAGGCAGCGGCGGGGAAGCGGCTCAGAGAGAGCCGGCAAGGGGAGCGCACAAGGGGCAAAAGCAGCCAGAAAACCAGGAAAAAGGCACAAAAGGAAAACTGAATAATAAAAGGCACAAAAAATCAAGGCACAGAAAAAACAAGTCACAATTACGAACGGCACAATGCACAAGTCTAGCGACGCTTACCAAAGCCCACTAGACACAAGGGATGAGGCGCAGGCGAATGCCTGCGGGTGGAGGAGGGCCTCGAGCACGCGAACAGCCGCGTGGGAGCGGGGGTCGAGGACACGGGCACAGCTAGGTGGTGCTGCGGACGTGGGGGAGCGATCTCCTGACCAAAGGCAGGTCAGGGGTCACTCTGTGCTGTCTTGGGCTATGGTTCCCCTGCGCGGCTCCTCCTTAGCTGAGCGTTTTTACCCTCCGGCTGCATGACTATTGCCTAATGCATAAGCTTAAATGTCCGTGGGCTCAACAGTCCGACTAAGAGGCTGGCGATCCTATCAGGCCTTGAGAGGTCTGGGAGCCATATCTGCTTGCTACAGGAGACATACTTATTGCATAAGGACATATATTGTATGCGCTCACAGTGGTTCCCTAGACAAATTTGGTCTTCTGCTTCCACGAAACATGCTGGGGTGGCGATATTGCTTTCTAGGACTTTTCATGGGGAAGTAGTGGCCAAGATACACGAGGTACAGGGGAGGCTTCTGGCTATCAGAATGAGGCTCGGGACTTTTTTCTTTACTGTTGCTTCTTTGTATGCTCCTAATATTCAGCAGGAAGCATTCCTGAGGCAAGCTGTCTCCCCAATCCTACACTCGCCAGATGGCGCCATCTTGGTGGGGGGAGATTTTAACATGGTGATGGATAATGACCTAGATCGCTCCGGCCACCGTTTTGGGCAGACCGGGGCATTGACAGGGGCAGGGCGCCAGTGGCTGACAGAGTGTGGTTTAGAGGATGTGTGGAGAAAGGTGCACCCCACGCTTAGGGATTACTCCTTTTGCTCAGCCGCGACTAAGACATATGCTCGGCTTGACTTTTTTCTGACGTCGCAGGAGATTCTCTCAGGAGTTCGAGAGGCTACGATTGAGCCTCGGGCTTTGTCGGACCATGCTCCTATTACTGTAGAGGTCACTGTGGAGGTGGCCCGGGTGGGGACTCCGGGCTGGCGCTTTAGAGATTCGCTGCTTCAGAGTGGGGCAACGGTAGAGTCGCTCCAGTGTGCAATCATGGACTACCCGGGTCTTAATGATGACGGGAACATTCGTTTAGCGACGCTCTGGGAGGCCTTGAAGGCGGTGATGAGGGGGCAGGTGATTGCGCTGTCGGCTAGAGAAAATAAAGCAAGAAGAGGGCAGAGCTGGAGCAGAGGGTGGCTGCACTGGAGCGCTCCCACAAGTCCACTGGAGCGCCCAGAATCTGCAGGGAGTTGGAGAGGGTGCAGCAACAACTGAAACGCCTAGACTGGGACAGGGCGGAGTACGCAATAGCACGTCTTAAACATAAATACTATATTGGGAGCAACAGGTGTGGGAAGCTTTTGGCGCATCGGTTGCGTGCGCAGCGAGCAGCGTCGGTGATAAAGTCGGTCCGTTCCCCATCTGGAATGGAAGCAAGAACGAGTGATCGGATTGCAGAGGCGTTTGCGGAGTTTTACCGGGGGCTTTATGCGGAGGATGACCGGGGCGATGTGGCTCTAGACTCATTTCTGGATGGCATAGCAATTACCCCTCTTAGGAAACGAGAGGCGTCTTTATTGGACCAGCCGAAAAGGGCGGAAGAGGTCATTTCGGCGATCTTGTGCCTAAAGGTGGGGAAATCCCCGGGTCCCGACAGTTTTACGGCACTCTTTTACAAGACCTTCTGTGCGGAACTTGTGCCGCTTTTAGTGCGGCTCTTTAATTACTTCCGGGAGACGGGAACCCTAGCGCCCAGTATGCTCGATGCTACCATTGCAGTTATACATAAGCCAGGAAAGGACCCAGAGGAGTGCGCTTCCTATAGGCCGATTTCGCTCCTGAATGTAGATGCTAAACTATTTACAGGTATACTCGCCCATCGCCTTAATCTCTACATGCCGGGTCTCGTGGACCCAGATCAGGCGGGTTTCATTCCGCATCGCCATTGCAGTGACAATACGAACCGGCTGCTTCATTTGCTAGACAAAACGGATCGCTCTCGCCGGGACTCTTCCTTTCTATTGACACGGAGAAGGCGTTTGATAGGGTTAATTGGCCATATCGCTTTAAAGTGTTGGAACGGTTCGGACTGGGCTCCGGCTTTATGGCGTGGATTCGTAGTATCTACCAGTCCCCCAGGGCTGCGGTCCGAGTAAACGGTACGCTTTCCCTGCCATTCCCAATCAAGCGAGGGACGAGACAAGGGTGCCTGCTTTCTCCTCTCTTGTTTGTGCTATACATGGAGCCCCTGGCGCAGCGCCTGCGGGATAGCTCCTCAGTCTCTGGCATAAAGTTTGGGGGCGATCATCACCTTATCACCTTATATGCAGATGATGTGATCCTTACCCTGGCGGAGCCCGCAACATCACTGCCGGCGCTTATGGCGATACTTGAAGAGTTCAGTCGGGTTTCAGGATTCCGGGTGAATATGCAGAAGTCACAGGTCCTTGGTCGATTCCTAAGCCCGGAGAATGAGGAGGTGTTGAGGGCCCGTTACCCCTTTCTTTGGTCGTCTTCGCGGCTTTCTTACTTGGGGATTGACCTGGCACCTTCTGCTGTAAAGACGGCGAGCTTGAACTACACAAAGTTAGTTCGTGAAGTGAAGCAGGACCTGGAGGCCTGGGGGAGACTAAAACTGTCCTGGCTGGGCAGAGTGGCGGCAGTAAAGATGACAGTTTTGCCGCGCCAACTGTATGTGTTCCAGGCGCTTCCGCTGACCCCACCACTCCGGACGATAGCGACTCTTCAAGCAGCGGTTATGAGATTTATCTGGGAGGGTCACCCGGCGTGGCTCCCGAGGCGAGTGCTGTGTCACTCCAAGGGGGTGGGGGGGTGTGCGGTTCCCTGCCTTTTGCGATATTATCAGGCGACACAGCTGCGTTTCCTTTTAGAGTGGAGTCGCCCACTTACGGAGAAACACTGGTGCTTTATGGATCAGGCGGTGGTGGGCTCTCCTATATGGAAGGAGCCCTGGCTCCGGCGTAGGCACAGGGCGGGGGGACTCTACTCTTCCCCGATTACGTCAGCGACGTTACGCATATGGGATGCGGTGGCAGGCTGGTTGGGGTTGGCGACGTTTCCATCCCCGATGACCCCCATAGGTGCAAATCCTGACTTTGAACCGGGGCTACGAGGGGAGGGATTGCGACGCTGGTATGAGGGAGGCTGTAAACAGGTGGGGAGCATTTTTGATGAGCAAGGGGTGATAACCTTTGATCAGATGAGAGAGGCCTACGGCTTGACAGAGGCGGATAGGATGATGTACTATCAGATTCGGCATTGGGCCCTGCTGCCGGCTAATAGGGCATTAATAGACAGACCGTTAACACCATTTGAGAAGTGTCTCTTGATGAAGAAGGATGATAAACTAGTAATTTCAGAGCTTTACAGGCTTTTACACGGAGAGGGGCGCCCGCCTAAATCTAAGGGACAGTTGAGATGGGAAAAGGAGTTGGAAAGGGAGCTTTCTGATGAGGAGTGGGATAGTATCTTTTACAGAATACATCATACGGCCTATAATGCGACTGGGACAGAGACAGCACATAAGGTGACCTCCTACTGGTACTACACCCCAGCAAGGATGCATGCATGGGACCCCACAAGATCCAACCTCTGTTGGAGGGGTACACTGGTGCATTTATTGTGGCATTGCCCCAAGCTCCATAGATTTTGGGAGAGTGTTTTGGATGGGGTGGATGCAGCGTTCAACACTACGATTCCTAGATTTCCTTAGTATATCCTGCTGGGTCTGCCTAACCCCCTCACCTACCCTCTGCGATCGCTGAAGGGGCGGCAGATGGCCTTGGCCCTTAATGTGGCACTGCAGCTGATCCTAGCATTGTGGGGCATAGAGTACCGACATATGTATCTTGGCTGCAGAAATTGTGGTTCATTCTGGCAATGGAGAAGCTTACCCTGGCCTCTCAGCAGCGGATGGGCGACCTGTCCACTCTGTGGAGGCCGTTCCTCCAGATCTTATACACTGAATTTACAGAGCTTACATGCCCTGCTTATTTGCGAGTGCTAGGGCTGACCTGTACTTTTGGGTGCGTGCCGGTCTGACGGGATCATGTGGAGAGTGAGAGCAATGAGGTGGGGATGGGGCGGGGGACCGGAGAGATGAAGGGCCGGGGTCTCTCGAGGGAAGCACTGTTAATGTTTTATGTTTTATTTGTTAATGATATGTCATGTATTACAAGTATGAGACTTGACTCGCAACGCTACGGACCTTTCGGTAGGGCCCAACTTTTCTTCGGGTAGCATAGATGAGACTGATAAGCGGGCCTCCTGATATGGCCACAAGAGGGACGATCTCATGGGGGCCGAGGGAGAGTTTTTCAATAAGGGGTCCTGCAGCGTGTTTATCATATTGTGATGCGTTTTGTCTATATGTTGATATGTTTAAAACAATAAACAGATTTGATCCATAAAAAAATGGAATGCAAGAGTGTCACCCCCACCCAGGTAAGTGGAGTGTGTAGAGGGTGGCTGTGGGTACCAGGAAAGCAAAAAGGTAAGTACCACAGCACCCCTAGCAACCAGGAAAGCAGGAGTAAATTACTACAATGTCCCCAGAACACCCACTTAGAAGAAAAGAAGAGAATTGCAAAACCCAGAGATGGCTGAAAGAAACCAACAGTGAATTCCTGAAAAGCAAGACCTGTGGGAAGAGGGGACCAAGTCCAGAAGACAAAGCAGAGTCCAGTGGGGGCAGGAGCCCCTACCCACCAAGCTGAGGATTGCAAGAGTAAGTCAATGGTGCAGAAAAAAAGTCAGAACTGCAGCCCTGGAGTAAAGTTCCTGGAGGATGCAGGTAATGTCCCACGCTGGAAGGAAGATTGCAGTGGGGGTTGCGTGTTCGGATTCCACCAACAAGCCTTGGCACAGGCAAAACTCGAGGTTGGTGGAAAGTGGTGCTGCCGGGGACCAGCAAGGCCCAGGAGAACTCAACCCAAGAGAGGGAGTAAGAGGAGACCCTCAGCGCCGCAGAGAGTCCACATAAGCACAGGCAGCACACAAAAGAGTCCCACAGGACAGGGACACAGAAGGTGCAAATGGAGCCCTTGCAGCACTACGAAAAGTCCCAAGTTGCAGGAGAGTCACTCAGGGAGCTGTGCGTCACACGTTGGAAGGCAATGGCTTACCCCCGCCTAAGTTGGACAGCTGGTGAAGAGGACCGTCTGGACCACTTCTGACCACCACCCATGTTGCAGGATCCACGCAGCTCACAGGAGAGGGAATCCACGCAGCTGGTCGCCACTGCTGTTGGTGTCTGTAGATGCAGGGGAGTGACTCCTTCACTCCAAGGGAGATTCCTTCTTCTCTCTTGAGCAGGGTGAAGACGGGCTGTCCTGTGAGGATGCACGACTTGGGAAATGTTGCAAAAGCTGGAAGGAGCCGGAGAAACAATTTTGCAGGTAAAGTCTTTGTCTTAGATTGTCAGGACCTCGAGAGTCCAGATGCAGTTTCTTTGGTCAGAAGTCGAAGTAAGAGATGCAGAGAAATCCTGCTGGAATCTTGCAAGCTGAATCTGAGAAACCACCCACAGGAGAGACCCTAAATAGCCCTGAAAGGGGGATTGGTCACCTAGCTCGGTGACCACTATCAGGAGGGGGCTCGACATCATCTGCCTGACCTGACCACTCAGATGCTCCCAGAGTTCCCTGCCAACCTTGGATTCAAGATGGCAAATCCTAGGGACCTTCTGAAGGAGCTCTGGGTACCACCCCTAGGGTGGTGATGGACAGGGGAGTGGTCACTCCCCTTTCCATTGTCCAGTTTCGTGCAATAGCAGGGACTGGAGGTCATTGAACTGGTGGAGACTGGTTTATGCATGGAGGGCACTAAATGTGCCCATCAAAACATACCAGTGGCTTGGGGAGGCTACCCCTCCCAAGCCACGAAACACCCATTTCCAAAGGGAGAGGGTGTAACAACCCTTTCCCAAAGGAAATCCTTTGTTTTGCCTTCCTGGGCTTTAGCTGCTCAAGCAACAGGAGGGCAGAAACCTCTCTGTGAGATGGCAGCAGCTGGGGCTGCCTGGAAAACCTCAGAAGGCTGTGGAAGCAATGCTGGGGGTCCTCTAAGGAGCCCCCAGAGTGCATGGAATTATACACCCAATGCTTGCAAAAGTATTGGGGTATGATTCCAAAATGTTTGATACCAAACATGCCTAGGTTTCGGAGTTACCATTATGTAGCTGGACATAGGTAGGGACCCATGTCCAGTACACACGTAAAATGGCGTCCCCACACTCACAAAGTCTAGAAAAGAGGGTCAGGAGTTTGTGGGGGCACCTCTTCTAGTAGAGGGGTGCCCTCACACACAGGTACATGTACCCTGCCCTCTGGGCTGAGAGGGCCTACCATAGGGGTGACTTAAAGTGACTTGCGTAGTGACCTATAGTGAAAACGGGTGCATGCACCCGGTTCAAGCAGACTGCAATGGCAGGCCTGCAGAACCTTTTGCATGGGCTCCCTATGGGTGGCAGGATAACTGCTGCAGCCCATAGGGTTCCCCTGGAACCCCAATGCCCTGGGTACCTAGGTACCATATACTAGGGACTTACATGAGGGCACCAGTATGCCAATTGTGGGATGAAATACGGAGTTTTGGGAGAGGGAGCACAATCACTGGGGTTCTGGTTAGTAGGATTCCAGTGAACACAGTCAAACACACTGACATCAGGAAGAAAAGGGGATAACCATGCCAAGAAAGAGGGTACTTTCCACAATGATACAGCAGGTCTTGATTATAATGTGAGCAGGCAGTAGGAGCCACTTGCACCACACATAACAATATGGGACTGACCCAGTCTATGATATTTCACATACACCTATACGTTGCTGAGACCTAGCACATACCATGTATTGCATTGGCATGACAATACAGGTGTCATCATTGATAGTGTTTCATGTTGATGTTTGCCAATGTGTGCTACATTGGATTGCACTGATGGGCCTGTAAGAGTTCCATTTCCTCTTATGACTGTGCGGTTGTGTTTCACTAGATAGACACATATGTCCCCCCCCAATGCTGTTGTCTTAGCAGTATGACAGTTGAGATGTTGCAAGGTGGCATTGTGGCTATTGTAACACAGGCACGGGGTAGACCCTGGAATGGGCAGCATGGGGATGACATTGCTGCTGTGTACTTCATAATGTAAGTAACAATACATGATGTTGATTGCGCCTATAGACATGAGCATTTGACAGGATTTACACTTCGTTAGGAATTGGAGGGGATTGATCACGTCGTCATCCTGAACCCACTATTTTGGTTGTGTTCATTCCATGGGCCCCTAGCTGCCATTTCCTACTTGACCAGCACCCACAGCACAGGTCGTAGTGGCAACTGTTGTCAATGGAAAATGCAGCTTAAGTAAAAGCCTGAGAGTGGGCATTGTCCCATAGTTCACGTTATGACAATACCAGCTGTCCTGTTTTACGTTCTACCCTACCCTCCTGGACTGGCTTTGCCTTTCCAACAGCCTTGGCATGGCAGAGTACCCCCATGCAAAGGTTGTTGGTGTTGTGTTGTGCTGTGCTGTGCCTATGGATTCCCCTGCACAGCCGATGCACCCGTGCCGTGCCCCTTTGCCCTTTCTACCGCCTGATTTACATGGCTGGCATGCATTGTGTAGTAGGTATGTACCTCCCCCTGCTTGCAGTTAACATTTAGGCATTTTTGTCCCCCATGCAACTTACCCTGCATATGTGTTGTTTTCTGGTAGTCTGCGGTGTCCTGTCCTGTGATTCCTGTGACGATCTCCTCTGGGATGACGGCTGCCACCATCTTCTCCATCTCGTCCAGGGCCTCCTGCAGTGCTGGACCCCCACCTCCAGTCTGCAGTGCTGCCTTCCTGTTCCTTGCCATTTTTTCCTTCGTCCTGCGCTTGCAGTCATGCCAGCGTTTCTTGCACTCTGTGACAGTTCTCTGGACCTCTGCCACACTGTTTATCTTGTCTTCAATTTGTTGCCAAATTGCCTCACTCCTCCCAGTTGGCAATCCTGAGGTGATGAAAAGTTGATGCTGGTGCTCCGTCACCTCTCTGACCAGTATTTCATGCTCCTCTGCACTGAAACGACACTTCGTTTTCTCCTTGTCTCTCCCCTGGGTATTGTCTGTGTCTTCCTGGCTGGTTCCTGGTAGATTGGGGTCTCTCCTGGCTTCTGGGACCCATTTTGGGGCTCCTTAGCACTGTTTGCTGCGTTTAAGCCACATTTTGATGCTAATGCAGTGGAAAATGGCACATATTCGGTTTGCAAACCGGATTAGAATAATTTTCCCTGTGTTAACGTCGTTTTGCTTTACGACGCGGCACCATGGTTAGAGTAAACAAAAATGACTCTAACCCGTGCTTGGCGCCACCGTGTGTCAAAGAATCAATTTGCTGTGCGGGTGCTGCTAAGAAAAGGTGTTAGCCTGCGTTAACTTTTTTTACGCAAAACTGCGTTTGCGCAGTTTTGCATCAAACAGTATAAATATGGCCCAAAGACTCATCCTAGCTATGATGCTTAACAATCTTAACAGCTCTATTCCCCCTCAATCTCCCTGTGGCCTTCAACACCGTATCACACCACACGCTGATCAAAAGACTCTACCACATTGGTATCCAAGGGGAAGCACTTAGATAGATCGCCTCCTTCCTCACTAGAAGAACTCAGAGTATCTGCCTAACATCCTACACCTCTGAACCCAAGAAAACCATCTGTGTTGTGCTGCAGGGCTCATCCCTAAGCCCCATTCTCTTCAATTTCTACATGACGCCACTCGGCAACATCGTCAGATCCCACTGACTCAACATAATGTCCTACTCAGATGACACCCAACTCATGCTCTCACACTCCAATGACCCTACCATCTCCAGAGCCAATTTCCACAGATGCATGACAGACATCGCTAACTGGATAAGGAACAACTGCCTGAAGCTGAACACAGAAAAAACTGAAATACTGAACTTTGACATTATCAGGCCCAGGTGCAGCACATATTCCCACTTATCACGCCAAAAACCTCTTAATCATCATAGATAACAAGCTCGCTCTTGTAATGAAGTAAACAGGAGTAATAGTTTTTCTAAGTATTTAATCAGGAAGCTAGAGACTCTCAATATGTGGTGCTCCCTTCACCAGACAGCTAGCAACTGCCAGTGAATAGAAAACTATAACAATACCAATACAAATGGAATGCCTAAGGTAAAGGCATTCTCTTCTTATAGCTTTAGGTAATTTTAATACAAGTAAGTTACAACACTCACCATGAAATCACAGATCAATGCCATCTCCTTCGCCTGCTTCTTCACCCTGCGACTACTAAGGAAGATCAACATCAACAAAGAGGGACAGGGAGATTAATGGTCCAGTGTACTGTCTCCCACAATACTAGTAACACAACAAGGAGTAGACTGTTCCAAAGGAAAACTAAGGGAACCTACAAGTTTAGGAGCAAGAGCCCTCACACATCCTTTCGGATGTCATGCTTCATCATCAGGGGTGCTCCTCGTCAGACCGCCACTGCAATGTTTGACGGGCTCCCCGTGAGGGGGCTCTTTGCCGGAGATCTTTTTTGGTGACTGCCGTAGTAGAATGTCTAAGGTAGTGCCTATGGGCAGACACTAATCAAGCAGGAGAGAGGATACTAAAACTGGTTCTAAACCTCAGCAAACATCACCATTTAATTTATCAAAAAACAAGAGGATTAGACCAAGATTAAAAGCAACATGAAAGTGATAATATGAGAGATAATGCCCAGCCACTTTCTATTAATGAGTGACGACAAGGAAATTATCACGTTGCCTCTAAACACAGGTCAACATGTTTCGCGTCCAGCGGTCCAAACGGATCCAATGACGCTTCATCAGGACCAACAAAGACAAAAAGAAAACTTCTCCTGAAGCACAATAAATATAGACACTGATAGGTCTATCTGTGAACATAAAAGTTCAAACATTTGGTTGGGGTTCTGTCTGCAACATCTCCTGAATTGAGTTTTAGTAAATTTATTTTCTCTGATTTTTGAACTACGGCGACCTACATGCTCGCATGAATGTCAGTGTGATGCACAAGCCTGATGTTCTTTTCCTCAGATAGGCGTGGTTAGTATCAGGTGCCTTTCTTCCCTTTCTTTTCCTCAGCGATATCACAGCATTTTGATTGGCCCCTGCTGCATGCTCAGACCTTTACCTGACGTTGCAGCCGTTCCTGCTTCACTTCCGGGACGGCGGCTGGGGGGTAGGTCTTCAGCTAGGGACCACGCTAAAAACTGTGAGTACACCGTTTGTTCTGCTTGGCCCGCGACATTTACGCCGCTACATCTAGTCGTTTGGTGTACATATCTACTGTTAAGACAAGGGGGCTGATAAACATAGCGTCTTTTAGTCATGACGTCTCTCAGTCCCTGCTTGCTATGAAACTCGATGTACTGCCTAAATTTGTGCAAGGACTCGTCTTGGGCACTCAGTTCACACATGCTTTCTCTTATGTTTATAACTACTGGGCAATGTGTATTAACACTAGTCAACAGGACATAGGGGAGTTTGGTACTGGTTATTTCTGTTAGCCCCTCCCTTGTTAGTTAGGTTGTCAGTCTCTGTGACCTTAGAATGTTATAAAGTGTTTTTACTTGTTGCCTTCCGGCAGAAAAGGATGATGAATCATGTATACATATATGCAGACCTGTTTATGTATAATCTTTGATGTCTTTATGACCAATATAGAGTGATGTTAGTCAAAAGGTCAGTTTTGTCCCAAGGAACGCAGTCTCTAATATGGGAGAGTAAGGAGTATTTCTGATTATGATTCTTTTTCACGTTTTCTGCATGGCAGCACGACAAACACAGAGTGTCCTACAGTTATGGGTCCTTTTATTAAGTATTGACATATTACATTGTGTTCAACTATATTTTTTATCTTTCCTGCACAGGTTTACCTACTTAGGTTCTAAGTAGTGTAGTGTGCTATGTAAGTAGTTCTTTCTTCAAACCTTATTAGGGTGCCTATTGTAACTTAGGAGTTTCCTCTTGGTCCTGATGAAGCGCCGTATGATCTGTAGAGACATTTAGGGCAAGAAACATGTCGACCGTAGAAATCAGCTAAAGAGAGATTGTCATCTTTAGCCCGGTGTTGTATTTAGAGTGGCGGAACTTCATTCCTTCTCCACTCCTGTATGCTTTTAACGTTGACCTAGAGCCTACACGCCTATTAAAACTAGTTGTCCGGAGGCCCCAGAGCCAATTTGAATTCTCTTTTTCTCCTGCTCTTTCCTGAGGGTTAGTTTAAATTGATTCCATCCTCTATCTCGGCACACACTCCTGATTAAGATCTCTGGCAAAGTGCTGCCTTATGGGGCCCGTCAGGCATTGCAGCGCCGGCGTGACAAGGAGCTGGCCATATGATGAAGCATGACATCCATTGGATGTGTGAGGGCTTTTGCTTCTAATTGAAGAAGTGTCTTTTTGAACCTGTGCTCATTGTTTATATTTTTCTCTATAGGAACAGTGTACTCATTTTGAATTGTTTAGTATCTAGGGAGGTCATACACTGGACCTTGGTTAAATCTCCCCGTCCCTCCTGATTTTGCCACTGTACAGCTACAGAAACATACAGAATAAAAAAAGCAGTGTTGGACTTAGGCCTTTCTGCAGGGTCATCCCCAAACTTTTTGCTTTCACCCTCTAGTTTTCGGAACCCATTTTTGTTGGTCTTTAGAACTCTGAGCACTAAAGTGCTTGTGCTCGCTCCTTAAAACATGGTAGAATTGGCTTACACCCACATGGCATAATTATTTCATCCCCCACTTAGGTAACCCTTTAACCAGTCTCAGATCTGCCATTGCAGCCTGTGTGTGCACTTTTAAGCTGCCATTTCGACCTGGCAAAATAAACCTTTTGCCAGGTCCAAGCCTTTCTTTTTGATATATGCAAGTCACTCCCAAGGTAGGCAATGAACAGCCAAAAGAGCAGGGTGCAGTGTATTTAAAAGGTAGGGCATGTATTTTTAAGTTCTACATTATCTGGTAAAGACAAACTATTTGTTTTTCACTACTGCAGGCCTGCCTCTACCATAGGATAACATTGGAGTTACCTTATTACATTTAATAAGCAGTAAAGTGGAAACAGGAACAGGTAGCCAGTTTACGTATGGTGTCTTTGGAATTGTTTTGATAAATCCTCTTATGGTGAAGTCAGATTTTTTATTACAATTTTGATAATGCTACTTTTAGAGAGTTGGGATTTTCCTGCCTTGACCATTTAATGCCTGCAGCCAGTCTCTAGGTCATATGACTAGGAGTACCTGACATATGGGCTTTGTGTATTGGTCTTAGGAAGCCACACACAACGGGGCGTTTAGATGTGCCTGGATGGGCCATCACTGGCAGGGTGGGAGACCAGAGCTGGGCACAGCCCTACTTACACTTAAACAAGGCTATGCTCTGCCTCCAAACAAAGGGCTGCATACCCCTCTAGTAGGTCTGGAGCAAGAGCAGGAGAGACAGTTAACATGTGCACTTCAAAGGGAAACCTCTAGAAGCTTCTCCCACAACAAGGGAGTTACTTGGTATATTGGACCTCAGACACCAACTCTTCAGTAATCTTCTGGACCTGTGGAGACTCTCCTAAGACGAAGGGTTGCTGCACATCTGAAAGGAAGGCCACTGTGCTGGTCTGCTGCCATGACACACTACTGTCTTGCTAGATAGCCACCCTTCAGCTCAAGTCAGAGAAACTGGGCCAGCACCTGAACCCAGAACCCCCAGACTCCAAGGGCAGACTGCTAGCCTCTTGTTCAGAACCACAGCAATATAACAGGCTCCTAATCACCTTAACCAGCACCCAGATCCTGCTGTAGTAAGCCACTGGCCGCCAAGTTGTGCCCCTCTGGTCCTGGACCCTCGGTCTGGCCACAGAGGAACTCATTTGAGTTTTGGGGCTTTTCGCATCCACGAACGGGCCCGTTGGTGTCAAACCCTTGTAGCTCACACTGCCTGCGAACGTGAAGTTCCATTAACCCGACCTTTCATGCTACAGCATCAACCACTCGTGTGGAGCGCCATTGTGAACCTCCGGCCCAACCACCCATGACGACAACAGGATCTTTGTGGTACAGTGATGAGCATCTGTGACGTCCAGCTTGCTCTTCACACTGCAACGATGATCGTCCATGACACTTACCTGCTCCTAGCAGCCTCCTACACTGAGAATGGTACTCCGTGCTCTGGTCTGAGAAGGTAACTTTTCAGTAGGACTAACCTGGTCCCTGTATCTGACCTGAGCTCCACTGCTGTCAGCCTTAACTTGTGACTTTCTCCTAGTCTTGTACAACCAGAGAGCCTCAAGTGATGTTGTGGGCTTCTTGGTGCTATTTTCAGGTAAATCTTTAAAACTGCATATCTCCGGTTCAATTGATCAGAGTTTTGTTGTTTAGGTCTTGATTTATTTATTTGTATAAATTGGTGTGGGCTTTTGCTTGTGGTTTCACTTTATTACTGATAGAATTGCTACATAAACACCTTACACATTGCCTTTAGGTTAGGCCTGACTTTTCAGTGCCAAGCTACCAGAGGGTTGAGCACAAGTTAATTTGGGGTTTGATTGTTCCTCAATCTTACAGGGATTGTGGTTGGTACTTCAGTAAGGGTTTCATCCTCCCTCAACCAGTAACCCTATTTTTCACATGCAATGTTTAATTTTTGTTCTCTAAACCAGTGGAGCCCAACCTTTTGAATTCTGTGGAGCCCCACTTTATCATTACTGGAACCCAGGGACCCCGACTGAATCATGATTGGAATCATGGGACCCCCACTAAGTCATTACTGAATGCTGGGGACCTAATCTCTTAATATTATTTAATTTTGTAAGCTGTTGGGATCCCCTGAGGAGGCTTTGCAGACCCCCAGGGGTCCCCAGACCACAGGTTGGGAACCACTGCTCTAAACAACTGCTTTAATTATGCTCTGAGACCTACTCTGCCTTTCCCCTTGGCTGCTGGCTCTCGCAGGTGGCTTGTGATGTCAGATCTCAACTGTAATAAGCTATTACAGTTTAGCTGCTATATAATTTTAAAATAGGTGACTGTGTGCCTCAGAGGTCGCAGATTATAAAGAAGTTAGAGACTGGTATTTAATGCAGGGATTGCAGAATCCCATTTATTACAAATGTATTATCTGCCAATGTTTCCAACGTCACTTTGTATCTTTTGAACAAAGGCAAGTGTTTGTTACTCAGCCTCTTTTCAGAGCAAGCTCCACAGACATTTTGTGAACTTGTTTAGTCAGTGGAGAATGCAGTTGTGCCTGGATTCAAATTGCAGTTGTAAACTGATTGTTTGATTGAAAGCATCTGAGGGCTGATTACAGATACAACACACTGTCTTCTCTGGGAGGTGCCACACTTTTAAATCTGTGCACCAGGTGCAAACTTGGACAGTGCTCTGTATTAGAGCAAATGTGTTGTTGCCAGTGCAGACACAAAACTGCGCCTGGACCAGAAACAGTGCATTAGTAAAAGGTGGACTGCTGTTGGAAGCCACTAGTCAGCCTTTCACTTTGCAGGTGGGAACCCAGCCTGCATCTAAAGGGAGGCAAAGATTGCCCTGCAGGTAGGTAGAGAGTGAATTAACCCACCTCATCTGCAAGGGGACATATGAGGGGTACCTAGGACCCCTTGCGGGGCGCCCAAAGGGGGCATATTGACTGTGTGCCACACCTATTTGCCATAAAGTGCAGGTGCCTCTTGATGGCCTCGTTGCCTCAGTTTTTGTACCATGGCATGAATGCCAAGGATTCCCTTAGCCAAGGATTCCCTTATTTGCATAGAGCATACATGGGACCACCCATCTGTGAAAATTGTGAAAACTCCATTGAAATTTAACTTCAGTGCAATCTGTATTAAAAAAATGGGTCGCACAAGTAGCTATAGCTCCTTCTTTAATACCGAAGGGTCCCTGCGGCACCTGTTGAGCCCCACGGGCACTTTCATTGATACACCCCTGGAGCTACTGACATAGCTCTGTGAACAGCTGAACTGCGGGATATTTTCTGCCAATGTCTGGGAATTCTATTGATTAGCAGCTCAATATGTACAAGGAGCTGTGAATGAGAAAAGTCTGAAACACAGGCTAGTTTTGGAGAGGTCATCTGTCAATTTTGGGTAAAAGATTTATAAACTGAAAAGATTAACTGATGCTTCTCTGTGGACTATGGGGGACCGGGTGTTTAGCAATTTGAAGTGTCTGGGTCTTCCAGGAGCAAGCAATGCACATTGCATTTCAAACTTTACGCGATACAGCCAGTTCTCATATGACCTCTCTAGAAAATATTTATTCAATCAGATTTCACTCAATTTCCCCAGTCAAAACTTGCATGTAAATGATCCCTGTTAGACCTGGCATCTTTGGCGTGGTTTCCCCTGAGTTTCAGCCTTTTGCTATGCTGTGTGACTTCATTTTTCCTGGCTTTAGGATTCTGTGCACTTTACCAGTGCTAACCAGCTAACATGTTATCACTGGATTATCCACAACTGGCATATTTAATGTAATTGTAAGCCCCCAGTAAATTACACCAAGTGTGCCCAGAGACTGTAAATTAAATGCTACCAGTGGGCCTGCAGCACTGATTGCGCCAATCACTTCAGAAGCAATTTCAACATGACTCAGGCCTACCAATGCAGATCATGTATGTGCAGTTGTAAACTGCCAGTTTGACCTGTACCCACTTGCCATGCCCAAACCTTCCTTTATATTACATATAAGTCACCCCTAAGGTAGGATCTAGTTAGTGCCATGGGTATGGTGTGGTGTATTTAAAATGTTGGAAATGTAGTTTTAAGTTTAACATGTCCTGAAAGTGAAAAAACAATTACATTTGTTTTTCACTAGTCCAAGGCCTATCTCTCCCATAAGTTACCATTGGGGTTACCTTGAAGCAACCTTTAAGTGTAACTTCCAATTGGGAAAATATAGAAATGTGGAGTTTGGTGTCTCTGGGCTCACAGTTTAAAATCACAACTCATGGTGAAGTTAGACTTTCAATTGTATGTCGTAAAATGCCACTTTTAGAAAGTTTAAAAACTACACAGTGACGGATGGTATGCTTGAATTAATCTCAGCCACTGACAATCGCTCGGGCCTCATCCCAATCCATTGTTTTTTTAGTCATCAGGCACCCGAGTCTGGCCCCAGCCATATGCAAATCAGTCTTGCCCTGCTCCCCATGGGAACAGTCCAGCCGGAATTGCCAGGCCAGGTCCTCCCTGGTGGAAACAACCATTGTGGGACTGGTTTCGGAGTATCACCACTCATCAGCTAGGCTAGCTTGAATCGAGTGGCACAGTGATGCCGGGACCCACATCTGGGCACACCCGGCACACTCAGGGTGGCAGATTATGTGTATATTTCTAGTTATGTATAGTTCTTTAGAAAATATGTATCGCTACTATGTCATAACAATAAAATACACACTCACTCTTTAAACCTATTTGACTAAGTATATTTTACCCATGGTTATAATTATGTATTGTATGTGCATATGTGTGTGTATTCATATGTGTGTATATATATATATATATATATATATATACATATATATATATATATATATATATATATGTATAGGTTGTTTCTGTGCTTGGCATGTTCGTGGGTCATTGCATGGCTCCTGAGTGGGTTGTTATACTAGATATCTATGAATTCCTGCTCTTATCTTATCACACTTATCTACCCATCATCATATGTCATGTCTCTATCAAACTATCCTCCATTCTCACTCTGACTCATCCCAAATCCTTTCTACTACTTTCATCTCCTAAATAACTCTGCCTAAGCTCTTCCCTCCGCTTCCACATCTAACTCACCAAACCTCACTCTACTACCGTGACCTCCCACACAACCCTACTAAATTCTCCCTGCATTTATCTCACCCTGCTACTATGCTCTCCCTAACCCTAACACATACTCTTCCCTCCTCCATCACTCTTTAATCATCCCAAGCCTTTGGGTTGAGTAAATTAAGGATATACTCCCAATTAACACTTCTGGATTTCTTTCCTCCTCCACCCTTCCATTACTCCAGTCAATCTAACTAACATAATCATAACGCCTCATCAGGGGTAGTAAGCGCTATATAAATACGATTACAATACAATACAATACAATATGCAAAAACAACAAGGTGATAGATGGAATGCCTGAAATAATCTCAGCCAGTGGCAATCGTTAGGGGGCATCTCAACCCATCGTTTTTGGCCACCATGCCATCATAGTTTGGATCCAGCCATATGCAAATCAGTCTTGATCTGCTCCCATTGGGAACAGCCCAGCCTGAACTGCCAGGTCAGGCTCTTCTTGGACCAGAAACAAGAATCCTTGAACTGGTTTCGTGGTATCAGCCTTCATCAGCCAGACTAGCTTGAATCCAGTGACTAAATGGAATGGCATGGTGAGCAACAAATTAATGGAGTTAACCCAGATCTATGATGGGGAATGAATGTTTGATTTATTCAGCATTCCGTCCATAATCTGTTTCTTTTGTATTGTCACCCTAAGTGGGAAGGGTATGCCTAGACAAAGAATTGGCAAGCAAAACAAATGAAAGATTTAACCTAATTCTATAACTGGGGGTAAATGTTTGATATGTTCAGTGTTCTGTCCACCAGCTGTTCTTTTTGCACTTTTAGAAAGTTGGCATTTTCTTACTTTAACCATTTTGTGCCTCTGCCTCTCTCCTGATACGCGTCCGGGGGGGGGGGGGGGGGGGTGACAGGTGGGATTTGTGCATACCCTCTAGACAGTCACACACAAAGAGAGCTGAGGTGTGACATTTGCATCCTGATGGCCCATCACCAGGTTGGTGGGTCTTCCTGGACTAGATGGGAGGGAGGTGCTGACACCTGAACAGGGCTGTGCTTCTCCCCCACACAATGGGCTACATAACCCCCTGTAGAGTGTCAAAAGCCAGGGAGGGAAAGACAGGTACCTTGTGAACTTCAAAGGCCTCTGTTTGAAGTATCCTCCACTTCAAAGGCTCAACTGGGTATAATTAATGGGCCCCAAACACTACCAAATCAGAACTATGTGGGAACCAAGGTCATTCTGCCTGGAGGAAGAGTTCCTGTGCTGCAGAAGGGACTGCCACTTAGCTAACTGCTTTGCTGTGTTGGCCTGCTGTGCTGTAGGATGGACTGCCACTTTGCTACCTGCCCTGCTGTGTTGGCCTGCTGGTTCTTGCCTGGAGAGTGAGAAGGGCTGGACCTACTCTCTTTATCTTTGAACCCAAGTATCTCCAAGGGTTTCCTGACGTGCTCCCTGTTCTTGAAATCTAAAGGCCATCAAAGACTCCCTTCAACTTTGCTTCAGCTGCTGGAGTCTGCTAACTGGGAATCCTCCCTTGCCTGAGGTACCAAACCCAATCCTGGGCCTCAGAAGTGTGTTCTGCAGCTGTTGAGAACAAAGAAAAAAACCACCTCCAATGTTGTTCCCTTCACTGGCATCTCTGGCTTTTAACTTTAGGCTTCCAGAGAGGCTTCGGTCTAGTCTTTACCTGGTATCCCTAGGTATGTCTTTCCTTTAGGACACACATGTGGCGGTTTGTTTGAGCGCGTTTGGGGAGGTTATAAGGACGAATTGAGGTCCTTCATGCTCGTGAGGATTTCTAGAAGGGTGTTTTTTGCCGCCTGATGAGGTAGAAGCAAGAGAGGATCCACTCTGCTGGATTCATAAAGAAAGAGGACATTTGAGAAAAACGCTTTGTGATAACAGTTTATATTGAGGTAATTATATCAGTCAAAGAAGAGTAGTGCAGTAATTTTTTACATTTTTGTAATTCTTTCGATAGAAGTATTTAAGGAGGAGACTACTAACAACATTTGAACAGTTACATTTGTGTCAAGATGACGTAAAAGGGCGTTTTTGTTTGGTTGTAGAACAGCTTGGCTGCTCGCTTGGCCCGAAATCAGGTGTCTGGCATCTATTTTACAGTTCATAGTCTGCAGTCAATGTCTTCTGGAGGTAACATTAGTTTACGTTGTGGCTTATTATTTTTTTGTCCTTGCATGCCATGTGAGAGGGGGAAATAGGGAGTGTGGCCTCATTTTCCTCCCTCTCCTTCCCCCCAAGCAGTGGCTTTATCTGCTTTGGAGGCAATCTTCACCCTATTTTTATTTCTATCTTGGCTGAGGCTTTTCCCATTCCCCTTCGTGTTTTTTTAAAATTATTTTTGGGGTACAATTATTTGTACATTGGCACATGGTTTGCAATAGGTCTGGCACTGCACACACTGGAAGAAACATTAGAGGCGCTTTAACTGTACTTTCTTTCACATGGAGGTAATTTACCTGTTTCAACGGAACAGTCACTTATGTTTGGGTTGCATGCTGAGTTTGGTGACAATTTTCACGGGGGGTTAATTTTGATTTTATTTTCTTGGGTGATTATTGTTTTGTAGAATTGGAGATATAATTACCAAGTTTAGTTTGCATATGGTCAAGTGATATCTTGATTTTTTTGTTTGTCGATTTTTCCAGCGGTAGGACGAAAAACTGCCTTGTGTGTTTCTTTTAATATGGCATTGGAAAAATGTCACGTGCCCTGAAGAAGGTGGGTGACCGGCTGGTCACGTAGCACCGAAACGCGTGTTGGCTTGACATTTGGTTGGATGTGATATTTTACTCGTCTCTTCTCTCTAAATGGATCCGGACACTATGGATATAGATGCTCTACTTTAGGAATGATGGACCTTGACTTGTGGAAGATATGTTTGTATCAAGCACACTGTAACTAATCAAGTGGAGTCCAGTAATAGTGTGATCTGGATATAAGAAAAAGTGTAATTATTGTTTGTACCACTGAGAGTAAATTTATCTATGTTATGCCTAATTTCTTTTTTGGGGGGTCCTTTTGAGAAGAAAATTATTGCTTTGATTGTGGTATGTATTTTTAATTGGTAAGTATGTGTGTGTGGTATGATAGTATGTATGATGGATGCATTTTCTAGGCAGCATGACATTGAGGTCCTACAGATTGAGAAATATACCATGAATGATGTCATTAATTATAATTATGAGAATAATAAAAAATGATTTTGACTATAGGAAATGTTGTTTGATATCTAATTTTTATGACTGAAGACAATTTAAATGCTTGACCTTTTCCTTTTCTCTTACAATGTGGGATTCTACTTAGTGGAACCAAATTGGAGGTGGGTTGTTCCTTTGTTCTCAGTTCAGTCCCTGTCCCGCTCCTTTATCTACTGCTTTCCAGGGAACCCTTTTGGTATTTGCAGTTCTGCATCGGTTTTCTACCAAAAAGTGATGCATCGAGGCCTCTGTGCTGCCTGGAACCTATGCGGTGCACTCTGATGCATTGCTGATTCGACAAAGACGTGGGTCCCGACTGCGAGTTTCAGCGATGGCACATCGCTGATCCGAGGACCTTACTACATAGCTCAACGATGACACATCGCCTACAACTGAACGGAGCTCGACTTTGGATTTGCCCCAGTCTAGCACGACCTCAGGTAACCTTTTTGCACTATTGACTTTAAAGCACTATATTGCTTTTTATTCTTTAAAAATTCATATCTTGCGTTCTACTTATTGGGATTTTGTCATTTTGGTCTTGTTTTACTCAGAAGAATAGTCTCTATTTTTATAAACCGGTGTGGGGCCTTTTGTGGTGTTTTCACTGTGCAACTGTAAGTTAAGTGTTGCACAAATACTTTAAATATTGCCTCTTAAGTTAAGCCTGACTGTTGTGTGCCAAGCTACCAGAAGGTGAGTACAGCTTAATTTAGGTTGAGTATTCGACTTACTCTGTCTAGGATTGTAGTCCCTACTTGACCAGGGTGCATACCTCTGCCAATTTCTGCCGATTTTAAACAATCCCTTACAAGCTGATTCATGAAAGTAAACTGACAATGGCGAGAAGCAAGACAATGCCACTGTAAAGATACCTACTTATGCTGAGGTTTCATTATTTCTAAAACTATAATCATAAGTGACTAAGTGACTTACACTCTCAGGGACGAGAGAATGGAATGAAAAGTTTGACTCGATCTGAAAAGATCCATTAGTGAGGAAAAATTAAAACACTGCATCAATCTACCATTTCATGACATCATGTTCCCACTTAAACTACCTGAGACTCATTTATGGGCCTGGTAACAATACTAGGAAGATTCTGCGACACACATACTAAACTGAATAGAAATACTGTCTTAAACCTGTCCCTCATATTAGGACGTTTTGCGCCTTGGGCATGAACTAGGGTTTACTTACTCTCCTGACAGGGTGGATAAGCGGTACAATAATTAGCTTGTTTAAAGTAATTTTCTGCAGGATTAAGAATTGGATACAAGAACATATTTTGGCTACCAGAGCACTTAGGGAAGAGAGCATGGGATTCCTACTCACATGATAGACTCTGGATGTGCATTAAGCAGACTCTACGTATCCTTGAGTAGCAATGTTACTCTCAGAGGTGAAATATGGCTGCACCACTCAGCTCCTGTTCGCAAGAGGTATTCTGTGTTCTTATCTAGGGGCAGTAGTCTTGAAACATTAATGATTATATAACTATCTCCTGAAAGAGCAGCATCTCATCCAGGATAGTGACACCTCACAAGAGCAGTGCTTCCCAACCTGTGGTCCAGGGACTCCTGGAGGTCTGCGAAGCCTCCTCAGGGGGTTCGTTACACCTTAGAAAATTAACTAATACCAACAGATTAATAAAGTGTATGTAAATAAAGTGGCTAAATGTCAAGAAATTTTAAATTGGGGTCTGAAAATTATATCAGTATCCTCAGATTGATTTGTGGGAGCAGTGCAGGTGCATCAAACAGATGAAGTATGGATGATGGGTGGCTTCAATTGAATTTTCCAATTAACATCTGGATTTTTTTATTTTATTTGTTTGCAAATTAAGTAAAACGTGTTATCATGTGTGTATGTGTTTGATGGAATGCTTGTTTCTGTATTTTTTGTGTATTGTTTTATGGTTCAACTGATCAATAATGTTTAGGACGGGGTCCCCGACTTCCAGTAATGACTCAAGGAGGGGTGGGGTCCCCGGATTCCAATATTGATTCAGTGGGGGTCACCAAGTTGCAATAATGATAAAGTGGGGGTCCACAGAAGTCAAATGTTTGGGAACCACTGCACTAGAGGATCAATTCGCAACAATACCATGCGTTCCATCATTGCAGTACCAATCACATTTTGTGTAAATTTTCTAAAATAATTAAAGGTCACATGCCAGAAGTAGGTTGCAGGAGCCACCCTCTGACATGAGCAGAATGTCAGTGGCTGGCAGGTGACGAATAATTATCCCACAAAAAAGAGGCCGTACAATCTTCAAACACGTTTAGAATCTGTAAAAAAAAACTGTGAATTTAAATGAGGCAACTAACATAATTATAGTATCATCCGACAACTTGCAAAATCACACATTTTAGAATTGTGATGTCACATAATACATACTTGTTTACAACTTTACAGATACTATTTCCCATATTATTTATGTGTAAGAGTCCTGGTAATGAATAACTGCGCAGGATCAAATTACAGACAGTCGACTATTATTTTGATGTCTACTAAGTTTTTGTAATTAGGGAAATCAATTGGAGAAAGTACATTCCTCAGAGTGAGGTCATGACTTCTGTGTTTCACTGTAGATGAAAGCTAACAATAACGTAGATTTTGTTTTCTAACTCTGCATTTGGCCCATTGGCTAGTAAAGCAGGGTGACAGCAGCACTGTCCTACAGTAAAGCAGTTCATGATATTAAGGCCTCTATTAAGTAAAACCCGCCCGCAGTGTACCCTCATGATGCGTCGCAAGATGGATATGAAATCAACAGCACACTCAATTGTTTCGAACAATAGGCGTTTTATTATAGGATTAGTGTTCTCTATACAAAATAATCAGTGTGTTTCTTACAGTGATTCCAAAAAAACAGGAACATCACATTTTGGCCATTTCTCTCATGCACTCAATCATTAATTCAATCTTTGCAACCTCCTATCAAGTAATGAACCCCTCGGCTCTGACCTACACCAACCACCCCCACCCCTCCACCGGCCAGGCACATCACATCTCATACAGTAAAAGCGGAAGCTTCATACAGACGAGAAGGCACCGTGCCTGTACCTCTTCCTCCAGACCATCCCAAGCCCACCAACACATACATATAACACACTGCACCTATCCTCAAACCTTAACACTACTTATTTACTGTTTAGATAGGTGGGGCTTAGTGGGCATTGTTCAAACGAATTTGCCCAAAGCCTGGTTGCAACCTGATTCGGACAATTGACACATTGTAAATACAATACAAAATAAATAACTACATATGAGGCATTATGGGTGAGGTTCCTGCACCGAGGGGAAGCCCAGTTGACAGATTTCTTGACAACTGCTGATATGTTTGCAACTCCAGAAAATACAGTGAGCCTTTGAGAACTTCTTAAAAGAGAAGCAACGCGCATCCCTATGTTAGTTCGGCAGATTCTCGTATGGTATGGTGATGCATCAAGACGGGATGAAGGGTAACCTCTATTGCTTAATTAGTACAGACCTACGTGGGGATTTTTCACTGACAAAAACACCCCATGCTCATGATCGCCATGGAAAAACAATCATGAAAAATGTAAGGAGAGTGTTTGTCACACTGCAAGTGTCTTGCACATACAGCACGCTCCAGGGAAACCCCTTATTTTCTGTCGAATGTGGGCAAATAGCTCCTCAGAAACGAGCTACTTTTTTGCTGCAGAATCAAATTCCACCTGCGGTCCATTAAATATCAGTCCATGCGAACAACAGATCAAAATGGCCATTCACAGGACATGGTGCAGGGCACGTACAACAACACGATGCCCCGCTGCTGGACGGGTTCCGTAAGATCCCCGTGTGCACAATGCCTTTTTAGTGGAAGGATTTAACACATTGGTCCTTCAATGGGCGGCTTGCAGGAGAATGTGTTCCTTCATTGAGTGGGTTGCATGAGATCTGGGGAAAGAAATAAGGCCACTTTTTCATGTGTATGAAGCTTCCCTTCGCACCATAAATAACACTATTAACAATGAAAAGGCAAATAAATACATAGATTCTTTTTAAGATAATGCTGTATTACGCACATAAGTTATGAGAAACGTTAATATTTACAAATCGGCACAGAAGAGGTATCGAAATAAAAATAAGACAGGAAGCTTCTCTGGCAGAGATATGCGATGCTAACATTAGTGCAACTGGGGACTTTCTAGCGGTTGGATATACACTAGTGCCTGGGCTATGTCCAACGAATTACAGCTAGCCACATCAGTAGAGCAAAAAAAGACGCCCATGACGGACAAGGCCCAAAGGGATCTGCATAGGTCAGTGTTTCTGGCACAGGGATGGGCATGATCAAAGCAGCCAAGGGCTACAGGTGTCAATGTCGCAAAGCATAGTTTTAAATTAAAGTGGATGTCTCATTACAAAAATAAGCATCCCCTGTGTTATTTTTTAAAGCATTATTGCTTACAGCTAAAGTCTATCATGGTCATGGCTAGTTAGAAAATGTCCCCATTCATCCCCACTTGTGTTTGCGAGGATCCAAGTGAAGAGGCAGCAACATTGGTGGATGGTGAGTCTGCATGTTTGACTCCAAACACTCCTGTACATAGACCTCAGATGAACCTAAATTTGCCAGGAAAGGGACTGCACTAGGAAGCACCGACAAACCCTGAGATGAGGTACATGTAAAAATAGAGTAACCAAGCAGCTATAGGCATACCAGAACAATGTATTCTGGAACATGAAGTCCAGTCTTCACTAGGCCAATCGAAATTAACTGTACATAAAATTCTGCCTCGTGTTGCAGGAGAATTTTAAAATGCCTCAAAGCCTGGTAAAGCAACTTAATGAGGTATGCCAAACTCATCTTCTGGCCTTCTTGTTCGAGTCTAACTTCATCAAAATCGCACTCCTAGAACTATTCCCTTTCCTAGAAAAATGAATACGTCCCACCTATTTCCAGAGCACTTTCTCACGATGTTAACCAGTTTGTGACACCGTAGCCACAGCACTTTTGGGTGATGCTGCTGCTAATTAATGAGAAATTGCTGCCTCATCAACACTCTAAGCCTCTTGGAAAAGCGTCACGCTAGGAGTGTCACAACTTACAAGTCTTTTCGAAAGTTGTGCATGTCTTTGAAACTGCTTTAGCTGTGCTGGACGGTTGAGCTGCAATTTTTAAAAGAAAAACGATTTTAAATTAAGTCAGATATTTATTCAGTAGTTGCGGGGACCAGTTGCTTTTGATGTCGAACACCAAAATGTTTTAAAATATACGACTGAAAGTCAAAAACAAAAATCAGAAGCGGAAAGAACCATGTAATTTCAATACAAGGTACAATACAGGGAGACTTTCTGAAAAAGAGCAGAAGCGATTATGCAACTGGGTACTGTGGTTTGGTTAAGATGGCTAAGAGGTCAGATACACAGCACCGCAGAGTAATACTTTGAAGATGTTTATGGGATAATAATGGGCAAGTTAATATGATCTGCACAGGAAATGTCAACAATGTGCTTGGACCTAAACTCCAGTCCTACTTCTCAACAAACAAACAAGCATCTTTTACAAACAGCACAAACACATGCAAATTAGGTGACTTCTTTGTGGGCTTGTAACTGTGTGGCTGAACAACTGTGAGCCACTTAGAGCAGCCAGTATCTTCGGTACAGAGGGCAAGCCTTCTGAAAAGAAAAGAGATGTACTACTTGTCCAGCGTAGGGACAGACAGTCGACAGGCTTGCATGTGTTATGAACAAGATAAGAATACACAGAACCCTGAGTTAGAAAACAAAATATCTCTTAAAACAATACAACCTTACATTTTCTGAGAGGGTTTGTATAAAATACCAATTATTTTTTATGTAACCCATACTAACCTGCTGACTCCCCCCCTCCCCACTAGATAATGTTCCACTTGGTTGAAAGTTCAAGTTTATAGTTTAGGACAAGCAGGGAGTGCAGAAAACATCATGGCAATGTATACTTCGCTCCTGACAAACACGGTTGCCATGTAATTCCAGGCCAGTGAGGAAGGCCAGGCCTTCATGTTTGCTTTAGATACACACAATATCGAGGGGCCTGCAGATGGACTAAGATGATTAATTCCTATCCTTACACTTTGATGATATGTTCACGACAAACTAAAAGACCATTTTCACATTTAAAAAAACCCAAGTCAATTATATACATAGTACCCTTCAAAACAAAGAAAGGACAGAACTGATGGCAGGACAATGGGGTTTCTATCAGCCACTCACAACTACTTTAGTCAAAGCAGTAAACACAAGTTTGTTTGACTAGGTTTCAGAACTAATACTTGTTAGAATTGGTAGGAGTATCACAAGTGAGCACATATTGTCACAAATCGAACTGGATCATGTCAAACCTCATGCCGTAGGGGTTGTTTCAAGAGCATATGGATGGGAACGAAAGATATGCAATCACCAAAAAATGATTCTGGATGCAGTAAATACCTTTATGACACAACCTGGATGGAGTGGACAGAGCTGAAATTGGACTTGAAGCAAGCACTAAGGCCAAAGTAGTCTGACCAGACACCACAATCAGTGTCCAGAAACCTGGGAGTGGCAACCATCCCAAAGGACAGTAATCAGGCACCAAGAGCATTGTGAAAAGCAACTAGATGCACAACGCCCTTTCTGAACAATTGTCTTCTGCGTCTTAATGTGTCCCTTATTTGAGATGACCCTTGAAAACTAGCACCCTCGATTCTCAAGATGCTCTACCAATCTCACCCCTACTAACCAACATAGTCCTAACATTAGCAGTGCCACAGTTTTGAACATATTCATAATACTATCACGTTGACAAATATAGGAAGAGAATAATTTACCCACTTAAAATTCCACAATTAGGGGCAAAATAGAGGTTTTATGTATGCTGTTGACATGTTTTGTTAGACCCCATGAAATTTAGAAATATGGAACAGTGTGTTGCAGAACTGCCTGAATTTTGGGTAATCTGTTAGGTCATTTTAATAAGGCATCAGGAGCAATTAGAGGTTATTTCTCTGATGGACGGCAGCTAGCAGTAGGTGTGGCCTCGGGACAGCACCATGGTCTGCATGGAGACATTGTCATTTCCAAATAAATGCTCAGATATCTCCCAATCTATAGTACTATAACATCACAGACTACTCACCAAGCACTACTGATTTGTTTGGAAATTGCACTTTGTAGAGGCTTCTCCTGCTTCATAATTTGCATAATCAACAGTGTGCAGCAAGTCTATTTTTGAAAGCACAAACAGGGTAAGTGAAGTGTAAGCGTTTTACGAGGGCATTATTTTACGTATGTAAACTTTTACCATGTGAAACCTGCAGTATCTCGGTAGCCTATTCTTTGCAGGCTCCCCAAGTTGTAAGTCCAGCATTTAAGAAATGTGGCCTAACTTTCAAATAGAATGGTCTCCTAGATGGGAATACATCGGTCGAAGCAGTCAGCAGCTGTGCCAAGTGTAGGGGTACCACAGCTGTCTGAACTAGAAGGGCTGCCAAACGTGAATAACTCCCAGAAGACAACCCGAACATTAGGCTGTTAAAATTGGGAGATTTGCATAAGACTTCCAAACTGTGTGCTAAAGTTACATGTGAGTGGTGTGGCGGATGGGAGGTCGGGCAAAGGGATTTGATCCTTGGTATGTAGGAGACCCAGCACGTGATTCAGATACAAAAGTCCTTTGCAATTAGGAGATTAACATTTGTGCTAAGCATTGTCTCGGTCTGTGTGGTAGGGAGCTCAGTACAGAGAAAGATATAGAAATGGGTGAATTAAATAAATGATGGACAAGAAGAAACACACATGAGGCTTGGACCTTTGCCTATTGTAATCCCAGGCCAGTGAGGAAGGCCAGGCCTCCCTGTTTGCTTTAGATACGCACAGTATCGAGGGGCCTGCAGATGGACAAAGGTGATTCCTTCCAATCCTTACACTTTGATGATATGTTCACGACCAACTAAAAGACCATTTTCACTTTTAAAAAAACAGTCAGTGATATACATAGTACCCTTCACTACAAAGAAAGGACAGAACTGATAGCAGGACAATGGGCAGTGGGCTTTCTATCAGAAAACTGAAACCTGAAAGAGGGAACTGCGCACATATCTGTGGGCTGAACGTCAGTGTACAGCAAGGAGAAATCCGGGGGCAACGAAAAGTCAACAGAAGGGACGAAATTATATGTGCAGAACAGTTCACAGCAATGCAAAGGACTACTGTGCACAGAGCGTTAGGCAGCCTAGAGAGCGCTCTGTGGATATGAAACTACAAAGTCAGAGCTATGGTTCCGTATACAGAAATGATTATATCTGAGGGAAAATCGATGTGTACATAAAACAATATGGATGGCTGAGGGGACTCCATGCACGGACAGTACAAAGCACGCTCAGATCCCCAGAGGGACACCTGCTGAAATGAGAAACTCTATCGACTGATCTCACGCTGAGAACTTGCCCTCCCTCCGTCTCCACTAACAGTCACACAGCGGCCTGAATATGCGTGCTCATGTTCCTAGCCACAGACATTAAATTAAACACTAACCCCTTCTGCAACTTGCTCGCAGGTTAGATAGACACCTTTCTATGTACACTCCAGGATCTCAATGAATATAAACAGCCACGGAAACGCACATGGCATTACCAGATTAGGGGGCATACAGATGTTCACACGTTCCGATCTTTGCTTCTGAAACTCTGAGACCGTAGGCAGAGCGAGAAATACACACGGCTGCTTGACACATACGTGCTCTCCATCCATGGAACTGAATCACGAAGACACAGCCAGGCACAGCAGACTCCGAGGTCTACACGCAGTCCAAGTTCAAGTGAAATTCCTTAAACAGCGAACCATATTTTCAAACTTCGTTTCAATTGAAGATCGGGCTCGGAGCTAGACCACACAGCAGAAAACGTGAATGCTGAGTGAGTTATGGAGGAGCTTGCGCCAGAGCCCTGCAGAGCTGCGTTCTAAGCACTGCTTCTCATTACTAAAAGCAGTCTGATCACTACCGGGCAACACAGGAGTCGGATAACCCAAGAAGCTGAGAAATACGAAATTCTGGTTACAACACTTGCTGTCACCAGTCTCATAGCACAACTGGTTGATGCAGGAGTCCACCAGCCCCACTAGCTAATAACGGAGTTTGAAACTGGACTCACCCGCTTCTACGAGTCTTATATGGAGAGACTGATAGGTCACTGGAATATTACAAGACTCTGAAACTGCATTCTGATACCAGATCTGATGCCCCTACTGACCACTATTAAAGATGAATACCAGAGGATTATAATGTCACTGGTTGATACCTATCAAAACTTACGAAGGTCAGTCAGCCAGAGCAATTGGCTGTGCAGGAGTCAGATCATCACACAAGCTCAAATCTGAGTCAGAGGACCCCATTTTCTGACAACTGACTCTGATATTAAAGTCTGATGAAATCTGATAACACCACTAGCTAACACCAGAGCCCTCACTCTGCTAAAACCACTGCCGGTTAGAGACAACAACGAGCTGATACCAGAGGATGATGAAGTCTATGACTGATACTGAACAATCCGACAATGGAGTCTGGTAACACCACTGGTTGATACTGGAGACTAGTGACAGCTGGCTCACAGCAGATTCTGAAAATGCTACTGTGTGATTCTGCAGTCTGATAATCACTCTGGATTATACAGGATACTGAAACCTAAGTATGATAACAATACTGGTAAAAAATAAATATGTAAAGGAACTGAAAAGAGAGAGAAGGGAAGGTGTGAGAGAGACATGGGATATTTAAGAAAGAAGGGATGGGGAGAAAGAGCCTTATGAAAGAGGTTGAGTTGGAACACTAAGAAAGAGGAAAACGGGAGAGTGAGGGAAAGAAATTAAGAAGTAAGTGGGAGAATGTGAAAAGAAGGAGAAGCAGAGAGTGAGAAAGACTGGAATCGGGGCAGGGGAATCAGAGGATAGGGAGATAGAAACAGAGGAAAGAAAGAAATAGAGACCTTGAAGGAGACAGATAACAGGCAAGAAGAGGAAAGGTAAAGAGAATAGGAAGGTGATGAGGGGGACTGGGAGAAAATGGTAACACAGGGAAGTAAAGGGTGTGAGAAAGAAGTAAAACAAAACGAAAAGAGACAAACGGTCCTGCAACCTCAATAGCAACAAAATGTAAACAGTCTTTCAAAGATGGTCTTTCTTCTATGGTGACCTTCACGCTGGATACCAGGACCATAAATCTGCCACAATGTATTTTTTGCGAGAGCAAAGCAGAATATTACTGCAAATATGGATGTGGTTTAATACGCCATAGTGCTCGGCATGTCAAGATGAAGCCAGTTACTCTAGAAAGCCCTTCAGCCCTGGTGAAATAGACCCCGTGCCCAGTGGCTCTTTATCAATTAGAAAACAACACAAACTTTGGGTACTCGTCCTTCGAATTCACACTAAAAAAATCAAACACTTTGATCAAAAAGGACACACATCACAAAGCCCTCGTCATTTCTTGCCCATGTATCTGGTCACCCCACTGTGCCTCACTCAGTCACTTCGTAGCTCCTTATCCCTTCTTGCTCAGAGATTCTTTTCCTTGTCACTTCAAGTATTTGAACAGGCAGACAAGAACTGCAGTTAGTTCCTTCCACCACATTAAATTAAATAATCCCACGTTCCGAAAGTTTCCAGTATTACACTTGCACTGTATTTTCACTTTTTAAGATTTTTAGCACGCCTCAATTCAGCTTTTCAATTACTTTTGTATTTCTATGTTATGGTTTTTGCGACTTTACCAAACCTTATAAATGCAGGTTTACCTGTCTCACATACTAATGATTACATTGTATACTGATTCCAAGCAGGAAGACCTGCCAGTGTTCAAAGGGCTCAAATGGCCCTCAATTGTCCGAGAGGATCAATAGAGGACTGGACCTCTGTGCATCGGCAATCACTGTCTTTTCCTACAGCTCCCCTACACACTGCAGGTATCCCTCGAGCAGTCTGGGTGAGGTGGTCAAGTTTACTGGTCTCCAATGCCACTGGCTCTGAGAGCCCCGTGAGAAATGGGGCTTCCAATATGCCTCAGGAGGGAGATGTGTGGATGTCTGAAGCGCCTGCTGCCAAACACAACATGAGGAATAATGCCTTCCTCTCTTCCATTAGGGAACGTCCTCTAAAAAAAGAAAATAAGGAGCTGTTCTAGATATGCATGAGCAGGGAGCACCACAGTCTATTAAAGGAAAGAGGGGTTCTAGGGCTGACGGTGAATGTGTCCCTCTGTAGCTGGCAGGTGTGCTCTCCGATAAAATCACCGATGTCAACTATGCCATCTGCTCATTTGCTCTTGACACCTTGGGTACTGGGAACTGCCCTTTCTGTTCATACAAATGAGTCAATTGCTCCAGTTTTTCACCCTGTTTGGACGCTGTTTTTTTATTGGTTTAATTCTTCCTTCCATGCGTGGTTCGGACCCTGCCCTATGGTGGTTTCTGTTCGTCTGTTGCAGGTGTGTGGCGCTATGCCAGAGAATATATAGCATTGACTGGAGAAGTAGCCTCCGAGCTCTCGTTGCCCTCTGTCTCATCCTTGTCCTTCTTAACTGTGTATTGACCGATGAACGAGCCGTCCTCATTGAACTGTCCATCTCCACCCTCACCGTAGTCCACCAAACTGTCATCGCTCTCCTGCTGCTTGATGGTGCCATCTAGGGAGGTCTGGCTGCCTTGCAGGGGTTTGTTGTCTTCATCACTATGAGGGAAAGAGAAAAAATGATCCATCAAAATCAAACATTGAGGGAAGCAGAGGTAGACAAGCTGGAGAACCACAAATTCATTCTAAGAAATCTCATCCTAGGTAAGGAGACCAGCAAGATATTTACCTTAATAGGTCAATTAGCTGTGAGCACTGTTTACCATAAATACATGAATCTGGACCACAGAAGGCTTTTAAACCACTCATATCCAATTTGTATTTGGGGCCCCCAGTCCCCCGGCTAGTGTTATACAGACATAGCGCTACTTTGTTATAATGTGCAATTAATGTTGTGCCATCACAAGCAAGACGGCATGTAAACGAACCTAATAGGTGCACTTATAAAGAGTTTATAAACGTGACAAATGAAGGAAAGTTTCTTGCCTGTTGATCCCATTACCAGATTGGCAGTTCAAGATTGTGTGCTTCACAAAACGATGTGAAAATATTCAAGAACGCATTTTTGAAGAATGATTCCATAGTGGAAAAAACAGATATTTACTGAATTGTGAAAACAAATCTCCAGCGAAAGGACTTCTAAGAATCACATATTTTGACTCAATTCCTATGGTTAGGGGTGACAGGAGGGTGTTAGGAGACAGGAGAGAAACAGTTTGGCAAAGAAAGGAAAGTTAATTGCAAGTAACAATTGCTTAAAATGTGGGTAATTATTTACAGACTGAAACCGTTTAAATCAAGCACTATTGTCAGAAAGGATCAAGTCCTTCCCTAATGGCAAGGAAAAATTCAAGGACTGCAAATATGATTAGGACCCCATGCTGACCAAGGGTAGGAGCTGCCTCCCCAACAGTTATCCAGTGCTGTTACCATTGTCAGGTTCAAACCAATTGAATCCTTCCCGACACATGGGGTGGACTTCAGCTGTCCTTAATGGAAGTGAGTGAAAGGATGGCTGCAAACCTGATTAAGGTCCTTTGCCGAAAAAGGGAAAGTTCATAACTGAAAACAGCAGTACTGCAGCGTGGGTATTTTTAGATCCATTGTTCTTGAAACATTCCGTGGCACCAGAAAACGCCCTAAGTCTTCCCTGACAATGAGAACGGAAAAGGTTTCATAAAAGCTGCAAATCTGAGAAAGTAACATTTTTTCTGACAATTGTTTGTTAATGACTAGAAGCTAGGCTGTACTCCAGTGTAATCTACAACAACAGGGATTATTTACTTGATCTTCAACTGCTGATAGTGAATGAGGTGCTATCAAAAGCCGACAACAAAATTAAAACATTGATGAGGTACATACCTAACAGAAAAGACCCAGCTTCTGACATGCCCAGAAAAGTATATAAAAACCTCCATAAGACTCTGACGAATATTTTTCTACATCTAACTCAAGATACAGTGAAAAGGTGCCCAATTCCAAACATGGGAATTGACTGAGATACCTGCGTTCATAAAAAATCAAAGCTTTGTGGCGCTCTGCATCTTTCCGTCTTATTTACTTTCTTAATATGGTCACACAAAAAATATGCAATGGTACCAGTAACGCAATTTAGGTCTTAAATTACGTGGTTTCTTTGTGGCAGTACAAGTTTATTCTGAGGTGTTCGGTCTTCTAAACTAGCAGAACAAGAAAGCGACCAAGCAGCAATGATAATTTCAGATGCTGAGAAGTCCTTCATTAGATTTTCATGGTAATTTCTCTGGGGTTTCTTGCTTAAATCTGTTATTGGGCCAACGTTTATGATGGTCTTTCAGTGTCTTTAAGGTGTCCCAGAAGCATTAGCCTCAAATAAAGTACATTGTTAGGAGCACCCACTCGGGGGACAAATCAGGGGAATTACCTCTGTCCTAGCATAGTTTTTCTAACCCCAGCATATAGCAACCCCATTTTTAACACAAGTTAAAAAAGTTTAAGACATTATGGACAGCTGTTAAACACAGGTTAAACGGGTTGAAGCTGTTAAAGTAGGGCTATCTTGACGTATTATACTACAACAGAGAAACATAGTGCTGACACAGTTCCTAAAAGGGAGATGGGAGGATGTACAGAACTGGCATGTTTTGTACATCCTAGTTTCAGTCATTTACATGTCTTGTGCTATCTTAAAAACCACCCAATATCCTTAACTGCCCCTTGCTCCACTGAGTCATGTCGCATTTTTACAGACTCCTGTAAAACTCCTGTCAGTGCAGGAGTCAGAATTCCCAGTTTGGTGGTATTTACAGCAACCAAAAATTACTGGGGGAGGGAAATACTTCACCCTCCGTTAACGTTCGGCAGGTAAAACCTGAAGGAATTTAACGTGGGAAAACAGTATGGTTTTTAACATAGCATGCAGATTATGGTGAGACAAGCACCAAAAATCCGCATCTTAATCCCCAAAACTCAGAAAAGGTGTTATTGATCGCAACTGTTAAACTTCAAACACCACAGTGTCGGATTTCGTCAAGTGTGATAAATACCACCTGATCCCTCAGCCAACTCGGAATCAATGCTTAGGTTATCTTCAGCGAAGCAAGCGTGGCCGCTTTCAGAGCTTGCTAATTCACCATTAACAATCATCTTTGTTCACTCTGGTAACCAGATGTCTTAACAGCACCAAGGTAATTTAGGATATGAGTGCCCTTTAGACATAATATTCTGCTTGATAATCTCGAAAGAAGAGAAAAAGGCATTTTGGAATCCTGAGAGAAAAGGGTCATGGACAAAACTACAAGTGTTTTGAAATACCACCACGCAATAACAATTGATTGGGATACCTCAACTGAGACACCAGTGTACTCATTATTGTAATAAGGTAATTTATATTTTCTGTGATAAGAAGTAAAATAAATCTTGGGAGGAAACTCAGTCCAGAAGAAATAAGGTTTAAAAGCAGGAAAATGACTGTCTGGGGTATATGATCAAGAAAAGTGCGGCCCATGGGCCTTCAACTAAAAACTGTGCAGTCTCAAAACAAAACTGACCGGGGCAATGAGTGGGGCAGGAGATAGCAATGTTTAGTTTTTCCACTCCCAGTTTTTGGAAAACATGTTTTGTGTATCACAGGAGTTGAAGGAAAGGCACAGGGGAATTTTCCTGACCAATGGAGGTGAACACCATCCCTCAGAAACTTTTCCATGTTACCAGTTGTGAAAGTTGCACATCAGTGATTATAATTTGCTTCAAAAAGAGGTCGAATTGAGAATCTCCACTTAATGAAAACTGGAGAACAAACTTCAACCAACTTTCTCAGGCAAATGTTACATTGATGTATGGAGTCCATTTGGATATTACTTTAACTTACAGACAAAAAGACCTATCCCTACAGCTGAATGTATGTATGTGCATCTATATATTTGTATTTCAAAGCGTGAACCTAACTTGTGAGCAATGTAGCACTGCACCGTGGTCATGGCCCCAGGAAGATACAATAATTGGAGCAAGGTTAAGGGTAGACTGCAGGGTCATGGGCAGTGGTCCTTGAAGATGTGTGCCTTCAGCTATTGTTCTCAAGGGTAGAACAACTGATGCTGATCTGATGTTGACAAGGATCCTGGGCAATGAACAGAGAAGGCTGCAGTCAGTTTTTTCCTTCTTGCAATTTTTGGTTTCCAGTTTGTTGGTAACCAGGCTCCAGGTCTGGTATTGGCCCACAGGCATTGCTTATTTGTTTGCTAAGTTATCTGGGGCCTTAATGTTGAGGGCTGTGTACATGATGCAGCTCCAGCCCATCTTGAAAATGATCGGGGCTGAAGAGAGAGCCTGTGCAGGTCTTTTGAAGTGGTGGTGATATGGTTGACATTTTTAAAGCCCTTGCTGAGCAAAGCTACTGAATTTAGAATCATTTTCAAGGTTTTTAGAGTGGTGTAAGGGAGACCGCTGAGCAGGGCAATGCCTCCAACCAGGTGGGAAAGAACTGAGGCTTATGTGGTTGTTCGGAAGTTATCTTCTGGGAGAAACAGCTTCACTTTCTTCAAAAGAAAGATTTGGGACCAAGCTGTTTTGGTCTTCTTGGCAATGTTCTGCTTGGATGAGAGGTGTGTGTTGTGGGAGATTTTGCATGTCTGAAAGCCTGGGGTGAAGCTAGTAGGATAACGTGGGATTACCAGATTTACATCTGTGAGGAATTAAATGTTTTTATTTATTTATGCATTTGTAAAGCACATAGCTACCCTAAGGCCTCCCAGTGCAAAGGTGAAGAGCTGAAGCACCAATTGCAGAGACGGAGTACCAGAGGACTTAATAGGGAAAGAGCCAGGCCCTAAGTAATTTCCTGAAGCGGGGCTCTTTATCCATAAGTCTCAAGTCTGTAGGGGCAAATTACAGAGTTTGGGCAGTAGGTACAAAAATGATCTTCCTCGCCATCTGGCTCTGCAAGCTCTGGGAACCTTCAAAAGGTGGCCAGAGGGGGACCCTAAGGTCCTGGAGGGAGAGTAGGGGACTAGCAATGACCTAACCTTCTGAGGTTCTTTAGAATTGACCACTTTGCATGTAAGACATAGGGGGTCATTACAACCTCAGCGGTCTTTTCACTAGACCGCCGAGGGACCGCTGTGCTGAAGACTGCCAGTGGTGGCGGTTTTCCGCTCGGCGTATTATGACTGGTGGGAGCTCTACGTCGTTTTCCCGACGGAGAGCCGCCAACAGCCATAGTGACGGGCGGAGGGGTAGTGGAGGTTGCTCTACAGCCACGCCAACAGAACACCGCCCAGCGAATCACGCCCTGTGATTCTGCGCGGCGGTGTTCTTTGGCGGTGTGGTGTCGGCGGAGCTGCCCCCATGGCTCCCGTCCCCTCCCGGAGGATCGACGGAACAGGTAAGTTGATCGTCCGTCAGGGGAGGGGGGTGGGGGTGTTGTGTGTTGTGTGGGTGCATGGGGGTGTTCGTGGGTGTATGTAGAGGGGGTGTGTGAGTGCGTGTATGCTTGCGGGGGTGGTGCGTGTTTTGGGAATGAGTGCGTGTATGTCTGTAGGTATGTCTGTGTGGATGTGCACGTGTATTTTTGAATGTGGGTGTGCATGTCTGACTGTGTGTGTGGATGTTGGCATGTGTGTCGGTGTGTGTGCGTGTATGTGTGTTGGTGGTGCCTGCGTGCGTGTTGGGTGTGTATGTGTAAGGTAATGTCGGGGGTCAGGGTGGGGGGTCCTGCCACCTTTGAGGGGTGGCAGAGGTGGTGGGGGGTGTAGGGGAGGGAGTCGGGGTGGTGGTGGTGGGTGGTGGAGACCCCTATCAGTGCCAGGGAAGGAATTCCCTGGCACTGATAGTGCTTACCGCCATGGATTTCATGGCGGTTCCTACCGCTGGAAATCCACATCGGTAAGCTGGGTCATAATACCGGCAGGCGTTATTGTCATGGCCGCCGGGCTGAAGACCCAGGTCTCCAGCCCAGCAGTCGTCTCCGCCCTGGTGGGCGGAACGGAGAAGCGGCGGATGACCATGGCTGGAACCGCCATGGTCATAATTAAAAAAAAAAGACCGCCAGCCTGTTGGCGGTCTTACCGCCGCTTTAACACCGTCCGCCAGGGTTGTAATGACCCCCATAATATTTTAAACTTTATTCTGGGATCAATGAGGAGCCAGTGTAGAGAGGTCATGGCCTCATTTACTGAGCCAGATCTCGGGAGCTTAAACAGAGTTCCAACAGTTGCATTCTGCAACCTTTTAACAATGTATTGCGGGGAGCCAAGGTACAATGTGTTGCCATAGTCCAGCCGTGATAGGACCACGGATTGGACCACCGTTCTTTGACATGAAATTGGGATGAGATTTGGGATGAGATTTAGAATTGTCCATGGGCAAAGATTTGTCCAGCCACATTCCAAGACTTTTTATCAGGGGACGTTGAGAGAGGTGGACTGCCCAGGCATTCTGGCCAGCTGATCGGATGATGAGGAGTCAGGCTTGTTCCCTAAAGTCAAAAGCTCATTTGTTTTTTACCATTCAATTTTAGACTATGGTTCACCATCCAGCTGGCCGCTCTCTGTAGACAGGGGGGCTAACTGAGGAGTCCACGAAGAATTCCCGGTGCCAGGGATACCACCAATTGGGTATTGTCAGCATAGGAAAATACTGACAGTCTGTATTTCTGCACAATGTCCGTAAGAGGGAGCATATATACATTAAAGAGTGTGGGGCTCAGGGCAGAACCCTGTGGAATACCACACTTCCAAGGAAGGACATCGGATCAGTATGTCTTTTCACAAATTTGAAAGGTTCTGTCCTTCGAAAAGGAAGCAATCCATTTGTGTGTGAGATTCCGCAATCCAGACTGTCTCAATCTGTCAGTGAGAATCAAATGGTCCACTGGATCAAACACTGCACGTAGATCCAGAAAAATGATTGCAGTGGCTTCTCCCTGGTCTAATGTTTTTTAGTTCTTTAGTTACTACTAGAAGGGCTGTTTCCATGATATGATGAGCACGGAAGCCCTTCTGTGTGACGTGCAGACACTGATTTTCTTCCAGGAACAATGAGAGGGATTGGTTGACATGCTTTTCAAGGATCTTGCTTACATAGGGTAACAGAGAAATTGGTCTGTAGTTCCCTGGAAGAGAGGGGTCAAGGTGTTTTTTTTTTAGCAGGGGCCTTACTACTGCATGTTTCCACGTCTTGGGTACAGTCTCTGTCTGGAAAGAGAGTTTAAGTAGGTCTTCGAAGACAGGGAGGTTCGCTTACATTTCTAGTTTATCTATATATATGGGCTGGTGCATGGTCTAATTGGAATCTTGATTTTATCTTACTGACCAGTCCAGGAGGAGGGCTAGTAGGTACAACATCCGCCACCTGAATAGAAGAGGGCGAAAGACTGAATTGTTTTGAGCCAAAAATATCTGTGATTTTATTTAAAAAAACAAATGGCCAGTTCATTGCAGCGAGCTATGGAGGGGTCAGAAGCTGGGCTTCCATTTGTGGGGGCAGAAAGAGATTTTACAATCTTAAACAGTTCCTTAGGACCATTGGTAGCCTGGTTGATTCTGACTTCGTAATAGGCTTACTGGGCCTTTTTAATTTCTGCATGATAACGCCTGACTGCTATTCTGTAGTAGTACTTTAAGTGATCTTCATAGGTGCTTCTCCATTTCCTCTCTAGCTTCTTAAAGTCCCTTTTTAAGGATGCAAGGTGAGCATTAAACCAAGGAGCAGATTTAGCTCATGTTCCATATTTTAATTTCCTAACTGGAATACTAATGTCCAGTGCCTGTGTGACCCTTTCCTCCATCTGCCTATAGGCAGGGTTTTGGGTTGTTTCCTTGCGTTGGAGTGGAGGAGGCCAGGGCTTTCATCTATTCTTTAATCTGAAGTTTGGGCCATCTGCGGTTCATTCTTGACAGATGTTTATTCCCAGCTCTAAGTGACTGATGATCCAGTGTGAAAGGAATGAGGAAGCGATCTGTCCAGGCTTGTTCACCTGTTTCATATGGTCATTACTAAAAATAGGGTTCAACAGGTGTCCTTTATCATGAGTTGAGCCATTTACCGTTTGAATTAATTGGATTATCTCTAAATCGTGCAGAAGCTCCTGGTTTGGGGGATTAAGCATCAGGAAGATACTTGACATCCAAGATGGAGGCCAAATTTGAGTCTCAGTATGTCACTGGGTGAAAATATTTTTAAGGAGAGTTTGGTATCATCTGCGTATTGATCGATCTTGATGCGGCTGTTTCCAAGAATTGATCCATGTTCAGATGAAAGGTGTTGGGAGAGAAGAGGAGCGCTGGAGATTGGGAGTGTCTGTGATATTGTGGAACTTATTTGCATGAGCTAGCACCAGTTTTTGAGGTAAAATGTGAACCATTTGAAGATAGTATCTGAACACACAATGCATGTTTTCAGGCTGTTCCACAGAGCTGGGTGGTTGACTGTTCAAAGGCTGCTGAGAGGTCAAAAAGGAGTAGAAGGCATGGGTTGTTCCCTGGTTGAGGAAGGCAGCGTTGTTGACTACTTGTACTGCGGCTGTCTCAGTATCGTGGCATGGTCTGAAGCCTGGCTGGCAGTCCTATAGAAGAATATTCTAGCTAATGTGCTCTGTTAGCTGAGTGGCAACTGATTTCTCAATGATCTTTACCTTGAATAGAAGGTGGGTAATAGGGTGGAAGTTGGTCAATTTGGCTGGGCCTAGTCTAGTTTCCTTAGCAAAGGATGGGGTTGACTCGTCTGAAGGGCATCTGTGAATGTTCTTTGGATTAGAGAGGCCTTGACAATGTAGAGGGGTCTGTGAATATCTGTTCCTGGAGTGATTTGATAATGGATGAAGGAAAGGTATTATCCTTATTGGAAGGTGCTTTGAGAGTGTTCAGGATATTGGAGAGATCCATGTATTAGACTGCTCTGAAGGAGGTTCTTTTGTTGGTGAGACGAAGGGTAATGGCTGGAAGTGTGGAGAGCGTGAAATTGATAATGATGCTCAATCTGATTTCATACATCTCGGTGAAGAACAGGTTGATGATGTTGCATTTGTCGACTGAAGCTGGAACTGTAGTTTCTATGAGAGGATTTGTGCAGTGTATGGTTGCCTTGGAGCAGGCTTTTTTTCTGTTGATTGCCTCACAAACAGTAGTCTTGAAGTAAGAGGCTTTAGCTATGATTATATGTGATCTGTAAATAGAGCAGTGTTTTCAATACAAGGTTATCTGGGAGTTTTGTCTCCATTTCTTTTCCTGTTTTCACATGGTACATTTATTTTAATTCGATTGGGTGCTTGGGTTTTTGCTTCAGTGGACTGGGTTTTCAGTGGAGCATAGCATTTGATATGAATTCTTAGATTAGTATTGTAGAAGTTGAGAAAATTACTGACATCTGTTGCTGGTGGAAGTGGTCTGGCAGGTTGTTTAGTTCTTCTTGGCTTTTGTTCCACATAAAGACACCTTTGAGCTCCAGATAATCTATGTGGAGCTATTTCCTGGGCCAACCACAATCCATGCGCATTTACGTCCTGACAACAATCTCCCCAGCCTTAGTGAGAGGAGATGGTTCTCATTACTATGTTTGTAAGTGGTGGCTGACATTTGAGAAAATGTGATTTCTTAAGCCAATATAAAAGAGAGAATCCACAAGTCTGCTTCAAATTATATTTTGTTTGCATTGTGTTGCAGTTGGTCTCAATGTAGGACCAGATGAATGGCAAAGCCCTCATTCTGAGCTGGGAGGAGGAACACTACGGATAAAAGAGCCACAGAAGCCCCTGGAACCATGGTGTTGATGTCTGATCTATTGATGTGGAGTGGACAGTTTTTTGATTTAGTATATGCAGTTTATCTGTGTTAGACCTTGTCCAGGGAAGTGTCAAGAGAGGCCCATATAAACTGAAGACTCTGGCAAGGGACTAGCTGAAACTAGATGTTTAAGAAGAAACCTATGTTTGTAATACTGTAAAAGCCTTGACTCTATATTTGTGGTTGGAAACCCCAAAATACTCCTGAGATAAGGGTAAAAATGAATCAATACCATTGGAGGCTATCACAGAGCACACGCTGTGTAAATACTCTTGACAAAGACTATCAGTGGTAGTGCTAACCTTAGCCACAAGCTTGTGCTCCCAGTGAAACCTGAATTTTCATGAAGATGGAACACTGCATCCCTTTAGATACTTGCTTGGTCTTAACGGTTCTGAACACCTGCAAAGACAGATAAACTCCTCTTCTGTGGCTTGCATAATTATACCTACAGGATTTAAATACCACTTCCCTTTTCTAACTTGCTCAAGGACCTCTACTTTCAGATGTTCTGCTATCAAAAGGCAAATACATGGCTTTGTTAGGAATGTCCACATGATGGGAAGAAGTTATCTGTTATGAGCCATGCATGTCATTGCAAATTAGGCTGAGCCATTCAAAGCCCTGGCTTTAGTATCTCCCAGAACATTTCTTGTGACTGCTGCAACACAGCATTATTGGCTGGCAATGACCAAGAAAGATGTAGGACCGCCCTAGGTTGTGGAGAGCCTTGTATGCAAGTGCGAGGAGGGCCCTGGTGTTGTCCAAGGTAGCGATCAGTGCAATCTTAGTGCTGTGGTTGGCCCGGAATTCCGATTGTGGGGTGTTGCAAAGGTGGTTTCATTCGAGGTAGTGAGTGAGCTGCTGGCTGATGGCTTTCGAGAGCACTTTGGCCAGGAAGGGGAGCTCGGTCTGTGGTTTTTGAGGTCACTGGGGTCGGCGGAGAGTTTCTTTAGGAGTGGTCTGACATCTGTGTGCTTCCCTTCGTCCAAGAAGGTGGCTGTGGAGATGGAGGTATTGAGGATGCAGGTTAGTCCAGTGCTAATAGTGTTGGCTCGTAGGTTGAAAAGCCAGTGGGGACAGGGATCAGTGGGTGCCCCTGAGTGGATGGATAACATGATGGCTGCGGTGGTCTGTGTAGTAACTGGGGACCAGGAGGTTATTGTGTGGCGGGTATTTGCTGCTTGAGAGATGTTGTCTAGGCTGGAGGTGGAGGGTTGGGGGTCAAAATTGTTGTATATGGTGGTCATATTGCTGTGGAAGTAGACTGAGATGGGGTCGCAGAGTTCCTGGGATGGGTGGATAGTGGTCTCTGTGGCTATCGGGTTAGAGAATTCCTTGATGATTGAAGAGTTATTTTGTGTGGTTGTGAATGAGGGCAGTGATTGCTGCTCTTTTTGCTGCCTTGATGTGGTGGTGGTAGTTGTTGAGGGCTTCCTTGTAGGTGGCTCTGTCAGAGGGGAACTTGGTCACGCGCCATTGTTTCTTGATTCTGTGGCAGCTGCGTTTGGAGTTTCTGAGCTCCAAAGCGTAACATCTCGCTGGCTTGGAGGTGTTGTTGGTTTTAGCTGGTTTCAGAGGGGCGACTCTGTTGGCGGGTTTGGCCATCCAGGTGGTGACGTTTTGGATGGCCTGGTTGAGGTATTCTGTGGGTTTTGGTTGTGCGGTGCCTAGTGCCCACGCCGAGAATCTTGGTTACCTTGCCCCAGCTTCGGTGGGGGAGCTGAGGTGCTTGGAGGTGGTGTGCTGGGAACTAGAGATGGTAAAGTGGACGATGACGTGATTGGTCCAGGTGAGATCAGTCACATGGATGAAACTGATTCTGTCGCTAGAAGTGAAGATGGCGTCCAGTGTGTTTCCGGCTTTGTGGGTGGGTTTGGTGCCCGTTGGATGAGGCGGATGCTGCTGAGGTTCTCTATAAGGGAAGTGGAGTTGGAGTTATTGAGGTCGTTAAGGTTGAAATTGAGATCGCCAAGCAGGATGTAGTAGAGGGAGTCGATGGCAAGGGGGTGATGTGGTTGGCAAGGCCATTGCAGAAGTCTGGGCATGGCCCTGGGTGTCAGTATGCGAGGGTGCCTTGCACTGTGGTGTTGGCATCAGTCTGGAGTCAGACGCTGAGGTGCTCGATGAGGGGTGTTGGGTCCTCATTGGTGATGATGTATTGGATGGTTTCCTTGAAGATGATGGCAGTGTCCTTGCCATGTTTGTTGGTGCGGTCTCAGTGTATCATCTTGTAGCCGTCAGGGGTGGCCGTGGCGATGTCGAGGTTTGTGGAGGATGTTAGCCATGTTTCAGTGATGAAGGCGACGTTTGGGTCGTGGGTGGTGAAGGTGTTCAGGAATTCTGTGGCGGGTTTGCATAAGGAGCAGGTGTTTAGCAGGATGCACTGGAGTGGTGCTTGGCTTTTTGTAGTCCTCTGTGTGCGAGCAGTGCAGGCGTTAGTGTGCACAGGTGGGCATTCGTTTCAGGAGAAGCGGCAGTGTAGGCAGGTGAATGGTCCTTTGGTTGAGCGTGGGGAGGCCGTGAAGCAGCTGTTGATGGGGTGACTGACGTTCAGGGCTTGGAGCTCCTTGGTGATGTAGCATAGGAGGACCAGGGGTCCTGGGGCTGGGCAAGGTTCAGGTGCGGACAGGTGCTGACGGGCTTGTCTCTGGCATGCAGGCGGCACACCCGCTGTGCATTGCTACTGTATGGCCGTGCTGTGACCACCATTATATGTCCTGGGAGGTCTGGAGTGGGAGGCGGGAATGCAGGAGTGGCAGTGGCACGAAGGAGGCATCTACAGGGGCATCAGCATACACAATCAGGCTCAGGAATGCAGGTGGAGCTGTTGCAATCAGGCCCAGGAATGAGGGCGCAGCTGTTTCAATCAGGCTCAGAAATGTGGGCAGAGCTGTCAGCGGCAGGCAGGAGAACCGTGGAGCAGTTGGGGAGCTTTGACTGGCCTAATGGCTCAAGTTTATAGCGAACAGACCTGTAGTTGAGTTTATCTTGTGCAAAGAGAAAGTTTCTGATAGCTATATTTGCCCTCATAGCCACATGCTTTAGCCTCCTTTTCCAAGACTGAGTTGTTAGCCTTTTGCTCAGTGCTGCTGTGGTGTGCTTATTTGCCGGGAGGTTAACTATTGCTATAAAAGGGACTTGCTTTGAATTGCAACACTTCAGAGCTAAAGCTTTTGATATAATGGCTCTGAATGAATGGGCCAATTGGTCACTGACTACTCAATAATGGAACGTGATATAGCTAACAGAGGCTTAAAGGACTCCAGAGGATGAACCTTGTAACACAACTGATAAGCAGTTGGCTTTGAAGCTGACAGTAAACACAAGACCAGTATGGATTGTATACTACATTGGATGTGGTTAGTCCTCTTCATGTCCAGATTCAGACTCTGATTAGATTCTACATCATTTGGTGCTAAGGGCTATTCCACTAGTAGGGTTATGGACGCAGAGTGCTAGAAGTGTTGCACTTAGGTATTTGTAGCATCATTTTACTTGGTTTGGCTATGACATCAAGATACAACTCAAATGAAATTGATTTTGTGATTGCATCTATAATCTTGTGTGCCACGTTCAATCCAGCAACAAATGGAGTAGACTTAATTATGAACTGCCACCAGAAATATGGCTGAGCCTTGTATTAACATTGTTGAAGGGAAAATAACGACATGTGTTCACAATGCCAGGAATTGTAGGAATTGAATATTTCAGCCCTACAGACCTGTACACTGGAGTGTTTAAAAATATTGGATGTAGACGAGGAGTAAATGAATACTCCTGAGACCATCTAAATCACCAGGCAAAATAGCTGGTGATTCAGTGTGAGGAAACCATAGTGCAGATAAAATAAATTCCTCTCTTGCCACAGAAAAACACTGTGATGGTTCAAATATTGAGCGATGGGAACTGGCTAAATGCTCAACAATTTCAGTTTTCCAAAAAGGTTGAGAACCAGTTCTGATACTAATTGCTAAATAGGCGCCAAATGGTACAGAAACAAGTACTGATGCAGAAATGTGGGATTCCTTTGTCCTCTTTGTTCTTCTCTTTTTTGTCCTTGTGTTTTGTGGTTTCAAGGATAGACTATGGAAGGAGTACTCCACTCTTGTTGGGCAATAATCTTATCAGGGCTCAGAAGGTTGTTCAAAACTTCAGGACTGCACGTCTTTCTGCTTGGAGCTTTGCTGCTAAGAGGTATGCACAAATACCTGTGCCCAGAGAGCTTATCTTTTGAATGGGTGATGCAGACCACTGAATGCGGGAGGTGAGTCACTGTGGTATCTGACAAATAGGTCCTGCCTTTATATAATGGGCAGAATTCTTCCCATGAAGCTAATGGTATGCGGTGGTGCTAGATCTCCTTTTGACACATGCATACGTGTCACCCTCAGCAACGTCATATGGATTCTCAGAGGGAAGACATGAACTTACTGAATTAAAATGATTTAAACAAGAAATAAAACTCTTGCCAAAATCAGTTTTTGAGAGGAAACCACTGCACCATATACACAGAGTGTAAGTATGTGATTTACACAGCGCAAGCTAAGCTACAAATCAAGAATGCTGCACAACAGTTGGCTTTACAATGAAGATGCATGAAGGATGGAGGGTAGAAAAAAGGTGCACTGGGAAGGGGGCGTAAAGATGGCTATGAACGGTGACAAGGGTGGTGAAGAAGATGGGTTGCAGAAGTGAGGGAGTGGTTCATGGTTTAGAGGGGAGTAAAAGTTTAAAAGGGTTTACAATTCTGAGGCGAGGAAGTCGAAAATATGGAGCGGAGAAGGTGTGGGAACAAAAATAGTAAGAGGTGAGATGACGATGCAAGAGGGAGACAGAGCAGAGCAACAAAGTGAAGGAAAGAGGGGGTTTCTCATTAGGAAGGTCTGGAAGAATGTTGGTCAGATTTTGCCAAGGTGTTGCCTGAAACAGGCCTTTACTAGCATGCACACAAAAGGGACGTGATTATTTTGACAATTTCAGGAAGGGTAATGGGCAAAATGAGATGACACACAAATAACGTTGGGTGTTCTGTTAGTTCGCAGTCAAAAGCAGCAACTGGGTATAGAAGGCTGTTGATGAGGGGAAGTTCAAGCTGAATCTCCTTACAGAGTAGGCAATTTAGACTTTGGAGATGGCCTGTTAGGTCAGCAGATGCTATGAGTCTCTATCTACCGGTGTTGTTCTTCCACTACTGGCACTGTGTACAGACAGACATCAACTATTTTCTCTGCAGCCGACAGAGGGCTACATTCCACGTATCATGCTTGCAGAGGTACTCATGATGTAAGTTCCTCAAAGAGCTAGCTGCACCTTGTGTTAGCTGGTAAAACCTGCATTTCATTCTGTTGCATCTGGTCGTTAAGGTATTAAGCCACAGCCAGACACAAAACATTTTATTTGGTCTGGCGTCAGCCAAGACCTTTTGATATTTACTTTTAGGGGCTTATAGCCAGTCCTCTCTTCAGCCACTGGTCTGTTATGTGGCCATTCACATTTTCTTCTGCCCAATAAGCATGTTGCAATAGGCCTGCCTACTTCAGCGACGGCTAGCTTCACAGTCAGGGCTTTCTGCTCTTTCACAAGGAGGACATCCATACACCAAGTAGGTTCTTTCAGTGTCAGGGTCTTTTGTTGACATTGCCAGTACTTTTTGAGGCCATAAAAAATATCTTTGCATTTGGACATTTTTTTATTTGAGAAGGCTCAGAAGCTCTGTCAACAGTAAAATTTTACAAAAACAATGTGAAGATAAAAGGCTGACAACCAAGGCTAAATCTATTGGCTTTGCCAACCCTTGTTAGTTTTTTAAACAAGACTTCCACTTGAGTCCTTTTCTGTGAGACAGGTTGTGTGGTATGGAGGCATATCTCATACAACCATTTGTAGTTTTGTCATTCTTTTAAAAGTGATACTTAAAGCTCTAACAGCTAAACAGTAACAGTGTGTAACGTAAAGACACCAAATGCACCTACTGCAACAAAGTGTATACTAAACGGGGATTCCCAGCTGTTTAGATGTTGCAGTGTTGGGAGCAGCTGAGTGTCAAAGGCCGATCTAAGGATGAAAGCCTGAAGCTGTTTGATGTAGTTGTCACAGTCTCCATTTTTCCTCCCCTTCAAAGCCATCCCTAAACGTTTTCATTTATGGTCTTGGTTGCAGAGTCAGTTCTAGTGTGCCATCAGGCAGTAAACCAATGAGAACCAAAACATGCCCCCTCCTTTTATATCTAGAAAATGAATTGCCTTGTCTGATCACAGGCAGACTACTTAGTTGGTGACTGTTTTCATAAAAAGGAGTAGGGCCAGAAGTCTACAGACTGGTGGTCTAAATGTGAAAAGAACTCTTACTTCAGTTAGTAGTTTACTGATGGTCTTTATTAAACCCTCCAATTTTGATGGACCACTAGAGGAAAGGAATGTCCCTTACCTACTCTAAAAGGGGCCCATGAAGAACAGACGAACAGGTAAAAGAATTTCCCTGCGGCCACTGGCAACTGAAGCTTCCCTGGTGGCCCTAACCATTGGGCTCTCAAGATCTTAGGCCCCAGTGAGGCACCAAAAAGCCTAGCTTTTTGACAGACCATTTACAAGATACCGTATCAGCTACGCCTTATTGATACATCCAGTGTGGATGTGTTGTTTAAAATCCTTGGGGTACAAAAACGACTTGCTGCAACCAGACAAATGTGAGATGTTGACTATTTATGTACATCTGGTAGGCACTGGCAGGAGAACGTGATTATAGGGGTGCTAATTGACTTAGACAGCTTTTTTTTGCAAAGTTAAAAAGACCACAGCCATCATACTCTTCTTATTACAGATTACAGGATTATTATTGGGCCTCTAGATCAAAAGGCCACAGCAGCAATGGATATTCCTACCAGACAGCAACATGCTTTTGAGCTAGAATTGTTTGTCACTGCTGGCAACCACTGAGCCACTGAATATTAAAAACTACATAGGCTTTATATCTCTGGAACTGTAGTTGTGGAATCTGCTGTAGAGGTCTGGTGTTAGGTTGAAAAGGATCATCAATCATCAGGTTACAAGAAGGGACCTGGGTGAAATGGTGTTGCTGTTGGAGCAAAGGTTGAGCTTTTGAGCTATGGTGTGAATTGTCTTTGGCATATTGCCAGGGGTTTCATTAGAAAACTGTGTGTTTTCGCGATTGTGCTTAGTTTCAAGACTGTTCAACCTTTGACTAATTTTGATGATATTTCTAACTTTAAAAAAGTAGAGTGCAAAAATTCGAGAGTGCGGAGAGCTAGGAGCTTAGCTTTGATCTAAGATCTGCTGGGGGTTTGAAGACATTTTCTGGCGGTACCACCAAGGCGACTGACATGAGAAAGTTAGAGGTTCAGACTAACAGAACATAGTTGTCACTGAGACTTCAGGCAGCAGTCACATGCATTGTGATGCAATTTGGACCACCAGGATTGCCAGTGAAGAGCAGGGCATGCCAATCAGCGCAAGACTACTGGGGAAACAGCTCCCGGGAATATAAACCCAAGCCGCTGATTACAACTATGAGGCTAATTCCATTTTTTAGGAACAAACTTGTTTAAACGCGAAAGGGGGTTTCGAGTCAGGTCGTATTTGCTTAGGAGGTAAATGCACATATGATATTTGTATGTATGGTACTTGCCGGTATGGTCAAACCTGAAAAGAGCTTGTTGGCAATAAAAACAGAATGGGAATTCCGGTCTCCGGAACACGTTGCAATCACTATTCTTATGGGTGAGTTTCAATTATGGTGTTTGAAAGGATACATTCATTTATGGGTTTCAACCAGCGCTAGAAGTGTTGGGAGTTTTTGTTAGTAGGATCGAGCGCGCAGCTGCGTCGTATTTTTCGGTGTGACAGAGGGGGGAGAGCAACTGCTCGCTGAACCCGCAGGAACACTCAGAAAGTGCGCAGGAAAACTTGATTTCCCGCCTCCTTGCGGGATGGAAACATGTTAAAGTGGATGGCGGCTAGGGAGGAGAACTGCAGGGGGAGGCAGGATAAGTTACGTGCGACACAGGAGGCGCTCCGCCACACCGGCCCCAGAGCACTCTTCACATAAACCAGGCCCAGGCTGCGGCGACCTTGGAAGCAGGATCCCGTCACTCTGTAATGGTGTCTGGATCAAGAGACACCTTGCCAAACCAGCCAGCGAAATGAAGCGCTATGGGGCACGTGTTACACCCCCCTAGTGCCGCGGATATCAATCATACGCGTTACAAGGAGCATGCGCTCTCAGATCGGGTACGAGGTTAATCGCTTCTATCAGTCAGAGTTTAAAAGCATTGGTTATAAAAGCTCGGGGTCCGCGGGAGAAAAGGAGCGGCGGGGAAGCTAAAAGCATGTCAGTGGCAGCATCTCGGGCTCCTACCTTTGCAAAGACCTTCACAGGGTCAGGAGGGTGGGGATGAGGGAGAGAGGAGAGAGAGAGAGAAGGGAGAGGCAGGGAGAGAAAGAGAGAAAGAACATCAGAGAGACGAGATGACAGGGCTTTCGTCTCCAGAAGCGTCTCAAGACTACACGAATGCTCCGCCTCACCGCACTATAAAGACAAACTCAAGACATGCACAGGGTTATCCACGTTGAAGAGGCAGCATCTCAGACATGCTAAGGGAGCGGGGAAGCAAGACACAGGCTGGCATCGACCCCCGCCGTACTGTGAAGGACACAGACCATCATCACTCCGACAACTGGTGGCATGCAAGCCCCTCTCAACGAGGACCGCGCCCCAATCCTGGGGCTTTCATCCCAGTGGAAAGCAGAGGCCGCTGGGATCAGGCAGGAAACAAACTTACCGTCCTCGCCCACCCATATTCACAGTGGCCCCAGCCTCTTCTAAATGGAACTGGCTTAATTCAGGGCACTGAATTATACAGTAAGCGTTAAACATTCCCACGCCTACTGTATACCTTTAACATAAATTCTCTATAAGTCGTATCCCTGCCTTATTCATAAGATCTGAATATTCCATGACATTTTTAAATACACTATTTTTTAACGTAATGTGAGCCTTTTCATACACGAATTTTTTTCTCAATTTAATGAAAGATATTTGTGCAAGCATTCTGTTCAAACACAGGTGATGATTGATGAGTAGCATAAGGATTTGGTGACGAGTAACATGTTGTAGGTCTGTCGCCACAAGTAAAAACATTTGACAAATACTGGTTCCTTCAGACACCTATATAGTCTAACGAGGATAACACACAGAACCCATCAAGTAGGAGGAGGGCGTTTGAGGGCCCACAAACATTTTAACACAAAATGCAGACCTTTCCAGTCTCTGAATGAGCATGCACATTAGCATTTAATCAATAGTATTTTATAGCAAATCAACAAATTTCTACATAGTAGCCCTGCAGCCCTAAGGCACAGAAATATCCACCACAAGAAATTGAACTGTGCCACTGCTGCAAGCAAACAACGTAGATTAGCCTTCGGAATTACTTAGGGATTGGCCACTGAGAAGATGGTAACTTTGTGGGCATTCACAATCCTTCACAATGCTTTATTTATATCACAATTGCACATATAGATTGTCTCCCAAAAAAATGAATTGCATGCATAGGAATAAGTATGGGGCCATATGGGTGGTCACAACATCTACTTTTTTTTTGTAAATTTCCATGTGTACTACTGTGGATTTTTGAAAACTGATTAAAATTATACTTCTATCCAGACATACAGATTTTTCCCATATTCTTTGTGAATTGGGCACTCAGTCTATTGCTGTGTACAGACAGAAGAAGCTCACTATCTTTTGGTAGGTTCATTTGCATTCAGAGAAAACACCTTTTTTGGAGTGCCCAAATGATGATGCAGAAATCCAACTATATGGGAGGCAGATCCCAAATGTTCCCTAGATGAGCGTCTGTTCTTCCATTCGTTATTCCTGGAAGAGGCTATACTATCAAGGATATGCCTAGGTCGAAGAGACTGCCAAACCAAAAACAAAAACGTCCCATGAAAAGTTCTGCAGTGTCATGCTCCCTTGCTCACTGTGTGGTTTCTCCACATTTATTTATTTTAAAAAACAACATAGCCTGAGACAAGGTGTTTACACCTGTATTAAAGGATCAAAAATCTCTTCTGGGGATTACCTTTAAGGGTTGGCATTTTTGAGCAAGTTACCTTCGGTAATGTCTTGTCTGGTACAGACAATATCTAGTTGCAAAGTCCTTACCTTAGAATTTCCCCAGGTCTCAGCCTGGATTCAGAGATTTTTCCTGAGCAGTACCCCTGTGCGACGTTAGGAGGCGTCGATCGGCTCTGCGTCCGTCATCAGAGTCATCTACGCTGGATATGATGTCGTGGGTCCTTTATAGGCGCCACCCTGGCGTGCTGATGTCAGTTTTTTTTTTAATGACTTTTCATGCCAGAAGCGCAGAGCCATGAATAATACTTACCAATGATGCATCCAAACTAGGGCCCTGAAAGGGAGTCCCTAGAAATCAGTTCGCAGAGCGGGGTGGATCTGTGGGTTGGTAAGGACTCTGCAACTAGATAATGTTTCTACCAGATAAGGCATTACCGAAGGTAACTTGCTCATCTGACAGAGACAGCTAGTTGCAGATTCCTTACCTTAGAATAGATACCCAAGCAATACCATCCCCGGAGGTGGATCTGTGAACTAAGATCTTACTGAAAAGTCCTGCAGGACTGAACGGACAAAGTGCCCATCCCTGCGGACCTGACTGTCCAGACAGTAGTGTTTGGTAAACGTGTACAAAGATACCCACAATGCCACCTGACAGATGTCAAGGACTGAAACTCTGCGTGATAACGCAGTGGTTGCAGCTTTAGCACTGGTAGAATAAGCATGCAAACCCTCAGGGAGTTGGTTCTTAGCCAGTGCGTAGTACATTTTAATGCAGAGTACAACCCATCTGGAGACGGTTCTCTTCGGTAGTGTCCAAACTTTCTTCACACCCAGATAACCAACAAAGAGTTGATCATCCACCCTGAACTCTTTGATACGATCACAGTAGAATGGCAACACTCTTTTTGGGTCTGGGCGATGGAGTTTCTCCTCTTTCTTAGAAGGATGTTGAGGAGCGTAAAAAGTAGGCAAGGTGATGGAAGGAAGGGGCTAACCACTTTTGGCAAAAAGTAGGCCCCAGTACGAAGAACAATTTTCTCAGGATAGAAGGAAAGGTATGGCGGCTTAGGTGACAATACCTGCAGCTCTCTTACCCTCCGGGCAGATGTAATGACCAAAAGGAAGGCTGTTTTCATAGGACAATGGTGGAGAGGCTCGAAAGGAGCGCACATCAGAACTGTAAAAACTAAATTCTAATTCCTTTGGGGTATAATGAATAGAGAGAGAGAAAGCATATCAGTTCAGAGCCACAAAGATTGCTTCGGCCCGGTCATTATTGATATTCTTGAGAACTCTGGGCAGAAGTGGTATGGGCGGAAAGGCATACAGGAGGCCTGAGTTTCACTTGAGATGAAAAGTATCACTGAGCGATTGCCAGTAACTCCAAAACGCAATACTGCTGACATTGTGCATTCTTTGCGGAGGCGAGCAGATCTAACCTAGGCTCTCCCCACTGCTGAAGGAGACCTTGTGCCACCTATGGATGGAGATGCCATCCTTGATAGACAAAGCATTGCTGGCTGAGTTAGTCCGCTCTGGCTTTCAGAGAGCCCGCCAGATGTTGAGCGTCCAGCAAAATACCCTGATGTTCTAGCACATCCAGAGCCTCCATCAAAGGGTCCACGGCCCCAGCGTGCCCTGCTTGTTGCGGTACCACATCGCTATGGTGTTGGCCATGAATACCTGCACTAATTTTCCCTGGAGAGAGGGAAGAAATGCTTTCAATGCTAGTCTGAACACTCCCTTCAAAAGCCAGTCGTCGAGGTAGAGGAAAACTGAAACCCCTGACCTGCAAAGATGAGCTGCGACCACAGCCGTCACCTTGGTGAACACCCAAGGGGTGCTGGTAAGGTTGAACTGAAAGTGCTTGTGTCTGCCGTAAACTGCAAGTAATGTCTGTTGGCAGGCAGGACAGGAATATGGAAATAAGTGTCCTGCAAGTCCAATGCTACCTTCCAGTCTCCTGGGTCCAGGGCAGGAAGAACCTGAGCCAGAGAGAGCATTTTGAACTCCTTCCTGAGGAAGAGATAGAGGGACCGAAGGTCTAGGGTAGGGCAGAGGCCCCTGTCCTTTTTGGGTACCAGAAAGTAGCGAGAATAGCAATCACAACCTACTTCTGGCACAGGAACCCTCTGTATTGCTCCCTTGGGCTGCAACAGCTGTTACTTCCTCTTGGAGGCGTGCCAAGTGATCCCCCTTCATCTGATCATAGAATAGTGGCATGGATGGAGGAGTAGTCTCTAAGGGGAGTAGCCCCTTCGGACTATCTGCAAAACTCACCTGTCTGACGTGATGGATTTTCAGCGGCACAGGTGACAGCGGATTCTGCCATTGACTGCTCTATGGTGGGAAAGAGTGAGACTAGGAGGGTTTGGTGGCAACTGCATCTGGAAAGGTGGGGGTGGCAGTTGGACTGGAGGGACCGCTGGCTCTCTGATCAACGAGGGCAGTGAATCCCACGTCCCTAGCCAAGCAAAGGCTGGGCAGCATGCACAGCACGGTGGATGGAAGGGAATGGACATAGCTGGGCGCCCCTTCCGTAGCCACGAAAGGGGTTAAAAAGCAGACTGTGGGGGAGAAGGGCTGCTACGACGCCCAAGAACTTGGCCGTAGCATAAGAATCCTCTAAGCACTCAAGTGCAGAGTCTGTTTTCTCTCAGAAGAGACAGGTGCCATTAAAGGACATGTCCATAAGATTGGCTTGGACATCCCCCCGAAAAAACAGATGTCCGCAATCGGGTGTGGTGCCTAAAGGCCACTGTCGATGAAACCACTCTGCCCAGTAAGTCGTTTGTGTCCAGTCCACATTGGATTGTAAACTTTGCTGCATCTCTCCCATCAGCAACTGCTTGGCAAAGAACAGCCCGGTCCTCATCCGGGACCTGTGGCAGCACATGTGCAACCATATCCCACAAAGTATGGAAATAATGGTCCAAAAGGCATGCAGTGCTCTCGGACTGCAATGCCAGGCTGGCGGAATAAAACATCTTCTTCCCAAGTGTGTCCAGCCTCTTGGATTCCCTATCCTGGGGTGTGGAAGAGAACGCGCCATGGGAGGTAGAGGCTTGGATGACACAGGGGTAGGGTGTTGCGTAAAAAAACTTGGGTCACCCGGAGCAGGGCAATGGTGGCAGGCAATTGTCCTGTTCACAGGAGCCCCTGTGCTGGGTTTGGACCAGGTGCCCAGTAGGACATCTGTAAGGGCTTCACTGAAGGGGAGCAGGGGTTCAGAAGATGAAGCTCCAGGCTGAAGCACCTCTGTCAGAATGTTAGTCCTGACTGCCACTGAAGGCAACTCAAGGTCCAAGATCCTAGCAGCTATTCACACCACCACACAATATGAAGCACCCTCCTCTGTAGCCATGGTAAGAGGAGAAAGTATGCCAGTATCTGTGGAGGTATCAGGTTCATTGAGATCACCCAAGTCCACATGACAACCCATAGGGTCTTGGAGCTGGTATTCCAAAGGGTCCAGCGACCCCTCCCATGTCTCACTAACCTAGCCCATAGGAAAAAGGCTCAGGCTCCAACAAAGGGGACAAGGCTCTTGTCGGCGTCATACAACATCCACCTGGCTCTGTGTCGGAGTCGACAATGAGGATGGGGACGGCATTGCCCAGGGGCGCGGTCACCACCGGGAGCATCGTCGTCAGGGAAGGTCGAGGTGGTACGACCAATTTTGGTCCGGATTCAAGCATGGACCCCAGGATGCTCCTTGGAGCCGAGGTTGAAGATGCCAGCGTGGAACCCAACAAGGCCCCTTCCATATCCACAGGGCCCAAAGACGCACCAGCGATGTAGGATTGCCCAAAAATTAGACGCATGGCCTCACAGAAATCTTTAAGTTGGGCAGGGGTTGCTTGTGCTCCCGGAAACTCGAGGAGGTGTGGAGTCAGCCTGGACGCAGGCTCCACAGATGGAGGCCTAGAGTGACAACGCTCCCTCGCTGACTAACGGAAGGGGTGAAGTCGAAGAACCTTTTGTCTTCTTCGACCTCTTCTTATGCCTTGACCTACCTGATCGACTCTACGACTTGGAGTGGGACGATGAGGATGGAGTACTCTGCGACTGCACCTGGAACCTTCTTCTTGACCGAGAACTCGACTTGCACAGATTAGAGCGTCGGGCCACCATCAGCTTCAAGGACTGCTCCCTCAAAGCCTTCAGATGCATGATATAACACTAGGAGAAGGACTTCAGGCTGTGGTCGCGCTTTAGACATCAAAGGCATACAAGGCATGGATCCGTCACAGACATCACCCGATGACAGGAACCACAGGGCTTGAAGCCAGTCTTCCTCAGAGACATCCCTTGAACCACCAGAAGTTAAACAACTAAAAATAATTGGAAAAAAAGTCAAAAAAGACAAGTCAAAAAATGATTGAGGGGTAGCTCTTTCTTCTGATCAGCGCTGGCTGGCACAGAAAGAAAAGAACTGATGTCAGCATGCCAGGGTGGTGCCTATATAAGACCTACAACATCATTTTCAGTGCGGATGCCGCCGCGGATGGGCGCAAGGTCGATTGATGCCACCGAACAGACAGCAGGTGTACTGCTTGAGAAAAATCTCTGGATCCAAACTGATGCCTAGGGAAATTCCAATGTAAGGAATCTGCAACTAAATGTCTTATCAGATCAGTCTACTAATTTTATTGTCTATCGATTTTCTTGAGATCTGTCTCAGGACCCATTAAGAAAAATATAAAGTGCCTTTATGCAACATGTACAACAATTTCAACTTTTTAGTTCACTTAGTAATTCACAGATAACACTGGAGATTGTCAAAATAATATTACCAACTGAGTGTGGTACTTGGCAATGGTCCAGCTACACTGTGGGTATTCCATACCCAAGTCCTTTCTGTTAAACAAATGGTAAATACCAAAGGAGGTGTAAAACGACTATTGTAGTGTTGTGAGACTAGGTGTGCTAAGACCCACGTGGTTCTGGGTGGGCCCAGAAGAGAGATTGGGTAACCTATTGGGAGGTGTCAAGGCGTGGTTGTTAACAGTTATGACATATTTAGTGATTCAGTGTGTGATGGTTCGCAGAGAATTACAGACGTCTAATCAAGGGCTCCGTGTGTGGCATGTTCTTTGCATGCCCCCGGACTGCGAGGGATGCTACAACTATCACCACAAATACTTGCTAATCTCAGCTCATCTTGAGAACGTCTGATATCAGTCACCCTCCGCTGCCATCCATCTAATTTCTGTATTCCCATTCTGATTACTGGAAAGTGTGTGATTATTGGAAAGTTTCCTTAAGACAGTTGTTATGTTCATCAAAGGCTACGTTGTTTTAGAATCATGCATTTAAAGTTAGTTAAAAAAACCTTTAGAAATACTCAAATACTGGCTGCAACAGGAAGATAACTGTTGTCAACACACCTGCAATAAGTCTATGTTCATGGTCTAATTTCACCACCGCACTGACAGTTTATTCACCTTATAGTAGTCAGAATTAATTTCTAATAAAACAATTCTACAATTCTTTGTCACGATTTTTTGGCATGATAGAAGCATTGACAATACACCAAAGTCTACAAGGAATTCACATTTATCCATGGATGGCTGGTGAATAAGAGTGGCCTCATCGTTGGAGTCTATGGTTCATCTACAGAAAGCTTTGGGGATCTATATCGTAGGGTTGCTTGTGAACAATAACAAACGTGTGCTGCTTTTGACACAAATGCTGCAGTTCATAAATGCTGCATTGGATACCATGGAAGTGAAGGATTATGAAATCAGTGTCTTCTCTTCGAAGACACTTTAGGGGCCATTGTGAGTTCAGCGGACGGTTTTACTGTCTGCCGAACTTCCAACGGGGAGATTGCCGCCACACAAGCTACCTCCCAGCCGGCCCCATTAAGAGTTTCCCTCTAGGTCAGCAGACGAAAACATGCGTTTCCGCCCGCTGGCCTAGCGGGTCCCAGGCTACAGCATTGTTTCCGGCTCGTAACAGAGCCGGTGGCAATGCTGTAGCAAGCAGGGAGCATGAGTACCCTCGCAATGTTCACTGTCTGCACACAGTGAACATTGCGAGGGTGCTGGCCAGGGGGTCCTCTGCACTGACTATGCCAAGTGCATGGCCAGTGGTGGGGCCCCTGTTCTCTGTCATCCTTTTTATGGTACAGGTCCATGAAACCGCTGGGGGTCGTAATCCCCAGAGCGACGCTGCTTGCAGCGCTGCCCTGGAGGATTAGGACCGCCACCACCTCCATACCGCTGGGATCTCTGATCCTGGTGGGGCTGACGGTTCCCTGGCGGCCAGACTGCCAGGGTTGTAATGTGGCACTTGGAACGCCGCATTGATGGCGGTCCGACTGCCATCCACAAGTCTGGCAGTCTAGTGACCACCAGACTCATAATGACCCCATGTATCTTTTTTCAAAAGCAGCTGATGGTGTCTACCTGGTGAATCCAAAGACTTCTTGGCCTCATATCATCTTGTATCCTAGCCAGTCCTAAGGTAAGATTGCCCGTAATGTGAACCCAACTCGATCTGATATCTTGGTGGAATCAGGAGTGCAAATCTCAGCCAATAATGATACCATCACCAGTCAAATAAAAAAATGTTTTTTTTCTTGCAGAAATTTCATTCAGGACCCTCGACCTATAAGTATACTTGACACCTTATACACCAGAGTACATGTTAGGAGCAAATGGGGGCTCCCACAAAATTAAATGATGTGTGCTCCTCTGGATTCTCACCACCACAAGCTAATTGGAGAAGAAAACAATGGTCCAGCACAAAATAGCATTTTATAGCCTTATGGAACATTTAAGAACGGAGGCCGACACAGGATAATGCAACAGCTATGTTTTACATTAACAAACAGGGAGGTACATGCTCAAAGCATTTCTGCAGAATGGCAGTAGATATAGGAATGAGCTTTTCAAAAAGACATAAAGAAGTCCACAACCCATCTGGCAGGAGGCTGGAATAGACTGGCGACAAGCTCTGCAGAATTCCAACTGATCTCTGCATTTGAAGGTGGCAACATGATTTTAACTATTGGAGAATGTAAGGAGACTTCTTTGGGACAAACCAGAACCACAATGGAAGCAGACTTCTTTGGGACAAACAAGAACCACAACTTTTCTTTTAGATGTGCAAAGGACACACATTGTATGACCTACACAACTCCTGAATTGGGAAAGAGCTGTATTAGTTATCAAGTTGTGCATGACCAAACCATGCAGGGTGCCCTTCATAGTCCCCCTTTTTGCAACATCAGATACAAGTTTCCAATCTGAAATAATGGTCCACAAAAAACACTGGATGCGGCCTATAAAGGCAGATGGTCTGCCTTAGGATGGACAGAAAATTATGTAACTACTAATTGCTAAATCTGGGAATCTACTACTTAGAGGGGTAACTGATGAACATCTACGTGTCTTTCAATAGAACCCAGAAATCAATCAGGCATCTAGAAAAGGATGTCAGAAGAACATAATGTAAGAAAATGGATGACATGCTGTTATTGGTCTTTGGACCCTGTTTCTCACTTTGTTGATTCAATACTAAACTTTTTTCTCCAGTTTCCTTAGTTTAGCCACTAAAGCAAACTTCTGTAAAACCTATTTCGCAGCTATAGGTGCATAGTCTCCAAACCAACCATTTCCCTACATAGCCAAGGACTTAGGAGACACTATAATGGGCTTTCATGGTTACACTATTTGTCATAAAAATATGTGCCCCTCTGGGATATTAACATAGGTCTCAAGGCATGGATACCCAAAACCTCTAAAGCATATGGCCCCAGACGACATTATAGTTACCTAGAAGACAGCCGGTTTGGTTGCCATTATTTTGGCGCATTTATTTATGGTACTAGTGTAGCGTAATCACAGCCATATGAGCAAGGAATCACCTTTTATAGAACATTAATAAGATATCATATAGCAGTGTAAGTTAGGAGTACAACAGTAGTAATAAACCAAAATAAAGATCCACTGAGCCCAAAGTTTCTATATTCCATGAGTTGGAAGTTATAGGACTTAGGAGTGGAGGAACTGTATCCAGACTTTTTCAATAATAAAGCTGTACTAAGAATTACCCTGCCTTGTTCTCAAAATTGTCTCTGAATTTCATTTCTGTAAATAGATATGACTGACAACCCAATTCCAATTTGCAGAATGTACTTTATACTGTTTAGATATTAAACTATCTCCCCATTTTTCTGAGCGATATCAAACACTTTGACATAAGTTATGTGCTTTTCTTGATGTTTGGTGGTTCATAACAGGAAACAACGTTTAAAAACTACATACACACTCGGAGCCAATAGGTGCCTTTTCGGCTTATCAGAGTCCTACTTTTCTAGGCACCATCTGTAGAGCTGCCATTTAGGCTATCTCTCATGCCTTTATAGTCTCTTTAGATGGCAGTTTCCAGGCTGATACATGGTTTGGCCATGTCTTATTCAAACATTTTGGGTAGGTTTTTTGCCATCTTCCTTACTCCAAAAACGTTCATACCTAACTTTTAGGATCAGATTCTATAAGCCGCGTGGGAGGTCGGACACAGCTGACACCAAGAATATGGCCTCTCTCCCAATAACTACACACTCTATCCTGAAAAATGTATTTCCCGATGAATCCAAGAAGTGATGCATCTTGGCACTACCTTCTGCAAAGTTTTCAAGATGCAAAGAGTCATGCACTCCTCAGTCTGCATGACTGGCACGCTTACCTTTGCTCATTCCTTGAAAGCAAGAGAAGGATAAATACAGACACATTACATGCAGCTTCTACGACACCTGATAGTCATGTAATGCAGCAGTGGACATCACAAAACTGAAAGCAGGTGGCGGGAGAAGTGAAGCATGAATATTGATGTATGTGTGAAGAAATGTGTGTGCGCATATTGTGCTTATATTTCTGACCTGCTTGTGGCAAGGTGTTTTCAGTCTCCTGCTGTTTGGTCCTATATTTGGTTCTTTTTTACAACTGATTTTCATCTGTGTGAATGCCCTTCTTTTCAAGAACTCTTCATGTGTCTGTCTAGACACCACACATGCATAGCACAGCTAATTGCAACTGCCTCTGTATTAGACAGCATGCATGTCTTTCTGAAAACTGAGAAAGTATTGTTCAAGACCCTGAGAATAGAATATGGGAAGCACTTACCTATAATCGAAGGAGCCGTCCTCCTCCTTCCTGTCCTCAGGGTCAAGAGGCGTATCCTTCTTCTCTCGTACTAAAAGGAGGAAGCACACAATCAAAACTGGCTGAAAGGCCTTTCTGGTACCTGGGTGTTAAAAGTACCACTTCTTTTGCTCTTCTCAATCTTATTCATTATGCAACATCCGTCAGCAGAAATGTTCCAAGTTATTCACTAATGTCCATACCCATCATATATCTTCATGTTAACATGCCCCTAACAGAAACTTATACTATATGAACGCTATTACCGATTCCAAACATTCAGATCTTACCTCTCACGCATTCACGCACTGATAAGTCCTTGCACATTCTCTTAATACATGCATGCCTTTCAAACATCCACACACATGTGCTTGACCTTAAACTTGCCATACTACTTTCCTACCACTCACTTTCTCACTTTCAGAATGCATCTTCTCAGTACTGAGTCTGTCCATCTGCTACTACTTCTATTTGTTAAGTGCAAAACTCGCCACACAACCCTACAAAATGCACATGGTCCTCACAGATCCCCATACCACATATATGCTGCTAGCATTTCCTCACAATTTGTTATTTTCTCTCAAACATCCCTATAAAACGGACATACCCAATAAAACACACTTCAAGAATGATTAGGAATGTCAGACATATTCCCTCACAGTTCATAATCAAAGGGTGCTAGAAACATCTGAGAAGACTGACAAACTTCCCTTTATGCCAAATCAATCCACAAGAACCAAATGGTTCCGACAGTGCTTTAGAAATGTATTGGTGATGTACTCGAAGCACCAAATGGCTGAGACAGAGCAATTACAAGTGTATAAAGTTGTGTTGTGTAGATTTACACTTGAAGGAACTCCTCCACCCTTTCCCGTCCTGTAGGTCTGGCTCTGGTGCTGCGTGTGGCTCAAAGAAACATGAAATTGGGGGACACCAATTGTTTCTGGCTAGAAGATCATTTGTCACACATGAATGTGGCTGATAATGGAATAACTTCTCAGCCTGCATGAACTGAACGTGGTGTCACCCAAAGAAAATCTGCTTACATGTAATACCAGTACTCTATCACTGTAATCTTCACTTAAGTCATAAATAGTGAATTGCTGCGCGATTCACATTTTATGACCCATTTGTGATTTTCGTGCAGTGTCTTCCACAATGCATAAGTTTCAGAATACTGCATAACTGGCTGATGAATTGCTATGGCTGCCACATTTCTGGTTGGTAACTAGTGCCAAATGGGTTATCCTTCGCAGTCAGAAACCCTCAACCTTGTTCACCTTTGTCAGATTTTACATAGCTGAGGTATGCACAGCTTGTATTACAATCAAGTTGTCTATGCACAGGTGCACAAGCGATTTTAGAACAAAATCTACTGATTAACGTGAGAAACTGAAAAGGTATGTTTTCTCCTTCAGTGGCCATGTCCCTTTAACATGTGCTTTATATCCCTCAACCTCAAACCCATACACAGTCCATCAGTCAATCAGTATTTGAAATGGCTCGATTGGATGGAAAATCTACAAAAATATTTGGAGAAAGCCAGCTCTAATTTGCTTTCCCAGTTTTCTGATACTTGATCCTCCAGGCAGCCTTACACACACACTATGAAGATTCATGAAGCCACGCAGCCCAGTACAGTAGAAATCTGACTTGGAAAGTGATGAAGAGTATATTGAAGAATGCATCACTTCTCTTTGATTCGCTATTCACTGACTACGTGTAGAGTTAACCCCAGGTAATGAATGATCTGTACTGGAATTGGAAAGATTTTGTCAAGTAGCCCCAGAAGTAACAGAAGAGAGGCTATTGCTACAAAATACTGCAGAGAATTTTGCAGTGACATAGCTTTTATCAATCAATTGTCTAGGGACGGTTACACGAAGATCCCATTTCCCGAGGTGAGCCGAAACTATTATTGGACACAAGATGTCCATCAATGGGTCAATAATAACTAGAATAAACAACAGTAACGTTTTTGAGTAATTTCAATGCAGCAGAGTTTGCTGAAGCAAGAGAGAGATATTTGATTTGGTTGCTTCTAAATGTAATAGGAGGTTAGAGCATCATCCATAGGTCACGCTCTTTAAGGTGAAGGCATTCGACACATTAGAGAACAAGCATGTTAATCAGTATCTGTTATACTGAGCCTGTGCTGTTTTCATTTACTTGTATGTATGTCTACTTAACTTCTGCAGTACTTATCTTGTGTATACATGATTTGTTTGCCATGTCCTGAAGCCTGGAGCGTTTGGCATCAGTATTTCTTCTTGCTCTTGCTGCAGTCAGATGAAGTCTGTCTCGTGTGCCGAATGGTCCACTCTGCGCATAGAGTTTTACTTTCGCACTGATTTAACTGACTAAGCCGCTTCTTTAACTCTTCTTCCCTCATGTAAGTCATTTGTAACATTGGCGACGAGCTACAGTAGAGGCGCACAGCTAGGATCATTTTAGAACACTCTGGCATCCCTGTTTAAGACAATGTGCCACGGACTACGAGGTACAAGTTCGAAAATTGCAGCTCCGAACCTAATCTGTTTGTTACCTCTTCTCCTGCCGCAACACGGTGTCAGAGGCACATTTACTATAAAGTGCCTGGCCACAGATGGAGCAGCAGCAGCCCTCTCTCAGGACCACTGAGTCTTCACGTTGATGTGAGGATGTCATCAGCCATTTTAAGCCTGTCGGGGGGACTTGGCACTTCGCTATTTTTCTACACCGCGTGTTTGCTGTTCAACGATATTTTGCTAGTTAAAATTACTGAATTCTTGTAACGATGCTTTCCTATCTTTGTGGCAATCAGAATTTAAAGGTATTTGATCTGTGTTGTTCTAATGTTATTAGAACTGCAAAGATAATACCCATCTTTAACAAGCAGAGACAGCCAATCATTCTATTCACTTTTTTTTTTAAATCAACATGAATGATTACTTGTAATCAATAGTGAATACACCTTTCAAACAGTTGCATGAGAAGCTTAGCATTAAGTGAAAGCATTGGCTATGCACATTTGAAAATTGTTATGTTAAATTATGTTAGGTGGATTTGTGTAGTGCAGCTCATCACATCCAAGGGTATCCAGAAGCTGGAGGAGGAACATGGGCCCAGCAGAGCTGCTAGTTGAACGGCCAGGTTTTCAACATCTGGTGGAAGTTGAATAGTGGAGCAGCCATACTGATGTGTGGAGGATGTTTGTTCCAGTTTTTGGAGGCAATGAGAGAGGCAATTTATTTAGTGGCAATAGACGCTACACAATTTGAACTAAAAAGGAAACATGTCACTTTTGTCACTCATTTTGGCCGTGCAGGTCAACAAGTGTTTGACAATTCAGTGGAAATGGACTCAGCTGAAGCTCAGCTTGGAGCGTGGAATGAGTACTCGTCGGCATTTGCAAGAGTTAATAAGCAGTAATCAGAGGATCCAAGTATATTAATAGAAAGGCATAATTTCTTTAACCACAAAGTATTGAAGAGACATTTGAAGAGTATGTTGAAGCCTTAATGATACTTGCTTCCACCTGTGAATTCAAAAGCCTGATGAACACCTATATTAGGGCACCTCTAAGAAAGTACAAGAACGCTTGTTGAGCTGTCCCAATCCAAATCTAGTGGAAGTTATGAATTTAGCTAAAGGTATCGAGCAATCAATGATTTCCAATACCATAATTGACAGTAAACAAGGCATGAACTCGTCATATGGCATCAATACTGTACAAGACCTAGAAGCTGTACGTTTGGTTACTGTAAGAGCCAAAACCCACAAAGGCACTTCAAGAAAGGGACAAACTATATGTTTCAGATGTGGTTCACAAATGCACCAAGGGAATAATTTGAATTGACCAGCTCCAGGAAAACGGTGTATTAACTGATGAACAATAAGTCAATTTTAAGTTGCTTGTAAAAAGTATAAAGTCATTGATGAAAGTAAGCAGTGTAGAAAATGGGTTAGTACAATCCAATTTGGATCACTGAACATTGTTTTGATGATTGAAACTGAATGTGACAGTGAAAACAGTGTGAGGGGAGCACGGTGTGATGTTACGATTGATGCTGTGAAGTTATTGATAATGCCTGATTCAGGTTCACCAATCACAATTATTTCAGATTATTTGTTCCTTAAACAATGAGGTAAGAGTCTAGATTAGTGCACACCTGGGGTTCGCCCAAAGGCTTAGTGGGTGCAGGATATCAACATGTTAGGGTCAAATAACTTATTGTGCAGGATTCGACTCTAAAGCCTTTTGTAGCTAGCAAATTATGTATGTTAAATGTGGATGCTTGCCAGTTTGGCTTAGAAGCATTTTTATTTTAAAGGTTGGAGTCTAATGTGCATAGTGTTTGCTTCTTCTCATGTGCAAGAGCAGCAGAGTGTAATTACAGTACAGTATAATCATTACAGTTCCAGAGAGAGAAGATATAGCTTGCTGCTGTGTAGTGAAGCTGAAAACGTTTCTATAGTGTTCATCTTCTGATATTTAAACTGATGACAAGCCTTTGGTTTATATGCTACATGGAAATGGCACAGCCAAAGCTCCTGCCAGAATGGCTAGATTTCTGGCTCTTCTCTAGGAATACAATTTTACAATTACATTTCGTCCAGGCGGTAAAAGCTTTAGAGCAGACTGTCTTTCAAATTGGATGCTGACGAGGAGATGCAGTTATTGATGCAGTAATGTAGTGTTATAATTCCAGATGGGTATATTTTGAATTTATGCCCACAACAGATATCACTTGTGTAATTAACTACTCGAGGAGAATATTTGCTATTAGAAGTCCTTCTAAGCAACTTGTGACTAAGAATAACACAAAGTTCACTTTCTCGCAAATTAGATGTTTAATTGAATCACTGTTCATGTTAAAGTCACGATGTAGTGACCTGGGGGAGGTGGGTCAGAGGAGCACTCCAGCCGCGACCATCTTGGGATAAATGCTGTGTTCGACAAGCAGGTCTGCTGGTGCTAATCTTTCAGTTTGCAGAGAAGGATTGCCATCTCCACTACAGCCTGATTTCCTGGTTCATTTCTCCAGGTATGGGGGCTAAGGTTATCCTCTTAGATTGAGCAAAGGCAGAGGGTCCATTCACTATGCTCTCAGTATAGGGATAGTGATAGGTAGGTATATCTAGAAATCATTTGCCATAGTTGGACTGTTTATTCTTGTCACAATGTTCATAATGCTGGTAATGTTGCTTTGTTTCATCTGCCTCATTATCACAACTCATTCTCTCTAAGAGAGACTACTACTGTTTCAATAAATGTATTGAAAATGTATCTCATGTCTCTTGTGTTTCATCTGGGCATGCCTGAGTAAGATAACAAAAGGGTAAGATCTGTTTCCACTATTCCCTTGGGGATCAAAGTCTCATGTTCACATTGCTGTAATCAACTCCCACCCCAGTAAGGTGAGGGGTATGGGTGAGCCACTGTGAGCTAGCCAGGAATTGGGTGGACAGCATCTGATGGTGTGTACAGACTCACTTCCTGCATTCTGAAGCTCTGTTGTCCACTTACTTTAGTAGGAACCTCCTAATAGGTGGGTGAACATTCAGGTCACCCTCCGATGGCCCTTACTTCATCAGAGGGGTCTAACCATGGGGAGATAGAGTAGTCTCCGCCATGGTTACAATGGTCTGCCCGCTTTTAAATCTGACCAGCGGGCCATTAAGTTAGTGGGAAGGGTAATCCATTTTGTTGAAGCATCATTTCCGGCAACATATAAATTAGGCCCTTCGTGTTCTTTAGAGTGTAGTATTACCACAGAGAGTCCCTTTGCTCCCTAAGCTGACTTAATAACGAAGCTGTTTAACAGATGGAATGAACTCTAACAGGGTGAGAAAAGGTATTTCTTCATTAATTACAGAAAGACAAAAAAATAGTTTATGGAGTGAGAAGGGAAGTTAGTCCAGTATTTAGGAGCAAGATGCAAAAAAGAACTGACTTCAATCCTATTCCAGTAGATATTTGGAACCATAAAGAGATACCTGGATTTTGAGCACAGAGACCAAGATGGCCTGAAAGCTGGATGGTGCATCTTTAAGTAATGAAGACGGAAGAACAATAACCTCTGTGACAGAAACAGAGAGTTTTGAAGATGGAGAACTGCACTATAGGAAGTCAACGCAGTGAATGAAAAGAGATGCATTTTAGAAGAGTCCAGAGAAGGTGAAGTGTGCTTCCTCTGAGTAATGTCTTGAAGGGGGGACGTCTTTGGTGGTAATGTCTTTGGTAAAGATGAATCCTGAACCTTAAATTTCTTCTTAAGGGAGAACTTTCAGCTGACAAAACTCTGTTTTATTAAGTAATGTGTCTGCCCAATCGAGTTCTTCAAAGGCATGGGTAGTTTAGAGGTCCATATCGACACCCACAGAACCTTTGCTGTCAAAAGGCCTGTGATGCAATTGACTAAAGAATTATTCTCAAGGACGAGAACAGCACGTTTCTCAAAATACAGGCTGTGATACTGAACACTTCAAAATCTATTGTATATGGTGTGACTGGAATTCTTCATGCTCATGCTACTTTTTTGTCTCCCTTTCGTGGCGTCCGTTAGCAGTCCTTTTCTATTAGTGGCACATTTTCTTTCAACCTCTGGTCTTCTGTGACACAAACTTCTTTTCATTTCTCAAGGAAGGGGGGAACCTCTGGCAAAAAGGAAATGCTTGTGTTGAGGGGAATTAAACACACAAAAACAATGTTTTTTTTTTAACCTTGTCTTATAAGAGGAATGACGCCTCACAAAAAGTGAATATGTTGTTTACAGATCAGAAAGGAAAATAAAAAGCAAAATAATTAAAATTTCACTCGAGAAGACATTGTGCTCCCAATATGATCATCTGACATGAAAATGAATAAAAAAAAAAAAAAAAGAAAATCCTGTCAAAATATCTATGATTTCTTCTCCTTTGCTGAACAAACCTTAAAAGGAGAAACAGCAAGAAGAATCATTTGCCATCTGGGATTTTTTTCGAATCAATCCCTTTGATCATGATTTCTTCTTGAGACAAAAACAGTTAAAACCATATCTTACTAAAGCAGTGCTAAAACCTCTGATGTTGACCCACAAACTAAAATGCGTAACCACTTTACAATGCTGGCCAGGTTCACAATCCTGGCTTAAGGTGGTCATGGGCTACTGCCAATGGCAAAGGCTGAACGCTGTTGGCACTTCTTTTAATGGGCAGAGCATCACTGCTGAAGCTCACACCATATACATGGTATCACCACCAAAAGCATTGCCAGCAGCACTCAGCCACTGCGGTATTCAGCCATGTTGTGTGCCCAGTATTTGTGCCTTAATGCAGATCTTCTCTCAAAAGTAACTAACCAGTAAGTGCCAGGATGTTGCTGATGTTGACAGATATGTCCAGTCTGCTAGTATTCACTTCTACCTGGTACTTCATGTTAGCATGGAAACATAGCCTGTTCGCAGCCTTCCCACAAAAAAGAGGAATGCCGTCATGTAGCTCCATTGTTCATTAACCAATTTCCAGGTACACACAACTTTAAGATAATGCTCTGCAGAGTGGTAGCCCCAGTGGTCGAGTACTTAATTGGAGAAACTGAACAATTCACAATCAGCAAGTCACTGGATGCTTAGTTTCTCAGAGAACAATGCATTTTTACAAGCTTTGCTTTTTGGCAACATGGGAAGAATCGACTTAGGCTGGAAGGAAAAGTATTGCAGCCCCAAGCCAGAATACTAATGATGACTCAATGGGGTGCAGAGCCACAACCCAAGAGCAGTAGGCCTCAAAGTGTGGCGTCACAATAGTAAGTATCTACACATTAGCTTGGATTAAAAACATCCATTAAAATTGTCGTTTAATAAACCTATTCTGACAGCACACCTGTACATGCAAGGAAAGGAGCTGTCATATAGGACTGCATAGAATTTTGCAAGGGATGGTATACCAGCCGTTGTCCTCCACAGTACAGTAAAATGTTTGTAGCCCAAATCTTAAATATTGCCACCACCTATGCAATTTTATTATGATTAAGCCATGGAGGCTACTCCCTTGGCCTCAAAGTAGGAGACACATTGGGGACCCTACCGCAGTCTGCCATAATCTAGTCTGTACGGGGACAGATACTATCTGGGTAAAGGACAAAAGAGCTGAAATGGGAGGAAACTTTGAAGTTAAAAGTGAAAGATAGGACAGGTGTAACAAACAGCTGAAAACCTATTCTTTGGACACATGATGCACCGTACTTCTGTGACTGGTTGGAGGGATGGGGATGCAATACCCTTTTTTCACCTGCCTATGATGTGGAACTAACGTTCGATTGGCCTGGACCCTACAGAGATGAGCAGAAGCGAAAATATCCAACAAATTGTTCCCTTCGATTTCCTATGGCACTCGTTCGACTACTCCCAAACATCATCCAGCTCTATCAGTCAGTGGTGTTATGCAGATGGATCCCCTACCTGGGTATTTTCCACCACGACTTCTCCGAATAAAGCAGACGATAAGAAGGATGAGCACCAGCAGTGCCACTGCACACATGAGGCCAATGAACCAGCCCTGGGTAGCAATGTCCACCTGACTCTTGGTGTAGGCTAAAGAGAAAAGACAGGTGAAAGTTAGACTAATCATTTAGATCAAAGGAAAGGTTCTCACCAGCTTGGGTCTGGGACAGGTGTGTCCACAGGCGTGTCAGTCTTGTCTGTCTCTATGAAAACATGTAAGTGACTTAACAAGCACAAAATCGAGTGTGTGCCAGAAATATCAGAATCACAATTACTATCCCACAGAACAATCACATCAGAATGTGCAAATTCATATTTATTTGTTCTTATTTTTACAAACCATGCACATCACACATATTGTGGCAAAATATATGGTCATCAGAATCAATGCCCCAAATAATATATTCAGTAGAATGACCTTTGAACAGATTACGCCCAGTAGAATTACTGTAATAGACAATATGCCCACCAAAATAAATGCCCCACACAACATACACATCCAAATCACTAATACATGGAATATGATTAAATGAATCACTATCAGAATTATTGTCACACAGCATGCTGCACAGCACCACTGTTACTCAGAGTATGCATTTGGAATCAGAGCTATTTCACAGAATATGCCATATTCATCAAAGAAGGTCTGTAGATATATGATGTGGAAGTATTTCAGAGAGGCCTCTCAATATCCCTACTTGTAATGGATTACATAGAACTAAACATCATCAGAAGTCGGGAATATGTTGGATTTCTCAAACCCAGACCAATAGCTCAAGCACATTTACTCTGCACAGCTCACAAATGTCTAGCACGTTTATATGGGGAATCATTCATTCACCAAATTTTGGATAACATATCTTGGATCTTGAAAGCAAGGTGCAGACTGTATTATTACAGAAGAGCTGCAAGTATTCTGCTTTAGAGAAAGCATGAGAAGTTTATTTCAAGAAAGAAAGATAGTTACCTGTACACTGTAGTTCTCCAGTATTTATATCTTTCACTGATGCTTGAATCTTCCCCATCATCGAGGTGAGAGTCCCACGGTAATTATCACAATCAGTATAAGTAAAAGCATTGTTTAACAAGTTAAAAGAAGTGATGTTGTTACAAGATTCACAACATTTTATGAAGAGTCAACCCTCAGCCAATCAGGAAGCAGCTCCAAAAGCACTCTTTCCCTCAAGGGCCAGGTACCTCAGATTTCTCAGCACAGATGCAAAGGTAATAAGGTGAGGTATTACAAGAAGTGAGCTGCTATTGAAGAGGAGGGAGGGTTGCATGTGAATCTATGAAAGATATAAATACTGAAGAACTACAATGTACAGGTATGTAATTTGCTTTCTTTCTCCAGTACTGAATCTTTCATAGATTCATATGCTTGAATTCAAACAACAGGTAGTTGTCACCTTAATAGAACTCTCAATCAGTGGAAGTAGGAAGCACACATCAAAGGCACAAGTGAAAGAATATAGTAAATGTATGCCTTTTACTTCATGTAGCAGCTCTGCAGATGTCTGGTAAAGATACTCTGTCAAAAAGAGCAGAAAAAGGAGAAACACTTCTGTGAAGTTTACTTTGACCTTTCTATCTAGAGGATGTCCAGTTTTCTGGTGCCATAAACAGGCGCTTCAGAGACCCTCAATAGTCCATGTCCTTTTATAAGTGGTCCATAAGCTATCAAAAGCTTGTCTGATTTCCTGAAGTTTGTAGTTTTGTCTATATAGAATTTGAGGCATCTTTAAATATCAAGAGTATGAGCTTTTTCCGCTGCATTAGTAGGGCTTCGGAAAAAAAGACATAAGGACTACTGGCTCATTAAGATAAAAATCTGACATTACTATATGATAAAGTGAGGGTTAATTCTTAATATGACTTTATCATCTTTGAATTACATGTATGGTTCCTTAATAGTGAATGTTTTGATTGCACTAATTACCCGGCCATACTTTAGGGGCAACAAAGAAGTTATCTCCCAAGATAGGTTTTTGAAGCCTGCTTAATGAATAGGTTCAAACAGGTCCTTCTCCAGCTGAGGAAGTACTATGTTCAGTTGCCAAGAAACTGTTGGTTTGGTAATGGGAGGATGAGTCATGAAAAAACCCTTAAGAAACTCCTTGACCAGTTTACTGGACCAGAGCAATAATTGACCAATTGCCTCTAGGTGCTCTCTGACGGATGCATGAGAAAGGCCCAGACGTTCTCCGCCCCAAAAACATGAATGCTCAGTTTCATAGGTCGAGTTAATTGTTACAGCTCTGGCTTTAAGTAAAATTAGCCTTCATTCATCTAAAATACTTAAGAGATGGAACTCATTGTATTCAGGAGCCAGGCCGAGAAATTGAGAGATCAAGGTGTTGCATGAACAAATTGGCCCTTGCTTATCGTTAACAGACCATTTGCTGGCCTGGGCAGAATACGCTGCTGTTCTAATAGGAGAAGTAGCTCTGTGTACCAATATTTTTTTTGCCAAGCTAAAGCTATGAGAATAAAGCAATATGGTGCTCTTTTAATTTCGTTCAGTAATCTGGGAATTAGTGGAAGTGGGGTAAATGCATAAGTGAATATTCCTGTCAAGGCTATTTATAAGGCATTTCCCCCTCAACCCTTTTTGAAGATATCTCCTGTCATACAAACAACATCTGTAATTGTGGTGTTGCAAACAAGTCTAGGGCTGGACTTCCCCTGATTTGAATAATAACCGTCAGTTGACTTTGGTCCAAGTCCCACTCGTGCACTCTCTCCATGCTCAACTGTAAGGTTCTCATTATGACCTCGGCTGGACAGAAGACCTTCTGCCAAGCATATTATGACTGGTGGCGACCCTCCGCCATTTTTTGGTCGGAGAGCTGCAAGCAGCCATACTGGCGGTCGGCAATGCAGTGGAGGTTGCTCCTCCATCACCGCCACATCATTAGAACACCGGCCACCTAATCACGCTTCAGTTTTCGGCATGGCGGTGTTCTGGTGACGGGGTGCTGGTGGCGGAGCAGCCCCCATGGAACCCGTTCCCTCCCAGATGACCACCGAGGCAGGTAAGGTGATCGTCCGACAGGGGAGGGGGGCGGAGGGGTGTTGTGTGGTGTGTGCATGAATGGGGGTGAGTGCGAGTGTTTAGAGGGGGGTGTGGATGCGTGGATGTTTGCGGGGGTGTGATGTGTGTAGTGGGGATGTAACGTGTATGTATGTGGGCATGTATGTGTATGTGTGTGAGTGGGGAGGGTAAGGAGTATGTCTGGGGGGGCCCTGGAGATCGGGGTGGGGGAGGGGAGCGGGCCCTACCACCTTTGAGGGGTAGTAGGGGGTTCATGGGTGTTGGGGGTGGACTCTGGTGAGGGGGGCGGGGAAGACCCCTATCAGTGTCAGGGAAGGAATTCCCTGGCACTGATAGTGCCTACCACCATGGTTTTCGTGGCGGTATGCGGGGTCATGTTCCCGCAGGTGGACTAGTAACGGCCGCCGGGCTAGAGACCGTGGTCTCCAGCCTGGCGGTCGTTACCGCCGTGGCGGACTGTGTGGTACATTGGCAAGTGCCAAACCGCCAATGTCATAATTTGGCAGTAATTACCACCAGCCTGTTGGTGGTGCTACCGTTGACTTAACACCGTCCGCCAGGGTTGTAATGAGGGCCTAAGTGTCTGCCCATTGGTTGTTTATTCCAGGAACACGCTCCACCTTCAGTGTGACCTGGTGTTGCAGAATCCATTTACATATCTGTTGACTCCCATTGACAACAGGTGCATGCTTTTCCCACCTTTCTTGTTCAAGGAGTACATAGTTGTTGTGTTTTCCGTATGAATAAGCAAGTAGGAGTGCCTTACTATTAGATAAAAGGATTGTCCTCCTAAGGCAACGGTCTTTATCTCTAGAAGATTGATATGCATGTTTCTTGAAAGACCATTTTCCGTTGACCTCCAGGTCCTGTAAACGTGCTCCCCATCCAGCTAAGGATAAACCTATGGTTTTCACAAAATAAGGCAATGAGTTCAGAAATGTGAGGCTTAATGAGACATTGTCTTTCTGCATCCACCAAAGCAATGGCGGACCTCATGTTGAGAGTTATCTGAATAATTTCCTTGGCTCTTTGACCAATGTTTGTATACTTCTTCTTGAAATGGCCTCATGCAGAGGTGATGGGGAGAACTAGGAGAATGCAGGAGGGCATCATCCCCAGAAATTATTTGAATGATCAAACTGAAACACATCTTTTCGAGAGGGAGGTGGCCAGATTGATTATCCTCAGCATCCTTACATTTGCAGGGAAAGGATTTGCACAAAATTGAATCCAAAAGTGCTCCTAGAAACTTTATGGCTGGAGGCAAGATTTTTTTTTTTTTTGCATAAAACCTAGATCCCTAAACAACGGAAGATATGCACTTGTTGATTCCTTTGCAGAGTTATTCAAAGGGCTTTTAATAGGTAAATTGCTCCAGTAAAGAACAATCTGGTGCCCTTTCCTGTAAGGGGCGACCGAGGATCAAGGCCATGCAATTGATAAAAAAATCTGATGAGCGGGCTTGAGACAGAAGGGTAGAATTTTAAAATTGGTAATGACAGCCAGCCCCCTTGAATCTTACAAGTTTTCCATGATTGGGATGGAGGAATATGAATAAGCATCTTGATGTAGGAAGGTCATAAAATCTCCTTGGTCTAGTAACTGGTTGATTTCCTGCAGCGTAACCTTCCAAAGTTAGCTGCTGTAACTCGAGCATTTAACTCACTGGTCCCAATTGTTTTCTTGATAAGGAAAAAGCCGAAATAGAATCCTGTGTTCTGATGGGTGTAAGGGATCACTCCTTTTATGGCTTATTTCTGGGGAAGTGAAAAGAATCTCCAATTTTAACAGACAATGGTGATGTGATGTCTTGCAAGGTGGATTTTCAGGTGGTTTCTGAATAAATTCTAAAGCCTGGCCATGCTGAATCAGATCCAGCACTCTTCTATCTGTGGCAATAGCTTTCTAGTTTTTGTAGTAACTGGAGACTCTTTCACCCACCCTCTGTGGGGACAAGGCTGACCGGTGCCTGAAAGACATGAGTGATGCCTTGATGAGTCTTCTCCTCTGTTAGGTGCTGAGTACCTCTTACGTGGAGTCTATCTTAAGTAGATTGCAGTCGGCGGTGGCCCATACAGCTGTTGGAAGTCCTGTTGGCGCTAACCTTACTGTGTTTAAGGGTAGGGTTGGAATCTTTAGGACCTGACGTTTTTGCTACAAGAACATTGGCCCCGTCCTCTAGTGACACAATATGGGTGAAAATGGTACTTTTGCAAACCTCCTAAGACCTTGCTGTCTCCGTATTTAATTTTATGGACTGGAGAGCACTGTCCATGGACTTTCCGAATAGGGTTTAAGGCATGTCATCAACGGTTTCTTAGACAAAGCATGTTTTGTTGATGAGGGGTCCGTCAATGCCTTTTTTATGTCAGAACTAGAAGGTGCCTTCAAAGAAAGTGTGGAAGGCTCAGACTTAGTTTTGTCAGGCCTTCTATCAGGATTGTCTGATATTGTCAGACATTTCTAATATTTTAGTCTGCAACTCAGTTCGAAAGTAGATTGCTTTGAGCTATTGTGGCCTCCTCAAGATTACTGAGTTGGCCAGCTGGTGAAACCCGGTGGAGGCAACATCCAAGACCATGCCAATAATCTCTGCATATGTTCTTTCATACTCTTGAATGGGCGTTCTTGCTTTATTCCTCTTGTCTTCTGGTAGTAACTCAAGATAACCTCCTAGGTCGGACCACTTCTGCCTGCTGTGTCTTACCAATACGGCTAGGGCATTGGTTGCTCTACCGGTAGTAGCTGCCATTGCCAAAATTATTTTGCCCGCATTACCCAGGCATCTACCCTTCCTGTCAGGTGGAGAGATGGAGTGTGTAGAGCAGAGGTCTCCAACCTTTTCTGTAGTGAGAGCTACTTCTGACCTGTGAAACTAATTTTGAGCTACTGGAGGCTAAACAACTTGTGCATCGTTACCAGACACCCCCACTCCCAGCTACATTGACTTTAAGCCTAATATCCACAGAGCCAGATACTATGGTTTGAACAAATTACTTTGAGTAGGGATACTATCACAGGGCAGCCATGTTCCCCAGTGAGAGCGTGATATGTAGGGATGCATGAGCATGTGTGTGTATGAATGGGACATATGTGTATTGCTGAGAGCCTGTGTCATATGTAATTGTGGCACGTGACGTACCTTTTGACATATACCATAACACGTATAACCATTTTTTTTTTTTTATATGAGAAATGTAAAGTGCAGAAACATGTTATGCCAAATGTTCATAATATGGAACATTTCCCTGCACTTTCAATTTCTACCATTTAAAAAAAAAATACTATTTTTCAATTACACATTTATCAATCACAGTGTCTACTGGCCACTGGGAGCTGGAGGCCTGCTGTTAGTAAATGCGACAGCTTAAAAGGGGAGAAAATCAGAATGAAGACTTACCCAGACGACTCTCCATCACGTCAAGAAGCGGATCCCAAGGCCTTGCCTCATGAAATGATAAACAAGCTACACTGCAGTCCTGGTAACATTTGCTCGTTTATCAGCTCCATTTAGCACTCAGTGATAGTCAAGGCAGCGCTGCCGCCACTTCGCTAAAAGCCAATAAATCCTGGGCTTTGCTTTACAATACTTCACCCTTCGCGCCTGTCGTGAAAGAAACGTTTATGCCTTTTGTAAGGCACTGCACGATAAGATATCTTCCAAGGAGATTTATCACCTCCAGTGTCAGTAGTACAGGGGCTTGAAAGACAGGATGAATGAGAATGAGGCCGTCATTTCAGTTTACTTTAGTTGGCAATTCCTTTTTTGCACATTGAAGTATTTTAGGCCAGGTATACCTCATGTCACCAATTCTTACAAAAAGAGCACATACCACAAAGTGTTTTTTCAGTCGGCCCACCTCTGGGTTTTCGGTCTTTTTTGTGCTTTGCCATTGTTTGAATGGGCCGTTTCCGAAGCTCACTGTATTTTGCGGATGTTTAAAATGTCCTATTATGTATCTATCAAGTTTTTGGTGATGTGGCTTAAAGGACGTCACACTAGCATGAATTATTTTATTCTGTGCGACTCCTTCGGCGAGTGACAAGTATGCAGTCGCTTTCGCCTCCTGTAGGGCCATGACTGAAAAGGCCCCTTTTCTCCTCCACTCCTTACAGTGCTGATGCCCAGTTCTCCTGCTGGCACCAGGCCGCTACCGACACTGAACAACACTGGATGGAAAGGGGAAGGCGCTCCCTCAGGCTGTCTGTGCCGCCCAATTGAGCTCGCAGCAACACCACTGACTGCCCGTGCTCCTCCCATTCCTCTTCGCCTCTCCAAATGGTTTGAATTGCACAAGATACAGGAGTATACCATTACACAGGGGCGTAGGAGACACTAAATTTCTGGGGGGGACAGGGACAACCTTGAGGTGGGCCCCCTGCACAAAGTTTGCACCCAGAAGGGTTGCTGTGGTGGGGGGAGATGGGGAAGACGGTCGCTTCCAGTCGAGTCCTGTGTGGCCTGCAATTCCCTGTCTGCTGGGCCCTTTGCTGCCTGTTAGGCAGCGACAGGCTCTGTGATGCTGTTCGCCTGTGTGAAGTCCTAAGAGGCCTGTACTGCCTGCTGGGCGCAGTGCTTCCTGTCGATTCCTGTGCTGCCTGCCAGGCACTGTGCTGCCTGTTGGGAGCTTTCTTATTAGTCAGGCTGTATAAGTCTCTGGGCCTCCGCCTGCCTATGAAGGCCAGTAAGGCCTATGATTGCTGCTAGGTCCTTGTCTGACTGTCAAGTGGCAGTCTCTGTGTTGCCGCGTTCCTGTGAACTGCTGTGCTGTCTGATAGGGCCGTCCTTAGTGCTGGTGGCACCCTGTGCGACATTGTTTGTTGGTGCCCCCCAGTGACCACCTCTGCCACGGATTCCCTCACTACTATCCATCACCACTCTCTCTCAGATGCATTTCATTCATTTTATAGCATCACTCATACCGGGAAATATCCCTTACAACGCAATCAATGCAATGCAATGCATTGACCATGCTGCCATTACCACAAATATGGGTCTAGCACACATACCTTTGCCACACATATCTTTACCACACATATGCGTGGTTACAGCATAGATAGCGGTCTAGCTGTCCGGGTGGAACAGGAAGAAGCAGAGGAGAGAGAGGTAAGTAGGGCTGTGGCCGGGTTTAGAGTGGGAGGTTGGGGTCATTTTTAGGGCAGGGTAGGGTCGGGGTAGTTTTTAGGACAGGGTGGGGTAGGTTTTAGGGGTCAGGAGGAGTGCATGGAGTTCAAGTAGTTTTAGGACAGTGTGGGATAGGTTTTAGGGTACAGGGTGGGGGTCATGTAGTATTTAGGACAGAGCGGGGTAGGTTTTAGGGTTCAGGGTGGGGGCAGGGGCATCAAGGTAGTTTTTAGAGCAGTTCAGGGTAGGTTTTAGGCTTCAGAGTGGGGGTCGGGGTAGTTTTTAGGACAGGGCAGGGTTACTTTTAGGGCTCAGGGCAGGGGGGTTTAGGGCTCAGGGCAGGGGCAGTTTTAAGTGCTTGGATGGGTGGAGTATGGTATCAGGTGTAAGGGGGCAGGGTAGGGAGAATTTACCACGCATGTTCCTTTACCAAACATGCTTTTACAATGAAATTCGTTGTAAAGGCATGCGTAGTAAAGACACGGTCATTGTTGAGACCGCAATGTTAAGGCATGCACGATATACGCATGTGTTGTTCTATCATTCATCCCTCATACCAGTCTAGGGTGTCAAAGCACTTTACATCACACAGACATTACGCAGAGACAATCATCATATATGTGTAAATCAGTGTATATGAAATGTTACATAAGACAGAGGACTACAAGGTGTAGGTGTCACAGGTCATCCATACTGGTAGCAGGTATAGTTTCAGAGTGCTTTATCTGGAGAAGCGCAAACTCAGAATTTAAAACATAACACCATGGTTGGGGGCTCTCTTTAATAATAAGAACTGCACTCAAATCAACTTGTTTTGCAACATTAAGTTAATCAAAAAGTGGGGGGAAATCATGACGCTCTAATCTATACCTTGATGTTTGCATGCAGCTCTTTGATGAGTTCATTGCTCACTGTTCTATATTCAGTTTTCATTTATAAATTGCAGGGGACAAAAAAGAAGCTCTCTGATGTAGGAAGCTGGCCTTGTGTGTGGTGAGTACCTATAGTATTATCACCTTATACCAGGTCCAGGTATCACCTTATTAGTGAAGTGTAGGCAGTGTCTAGAAGCCAGGCTCTCTAGAGTTAGCCGTGGATGAGCAGCCAAGACTTATCTAGGACACATGCAAAGATCATGCAATACCACTGTAGTCACACAGCACTTACACACATGAAAGAAACACGTGTTACGAAAATAAAGGTTCCTTATTACAGTAACACAAACACTAAAACACTAGATAGGCAAAACTCCAATAGGATGTAAGTAATACACTATTATATGTACAGCAGCAATCACAAATTGGCATAAAAAGCAATAGAAAACAGTGAAAAGCAATAGGCAATATGGAAGGACTAGAGGGGACCAGACCATATACTAAGAAAGTGAAATGCGAAATCCGGGTCCCCACCCAAGGAAGTGGAATTGGTAGAGGGGAGCTGGAGGAACTAGGAAACCCCAAAGGTAAGTACCAGAGTGCCCCCCAGCGACCAGGAGAAAAGAGGTAAGTTACAGTTTTTTCCCTGACCCACCAAAAGGACTTCAGAGAAGGATATTGCAAACGCAGACAAGACTGCAAGAAACTAGACCAGGTGACCATCAGCAAGGCAGAGAGTCTGGAGGAGGAGAGGCAGCCCCCACAGAAGACCTACAGGCAAGGAGCCCAGCAGCTGTAGAGAGGCCCACAGCACACCTGAAGAGAGGTCCCACTTCACAGGCGAAGCACATTGAGGGCTGTGCTTCACAGAGAAGAGTGCCGGGGGTAGCTGCAAGAGATGCGGTGCATGGGGGTACTGTTCTGCATGGGAAGGCAAGGACCTACCTACTCCAAAGTTGGGCAGCTGGTAGAGAGGACCAAGGAGACCACTCCAGACTACCACCCCTGATGCAGGATCCACGCAGCTCAGGAGGAGAGGAGATCCACGCAGCCGGTTGTTGTTGCAGTTGGTGCCTGCGGATGCAGATAAGTGACTCCTTCACTTCAAGGAATTTTCCTTCTTTCTTCTCATGCAGACTGAAGACTTGCTGCCCTCAGAGGAAGCACAGCTGGGCAAATGTTGCAGTTGCTGGAAGGAGTCGGAGAAACAATGTTGCGTGGCAAAGTCGTCGCTGGAGCTGCAGATTGTAGGTTCCTGTGAAGTCCAGTTGCGGTTCCAGTGGCCAGAAGTCAAAGTAAACGTTGCAGAGGAGTCCTGCTGGAATCTTGCACGTCAAATCTGAGGACCCACCCAAGAGGGAAACCCAAAATAGCCCAGAAAGGGGGATTGTTCACCTAGCCGGGTGACCACCTAGGAGGGGGCTGTGATGTCACCTCCCTGACCTGGCCACTCAGATTATCACAGAGGCCTCTGCCAACCTTAGATTCAAGATGGAAGAATCAAGTGGCCACCTGGAGGAGCTCTGGGCACCACCCCTAGGGTGGTGATGTACAGGGGAGTGGTTACGCCATTTCCATTGTCCAGTTTCACGCCAGAGTAGGGGCTGAGGTCCCTGAACTGGTACAGACTGGTTTATGCAAGGAGGGCACCAAATGTGCCCTTCAGAGCATACTAGTAGCTTGGCGAGGCTACCCCTCCCAAGCCTTGTAACGGAGAGGGTGTTGCCTCCCTCTTCCAAAGGAAATCCTTTGTTCTGCCTTCCTGGGCATGAGCTGCTCAAGCAGCAGAAGGAGGGCAGAAATCTGTCTGAGGGGTGGCAGCAGTGTGAGCTGTTCAGAAGACCCCATAAAGCTGGTAGGAGCAATGCTGGGGATCCTCTAAGGAGCCCCCAAAGTGCATGGAATCATACAATCAATACTGACAATAGTATTGGGGTATGATTCTGACATGTTTGTTACAAAACATGCCCAGGTTCGGAGTTACCATTATGTAGCTGGACATAGGTAGTGACCTATGTCCAGTACAAACGTAAAATGGCGTCCCCGCACTCACGAGGTCCAGGAAAATGGAGCTGGAGTTCGTGGGGGCACCTCTGCTCCTGCAGAGGTGCCCTCACACACAGGTACTTGCACCCTACCCTCTGGGCTAGGAGGGCCTACCATGGGGTGACTTACAGTGACCTGGTGCAGTGGCCTGAAGTGAAAGGGTGCAAGCACCTTTTCACGCAGGCTGCAATGGCAGGCCTGCAGACACAGTTTACATGGGCTCCTATGGGTGGCATAATACATAATAAATGCTGCAGCCCATGGGAACCCCTGATCCCCCCATGCCCTGGGTACCTGGGTACCATATACTAGGGACTTATAAGGGGCACCAGTATGCCAAGTGGGGGGTGTGTGTGGTCCAAGCAACCAAATTTAATGGGAGAGAGCACTGGGGTCCTGGTTAGCAGGATCCCAGTGAACACAGTCAAAATATACTGACAACAGGCAAAAAGTGGGGTAACCATGCCAAAAAGAGGGTACTTTTCTGCATCTGACAAAAGCAGAAACCCACTGACCTATTCACATTATATACACTTTGTGATCTGCATGTAGACGGCCTTTGTAGCAGGCATAGTAACCCTGTACGTTATGATGAGTCAAAACTTCCACTAGACAAAACTTCAGTCTCTCTCCAGAATGACCATTAATCACCGGAATTATCTTAAGATTTTTATTGTTGCCTGAAAACTGTTGGTGGCAAGGAACATCCAGCAGGTGCTTTTAAAGTCACAATATACTTGCAAACATAGCACCCCCATCCTAAGTCAGCACCCAGTGCGGCAGCACCGGTTGCATCGCCCTAGCTGCCTTACCTTGCCCTGTCCATCTCTTAGGCCACCTGGTTCTTCCTGGGACCCATGCTGTGTGCTGGTCTCTCCGCTGTCTATCCAGCAGTGTCAGGCTCTGTTCCACCATAGCCCGTGAAGTCCTGTAAAGCCTGTGAGCTGCCACAGTGCTGGCTTCGCATCCACAGGCCATTGGCAGGAAATGAGATTTACAGACAGCCCTTGCCCTTCAGAGCGGGCTTTCACAAATACCAGGAAGGCTGAGGGAGAGACAGGGGACAGAAATGTTGGGGGGGGCAGGATGTCAACTTAGGGGACAATAATTAGCACTGGGGCAGGCAAGCTGGAGACAGGAGAGAAGAGAGTGAGAGAGAGGCGACAGAAAGGGGGGCCCTAACAAACACTGGCGCACAGGGTGCCACTAGCGCGCTAAAGCCTGCCCTGCTCATATCTAACAGTAACTCAACAATACTGTTTTTAGAAAGGGAGATACTCTGCAACACAGCGCTGTATTTAAAAAGAAAGGGAGTTACTTAGCAATAGTTTATTTAATTACCCAAACCTCCTTACCTTCTCAAATCTTGCTGCTGTCTTCAGGGTTCGATCTTCAAGGGACAGGAAGGGTCGGGCTCAGGAGGGACTGGATGCACACAGCAATCAACAAAGGGCCTCTCCTCTCCCTTTGTTCTCAGAAGTGCAGACTGCAGGCAGCTGTGGCGGCAAGGTGAGAAAGAATCCCTTGTGTGCTGCAGCTCAACAAAAGGGCAGAGGGCGAGTGTCCTGGAGCCAGGTCACAGGTCAAGTGCAGAGCCATATAGGAAGCGCTTTCATGCGCTAATGGCCCTGCGAATTACAGGAGAAGGGAAAATTCTTCTGTCCCCTCGTCCCCCCCACCCTTGTCCCCCGTGTCCCCCCCACTCCAAAATCTGGGGGGGACATATCCCCCGCGTCCCCCACACTTCCTACGCCCATGCCATTACACCTGTGGGGAAAATACATAAACTCTAGTGTTACACTGGAATAGGGCTCCAGCTTTAGTTTCTAGCAAACTGAGCTTACCTTAATGTCTAATTCTAGGTTCCTACATATGTCAATTACGCTTGTTCTCCTTATGTAGCTCTTTTCTTTTTTGTTAAGCCTGTTTTACATACAGAGTATTGAGCTCTTATCATTTTAAATGTGAGGCACTCGGTTTCCCATATAACTACATCCACGCTAGAAAAGTATCAAATGCATAACGAATAAAACATAAACCATTAGCAAGTGTGTCAGCACCCAACATAGGGATCCAAGGTACAGGAAGGAAAAATGACTTGATCAAGATTAAAAAGCACAGCTAGGATTACAACTCAGGGTAGCTTCTCTATCACTAATTAGAAGGAGGCTGAAAGCACAAAAAATAGGACAAATGGGCTATGTCCCTGTAACATCCCAAAATGGTGTTGAAAAAAATGTTTTTCTGATTCAAGTCTGCCTGTTCCTTAAAGCTGGGAAGATAGTGGTTTCAGCCCAGCAAGTTTTTCATTGATGCCATTTGCAGGGAAAAAACAGATTTTTTTGTGCAGTAGATTTTTTCCATTTTTACCAAAAAATCCAAATTTAGCTGTATTTTGGCTAATTTCTCAGTCCCCTCCAGTGGAATCCACAAATCTGGGTACCATTTAGAATCCCCAGGATGTTTGGGAAAAAGGCCGTATATTTGGCATGGATAGTTTATGTGGACAAAACGCTTTAAGGGCCTGAACGTGAACTACCCCAAATAGCCAAAAAAGGCTTAGCGGGGAATGTGTGGTGGGGGAGGGGTTAAAGGGTTAAAAGTTCAATTAAAAACAGCAAGGAGAAGAAGAAAGCTCTAACTGTGGGTGTCTGCTTTGCTAGACTGGGACAAAGACAGACGTTCAGACCTACCATGAAAGAGAAAGTGCAGAATACAACCAACTTTAGTCCCACTGAAAAAGTTACCTTCTCAAAGACTGCTGCACAGACCTCAAAATTTCAGGATTTGAGCTCAACTGATGCCAGTCGAGTCTCTGGAACCTATAGAGGCACCTCTTGGGGATCAGGAACTAATTCCAGTACAGACAAGCAGTATTCAAGGTGATGCTGTGGCACGACTACACAATGGAACTCTCACTATTTGATCTCCAGTCTCTGGATTTAATGCACTGTTCCCACACCAGTGAATTGCTGAGGTAAGACCTCAGCATTGCGGCCTGCTGTGATATTCCCACAACAAAGATCTCTTATGGTGTCCGAGTTTCCTGTGCTATCTGAATTACTTATTTTTCAGGATCTTACCTCTACTACCCATTTTGCTCGGACCCGATACAGCCACCCCACCCTATTTCCAGTATTTTATGTGCTATCCCCACATATGTGAATTCTCAAGGTCAGGGTATTATCGGCCACAGTGACATCTATAAGCACATTCTCAGCCTCATACACACTTAGCACTTTCTTGTTTTCTAGCTGTATTTTTCTCCTAATTGCCATATTTTACTCACCTGTAAATAAAGATCCATTTCCGCTGGACATTTAGGGCCTGATTCTAATGTTGGCGGGCGGCGGGAGCCGCCCGCCAAGCGGGAACCGCCAGAAGACCGTACCGCGGTCGAAAGACCGCGGCGGTCATTCTGGGTTTCCCACTGGGCTGGCGGGCGACCGCCAAAAGGCCGCCCGCCAGCCCAGTGGGAAACAGCCTTCCCACGAGGACGCCGGCTCCGAATGGAGCCGGCGGAGTGGGAAGGTGCGACGGGTGCAGTGGCACCCGTCGCGTATTTCAGTGTCTGCATAGCAGACACTGAAATACATAGTGGGGCCCTCTTACGGGGGCCCCTGCAGTGCCCATGCCATTGGCATGGGCACTGCAGGGGCCCCCAGGGGCCCCGCGGCACCCCCTACCGCCATCCTGTTCCTGGCGGGAGACCCGCCAGGAACAGGATGACGGTAGGGGGTGTCAGAATCCCCATGGCGGCGGAGTGCGCTCCGCCGCCATGGAGGATTCTCAAGGGCAGCGGAAAGTCGGCGGTACACCGCCGACTTTCCGTTTCTGGCCGCGGCTGAACCGCCGCGGTCAGAATGCCCAGCGGTGCACCGCCAGCCTGTTGGCGGTGCTACCGCGGTCATTCGCCCTGGCGGTTTTTACCGCCAGGGTTAGAATGACCACCTTAGTTTTCTGGGTGCTATTTGCTGTCTTATACTGTATCTCAATGTATACCCAACTAACATCTCCTAGAGTAAGACTTGAGAGCCTGACCTCCCTGCACTGCAAAGTCAAGTGCTTCAAGGTTATAACACGTTCATTCAACTGGAGTACAATAGCAGAACCTTTAAGATACCATTGGTAAAAGCCAGTACCCAGCAACAGGTACTGCACAGTAACAACTCAGTGGCCCACTACCCAAAGGGCAGCCCTCCAAGGCGCAGTCTGATTCTTGCCTCAACATTATTTATCTAGTGGCCAATGCTGGAATGCCACAGAATGTGCAGGACGCCCCTCACTGCAACATAGGCTATAAGATACTTTCTTTCCTTACGGGGGAAAGGGCAGCTAAGAGCTCTAATGCAGGAGGCACATTACACAGGAGTTGTGCCAACAGATGGGGAAAATATGCTAAATTCTTTAGTGATTTTTTGTTGTCATATTACTAGTCAATGTCAGACATTAAGATGCAGGAGCCTCATGTTGCACAAGGCTCCCTCCAGCTGTCAGTGGTTTATAATGTCTGCAAAGCTAAAGCGATGGCTGGATTCTAACCATTCAATCAATCAATCAGGTTCTTGTAGCATGCAACTAGTCGCCCATGAGGGTCTCAAGGCACTGAGGAGAGGGCAGTTGCAGTTCAGTGGAAGAGCCAGGTCTGGAGGTCCTTCTTGAATTGAGGCAGTGAGTGTGATTGACTGAGGTGTAGCGGAAGAGCATTCCAGGTCTGAGCAGTGAGGTAAGAGAAGGATCTTCCTCCAACTGATTCTGATCCTTAGGTTTGTGGCGAGGGCCAATTGGGTGGAGCAGAGGTGTCTGGTGGGCGTGTAGAACAAGCAAAGGTTGAGGTATGAGGGTCCGATGTTGTGGAGGGCCTAATAGGCGTGCGTGAGGAGCTTGAAGGTGTTCTCTTGTTGATTGGGAGCCAGTGAAGGTCTCTCAGGTGAGCGGCGATGTGGCTGTGGCAAGGGATGTCCAGGATGAGTCTGGCTGAGGCGTTCTGGATTCTCTGCAGTTTCTTTTGAGGTTTTTGGGTGGTGCAGGCATAGAGTCCTTTGCCGTAGTCTAACTTCCTGCTGACGAGCGCCTGAGTGACTGTTCTCCTGGACTCAGTGGGGATCCATTTGAAAATCTTTCAGAGCAGGCAGAGTGTGTGGAAACAGGAGGATGAGAGGGTGCTAATTTGGTTGTTCACTGAGTGAGGAGTCGAGAATGATGCCAAGGTTGCGTGCATGATGTGTGTGTGGGGGGGAGGGGTAGGACGGGGTGTCCGACTGCCACCAAGTATGGTCTCAGGCAGAGGGGGCGGAACCTAGGATGAGAACCTCGTTTTTTTCAGAGTTGAGTTTCAGGCAGCTGTTCTTCATCCAGGCAGCTAATGCCTTCATTCCGTAGTGGAAGTTGCTTTTGGCAGTAGTAGGCTCGTCGGTGAGGGAGAGGATCAGCTGGGTGCTGTCGGCATAGGAGATGATGTTGAGTCTGTGGTTTCTGACAATGTTTGGAAGCGAGGCAATGTAGGTGTTGAAGAGGGTGGGGTTCAGAGAGGAGCCCTGAGGAACTCTGCAGCTGATCTCCGTCTGTTTTGAGGAGAACGGTGGGAGCCTGACTCTATGGGTTCGGCCTGTGAGGAAGGAGCAGATCCACTCTAAAGCTTTGTCGTGGATGCTGGCGTTGTGGAGTCTAGTGCAGAGGGTGTGGTGGGAGATGCTGCCGAAGGCAGCAAAGAGGTCCTGGAGGATGAGGGCTGCGGTTTTGCTTCGGTCGAGGAGAGTGTGGATGTCGTCCGTTGCTTCCAGGAGTGCGGTCTTGGTGCTGTGGTTGCTTCTGAAGACTGATAGGGAGCTGTCCAGGGTGTGGTTGGTTTCAATGAATTCGGTAAGTTGGGTGTTGTTGGCCTTCGACGACTTTGGCTGGGAAGGTGAGCAGTGAGATGGGTCTGTAGTTTTTGAGATCCGGTTTTTCAGCAGGGGGTTGATTTCTACGGGTTTCAAGGCTACGGGCAAGGTGGAGATCTCAATGGAGCAGTTGACTCGATGGAGCAACTATGGAACAAAAGGTGAACTGCTGTGTAATCCTGTACTGGGTGCCAACAAAGTCTGTTTCCGTGTAACAAAAAAAATACGCTTCCTTGTAACACAAATAAAATACAGTGTGTATGGGAAAATAGGCACTCTATGCACAGAGACTGGAATGGTTTATTTCATGGGTGAACTCAGACACAACAGAAACAACGTATCGCACAGTAATTAATGCCATAAATAGTGAGACCAAAGAAAGACGAAAATGGCACTGGCATGTACTACTTACAGCCTTTGCAGTTCAAAAAACGGGAATAGATTTACATCTTTTGAAAAATTATGCCATCTAGTAGGTGCATTTGGAATTATCCTCTAAAGATTTGAATTTCGTATGGACAACAAACAAAAACAACCTCTTTGATAGGCCTGGCCTCAAGGATGTGTTTGAAATCAAACTTCTACAACTCAGGCTTGAAAAGAAAGCTTTCCCTATTAAAAGCCTTACAAGAAAATTATTACTTGAGGTATGTACATGCCTTATATTAGTCGATTTTTGGTGTGAGATACAAAAGTTAAATTGTTTTATTTAAAACACAATTGATATGTAATGGTTTGCCATTTGTAAACCTCTTTGACCTCATCTACTAGACAGTGCAAGAAGTGGATTGTCTAAGGCTCTCTATTTCATCATTTGCCAAAAGTCCTAAAAATAAAGTAGAGGCTTTATCAAAATTATCCTGTCATCAATATGCCAGATCCTCAGCCTTTGCCCTTCAGACCTTTAAAGCCAATAATCCCCTTTGAGGATTCACTACAAGAACATCTACAAACATTAAACCTTTCACCAAGAAAGGTTTGAAGACAAACATCTATGTCTCCAATGAGTAAAATGAGAGTGATTCCTACTCCTCCACACCATTCATGAGACAGATCTCCTACAAGATTGATAATTCTTTCATCAACTACTCATACTAAATCATACACACCAACATCTCCTGCAACTTCTCACGCTAGAGCTTCTCTGGTGGACTACAATATAACATTCAAAGACGTCTTGGTTAAAGGTGCTACAATACTGAACATACCTCAAGACGCTCCACAACCTACTGTCGATTATTCTGGAAACCTTAAAAAAACAGGTCGACTCCCAAATCTCTTTTGCATTTGGTACCAGGCCTTGAATTGCTAAGAGAGGAACCAAAACCAGATTCAGTAATAGTAATATCAATAAGGAAAAGACACTTTCAGCTTCAGAAATGACAGCTCCTCCTGAACGTGATAGTAAGCATATAGATGTAGTTGGTCAGAAGGTATGTGTAACAGCTGCCTCCCACATTAGATGGGTTAGTGCTACTTCCTTTCTTGGTTGTTACCAAAGGGAGATTTATTAAGGCATGCAATCTTTTATTGAAGACCTACCAAAACACAAGCAAGGTTTCATCAAAATGCTAAGAATTTGTTGGTAGCAATTCAAATAATTAGTGTTTCAGTGGACTCAACAGAACTGGGAGCTATGGAATATTGTCATGGAATATCCAAAAGAAGTTCCTCCTGGCTGTGATTTACCAATTATAAACCTTCCATTCTCTGGAATTTCCTGTTTGGACAAGACACAGAGGAGGAGATGGAGAAAATGAAAAATGAGGGAGAAACATTAAAGGCAGTAGGTTTGGTAGAAAGAACGAAATTCTGTGGAACACAGTGTAGGTAGGGTTTCATACCCTCGCTTGCCTTATAATTGACATCAAAAACAGCAGGAACAGTACACATGGAGTCAGAGGTATTTGTATCAATGCCACTGATCAAAACAGAGGACAACACAAACAAAAGCTTCATAGTCTCGAGGATAAGTGCCAGGAACACAAAAGTGATGATCTAATACCCTCTTGTCTGTCACCCACACCAGTGTGGGAGTGGCATCCTGGCATTTGGCAGAGTGGATATTAATCACAAAAGGCAAGTGGGTTATAAATATTGTAAGTCATGGATATTTTCTACATTTCAAATCCATTCCTCCTCCAGCACCACTAAAACCAACTTCAAAACACCAGTTAGCCGTAATCAGAAAGGAAACACCTATCCTGTTAAGAGGTCATCGAGCCTGTGCCATCAAGCAAATACGACTGGGAGTATACTTCACATATCTTAGCAAAGATAAAAGGACCAGCAAGATAATTCAGACCCATATCGGATCTCAGACACATGAGCAAATATATAAAAAAGGAAAAGGGTTGGATGTTAGCCCTTCATTAAATTTATCCAGACCTGGGAGAATAGGAAAGGATGCATATCCCTATAGCATGGCCCCACAGAAAAGTCCTACAGTCCCTAGCAGGAAAGAACCATTATCAATACACAGTGCTTTGCCCACCCTGAAGCCTGCTCCACATGCATTTTCCAAATGCATGGCTTCACTAGCAGCCCACCTAAGAAAAGAAAATACTTGTAGAACTGACTTCTAAAGTTCACAGTCTAAGAAAGCTACAATAGATTACTTAATGGCAGCGAGTATAATAACAAGATATGGTCATCAGATCAACTAATAAAAACAATATTTTCAAAAGCTATAGTACCTAGGAGCAACAACAGACACCATGAAGGAAAGAGTATTTCCTTCAGGCAAGAGAATTTCTACTATCCTGTTCAAATATCACATTCTCAAATCAACTTCTTGCCCAACTTTGAGAAAGACTGCATCCCTTTTAATATCAATGGCTTCCTGTAAAAAAAAAAAACTGTCCTCATTGCAAGGTTACTGGTAAAACCACTCCAGCTATGCTTAGCAGATCAATGATCTCAAAGGGAGAACAGTTCGGAAGACAAAGTATCCTTGACACTACCAACAAATCAATCTCTGGCATGGTTGTGCAAGAGACAGAGGGCCTGACTTAGAGTTTGGTGGATGGGATTACTCAGTCACAAACAAGAAGGATATCGCCTCCCCATATTATGACTCCTTTTTATACTATGGACATCGTAATATGGAAGATGGTATATCCATCACGTTCATGACGGAGTAACGCATCCACCATTTTAAATAGGGCAGGCGGACAAATGGCAAAACTTTCGATTTGGCAGAGAGGTTTACTCACTACCTCTGCCCCGAAGTACCATCTCTGCCAAACTCTAAATCGGGCCATTGGTTTTTAAATCCTCAAGTTCAGCTGCTAGAATTTATCAGGGGGAAAACTGCAAGAGAGTGATAACTATCCCACAAGTCATAATTCCATTCCTTGTGCAACTCCACATTGCAAAGAAACTGGAATTAAGAATGAGGGTCTAAGAAGGTTAAAAGCAGGGTAGTACAACCTGTCAAACATAAAAATACAGCTGTGGAACAAATTATCAAAAGGGTCTTATGCCAAACAAAGGCGCTCATTACAACCCCGGTGGTCAAAGACCGCCAGGGCTGTTTCGTCGGAAGCACCGCCAACAGGCTGGCGGTGCTTCCCATGGAATTACGACTGTGGCGGAAGCGCTGCGGTCACACTGCCGGGACCGGCAGTTTCCCGACACTTTGGTCCTGGCGGTTGTAATCCCCCAGGGCACCGCTGCCCAGGAGATGGGGAGTCCCCCTCCCGCCATCCTTTTCATGGCGGTATGAACCGCCATGAAAAGGCTGGCGGAAAGGGGAGTCGCGGGCCCCCTGCCACGGCCCAATGGAGCTTTTCACTGTCTGCATAGCAGACAGTGAAAAGCGTGACAGGTGCAACTGCACCTGTTGCACCGCCGCAACACCGCCGCTCCAGTTGGAGCCGGCTCCCGTGTTGCGGCCGTCATCCCTGCTGGGCCGGCAGGCGGGAACTAGGTTTCCGCCCACCGGCCCAGCGGGGATCTCGAAATGGCCACCACAGGAGTGCGGCTGCATTGGCGGCCACAAGGCAGATACAACGCCAAAGTTGTAATGAGGGCCAAAATCTTTTAAAGTTCTGCCCTCTCTGTAAAGTCATGCTCTACTGTCAGGCCCTCAGCAAAAATTTTGCACTGGTCAGCTAGATCCATTTATGGAATGTTGACCTCCCATGAATACACATTATCCCCCGATGTTGTCCTCCCTGTCCTAGTCCTTACTCTATGAAGGTTTAACACACCCACAGATCGGAGATTCAAACTAGTCTTATATTTTCTTTAGTTCAATTACTCGCACAATACAAAAAGTTTCTCACCCCATACCTTCTCTGTCTCCAAAAGAGGTAAACCTCACATTTATTTTTTAATTATATTTCATATGTTTAGAAAGTGTTTAATGTTTTTTTAAAAGGCTCGAACCCTGCGCATGTACTTGGCTGGGGAGGGAAAACAGACATAACCCATCTACTAACATGGATACTTGTAATGTATCAGCAGTCGGAACAATCAGGAACTGTCATTCGGTATTTCGGCCTTTTATTCCTGAGCTTCATGCTCTTCTCACTTTGGGAGGCGGTGATGTTGGTTTAGTAATTGCAGTCTGGCAAGAGCGAGATTACACTACTAAGCGACATTCTAAAGCAGGAAGGGCGCTGCTGTAGCGCATTCGTGTGACTTAGTGCGCAGAATGGAGGGAAAGTAGGTTGCGAGTAAGCAGCACAGTGTTGAAATTCTGCATATGAAGGAGGAAGTTGTCCCTCCGATCTCTAGCTCTGATTTACAGATCTTAAAAAGGAAGCTGTGGATTCTGCCCTTCTACAGCCTAAAGCAATTTTTTTTTTTTTTTAAACACAAAAAAAAACAGAGGAGCAGGATGAAGAACAAGACATATCACAAGAGAAAACGTGCCCAGGTCTCTTGGCTGTGTGACCTCCTAAAGCTAGGCAGGGAGGTCTTAGAATATGAGGAGAAGCACCAAGAAGAAGAGGGGTTTACTCCCAGTACAGTGGCGTGCAAGTGGATGATTTGCCTCTTCACGATGTACTTAATAATATATAATTTAAGGCGTTGAAGGATATGGACAAAGCATCTATCCCACAACTCTTTTAGAAGAGATATAGCCTTCAGGGCTTTGAGGACAATTTACCACACACTCTGAAGGTGAACACAATCTTAGCTTCTCTGGCATCAATATCGTTTCTACGCTGCCACTCGTGGTGGACAAAAGATTGAAGCAACAAACAAGATGTTATACTCCGATTCAAAATTTGCAATCAGGGCAAACATATATGCTGCATAAGCCACAAAGGGCCAGTTGGAGGATTACCAGTTATTGTACATTTTCCTTCAGGAAAATGAAGACCACTTTAGGGAACATGGAACTTTCTTATCACAATTCCTTTCAGATGTGTTGTTTGAGAGTTTATGGGCAGCCATGTCTGCGGATGCAGAGGGAGAAGAATTACCTCTTCTCTGTATGAAGTTGTGGAAGCTTGACTCAGCGCAGAGACCCTTGAGTAAAAAGCTGCCTTTCACATGTTCAAAGGATGGAATGGTCCAAATGGCTGCTGAGGAAAAAAAATCCTTGAATTTTTAAAACATTTCTCTAGCAAGAAATCCTTTGCGGTAAAATGTCCAGTGCAGACTTCCAAGGACAAATGTCCCTTTTGAGTCCAGGTCCAAAGTCACAGGGCTGTGTTTGGGAACAAGTCATGACCAGTTACTCCCAAAGATTAAAGACAGTCATTCTGGTAGCTCCCTTTTGGCCTCAGCACCCTTGTTTTTCCCTTCTGATGATTCTATCCAAAGGGGAGAATTTCTATACCTGTCCTCACAGCCTCTTCCAGTAATTCAGTTGCAGCATCTCCAATTGACAGCTTGAAACTAGAAAGGGTACATTTGGAACAGATGAGATATTCCAAACAAGCTTCTGAGGACACTAACATATCAAGAAAGCATTCAACTCTTACATTATATAGGAAACACTGGGAATCATTCCAGAGGTGGTGTGGTTCCAAGAGTTTAGATGCTATGACAGGGAATACTTTCCAGGTACTGGAGTTTATCAGGAATGGTTTTCTGCATGGTTTAGCACCTACTACTTTATACTCCCAGTGGGCAGCCATAAAAGCTTTTAGAAAGGGAAGGACTGCTCCAACGTATATCCGCTAGAGCCAAGGCTTTTAAAGAGCTTTATGTTAAAAAGACCTGTGTTGACAAATCTTATTTCAACATGGCACCTTTCTATAGTATTGAGGAGGTTGCAGCAAACCCCTTTTGAAAATCTAGAAGAAGCAGAGCTATCATGGTTATCCTCAACTACAGACTTTCTGGTAGCAATTACTTCGGTGAAAAGACTGCTCTGGTCATATCCTATCCCTCCTTAAGATTCTTTCTTGACAGAGTCATACTTAAATTGGTTCCTAAGTTAATCCTGAAAGGTCCATTCATGTTTTCATTTATCCCAGGAGATCATTCTCCCAGTTTTGCAGTCGGACAGTTTCCCAGATTCCCTCTTCCTTAGACGATAGAAGGGCCTTATCCATGTACTTAAATTGTACCTAATAATTCGTATTGGTTAATACATTGTATGGTTTGGCAAACAAGGACAAAAAAATAACATCTGATAAGATAAGTAAATGAGTTTGCCAAGCGATTTCCTCTACCAGTAGAGCAGTGTCAGCTTTATGGGCCGAGGTGCTCCCTTGTGAGAGATATGTAGGGCTATTACTTAGCATCTCACCACACTTTTGTAAAACACTATAGATTGGATCAAGAATATTCAACTGGATGTAATTTTGTTTTTACTGTATCAAAGTTGGCAATTAAGTATCTGTCGGCACAATTTTTAAATAGTTTGGTAAATCCTCACAGAGTAAGGATTCAAATACTTACAGGTAATCTTCATTACCCCCTATTCATAGTCGTCTTTATCCCAATCTACATCACTCCCTCCAGCAGTGCATCTCCAATTGGAAGGCCTTCTTATATATGAGAGGAGGTGTGTGAGTAAAGGAAATAAATGCAATACGACAGTAGCTCGAATCTCTGATCTCGTGGCATGATAAAATCTTGGTATGAGGGGCCGTCGACTCACAGAGAAAGGACTGGGACAAGCAGGACTAAGAATTGGGGTAATAAAGACTATTGGTAAGTAATTGAACCATTCCTGTGACTTGGTTTGTGCCTTGAAGCAACACGCTGGCTTCGAATGGTGATGAATGTACAAACTCATAATAAAACAAGAGATTTAGAGCTTGATTTAGATATTGGCGGATGGGTTACTCCATTACAATGGTGACGGATATCCCGTCCACCGAAATCTAAATGCCATTATTTCCTATGGGATTTAGATTTCAGCGGATGGGATATCCGTCGCTATTGTGGTGAAGTAACCCATCAGCCAATATATAAATCAGGCCCTAAATCCCTACAATGATCTTTTTTTCATTTTTATGAGGTTATTCTAGATCCATATTAAAGATGAAATTACAAAATGAAAACAAGCACAGACTTGTCCCTTCTCGATACAAAGCACTGAAAATAAAATAAAACTAAAAATGGAAAAAAGGCTTTCTTAGATGGCACTGAGCCCTCACTATGTAATAAACAAAGGGAATTAATAAAAACCAGGGCTGTTGTGGTGAATGCCTGAGATAGGGTACATGTGCAGCATAATTTGCCCCTTCACTTGAAGCTGGTAGTGGAACGACATTAGGTGTGCGGCCCGGCAGGGGGAGCCGTCTCACCTGAGCTGGTCACAAACATGATGGTATGGCTGCTGATATTATAATCCCTGGCATACACTCGCAGCGTGTAGGTCATTCCAGGTGTCAGGTCCACCAGCTGCACCGAGGGGGCCTGAGCCTTCACAGGAACTGCTCTCACTGTATTGTTACCTGTGAGGAAAAAAGGTAATGTCAGAAATCCACCAAGCAGTGGGGTGGGTGGATGTTAAAGGTCTACCGTTGCTGATGAGATTGAGAAGAGAATGAGAATGAGCACAGCCTTAGAAGGCATGCACCATGCAATATGTGGCTACTGGTGCCCCTTATCCGACCTTCCTTGGCACACATAGGCTCTCTCAAAACTCCCTTCTCAAAGGTTGAACATGGACGGTAGTTAAACATGCTGTAAAAAGACACAGGCAGCACTGTCAAAGCATTAGAGCCCCATGCAGTAATGCAGGCCCCAACGTGGCTTTTCACGTGAAGTGGTCACTCTTAGCATTAACTGCCTCTAATTCCTGTAGTCACACAGCAATTAGAACATTCTTTCTGTATTCTTTCCGTTTTGTGTGCGGGGGTGTGACATATGGAATCTGAACAGCAAGCTGCTAAAGTGACTCATTTCACAAGTCAGCCCATCAGAAGTCCTTTGACTGGCAGGTTGCTCATTCTAAATTGCCTGCAATGGTGGCCTCTCCAGTCTTCGGATTTGAAAAGCTGTCAGCTAGGTGGTTGTTATAGATAGATGAAATAGATAATCTACTGGAACTTGCTCCATTCTCACCCCTTTTTTTATTTTTAGAACGGAGTATGTGTTTTTTCGGGTGTATATCTTTACAGACTCAGCATTTAACGTGAGGAAAAGTTCCATCGTAGCTTTGCAAGTGAATCTCAAAGGAGCAGTAAATTGTCCAAGAGGGCCAAAAATCCTAAATGTGTATAGACTGGATGGTAAATGCTAATAACTCAGAAAAATGGGTTTGTGCATTAGGTACTCACAGGAGACAAATTATCAATCAGCTTTACATGGCACAGAAATCCAGATCTGTATGTGGCAGCTGGTCTCACTGCAGGACCATGGACTTGTAGGGAAAAGAGTAAAATTTCTATGTTACATGCATGAAGCGTGATAATGTTATGACCAGTTGTGACTGTGAAAACTAAATGGCAATGCTTTAAAAACTGAGCCACGGCCGATGATTTCAAAATCTTCAGTCTGTGTGGAATTCTGAGCGGCTAGATGTCAAATATTTAATTTATGCCCAATCTGTATCCTATGTAGATAAAATTCATAAACAATATAAACAAAGGTATTTATTTCCCTGCTCAGAATAGCCCAAAAAGCTGCACAGAATTCAAAACGTATTGCCCTTACTGCCAACATGCCCCCATTCCCTAGAAAGGCATGCAGCGACTAAGGTGATGGTAGTGCAGGTGCATCACGTGGCAGGCACTGTTTTTCTCTAGATGAGACCTAGACTCAGGGTGGTGTGTGGTAAACGATGGGTCCCAGGTACTGTCACATGAGGGCCCATAATGAACAGTCTGGTGGCGGACATGTTTGGTGTGCCGTCTGACACATAGAGTAGCCACTTCTCTTGGCACTTCTTCCTGTCTCACACCTTCTGCATGCAGGAACCATCGATACCTCATGCAGCTGTTTGAGCGCACACACCTTGGCTGATGGCAACATCATACAGAGAAAGGCAACACCTGCTTTTAATGGAGATGTAGATGAAAAGCTCACCAGTGATCACTTTTACAAGCTGGTGAGTTGTTGGTTTTGAATGACAATGGCTTAGCCACGAAAAATACAATTATGTTCTAAAACTTCAAAGATGTAATTGTGCCAACTCTCAGCTCCGGACCTCAGGAGTTCTCTTAATTGCCTGAGTGTAGATGACTGCTCTCACGTCTAAACATAGCCACAAAATAAGCAAATGTGGGAAAAGTGGACTAGGCATGTGTGCAGTCAGCTGCTAGATCTGGAATTTGGTCCCTACTCATGGCGCTGGAGATGGACAGCTATTCTGGGGTCCTGGAAGTTGGCATAATTCCACCTCTTCATTCCACGTTCGGTGCCATGCCCATGCACGCCTGATGCTTACTGTTGGTATACTCAACCACAAACTCCGTCCCAGGCTCGAAATTGTGCATCCATGTGACGTTTGCCCAATTCCCGTTGTGTACTGCTGTGACGTTCCAGAGGGAGCGGCCGAAGCTGGCTGAACAAGTCAAAACAAAGTTAAGTCGGGGCACGTGGAACACTTTCAATAACAATAATTAATTTGTGGTGGGAAATGGCTTTCTGACTGCACCTTCATCCAGGCACTTCCGCCCCAAATGACTGCTGCAGTTCGTCTTAGTAAATGAACTACTATTTCATTCAATGGCGACAGTAAAAACGTTGCTCCCCACTGCTTGTACACATTCTGATAGGAAATATGTATGTGTTGAGACATAACTTTACTGCCTTTTCCTTTACATTTTACACATTAAAAAAATACAGTGTTTTTCTTAAAATGTCTTAATCTTCTGCCTAATTCACCAGTCTACTTATGCTATTTTAACATTTTTGTAAGAAGTATTCTACTCTGGCCCGTCCTTATTTTTAAATCTGTCTTCAGCCTTTAAAATATGACATAGTTGCAAGGCACTCGAAACACAGTGTTCACGTGTATTGCAGAAGTAAAGGTGCAAAATTAAAGGTGAATCTCATACTTTCGGGCAAAACGTCTATACTCCCTTTCATTTTTCAGCCTTGCAGCTGTAATTTTTCAATTACCAGTAACTCCATTATTTTAAGTACTTTCTTCCTGTACTGGTCTTTATTTCATGAGGCATGCGTGCCTCCAAAAGACAGGTTTTACAAGCTGAAAACTTCAAAAAACAAATATCACAAGTCCCACCAACGTATCGCTGGATTATAACTGGAATACCTTACCCCCTGTAGATCCTATAATAAAACGTCACTGTAACCAATGAGCCTGGAACCAAACTTTCGGAGTAAGGCATGTAATGATCAGAACAAGGATCAAAGGGAACAGAATAAATGAATTACTAGACTTTTCTTCAAATTTTTAGGTAGAAAGTGTTTTCAACAGGGTGATCTTGACTGAGAATACATCTAGAATCCCAAAAAGTTTGTTAGGAGATTGAGGCTTTTCCTTTGTACGGTCAGGTAAATTATGGGTCTTATATTTAAACGGTAGTCACCATGTATCCAGCTGTTCTCCAAACAAGTTTGAGTGGATTCTTCAAAAATGCTGACTTCACTGATACATCAGGCTAGCAGTCCGTCATTCACATATGGTGCCTAGCCAGAAAGGATACTCCAGAATCTAAAGATGATACTGTGACAGTATCACAAGATATGTCAGAAAGAATTCTGGCTTGCAGCTCCAAATGTAATAGTAATAATTCAGAACAATCTACTGCTTACATGGTGCCAGCGAGGCATTCAAAGTTTTTGACAAGAGATTGAGTTGTAAATGCTGCATATGTCACCACTCTGAGTGGTAAGTTGCTACTAGCAATTGGTTTCTTTATTGTTGTTGGACCTGACATTCTGGCATGGTTTTCCCCAACTTTTTGCCTTCACTCATACTGTTTTTGCTGATGTTTTTGCAGGCTTTGGACTCTGCACACTCTCCCTAAAACATGGTAATATTGGCTTACACTCAACTGCAAATGTATTTTACTTGTAAGTCCCTAGTAAAGTGGTACTATATTTACCCAGGGCCTGTAAATTAAATGCTACTTGTGGGCCTGCAGCACAAATTGTGCCACCCACTTAAGTAGCTCTTTAAACATGGTTCAGGCCTTTCATCATAGCCTTTCTGTGCAGTTTTAAACTGCCATTTCGACCTATCAAAGTAAACCTTTTGCCAGGCCCAAACTTTCCTTTTGAATACATATGTGACCCCAAGGCAGGCCCTAAACAATCAATAGGACAGGGTGCAGTGTATTTAAAAAATTGAAAATGTACATTTAAGTTTCACATGTCCTGGGAGTGAAACACTCTTATATTTGTTTTTCACTATTGCAAGGCATACCTCTCCCATAGGATTACATTGGATTACCTTACTACATTCAATGGGGATAACTTTCAATAGGGAGCAGGTAGGAATCTCAAGTTTGGTGTCTGAGGAATTTTAATTCAAAGCCCTCTTTAATGGTGAAGTCAGATCTTACAAGTCACAATTCTGAAAATGCCACTTTTAGAAAGTTGGCATTTTCTGTCTTAACCATTTGGAGCCTGCAGCCTGTTTCCTAGGTCACACGATTAGGTGTAGCTGGCAGTTGGTCTTTGTGTACTGCTCCCAGACAATGAGACAAAGGGGGAATAGGTGTTGGAGGGATGGCCCATTTCTTGATAGGGGGCGAAGCTGTCACCTACTACACCTACCACACTTACACATCACAAAGGCTCTGCCTTAGCACACTCACAAAAGATTTGATACTAGTTGTTTGTGCCCCCGGACAATCTGGGGCCACGGCAGGTAGGCAGGAAATTCTGTAAATCTCTGGAAGTCTCCAGAACCTTCTCATACTTCAAACCTGGCACCAGGTATAAATATCAGACCCTCAGGCTCAACCCTTCGGTACTTCTCTGGGCCAGCAGGAGGACTGCAGGGCTGCTCTGCTGCAATAAGGACTGCTACTGTGCTGCCTCAGTGAAAAGGACAGACCTGCACCTTGATTTCAGACTATCAGACTGACTCCAAATAAAAAGCCTCCAACCACCTTAAACCCATCTGGACTTTGCATGATGTGTGTCTTTGCATTCAAGCTGTGCCACCGCAGTGCTAGATCCTTGGAAGTGGGCCTCAAGGTGCCCTGCCAACCCAGCTGTGGTCCAAGCAGAACCAACGCAGCTGGACACATTGGCTCACAGCTCCGCATTTGGAACTGTCACTATGCAATGCATCCATGATGCAGGACTCCGCAGCTCTTTGGAGCTGCCGTTGTGTGACACCTCCTCAGCGCAGGAACTCACATTGCAGCCATGCAGCTCCACACCACTGCCGCTGTGCGATGCATCCGCAACGCATCTCACAATGCAGCCCGCAGCTCCCTGGAATTGCTGCTGTGTGACCCATCTTCGACACAAGGCCTCGCAATGCAACCCATTGGAACCTAAAATGGTCCCTGTGTGTGGAACATGCTCCACCGCAGTCGGTCTGAACTGGTGACTTTGTCCTGGTACGGGGTGCCCAGATAACATCAGTTGATGCTTTATGTTTCAAAGCACTGTTTTCATTTAAATCTTTAAAACCGCGTATCTCCTGTTCTATTGATTGGATTTACTCCATTCTTCTAAATTGGTCAGGGATTATTCCCTTTTCACATTATCACTGTTTGAATTTCAGTAAAATACTTTACACATTGCCTCTAAAATAAGCTGACTGCTTTTGTGCCAAGCTACCAGAGGGTTAAGCACATGTTAATTTGGGGTTGCTTGTGATTTCACTCTGGGAGGAACTGTGGTTGCTGCTTGAGTAGGGTTTTTAAACCCCTCAATCAGTAACACATTTTTCTACAACTGTGCCCTCTATCTGTTTGTTTACTGGGCAGGGGAGGCTGCAGTTTTTGGATTCAGTGAGATAGGACCAATCAGACTATCAGGAAGTGGAACAATTTTGATGCCATGTGTGACAACATCCTCTGCATTCTCCAACAAATACATTCTTTGCAAGAAATGTTTCTGTGTTCTAGGTCTTTCCACACTCTGCAAAAAAGTCCTTGATTTGGTTATGCAGAGGCAAATATAAATGTTAAGGTCTGTCACACCCTGTGAATCTTACAGATGAGGAATTTCTGTTAAATCCATATTTTCTCTGACACGGTCCAGCACCTGGCTGATTTTGTTTCCCTCCAAATTAACTTGCCACAGCTCGAAGTACAAGGTTCTTGGTTTGAAGAAAAGAACGAAGAGTCATCATCCAGTCACCTTTATGAAGGACTGTGATACAGTCTCTTCTCATTTGGTCTTACAGCAACCAGAGCATTGGATACTGCCTCCTCAAGGTCAGAAATGAATAAGAGTGCCTGGAAACACCGCTGCTGTCTCTCCCTCTCCCTTGGGACAGAAGGCTTCATTTTGAAGTGCGTCTGCCCTAGGTGGCATTTACACAAATGAATAAAACCAAACGACAATACCTTATAAAGAACTGTCAGGTGTTTCTCTGCCCAAAGAAAAAAAACAGCTTAAAAATAGACCAATCTAAAGAGAGCCCCACCCCTTTTTACCAGTATCCAAAAAGAACCATCTCAAGCTTTCCTCCATGTATTCTCTCTTTTTTAAATTAGAAAGCAAACCATATTAAAAAAAAGCAATGCATGACCCCACTACATGGAGCGTGGTTGGATCTCATATATTCCTCCAACGTTCTTAACGGATGTTGACTACAACGTCTAAAGTACATAGTCTCTCTCCATAACACACCCAGTCTGAAGCGTGCATGAATCTTCTGCAAGCTAAAAACCTATCGCAGGTGAGTGTCCCTTTCATGATGCAACCCAACATGCTATGAGCAGAACTCCTCCCGCTGACAAAAGCACAGCCCGATGAACAAAGGTGTTTATGATTGAAATTAAAAGTTCTTCTACTGGGCCCAAGCGCAGCTGAGTCTGCAGGAGAAAAAAACAAGTTACTTACCTGTACACTGCGGTTCTCCAGTACTGATATCTTTCATAGATTCACATGCTTGAATCTTCCCCGTTGTCATGTTGTGAGCCTCCGGTATTTAGAAAATAAGCAGTACTATGCCAGTACATTACAAAACACTGAGAAATCAATCGACATTGTTAACCAGTTCAAATAGAACCAAACTTCAGCCAATCTGAGAACAAACCATGGACTACTCTTCCTGGCACGGCCACCATACCTCAGATTTCAAGCACAAGTTTATCAAATATTAGTTCAATGAGGTATAAGAGTAGGGAGCCGAAAAGGGGAGGTGGGCCAGTCTCATGTGAATCTACGAAAGATATCAATACTGGAGAACCAGAGTATACAGGCAAGTAACTTTTTTCCTCCATTATTGTGTCTTTCATTATTCACATGCTTGAATCAGAATAGCTAGCGGTTAGTAAGTATTAAAAAAAAGGAGAGGGTTAGGCGAAAAGACTCTTCAAAGGAGGACAAAGTACATAAGACATGAACCACTGGATACCATAGACCCAATAGATGACATAGTTGTGATATTAAAAATAACTATACATCTTGTAAACATACAGTAAATAAATAAATAAATAAGGGGAAAAAAGAAGTTGTAACTTAAACAGATGATGTAAAACTGACTGTCCAAACGCGGCATCAGCTTTCCATGCTGAATCCAAACAATAATGGTTGGTGAACGTATGTGTATTCAACCACGTTGCTGCTCAACAAATGTCTGAAAGTGATACTCCTGCAAACAAAGCAGTGGATGCAGCCATCTTACTGGTTGAATGTGCAGCGATTTCTGAAGACAGTGGTCTTCCTGCTTTGATGTGGCAATATCTAAAAGTAGATAGAATGACAGGTTAATTCAAGTGAAAAGAGGTCAGAACTTTTAATATAAACTTGGAATTAGTTCTGAATGATACTTTATTTTCTCTGAATTGCAGAAAAGGCTCTGTGACTGTAAAAGCCTATATTTCATGGACTCCTCTGGATGATGTAATTGCCAATAAGAGTGAAGTCTTCCTGGATGCAAACTTTAAATCTTTTCCATTTTGCTGCATAAGATTTATTTGTTGAACCAGCTCGTGATTGTTCTAGTATGGCTTTGCATTCAAGTGGAATATAGAGAGAGGTGCCATGATGACAAATTGAGTGAGGTCAGTTGAGGGTGCAGCACTTGACGTTGGTCATCGAAATCAGGGTGTCCATGGACAAACTAGATGGGAGGACACACCGAGAGGAGGAGGAATGCTGTGTACCAATACTGTCTCAGCCATGCAGGGGCTATGATAATGAGATGGCCTGGTTTTGATTTCATCTTGCGTATTACTCTGGAATTAGAGGGAAAGGATGGAAGGCATAAGCAAACATTCCTGTCCACTGTATGTAAAAAGCAAGACCCTTTCTGAGGGAATCTGCTTGCATGTTTTTGCATTTTCTGTTGAGTCGCAAAGGGGTCAAGATTCGGAGCACCCCATATGCTGAAGACTTAAAACAATGGATTTTGATTCAGATCCTATTCGTGACACAAACTGGTTGTTCTGCTTAGCGAATTAGCCCATTCGTTCTCTATGCCCGGGATGTGCTCTATTTGTAGAGAAATGACATGAACCAATAACCACTTCCAAATCTGCATGAGACTCTTTGATTATGTTCCTCTCTGTTTGGCGAGACAGAACATGACGGTGGTGTTGTCCACCCTCACCAGAACAGAGGTATTGCGAATACTGGGCAGGAATGCTTGGAGGCCCAAGAACACTGCTTTCAGTTCCAGCAGATTGATGTGCATATGTGATTCCTGGGGCGACTATTTTCTGTGAATTTCACCACTGAATCCGGACGAGGATGCCCTATCAGACGAGCCAGGGAAGAGTCTGGTGCCTTATATTTCTTGCCTAGCCGGGGAATGACAGTCACGACAAATGTTGGATTTCTCATAAGCTTAAGGCCTTCTTCCCAAATATAATTAATAATCGGAATTGATCTGACAGACTTCTTGGCTGAGTCCTTAAAATCATATTGGAAAGATTCTGTCTGTTTCGCTGGGAGGGGCAGATCAAACCTCTTAGAGGCACGCTCCAGCAACTCATGAAAGCCGCCTATGTCCTCTGGAGAATTTGCTGGTGAAGGAGCAGGTGATGACAATGAAGGGGCAATATAATCATCCCATTCCCGACCCACTGTAGTAGGGTCTCCAAGTAACTCTCATTCCTCTGGTTACTCATCCAGGTCGCTATTGATGTAATTATCCCAGATTGTGATGGGAAGGAACACTGTTCTGCCTTCCTGTTGACGAACAGGCACTGGGCTTTTGAGCAAAGGAGCGATGGCTGGAGCTTCTGAACGGGTTGAAGTGGCAGGAGCTGGCGCGTTAGCTTCTAGAAATATTCTGTAACAGTCCTTAATCATGAGTCTCAAGTCAGTGAATAAAGAGATGAGCACTGAAATAGTATCTTGCCCAGTTACTCTTCATAGAACTCTTCATCCAAATATTGTCCCTGAAAGGAGTAATATTGTGGAGACACAGCTGCTGCCATTACGATAAAGAATATTCTCCTTCTAGATAAGTAGAAGTATCCCTTTTAGGATCATCACCGTCCTCATTAGAATCTTGGCACTTTACTTTTAGCTGTGAAGGACTGTATGCTGGACCAAAGAGTCCTTCAACTCCTGATTCTTCTATATCTAGTAAATGTGCAGGAGGCAGCGGAGAGATATTAGTTAGGGATGTTGAGTTGGGTTTGAAAAGCAGAGATGACTGCTCTGCTGAAAGTGTTACTTTTTTCTGTGTTGTCTCCGGGCTCGTCAATGATGCTGTCGACGAGGAAGAAGACTTCTTTGAGGAAAGATCCACTGATGAAAGCCTTAACAACAGAGATTTGAAAGTTGTCGTCGATGGGATGGTTGTCGACGAGGCTGTTGACACAGGTACCGTCGACGTGGTTGGAGTGAGCATCATCACCATCATCACTGGAAGTGATCGGGAACGTGCCGTACCAATCTGATTTTCAACAACAATGATTTTTCCTGCGGAGTGACAGGCAAAGAAGAAGAGGTGGAAGGCCTCTTGTGAGAAAAAACTGAGGATTCCTTTTAAGAGGTACTGGATTCAGATGGTTTTTCAGCACACTATGATCCTCCACACCTGAGGTGCAGCCCTTAGTTTTGAGTTTGCGCTCAGGTGGAGAGCAACTTGGATCGTCAGCCTCCTCAGAGCCAGATTCCAAAGTGGACTTTTTCTTTTGGAGCCATAACAGCAGTCTGGCCTCCCAGTCCTTGAGCGTTTTGGCAGGAAAGGTTCTGCAGTATGTGTATTCCTTAAGCTTATGCTCTGGATACAGGCAATATAGACACCCTTTATGAGGGTCCTCTGAAAAAAGCCTAGGTTTTCCCCAACACTTGCATGTTTTAAATAATATTTTCTTAGAGCCTTCTGGAATTGTGATAAAATACGGAATGTAATAGTACCTTAGAGCAGAAGCAGTCCAAAGTATTCCTCTGAGAGATAAAAAAAGAAAAAGTCAAAAGTTGACAATACTGGAAACAAACCGAGCAGAGCTCAGGGAGACTCCCTCACACACGACATGCGGTTAGAAATCTATGGTATGGTGGCCCTGTAGGGAAGAGTGGTTCAAAGTCTGTTCTCTGACTGTCTGAAGTTTGGGCCTATTTGAATAATGTGAACAATGTCAATTGCTTAAAAATGGCAATTGCTTTCTCTGTGTTTTGTAATTAACTGGCATAGTACTGATTATTTTCTAAATACCAGAGGCTCCCGCCATGACGACGGAGAAGATTCAAGCATGTAACTCTATGAAAGATACAATACTGGAGAAAGAGAAAACCCAAGCAAAGCAGAGGCCGAGGAAGAAAGTAAAAACCCATTTAGCAAGTGCTCTGCACCTGGTTGAGAATGCCACCTAGAGAACACAACAGATAAGATGTCTGGGTAGGCTGCAATTTGTTTGTGGTATCTGTGTAATTATTTGGTTTTCTAGCATTTCAGCTTGCAAATCCGGTCAATCTGAGCCACACATGCCTTGTAATTTAATAGATAGAACAAAGAAGTGGACGAAGAGGTAATGTATCTATAGACTGCGTTTCTTTTTCTTCACTGATATCATTTCACGTTTTAAAAGTGAAAGACAATTTACAGAAGAAAGCCAGCACGAGTAAGAAAGGGCCAGAATATAAACATTCCTCTGTTTTTTTTCTGACTCAAATGTATTACTGTGGAAAATACAAAAGATTTAACAAAAAAACAGAAAACTGGGATCAACGGACTGCTAATAGAGCAAAGAATACATGAAAAATGTTAAAATACAGGGAGAAAGCAAAAACTGCCTGGCTGTCAAAAGGGTTAATGAAATTGAAGATTATCAATACCAGGAGGCAAAATAAAACTAAGAATCAACTATACCACAAGTGGAGAAACAAAAGTGAATATTTGTAATGTTAACAGCCGGATGAACGAAAGTAATGATAAGCAATGTACAGAGGTGAAAAAAAAATAATCAGCTACGCCAAGAGACGAAATTTGCAATGTCAGAAGCTTGGTTACATCAAGCTAAGGATGAGCAATATGCACAACGGTGTGAATAAAAGCAGAGGTCAGCAACGCCATGGGGTAACGGGGGAATAACTAAAACAGTCAGAAAGGCTGAGAGGAACCAATGAAAGTATGGATGGATCAGCAATACCACCATCCCGGTTTCACTGCTTTTGGTTAGGCATTTCATAATTTCACACATGCTCTGCTAGAAGGAGACAAGAGTAGAAGGCTTTGATTGAAATAGTGCAATGATACCATGGGTAAAATATGTGCTAAAACTAGTCTTTTTACACCATTTACAAGTGATTCACTGCTGTCTTGCAGCGTGACCTAGGACTCCCACACAGCCCTATTACTTCCTTAACAACTTGCAATACCTAAAAGAGTGGAGGAGGTTTAAGTGAAGGATTAAGCAGGTGCTTAGTGTTCCCACAAGTGCTGTACACACTAGTCGTATAGGGCAGGGCAGAATGAGTTGTGTGACACACTCTCCTCCTACTGCCTTCAATTACTCATACTACAACAGCTCCCAACATCTGTGCGAACCTCTGATGTGTGGGGGCTGGAATTATGACTTACGCAGAGTGTACCTCACCAGTTAATTATAAAGTGTAATACAACTTGAACCTGCACAATTTACCACAGGTACATTTTGACAGGTCAAAACCTGTGAAAATGCCTAGTAAATACTGGTCCTTCTGTATTTTGGTGTAGAAAGCACCAAAATCCACATGGAATGCCCAGTTTGCAAGAGCTAAACTTATAATAGGCGATAATTATCACCCTTGATACATTTCCTGTGTATTGGATTTCAACAGGCACAATAACTATCCACGCCTATTGGACGGTACTCATAATTAGGACCCAAGGCTGGGTATAGGTGGAGCAAGGACTGAAGAAGACTTAAAACTAGACACAAAATGAAGTACCAAAATGATGGATCTCTGTAATAGCAGAGAGAGGGCCGCTGGTGGTGGTGGTAAGAGCAGTAGTGGTAGTGGGAGCACTGGTAGTCGTGGGAGCACTGGTAGTTGTGGGAGCACTGGTAGTCGTGGGAGCGCTGGTTGTCGTGGGAGCGCTGGTGGTAGTGGGAGTGCTGGTTGTAGAGGGAGCGCTGGTTGTAGTGGGTGCGCTGGTTGTAGTGACAGCGCTGGTACTGGTTGTAGGTTGAGCAGTAGACGTAGGCACCCAGATCACAACTGGGAGGAAAACAAAACAACCATATTAATTAGAATAGGTTCACCTTTGCACAAAACCAGCAGATGCTATCTTGAAATTTTCACACACTGCAGAAAGGCCATCTTGAAAGGCGTATCAGGTGTAAAGTCTATCTTATAACCTGGACGGGCGTACAAAAATAATTTTGAAACATCCAGACTAGAAGAAATATCTGTATTCATCCCAATTTTTTCTCCCACTTTATTGCATCTTTCATTACAGCAGCCATATGGTATTATCATTTCTGACAGACAGCTGAGCACAGGATGCAAAGAAAGATGATACAAATGAGATGTGCAAGAGGTCTTGCTAATGATACAGCGGCTCCCAGTTGCCCTTATCACAGATGCCAAGACGCCTGGTCCTGGTTTCACGAACTGGTGCTGTTTATGTAGCCAAAATCTCCTCACTGATGGCATACTGGTTTAGAAAGTAGCTGAGGAGAGCTTTTTCCGCAATTAATACATTTCAATTTGAAGCTCCCGTTTCTCTTTTATTCATTACAGTTTAATGAATGGCATTTCATAATTCCATTTTGCTACCTTTTGGTTTGATAAATAAAACGCCTCAAAACTAACACTAGTACTCCAGCATGGGCTAGCTTCATAAACAATGAGTAGTTTCGCCGAATTATGGAAACCTACAACATTATAAGTGATTATATATTAAAAAAACGTATGCTTATCTCCTATTTGTTTTGCACATGTAGAGTTCGCTATTCCGTTCATTAAAAAAAAATAAGTCAGAATTAGACAAACAATTAAAGTGCAGAGGAATGCTGCAAAAGTTTTTGTTTTCCAGGGCAGAATAGAAACGATGCAAATTCATGTAGATAAAAACGGATCCCTACAACTTTAATGTAGACAGCAGCTCCACTGTCTCAGAGTGCCTCACGCTGACAATAAGTGCCATAGTTAATTTGATGGAATAGCAGGAAGTATCATTTGATATCAAGAGAAAGGGCTTTTGATTAGTAATGCACTAAAGAGCTACACTATAGAGAAGTAGTACTACACATAAACAACATTTCCTTCTCTGTCGTACAAACTTTGGTGACAATACTAAATCCTAAACAGAATTACAAACTCATCTCTGTATTATGAAGAGGACTATCAATGGGACTGGATAAGATGCACCCATTCGGGTACCTGTATTAAATTCAAACCCAGACAATCTTTTTACTGCTCATACAGATTCATCTATGTGAGGCTGGTTTGGGGATATCAGAAATGAAAACATATCAAAACTGAAGTCACAACTTTCCCTAAAGGGGAATGAGTTCTTGGTTACCCAGCTAGAGTATTGTGAGCTTTCCATTAGCATCGTATCAGTCAAGAGACTGTCTACATCACAATAGACTGTTTAGAGATGGCCACCCAGCATGAATGGTCGTATAACTTTCAAATAATTATTCTCATTATGTTTTTCTAATATGCAACCTTAAAGCCTTTTCACATCCAAGGCTTGACCTGGCAACATGCAAGTTATACAACAAAACACGGCCCCTCTGGAATTTGGTAGCACTGATTTTTTTTTCTGGAACTAATAAGTGGGAATCAAGTGCACTACTGCTTCTCTGGCGAGTGCTGGGGAAACGTGACGGTGGAGCAGCTACAATGCACTTGGGATCACTTTGTTCTTGGAATTTTTCAACACAGTGACTGCTGGAATTAGTTGTGTGTGGGAAATGTGTACGAATATTTTCATGATCAGCTGATGATTAGGACATTGTCTTTCATTCCTGGTTATAGGTAATCAAACATATGGACTGTTTGCTGTAAGTAAATATGTATTTGGGTTTGGAGCAACAATGTCATCAACCTTATCCCCCCCTTCATTAGTTCGGTTGTACACGTGCACAAGAAAGAAACTGGTTGTGAACTGTGGGTAAAAGGACTGAAGACAAGGTGCACCACTCAGTTTCAGAAGAGTGGTAAGACATGTTGATTTCTTTGAAGATCAGGTGCTGTGACTCTGGAGTGGTCCCATATGTGCCCCACATCCTGGCAAGGATTTGTCAAGCACAATGTTTACAATGGTAACAGTTGATGAAATGGACCTTCTACCATCATGTTCTTTGAAGAGCACCACAGAGTGGTACTGTAAGGTTGCCAATGTGCAATTTGGTCTGTCCTCCCAAGCCCCAGAGCATTTGCCATAATATTCCTCGGGGCTCTGCTGCAGATACTTTATGTAAAGATATACATTTGGAATTAAAAAAACTGGATGATGCCACTGAGTGCGGGGATGGGGGTAACGTCTTGCCATACAAGATGAAAAGTGGATTATTCAACATTTTGTTTGGGATAGAAAACTGTCTTGTCTACTTTTTTGGGGGGTTAGTGGTGTCTGTTAGATTATAGATGCATCACTTGCACCAGAATCAATGTGTGCTTGGCAAGGATTATCTGGAGCCTCAGAACTGGAAGGAAGAATGTTGTTATAGGGAGGAAGAATTACCAAGCTACTGGAAATATGCAGGTTTGATTAGTCAGCCACATGAGAATAGAGGACAATTATATTTTTCTTGAGATGTGCTAAACCCACCACGTATTCAGAGAGCACCAAATTTACTCTGAATAGGGGGGCCTTCAAATAGGTACGATGTCAGTCAGTTAAACATATCGAATTCAATAACTGGGGTAGGGGAAAGATCTAGTAAAGAGCGAACATCCTCAATTTTTCTCTATTTAATTTTTTTTAAATTTTATGTTAAAAATGGGTTGGCATTTGTGCTTAAGAGCCTTTGTTCAAACAAACAGCGGAAACATTAAATACAATTTCCTTTATGGTATAACAGAATGCGCTCCACTCCACACACTACTACTACAATATGAAGTGGTCTTGTTCTTGCAACTGATAGCAATGATAACACTAATACGTTTGGTGAACTTGCAAAAGCATCAAGATATGACAAATTGTAAAATGTTCCTCTTCCAATTCTAGTCTGTGATTTTTCTTCACTCTATGAGTATTTGTGATGCGCCACCTACCAGAGTGAAAGACAAGTGAAACGGAAGAATAGCCCGACTCATTTGTATTAACAGGTGGCCTCTCTTCCCCTTACTTTTGATTGCCGTCTGAGATGAAATGGCTAAATGTGTTGCTGTTGCCAAAAGTGATGCCTAGCAGTAAAAGTGATGACCCCATTTATTGTCACCTTTCAATGAAATAACATGATCTGTAGTGGAGGGCCACCCCCTAACATGGTTTCCTCTAGATTCAGCACCAAACCTGCTTTTAGGCATTTCCCACATTTTCTCTCTGCCTGATCCCTTTAGTGTTCTAAAGAGTCCGCCTATATATTCTGGCATTGAGGACTGTTGGAAATGGCCCTTTTTGCAGGGTTATCCCCAAACTTTTTGCCTTGTTCCTCCTATTTTTTTAGGTCTGTTTTTTTCTGGTTTATTGTCTCTGCGCACTTTACCACTGCTAATCAGTGCTAAAGTGCAAGTGCTCCCTATAGAAATTGTGCTGTTGACTGGTTTATCCATGATTGGCATATTTGAATTACTGGTAAGTGTGAGAAAGTAGCCTCTTTCTAGCCTTGTTACCCCCACTTTGGGCCTGTTTGTGAGTGTATGTCAGGGTGTTTTCACTGTCTCACTGGTATCCTGCTTGCCAGGGCCCAGTGCTCATAGTGAAAACCCTATGTTTTCAGTATGTTTGTTATGTGTCACTGGGACCCTGCTAGTCAGGACCCCAGTGCTCATAAGTTTGTGACCTATAGGTATGTGTTCCCTGTGTGATGCCTAACTGTCTCACTGAGGCTCTGCTAACCAGAACCTCAGTGGTTATGCTCTCTCTTTACAAATTGTCACTAACAGGCTAGTGACCAATTTTACCAATTTACATTGGCTTACTGGAACACCCTTATAATTCCCCAGTATATGGTACTGAGGTACCCAGGGTATTGGGGTTCCAGGAGATCCCTATGGGCTGCAGCATTTCTTTTGCCACCCATAGGGAGCTCTGACAATTCTTACACAGGCCTGCCACTGCAGCCTGAGTGAAATAACGTCCACGTTATTTCACAGCCATTTTACACTGCACTTAAGTAACTTATAAGTCACCTATATGTCTAACCTTTACCTGGTAAAGGTTGGGTGCTAAGTTACTTAGTGTGTGGGCACCCTGGCACTAGCCAAGGTGCCCCCACATTGTTCAGGGCCAATTCCCCGGACTTTGTGAGTGCGGGGACACCATTACACGCGTGCACTACATATAGGTCACTACCTATATGTAGCTTCACAATGGTAACTCCGAATATGGCCATGTAACATGTCTAAGATCATGGAATTGCCCCCTCTATACCATCCTGGCATAGTTGGCACAATCCCATGATCCCAGTGGTCTGTAGCACAGACCCTGGTACTGCCAAACTGCTTTTTCAGGGGTTTCAATGCAGCTGCTGCTGCTGCCAACCCCTCAGACAGGCTTCTGCCCTCCTGGGGTCCAGCCAGGCCTGGCCCAGGATGGCAGAACAAAGGACTTCCTCTGAGAGAGGGTGTTACACCCTCTCCCTTTGGAAAATGGTGTGAAGGCAGAGGAGGAGTAGCCTCCCCCAGCCTCTGGAAACGCTTTCATGGGCACACATGGTGCCCATTTCTACATAAGCCAGTCTACACCGGTTCAGGGGCCCCTTAGCCCTGCTCTGGCGCGAAACTGGACAAAGGGAAGGGGAGTGACCACTCCCCTGACCTGTACCTCCCCTGGGAGGTGCCCAGAGCTCCTCCAGTGTGCTCCAGACCTCTGCCATCTTGGAAACAGAGGTGCTGCTGGCACACTGGACTGCTCTGAGTGGCCAGTGCCATCAGGTGACGTCAGAGACTCCTTCTGATAGGCTCCTTCAGGTGTTGCTAGCCTATCCTCTCTCCTAGGTAGCCAAACCCTCTTTTCTGGCTATTTAGGGTCTCTGTCTCTTGGGATTCCTTAGATAACGAATGCAAGAGCTCATCCGAGTTCCTCTGCATCTCTCTCTTCACCTTCTGCCAAGGAATCGACTGCTGACCGCGCTGGAAGCCTGCAAAACTGCAACATAGTAGCGAAGACGACTACTGCAACTCTGTAACGCTGATCCTGACGCCTTCTCGACTTTTTTCCTGGTGGTGCATGCTGTGGGGGTAGTCTGCCTCCTCTCTGCACTAGAAGCTCAGAAGAAATCTCCCGTGGGTCGACGGAATCGTCCCCCTGCAACCGCAGGCACCAAAGAACTGCATCACCAGTGCCTTGGGTCTCCTCTCAGCACGACGAGCGAGGTCCCTTGAATCCAGCAACTCTGTCCAAGTGACTCCCACAGTCCAGTGACTCTTCAGTCCAAGTTTGGTGGAGGTAAGTCCTTGCCTCCCCACGCCAGACTGCATTGCTGGGAACCGTGACTTTTGCAGCTACTCCGGCCTCCGTGCACTTCCGGCGGAAATCCTTTGTGCACAGTCCAGCCTGGGTCCACGGCACTCTAACCTGCATTGCACGACCTTCTAAGTTGTTCTCCGGCGACGTGGCACTCCTTTGTGCGACTTCGGGTGAGCACCGTTTCACGCATCCTCGTAGTGCCTGTTTCTGGCACTTCTGCGGGTGCTGCCTGCTGCTGAGAGGGCTCCTTGTCTTGCTCGATGCCCCCTCTGTCCCCAGATGCAATTGGCGACATCCTGGTCCCTTCTGGGCCACAGCAGCATCCAAAAACACTAACCGCACGATTTGCAGCTAGCAAGGCTTGTTGGCAGTCTTTCGGTGGGAAAACACTTCTGCACGACTCTCCACGGCGTGAGGGATCCGTCCTCCAAAGGGGAAGTCTCTAGCCCTTGTCGTTCCAACAGAAACCTAAGCTTCTACTGTCCAGTAGCAGCTCCTTTGCACCCACAGCTGGCATTTCCTGGGCATCTGCCCATCTCCGACTTGCTTGTGACTTTTGGACTTGGTCCCCTTGTTCCACAGGTACCCTCGACTGGAAATCCATCGTTGTTGCATTGTTGGTTTGTGTCTTTCCTGCAGAATTCCCCTATCACGACTTCTATGTCCTTTGGGGAACTTTAGTGCACTTTGCACTCACTTTTCAGGGTCTTGGGGTGGGCTATTTTTCTAACCCTTACTATTTTCTAATAGTCCCAGCGACCCTCTACAAGGTCACATAGGTTTGGGGTCCATTCGTGGTTCGCATTCCACTTTTTGGAGTATATGGTTTGTGTTGCCCCTATCCCTATGTGTCCCCATTGCATCCTATTGTAACTATACATTGTTTGCACTGTTTTCTAATACTATTACTGCATATTTTGGTATTGTGTACATATATCTTGTGTATATTTGCTATCCTCATACTGAGGGTACACTCTGAGATACTTTGGCATATTGTCATAAAAATAAAGTACCTTTATTTTTAGTATATCTGTGTATTGTGTTTTCTTATGATATTGTGCATATGACACTAGTGGTACTGTAGGAGCTTCACTCGTCTCCTAGTTCAGCCTAAGCTGCTCTGCTAAGCTACCATTATCTATCAGCCTATGCTGCTAGACACCCTATACACTAATAAGGGATAACTGGGCCTGGTGCAAGGTGCAAGTACCCCTAGGTACTCACTACAAGCCGGTCCAGCCTCCTACAGTAAGTCCCTATTAAAGTGCACTAGAGGTGCCCAGAGCCTGTGAATCAAATGCTACTAGTGGGCCTGCAGCACTAGTTGTGCCACCCACATTAGTAGCCCTGTAAACATGGCTCAGACCTGCCACTGCAGTGTCTGTGTGTGCAGTTTCAGAATGCCAATTCGACTTGGCAAGTGTACCCACTTGCCAGGCCTCAACCTTCCCTTTTACTACATGTAAGGCACCCCTAGGTATCCTCAGGGGCCGGGTGCACTGTATGTTTAAGGTAGGACATATACTAGTGTGTTTTATATGTCCTAACAGTGAAATACTGCCAAATTCGGTTTTCATTGTGCAAGGCCTATCTCTCTCATAGCATGGGGGCTGCCTTTAAATATCCTTAAAGCGCAGATTCCCTTTGAGAGCAGATACAAATTTGGAGTTTAGGGTCTCTGAACTCACAATTTAAAAATACATCTTTTAGTGAAGTTGGTTTTTAAATTGGCTGTTTGAAAATACCACTTTTAGAAAGTAGGCATTTTCTTGCTTATACCATTCTGTGACTCTGCCTGTTTGTGGACTGTCTGTCTGGGTCAGTTTGACAGTTGGGCTGTCTTGCACCTCTCTAGACAGTGACACAAAAGGGGGCGGGAGTGTAGCCTGCATATCCTGATGAGTCATCTGAGCTAGAGAGGAGGGAGGAGTGGTCGTTCACACCTGAAAGGACTGTGCCTGTCCTCACACAATGCAGTCTCCGACCCACTGGTGTGCGTCTGGGGCCTGGCCTGGACAAGGAAGGATCTTGCAAACACTTGAGACTTTGCTTTGAAGTTTGCCAACTTCAAAGGCAGAACTGGGTATAAGAAGAAGACCCAAAACCCCAGACTTTTAGAATCTTTCTGGAATCAAGAGGAGCCTCTGAAAGGAGAAGAGATGAAGAGCTGAAGGAGAAGTACTGTCCCTTTGCTGTGCTGCTTTGCTGGACTGGCTTGCAGTTGCTACTTCTGCCTGGAAAGAGTGCAAAGGGTGAACTTTGCTGTGTGTCCTGCTTGAGAAAATTCTCCAAGGGCTTGGAGTAGAGCTTGCCTCCTGTTGGTAGTCTAAGGGACACCAAAGACTTCAGTTTCCTCGATCTGCAGCACTGGGAACTGGGAGTTTCGTGCTGTTCAAGAGGAGAAACCACTGTGACGCCGCCAACGACGCCGCTGGCCTGCACCGTGACCTGCCGACGCCACACGGAGTCGCATTGCCCTGCTTTGCACTGTGACCCTGGTCTCACCGACGCCATCATCGGATGACTTTACCTAGCCGCTGCTCACATCGCGACCTGTGGGCCCTGCACTCCGGCATCGCTTGCTCACACCGCAGCCTGGGCATCCCCGACAACACCGCTCCTGCTGACACCGGCGCTGCTGCCTGCACTGTGGCCTGTGGACACCGCTCGTGAGGTACACGAAGCACCATCCCATCCTGCACTGCAGCCCCAGTCCACCGACGCCAGCACCATGGACTCCTGTATTGTCACTAGGCATACTGCCTGCACTGTGGTCTGTGGACACCGCTCGTGAGGGTCACAAAGCATCGCCCCGTCCCGCACCGCGGGCTTGGGCCTACCGACGACAGCGCTTCAGCAACGACGATGCCGCTGCCTGCACCGTGACCAGTAGACACCGCACGTCGCACCGCCCCGCTTCACACTGCAGCCCTGGTCTCACCGATGCTGCTGGACGCCGTCACCGAGCCGCTGCCTGCACCATGACCTGTGGGCACCCCACGTCGCATCATCCTGCTTCGCACTGCAGCCCCGTCGCCATCCATGCCAGCGCACCTGACTTCATCAGCCTGGAGTTCGATCTGCAACGCGTGGGACCTCAAGGGCCCGACGACTCCTGCACCGACTCCGAACCGACACAGCGATGTCAGTGATGCCGCTCTCCGGAGCTCACCGTGAGGATCACAACGCCCTGCAAGTCCAAGGTACTGTTTGCGGGTCTTCCCGACACCGTAGCTGGCCCACAACGCTGCAGCCGGCCTGAACTGTTGGTTTTGTTGATCACAATGCCGTGATAGCCCCAGGTGGAGCTAGCGACTTCAAGGAACTGTCGTTTTGAGTAAATCTTGCAGAATTCATATTTCTCTTACTGTATGTTGGATTTTTGTCGTATTTGGTCTTGTTTTATATAGATAAATAATGGCTATTTTTCTAAAACTGGTGTGGTGTCCTTTTGTAGTGTTTTCACTTATTACTGTGTGTTATGTGCAAATACTTTACACATTGCTTCTGAGATAAGCCTGACTGCTCGTGCCAAACTACTAAGGGGGTGAGCAGGGGTTATCTGAGCGGGTAACTCCCTTATCCTGACTAGAGTGAGGGTCCCTACTTGGACAGGGTGCAAACCGACTGCCAACTAGACACCCCATTTCTAACATGGACATTGAGGAAAAGGCGCAAAGGTAAGAAAACGAAACCACAAATAAAAGATTTCAAGGTAATTGCCCCAAAATTACCTTATCTTTCTGCATTGTTAACTGAATCTAGATAAGGGTGAAACAAAAAAAATGCCTATCTGGAATCAATTTGAAAGGAGACAAGCCAGGGCTCCATTATCATGCTCAGAGGAGCCAAAAAATAACAAAGGTGTAATCTACTAGTGTGGGCTATTGTGGGACACAGCGCTGTCTACCTCGAAGGGCCAGTGCTCTTTTCTTAGCTTCGGAACCTGCTGCCTGTCTAGCCATATTTCTTTCTCTTCTTCACCGTACAAAGAAGTTGAATAAAGGCCGATTCAGTTCTCTAATTACACTTATTAGGGCTATTTTCGAAAAATAATTGCTAGTTTTCAAATATTTAACTTAAAACTAAATTAACTATAGTTATGTAATCTGAAGACTGGCACAATGGGATATATGTGTGATTTAAAAATGATACCAGGCAGAAGTCTGAGAATCGGAGTTGACTGTGCTCGTCATTCATGCTGGGACGCAGGGGTATGTACACTACCAGCTGCACATTTAGTTTAAATGGCTTTTTACATTGAAATAGTTTCCTTTTCACCACCATATTGACTCACATTTGCTGGGAAGTGGGGCAAAGAGATACAGGAACACCAAGTAAATGCATATGTTATGAAACGGAGAAACTTTTATCTATTATTTGTATTTTTACCATGTAAAGAAATAGGAATGAGAAACATACACGACAGATAAAGAGGTAAAGTGAGAAAAAGACACTGAAACGTAAGAAGACAAAGCGAAGTGCACAAAAAGGATCAAAATTGCCACAGAAAATAGGAAAACATTATTAAACATATACATCAACATGTGTCTATGTAAACGCAGAGAAAGACTGCTTGGTATCAATATGTAAGACTAAAAAATAGGAAAGATAAAAATAAAGTCATAAATAGAAAGATAGTTGGATTAACAAACTGATAAATAAACAGCAGGCCCCACAACAGTACAGCTCACAAACAACATTTTATTGCCCAGATTTTGCAAGCACAGCAACGAAGAAGCATCGGAGGCAAAGCCCATGCAGAAGCAGAACTAGTCTCATTGCGTAACTAAACACCCACAAGATGTAGCACATGCCCAGTAAAGGAAGCAGAACCGGCCACACAACCTGCCACGAGGACTAGGGTGGAGGACTCAGTACAATCAAAATCCAACAAGCAGTTCATGCTGGACGACGGAAGAGCAGCAATACAAGCTCATACAGTGCTTCCCCGAAGAGGACCACGCTTGCGTAAACGCAGTGCCTTAAATGGGAAGGTACGGTTAGAATCTCACTAGATACACTTATATTATTTGGCAGGGAAAGTCCCAGCACTTCTCAGAAAGGATGCACTACGATCAGTAGAGAACTACCGGCACCACTCTAGGGAAAAGGTATTTTAGGACAACACTGAGTACGTGCACTTCTATCGAGTTTTAAATACTGCCAGTGGTTAATTTCTACATAAAAACGTGCCAGTGCTCAAAGCCCCCCTCTTAAACACGCGGCTGCAGCAATTAAATGTGCGAACACAGAATACTGAGGCAGCGTAATCCTGAAGGCATCTCGGGCGTCTTCAATCAATTTACAGCCACTTCCTGCCCCTTCAGCGCACTCTTACTGCTTTATTCTTTCTCCAATTGTGACGCATTTTCGTTTTTCTCTTCCTCCGTCTTTCCCACATGTGTCTTTTGCTCATAGTAAATGCTTGAGGCTGAAAAATAAGTGCCGGGCTTCAAAAATAAGTGCCGGTGCTCCGCATCGGAAACAACAAGCACAAATTAGGCACTGTATACTGCATAAAACAAGCAGATGCAAGTGGGAGAAGCCGACCATGAAGCAGAGCAGCCAGAAGGTCTTCACTCTACCGACCCAAGACAGGCTACATGTACACATGGACTCCACGGTCTCCAAACCGCACTCTAAATGGAAATCAAAAACAAAACACTCCACAAAAACTGCTCAAAACACAGGGAACAAATGTACTGTAGTCATGACGGTGTATAAAAGGGTAAGATGCCCTAACTAAGGGAATAAGGGCACACCCATGCAGCATTAGCCATTTAACAAGTGATTGTCAGCACTATCTTTCCATAACCTAATCATGGGGGTCCACTCTCAAGCCTTTCTGTCCAGTCCAGAAAAAGGGTAGGAACAGTAACATCAGCAAACGGACAAAGCCCTGTAAATGCTGCAGCCTCATTTGCCTAACTCGATCTACTCTCCAGGTGAAGTGTAGTATCTTAGAATAGCGTAGGGCAGAAAGATGGTCCGGACCAGCCCAAAAATGTCTTTTCATATTTGGAGGCTACTGGATAGAATAAAACAAGATGGGCAAAGGCACTTGCTTGATTTGGTCTCAGAAAGGGGTGGAAAGATAAATGCAAACATTATGTGTAAGTATTTATAAGAGTTAGGAAAGGCCAACACATATAAATATCAGCTAGAGTTATGGCAACTGATATGTTTTAGCGTTGGATGGCAAAATACAACCCCTTGATTTGTTGAGGAAATACAACTCCAAGACAGAATGCCCTGCCTTAAGTTTCTCTATCATAGGGATGGTATGGTGGAAGAGTATCCACAAATAGGGTGTCTTCTGGATTTCGCACTTTCCCTTAAAATTCAACTCTGAATCAGGACCAACACTATATAATGGGTTTGAAAGTTCTCCAACAGGGAACTGAAGAACAAGTTACTTACCATTGGTAATGCCGTATCTGGTTGAGACTCTAGCTAGCTGCATATTCCTTACCATATAATATTCCCCAAGTGTCAGATTGGATCTGGACATTTTGAGTGGTACCCCCTGTGCTGCTAGGTAGTGCTGTTCAGCTCTGCATTGGCATAGTCAGTGTGCCGACATCAGTGACTTTTCATGACTTTCCATGCCAGAAGCATGGAGCCAGAAAGAAGACTGACTTACTGGTGTGCAGTGCTAAGGTCCTCCAAAGCGGGGGAAGCCCTACTGAATTAGTTTGCAGAGGCAGAGGATGGGTAAGAAATCTGCGGCTAGAGAGAGTCTCTACCAGTGAATGCGTTACGGAAGGTAAGTAACTTGTTCATCTGATAGAAACTTCTAGTTACCGATTGCTAACCTTAGTATAGATACCCGAGGAATACTTTCCCAAAGGTGGGTCTGCAAACTGATTTAGACTAAAAAGTCCCACAGGACTGAATGGGCGAAATGCCTGTTGTGACAATCTGACCATCCAGGAAGTAGTGCTTAGTGGACATATGCAAGGACGCCCATGATACTGCCTGGAAGATGTCCAGGACAGGGTTTCCACATACTAATGCAAAGGTCACAGCCTTGCCTCTGGTAGAATGAGCACACAAGCCCTCAGGAGGTAGCTTCTTGGCCAATGCGTAGCAGATCTTGATGCAGAACACTATCCATTGTGAGATGGTCCATTTCTGCACCATCCTCACTTTCTTAGCCCCCACGTATTCCACAAAGAGTTGCATGTCCACCCTGAACTGGTGTGTGGTCAATGTAGAACAACCGCACTCTTTTTGGATCCAGAGGGTGCAGTCTCTTCTCTTCATGGACAAGTGAGGCGGAGGAGGCAAGGTGATGTTGTGGCCTACATGAAAGTGTGCAACAACCTTTGGTAGCAAAGAAGCATGAGTTTGCAAACCAGTTTGTCTGGTGGAAAAGGTGGTTTAAGGAGGTTTGGACAGAGAGGACCTGCAGCTCACTGACCCTCCTGGCCAATGTTATGGCCACTAGAAAGGCAGTTTTGAGAGTCAATAAGCAAAGTGGGCAGATATGTAATGGCTGAAAGGAAGCGTACATGACGAAGGTAAGGACCATGTTGAAATCCCATTGGGGCATTATGAATGGCATAGGGGGAAACAACCTAGTCACAACTGGTGACTTGAACAAAGGAGGTTGGTCCGGCGACCGCCAAAATGCTGAGATAGCAGACAAGTAAACTTGAACAGTGCCCAGAGCAGAGCCCTTCTGTGCCAAAGAAAGAACAAACAGTAGACCCTAGATAAGGGTGCAGGAAGGGGGTCAATCTGTCTGGATGTGCAAAAAGCCACAAATTTGTCCCAACAGCAGGCATATACCATCTTGGTGAAGGGGCGTCTGGCTGCCAAGATAATGTCACAGACTTCAAGTGGAAGGTCGAAAGTTATTTACTGTCACAGCTCAAACTCCATGCATGAAGGTGATGCCTGTTGCTGCGGCAGAAGGACCCCCTGAAGAGCCAGTCTGACTGAAGGTTTGATACTCATTCTCAATAGCTCTGCATATCAGTCTCTCCAAGCCCAATCTGGAGCCACAAGAATGACTTGGGCCTAGTTATTCCTGACCTTCTTGAGAACTCGTGCAGGAGTGCTATTGGCGAAAGACATGCAGGAGGCTGGAGGTCCACTGGAGGTGAAAAGCATCTACGAGCGAGAGCCTCCTTGGAAACTCCAGTATGCAAAACCTCTCACATTGCGCATTCTCAGAGTTGGTGAACAGATATAACCAAGACTCTTCTCATTCTTGAAAGAAACCTTGCACCACCTCCAGATGGAGACACCATATGTGATCCGCTAGGCATCAAAGGCTGAGTTGGCCTACCTTGGTGATCAGAGAGCCCGCTACGTATTGAACCAGCAGGGAAATGCATTGGCGTTCCAGCCATGTTTGGAGAAGCAGGACCTCTTAGCAAAGGGTCAATGACCCAACCCTACCCTGCTTGTTGCAGTACCACATTGCGTTGGTGTTGTCAGGGAAAACCTGCACCGGCCTTCTCCTTTTTGAAGGAAAAAGGCTTTCAATGCCAACCGGATCGTCTGGAGCCCCTGCAGATTGATTTGGGGGCCGGGCTCCACCGGAGACCAGATTTGTCTTATCTCCATCTCTCCCAGATTGCCACCTCAGCTCAGGAGTGATGCATTTATCACTATAGTCAACTCTGAAATTGAAAGGTAAAGGGGTCTACTGTTGACCCAACTGGAGTTTGTCAGCCACCACTGCAGGTCTGTTGCAGTTCCCTCTGAGATCTTACCCATGTCAGAGAGATTCCCCTGATGCAGTGCCCACTGGAACTTCAGGTCCTGCTGCAGAGCCCTCATATACCAATGAGCAAGTGCCACCATAAGGCTGCAGGAAACCATTAAGCCTAACAGTCTCAGAGTCAGCTTCACTGAAAGCCAAGATAGAGGAGAAATATATATATATATATATATATATATATATATATATATATATATATATATATATATACATATGTGTGTAAACTATAGCTCGCTCCCCTGCCATGCAGTTTTCTCAACAATACTTTTATTGCAAATGTTACAGTGATATTATCATAGAAGATGCTATGACTGATGTAATATGTGCGCACACACACAAATAAATATATATATATATTTATTTAATATATTTTGCCAATAACTTTGGCGCCCTTTTTTAAGAAAGTTTTGGGATGATTCGTGGAAGGGGGGGTGTGGGGGGGTCACAAAATACATTTTCCCCATGCAATTTCCTATTGGTATCTTAGACATGACTACAGCCCAAACTGCCGCATGAATTTACACCAAATGAAGCAGAAATGTAGCTCTTGCTCCAGAAAGAGCCCTTTCTATGATTTGGCGTAAATCCGTTTAGTAGTTTTTGAGAAATGAAATTGGTATATCAAGGCAGAGTCTAAGCACAGATCTCATGGTGAGATCTGATTGGCTATCAGCACTGTAACCAGACAGTGCTGGCAGCCATCTTGGGACACATATGCAAGATAGCACCCCACTGAAATGCATTATAGTGAATGACAGGTTTTGAGGGTCACAAAAATGAGAACATATAAAGGGTAATAACAGATTTTAGTTACAATATAAATATGTTGTTGATACCATTCTAATTTTAGGAATTGTGATGTGTCCTAGGGTGATTTTACCTTGTAAATAAGCGGTCTGCTGGGATTTCATGATTCATGTTAGATAGAAAACTGTTTTCTCTCAAACTTTGCCAGAAAAACAAATGTTTGCGGTGATCAGATTCAGAGTGTTGCTGGTGTTGTAGGGTACTCTATACAGGAGTTGCTCTCCACCTACGCTTGGGAACTACCCAGAGTTCTCTGCATGTGTGTGTGTGTGTATGTGTATGTGTGTGTGTATTCTAAAGTGCTCTGGAATCCTGCATGTGTGGGAGAGTTTAGTATTTATGACAAGACCAACTGGTATCCTAAACAAAAAACTAGAGATAATGCAGACTGCAACCTGTAAATGCAAGGTGGTAAACTCCACATTTGAATAGAAGACAGAAGGCACCACCTGTCCAACAAAAGACAACAGATCCTATCAATCCAACAGTGCAACGCAACAGGACAGAAGCCACCTATCAATAGAATAAAGCAGACTCCATTTTTCTAGAACAAGGTTGAACCACAATGAGATAGGGGTCCAACCCCCACAGACCAAGAAACCAGACCACACTTTCAATACAAGATGCAGCCTCCAAACTTCGACCTATTTGATATTGCTCCTGTCAGTCAATATGTCACTGGTAAGGTTTACATGGTTATGTGCTACTGATTTGTTTTTTCCTTCACCACAGTTACTGTCACATACTGCAGTGTCCCTTCCTCCCATATACTGCAATGCTCCTCCTGTTTTCTTAGAATGTAACACATACTGCAGTGTCCCTTCTTCCCATATACTGCAATGCTCCTCCTGTTTTCTTAGAATGTAAGAAACCTTAAAATCATGTGACCCCCCCCATATGCCCACTGATTTGTATTTTAACCTCTTCCCCTAAGAAATCTGCACTATAGGATACTTGCAAAATCGAATAACATTTGACAGAGAAACAAAGGTCTGTGGCACCCATTTTATTGTAGTAATTTCTGAACCAGGGTGAAATCCTGACGTTTCTCTCTTGTTTTAATGTGACATGCACTAACAAGCACAATTTCTGAATAACATCAGTGCAGTCTCTCATACGTGAGAGGCTCAGGTGGAACTAACCAGCTGAAAATATTACATCATCAAGTCGATGGTAAGGTGCAAATTAAATATATGTTCCTCACACTAGGAAAACCACTGCCTTGTATACCAAAGAAACAATACATGTGATTGATCTGTTACATGCTAAACCCCTCTGATGGCTTTTATCAAGAATTGCAGCCAATATATTAACAAGATATTCCTGACCTCTTTTCATCAAAACCTTCAGTAAAACCCTAGAGTAGTGTCTACACTCTCTTTCCAGGCAGCTTAAATCAAAAAAGATATTTCTCGTCATATCGTACTTAGGTGTTGCTTAAATGAAGAAGGTACTCGCATGTAAAGCTGTATGGCATTTCAATATAGACAAAACGAAAAGGGTATTAATCTTAATCCTAACCAATAAGACCCTCTCTCTCTGCATAGCATTGCTTTCCACTATTTCAATCACCCATCGCCTTTAAGTCACTCGGGCCATTACAGAAAAAGAGCAACCATGTGGAAATTATCCCTGCCACAAAAAGACCACCTCAGTTGACACTATTAAGCCACATGCCTTCGGAGAGGAACACAAAGCAAATCGAGACCTGTGAAGCACTAGTGGTGAGTCCCTGTGAAAACTATGGGGGTCATTTTGACCTCAGCGGTCTTTTGCCAAGACCGCCGAGGGACCGCCGTGCGGAAGACCGCCAGTGGTGGCGGTTTGGCGCTCGGCGTTTTATGACTGTTGGCAGCTCTCCGTCCTTTTTCGGACGGAGAGCCGCCAACAGCCATACTGGTTGGCGGCGGGGAAGTGGAGGTTGCTCCACCTCCACCCCAACAGAACACCGCCCACCGAATCACGTCCTGTGTTGACGGTGTGGTGTCGGTGGAGCAGCCCCCATGGTTCCTTTCCCCTCCCGAGGATCGACAGACCAGGTAAGTCGATCATCCGCTAGGGGAGGGGGGGGTGTTGTGTGCGTACATGGGGGTGTGCGTGTGTGTATGTAGAGGGGGTGTGTGAGTGCGTGTATGCTTGCGTGGGTGTTGTGTGTTTGGGAATGAGTGCGTGTATGTCTGTGGGTATGTCTGTATGGATGTGTGCGTGTATGTTTGAATGTGGGTGTGCGTGTCTGTGTGTGTGGATGTTGGCATGTATGTCGGTGTGTGTGCGTGTATGTGTGTTGGTGGTGCCTGAGTGCGTGTCGTGTGTGAGTGAGTGATGTGATGTTGGGGGTCGGGGTGGGGAGGGGGGCCCTGCCACCTTTGGGGCGTGGCAGGGGTGGTGGGGGGTGTAGGGGAGGGAGTCAGGGTGGGGGAGACCCCTATCAGTGCCAGGGAAGCAATTCCCTGGCACTGATAGTGCTTACCGCCATGGATTTTATGGCGGTTTCAAACCGCATGAAATCCATGGCGGTCAGCCGGGTCCAAATACCGCCGGCGGCATAGTGACGGCCGCCGGGCTGGAGACCCAGGTCTCCAGCCCGGCGGGCGGAACGGTGAACCGGCGGATGACCTTGGCGGTAACCGCCATGGTCATAATTAAAAAAAAAAGACCGCCAGCCTGTTGGCGGTCTTACCGCCGCTTCTCCGACTTCCGCCAGGGTCAAAATGACCCCCTATGTCTTAGCATAATGTACAGAGATTCACTTAGACACCAAAGGCGATGGTTGGAAATCTGTAAATGAATGTTAAACTCAGACAATTAATCTGTGTAGGATTTCATTCTACTGTTTCATGCTGATTTGCTCCCCTAAATAATAATGAGAATGAAGCAATGATGCCCTCTATTCATGGTGTTAAAAACTGGAAATACCATCTCAACCACTGGTAATTGACACCCACAGTTATAGTTATGAGCCCACGCCAGGGAGAAAAGTGAAAAATGAGAGGAAGGGCAATTAACAACTTCTAACACCCAACAGCACGTGAATAATAATGTTATGCACACCCAGCTCTCTAGTATCACCACAAAAAAAGTAAAGAATTATGCCCACTTCCTCTACCTGTTTCATGTGCATGCCATCAAACATAGAATGAAAGCAAACAACAGCATTTAGTGCTAGGAATTTTAAACCTTCTCTTTTATTGCCCCATTATCTGCATTTCATACATGGTTCTGCGAAAAGCAAAAATAGCTTTTATTTTTTGTAAAGTGGTAGTATCTCTTGGTGCTGTAAATAAGTGTTCCTATCATCTAATTTAATGATTTCCAATTTATTGAACTCGAAAGGATGAAAGACTCAGTGGCCTTCCCAGGTAATTTCCGCTGCTTAGATTATTTAAATCAGTTCTATCCATGATTTTTTTGCTGCCTATGGGTCTTGATTAGAAGTGCCCCAAAGGGATAGGTGGTAAATATCAGGTGTGATAAAGTTCACCTATTACCAGTACCACCCATGAAAACAGGGCACAACATGAAGATTTTGGTAATAGCACACGAAAACCCACAAGCCACGGTATTTATATATCAGGAGATGCTGACTTTATTGCACGCAGTAGAATTCTGCACAACTTGTAAATTCCAATCTATCACAAATCAGGAATTTGCACAGGGATAAGGATTTACCGGGGCACTTGTAATCAGCTCTTTCTATACAGCTCTTTCTATACAGTTCAGATTCACAAACATCACTTATAGAACCTAATAAAACTTAAATGACCCTGTCAACTTTCCTTACGCAGTTGATCTTGTTAGACCATTAAGTTTGATTAGAATTCTATAGCGACTCAATTGCTTTGAACTAGAAGTGCACCAGCATGTCAGACACCGTCACATCAAGCAGCAGCTAATGACCCCATGCATATTACCTCCTCCTGTAGGTACAATACCTGGGGTTGGAGTGGCTTCTAGGGGCGGTGGCACCCGACAAAGAGAAGAGAGTTACAGAGAGAAAGTGGGAAAGGTGGGGAGAAAAAACACAGAATGGATAAGGTGAAATCACAGACAACAGAGATTGGGACCATGCAGTCACTACACCAAGAGATGCTGCATGCGAATCAGCAGGACAGGCAATACTGAACATTTGAAAAAAGAGGGTAAATGTTAAGAGCTACTAGTAGTAGTCAAAAACCTGTCTGTACGTGATGAGAACAATTTACATTTTAGTATCTCTCAAAAGTGCTCAGTGTTTCTACTCAGTACTATAGTGAGCATACACAACTAATTAGTAATGTGTACATTGAAGACTGTCACTAAAAGGACGTTATAGCTGAATTTTTAAAGGACCTAGCATAGGCATCCCCTTTCAGCACATAGACCAAGCTATAAGTATAGCATATGCTTAAGCACTGAGAGGCTGGGTAGGTGTTTTGAAGAAGGAAGAGCGAGTATCTGATTTATCATCAAGGTAATTTGTAGGTCTGGCCACAGTCGGCTTTATTTTCTATAAGTACAGAGTACAAGTACAGAGTGGGTTTTGCTTCAGATTCCTTCAGTCGTTGACTTATATGCATATTTCACTGTTTTCCACTGAACAGATGGGCCGTACATCAATGCCATGGCTTTTTGAGGACGTTACAATGCCCCATTTGTGCTCCTATTAGATTTTAGTGATGAGGACAATACGTTATTTCGCTGGACTGCAGATGTACATGTCAGATTAAACCCACTGTTTGTTCTTTGTTGTATTTGCACTGTTTACAAAACAATATTCGAAACGCTGATTTGTGGCTTTTTTGTTTATGAGGTTCCCGCTGTTTGTTTGCATTAATCTTCCATTAACACACAGTGCTTTCACTAACTGCACCTGCACATGTTTTCTGATTACTGCTATGATAACATGTTTGGCTTTCAGCTTTTTCGTATACAAAGCAAAGCTGTGCATAGATACAGGCTTTCTTAAAGATGCAATAAAAATGTTCAAACTTAGTCAAAAAGATCTACTAAGCAATATTTTGCTGTGTATCCATCTTAGGTTAACCCAGTACAACACCAACTTCATCTTCAGGCTCCTTTTCATAATTCCCCCCGGGAGAGTGAAGAATAACTGCTAATGTACTGTGTTCCTTAAAGATGAGGGACTGCTACCAACTTACACATGCTGTTTGGTTTAATTACTCTCTCATTAAAGCATGGTACTATTCACCAAATACCCTTGCATGCTCACTTGTTACATTCTGCTGTCGTGGTAACATACAAGACAAAGTATTTGTGTTTACAAAGCAAAGAAGTGCACACACACATATGCTTTCTTAAAAATGAAGATAGGACACCTTTTCAAAAGTATCTACTAGGCAATATTTGGCTGCATATCATTAGACTCATTTTCATAATACTCTTCTGAGGGTACACATATACTATCCAAATGCAGTCTGTTCTTCAAAGGTGCTAGCTCCATATTGTTGCAGCTTCAGTCCAAAATTTTGCTTCATTACAGGTTTTTTGTACTAGTATAGCTGGGGCAACACACACGAAGTCGCCCAACTATTACTAATCACTTCCTCTAATAAAAAAGCATACCTATTCACTTTGCAAATGCAAATTCTGTCGTTCTTTTTCAACTGGTTATGAGCCAAATTACACATCCCTAAAAATGCTGGGAGTGGACGACAGCATATGTTTAACCAGACTTCAAGCAAACAGATTACATAGAACATCTAGGCCAAACACTGCACTGTAATAGGAACATGCATCCAAGGAACAATGCTTAACGTATACCCAGAAGCTCCCTTACAGATCTGCTAAATGCCTCTGGAAATAGATACATGCCTGTAGAAATTCCCTGATGCCTCCTTGGCTTAGGTGAAATGAATGATAAGATTAAAAGGTTTTTGAACTTCCCACTCGTCAGGGGCTATGGGACTATCCACCTAGCAATAGTAGCATTTGTTGCTTTCTTGACTGAGGTTAAACCACTTTCATGTAAAGATTACCTTGCGTCTGAAAGGTACTTGTTTTTCAAATAGGATTTTAGGGCCTTGGGAAAGTTCAGGTTGTTTAGAATTTCCTCGGCCTCGAGGGAATATTAGGTTTTGGTTGAACAACCAGAAAGGAAAATGTTACTTACTCAGTAGACATCTGAGCATGGCATGTAGTGCTGTAGATTCACATGCTTTGCATAAATCCACCACCTAGTGTTCGGCTCAGAGTGTTGAAAGTTGTTTTTGTTTTGAAGAATCTTTTGAGATTGTTTTCCCGCAGGAGGGTGAAGTAAGGAGTGTATATATATATATATATATATATATATATATATATATATATATATATATATATATATATATATATATATATATATATATATATAAAGAAAAAGGATGTCTATGCAGTTTATATACATGTGTGCAATATTTGTGAAATAATGCCACTACAATGACCACAGGCTTCCAGGGAGGAGGAAGGGCACATGTGAATCTACAGCACTACGTGCCACGAACAGATGTCTACTGGGTAAGTAACATTTTCCATTCAATGGCATGTGTGGTTGTAGATGCACACGCTTTGCACAGACTGTAAAGCAGTCCCCTCCAAGTAAGCGGTGGCTAGCCTGTAGGAGTTGGAGTAGCTTGAGAAAGTGTCCTGAGCACCGCTTGGCCAACATTAGCTTGTTGCCGTGCTAAAACATCTACACATTAGTGCTTAGTAAATGTTCTTGGTGTAGACCACGTCGCAGCTTTACAAATATCTACTATTGGAATGTTTCCTAAAAAAAGCCATAGAAGCACCTTTTTTCTGGTAGAATCTGCTCTAGGAGTAATTGTCTTTTGGCTTTAGGTTAGCAAGTCTGAATACACTTGACTATGCATCTAGCTACACAAGTTTTTGAAATTGGATTGCCTTTGTGAGGCATTGAAAATGCACAAAAAGCTGTTCAGAATTTCTAAAACTTTTAGCCCTATCAATGTAATACATAAGAGCCCTTTTTACCAACTAATGTGCGAAGAGCTCTTTCAGCGACTGAGGGCCTCATTACGAGTTTGGCGGGCGGTGGAGACCACCTGCCATACTTGCGCGCCCGGAAGACCGCCACTTTGGTATTCTGCCTGCTTGACCTATTATGGGTTTCCTGCTGGCCCAGAGAGAAACTACCCACAGCATTGATGCTAGCTCGTAATAGAGCCGGCGGCAATATTGCAGTGCATCAGGAGTGACAGCACACATCGCGCTTTTCACTGCTTGTAAATCAGGCAGTGAAGAGCGCGATGGAGCTACCCATGGGGACACCCTGCACCGCCCATACCAAGTGCATGCAAAGGCTGGCAGACAGGCTGTAATTCCCAGGGCAGATCTGGTAGCAGCGCTGCCCTGGTGGATACAGACCGCTGGCACTGCCAGGTTTTCAGGCGGCGCAAATGTAGCGGTGCTGGAGGTCCGACCATGGCGCTTTCGCCACCGTCGTAATATGAAGGCTGGACAGTCAAATTGGCGGTAGGCCGACCACCACTGCAAGTCTGAAGGTCCTAGGACCACCAGACTCGTAATGAGGGCCTAAGTCTGGTTGTGGGGAAAAAAACAGGTAACTCAATTGATTGGTTAATGTGAAATAGTGAAACTGCTTTTGGAAGGAATTTAGCGTTTGTTCTAAGAACTACACCATCTTTGTGTACGTGGAAGAAAGGTGCTTCTAAATTTGGAGCTTGTATTTCACTTACACATCTTAGGGAAGTGATAGCCACTAAAAAGGCTACTTCCCATGAACAAAATTGTAAAGAGCAGGAATTCATAGGTTCAAAAGGTGGACCCATGAGTCTTGTAAGGAAAACATTAAGGTTCGATATTGGGGCTGGAGGAATCCTTGGGGGAATGATTCGTTTGAGGCCTTCCATAAAGGCGGTGATTACTGGATTTCTGATTAAAGAAATATGTTGTCTGTTTTGTAAGTAAGCAGCTATAGAAGCTAAATGAAGTCTAATAGTTGAGTATGCTAATTTTACTCTTTGTAAATGTAGTAGGTAACAAACAATGTCTTGAATTGTGGCTTTGAGTGAATCAATGTATTTAGGTTGACAGTAGCAAACAAAACGTTTCCATTTTGCATCATAACATTGTCTAGTTGTAGGTTTACGTGCCTCCCTAAGAATCTCTGTAGGAAGTTGGCTCTGTATGTGCTATTTCAAAGTAAGGAATAGCATGCACAGAGTCCAAGGGTTCCCCTTAGAGGTAAAATAGTGGTAAAAATAGATAATACTAATGCTCTATTTTGTGGTAGTGTGGTCGAGCAGTAGGCTTATCCAAGGAGTAGTGTTAAGCATTTGTTGTACATACACATAGACAATAAATGAGGTACACACACTCAGAGACAAATCCAGCCAATAGGTTTTTTATATAGAAAAATATCTTTTCTTAGTTTATTTTAAGAACCACAGGTTCAAATTCTACATGTAATATCTCATTCGAAAGGTATTGCAGGTAAGTACTTTAGGAACTTCAAATCATCAAAATTGCATGTATACTTTTCAAGTTATTGGCAAATAGCTGTTTTAAAAGTGGACACTTAGTGCAATTTTCACAGTTCCTAGGGGAGGTAAGTTTTGATTAGTTTTACCAGGTAAGTAAGACACTTACAGGGTTCAGTTCTTGGTCCAAGGTAGCCCACCGTTGGGGGTTCAGAGCAACCCCAAAGTCACCACACCAGCAGCTCAGGGCCGGTCAGGTGCAGAGTTCAAAGCGGAGCCCAAAACACATAGGCTAGAATGGAGAGAAGGGGGTGCCCCGGTTCCGGTCTGCTTGCAGGTAAGTACCCGCGTCTTCGGAGGGCAGACCAGGGGGGTTTGTAGGGCACCGGGGGGGACACCAGTCCACACAGAAATTTCACCCTCAGCGGCGCGGGGGCGGCCGGGTGCAGTGTAGAAACAAGCGTCGGGTTCGCAATGTTAGTCTATGAGAGATCTCGGGATCTCTTCAGCGTTGCAGGCAGGCAAGGGGGGGGTTCCTCGGGGAAACCTCCACTTGGGCAAGGGAGAGGGACTCCTGGGGGTCACTTCTCCAGTGAAAGTCCGGTCCTTCAGGTCCTGGGGGCTGCGGGTGCAGGGTCTCTCCCAGGCGTCGGGACTTTAGGTTCAAAGAGTCGCGGTCAGGGGAAGCCTCGGGATTCCCTCTGCAGGCGGCGCTGTGGGGGCTCAGGGGGGACAGGTTTTGGTACTCACAGTATCAGAGTAGTCCTGGGGTCCCTCCTGAGGCGTCGGATCTCCACCAGCCGAGTCGGGGTCGCCGGGTGCAGTGTTGCAAGTCTCACGCTTCTTGCGGGGAGCTTGCAGGGTTCTTTAAAGCTGCTGGAAACAAAGTTGCAGCTTTTCTTGGAGCAGGTCCGCTGTCCTCGGGAGTTTCTTGTCTTTTCGAAGCAGGGGCAGTCCTCAGAGGATGTCGAGGTCGCTGGTCCCTTCGGAAGGCGTCGCTGGAGCAGGATCTTTGGAAGGCAGGAGACAGGCCGGTGAGTTTCTGGAGCCAAGGCAGTTGTCGTCTTCTGGTCTTCCGCTGCAGGGGTTTTCAGCTGGGCAGTCCTTCTTCTTGTTGCAGGAATCTAATCTTCTAGGGTTCAGGGTAGCCCTTAAATACTAAATTTAAGGGCGTGTTTAGGTCTGGGGGGTTAGTAGCCAATGGCTACTAGCCCTGAGGGTGGGTACACCCTCTTTGTGCCTCCTCCCAAGGGGAGGGGGTCACAATCCTAACCCTATTGGGGGAATCCTCCATCTGCAAGATGGAGGATTTCTAAAAGTTAGAGTCACCTCAGCTCAGGACACCTTAGGGGCTGTCCTGACTGGCCAGTGACTCCTCCTTGTTATTCTCATTATTTTCTCCGGCCTTGCCGCCAAAAGTGGGGCCTGGCCGGAGGGGGCGGGCAACTCCACTAGCTGGAGTGTCCTGCTGGGTTGGCACAAAGGAGGTGAGCCTTTGAGGCTCACCGCCAGGTGTGACAATTCCTGCCTGGGAGAGGTGTTAGCATCTCCACCCAGTGCAGGCTTTGTTACTGGCCTCAGAGTGACAAAGGCACTCTCCCCATGGGGCCAGCAACATGTCTCGGTTTGTGGCAGGCTGCTAAAACTAGTCAGCCTACACAGATAGTCGGTTAAGTTTCAGGGGGCACCTCTAAGGTGCCCCCTGGGGTGTATTTTACAATAAAATGTACACTGGCATCAGTGTGCATTTATTGTGCTGAGAAGTTTGATACCAAACTTCCCAGTTTTCAGTGTAGCCATTATGGTGCTGTGGAGTTCGTGTTTGACAGACTCCCAGACCATATACTCTTATGGCTACCCTGCACTTACAATGTCTAAGGTTTTGTTTAGACACTGTAGGGGTACCATGCTCATGCACTGGTACCCTCACCTATGGTATAGTGCACCCTGCCTTAGGGCTGTAAGGCCTGCTAGAGGGGTGTCTTACCTATACTGCATAGGCAGTGAGAGGCTGGCATGGCACCCTGAGGGGAGTGCCATGTCGACTTACTCGTTTTGTCCTCACTAGCACACACAAGCTGGTAAGCAGTGTGTCTGTGCTGAGTGAGAGGTCTCCAGGGTGGCATAAGACATGCTGCAGCCCTTAGAGACCTTCCTTGGCATCAGGGCCCTTGGTACTAGAAGTACCAGTTACAAGGGACTTATCTGGATGCCAGGGTCTGCCAATTGTGGATACAAAAGTACAGGTTAGGGAAAGAACACTGGTGCTGGGGCCTGGTTAGCAGGCCTCAGCACACTTTCAATTGTAAACATAGCATCAGCAAAGGCAAAAAGTCAGGGGGCAACCATGCCAAGGAGGCATTTCCTTACACAACCCCCCCCCAAACGAAAGAGGATGAGACTAACCTTTCCCAAGAGAGTCTTCATTTTCTAAGTGGAAGAACCTGGAAAGGCCATCTGCATTGGCATGGGCAGTCCCAGGTCTGTGTTCCACTATAAAGTCCATTCCCTGTAGGGAGATGGACCACCTCAACAGTTTAGGATTTTCACCTTTCATTTGCATCAGCCATTTGAGAGGTCTGTGGTCAGTTTGAACTAGGAAGTGAGTCCCAAAGAGGTATGGTCTCAGCTTCTTCAGGGACCAAACCACAGCAAAGGCCTCCCTCTCAATGGCACTCCAACGCTGCTCCCTGGGGAGTAACCTCCTGCTAATGAAAGCAACAGGCTGGTCAAGGCCATCATCATTTGTTTGGGACAAAACTGCCCCTATCCCATGTTCAGAGGCATCAGTCTGCACAATGAACTGCTTAGAATAATCTGGAGCTTTGAGAACTGGTGCTGAGCACATTGCCTGTTTCAGGGTGTCAAAGGCCTGTTGGCAGTCCACAGTCCAGTTCACTTTCTTGGGCATTTTCTTGGAGGTGAGCTCAGTGAGGGCTGTCACAATGGATCCATATCCCTTCACAAACCTCCTGTAGTACCCAGTCAAGCCAAGGAATGCCCTGACTTGAGTCTGGGTTTTTGGAGCTACCCAGTCCAGAATAGTCTGGATCTTGGGTTGGAGTGGCTGAACTTGGCCTCCACCTACAAGGTGTCCCAAGTAAACCACAGTTCCCTGCCCTATCTGGCATTTGGATGCCTTGATAGAGAGGCCTGCAGATTGCAGAGCCTTCAAAACCTTCCTCAGGTGGACCAGGTGATCCTGCCAGGTGGAGCTAAAGACAGCAATATCATCAAGATAAGCTGTGCTAAAGGACTCCAAGCCAGCAAGGACTTGATTCACCAACCTTTGGAAGGTGGCAGGGGCATTCTTTAAACCAAAGGGCATAACAGTAAACTGATAATGCCCATCAGGTGTGGAGAATGCTGTCTTTTCTTTTGCTCCAGGTGCCATTTTTATTTGCCAGTACCCTGCTGTCAAGTCAAAGGTACTTAGAAATTTGGCAGCACCTAATTTATCAATGAGCTCATCAGCTCTTGGAATTGGATGAGCATCTGTCTTGGTGACAGAATTGAGCCCTCTGTAGTCCACACAAAACCTCATCTCTTTCTTTCCATCTGTGGTGTGAGGTTTGGGGACTAAGACCACTGGGCTAGCCCAGGGGCTGTCAGAGCGCTCAATGACTCCCAATTCCAGCATCTTGTGGACTTCCACCTTGATGCTTTCCTTAACATGGTCAGACTGTCTAAAGATTTTGTTCTTGACAGGCATGCTGTCTCCTGTGTCCACATCATGGGTACACAGGTGTGTCTGACCAGGGGTTAAGGAGAAGAGTTCAGGAAACTGTTGTAGGACTCTCCTACAATCAGCTTGCTGTTGGCCAGAGAGGGTGTCTGAGTAGATCACTCCATCTACTGTACCATCTTTTGGGTCTGATGACAGAAGATCAGGGAGAGGTTCACTCTCTGCCTCCTGATCCTCATCTGTTACCATTAACAGATTGACATCAGCCCTGTCGTGGAAGAGCTTAAGGCGGTTTACATGGATCACCCTTTTGGGGCTCCTGCTTGTGCCCAGGTCCACCAAGTAGGTGACCTGACTCTTCCTCTCTAGTACTGGGTAAGGGCCACTCCATTTGTCCTGGAGTGCCCTGGGAGCCACAGGCTCCAGAACCCAGACTTTCTGCCCTGGTTGGAACTCAACCAGTGCAGCCTTTTGGTCATACCAAAACTTCTGGAGCTGTTGGCTGGCCTCAAGGTTTTTGGTTGCCTTTTCCATGTACTCTGCCATTCTAGAGCGAAGGCCAAGTACATAGTCCACTATGTCCTGTTTAGGCTCATGGAGAGGTCTCTCCCAGCCTTCTTTAACAAGGGCAAGTGGTCCCCTTACAGGATGACCAAACAGAAGTTCAAAGGGTGAGAACCCTACTCCCTTCTGTGGTACCTCCCTGTAAGCGAAAAGCAGACATGGCAGGAGGACATCCCATCTCCTTTTGAGTTTTTCTGGGAGCCCCATGATCATGCCCTTTAATGTCTTGTTGAATCTCTCAACCAAGCCATTAGTTTGTGGATGGTATGGTGTAGTGAATTTATAAGTCACTCCACACTCATTCCACATGTGCTTTAGGTATGCTGACATGAAGTTGGTACCTCTGTCAGACACCACCTCCTTAGGGAAACCCACTCTGGTAAAGATACCAATGAGGGCCTTGGCTACTGCAGGGGCAGTAGTCGACCTAAGGGGAATAGCTTCAGGATACCTGGTAGCATGATCCACTACTACCAGGATATACATATTTCCTGAGGCTGTGGGAGGTTCCAGTGGACCAACTATGTCCACACCCACTCTTTCAAAGGGCACCCCCACCACTGGAAGTGGAATGAGGGGGGCCTTTGGATGCCCACCTGTCTTACCACTGGCTTGACAGGTGGGGCAGGAGAGGCAAAACTCCTTAACCATGTTGGACATATTGGGCCAGTAGAAGTGGTTGACTAACCTCTCCCACGTCTTGGTTTGTCCCAAATGTCCAGCAAGGGGAATGTCATGGGCCAATGTTAGGATGAACTCTCTGAACAGCTGAGGCACTACCACTCTCCTAGTGGCACCAGGTTTGGGGTCTCTGGCCTCAGTGTACAGGAGCCCATCTTCCCAATAGACCCTATGTGTTCCATTTTTCTTGCCTTTGGACTCTTCAGCAGCTTGCTGCCTAAGGCCTTCAAGAGAGGGACAGGTTTCTTGTCCCTTACACAGCTCTTCCCTTGAGGGTCCCCCTGGGCCTAAGAGCTCAACCTGATAAGGTTCAAGCTCCAAAGGCTCAGTTCCCTCAGAGGGCAGAACTTCTTCCTGAGAAGAGAGGTTCCCTTTCTTTTGCTGTGTTGCAGTTGGTTTCCCAACTGACTTTCCTGTTCTCTTGGTAGGCTGGGCCATTTTTCCAGACTCCAGCTCTACTTTTTCACCCTGTGCCTTGCACTGTGCTCTTGTTTTCACACACACCAGTTCAGGGATACCCAGCATTGCTGCATGGGTTTTTAGCTCTACCTCAGCCCATGCTGAGGACTCCAGGTCATTTCCAAGCAGACAGTCCACTGGGATATTTGAGGAGACCACCACCTGTTTCAGGCCATTGACCCCTCCCCATTCTAAAGTAACCATTGCCATGGGATGTACTTTTCTCTGATTGTCAGCGTTGGTGACTGTGTAAGTCTTTCCAGTCAGGTATTGGCCAGGGGAAACCAGTTTCTCTGTCACCATGGTGACACTGGCACCTGTATCCCTCAGGCCCTCTATTCTAGTCCCATTAATTAAGAGTTGCTGTCTGTATTTTTGCATGTTAGGCGGCCAGACAGCTAGTGTGGCTAAATCCACCCCACCCTCAGAAACTAGAGTAGCTTCAGTGTGGACCCTGATTTGCTCTGGGCACACTGTTGATCCCACTTGGAGACTAGCCATACCAGTGTTACCTGGATGGGAGTTTGGAGTGGAACCTTTCTTGGGACAGGCCTTGTCTCCAGTTTGGTGTCCATGCTGTTTACAGCTATGACACCAGGCCTTTTTGGGATCAAAGTTTTTACCCTTGTACCCATTGTTTTGTGAAGAGGCTCTGGGCCCACCCTCCTGTGCAGGTTTTTGGGGGCCTGTAGAAGACTCTTTACTATTTTTAGTTTTGGTTGTCTCATCACCCTTCTGCTGGGGAGTCTTTGTGACCCCTTTCTTTTGGTCACCCCCTGTTGAAGTCTTGGACACCCTTGTCTTGACCCAATGGTCCGCCTTCTTTCCCAATTCTTGGGGAGAAATTGGTCCTAGGTCTACCAGATGCTGATGCAGTTTATCATTGAAACAATTACTTAACAGGTGTTCTTTCACAAATAAATTGTACAGCCCATCATAATTACTTACACCACTGCCTTGAATCCAACCATCTAGTGTTTTCACTGAGTAGTCAACAAAGTCAACCCAGGTCTGGCTCGAGGATTTTTGAGCCCCCCTGAACCTAATCCTGTACTCCTCAGTGGAGAATCCAAAGCCCTCAATCAGGGTACCCTTCATGAGGTCATAAGATTCTGCATCTTGTCCAGAGAGTGTGAGGAGTCTATCCCTACACTTTCCTGTGAACATTTCCCAAAGGAGAGCACCCCAGTGAGATCTGTTCACTTTTCTGGTTACACAAGCCCTCTCAAAAGCTGTGAACCATTTGGTGATGTCATCACCATCTTCATATTTAGTTACAATCCCTTTGGGGATTTTCAACATGTCAGGAGAATCTCTGACCCTATTTATGTTGCTGCCACCATTGATGGGTCCTAGGCCCATCTCTTGTCTTTCCCTCTCTATGGCTAGGATCTGTCTTTCCAAAGCCAACCTTTTGGCCATCCTGGCTAACTGGATGTCCTCTTCACTGGAGTTATCCTCAGTGATTTCAGAGTTGTTGGTCCCTCCTGTGAGGGAACCAGCATCTCTGACTATTATTTGTGGAGTCAGGGCTTGAGAAGCCCTGCTCTCCCTAAGTAGGACTGGAGGGGGGGAATTTCCCTCCAAGTCACTATCTTCATCCTCTGAGTTGCCATCCTCAGAGGGGTTGGCCTTTTCAAACTCTGCCAAAAGCTCCTGGAGCTGTACTTTGGTAGGTTTGGGGCCCATTGCTATTTTCTTTAGTTTACAGAGTGACCTTAGCTCTCTCATCTGTAGATGGAGGTAAGGTGTGGTGTCGAGTTCCACCACATTCACATCTGTGCTAGACATTATGCTTCTAAAAGTTGGAATACTTTTTAAGAAACTAAAACTGGTTCTAGAATCTAATTCAAACTTTTACAAACTTTTAAACTCTAAAAGAAATGCTAAAACAGGATCTAACACAAGGCCCTAGCAGGTCTTTTAAGAATTTAGAAAACTTTTCAAATTGCAAAAATCAATTTCTAATGACAATTTTGGAATTTGTCGTGTGATCAGGTATTGGCTGAGTAGTCCAGCAAATGCAAAGTCTTGTACCCCACCGCTGATCCACCAATGTAGGAAGTTGGCTCTGTATGTGCTATTTCAAAGTAAGGAATAGCATGCACAGAGTCCAAGGGTTCCCCTTAGAGGTAAAATAGTGGTAAAAATAGATAATACTAATGCTCTATTTTGTGGTAGTGTGGTCGAGCAGTAGGCTTATCCAAGGAGTAGTGTTAAGCATTTGTTGTACATACACATAGACAATAAATGAGGTACACACACTCAGAGACAAATCCAGCCAATAGGTTTTTTATATAGAAAAATATCTTTTCTTAGTTTATTTTAAGAACCACAGGTTCAAATTCTACATGTAATATCTCATTCGAAAGGTATTGCAGGTAAGTACTTTAGGAACTTCAAATCATCAAAATTGCATGTATACTTTTCAAGTTATTGGCAAATAGCTGTTTTAAAAGTGGACACTTAGTGCAATTTTCACAGTTCCTAGGGGAGGTAAGTTTTGATTAGTTTTACCAGGTAAGTAAGACACTTACAGGGTTCAGTTCTTGGTCCAAGGTAGCCCACCGTTGGGGGTTCAGAGCAACCCCAAAGTCACCACACCAGCAGCTCAGGGCCGGTCAGGTGCAGAGTTCAAAGCGGAGCCCAAAACACATAGGCTAGAATGGAGAGAAGGGGGTGCCCCGGTTCCGGTCTGCTTGCAGGTAAGTACCCGCGTCTTCGGAGGGCAGACCAGGGGGGTTTGTAGGGCACCGGGGGGGACACCAGTCCACACAGAAATTTCACCCTCAGCGGCGCGGGGGCGGCCGGGTGCAGTGTAGAAACAAGCGTCGGGTTCGCAATGTTAGTCTATGAGAGATCTCGGGATCTCTTCAGCGTTGCAGGCAGGCAAGGGGGGGGTTCCTCGGGGAAACCTCCACTTGGGCAAGGGAGAGGGACTCCTGGGGGTCACTTCTCCAGTGAAAGTCCGGTCCTTCAGGTCCTGGGGGCTGCGGGTGCAGGGTCTCTCCCAGGCGTCGGGACTTTAGGTTCAAAGAGTCGCGGTCAGGGGAAGCCTCGGGATTCCCTCTGCAGGCGGCGCTGTGGGGGCTCAGGGGGGACAGGTTTTGGTACTCACAGTATCAGAGTAGTCCTGGGGTCCCTCCTGAGGCGTCGGATCTCCACCAGCCGAGTCGGGGTCGCCGGGTGCAGTGTTGCAAGTCTCACGCTTCTTGCGGGGAGCTTGCAGGGTTCTTTAAAGCTGCTGGAAACAAAGTTGCAGCTTTTCTTGGAGCAGGTCCGCTGTCCTCGGGAGTTTCTTGTCTTTTCGAAGCAGGGGCAGTCCTCAGAGGATGTCGAGGTCGCTGGTCCCTTCGGAAGGCGTCGCTGGAGCAGGATCTTTGGAAGGCAGGAGACAGGCCGGTGAGTTTCTGGAGCCAAGGCAGTTGTCGTCTTCTGGTCTTCCGCTGCAGGGGTTTTCAGCTGGGCAGTCCTTCTTCTTGTTGCAGGAATCTAATCTTCTAGGGTTCAGGGTAGCCCTTAAATACTAAATTTAAGGGCGTGTTTAGGTCTGGGGGGTTAGTAGCCAATGGCTACTAGCCCTGAGGGTGGGTACACCCTCTTTGTGCCTCCTCCCAAGGGGAGGGGGTCACAATCCTAACCCTATTGGGGGAATCCTCCATCTGCAAGATGGAGGATTTCTAAAAGTTAGAGTCACCTCAGCTCAGGACACCTTAGGGGCTGTCCTGACTGGCCAGTGACTCCTCCTTGTTATTCTCATTATTTTCTCCGGCCTTGCCGCCAAAAGTGGGGCCTGGCCGGAGGGGGCGGGCAACTCCACTAGCTGGAGTGTCCTGCTGGGTTGGCACAAAGGAGGTGAGCCTTTGAGGCTCACCGCCAGGTGTGACAATTCCTGCCTGGGAGAGGTGTTAGCATCTCCACCCAGTGCAGGCTTTGTTACTGGCCTCAGAGTGACAAAGGCACTCTCCCCATGGGGCCAGCAACATGTCTCGGTTTGTGGCAGGCTGCTAAAACTAGTCAGCCTACACAGATAGTCGGTTAAGTTTCAGGGGGCACCTCTAAGGTGCCCTCTGGGGTGTATTTTACAATAAAATGTACACTGGCATCAGTGTGCATTTATTGTGCTGAGAAGTTTGATACCAAACTTCCCAGTTTTCAGTGTAGCCATTATGGTGCTGTGGAGTTCGTGTTTGACAGACTCCCAGACCATATACTCTTATGGCTACCCTGCACTTACAATGTCTAAGGTTTTGTTTAGACACTGTAGGGGTACCATGCTCATGCACTGGTACCCTCACCTATGGTATAGTGCACCCTGCCTTAGGGCTGTAAGGCCTGCTAGAGGGGTGTCTTACCTATACTGCATAGGCAGTGAGAGGCTGGCATGGCACCCTGAGGGGAGTGCCATGTCGACTTACTCGTTTTGTCCTCACTAGCACACACAAGCTGGTAAGCAGTGTGTCTGTGCTGAGTGAGAGGTCTCCAGGGTGGCATAAGACATGCTGCAGCCCTTAGAGACCTTCCTTGGCATCAGGGCCCTTGGTACTAGAAGTACCAGTTACAAGGGACTTATCTGGATGCCAGGGTCTGCCAATTGTGGATACAAAAGTACAGGTTAGGGAAAGAACACTGGTGCTGGGGCCTGGTTAGCAGGCCTCAGCACACTTTCAATTGTAAACATAGCATCAGCAAAGGCAAAAAGTCAGGGGGCAACCATGCCAAGGAGGCATTTCCTTACAATCTCCATACATTCTGAGGGGAGATGTAAATAACCAAACTCCATGACTTCAGGAGCCATATCGCAAGATTGAGTATTTTGGGGTCTGGATGTCTGATTTGACCTTGCTTTTGAGTCAGAAAGTTTGGCCTGCTGGGTAGTTTCTTGTGCGGAACTACCGACAGATCCAATAGTGTTGTGAACCAAGGTTGACGTGCCATGTGGGAGCTACATGGATCATGGTGAGTGATTTTTCTCTCATTTTGCGAACTAGAAATGGAATGAGTGGGAGAGGCGGAAAAGCATAAGCAAATATGCCTGACCAATTCATCCACAGAGCATTGCTCTTGGACTGAGAGTTTGGGTATCTGGACGGAACGTTTTGGCATTTGGAATTTTCTGTGGTGGCGAAGAGGTCTATTTCTGATGTTCCCCACAGGTGAAAGTATTGGTGAAGTACTTGTGGGTAAAGTTCCCATGCGTGGACTTGTTGCTGCATCCTACTGAGGAGGTCTGCAAACTGGTTGTCCATTCCTGGGAGATGTTCTGCCAGTAAGTGAATGTGATGGTGAATTACCCATTTCCAAATTGTCTGAGCAAGACGGGACAATTGAGACAAGTGTGTTCCCCCGTTTCTGCAGATAATGCATGGCTGTAATGTTGTCTGTACTAACTAGAACCACTTTGTGAGAGAGTTGTGGCAGACAGGCTTGGAGCGCTAGAAAGACTGCTTGTAACTCCAAGTAGTTGATGTGAGACATTTGTTGAATGGGATCCCATCTGCCTTGTATTGTGAGGTTGTTGAAGTGAGCTCCCCAACCTATCTGTGATGCATCGGTAGTGAGAGTGATTTGAGGCACAGGGTCTTGAATGGGCCGCCCCTTGGAAAGGTTGGTGGGATTCCACCATTGCAGAGATCAGTGAATCTTGTGGTCCAACAACACTATATCATGGAGATGACCCTGTGACTGAGACCTCTGACGAGATAGACGCTGCAGTAAGGGACGCATTTGTAGTCTGGCATAGGGAACGATCGCAATGCAGGAAGCCATCATCCCTAGTAGCTGCATCACTATTCTCACTGAGTAAGTGTGGTTTCCTGCAATTCAGAAAGAAGAGGTCTGAAGACTTGAATCAGAGGTGGATGTTGATATGCCAACCCTGAGTGAGCATTAAGAACTGCTCCCAGGTAAGGCTGTATCTGTGAAGGTTGCATATGGAATTTGAGAAAGTTGATTGTGAATCCCAGGGTGTGTAGAAGGCCTACTGTGTACTGAGTATAACTCTGACATTGCTGGATGGTATTGGCTTTGATGAGCCAGTCCTCCAAGTAGGGGAAGACATACATGTGTTGTCTTCTAAGAAATGCGGCAACTAATGCTAGACATTTTGTGAATACCCTGGGAGCGGTTGTTACCTCGAATGGTAAAACCCTGAATTGATAGTGTTTTCCCGCAATGACAAATCTGAGGTATTTGCGATGTGCTGGATGAATGGGAATGTGAAAGTAAGCATCTTTGAGATCTAAATCTGCCATAAAGTCGTCTTGCTGTAATAGGGGAATAACATCTTGAAGAGTGACCATATGGAAATGCTCTGAGAGAATGTATAGGTTGAGAGTCTGAGATCTAGAATTGGTCTTAGTGACCCATCTTTCTTTGGTATAAGGAAGTATAGGGAATATACTCCTAACCCTTGATGAGATAGGGGAACTGGCTCTATAGCCCCTTTGAGAAGAGGCAATTGTACCTCTTCTTTTAAAAGAATGAGATGGTCATGTCAGAGTTTGTGAGTGCAAGGGGGAATATTTGGTGGAGTGGAGATGAGTTCTAGACAGTAACCATGTTAGATAATTGACAAAACCCATTGATCTGTGGTGATATTGGACCACTGGGGATAGAAAAGCATTAGTCTTCCCACTACTGGAGAGGTGCGTGCTGGTGGAAGGTGTAAACAATCACTGGTGTGTATTTGAGGCAGAACCTCTAGAGGTAGACGCTTTACCTCTGTAAGAACCTCTGAAGGAACCTCTATTTTAGAAGTGTGTACCCTGTTTGGTTTGGGAAGTAAGGCTCACTAGATGACGTTTTGAAGCCTCCCCTAAATTGTGGCCGTCAAAAATTACCTCCATGTGATGTGGTGAACAGGCCCCCCATAGCTTTTACTGTTTCAGAATCCTTTTTGAGCTTGTTTGTGGTGGTGTCAACCTCTGGGCCAAACAAGTGTTCTCTATTAAAAGGAATGTTTAGAACTGCCTGCTATATTTCTGGCTTGAAGTCAGAGCATCTGAGCCAAGCATGCCTTCTTATAATAACACTGGTATATATACCACGTTCTGCTGTTTCCGCTGCATCACTGGCGCACCTAATGGAGTTGTTTGAGATGGCTTGCATTTCTGAAACTATTTCCTGTAGCCTTTTCCCATGTTCCTCTCGGAAGTACTGGATAAAGTCTTCTATCTCATCCCAGTGGGCACTATCATATCGAGCCAGAAGTGCCTGTGAATTGTCAATCTGTCAATGATTAGCAGCCTGTGTAGCTACTCTTTTTCCTGCTGCATCAAGTTTGCACGTTTCCGTGCTGTGCTAACAAAAATTGAGTCAGGAAGAATCTGTGACCTAAATATAGGGTCTGACGGTGCTGCCTTATATTTTTTATCAACCCCAAGGGGTAATAATTCTTGACCTAACAGGTTACTTAAAGATGTCTGTGGCATGTCTAAGCTTACCTGGCAACACGGGCAGGAACTGACTTTGTTTGTGGGTGGTAGTTTGTTGAAAGAGGAAATCCTCTTCAGTATGCATGTTTACATTATGGGATGCAGCTGCCCGTGCAATAACCTGTTGGTATGATGTTGCATCTTCAGGAGGTGAAGAGCGTGCCGGGTACAAATCAGGGTCATTAGGGAGTAAGGGATCTGGATCATATGAATCCCATGGGTCGAAATTCTGTGGACTTTCGCCCACATCATCTTCCTGAGGTGGTGGTGAACCTTCTGGAGAAAATTGTGGCTCTATAATAGATATAGGAGATTATGGAGGTGGTGGAGGAGTAACAGGAAGTATAGGAGAATGAGGTGGCTAAAGTGGAGGTTGAACTGGGGCTTGTCTTTATCCTTGGAGAGCAGTGTCCAATTTCCCTTTAAAAGTAAGTATCCTCTTGATAGACCAAGTCGGGGAATACTGGAGCGTGAGGAAACACATCCGAACCAGACGGCGGTGAGAAAACAATCTAACAAAGGATTCAATGCCCATGCGCTGTATCACCGAGAGGAGTAGTCAAACGACCTTGTGACTCGAAAAGATTCTTTGAACAAAAACAACTTGCAACACTCCAAGCCCATCACTAGATGGCAGAGTTATGCAAAGCATGTCTATCTACAGTCACACATGCCAGCGAACAGCTATTTAATGGTTGAGATGAAACTCCTTCAAAACCTAAAGAATAAAATAAGAGTGTTCTCAGTCTTACTTTATCTTTATAGAAAAGTGAAGCTGGATCTTTTTGAAAGCAGATTCTAAAGCTTGTGACTCAGAGGTAGCTTAACATTTCAGGCGTACACTGTCACAAGATGCTTTCTGTTTGGATGGTACTATACTGAGATCCCATTGTGGAGCATGGTCTTTGACTTTATACTCTTGTCCAGGGAGAAACTGATTCCTATCATACAGATGTAGGACATGTCCAATGGCCTTGTCTTTGTGGGATAATATGATTCTTGGAGTAAAATCACAGGTATTTTTGATCTGCAACCACTGCAATAGCTCTTAAACACAGACAAATGTGATTCTGGCTTTGCCAAAAGAAACACCATGCAGATAACAGTACTTTGTTTTAAGCACTTATTTCAATTTCATAAAGGTAACAGAACTTAACTGCAATGTTTAAACAAGTCTAGACATATTTAAACATTGCCACAATACTTGTGAAAAATTCTGAAAGGGGGGGGGGTTATTTATTTTCTCCACAGGGGAGGGGCTCAGCATTAAAAAGTTTAAAAAACACTGCCTTGTTGCAATGTGAAGGTGTGTAGCTTTGACCCGTTAACTCCCACCCAGGCCTCTAGTTCTTGGTACAAGAGGTATATCCACCCCAATTAGGGGCCAAATCCAAAGTGCTCCAGCACCGCATACCTAAAGTCCCATTCTAGGGTGTCGAAGGCCATGGATGCGTCAGTTGAAAGGACTAGTGTTGGTGTCTGACGCTCTAGCCAGCACTCCAAAATGGCGTCGATGGTTGAGTCTGGTGCTCTATTAGGCAAAAAGCCTGATTTGTCAGGGTGAATCAAAGTGATCAGCACTTACCTAAGTCTATTTGAGAGGAGCTTGGCCAGGACTTCCACTTTTAGAAGGTAAGCCTGTACGACCCACATTGGTGTGGGGGCTGGTTTACTTTGTGGATCACCACTATTGTGGCCTGGCGTTGGTCCCTTCGGAAGGTTCCACATTTTGAGAAAGTGGGGTGCTAATTTGCTTGCTCGGTCTTTGTAGAGCCAGGTGGGTAGGCCATTGGGTCGCCGTTCCGGATGTGATGGAGCCTATTGCTTAGACAATTTTGCTATGTGTGAAATCACTCTCTAGCATTTGCTTATATTCTGTCAATAAAGTGGAGGATTTAATGTCCCTGTGGAACTTTTGTATTTCATTCTAGGGGGTAGTGCTCCTGGCATCATAGAGCTTGGAGTAGTAAGTTGTAAATTCTTCCACTATTTCCTCTGCTCTGGTCTACCCGCTATCAGCTGTGAGCCGAAGCACCCAGCTGTGAGACTGACCTCTTCTCTCCAGCCATGCCAGTGATTTGCTGGCCTTGTACCCCACTTCGAAGAGTCTCGTCAGTGTCAGAATGTGTGTTTTGCCTACTGCATTTATGGCCAGGTCCCTATATTGTCTTTCTTTAAGTCTAACAGTATGGGCAAATGTTGCGTCTTCCTCCCCAGATAGTTTCTGCTCATAATCTACTATCCAGTTTTCCAAGCGGTCCATTTAGGGCCTCGCTTCTTTCTTTTTCCCTGCAATCAGGGAATAGGCTTGCCCCTTAGCACAGTTTTATAGGCTTCCCATAGGCTAGTAGATAAATCCACGAATCCCTCATTGTCCTCAAAGTAATAGTCTGATGTCTGTCTTACGGCCATGATCATTTTGTGGTCCTTCTTGTACGATGGGTTCACTGGTTTCGGGCATGTGTCCAGTGTGGAGTCACCTTTCAACTCCAGCCATACTGTTAAGTGGTCGGATATACCTCGAGCGAGGTGTTTTACTTCAGTTATTTTGGTCAGGTGTGTGTGGTGCATGAAGATATGGTCTAAGCGTGAGGCGCTGTTATGTGAGAGGAATGTGTATTGACGCTCCTCTGGGTGGTGAAGGCACCATGTGTCTACTAGGCCTAGGGCCTCTGTGAATGTCGCTAGTGTGGCTGTCATTTTGAGTTGTGTGGCTTGGGTGACTTGGTCTATAGCCTCGGACATGACTGCATTATAATGTCCCCCCACGATCAGCACTCCTGTGGGAAATCGCAATAACAGTGCGCTCACTTTGGGGAGGTTAGGCTGATGAAGGCATAGCAAGATGTAAACTGAGAAAACGTTGATGGCAATGCCATCCCATGTGCCGGACTGTGCAACGTATTTCCTCTGCACATCTCTCCAAGTTGAGTGCTGTGTAAATGGTGTTGTGTTTTTAATCAGGATGCCCACTCCCCTCAAATTGGAGGTATAGCCTGCGTAGGCTGTGAGTGTCAAACTGTTCGAGGTAATGACTTGCAGGTGATCCCCAATAGGTGGGTCTCCTACAGTAGTAGTTTATCTGGGCTGTGCCTCTTTATGTTTTGGACCTCGCTTTAACTTGTGGCCCAGGTCGCTGACATTCCAGGACATCACTTTAAGAGTGCCTGGGGTACGCACTTGTGACTGAGCGTCAAACATTGCGTGTTGTGATATGGATATTTAATGTATGGTGTAGGTCACTCCACAGTTGCTAGCGATTAAATGGGTCACTGCTGGAAAAACATGTAAACTGCCCCCCTAGAACAAGAGGGCCCCATCCCTGCCACCCTGCACAGTGGCCTCTCAACTGGCCATCCTCCCCCAACTTGCAGAGCACCTGACGCCCCCGTTAACAGACTGTAATAACTTTCAACTGGGGTGAAGCTCCCGCACGTGCCTCCATCTATATAGAGAATAGTAGTTACTAGGTCCCCACCCAAAATTCAATAACTTTTCGGCAAATCTCAGTGCTCTCGCGCCAGGGCTTTCCCACCCCAACTCCCATGTACAGAGAATGACTTGGTAATTATACTTTCAACAAACTCTTACATTCCCGTAGATAGTTTCCTATGTTATCTGCTGCTGCGCTGCTCCTCCCTGCCTGCCATCACGGGGCTTCGATCAGTTTGTGCAGGTGGACTACCTCTACGGTCATCAGTGGCTTGCGTCATTTGGTGTCTGTTATTGCAGAATGCATGGCGCCAGCCCTCAGGCAAATCCCATGCTTCCTATGGAGTGAGAAAGTGACACTTTTTTCCCTCAACAATAACTCAAAGTTTTCCCGGAAAGAGCGTCATATATTTTAATTCTCTTGCAGGAACTTCTTTTTTGACTTCCACAAAGCTCTGTCGCTGTTGTTGCACTTGAAGGGTAAAGTCCGGGAATAGTTTAATGGTGGTGTTTTTGAATTGTAGAGCTGGTGATGTTTGGGCTGCCTGTAGGATAACGTCGCGATCCCTACAATTAAAGATGCGGGCGATGATTTTTCTTGGGGGCATTCCCGGTTTCAGAAGCAGGCCAGGTGTTCTGTGTGCCCTTTCTACTGAAAAGGATTTGGAGAAGCCCCAAGGTTTCAAGATATCTAGGATAAGATGCTCCACAAAGAGGCCAACACTGGGGCCTTCCGCTTTTTCAGGGACACGGACTAAGTGTAAGTTGCTCCTGCGCGATCGCCCTTTTATGTCCTCAAGCTTGGCGCAAATCCGATCAATGTCTTTTTGCAGGCGATCAACCTGTTGATGAAGAGTGGTGGCGGAGTCCACAAACGCCATCACGGCTGTTTCTGAGTCCTTGACTCTATCCCGAGTTTGTTTATGATGGTTTGTAGCTGCAACAGCTCTACAATGAAAGTCAATTTTGGTTTCTAGTGTGTTTTTGACTCCCTGTATTGCATCATTATTTCAGTGAGTGTAGGCTGCATGGCCGGTGATGTCACGTTGAGTGTAGAATCTTGAGGGGTGTCCCTTCCCTTCCAGGGACGCCGTCGGTACTGCATATTTGTCCATTTTATTAGATTGGTGGAGTTTACCTCCTCTGCCCCCCACCATGATGAGGTATATGTTTTTGGGGGCAATAGTCAGGTCGCTTATCGCCACCGCCTGCCAGAGGGAAAGAGAAACGTTGCAAGAGAGCCTGCAGGGTTAAGAGCATCCCCCCCGAGGCCTGTCCGTTTCACACCAATTATTCGGTTTGCTGTTGTGGAGGGGGGTGGTAGGGCTGACCCTCCTCCCTAACATGTTTTAGGGGGCCTCCAGGAAGGTCAGGTCACAGCAGCTGGGGGTGGCGGGGAGGGGGTGAGGTTAAAAGAAAGGGGGCCTTGAGGCCTGGGGCACCAGCGTCATATCTGAAGTGATGGGGCCCATGTATTGCGTAGGGGTGGAAAAGTCTGTGGCATTCGTAAGTACTGAGTCTGTCTCAGGTGCTTCCCCGGTTCTGGCCCCTCGTACCTGAAGGCCTCTGACTGGGTGATGGGGCCCACAAGGGCTGCTCAGGATCTGCAGCTTTGTTTCCTCTGGCAGTGGTTGCTGTCAAGCAGCCCCGGAGTTCAACGTTGTCCATGCACTGTAAAGGTTTCAGTGCCATCTCGGGCACGCAGCAAATACACCACCACGCGTCAACGCACAGGAGGCATGGGCCAGCAGAATGTCAGTCAGGTACAGCCAGGGGCCTTGGTGTCTTCACTGGGGAGTCGTACAGTGCCACCTACCCACAGTGCAGGAACGGGTGCCCTATAGGTTGACCGAGTCAGCACTGCTGGTATTCAACACTGAGAAGATCACTAAGATGGCATCCGCCATGTTTGGCTGCAAGCCACGCCTCCACCTGGTGCAACCATTGTTGGCCATCCTCAAACCCGGTCTCTGCGTATTTATCTACCTTAACTTTTTTAGGTGGAATTACTCTGACGACACAGCCTGTGGTATCTCTAGACCTAATATAACTGTTTTGTAAGACATCCTGGAAAGCATCAGATAAGATAGACTTTAAGACTAGAACCATTGGGGTGTGGCCAACTGCTGTGAAAGATGGCCACTTGCTGAAGCAGCTCAGTCCTAATACCACACTAATCGCCCCTCATCCTGCATAATTTTTATCCTGCACTGGCTACCGTTGTAGCATCAGAAGCAGAGAGATACAGAGAGACAGCTGAGCCACAGCAACCACACTGAGGCAATCACTGGAAGAAGGAGATGGAGCTGGGCCTTCATCCAGGCGTCTGGCCTTGGGCTCGTGTGGTAGAGCTGTGCTGATAATTAGAAGAGCTGGATGTGCCTGCTGTGTAGCGGCCCCTCAATGACAATGGATGGAGAAGGCACCCCGGATGGGCCTCTCTCCCGGTGGATGAGATCCACAGAGGAGCGAGAAGCAAGGCAGGCAACTTGCTGCGGGGGCACTGATGATGTGCTTCCCTTAGGGAATACCAAGACTTTGTGAGGGCAAACAGCACGAGAGAGGAAAACCCCTGGCAGACGGCAGTGAGTACCAGTGTTGGGTGGGCAGTGGCTGCCAAGTGTTCCCCTGTGGAGGCCCTGGCATTCTAGTGGACAAATGCTAGGGTTGATGGTGTACAACACACCCTAGAGGGGTGGCAGACCAACAAGTAGGCAACATACAGTAAAGTGCCTGGGAAGAAGAGTGAGCAGTGAGAGGCCCTTGGGATTCATAGTGAGGGCCTGAAGTATGGGTCGTGAGGATGCCTAACGGGAGGCAATGTGTCTCACTCGCACCCTCCCTAATCCTAACAAATGTCTATTCCGACATGATGGGCAGCAAGAGCGCAAAAGGACCACAGCAAACCAGGCTGGATAAATATACCAGGCCCAAAATCCCAACGGATACCATGCATTATTCCGAAGTTCAGGCCCCACTTGCAGATAACATGCAGGAGTAGCACAGAGCCCTCTATCAAGAATATACTGGAGGCGATTAAAGAAGTGTGGGGCTCATAGGAATCCATAATTGTCTCAATGACAACAGAAGTCACGCTACTATAGGCAGATGTCTGCAAAATAGGTGATAGGGCCATAGAGAATGCGTCCCTACTCGCTTCACTTCACGCTGAAATGAAAACTCTTAGGAAGCAGGATATGCGATTAATGAAAGGTGCAGACCATGGGGGCCAAACTGGAGGACTTTTAGGGCCGCTACCGAAGGAATAATATCAGGGTGGTTGGGATCCCCGAAAGGATAGAGAGGTCTAGTGCAGATCTTTTCTTGGAAGATCCTATCATGAACACACAAAGGCTTGAGGGACTCTCCAATTATTTTCTGTGGAGTTAGCGCATAGGGCCCCAGTCCCTCCGCCCAACCCGAGGCCCAGCCACTGACCATCATAGCCCGAATTTTCAACTATCATGAGATGGATGTGATCCTGCAGGCTGGTCAACAGGCCCGCCCTGAAGTATGAAAATGCCACCTTCAACATCTTACCAGACTTCACGCTCCGCGTGCAGAGGCTCAGGTGTAGCTCGGATGAGGTGAAAAGGGTACTGAGGCACAAGGACCTTAAATATATGATGATGTTCCCTGCAATTCCGAGAGTGGTGGTGGAGGGCAAAACATTGCACCCCCGAGTGAGGCCTGGGACTGGCTCGAGGAATTTGAGACCAGGCAACTGTCAACCACAGCACCAACAGCACACTGCAGCGCACCTGGGCACCTAGAAAAATAGATGAGGGCCAGTCGGGGGAGGGGGGATCAAGAGCGGACAGGAGCCTGCAGACAATGATCAAGAATGCAGAGGAGCCCCTATCTACAGAAGTCCAGGGAAATCAACCTGCGAAAGCTTCCTAATGCTCCTGATTGCCGCATCTTCATGACATAACACCTGTGGGAGGGAGTGCTTACCTCCCTGGGGTATAGACTCCTGCTAAGTGGCCTGCTCTTTTGAACATATATCACCTAAAATCACTGCCCAGTTTGCAGTGAGAAACAGTATTAAACAGGTTTTTGGGGGTTTGGGTAACTACTGTGATAATACAATTGAATTGGCTGAACCACCCATTTGGAATGTACTTATTATGTGGTGACAGGTGTGTCTGCAAAGTTGGGAGATGGGTGAGTTTAAGCTTACTGTGCAGGAATGCAGTGAGGGGGAGTTACTCAGGGGAACTGTTTTATCTTGTTACAGCTCTACTGCTGGATGCTTTCACTGTTGAGATGTACAAATGTAGGGGGAAGCTATGCATATAACGGCTGAACCAACGGTAGCTCAGGGAGGCAACAATGTATGCAGCTGAATTACAGTGTGGTGACACACAACTAACATGGCCACTGATATAGTATTAGTCCTAGAGATGCATTTGATGGGTAATAATTATGAAGCCTTGGATAGAGGGGAATACTAATTGTTGACCCACGCTGGGTACACAAAAGGCTCCGTGACGGTGGGCATACATGTTAAGAAAGCAGTTTCCCTTATCCCTCAAAGGATATGGACGGACCCGCAGGGCAGATTTGAGACTCTCTTAGAGGACGAGGAGGGCTTAATGTTCAATATATATCCTGCCCAAACTCCACTCACTAGCCTTACCAGAAGTGGGTTCTATGCTATTACAGCTCCTGGAGGGCACCTAGATAATGGGGAGGGGAGGTGAAGGGGAGAGTTACAGGGGTAGTGGGAGGGGTTGTGGTAAAGGAGTGAGGGGGGTAGGCAACGTCAACATGAAACTACAGGAAAAGTGGGACAGATCGTGAAGGAAAATAACACCGTGTAGACTTAGCCCTCTCCAAGACTTTGAAAACGGCAGGGGATTGGTGGATCTCTGGAGGGCCCACAACCCTCAAGAACAGCAATACCCTACTTATTCAGAGGCTCACAGACGTTTCTCCTGAGTCAACTTCCTCCTCATCTGCCATGCACACGTCCATTACTACTTGGAGGTGCGTCACCTCAACAGGGGTATTTCAGACCATTCGCTGGTATGGGCAGGGATGTACAGCAGAACAGCCATATGGGATAAGGTATGGCCACTCAATCCCTGGTACATCAAAAACCCGTGAGTCATGGAAAGTCTTCGCCAATGCACTGACCATTACTGCACAGAAAATGAGGACTCGATTCATTTGTCTCTCAAGTTGTGGAAGGCATATAAAATGGTGAACAGGGGCAGGCATTAGCTCTAAGAGTGGGAGTGAACAAAGGAAAAAAAAAGAAAAAGATGAATGATTTGGAGAGAGCGATCGAGGATATGGTGATCCTACTTCAAACTAGAGCAGTCGACAGTCTATTGCACAGGTTAAACCTTGAATAGCAGGAATATGGAGACCTCACGAACAGTTAGGTGCTCTCACCACATACAACCTAAATGCAACACCTACGATGTGGGAAATAAAGCTGGAAAGCTCCTGGTCTGCTTGGATAAACGAGACCAGTCTCAAACTGGGAACCTAGAAGTTAGGAACACAGCAGGTGAACCCATTAGAGGGGATGAAAATATTGCTGCAATATTTGCCTCATACTACTCCCACCTCTGCCCACCTGTTGTGAATACGACAGCTGCAGAGGCAGCAGATTTCCTCTGGGATATCTGGCTTCCGCGACTGGCCCGGGGGGGATATGGACTACCTGGAGTTCGACATGGAATTGACCGAGGTTGAGGCAGCAATTTGAGAGCTACAGAAGGGCAAAACCACAGGGCTCAATGGGCTCCCTCTGGAGCTGTACAGGGCCACGGCCTCTAAGCTTGCCCCACAACTGTTGGCTATGTATAAAAAGAGCAGGAAGAGGGGTGCCCTCCCGCAGGACCAACAATTAACCACTATTGTGGAAATACGAAAAGAGGGGATGCCCCCGATGAATGTGCCTTCTGCAGACCTATGTCGCTACTCAACATGGAGGTCAATATACTAGCAAAGCTATTGGCAACGCAACTGTGAAAAGTGGTCTGCTCCCTGATCCATACTGTATGGATCAATCAAGCTTTATGCTTAAACGCAGTACACAGCTTAATCCCTTGAACTTATACAGGGTATTGGGGCAAGCTGAAACTGTACATGAAAACAATATAGTGATGGCCTTGGGTGCTATGATGGCCTATACTTTGGATGTCACATGGCTTTGACTGTTTGGAGAGATAGGGAGAGACTTGTCAGGGTCACATCATTGACTTACCTTGTGTAGCTGGGACCGCATGTACTTGGAAGATGGTCCTTAGCTTGGCCATCGTTCAACTTACCTAGACTATCCAATAACTCCTAGAAACGCCAATTATATAGGCTCAGTCACAGATGATTTTCCTTGAAGAGATTTCTTCATAATTTCAGACTTGGAAGCTTTACTGTGAATCAACCTCTTGAAATCTTTTACTGCTATTTGTACTTGAAATACTTCTAGCCTTAAAAAATTGACGGATGGTGATAAAACACGTCAGCTGTTGTTGTGATAACATATGCAATCTCGAACACGGAATCTTCCATGTTTCAATAAAACTGACTTGATTGGACTTATCAACTACAAATCCTTACTCTATGGACTTACAATTAGTTATAGAATACTATTTGAGTATCCTTGTATACTCTAGTATACAGTGGACCTATTCGAGCATTGCCTTGGTAGTAGGGCACGTGATACCTGTCAACCACCACCCTAATCAGCTGTGTTCTTTGTTCAACAGGAGGTGTGATTTATATACCACTACTACCTTTCTGTATATGTATTGATGTCAAGATGGTGTTTGATACACTAGAATGGACCAAACTAACTATAAGCTTGTGGGATGGAGGCATAGCCTTACTAGATATTCAGGAACACTACTGGGTGGCCCAGTTGGTGATGGTGAATGACTGGGCCTTCCTGGCACAGACACAACTGGCATTCCAAATAGACAGATTTGTGATGGATGACAGGGAATACCTGGCTACGCTATATGGGATGACAATCTCTGTCTGCGATGCCCCCACAAACTTGTATGGCAATTAAACTCTGGAAAGAGGTGACAATTTAGGATGGCAGAACAAACTCACACAAGATACTCTGCTGGTGGACGCAGCGGTGTTAAAGCCTCTGGGAAGGTTACAGGGATGCACCGCCTGTGATTTATTAGGCATGTCCACAACTGAGGACCTATGGGTGAGGGGAGATGTGGTGCCTCCACCAGAGCTGGTGAAAGACTATAGCTTGGCAGACACTGAGACGTACTGAAACTTATACCTCAGGCATGCCAGGTGAACACTTACACCTAGGGGCACAGAGCTGGAGGAATTCGCAATACTGAGGACAGACTGCTGGGAAACTCAATGCCTAAAAATGCCACGTCCCTGACGTACAAAAAGATCCAAAACCACTCGTCTAGCACCCCATATAAGTTCAGGGCTAGGTGGGAGTTGGAAGTAGTGGAATTTGATGATGGGGAGTGGGAGGAGACAATTATAGCCGATAAGGAAGATGTAATCAAATCAGGGTTCTAACTGGTTCAGCTTCAAATACTGCTCCACTTACTCTAGGACAACCCTAACCAAAATGGGAGGGGGGACACTTGAATTCTGTGCATGATGGTGTGTGGGCAGGAAGGGACATTCTTTTATATCCTGTGGGTCTCTCCAGCCATCCAGATGTTCTGGGCAAAAGTTTGGAGTACATGGAACACAAGCAGGTGACAGGCTTGAACAATGAGGCAAAACAGTACATCTTAATTGTGTGGTTGTACACTGAGGTCCTGAGATACCAGAAAATAGGGACAGTTGTGGGCCTGAGTGTGACAAAAAAATACTGTCAGATTATGGGGGAGTCGGGGTCATACCGGATGCCAAAACCTGGAAAAAAGATAAGAATTGGTGCATGCTAGCTGAACATTGATATATGTAAGTAGGACTGTCCATGAAAATGGGACAAAATGAGGCATGGATTGGGAGCCCTCTGAAATATTGCCATGGATGATGTGGAGGCAGGACGTCAAGATGGCACCCATACCGCAACCCCAGAGATGAGAGGCTATCGCTGGGAGACAGCAGAAGTGGGAGGGCAAGGGTCAGTGGAATAAGAAAGTGTGTTTAATACAACGCACGATGTATGAGCCAGTGAAGATTTGTACCCATTGTTATATTGTCTTTAATAAAAAGATGTTCTAAAAGAAGCCAGGAACCATTATCTATTGTGGCCTATAAATACCATTGCAAATAATCATTAGAGAGTCTCAACTTTGATAGACACTGGAGTTGCCATTGATTTCCAAAGGGGAAAAAGCTAGCCCACTGTTCCTGCTGTTGTTATCAACGAAAGAATGTTACAGGTCTCGGAAACTGTACACTAGCCAAAACTATTGGGCAGAGAGATTTTGATGTTTTGTCCAACCTGGTTCCAACCTGCCAGGAATGAAGAATCTTGTGATTTCCCCCTAGAGATGAACCTGACATCTCTTTCACTGGGCGTGACTGATTAATATGTAATGCCATTACACAGAACTGTCTCTATCAAAGTTTTGGATTCAGGGATGGCATATCCCATCAACAATGCAAATTCCCTAATATCACAGGAAGCGTAGTCAAGAACATGTGTATAAATCCATGTCAAATACCTTCAATGCTCCACAATACTTTTGCTGTTAATACTTCCTGGTATATGATCTTTGGATCTTGAGTTCATCTTCTACCTCCTCCTTGACCTGTCTTGGAATTACTACTCTGGAGTCACACCATTGCTCTGTAGATAAACTACAACTGCTTTATCACTTGCCTTTGGATTTTTATTATTAGAATATTATGAAAGTTTGTACTGAACACATGAATGCTATGACCCTTCTTTCTAACGACAATGTATTTTAACTACAATTTTCTGGAAGGACCTGAGTAGTATGTTCCTTTCTGGATAGCTCTACATATTTCCAATGTAAGCTTCAACGTGTAAACAACAGGGCACATAGCTTCCCTTGGTTTGCCATCCATTTTTAGTCTGTCCTGGTGTACAATATCCTACCCCAAATGCTTCAGTAATTCTATAAGACTTCTGGTTCTGCTAGTCACAGTTCTGGCATTATTGTTCAGGTGATGAGGCTGTGTGTGATTATGGAAAACTGGTTCCTGACACAGCAGCCGCAAATCCATCTAACAGGGGTATGTAGAATCATTTAATCTGGCAACCCTGTGCAACATGAGCATGCTCTGAGAAAGTTGTATATTGGTAAAAAGTTAGAGCAACTCTCCAAGGTCCGATAAAAACCTTATAAGGTTTGAACAGGTTGCACAGCACTGCAAATTACAAGCCCTGAGACTGGGCACATTCTAGGTGCATATGTGCTAAGAATTTACATCATGAATGGGTGTTTAACAGTCCCTGAATAACGGAGCTGGAACTCACGCCAGGACTGAGAGGAATCCTTCTACAAACTCCATGCTCTTCCTTAAATCCGGACCTAACATTGATAGTGAAAGAACTTTTGCCCTAGAATTGTTTCAAAGTATACTAGACAAGACACTCAAGTCTGATAAAGAAAAGACTCAAAGGAAAAAGTGCAGCATAATATGCCTCCATGGAAGTATGAGATGATATAGTTTTAGCAATTTAAAAAATTCATATAAATCAAAAAACCTTCAAGACCAGGAAGAGGTAATGACAAAATGGCAGAAAAGATGGTGCTTTCTGAGAAACCATTTTCAGCATTATAATGACAGACTGGAAAAACAGGAATTGGGCTGAATCAGCTAGTAATACAAAGGTAGAGTACACTGCGTAAGCATGGGGAGGAGGACACTTGTGCTAAGGTCTCTTACCTTCGTAACCAGCTGAGAAGGAGAAAAAGTAAGAATAATAGTAATTACCTTTGCTTGGAAGGAAAATGTTACTGACCCAGTAAGCATCTATTTGTGGCATGTACTGCTGTAGATTCACATGCTCTGCATACTTCCGCCATCTAGTGTTAGGTCCAGAAGGTTGCAGGTTGTTCTTGTTCGAAAAGTTTTTTGAGTCACAGGGCATAGTTACTCCTCCTCTTGCTTGCAATGTGCACGATCCTCAACTCCATGTTCAAATTGTTTTCTTACAGGCGATGATGATTGGAGTGTACTACAAAAGTCAATAAACTAAACGATCATGTGTGGTAATGTGTATTTATGTACTGTAACAACCATAGGTGACCCGACAGGTGGGTGGGCGCATGTGAATCTGCAGCATTACATGCCACAAACAGATGCTTACTGGGTCAGTAACATTTTCGGTTTGATGGCATGTGTAGCTGTAGAAACACATGCTCTGCATAGACTGAAAAGCAGTGCCTACATAAAAGCGGGTGGGTATTTCAGTATTTTGAAATAGAGTACGTAGCACTGCCTGTCCTATATTGGCTTGTTGGCATGCTAAAAAATCCACACAATGATGTTTAGTGAAAGTGTGCGGTGTTGACTATGTAGCTGCTTTACAAATGTCAGCTATAGGTATGTTACCTAAAAATGCCATAGATGCACCTTTTTAAGTGTTGAATGCGTTCTAGGAGTAATAGTGGCATTTTAGCTTTTGCATAGCAAGTTTGACTACGTTTAACAATCCATCCTGCTATAGTAGATTTAGTAATAGGGTTATTACCCGTATGTGGTGGAGAAAAAGCAACAAAAGGTTGTTTTGTCTTCCTAAACTTTTTAGTTCTAGCAATATAGAACATAAGCGCTCTTTTCACGCCTAACATATGTAGGGCTCTCTCAGCAACTGAATCAGATTTTTGGGGAAAAAAGCTGGCAAATCAATAGTCTGATTTATATGCAACTGAGACACAGCCTTAGGCAGAAAGGTTGGGTTAGTATGAAGAACCACCTTACCTCTGGGTACCTGAAAAAATGGTTCTTGTAATGTTAATGCTTGAAGCTCACTTACACATCTCAGGGAAGTGGCTGCAACTGAAAAGGCTACCTTACACAACAGAAACTGTAAAAGACATTAGTGCATTGGTTCAAACAGTGGTCCCATAAGTCTGGTGAGTACTATATTCAGATTCCAAGAAGGAACTGGAGGTAGTCTTGGTAGTATTACCCTTTTTAGTCCATCCATAAAAGCCTTTATGACAGGGATTCTAAAAAGAGAAGAACATTGTCTGTTCTGTAGATAAGCAGCTATGGCTCCCAAATGTAACCCTATAGAGGTACATGCTAAATTTGCCTTTTGTAAATGAAGAACGTACAAAATAATTGTGTAGACACTTGGAAAGGGCTCCAGTTTTGAGAACTACAGTAGTAAACAAACTGCTCCTAGTTGGCTGCATAACAAGCTCTAGTGGTTGAGTTGCATGCTTCTTTAAGAATGTTCATACATTCTTGAGGTACATTTGAATACCCAATTTCTATGACTTCAGGAACCAAATTACAAGATTCAAGTCCTTGGGGTTTGGGTGTCTGATTTGGCCTTTGTTCTGAGTGAGAAGGTCCAGGTGTAGAGGAAGCTTCTTGTGTGGTACTCATGCTAGATTTAGTAGCGTGCTGAACCATGGTTGTCTTGCACATGTGGGTGCCACTAGTATCACTGTGAGAGGTTTGTCTGAGTTTCCGAACCACATATGGAAGAAGAGGGAGAGGTGGAAAAGGGTAGTCAAAAATTGCTGACCAGTTCATTCATAGAGCATTGCCCTTGGACTGAGGGTGTGGAAATCAGGAGGTGATGTTTGGGCATTTTTTGTTTTCTTTTGCTGCAAATAGATCTATGTCTGGAACACCCCATCTTTGGAAGTAGAGTTGGAGGACTCTGGGGTGGAGTTCCCATTTGTGGACTCATTGTGGTCTCCTGCTGAGGTGGTCAGCAAAAGTGTTGTGTGATCTTGGTAGGCTTTCCGCTAATAGGAAACATTGTGATGAATAGCTCAGTGCTAAATTGTCTGTGCAAGGCGAGACAAATGTAGGGAATGTGTCCCCCTCTGTTTCTGCTGATAAAACATGGCTGCCATGTTGGATGTGTGGATGAGGACTACTTTGTTTTTGAGATGTGTGACGAAGGCTTTGAATGCTAGATGAACTGCTAGCACCTCCAGGTAGTTGATGTGCAAATGTTTGTGCACATGATTAAAAAAACTCTCTATATTTTAAGTATAAAGAGAAAGTTTATTGATAACTAATACAATATTCAAAAGATATAAATACATTTGATGGCATGAGTAAATAATACAGTAACAGTTCAATTTCATGAAACGTACTTATTACAAAACCCCAAAGATATATGAATGCTTTGAAATGTAAGGAAATATATGCATATATTAACCCCTTCGCTGCCAGGCCTTTTCCCCCTCAGGTGCCAGGCCTTTTTTTTTTTGGGCTATTTGGGGCAGGGCGCTCTTAGGCCCTCATAACTTTTTGTCCACGTAAGCTACCCACGCCAAATTTGCTTACTTTTTTCCAACATCCTAGGGATTCTAGAGGTACCCAGACTTTGTGGGTTCCACTGAAGGAGACCAAGAAATGTAGCCAAAATACAATGAAAATTTCGTTTTTTTTTAAATAATTTGAAAAAAGGGCTGCAGAAGGCATGTGGTTTTTCCCCCCAAAATGGCATCAACAAAGGGTTTGCAGTACTAAAATCACCAGCTTCCAAGCTTTCAGGAACAGGCAGACTTGAATCAGAAAACCCAATATGTCAACACACTTTTGGCATTTTACTGGGACATACCCCATTTTTACGATTTTTTGTGCTTTCAGCCTCCTTCCAGTCAGTGACAGAAATGGGTGTGAAACCAATGCTGGATCCCAGAAACCTAAACATTTCTGAAAAGTAGACAAAGTTATGAATTCAGCAATGGGTAATTTGTGTAGATCCTACAAGGGTTTCCTACAGAAAATAACAACTGAAATAAAAATATATTGAAATTGAGGTGGAAAAAACAGCCATTTTTCTCTACGTTTTACTCTGTAACGTTTTCCTGCGATGTCAGATTTTTTAAAGCAATATACTGTTAAGTCTGCTGGACTCTTCTGGTTGTGGGGATATATAGGGCTTATAGGTTCATCAAGAACTCTAGGTACCCAGAGCCAATAATTGAGCTGCACCTTGCAGTGGGTTTCATTCTATACCGGGTATACAGCAATTCATTTGCTGAAATATAAAGAGTGAAAAATACAGGGAGTGCAGAATTATTAGGCAAATGAGTATTTTGACCACATCATCCTCTTTATGCATGTTGTCTTACTCCAAGCTGTATAGGCTCGAAAGCCTACTACCAATTAAGCATATTAGGTGATGTGCATCTCTGTAATGAGAAGGGGTGTGGTCTAATGACATCAACACCCTATATCAGGTGTGCATAATTATTAGGCAACTTCCTTTCCTTTGGCAAAATGGGTCAAAAGAAGGACTTGACAGGCTCAGAAAAGTCAAAAATAGTGCGATATCTTGCAGAGGGATGCAGCACTCTTAAAATTGCAAAGCTTCTGAAGCGTGATCATCGAACAATCAAGCGATTCATTCAAAATAGTCAACAGGGTCGCAAGAAGCGTGTGGAAAAACCAAGGCGCAAAATAACTGCCCAGGAACTGAGAAAAGTCAAGCGTGCAGCTGCCACGATGCCACTTGCCACCAGTTTGGCCATATTTCAGAGCTGCAACATCACTGGAGTGCCCAAAAGCACAAGGTGTGCACTACTCAGAGACATGGCCAAGGTAAGAAAGGCTGAAAGACGACCACCACTGAACAAGACACACAAGCTGAAACGTCAAGACTGGGCCAAGAAATATCTCAAGACTGATTTTTCTAAGGTTTTATGGACTGATGAAATGAGAGTGAGTCTTGATGGGCCAGATGGATGGGCCCGTGGCTGGATTGGTAAAGGGGAGAGAGCTCCAGTCCGACTCAGACGCCAGCAAGGTGGAGGTGGAGTACTGGTTTGGGCTGGTATCATCAAAGATGAGCTTGTGGGGCCTTTTCGGGTTGAGGATGGAGTCAAGCTCAACTCCCAGTCCTACTGCCAGTTCCTGGAAGACACCTTCTTCAAGCAGTGGTACAGGAAGAAGTCTGCATCCTTCAAGAAAAACATGGTTTTCATGCAGGACAATGCTCCATCACACGCGTCCAAGTACTCCACAGCGTGGCTGGCAAGAAAGGGTATAAAAGAAGGAAATCTAATGACATGGCCTCCTTGTTCACCTGATCTGAACCCCATTGAGAACCTGTGGTCCATCATCAAATGTGAGATTTACAAGGAGGGAAAACAGTACACCTCTCTGAACAGTGTCTGGGAGGCTGTGGTTGCTGCTGCACGCAATGTTGATGGTGAACAGATCAAAACACTGACAGAATCCATGGATGGCAGGCTTTTGAGTGTCCTTGCAAAGAAAGGTGGCTATATTGGTCACTGATTTGTTTTTGTTTTGTTTTGGAATGTCAGAAATGTATATTTGTGAATGTTGAGATGTTATATTGGTTTCACTGGTAATAATAAATAATTGAAATGGGTATATATTTTTTTTTGTTAAGTTGCCTAATAATTATGCACAGTAATAGTCACCTGCACACACAGATATCCCCCTAACATAGCTAAAACTAAAAACAAACTAAAAACTACTTCCAAAAATATTCAGCTTTGATATTAATGAGTTTTTTGGGTTCATTGAGAACATGGTTGTTGTTCAATAATAAAATTAATCCTCAAAAATACAACTTGCCTACTAATTCTGCACTCCCTGTAGGTATCAAGAAAACATTTGTATTTCCAAAACGGGCACAAGATAAGGTGTTGAGGAGCAGTGGTTATTTGCACATCTCTGAATTCCGGGGTGCATATACTAGCATGTGCATTACAGGGCATTTCTCAAATAGATGTCTTTTTTACACACTGTCTTATATTTGGAAGGAAAAAATGTAGAGAAAGACAAAGGGGCAATAACATAACACTTGTTTTGCTGTTGTATGTTCGCCCAAGTCTCTTGATAAAAATGGTACCTCACTTGTTGTGTGTGTAGGCCTAGTGCCCGCAACAGGAAATGCCCCAAAACACAACGTGGACACTTCACATTTTCCCAAAGAAAACAGAGGTGTTTTTTGCAAAGTGCCTACCTGTGGATTTTGGCCTCTAGCTCAGCCGGCACCTAGGGAAACCTACCAAACCTATGCATTTTTTAAAACTAGACACATAGGGGAGTCCAAGATGGGGGGACTTGTGGGGCTCTCACCAGGTTCTGTTACCCAGAATCCTTTGCAAAACTAAAAATTTGGTTAAAAAACACTTTTCCCTCACATTTTGGTGACAAAAAGTTCTGGAATCTGAGAGGAGCCACAAATTTCCTTCCACCCAGCGTTCCCCCAAGTCTCCCGATAAAAATGATACCTCACATGTGTGGGTAGGCCTAGTACCCGCGACAGGAAATGCCCCAAAACACAAGGTGGACACATCACATTTTCCCAAAGAAAACAGAGGTGTTTTTTGCAAAGTGCCTACCTGTGGATTTTGGACTCTAGCTCAGCCGGCACCTAGGGAAACCTACCAAACATATGCATTTTTGAAAACTAGACACCAAGGGGAATCCAAGATGGGGTGACTTGTGGGGCTCTCACCAGGTTCTGTTACCCAGAATCCTTTGCAAACCTCAAAATTTGCCTAAAAAAATACTTTTTCCTCACATTTCGGTGACAGAAAGTTCTGGAATCTGATAGGAGCCACACATTTCTAACCATCCAGCGTTCCCCCAAGTCTCCCGATAAAAATGGTACCACAGTTGTGTGGGTAGGCCTTGTGCTCGCGACAGGAAATGCCCCAAAACACTATCTGGACACATCAAAATTATCAAATACAAAACTACGTGTTTTTGCGGGGGCACCTGCGTTTTTGGTCCTGGGTTCAGCAGTCATCTAGGGAAACCTACCAAACCCAGACATTTCTGAAAACTAGACACCCAAAGGAGTCCAGGGAGGTGTGACTTGCATGGATCCCCCAATGTTTTCTTACCCAGAATCCTCAGCAAACCTCAAAGTCCAAAAAGTGCAGCCCTCACCATTCCAAGTGGGACGATTTTGAGAGTTAGTCAAGCTCTCATGGCCCAACTGTAAAACCAAAACCCCAAATAATCAAATGTCCACTTGCTTGCCGTGGGATAAGATGTTTTAGTATGCGGGGGAGCTGAAAGACTGTTCCCCCTTCAGTTGGGGTGGGGGCATAACCATGCCCCTACTGGTTGGTAGCCACCACCACACTTTTTTTTTAAATCCCCCGGCATTTAGTAGACTTTCTGCCCCACCACCGGGGTGTGGATTGGGGTTAATTGACCCATCTGCCCACTGGTGGGCAGAACAACTTTGACCCCATTTATATGGGGTGGGGGTATGGCCATACCCCCAACCTCTTATTTTGAAAAACAAATCTTCCCTGGTGGGCTTTCTGCCCCCCCTGGGGGCAGATGGGCCTTCCAAAAATAGGCGGATCTGATATGGCCAACAGTAACGTGCCCCCATGGGGAGCGACCCTTGCCCAAGGGGCTGCCCCCCAAACAAAACACACACACATACTCACACACCAATCCCTGGTGCCTAAGGGTTTTCTTCCCCCCAGGGGCAGATCGGCCTAATAGAAATAGGCCGCTTTGCCCCCAAGGGGAGCACAAATGGCCTAAAATAAATTTTCCCCCCAAGGGGAGCGACCCTTGCCTAAGGGGTCTCTCCACTTTCGTGAATTTGGTGCAAAAAAATCCCTGGTGCCTAGAGGTTTCTGTCCACTCTGGGTGCAGATCAGCCTAACTACAATAGGCCGATCTGCCCCCAAGGGGGGCAGAAATGGCCTAAAACAAATTGTTCCCCCCAGGGGAGCGACCCTTGCCTAAGGGGTTGCTCCCCTCATGTGAAACTGACAACAAAAAAATGCCTGGTGTCTAGGGGTTTCTGCAGAAATAGCCTAAAAATAAATTCCCCCCCGGGGAGCGGCCCTTGACCAAGGGGCTGCTCACCTTATGGCATAAACAAAAAAAACCACAAATTCCCTGGTGTCTAGTGGCACTTCTGCTGCCCGATCGCATTGCGTTCGAGCAGCAGAAGTGCTCAGAGAGACATGAAAGGAGAGGAAAGGCCTTTCCCCTCCTTTCATGCCTCTCTGCCCCCTCCATGTGATCGGAGGAGAAATGCTTTTGCATTTCTCCTCCGATTGACGCTGGAAGCCTATCGCGCGCTGACTTCATCAGACACCACAGGGGGTTGGGGGTGGCAGGGGAAGCGATTCCCCTTCAATCCCTGCTTGGGGGGAGCGCGGGGGGGCCTTGGCCATCAGGGGAGCACTAGCGCTTCCCCCGGGGGCCCATAGCAGGACGTGCTGGTCTCGTCCTCTGCACCAGGCAACCGTTGCAGAGGGCAAGACCAGCTCGTCCTGGGCACCCTAGGCGTTAAGTTTGTAGAAACCTATGAACAATATAAGTAAATACAATAAAATGTAAAAAAAAAAAAAAAACAGTTCACCAAAAACTCCATGTTTTAAGCTTGTGGAGATAAACACCCCATCCCATCTGAGAAGCGACCGTTGTCAAAATGACTTGGGAAATAGGGTCTAAAAATAACCACCCTGTAGAAAGACTGGTTTATTTCCATCACTGCAGAGAGCAAAAGGTGTGGCTGTCTACCAAGTGACCCTGTGCTTGAGACTCTAGGCGTGAGAGACATTTTTTCAACGGACGCATGTGAAGGCATGAATGTGGCACAATTACAATGCAAGAGGCCACCATTCCCAGAAGTTTTAAGACTGATCTGACTGTAACCCGTTAATTGGGGCAAAAGTGAAGAAGTTGTGTTTGGAAGTTTTGTATCCTTGCTGCATTTGAATAAGCTGCTCCCATGTGTGTGCTGATTATGGCCCCTAGGTAAGGTTGTACCTGTAGTGGGGTGAGATGGGACTTCTAGAAATTGATTGTGAATCCTAACTGTTGAAGCGGGTCGAATGTGACTTGAATTTGGTTGAGACATTGTGGAAGAGAGGTGGCTTTGATCAGCCAGTTGGCTAGGTATGGATATAAATGAACTGAATTTTTGGGCTGCGTAGGTGAGCTGCTACCACCGCAAGGAACTTTGTAAACCATTTCCCCTATAGGATCCTCTGTAGAATCCTCTGATGGAGGATATATATGATTGACTTTTGTTATGTGAGGAAGATGTTGCACCTGCCGTGGGCTAAGAGGATGGCTTATACTGTGTTTTGCAAAAAGTACCACGAGAGGAAGGATACAGAAGTGCCCCCATAGATGAGGCAACCTTTTTGTCCTTTTTCATCTTTTCTGAGGCCTGATCTACTTGTGGCCCGAAAAGATATAACTTGTCAAATGGAACATTTAGGGTTGTATGCTGTACCTCTTGTTTAAAGCCAGAAATACGCAGCCATGCATGGGGCTGAAATAAAATACTAATATTAATCCCTCTGGATGCTATATCAGCAGAGTCTAGCACACAGCGAATAGCATTATTTGTAATGAGCTGCCCCTCATTAATGATTTCCTGTCCCTTTTTCTTATGCTCCTCTGGGAGATATTGGAGTAACTGCGCCATTTCGTCCATGTGGGCACAATGGTATCTGGCTAGAAGTCCATGCACATTGGTGATACACCAGTGATTTGCTGCTTGACCAGCAATACGCTTATCAGATGCGTCAATAAGCTTACTCTCCTTGTCAGGAGGTGCTGCATCCTGAGAAGCCTGCGAACTGGCCCTTTTTCTAGGATTGGAGACAACCAAAGAGTCTGCTGGAATTGGACTCTTGGTGTATATTGGATCTGAAGGAGAAGCTTTGTAGTTCTTCTCCACTCTTGGAGTAATAAGGCGAGCCCTAGCTGGATCTTGAAAAATATCATCCACATGTCTACGCATTCCCTTCAGCATAGGTAGATATTGCGTGGATTAATGAGAGGCCGTTAGTGTCTCAAATAAAAAGTCATCTTCTATAGGATCTTTGTGGAGGGTACCTGGTGATATGTAGCAGCCCTCCTCACAAACTCCTGAAAATATGTCGTGTCTTCGGGTGGTGAAGATCTAACTGGGTAGCTCTCTACGTCAGCATTGGTGTATGTGTCAACATCATACTGTGACCATGGATCCATGTCCTCGGGCATTTGTGATGTGTCATCACTAGTGTCATGAATATTGTGATCTGAGGGCGGAGACCCTTGATGAGGTATGTCTGATGGGTCTTCTGTAGAGTGTTGTGGAAAAGGGGTCTGTTCTGTTGGAGGTTCAGTTGTGTCTAAAGCCTCCTCAAAATTGACCTGTCTCTTAGAAGGAGTAGCTTTAACCAGTACTCTTCCAGTATGAGACTGGATGTGTAATTGAGACTGCTTGGCTTGGAGCTGTTGCTTCATCTTGTGAAGAATTGTCTCTGGCGGATTTTTCTGCTCCAAAAGGGATTCTGGATTGAGTTTTTCAATGCGAAGCAAGTTTGCTATTCAATACCAAAGATGGAGAAAGTCTTTTCAGCACCTTACCAGTGGACACCGAATGTGTTGATGTTTTCAGTGCTGGATGGCTAGGTATGGTATGGTTTTTGATTTATGCTTCGGTGCCGAGCCTAAGGGCGGGGCTTCCAAACCAACTTTTCAATGCCTCACATGGCAAGAAAGCAGTGGCGACCTGATTGCTTCCCTTTCCGAAGTTAGTGTTTTGGGTGGTGCAGAGGCATGTTTACTCACCGTGTGTTGACCTGGAGGGATCCCCTTCTTTTTCAGAGTCATTTCGGCCTCCGAATGTGAATCTTGTACCGAAAACACCTCTTCTTCAGCAGCTGAGGCCTCTTGATTCTCCTGCTCTGCGTCCAACATGATGCCTTGAATGCTGAAAATATCATACATTTCCTCCAATTCTTGCCTCTGCACTTCGCACTGACGAGCTCTTCGATCTTGCAGAGTTTTCTTCAACCGAAACGACTGGCAGATCTTACAGTCCTCTTCTCGGTGTTCTGGCAACAGGCAGAGGTTACAGACCTGAGTGTGATCGGTCAGAGGGAATTTGGAGTGACACTTCAGACAGAAATGGAATGGCATCCGTCCCATTTGTTTTTCATTCTTCAGTATGTTGACTGGAGAAAAATGGGCACCCTAAGGGCGCAACCTCTAAAGGCCTCGATCGAAAAAGTCACTTATATAGTGTTCCTTCGATCCCAGAACGCAATGTAACAAAGTAACTGGTAGTTACTTGTCATTGTTTTTTCAGTCATGAGTAACTGGTAGATACTTGTCATTGTTTGTTTTATTTTTCAGTCGCGCTCATGGTGCTTTCAAATTTTATCAGCGGGACTGCCCGCTGTACAAAACTTGTTCTGCTTTCCTTTCCAGCCTCTCACCCCGTCACCTTTTCTTTCCTGCCCCTTCTCCCCCTCTACATGGCAAGAAAAGATCTGCTGTATAAAACTTGAAAGTGCCATAGAGACAGGAAAAAAAAATAGTCAATCCAAACAACAGAAAAACAGTCCAGGCGTAATTAAACTGTACTTGGCCGGTGCTCCTCAGCCAAGAACAGAAAGTGATGTATCAGCTGCCAAACCAGTTAGGAGGCAGCAAAACAAGAGCAACACTGCTTTCAACCTATGGTAAGCGTCAGGCAGTGACAAAGACCTTTACTCATTTCAACATGTCTTGCAGATAGCACATAGGCACTGTTTAGACTCGACCTAAAAGTGAACACATTTCCACAGAAAGTGAAGGAAATGGTAGTAAACATTAATAAGCATGGGCAAAAGCCAACAGGTTTTGACCTTGACACTGGGGCACTGTCCTGTTAGATTTGCTAATGTTTTTCCCTCAGATGGCTACCATGTGTGTGCATGTATTTGTAGTTGGCACCTTGTAAAGCTATTTCTTTTTCTTTAAGAAACATTATTCCACGATGGCCTCCTACAAATCTGTCATCATCTGTCTTGAGCATTCGAAGTAATCTTGCAGTGCCTCCTTTTCTTCTAGAATTCACAAGGATCACCAATTTTCTGTAACCATCCATGTGGTCCAAAGCATTGAAAGGCTACCAAATCCACTTCTCAGCCAGTAATCATTAGCACCGTTCACAGTGTCCATGACAGACAGTTTTTGTAGTACAAATGGCGATTTGGGAATTGTACAATGTAGAACATGATCGCATAGACTGTTTTATTTTCATCCTGATGTATCTTTTGCAAAAGGAAACCTTTTTGGCTTGGCATCCCAACAGTTTATAGGCCATGTTCTCTTTGCAAATGCAGAGATGCAGGTTTGCTGCCCCTTAGTAGTCTCTACTGCTGCCTTTGCAGCCTGCTGAAACAACGTGTAAAGGGAATTTTGTCTTATGGATACTGACAAAGCAAGATCTCTGAGAAAGTTTGCATTGGACTTTCTGCATAGTCCGTAACAGATACATGCAGCAGATCACAAAGGTATATGCACATCTCTCTCTGTGGCAGGAACACATTAAAGGCAAACCAACCGGACTTTTCTTGCCACATAAATTGATCAACCCTGCCGCATTATTTGGTCCTCTCTGACACATAATTCCAGCGGATAGGTGCAAAAGTGGGAAAGGGAAACATTATCTGGAAGCTTACATATCTCAAAAATACAGTAAGCAATTTCATCCATAAATGCACTGGGCGAAATAATCAAATAAGTACCGGGAAGGGAATTAAAAAAAACAAAAATAATTTGCCTCTTCCCTTTCAGAAATCATATTTTTACAAGTTTTGTTTTTATTAAACTCAGTCCCTCAGAAACGTCAACATTTATAGCTTCTTAAATAAATCATTTTCACACTTGGCCTGGTCTTAAAAAAAAGGAGCAACTAAAATGTAAAAGAAATTCTACTTTCTGTAAAGATTTATCAAAGAATGCATGCATTCTACCATGTGGTGTTTGCACTATTGAACTACTTCATGCCATTGTGAATATAATCAGAGTTTGTATACGGGTAGTGTGTGCATTATTTTAGTAATGGCGAGTGTAATTCAAATGAATCATTGGATGATTTTGGCAGATTTGGGAAGGACATGTTGGGGTGTGCAAGTAAAATAAAACGAGTTAGAGCTATTAGCGTTGTAAATTCCTAACTCGACTTTTCTTGCCATGTACAGAGGGGCGAAGGGTCAGGAAAGAAAATGTTACCGGTTAAGAGGCTGGAAAGTAAAGGAGAACAAGTTTTGTATAGCGGGCAGTCCTGCTGTATAAAACCTGAAAGCGCCATGAGCCCGACTGACAAATAAAACAAACAATGACAAGTAGTTACATAGCGCTTTCAAGTTTTTTACAGCGGTAACTCGATCGTCAGTCCCGGTGTATAAAACTTGAAAGCGCCATGAGCACAACTGAAAAACAAAACAAACAATTACTTGTCATTGCTTGTTTTGTTTTTCAGTCACACTACCAGTAACTTGTCATTGTTTGTTTCGTTTCTTAGTAGGGCTCATGGTGCTTTCAGGTTTTAGACAGCGGTAATTCGGTCAGCAGTCCCGCTATATAAAACTTGAAAGCACCAAATAGGGAAGATACAAAAAAATAGTCCATCCAAACAACAGAAAAGCAATCCAGGCATATTTAAACTGTAATTGGCCGGCGCTCCTCAGCCAAGAACAGGAAGTGACATATCGACTGCCAAACCAGTTAGGAGGCACCAAAACAAGAGCAACACTGCCTTCAACCTATGGTAAGCAGCAGGCGTGCATGCATTTGTACCTGGCATCTTGTAATGCTTTTTATTTTACTTTAAGAAACATTATTTCATGATGGCCTCCACAAATCTGTCATCTTTCTTGAGCATTCATTGAAGTTATCTTGCAATGCCTCTTTTTTTGGAATTCACAAGGATCACCAATTTTCTGTAACCACTCAGGTGGTCCAAATCACTGAAAGGCTACCAAATCCACTTGTCAGCCAGTAATCATTGGCACAGTTCAAAGTGTCCATGACAGACAGTTTTTGTAATACAAATGGCGATTGTGGGCACTGTACGATGTAGAACATGATAGCAGGGCAGGCTTTAGCACTGGTGGCGCCCTGTGCGACAATCTTTTTTGGCACCCCACACCCTATTACCATCTTCTTAGATTATTTTACTACCACCTGGCAAATGTGCCCCTCATCTCGCCATAGCCAGCCCCCCTTTCACATACATTAATTTGTTTTGAAGCACTTGTAAAGGCAGGCTTTACTAATCCACTAGTTATCCCCGTAAAATACAGATCTGTTCTTGACAACAGGCACATTAACCCTCTATGCTACTTTATGGCGAGTCAAAGCTACCGCTAGACAAAACTCCCATCTCTCTCCCTAGCAGGACCATTAATCACAAGAGGTATCTTGACATTTTAATTGCTTCTTGAAGGCTGGATGCACAAGAAACATTTCAGGAGGTGCTTTTCAATTGCAAGTTTCTAAGTTACTGCTAAAAAATACAGCGTCAGCACCCTCCAATCCAGGTCACCACCCGGTGTGGTTGCACCACTCGCACCGCCCTAAAGCCGGCCCTGCATGATAGCAAAGACTGTTTCATGTTCATCCTGATGTTCCTTTTGCAAAAGGAAACCTTTTTGGCATGTCATCCCATCAGTTTATAGGGCATGTTCTCTTTGCAAATGTAGTAATGCAGGTTTGCTGTCCCTTAGTAGTCTTTACAGCCTGCTGAAATAACTTGCAAAAGGAATCTTCCCTTATGGCTACTGACATGGCAAGATTTCTGAGAAATGTTTACCATGGACTCTCTACGTTGTCCCTAACAGATACATGCAGCAGAGCACGAAGGTGTGTCTACGTCTCAACGCACCCTCTCTCGGTGCAGGAACACATAAAAGCCAAACCATGGAAAAATAATAATTTCCCACCATGGTTGTCTAGTATGTAATAATGATTGGTTCAAAAAAACGTTTGCCGCAAACTTTATAAAAGAAAAATACGTTTTTGACTACGGCACAAATGGTAAAAACTAATGTTTTTGCTACAGCATTTCTGACGCTGCTTAGCAATAACAAAATGATTTTGTTCAACTGTACAAATGTGTAAGATTTTACTAACCTACAGGAAAAATCGGTTTGCTTCATTCTCTAGTAAGCAAGCAGCAAAACTGTTGTAAAAAATTGCTCCATTTCAGCTTTATGTAGACTGTCTAGTAAGAGTCCGTTCACTTGAATTGTGAGCATAAACCAGAAAGACTGTTTCTTGGAAGTATATCAAATGTCCAGTCTGTGTGACACCAATATCCACTGTAATAAAAGCAGGCAATTTAAAGGACCGTCCACAGGCATTGCTGCTCTTAGACAAGTTGGCACTGGACTGCCTTTTTTATGTGAAGGTATCAAAATGTGAAACAATTTACAAAATGATGAAAGACTAGAGTCAATGAGCATGGTTTCTGTAAAACAGGAAACATGGAAAAACACCAAATAACCATGCAAAGAAATGTCTGTCCTGATATGTTTTTGGCCCCATGTTAATGTCTGAAGGGAACTTGAGAGACACTTTGCTCCTTGGTCACCAATGAAAGGCACCTACCTTCGTTCAGGGTGATTGGTGACTCATCTGTGATGGCCTCGCCTGTTCCCACCTGGGTACGGGCGCTGAGTGAGAACTTGTAGCGCGAGACTGGGTCGCTTCTCTGAAGACTGTATCGTGTTTGGTTGGGAGGAAAAGCTTCTACCACTGGCCGTGAGGTCCTAGTGCCATTGACTGAAGAAAAGAAAGGACAAGGCCATTCAAAAGGCAACCAAAACACAATGCCTAGCATTCTTCGAAGCATACTTCTTGGGTTTTTCGCAGAGCATTCACATGGATCTGAAAAACAGTCATTCTGCCCCGTACACATTGAACCTTTCTCCATGGGGAGGTGGTGGGAGTCTGGTGCAACTGCAGGTGGCATTCTAGAAAAAGCTGGACTTTCCCCTTTAAGTAGAACTTTATGTTTGCTTTAGGACAGGTGCAAGTTGAAAACTGGTACAGTTGCACATGTTGCTCTAGAGAAAGATGGGTGCTGCAGTTGTGTGATTGTGCCCTTTACGAGTTCACTTCAGGAGTGTTTCAGAAGAGATATCAGAATGAAAGAGAGAAGAGACGGGGCAGAAAGAGAAGAGGGAGACAGAAAGGAAGTGAAGGAAGAAGGAGAGTGAAAGGGAGAATGAAGAAGTGAGGGATGGCGATAAGAGGGCAGGAGGAATAAGGAAATATATGCAGGAAACTAAACAAATAAAAGGAAGGGATCGGATTAAGGGCCAGATGTAGCAAGGTTCCAAATTGCGAGTTGCAATTTGCGAGTCCCAGCGACTCGCAAATTGCAACTCGCAATTTGGAATGCAGAAAGGTGTCTCAGACACCTTCTGCGAGTCGCTATGGGGTCGCAAAGACCCACCTCAATAATATTAATGAGGTGGGTCGCAATTTGCGACCCCATAGCGATTCAGGGCACTCACGGGGATGGTGGCCTGCTGGGAACAGCAGACCACCATGTCCGTGACTGCTTTTAAATAAAGCAGTCTTTTTTTTTCAAAGTTCAACCCGTTTTCCTTAAAGGAAAACGAGCTGCACTTTGAAAAAAAAAACGAAACCTTTAGTTTCGGTATTTTTCAGGGCAGGTAGTGGTCCATTGCGCAATCGCGGTCGCAAATGAATATACATAGCATTGCAAGTCGCTAATAGGAAGGGTACACCCCTTCCTATTAGCGAGTCGGAAATGCATTTTGCGAGTCGGATCCGACTCGCAAAATGCATTTCTGCATTCCGGTGAGGCTTTTGCGACTCGCAAACGGCGTTTTTTGCCGTTTGCGAGTCGCAAACGCTTTGCTACAACTGGCCCTTAATGTGGAAGGACAGCTTATCGGGAGTGGGCAGATGGGAAGAAAGAGGAGTGAGGAACAAAAAACAAAGAAAGGAGAAGAAGGAAATTGAGAGTATCTTTTTAGAACTGCTAGACAGATTAATGGTCTCTGTATAGGAGGGCTGGCTTCCGGTGCTTGCAATGATCCACTCTAATGTGACCATTCAAGTAGTTTATCCTGCAGCATCAATAAGACCTGCAAGAGGAACATGGCTGTAAACACCATTCATGCTTGTTCACAAAATGCTAACTTAACCATTTTCACTCATCTCACTATGTGTGGCATTACTGTTTCTCTTACTGAGCTGCCCTCTCCACTAATGTATTGTAACTAATGTGCATTCTTATTCACTAAATAGGCACCACATCTGCTCTTCAGATTATAATGTTATTGAATAACTACATCTGGACGAACTGTATTGAAAAGTGCTCTGAAATCTACGACCATAGCGCCTGAGGCTAAAGTGTTAGGGAAAAAGTATTTTAGATAAATACAGGAGTTTGTAGGCTGCAGCGCTCCTCGGAAAACTGTACTTGCTGACATAATGTAATAAGGAGCAGCAAGATTTACACACACAAAGCCTTTTGATAAAAAACTGGCACTTACACAAGTGGTATTTCAGCGAGTACCCTGTGAGCACACCGTTGGGATGTTCGGGGTGGCCCCACTCCAGGATGATGCTCTCCAGATTTGGTTGTCTGACCCTGAAATACCTTGGGGGGCTTGGTACTGTGAGAGAAGCAAGAAAAGAAGAAAAATGTATGCACACAGACATAAACTGCACAATTTTACCAAAACATATCTTGCAGGTCGAGGAGGTGTTGTCCTCATTTACAATAAGGTCATTGGTTTGAAACATCGGCCATGAGTCCAACTCTATCAGCCATTACTGCAAACCAATACAACAATGAGAGTCCGAGCAGCGGGCCCTGCTGGAAACAAGATGACAGTGAAGGCAGTGGCAGCTCCTCCACTAAAGCGGAGGAGTGTCGCCCCACTGCTTGCAGCAGAAGGAAAAATAAAATGATAATAACAGGTAGTTATTATCATTTTATTTTTAGCTGAGCAAGGTTAGGACCAGCCAAACAGACATGCGCACTTTGTATTACTCCTCCTGACTGTACTGCACAGCCGGGAGGAGAAAGTGCACAAAGTCCCACTCCCTCTGTGAGCGCTGAAGCAGGCCACTCACACCAATCATGACGCTGCTGTCATGCTGGTGACAGCAGCGTTGTGATTGGCTGAGGGGAGTCTGAGAGCCTGTGTGGTTCCGGAGGAGGTCGGAGGAGACAAACCCCTCTCCGTTCAAAGCAGGTAAGTGTTTTTTTGTCTTTTTTAAAAATTCCCCCCACTGCCCCGTGCTGCTGCTGATTGACAAGGAGGCAATATCTTGTGCTTGACAGAGAGAACAGCTTAGAGCCCACCGCATCCCAGCCTGGAAACTACGAGGCGACCATCATGAACGTCAATTCATCAAAATGCCAGGGGTAGCGTAATTGACAGTACACGCCATTTGACCTTTACTTTCATTCACACACATGCTTACACATACAAATTCACACACTCTCCCTCACATAAATACACACTCACCCGCAAGCACACATACAAAATGCATTAAATTTTTTTACTTACCTCAGCTACCAGTTAGGGACATATTCCAGTTAACTGTACTCCATTTTTTATTACACAAATAGTGAATATTATTCACTTTTTGTGTAGTAAAACAACTGACACAACCAGTAAAGTGGAGCCCAAACTGACATCCATTTCGAGGAGGAACCCATGTGTTCCAGGCATTGATTGTGCCACCTCTAAGGCCAGGGGTCCCAAAGGCAGTGCCAGGGGTCACAAGAGGCAAGCTAGAGGTCGCAGTTGTGACCCCTGGCAACCCCGAAAGGACATCCATGGCAGCCATCCCATTGGTGGGAGACTGAAACCCAGAGCAGTTTTGCTACAGCATTTGATGTTTGGGGTCGCTGGCCCTATTATTTTTTTTGGAGGGGGGGGGGCGGCCCTTGCCCTTTGCCCGTCCCTGACCCACGGAGAAAACGTGGCCTACTGTGCTGTACCTGTGGCCTGCCTTTGCCTCCACCAGGTGCGAAGTGAAGGGGGGACTTAGTCAGCCGTGAAGCAATTACAATGTGGTTGGGAGCCCTCCTCACTGGGCTGGTCCTGACGTGCCTTCTCTGCTGAGGAGTGACAAGCCCTCCAGAAACAATCAGTGCCCCCTGGCCACACATCCCAGGATAGGCAGGGGTGACTCTGTTGATTCCCGGTGACCCATTCATAGGCGCAGTCTGCAATTTGATAGCAAGGCTAAGAAGCAGCACTGACTGCGGCTACAATCCCAATAAGGCACGGAGCACAAATTTACTACAGAATACAGTATTCTCTCAATCTCTAGAATAAATCTGAGGGGGGGCAAGCAAGGGCTGATTAGGCATAGGCAGACCTCACCCAGCCTAACAGACCAAAGTAATTCTGAAAGCCATGCAGACCTCAAGCCTGGCGTTTGAAGCTAAAATTGGTCAGGCAGTGCGGACATGGTACTCCTGAGACATGATCTCAGAAATGTAGTCAACCGGGTCACAGAAGAGGAAGACCACTTCCCAAAGAAATGACAACATGGGCAGAGAACTCCAGTGCCCTGTTCAGCAACTCAAAAAGACTACTAGCAACCCATCAGAACGAGTGGAGGACACTGAGGGGTGGACTTGCCATAATATTCTGAGATTCACTACCTTCCCTGAAAGAGCAGAGCAGTCCAGTCTAGAAATGGTCCTTGAGACATGGTTGAAGGGCTTCTTCCTGGCAAACAAACTGTCTCTCTGCTACAGCTGAATCAGGGAAATTCCTGGCTTTTTCAGACTACACTATGCTGGTCCAAACACAAAAGAAATTAACTGAACACATAGAGAATAAAATGAAAACTATGGACCTAAACTACATGATACTCTGTTCGGCCAAACTGAAAGTTGGATTTCAAAATGAAGCACACTTTTTCAAGATGCTGGAAAGAAATGGTCTTGGATGGATGTGGTAAAAGTCGGCACAGGGGGAATAAAAAGGAGCAGTCATGCAATATGCCAAAATGAATTTCCCACATGCACTTCTTAGGAGACCCACTTGTGATGCACAAAGTATGACTTTTGGGGCTTCTTCGGCTATACTAAGGTTTACCCACTCAGGAATCACCCAGAGCTGCAGCGGGCAGCTATCCTCCTTTGTAAGACTGTCCGACTTTCTTTATCTAGGGTCTATAATGATGATCTGGGTTGCTCTGTGGCTACTGCAAGACTGTCAGAGGTTCATTTATTGACAGTGGACAATGTGTACACCCAATCAGCCTTCTGGAGGCCGCTTCTTGCCAAATTGTTGATTTGATACTAAACAACCCCCACCCAGGATAGTGATCGTAGGAGTGCACTTTAATTCTTTAATACACTCAGCCCTGGACTTGAGTGGGTCCATCACAACACATATTATGTAAACAGTGCAAAATAGGCTGAATCACTAGGAATGTGTGACACATGGTGGCAGAAGAATATGCTAGAAAGGCAGTATATTGTTTATAAGGTCCCAGAGAAATGCTTTTCCAGATTAGATTACATATTTGTTCCCGGAGATGACTACCACACAGAAAGTGCAAATTCTCCCAAGCAGTTTTCATAATAACTCGCCAGTTGGTTTGACACGCGTGAGTATGCACAGGGTTTGACAGGTATGTGATGGCTTAATGCTTGGTGGTTAAAGGATGAAAAACTGGACGATCTACTTTGGGATGTAATCAGTGAACACCACCTCGGTTCCCTCACTCAGCACTCTATGAGAGGCCTTCAAAACAGTCATACAAGGGAGGTCTATGTCCTTCCTGAGCAGGAAAACTAAGGATAGGCAGAGGGAAAAGGTACACTCTAGGAGTAAATTATGTACCTAGAAAGCCATTAGATTCACTCACAAAACACCACCAACCCTCAGGCAGCTTGAGGCAGCCAAGCTAGCACTTAGGCCAAAACTTTAAACAATGCACGGGTAACCTGGTTAGCCTCCTGGTACAGAATACATGAATATGTGGGCAAAGGGGGTAAATGTCTCTATTGGCTGACCAACAGGAAAGCTAGGGCTAGAATTACTCCCTCAGTCCTCAACGGTAATAAGGAATTTGTGACAGAGTACACTGTGGTAGCAGAGACATCTGCAAAATACTAGAAATCCTGTCATAAGCGGAGATTGACAACCCTATGGTTAGGGACCTGATTATACACACACCCAATCACACCCTATCAGCAGAAGACTGAACAGAACTAGATCTCCTACTGATAGAAGGCAATGCCTGCAGGCATGGCACCATGTCTGAATGGTCTGCCTCTAGATTTAAAAAAAATACATCTCCTTACTAATACAACATTCAAAGACTATGTTTAATGAAACTCCACACAGGAACCTCTACTACTGTATGTGCATGAGGAAACTGCAACAGTAATAGCCTGGTAAACTACATACTGACTTCACTTCCTACTATGCCAAGTTTCTTTTATCAGTGTCAAAGCAAAAATGTTGGCGCAGATCACAACCAACAGGCTAAGCAGGGTGATAAATAATCTGGTCCACAGTGGCCCCCTCCGATTGCCTACAGTGCCTACATGTGGCACTTGTGAGAGCAGATGAGTTGCTGGGTGAAGCACCTCTGATGTCGGTGGACTTGAAAAAGGCCTTCAACATGGTTCACTGGCTCATTATTTGTGGGTCTTGGAAAGGATTAATTTTGGTCTACCCCACCTTAAGTACATCATGGTGATTCATATGACTTAAGTACATCACTTGATTTATACGGTTCCATGGGCCCATATTAGAATAAATGGAGTGCTTGCTCCCCCCATTTCAGTGGAAAGAGGCATGCTTCCCACTTCTTTTTGTTCTGGTAAACATGTCCCCCGATGTATGGGTCTGACAAGACGCGTAGCTGCAAGAATTCCAATGGGGCCATGGTCATGTCCTTATATGCTGACAATATGTTACTATGCATCGAACTAACAGACACAACTCTCCCCAGGCTAATTTATATCCCACAGATTTATGGTGAAGCCTCCCGACGTATGGTGAACTGGGGGAAGTCTGTCTTTTCCTGGTGAGAGGATGCTGTCTGCTGGGATTAGCCCAAGTGCTGTTGCGCATTTCAACAGACCATTTTAAATGCCTAGGCATGTTGGTGACAATGTGCCTACACACATGCTGGGACTTAAACATGAATGCCACAGCCTTTATATTCAACAAAACTACCCACGTCCAATCCCTCCACAATTATCTCTGACTTGTGGCCGATGATCGGTACATTTCTATGAGCCTGTGGCACCCTCGGTTATTCTTTGTGTGTGCAGGTCGCATTTGATATGGGGCTGTAGATACCATATCTAGGTCTGCATTAATGGGTCTCCCAGGGCATCTCAATTAATAACTGCATTTTCTGTGGCAGAGTGCCCCAAGCAGCCAGGCTTGAGCTGCATTTCCTTAAAATACCATGCTTGAATTCCATCCTATATATGAATATCATCCCCCATGTGCTGCCACCTACCACCAGAACACCTCTGCTATACTGGTATGAGGCTCTAAAACACATTAAAGGGCAGGGAACACTGACAAGTTAAACTCTCATGTGGCAGGGAATATGGCTTCCCCATACAGGCAGGTGAAATGGCTTTTGAACCTGGTACTTGATAGGTATTTAATCACTAGGTGGTGTGGTTTCTTGATCATATCAAACTGTTTGAACAGCTATCTGTAGACTTGTTTCTACAGCAAACACACTTCTTTAAATATATGAAGTTGTGGCATGCCTTCAAACCATATCAATACAAACTGAGCCCCTGTTAATTATGGAGCAAATAGGCAAGAAAGGCTATCTAGAATATACAAGTCATTGGTGGGTAACACATCTGACCCCTTAAAAAGCTACAGTAAAAATGGGAGTGGGACCTGGAGGTGCTGGACGACTATTATTGGGTGGAGGCAAAAATGGGCTTGCGGTCCCTTGTCATTTTATCCCACTTTAGACTAGGGTCAATCTACACACTTTCACCCTATCAGACCTTGGTACATGGGAAGGGTCCCCACCTTCAAGTGCCCAATTTGCACCCTAGCCAGGGGCTCCTTTCTGCACACGATTTTGGAATGTTTGGTGACCATGAAATATTGGAAGCAGATAAACTATTCACTGGGAGGGCTATCCAGCTGATATGGACCCTCGATTAGCCATGCTTGGCATAATGCAAGGGTGTTCATGATGGATGTTGGCAATAGGTTGATTGGTGATCAAAATGGACATCAAGCACCACAGAAGAATGGAAAAAGTCCCTATACTGAAAGAGTGAACAAGAGGCATGGTTTACTGCTCTAAAGTGAAAGAAATGATTTATAAGATAAGGGGCTGCCCAAATAAACACAAAATAAATCGCCTAGCTGGTGGGATCAGTCCCACAGCATATGAGATCAACATGTACTGCTTTCTGTATATGACATGCATACCGTGAAATTATTCTGTCTGATGTTCAAGACTGTCATGTGTCTGAGTTTACACTGTTTAACACATGAATAATAAAAAAATGTTTTAAAAAAATGTTGCCTTAAGTCTAATGCTAACATTTTCACAAACAGATTACTTAAAAACTCACATGGTTAAATAAAGAGAATAGTGCTGAAAATTAATTGTATTTATTCTGAACCAAAAAAAAAACATAATTTCTCATTTATTTTCAACATGCACTATATAGCACCAACTGCAAAATATGTTATTTCAAACAAGAATTATTGTAGACTTAAAAAAATGTCACTGACAGAATCCCAGTGATTGTCACGTCTGTCATAAACTTTTTTTTAATTTTTTTTTTAAGAAAGTCACACTGAAGTCAGACATTCACACTAAGGGGGTCATTCTGACCTTGGCGGACGGCGGAGGACCACGGCGGTGATTCTGACATTTGCCCTGGGCTGGCGGGCGGCCGCCAAAAGACCGCCCGCCAGCCCAGGGCAAATCAACCTTCCCACTAGGATGCCGGCTCAGAATTGAGCCGGCGGAGTGGGAAGGTGCGACGGGTGCAGTTGCACCCGTCGCGTATTTCAGTGTCTGCTGGGCAGACACTGAAATACTTTTTGGGGCCCTCTTACGGGGGCCCCTGCCGTGCCCATGCCATTGGCATTGGCATGGGCACGGCAGGGGCCCCCAGGGGCCCCGCGGCACCCCCTACCGCCATCCTGTTCATGGCGGGAGAGCCGCGGTCAGAATGCCCAGCGGTGCACCGCCAGCCTGTTGGCGGTGCTACCGCCGACCTCCGCCATGGCGGTAATTACCGCCATGGTCAGAATGACCCCCTAAATGATTAAATACTTTGGTACACAGGTCATCCTGCAAAATCAAACACCCAAAACATCACAACTCGGAGAACTCCCCTTTCATTTTTAGGTCCTGCATTCAGACAGTTTTAGCCATATGCTGTTGAAGGCCTATGCTCTTCACCAGTGCTTAATTTGTAGAAAACAAAATATAAATAAAAGAGTGCAGGGGCCCAAGGTGTTTAAGAATCCCACTACAGGTGCTGCCAAATGCCGGTGTTCATTTACCACCACCCTACACTTCCTGTCTCTATCTCACTCTTGCAGTTCCTTTTTAAACCCTTTCTCCCCTTTTCCTTGTTCTCAAATCTTCTTGCTCAATCTCCTTTCTCTCATCTGGGTCAAAGTATGAGGATTAATAATTATTCCTTGTCTACAAAAACTGCAGTGGTCATCATAGATCATGGGTATTTGAACCCGCAACCCTTAAAGAAACAGTTTCTGTTTGTCACTTAAAGAAGTTACAAGCAGCTCATTAGATAATGCAATGTTTACAATACATCTAATCTCTTTTATGGCAAAGATTACTGAGACTGCAAATTTGAGCCAGTTACTTCCTTGGCACATCACAGCAAATATATGTATCCTGGATGTAACATTGTGAGCTAGCCACCAATCAAAATGCTCCCTCTCCAATACAGGCTCGTAAAGGAAGCACTCTGTGTTATCTCCAAATGTTCATCTATTGTGCTGTGGACCACAGGTGCACTGCAGGAGGCTCTTGCTTAAAAGACAGGTTGAAAAAAGCTCCATTCTTCTTCGTGTTCCCCCATCCTCTTTTGGTGCAGCCAATTAAAACACAGCTGTCCGAGCTCCTCCTTGTGATTTTGCCAACAATGCCCAATCAACCCCAAAAAGTAGAAAAACATTTTTTGTGGCTGACAAGTGTAAGGAGGGTAATTAAAAGTCATTTGCGGGCAAAAGTGCTTAATTATTGAACACACTTGTATTAGAGTAGGCATTGAAAGTGAAGAAGTACATAAATTTGAGGTTGTTTCTATCCTGGACGTCTTAGGGAGACAGATATATTGCCAGTTTTCAACACCATCAGAAATCATCAGCTTCAAGGATACATTGCGCTACTGTTTTAAGATCAATTAGATCGTTCCTTGGTGCTCAGCCATAGCATTATGCCTTTAGAACAAATGAATTAGTATATGAATTAGTACCTTCATAACAAGCACACTACCAGTAACGTTTTCATGATGTGGGTCTAGATAAGCTAATTGGAAAAGGTGTGACTAATGTTTTTTAGGTGGACAAGCTTGACAAATGTCCGATTTCTGTGGGCAGAGAATTTTACAACACGGGGCAAAAACAGGAAAGCTCTCTCACCTTCGGAGTGAAGCTGTCTCCTGAGGCTGGGAGAGTGCAAACTTGTGAATGTATTTGTGCATAAGGACCTCAGTTTTGGAAGTAAATAAGTCCTTCACTAGAAGTAAGTGTGTAGAGCTCATGGTATGTGACACGTGATCTTTTCAAAGCATCCATCTGATGGAAGAATCTGAAATTTGCTATGGCGCCTCCAACTGGAGAAACGTGATTAGATGATTAATGAGGTAAAATGGGTCTCAGTTTGATAAAATTGGTACAACTGCCATCTCCTGATGCCATCAATCCCATCAAAGTTCATGGTTTACATGAAACTGAAAACCAAGAGTTCTCAAATTTGGTGGAAAATGATAAATTAAAGTTGAGCATATGAGGGGTGAAAAGTGAGGACAGATTATCTAGATTATCGTTGTCTGTAGAGAACATTACATCTCTACAGCATAGAATTCACTCCCCATGGACACAACACATTATTGTAAACAATCTCGACTGGTAACTCGGGGCTCCTGCCTTCGTTCCCCATTCAGCTGTTCTATAGCTATGTTTATGTACTACAAATATCTGTAAATACATACATATATATTTATTTGGAGGCAGTTATTCCGCAAACAGGTCTTTATTTTTACAGTGGTACATTGAAGTTTACTTCAAGGCAGTTACGTGCGGTTTCAATAGGCTACTATTTGAGACATTTCTACAAGAAACCTACGAATTCTCCTAATCATGGTTTTGGCATTACATGTTACAACTGCAGATCAACATTTATCTTCAGACTTGCACACAGGCAGTTTCTCTGAATGACTCATTCAGAGAGAAAGATGGATTAGCAAAGGTCAGTTTCAGATAGTACCCTACCAATTCATAAAAGTGCATCCTAAAGTTGGAGTTGGCAGTGAACAAGATGCTATTCCAAGCTCGAGACCGTGAATCTAGTATAGTTTCTTGCCCCTAAATTAAAGATGATGGTGGTTGGTACTCGTCTAGCTTTCTACCTTCCTCCAACTGGAAAAGGCCTTAACATGATATAGATGGTAAATATCCTGGGTCTACTTTTTTTAACCAAATCTGAAAGGTAATCACTAAACTTCATGAATTGATAAACCTTTTTTCGCCTGAATACATAGAGCAATTGGTTTATTTAACTCTTTCGCACACTTTGCAAAAAAAATCATCAAATTAGATTTGTCTCCACTCAACAACAGCAACGGGGCTAGTGCCTGCTACACAGATTACAGAAAGGGGAGTTTGTAGCAGCAACAGTGTTGTTCCCCTTCAGAAGGCAAGAAAATGTTACACATGCCCTTTATTCAGAAGCAGTTAGGACTGACCCAAATGGACGCCAAGGCAATGTGTATTGTTAATCACACATTTTATGGTGCGGGAACTCGTTTTCTATACGAAGGGTGTATAAACCTGATATCTTCTAGTAATGTAATTTTTTAATCTGTGAGGGTAAACTTGCCTTTTCTCTGCACTAAAGCCAACACAACAAAGGCAAATATCATGCAATATTTCACAATCACAATGCCTAACTCTAAAATTGAAGTAATGTATAAAAATGTAAGCACCCCCATAAAATGAGATAGGGTACGATAAGATTACATAACAAACATACAATGACATCACCATGGCCTGGGCACACATATTAGAACAATTACCTACCTATAAAAATAGTTTTCCAGCGTCTGTACTATCTCAATTCACATTCAAAGGATGCTTACCCACCACTGGAAATTAATTATGAGAGAGCCAGTGTTGGAAATGTGGTATTACAATGGGCAATCATCCTGACAGGTATGAAGATCCTCCATCCAGCACGCCATTGTACTTCTAACATCTGAAAAGATAGGCTTGGCACTTGCAGAAACCGTATTAGGCAACAAAATAGATTAACTGTTATTCTCGTCTCCAAATGTGGTACAGCCTTTGTTTTTTGCAAAACTGTATTTTATTCTATAACGGAGGAAGCATGTGAGGTTTTCTGGTAGTTTCTGCATCCCCATTCATCCGCTGATCTCCTGCACACGTAGATACTCTTTTACGAAAGAAAACGTAGAAACACCAGACAGTTTGGGGGATAGATTAAGGAATCCCCAAGGGAATGTATTTGTCAAAGACAAGGACATAACTACGATTCCCCTCAAAGCAGCACATACGTCCAAATTAGGAAAGGACAAAAACAAGAAAATAAATGGAAAATGTAATTCTTCCCTAATCTTTATGTTAGGATCTGTACAATGCTTTTCAGTTTGGATCCTATAGCTTTATAAACATTAACTTCCAAGTCACTTCCAAATTAAGTATTCTACAAAGACAGTGCCTCTCTCCCTGGTGATATTTCTTCTTGCTCAGCAATGAGGACATAGACATAGCACACCTAGGTACAATACTTTAATTCCTTCCTACCTCCTTCAGGTGTTGTGAATTCCTTGGCCTCACTCCTCGGGCCGCTTCCACGTCCATTCACCACTGCCATCTCCAGTTTGTAGTTACTGTATGGCACCAACTGGGACACCATGCCACGCAGACGGTCACCGCTAAAACTAGCGTGTTGCTTTTTCCTGGATACCCACATGTTCTTCAGTAGACTGCTCTCACGCCAGAAGTAGGCCTTTAACAGAAGGGGGTGGGGCAAATGAATCTGCAGCCCTTCTGGGGCATTTCCAATTACTTGGATTAATGTTAGGCCAGTGCAGGTCAGGTTAGAGGAGGTGAGGAGCAACAGCGAGTTATTGAAGGCGTATATACACAAACCTTGACAACTAAATATGGTTCAGCATGCCACTCCTCAGAGGCAAAAGGTCTGAGATAGGAAACAATAAGGAAGCTACCTTTCCTCTTTATCCAAAACCAGGAGTTGCTTGATTACCATACCAATCCACAAGCAGAAGAGGCAGAGAAAACAATTCGAGGGGTTGGGGGAGTGCAGAGGAAGTGGGCAAGGCCATTACTAAGGAGCTTGTCACTCTTTGGAAATATGTGATTTGCTTCCATAATCTACAATAGTGCGAACCAAAAACGTTCCTAAAACTTTGATAACACCTTTGGCAGACAACTGAAGAGAATGAGAAGCGGTACATGTACCGAGTTCTCCCCACTTTCAGATTTAAAAACAAAGTAAAGTAAGAATGGGCATACTGGCGCTGATGCACACCAACGCCAGCTCTTAAAACATACAAAAATACAAAAAGTAAACTGAATATGACTAGGAGCGTGACATTCATAATATCAAGAACAACTTCAAAGAAACTTATGCAGAATCATACCCAAGTACAACCAAAATGTAGTGAAATTACCACTGCCATCAGTCCGCAAAGCAAATAAAGCCATTGACAACAAGTCGATAACACTTCTCGTTATATACATACATATACAACTCCACACACAAGAAATGCACGCACAGAGACAGGTTCTACACACTCACATGCATATATCAGAGCTGCACACACCTAAACATAACATAACGACTGCCTCCTCACACACACACATATAAAACTCCGCAAATACACAGTAAAATAGACACACCAAGGGCCATATGTACAAACACATTTTCCCATAGAGACAGAATGGGTAAAACCCTTTGATACATCTGGCCCTAAATGTAGACACACACACACAGCAGTGTTGGCAGACACATCATGTGAATCTTTACTGAGTCCAAGTGTTGCCAATTGCTGTGACTACGTGCGGGCACTCAGAACACTTTATATAAGATAATATCACTGATTATGCTCTTCTTATTTTAAGTTTAAACCTATGGCCAACTGCACCTTAAAAATAAAAATTCAGAGCCTTTATATCTTCCCCTTACTTCTTTTTAAGAACTAAAGAAAACTAAATGAAGTTAAAGACAGAGACAGGTAGTACGGTCTCACAGAAAAAAATAAGCATTGACAAAGCCGTAGGTCTTGCCGTGATAATTTGATGAAACGGTTATTTCTTTTTAATGCAAGCATGTGCCACACAGACATAAAAGTAGGAAACATGTAACTGTAGTGACATACGATCACAATATTGTTTTTTTGATTAAAACGTTCATTGATGCAACTGTTTTGATGTTTTTGTGATTTTCAAAAAACATAAAACGCCTTTCAATTATGCCATGCATTTTATCATTATTATTACTTGTGAAGGAGATAAGAGTACATCACCATCTAACAAGTACTTTACCAGCATACAGATAAATTGCTGCAATTTCACTTAAGCACTTTATAACAGCAATTTGAAAAAGTGAAGGGAGCCTGAACTGACCCACTGTCCTTTGCTAGGTGCTGTGGGAGGTGGTGAGCAAAATGTGAACGGCAGTTTAACAGACCAATAAATGAAGCCCGCGGACCAAAAGTCCCTTGATATATGATAATGTATGAACAATAGTCTTGTAAGACACCTAAAGCTGCTACAGAGGCCAGACCTAAAAAAAAAAGTTGCATTGTACCCTAACCACGGGCTGACGCTTGCATTTGCAGACAGATAACCTCTAGTAGCTGTCTGGCAGTTCATTTTGGAGCTACAGTGGGATGTACATTCATGGGATGGCATCATTCAATAAAGATTTCCTTGATAAATGACTAGAATCACAATTAAGCAACATGTCCTTATCCATCATGGAAACGTCATTGACATTCATGATCACCGAAGAGAACAGCAAGCTCAATCCCTTCTTCTCAAGACAGAAAAATCAAATCAAGATAATGGAAGGGATACAGGCAGCCATTACCTAACTCGTTTAACCAAAAAGGTTTTTTAGGGTTTGGCTCATTAAGGGATATCTTTTGGAGTCAGAATTTAAGCAGTGGCTTGCAAATGTGTGCACTTAGGGGGCCAAACTAGGACTTAGGCCCTCATTACAACTTTGACGGGCGGCGGAGGCCGCCCGCCAAAGTTGCGCCGCAGGAATACCGCACCGCGGCCGGCATTCCAAGTTTTCCCCTGGGCTGGCGGGCGGCCGCCGAAAGGCCGCCCGCCAGCCCAGGGGAAAACGACCTTCCCACCATGAAGCCGGCTCGTAATCGAGCCGGCGGAGTGGGAAGGTGCGACGGGTGCTACTGCACCCGTCGCGTATTTCACTGTCTGCTATGCAGACAGTGAAATACAAGCGGGGCCCTCTTACGGGGGCCCCGCGACTCCCACTCCCGCCATCCGGTTCCTGGCGGGAGAACCGCCAGGAACTGGATGGTGGGAGGGGGAGTCGGAATCCCCAAGCCGGCGCAGCAAGCTGCGCCGGCTTGGAGGATTCCTTGGGGGCAGCGGGAAACCGGCGGGAGACCGCCGGTTTCCCTTCTCTGACCGCGGCTAAGCCGCCACGGTCAGAATGCCCCGCGGGGCACCGCCGGCCTGTCGGCGGTGCCACCGCGTCCCGCGGCCCTGGCGGTTACAAACCGCCAGGGTCGTAATGAGGGCCTTAGTTCTTAAGTGATTAAAAGATAATCTCTGCATAGACTATTGAAGGGACCTGCAAAGACAGCAGCCAGGACATTTTAAATGTTTTAGATATGTGTTAATACCTGTACGTATAGATGAAAAGGGTGGAGCCTGGGTGGGCTTGTTACAGCTGTTAAATGAGAATTCAGGTGAGATGTACAACCGGTAGCCATAACTACCTACATCTGGCCCGCAGTGATCAGTACAAATGGAGGAGAGTGCAGAAGCATAGAATCATTATTTTATTTCCGGCGCCCAAAAGAATGGCCTGGTAGTCCATGAGTTGGAGATGACAGTAACATTTTGCTTGGAGCTGTGCTCTAGATGATTGCTTCATGAGGAGTATTGATTTTAATTCTGGATTACAGAGATGAGAATGCAGATGAATAATTACAAGCATTTCAGTTGCCTACATTACATTAAAATATTATTCTGCATATCATCCTAAAGGGCTTTTGAGTAGTACAAAAAGGATATTTATAGGAAGTTTGATTACAATAAAAAGGATATTTATAGGAAGTCCTTGTTATAAACCAAGAAAGGGCAACCAGGCCTGCAGGCTGTAAATGGAGTGTAATGTAGCTGGACAAATCCATGAAACTATGGAGTGGCTAGTTCCAGGGTGACACTTCTATCCATCCCTGGAATGCTTCAGGACTGATACTAGTATTTACGGAAATTAGTTTCATGGCTGCAGGATGAGTGGGAAAAGGTCAATAGAGTCAAAGGTCAATACTAATGACAGTACATGCACGAATACATACTGAAGACCCATCCAGGGAATTTTAGGCTCATTTGTGATGGAGAGCCTTGAACGGAAAGTGGTGTGTTCTACTGCATGGGGCTTTTATGGACCTGATCATAGCTTTTGAGCATTTTGAACTGACTATATAAGTCTGCAGCAAGGGTTTCTGTCTCCTCTTCTTAAGAAAATAGAAGCTTTATGATCTGATAGATTGGTAGTGGTGCAGTGGATTGATGAGAGACATTAATAAACAGATTTAGTTTTTAAATTGCTGTGTTGAAAGGAAGGGTTCAGGCAATTCTCTAGTTCAATCTTTATGCTTCAAATTTGGCTGTTTGTTTTGGGACGACGTGTAACGTGATTAGCTCCAAACTAAGAGGGAAACATACTCAGGTGATGAGCATGCTGATGACATGGCAAACTGTGTCACACAGAGGCTGGGTTATATTCGTTGCATTAACTGAGCTGCGTCTTATTGTATGGAAAATTGTCTGTAGAGTAATTGGTCAAAAACAAAATGCTGTGCAGTTTTGCTACTGGAATGGCCCAGATAATTATCAGCTGGCGCCCAGATAAAACATGTGCCCAGATAATTATCAGCTGGCGTTGGGTCACCATTTAAGGGTGTTATACTGAACAACAAATTGAATTGGGCCGCTTTATTTGCTGAGAAATACATCTCAGGCAACACTGGTGATGTACACCCCAATTTATTTAAATATAAATGAGATAAAAATTGGTGCTCTTTAAGGGCCTACCTGATGAACATTTTGCCACAGTTGGCCTATGGACTGCCGATATAGCAACCAATTTGGGAGAGCCAGATCAGGCTCATTTGATGTAACACTCATGTTGCAGAAAATTACATAAATTGATATATATTATTTGTGGTTGTCCTAGCAAAAACATGTTAGGATACCTGTGATTAAGGATTTGATAATTTAATGAAATAGGTTTTCACTACAGCATCCTTTTAGGTGTGATTACGAAATGTGGTTAGTATCTCTCTCTCTCTATATATATATATATATATGTATATATATATATATTAATTAATTAAAATGTGATTTAATTGGAGCTGGCACTAGAAGTGTTCCTAAAAATGGCCTGGCAGAAATGATCATCTGATAGAATAAGCACTGAGGGTTTGCCTATTGATAGCAATGTGTTATATGAAATAGTCTAAACGGCCATGGACTGCTTAAAAGTCACCATCCACGTACAGAAGGGACCATAACTAACAAAAATCTGACAACGATTTCCAATGTCCTTTATCTATTCTAAATAATAACACAGAACCTTTTTGAAACTGAAGGAAGGATAACTTTTAAAGGTCACAACTATCTTGGAAGACATCCCAGCGAATAGTCAGGTTTTAAGGTATTAAGAGACCTTTTGCTGTAGAAGTAGGGCTTGGGAAATGGTAGGAAGTGATGTGTTCTGATTTGAATGAATGTTTGAGATTAATTTTGGGACCAAGATTGGGTGGTTCTTAACATAATTGTACTCTTGCAAAAAACATGAACCTCACTAACTGAGGTGATGCCAGGAAAGGTGCTGCACGGTGTGTCTACGCTGGCGTTCAAACGGATGCCTCATCAATTAGAAAAGACAGCTTTAAGGGTTTCTGGTCGACAATCTTAATTCCTTTCAAAGAACTCCAGGAAGCACTTTTCTAAAAGGAGTTCCCAGTGCACCGTTCTTTACATGAACTGCAAAGCCAGAGCTTGGCAAATTTAACAGTTATTGCAATACTGTATATTCGAAGACTTTTAAGGATAAATTGCCATCTGCTTCCATTGATTGATGCCTAAATTGAAGGCCCTCTTGTATTGCTTTCTAATGATCTGGTGGTAGGTCTTTAATATTGCCACAGTACAATTTAAGATACCAGACCATCAACTTCAGCAACTGTAAGTTGAGTTGTGGTGCAGGATTCTTCCCTGCACTCTGGGCTGCAGGTTTGGCAGCACAGCAATCACCTGTGTGGTTGATCTGTGAAGCACCACTTCTGACCCCACTTAGGGTATTCTTGTCCTGGCTGTGTTAACTTGACGATCACCTTTTGTGGCAAAGTGGTCAGCGCACACTTGTACAAACAAGCATTTGCAATGCAATGGGTCTCACTTTTGCTCGAGCTAGAGCTATTAGAGTTGTAAATTACTAACTTGACTTTTCTTGCCACACAAACTGAAAATAAAAAGTAAAACAGTTGACATAAGCGAGCCAATTCAAAGTGCCGCTGTGAGTGTGAAGGAAAGACACAAAACAAAAAACAAGTTCGCTCGCAGTCAAAGTTATTGGCAAACATGCAACATCCATGTAACAGGGTAGATCTCCAAGGTGGTAACAAAACCGCCCTTAGGAGGGACAAACGTAATGCATTTACCAATGAAAAAAAAGGATTTTTGAAAGGCAAGCCCACGAATGAGTGATAGTGATGGGTGTGTGGTGGATGTGGCTAGAAGCCCAGATACATACCAACATGTTGGAAAAGCAGCGCTTGGGCGCTGCTATGCTCAAATGAAACAGTACGAAAAACATGTAAAAAGTACATCCCCTGTCAATCTTTGTTAATGATACTCGGATGCAGAGGCTACCCATTTGTGTATTTAACCATGACATGGTTTTCCCCTTAGCTTGAAGCCTTAGTTGATAATAATGTTCAACCTATCGATGGTACCCTCTCGAGCCCTATTCTCCTGTTGGGTCAGGAACGTGGAATGTTTAGGTGGAATGGGCTCCATGATTTGGGAAGTGTCAGTTGCTGCCAGGATCAGGAGACAGATGGTTATGACATAATGAATCACTGCAAGTTACCTAATGGAGTGACTTATTTTCATTGGCCACAAGCAGCTGCTAGTCCCCAGTCACTCTTTCAACTGCGAGTGATATGCTGCCTTCACTGGTCCTCCTATGGTTGTCCTTCTCCAACCGGTGGTCCGACAGCTGTTTGGAACGAACGTTGATGTGGATTTAATTCTAACAAAGCATGTGAACCTCCCGCTGCCACTTCTAAGAATAGGTGTGATAATTATTGTAAGGAACTGGTGTGTTGCGCAAATTTCTATTGGCGACCTGGCTCGATAAATACGCTGACTACAAGATCAACTTCCTGAAGAAAGTGCATAGGACGAATATACTACCATTAAAAAGACTCTAGAGAAAAAAAAATCAATCCAAGAAAGAACATCGTTTTGGAATATCACAAATTCCTTCAATGAGGGCAGTTACCTGGGGTATCTATTGACAACTTTGTGGCTGCATTAAGGACACTCACTTCCACTTGTAATTATTGTGAACTTAAGGATGAGATAATTTGATCAGTTGATCGAAAGAACAAACATTAGGAAAGTCCAGACAAGGTTACCAGCAACAGAAGATCCGGATCTTGAGTCAGCTTTGACCTTGGCGGGGAGTATCAAGCTCTCTTACGTGTGCACGAGGGAAATGAACATGGGTGCATGGTTAAATTAAATTCAATTGGCTATCAAACAACCTTAGAAACATGTAACAAAAATGGAAAGTGAAGTACCGAAGAGTGACATCCTCAATAACAGAAGTGGCCATGAAAAAAATGAGCCAGTGTGTTTTCATTGAGGCGGCAAGTCTCATTTAAATAATGCTAAATTGTATGCAGCTCTCAATCAGGTTTGTTACAAGTGGGACATAAAAAATACGTTTTGAAGGTGTCTGCAAAGCTGCAATGTGACAAAAGACACATACTAGTTCAACAGTTAAAACTCCTGAGGGCCCGTGTCTCAAAAGAAGAAGATAACATTGTTCTTCTCCTATCCTTTTCGGAGTGTGATGAGGGCGGTGTATTGATAATAACCACACTCATCAGAAATAGTAGAATACTCCCCTCCCCTATCTTCCCAACCCTACTCCTATCTCTCTCCCTAATCTCCTAAACTTCCTAACACTCACCCCCCTCCACCCTTAAACCCCCCCTCCCCTGGCTCTTCTCACTTTACCTGTCCCCCCCTCCCTCCCGCTTTCCCGCCGTGACCTCCTGCACGCCCCGCCCCCCAGCTCCCATTTGCCCCCAGCTGACCCCTCCCCCCCCTCCCTCTTATGGCGGCCGCTGCGCATCTGCGCAGCGGGCGCGACGCTGGCGCGCCAGAGGCAAGCCCGTCTGCGCCCGTCCGCACCTGGCCTGCGCCCAGCGCCACGACCCCTGGTCCCCAGCTCTCCCAAACCCCGCTGCTCCGCTACGACCCCTCCACGCCCTCAACCCAGGGCGCTCCAACACCTGCTTCCAAGCTCACCCCAAACGCACCCATGGTCCATTCGCCTGCAACTCCTGCAAACGCATCTTCCACCTCGCAACTACCTCGACCACCAGCCCACGCGCCATCAACCACCTCAAGTGCATCCTGGTCAACGCTCGATCTGTCCACAAGCACGCCGTTGAACTCTGGGACCTCCTGGACTCCACAGCACCGGACGTCGCCTTCATCACGGAGACCTGGTTGAACGCCTCCTCGGCCCCAGACATCGCCACTGCCATCCCCGAAGGCTACAAGATTTCCAGAAAAGACCGCACCAACCAAGTAGGAGGAGGTAACGCCATCGTCTTCAAAGACTCCATCAGCGTCACCACCTCCACCGAAGACACCCCTCTCGCCGCTGAACATCTGCATTTTCAGATTCGCACCGACCCCAGGACCACCCTCAGAGGATCCCTCGTCTACCGTCCCCCCGGACCGCGCGCCCCTTTCAGCGACTCCATCGCCGACTTCGTCTCCCCGCACGCCCTCGCCTCGCCGGACTACATCCTCCCAGGCGACCTCAACTTCCATCTGGAACAAAACAATGACCCCAACACCACCGCCCTGCTCGACAACCTCGCCAACCTCGGCCTCAAGCAACTGGTGAACACCGCCACCCACATCGCCGGACACACGCTTGACCCTATCTTCTCCGCCAGCAAACACGTCTCCTTCAGCCACACCTCTGCTCTACACTGGACCGACCACAGCTGTGTCCATTTCACATTCCGACGCGAGACCCGCCACCTCCGCACTCAACCCATCCCTCGTCGACAGTGGAACAAAATCCCCGAAGAGCAACTCTTCTCCGCACTCGCCGTCAACCAACCTACCCTCACCACCGACCCCAACGACGCAGTCCTCAGACTCTCGAACTGGATCTCCAACTGCGCAGACAACCTTGCTCCCCTCAGACGCATGCATCAACAGGCCATCACCAAAAAACCTCTCTGGTTCTCTGACACCATCAAAGAATCAAAGAAAACATGTTGCGCCCTCGAGAAGGCCTGGCGCAAGGACCACACCGCCGACAACATGACCGCCCTCAAAAACGCAACCCGCGAACACCACCACCTGATCCGCGCAGCCAAAAGGAACTTTTTCACCGACAGACTGGACAAAAACAGCCACAACAGCAGAGAACTTTTCAGCATCGTCAAAGAGTTCTCCAACCCAACGCCAACGCCGTCACGCCCTCACAAGACTTGTGCAACTCCCTCGCCACCTTCTTCCATCGCAAGATCAGCGACCTCCACGACAGCTTCGGACACCAGACCCTACCAAGCATCACCGAACCCACACCCCCGGCCATCACCCTCAACGCCTGGACCCACGTCAACACTGAAGAAACCAAAACCACCATGAACTCTATCCACTCCGGCGCCCCATCGGACCCCTGCCCTCACTTCATCTTCAATAAAGCCGACAACATCATTGCCCCGCACCTCCAGGCCGTCATCAACTCTTAATTTTCTTCTGCTACCTTCCCCGAAAGCTGGAAACACGCCGAAGTCAACGCCCTACTAAAGAAACCTACGGCTGACCCTAGCGACCTGAAAAACTTCCGCCCCATCTCGCTCCTCCCCTTCCCTGCCAAGGCAATAGAGAAGACCGTCAACAAACAGCTTACCACCTTCCTGGAAGACAACAACCTGCTCGACCCCTCACAAACCGGATTCCGAACCAACCACAGCACTGAAACCGCCCTCATCTCAGTCACAGACGACATCAGAACCCTGATGTACAACGGTGAAACAGTCGCCCTCATCCTCCTCGACCTCTCGGCTGCCTTCGACACCGTCTGTCACCGCACCCTAATAACCCACCTCTGCTCCACCGGGATCCAAGGACAGGCCATGGACTGGATTGCCTCCTTCCTCTCAAACCGCTCTCAAAGAGTTTACCTCCCACCGTTTCGCTCAGACCCCACCGAGATCATCTGCGGCGTACCTCAAGGCTCATCGCTCAGCCCGACACTCTTCAATGTCTACATGAGCCCCCTCGCCGACATCGTACGCAAGCACGACATCATCATCACCTCCTACGCCGACGACACCCAACTTATACTCTCCCTCACTAAGGACCCCGCCAGCGCCAAGACCAACCTACAAGAGGGCATGAAGGACATCGCAGATTGGATGAGGCTCAGCCGCCTAAAGTTGAACTCTGACAAAACGGAGGTCCTCATCCTCGGCAACACCCCGTCCGCTTGGGACGACTCCTGGTGGCCCACGGCCCTTGGCACCGCACCGACCCCCTCAGACCACGCCCGCAACCTCGGCTTCATCTTGGACCCTCTTCTCACCATGACCAAGCAAGTCAAGCTGTGTCCTCTGCCTGCTTCCTCACCCTCCGCATGCTCCGCAAGATCTTCCGCTGGATCCCCGCCGGCACTAGAAAAACCGTGACCCACGCCCTCGTCACGAGCCGCCTGGACTACGGCAACACTCTCTATGCTGGGACCACCGCTAAACTCCAAAAACGCCTGCAACGTATTCAAAACGCCTCAGCCCGCCTCATCCTCGACGTACCCCGCAACAGCCACATCTCCGCACACCTGAGAAACCTGCATTGGCTCCCAGTCAGCAAAAGGATCACCTTCCGACTTCTCACCCACGCACACAAAGCCCTCCACAACAAGGGACCGGAATACCTCAACCGTCGCCTCAGCTTCTACGCCCCCACCTGTCGCCTCCGTTCCTCTGGCCTCGCGCTCGCTGCCGTCCCTCGCATCCGCTGCTCCACGGTGGGTGGGAGGTCCTTCTCCTTCCTGGCAGCCAAGACCTGGAACACCCTCCCCACCAGCCTCAGGACCACCTAGGACCACTCCGCATTCCGGAGACTCCTTAAAACCTGGCTTTTCGAGCAGCAGTAACCCCCCCCCCCCCCCCTTCCCCCTAGCTCCTTGAGACCCGCACGGGTGAGTAGCGCGCTATATAAATGTTAATGATTTGATTTGATTTGATTCCATCATATGTATTAATAAAAAGAATGTCTGGATCATGGCAGATTCTGGTTCCCCGTTCATGCTGATCAAGCATGAAGTTTTGATCTTCATTGGGTGCACCCTCAAGATTCACACATGGTAGGAACAGGATAGAGATGATAGGGAAGATTAATGCAACTTTAGAATTTGATAACTGCAGTACCACTACACTACATCCGAGTGCTAATTGAAGCTAGAGCTCAATCACGCTTGTCAAATGGCAGCAAATCAAATACTGGGATCATGAGGAACGTTTTCCGACTTCTACCTACCACATGAAGGGCATGAATGTGTATGCGGTAAAAGGGAAGTACAAAAAAATCACTGTACGTAACCTAGGCACCTTGCACCTAGGAAAATAAATACTGTCTCTATGCAGAAAACTGAACTCTCCGTTAATTGCAACAGCTGTGGTCTCTGGGATTCCAGTTTCAACCTGATAAATTATAGAAAAGTGCAGGTGTTTTCTCTCAGTAGGCCTGCCTGACCTATTTGCCCAGCTGCTTTTGTTTTTTTCAGTTTGAAAAAAGTTATACTGGCAAAGCTTTTAACTTGTATTGTCAATTTTAAGGTGCCCATGGCGGTGTTAAAAAAGTGTGCCACTAGATGTGCATGCACAAATACACACATACATTATACATATCTCACCTGTATCCACAAGTTTTCAGCACAGCATGAGGATGCTTCTCACATTCATATACTTACAAATACCAACATTCAAGCCTCACCAGTCACAGTCCACGTGGCCAAGAAGTTTTGCAATTACATGAACCTTGGAAGAACCCAACCAAAGGGTGCTCAGATCCCTCTGCCTTTTCACGACCATGCTGTTAGTAACCTTTAATCATTTAAAAATAAGTGACAGAGAGGAGGGACTGGCTCATTGAAGTGAACAAATATCACCCTGGACAGAAGTGGTATGAAGCACAAAGTGATGATTAGAAGTGTGTGAGTTGCTGTGACCCATCTGGCCACATCAAGTTTGTCTGGAATATATTTGCAGGTTGGCCACACTATGTAACCGTTGTTCCCCTTAAAAAATGAGGTCGGCTAGACACACTTTGAAAACTGCCACTGCACAGAACTATTGCAAACAAGCCCCAGTAGACAGTTACAACACTGAGTGATAACTGAGTGGGCAGCCCAAGGGATCATACTGGAAGCCTATATGCCTTTATGACAATCCCAGGAATAGTGGCATTTAGTTCACTCTTCCCACAAGAGAGACTACTGATATCTCATTTACATAATGTATCCAATACTTAAAGCATATTTCTGGAAGGCCTCGTTCACCATCAGTAAACAGGTCATAGTAATTTTACTCTTCCCGCCTTTCCATAGACTCAAAGTGTAATTACTTTGAACTGTGAAGTAAAGGTTATAACACTATCCCATAAAAATACAGACAGATTATTGGTTAAAACCCATGAAATGGTCTCACAAAGCTGACTATGCAACAGCGGTGCCATCCCTCCTGCAGAGCACTCGGAGGTAAGGCAGCTAAATTGTGGGTGTGAGAATTCCCTATTTCTAAAAATAGAACGCACAATGCTTTAGTGGCCATGTGACTTCTGGATTGGAGAATGTTACTTTCTTGTTTAAGCAGTTTCTATTAGTGTACTTTTTATATGCCTCAGAAGATGAAAATTTGAAACACCTATTCTGTACCAAAACTCTGAAGCTTGGCACTTTACCTGTTTAAATGAAGAAAAAACTCCTTAAAATGCACAATTTAATAGAATACAAAATCTGAAAATGCAACAAAGAATTGAACCAGTGTAGAAAGTAATTTTAAAAGACGGCCACCATTGTTGCAAAGAAATGCCCTGCACAGGAGGGACACAAAATGTGGGCATGAGCAAGTCAAGTTTATTAAGGAACCCAAGTGTCTTCCTGGCTTTGGCCAGACAATTCTGCTTTCAGGTATTTAACCATACACAGCACAACCAGGCACAGAGTTGTAGCACACGAGGTCTAAGCCTCTACTAATGTGCTGATTCATAACATGACTAAATCAAGAGCCTCTATACAAAAGGTACATGCCCTCATTAAGAGAGCATTACTCCAGTCCAGTCACACAGCGAGACAGCTGTCCAGACATAGGGCCTGATTCTAACTTTGGAGGACGGTGTTAAACCGTCCCAAAAGTGGCGGATATACCACCTACCGTATTACGAGTCCATTATATCCTATGGAACTCGTAATACGGTAGGTGGTATATCCGCCACTTTTGGGACGGTTTAACACCGTCCTCCAAAGTTAGAATCAGGCCCATAATCCTCGGTAGTAAAGTGTTTGACTCTAAATAGCGGTCATAATACAGTCATTTTAGCGAAAGGATGAAGGGACAAGTGGCTAATGAGCACCATCAGTACATATTTAGCCTTTCCTGAAGCAGGAATGTGTCAACGAAAAAATGTATAACACTCAGGGTTTAAAATGAAGATTGTCCTGTGTGGTTCACAGGCTCAAACATCTCTCGTCTTCAGCCTATTAATGCAGAGTTTAATGGAGTCTACCCAGGTCCTATATTCAACGTCAACAGCAGCAATATCTTAAAGGTGAGATGATCTGAGTTTACTAAATAAAGCTCAGTATCATCCAGATATCCATGGACTCCCAGGCCGAGGTCTTTGGAGCCCACAGGGGCTGGACCAAGACAGTTACTAACATGGAAGAGTCGTGATTTGTGTGATGATCCACATTCCTGACATCCCCTCTCTCTTGCGGTTGTATGACAGAAAAAAGCATTCTGTTGCAACGCAAGCCTTTACCACGCATTTGATACAACGCAAATGCCTTAACCATGCATAACCTTAACCAAGCATAAACTTAATAACAAATATGCCTTTACAAGCCATGCCTTTACAACTCAATTAGTTGTAAAAGCATGTATGTTAAATGCATATACGTGGTTAAGGTTTTCCCTGACCCCTGCCCTAAGCCCCAAAACCGAACCCCTGCACCCCCCTAACAGCCTTTTTTTAAAAATACCCTACCCCTGTCCTGAAGCCTGCGCCCTGAAGCCGAACCCTCCCAACCCTGAGCCCTAAAACAAGACCCCTGAACGACCCCCCACTGTTTAAAAAAAAACATATCCTACCCCTGCCCTGAAGCCTAAAACTGTCCCGACCCCAAGCCCTAAAGCTGAACCCTCCCACCCTGAGCCCTAAACCCCGACCCCAGCGCAACACCCTGACCCCTAACCCTTTAAAAAAAATACCCAACACCTGCCCTGAACCCTTAAACCATCCTCCCACTCCAAGCCCTAAAGCCGAACCCCCTCTTGCCCTGAAACCTAAAATCAGAATCCTAAAACCAGACCCCAGAGTGACCCCCAAGCCCCAACCTTTTAAAAAAAATTACCCACCCTCCCCGCCCTGAGTGCTAAAACCGACCCAAGCCCTAAAGCCTAACCCCGCCAGCCCTAAAACATTGCCCCCATTCCGCTTACCTTACACTCCACACAACGAGCCAGCTCTCCTGAAGCACGGCGCTGGTCATAAAGAGGAAACGGAGAGACCCTTCTGCTTCCTCTTTATGGCCTGCAACGCTGATAGCTTTTACCACACCTTTACCACACATATGCCCTTACCACAAGTACCACGCATATCTCCTTACCATGCATGCCTTCACAATTTAATTAGTTGTAAAGGCATGCGTGGTAAAGGCATATGCGTGGTAAAAATGCATGGTTAAGACTATGGGTGGTAAAGGTGCATGCGGTGTAACACATGCGTGGTTAAGGCTATGCATGGTGCAGCTGCGTTGTGATGGCTGTTTCACCTTTCTTGCAAATTCCACATCACTCATGCTAAAATCTGCACTGCCATAGATGTAAGAAAGGCGCTTAACTATAGTAGATGAACGTGTCAAAAGCTATAAACTGAAAAAAATCAATATCATGCAGTAAACCCTTGGTCACATCTAGGTGATCATGCCAAGTTTCCATTCCTTGAGCCACCTGGGGTTTGGATTATAAACACTAAGAATATATTTCCTATGGTAGCCTTTTAGCCATCCTCTGGCTATGGGTTGTGGTCAGTACACCATCTTAAGGTTAGCAAATTACGGCTGTTTCGGGGTCAGTGGGATGATGGTTAATCAGGATTAGCAGAAATATGGTTACTTAGGTTTGCCAGGTTATGGGTGGGCTGTAAAAAGATGTAAACAGATGTTGCAGTATCTCACTCTGTACTCCAACAGATTCCCATGCACGGAGGTAGCTGGCACGCGGGTCCACTGGAGGCCGATGGCAGTGCTGTTTAAGATCCGGATTTTGATTTCCGTAGGGGCTGCTGTGGGATCTGAGCAGCAGGAACAGAGCAGAGGTCCAGGGTTAAAACGACATAATGAAAAATAGGCGAACTAAGAATAAAAACTGCCTTCTTCACTCTGGTTAGTAATTATAGCCTTCTCAACTTCTTTGAAGGCAGTAACACAGGCAAGATACGTTTGTTGAAATGTCTTGAGCGTCAGGTGGCCTTCAACATCATAAATCAGGAGATCATGATTGCTTAACTCTTGAACTTTACATTCTCTTGGTTTATGTATTTTCTCCTACTCATTCATAGTGGGCCACTTGCTGTCTGGCTCACAACTAATCACGGAAGTAGCAACCCTGTCATTTGAATTCTTCAATACATATCTCTTTCTTCTAAAGATCAACAGAGAACACAATGCTCTCTCCCACTCCTATGCTGATAACATTCTATCAGCACACAAGGAGCAAGCAAAACTACTGATTCATGAATGGCAAGGATCTCCCATAACCATAATGAAAGGAAATATGCTCTACCTGGAATTGTAGTTCTTCATTGTAGGCATCTTCAATAACATACTCCAACAGACTTATGCCTGCAGGTCCAGATATACGTCCCTTCTTTTTATTTCTGTTGTCCTATTTTCTGCACCATTTGACAGAATAACCATCTGAGAAACAGCCTCACAGCTGTCAGTGAGAAAGCAGAGCTCTAAGCTGCAGATGAAATAATGGATTGCAGCAGAAAAAAGGTGGATTGCAGCAGCTTCACTAGCCATTTTGGGCCCAACGTGGAGTAGGGAAGACAGCAACCTGCAGGCTCAAGTGAAAAGATCTGAATGGGGGCAATGAAGGAGACCCCCAGCGGGAGCAGCAGCAACTCCTTGGGGATTGCCGGCTGTCCCTTGGTTTAGAGAGAGCGCTGAGAAAATTCACCAGGAGACGTGATGTGTGGCAGGGGATTGCAGTACTGACAGACTGTGGATAGCAATGTTTTGGTAGAAAAGCCTGACTTGGGTAAATAGTACACCTCTCGGGTGAAGGGGACCTTTCAATGGAGAAGAGGGCAGGACGAGAGCCTGTGACTATCCGCCATCACTGGTGAATAGAATGAGTGAACTGGGTCTTAGGCTACTTTCAAGGCTGCATGTAGGCCACCTCATTGAAATGAGCCTGAGCCTTCAGGACAGGCGCGAGAGAAATGGATGTACACATCCTCATGTGATTCACATGAAATGTACATGTCCTCATGCAGCTGGCTTTGCTGGGGGGGGTGGTGCAAGTGCACATGCCTGTAAGCTCCAGGTCAGGCAGGGCTGACCACTGAATATGAGTAGGTAAGCCAAAACTCAGGAAAACCAACTGCTTCGATTCTAGGGGAATAAACTGGAGTAAAGCTGGGCGGCGTGGTTCAGAGCTCTCATGCCCTCTGTCTGTGAGCATGAGGAATGGATGGCTCGGCCCACTGGACAGATCCGAAGAGGTTCTTTAATTACAGGTCAATTAAGTGCACTGAGGCTCACGCTGAGTTCCTAGACCTGAGAGCTGTCATTCAAAGGCAGGAAAGGTGCTGCTTCAGGCCCCGACTTTCAAACCCATTGATACAGCATGGATGTGAAATCAAGGATCATCTGAGCCATGGCCATGATGAAGGGATGGAAAGATAACTCTATTAAAGACAAGCTGTGTAAGGCCTCACCTCAACAAGAAGAAGATGCAGACAGGTGGACCCTATCCTATGTTCGGTGCTGGGGATTATGATGCCCCTATCATGAAATAGTTTATATGGGATTTGTTCAAGGGGCTCCATCATGACTTTACTGCTTTTTTAGGCTTAAATTAGAGGAGTCTCGGATATCAGGAAAGACATTAACTCCCTGAGGAGAGGGTCTTCTCCCTTGAGGAAGCAGGAGACAACGCTTCAGAGGAGCAATACATCCTCAAATTCCTCAAACAGGAGATCATCACTATACCGGAACACAATAATGCCCTCCAAGAAAAGCTTTGAGACGTGCAAAACAGCTCCCAGTCTAAAACTGTGAGAATAATTTGGATCCCACAGGGAGGGGAGGGAAAGGATACAGAAGGCTATGTGCAGAGACTATTTGGTATGGTAAAAAGCCCTGGTGACAGCACTCCTATATAAGTGGATTGGCACTGAATGTCAGGCCCCTCTATAGCAAGGAATGGTCTCACAGATATCCTTTTAAGGGTTCACCACTTTCTGATCAATGAAAAAACAATTAAAGTGGCCAGGAAGGCAGATTATATTATTTTTGAGAGCCATAGGGTCAATATTTACCAGTATCAGAGGCTACGGTGCAGATATCATGTGCCTTCCGGCAGATCACAGACTTTCTCAAATCACACAATGTGGGGATTTTTACCTGACACGATCAGCAATGCCAAACGTAATACTGGAGTGAAGCAAGAGGAATCCTGAAAGTTACCAAGAATGTGCATTGCCCAGATAATAATGCAGTGAAGGCCACATCAGGAGTGTAGGGGTTGAGGTGGTCATGGGCACAGAGAGGAAAGTAGAGGAAGAGATGACTGCATGGAGCCAAATGATAATGTGGTTGGTTGGCATAATAGTTAAGGAGACAGGAAGGAATCGCCCCTTTGTGCATGCTGCGTGACATGCAGGCTCTAGCAACATCCACACAGAAGCAAGCTGCTGGTACCTTAGAAAGCCGGCAGTGACTAGAGATCTTGAAAGCAAGCAAGGGGGCTGGGTTTGGGTACAGCAGTGCTACTGGTGCGGGCCTTCCTGAGGAGGTTATCCACACATGGCTCAATGGGTAGGGAAAGGCAGTAGGGAAAGGCACCTTCATAGTGGCCTCAATATGGGACAGATGAAGTACGCTTTCTACCAGATGCAAGACCTCCGGTTCAGTGAATCAGAGGGTTTGTGATAGGGTTAAAGCTTTTTTAAACGTGTCACACCCATTATACGATACAGAAAAGTTTTTTTCTTTTTAGAGTAATTCAAGTAGCAAACAACTGATATGTTATTGATTCCTAAATTGGAGTGGAAACTCAGTCACAAAAGGAACTTGAGAACTGGGATGGCAGCTTAAGGGTGAGTACCTATGAGACCAATGAACTTTCAATTACGCTTTTAAAAAAAACTGAATTATTATTTTTTTTTTTAAAGGAAAATAACGAAGCCCCCTTTTCCTTATTGAAATCAGGCTGTTTTTTTTAATATAAAGTTTTCAGTTTGGAAAGCAAAGACAGGCACTGGAAACCGGTGTCCCTTGCAGGCACCATCTCCATCTTTGCAGCCAATTTGAGGGAGTCAAATTGTACGACCTGCCAAATGAATACTCATAAGGCAGGTAAATTTGTGACCCCTTCTGCATCTGTATTTTGTAAAAGAATGTATGAGTACATAGTTCAGCTCTCCAAATATATTAGTCACAATAAGTCGGTAGACCACACCTTTAGTACATATGGCCCTGGATTCCCTTAGCTCTGGTCAGAAGAAGTTTTTGTGGGATATTAAGGGGGGGAGAACTACATATAGTAATGGATAAAATGTGAGATAGGGCTACCTTGAGATTTAGTCAAACAAGGATGCTATTGAAGGAGGGGGGAATGTGGTTTGAACTGAAAGATATCTGGTGAATTCAACATTCCTCTTACTTCGATTTACCATTTTACTCAGAAATACCTCTCTCCGAAATAGAAAAGCACCCTGCAGATGTCCAAGAACAGTGATTCACAGATGAGAAAATACCCGGTCTAGACAGACCAACACAGGTAAATGAGGTCATCACTGCAATCTCCAGATTCAAAACAAGGAAATTAAAAGTGTTTTGTGGACTCTGCTAACTCACTGATTTAACTCATTCACTTAAACCAAAGGGATTACCAATTTGCTGTTGCAGGTTATGATCACATAAAATGCTAAGGTAAGTGTATTTGTAAAGCTCTCTATCATTTGTGAGGGAATCATGGCGCTGTGCATGTGTGTGTGTCTAGCTCTGCCTATGCTATATTGTTTAATTTAAATAACAGCCCCTTTTGGAATCCAAGAGAAGAGGAGGCTCTGATGTGGAGTGGGAGGCTGTTCAACACTTTAGGAGCAATGTGAGAGAGCACCTTTCCTCCACGTCTAGTTCTGTGCATGCATGAGATGTGTGCAAGTAAGAACCCTGCAGAGCAGAAGTGTCTGGGTGATTGATGGAAGGAGGCGGGACTGTTCGGGTAAGTTGCGTAGTGCCTTGAACATGTGTGAGGATTTTGAAATGAGCACATTTGTTTATCAGGAGCCAGTGGAGGTCCCTGAAGTGCTGTGTGATGTCAGTTCTGTGTGGGAGGTTGAGAATGAGTCTGGCTGTCAAGTTCTGGATGGTCTGTAGTCTTCTAGTGAGTTGCTAAATGATCTCAGCATTGAGGGTTTTCCCATAGTCCAACTTGCTGGTGACTAAAGCAGACAGTTTTTAGTGTTGTTTGGGAGTAGTTTGAAGATCTTCCTCAGCATCTACAGAGAGTGTAAACAAGATCCAGTGCTGATGTGTGCGGTCATGTCCAGTTTGCTGTTGATTATTAATCCAAGGTTCCTGGGTGTGCGTCTGATTTCGGCTGGCCACCACCTGGAGTCCAATGGTAAGGTGTTCTTGCTGAAATCACTACTTCTGTCTTGTTGGTGTAGAGCTTAAGACATTTGCCTTTCTTCCAGTTAAAGACTTTGGTTATGCAGGCCGTAAGGAATATGATACTTGCCCTGTACACGTAGCATGTAGTGCTGCAGATTCACAAGCTATGCACACTCCGGTCATCTAGTGTTGTGTTTGGACTTTACAAGTTGTTTTTTCTTGAAAGAGTCTTTTCATTACTGGTGTGAAGTCAAGTCACCACCTCCTTGAGAGAAAGTGCATGTCCAACTGCTTCTTTGTTAGATTGTTCAATTTGTTCCCTGGTGAGTGAGGAAAGAGTATTTTATGATACTACAACAATTGCTGTTGAACACGTGTGATATCAGTGGGGGAGGTGGGAGGGAGCATGTGAATCTACAGCACTACACACTGTGAATAGATGCTTATACGGTAAGTAACATACTCATTTGTAACATTTGTTGGCTAAAGACGCACAAACAATGCATAGACTGTAAAGCAGTAGTCCTCTGGCGGTGGCTTTAGGCATTAGATGATGTAGTTGTTTGCAATAATGTACATAGGACTGTTTGCCCTACCAGAGATTGCTGTCTGGCATGAAAATCCACACAGTAGTGGTTTGTAAATGTATGTGGATTTGTTCATGTATCTTCTTTATAGATGTCTAATAGTTGAATAGTTTAAGAACAGCCATTGAGGCACCATTCGTTCTTGTAGAATATGCCCTTGGAACTGCTGGCAGATTTATTTTTGCTTTTATATTGCAAATTTGGATACATTTGATAATCAAGACCTTTTTTCGAGATGGGATTACCTTTCCTAGGATTTGAGAAAGCTACAAATAGCTGCTGTGTCTTTCTTAATTGATCAGTTCTTTTACTGTAGCACATGAGGGCCCCTTTCACATCTAGTGTATGAAGGCCCAGTTCTGCCACTGTTTCTGGTTTTGGAAAGAGAACTGGCAGATCTAGTGTTTGATTTAAGTGAAAAGGAGAGATGACCTTTGGAAGGAATTTTGGATTAGTGCGTAAGTGTACCTTATCCGGGAAAACTTGATACAAGGTTCTTCAATGGTTAATACATGAATTTCACAAACTCTTCTTAGAGAAGCTATAGCTACAATGAAAGCTACCTTTCAAGACAGGAATTGCAAAGGACATGAATGAAGTGGTTCAAAAAGTGTGGACATAAGTCGTGTAAGCACCATGTATAAGTTCCATGACAGTACAGGAGATGTACATGGTGGAATTACTCTTTTTAAACCTTCCAAAAAAGCTTTGATTACCGGTATTCAAAAAAGTGACTGTTGTTTGAGATTTTACACATAAGCTGCAATGGCTGGTAGATGCAGTCCTATGAAAGTGTATGCCAAGTGTGACTTTTGTAGGTGTAGCAAATAGCACACTAGCTGTTGCACTGTAGGGTGTGCAAGGGTCTGTGTTGTGAGCAATACAATAATGTACAAAACGTTTCTGGAGGCAAAGCTTAGGCATTTTCTTTGGTGGTGAATAAGTCTATTTCTGCAGTTCCCTGATGCTGGAAGCACGTGTGTAGGACTTGTGGTTGGAGTTCCCATTTGTGGACTTGCTGTTGTGTCCTGCTTAGTTGGTCCGCTATTGAAGTGTCCATCCCTGGATGATATTCTGCTAGAAGGTGAAAGTTGTGAGGAATAGCCCAATACCAAAAGGCATGTGCTATTTGAGACGATTTAGTGAATGTTTTCCTCCTTATTTCTGAATGTAATACACTGCAGTCATATTGTCTGCGCACAACATTCTTCCCAGCTACATTAGGAGGAAAGCCTTGAGAGCCATTTGCATGGATATGAGCTCTAGGACATTGATGTGAAGTGTTTGTTGGTGAATAGTCCACAGCCCCTGTACTGTGGTGGACTCCATGTGTGCTCCTCATCCAATGAGTGATGCATCCGTTGTTACAGTCACTTGAGGAATTGAGTCCAAGAAGGATCTGCCCTGTAGGCACCTCTGTTTGCTTGAGCTGTTGATCATCCAATCATACAGGTATGGGAATACATTAATAATCTGTCTTCTTAAATGCACTGCCACCACAGCTAGGCATTTTGTGAAAACCCCTGGGGCTGCTGTCACCCTGAACAAACTGATGATTACAACCAGCTACAAACCAGAAATACCTGCGATGTGCAGGGTGAATTGATATATGAAAATATGCATCCTTCAGATCTAGTGCTGTTATGAAGTCGCCTTTTTGTAGGTGTGGTATCATATCTTGTAGTGTTACCATGTTGAAATGTTCTGACAAGATGTGTAAGTTGAGTGGTCGTTGATCCAGTATTTGTCTTAGCGTCCCATCTTTTTTGGGGATTAAAAAAATATCGAGAGTACACCCCATAGCCTTTGAGGCTGTGTGGTACAGGCTCTATGGCCTACTTTTGCAGCAAAGCTTTCTTTGAGAAGGTGCACCTGCTAAGGGTTGAGGATTTGTTTGCGTGAAGGAATACTTGGTGGGTGACTGTTAAGCTCTTGGCAATAGTCCTCTCAGATAACATCCATCACTCACCGGTCTGATGCTACTTCGGCCACAACTGGTGAAACTGTTGTGCCCTTCCCCCTTGTGTGATTGGGGAGAATGGAAGGTAGGTCACAGATAAGAGTTAGAGGATACCTTTATGGCTGAGGTACATCAGTGTCCTGCCTTTTTCTTGTGATTTTTCTGGCAAATGTTTTCCCTTTATGATCTTGCGAAGGTTCTTGAAAACATTCCCTTTATTGTCACACGCAACAGGTTTTTTAGCTGCCATTTACTTTTCAGCATGTTTTGCCTCTGAAGAGGAATGCTGTCTTGGTGCTGAAGCGGCCAATGCCATAGCCTTCTTTAGAGCCGAGCTGTGGCTGTACACCAATACCTTCTTCGGAGTCGATTTGTGTTTCGGCACTGTGTGTTTGCTCAGCTCTGATGCTTTAATTTGTGCCAGCGGATGGAGAGGTGTAGACATTGTCTTATGTGCAGGAGCCAACAGTTGTTTTTAGCACTGAGTGCTGCTGTATGTCGACTCCATGCCTGTCCCTATCGCCCGTAACCCAACTTGGATCCAGTAGTGACTTATCCTGTCTTGGCTCCGAGGCACACTCTTGGTGTCGACCAACACCCGAAGATTGTGGCGCACTATGGTGATGTTGGGAGTGCTGGCTGCTTACTTTATGTATGTGTGGTGGGTCTTGAGTACTCATGGCCCGTGACGTTGTCCTCATCTTGGGACCTGACCCGATGGTCTCTGTTCTTGTGTTATCTCCCTGAGCAGCAAGTCTTTGTCTTCCTCTTGCTGGTTGGAGTTGTTGAAACTGATGTAGTGTGGACTGGCGACGATGGCACCTTCTGACATATCCCCTTCGCCATCTCAAATAATTTAAGTTGTTGTTCCTTTTCTTCTTGTGAGAATTCTGCTTCCACCGCCATCTGCAAATTATGGGCTAATCGTCCGCCTCATCATGTCCAAAGTGTCTTTTTGTTTTTGAACAGGCTGCAGCCTCCAAAGACCTGTTCTTTTCGTTCCGGCATCAGGCAACAATTGTAGACGTTGTGTATGTCTGAGTAAGTGTAATTAACCCCACATTGGGGGCATTAATGGAAAAGATTGTCATTTTAACCCTCCATCACCTGGAGCAGAACATACTGGATGGGTCTTTGAAGGGAGTTTTGCAAAGTTGAGGGTAGAAATCTTGCGTCATCTGAAGAACTTGGCTCTGCTACACGCTGATGAGTTGTCAAACTCATGACTGAGGTATAGATGCTGTTTCCAAACCATTAGGAGTGGAAGCTGTACAGTGCAATGGTGCAATCCGGCCAAACCTAATGGCAGAAAAACAAACAATCTTAACAAAGAAGCTGCTGGACATGTGCTTCTCTCAAGAAGGTGGAGACTCGACGTCACGCCTCTCTCTGTTGAAAAACAAATGTTAAAGTCCGAGTCAACAATGGATGGCAGGAGTGTGCACAGCATGTGTATCTGCAGCTAACATATGCTACGAATACTTGCGTCTTGGTCATTCTCAAAGTGAGAAAGGACAAGATGTTCTCTAGTTCCCACAGGCCAATACTACACCAGAATATTGATGCCAATCTTTTTACAAGCATTTTGGCAAGCAGGGTGGGCGGAGTTCTAACGGTGTTAAAAGAAATGGGCCTGTCTTGTTTTGTAATGTCTATCCTAGTGTAGGAGAATAACAACAGTAAAAATGGCCAACCTCCCTAGAATCCTATTCCACTGTCAAAAATGTCCTCTTTGACCTCAGGCCTCAACTCTTCACAATGTGTAAACTATGGTGGATGACTGTGTCGGCAGAGAAAATGTGCAGACTAGCCAGAAACTTGATACAAAAAACATCAAATGAGGATGGCCTAGGCACCTGACATCACACAGTTCAGACGGGACAACTTCAATATGTGGTAGACTGTGGGTGACCATATCAAACATAAGCAGATAATGCACTTGAGGTAGGTGGTGCAGGGAAGACGTCACAAAAAAATCCAGGGTTGGTAGTTCTATTCCTCCTTAGTCACAAGGGCCTTTGCAGGATGGGACAGGGTACTGGAAAAAGAGGTCAACAATGTTCCCTTTCCTACATACTCCCATACTGGGAAATACTGACTACAAACTGGACTAGGAACAGGACACTTTTGGGAGAGGCAAAGGCGGGGATGGAAAAGTCTGAATAGCTCCTGTGGAGAATGTACTTTCATATTAGAATGTATGTAATATTATGGAGTCCCACTACTGGTGGGTTACATCTGACTATACGACACGATCCTCAGAGAACTCTATACCGGATAGGGCTGATGCCTCAGGTTTGGGAGCACTAGAGTGCTTCGTTTGAGGGGGTAGTTTCTGGTGCTCGGCACTGACACTTATGACAGTCTGCCAAATGTTGGCTCTGTTTATCTAATTTAGAGATAATCACAAAAATAGTTGTTTAATAAGTAAAATGTTACTTACCCTGTAGACATCTGTTTGAGGCATGTAGTGCTGCAGATTCACATGCTTTGCATAAGTCCGCCATCTAGTGTTGGGCTCGGAGTGTTACAAGCTGTTTTTCTTCAAAGAAGTTTTTAGAGTCACGAGATCGAGTGACTCCTCTCGGTGATAGTGCACATGGGCATCAAGTCCTTTGTTAGATTGTTTTCCCGCAGGAGGGAAAAGTAAAGAGTGTAGAAATGGTTATGTACATGCAATGTATATATGCAGTGTATATACATATTTACAAATAAAGTACCACAACGGCTACCCGCTTCTGGGGAGGAGGGAGGGCGCATGTGAATCTGCAGCACTACATGCCACAAACAGAAGTAACATTTTCCGTTCAATAGCATGTGTAGCTGCAGATACACATGCTTTGCATAGACTGTAAAGCAGCCACTCCCCCCCAAAAAACATTAGCGGTGGCTGGCCTGTTGGAGTAGTTTGAAATAAAGTTTTAAGTACTGCCTGTCCAACATTTGCTTTCTGGCGAGATAATACATCCACACAGTGGTGTTTAATAAATGTGTGATGTGGACCATGTGGCTGCTTTACATATATCTGCCATTGGTATATTTCCTAAGAATGACATTGAAGCTCCTTTCTTTCTAGTAGAATGTGCTTTAAGATAGCAAGTTTGAATACACTTTACTATCCATCTGGATAATCCTTGTTTTGAAATAGGATTACCCTTGTGAGGTTGTTGAAAAGCCACAGAGTTGTTTAGACTTTCTGAAAAATGTTGTTCTATCTATATAATGCATGAGTGCCCTTTTAACATCAAGGGTAGAAGAGCTCTTTCAGCAACTGAATCTGGCTGTGGAAAGAAGGCAATTCCACTGATTGATATGAAATGGTGAAACTACCTTTGGTAGGAATTTAGGGTTTGTCCTAAGGACTATTTTATTCTTGTGAATTTGAAAAAAAGGTTCTTCTACAGTGAATTATTGAATTTCACTAACCCTTCTTAAGGAAGCAATTGCTACTAAGAAAGCAACCTTCCATGACAAAAACTGGAGAGAGCAAGAATGCATGGGTTGAAATAGTGGAGCCATAAGTCTTGTGAGCACGATGCTAAGATTCCAGGAAGGAGCTGGTGGAGCTCTTGGTGGAATAATTATTTTAAGGCGTTCCATAAAAGCTTTTATAACAGAAGTATGCTGCCTGTTTTGGAGGTAAGCAGCTATTGTTGTTAAATTAATTTTATTAGAGGAATATGCAAGATTTGTTTTTTGTAAATGAAGCAAATAACAGACAATATCCTGTATGGGTGCTTTAAGTGGGTTAATATTTTTTGGGTTGACAGTAATATACAAAATGTTTTAGCTACATAACACTGTCCAGTTGTAGGCTTGCATGCTTCCTTTAGAATAATTATACATGCAGATGGAAGCGGGGATAGCCAAATTCTATGACCTCAGGGGTAAAATTGCAAGGTTGAGCATACTGGGTTGGGATGCCTGATCTGACCTTTGTTCTGGGTAAATAGGTTTGGTCTCTTTGTTAGCTTGTGATGTGGTACTACAGACAGGTCCAATAGTGTTGTGTACCAGTGTTGAGGTGCCCAGGTGGGAGCTATGAGTATCATAGTGAGGGAGGTGTGACGGATCTTGTTGACCAGAAATGGAAGTAGTGGGAGAGGCAGAAAAGTGTAAGCAAATATCCCTGACCAGCTAATCCATGGAGCATTGCCCTTGGATTGAGGGTGTGGGAATCTGGATGCGAAGTTTGGGCGTTTTCGATTGTGGCAAAGGGGGTCTATGTCTGAGGTTCTCCACATTTGGAAGTATTGTTGATTTACTAGTCAGTGAATCTCCCATTCTTGTACTTGTTGCCTCGTCCTGCTTAAGAGATCTGCTAGCTGATTGTGTATCCCTGGAATATACTCCGCTAATAATTAAATATGATTGTAAAGTGCCCATTTAGAAATTGTCTGTGCCAACAGGGACCATTGAGATGAGTGCCTCCCCCTCTGTTATTGCAGATAATGCATTGTGGTCATGTTGTCTGTCCTTATCAATACTGTCTTGTGTTTGATTTGTGTTTGAAAAGCTTTGAGTGCTAGGAACACTGCTAGTAATTCCAATGGTTTATGTGATAAGTTTGTTGAATTGAGTCCCATTCCCCTTGTATGGTAAGGTTGTTGAGATGGGCTCCCCAACCTATCATTGATGCATCTGTTGTGATTATGGTCTGTGGCACAGGATCCTGAAAGGGCCACCCTTTTAATAAGTTGGTGTGATTCTACCATTGCAGTAAGTGATAAGTCTGGTGGTCCAACAACACTAGATCCTGAATATGACCCTGTGCCATTGTTGTGAAAGACACTGTTGTAGTGGTCTCATGTGTAGGCGTGCATTGGGAACTATTGCTATGCATGATGCCATCATTCCCAATAGTTTAATGATCAACATCACTGTGTAAGTGTAGGTGTATTGTAGTTGAGATATGAGATTGTGAAAAGGTTGAATTCTCAGTGGGTTTGGGTATGCTAATGCTGTTTGAGTGTTCAGAATTGCTCCTAGATATGGCTGTATTTGTGCAGGCTGCAGGTGAGACTTTTGATAACTGATTGTGAATCCTAGGATGTGTAGGGTGTCCACTGTACACTGTGTGTGCTGTTGACAGGTTTGAATTGTACTGGGTTTTATGAGCAAGGCGTCCAGATACGGAAAGACAAGTATGTGTTGTCTTCTGAGGAATGCTGCAACTACTGCCAGGCATTTGCTGAATACCCTTGGTGCTGTTGTTACTCTGAAGGGTAGTACTTTGAATTGGTAGTGCTTCCCTGCTATAACAAATCTTAGAAACTTCCAATGTGCTGGATATATGGGAATGTGGAAATAAGCATCTTTTAGATCTAATGCTGTCATGTAATCTTGTTTTTGGAGCAGGGGAATGATGTCCTATACAGTGACCATGTGAAAGTCTTCAGACAGAATGTACTGATTGAGGGGTCTGAGATCTAAGATTGGTCTGAGAATACCATCTTTCTTTGGTATGAGGAAGTATAGTGAATATGCTCCTGACCCTTGTTGGGATATAGGTACCATCTCAATGGCACCTTTGAGGAGTAGTGACTGTACCTCCTGTTTTAATAAATTGAGATGTTCCAGAGTAAGTTTGTGCGAGCGAGGGGGAATGTTTGGTGGAGTAGAGATAAGTTCTAGGTAAATAATTGATAGAACCCATTGACCTGTAGTAATGTTGTGCTATTGTGGGTAAACATTTTCCAGTCTTCCTCCCACAGGAGATGTATGCTGTGTGGGGATCTGTAAAAAGTCACTGTTTGGTTGAGGTGGAAGAACCTCTTGGGGCAGTAGATTTACCTTTCCCTCTATAATTATTCCCTCTGCAAGAGCCTCTGAAGGACCCTCTGTAGGAGCCGCTGATGTAAAAATGTGATCCTTGTTTCTGTTGGGATGTGGATGGCTCTGAGGTTGATGGTTTGAAACCACCTCTAAACTATGTCTTACGAAAAGTTCCCCAGAGTGGGTGTAGTACGAAGGGCACCCGCAGCTTTAGCTGTATCAGAGTCTTTTTCAGCTTTTCTATTGCGGTGTCAACCTCTGGTCCAAATAGATGCTGCTAATCAAATGGCATTTTCAACACTGCCTGTTGAATTTCTGACTTAACCCTGAAGCCCTTAACCATGCTTGCCTTCTAATGATGACTCTAGTGTTGATACCTCTTGCTGCTGTGTCTGCTGCATCAATATCAGATCTAATTTGATTATTAGAAATGGCTTTCCCTTCTGTTACTATCTGTTGTGCCCTTTTTTGGTGTTCTGGAGGAAGGTACTGTAAAAAGTCTTCCATTTGGTCCAAATGAGCTCTATCATATCTTGCCAACAGTGCTTGAGAGTTTGCAGTTGTCCAATGGTTTCCAGCTGCGTCAATTTTACGACTTTCCTTGTCTGGAGGAGGAACATCCCCTGAAGATTGGCTAGTTGCTCTCTTTCTTACTGCACTAACGACTATAGAGTCGGGTGGCAATTGAGCCCTAATAAAAACAGGAGGAGATGCTATGATTTTTCCTGTGTCCTTATGTATGTGGATTTTTCGCTGTTCAGTGTCCATTACTTCTAATATGGGCCTTAAATCAGAAGACTCCTCAGTAACTGGAGCATATTTTCCACCCATTGGTTTCAGCTCAGAAAGTCTGGATACCGAATGTTGAGTCGGTCCAAAAAAGTTGGCTTTGAAAGTGTTGTTAGTTTTTCGGCTCCAAGGTGGAAGTCTCTGATTTTTGGCTCGATCCCGAAACAGGTGTGGCAAGCTGTTTTGTCGGTGCCGAATGCACTTTGGCCTTGTGTTTCAGCGCCGAACCCGAGGGTTGGTCATCCGATTGTACTTTTTGTGTCCGACCATAGCTGGCAAGCAGTGGGGGACCCAAGACCAGTGCTGAAGTCTTTTTGGTTGTCTTTGTTTGATGAGAAGGGGCTGATGTATTCATGTACTGAACCGATGGGATGAATTGGCTGTCGACATCGGAATCTCGATCTGAATCGGAGTCTGCGACAGAAACAGTCACGTGATGTGTCAATTCCTCTTGTGCATGTTCTTCTCTGAAGATGTTGGTCGTTTGTTCCGACAACTTGGATGCCATCTCCAACTGACGTGCTCTTTGATCCATAACAGTCTTCTTTGAACAAAAGGATCGACAAGCCTTATCTGTGATCCAGAGAGAGACAGGGATTGCACACCGAGTGCTGATCGGTGTATGAAAACTTGGCGTGACACAGAGGGCAAAAGCAAAACTGAGTCCGTATCATCAGCCTAACATTGTTTGACTAACACGTGTCGAAGTAGGCCCAAGAAGGGTGAGTTCGCCCATAAGGGGCATGTAATCAACCCCGACGATTACAATCGGATCGAATGTGAGATTGGAAAACCCGATCAAGAGCTATACTGACATTTATAGAAAAGAAGAGAGAAGTTCAGATAGTACCGAACCGAGATCTACCGGAGCGAGAGGAAACACATCCAAACCCGACGGCAGAAAGAAAACAATCTAACAAACGACTCAATGCCCATGCACACTATCACAGAGAGAATGAGTCACTCAATTGTGTGACTTGAAAACTTTCACTGAAGAAAAACAACTTGTAACACTCCAAGCCCAACACTAGATGGCGGACTTATGCAAAGCATGTGTATCTGCAGCTACACATGCCATCGAACATGCATTAAAAATGACAACAGGCAGTGCAAGGTGCAGAAGCCTCCTGGCCAGGGTCCTGGCACTTTGGAGTCACCCAGAGTTCTGCACCTTGGCAAGGACTGCACAAACCAGATAGATTGAAGGTAGATATTACAAGATGCGATAACTATGTAAGAATGATCAGTTTCTTACGTTTGAGGAAGCCAAGGAGAGGTTTCAGATTGGTCTGGACCAGATTTTTACATTTGCTAAGTTAACCACATCAGTACGTAGGAGTTGTCCTGGCTTTGTAGGACAACCCGTAGAATCACATACATCAAATGCCATTATACAACTTCAGGCTGTGGGCATATGTGTTTCTGTACTCTATACGATATTATTGAAGGACAGGATACATAACCCCCTGACAATGTAGGCAAAACGGGAGGCAGGCATCAGAGCCTTGACTGCAAATCGAGACTGAGATAGAATAATAGGATACCAATAAGGTGGTATCAAAAGTAATGCTCAATTTGGTCTCTCACAGTTTAAACTCTTACATCGTACATATTTAACTCCTTATGTCCTTAAAATAACCTACTCTACACACAGAGCAGTGTGCCTGTGACGTACACATGCAGGGGCAGATTTTTTCCACATGATATGGTCATGCTCGGTGATTAATGAATATTAAGGCTTGAGTGTTGGAAGACCTAGCCAAAATACTATTTTTAAAGGTTGAAAAAGCACTTTGGCACCGTATACTGGACTTATGTCCTATACCATAAAAGAGTATAATCCAGTACAGAATTACGTAACAGGTGCTATTATTGGCCAAGCATACGCTTCTGATACACTGGAACCAAACCAGCGGCCCTCTGATACAGATGTGGTACAAAGATCTCAGAGAGAGGCTGTTGGCAGAAGAAATATGAATACAAATGGTGCCTACAGATGAAAAGGTCCTTGAGAACATTCATGAGTGGCGTTTAATGACAGTCATGCTTCGGGAGGATGAACTGCCACCTTCAGACTTGTCCCAGAATGGGGCATCATCTTAATGTTATTTAATTAATCAGCTATGTGACTTGTTGCTATGTGTTTAGTTGATAGTGAAATGTTAACAACCAGATGCAACACCAGTATATTTGTTCTCTTTTGGATTGTGATCCATCTGACAAAATCCGTGTATGTACTGTAATGTTTCATTTGACTGTCTCTCAAAAAATGAATACACCTGCATTAGAGGTGGCAATATAACAGGCTGTCAGAAATGGGTATCTATCTAAGTGAGATGTTGCTGCCTCCCCAATACCACTGTGAGCACTGCGTCTCACTAGAAGTTGGTTGTTGCTATTTTAATAACACAAAAGCAACATACGAGCAAATGATTCTCTTTAACTGTATTGTTTCTCTAATGTTAGCTCAAATGCATGTGTGCTGCTTTCAGCCAATTCCACCCATTTCCACTGGTTTCACATCCGTCGCCCCTAGATTAAAAAAACAGGCAGACTGAACGCTCTGCAGCATAAGAATTCTTCATTTCACGCACTGAGGAATGTACGAACAGGAAATACTTGTGCAGACCTCCACTCTCAGGGGACGAACAATGTAATTACATCAACAGTAATTGCACGTAATCAATTACACTGCCCAAGCCCTGGCAGAGCATGAAAGCAAGTTTCCCAGCAGGAGAGCAAGGGTATGATGCCTCCCTGCAACAGTGCCACGAAGCTCCTGAGGCAAGAGCTACAGGCAGTCTTCGCTGCTGAGAACGTTTCTTTCAAGAGCACTGAGTGGTCGGGCAGTTATCATTACGGTATTTACATTGTCAATCCCCTCACAATGCTCCGAAAAACAACGGGTGTTGGCCTTTTGGCCGCTTTTCGTTTTGTCTGCTGAGCAACTCTAATTTCACTTCTAAGGCAAAAAAGATCCCGGTGAGTTTCGTCTTATCTGAAATTCACCTTGAAATTATGCCCACATCCATTTCAGAGGCGTCGTCAGAAACGGCATCCTTGAGGAACAGATGCTGCTTCATGCGAGGCAGTAGAACGCGGCGAATTTGTCAGCCTGCACCTCTGTTTTGTAGGTGCACTACTTGATCAGTCAGCCTTTCAAACACGGGTAGACGGAGATGACCTGTCTCCTAATATGAGGAGCAACGTTTGCCAGGCATTTGGAGAAAGTTCTCACAGTAAACTTTAGAGCAAAATACAAAAACTCACCTTTAAACTGGTCTACAATTTCCCGTGCAAAGGTTATATTGGAATATGATAATAGACACCTGGAGGTTCACTGTGAAGAGTCAACATCCTCAATTCAGCATTTTGAGGGCTTAACCAGCCTTTGCTTTAAGAAGCTTAATATAAAAGACTGCACGGACGTTTCCTCGGTTTGTGATTTTTAAAGCATAATAGTATTTTAAAAGAATGTTTCTGAAGGTGTTCTGGGAACGTGCTGGAATAATTCTGACACTTAGTATATGAAGCCGAATTCACCCCAAACCTACCGTCCGCTCAAACTCTGTCACTCACTACAAGCATCAAAGTCCACTTTTTGTGAGTGATGCCCTAACCCCACTTCCGATTCTTGGTCAGCACATGCTATACTACAAGAGTATAATACCAACCTATCTGATCCCTTAAATTATATCCTGTCAGCAATCAGACTACAATTGCGGACTTGGATAGTAAAAGCAGCTCGCTGACACCACCTCACTTACCTTAAAATTACTGCACAAAACTCCAAAGCTCTTTGCTTTGAAAGAAATTTAGCATAAAGGGCCTACTGAACCTCAGCGAAAAGACACACAAAAAGAAACCAATGGATCCTCCAGGCACGTATCCGATTTAAATCTTTTCGAGGTCTGTAGAACACACTGTAGCCCAAAAGGACGAAGAGGCTTTGCTGTCCTGGGAGAGACAAAGATAATGCTACCTGTAAACCCTTGCCGTACACCAAGATCCATAGATACTCACAGTCTTCCCCAGAATAGCCGATCACCAGCTGAGGCTCAGGACCAGTCCCAAATTCATTCTTTGCCTGCACCTTGATGTCATAAGGTACATAGACAGGTGTCTGCCAGACCACATGCTTCGGGCTCCTCACAGTGACGTTACTCCAGCTCTCGCCAGTGTTTCGCTGCCGCCAATATACAATGTACTGCAGGTTTGGCCCGTAGGCTTGGGTAGCATTTAAGGGCTGCATGAATACAAAAAGAAAGCAAACCACAGACAAATTAGAGAGGATACACTGAATGGAAGGGGTAAGGGCAGAGATGAAGTAGATGGGACGGATAAATGCAGAAACAGAGATAAAGATGAGCAGTACAGGAGGAAAGGCCACAGAGGCCGTAGAAAGAGGAGTGCACAATGGGGAGCTCAAGTACACAAGAAAAGGAAAACGGGGAGTTAAGGAACATGAATAATGAGCTGGATGCAAGGGAACTGAAAGTGAAGGAAAGAATATGGTTTAACACACAGAATGCAAGAAAAGCTTAGGAGGATGGGGAAAAAGTGCAGAGAAGAGGGTGCCATATATGTGGATAGAGAAAGGACTGACTCTCAATAGGTAATAAAAGGAAACAGAGTGGGAAGGGCATGATGGGGTTGCAACAATGAAAGAAGGGCGAGGTCAGTGCAGAGTGGGTTGGTAGAGACAAGGGTCAGATGCAAAACGATGGGAGAAATTCAAGGAGAAAAAAGAAGGATGAGAGAAAAAAATACACGTGACAGTGAGAAGAAAGAGTAAGTGAAGTGGGAAAGAGCTGATCAAAGCAAGTTATAGGCAGAGAAGACGAAAGACAGATGCCCTGCAGAAAGGAGACAGTGAGAAGTAAAAAGGCATAGACCCAGAGAACGGAAAACATTACAATGATGCCAGTAGAAGAAAGAAAAGGAAACGTGCAGAACTTGGAAACATGCAATACCTGTAAACGAACGAGACAAGGCGATCGATACTATTTGTAACAATATTTTCTTGCAATCTCTCTGTATTACGAGCCATTGTTTTTACGAACCATTGTTATGGACGCTCTCACGTATTTATAAACAATAGGATAGTCATGATTTCATTAACATTTTACTTCACATATATATATAAAAAAGTGGAAGATGTTTTATTTACAAAAAAATCTCTTTACAAATGCATTTAATGTTTTGCATACATCATATTTATAAATGTGTACACTTTCAAAACAGGCGTTGGCAAATCCAATCGGTCTGGTCTTGGCAAGCTAGTGTAATTTTTTCATTGTAAGCCTATGCCACAGATAGAGAAAGAAAATTGATGCCACCACCTACACATAGCCTCCATATGCTTGCAATAAAAATATTACATTAAAAAAAAACATTCACGGATATGGCTGTTTCACTAGTTATGCTTTTTTTTTTTAAACAAAAACGTTATTTTTGTGGTGCATTTTCTTATTATTGCTGTCCATGAAGGAGACAAGATATACAAAATATAATATACATAAAAAACGTACTCTGAACCAGCTTTGTCACTGAAGAGAAATTAACTATTTTTAGTTGGATGAAAACAATGCGCACAGGCTTTGTGCAGTCACTCAAATTAAAGGGAGCCAATGGACGACCGTAGGTTGACCCACTGCCCCATGCTCTATGCTGTGGTGGTGGGAGCAAAATGTGAATGGAAATTTAACATACCAATGGATTAGGCCCACTGATTTAAAGTCCCATTCTGTATGTGTACTATGCATGTTTTTTTTATCTCGAAAGCCAGACAAAAAACATATTCCGAAATCATGTAGTGTTATACAGTAATTCCAAACAAAGCCCCTTCTCCAATAGAGCACTTATCAGTTCAAAAGGAAATCACATATACAATTGTAACTACACTTTCGTAAATCACCTAGGGCAGTTCCCATCTTCTTTAAGCTGACGTGTAAGAATTAGTAGAACAAGAGATCAAAGACGTATTGGACAAAGAGCCAATCAAAATTATTTTCTTCATCAGGCAGTTATCAAAGAGCATTTTCTTGATCAAGAAAAAAGACAAGTGTTAAAGCATGTGATGAATCAAAGAGAAGTCAATGCCTGGACTGTGTACAGACATTTTAAAATGGAAGGCATGCACCTGCTAAGGGAACCTGCTGAGTGAAGGCAAGTGGATGGCCAGACTAGAAATCAGAATGCCTATCTTTTTATATCAATCGTCGGCCTTTACCAGTGGTTTTTTCAATTTGCCTGACAGGCTCAGATATGGGAATTCAAGGTTCTCTTTCCTCGCCTATTCTTTGCCCTTTGGGGCTTCACACAACTTATAATGCTTGAAGAGGCCCATCTCAGGGTCCAGTGGGATGGTCATCTCCCTTGTTAATAATGTTCATAGCCCCGGACTGTGGTGTTTGCATTTGGTACTGAAGATAAGCAATTTACATCTTGCAAGAGCTGGGTTTTCTAATAAACAAAAGAACACTGGATCTGTCTTCCAGCAGGCTGATGGACTTCCTAGGTTCCACCATGTATTATGTGTAAGGATCACTGCGGGCTTCCAGACTCAAACAATACAGCAATAAAAAAAGAGTTGCAACACGTTTCGAACAACACAGTCATACCTTTCACGCCCCTGACCTGAACAGGGGAGTTTTGCTGGCTTCCTACATATAGACAATAATTATGGGCCCTCTCTCCTTCATCTCAAGATAATGAACTTGAGAAAGGGTCTGCTGTACTCCAAGATAATTACTTAATCCTACAGGTCAGGATAGAGATCTAGCTGTAGAGGGAACACATGCATGTATGGAATGCCATCTGGATCCGGTTTCTTGCTATCTGGATGCGAAGTCTTGGCATTTTGAATTTTCACCCAAATAGAAAAGTTTTATTTGAGGTTAGCCCTTGTAGTGTGAGACTTAGGTACAAATGTAAGCGCAGATGAACACCTGATCACTTTCTATGGTCGTTCAGGTAGCAGATTCTTGATACTCTGATCAAAGGGATCTATACCGAGCTGTCATTCTAGCCTGGTGAAAATGATTCTAAATCACTGAAGAATATCTTCTGTATGATTACTCAATGTGGTTTTCATTTCCATAGTGCCATACACTGAGTAATGATTTTCTACGGAGAGCACAGATTTCCCAAAAATAACATCCTAAATAACTTTCCAATTTTGTAAAAAATCATATTATTGGAAATCCATATAACAGCAACCAACAAATCAAAACGTTTTTATAATGTGCTGGTTATGTTATACATAACCCTCCCACACTTCTAATATTACAAACGCTTACAAAAATCATAGAAATCTTTCCATTAAAATATGGATTTAGAAAGCACAGTCAGTAAAACTGAAATGATTTAAGGCAAAATGAACACCCCTAAGCTTGTTTATATCAACTTAATGGCATCCATCTTTATTGGTTGAGATGAGTTGAGTGTGATGGCTCGAACTGAACTCTTCTAATACAGATCCTTTGTCAGAAACAGACAAAAGATTTCAAAGGTGCCAGTGACAATCAGTTCATCATACTAGTTTGCTGAAATATAATTTCACTGGTCCTCTTGGCACTCCTGCAGAGGACTCTCATGAATTCTTGCACCCAGTGCTATTAATATGCTATTGAGCTGGGAAGGAATGCAGCTCTGGGGCACCTGATTGAGACTTTCGGCCAGAAAATATACTATTTCTGAACTGAAAATAATTTCTCCAAAGAAGACGTTTGCATCATTTGTTTCTGGCAATGCTCCCAACTAGTGGTTTTGAATTCTCTCTTCCAGCCCTTCTATTATACTACGAAGTAGAGTGGTAAGTCCATTGGCTGCCTATCTTCCTACCACTTGAAGATCTTGTGTGATGAAAATGAGGCCTATCATGTTGTTGGTAACAACTTTAATGGTTTATGGATGTGTGAATATACACAAGACTGGAAAATTATCGCTTATAGGGTATAGGGGACTACATGTTCTTTGGACACAAGCAACCTCTTGATTCTGAAATGGATACATATTTGAATCTCAATAAGATTATAAAATTTGGTATGTTTTGAGCACATTTATATCGATATGTAAAGCCCCCCAGGGACCCATCCCCCAGGGCTGACTAAATAAAAAAAAAACAAGGTGGAAGGGTGTGGGGCGCAGCCCCCTCCACCAAGCCTTAAAAGGCCCCAGGGAACCCATACCATGGAGCTGAACTTAACTTTAAAGGGAGGTTGGCCGTGCGGGCCTCCCTCCATGAGCCTGCTGAGGGCCTGGGGACCCCATCCCATGTGGCAGGCTCTATTCATCAGTTCCAGGGTGCCCAACCTCAGGACAAAGAAGCTTCCCTGCCTTCACTGGGAGCATTTTTAAATCTCCCACCGGGTGGAAACAAACATGCCGTCTCTGCTGCAGGAGCATGGGGAGAGAAGGCAAGTCTGCTCCCACTCTGAGGCAGGTTAAAAAAAATTCCCGCAGGGTGCTAGCAGTCTTCTGTTTCCCTGCCTGCTCTCCTGTGGACACGGAAAAACATATTGCAATGCCGGCTCCCATAGAAAGCGGGGAGTCAGCTGGGCTTACGAGGGCTCTAAGGCTTCCCCCATGACCCCTAACTTGCTGATTTGTCGGTGCTTCTTGTGGGCCCTGGGGCAACCTTCTATAATTAACTGAGGCCTTCACAGAGCGGGGTTCCTTAGGGCCATAATAGGGTCTGGGAGGGGGGGCCGTGCAGCTCCCTTACTCTTTATACCGGAAAGCAGCCCCGGGGATAGGGTCTCTAGGGCATAACTGGTCTTGGGAGGTGGGGACATGTGCCCCCTCTCCTAATTTAGAAGTTAATGGCCCAGGGGTTGTGGTTCCCGGGCCTTTTACAGCTTGGGTGGCCACATCTTGTCACCCTCTTAATTAAAATATTGTCCCAGAGGCTTGGAGAGGGGGGCATCGTGCCACTCTCTCCAAATGGTAAGGTATTGGGCCCTGGTAGATTGGGTTTCCAGGGTCTCCAAAGGGTCAAGAAGGAGGCCACATGACCCCCTCCACTTTAATTAAAATATGCCCCTGGGGATGGGGTCCATGGGACCTCCTAAGATGCGTGTTCCCTCCCCTACAGTCAAAATATGTCCCCGGGATGGGGTCCTCATGCCCCATTTGGATTTTTTTTTGGGGGGGGGGTGTTGCACGCGCCCTCCCTCCTCTAATGTAGAAGTATTTGGTGCCAGGGTATGGGGTCTCTGGGGGCCAATAGTGGCCTGGGAAGAAGGCCCCCGGCAGGGAGCTAGCTGCCTGCAGGGGGTTGGATGAAGGGTCTAGCCTTGCAGTGCAGTGCAGAGGAGTGGTTGAATTTATGTATGGGGATAAAATATTACTGTATGTGAAAAAACCCTACAAGTTAGGTGAAACGTTTGATGACAAAATAACCTTTTGAACTAAAAAAAAACACTGAAAGTCACTAGTTATACTTATCTCAAATAACAATAACTCATGCCCTAAGGTAACTATAACTCGTGCCCTCGCCATACACTGCTAATTACTCCACATATTACATCACTCAGAACATCTATTACATAATTAATAATATCCCTGCAACATTTGTGCAATTAAATTAATGATGAGAAAAATGTGCATGGTTGGGGTGAGTTATAATTACCTTAGGGCACGAGTTATAGTTACTTGAGATAACTATAACTAGTGTGAGTGTGTGTGTATAAATGATGCAGAACACAATACCAGTATCACCTCACTGGAATCTGTATCAGACTATAGTCTGCAATGGAAGCCTTAAAAAGGAATTGAAGGATATTCCTAGACCTCTGAAAACAGGCCACAGTGATGGGAGACAGTGCCTATCCAAATGCCAATAACACAACATCCCTCCTCCCCACCTAGAATCTTTGTGCAATCTAAAGGAGCACTGTGCCCCCTAGGCTCTCATTTTTCTTACCGTCCAGGTGATTTCCATATTATTCTTCTTGCTGCCCTTTCCCTGTACACCTGAGGGGTTTCTTTCTGGAGCTGGAATGTAGAAAATATTTGAGATGAACAATGTCCTTTGGCTGCTTTGACATCTACTCTAGGCCATGGCCCTTCACTGATATAAAACAAAATAATACATTAGTAGATATCCTGGAATTGTAAAACGTTCACACATCTTCCACTTTTATCCAGGTGTAATACCTCCAGGAAACTGTCACACAAAGGGCAAAATGGAACTGTTGCAGTACCATCTCTTAATGGCAGAGGGATATATTTAAAGACACATTTAAAAGAGACTTAAAGCTCTAAAAGCTTGGTGCATCATACTACTGAGAATCTACTGTATCCATATACGATTGCATGGATGTCACTAGAATTAAAATAGCACTACTGACAAAACCATTACATCGAATGAGGAACATGTCAGGGTTATTGGGTTAAAGATTACTTTGAGGGAAGGTGTTAGGTTTGAGTTTAGTTCTTTGCCCTTGGTTTAGGCAGAAGGTAAGAGATAGTGTTAAGCCTAAAGGTAGTGGTAGGGTTAGTGTTGGGTTTAGGATTGGCTTAGCCTTACGTTTAGGGTTAGAGTTGTTATTAGGGAGACAGATTGTATAAGGTTTAGGCTCAAGGTTAGATTTCAGGTTAGGCTTAATGTTAGTACACTTATTTACCCTTGTACTTAGTGGCTGCATCAGTAGTGATATTCTCAACAGTGATAATATTGATGTAGTGGGTTCTATATAGATATTTTCATGTAACTGCATTCAATGTAGTGACCCAGAACCACCTGTTCATACACTAAAGTTTCTAAGTATCGAATACGAATATGAATCTTTTTCAATTAACATAAATTGCATCATATTATTTCTGACACCAGATAGCACAGGTCGTGTTGTAAAACCGCAAAACATTCACCTAAGTTAAACATCTGTTGTTTGGGAAAGGGTGTAGATTGCTTTATGCCTTCCTGTGGTAAGCATCCTCTCATACATGCTTGCATTTAAATTTAGGGGATAGCAATAACCCTTCAGATGGTCTGTCTAGGGTGTAAAGTCCCAGGTTAAAAGGGCAATGTTTTTCATCTCAGGAAGGATTCAATGCTCATCAAGACAACGGCAAGGATTAAGATACAACATGTTCCAAAACATGTGGGGAGAACTGGGATTTTTGTGGAATCATATTGCTTTGGCAGCAAAAGACCCTTGTTACATTTTGTCTGCAGATGGCTTCCCAGTGGCATTTGTGTGACACGTTTGTTTCCATGGACTTACCGATGGCACCCTGTAAAGAAGCACACCTTTAACCACTGCTGGACAGAGCAGCCTAAAGACATGACTTCTGAGAGATAAATATGGGAAAGGGGCTCAAAGGGTAGATATTTAACTCATCATTGTGTGTAGAATAAAATGGGTCCTCCCACACATACAAATCACCAAGGAGCTCTGGAGCCATATAAAGGAACAAAGCAAAAAAGGTCAAGTTTGGTCACAACATCCCTCAAAGCTCTTTAAAGCCACTGGTCTTTTGAAATGGATACTATGGATACAGCTGTGTAAATCAAATATGGGACCTGTACTGAACAAAAAAGCAAGTCAATGTACTGTCTGAAATTTATTGAAAAAATAAGCAATTTATAACAGTTCTGACTGCGTGGTAACCTTCAGATTCCTGGTATCACAAGCAGTGCAATAATGACAAATATTGGCATAAATATTTCCATCCACTAACCAGGAAATCGTAGCAACAATAATTAAGGAGAAACTGATTTGAATATCTAGCTATCTGTACAGTTGCTACAGAACAGTAGTCATTGCATTTTTCTACTGTAGGTGCGTACTTAGGTCAGAACTACAATCAAAAAAGAAACTCTGATGCAGAATTCTTATTCATAATTTATTTGGTCTGCATGGACTGTGCTGTTGTCTGCCAAACATTTGTTTGACCAACTGTGGGCTTTGGGCACAGCCAGAAGAGTACTACTCTTCTACCCCATCCAATTGGCTATTTGGTGTATTCCAGGAACTGGAATGCGCAAGGAACTATTTCACATTTAAAAAGTACATTCAATCATCACACTGTTTGAACATTTAGTTTATCTCCCATTCGTATTTACACTACAGGCAAATTCTTTTTTGCTACTCTTTTCCAGCACTGGCATAGTACACAGCACAAAATGTGTGCATGCAACACATGTAAACAGCATTTCTGAATGCCTATGTTTAGAAGCGTTGGGAAATTAGAATCAAGTGGCTTTGACAGGTTTGTTTTAGGATGCACGGAGGCTACCCTTTAGCATGGTGTCTCGTTGCTAAATCATGAACTTGTAATGACCATGTTGGGAAACAGTACTAGATCAGGAAAGTCGAGGAAAACACGAACGTCTCGTTTATTCTAGAAAAATGAGTGATGTTTAATAAATCGGATCTCCAATGGGATAAAGTTCCATGCCTTGGGGATAAGTAGAGAAAAGGCACATTCTCCGCCTCTCCCCTTACAGAGAACTGAAATGAGAAAAACATATTTGAGGAGGATCGGAGACTCCTTACTGGACGAAAGGGGGCAAAAAGCTACTGCGTAAAGACAAGGCCTCTGCCACAGCAGACCTGATATGTCGTGCAAACCGTTTTAAAGTGTGCCTACCCGCAGCTAATGATGTGCTAGGAGAGGGAAATAAATTTGAGTGTGTTACGTCAGACCCAAAATAAGCCTTGCAGTTGTGTTTTGTATCACCTGAAGTCCTAGCGACAAGTAGAAAGGCTTCCGTAACAAAGAATTACAACAGTCTCGCTTTGACATAATACAAGACAGGATTAAAGTGTATCTAAAACAAGGTAGAAACAGGATAAAGATTTTTCGTTTGATTTTCCTATGTAATACTTCCATGTTTTAATACTATTTTGTTTGGGATCTTCTATGCTTTAAATTTCCTTTTCTCATTCTAATTTACATTCATTTTCTCTTCAGTTACTTCCCACGCTGTTGCTTTTGCCTGCTCTTTCTCTGTTTTTGTAGCCATTCTCCTTTTTGGTTTTATACCTTTATTTCTTACTATCACTATTTTAATATTTCTCCTTTAAATGATCTTTCTACCTCAATCTCGTTCTCCTCTCAGCATTTCCATTTTTGCGCTCTCTCTCTTATCTTTTATTTTGTGTCCATCCTATTTACTTAATCTAAAAAGAGACTTTACCAGTGGCCGAAGTGGGATGACTTTAGGTACTGCAAGGAAGTTACTAGCTAAATTGTGAAGTATGCACTTTTAAAGACCAGTTATATAAAAATGTACTGTGTACAGTCTGAGTATTACTAAAATCTATGTATTGGAAGGACTTTTTTTTATTTTAAACATTTTTGCGCATTTTGTAGCAGCCTATTTTATACCATGTGTAATGTAAGTTAAAAATAATGACTTACAAAGTCAATGCTTTCTGTCACCGGCCGGGGCACTAAACATACACAAGTTGCTATTCTCCACTGCAATACCCAGCACTCGATTCTGTGGCACTCTGATCACAGACGCATACCTCTGCAGTGCATTAACTAATAAACGTTTGCTAATGTATGATAGTGTGTTTCCGACTGATCAACTTAACTTGCATTTATTTGTCATTTAAGCTGTGCCTTATTTTATATGTAGTTACCTGAAGATGAAAGACAGAAAAATTAAAGAATATCTTGTTTTTTTTTTACCCATGCCTTTGACCCGGCCCCTATGCTCACTCCACCACCCCCACACAGTATCACAGTTCCCATACTTTTTTTTAATGCACTCCGAACACTGGATTTTACAATCATCTGTGCAGAAAATGCAATGAGTGAAAGGCGTTTTAAAAACTCACGTGCTCCATTGGTTTGGTACCGCTCCGAGGGGAGGCTGGGGAGGCTACTGCCAACCTCATTCACTGCCATGACCCGGAACTGATAGTTGACATACGGAGCCAAAGGGAGGACAGCAGAGTTCACATTGCCTGGCAGGTTGGCTAGGTTGTGCCAGGTACCAGGCTGGTATCGGTCTTCCTCAAACTGGACAATGAAGCCTGCAAGTTGCGTTATGGAGTAATTAGAGAAAACAAGATACAAAGTGAAGAATAAATGATCGGTGTGGGCAGTACTACGTTCAGCGCAGAATCAGTAAATACACTTGGAGTGCTATAGGTCACAACTCATGGAGAGGAAAAAGAATAGGGAGGTGAAAGCAAGGAAGTGAGTGAGAGTGAAAAGAGACAGCAGAGAGGCAGGAGCACATAAGGAAAAGAGCATACATTGGAAGACAGGAAAAGAGAAGGGGATGCTCAACTTTAGATAAAGGGTCAAAAGGCACTAACAGAAAAGGAGTAAGGTGCTATCTGCAACAGGTGAGGGTGCCGTGGAACACAGAAGAGGATATAAAGGGTAAGAGAGAAGGTGATACTGGAATAACTAAATATGCATGGCAGTATATTCCCACAAAATCAGTTGAATTAATAAACGCTTTGCAAGAAAAATTAAAATAGATAAGCAACTTGTCTATTTCTGAGGACGAGTACACATCCTGAATTGCGAACAAGGTGGTGTCCATCTGAGGCTACCAACACACACAATATACTACATATATACAGTTCTGTTTGAAGCTACCTGAGAAACACCATAGCTTTCCTCTGTAGGGTTGTGTGGGAACTGAGCTTGAATATAAACTATACCAATAATGAGGAACCACAATTACAGTTTGAAAATACTACTACCTCTCTTTTATGGGATCTTCAATAAAAGTTACTTTGAAAATAGAGCAACAGCAGTATACAAATGAAGGAAGAAGAGATGGTGAAACAGCATGACCTAACAGAACAAATTCTGAAGGATAGTCAGCCCCACTTAGGAGTCTGCGTCTGAATGTTTTCAGTAGTACCTTGAGAATACCGTGTGTACAATGACTGCTAAATGCCAACATAACAAATCTTGCCAATTGGAATGTCATCTAACACACCCGCAGTTTCACCTTTTCCTCCGGGAGGTTTACATGAAGGAGGCTCCTTCGAAATTTCATAACGTAAACCTATGCAAGACATATGCAAGATGCATCAAAATATTGTTAGTTTAGAAACAGGAGATCTTGAACCTGGTTTTGCATATGATCCAAACAATTGATTTGCTTTTTTTTTAGCAACTAAATCAGAATACGATGGGCAGGCCTCCAGGCCTCTGTGGGTCTTCCATCCATTGCAGCCCATCTGCTGTATTGTGATTTCACTGCCATTTATATCGGCATTTTTGATAAAAGGACTCACACACACACACCCAGTGGAAGCACAGAGAAAAAAACTAGTGCCAGGCAGACCACGTCAGACAGCTCTGCATATGTTTTCTACTTCACAAAAACAAAACACTAAAGTTGAGTTTGTTTCTGTAAAGCAAAAACCAACATGAGTTTTCTCCCAGTGCGCAAGGGCCATATCTGATTTTTCCTGGGCAGTAATATGAATGAATGCCGAGCTCTAAATAGGACAAGTTTCCATTATTCATTAGTCAGCAGCCCTGTCACAGATGGGTTCGCCGGCTAAGGGTCACTGACGACCAAGCCAGCAGCGGCCCTACTGTGGAAATCCTGGTGGTTCGTTCCCCTTTGTGGAACGGCAGGTTTCCAGGATACGTGACCCTATTCGGCAAACACAAAATGACCCCTTTAATATTTTGTTTCATTTTAAAAAATATATGTTCATCAGCTTTATTTCCATGATATCTAAGAAATGCTTAGATGGTGCGTCTGGATTAACAAAAACATGGGCTCATCATAAACGTAATTCAACTGGAAATTTGAAACAACCTTATAAAGGAAATATGGGTGGAAATGAAGGTCATTCATACATCTGTGGAAAATATTTAAAGATTCTCAATGAAAAAAATGCATTTTGCTAAGTATTTTAGATGAAGGTATGGATTTGAAAAACACATTTTCAGAAAAACACGTTTTAAGTCAAATTTAAGCATGGCTTGACAAGGGGAACAACTTTGTCAAAACAGTAAGCTCCAATGAAGAAGTGGTCTCCCTTAGGCTGAAACGCCTTCACAGAGACTTTCTACAAAGGTTAATTGTCATAGAAATGGTGGTGTCAGAACTTTAAACAGTAGACAAAAAATGCGGAATGCCTTCTCAATCAAGCGCTGGCAGATAGCAAAGAATTGCTTAATTTCACATCTCAGCAGCCTGTATCCCTTTAGAATAAAGTAGATGCATCACCTTTTCCACTAAAGAAAAACACTATTTGCCAAGAACTGGTCTTTTTACCTTCATACGTCTGGTTGTTGAAACAGATAGTGATGCTGTAGGACCTCAGTACAAAGGCCGTCACACTCAACTACATCTGACTGCACTGGAATGTATTTTCTGCAGCCTGTATGGCCGGTCCCGCTTGCATGGCAACCTCGAGTATGGTCAGTTTAACAAATGTTGGGCACTCTGATACCTCACTGTTGAGGACAGATGGCAATATCCAAATACTCTTAGCTCTTTTTTTTATGAATATCTGAATCACAATGGAGATATATAGGTTGTTTGGACAGAAAATCAAGTTGTAGATATCAGGGGAAACAAATAACAGCAAAAAAATATTGTGACTCAAACATAGTGTGATGCAAAAATGCACAAATATTGCATTTAAGTAATTAATATCGTTTTTAAGAATAGCATTGCTTTTTGTATTGTTTTCAATAAACTAAGTATCAAAAATATTGTTTAAATTATTTTAATGTGTTTTAGTTCGTATATTAATTTTATGTGTTACTATTTTTTGTGTAATTATTACATTTTTAAATATAGTTTGTGATTTGAAGTGATTTAGAATTTCTAATTTTAGGGTTATTAGTCATTTATAGTGTCCTAGCGAGTTGTTGGGTTTCTAGGGGAATAGGAAGTTAATTAGGCAAAAAATATTTTTTTGATTTATCAATAATTTTTAATTATGTGATTGGTAATAATTATGTATGTTATGTATCACTGATTTATTTAAGTTATATTTTAGGTGGGAGTTGCTAGGGGTATTGGATGTGAAGTTAGGTAATAATTAAAAATGATTAATATTTTACTAAATGTATTTATTAGTTATGTAAATTGCGCCATAATTCGCATTTTAGTTATGTGTTAAGTGGGTGCAGCCGGGATTGTAGGGGTATAGGCTGTGAAGGTAAACAAGTGATCATTATTTAACATTAAATTATTATTTGATTATCAATTATGTAAGCTGTGCTATACTTATTAATTTGAGTTAACTGTAGTTGCAGAATACTGGGTTTGTATGATTATAGGGTGGAAAGGTAATCACGTAATAATTAACGATTTATTAATTATTTAAAATATGTAAGTTATGCAAGTTATTTTGGTTTAGCTATATTTCACGTGCGGACTGCTAGGTTTGTAGGTGTAGAGGGTGGGAAGTCAATTATTAACTGAACCACAATTATTTATTAATTGGTAATTTTTTTAATAGTAATTATGTGAATTGATGAAATGTTATATGTATATTTTTATGTTGAATATTTTTATATTAAGAGTTTATTTTTTCACATTCATGGGGTTACTCAAATATGTAATGTATTTTCCCTACTCTAGCTTAGACTGCAGTAGGAATAATAAAATGCGCGTCTGCAGTTCAACACTTTCCCTACTTTTAGCAGTCCGGAGCAGGAATAGTACATTTCACCCCTCCGAAATCCATGTTTTCCCCACCACTACACAGACTGGAGTGGGAAAAGTACATTTTACCCCTTCAAAATCCAACACTTTCCCTACTGTTTCATTGTTTGGAGTGGCAATATTAAATTTAACCCCTTCAAGGGCCAACAGTTTCCCTACTCTTGAATAGACTGGAGTGGGAATAGTACATTTTACCCCTCCAAAGTCCAACACTTTCCCTACTGTTGCACTGACTGGAGTAGGAATAGTAAATCTAATTATTTCAAAGCCCAACACATTCCCCATAATTGCGGTGACTGGAGTACCCTACTTTTGCATAAACTAGAGTGGGAACAGTATATTCCTAGACTCCAGGTTTTCATAATGTTGCTTGAACAGACTTTATAGCATTCATTGAATTTATTTTCATGTTTATAGTTCGTTTGTAATATGTTTTTTTAGTTTAGATTTTCCAATATTGTATTTGTCTACATTAAATGTTGTATTTTTGTAGGATTTTATTGAGTATGTTTTATATACATATATATAGTATAACAATAGTATAACATAATTAATGAAAATATGTATTTTACACTACATATTAATTGTATTATTATTTAATTGTAATACCATGAATACATATGCATATATATTCATAGTAATATATTTAAAATATTAAACAAAATATAATGTAACACAAATATTACATTAATTTTTAAAATTATATATATTCATATTACTACATTTAAAATCTACATGTATACAAAATAAATATTTTTATTAATTATGTTACACCATATGGAAAATGTCACTTTCCCAGTGTACATCTGTTCGTGGCATTAGTCGCTGCAGATTCACATGCTGTGCACATCCCGCCATCTGGTGTTGGGCTCGGAGTGTTACAAGTTGTTTTTGTTCGAAGAAGTCTTTTTGAGTCACGAGACCGAGGGACTCCTCCCATTTCGGCTCCATTGCGCATGGGCGTCGACTCCATCTTAGATTGTTTTCCCCCGCAGAGGGTGAGGTAGGAGTTGTGTATGCTAGTAATAGTGCCCATGCAATGGAGTAATGTACATAATGTAGTTTAAAGTAATATATTTTCAAATTTACAAATGTTCAAGATCAACTTCTTAACGGCTACAGGCTTCCGGGGAGGCGGGTGGGCGCATGTGAATTTGCAGCGTCTCATGCCACGAACAGATGTACACTGGGTAAGTGACATTTTCCGTTCGATGGCATGTGTAGCTGCAGATACACATGCTGTGCATAGACTAGTAAGCAGTTATCTCCCCAAAAGCGGTGGTTCAGCCTGTAGGAGTTGAAGTTGTTTGAAACAATGTTCGTAGTACTGCTTGACCTACTGTGGCTTGTTGTGCCGTTAACACATCTACACAGTAGTGTTTGGTAAATGTATGAGGCGTAGACCATGTAGCTGCCTTACATATTTCGGTCATTGGAATGTTTCCTAGAAAGGCCATGGTAGCACCTTTCTTTCTGGTTGAGTGTGCCTTTGGTGTAATAGGCAGTTCTCTCTTTGCTTTAAGATAGCAGGTTTGAATACACTTAACTATCCATCTAGCAATGCCTTGTTTAGAAATTGGATTACCTGTATGAGGTTTTTGGAAAGCAACAAATAATTGTTTTGTTTTTCGAATTAGTTTTGTTCTGTCAATGTAGTACATTAACACTCTTTTGATGTCTAATGTATGTAGTGCTCTTTCAGCTACAGAGTCTGGCTGTGGGAAGAACACTGGTAATTCTACTGTTTGATTCAAGTGGAACGGTGATATAACTTTTGGTAAAAATTTTGGATTTCTCCGTAGAACTACTTTATGCTTGTGTATTTGAATAAATGGTTCTTGTATGGTAAATTCTTGAATTTCACTCACTCTTCTTAGAGATGTGATGGCAATTAAAAATGCAACTTTCCATGTTAAGTATTGCATTTCACAAGAGTGCATGGGCTCAAAAGGTGGACCCATGAGTCGTGTTAAGACAATGTTGAGGTTCCATGAAGGAACTGGTGATGTTCTTGGTGGTATAATTCTCTTTAGTCCTTCCATAAACGCTTTTATGACTGGTATCCTAAATAGTGAGGTTGAGTGCGTAATTTGCAGGTAAGCTGAAATTGCAGTAAGATGTATCTTTACGGAAGAGAAAGCTAGCTTTGACTTTTGCAAATGTAGTAAGTATCTTACGATGTCTTTGGCAGATGCGTGTAAGGGTTGAATTTGATTATTATGGCAGTAATAAACAAATGTTTTCCACTTATTTGCATAGCAATGTCTAGTGGTAGGTTTTCTAGCTTGTTTTATGACCTCCATACATTCCTGTGTAAGGTCTAAGTGTCCGAATTCTAGGACTTCAGGAGCCAAATTGCTAGATTCAGTGATGCTGGATTTGGATGTCTGATCTGTTGTTTGTGTTGTGTTAACAGATCTGGTCTGTTTGGTAGTTTGACATGAGGCACTACAGAGAGGTCTAGTAGTGTTGTGTACCAAGGTTGTCTCGCCCATGTTGGCGCTATCAGTATGAGTTTGAGTTTGTTTTGACTCAATTTGTTTACCAGATATGGAAGGAGTGGGAGAGGGGGAAAAGCGTAAGCAAATATCCCTGACCAGCTCATCCATAACGCATTGCCCTGAGACTGATCTTGTGGGTACCTGGATGCGAAGTTTCGGCATTTTGCGTTTTCCTTTGTTGCAAATAGATCTATTTGTGGTGTTCCCCAATTTTGGAAGTATTTGTTTAGTATTTGGGGGTGAATCTCACATTTGTGGATCTGTTGGTGATCCCGAGAGAGACTGTCTGTTAACTGGTTCTGAATCCCTGGAATAAATTGTGCTATTAGGCGAATGTGGTTGTGAATCGCCCAATGCCATATTTTTTGTGCCAGGAGACACAACTGTGTTGAGTGTGTCCCTCCCTGTTTGTTTAGGTAATACATTGTTGTCATGTTGTCTGTTTTGACAAGAATGTGTTTGTGGCTTATTATGGGTTGAAATGCTTTTAGCGCTAGAAATACTGCCAATAGTTCTAAGTGATTTATGTGAAACTGTTTTTGCTGAGTGTCCCATTGTCCCGAGGTGTATGTTTCGCGGTCTAGCAACACCAGATCTAGAAGTTGACCCTGTGCTTGTGACCATTGTGATGCTAGGCACTGTTGTAAGGGCCGCAATTGCAACCTTGCGTTCGGGGCAATGGCTATGCATGAGGACATCATGCCTAGTAGTTTCATCACCATTTTGACTTGTATCTTTTGTTTTGGATACATGGTCTTTATTACATTGTGAAATGCTTGAACCCTTTGTGGGCTTGGAGTGGCAATCCCTTTTGCTGTGTTGATTGTCGCCCCTAAGTATTGCTGTGTTTGACACGGCAGAAGGTGTGACTTTGTGTAGTTGATTGAGAAACCTAGATTGTGGAGGATTTCTATGACGTACTTCGTGTGTTGTGAACACCGTTTTAGCGTGTTGGTTTTGATTAACCAATCGTCTAGGTACGGGAACACATGTATTTGCTGCCTTCTGATATGTGCAGCTACTACTGCTAGGCATTTTGTAAAAACTCTTGGCACAGTTGTTATTCCGAATGGCAACACCTTGAACTGGTAATGTACTCATTGGAATACAAACCTTAGGTACTTTCTGTGTGAAGGATGTATCGGTATATGGAAATATGCATCCTTTAGGTCTAGTGTTGTCATGTAGTCTTGTTTTTTGAGTAGTGGGATTACGTCCTGTAATGTCACCATGTGAAAGTGATCTGATTTGATGTATGTATTTAATGTTCTGAGATCTAGTATAGGTCTCAGACTCTTGTCTTTTTTGGGTATGAGAAAGTACAGAGAGTAAACTCCTGTCCCTTTCTGTTGGTTTGGTAGTAATTCTATTGCTTCTTTTTGTAGCAATGCCTGAACTTCTAGTCCTAGAAGATCTATATGTTGTTTTGACATATTGTGTGTTTTCGGTGGGACGTTTGGAGGGAATTTGAGAAATTCTATGCAATAACCATGCTGGATAATTGCTAGGACCCAAGTGTCTGTTGTTATTTCCTCCCAATGTTTGTAAAACTTGGTTAGTCTCCCCCCCACAGATGTTATGTGTTGGGGATGTGTGACTTGGAAGTCACTGCTTGTTTTGAAGAGTTTTGGGACTTTGGAACTTCCCTCTATTCTTTTGGAATTGTCCCCCTTTATATTGTCCCCGAAAACTTCCCCGCTGATACTGGCTATGGTAAGTGGGTCTTGTTTGTGAGGTTGTGGGTTCTGTGCTTTGTCCTCGAAACCCCCCTCTAAACTGTGTTTTTCGAAATGTGCCTCTGCTCTGTGGGAGTAGAGTAAGCCCATGGCTTTGGCCGTGTCAGTGTCTTTCTTAAGTTTTTCGATCGCAGTGTCCACCTCCGGCCCAAACAACTGCTGTCCGTTGAATGGCATATTCAGCACAGCTTGCTGTATTTCTGGTTTAAATCCTGATGTACGCAGCCTTGCATGTCTCCTTATTGTTACTGCTGTGTTGACAGTTCTATCAGCTGTGTCTGCAGCATCCATTGCTGACCGTATCTGATTGTTGGAGATACTCTGTCCTTCTTCTACTACCTGCTGCACTCTCTTTTGGAACTCCTTGGGCAAATGTTCTATAAAGTGTTGCATTTCGTCCCAATGGGCCCTATCGTATCTGGCCAACAAAGCCTGTGAATTGGCAATACGCCACTGGTTTGCTGCCTGTGCCGCCACCCTCTTGCCTGCTGCGTCGAATTTTCGACTTTCTTTATCTGGAGGTGGTGCATCTCCTGAAGTATGTGAGTTTGCTCTTTTGCGCGCTGCCCCTACTACAACTGAGTCCGGTGTTAGCTGTTGTGTGATGTACACGGGGTCTGTTGGTGGCGGTTTATATTTTTTCTCCACTCTTGGAGTAATGGCCCTTCCTTTTACAGGCTCTTCAAACACTTGTTTGGAGTGTTTTAGCATTCCGGGTAGCATAGGAAGACTTTGATACTGGCTGTGTGTGGACGACAGTGTGTTAAAAAGAAAGTCGTCTTCAATGGGTTCAGCATGCAGGCTGACATTATGAAATGCCGCTGCTCTCGACACCACCTGTGCGTAGGCTGTACTATCCTCTGGTGGCGACTGTCTAGGTGGATAACATTCAGGACTATTATCTGACACTGGTGCGTCATAAAGGTCCCATGCGTCAGGGTCATCTTGACTCATTCCTGTATGAGTTGGGGATTGCATCATTGGTGGAGTGGCTACCGGTGATGGTTGCGGAGAGCATTGTGGAGATGGTGGCGGGGTTACTTGTTTAGCCACCTTTGCCTGTGGCTACTTGTCTTTTTCTTGGAAGGCAAGTTTGCGTTTCATTTTAATGGGAGGGAGAGTACTGATCTTCCCTGTTTCTTTTTGGATATGGAGCCTTCTTTGTGTATAGTCTGGCTCTAATGTTTCCAATTCTTGTCCAAATCTATGTGTCTTCATTTGTGTGGACAGTCCTTGTTCCTCAGTGTAGGAACTTGTTTTCGGTTCCGAGGCCGGATGTTTCGGTATCGAAACCTTTTCGGCTGCTTTTTTCGGTTCCGACGAAACCTTCTTTACTTTCGGCGTTGTGGTCTCTCGGTGCCGACCCATTTCGGTGCTGCTATCTCGGTGCCGAACCTGCTCGGAGCCACTATCTCGGGCCCGAGATTGCTGTGTGGCGGTATCTCGACCGGAGTCGGATGACTTCGCCACCAGCGTGCCCTTTTTCGGTGCCGATGATCGGTCACCTATTTTTCGGGTTAAGCCTTGGCCTGTTGGCGGTGGCGTCCCCTGGGCTTTAGTGGTTTTTCCGTGAGTTTTGTGTTTCGACCTCTTACTCACGGTTTTCGGCGTTTCTTCAGGATCAATCCCATCCGAGTCCGATTCCTGGATGGAGAATGTTTCTTCCTCCTCCTCGAAACGCTCTTGTCCTGTCGGCGCCGACGCCATTTGCAGTTTCCTTGCTCTTCGGTCTCTTAGTGTCTTCCTGGACCGAAACGCTCGACAGGCTTCACAAGTATTTTCCTTGTGTTCCAGCGACAAACTCAAGTTACAGACCAGATGCTGATCTGTATATGGATACTTGTTATGGCATTTTGGGCAGAAGCGGAATGGGTGATCTGTTAAGCATGGGTCAAGAAAAAAAAAGGGGTGGAGAGGGGGTCAAAAAAGTGCGTTTCCTATGTAAATTCCTATAGGAGTTTTGAACATAACCACAGCCCAAACCACTGGACGGAATTACACCAAATTTGGCAAAAAGCTAGATTTTGTTCCACAGATTGCGCATTTTGTTTTTTGGTGTAAATCCTTTTCAGTTCAATTGAATATTCAGTGTATGTTTCTCCTGTGGTAATTTCTTTGCAGAGCTCCTAGGAATTGAGCCTTTGCATACATAACTCAGTCTGAATGAGGCGATTTGAGTTGATTGTCATCCTCTTTCCCTAGCATAAAATGATATAAATACTGGCAGGAGCTAAGGTGTCTGTCTATCATGTATTACTAATGGAAGACTCAAAATACTTAACAGTTTTTGCCACTGCAGAGGGATGTATCAGTACTGCAGGATGTATTTTGCTTTAGCTTGTGCAGCTATTCTGTTACAATGGTAACTGGCACGTCGACTTTCAGGATTACATTTTAGTCTACACAAAGGACCAGGATGAGCACAATGTCATTTCAACAACGTTATTTGATGTGTTGGGGAAAAGAAGACTGAATCTAAAGTTATCCAAGTGCAAACTTAGCAACAAGGAGGAGGACCATCTTGGACATTGTATCAGCAGTAATGGTATCAAACCGAAAGATAACCATGGGAAGGCCATACTGAGGCAACAGTAAAAAAAAGAGCAAGTCATTTCATTCCAGGGTTTAACTAAGTTCTATACAAAATATGTGCAATGTTATGCAGAGGAAGTGGAACAGGAAAGGAAAAGAAAAGAAAAGAAAAGAAAAGAAAAGGAAAGAAAAGAAAAGACAAGAAAAGAAAAGAAAAGTTAAGAAAAGTTCACCTGGAGTGAGAGTCAGACCCAAGATGTTGGACTGGAGATTGTTCAAGCCTCACATCTGAAACAATATGTCAGGGAAGGAATGTGTAATGAGTGTGGAAGTGAAATGCTATCATGCTGGAGCGGTAATCGAATGATATGGGAAAACAGTTATTACCATATGGCTCCAGAACCGTGAGGACAGCAAAGCCAAAAGATTTTGTTATAGAGAAAGAAATGCTTTCATGCATTTTGGTGGCTAAGCATGTAAGGATGATTTTATGGAAGACAAAACTTACCAGAAGAAGGGACCAGAAACTTTGGTTATTTTGTTATCTCCTCATGGCAGGTGTTCTCTGATTGCAAGGTTGGCCACACTTGCAGTGAAACTGCAAGCTTTTTAGTACAAGGGTGAGTATATTCAGCATGAATAACATCCACAAGGACTGTATGCCTTTGTCAGAGGTAGCTGTTGCTGAAAAACATGTGGAGGAGTGTGAGGTAGCCTTTACTATGAAGGATGCTGGTTTGGTACCTCACTAAGGGAGGTTTCAATAACTGAAATGGAGTAGATAACAGAACTGGATAAGGATATTACTATGAGTGCTGTGCTGAATCACTTAATTCATGGATATCTGGATGAGTGTAAGGTAAAGGGGAAATTGAGTGGGTATTCAAAAGTGCAGGATGAGATGGGTCTAGAAAATGGAGCACTACTGGAGTATGATTAAAAGGAGGCAAGATAATACCCAAGTTTTGTCTACAGAAGCAGTTGTTAGATGCCCAGGAGGGTCTTTTGGTATGTCGGGCACCAAAAGGCAGGCTGGTGAGTACTACTGGAGGCCCTCGATAGATGCCATTTTATATAAATGGGTTTGTGACTGTGGGCCATGTTGGCAGGGTGATGGGCCGGCAGAGGCCTGCATTGTGAAGCATCGCCAGATGAACCCTGGTAAGAATTTGGCATTACAGTGATTGGCCCTTTTTTCTGACGTTTCAAGACAGGAGGCCTTTAAGGTTGTGTTCACAGATTATTTTACTAAGTGGCCAAAACAAAAGATGGTCACATCTGAATTCACAACTGAAATTTTGGATGATGTTTTTATACAGAGGGAATTTTGGAACAAATTGTGTCTGCTAATAATTGAAGGACATTTGTCAATAAGATAGTGAAGAGTTTATGAGCAACAATGACGTGAAACATAACAAGACTTCTGTGTTTTATCCTGAATCCAAAGGATGGGTGTAAAGGTTTAACAGAGTTATTAAGGAATCCATACAATTGGCAGTGAATGGTGGAACTGTATTGAGGAAAGTCATATTGCTTACCAACAGGCTTACTGCCAACATAGTTCTGGGTGTCATCGTTTGAGCTATTAAAGGGACAGAAACCTGGGCCCAAGTTGATCCCATGGTGGGTTAAAGAAGAAAGTTGGAGACTATTTGGATGTTGATTTCCAGGAAATAATGTGTGCTGTGCAGGCACATAAGAAGGTGGGAAAATACATGAACGACAAGAGAAGAAAAGTCACCAAAACTAGTATTCATATTGCTGATTTACTTTGAGTTATGTCATAAATTGATATGGAAAAGGTTGCCTCCTTGCGGTCAGTTACTGTGACGGAAGTGTCAGGCAAAGCTGCCAGTGTGATTGTCTTGAAGGTTTGGAACGTATCCAGAGTGTCACTTTTTAAGGATGCTGCTGCTGGTGTGCAGGTGGAAGATGGGGGCACTGTCTTTCTTGATGTTGTGGAGGCAGTCACTTGTCCGAGGCAGGGTGTGTTTGATTGGGGTTGAGGGAGTCAGGATTCTAGCCCAAGAGAAGGTGGAGAGCAGGATTCTTGATAGAAAAGGATGGCAATACAATGATCTAGCTTTGTATCCTGGGTGTGGGAAACAGTATGCCAGAAAGAGAGCTGTGGGCCTTCAAATATGCTTGACCTTATCAGTCAGTTGTCTAGGTAAATGTAGATAAACATACCTAGTTCTTCTGATTAGCAGGTATCACTGTACCATAATTAGGGTCCTATCATGTCTGTACCTACATACTTCCTCTGTACTTTGCTCTTATAAACATACCTGATATTGATGGGTTATTAGTAAAACATATCATACTGTCCTATAGAGTTGTATGTTCCATAACCCTCCCATATATTATCTGGGACATGGTTCCTACTTCCATCTGGGGTTTCATTCTGCCCTGTCTACCTCGTTAAGGGACCCTAATTATGGCACAAACACAAAAAAGACCGTAATATCCATTCCCAGACGGCCAACAGATGATTAATCTTCTTTCAAGGCTATCCCCAGTCTATGGTAAACAATACAACATCATCTATTATGATAAGCAAAACTTTCTATGGGAATTAAATCAAGAATCACACTTCTGGTGCACCTAATTTTTCTTTGACCCTGCTTGAGGGATCACCATGAAGCTTTCCAGGAAGGAGCCAAATAGGATGAACTTTGGTTGGAACATTTCAGGCAGATCTGGTAAACAGCTTTAAAGGTATTAAGAAGAGAAAAATGCCTTTCCTATCGAACCTCTGTTCTAACCATAACTACACTGGAAGAGAGAAGCAGCATTGGTAACGTCAGTAGGTCTAGGCTTTGGAATCTACTGGTTTAGCCAAGGTCCTTTAGCTATGCTGCATCGGCAAGATGCTGTGCAGCGTAGCAAAATAGTAAAGGAGGGGTGATATATGTGGCAGATGGGTGTTTAGGGACAGGACGGCAAACAGGTGGGTGGAAGGAGGCAATTGGGATAGGGCAGCTGGGATGGGACAGCAACGTGTAGTTGAAACAACAGGGAGCAGGCAGATTTGGAGGGAGCAGAAATGGGTAGTGGGCAGGTTGGAGATGGAAAAAGCACTTGAGGAAGAAGTGCAGGCAGATGGTGGGGGGGGGGGGGGGACAGGACTCCAAAGAGGAGCACACAAGCAAGAAATAACACTGCGGTTAGAAACACAGCAGGGAAGTGCAACACGGAGGAGGGCATGAGAGAGGCACAGGTGTGAGACAGCAACACAGAAAGCGGTGGAGTTGGGAAGAGAAGTACACAAGGAAGACAACTGGAAAACACATGCACTCTCATGGAGTGCTTAATCACACAAAAAAGTAGTGACTGCAAAGTAAGTAGTGGAAAGACACAAGTAATGAGGCTTTGCTCCAAGGGAGGGACAAATACAGATACAGGAAGGAAAGCCCATACAAGATAACAAATGTCTTTGATGTTTTATTGGGAATAGAGACAACCAGACATAGAAGGCGGAGCAGAGTACAGGAAAAGAAGGAAAATTTAAGAGAGAAGTGCACACTAACACAGATACAGGTATAAGGTTAAAGGAGTGATGAATGAAAAGGGGAAGAAATGCAAATTGAAAAAATACAGACAGAGATTATAGAAGAAAACATTGGGATGTGGTGGATAAAAGGAAAGATGTAAAATGGGAGTCAAATGGGAAACAAGAGAAAGTGAGCATTTTCCAATGCAACTACAGATGCATGGGCATTCTAAGATGCTCAAAGACGTTCAGTAACTTTAAGGACTATCACTGTAGTCATGACGGACACAGTAAATATTCTCCATGAAATACCGGAGATAGGTGCCACAATGTTATAGTCTAACTTACAGGCTGAAACTGACAGTGACGTAGTTATTCTGTCTTATTTCTACTACCCACACTGTGAGTGGAACTGCCTGCAGTCACACTGGGGTTTGCCTATCGAGGATAGGGAGAGATGGTAAACCAGGTTGAAGAGATTTGTAAGTGGAGTTTCCGTGACTTTCACACAATTTTCCTCCTTACAGAGACCTGTGGAAGAGCGTTTCATTTCTCAGACACAGTTAGATAGACAAGCGCATCTGACACAGCGAATAATGACATGAGTAGGTTTACGGCTGTGAACAGTCAAATGTTTAAGAGTAGAGAAGGTTTCCTAGCACTCAGGCTGCATGGGAAAGATCAAAGAGCAATCTGCCTTTGCCAAATAGTCTGTGGATCTCTCTAACATGAGCATCCGGATATCGACAAAAAACGTAGGCAACTTCGACATTGAACTGAGAAAGCTCCTCTTATGAACAAATAGGTACTGGATATCATGTTTCACACCATTTTCTATTAATTCATTTTTGTCTCACATACGTTGATTTCTTTTTTATGCTTACCAAATGAATACCGTGCACGTAAGGACAATCTGTTTGCAGTTCAACCATTATGAACAGCAAATACCAAAACACTTTTGCAAGAATGTCTGGTGCAGGCCATCATCACATTTGAAAAGGTTACGTAGCTGCACTCAAGAAAATGAACTTTTTTTCTCATTTTGTACGTTTGGGCCTCCAGTAAGGATATCATAGGTGCTACTTTCTTCTCTAAGCTCACCAGAGGAATACTGCAAAGTACACCCAGTCTGTTTGCAGTTCAACTATTATGAAGAAGTACCAGAACACTTTTGTTAGGCTGTTTTTCCCTGGTGCTGGCCACTATCAGATACATTTGGAAAGAAGGTTATGTGGCTGCACCCAAGCAAACCAGCTTGTTTATCATTTTGTAAGTTTGGGCCTCAAAGTAAGTTTGCGGCAGAAGCGTACTGTTTTTTATTCAATTTTCATTTAGCATTAAAGTAATTGGAGTTTGGGAGTTTTCTATTCATTTAACGTCTTTGTGCATTCCTGACACATATTTTCTCTATTTTAGGCTCTAAGTAGCTAAGTATGACACTTAGTTAGCAGTTCACTTGTTATAAACAGAAATTTCCAGAGTACTTTGACAAGAGAAGGCCTCTGCAGGGTGACTGCCAGGAATATGAAAACCTGTCTCAGGCCTGCCCTTTCATATGATGTTGTAGGAAGTACTCTTATCAGTTATGCTAGTGTCACACTGAATGGGCTGCTTGGACAGTCAAAGTTATTAGTGATCTGGAATTGGATAGTATTCTATTTAAGCATCAGAATGATGTACAATCAAGCCGTTGTTGTCTCATGTCGCTAGAGTTCTTGCTAATCAGTGACTATTATTGTCTCCATGGTCCACAAAATCTAGCGGTCGGTTATCATTTTCTCTAGAGATCCTACTGGCATGTAATTAGGGTCTTCTTGTTGGCTAATCTGCACAGTGACCTGTTAGCAGAAAGTGATTTCCAACTGAGATAAAATGGATCACCAGTCAGGGTTCATACTGACCTGTAATGGGGCTGTTATTGTCATCTCCAGGAATCCACGTCAGACGCACACTCCTCTCTGCCAAGTCAGTCAGCTCCAAGTCCCGTGGACGATCAGGTCTATCTACAAACCAAAAGAAAGCATACAGAGACAATCAAATATGTATGATTGGTTATTATTACACAAAACACCTTTTTGAAATCTATAAGTGGTAAGAATTGTGTCATATGCATAAACCATAATTCATTAGATCTGTATCATTCTACGAATTATGAGGTTTAATCAAGAGGAAGCGTAAAAAAGTGTACAAAGAAGTACACAACTTGTCAAATATGCACTGAGTCCAAAAGTCTCACAAATAAACACAGGTTAACATGCATACAAAGACCTATGAAACCAACATTTGACAATCAGAAGAGACACCATACATTCCCATATATTTTATCATTCTGCAGGTGACACTAGGATAACAGGTGGTCTCTATGTTGAGGGTGATGTCATGCTACGGTCCACACATGTCGTTCAACTGCACTTCAGTCATTTCGCCTATAGACAATGTAAGTCATATTGCACTGTAAATAGGTGGCACTCACAAACTGCACTGCACATGGTTGCACAGTTATTGTAGCATGCTTTACACATGCACATCACGGTAAGGATGTGCAGACACCAGTCAGGAAAATCAGTGTAGTTAGAAAGTATTACCTTTGGGCAGGGCAGTCATGCGACTAGTTGGAGAAGAAGGTACAGCTGCAAGGTAAGACGCAGGTTAAAGGTTACAGGTTAGTTCACTGTGTAAAAGGTGTGACACAATGAATAGGAAATTGAGGCAAATTAGTTCCTGACACAACTTAAAGATATCAGGTCATTTATTTGAATTAATACATTTCAATACAAAATAGAGGTTTGTTATTAGGATTAGGAAGAATTGGGACTCAGCTGTTGTGAGTTAGGGTAGAATGAAAAAACAATAAAAAGTTCTTGTAAAGCAGCTAGTTCTTCTGTACTCAGATTACTAGAGGATTGTCGATACTTATTCTTGGTTAAATAGTTGTCATAGTCTTCGCAAACCAAGTCGAAAAACTTATCTAAAGAGTTCAAACCTAGAGACCTCGGAGTCCACCTGGATTTCCTTTTGAGTCCACTAGAGACACTTCTGTTCGAGGTAGCATCTAAATCATTTAAAATTCTAGCAGTAATGTCAGGATCTTCATCACGTTCGGCTAGTGATATTAAGATTGCTGTATCCTGAACATCCTCAATGGACCGAGTGCTCAAGGCAGATACAGAAGCATCAGTGTTCGTACCATCACAGGAATTCAGTTGAAAATATTTCTTACGTTTAAGTTTCTAGTGGACTCAAAAGGAAATCCAGGTGGACTCCAAGATCTCTAGGTTTGAACTCTTTAGATAAGTTTTTCGACTTGGTTTGCGAAGACTATGACAACTATTTAACCAAGAATAAGTATTGACAATCCTCTAGTAATCTGAGTACAGAAGAACTAGCTGCTTTACAAGAACTTAAACAAAACAAAAATATTGTCATTAGACAAGCGGATAAGGGTGGGAATGTGGTTATTATGGATAAGGTGGACTATGACAATGAGATTCTGGCACAACTTAATGATATGCCATGTTAAGAGGGGACCCTCATTGTGTATTGTCTTAGTTTTGAGGTTGTGCATACCTCTAAGGGTAGGGTGTTTCCCTTGTGGGGTTCCCCTGTCATAACACATAGGGTATTTTGACATCCTGAGCGCCACATCTCCTCACTTTGCACCCCGTTTAATTATGATGTCTTGGAACGTCACCTGGGTGTCCAGACTCGACCGCCCAGGAGTAGCGCCTGATGGAGACTACCTTGCTAGGCCACACTTCACAGTTCGAGAAGGTGTTACAGGCCATCATGGACACCAAAACCACTCTTGAAACGAAGATTGATGCCGTCACTCTAGATGTCAACCTACTCCGAACCGATCACCGGGATTTGGTGGAGAGAGTGGTGGAGGCGGAGGGTGACATAGCACAGCTGTCCCCGGATGTGAAGTCCCTCCAGGAGCAAATGACCCACTTATCCACGGAGGTGGACGAACTTAGACGCAGAGCCGAAGACACAGAAGGAAGATCGAGGCGTAATAATATACGCCTGGTCGGTTTTCCTGAGAGAGCAGAGGGCCCCAGTGCGGAATTATTCTTAGAAGGATGGCTTACGGACACCATTCTACGGAACAATGTGCTGAAATTCTTCTTGATCGAACAGGCTCACAGAGTACCGGACAGACCTCACCACCGGGTGCCCACCGCTGCCCATTGATCGCCCGCTTCCTTCACTATCAAGACAGATCTAGTGCTTCAGCTGTTCCGCAAGAGGGCCTGCAAAAATTTGCGAACACATCAATATCTGCCTATCCGGATTTCACTGGTGAAGTCCAAAGACGTCGTAACTCCTTCTACTCTGCAAAACAACGTCTCCGCGAGCACAACATCAAATATGCCCTCCTTTTCCCTGCAAAACTACGGATACAGGGTGGCTCTACGGTACACGTTTTCACTTCCTCGGAGGACGTCTGGACCTGGCTCCATGCTAAGGGGCTTGCCCAGCCCGCCCGGCAGGGGAGCCAGGAAGGGGCCTGGGCACCCCCTAAAAGGAAACGCGACCGCCGGGCTCGTTCTGGGAACAAACCTACCAAGGCGCAATCGGAGGAAGAGCGCACACGCCTACTGCGCGAAGCCACGTAATTTGTCTCCAATCCTTACCTGGCCCTGAACTCACTGCCGGATACCGATGCCGAAACCACCCGGGCTGATTCCTCAGACGCTGGGGACTCCCTTCAGGACCCGTCACTCACTCCGCAGTCGGCGGATGACATTTGATCCACATGTTCCGTGCTACCACTATCCCCATGGGGATAAAACCCCAAGTTACTCTTTCACCAATTTGGTCCTCCTCATCCAAACTATGATATGCTGGGCCGACGTGCTGCTGCCCGGAAATATGGGCCACATAACTGTCACGACTGGTGCGGGATCCGAGGCGGTGGTGGTCTGAACTGTTGCTTGGGTGACCGGGGGCCAGACCTCTGCAATCTATAACACACACACACCACCCGCTTCATATGGACCAGTTTCCTCTTATGCATGTCTACGGGCCTAGTTCTTTGTTTGCACATAATTACTATGTATTGTGTTTCGTTTCCTCCCCCACTCTATTGGGGATTTTCTTTTTTGTGTTTTCATCGGTTTGCTCTGACGGTGTCACGGCTGGTGGTCGGGGGTGAGGGGTGGGGCTTCTTCAGTGCTCCTCCTCCGAAACTCATGTCTGGGGGAGGGTACCTGAGGGATCCCACAAGCAATGGGGGTTTGGCACTGGGGAACTTCCCCACGGTCAAACACAATAGTTTAGCAATGGTTGCACAACCTCAGACACACACCCCTCGCTATAGCGTAATCATATGGAACGTTCGGGGTATGTCCAATCCACGCAGGCGGCAACGCATATACAGTTTCTTAAGGCGACACCTTGTCCATATTGCAATGCTACAGGAAACGCACTTATCTGCAACCACGATAGAGAGAGCGCGTGCTAGTTGGAGGGGACAGAGGCGTAGCAATCTGGATTGCACCAAATGTCCTGTACATGATTTCCCACACCCGACTGGACCTTGATGGCCGCTATGTGCTGATAGAGGGTGTTTGGATGGTAAACCGCTGACCCTTGTAGCCCTCTATGCACCCAATACCTCCCAAAAGAGCTTTCTACATGTAATGTCCGCTGGCTTGCTCAGAGATCCCACTGTGGAGAGCATCTGGGGCGGAGATTTTAATTGTGTTTCAGATATCCACCTTAATCGCTCTTTTCCCCCCCTACCCTCCGCTCCGAGCAGGCAGGTATCACAGGAGCTTGGAGCGCGAAAAATGGCCTAAATGACGTCTGGCGCGTGTGACACCCGACAGACCGTGAATATTCATTTTACTCCCCGGAGCATGACTTGCATACAATTCTTAGTCCCTTCCACAGTGATACCCAAGATCAACACCGCCACTTACCTGGCACGTACTGTGTCGGATCCCTGCCCCCTACAGGTGGTTCTGGATTGAGGCCGTCCGAGGGCTTGGATACCAACGTGGCGCCTGCAGCCGGAGGTCCTGATGGATCATCCCTTTCGGGCGGACCTAACTCAATGCCTGACCACTTATTTCTTACGAAATCAAAACACGACCTCACATAGGGCAACTGAGTGGGATGCACATAAAGTGGTGATACGGGGTCACTGTATGACGGCTTCTTTCGGGGTCTGTCGGGTTCTAACTAGGGAACTGTCGAAGCTAGAGTCCAAACTACGTACGGAAGAGGTTGCTGTGGCTAGAGGTGAGAAAGCGGCGAACACACTTATATCCATAAGCGCAGACCGCAGGGAAGCAGACATATTGTGCAAACACGATCACCGACATTACACTACACACCAGTAGGGCTATAGAGCAGGCCGATTGCTGGCATGGCTGGCCCGCGATAATCTCCAGTCCTCGCCTACTGGAGTGATTCGCTTGGATACTGGTGAAATAGAAAACACTCAAGGGGGGATTAATGAAGCCTTTTACACCTACTATCGTACACTATATGCTCCTCCTCCTGCCCCTCCAGGGGAACGTGTGACTGGCTTTCTGGACTCCCTACAGTTCCACCGCCTGCTCCCGGAACAGACGGACACACTGAATGGTCCTATCAAGGTGGAAGAGATCCACCTTGCGATATCCCAACTGTCCCGAGGCAGGGCCCCCGGCTCAGATGGTCTCCCACTTGAGTATTTTGCATTGTTAGCATCCCACCTTTTGCAACCCCTACTGCAGGTCTACAACGAGGCGCAGTCCCGCGGCATACTGCCTGCCTCAATGCAGGAAGCCCTCATAGCAGTACTCCCGAAGCCTGGCTGTGATCCCCTGGATGTCCGTTCATACCGTCCTCTTTAAAAAATACAGACTGCAAAATACTGTGGAAAATTTGGCCAACCGGCTTCTCCCTCTCCCATATATCCCTCATTTAATTCACGAGGATCAATCGGGTTTTATACCTAGCAGGAATACTTTCCAGAATATTAGGAGATTGATCCATATACTACACCGCACCGATCCAACTCCCACCAGCAACTACATCGCACCGATCCAACTCCCACCAGCAGTGAGGTTGCCGTGTCACCAGACATAGAAAAAGCATTTAATACGCCGAGTTGGGATTTCCTTTTTCAATCACTTGCCGTGATGGGACTCGGTGCAGGATTTATAACATGGATCAGGATCCTTTACTCCAATCCGTCGGCCCGCATCAAGACGGGGCAAATTATCTCAGACCCATTCCCCATCTCCAGGGGCACCAGACAGGGATGCCCTGTGTCCCGTTTGTTGTTCGCCATAGCTAGGGAACCCTTGGCCGTTCACCTTAGACAACAGGCACAGTGTTGAGGCATCCCAGAGCTACATACATTTCATATAATCTCCTTGTATGCGGACGACGCTTTGATTTATCTAAGCGATCACACAATGTCCATGTGTCAGGTATTGGAGACCTTGGACTCCTACGCAGACATTTCCGGCCTACGAGTAAATAAGTCTAAATCTTGTATCCTCCCCCTATCTCCAGAGCCTTCGGAACTCCAGTCAGCATTACCGAATTATCAACTGCCATGGTGTCATACCACCTTTAAATACTTGGGCATACAGATGTACCACTATCTCGAGGACCTTAGGGAGGGCAATTTGGACAGAGCCATTCGCTCCAATAAGGCCTCTTTGCCCTTCTGGAGAACACTTCCCTTGTCCCCTATGGGCAGGGTTTCTATCACTAAGATGATCATCCTACCTCGCCTACTCTACTACTTTGCAGCGCTCCCACTTGTTTTACCATGCGCATTCTTTAAGACACTACGGGGCATTTTGACGGACTTTGTGTGGGGTAAAGACGGACGCCGTCTGGCCTCGTCTACGATTCAACACCCACAGACTGAGGGCGGACTGGGTGTTCCCAATTTTGAAATGTATTATGCTGCAGCTCAGCTGCAGTGGCCAACAGATTGGCTGGGCGATCATCCCTCGGGTGAAAAATCGGTCCTGCTTAGTGCCCTGGTTCCGACACCATTACTGACCAGGCTGTCAGACAAATCCTCCTCTCCTCTACATGGCAATACTGTATTGACTGCTGCAAAGTCGGGCTGGCTACGCTATGTCCATGGCAGGGGACCTCGCATACCATACTCCCCCATATACCCTTTGACACTTCTACCTGAAGCACGGCCCTTGTTAGCGCACTATAATATGTCCCCGTGGAAGGCTGCGGGCCTTGTCATGACTGGAGATTTTTACTCCGAGGGCACACTACTAACATTCAACGAATTATTGTCCCACACAAAAATACCGGGCGGTAACTTTTTAGCTTACTGCGCTACACGACACCTCCTTCATACCTCGTGGGGTCTGGGAGACGCTGAACCTCCTATGTCGCAGATCCTCACTCTACTCCTTTCAATGGGCGGTGCTGAGAGAGCAGTGTCACGATTGTACTCCGTGCTCCTGCTGGATTCCCATCCGGACCTAGATCATGCAAAGTCTCGCTGGGACGAGACGTTGCCTGCTCCCCTATCCTTGGCGGCATGGTCGTCTGCGCTCTCCTCTGTTAAAACTGTTTCCCGAAATGCTAGACTTCGCTACACCCAATTTAACTACATACACTGCTCCTACCTGTCCCCCCTCTGTATAAAACGTATGTTCCCTGCTTTGGATCCAGCTTGCCCCCGATGGGCGCACCCTATGCTGGATTTTTACCATATGGTGTGGAGTTGCCCCCCGTTGACTGTGGCTTCGCGACACATCACCGACATAGTGTCTGACATCACCACCCACGCTTTGCAACCAACTCCCGAATCTTGCCTACTGGGATTAAGACATCGCTCCAGCAAGGATAAGCAACTACATAGGTTTGTCGATCTGGCATACATAGTTTTGAAGCGACAAATAGCCATTAATTGGAAGGCACCACATGCCCCTAATCAGGATGGGTGGCTACGGATATTACTACAGCAGTCTCAGGCTGAGGCTCTGACACTGCACAGCTTACAATATAGAGGACTAGTGCAGGGTGGCTCAGACATATGGGATGCCTTTATAGTCAAGATGGAGGTCAGGGATGACACTCGCCCGCCTTAGATCTCCTATAGACATTGAGATGGGCTGGTTATTTGCCCCCGATTTAATTTTGCTCTGTGAGTGCCTATTGCGAATACCGCTGTTCCCACATGTAAGAGGGCGCCGGTAATGTACCAGCGTAAAAGTGCTCCTGGACATCCCCGTGACCCTATCTATTATGTCCTGGCTCATCTCATCTCCCATTTGAAATACTTATGCTATACCTCCAATCACTAACACACTTGCATAACAAATGCCTATAATGCGCGTGGGTGCCCCCCCCCCCCCTTTTTATACTATTGCATGCAATAGCAAATTTTAACCAAGAGCAGCCTATTGTTATGGAACTGCTTAGACCTCATGGATGGTATATTTGGAGGTGAGGATCTGAAATTCCTTATAATTCATTAGGTATGACATTTTCACAATATTTAGCTTTGCCTCTTTACTGGTGTGTCATTCAATGAGAGCTGAAACATAAAGAGGATATTCATAATTTTTAATTCATAATTTTTAGCTCTGCATCAGAGCCCAACGGGGCCATGATGATTAACACACAGAACTATTATGGAAATAGTCAAAGGCTGACAAGTATGTGATTGCAACCTCAATGATGACTTTGCTGGATATCAGCATGCCCTCATTAACCACTTCCATAAAGACCTGTATAATCCTGAGAAAAAGGAGATGTTGCTTCATCAGTCCATATTATTTAGTAGGAGCATGATCGTCAACTTCATTCTGGCCAGTGGGTAAAAAACATTCCATTTTCGGCTGTATCAGGACAGATGGAAAAGGATTATGTTACTTACCCTATAAGTATGTTTGTGTGCAAGTTATTTTACTTCGAAGAAGCTGTTGAAGTCCCAAAGTAAAGTAACCCTTCCTCTTGGTGATACCGTGCATGGGCATCAACTTCATTGTTAGACTGTTTTCTCGCAGTCGGGTGAGCCTGGAGTGTGAGTAGAGTGTTAGATAGAGATGTCCATGCATATGAAGTGTAAGATAATACTGCAATGGCCACAGGTGTCTGGGGAGGAGGGCAGGCAAATGTGGATCTACAGCACTACATGCCATGAACAGATGCTTACAGGGTAACATAATCCGTTCTATGGCATGTGTGGCTGTAGATACGCATGTTCTGCATATACTGTAAAGCAGTGCTCTCCAAAACGTGGTGGCTGACCCATGGGTGTGGCAGTTGCCGGAAAAAGAGTATGAAGAATGGTCTGTCCAACATTTGCTAGTTGTCATGCTTGTATGCCCACACAATAGTATTGTGTAAAGGTGTGCAGATTTGACCATATGGCTGCTTTATAAATGTCTGCTATTGGTATATTACCCAAGAAAACCATAGATAAACCTATTTTACGAGTTGAGTGTGCTTTTGGAGTTGTGGGTAAAACTTTTAGCTTTAGCGTAACAAGCTGGAATACATTTAGCTATCCATCTTGAAACACCTACTTTAGACATAGCTTTCCCCATGTGTGGAGGTGAGAGAGCAACAAAAAGTTATTTCGTTTTGCGAAACTCTTTGGTTCTATTAATCTAGTACATTCATGCTCTTTTTACATCTAAGGTGTGTAGAGCTCTTTTGTAACTCATTCTGGTTGTGGTAAGAAAACCAGTAATTCAACTGATTGGTTTAAGTGGAATGGGGACACAACCTTTGGAAGAAAATTTGGGTTGGTACTGAGGACTCCCCTATATATATTCGGAAAAAGGTTCCTCCAAAGTTGCTACTAGAAATGCTGCTTTCCACAATAGAAATTGCAGTGGATAGTTATGTAATGGCGTAAACGATGGTCCCATAAGTCTAGTAAGAACAATGTTAAGGTTCCATATTGGTGCTAGAGGCACCATAGGTGGAATTACTCTTTTGAGGCCTTCCATAAATCCCCAGGCTTGGGGAAGCTTCTCATGGAAACTACCAACAGCTCGAGTACTGTTGTGAACCATGACTGACGTGCCCAAGTGAGAGCTACTAGAATGAAGGGGAGGAAGGTCTGCCTGACCTTCTGCACCACAAACGGAAGAGGGAGAGGTGGAAAAGCGTAGTCAAATATCCCTGACCAGTTCATTCATACATCATTGCCCTTGGATAGTGGGTGTGGGAGCATGGAGGCAAAGTTTGGGCATTTTGGGTTGTCCGCGATTGCGAACAGGTCTATCTGCGGAAACCCCCACCAATGGAAATATGTTTGGAGGACTTGGGGTGGAGTTCCCATTCGTGGACTTGTTGCGGCATCCTGCTGAGCAGGTTGGCAAAGTTGCTGTCTGTCCCCAGGAGTTATTCCACTAACAAGTGAATGTGATGCTGAATTGCCCAACGCCAGATTGTCTGAGATAGGAGAGACAGCTGTCGAGAGGGCCCCCGCCCGTTTCTGCAAATAAAACAGGGCTGTTGTGTTGTCCGTCTGGACCAAGACAATTTTGCCTTGCAGGTGGACCAGAAAGGTTTTCAGTGCTAGATGAATGGCTTGGAGACCCAAGTAATGAATGTGTAGGGATTGGTGTCTGGAGTCCCACAATCCTTGTATTGAGAGGTTGTGTAAGTGAGCACCCCAGCCTATGAGGGATATGCCTGCTGTGAGAGTGATCTGGGGAACAGGGTCTAGAAACGGCCTTCCTTTTGCCAGATGTTGTGTGTTCCACCATTGCAGACAGTGATGAGTGTGGCTGTCTACCAACACTAGATCTTGTAGTTGACCCTGTGACTGAGACCATTGACTTGCCAGACACTCCTGCAGCGGACGCATGTGCAGTTGTGCATGCAGCACTATTGCAATACAAGAAGCAATCATACCTAGAATTTTCTGAACTGCTCTTACTGTTATCTGTTGGTTGGGGTCTACCTGTTGCAGCAGGGTTTTTATATTTTGAATCACGAGTGCATTTGGGTAGGCTAACCCTAAATGTGTGTTTAGAACAGCTCCTAGATATGGCTGTATCTGAGATGGTTGAAGGTGTGATTTTTATATGTTGATGGTAAATCCTAACTGGTGAAGGAGATTAAGGCCCTCATTACAACACTGGCGGTATATACCACCTACCGTGGCGGTGACACCTGCCAACAGACCGTCGCCGCGGCTACCAGCCGTCCGACAAATTATGACCATAGCCGGAATTCTGCCAGAAGGATGGCGGAAATCCGGCTGCGGCCATGGCAGCGGATGGTGGTAAGGTGACGCTGCTGTGCAGACCGTATCATGACACATGATAAGGCCTGGCAGTGTTCTGCTGGTGGACGCTGCTGCTGGCAGCAGCGCCCCATCCCGTCTCCTGCCGGAGGACCTCCTGCAATCAGGTAAGTCGGGTGCTCTGACAGGGGAAGGAGGTGGAGAGTGTTGTGTGTGAGTGGGTGTGTGTGTGTGTATGTCTGTGCGTGCATGCGGGTGTGAGGTGCGTGTTGTCCGTGTGTGCGTGTATGGATGTGTGAGTGTTGTGTTGTGTGCATGTGTGTGTGTGTGCAAGTATGTATGTCAGTGTGTGTGTTCAATGGTGCGGGTATGTCGTCAGGGGGGGGTCTGGAGTCGTGTCGGATGGTGTGGTAAATTGGTGGTTTGGCTTGGGCCATACCGCCAATGTCATATTATGGGGAAAAGTACCGCCAGCCTGTTGGCAGTACTCTTCTCCATTTTACCGCCGTCCTCCAGGGTTGTAATGAGGGCCTAAGTGTTGTTTGGGTATGCTGTATGCATAGCGGGAGTGAACTGGACTTGATGAGGCAATCGTCCAGATACGGGAAGACATGAATACTCTGTCCGTGTAGATGTGCTGCAACTACTGCTAGGCATTTTGTGAAGACACGAGGTGCAGAATGCGGATGATTCTGAAGTCTGGTTACAAATTCAGATTCCATTCTTTCCTCCTTTCATACCACAAAAATAATTCAATTTATACCACCTAAATCATTTGATTCAAGACCTAATAACCCTTCTAAACAAGAAACCTATTGAGAAAGTCCCAAAGCTGGGAAAGAACAAGAAATCTATTATTGTTATTTCCTGGTTTTGTCAAGTGATGAGTCAAATTTGAGAGTTTCTCTCCATTCAGGACCTGAATTATGCATACAAATCAGTCAAAAGGGAAAGGTTTTTCATTGATGCAATACGCAGTATTGCGTGGGTCACTCTAATATCAGTATTGGCTTTATTGAGTGGGGCACTCAAATATCAGAATTGACTTTAATCATTTAGTCTTAAATCAGCACTACAAGTTTTCTCTAAGTGCATGGCAATGGTAGCTCCATGGCCACGAAAGAAGAGAATATTTGTCTATTCAGACCTGAACATTGTCTGGTGTAGCCCAAGATTACATCAAAACTCCAACAAGACTTGGGCACAATTCTGTCTCTTGTCCCAGAGTTGGGTCTCCAGATCAACACTGGAAATGCTATCCTGCATCCGGGGCAAACAGTTCAATACCTAAGACCAATAATAAATATAGTTCTGACTAGGATGTCTATTTTGGAGGAAAACTGTTTTCTGTATCTTTGAAGATTCGTTCTCTGACAACTACAGCAGCACCATCCTCAAGACAAGTCTCATCTCTCCTGGGAAGCATGGCCTCATGTATTTTCATAGTTCCTAGTACGAGAATTCGCGCATACAGTGCAACAATGTTTGAAAGACCAGTGATGCCAAAAGATAAGTAATTAGGAGGAGAAATTAAAACTAGCCTGTCCTTGTATGGTGGTGCAGAAGAAGCAACATGCTACAGGGAATGTCATTTAGAATCCCCATGCCCTCTCTGTCTTTACAGATGCTTCATTGGAAGGCTGAGGAGCCCACATGGGAGATCTCTATGTTCAAGGCAAGTGATCACTGTTGTCTTATCATAGCTGTATCATACCACACACTAGCATTAAAAGCTGTTCACATAATCTTGAAGTCCTTCCTTCCATCGATTTTCAACATGAACAGTTCTGGTCCTAACGGATAACACAATCACCATGCACTATATCAGCAAGCATTGTGGAACAAGGTCAAGGGACTGTTCACTAGCGAGAAATACTTTCTGATGGCACTGCACTTTCCAAGACTGGAAAGTGAATAAGTTCAGCAGTCATCTACTAGAGCAAAACATGTGGGTGTTGGCCGATGTGGTTTTGCACGACATTCATCAAGAATGGGACTCCTTGCAAGTCGACCGGTTCAGTACAATAGCAAAAGCCATGCTTTCGAGTCCTGATTTCTAGAACGCAAATCCAAAAACTTGGCACTTTTGATTGATTGGTCTTGGAAACTCCTTGTCTCTTTACTCCTTATCCCTTCTTTCCAAAGTCGCCATCAGGGTGATGCATTGTGAGATGACAGTGATGCTCATTGCGCCAGAGTGCCTAGGACATTGGAGATATGCAGATCTACTTCCTCTGTCAATACAACGTAACAAGAGACAACCACATAAGACAAACCTACCCTCCAGAATGTCAGTGAGAATATTTAATCTGTCACCACTTGCTGAACATGGCTGCCTGGCTCCTGAGTACCTGCAGTACAGCTGCCAAGATCTCCCAGATGAAAGCAAAAACATACAGGAAGAAACAAAGAGGCCATCTACGCACTCATCTTATACTTTCAAGTGGTTGAAATTCAAGGGGAAGCAATTTTACCGTATCTCTTTTATTTGGCAAAATCTGGCCTTAAGTTATCTTTTATAAAATTGCTTTTGTCTGCCATACCTGCATACAGAAAGAACCCCGTAAGTATTCTCTTGAATGTCGTAAGAAGGTCTTCCCTCCTGGTATGACATCCTCCTCTCCATAGAACTTAACATTGTTTTCTCAAATTGAATAGGTCCTCCATCTGAGCCCCTGCACAAAGTAGACAGCACTTTTCCTGTAAAGTAGCTTTTTCATGGAAGTAAGTTCTGCCAGAAAGGTGTGTGAGCTCAATCTTTGTGTTCGGAGGAACGGTATCTGGTTTTGAACTGCAACAAGGTAATTTCTTTTCAGCAGAGTGAGGTTCCCAGAACCTACACAAGCGAATAGCTATAAAATATTACTGGGAAAGAACCATAGGCATTTGGAAAACAAAACAGTTGTTTGTAAATTACAGAGTGGTCTGTTCTAGAATGGCATCTTCTAAGCAATATACAGCTATATGTATTGTGTCTGGCATAGTTACATGTTATGAAAAGGCTAACAAACCTCTTCCAGGTAAGCCTAGAGCACATTGTACATCAAAGTAAAGCAAGTACTGCTACCTTGATAAGAAAAGATCCAGTTCAAGAACTCTACAAAGCAGCAAACTGGAGGTCTGCGATGCTTCCACCAAGCATTGGCTCTCACACCAGGACTGATACTCACGTGGGTCAGGCCTCCTAGCACAATGTATTTGCCTAGAAGATCAATTTTTGTCTCTTTGTGTTCACATTTGGAACCCACCTACAGGCCCGTGTGTATAGTAGCTTGCTAATTTATGCTGTTTTCTATGGATATCAGAGAAAACTGTGTAAGAGGGAAATAAATGTTACTTACCAATATTCATACTTCTCTGTCATCAGTATTTTCTCTTAATCAATAAAATGCGTTCATGAAAAATCTATGAAGAATGATCCTTCCAATATATACTAACTCCAAAACAAACTGCTTCACAGAGCTAATACTGCATGATATGAAGGCTGGCTGCCTTATAATTTCCTGAAAGGTGCAGTGTCAAATTAGTATTGTGTGTCATCCGGTTAGAGGTGCCATATTTCATTTACCTAGGTCTTTGGAAAATGGTTTCCTTCAGTGGTGTTTTCAGCCAAATATATCTAATTGGAATTGTTTTAAACAAAAAAAACGATATGTAGGAACGTTTTCCTGTTACAGGCGTGTATTGTACTTTTAAATCCTTCTAAAAAATGGTGTTCCTAGGGATCCTACACATGAATTCAGAGAGACTACACATGACATAAAACCATGAATACAGGGAGTGCAGAATTATTAGGCAAGTTGTATTTTTGAGGATTAATTTTATTATTGAACAACAACCATGTTCTCAATGAACCCAAAAAACTCATTAATATCAAAGCTGAATATTTTTGGAAGTGGTTTTTAGTTTGTATTTAGTTTTAGCTATGTTAGGGGGATATCTGTGTGTGCAGGTGACTATTACTGTGCATAATTATTAGGCAACTTAACAAAAAAATATATATACTCATTTCAATTATTTATTATTACCAGTGAAACCAATATAACATCTCAACATTCACAAATATACATTTCTGACATTCAAAAACAAAACAAAAACAAATCAGTGACCAATATAGCCACCTTTCTTTGCAAGGACACTCAAAAGCCTGCCATCCATGGATTCTGTCAGTGTTTTGATCTGTTCACCATCAACATTGCGTGCAGCAGCAACCACAGCCTCCCAGACACTGTTCAGAGAGGTGTACTGTTTTCCCTCCTTGTAAATCTCACATTTGATGATGGACCACAGGTTCTCAATGGGGTTCAGATCAGGTGAACAAGGAGGCCATGTCATTAGATTTCCTTCTTTTATACCCTTTCTTGCCAGCCACGCTGTGGAGTACTTGGACGCGTGTGATGGAGCATTGTCCTGCATGAAAATCATGTTTTTCTTGAAGGATGCAGACTTCTTCCTGTACCACTGCTTGAAGAAGGTGTCTTCCAGGAACTGGCAGTAGGACTGGGAGTTGAGCTTGACTCCATCCTCAACCCGAAAAGGCCCCACAATCTCATCTTTGATGATACCAGCCCAAACCAGTACTCCACCTCCACCTTGCTGGCGTCTGAGTCGGACTGGAGCTCTCTGCCCTTTACCAATCCAGCCACGGGCCCATCCATCTGGCCCATCAAGACTCACTCTCATTTCATCAGTCCATAAAACCTTAGAAAAATCAGTCTTGAGATATTTCTTGGCCCAGTCTTGACGTTTCAGCTTGTGTGTCTTGTTCAGTGGTGGTCGTCTTTCAGCCTTTCTTACCTTGGCCATGTCTCTGAGTATTGCACACCTTGTGTTTTTGGGCACTCCAGTGATGTTGCAGCTCTGAAATATGGCCAAACTGGTGGCAAGTGGCATCGTGGCAGCTGCACGCTTGACTTTTCTCAGTTCATGGGCAGGTATTTTGCGCCTTGGTTTTTCCACACGCTTCTTGCGACCCTGTTGACTATTTTGAATGAAACGCTTGATTGTTCGATGATCACGCTTCAGAAGCTTTGCAATTTTAAGAGTGCTGCATCCCTCTGCAAGATATCTCACTATTTTTGACTTTTCTGAGCCTGTCAAGTCCTTCTTTTGACCCATTTTGCCAAAGGAAAGGAAGTTGCCTAATAATTATGCACACCTGATATAGGGTGTTGATGTCATTAGACCACACCCCTTCTCATTACAGAGATGCACATCACCTAATATGCTTAATTGGTAGTAGGCTTTCGAGCCTATACAGCTTGGAGTAAGTCAACATGCATAAAGAGGATGATGTGGTCAAAATACTCATTTGCCTAATAATTCTGCACTCCCTGTACAGGTAAGTAACTGTCCAATGGCATGTGTGTCTGTAGATACACATGTTCTGCATACTTCTGCCATCTAGTGTTGGGTCTGGATGTGTGCAAGTTGTTTTTCTTCAAAGAAGCTGTTGGAATCACGAGGTAAAGTGACCCCTCCTCTTGGTGATACTGTGCATGGGCATCAACTCCATTGTTAGATTGTTTTCTTTCCGCTATTGGGTTCGGACGTGTTTTTCGGTGCTCTGGTTTGAGACCGTTTTAGGTTCCCTTTGGATCATTATATATATCCATACTCATTGGTATTGTTTTCGTTAACGTTTCATTCACATACATCAAAAACAGGAAGAAAATCCCTCTTTGTCTGTTCAGGGAGTTTTGCTCCTTGCCTTCGGGCTTCTCTTAGTTATTTTCACGGCATCGGTAGAGGTAAAAAATGCACTGCTGATGGATTGGACACCATTTTGATTTTGACCTAGCTGCCACGCTAAGTACCTGCGGGTATACCTCCACCTGGTTTACAACTTCTGTTCATCTGCCTACCACAACGAGGATAGCTGTGCGGCCTGTTGATCGTTTCGATATAGAAGATATAGTGGGATCGTCGGGCATGAAGGAAAGAAATGCAGCACAAGGAGTTGGAAAAGACACCCGACATCTTCAATTTCCTAGACATCAAACCGCAGGAAGAGCTGCATGAGGCTTCCGTGGAGGAGGAAAAGTCCTTTTCCATTCCAGACTCTCAATCGGACTCCCAGGCTGATATCAGCGTGCACAAACAGGAGATTCCATCGACGCAGCACGCAGTGAGTACAAAGGCCCCTATCCTGCCCACTAAAAAACATTCGGCATCAACCGAACATGAGGCTGCTGGGCCATCACTGCCAACGGGCTATGGCAGGCACCGAACAATCACTAAGGATGCCCTGCCCTCAGACTCAGCACCGAAGGCTAAGCTAAAAGCTCCTGCCAATCCTCAGACTCGAATGGTTTCGGCACCGAGAGCCAACCATCCACATCTTCGGTCCCGACAACATTGGCACTGACCATTTCTGCACGAAACTCAAGGCTTCTTCGGTATCGAAAGTTTTGACTTCAGCATCTAAATTGACTGCTTCGGCACCAGAGCCTATTTTACAGACTGGCGGAGAAACTCAATCCGAAACAAAACACAATACCTCTTCAACCTAATTCTGGTTGGATCATCGCAAAATCAATGAAGCTGACACCAATTCAATTCAAGCATCAATCTTCATTCAAGGAGGTTGATTTACCACAACCTCCTAAGAAAAAAGAACATTGCCACCAGTCATATTCCTCCACCTTTACCACTCTCTTCTCCACCTCCACCACCACACCACTCACAAGCAGATGTAGAGGCCATAATTGGGGGAACTCCATCCGGCTCTCCACACTCCTGTGTAGAAGGTCAAGGAGGGGATGAAGACACACAACAGCCACCATTAGATCCCTGGGACAATTATGATATTGATCCACCAGGTGATCCGGACTTAGTCGTATATCCAGCTAAATCATCTCCACCAAATGACACCACATCATTTAATGAGCTGGTAGCTAGAGCGGTTGCATATCATCAGGTCCCCTTACACAAGGACCTTATCGAAGATGATTTTCTGTTTGAAACTCTTTCCTCCACCACTACGGCTGTCAATACCTGCCCATGTTTAAAGGCATGACCTGTCATGCCGGCGTTATTCTTAAGGATCCCGCATGTGCCAGAATAATTACACCTAGAGTCGATAAAAAACATAAGCCAGCTCCTTATGATCCTGCTTATATTAGAGGTCATATCCCACCAGACTCCTTGGTGGTATAAAACGCTTGTAAACCAGCTAATTCACAAACCACAGCAGATGCACCTCCTCCAGATAAGGAATCTAAATTTATTAATGCGTCAGGCAAAAGGGTGGGGGTTCAGGCAGCCAATCACTGGAAAATTTCCAACATCCAAAGGTGGTTAGCAAAATATGATAGAGCACACTGGGATGAAATGGAGGACCTCATCGAACATCTTCCAGAGGAATGTAGAGAAAAAGGGACAGCAGCTTGTGTAGGAAGGCAAGTTAATTTCAAATAATTCTATCAGATGTGCTCTTGATGCAGCAGTTACAGCTGGTAGGGGTGTAAACACTAGCATATTATTCTGCAGACTTGCCTGGTTGCGCATTTCAGGTTTTAAACCTGAGGTGCAGCAAACACTGCTAAATGCACTTTTTGATCAACAACACCTTTTTAGCCCCAAGGTAGACCAAAGACTGGAGAAAATGAAGAAAGACACATCTATGAAGGCACTTCAAACTCCCACTAATCGTGGTTCTTTTTGTAAACCTGTATTCAAGCAGGGCAATAAACAGTCGGCGTCCGATCCCGCTACCTCTTTTCGGCAACACCATTCAACATCCCCTTCCAGAGGATTTTAGAGAGGCACATATAGGGGAATAATTTCAAAGGGCAGAGGAAAGGGCGTCTCAACTCGTGCCACCCCTTCCACATCAAAGCAGTGACTATTCTCATTCCCCCTGATCATTCAACACCTGTTGGGGGCACCTACAACAGTTTCTTCCAAGTTGTCAAAACATAACAACAGATCATTTTGTGTTGAATATTATCTATCATGGTTATTGCCTGGAACTCATCAATACACCTCCAAACATACCAACCCACAAACACAAACTGTCTTTAGAACACTTATGATTGTTAAATCAGGAAGTGCAGGCTCTCCTTCAGAAAGGAACAATATAACTAGTCCCTATTCATCAGAGAGGGACAGGAGTATATTCAATATACTTCCTTCTTCCCAAAAAGGACAGTTCACTTTGACCGATTCTAGATCACAGACCATTAAATCACTGCATCCTTTTATAGCACTTTCAATCAATCAATCAATCATGAGATTTATAGAGTGCACTACTCACCGTTAGGGTCTCAAGGCGCTGGCGGGGTGGGGAGCTACTGGTCGAAGAGCCATGTCTTGAGGCATTTCTTGAATGTCAGGAGGTCCTGGGTCTGGCGTAGGTGGAGCGGTAGGGAGTTCCAGGCCTTGGCGGCGAGGTGAGAAAAGGATCTTCCTCCGGCAGTGGTGCGGCGGATGCGGGGGACGGAGGCGAGGGCGAGGCTGGCGGAGCGAAGATGGCAGGTGGGAGTGTGGAAAGTGAGTCTGTCGTTGAGGTAGGCTGGGCCTGTGTTGTGGAGGGCTTTTTTGTGCGTGGGTGAGGAGTTTGAAGGTGATCCTCCTCGATACGGGTAGCCAGTGTAGGTCTCTGAGGTGGGGTGAGATGTGGTTGTGGCGTGGGACGTCCAGAATGAGGCGGGCAGATGCGTTCTGGATTTGTTGCAGCTTCGTCTTGAGTTTGGTCGTTGTTCCAGCTTATGGTTACTTCCATATGGTAACTCTCCAAGACGTAATACCTCAATTGCAGCAAGGAGAATTCATGCCTGCATTATATCTAAAAGTTGCATATTTCCACATCCTAATACCTCCAGCCCACAGAAAATATCTCAGAATCGTTATGCAAGGAAGGCATTATCAGTTCAGAGTACTCAATTTTAGAGTAATGTTCAGTACCCAAACATCTTATGTGATGATCTGCCAGGTGAGAAAATGGTTGGAAAGGTTTCCACCCACCATGGGTCCTGGGAAAGAGTCACAGTTGCTGGTGGAGCCTTTCATGCATCCATGGAAGGTTATTAAGAACCTCTGCTCTTTTAAGTTGTTTGCTGATTAAAGAAACTGCTTCTGCTGGGGTTGCCACTGTTCTCAGTACTGCAGCTGACCGCTGTCATAGCCCTTAAACTGAACTCTGGGAAACTCTTTCTTTTTCAGTGCCCACAGGTTTAAGAGTTTTTGCTTCAGACTTCATACGTTGAAGTTCATTGTGTGAGTGAGGAAGTGAAAAAGGGCACATCCAGTAGTTTTTGTTGGCTCCACAGAGTCATAGATAGCTTTAACCATGAAGAGGGTCTTATAGGAGTCCATGGCAGATGTCACGAGTAGCCAGATACAAACAGATTTTGTTGTGTTGATGTCTATCTGAGACCAGCATTTTTCCCTTTAGGATCTCAGAAAATTCTTCTCTGGGAAGTGTATCACAGCAGTGTTCCAGTGAGTCCCATAGCTCTCTATAATAATGGCCCCGCAAGACTGTAGGTACAGGCTGGAGTGGTGGAGACGTTCCTTTCCAATGCATCCATTTGCTTGTTTTCTTTTTCTGGAGGAGTGGTAGAAGTTGGGCTGAAAGTACTGTAGTGTTTCTTAGCTGCAGAGACCAAAGGAGAATCAGGAGGAGACTTTTTTTTAGGAAAGTGCATAGAAATCAAGAGGCTTGTGTTTCTTTTTCTGCTGCCTATCCGCAAGTTTCCCAAGGATTGAGTCAAAAAGAAGTGCATGTTTGTTTCAAAATACCTGGCCCCAGGGTTATCAGGGGGGCTAGCTTGTGGTTTAGAAAGATTCCATATTGATGGGAGTTTTCATAGACTGAAGCAGATGCTTCTATATTTAGCCTCCTAGCAACTTTGATTGTGTCCTCATGGAAGGCAACAATAACTACTACTTCTAAAATTCAGTGAGGCTGCAATGCTGCAGATTTGGCAGAGAGAGTCTGAAGAAGAATATCTACTAGGTATGTGACCTCAATAGTAGCAACAACAAAAACTCTTTGTTGGGACAGGAATATAATCTGCTGGATGCACAGTTATGTTCCCCTGCCCTGATTGCCTGACTGCGAGTATGGGATATCCTGTTTTTTAATTTATTTTGGCCTTACCTTCGCACTTAACAGTATGTGTATAAAAGCCTAAGCTTATCCCTTGACGAGTGAGGTCCTGAACCTGCCCTGTGACCTGGAGGCAATGGGTTTTGATTGAAGAGCAGTACAGTTGTGGTTGCATACCGGGTTTCATGAATCTAAAGTTGTGACCGGAACTTTTTTTTATCTGTGTCACTGGAATGGAGGCCTACTGGCCCATTCATGTAAAGTTCTGCTTCTATGCGTTAAGCCAGATCCTGGAGCAAACATCCCCAGTGTATGTTGTGGGTGTTTGTTTATGTGGCCATTGTGGTACATGCATTGTGTATATGAGTGGGGTAGAGTAGTGGAGGCCTGAGGATTACATTTTGGAAGCCCCTGTCCTGCCCCTGTGCACAAGATGGAAGTGAGGTTGTTTCCCCGACAGTGGAAGTATATTGCTAACACCTGTGAAGTTCGGGGGAGGTCACGTAGACACCGAAGTGAGGGGTGAGTGACAAGGATCTTTTTGAAATTCAAATAAGCCTTTTGCTGAGAGGAGGAGCTGGAAAGTTTTTCTGTACCACTGCTATTTGATATATGGTTGGGGTGAAGTGTGGGACTACAGTCTATATGGTTAAGGTGAAAGGGACCTGTTTGGGTGAGGCAAGACTTTAGTCTGTTCCCTGTGCATTGTTGAGTGTGGCTGTTGATAGGCTCTAAGGGGAATAGGATAGGCTATGTCGTGTTCAATGGCCAGGTGACTATTGTATGCAGGGGTCATAGCCAATAGTAAGCAAAGTGATCTCGGGCACAATAGTACGAAAGTTCAAAATCTGGTGCAGCCAGCCCTGCCTGTTCATATGGCAAAGACAGTGTTTCCCATTTAACACTAGCCTGTTTACTCGTCCATGCTAGGTTGATCCCAAGGGACTGCAATGTCTTACAAAAGTGACTAGTGGGAGGGATTGGTATGGTGCAGAAGAGGTACAATAGTTTTGGCAATACAGTCATTTTTATTAGGGCAAACCTACAGTGCAATGACATAGAGAGCCTGATCTATTTGTGCACCAGGTCTTCAACTTTCCCAATGGCAGTTCCATAGTTTTTTGTAATAGCTGTTGTCCTGTCTTCACTGACTCAAATACCCAGGTATTTGACGGAGATCGTACACCAAGGGAGGTCCATTGGTTGAGCCTGTTTTGCTGACATCAGAAGAAAAACTGTGGATTTGTTTCAATTCATCATAATGCCAGATGTTACCTTGAATAGGGTAAATTCACACATTATAGGGTCCAGATTTCCGTAATGTAATGTTGTTCACATAAAGTGACACTTATATACAGCAGTTAGAGAAGGCTAGACCTCTATGGCCATGGAGCTGTCGGACTGCATGTGCTAAGGGCTCTAAAGTCATAGCATAGAAAATGGGGGGCAGCGGGCAGCCGTGATGAGTGCCTCATTCGATGAGTTGGAATTCAGACCATTCAGGCGCACCCTGGCGGTAGGGCCAGTGTTTGGCTGTATTAGACCAATGAAGCGGGGGAAATCTCATGTAAGCCACAGCAAATAGACAGCATCACTCCAGGGAGTTGTAGGCTTTGGTGGAGTCAAGGAAGGCAGCCACCGATTCTTGGTGTGGTTCCAGTTGATGTAGCAGGACAAATAACGTTCTCAGGCTGTGTGACATGGGCCTTCAAAGTATAAATCTCACTTGATCAGGGAAGACCAGGTCAGGGGGAAGGAATAAAAGTCGGTTTGACAGTATCTTAGCAAGATTTTTGCATTGGTACTAATAAGCAAAAGTGGTTTATATGAGTCAGTAGATATGCATGTTGTAAAGAAATGGCTCCCTGTTGCAGTTACCCCCCACTTTTTGCCTGATACTGATGCTGACTTGACTGAGAAGTGTGCTGGGACCCTGCTAACCAGGCCCCAGCACCAGTGTTCCTTCACCTAAAATGTACCATTGTATCCACAATTGGCACACCCTGGCATTCAGATAAGTCCCTTGTAACTGGTACTTCTAGTACCAAGGGCCCTGATGCCAAGGAAGGTCTCTAAGGGCTGCAGCATGTCTTATGCCACCCTAGAGACCCCTCACTCAGCACAGACACACTGCTTACAAGCCTGTGTGTGCTAGTGAGAACAAAATGAGTAAGTCGACATGGCACTCCCCTCAGGGTGCCATGCCAGCCTCTCACTGCCTATGCAGTATAGGTAAGACACCCCTCTAGCAGGCCTTACAGCCCTAAGGCAGGGTGCACTATACCATAGGTGAGGGTACCAGTGCATGAGCACTGTGCCCCTACAGTGTCTAAACAAAACCTTAGACATTGTAAGTGCAGGGTAGCCATAAGAGTATATGGTCTGGGAGTCTGTTTTACACGAACTCCACAGCACCATAATGGCTACACTGAAAACTGGGAAGTTTGGTATCAAACTTCTCAGCACAATAAATGCACACTGATGCCAGTGTACACTTTATTGTAAAATACACCACAGAGGGCACCTTAGAGGTGCCCCCTGAAACTTAACCAACTAGCTGTGTAGGCTGACTGGTTCCAGCAGCCTGCCACACTAGAGACATGTTGCTGGCCCCATGGGGAGAGTGCCTTTGTCACTCTGAGGCCAGTAACAAAGCCTGCACTGGGTGGAGATGCTAACACCTCCCCCAGGCAGGAGCTGTGACACCTGGCGGTGAGCCTCAAAGGCTCACCCCTTTGTCACAGCCCAGCAGGGCACTCCAGCTTAGTGGAGTTGCCCGCCCCCTCCGGCCACGGCCCCCACTTTTGGCGGCAAGGCTGGAGGGAACAAAGAAAGCAACAAGGAGGAGTCACTGGCCAGTCAGGACAGCCCCTAAGGTGTCCTGAGCTGAAGTGACTCTAACTTTTAGAAATCCTCCATCTTGCAGATGGAGGATTCCCCCAATAGGGTTAGGATTGTGACCCCCTCCCCATGGGGAGGAGGCACAAAGAGGGTGTACCCACCCTCAGGGCTAGTAGCCATTGGCTACTAACCCCCCAGACCTAAACACGCCCTTAAATTTAGTATTTAAGGGCTACCCTGAACCCTAGAAAATTAGATTCCTGCAACTACAAGAAGAAGGACTGCCCAGCTGAAAACCCCTGCAGCGGAAGACCAGAAGACGACAACTGCCTTGGCTCCAGAAACTCACCGGCCTGTCTCCTGCCTTCCAAAGATCCTGCTCCAGCGACGCCTTCCAAAGGGACCAGCGACCTCGACATCCTCTGAGGACTGCCCCTGCTTCGAAAAGACAAGAAACTCCCGAGGACAGCGGACCTGCTCCAAGAAAAGCTGCAACTTTGTTTCCAGCAGCTTTAAAGAACCCTGCAAGCTCCCCGCAAGAAGCGTGAGACTTGCAACACTGCACCCGGCGACCCCGACTCGGCTGGTGGCGATCCAACACCTCAGGAGGGACCCCAGGACTACTCTGATACTGTGAGTACCAAAACCTGTCCCCCCTGAGCCCCCACAGCGCCGCCTGCAGAGGGAATCCCGAGGCTTCCCCTGACCGCGACTCTTTGAACCTAAAGTCCCGACGCCTGGGAGAGACCCTGCACCCGCAGCCCCCAGGACCTGAAGGACCGGACTTTCACTGGAGAAGTGACCCCCAGGAGTCCCTCTCCCTTGCCCAAGTGGAGGTTTCCCCGAGGAATCCCCCCCTTGCCTGCCTGCAGCGCTGAAGAGATCCCGAGATCTCTCATAGACTAACATTGCGAACCCGACGCTTGTTTCTACACTGCACCCGGCCGCCCCCGCGCCGCTGAGGGTGAAATTTCTGTGTGGACTTGTGTCCCCCCCGGTGCCCTACAAAACCCCCCCTGGTCTGCCCTCCGAAGACGCGGGTACTTACCTGCAAGCAGACCGGAACCGGGGCACCCCCTTCTCTCCATTCTAGCCTATGTGTTTTGGGCACCACTTTGAACTCTGCACCTGACCGGCCCTGAGCTGCTGGTGTGGTGACTTTGGGGTTGCTCTGAACCCCCAACGGTGGGCTACCTTGGACCAAGAACTAAGCCCTGTAAGTGTCTTACTTACCTGGTTAACCTAACAAATACTTACCTCCCCTAGGAACTGTGAAAATTGCACTAAGTGTCCACTTTTAAAACAGCTATTTGTGAATAACTTGAAAAGTATACATGCAATTTTGATGATTTGAAGTTCCTAAAGTACTTACCTGCAATACCTTTCGAATGAGATATTACATGTAGAATTTGAACCTGTGGTTCTTAAAATAAACTAAGAAAATATATTTTTCTATACAAAAACCTATTGGCTGGATTTGTCTCTGAGTGTGTGTACCTCATTTATTGTCTATGTGTATGTACAACAAATGCTTAACACTACTCCTTGGATAAGCCTACTGCTCGACCACACTACCACAAAATAGAGCATTAGTATTATCTCTTTTTGCCACTATCTTACCTCTAAGGGGAACCCTTGGATTCTGTGCATGCTATTCCTTACTTTGAAATAGCACATACAGAGCCAACTTCCTACACATGTCTTGACAGGATTTAAAAGCATGATGAAGATATCCTCCTTAAAGGAATGAGGGAGGGTTCCTAGCTGCACTGCCTCCTCGAAGACCTTTTGGAGGCACGGAATTAGCACAGAGGCATAAACTTTATAAAACTTTGAGGGAACCCCCTCATTCCCTGGATCTTACAGGTGGAATGCCTGAGATTGTTGCTACAAACTCATCTGTCATGATGGCTTTGCTGTTGTGGATGCCCCTCAATCCACACCAAAGCTACAAGGTCTAGACAAGCTAGGTTTTACAAGCATGATGAGGATAGCTTCCTTGAAGGATTGAGGGAGGGTTCCTAGTGGCACCGTCTCCTCGAAGAACTTTTGGAGGCAAGAGGTTAGTAGAGGGACATAGGTTTTATAAAACTCCCCAGGAAAAAACACACTTTGCATGGGTCTTACATGTCGGAAGGCCTGAGACTATAGCAGCAATCTTATCTGTCATGATGAGTTGTACAGGCCCCTCAATTCATGCAAAACTACACGGTCTATATATGTTGTGTACTCATCCTGTGTTCTGAGTGTATGGGTTGAACATAGGAATAATGATTAACAAATTCTGTCAGTATGGTGTAAGAGTCACATAACAGGCTTCTGATGGAGGCTGGTAGTGACTTATGCATCGACAGTGCCAGGGTCCTACTCAGCCTATCTACATCTCCATAGTGTTTGGAAGAGGCGTACTTATGCTGAGGTTTAACTTTTCATTCTGCCTCTTCCTTAAACTCCATCACTTTGACCCTAATGTCCGCCAAAGTATGAGTGGATGGGTTAGCCAAAAAGCTCTGTTTAAGTGAGTGGAGTTCCTGATCCAGCCTACTAAGATGGTACCGGAGGGCCCTACTTATACAATGCTGTTTATAAATGCAGATGCTTCACACATAGGATTTGAATGCGTCCCAAAGTATACCTGGAGAGTGCACTGAATTCTCATTTGTCTAGACGAAGGACAAAATCTCAGTTATGACCACCTCAAGAAAGGCATCATCCACAAGCCCCAGAGGGGAGAGGCGACATGTGAATACAGTGTTTAGAGGCTGATGTTTCAATGGACAGTTTGACAGGAGAATTATCTGAGTATGCCCGTAGAAGGTGTGCAATATATTTGGTCTAGCCACACACATCCAGGGTACCAAACCAATAGGCAAGTCTGGCCCGTGAGTCATGAGCAGTTGAGAGGTGTGCCCTCTCTTGTGTCAGGAAACCTGTCTCTTCTGAAGTCAACTAGTTCATGCATGTCCACTATGTTGCAGAGAGCCCTTCCTGTATCGTTGTGAATGCGTCTCTCTGCTCAAGAGCTGTATAGGTGATATGACTAGACTGAAGTCTCTGCCCCACATTAAGGTGCTTGACAACAAGGAAGTACACCTCTGCCACTTTTGATGAATACATTTGGGGTTGTAAGAGTTAGGAGAGTATATGTTGAGGAATATGATGTGCCACCCAGCCAGGCGGACCTGTATCAGGTTGTATCCGCCCTGTACATCATTTACCCCATTAATGTGAGTAAAAGGAAGTCAATGTTGAACCAGGTTGGCAGTTCCTAACGCATAATTGGAGTAGTTTTTCAGATTGCAGTGACAGGACAATTGCAAGGTGTGCTATTGTAAATAATCAATACTGATCTTATATCAATCCAGTTAGGATTATATGAGCTGCACTTTACGAGGGTCATTCAGTCCACGAACATTCCATGATAATAGGCAAATTTGTACAGTATAATGTTGCGTTGTAATAGGTAGCTACGATTAACACATCAAGGTGAGGAAGGAAATTATGAGATCTAACAGCTGATGTATAGAACCTGTATTTCTATATATATGATTGTATTGGTCCACCCAGCACCCACCAACATCAGCTAACCCAACCAGCTAGTAAACGTGCCCTCCTCAGCTGTAAAGCAAATATTAAAAAACAACAGTTTACTAACATTCAAATCTATATAATTAGTACTAACTGGGGCTCACCCCCTGGAAAAGTCCAGAGTGCCAGCCATTCAACAACTCTATAAAATGAGGTGCTTGCCTGGCGAATGGGCCTACAGGCAGGAAGACGGCCAAATTAACGAGGATGGTTATTAAGGAATATTATTGGCCATAGTCTCTCCAGTATACAGTCTGAAGAGGAACCTTAGATAATGGGCAGCACAGTTCAAGCACAAACCATGTCAATGGAGGCAGGCCACATGGATTCAGTCTAGGTGCATCAGCGTCAACAGCAGGAGCCCATCTGGCATAGTCCTGATCATTCCCCACTAAGGTCATGGCCCCGAGACAAGTGATGAGGGACTGCTGAGCAAGATAGTTAAATGTCCAAGAAGCCATAGGATCTGAAGGGGATCAATATCATTCCACATCTCTGAGGATTGCATTCAATGATCCCATTTTCTCCGGTAATGCTGCTGTTTGTTCTGCCAGGGCAATCTTAAACGGTGAGGCAACCTGGGAGTCTGAAAAAATGTGAAGCTTACTCTTAATAATTAAGCTTGAAGAGAACCAGGTATAGTATTGCGCTTGAGCTGTAAGTATTTGTAATAGGCCTTTTGCACAGCGGGATGTGGTCAGGGAATAGAGAGAGGGTAGTCTACTCATGTATCAGCAATTGTTTCTGTCAGACTAACTGCAGGTCCTTGTCTCTGTCTCGACAGTTTAAGAGATTGTTGACGATGGGCCTTGGCTGTGCACCAGACTGCAACAGTGGTCCCAACGATCAGTGAGTCCGTTCAACAGTGAATGGGGGAAAGGCGTCAGCCTAAATAGCTTGGTCAGGAATGTTTCCACATAGTCAGCCATTTTCCCTGTGTTCCGGTAGGCCCACCGGGCACAAGTTATTACGCCTTAATCGGGGCTCCAGGTCTTCATTCTGCGCTTTAATCACATTGAAGACCTTGGTCATATTTAGCAGTCGTTCATTTGTGTCAGCGGTGTCATCTTCAATAGCAGAGATTCTGGTTACTGCATCCAATAGACTTTTGTCTTGCTTGCAAAGTGTGGTAGCAATGGTAGCAACACTTGCTTTAAGAGTGTCTAGTTTGCTGTTATTGAGGTCAGACTCTTTTGCATATATACTAGCACTAACTGAAGTATAGATCTATCATCAGAGACATGCCCTAAACCATGTAGAAGACTTCTTCAGTATTTTTCATACATGTCACATCAGGCGTTTCTACTGACTCATCGTTATCTAGCAGTAGGGCAATCTGGTCTGTGGAGTCAGCCTGACTCACTCTTGGAGTCAATATGTAGTTTTGATTGTTTGGCATTGCCCTTTCCCATGTTAACCCTCCCCCCACTCCAGTGCACCAACCACCACAGTAGGTGCAAGGGCAATGCACCACCGCCCAAAAGTGTCCGAGCATGGGTACGGGCCCCAAAGCCACCACACGAAGGGGCCAAGATGTAAGTAGTTCATTTCTAGGGAGCACACAGCAGTCACCACAAAGTCAGAGACAATGGATGAATGTTCAAAGACAGTGGCTGGGTTGGTGCATTCCAGTGGTGGTCATTTACCCCGTTTGCTCAGTCTCCTAGTGGATGCAGAGTGACCCATGATCATCTTCAGGAGATGGTCACCAGGCAACACCGTTGTGGGGCCTGCCAATCGTGCCCCAGTTCAGCAGGCACCCTATACCAACGGAAGCATTGATGACTCCTGGTACCGATACACTGGGAGGCTGGCTGAAACCGCACCCACCAGCCAGGTGCACTCAATGTGAGTGTGGTGGGTCCTGCCCTCCCGTCATTCACGCACTAGGCAACACAAGCAGGCTGCCTTAAGGGTGTGGTGTACCCTGAGGGCCTCTACCAGTAGCCCGGAGCAAGCAGCAGGCCTCAATCCTCATGGCTGCCCAGTCATCTCTGGCCTCAGCAGTTCAGATCCACACCCTCACCTACAGGGCCCAGAAGGCCACAACCCTTGCTATTGTGCAGGTCCTAAGGGTTAGGCTGCTGGTTCTGTGATCTGGGGTTGGATAAGCAGCCCTGACTCACTGCACACAGCCCCCGGAGGCCAGTAGCATGTAGTTGTGAGGATATTTCAGCTAGTGGTGCAAGACTCTGCAAAAAGCCAAGCCCTCTTCCTGTAATGAGAGTGGTGATTATTATTTTTTCTTGCTGACCCATTTGAAAAACATTGCTAATGGTGAGCTTTTCCTTGTTGTCTCCTTGTTCTATCTCTGTGGAGAAGAAGAAACATTAACTGGCTCGACATGAGGTGACAGGAGCTGGAGCCACCAGTTTGGCATGGTCGTAGTTGATGAGCCTTGAAGGCTTCCTGTATGGTGACAGTTGTTCTCTGCTGCTTGGGTGGGTGGGAGCTCTTCTGTAGAGCGTTGCCGCTCCAGAGAAGAAGGCAGATGAAGAATCTTATCCAAGTTCTGACCGTCTCACTAGTGAGGTCTCTCAGAGTTGTACAGCAACCAAGGAGACCTCCCGTAGACTCTGATGCTGTTGAGGTCAGTGAAGAGGTTGATTGCAAAGAGACTTTAAAAGAGATGTCCCTGACATCCAGGATGAAGAATGCTTTAATGCTGCCTGTCACACTGTCTAGTGTGTTTTCATTTAGCAATACACTAACACAGAAGACTGTCTCGATGTCGACCGTGAGCCTGAATGCCAGAGACTTGAGTAGGGATCAGACTTGGGCACACCAGGGGCAGAAGAAGATGGTGTACAGTGAAGCTCATGGTCTTCTTCATCCTAAGGCAAACTTCCTTGCTGTCCCTGAGGCTCCCGAATGGTGTCTCTAAACATATTTTGCACAGCGTATTGGATTGGGGATCCGGAAGCAGACAACACACATATCGTGTTCATCTTTCCGCTATTTCTTTCTCCAATCAAAAGGCATTTCTCAAAGAAAAGGTGGCACCAGGAGACACAGGTGAGAAGAAACTCATCAGGGAAGACCATGAAAAAAGACTTACTTTAGAAAAATGAAATGTCCTAAAATGATCACTGAAGCTAAAAAAACAAAAATTAAAGAAATAAGCATTAAAATGTAGCAGTGTTTGGATAACCTCAGATGAGCCAAAAACTAAATGTTTCACAAGTCAAAAACGAAATGCCTCACACACTTTGCAGTGCATGATAGGAAGTCTGACTGCCTTAAAATTCCTTAAAAGTGCAATGTCAAATGAGTACAATTGACTTGATTTAGAGTTTGGTGGACGGGTTACTTCGTCACAAACTTGACAGATATCCCATCCATCGTTTAACGATTTCCTTTGGAAATAATGATATTGTAATACAGCGTATGGGATATCCATCACGTTTGTGATGGAGTAACCCCCCCAAACTCTAAATCAGACCCTATGTGTACTAAACCTATCAGAAGCTCCAATTTCACTTTACTTCCCTTAAGCTGTATAAAAAAAAAAAAGAAAAAAAAAATTGGGTGTATAGAAAATGTTGCATTTTAAAGGCATGCTTTTTTGTACTTTTATTTAAGGTGCCTGAGGCAAAAGACAGGTCATCTTCTTTCTTGGAGGTGTAAGCTTGAAGCGCAATCCCTGTATAAACCTCTACGTTTAACACTTGTGGGCGGAATTAAGTATTGACGGCCCTTCTCAATTAGCCTGCCAGGGAAGGGTGAAAACTAACTTGGTATTAGTATACTAAATGGTATATCTCTCAAAGTTGAGGTTCCATCAATTGCTGTTTTTGAAAAATGCAATGCTGTGGTGAGCAAGTATATTGAATGCCTTGATATTGACTATATTAACAATTAATGCCTTGATGATGATCTTGACGAGGAAATCAGAGGGTCTAGCATTTGTAGACATTAAGGGTCATTACATTTCACTCCTTGATGCTGGCATGATTTGGGGGAAATGGATGTTCTAAGTTGAAATTACTTTTTGGTACACACAGCATATTCTTAAAAACAAGGATGTCACTGTGTTTCTATGGGGTGACCTGTAGCAAAACCAAAGTCCTCCCTGGGGAAAAAAACTGAGTGGATGGTGTATGATGCGGTTCTGAGAGAACATCAGTCCAAGAGTGAAAGAATTTTAAAAGAACAGTGTTCAAAAACACGAATTGGGAAAGCTGTGTCTCATAGTCTTCTTGTAGGCTTGACAGACCACAAGTCCACTGGAGCTGCTTTGAGCACTTAATTGAAAATCAAAAGCAAAGCCTAAGATTAACTGCTAAAGTGTGCACCTAAAGGGCACTTCAGTAATTGTCTGGGATGGCTACTGCTCACTTGCATCAAGTATTAGGTGACTAGTAGTTGGTTTCCTGTGCTAGGGCGCATCATATCATCCAAGAAGAGTCTGTCTAATGTTATATCTTAAGTGCCACTGCTGGTGCTTGCGCACAGCTAAAGCTTAATGTGCCAGCTTGATGTGACTTGTTGTAGTAAAATCACTATAAACATTACTTTGGATTGCATTTGAGCCAGTGATATAAAGATAAATCTGTCTGCAAACGAACACTCATACCTTAACCAACACTAATTGCAATATAAAGAGCACCCTAATAGACAAACCATGCTGCTGTCCTTCTCTCCCCTGCATACTCATTTGCTTAGCTTCCTCTGCACAGTTGTTTAATAGTAACCTCCAAGTTTACTCTGTCTCATTGTCTAACCATGTAGCAACAAAGCAAGTGGATGTAACTACCAAACGTACACATTCTGACATGCTAAGGAGCCTGCTAACAAGGCACAACTCTTATGATTTGCCAGGACCCTACTGATAGGGAAAGATGCCAACCTACAAGACAAGTTTTCAGTTGACACATCAAGAAGTATCAAGAAGTGTCGAGATGCAACGTGATCCACCATGATGTTCCCTGAAATACCAAAGTGTTTGCTGAACCAGCATAATAATCCATTACAAGCAACGGTGGCTAAAGCTATGGTATAAGGTCCCAACATGCTAAAGTGGCTGCTGACAAAGCACGATATTCACTGAAATGCAAGAGTGCATGCTGATTGCCATGCTGGCCTTTGACATCACACGATGTCCAGTGATGGTGCACGCCACTGCTGATGCAGTGTGATACCCTCACAACCCAAGTGCTCAATGACATATCACAATGCTTCCAACACATCAAGGCCTAAAATGATGGTCCCACATGGTAAAATGAAGAATAAAATGACAAGGTGACTGCTAACAATGCATGATGCCCACAAAAAAGCCAAGGTGCCATGTAATATGATGTGAAATTTTATGATATGCTAGCTAAATAAGCAGACCACCACAAGCAAGGACATGGGCATGTCTGACATTCCAACATCTGTCTGTCAGACATGTTGTTACTGGGCATGCCAACTGGCACAATGACCTGGCAGGTACTGTAAGACATGGCATGGTGCTCACAGACCAGGTATGATGCAACGTAATAGGAGAAATGTTGGCTTACTTCGCATGATCCCTCAGGCATGTCCAGTGCCCACTGCCACAGCATTGTACTCAACATACTGAAAGCCTGATGACCAGCTATGAATTTAGACGTCAAGGGACCTGTTAACATGGCATGATGCCTCTGACAAACCAAGATGTACATTAAGAAAAAGTGAAGTCTTTCACGTGCTATTGTGTCGACTGACCATAACATGGTGTACCCTGAACTGAAAAAAAGTGCCAGGTAGCAAGCTTTGATGGTCCGCTGCAGTGAAACGTCTGAGCTCTCAACCCCTATCACCGTTCTCTCCTTGTTCCACATTTGGCTACTAAGTTTGCTGAGTATGAAGACAAATATATAAATAGAACCCCATACCCAATTTCCCTCTATTTCTCTAACCCCGGATAATCACAAAACTGCAGGGGGTGAAAGTCACCTTGCACAGTGAGATAGGCTTTGGCGAAGTCCCGGTCCAATTCAGTGCTGGCAATGCAGGTGTAAGCCCCCTGGTCTTTCTCAGCGACGCCATAAATGGTAAGAGAGTCATCTGCCTTTTTCATTCTGCATGATAAAAAGAATAAAGTCAAGGAAGCAGAATATCAGAGTAACAAGACCCTCAAATACAAGTCCTGTGATGAGCAGTACAGACATAAGCCACACCTACATGGTCAAGGCCTCCTCCAAAGAACCAGGACAGTCCTAACATCTGCAGAAATGCATGTGGGTGTGATAGAGGAAGTACATTACCTGTAAACACAGTTCTCCAATGTTGGTACCATTTATAGATTTGCATAATTTCAGTCCTGTTGTCAGGCTGAACATGCAGGATGTATAAGCTACATACATAACAATACAAAAACATTCACTTTAGTAATCCATTCGTTATCTAATTTTGGGTGAGTGAGACCTAGCTTTTGGCTCTGGAAAACTGGAAAGATTCTTATAGGCTGGAGTGTGTTTATACTATTATACTATGATCCACCAAGGGTCATCAGAGAGTAACATAAGATGACAAGTAAATCCATGGAAGATAATGCTGGTGAACTGCAGTTACAAATAAGTAGCCCTTTCTTCACCGGCATAGGATGTTTCATAGATTCATGTGCAATGAAGCAGAATGGCATGCAGTGTTTTATTCATAAAGAATAGCTTTTATTATTTTCTTTGCAGCCATAAAATGTGATATAGTCAAAGAAAGGCAAACAAAATTATGCAAGCGTTAAAGTCAATAAAGTAAAAGAAAGAATATATGAAGCTTCGCAAAATGACAAAAGGGAATATTATACTTCGTTAAGCAAATGCATAAAATGCTCAATGGGTCAGGATACAGAAAGCGGCTGAGGCAATTTATGGTAGACTAAGTCTGAGTCTTCACGTCCTGCCAAGGCAAACTTTGTTGAGGAATTTGTTTGGGCACCCACGATCTCCATATGCCACTGTTTTGTGTAGTTAAGTATCAGTTTATTGCTCAGCCCCATGTCTTAATATTGGCTGTTTTATCACCTACATTTCTGAATAATGTCTCACCTTGCTAACATCAACCCCAAGGCTTCCACGGTCATATTAGTCCTAGATAAACCTTGGTTTCAACACATGGTTAGAAGGGCCTCAAAGACGTATGGGTTATTTGAAATTCCAGAATAGTACTAAGCTCAGCATTCACCTTGCCCAAGCTTTTGAAATCAGCATAACCCTATATAGAATGTAAGGATGTTTACACTTCCCCCTTGTATAAAACAGACATAGAATTTTGAACTAACTTTATGTTACAGAGTCTGAAATAAGTGTATAATACCCTATAAAGGATTTTGAGCTAGATAAACTTTAGAGTAGATGGAACATACATCTTTCCAGGATGTGTTAGAGTCTCTAGCCATTCTGCCCTTCCAGTGTTCCACAATAGGACACCCATGTATGTCTAACGGCCTGATTCAGAACTTGGCAGACGGGTTACTCCATCATAACGGTGACGGATGTCCGGTCCGCCAAATTCTAAAACCCATTGGATATAATGGGATTTAGATTTCGGCGGATGGGAGCTCTGTCTCTGTCTCTGTCATTCTGAAGGAGTAACCCATCTGCCAAGTTCTAAATCAGGCCCGAAGTCTAAGCAATATTTCTGTTATATTGCACATGTGCATTCTATAAGTTTCGAGAATTGCACTTATCGGTATTTCGTCAGTGTGCTGCCTGACGTCCACTTCGGAGTGACCCGTTGATACAAGACAATTCATGTTATATATCTTTGAAGCATATTCCACAGGTTTTCCCACTTACAAAACTAACTAATTTTGAAGTTCTCCCAAGGTCTTTATATCATTGCTCCTCATTTTGTCACAACTTGTCTAATTTCTACAAAGAAGAAGTCTGACCACATTTCTCCAGTGATAAAAGGAAGTACATGGGCAACCAAGTCCAGCCAGAACAACATTTTAAATCTGTTGTTTGACAAGGTCTTGGTACCTGGCATCACTGCTTATGATATTCAGATGAGAAAAGAGTCTTTGAGGGCGCAGATACCTTCCACCAGGAAAACCCCCGAAACATCTCAGGCACCGTAGGAGACCTTTGCAAGATCAGCAATCACTGCCTGGAACTACTCCCAGTGCTCAATCTGGACACAAATTGACATTCTCACCTTCAGCAAACTGCCTAACACTTACCTATTCGCCTTCACCTCAACTAATTCTGAATTATTCCCTCCCTTTTCAGGTGGCTCCTATCTTCCACATGCTGATCAGTCTAATTGAGAATCTCTGCAATATCACTCTTGTATGTCTCTAGTGTTGCATGTAAAGTGCAACAATGCCTTTCCATGAATAGCAGTAATAAATAAGACAAAAGGTTGCAAATGTCTCTGTTCCGGTGTTAGTGTGCACACAGTGATGCCTCAGGAACTTGCATAGAGTTCTTCGCAGTCTTCCTACAAATAATTGAAGCACTTGGTGTGTCTGCTATTAATCAAGTCTGCCCCTAGCCTGGTGTGAGTGGAACCTACCAATCTTTGAAGATAGGAGGAGGTACACTGAGGTTCATCCATACAAGAACAACCCTGGATCTACTGTTGAAGTGAAAGCAAAATTAAAGACCACAGCAGTGGCTTTTATGTGCTTGAGTCTACTGGAGAAAGGGTGGGTCAAAGAAACAAACAGAGCAGGATGGTACAGATTTACCAAGCTATACCATGCCTTTGGTCCCAGTGTGTGTTGCGTGTTGTATGTATGGATGGGTGAGTGCATGTATGTTGTGTTGTGTGAATGCGTGTGAGCTTGTATGTATGTGTGTGTGGATGTGTGTGTGAATGGATGTCTGCATGCATTGATGAATGTGGGAATGAGTGTGGGAATACGTGTGTGCGTGTGTGAATGAAGGTGCATGAATGAAGGGGGCGGTCTGGAGGCGGAGGGTGGGGGGGGGAACCTGGGGAGGGTGGCGGGGAAGACCATTATCAGTGACAGTGACCCCTACCAGTGATAGTGCCTACTGCCATGGTTTTCATGGCGGTACGGTTGCCACAAAAACCATGGCGGTAGGCAGGTTCATAATCCTGCAGGAGTTGCTAGTTACAGCCGCTTGACTGGAGACTGAAGTCTCCAGCCCGGAGGTCGTTACCACTGTGGTGGGCGGTGTGGTACATTGGCGGTTTGGCTTGAGCCAAACCACCAATGTCTTAATATGGAGAAAAGTACCGCCAGCCTGTTGACAGTACTTTCCTCCATATTAACTCCGTCCGCTGGGGTCATAATGACCCCTTTATGTTTACCAAGAGGCACAAGTGATGCTGACAGCAAATGGTTAACCAGGTTATGCTGTTTAGACACTTAACTCTTCAGGTGTATGACCACTGATCAGCGAGTTGTTACCTGAAGGTCCTCATTACTGGATTTTTGTATTGGGACAGCGAGACAGCATCTTCAATTCTGAGGGTCAGATCAAGCCAATGCAGGGTGTGGGAACTCATAGGGGGAGTCTGTTAGGCACTCTACAATCACGGGTTAATAGACTTGTGTCCCTGCGACAATATTCAGCTGCCACCAGCTGTGAGTCACCCTATTCCCTAATTTAATGAGCATATATATATATATATATATATATATATATATATATATATATATATATATATATAATAATAATAATAATAATACTGGTGGGCAAAACCTTGAGTAAACGCTGTAACCAGAGGAGCCAACTCTTTCATTTCAAATTTAAAAGCAAAACTTGGAGTATCTCCAGAGGACTCACTGTCAGGCCCACTCATGGTAGAAAACATAAGGTAGGCCAGAAATGGTGGGAGGGTGGCACAGTTTGTCCTTGGTATTTAAGGGTGTCTGTTCCAACAAAAAGTATTAGAGGTGCAGATTATGAGGCGGCAGTGCCGAGAGAGGACGTGAACAAGGTGCCAAAGCAATCTCTTTAGTAAACATAAAACACCTTACCATGGGCTTGGATGATTCTCCTTAAATAGTCCAAGTATTCCCACATAATCAAAGTAGGCTGCCTCTTTTACATCCTTTTTTCATCTCAAGGCACTCATGAGCCTTATCCTCCCATACGTTTCCTCAGATAGGATGTCTGAAATGCCTATCCAAAGGAACCTTTTCTTATGATCACAACTTGTGTTCACAACAATGGGGAACTTGACAACAAGGTTGTTGTGGACCAAGTATGTGCCTTTTATTGATGTTTTATTATTACTAGTATTTATGTTGACAGTTGGCCTGCTGTTGTCATCTCTGAAGCTAGTATTAATGAAAAGAGCGGCACATTTATACAGGATGGAACTGACAAACGGAGCCCAGCAACATATGCCCAGACATGTGTGGAGTTTGTCTAGCAAGGCGAGCTGTTGAAGAATCCAGCAAAGACCTAAAAACAAAGTATAGGAGATGAACATCTTGAGCCTTACTAGATGTTTTTAATGGTCAGAGTCCAATTATTTGTTGTTATCCCTTGGAAGAAGGAATCTTTCCTTTATGTGCACAATACAGATTTTGTAAAGCATCTCGAGCAAGGGAAGGACCTATATTGTGCCTCTTCACCAGGAGACACAGATATTCCATTACTCAGGAGAAACGATAGTCATTGAACCCTACACTTGATTCTGGCTGACTGAAAACCCTCAGCAATGTGACACAGTGTTCTACCCATATTCTGAATAAAGGCAAATGCCATATGGATCATTCTGCAAAAACATTTATTATGAAGAACTTGCTGCATTTGAAAGGGTTATGTTACTTACTCTGTAAGCATATGTTTGTAGCATGTTGTGCTGTAGATTCACATGCTCTACATACTCTTGCCATCTAGTGTTTGGTCCGGCGTGGTGCAAGTTGTGTTTCTTCGGAGAAGCATTTCAAGACACAAGATCTCTGTGATATTGCGCATGGGCCTCGGCTCCTTTGTTAGATAGTTTTTTCTCTGCGGTAGGTTTTTGATGTGTGCGTCTCCACTCTGTCTTTTGACTGTTTTCACTCTCTTTTCTATTCCGACAGAATTGTATATGTGTACATTTCTCCTATCTCAGGGCTCTCTCCACTTTTCTACGGTTTGCACCACCACCCATCTTGGCATACCTTCTACGTGGTGCCAGAATCAATGGGAATGTCGTTCTGACAGAGCGAATGGCATTTTGCTTCTGTACTCATTGTCACACCAGGTTCCCACACACCGATCAACACATCGTGTGCAACCGCTGTCTCTCTCCCGACCATCATGAAGCCGACTGCGACGTTTGTAAGCCATTTCGATCAAAAAGGACCCTTCTTGATCGATGGGCTCGCCAGCTAGAAATGGCACAGAAGATGTTGGACGACACACCTGACAACTTCAGAGAAGAGCTCACTCAGGAGGATCCAACAGCGAAAGAGGAGGAAGTCCTTACTATTTAAGACAGCTTTGAATCAGAGTTGGAGTCTGTCCTCAAGAGCCAAGAACTTTCCTCTGCTCAGCGAGTGGGTACTGCGCCCCGGTTGCACAACAGAAACCCTCCAAGAAGGCCCTACAGCCTGTTATAGAGGTCGCTGGTCCACTACTGCCATCTGGCCATTGTCAAAAACAGTTTTGGCTGTCTTGCCCTTCGGCTCAGTGCCAAAAATAGCCACAAAGGCTATAGCCACTACATTGGCTTCAACCTCCTTGGAAAAATAGATATTTTCGGTGTTGATCTGAACCTCGGGATCAATCCGAGAGCCAGCAGCTCAGCACCAACTAAGTACCCGAAGTATAAGATTTCGGCACCAAAGAACTTCGGAACTGAAAATTCTAGAATCCAAAGGCTTGGGCCAATCTTCTACCAGTCCTTCTCCAGTTCAGCCAGTTCTTGAAAACACAGATGCTAGACGGCACAATCTTCAAATTCAAGAAGGCACATTGCTACACTTTCTTCTCTTGTGGTCCCAAAGAGGAAACTGACTTTTGAGGAGGCTCTGAAAGTACCTATAACTCCAGAGAGGAGACCAAGGACAAGTATACTAGTCCACCTTGCCAGCCTTCTTCTCCACCTCTTCCTCCACTACCTCCATCACGGGCCTGTTGTGATTTGCAGACAGCACCCACCTGTTTCCAATGTACAAGGGGACGTCATCCTTTTGCCAGGTAACTGTGAGTTTCAAAGTTGGGTCATACTTTATCCGGCAGTCGAGTTGTGCTGTTGATCCTCTCTTAGCGACCAGATCCTCAGGCCCATTCACTATCCTGGTGGGGTCTGTGAAAAAAACACAAGGTATCATCTTTGTGCCTGCTACAGAACAGCATTATCTTGCCTATCTAAGGACCCCTTGCAATCCACAAATCAAAGGAAAAAACATTCTAGTGTAAGTCAAGACCCCAACGGTCTAAACCTCAACAGGAAATCAAAGCCCACTGAATGTTTCAAAGAAGAAAGAGTGACTTACCTGAAACAATATTTTCCCAGGTGGCAATCCTCCTCAAGAAAATACACCTTAAATAATTCTGGGTCTTCAGGCTAGAACTCCAAATGTTCAAAAATATCTAATTATTTCTCTTCTCCTGAACATTATTGCCCTCATTACAACAATGGCAGTATGTACCGCCTACCTCTGCAGCGACGGCCGCCAAAAGACCGTCGCCATGGCTACCAGCTGTCCGCCAAATAATGACCATAGCCGTAATTCTGCCAGAAGGATGGCGGAAATCTGGCTGCGGCGATGGCGGTAAGTGACACATGATACGGCCTGGCAGTGTTCTGCTGGCGGACGCTGCTGCTGGCAGCAATGCCCCATCCAGTCTCCTGCCAGGGGATCCCCTGCAATCAGGTAAGTCGGGTGCTCAGACAGGTGAGGGGGGGGGTAGGGAGTGTTGTGTGTGTGTGTGTGTATGTCTGTGCGTGCGTGTATGCGGGTGTGAGATGAGTGCTGTCCGAGTGTGCATGTATGGATGTGTGAGTGCATGAATGTTGTGTTGTGTGAATGCGTGTGTGTGTGTGTGTTTGTATGTATGTAAGTGTGTGTGGATGTGTGTGTGAATGGATGTATTCAAGCGTGGATGAATGTGGGTATGAATGTGTGTATGAATGTGTGTATGCGCGTGTTTGTGTGTGCATGAAGGTGCGTGTATGTAGTTGGGGGAGTATCCTGGGGAGGTGGAGGGGAGCAGGGAAGATCCCAATCAGTGACAGGGAAAGAATTCCCTGTCACTGATAGTGCCTACTGCCATGGTTTTCGTGGCGGTAAGATTGCCATGAAAACCATGGCGGTAGGCGGGGTCATAATCCCACGGGCAGGCTAGTGACGGCTGCCTGGCTGGAGACTGCAGTCTCCAGCCCGGCGGTCATTACCGCCGTGGCGGACGGTGTGGTACATTGGCGGTATGGCTTGGCCCATACCACCAATGTCATATTATGGCGAAAAGTAACGCCAGCCTGTTGGCAGTACTTATCTCCATTTTACCGCTGTCCGCCAGGGTTGTAATGAGGGTCTATATTTCTAGGCTTATTGGAGCTCCTTTTGGCTCTGATAGTTTCAATTGAAATAATGCTTTTACTTGTAGTTTAGAGGTACATTATCAATGATTCACTAGTTCAAATTGTAAGAAAACATGATTATAGTGAAAACACTATTCCCACCCCAGCCCTTAGTTTTAGTTCCCAATCCATGTAAGATGTATCTGTCACCTTAATACCAATTGGTCCTCACAACAAATCATAACTTGCCATTGGCTGACAATCAACGAAGATGTGTTTCAAGTTCTTTTGGGCTCTTCCACAGAATAGACATTTAAGCTATATGGAAAGGTGGGAGTTCCATTTCCTCATAGCTTAAAGAGTTTTAGCTGGCTAATTCTGAATCCTGTGAAGACTGTCAGTATCACAGATGCGGTGAGAACATCCAGTTAACTAATCATTCTCCCATATTTGCACAAAATACAATACTGAATATATGAAGATTTGTGGCCTTACGATTGATGAGGTGAACAACACTGAGTAGTTTTTCAAAGTTTTTTGCTACTATCCTCAAATATACTAAGATTGAAGGACCGAGGGTCTAGGAGAGTGCAGTGACCTTTTCTTTTTTGGGTACCAGCAAATAGCGGGAATAACAACACAACCTACTACTGGCACAGGAACCCTCTCTATGGCTCCCATGGTCAAAAGAGACATAACCTCCTTGCGGAGAAGTGCCAAGTGATCCTCCATTATGCGATAGTAGGTTGGTGACATGGATGAAGGGGTAGTATCAAAGGGAAGGGAGTAGCCCATTTGGACTTTTTGCAAAACCACCTGTCTGACGTGATGGTATGGCAGTGGAACAGGTGATTGCGAATCCTGCCTCCGACTGGTCCCTGATGGGACAGTGTCACACTGTGAAGATTTGGAGGTTGGTGGGGGGGTGGAGGGTGGGTGTTGGACTGGCTAGACCAGTGGCTCCCTTATCCACCCAGACATTGGATCCCACATTTTTGACCACGCAGAAGCTGGGCAGATGTGCGGCATGGTGGCTGGAGGGGAATGGACTTGGTTGAGCATCCATTTTGTAGCCATGAAATGGACGGAAAGCAGACTGAGGGGGGCGAGGGGCAGCTTCGAAGCCTAAGGTCCAGGCCGTAGCTCGGTACGCCTTAAAGCGCTTGTGCACTAAGTCTGCTTTGTCTCTGAAGAGACAGGTGCCATGAAAGGATGTGTCCATTAGACATGGATTGGACATCCCCGAAAAACCAGATGCCCTCAACCAGACGTGGTGTCTCAAGGCCACACTCGAAGCAACCTACCTGCCCAGAGAGTTAGTCGTATCCAGCCCACATCTAATCTTGAACTTAGCTGCATCTATCCTATCATCAATAGCTTGGGAGATAATGGCCCGAGCCTCCTCCGGGACCTGCGGTAGCACTTGCGCAGCCATGTCCCATAAAGTATGGGAGTAACGGCCCAAAAGGCATGCGATGTCCACAGACCGCATTACCAGGCTGGAGGAAGACAATACCTACTTCCCAAGGTGATCCAGTCTCTTGTATTCCCTATCCGGAAGTGCGAAAGGTAAAGTGCCAATGGACGTGTAGGCTTAGATAACCAAGCTCTCAGGAGCTTGTGTTGTGTCAGGAACACTGTGTCGTTAGGCACAGGCCTATGGTGGCGGGCTATTATCCTGTTCATAGGAGTCCTTGTGCTGGGTTTGAACCAGGTCCTCAGCAGGATATCAGTGAGGACTTTGTTGAAGGGTAAAAGGGGTTCAGAGGTGGAAGCCCCAGGTTGAAGGACCTCTGTCAGGAGGTCAGCCCTGACAGCCACTGCAGGCAGCTCGGACCTCTTCCGCTCTCTTCACCACCAATGACTAGGACGCCCCCTCCTCTGTAGCCATGGTAGGGGGAGAAAGCCTACCAGCGTCAGGGGAAATGTCCAGACCACTGGCTTCACCCATAGGGTTGTCAAGCTGGTATTCCAAAGGGTCCAGCAACCCCTCAAAACTCTCACCGTACCCCAACCCATAAGAGTAAGGGTCAGGATCCGACCTAGGAAGCAAGTCCCAGTCAAAGTCGGAATCGGCGTAGTGTGACGTCAGTCTGGCTCCGTGTAAGAGTCAGCAATGAGAATGGGATTGACGCCGTCCGTGGGCACAGGCGGTGTTAGGAGCATCGACGTCTGAACCATCATCGGGGAAGGTCGAGGTGGCACAACCAATGCCAGTTCGGATCTGGGAACAGATCCCTGGGTGCCTTCGGGAGCCATGGCAGAAGCCGCTGGTGTGGAACCTCAGGGGGCCCCTGCCAATCCCCTAGGGCCTCAAGGCGCTCCAGTGGAGCCAGACTGCCCAAAGATAAGGCGCATGACCTCGTAGAACTCCAGAAGTTGGGCAGGGGTGGCTCCGGCTCCCGAAAACTCGGGGAGGTTTGGGGTTGACCCAGAAGCAGGCTCTGAGGACAGAGGCCAAGAGCGACAACGCTCCTTTCCAGCATCTCATCAGCTGATCGACAGGGCGAAGACGAAGAACGCTTGCTCTTCTTCGACTTCCTCTTAGGCTTACACCAACGTCCCAAAAACTTGCAATGGGATGATGAAGAGTGGGGGATCCGTGACCAGTCTCAGGACCTTCCTTTCGACCGAGGCTGGGAACAATGTGGAGCTGAGCACTGGACTGCAAGTAACTTTAAGGACCGCTCCCTCAAAGCTTTCGGATTTATGGCCTGGCACTCGGAGCACAACTCTGGGTCGTGGTTGCGCTCCAAACACCAAAGACACATGAGATGTGGATCTGTCATGGACATCATCCGATGACAGGAGTCGCAAAGCTTAAATCCGGTCTTCTGTAATGACATCTCAAAGCATTAGAGTGTCAAAAGTTGAAAAGTCCAGTCAAAAAATGACTGTAAGGGTAGCTTTTCTTCGGATCTGCGTGAAGGCTGGTGCAGAAAAAAAAAGAAGTAACATCAGCGTGCCGAGGTGGTGCCTATATAGGTCCTGCAACGTCATATCCAGCAGACACGATGCCGACAACGGGCACAGGGCCGACAGGCGCCACCTGACAGCATGCAGGGTAACTGCTCGAGAACAATCTCCAGATCCAGACTGATGCCTGGGGGAAATTCAAAGGGTAAGGAATCTGCAACTAGAAGTCCCTATCAGATGTTTTCTTCAACAAGACAAATAAAAGTGCAGTTCCATAATGGTCAAGCTCAAGATACACAATACACAGTAATACCATACATATAGTTTTTATATAAGCAGTGAAGTGGCAGGAATGAAGGCAATTGTCTGATGATCATAAGTGGGTAGTCACACCGCAGAAACGGTCCCACCACTTTCCTCATATCTTATTAAATGTTTAGGGACACCCAGGTTTTAATACACTGATTCCTCCATTCTTGTGCAGGGATGCATGCCCATTCTCCATTCTCTAATGAAGGAGGCTTCCAGTGCCCTTCAATGTCAGGCAATGTCTTTTATGGCAACTAAAAGTCTTATAGTGAGTATCATCCTGTCCCTTGTTGCAGTCCTGGTCAGCTTGCACCTCTAGAAGTATGCATTTAGGGTTTGTCATAGGGATGCCCATCATTTGTAGCAAGAGATTGCAAATGTTCCAGTACTCGGCTATCACTGGGCATTCCCAAATCACAAGTCTAAAGAACCTGGGGTCTTGTGACAGCATGTGCAACAGAAGACGTGTTTCTCTGCAGGTAAAAGAGTCTGTCCAGGGTATAATAAATCCTATGAAAGTTCTGAAACTGAATGAGTCTCAGCTTTGCAGAGAAAGTTCCATTATTAAAGCGAAGAGTAGCAGGTACAGGGACATCTCTGTGGGGGTCCCCAGTTCAGTGGAAAAGGGGCATGACAGGGTGCAGTTTCTTCAGATGTGAGCCCCGGGGCAAGAACAGCAGTTTCGCATGTTCTGTAAATCTGGGCCAAAGTTAATTTTTTTCAAGCACCTGATGGAGAAACTGCCATGAGACAGAATCTAAAGCTTTTTCAAAGTCTCCTAATAGGAGGACCATGGGTTCTTTCAGCTTATCAAGGTTAGCTATAGTGGCATGAAGTGTTCTGATCCAGTGTCTAGCTCCCTGATGTGGCAGGAAGCCATTCTAGTCTCAGCCTATCAAGATGCGTATTATGTTGGAGACCATACCCGCGAGACCCTTGGCTAGGATCTTTACTGCTGTGTTTAATAAGGCAATGGAACTATATGAGGCGCAATATGTGGCAGAGGATTTTGGATCACTACAATTGTGCATTAGCAGAGATCCTCTGGACAGGAACAGGTTCTGAGAGCTTCCTGAAACATGGCACCTAGCACACCCACCATCTTCCTGGCATTATTTTTATAAAATTCCACTGGGAACCCATTCAGGCCTGGGATCTTCACAGAGGACATCGAAGCAACAGACCCCAAATCTCTTCTTCTATTACTAGCTGAGCAAGGACCCCTCTGCCATCATCCTGGAGCACTGCCAGTGGCAAATCTCGGTGGATAGGGATCTCTCTTTCTGCCTCCATTGCAAAGGCCTCAGCAATGCCCACAGCTATCAGGAACGTACCACGGATTGATCTCTAATCTAAGCTATTATTTTAAGTTTGGTGTCGCAGTTTGCTGCTCGGTAAATCATCATCCTGGTATTGTCACCCTGTTCGTACTTGTCTGTGCTACTTTTTGGGCAGCCGGATTTGTCTGCTTCCAATAGCTTCTATTTCAGAGAGGAGAATGCTACCTCATGCCTTCTACAAGCCCCACATCACCTCCCACCTCCATTTAAGAAGTCAGATCTTGGATCAAGGAATCAAGGCCACTGACGTCTTTGTCGTTGTGTCCATGGTGACCCACCATGGGGGCAATAATTTCGCCAATACAGTTGCCATAAGTGCTTCCCACATCATTATGAGTAAGGCGACCAAGGGCGCATTAAACTTTAAGTACATCGCAGTGTACTTCTGCAGCTTATCTGCAAAGTCACCATCTTGCAACTACCAGGGATTCACTGTCTTTAGTCCACCCCCCGGCCCCTTAAAGATGATCTCCACCAGGGAGTGGTTTGACAGTCTGGGCAGCATTTGAGCATGATGGACCCCCCAAATGTCTGAGACTGGGACAAAAAATCAGTCTAATGTAGAGCGAGAGTGATGTGCACCGGAGTAATAAGTAAAGGCCCCCTCTCAAGAGTAGCGAGTTCACCAGATATCGTTTAGACAGAGAAATCGGCCCACCCCAGCAAAATCATCTATCTAGCAAGAGGGTCGGAGAGCAAGATGTCTAGCATACTTTCGATGATAGAGTTTTAGTCTCCCCCTTTTTCACTAGCTTCCTGAGTGGGAAATCAAGGACCAGTTCCGATAAGCCTGCAGGGTACATTCAATTAGTGTAGGTGGAATACAGACACTCACAATTGACCATATAAAGCACTCTAATATGCCAGTCACTGCAATACAACAACCCAGGGTTTTATGCTGTACGTCTGTCACTGTGAATGGAAAGGATCTGTGTAAAAGGATGGCTACCCAATGGATCCCCTGGGGCACCTAGAGTGGTAGACCCTAGAGTATCCATGGCGGTCTAAAAGGTTAAGTTGTGTGAATAATAAGTGGGTTTCTTTCAAGACAAGAAGGTGCAGAGCATGCTTCTTAACATAAGCTGCAGAGCCCACTTCTTAGCATACTGCAGTGCGGCCACCCCCCTTCACCTTGTTAGTAAAGCCATTCACATTCCACGTGGGAATCCTTACTTTATCATGTGACCCCAGTGTGCTGGCAGTGTTGATCTTCTAGTGCAAGCTCAACCAAGTTACCAAGTCAAAGATTGCACTGAAGACAAACACCAGTAGTAACATAAACTATACTTCCCAACATGATGCATCTTTAACCCGGGCCCTTAACACAGGAACTTCAAAGAGGGCCAGTGACCAACCAAACCATGGGAACGTGTTATACCAGGCTATGACCTATGTCTGATTGTAGATATTTATAGGTGGAAAAGATCTGGGCCCAGCAGGGGTCTTGTATCCTTGAGAGGGAGCGGGCCAGACCCGGGGCACGAAGCTGCATCCCGGAGGACTATGGCCTTATGGTGTCTGCCCAGGTTCACACACTCCCACGCACTCGAGGGGAGTCAAAGAAAATGGCTTTGCCTTAGTGTAGTGCTTTACGTTTGGCAGGATACAGCAGCATATATTAAAGTTGCATTGCTCTAATTTTTTGGTTTACCTCCTCAAGGAATTTGCACCTTTGCTGTGCAGTCAGGGAAAATCCGCAGTTTGGAGGAGTCACACAATAGTTCCACCCGCTGATGGGCTACACTGAGGATCAAGTCACAATGGCCCTAATTTAGGACTTTGATAATCAGAGGTTTAGGCAATGCCACGGGAAGGGGATGAGGAGCCAGTGAGCAGTGGGCCCTCCCAAGGAAGAAACATGAAGACAACTTGTTCCCTGAAAGCCAAGATTTGAATGGGTCAGGAAGAAACCAGGCTGGGCTGAGACCCTCTCTAATCTCAGGGATGCCCACCAGGCAGAGGTTGTTCTGGCAGGTTCTGTTTTCATTGTCATTGACCCTCCGCTCCAACTGTGTGGTGATGTCCTGGATCTTTCTGAAGTTTTTGAAGGGTGATTCTGTCCTCAGTAGTTGATATTAAAGTCTCTGCCTCCTTGGTGCTGTCAGCTAAATTGCGGACATCCTGGTGTAGTAAGGACACCTTAATTCCAACTCTGCCAGTTTGGCCCTTCTAGTACCGACTCACCAGGATCAAGGGGAGGTAGGACGCACCAGTCCAATGTGATCCCCTCCTCATTGCGTCTTCAGGATGACAAAGGACAATCGTGGTTGGGTGAGGAGCCATTTAACTTGCAGCCATTATCTTGCCCCACCGACCCAGAAGTGTCTTTTCCAATCTTAAATCAAATGTACTTCTAGTCATAGGCATTCTGGCATTTATGTGCCACAGATTATTGTTGTATAAGTATTTCTAGTATAGGATCAATAATCATCTTAGGTCATTATCATGAACCAGCAAGGAGATAGCAATTCAAAAGCACCATTTCTAATGTCCCACAGCTTGCATTTCCCTGCAACCCAAGGTGCATGTTAGCATAGGCAGTCACAAATTACCCAATTTCACTATTTTTATTTCTAGATATCACAATTATTAACAGCCCCTGCGCCGACCCTCCAACCTTTAAAGCATGGACAACAATTGTTAAAAAAATTATACAATTCAAGACTCAGCTCTTGCCAAAAAAAGTTACTTAAATATTCAAGGCCCACATTGTGAATGTTGCCCAGCAATCCCACAACATTTCATGAGATATCAGAGGTAAAACTAAATCATTGTTGCTAAACTCTACTTTTTTTACTGCCTATGCAGGGTCACCAGTACTTGCAGCAACTGCATTTATGATTTCTCATTATCATTCACTGAATACAATCTGTGAATAGTCCTTCAGAGATGGCTTCTCACCATGCTTGGAGTCAGTGATATATTATTCCACCTTAATTATCTCTATGGAAATTGAAAAGCAATCAAAAGGTAGTTTTTGTCCACTGCTAGTGAGCCTGAAGACTCAAATCATCAGACCAGTGTTATAACACTTCAAATGTTACTTTCTTCTGATTACCCTCTCTAGGCATTTGAGCATAGCTCTCTGCTGTGGATTCACTTTATGTTATTTTTACCAGTTCTGCTCGCTAGAATCAAGTCTCATCACAACACATGCAGTCTTCAACATAGAGCACAACATGGTCAATAAACTGACTTCAGTACAAATGTACCTAAGTTATATTGCTATTTCAGGCAATCAGCTAAACAGCTAGCCTCCAATAAGGGAAAACAGGGAGGGTCAGTTATCAACTTGGAAAGTATACCCTCACTACTTTTCTCCACCAACAAGGGATGTGAACAACTGCATCGAAGTTAATAATAATAGGCAAATAGCAGAATTGCTGTGGTGTCTTAACCCCATTCTAGTCGGGATTTAGAGCATTCTTAGAAAGCTTTATTTGCTGTCTGATATCAGTTTTATAGACTCAACATTCCATCTGGAGGCCATTCCACCATGAAAAGATTGCTCATCATTATTAAAGGTCCATTTGTTTGCACAAAACTCTTTCTCCCTCTCTCTCTCTCTCTCTCTGAACCAAGTCACTTACCACCATGAACTCGGAGACTAAAGAAGCAATTTATGTCTACAACGATGATCGGACGGCATTCAATGGTGCTGAACCAGACAGTTGAAAAACAGCGTTGCAACCAGTCACCAGCCCAAGCTACAAATTCCTAGAGCAAGTTTTCGCAACCCTGCTCTCTGAACTCTTTCTTTCCTCAACCCTGCCCTAACTCTGCAAGTAAGTTATGTAATTCCCACCCCAGTCATAGGATCAGACTTCAAAACTCTACCTTTTGCCAGTCACTTTCCAGCAAACTAGTATTAATCAAAACAGTAAAAACCTAAGGAATTGAAGACATTCCTTACACTATTCCTGAGCATTACTCTACCTTCCTTACTCAGAAAACTAATTTAATTAAAATTAAACCAATAACTTTATTAAAACACAACTCAAGTTTGTATTTGCCTCTTGTTTCCTACTTAAACAACTTTAGTTCTCATCTTTCTTCTGCTGTTCTATAACATCTTTCTTCCATTTCTCTCATATGATCAGCAGTCTTTTGAAGCTTTTTCCGAATACTGTAAAGTTGTATGTGAACAGCACATATCATCAGAAGAATCTAGGCCACCTTGGGGGTACATTAAAGAAGTTTACTTTATCATTTAATTTGAAGTAAAAATTAATGAGTTGCTTACCATCCAAAATCTGTGTTTTAGCTCACAAAGTATGATACAAACACAGATTAAATGTCGGGAGATACAAAAGAACTCTGTCTACTAAGTAAACTAGAGCCCACTACCTTAATTAAGCTCACCTTTCACCTCTAAGGTGACCTGATTCTCTGCTTTGCCCAGGGTGTTAGTGGCCACACATGTGTAGACACCCTGGTCGTCCTTTCGGGTGATGATGATCTCCAAGCTTCCATTCTCATACACTCGATAATTGCCACCATCCAGTTTACTGGTCCGGCCATTCTTAAACCTCGAAAGAGAGAATAGGCACATGTGAACCAGAGGATAGTTTGTGGAATGTGGAAGAGCGTGACTCATTTCAGGAAAGTAGCTGATGAACAGAACTTGAGAAAGATGTGCATGGAGGTGGGTAAAAAAAGGCTTGACAGGAAAAGGGTGACACTAAATCAGCTCTGTTAATATCAGTTCTTACCAGCGCAGAACAGGAACAGGTGAACCAAAGAAAGGGCAGTCTAGTCGAGTCCGATTGTATTCAATTACTTTTATGAGTTGATTGCGAGGATTAAGCATTCGAGAGGGCACATCTAGGATAAACAGAAAACCAGAGAATGATCAGTATGGGCATAGCATTGACGGCAACCAGGCTTACTGCAGAAATTATCACCTGCATACTCTCACACAATTGAAAATAGATCAAGACACTAATATCTCATCTTCGAAGATCACTTCAAAGCTGTTAGGTATGCTATCGTTTTAGCCCACAAGCAATTTTAATGACTTATTTTAGTCCAGCAAACAACAAAGCAAATTATTTTTAACTTTGGCTCATGAGTGTATTCTTTGGAACATCAGAGTGTTAGAAAATACCAGCAGGCATACACTCACAAACACACATGCTTTTTTTACCTTCTCAATGAAAACAGGGCCTGAATCAGATAAGGCATAAATATTTCAAAACAGGGCGCTAACAAACGTTACACGGATTCCAGAAAAGATAGCCTTATGCACTTGAGAGCAATCAGGTCATTGTCTTCTGATATTGCTGGACCTCTCAGCTGCTTTCGACACAGTCAACATGCCACCCTCATCAAGCTTAGAGTCCCACATAGGCAATCCCTATCCTCCTCCAACCTTAGAGTCTCACTGGCAATTTCCTTCACTGGTTGTCCTCCTACTGTTCCAAATGACACCAGCTCATTCGTATAGGCACCTCCATGCCTGAAGAAAATTCACCAGTGGGGGCCCTAGTGTTCCATACGGTTCCCTGTGATCCTCAACCTGGACATGAGGCTCCCTTGGGGCTCGATACCCAGATAGCAACATCAAAATACACCAATATGCAAACAATACTCAACACCTACTTGAAAGTATTTTGTGCTCCAGATGTCTATCGTCTCAGATATTACCTGCATATCATCTAGACCTGAAAGCACCTACCTGAAGCACAAGCCCACCAAGATGGAAAAGCTGCCATTTACCAAGAAAATCTAGTAAGACATCGCACAAACCTGACTGAATTAAAGAATCTTGACAGTGACAAACCCAACTTTTAAATGAATGTCAAGCCATTTGGATTCTTCATGAACATCGACCTCACCCTCAAGGAACACATTGCCTAAAAGACAAAGACGGCCCTTCCTAGCACCAGCTCTGCCTTCTAAAGAAACAAAGGGCCTGATTACGACCTTGGTGGATGGGATACTCTGTTACAAACATGACGGATATCCCGCCCTCCGAATTACAAGTTCCATTATATGCTATAGAACTTGTAAAACGGCGGGCGGGATATCCATCACGTTTGAGACAGAGTATCCAATCCACCAAGGTCATAATCAGGCCCAACGTTTCCTTCCAGAAGATAAATTCAGAACTGCTGTTCAAACCCTCATTCTCTTGCATCTTGATGATGATCCCTGTTCCGTGGCCTCCTAGACTCTACATTGCCCCTCCCCCCTTAAAGGCATACTACACACCATGGCATCTCTCATCCAGGGCCTGTAGAAGAAGTATGATCACATCACCCCCATCTTGATGGAACTCCCCTGGCTCCCAATGTGAATCTACATCATCTTCAAATCCAACTGTATGATTTAGAAAGCCATTACTACTAACAGCCCCTACTTACGCTGCAGACAAGCTCAACAACTCTGGTGGCTCTGGACACATCTGCAGCCACTGCAACATCAGACTGAAGACTTAGAAGTGTAAAAAACAACAAAAAAAAGGCATTTAGGCCTTTTTGTCATCCATGCACCCAGGATCTGGAACAACATTGCCATATCCATCAGGACCGCCTAAGCACTGCTCCGATTTATGAAAGAGTTGAAGATGCAACTCTTTAAAAAATATACCTCATAACGCAGTAATAGCTCCCCTTTGCTCCCAGAACCCTGATGTATATCGAGTGATCTGATATAGCCAGATCACTCAATATGCTTGCCATTTACCCTGTACAGTGCTCTTTTGCCTTTTAAAATGGTTTGTGCTATGCAATTACCACGTATATAAATAGGTAACATGAATATGAATCAATTTATGGTGGATACAAAGGCTAGCCCCTTCATATTTTCTAAAGAAACCTGCCATTTCCAAAAGGGATATGATTTGAGGGTTACAAATGTTCATTTTAAGACATTCAATTAAATTAACTAACTATGCTCAATCTCAAAATGTAACACTAGTTAGGATGTTACATGGGCCAAGCACAGATGTTAAAAAGCAGGGTAATGGAGTATCTGGATTCTTGTAAAGGTATTGACTGCACAGGATTTTGAAATAAGGAGTCTGAGAGAAGTGAAGTAGATTTCATTTCGATGCTAGTCTGACTTAGGTTAGGGCTTTGAGATCCTGTCTTTTCTCATTACCTCAAGGATCATGGACATTGGAGAAAAAGCTTTAGGAATTATTATATGAGAAAATATCTAAGAAGATCATTCCTCTTCTAGCTCAAATACCCAGCGTTTTCCAGCAAGATGTTTTGCTCCTTGCTTGATTCAGTTTTACATTGTCTGTACTGTCTGCAAATCTGCCATGACTTGTTCCAAATAAGGAAGAAATAATTTTAGGTCTATTCTGACTGCCTAATAGTAGAAGAATCATCTTTTTAGAGTACTCTGAAAATGGCCCACGTACCAGCGTAGGCACCAAAATGGGGATGCCAATGCCAATAAGTCTGTTAAGAAAGTGTTCCTCTTTTGTATCCGTTTCTGGTGAGTTTAAATTTCTCTCCAATTAACGTGAACAAACTCTGTGTACTGATTGTGGGAAATCATCCTTACGCGTAAAGTAAGCACTTTAATCAGCCCACTTAATGCCTGGGACAACTAGATCCAGCATTGCCTATTTGATTGTTTCATTTCTGGTACCCATATGTTCAAAGCTCACATCACATCACGGTTTGTTTACTCGAAATTTAGATGCATATGTCTACTACGATAGTACCTTGGCATGAGGCAGTCCCTTCATTTTCCCTAGCTCCCAACAACATTTTGACACCAAAAACAAGGTTGTCTGGCATTAAAGATACGCATGCAGAATTTGAAACTGCTAGATGGAGAGTCTGACACACACAGATATTGGGAACAAGACTGCTAAATTGTAAAAATTTGTGACTGAGGAGGTTGAAGGAGTAGATTTCGGGTCAAATGAATCGAGATGGGAATGAGTCACCCACTGGTACCTCTTGCCACAAACAGTCTCTGATTATGATTTAGGAGTATTCTTTCTGTGTGACACAAAAATAAGAACCACTTTAGCTTTGACTTAGTGGCACTTCAGAACGCTAGGAGAAAACTACTGAACTGAGAGTAATGGAGCCGTGGAAGAGCGTAGTTCATTTCTGTCTCCACAAAAAAAAAAAGTGTCCACTGCTGTGAATTATACTCTATGCAAATTGATGCAAGTGTAGCACGCTGAACATGTATTACGCAAATCAGTGTTGTACAAGCAAGCACTGATAAAGCCATAGGTTACTGATTTAGGGGGTCATTATGACCCTGGCAGTCCTGCCCCGCCACGCCGGCGGTGGCGGCCAGACCGTCGACAACATGGCGGTGCAGGACCACCAAATTATGACCGCTGCAGTGCCGCCTGTGCCACCAGGGGTTTGGGACCTCCTGGCCGAAGGTTGACCACCTTTGACTCGGCTGTCCACCTAACCACACCCGCGGTATAATGAGTATCCTTACCACCAGGGACTCCGTGGCGGAAGCCCCGCCATGAAATCCCTGGCGCCACTACAGGACACCCCAATACCCCATCTCTGTAGGCACCTCCTCCACCCCCGACCCCATCAGGAACCCCCAACCCCCCAAGCAGTGCCGCCGCCCCTCCCCCAATCCCTGTACTAATCCCCGCTCCCCATCCCCGTACTGGCTCCCCACGATCCACACACACACCACACATACAGACATCCACACACACATCCACACATGCATACATACACACACACACACATCTACGCTCACTCATTCACACACACATGGTCACAACACTCCTCACCCCCCAGCATACACGCATTCGCACAAGTACACAGACACTTGCACACAACACCACCCCACACCCCTCCATTAACACACATGCCCATTCACGCACACAATACTCAACACTCCCCCTCCCCTGTCGGTCGATCACCTTACCTGGTGGTCATCCGAGAGGGAAGGGGATCTATGAGGCCTTCTCCGCCGGCACCGCCCCGTCACCACAACACTGCCACTCCGATTACAAAGTTGTAATACAGCGGGCAGTGTTGTGACGACGTGGTGGTGCCAGCGGAGCAACGACCACTAGACCGCCAGCCACCACTATGGCTGCTGGTGGCTCTCCACCCAATTTATTGCAGAGAGCTGCCAGGAGTCATAATATGGCCGTCTCAAGACCGCCATCACTGGCGGTCTCCTGGTGGGCGTGACTTCGGCTGTCAACTGTTTTTGACCGCCGAAGTCATAATGAGGGCCTTAGTGTTTTAAAAAACATTTTCTCAAACTTCACTGCTAAAAATAGAAAGGTGCATCTTGGGCAGCAGAATTGTAAGCTTCCCTGAACACCGAAGAGGTGGTTTAACAGAAGCAGTAATGATTAGTGTGGTTTTACACATGCACACAGAATAGCCATAGCATGTGTAGCTGCTGCACACACTTATGTGCACACTCTCAAGAGGTATATGTGCAACTGCAAAATACAGCCATCCCTCACATTCCGAACAGGTACAACCTGAAGAACAAGTTACTTACCTTTGGTAATGCTCTTTCTGGTAGATATTCTATATAACTGCAGATTCCTCTGCCACTGAGTATTCCACAAGTGTTTGACTGGATCAAGAAAATCTTGTGCAGTACCCCTACGTACCACCAGGTGGTACAGTGCAGCTGCACAGTGACTGCATTGTGTGGAGCCCTTTATAGGTGCCAACCATATGCGCTTAGATCACTTGCTTTCTGGATTCCCTGAGTCCGCAGATACAGAGCCCAGTCATCAATTCACAACTGAGCCCTTTGCTGTAAACTAAGCTGGGATCTTTTTAGGAGAAAAGTCCACTCAGGGAGTTTGGTATGGTCGGTGTGTAATCTGCAGTTGGAGTCTCTTCCGAAGTAAAGTAACTTGTTCTTCTGAAAGAGTATTCTAACCGCAGAGTCCTCACTTTTTAAATGGATACTGAAGTAGTACACCTCAGGAGGTGTGTCTGTGAACTGCTTCAGACCATAAAATCCTGTAGAACAGAGAGAACAAAGTGCCTCTATGAACATCCCTGGCTGCCCAAACAATATTGCTTTGTCAATGTATGGAAGGACTCCCACGTAGCTACTTGCCAAATGTCCAGGACAGACAATCTGCATGTCAACGCAGTGGTATCACCCTTAGCTCTGGTGGAGTGAGCCTGTAACCCTTTCAGAGGCTGTTTTTTTGCTACTGCATAGCAGAGCTTAATGAACAGTATGATCCAGTGAGAGATGGACCTTTTGTGCAGTGCCTTGCCTTTCTTGTCTCTGGTGAATCCAATAAAGAGCTGATCATTCCCCAAGTGTTCTCTGGCAATATCAATATAGAAACTTAAGTGCCCTCTTCGGGTCCAACCTATGGAGTCTTTCCTCCTCCATAGAGGGGTTAGACGGAGCAAGAAATGCCAAAAGAGTGATGTTCTGATATGGAAGGAAGGATGGTTGAGATCGCAGAACAGCCTGCAGGGGTTGAAAGTGATGTGAGATGGACCGACTGACAGTGCCTTAAATTTGTTCACCTACTGAGCCTTGTTATGGCGACCATAAAGACTATCAAGGGGAAGGGGATTGAGAGGACAGCGGTGTAAAGGCTCAGCGGGTGCACAAATGAGGAATGCAAGGTGTAAACTCAAGTCGGATTGGGGCATAATAAACAGAGAAGGAGGATACATGTATTGTAACCCTTTGAGGAAAAGCATCACAACCAGTGACTTAAACAAGCACTGGTCCAGTAACTGTAAAAAGCAGAGAGAGACAGTGCACAAAACAAGGCCTTGCTGGGCTATAGACAAAACAAACAACAGCACATCAAACGGAGCTTAGAATGAAGTTGGTCAATCTGCAGAGAACTGTCGAAAACCTGTCTCAATAGCAGGCAGAATTGGTGGAGCAGCACCTGGCTGCTAGAATGACATCAACAACCTCATAAGGAAAGTCAAAGGAGTTGGAAATAAGCATCCTGCAGGCCCAGCGCTACCATCCATTCTCCAGGGTGGATACCAGACAAGACCTAGGTGAGAGTGTGCATCCTGAATTTGCTATTTTAGCAGGAAGGCATTCAGAGGGAGTAGATCTATGAAGGAGTGGAGGCCTCCATCCTTCTTTGGCACTAGGAAGTACTAGGCAAAACAACTACCACCGACTTTTGGTGTAGGCTTCCTCTATAAGGTTCCTTTGGTCAGAAGAGCCAGCACTTCTGGTTGCAGCAGTGACAAGTGGTCCTCCATTAGCCAGTCTGTGGATGGTGGAATGGGCGGTGGGGTATCGAGGAATGGTTAGGTGTAAACCCGCTGAACAACTTGCAGGACTCACTTGTTCGAAGTTAATGCCTGCCTTAAAGGGAAAAATGTTGGTTTCTGCCTTCAACATAGTAAGTGGTTGTGTGTCGTCAAGAGCATGCTAAAGTGTCTTGGGGGTGGCAGCACCTGGAGGGGCAGAAGACTGGGCAGCACGCACTGGCTTTGATGTCCATGTGGTTACTGTAGCCATGAAAAGGACAGAGAGATTGCTTAACTGGCTGGCGATATTGAAAGTCTTGATCATAGCCACGGAAGAGGTGAACATGTTGATGCGGCTGGCACAGAGGTGGGGAAATGCCAAATGTGTGCACCTCGGCCCTGTTATCCTCAAAACACCTCAAGGCCGAGTCTGCTTTGGCCTTAAAAAGACAAACCACCAAATGGCATGTTCATAAGACTGGCTTTGATGTCATCTGAAAATCCAGTGGATCACATCCAGCCACGCTTGCAAAGGGACACACTAGTGCCTATGGCTCTACTAAGAAGGTCTATGGCATCTAGACAGCAGCGAATAGTGAACTTGGCCACATCATGGGTGTCCTTCATAGAGAGGGTGGTACGAGCCTCCTTTCTAGATACATACGCAATACCAGATCTACTGAGTCCCGGAAGAAGTGAAAATTGTAGCCTAAAAGGAAGCTGCCATTCACTGAGCGAAGGACTAAACTTGTTGATGTACAGAACCACTGACCGAAGACCTCTATCCTCTTTGATTCCCTGTCAGGGGGAGTAGTAAGGAACCTTGCACCACAAGGCTCTATGGAGTAACCTTGCACCAGAAGGCTCCCTGAAGTAGGGTGCAGGGTGAGAAAGTCTGGGTCACCTGGGGCAGGGTGATGGCACCTGGCAATCTACTGATTGACAGAGAACTTGAACAGGCCTTAACTCTAGTCCCCAAAAGTGCCTCAATAAACAGAAGAAATGGTGAGTCCTTACCTATTTGACCAGGCTGAAGCACTTTGGTTAAGACATTGCTCATTTTGTCTTGAATGGTGAGCTGAAGGTCAAGAACCTCTGCACAACCATTACAAAGGAAACACTTTCTTTTGTGACAGTGTCCGGAGGTGAAAATATCATACTTGCAGGGAAGTTTCCAGACCACTGGCATCCTGGAGATCTTCATACCCAGTTATTCTTGGTAAAAGGCTGGGTAAACTCTCCCACAACATCACAGCCACCACTGTCAGAATCTGTGCCAAATAATTCAAGGAGGGCATGAGCTTTTCCTGAGGGCAAGGGCACTGTATTGGAAACAAAGGGGTAGCTAAATGGATGTGGCTCAGTCAAGGAAGTACATGGCCTCGAGGTCGGAGTTGCTTAATTTCGGAGTTGGACAGCATTATGGGTTGCCTGTCATTGTCGACTGTGCTAGTGGGTCGTGTTCCGACAAGGGTTGTGATGGACAGGGAGCTGGTGCTAAGGTTGGTGCAGAATCTAGAGTGAATTCAGATGGCCCAACCGCTACCTAGGGAGGACCCACCAAAGGGAGGCCTCTCAGCTCCTTAGGGCTTGCAGGTGCACCAAAGGGAGCCAGTAACATGCAAAAACAAAATCACAGCCATGGCTTCACAGAATTCCTCAATTTGCTGTGGCATCGCCAACAGCCCTAGGATTTAAGGCTTCTCTGGGACAAGGGTTGAGCTTGAATCTGAAGGGCAAATTGTGCTTTCTTAGTCGACTGAGTGGCAGGACCGGACCTTGTCCATCGTGAACTTCTTGTGCTTCTACTTTGACTTACCCTAGGATATGGATCTCGATAATGATCTGACGTGGGAACGACCTCAGAAGCAGGACTGTCTTTTGGATCTCGACCAGTCACGAAGTGGAGTCTTGCTTTGCTTTCTGATCCCAAACGGCCTTGGGTTGCATAAAGAGGCATTTTCTACTGGCCTTGAAGTTGTGGTTCAAATCCAGACACCAAAGGCAAACCATGTGGGGGTCTGTGGCAGATATTTGTTGCGAAATTCCCTACAAGGTTTAAGCCCTCTAGACTTGCGAGGCGATTATTCACATCTACTGGCATAGAAAGAAAGGAACTAACGTCCGTGCACTTGGGAGGTTCCTATATATGGCTCTGCATGTCACTCCCAGAGTGAACGACAGTGCAGAGGAGCCGTACAACGCCATCTGGTCACGAGCAGTGGTACTGTTCAAGGTTTTACAGATCAAGTCTTATGTCTGGAAAGCTTATAAAAGGTGAAGAATCTGTGATTAGAAGTCTATATCTGAAAAGAAGTGCTTCAAAATCTCCTCACACATAGAACAAGGGCAGCATGTACAACAGCATTTTGGTCTTCCTTCACAACCAGCACAGCAAAAGCTGTAAACTTTACTAACACACGCATTCAGCACACAAAGCAACTGCACAATCTTCCTTCAGATTCATAGAAATAGTTCACCATGAAAGCAGCGGGGCAAACCTCTATTACACACACAATCTCCACAGAATCAGAAAAATCAATGCCTGTATATTCTTCTCTGCCAAAGGCACACAACTGACACAACCAGGAAGCAGCTGTCCAAACTCTCCATACACACAAACATGCATATACACACTACAAGTAAAATGCAGGCAACATCATTACAAGCTTTCCCCATATTCACATCATAAGTATAGAACACAATTCTGCAACGCTCCTGTAGGCCATGTGCATCCATAGAGAAGGCAGCAGAAGTTTCTCATGACCTACCCTGTTTCTCCACAATTAGATATTGCTTCCTCTTTTTCACTAATGCCAGCCAGTCCAACATCCCCACCTAAAACTTTGACCACCTATACCCTGTGACCCACAAATACCAAATAGCATCACTTACATCACTATTCATGCTGAATATTTCACAACCGCTTTCATCCTGCACCTATGCTACCTACAATCTATCGCCAAAGCCTTACCTACATGCAATCCACCACCAATTGCCTCACTTACATATTACAGTACTCCACACAATACCACTTTAACCCTAAATCAACCCTTTGTATCATCTACAATTACGCATACACCACCACATACAGTAACTCATCATGCACTACCATGCCACAAACACTAACATTTAGTTACAGCACCACACTTAGCTATTCTTTTAAGATGTGTTGTGAAACTGGTTGTTTCATTTGAATGCTTTCAAATATCTTATATTCAAATAAATAGTTACCTTGGTTTCAAAAACGTTTACTTGATTGAGCATTGATACGATTGTTCTAAGAAGGCTAACTGATGATTGCCGCCACGTTGAAGGGAAATAGCAAACTGTTACGTAGTACATTTCTGCCAATGCAAGATATACTAGATCACTATTTGAAAAGAAAAAGTGTTTCTAATCTGATTTCCAATAAATTTAAAACTGTATTCTGGTATACCGGGACTAAGGGGTTTGGAAAGATTGTATCACTTCTCTTTTAAAAAGAGAAAAGGATGCAGGTAAGTCTTTTAGATATGCACCATATTCATTACAAAGGATTTTTTTACACTCCCTAAGTAAAGGAATTGCTACAGTGCCAGTTAGGAGCTTTTATTTTGATGACATCATATGGCCTGATTTAGAGTTGAAAAGGCAGAATTTACTGCATCAAGATGGCGGAGAACAACACCTCTACCATCTTGAGGGACCTCTGTCTGCCAAATTTAGAGCTGTCAGCCAGACCTGTGGACAAGACTCTACCTTGACAGGAACCACCATCATGGTGATTTTGGAAGACAATCCTGTCAGCTTAGATGGCGAACCGTCAAAATTTTCAAAAGTTTTTTCTCAAAAACAAACTCATAAAACAGGAGTTTGTTTCTGAAAAGGAAAAAACAAATGGCCTCTCCACAGACTGCATTTTCTCCCAGAGTGAGAGGTCATTATTGTTCATGTCCTGTCCCTTACCAAAAGTTCTTCCTGGAAGTGACAGACAGGAAAATAAAGACTTTCCACTTTCCACCGTAAATAGGGTTCATAGTATAAAGTCTATCCTCTTATGGCCCCTACTGGCAAAGGTATACAAAAAAGTGATGGGTGGAATGATTGAATTCATCTCAGCCACTGGTAATTACTCAGATGGGGTTCCAACGCATCGTTATTTTGCTCACCATGTTACCTCAGTTTGGACATAAACGTATGAATATCAGTCTTGCCCCTGCTCCAATGGGAACAGTCCAGTCCCAACTGCCAAGCCAGGTCCACCCAGAACCTGAACACAAACAACCCAGGACCGGTTTCACCCTAGTTAGAGATCATCAGCCAAGTATTGCTTGGTCCCAGTGAGACAGAAGTGGGCCTCAGGGCATACCGCACCATTTAGGGCAATAAACAAAAGTATACAAATAGGATGGTGGATGGAATACTTGAATTCATCTCAGCCACTGGTATTTACTTGGGGCCAAATCTCAATACATTGTTATTTTGCACACCATACCACCTCAGTTTGGACCCAGCTATATGCAAATCAGTCTTGACCATGCTCCACTGGGAAGAGCCCAGTTCCAACTGCCAAGCCAGGTCCTCCCTGAACTAGACCACAAACAACACAGGACCGGTTTCACCCTAGTTAGGGTTCATCACGCAGGTATAGCTTAGTTCCAGTAACAGTGTGCACGGGACCCATGACTGGGCACACCCATAGCACTTAGTACAACTAACAGTTGTATACCGAAAGAATGACGGATGGAATACTTGAATTAATCGCAGGTACTGGTAATTACTTGGGGCGGGCTCACAATCCGTTTTTTTGCACATCATACCACCTTAGTTTAGACCCAGCTATGTGCAAATTGGTCTTGACCATACTCCAACGTGAACAGTCCAGCTTGAACTACAGAACAGATCCTTCCTGAACTGTAACACAAGCAACTCAGGACAGGTTGTACCCCAATTAGGGCTCATCAGCCAGGTATAGCTTGGTTCCAATGAGATAGTGTGCACTGGACCCATGTCATGGCACACCTGTCCCACTTAGGGCGGCAAAGAAAAGTATACAAAAAAGTAATGGACTGAATGCTTGAATTAATCTCAGCCACTGGTAGTTACTCTGGACTTATCCTAATTCACTGTTATTTTGCACACCATGTCAGCTCAGTTTGGACCCAGCTATATGCAAATGAGTGTTGGGATGCAGCCTGGGCGATTGCTAGACGCAGAGATTGATCCCAGCATTCCATCTATCACCTTGTTGTTGTTGCAGTTAATGCCTTAAGAGCAACGGGTATGCCCAGACATAGGTTCTGTGTTCACTGGTCCACTGGAATCAAGCTATACCTGGCTGATTAGGCCTCATCAGGGAAAAATTGGTCCTAAGTTGTTTGTATTCCAAATCAGGGAAGGCTTGGACTCTCAATTTTTGCTGTACTGTTCCCATGGGAGGAGGGTCACGACTGATTTGCATATGGGTGGGTCCAAACTGAGGTGGCATTGTCGGAGAAAAACGATGGCTTGAGATGAGGCCCTGAGTGACTGCCAGTAACTGAGATTAATTCAAGCATGCCATCCATCACTTTGTTGCAGGCGTGGCCCCTACTGAGTCAGGTTCTCAGAAGAAGTAGTCATTAAAAGGGGGGCTCCAATGACTGAATATTTACAGTCCACCCAATACTAAATGAGGCAGGTAGACCAAGGGTTTAGTAGTTTTGAAAAGAAATGAAATCAAATTTATAAAGCATACAAGTACCCTGAAGCGTCAAGGGGCTAGAGACCCAAAACAAGCTTTTCCCAGGAACATAAAACAGGTTAGAGCAAGAGAAACTACCAGGAGACTCTCAATGGGGGAAGAGCCAGGTTTTAGGGCTCTTTCTAAATAGTAAATGGTTATCTAGTCCTGATATGTGACGAGAAGGAGAGTTCCAGAGCTGAGCTGTCCAAAGGACCCAAGAGCTCCCTTCCCATCTAGCTTTCCGAAATGTAGGAAAGATCAGCTGTTTCATATAAGCTGAACGTAATGGGCTAGCTGGATGGTACCACAGAAATTTAGACCGAAAATTAGGGTCCCTGACAAAGCAGAGTGCAATGAGCTATACAACAAGCTTTCAGAGAAATTCTTTGCTTAATATGGAGCCAGTGAAATTATTTAAGATCCTCCAATACTGATTTAAATTATAGAAATATTCAAGATGAGACTGCAGCAGCATTTTGTACAGTTTAGTTTTATTAATGAACTCTACTTGATGTTGAGAAATAAAGAGCTGCAGTGGCACACACTAGAGGAGATTAAGGCAACATTAACAGTTTTCCGCACCAACTCTGGAATAAAGGGGAAGATTTTCTTAAGGGACCAAATTATGTTAAAACAGGAAGAGACCATGGGCTGACATAAGTATTGAAAGAGAGATGTTCGTCAAACATCTCCCCCATATTTTTAGCAACCTTCTTAGGGGCTGAAGGTGAGCCTAAGACAGAGGGCCACCAGTTCTAGGACCAAAATGAAAAATGGTAACCAAAGAAGAGAATCTTAGTTTTATCAGAATGAAGCTTTAATGTGTGGTCCTTCATCTGCTTACTGATTGCTAATATTCAGTTGGTATATGGCATCTTCGTGATCAGAACAATAACCTGAGTATCATCGTCACAGGATAATACCATAAGGCCAAAAGATTGAATGAGCTTGACAAAAGGAGTGATATATAGATTAAATAAGGTGTGGGGGGCTCAGGGATGAGCCCTGAGACACCCCGCACGGTAGTGAAAAAGGCTTGAAGGTGAATTGCCCACATCTAACCATCTGAGTTCTTTCAGAAAGAAAAGACCTAATTATATTAAGGGGCTCTGCTCTCGATCCCCATCTGAGTAAGACATGATATCAGAAGGGAAGGAGACAGAGTACTGAATGCTGCAGACAAACCTAACATAATGAGCACAGAACCCCCTCTGGTGTTCACAATAGCACTGATGTTAATGACTGGTGCCATTAATGCAGATTCAGTGCTGTGCCCTCTCCTAAATCCTATTTGGGACTGGTCTAGAACATCATGGCGCTCATAACGTACTGACCCAGTTGTTTTTAGCAGGAAAGAGCAAAAGCAATATAGGGCAATATTTCTTCAAAACCTTCACATGCAGACTGGACTTTTTAGAAAGAGGGATTACTTTTGCTTACTTCCACACTTTGGGGAAGCAACCAGAGGTAATTGTAGCAATAGGAAGCTGGGGAGCTACTGTCTCAGAAACTGAATTTTGGAAACTTGGTGGACAGGGGTCTAGGGAAATCCCAACTCAGGCCCATATTTATACTTTTTGACGCAAACCAGCGCCGGCGCTGGTTTGCATAAAAAATGTGCCGCACCGGGCGGGCGCCTTATTATTGGATTGACGTTAGCTGGCGCTGCGGGCTGGTCAGAGTAAACAAAAATGACTAACCACGCAGCGCCGGCGTAGGGAAAAATGGGGGTTGTGAGTCAAAAAATGGTGCAAGCCAGGTTAGAGCCAAAAATCGTTTTTGATGCACAACCCCCATTGAAATGACTCTTGTCTTAGCAAAGACAGGCGTCATGCCCCCTTGCCCAATGGCCATGCCCAGGGGACTTCTGTCCCTTGGGCATGGCTATTGGGCACAGTGGCATGTAGGGGGGCCAAAGTTAGGCCCCCCTATGCCACTTCAAAAAAATAAAAAATTATACTTACCTCTGCTTACCTGGGATGGGTCCCCCCATCCATGGTTGTCCTCCAGGGGTGGTTGGGGGTGGCAGGGGGTGTCCCTTGGGGCAGGGAAGGGCACCTCTGGACTCCTTCCACGGTCATAGACCATGGAAGTGAGCCCACAGGCCCCTTAACGCCTGCCCTCACCCAGGTGCCATTTTTTAAGGCCAGTCCCCTCCTGTGCGTCAAAATGACACTTGAGTATAAATAAGGCGCACAGGGCTTAAAGTCATTTTTTGGACGGGAACACCTACCTTATATGTCATTAACGCAAGGCGGTTTCCCACATCCAGAAAATGACACACACAGAGGAATTTTGACTTTGCGGGGTCGGGCGTCATAGTATAAATATGGTGTTAGGTTTGCGCCTACGCAAATTCGGCGCAGACAGAGTATAAATATGCCCCTTATTTTTTAGCATAAGAGCCTCAACTTGAGGGACAGAGAGAAGAGAAAAGGAAGATAGCAAGAGGGATTTGTTTGACTCACAGGGAGCAGAAGAGACTGAACTAGCTGGAGGTTCCAAGACAGGTGGAGATGTAGAAAGAGTGTGAGTATTCCAATTGACTGTCCCGAGTGAGTATAAGAGACATTCTTTTGTGTCCTATCTAGAGAATTAGAAATTTCAGAGAGGATATAACTGATTTTTCTACCAAAAATATGGCTACATTGTCACAAAAAAATTGTGATAATTCTGTGGCTGCTGGTGCTTTCGAATCAGAGAACAGAATGACAATGTTAAACAATTCTTTTGTGGGATTTTGAGCATTCATAATTTTAGATGTATAAAAGGTCGATATTTCCTTGCAAATGCCCCGTTTGTACTTGTGAATTAAGGACCTATAGGTTATTTTTTGCAGGAGTTTGTGCTCTTGTTTATGACACCTTTGTATCAGTAATTTGAGGCTGTCAGAAAATGAAGGGACAGAAGGTTTCTCCCAACGCTGAATACACTTTTAAAATAGAGCTACAATATCACAGCAGTTTACAAGCCACTTCTCATAATGAACAGCAGTCACCTCGGGATCCAAATGAGTCACAAACCCAGTGGACATCAAATCATAATTGAACTTGTCCACGTCCATCAGTTTCCAATCCCTGAGCTAAGGGCACAAGTCCTCAAAAAGAAGTGGGGAGACTAACCAAGTCAGACAGTATCCAAGTGACATCGTGGTGCGTGACATCAAAGTGCATGACATCGCACGTGGCATCACAGGAAGTGGCATCACAAATAATGACCTCACAGGAAGTGACATTACAAAAAGTAACATTAGATTTTAAGAACTCACACATTTGTTTGGCCGGTTTATCAGGGGTACATTTGAGAACACACAATATTTAGCAAATGAGATTCTGTGTTGGAGTTGTGGCAAAACAGTGATGCAATCCTAAAACCAAATCAGGGCCTCAACTTATCCATTCGTTTTTTTAAACTCTGCCACAAAGAAATCGGCAACAAGGAGAAATGTTGCAGTATGTCTGTTCTGTTTAACTGTTGGCAAAGCCTGCTTTTTAAAATATCTTAAGGGGTTAAGGCACCTGCTGCAGAGATCTTTGTGTGCACAGTAAATCTCAGGGAACAATAATAATAGTAAGATAACTCTGGAAGTTTATGCACTTGATGGCGAGATATGTGTTTTGTTTAGTCCCGGTTTTGAATCAAAGTAACATATAACATAGATAACATAATATGTCTTCTGCAAAGCACATCAGGTAATACACAGATGACAGATTTATATTTCATGCAGTTAGGTAAGTGGATTACTGCTTTTCACATAGAAATCCTTTTGTTACTTGTAGTGCATAAATTGTAATCTTTTTATTATAGCACAGTGAGCTATGAAGGACATGTGACTCCTAAACTTTGCTAAAACTCAGGGTCATATGTAGCAAATCCTGTACCTTAATTTACACACATCTGATATACTATCAATGTATAATGTGTATGTGTGATGCAAATTGCTCTGACACACTAGACTGGGATGAGTAGCACTATTAAAGAAATAAAACAAAATAGTAGTATTTAAATTGTTATTTGTGTAAATACTGGGATAGACCAACATATCTGTGACTGAATAAATTCAAAAAAATGCCTCTCGTAAGTATCTGAGAAGTATTAAACTGTGAGCCTTTGTTTCCTCTCCATTTTATTTGCAGCTAGGTGTGAGAATCCAGGTAGCCAGGACACTCAATCAAAAGAAGGCCTGCTGGCCCCTTAACTTTGGCCTTTGTTTTGGGGTCCAGCTGGAATTTAAAAAACCAAAGCCCCTTCACCAGCACATTGCTGTTCAGAATGAAACCAAACAACATGCAGGTGCCGCTGAATGTGTCCCGGTGTCTGAAAAATACACCAGGATGAGCTCAGCATATTTGTGTGGTGCCCAACTTCTTGGCGGGGTAGGCAACATCCACCATGTGAAACGAGTGGGTGGGTGCCCTCTACCTGCGCATATCCTTGACTTGTGCCATGCCTGAGCATGGCCTTATCCAAAGGGGAAATACCAATATTTTTCGATCCAGCCAAATTGACTAAAAAGCCAACTGCACTATGGTCAGCCCAGAGCAGGGGGAGTACTGCATCAACCTTAAGCGAGGGATTATTAGTGAAAATCCTATCCTGAAGTGTCCCGATAAGTGAGTACTCTGTTGCGATTTCTATGGACTACCTTGTCTGCCAAACTCTACATCAGATCCTTAGTCCAGTCTTCAGAGTTCCTCTCCTTTCTGAGAAGTCTCAAACAACAGGTACTGCCTTACTGACTTTAGTCCTCTTGAACTATTGGACTAGCTTCTACCAGGAGTTCCCAAAGCACCCAATTCTCCAATTAAAGTCTACATTATGCTACGACCGGTGACACACAGCGTATCAATGTATTGTTTGTTTTGACTCTTTTTTTCATTACATAAGACTCTTTATGAGATTCACCTATGTTTTCTATTCATTTTGGCCACAGATTCAGTGAAAATTTTGAAAAGGATACTGCCGGCTTTGCCATTTCAATTCAGACAACCATCCTTTGGAATTACTGAAATCCCTACATGAAGAACACAGCTATATAATTCACTACAGCAAAATACCTACAGCGTCTGCTCCGACCAAGGAAACCTCCCAGTGTTGCGGCAGTTCTCCCGCGGGTCGGAGCTTCCTTCGGCAGTCGCGCTTAGAGGAAAACAATGTAGCGGTATTTTAGCAACATTGTGCCGACTCGCGTTGCTTCACCTGCTCCCTCCTTTCTTGGGGATGACTGTCCCAGGACTCTCAGGAGGGGCGGCACAGGGGAAATATTGCGGGTGACATTGCTTTTGAAGGACTGCTTCTCATGTGAGGATTGTTCAAGGCTACTAGGCTCTTGGTTTCTGCGGGGCCTTTTTTTCCCTGGGAGAAGTAAAACTACGTGGATTTGCTGACGGAGGCCAAAAGGATTGCAAAGTGTTTTCCCGGGATGCGGTCTGGACTGCTCCTGCTCCTACCTGAAGACAACTACAGGTCTGTGCTCACGGGTCCCAATTGGGGGCAATTTTCGACGTGGACTCAAAAAACGGTCAGAGTTTCTTTATTGTATTACAAGTATTTGACACTGGGCGTATATTATAATAACACATTTTGCATTAAAAAGCAAAAAAAAAAGGTAAAAATGCCACCTAAGGGAGTGAAAAATGTGACTCTGTCTGGACGAGGCAAGCCGGTAAGAGTAAGCCTGTCGGCACGGCAGGGGGGGGGTACGGATATAAAACAAGGCTTAGGTGAGAAGGTTGTCTCCAAAAACAAGAGTGCTTCACTGGACAGGTATTTTGAGAAAGGGAAGGACATACTGGTGGGGGGCGTAGATACCCCCCCCGCCGCTGTAGAGGAGGCTGATCCTCTAGTAAACGAAGAGATGACGGCTATAGATGTGCCCCCCCCGCATGAAGGTGGGCAGAGCGATGCTGAAGATGTGGCAACTTTACAAAAACAAGCTACCGGGAGTCAGATGGAGCAGAGGGAGCAGAGGGAGGGCGCACAAGGCGCTAGGTCATTATTACAGGTGGAGCGGAGGCCAGTGGAATTACGCGATAATGAGACAATACAAGGAGACAAGTTTTTCTCACTATCAGATCATTCAAGTTGGTCAAGCAACGAGCAGCTGGATTTGGAGGCGGATAAAACTTCTTCTGAATTCGAATCTGAGGTGTCCTCTTTGGCACTGGGAAAGGAATTACAGGAGAGTGGCAGGAGTGCCACTGTCAGGAAAAAACAGAGGAAGAGAAGTGAGCAAGTAGGACCTAATAAGCACTCCACTAACCCATTGGACACTAAGGGTCTTCAGGGGCTTCAGTGGGAGTATTCCAAGGATGATTTAACTCTATTTGATAATGGTGAAAAACAGCCTAATCCTGTGTCACTGGAAACCATATATCAAAGCATTATGGAACATCGAGAGGAATCTAAATTAGAGAGCCGTAGGACTCAAATGGCTTGCCGCAAGATGCAAATCCAAATTCGTCGAGTAGCTAAGACATGTTCAGAGTTTACTACACGGATGGAAGAAGCAGAGACCCGGATCTCGCGTCTGGAGGATGAGGCTGGAGCTCGCCAGTCATCTCGAGAAATGATGGAGAAACAACTTGAGGACACTCAGTGGAAATTGACAGATTTAGAGGACAGAATGAGGAGGAATAATCTGCGCGTCCTGGGTGTACCAGAAGGACTTGAAGGATCAGATATACATAGCTTTATGGTCGCACTTCTTAAGGAAGCTTTTCCGGACTTACACCAGTGGGACTGGGACAAAGAGGTTCAAAGAGCCCATCGATTTCCTTTTAGTAAAATAGGACCAAACTCAGAAGGAGGAAGTGGTAGACCTAGAGCAATATTAATCTCTTTGCTTAATTATCAGGCAAGGCAGGCTATATTCGACCGAGCTCGACCCAATGCTAGAAGTAAGGCTAAGGGATGTGAGTTTTTTGTGAGACCAGACTTTTGCCATATTACTGTTGAAAAAAGGTGGAGGCTCCGGCAGTTAATTCAGCCACTTCAAAGTAAGGGGGCACAGGTTTTTTTATTAAATCCGGCTAAACTGAAAGTAGTAATGGATAATAGGACTTACTTCTTCACGACAGAGGAGAAAGCAAGGGCTTTTTTGGGTGGACTTAACGGTCCGGTTCCCTAAGATAGATTTTCTGGATTGGGACATAGGGGTGGGGGTAAAGTAGAGAGGGTTAGGAGTTAAGCCCTGAGAAGTTGAGCCGGGGGTAAGATATTGTTTTGGCTGAAACAGGGTTAGATAGAGAGAGATAAAGACAAAGAAAGGGAGAAAGGGTAAAAGAAAAAAAGAAAAAGAAAATCATGCACTGGGTAGGGACGGTCGGAGCGGAAGCTTTACCATCATTAGGGACAGTGAGATCCCATACTCTCCATAAATTGGGTGTAAGGGTAGGGGTAAGGGGTGTAGGGGGGTGGGGGGGGGGGTTGGTAGCAGGGTTGGGGTATAAGGGGTGGGAGGATGGGAGAGGGGGGAGAGGGGTGGTGGGGAGTGGGGGGGGGCACTAATATAGGTAGAAATGTTCAGAACAATTTAATGAAGACATATCAAAAGAAGAGGATGTATAGGATTCAATATCAACAAGTTGGTTTCTTTAAGGGAGAAAGTATTGACGTGAGTTTGGTACATCAAACTGAGTGATATGGCAAATAGATTAAGGATTTGTACACTGAATATTTGCGGTCTAAATAGCCCCCAGAAAAGGAAAAGAGTGGCAGCTGGTCTTAAACTAATTAAATCAGATTTATATTGCTTGCAGGAAACACACATTGCATGGAGTAAGCGAGAGCTCATACGAGAGCTTGGGTTGACGCCTCTTGTTTGTACCAGACAGGAGGTTTCGACACGTGGGGTGACGATACTTGCCAGAAATAACAATGTACAAGTTTGTAGATCTCGAGCAAGTAACGATGGGCGGTGGGCTCTCTTAGAATTATCCGTGAATACATTTAAATTTACCCTCTGCACTATATATGGATCAGTTTTGGACGAGGCTGAGCCTCTGGATACGTTGAATATGGAACTAGTTGGATGGCCCTTACCAATAATTATTTGTGGCGACTTAAATATTCATTTAGAGGTAGGTAGCAGGAGCATGGACACCCAGAGTTTATATCAGGGACGAAAGCCTAAAGTATGGAAAGCTCTAAGGAGGTTAGTAAGGGAACATGGGTTGAGAGATGTCTGGGAAAATATTAAAACTGTAGATCCAGGGTATACCTATTACTCGTTCCCACATGCTAAATTGGTAAGGTTGGATTATTTTTTCGTATCACAAAACTTAATCCATGGGGCTGAAATAGAATGCAAACCCAGATTCTTATCAGATCATAATCCATTAATATTGTCCATAACAATTAAGGGACCATCTAATTCGCGTCGTGTATGGACATTTGATAGGAAATTGTTGGTTGACCCAGGATATATATCCCATATGAAAGAGTGGATTCACCACTTTTTTGATATCAATAGGAATACGGCAGATCCGGGGATGGTATGGGATTCATTTAAAGCTTCAGTGAGAGGTGAAACTCTTAGTTATAGTTTGGGAATACAGAAAATTAGGGGGAAGGAAATTGTAGAACTTCAAGAAAGATTAATAACAAAAGAGAGGGAATTGGCTAGTAAAATTACTAGTAGAGAAGACATTACTCTCACTCAGACCCAAATGTTGATTCTTAAGGCTAAAATAAATGCTTACTTGAATAAAACAGTGGCAGCCGTCTATCAAAGTCACCGATTGGAGTGTTATGAATATGGTGAATCCACAGGAAAAGTATTAGCTAGACGGGTCAGACAAAAGGCAGTTAAACAGAATGTTTTGAATATAATTGATGGTAATGGGCGGAAACATACAGAGTTAGAAGGAATTCTAGAGGTTTTTAAGGGTTACTATCAGGAGCTGTATAGTGAAGATATAGTGTATTCTGAACAGCTACAAAAAAAGGTTAGCGAATTTCTGGGGGGATTAAAGAGTACAAGGCTCTCTTCTGAGGAACAAATTACATTAGATGCACCAATTCGTATTGATGAGATAATTGAGGCAGTAAGCTCCCTGGCAACAGGGAAAGCTGCTGGACCGGATGCAATACCACTTGAATTTTACAAGACCTTCCTGATAGACATTAAAAAGGATATGCATAGCATTTTTTGTATAGCGCAGGCAGGTCAGGCACCCTTATCGTGGGAATGTGCAAGTATTATAGTGCTAAAAAAAAAGGATAAATCAACAGAGTTCCCCAGTTCATACAGACCCATATCTTTGTTAAACGTAGATGGAAAGATTTATGCAAAGATTTTGGCCAGTAGATTGGCAAATGTGATAGTCAGGCTGGTTAGAAAACAACAACATGGGTTTATTCCGGGTAGAGATACAATAGATCATATAAGAAGAATAATAGCCATGTTTGATCTTGCAGAACTATATCAAACAAATTTAGGATTATTACTTTTGGATGCCGAGAAGGCATTTGATCGTGTATCGTGGAAGTTTCTATGGGAAGTCATGCGCTGGAAAGGTATAGGGAGTGGATATATTACAGCTATAAAAACTTTATATGTAGCCCCAAAAGCTAGAATTTGCATTGCTGGTTTGGAATCAGATACTATCTTAATCTCTAGGGGGACTAGACAAGGGTGTCCATGTTCCCCCTTGCTCTTTGCTCTATATATTGATTCTTTCTTGCTGAGATTAGAAGAATGCAAAAATATTCAACCTCTATTATATCATGGAGAAACATATAAGGTGTTTGCATATGCTGATGATGTAGCTATAGTGACAAGCAACACGGAGGAAGCTATTAGGGCAATAGAAATAGAGGCAAGAGAGTTCGGAAAATACTCCGGATATAAGCTGAACTCAGATAAAACACAAATAGTATGTTCTGGGCACGTTTCACTAGTAGATAGACGATTGGTATCTGAAGCAGTGTATTTGGGGGTGAAGATTACATCAGTGGTTAATCGGTTGGTGGAAATTAATTTTATCCCATTATTAAATAGAATAAAGAGGGATTTAGACCGAATGCATAATTTGCACTTATCGCTAGAGGGTCGCTGCAATGTATTGAAAATGATGGTTCTGCCAAAAATCCTATATTTATTTCGGGCTATTCCCCTTGAGGTTGATAAAAAATGGCTTAAAAGATTGGAAAAGATGGGGAATAATTTTTTATGGGGGTATGCTAAAACGAGAAGGGCAATGAAGTATATGACACTTCCCAAAGATCGAGGCGGGTGGTCAGTCCCTAATTTTACACTGTATTACTACGCCTGTTGCCTTCAACATATGGATGAACTTATAAGGGGAAGTTTTAAGGGTAATGAAGAAGTAAAACCAACCCCTATTTATACTATGATGGCGGGTGGGGAGGCAAGTGGTTGGTTATCAAAATTTGAGGAACCAAGTTACTTTAAAAAAGTAAGATTTAAGCCTTTTTTGTCCGCCTTCAAGGTTTGGGCTCAGATAAAACGGAGTATGGGACTGGGAAAGATTACGGCTTATACACCAGTGAAATTTTCAGCTATCCCAAATCATATCTTTAGGGATCCCATACTAGATTTTTGGCGTTCTAGGGGAATAAATAAAGTCGGAGACTTGTATTGTAAATCCGGTTATAAATCATTTACGGATCTGCAGTCTCAATTTGGCTTACCTAAGACCCATTTTTTAAAATGTTTGCAAATACGAAATTTTTTACAGTCTCAGAAGTGCGTTACAGTACAGTTGTCGGAGATCCCGGTAGTTGAGGCTGTTAAAAATGGGGCAAAGATTGGCAAGTTATATAAGTTACTAACAGAGCTACAAGTAGATGATATGGCACAACAGAATGAGAGATGGATTGCACGATTTGGGGTGGCTGGAGAGTGGGTGGACCAATCCTTAGCCATGGCTGAGACAACATTTCTATCAGCTAATTTGAAAACCCAGCATTACAAAACACTGATGGACTTATATTATACTCCAGCAAAACTGAAAAAGTGGGGGATATCCTCTGGAAGCTGCAATCGATGTGGGGAAGTTGAAGCTGAGATAATGCATATGTTCTTTGTATGCCCAATGTTGCAGGGAATATTAAATGAGATAGAGGTATTCCTTAAGAAGATCACGTATTGCAATATTCAGGTTACTGTTATGCTGGTAGTATTGGGAGTCGTGGACTCACCTGAAAGTACGGAACCTGCACTGTATAAAATAAGGCGATTTTTATTTTTGTCCATGGCAATATACCGCTTATGTATTGCTACAGATTGGCTCAAAAAAGAACCCCCCACATTTGAGAATTGGCGCTCTAGATTACTTACCATCTATAATACTGAATTAAGTCTTTATAAGTTAAAGGGTCATAAGAAGAGACATAGAGGAGAACGAATGTGGGCACCACTGACTAGATGGTTGGAATATCAAGATACAGTTTAAAAAAAAAAAAAAAAAAAAAAATGCTAATTGTTTCGATATGTGATATATATAACTGAGGTTTTTTTAAAGGTCTTCTTTCTCCCGTTGTTTTGTTTACTTTACTTTCTTCGCACGGATATATTATGTCTTCTTCTTTTTTTTTCTCATGTAACCCCCTCCCTCCGACATATTAAAATAAAAAAAATAAAAAAATAAAATAAAAAAAATACCTGGTTCTTTCCCACCCTATGATCTGGTGCTATCAGACACCAAGTCACCTTTGGGTGTTCTAGTGTGTTATAAAATGATGCTACATTAAATAATCCAACGTACATGGAGAATATAAAGTCACTTATTTGTAGTCCCAGTTCTGTATTGTGGGTTTTTTCTCCCAATTCATATGAGGTACAATATTGTGGTGAATGTACAGCATCCAAGCACACGTTACTTACCTTCTATAATGCCTTATCCGGTAGAGACTCTTATCTAGCTGCAGAATATCTGCCTTAGAATATTCCCCAGGCATCAGACTGGACCTGCAAATTTTTGAACAATCCCCTGGTGCACTGGTAGGTGGCATCGATCGGCTCCATGTGGCATTGTCCGCGCCAGAAGTGACCTGCACTGTGCCTATATATAGGCGCCCCCCCCAGTGCACTGACATCAATTCTTGACTATTTTTCGACAAAAGAAGCACAGAGCCAAGCAGAGCAAACTGACTAGAGTTTCAAAGTGAGGTCCAAAAGAATCTTCTCAAATGTATATGATCTACAGTTCAAAGAACAGGGAGGGTCAGTAAGGAATCTGCGGCTAGACAATCTCTGCTAAATAAGGCATTCTGGAAGGTAAGTAAATTGTTCATCAATAGAGACTTCTAGCCACAGTTTTCATACCTTCGAGTAGATACCAAAGCAGCTTCTTCCCAAAGGAGGGGTTTGTGGAATGCATTACACTAGAAAGTCCTGGAGGACTGAACTGGAGAAATGTCCGTCACACCGGGCCTGACTATCTAGGCAGTAGCGTTTGGCAGATGTGTGCAATGATGCCCACATGGCTGCCTGACAGATATCCAGAACTAGGACCCATCTCGCTAATGCAGTAGTCGCAGCTTTACCTCTCCTAGAATGGGCTTCCCGACCTTTAGGGGACATGTCACAACAGGTGACTTGAACAGGGAACGTAGGTCCGGCAACAACAGAAAGTGCCCAAAGCAATACCTTGCTGGGGTAGGAAGAGAACAAATAGCAGAACTTCAGATAAGGGTGCAGATAAAGGATCATGTACACTGTGCCACAGACCTGCCCCTCCAGCAGGTGTAAATCTTTTTAGTGGAGGGATGCCTGGCTGCCAAGACTGGAGATCAAACATCCACAACTGTCACCTCTCAATCTCCACATATATAGGTGGCCAGTGTCCGGTTCAGGTGCAGGACCCTGCCCTGTTGGTGCAACAGGAGATCCTAGCGAGGGGGCAGTCTGATTGGAGGGCAGATGCTTATGCTCAGGAGTTTGGGATACCAGACTCTCCTTGCCCAATCCAAAGCCATTAAAATGAGTTGGGCCCGGTCGTTCTTGATCTTTTTGAAAACTCTGGAAAGGAGTGGTATCGACAGAAAGGTATACAGAAGTCCTTAGCCCCACTCAAGATGAAAAATGTCATCGAGCGAGAGCTGCCTAGGAAACTGCAGCATGCAGAAGTGCACCTTCTTGGCAATGGTTCTAACCAAGGTTCTCCCCAATGTCTGAAGCCACTTGAACCACTTCGGGATGGATACTCCATTTGTGATCTGCAAGGCATCAATGTCAGAGTGAATGTGCTCTGGTATTCAAAGAGCCCACATTCCAGCCATGTCCAGAGACACAGGGCCTCTTGGCCCACGGTCAATGACCCACTCCGCCCTGCATGTTGACATACCACATGGCGGTGGTGTTGTCTGTGAACACCTGAACTATCCTTCAGGTGTTCATAGACAACACCTCAGTTCCAACAGGTTCAACACTCTCAGTTCTAATAGGCTGATGTGGAGCTGAGACTCCGTTGGAGAGAGAGTCCTCTAATCTCCACCCCTCCAAATGGTTATGCCAACCCAGAAGTGACACATCTGTCACCGCTGGGAGCTCTTGGTGGGGAAGGGAAAGTGGTATGCAGCTGACCCAATCGTGGTCTGTGAGCCATCACTGCAGAGCTTCTGCAGTCCCTCTTAAGATCTGGACCAGATAGGAGAGATTCCCCTGATGCTGTGGCCCCTTGGCCTTTAAGCCTCACTGCAGAACCCCACATACCAACAGAATGCAGGAGGAAGTGAGGTACTGCAGCCTCAGAGTCAGTCTCACCAAGATCCAGAGTACAGGCTGAAACATCAGAATCATAGACCTAATAACCCAGACTCGATGTTCCAGACGATAAGCTCGAAATAGCACTGAATCCAGAACTCTTCCGATGAACCAGAGCGTCTGAGAAGGAGTCAGGTCTGACTTCAGCATGTTTATAATGAACTTCAGCAAATGCATGAGTTTTGCCGTAGTCTGGAGGTGGAAGGCATCTGCATGGGGCAATCCTGTTTTCAAAAGGCAGTTATCGAGGTAGGGGAAGAATGGAACCCCTTGCCTCCTCAGATGTGATACAACCACTGCTACCACCTTGGTGAACACCCAAAGATTGCTTGTAAGGTTAAAGTGGAGCACAGAGAACTGATAATTGTTTTGCCGACCATGAACTGCAGGTAATGCCTGTGGGCAGGCAGGACAGGAATATTGAAGTATGCGTCCTGCAAGTCTACCGCTACCATCCAGACTCTCAGGACAGATAAGACCTGAGCCAAGGTGAGCATCTTTAATGTTTCCCTTTTTAGGAAGTAGCTGAGAGAGTGTAGGACAAATATGGAGCAGAGGCCTTCATCCTTTAGCACCAGAAAGTAGCGGGAATTGCACCCATGACCTACTTCTGTTGATGGCTCCTTTGGCCAGAAGAGCCAATACTTCCAGTCGGAATAGCAAGAGGTGGTCCTCTATCAGCCAATTGGGGAACAGTGGCAAGGGTAGCGTGATCCATAGGAATGGGAAGGCACAGCCCCCTGTATAATCTGGGGTGCCCACTTGTCTGAAGTTATTTCCCGCCACTGGTGAAGGAGGTACTGAACGCTGCCACTAACTGGTTGCCCATGATGGAACTAGGGAAAACTAAAGAGGTTTCTGGGTTTTGATTGCAGGTGGGGGGGGGGGGCAGACTGGGTCGACCTCTGGCTCTGGTTCCCAAGAGGCCTGTGGGAGCTGCATCCATAGCCATGAAAGGACTGCTATGCCTGCTGGGGGTGGTGGCTTGGTGTAATAGAAGCTGCTGACAGTCCCTACTGTAGCCATGGGACGGGTGGAAGGTGGCTGTCGTTGGGCCATGTGAGCCCCAACGATCTAGCGGTGGCTTTGCTGTCTTTGAAATGTTCAAGCTCTGAATCTACATTGTCGCTAAAGAGGTGAGTCTCACCAAAGGGGAGGTTCATAAGGGAGGCTTCGAAATCCCTAGAAAAGTCAGTCCTGCCCAGTCAGGCATGGCATTGAAGCATCTCCATTCAGTGAGTCAGTCATATCCAATCCACATCGTATTGTGAACTTCGCTGCATCTCTCCCGTCAGCACTAGCTTGGGAGAGAACGGCCTGCGCCTCATCCGGGAATATAGGCAGTACTTGCACACTGTGTGGGTATAACAGCCCCATAAACATGCAATGCTCAAAGACCCCAGTGTCAGGCGTAATGAAGGTATTCAGTCTCTTGGATTTCCTATCCCGAGGTGTGGTAGGAAACGTATCTGGATTCAGCCGAGAGGGTGAGGCATGGACTGCCAGGCTTTCAGAGGTGGGGTACTGGGAGAGGAAAGTAGGGTCCCCGGGAGTGGGGCAAAGGTGACAAGTGTTGGCCTGTGTACAGGAGTATCTGTGCAGGGCTTGGCCAAGGCCCCAAGCATGACATCCATGAGGGCTTCATTAAAGGGTAGAAAGGGTTCTGAGGTGGATACCCTGACTGAAGTCCCTCTGTCAAGACTTTAGACCTGACCTCAAACGTGGGCAGTGTCAGGTCAGGGACCACAGCTGCCCTACAGACCACCATCATAAAATAGGTCCCATCCTCCATAGCCACTGTGGGAGGAGAGAGGAGGCCATTGTCTGGTGAGGTATATAGACCACGTGTGTCATTCAGATCCTCCTACCAGATGTCATCGGCCATGGACCCTGCTAAGGGGTTGGACTAGCCTTTGGGATCCTCAGATCCCCTCCATTTGTGTTCTTCAGTTGGCCCTTCAGGTAAATAGGGCTCCATCTCCAAATGAGGTCAGGTGTGCCTGGCCAGCACAGGAGCAGACATCGTACGGAGTATCAGAGTCAAGAATCACAATGGTTCCACAGCACTGGAACGGTCCCCAAAGAAGGTTTGTAAAGTCACTGCTGGAGCCGACGGAGCCTGAGACTCTGAATGGCACAGAGGGCAAGCCCACCGGCATAGCCCTAGTCGAAGACCCTTCTGAGCCCATGGGGCCGAAGGTGCTTCAGAAGGGATTGGCCACCCAACAATAAGGCTTGTGTCCTAGTAGGATCCATGAACTTGGCTGGCGGGGGTCGCTCCAGCTCCAGGAAACTTAGGAAAGCACGGAGTTGTGATCCCTTTCCAAACATCATAGACAAGCCAAGTGAGGGTCCATTACCGACATCTGTCAATGACAGGTGCCACAAGGCTTGAACCCAGGGGGATTTTTTGGGACATCTCTGAAAAATATGCATGGAAAAAAGGCACACCAGACATTGAAAAAATGTCGGCAAAATACAGTAAAAAAAACAACTGATGAAGGCCCATCCAGATCAGCGCTGAAAAGAGGCAACTGAGTTCATCACTCTGTGCATCTCAAACATCACTTCTAGTGTGGAAGACCCCATGCAGAACGGATCTACACCACCTACAGGCACGCAAACGGGACTGCTTGAAAGTTTCCATATACAGTGTGACACCTGAGGTTTATTCTATGGTAAGGAATCCGTGGCTAGATAGGCAGGTTTTAAAATATCAAAGTAAATTAAACTAAAAATACCTATACGAAGGTACATTTTGTGCCATTATTTTTCCATTTCAATACAGTTAACTAAATGAGTCACAGTAAACTACATTTAACTGAAAAACGCTCATGTGATTTCTAAAGAAAAAAGACAGTAGGGAAGAGTGCTCTTGTACTTACAGTGCATCTGACACTTTAAAAGCTGTGGTAGGTAATCTATCGTATCATACACAATAGGCAGTCAGTCATGAGGTTAGATTTAGAAGGTCAGGCTAAGAAGGGATTTAACAAGGCCTAATACAAAATTATGATCCTGCCATGGGGAGGATGGGACGTTTTATCATTTCACTGCTACAAAACCGCTTCCTTGTCTTCTGAAGCCCAAACATTCAACTCCTCAGCTTTGTTAGGTGGTCTGCATGCTTCTCAATGTTGTGTAATTTAGAAGGTTTTAATGTGATATAAAATATGTAGGTGTCATTTGTCTGAAGGAAAGAGAAGAATTTTGGTGAATTTTTCTCCCGTCATTCTACCACACTTTAGCCTCTGTGTCAAAAACAAAAAAGGTTAGAGATGGGCCTTACGCTTCTTCATGGTCTTTCAGGGAACAACTGAAATCTGTTTAAAAATAGTCCTGAATTGACACAGTTCTTATTGATTCCTAAGCCTACGCAGCTATTTATGCTTAACATTATACTGTCATGCATGTATCTAGGTGCCTCTTTCTACAGTTTATTGTAAAAGGGAAAGGTTTATCGTAAAATAAACTAATATCTTATGGGGCAAGAGCACTACATAAACCAGTAAATAAATAAGAACAAACACAAGTGATGCCTCTTTAACAAAAACTGAACGAGTCAGCACCTACCTATCATTATAAAATAGTCATGCATTAAAGTGAAGCATTTTTCTTTAATCAAAAACTTTGAAACTGGCAGCTCTGGGTGCAGTAATGTCCATGTGGAGGAATGATGTTCAACTATTGACAATGCTTTGGCTAGTATAGGCTTAGACAAATCTGAATGGGCACGCTTAGGAAACGATCCAGAAATGCATCATACCCAGAGAATTTAGTCTGCAGCATGAAACTGACTGGATGAAGTTAGTCCTGGTACTCTCTAGTTTCAAATTCCATACAAGAATTTGTATTCACCTCGAATTTTCTATGTGGAGTTTTGTGGCATAAAGGGGTGCTCTATAGGTTAGAATGTCTAATGCATCATGATATGATTCACAAAGCATGGATTTTAAGACTCAGTAAGTTATCTCTTGTGCCATGTACATTTCACAATGAACAGGTGGCACAGTTTCCTTTTTAGACAATGTTGTAGATACTCCTGAGTACCTCACAGATACTGTTAGCAAAGAGGCATTTGTAAATTATTGTGCCTGTTGATCACCATGTGTCAAAGAGCACATGTGTCAAACATGAAGATTGTGGATTAGTAGGAGTGAATTTATACTTCGAAGAGTCTACATCATCAGATGAAAAAAATATGGCGTTGGAGGAATTGCTTGAGAAGTTGAAAGCAATACCTCTGTGACCGAAAAAGATTTCAATTCAAATCTTAATGGATTATAGTGTCAAAAACTGCAGTGTGCTGGATGGGTTGACAATTAACCCTAGGCAACTGATTGGAGGTAGACTACAAAGGCACCTGTGCCTAAAAGGTTGTGGAGCTGTGGTGGTTTCTTCTTGTTCTTTGCCTTTATTTTATCCATTTACTTACTTTTGTTGTTGTGGTTTGTGGCATGCAGAAGAAACACTGAAAAAAGGACCTGGTAGAGAAAGACACACCAAGGACTGCAAAGCTCTGTTTTTTTCTCACTTTAAGGCACCATTTTCAGGTACAACTGAGAAGCATAGACTTTTTTGGCAACCCAATGCAGCTGCAAAGGGCCTAGGCAATACTTGTACAATGTTGTTCTCACTCAAAAAAGTCATATAATGCTACTGAAGCAAATACTAAAAAATCTACATTGTTGGCTATAGTCGTTCTGGAACTGGAATTACAAGAGGTCTTGCTCAAGTTTTAAATTGCTGAATCTTCAAAATTATGAGGTCTCAACTGGCTTTGAGATTTACCTTTCATGTCTTCCTATTAGCAACGTACTAGAAGGTAACAATTTTGTACACTGGAGGGAGCCCCACAGAACAGTTGGCGCAGCCTGCATACCCAACAGGTCCAGTGAGAAAGGTGTGGATAGAGGAAGATAGGACTAATTATATTATGAGAGACATATTTCTGCTAGTTTTAGCAGATTTTGGCAGATTTAGAGTATCTGCTGGATACTGATTTTTCACATGTAATCCTCGAGTTTCATTTCGGACCAGGGTATCTTCTGATCTTTTCAGGTGCCTCAATACCTGTAGGAAGTTGGCTCTGTATGTGCTATTTCAAAGTAAGGAATAGCATGCACAGAGTCCAAGGGTTCCCCTTAGAGGTAAAATAGTGGTAAAAAGAGATAATACTAATGCTCTATTTTGTGGTAGTGTGGTCGAGCAGTAGGCTTATCCAAGGAGTAGTGTTAAGCATTTGTTGTACATACACATAGACAATAAATGAGGTACACACACTCAGAGACAAATCCAGCCAATAGGTTTTTATATAGAAAAATATATTTTCTTAGTTTATTTTAAGAACCACAGGTTCAAATTCTACATGTAATATCTCATTCGAAAGGTATTGCAGGTAAGTACTTTAGGAACTTCAAATCATAAAAATTGCATGTATACTTTTCAAGTTATTGACAAATAGCTGTTTTAAAAGTGGACACAGTGCAATTTTCACAGTTCCTGGGGGAGGTAAGTTTTTGTTAGTTTTACCAGGTAAGTAAGACACTTACAGGGTTCAGTTCTTGGTCCAAGGTAGCCCACCGTTGGGGGTTCAGAGCAACCCCAAAGTCACCACACCAGCAGCTCAGGGCCGGTCAGGTGCAGAGTTCAAAGTGGTGCCCAAAACACATAGGCTAGAATGGAGAGAAGGGGGTGCCCCGGTTCCGGTCTGCTTGCAGGTAAGTACCCGCGTCTTCGGAGGGCAGACCAGGGGGGTTTTGTAGGGCACCGGGGGGGGACACAAGTCCACACAGAAATTTCACCCTCAGCAGCGCGGGGGCGGCCGGGTGCCGTGTAGGAACAGGCGTCGGGTTCGCAATGTTAGTCTATGAGAGATCTCGGGATCTCTTCAGCGCTGCAGGCAGGCCAGGGGGGGATTCCTCGGGGAAACCTCCACTTGGGCAAGGGAGAGGGACTCCTGGGGGTCACTTCTCCAGTGAAAGTCCGGTCCTTCAGGTCCTGGGGGCTGCGGGTGCAGGGTCTCTCCCAGGCGTCGGGACTTTAGGTTCAAAGAGTCGCGGTCAGGGGAAGCCTCGGGATTCCCTCTGCAGGCGGCGCTGTGGGGGCTCAGGGGGGACAGGTTTTGGTACTCACAGTATCAGAGTAGTCCTGGGGTCCCTCCTGAGGTGTTGGATCGCCACCAGCCGAGTCGGGGTCGCCGGGTGCAGTGTTGCAAGTCTCACGCTTCTTGCGGGGAGCTTGCAGGGTTCTTTAAAGCTGCTGGAAACAAAGTTGCAGCTTTTCTTGGAGCAGGTCCGCTGTCCTCGGGAGTTTCTTGTCTTTTCGAAGCAGGGGCAGTCCTCAGAGGATGTCGAGGTCGCTGGTCCCTTTGGAAGGCGTCGCTGGAGCAGGATCTTTGGAAGGCAGGAGACAGGCCGGTGAGTTTCTGGAGCCAAGGCAGTTGTCGTCTTCTGGTCTTCCTCTGCAGGGGTTTTCAGCTAGGCAGTCCTTCTTCTTGTAGTTGCAGGAATCTAATTTTCTAGGGTTCAGGGTAGCCCTTAAATACTAAATTTAAGGGCGTGTTTAGGTCTGGGGGGTTAGTAGCCAATGGCTACTAGCCCTGAGGGTGGGTACACCCTCTTTGTGCCTCCTCCCAAGGGGAGGGGGTCACAATCCTAACCCTATTGGGGGAATCCTCCATCTGCAAGATGGAGGATTTCTAAAAGTTAGAGTCACTTCAGCTCAGGACACCTTAGGGGCTGTCCTGACTGGCCAGGGACTCCTCCTTGTTTTTCTCATTATTTTCTCCGGCCTTGCCGCCAAAAGTGGGGCCTGGCCGGAGGGGGCGGGCAACTCCACTAGCTGGAGTGTCCTGCTGGGTTGGCACAAAGGAGGTGAGCCTTTGAGGCTCACCGCCAGGTGTGACAATTCCTGCCTGGGGGAGGTGTTAGCATCTCCACCCAGTGCAGGCTTTGTTACTGGCCTCAGAGTGACAAAGGCACTCTCCCCATGGGGCCAGCAACATGTCTCGGTTTGTGGCAGGCTGCTAAAACTAGTCAGCCTACACAGATAGTCGGTTAAGTTTCAGGGGGCACCTCTAAGGTGCCCTCTGTGGTGTATTTTACAATAAAATGTACACTGGCATCAGTGTGCATTTATTGTGCTGAGAAGTTTGATACCAAACTTCCCAGTTTTCAGTGTAGCCATTATGGTGCTGTGGAGTTCGTGTTTGACAAACTCCCAGACCATATACTCTTATGGCTACCCTGCACTTACAATGTCTAAGGTTTTGTTTAGACACTGTAGGGGTACCATGCTCATGCACTGGTACCCTCACCTATGGTATAGTGCACCCTGCCTTAGGGCTGTAAGGCCTGCTAGAGGGGTGTCTTACCTATACTGCATAGGCAGTGAGAGGCTGGCATGGCACCCTGAGGGGAGTGCCATGTCGACTTACTCGTTTTGTCCTCACTAGCACACACAAGCTGGCAAGCAGTGTGTCTGTGCTGAGTGAGAGGTCTCCAGGGTGGCATAAGACATGCTGCAGCCCTTAGAGACCTTCCTTGGCATCAGGGCCCTTGGTACTAGAAGTACCAGTTACAAGGGACTTATCTGGATGCCAGGGTCTGCCAATTGTGGATACAAAAGTACAGGTTAGGGAAAGAACACTGGTGCTGGGGCCTGGTTAGCAGGCCTCAGCACACTTTCAATTGTAAACATAGCATCAGCAAAGGCAAAAAGTCAGGGGGCAACCATGCCAAGGAGGCATTTCCTTACAATACCCAATACACAAACAAAACAGGCTCAGTTTTGGAGAATCATTGCCACTAAAAACAGGCCCTGATTCGAAGTAAGCCATGTGTTCTTGAATGCCTGCATATGTTTTTGTGGTCCTAGTACCTAACACTGGTAGGCCGCTTCTCTGGAACTGTTTATAAGGAATCCTCTAAAGCCTCTTAAGAACAAGGCAACGTTTTGCACACTGTGCCCTCTTTCGTAACCCTGCATCTATAAACCTCCCCGACTTCTTGGATCTGCAGGTAAATGATTAGTGAAAGAGAGCAGGGAGGCAGGTTTGTACCCGCTGTGCCCCTTGTTGGAGCTCTAGAGACACTGAGCTCTCGAAACACACTAGCAGTGGGGCATAAAACAGACTGTGAAACAAAAGAACAGGCAGACAAAAAACGTGTGTGTATACAGAGGGACACAAGGACACAGGGACAATGGACTCAAGAACACCAGAAAGAGAGTCAGGTAGCACGTGTCTTAGCTACATGGAGACTGAAAAATAAGAAGCCAGAGTGGTCCATTCAAATCTAGATCAGCAACAATATACCCTGATAAGGAAGAAAGATTCTCAAACACTGCACTACAAAGACTCTTAACAAGCAACGACAGGCAAAGATACTCAACAACAAACACATGGTTGACATGGAACAAATGGAGAGCAGTAAAACCAAAAACCTCCAGAAAAAGAACTGTAAGCAAGGGCAACCCACAACATAACTCTCACTTTCAAAGGTCAGACTGAAGGGTCTCAAGCTCTATCCTCCCCTATGATAAAGTAGGTAAAGAAAACTCTTACCTTACAACGCACTTCACCCGCACACACTGAGGCAAATGATCGGTTGAATGTTTGATTCCCCCCATAAAGACACTGCATAAGGGAAACCCACAACTACAGATATTAATCTGCCTACAAAAATGTAAAGGAAGAAAAGCCCAAGCAACTGTAAAATAAAACACCTTGGCTTGTGTTAGGAACTAAATCAAGTACGGAATTAGCTAATTTTCCATGCTGGGATGACTAGCATTATAAACAGATGCATGGTACTGTGTCAATTTGGGAACTTTCTCGATTCTGGCACCTTTCCAAATGTTCCTGGTGTCAAGACTAGGAATCTTGTTCGTTACTACGACCTCGGTGTTCAAGCTCTCAATGATGAATGTAATCGTGTCACTGAGAAAGAAACCAACATTGACAGCACTTCAACGCTAAGTCACCACCAAGGATTTCAACTTTTCAAGTTTCAAGGTAAAAAGCCTCTGAACTGAAAATCACACCAACCAAACAAGGGTCTCTCCATGAGAAAACAATGATATACTCACGATTTCCTAATCAGAGGAGCTCCTTGCAAAGAGAGAGAAACTAGGTGAGAAGCCGCATGGAACTTTACTCACAAAGCTCCCACAAATCCTTTTCTCCATAGAGTTCCCAAAAGTCTGGTCACGGCTGGAGGCCTACAGTCCCCTCTTCTTTAGCTGATCACTTCAATTTCCTTTCTTCTCAAGAATCCTTAAGAGTCCTTTCCTAATGACTATTACAAATATACTCTTCTCCATGGAAACACAGAATGAAATATCCTTACCCAGGATGCTGACAAAGGCGTTGGCAAGTAGATAGCCATGCTCATTGGAGGCGTTGCATTGATACACAGCACTGTTTCCACTTAGAACATCCCGGAAGATGATGGTGTCATCAGAGACCATGTGGTTATGATTGGGGGAGGCAGCTGCACAAGAAAAAACAGAAAATGTGAGCTGCTTCTCTGCTCAGTCTTGGACATAATTCTGAAAGCTTACTCAGTCACTCAAAGTACTGATACCAATATAAGAAGTAATTTAACCCAAAGTACATAGGTTGCTTTCAAACTACGCAGACCTGTCTTAAATAGATGCAATAAACCAGTTTGTTCACCAGATGTGTAGTGTAGGTAATGTGAATGACAAAGAATGGTAATCATTTATTGTGGTGTGGACCTAACCTTGAAAAAATGAATTCCTTATGGGAAGAACCACATCTTTAAAGTATGTATATTCACTACAGCTGGTTATAGTCAATGGGAAATGGCAGCCCACCCGGAGCTGGTGAATGTGACCAATATCTAACCAACCAATTGAATCAAAACATAACATCAAGAAACACGTTAATATGGCGAAACCTTTAATTTATACCTAAGAAGCAGGACAGCTCTTCTAGTCAACAACTGGGAGACTGTTATGATTGAAAAATGTGCACATTCCAGGGTATCCAAAGGTTCACCTAAGTATGTGCACATTCTGTTATGGGTATCTTAGTACTACTTTATTTCGATGCTGAACTGCGAAAATGCTCTGGGCGAAAGACTGCTCCGGTCCCTGCCACCTTGGTGCTCATCGTCCTTCTGACATTTACTGAAGCACAAAAGCACAGACTCCCAATCCAGACGCGGCAGTCATGAGACAGTGCCTATCTGAGAGACAGTGACAAATAAAATGATAATAACACTATTTTATTATAATTTTATTTGTCACTACCTTACTGAGCAGAGGGGCTAAAGCTCCTCAACTAATACAGAGGTGCCACCCCTGCCAAAGATTACCGGTGTTCATGCAGATGCAACAGAACAAATTATTAGAATCGCAGACAATGGCACACTGAGAAGCAAAACAATTGTTAAAATAAAGGCAAATGTCTTCTCCATTACAGGCACACACATATTCTAAACCAGCATGAACTGCCAAGTAAGTATGCCCTACACCATTTCACACACACGTTAGTAGAAGACCATACTCACAGTCGATGGGTTCTCCGTTCATCAACCATTGAACAGTGGGCTTAGGGTTTCCAAGAGCATGACACACCAGTCTCCCATTGTCACCCGGAGACAGCACCAGGTTCTTGGGCTCATCCAGCCAGTAAGGGGCAGCTTCAACAATATGCAAAAAGATACATATGGCAACAATTAGGAATGGCATCTGACTGAAGCTTACCTGAGGCTGAAGATAGCACAGGAGGACATAAGGTAACTGCCAGACCAGGGTGTGATGCATGTAGTTTTCTTAATGAGTTGGAGTTGTGTGAGTTATGATTACTCACCACCAGTAGCTGGGATTTTCTTGTCCACTGCAAGTGGGTCATCATGATGGTGTGTAAAATAATGGTTTGCATAACAGCTTCAACTTCAATACGAGTAGCAAAAGCACACGCCAAAGGTATGCAGTGATGTTTTAAGTGACAAGGAGACAGGCCACAGAGGCAGTGATAGTATCTTACTTGATAGACTGAGGTGCAAAGCAGACCAGGGCCCCATAGTTTCATGACTATAACTGATTTCTCTGTAGTGAACAGAATACCACTCCAAATATACCACGTTGCACAGGATCATTATGTCCAGCCCCAGCTGTGGTACAGGAATCATTGGTATAGTAATCAATTTGGGCCCAAATGACCATTGGGTCCAGTGCTTGTGAGCACATAAGAACTATCACAATAGGAATACACCCGTACCCCACATATTACAACTCCCTGATGCATGGTAGTATTTACTGCTGTAGTACAGGAAGGAAACCTAATTTCTCCAACCTGGGTATATTACTTAAATTCATAAACATGTAAATACCTCCAACAATGTGCTCGGTCCTGGAACACCTTTTACTACATAAAGAACAAGTTACATATCATCGGTAACGCTTTTTCTGGTGGATACAGAATCCACTTGTGGATTCCTCACCTTTTGAATACTCCCAATGGGCATTTCTTTCTAGCTCTCCAACTCCACAAGGACGTCACAATTGAACAGATCCGCAAGCGACACTGTCTGACATCATCGGAGCCTTAAGGAGTCCTCGCCGGTGGGCTGGCGTCAGTTTCACCCACTTTTTTACCGTGTCTCCAAGGCAAACGGGTGAACACCAACATCACACGCACAACATGTGCGAACTCAATACAAAAATATATATATAATGCCTATATAAACATACATTCTGTACATAGAACTTTCCAGAAATACATATATACTATATATATATATAAACAATTTGTTTCTTGGCACAACCAGACAGACGATGGGGAGGCAGGTGAGATAGTGCGGAACCCACAGGTAGATACTGTATCCACCACAAGAAGTGTTACCGAAGGTAAGTAACGTGTTCTTCTGATGGATACATCTACCTGTGGATTCCTCACCTTTTGAATAGAGTCCTAAAGCAGTCCCGCACTCGGAGGTGGGTGCCTGTATGGCTATATCAAGAAATCTTGCAGCACCGAATGGGCAAATTGGCCGTCCCTCCTCACTACAGAGTCCAAGCAGTAATGATTTGCAAAAGTATGGAGGGAAGCCCAAGTTGCTGGTTTGCAAATATCTACAACAGGTACACCTCTAGCCAAAGCTGAAGTAGTAGACTTAGCTCTGGTAGAATGAGCTCTATTGCCCTCAGAGGGATTCTTCTTTGACAGTGCATAACATATCTTAATACAAAGAATGACCCACTTTGATAGCGTTCTTTTGTGGATGGCTTTGTCCTTCATCTTGCCCACGTAGCCAACAAAGAGCTGATAGTCCGTCCAAAATTCTCTCGTCCTGTCCACGTAGAAGCTTGCCACTCTCTTTGGATCCAGACGGTGCAGCCTTTCCTCCTCCTTAGAGGAATGGGGAGGAGGGTAAAAGGGCCGAAGGGTAATGAACTGCCCTAAATGAAAAGGTGTCACCACCTTTGGCAGGAAAGCCGCCCTGGTTCTCAAAACCACAATGTTAGCATAGAAAGTGGTAAACAGGGGTTTTACACTTAGAGCTTGCAGCTCACTTACACGCCTAGCCAACATGATCGCTATGAGAAAAACAGTTTTAAACGTAATCAGCCTCAACGGGCAACTATGCAATGGTTCAAATGGTATACCCATCAGGTATGTTAAAGCTAAATTTAAATCCCACTGAAGCATTATAAACAGAGTGGGGGAAAACCTATGAGACAAACCCTTAAGAAACCTTAGAACTAGAGGACTTAAATAAAGAGGGTTTGTCAAGTAAACAAATAAACGCAGACGTTGCAGACAGATATCCCTTCACTGCTGCAATGCGCAACCTTGTTGTTCCAAAGAGACAGCAAATTGTAAAACACTGGACAAATGGACCTTTGAAGGATCAAAGTGCCTCTCCTCACACCATTTAACAAACCTGGCCCACCTACCAGCATAGACAGTTTTGGTGGAGTGTCTCATGGCCGATAATATAACATCCACCACTTCTGGGGGGAGAGAAAAATAATTCAGATTGCCCCGTTCAATCTCCAAGCATGTAGGAGCAGGCTCTGGAGGTGGGGGTGTAGAATCTGCCCGTGTGACTGCAAGAGGAGGTCTGCCCTATGAGGGAGATGGAGCAGAGGGCCAAGCGAGAGGTGAACAAGGTCTGTGTACCATACCCTTCTTGGCCAATCCGGAGCTAATAATATGACTTGGAGCCAGATCTTGGCCAATCTTCCTCAGGACCTGAGGAATCATGAGCATGGAAGGCAACACATAAAGCAGCCAGTTGCTTCAGATCAACTGAAACTTGTGTCCCCCAATGCTCCCTGCATCGGAATCTGGAGGCTGCAGAAAGACGGGTAGTGCGCTTTCTCACGAGTGGCCACAGGTCTATCTGAGGAGTCCCCCATAACTGAAAGACGTGACGAACCACCTCCGAATGGAGATGCCAATCAAGGATGGTAGAAAAGTGCCAGCTGAGACTGTCTGTGCTTATGCTTAGAACTCTGGCCAAATGGTTTGCTACTATGCAATGCCGATGGTCCTGAGCCCAGGACCAGAGTTGTAGAGCCTTTCTGCAGAGAAGATACAACCCTACTCCTCCCTGCTTGTTGATGTATCGCATAGAGATAGTGTTGCCTGTCAGAACTTGTACCGACTGACCGTGAATGGAAGGAAGAAAGGCCTTGAGGGCCAGGCCATCACCCTCAATTCCAACAGATTAATATGAAACATCTGTTCTTCCAGAGACAAAACACCCTTGATCCGCAGATCCCTCAGATGCACACCCCACCCTCAAGTGGAAGCATCTGTAATGACTGTGGTTACAGGAGGAGGAGGACAAAATTGCCTACCCTGTGATAGGTTGTCATCCACACTCCACCATCAAAGATCCACTGCAGTGTCTCTGGAGACTGTTATTGACTCTTTAAGATCTCTGTTGTGTTGAAACCACTGCTTGCGGAGGCACCACTGGAGAGCCATCATGTGCCAAACTGCGTGAGTGACCTAGAGAAAACAGGAAGCAAACAGACCGAGCACGTGAAGGACCTTTAGGACTGGAACAACCACTCAATTTTAAAACATTGGAATCATAGCCTGAATGTCCCAAATCCTCTGAGGAGTGTAGACATGATTCAGTGTTGTGTCCAGTGCTGCCCCTAAGAACAGGAATCGCTGGGAGGGCTCCAGGTGAGATTTGGGCACGATTTACCAAAAGCCCAGGTTGGGTTACCTGCAAATCATGCGGCACCAACTCTGGAGAGTTGGCTTTGATCAACCAATTGTCCAAATAAGGAAATACTGATATTCTCCTCCTTCCGCTACAGTTCCAGAACCGGATCTGACAAAGCCTTGTTAAATGACAGCAGAGGTTCTGATGTAGCAGAGGAGGAGTGGATAACCTAAGTCAGGATGTTTGACTTCAGCTCCGATGTCGGCAATGGCAATTCCAAAAGGTCGACGGCCTTCCTGATCACACCATGATAAATGGTAACCTCCGGAGGCAGAATACCCCAGGTGACAATAACGCCCTCTCAGGAGAAGTGTCCAGTCCGCTTGCCACCTTAATACCATCAAAGCCATTAGAATATAAAGGGATCTCTCCTTCCTCTAAATCTTGTTGCTCCTCCAAGTGCCTCAATGCCTCCCATCTAGATCTTAATCTATACTCCAATTGTGAAGTCGATAAAGAGTACGCCGACATCTAGGGTGTTTGGTGCGGTGCCAGTGAAGACAGCGATGGGATTTTACTCCAGGAAACAGTTAAGTGACTTGAAGTCGGACAAATATTACCTGACGTCGCTATCGGTGCCAGTCTCGCCGTCATCAATGAAGGTGATGGAGCTGTGGGCAAAAAAGCCCGGATTAAAGGCTAAAGGAAACGTTGGGCCCGCAGGTGCACATAAAGGGGTTATTGCCGTTACAAATATACTGAGCATAGCATTTACAAAGGCAGACGGATCCACCCCAGGAGTCAGGAAGGCCAGATATTCTTGGAGAAACTGCACCTGACTTGACTCCCGCTCCCCAATTTCCTGTGAGAGAACTGCACCGCAGGACTTGAAGGCGATGCCGAGATCTCAACCAGAGACGGCACCAGTGACATCTCTCATGACTTCAGTTGCGGAGGAGAAGGAGTGGGGCCAAGACTTAAAAGCCGGTGACAAAGACCTTGGGCTAGCATCTCAGGAAGAGCGACGCAAAGAGCTGCAATGACGCTTTTTATGTGATCTCGAAGACCTGTGGGAGGACAACTCCTCTTGATGTCTGGATCTTCGACGGTCCTCTTCTCTTTTTTGGCCTGTGCCATAAACAGTTTCACTTCTCTTTCCTTCAGTGCCTTCGGATTCATACTCTGGCAAGAACAGCATCCCCCGACATCGTGATAGGAACTTAGGCACCAGAGGCAATTTTCGTGCGGGTCAGTAACTGACATAAGACCTCTACTCTCTACAAGGCTTAAAGCGCTGCTTCTTTGGTGGAGACTTTGTAGCACAAAGAAAACTCAACAAAGAAACTCCCTCGATACACTGTATCACCTGAAGACGTAGAAAAAACGTTAGCGTTGAAAGCGCAGAAAAAAGGGAACTAACGTCAGCACGTCAGCGTGGACTCCTTATGGCTCCAATGACGTCAGACAGAATCGCGTGTGGAACGGTTCAATTGTGACTTCCTCGATGACGTGGAGAGCTAGAAAGAAAAGATTTCTGTTAAATGCTGCCGCATCGGGAGGATTCAAAAGGTGTGGAATCCACAGGTAGATGTATCCATCAAAAAAGCCTTTTTTGGAAGCATACCTCATAAAAACACTGACTACAGGCAGAAACATTTTCTATTGTTCAAAAGTCAGGAAACTGATTAAATATTTTCAAAACAATAAAGACATTTAGCAGAAAGCATATTTTTATTCTCTACCTACAACCAGCAAAAACATCATGAAAAGTTGTCTAAGGAATCACCCTGAACCCATAAAACTATGCCACTCCTTTTGACATTCAGATGGTTCGATGTTGCAGAATGCAGAGCAGTGTCAGTGAGGGAAGTTTATTTTGAGAGAAATATTAGAGTAAGTACCTGGATAATTAACGTGCAGCTCGTCTCTTTCTTAACAGGGAGGACAAAGGGTTGTTCATAAAATTAAAGTACAAAGCCATGACTGAGAAGTGTGATCACAGGTATTCATTATTATACATCATAGTATGGTCTGTCATATACATTAGAATAGGTCTGTGTACCTCTACATGAACATTCAAGGGAAGACACAAAGCCAGCTTCACACACCCTGTCAGTTCTGTTGGGCAATAACTGTCCCACCTTAATGATTAAGTAGATTACAACAGATACAGTGGTTTACTTAAATGGCCAGCTCGACAAATTCTGCTGTTTTGTATTGAGCATTGATTGCCCTCCTTCCATGTTTGGAATATTCCCATTGAGCACTGTCGCTCCCGAATTTTCCACTGTATGTGACATACAGACCAGACCTGGGAGATATGCCTTGTCCTGAAGAGACCCACAGATGTTTTGACAAATAGGGTTGAAATGTCGACAGTCAACAACATGTCTCAATTTTTCCTTACAACTTGCTTAGTCTCTGTGGCCTACTAGTCAGGGCTCATTTTATATTCATCCTGCTGTCCACTTGTGTTGTACGTTTTCACCTTATTCACTCACTTTTTCACAAATGAGTGTGCTATCAGCACTATTAATTACTGTATTTGTGTATTTTGTATCTACAACTGAATATAATTCACAAAGTTTGCAAGACTATGCTTTCATTGTCTGATCCTCTTTTGATACTTGGTGCTTATTATATCCTCTACTGCATTTATTGATAATTGCTTTTAGTCATAACTGATTATGCATTTCTTTAAGGACATAAATATACGGATTTGACACCATCTATAATAGATAAACCTTCACTTGTTTGTGCGAATGATTCCCTGGGGATTATTGTCCATATATTTCATCCTTGTACTCAAGTTCCCTTTGGAAGAATACAATTGCCCTGTTTTATATAGAAAGGGGCAACAAGTCCCTCCCTCACCTCTGGACGTGTGTAAGTAAGAAAAGAAGGAAAATAGTCAGAATTTAATCAAGTAAACAAGTTGCACAGAGGGGGTAGGTCCACAGTGTAAACCAGGCTATAGCAGAGTACCAGGATGAAATGCAGCATCAGTTAGTTTCACAGCTTAGGTAATTATTAAGGCCACGTGTAAGTATATTCATATTTCTCCATATATAGTAAAATTAATTAATTGGAGTCAAAACCTACACTGTACTGTCTGGCGATACTATGGACTGGCCTCTGAGCTGTCGCTCTTCAAACCTCTGTAGCACCTGCTTCCACCCTGATTTAATGGGTTCTATGTTCACGCTGAATTCTTTGCTGGAAATTCGCATGCATTTCAGTGGTAATGTTTCACAAGATTTTATCCATAGCCCTACGAGCTAGATGTCGTTAAGAAAGGGCTCTTAACTAAACAGAAGGGAGGAGGCACAACTTGTGGGAACTTTGCATTTGGTATGCTATCAATAACCTGATTTCACAAATGAAAAGTACCATAACGGCAGCACTGGTAATGGAAAAAGATACTCTGAGAACCCATCATTTCGTGAACTGGTGAGGTAGTAAAATGGATGGTGCCAGTATTGGATAGGACAGACACTTCAGGGGCTACAGTGGATTGAATGGCAGCAAAATCAAATCTGCCTCTTGCGTTGCAGATTTACATCAGGCTGAAACATTTGACAGTGACATGACCACACATAATACACAGAATAATCTAAAGGTGCGAGCATGTGAAAGCAAGGCTATCTCTCATGTTATGTAGATTTTACAGTGCAAGCAATGACAACGGAGCTGTCCATCGGGTAACATAGGCAGTGAAGCTTAATTCTCAAGTTACACATACACTTACTCACATCTTATTGCATGTGCATATCATGCAATGATCCCTATGCAGGGCCTCCTAATCACAATACGTGATCCTGCAAAACACTTTTTTCTTCCTCCACTTAGCCCTACCCTATTTTTACAATTACGAGGTACAAGCCTGGTTGTTATATTTGAGTAATGTATCTGCTTGGTTGTGTGAACTGAGTGTGGGATGCTTTTAAAGCACAAAGATCTGCTGATTAAGTTTTCCGTTCCCATCTGAAAAGAAATGGATGGAAATACAGGAATCTGTCAGCCACCTACACCCTAGCTTAAAAACTCAGCTACTAACGTTATCCAAGTGGATGAAATTAAGAGGCAGACCTCTGGGATTACAATTTTCTAGACTGTGGCACACCCTCCAAGTCCCTCTACAGGTGTCGAACCCAATCACCATTGCTTCAAGAAACACATTAAAACCGAACTACCCTGTCTCATTTTTTTAAACTTTCACTACAGATAGATGGTGAGCAAATAGCCTCCCTGGCTGGAATGCTCTTACCCGACATCGCTTTCTTTAAAGTGGACACTTCACCAATCTTCTCTGCGCTCTCAAGTGATTGAAAGATTACCCACAGTACAATATAACGCTTCACAAAAAAATAAAAGAAATGGGTCTGTTTTTTACCCTTGCCACACAAAGGCTGCCTTACAAACGGTGCAGTCATGGTGTATTCCAGAAGAGAGAGCTGCCAAATGGATCTGTTTTTTATTTTTTTCTTGCCACGCAAGGGGTGCCTTGAAAACAGTGCAGGCATTGTGTATTCTAGGAGAGAGAGCTGCCAAAACGGAGTACTAAGGAACATTACCGTGAGAGCAACGGCACACCTAAGAATGTCAATTTGACCATACGTAGCAGATTAATAAACAAAAAAAGTAAAAACAGTGTCCATGTAGAAAATAAAATTGTGTTGATAAAGGAAGAGTTGTAAAGCTGTGCCCTGAAGAAGGTCACCCTAGAAACTGTGCTGCTTAAGTTTACTCTGTTTTTTTGTTAAAGTTAGACACAGCTGCTTCGGGTATATCAATATTCCTGCAGACATCCATTTAAGAGGAAAAAGAAGATAATGATTTATCTTGCAAATTGTTTTGGGATGTTTTGTGCAGGTGGAGCTATTCAAAGTTCATAAATATAAATAAATATTCCAAGGTTTAGATCTCCTGAATTACCTTGTCTAACTATGCTGTAAACACTATCGCTGTATTAATTTCCTACAACCACCTTAAATCACTGCTTATAACTCTGTGCTGTAGCTGAGTGAAGCTCGAGAGCCCCAAGAGTGTGTCCAACCAAATGCAGTGGTGCAGAAGCCATCAATCATTATGCTAATGAAATATGGCCCTATCTATCATTATGTCTAACTGCCCTGCTGTTGTGCAGGAAATCCTCGCTATACTGGAGAGTTGTAAATTATTTCACTGAAAAACAATTTCACAGAATACAATTACTGAGAAACCGTTTGAGTTCAACTATTTAGTAGAAACCTTTAAAGCTGTGCCATTGCACAGAAAACAGTCCACAGAATGTCTTTCTTTGAAACTGCCTTTACATGCTTATATTTTAAGGTGTAAATGCCTCTAATCTCGAGAGTTATTTTTAATGTTTTTTTCTTTATGGTTTGCATAGATCCCTTACCTCTACATCCTATATATAAAATGCTTTCAGGGCGCACACACGTGCACACACAGACACACACACAACACACAGACACACACGCGTATTTACCAAGTAGCTATCTGTTCGTAAGTAGTACTGTAGATTCACATGGTTCACATACTCCTTCTATCTAGTGTAATCGATGACATTTACAAGTTGTTTTTCTTCAAAGAAGTTTCAGTCACAAGATACTTAGGTTTTACCTTTCATTAATTGAGACTAAGCATTCAGCAGACAGGATACTCCTCCAGGTTTACGAAGAAGTATCCTGCCCAATAAACTCTAAATCGAGCCCTTCGCACTATCAATATAATACATTAGAGCTCTCTTCACCTCAAATGTTTGTAAAGCCCTTTCAGCCACAGACTCTGGGTGTGGGAAGAAAATAGTCAACCAATTGTTTGATTCACATGAAAGGGAGACACGGATTTGGAAGAAATTTCAGGCTTGTCCTCAAAACAATTCTTGTTCTATTTCTATCCACCTGAATAAAAGGTTTTCTGCAGTTAGGGTCTGCAACTCACTGACTCTCCAGAAAGAGGTGATAACAGCAAGGTAGGCCACCTTCCAGGACAACAACTGCACTTCACAAGTATAGTGGCTCTAAAGTGGTACCCATCACTTTTGTTAAGACTACTTTAAAATTCCAGGCTAATGCAGGAGGAGTTCTTAGCGGAATCAGCCATTTAAGGCCCTTTAAGGCTTGACTACTGGTATCCTAAAGAGAATGAAAATGTCACTTACCCAGTGTACATCTGTTCGTGGCATTAGTCGCTGCAGATTCACATGTTTGGCACAGTCCGCTGCCTGGTGTTGGGCTCGGAGTATTACAAGTTGTTTTTCTTCGAAGAAGTCTTTTTTGGTCACGGGACCGAAGGACTCCTCCCTCTTCGGCTCCATTGCGCATGGGCGTCGACTCCATCTTAGATTGTTTTCCCCGCAGAGGGTGAGGATGGAGTTGTTTGCTATAAATAGTGCCCATGCAATGGAGTGAATATGTATGTACGTTAAGAGTTTATAATAATTATTTACAAATGTACAGTTAAGATTTATGATCTACTTCTAAACGGCTACAGGCTTCCCGGGGAGGTGGGAGGGTACATGTGAATCTGCAGCGACTAATGCCACGAACAGATGTACACTGGGTAAGTGACATTTTCAGTTCGATGGCATATGTTGCTGCAGATACACATGTTTGGCAGACTATAAAGCAGTTACCTCCCCTAAAAGCGGTGGTTTAGCCTGTAGGAGTTGAAGTAGTTTGGAATAATGTTCTTAGTACAGCTTGGCCCACTGTAGCTTGTTGTGCATTTAGTACGTCTACACAGTAGTGTTTAGTAAACGTATGAGGCGTAGACCAGGTTGCAGCCTTACATATTTCGCTCATAGGAATGTTTCCTAGAAAGGCCATTGTAGCACCTTTCTTTCTGGTTGAGTGTGCTTTTGGTGTAATAGGCAATTCTCTTTTGGCTTTAAGATAGCATGTTTGAATACATCTGACTATCCATCTAGCAATGCCTTGTTTAGAGATTGGATTTCCTATGTGTGGTTTTTGAAAAGCTATGAACAGTTGTTTTGTTTTCCTGATTAGCTTTGTTCTGTCAATGTAGTACATTAGTGCTCTTTTGATGTCTAATGTATGTAGTGCCCTTTCAGCCACGGAATTTGGTTGTGGGAAGAACACTGGCAATTCTACTGTTTGATTTAAATGGAATGGTGAGATTACTTTTGGTAGAAATTTTGGATTTGTTCTTAGAACTATTTTATTGTTGTGTATTTGAATAAATGGTTCTTGTATGGTAAATGCCTGTATTTCACTTACTCTTCTGAGGGATGTGATTGCAATGAGAAATGCGACTTTCCAGGTTAGATATTGCAGTTCACAGGAATGCATGGGTTCGAAAGGTGGACCCATGAGTCTTGTTAAGACGATGTTAAGATTCCATGAAGGAACTGGTGGTGTTCTTGGTGGTATAATTCTTTTTAACCCTTCCATGAATGCTTTAATAACTGGTATTCTAAATAGAGACGATGAATGAGTAGTTTGTAGGTAAGCAGATATTGCTGCGAGGTGTATTTTTATAGATGAAAAAGCAAGATTTGCTTTTTGCAAATGTAGTAAGTATCCTACTATGTCTTTAGTAGAGGCATGTAATGGTTGTATTTGATTGGCATGGCAGTAGTAAACAAATCTTTTCCACTTAGATGCATAGCAGTGTCTAGTGGAAGGTTTTCTAGCTTGTTTTATGACCTCCATGCATTCTTGTGTGAGGTCTAAGTGTCCGAATTCTAGGATTTCAGGAGCCAAATTGCCAGATTCAATGATGCTGGGTTTGGATGCCTGATCTGTTGTTTGTGTTGTGTTAACAGATCTGGTCTGTTGGGTAGTTTGACATGCGGTACTAGTGAAAGGTCTAGTAGAGTTGTATACCAAGGTTGTCTTGCCCATGTGGGTGCTATCAGTATGAGTTTGAGTTGGTTTTGACTCAACTTGTTTACTAGATAGGGAAGGAGAGGGAGAGGGGGAAAAGCGTATGCAAATATCCCTGACCAACTCATCCATAGAGCATTGCCTTGTGATTCGCGGTGTGGGTACCTGGATGCGAAGTTTTGGCATTTTGAGTTTTCTTTTGTTGCGAACAAATCTATCTGGGGTGTTCCCCAAATTTGAAAGTACTTGTTCAGAACTTGGGGGTGAATTTCCCATTCGTGGACTTGTTGGTGGTCTCGCGAAAGGTTGTCTGCTAGCTGGTTTTGTATTCCTGGAATAAATTGTGCTATTAGGCGAATGTTGTTGTGAATCGCCCACTGCCAAATTTTTTGTGTTAGGAGGCACAATTGTGTTGAGTGTGTTCCTCCTTGTTTGTTTAAATAATACATTGTTGTCATGTTGTCTGTTTTGACAAGAATGTATTTGTGTGTTATAATGGGTTGGAAGGCTCTCAACGCTAGAAATACTGCTAACAGTTCTAGGTAATTGATATGAAATTTTGTTTGGTGTATGTCCCATTGTCCTTGAATGCTGTGGTGATTGAGGTGTGCTCCCCACCCTGTCATGGAAGCATCTGTTGTTATAACGTATTGAGGCACTGGGTCCTGAAATGTCCGCCCTTTGTTTAAATTTTTGCTGTTCCACCATAGAAGCGAGAGGTATGTTTGGCGGTCTACCAACACCAGATCTTGAAGTTGACCCTGTGCCTGTGACCATTGTGATGCTAGACACTGTTGTAAGGGTCGCATGTGTAGTCTTGCGTTTGGGACAATGGCTATGCATGATGACATCATGCCTAGAAGTTTTAGCACAAATTTTGCTTGTATCTTTTGGTTTGGAAACATAGCACTTATTACCTTGTGGAATGCCTGCACTCTTTGTGGGCTTGGAGTGGCAATTCCTTTTGATGTGTTGATGGTTGCTCCTAGATATTGTTGTGTCTGACACGGTTCTAGGTGTGATTTTGTATAGTTGATGGAAAACCCCAGTTTGTGAAGGGTTTGTATGACACATGTGGTGTCGTTTGCGCATTTCTTTACTGTGTTGGTCTTGATTAGCCAATCGTCTAGGTAAGGGAACACATGTATTTGTTGTCTCCTGATGTGTGCTGCTACTACTGCTAGACATTTTGTGAACACTCTTGGTGCAGTTGTTATTCCGAATGGCAACACTTTGAATTGGTAATGTATTCCTTTGAATACGAACCGTAGGTACTTTCTGTGAGAAGGGTGTATTGGTATATGAAAGTTCGCATCCTTTAGGTCTAATGTGGTCATGTAATCTTGCTGTTTGAGCAGTGGAATGATGTCTTGTAGTGTGACCATGTGAAAATGGTCCGATATGATGTAGGTATTTAGTGTCCTGAGATCTAATATTGGTCTTAATGTTTTGTCTTTTTTTGGAATTAGAAAGTACAGGGAGTAAACTCCTGTGTTTTTTTGTTGTACTGGTACTAACTCTATTGCATCCTTTTGCAGTAGTGCTTGAACTTCTAGTCCTAAAAGTTCTAAATGTTGTGGTGACATTTTGCGTGTTTTGGGAGGGATGTTTGGTGGGAATTTGTGGAATTCTATGCAATAGCCATGTTGGATTATTGCTAATACCCAATTGTCTGTTGTAATCTATTGCCAAGATTGGTAGAATTGGCTTAGTCTTCCCCCCACTGGTGTTGAGTGAAGGGGTTGCGTGACTTGAAAGTCACTGTTTAGGTGGAGGTGTTTTTGGAGTCTGGAATCTTCCCCTACTCCTTGGGAATTGACCCCCCCTATATCCCCTGAAACCTCCCCTTTGGAAGGAACCCTGATATGGTGTGGTTCTTGTTTGTTGGCTGGTGGTGTCTGTGGGTTGGCCACGAAACCCCCCTCTAAATGGAGTTTTTCTAAAAGAGCCTCTGCTCTGCGGGGAGTAGAGTGCGCCCATGGCCTTGGCCGTGTCTGTGTCCTTTTTAAGTTTTTCAATGGCTGTGTCCACTTCAGGGCCAAAAAGTTGTTTTTCGTTGAAGGGCATATTAAGGACAGCCTGCTGGATTTCAGGTTTGAAGCCTGAAGTGCGGAGCCAAGCGTGTCTCCTTATGGTGACAGCAGTGTTGACTGTTCTCGCTGCAGTATCGGCTGCGTCCAGTGAAGAGCGGATTTGATTGTTTGAGATTGTTTGTCCCTCTTCAACTATTTGCTGCGCCCTTTTTTGGTATTCTTGGGGAAGATGGTCTACGAGAAGTTGCATCTCATCCCAGTGAGCGCGGTCATATCTGGCCAGCAGCGCTTGAGAATTTGCGATGCGCCACTGGTTGGCTGCCTGTGATGCTACTCTTTTCCCTGCTGCATCAAATTTTCTGCTTTCTTTGTCCGGAGGTGGGGCGTCGCCAGATGTATGGGAATTTGCTCTTGTGCGAGCTGCTCCTACTACTACGGAGTCAGGTGGTAACTGCGAAGTAATAAACACTGGATCTGTGGGTGGTGGTTTGTATTTTTTTATCCACCCTTGGGGTGATGGCTCTTGATTTTACGGGCTCTTCAAAAATTTGTTTTGCGTGCCGTAACATCCCCGGTAGCATTGGGAGACATTGATACTGGCTATGTGTAGCCGAGAGGGTGTTAAATAAAAAATCATCCTCTATAGGATCTGAATGCAGTTGGACATTGTGGAATTCTGCAGCCCTAGCCACCAGTTGTGAGTATGAGGTACTGTCCTCTGGCGGTGACGGCTTTGTGGGGTATGAATCTGGATCATTGTCCGGCACTGGGGTGTCGTATAGGTCCCAAGCGTCTTGATCCTGATTATCTTGACTTATGGTAGTTTGCGCTGGTGAGTGCATGTAGGAAGTTGGCTCTGTATGTGCTATTTCAAAGTAAGGAATAGCATGCACAGAGTCCAAGGGTTCCCCTTAGAGGTAAAATAGTGGTAAAAATAGATAATACTAATGCTCTATTTTGTGGTAGTGTGGTCGAGCAGTAGGCTTATCCAAGGAGTAGTGTTAAGCATTTGTTGTACATACACATAGACAATAAATGAGGTACACACACTCAGAGACAAATCCAGCCAATAGGTTTTGTTATAGAAAAATATCTTTTCTTAGTTTATTTTAAGAACCACAGGTTCAAATTTAACATGTAATATCTTGTTTGAAAGGTATTGCAGGTAAGTACATTAGGAACTTTGAATCATTTCAATTGCATGTATACTTTTCAAGTTATTCACAAATAGCTGTTTTAAAAGTGGACACTTAGTGCAATTTTCACAGTTCCTGGGGGAGGTAAGTTTTTGTTAGTTTTACCAGGTAAGTAAGACACTTACAGGGTTCAGTTCTTGGTCCAAGGTAGCCCACCGTTGGGGGTTCAGAGCAACCCCAAAGTTACCACACCAGCAGCTCAGGGCCGGTCAGGTGCAGAGTTCAAAGTGGTGCCCAAAACGCATAGGCTAGAATGGGGAGAAGGGGGTGCCCCGGTTCCGGTCTGCTTGCAGGTCAGTACCCGCGTCTTCGGAGGGCAGACCAGGGGGGTTTTGTAGGGCACCTGGGGGGACACAAGCCCACACAGAAATGTCACCCTCAGCAGCGCGGGGGCGGCCGGGTGCAGTGTAGAAACAAGCGTCGGGTTTGCAATGTTAGTCTATGAGAGATCAATGGATCTCTTCAGCGCTGCAGGCAGGCAAGGGGGGGCTTCCTCAGGGAAACCTCCACTTGGGCAAGGGAGAGGGACTCCTGGGGGTCACTTCTCCAGTGAAAGTCCGGTCCTTCAGGTCCTGGGGGCTGCGGGTGCAGGGTCTTTTCCAGGCGTCGGGACTTAGGTTTCAGATAGTCGCAGTCAGGGGAAGCCTCGGGATTCCCTCTGCAGGCGGCGCTGTGGGGGCTCAGGGGGGACAGGTTTTGGTACTCACAGTCGTAGAGTAGTCCGGGGGTCCTCCCTGAGGTGTTGGTTCTCCACCAGCCGAGTCGGGGTCGCCGGGTGCAGTGTTGCAAGTCTCACGCTTCTTGCGGGGAGTTGCAGGGTTCTTTAAAGCTGCTTCTTGAAACAAAGTTGCAGTCTTTTTGGAGCAGGTCCGCTGTCCTCGGGAGTTTCTTGTCGTCGTCGAAGCAGGGCAGTCCTCAGAGGTCGCTGGTCCCTTTGGAAGGCGTCGCTGGAGCAGAGTTCTTTGGAAGGCAGGAGACAGGCCGGTGAGTTTCTGGAGCCAAGGCAGTTGTTGTCTTCTGGTCTTCCTCTGCAGGGGTTTTCAGCTGGGCAGTCCTTCTTCTTGTTGTTGCAGGAATCTAATTTTCTAGGGTTCAGGGTAGCCCTTAAATACTAAATTTAAGGGCGTGTTTAGGTCTGGGGGGTTAGTAGCCAATGGCTACTAGCCCTGAGGGTGGGTACACCCTCTTTGTGCCTCCTCCCAAGGGGAGGGGGTCACAATCCTAACCCTATTGGGGGAATCCTCCATCTGCAAGATGGAGGATTTCTAAAAGTTAGAGTCACCTCAGCTCAGGACACCTTAGGGGCTGTCCGGACTGCCCAGTGACTCCTCCTTGTTGCTTTCTTTGTTCCCTCCAGCCTTGCCGCCAAAAGTGGGGGCCGTGGCCGGAGGGGGCGGGCAACTCCACTAAGCTGGAGTGCCCTGCTGGGCTGTGACAAAGGGGTGAGCCTTTGAGGCTCACCGCCAGGTGTCACAGCTCCTGCCTGGGGGAGGTGTTAGCATCTCCACCCAGTGCAGGCTTTGTTACTGGCCTCAGAGTGACAAAGGCACTCTCCCCATGGGGCCAGCAACATGTCTCTAGTGTGGCAGGCTGCTGGAACTAGTCAGCCTACACAGACAGTCGGTTAAGTTTCAGGGGGCACCTCTAAGGTGCCCTCTGGGGTGTATTTTGCTATAAAATGTACACTGGCATCAGTGTGCATTTATTGTGCTGAGAAGTTTGATACCAAACTTCCCAGTTTTCAGTGTAGCCATTATGGTGCTGTGGAGTTCGTGTAAAACAGACTCCCAGACCATATACTCTTATGGCTACCCTGCACTTACAATGTCTAAGGTTTTGCTTAGACACTGTAGGGGTACAGTGCTCATGCACTGGTACCCTCACCTATGGTATAGTGCACCCTGCCTTGGGGCTGTAAGGCCTGCTAGAGGGGTGTCTTACCTATACTGCATAGGCAGTGAGAGGCTGGCATGGCACCCTGAGGGGAGTGCCATGTCGACTTACTCATTTTGTTCTCACTAGCACACACAGGCTTGTAAGCAGGGTGTCTGTGCTGAGTGAGGGGTCTCTAGGGTGGCATAATACATGCTGCAGCCCTTAGAGATCTTCCCTGGCATCAGGGCCCTTGGTACCAGAGGTACCAGTTACAAGGGACTTATCTGGATGCCAGGGTGTGCCAATTGTGGAAACAATGGTACATTTTAGGTGAAAGAACACTGGTGCTGAGGCCTGGTTAGCAGGGTCCCAGCACACTTCTCAGTCAAGTCAGCATCAGTATCAGGCAAAAAGTGGGGGGTAACTGCAACAGGGAGCCATTTCTTTACACAAGCCCCCCCCAGCCCACAGGCCAGGAGACTCAGCCCAAGCTGGGAGAGTCTTCCTAGTCTGTCAGGCGAGGAAGAGTAGAGGAAATAGGCTGGTTTGTTGCAGGGCCTACTCTGCCTTACATCCTCCTGTTCAGGTCATTCCCTCTGGGGAACTGACCCACTTCCACAGTGATAGGACCTAGTCTGAACTGCCTCTTGTCTGTGCTTTTTATGTCTTCACTCATTCCCTCTATTTTGGGGTTAGAGGTATCCACCTCTGCTAATCTTATCTTAGCCAGGGTCACCCCTAGCTTACCCAAAGAGGTTACCCAGAGCTGGAGTAACCCCACCATGACCAACAGGGTCAGGGGGCCTAACTTGCTATTTGGCATGGGGTCTGACCACCATGCCAAGGATAGTGCAGCCATAAAGGCTAACACCCAGCAGAGGCCACTGACAGCTGTCAGTGCCCAGAACCACACCTTTAGCTCTTCACCTACAAGGGAAGGGGCTAAGTTACAGGCTTCTTTGGGTTCAGGGTGCCTGTCTGCTGTATTAGAGTGGGGGGTTACCACATCTTGTAGTAAACACCCTTCTTCCACTCTTTCTTCTGTTAGCTGAGGAGCCACCCACTCAGATTTAACAGTTGCCTGACTAGCCAGGACTTCTTGTGGGTCAGGTTGGACTTTATCAGAGCCACTTTTGGAGTTCTCCTCTACTGGAGCAGAATCTCCTTGGCTTGCTGGAACCTTGGCTAAAGGTTGTCCACCTTTCCTACTCTGTTTCCTTTTCTTTTTCTTCTGGGGCCTACTGGCATTTACTGCAGAGGCAGGCACTCCAGAATCCTTGGGAGAGGACTGGCCCTGGACCAGTTATTCTCTTAGGCTCTGACTAACCTCTGGGTAGTCATTTCCAAGGAGACAATCAAGGGGGAGGTCTGTACTGACTACCACCCTTCTCCAGCTAAAAGTCCCACCCACTTCTATGGGCACAAAAGCCACTGGCCTACAAGTGACCCTGTCTGGGCTAACTCTTACTCTGGCAGTCTCACCTGGGATGTACTGGTTTGAGAACACCAGCCTGTCATGCACAATAGTGTGACTGGCACAAGTGTCTCTCAGGGCAGTGGCTGGGATTCCATTCACCAGTAGGTGGTGGAAGTGTCTACTTCCCTCTGGAATCTCCAACTCACCTGTTGGGCCCTTTTTCCAGTTGAAGGCTATGAAGACCTCCTCATCTGAGGAGTCATCTCCAATGGCTACACTGGTTACCCCTGGGGTTTTGCTAGGGGGTTTGTTTTTGGGACAAGAAGTGTCCTTGGTGTGGTGCCCTGTCTGTTTACAGTTATGGCACCATGCCTTAGTGGCATCCCAGCTCTTACCCTGGTACCCACCTTTGTTTTGGGTTGTGTCTCTGGGCCCACCCACCTGGTCTGGTTTTTGGGGGCCTACAGGGGACTCTTTTTCTTTGTTTCTAGTGTCACCCACTTTCTCCTGGGGAGGCTTTGTAACCCCTTTCTTTTGGTCACCCCCAGTGGAAGTTTTGGTTACCCTAGTCTTGACCCAGTGGTCTGCCTTCTTTCCCAATTCTTGGGGAGAAATTGGACCTAAGTCTACCAGATACTGATGCAACTTTTCATTGAAGCAGTTACTTAAAATGTGTTCTTTCATAAACAAATTATAAAGCCCAACATAGTCATACACTTCATTTCCAGTTACCCAACCATCCAGTGTTTTCACTGAGTAGTCAACATAATCAACCCAGGTCTGGCTCGAGGATTTTTGAGCCCCCCTGAATCTAATTCTATACTCCTCAGTGGAGAATCCAAAGCCCTCAATCAGGGTACCCTTCATGAGGTCATAAGATTCTGCATCTTTTCCAGAGAGTGTGAGGAGTCTATCCCTACACTTTCCTGTGAACATTTCCCAAAGGAGAGCACCCCAGTGAGATTTGTTCACTTTTCTGGTTACACAAGCCCTCTCAAAAGCTGTGAACCATTTGGTGATGTCATCACCATCTTCATATTTAGTTACAATCCCTTTAGGGATTTTCAACATGTCAGGAGAATCTCTGACCCTATTTATGTTGCTGCCACCATTGATGGGTCCTAGGCCCATCTCTTGTCTTTCCCTCTCTATGGCTAGGATTTGTCTTTCCAAAGCCAATCTTTTGGCCATCCTGGCTAACTGGATGTCCTCTTCACTGGAGTTATCCTCAGTGATTTCAGAGGTGTTGGTCTCTCCTGTGAGGGAACCAGCATCTCTGACTATTATTTTTGGAGTCAGGGTTTGAGAGACCCTGTTCTCCCTAGATAGGACTGGTAGGGGGGAATTTTCCTCCAAGTCACTATCCTCTTCCTCTGAGTTGCCACCCTCAGAGGGGTTGGCCTTTTCAAACTCTGCCAAAAGCTCCTGGAGCTGTATTTTGGTAGGTTTGGGGCCCATTGTTATTTTCTTTATTTTACAGAGTGACCTTAGCTCCCTCATCTTAAGATGGAGGTAAGGTGTGGTGTCGAGTTCCACCACAGTCACATCTGTGCTAGACATTTTGCTTCTAAAAGTTGGAATACTTTTTAAGAATCTACAACTGGTTCTAGAATCTAATTCAAACTTTTACAAACTTTTAAACTCTAAAAGAAATGCTAAACAGGATCTAACACAAGGCCCTAGCAGGTCTTTTAAGAATTTAGAAAACTTTTCAAATTGCAAAAATCAATTTCTAATGACAATTTTGGAATTTGTCGTGTGATCAGGTATTGGCTGAGTAGTCCAGCAAATGCAAAGTCTTGTACCCCACCGCTGATCCACCAATGTAGGAAGTTGGCTCTGTATGTGCTATTTCAAAGTAAGGAATAGCATGCACAGAGTCCAAGGGTTCCCCTTAGAGGTAAAATAGTGGTAAAAATAGATAATACTAATGCTCTATTTTGTGGTAGTGTGGTCGAGCAGTAGGCTTATCCAAGGAGTAGTGTTAAGCATTTGTTGTACATACACATAGACAATAAATGAGGTACACACACTCAGAGACAAATCCAGCCAATAGGTTTTGTTATAGAAAAATATCTTTTCTTAGTTTATTTTAAGAACCACAGGTTCAAATTTAACATGTAATATCTTGTTTGAAAGGTATTGCAGGTAAGTACATTAGGAACTTTGAATCATTTCAATTGCATGTATACTTTTCAAGTTATTCACAAATAGCTGTTTTAAAAGTGGACACACTGCAATTTTCACAGTTCCTGGGGGAGGTAAGTTTTTGTTAGTTTTACCAGGTAAGTAAGACACTTACAGGGTTCAGTTCTTGGTCCAAGGTAGCCCACCGTTGGGGGTTCAGAGCAACCCCAAAGTTACCACACCAGCAGCTCAGGGCCGGTCAGGTGCAGAGTTCAAAGTGGTGCCCAAAACGCATAGGCTAGAATGGGGAGAAGGGGGTGCCCCGGTTCCGGTCTGCTTGCAGGTCAGTACCCACGTCTTCGGAGGGCAGACCAGGGGGGTTTTGTAGGGCACCGGGGGGGACACAAGCCCACACAGAAATTTCACCCTCAGCAGCGCGGGGGCGGCCGGGTGCAGTGTAGAAACAAGCGTCGGGTTTGCAATGTTAGTCTATGAGAGATCAACGGATCTCTTCAGCGCTGCAGGCAGGCAAGGGGGGGCTTCCTCGGGGAAACCTCCACTTGGGCAAGGGAGAGGGACTCCTGGGGGTCACTTCTCCAGTGAAAGTCCGGTCCTTCAGGTCCTGGGGGCTGCAGGTGCAGGGTCTTTTCCAGGCGTCGGGACTTAGGTTTCAGAGAGTCGCGGTCAGGGGAAGCCTCGGGATTCCCTCTGCAGGCGGCGCTGTGGGGGTTCAGGGGGGACAGGTTTTGGTACTCACAGTCGTAGAGTAGTCCGGGGGTCCTCCCTGAGGTGTTGGTTCTCCACCAGCCGAGTCGGGGTCGCCGGGTGCAGTGTTGCAAGTCTCACGCTTCTTGCGGGGAGTTGCAGGGTTCTTTAAAGCTGCTTCTTGAAACAAAGTTGCAGTCTTTTTGGAGCAGGTCCGCTGTCCTCGGGAGTTTCTTGTCGTCGTCGAAGCAGGGCAGTCCTCAGAGGTCGCTGGTCCCTTTGGAAGGTGTCGCTGGAGCAGAGTTCTTTGGAAGGCAGGAGACAGGCCGGTGAGTTTCTGGAGCCAAGGCAGTTGTTGTCTTCTGGTCTTCCTCTGCAGGGGTTTTCAGCTGGGCAGTCCTTCTTCTTGTTGTTGCAGGAATCTAATTTTCTAGGGTTCAGGGTAGCCCTTAAATACTAAATTTAAGGGCGTGTTTAGGTCTGGGGGGTTAGTAGCCAATGGCTACTAGCCCTGAGGGTGGGTACACCCTCTTTGTGCCTCCTCCCAAGGGGAGGGGGTCACAATCCTAACCCTATTGGGGGAATCCTCCATCTGCAAGATGGAGGATTTCTAAAAGTTAGAGTCACCTCAGCTCAGGACACCTTAGGGGCTGTCCGGACTGCCCAGTGACTCCTCCTTGTTGCTTTCTTTGTTCCCTCCAGCCTTGCCGCCAAAAGTGGGGGCCGTGGCCGGAGGGGGCGGGCAACTCCACTAAGCTGGAGTGCCCTGCTGGGCTGTGACAAAGGGGTGAGCCTTTGAGGCTCACCGCCAGGTGTCACAGCTCCTGCCTGGGGGAGGTGTTAGCATCTCCACCCAGTGCAGGCTTTGTTACTGGCCTCAGAGTGACAAAGGCACTCTCCCCATGGGGCCAGCAACATGTCTCTAGTGTGGCAGGCTGCTGGAACTAGTCAGCCTACACAGACAGTCGGTTAAGTTTCAGGGGGCACCTCTAAGGTGCCCTCTGGGGTGTATTTTGCAATAAAATGTACACTGGCATCAGTGTGCATTTATTGTGCTGAGAAGTTTGATACCAAACTTCCCAGTTTTCAGTGTAGCCATTATAGTGCTGTGGAGTTCGTGTAAAACAGACTCCCAGACCATATACTCTTATGGCTACCCTGCACTTACAATGTCTAAGGTTTTGCTTAGACACTGTAGGGGTACAGTGCTCATGCACTGGTACCCTCACCTATGGTATAGTGCACCCTGCCTTGGGGCTGTAAGGCCTGCTAGAGGGGTGTCTTACCTATACTGCATAGGCAGTGAGAGGCTGGCATGGCACCCTGAGGGGAGTGCCATGTCGACTTACTAATTTTGTTCTCACTAGCACACACAGGCTTGTAAGCAGGGTGTCTGTGCTGAGTGAGGGGTCTCTAGGGTGGCATAATACATGCTGCAGCCCTTAGAGATCTTCCCTGGCATCAGGGCCCTTGGTACCAGAGGTACCAGTTACAAGGGACTTATCTGGATGCCAGGGTGTGCCAATTGTGGAAACAATGGTACATTTTAGGTGAAAGAACACTGGTGCTGAGGCCTGGTTAGCAGGGTCCCAGCACACTTCTCAGTCAAGTCAGCATCAGTATCAGGCAAAAAGTGGGGGGTAACTGCAACAGGGAGCCATTTCTTTACAGTGCATTTGTGGCGGTGTTTGTGCCGGAGATGCCTGTTGTAGTGGAGAGGGCGGAGGCGTGACTTTTTTAACCACTTTGGCTTGTGGTTGTGCGTCATCCTTGAGGAGACTCATCCTTCTTTTCCTTATTATTGGGGGAAGGGTTGATATCTTCCCTGTGTCTTGCTGGATGTACAGTCTCTTTTGTGTGTAGTCTGATTCTACACTTTGGAGCTCTTGTCCAAATCTGTGCATTTGGCCACTTATTCCTTGTTCCTCTGAGTAGGATGAAGGTGTGGTATTTTTCGGCGCCGAGAGAGAATCTTTTTTCGGTTTCGGCACCGACAGAATTTTTGTTCCTTTCGGCATGGATTCTCGGTGCCGATGTTTTTCGGTGCCGGTATCTTGTTTTTGTCTCTCGGAGCCGCTTTCTCGGCTCCGAGGTTGCTCCATGGCGGTCCCTCGACCGGAGTCGGGTGTCTTCGCTATGGGCGTGCCCTTTTTCGGCGCCTTCGACGGGTCGCCTGTTTTATGGGTCGAGCCATGGCCTGTTGGCAGTGGCGTCCCCTGGGCTTTCGGTTTGTCGATGGATTTACTTTTCGACGTCTTACTCACAGTTTGTTGCTATTGTTCGACGTCGGAGTCTCCGGATTCTGATTCCGGAACCGAGAATGTTTCCTCTTCGTCGTCGAAACGTTGTTTTGTCGGCGTGGACGCCATTTGTTGACGCCTGGCTCTTCGGTCCCGGAGTGTTTTTCTGGACCGGAAGGCTCGACAGGCCTCACAGGTATCCTCCTTGTGCTCGGGGGACAAGCACAAGTTACAGACCAAGTGCTGATCTGTATAAGGATACTTACTGTGACATTTTGGGCAGAAACGGAACGGGGTCCGTTCCATCGGCTTCGATGTCGCACGCGGTCGGGCAGACCAGGCCCCGATGGGGGGATCGAAGCTACCCCAAAGTCTTCCGATGATCGGTGTCGATGTACCTAACTATCCCGATACCGAACGGAACAATACCGACGCTTTCTTCCGAGATTCTAACTAACTTTCCGAACCGAAACACGGAGCGAAAAGGAATACGTCCGAACCCGACAGCGGAAAAAAAACAATCTAAGATGGAGTCGACGCCCATGCGCAATGGAGCCGAAGAGGGAGGAGTCCTTCGGTCCCGTGACCAAAAAAGACTTCTTCGAAGAAAAACAACTTGTAATACTCCGAGCCCAACACCAGGCAGCGGACTGTGCCAAACATGTGTATCTGCAGCAACATATGCCATCGAACACTAATTTTCCACGTTTTGCATGTAGATTGCGGCAAAATGAAAATGAAGGCATGTGTATGCCAACCCAGCTTTTTCAGATATAAAATAAAGCAGGCAATGTCCTGAACAGATACAGTAAGGGGTGTATTTGTTTACTGAAACAGTAGTGGACAAATTGTTTCCACTTTGACCAAGCCTAGTAGGTTTATGTCCCTCACTCAGGACTTACACATTCCTATGGAAGTTTGAGACCTTAGGTGTCAGATGGCTAGATTTAGCTGCCTGGAAGGTCTGGTGACAGAGCTTGGCTTGGTACAGAGTCAGTAGATTTAGTCTGAGCAGAAGCTTTTTGTGGGGATGAATCAACATTTCCAGCAGCACCAAGTACCACAGTTGTCTTGCCCAAGTCTGAGTCACTAGAATGACAATAATGGATACCTGCTTCATTTTTCACACAACATATGGTATCAGTGGCAGTGGAGGTAACGCCTTGGCAAATATCTTTGACCAGTTCTTCAATGTTGTCTTGCCCCTGGACTTTAGAAGTTGATACTGTGAGATTAACTTTTGCCATCTTGCGCGGAGGCATACAGATTGACAGTAGAAGTGGCCCACTAGCTAAAGTACCTTTAAAACATTTGAGGAAGCTTTTCCCATCCATGGCCTTGTTGATGCATTCTGCTTAGAAGGTCCGCAAAGATTTTGTCCCCTCCCTCTCAGCATTTGCTCACAAGGAGCTGAGTAGGATTTCAAATGGTCTAATGCAGAACATTTTAGGATAGAGCTGATAACTGTGGGTTCTCCCGTGCTTCTGGATGTAGAATATTGCAGTCATGTTGTCCATTTCTATGAGGATTGTTGTGTCCCAGGTGAGACAGTAAAAGGCTAAGGGCCTGATTAACAAAGGTAACGTTAGACTTTTGGCCTAAGTTTAGATTAAAAGTCTAACTTTACTATTTTTTGGTATTCACAAAGGTAAGTTATGAGTAGTATCTTTACGTCCACACTTGGGGTGGAATCTAAGCACTCGGGTGGAGATCTGCCCAGAGTGTGGAGATTGCACCCCGAGGGCAGAGATTCCACTCTGGCTGCGGAGTGGAATTATCTCGGTACTCTTGCAGTGGCTGATTGGTTAGCCTTGCGTGGGACACTATCACCATGCATGAAATTATCATCTCCAATAGTTTCAGTACTGTCCTTACCATAAGCGGATGTGCTGCCTAAATAAAAAAACGTGGTAGCCTTTGGAATTACATCACCCTCTCTTGGTTTGGGTGGTCCTTCTCCATGGCAGCAGTTAGGACAGATCTTAGAAACAGCAGGATTTACTGTGGGTTGAGATACAACTTTTTATCACTGACATGCAACCTGTCCCATGTAACAGCGTTATTGCCGTCTAAGACGGTGCTAGGCATTGCTCTTAGCTGTAGCTTTTTATCATGTAATCATGTAGACATGGGTAGCAATTCTGCACAGCTGTGACCGCTAGGCATTTGGTAAAGAAAAGAACTTGAAATTGGTATGACACTAAGTTAAGCCACAGAGTTCCAACTTTTTTTTAGAAGATGGCAGTACATGAAGCAGACCTCTTAGCGCTCATGGTGGATCCAGCTTGATGGCACTTTTGGCAAGGAATCCTTGTCTCAGACTCGCCTTCGAAGCTGATATCTATTCTGACTATGGCTCCGCTGAGGTTCTGGGTTAAACTCCAGTGGATGGGTGTCCAGTTTGGTGCCCTTTGCAGAGGCTCTCAAGGAGCACAAAGAGTCTCTCTTAGTCAAGAGTTCTCAGAGCCTTAAGCCTAACTGGAAAATCAATGTTTCTTGTGACTTTTTGCCTGAGGGCTCAGTGCCAGACTCTCTCAAAGGTGGGGCATGGTCTCAACATAATGGCATTTTTAGTATGATCCCCAAAGGTTTGATCCTTGGGTGAGTGATGGAAAAGAAGCTCTAGGAGTGGTCTCTTAGGGCCTGTCCTTTAGGGTAAAAGGAGTTCCTCCTCCTCTGCCTTCAAAGTACCAGAGGACAGAAACACCAGGTTTTATTCTTCTTGCACCAGTAGTATACCGGAAGGCCTAGGCTCCCTGAGCACCAATGATGTCGTAGGGTTCAGAAAAGTCCAGGGACTCAGTGGATTCTCGGCATTGCAACTTGTGATTTGCCCAGCAGTGCATGGGTCTCTAGTTGAAGGCCTTCAAACATACATGCCAATTCCTTCTGCTCTGGGGGATTAACAGGAGATATAGACCCGATCTTCGTCAGTCCAGGCAAATTTAGAATTGCCTTCAGGCAGAAAAGGAAGTGTTTGTCCATCACAACCTCATCAACAGTCGTTCTCAAAATGATTGGATAGAGAAAGCTGCACTGATGCAACTCAAAGTCGACTCCGTGATTACTAGCACCAATAGAATCAGAAAAGATCTTTCCAATCCAGAAGCTGGCACTTGGACATTCCAAACAATGGTGGAAAAAAACAAAACAATCTGTAGTGGGGTCTGTCTCGTTGAACTCGGGCTAAGGGAGGCATCACAAGGAATCTTGTGACTCGAAACTACTTTGAATTAAACAACTTCCAAACATCTGCACCCAAGACTACACTGCAGGAGTGTGCAAAGTATATGCATCCAGAGCAAGAAAAATATATATGTTTTCACAGAGGCTACAATACTGCCTCTATAGTTAAGGTTAAGTCAGACTTTTCGTTGAAAAGGCATTTTTTGTTTTCTGTATTATGTTTGGGGCCATTCAACAAATCTGCACAAAACACTGCACATCGATTTTCAGTTTTTTATGACAAGTTTTATGCCGATCCGTCAGCTGGGGACCTAAAAATAGGGGGATCACAAAAATGGTATTTCCCGTAACTCTCATAGGATTCTTTGCTCCCGGATACAGAAAAAATACCTGAAATGGATTATACCAAACTTGGCATATAAAGAGGACTGTGCTAGAGGGAGTGTTGCCATTTAGTTTGGTATAAATATGTTCACAAGTTTTTCAGAAATTAGGCCCGATGTGATCTGTGCTGACGGTTGACAGACGACCGCTAGCGCGACTGACCCCCCGCCGGCTACATAATGATCTTCCCGCTGGGCCGGCGGGAAACAGGGCCTGAACATTGACGCCGGCTCCAAATGGAGCTGGTGCCAATGTGGCAGTGCTGCGGGTGCAGCAGCACCCGTTGCGCATTTCACTGCCCGTAGTTCGGGCAGTGAAATGCCCGAAAGGGCAATGCATGGGGGCCCCTGCACTTACCATGCCAAGTGCATGGGTAGTGCAGAGGCCCCCAAAGGGGCCCGAAGTCACCCATTCCACCGGCCTTTCCCTGGTGATGTAAACCTCCAGGAAAAGGCTGGTGGAATGGGACTCATTATCCGGAGGGCAGCGCTGCTTGCTGCGCCTCCCTGGCGGATCTGAAACGCCACCACCGCCAGGGCTCCTGCCACGTTCAGAATATGGATGTCTGGATCGTCATGCTGTTGGCGGTAATGACTGCCACCGCCGGTGTGGTGGTCCAGACCGCCGTGTTCAAAATGAGGGCCTAAGTGTTTAAAAAGTGTTCAAGTATGGACATGAAGAGGTTATATTTTAAACATATCTGAACAGTTAAGTTGCAAATCCACAGAGAATTTGAGAAACCAATAAAAAAAATAATAGGCATGTCATTCGACTAGGTAATTTTATCTCTCATTGTCCGTGCAAGTCTGGAAATCCGAATTGTGACAGACAAAATATTGTGATGGTTGCCGTTACCAAACAGGTTGCCCTAAGCACAGTGTTGGGAAAACTACAAAAATAAAACACATAAGGTGGGCATACTCTGAACTTATGGCCCCATGTGGGGGGACTCAAAGGGCTCCTACCAGCATTCAAATAATTATCAACAAAAGAGATTTGCATATCCAGTCTAGGGTTCATGAACCCAGTTAAAGAGCGGGGTGGGGGAGTATTCAGTGCACTACTGCTGCTGTTGGGATACAGACTCACGGCCACAGGTGATGCGTAATGGGGCTGGCTGACCGCAGAGGGTTGGGCGTAGTGCTGCGTCAAAGATGAACTCTTGTGGCCAACCCCTCTCACCCACTGGCCAAAGATCGTGCATTGTGAAAGTTGGTGCTTGTGGAGATATTTCACTTCTGGCCTTGCCAGAGGCCAGGCCCTGCGGTAAATCCTATATACATGTATGTCATGTATGTCAGTGTGGTTTAAAACTGTTATTGGATGAGGAAAATCCATCAAATCCCCCCTTTTTTCATCATAGTCCTACTCCTGTCCTAAACTCCAATCCACCAGTCTAAACACTAACCCTATATTTTTTGGATATAACAGTGTTTCTATTCATGTTTTCCTTACATTTTTTAATTAAATTAATTTATTTTAAATAGATTTCAATCTACTAAGAATTTGCATATATTGGATAGCTTGGATGTGGTTTCCCAATTCTGATGTTTCCAATAAATCCCATTCTACTTAATCATTCTTGTGTTGTAGGAACTCCTACCAATAACCAGAAATAAATGTTCTTTTCAGAACAAGTTTTTCCCTACTGTTTAAACAGGTATCTGTTTACTCAAGCTTTAGTTCTACGTTTAATGCTATTGTATCCTGGGTTAACCTAATTAGTGCCTTTACACTGCAGCCCTCAGCAACAAGTAGACAGCCACACAAGAAAAGAAAATGTTTCTGGTAAAAATACCAGATGCATCTTCTTTTCCTTTAAAAAAATAAAAGTTGGGATGCGAGGATTGTTATGCTGACATCACAGCAAAACAACGAGATGGTACACAGTGCTAATGTCACAGTCTACATTCACTTTTGCCTGGTGCCGAGCGGCATAACTCTGCCCCAAAGCACCCATCTCTGCAGGGGAGACAGTGCTGGAAAGGGGACTAAGAGCAAGTGCCCATTGGGCAAAGATCAATGCAACCCACCCACAATGACCAATACAGTCTTTCTGCTCCAGGGGCCAGAAAGTCCACTAGACTCCTGGGTTTTCCACAAGACATAAAATAAAGGGCTAGGTGAGTGGCCCACTAAGCCATCTGGCTGTGGCTCTACCTTAGAAAGGGCATACAGCCTACAGTCTTTCTGCTGGGGGAAGGGACAGAAGTTCCACTACATGCAAGGGATTTTGTTTTTTTAGTTGGGGGAAGCAGGAAACTTGGGTCCTCAGATGCAGGGCCATGGTGGTGGGCAATCGTCCTGCTCACAGGAGCCCCTGTGCTGGGTTTAGATCAGGTACCCAGTAGGACGTCAGTGAGGGCATCACTAAACAGGGGCAGCGGTTCTGAAGTGCAAGCTACCTGTTGCAGCCCCTCTGTCATGAGATTAGTCTTGATGGTCACTGAGGGTAGCTGAAGGTCAAGGACCTCAGCTGCATTCCTCACACCACTGCATAAGAAGCTCCCTCCTCCGAAGCCACGATAGGGAAGGAAAGCATGTCAGTATTAGGAGAAGTCCTCACGCCAGTCCATTTTATTTTTCGCAAGGCTGGTATTCCGATCAGAGCTAGGAGGCAAAGGTCCTGCTGGCGCCAAAGTTGAGCGACACTCATCCGGCTCTGTGTCAGAGTGGGGATTACAATGGGGACGGAGCACCGGTATAGGAACCGGAATCAGGGAAGGTCAAGATAGTACGACCGGTCTGGATTCAGAACTGTATCCCTGGGAGCCCTAGGGCCAGAGACATAGCCGCGGAATCTGAAGGGGCCTACCCAGCAGGGCCCAAAGGCGCTCCAGCAGGGTCGGACTGGCCAAAAATAAAGTGCATGGCCTTATAAAAATTATTTTGGAGAGGCAGGGGTAGCTACGGCTCCCGGATATTCAGGGGGGCATGGAGTTGGCACAGGATGTGCAGAACGAGGCCTAGAATGTCGATGCTCCCTCATTGCTTCGGCCTACCAACGAGGGGAAGTCGAAGAGTGCTTCGACTTCTTGCATTTTTTTTTCTTGGGCCTCCACTTACCTGATCGCCCGAGGATTTTGAATGGGTTGATGACAACTTCGGACTCCGCTATGGGTCCTGGGACCTTCCTCCCAACTGAGAACCTGACCTGCATGGAGTCGCGTGCCGGGCTGCCATCAGCTTTAGGGACTGCTTGCTCAAAGCCATCAGATGTATGGCCTGGCACTCGGAGCATGACTTCGGGTCATGGTCATGCTCCAAACACCACAAACACAAGAGGTGCGGATCCGTCACAGACATCGCCTGATAACAGGATCTGCAGGGCTTGATAGCTATTTTCATAGAAGACATCTCTCGACACACCAGGAGAAAAGTTCTTGAAAAAAGCTCAAAAAAGTTGAAAAAGACCTGTCAAAAAACACAAAGGGGTAGCTCTCTTCCGATCAGTGCTGGCTGGTGCGGAAAGAAAAGAACTGACGTTGGCTTGCCTGGGTGGCACCTATACAGAACCCAGGATGTCATTTCTTGTGCAGACAATGTTGATGATGGACGCGGAGACGATCAACACCACCTACTGGCGCACAGGGGTACTGCTAAAAAAAATCTTACAGATCCAGTCTGACGCCTGGGGAGAATTCAAAGGTAAAGAAACTGCAGCTAGAAGTCTCTATTAGATAGGAATAAACAGGAACTGGGAGTGGAGGTTGGTGATGTACGATAAGAAATGGGAGTTCATGTGTGGCGCTATGTTTATGCATTAAGGGTTTAGATTTCTTTTAAACTGATTGTGTGTCCTTTTTGGGGAACCGTTTTCAGAGGTTACCTAGGCAATCTACAACCGCTTAGGAAAGAGGAAGCGAAGTATGACAAATAACACTATAAACTTTAAATGCCCAAGATTAACTATTTTTTATAACATTTAAAGCTTCTGTCACTGCCTGCATATTTGTGATTCTCTCCAAACGAGTTTGCATTTACAAAGGTAACCCTAAATGAAAGTATATGCATATTTCAAGGATTTTGTTTTAGGAGACAGTGCACAACAATAATGTACAGGACCTACACTAGGCTGCTATGTAACTCACATATTTCATTCTAATTCTATTGCATTTGTAATCCTCAAAGTGTAAACCAGACTCACAGTCAATGTGAGCTGTACAAGTCCAAGTCTAACAAAATAAACAAACCTACAAAGACCACCACATAAGAATGCTTAACTATTAGGCAAGGGTAGAAACAATGTGTTTTAAGTTTTAAGTAATTGTTTTTTTAGTGTTTCCGACTTTCTCTGGCTAATAACCCACTGGGATAGTTGAAAAATGAGTTTTTCAGTCTGCTGTAGGGAGAAGCCAAATAAAACTATTCTCCCCCCTGCCTGTAACACATAAGCAAGACTTAAAAAGTCTCTCAGATTGTGGAATTAATGGACCTCGGGCAAATTCTGCTCAGAGTGACAGCAGTTAGATGTAATTTGGTAACTTGTTATCTATTTTGGTTAATGCACAGAATCTCAGCTGTGTCTGGGGCTTATAAGCCCACACCCCTTACTTCACTAAGATTTTTTTCAAAAGCAAAAGCGAGAATGGAAAGCACCACCTATTTGGGATCCCGTCTCGCTAGGCTCCTGACCGGGCACCGTGTCTGTAGTGGTTGCCGACATCCCTGTGTCTTCGGAGGACTGCAAAGGTGCATTAATAATTAACCTCGTACCCTTCACTCTAACTGAGACGGCATGGCGGATGCTGCCCACTTTATTGGATGCCAGGCACAAGTACTCCCCCGAGTCCTCCTCTGAGACGCCGGCGATGCGCAGGGTTTTGTTGAAGTTTTCAAACTTCACTTTTCCAGAAGGCAGTTCACCCCCTTTCTTAAACCACATGATGTCTGGTGCTGGCCTGAAAAGAGAAGGGAAATAGTCAGTTTGGTACAGCCCTTGCTCAAGTACAAGTCATTTATCTTTCTCTAAGGAATCAACTGGGGTTGTGGCATACCTCCTCATTCCTACGCGTCCTTCCAAATGTAACAGCATAGAATATTTTGTCACATATTAAAAGTATCTGGTGTGTTTCACATCCACTGAGGACACACAATGAGGAAAGAGTTCTCCACTCGTCAAATACTAGTGGTTCCTCCTATCCTGATTTTTTTTCTATGAATTATGATAACTTTCATTTTTTTCTTTCCAAAAACTTTAAAACCATAACCAAACGTAAGATAAAGTAAACATAAAAACATGACTGGTCAAGCCATAAATGTTTGATATGGTATGCTATGTTCTATTAACTGTTTACCATTCGTAGGATATGGAAGAAAGAATTAAAGAAAAGAAAGAAAGGAAGAAAGAAAGAAGGAAGGAAAGAAAGAAACAAAGAAGGGTGTGAAGAAAGGAAGAAAGAAAACATTTGTAACATTTGAGGGATTTTGAAGTGCTTTTGGAATTGGGCGGCTTTTACAATTACGGGATTCTCAATGACCAGAGACAAAGTGGTGTGCTGATATTTTATTTGGTTGTATTTTGCTTCTTGTCTAGATTGAGTGCCTACACTATTGTTTTTATTGAATATGAAAACTGAGGACCCTGTAACCGCTAAACATAGATTACCAATGTAAGCCAAAGTGTCTGCTTTCGTAGTGTGTTTGCACAACAATTGCCTTGCAGATTAGTGGAAATATAATTGAATGCAATGAACAACCCAGCATATAAAACCCGTTTAGCTTATAGGCTCCTTCGTGATGTGACCAAAAGATTTGTACTGGTGTTTGAAATCCCTTCATCCTGAGAAAACCCTTAGGAAAGTCTAGTGATCTTAGAGCTCTCTATGCAACTGAATGTATATGAGGGAACAAATATGGCACATCTATCATTTTGTTTACTTGGGGACACATTTTGGATTTGTGGGCAAAACTATTCTAGTCATGCCATCTAAAGATTAGGAGATATTGAAATCTACTTGCTACTCAAAGTGATTGCAATTAAAATGCCACCTTAAATGTCAAGTGTTTCTATGTGGACTGGTGTATCACTTCAAATGGAAGTGTCTAGTGAGCATAAAGCTGAAATTGCATGAGGGTGGAGGTGGTGGTCTATAGAGTGGAATAACCTGCCTAAAGCTCTCCATTAAAGCAAGAATGCCGGGAAATTTGAAAACAGATGGGCTAGTCTTGGTTTGTGAGTAGGCCTTTAAGGACACCTAAATGCAGCAGGATAAAAGAATAGCTTACATGCCCATCATGCAGACGTGGCAAATATGGCAGTATCTCCTGTATTAGGATGTGAATGGTGTTTTCCATCACTGCACACCATAAAATAAAAAGATTTCACTTAATTCTGGTAGCTACCTCCCCCTTCCGCCTCCAGATTTTCTATTAGTTTTTGTTGAAGATTCAGATAGCCACCTTGAGCCAATGAGCCTTTCCACCATGTTGCTTGGTGAAAGGTCTGGAAGGTAAATCTGACCTTGGTCTGCTATCGCCTGACAGTTAACAAATGTTGTGTTCTGGCAACATACAGTATGGTTACTGTGACAAGTTTACCAAATGTCAATGGGGCGTGGCTAAAATAGCGACTGAGTAACTCGGAGCTCGGCGGCCCTCATCCCCGTAATAATAATCCTGTGCCTCCCTGAGAGCCCTGAGATGCGGAGATTGCTCACCCAAGATTGCCCAGAACAGTCTGTGACACAGAGAGGAATTGATCCAATTCCTTTCGGCTGCTATGGCTCCTGGGTGAACTTGCCCGCAAGACGGCCTACCATCCCTCTGCAGTCTTCATACTCAGGCGGCACATGCAGCCTATCATGTGGGCCGTAAGAAGACCAGTCATCAAAATAACGAAGACTTAGTCCGACTCCTCTCTGCCGCTGTGGCACCCAACGTCGCAACCGGGTCTGAACCCACCACAGTTCGCTCTCTGCTTGCCAACTGCAACGACACACACCACCCTCAACATAATGCGTACAAAAAGTGATAAGACTTCTGCGCAAGTTCAGGAAAACCAAGCAGGAGAAGGAGAGAACAGCACCTCAAAAGGATCCCTGGCAAAAATTCTATCAGAACACACACTCAAGTTTGAAAATCTATTAACCGCAGTTTTAGATATTAAGGCCTTAACTATGACTTTGGTGGTCTTTTCCTAAGACAGCCGAAGCCACGGGCGCCAGAAGACCGCCAGTGCTGGCGGTCTTCCGACCACCATATTACAGTACTGAAGGATTTCTGCCACAATTTGGGCGGAAATCCTCCAGTAGTTGTGCTGGCGGTCGGAGGTGCATGGGCGGTTCCAGCACCGGCCCGCCCCGCCAAAAGGACTCCACCGGTCGTATTACGACCTGTAATATGGCCTGGTGGTGTCCTGATGGCGGGGCGCTGCCGGTGGTGGAAGCACTTATTCCCTGCCGGTCGACCTCCTCGCTGGGCAAGGTAAGTCAATCGTTCAACAGGGGAGGGGAGTGTGAGGGTATGGGGTGTTGTGTGTGTGTGTCTGAGTGGGTGCTGTCAGCGTGTCTGAGTGTAAGTGTGTATGCGTGTGTGTATGGGTGTCTGAATGTGTGTTTGAATGCATGTGTGTATATGGGTGTGTGAAAGCGTGTATGTTTGTTGAAGTGAGTGCGTATTGGAATGTTTGTGTGAATGCGTGTATGGGTGTATGTGAGTGAATGTGTGTATGGATGCGTGTGAGTGAATGCGTGTATGGATGCATGTGAGTGATTGCGTGTATAGATGCGTGTGAGTGAATGTGTGTATGCAGGGTGTGTATGCGCGTATGTGGGGAAGGGGGTGCTGTACTGGAAGCGGGTGGGGGTCTACGGAGGGGGGTTCTGGTATGGAAGGGGGTGTGGTAGGATATCAGGACTGCAGGGGGGGATTAGAGGAGTCGTCTGCCGTTCAGAGGAAAGAGATTTCCTCTCACCGGTAGCCTGTCCACCAGGGTTTTCGTGGCAGTGCTACAGTCATGGAAACTCTGGTGGAAAGCCGACTCGTGATACCGCCGGTGGTCTTCAGTGGGTTGCTGGGTCGGAGATGCTAATCTTCAGCCCGGCTGTCCAACCACCCTGGAGGTACAGTCGGGGATGTGGCGGGATGCCAGAGGCAAACCTGCCACACTCATAATTTGGCAGTCTTCACCAGCGACCTGTCGGCGGTTAGACTGCCACCGTAATGAGGGCCTAAGTCCACATTAGGATAAAAAATTGACGCACTGCATATAGATATGGGGCACAAGCGCAAGGATCACAAGAAATTGAATGAGCGAGTAGACAACACAGAGTCAATGTCTAGCACAGAACACATGATGAACCGGACACCTCGAAGTCCCTTCAGGTCCATACTGACTCATGGGGCTAATTGCCGTGCTGTCACGTGGTTGTTTTGTACACCTCAATACGCGTTGACAAGAGTATGCCAGTCCTTTCACTTTATACTTATTGGGACAAAGTATTTGACACTACATTTACTGCCAAACAATAATCACAATGTCTGACGATGCTGAAAACAGCCGCCATGAGTGCCTGCCTTAAATACACACAATTTAATTTACACCATATGTATCTCACACCCGTGAGACTGCCTCGCATTTATCCAGGGTCTTCTGGCTCCGGTCCCCGATGCCGACATACCGACACTAACATCGCACACATGGTTTGGGCGTGACCCTGGCTTACTCCCTACTGGGAATGGGTGTCAGGACTTCTCACTGAAGCCTTGGGCTCCACACTCACGACAAACGCTTCACATTTTTTATTAGGAATCACGACGCGATCAGCAGCCTGTAAACAGCTTTACAAATTTATAGATCTAGCATTAGTCTTCGCAAAGTGTAGAATAGCCATGTATTGGAAGTCAACTATTGCCCCTGCCCTACGACAATGGTTACTTGATATGCATGCTGGCATAATGGCCGAACAAGAGGCATTAAGAAGTATTAGTCCGAGACATCAGACATCAACTAACCCTCCAAATTGGCAGAAATATCTAGAAGTAGCGGAAGCCAAAACTATCATCGTTCCACGCTAATCATCCACCAAGGGGTGGAATTAAGCAGATGGTAATGTCGTTTTGTCCCCACCCTCGCCCCAGTTAATTCCCCTTTTCACGATTCGTCGTGACACAGAGTAGGCATTGGCCTTACGGGCTGCGCACCATCACCATACTTCCTCTTGAACCCCCTTTTCTGTCGGCGGGGAGGGGTGTACTTACACATTAAAGGTTTATCAGTTGGATTTGTTAAATATTGGCATTACAGTGGTAACTAAGGTTAGAATGTATATTCAAGATAACTTGACACAGTAAAGATACAGTATTCGGAAGTTCCACCATCCCCCAACTGTACAGTGATGCACATATTAAATGTATTAGTAAATATTGATAATGACACCCAATGCAAGTACCTTGTTTGGTATAGGACTTGATGACGCTTAAGTTGCTGATAACGATATATATTAAAGAAAAGCTTATCACATGTCAAAACCAACGGCGGTGACGAAAAGCACAAGAAAATATCCATGCCAAGTGATCGATGTATGATTGCCCTGTGACCCCGACTGTGGAATATTACAATAAGCCAGTCTCCTGTATACTAAATAACTCATTAGTGGTTTGACTGTGGTGACTGGTATACGTGAGTGTATCTTATGTACATTCAGTAGTTAGAAAGATGTGTTGTGCTTTTATAATGCAGTTATCGATCTTCATGAATAGCACGCCAGGATTCTAGCTGAGGAACCCAACTTCAGAGAATAAGGTGGAAATGGATAGTGTCAGTAAGAGAAGTGGGTGCTGCTAATGAGGGAAAGTATGGGACTTCTGTTTTAGAGGAGTTCAGGGTGAGTGACTGTAATGCTACTCAATGTTGGATTATAGTGAGGCAGTTTGTGATGCTAAGTAGAGAGGATTTGTAAAAGTAGGAAAGGAAAGAAAGATTTGAGTGCTGTCAGCATAAAGATGAGCGAAGAACCCAAATGAGAAGATAATGCCAAAAAGAGAAGCACAGTGAGAGGAAAAAGGAAAGGCCCTATGACTGAGGCAGGTAGACCACCCACTGGTAGAAAGGGTAGCAGTCACTATTTATTTTAGTAGACACAAAGTTCTTTGACCCGATTAATATTGAGGCAAAGATTTAACTTGAAATACATTTTTTCGGTTACAGGAACATGCTCACTTTCATTTTATCCACCCCGTCAAGCTGTAAAATTGCCAGCTCACCTCTCAAATGCAAAATCTAAGGCCAAATGTTAAAATGAAGGAGCTCAAGGCAAAGCACCTTTCATGTGAGAAACTCCAAAAATGTAATGCTTAGAATTTTGGATATGTAAATACTTCTGTGTATTAAACTTCCATAAGAAGGAATAGAAATACATTTTTTAAGGTGAAGCAAAAAAATTAAATTCCAATAAACAGCACAAAGGGTGGCAAGCAGAACAGTATTTGTAAGTGTCCATATCTAGGTAGAAAGATTGGAGGGAGGGACTGGGGACAACCAGTTATGAATACCTCTGAAGCCCCAAAGATGGTAAGCTATTGTTGAAACATCAGCTAATTTAAGGAATTCTTTAGTTAGCTGGCTCTTTTTTGGCAGTTTTAGGATGTACAGGAGGAAGAGAGTAATCAAATAAAAAGGGGTGGGGTGTACATACACTCCAGAGGCAATACACTCCAGCATCAGGTCCTCTCCTCTCAGCACCGTCTTACTGCTTGAGGTCCCTGAGGGAACCATGAAGGTAGGTGTTCTCTCTGTAATCCCTCGAGCTGGAAAAAAGCAAGAGAAGAGAGTCAGGATAAACCACAAGCACTCAGTTGGCACCTGGTGAAGTTATCTCTGTACATGTCCTGAGCTCCCCGCACCAGCTAATGACAGAGAAGCCCCAATCAGACACATGAAAGAATACCTGGATATTGCCAGACACAAATGGTTCTGGCACTGCCATTATACTGAGGCACTTACATAATATGCATGAAAAACTATACCTTTGTGGTTACACTGCATACAGCCCAAACAACATAGAACAGAACAGAGAACTGGTAACTAAGTGTAATCATTTCTTAGTCAGCTTTCACTCTGGAAATCTCCCCAAACCTGGGCTTGGTTTGGTTAACTTGAAGGGTCGATTTACCTCTCATCACTCTATGCCTCCTTCCATAGTTGTATGCAAGTTTCTCATTGTAAGCACTACTATTATTTTACAATGCACACAATCCGGATTTGTATAGAACGAAAGGGGAACACAGCAGTTTTAAACTGGAAAAGTTATGAACCAAGCTTATAATGTTTTTTGTATGCAAAACTACGTTTAATCTCCTATAACATATGCCATATGAAGAACATATTTTCTTCCTCACATCACAGTTAGTTTTTGTAAGTATGTTAGTCACTGTTGGGTAAATAAATGTAATATGAAGTTAACAGGCCACAAATTAAAGGCAATCTGTTCGAAACAAAACAATGTATGCCTAGAAATCTTAATTTGCAGTGATCAACTCCCATTCCTCACCTATTAGGCACACATTTCTAGATATTTTCCCTCATCACGCCAAACCAAACTCCTGAGCCAAATTTGCTTTTCAGGTCTCACCTACAGACATCTTTTAGCTGTCTGTAGTTGAACACTTGGTTACAACAATACCCGTACTTAACTGCGGGATTTGGGTCAGCCCACTGGTTGACTTCCTTGCCGTTCTCATTTGCTTGCCTCTTACTGAATGACTTTCCTTCCTTTTCTTTTGTTTTTTCCCTCCCCTGGAGCATAGCTCTTTTAGCATCCTTTTGATTGGATGATTTGTATCCTTCCACACATACCTCAAATCAGGGAACTCCATTTTTCTTGTTCTTTGAGATTTCCATGAGAATGAATGTGCTTTCTTGCTCTATCCCAGGTGATGTTTCCTTCCTGACATACCTACTCTCTGCTCTCTTGGTGTTGCTCTCCACCCCTCCCAGCTCATCTGCAAAAGTGCAGCGCCAGGTATATTTTTGCGGGAGTTCAACTAAACAACTGACTTTATACAGTTGGTTTTATCTCCTGTATTCTGCATGCTGAATGAAAGTTCATGCTGAAGCATTTGTTTCCTCTCAGAATCTAATGAAGAATAAATTAGGGCTTTAAAAGTGTTTTTCTGTAAGATCTTTAAAAATATTTTCCTGAAGGAAAGGGATTTTAAAAATGAACCATGTTGCTTATAAATACAGATAATATTTAATTCCGTATTCAGTTTTGGGATACCTTAAGCTATGTCTGCTTTTCCTTCAGTATTTTAAATGCATTTCCTTTTACTTTTTTCACAATGCTTTACAAGCATGCATTGGCAAAGTAATACATTAGCATTTGCATAATAGAGACGAGATCTACTGGCTTTGCCAATGCTTGGTTTCACTTTAGAATTTCAACTGTGGTCATTTCTGTAGATTATTACCCTTTTGACTGATTAGTTTGCCGCAGGCCTAATAGGTGAGGGTAACATCTCTACTAAGATCTTTAAACATTTAGTCCCCCTCCCTAAAATGTAGGATAGGTTACCATACAGGAAACACTCATGAGCACATACTAACTACAACTCAATAAATTCATGTACATGACCATTCACACACCAAAGGGCGAGACGTCTGTGGCACTAAACAAGCAAATTCTGTCACTTCACAAAAAACATATATAGAATAACTAGCCAAGAAAAAGGTCATCCTCGACAGACACGCTTCATGAAATGGCCTCATGGTGTTTACTTGACCACCACCATCTAATGTCTATGCAAACCTGCAACATCCTTGAGAACACAAGAGGTTTGCCACAGTAATGCTGCTATGTTAACGTTGGTCCTAACAAAGTTGGGGCTTGGAAAGTAACTGGTAAAGGGTTGCATTTGGATTACCCTTGTAAAAGAGATATTCAGAATATGTCTCTCTCCCTATGAATAGAAGGCAGTGTGTGGAAAAAAGCAGTTTAAGTGCCACACATGCATCACTAGTTAATAACCAGAGACAAATATTATACAATATTAATCACCTCCACGGATTTCAGGCTCTGATGTAACACAGCCTCTACATGGCTCCGAGGCACTGATCCACACAGAAATCTATCCACCCTTCTATAAGTAGCTATCTACCATCCAGGCTTCTCCCATACATCCAACCAACCACCCAATTCACCAGCTACCTTTCAAGCTCTTTCTATGAAACCCATTGGGTAGGCCTATTTCCTTTCACAAAGAACTTTTGTCTCTTTTCTAATTTACCAATCCTGACATTTCTCAGGTTTTTGGTTATTCATCAGTCTTTAATCGCAATCACTATTACTGGCTGTCCAGGTGATATTTAAGCTACACAGGGGAGGGATAAAAAATGGATTTGACTGGGGCAAGAGGAAATTTACAAGTCACGAGCGCCCCTCTAAACAATTGCAATCAGCACAAAAAATATTTTTACAGAATTGTGTGATATCGCTGAGTTCATACAAATGAAAATTTGTATTATTGTTAACACCCTTTATCAGAGAAATAAAAGTATACACATAATAGAAGTACAAAATACATAATGTCCCTATATTGAGAAGCCATATCCGCTGGCATGAATCTTATATATCGAAAAATAGTGGCCACACAGTCTTTGGAGTGCAAACCAAGTTGGAATGTAGAACCGACAGCCACCAACACAGGTTTCTTCTTTAAAAAAGACCTCTTCAGGGCTCCAAACGTCGGTTCTCAATGATGCCACCAAGTATTATTCCAGTATGATCGACTTACAGGGGAATAACCATAGACCCCAAAACATAATGTAATCAAATGATATAGTAAAATATGTCCATTAGAAGTTCTGCCTTTGTTGCGTATAACATTCAAAGTTTTGGTGTTCAGTTACATAGCGCCCCTGTGCTGGAGCAAATAACACCAAAGAGGTACCCGAACCCTTATCAAATTGTCTTGTTGTGTTCTTTTCCATTACTGCGAGTCAATTTGCATGAATATTTTGGATGTTATATGCAACAAAGGCAGGACTTCTCATGGACATATGGTCCTGTTTGGGGGGCCGCAGTGATTTCCCTATAAGCCAATCCTACCCGTATGGAATAATAATTGGTGGCCTCATTGAAAATGAGAGTTTGGAGCCCTGAAGAAGTCTTTTATAAAGACGAAACATGTATTGGCGGCTGTCGGTTCAACATTCCAACTTGTTTTTGACTCCAAGGACTGTATGGACTCTATTTCTTAATACATAAGGATCATGCCAGCGGATATGGCTTCTTAATATAAGAACGTTATGTATTTTGTACTTCTAATTAGCTTATACTTTTATTACTTTAATAAAGGGTGTTATAAATAATTTACATTTGTTTTGTATGAACTTCTCAGCAATATCACAAAATTCTTACAAGAAATGTTTTTGTGCTGATTCCAATAGTTTAATTGGGCGCTCCTGACTTTTAAATATTTTACTGTATGTGACTGTGCTTCTATGTCACAATTGTACTTTTGCAGCAGGGGTACTGTCTGATGCAGCGCTCAGGTGTTTTATACTTTAACCACTGTAATGGGTGGGTTGGGTCATAGGAGACAATTCCATTGCTATGTTCTTGTAATAGTTACATGAGAACATCAACCTCTACAGCTTTTATAACTCATCTTCACTGACTAGCCTCACCAACTCACAATGTTTAACCACTAACCTAACCCTCAGCTGTCACCTTTCATCCATTTATCAACTGGCAGGCCATGCAACCACCCATCTCACTTTCTCATTTTCCTTTTATCACATTATGTAGCTACCCTCTGCTTCTAGCAACTATCCAGTCATCTCTTGCAGAGCACCATTATAGATTAAATCAAAGTACTCCCCAAAATACTCTTGTATAAAGAATATTGGTAATCCAAACTCCACTTCGAGGGTGTCTTTCACACCTTGGCTGCTGAGCTATGCTACTATAGAGTCGGTGGTGGGGTATCAGCCAACTACATATATTTCCTAATAATAATTTGAGGATATTTTAAGTCTATCTATTTCAATCCATGACTCGAGGTACTTCTAGCAGGAAATCTATGGCAAATATGACAAAACAGCGAATAAAAAAAGAATTTTTCTGATCTCTTTCTGATGGGTAATTTAGGACCTATCTCTCGAATCTGGAATGCATAAACTAAAGATGTTATCTGGTAGTTGATGAACTGACTAGCAATAAGCAGAAGGGCGAACACAAGACTTTTGGCACACAAAGAGTTAATTAGCACCTTAACATAAAGACAATAGGATCGTCACTATAAAAAGAAAGAAAAGGCCAGATTTAGAGTTTAGCTGAAAGGACATTCCGCCAAAAGCGTGGAAAAGTAAACTGCCCACCAAACGGACTGTCTGCCCACTCTATTGAGAATCAGACGGACTGTCATGGTTCAGATGGCCTGCTCCCCAGGCTGTTTTGTCGGAAAGCCCTCAGCAACAGGCTGGGGCCATCGGTGTAGGCACATCAGGCCATCTGCTCTATTTAATTTAAAGTGGGCAGTTTGATGAGCTTTTTTTTTTGTTTGGGGGTAAACCTGGAGATCCGGAACATAAAATATTAAAAATGACCCCCACACCTTCAGAGAAACCACCCAGGGTGTCAGACACGTTCGTCTTTGGAAGTTTGTTTTTGTTTTGAAAACAAACGTTTTGCTGAGTCACCACCTGAAACAAGACAGACGATCACAGGTGCTACTTTGTTTCAATAGTATGATCTACTCCCTATCTGGTGGACGAGTTTGCTTTCTACATCTTCCATTCGAAAAACCATGCCCACATCATTTTAGATTGTTGATATTTTGAACATGTTAGGCCACTCTATGACCTACAAATACACTGTTTATCTTTGCTTGGTAAAAAGAAAATGAACCACGAGACCTTCCTCTCCAACATTGCATTAGGCTATGGTAGAAAAACACAACCTCTAATTAAACGGTAGCAGGAAGGAGCAAAGACCAAGAAATCAAAAACAGACGGGACATGTTAAGCAAAGGAAAGCAAAAATTATTCTACAGTAAGTTTTGGCATGTGGATTTTTGGAGGTAGCATGAGAATATCACCAACACTGCTATTATTAGCAAATGAAAGGAGATTATTATCAGACATACTTAGTACCAACACAATAGGAAAGGGGAATCTGTCTCAAGGCAATCGGCCTTGCTTCAGACAATCACTTCTAGAGTTAGAGGTGGCCCTCGATAATCGTTGCCCCTTAATTGTTTGGCCTTAGTTGGTGAGGAAAAGACTTCTGGGTTTAAAGAGCGTTCACATTACCTAATCAATGCCTGCCCCATTTTGAAACTGCAAACGAATTAAGAAATCAATGTACGAAACACCAATTTGCACATTTATTGGTTTGCAAACGGCTATGAAATTTATAATACAACCTATGTATTAATAGGTCACACTGCACATTGTTCATTCGAAGTAGAATCGCAAAATAACTTGCTTAATGAATATTAATTAGGCATGTCACAATTTGTGATCACATGTGATTGGCTGTGATTGCAGGTATGGAGGCCTGCAAAGGAGATGGGTGAACTTCAGTTCCTGCATTTGCATTTCGTAATGGAAAACATTATTCCTTTAAAGAATATAGCCAGTGTCCGGCTACCCAGGTGTTGCTTTTTATTTAAAAAATATTTCCTCTTTGTTAAGATGTTGGGGAAGGTGGGCAGTTTCCTGTTTGCAAATCAGTTACTATCCCAAGACAGAGGTCAGCGACTGCAGGCACAAACCATCATGGATACACACCTTTGTAACTTGCAAATTGGAGGTAGGGGCCCCTTCACCTACTTGCAATGCAAAATAACTTTTATAAATTGGAAAGAATTTTCTAACACATAAAAGGGCTTTTATACTCTTTGGCACTGTAAACCGTGCAATCCTGTGAATCTTAGAGTCTACAACAACAAAAACGATTTTTGTATCAGCCTTTTCGTTTCTGCATAGTGGATACTGATGATGAGATTGGAGTTCAGTTTCTATGTCCAATTAATTTCTTATCGCTGAAAAGATGGTCTCTATCCAGAGTATTTTCTCAACAGAAAAGTTTTTTGTGGTTTGTTTATGTAATACTTCGCATTTGAAGGGACAGTCTCTGCATGGATATAGGGCCTGATTACAACTTTGGAGGAGGTGTTAATCCGTCCCAAAAGTGATGGTAAAGTGACGGATAAACCACCAGCCGTATTACGAGTCCATTATATCCTATGGAACTCGTAATACGGCTGGTGGTATATCCGTCACTCTACCGTCACTTTTGGGACGGATTAACACCTCCTCCAAAGTTGTAATCAGGCCCATAGTCTTCTATTCAGTCTAAGGCTTCCTAAAGGCCATTACGAGGGAGAGAGAGAGACAAAATCAGTTAATTTATGGAAGCAGGAAGTTCAGAGTCCATGTAAATTCAGATATTGACCTCTTGAACGTTCAACTGTAGGTTAAGAGCAGATATCAGTCTTTACTTGAAAGGTGATGCCTATTATAATCTAAGTTCATTATGTGACAAAAAGCAAGGTCACCACCTCTCTATAAGGATCAACGCTAGAAAGGGATAGAGATTTGCAGTCTTCATTCTGCCCACTCAAGCTCCACAATGATCTCCGTGATGTGAGTTCACTTGGCCTCGGAAGGAACTTTGTGTCACTGCTTACTTTCTTGGTTGCAGCACACATGCGCCTTTGAAACAGGGCGTACAGGTCACTCATTTTTCCATTGTCCACGTATCTTTCAATCTCCACAGTGAAGTGCATGTAAATACTGTTTACATCAGATTGTCCTAAATGTTCTGTTCATCTGCGTTCTCCTCCAGTTTCCGACACCATTTTTATACTAATTTACTCAACTCTTATCCTGCCCTTCTTTTTGAGACTGTGTAGGTCTGAGGAGGCGTCCCAGAATTGCATGCGTTGCTAGCATGAAAGGTGTGCCGTAAGTTAAAAAGCTCCCTTCAGACATACATTATGTTAGCTGTAGTATGGGTAAGTGGGTTAGGTTGAAGTAACGCGGTTAAAGAACTCAGTGCTGCAGATGTGACCATTGACTCACCACTGTATATAGCAGTGTAGTTCAGAGAGACGAACATTGCAGACTCATTACGAGGATGCTCTGTAATAAACAAAAGAATGTGAGTGCAGCATATGCAATAAAAGCTTGCGCGGAGAGTGGCAGAGGAGACCAGCCAGAGCTTAGAGCGATAGGAGAAACCAATCCATAGGTACAAAGAGAGGACATGCCATGGTGCCTGAGGTGTAGTATACTAAAGCACATGCACAAAAGGCTGTAGGTGTAGAAGGGGAATGAGTCACAACAAGGCATAGGAAGGTGAAGATCAAACGGGAAAAAATGGAAAAGGAACCATAGCAAATACATGAGGGAAACTGCAAAGATAAAGGATGTAGGAGCTAAGCAGGTGTCAGGAACTGTAAAAATAGATGTGAGGAGCACAATCTTGTGATTTTGGAGGAAGAAGCCACAAGGATAGAACGAGGGTGGTGTCAAACAACATGCATTGAACTAAACTGAAGAGGAAATAGCAAAATATCTGCCCAGAGGGAAGGGAGGCAATGGAGGCGCATATGGAGCAATGAAGTACAGGGTTAGATAGAGGGATTCAACAAGTCTGCATTCAGAAAGATAACTGGGTCAAAGAACATGTACAGGAACACAGGAGGAGCAGGGGCAGTGGGAAGGGAACTGACTGACTGAGATTTTTTAAGCACTCTGTTATCCTAAAGAGGCCGTGTCTGGATACAGGGTAGAAAGATGATCTAGTTCACACACTGGGGTGAATCAATAGACAAAAAGGCATGTTTTAACTGATTTCCACAGATAGAGTGGTCAGACATAATACAAAGAGACAATGGTGAGAGATATATAATTTGGCAGTAATCACAGAAGAATCTGCCCGTAACCGTTGGCTTGCCCACAGAGTATAATACTCAACTGGACCCATGAAGCAGACATAATACATCACAAAAGGCGGTAACAAACAAACGTAGGGTGCTAACGGACTGGCTCGGTGTTAGTAACTGTACAGTGACAGATGCAAAGTGCATTAAAGATAAAGTGCCTTTGCAGATGAAGCCAATGCAGTTCAAGCAGATGTTCAGCATTAAAAGAAACCCTAAAAAGTTCCAGTTTTCGTGTCACCACAATAATTTGAATAACTTCAAATCCTAAATTATTACTATGCAGTTTTCACAGTGCTAATCAGGTCTACTGGGGAATCAGAGACTCTGACATTCAGCCAATACAGTCAAAAATGCAGGAAAAATGGAGAGCAAAGGCCACCTGTGCAGCCTGAGGAGTACAATGGATCTGGTACTGTGCAGATAAAAAGGTTTCCAGAGATTGTTAGTTTCTTGGTAATGAAAGTCCATGAAGTGTCTTATGCACTATGCAGACTGATTTCAATAATCATCATGCTTCTATGGGGAGCTATTGTGGGCTGATCATAACTGGTGTGGTGTGATCTCATCTTCTGGCACAAGGGTGCTGTCTAGCTGCTGCACTGACTGTAACCTTTAAAGAGCTATGTGGATTTTAAAAATGCTGGTCAGTAAGGAGTTGGCACTGTCCAGTCTTACAGAAGATGATGACTGGTTTACTATTCAGATGTTATTCGGTGGTATCGGTAACTTGATTCTGTGTAGTAGTCTTCTTTTTCTTGGGTGCTGGTATCAGTGTGCTGATTCAGGTTACTGCTGACGGTAAAGTCTACGATTTAGCGTTCTTAAAATATATTGGTTGTCAGTAGAGAAGATACATTTTATTAAACCAGGCTTGCACAGGGGTGTATTAATGAACTGGAGAGTTTGTTGGAGGGCCAGTTTAAGGTGATATTGTGACATCCAAGACTGTAGGTTTTTCAGGTCTTAGCAAGCTTCATTATGTCCTCAGGCAGGTACAACTCAGTGTCACCAGCATATATATGCCAAGAAAATGTTTAACTGTCTCAGGACGAAAAGGTGTAAGAGACTGAGGGAGACAATGGATCATTTTTACAGGACAGGCGAAGGGTTGTATGTTGAGTTGGATCGTTTCACTAGTTGTAAGCAGTTGTTACAATCTGACACAAACATACCAAAATGATGCCACTTATTCCATCTGTTCTTACAAGATTTTTGAAGAGAGACAAGTACACAGTGTTGAAAGCACTTTAACCAAATATTTGGGAAGATCGGGATTTAAGGATATGGTATAGCCCATATGGATGCAAACGATTGCCAGTAGTATTGTTCTGCAGTAATCCACAAGGTAAAAAACAGGAACCTTCCAAAGGGTTTTAAAGAGATGAAAGGCCACACAGACGATCCAATTAAAGTGGGCAGTCATTAAAATGTCTTGGTCAAACAGGCACGGCAAATGTCTGAACTTACACAGTGGATCAAGCAGAATACCCCAAGATGTTACCCACAAACCATCAGCCCATAAAAATGAAGGGCCTGCCAGAATCACCATCTCCATATGTTTGTTTACAGTTTGAGATAAGCATTTGTCATTCACATGCCAATCAAGCAGAGATACGCATAAAAAGGTGTTCTTTGTTCTCCATCCAACTGGAAAATTATCCTTACTATGATATTAGCATACGAGTAAAGCAAAAGCCCAAACAACGGCATCCAAAGGAGCCACATGTAATGCTATGTGCATTTGACCACCGAATCCATCTTGACCACTGACTCCATTTTGTGCCTAGTTTCATGTGCTGTCACAGCAGCAGTGCAGGGTTTTCCACACCGAGCTTGTTTCCCACACAGAATGTGTTTGCGCTTTTCTCACCAGCACAGGGTTACAAGAGAGTTTCAGCCTGGGAATATTTTCATCAAGAAAAAGTGCAGCTCTGTCTCTGGAAAGTGCATTGGCGAAGGGCCCGATCCTTTGCGTGTTTTCGACCGAGTACAGCCAGTGCTTGAATTTCATAACCGAAGGGAGGAGGGGATTACTAAAATCTTCCTCTTGAGTTGAGGTGGGAAAACTTGGCCTCTCCTGAAAGTGGACTCACTGTTCAGGGAAAAAATCCCATGTTGGGAAAACCTCCTGCCTCAGCCGTTCAGGGTTTCTCTCCTTGACGTTGGCATGGATGAAGGATTCCACCTCCATGGTGATGCATTTTAATTCTTAATTATTTAGCTTGACTATATATATTTTCACTGCATATATTCACTGTTGATATATTGCACATTTTCTGCCTATCATTAACTGCTGTGAGTATTTTTGCAAATACATGTGTTTCACTGCATTCAAGTTAAATGCTTATGTTCATATTTTCGTGTGCCTTTATTTGATATCTTGAAAGTACCTTAATAAATTAATTACTCAGACTAAGAGTGCTGCATTCTTTGGCATTGTTTCTTCTCAAGTACAGCAACACACCACATACAGATTAAATAAAAAAGGGGTTTGTTTTGGACCCTGGAAAAACTCTGGTTAAACGGGTGAAAAATACCCTGGAAGGGGTAAAAACATAGCCTGAACTCAATATGATATGAAACAGAGTAATTGTAAGAATTAATCTCTAATATCTGTAACACATGGCCTGCTGGCGCCACAGAATCAAAACAGGAAGAGCGGTCTAAAAGGATTCGTAATGCCTTACACTAGAACTAAACATTAGTGAGCAAGGATCCCAATTAGCCACAACATGAACGCAAAAGCAGGACAGAAAGGAGAATAAGCATCACTAAAAACCTCAAATGGAAACTCTGTTTATGAACTGTCTTTACCAAGAGTTTGCCTTCCACAGGCTGCAAAAACCTGGGCTTAAAATTAGTACAGACAACATAATCATTTGAAGATTTCCAGACAAGAGAAATAACAACTGCTTCATTAAAATCTACCTGAATCCCTATAACATCGCTGGAGAAAGGTTAAGAAAAAAAGTAAAGTGTATAGGAAGAAAACAAACCAGTATCTACTACATTTTGAAAAGATGAGAAGAATACAAAGGGGAACTGGATTCGATCAACACAAGGCATTTGCAACTGGAGCACAATAAAGAGGATTAAACAGAGAGAAGTGAAACCTCAAATATGATGAAATCTCTTTGAACAATCTGTGAGCAAATACTCATCTTAACTGAAGGTTTGTAGATATTGGAGTTTTATGGCACAGGAGATTTTGTGGCAATTACCTCACTTTGGAGAAACAACAAAATGCAAAGCACTAGCTTGGTGACTCCAGGCTAATAAAACTCAGTTTTATTGTTTCTTAAACTAAGAGAAACTCTTTCCCTCACAATGTTTGTCAAAATTTGACAAAAAAGAAGATCAGAAAAAGGGGATAAACACACATCACAGGAACCAAATCAAGGTGAAGGGGAGAGATATAGTAGGTACTGGTGGGAGTAAAGGTACTAATCTAAGGTGAAGGCGGGGCATTAAGGCAGGCAAGGAGACAGAAGAACTGGATATAGTTTGGGTAGAAGTAACAAGGCATACATGGCGGTACAGATTCTACGGGACACAGGTGCTCCGTTATAGGTAGTGAGATACTGGTGTATAGTCAGGGGTGGAGACAGTTATAGTGTAGATGTGTTTAGGTACAGGCAAGGGATGAGGGTGCTATGGTACAGGTAGGGGTAGCAGTACTATGGTATTGCTATGGGTAAAGGTCAAGGGATAAGGGAGAGCAACTGACTTGGGTACAAGCAAAGAGATGAAGAGCAGCGAGCAGAAGATGTAATCTTTATGTATCAATTTGCTGGTCAGTGCTCTGCTAGCGCTCTAGCTGTGTAACTCAGGGATCTCTAGACAAGTGGGCTTTGTAATGGTCCACTATGCAAGTGTAGTTCATTTGTCTCTGTGCTGGTAAGCATTCTGCTGGTAGGTTACGGGTCTAACTCTTTATACCTGGATTTGGCAGAGCTCTGCTGGTCCGCTGCAGGTGCAACCTCCAGTAACTTTGTGCCTGTTATTGCTCTGTTTTACCATGACCTCCAAATTTTAATACCAACTCAACAGATTTGAACATTTCTAAATATAAAAAAAACTCTATTAGTAGATCTTGCTGAAAGTGGAAAGACGCCGTGAGTGTTAAGCTTGCAAAATGCCTGCGAAAAAACTGCTGATTAGTGAGTCAGGTGTGAGACTGAGATATATTGCAGAATACAAAAGGTAAGCATGGCTGCTTGTAAGCAAGGTATATGGCGTTGGATGATGCAGACACCTTTTGTTCAGTTACTTACCTAAAACATCTTGCAAGGTATAAATAGGATGCTAAACTCACTGTGCAAGACCACCTCAGCAAGCCTGTGTCCCCGACCTTGCAAGATATCCTGTACCTCGCTTGTGAAACCAATTCCTAACGACATCCCAAAACAAATCTGTGAATCTTGCTCACTCACATTTCAGTCAGTACAGAAGGAAAAAAAGGCAACCTGGCCAGTTCTGATTTGCCCAAGGTGCTCCAATGACTCGTGTTGTTACCTTCTACTACACAATTCCTAAACTGCCTTCACATGTTTTTCAGAATATTCATTTTACTTTTATTTTATAGCAAACATTGCACCATTAAGTGGAAGAAAACACCTGATTCAACAACAAAAAAACAGACATTTTAACAACTACTACAAGTTATAAGGCTTGGGTCTATGCAGTTAGCTGCAGGGAATTAAGATTAACAACGCAAAAATTACTTTATCAATTGACTGAGATTTCAGTATCTATTATACATCTCATTGTATTTCCACCATCACCTGGAATTTTAAAAAAGGTTACTTACTTGTAATTGCAGTTCTTAAGAGTTGATATTTTTATAAATAGACAAGCTTGACTCTCATCATTGAGCCATAAAAAAGTCAGTAAAATGTTAAGCACAGCAATTTAAGCCACATATGTGTAATTTGATGGTGCCTTGCTGCCTGCCAATTACATTATTTGATTCTGCACTGCATACACAATGTGTGAAGACATCTAATACGTCATCATCCCCACCACCCTCAATTCTTTTATGCCCCCAGTACCTCTTATTTTATAGCACAAGCATGAAAAAGGAACACAACTGTTCTCAGAGGAGAGGGTCGCATTTACATCTATGTATGATACAAATTTTGTGTAGGCTAATTAACTAAATTAAGTAACTTTTTTTCTGCAGCACTGAATGCTTCATAGATGTTGCTGATATTAAGATTAAAAAGAAGTGCACTATAAAGTAGAGAAGATAGCAATGAGGCTCAACTTTCTCAACCAGGCTTCCTTGTACCACCTTTCTCTGTCTGAATTTCATCTGGTATTGGCTGTTCAAAACAAGCATTTGCAATGCAATGGGCCTCGCGTTTGTTTGAGGTAGAGCTATTAGCATTGTAAATTCCTAACTGGACTTTTCTTGCCACACAAACTAAAAATAAAAAATAAAACATTTGACATAAGCAAGCCAATTCAATGCGCCGCCAGGAGCGCGAAGAGAGAGACAAAAGGAGAAAAAAGTTTGCTCGCAGTCAAAGTTATCGACAAAAGTATAATTATCCATGTAACAGGATCGATGGCCAAAGCAGTAACAAAAACCGCCATAAGGAGGGACAAAGGTAAAGCAGTTACCAACTAAAAGAAAGGATTTTTGAAAGGCAAGCCCATGAACGAGTGATAGTGATGGGTGTGGTTAAAAGGTCAGATACATTCCAACACGTTGGAAAGGCAGCATTTGCGCGCTGCTGTGCTCAACCAAAAAAGCAGCTCTCTGAATTTGATGGGAAACTCGTTAGATGCCTGGTGAGTATAGACAACTGTGCTGAATTCCCAAACAGCATATGTTTTACTAAAGATGAGAACATCCTAAATGTTTTCCCCTAAATGTCTTAATTATGTACATGCTACACAGCCCACAACATTAGAGCTTATCTAGTCTAGTCATTTGAGACTCGTGAGAATCATGCAACAGTCCCATGCAATACAGGTCATCCGTTCACCGATCCTGTGTTTAACAGTGTAGGCAGTGACTTTTGTACTGCTTCTCCATCACGCAAAGGCACTTGTGCTATCCTGTGGCTAAGACTAAAAGCATCAACTTTTGCTCTGCTCCCACAGGACGATCCAGGCATACCATTAAAGAGACAAATTCCAACAGTTACTTGATTTGATAAATTTTCCCTTTGTTGACCTCAGAGCTGTTGTGGGGCTGAAAAAGAAGCCATCAATCTAGGGACCTACATAACTGACCAGAGTTCAGCAAAACATTTTTTTACATAAAACTTTCTCTCTAGAACTTATTTCCCAGAGGGTGCAGAACCATACTCGCACTCCCACATGTTGTGTGCAGTTTCTGTCAGGATATGGATTGGCTTCCCCTTGATGAAGGCAGAAAGGCCTTGACAGCCAGCAGCATGTGTGCAACTCCGGAAGGTTGCCATGCTAATGTTGCTTCATCAAGATCAAAGGGCTCTGATCTCCAAATCTTCCAGATGGGCTTCCCAGGCTACAGAAGTCATCTGTCACTTCTGTGCACTCTGGTTAGGGCAAGCAAAACAGTCTGCTGCACATTACTTTGGCATCTGACATCAACCATTGCCACTTCCACTACACGGATGTTGCATTCCCGGTGCTGGATCCACTGAAGGCTAAGGTTCCATTGCAGAGCCCTCAAGTGCCAGTGGGCATGACGTACACCAGCATGCATGAAGTAACAAGACCAAGAAGTCTCAGAAACATCTAGGTCAGAACTAAAGCAAAGCCTGAAACACCAGGATCAAAGCCTGATTGTCCGGGACTCACTGCAGAAACTGAAAAACCTTCAAAGCCACCATTTTTAGGATGACTCCTATAAAGGTAATACCTTGCATGAGTTAAAGAATGGATTTCAACTCACTGATGGAAAACCCCATGAGTGGACAACAATGAAACTGTCTCCTTTAAGTGTTCTGAGAGTGACTTAAGTAAGTTCATCTTTAGCAGTCAGGCGTCGAGGTTTAGGAATACATACATTATCAACCTGCAAAAATGAACCATGAGCACTGACATCACTCTGGCAGATGTTATCATGATGGGCAAGACCATGAACTGAATGTTTTTACGACCACCCAACATACTGAAGGAAATGTGTACTGGACTGAAGGATCGATACATGAAAGTATGCGTCCTACAAGTCCAAGGGCTTGGACCCAGATTCTTGAATCCATCCATTTTGAACGCAACCTTCAGGAGGAAAGCGTTCAGAGGCCTTAGATCTCATATCTGCCACAAACCACCACCCTTCATGGGGAACGAGTACTACGAAGAATAGCATTCTGTGCTCCTTACTGCCTTGGACACTATTTCGATGATACCTTTGGCCAGCATGGTTAGAACTTCTCTGGCTAGGAGGGCAGCATGCTGCACCGATGGCTGAGCACACACTGGTGGAATATGTGAAGGACTGGATAAAAAGGGATGGGCTTAATGAAGTCGAACATTTTAAAGGACACACTGGTCCAAAGTAACTGCTGAGCCGCCATATACCAAGATTGGAGTCACTGTCCTGAATTTCCTGAGCCATCATCAACTCCATAGCAGAAACAGGAATTTATGAAGACAGGGCTACAGTAAATTGTATTGTCTTGTCCTTCTGATGCACCCTATGGGCCCATGGAACCCATCAGAGAAGGAGTGTAAGGGAAAACAGCAAAAGATTAGAGAACTGTCTGTCCAGAAATGACAACATACTCCAAATGAGCAAATGAGAGATATAGAAGGCGGGAATAAAAGAGGGTCCAAAAAGAAGGGGTAATAGGTTAGCATGCTGACCATTCTAGGACACCTTGGAAAAGCAGCCTGAAAGATAAGAAGGAGGCTAGGAAAATGAAGAGCTAGCTATGCCAAGAGAGAAAAGAATAGAAAGAATGTTAGAGTTAGCCATCATGTCCAAAGTTGCATAAGAAACAAAAAGTTCTAAAGGTAATATAGCAGGATATGAGATTAGAAAAAAATACTGATGAGCTGTTGTTGATGATACAATGAATCATAAACAGCACCAGAAAGGAAATGCAGGCTCACATAGCCAGTGAAGGTGTTTCAAGGTCAAAGACGTCCTAGTTAAACAAGGAGCAGAAAAAAGGAGTCTGGCGACCTGATTTAGAAGAATCTGCAGTTGATGAATGAGAGATTAATTTAATTACAGACAGAGTGCATTACACCGTATTCTAGACTTGTGACTGTACCAGAAGTGACGCAATGGGATATATGGCTAGAGCACTAGTGACGGTTAGGTAAGTTCAATTCTAAATTTGTAATGCACATAAAAAGACAAACGAGAAAGGAACGAAAAGTGAAATAAAGAAACCCACTCTAAGGACTACCGAAGTTAAGTCACTTGCATTTTTAATGGCTAAAGGCTGCAGCAAATTACTTGAAGTAACCACTCCCGTAGCATCCTTCAAGGAGGAAGGTTTACAATCTGGGGAGAAATTACAGTAGTAACAATTTTATTAGCACCCTACAACAACAATACTGTTCCTACACCTCAGAAAAGGCAACAGTACTTAATAAAGTTGAGACCAGTTTTAGAAACCCTTTGAAGTGGCAGACCCCTCAATAGGGCAGTTAGCACACACTACTTTGTTAGATTCATAGCATCATTGAAGGAGAATGGTTGACGGCTGATGACCACCCCGCATTTTAGAGCAAGACGGAATGTAACAATGCTCTGAAGAGAGATGTTCTCTGATCCACTGTACAATCAGCCCTTCTAATCACTGCTGAGAAAATTACATGCACAACAGTGGCTGAATGCTGCAACATGACAATCTTGGTTTTGGGGAAGTATCAAGGCCACAAGCGTTTTGCAGATGGGTCAACAATGCCACATTGCCATTTGTAGGTAGCAGGAGGTTACTCACTTCACTGTAATAATTTTCAATATAGCAACAGGGTGTCAGCATATAAGTAGTATCAGAATCTGATCCGAATGAATCGTCGATAATGCAAATATACTCTTATCTCGAAACACAAAGCATCTCTGGAGACCCTTTTTCTTGGAGGTAAATGACCATCTTTGCTTTTTCTGTGTCCAGAATCTTCTGTGTACAAATACATTTAAAATGGCATTGTTGAAGGCTCCGTACATACAGAAGGTGAACGTGGCTTCAGAAGTGATGCTAAGGCCAACTTCATGGGAAGCAATACCAACGAGAGCAAAGTAGTTGGCAACGGAGTGGGGTGAAAACAAGCAACATAAAGCCACAGTTGGCAGACGGTGCAAAGACCCTAGGCATTGTGGCAGCTAGTGGAGGCACGTTAGAGGGTGGAGGGGAGGGTGGGCAAATAGAGCGTGCAGCTTTCTTGAAAGCCTCCGCCTCCGATAGGTAAAGCTTACAACTGAAAACAAAATCTCTGACAAAGGTTCCATGACTGGCTAGGGTTTGAATTAGTGGACCTCTTCTCTTCTTTCATAGCAAGTTGATGAGTAAGACCTTCTATACTCCCTTTTTTTGCGCAACTGAACTATGAACAGGAGGGTGGCTCTTGATGCGGTATTGAGACACCTCTTGTGGTTCCAGAAAGCTCCCCAATCAAGTATGCCAGCATGGGCTAGGCCTCCATTTCTCTAATTGCCATAGAGTGTCTCTGTGAACACAGGCTGCTTGAGCCTTTACCATGAAGGCTACCAAGATAGCCGAGATACTGCAGGTGCAAGACTTATATCGGAACCCTATAAGTCATGCACGCCTTAATGCTAAACATGCGGAAAAAGCTAGCAAGGAAACCTCTGCGGCTCAGGAGTCTGCAACTATGGTGGCATATAAAATAAATATATATGTCTGCATTTCTCCAGTGTAATTTTAGGCCATGAGCTAGGACAAATTAAGCCACTGGTACCACTCGGGGGATGGGTTCTAACGTGAATTTTTGTGCAAGGTATGGATGCCTAGAGATGGAAAATATGTGAAAGTAAGTCATTACTCTTTGCCTTTTCTCTGATATTATCGGATTAGAAATCATAGCCGGAAAAAAAAAATGTTTTTCATATTCTTGATAAACAGCATACAAATTCAGCGTAATATGTGGAAAATAAAGCTAGTTCCACCACACTGGTAAAATTCAGTATGATTTTAAAATAATTATGATTATTAATTGTAATATTTAGTCCTTAAAATAACAATAAAACATCACTGTATTCCTCATATATGTTGATACAGATTAAATGCATAATTTTCACTTACAATTTCAAATAATAATAGTTGTCACATCTTACATAGGCAATGTATGTCATGAGTGAACATAAATACAATGTTATCATTCACATTCATTGTCATCATCTTCTTATGAATATGTGTCATCATTCTCTGTGTCTGTTTGATTTGCAAAGGTAAGAAGTCAGCACACCAGTGCACTTGAGGTCATTTAGACAGCAGACACATCTTGGCAGTTTGCAGTTCTTGATGCAGTTGCAAGCTAGTAGATTTAACACAGCCTGAGGTGCTGGCTGCCCCTCCATTCAGACCACTACCAGTTGCTCTGCTCACTAGTGTGTTTTCCAACTTCCACCCTCTCCCATTTGGACTCAGTGCTTGTGGCTCATTCAGAAGACATCTCTTGCTTATAGCGCTTAATAATTTGCATGTTATGCATGTTTCTTCAAACAGTCCCTGCAAGGTGGAAGTTGAGGACTGTCGATCTCACCCGTCCTTGTGCAGAATAGGTGATGTCTTAAGTCAATCATGTGATGAACCGAAGATTTTGGTGCATACAAAAAGAGAATTGCTCCAATTTGTCCATTAGTTCTTCAGAGAGATTTCATTTGTCTCCGAGCTGTGAAAATGTTTCCTGTGTATGTCTGCTGGTAGACAGGATTTTGAATGCACTCACCTTTCCTTTCCCCGCAAACGCACTTACTATGTCACATCTGGTAAACCTATGGAGACCTATCATAGCTCGACAAACATTTTCACGAAGGGTTGAAGCTACTTTCCCAATGTCAAGGACTCACATGCATATTTTAGTCCCACATTTCAGAAAAATGTTGCCATGATTCTTTCATGGAATCCCAAACACATAATAAACACATCAGTGTCATCTTAGCTTATCATTACTGCCTCATAACTCTCATTAGCAGTGTGTGCAGCACACAACAAAAAAACAACCATATGCTTCTTTGTGTGTACTGTTGAGATCAGACACTTTGTGGCTCCCTTCAGATGTGATTTTGTAGCATTTATCTTTACAGTTCGTGAACAGTGTTTTATTTTCAAGTTTTAAAAACTACTCTGGTTTCCTCCATTTGTTCACAAGAAATGCAATGAGAGTTGTTTTAACCCTTACGTGGCTTAGCAATTCCCTCCACTGTCTGACAATCTGGGAAAGTGTAATGCTCTATAACTGGCCCGAGTTCTTCTCCTCCGATTGTCCTTTCGCTGTTCTTAACAGATGTCTCATTATACGTATCAAACACAACATCAATTCTTTGTCTAATAAGTTCCTTCCCGCAAAGCCATGGATAAGATAGACTTAGCTACCTCACCAAAGTTTGATTTCTCTCCTTTTACTCTCTGAACAAGAACCATACCATCAATCAGCATGGCTGAATTTCCAGATATTTCCTCAGCAGGGGTAACATTTTTCTGCAAGTATGTTGCTAAAACTGTTTTGTTTGTCTTTTGCAACAGATCTTCTGGAGTTGCTAAAGCCTATGGAAAAGGCCCTAAGGGATGAGAGAGTACATCCACCATTTGAAGGTTCCGATTCTGTGCTGTCACAATGATTCGACAAAATAGTGCTTTGTCTGCTTTCATGATGATTGTCCTGCCATTACTGTTCACTGCCTTCTTCTTGGACATGTTAGTGAAGGCTTTTCGTTTGTTCATTTTCAGTGGGTCATAAAAACTTCTTAATAGGTGGAATATTCTCATGTCGCTCCAGTTTTAAGTCTGTATAGCACTGTTCACCTATTTCACACACTTTTATTATGTCGAATACTATGTACTGAGGTGCTTTTTTTGCTGTGGAGAGACTAAAGAGATCATGTGGCCAAACAAATGGATTTATCCAGCTTTGAACCAGACTGACAGCTCTTCTAACAATATCTTTGTCTTTTTCAATTTGTGATTTATGTAGGTCTGTGTGAGTAAGATCTGATCTGTTGTTATCAACCATTTCCCTTATCTGACCAAAAAAGGTGCTTCTCTGTTCAGCCATCACATAATATCTTTTCGAAGCACCTGCCTTGAGGTTGAGCCTTGTTGCTCAAAATTATTCTTGTTTCATGCTGTGCGTCATCTGCCATCTAGTGCTTGCATTTGCAAACACTCAGGAATAAATAGCATTTTTTTTTGTTATGGTCTCTAGGCATAGATTAAGCCAGTATGCGTTACTATGATACTACGTGTAGCCCTTCAGTGCCCCAGTAAGTAGTTTCCAACTTCAGCTTCATTTTAATGCTGGTAATATGCTCTTTGTGTTCAAAACATACAAGTTACTAAGGCCTCCTATTACTGTTTTTTAATAGTGTTACACATTAACTCACCATCGTCATTGAAATGTGAATCTAGACATGTTTGAAGCTGCAAAACTAGGGCAACAGGTAACTAACTAACTAGCTTATAATGCAGGGTAAAACTATGAGCATAGTACTGATGCATTGTGGAAGAAGGGTGAAGTACAAATTGTGCAAAACAAATGTCTTACCATTGTTTGACCTATGTGAGTTTCTCTTTGCGGCTGTACATCAACAAAGTAATGTTTAGTGACTGCATGTACAGATGAGCATGTTGCCTCTCAGTAAACATCAGTAAAGGATACCATTCCAATGTATGCTAGCAATGTCCCTCTCTGTCCTGTAGAGTGCGCCTTTGGCCAGATCTCTAGGTCTTGCCCCAGAAGGAGCAGTTTGCATAATTCACCGTAATTTCATTCCCTTAGTAAAGGGTATTCCTCTCATCTGGTTTAAGGGAGTCTCAAAAAACGGTTTGTGTTTTTGTTTTTTGCACATAGTACAGGATAGCACTACAAGCACCCAATGTATGCAAAGCCCTTTGTGCTGTTGGAAAGATAGCAACTGTTGACTGATTCAAGTGAGAGTTAAATACTACAAGGAGAATGAATTTTGCGTCACCACGTTATCCTCGTGATTTTTTCAAGAAAGTCTTTTGCATTGTTAGGGCCTAAAACTGAATTACTCTGCTTAAGGAAGTAATGGCTATTAATGTCAATGTTTTCATTTCTGGGTGATACATTGTTCCCTTTTCCACTGTTAGTAAATGTGGAAATAGTATGCTGTTGTGACACTGTCATACATACCATGGCAGTGCTATCAGTATTACAGTTATGTATGAGGTACTGCACCTGTTGAAAACTTGTGGTGCAGCTGGTGTTGTTGGAAAAGTGTAAGCATATATCTCACATTAATTAACTGCATTCCTCTGAGACTGGGAGTGTGGATAACTGGTGGTGAAGTTTTGGCATTTTGAGTTTTGACTGACTGCATACAGATCTATGCATGTGCCCCCAGGATCAAAAATGCCTTTAATAACTTCCTGATCCAACTCCCTCTGATGAGATATGCCTGTTTATCTCTTTAACTACTCTATTTGTATATTTTGAGCTATTGTAGTGACGCTCAAAGTATCGCCCTGGGGGCCGTATGGAGGATATGCGTTATATGCAGTCCCCTTGCCACAGCCGCATTGGGCAGCTGTTCACTTGACTCAGCACTAACATTTAGAAATATTATATGCACAGGCAAGCATTTATTTAAAGGTTACCTGAAGTTAAAGAAAGGAAGAAACTAGGGCATGCTTTACTTTGGAAACACCTTCATTTTTACAGACATCTTGCAGCAAAAGTCTAAAAGTCAGGTAAAGTCTGTTAAAAATTCAAAACGTGTATTTTATTAACATGCAAAACCGTTTCACCTTAGTACGTCAGAATATATCCACGAATTAGGAAGCATTTTTTTTAACGTGTTCTGTTTGGAACAGGCCAAGAACCTGCTGGTGAGGCCATGAAAAAGGTACTGAGCCACAACTCAGCACAGAACTGTAAGGTATGCGGAATGATAACGCTAAAGGCAGCTATCACGGGGGGGCGTGGCCACGGAGCCAAGCATGGCGCATGCTTAACGGATCGGCTCCGGAGGGGCCGACTTTAAATCGGTGCCTGGACGCGCTGAGGCGGGCGGTCCTGTGTCCAGAGCGGAGTGGGACGACTGCTGTGGACGGGGGGACCGCGGAGGTGCGGTCTTGCCCCCCTGGAGCGGGCCCCCGAGTGACTGGGGCTGTTCGGGGCTGCGAGGAGGCCATGGCCCGGCCGGCGGGCGGGGCCGAGGCGCGCTGTGCCGGGGGGCTTCCCGTGTTGGTACATTGCAGGTGAGCGGCCGACGCGACCGGGGCGGCTTGAGACCCACGTGGTTCACCGCCGGGTTGCGGCCGCGGCCCCAGATTGAGCGGTACGCAGCGCCCGGCGCTGGCCTTGAATGCGGGCCCACCCTGGAGGGGGGGTGCAGGCTGGAGCGTCTGCTGGGGGCAACTGCCGGCGGCGGATCGGCCTTCTGCTCAGGAGGCGGAGCCTGATGCCCCCTGACTGAGGGACTACGCACAACGGAGAGACGCGGAGACGGGGGGCCCCCCCGGAGCTGCCCGGTGAGGAGTCCTCTTTGGGTGCGCCCCCCTGGAGAACGCATGACCGGAGCCCTGGTGTCTGCTGCCCAGGAGCCCCCGGATGCCGACGACGGGACTTACTACGCTCAGGGCGCCCCAGGATGAGTACTGATTGTCCTTTGTGGGGCGAGACAACGGGGAATCGCCTTGCACCATCTGCTGTCATCTACCAGTGTTGGGGGCCGGGTGCCCTTGTTCCCGGTTGCGGAGCCCCCTTTGGTTGACCGGACCAATCCCGACCGGAAGGCCTTGCTGAACCAATCACTTATACGCACAACAACGCAAATCTACAAAAGCATGCCAGCCCCGGTTTAGCCCAAAACTGGTTTCTTGCCTATGGAGTAGATGTGGCGCGACCGGGGGACTGAGCACGGCGCACTCACGATCGTTCGGTCCGCGGGGGGCCGCTGGTGGATCTGGGCCTAAGCGCACTGGGCGCTAGCCTCATTGAGTCGCCCCTACCTGCCTGGCCAATGCCCCCCAAGGGCAAACATAAGAGAAAAACCATGGACCCTCCGGCACATGCACCACTGGGGGAAAATGAACCGTCCACGCAAAGCCAGTCGCAAAGCAAAATGCAAGACACTCTTGACAAAATACTGGGTGCCATTGAGGACACCAAATCCACATTACAGCGCGACATCAATCAGGTGGCGATAGAGGTGGGCCTCCTGAGAGCTGATCATCACAAATTGGCTGACAGAGTAAAAGAAGCGGAGGCAACGCTAGCGGAAGTAGTCCCAAAACAAGATGATGTATCAGCGGAGGTGACCTCCTTGGTTGGCAGAGTGGCGAAGCTTGAACAGCGTGCTGAAGACGCAGAAGGCAGAAATAGGAGGAATAACATTCGCGTGGTGGGCCTCCCTGAAGGGGCCGAGGGGCCGAATATGGTGGAGTTTCTGGAGAAATGGCTAAGCACAGTTGTCGCACCAGGATGTCTGACCCCCTTCTACTCACTGGAGCGAGCACACCGTGTACCGGCTAGACCGCTGGCTCCTGGCAGGCCACCGCGAGCAGTAATAGCTAGACTCCTGCACTACAGGGACAGAGACATCCTCTTGCAGAAAGCCAGGGAAACGGGCCCGTTTAAAGTAGCCAATGGCGAAGCGACATTATTCCCTGACTTCACCTTGGAGGTCCAAAACAAGCGCGCCTCCTTCCTAGCCGTTAAAAGAACCTTGCGAGAAGAGGGGATACAGTACTCGCTGCTCTACCCAACAAGACTACGAGTGATTGCGGAGGGGAAGACCATGTTTTTCCAAACTCCAGAGGAGGCATGAGAATGGCTCGAAAGATCGGGGACACGGCCGACGCGACCAGTACCGGAGTACCGCGGGGCGAGCGGGACCCGGCGGGCCTCGAAGGGGAAAAGACTCAGAGACCGCCAGAGACTAACACCAACGCGGACACAGAGGGAAACTGGCAAGAGAGAGGCCCTGGAGGCAGCGGCCAAGGTGGGTGGAGAGTCGCCGCCGCGGGAGATCTCTGAAGAAGAATCGGATGATACGGTTGTGTCCTCGCCCGACGGCTCTGGGGACTCGACCTACGCGCCAAGAGTGACCCCGCAGACCGCTGACGAACTTGCATAGATCGTGCCCGCACCAGCGCTGAAAGGCGAGACAAGATAAGAAGCGAAATGGCCCCTCCGGACCTGGCCGCTCCCCCGGACATGACTCTTGCCTGTCAGTCCTGACTGGAGAGTATTGCGGTGATGTGTTTGAATAATTTGCAGTGTTGCAGAACTTATTGGGCAGCCTACAGTTCCGGAGGTGCCCTGGGGATGGGGAGTTGGGGTTTGCAGTTACTAGTTATATCGGCACACGTGCGAAATGGTACGAGCATGAGGAAGGTACAAACTTGTGGGGGAATCGATCGGGGCCTTGGGCGTGCCGTCCCTGCATACAACAGGCCTTGAGAATAGGATGGCGAACTACAATATCATAACTTGGAATGTCAGGGGGATGGGTACTCCTGCTAAGAGACATAGAATCCTTTCCTTTCTAAAAAGGAGAGGGGTGCAGATAGCTATGCTACAGGAAACTCACCTCGCATTCGGAGAGGGAGAGAAACTAAGGCGGAGATGGAGGGGACAGGTGTTTGCCACAGAATATTCAGCTTACGCAAGGGGAGTCCTGATTTGGATTAGGGCGGGGGTCCCCTTCACGATTGATTCCTCCAACATTGACAATGAGGGAAGGTTTGTCATATTAGAAGGGAGATTACAGGGGCTCCAGTTGACCCTGAGTTGTATATACGTCCCCAACCAGGACCAAACAACATTTATGACGAACCTGTCTAGGCACCTTACTCGTCAACACACGGGGGAAGTACTAATAGGTGGAGACTTCAACGCAGTGCTCGACACTGACCTAGACAGATCTACCCCCCCCCCGCTACAGGGAGCAACATCAACCAAAACAGCAAAAATATTTGTTGGGTGGCTAGACGCCTGGGGGTTGGTAGATGCTTGGCGGTTACAACACCCAGCGACCAGGGACTATTCGTTTTATTCGGGTCTTCACCAGGTACACACCAGAATCGATAGGATAGTTTGCACTGCGGGACTGGCTCGTAGAGTGACCCATGCTGAATACCTTGCCCGCACAATATCAGATCACAACCCTCTATTACTGACATTGAGAGTATCACAGGACAGACCCCCCATACCGTCATGGAGAATGCTCCCGACAGCGCTTGAAGATCAGGCATACAGGGAGGAATTAAGATGCTACCTAACAGAACATATAGAAACTAACCAGGGATCCACTTCCTCCAGAGGCATAGAGTGGGAGACACTCAAAGTGGGGACGCGGGGTCACTGTCTTGGACAGTCAGTGGGGATAAAACGTACGCTTGAGAGAGAATTAAACGCGCTGGAGAGGGTCATACATGAGGGGGAGCTGAGACAGGGCTCTGCAGGGCAAGTGGATGAAGAGTACGATTGTGCACGTAGAGAGCACTCCCAGGCTGAAGAGCGACTTAGATGCCATAGTATGCAAAGATACTTGGCATCCATACAGTCAGAGGAGGGAAGATCTGGTAGACTATTGGCATGGTTGGTGCGCCCGAACAGAGATAGTGACCCTATTGCAAGTGTATTAGACAGGGGAGGAACACCCAGACTTAGCCCAGAATCCATTAACGACGCATTTAGAGATTACTATACACACCTATATAGGAGGCCCACAGACATGGAGAGGGGGACCCTCGACAATTTCCTAACTCGGATACCTTTACCGGTATTGAGCCCAGAGGGCAGAGTCGGCTTGGGGGGCCCAGTGACTGCGGATGAGACGGTTGAGGTGATTGCACAGTTGGCCCCTGGGAAGACCCCTGGTACAGATGGTCTTCCTATGGACTTTTATAAAAAGTATAAAACCTTACTAGTCCCCAGACTGATAGAAACGTATACGGAATCGGCAAAGAACGGAGAACTCCCACGCACATTGCGTGAGGCATTGGTAGTGCCACTTCCTAAAACAAATAGCAAGGAGGCATCAGTGACAGACTATCGCCCACTATCAATGCTAAATAGCGACTTTAAGATCCTCAGTAAGATCCTGGCCAACCGGCTGTTGCCCCTTATGCCCACCCTGATACATCCTGACCAGAACGGTTTCATACCTGGTCGCAGCACCTCCCTAAACCTTAGGCGTATTTTCTCTATCATACATATGCCCAGTGAATCGAAGCCGCCAACCGGGACCCTGCTAGCAGTGGACTTTGAAAAAGCCTTCGACTCAATTAGGTGGGACTACCTGAGGGTGACAATGTTAAAGATGGGTCTGGGTGAGGGCTGGGTCGAATGGGTGGACCTGTTATACTCATCCCCGCTGGCAAGGGTCAAGACAGGTAGGACAATCTCTGGTGCCTACCCAGTGCACCGAGGAACCAGACAGGGATGCCCCCTATCCCCATTGTTGTTCGCTCTGGCGATGGAGCCCCTGGCAGCCTGGGTACGAGGGGAGGGAGCTGACAGAGGGATTCAGTGGGGACCAACTGATCACATTATATCGCTATATGCAGATGACATCTTGATCTATCTTAGAGATGGGGCGAGTGGTCTCCCCTGGGCACTGAACGCCCTGGAGGAGTTTGGAGAAGTGTCAGGATTACGACTTAACCGTAATAAAACATATGTGTTCCCCCTGGTGCCTGGATATAGTTGTCCTGCAACATGCCCAACAGACCTGAAATGGGCCCCACGGACATTTAGATACCTGGGGATCCAGATCTATCATGACGTGGGAGACTTAAGAGAGGGCAACCTTGGTAATGCGCTCCGATCCCTGAGACCCTCAGTAGAATTTTGGCGCTCTCTGAAGCTGTCGGTGATGGCCAGGGTGACGCTCTCCAAGATGATCATGCTCCCCCGACTTCTCTACTACTTTGCCAACTTGCCACTGCTAATACCCCGAACATGGTTCCACGACCTGAACGCAATACTCAGAGAACTAATATGGGACAATGGGCGCAGACGAACTACACTTACAACTATCTGCAGACCACCCAACGCGGGTGGCCTGGGAGCCCCCGACTTTGAGGCATACTATTTGGCATCCCAATTACAGTGGATACCCGGCTGGCTTGCGGGCCAGGGCCAGGGCCAACTGGATTTATATACAGCCCAAGGAGCAATAGACACGGCGTGGATTGCGACATGCATGACAAACAGAAAGATAACCCCCCCTGGGAACAATATAATGATAAAAGTGGCGCTGGCATGCTGGAAAAGATGCATGAAGAGGGCGGGAGTGGGCCCCCCGTATTCCCCAGCTTTGCCACTGGCGGTGCTTGCCATAGAACCCAGGGGGAGAGGGCCGGGAAACACCGGACTTGGCCCCTGGTTGTCAACTGGAATAGAAGTAGTGGGAGGACTCTTCAAGGAGGGAGTGCTGAGGGGATTTGCTGAATTAACGGAAGAGGGGGTTCCCGGGGGGCAGTTCCTGCTTTATGGGAGGCTAATACATACTCTTAAGACCCACTGGGGCACAGTGAACGCGGATCCTACCATACACGAGGTCCTGCACTCGCTGTTGACATTAGGGGAGGAATCACATCTGATCACTAAAATATATCGGGCCCAAGTTGAGGCAGCATTGGACCCATTACGGTCGCTGAGAGGAAGGTGGGAGGGCACAATTGGGCGGGAACTAACTGACTCAGAATGGAGGAGAACACTGGCCTACCCCCGGAAAATATCATGTAATACACGGCTAAGATACATTCAATATAATTATTTGCACAGAACCTACCTCACGCCTCACAGACTGTTCCGTATATATGGAGGGGCTTTGGGGAATTGCCCGAGATGTGGAGGAGGAGGGGCAGATTTTGACCACATGGTTTGGACTTGCCCAGCGATCCAGACGGGCTGGAGGGAAATATTGCCCGCCCTGTCTGAATTGTTTGAAACTGCGGAAAAGTGGAGGGGCGCTTTTTGGACCTTTCCTTGGCCCTTTATAAGAGACTAATCTCGGGGGGCTGGAAGGCCACGGATCACCCTCCACTGTCTGACTGGAAAAGGGATATATCAACATGGTCTAGAGCTGAACTGCAGGTCCTAAAAGCAGAAGAAGCCAGAAATATTCGCCAGGTTCCTATAGCCCGGGGTGGGAGAATTTAATGACGAACTGGGAGAGTATAAATAGGAGGCTGGCAAGCCCAGTAGGAGAAACCAGTGCAACTCAATCCACACCGAGGATGGAACCAAATGGTGGAAGCACATAGACAGGCACCCAAAATCAGACCCAAACCACACATAGATCGCACCAAGAGTAAAGGTGGGAGGATAGTTGGATCCCTGACCCCTGAACCACCGACAATAATAGTAAGCAACGTGAGTGACCCGCCACCTCCACGGTGCGCCGGTGCGCCCTGGATTGCCATCTTCCCTCACCCAAAAATGAGCACATTACAGTACCTTCAAGCTAGCAACCACAAAAGCCATTCGCACGAAGCCGTAAAGTTGACCGTTTGTGGTCCTTTGATTTTCTTTTTTCTCACCTTCCTCCTTTCCCTACCTCCAACTAGCTCAATACGAGTGTCAACAGAAATTGTACATCGCACACCTCGGGTTTCCCTCCCCCTCACCTTCCGCTTCTCCCCCCACCACCCTTACCTTCCTGTATCTAGCCCCGAGCACCATTCTCCCAAGTTAAAAGGAAGAAGGGGTCCAAGTTTGTTGGTTGATTGTTGAATACACAGCACAGCGAATTACAGAAAGGAAATATACATTAACAAAGTAAATGTGCACAATTTATGGAATAGAAATCATTAAGACCAACGATAATAAAGAGTGCAAACAATGAGCACAAAAAAGAATATAACAATATAAGCAAAAAATGCATGTAAAATGAACAAATATGAAACCGTGTGAAAACAAAATGTTAATAAAAATATATTTAAAAAAAAAAAAAAGGCAGCTATCACCACGTATAGAGAAGCACTTGAGGCAGCGATAGTTGAGTACAAAGAAACACCAAAGGCAGTGAAAACACAATCATCAGTGATAGACAGGTGCAAGAGAATGCTTTGAGTGGAAGCAGATAAATGCAGAGAAGAGTGAGCTCCACAAAACAAAGCTCAAATGTTTTAGCCATGTCTTTTTTGATGGGGGTTTGGCGCCGCATTTGCTGAAGTACGAGCCTTGTCAGCCACTAGTCCCCATAAGATGTTACCAAATTATGGCAATTCCTTGGCATGGCCAGTTATTGTTCCAGACACATGTGTGACTTTCCCACAGTAAGTACTCCCTTAGGAGACTTAATATTAAGTAATGCTTCATTTCAATGGTCACCCAAATGTGAAGTTTCAAGAAAATCAAGCATGCAATTGAGAACACCACTGAAATGGCCTGCTTTGATCCAAAGCTGCATGGAGAGGTTGTTGTTGACACCAGTTGGTTTCTGAGCGATCATTGACCAACACAATGGACACCCAAATGCTCAAAGGCATATTGTGGCATATGCAAGTAGACGTTTGTCACAAACTGAATGTGACTATTTACAATCTGAAAAAGAAAGTTTAGCAGTCGTGCGAGCTTGTGAACATTTCCACGTATTCTTATATGGAAAACCTTTCACTCTTGTAACCGATCATCAGGCACTGCTTAGCATCTTTGGCAATCTAAAAGCCAAAATGCCTCCAAAGAATTGAATGTTGGGCTTTTGGACTACAGGAACATGACTACACTATTGTGCACTCACCAGAGAAAGATCAAAACCATGCTGACTACTTTTACCAAATGCTAGTACAGTGTCATGATACCCCTTCCAAAGCAGCTGAAGCCTACATTAACTTAATCATCAGTCCAATACACCTGTAGCTATTTTTTGGGAATGAATTATTGCTGCAACAAGCAAAGACAGTGACATGTTGATACTAAAGGACATTATTGCACATCAGTCCTGGAAACAGCACATTCGACCACTCAAATTTAAACATTTTTAACAGGGGGGGGTGGAGGGGGGGGGGGGGGGGTAGCAATGACGGACTCTTTTGGTTCCTGATGAAGTTTAGCTATAATCAAATCAATATCTATAAAAAGTTTTGACTAGGGGGAGATGTAGTGTCTTGTGAGTTAGAAATGATGGGACCCTTTTGGTTCCTGGTGGAGTGTAGCTATAATCAAAACGAGGATAATATTTGGCTACATTTTCAGATTGGTGCACTGAACAAAGTCAATTAATCAACTGAAGTGATTTAAATTATGTGTTTGTAATAATGCACAATTGTATTTCATTAGTGTAAATGTAACTGCCATTTTGCCCTCTGTGCTCACTTTAAATTAAGACACAATTTAAATGCATCTAAAATATAACCTGTTAGTACACAAGAATCCCCACCAATCTGCATATTGCTACAAGATACTGCTGAAAACAGCAAGACATTGGATTTTGGACAGACACTGTACTGTACAAATCTCCCAGATACCTTCTTGAAAATACATGTGTTAAAAATGACTGTGACTCAAGATAAAGACATAAGCAAACAAAAAGGCAATGGACCATTGGGGCCCATTCTTTTGATGTCTAAATATTCTGGATGTACAACAGAATGTTCTACCAGATGTTGGTGGACTGAGCAATTGAAAGCAATGCTGGAATAAAAATCCTGGATTGCCCTCATTCCAATTGTTCATTTGACCAATGATTACATTTATAGACTACCTTGGATCTCAGTTGTTCTAACTATATGATTTAGTATTCTACATTCTTAATGATGACATATGAAAAAAAGTATTAACATTTTTAAAAACAGACTTTGTGAACACTTCTCAATGCTTTCATGGCATAGCATGATCAATGTATCACTGATTTACAAAAATGTATTTTATAGTTAACAGTCCCTACTTTCAACTGCTTCTGAACCTGTGAGAGACAAACCTTTCAATTAAAACAGATTAAAAATAAGTCACAAAGTATGCAATGTTTGCCATACTAGTTGCATTATGGTGGTTATGCCTTTTTAGGACGTTGTTCTGTTGTCATGGGCAGGAAGCCCCAAGAGGAATTTAGCATGAGAGGAGGGAACGTAAAATCAAAAACGGCTTCACTATCTATATTTAACTTCAAAGCAAGTCATCTAAATATTGGCTTGTCATTTGTCTACTAAAATAACAAAGTACTAGAATTCCTCTAAAAGTTGGCTGTTTTCTATTGAGCATATAGTTTTTTCCTAGTACCATAACTTTACACTTCTGCAAGTTCACTAAATAACCACTGACCTAAAAAGAGGTACAAGGCATTTGATAAGGCTGACTAAAACGTTTCGACTCCGGTTAGTACTACAGCATCATCTGACCACACTAACAATGTGACTGGAACTCTGTCTGGTTTGGGCATATCAGCATTTAGTTTTTTTAGAACCTCACCCAGTCCATCAATCAACATTTCAAACATTGGGGATGGTAAGGTACATTATTGTCTTACTCCCACGTTAACAACTATTTTATCTGTTGCTTTCTCCTGTGGCATGTAACAAATGCTTCTGACTTATCTCCTACAACAGAATCAGCAAGGACAAATATATGTGCAATCTCCTTCATTGCCATCGCTTATTTGTTCATAGAGTGCATGTTCGCCTTTAGGCATCCTGGTGATAGGACACTTAAGAGCAATCTGAAAAGGAAAGAAGCTGGTTAAGAGAACAAAAACTATTTTAAGCACCTACAAACAGCTAGAAATTTGAGAGGCATTGCAGTGCTGTGGGAATTATATTCCAGAGCTATGGACCAATTACTCTGAAAGACTTGCCTCGCCATCTGGGCGACTTATAGTGAGGGATCACAAGATAATGTTGATTTTCAAAACTGAGGGACATCGCTGCAAAATACGGTGGTACTTAGTTGGGCCAAACCTGAAGCCAAGTCTAGGAGAAGGCCCAGTGCACAGAAAAAAGGAATTATGAACTGGATGAGTCCCTTAACTGGCAGTCAAGGCTGAGCCTCTGTTGTACTGAAACACATTTAAGACACCCAAGCACACAGACCACTAACTGCCAGGTTTTGGATTCTTTGCAGGTTATTCTTACCATTCTCCAGAAGCCCTAGTTAGTGTAGAAAGAGACAATGACTCTAGTGGTAGGTTCACCAACAAATTCAATCTGTAGAGAGTAGGTTACAACAACTGTTCCAGTGCTCCTCCAGCTGCCAACTGCGGTGCATCACAGCTACCATTCCATTCAAGAATGGAAGCCGCCAAACACTGGCATGCGACATCTTACGTATACCACACATCCCGCTCCTTTAACAAATGTTACTCACAATGCATTCAATAAAAAAAGGGCACAAAGAAGAACTTTCCTACACTAATTAGTTGTGATATACACAATGCCTGAAAATATTTCTTGAAATTTCTTTAGTAATTCTTCCTCTATTAATTTCCCTTGCTCCTCTAGTGACAATATTTAGCTATTACTATTGGGGTCCAGTATTATGCCTAAGGTTCCCTGGTCCATCCACGCCAAGACAGAAGGCCCTTTTTCTGCTATATACAGTGTCCCCTGTGCCTTCCTCCCTTTACACTTGAAAGTTAATGTTTTACATCCCAATATAGGAATCCTTTCCCCTGTGAACGTAACTAGACATGAAGGTGATAGGTCATTTCCTAGAAACTTTGCAGATTTTTCCTCCCACACCGACTTAGAATAATTGCATACAGTGACCCTGAATTGGCTACAATTTGAATTTGCAAACCACTAATTGTTGTAATACAAATTGGTTTCTTTTTTTCCCCATCAATTCCTAACACAATGTCCCCAATACTCAAAATACAGTCTTCTGATTCATTAACCTCAACAGGATTTTCTTGCTCACCCAGTACACACTTAACCATGGAATTGTTGGCTTTTTCTTTTCTTTTTTTTTTTTTTTTTACAAACTTTGTCAAAATGTCCTGAAATGCTGCACAAGGAGCATTTCGATTTTATAGCTGGACAATTTTTATCTCTAGCCAGGTGTCCTTTATTCCCACATTTAAAACATACTGGACGTTTATCTATTCGATACTTCCCAGGTCCTGGTTTTTGTACAAAATTCTTGGTATTATCACCTCTCTTCTCCTCATTGATTCCTTTACATACAGATTTTACCTCTTTTCCATTTTTAAGGCTGCCTTAGCACAAAGCTTAGAAAGTCCTGCTTTCTTTACTATGTCATTTATTTCATTCAGAGAGTCGTCTCCACATACTCGTAACTTTTCTTGCACACTGGCATATTGGAGTGCATAATGATATGATCTCAAATGAGTCTGTCATGTAATTGCCCAAAAATATATGTTATTGCCAATTTTTAGAGGGCAGATACATAGGGGCGGAGGCCGCCCGCCAGAATTCCGCCCCCATAATACCGCTCCGCGGTCAGAAGACCGCGGAGGGTATTATGAGTTTTTCCCTGGGCTGGCGGGCGGTCTCCAAAAGACCGCCCGCCAGCCCAGGGAAAAACTCCCTTCCCACGAGGATGCCGGCTCGTAATCGAGCCGGCGGAGTGGGAAGGTGCGACGGGTGCAGTAGCACCCGTCGCGTATTTCAGTGTCTGCAAGGCAGACACTGAAATACCTTGCGGGGCCCTCTTACGGGGGCCCCTGCCGTGCCCATGTCATTGGCATGGGCACGGCAGGGGCCCCCAGGGGCCCCGCAACCCCCCCTACCGCCATCCTGTTCATGGCGGCTTTCCCGCCATGAACAGGATGGCGGTAGGGGGGGTCAGAATCCTCATGGCTGCGGAGCTGACCGCTGACTTTCCGCTTCTGACCGCAGCTGAACCGCCGCGGTCAGAATGCTCGTTGGAGCACCGCCAGCCTGTTGGCGGTGCTCCCGTGGTCGGTGGCCCTGGCGGCCACCGGCCGCCAGGGTCAGAATGACCCCCATAGTCTTCAACTGTTTCATCCTTTCTTTGCTTACATTTAAAGAAATTATTTCTGTCAAAAGCAGCGCAAACAATAGGTCGGTAATGTGCATCCAGATCCTCCAATGCATGTTTGAACACATCAGGATGGTCAGCGGCTCCGTTTGTGTGTTTGTCTTCGGGTCCTCAGCTGTGTAATAGTATTTCTTTTTTTCCTAACATAAGAAAATTCTTCCCCACTTTCATCTTCAATCACAGCTATATAATTTAGGAATAGTCCTTCCAATCAGACCATTTCATTGCTGGTTCACATGTTTCCTAATTCAACAAAATTCAAATGAGTAATAGGACTAGGATAATCTAATGCACACTACACATATTATGCATAGCTAACACACATTTATAGTACACATAAATGAACTAATTTTAATAAAGGTGCTCAAAAATATACTAACTATAATTACTTGTACACTTCTACTTCTTATGTCCCATTTACTGAATTGTGATTCACTTGGTGTGCGCATCACCAACTTACAGTACAGTGCAGGACGCTGCTGCACTAGTAAAGTGGTGTGCACAGCAACAAATAATTCCTTGAGTATTTAACTTTTTAGGTGTGCACGTAGATGCCTGACACAAAAATGGCACTATGCATGCCAAATACATTGAAAATGTTCCGTACACAAGCACAGGAGGAACAGATGTGTGTAGGTGCCTAACTCCAAGACGTTGCCCTGCATGCATAGAATGTTTAAATGACGTATTGCAGCATGCACAGGAGGATCAGGGCAGGCAGGCTCACAGAGGTCGCGCGACAGTCGTTCCCAAAACCTAGCGTAAAGAAAGTTTGGCCAAATGTCTCCCAAAACAAAGTCTCACCAACTACCGGTGTGCCGTCCAGACGAAGCGGGTGCCAAGACCCAGACACACAGTGACTCAGCAGCTCACCACAAAACCTACTCTCCTGCAGCTGCCGGGAATCAGGCAATGTGGAGACAATGTGCTGGGTCTGCTTGTCACCAATTTATAGAAGAAGACGATGACTCCAGTGGTAAGTTCACAAACACATTTCATCTACAGAGAGCAGGTGACAACAACTGTCCCAGTACTCCTCTGGCTGCCAACTGCCGTGTATCACAGCTACCATTCCATTCCAGAATGGAAGCTGTCAAACGAAGGCACGCAACAGCTTACATATACCACAGGTAGATGGAATTACAGTACTCTTAGTACAGAGCACAGCCACCGACTACTTTTGAATCTGCTGAAGTGGGATAATAAAAAACATGTCTATAGGAGTTTATGTTGTGAAAAAACAGCAACCCAAACATTGTGCATGGAATTGTCAAGGACAACCAAGAAACAATAAGTGAATGAACAAATCAATTATGCTGTTTTGTAAAGCGCATGGCTACTCAGGAGGGTCTCACTGCTGTAGCCCAAGTATGCACCAAGAAACACAAAAACACTAATCGGTGGAGGAAAAAAGCCAAGCGGGAGCAGATTCCAGGCTTTAGCCGCTAAGATCTAGAATGCTTTACCTCCCTTCCTCGTACGCTTAATGTGAGGCACTACCAGCACAGTGGCAGATGCCGAATGCAGCAATCTAGTAGGGCAATAGGACAGAATTACTACTTCTGATGACAGCTAACCCCCTTATCCTAAAATTGATTAGAGGTTGGGATTTGGAAGGAAACCTTAAGTGAAAGATAAAGTGTGACAGCTGATTGGAAGAGACCACACATTTGCTTTCCGCCCTTCATCCAAAAGAACTGTTTTTAGGTTCAAATAAACAGAAGCAATATTAGCAATACATTTCAGAACCATCAATAACTTTCCTCCATATAAACTGTGCACTAACATTTTCTGGTGGCCCTTTATCAAACTTGTGGACAGTTTCCCAAGCAGGCTCAAACAAATGTATGATCCTTTTCCTAATGACCTCTATTACTAAGGTAATGAAGCTTTGACCTGTGCTTTACATTAACTGGCTCCTCTTAGTTCGCACTTTTGAAGAACTAACATCTTTTTTACCGAGTTACTCACCGTCACAAATGGCCTAATTGTCATCCCTATTATCAAACCAAGGGAGCTCTCATTTTCAAGAAATGTTTGCAAAACTTGAGCACCTTATTTTGTCATGGATTACAGGGAGAAAGAGCTAGTTACAGTCCGTTTTTTAAGGCTTAGAGAGAGGTGCATATACAAGGGTGGGCAAAGGCAGATGCACGCCCACTTCAGGATAAAACAGGTTAATCTGAATTATACAGAATGAAGGAGACACATTTATAGATAGACCTTCATGATGAACGTTAAGTGACACACCAAAATCTTTGGGAGGGTTGCCAGATAAACACCTAAGGTCTGACAGTGCAGGCCAATGGAGACAACTGCCCTACTATAAATGCTGACAGGTACTAAGACAGGCAGTAAGAATGGGCCCTTGAAAGAATATCCCAGAGCCCCAGACCCAGGAAGAAAGAACACTTACTGGTAAGGACCTTCAGGCTGAAAGGGTTCTTCTGCTGAATAGTGTGAGTGAAGTGGAACCGGGCGCTACAGCTGTAGTCAGTCCTGGAGTCTTGCAGGAGTACGTTGGAAAAATACAAGTCTCCGTTCAGCCCCTGTGACACACGTTTATCCTGCATAATTGGTGACATGGCTGGAAAAAGCACAGAAAGTGACTTAAATCAGAGGCAGCAATGAGAAACAATTAAATGTAAAGCTTTCTAGATGAATTCAGTCCCCCTGTGGTAGACTGACAAAGAGCACTGATGGTGTTCTGTTATCATCTTCAATGATTTGCATAGAGCGCAGGTGAAGCTCTGTTACTGATGCACTGGGTTTTCTTCTTTGTAGCTGATTTGCCCTTTCCAGTCACCTCATTTTGCCCTGCTATAGATGCAGTGGCATGTGCAGAACCCTGGTAATGAACCAAAGTGACTCTACTACCATGACCAAAGCTTTTGTTAAACTCTTATAAATCTATTCATGCTCAGTCCCGCAGCTATGCCCTTCTACAGCATTACGGCACTATATAAATCCTACACATTATCCTTGTGATGAGTTGATGGCTGCACTGCTGTGTTCAAAGCCCTAGTATTATTGAACTTAGCTGTACCAGTCTGCATGGAACTCAGTGGGATACAATGCTATTCCCTCTCTTGTCTGCTTAGCGCCTCAGTGATACTCAACCAAAGCTGCATCATTCTCTTTATGTCTCATTCTCCTACAAACTGCGCTGTTCAACAAAGAGTACTGCTAATATATTTTTATAGCTGCACTGGTCTGTGCAGAGCCATGGATATACCTTATATTCCATTATTGGACTGTTCAGAGCATCAGAGATACCTTACTACAGCTTCATTTTGCTGTGGACAGCCTAGGTGACATCCTAATGTAACTTGCATTGTTCTGCAGAGAGCCCAGGTGATATCCTTTTTAGTAACATTAGTCTGCTCAAAGCCCTTGCAATGCTGTACCATTTGAATTCTGGTCACCTTCGAGCACCAAAGACACCCTAACAAGACTGCACTGTTCAGTGGCTATCTCAGGTTATATCCTGCTATAAGCTTCTTTGCAATGCTAGGAGCACTGATAATATTGTTCTATCTACTCTTTTGTGTACAAAGCCCCGGAAATGCCATGATATCCCCATTCTGGGCTGCCTAGAGCCCCACTGACGAACCAGTCTACTTGCACTGCTTAGTGGAATGCTTAGGTCACATCCTGCTGTAAGCTGTGTGCTCTGCCGAGAGTAATGGTTATATTGTTGTATAGCTGCATTAGTTTATGTAGAGCCCTGGATCTGCCATGTTGTTTACATCTCGATGCTAACTTCATTGCTCTGCTGAGATCATGGACAATGATTCTATGGCTGCACTGGTCTGTGCTGAGGCCAACCTCTGGTCATCTCAGAGCCTAGAGGTATGCTACTATTGGTGCACTGTCCAGCAGAGGAACCAGTGTTGCCCTGCCTTAAGCACCACTACTCTTTGCAGAGGCCTGTACATATTACGCTACTTTGTGCAGAACATACACGGTTTCCCGTTACAATTTCTTGTTCTCAACCAATCAAGAGTGGCACATCCTCCCTGACAATCAATTAATAAAGTATACTATTATTTTTAATACACTAGTTCTCGTCACTCACAGCTGCTCATCCAGAAGATGTGTGGTGGAGGCAACCCGGGTGGGGGGTTGCACTGCAGGATGAGAGGGGAGCCTTCCTGCACCACCACTGGGTCCAGGCTCTCCTTCGGCCACAGAGGGGAACCTGCACAAGCACAAAAAACATATGCAAATAGTGACTATGTTGGAGCAGGTCACTGGATCCAAATTCAACCCTTCAATATCTTTTACATATATAAATATGCTGTAGAGTGCCCTGTTCTAAAAGCATGACGTGATTACTCTGATGGTGTGTGCTTAAACTTTCTCCTTTCATAGTTTGTGCCCTGTGTTATGAACTCATTCGTCTAGACTGTGCACAATGTGCTCCAGTGGTGTGTGCATTATATATTCAGCTTTGCATGTGTGCAGTATGCTTTCCGTTTTCTAAGTGCCTACAACGAGTAATCTGCCCTTCAGTGCATTCAATGTTTCTTCTGCAGAATGGCGTGTGCAATGAGTATTCTACTCCTATGATTCTTAGCCTGCAAAATGAAATAGTATTAACACATTAATAGAGTATATATATACATATGCAGAGAGAGAGAGAGAAAACGAAAGAGGCATCAGATAAAATTGAAAAATGTAAAATGTACGTTAATTGTGAAAGAATGTAAAATTGGCGGCCAAGTATCTTCAGATAGATTCACGAGAGCAGTGCAAATGCGCCAAACAGAATACACTATGGACGATGAGTGGCCTCAATTTTCTTTTGAAAAACTCCAACCTTACCCATTAATTAAAATTGTGATTTTTTAGACATCTGTTTGTGAATTAAATACAATATTCCATCATTTGTGTATTTGGTTGATCAATGCATGTTTCTGTATTTTTGGTGTAATTATTGCCGTTCAAATCATTAACCATGTTTAGGCCGGGGTCCCCGACTTCCAGTAATGACTCAGTGGCGTCCCAAATTCCAAATGTGATTGAGCGGGGCTCTTCAGTTTCCAATGATGATTAAATGAGAGTCCACAGAAGTAAAAAGGTTAAGAACTACTGTTCTGTTTTAAGTATGTAAAATGTAATCTTCTGACAGTGTGTGTAGTTATATTCTGCCACCATGAAGCGCAACATGCGTCACATGCCATCTGCCCCCTCACTAGCCCTTGTCACAAGGTGCCCCAGCCCCATGTCAAAGCAACCAACTTGAACAACTATGGAAGATTCTATATGGTGACTCATATGTTCTTACTTGTGCCAAGAAGACCTCTGTACCAGTTTCTCTGCACAACAGTTCAAAGGCAAGTCCCTCTAAGATTTTCTTTCAGGTCCTCCTGAGGAGGGCATTAACAACGTCACTCTGCACACAAAGCACCAACACAATATCTGCACCTACAATCCTGAACACATCTCCCTAAATAACACACTAACAAGAGACAAAGTTACCGCCAACAGAGCACTTTTCATCATGGTCATCAGTGCTTGCTTACCTACCAAACAAGCAGCAGGAAACACAAAGCCAAAAACAGTTGATAAATTAATCTTAATGGAAACTTGGAACACCCACACATGCATTATGATCTTGATCGTTGACCTCATCTGAAATGGGTACAATATTGTGCAAACACAAAATAAAGTCTACTCACCTTAACACACGGGGTACCTACGATTTTCCCTTCCCATGCCCACGAGCTAAAAATCATCCTATCCAGAAGCACCCACTACTATATCATATACACCTACCTAAGTTTGCTCAATCTCCATAGGAACTGAGGCCTAAGACCATGAAGGGCTACTTTCTTTCCCACACTGCCATCATGACCTCTTTTCACTTTTCATGCCATAGCCACAATCTCTCCATGTAATACACTAGATATCTTCAACTCCACCCTGTCCACCCCTGACTACAGAAATTCCCTTTCATCAACTGGTCAGCTTACCCTGCAATCCTTTTATTATCCCCCAAATGGCTAAATCCAAATAGGGCTAGCACAACCCCCTCATCTCCATTACTAGCTCTTTCATAAACTTTTACCTGAAAAACCTCCAACTCTGTTCCCTACAACTAACTTCTTCGCAAGATAAAAATTTAAATTTTGACTACTCAAACAATGCTTAACTCCACATGGTACAGCCCCTTCTATCAAAACCTTTCACTCTTAACAAACCATTAATACCAGGATACATGTAGGTGCTGAATTTAAATAAGCAGAAAATGGGCAATCTAGGAGAATCTCTGTTCCCAACAGTTGTCTGACTACAAAAGCTAGTATTTCGAGCCCACAGCCAATACTCCACAAATGCGGTCAGATTTCTCTTTAAAAAGAATCTAACAAGCTCAAAAGCCACCAATGCGAATAACCTCTATTCAAAAAGGTTTGCCAACCCCTTTGGCAACTCCTCATCCCCTGATCAGTCCAACAAACCTTGGACAGCAACCTGTATTTCTTCAACAAGATCTTCACAGTAAGATACTACATAAACATAACTAACAAACCCACTGCAATCCTGACTAACAACATCCTTTCCAGCCTGTGCCTCACTTGTCACAGATGATTACTCTACCACCTTCTTCTACATGCAGAACATATGCAAAGACTCCAGTGGTGTGTGCATCATGTATTTTGCTTTGAATGTGCAAAGTACGCTTTATGCTATGTAAGTGCCTGCAACGAGTAATCTGTCCTTCAGTGCATTCAATATTTCTTCTGCAGAACGGCATGAACAATGAGTATTCTACTATTAGTAGTTATTAGTATTACTAGCATACTATTCTCCACTTTGAGGAAATAGGCCATGCTTGCTCCAGCTTTCGGGAAAAATCCCAATTACTGTGAACTGTCAACCTTGTAGTCATTACCCACAGTATCCACCTTGCTCTTAACACCTTTTTGGCCATGACAGCTACCAAATCTTTGCTGATGTAAACAGACAATACAAGAACAAAATATTCAGAAATGAGCAGGTGGCGTGATCACCACTTCTCTCAAGTGTTGGACATGCCACCAAGCATTGGGCCCAAACTCTCCTTTGCAGTGACAATCCTAACAGGAGAAGAAATCATCACACCTGGCACTCTAGTAAAGTGTCACAAGTCACAAAGCTACTGTCATCTTACAGAGAGCCGCTATGGGTCTTCTTGCCTGTTCTAGTGTGGGCTACACCTATCAGTGGGGCATTGCAGCACTTGACAATTGATATTGGCTCTATGCAGGTGCAGCAGCTAACCCTCAAGTTGCATAGAAAACCCTATCTAACAGTTGAGCGGTGCATGATCTTGCTTTCATGTTTCTGGTTTCAGTGTATTTGTCTCCGCTTTACTCACCGTTTTAATTCTGTGCCTCAGGTCTCCTTTGTCCATTCTACAGTTTGAGGTGTCCTCTGCTATTGCTCGGCGTACCCTGTTTCTGCAGCACCGTCACTGTTCGCCCACCTCCAATTCCTGTTCCACGGTCACTGCTCTGTATGCTATGTTCTACTCTTCAGTAGGTGCACTAGATTTCTTTAGGAACCATATCCATTCTTTGTGCTCTGCATATCGAATTCAACCTTTTAAGGAACACGTGTTTCTTGTACATTGTTTGTATGATTATGAGATGTATCATTTTGTGAGCTGAACTTTAGAAGAATCAGTTTGTAAAGGTAAATCTCAGATTCCTTAAGCTTCTACTAAAGACCCTGATCCAAGGAAAATAAATTCCCTATTTATAGGAAAACCTTGTACTGAATCTCTTTGGCTAACATGCAAATTCACTTTGACATCTTAACATGTAATTTTCTGTTTACACTGTTTTACCTTTCATAGAGAAACATTACATCTTGATTATAGACCGCATATAGTCACAGAATTTCAATAACAGAGTGTGTTTCCTGCCTTTGCTTTTGGTTCTCTTTCTCCCCAGACTACTGCTCAACTTCTCAGACGTCTAGAGGAGAAACAGTAAATGGTGGGCATTGGGAGGTCATCACTTGTCACCCTGAACTTCATAGCTGTGAAATGCAGGGTGATTAAGAGAGAACGAAGGGGTACTGAGCTCAAATTTCGACCATACCTCCTTCTAAGAATAACGGTTCAAAGAGACAGAGAAAAATGCTTAAACTGTGAGTCAAGTTGCCAGAATATATATTTCTGGATAATTCCGTGATAAAAAAATGTTTGTAGGCCTTTACCCACAATCCTCCCACCACTAGAGATTTAAAAATGTAAAACAAAAAGATGATGATTCTTACCAGACCTAAACCGGCCTCACCTGTGGCGATACTCAGAACGTCCATTGCGCTAAGACGAACACATTTGAGTCTGCTGTGCAGATAAGACATGCTTTTGGGGTTACGAGGTAAGTTATTTCTCCATCGATCAATTTTTATTGAATTTATTATTAATAGGCAGGAAAATAATGATTACAAGGTGCAATTTCTTTTTTTATAAAACAAAGGACTAAATATACCAAACCTGAACATCCACTGGGAATGCACCAGGTTGTCTCTGTCCTAAATGCTTTCCATTCATCATTTTGCCCATGTTCTCCTTTCTGTCTTTCTGAGAGAAGACCCCTGTTGTTTTAGTGGTGAGACCATAGCAGGTGTCTTCACTGACAACTGTTTACCCCTCACTTAACAGCCATCTTCCCCCAGACACTGGGAACACACTAAGGCATAAGAGCTTTCCAAGGATCACAAATTCTTTCGAGTTTTTTTGTAACCCTCGGGTGACTGTGTTGTAAGAGCCCTGTCCACATCCCTCTCTTTAGAAATAAGTTGTCGATATTTTTCAAACCCTGCCTTTTAGAATAATTCCTGATCAAAGAGTCTGGAAAGAATAAATCAGTTTAACCTAATAGCAACGTCTTCTTTTTTCAGCTATCCCTCCTTGCCCCTTTGTATGAAGACACTAGTTATGAGGATGGTCCATCGTGCACCCCCTTTAGGTCAGAATCAGACATAAAAGACCACTGAGCCCTTTTCCTTCCTACTTTTTAATTGCCCCTCCAGCTAGTCTGTATTTCTTCCTATTATAAGCGCTGATCCAACAACACTACCTTTCAAGTTCTCAAATTCTACCCTACACTGGGCACTCACTTTATGAATCTTACGGCTCATCTCATCATAGTTATGGCCTGCCCATTTTCCATTACAATATTACTATAAAGTTCATTAAAACTTGTGCCCAACCTCTGTGTGATGCACCTAGTGCATTTCTTGCTGCAGACCTGGTTTGAGGAGGGGCACGTACTACTAATCTTCCTGAGACAACACTGTTACTTTCCTTGGGTAACAGTTTCCTTTTCATTGCCGCTACAGTGCAACTTTGCAAGATTCTCCTACTGTTCTGTAGACTAGTGTGTGGGAATGGTTTATGTCACAGCTAGCTTACAATTGCTCCAGTGCTCTTCATCTCAGAAGCTGGTAAACCAAATGGATAGGTGCTGACTGCAATAGTCCTATTCCCTTGAAATGGATCTAAGAGACTGGCTGGCGTCAAGCTTTGTTGTTGTTGGATGGCTAGTGGCCTCAACAAAGCAGTGCCTCATTCCAAGTGCAGGGTGCTCATAACACGTGAAAGTGAAGAAAAATCACTTTCTGTGTTTCATTTTTGATTAATTCTATATGTAATTTTAACAAGTATTCTAGGTTACTTCTGGGAGAGGGGGTATAAACCGTATGTGGATACTGATAACACAACTCAGTTACTTATCACGTTCAACCTATAGCCAACAGCAATTTCCAGAGACACTGGCAGAAGGACTTCAGTAAAGAGTATTTATGTGCAAGCAACAGTACAGCGGATCATTTGCAATAGTGTTACATGCCTCTATCTCACAGGTTTTAAGCAGTACTTATAGAGAGTCGCCACAGGATCTTACTGAATAAGGTGTACCTCCTACATCCGCCACCAGTATTCACAGTACATGTGGATACCAAAGAGTCCCAAAACAGCACTATTGAAAGGACATTTGCAGAATTATTTTGCTTAAGAGGCATCTCCCCTCTTACCCATAACAGGATGGTATTGAATACTATGGGGGTTATTCTAACTTTGGAGGAGGTGTTAATCCGTCCCAAAAGTGACGGAAAAGTGACGGATTTACCACCAGCCGTATTACGAGTCCATTATATCCTATGGAACTCGTAATACGGCTGGTGGTATATCCGTCACTTTACCGTCACTTTTGGGACGGATTAACACTCCTCCAAAGTTAGAATAACCCCCAATGTCTGTAAATCTCCCCCAGGATGCCATTAACATGAACGTTGTTGGGTAGTGAGTGCCTCCAGAATATTGAAAAACCTTCTCACACACACACCAGATGCAGGAACATGCTGGACAGCATGTCTACCACCTTCAAATCCCCGGAGAGCCACAACAGCAGTACTCACGAGACACTTGCAGGACAATCTTGTTGGAGATCGCTGTCCCATGATCATTGCGGGCAAAGCACTGGTATTCTCCCTCATATTCCTCCTGTTGACCCCCGCTGTGAAAGTCGATGACCAGTGTCCCAGAGCGCCCCCTCATGGAAACCCGAGGATCTTTTGCCACATTGAAGAACTTCCCATTCCGTGTCCATGAAAACCTGTGTTTGGAGAAAAAGCCAGCCTGTAAAACATGAAAGGGTGGCAGAAAGGCCCAGGTGGCAGGTAGTTGGATCAAACAACATGCTCCTTCTTTTAATGTAATCTTTAGATTAATGCTCTCCCATCACCTACCTAAGACTAAAGATGTTGTCAAAACCAGTGCAAGGGGTTTTAAGTACCTGTTATCCGGTCAGAAATAAAAGTTAGACACCAAGCATTCTGCCTTAAAAAGGTTAATTTGGAAAATTAACATTACAAAATGAAGAACAAGCATGCAGTGAAGAACAATTGCTTGCATTGCTTTAAAAAATAAAAAGTTAAGCTACAAGGGTACCTGGTTACCCGACCCTGTGTTTCTAACTCATAGTAAATAGCACAATGGAACCATAGGCTGCTGTTGTGGGACAAGTACAGACTATGCCCTGATTGGCAGACTAGGACAGGCTAAATACAAAATCCAAAGATCTTGTGGATCTATGGTAATGTGCATCCTTCAGAAAACTTAATTTTGAGATACATTCCTTCAGGTATTGCTGTTTATTTAGTTCATAAAAGAAAAGGTCACTTGATTGAAACAACATTTTGTAGCAGTGGGTGAATCTACAGAGTTGTATACATCAAATATCACATAATGTCAGAATGAGGATCTAGGCCATTATTGGTTATTAATGTTTTAGTTATTTTTACATAACTGAAATATGTTGTTTTCTCCGTACTTAATCAGATTGAAAGGTCCGGTTTGTCCCATTGCTATTTTAGGTGTTTACTAAAGCAGAAAGAGTAAAATCAGCTGGCCAATTAATAAGGATCAGAGGTGGAGAGAGGGGAGGTCTAGCGAAGATCTACAGAAGATGCCCACGCTGAAGAATTCCAGCCTTATTTAAATGGCAACTCAATGTTTATTTTCCTGTTTAACAACGATTTATTATTTTCTTCAACTGTGACCTACAATTAGATGTCCTAAAGTACATTGTAAGCACATTTATCCCCAATGTTACAAATAAGGCCTAATGTGTATCTGACTCAGACGGACTATGTTACTTACCCTGTACGCATCTGTTTGTGCCATGTAGTGAAGTAATTCAGATGGTCTACATGCTCCTATCATCTAGTTTTGGGCTCAGACATGTCCAACTTATTTTTTTCCGAAGAAGTCTTTTGAGTTACGAGGTACAGTAACTCGTCCTATGACTGGTAATGTGCATGGGAATCGGCTCAATTGTTAGATTGTTTCGTGCACATTGGGGGAGAAAGAAGCTGGATCGTAGAGAACCGAAGTAGATAATTGTTTAAATGAGAAAGAGAAAATAAAACATTAGCAACAACCACAGGCTTCAGGGAAGAAGGGTGGGTGAATGTGTATCTACAGCACTATATTCCATGAACAGATGTGTACAGGGTAAGTAACATTTTGTTTGTGGCATGTGTAGCTGTAGATACACATGTTCTGCAAACACTGTAAATTAGTACTCTCCTAATCGGTGGCTAGACAGAGGAAGTTGCAGAGGACTGAAAAAGAGTTAATAGCACACCTTGGCCAACTTTTAATTTTTTGCACACTAAGACGTCCACACAGTAGTGCTTGGTGAACGTGTGGGGAGTCATCCAAGTAGTTGGTTTACATAAGTTAACTATAAGGATGTTGCCAAGGAAGGCCATAGAGCCCTACGTTCTTGTGAGTGGGGTGTGGCCTTGATGTGGAGGTGGGAGGGAGGGGTAGGTAGTTGCCTTTTGGCCTTAGTGTTAGACTTTTCATCCTTGGTGTGCCCTCCCTTAACTTTTTGCCTTTCTTTACCAGGTTGTTGGTGTGTGCTGGACTCTGTTTTTGCTGTTTTTGTTACTCTGGGCACTTTACCACTGCTAACCAGTGCAAGTGCTCCTATACAAAATGTGTATGTAAGTGGCTTATCCATGATTGGCATATTTGATCTATTAGTAAGTCCCTAGTAAAGTGCAATAGAGGTGCCCAGGGCCTGTAAATCAAATGCTACTAGTTGACCTGCAGCACTGGATGTACCACCCACCTAAGTAGCTCTGTAATCATGTCTCAGACCTGCCACTGCAGTGTCTGTGTGTGCAGTTGTAACTGTAAATTCGACTTGGCAAGTGTACCCACTTGCCAGGCCTAAACCTTCCCTTTTCTTACAGGTAAGGCACACCCAAGATAGGCCCTAGGTAGCCCCAAGAGCAGGGTGCAGTGTATGGTTACGGTAGGACATATAGTAATGTGTTTTATATGTCCTGACAGTGAAATATTGCTACATTTGTTGTTCACTATTGCAAGGCCTGTCTCTCTCATAGGTTAACCTGGGGGCTAACTTTAAATCTGATTAAAGTGTAGATTCCCTTTGGGAGCGGATAGACATGTGGAGTTTGGGGTCTCTGAGCTCACAATTTAAAAATACATCTTTTAGTAAAGTTGATTTTGAGGTTGTGTGTTTGAAAATGCCACTTTTAGAAAGTGGGCATTTTCTGGCTTAAACCATTTCTGTGACTCTGCCTGGTTGTGGATTCCCTGTCTGGGTCAGTTTGACAGTTGGGCTGGTTGCACCTCTCACTAGACAGTGACACAAAGGAAGCTGGGGTGTAGTCTGCATTTCCTGATGAGCCATCTGTGCTAGGAGGGAGAGGAGGAGTGGTCATTCACACCTGAAAGGGCTCTGCCTGCCCTCACACAATGCAGTCTCCAACCCCCTGGTGTGTGTCTGGGCAAGGCAGGATTTCACAAACAAGAGAGACTTTTCTTTGAAGTAAGCCTACTTCAAAGGGCAAAATGGGTATAAGAAGGGCACCCAAAACCACAGACTTTAGAACACTTCTGGAAACCAAGAGGAACCTCTGCCTGGAGAACAGCTGAAGAGCTGAGGAAGAACAGCTGCCCTGCCTGTGACTGTGCTTTGTGGAGCTATTCTGCAGATGGTGCTTCTGCATGTGCTAGAGGACAAAGAATGGACTTTGTGTTGCCTTCCTTCTTGGGAAGAACTCTCCAAGGGCTTGATTTAGAGCTTGCCTCCTTTGTTAGAAGTCTCAGGGACAGCAAAGACTTCTCTCTGCCAGCACCTGGATTCTCTGGAGAGACCCTCTACTCTGTCAAGTGGTGCCCATCCAGTTCCTGGGACCCTGAAAGGAGAAGCTGGCAGCTCAAGAGTGAGAAATCCACACACAGACCGTCGTGCGGGGAAAAGATCGGCGAAACTCTGATCTGCGGCTGCAAAATCGACACGCCGCCGGCTTTGCAGCTGAAAATCGACACTCGCCTGCAACGGGACTGGAAGATCGGCGCCCGGAGCTGGGGAAACGACGTGCAGCATCGCTGACGGAGGCTGGTGAGATCGCAACCCGCGCTGCGTGGTTTTCGGATCATCGTGCAGCTGAATTTCTGATGCAAACACAGCTGGGCTTGTAAAAACAATGAAAGGCCTGCCTGGACCGAAGAGTGCTGACCGGATTGACGCATTGCTCTCCTGTAGAGAGAAGAAACGAAGCACGCCGTCCCGACTAAAGGAGAAACGACGCAAGGTCTCGCTCTTGAGTGAAATCGATGCATCGCAAGCCCTTGACGCACACCCGCTCGTGCGGGGTTATTTTTGACACGCCCAAGGTACATTTTCACGCTAACAGCGTTAGTGTGTGTTTAAAATTACATGGAGACTCTTTTTGATTTTTACCTGATAACTTGACTTGTGTATTGTGGATTTTTGTCGTTTTGGTCTTGTTTTGTTTAGATAAATATTTTCTATGTTTCTAAACCTGTGTTGTGTCATTTTGTAGTGTTTTCATTAAGTTACTGTATGTGGTGGTACAAATACTTTACACCTAGCACTCTGAAGTTAAGCCTACTGCTTGTGCCAAGCTACCAAGGGGGTAAGCAGGGGTTAGCTGAGAGTGATTCTCTTTCACCCTGACTAGAGTGAAGGTCCTTGCTTGGGCAGGGGGTAACCTGACTGCCAACCATAGACCCCATTTCTAACACTTAGCATAGCAAGTTTGAATATATTTGACAAACCAGATGTGTGCTGAGTTTTATGGTAGGGCTTGATTCTGTCAATATAGTACACAAAGGCACACATAACATTCAGTGTATAAAGGGCCCTCTCTGCCTTGGAGCCTGGGTGTGGGAAGAAAACGGGTAACACAGTGGTTTGATTAAGGTGGAAGGGTGACATTATTTTTTGGTAAAAAGTTCTGGCTTGTCCTAAGGATGTCTACCATTATGAACTTGTAGGAAGTGCTCCTCTAGGGTAAGAGCTTGAAGCCTGCTCACATGTCTTAAAGACATAATAGCAATAAGGAAGGCAACTTTCCAAGAGAGGAACTGCAGAAAGCAAGCATGGAGGTGTTCAAAAGGAGGGTCCATGAGATGGGTAATCACTATATTGAGGTTCCAGACAGGGGCTGGAGGCACCCTGGGGGGACAACCCTTTTAAGCTGTTTCATGAAAGCTTTGATGATGGGGACTTTGAACAAGGAAGAGTGCTCCTTATTTGCAAGTAAGCTGTGACTGCAGTTAAATGAAGACGTATGGTAGTGTAGGTAAGACCCCCAGTCTGAAGATGAAGAAGGTTACAGACTATGAGGCTGATTTAAATCTTGGTGTTAAGAATACTCCATCACAGCGGTAACAGAGTATCCTTACTGCCAACATGATGGTCCCTCCACAAAATCTGGATGTGGGTGAACAATAGGTGTAATCATGGAGGAGACTACTCCGTCTCTGCCATGATTATATCTCTCTAACAACATGGCGAAGTAAGGGTCGTCGGAGTCTGACTTCTATGTCCGCTCACCTATTTTAGATAGGCGGATAAGAGGTCAGTTTCCAATGCCCATCACTGCCCGGATAACCCTAGCAGTAAGGGGCAGTAAAAACTATCCTTGCATAGTAATTAGACTTAATAGTGGCCATTTATATTGGTACTCTGGAACAAAGTCACGGGACCGCATTTTGTGTTCTAATTGATCGGAACCCTCTTCAAAGTTAAATCGTTACTTTTCATGCTGCAATACCAAGGATTGTGTGATATCTATGAGGTATTTTGTTTTTAAGCATTGTCCAGAAAGTAGTCTTGCATATGATTTATACAAGTGAATGAACGTCAATGTCTGTCCATTGCTTGCTTCTTTGAAACTAGTATGGCTTTTAAGACACAATACTTTCAACAGATTTGGTCTCAGTGGAACCATCTGTAATCCATTGCGGGGACTGGGAGAATGAGTCGGTCCTAGTGTACAATCTCCCTAATCCTAGATCAAATGCAACAAGGTACACTGTTCCCACATCTTCTTTGCCCTAGCCCCTGGAGTTATTTCCTCTATAACCTCTGCTAGCGTAACCCCGCAATCTCTACTGCTATAGCGAGTGAGTGGCAAGAGTGTCAGGGGAGGTGGCCTTAGCCCCCCACCCTGTACTAGAACCTACAAAAGAAGCCTTGTGGAGAGGGTGTCTGGAGAGTACTCATAGTCTTGGCTGTGTCAATATCCTTTTTAATCTTCTTCAGTATCTGATCCACCTACGGTCCGAAGAGATGTTTGCCCTTAAATGGCAGGTTTAACAGATGCTGTTAGACATCTGGTTTGAAGCCAGAGACACAAAGCCAAGTGTGGTGCATAATAAGGACACTGGAATTAATCAGTTGCGTCAAGAGCGTATCAGATGGTGGGATTTGATATTATTTTGCTCCTAGATACTAGTTCATGGTCAAGCTTTCTATTTTGGTCTGGGAGGTTCTGGAGAAGTCCTGCATCTCCTCCCAGTGGGCTCCATCATAGCGAAAGGAAGCTGATTGAATTTGCTTTCCTCCAATGAGTGGCCAATTGCTCAGTGACTCTCTTGCCTGCTGCATCAATCTTCTTGCTCTCTTTATCGAGGGTTGGGGCATCACAAGTCCCCTGGACACTAGCACCATTGGCTGCAGTGTGGTCTACCAGGGACGTCCTAGCAGCTGCTGGCTGCAGATGTAAGAAAGGCCTGTAGGTGAGCGTTTATATTTTTTGGCCAACCTTGGAGAGACAACCAGTGCCTTGATGGGATCCTAGATGGTCCCCAATGCAGTTTTGAGCATGCTGTTGAGCATGGGCAGAAACTGCAGGGAGCACATGTGGTGAACAGCATCTCAATCAGGAAGTCTTCAACTTCCTAGAAGGTATGTAGATCAACCTTGTGGAAGGTGGCTGCTCTACGTATCACCTCATGATATGAGGTAGTGTCATTGGGAGGGGAGGGTTTTGCCAGGTAGAGATCCAGATCAATGTACCCTGGGGGATCTACACTGTAGTTGTCATGCAGGTCATGTCTAGGCTCAGGGGCATGGGGGGAGGGTGCTGTCTCGTAGAGATCTACGGGGTATGAGGGACTGTCAGACCCCACTGATGGGGTAGTGCTCAGCATGTGCACAGTGACGGTTTATGACTGGTGTTTGGGCGGTGGTAATCACAGTTGAAGGCTCGTGACCTATTTTACCTGTAGATCCTGCTGCTCCTCTGTCTCATATCTGGACTGGGAGCTGGGCTCGAAGCTGAACTCTAAAGGCTGGGCTGAAAACAGGCCAGCTTACAGCTGCTCTTGTGCCGCTCTATTCTGTGTTGAGAAAGAAACCAAATATGTCAATACTGCAGGGTCTTCTTGGAAAGGAAGGCGAGGCAGGCTGAACAAGTAGCCTTGTCTTGCTGGGAGGGGGGTGTGCGGAACTTTGCAGATCTGGTGGTGTTCAGTACAAGGATACTTGGAATCACACTGGGGGCAATATTGGGAAGGCATCCTTTTCATCACTGTCAGACCATTGTCACAGAGAAGAAACAGAAGAGGAGGTGCAAGGCACCCAAGGAGGTCCATCAAGAGAAGTCCGGTCATCGAGCCCGACAGACACTGTAACCAGGAAAATCTAAGCACAGAAAGTTTTTTCAGTGTCAACAGGAGGAAAAACTCTGACGACAAACATGACAATGCATCGACCTGGAGTTCGATCGGTAACCTGTCTGAACTCAACAGTGGAAAAAAAAAAGTATAACAACGGAACCGATGCCCATGCCCCTGAGCATTACCAGTCGTCGGAGGAGTTACTGTACCTTATGACTCTAAAGACGTCATGAAGTACACACATCTGAACCAAACACTAGATGGCAGGAGTATACAGGGCATGTATCGCTATATCTATATATGTCACAAACATATAGTTCCCGTAAGACACCCAACACTTTTCCAATTTGTATTTGAAGGGAATTACATTTGTTTCTACCAATCCCCTAATAAGATCTCCATTGGTGAGCCTGGATATTTAAGAACATGAAGACTGCATTGATCAAGTGATGCCCAATTTCTACTAGGAGTCTAAATGTGACCAAAGATCAAGTGAATCTTACTTTCTGCTAGGAATCTGAAAGTGTGGATAGTTAGCAATGCTGACAAAAGTACAATTTTTGAATGAGCAACATGCATTACAAGATCTGGTTGGTAACAACAGACCAAACCAGACATTTCCATGGGTTTCCTTTTTGGAGAATACTACATCAGGATGTGGTAACAGTTCATTTTTGCTCCTAATAACGAGCTACCCTCTAATCACATGTTGACTGTGTCTTAGCCTGGCACCCCGTACAGAACTCCATTGTCTTGTGGTTAGGTTTGCACTGTTAGACACTTATGCACACGCATGCAAACATTCCCTATATCCTAGATGGAAAGATAAGTAGCCCTCAACACAAGTTCTCAGTATAGACATATTTACATTTTATTGGCTACATAAACCCTCAATCCTGGCTAACATGCAGGTCTCATATGATGTATTAATCCTCAACAGCCCACTAGGCTCATTCAAACTTTTCACCTTCTTGACTTCTAGAAGCAAAATCCAGTTCAAGTTTGCATTGACCAGTACCTTGAGATAATGGAATCAATCGACTTTCTCAAGTTTGGCTCTATCCATGTACCAGGATTGCTTCTACAGAGTGAAGCACCCAGAAACGTTATGATTGTGGCACTAAATTAGTTTATTTCAAGGCAACTTGATTTCGTACCGGCATTGAGGAAACACTGTGGCCTACTGTGTACTGAAAACTGTGTTATCTGCATAAGGCAGCACCAAAACATGGAGCTGCCAATTCTGATAGGAAAGTTATGTTTCGATGTAAAGTCATCTAGTGAGTCTGCCAAATACAGATGAAAGTATGAGATGCATCCTGGTGTATCTTTTTTTACAGGCATGCAATGGCTGGAGTTTAGTTTGGCAGTAAATGCTGCTGTAGAATTGAATGATTACGTCATCAAGGGTTTGGTGCACAGTGTCACTCTGCCAATCATGTAAAATGCTGCCCTGAAGTTCAGGAAGCACCAATTGAGTCCAGTGTTTTCTAGACTCGTAGATATAGGGCCAGGCACAAAGTGGCACACTGGCCCAGTTTCGTAAGTTCCAGTCAATATCATGTATGTTTTTTTAAGAAGGAAGCTCTCCTTTACTGATTTTGCTTTTGTAGAACAAGAACATGTATGTAAAGGCTTTGATAACACAGTCCCTATAATGTATTTGAAATCTTAATATTAGATAACTTAACCATGAGTCAGAAATGCAGTCAGTTAAGTGACACTGGTTGTAAATTGTGTAAGAAACCTAATACATTGAAGAGAGAACCTCTTTAGCAGACAATTTAGACCACATACCAGACCACAATTTTTCCATATACCAAATTTCTACTTAAAGTGAGGTGTTCTAAATTCACTTGCTCTAGGAATTGGCAATACCAACTTTAGTGACTGAGGTTTCAGCATAATTTGCCAACATAGTTCACAACATCTGGCAAACATTACACTGTATGGCTTCTAGTATATCACTGCAACGCTTCTTAATGCCAGTCTTTTTGACATAATCATGATCTGACATTGCAACTTCTTTAGATAAAAGTGTGTCTCCTCAAACAAAATATTCTGATTTCTATTCCTAACACTAAGTTCAGTTTTAACTGCTTGCTGCGCTTTCTGGCACTCAGTCAAACCAACATGTCACTTGTACTTTCGGATAATGATGATATTTCTTCCTCTGGGCAGTAAAATTGTCACGATTAATGACATAACCCAATTATCATTACCTGAACTGTCAATGTTTAAGTCTATTTCCTATGCCCTAAATACCCAAGCTTCCGCCAAGAAAAGGGCAACACTTTTGAACCTCTAAATTACCTAGATATCTTAGAGGAAACAGCTAAGAATTCCCTATGTTTTCAGCACTTAATGCGTGGGTCCTATTCAAGCTAAGCACCAAGGCTTAGTGACCATGGTCTTCACAATCAAAAAATCCTCAATTCTTTGAAGATGGCAAAGGCATCACCATTAAAAAATGTAATTTTTGTGGAGTCCAATAATATTCTGTGCTTATGCTTACTACATGTGGGCTTTTGCTCTTTTACAGATATGTGATATGTCCTTTTCAAAGTAAACAGGCTTGAACTTCATAACAGAAGTGTTCTAGTGCAGCGCTGAACAACTCATCTTGCGCCCAAACCCCCGCCTCACACAGCCTTTGGCCATTTGAGGCATGGGGTTGGGCAAAGGATGCCGACGCCCCATGAGACCTCTACCCTTTGCAGCGCAGTAACTATAACTTGCGCTCCCGCCATGCACAGTTTTGTTATCAATTATGTCATTTTAGATGTCATTAGGGATGTAACATGTGAAGGTAGAAGCAATGTATGGTGAGGCTATAAGTTACAGTTACTTTGGGGCATGGGTTATAGTTACTAGAGGTAACTATAACTGGTGATTTTTTGTGGTTTTGTTAGTATAAAACAGTACGTTTTAGCTAATGTTTTCAACTAACTTTAACGTCCAGTTAACCTTTGTTTTTTCCCAGTAAATTTCTATTTTATAAAGTATATTAAAAAGTAAGAAAATATTACAATAGTTACAATGCCTTACTAAGCTGCCATGTTAACCTTTGTTTTTTCAGTTAAATGTATATGTTTTTTTCTCATATAAAGTAAGAAGTTCCTCACTGTGCACGGCATAGGGTGGGACACCCAACCCACCTGGCCGTGCACAACTTCCTTTTATTAGATTTTTTTTTACGTTCAGTGGATCCAGGGATCCACCATGACACAAGGGATCCACCATGACACAAGGGATCCACCTTCACACGCAGAGCGACACCAATGGGATTCACTCCAGGTCAGTTGATTCACCATAAGCCCCAGGGGCGTCACTCTGGACACTGCAGTGGATCTACAGAGCCTTTCCCCCTCCAAAAAAAATTTTTTTTAGAAATTTGACTCAGGGGAGAAGGGGTCCCTTTGGGCGCTCCCCACCCTAGGACTCCTCACAAAAGGCTCAGGGGGTCAGTGTGCCTTCTACCCCACCCTCTTTTATTTTTAGGACTTAGGGACTGAGTCTATGAGTCATAAATGGCAGTTGCAACTTTTCCTTTAGGTTGCAGCCAGCCAAACACAATGTGTGAGGATCCGCAGTGCAAAATATACAACCTTTTTTTACCCATAATTTCTCTAAAACTACTGAACCTATTTACACCAAATCATAAAAAGCACAGGCTCTGGAGCAAGATCTAGCTTTCTTCCAAATCTGGTGTAATTGTGCCCAGTTTTTGCCACCATAGTTCAGTTTCTGCAGCATCGCTGTTTATTTTTCCTACAGAAAAAAATGAATGGGGAAAATGCTACGATTTGGAAGCCGCCTTTTTCTTGTCTCCCACCCACTCTGAATCTTTCCAGTAAGGAGCAGAGGTGGATAACACTTTTTTGGGAGAGGTTCGTGAAGATTCATCAAATGGCAGAAAAGTTATAAGCAAACCAAAAAATGCTTTTCCTATGGAAACACAATCCTAACTTCAGCTACCCAATGGTGCCTTGCCACTCTGTAAGATCCATTCACTGAAGAAATTAAAGGCTACAGGGACGTTATAGTTAGAGTGACATTTTACCCACACAAACCCACAGAAATTCAGCAGTTATATGTTAAGAAACTATAACTTGTGGCCTAAAGTTACTTAATGGCACAGGCTGTAGTTGTTTCGTATAAGTATAACTATAAATATAAATGCTGAATTTCCATTACCTTTAGTGTTTTCAGTGAATTTCATTTTTTTTTTAACGTGAAGCATTATCTAATAACCGCATGTTAATACAACCACTACCACGAACAACCTTTGGCCATGCGAAGCAGGGGTTGGCTGGAGGCCTGGCCTGCAGCAGGCTCTGCCGCCAAACTCCCCTCACCCACACGCAACCAAACCCACATGCACTCAAAGCCAGCCAGCGCACAGCCTTTGTTCGTACCCAGCGGGTTTTGGTGTGAGGGTGGGTGTTTTTTTTTTTCATTGTTCTGTACATCCACGGATCCTTCACAAGTTTACACAGGGGGATCACAGATAGATCTGCAGATCAGCCAAAAAAAGGGGGCTATTTATTACCATGGGGGGCCCTCAGAGACCCCTCTATCTTTCCTATGGGGTTAGGATACCTGTACCCTGACCCCTTTTTTCAGTTTTTTCATTACTCTCCCCTCCCTCCCCAAGCAAGAAAGAAAATGGCAGCTACAACTTTCCTCTCAGGTTGTGGCCCGCCAAATAGGGCCTTGCTTCTCCTCCGGATCCGTGCAGGGTCCACATCCCTGGATATCTATATCTCTTTTTACTTGAATAACTCCAAAACTACTGAATGGATTTCCACCAAATAACAAAAAGGGCTCTTTCTGGACCAAGAGCTCGTTTTATGCTAAATTTGGTTTAATTCCGTCCAGCAGTTTGGGCTGTTGTTGTGTTTAAAATCCCTATGGGAAACTGCATAGGAAAAATATATCCCGACCATATTTTCACTCGCTTGATGGATAACCACATTCCACACAGCAGCTAAAGTGAAGGGTACTAGTTTTGACATTTTTGTGAAGATTTGCCTAACAGCGCCAAAGTTATAGGCAAAATAAAAAATGCTTTTCCTATGGAAACTAGGTCCTAACTATAACTACCTACTGGCTATTGCCATTAGTTAGCATCTATATAACCATCTAGGCTTGTAAATTGTTTGGGTCCTGAAGGGTAGGACATTTTTTAAATCTATCAAATCTATCTGAAGATGTAAGTATTTCAACAAATTTAAGTGAATATGAAATATGTATTACTTACCTAAAATTTCAACAATTTTTGAAACATTTAACTTTGAGAAATGCATTCAAAACAATAGTCAAAGGAGGACTAAGTACTAAGAAATGCACCCTCCACTTACAATTTTGACAGTACTCAAGAATGTATTTGAGATCAGTTTATGATAAGGTGCAAAAGTTATAGGGTTAGGTAAGAACTTTGGCTCAAATACAATACAACTTGAGAAGAAATCTTAACAATTGCTAAACAGTTTGAGTACTCCCTAGCACAGCAGAATTACATAAAGATAAGCTATCTGATGTGTTTAGTCAAGCAGCTGAGTTTAAGCAAACAATAACTTCAAATGAAGTTTTGGATTGAGAGGGGCTTGTTATCATTATGGTAACCCAGGTCACATGGATAACCATAGAATGCACTGCAATTAACATTTATTGTAAACATTGTGGGGAAAAGGCCATTTTGCCAAATGTTGTAAAAGTATAAAAAATTTGTGACAAAGTGCAAGAAGTTGCAACTGAAATTGATTATATAGTGTTACAAGCATAAGATAAGGTGAATTGCTTTGTGATTTCAGATTTTGAACAACCCACTGATACTGTCCTCATAAATGGTAAAAGTAAAAATGATGTTGGATTCGGGTGGAAGACATGCCCTCATGTTTGTAAAGATTACGACACACTGTTTAAGGAAGTTGTTGTTCTGAAATATCCTGCTGTAAAGTTGTATAATGTTTGGTGTAAACCCACTGAGCTTAGAGGATATTATGATGTATTAATAGAATTAAAAAGAAACATAAAGTGTAAAGGATATGTTCTTTTGGTAAGAGATACTGTACTCAGTTGGGTATGTAAAAAATTACTAGGATTTAGTCTTTATCCCAATGCCATCCTTCAAGGCAGGTTAATTGCAGCAATGATTTAGAAAAACAGTCAGGGATTTTCTGAATGTGTTTTCCAAAAAGACTGGTAGTCTTAAAGGATATGCTCACAGCATCAGTCTTAAAAATGCAATTCCCGTAGCCAGTAGAGAAAGAAACATTTCTATCAGTGTGAGAGATGCAGATAAGAAGGAGAGTGATAATCTCTGTTCAGAGAATATCATTAAACCAACAGAGTCATATGTGTGATTGGCGCTGGTCGTTATTGGTCTTAAAGCTTATGGTAATGACAGACTCTATGTTGATCTAAGAGAGTTTCATAAGAATGTTTTTGAAGACAGGTATCCTTTACCAGCTATTACCAAAATAGGCTCTGTGCTTGCTAGGGAGAAATATTGTACAACCCTCGATGTCACCTCAGTTTACCGCCAAGTTAAACAGTGTGAAGAGTCTAAAGATTTATCCTCTCTTATGCTGTGTGAATTTCAAAGAATTATGTTATCCTTGTTTGATGGCATGAAGGGAATACAGTTTTTCCAAGATGATATTTTAATATTTTCCAGTACACTTGAACCTCAACATTTAGACAGAGAATGCTATGTCTTAGTCAGTCTAGGAATGACTGATACTTAAATGTAAAAAATATAAGCTTGCTAAATCTGAACTAGATTGTCTAGACCATATTATTTCAGGTGATTTCATTAAACCTAAATTGGACTTGATTAAAATCATCCAAAATTGACTGAGTCCAAGGAAGAGAAGAGGTACAAACGTCTGTTCTATGGATGACAGAAGTCTAAGCACGCTTTATTCCACATTTTACAAACAAAACCATAGCTATCCAGCAATTATAGAATAAGAGTACGCAATTTCACTGAAACTGTGGCAGCGAACAAGAGCTTATCAGAATTATTTAAAGAATAAATCAACAATGAATTGTTTGCACCCTAGGTTTTCATGCTGTCTTGTCACTAATGTCAGTGAGAAAGGGATTGGACCTGTTCTTAAGCAAAGGAAGAATGGTTTTCAATATATTAAAGCTTTTGCCTTTAGAGAGCTGAAAAGGATGTAACATAATTATTCTACTATAGAAACAGAATCACTGACTATGTATTGGGCTACCTATAATTAGAAAACCTTTTATGGGGAATCAAATCTGAAGTATTGTCAGACCACAAACCTTACAAAACATTTTTGGCAGGAAAGGTCAAATCTACTTCTTCCAGGATATGTAGGTGGGTTGTGATATTACTAGAGTGCCTATTTTCAATCAAGTATTTCCAAGTATACTTAATACGGCAGCAGATTGGCTTTCTAGACTTGTAAGACAATGAAAGCGGTGATGATGTTGTCAACGACTAGTGGATGGATGAGATAGTGGAGGCTTGTTCTGTTGCAGAAGACTGTGTTACAGAAGCAGAATGGTTATAATAGTTGTCAAAAGATGAATTGTTGAGAGAAATCCATGATCTCACTTGTAAATGATGGAAGACAGGAAAATGCAGAGATTAACTCAAAGTATTTCAAATACATACACAAGCTCTCAGTTCGGAGTAGTTTCCTCTTCCGTGGAATAAGACTTATTCTACATCTTACATTTGGATCACTCCTTATGTTGGCTCATGGTGCACACCAAGGGATTTTTAAAACTAAAGAGCGTTTAAGGTGTGATTATTGGAGGCCAGGTATGGATCTATGCGTAGAAAGAAATGTGAAAGACAGTGTGCAGTGCTATCAACGTGATGAAACCAGAAAAATCAGGCGATCTCCCTTGGTATGCAGAGAATTACCGACAAGCCCATGGGAGGACATTTCCTTTACAATTATAGAACCATTATGAGGTGCCTCTTAGGCAGTGTATTTATAAGTTCTTAGGGAAATGTTTTCAGGTTATCCTGAAGTAGCAGTGCTGACTGACATAACTACTAGTACAGTAATAACATTTTTGAAGGGTGTGTTTTGGAATGAAAGGAATCATAGATCTAATCTAAAAAATGACAAAGTATGTAATCATAAAATAATTTTTAAAAATGGAGTTCTTTTTGAGTAAGCAAGTGTAATTCCCAAAAGGCATTCTTCTTCTCATCCTCAAAATAATGACATGATTGAACATTTTAAAAGACCTCTTAAAGAAAGTATGCAATTGGCCAAAACTGTATAGACAAATACGAGAGAAGATATTACATACATAGTAAAACATTTAGGTATACTCCTCACGCCACTCCAGAGGTCACACCTTTTGATTTATTAAAAAAAGGCAGCAGTGCACCAGGGTTTTTATCCTATGGGTTAGGAAAAATACAAACAATCGTACTGATGAAGTTTTAAATTTAGCACATTGAAAAAAGAGTTGCACAAACAGGAAGAGGGAAAAGCAAACTATGATATGAGAAAAGCTGTTATAATTACACAAATAAATGCTGGAGATGAAGTTGTGGTAAAATGTCCAGAGGAAAGGAGGGGAGTGTCCAAATTTGAGAAGCTCCTTTATGTTGTAAATGTTGTTTAATGGAACAGGTAAACTTGAAGATGACCACATTTAGAACTTTAATTGCCATTCTGTTGTTAGAAGGCGTAGTTAAATTAATTGCTGCTGGTGAAGAACATTATTTATTTATTTGTTTACTATATTTCATTATTTTGTCTCCATATATACTGTTTTACTGGTTTCCCTGTCATATAGGTATTTGTATAGCCTGCCTCTATTTTGTGTTTTCACTTTAACTTTATTTCTCCCTTTTATTTGTTTTATGTTGTCTTTGTTGTTGGGAGGGTTGTGTGTGTGTGATGTTTCTTCCTAGCAGCTCTGCTGCATCATGACTTTAATATTCTAAGGTTTTTAGAATGTTTATCGATGAAACATTGGAGAAATGTATGAGAGGTGGAGTAAGGAAGCTGCATGGATATGAGATGACTGGACTCCTTTTATTTGAAATAAAGCTTTGTTGAACTTCTAGAATATTTGGACTACTGACGTGTCATAGAACGAAACCACACAGTATGCTTGTTAGAAATGGGCTGCCTTGGAGGTCATAAGGGATTTTCACACCTAGGCCTTACAAGCATGTGTGTGCTTAGAAGTTAATCTAAAAGTGGAATGTCAGGAAATAAATATAGCCTTAGCCAAGTGGAGTCACAAAAAACTTTCTAAGAAGAGTGGATGACTTTTGATGATTCCTGCTATATAAAATGATGTGAAGGCAACTGAGTGCTTTAAGACAGTTGTGGACTGTTATACGGTTTTGTTTGTGGGTCTACTTTTGGTTTTCATCGGGTGGCTGGATGGCAGAGTTTGTTTTAAGCGTACAGTGTTGGTGTTTTCCTTCAAGTGGTTACACATACTGCACTTTGATGTTCCATCCTTCCCATCATTGTCCTTGATGTGCAGTTGCACAGTATGTTTTCTGACACTTGCTCATGTCTATTTATGATGTGATGCCTATATAATGCTTTATGCATCAGTTCCCTTCAATGTAGTTTTCCAACAAATAAATACTTGTTACAAAATGCTGAACATCTGTTCTGCTGCTTGACTGGGTTTTAGGCAGATGATAATCATTGGTGATGTGGTAACGTCTTTGAAATATTGTCTCAAAAATATAGTTTTGTGAAGGCAGGACTGATTTTTGGAAAGACGATTTTTGCTTGCCTGACTTTGATATTAGGCTTATATATGAAGTGCTCTACCCCTCTGATTTTTCTTTGCCATGATAGATCTCTGTTTTTTGAGTAGAGTATTATTTTCAGAATATAGATTCTAATAAAAAAACTATTCTAAGGCTCAGGAAGATGAGACACAAATGAAAAGTATGAGTCTTGGCTAAACAATTGGACTAATCTGCATTCTAGGAAAAAACTCACCACTGCCACAAATCCAGGGTGCATTTGTTTGAGACAACCTCGAGATGCTTTGAAGAATTCTATAATTAACCACTTTCTCTCTAGTTCTGCTTTGTTTCGCAATATTTTTGTGTGCATGCTGAGAGTCATTTGAGTCAGGCGGTTATTTGCTTTTTTTTTTCCTACACAATGAATGCACTAATTGGGCCCAATATGTGTATTTCATTGACAACTCTGGTAACTTTTTTCTATTTTCTCTTCCCAAATGTAAATTTGATTGCCATCAAGTAAATACTTGTATTAGGCTCAATTTAAATCCTTGCTCTTAACACTGCTGTGCTTTATTAATTTTTTTCTTACTAAAACTGGGATAGAAAACAACTAAGAGTATTGGATCCAATAGAGCCTTCTCCCGCTGCCACCTGCAGTGTCCTGTTGTCCAGAGCAGTGTCCTGCCACGAGAAGGGCCTCCATTGTTGTTGCTGCCAGGCCCAAAGAGGGAAACTTAAAGTAATTTTGTGAATTTTCAGCCAGGCAGAAGGCATGGATTGTGGTCACATAAATATAGCCGCAACAGGACTGAGAATTTACTATTTTACACCCTATCAGTTTATTTTCAAAACACATGTGCACACTGTTTGCACGCCACACAGGATGGCACACATTTTCGGAATTGGGCTTGATTATGTGGTGCATTGCAGAATAGAGATCTGGACGTCACACCTTAAATATTCACATCCCTAGAAATACTCACATGAGCTGAGGATTTCCTTTGGCTCCATTATTGTTGCTGCGTGGCCGAAAGAGGGAATCTTAAAGTGTTTTTGTGAATGTTCAGCAGGCAAAAAGCATGGATTGTGGTCACATACATATAGTCATGACAGGACTGAGAATTTAGTATTTTACGCCCTATCAGTGTATTTTCATAACACATGTCCACACTGTTTGCACGCCACACAGGGTGGCACACATTTTTGGAATCGGGATTAATTATGTGGAGCATTGCAGAATAGAGATGTGGTCCATCACACCTTAATTATTCACATCCCTATAAATACTCACGTGGGCTGAGGGTTTCCTTTGGCCTCACACTCAATGAAAATGTTGTCCCGGGGGTCCACTATGTAGTCCTTCACAGACTGCTTGGTAATTGTGGGTGGCTGTGGCACTGTAGGGACAGAACAGTAAAGTTAAATCTGCATCCTTGCATGCTATTACCTTACTCCCCCGTCTGTCTGACCTAGAACAGGACCAAAAGGGCAAAATGACATTCCTATCCTCACCAGGCAAAACCTGAATGTCCTTGAGAAGGCAATGGTGATTATGGTCAGTGGAAAATTCTAATTGAACCCCTATCACAAAGGCTTGATTACACTCTCACTCTCTTAAATCAAAAATAGAACAGTTGAAAAAAAGGCCAATCATATTCTGCTATGGGGCATTCAGGAAAGAAAGTTGCATTAGTAAGGGTGGGGAACATCCTGCAATATGCAGGATACTGCAGTTTTGGGATGGTTTATCTCTCTAGGTCGTAAGAAGCCCTTTCTCATGGGTTTGGTAAAGGACTGTATGTCGGGGCTGTAATGACGGATTGTGTTCTGGGGGGCACGTGGTGTAGTTACTAGTGGCTGTATCTTGGGCCTGTCAGCTGCATTATGGGTATGTGATACACTGTATCATATGAATTGCATCCTGGCTGTGTAGGGGCCTTCGTCCTTCATGGATGAATCTCCATGGAGAAGATAGTAAACGTACAACTGCCTCGCTTCCTAGAAGACAACAACATACTCGACGTCTCCCAGTTTGGATTCCGCAAAAACCACAGCACCGAGACCGCCATCATCGCCTGTACAGACGACATCAGGACCAGATTGGACAAGGGCGAAACCGTCACCCTCATCCTCCTAGACCTCTCCACAGCTTTCGACACCGTATGCCACCAAACCCTCCGCACATGCCTTTTCAACACCAGAATTCGGCACAAAGCCCTGGACTGGCTCACCTCCTTCCTCTCCGAAAGGACCCAAATGTTTGCCTCCCTCCTTTCCGGTCTACAGCCACCAAGGCCATCTGTGGGGTCCCCCTAAGATCTTCCCTTATCCCCACCCTTTTCAACACCTACATGGCTCCTCTCTCCAACATTCTCCGCCCCCACTGCCTCACCATCATTTCATACGCTGACGACACCCAGCTCATCATCTCCCTCACTAGGAACACAGCTACCGCCAAGAATAACCTACACGCTGGACTCCACGACATCGCCAAGTGGATGACAGCAAGCCACCTCAAATTGAACTCAGAAAAAACAGAGATCATCATATTCGATCCCAACAAGACAGCATGGAACGACTCTTGGTGGCCCACCACCCTTGGACCATCCCCACCACCCACCACCCATGCACGCAATCTTGGCATCATACTGGACTCCTCTCTCTCCATGACTCAGCAAATCAACGCCATATCATCCTCCTGCTTCAACACCCTTTGCATGCTACGCAAGACTTTCAAATGGATTCCTTTAGAAACAAGAACAGTCACCCACACACTCATAAGCAGCAGACTTGACTACGACAACACCCTCTATGCAGGGACCACAGCCAAGCTTCAGAGAAAACTCCAGCGAATCCAGAACGCAGCCGCACGTCTCATCCTCAATCTCCCTCACCATGAACACATCTCCACCCACCTCAGATCCCTACACTGGCTGCCCATCAACAAAAGGATAATTTTCAAAATTCTTGTCCACACTCACAAAGCCCTCCAAGACACTGGACCGGCCTACCTCAATGAACGAATCAACTTCCACAAACCAACTCGACAGCTCCGCTCCGCCTACCTCGCCCTCACTACTGTCCCCCGCATCCAACGCACCACCTCTGGCAGCAGCGCCTTCTCCCACATTGCCGCCAAAACCTGGAACTCCCTCCCCACCAACCTACCCAAGACCCAGGACCTTCTAACCTTCAGAAAGCACCTCAAAACATGGCTTTTTGAGCAGTAACCCACACCAGTGCCCTGAGAGCCTACCGGGTGAGTAGTGCGCTTACGAAATTTATTTGATTGATTAATTGAAAGGCATTTTATATGGAGAATGTAACTCAGCAGATATGGGGGACAAGTAGTCTCTTGTGGATGTGGGGTCTTGATTCCTAGAAATCCCTTTATCTTGCAGATATGTATTCTAAGGAGAGGACTGTATCCTGGGAGGGTATTTTCTGGAACCAGAGTTTCCATTCTACGGATTTGTATCCAGAGGGAATTCTGGTGGCTTCTCTTTCTGTGGTATTTCATGGGAATAAGTGACATCTGTAGGAAGTAGTGCATCTGTGAAGAAGGGGTTGTGACCTGCGGCTGCCTCCTGATGGGGCAGTGTCTTGAGACATGAAGCTGCATCCTTGGACCCACTGTAGAATCTAAATCAGTGGGTTTCATCCAGGGGACACCTTATGTGGGGGCTGTATACAGATGGGACAAATCCTAGGTGTAAGTTATTATGGTGGAGGGGGAGTTCAGCCTTCCTCTTGGGATGATGTAATCTATACTACACCGTTCTATGAGGTCAAAGCTTGAATTTTATGGGGTAGTATTCTGGAAGTGTGTTCAGGAGGCTATATATTCTGTGGTTAGTTTTGCTGTGCAGAAGGGTTATGTCCTGGGTTAGTGGTGTATCCATGGATGCAGGAGAATTTTAGGGTCATATGTACGTAGAATATGGCTTGCGGTTGGCAAATAGCGAATTTTTGCGATTCGCTATTTGGTAATCACAAATACCCATGTACTAATTTGTGTTTTACATATTGTACGATTCCCAGTGGGTCGCAAATAGACCTACCTCATTAATAATCATGAGCCAAGTCTCATTTTGCGACCCATTGGGAATGGCATAAATCACAGGGCTTTGACATAAAGCAATCTTTTAGTTTTTTTAAAATGCAGCCTGTTTTCCTTAAAGGAAAATGGGTTGCGTTTCAAAAAGAAAAATTAAAAGTTTTCTTTTCATTTTCAAAAGTAGGCAGTGCCTACTCTTAAAAATGTTTATACAACCAGTCCCAAAAACATTTGCAAATGAGTTACCACCAGCTTGAAATTGGTGGTAAAATGTGAGTGTTTTGCAACCGCATTTCGGTCACAAAGGGACGCCCTAATCACACCCCTTCCTAAAACTGTATCGCAAACCCAATTTGTGATTCATTAATAGGTTACAGAATCGCAAATAGGTCTTGGTACATCAAAAAATGCTTTTTTGGGGTCGCAAACGGTCTGATTCTGCGAATCTGACCCTTTGCGACCTCCAAAAAGCTTTGTACATCTGTTCCTTAGTGTGGATCACTCTTGACCTCGTATGCAACATTACGGAGGTGACAGTGGCTCCAGGGGTGCAAAAAAGAACAAGGATAGACTTACACTCTCTCAGAATTTCAGCTGTTAGTTCCCATGTGAGCAGGGATAGAAAAGAGAGGAGGTTAGTGGGAAAAAAGGACCAATAACACAGTACCTGTTAGAAGAAAACATTGTTAGATTCTGACACAACCACTGCTTCCAATAGACACATGTATAATTTAGGGAACAGAACTCTCCCCACTAAATTTTCTGCTCAGCATCCTAACCTTCCACTCCTCTATTTATTCTGAATATAAGTCCTCTGCACGTTTCCTTAACTTTCCTCTTCCCAAAGATACTTTTCTTCTTCCCAAATATACTCTGTTAAACCTCCTTGTCTCAACTCACTAACCTTCTTCTACCTTCACACCCACTTCTCCCCCTGCCAAACCACTATTTTTTAAATCTAAACACCCTTTTCCTCTCCTCAACTCTTTTTTCCATTAACCATCCTCGCTGCTAACCCTCCTGGGCACCATCTGACTAACACTTCCCAGTCCATTTCCTCCCCTACACTTCTATCACCTAAATCTTTTCTTCTATATGGTCTCCCCTACATCCATCTTCACAGGGCCCTTTCTCCCATACAACCCCACACAGGTACGATCAGATGGTGCAGCACATCTGGACACACCTTAGAATGACAAAAAACACACATTGAGCAATTATTACAGCTAGGGGAAACGTGTATTAAGCCTCTGCTGGTGCACCTTGCATGGTCCTTGACAATGTGACCCACAGACGTGCTTCCTACTGGCAGTCACCTGCAGTGCAGGTGAGAGGTTCTCAGCTACAATCACTACACGTGGCACACGATGAGCAGCCTGGAGCCTATTGGTGTTTAACTTTTCTAATGGGCTAAACACAACTGAGGTGAAGGTGGAAGGGCAGCAAGAAAAAAAGAGGACTACAATACAGCAAATATTCATTACAAAAAAGGAACATTCTAGCAGGCAAGACAATAAATCAGCACAATGCAATTTTTTATTACAAATGAGCAAAAACAGATGACTCCTATTGAGATTGTAACTTAAGTGAATAAATGTATTTGCCAGCAGTAACAGTGAAGGGTGCTCAGAGCACACCAGTGTGCTCTATTATCTCACAAGTGAACAATTAACCCTTTCACAGTTATACCTTTTCCTTCTAGAATGACAAGCATTTTTCTTTATAATTTGGGGTAGTTTGCGCCTAGGCCTCCATGACCTTTTTCCACATAAGGTATCCACAGCAAATTAGCGTCTTTTTTTCCAATATTCCAGGGATTTCACAGGTACCCAGGGTTTGTGGGTTTTTGGGAAAAAGTGCTGCACAAAAACCATGTTTTTCTTCTAAAAATGGCATCAACAAAAGGTTTGCTGTGCTATTTTCCTGGCTTTCAGGAACATACAGACCTGAATTTTAAAAAAAGCCTTTTTTTGCACAGTTTTGGCATCTTTCAACGAGGTAAACCATTTTCCTAACCTTTTTATATTCAACCTTCTTCCAGCTTATAGTGGAAACTAGGATGAAACCAATGGGTGATGTCAGAAAGCTAGAAATATCTGAATATTAGACAAAATTATGAATTCAGCAAGGGGTCATTTGTGTAGATCCCAAAGGTTTGACCAAATAAACTAACTGTTGAAATAAAAATAACAATATTGAAAATGAGTATGAAAAAACTGCCATTTGGCACTGTTCCATTTGAAATTTCGTCACAATAGTTGATTTACAAAAGACATACACCATTACATCTGCTGATATATAGGGTTTGTAGGTTTTCCAAGAACAGGAGACCAGTACCCAGAGCCAACAACTTAACTGCAACTTACAATGTTTTTTATTTGTGTACCATGTATAAAGCAATTTATATGAAGAGTTAAAATGGGTATGAAGAAAACCTATATATTTCAGAAATAGACACCAAATACAGAGTTTAGGAACAGTGGGTATTTGTACATTTCTGAATTTGTGGGTACTCAATCTAGCATATGATTCAGAAGGCATTTTTCAAAATGTCTTCTTTCTTACACAGTGGCTTAGATTTGGAAGGGACAAATTCAGAGAAATACAATTGGTAACAACAAATATTCTAGTATTCTGTATACTCACATCTCCTGAAGAAAAATGGTACCTCACTTGTGTGGGAAGGGCTAGTGCCTGCAACAGAAATGGGCCCATAACACAACATGGACATATCACATATGGAGGGGTCTTCAGTAAATGAGAGGATCAGTCGAGTATCGTCTGCGTAGGAGATGATGTTGCGTCTGTGGGATCTAACGATGTCGGCCAGGGTGGTCATGTAGGTATTGAACAAAGTATGCCACAAATGGTGCTCCTGGGTGTAGAGGTGAAAGGAGTGAGTCCTGTCATGAAGGAGGCAATCCATTTGAGGGCGTTATTTTGTATTCCAATCCTATGGAGTCTGTTGATGATGGTGTGGTGGAAGACGATGATGAACGCGGCTGAAATCTGGGAGGATTAGGGTGGTGGTTTCCCCTCGGTCGAGGAATGCTCTACTGTCATCAGTGGCTGCGATAAGTGGAGCCTCGGTGCTGTGGTTGGAATGAAAACCTGATTGGGAGGTGTCCAGTAGTTTATTTTCTTCCAGGTAGCTGGTGAGCTGCTGATTAATGGCCTTCTCGAGTACTTTGGCCAGGTAGGGGAGTTGAGAGATGGGTTGGTGATTCCTGAGTTTGTTGGGGTCAGCAGAGTTTTTTTTTAGGAGGGGCTTGATTTTCGAGGTTGAACAGATGGTGGGGCATGGGTCAGTGGGTGCCCCTGATTGAATGGATGACATGATGACTGAGGTGGACTGAGTGGTGAATGGTGCCCACTTGGAGCTTGTGCTGTTGGTGTGCACTGAGGGGTCGAGGGAGCTGAGGCTGCAGATCATGGGTTGAGGGTCGAAGTTGTAGTAGACGGTGGCGATCTTTTTGTGGAAGTAGTCTGAGAGGGTGTTGCAAAGTTCTTAGGAGAGATGGATAGTGTTCTCTGTGGCTGCTCGGTTGGAATATTCTTTGACTATTTTGAAATTTTATTTTGTGCAGTTGGATGCTGAGTCGATGTGGGTCATGATGGCTGCTCTCTTGGTCTTCTTGAACTGTTGGTAGTAGTTGCTGAGGGCTGCTTTGTGGGCTGTTCTATTGGAGGGATTCCTGGTGGATTGCCATTGTTTCTCAAGTTTGCAGCTGCTGCGCTTGGTGGCTCTGAGCTCCGGTGTGTGCCAGTTTTGTTGGTCCTGGCTAGTTTCAGCGGGGCAACTGCGTTGGCGCATTTGGTGATACAGGAGAAGTTCAGGATAGCCATGTTGGGTGAGGCCATGGGTTTGGATGAGCTGAGGGCCTGCATCCGCTGTGAATCAGTTATTCTGCTCCAGTTTCGGTGATTGGCTCTGTGCTTCCTGGTGGTGGTGTGTTGGGTGTCGGAGAGGGTGAAATGGACGATGCTGTGGTCGGACCAGGACATTTCTGTGACGTGGCTAAATCTGACTTTGCCACTGGAGGTGAAGAGGGGGTTGATAGTATGTTCGGCCTTGTGTGTGGGTACACTCACTAGCTGGGTGAGGCATATGTTGCTCAAGTTCTCGAGGAGGGTGGTGGACATAGCGTCGCTGGAGTCGTCAATGTGTAAATTAAGGTCACTGAGTAGAATGTAGTGGTTGGAGTCGATGGCTAGTGGTGTGACGATGTTGGGATGGCGTCGCAGAAGACTAGTAGGGGTCGTGGGGGTCTGTATACGAGGGTGCTTCTTACAGTAGTTTTGGCTTCGGTTTATAGTTAGAAACTGAGGTGCTCCATGAGGAGTGAGGTGTCGTCATTGGTGGCGATACATTGAATGGCGTTCTTGAAAATTATGATGATGCCCTGCCATGTTTGTTGGTGCAGTCTTGGTGGATGATCTTGTAGCTGTCGGGTGTTGCGGTATCGGTGTCAGGGTTCGAGGAGGAGTTTAGCCTGGTTTTGGTAATGAAAGCAACGTCTGGTGAGAGGGAGGTGATGGTGTCCCAGATTTCCGTGACGTGTTTGCAGAGGGAAGGGGCGTTGAGCGGGACACATCGAAGAGGTTCTGGGTTAACAGTGGCCTTCCAGGTGGGTGTGGCGTAGGGTCCTGTGTGGGTTGGCGACTCTGTACAGCAGAAGAAGCAGAAATTTTGGCAGGTGAAGGGTCCTTTGGTAGCACAAGGGGATGTGGTGCAGCAGTTGTTGTTGTGGCACGCAGGATTCATGGTTCTGAGCTCCTCAGTGGAGTAGGGGTGGTTGGCTAGAGGGCCAGGGCTCCTGGTGCTGGGCGCAGTCTGGCACGGACAGGTGCAGATGGAAATGCCGGTACACCACTGAGGCCCCCAGTGGCGGGGGGAGGGTTGGGAGCTGGGTGGCCGGAGGCGGGAAATGGGGAACAGAGGAAAAGGAGCAGATAAGGCAAGAAGGGTAAAAATAAGCTGAAAAGAGGGGATAAGGGTGCAGAAACCAAGCAGAAAAGAGGGGAAAAGGAGCAGAAAACAAGGCCTGATGTCTGGGAGAGTCACTCCCGCCCATCTGTCAATGAAAAATTATCCCTGGTGCCTAGTGGGCTTGCTGCCCCCACCCACCACCCCTCCCAGGGGCACATTGGAGGTAACAACATCCAATTTGCTCTGAGGGGTGAGGAGGCAGAAAGGCTTTTAGGCCTGAGGGAGGGGAGCACTAGCCCATTGTGAGGGGGCAGCTCCCTCTCTCAAAAATTAGTCTCTTGAGCCTAGTGGGTGGCTCCCTGTCTGCCTGGGATCACCCTCTTCTGGCAACCCCCGAGCAAGGATCCACTAGAAAAAGGTAGCATTGAAAAGAGGAGATTCTCCCCTTTTTAATGATACCTCTCCTGTCTGAATCGGTGCTTGGGGGCTGAGATATGCCCCGAACACCGACACAGTGAAATTGAAATGAGCTAATCGGCTCATTTCACTTTCATTTTCTGTAAAATGATGTCAGCATGCCGTGCGCGCAAATTGTCATTGCAAAGAGGATCAAAAACAGCCTCTATTGCTGGAGAAGCTTTTACCCAACTTGTAAGGCTAAACTGCATGTAGGGAAATCCCTCCAGTCCATAGCAGCAGTCTCCAGCACGTCCATAGCACCCAAGAGGTTAATACGGTGCGCCTATTTTACTACTTGCAATACAAAAGTACACACAGTATAAACAAATTAGAATAATCAGAGCACAAATTGAGGCTGGACGCACGTGAACAGTTACCCCTCAATATATTTAGAGAGGGAACTCTATTCCCCATACTGGAGGTTTAAGGAGGCCACGAAGTCTCACCTTCTGCTCTGGCACTGCTTGCATTACGGAATACCGTGTGCGTGTAACCTGGCCTCAGGGTGTGTTTATACTCGTTCCTTTTTTTAAGGTCTCACTAGCGCAAGCATTAGCTGTTTCCACAACTCATTTGATGCCAGAAAAAAGGATAGAAAGGAGAGGTTTTCAGTGTTGATTTACTTAATTAATTTGTAACACTTATTTGAAAGAAAAGAGTGTACATTAACATACAGTGCCTAAGAAATGTACAGGTGATTAAAGTAGAGGGCAGGGATTAGCCTGATGACATGTGGACAACAGGTGACCCCTTAGTCTAACATCAAAAATTGAATAAAGGCAGATCTCACAAAAATTGAAGCTGGTTCCACAGGCATGGGTCCAAGCGCGATAAGAGCAAAATCAAGATGAAGCACACGGAGAGTTAGGTACAGATAACAGTTATAAAAAATCCTAGGCAGGTAAGGAAAAATCAAATAACACAAATAAAGTGGTACCATGCAATCAAAATGTTTGAAAACGAGGTATAGAAAACTAAATTCACATTTAAGAGGAAATGGCAGTTATTGAAGCTGGTGGAGACACTGGGAAACAACGTGAGTGGCGGCAGGGAGAAGAGAATGCAAACACAGGAGTATTAAATAGATTTTAACAGGATTGAGAGAATATTTAGGCAAGTCCACAAATAGGGAAATACAGAACTTGACATGAAACTAAACCGGAACGTGCACCAATGACTTAAAAGAAAAGAAAGATACTAGTATCTAGAGTTTGCAAATGATGAATATGTGAAACCAACAGGCAGTGACAACTGAAGTTAAATGGGGCCTAAATTCCAAAGACGAAATAGAGTGCAAGACCATATTATGGGAAGGCACAGAGTATGGGATGTTAGCAGGAAGAAAAGCAATAGAGGGAGGTAAGTTACAAGAAAGTCAGCCAAGATAAAAAGTACCTCGGTTCCTCTGGGATTCAATTTTAAGAAACGTGACACCACCTCAGTGTCAGCAGCCACAGGCCAAGTAAGGAAGTTATCCCGTAGAGAGTTAAAGAAATATGAGACTGAAAAGAAGATTACTGAGTCGGCAGTGTAAAAGTGTAAAAATCAGACTTGAGGGTATAAGAAGAAATTATAGAGAAAGGAAGAATAATATACAGAGAAAAAAGAAACAGGACAAAAACTGAGCCTTATGGAGCCTTGTTCGATAGTGGCTGAGGTACAGGCGATGCACCTTTTCATGAGATCAACAAAGCCTGTCATACCTGTAAGAAAAAAGACAGGTGAGGCTCCCCAGTGAGGAGAGAAAGAAGAAAGGAGAACAGGGTGATCTGCTGTGTCAAATACAGCAGAAAGATCAAGAAGAATTAGACTGGAAAGTTGGTTGACTTGCCCTGCCTTTGGATATAGAGAGCATCACGGATTCGGTAGGATGTCCAGATTAGAATCCAGTTTGAGCAGAAAATAGAAGGTATGAAGAAAGGATCAGAGCTGACAACTGCATGTCCCAAAGTTTTGGAAAGAAATAGGAGGAAATTAAGCTTATAGTTAGCAAGGTCATTGGGACCAAGTGGTTGATTTCTTGAGAAGGGAAGAACAATTGATTCAAGCACTTCTACATGAATCAACATATTTTTGCATTGGCAAGAAAGCTTAAAAAAGCAATCCCATTCCATGAAACAAATTCTGCCCCTGCAAACCTCAATTTGCTGGGGTATATCTCCAAAAGGAACTACAGCAGCACATACACCTACCACCACACCAGCTATCATCAGAGCACCAAACAGAGCTGCTGCAACAGCAGTGACCACTATAAAGACCACAGCTACCAATAGGGTAGATACAAAAAAAAGATGCCAAAACAGCAGGGATAACAGTAGAGACCACTGTTGTACCTACAACAGGGACCATAGCTAACTCCACAGCACGGACAAAAGCAATCTACCAGGCAAGAGGAACACCACTGACCACAGTTGTAACCACAGCAGGGACAACAGCAATAACAACAGCTGTTATAATAGTAGCCACAACAGCCAGCGACCACAACTAATACCACAGCTGCCAACATGGAGGAGTAACAACAGCTGCTAAGACAGCAGGGACTACAGCTAACACCAGGCACGAAACTCATCAGAAATAATCGGTACCAGCACAGCCGGGTCCAACAGCAATGACCACAATTGCAGACACAGCAGCAACAACAGCAACAACAACAATGGCTACCACTCCAGCAGGAATCACAGCAAGAACAGCTTCCTTAAAAGCCATCACCACAGTAACAACGGCTGACAGAACACTTGCTATCAAGGCAAGCACCAGAGGCAGGCAATGATGACAGCTAGAACCACGACTGGGACCACAACATCAACCAGAGTCGTCACCAGAAGTGCAACAATAGCAGCACCAATAGCATCTACCACAGCAGCAAAATTGTTTGCCACCATAGTAGCAACAAAACCTGAAACCACAGTCATATTAAGAGCTTCCACTACAGCTGCAACTACAGGACAAACCACAGCAGTATTGGCATCAGTCAACACAACAGAGACAACGGGAGCAACCACCCCTGTAATCACAGCAATGGCATCAGCTCGCACCACAACAGGGACATCAACAGTAACAGCAGTTTTTACCACAGGTGGGAACACAAAAGCAACAGACTAATTATGCCTCATTTTTCATTATACCAAACACTTAACACACCAGACTTCTATTTCCGTCAAATATTTGAATATTCACAGGCTCTGTCTATGAATGAGCTCTGCTAAGGGGAGCTCCCTGATCACAGCCATGCTTGAAATGTGCCTGTGCTTTTGTTATGCCGGAGCTCCAATAACAGCAGAGTTCAGGACACATCACTGTTCTAACTCTACCAGTGTTCTCTTTTTTACTTTACTTTTTAGAAAAAACATCTTGTGAAATGATTTGGCAAATGTATTTGTAAGTATTGACTTGATTTTACAAAATGTTACAGTAATATATACCAATATTATACTTGGGGTCCAACGCATAGTGTTAAGAGATGTCACCATGCTTATGATTTGTGCAAGCTCTCTTTAATAGCATCTGCCGCAGGTTACACAGTCACCTCTAAACCGACCACAATCCAAGTGATCCAGTGGTTGCCAAGGACAACCACAGATCCACACGATGCCCCCAGAGCTCTATAAGTTACATCAGAGTTAAAGGTGCAGAGGCAGGTTGCAACACATCTTTCACACAAACCATGAAAAAACAAATGACCTGTATTGAAGGAAGGAAAGAAAAGGTTGCAAGAATACATCAGACACATTTCCAACAAAATATAATGATAAATGGTAAAAAATAAGTAAAGTCTACTAAGGGAAAAAAGACCAAAAGGAAATGTAATATAAGAATAGCTAAAACTAGTTTAAACTTAGAATCCTAGAAACAACTTGGGAACAAATACCAAATACAATCTAACATAAAAGCTGAAAGGAAGGTTTAAAATTATACAGAATAATGTTTAGCATAAACAGGAGACCTAATGAGTAGGGCATAACTTCAAACGATGACCCTTAAGAAGCGCAGGTGGCTTCCTGAGTCTAGGAACATCTCCATTTTCACCGGTCATGTCAAGGTTGTAATTGCACGTTGGTAACAGGGACATGCTCCACACCTCTCCCTCACTCATCACCACAACATTTTTCTTGACCTTCATTATCTGTTTGGGACCACTGAACCTTGGTTCTCCCTTTGGAGTCCAACCCGGTTTCTTCACATAAACCATCTCACCTTTCTCACAATTTTTATGCTTCATTCCACCTTTTCATCAAAGCGTCTCTTGTACTTCTCCTGGTATTATTTGATCTTATGTGAAGGCGTATTTGAGGTACCTTAACACTTAACCATGTAGGTTCAATTTGGAACCATCAATTCTACCTTTAAGCTTTTGAAAAAAAGAAATCCCTGTCACACTGTTGGGACTATTGTGATGGGCCCACAATTTCTCACGCAGGACCCCCCTCTAAGGCCTTCCGCACTCCACTGCCATTTGCACACATGCCCTTATCAAATATTTCATGCTTTCCTCTAGACAGTTAGCTTGTGGTGCATAAAGAGCAGTGTAATGATGCGTAATTGGCGAATCCTCAAGAATTGTAAAAGTTACAACAAAGTTAAGGGGGCAGAGGCAGATTTCAACACAATGGTTGCCAAATGAGGGTTTATGAGATCACTCACAGTCTAACCATCTCAAATTGCCTACATTGTGTATTTCACTCTGTTCCGTTGTTAGACATAATGTGAGTATATATAAAGCCTACATCAATGTCAGGTTTGAGTTTTACAACTAGGTGAACACTGCATGGCCTTGTCAGAGTCAAACTGGTATGGGTCCAATTTACAATGATGCATTCTGCTAGTTGTCTCACTGGATGCAGATCCAACAACAGGGCCAGATTTTACCATATCCAGTAAACCTGGTCCTGGTACAACAGGCCATTTGTAGTTGTGAGACAGGTAACTACTCCACTTTCCTCTTAGTGATACTTCTCCAACTTAATCATAACAGGGCCCTTTGTGGGCAGTGCCAAGCCATTATGGCCAACTGCACTAACAGTGCAGGGGTTATGAAGGCCTACTTAATCCATTATGTGCTAACACGTATCATCAGGGCTAGCTTACCGTCCTCCGTGTACAGTGCAGTAATCTTCAAAGCGCACTGAACCTGCTGTACAGACTGTACAGGAGTTGTAACTATCTTGCTATGCCGGCAGTACGTGTGTGACACGTTTGCTAATTCTTCCATGAGGTCCGTGCAGAAGTCAAGACCAGATGAACCTGCTGTGTTAATTGTGACAGGTCATTAGGCCCTGTGATGTGTGTTTATGTGTTAGATATAGAGTCCTTCTAATTGCACTGTATGTAGCTTGTCTCACTTTGTGTGCAGTGCTCACGAGGGAAACCACTGTGTGGACTGTGCAGAAGTCATCACAGCTTTTTCCATTTAGAGTCTACCTGGTATAGAGGTTGTCAACGACCAGGCCTCTGCAGAATTGTGTGTGCAAAGATCATAAAGACCCAATCATCTGGCTGCTAAGACAGAGAAGAATGAGATAACCAGCTCTTCCTGACATCGCTAGCAGAGGACGAAACAGTGAACATGGCAATGCTCAAATAGTAACATACTAGTGGCAAGGAAAAGTTGATGACGGGCAGTTTGTGATGGCACAACCCACTTAGTTTTAAAGTTGCTAAAAATGTGCTGTACACAACCTGTGCACAAGTATCTCATTCAGTAAATTTGCTTGTTCCAAATGCTGGTATCAAAGGCCATATGTACTAATATATGGTCGCAATTTGTCACTAGTATTTTTGCGACCAGTAAAGATTTTTAAAGAACTGTCCTAGGTTCTACTGGTTCATAAAAATTTGAATCATAATAGGTAAAAATTCGACCGTTGTCATGCATATTAATGAGGAAGGTTGCAAATTCTGACTCACGGCTATTCGTTGCCTTCAGGGAGATGATGGTCTGCTGGGGTCAGCAGACCACCATATTCTGATTAATTTTAAATAAAGAAATAGTTTTTTTTTTAATGCAGCTCGATTTCCTTAAACGAGAGCAGGGCGTGTCAAAAGAAAATAAGAAGTTTCACTAACTTTTTGGGGGGATCAAACAGTGGTCCCATGGAACACTGCCTACTAGCAAAATATGTTTTTTTTAACGTGCACAAAGTAGAAGGGGTCACTTCGGGGCTGATTTACTGAATCAAAGGGTTTGCGAATGGTAAAAGTCTTTATACACCTAGCCGAAAGTTAGGGTGACCAGGCGTCCCGGATTTAGCTGGACAGTCCCGGTTTTTAGAGGACTGTCCCGGTGTCCACATGCTTCTCTTAATTTTAAACAAATGTCCCAGTTTTTGGGACAAAGCTCATATCATTACATAAATGTCCCAGTTTTTGGGACAAAGGTCAGATTATCTAGGGAAGCATAAGTTAAAGGGATGCTCTCCTTTAACAGACGCCTACAAAGTATGCAATAATTAAAGTAATTTAACTGTTACTGTAGGGCAACACAGTCCCCTGTCTGCTCTCAGCAGAGACACAGAGGGGGGAGCAGAGAGAGGTGGGTGGGTTGGGGGTGCAGGGTGGGAGGTCAAGCCATAGCTAATTTTATATGTGTAGGCTTGTAATTGTGAGAGTGTGTGTGTGTGTGTGTGTGTATATATATATATATATAAAACACTCCGAGCCCAACACTAGATTGCAGGACTATGCATAGCATGAGTATCTGTAGCTACACATGCCATCGAACATATATATATATATATATATGTGTGTGTGTGTGTGTGTGAGACACATGCATAGGCACACATTCACAAAGCTACGTAAAAAAACGGGACATGCCAGATATAAAAGTGAGTGTAATGTCTTTAGTCCTTCTTTTATGTCTGACCTGTCCCGGTTTTTGCTCCTCAAAATTTGGTCACACTACCGAAAGTGCTTAAACAGAAGAAACTTTCCTGGACTCCAAGATACCTCCAGGGAATCCTTGTCAAGTTGTGCACACTGCATGGACAGACTGTGGCCATCGCAATCCATTCCTTCATTATTGGTCAGAAGGCTCTTCTCTCTCTGGAGCAATGTTCACATAATGAGTGGCGTAGATGTGTTATTTAAGATAAGAAAAACACCTCTGTCGGAATCGGAATTGAATCAAGGTGCAGGCAAACAGGACAATGCAGTTAGAAAGCTGTACAGCAGCACGCAGGCGCCATAGAGGGGCTCTTTGCAACGGCTCCTCTGGGAAATTGGCCCGTATTTATACTTTTTTTGCGCCGCATTTGCGTCGTTTTTTGACGCAAAAATGGCGCAAACTTGCAAAATACCATTGTATTTTGTAGGTTTGCGCCGTTTTGCGTCAAAAAGTATAAATACGGGCAATGTTTGCTCATAAAGAGCGTCTTGTCGAGTCAGCAGTGAAAGATCCCGTCGGATTCCTCGCAGCGACCGAAGCTTTCCCTCGTCCTTTCTTCGTGGTCCGCTGAGACACAGGGAAGGCTAAATAATCTGGCTGTGCACCCCTGGCACGCCGCTCAGCGCTACCACCACAGGGTCAGGCTCACCTGGCTCGTGGTTCTGTGCTTGTAGCGATGCCATTCGCTTGGAAGCCCCAACTCCTGGCAGGTGCAGCCTCAGTGGCAAACCTCCACTGACCACTAGGACCAGGAGAACGGGACCCGCATCAGAGGAACCGTGGGGCACATCTCTTCACCTCGGCTATTGATTGATGCCAGGCCGGGTCATTCAAAGGGAAGGTGTTAAAAGGCGGAGAGCGTCTAAATCTAGAGGGGCAGTTCCGCGGAACTCGGAGCCCCTATTTTTAACGGCTGAACAAAATCCTCAGGTTCAGGAAAAAGTACAAACCTGGCTAACGAGCTCTTAGTTGTAGTTCAGCAGCTTCTCGCTGCATACAATCATATAGCGCCGAGAAACCTTCATTGGTGGTGAGTGCAGCATTCTATAAATCCAGATCGGGCAGAGCTTTAGCGCACCCTCCTCCGCCCCCATCCGTGGCCTGTTTTAGCCTGGACTTCTGTTTGTGTTGTTTCCCCACAGGTCCCCGTACCTCTTTCGCCCCCGCTCTGCATATTTCTTGAATTTGTAAATTACTTTTTCAGTGGGAGAATCCATTCTACATTCTGACAATTCCCCCATCATTCTCATCGCTCACCCCTCCCTTTCATTTCATGCTCATTCTGCACTCACAGCAGTCACACCACCCACCATGCTCTCGCACCGTTCCTTGCACTCACACCATTCACCCTCCTCTTACCCCACACTGACACGACCACACCGCTGACTCTGCACTCACATGGCACTCCACTCACCTGTCACTCTAACTGCTCACCCTACACTCAATCTCAAACAAGCACATCACTCACCATGCGTTTACTCCTTCCACTCTGCACTTTCACTGACACCTGAGCTCAAATGGGCACATCACTCACTCTGCCCTCACATAAGCCTTCGCATCACTCACACAGCTCACCCTTCACTCATTTGGGCACACCAGGCACATCACTCACCCTGGACTCACATCACTTACCCTGAACTCACACAGGCACATCACTCATCCTGCATTCACACAGGCACTCCGTTCACCCGTCACTCACGCAGTTCACCCTGCCTGCACACAGGCACAATAGTCCACCAGAACTCACACGAAACACCACTCACCCTGCACTAACTCCTCTCATCATGCACTCACCAGTCACTCCCACAGCTCACCCTCCATTCAGACAACTGCAGTGTTCACCCAGCACTCACGCTGCCACACCACTCACCCTGCATGTACACTCCTCACCCCACTCAACCTGAACTCACTCCTCTCACTCTGCACGCACTCCCTTAACCGGGCACTCACATGGGCCCTCTTCCCACCTTGCACTCATCAGCACACCTTTTACCGTACATTCACACCACTCACACTGCACTCACACACTATTCCCCCTCACCCAGCACGTACTCAAGCACACCGCTTTTGCTTCATACATAAAAATTATCCAACTCCCTCGAAAATACACATACTTCTATAAAGCTATCCACATAGTACCTGCTCCTTCCGTAGAACTAGATGCCTCATCCGTTCCATCCGCAACTACCGGGCAGAGGATGTGGGACGGCGCGTGGGTTGAGACCAAAACCGAGGCTTTTGGGGGATGGTGCAGGATTGAGGATCGGTCTGAGGTTGTGGGGATGAGCTGGGAGTGAGTGGTAATGTGGTGTAGGTGGAAAAGGCAGGCACAGGTTGCAGAAGGGGGAGTTAGGGAAGCAAGCACAACATTTTAAGGATGAAGCAATATGACAGAGGCTGTGGGCTGGTGAGGGAATCGATTGGGGACTTCAGGCTAACTGAGCTAGTGGGAGAAGCAGCACCGGCTACAGAGGTGCTTTTAATCCCGCACCTGGGCCTGTTGCCCTGCACAGAGGCCTGCTGTTTCGCTGCTGCTGAAACCACAACGTGGAGCAGCACTCATGGTGATAGTGCTCTGCAAAGGCAGGTACCACAGTGGAGAGCTGTCAGAGGCTTTGGGCACGGGCACCAGCTTCTATAGGACATTGGGACTCAGGGGCCCAACAATATTTGAGTTGAAAGGATGGTGCACCTGAGAACACACCAAAGCCTGGGCTCTGCATGGGAATGCAGCTGTCAGCATGGAGATTTTCTGTTCATCTTCTCATTTAAGACACATTCTCTTGCTGCTGCCATACACATGACTAAAAGAGGGGTGGGGGTTGCAGGTGATACTGTGACACTGGCCCTACAGTCACTCAGGGCGCCACTGTGGTAGCCAGTTACATTTTATTTTAACAAGCTCTATAGTTTTAGAGGACTTTGAATGCTTGCCAGTTTTCACTTTAAACCTAACATCTGTATATGAAATCCAACCTTCACCTTTTCAGTGATTATTCTTTAATTGTTTCCAAAAAATAGAGCCTAATTATCACAAACTAAAAGTTGTTCTTAAACTTTTTACATTCTGGAACTGACATCTGAGGTAACTCTTGTCATAAGAGACCTTGTATTTGTTTTATAGACGGGGGCTAATGGCAAAATGCTGATCCTTATATACCCTGTGATTTTTGGAGGTACCCAAGACTATGGGTGGAGTATCTATGGCAAAATTCTGGCACAGTGTATGTAATCCTTGGCATAAGGGGCTTTCATCTACAAAAAATGCCAAACTTGGCACAGTGAAAGTAATTTCTGACTTATGACATTTGACAAAAATGGGATATACTGCCAGGAAGGGCCAGGCTTCCCTGGCACATGATGAAAGTACTGAGATAATTCATGAATGACCTTTAGGGGTCTGTGACGTTTAGCAAATTTGGCCCCAAATTTTTCAAAAAATTCTTGGTGCAGAAGATAATTCTCCCAAAAAGAGAGAGACCACTCTCCCCAAAACAACTTACAAGAAGTCTGTTTGCTTGTTTTGCTCAATGGAAAACGGGGGAAGTATCAGAGTTTACCACTTACAAAGATCTTTAGAAACTACTAGTGAGCAGAATTGGAAGGGTGTAGAGGGGCAGTTTAGGAATAGATTGCACACTGTGTCTGCAGAAAGGACAGGAGCAAAGATCTGACAGTGGAATACCAGCACTGTCTAATCGTAAAATGGATATAATTACTTACATTTCAAAAGTGACTGAGCTTGTCGTTCTCTTTCCATACCTGTAACTCTTCATGATTTATAGCCAGCATTAGGCCATGTGGTCCGCGCTATCCCAATAACTCTCTGCACCTGGCTCCTGTGTCTGAAGGGAGCCGGCCGTGTGCGGGCTGCTGCAGATGGGCACAGCAAGCTGAGACAGGGGGTTGGTGCAGGAGTTAGGATCGGTATGAGGCTGTTACATTTGCAGCAAATGGTGTGTCAATTGGAGTGCTAGGATGGGAGGACAGAACAAACTGCTTATTCTGCACAGCACAAATGAAAATGGGGAAGAACAAAACACGAACAAGCACTTTTGCTGCATTACAGTATATGCAACTTCCAGGTCGAATGAGGGAACGTTATTACTGAAAAACTCTATTCGCCAATGGGATTAGCCTGTCAATGAAAACATGGTCCACAAAACAGTGAGCACGCACTGAAGTTTTAGCAACATTTTTGCCCAATACTATTACAGCATGGTAGAGGAGCCTTACCATTTAAACTGCTACATCATTACGGTTTTTTAGGTGACAGAACACCCCTCAGGATCCAACAGGAATATGACAAGCACTGTTTCTCAATGGCAACACAAACCTTCTACCCAATTAAACACTTTACTCAAGATAACCAACATGCAGGCGGAGACAAAGCCCTATCTCAGGTGTGCTTCTAACAGCTCTTTTTATGTTGATCACATAAGGGCAAGCAACTACTGCAATTTGCAGCTAGACCTAAAAAGTAACTCCCTAAATCTCAGAATTTCTGAAATACATCCATTTACTATGGTGCTTTAAAAAAACACGTGCGTCACAGCACTATTCATGTATCTTACCTTTTCCAGATTAACGCTTGAGTTATATCACGGGTTGCGGAGTACTGTCTATTATCTAGAAGCAGTGCGGTGGTTTCAGAAAACTCTCGGTTTTATTCAAAATCACATTGTTTTCATTTATTTTCTTCTATGTATTTATTGCCAATATTCTTGCACAGTTCCTATCGGCACCCACTGTACTTTTGATTCCTGTTGAATTATAGTGACTACATGGATCTCGGTAGCACACCGTTGTTCTGTCTGAATATTTATCCTTTCACGTATGCACAGAATTTCAACCACCTCCGAAATGCAATGAACGTTCTGACATCAAAAACATTCTGCTTGAGTACGGGGTGTAAGACCCTAGCTGCGTGCCCATACTGCCATCCAGTGGCCACCACAAGTACTGCAGTCTGCCGAAACGATCCACTAAACAGCTTCACTCCTAAACAACAATGTTCGCGGCATTGATAGCCCTGCGGAACACACTGACTTGACAAGTCGTGCAGACCACAGACTCGCTCTACTCAGCAACTGCGACCGCAGCACCCCTGGCTGGATTTGGTGGTACACCGGTGTAACGAGGCACACAGTTTCGGAACCACTGCTCTAATGAGATGTTTACATGGTAGCATCTAGTGCTCCACAGGTCCCAAATATCAGCACCATCTTTTGTTTTTTAATCTTATCAAACCCTATATCTTCACATCTGAGCTATGAATTTGTGACCTGTTTGTAAGAACTTGGGTTATTGGTTGAGGAATTAAGGGCCATATGTACGAACACTTTTTCCCATAGACACAGAATGGGTAAAAACCTTTGCTACATCTGGCCCTAAGTATCCACCTCAAGTAATAAGCACAATCATTCTCAGAGTGAACCACTAAATTTATTAAGTAAACTGTACCTCAACTCCCTGGTAGATAGCCATGGTACACAATGGACAGGCTTTACATAGAGGCAAGGTGTAAAGTATGTATACAGTGCTAAAAATGTACTACAGTCGAAATGCAAAATGATAAAACCTGGATATTAACTTTTAAAAAGAGCCCTTGAACTATTTCTCTAGTTGATACCAATCTGAAATTAGCATCATAAAGTTTTTTATTTAAATTCAGTGTTTCCCTAAGGAGGCTGCCAGCCCTGATACACTTAAAATCACCTTCATGCATCCATGCAGAATATTAAACCTTTATATGTCTTACTTTTACATACCATGCACCCTACACTATTGGCAACACAGTCTACCTTAAGGGTAACTAATTAATATTTAAAATGAAGGTTTAGGTCTCTCCAAAGGTCTTATTTTGGTAAGTCGAATTTGTAGTGCAAACCTGCACAGCCAGGCTACTGGTGGCAGGTCTGCAATCATGAATGCGCTGTCATTGCAGTGAGTGGCACAATGAAAGCTGCATATGACCTTTATGTCATATACTAGGGACATAAAGTTAAGTTAAATTTGCTGTTCAGGACTATACCAATCTTACCATGTTGAAAGCACCTGCCCAGCATTTTGTCACTGGTTAGCAGGGGTAGAATGTGCAGAGTACTATAACCACCAAAAATAGGGTTAAGCAAAAAGGCCAAAAAATTCAGTGTGACCGTGTGGAAAGGGCAAATTTCCAACACCGTTCACTCACACAGGGAGAGTGTTTGTGGGTATATGGTTTCTGAAGTCTTGCCAGTGCCAGGACACTTCCAGACAGGATTCTTCAGTGGGCAGTAAACATTTCCTTTCTCCAACTTTTACCTCCTCCTTGAAATCCTCCTTGCAATGGAGATGGAGGTATTCCCAGGAGCACGTCTGCCAACCAGACTCGAGGCTCACTTGACTTTGACAGACCCAACCTGCAGCAGTTGAGTGGTCTCCATGATCAGCTGTGTCTTTCTCTCTGCTTATACGCTTACCCACATCTTGCTTCTGTTACCATTTAAGTCATGAACCTGCTCTTAACTGTGTTTCACTTCCTACTCCTTTCCTTAACCAAGTATCTCACTTGCCTGCAGATGTGATTGCTACATTCTGAGAGATGGCAGGAGGGGCTCTGGGAAGTCAGGAATTAGTCTTGGGGAAAGAACTCTGGGGACACAGGGGCCGGAAAGCAAAGAGGTTTGGCACAAACATAGTAAAACATGGCAACCACCTAGTGGATGCTATTCATAGAAACAAAGAAGTGAAAGGAGTCAACAATAGGGTTCATACTGCTCTACCCACATCCCTGCCCTTGACTGTATCTATTCCGCCATGTCACTGAGTTCACCAATTGCTGCCTTAAGCTAACAACCATTGGCTAAACAAAGTGTAGAGGAAAGAAATTTTAAAGAGGAGTGGAAGGTTTATAGTATGCAAAAGGAAGACAATCTCCCAAGTTATTCTTGTGGCTTACGTTGCTAGGTGTGCACATTTTTCTCTCCTGGGCAATCTATCTTGCAAAATGGAATTTGACCGTTTGTTAGCCAACCTTGTATACACAGAGTTCAAATGCTTTTTATGTAATCTTCACATGAACTTTACTCACATCCAGAACACTTATTCTGAGTCCACTGTCCCAAAATAGGATACTAAGACAGTGAATAACCTGCAGGGGACAGAGGGTTAATGTTCACATCACAAGTCATAGCAGCTCCCTCTGTTAACAATGATCAAAACCACTTGTAAAGGGGCGTTTCAAGTCCAAACTGAGACGGAGAAATAAAGCACATCATATGAGAATAAAGTTCACAAAGCAAAAACATTTGAGCAGACAGTGCTACAGGTGTTTTTTCTAAACACATATATTAGGAACCACATTCAGTATTGGACTGGAGGAGAACAGAATAAAAGGGAAAATAATTTGTCTGACTTCCATCAAAAACTAAAATAACCTTTGAAACAAAGGGTGGATTTTTAAGGATTTCTTTTGTTGTGGAAACCTGAACAAGGTTCACTGAAACCTGCCAATGTCCCACAAGCTATTGTGGCTGACATGACAGTCAAAAATAGAGCCAATTGTCTTTAATGCTGGTGCAATCCTGACTGGTTTACTTGGGGGTGGGGGCTGGGGGGCAATTCACCTTGAAAAGACTATGGGGGTCATTCTAACTCTGGCGGGCGGCGGAGGCCGCCTGCCAGAGTTCCCCCTCCAGAACACCGCTCCGCGGTCAGAAGACCGCCGCAGTGATTCTGTGTTTCCCGCTGGGCTGGCGGGCGACCGCCAGAAGGCCGCCCGCCAGCCCAGCGGGAAACCCCTTCCCACGAGGAAGCCGGCTCCGAATGGAGCCGGCGGAGTGGGAAGGGTGCGACGGGTGCAGTTGCACCCGTTGCGAATTTCAGTGTCTGCTAAGCAGACACTGAAATTCTTTGTGGGGCCCTCTTACGGGGGCCCCTGCAGTGCCCATGCCATTGGCATGGGCACTGCAGGGGCCCCCAGGGGCCCCACGACACCACATACCGCCATCCTGTTCCTGGCGGCCGAACCGCCAGGAACAGGATGGCGGTATGGGGTGTCGGAATCCGCTGCGCCGCCATGGAGGATTCCTTAGGGCAGCGGAAAATCGGCGGGAGACCGCCGGTTTTCCCTTTCTGACCGCGGCCAAACCGCTGCGGTCAGAATGCCCTTGGGAGCACCGCCAGCCTGTTGGCGGTGCTCCCGCGGTCGTTGACCCTGGCGGTCAATGACCGCCAGGGTCAGAATGACCCCCTATGTAAAGCGGCTAGGGAGAAATGCACTTATATACAAGAGAATAGACTGAAGACCAGATTTAGACAGAGAAGATAAGAATACTGCCTCTTTTGGCGCCTTTTAGGATCCCAGTGCTGGCAGTGTCACCGAAGGAAGAAATCGCAAGCACCTGAATGTAGAGGAACTCCTTGTGCAAGCTCAGAGGTAGACTGAAGTGGCCCTACTGCAGGTATACATGAGCCAACCTGTCAAGTACAGTGATGGTAGACTCTGGTGTAACACACCACTCATTGTCCTGGATAGGAAGTCTGATCAACATGGCAACCTCACATAAGGAAGACATCTGAGGCATCACCATTAGCAATGCGATTTCTGAGCGATGATAATCATCTTGTCTTAGATTCCTTTAAATGTCAAGGTTTTTGAAAGGAGAGGTAAGAAAAGAAAGCTATTCGAGCAGTTAAGCAAATGGGCATTCTGTTTGAAGATGGTTTCAAGGTGGTTTGAAGTCACACACATTTGTGGCCAATTACTGCCATCTGGAAATCATAAACAGCTGTGCTGTACTTGTTGGCATTGAACAACCAGTTGCAGAGGTAGGGGACATGAGTAAATTTGATTCAATGAGGATGGGCAGTCACTTCTGCTACTTATTGTAAAAACGTCAAAGGTATTGATTACAGAACTAAGGGCAGGACTTTGTTTTGGCAATGCTGGTGCCTTATGACAAACGTCAGAATCTTCCCATAAGTCCTGGTGATGGAAATGTGGAAGCAGGGATTTTGAAAATCTTTGAAACACACGCAGAATACTTGTTTCCAGTTGCAGTAAATCTGCAGCACAGCATCCAGAATTTCTCCTTTTTGATGTGCGCTTTCTCCATTCTCAAGTGTCAAATTGGCCTGACTTTTTTGTTGGGTTATTTTGGGATCTGAAATGGGGTCACTACCTTCGGTAGAAAGGAGGCATGAGTTTGGAGAACTATTTCTCTGGGCGAAGGTAGTATACAGTGGACGAACCAAGAAGGCCTGAAGTTTGATCACCCTCGGGCCGATGTAATGGCCACCAAGAAGACATCCTTAAGAGTCAAAAACTTGAGAGGACAATTATGCATAGGTTCATCAGACAGGTCAAAACTAAATTCAAGTCCCCTTGGGGTATAATGAAGCGAGAAGCCAGAAACGTGCTGCAAACCTTTCAAGAAACAAGCTGCAACAGGTGACTGAAACATGGAGGGCTGATCCATAGAATGCCAATATAGCGGACAAATACCCCTTAACTGTGCCCAGACCAAGGCCTTGCTGGGACAATGATAACACAAACAGTAACACCTCAGAAAGTTTAGCATGATGTTGGTCAACATGCTTGTCTGAACACAAAGCTGCAAACTTATTCCAATGGTAAGCGTATCAGAGGGACGCCGGGCTGCAAGAATAACACCAACAATCTCGAGAGGAAGCTCCAAATCACTCAACTGTCACCACTAAGTATACAAGCATGAAGGTGAAGCGTGCGCAGGGTGGGATGTAGCACCCGACCTGGCTGCTACGAAAAAAGATCTCCGCAAAGGAGCAGCCTGATTGGAGGACAGATGCTTATGCCCAGGATTTCGGGATAGCATGTTCTCAGTCTCTGTGCCCAGTCCAAAGCCACTAGGATGACTTGGGCTCGGTCGGTCCTGATCTTTTTGAGGACTCGGGCACGAGTGGTATCGGCGGAAAAACATATAGAAGTCCCAAGTTCCAATCCTATCAGAACGAGTCTCCGAGCAAGAGACATTTTGGAAAGTCAAACTTACAAACATGCTGACACTGGGCATTCTTTGCAGTTGCAAACAGATGGTGCAGGGTCCTCCGTGGTCCACAAGGCATCAACAGCTGAGTTTGTATGCCCTGGCATTGAGAGACCCTGCCAGGAAAATGCCCAGACGATTCAGTCATGTTCAGAGGCTCAGGGCGTCTTGGCACAGTGGCCATGACCTCACCCACCCCCTTTGTTGCAGTACCACCTTGTGGTGGTGTTGTCCATGAACACCTGCACAAGCCTTGCTTTGATATATGGCAGGAAGGCTTTCAACCCCAGACAGATGGGATGCAACTCCAACAGGTTGACAAGGAGCTGCGTCGCTCTCAAAGGTCAGATGGCTATCTCATCCCATAAGCGAGGTATTGGTCACCACTGTCAGCTCTAGGAGTGGCAGGGAGAGTGCAATTCAGCAGCCACCACTGCAATCTCTTACCGTCTCCTCCAAGAACCAGAAAAAATGGGAGCTCCACCCCCTGGAAGCTTCAGAGACTGCATGTGTCATCTGGTTTGCGTCACCAGCAGGATGCAGAAGGTTCAAGCCCAACCCAGCAGCTTCAGAGTGTGTCACAGGAACCAAAACTGAGGCTGAAACATCAGAATATCCTGACTGTCCTGGACTCTCCACACCAGAGAAAAAGTGTGAAACTCAACCGTGTCAAGAATAGCTCTGAGAGGGAGGGTCTGAGAAGGAGTCAGGAATGACTTTGGCTTGCTGATACTGAACAACAACAAATGAAGAAGCTTTGTTGTAGTCTAGTGGTGGCTGATGACTCTCGGGCGAGCCACATTCAACAGCTAGTCCTTGAGGTAGAGGAAGACTGGAACCTCGACTTCCGTAGATGAGCAGCCATCACTGCCATCACGTTCATCCATCACCACCATCACGTTCATCGATGAGCAATGGTGAGGCCAAAGTGGAGCACAGTAAACTTGAAATGCTCCTGACAAACTGTGAAACGTAGCTAAGGTCTGTGGGACTGCAAGACGGGGACATGAAAATAAGCATTTTGCAGATCCAACACGACAATCCAGCCTTTAGGGTCCAGGGCAAATAGAGCCTGGGCAAGGGTGAGCATCTTTAACCTAACTTTTCTCAGGAAGGCGTTGAGAGGGCGCAGGTCTAGAATAGAGCAGAAGAATCCGCCCTTTTTCAGCACCAGAAAGTTGCAGAAGTAGCAGCCATGCCATAATTCTTGCACTGGAACCCTGTCAATGGTGCCCTTTGCCAAAAAAGCCTGTGCTTCCTTCCAAAACAAGGACAAGTTTTCCGCTGACAGTCGTTGTACAGACAGTGGCATGACTGGCTGGGTTTCAAGAAAGGAAACACCATAATCCAGTCAAACGATTTGTGACACTCATTTGTAGAAGGGTAACAGAGTACCATTCTGGTAGAAAGTGCTGCATCCTGCCAACCAATGGATAGGTGTGAGTCATGCAGAGCCCACTAAAGAGATCTAGGAGGGGTGGCAGTGGGAGTGGAAGAGGACTGGCAGAGCTCTGGCCCTTCTATCTGCAAGGCATGTGTGAGCCTCTGCCACAGCCACCTAAGTGCTGAGAAGCCTTGTGGGTATGGTTGGTGCTGGTGTGTCTGAAGTCCCCTACAGTAGCTGCAGGAGGGACGAAAGGAGAAATATGGTTGGCCAGGGGCAATGGTCAAAACCAAGTGGTGGGCCATGACCCTGCTATCCTTAAAGCGCTCCAGCACTGTGTCCGCTTTTTCACCGAATAGGCGAGAGCCATTGAAAGGCATGTCCACGAGGCTCGCCTGGACATCCCCTGAAAAGCACGTTGACCTTAACCAAGCGCTGTGTCAAAGATCCACCATGGAACCAATCAACCTGCTGAAAGAGTCTGTGGTGTCCAAACCACATTGTATGGAGAATTTTGCTGTGTTGTGGCCATCAAGCATGACTTAACAGGATCACTCAAGAATCTTCCAGCACTTGTGCCACTGAGTCCCACAGACCTTGGGAACATCTGCCCAAAAGGCAAGTGGTGTTGACTGACCCCAAGGCTAGGCTGGTGGAAGAGAATATCTTCTTCCCAAAGGTCTCCTACCATTTGGATTCCCTATTCAGAGAGGTAGAAAGGAAGGCATGGATGATTCTGGCTATTGAAGCATGCACCAACAAACTATTGGGTGGGGTGTCCTGCGAGAAATATTGGCAATCCTGGTGTAGGGCGGCCAACATAAAACCATAAGCTTGTCTGGGACCACGGAACAGGGCTTGGACCCAGTGTCCTGAAGGACATCTGTGAAGGCTTTATTAAAAGGAAGCATTGTTTCTCTACTGGAGTGTTCCAGCTGAAGCATCTTCATTAAGGCTCTAGTCAGCAGCTCTCCTCATCAGCATTGGGGACACTGTCTCTTCCGTGGCATCCTAGATGGGAAGACAAACCCAGTGGCTGGTGAGGAGTCTAGCCAGCTGGCACCACCCAACTCCTTATAACAGCTCTCCTCTGGGAAGGCGTGGGTGGTGTTGTCAGTGGGGAGGTGGTCAAAGACCCCGTACTCAACGACCTCACTGAACTCTCTAAAGGACAGAGGCACCGTGCCTGAGCACAAAAGTCAGTCTAGGCCCAAGCGGCATCAGTCGCGGCGTCAGACAAGGTCAACACAGTGCTGTCTGTGAGTTGGAAAGAACAGTAGGTTCACTCTCATCACTTGGTGTCCAAAACGACTGCAACGGCAACAAGGGACCAAGACCCAGTGAAGGAAGTGGAATTGGGCTCAAGATCAGAATCAGGTTGGATCCAGAGGGCCCAATAGGCATCAGGGTAGACCCCTCTGATTGTAATCCAAGAGTGACAGCACTCGGCTTCTTGGGACCTGAAGGCGCTCCAGAGAGAGTCAGTTGTCTGAAAACATAAACCATGGTCTAATAGACCTCCTGAAGCTGGGTTGTGGTGGTTCCAACTCAGGGAGACATGGAAAAGACGTCAGTGCCAGCTCTGTGGGAGGTGTGTGGGAGAGAGACATAAAGGCATGGAGATGGCCCTGTGTACCTTCAGGAAGCTTTGGAAGGGCATGATGAAGTTGAGCAATGCTTAACTTCTTTTTTTAAAATATTTTCTGGATTTACCCGATGACGGATTCAAATTGAAGGATCTTCAGTAGTAGGCACGAGAACATCTCCTAGAGAAGGAATGACTGGGGTCTTACACTGCCATGCCCTGAGAAGCTTCACGATTGCTCTAGAACAGGACTTGGAGTCATGGCGTGACAACAAGCACCAAAGGCAAACAAAGGGGGAATTCAGTAACAGACATTTGCCTGGGACATTCCCCACAAGGTTTAAAACCCATAGGTTTCTGAGCACACTGGAAACAATTTAGAGAAACATGACATGACAAAGAAAGGAACTGAAGTCAGCTTGCTGGGGTGGCACCAGGCATGAGGCATGTCACATTAAGTACGGACAACATCATCATGGATCTGTCGATGCCAGCTACCGTCACACATAGGTACTGCTCAAGATTTTCTAGATCCAGTCTGAAGCCTGGGGGATATTCTAAGGTGAGGAATCAGTGCTTCGAAGTCTGTTCCAGAAACTATGTTTTATGAACTACACTCACCAACTTCAGATTTACAGCTCGTTGTAAATCCTGGCCAGCCTATCTTTAGTGTGTCATCTAAGGACGGAGACACACAGAAGGCAATTCCTGAATTTTCAGTTGTGCATCAAGCTTCAGGCCTGTAAGATGAAGCCAACAGGATATTCACAGAGTCAGCCAATATCAATAAGCACAGGCCTACAAATCAAAACCATCTACACCTGGTCTTAATAACGATTAGAAAAAAGACCTTTCATGAACCACCTTCAAGAAATCTTCTCTACAGTCCCCAGGGAGATTTTAATCCATTTGTTACTCTGACTCTCAAAAGGACGTAACATAAAAAAAAAATCAGTATGCTTCATGAGGTCAAATTCCCTAACATCAATGTAAATACTAAGGGGGTCATTCTGACCCTGCCCACCGACCACGGGAGCACCGCCAACAGCCTGGCGGTGCCCCTTAGGGCATTCTGACCGCTGCGCTTTGGCCGCGGTCAGTGCAGGAAAACCGGCGGTCTCCCGCCGGTTTTCCGCTGCCCGTCAGAATCCTCCAAGGCGGCGCAGCATGCTGCGCCGCCTTGGGGATTCTGACACCCCCTACCGCCATCCTGTTCCTGGCGGTTCGGCCGCCAGGAACAGGATGGCGGTAGGGGGTGTCGCGGGGCCCCTGGGGGCCCCTGCAGTGCCCATGCCAATGGCATGGGCACTGCAGGGGCCCCCGTAAGAGGGCCCCGCTTGTATTTCACTGTCTGCATAGCAGACAGTGAAATACGCGACGGGTGCAGTAGCACCCGTCGCACCTTCCCACTCCGCCGGCTCGATTACGAGCCGGCTTCATGGTGGGAAGGTCGTTTTCCCCTGGGCTGGCGGGCGGCCTTTTGAAGGCCGCCCGCCAGCCCAGGGGAAAACTCAAAATACCCGCCGCGGTCTTCCGACCGCGGTACGGTATTTTGGCGGCTCCCGCCGGGCGCGCGGTGACCGCGCCCGGCGGGAGTCAGAATGACCCCCTAAGTCTCCGGAGCAAAGACAGCAGAGCACTCATGTTTTCACCCTCAGTCTGAGGAACCCCTTAGGGTGTCAGAAAGGACAAGAGAAGAACAGAAATTCATCCTACAACTTTTGGAGACTTCAGATACAGTAATCAATGAAAACAATTTGCACAATTTCCAAGGATATGCCCAGCTTGGCTTCAAACCATAATTAACGTCTAATATGAGAAAGTAAATCACATATTGTGAGAGACTATCTTTTACTAGTATACACGTTTTTTTCAGAAGCGACACTTAGCTCCAAATGTTAGTAAGAATAAAGCAGAAGGAAAAAGAGAACTACACAACCAAAAAAGGGAAAATAACTTTTGTCACTTAAATTTCCAGGTATGTTCTTAAAGTTGGATCACTGCAGCCGGCCCTCTTACGCAACAGCAGGCACCAGCCTGACTCCTTTAGGACCAAAGACCTGCAATGGCTCCTTGAACAATCCAATTTGTACAGGACACAGATGCCTTAATAATTTCATTAAATTCATATTTTTCAATAATGTGAGTATGGGCATCTTACAATCTAAAACTGTCAGATGCATTCCTTCTAAAACACAGGATTAACATAAGTAGCATTTAAGTAATCCTATATTACATAAATGCCATCTCCAGCAGGGGAGCATTTTTAAATCTTTCATGAGTTTACCTACGCTTAACATTTTGCAATGCCTTAAAAATTCTTCTGGATTTTAAAGTAAAGCAGGTCACATACTGTGTAATAGGTAAGGCGCTTTAAGCTCAAAATTTCATGTTGGTACAAACACTTCAAAAATGTGTTAGCATAACAGTTTGGTGTCTGGCAATGGAAGCATGATAGGAACCAGTGTTTCATAGCATCATCTAAAAAGTGCAAAGGACATGTAGGAGATTGATCTAATTAGTCAAATGTCAGATTTAAAGGGATTGGTAACCTTAAATCAAAGAATACTTGGCGTCCTCTGGGAGCAAGTAAAAAAAGCTCTTTACTGAAAGCAGACAAGGGTGTCCATTTGGAACAGAGCAGACAGGCATTTTAATGGAAGCAGACCACGGCCTTCCATTAGAATTAAGTGTAGGAAAGTACCCTCTTTTTGGCATGTTACACCCAATTCCTGCCTGATGTCAGTGTGTTTGACTATGTCACTGGGATCCTGCTAACCAGGACCACTGCACTTATGCTGTCTCTCGTCTAAATTTTGTCACTGCATACTGGTAACTCAGTATTTCACCCAAATGTGGCATACTGGTCACCCCTTACAATTCCCTAGTATATGGTACTTAGCCAGGCATTGGGGTTCCAGGAGATTCCTATGGGATGCAGCATTTCTTTTGCCACCCGTAGGGAGCCCATGCAAAGGCTTCTACAGGACTGCCATTGCAGCCTGTGTGAAATTGTGCAAGCACCCTTTCACTGCCATTTACACTGCACCTGGTCACTTATAAGTCACCTATATGTCAGGCCTTCCAACCCTAGAAGCTAGGTGCAGAGTACCTGTGTGTGAGAGCATCCCTGCACTAGCAGAGGTGCCCCCACGTCATCCAGGACCATTTTCCGGGGATGCCATTTTACACGTGCACTATACACAGGTCACTACCTAAGTACAGCTTCACAATGGTAACCCCGAATATGGCCATGTTTGGTATCAAACATGTTGGAATCATACCCCAAGGCTTTTCCAAACATTGGTTGTATGATTCCATGCACTCTGGGCGCTCCTGAGAGGACCCCCGGTACTGCCATTACAGCCTTCTGAGGTTTTCCAGCCAGTCCCAGCTGCTGCCACCTCACAGACAGGTTTCTGCCCTCTTGCTGCTCGAGCAGCTCAAGCTCAGGAAGACAGAACAAAGGATTTCTTTTGGGAGAGGGATGTTACACCCTCTCCTCTTGGAAATAGGTGTTACAAGCTTGGGAGGGGTAGCCTCCCAGACCCTCTGGAAATGCTGTGAAGGGCACAGATGGTGCCCTCCTTGCATAATCCAGTCTACAACATTTCAGGGTCCCTGCGCCGGCGCAAAACTGGACAAAGGAAAGGGGAGTGGCCACTCCCCTGTCCATCACCACCCCAGGAGTGGTGCTCAGAGCGCCTCCAGAGTGTCACTGGGTTTTGCCATCTTGGATTCCAAGTTGGCAGGGCACTCTGGGAGCATCTGAGTGGCCAGTGCCAGCAGGTGACGTCAGAGCCCTCCCCTGAAAGGTGCTTACCTGTTTAGCTGACCAATCTCCCTTTCAGGGCTATTTAGGGTCTCTCTCTTGGGTGGTTCTTCAGATACAGATTGCAAGACTCCAGCAGGAATCCTCTGCATCCTTTACTTCACCTTCTTACTGAAGAAACTGCATTTGAACCCTCCAGGAACTCTACAAACTGCAACAAAAAAGCAAAGATGACTTCTGCAACATTGTATCTTAAGCTCCTGCCAGCAACTGCAACTGTTTCCAGGTTGTGCATCCTCCGAGGACCACCTGTCTTCAGCCTGTACCAGAAGAATGAAGGAATCCCCCTTGAAGCGAAGGAGTCACTTCCCTGCTTCAGCTGGCACCCTCCGCAGCAACGACCGGTGGCTTGGGTCCCCTCTCCTAAAGAAGTGCATGACTCCAGCAACACGGGTGGTGGGCTGAAGCGGTCCCGACGGTCCAGACGTCTAACTGTCCAACTTTGGTGGAGGTAAGAGCTTGCCTCCACAAGCAAGACAGTACCCCCGTGAACTGCATTTTTTGCAGTTGCCAGGGCTTGTTGGCATCCTTCAACGAAGTACTTCGTGCACTGTGCAGCTCTGCCCCCAGCACTCCTTCTTGCGACGCACAGCATCCTGCGTGGTTCTCCAGCGGCGTGGGATCCCTTTGTGTCCTGCTGTGTGGCCCTCCTTTTACACCTTTTTTGTCCCCGTGCTGTGGGACTCCTGTTCGCGCTGCCTGGTCTTCTGAAGGCTCTCTGAGTTGCTGAGGGCCCCCTCTGTCTTTCCCTCCTGGGTAGAGGTCACCAGGTCCTTCCTAGTCCCAGGCAGTGTCATTTTCCGTTAACCGCAAGCTTTGCGTGTGCCAAGGCATGTTGGCGGAATCCAGTGACGCAAACCAGACTGCAATCATCCATCCAGCATAGGACCTCATCTACACCAACCAGGAACCCTCATTTGTCTTCTTGGGTGCAACACTGACTGTTCTTCTTCACCGGTGGTTCTTCTTTTGCACCTTCATCCGGGTTAGCAGGAGCTCCTGTTCTCCCTGGACCCTTCAGTGCTTCTTGGACTTGGTCCCTTTCTTCCATAGGTCTTCAGGTCCAGGAATCCATCATTGGTGTCTGGCAGTCTCTTCTGGTTCTTGCAAAATCTTCTATCACGTGTTCTTGTGTGTTCTAGGAACGTTTCTGTGATTTACTCCTGCTTTCCTGGGCTCTGGGTTGGGTTCTATTACTTACCTTTGGTGTTTTCTTACACTTCCAGCGCCCCTCTACACACTACACTTGCCTAGGTGAGAAACCGACTTTCGCATTCCACTATTTTAGTGTATGGTTTGTGTTCCCCCTAGGCCCATTTCTAACTATTGTGATTTTCACTATTTGCACTGTTTCTAAACGTTTTTACAGCCATTTCTGCATTCTAATGTATATGCTGTAATGTATGTACCTAAGGTATTTTTGGCATTTGTGTCACCAAAATAAAGTACCTTTATTTTTGTAACACTGAGTATGTTCTTTCATGTGTGTAAGTAGTGTCACTGATTACAGTGGTATTGCATGAGCTTTGCATGTCTCCTAGTTAGGCCTTGGCTGTTCATCCACACTACCCATAGAGAGCCTGGCTTCTAGACTCTGTCTACATTTCACTAATAAGGAATAACTGGACCTAGTTTAAGGTGTAAGTACCTTAGGTACCCACTACAAACCAGGCCAGCCTCCTTCAGTGAGGAAAAGAGACCCTTCAACGGAAGCAGACACAGCCTCACCAGAAGCACACAAGAAAACATTTCAGTGGAAGCCCTTTGGAAAATAGACATGTGCTTCCATAAGAAGTAATGAAGGACACACTTTAGCGAAAACAGATGTGGTATTTAAGGAAGCCAGTGATTGGACCCTTCACTGGAAGCCATCATGGGTGTACACTAGAATAAGAGGAGCAAGATACTTCATCAGAAGTCTTCTGAAAGCCTATAAAGGTCTCTACTCTACTGAAAGACATAGAAGAAGGCACTTCAGTGAACATACACATGGATCTCCACTGGCACTGAGGGGGAGACACCATGTAGTGTCATTTAGTAGGAACAAGGGTGAGAGATCTTTTAGTAGGAGGCGTCTGAAAGCAGACATAAGCATTCAACGGTAGAAGCAGGGAAAACCTAACAGTTGTGCAAGGCTGCTGTGTCCATCTTGAGGAAAAAATACCCAACTCGTTGAGTCCCTGACCTTTTCTTCCACAATTTTGACTTGCCTTTCATACTCACCTGACTGCTCTATTCATTTCAAAGTAAATTGTAGTTTCTAACGTGAGCTAGAATTTCCAGAGGAGCCAAAGATTCAGTACCACCTTGCTTAGCACGAAATGCCTCAAAAGTCTGGCAGTTTCCAAAAATACTAAAATACTCATGCAAACGTAAAAAGTAGGGATCTAAATTGCACTATAAAAGTCTAGGTACTGGTGTATGCTACAGTTCAGCATGTTGGGCCCCACTCCACTCCTTGATAACTAATTTAGAATGAACAATAGAGCTACAAGACAGTGCAAAAAACATAAAGGGCCTTATTACGACCTTGAAGGAGGGGTTTTCTCCATCACAAATGTGGCAGATATCCCAACCGCCGTATTATGATACCAATTATGTTTAATGAGGATCATAACATGGGGGGCGGGATAGCCGTCACATCTGTGATGGAGGAAACTCCTCCTTCAAGGTCGTTATAAGGCCCATAGTTTCAATGGGTCGGTGATAAAGGGGCAGTGGAATCCAAGCAGACAAAAGAAGTAAATGCTTTCAAGGAACACAAGCCAAAGAGCCTCCAGTGCAAATAAAGTGTGGTTATAATGCGGCCGCAAAGCAAGGCATAGTAATTTAGAAAACAGACAACTGAAGCAGCTCGACAGGATAGGCCCATGCCTAGTGATATACATTTGCAGTGCATACTCTGAATCATTTTTTTCAAACGGCTCATAAACAGTTTGGGTTCAGACTGCCAAGCGTCGCACAAGATGGGGAGTGGAAAAAGAAGCAGTAAATGATTTGTCCCACTAGGCGTTTTACTGACCCAGAGTTTCTAAAGGTATGTTCACTTATTCCACATTCAAAATTTCTGCATTAAATTAAATTTCCAATTATTACACTAAATATTTACATGCATATGTGCAGTATCACCAAACTACTCGTTACGAGTATCATCTTTGGGGTTGAGCATATCTGAACTTCATTAAAACAGTTATGTACTAGAGGTATATGGGCGTTGTATACGTGGTACAGGGCAATGTTGTTACAACAGACAACCTGCAATGTAAATTAACGAAAAGCTCCTATGCTGTTTGAATTGTATGGAAGGAGCAGATTTGCTGGGCCGGTTGGCTGAGACGTTCATTAAAATAGGTGCAGTTGCAAAGCCTCACATGTGGGAGACAGAGCTTATATGAAAAATAATGACATTTCAAAGAAGGATAACCATATTGCACTGTGTGAACAGTAAATAAAATGAGCAGCAGATAGCTAATGTAGGCATGTGGCTAAAATGTGCTATGTCAAGTGACGCCCAGGGAGATACACAGCATGCAGATAACATGAGCAGCTAGACACATCAAGAGAGAACTTACGGTCCAAAGGCACTTCAAGTGCTGTGGTGAGGCGATGCAGGCAGAAGAGGATCACAATCCCTTTGAGTGCCATCACAGTAACTCCACCAGCACTATCTGGCTCTGCTATTCTCCCTGCACACTAGACCAGCGCCTGGTTTCAATCAGAAGCTGGTAAAGGAGAGAAAGAGAATAGGGACTTGTTAATTGAACAAATTACTGCAAATCAAAACTTCCCCACACACAGAAAGAACTATTTAAAACATTTGAGTATTTAAATCATGGTGGCAGGCAATGACCTGAAAGCAAGACGTAACTGGAGGAGTGGCCACGTCCCAGACAATCTAACAATTAATATACAACATGGGGTAGGAAAAATAAACTACGGATAGGTGTACTGAAGGCCAGGTCTCCATGCATTTAGTACAGTGGTTCTTTACCTGTGCACCGATGACCCCGGGGGGTCAGCAAAGTATACTCAGGATGTCTGTGACTGCTTAGAAAATGAAATAATATTAACAGATTGATAAAGTGTATGTAAATAAAGAAGCAAACTGTACAATTTACATTTTTAAATTTTCTGTAATTGTGAAGAAATGTGAAATTGGAAGCTAAAAATTAACTTAGTGTCCTCAGTTTGATTCGTGGAAGCAGTGCAAGTACATCAAACAGAAGAGACGATGAGTGGCCTCAACTGAATTTAGAAAAGCTCCAATCTTCCTATTTAAATTAAAATTGTGATTTTTCTATGTAGTTGTTTGTGAATTAAATTTAGTGTTTCATCATTTGTGTAAGTGCTTGATGAACGTTTGTTTTTGTCTTTGATGTGTTTTGTGTTACAAATCATTGCTAATGCTCACGGTGGGGTCTGCGTATTCCAATAATGATTCAGTGGGTGTCCCCGGGTTCCAGTAATGATTAAGTGGGGGTCCACAGAAGTCAAAAGGTTAAACACCAATGATTTAGTGCTTTTGCACACCGACTGGAGTACAACATGGTCTTCATTCTGAGATGTGAATGATGTACTTACTAATTAGTAGCATCACAAAAGGTGGATCACAGCAGATTGTGAAATCCTCTACTTTAATAAAGAAGGAGACATTCTGCGCCTGAATGAAACTCCCTGTGAACTTAGGAACAGAGGAAGGCAAGGGAATGCAGTTCTCGGTCCTTGCTTTCGCATTCCTCGAAGGAAAACAATTCTTAACAAGGATTTGCAATGCAATGGGTTGAGCATTTGCTAGAGTTGGAGCCATTAGCGTTGTAAATTTCTAACTGGACTTTTCTTGCCACATAAATTGAAAATGAAAAGTAAAACAGTTGACATAAGTAAGCCGATTCAAAGCACCACCGCCCCCAAGAGCACGAAGGAGACACAAAAGGATAAAGAAGTTCGCTCACAATCAAACATATTGGCAAACGTGCAATTATCAATGTAAAAGGGACGGTGTCCAAGAAGGTAACAAAACTTCCCCAAGGAGGGACAAATGTAAAGCATTTACCAAAGATAGCAAAGGGGTTTTTTGAAAGGTAAGCCCATGAACGAATGATAGTGATGGCCATGCAGTGGGTGTGGTTGAAAGCCCACAGATAGATTACAATAGATCAAAGCGCTTGCACGCTCAACCTAAAAAATAGGTTATCTCCTATAAAGAAACAGGTGTGCTTTTAAAAAAAAAAAAAAAAGAAAAAACTGGTTGCTGCTAGTAGGACATTTTGGGAAGCATGTAGTTGTCTACTGGACTCCAGTATGCTTCCCACAAACCAGCAGTCAAAATTTCTAAAGAAGGTGTCCCCTGGGAACAGCTCCATTTCATATTAGTTTCAACCCAGCTCCCAGGCTGGTAACAGATCAATATAGTGTGCCTTTTACTGTGGTGGGAGCCACCTGTTTTATCATCCTGATGATGCTAAGAAATATTTCTAAGGTCTTGCTCACTGTGGCACCGAAAACTGTCATGCAAGGTCTCATTTTCAGACTGGACTGCGCAACTCACTTTACTTTGGTATCACAACCTCTTTTGTATCTAATGCAAACTATTCAATCTGCTAAAACATGAGGATAAGTCTCAATTCTTGTGTTACTTACACTGGCTGTCGGTCCACAACGGGCTCTCTTTGAGATCCTTTGCCTAGAACACAAGGCCCTTAATGCGCAGGGTCATCAGTACCTCTCCAAGCAACTTTCTATTGTCTCAGGTGGAAATTTTGCTCTCTGGCCCTTTGTTATCCCCAGTCCCTCCCATCTGCCACAGCCGTAGAGGTAGCCATGTGTAGAAGGCTGGACTGGCTTGTAGTGAGTACCAAGGGGTACTTACACCTTGCACCAGGCCCAGTTATCCCTTATTAGTGTATAGGGTGTCTAGCAGCTTAGGCTGATAGATAATGGTAGCTTAGCAGAGCAGCTTAGGCTGAACTAGGAGACGAGTGAAGCTCCTACGGTACCACTAGTGTCACTTGCACAATATCATAAGAAAACACAATACACAGGTATACTAAAAATAAAGGTACTTTATTTTTATGACAATATGCCAAAGTATCTCAGAGTGTACCCTCAGTATGAGGATAGCAAATATACACAAGATATATGTACACAATACCAAAAATATGCAGTATAGTCTTAGAAAACAGTGCAAACAATGTATAGTTACAATAGGATGCAATGGGGACACATAGGGATAGGGGCAACACAAACCATATACTCCCAAAGTGGAATGCGAACCACGAATGGACCCCAAACCTATGTGACCTTGTAGAGGGTCGCTGGGACTATTAGAAAATAGTGAGGGTTAGAAAAATAGCCCACCCCAAGACCCTGAAAAGTGAGTGCAAAGTGCACTAAAGTTCCCCAAAGGACAAAGAAGTCGTGATAGGGGAATTCTGCAGGAAAGACACAAACCAGCAATGCAACAACAATGGATTTCCAGTTGAGGGTACCTGTGGAACAAGGGGACCAAGTCCAAAAGTCACAAGCAAGTCGGAGATGGGCAGATGCCCAGGAAATGCCAGCTGTGGGTGCAAAGAAGCTGCTACTGGACAGTAGAAGCTGAGGATTCTGCAGGAACGACAAGGGCTAGAGACTTCCCCTTTGGAGGATGGATCCCCCACGCCGTGGAGAGTCGTGCAGAAGTGTTTTCCCGCCGAAAGACCGCCAACAAGCCTTGCTAGCTGCAAATCGTGCAGTTAGGGTTTTTGGATGCTGTTGTGGCCCAGGAGGGACCAGAATGTCGCCAATTGCGTCTGGGGACAGAGGGGGGGTCGAGCAAGACAAGGAGCCCTCTCAGAAGCAGGCAGCACCCGCAGAAGTGCCGGAACAGGCACTACGAAGAAGAGTGAAACGGTGCTCACCCGAAGTTGCACAAAGGAGTCCCACGTCGCCGGAGACCAACTTAGAAAGTCGTGCAATGCAGGTTAGAGTGCCGTGGACCCAGGCTTGGCTGTGCACAAAGGATTTCCGCCGGAAGTGCACGGAGGCCGGAGTAGCTGCAAAAGTCGCGGTTCCCAGCAATGCAGTCTGGCGTGGGGAGGCAAGGACTTACCTCCACCAAACTTGGACTGAAGAGTCATTGGACTGTAGGAGTCACTTGGACAGAGTTGCTGGATTCAAGGGACCTCGCTCGTCGTGCTGAGAGGAGACCCAGGGGACCGGTGATGCAGTTCTTTGGTGCCTGTGGTTGCAGGGGGACGATTCCGTCGACCCACAGGAGATTTCTTCAGAGCTTCTAGTGCAGAGAGGAGGCAGACTACCCCCACAGCATGCACCACCAGGAAAACAGTCGAGAAGGCGGCAGGATCAGCGTTACAGAGTTGCAGTAGTCGTCTTTTCTACTTTGTTGCAGTTTTGCAGGCTTCCAGCGCGGTCAGCAGTCGATTCCTTGGCAGAAGGTGAAGAGAGAGATGCAGAGGAACTCGGATGAGCTCTTGCATTCGTTATCTAAGGAATCCCCAGAGACAGAGACCCTAAATAGCCAGAAAAGAGGGTTTGGCTACCTAGGAGAGAGGATAGGCTAGCAACACCTGAAGGAGCCTATCAGAAGGAGTCTCTGACGTCACCTGGTGGCACTGGCCACTCAGAGCAGTCCAGTGTGCCAGCAGCACCTCTGTTTCCAAGATGGCAGAGGTCTGGAGCACACTGGAGGAGCTCTGGACACCTCCCAGGGGAGGTGCAGGTCAGGGGAGTGGTCACTCCCCTTTCCTTTGTCCAGTTTCGCGCCAGAGCAGGGCTAAGGGGTCCCTGAACCGGTGTAGACTGGCTTATGCAGAAATGGGCACCATGTGTGCCCATGAAAGCATTTCCAGAGGCTGGGGGAGGCTACTCCTCCCCTGCCTTAACACCATTTTCCAAAGGGAGAGGGTGTAACACCCTCTCTCAGAGGAAGTCCTTTGTTCTGCCATCCTGGGCCAAGCCTGGCTGGACCCCAGGAGGGCAGAAACCTGTCTGAGGGGTTGGCAGCAGCAGCTGCTGCAGTGAAACCCCAGGAAAGGCAGTTTGGCATTACCAGGGTCTGTGCTACAGACCACTGGGATCATGGGATTGTGCTAACTATGCCAGGATGGCATAGAGGGGGCAATTCCATGATCATAGACATGTTACCTGGCCATATTCGGAGTTACCATTGTGAAGCTACATATAGGTAGTGACCTATATGTAGTGCACGCGTGTAATGGTGTCCCCACACTCACAAAGTCCGGGGAATTGGCCCTGAACAATGTGGGGGCACCTTGGCTAGTGCCAGGGTGCCCTCACACTAAGTAACTTTGCACCTAACCTTTACCAGGTAAAGGTTAGACATATAGGTGACTTATAAGTTACTTAAGTGCAGTGTAAAATGGCTATGAAATAACGTGGACATTATTTCACTCAGGCTGCAGTGGCAGGCCTGTGTAAGAATTGTCAGAGCTCCCTATGGGTGGCAAAAGAATTGCTGCAGCCCATAGGGATCTCCTGGAACCCCAATACCCTGGGCACCTTAGTACCATATACTAGGGAATTATAAGGGTGTTCCAGTAAGCCAATGTAAATTGGTAAAATTGGTCACTAGCCTGTTAGTGACAATTTGAAAGAAATGAGAGAGCATAACCACTGAGGTTCTGGATAGCAGAGCCTCAGTGAGGCAGTTAGTCACTACACAGGTAACACATTCAGGCACACTTATGAGCACTGGGGCCCTGGCTGGCAGGGTCCCAGTGACACATACAACTAAAACAATATATATACAGTGAAAAATGGGGGTAACATGCCAGGCAAGATGGTACTTTCCTACACCATGCAAAAAAATGAAACTCACTGTCTCCGTTAGGTGATAACTTAAATAAGATGCGCTGTTCCAAAAGAACAAACTCCATTCCACCAATTAGGGTAGAGGGTCTTTTCAGTCACCACATGCATTAGTCTTACAGGAACAGTAACCCTCACTCACCATTAGGTGACATGCTTCATCATTGGGCCATGCTACTAGTCAGGCCGGCACTGCAATGCCTGGTGCGCCCTACTAGAGGGCTCTTTGCCAGAGATCTTTTTAAGAAAGAATGCCGGTAGTAAGTGGATGTGTGAGGGGCTGGTAAAACTGCTAAAATTGGCTAGAAGTGCCTAAGAAAACTGTCTTTAATACAACCTGGCACCTCCTAACAAGGTTAAAAACAAAAAAGGGGAAAGTAGAAAAAACAATGTTCTGGTTCCATACCAACAACTAAATGTAAAACTACCACTCTAATTAGAGATGTAGATATTATGGAACTGTGTGTGGGTATAACCTACACTACAGAACTACTAGCTATGGTCAACATGTTTCTCGCCTAATACAATCACATGTATCAGGTGTCAATTCTTCAGGACCTGCTGTGCCTAACCTTCACTAAGAGGGTAAAAATATTCTACTTCTATTGCCTAGGTAAAACGTTTTCTGAATTCTTATGTTGGAATCATAAACTTCTGAATATGGAGACCTAATCAAACAACATAAAATAAGATAAGTTAAAAACAACAACAATGGGCACATAGTAGTGACCACATTTTCCACCCTCAAAAAACACGTGTAAGCCACACTCATGCACGACGTTGGGGTAAAGTGACCATGTGCTCATGCTGAAGCAGAGAAGAAACATCTCCCCACGAGTTATTCTTACCACCTCCCCAGGTCAGGTAAATGGGTCCCTTGGGGATCGCATGGATGCTGGCCGCTCTATATGATGAAGCATGTCACCCAATAGTGAGTGAGGGCTTCTGTTCCTTGAAGACTAATGCATGTGGTGACTGAAAAGACCCCCTACCCTAATTGGAAGAATGGAGTCCATTCTTTTGGAACGGTGCATCTTATTTCAGTTATAGGTTCATGTAGGGAGATTAATGCACTGGACCACATAATTCTCCCTAGTTTTGTATCCCTAAAATGTTTGGGGGTATAATTACCTCAGTTAAGGACCAGGAGGCCTTTTCTGGGTAACAGATTCCCATATTAGAATTCCATTAATAGAATTAGAAGGCCCCTTTCGTACTGCCTCCAATTTGTGGTTTGGAAATGGTCTGAAATAAAAAGGGGCATTCTACGCGAAAAGAGCTTTGCTACAATATTAAAAGGTACCTGGTGGTTCAAACCTTGTTTTTTTTTTATCACAAAACAAGTCTGTGCATTGCACTCGTACCCATAACAATGGATTTGCAGCAGGGCGTTTTCTAAATTCATATAATGTGCATTTTCACGCCACCTAGTGGGCGAGTACAGAACCTTCTGCTCCAAAGTTTTACTCTATGGGGTGGGCAGACAGTATGACTTATAATGATGGGAACCGCAAGCATTTAATGATAAGAGATTTTAATCCTTTGCCTGGCTATGTCAGCAACTTTATAATGTGTGCCCATTTAAATGTATATCTTTATTAGGCCTGCGTTATCATTAACTCTACACAATCCTAACTATCCCCTTCTCTCGCCCAGGATCCTTTGCACCTCTCCTAGGCTGAAAACACCATCACTTTGACGAGGCCGCTGAGCATAACATACTCACAAGGGGTGGCCGGGTTCATCATTATTTTAGAAAACAGGTGGCAGAATACTACATCAACACTCCCACGAATTTCTCAACGGACAGCCCCCAAAGAATTTTACGTTACATTAACCTTTTAAGTTACAAATATTTACAGTTTGAATGACAAAGGGAATAACGGTGATCTGTCTTCAACTCAGGTCAAAGTCGAAATAAATGCGAGTCACGTTCGTTTCTTGGGCAAAAAGTTAACATTGTCAGGTGTTAATAATAGTTGTTTTGGAAAGTGACGGTGGGAGACAGGAGTCTGTGAGTAGTTAATATTCTATCTGTTCTTCTACTCTATTCTTCAAAAGAAAGAGATCGGCCAACCCTCAACAGACGAGATTTTAGGTAGTCCAAGCATTAGCAAAGCCAATAGGTGTTGCCTTAGCGAGCTTGGGCGATTGTTCTTTTTTAACGTTTATATTGCAAGCATTTGCCACAAAACGAAAAGGAAAAAAACATGCTGGAACTTAAATGTGCAGTCACATATTCGTACCAAAATTGCACACATATAATTTTAGTATAACAGTATAAATATTTCCTAGCAGCAGAGCTTTAAGTGGGGCGGGTTCTGCCGGTGCTCGGCAGTTCTAAACAGCAGGTGCTGATACTGGTCCCTTTGAGGCTCTTTATCATTGCCCTCACCTTCAGAGTGAAAAAAAAACTTAACTAGGCATCAGTACAATCTTCACTGCCTTTGATGTATCCTCAGAGACTCCTTAAAGTTATTTAACACTCATCATTTCAGAACTGAAACATTTTAACTATTTTACACAAAGATGCGAATTTACGTGTTTTAAGCCACACCTTTAATTATATTGGCCACGCCCCTTTAAGAGACCCCACCCCCCCATTTTTTCATCCCACTTAAAGCCCTGCTTTGCTGGTGTACTTTGAAGAAGTATAAAATCATTTTATTTTTAATGCACATCAAGGGAAAATATGATTCTTACTGGTGAAGAAAAGCTACTACCTCTGAGAGCTCAGCACCTATGCCAGGGAAAGGAGAGACAACCACCGCGGCTCCAGCAAGTAGGACGAGGGCAGGCAGAAATGAAAAGTAGCACTTGAAGCACTGCAGCCATGGAGACCTTCCAAAAGGATTCCGAGTCCTGGAGAGCTAGCTTGGTAAGACCAGATACTCCCTGACAATCAGTTTCTTTTTTATATGGCTTGCATTTGTTTTTTTAGAGGAAGAGGGAGTTCAGTGTGACTTGCAACACTAAGCGAGGCATACAGTGTTACTGGCAGCCCTCAGGAGGCAGCACCTGGAGCAGGTGCTGCACTTGTTCCGCACAAGGCCCTTCTCAGTAGTGTTGTGAGCTCACCATCAAAAACGCCCAAGTTCTAGGCTGAGGACGCATCTGCGAAATAAATTATTCCTTTCAGTGTGTCTCCAGACAGGTCTGCTCTAGACAGGTCTAACTGCTGCTGCTTATCACATTCTTGTGGTAAATGAAGCCTTTTCCAGCTTTTCTAGGGCATGTAATGTTAGTGCATTAGCAGTTAGATGCTAGGATTTACATTTGGAAGGCTATATCTGCCCTCACTCCCCGTTGGCTAGTTAACCTGTGGCTGCCCACAAGAAAAAAAGCAGAAAGCCAGGAACTTCTGGTTTTTTTTTTCATTTCATAACTTTGTGCTTTGGCACTGGGATTTGAAGCCAGTGTCTATGTTTGCGTTTTTTCAACCAACAGCATATTGCATTACGGGGCTTGTAGTTATATTTTTAACAGTTTCATTATGGACTCAAACCCCACCATACAATGTGTTGATGGCTAAAATGCCAGAATTGGCCACTTGTCAGCTATGTTTTAAAATTTTACAAAGTCATCTTCTCAGCTGTGTTTTAATATTTTGCAAAGTCAACTACTCCAAATTGCTTGTTTCACAAGTAAATCCAAAAGTAATCTGCACACATATGTTGTGAGTGTTCACTATTTAACTCACATCATTCATTAAAACAAGCAGTGGAAATTTGAATATTTTTTCTTATATGTGGTACAAAGGTTTATACCAAGCTTTTCAACACAATAAATGTACAACATGTTTAGGAGCAGCACAACCTTACATAACACAAATAAGTTAAGGACAGGTAGCTGCAGCAGAAGAACCAGAGCATGATTTTTTCACTCTTATAGAAGAGGTACAACACAGCTAGAGAACACAATAAAGAGGGAGACTTGTACGATTTACATAAACATACAAGAAGTACAAAGCTCGTAACATCCGAACCTCTTCTGAGAGGCATAAGTGACATGCAGCTTACAGACAGATCTCTGTAGTGAGTGCTCATGTCACTGAGGTGAATCTATAGGTGGATGAGTTACTGAATGTACAAATTCTGACACCATTCTTGATTAGGTGCTATTCCAAGTCAGTATCCCGACAGTCTTGTCTCCTGGAGACCTGCTGTTTGTGTTGATTCTTTGGTGTTCCAAGTATGACATAGTAGCTGTCATCTACTAGGGCTATGTTATTTGGAGCAGCCTTGGCACATCTTGAATAACTATGCTGTAGATAGGGGCCAACTTCAACGAAAAGGTTTAGAGTGCACACACACACGGCCCTGTACCATCCAGGTTCAGTGCTGCACCTGGTGAAAATGTTGTACTGTGCCATGCCCATCCATTTGCTAAGTGGCATGCTGCTCATCAACAACCACCTGCAAACTGCAGAAGATGGGATCAACCATGGGGGTAGAGAATAAATCAGGAGGGGAGCCTAAACTATTAGATAAGGAAGTGACAAAGGTCAACCACAACAGGAGCAGGATACAGCTCCCTGGTGCAAGTCTCAAGAGTAACCAGAGATGGTAGAGAATTTGAACTCTTGCTTTGCACTCAGGAAGGCAGATGAACTCGCATTTTCTACTGCAACACATCAGCAACACTGCACCCATAATAGACACGTTTGATGCCTTGGTGTAACAAATCCTCCAGAGCAGGGCTGAAATCTGAAGGATCCTTTGCTGATATTGCTATTTAACCTTTCCCTGATTGTGCATCAGATTCCAGGGGGAATAACTCATCAGGTCCCAAGTGTTAGAGGATGGTTCTGACCATCAGGACTGCCCTGATTTTTCGATTTTTGACCACCTGGTTTTTGACTGTTTACTGTGAGGAAGCCTCCTATGAGGTGACTACCGCACAATAAACACATGGTAAAATGGACTGCACGTGTTTACCGCTGGTGTCGCCGTGCTAAGGAAAGGCTGCTGTGGCGCAGCAAGGCAGGAGGCCCCGGGCAGGTTACATGTGATCATGTGTGCCCATGGATGTGCACCCATGTGAGGGCTGTGAGAGGAGGATTCCTAGTGTGCGCAGCCCTAGAACTGCGCTTAGGTAGTCCAGGTGCAGGAGGAACTATGCAGAGTGGGTGGTGACCAGGAGTAGATCTCATGAGAGGGGTGTATACATGTGAGGGAGAGTCAGTGTGCTTACTGTCTTTTCACTGTAGGGACACCCAGTTCAATGCCAATGTCAGGGTGCTTAAGATATTTGCATTGGGGGGATACTCCATTGAATGTCAATGGGAAAGGAGGGCCTAGGGTCCAACTCCAGTTCTCTGGGGTCCACCGAGACCAGAGTCACACCAAAGTGTACTGTAACCTGTAAGAAAAGAATGATGCAGTAGGTTACAAGCGCATAGTTGTACAACTTATGGGTCATCCAGGGATGTCATCTTTCTCTGCCTCAGCTCAGGATTAGGGCCAATTACTGCTCTGTCCAGTTGCTGGAGCAGGGCCTAGCATCAATCAGCCAGCTGTCATTCCGTGTCAGGAGCAGGCTGGAGAAGCCCTGCGAGGAATGTCAGGTAGGAGGGGCTGGAACTTTCAGAGCACATGTGGCAACTAACTCCTGGAGGATGCCATCTTGAGCTATCCCAGAAGACTGTGCAAGAAGGAGGGGATGGGAGCGAGGAAGTGATGTGGCACATCTGGATAGGCCAGAGGTGCAGACCTGCTGGACACTTCCGCCCCAACTTAAAAGGTCCTGCACAGGGGAGAGCTCTCTCTCTTGGCTGTGCTTCACTGCTGGACATTGGGACTGCAGACGGGCGTCATGGACAACTGGAAGGAAGAACCTCCTGACTGCCCTTGGGGCAGGGACTCTGCCCCTGAAGGATCCCAGGCCAGCGAGGCGAATGCCAGGGCCAGGCAAGCTGGCCCATTACCCCCCCCAGAGGACTAGTTGGGGGAAGGACTGGGCTAGCGCAAGGAGAGCGCGCAGCCCAGAAGGCAAAGAGGGAACCCAGAGGAAAGATTGGGGCAGGAGTCAGTGGAACTGGCTCCCTGATGATCTGGGACCCTTTGAGGCCAGGAGGCCTAAGGAGAGTGCTCCTGGTGGCAAGGGCTTGTCACCAGGAGCGGAACGACGCAAGAATGAAGAAAATCGGCCCTTGGGGGCCCGAGATATCACAGGACAAAGAATGGCGACCTTTGACCTTTGTGAAAGCAGCTACGAAGCGAGTGGAGCTCCACAGCTGCTAGAGACTGTGCCCCCAGGGTGGGCCAGGGCCTGGGGGGCTGCCCAGGAAGAAGAGGAGAACAGGGGAGTGTAGTCGCACTCCCCCTCGCTGAAGAAGAAGGGACCCGGGATCCCATCCCGGGGCCCCGTGAAGCCTGGTCCCGTGAAGGAGGTTGAATGAGGGGGGGCGCCGTCGCGCAACCCCCTGCCGCTGTGGAAAGGGGACCCCGGACCCCATCCGGGGCCCCCGGCGGCGAAGACCAGCCGGGGAGCGCCGTCGCGCTCCCCGTGAAGAAAGGTGAATGGGGGGGGGCGCCGTCGCGCACCCCCCAGCAGAAGAAAAGTTGGGAAGCGCTGTCGCGCTCCCCGTGAAGACGGTCCAAAGGGGCCCCGGACCCCATCCCGGGGCCCCGAGAAGAGGCGGGAGTGGCGCACCCCCAGCCGAAGAAAAGTCAGGGAGCGCCGTCGCGCTCCCCATGAATATGGCCGGAGGGGCCCCGGACCCCATCCCGGGGCCCCGCGCAGAAGAGGGCCTGGGGAGCGCTGTTGTGCTCCCCCCTAAGGAGGAGAGGGGCCCCGGACCCCATCCCGGGGCCCCGAGAAGAGGAGGACTCCGGGGAGCGCCGTCGCGCTCCCCGTCGTGAGAAGGAGGGGCCCCAGACCCCATCCCGGGGCCCCGAAGATGCCGGCAGGAAGGGGGAGTGCCGCTGCACTCCCCCGGCGCGGCTCGAGCGGCCACCAGCATCCCGAGTCTGCCCGCTGGAGCGGGCAGACTCCAATTCAGCAGGCCGGCTCCCGTGGCAGCACCCGGAGGTGCTGGCCGTGCGGGGAGCCGGCGGGGGCGGCCAGGGGTGGGCTCCCTGAGCCGCCCTCCAACGAGGGATCTGCTTTTTGGCGCGGGGGTGTCCGGGTGGGACCGGCACCCCCAAAAAGAAAGAAATAAACCTAAAGCAGAAAGGAAAAGGCACAGCGGCTCTCCCCAGCGCAGTGGGAGAGCCGCTCATCAATTATGCAGCCGCCCCAGCATGCTTTGCGGGGCAGGGGCTGCTTTTTGAGCCCCTAAAACACCTGTGGTGGTCCCATGGAGATGGGGGCCACCACCAACAGAGAACTGTGAGACAGGGGGAGCTGCAGGAGCAGCGCAGCCTCCCCCCAACATCTGTCAGTGTCTCCACCCTAGGTAGGGTGGGACACCTGAGAGATAACCCCTCCAGGGTTAGAGGGGTGTTTGAAGCACAAGCTTCAGTGAACTTTTGTTCCTGTTTGTGCAAGGGTGCCTACCATAGGTGTAGGTTGGTATGGCCCCATTTATTCTACTGTTAATTTATGGTTCATTAAGAGTAATTCAAAAGTAATCCTGATGGTTAGAATGCTAGAATTTGGTTGCTCATGTTCCCTGATTATGCTAATTTGAATAATGATACTGACAGTCACCTCTTGGCAGGATGAAAGTATTTATTCACAAATGTAGGTGTCATCATTGCACTGTACTGTTGAATACTGTCAGAATGTTCAAAGGTTGCAAAGGGGACACTGGGATTGTTTTGCCATGTTGGATTATATTCTCCCTTAAGGAAACCTGAACGATTACACACTGTTGGTCCAGAGTGATTTTATCCCTTTGTATATATTTGTAGATTGTTGCATAGTATTAGTAGTGTGTGTGAATAATAAAGGTACTTTTACTTTATCAAAAGAAAAAGCACAGACTGGACATTCATTTATTAAGAGTCATGCTTGCGTGCTTGTGAATGGGGATTACTAGCCCACACCACCTCCCTTGAGTAAGCCTTGGACTGCTCTGCAACGCTACCCTATGAGAGTCAAGCGCTACAATGGGGTGTTTGGTTCCCAGTGGCGGTCGTGTGCGGACTCGTTACTTGTGCAGGTCACACAACTAATGACCCACCTTCCAACACCAAGGGATTGATGGCTTTCAAACAAGTACCTTCATCTTTGCTGGAGTTACTTGTATCGCTAGTATGGAGTATCGCCTCCACAAAGAAGCGTCCATGAGGAGGTTTTCTCATTGCTTTGCTGGCAGGACAGGTGCTCAGTAAGGCAACCTGTAGCTGGTAAACCTTGTAACTACATCCTGCCTCGTCTTCTTGCTGGTGAAATCCAACACCCTTTTAGGAATTGGTGCACCCTTACTCTGCATGGAATGCAAGCGGTTCAGAGGCACTCCGTATTGATGACAGCACACACAGTACAAACATGCATTGAATGACTAACCCCCAAGCGTGAGATGCAGAAGTCATTCGAGTCAGCTGCTGTAAATGGTCAATGTCATAACGTGAAGGGAGTGCAAGCAAACCGATGTAAAGGAAGAGACAACAGAAAGGGGTACATCATCTAGGTAAAAGAAATACCCAGAAGTTGAAAATGGGAATGAGCTAGTACTTCACAAAAAGTTGAAATACGTGTTTCTGAAATTTGTTTTCTGCTCATTTATGCATCGACCAGGCGCACCACATAACACACTTGCTGCACAATTCACAAACTTGAACAAACAAATACTTCTAGCTCAGAAGAACTAAACGCTATAAGCATGTAGCATGTGGGTACAACTTAGCTCTCGATATTTTGCAAAAGTTGCCAGTCAGCTTTCACGTGTTGAATTAGTCTTTAGGAATGCATTGAAGAGGATTTTACTCCTATGGTGTTAATGGTGCAAACTGAAGGATTAGGGAAACGATATTAGTTTACAGAAAATAATAAGTAACCTACATATCCTGATATGATGCAAAGAAGGTGAAAAGCATAACTCCTTCTTTGTAAAGAAAAAAAAGATGTAGCTTTTTAGTGCAGGTTTACATCAAAATATTCGTAAAGCAAACATTTGTTTCAAGAGGACATTCACGAAGTTAGAAGAACCCCAAACATGCTGCGTCATAGAAAAAATGTAAATAGAAATGTAAAGCACACCATTGTTTTGCAGAGCTGTTCACGTGGGACAAAGGTATTCGGAGACTCTCTGTAGTGTTATCACTAAAACAGAAAGTAAATGTCAAAACTTTGACTGTGATATGGAGAAAAAAGGCACGCTTTTCATTACAAGAAGTGTATACATATAGGCGTGTTTTCTGCTGAGAACAACAACCTTCCATATTTTTTACTTCAACTATTTTATTTTAGGTGCAAGAAAGTCGGTGACTCAGCCTTCATGCAAGACAAAATTATTATCTGTTAGCAAATAACATCTTCAGTAAGATCTTGTAAATGTGGACAATTTTACTTTAAACCTGTTGGTTTTCTATAGTGCAAACATCCATTTATATCAATGTGTGCAAAAAAAATTAAAATAGCAAGATAGAAAAGCCAAATTACGCGTCAGAAATCCCATAAAATGCCACAATTTAAATGACCTACAATATAATTTATGTAACCCGGTCACGTAATTTGAGCCTCCGTTGCTGCATAGGTCCAATAGCCTTGGTAGTAACCAAACTAACTAGTACTCTGTTTACAGATTCCAACCTGTGTTCTTCCAGTTCTAAACAGTCTCACTGACCTGTACGCTGAAGAATCGACTCTTCCTACTGCTCAACACTGATACTCTGGTACTAGCCTGAACATGAAAACAATTCAATTTAAATCCACTTGGGTTAAAAATCAGAACGACGTCTTTCAAGGCGATAAATACCTACATTTATGACGTAAGGTAACTAACATTAATGAGGCAGCAGAAGTTATCTGCTGCAATGGGAGCATCCCAGTTCTGCACATGTGCTTTACACTTGGTGAAATCCTCAAGTATAAGATATGCATTAACTGCAGCTCTGGCCAGATTTTGGTGTCTCCCGCACACTGTAGCTACACTGAAGTCTGAGAAGAAAATAGGGTTTCTATAAACGGAAAGGCTTCTGACCAATGAAATATGCATGAGGTCTGATGCAGTTCTGTGCCTCGGAAGGAACCGGCAACTTGCCCTCTTCTGTGACATCGGACTAAGGAAACCTCATTCCCGGAAAACCACATTGGAGCAACAGCACTCTGGGGATATCTGCCTACCATTAAAGCTTTGCAAAAGAGCCTCAGCAAACCCTCTGGTCACAGAGGAAGGGCCTACACTCTATGGGATGCCACCTCCAGGTTTTTCATACAATCCGCACACCAGTTAGGTCAGCAGAACCACAAACGAATCCTTCAGTCACGCGGGAAGGCACTGCACCCTAACATATGCCCTCTGTAGCACTACCCAGCTGTCTCCACACAGGTAGGGCAAATGCTTTGGACACCAATAAAATGCATGCCTTCGACTAATGAAAGCCAACAGATTTTATTAGGCAAGCCCACAAACCAACGAAAAACACTGATGTAGCGTCGACAGGGCTCCGAGCCCTTTTCTAAGAACTAGAGCGTCTCGCTGTGATACGCATGTGTGAGCGCATGCAACGCAGGCTCGACCCTAATCATGCTTTGAGATGCCACTTGGAAGCCTACTTAGCAGACGATACATTAGAAGGGCCTTGAACAGGAAAATAAATTAATCTACTGGCCACCAAGGAAGGTAATGTGCTTCGTGAGATGCCATTTAAATTCCCACTGGGTCACCTGGACACCAGTCACGTTGTGCAACTGCACATTAAGATAATCCTCAGACCACCCAACAAAGACCACATTTCTAGATGGTTATGTGATCTGCTGTCCTTACATGCGGTGCCATCAGTATTCCAGTAGAACCAGACAGTCTCTTGATGTCAATGAGAAATGTACCTGACAGGAAAACAGGTGTATCTCCTCGCAGGATTCTCATGGGAAGTCACCATCTTTGTTTAACCAGATTTTGAAAAAGAATTTGGAGTCATTGGAATTACCTTGCCAGTAGACTCTTGTACAGTACATTGATGACTTATTGATTGCGTCCAGGACAAGGGATGAGTGTAAAAATGATTCAATTGTCTTACTTAATCATCTGGGAGACTTTGGTCACAACGTCTCACCTGCAAAATTGCAGTACTGTCAGAAGTATGTCAAATACTTGGGTCATCAGATTGAGAGAGGGTGGAGAAGAATCTCTTGAGAGAGAATTACAATGATTTTGCAGAGAAATCCGCCGACTTCCCAGAAGGATGTACGCATGTTTTTGGGAATGGGAGGATACTGTAGACAATGGATCCCGAATTTTGCTGAGATTACGAAACCTTTACAACAATTGACACACAAGGGAGTTACAGATCCAATTACTCTCGATGAAGATCAAATGAGGGCCTTCACTGAATTAAGAGAGAGTTTGTGCAGAGCTCCAGCGTTGGGAATGCCTGATTACACAAAGCCTTTCACATTGTTTTGTCATGGACGTGATGCCTGTTCTTTGTCTGTCTTGACACAGGTCCATGGAGGTGCTTCCTCGGTGGTAGATGAAATCTCAGGCGGTGGTTCAAGTAGGCCGGTCCTTGGACATGGAGGGATATGTAGGCGTGTGTCAGCAGCTTGAATTGACATCTTTTATCGATTGAGAGCCAGCGGAGGTCTTTCAGGTGTTGGGTGATGTGGGTCCTCTTAGGTAGGCTGAGGATGAGTTTAGCAGCTCAGTTCTGGATCGTCTGAAGCCTTTTCAAGATCTCAGTGGAGGTACTAGCATATAGTGCCTTGCCGTAATCCAGTCTGCTTGTAATGAGTGTCTGCATCGCCGTTTTCCTGGTATTGACTGGGAGACACTTAAAGACTTTGCAGAGCAGGCGCAGGGTGTGGAAGCAGGGAGAGAAGACTGTGTTGACCTGGTGTTTCATGGACAGTTTGCTGTCCAACACGATGCCAAGGTTGTGGGTGTGGTCTTTAGGAGTGGGAGTGGCTTTGAGTTCTGATGGCCACCAGGAGTTGTTCCAGAGGGAGGTGTGCCTGCTGAGGATCGGTACTTCGGTTTTGTCTGTGTTGAGCTTCAGGCAGTGGTTCGTCACCCAGGCTGAGATGCTCTTCATGCAGTTGTGGAAGTTGGTCTTTGTCTTGGAGGGGTCAGCTGAGAGCAAGAGGATGAGCTGAGTGTTGTCAGCATAGGAGACTATGTTGATGTTGTGGGATCTGATGATGTCTGCGAGTGTCATGTCATGTAGATATTGAGAGAGTGGGACTCAGGGCGGAACCTTCAGGGACGCCGCAGACTGAGTGCTTGGTTTGCTAAGTGAATGGAGGGAGACAGATTTTCTGGGTCCATCCAGAGAGAAAGGATGTTATCCACTGGAGAGCATCGTCTGTGATTCCGATCAGTCTCAGACGGAAGATGAGTGTGTGGTGGGAGACAGTGACAAAGGCTGCGGAAAGTTCAAGCAGGATCAGGGCGGCAGATTCTCCCCTGTGAAGCAGGATGCGAATATCGTCAGTTGCAGCAGGTGTTCTGTGAGCTGGAGGCTGATGGCCTTTTCCAGGACTTTGGGAGGAATGTGAGTAGAGTGATGAGACGGTAGTTCTGGAGTTTGCTGGTGTCAGTCGATTGTTTCTTGAGGGTGGGTCTTACATCTGCGTGTTTCCAGGCATCTGGAAAGCTGTTTGAGGCGATGTAGGTGTTGAGGACAGTGGTGAGCTGGAGGCTAATGTTGCCTCTTGCTAGGTTGAAAAGGTGGTGGGGGCATCGGACGGTGGGAGCTCCAGAGTGGATGAAGTTCATAAGCGTGCTTGTGTTCAATGTGGTGAGCTGTTTCCAAGTGGTGAGAGGGTGGTCAGCGACCACAGTCTGTTGGTTGGGGGTCGAAGTTTCTGTAGATGGTTTCTACCTTGTTGTGGAAGTGGTCGGCGAGTGCGCTGCAAAGCTCCTATGAGGGTGGGATCGAGTTTTTGGTGGATAGCGGGTGGGTAATCTCATTGATGATGGTGAAGTGTTCCTTGGTTTGGTGGGGGCTGGTGCTGATTTAGCGTGTCAGGGCATCCTGTGTGGCTTTGATCTATTGGTGGTAGTTGTTGAGGGCCGCTTTAAAGATGGCGTGGTCAGTGCTGTTTCTGCTGGTCCGCCGCTACCTTTAAAGTTGCTTGCATTCGCTGCTTTGAGTTAAGGGGTGTACCACCTGGCTTGTCTATTGGATCTGAGCAGTCTGGGCGGTTTGGTGGGAGTGACTAGGTCAGTGGCACCGGTGATCCAAGTGATGAAGTTCTCTACCGCCTGGTTCAGGTCTGTGGAGGCACGGAGTTGGGTGGTGTTGAGGGTGTGTTTCCACTGGTGTTGAGCGGCCTTGGTCCAGCTACGAGATGGGGCACTGTAGTTGTTGTGGGGTAAAGTGATGGTGAAATGTATGATGGAGTGGTCTGACCAGGTGACCTCCGAGGTGTGGCTGTACCTATTCTGTAACTGGATGTGAAGATGGGATCCAGTGAGTGCCATGCTGTGTGCGTGGGGTCTGTGACCCGTCGTTTGAGGCCGGTTTTGTCCATTCGTTCAAGGTCTGTGGAGTTAGTGTCCGTGGAGTCGACCAGATGGAAGTTTAGATCTCCTAGAAAGAGGAAGTGTTCAGACTACTACACAGAGAAAACTCACTACACGTTCACCATTCACAAGTTAGGGTGGAAAGTAACAAGAACAACTCCCTTCATGGAACACCTCCTGGTGGACAACCCACACTCTGCAAACCATCCACCCATACCAACCAGGTTCACGGACAAAATCACTCAGTAGAGAATGAATGACGACCGCAGACAGATGTCTGATCACATGGGGGATGCAGATAGGTGTTTGCATAACGAGTCAAGAAACCAAGTGATTGGTCAAAGCTGCCTTGCACCAATATCCCATAACTTAACATAGTGCTTAATTTGAGCCGGTAGCTTCTGATGCCAGCACCGGCACTTAATTGTCAGCACTGGCGCTCTGACAGTCTGCCACGTGGTGGTGCTGTCAGCCTAATTTAGGTATGAGCACAACCACAGCTGTTTATTAACTCAATGTACATTAACAATGACTGATACCTGCCACCCAAGCCATTCTTATAGCTTTGGGACGGAGAAGAAGGTTGCTGTGAAGTTAAAAGTGAGTGATTTGGTTCCTTAGATGCAGTCGGGTTGTATAAGGAAGGCAGAGTCCAAGTGGAGTGAGTTGAGCTGGATGGAAAGAAGCATGTGAGCCATAAAAGGCGGAGAACGGTACAAGGATCATGTGGTCTAGGTGTTGTGTTGTGAACTATGGACTTTCTGTTTCTTGTTTTCTTTGTTGGTGACGAAAGGTTGTGTGGGTTTGAGTGTTACAGACTGTGGATTGTGCATTACATATATTTGCATTTGTGAGATCTGCCATCCTTACATTTCCTCCCTGAATTCTGTGGTGCCTCTGAGAGGTCACCTGAGAAGGCATGAGTCAAAGGGTGTTGCTTTGCATTTGTATATTATCACCAGGGAAACAATTTTCTGACAGTTGCTGTAGAGGATAACCGTGCCTCATCTGAGGTGTCAAACTTGGAAATAAAGCTTTGTTCCTCTCTCTCACCGGGGAGACACCAGGCGAGGCTATCTGACTCTCTCCATCCCAGTGATAGGAGGAGAGGCTATCCTACCCTCCCTGCAAAGCAGTCACTCTTACCAGGGTGTAACTCTTAACACGGCAAAAGCAGTCACTCTTACCAGGGAGTAACTATTACCTCGGTAAAAGCAGTCATTCTTACCAGGGAGTAATTTTACCACGGTAAAAGCAGTCACTCTTACCAGGGAGTAACTATTACCTCGGTAAAAGCAGTCACTCTTACCAGGCTCGTTCACCTGCACGGTAGCAGCTGTTGCCATTCTCTGCTTCGTCCAGGAGACAGCGATGACCTGTCCTCCCATGCCAGGCAGGGAGAGGAAGTCCTGCACGCCCTTTATGGAGGCACGGAATTGCAGTTGCAGAGAGCCTGGGTTTGTCATGTGGAACACGAGGCCCGGCAGCTTAACCTGCTCACCTGGGACATATCAAGTGCCCTCACCAAAGGTTGAGTTACAGCGAGTCTAAAGTTCCATAATGGAAACAGGCGGACAAGTGCTTGGTGGGGGCCACGGAAAGCAACTCAAGGGGAATGATGTGGAAAGAATATTGAATATTACTCAACAACCAGCTGATTTTGAAATAAAAAATGTGTGCTTACCTGTAATACATCAATAAATGTAAAGAGATCGCTGTGAAAGTTACTCAAGCAGACGCATGATGATGTTTTTCAAGTTTTTCAAACACAGCCGTGAATACCCTGCGGGGGGGCAGGAGAACGAAATGCTCATTAAGGTAAGATGGTTGGGGGGGATGGGGAAGCATTTCCTTGATCAAAGGATCCATGGCACCACTGCTACAACACTACATCCTTCAGGAGATTTCCACGTTTTAAACACAAGGGACCATATTTATACTTTTTTAGCGCCGCATTCGCGTCATTTGTTTACGCAAAATCGGCGCAAACTTACAAAATACAATCGTATTTTGTAAGCTTGCGCTGCTTTTTCGTAAAAAAAATTACGCAAATGCGGCGCTAAAAAAAGTATAAATATGAGCCAAGATGTTTCCTGCACCTAAAACCTGCAGAACCACTAGACATCACGAAACAATATGCAGAATCTACAGTTACCCGGTAGAAAGTGCACGAGTCGAAGTAGCTCTGCAGAACGGCACACAGAGGGAGAATATTACTCTGCTGCAGCCCAATTTAAAATGCGGTTCAGGGTTCCTAGTAAAAAATCTGGAGCAGAATTCCGCTAAACAGTGAACATATAGTGGGCAGTATTTTTCGGTGAGAAATCTGTCTAAAACATTGGCTTAATTATGTTGAAACGTGAAAAATCTCTTAAAGACAAAGAAAAGTTCGACTAAAAAGTTAGTAAAGTTTTGCAAAAAGTTGGCAATTTAATTTAAATAGTGAGCCGGATTCCCCCCGTGCGTGGACTCGGGAAGTCTTAAGGTACACTTATGGACGGAGCGTGCTTTTTAATGCACTGATGTAAATCGGGTACTCGTACAATGCATTCTAAGCAGGACCACCTAGAGAGGGGCACCTGCGCTCAGGCAGGTCGACCCGTCAGCAGTGTGGAGAGGTGCGAGCACCCTGGTTCTTGTAAGCATGTTAATGATGAGGTGAGAGGATACCTTGATACTGGTTCCAACTCTACAGAAGACCCGCCTGCAGTGGTGACTTCTGTACTCAAGACAGGTCCGCCTGTCGGTAGTAACCCCGGTACTCGGGCAGCTGCCCTGTCACTGGTGCCTCCTGTACTTGGGCAGCTCTGTTTGTCAGTGGAGACCAGTGCTTTATTTGTACTTGTTGTTTCCGGTGCTGAGCACTGGTACTTATTTTTGAGGACCGGCAATTACTTTTCTGTCTCAAGGATTTACCGCAAGCAAACTGTACATATGGGAAAGATGGAGGAAGAGAAAAACGAAAAAGCGTCAAAATAGGAGAAAGCTCAAAGAGTGGACTGAAGGGGCAGGGAGTGGTTTTAAATAGATTAAAGAGGCCGGAGGTCGCTTCAGGATTATGCATAGGCCGCCCCCGCAGGGGGCATTGAGGGCCGGCGCCTTAACGGTCGCCTTGGCCCGGAAGGGACCGGTTAAACCGGTTTGGGGGGAGCGCGCACCAAATAGGTGCCAACGCACCCCCCCTTCCCCCCAGGAAGGTCTCAGGGGGGTTTGGCCATCCTGTGGCCACCAATTGGGGGGGTTTGCTAGTTACAAACCCCCCAATAGAATCAAAGTAGAGGGAGGGGACAGGTAAAGGGATTTAAGCAGCGCTGCCGGCTTGAAGGTCTAATCAAGACCAGGACAACGCACCCCGGCAGCGCCTGCGAAGAGAAGCATCACTCTCCCACCCCAACGAAGAAGGCATTCAGTCGCGATGTCAGAGGGACGAAAGGGCACGGAAGGTAACAAGGTTTTACCAAGAAGCGATTGGAAGACACACCCAGTAAGGGGGTGTGCGAGCAAAACCACGCACCTGGGGATGCCTTAACGGCAGGGTGTAAAGTGGCCAAGCAAGGGGAGTAAGCAGAACACGGCACTCGCAGCCCAGACCCGCCACGTCGGATGGCAGGGCATAAGGTACGCCAGGTAGCGAGTTGGGCCTAATACAAAGAACTGGAAGCTACCCCCTGAAACGACGCAAACATGGTAAAACTAACTATAATGGAGTGAGCCCCTCCAAAATCAAAGGTGGGACTGCCAATATGCGAAGGCCGAAAGGAGGCAAGAAAAATGGAGGCCAGGACTTGAAGGCCCTCCTGTAATATTTGGAAAAGATAATGTGATGTATCAAATAAGTAAGATGAATGTATTTTGCCTCAGGCACGTATATCTCACAGGGCAGGCACGATTGCCCACAATAATAAATGCGGCCAGTTATTATCCACTCTAGAAAATGTGTATAGTCTAATTCATGCATGAGGTTGGCGATAATGCAAACGCTTATTAAGAGTGGTAAATTGTCAGTCAGGACCGGCTCTGCAGTGTGACAAGTGCGGGAGTTAACGCTGTCTCAGTATTCCGTGTTCGCACCTTAAATTCCAGCAGCCGCGTGTTTAACAGGAGGCCTTTGGGCACCGGCACCTTTTTATTTACAAATTAAGCACTGGTGGAGACTACTATACTCAGGCAGGTCCCCATCAGCGGAGACTCGTGTACGAGGCAGGTCCCTATCAGCGGTGGCTCCTGTACTCAGGCAGGCCCGCGTGTCAGAGGAGGCTGTGGTTACTCACAGTGGGGCTGCGGTAGTTCCGTGTGAGTTGAGTGACGCTGCGAGAGGAGTTACTTCAGCGGTGGGTCTGGTGCTTAGGGGAGGTTGTCAGTGCTGAGTGGTAGACTGATGATAGAGTTACTTGTTGTTTGAGTATTCTGGGGAGATAAGATGACCACAGAGCTTTCTCGGTGGTGCTTCCTGCACACCAGGCAGGTGGGCACATCAGTGGTGAGGTAAGCTGGGGATACAGCTGCCTGCGTGTTGGCTCCTGCACTCTAGCCACTAGCTTGCTGCCATCCTGAACTGATCTCTGGACCACAAATAGCACCGCTGCATGGGGAACGCCGCAGACAGAAACGCACACCTCACATTCGGTGCCGCCTCTGGGAAGATTCGCAAAAGAGTATGTGGGGAGATACGCGACCCTCTCCTTTGTATTATTTAAAAACACAATCCATTCTGCACATATAAAAGTTCACGGGTAACCAGGGGCAGCGATCAGTCGACGGGCCCAGAGAAAACAATCAGGCACTGGCCGGTGCCCATCCAGCAGCAGTAAGCATACCTGAGACTCCCTTCAGCTCCTTACGCTGTGCTATAGCTCCTTGATGCGCCTCAAGGCTGCCAGTCGCTCCTTATAGCTCCCTGCTGTCGCCCAAGGCTCCGTACAGCTCCCAGTGGTTCAGAAGGAGCTCCCACCACCTCTGCCTGTGCTCCGGGACACCGACCTCCGCCTTGCTGGTCCTCGGGAGGTGCACTGCAGCGGTGTCGGGAAAGATGTGCGAGGATGCGAGCTGCAACCAGGAAGCGGACAGCCGGTCAGAGGCGGGGAGGGCTCATTTAACTATCAATAGATGCCTGCTGCCCCGAGCGCCGCGCTGAGGGGGGAGGGCGGAGGTAGAGGGGAGTGAAGCCCCCCCCCCCCATCCTCCCCTGCTTCACATACACTTCGTGTCCCATCACTTAGCACCTTGTAGCCCAGCCCCGGAGGAGGGGATGGGGAGCCGCAGCGAGGCCACGGGGAGAGGGAACAGAGGTAGTAGCATGGGGAGACGGAGATGGGATGGGAGCGAAGAGAGGCGGCGTCAAGGAGAGTATGGAGAGGCTGGGCAGGGAGGGGACAGGGAGCAGAGAGGTGGCCGTGGGTAGAGAGTGAGCACCGAGGGGACACAAAACAGGGAAAGGATGATCAGCATGGAGAGGGCGGGAGGTGGCGACAAGCAAAATGCAGAACAGGAAAGGAGGGGAAAGCACAGAGGAGATGGGAGAGGGTGGGGAGTTAGTGGCAAGAGGAAGACAGAGTAGGAAGGGAGTGGAGAGCACGGAAGGGATGGGAGGACGGGAGGGAGAGATGTCGATTATGGAGGAGAAAGAGAACAGCGAGGGGCGGACAGCATGGGAAGGAGAGTGTGGGGGGCAGGGGGTGTGTTGGGAGTGTTGGGAGTGCTGGGGCGGCCGTGGCGCTTGGGATTAGGGAGGGATGAAGAACGGGGAGGCTGGGAGGTGATAGCATAAATAGTGAGAAGAGACACGGAACGGGACAGAGGGCGGAGAGGTGACAGCGACCAGAGATAATGGACGGGGAGAGAATGAGGAGGAGTGGGGGAATGTGGGGCATGATGGTTGGGAACCGGGGTGATGGCTGGCCAGCAGGAGACGGGGAGCAAGGGGTGCTGCTGGACTCTGGGGCATGAATGTGGAGCCTGGGAAAGGGGAGATGTGGGGTCTGGGGATAATGTGGAAAACGGGGTGACTGGGAGCATTGGGGTAACGCAGTGCAGTCTACAGGGATAGGGAGTTATGATGACGGGGTAGGATGACCAGGCGTCCCGGATTTGCCTGGACAGTCCCGGGTTTTCACCAGCTGTCCCGGCAGATTCCGGTTAATTTAGCTCATGTCCTTGTTTTTAACGAAAGTCGCCTGAAAACGGAAAGAAGTGATTTTTTTGATAGTAATGTAGTTGCAGCAGGCATTACTTTAAAGGAATGCACGGGAGCGGACCGAGGAGTACCGTTACCAGGGGCGGTCTTACACACAATCAAGGTGCTCTTCCAAAGGGAGAATCTTCGTTCTGTAACGCCATACACAAGAAGCTTCTAGCACTGTCCTCTGGGGTCTCTAGGCGCACGCCTCAGGTCGCCCTGTAGTCCAGCAGACTCCTGAGCTGCCAGACTAGGGATTCTTCTGACACCTCTGCTGCCCTTGCTGTCTAAATCTCTTTTCACTGCCGTGCAGCCTCGCGTGCTCCTGCCCTAAAGCCTGTCCCGCTGGCTGTTCCATTGCCCGCCCTGCCGCTTGCCCCTGTGCTCAGGCTTCCGGCCCGCTACACCGTGCCCAGGCGCTGCAGCAACCTGCCCCTTTGCGGCATACACTTCCAATTAACTTGTCATTAAAATTTCATACCTCTCCTCTGGTTCCCTCTACATACCTCCGCCCGCCGCCATTATCTCCGCTCTGTCCCCGCGAAAGGTTGGGATATGCCTCCACCACCGCGCCCCCTCCGCCCCAGGCGACTCGGCTGTGGGATATTCCATCTGCAGGACCCTGCCTGCCCCAGGCCGGCCTCCCGCCGGGCGCTATTGTCCGGACCATGTATGGCCCTCCATCTGCTACGCGTGCCCCTTTGTCCCCACACTGCGAGTGGCGCCCGGACGGGGACCCATATGCTCCAGATGTCAATCACGGAATCCCGAGGGTCAAGGGTCAAGAGAGGTCCACCTGTGGTGGCAAAACTCACATTAGCAGTAATGACAAATCTAACGTGTTTGTTTGCGTCTGTACATTCATGTCGTAACCTATGACTACATCTGTCAACACTGCTGGTTCCTCACAGTGAAAATAAAACAGCACACAGTTAAAGCTAAGTTAAGGGGACACAACAAAACGTACAAAACACCCAAGTTCATGGTTAGGTCTGGTATCCACAATTTTCACAACAGCCATACAAATCATAGCACACATGAAATGCAATGCGGGATGCAACAGATGCAGTTGCAATGTTATAAACAAGCACACAGATCCCACTGCATATGACTTACCATTAACACTATGGATGAGTCTGCTTTTAATGTAGATTCATTGGTTTGAGTAAGTGTTGTGAATTAATGAAGTACTTTTAGGTGTTGTTACTTCCTGGTATAAACATTGGGAGAGCAAACAATACCAGTTGGTTGCGGCTCGCACAACACTGTTGTTATGCTTTCCCCATGTTTATACTAGCGAGTTGAGCTTTGCAAGGCAATCATACTGTGAGAGAATTTCAGTGTTTTTGGGGTATTGTAGCCACAACCGTGCTTAAACTGAACTCTTTGAAGTACATTTCAGTGTTTTTTTTAAACATGGACTAAGGTGTTATAACTAATCCCAACCATTGCTTGAGTATAACTGTAGTTTTTTTCAGCATTTTTTTGTTTGATGACGGACTAAATGCAACTTCTTTGAAATTAATCCCTTGCCCACTCCGGACAACCAACTGCTGCTATGTGGAATGACCACAGGCCTGCCTGCGACGGACAACTGTGGGTGGACAACCTTCACTGCGCACGACTTACAGGCAGCCAAGCAGACGCAAACATCTTTTATTTTAGTTTATATTATAATTATTAATTTCCTAGAGGGTTAACGAACCCCAATGGAGTGTTGTCGAACCCTTAGAGACTCTCGAACCCCTGTTAGCCTCCCGCTCAGATTTGCAGAACCAGTCCTTCATCAATGAACCGGAGAGGGGGCCCCACAAGTGTCCATGATCTCATTATACAGGGTTCGTGGACCTCAGAGCTGCGCTGGAGGTCCATGAGCCTTGCAGCAGAATCCACTTTAGTTTTCGCCTGAGACAATCGGTGCATGAGCTGTCACTTGCGTGATTTTTGTTAATTTAAACTTAAAGGGGGCTTTGGCCCTGAACATTACTTACTATTGGTTTGCTTTATCATAATTTTCTTGCTTCTCATTGGTGAGTGCCTGCCGGTTTCATTTCTTTCCTGCAGCATGGGCAAAAAACCGACCGACTGATTTCTTTATTAGTGTTCTTCCACTGCTCATGTTCAGTCAACAAACTTGCGACAGATCTCACCGTGAATGTACTCCGAGCAGCAAGAGAAACCGATAAAACATACAAGATATAAACGTATCAGTAGCTTCCATGAATGAGTGTACGTTTCCACGTTTTGAGCTAGGTAAACGTGTAATGTATGTGGCTTTTACCAGACGGGCTAATTCTCAGCTGGTAGCCACCTGCCCTCAGTGGGGATCTACTAAAAGACAAGATAAGCCAGTAAGGGCTGTGTCCTTACCGATACAACTGCAGAAGATGTCAATCTCACCAAGCCCGACCCAGTCTTCCATCCATGTGAGAATGACAGAACACACCTTGTTGTGTTGCTTACATCAAATACCCTCTTTAAACGCACTGTTGGCAGTGTGTGCTATCTAATTGGACAGAGTTATCGAGTTTTATTGAGTTCTTAGTAATCTGCATGACTAGAATCAGAGGATACTTCATCTGAAAGAATTTCAGTTCCAAAAGATTTCAAGGAGCCACTTAGACAAAAAAAAATCTAGTTCTCTTGGCCCAGTCCTTCATCACCAACAATAAAAGCTTTAGGACGTCCATTTTTTCTAACGAAGTCCTGTTAAGGATGTGTGATGTAATTTTTGTTGAACTCTCTTTCAAGTCAAGGAACTATGTCCTCTTTGACACCAGAGCAGCAACTTTGTAAATACAGACCGCTTATTATTACCACAACCAAAAGCCACTATCGAAGACTGTCCGTCTTTATTGGATACATCTTTATTTTAATAAGATGTATTTGCATGGTGTACTCTGAAAAGATAGATCCCACGTCTCAGGTGTTGCTAGGTATGTCTGCCCAGCACTCTTATTCATGTCAGCAGAGACTTAGAGCCGAGAAGGCTTTCCATGGCAACAAGGCACCCCCGTAGGAGCAAACCTTCATCTAACATACCATATCATACAATGCCACGCTACACCCTACCATAACATGCTCTACAAGGACAGGCCATACCATGCCATACCGTGGTGAATCCATTTTAGTTTCCCACGGGGCACAGGAGTCCACTAAGCCTTCTGCCTGCAGGCCTGTTGTCCCCCACTCACCTAGTGACCTTTTACCCACTTAGCATGCTCTGTTTTATTCCATTTATTTCATAATTTCTTTTTAGCACTTTGCAGCTGTCTGCATTTTATAAGAAATGTTTTTCTTTTGCTTAGTGTCATTCTGAGAAGGTGTTATTATCAGTGATGTACGTAGGTATTGTCATCATGTCCCTTTCTCACTTGCGTTTGACAAAAACATGATGCACACTTGTTAGGGATTGTTTATGTAACTGCAGACAGAAATCTGCCACATTATCAGTTGTTTAGGAACATACCTGTGTGAGGGATCTTACATGATCATTATAAATACACCTCACATGGACAAGGTCATTAGAGGGGTTCCTTCCAGATGTCATCTATGCTGCATGTCACTTTGCTGCAGTCCTCAGCCTTTGTGTTTCCACAGAGTCTGATCTAGAGACCCCATTCTAAGGTAACAAGGGATGGGGGCCACTTCTCACGGAGATGATACCGGCAGATTAGGCTTTATCACCCTTTGCTCTATTAGGATAGAGATTAGGTGTTCTTTATTGGGGATTTCATATCTTAGGTTTATTGCAAAATGGTGGGGATTTTCATATTCACAACTCTCATCTTCACAATTTTGCTTTTATTATCACTCATTATCCTAATCATTGCAATCCATGCATTTTACCCTAGATTGCAGACTTCTCAATAAATATATTGAAAACTCTCCTGCATCTCATTCATTGCCTAAGTGTGTATGAGGCTTACTGCTAACAGTAGAAAAGGGTAGCTTTTGTTCCACCACGACTTTCCCTGAGGGGTCTCATCTAGAGTCCATGAGTAAGGCTGCCAGAAATCACCTTTACTGTCTGAGTTTTGGTGAGGTACTGCTTGTGAGCTGGGAGGGTTGGGGTGACAATTGCGACTTGTTGTAGTAGTGGCTCAGTCACCTACAAACAGAAGTGCTGTCACCCTTAAACCAGCAGTCCAACTACAACAAGGCGCCATCAAGGATGGTGTTTTGGCACTCATTTACGGATATCCTGAGTATTTCTGTCTCACACACAGCAGGTAACCTAAGTACCATGATGCAGAGACATCCGTGGTCTTAGGGGTAATCCTCCTCACCTGAATAGGGAGCACGTATATGGGTTGTAGGTTGTTCAAATACAAAACAAATTGGATATTTACAACCTTTTTTTCTGCCAGAACTTAGCGCATAAAAATCAGGACCTGAGTGTATTCTCATTTGGCTCACAAAAACATTTTTGCCTTTTACCACAGGACTATAAGAAAAGCCCAGGGTTGCTTTCTGCCTATTCTATACCATACAATGGCAGGCTATTCCATACCATACAATGGCAGGCCATACTGTAACATATCATACTGTGCCATGCCATACCATACCCTACCATACCATGAAAGGCCATAACATACTATACAAAGACCACACAATACCATATCACTCTACAACATACCATACTATACTACGCAGTGACGGATCATACCATACCATAGCTTCCCATCACACGAGAGGCCATATCATATCATCCCATACAATGACTGGCCATACAATACCATACCGCATTATACAATGCCAGGGTATATCATACTATACAATGACAGGCCATACCATACCTTAATATACTCTACAGCAGGTAATACCATATGATGCCATACTATACCATAGCATTCCATCCTATACAAAGACAGGCCATACCATACAGTACAAAGACAGGCCATGCCATACCATTAACATAAACCAAAAAGCCATACCATACTATGCAATGACAGGCCACATCATACCACACCATACAATGACAGGCCATACCATATTATACAACACAGCGACAGGCCATACCATACAATTCCATACAATACAATGACAGGCCATACCATACTATATCATACCATCACAAGACATACCATACAATACAGTAACAGGCCATACCATACCGTACCATACCATGCAATACCATACCATACCATACAGTACAACAACAGGTCATACTATACCATATGGCAGGCCATACAATATCAAACTATACAATTAAGTCACCTTTGACTTCCCTTTTACCCACCCCTGAACCCCTGAACACTCAAGTCACCCCACCTCCCTTTACCTCCACATCCAGAACCCAACCTCACACTTCAGCTGCCCCCACCCAACTCTAAGTGCACAGATTATTCACAGCACCTGTACTCCCAGCACACAAAGGATATGGCCTTCCACCATGCCAGTGATCTCTGATTACAGGCCCTGAACGTTTAGGACCTCCTCCACCCCCAAAACCTCACTGGGCACTGCCTTTGGCCACACACATAAAGCTCTGCATCCAAATTCTGTAATCAGGCCCCATGCTCACCACCCCTTTTACTAAAAGTGCTAGCTTATTTATTTCTAGAGCACACTCACACCCATTGACATAATGACACTAGGATATAGCCATGGACACAGCCGAGACAAAGAAAAGAAGGGTGAAGGAGAAGGTCCAAAGAACATATAAGTCTTCTGCGCTTTTTTCGAAACATAAAATTAGTTGTGGGGTGTTTAGTTTCAGAGGCAAATTTTTCCATAGGGAAGTACCCAGAATTCTGAAAGGAACGAACACTCAAGAGGTCAAAACGGTCTGAGGGCACCCAAAAAAGCATCTCAATCTCAAGGACCTGCTACAGCATATTGGATCACTATCAAAAAGATCTGCTTTGGGCTGGTGTTCTAAAATGCACAATCCATCATGTTGAGAAATTTGAAACAAAGTCTCTGCTTCACCAGAAGGCAGTGAAGGAAACAGGAAGCATCAGACACTTGACTACATTCCCAAAGTCCAGAAACAAGCTAAACCGCAATGTTTTAAATATGCTGCAGCTTTGCTATATGGTAACTGGGCAGACACAGGTAGAGAGCATTCTCATTATCAAAGTGGGAGAAGGCAGCAACACTGAAAACTCTTGCTGTCCTGTGTTACTGTGGGAAGGAACAGGAGAATGTTCTTCAAAGTGTTCAACAGAACAAGATGCACTGTGAAAATGTTATCAACTTCGATGCCCAATGATAGGTCTATGTCCAGCCGGAAAGCCAGATTTCCCACACATCTGTCCGGAGAACGGAATGCTACCTAAAGAGGATGGACAAAAGGCATCCAACAACATCATGGAGGTTCCTACGGAGATCAAAAACTCCCTCTTGTCTCCCCTGAGCCTAAGAAGAAGCTGCCATCCAGCTGTGGGGAGGAAGTTCTTAAGGGGCATTGCAAAGGCGTTCATCCCGCATCAAACTTAATAAAAAATGATGGCTGCCAAAATAGGACAACACTTGGAAAACTGAAGCTGCGCATAAGTTCACACACGGCTGGGAATAGATGTTATAATGAACTGGTGCAAGAGCAGACCTTGAGGAACTCTGCACTTCAGAATCCGCTCTTTAGTGCAATGGAGCAGGGAGAATGACTGGCTGGAGCCTAAAAGAAATTAAATGAACAAGTCCATTGCTGCTTCCCTAAGACCATCCTCTTTCAGGCAGATGACAAGGATAGTGGTCTACTGTGTCAAAGGTCGCAGACAAATACAATAACAGGAGACTGGCAGGGTGTCCTGCAACTCGGGCAATGCATCTTGAATCCACGGTGACTCCTAAAGCAGTCTCGCAACTATGGGCAGAGAGGAATCCTGTGCGTGAACGGTCAAGACAACCAGTAATTGCCGGTCTGCTTGCAGCCACTTGGCTAAGAACTGTTTCATGATTACCTCCAAGGCTGGCAAAAGAACCACTCTGCGCATATTACAATCGATCACACGTGACTGCCAGTTCCTGTTCTGAGTGGTCTAGCACTCATTGGAGCTTAACGGATGTCCTTGATGATGTCATATCATCCGTGGGACCATGTATGAGGGTATGATCAGTGCGGGGGCGCGAAGTGGGGGAAGGGCAGCTTTTCAGTTTTTATTTATTTCTACAGAAAGATACAGAGAGAAAATTGTCTTTTTCTGCCTGTACTTTTTTGGGAAAGTGGAAAAATACAGATAACTGGGATTCTTGAGAGATTCTCCATGTCGTCATTCAATTCCAGACCAATAATTCTGCAGATTGACAGCATAGGGAGTCTTTGAGATTTCCTTAAATGATTCCATATCTCAAAATTTGTTTGTGTTATAAATGCTAATATTTTCATTTAGGTGCATGGTATGAAGGTAGACATGGAGTGGAAAACTACAGAAGGCCAAAATTTCACCACAGGGCAATCACTGACGAAGCACGAATCAGTGGCCCCCCCTCAGTGGAAGGTGCCAGAACCACTGAAGTGTAGAGGCGCTTTTAAAATAAAATGTTCTTATGTTAGTGAAGAACCAGAACCTCACCTTAACAAAGTGAACCTTTTGACGTATTGAACGAAAGGAGATTCTTTTCCCCAGACCAAAGTAATAAACCTCTGACCATGCACCCTAGAAACTGGAATCAGTTCAGCTTTCAAAGTTTTTGGTCTGGGACAGTGGGCCCTTAGATACCGGATGTGTGCTTTAGCCACGTGCTTCGACAAGTCCTGTTTTTCCGCTGTCTATGTAGCGCAGCTTTTGGCCATGTGCAACTGGCCCTCGGCGCAGGTCGCTCCCAGTCGCCCTCACCTCATTACCCATAGCAGCAGAGAGACTATATTTCGCTGCCAGCAAAATGCGTCATAGTATTAAAGAAGTAGCGGACCAAAAGACTGCTTCATATAGTCACTGAAAAAAAATACATTTAAAAGTCAATTATGGTTCAGCTAATGCAAATCTGAAATACGGAGAATTTCGCCAGTTATTATATGCATCGCACACCATTACTCACACAGGCTGCCAGGTTTTGCTGTTGGTAGTCATCTTTTTTTGTCCTACACCATTGGCATAGTGGTGCATTGAGCATGGTGGGCGATGTGAGATAAGTTAGCGTTGCTAATCATAACTGGAAAATTCCCGTGGGTTCTTTTGGGGGGTTGAATTCGCTGACCTATAGCTAACCATTAAATGTATTTTTTTAGCACATTTTTATGTTTCTTTACGATGCACTCCATTCACCTGCCATGTGCTCACTAGGAGTTGCCCACAGCCTGAGGTCAAGCTCAGCAGGAGTTGGCCACAAGGTTTGACCTTCAGCCAGGTTTCCAGCATTAATTTGTGCAACCCACCATAGTATTCTCTGTACCACAGATTTTTTTTTTTATAAAACAAATTCACAATCTGTATGAAAATCACAATTTACAAAATGGCGCCTTTTCATAGCTACACAATTTTGTCCAAATTATTATGATTTTCATCGTGATTTTACTGTAGCAAACTCAGGTTTTTATCTTTTTTTTGTTGTCCCCATTTTGCACGCCTCTAAGTGGTCGAGCTTTTGCCTGGGGTTAGGAAAGTGCCATAGTGCACCCCGGCTGCAAAGAAAATACTTTTCTACAGTGCTAAAATTATAACTTTGTTTAACATCACCATTTTCAAGATAGAGGAATAAAACATTTTAATTCCCTTCATCAATCACTTTTATTAAAAGATTAAAATGCGGCTGTCAGAAATCACAATTTTAGACAGCCAAGGTATACAAATGTGTAAACTGTTTCGTGCCCATGAAGCATCTTTTTCAAACACTATTATCTCTAAAACTACTGAACGTATTTACACCAAATCACAAAGGGCACCTTTTCTGAGTAAAGATCTATTTTCAAGCTGTCGGCCATAAACGTTTATAGCCTTTTTTGCTATCGCTGAGAGCTAAAATGGAAAAACACATCTTTTTAGACCCTCTTCTTAACCTGTTATTCTCAACATGTAACTGCAAGAAAAGGGCCATGTGGACCTTCGTGTTATCATGCACAGGAGCGCCGCGGGAGGACAGAAACGCGGTTCTCCACTTTTCTGAGCTGAAGTGAGCTATATACTTGATATACTGAGCAGAAAGGCATAAAAGTTTGATAGATAATATAAGAGCCCTGATGAAGTCTTTGAGAATATTTGTCTCATAGGACGAAACACGTGTTGGCTGTTGTTGAATTGTGGATATTGGTTTCCAAGAATGGTTATTGTTGCTCTAATGGACTTTGCATCTCAAGATTAAATTGAACCTTTGCCTACTATCCCAGTCCGACTTATAATTGATGGCTTACCAAGTCTTGACACATATGGAGGACTGAACTTTATTCATGAGTGCCCTGACATCTGTATGTCGTTGTTTGGTTTCTTTCGGAAGCATTGGAGGAGGGAGGAAGATCCTCCTGCCAGGAGCACCGTGCATTTAAGAGTATACTAAGTTTAATTGGTGATTGACTGTGAGCGCTGTTTCCTATGACTTTCTTCCTTTTCGTTAATCTTGTTTTTTTAGCTGCATGTGTTAAGAGTGCCACAATTTGTGTAGATATCTCCATGGCACAAATGTTAAGGGCACATCAAATGCCTTTTAAGTGGAAAAGGTGGCAGAACCAGAGCTAAACTGGTAACTGTTGTTGTGAAACACATATATTAACCAGGAGGTGATAGCATTTATGGTTAGGGCATGAAGAGATTACCGTTTAGAGATATCAGGATTCGAATCCGATTAGACGTAGGACCTTTCTTTACAATTTGCAAACTGAAATGGTCTGATTGGCTGGCCGTAAGTCTGAAAACAATGGTGGCACACTGGGACTCCCTACATTCATCACACATTATCAGGAGCCAAAGCAGATTCTGACCTTCGATGGAAGGCTCAAAATCGAATTGGGAAGGCACCTGGACTTTAAGTAGCACCGCAAGGCCATGCCATTGGTGGAATGTGCCAAACAAATGCTTCTACCACAACCTAACCAAAGCAACTTAATAAAATGAATGATGTAATTCATCAACAAATGACATCCTTTTTGGTATTGCTACTTATGTACTTGCCAATTTTTATTCAAGCATCAGTGGATGATGTAAGAAGGTAAGCAATACAGTGCGCTAACCTCGACTATAATGCTCCCACACAGCTAACTAGTATTTAACTATTTAACAAAAACCCTGTACTGAACAAGTAGGTGCACCCAACACAAAAGAAAAATGTAATATACCTGGATATCATCAAGCTCCAACACCACAAACCATTGAGACACAAGGAATATAGCTTCCAATACAATACATTAGCCAGACCTCTACACACACAATGAAAGCAGGACAGACATGCCATATTATTGGGTATCACCATGCTCACAACTGCACCGATCAATAGGAATCAAATCCACAATGGCATACCCTTACTATATCCTATGGGAATAGTGTACGACAATAATATCACAGCCACACTAATTCAACCAGAGAACTTAATTACTCTTAGCATGGGAATTTTATATATATATATTTCTGCCCTACATGACCCAACTGCAAGTTAATCTGATATCCTGACTTTAATTTGGCCTGAGCACACAAATGAAATCCTGCATGCGAGCTGCAGGCCTAGGTTAAAAATCTCACTGAGGCCCAGATCCTGGGTTTTGGCGGGATGCCAAAGCGCACCTTGGCTGAACACAAGTCTACCGCCTGTGCACTTGGCCATGTACAGAGAGTAGTGGTGGCAGCATGCCATGTTTTTAGTGGCCAGTGGCTGGGCAAGGGTTTTAACCTGTTGATGGACATGAGTATGATTACTAGAGGCGCACTCAAGTAAAGTTACACTTGTGTGATCACCAGACCCTGCACTGACATCCCGGTCTGAATTAGAGGGTGTCTGCATAAATGGAGTATGGTAGCAATCAATCAATCAAGGGTCTTGTAGACACCATAAGGTCTGCAAGTCAGTATGTATGCTAGTGATATTAATTTTGGATTGTCCCTGTTCTGAAATGACTCATGATGGAGGTTGTGAAACAATCACCATCAGTGGAAGTGTATTGCTTGCTTTTCTGAAGAGGAGATGCAACTCTAGGCACAGAAGGGTGGAAGGATGGAAATGGGACTGCCTTTAGAAATTCTATGTGGCCTTTCTAGAAATTACTGATTCGTCCTTAATTAGTACTGCGATTTGGTTAATGATGGGGAAATGGCGCTGAGGCAGCATAAAGAGTTGCTAGGGGTGAGTTTCTTTGTGATTCTGGGTGTTTTTTCACCTTTATGTTGCTCATTCTGGAATGCTAATGGTGGCCAGGTGCAGAACGTCCTACTTATGCCTGTTTGGAGCCCTCATTTCCACTACTTGCTGGGAGGTGTCAACACCTTGCCCAAAGTCTGAAAATACCAAATAAAAGTGTCCCAAACTTGACCACTTTTTTACAGTTCAAGCTGTGTTACTACAGAGAAGAGGAGCCACTGTGTTCTAAGATTGGCATCACTGATAGCGAGTCTTCCGAAGGTGGGAGGACATTGCCTTGTTTCCGCAAGCCTTACAGGAATAATCTGTCTGTTTGCCAGTGACCTAGGAGTCTGCCTGCTTGTGGAGGAGAACCTATCTGCTGGGCCAGGATAGAGGAGCAACCCAGAGGGCCAGGTGAAATGTGAGAGAGTGCTGAGAAGACCCATTAAGTGCCTAGTGGGTCCCTGGCCTCCTGGACTGACTGTAGACTCAAGTCCAGCAGAGAAGAGGTCATGTCGGTGTCAAACACAAAGTAAAGATTGCCCGATTAGGAGATCTTCATGAGAAAAATTTAACTGTCCTAAACTGATTCTACCTTTGTTGCGCTTAAATGATTACACCAGAACCACAAACTGAAAGAAGATCTGTCCACTGCAACTGCCGAAAGATTGCAACAGGTGTTCTCATGGATTTACCTCCATGCCAGCTGGCTGACAGCAGACAGAAAGAGGTGGGGTTGTCTAATCAAGACCTACTAAGCACAACAGCTCACCCTGTAGTATGTCCACTGGCACTCTTGAGCGTGGTAATCCAACGTGCACACCACAACAGGCAATTCCATATGCCTGAAGACACTGCCTCTGGACTTTTGACTAAGAAAGTTTGTTAGGACCATTCATCTAATACAGCTATTCCTACACAAGAACTGTATAGTCACTTGCTACGAAGCGACCTATAAGTCACAGAATGGTAAGAAGCTGCTCTGCTGAAACAAAGCGAGCCTGATCATGATCTTTGATCAATGCTTTCATTCTGTAGGGAAGCCCAATAGAACATCTTTCTAGTGTTGCTTCTTCTGGTTATACTGCATTAAGTTCTACTGTGTTTAAAATGTGTATCTTTTTCTAATATACAAGAATTGGGATGGACATAACATTATAGCAACTATTGTGTGATTGCTTGGGTTCAGAATCTCTACCTCCACATCTTTGACTGTTTGGATGTACTTGCCCCAGTTTGCAGGGCCATTTGCAGGCAGACCATAAGAAACCAGGGGCAAATTACCTTAATCACCATGGTTGGGTTCAAGTAATCCCTGTCTGCTTTTTGCTACCTCTGCCTCTCCACTCCCAAAATAAGGTGTGACAATGGAAAAGTAAGAATTGGAAAGTAGATGCAGCAGTAAGAATAGTACTTTTATACTTACCATGTCAATATAATTACCTGTTGTGAAAGCAAGATCACTGTAGGTCCATATTTATTGACCTCTATGTGCTCATACATGTAGCACTCTACAATTCACAGTAGAGAGAACACTACGTATATATACACACACATAAACATTATATAGGACCTGATTTAGATCTTGGGTGTAACGGTCCAGCTGTCGATTTTTTGTTGAAAAATTAATATGCCGGCTTGGCAGTCCACCTGCCCGATTTAGATGTTGGCAGTTCCACAGTCAAAATAACGTCTGCGTCTCGCTGTCTCAGCCAGCAATACTCATCCACCATGATGGTGCCACTGGAAACGTTGGCTGGAGGCAGGACCCCAGTCTTTTGGAACACCAAGCAGATTTGTATGTGCCTTACCGCCAAGCCAACTGTAGCCATCCGACCTCCACACCTGATTTGGTGGATTGGTGAGGAAATGAGGAACAAACTTACCTTTTTTCCTGATTCCACTTCCATTTTCAACTGGACAAGACCTTCGGTCACTGCTGCCAATGGATCACAGAGGAACCCCCGCCCCCACTCCCCCCACCACCGCCATACTCAAAGGTAGGGAACCTGCATTGCCTCTGTACGGTGTGGGGTTACTGCATATGGGCTCGGGACCACTGCAGTCATATCCATATCACATTATTTTCTTTGATTTACTGTGACATGCATATTTCGGGAACATACTGGTGTCAGACATGGATGTGGACACGCTGGTACAAGACACATCGCACACATACACAAGTGTCATTATGGTGTATGTATTCATTGCCAAATGAATGCTGGCACCACAATAAAGTCACAAATGCACTTGTCAACTAAGTCCATGTGTGCACTTTGCAAGGGGATATGTACCTGTTTTGGTGTGCTACCAGTTGTGTAAGTGAGTCAAAACGTGTATGTGTGTGTGCAACTGGATTGGCTGGGTGAGGTGTAGTGTGTGATGTGGTTGTGACTGATTGTGTGCCACTTACATGTGGGTCTGCTGTTGTGTATGTTTGGTTGTGTATTGTGTTGCAGTGTGCGACATTCAGATGAGTGTGGTTGTTGTGTGGTGGTCATTGTCATGATGTGTGTAGTTGTGATACAGTGTGAGTGCGTTTGTGTAGGTGAGTGTGTAGTTGTGTTGGCTGTGGTCGTGTTGTGTGTGGGTGTAGTGTTCCTAGTGTGTGTATGTTGTATCATGGATGTAGGGCAATGTGTGTCTTCAGCATGTACATGTGTTGTGGTGGACTGGCAATGGCTACTAGTGAGTATGTAGTGTGTTGGGTAGTGTGATGTGTAGGGGGACACACAAGGCTAAGGTACAGTGTGTGTGTCAGTTACTTCTCTCCTATTGCCACTGCCATTGTTCAATATCCATTGGGTCCCGCTCTGTCCTCCCTCCGTCAGCAATCAGCCGGCAGTACACCACCTGTAGGACTGTAACAAACAAGTTACTTACCTTCGCTAATGTTTTTTCTGGTGGATACAGTAGGTACCTGTGGATTCCTCACCTTATGAATTCTCTCTATGCGCCAGCATTCGATGGAACCTTTCTTCCCAGTTATTCACGTTGACAAGGACGTCACAATTGCACAGCTCTGCATGCGACTCCGTCTGACATCATTGTGGCAATAAGAAGTCCTCGTCAGTGTGCTGACATCAGTTTCACCATTTTTTACATGCCTTTGAGGCAAACGGGTGAAAAACAACTTCACAAGTACAATATATATACCAATCCAAATACAAATATAAACAACAATATTTTAAAATTAGATTCATATATAATAAAAGAAGTCTTGGTATGACCAGACAGGCAATGGGGAGGCGGGTGGGACTGTGAGGAATCCACAGGTAGCCACTGTATCCACCACAAAACGCATTACCTAAGGTAAGTAACTTGTTCTTCTGATGGATACAACTACCTGTGGATTCCTCACCTTATGAATAGAGTCCCAAAGCAGTCCCGCACTCAGAGGTGGGTGCCTGGTCGGTCACACCTAGAAATCCTGCAACACAGAACATGCAAAATAGCCGCCCCTCCTAAATTCTGAATCCAAGCTATAATGTTTCGCGAAAGTGTGGAGGGAAGTCCAAGTTGCTGCCTTACAAACATCCACAACTAGAACACCTCTAGCCAAGGCCGAAGTGGCCGACTTAGCCCTGGTGGAATGGGCCTTAATACCCTCAGGAGGAACCTTCTTTGTCAATGAATAACAAATCTTTATGCAAAGAATGACCCACATGGAAAGGGTTCTCTTGTGGACAGCTTTGCCCTTCATCTTGCCCACATATCCAACAAAGAGTTGATCATCAATACGAAAGTCTTTTGTCTTTTCAATGTAAAAACTCAAAGCCCTTCTTGCATCTAGGCGACAAAGTCTTTCCTCCTCCTTTGAAGGATGGGGAGGAGGGTAAACGGAAGGCAGCGTTATAGATTGCCCCATATGAAAGGGAGTAACAACCTTGGGAAGGAAAGCCGCCCTGGTTCTCAGCGCCACCTTGTCAGCATGAAAGGAGGTAAAAGGAGGTTTCACACTAAGAGCCTGGAGCTTACTTACACATGATGGCTGTAAGAATTTTTTTTTTCAAAACAAAAAATCTCAACGGGCAAGAATACATAGGCTCAAACAGTGAACCCATTAAAAAAGTAACAACTAAAGTCAAATCCCACTGAGGCATGAGAAATGGAGTGGGAGGAAAATTGTTAGTCAGGCCTCTCAAAAACCTAACAACTATAGGAGACTTGAATAAGGAAGGTTGATCAGGAAAGCACAGAAAGGCCGACAGCACCGATAAATAACCCTTCACAGTCGCAACGGCACAACCGTTCTGCGCCAAGGAAAGGGCAACACATCAGACAAATGAGCCTTTGAGGAATCAATTTGCCTCTCTCCAAACCAAGCTACAAATTTTGCCCATCTGTTGGCATAGACAGATTTGATCGAGGGTCGCCTGGTCGATAAGATAATATCCACCACTTCTGGAGGGAGAGAAAAAGAACTCAGATTGCCCGTTCAATCTCCAAGCATATAGGTGCAGGCTCTGGAGGTGGGGGTGTAGAACCTGCCCCTGGGACTGCTAGAGGAGGTCTGCCCTGTAGTTGAAGAAGGTCTGAGTAACACACCCTTCTTGGCCAATCCGGAGCTATTAAAATAACTTGTGCCCGAATCTTCCTCAGAACCTTAGGAACCAAGGGTATGGGGGCAAATACGTAAAGTAACTGGTCGCACCAAGACATCTGAAACGTGTCCCCCAATGCTTCTTGCACCGGATACTGGAGGCTGTAGAACGACGAGCAGTGCGCGTTCTCCCGTGTGGCTAACAGGTCTATTTGTGGAAAACCCCACATCCGGAAGATGTGAAGAACCAGGTCTGGATGGAGACAGCACTCGTGATCGACCGAGAAATACAGACTGAGACTGTCCGCATGTACGTTGAGAACTCCGGCCAGATGGTTTGCTACTATGCAAATCCGATAGTCCTCTGCCCAGGACCAGAGCTGCAGAGACTCTCTGCAGAGAAGGTATAACCCCACTCCTCCCTGCTTGTTGATGTACCACGTCGCGGTAGTGTTGTCCATCAAGACTTGAACTGACTGACCATGAAGGGATGGGAGGAAGGCCTTGAGAGCCAGACGTATCACCCGTAACTCTAACAGATTGATGTGAAACATCTGTTCCACTGGAGACCAACGACCTTTGATCTCCAGGCCCCAGATGAGCTCCCCACCCTAGAGTGGGAGCATCCATTATGACCGTGGCCACCGGAGGTGGTAGACAAAACGGCCTTCCTTGGGAAAGGTTACACTCCACAGCCCACCATTGTAGATCTGTTGCAGTGTCTCTGGAGACCGTTATCGACTCTTCGAGATTCCTTTTGTGTTGAAACTGTTGCTTGCGGAGGCACCATTGGAGAGCCCTCATGTGCCAACGTGCATGAGTGACCAACAGAATGCAAGAAGCGAACAGACCGAGCAGACGGAGGATAGGCCCGATTCAATGTGGTATCCAGTACTGCCCCTATGAACAGGAGGTGCTCGGAGGGCTCCAAGTGAGTCTTGGGCACGTTTACCATAAAGCCCAGGTTGAACAACAACCTTGTTGTCAATTGCAAGTGATGCACCACAAGCTCTGGGGACTTGGCTTTTATCCGCCAATCGTCCAGGTAAGGAAATACAGATATTCCCTTCCTTCTGAGGTCCACTGCTACCACCGCCATCCCCTTTGTGAAGACCCAAGGTGCGGAAGTAAGGCCAAAAGGAAGGACCGTAAACTGGTAGTGTTGCAACCCTACCACGAACCGGAGATACTTCCTGTGCAACTTCAGAATGGGGATATGAAAATAAGCATCCTGCAAGTCGACAGACACCATCCAGTCTTCCTTGTTCAACGCCAGAAGCACCTGTGCTAGAGTTAGCATTTTGAATTTCTCCTGTTTGAGGAACCAATTCAAAATCCTCAGATCCAGGATAGGCCTCAATCGACCATCCTTCTTGGGAATCAGGAAATATCTTGAATAGCATCCCTGATCCCTTTCCTGCTCTGGAACCAACTCCACTGCACCCTTTAACAAAAGGACTTGCACCTCCTGCTGAAGCAACAGGAGATGATGATCTGAACAAAACGAATGACGGGGAGGGATGGGAGAGGAAAACTCCCAAAAAGGAAGGGCATAACCTTTCCTCACAATATTTAGTACCCAAGAGTCCGATGTGACTAACTCCCACTCATTGAGAAAATGAAATATCCTGCCCCCTACGGGAGAAGCATGATCCAAGATGGATAGAAAACTTTCCTTGTTGGGCTCCCCCAGAGGACGAGGATGAGGCAGGATGCTGCTGGGCGGCCTAACCCTCCCCCACCCTCAAAAAGACCTATAGAGAGAGTTGGCAGGCTGTTGAGTGCTGGACTGTGGCCTTCCAGAATAAGAGGTCCACGGCCAAACCCCCTAAACCTCCGAAAGGACTTACAGGGTGTAGATGCTGATGCATGTAGCCCCAAGGATCTTGCTGTAGCCCTGCTGTCTTTAAAACGTTCCAAAGCAGAGTTGGCCTTGGACCCAAACAACTTTTCGCCATCAAACGGACGGTCCAACAAAGTTGTTTGAATGTCTGTGGAAAAGCCAGATGACCTAAGCCACGCATGCCTCCTAGTCGCAACGGAAGTGCCCATTGCCCTGGCCACTGAATCCGCTGTATCCAGACCTAACTGGATAATCTGTTTGGCCGCCGCTTGAGTGTCCAGAAGGAGCTCATCAAACTGTCCTTGCACATCTTGAGGCAAGCCCGGCACCACAGCTCTTGCCATGTCCATCAGGGCATGAACATACCTCTCCAGCACACAGGTAGCATTGACCGATTTCAGGGCCATACTACATGAGGAGAAACTTTTCTTGGCTGCTTGCTCCATTTTCTTGGACTCCTTTTTCGATGGAGTAGCAGGAAACGAGCCAGGTGCAGATCGGGCAGAACAAGAAGCTTGGAACACCAAGCTCTCATGAGTCGGATGTTGAAATAAACATTGAGGATCACCAGGAGCAACCCTGTACCTCCTAGCCACTGTCCTGGAAAGCGCTGGAGTTGTGACAGGTTTTCTCCAAATGACTAAAATAGGCTCAGTAAGAGCATCATTAAAAGGGAGTAGGGGCTTTGCAGAAGTAGAGGAAGGATGCAACACCTCCGTCAAGATGTTTGTCTTCACTTCTGAAGCTGGTAACGGAAGTTCCAAAAATTCTGCAGCCTTTCTTATGACAGTGTGATAGGATGCTGCCTCCTCTGTAAATTCACCTGGGGATGAAAGATCCCACTCAGGGGAGGTATCCAGTCCACTTGCAGAGTCCAGACCCTGAAACTCCACCATAGGCTCAGGAATCAGTCCTTCCTCTAACAACTGTTGCTGGTATTCCTGCTCCTCCAAAAGCCTAAAGGCTCTCCTCCTTGATCTCAATCTGGCCTCCAATCTCAGCGTCGACAGAGTTAGCCGACGTCGACGGCTTCAAGGCAGATGGACGTGGTGGGGGAGATGGTGGAGATACACTGCTACCCAACCGGGACCCATCGGACGCCGGTACTGGCACCGTCGGAACTATCATCTGAGGCAACAACGTCATCGGCGCCGAACCAGCGCTCTCAGCCAGATAGAAGGGCACAAACAGAGCCAGCTTGTACGGCGCCGGCAAACCCAAAGAGAACTCTAATGGACCCGTGGGACCAGCCGGTGCACCAGAAGGGGCCATAGCCTTGTTGAAAATGCTAAACATAGCATTAAGGAAAGCCGCCGGATCCGCTCCCGGAGTTGGGAAGGCAGGAAACCTCTGCTCATCTTGAGGCTCTTGGGTTGGATCCGAAACTTGCGCCACAGGCTCCTGAGCCAACACGGGTAAAAAGTAAGTCAGAGGACTCGCCGGGGACTCAATGACCTCAATCAGTGATGGCGCCGGAGAAGCCTGTGGCCTCTGAGGCTGGGGAGTAATAGTTGGACTGACCTCCTATGCCGTAAAGCGTCGTCTCGGAGGGCACCGAGACCGATCTCTGGAAGAACGGCATCGAGAGTCGTGCCGGTGCCGCTTCTTATGAGATCTTGAGGACTTGTGAGAAGAGTCCTTTGCCTTAGATCTTCGATGACCCTTGTCTCCCCTCTTAGCTTTTGCTAAGAAGAGCTTAGCCTCTCTTTCTTAATAGGCCTTTGGGTTCATCCTCTGGCAAGACACGCACCCCTCCACGTCGTGGTCCAAACTTAGATACCACAAGCAGCATTCATGAGGGTCTGTGACTGACATACAACCCCCGCACTCACGACAAGGCTTAAAACCTGATTTCTTTGGCGGAGACATTGTAACAAGTACATCAAGACACATTTCGAAACAGTAGCTGTTCGAGAGCCAGGTAAAAAAACATTAGCATCGAAGGCGCCGAAAAAAGGGAACTGACATCAGCACCCCGGCGAAGACTTCTTATTGCCACGATGACGTCAGACAGAGTCGCCTGCGGAGCCATGCAATTGTGACGTCCTCATCGCCGTGAAGAGCTGCGAAGAAAGTTTCCGTTGAATGCTGGCGCATTGAGGAATCCCCAGGTAGTTATGTCCATCAGAAATCTAAATATGGCCGACAGGACGCCCGTCAGCCTGCCAGATGGGAAGAGCACTCCATCGTGGCAGTCGGCGGCTCAGCTGCAATACTTCTACATACATCCGTCAGAACATCGTCTGCTTGAAGGAGTACTCGGGACAGTCGCCACAGCAGACTGCCAGTAATACTGTCACAATCTAAATCAGGCCCATCGTTGGTATCCCCATTTTCAGAACAACACATCTGCTTGAGAAGCTACATGCTAATCAACATCAGAATAAACTAGACAGAAATCCTTTAAAAAATCCAGCATAGTCAAAATAAGTCAAGAAATATCGACGGTGCTTCCACATTAGCACCCCTGTCATTCATCTCACTCTCACACTGAATGAAGGACAAAATGCATACTAAATAAACAAAACTCCATCCAATCAACTTCATAAGTTCTCCAGAAACACTCATCACACACTATAAATTGCAATAACAATGATCAAGGGCCTGATTTAGATATTGCTAATAACTGTTCCGCCGTCGGTTTTCTGTTGGAAAACCCATCCGCTGCCTTGGCAGTCCGCCCCCTATATTTATATGTTGGCGAAAAACTGCCTGAGTCCCACTGACTTCACCAGGAATCTCCACCCGCGTTGACGGCACCATTGGAAATACTGGTTGGCGGCGGAACTCCACTGTTCCCACCAAGCCAATCACAAAGGCCCTCATTCTCACCTTGGCGGGCGGCGGAGGCCGCCCGCCAAAGTCCCGCCGTCAGGTTACCGTTCCGCGGTCGAAAGACCGGGGCGGTAATTCTGACTTTCCCGCTGGGCTGGCGGGCGGTCGCCTTCAGACCGCCAGCCAGCCCAGCGGGAAAGAGGCTTCCACGATGAAGCCGGCTCGGAATCGAGCCGGCGGAGTGGAAGCTGTGCGACGGGTGCAGTTGCACCCGTCGCGTATTTCACTGTCTGCGCAGCAGACAGTGAAATACATGTAGGGGCCCTCTTACGGGGGCCCCTGCAATGCCCATGCCAGTGGCATGGGCACTGCAGGGGCCCCCAGGGGCCCCGCGACCCCCCCTACCGCCATCCGGATCTCGGCGGTCCGACCGCCGGGATCTGGATGGCGGTAGGGGGGGTCGGAATCCCCGCGGCGGTGCAGCAAGCTGCGCCGCCGCGGAGGATTCAATGGGGCCGCGGTACACTGGCGGGACCCCGCCAGTGGTGCCGGTCCGACCGCGGCTTTACCGCCGCGGTCGGAATCCCAATTGGAGCACCGCCGGCCTGTCGGCGGTGCTCCCGCGGTCCTCCGCCCTGGCGGTCAAAGACCGCCAGGGTCAGAATGACCACCAAAGTGTCTTCCTGCCAAGCCAACTGTGGCGGTGTTACCTCCACTCCTGTGTTGGCGGATTGGAACGGAAATGAGGTAAATATCACCTTTCTGCCCATTTCCACTTCGTTTTTCAACTGCACCGACTCAACAAGACCTGCCATTGCTGCTGCCACTAGACCATGGAGGACACACAACGCTGTCGTCACTGGACTCGCAGCATTCTGGATTACTTGTGTACGTTGTCTGGTCACTTCACATTCACATGACCAGTGCAGTGATATACATGTTACAGTAATGTTTTAAAAAGCAACCTGTGACATGCATATGCCTGTAAAACATCGGTGTCAGACATTAATGGAAACACCAGTAGATTCCAAAAATTTATGACATACACAATTTTTATTTTGGTGTAAGTATTCATTACCAAATGACTGCCTGCACCAAAAGTAAAAAAAAATCACAATTCTAAACTATGTCGATTTGTGCACTTTGGAATGGGACCTGTAAGTGTAATATAGTGCTTCCAATTGTGAATGTAAGTCACTACATGTACGTCACTGAAACAATAATTCCATTCTAATGACACAATAATGCATACAGCAATACACAATGGGGGACACACTGTGTGAAAGTTGGACTCAAATGATCATATATGTACTCCTACTATCATGCATATTATTTTGGCAAAGTATACAGTATGTGACAGTGAAAAACGTTTGGATGGTAAACTTTCCCCTCGCTGTGTGCCCCTCACTTGTCTCCTGCCTAAAATCCGTGGGTGTCCTCCTCATGAATGGACATCTATTTGGAACATATCTTGTACCTCAAAGCTTTTACTTGGGAGGGGTGTGAGTGGCCTGCCCCATTGAAGGAGAGGAAGCTGGAGCAGGTGATGTGGTTGTGTCTGTGTGTGTGCCACTGGCACGTGGATCTGATGTTTGTTATGTATGATTGGTTGTGTGCTGTGGTGCTTTGTGCAACATTCAGGTGTACATTCAGGTGTGTGCGACTGTTTCGTTGTGATGTATCGAGTTGTGCTTTTGTGCGAGTGTGTTTGTGTAGATGAGTGTGAGTGTGTAATTGCGTTGGTAGCTGAGGTTGTGTTGTTTGTGGGTGTAGTGTATGCTGTGTTTTAGAATGTAAAGCATTGTGTGTTTTCCGTAAGTACGTGTTGTGCTGGAATGGCAAAGGATCATGGTGTGTATGTAGTGTGTTGTGTAGTGTGTAATGTGTAATGCAGGTTGACATATATGGCTAAAGTACATGGGGTGAGTGTTACTTACCTTTTTTCCCTGGCCACTGTCATTGTACAATGCACATTGGCTCCAGCGACTGTCTCCCTCAGTCTGTAATCGGCTGGCAGAACAACGCTTGCAGAACTGTAACATCTGAATAAGGTAGGCGAATCCCACCAGTTTGATGGCTTTAAAGAGCACTCCCTAGTGTCAGTCGTTGGGTCAGCCACAATACATTTAAATATGGCAGTCGGAACTCCGTCGGCTTGCCCTAGTAAATGGGATTGCCACTTTGGCGGGACAGCAGTAATTCCGACAAGATCTAAATCAGTCCGTTTGTCAGCACTTCAGTGTCAAACTCATGACAGAATGTTTGCTATACACATTACTGAAACATATCATGATCACAAATAATTAACGACCAGAGTTAACAAGAAAGCAGAGTCAACTAGGTTGCAGGTGGCACAGAAATGGAAAGACTAGCTGTATTCAATGATCCATTTTCATTAACTTCATCTATTTGTCTACTGGATCAGTACATGCTGCTTTTAGCTCACCCACAGTGGTCATGCATGAGCCGAGCGTATGCTATATGTGCAGGACAGTGGTGGTATTATCAGGCACAGCATGATGATTCGAATTTTGAAATGGAGAGATGTGGTCTCCATATGGAGCCACAGACTGTTGGTAGATCATTATTCACATACTAGCATGCCATTAATATGTCTAGTTGATACCGACACCCCTCCTGGTCCCATTTTGTCTGAAATGAGTAACCTATTTAGAACGAATTTTAACACTTCCTCACCAAAGTCAATTCCACTGCTTTGCATATAAACTGTAGGAACATTTGCCTTTTTGGGATCGCTCTACAGAAAGATATTCTTTTTATGGGCGATGATTTGATTTTGGCACTATAAGGCTTCTAGACACCTTCGACAGCATGTGCTCTGAACCTAAAAACATAGTAAGTAACTGGCTAACCCCATTTGGCATATGTGACCTTTATGTAAAACACAGCAACTGAACTGCAATGGCTGCATAAAAGTCAGACGTCACATGTTGGCCACAGAGTGACTTTGCAACACACACTAGTAAACTTAAAAACTCAGCATTAGGGCACCTACTGACGCCCAAGAGCAGCCACAGGTCAACATAAGTGATTTAGATATGTTTAATTCTACTTCCTCCACTAAAGAAGACACCTTCTAAATGTACTCACAAAGCAGTGGTGCAGTATGTGTCAAGCAAAATGTGCAGAGTACATTTAAATAATGGTTTCCATATACCTTGCTAGACATTTAGGGCCTGATTCTAACTTTGGAGGACGGTGTTAAACCGTCCCAAAAGTGGCGGATATACCACCTACCGTATTACGAGTTCCATAGGATATAATGGACTCGTAATACGGTAGGTGGTATATCCGCCACTTTTGGGACGGTTTAACACCGTCCTCCAAAGTTAGAATCAGGCCCTTAATCACTGGGGAAGGATGGAGGGTGAAGCTACAGTATCCACTGAAGGAAAATGTTACCCTAAGGTATCTGCAGTGTGCGGTGCTTTTGATTCACATGCACTGCATACTCCCGCTGGGCTCAGATATTCCAACTTGTTTTTCTTTTAAGGCATTTCAAGACACGAAATGTGCTTTGATTCATTCCTTATTCCACGATGTGCAAGGACACAGGCTCCACAGTACATTGTTTTTCACTCAGTGGGTAAGAGGTGAAAATGGAGCATAGAGTAAGGCGACTGAGATTGTTAAAGAAATCAAATGTGAGAAAGGTAAAAATGTGCCATCATTGTCAACTTCTGGGGAGGTATGTGAATCTACGGAAGTACAACCTACAAACAGACGCTTGAAGGATAAGTAACATTTTCCGTTAGTAGTATGTGTAGATGAAGATACACATACTCTGGATCAACTGTTAAGTAGTTTTCTCCTCAGTCCTAAGTGGTGGCCAGCAGACAGATGAAGCTGAAGTTTGGAACAGTGTTCTTAACATAGTTTTGCCAGCCATAGCCTGCTGATGTGCTAGTATGTCCACACAGTTGTGCTTTGTAAAAGTGTGTGGCAGTGACTAGGTAGCTGCTGTGTATATTTCTGCTAATAGGATGCTACCCAAGAAAGCCATGGTGTATAGTGTTCGTGGGAGGTACAGTGAGTACACATTTAGCTTTGACATAGCAAGCTCCCTTTCTTTCTGACTTGACAACCCATCTTGAAATGCCTGCCTTGGATATCGGGTAACCTTTGCGAGTTTTAGCAAAAGCTACAAAGAGTTGATTACTTTTTCAGAATGACTTACTCTTGTAATTATAACATCTACCTGATGTCTGCGGGATGCTGTAACAGATTGTATGTATTGTGGTCTTTGTGCCACATGTCTTTTGCTCATGGACATTTCACCGTCTGAATTGAAGTGCCCACTTAAAACAAAGCTGCAGTTGGAGGTGACGAAATGCCTGTGGGCATGATAAGGAGAGGAGCTGGGGCACAGAGTGGGTAACCCCAGTAAAAACAAAAGCAAAAGTGCCAAACACCACAGGGCAAACAGCATTGTCGAGAACTGTGTCTTTGTTCGCCCCAGTCTGCAAATTGTTCACCATTCTGATTCATGTTGAAAGGTGAGATCACCCTCTTCTTGTGCACCTGAACAAATGATTCTGAAACTGTTTTTGCTTGTAACTCACACATACGTCTGAGCGAGGTTATGGCTTCTAAGAAAGCCACTTTCCAGGATATAAAGAATAGGGTGCAAAAGGGGAAGGGTTGCAATGGTGGACCTATAAACCTTGTGAGGCTATGTTAAGGTGCCATACATGGGCTGGAGACTACCCTTTTAATTACTTCCATGAACATCTTAACCACAGGAATTGTGAAGAGTGATGAGTAAACCCTACTTTGCATGTATGGTGCATGTCAGAGGAAGACATTATGGATATATATGCAAGATCTGTCTTCTGTATGTGTAAAAGGGTAACAGACATTGGCCCTCATTCTGACCCTGGCGGATACAATCCGCCAGGGCCAACGGGGGCGGGAGCACCGCCGACAGGCCGGCGGTGCTCCCTTGGTCATTCTGACCGCGGCGCTTTGGCCGCGGTCAGAACGGGAAAACCGGCGGTCTCCCGCCGGTTTTCCACTGCCCCCAGGAATCCTCCAAGCCGGCGCAGCTTGCTGCGCCGGCTTGGGGATTCCGACTCCCCCTCCCGCCATCCAGTTCCTGGCGGTTCCCCCGCCGGGAACCGGATGGCGGGAGGGGGAGTCGCGGGGCCCCTGGGGGCCCCTGCAGTGCCCATGCCAATGGCATGGGCACTGCAGGGGCCCCCGTAAGAGGGCCCCTACAAGTATTTCACTGTCTGCTTGGCAGACAGTGAAATACGTGACGGGTGCAACAGCACCCGTCGCACCTTCCCACTCCGCCGGCTCGATTACGAGCCGGCATCCTCGTGGGAAGGGAGTTTTTCCCTGGGCTGGCGGGCGGTCTTTTGGAGACCGCCCGCCAGCCCAGGGAAAAACTCATAATACCCTCCGCGGTCTTTTGACCGCGGAGCGGTATTATGGAGGGCTGAATTCTGGCGGGCGGCGGAGAATGAGGGGCATTGTCTTGAACCCACACAGTGAAAAGGGTCTGGTTGTTTTGAGGTACAGTAGTGGAAAATTCTCTTTCACATGGCTGATTAACATGAATGTGTAGTAGTGTTCTTGCAAGCCTCACACAGTATGGACGTACACACAGTATGACCAAACACTCATCATTGAGGTTTAGGTAGCCAAACTCTAATAGTTCTAGGCTGCTAGGTTGAGCTGCATGGCTGTGTTGCTGGGTGAGAAGGTCTGGCCTCATCAATAGGTTCTTATGGGGACTGATTGACTTCTCTAGTAGCAGTTAGTACCAGGGGTGTTTGGTCCATGTTGGGGCCACTAGGATGAGATCTATGGGCACCTGACTCATCTTACTCACCATATGCAAGATGGGTGGCAGAGAATGAAAAGTGTAGGCAAATATCCCTGACTAGTTCATCCACAGTGAATAGCTCATGGACAGTGGATGTTGGAAAAGCTTGCACATTTTGTTTTGTTTTTTGTGGCAAAGTTGGTGTTCCCCACTGCTGGAAATAGCTGTGTAGGACTTGCAAACAGAGTTCCCGCTTGTGGACTTGCTGATGCTTTCTGCTTAGCATATCCAAAGTCTCTGTCAAACCCCTACAAGTGTTCCGCTAACAGACAGACGTTGCTGTGGATTACCCATGGCAAGATCTCTTGTGCTACTGCAGACAGCAAGGGGGACTGAGTGCAGTAAATGGCTATCATGTTGTCTTTATAAGGACTACTTTGTCCTGGACAAGCTTGAAAAAGCTTTCAAGGCTAAGAGGATGCCCAGTAGCTCCAGGTAGTCAATGTGTTTACCATGAGGCTCATGGGTCTAGGTATCTTGCACAGTCATGTTGGCAAGATGTGCGCCCCACCGGCAAGAGATGGATTTAAAGTGCGGCAGTGGGTGTAAGGAAGGCGTACTGAGCAACTGGTTGTGCTGTTCCACCACTGCAGAAAGTGCTAGCCTTTATGAACATTAGATCTTTCCAGTGACCCTTATGATTGCGGCCACTGCCTGAAAGGGCATTGTTTGAGTGGGTGTAATATGCATCCTGACATGTGGCACAATTGCTATCCAAGAAGCCACCACACCTAAAACCTTAATTACAGTCCTAGCAGTGAGTGGGCAAACCGACTGAAAAAGCAGCTGCTGAAATGCCATCATGTTCTGCTCATTAGGGTATGCTTTCCTTGTAATAGCTTTTAACTTTGGGTCCTACAAGGGCCTGTATCTTTTGGGTTTGGAGATGGGATTTCCTTATGTTAATGGCGAAATCCAAGCTGTGAGACACTGCTGCCCAAATGTGTGCTAGATATTGTTGCCGGATACTGTAGTTGAACAGCCAGTTGAGAAGACTTGAATGCTGCATCTGTGGGGATGGACAGCTACCACTGCCATTTACTTCGTCAACACCCCGGGTGTCATAATGATGTAGCAGGATAGGACTTTAAATTGGCGGTGTTGTTCACTCACTATAAAACAAAGGTGGAACAGCCCTGTCAGAGTACTGCTAAAACCAATTGGAGACCCACAGAGGATGGAAATCTTTCAGTCTACCCCTGGGAGGTGCACTACTGCTAAAATCCACTGAGGACCCCTAGGGGATGGAAATCTTTTATTCGCCCTGTGAAAGGTGTTGATTGAAAAGGGAGAGGAGTGTTGGGGAGGAAGTTGTGCCGACAAGTCAGTGTTTGGAGATGGAGGCTTTTTCCAGTGCCACCTATAGCCCTGCTTTTGTTGTTACCTCTGTACAACAACCCCTTGTGTATCCTCTGTCTGACTACACCTCACAAAAGGCCTGATATTGGTGGCCGTAGATTTGTGCCTGACCAGAAGGTGTGGTTTTGTGTTTGCAAAAGCCACTCTTCCCGGAGTCGAAGTTTGTAAGTCATCTTTTTTATTTTTGTAACACCTCATCCACTTGGGGTCCCAAAGAGGTGTTCGCCATTGAATGGGATGTTGAGAAGGCGTTGTTCCGCGTCCTGTTTGATCCCTGAGGCACAGCAGAATGCCTGTATTAACTTCCCAGGAATGATTTTCTGTGGCATCTAATCCACAATAGATATTTGAGATGATTAGGTGGGTAGTTGCTTCCACCACCGAACACTTGCCAGCAGCGTCAAGGAGCTTCCTTTTTTTGTCTGGAGGCAAAGCATTGCTTGTGGCTTTTGTAAAGGCCTCTTTCTATTCTGTATGTACCACTAAGGTGACCCTGGTTACAGATGTAATCTGAGTTATGGGGAGAAGCTATGAGCTTCTTGTCAACACCTGGTGTGGCAACCTTTACTTTAAAAGGGTCTCTAAAGTTATCAGGGGAAGTTTTTAACATGTCCCTTAGAATAGGAAGAAAAAGGAATGCGCGTCATGTTTTGGGGAGGGTCTCCACCAGGAAGTCATCATCCTCCTGTAGGACATGCATATACATCTTATGTTGGTGATCTGGCCCCTACCTCACCACATGATGTGCACTGGGATCATATGAAGGGGGCAGCCTTGCTGGGTATAGCTGCAACCTGTGAACTTCCATAGGGTAGACATTATAATCTTTGTTGGGGGTCACAACTCCCCTGGCCCAAGGGGCTTGCTATATGGGTCTATAGCTCCATAATGGCTGTCTGGGTCTGTGTACAAGTTCACTGCCTTTCTGGTGACGCAAGCGATGGTGGTGGAGGTGGGTGTTTATGTGAGTGGTTTTGTTGGAGGCAGAGGACGGGGTGTCAGCGTTGGAGACAGTGATCGCCTGGTATAGGTAGTTGGGGTGGCAGGCTTGTATTGTTGTCACCTGATGTCTAGGTGCATTAAAGGTGAGCTGTTTGGCATCAGCCTGTACTTATTAGAAGCCATTGCTAAAGCTGGTGGCAGCTTAGCAGTGATTTTACAAGACTCTTGATGACTGAAGAGCCACCTCTGCTTGGTGTTGAGCTCTTCTGCCAGCTTCTGCAGGATGGCTACCTCGGTTTAATCCAACCTCCTTGTCAACTTGCTGCTTGGTTTCAAGGGTGCTCTCAAAGTCAATTTCAGCTCTGACTGAGCGTGTTAGGCATCCTTTGTTCAAGGAGGAGTTGACAATGTTTTACAGTTTGTCATCCTTCCTTAGATGAATCCTCAGCTCCGAAGCCGCCGTTTGGTGTCACCAGGAGCCTGATGTCAGTGACAGTCTAGTGGATGGTTCGCTCTTGCTCCCCAGCCCTACAGCTCGATATCGGACTCCAGTGAGAGTGGTGCCCTGCCCTGGTGTGGGGGTGTTTGGCTTTAGAGAGTTTAGTTCCCAGTGTTTTCTTTCAATACAGAGGATGCCCAACCTTGAACCTACCTACCTCACCTTGAATCTATCACTCGAATTTACTTAAGAACAGCATCTTTGGACAGGGTGTAGGTTCAGCTCCAGGAATACTTAGGGTCCTGCCACCTACTATTTGATGTTGAGAGAGTCGTGTTCCCTGACAATATCAGGGGCCTTTGAGGAGGACTGCTGCTCCTGCACCCTGCCTTTTGATACCTCAGCGTCTTCTTGCAGCAAAAGGTGAGGCAGAACTCCGAGGAGGACAAGGTGGGGTCATAAGAGAGGGCAAAGGTTGCAAAAGCTGTGCTGGTCTGACCAAAAATACTTTGTGGCATACCTTGGACAGAATTGAAACAGTGTGTGCATTCCATCACCCCTTCTCTGTATTAATTGTCAAAAGCAAGTTCTGAATCTGAAAGATTCAAAATATGTCTCCATCTGTTGGGTGAAAGACTGGCCCCAGGACGTTGAAATGGAAACGCTGTGGTTGGTTGAGTTGTTCATCAGCCAGGAGAGCAGTCATGTAAATGCCAATTTCACAGTGATCATTTGCCTAGTTGTTGGTAAAGAAAGTAAGCCCAAAAAGCAGCAAAGACACCTCTATGCCTCAGAACATTTGCTGCAGACTTTTGTGCCCATGCACACTGTGGAAAAAAGAAAAGACTCACAACATATTCAGTGACTCAAAACGTCGTTGAAGAAAAACAGGTTGTAATGTCCCAGCCTAGCACTAGCTGTCAGGAGAACACAGAGCACGTGCATTTATATCCACACATGCTATACACGAACTGATGCCACAGATATCTCTTATCTTTTGATGGATGCTCCCTCCCGTAAAATCCACACATTATGAATGAGTCCCAAGTAACTGTACATGGAATCGAACAGCAAAGCCATAAGATATGATTCCACTAAATTCAAACCCCACTCCTGAACAATTAAAAGTGTGCGGGAAAACCTGAATAGCAGTCCTTTCAGAAAACACGGCTGTAAGAAATCAGGGTATTAGTTGAGAAGGATCTAGGTCCTTCAAAAGTAATAAGCCTCTTAATGGGGACTATGTACCCCTTTGTAAAACTCGACTACCTCTCAAGGTAGAGAGGCAGGGCAGTCTAATGACTACTCACAGGATTTGGTGCGAGATAGTACCCTAGTAATAGGCACGCAACAATCACCAAAAATTGTGGTGAAATCAGTGATTGTGCTTATAAAAAAAGAAAAGTACTTTATTATGCACATACTACTCAATAGTACAAATTAATTTACAAATAGATACATGACAGCAGGTGGAAACACCTATCGATGACACCCTCTTAACAGTTTACATCCTTAGAACGTTCCATACCCTCAAACCACAATATGTCCTACATATACGAGACACAATAAAATTGAACATAGTTAGCAAAAGACAGACCTTTTGGGTTTGTCAGGGTATAACCCTTAAAAGCAGAAATGTTATAATAAAACAATCCAATATGATTACAACCACTAAGGATGGTACCATCTTATAATGACATTCACTAATAAATGTAATGATCCACTAATAATCTTGCCATTCTTAATAAAGCAATTTAATATTTATAGAACTGTGTAAGCCTTTTTCTACTTTTACAAATGCACCAAAGAACCCACCAACAGAAGTCACTGACCCTAGACCCATTAGGTCAAAAGATACATTTCTAGGAGAGCTTGAAAAACCAAAACCTTTCCAGGGAGACATACGTGCCTAGAGTCATTTGGCTAAATGCTCCTGCTCTAGGAACAGCCACAAACCTCTCCCCAGAGACCGAGTGCCACTTAGAATTTGTAAGGGCTCCAGAGGGTGATAGGATGGTCACTGCTGCTCTGCGGTGCCTCTACCCAACAGCACCGCACTTGATCTCAGGTGCCCTGGTCCTCACGGGAACTTGCACCTGCTTCTATCTGTGCATTCTACATTGTTGCTTCCCGAGGTCCAGACTGTTCTCAAAAGCCTCTCCATTGTTCGGAGGTTTTCAATTGGGAGTGGAAAGTTCATGAAGTGAGGTACCTCTCCCTAGTCCCAAAGTAATACATCATCATTCCACCAGAGCCCTAACGCTCCTGCACAGTATTTTTAGATTTTCCAAGATGGCGCCTACAAGTGGTCTGCCGGAAGACCTTTTCTGACAGCCTTAGCCCTGCTCCTAATTGCCACAGGTGACTCGTGCCTTCCATCCAAAGCATCAAAGGAAGCCCCTCCTTGAACTGGCTCCAGAGGTTAGACTATCCTTGCAGATTCTATCTCAAACCTTTACTCTCCAACGAACAGGCCTATTCACTGATAAATGGCCCTATTGTTTGGGAAAGCCTTTCATCCTCCGGATGGCTAGCAGAGTAATTAACTTGACTCAGCAGGGTGATTTAAAGGCCATAATCTAAATAGGAACCGAGTAAGAGAACAATTATAAAGTTTGAAAAGCCAGGAATGCAGATATGTGGAAATGTATGTACTGATTCACTAACCAAGTCTCTAGGACGATGGAGAAACTGCAAAAAGCACCCATAGTGTACAAAACACAGACGCATACACACTATTCAGTAAATCACTACAGATTTCAGCACCAATCCATGAAGAGGCCCTTATGTGGCAGGCTACCTCTGCACCGAGGTGAGGTAGGAGGTAGTCTCACTCAGCCCACAGCAGTGTCCATGTGCAATCAGCCAAGAGAGGTAACTGATTAGCAGCTAACCTTATCTTAAAAGGCAGACTGATAGTTAGCACTCCAAGTTCATTTTAACAGAGCTTACCATGACTGAGACTTAGTTATTGACCCAGAAGTTAAAAAACTAGGTGGTCCAAAGAGCAAAAAATCCAGAGAGATTAAATAGTTCAGACCCCATTTTTGACAGTGCCACAGACGGTGAACTGAAAAAATATGACTAATCAGCAAAACCTAGGAAGACAGTCAAGGCAGCCAAATACTTTATCGCATTGGCAGCTTCCAAGTCCTGTTGTGTGAGGGGCAATGAAATGTGGAGAACATTGGAAAAACAATTCTTGAAAGCAAGTAGTCTGATTTGCAACACACAATGAATTTGGACCACCGGCCCAAAAAGATCGACTTAGTAGGCAGATTTTGGGCGGTCAAGATGTAATCCACTATCTCCAGTCTCAAGTAAAAGGTCTGCAGGTCACCTTGGCTAATTTCCATACTTGTAGATGAACCACCAGTATGCTGGGGTTGAGTACCTGATCATCTTTCAGCAAAAGCTGGTCAACCTTATGAGGGAGAGTAAAAGGAACCAAATGCTGTGCTGTAACACTTCAATGTACCATACCTTCCTCCTCCGATGTGGGGTGATCAGGATTAGTTAAGATCAATCCTCTTGCACCTTCTGTAGGAGTTAAGAAGAAAGAAAGGGTGGGAAGTCATGAAGCATACTCCATGATCAGTGAACAAGCAGGCATCTAAAATGTATGGAACAAAACAGGAAACTTCCTGCTCTAGAACATGGAGAAGTGATTTACACATTCTTATCTAAGTTCCACATCACACTGTCGAAAAGATCATGTTTGTCACTTCGGGATAAATTTTCTGCTATGTCATCCTGCGACACGGAATTGAGATCATCCACCCTCACACTGAGAGTGCTTACTACATGGACTGCCACTGGGAAAATGCTGCAGTGCAGGCACACTACCATTGGTTTAATAATGCCAAAACAGGATCCCTGACCCCACACCTCCCTTCAAGTTGATTTAATGGACAGTGGTTTTGTTGGTTGACACAAATGGTGCTCCATTGGATGGAAGGAATTACGTTTCAGGACAAAGCACACAACCGCAGTACACCGACGTGGAGCTGTAGCTCTGATGCGGCACAGATGCCCCTTCCTCAGATGATCACATCAGTACAACAGCGCAGCAGCATGTGATTGAAGAGGGCTGAAGGGGAGATCCACTGTTAGGTTGGAGGTGCACATTCACTACTGAAGGTCCTTAAGGACAGAACTGAATACACACACCTTAACCCTGAGGCTCTGCTGAAGCTGGTGTCACTGTCATCTCAGGTAACACGCAAGGGCCCTCAGGTGCCATCTGGAGTGCACCATCAACACTTAAACAGGAAGCACAAGGCCTTTGAGTCCAGCAGGCAAAGGACTTCCAGAACCACCAGGAACGAAGTGTGACTCTAAAACACTGGAATCATATCTTGAATGTCTATAATCCTCTGACAAGGTGGGAAAGCCCTCAAGTAGGCCGTGTCCAGCACCTCTGCATGGGAAAAAGATGGCACTTCTGAACATTGATGAACATGCCCAAGTCGCAAGAAATGGTCATGGTGTGCTAATTATGGTCCATGATTAGCACAAGGAACCTCGCTTCAGCAGCTAGATGCCGAGTATGGAAATTAATGGGCTCCTGACCTCCAGAGGGACATCATGGAAAACACTTTGTTAAAAACTCAAGGCGCAATCGTCAGACCAATTGGAAGTAATATGAATTGGAAGTATTGGGACTCCACTGTGAATCGGTGGTTTTGCCTATGATCAAGGAAGATCACCTGTTACATGCGCACCATCCCTACCAGCCAGGCACAGAGAGTAAGTCCTGGCAACTATACCATGAAATGCTGCTCGCCACTGAAAATCAGTTCTATTCATGCTGTGTCGACATCTCCAGAAAAGCCTTTCAAACATATTCAGGTGTGTCAGCACAGGGCTGTAGCCATGTATCCAGTCACTGTGGCAGCAGAGTCCAGATCGCACTTCAGAATCACTTTAGGAGCATCAGAAACATCAATCACCAAGCCAGAATATGGATGAGAAAGACTAATAACGTCCATCTTAGCCAGCTCCCCCGAAGGCCTGGACATACAACTCAAGAAGGCAAGTAATATTAAAAGTGCAAAGTGGCAAATGGAAACCTTTCTATCCAGGGAGTCTAGCCTTTTAGATACATGGTCCAATGGAGCTGAGGAAAATGCATTTGGATTCAATTTGACTGATAAAGCTTAGGCCATCTAACACCCCAGAGATGGAATTATCAACAAGAAATTGGAATTGGAGAACAGGAGCTGATGGCACTGTGCAGTCTGTCTATGAACTGCCAAACCCAAGAAGAGTTGTAACTAAGCAGAATAGTCAGGTACTGAATGGCAGAAGTTCCACAGCAGCGGAAGAACAATATAGGATTTAAGTCAAGACATAGAACTTTGTCTCAACAGTCACCAAAGGCAATTCTCCTGCTTTTGCTGCTTTCTATGGCATAAATGCAAAACAACCAACTTTCTCTGGAGGAGGGCCAGAAGGAAATGGAATGTCTTCATCTCAAAACACGTCAACCTCAGTTGTGCTTTGCAGGACTGCACTGTGGCTAGCATCTGAGTTGTAAGGAAGAAGGAGGATGTCAGTTTTGGAATCATCTTTCTCCATGCAACTATCATCTGAGTTAGGCATGTCTATACATTGGAGCATGAGTTACAGGTCTCCTCCAGTTAAGCCAAAATCTATGTTCCAGGGAGAGGCTCTCCTAGAGACTGGTCCTCAAAGGAGGCTCAAACTTTTTCAGTCACCGCTCGAATAATGTCTGGCTAAGACGGCGCCAAGAACCGTTCTAAAAGCAATATCAGCAATAGCATTGTGGGTGGTGCTGAAGTCAAGAAGATGGACACTTTGAAGGCATTGTGAAAATGTCCAACATAGCCCACCAAAAGGTCTTGACCTCAAATGGATCACTGGAAAGAGTTGAGAACTCCACATTCATCTTTTTAAAAAAACGCAATGGGCTTCGACAACGAAGAAAAGGCTAGAGTCAGGGAATGGCAGCACTGAGTTTCCAAAGATCCCGCAAGCAGGACTGTTTCCTCGATGAAGAAGAGTAGATCTCCCTATGGCATTTCTTGTGTTTTGTGGATGACACTTTGGGATTATCATTATTGGCCTTGCTAAAAATAATCTGGCTTCCAGCTCTATGATGGCCATCTGAAGCATGGATGAGTAACAGTCTCAAGCCAAGGGGTGATGGTCCGATTCTAAACACATCATGCACGTCAGGTAGACTGAATAAGTAAGTCAGCAGGGTTTAAACGCAAACATCTTATTAAGTGACAACTAGCTGTAAAGAATGACAGAAGAGCTCCAGCCCCCGTCATTGAGATGTGGAAAATCAGGATCTGAAGCCAATTCTCATGTATAGCCTGATGCCAGGCAAAGTAGCTCATGAAGTTGAGTTTCATCATCTGCTGGTGTTAGTTTTTGCTGGGATAAGAGCTACCATATCTGGTCAGGTGTGCGATGGATAATCATAAAATGTCAAGTCTGCAGGAAGATGTATCCACCAGAAATGCTACTTAATACAGAGATTATTTGTAAAGGCCTACTCTTTGAATAACATCCCTAAATGTCTTCCTCGGCCTAAAGACCAGCCGCAAATCATGGCAATGCATTTTGTTCAGAATTAAAAATCAAATTCAATAATTAAATGAGATATTTGATAGAAACGTCAGAAAGAAGATTTTCAGAAAAGTTGTTCCTCTATCTGAAACATTCAGCCTGATAAATGGTTCTGTCAAGCTCTTCCCAAGAGATGTGACTGTACATAAGTTATCCCACTTCAGAGCTGACCTGAAAAATATGTAAAATACTTCATCAGGGCCTGCCTAAAAACAAACGTCATCATGAGGCAACTGTGTTACTGATGGATTGCTGGCGGAACATCACGATTCAATTACTTGAGAAGGTAAAACGCTGACATCAAATTACCCCCACAAATAACAGGCAGGAACTCTGGAGATTTTCTTGCTTGTGTGAAACCAGAGACGTAATGTGGACTTGGCATTGAAATTGTCCTGTTACCAGCAAGGATGGCTTCTCTCGCCAAGTAGGGCCCTTTCAAAGAAGGAATCAGCAAGTCAAATGGCACTGAACCTTTGACAGTGGAAAGAAGAAGGTGTACAGAGGTCTGTATCTACTTGAATCTCTGGTTTGGATCCCCCCCCCCCAACAGAGCTCCTTAACATTTTGGAGAATTTCAGCATTTTGGAAGAACTTATTCAACTGTGGGAGACATTTGCACTTAGAAATATTTTAAGCTCTGAAGGATAGGGACAAGAAATATTTTGATTTTTGAAGGACAGGGATAAGGTGTCCAAGCTACTTGAGAAGGATGCAGCCTCTGCAAGCAAGATCTACTGGTTTGTCCACCTTGATACATTTGCCACAGAAAGTAAAGCTTCAGCAGGCATATGTGCAGAATGCACATGACTCTGTGGAGTCCTACATGGCTACACCTCTGGGCATAGTCCTGTAGGTGCGGGGAGACCCTTAACCTGTTCTGTGCCTTGGACGAGGTGACCTCATCCAAGGCTACAGTTCCCCTGTGCCTTGGACGAGGTCACCTCGTCCAAGGCACAGGGGAACTTGGGGGAGCGCTAGCGTGCCCCCCGTGCAGCCCTCTCCCTCCCCAATGCGGGGATGGAAGGGGAAGACCTTCCCCTTCCACCCCCGACCCCCCCCCCCCGGCAATCCGATGACGTCAGCGCGCGCACAGCCACTAAACACCAGGGATTTTATTTTGGGTGTAATTTTTTATAGTATTTCGCCCCCGGGGGGGGCGGGGGGGGCGAAAACCACTAGACACTGAGGCAGAGGAGGAAGCAGGAGATTCTGGAAGTGAGTTTTCTGTCCGAGAGTATTCTTCTGATGAGGAAGCTACTCTCAGTGCAGATGAAGGGCCATTACTTGCTGGGATGTTAGGCAGGTGTGCTCCAAACTGTTTGTGACTTTAAAAAGGCTCCCTTGAGCCACTGGGCTGACGAGCTCTGGAGCAGGCACCAGCATGCCAGTGAAGAGGTATTGAAACCAGATGATTAATGGCAGCATTTCCAGCACCCCGCAAATGTGCTTTATTTGTTCTCTGCTGAAGAAGGGATTAACCCAGAAACACATATGTGTCCAGAGATGCACAGCAAAGGCGGCACCTATTTAGAGGTGAAATATTTAAAAGTAACAGAGTTCGTTTTTTGAGGAAACTACATTTACCATGATGCAATGGGGCTGATTACTTGCTGGGATGTTAGGCAGGTGTGCTCCAAACTGTTTGTGACTTTAAAAAGGCTCCCTTGAGCCACTGGGCTGACGAGCTCTGGAGCAGGCACCAGCATGCCAGTGAAGAGGTATTGAAACCAGATGATTAATGGCAGCATTTCCAGCACCCCGCAAATGTGCTTTATTTGTTCTCTGCTGAAGAAGGGATTAACCCAGAAACACATATCTGTCCAGAGATGCACAGCAAAGGCTGCACCTATTTAGAGGTGAAATATTTAAAAGTAACAGAGTTCGTTTTTTGAGGAAACTACATTTACCATGATGCAATGGGGCTGATTACTTGCTGGGATGTTAGGCAGGTGTGCTCCAAACTGTTTGTGACAGATGAAGGGCCTGTGTTAGAGGAGGACATTGATGTGCCAAGAGTGCAGCAGCCTGCGGCTGAAGGGTTTCCCATTAGAAGACCTGACACCTGGATTGCCCCAAACATGGAGCAGCCAGTTACCTGCATTTACTGGTCTCCCAGGGTGTAGAGTTAATACTGAAAACTTTTTGCCTGTCCATTTCTTTCACTTGTTTATGGACGATGTATTTTTGGAAGAGATTGTGGAGCAGACAAATGTGTATGCAGAGCAATATTTGCGGGACAACGCTGCCAGACTTAAGCCTCAGTCTAGAGCTACTCAGTGGGTTCCCACATATCTGGAAGAGATGAAAAGGTTTTTAGGTTTGTCTTTTTTGATGGGGTTGATCAGGAAGCCGTCACTGGCTTCTTATTGGTCTAGTAGTCCCTTGATGGCAACTGCTATATTTCCTGCAACAATGACACGTAATCGGTATTTGCTTCTTCTTCGTATGCTGCATTTTGTAGACAGTGCTTTAGCCTTGCCACGAGATCACCCTGATTGTGACCGTCTTTTTAAGATTAGGCCTGTCCTTGATCATTTTGTGGATCGGTTTTCAGAGGTCTATGTTCCAGGCAAAGAGATAAGCGTGGACGAGTCTTTGGTCCTTTTCAAGGGGCGTTTAGTTTTTAAGCAGTACATTCCTAGTAAGAGGGCACGGTATGGGATTAAATTGTATCTGCTGTCTGAAAGCAGTACAGGATATGTGTATAATTTCCGGGTCTACACTGGTAGGGATTCCAGTATTGACCCTCCTGGTTGTCCGGCCACTTTTGGAGTTAGCGAAAAAATTGTGTGGGAACTTGCTAGACGGCTGTTTAACAAAGGTCACCATTTGTACGTAGATAATTTCTACACTGGAGTGCAGTTGTTCAAGGAGTTGTTTAGGGTGGACACTGTTGCTTGTGGCACAATCCGTTCTAACCGGAAAGGCTATCCAAGGGAGCTTGTCTGTAAAAAACTTGAGAGGGGACAGTGCAGTGCCTTGCGGAATAATGAGCTGCTCCTCAGACAGGAGGGATGTGTACATGCTATCGACCATCCATGATGAGAGTACTTCCCCTGTGGCTGTTTGAGGTCAGGTTGCGGAAGTGCGCAAACCTGCGTGCATTTTGGACTACAATAGGCACATGGGTGGTGTTGATAGAGTAGATCAGAGGTTGGAACCTTACACTGCTCTTCGTAAGTCTTATGTGTGGTATAAAAAGTTGGCCCTACATTTATTTCATTTGGCAACTTTTAATGCCTTTATTGTATACAAGGATTGTTCACCTGAGTCAAGGATGACATTTGTTAAATTTTAGGAGTCGGTGATAGAAAGCCTTATTGAGGTGGAACCGGCAAGAGTTCCTAGAGTAGAAGTGGTGGAGGATGTGGCTAGATTGAAAGATCGGCACTTTCCAGATCACATTCCTCCCACTCCCAAAAAAGACTTGCCCACAAAGAAGTGTAGAGTATGTGCCCGGAGATTAATCCGGAGAGAGAGCCGGATGTACTGCCCCGAATGCCCTTCAAAGCCTGGGCTGTGTGTGCCCGGCTGTTACAGAAGTTACCATACCAAAAAAGAATTCTGGGAAATACCGTGAGCGTAAGCTGTCTGTTTTATATTTTCATATGTTTCACGGTTGGCATCTCTGTCATGTATTTAGTTAGAGCTTTTGTGTTTGTAGTTTTGTGCTTATTTTATAATTAGTGGTTTCTTTGTTGTTTATAAACAAAAAAAGTGATGGCGGTGTGCTTGGGGTGGCGCTTGGCTGGCGGTGTGCTTGGGGTGGCGCTTGGCTGGCGGTGTGCGTGGGGTGGCGCTTGGCTGGCGGTGTGCGTGGGGTGGCGCTTGGCTGGCGGTGTGCGTGGGGTGGCGCTTGGCCTGCGGTGTGCGTGGGGTGGTGCTTGGCTGGCGGTGTGCGTGGGGTGGCGCTTGGCTGGCGGTGTGCTTGGGGTGGCGCTTGGCTGGCGGTGTGCTTGGGGTGGCGCTTGGCTGGCGGTGTCCTTGGGGTGGCGTTTGGCTGGCGGTGTCCTTGGGGTGACGCTTGGCTGGCGGTGTGCTTGGGGTGGTGCTTGGCTGGCGGTGTGCGTGGGGTGGCGCTTGGCTGGCGGTGTGCTTGAGGTGGCGCTTGGCTGGCGGTGTGCGTGGGGTGGTGCAACGGCAGTCCACACTCCCATCAGCTGGTGTGATTCTTGTATCAGGCATGTGGGCGTAAGTAAGTGATGGGCCCTTGAGTGGCGCGGTCTGTCGATGTGAGTGTTGTAATGTGCTGGGCCCGTGGCTGGCGGTGTGAATGCTCTTGAGCGTGTCATGTATGAAAGGTGTGTGAATGGACTGTAAAGCGGTTGGTGCCTTGTCGCGGCTTTACAGCTCACGAGCTGTGAGTCATTGGTTCAGTTTTTTGCCTTTCAGTTATTAGCAGTGCATTTAATTTTTGTGAAATCTCTTGTTAATAAAATTTGATCCACTGAACCATCACTCACCCTCGTGCCAAATCCAACCAGTATGTGTGGTAAAAATGACAAAACCTGCTCCGCTGTAATCAGGCGTCGCAGCACACCTGTGACACGCTAGGTGCCTCGGGTGGGACCCCGATAATGAAGCATGCCACCAACTTGGTTGGTGGGTGAGGGGTCTTCTTCACATAACCTAAGTGTGTTTCTTTTCACAATTTTAGTGTTTGGCACATCACGGACGTATGTGCACACATCAATATGATATATTACAAAAATACCTGTTTTTGGGGGGGGGGGGGAGGGCCCACCTATGTTTTTGGTCCTGGGTGCGGCCTTCATCTAGGGAAACCTACAAAACCCAGACATTTTTTTAAACTAGACACCCCAAGGAGTCCAGGGAGGTGTGGCTTGCGTAGCTCCCCCAACATTTTCTTACCCAGACTCCTCTGTAAACCTCCAAATTTGCATAAAAAAGCATATTTTCCGGACTTTTCTTAGTAGGATCACCGCTCCAGCACAAAATTCCTACTCCCCAGTTTTCCCCTCACTCTCCCAAGTAAAATGACACCTCACTTATGTGGGTCCCCAAAGCAGAGTCCGTCTAAAGATGTATAAAAGAATATGCCCTTATAAACTCGCTGTGCTATCCCTTCTATCTCTTCAAGTTTTGGGCCTTATTCTGTTGCAGGCATCTGGCCCACCCACACAAGTGAGGTATCATTTTTATCGGGAGACTTGGGGGAACGCTGGGTGGAAGGGATTTGTGGCTCCTCTCAGATTCCAGAACTTTCTGTCACCGAAATGAGAGGAAAGGGTGTTTTTTTAGCCAAACTTTGAGGTTTGAAAAGGATTCTGGGTAACAGAACCTGGTCCGAGCCCCACAAGTCACCCCATCTTGGATTCCCCTAGGTCTCTAGTTTTCAAAAATGCACAGGGTTGGTAGGTTTCCCTAGGTGCCGGCTGAGCTACAGGCCAAAAATCCACAGGTAGGCACTGTTTTCTTTAAAAAAATGGGATGTGTCCACGTTGCGCTTTGGGGCGTTTCCTGTCGCGGGCGCTAGGCCTACCCACACAAGTGAGGTATCATTTTTATCGGGAGACTTGGGGGAACGCTGGGTGGAAGGAAATTTGTGGCTCCTCTCAGATTCCAGAACTTTCTGCCACAGAAATGTGAGGAACATGTGTTTTTTAGCCAAATTTTGAGGTTTGCAAAGGATTCTGGGTAACAGAACCTGGTCCGAGCCCCGCAAGTCACCCCTCCTTGGATTCCCCTAGGTCTCTAGTTTTCAGAAATGCACAGGTTTGGTAGGTTTCCTTAGGTGCCGGCTGAGCTAGAGGCCAAAATCTACAGGTAGGCACTTCGCAAAAAACACCTCTGTTTTCTTTCAAAAATTTGGATGTGTCCACGTTGCGCTTTGGGGTGTTTCCTGTCGCGGGCGCTAGGCCTACCCACACAAGTGAGGTATCATTTTTATCGGGAGACTTGGGGGAACGCTGGGTGGAAGGAAATTTGTGGCTCCTCTCAGATTCCAGAACTTTCTGCCACAGAAATGTGAGGAACATGTGTTTTTTTAGCCAAATTTTGAGGTTTGCAAAGGATTCTGGGTAACAGAACTTGGCCCGAGCCCCGCAAGTCACCCCTCCTTGGATTCCCCTAGGACTCTAGTTTTCAGAAATGCACAGGTTTGGTAGGTTTCCCTAGGTGCCGGCTGAGCTAGAGGCCAAAATCTACAGGTAGGCACTTCGCAAAAAACACCTCTGTTTTCTTTCAAAAATTTGGATGTGTCCACGTTGCGCTTTGGGGTGTTTCCTGTCGCGGGCGCTAGGCCTACCCACACAAGTGAGGTATCATTTTTATCGGGAGACTTGGGGGAACGCTGGGAGGAAGGAAATTTGTGGCTCCTCTCAGATTCCAGAACTTTCTGCCACAGAAATGTGAGGAACATGTGTTTTTTTAGCCAAATTTTGAGGTTTGCAAAGGATTATGGGTAACAGAACTTGGCCCGAGCCCCGCAAGTCACCCCTCCTTGGATTCCCCTAGGACTCTAGTTTTCAGAAATGCACAGGTTTGGTAGGTTTCCCTAGGTGCCGGCTGAGCTAGAGGCCAAAATCTACAGGTAGGCACTTCGCAAAAAACACCTCTGTTTTCTTTAAAAAATTTGGATGTGTCCACGTTGCGCTTTGGGGCGTTTCCTGTCGCGGGCGCTAGGCCTACCCACACAAGTGAGGTATCATTTTTATCGGGAGACTTGGGGGAACGCTGGGTGGAAGGAAATTTGTGGCTCCTCTCAGATTCCAGAACTTTCTGCCACAGAAATGTGAGGAACATGTGTTTTTTTAGCCAAATTTTGAGGTTTGCAAAGGATTCTGGGTAACAGAACCTGGACCGAGCCCCGCAAGTCACCCCTCCTTGGATTCCCCTAGGTCTCTAGTTTTCAGAAATGCACAGGTTTGGTTGGTTTCCCTAGGTGCCGGCTGAGCTAGAGGCCAAAATCTACAGGTAGGCACTTTGCAAAAAACACCACTGTTTTCTTTCAAAAATTTTGATGTATCCACGTTGCGCTTTGGGGCGTTTCCTGTCGCGGGTGCTAGGCCTACCCACACAAGTTATTTGTATCGGGAGACTTGGGGGAACGCTGGGTGGAAGGAAATTTGTGGCTCCTCTCAGATTCCAGAACTTTCTGCCACAGAAATGTGAGGAACATGTGTTTTTTTAGCCAGATTTTGAGGTTGGCAAAGGATTCTGGGTAACAGAACCTGGTCCGAGCCCCGCAAGTCACCCCTCCTTGGATTCCCCTATGTGTCTAGTTTTTAGAAATGCACAGGTTTGGTAGGATTCCCTAGGTGCCGGCTGAGCTAGAGGCCAAAATCTACAGGTAGGCACTTTGCAAAAAACACCTCTGTTTTCTTTCAAAAAAATGGGATGTGTCCACGTTGCGTTTTGGGGCGTTTCCTGTCACGGGCGCTAGGCCTACCCACACAAGTGAGGTATCATTTTCATCGGGAGACTTGGGGGAACATAGATTAGCAAAACAAGTGTTATTGTCCCTTGTCTTTCTCTATATTTTTTACTTCCAAATATAGGAGAGTGTGTAAAAAAGCCATCTATTTGAGAAATGCCCTGTAATTCACATGCTAGTATGGTCACCCCGGAATTCAGCGATGTGCAAATAACCACTGCTCCTCAACACCTTATCTTGTACCCTTTTTGGAAATACAAAGGTTTTCTTGATAGCAATTTTTTACTCTTTATATTTCAGCAAATGAATTGCTGTATACCCGGTATAGAATGAAAACGCACTGCAGGATGCAGCTCATTTATTGGCTCTGGGTTCCTCGCGTTCTTGATGAACCTACAAGCCCTATATATCCCCGCAACCAGAGGAGTCCAGCAGACGTAACGGTATATTGCTTTCGATAATCTGACATTGCAGGGAAAAGTTACAGAATAAAACGTAGAGAAAAATTTATGTTTTTTTCACCTCAATTTCAATATTTTTCTTTTTCAGTTGTTGTTTTCTGTAGGAAACCCATGTAGGATCTACACAAATGACCACTTGCTGAATTCAGCATTTTGTCTACTTTTCAGAAATGTTTAGGTGTCTGGGATCCAGCATTGGTTTCATGCCCATTTCTGTCACTGACTGGAAAGAGGCTGAAAGCACAAAAAATTGCAAAAATTGGGTATGTCCCAGTAAAATGCCAAAATTGTGTTGAAAACTTCGGTTTTCTGATTCAAGTCTGCCTGTTCCTGAAAGCTGGGAAGCTGCTGAGTTTAGCACCGCAAACCCTTTGTTGATGCCATTTTCAGGGGAAAAACCACAAGCCTTCTTCTGCAGCCACTTTTTCAATTTTGTTTGAAAAAAACGAAATTTTCACTGTATTTTGGCTAATTTCTTGGCCTCCTTCAGGGGAACCCACAAAGTCTGGGTACCTCTAGAATCCCTAGGATGTTGGAAAAAAAGGACGCAAATTTGGCTTGGTTAGCTTATGTGGACAAAAAGTTATGAGGGCCTAAGCGCGAACTGCTCCAAATAGGCAGAAAAAGGCCTGGCACAGGAGGGGGAAAAGGCCTGGCAGCGAAGGGGTTAAACTTGAACACTCCACAATTATTATTACCTTAATAACTTGCCCACTGGTTGATGAATCGGAGCATTGTTAACCTCAATTTCCTTAGGCAATGTGTCTCCGAGGTAAGGTGCGTTCTAATACATAAAAAATACAGTAAATTATCTAAGGTCCCAATCAGTGCTTGAGCGGAATACATTTAAAGAATTTCTTAAAAATTTCAAAAGAAACGATATAAAGTTAGCATAAAGTCTCTGCCACATAGGCTCTCAGCATATTGAGCACTACAGAGTAGTGCAAAGTCAGAGTCAGTCCCAAATGAACAGCAAAATCAAGAAACAGACAACGTCTCTAGTAGCATCAGAAAGTCTTCAGGAAAATCCTGGCTCACCCCCAAAATCAGAGGTTTATATAGGAAATCTTATCATAGAGCAGAATAGAAAGTGCAGCAAAAGTATCATATTATTATTGCGACCAGGATGAACAGTTTTCATCTAAAACAGCAAAAACAATGTCAGTGTTAATAAACAACCATGGCTCTGCTTGACAGTGTGCTGCATAAATAATGAACAGTGAAAGGAGCGGGGAAACATTTTGAAAATTAGGTGGTGACTGGGCCTAAACTAAGGCCTAGTTAACAAGAGTTAAGAAAACACATTCCTGCAACCCACTGACATTTTGTTTCAAAGACAATAGTAATAGATATGTAGAATTAAGAGTAAACCCACATCCTGCACGTAGTTAATAATGTACAAAAACTATAAGAGCACAAAAACTCTAGCAGTCATGCTGGAGGATTTTGAGCTCCAAAAACATCACACAGTAGAATCAGAGAGTGGGAAAAAGAGGCCAAGTGGTATCAGCAGCAGGACAGATTTGGCAGATGCAATTCTGAAGTTTGTCCACTGGGAGCTGTAAACAAAAAAAATGAACAAAAGGCTTCAGTGGAACCCCAAATTCGACATACCCAATCTAGCCAGCCCTTGACAACTACTGCATCCACGTCAGTAGTGTCATTTCTCAACAAACCTGTTGCAGTCCCTGTAGACTGATTTACCCTATTGCACTTTTTGAGGTTGAGCCTGTGAGAGCATGCCCAAGAGGATGCGTCTCGTTTGCGAGCCTGCCCGGTGTTTACCATTTTTTTTGCTTCTCTGGCACACTTCTTTACAGCCTCGCAATTGTTCACTGCAGACCTAGCATCATTTGCAGTCCTGTGTGTGGAGCAGGGACCAAGCACTGATTGATTCAACTTAATCAGTGTTCATCCGCTGTTCGAGGTACTTCTTTTTAACTTCTAGGGCCCTGTAGAGAGAAGGCGTGTGACTGGCACAAAGTGCCCAGCAGGACAAACAAAATTGTAAAGTTTTATTTTCTATAGTTAACTTTTTTCTTTTTTTTGCCAAGTCTTCTTTTCAAACAGTACTCACCAATCCATCCACTCCAAATCATGTCAATCTGCCCCACCTCACCCCCACACCAATTCACCCCACTCAATTCAATCCAGTTGACCCAGACCATTCCAATCCAACTCACTCCGAAAAACCACTCACCCCAATCCACTCCATTCCACCACATCCCAATCCTTCCAACTCACCCCACTCCACTCTGCCCCATCTACCACACTCCAATCAGCCCCACTCCAATCCAAAACAATCTGCCCCACTTCAATCAAAAACAATCTGCCCCACTTCAATCAAAAACAATCTGCCCCACTCCAATCTAAAACAATCTGCCCTGCTCCAATCAGGCCCACTCCAATCTGTTCCACTCCAATCCTGAACAATCTGCCCCACTCTAATCCCAAACAATCTTCCCCACTCCAATCCAAAACAGTCGGACCACTCCAATCTAACACAATCTGCCCTGCTCCAATCAGGCCCACTCCAATCTGCCCCACTCCAATCCAAAATCTGCCCCACTCCAATCCAATACAATCCGTCTCACTCCAATCTACAGCAATCTGCCCCACTTCAATCCAAAACAATCTGCCCCACTCCATTCCAAAACAATCTGACCGACTCCAATCCAAAGCAATCTGCCCCACTCCAATCCAAAGCAATCTGCCCCACTCCAATCCAAAGCAATCTGCCCCACTCCAATCCAAAGCAATCTACCTCACTCCAATCCAAAGCAATCTGCCCCACTCCAATCCAAAATGAAATGCCAGACTCTAATCTGCCCGCTCCAATTAGGCCCACTCCAATCTGTCCCACTCCAATCCCGAACAATATGACCCACTCCAATCTGCACCACTCCAACCCAAAACAATCTGTCCCACTCCAAGCTGCCCCACTCCAATATCAACCTGCCCCACTACAAACTGTCCCGAGCCAATCTAAAGCAATCTGCCCCACTCCAATCTAAAGCAATCTGCCCGCTCCAATCTAAAGCAATCTGCCCCACTCCAATCTAAAGCAATCTGCCCCACTCCAATCTAAAGCAATCTGCCCCACTTCAATCCCCAAAATCTGCCCCATTCCATTCCAAAGCAATCTGCCCAACTCCATTCCAAAACAATCTGCCCAATACCAATCCAAAACAATCTGCCCAACACCAATCCAAAGCAATCCTCCCCAATCCAATCTAAAACAACCTGCCCAACATTAATCCAAAACAAAATGCCCAACTCTAATCTTCCCCACTCCAATTCAAAACAATCTTCCCCGCTCCAGTCCACCCCACTTTAATCTAAAAATATCTACACCACTGCAATCTAAAAAAATCTGCTCAACTCCAATCTGCCCCACTCCAATCCCAAACAATCTGCCCCACTCTAGTCTGCTCCACACCAATCCAAAACAATCTGTGCCACTCCAATCTGCCCCACTCCAATCTAAAAATATCTGGTCCACTCCAACCTGCCCCCTCCAATCCAAAACAATCTGCCCCACTCCAATCCAAAACAATATACTCCACTCCAATACATTCTGCCCCAGTCCGATCTTCCCAATTCCATTCAATAACAATCCGCCCCACTCCAATCCAAAAAGAATGTGCTCCACACCAATCTGTCCTACTCCAATCCTAAACAATCTGCCACATTCCAATCCCAAACAATCTGCCCCACTCCAATCTGTCACATGCCAATCCAAAACATTCTGCCCCACTTCAATATGCCCCACTCCAAACTAAAAAATCTGCCCCACTTTAATCTAAAAATATCTACAGCACTCCAATCTAAAACATCTGCTCAACTCCAATCTGCCCCACTCCAATCCCAAACAATCTGCCCCACTCTAATCTGCTCCACGCCAATCCAACACAATCTGTGCCGCTCCAATCCCAAACAATCTCTCAGATTCCAATCCCAATCTACCCCACTCCAATCTGTCACATGCCAGTCCAAAACACTCTGCTCCACTTCAATCTGCCCCACTCCAAACTAAAAAATTTACTCCACTCTAATCCAAAACAATCTGTCCCACTCCAATCCAAAAAAATCTGCCCCACTCCATTCTGCCCCACACAAATCCAAAACAATATCCTGCACTCCAATCTACCCAACTCCAATCCAAAACATTCTGTCCCGTTCCAATCCAAAGCAATCTGCCCCACTCCATTCTGCCCCACTTCAATCCATTCCACTCCAATCTAAAACAATCTGTCCTATTCCTATCTCCCCCACTCCAATCCAAAACAATCTGCCCATTCCAATCCAAAACAATCTGCTCCACTTCAACCCAAAACAATCTGCCCAGCTCCAATCTGCTCCACTCCAATGTGACCCACTCGAATCTACAAGAATCTGCCCCACTCCACTCTGCCCTACTCCAATCCAAATCAAGCTGCCCGCCACTCCAGTCCACCCCAATCTACCCAATCCAATTCAGTCCACCTCACCCCAATCCAATCCACTCCACTCCAATGCAATTCACCACAATCCACCCTACCCCAAACAATCTGCCCCCCTCCAATCTGCTCCACTCCAATAAACAAAAACTGCCCACTCCAATCCAAAACAATCTGTCCCACTACAATTCCAAAAACGCTGCCCCACTTAATCATAACAATCTGCCCAACTCTAATCCAAAACAATGTGCCCTACTCCAATCAGCCCCACTCCAATCCAAAACAATATCACCCCATTCCAATTTGCCCCACTCCAATCCAAAACAGTCTGCCCTACTCCAATCCAAAACAATCTGCCCCACTCCCATCTGTCCCATTCCAATCTAAAACAATCTCCCGAACTTCAATCTGCTCCACTCCAATCAGATCCACTCAAATCCACAAAAATCTGGCCTCCTCCAATCGGCCCCACTCCAATCCAAAACATTCTGCCCACTCCAATCCAAAACAATATGCCCCACTCCAATCCAAAACAATATGCCCCACTCCAATCCAAAACTGTCTTCCCCACTGCAATCTACTCCGTTTCAATCCAAAACAATCTTCCCCACTCCAATCTAATCCACTCCAATTCAAAACAATCTGATCAACTCCAATCTGCCCCACTCTAATCCAAAACAATCTGACCCACTTCAATCCAGAACAATCTGCCACTCCAGTATGAAACAATCTTCTCAACTACCAATCCAAAACAATCCGCCCCACTCCAAACTGCCCCACTCCAATCCAAAACAGTCCGCACCACTTGAGTCTGCCCCACTGCAATCTGTCCCACTCCAATCCAAAACAATCTGCCCCACTCCAATCTGCCCACTCCAATCCAAAACAGTCCACCTCATTCCACTTCACACTAATCTACGCCACTCCATCCCATTTCACCACTCTACATGCCACCACAATCCACCCAACTCCAATCCATCCCACACCAATCCAATACAGCCCAATCCAATCCATCCCACTACAATCCAATCCACCTCACACAATTCAGTCTACCCCACCCCACTCCACCCCAATCCGTCCAATACAATCCACAAGCCACCCCACTCCAATACAATATACGCCAACCCAGTCCAATCCACCCAGCTCCAGTCCAATCCACCCCAAACCATTCCAACCCACTCAATCCATTCTAACCCTATTCACCCACTCCAATCCAGTTCACCCCAGCCCATTCCAATCTAATCCACCCACCACACTGCAATTTATCCCACTCCAATCCAATTCACCTTAATTCATCCTACTCCAGTCCATTGCAGTCCACTATACTCTCCCCAATCCAATCCACTCCAAATCATCTTAATCCACCCCACCCTACTCCAATCCACCCCACTCTAAAAATCCACCCAAGTGCATTCCAATCCATCCCACTCCAATCCACCGCACTACATTCTAATCTACCCCCACAACAATCCAATCCACCCCACTCCAGTCCAATCCACCACAATCCACCCCACTCAAATCCAGTCAATTTCACCCCAATTCAACCCACCCTACTCTAATCCATCCCACTCCAATATACCCCACCCCAACCCAATCTACCCCAATCCCATCCACACCAATCCAATCTACTTCACTTTAATTCACCCCACTGAAATCCAATCCACTTGACTCCAATCCATCCACACCGCAATCCACCACACTCCATTCCATCCCACTCCAGTCCCCCCGACTTCATCTTATAGCTCTTTTATAGGCAAGACCTTTTGGCTTTGCCATTACCTGTTTGTTTTTGTTCAGTCCTGTCATCTATTGGCAATGGCTTGCCTGTTTTAACCCATATTTCCCTCGCCCCATAATCCCGGGCTGCCACAGGTGAGTGAGGAGGGTTGTGTGTGGGGAGTGTCACAAAAGGCCCAGGGAGACAGCCACGTCTAAAGGAGGCAGGCTGGTACACAAGCACTGCACTTGTGACAAGTGTGGTAGGGCACAGAAGGGGTGACCGGGATTGCAGGCAGCATGCTGTCACAGATTTCGAGCACTGCATGAGAAGGTTGCTGGTGTATGAGGCAGAGTCTGCTGGTTACACCTACCACTGAATTGTCACAATGCATGCCAGGTGTCGTCAGGACCTCACCCAGTGGGGCATCCAACTGTGACTCTAGGCCCACAGAGTCACTAACGCATTGTGTACGGGTTCAGCAGTGACTGCATCCTGAGGTGAATGCCACTGGAATTATCAGGGTCAAGACTGATCTGCATATGACTGGGTCCAAACGGGGGTGGCGTGGTGAGCAAAAGAACTGATGGATTAAACCCAGAGCTGTGACTAGGGGGTGAATGTTTGATTGTCACCCTAAGTGCACCGGGTATGCCCAGACGTGGGTCCCGGGCTCACCATGCCACTGGATTCAAGCTAGCCTAGTTGATGAAGGGTGATAACCCTGGAACCAGTCCCAGGATGCTTGTTTCCAGTCCAGGGAGGACCTGGCCATTCAGGGTCAAGATTGATTTGCATATGGCTGGGTCCGCACTGGGGTGGCATGGTGAGCAAAAGAATTAATGGATTAAACCCACATCTGTGACTAGGGGTGATCGTTTGATTGGTTCCACATTCCATCCATCATTTGACTTTGTTTACTGGAATTATCCGGCAGAGGAGGACCAAATTATGCAGCAAGAAAGGGTAAATTATGTGGCACAATGCCGCACATTTAGCGATAACATGACTTGATTATTTTGTCAGTTTTACACCTGGTAACAGTGTCTGGGAAAAGAGTTCACCTTATTAGTAACACATTAACTCCAAAGTACAACTATAAGCGACTTGAAGATGACCAGTCAAACTTTGCAAAAAGCATTCCGATGCCTCAGGTACATGAATCACCATATTTTTTGTAACTTTTGATCTATATAAACTAGAAATACATTTTTTTCAAATCTGCAAATTGGGCCGCAGATTAAGGATTACATGGCAAATGTGGCTAATCGATAATTATGCGCAAAAAAAAACACAGACAGGCTCTGACTATAGCTGACTCTGGGTCCAGAGTTCAAGATATGCACTTAGAGCATGGCACAACACAACTGCAGCTGTTCTTGTTATGGTGTTGCTGGTACTGCATGGGTATAAAGACACTCAGATGTCAAAATGTGCCAGGCACATGTGTAGATGTATGTAGGAGTAAAGACCATGTGGATGTATGTGGGAGTTAAGAACGCGCTTTGTTTCCATTTCCTGGGGCAGTTGCTGAAGTTAAACATAAATGGGTTACATTTACATTCTCAATGCTAAATACACACGTTGGGGGTTTGTCATTTTCTCGTTTCGCAGAGCTGGCAAGAAACTAGAAACCATTTTCACCACAACCGCCAGCATCAAATATAACTCCATAACACCACTCATATGGACCAATCATTCCATCATCCACTTCCAAACCAACACCCTTACCAGGTTCAGCATTCCAAGCCACAGCTGGGCCAAATCACAGAAGCAGACTGGCTGAGCGCCTTTATCACGGATCAACCCAGCTCCACAGACAACATCAACAAGGTTATCAAAAACTTCAACAACTGGATCAAGAACTGCACGGACTCTCTCACACCCATCAAACCCAACAAGCATAGTAGATCAAACAAGCAGGCCAGCTCATACACAGAAGACCACTGTGACACCAAACGACACTGTACACAGCGACAGAACTACCTACAAGGCTGCACTCAGACACTATCACCAGCAAATAAGAGACACAAAAAAAGCACTAGTTGACCGCATCAGAGGAACCTCCAACAGCTCCAAGGAGTTCTTCTCAATTGTTAAGGATTTCACCTGACCCTCAGTCACTGTCACCAAATTGCTGCCTCCCAGCAACTCTGTGAAAACCTATCCAACTTCTTCCACAACAAAATCTACAGCAACTTCGCACACAAACTCAACCCCAAAACTACACAGGAGCAATCGAGTGGACCATCCACTCAGGTGCCCCAACGGGCTCATGCCTGTACCACTTCTACAACCTGGGAACATCACCAATCAGCAGACCCTGATACACCTCCATGATAGCCGCCACTTTCCCAGATGAATGGAAACTTGCAGAAATAAACTCCCTCCTCAAGAAGCCCACAGCCGACCCGATTTAACTGAACAACTTCTGACCCATCTCCATGCTTCCCTATCCAGCCAAAGTGATTGAGAAGGCCATCAACCAACTAACAGCCTGCTTTGAACTTTACCATTTTCTACACAACAGTCAATCAGGAGTCACAAAGAACCACAGCACCGAAACAGTACTCATCACATTCACTGATGACATTCAAATCATCCTAGACCAAGGAGAATGAGCAGCCCTCAGCCTCTCTGCGGCCTTTGAGACTGTCTCATTAAAACCTTTATCAGAAGGCTCCACAATATTAGCATACAGGGATGCACTCTCAATTAGATCTGTTCCTTCCTCATTGGAAGAACCCAAAGGGTCAAGCTACCACTCTTCACATCAGAGACTAAGCAATTGATATGAGTAGTCCCACAGGGGCCGTTCTCCAGCCCCTCCCTTTTCAACATACGCATTAAACCACTCAACAACATCATCGGATCACAAGATATTAGTGTTATCTCCTATGCCGATGTGGAATCGCATTTTACAGTTCTTAGGTATGCTATGCCTGGTGGCCCCTGTGATACACAATGACAATCTCTGCACAGGCCTATCATTAAGTAAAGAGGCCTACAAATGTAATTCGCTACTGCTAGGAAAGCATTATGTTGCAAGGCTTGCCCTCTGAACAGACATCATGAAAGATCCTCGTCATTATATGCTAGCTGAAGCAATCTCCCTTCTGGAAAGTACCAGTCTGAGTACGTGATGTTCTCGAGTTCTGTCACAAGATGGACCATGTGATATTAGGCACGTAGGCCACCTTGTGTAAAATCCTTTTCTATGCTTTTTGTTTCTATATATAGTATGATAGGAAAAACGACCTCAGCCATAATGGAGAAGTAGTCATGCGTCAATCATACGTCAAAGCCAAAGAACCAATAAGACGTTGAATTATGTTTGTGGTTTAATACTATAAAAGATCATGTATTACTTCCTTGTATTAGGCTGCTCGAGTGTACACTAGTACAGAGCATCCTCCATGTACATGTCTTTCTATTCTATCCCTAATAAATTGATATTATGTTTATCTAGAAGAGCTGGCTAACGGTTGTTTGTATCCTGAATGGGTGCTGAATAATTAGGCTTCTACATTTGGTGGAGAATTGCGGTCTCGTTCAGCGAATAGTTTCCTTCAGCCCGGCTCCTGTTTCGGTTGGGGCGACAGCTGACCCATTGGACAGGGCCCCTCCTGCGACGGAGTCTGGAGCTGTCGTGAGTATCTATTGCTGCTTCGTGGTCCTGCTCTCGCTGTTTGCTCTACTGTTTTTCCGGTGTAAATATTGCGAAACAGGGAGGTAACTGGGGTGTTTCGTTAATATGTTTCCTGCATACAGTGGTTATGCATTTATGGTTAATATTTCTATTTTGCCGTACCCCTTAGCCAGCTTTTTGTAATGATATTTGTTTTTCTTCTCTGTCTCCGGTGGCATGCCAAGGGCATTTCTTCCTCTGTTGTCCTCTGTTGCGGGCTCCGATAATGCACCTCGTGAAAACATTCAGATAGATAACCGTCCGCAGGCTGCTAGCATTCTGTGTTAATTTGGTTCTTCCATTGTATTACACCATTTCCTTCCTCCCTGCGCTGCAGCTGTATACTTAGAATAGCTTCCTGTATTTCATGTAGCTTGTTACTGTTAATAAAAGATGTCCGAGGAATAGAGGCAACTAGCGGTGTTGCTTCAGAACACAGCGCGAGTCGCTGTTTGCAGTCCCCAGCCGGAGGGGCTGGGGCGGATAACTCTGGCCAGAGAGGGTGTTGTGGGCACCAAGCCAACCCCTGGTTAACAGGGCGTTGCCCAGATGTGAAATGGAATGGTAGAGGTCCGTTCCAGGTTCTATGTGTACATTTAAGAGGAACTGGCATGTGATGTCAGCATCCTTGTGTTTATAGGAGTGATAGTTGTTCATTCCAGTGGAGCAGGCAGGCTCTGTTTGTCGTGTTAAACAATTGTTATGTTATCTGTTTCCTGTGATATTGCAGCTCTTTGAACAATGATTATGGCATATTGAACTATCGGCTACTCATGTGAAATGGTGTAAACTATAGATGCTCGTTTGATTACGTGTGTGTGTGTGAAAGTCGTTTTTGAGGTATAAATCGGTGGGTGTGTCTGACAGTGGTTTTTGAGATATAAATAAGTGTGTGTGCGAAAGTGGTTTTGGATTGATGAAGGAAGGGTTGACAACAAGGTGGTGTACTGTGATTTATTTTGACTTCATGCATTTGCGATTTAGGATAAGAATTTTTAGAAAATTTAAGACTAGGTGGGGTACCCAACTCATCCTCTCCCTGATGGACAAAACAACCACTGCCAGAGCCAACTGCATGATGATGGTAGCAGAACAGGTGCAAACCAACTGCCTGCAGCACAACTCTGACAAATTCTACAGGCTTTTCTGTACACACAGCGTTTGTGCATAGTGAGACTCTATACAGAGAGGTGTGAATGTTCTGTACATGGCCACACAGAGGTTAATCAGAAAAAGTGGGAAAAGACTGGCCAAGGCTAAATGACACTTCTCAGCATTAACAACAAAGACTGCTGTCCCACCCTCCAGCCCTACCATCTACCAAGTGGCAGTGCTACAGGAAGGCATATCAGTAGCTCCTCTCAGCAAAAAGACATCATCAAATTTCTATAAGCCCTAGTTTCTTCTGTCCCCACTTCACTGTCTAGGTCTCATCCAATGTATGGTAAAACAATTTCACCCGCCTTATGTGCAGATGAACAAGTCAGGGGCTTCCAAAAAATAATCTATTATTTATGTTCCATGCACACATGCAATGCCTGTATCACGATGAGTTATACTCAAACACATACAACATATACTTGGGATGTTATCACAATGTATCTTTCATACCTGCAGTTGCTCTACTGTGCTGTAGAAACTACCTAGAACAGGCTAAGTTAACAAAATATGGTGTAAATGCAGTGGTGAGATGCTCTCAGCCAGTGCCAAATAACTCATTCTACTAAGTGAGTGAAACTACCTTTAACACAGAACAGTAACGGAAGATCATTAAACAAGACTTTTTCTAAAGAAGCATCTACCTCACCTCAGGTTGTGCAGTATACAGACCCTGTACCATGCTTGGAATACTCCAGACTATTTTAAAAAGGCTGTCCTGCACTTGCCAAATAGCAAGCTTAGGCTCCTAATGTTTTAAAGACACATGGACTTGTATGTCTAAGCAGTCTGTCAGGGACATGGAGCACTGTATACAATGTTGTTTATTTCTACAGCTTACACATTGCTGGCTATCTCAGAAAGTCTTCTCAGAATGTATACTCCTAAAACCCTTCATGGAAAATTGCTTCAGATTAATTCCTGTCCTTTTATTTCTTCAGAGTGACCCTCTTCTCACCTTCCATCCTCTTAATGACTTGTATTTCTGAGAATAGCCTCCTCTCAGTCTCGTGCCTGTCTGCCTTAATCTCCCTTACTGTGTCTACCATGCAAACAGTTCCTTTTATCAAGGGTATCATCTTTCCTTACCCTTTTGTAAACTGATGGATACTCCTCAAAATCTAAGCTTTTATTTACTTACTATAAGTATAGATTTCCATCATTGTACGACCGATCATTTTCAGCTATTTTATATCAAAATAACCTGAAAGATCCTTACCGTTTTCTCTACCGAATTACTGCATTAAACTTTGGTTGTTTCTCTGCTGCTTTACTGTAATGGGATTCTTAAATTGATTTACTTTTCGACTCTATTATTCATCCTTCTATCTGAATTATTTTTGGACTTTCCCATCCCTCAAGTATTTCACTGCACCTTAGCCATGTTTAATAGCTTTCAAAACATTTACGTTTCTTTGTAGTAAAACACCTTAGATCATTTTTTTTAACATGTATTTACAACTCTGTCTCTCTCAAACATTCTAACTTGACTCTCAATATATACCTTTCTAGGGAACTTTGTTACGTACATTTATATGTTTAGGTACAGCTTCGACTCTTTCAGCTCAATCGCGATTTTGACTGATCTTTTAGCTGTCGCATAAGCTACAAAAGCACTTCCTCTAACACAGTTTTTGGCTCCGACCTTGGCAAATAAAATAACAGCTCACAGAATTCGTATTATCCAAATCATTCTCTTGAAGCTTAGACTTCCCGATTTATCATAACAAACAAGTTATATTGTTTTATATCAATTACTTTACTTCAGTTTATTTTGTACAGGTTTTACATACTGTATGCACTTTTGAAACAACACTCCAGAAATATGGTAAAAATGAACAAGTTACTTACCTTCTGCAAGGCTATTTCTGGTAGAGACTATCTAACCACAAATTTCTCACCTTTTGAATATTCCACAGACATCAGACTTGATCTGGAAACTTTTGTGCACTACCTCTATGGCACAGTGTGGCTTCGCATGGACGCCGTTATGCTCCAGAAATTATGTGCAGGACCCAAGTAGTCACAACTCCAGCGTGCTGATGTACGTTGCTTTTGAGGCTCTGCGCACCCAGATGCAGATCCCCAGCAGCACACTGGCTTTGACCAGTGTGCAGATTCCTAGTCTCCGTATTTTATTAATGGATAGAGCCCACTTTAAAGACTAGGGAGGATGGGACGCGGGCAAGAATCTGCAGTTAAATAGAGTTTTTACCAGAAAGAACATTACGGAGAATAATTGACTTACTCTTCTGGTAGAAACTTCTAACCGCATATTCCTCACCTTCTGAATAGATATCAGAGCAGTACCTATTAGGAGGTGGGACTGTGAATTTGCTCAAATCAAGAACTCCTGTAGGATCAAGTGGGTGAAATGCCCTTCTCTGCAAACCTGGTTGCCCAGACATTACTGCTTCATGAACATATGGAGCAATGCCCAAGTAGCCCCCTCCAAGATGTCCACAACAGGAACTCAGCTTGCCAACACAGTGGTAGCAGCGCTGGCCCTGGTGGAATGGACTTGCAAATGTTCCTGAGGTTGATTGTTGGCCAGTGTGTAGCAGATATTGATGCAGAGTACTACCCAATGGGAGATGGCTCTCTTCTACATGGTTTGACGAATGTGGAATTATGTCACAACCTTTGGCAAGAAGGATGCTTGTGTCTGCAGAACCAGTTTGCCTGGTAGGAAGGTGGTGCATGTTGGTTTAACACAGAGTACCTGAAGCTCAATTGTCATGCCGAGCTGATATCAACGAGGAACACCGTCTTGAGAGTGAGGAGCGGCAAGGGACAGCTGTGAAGCGGCTTACAGGAAGTGAACACCAAATATGTGAGGACTGTGCTGACGTCCCATTTAGGCATAAGAAAAGGGGGTCGGGGTGTGGGAGACCTTTCAAAAAAACGGAACACAATTGGTGACTTAAATAACGAGGGCTGGTCCAGCAACCGCAAAAAGGGCGAAAGATCCAAAAGGCATCCCTTAATAGTGCCCAAAGCAAAGCCTTGTCAGGCAGGAGATGAAACAAACGACAAAATATCAGATAACATGACCAGGAGAGAGTCAATCTGATGTGTGCCACACCAAACCACAAACTTGTCCCAACGACAGGCAGTTTTGTGAGGAATACTTGGCTGCCAAGATGACATCAACCATCGCTGGAACAAAGCTGAAGGTATTCAGCAGTTGCCGCTCAATCTCCATGCATGAAGATGGAGATTGCAAAGGCCCAAGTGCATAACCCTGCCCTGTTGTTGCAACAGAAGGTTCTCATGGAGGTGCAGTCTAATCAGAGGATAGATTCTCAAGCCCAATAGTACTCTCCCTAACGGGCAGATCCAATGCCACCAAAACCAACTTTGCCACCTGCATGAGCATCGGTGCATCATGGATGAACAACAACTACCTCCAGCTCAACTCAGACAAAACCGAAATGCTGATTTAAAAAAAACCACTCCCAATGGGATCTCTCCTGGTGGCTCTATGAACCCACCCACTCACCTCTAGTGATCATGCCAAGAACCTCAGGTTCATCACAGACACCAACCTCACCATGAATAAACACATCACCGCCATCTCCTCTTCCACATCCTGAGAATGCTATGCAAGATTTTTAAATAGATCTCTATGAACACCAGGAGAATGGCCACCCAGGCTCTAATCACAGACCGACTCAACCACAGAAACGCCCTCTAAACCGGAACCCAAGCCTGCATCCTACGCCGACTCCAAACCACCCAGAATGCTGCCACCAGTCTCATCTTGGTCATCCCACAAAATGGCCACATCTCCGCGAACCTCAACACACTCCACTGGTTCCCAGTCCATGTAAGATGCAAAATCAAGCAGCTCACGCATGCCTACAAAGTCCTCCACAAAAGCACACCAACATATCTCAACCACCACTGATTTCTACCAACCCACCAGACACTTTCTGTCAGCCTCCCAAGCTACCACATGAACCTCTTGCATCAAGAAGACCAGAATGTGTCAACTAGCAAGAGGTACTTTGGAAACTACTGCTGACATTGCGTGTTCTCAGCAGTGGCAAAAAGCTCAAGACAAGGTTTTCCCCATTTGCAGAGGAGATATTGCACCCCCTCTGGATGTAATTGCCACTCTTAATCTGCTAGGCTGTGACAACTGAGCTTGTCCACCCTGGCATTCAGAGATCCTGACAGGTGGTACACCATCTAGAAGATACCTTGAAGGTCCAGCCATTTCCAGAGGTGTAGTGCCTCCTGACACAGGGCCCGGAAACCCACATAGTGCTACTTGTTGCAATACAAAATGGAGATTGTGTTGCCCATTACCACATGTACCAGCCTCATTTTTATGGATGGAAGGAAGGCTATCAATGCCCTCAGCTACAGGAGGTTGATATGGAGCCGAGCCTCCATCAGAAACCAGAGGCCTCCGAAGTCCAGCGCTCTCTAATGGCCTCCCCACCCAGAAGGGACGCATCGCTCACCACTGTCAATTCTGTGTGGGTTAGGATAGGGGTATGCCTCTGACCCAATCACGTTTCAGTAGCCACCACTGCAGATCTTGAGCAGTCTCTTCTGAAATCTGGATGTAGTTGCAGAGGTCTCTTTTAAAATATTTCCTACTGGCACTTCAGATATCACTGCAGAGTTTGCATGTGCCACCTGATGTGCTTGACCAGTAGGATGCAAGAGGTCATCAGTTCCAGTAGCCTTAGAGTCAATCGCTCTAAAATCCAGGACAGAGGCTGAAAGATTGGGGTCTGAATGTCGTCAACCATACATTCCAGGGGAAAGGCACAAGGCCAAACCATGTCCAGAACAGCTCAGATGAAGGGGATTGTCCTATAAGGAGTCAGGTGTGGCTCTGGCATGTTGATAGTGAACCACAAAGATGACAGGAGGTTCGCCATAGTCTGGAGGTGGTAGATGACTGCATGGGGCGAGCCTGCCTTGAACAGTCAGTTGTTGAGGTAGGAGAGGACAATAACCCCTGACCTTTGAAGTTGTGCTGCTACTACCTCCATCACTTTTGGGAACACCAGAGGGGTGCTGTTAAGATGAGCACCCTGAACGGAAAATTCTCCTGTCCCACCACGAACTGCAGGATATGGAACTAGGCATTCTGCAAGTCCAACGCTATCATCTGGGCTACAGGATCGAGGGCAGCCAAGACCTGGGAAAGAGTGAGCATTGAGAATTTTCCCTTCCAGAGGAAAGAGTTGAGATGGAGCAGGTCTAAAACAGGTCGAAGGCCTCCAACCTTCTTTGGCACTAGAAAGTAGAGGGAATAATAACCACAACCCACTTCTAATTGGCCGATAAGTCCAGAGAGCGTGCAGTGCCCCTGCTCTTCCTGAAATGCTCTAGACCAGAATCAGCTTTGTCCCCAAACAAGCAGTCCCATTAAAGGGCATGACCATATGGGATGGTTAGACATCGCCTGAGAGCAAGGTTGGGCCAAAGCCCCGAAGAGGATATTTGTAAGGGCTTCTGTTGAAGGCAGATATTTGCCATGGCTAGAGCACTTCTGTTAAGACATTGATTTCAACCTCTAAGTTGAGGAGCTGGAGGTCAAGAACTTCAACTGCCATAGGCATGACCATGGTGTAAGGAGTGTTCTCTTCATTAGCAGGACCAGCAGGTGAAAGGAGGATTGACTCAGGGTAAATATTAAGGCCATTAGTTTTTTGAAGGTCATCATACCAATTTTCCTTGTAATACTGTTGCCCAATCTCATCACCTGTATCATAATCATTGTCCGAATCCCTGCCAAATAAAGAATGTGTCCTTCCTTGTAGGAGTGGCAAGTGGGGGAGGCAACGCCTTGATGGAAGTCAAGCAAGGCCTAGGCTGAGGTTGTAATGGTGCTTCCTCGAAGTGAGAGAGCACAATAGGCACCTCATTCTCCGCGGTGAATGGAGTAGGTATCGGTGTCAATGTTCCATGTGCCGCATGGAGTGTGGCGCCGCAGTAAGAATGGAAGCCGGAGGAGGCCTAGTGGTGGATTCAGAGAGTCCAACTGTCGCAGAGACCATACCTGCCAACCGTAACCCAGATGGAGGGCCTCTCGGCTCTTTAGGGTATGAAGGCATGCCAGAGGAAGTTGGTAAGGATCCAAAGAGTTGGAGCATGGCCTCACGGAACTGACTGATCTGCCTTGGTGTCAAAAGCATCCACAGAAATTCAGGTTGTGCCAGGACAAGTTGCACGATATGCTCCAATGTCAATAAACTTTGAGAGTGAGATCGAGAAGCATGGCTATGCCCTTGCCCCTTCTTGAGAGTGTGTAAGTGGCAGGAGCGGGTAGAGTCCCACTTGAATAGTTTGTCTTTTATCTTTGACTTACCCAAAGACTTGGAGCACAATGACAACCAACCTCAGGAATTACTTCATAACGGAGATCGATCTTAGACCTGGACCTGTCTCATCCTTGAGACTTCCGGTGCTTAGAATCATAGGAGTTTCACCTTGCAGTTTTCTTTGGCCTTCAGGTTCAGTGATGTGCAGCCACTGCAGGCTTTCAGTCATGGCTCAACCCCACGCTCCTCAGGTAAATCTGACAATGATCTGTAAGAGACATTTGTATGCGACAATCTTGTTTTGAGAGGTGACATTTCCCTTGCATACTGGATTTTATAGGTTTTATGAGGTAAACGAGTGGCTGAGAGATGAAAGTTAGCTGCGTATTCGCTGCTGGCGTTGTGAAGTTGCTGAAGTCAGCATGCAGAGTGGTGCCTTGCTAGGCCCCACATGCCACTTCCGGAGAGGGACAGCCTCAGTGCTGAGATGCACCGAGCCACCTACTGGGACGCAAAAATACTTCTCAAACTAGTCTGATGCCCGGGGAAGATTCACTGGGTGAGGAATCTATGGTCAGAAGTCTCTATCAAAAAAATAACATTCTTGCATCATCTTTTTAAAAATAATTTAATTGTATTATTTGGTTCAAATATTCTATGTCTCAATTTATGACTTCCAATGCATCACAGCCTGGATCTCAAATGCATTAGGTTGGACCTTCTTACCTTGACACTGAAGCCTCAACTTTTCTGGTTTCTCTGACTTTAATTTCAGCTCTTTTTTACCGTGTTCCTCCACCTGTGGGAGAAAGAGAAATAATGTTTAAGGTAAAAAAACACCTAGTAGCATTTAAGCCAAAGAACTAACGGTACTTAGTGAAAGTGAGAGCAACCTGGAATGTCCCAAGAAATGTCCGGGGATAGAAACATTGTGCTTTAGTGACACCTGTTATATATAATTCTTGGAAACGGTAAAAGTGGGGTTGAAGCCCTCTATAAAAAAACAAGTTAACACAACTTGGAGTATACCTCTCATCGGAGACTCTTGCTTCTGTCCTTGTACACTCCTTTCTGCTTCCATTTTGCCTTACAGTCCTTTCTGATCGCTTTGGAGTAGGCTTCCCTCCCCACCTCCTTACTGCACACCCCGCTACCTCCTCCATGCTGTGCATTGCCTCAACATTCCTTACTGCTCCTTCCGAGATGTTCATTTTCTCCTGCTCCTCTCTCAGCGGCTCATTTCTCACTACTTGCTTCCCACAGCACAACCCCTCATGCTCCTAACCTTGCTGCACATACTTTCCTTTACCCTTCATGGAAGGCGATCCCTGCAGCTCCTTCCTTGCTGTACATTTCTTCCTGCCATTTACTGCAGACGGAACATTCTCTCCTGTCCCTCCACTGCTCTCCAGGTTCCCCTGCTCCACTCCCGGAACTCTTTGGCATATCTTGCTTCCCCTCTCAGTGGCACATTTCTCTCCTTAATACCCCCATCACTCCCATTCCCTCCAGGCCCTCTCACTGCAGACCATTCTTTGCTGCCCTAGATTGTTGCACATTCTATTCTGGCTCCACCACCCACACTGTACATTCCCTGCATCCCCCTCAGAGCTGTACATTTCAGCTACTCTTCACCCTCCAGCAAATTCCCTCCTAGATGCTCCCGATGACTGTTTCCTCATCACCTTGTGCATATTCCCATGGACAGATATTCATGACTTCTCACATTTTTACAAACTAGAATATGGGACTGTTTTTGGCCCCTCATTTCACTTACATGAACATAGAGGTCTGCGCCATTTATTAAAATTTAGTACATGAACTACCATTACAGGTAATTATGTGTGCAGATTGCAATAGCAGCCCAGGAACAGTCAAAGTTTGTAAACACACGCACAGCTCAGTTTAACAGCAGCTGTCCTTGTATAAATGGGAGATCCCACTGCGTATCTTTTTGTGAAATGTCATGTTCTCAGTATTTGAATAGCGGATTATACCGTTACAACTTCATTGTGGACACCCTTTTCCGTAAGATAATAATACTACCGTCGATTGGATCTGCGTGGCTGTGCTTGGCTAGTATCGAACGGTTTGTGAATGCCTAGTTCAGTAATGGTCCTTAATGGATTATATGGGCGTAAAATTAGTTTACCCCAGGTAGAGACGCTGGTAGGGTATTATGTGTGCCCTGCATTTTCCTTTCCTTACAATCGCTCTTGCACCTCTCCTTTGATGTGGTCCACCTCTTCCAGCCCCTCCCTGCTGTTCATTCCTTCCTGCAAAACCCATCGTGCCCCCACACGCTTCCACATTCTTTCCTGCAAATGCTCTCCACTATTTCTTGTACACAATCCCTCCTATCTTCACTTTCCATCCTCTCCTGTCCTCTCAGAGTTATTATACCTTCCCTCCTGCCCTCTCCCTGCGATGTCTGGCCCCGTCCTCGCTCTTGCGCCTCTTTACATGGCCTATGCCCCCACCCCGGACACCCACAATCAGTTCACACAGAGCAGCAACTCTCCCGGCACGTGAGCTGATTCTCTGGGACAAACAGTGCCTTTGTGGCGAGGACACACTGTGCTGTGTGAGGGACACTTCGTTCAGGAAAGAAGAGAGGCCTACACAAGCATCCCAATGGCTATTTATTTATGTACAGAGGGCACTGTGTGAACAGGATCAACACTGGTGATTTATGTATAGAACACGCCCAGCAGGGTCCTCAGTATCCCACGACGAAGCCACTGATGTACATTGCAGATCAATTAGTGTCCCGCGTCCTATGTATTGGTGTACCAAACACTGTACAAGGCTACAAGTGTATGACTCTCGAAAAGCACAATGCACACATCGGATAATGCTCCAAATACAACGCGTTATGTATGGGCAGTGACTACAGCCCGACCGTTTTCCTGTTTTAGACAAAAGAAGGGTTAAAAAAAAAGTATATTTTCATTTCTATGAAAGGTTGGACGATTTCTCTTATTTGACAACTGTAAGATAGGAAGGCCAGATGACATGAGCATTGAAAGCTGTACATTTCTAAAATATATATGAAAAGCAGAATTATAGTTTAAAAGCCCACCCTGTAACTTTATCCCACCATTGTCTATGGGTAGATTACACTGTATGTTCCACCAACATTTGCCTCAGACTTTAAAGATGAGATTTTGGGTAGTATATGGCACACGGTCAAGTATTGCGTTTTTGTACTTTATATCATCGTTATGCTTGGGAAACAGAAGCAACCGGTTGTGAGCTTTCAAGAAAGTATGCTGCGCCTCTAAACTTCCATGTAACAGTCCTCTGCTTGTTATTGGAGCCTTCCCCTTTTAGCTGACTCTAAATCCCGACAGCACTATTTTAATTTGCTCCTTGATGTACGGGGTGCCCGCCCTGGCGTTGCCGCCACCAAGTGGTACACACATACATGTTAAAAATTTTGCTTTCTTTGTAGGGATCATCAAGTGGGAATATACTGGGTCCCCTTTAGCCCAGTTTGGATGGGAGGAGTGGGGGGGGGGGCTGGAGGGAGTGGGGTGGCGACGACTGCGGCACATAGTCACCAATTACTCTCCTTATTGTATTTCTAAAATAACAATTTATGGTCAGTACCCTTGTTACTGTAACACAAGATATCTCCCTTAGAATTATATCATGGAACATCAGAGGTCTTAATGACCACCGTAAAGGTTAACAGGGTCTACAACATGTCTCCTACATGGAGCGCAGATTTAATTCCTCCAGGAAACCCACTTGCCCACTGGTGGGACTCATACCTTTGCCTCAACCTGGGGAACACATTGGTTCTTTGCAAGCTAAAGTTCACTCGCTGAGGGGGGAGGTGTACCGTTATACACAAAAATGTCCCATTTAGACACGCTGGCACTATCATAGACACAAAGGGAAGATATATTTTGATGACGGGGACTCTGGCAGCACATTCAGTGCTTCTAGCTAATATTTATTCACCCAACATTGATTCCCCAGACTTCTTTCAAACTCTTTCTACCCAGATTGGATGCCTAGCCTTCGACCACATTATAATCTGCTCATGGGCCCCGCAACTGACCAAGCCAAAATCGCTCGCTATCCTTAAAGATATCTGCAGTACTAATCAGCAGCATGATGCCTGGCATTTGAAGCAATCCTCAGATTTAAGCCATACCCACTACTCAGTCCCACACAACACATGGTCACACATTGACTATTTTCTTCTCTCTGCCACAGTCTGCCTGTGGCTCAACTCCACACTCCATCTCTCCCGTACACTCCCAGATCATTCTCCATTATTGGTTACCCTTGACATTCCTTTTGAGGGACTCAGGAAAAACACTGGAGATTCCCCATGCTTGCTTTGTCGGATGAACTGTTCAATTCTGAAATACGCACTGCCATTCTGGAGTATTTTCAGTTCAATGACGGTACGGTTAAAACCCACGCACCTTAGAGGAGGCATCCAAAGCCTACATAAGGGGAATTTGCCCTGCTAAACAATCGGGGGTTCTCAGAGACATCCGTAGGAATCGCCGAACTATTGAGGAACAATTAGCATAACTTGATGCTCAAGCATTTTATAGCCCACCTATCGCTCTGAAACACAAAGCTCTTCTGACAGATTACTGTGACTTAGTCAAGAGAGAGGTTCTGTTTCTGGGCAAACATGCAAAGGCCCACAGATAGGGTGTGGGAGAGCGACCTGGACAGACACTAGCCCAATTACTTAGGCCACCAGGGGGGAAACTCCTACATTACAGAACTCCATTCTGATGATAAACAACATGTCACATCAAATAAAGATATAACTGATACCATACTGCATTACTATACCCAATTATATACTCCCCAAGTAGTGGATGATGCCACTAACCTGTCAAATTACTTAGACGAGGTGGAAATGGTTTGGCTTACCACTCCACCACAACAATTCCTTAATAAACCCCTTTCCTGCAATGAGGTCATCCAAGCAATAAACTCTTTGAATGGCTTCAAAGCCCCCTGTCTTGATGGCTTTACCAGAGAATTCTATAAGCAATTTTAATAGCTCTTAGCCCCCGACTACTAGTGGTATTTGAGGAATCTCTAAAACTGGGAGTACTTCCCACGACCATGTGCGAATCGGTAATAACACTCCTTTCTAAACCCAGAAAAGACCCTTTGCTCTGTGGCTCCTACCCACTGCTACCACTGTTAAATTTTGATAACAAAATCTTGTGAAATTACTGGCTACACAGCTCTCATTATTAATGGATCAAACCATATCCCCCTTACAATCTCCTTGCATCCCTCATCGCTCTACGACGCTTAATCTGCGCACCGTGTTCTCAGTGCTTAATAGAATATCCCTGGACCTGTCCGCTGTCATTACCCTCCTGGATGCCACAAAGGCATTCAATTCTTTAGAATGGGCTTTCCTAGGAGCTGTGATTCGTAAATTGGGCATACCCCATAGGTTTTCATCCTTGATAAATCTTCTATATGACCACCCCACAGCATATATCAGAGTAAATGACTGTATCACTGACCCTTTTCCCATACTGAGAAGTGCCCGGCAGGGTTGCCCCCTTGCACCACTGCTTTTTTGTCATAGCCTTAGACCCCCTAGTCTGACACCTTATTCTTGACCACTCTTATTGCAGTCTTCATTTTCAACTGGGCCCCTTACTTATTTACCTCTACGCGGACGATATCCTACTCTTTATTCGTAAGCCTGAGGAAAATCTTACTCCTCTTCTACAAGAGGTGACGAGGTTTGGAACCTTGTCCAGTATTCAGATTAATTAGTCCAAGTTGGAACTATTCCCCATCACCCCCAACACTCAGAATGTCCAGCGTGATTAACCACTGACATGGTGCGATGAGTCAAATAAATATTTGGATATTATTATACACAAAGATGAAGTGCTGCAAATAAATTATGGTCCTGCAATGGAAACGTTGTCAATGCAAATTGAGAGATGGATTAAACTACCTCTAATGATGGCTGACAGGATCGCCATTATTAAGATGGTGGTTCTCCCCCTGTTTCTTTATTTGTTTATTAATATTCCAATCCCCTTTACTAACACTTTCTTCCTTATGCTTCGTGGTCTACTTACTAAACTCGTCTGGGCCGGCCAGAGATCACGAATCAAATGGAACACATTAGTGATACCCTATGAAAGGGGTGGATTTGAAGTACCACACTTTCAAGTATACTACCTGGCCACCCAATGCCAATATGCTCATTCTAGGTATCCCACAAATGCTACACTGATATACTCCAAACCCGAGATGGATCTCGCGGCACAGACCCAACTGGCTTCATTACTGCCCCAGGGGATCCTCCTAGATCCTCAGGAAATTCAAACCTGTTTCTACCACTTGATGGGCATGGAGGAAACTTCAAAGGCTCCCGGGTGGATCTCTCCTTTATTCACATGCATTCACACTCGAAGACAACACATGGCTCCCTATCACATACGAAGCCCTGGTAAAATGCACCCTCTTGCGATATTGCCTCATAACGTTTGCTGGCATCTTTCCTAATGGACAAGCAACCTTGCCTTCCACAGATGCTCGTTTCAGTGGTGCGACACCGCTGGACCGCTTTATCCTATATTGTCTTCATAAAGCAAAGAGAGCCACTCTGCATTCTTATCTGATAGCCCTCGATGACTTTCCACCTTTGACACTTATAGTAGCAGATGCAGACAGTGCACATCTGATCTCTCGTTTGTATGGTGCCAGCATCGCAATGCTTCCAGGACAGGATCATAAACTCGGATCATATTGGGAGTGCAACCTAGGCCATTCAATAACCAATAAAATGTAAGTTGCGTGCTGTGCTCAGACTGGACTGGTTTCACCGAACCACCGTCATAAACTTCTCCATTTCAAATTCTTACGACAGGCCTATATAACTCTTGCAGGTCAACACAAAGCGATTCAACTCGCACCTCAGACTGTCCCAAGTGTCACATGGATGACATGGTGGAGTTTCTCTACATGGTCTAGAGCTGCCTAACTCTGAACACGTATTGGATCAACATTTTCCAAAAATTATTGCAAATGCTTGAAATCGAAATCCCTCCAGACCCCCTGATTGCACTACTGGGTTATACATGAGACCTCCCACACAGCACCAGATGATTCACTGTCGTAGCACTTCTCCTGACTAAGCAACAAGTTGCAATCCATTGGAGTAGACACCCCAGTGACTAAGTGGCTTACCAGCACAGCATGACATATTGTGACAACACCAGTGAAATATACGCATTTCTACAACCCTGACATCTACAGCCAAAGATATCCGGCATCCATTGCATTCCTACCAGTTGAAAGTTACCTCTCAATCTCAGCAGACCAATCATGACATAACAGAACCCCCACACCAGCCCTTAGATGCTTCATTATAGCTTACCTAGATTCCTGGATAGCATCTTGCAGCTACAAAATACCCCACCAAATTGACACATTCGACTCATGTGTTTCTTTACTCTAGATACCCGTTTACACTCTATGGGAGGCTCCAAGCTCCTCTGCTCTTATATGCTAAAACATTTCGGACCTTATAGTACTGCGACCTTTTCATATCACACTGGTGCAATTTTGTACACACTAATACTTTCTATTCAATAGTTAGTAGGTGTTAGTTGGGTTTTATCCCACTGTATAGGCAATACATGTTAATTGCGTAAACGCACAGCAGTCATTTTTGTTTGATTAGATTATTATTCATAACTATTTCTGCACTTAACACCAATACTTTCCTTCCAATATCTGACAGTCCTTGTATATGGGAAATTAATAAGAACAGTAAAAAAAAAGTATGCTGCATCTCTTAAGGCTTTATGAAAAGCAATACTCTACCCTGGCTCCCTTCAAGCGCAACCCAAAGGCAAGAGCCCGACCACTGACCAGCTGGTACACAGAGTAACTTTGAGTGATGGAACACCACTGCAAGCAACTGGAGCGCAAATGGAGATGGAGAGCACCTCATAAATCTAATCTGCTTTCTTTAGTCTTCTCATGTGCATTGGTCCTTTATTCTCCTTCTGCACGCCCTCAAATACCAGTCATTCTTTCTTCTTTTTAGGTCAAGCCTCTAGACAGCACATGTGTAGTCTGCTGCAAGAAGTATTGTGACTTAAAGTGAACATAGAGGGGCTTGAAGCCTACCCATTGCTTATGATTGGTTGCTTTCCTGGACACTCATTTGCTTGCATCTTATTTGTGTACCAGCTTGTCAAACTGGACTATGTTTCTCCCATCGAGCACTGCTTCATTACTGTTGCTTTGATTGGCTGGCATCACTGCTTCCACAGCTTGTTTTCAAAGCACTTTTTTGTATCTTTTCTGGAAGCACTTAACGAGAGAGAGTGTATATGTTTTCGAACTGGCACCCTCCTAAACATATCTCCCATTGGATTTCATGTTGCTCTCTGTCACCTTAGTGCCTCTTCCCACCCCTTCCCTGTGGTTGCTCACCTGGGTGCTTCACCCTGCACTCTCTGTGTTGCTTCTCCCATCTTCTACCGCGTATGTTGCTTTCCCGTCCCTCCTTCCGCATGTTGCTTCCCACCCCATCCTCCTTTGCCTTTCCCAATCACCCCCCACACACAAATCTCGTCCATTAATACCCACCCATCCCCACTAGTTCCTTATGTTGACAAAAAACAATATCACCTTGCAGATGTGAGCTTCTCTGGCAGTTCTGCTGGGCATCACAAGTCCACAAATCCATAAGTATAGGAGTCTGAAGTACATGCACAAGTACAAGGGTGGATTTTTTTTAAATGAGCTAGGTACTTCCACCACCTCTGGGTCTGAGCCTTCCTGCTGCTTGTACACCAAACCCAACTGGGTGCAACCAGCTTCAGGCAAACAGATAGCTGATGCGTATTACCTCCTAGAGGTAACCTGTGAGGCTGCGCAGTGTTGATCCCATTCTTATCACCACAGATAAAATGCAAACTAGATTAACAACAAAACAGTGCAGAGCATAATGTCTGAACTCAAATGTGACATTTCTTGCTGTTGCTGCCAATCTTGACTGCACTGTACACTTTTTGAGGACCCATTAAGTCTGACTTCGAGGTGGCAACCCAGGTTTTGAAATATGAGCGGAGCAGTACACAAACTACCGGCTCTGATGTGCAGGGGATCTCTATAACAAAACGCAAAGCGTTGATGAGGCATGTTAGAACCAAACTGTGATATTTTTTTGTTGTTAATGCCAATTTGACCACACTTTACAGTTTTCAAGCCCTCAGTAAGTCCAACCTCAGAGTCACATCACAAGCACCGACATTCTAATGTTCAGGAGAACCATTACACAAGCTCTGCTTTCTGATTGGCTGGGGCTTCCTATAGGAAAACTCACGCCAGGGGATCAGTGCAATGGTAATGGACGTAAATTGTGTTGCAATTGTCCCCGCAGGAAGGGAGGCAACCCACTGTGCAGAATTTTCAAATAAGCTGCTCTCCTAATTTTCTTTTAATTTATAAAAAATCCACTTTTTGGTACCTACATAAGATGAGAAATGTAGGCGGCATGCACCTACTTAAAATTAAAATAACAATGAAATCAATTAAGCAGGGATCCGATTTAGAGGCCCGGACTTCTTCTGATCACCAGGAGCATTCGCTTGGAGAAGCAAGTGCCCTAACCACCCAAAGATGGAATGCTTCATTATCAGGCCAGCTCCTCGTTGGGCTGGTGCTGCAATGCCAAATGGGTCCCTCAAGGGGCTCTTGGCCCTAGATCTTCTTAATTTACCAAATAAATACTGGGAATATGTCATATATCCCAGTATAATGGTGGGAAGACTGGAGAAAGGTGTGATTTAAAATTTACAATAGATATTTCCAAAAAAGATTTTTTTTATACAAGTGACAATATCTATGTGAAGGTTAATAAGGTGAGGAAAGCCTAATGATCCTGGCTTCTCCTGAATAGAATTGGTGTAATCCAATGAAGAATTATAAGTGTAAGGTCGACATGTTTCATGCCTTTATCATCAAGATAGATTGAGTGGCATTTATTCAGGACAAAAAAATTATAAAGGTGTAATTAATCTTCGGGGAGCGTAAGGGTACTCTGCAATGAGTGTTATCCCATCTCAGTGTTTGGTGTGTAGTGTAACTGGATCTGTATCACTAGAAGGTACTGGGGATTCTGCATCTGGATCAGTGGAAGGTACTGGGGATTCTGGTACCTGGCTTAGAATGGCCTGTGACACAGCTGTGGATGCCTTGGTGACTACAAAGGAAAGCTCCACAAAACACCCCACTCTGTTGTAGCACAGTTGCAACCAAGGAGGCAAATCAGAACTCCACAATCAATATCTCCTGCCTTCTTCTCGTGTGATATGGTCGGTAGTTTATCAAATTACTAAATGCAGGTACATATTAATCTGCAGATTATCCAGTGTAAATATGGAAATGTAATCCAACGATTTATGCAATGCAAAACCCTGATAAATTTCATGCGCTCCAGGAGTTGGACAAAGATATGAGGCTCTAAAATGTTACATAAAATGTACAAAATGGCACCAAAGTCACATGCCTGCAACAGGTACATCCCCCTCCCCCTCTCGTAATTCAATGCAAAACCTGTAGAATACACTAGTCAGGAAGTCCTGTACCCTCACCAGCTCAATACATCAACAAAAGTGTAGAATGACAAATCAATTAACAGTATGACACTTGGTTTGCACAACCAACCCTTACATATAAACACAGTAGGCAGGACATCATTCTTACACAAAAACACAAATATTACTGATAATTATAATTTTACATCTCAAAAACAAAACCAACAGGTAATATGTTAATCGAAATTTGATAACATAAAAGTTTATAATATTTGCTAGGTAAGAGAAGATGCTTTTTGATAATTAGCTAGACAACAAACAGCCTTTATGATGACTGGTACAAATCTTTATGAGTCAGTTATCTAAAGGGACACTTTTCAACTATCAAAATCTGGATGGCTCTTAAAAGGTAATAAGACAGATTTAATGATTGTGGGAGCTAAAAGCACATAGAATCAATTATGATAATTGTAATAACAGTTACAATAAGATGAATGCCTTATTCCTACCTCACTGAATGCTAAATTCTTTCAGGGCACTCTTTATAAATCATTATCTAAAGCTGAAATAAATATACTACTATAAATTAGAACTATTATATGTAGCATCTTACAGAACCTCGTCCTTTTGTGCATGAAGAATGCCAAGAGACCCTTGCTAAGGCATTCCATGTTCTCTCACTGATCACTGCAATGTTCTCTTCTTTGGCTCTACAAAGAAATTGACTGGTAGATCGTAGAGAATCGAAAATTAAGCTACAAGAGCAACATCAGACGTTCCCCAAACTATCCATTCATCTCATATACACAGGAAACTGCACTGACCCCTGCAGGTAAAAACTGATTTATTTAAAACAACTACTTTGGATTATAATGCTCTTTGGGGACAGGCTTCTATGATAAGAGAGGATTATGATACACCAACAAAGGTAACGTTAAGAAGACAATAAGGGAGGGTTAAACGTCTGGAATGCCTTGACCTAACATTAGAGCACTCTACCGAGAGACTTTGTAGGCAGCTGAAAGATTGTTTTTTCATTGACTGAGCAATGACTGTGATTCTTTGCCAAGAGGCTTGTGAGTGCTTAGGTTGCATTAAGGTTGGATTCCTTTATACATACGCATAGATCTCCTCTGGCTCTTATACTGGCCCCCTATAATAATTGTATTATTATTATTATTATGATTATTAATAGCAACAATAACAGCAGCGATAATAATAACAATTATAATAATAATAAAAACAACAATAATGATAATAATTACATTTATACAGCCCATAGCTGCTTCAGAAGACTTGTCCCATCGCTAGCAGAAGTGAAGGTTTTAAGGTACTGAGAGGAGGTCAGATAATTATAAATTAAATAAAAATAAAGGTGTTTAATTTCTTTTTTAAAATAGATTCAGAGGAATCAAGGGTCAAGGAGGATGCTGTTCCAAAGTTTATAAGCGAGGTATGAAAAAGAGCTGCCCCCTCATCTGGCTTTAATAACTTTAGGAACTTGCACCAATCTGAGATTGTTAGAACTAGATCTAGATTGATCTGTACAGCTCAAGTCTTTTCCTTTTGCAGATAGAACCTTTCATGGAAAAGAATCAACAAGCAAAAGTTGGAGCTTTAAACTGAATACGTTTGATCAATGACAACCAGTGTAGGCATTTGAAATGAGAAGTGGCAGATTGCCAAAAGGATATTCTCAGAATTAGTCTTGCTGCTGCATTTGGAGCCGGTGAATACAGGGAGTGCAGAATTATTAGGCAAGTTGTATTTTTGAGGATTAATTTTATTATTGAACAACAACCATGTTCTCAATGAACCCAAAAAACTCATTAATATCAAAGCTGAATATTTTTGGAAGTAGTTTTTAGTTTGTTTTTAGTTTTAGCTATGTTAGGGGGATATCTGTGTGTGCAGGTGACTATTACTGTGCATAATTATTAGGCAACTTAACAAAAAAAAATATATACCCATTTCAATTATTTATTATTACCAGTGAAACCAATATAACATCTCAACATTCACAAATATACATTTCTGACATTCAAAAACAAAACAAAAACAAATCAGTGACCAATATAGCCACCTTTCTTTGCAAGGACACTCAAAAGCCTGCCATCCATGGATTCTGTCAGTGTTTTGATCTGTTCACCATCAACATTGCGTGCAGCAGCAACCACAGCCTCCCAGACACTGTTCAGAGAGGTGTACTGTTTTCCCTCCTTGTAAATCTCACATTTGATGATGGACCACAGGTTCTCAATGGGGTTCAGATCAGGTGAACAAGGAGGCCATGTCATTAGATTTCCTTCTTTTGTACCCTTTCTTGCCAGCCACGCTGTGGAGTACTTGGACGCGTGTGATGGAGCATTGTCCTGCATGAAAATCATGTTTTTCTTGAAGGATGCAGACTTCTTCCTGTACCACTGCTTGAAGAAGGTGTCTTCCAGGAACTGGCAGTAGGACTGGGAGTTGAGCTTGACTCCATCCTCAACCCGAAAAGGCCCCACAAGCTCATCTTTGATGATACCAGCCCAAACCAGTACTCCACCTCCACCTTGCTGGCATCTGAGTCGGACTGGAGCTCTCTGCCCTTTACCAATCCAGCCACGGGCCCATCCATCTGGCCCATCAAGACTCACTCTCATTTCATCAGTCCATAAAACCTTAGAAAAATCAGTCTTGAGATATTTCTTGGCCCAGTCTTGACGTTTCAGCTTGTGTGTCTTGTTCAGTGGTGGTCGTCTTTCAGCCTTTCTTACCTTGGCCATGTCTCTGAGTATTGCACACCTTGTGCTTTTGGGCACTCCAGTGATGTTGCAGCTCTGAAATATGGCCAAACTGGTGGCAAGTGGCATCGTGGCAGCTGCACGCTTGACTTTTCTCAGTTCATGGGCAGTTATTTTGCGCCTTGGTTTTTCCACACGCTGCTTGCGACCCTATTGACTATTTTGAATGAAACGCTTGATTGTTCGATGATCACGCTTCAGAAGCTTTGCAATTTTAAGAGTGCTGCATCCCTCTGCATGATATCTCACTATTTTTGACTTTTCTGAGCCTGTCAAGTCCTTCTTTTGACCCATTTTGCCAAAGGAAAGGAAGTTGCCTAATAATTATGCACACCTGATATAGGGTGTTGATGTCATTAGACCACACCCCTTCTCATTACAGAGATGCACATCACCTAATATGCTTAATTGGTAGTAGGCTTTCGAGCCTATACAGCTTGGAGTAAGACAACATGCATAAAGAGGATGATGTGGTCAAAATACTCCTTTGCCTAATAATTCTGCACTCCCTGTAAAGTAGGCTGGAAGGCTGAAGTACATGCTGTTAGTATAATCCAATATTGATGCTACTACAGTATGAACAACTGTCTTTTGTCTATGTTCTGGGGTTAGATGCAGCATTCTTTTTAGAGACAAGTTTGGAAAACAAAGAGATATTCTAATTAAGAAAGAAATTTGTATTACATGTAATACACACATTTCTCACTGTGGAGCCAGGCATGGGAGAATGACCTAGCCTATCTGACCATCATCAACTTGAGTCATGAAAACGGTTTGTCCTGAAGAAAAGAATTTCCATTTTATTGGAGTTTCAATTGAGACAATTGTTATTCATGCACTCAGCTACTCACTTCAAACACTGCTGAACAGTAATCTGAGCCTCTTCATTGTCCTCATGAAAAGAGAGTAGAAGCTGGGTGTTACCAACATATAAGAATAATTGTATGCCCCGGGATTCAATTAGCTTAGCCAATGGCTCCAGATATACATTACATAGAGTAGGGCCCAGAGCAGAGTCATGTGGGATCCTATGGCATAGTAGTTCGGCAGCAGATGTAAAAGGGGGGAAGGAACACCGCCTGAGACCTGTCTTCAAGGAAAGAGTTTTGCCTGTCCTTGGTCACAAGTTTCCTTACCCAGCCCAGCAAAATTGGGTGTGACACTGTATAAAAGCGGCTGATAGGTGTGAACGCTGAATTTATTACTAATGAACTTGATGTATTTTGGATTAAGAATCTGCATAGAATTTAATGTGCGACTTGGAAAATGTGCCCACCTGAGTGGCCGTCATTAAATACATAATTATTTTATTAAATGAATAATACTATTAACTAAAGTACATGTATTAAGAAAATTGTCGTAGTGTGTTATATTAATGATTTCATGCTATGTATTTGCTTATTAATTGTAGGCCTTAAGTTAGCAAGGTTTGGGCCTAGTCAGCACAGCCTCATATTAAGCTTCACTGTTTAATAAAACCGTGGGAATGTATTCCAGAGAAATCAAGTCATGTTTTGTTCACACTGTGTTGACCAAACGTTAGCAGATGTCTTTAACTTTCACATGAGAACTGCTTGCTAGAATGTCTTGTATTAGGAGTTGTTAGATTGTAGAGTTTGATGCGTGAGACACTGATGTTCCCAGGAACTAACAATGGTTGCACTGACTGGAGTACTGGTGGATACAAAAAGGGTTACCTGACAAGTCTGATGATGAGAACAGGAGAAGAGAAGCCAAACAACGACATGTGAAAGACAGTTTAGTTATATCTTCGACTTGCTTTTTTATTTCTATTGGACTAATTGTAAATCACTCTAAGCGTAGTTAAAAGGTCCATCGAACCTCCAACGCGTCAACTTATAAACTAAATAATAAAAGACCAAATAAGGACAGATACACTCACATAGGTCAGGCAGGACCATCATAGATGAAAAAACCCTGCTCTAAGTTGCCTTTAATTTATTGCGTTACCACTAAAAGGGCAGACTTAAGCCAGGTCGAAATCCAGATTGAGAGTCATGCAAGAGATTATTACATTCTATGAAATGAGTTAGCTGCTTGTTAACAAACTTCTACAGAATCTCAGAAGCTGATGGCAGAAGCAAGATTGGTCAATTTAAAACAGTTGGGTCAGCTCTTGGTTTCTACATTTACGGAACCAATAGAGCCTGTTTCCAACTCATGGGAAAAGAGGCGGTCTCTAGAGAACTGTTCATGACACAGGGTTGATAGAAGTGGATGTAAGACTTAAAATAATAGGGAGAACACAGATCAAGAAGAGACCTCAATTTACAGTTGGCTCGTTCCCTTGCTGAGTCTCCAGGAGATATAGGATCAAAGACAGATAATATAAGTCCACGGTCTGACCTCAGATCATACGCACTAATAGAGGGGCCTCAACTGGAAATTTAGAATATATAGTCTGGATTTTCTCATAGAAAATTAAGACAATCACATAATCTGATTGATGGGAGTAATTTTACTTTCTGTGGCCACAGGAGCAGGAAGGGGTGAATGATTTTTTAAAGTTCACATGGAATATAGGACAGTGAGGAAATCTGGATCGAGAAATATTCATTTTAAGCCTTCCATATAGATTTTCGTAGGGCAGTTTTATAGATATTTGTATATCATCATTATAAGAGTTTTGCTCCTGTATTTTACAGACACTTGTCTTCTTTTAAGAAAGCTGAAAACCAAGAAGCATCCAATCATTGACTACCATGAGTTGTGTAGCCCTGCGGTATTTGAGTATGTCTGGAACTGCTAAGCCCCCTCATAAACACCCTGTTAGAGCTTGTGCGGGGCTAGGCAGGAGCTGGCACCATTCAACAGTAGTTCTCTGATTTCATGGTCAATTTTATGAAAAAACTCAGGGGAGGTGGGTGGGGGGTGTTAAATAGCGTATTTTGGAGAATATATTAAAGACATTGGAGAGCCATAATTTTAAATAACGCCGCACTGCCAATTAGAGTCAATGGTAGGTGCCTCCAGTGGTCAACATCTGTCCGGAGTCTGTCCAGCTGCGGAAAAAAGATTTTGAGCAGGAAGGCGGGCGAGTCTCGAGTGATATATACCCGAGGTAACTGAATCTGTCCAGTGTCAACAGCACCGTACATCTGGGGGCTAGAATCGGCATTGCCACTCATTGAGAAGATCAGAGACTTTGTCCAATTTATGCAGTATCCCAAGTAGTCCCCAAAGATGTCAACAATTTGAAGTATTCTGTCTATGAATAAGGTAGACTGTGTGACATTAAACAGGGCATCATCGGTGTATAAAGAGATTCGCTCCTCCCAAGTCCTTGTAGTGTGTATACCCTGTATGGGTGGATCTTGTCGGGCCCAGACTGCCAGCAGCTCAAGTATCAATGCAAATATAATAGGGGGAAGGGGGCATCCCTGTCTCGTACCTCCCCTCAGGGCAAATACCCGGGACACCACTCCACTGACCTTCACTCTTGCTAATGGATCGTGGTAGAGAAGTATCACCCACTCACAAAATTTGGGGCCAAATCCCATCAATGCCAGAGATGAAAAAATATAATGCCACTCAATACTGTCAAACGCCATCCTGGCATCCACGGCCATGAGTGCCGCCTGTGTGGAATGCATGGCCTCCATCATATGAAGCACTCCATAAGCGATTCAGTCTAAAGCACTGGTTATCCAATTGCTGAAATTTGCCACATCAGTATCAAGATAGCCCGTTTGTTTAAAAGAAATGGAAACAAAGGCCATCTATGAGAAGAGGTTCATAGATTTTGTGCCAGATTCTTTAAGCTTCATTAGGTCTCTGTTTCAAATTCATATTGAAAGAGAAAGGCAGCAATAACCAATCAGATCAAATAATTTTAAATCAGGCCTAATTTGAAGATTGGGGAGGTTGGACAAGATAAGATACAAAGTGTGACCTGCCATTACAGCACCTTCTAATACTGCTTTAAACTGATTGGCAGCTTATAATATAATACAAAAACCTTATTTTTCAGTCCTCCATTTACAATATATCTGTACTTTCAAACCGCAGTATTTCTTACTCCTTCCCTCTCCTCATGTCATTTTACCTTGTTTTTACATGTCTTCATACACTAGAGTTCAATTTTCAGGTTGCAGCCTACCAGACAGCACAGCTGTCTGGTTTGCTAAAGACATCTTGGAGACATTCAGAAAGCTGACCTATGATTCATTCTGCCCATTGCTTGCTACTAGCTTTGTGGTTTGTAACTCACATTTTCTGGATTTACGTTTGCTGGCTTTATTTGTTTTAGGCTGTCCAGCTTAAGTTTGTACCTTCCCTTGCCCAATCCTTATTTACAGTATCCTTCCAAATGCTCCCTTTCTGTAAACAGGTCTGTAAATCTTGTACTTATCTCGTCACATTTACTGTGCATTCAAAGACCGAGGTCAAATGTCTGGTGCTGTCTTTACTTTTCTTTCTCTGACTTTAAAGTGAGATGATTTATGTGGCAATCTAACTAACTACTGGGGGTATGAAACATTTTTTTTCTAGCACACAACATTTAAATGAACTGTGTAAGTATTTCAGAATATATCAGAATCAGGAACACAATGAAGCACATTTTTGTTATATTTAAAGTGTGTTGGAAACAAATAGTTTATTATTAGCAAAATAAACCACATGTGATGCAATTTCCACACATTTTCATCTGTGCACTATATTGTTTTATTAGTAAAACTGTACGTCTGTGCAAATGTCTTGCTACTCCACAACTCCACTCTACACAACTTCACCCTGACAGGCTACTGTGCAACACTGCACTCTCCGCCACTGAACATAGCCACTCTGCTCCACGCTACTCCACTCTAAGCTACTCCACTCTACGCCACTGCACCCTGTGCAACTGCACACTACAGCACTATACTCTAATCTGCACCAATCTATGCTTCTCCACTCTGCACCACTTAACTCTACTCTGTGCCACTGCCCTAGGCATCACTTAGCCTTATACCACTCCACTCTGCACCACTCTACGCCACTGCACTCTACACCAATCTGCGCCACTCCACTCTGCGTTACTCAAATCTGCACCACTCCAATCAGTGGCACTCCAATCTGCACTATTCCACTCTAACCTACGCCACTGCATTCTACAACTCTGCATTCTACGCTGCTGAATTCAATGCCACTGCACTCAATACAACTGAACTCTACCCCATTATACTCTGCAACACTCTAAACCAATGCACTCTACTCTATGCCACTCCACACAACTCCACACTATGCCACTGCAATACACAACACTCTGCCACTCCACAACACTACTCCACCACTAGCCACTCAACTCTACGATAATCCAAACCACTCTCTACTATGCCACTAACTTCTAGCCATGCTGAACAGCAGTCACGCTGGTGTACAACATAGCTAAAACACATTGGCAAAGCCACAAGCTCTTGCATAGGTGAAACCTCTTGACTTTGACAATGCTTGTTTCTTCGTTACTATACTGCTATCTTGTTTTGTCATGAACAAGTCCTCTTCCGCCTCTGTTACCTTGACAACTTCACAGTGTACATTTCTTTTGGATATCTTTTCCAGCCCAGGCCCTGGAGACTGGCATCCTCTCTACTCCCAGATTTTTACGCCACACTGGGACTTCGCCTACCCCATTTCCGCTAGAAAGCCTCTGCTGAAGTGACATGAGTAGCAGCCCAGCACGTCTGACCTGAAACATTAGCATCAAGCCAGACGTGGGCAGCCTGAGACTAGACTTACTTGTGAAAAGTAATCACTATAAAGGCACGTGTGGATGCAAAGAAAGGCAGAAGGTGGTGGCAGATAAAATTATTGCATACACCCTTCCCCTAATAATGTGGAGGAATGGCCACCATGCAAGGAGCAACACTAATGTAAAATCATGCATTCAACGTTATCCAACAAGGAACGAGTGTATGTCATTATCAATTCATCAATATCTAGCCACGCACTAGACTAGTATATCCCTAACTGAAGAGTACCTCACAAATTGCACGGTTTATGCACATGGCTCTATGGTTATATTCTCATCAAGTGGCCAAGAGTTGTGATACTCACTTCACTAGTGTCACGTCACTTACTTCATTACTTTTACAGTGGCGCTCTTTAAAATAATGCAAAAAAATGAATATGAAGTTATGGTGCATTGATGGTCTCCTCTCCTGCAAGAGGTAGGCTCTTTGTAGATTTCCACAAATTTCAACGTCTCCAGTTCCAGTTATCCAGAAAGATCGGGTGAAATTTAGGTTAAAGTAAGGGTCTGGCAAATTAAAAATGTCAGATCTGCATAAAATAAACATAAAAAGTCTGCTGTGCAGATTTCTAGTGCTCATTATATTGTTTGCCTATGTGTGGAGGAATAGAGATGTGTAAGAAAGGGCCAAAGACGCTCGAGTGTTAATAGGAAATGGACCTTCTTCAGCCAGAGGAATTCGTTTCAAAACATCTCCTGTCTAAATATAAAATATCTTTCAGAAAAAACAAATGTGTTTCTTTTTTCTGATCATAAATACAAATTGGAACAAAAACAGTAAAAGTTACTATTACTCACTATACTGACTCCTCCACTGGTGGTTGTATGTGCCCGTGTGTCCAGGTCATAATGCGTGCCTAGGGCTGGGGAACCTCAGGCCAAAACCAGCCTGAGGGCGCTTGTACTCAGAGGAGGTCTGCCAAGGCAGTTCAAGCAGGACTGACTGATGCTGCTAGAAGCTGAACAGGTCTGAAATGAGGATGTCTCCCCTCTCACTGAAGTGAGAACAAAGTCTAGCGAGCAAAGCATGACTCACTGGAAAGCAGCCCAGGCTACAACTGCCTGGAATTAATGTAAGTATTCTACACATCACTTTTTTGTTTGCCTACTTTATTGCTGGCATTAGTTTTAGCTAATATATATTTTTTTAAAATGTAGAGTAGTGCTATCTTTAAAAATAGTAATGTTTGTTTTACACAGAACTTGCAGTTGCATTTTTGCTGTCTCAGTGTTGCAACTAAAATATGTTATTACCCATACAAAGACTATGAAAGGACGAAAAGTTCAGTTGGCAATTTCCGGCTTTAAAACTGTCGTGCGCATTAAGTAGCAGCAGTGGGCGTTTAGAACACACTGATTTTCAAAGTGCTTGTATAAATGAATATTGGTTAGTTCAGAAATACTGATTGTCCATTTGGGACTAGGCCCAACCATTTTTTTCAGATATAGGATTTGTTTTGAATGATTTATTGTGGGGAGATAAACTCCAGTTTTTAATCAGCTAAATATTGATCCCAGTGAATAAAGATGTTTTTGGCTTCCCAAAACTATTGCATTATCACACAGTTTTATACTGATGCAGACAGGAACATTTATCTGTACAGAACCCAGTTGGGTCTTCCCTTTGGTCAATGCTGGAAAGGCCTTCTAATAGGAGGTTTCCCGTATATCTGTCCCGAATGCCATCTTCACTTCTACACGTCCTGTGCACTAGAAAGGTTCTCTTCCAACCACTGCCAGACATTTTGGTAGTCGGTACTCTGCAAGGACATATGTGAGAAAGAGATGCCCCATAGTGATCTGAATTGATTTATAACGGAATTGTATCGATAGGTTGTGCTTGGGAGGCTGGTAAATTATTAACTGATGGATAATTGGGAGTCACCCATCATTTACTGCTTTCTGTTCTTCGACATACCCGAGATTAAATTAGAGGGTGTGTTCAGCGCTGACTGTGGAGGGATGGCATTTAGGCAGTCATTAGACTGGTGTCAGCTTGCTTCAATCGGCCCATACTGTTTCGATTTCACAATGAAGCCAAAGTGAATGGCATGCGGGGTGGTGCAAGTGAGGGTGTGGGACCAGTGCTGAGCACGGGAGGACGCTGTCTTTAGAAATAACGTGTGGGTCTAAAATAATACACCTGCTGTAGAGTTCCTTTGTGTGTCCAGCAATTTTCAGGCAAAAATAGACATGTCAAGTTAACTCTGGTGATTATTGTTCCTACTGAATAGAGATCGAGTTTTGTCTCATAGCAGTTCAGACTCAAAGTAGCGTAGAGGGTTAATGTGCCTGCTGCATACAGACGACAGGAGTGTATTTTACTGGCTAGCTCAGCGGATTACTGATTTTGTCACAGACTCCTTTTGTTACAACCTTAATATAGCACAGCGCCTTATGAACTGTCATCTAAGAGCTGCATTAAAACTGCATGGTTTAAGTTAGAACGTTATGTAGCTGTTCGTTATCCATTACATCTTGATTACTAAAGCCAGCCCCAACCACTGTGGTAAGTTTAAAATAAACTACCTACTATCGGTATGGATGACATGTGACTCCTACACTTTGTAATCCTCATAGTCTTATGTAATATTTCCCAAAGACTGATTTACACACGTATGATTTATTGTCTTTGTATGATGTGTGTGTGATGTAAAGTGCTCTGACACACTACTACGCTGGTATGAATAGCGCTATGAAACAAATGAAATACACGTGAGGGAGGGGCTATAGAAAGATGAGGGGCTTTTTCCGAGAGTGGTAATGAGGGAATCCATGGAGAGAGGGAAGTCACGGGGGAGACAGTGTGTCATAAAGGACTGTTGCACCAGGCACCACCAGCGCTAAAAGCAGCCTGGTTGTGGAGGTTGTATTGAGCCCATCACGAGGATGTGGACATTAATTATTTCTATTGTCCTTCGCCACTGATAATTATTACCGCTACAATTTCAGGGCAACCTTTCACAAGTGGATGCTCAACCCACTTGGTGCTCAACCTACATGGCAATGCTCTCTTTATTCATGTCATTAATGCTAATGACGTAATCACTGCCCTAGTTATCACCCTCAAACACTTATTTTAAACATGAGGAGTCACAGTGCTGGACGCTGTGACCTGCAGCCTATGACCCGGAAGTAAAAGAATGTCTGTTGGAGTCCTGACATCTCTTTCTCATCACCAACTACCATCCCATGATGGGCTGCAATGTACATCCAGACTGACTGGTTCAAGATGCTGTCTATTCCTGACACCATGCCAACAGGATTTCATCTGCTAACAATTTCAAGACACCAGAAGCCCATTGGTTATATGAGTAAAACAACATTAAAAAAAAATACTAAATTAAGAACTCTTGCATTTTATTTGCTGCGGAATTCACTAATGAAGTCATTGCCTATCCATTGTTGCCATTTTTCTCCCCTCTTCACCTTAAGTATACGTGGAGATGCCCGAGTCCGTGATGTTACTATTTTAAGCATATCATTATCACAACTTTCATGTAAGCTATATACAGGTCTTTTCACCTTGTTTTTTAGGTCTTGTCTCCACAGAGTATGCGCTGTGCTGCGAGACATATTGTTTACAGTTCAGTGGGCTTACAACCCGCCCACAGAAGACCACTAGTTGTTTTCGTTGTCACTCTCGTTTGCCATCTTTTCACCGGATAGCTCCCTTGCTCCCTTAAGCTTCCCTTCCTTTCTTGAGTTAGTTCTTCCCTTGAGAAAGGATTAGGTACATGTGTTCGTCCTTGTATTTCCTCGTACTTCTCCAACGCGCTATCCTTATACTTAAAAAGCGTTTAAGTATTATTCCTGAATGTACAATGTACTTTTCTTATTTTTAAAATAGGAATACGGGTTATTAATGTTGTTTGGCTGGCACCTGGGCACCTAGCCCGCCACTTGCCTGTGGTTTCCAGTTCCTGCTTTTTCCAGACTGATCCAGTGACACTGAAGGTTCCTGGCTTTGCCCGCCAGGGTTTTCCCGACTGGGTTTTCCCATTCACCATTCTTCCAGCCAACATAAGCCCACCCACCCCAAGACCTACTTAATACAGCCTGCAGCGCGACCACATCAGTAAACACCTGGACACCTAGCCTGCCCCTTGCTTGTGGCTTTTAGTTCCTGGTTGTTCCAGATTGATATAGGCCCGCTCACCACAGGACCTACTTAATGCAGGCCGTAGTGCGACTGCGCAGTGGACGCACGCAGCAGGCACACCGCTGGCGCGCTGAAGGCGCACCAAGGCAAGTCTGTCTGTGCCCATTCACCACTGCCTGGATCGAGCCCAGCGCCACAACCGCTGGTCCAACCTTCCCCCTAAGATACACCATTGCCGAGCTGTACACCCTCCACCATGGACGGCGCAGCACACACTGCCACCACGCCGACCCACGCTCCACGCTTTCACCTGCACCCACTGCCACTTCACCTGCCACAGCACACACATCAGCCCACTGACCAGCTCCACCCCGAACACACCACAGACACCATGTAAACAAAAACACCAACTCGCATTCGCCCTTCTCAACACAAGCTCACTATGCAAGTATTCCACCGAATTAAGGGAGCTCATCACCACCCTTGCACACGACATTATCTTCCTTCACCGAGACCTGGACCAACCCCACATCCGCCACAAACACTGCCACAGCAATCTTTGACGGATATAAAATCACTCACCAGTACCGCACCAACAAGCCGGGAGGAGGAACAGCCATCATCCGCAAAGAGACCATACAGTGCACCACTACCACTGACAACCAACCACCCCCATGGAACATCTCAACTTTATGTTCCACATGACAAAACAATCATCAGAGACACCCTCTCATACCAAACCCCAGTCCAGTGCTCCAGCTTCTGCAACACAATTGCATACTTCATTGCGTCCCCTAGCCTTAGACTGCAAGGACTACATCTTGCTCAGTGACCTAAATGTCTGTTTCGACGATCCCAACAACAATTTCTGCCCACCTCCTCAACAGAATGAGCAACCTTGGATAGACATAGATTGTCCAAGGACCTACACACACCAAAGGACACACGCTGGACCCCATTTTAACCTCCAGCAACTGTGTCAAATACAGCCATGGCACAGAACTTACATGGACCAATCACTCCATCGTCCACTTCAGCATCTCCAGCCCCCGCACCTCCACCCCCGAGATGACCAGTGACCCCTAGCTTAGGTGGACAAAAATCTCTGAGACCAGCTGGAAGGATGTCCTCAACACCTCCAACTCCGCTACTGCCATCAACTTTGAACAGGGAGTGAAAAAATTCAATGCCTTGATCACCAATTATGCAGACAGCATCGTCCCCATCAAGAGCAACATCCAAAGATAAAAAATCCTCCAAAAAGGCCAGATAGTACACCCAAGAACTCAGAACAGCAAAATAAGACAGCAATCAGCTGGAGGGGGGATCTTATTCTAGGCTACTCCATGCTACTGTACTCTATGCCACTCTTCATCACTCCACACCACTCTACTTTACACCACTCAACTGTATGCCACCCAACCGTATGCCACTCTACTCTATTTCACTCTACTATACAGCATGTCAATCCAATCCATGCTACTCTACGCTACTCCACCCCACACCAATCATTATACTCCACCGCACTCAATGCCACCCCACTCTATTCTATGGCACTCTATTCTATCACTCCACTCTGTTCTATGCCTCTCTACTATACGCCACTCTACTCCACACAGTGCAACGCTACGCCAAGCACATTCTATGCCACTCTACTCTATGCCAATCTGTACTCACTCCATGCCACTATTCCACACTACTCTACTGTATGCCACCCTACTCTATGCCACTCCAAGGCCCTTTACTGTAAGCCACTCTAATCTACACCACTCCATTCCATTCCATTCCATTCTATTTTATGCCACTTTACTCTAAGCCACTACGCTGTATGCTATGGTATGCCACTCATCTCAACTCTCCTCTACACCAGGCTTCTCTATTCAACACCACTAACTTTTAGTCATGCTGGTATACAACATGACTAAAAGACATTGGCATTGCTAATAGTTCTCATATAGGCAAAACCTACTGGCTTTGAGAATGCCTATCTTCCACTCTCACTTCTTTAAAAACGTTTTTATCCACAGCTATACTTATATTATGCCACTCTACCCCATTTCACTATCCCACTTTACTCTACATCGCCCTACCTTACGTCATTTTACTCTACCCCACTCAACGCTTCTTCATGCCATTCCAGTCAATGCCATCCCACACAATGCCACGCTATGGCACTCTACGCCACTCCACTTTACAGCACTTCACTCTAGTCTAACCCACTTTTCCCTATGTCACTCCACTCTACTATACTCCACTGTATTCTACTCAACTCTGCGCACTCCATTCTACTCCACAAAACTCCAATCCACTCAATGCCGCTGTACTACTCTGCATGCCTCTCCAATCTACTCCACACCACTCTATGTCACCCCACTCTATTCTGCACCACTCAATTATCCCCTAGTGGACTATAAATCACTCTACTTCATGCCATCTACTATAAGCCACTGTATTCCACACAATGTCATTCTATGCCACCCTACTGCACGCCACACTACTCTATGCCACTCTATGTAAATCTACTCCACCTCAATCTATGCCACTGTCTATGTCTCCATGGGGGCGGACTCGACCCCGGAGACCACCACCATGGGGCCTGGCCAAGATAAAGAATGGGGAAAGAGGGCGGGGGCTGTGCACAGCCCCTCTCCCCAGGCTGCAAACACCCCCAGGGACCCCATCTCAAGGCCCAGCTGTGCACTTTGAAAAGGAGGGGGGCCATGCGGCCCCTTCTCATGGAGCCAATCATGGGCCTGGCGACCCCATCAGCCAAGGCCGGCTACCTATGTCCCGAGGTGCTCAACCTCAGGACATAGCTGTTTGCTCTCTCTTGGCAGGAGCAATTAAGGGTCCCGCCAAGTGACAGCAAACAGTAAGTCTGCTCTCAACAGGCAGGAGCAGGAAAAATGCTTTGGACTGAGCTTATTTTGAGGCTGGCTGCTCTTCCAGCCTTCAGTGCTCCTCCCTGAAGCTGTCCAGGAATTTTGTTATTATATATATACTCATGTTCTGTACCATTTAATTCATTCATGATAGAATGCTTTGGCGTGATGTTTCTGCAAGAGCTTCATTAAGCCAAGACTGTGAAGGTTTTTTCCTCGTTACGTGCCTTCAGAACCAGACAGGCATTATGCATACCTATATTTATAAAATTGTACGCTGGCTGTTCTGGTGACTACTTGGAAAATCTAAAAAAATGGGAAAAGAAAAGTAGGATTGAGTATTAATATTTCTGAATGGAGACTTATACTGACTGATAGTCCTAAAACCCACATAGACATGTCAGGAAGGTCCCAAGTGAAAATCGACATTACAACACAGCAAACCAAATAAATTAATAAGTTAGGCCTACAAGAGGGTGATAGGTTTTTGGATGAGATGAGGGTTTATATAAAGACATATTACTGGAATGTAATACGATTTGAGAAAGTTAGGATGACATTTTGGAAACAGTCAATTTAGTAGGCAAAGATTTAATTTCCATATGCGATAGATAATGTGTTGTCAACGAACACTCACGTTTTACGTTTTAAGGGCTATGAGTCAAAGGAAAATTCTAAGCAGCTGCAAGTCTAAGGAGAGGATGAAAGGGAATGATAGGTTGGCATAAATGTTAAAATAGACAATAAAGAGCATGTATTTTAAAGACAGAGCCTGAAAAATACTTTTGAAAAACCTGGCACACCTTCCTTATGATTGATGTTTTATTTATATTTTACCTTGACCTTGCAATACGGAATAGGTTTTCAAAGTCTAATTTACTCATTTGCATATTGAGTATTTTATGACGTGCTCAGTAGCCAATTCTTTGCCTTTTTATATCTATTCCTCCGTTTACCTGGTAACGTAGCTGCTTGTCTTTGTGTTACTGTCTATTATTGTACTACTCTATTTGCGTGCCCTTGCAAAACTTCATATTCAAAGTAAAAACAAGAAAAATACAACAGCATCTTACAGTTGTACATTTGTAAGCATATTCCCCCTTCCTGAACTCATGCTTCTTGTGGTGTGCATCAATGAACATTTTTACCAGCTTCTTATCTTGGGTACTCAGTGTGTAAACCCTACATAAAACCATCTATGTAACACTATTTCATCATTCACACAGGCTGCTCCATTCCTACCGTGGCCCACAACCAGCCACTGGCCAAGATTTGCATCTCTCTCACCTGAAAGCTGTGAGCCCTTGCCTTTATAGCACCAAGCTCCTTTGCCCATATGCACTCATTCCCTGATTTGCAAAACTGGTTATTCCCTGCCCCAAAGATACGGTTCCCATGCATGCTTTACTTTGACTCATTTTGACATTCTGATAGTCTTCTATCTTATGTTGCTTATTGTTTTCTTACAAATGTTGAACATAGTAATAAATAGTAGTGTGGGCTGACAAGGAACAGAAGAGAAGACTACGACTGTGTGCTGCGCAATGGGAACAGGTTTTAATTAGCTCGGTAATCGTGCTCGCATGTCATTATAAATAACCTCTAATCCTTAAATAGCATACAATATTAAATGCTGAGAGAGATCACATGGCTTCTTGGGAGGGGTACTAGTCCCAACAGAGTTTGGACTCTGGAGGATGGGTCTTCTGGTAGTATTACAAGTTGGGCGCTTTGAATTGCACATAGGTCGCTGGGATTAATTTACAGTGAATGAAATTCCAAGAAGTGAAGTCTTGATGTGGCGCGGGACACTAGGGGCCCTCCATGCTCTGCAGATGCTTTGTCACAATACACTCTTTGAAAAACTGCATCAGCTAAGTCCTTTTAAGATATAATGCTGATGATCAAGATTAACATTCAGATTCATGCCTCCAGTATTATGCAGATACTAAACAAGATGCAGGTTACAATGTTAATAAGAAAAGCACTGGTAACACCAATAGGTCTGGCTCATAAGTAAAAGTGCCTCTTCAGTTACTATTGAGCTTAGGCACTCAACAGCTCATCATACATGGAACTTGTCATTAATCCTTCTACTCGTGCATTTATTTATCCACCCACTGACTCACTCTTACATTCTCCTACACACCCATGTACAATATATCATGCAAACAATCTCAACAAGCTGATAGATTAAAAGAATAGCAGTATAAAAGGAAAAAACAATGTGTAAATATGGTGGGGATTAACTTGCAATAGTAAATACATTTTGAAATGGTAGTGTGCATAGTGTATCATTGTTTGTATGTTGCAACAAGATTGCCACTTTTAAAAGCAATGTGTCAGACACTTTGGAGAAGTAACAAAATGATGCACTATGCACAACACAATTACAAGAGGACCACTTAGCAAATACTGCTGTAGCCATCTCAGAATGTATTGTACATAGTGAATTACTAATGACCGGTCTAAGATGGCTGACACATCGCTTCTAAATGTGCCGGACAACATGGAGCGGTAAAACGATGATGTGCTATTGATGACACCATTCCAAGATGGCCACATATTTTAAAAGTAGTGGCTGAGCGGGATGTGGTGCACCACTGATGAAATGAGAAAGTAAACCAGAAGACTGGTAGCACTTTCCGGGGAGAGCCAGTGCTCTTAAAAAACAAGAAAGGAAGAAAGAAATGAAAGGCGGCCTACACAAGCAGAAAATGAAAAACTATGCACTTGGCCTGCTAGCCTGGCACCGAAGTGCACACATTTTCAGGCAGATGTGCACTTCCGATCCTTCGGATCAGGCAAAATGCAGTCACTTCTGGGCCAGCAGCTGAAGTGAGCAGATGCACTGCTCCATGCTGCATTCTTGCATAAGTGGAATAGGAATGTGGACCACTCAAACAGCCCAATTGCTGAACAAGGAGTGGCCAAAGCCTTTCTATGTAGGTATATGAATGTATGCATGTTTTACGATTTTTGTTTTATCATAAAGACTGCAAGACAGATAAAACTGCCAGGTCCCGCTGAAAAAGTACTGTAATGCACACAGCGTAACACTATGCCACAAATTATAATTATGTGCAACATTTCAGTTGGCACCCTTGTATCACCATGGTTTGTCAGAGGGGAAAGCCACCACCAAAATCCTTGCCTACGATGGTAATCATCCTATAGCAAATGGCATATAAAGTAATTTTTACTATAAATCGATCAGGCCTATAGCCTTAGCATATCACCTTAACTGACTCAGGCCAAATGTATTGCACAGACATTTCCTAAAAAGCAATAACAAAGTGTGCAGTCCATACATGTACAAATATGAACAAAATTGCCTTTTGGCAAAACAATATACAGCTTCTCCTAAGAAAGCCTCATAAGGATTGCCAGAGTGCAAATTATCTTCCCCATGGGTTTTTCAGGGTGAGTAACCAACACCAAAAGCACTGCCCAACACTGTTGCATCTGAGATCTCATATAACAAACTACTGGTGTACATGCTTTAAAACAGTATACTAACAACCCACCCTCAAAGGGCCACTGGCAACTGGTTTTAATATATACGGCCTTTCATAATAGATAGGTCAGGGTTCTAACATTTCATAATGAAAAGGTAAGACCTATGCCACTTAGCATAACTTTTCCCAAACAACAAATTAGACCTATTGCATTATCACTGGCTTGTCACAATAACCAACTCAACCTTCATATGCAAAGCCACAATCAGGCACATGGTCACAAAATTAAAATGTGGACACACTTTCAGTGGGGAAAACAATATAGAGGTTCTCATAAGAGAGCCTCACAAGGATTATAATAGTGCAAATCTCCTTCCAGAGTTTGTCGAAACTTTAACCATCATCAACCTGTGAGATGCCATACAACAAAGTTCCTGTCTACAGGTTTTTGCACTGTGTAATAATAATCAACACTTAACACCTATTGCCTTTAACATATGCTTTTCACAATAACTATGTCATGATGAACAGACTGGACCTATGGTATCTGACACAAACTTATCTAATGAACCAGTCAGTACTTTAGCCTTCATCATTGGCATGCCACCATAATCAACACAGGTCTACTGCATTGTGTGCAAGATCTCCCACAAGGAAACCACCTTGCATAGAATCATAAATTAAAAATAAGTACACATTTACAGTTGGCGAACAATATATAATCCATCCCGAGGAGAACTAACAAGTGTAAATCTTCAATCCCCAGAGACTTTCAGAGGAAGAAACCACCAACACAAGACATACTTTGTATGGTAATCTGGGAGATCTCATGTTACTAAAATACCTATCTACAAACTTTAAAGCAGTACAGTATCAATCAACTCTTAAATGGTGACTAACTTTTCACAAAAAATATGCCCACAGTGCCTGTGTTGTAACTTTTCATAATAAACAGAACAGACCAAAGATCCAGCATAGCTTTTTCCAATGAACCAATAAGCCCAGTACTATTTATCATTGGCTTAGCACCACAGCTAACTCAGGACTACTGTGTTGAGCATACACTTACCACAGGCAAAACAATCACTGTTTTCAGTGGAAACACACACATTCTGCTAAATTAAAAGGTTGAAGAGAAAAACAACATATGGCTGTAGCCAAACCCCCTCTAAGTACTGCTTTTTAAAGCTCTTTTTCTTGTGATCACATGAGATAGGCCACAGCTGTACTTTCTAGACAGGCCTGAAAATGTTACGGTCTGTGAATGAATATTGTACGAGGCCGGCTAACAGGCTATTGCAACACGCAATTTCTCATTCCTATACTATTACTTAGTGATTTTGAAGTGTGAAACATAAGATGAGTGTGGAGATGGAACTTTTAAGCTTCGTGTTAGTGTTGAAATGCACTCCAAGAACTGTGTGACAGAACTGAGTAGCCAGCTGGAAGCCACTAAGACTGGGAAGAGAGGGACCTCAGTTTTCGTAGAATCGAGCATAAGGGACTTCAGAGCAGGGGCCTCCACAAGTAGCTTGAGTATTGCGTACCTCACCAGCTGACAGTATGTGGAGCCCAGCCCTATGTATCCCAGAGACTTTAAAAAAGAATCTACTACAACGTCCATCCATTAAATGGGAGAAACCCAACTTCCCTTCTATTGCTTATTACCCATGCTTTTAAGCAAGATTTTTTTCAATGTTATTATTCGGTTATTTACAGGAATAAGGTGAAAACTATATGTTCTTGCTGTAACAAAAAGAGGTTTCTATAACAGTAAGTCCAACATAACAAACTGCTTGTTCTGCAGTAATATTGCACTAAAGGTGTTAGGCAGGAGCCCCCTCGCAGTTGTGAAATATTGAGTTAAAGGCAGGCGTCAACGCCATAAATAGGCACTTCCTCAGGAAAAAGCAGATCTTGAAAATCCCTAATAGCATCAACAAGATTCACAGTTGCAATACACTAAGACTTGGGCCCAGGTATGGTTGGGGGGCAAACAAGCGACATGAAGCTAATTACAACCTTAAGCAAGAGTGGTGGCTGACTCCCCTCTTTTTGGCCTCTCTACAGACAGCTTACTGCCTGTTGGCAACAAGAACTGTTGTATTCAAGAGATACTTACAGAAGACTTTGGGGATAGCTTTTTTGTCTCTCTCAGCTCCCTATTTTTTTCTTTTTTTCTTTCAGCATTCCATGAGAGTGCACTGCTTTCCTTGCTATCCCCTGACCATTCCACCTCACATCACTCTGCCTGCAGTAATCTTTCTTTTCTGCTTCTCCCTAGCCCCCTCACGTATGTTTCTCTCCCATCGTAACCTGTGCTTTACATTTGCCTGTTAGCCTGATCTAGGATGTACTGCCTCCCTACAACAATGTCAAATGGAAGGGAAACACATGGGTTTTGAAAAAGGAAATAAATCAAAAGGAGAGACAGCTGTTTGGGGAAGGGAACATCAATCTCTATGTGCTTTCACTTATCTCTGCTCCTGCTTCCCTTTTCAGCTTGATTCATGGCACGCTGTTGGATGACTGTGCTACTGCTCTCTATGAAGATTCAGTTGTCTATAAAGAGGAAGAGTCCAAAAAATAAAAGAGGACAGAAGATACAGACAATCTATGGGATAGGATCCCACTGATTCGATAGTATCACATCACATGTCTACAAAATACTGTGAAGACAACCAGTGAATATATTGCTGCCAAACCACCTCCCAGCTCTTTTAGCCTGAACAATAAAAGGACTGAAAAGTTATGTCAAGTAAGCTTATGTCAAGTAAGCTCATAAATAGGCATATACAGCATACTGCAGCCATCTCTGTGCATCTTTCTACTGAATAATGAAATAAAGTGTGTGCTGGGACAGGAAAACACATAAAATAGACCAAATGCATACCTTATATTAATCAAGATTAACTCCTCTAGTTATCTGTTATAATGCAATTTGTGTGTTTTTATTATGTTCACTTCAATGGGTTACCATTTTTAACACCTCTAATCAGTAGGCCATTAGCAGCATGCCAAACTCAGAAGTAGTTGAAGAAGAATATTGTACCTTTTTATTTTTCTGAGTACAAAGGACCAAAACCTCTTCCAAAATAGCCATTCCTTGAGCTAGTGCCAAGCAGTTTTTCTCATCAACTGCTCTTTGTATCAGGTGAGTTCAGCATAAACCAGTTTGCTTACAAATGCTACAATCTGACAGGTCAATTCTAATTTCAACCTATAATAACCAATCACATTAGTGACCTGGGGAATGATCAATTTAATTCAAACAGTGAGAATTAAAAACAGCTGGGGTGAGTTGCTAGTTCATGGTGCAGATCAAGAAAGGAGGTCTGCAAAGTCTTCAACCATTCAGTCACTGGTTTCTCTCGTTGGCTAGAGGGTAGTGGGGTGCCTTTTACACACGTGTCACTATCTTAGATTCATTTTAATTTCTTTTATGGTGTTGGGCTCCGCCCATATTTTAATATTCTTCTCTACCAGCTTTTTGTTTAGCAGGTGTGGGTGTTTCCAATGCAAAACAGTGATTGTTTTGTCTGTGGGAAAGCTTATGCTGAAACAGTAGGCTTCAGCTAGTCATGAATAACAAATTAATGATAACTGCTATAGGCCTTTTTGTTTCACTGAAAAAAGTTATGTCAGACGTCATTAATCTGATCTGTTTATTATGAAAGGCTAGGACAAACCCACTATGGGCATATTGGTAGTGAAAGCAAATTGCCTATTACGGATATACTGTTTTATACTGCTTTAAAGTGTGTAGATTTGTATTTTGTTACATGGAATCTTAGCAGTTACTGTACAAGGCATGGCTCTTGGTAGTGGTTTCCCCTGACAGGTTCTGATGGTTCAAGATTGACACTGAGATTCATTGTTAAACCCTGTTTGGAGGGGTTTTATATTGTTTACTAACAATAATTTTGTACTTTTTTGTAATTTTATGACTATGCCAGATAGCTCCCTCATCGAAATCTTATGTTCAATACAACAGATCTTTGTTCATTATGGTGACAAGGGAAATATGAATACTTTAGGACTGACTTGTTAATTAGGAATGGTTGAGTCCAGTAGTAGGTCCAATCTGTTTATTGTGCAAAGTTATGACAAAGCACTGTGCCTAACATATTTATTGTGAAACCATATGTTAAAAGTAATAGGTCTTTCAGGATTGATTACTACTAGACTGCATTAAAGCCTCCATGCAGGAATTGTGTTGTATTGTGTCACAGGTTGGAGCTGGTTTCCCCTTTGACAAACCCTGGGTGCAGAAGTTTTGCACTGTGCTTATCCTTGTTAGGCTCTCTTAGGAGGGACTGTATGTTGTATTCCCCATTGAAATTAGGTCCACATTGCAACTTTGTGACCACATGCCTGATGGCAGCTTTGTACTTTAGGCCTCAGTTGATTAGTGTGGAAAGCTAATGATAATGCTACAGGTCTGATTTGGTCTGTGGGAAAGATTATGTAAGATGTTGAAGGCTGGATGTTTTCATTGTAAAAACTTACTACCAAGTTAGTTTCTTTGACTTATTATGAAAATCATATGTCAAAGCCAGTGGGCCTTTGAGGTGGATTATTACTGCACCATTTTAAAGCATGTACAAAGTTATTTCATTACATGGAATCTCAGATATTACAATGTTACTAAGTGATTTGGCTACTGGTTACCTGCCCTGAAAAATCCAGGGGGTTAGTGAGGTGCACTCTAATAATCTGTTTAGGCCCTCTTAAAAGAAGATGTACATTCTTTTGGCAAATGTAATATTGCACACATCTGTAAATTCATCAACTGTTTGCCTTGTGGTTGCAATTTGGGAAAAATCTATGTGTAATACATTTGGCTTTAGTTATGGTGACATGTCAATGATAAAAGCTACAAGCCTGATTGATTAACTGGGAAAAAATGATGCCATTTCCCATAGGATGATTACCAGACAGTGTTTCCACCGGATACATTATGAAGTTGCAAACTGCAAATGTGACAGTGGCAGTCCAACCACCACATATCATCAGGCAGAAACAGAGAGTATAAAGGGGGCAACTCACCTGAAGGCAACTTTACATGTCCTGTGCCGCCATAAAGCTAATCACACACGTCTGGCCGCTGCTCATCAAAAGTGCTCAAAACCAACGCTGCCATGGACACAACCAACTGTAAGTACAAACACCAACCTGTGTCATAAATCTCAACACCAGTTCATCGTTTTGTCATCCACATGATATGGGGGTCATGCTACAAGCACCAAGTGCACTTATCATTGTGTACACAGTCAGAGTCATTCACAAAGAATGACACATTCACAGCCACAAAACGCCCCTTTGGGCAAGTCACTCACACTGCACCGCAACACAAAACGAAAAAAAACATCTGCACATCTTAGGCACAAGGACAGTGAAGTCAGTGCTGTAAAAAGGCCACCACAGTCCCTTTGGTGCAGAGGCGCGTGAGTTCCAAGGAGCCTCCACATCACAGGACACTGTGCATGGGTAGCTGGCCCCTGACTCAACACAACACCAACAACATAGCAACATCACATCTACCAATACAACTGACACCCTCACATTCCTCACTACCATGGACTGTAATCAGATTCAACACACATATGTATGGATGTGTCATGGAACACAAACACTATTCCCATTAAACATCCCTGGTATGGACCCACACGTCATCCACATTTGAACACAATGGAAGGACAATGGGATACACAACAGTCAGAGAGACAAATATCCAAAGCTCAAACAATACCTGCACAATAGGGATGGGGGCCAAGGAGCACTCAGAGAAGGATGCTGCACTGGGACACATATCACTTTGCATGCTACCCTAAAACAACATTTGCACAGGAACTGGCCCTACATGTATCTGTTTCTGCCTGATGATATGTGGTGGTTGGACTCAGGAATCATCCTTGTATGGGTGGGGGTGGGGGGGTCAGATTTGGGATGGGTGGATTTAGGAGGAGTGGACTGTTTTTTAGGAGGGGCAGGCTTCTTCTGGGGGGAGGGGTATGGGTGCTTGCAGTGGGGCAGGTGGGACAGGGGAGGACTTGGATGTGGAAGGGATGGGTTGGGATGTGGTCGGGCCTCTTAGGTTTGGGAGGAAGGGTGGAAGGAACAGGGGAAATGGCAATTTCAAAAAGGAAACTTTTTCTTTGGAGCATGGGGTCGGTCATCAGAAGGGGTTGGGGATTTAGAGGTTGAGGGAGTTGTCTGGTGTGTGGGTATTGATGTCTTGGATGTGTGTGTGTGAGGTGTGCTTATGTTTGGGGGGTGTCTGTTGCATGTGTAGGTGTTTGAGTGTCTTGGGGGCTGGGACGTGGGACGTGGAGGTGCTGGGTGAAGTGGGATTGGTGGATGTGTCTGCTCGGGTGGTGTCTGCAGGTATACTGGTAGTGGTGGATGTGCGTGTGTCTGTTGGGGTGGTATCTGCAGGTATGATGGATGTGATGGATGTCTGTATGTCTGTCAGGTGGTGCCTGCAGGTATGGTGGGTGTGGTGGATGTCTGTGTGTTTGTTGGGGTGGTGTCTGCGGGTATGGTGGGTGTGTCACTGCCTGTTGTGGTGGTGCCTGTGGGTATGCTCGATGTAGTGTGTGGGTCTTGGGGGTGTCTGCTGAAGTGGTGGCTGATGTGTGGGTCTATATTGAGTGCTTGTGTGCCGGTGTGTCTTGCGGTGTTAATGTGTTGAGGTAGGTGCGTGCAGATGTGTCTGTGTGCTTGGGATAAATAGGGGAATGGGGTATTAGAATTAGGAAGAGGGAGGTGGAGGGGGGACGGAATGTGGGTGATGACTGGCTGTCGTCAATGAGGAGGACAGAGCCTGAAAAGATACCTGTAGGCCAGAGACGGCACTATGAATGCCTTCCAGGAAAGCATTGGTCTGCTGAAGCTGGCAAGCCAATCCCTGGATGGCATGCACAATGGCAGCCTGACCTACAGAGATACTCACCAGGCCACCACCACTGACGGTCTTTTGGGCAGTCGGAATATACAGTCACATTCAGAGGGGCAATTGTGATACACATCTCTGAGTTTTGTCCATTTTCGTCCACATTCATGTTGTGAACATATGTGCTGAAAACCATGTAGGTCACATGTGACCCTTGTGTAGTTGCCAGCTGTGATGTGTAGTTGAGTGTCATGTCTATACAGTCAGAAATGCTTTGTCACAAGATATTGTTGGCATGCATTATGTATGTTGCTGTGGACACACTCACTAAGGTCCCAAATCAAGTATTGCCACACACAGGTACCCTGGGAGAGGGAGGATGCGACTACCTCCTGTCTACCGTCCACTACCAGACCTTCAGACCATGGAAGAACACCATGTCATACAGGCGTACTGTCTCAATAGGCAAACAATAGTGGACTCATGCTGTCAGTTGGAGCCAGATCTGATGCCAGCTATTAGTTATCTAAGCAGCATACCACCCATTGTGCAAGTCATGTCAGCATTGCACTTCCCAGTCAAAGGGTCATTCCAACATACAGAGGCCCTATCTGCTGGTATGTCCTGACTTATGTTCAGTCTGGTGTTGAAGGATTTCCTCTCTGCAATGGTGAAACATATTGACAGCTATATCAGGTTCCCCTGACTTGGTGAAGGCTGACTTTTATGGCTTTGCTCATCTCCCACATGTGGTGGGGTCCACTGATGACACACATGTTGACTTGGTGCCACTGCAGGCCACTAAACAAGACTATCGCAAAACACAAAGAACTTCCATTCCATCAACATGCAAGTTGTCTGTTTGGCGGATCTTACATCTGACATGTCTGTGCCCCTTTTCCAGGTTCAGCCCATGATTCCTTAACAACGCATAACAGCACCATACCCCAGCTGATGTCACAAAAGCACCCAGAGAGGGCCTGGCTGGTTGGTAAGTCACGTCTGTCCTGATTGTATGTGTGAAATGTCAGGTGCTACAATCATGAAGTGAGTGGCTCATTGTTGCACTTATGCCCCACTCCTTGACAGGAGATTGCATATCCAATCCGTCCTTGCTGTTGATGCCGCTGAGGAATGCAACTATGCCAGGGGAAGTTGGCTTTACTGAGTCCCCTGGAGGACACGCCAGCCAGTGGAGGGGGCTTTTGGGCTCCTGAAGGCCAGATTTCGCTGCCTTGACCGGACTGGCTGATTCCTTCTCTACTTACCCAGGAAAGTGTGTCCAATCAAAGTAGCATGCTGCATGTTCTGTAACATCGTCCTGCAGAGGAATATCTCATATATCCCAGGGGAGGGGGAGCCTGCAGTGCCACCGGGTGAGACTCTTGAAATGCCAAGTGAGGATGACAGTGGTGAAGAGGAAGGAGCTGACCAGAGGGAAGATCTCATCAACATGAGTGTAAGTATGTCTTGTGATGTCATAACTGTGACTGTACAATGAACTGCGGTTTTGAGAATGTGTGGAGTTGATTGCTTTAAAAACTGCTGGAGAGCTGATACTCTGCGATATTCAGCCAAAGGCTGCTTGATAAGATAGCTTTTGACACATCCCCACCTTGAGGGTGTTTTTGTACAGAAGTGCACATTCCACTTGTTTTGTGTGCTGTGGTCAGCCTGATGCATCATATGTGCCACCAGGTGGTCTGAAAATATGTAGTCCAAGCTTTTGACCAAGTCATTTTTCCATCAAATTGGCTAAATACTCTTTTTGTATGACGTGTATATAGCTGTAGATGTGTTTCATCATTACAGGTCACAGTGCCTGTGCCAAAACATTAACATATGTTTGTGTCATACCACCAGATGCATGGGCATTGGATTATGATGTTGTGGTTCTAAAAATTCTGGACCCATGTAATTTACTTTGCCACAGCAGTACGATTTTAGTATCAAAAGACCGATAATGACTAGTACACTAAGCATGAGCATTTTCGCTCAATTCCAGCAGCGTTTTCACCTCGAAATCGCCATTTTCGTCCTGCACTTGTGGCTCCCATTTTATACACGGCAGCCATTTTTAAAAGTTGCCCTCACATAGGCTTATAATACAGTCAGATTTGATTCCAAGGACACGTACACCTTGATTGACTTTTCTCTGAGCTGGGCAAGCTGGAACCATTGCCTCAGGCCAAACCTGTTTGGTCAGTCCCTCTCCCAGTGGCTGAATCAGATAGCATCAAGGCACACCATGCCATAAAACCCTTATTATCGCTCACACACCCTGCCTAATCTTGCTCGCACCTGCACCTGCTCTTACCTTCTTCTTACTTTACGAGGGGGAGGTGCCCGTTTTTATTGGGGGTCCACACTTATCTGATGTAAAATACTAGGCCTTGCCGGGTAATTTATTATGGGTTGGATGACATGAAATATGAGGTTTCATCATGACACTGTTTTTTCCTTTGTAGTGAAAACATGTGAATGACCAACCAAAATGTCAAGAATGTTTGCCTGAAGCTTAAAAAACTGTATATAAGGAAACCTGACTTTGCATTGAAACACAGTCTCCTGAGAACATACAAACCGTGCTGTTGTACTTCTAGGACGCTTGTTACTTGGTTGCAGCCAATAAATTCGATCTGTGACTTCACCTAGAAGACTCTGAGTTTCTGTGGTCTGAATCAGGAAAGTACCCGAGGTCTTTGGGTGTACCCTGGCACCGCTGGGTTACCGGATCAGTACCGGTTCTGAAAAACCCAGTACCTCAGTTGGCGTCTTGCATTATGAATTTAGCTGACATAGACATGTTGTTTGGGAATGTTGTTCCACAGCCTTTATGGGGAAAGATTCGCCATACAGACCATGCTCAAGAGTTAGGTGACACATGGGCTAATATTGCTGCTGCAGATGCCCGACAAATTGGTGGTGCTAAACCTGAGCCTTTAGTGACAGAGCTTCCTGGTAGGATTATTGATTACATGAAAACTATAATGCCTGCGATGCGTGTAAACTGGGATAAATTGTCTGCATGTAAGCAAAAGAAAGAAGAAACGGTATCAGATTTCTTCACCAGGTTTGAAGAAACGTTTGTGGACCACAGTGGTCAAGATATGAGCACGGAAGGTGGTCAACGTTTGTTCGTCGATAAATTTGTGCATAATCTGCTTCCTGAGTTGTGTAAAAAGTTAAAAGATTCAGAAAGTTCTTGGGCAGTTTCCTCTTCAGCGCAGATATTGGCTACTGCACAGTACTACGAAAATAGAGATAAAGATGAGAGAGATAGAGTGGAGAAGAAAACTAAAGAATTGAAAACGAAGGTTCTGTTACAACAAGCGTACCCGCCACGTGGTGGTCAAAATAGTGGTGCACAGAGTAACTATCAGAACAACTATCAGAATAACTATCAGCCCCAACTGTTTCAGAGAAACTTGCAAAGAGCCGAGTATGCTCAACCACGTATCCCAGTAGGTCCCAATCAGTGTTCATACTGCAAGGAAGAGGGTCATTTCAAGTTTAGTTGCCCTGCTTTGCTACAGCGCGCAAATGGTACTTCTGGTTTAAGAGGTCGAGGTGTTCCACAAGCACCTAGAGGAAGAGGACGTGGATATGTTCCCCAGAGCGCGCGCCCATTCCCCCCTCAAAACTCAATGAACAGATTTGATCAACAGGTTAATGCATCTGGGAGGACGGCTCAGTACTATACTGATGATTACTATACAGAGGATGAGCATTTGGACAGTAATGATTGCTAGGACAGCCATAGACAAAGAGAGGGAGTTGTTTCAGTTCCAGTAGATCAGAGTGGGCCTTATGTTAAGGTGATTGCATCAGGTGTGTCAGAACCTTTTCTGTTGGATACTGGTGCTACCAAGAGTTCTATTATGCACTCAAAACTCCCTGGCGCACCTTTGTCTGGCAAAATAAATGTATCAGTAGGGTTTTCCGGCGCCCCAGTTAGAAATCCGATTTCTAACCCTATATCTCTTTCTGTTGGACCTTGTAAATTTGAAACACCCCTTATTTTGACGACCGGTTGTGGCGAGAACTTGTTAGGATTAGATCTGTTAAAGAGATTGTATGCGACATTGTATTGCTCTCCTTCTGGAGTGCAACTCACATTGGGTAAGAAAGTGGTTTCACCAATGTATTTGTCAAAGGACAGATTTCCACCAGAATTTTTGTCTCTTCCTAATACTCTTTGGGCTACTGGACCTAATGATGTAGGTCTTTTGGAAATTCAGCCATATGTGATAACATTAAAAGCCAATGTTAAAATGCCACGTATTCCCCAATACAAGATCTCTAGTGAAGGGGAAAAAGCGTTGTTAGCAATTATTTGTGATCTGATTGAGAAGGATGTAATTGAAGAGACAAGAGGCAACGTTTGCAATAGTCCTGTTTTGCCTGTCTTGAAGCATACTGACCCTACTCAGCCACATGTTTATAGGTTTGTAATCGATCTTAGAGCGGTGAACAAAATAGTTGTGCCACAGTTTCCAGTCGTCCCCGATATCACTGCATTGTTGACAATGATTCCAGCTTCAGCCACTTGGTTTTCAGTGATAGACCTGAAAAATGCTTTCTTCAGCATCCCTATTGCAGAAGAGAGCAGGGACATTTTTGGCTTCAATTTGGGAGGACGAAGCTTCAGATTTAAGAGAGCTCCTCAAGGCTATTGTGAAAGTCCATCTATCTATAGTCAGGCTTTGAAAGCACAACTTGACACTCTTATGTTACCTGATGGCGCCACTCTCATTCAATATGTCGATGATTTGCTAGTTGCTGCAGATACTAAGGAGATCTGCAAAGAAGCAACATTGTCATTATTGCGTCATTTGTCTGATTTACACCACAAAGTGTCCCTTATGAAGTTACAGTATTGTCAAAAAGAAGTGACCTATTTAGGTCATCTCTTTTCGAAGGAGGGAAGGCAACTGACCCCAGAGAGAATCAGGGCTGTTGCAGCAATGAGTGTGCCAAGAACACAGAGAGAAGTGCGTGCTTTCTTGGGTATCACATCATATTGCAGACAATGGATACCTAATTTTTCGTTAATAGCCAAACCCTTGGTGGCATTAACTTGTAAAGATACACCAAATCCCGTCCCATGGTCTGAAGATTGTCAGAAAAGTTTTGTCGAATTACGTGATGCATTATGTTCAGCTCCTGTGTTGGGTACCCCCAACTACAGCAAGCCCTTTACATTGTATGTCCATGAGAAAGAAGGTTGTGCGTTAGCAGTTTTGACACAACAGTTTGGAGACAGGGAGCGTCCATGCGCCTATTTCTCTTCAACCTTAGACCCAGTAGCTAAGGCACTACCGAGCTGCTTAAGAGCGGCAGCGGCAGCTGCTGTTTCTATCCGACAGTCTGCTGGTTTAGTGATGAATAACACATTAATCGTAATGGTTCCACATGCAGTGGACACGTTGTTAAACAGAACCAAGACACAGCATTTAACTAGTGCTCGATTGTCAGGTTACGAGTTGACATTGTTAGCAAGCCATGTACATATAAAAAGATGCACTACACTTAACCCAGCTACGTTATTGCCAATTGTGACGGAGTTAGATACTTCTGAACAACATGATTGTCTCCATAGAACAGAAGAAGAAACGAAAGGGAGAATAGACCTTCTGGACACTCCCCTTGCAAAGAGTGATGGTACTTTGTGGGTGGATGGTTCATGCTTTAAGCTCCTGAATGGTGACACCACTGCGGCGTATGCTGTGACAACTTTGTGTACGATTGTTGAAGCTGCACGTATCCCACACAATTCAGCCCAAGCAGCTGAGTTAATAGCCCTAACAAGAGCATGTACAGTATCAAAAGGAATGAAAGTGACTATCTATACCGATAGCCAATATGCGTTTGGTGTGGCCCATAGTTTTGGGCGTTTGTGGAAGGAACGTGGGTTCCTGACCTCGCATGGAACTAAAATACAGCATGGTCAGTTGGTAAATGAGCTCCTTGATTCACTTACTTTACCGTTGCAAGTTGCGATTGTGAAGTGTAGCGCACATAAAAAGGTGACTGATGATGTTGGTCGTGGGAATGCATTTGCTGACGAGGTCGCAAAAGAGACGGCTAGGAATGTGATGAGCCGAATGTATGTTGCGGGCCCTGCAAGATGGATTGGTGATGTTGGAATGTGTGAAGACACGATAGAAAGCGTGAAATCGATTCAAGCTGAAGCCACAGAGAGAGAATTGAGTGTGTGGAGAGAAAGTACGGGTAAATTGGATGCGAATGGTTGTTGGGTCGAGTTGTCAGAACATCAGAGATGGTTGCTACCCGATGCGTATGTGCTTGCAGTAGTTACAATGGCTCATGGAATGGCTCACATCAGTGTGAAAGGGATTTGTAAGTTGTTGGCCCCAGTATGGCAAAATACAGGAATTCCCAAGTGCGCAGAAAATGTGGTTAAAAATTGCATGGTATGCCTGAAACACAACCCTGGTAGAGGAACCCCAACTCCAGCTGGTCATTTTACACCTCCTACGTATCCGTTTGAGGTTTTGCAGCTAGATTTCATCCACATGGAGAGGTGCAACAACTTAAAATACGTACTCGTTGTTGTTTGTGCCTTTTCAAAAAGACAATACTGCGCTATCCACAGCCAAAGCCCTTGTGAAAGAGTTCTTCCCTAGATTCGGAATGCCGAGAATGATCTGGAGTGACAATGGAAGTGAATTTGTGGGTCAAGTGATGAAGAAAGTATGCGAAGGGCTAGGCATAAACCAAAAGTTTCACGCTGCAAATCACCCCCAATCAGCTGGATTAGTGGAGTGCTATAATGGCACTCTAAAGCTAAAATTGGCCAAGATACAAGCAAGCTCTGGTCTTAAATGGCCTGACGCTCTACCCTTAGCACTCCTATCAACCGGAATGACTGTGCATTCACGAGTGAAACTTAGTCCTTATGAAATAGTCTTTGGCCGCCCGGCCAATATATGGGGAGTGCCCAGGCCCAAGAAGTTTAGCGAAATAGAGCATCCTGTTTTGCTTGACTATCTGTATGAATTGACGGCTAAATTGCGTGTTTTACATCAACAGGTCCACGACACCCTGCCTCCGGTCTCTGAATCTCCAGGTCATCCCATTGAGCCTGGATCCTGGGTTTTAATAAAGAACTTTCAGCGAACCAAAAACGAGCAGCCCAGGTGGACCGGACCGCACCTCGTTCTTCTCTCCACAAGATCAGCTGTTCGAGTAGAAGGGAAGAAACACTGGATCCATGGGACCCATTGCAAAAGGGTACCCCTACCTCTGCCATATGACCGGTGGGTCCAGGAAGGTGTCGCCGACTCAGAGACTGAAACCGTGCCACGTTTTCTGCCTTTCAGCGATGCACGAATAAAAGGAACACTCACTGAGAAAGAAAGTGATGACATTTTACAATCAGCAGTATCACCGTCAGTTCGATTGGACACTACAGAACCTGAACTCCTTTTTCAGGACCACACGATACCTGGGACTAACCGTTATAATCTACGACCAAGAATAAAGGACAAATAAAACAGTTTACTTTTCTTCCCTTTAGCAAAGTTCTCCAATATGGAAAATTATTTTTGAATGACTTTTTGTTTTTGTGTTTTTCGAACCTCCATCCGGGTTCAGCTGTAGGATCGTGGCTGAAAAGACTTAGGGGGGTAGCCTGTGGACACAAGGTCTACAGGTCTGGTTTGTTCTAGGGCGGCCTGGAACATTCAGAACACTCCTAAGTGAAGTAAACCAACCGCCACGAACGGCAACGGTTAGAGGATGGAATCTTTCCAAAATGGAGAACATGTTGAAAGACTGAGTTTTAAGAAGAGAATATGTGAAACGATAACCAGGAAACGGTTTTTGCTGCTGTGCATTTTTATGTTATTTAGTATACTTATGTTTTTTATAGGATATGTTTTATTCTGTTTTAACGTGATATTGGCACCCACTACCTCGTCTACACCTCCTCCTTCCACTGTTTCCCCACATTCTTTTCAACTCCTCCCTAAACATGAATCTGCTAGGAGACTAGAGTTCATTAATAACTCCTTCATCCAGCTTTTGCACCAACACCAACTAGTGATAAATACAACTAACTGTTGGGTGTGTGGCCTTATGCCTCACACAGCAGATAAAGGTATCCCTTATCTGATCCTACCTTTCAGCCAAAATGGTTCCGTGTGGGCATTCAGAACGATATTCATCTATGCACACTACCCCCTACTTTTTGCGGAAGACAACCCTAAGAAAAATGCTTTAGTTAAAGGTATCATAGACATGATGAAGGACAATATCTTCTACGAGACTATCCCCAGAGATGAGACAATAGCATATATAGGATGGAACATGACCGGATATGAAGCCACAATGAGTGAGAAACAGCAAGCTAAGATATCTTCCCTGATTTGGGTTGTACCCCATCAGGGTCACGTGTGTCTGCAAGGTACTGGCAAGAATCCCAGAGCTCAGCTAGGGGAAAGCGTCTGCACTGAGACATATGTCTTTGCATCTCAGACCTCCCCTCCGCTCTTGGCAGCTAAGGGTACCTATTTCATCTGCCATGATAGAGCCTTTACATGGTTGCCCCCTGACTTTTCGGGCACATGCTTCGTTTCGTTCCTGTTGCCCCCTACCTACACAGCAGCGGCAGATTACCACAAGACAAAGATAGTTAGAGGCGTCTTCAGTGAAGAAGACACTGCAGGACAAGAATTTGGGGACTTCGTAAAGGGTTTTCTGCCGTTCTGGGGACAAATAGGTAACAGCAGGAGCATAAGGCAATTGATAAGAGTGGTTGAATCCACCGTGACTGAAACCGATGGTGCCCTTGGTAACTTGACTGCTGAGCTCCAGTTGGATCGTCTTATGACCCTTCAGAACAGGGTCGCATTAGATGTCATACTTGCAGACCGGGGTGGAGTATGTACATTGATCCAATCGAGTTGCTGTGTTTTTGTCCCAGATAACGCTCCAACAGTATACCAGGCCATCTCCAAACTGCATATAATTTCCGAATCTATTCATTTAGATAGAGGAGATTGGTCATTAATGGGATGGTTCTGGGAACTGATATCAGCATGGGGATGGAAGATTCTGATGGTCATTGGGATGATCTTGGCCATTCTTTTCCTGTTCTGTCTATGCGTGCGGTGTGCACCTGCGATATGTGGCCTCTGTGTTACATCATGCATAAGGAAACCTGCACCAAGAGACGAGCTAAATACTAGGATGATGTTACAGCAACATCTCAACGACTTTATAAACATAGACCTGGACTCAGATTAGCATGAGAATAGGTTTATTGCCTATGTAAGGGCAAAAGGAGGGTTTGTGGTTCTAAAAATTCTGGACCCATGTAATTTACTTTGCCACAGCAGTACGATTTTAGTATCAAAAGACCGATAATGACTAGTACACTAAGCATGAGCATTTTCGCTCAATTCCAGCAGCGTTTTCAACTCGAAATCGCCATTTTCGTCCTGCACTCGTGGCTCCCATTTTATACACGGCAGCCATTTTTAAAAGTTGACCTCACATAGGCTTATAATACAGTCAGATTTGATTCCAAGGACACGTACACCTTGATTGACTTTTCTCTGAGCTGGGCAAGCTGGAACCATTGCCTCAGGCCAAACCTGTTTGGTCCGTCCCTCTCCCAGTGGCTGAATCAGATAGCATCAAGGCACACCATGCCATAAAACCCTTATTATCGCTCACACACCCTGCCTAATCTTGCTCGCACCTGCACCTGCTCTTTTCTTCTTCTTACTTTACGAGGGGGAGGTGCCCGTTTTTATTGGGGGTCCACACTTATCTGATGTAAAATACTAGGCCTTGCCGGGTAATTTATTATGGGTTGGATGACATGAAATATGAGGTTTCATCATGACACTGTTTTTTCCTTTGTAGTGAAAACATGTGAATGACCAACCAAAATGTCAAGAATGTTTGCCTGAAGCTTAAAAAACTGTATATAAGGAAACCTGACTTTGCATTGAAACACAGTCTCCTGAGAACATACAAACCGTGCTGTTGTACTTCTAGGACGCTTGTTACTTGGTTGCAGCCAATAAATTCGATCTGTGACTTCACCTAGAAGACTCTGAGTTTCTGTGGTCTGAATCAGGAAAGTACCCGAGGTCTTTGGGTGTACCCTGGCACCGCTGGGTTACCGGATCAGTACCGGTTCTGAAAAACCCAGTACCTCAATGTCCCTGTGATCAGGGACTGTTGTACTGCCATCATTCTGATATACTGGATGATGTAATGCTGGATTACTTTGGTGTGGTATGTGATAAGACTCAAGCTGCTGACATTAAAGTGGTTAATGTTTTCCTATTCTATAGGACAATGGCTGAGAAATCCCTTCCTTCTGTGGTCTGGGAGTCTGTACCCTGAAATATGTACATTGACTCAGTATGAGTCACACATTCTTGTTTCTAGAAGTCCAGACATATTGGCAGCCTATGTGTTGTACACTGGAATACATTTTTTGGTTTGACCAGACCATTGTACTAATGTGTTGGTGTGTAATGGTTGTAAACCTGAGCTGGACACTGTGTACCTGTAACATATGCCTGCTTGCACAAGTAGCTTGTGTATTCATCATATTGTTCACATGTTCTTACATCTCTACATAGCTAAATGTGAAAATTAAGCAAGCAGATAATGAGTTTGTGATGGATGAGTTTATTATAATGCTAATAAAGAAAATATATTTTGGACAGAAACAAACAAAAAATGTAAAGTGAAGGGGTCAGTCATGGTGGATGAAATCATTGAAGTATAAGCCACACTATTCGGAGTCCGAAGTCCAGAATACTCCTCCCATTGGAACTGGTAGGTTGTTCAGGATCAGTCAACAAAGTGAATGTGAGGCACGCAAAGGAGATCCTTTAGGAAGAGGTCACCGGCTGGCAGTGGTGGGTATCTTGCCATCTGCATCTCTTGGATTCTTTGCTGGACGTCCCCGCTTGCGTGATGGGATCTGCAGCTACAGAGGCAGGGGTGTCTGGGGCTGGTTCTTCCTCTGGCAGGGCCTCTCTTTCAGTGTCTGTCACTGATGTTGATGTGCCTGGTGTTGATGAGACAAAGGAAGGGGTAGACTGTTGTTGAAAAGCCCTGCTCAGGGTGGTGTAAATATCCCTCAGCACCCCTGTTAGGGAGGCCATGTTGTTATTGTGGGCCTCCATCTGTTCCTGCATGTCTCTGCACATGTCCCACGTAGCTGCTTGATTTCCCAGAGTTCAGTCAACACCTGGCCCATCACTCCTAGGGATTCATGACAGACCCCCAAGACATGGCTGATGGTGTCCTGGCCAACAGCAGTCTCAGTGGCCTCACTCTGCTGGCCCACAGCATCTCTCCCATGCACCCTACACCCGAGGGCCTGTGGCCTTGACACAGGGTGCGCTCTCCAACTTGTTTCTGGACCCTCATTGTCGGAAGTCTAGTGCTGCAACTCAGGGTCCAGGACTGGGGGGAATAAGGTGGCAGACACTGTGCTATGGACACAGGTTGGGGGCCGAATGGTTGCCTGTGATGTTAAGGCAACCGGGCCGGGAGGTGTTGATGTGGGCAGAGTGAGACTCACTGTTGCCACCAGACAAAGGTTGCCCACATGGGCCAGAACCGTTCTCCACATCCAGGAGTTTCATCTTCACTGAGGGCTTCATCCAGGGTATAGTGGCAGTCTCTTCTGTGGCCTCTGTGTGCCCAGTGGCAGCTCAACCTGTTGATGTAAAGTGTACAATGTTACTGGCTGTATTGTGACATCTACCTCCAACTGTTTAGTGCTACAATAAGCAGAGACCTTGTACAAACTTAAGTTGCAGGTAATACAATTGTGGCAGGTAACCATGGTATTGGATGTATTGACATGATGTGTGAAACATGCTGATTCATTTTGACTCAAGCAGCTGCTGAACTGATCATTAGCACTCGGGAGGATTTTCCTGAAAATGACATATTTCCACCAGTGCAGGCAAAACAGTGGCCAGGCAAGATATGGCTTTACCTATTAGGAGGCCTAGTTGAGTGTGAAGCAGGCAAAACCAAGACTTTGTTGTATACGTGACTTGAATCATTATGTGCCTAGTGCAGTGTGAATGTGTCTGCTGCCATACCAATCGGGTGATGCATCTTGAGGCCTTATAAATACTTGTTATACAAACTGGGTAAAGTGTCATTCCTGTCCTCCAATATTTCATCTTGGGTTGTAAAGTCAAGATGGAGCTATGTTGACAGATACATCTGTGATTTGGACGTGATCTGTGCTTGATCAGTACCAGGGGAGTATACATCATTGGAAAGTTGATAAACAGCGGTATTTGGACAACTGGCCTCTGTGCTGGTGGTTGGAGTTGAAGTTACAGGGCCTACTGGGCTTTGCAGTCATGTCACTCCCTCAACTTCCCAACACTTAGCAAATGGTATCCTCCAGTTGAGAACACTTCAATTGAGAGTTACCAAACAGGGGTCTTTGGACAAGTGAACGCTGGTCTGGTGTTTGCAACTCCCAGGGGGCCTTGTGTCTAGAAACTCCAGTCATGTCACTCTCTGTACTACACACAATATGCACATGGTATCCTCCCAGGTGAGTACACTTCAATTTAGAGTTGAGGAACAGGGGTATTTGGGCAAGTGTACACTGGGCGGGTGGTTGCGGTTGGATTTACAGACACTGGGCTTTCCTGGCCTTAGCAGTCAGGTCACTCCCTCTACTTCCCACACTTGACAAATGGTATCCTCCTAGGTGAATTATCTTAAGTTAAGATTTACCAAACTGGGGTATGTCTACAAGTGAACACTGGTCTGGTGTTTGGAGTTGCTGAGACAGTGCCTCCTGAGACTTGCAGTCAGGTTATTCCCTTGACTTCACACACTTGACAAATACTATCCTCCCAGATGAATAAATGTCATTTGTGAGTTACCAAACACAGGTCTTTGGACAAGTGAACACAGGTCTGGTGTTTGGAGTAATAGAAACAGTGCCTCCTGGGAGTTGCAGTCAGGTAACTCTCTGTACTACACACACTATACAAATGTTGTATAGTACATATCTGTATGCAGACTGCATTTAGATTTGGGCATACATTTACCTGTTGAGACATACCATGTGTCCTGTTATTATTATTGTATATTGAAAAACATACAGGCCCCATCTGGACGAATGACATGTGATGGGCCTTGGTAGCTGTGCTGTTGGGTCCAACAATACAGATTGACAGTGTTAACACTCAGATACTCTGGTTATTGAAAGTTGATGGGGTACATGAACATGACATTGGCAAAAGGTGAGCTGTGAGCATGCATGACATGGCATTTTTGTGACATTTTTTGTGTTGTGACTTACCAGACTTCATTCTCCCAGGTATTCTTGTCAAGCCCTCAGGTTGCAGGATGGCCAAGACCCTCTCCTCCCAGGGAAAGAGATGTAATGGGGCACTGGGATGGCCACCGCCAGTCTTCTTGGCCTGCAACTGATGCCTGGAGACCACTGAACGGGTCTTGCCCCTGAAGTCGTTTCACCTCTTCCTGATGCCCGGCTTTGTGCGCAAGGTGGTGCCTACAGCATTCACTCTGTTTACTGTCCTTCCCTACATTTCGAGTTTCCTACTAAGAGGAGTGTGCTGGACTTGTGCTCCAAACAATTGTAGCGTATGATTTCATCCACCATGACTCTTAACTCATCTTCTGAAAAATAGGGATTTTTCAAACATGATATGGTGGGGAATAAAAATGGGTGACAGTGACTAACTAAACAGGGGAAGTGCAAAAGGGTGTGAATGGCCAAATGTGTGTGCAGGGTGTTCTATGGGATGGTGGAAAAAAGGGTGCCTAATCTATGAAGTGTATGGGAAATAAGAAATAAGGTGCTCTGGCTTCCGTGTTTTGCATTGGAAATCAAAATGATTGTGATCTGTGAAAAGGTGTGTTTTATAGTGTCCTTTGCAAGCGCGTCCACTGTGGCAATATGTGTCAGCTGTGATTTTTTTCAAATTCATCCAATGTGCAGTTGTCTATTACTTTGCTGACAGAAAACAGCTGTGGTTCAGACAGCCATTGGCTGACCACCTTGAAGGGTCCGCGGTGCTGTCTGCACTGAAGGTTGGACCGTCTATTTCCAGGCCGCCACGCAGCTGGCGGTCTGCCAATTTTTCTTGCCAGTAGGTGGTCCTGCCTGTGTAACTCGTAGTAAGGAGGACTGAAAGATCACTGGCATGGTGGTCTTTTCAGGACCGCCAACGTGCGGCCTGGCGGTCCAACCGCCAAACTCGCAATCAGGCCCATAGTTTCTATTTGACAGAAAGTGTGTGTTCTTTGATGCGTTTAATTTCCTCACACAATTTCATTTTAATTGCTGATTACAGATTTTTTTTCACAAACAAGAATTGGCAAAGCCAATAGGCCATCACTCGTGTTTTTTAAAGGTGAGACCTACTGCCTTGTCAATGACTGCCATTTATTTGCGGGGAAATGGACACACTCAATAATTATGTTCCAAAAACTGGAAAATAAGATGTTCTGGTGCTGTTTTATGCTTGTAGCATGCTTTCATTACATCACACACAAAAGATCTGCAGCAGTCAGGATATTAGGGCCATAATGTGACAGCAATTATTTCAAAATAAACAAGAGTAAATCTAAAATTATAAAATGTTGGCCCGAAATCCAGCAGTGGGATTGAGGTGGCTTAGTAGCCACAAATTGGTTGATGTGAGGGAAGAAAAATTACTTCGTGGGGCTTTTAATTGAGTAATCTATTATTTAAGCCATGGTGTATTGCTAGAGAGAAGGCTGCTAAATGTTCATGGAAGCTCCCAGCAGTTAAGATGTATTTAGCAAAAACTGTCCCCTTAATCATGTATAGTACAGCCAGTGCTTAATTTGTAAATGAAAAGGTGCCGGTGCCCAAATGCCTCCTTTTAAACATGCAGCTGCTGCAATTAAATGCATGAACAAGGAATACTGAGGCAGCGTAATCCTGAAGCCACCTTGGGCCTCTTCAATCCATATAAAGCCAGTCTCTGCCCCTTCAGCTCACTCTTGCAGGTTTCTACTTTCTCCCTTTGTGAGGCTTTTTCGTGTTTACCTTCCTCTGTCTTTTCCATATGTCTTTTGCTCACAGCAAATGCTTGAGAAGGAAGAATAAGCCCCGGCCCTCAAAATGAAGTGACGGTGCTCAGCACCGGAAACAAACAGCACAAATTAAGCACTGAGTACAGCTATCTGAGAGGGGCAGGTTTGCACACTGACTTAAAACATATGAAGAGGATTCTGCTTCAAATGGTAACCGGACTGAGGCAGACTGTGCAGTTTCAAGTGATCAGGGCAAAATAAGCAGTTTTCTATACAAGTGTAGGACGATTCAATTTTTGATGACTCTGCTGTGTGACATACTGCAAGCCTCCACTCATTTGACTTGATTTGCTAGGCTAGCAGTTATCTAGGAAAAAAGAACATTTTATATACAGCAACATGGGTCAATCAGTTGTCGCTGGACAAAAACTTCAAGCATGTTTCCACTTGGAGAGACTGCTTTAGGCAGCTTGTGAACAATAAACTACTTAATGTCCATCTGAAGTAGTTGGACTCTTGATCTAGGAAAGACTGCTGGTTTAGGGATGACAGCACTTTTGTTTGTAAGCGACTAGGCCAGTCCTACAACAAGTCACAACTGTTGGCCCAACCCTCCCGGCTCACAAGCAGTACCTCACCAAAAACCCAAACAGTAAAAGGTGATTTGTGGCAGCCTTTACACATAAACTCAAGAGTGCGACATCTCAGGGGAGTCATGGTTAAACAGAGAGTACCTTTTCTCACATAAGCAACATGTCTCAGTCACACACAGGCAATGAAAGAGATGCAGTGAAATTTTCAAAAGGTTTTATTAACAAGACTGCAATCTACTGTAAATTGCATGGGCTGCAATAATTAGGATAATGAACAATGCAAGAAACAGAATTGCAATACCTAGAGTCATGAATACAAAGACCCCCCATCTTGCCATAACATAAGGTATAAAGCAGGTGTGAAATAAACCCTAATACCCTAACATGATGCACCTAATCTCTAACCATAAAGAGAGCTAGGTGTGATAAACCTAATCTGCCAGTACCACGTCCATGAGAACAGCCCCCAACCTGCGTTACCTTGGAATGAGGTCTCTAGATCAGACTACGTGGTGACACGAAGGCTGGGTTTGCATCAAGGCGACAGGTAGCGTAGACAGCGTTGATGGCATCTGGTAGGAATCTTTCTGATAATCTCGTCTGTTTGAGATGTATTTATACAGATCTTGTAGTACCCCTGATGCAGGTACGTTGCCAAACAATAGATAAGAAGGCATACTTGGGGTGGCAATTTTATAAACAATTCCCTGAAAAGGTACATTATGTTAGTGTCACACAAAAGTGGGAAAGTACACAATATGAATACCTACGTATTTCATGTATCTTTGACGCTGATAGTGACGCCTTTATAGCGTGGCACTGATAATGTGAAACTAAAACATCTTCCTAACTATAAACATAGCAGCCGTCTTGGAAGAAATAATTAAATAAATGTGCTAAAACAGAGCAAGCTAAGTAGGTTAAAAGTCACAGGGTGATGGGGACACAGGCCTGAAAGCCAGAAGACTAAGCTAAACTCCTAGTTCCCATTAAAACCAAATAGGGTCCACTACAAGTGTACATTTGGAAACTAAACCATCTTATGCTAATTATTTGAAAACTGGCCAACTGACTGGCAAAGAGAAGTGTGCTTCTTGATTTAACTGCTTACTTTATTTATTCTATCAGTTTTGGGTACTTGTTGGGGTGAATGCAGATTCCATGTGCTACCTACTATGCAGGCGAGACGCTGTAAGTGCTGAACATCTTTTGTTACATTTTTCCAGGACACACTTGCTAAAAAGAATTATGCGCTTCTTACATTGCAATATTTTTATAGGTGGTCCTACCCGATCTGTTTTAGTTAATTACATTAATAGTTTTACTCTTTTTTATAAACCAAAAAAACGTTAACCTTGTAAATACCATTATTCAGGCTAGATTTGAGCATGCTAAAAAGAAGCAAACAAACCTCTTTGTTCTCCTTTATCTTTCTGCTGTGTAGAACACAACCAACGACAATCTTCTGCCATACAGACTGAAAATGTAAGTTAGGATTTCTGGAAATGCACTAAACTATTTCTTCCAAGGTCAGCCTCAACAAGTTTGGGGAGCATTTTCAGAATGATCCACTTGTAGGTCACTATGTGGTGTTCCTTAAGGCTCTGCATTCTCATCACTATGATTCAACACTATCCCATCTGCAAGTTCAGTATAATATTCACTTCCGGTGATACATTTAATTTGAGAATATTTTGATGTGTTATTTGAACATTGCCAATTGCATATATCACATGCAACGCTTCTCATCCTAAATGGACCAAAAATAAAACTCTAGTCCTGGACTTCAGACATCCACTGACTAAAACACTGCTTGCACAATATCCTTATTCAGACCTGTATGCCCAGTACCTCCCCAGGCAGAATTCCTGTTGTTAGCCAAGAACAAACAGGATACAGTACAAACCTGGTTCAATGACATGAACCCTAACAGCCTTGAACCCCAATTCCCACAAACGACCAAATCACTTGGATTCAGGCTGGAAAACCAACCTCTCCAGCAAGGAACACATTGCTAAAATAAAGACGGTCTGGTACCAGGTCTCTCTTCTGAAAAAAAGTCAAACCATTTCTTCTAGAAAACAAGTTCAGGACTGCTGTTCAAGCCCTTGTACTCTTGCATCTGGATGCTCTATTTGACAATGTAAAATAATCCACATGTCACCTCTTAGGAGCATCTTAAACTCTGTAGCACATCTCATTCAGGGCCTCAAGATATATGATCACATCACACCTCTATATATGCCAATAGACACGTTTCAGGCAGGAGACTCTGAATTTCTGAAGCCAAAGATGGCTTTATTTTTGCTGTCTCCCATCTGACATTGCCTCTGCTTATACTAAAGTCAATAGGAGAAATACATTCCCACAGTTAGATTTTTTAAATCTCTCACTTTCCTCTTCTAATATGTTGACAAGTTTTCACCTACCCTGATGGAACTCCACTCGCACCCCTTGTCAGCCAGCATCACCTTCAAAACCAGCCATATTATTTACAAAGCCATCACAACCAGCACCCCTGCTTATTTTGCAGACAAGTTCTCCATTTCTGGTGGTTCTCTCTGCACAGCTGCAGCCAGGACACCATCAGACTGCAGACTAAGAAGTGTTAAGATGAAAAAATACAACAACAGGCCTTTTTCATCTATGCCCTCAGGATCTGGAATAACATCCCCATAAACATCAGAACTCTCCCAGCCCTGCTCCAATTTAGGAAAGAGCTAAAGACGCACCTCTTTAAAGAACATTTCAACACAACTGCGTACCTGCACGTCTTCTACCTCAACCCAGTTATCCTTCAATACTTTGCCAACTGTATCTTTGCCTTAGACCCTGTATAGTACTCTCCGTCTTTTGGATAGGTTTGTGCTACCACATACAAGCACAATTGCTCTGGATTGTAACAGGGCCTAGTTCTGACGTATTTCCACGTTAGATTCCTACCAGGAACCTCCGGTCATCACTACAGCTTCTGACCACAAAATGACCCTTCAGTCAGCAGAAGCATGATGGCCAAAACCTGGGAGTGGTGCACCTCAAATCATGGGATAGTCTGACCCCTCAAGTCGAAGAAGAACTAAACACCCTCTGATTCAAGAAACTCCACAATAAAAACAGAACTCTTGAAAAACTATTTTCTGAAGCGTGATCCTAGGTCTGCGATTAATGAATGCGGCATGTTAATGTACATCTCCCCCTGATGAACTCTAATAACCTTCCGGTTTCCGTGCTCTTCTAATTTGTTCTGGGCATATTTCTATGCAGCTGTGCTCTACACTCAGAAAAATACTGCAAGATGAAAATGGCACTTTACAAACCAACAACATGAAAAAAGAAATAAATGCAAGAACTACCCAAATGTAAAACTGTAGACAAAAGTGTAGCAATTTGCACACCGGAAGCATGAGATGCTGAGGAAAGCAGGGGCTGAAAGGAGAGCATAGGGGAAACAGGCAAGACTCATTTGTTTCCGATGGGTGCCAGGTGTGATTATGATTTACAATATTATGTATGTGTGTGCACAGGTAAGAGTGAGTATTCCTCTTGTTGTGTCCCTTCCCAGCAGGATTGTCTGGCATCTAAGGCCACTAGAGGCATCTAGTGACCCCTACACTCCTCATCCTCTGCATATGAGATTCATTTTTTTACAAAACTATGACCATTACTGACAGGACGCTGACTCTTATATTTGAATATCCCTGACATAAGTGTGATGGTGACTACCCTTGCAAAACCATGGTCATCCTTAACATACTTTAGCCCTTTTGCCAATATAGTGTCCAGCCCTCACATAATAATGGCCCAACATAACAGTGGCCTTTCCCACTGGGCACCCGTGGAATTAAATTGTCCATCCATGGCATAACAAGTGCCCTGGAATTGAAGAAACATACCATTTTCCACTAGATGATGACCTCCATATTCATGCAGTCTGCTTATTTTCTTGTCTGTTCTTACAGTCCAGCTTTATTCCTTGCTGATTTAACACTGATCATTTAAATATATTAAAAAACAAGCACTTGCAAGCCAAACTGACTTGTCTTGGCAAACTGGTCTGATGTATTTTAATTTATCACGAGCACAGAAAACACAAATAAAAAGGAGAAAAATGTGTTGTTCCCTAAATGTGGTGGCTATTTGCTTTCGAAATGTCTTTGTAAAAAACATATTAGCGTAGATTTTAATGCAATAGTACGGGTGATTTCTCCAACATATACAGAAACCCTTTTTAATTTTAATGAACAACAAAGGAAAATACGATTCCTAGTGGTGATAAGAAAAAATACTATTGGCTTTGGAGTACTGCAACTTAAAGACAGTTTATACACATAAGGATGGTTACAAAAACAAAAAAGGTTAAAGAACGGAAAGAAAACATCATTGGTGATAAGCCACCACCCTTGCCACAGAAGTGCACTTCTTTTTTGGTGGATGTGCACCTGTGATCACAGTGCCAGAGTTCCAATGGCTTAAGTGGGGTGGGCAGAAGCAGAATATGAATGACAGATAAACAGATCAATGAATCAACACAGCTAACTCCAAAGTTAGACCTTGCCTACCATGTTATCGGTACCACGGGGGTGGGGTTCGAATATGATTTATTGGCAAGGTATGCATGCCTACGGATGGAAAATATGTGATAGCAAGTCATACCTCTTTGCCTTTTGTGAGTTACCACTCCACTCCCAAGATTCCTTGATGTAAATGGAATTTGTTTCATAATTTTTATTATAGTGAATTTTATTATTAAAACTTACAATTACAGTAAATGTGATTATATAAATTGATAATTATAATAGTAATTATGACTATATTAAGTACACTAAGTAAAATGTATAGATTTTTTTATTCATTTTTTTTCCAGAGCTGGTGGTGAATGACCGTGCAGCATCAAGAAAGAAGAATGAAACAAGCACATCCTATCCCTCTGATTCCCCAGTGTATAATTCATGTGTGGTCAAATGTGCAACATGAAGTTATGCTGACAAGCCCGCAGGACTAACCATCATGGAAAACTTTGCTAGAGGCAGCTCAAGTAAGGAATCACATTCCACTGTTAGGCATTGAGAAAAAAGTGGAAAGCAACACGGTTCCCCAAGTATTTTACCACAGGAAGTGCAGGAGCCTGTTTACTATGAAGAGAGATTTACAGACTATTAAACAAAAAGCTGAAGCAAGGATCAGTGATGATGCTGGAACGAGTGAGTGCACGAGTAAATGCTTAAACAGAAGAACTTCATTCAATTCAAACGTGTATGTTTGAAGAATGTATATTTTGTGGAAAGATAAAATGCTACAAGGGAACATCGGCACGTGAGAAATTAATCAAGACCACAGAGCTTAGAGTTGACAAAAAGCTTCAAGAGTTTGCAACCATTAATTGTGATCCAAAGATTTAAGCAGCTTGTAGTAGGGGCATAGTGGCTGCAGAAGCCCATTATCATGCATCTTGCTATAGGAACCATACAATAGTTAAAGCAAAGAAGGAAGAGCATGCATCTAGCATTCAAACCGATGATTACTACAAAAATATGAGAGATTAAGCAATTGATGAACTATTTCAAAGCATTAAAACTGTGATTATTCCTAGCAAAGACGTAATACGTGTGACAACTCTCACTGAAAGGCTTGAAACCCTCATGACATGCAGGGGAATACAGAGAATAGACAAACCAACCAAGAAGCATATTAGAAGAAAATTGTACTCCAAGTTTGGTAACAGCCTCCACTTATTCCCAGACAACCAAGGAAAATTATTGGCCCAACCTGATAGTGTCATACTACAGGGCGATGTAAGAGAAAACCAGAGTTTGAAAATAGAATTATCAGTTTTAACGGTTAAGGCAACAGAAATGAACAAGATCATTGATCAATCATCGCATATTAGAATAATTGACATCAACACCATGGCCATATCATCCATCAAATGTTGATAAAGATTAATTTACAGTGCCTGATTACCTCAAACGGTTCTTATTAGGACTTCTACTGGAGATCCAGAAGACACAAAGCCGTCCAAAAGGATTGCCTTACCTATGCAATCATTCAGTCAGGACAAAATATATGGAGCCACAAATGGGCAACATAACTCCCCCCAGCAATTATTTTTTTCTCCCATACGCTGTAAAAACGCTGACAGGCAGTGATGAAATTATTTGCACTCTAAACAGACTTGGTCAGGGGACTGCATACACATAACTGGAAGAAAATTATACCCCCTTATGTCTTCAGAAACTTGCTGCTACCTTAAATGAGTAAATTGTTCTTCCAGCTTCTATTCAGCCTCATGTCTTCACTAACTTAGCTTGGGATAACATTAATAGGCTTGAAGAGATGCTTACTGGTATGGGGACAACTCATCGAGTCAATGGTATAGCTGCAGCCCCAGTTGTTTGGACCACAACCTTTTAAAGCTTCTCTCCCAAGCACTGAGAAACATTGATGACAAGTACTGAAGTTGTGCCAGAATGTTTGCCCAATTGAAGCTTGCACAAAATAAGAACATAATCTGGGTTGTTACAAGACAAGAAGCGAGCCTCGCACAGATGAGACCAAGTGGGACAGGATTTAACATCTGTACCAGAGACCTGGTTAGTGTATCACAGGATTCCATTGGCTACTTCGCCCACCATAAATGCCCCTGCAACTGAGTTGATAACTGTTTCTTGAAACAGAGCTGATGAGGGAATCACTGCATTTGGCGAGAATTGTAGTAGTCGTGGATCAAGCTCTCTACGCAAAAGCAACTGAGATCATGTAGAAGCACAAAGCACCATATGAAAGAATCATTCTTCGAATGGGCACCTTTCACACCATTTGCAATGTCATGTCCATTCTTGGAAAATGCTTTCAAGACGCTGGCCTTCCCGACCTTTGCACTGAAGCAGACATAATAGCAGAAGGATCAATATCACCAGTACTAGAAGGTCGTATGTACAATTGTGCTGTTTGAGTACACAAGTGCGTGTATGAAACTCTGTTGAGACTGGCTTGGACGGAATTTATCCCCTGGGTGGAGAAGAATAACGAAGAGAACATTCAGGTAGTTTACTCCTTCACTGAGGATATTAATGACTCTGCAAAATACTTATTCCTACAGAGAATAGACGGCCTCTTGCAGAATGTCTCTTTTGCAGAAGTAAAACAGCTTTGGGATGTATTCCTGGAACATCTTCGTAATGACAATGGAGATCTCCCTGCATTTTGAATCTTATATGTGGATATTGTAGAAAATGTCTTGTAGGCTCTGCTGCGTGCTCCTTGAGAAGAAAAGTGGCTTACACCATACGCTCTATGATCCCATGGTGTTTTGCGTATGTCAGGATAAACTACGCTAGATATCTTCTTGTATATTGTGCCGAGATGACATAACTTGCAGTGAAACATCCTGAGATACACCACAACTTGATCAACGGATGCTTTTCAGTTCAACTGTCAGATGTTAATCCATTTGGACAAATTCTGGTCGATCAAGCGACAGACTTAACAGTCAACACAGACACACAGACTACAACTGGTACGACAAGGTCCAACCTCAAGGAGGGAGCTATGAAAAGACATTATACAACAGCTGAACACAGAAGCACCTTTTTGGGTCACAAAAGGGAAATGGTTTGTAACAACAGATCAGAACTTACTCACGCAGATCTACATAAGTCATGAATTGAAAAAACAGAAGATGCTGTTACAAGAGCTATTAGTCTGGTTCAAAGCTGGATAAACCCATTTGTTTGGCCACCACATGATCTCATTAGTCTCTCCAGGGCAAAAAATTCATCTCAAGACATAGTATCTGACATAAAAAAAGGTGCATGAAATAGGTGAACAGTGCTATACAGACTTCAAACTTGAGCGACTTGAGAATAATCCACCTATTAAGAAGTTTCATGACCCAATGAAAATTTAAAAAAACTAAAAACCTTCACTAACATGTTCAAGAAGAAAGCAGTGAACAACAATGGCAGGACAATAATCATCATGAAAGCAGACAAAGCACTATTCGGTCAACTCATTGTGACAGCACAGAATCAGAACCTTTAAATGGCGGATGCACTCTCTCATCCCTTATGACCTTTACCAAGGACTTTAGCAACTCCAGAAGGTCTGTTGCGAAAGACAAACAAAGCTGTTTAGCTACATACTTGCAGAAAAACGTTACCCCTGCTGCTGAAATACCTGGAAAATCAGCCACGCTGATTGATGATATGGTTCTTGTACACAAAGTAAAAGGAGAGGAATCAAACTTTTGGTGAGGTGGCTATGTCTGTCTGGCTATGTCTGTCTTGTCCATGGCTTTGCGGGAAGGAAATAGGAGACGAAGATAAGAATCAATGTTGTGTTTGTTACGTACAACGAGACATCTATTAGCAACAGCAAAGGACAATCAGAGGGGAAGACCTCGGGCACCAGTTACAGAGCATCTCACCTTCCCAAATTGTCAGACAGTGGAGGAAATTCCTAAGCCACATAAGTAATAAAACAACTGTCATTGCATATCTTGTTAACAAATGGAGGAAACCAGAGCATTTGTAAAACTTGAGGAGAAACATGCTGAACATGCAAATGATCAAGTCGCTATAAGCAAGAGATGTCTTCTGAATGATCCACAGACACCTAGTCCAATTGGGAGAGGGAGGAAGTTGGAAAAACATGAGGGAGCAGAGCAATGGGTAGTGAACTAGATGGAGGAGCAACCAGCACCTCAGGCTGTGTCAGATCCACTAGCTTGTAACTGCATTAGGATCCGCGAACTACAAGCATGTGTCTGCTGTCTAAATGACCTCAAGTGCACTGACATGCGCACACTTGCTGCTTGTAAAATCAAATAGACGCAGAGAATGATGACACCTATTTAGAAGAAGATGATGACGACTAATGTGAATGATAAAATTGTGTTTATGTTCACTCATGACATACATTGCCTATGTAAGATGTGACTATTATTATTATTTGAAATTGTAAGTGAAAATTATGCATGTAATCATAAATGAGGAATACAATTTAGTTTTATTGGTATTATTTTAAGGACAATATTGTTATTATTCAATTGATAATCATAATTATTTAAAAATTATATTGAATGTAACCAATCTGGTGGAATTAGATTTATTTTTCCACAAATAATGAAGGATTGTATTATTATTTATGAATAATATGAAAACCATTTTTTTTCAGCTATGGATGTGATCCAATAATAGACAAAAGGCAAAAAGTGATGAAAAATCATGTTAGAACCACCCACCCCCTCACAAACTCCTCGCTCCTCCCCCGGAGTTGTATCAATGGCCTAAATTTGGGGTCCTGGCTCATGGCCGAAGACCCATTAATTAATTACATATGTGTGTATTATTATTTTTTTGTAACTACATGAGGCTGGCAAAACCCTAAAGCTGTTTCTAGGCCAGACCTAATAGCCTCACCGACAAGCTGCTTCTGAGTACTCTGGAAAGTAATTTGCTTGCCAGCACTAGCTCTGGTCTTGTTAGCTGATCCACAGTTCCCAGGATGGAGTCGTGTATATGAGATAATCTCTTGAAGGCAGACGATTGCTGCTAACATAAATGGAGGCAAAGGAAAATATAAGTTTCTCTTGAATGTTCTTTTCCACGACAGGACCAATGGCCCTCCTTCAGATCCACGCGACCTAAGTCTCAACCTTGAAAGCAGAAGAAATACAAACAACCTAAGTCCCGGAGTAAACCTTCTGCGCCCGCCCAGTAACTGATTTTGTAAAATGATGAATGTGTTGCGTTTTCAGTTAATGACCCTCATTCAGCACAAAGGATCGTTTTCAGTTCCCTGAATGAACAGGAATCTCTTCTGAACAACCCCTGCCCAACTCCCCTGCATCGCTCTCGGTCCGTGGGTTGCAGAAATATTTCTTTCAGCCCACGGTGCGGCTCATTTTATACACTGCAGGCGCGGCCGAGGTAAAAGGGCAAATGTGTGCAAACAAGAGCTGGCAGTCGGAGCGGATCATGCTTCCTGAGAAGGAGACAGTTAAACACCCAAAGGTGAATTTAGGCTTCCGGCGCATCTTCTTTGAATATTTTATTACAATTCGTAGAACGAATAAGACCCTCCCATAACATGAACATAATAAATCGTTAAAAAGACACATATTAAAATGACATCATACTGACTGCTCCCCCCCCCCCAACCTCTCATTAAAAATTCTGAGCAACACCCAACATACTGAAAACATCACTGGCATGGGATGGCCCCATAGACACACATTGTATTGTATTGTATGTTATTGTAATAGTATTTTTATATCGCTTACTACCCATGGCGAGGCGGCGAAGCGCTTTTCACACTTATATGCTGATCTGTAAGGCAGAACTGTGAATGGCAGGAACATGCTATTAAGCAACCCCTTCCAGAGCCACGTCTGGTTCAAGCAAAAGGGTCAAAAATATTTGGAAAGAACCGAAATAAGACCCCGTCAGTCAGGGTTAAACGTTTAGACTTTTTTTGCACTAGCCAGAGCTAGGAGAGGATGCGCGGTTTTCTGCTCGACATTTCTTCCTGCGGCCTGTGACAGCCAGGGCTGCAACTTGCCCATTCCTCAAGACAGCCTTTAGGGGCTGCTGTTGAGTGACGGAAACTGCCTCCCATTCGTTCTTTTAGAAAGTACATTTGTTGCTTTTCACATAAAGCAAACAACCATAACAATCCCTAATCTTGGCAACATTAAAAGATGGCAGCGGTGTCTACGCCTACAAACAAAACAGTTAAAACACGCAGGGACATACCATAGAGTTATGTTGTAGCAGCGGAGGGAACGAATGGGAATCACTCAGGGTGGGGAACACTACAGGACCCATCAGCAAGTGCACACCAAGAATACACAACTGAGAGTCCCACCACTTGGCATTTGTGCCTTTTCCTCTGTACACTGTGGATGTGCAGAGCAAGTGTTTTGCAACAATTTTGACCACCAGTGCGATCTAGGGGGCAGTCAGTCTAGGTGGAGAGGAGAACACTGCTGAACCCCAATGAGAATCGGACAGCGGGATTGCTTCATCTTTTGTTTCCAAGGTAGGCTGGACGCCATGCGAAATGGTGATTAGCAAGGGCAGTGCTGTGGTAGGGTGAACGATGGTTTGTGTGTCTGACTGGGTCCTGGATTCAAAAGACTCATACACAGGCTAGAAAGATACTCTCTCAATCAGATTGCCTAAGTAGCGTCATCTAGTAATGGGACCAGAACTTTCGAGGTTAGGTGAATCTAGCCCTGGTTTCTTCTTCAAAGCTAATGCACGTGTGTTGTTTTGAGAGCTTAGGGAATATGTAGGTGAGAAAGGAAAAGGTAAAGATGGCTGGGTCAGAAATTGCTGTGGAGGCAGACCGAGCGGATGTTCTTGGTGTTGTCTGGAACGCAATGGTATGGACACATCCTAATCTGCTCTTGAGACATTGCTGCTGATAAGCATGGAAAAAGAGGATTGCAGTCACCAGAGAAACGTAGGATGTTGGATCCATGAAGACGTTCATGCAGTGTTTTTACTGAGCAGCGGTACTGCAGTTTGGTGCTTTGCTCATGAAATACATTGCAAGGGTGTCACAAAGCAGCTGTGAATGACTGATCTCTACAGGTATGTTTGATCATTCAATGGACTAAATATGGGAGGGGCAGATGAACGTACATATTCCCCAAAAATATTCTTTCTGCAGTAAAGTGCGGGTCCTTAACGCACACGGACTTGCTGAAAGGTGCGGGTACAGCCCCAATAAAAGTATGATACCTATTATGATAACTAAAGACCTGCTGAGAGGTGCTGGTGTTGTCCATTACACACGTAGCAGACATGTTAACGTGCTGATGCTGCCCGCTAGTAAGCAAGTGGCATCTCTGCTGAGAATCCCCGGTCATTTTAATCGTCTGGATATAAATCCTGCTGATAAAAGATGGCACCGTAACACTGAACACGACAGCCGCGCTGAGTCCTTTAAATACTTACCGGGCCGGACCCTAGAATCAGCCCTGTGCCCCAACCACCCGAAATCGTATTCCCCCGTACTGTGGCGACTTCCCCGGGCAAAGGTGTTCCACTCCTAACGCTCTGAATTAAACAACTCTTATGTATCGTTCCCATACTAGCATTTATCCGCAGCAATGCTTCCGCGCTCTCTCATGTGACCCTTGACCCCGCACATTACTTTCATGCAAGTATGTCTCCCCCTTGATATTATACGATTCTAATAGGCCCGCGATGGCATGCGCACCCTTCCCCTTAATGCTATACGATTTTAATAGGCCCGCGACGCTCTGCATGGGTCGCAGATGTGAACAGTTAATCGAGTCATCAGCCCCCCATTTCTTATTTGAATTTGTTTGAAGTCCTCGTGTCCAAGTCTAGTGGCTACTGGGCCCACAGCTGCTCCCACCACCTCTGGGGGCAGTGGATTTCTGTTTCCAAGACAACATCCGAATCTGCTTATGCATTCCCGGGGGAGACAGGGCCTTCAGAGTACCCCCTCCCTGCTTCCCAGCAAACACCACATGCGAGAAACACGCATTGGCAAAGCAAATAGGCCTCGGCAATCCAAGAGCTATGGGCACTGTTAACGTTAATGTCTTTTAACTATGTTTTATAACAGTGCAGTGGATGTGTGTGGAGCGGAATTATGTGGGATGGAGTGGAACTGTTGTGGAATTGTGTGGCGTGGAATTGTGTGGTGTTCAGTGGAGTTACTATAATTGTATTTATATAGTGCTTACTACCTCTGAGGAGTTATGTGTAGTGGAATCAAATGGCATGGTCTGCACTGGAATTATGTGGCTAGTAATTATGTGGTATTGAGTGTAGTGGAATTATGTGGAGGTTTGTGAGCTCTACTGGCTTTGTTGGAGTGCAGTAGTGTGGCGTGGACTGGAGTGGAGTGAGATTGTGTGGCATTCTGTGTTGTGGAGTGGTATGGAGTGGTTTGCACAGATTGGTGTCGGTGTTGCTACTATTAGTGAGCACAAAAAGATGGTGTTTGACGGAAACTGGGCTGTGGTATTTGTTTCTGCAGCATTATCTAGCACCTGAAAAACACATTTAATTTCTTTATTGCACATGGGTGACAGCAGCAGTAGCACTGAAGATCATGGACACACAAAGGTAGCATGGAGGCGCCAGGATGTTGAACCATTGCCATTCTGGTGGAAACTGGTTAACCCTTTAGCTGCTGGGCCTAACCCTCTCCCTCCCCCCACCCCCATCCCAGTGATGAGCCATTTTTTGGCTAATTGGGGCAGTTTGCCCTTAGCCCTCCATAACTTTTTGTCCACAAATGCTATCCAAGCCAATTTGCATCCTTTTGTTCTACCATCCTGGGATTCTAATGCTACCTAGAGTTTGTGATTTCCTCTGTAGGGGAGACCAAGAAATTAGCCAAAATACAGCTAAAAGCTGGATATTTTGGGGGAAAAGTGCTGCAGAAGAAAGCATCTGTTTTTCCCCTGCAAATGGGATCAACGCAGGGTGCTAAAATCACCATCTTTGCTTTCAGGAACAGGCAGACTTCAATCAGAAAACCAAATTTTTCAACTCAGTTTTGACATTTTACCAGGACATACCTCTTATTTACTATTTTTTGTGCTTTCAGCCTCCTTACAGTTAGTGACAGAAATGGGTGTGAAACCAATGATGAATCCCAGACAGCTAAACATTTCATGAAAAGTACATACAATTTTGAATTCAGCAAGGGGCCATTTGTGTAGATTCTTTAAGGTTTTCCTATAGAAAGTAGTAGTTGAAATAAAAAAAATACTAAAATTGAGTTGAAAAAAACAGCCATTTCTGTTCACGTTTTCTTCTGTAACTTTTTTCCAGCTATGGCAGATTTTTTAAAGCAATATACGTCTGCTGGACCCTTCTGGTCGCAGGGATATATCAGGCTTGTAGGTTCATCAAGAACGCAAGGTACCCAGAGTCAATAAACAAGCTGCACCTTGCAATGGGTTTTCATTGTATGCCGGGCTTACAGCAATTCATTTGGTAAAATAGAAAGAGTGAAAAACAGGTATCAAGGATACCTGTGTGATTTACGAAATGGGCACAAGCTATGGAGTTTAAAAGCAGTGGCTATTTGTACATCTCTGAATTCAGGGGTACACATACTAGCAGATGTATTACAGGGCATTTCTTAAAATGACTACATTCTTACACACTGTTTTACATTTGGAAGGCACAAATGTAGAGAAAGACAATTGGCAATAACACTTGTTCTTCTATTCCGTGTTCCTCCAAGTTTTTCAATAAAAATGGAACTTCACTTGTGTGGGTAGGCCCAGTGTCCACTACAAGAAACACCCCAAAACACAAAGTGGAAACATCACATTTTTCAAATGAAAATGGACATGTTTTTTGGAAAGTGCCTACCTGTGGATTTTCGGCCTCTAGCTCAGCCGGCACCCAGGGAAACCTAGCAAACCTGTACATTTTTGAAAACTAGACACCTAGGGGAATCCAGAATGGGGTGCCTGTGGGGCTCTCACCAGGTTCTGTCACCCAGGATCCTTTGCAAACCTTAACATTTGTCTAAAAAAACACATTAACATTTTCCTCACATTTCAGCAATGCAAAGTTCTGGAATCTGAGGGGAGCCACAGGCTTACTTCCACCCAGAATTCCACCAAGTCTCCTGATAAAAATGGCATCTCACTTGTGAAGGAAAGCTTAGTGCCAACAACAGGAAACACACCAAAACACAACGTGGACACACCACATTTTTCCAATGAAAACAGATGTGTTTTTTTGCAAAGTGCCTAGATGTGGATTTTGACCTCTACCTCAGCCTGCACGTAGGGTACCCTAGCAAACCTGTACAATTGTAAAATGTAGACACCTAGGGGAATCCAGAATGGGATGACTTGTGGGGCTCTCACCAGGTACTGTCACCCAGAACCCTTTGCAAACCTCAAAATGTGGCTAAAAAACACCTTTTCCTCACAAATTCAGTGGTGCAAAGTTCTGGAATCTGAGGGGAGCCACAAATTTCCTTCCACCTGACATTCCCCCAAGTCTTCTGATAAAAATAGTACCTCACTTGTGTGGGTAGACCTAGTGCCACAACATGAAACGGTCCAAAACACAACATGTATAGTGCATTTTTTCACCAAAAAAGGCCTTCTTTTCTGATGTAGGTATTTCTAGATGTTGGACCCTAGCTCAGCCGGCATCTAGGGAAACCTAGGCAACCTGTACATTTTTGAAAACTAGACACCTAGGGGAATACAAGATGGTTTCACTTCCATGCATCCCATTAGTATTTCTTACCCACAATGCCCTGCAAACCTCAAACTTTTCCTGAATTCCAGCATTTTCCTTACATTTCTGTGATGGAAACTTCCGGAATCTGCAGGAATCCACAACATTCCTACCACACAGCATTTCCCCACCTGTTCCAATAAAAATAAAAGCTGCCCTGCTTGTGTGACATGGCCTAGTGTTGCATCATGAATAGAACAAACCAAGGACAAAGGTGACCTTATGTGGAGACTCCTATTGACCTAGGTTGGATGCTTTACTGTTGCTGGCACTAGGCCTAGCCACACAAGTGGGGCAGAGTTTTTATCAGCACAGGTGGGGCAATGTTGGGTGGTAAGAATTTTGTGGATGCCTGTAGATTCCCAAAGTTTCCATCACAGAAATGTAGGGAAAATGCATGACTTCAGGCAAAGTTGGAGATTTGCAGAGCACTGTGGTAAGAAAATGGTATGGGGTACATTTGAAGCACACCACGCTGGACTTCCCCAGATGTCTACTTTTTAAAAGTGTCAAGGTCTGGTAGGTTTATCCAGGAAGCAGCCTACCCAAAAAGTGCAGCCATTCACCAAAGTAAGTGAGATGATATTGAGAGTTAGCCAAGCTATGCTGGCTCACATGACATCAACACCCAAAAGAGTCACATCTCCTTTTGCTTGCCATTGGGATGAGATGCTTTAGTCAGGGGTGACGGGGGTTTAGTTTGGCACAGAAAGACAGTGACCATTTTTTTTTTGGAGGGGGGGGGCATTGACATGCCCATTTTAGCCAGCCTCCATCCCTAAACTTAAAAAAAAAAAAAAAAGTTCCTGGTGCCTAGTGGGCTCTGTGCACCCCTCTCCCCCGGGGGCAGGCTACCCCCATCTTTCCCCAGGGGTGCAGAAAGACTGTGCCCATTTATTTGTTTTTTTGGAAGGGAGGGGTTGGGGGCATTGCCTGCTCATACTGAACAACCCCACCCCTAAACTTTTTTTTAAAAAAACAGTCCCTTGTACCTAGTGGGCTCTCTGTCCCCTCCCTCCTTCACCAGGGGCATACTGCCCTCATCTTTCCCCCAGGGTCCAGAAAGACTGTGCCCAATTTTATTATTTTTAAGTGGGGGTGGGAGGTGGAGAGGAGGTACTGCCATGCCCATACTGGGCAGCCCTACCCCTACACTAAAAAAAAGTCCCTGGTGCCTAAGGGGCTTTCTGCTCCCCTGGGGAAGGGATGGGAGGGGCAGAAAGATTGTGCCCATTTTATTGGTGGGGGGCACTATCATGTCCATTCTGGGCAGTCGCCACCCCTACACTAATATAAAAATAGTCCCTGGTGTCTAGGAGGGTTTCTAACACCCCCCACCTGGCTATTGCCCCAATCTGCCCCCCAAGAGGGCAGCAAACTGTGCCCATTTGTCGGTGGGTGGAGGAATGACATGCCCATGAATGGCAGCACCCAACTCCACACTAATAAAATAATTAGTCTCTGGTGCCTAGTGGGAGGGGGGCAGATAGGGGTCTATTGCCCCCATTTAACCTTCCAAGGGGCCAGAAAGACTGTGCCCATTTTTTAGGGTGGTGGGGCATTGTCACGTCCATTCTAGGAATCCCCCACCCCTACATTAATAAAAAATAATAGCCCCTGGTGCCTAGTGAGCTTTCTACCAATCTCCCCCACATGGGGGATAGATAGGTGGCTAATGTCCCCATTTTCCCCCTGAAGCGGGCAGAAAACAGTGCCCTTTTTTGGGTGGGCGGGGGCATGACCATGCCCCTACTGGCAGCCCTCATCCCTACACTAATAAAAAAAGAAAGTCCCTGGTGCCTAGCAAACTTTCTGGCCCTGGGGGGCTGAAAGACAGTGCCCATTTTCTTTTGGTGGGTGGGAGCATAGCCCTGCCCATACCAGGCACCCCCCACCCCTACACTAATAAAAAGAATAGTGCCTGGTGCCTAGTAGGCTTTCTGCCCCCCACCCCCACGTGGGAGGATATCAGGGCTTAAGTCTCCATCTGCCCCCCCAAGGGGTGCAGAAAGACTGTGCCCATTTTTTGGGGGTGGAGGACATTGACAAGCCCATAATGGGGAGCTTCCCTCCCCTACACTAATAACATAAAATACTCCCTGTTGTGCCAGTGGACTTTCTGATTCCCGTTCCCCTAAGCCCCTCCTGGTGCTGCGAGAATTAAGACTGAACTGCACTAAAAAAATACATGAGGAGCAGAAGCCCTTGCCCAAAGGCAGCTCCCTCCCCCGTGTCTACTGGGGTGATCCACTTGGGAAAAGTACCACTGGAAACAGGAGATTCTCCCCTTTCCAATGACACCTATACATCTGCATTGGTGCTTGGAGGCTGGAATAGCCCCAAGAGCATCAATGCAGAGAAAGTGAAATGAGCCCATCAGCTCCTTTTATTTTCGTTTTCAGTAAAATGTACACTGATCATCCTTTTCACTGAAAAGCCAAAAACATCACAGGCTGTTTTTGGCAGAAGGAAATCCCTCTGCTGCCTACACCAGAGGGATTTCCTGTGCCATGTGGAGAGATGACTGGGAGCGTCCTACACACACGAGCTCCGTGGCATTGGATGGCTCCCAGCAGTCTGATGCACCAAAAGAGTTAAAAGAAAGCCCGGGTAAATAGTTAAAACTAGTACCAAACAAGACCTTTGTTGGTGCAGAATATTTGCCAGTTAATCTGAACCTGATAAGACCATGGACGCACAAAAGCAGTATGGAAGCTAGGAGGCACAGGAGGAGGATGGGGGCAGGGATTTCACGGAAGCTGAAAGAAGACAAGATGAAAGTTGTAAAGCACACACACACTCTTCGGAAGAGTGCTTAATGAAACGAGAAAAACAAAGATTTATGGAGGGAGAAGCAGCTTAGCAAACAGAGAATTGAGCAAGTGAAAACACAAGTGCTCATGTGGAGTTCTCAAAAAACAAATAACAAAGTAGCTCCTAAAACTGGAGCAGGGGACGGATATAAGTCATATACAGTACTTGGTCCATGCTCTATGGGAGGGCTGAACACAAGAAGAGGTATGGCCTCTGCATGGACAGGACCAACAGGAATGAAGGATACTTGAGCCATGAAGGAGCAAACAAATGGTAAGCTAATGGATGGGCTGAAGCCCACAGATTGAATACAACATGTCTCTTCAAGACAGCGCACGCGCTGTCTAGCTGAGATCTAAAAAAATGCAGAAAGAAAACTCCTTATGACGAATGGGAGAAGAAATCCCTTTATTCGCCAACCCACGATAACACTAACGACTCCAGCTGCAATACTGCACTACTGAGAAATATGGACTTTGTGTTAGGGAGATGTGAGAAAGTCACCCTTTAAGCATGTTCACCCCAATATTTCGGAATGATACTGACATTAACTGACCCTGACTAAGCCCTGGGCTCTGTTTCACAGTCCCAAGGCTAGTGCTCTGAATAAACGGTATATGGTGAAATAAAAATGTTATAATTCAAATTGGCAATGACAGACCCTGTAAGTTCCTAGTAGATAATAGGGCAAGGGGGATTCAAACTAACTATAAGTCTCTAGTATATAATAGGGCAGGGAAGTTTAAAGACCCAGTAGATTTCCTGCACTGGAGTGTGAACTGCTGTGTGCCTGCTGTCCTTTTTAAAGGCCGCCCTGTTTTGCAGACTGTCTTTTAAAAGTAAAATGTATGCAAATTCGACTTTAGAATTGAAGGTACTTCCAAAGTATTCATCTACCTTATTTTAACATATAAGTCACCCCCAAGGTATCCTCTAGATGCCCCAGGGGTGGGGTGCCACCTAACTATAAGCAGTGACAAAGCAGGATCATATAGACTGCATAGCAGGATTGTTTACAATAAACTAAGTATGAAGAAGGTGCAGGTCAGTCTGCAAATACTATGTTCACAATAAAAACGTTGAATAGACCAGCAACTGTGAGAAACTGGGTTTCTTTTTTACATCCATGCTCGACATAATAACATCTGAATACAATAAAAGACCAACAGGAAAACAGAAAACTCAGCACATTACTAGTTAACCGATGAGGAGTCGGCCCAAACCCTTAGAAGTGTAAAGACGTTTTTTAACTGATAATCCAGCAATTACTAAAAAGGCATTGTGGGTAAGAAGGGTGAAGGTCAAGCCTGCAAGTCTACGCAATACTTGCCTTGGTACCAATCCCTCGATGGGCAGCCAGACCCTGCTGCCAGCTTCCCAGAGGAACCCAGCCCCGAACATTCTTTGGTCATGCCCAGTGGACAGTTGGACGCAAGGTTCCCCAACTTAAGTTCCCAATCCCTTGTGGGCAGCCAAACCCGTTGCACATGGTCTTTGGCTATGACCAACTGGGGTAGAGCGGGGCAAAAAGGAATCAGGTTGGGGGGGTTGGCCCTGTGACAGCTCAATCCCTACTACTGCCTAACCCTGCCTGCTGTGCACTGCCCTCAACAATGTGCAGCAGTGGACTGGCCCGCATCCAGCCCACTACAGACGGGCAACACCCATTGTGCATGGTCTATGACCTGCATAGTGGTGGTATTTTTTTAAAGTATTTTTTTCATTACTGGTACTTGTACCAGAAGGGTGGCCTTGCTGAGTACCGTGGTACGAGATGCTGGTACAGCAGTACTGCAACTCAATTGAATCAAAAAAACTAAATTGACCAAAGGGACCGTCCTAAGCAGGGCCATGGGGTCAGGGTGTACCCACCCTGCCTATTAAGTGACCTTCGTTTTTTTTTTTTCAGTACTCGTAGACTGAGCCTCCAAGTTCGGCAATGCCTGCCACAACATATTCTCCACGTTGTGGGTAGCCATTCAGAATCTGTCCATCCACTTTGAATGGACCGACCAGTGCAAATCTGGACACCAACTGTCCAGATAGCTCTAACTTTGTACAATTGTTTACACCTTCATGCACAATATGAACCTCTCTTTAAAAGTTAATTTCTCAAAAACAACTGACCGGACTTAAATCAAACAACAACAAAAAAAAAAACACTTTCTGATTAAAGTTCTAGCTCTTTGCCAAACATGGTGTAATTCAGGTCAACTGTGTTTTTTCTGTATAGGCGAGCACATTTTCCAATTGGAATTAACATTGCAAATCATACTCAAAACCTTCCATAAAGGAACCAAAGTGGATGATACTTTTTTAGATAACTTTTTGGCAGATTCATCAAATTACGCCAGAGTTATTAAAAGGAACAAAAAATGATTTTCCTATGGAAACTGACCTAACTAACTACCAATATGTGACTACCATTTACAAATAAACAAAAACACACACATATAAATCGAAAAAACAAAGGTTAAAGTGAAGTTATGGTTAATGTTGATTCTGCTACTTTTTAGTGACTGTGCTGACTTCCTGTGCATGCGATGTTAGACTTGAGACATTTGCAGTCTGTGCAGTGCAGCATTACATGATGCACTTGGTCCTGCCTTCAGGAACTATGAAATGTGTAGTCATTAGCTAGCGTCTGATAAGAACTTAGCTATTGACCACAATGAAGCACCTAGTTTTGTACAGCAGGTGAACCTTGTCAACAAGTTCATCCCATCAAAATGGAAGGTCAATTATTTTCTCCTTGGCCTCTAGCTTGAGAAAAAATGGGCAAACCGGAGTTCATGGTCTTGGCAGTTATTTGAGTATTGCCCTGATTCATCTTCAGTTAATGCTCAGATGCTTCTTTGGCAAAGAATCTTTGCTCAAGTTAAACATGAACTAATACTTTTCCTGAGAATAGTCTGCAAGCATTGTGGTGTACAAATGAAACTAATGCCATGGGCATAGGCCTTTGCTGGGCCTAACAGCAGTAACCTAAGGGACAGACCACCAGATTGTTACACATGCCCACTGTCATTTTCAAATCACTTAAGACTCCTGATTCATCTGGGCGGGCTAAGCTTTGCCCATGACAGAAGCAGACATTAGCACCACAAAGTTGAGAGGTTCCTGGAGACAAGACTAGAGTCTGGGATACCTGTTGAGTACTTTGTAACACTCTCGATATGCACTAAGATGGCAGGAGGATTTGTAGCTCAACAGCCAAAGCAAGCTTTGTTGGAGGAGATGAAACTGACACCAGAACTTGGATGAATTCATTTTCTGATGAGGACATGGTAACATCATTGCACAGCGCTTCCACTGCTTGGCCAGCCCCAAGTGGTAGTACAAGGTTGGGTAAAGATCTTCTTAATCCCAGGAGCCTGTGTCAGGATCATTTCCTACGACAGTGTATGGATCCCACAAGAAAAGTTTTGTATAGGTATAGCCCCGCAGGACTCTCACACACCCCTGGTGGAGTGTACAGAAGAGAATCAGGACCTGGCTACTGGGAAGCACTAGCAGTGGTAGGAGTGGAAACTTTTCTTTGGAATTTCTTTGGGTGCCCTGGGCAGCACAAAAATTGCACAATTGGTACTAGAAACAAGGCACAGGGGCTGGAGTAGCCAACACAGGCTTTGCTCTTAGACCATATGGAAAGGAGTACAAGCTAAGGAAGATATACAATACAGGAGAAAACCCTGCACTTGGATCCGAGGGGAGCTGGGAGAGCCAAGGAAAATCCACTATCAGTCCGGCCTGATTAGGTGAAGGAGACAGATCTGATTTGTCTGCCATGCATTTCAACTTGCCTGAACATGGGAACATCAAGAGAAGAATCCATATACAACTATGTCCTGACCTCAGCCTGAATATAAAACATAACATCAATCTATTTATTTTGTCAGGTTTTAACTATCAGAAAATAGAGTCTCGAACCTATCCTCTGGTCACGACTATTCACTTCCCATTTGATTATGCTATTAAGACAGAAAACCTCTCTTACTACCTTTGGAATGCACCTGAAAGCAAAATACTGGGCCTGAGATCGAGGCTCCTTGTGCAAAAAAACATTTGCAGAATCGGAAGCCTTGATAAAACATTCGTCTGATCTCAAGAAATTGCACCTTGTGAACAAGAGCTTCAACTTAACATCAGCAGAATACAGTGATAAAGGAGAAGACCTATAACATCAGCACGTTTCAAAAGCAAGAGAAATGTAACATGCACTGGCAAAGTCAATAGGTCTGATGTTGACCCTTTTGGCTTTGGCAATGCTTGATTTGTTTGCTGATATTTTTTGTAAAATGTTATTACAAAACCCCATTTGAAGACAGTCGCTGTGCATGCACACACACACACACACATACATTTACATACATATACATATATATATATATATATATACACCTGTTTTATAAAAAACATTCTAATATGACCTGTCATACAAGCGGCGCATGAGAACACATGTCGTCAGCCACCTTTGAAAGTTTTTAAAGCTTAATGAAGGATGGCAGCCGATGCGTGCACAGTGCTTACAAATGCACATACAAAGGTCATTTTATAATAATTTTAAATAATACCATTCAAATGATGCAGGGTGCTGCAAACAGCAGCAAGGGCGAAGTAGCAGTGTGCAGAGAGCTATAAGGCCCTGAGAAAAATGTTAAATAAATAAAAATAGTGTTTCTTTTTTTAAACAAAAGGATAGTTTGTCCGACCAGCGCCTGGCACTAAAGGGACTACTTTCAATGCGGGTAAACTGTGCTGGGACACAATACAGAAGGCAGACAGTGGCAGAAGTGGGCTAATCTAGGGCCCCATGTTTACGGGCTGAAGAAAAATGTGAATGTCCACAACCACAGACCAATGGGTGAAGAAAGGTGGCTGAAAAAAACATGATGTATAAGTATATTTTGTTATTAACATCAAAAGGTCAAAAAATGTTCAAGTGAAAGAAAGGGGTAAAATCAGAACATGTGAATACAGGTAGCAAACCAGAGGACACGAGGCAAGAGCTCAAGACTGATTTACATGGATCAATAGAGTAAGATAAAGGAGAGCAGATTGAACCTCCAAAGTGCACTGCTTCCAGCAACAGAATTCCATAGGGAAAAGAGGGGCCTGTGGCTAAGATTCTAACTTCACTTACCCTCAGGTGCAGTGGAAAAGACATTTACAAGACGCATTTTGGAGATGGTGGATGAAGGGAGGCAAACACAGTCATCCTCAATCCACGTTGCTCTTTCACGTTTCTCTCATTTTGGCTTTTATTGCAAGGTTCCTTTTTAGGTTTCGCCTGCACAGCGCTTAGACTGTGCTTGCGAAGCCTTATGTTACTAAAAAGAAATCCTTAAAAGGACTCAGAACCCGCCCCTACTTCGCGCCTTACTTACCTGAACTTCCCATTTGGTTGTCAAAATTCGCTCCAATGTTGCTTGAATTTACATGCTTTTTATTTACCAGCAAGTCACTTCCTGCAATTCTGTTCTGCTTTCTGTTCTGCGTTTGCCATCGCGTGGAGCGTGGCCCAAGTACACCTTCCAGTATTGGTTGAATGGTTACTTGTTAGTGTTAGTATGCAAAAAGATGAACTAAACACAAGTAAGTTCGCGTTGAAATGTGTGTAAACATGTTGGCCATCTTGCACTGGAGTATTGAGTGCAGTTGTAAAAAGCAGCGAGTGGGCTCATTACATTTCTGATGAATAACAGCTGTAAATATTAAAAGTATTTGTGTGTTCATTTCTTAAATCACCACTCACTCATTTCATTTTTAAAGAACAGTCATTTGTATAATTGGGTGGCATTTTATTTGGAATTGTTATTCTCTTAGCGACTTATTAGGAGGCAATCACAAGTGCAGTTACCTTTCAGGCATTAGGGTCATGATTTGAATGGTGCAGCAGGTGCAGAGGCACCGGGGCCACAGGGTGTCAGAATACCAATAAACAGATTATTAATACATTTTACTACTAAACAGGCTGTCACAAGTGTAGTTATCTAGCAAACACTGCCATCATGATTTGAATGGTGCAGCAGGTGCAGTGGCGCCGGGAACAAACGCTCTAGGCACCCCACTAAACACTTATTATTATTGCTATACTTAACAACAAAACCGGCATTACTGAGCATAGTTATCTTGCAGACACTAGGGTCATAATTTGAATGGTACAGCAGGTGCAGTGGCACCGGGCCCAAAAGTTGTCACAACTCCTCTAAACATCAAATATTTCAACATTTTAATACTAAACAGGTGCAGAACCTCTCCAAAGGCAGATTAGTGCTACATTTTACTACTAAACAGGCAGTCACATGCAGTTACCTCGCAGGCAATACGTTCATGATTTTAGTGGTGCAGCGACACCAGGGCCAAAAGCTCTAGGAATCCCTCTAAACACCAAATATTGCTATATTGTACTACTAAACAGGCTGTCACAAGTGCAATTACCTTGTAGGCAATAAGGGCATGATTTGAATGGTGCAGCAGGTGCAGTGGAAACACCAAATGGTGCTACTGTTAAATAGGCAGTCACAATTGTGGTTAACTAGAAGTTAAAAGGGGCATGATTTGAATGATGTGTTGTTTCACGTGAGGGAAAGAGTTTGGGGAGAAGAAAGAGAAAGAAAGACAGCTTGAGAGACAAAGAGAAGCCATTGAAGAGTGGGTGAATGACAGCATTCAAATTCATATCTGAAAATTGAATTTTTAACCTCACCTACAATGCCAGCGTGTATCTCTGTCTGTTTGGGTCTGTATTAAAAGACACATACGTATGGCCCTCTCGAGCATTATCCCCCATGTCGGAGGCTCTGTGAGGTCAAAATATTCTTCAGATTACTGAACTGATAAAAATTAGCTTTGGTTCTTGGATGAAACCTCTTGCAAGTGGATTGCTGGCTGTGCTTTAGATCCCAGGAACTGCAAGTAGCCACGTAGCAATCCATGGCACACGGAAGGCTTCTGACATGTGCAACCGCAGCTCTCTGCATCTCCTCTGTGCAGCCACAGAACCAGAGCAAGAATCAGGGCCTGATCAGTAAACAGACAAAACTCGGACCAGAAACAAGCACAGTCGGAACTCTAGGCAAAAACAGTGTCAAACCTGCATAACGAACGACCAGTACCAGAGCCAAGGGACTAACCTGTTTATGTATCAAAGAACAAATCAGTATTAAAAGTAAGAGCAGACTGAAAAGCAGCAGTATAAACCAGATTCAACCCCAACCTGTGAAAGATACAACAATGCTAAGCAAAAGCATATGCCGAAAAGCAAAAAACAGTTGAATCCATCTGTATATATTATTTGCCCAAAGGCCATGTTCGCTTGTGCCTTAAGAGGGAAAAGGGTACAACAATCTCAACCAGTGTGACTGGCAGTCTGCAGCCAATCAGATTAGCTAAAATACCAGGTAATTTCAGCAATTCCAGTTAGATGCCTTTCGACCAAAGAGAAATTAGATCATTCCTTGGGTCCAGTTATGGATGCATATCCCATGCGTAGCTGGCAGGGTAGTGGAATGTTCCAGCAATCCAAGACCCAATGGAACTCGGTATTCTGCTTGATGTCATTTTTCTGTATGCTGAATATCTCAAAAGTGATGGATCTGCCCAAATAAAAATGTTTTGTCTATCCCCGAGAAAGAACCAAAAGCGTAAACAGGACAAACCCCAAAACCATGGGCAAAACCAAATACTAACAATTATGGACCACTGGGGTGATTTGGTTGTAAAAATCAAGCGCCTCCTGAAATCTTCCAACAACATGTAGTCCAGCACAACATGGTTTCCCTATCAATGCAGCACCCTCTTTCATCTAACCTAATCAACCACCTGGCCATCGTCAGTAGGACTTTCCATAGGACCTGAGACAATGCCATCAATATATTGGGCTTGTCTGACTCTCCAGATGAGCTCCATCGGGGACGCACTGAAGCAGGTTTGCAATTTATAAGGGACAAAAATTAAGTAAATACATTTACAACCTATACCTCATTTTTATAGACGATGCTCTATATAGTGTTATATGTTACCTATCTTAGAAAACTAACTACTTCAGTCTAAGCTAGTCTGTGGGGGGAAACTGTCAACTCAGGGGAAGATGCACCTATAGAAAAGGTCATGTTCAACACGTCTACTGTCTGTCTGCAATATGACACCATAAGAGAACACGAGAAAGCATTTATTTTCACCGAACACACACACAGCTGTTGCAAACTCAACAAAATGACAATTAAAAAAAAGTTTCTACATTTAAATTCATGCACAATTTTACAACATACTGCACGAAGCACGACATGTTTTGGTTGAAGATGATGCACAATGAATTCCCACAAGTGGAGCAGAGCACTCTCAATCTTCTCAATCGATTCCTTTCTGATTTTACGGAGACAACAACATTTGACCTTTTGGCCTCAATTGGGATATGAAAACCAATATATACTAGTTGTGGGTGATCGTTCTTCCTCCTGTTCAGGGACAGACCCAGGCGAGTGGGACAGGAGATAAACACCCCCACCAAAGGGAGTAGGCGCATTTTATCCATAAACTGCAAGAGAGAAAATTAAAGAATTTCCCGTCACTGGAAAATGAAGGATTTCTGGATAGGGCAGTGCCTCTTAACGGAGGTAATTACTGGGACCTAATCAGTAACATTTTAGAGTCATTCTTCCGCTGGGGAATCTCCTTTGGCCCTATGGCAAATTCTTCCTAGAGTCATATAAAAATCAGCATCAGTCTTCTGCCACGGAAGCAAAATCAACCTTATGTCTTTTTGCTTTTAAGTTCCATGTACCACCTTAGGTATCTTTTAAATGGAATATAAACACGCCATTTATTCTAACAACATACATACATCCAACGTGCAAAAATTAATATTAAATCTCAAGTTTACTAAAAAGGGCTCTTAGTCACGATGGGTAGGGCTATGGAACTTTTAGAGTACACTTTTTAACGTAAGGTGACAAAAATATGCTCCCCCATGTGAGCAAACCTAGTCAAAATGATTTAAAAAATTGTAGTAAGCAAATAGGGGGATTGGGCATGGCGGCACTAGTATGAGTACACCTCCCCAAGTTATAAAGGGAGAGAGTGATCTTTCCAGTCTGAAGTGTGAAAGGGATCCTGCTTAAAAAGCCTGTACCTTCACCATGCACTGCAAGATGCATTTCAGTGGTATCTGCGGCTGCTCACCCGAGAAGCGTCAAGGGTTTGTCGGGCAGTAGAGTGGAGAAAATGACCACCTGTGGTAAGCAACCTGTATTTTCACCACCACAGAACCAGAAGTGCATTCATCGAGCAATTCCAGTGTGAAGACAGTTGTGTCTTCTTCTTTGTGAACACTGATTTACAGAGGGGGCTGTAGAAGTGCTGTGCTCATCTTGCAAATCCGGCACCTCTCCCACAGTTACTTTCCCTAATGGTTCAGGTTCTACTGCCGGCTGACGACTCCTTTGCCCTCTTGTTTGAGGACTCGGACTTGTTGATTTTCTTGGGACGACAACGATAGCTCTTAAACGTTATCTATCCCGTTTATGAGATAGCCTCTTTATAATGTAATTGTTTGATTAACCAATGGCTATAGAGCCCTACCCCAACTGGACCACTTTTGATGATACATTTTCAACTATTTTACTAGTTTTAGATCTATCTTTAGGTGGCCGTTATGTTATTTTAACTCTCTAAACTGTACTGCACTGAGCTTGCGGAATTCTACAGCCATCTCCCTATTCTCCACGGCTCTTCTTAAGCAACATAAAACGGAGCCTAAGGCTTTAGAGAACCTATGGCCTGCCACTCATTGCAATATTGCATTTAAGTTTTATAAGCCAGCTGCAGACAAATAAACCAGTAATCTCTCTCCCACTTTTATCCGTCCAGTATTCCCTTCTGCACAAAAGTATAGAATGTCACGACTAAAAGAGATGGCGGTACATGAAATTACAAAGAAAAGCATGGTTCTGACAGATGCACAGACAGAGTCACATGGAACAAAGACACACACAGTGACAGAGAGACACAGAGGGATGCAAACAGTGGAACAGAGACAAAGCCATACAGATATAAATGAGGGACTGTGAGACACAAAGTGCAGAAAGATAAATGCGTGAGACAGGAAAACAGATGAAGCTGAACAAAATGAGGCAAAATAATTTAGAGGACACAAACAACACTGTACGACAGAGGGAAAAACACACAAATAAAAACAGAGTGAAACATAAGCACCAAACGGGCAACAGAAACAACCGCAGACTGAGCGACTCATGCAAATGGATCAAGACACAGGGACTGATTACAACTTTGGAAGAGGGTGTTAATCCGTCCCAAATGTGACGGATATACCACCCGCCGTATTATGAGTCCATTATATCCTATGGAACTCGTAATACGGTGGACAGGATATCCGTCACATTTCGGACGGATTAACACCGTCCTCCAAAGTTGTAATCAGGCCCATAGTGTGAAAGGTCCATATTGGTCGTTCCACCGTGACCAGAACCCCAATCACCTGCTCTGGTAGGCTAACTAGTGCATGCCCTAAGGCGACACTGTGACATATGCCAGTATAAAGAATAGCCCACCAGGTACACTGACTTTACCCCCTTGCGTCTGGGGCTCAACCTACTGCCCGCTTAGAGGGTACTTAAAGGATGGAGGATTGGGTAAATATTCCCTAACAAGTTTGAGCCGAGTTTAAGGGGAATCCCATGGGTGCATGCCAGGTCCAACAAAGGTCTATGGAACACAAATCAAGAGCTGGCGTGGGATTGAACGCAGCCAATAAGAAAGAGCAGCTCTATAGTTTGAACTTAAAGTGATTTTTTGTGCGTAAATATTCCAAACATGACAGACCGTCCTGCTCGGTTCTCCCACTCCTCCGCCCCTTCCCTCCCTATTACCAGCTTGAATCAACACGTTTTTGTAGCTTATGACGCTCCCTGCTTATTTCAAATTAATTAATTGATGTCATTTCTGTCTGCCTGCGAAACAAATGCTACACACATACCGGCTTGATTAACAACGAATGATCTTTCGGCCCCGGGGACCTGTGCCCTCCGTCACTCCGCAGTCACTGCCTGCGGTACACGAGCACAAACTGTGACTCTATTTGATATCATTCGCTGGAGGGGTCGTACATGGGTATTTGTGGGTCTCCCACACCCACAACCACAGCCGCCTACCTTCTCCCAGGTAAGGTTAGGATGGCTCCGTCGCTACTAAGGTGTCGACCCTCGAGTTTGAGTCAGGGACTGAAAAAGCGCGCACTGGGCTGCCGACTCCTCCTCGAACAGTGACCACGGTGGTCTCGGCTTCCTCCGGCCGTTCACCCGCTGCTTAGCCCTCCGGGAATTCACTCAACCAGAGACGAGAGCCTCTTAAGGCTGGACTCTGACTGCACCCCTCCCGGGGCTCACCGGCAGAACTGCTTCACGGCCAGACCCGCCTTCAAGTGCGACAATACACAGAACGGACACAGCGGGCTTGTTTACGCACAGATGTCCTTTCTGCAGCCACCAACAGTCGGCCTTTCTACACCACTCGTCACTTAGCCCCTCGGCCCACCCTCTATTCTATATGCCCACTCCGTCGCCTGCCTCCCCACCCTCCCATGAATAACGCAGCTGCGATCCTGCAGTACCGCAGTGACTGGCATTTACTGTACAGCCAGTCTGGCTATGCAGGAATCCGCCAGGAATGGACCGGATGGGCTCCTGTTAACGATGACCAGGTAGGGAATCTAGTGTAAGTGTCTAGATAGGGCACGTTTCGAGGGGCTAGGATGGCCTCATGTCAAGAACGCCCATAAGGCATTAGTAAAGCTGCATTGAAAGGTAGATTTCGAGGCATTAGCTTTACACGACTGCACAGGGGTCCTAACCAAAGGGTTCAGGGCTTCAAGGCACTCTCGGCAGTACTCAACAATCTGCTACCAGCACTAATTGCAAGGACAGCAGCCGAACCTTCTTTACTACCTTACCAATTACTGCAGAATTCTAGGATCTGTAGTCCAGTAACTATTACATTATGCAGGGCTGTCTGCACCCTCTTACCATCTGTGCCTGCCTTGAACATTTTTACGTTTACTCAATTCTGTAAATCATACGGTGTGGTAATCACATTTACAATTATTCGCATGACAGAAAGGCAAGATACAAGGCTAGAGTTTTTGCCTTGATTTCCACGTGCTTTTCCTTACTGTTCAAACCTGATGGTGGTGGAGGTGCCTGACCTTTCTGATTACTTAAAGCCATACTAACCATGGCAGACTGTACTGCTCAGTTATCCACGATAATAACGTGCTCAAAATGAAGTAATGTTTAAGGCTCTGAATGATGCTTATCTTTATAAAACAGACTGCCCCATCAAATATCAGTCCATAACAAAAAAAATGTGCTGGGGCAGCGAACAAATCATTGTATGCTAACAATTATGTATGTGTATGATATGGACAAATGTAGAAGCAACAACTTCCCCATAAATTAAGGTGTACATGAGGGTTGCGTACTGGTGTCCATACTTTTCTATCTGTTTAACAGTGATGTAGTTGGACAGTTGCAACTGGTCCAGGATGAGGCGCCACTTATGGCTCTGTGACCAAGGAAAAGTTCATTCATTGCAGATGATGCAATCTCAATCTTGAGAGCAGACTATCCTTGATGTAGTAAGTCTTTGACACATTTTTAATGCTGTTAAACAGTAGATGGTCCAGTAAGGTATGATGGATTCCAGTGGACAGCATCTAAAAGTTTGACTAATTTGGAGTCAGATACAACAGCTCGAAAAACTGGAGTGAACATCCCCAACACGGCTGAATTTACACAGGCCAAGCGATGGGGCTCTGTGTTGACATTTAGTAGAAATTGGACTGATAACAGCTACCCAAGCTACTTTACAAGGCCTACATAGTCACAGCGATTTTATCAGGAACAGACGTTTGGGAGTATATAAAATCTGAATCACTAGCTCTAAATGAAAGGAGTTTTTTAAAACGTTGTCACTCATTCCTGGAACCCCTTCTGCACTTCCACTTTTGGAGTTAGGTATAAAGGTTATTAGCCATGACCTGGAATTGAATACTTTACTGTTATGGGATAAATAATGGTAAAATCAGAGCTGTAGCACCAATAGAAACCTATAAGGTGGTGTTGGTAATTCAAAGTTCAACACCTGGTCCCTGGTTTATAATTTCAATTAATTCAGTAAATGGCCTTCGATTTATGAATTACACAAAGAATTATTAACACCTGAGCAAACTTTGAGATTAAAGAAAAATACTTGACTTCAAGTGAAACTAGTTTGTAGAGGGAAGAACTTGATAGAAATGTATTGTGCTTATGTCTGAAGGACAAGCAACACCGGAGGAGAGAGGACTTTGACTAAATTGGATTCTTCTCTTTTGTCATTAATTAGACAGCAGTAATAGGAGTTTGTAAGTTTATAGGCAAAACTTTGCAAATGCGTAAAATACAGTAATATGACAAGAGAGACTACTGTTTCTTGCTATGCATGCTGGGGCTGAGTAAGGATGGTGATGTAGGTACAATTTATCATCTCATTTGTTTTTTAAACCACATAGAATATTAAAACAAAGTACCATGTAAAATCTAATTTAATGAAATAGACTACTGTACCTCCTTAAAACTGAGCAAGAAGCATTACATTTAAAAGGAACAACAATCAGACTCGGTAATAGAGAATTTCTCTGCCGATAAAGCTTTCCATCTCCTGCTAGCTTGTGTCAAAAAAGTTTGACTGACAACTTTTGGCATGGAGCCCCTGACACAACACAGAATTGCTTCAGTGGTAGTTCTAAACCCCTCACTGTTAAAAGTAGGTTTCAAGTACTTCCTACGGAGGTCAAGAAGCTCAGGACATAGGTAGAAAGGTGTTCCAAAATTGATAAAGGGGTAAGTGAAGGAGTCTAAAACGTAGGTTTAATTGTTACCCATGTTAAAATCAATATATGGTCGTTGAAGTACAGACTACTATGTCTAATTAATGTTAACCTTAAGACTGTTATCCGTAACAAAAGAAATGCCCTAGTTAGCTGCATTTGTAAGCCAATCTGTGAAGTCAGTCATCCATGTAGACCAAAATCAGGACTCTTGCCTTGGACAATTTGGATGCATCACAGTGTCTTGTTGTAAAACCTCAGTAAGATCAAAGGTGAATAAACTGAATAATAAAAGGGCTAGGAGGCATCCTTGTTTTAGACCATTAAAGGTGTTTTTTTTGGGGGTCAACCCTATCCCACTGATATTTTCACTATTACCCATGTAACAATGTACAGCTCTATTAAAATCTTCAACAGTCCTTGAACTATCCCCACAAGGTCAGTTTTGACTACAAGTTAGATCTTTTAACTTTATCATAAGCTGTAGAAAAGTCGATGGAGCATGCAAAGTGTTTTGAAGCCTTGTTCTGGCAAACTTTCTGGGCCAGAACAGTGCCACTAAATTGTCTAAGGTGGAGAAATTCCAACAAAATCCCATCTGATGAAAATATATTCTCTTGGTTTCGCCCACCCAGTTTTGAAGATGATATAGTACATGCATCACAAAACCTTTTCCCTCAGCATCTAATAGTGCAATAAGATGATAACTTTGAGGAACACGTCTAGGGCCTCTTTTATAAAGAAGATGTAAAACTGATCCATTCCAGGATGGTAGAACATAACCTGAATGGATGACAGAATTAATTATGATAGTTAGAAAAGTGCCCCATCATGGTGGATCATGTTTCATAACTGCCGCTGGCAGTCCATTTAGACCCGGAGCACTCAAATTGCTGGAAGAGTTAATACGCCTTTCACTTTCTGATTGTGAGATGGCATATTCTTTTAGCCCTATTATAGGGTCCATGCCCTTCAAATCACTCTGTTAAAGTCACAAGTCAGATAATCTTGCCAGGTCTTGTATTGGATGTAATAATTTCCACTTAACTTGTTACACCTGGTTCAGAACCCACTAGTAATCAGAACTTTCATTAATTTTTCAGGGCAACTGCATCTCAGAGCTTGGCCAGATCTGTTCTGGATGGGTCTTTTTGATTTTCATAATTCCTTTTTTAAATGATTTTGGAATTGTCTTATCGACTTAAATAGGTCAGCTGAAGGCCCCTTTTTGTTAAGGCGTCCTATGATGTTTTGCTGAAGCAGGATTCGTAGTCTAACAATTCGTCTTCCCTTTCCAGATGATATAGCAATGAAGTTAAAAATGTCCACAAGGAGATTAGTGCAGGAAGGAATATCCAAAACAGGATTACCTTCAACAACGATAATGGGTTTCATGGTTTTGGTAAGAAATTGTAATCCCCAAGACTGTTGTGATTGGGTATGAAATTTAAAATTCCAAACAATTCTGTTTTCCACTAATACGAGCTCACTGTGATGCTTTTGTGCTGAGTCATAACTCTCAATTTCTTTTGTTGATAACAATATGCTGAGGGTTGTGATCACTCTCCGGTCTTTCAAATATTTAACAGCCACCCTTGGTAATATTGAAATTGCCACATGAATGAAGATATAATCAATTACAGATTGATGCCCTCTGGCCCTGTAGGTAGCTTGAGCTGGTTGGTCCACAGAATATATCCCATTCAAATGCTGGATGTCAAGGTAACAAAAGGTTGAACTAATCATATGCCCTGACCACTTTTTTGTTTTTGTTATAGTGAAAAATGCTTTGGGAACTTTAAAGGTAAAGTAATTGATTTCATTATCTTCTTCTGACACAACTGCGTGTAATAGAATGTTAAAGTCATCAGTAACTAGTACTGTCATGTATTTAGCTGACCAAAATAATTTTACAATTTGATTTAGTAGTGTTAAAAGTTCTTTTCTATCCTTGGTCAGTGCAGGAGAAATATAAACGTCAAATAAACAAATCTCAAGAGCTGAACATTAACTATAAATCCCTAGTTCAGAGTTCAGCAGTACTGACAAACCACCATTGGGCCTTTCAAGAACAAGAGTTATACAATTTTAAATAACTATGGGGGTCATTATGACCCTGGCGGTAGATGGAGAAGTGGAGGTTTTACCGCCAACAGGCTGGCGATAAAAAATTTGGAATTATGACCATGGCGGTTACCGCCATGGTCATCCGCCACTTCTCCGATCAGACCGCCATGGCGGAGACGACCGCTGGGCTGGAGACTTGGGTCTTCAGCCCGGCGGCCGTCACAAGACCGCCGGCGGTATCATGACCCGGCTCACCGCCATGTATTTCATGGGGTTTGGAACCGCCATGAAATCCATGGCGGTAAGCACTATCAGTGCCAGGGAATTCCTTCCCTGGCACTGATAGGGGTCTCCCCCATCCCCCACGCCCACCCCGAGTCCGTCCCCGACACCCCCCACCCCCCAAAGGTGGCAGGACCCCCCTCCCCACCCCTACCCCCGATATCACAACACAGACACACACCCGACATGCATGCAGACACCACCAACACACATTCCCGCACACACACGAACAAACATGCCAGCAGACACACAGTCATACACGCACACCCACATTCAGACATACACGCACACATCCATACAGACATACATACAGACGCGCACACATTTCCATTCACAGTACACCCCCGCATGCATACACGCACTCATACACCCCTCTACATACTCACACGCACACCCCCATGCACGCACACATCACACAACACCCCCACCCCCTCCCCTAACGGACGATCAACTTACCTTGTCCGTTGATCTTCCGGGTGGGGATGGGATCCATGGGGGCTGCTCTGCCGCCAGCACCCCGTCAACAGAACACCGCCACGCCGAATCACAGAACGTGATTCGGTGGGCGGTGTTCTGTTGACGGGGCGGTGGAGTAACCTCCACTTCCCCGCTGCCCGCCAGTATGGCTGCTGGCGGCTCTCCGTCCAGTAAAAGACGGAGGGCTGCCAGCAGTCATAATACGCCGAGCGGAAAACCGCCACCACTGGCGGTCTTCAGCACAGCGGTCCCTCGGCGGTCTTGTGAAAAGACCACCGACGTCGAAATGACCCCCTATGTCTGCAACTTTCCATGTCTCCTGCAGACAAATTATAAGATAGGAGTTAAAAAAAAACAGAGGCAAGTTACAGTCATACGCCTTTAAATGACTGTCTAGTCCTTATATGTTTCATGAACATTCTTTCATAGATAAAAGATTACCATCTGGCAATCCTTTGCGGTCATCTGGAGTGTGATTGTTCTGGAGGTTTTATCTGAGTCCCCGGGAGATTTACCTGCCTTGCACAGTGGTGGATTTTTGAAACCGTGGTAGACAAATTATTTAGTTCATTAAATGAATGTGAATCGGGCCCTAAAAAAAAAAAAAAAAGAGACATATGAGCTAACGCCAACCCCCTTTTTTGGCTGTAAGTTATTTTTCAGGAAAAGGGGATATTTCATTGTACCTATATGTTTTATAATTGTCCCCCATTTTTCCAGAATAGAGGTTTTGTTGAAGATACAGATCTTCTGTTGCCCAACTTGTTCTTGTAAATTCTACCTGTGTATACTTACCTGTCATAAAGCAAATGCTGAGATCACTGGGGCATATGTGGTCTAGTTTACCAAACTGGTGGAAATGTTTAATACATTTTTTCGATTCAGGATGTCAAATGGGCCCTCTGACATGTATGTGGTACAGAAATCAATAAGGAATGTTGTGCCAATCCTAGACTTCGATCTTTTTAATCTGCAAGGGACTGGGATGCCCATGTTTCTGGCACAGTAGCATCTACCTTCTCATTACGTTGAGTAGTGAATTTCTGATTGTTGAGACCTCCGTAATCTGTCCCTCTCCTCGGTCCCTGTTAGTATAGGTGTGGTATAGCGAGATCTGCATTGCCACCGGACTCAGAGCTTAAAGGCAGATGTTGCAAAGTTTTCAAAATTTCAGTGATGCCCTCATGTATTTTCACAAGGAGATTTCTATCTTCATTACAATCCTCCAAAGCATCACATCCGAGGATACTGGGATACCAATTATCCTTCGTTGGAACATTTTGAATATCCTCTGGTAGACTTTCCAATTTATTAATAATCTGGAGTTTATAGGTCTAGCCTTGATTTACAGTCTCCATCTCAATCATACGAGGAACTTGGTTCTGACCATCGTCGGCAACCGTTGGCACTGGGGTTTTTGTGCCACCAGATTTAAGAGGAGAATGTCCTACAAAAGGACGTTATTGTGCCCTTGATGTTTTTAAACTTATTTTTGTGCTTTGAGTTAGAATACAAAAATCGCATAGTTCCTTTACTTGATAGTCTGTAAGGATGGGTTACCTCTGGTCCTTGTTTGAGGCCTTTCTTGTTTAATTTATGCAATTTTTTTAAGCGCATCTTTTAAATATATGGAAAGAAGTTGATCTGCTGATCCCCCATATTTAATTTTTGCCTATTGACCTCAACAATGTTCATTGTTTCACTTATTTCATGTCTTTGAGGCATATTTGAGGTTTAAATACAATTGGTTTCTAGGATACTTCCACAGCTAATTGACTAATCATCTGGAGCTAGACTTCTTAGTGTTTGTTCAAGATTGAAAGTTGGTAGATGATTCATATTTGTCATTGATAACTGTATCAGAATGAAGTTCCCCAAAGAACAGGTCCTCAAAGTGGATTTTGTACCACAATCCTCGTAGAGACCTTTCATTTTATGTGGTAGTTATTTTAGTAGATCTACTACATCAGCAATGCGAAATATTTGTTGTAATTCAGAAGCTGAAGTCTCAAGCAGAACTCGTTGACTTGCTGTTCCAAGTTTGGGTAAGTAGGTGGCCCATTGCTGTCAAGGTCTAAATCTACTTGGACTGACATTTCTCGCTTAGGTGACATGTGGAATACTGCTTGTACGGCCTCTCCCGGAAGTTGCACTTGTTCTTCTACTTGATCCTGTTCACTCGTTTGAGAAGAAGAAGGCTCTCTTGCTAAGATGTCCAAGTCGTTAGACATGATTGGATCATCCAGTGAGCTGCCCTGGGAGTTGCCTGTTTCCACATGATTGCTCATTAGAACGAGTTCTAATACTGACCTAAAGAATTTTGTCTGCCCTAAATCGATTCATTATCATTGTTTGAGTTCAAATCAGGAAGATCTAAAAGCTGAGTATTCATAGGTAAGTTTATTTGCGCGGTGAAGCAAAGAGTGTTTTTTGTAAGCTTACTTCTTCAGTTGATTTAGTGATTTACTTAGCGGGCCGAACGACTGAGACATCTCGTTTACACGTAAATGTTGCTGTAAAGCATGACAGGATTGTCTATTTTTTACCTTTCAGTCCCCCTTCCTTGGTCGATATTATATTTGATCTGACCTGTTGGTTAGGTTGGCTGGAGGAAACTTATATGTGTCACTGCTCAAAGCCGATACGTTTTGTACAGTTATTTGAGCTCTGGTCCCGTATGCCCTTGTGGTTTCTCGGTCCTGTATAGGTTAGTGTTCTTTAGTGCAGGCTGGTGCCTGACCTAAAGCAGACAGAAGAAAAAAGCTGTAGCGTAATTGCGTTGCCCCTAGGTAGCCGCACGTGAGACCAGCAAAACATCGGCTTACCGCTCACTCTGCAGCCACCACCCGCAGCCGGTCGAGCAGGCTGTCCTGCCAGTATTTCCAGAACCCTTTTGCTGACGAGAATTTTCCCAGGATGCAAGTCCCAGGAAGCAAGCCCCCACGTGCCCTTCTGCGTCTTTTCCATACTCCTGTGCCCCAACCCCCCACCATGGCTTCCCAAGAGGAAAGGGAAATTCATAAGGCAGCAACTAGCAGCAGAGTGGCGGGAGCTGTAGAAATGTAACCCAAGTGGCTGGGCTGGCGGAGCACGGAGCCTGCAACACGACAGCATGCGGAGCAAAACGTGCCGCAGGAGCCCTGGTCGAGCATAGCTCGGCAGAAATACAAGAACGATGAGCAGTGCTTGTCATAGTCAGATGCCTCCAGATGCATACGTTGCAGGCATGAGCACGGACAGGATGGTGATGTGCAATTAATAAGGCACCAGAAACAGTGAGGCTGATTTTCAGTGACAGTGTGATGTTTATATACAAATATCCAACTAGTAATTGCATACTGTGATGAAATGTTACCACTTTAACTGAACAGCCAATGTATTAGAGGCATTGCAGTGCTATTTGTTTTGTGTAGCTAGAAACAGACCCACATGGATGTCAGAGCTTTTTATATTTAAAGCAAATACATAGAATGGTTATAAATCAATAAATACACAAAAACACAAACACAAAAGAAAACAATATTATACAACATGTATTACATTTTAGGTAAAAGACACAGGGAGTATCCGATAAGAAATAGCTAATCAGTAGCTTATTGCTGCATAGCAGTAACATACCAATCACAAGGGTTTACAAAACAGGGAAGGGAGGTATTAGGTGAATAAGTGAGAAAAGTAGGGACATGGCAAGAGGGAGTGAGAGAAACTTGGGATAGTAGTCAGAGAGCAGACATTCCCAAAATGAAGTGGCGATGGAAGAGCAGGGCTTTGAGTTCACCCTTGAAGGTGTTGTAAAACAGTTTATTGCTTATGGAGGAGTGAACTACGTCCCAGACTTTAGGGTCTCTCCCAGAGAAGTATTAATGCAGTGTATTTGTCTTCTTGAATGAAAAAAGTATTTCAGAACATCAAGCAAGAGTGAGCCACCAGGGATTATCAGTTGCTTATTAAGATAATGGAGGGAGTCAATATGGATGGTCTTGTGGACCATACATCTTAGATTACATCGTTTCTTGCGTCGTTTGAGAGCCATCTGACCACCTCTAAAGTTGGTCTAACACAGTCTGAACTAAGAGTGCTGAGATTTGGTACGCCACAGGGTTGAGGCTGCTTTTAAAGAAGCAAGGTAGGTTTTTGGAATATCTGCAAGTAAGGGGATCCGTAGTCGAGTCTGGAGAGAACTAGGATTAGAAAACAGTTTGAAATCATCTGCAAGGATGAAGGACTTGATTCCATTGAGACAGATGTATTTAAATGCTTTTGATCTGAGCCCTACCTAGGCTAAATGTTTTGAAGTTGTCCCCTTTAAAACTTTATGGCAAGGGGTAGCGGGAAGGTTAGGGCTGAGTGTGGGAGGTGGGAGGGGAATGATGAGATTATTTCAAAGGTACTTTTTTCTATAGCTCATCATCCATATTAAACGTGATGCTCATAATAAAAAATGCATCAAACAAAAATAGAAACAAGCCAAACAACACTGCTCCCCATAACTGAGCTGATGTGAGCCCCTCACACACCTGGCCCAATGGCACTGCCTTTGCTGCACTAGGCCAGTTAAAAAACAAATTCTCACCCATTTGCTCAGGGCATCTCTCTGCGAAAGGTCTCTCTCTCAATTTGTAACTTAGAAAATTAGCTCACGCACCAGGCCCCCTCCTCTGGGATATCTTTACGGTATCCATGGATCTTGCTCCTTCCCTCTTTTTCCTGGGCCTTTATTTTTTGGTCTTAGGGTATGGACTATAAGGGCTGTGCATCTGAATTCGATCCTGCAGGCCTCGTCCCTGCCATCCCTCGACTCACCTGGAAGGACATCTCCATGTAAACAGAGGCCAAAGTAGGTGGGATCTATGAGGACCGACGGGGCCCCTTCTTATTTTGTTCTACAAAAACAGTTCTCATACTTTTTGTTAAAAAACAAGCATACCAAGTTGGTTAATACAGATCCTGAGGTGTCTCTGGCTGAAAATGAAGAGGGTGTCAAATCTCCTGTGCTATAAGGCCAAGAGGGGGACGGAGAGCTAAAGAAAGAGGCCTTCTCACCAAAGTGCCTGCTAAGTGAAATAAATGTCAATATTGTCAATTGCAGTTGGTTAATCACCAAATGCAAAGGCTGCTTGCAAGCCAATTGATGGACTCACTCAGAGCTTCATGGTGACAAAGATTTATTATTTTTGAAAGGTAATATGAGGGGGTTATCAGCTGAATTCTCGAATGCATTGTTTAACTGGACACATACAAATGTTTGCAATAGGTACAGTCTGATTAGGAACTGCTAAAATCTATACTTTGAAAGTTATTTTTTAATCTTAAGCACAATTATTTTGCGACAGCCTATTTCATACCGTGTGTAATACAATTTTTAAATATCGACTTACATTTTCACGGTGCTTTCTGTCACAGTCTGAGACCTAATAGCACTATGAATACACGTCACTATTCTCCATTGCACCAACCAGGAAACAAGTTTGTTTCTCTCTGGTCACACACACACAGACATCTGCAGTGATCACATTAACCAGCTGAAGTTCCATTAAGTAAAAGATTGTTTTACCATTGATTAGTTTACCTTGCATTTATTTTTCATTTAAGGTGTGAGCGTTATTTTAATAAGTAGTAATCTGGAAGTAAAAAAACATAATAATTACTGAATATGTTGTTGTTTTTCGTCATGTCTTTGACCCTTCCAACACACTCACTAAACCCAAGCCCCACTGGATTGCAGTTCCCATTTTTTCATACATTCCAACAGCCTTGATGTAAAACCCCCCAGAAATGCAACAAATAAACAAGATCACGCTTCCAAGTCACTTTGCATGCCTGTGTTTACATTAGCAACAGAAAAAACGAGAGGTAAGATTGGGAGAAGTAAACTATTACTATTGTATTTGAATGGTGGGTGGTGTGGGGGAGAGGAAAATGGTTACTATTTTTTTCAGGTGACTTTGTTCTCTCCTCTTCCTTTTAAAACAACAGGATAAGAAATACGATGCTCAGAACTATGCGTAATAATTTGGATATAAACTAATAAGTGATTGGAGGGGCTCAATAGGCTCATGTGGTTAGTGGGATCATCCACATGTACAGCGTTTTATCCGATCCTGTATATTGAGAAGCTTCCTTTTGGTCTGGGTTGCACCGTTATGCGTGTTTTTTCGGCAGGTGTCACTTGATAATCTTGGTAATAATATATAACACTAGTTACGATGGTGGTTGTTTGTTGAAGACAAGATGCGTTTTTTTAATTGTTACGGTGGTCGGATGGTGGAAGGATAAGTAATTGATGTATGATGATTAGTTTAGAGTGGTAAGAAGGATTTCCATCTTGTTTAGAGCTGTAAGTTTGTAATGATAGGTATTGTAATCTATGCATTTTTACTACTGGAATACCTATGAAATGGGAAGTTTATAATATTGAGGATGTGGAGGTCTTTGTAAGAATCCTGAGAATCTTGATGTGAGTAATACTGCACCACTTCGGATGTGAGGGTGAAGGGATAGTATAATGTTTGTATTGTTATGGGAGATTTACGATTGGTTATATTCAGGAGTGTTATATATACATGTGATGATAAATATTGAGTTGGGTCCCCTGATGAATGTTTGACTATCTTTATTTATATTACAGTACTCCATTTGGACGGAGTATACATGAAATGTATTGAGTATATTTATGTGAACCTTTATACTTTCATAATATATGCATTTCTATTCTTAGAATGGTATATATGAATTTAGATGCGTTCAGTATGTGGTGATGGGAGATGGAAATTATATAGTATGTATCAAATGTTTTAATGTAAATTGTTTTATTGTTAATAGTTTATATGTATGTATGTTACTTTACAGCCCTGATGAAATCTTGTTGCAACGATGAAACACGTTGGGTGGGCTGGGCATTTATTGTGAAAGATGCAAGAATAAACTTGAAATGAATATATCTGTCTCCTGCCTTAATCGACTGAATGCAAATAGTACATGTTGGACATCATATCATAGTGCTGACATTACATTTGTGATAGTTTTGAGTGCTCCCCTATTGCTGTGTTTATTTATTGATTGGGTGGTGGAACACTGGGGGTGAATGCATCACAATTGTGAATTATAATGAATTAGCCACCGGTGCAGCGGGTTTTAGCTATCACTGCTGTTGTTTTTAGTATTTTTTCTGGAAGATCAAGATCATCCAGACTTTTTACCTCAACGGACAGGCATTCGAAGGAGGGGAAATGCTTAATTTGAGGAGATTTGAAGTTGATGCTGATCTGTGGATCAGGACAATCCCTTTTGCCAGGTTTACCCTCTCGGTCTAGGCATATTATGTTATAGTCTGCTGGTAGAGGAAGATCTAGGAATGGTTGTGAAGGGTCATTAAGCAATGCTTCCATAAGAAATAGAACATCAAGGTCATGAGATGAGATGAGATGGAATCAGGTCTGCGATTTCCAGACAATTTTTCACTGCTGATGTTCTATTACCTAGGACACATTTGAGAAAAAAGGGATTGTTTCTTAAATTGTGAGCAGACACTATGGAAACTTGAATCAAGGTCGCAGAGATTGAAGCCAAAACCTTTTTTTTCATGAGGTGGAGAATCTCCATTTCTCATGATGACTTGAAAAGTCAAAGCACAAGGTACGCATGTATAGGAATCTGAGGAGCAGTAAGAAAAGGGTAGATCTTTAATATTTTCATCAGACAGACACTAGACAAATCTTATATTTATTTGTATGCCACGAGAGATATTTTTCAAAGTTTGATTGTGCATTTGTATTGTTTCACTTAGCTAATCCAATTAAATGTATTTGTTGATGGCAGATGCCGCCATTCTAAAAAAAAGTATACACGAAGTGGGTTCTGAAGGAAGAAGGAAGTTCAAGGTTTCTGTGCTTTTACACATCACATATTGGAAATGCCCAGAAGGACTTAGAGGCTCCTGATTAACATCACAAAAAGGACAATCCATGTATGTGCCCAGTTTCTGCTGAAGGGTCATACTTTCCCGGTAAGGAATTTGGATATGTTAATGGTTATGTTGGGGGAGAAGCAGTAAGAGCACCAGGAAATGTGAACACCAAAGCTATTTTCCAATAAGATATGGCACGGCCTCTTCTGTTTTATTGTTAGCCATACCTGCTGAAATAAAAATGCTATTCTCCTTCCGAAGACATCAGAGACCCATTGATCTACCTCACAGTTAAACACACATAGTTGGTGAGGTGACAAATGTGCAGTAGAACCAGTAAAATCACGTTCTGATATACATTAAATATTTCAGTCCTGTCCACTTATAGATGTGATAAAAAGCACTGGTTGACTCCTCAATATAGGTGGGGAGAGAAGGGTAAGGAATCTGAAGATTAAAGTGGATTGTGTTTCAAATGCGAAGAACCCAAGTTATCAGTACAAGAAGTGACTGAAAGAGACATGACCTCCATCACTGAAGAGCCGAACAAATGCTCTTGTGGTGCAAAAAAGAAGTGTGCTTCACCAAAATTGTTTCCAGAATCAGAACAAGCTTTGGCAAACCCAAAAGGTTGAGATTTGTAAAGTGCAAATGACAAACATGCAAAGTGTGTATTTGTGCACTCATTAGGAACAAGAAGCAAGCACAGGAAAAGATGTAAAATAGTCCCTCAAGCACTGCAATGCTTGCACTGCATTGGAGGCGGAAGGATACATCTAAACAGCATTAAGTGAGACAGTGTTATTACCTTCGGCTGAGCGAACGTATGACTGACAGTCTCCAGTGGTTGAAAGGGGAGGATACAAACCCCTCACCATATCACACCTCAGATTTCACATCACTCCTCCTTTCCCGTCTACACTATTTCAAAAGAGCTCTGGCAAAGAGGCTCCCTGCGGGGCCCGTCGGGCATTGCAGTGCCGGCCCAACGAGAAGCAAGCCTGATGATGAAGCATGCCACCAATCTGTGGGTGAAGGCTCTTGCTCCTAACTAGCTATGTGCCTCAGGTGACCTGCATTCTCCCCTAATTGTGTTTGAGAAACACAGTTTACAGAACAGTGTAATCCGTTGTTGTGACTATTGTACCTCAGGAGACTGCACACTGTACCACCAATATTTACCAGGCCCTCTCTTTTCTATTGGCTGTGCATTGGAATAAACAGGTCTCTGCTGTGCTGCCAAACCCAGACGTAAAACGCACAGGATCTCCAAAACGATGTACTGAAGGCTGAAAAATAACTGTTGCAAGCAGTGAAATATTAGATCAAATGGTAGGTGTATTACACGAATCAATGTCTAAAATCATCGATAATAAAATGGACACTAAATGTTTGCTCTTTTTCTTCTTCCTAATCATGCTTTAAGTGTTTCTTACCAACAGCAACTGACTCCCTCAAAGAAGGCATTGGTACTGACATTCATACAAATTTAAATGTAGAAATCATGTTCTCCACCTCACTGAGGTGCACCCCTAATGAACTACGAGTGGGATGGAGAGTTTTTTTTTTAATTCGAAGATACTATGGTACCAATGTAATGGCACAGGGCACATGAAGGGTGACAAGCACAATCTCTAAAAATGAGGAAGTGGGCCAAAGACCTATCAACTTTATTTCAGGGACAGAAGCCTGATCTACCCCATCTACACCTGCCCTGTTAGGTGGATTCAGTAAGTGAGAGGCAACTCTCTTACCAGTACTAAAATGCACAGATGACTTCAAGTCCATGACTGTACCTAGCTCCTGTCCCACTACAAAATCCAGGTCTTCTCTAGATACCTGAAACTTCCTGGACATAGAGAGTAGATGTTATCTCAGTGACCTCAAATGAAGTCCAGTACAGAAGATAAAGAAAATCACTAGACGCTGGTTCCCCAAACTTGAAACACAAGACTGTGGAAAGGTCAGCCATCAATAACTGCGGCATCATATGCACAGTTTTAAGCCTATTGTCAATGGCTTCCAAAGCAGTGCAGAAAAGGCGTTTTTGCTTACCTAGTGAAAATAAAAAACATGTAAACATCCACCTCCTCTAGTATGCAGAGATGACAAAAGAACTAAATCACTGACAGAAAAGGGAGAAATGCAAGAGAACTTCCTCCGAATGACCCAACCACAAGATGGGTGCCTCTTTTGGTGATGCACAGTGAAGGCTTGCTGAAGGGTCCTCAAAAGCATTTAAAGCAATAGCATTTCTGGGTCCCGTCTGCCCGTGCAGGCAAATCACAACCAATTGGGATTTAAAACAGAAAGAAATCAAAGTACCTAAGATTACTCCTGTAGGAGTGTTTTTTCTATCGGAAGTTACTAATAGTTTTGTCTCTTTTTCCAGCTATACTTGGCCATTTTTCACTCTACACTTAATTTCAGATTTCTTTTCCAGGCTTGCGGTGCCCTGCTTGTTTTACACATTAGACTTTTTTATCTTAACACCTGCGTACCTTTTTTCTTTTCTTAGGTGTATATAAGGCTTAGTTTGGCCAAAGCTCAAGAATATATGTGTTCAAAATCCATCCTTTTTCTATGTTACCTCTGAATTTTTAGACTTCGTATATTTGATAATTTGTCCTCCGGGAAGGTAGACACTGCTAAACATTTCCAAACTGCATGTGCAGTTTCCTGAACGTTAAGCCGTTTTGCAATTAAATTGGCATATTCAAATTTTTAAGTCAACTTTAATGTGCGCACAGATGCAATGCAACTAAAATGTTGCCTTATGTGCAACTTAAAGTTAACATGGACTGAGAGACAAGCTACATGTTTAAATACCCGTGGCTCTGAACCCAGAAACATCCTCCTTATCATTAGTGGCAGCAGTCATTCTTGTCTGTGAATGGGGATTCACCTTGTGTTTGGCCCCTGTCTAGCATAGCCACAGGTGGGTGGTAAGGTGAAGGGTGTGGGTCACGTGTCCTGCTTGGCGTCATAATAAACCCATGAAGTTCCTCCACTGAATGGCTAATTTTAAAGTCCACTCAGAGAGAAAAAACAAGCATCGGCAAAGTTAGTAGGTCTCGCCTATGCATGAGCTGTTAGCTCTGTCAATGTCTTTTAGCAATGTTGGACAGCTCTACATCTGCTATGCAGCATGGCTAAAAGTTAGGGAAAAGCGCTATGATGCACTGACCTTGTCAGAGTTTTTTTTCTTACATGTGGTCATATGGTCATGTGCAACATGGCTAAAAGACATTGACAAATCCAATAGCTCTTTTATAGGTGAGACTTACTGGCTTTGCCAATGCGTGTTGTACTTTGCAGTGCTAAAAATAATCTAACACCACTGCCCCCTGAAAGAACCCATGCAAGACGAACAGAGCATAGAGCATTTTTAGACAGTTCCATCTTTTGCAAACACTCAAAACAGGATACAGGGACATTTTTATCAAATAAACAGGACTAAAGGGTTTACTCCTAAACAGTGTTCAACTATGGTAAGCACAGAATGCCTTTTTATTAGGTCTAGCCTGGGACAGCGCATGCGCTACATGTGCTCTCATTTACGTGAGATAATGTACAGAAGGAGTGTGCATCCCGCCCATTGCTTAACATTTGTTGTACTCATATTTACTGCCTTCTAATTAGCCAGCACGTCCTGGCTTCACACTAAGTACTAATTGCTTCAGCTTGATTGCTGTTCTTCCATGGACCGTGCTGTGATTGAGGCACTACTTTTATTTTTTCTTCTTTCCTGTTGTCCTTGCTGAACCTCTTGTCATTTACTATGCCATACACACTTCAAAGCTCTTTTTCTCCTTTAAAACTGAATTTTATTGTGACAACAGACATTACTTTCTTTTATTATGATGTTATCTGCTTCCAAATGTATTTTCCCTAAAACATACACATGAGCACAATTGCTTTCTTTATGTGTTAGGCTTTTTTTTGCCAAATGCCATATTTTTTTCTTTTTCACACCTGCGAAGATGAACTAATTTTTCTCAGAATCACAAGGGTTTTGTACTGAGACCTATCAAGCATTTACAAAGTCAATATGTCTTGACTTTGAGACGACTGGCTCTGCCATTGCCTTTTGTTCATGCTGTACAGCATGGGAATTGCGGACTTTGGCGATGATTTGCAACCAAGCTGTATAGCAGCGTGGCTGATGTGCAGCATTGCTAAAAATAATGATGAAGAAAGGGCTATGATGCATCCAGTGCTAATCCACTTAAAACATGCATTTGGAATGTAATAGTCTTGTGTTTGCTCGAGTTAGAGCTCTTAGCGTTGTAAATTACTGACTGGACTTTTCTTGCCACACAGACTAAAAATAACAAGAGGAAGAGAGCGAGCTGGCCCTGGAAAAGCCCCCCTCTGTTTTTATTATGTTTGCAAAGGGAGCTGGTGGGGAGGAGGGTCTGAATAAGCACCCACGGTGTTGAAGTGAAACAGGCAAATGCAAAAAAAAAAAAAAGAAGTCCCTTACAGAAGAGATAAACAGGACATAGCGTAGTTGCACAGTACTTTGTACTGCTCCCAAAGTGAAAAAAGGCAGGACAAAGAGGCAGAAATGACCACTAGCAAGCAAGGATTTTTAAAAGACACTGCAACTAACAAATCAAATAGCTTTTCTTCACAGTATAAGTAGACTAAATGTATACAACATGTCGAACGCCAACGCTCGACCTAAAAAGGTGCATTAGCCCTGGCTGCGTCATAGGGCTTTTTAGCCACATTGCAAGGCATCTGTACTGCTGCACAGAATGGCTACAAAACATTGCCAAAGCCAATAGCGCTCATAGGTGGACCCATTAGCTTTGCCAGTGCTTGTTATTTTTGGGAAAACAGTTTCCTGATCGAGCTGGCACAATGTCACTTGCTTACAATCACACCAAGCAGCAGTGAGGAGAATAGATCACCAAACTGCATCAGCTGCCTCTTGGGTGCATAACCATCTGGACCGACCGAGTTCTGTCGAGAGAGACAGGGCTGGTCTGTAGATTTACAAATCCAGCACTATGGATGTGTGTAGATCACCCTCTTCTTCCACATTCAAACAACTCCTTCTCCACAAGAAGCAGAGGGGGACAATTATCACTGGTAATTATAAATCAAGAGGCACTCCGAGGGTCCTAAATTAGTGTGATGGTGCCTGCACTGCAATAATTAGCATGGGCAATTAGAAACAAAAAGGAAACCTTATTTTGGAGAGGAGGATTAACCCTTAATTTAAGAGATGTAAACAGGTTTAGGAGTCTAATTGTTGAATCACTAAATTGAGATATTGAGGCTATTAAGTGAAAAAGTGGGAGGATGTTTCTGCCCCAACTACAAACTTGAACTATTTAGCTCTGTCTGCTCTACCTGTTCCCACCGCACCTCTCTGTGACAGCTCTCTAGTCTGCTCTCTCTCTCTGCATTTTCATACCTGCTCTCTATGTGTTCATGGCTGCTTTTTGCCTCTTCATTGATCTCTTGCCCACTTTGTACCTCTTTACCACAGCTTTGTGCCTGTGCATGGCTAATCTATGCCTGCCATTTTTCAACCTATTCAAAGTTGATCTGTGCCTTTTAGTCTGCTGTCTGTTCATAGTTGCTCTGTTTGATTACTGCTGCTTTATGCAAGTCAGTGCTATAACTATTTATAGATGGTATGTATGTGCACGTCGGCACTCTGCTTATTCACAGCTGCTCTCTACCTGATCATGGTTAATCTATGCCTCCCGTCCCTCTGTCTAATCAAGGCTGCTACTTGCACAGGGAGCTCTATGACTCCTCCTCTCTGTGTAATCAAAACTGCTACTTGCTTAGGGAAATACATGCCTGTCCCCTCTCTGTCTAATCAGGACTGCTACTTGCACAGCGAGCTCTATGCCTGCCCCTCTTTGTCTAATCAAGACTGCTATTTGCACAGGGAGTTCTATGCCTGCCCGCTCTCTACTTGTTCATAGTTGTGTTATGTCTGTTTAGGCATGGTCTTTGCTCATTGTTCTCCGCTCGTTCATAGTTGTTTTCAATCTGCTCACGGATTGTCTTAACTTGTTCATGGCTATTCTCTGTTTATAAATGCTCGGTGTCTGTTCACAGCTGCTCTTTGCCTGCACACTGTTGCTTTAGGGTCATGTACTCGCTACATGTCCTCCGTTCTGTTTTGTTTTTTGCATCTTCAGTCTGCATGTTCATGTCTAATTCCTACATTATGAAACTTTGTTCTACTAATCAGTCATCTCTCTAGTGAGTCAGTGAGGCTTGGTGTTGATGAAAGCCAATCATGGTCCCATTTTTTAGGCTGAGCACAGCAGCACGCAAGCGCTGCTCTTCGACATGTTGTAATCTATTCTGTGGGCTTTTATTCGTTCCTCGACCTGCCTTTCTAAATTCCCTTGATTTTGTAGGTAGAGGCTTTACGTTTGTCCCGCCTTGAGGCTAGTTTGCTACGCTTTGCAGACAGACCCTGTTGCATGGATTCTTGCACGATCATCCATATACTCTAGAGTGTGCAGTACATTTTTCTTTTGCCTCTCTCTCCTTCGCGCCCTATGGCGGCCATGGCGCTTTGAAGTTTCATATAGCGTGAACTTGATCGGAGGTATTGTAGCGCTTTGTATGAGTAGCAGTCACGTCACACTGTTACCGAATCGGAGTCATTTTTGGCAAAGCTTCCCTTTTCATTTCCACAACATTCTTGCTCGCAGCTAACACAACCAATTTGTTCCTGCTTACAATGAACATGCTTTACTTAATCTGGCATTCTCTATGAGTGCTGGCTTTTTTCAGCCAGTATATTACTCGTCTCCCTCATAACCTGAAGGCACAGCGTAAAACATTCCACAAGCAGGTGCTGCGCTTCATTTTTCATCACAGCGTCCAAAAGTCACTGGGGATGTGTTGAATTCACGATTGCAGGGTGCAGTACCTTGTGTGGCCAAAAGAGGTCCCAAGGGACCATTAGGGACAGCCTGTCGTACTGCACCCTTTCCCTGCTTCGTGCACACTCGAACAGTAAATGTGCCAGTTTTATTTCAGCCATTTGCTTTTATGACTGTTTGTTTTTGCATATGATTACAAATGCTGGATTATATTTTACTTCTATATTGTTTACTATGTTTAAATACGCAATTGACACATTTAGAAAAAGTTGTATTATTGGTTTCAGAAGGTTTTGTTTTCGCTGGTATTCTGATTCTGTTCTTATATTGATGGAATTCCTAGTCGGTCAATGCTCACGTTGCTACAATTCTAACACAGTAATCATCAACATCTGTGCATATTTGTCTCTGATTTGCTTTATTTCATAATTTATGTATTAACCTTCTGCGCTACCTTACAATAGAGTCAAAACTTCCACTAGACAGATTTCCGCTCTCCCTCCAGAAAGAACATTAATCGCTGAGAATTGCTGACATTTTTATTGTTGCCTGAAAATACCTGATGACAAGAAACACCAACAGCAGGTGCTTTTTAAATTGTAATACACTTGGTAAAAAGGCGCCCCCACATGAAGTCAACACCCGGTGAGGTGGCACCGGTCACACTGCTGTTCTTTGCAGCAGGCATATTAACCCTCTGCGCTTACTTACGGTAAAGTAAAAACGTCCACTAGGCAGAATTCTGATTTCTCTCCAGAAAGAACATTAATGAAGGAGTTATGTTGACATTTTTATTGTTGCCTTAAAATAGATGGTGGCAAGAAACGCCAGCAGCAGGTGCTTTTAAAATTATAATACACTTGCAAAAACTGCACCCCCACCCGCAGTCAACACCCAGTGTGGTGGCATCTCTTGCACTGCCCTAGAGCCAGCACTGTTTACAGCCTATTCGCTGACGGAAATTTATCAGTCTCTTGCATAGCTCCATTTCACAAATGTTTACACTAGGCCAGGGATACTCAAAGTATGGCCCGCGGGCCTCATGCGGCCCCTCTGACCTTTACATGCAGCCCCTGGGGCATCAGGAACACTGGGCAGCTGTTTGCTCGACAACTCTGCACTAACAAAAATATTAAATACACACACAATCATTTATTTCAAACTTAATTGGTGCTAAAGAAAGGAAGTAACTAGGGACTTCTGCACTTAACTTTAGAAACGCCTTCATTTTTAAAGACATCTTGTAGCATAAGTGTAAAACTAAGACACTCTCTTCAAAATTAATTAAGTGTATTTAGTTAACATGCAGAACCTTTTCGCCTCAGTACAATTTATTTTATCAGTGCATGGAGATGCATTCCTTTTAAAGTGATAGTTTTCAAACATAAATTTGGAAACATGAATTATTTCCCTTACCCTGAGAACACCATCAATAGTAAATTAAAGAGGCAAGTCACTTGGTATGTGCACTTTATGGGTGGCCTGGGTTCCTATCATACATAAACAACATTATAGTTTATTAAATCAAACATAGAAGCAGGTTTTGTGCAGCGCACACCATGAATCTTGTATTTCGAGGTCATCTTAAATGTGATAATGCAGAAAAAGGAGGGAAAGTGACACTAAACAATTGCCTAGGATCACACAATTTGGAAACGTGAGTAAACCGGGATTAATTCCAGGTTTTCTGTTTTCCCATTGTTTATTTCAGCCACTAGATGTATATATCCTTTGCTTCCCCTACACCTACCTTGCCACCAATCCAACTTGTCACCTCACCCGACCGCCACCGCCCTGGCATCAATGCGGCCCCCAGGCACGTCACAGACCAAACTTTTTGGCCCCGGGAAAATGTTTGCGAGTACCCATGCACTAGGCTATCTATTTTTTCAAAACTCATGTTGCTGTGTTGAGAACTTCCTGCTTGTGTTGTAGGTGTATTTTAGTTCAAATTGCTTTTTTAACACTGTCACTGTCTTAATTTAACTTCTTGCGTTTTGCAAATAAACTCTACTGTTATTTTTTAGGATTAACAGTGCACTTGGTTGTAAAATTCCAATAAATAAACACGCTTTTTTTCTGTGTTGGCATCACTGTAACGTAGTACCTTATGTGGCCAAAAGAGATTCCAACTGACACCTAAGGACAGCCTGTGGTACTGCAGCCTTTCCCTGCTTCGTGCACATTAGAAGGGTAAATGTTGCAGATATTTTTTCAGCCAGCACAACAGTAAAAGCATTAATGTAACCATGTTGTTCCTGCTTACATTTCACATGCTTTAATCTTGCATTCTCTATAAGTGTTTGCTTTTTCCGGGATGTTATTTACTTTTTTTTCCCTCAGCCAGCATTTAGTCTTGTCTCCCTCATGACCTATTTCCCATTTTGAGACGAATCGCAGTAGCGCTATGCAAATACCATCACACCACTGCATACAAAAAACAAAAACAAAAAGTTTTTAAAAAAAAGCCATTTTCAAAGCCAAAAGCTTCAACTTTCACAAATGTGAGACCGACTGCATTGCATATGCTTGTTTACCCTTTTACAGACGATGGATGCTCTTATCGACCGTGTCCTTGTTTGCATGGTGGCAACCACAGTGTATGGTAGCATGTGGATGGAGGGCTCGTTCTTTAGCGCCAAGTCCATCATTCGCCTATCTGATATCTAGAGAGCACTACGTCCTCTCAGTAGAACAACGGAATGCCTTCTTGATTCCTCGTGTGAAAAAAGATCTTTCATTACAAAAACACCGTTAAACAGAACAAATGACTCTACCCAAGGGTGTGTCCCTCCGCCTTGCAGCTGTGCGATAGGGGCTGTTGTACCACGCTTTGCCCGTGGCAGATCTCACAGGGCTCGACAAAGAAGCAGGAGGACCAAACAGAGAACGCTTTGATGGCGTTCACCTGAATTCTCCAGAGTTTCTTTACCACGCTGACATACGGAGGATGGGGAGGGCGAGTCCTCGCAGGGCTCTCTTTGTTACAGGTAATCCAACTATCCAGGTACAAGTAAATGCGACCTCAGATACACCCCTGCAGCAGGGCTTTTATGATCTAGTCAAAGGAAGGGATGTATCACTGCTGCTCTGTCCCCATCACGGCTGCGGCATACACATTTACTTTCAAAGTTTTTTAGGCAAAATACAATGCTGTTCAAAAGCATCTGGACACTGTGCTTAACTTCTAATAAAAACAGAAAGCCACAGTATCTGGTTACGAACTAAAAAAACTACAGCCAGCGTATATTACTTTACATCCTAAATACCTACATTTTCGGTAATCAATTATATTTTAAGTATCAAAAATGTTCCTAGGCTTTATCCCAGATGTTGCATAGACAAAATATTTTAAGTACTCGTCTATGCTTTGTAACATAACTAAACAGAATGATACCCGTGCATTCGGATACCACAAAGACCGGAAGAGCAGCTCTAAATGCACAATGCAACATCTGCCACAATGAGAAATATGCACGCAGCACTAAAAATGAAGGTCACTGAACATGTTCACTGGTAATTAATTGCAAAGCAACCCAAAGAGAACCACTTCTTTAACAAAGGAGCTAGAGGACCCAACAGAGAACGCCTATTGTGACCAGGTAGCGCCAGTTCTGAGCTGAGGGTATACAAGAAAAGTAGCCCACCACCCATATATGCAGGGCACGGTAAGAGGCAGAGTGGCTTCTCGGGAAATTGGATTTCCTAAACAGACCAGGGCTTTAAAAGTCCAGCAAGATGAGTTTGAGTCAGTGGTTCTACACTGCATGGAGGTCATGCCAGTAGTATATTAAAACAGATTCTCATTATCTCAAACTGGCACAAACATCTTCATACATACATTTCGACTTGTCCCTTAATCCACCACCAAGCACCTGCAACTGCATTGTTAAAAGTGGATTTACAAGAGCAAACTACTCAATACTGAAATATGTGGATGGAGTTTGCTGAATGTGAGATTACAAGTCAATTTTGTTTGCAGAGCAATATTTATGCAAGGTAGAAGTGATGGCAACCTACATTTTCGGATCTACACTTCCAATATAACTAACTTCCTGCCCCATCCTCTGACTGTTCAACTGGGTCACTGCTGTCCTACCACCCAAGTTTGGTCCTCAGTGAGAGAGAACCTACCTCGTCTATGACAAAAGCTAGCAGAATGTACTACACTTCTCATGGGTTTGTCTCTCAACATTAAACATAGCAGCATGAATGATTGCTCATATGCCAAAATAATTTCACAGAGATATAAAGTTTGGAACACATTACTTACCATTGCCAAACATTCTATTTAGTGGCAACATATGAAAGAAGGAAGCACGTTCTGGGCCTCATACCAAAGCTATAATCTCTAGTTTCATTTTTGAACATATCTAGGTATGACATAATAGCCCATGGAAAGTGTCGACACTTCTGATTTCGCTAAACGGACAAATCTATTAGCCAAAAGCTGGGCACTACCAACTAGACACATGACAAAGAAAGGCACAGCAATTACCAGATACTGCTTACTGCATGACAAGAAGAATCCTTAACACCAGTCAAGTTAGCTTACAGCATACCACAGTGTGAAGTCTGAAGGACAACAGACTTGTGTACAACGCAGCTTTTCCATCAATCTACTGTCAGATTAGCCTCTGCCCGCGGCTTATTGAGAGACAGCCGGTCATCACATATACCAGACCGCCCCAAGATGTTCTCACACAAGAATCTGCTCTTATAATTGATGGGTAGCTGAAGGCGGCAATCAGTGCCCATTTTTATCAAACCTGACACTGTTAGGTGTTTTCCTATTTTCAATGACATTTCTTCTCATTTCATCTAGGCTTCGTCCTACCTCTTCAGCATTTGATACAATATTCTTTCGTCTGCACCTAGCAGAGCTCACTAATGATTCAGTGGGTAGATTGCCTTTTTCGGATCCATTTCCTGCTCAACATTGTCCTTTTCTGTGAGTATGTTTAAGATTCCTGGAGGAAGCTGTTTCACAGTGCTGTAAATCCAACTTATCATTCAGTTTTCAGACCAGCATAGATGCAAAGCGCTAAACCAGTGCAAAAAAAAAAAAAATGAATTTATTCCTACTCAAATGAATTCGCAAAACACAGATTCAGTTCTATTCTTTATCTTTTTTTAAAACTTTTTTTTTTATCTGAAAAGTTTCTTTCCTACCTGGGACTCTAACTTGAGGGCAAAGGCATACCTGGACGCAGTCTTTTAGCTTCCTAGTGACCAAAGAGTGGAAACATTGACTGTATCAGTCAAGAGGGCGTGGAATACCTGGCTTCCTTTAATCAAATATTGCAAGTCATTATAATAGGTAAGAGTTCACTTTAGAGCTGTGTATTAGGAAGTGGGCTCCTGCCTTGCCCTACTTAATTACCATCTTGTGTCAATGGGTGCACTTGGAAGCGGTGCTTTGCGGGGCTTAGCCAAGAAGACACGCAATATTCCAATACGGCATGGGAAGTTAGCAACAAAGTTAATGTCTCATAAATCCAAAGCCACAGACAAGTTTCTGGAATAAGATTACTACTGACCCTATCAATATGATAATTGGTCGCATGTGGCAGGAGTGGTTCCTGCAACTAGAGAAGAATTTTTCGAGGAGAAGACCACAACAAAGTGACGAGCTAGTGCACATCAGTTTTCCTGAAGAGAAGGAAACCAATGTGAACTCATAAGATTGACTAGTCCTTTTTAGGGTCGAGCCTGCGTTGCATGCGCTCGCGCATGCGTATAGCAGCGAGACGCTTTAGTTATTAGAAAAGGGCTCGGAGCCCTGTCGACATCACGTCAGTGTTTTTTATTGGTTCGTGGGCTTGCCTATTAAAATCCGCTTGCTTTCATTAGTCGAAGGCATGCATACGTCATGCCTTTTCCGGTGGCTAGCTTTCCTTGAGCGCATCGACCGAGTACAGAAAACATGCAAGGCTCGCTGTTTTCTGTCCGGCTCGTGGACTACTTTTTCTCTATTTTACTAGCGTGATTTCGCTTGGCAGAAGTCGAGCGCTTTACACAGTTAATTGCACTTTTTCGGTAACATACGTAAATACACTTTTGCCGATAGGTAAAAAGTCGGGTTAGGAGTTTACAACGCTATCAGCTCTAACATGAGCAAACGCGAGACCCGTTGCATTGCAAATGCTTGTTTGGTTTTGCTCTCACTACTCTTCATCCGTAATTCTTAGGCACTGACACAGTGGGGGAATGAACGTCCCTGATTAGAAAGTTTTTAATATACCGAGTTGTCCCTTTGTTGCCACCAAAATGTTCTGTTTATAAATGAGCTTTTAACCCCTTCACAGCCAAGGACGTAACAGTTACGTCCTTAGATGCGCCACTGAGGTGCCAAGGACGTAACCGTTACGTCCTTGGACTGTCTAATGGGGGAAGCGTTAGCACCCCCCCATGATCCTTTCCCCCACACCCCCATGGCAGGGATGGTTCTCTTTCCACCCCGACCCTCCGTGGCATCTGATGACGTCAGCATACGATCGTGCGCTGATCTCATCAGAGACTGCCCCCACCGCGCTGGAAGTTCCGAAGAGAAATGCTTTAGCATTTCTCCTCCAATCACGTGGAGGGGGTGAGTGAGGCATTAAAGGAAAGGCCTTTCCTTTCCTGTGATGTCTCTCTCAGCATTTCTGCTGCCTGATCGGGAAGTGATCGGGCAGCAAAAATGCCCACTAGACACCAGGAAGTTTGATTTTTTTTTATTTATGTAATAAGGGGAGCGGTCCCTTGGACAAGGGCCGCTCCCTAGGGGGGGAAATTATTTGAAGCCCATTTCTTCCCCCCTGGGGGCAGATCGCCCTATTATAATTAGGCCAATCTGTCCCGGGGTGGGGATGGGGGGAAGGCAGGGGACAAAAAACCGCTAGACACCAGGGATTTTTTTTTTGTTTGTTTTATTTTTTTATATGTGGGGAGCCACCCCTTAGGCAAGGGTCGCTCCACTGGGGGCAAAATTAACTGTCGCTCCACTGGGGGCAAAATTATCTTTAGGCCATTTCTGCCCCCCTTGGGGGCAGATTGGCATATTTTTATTTGGCCAATCTGCCATCTTGGAGGCAGATCAGCCTATTTCAATTAGGCCGATTTGCTCCCAAGGGGGAGGGGCGGGCAGAAACCACTAGGCACCAGGGAGTTTTTTTTATTTTAAAGATGGGGCGTGACTCCTTAGGTAAGGGTCGCTCCCCTGGGGGGGCAATTTTGTTTTAGGCCATTTCTGCCCCCCTCGGGGGCAGATCGGCCTATTTTTATAAGGCCAATCTTCCCCAAAGGGGGGCAGTAACCACCAAGACACCAGGGATTTTTCACATAAAAGGAGCAAACCCTTAGGCAAGGGTCGCTCCCGGGGGAGGAAATTTATTTTAAGACATTTCTGTCCCCCTTGGGGTCAGATCGGCCTATTTTAATAAGGCCGATCTGCCCCCAAGGGGGTTAGAAACCACTAGGCACCAGGGATTTTTTTTGTGCCAATTTCACGCAAGGGGAGCGACCCCTTAGGCAAGGGTCACTCTCCTGGGGGGGCAATTTTATTTTAGGCCATTTCTGCCCCCTCCTTGGGGGCAGATTGGCCTATTTTAATTAGGCCAATGTGCCCCCAAGGGACAGAAATCATTAGACACCAGGGATTTTTACTTTTCTTGCATCCATTTCACGCAAGGGTAGCGACCCCTTAGGCAAGGGTCATTCCCCTGGGAGAAAAATTAATTTCAGGCCATTTCTGCCCCCTTTGGGGGCAGATCAGCCTATGTTTATTAGGCCGACCTTTCTGCCCCCAAGGGGCGCAGAAACCACAAGGCACCAGGGATTTTTTTTTTGGGCCAATTTCACGCAAGAGGAGCGACCCCTTAGGCAAGAGTCACTCCCCTAGTGGGGCGGGGGGGGGGGTTGGGGGGGAATTTATATTAGGCCATAAGTGTCCCCCTTGGGGCCAGATCGGCCTATTTCTATAGGGGGGACAGAAACCACTTAGGCACCAGGGATTGGTGTGTGTGTGTATTTGTGTGTTTTGTTTGGAGGGGGCAGCCCCTTGGGCAAGGGTTGCTCCCCATGGGGGAGCATTACTGTTGGCCATATTTGCCCCCCTGGGGGTCAGATCGGCCTATTTACGGAAGGCCCATCTGCCCCCAAGAGGGGCAGACAGCCCACCAGAGACCAGGGAAGATTTGTTTTTCAACAAGAGGGTGGGGGTATAGCCATACCCCCACCCCAAATAAATGGGGGGTGGGGGAGGGCAGAAAGCCTACTAGATGCCAGGGAATAAAAATAAAAATAGTGGGGTGGTGGCTACCAACCAGTATGGGCATGATTATACCCCCACCCCAACTGAAGGGCATAACATTCTTTCACTTCTCCCCCGCACACTAAAACATCCTATCTCACGGCAAGCAAGAGGACATTTGATTATTTTGGGTTTTGGTTTTACATTTGGGGCATGAGAGCTTGGCTAACTCTCAAAATTGTCCCACTTGGAATGGTGAGGGCTGCATGTTTTGGACTTTGGGTCACTGCCGTGTAGAAAAATCCACAAGATCTAGACACATCTGAAAACTAAACATCTGGGTGAGTCCAGGGTGGTGTGCTTCACATGCACCCCGCATCATTTTCTTACCCACAATGCCCTGCAAACCTCCAACTTTGCTAGAAATCACACACTGTCCCCACATTTTTGTGATGGAACCTTCCAGATTCTGCAGGAATCCACAAAATTCCTACCACCCAGCACTGTTGCATCTATACCGATAAAAATTCTGCCCCACTTGTCAGGCCAAAAATGTTTTTTATTTAAACTGCCCTTTTGGACCCGCTTTTGTTCCCACTCAATTTCGACATGTTTTTGGCTCTTCCCTGTCACAGGCACTGGGCCCACCTACACACGTGAGGTATCATTTTTACCAGGAGACTACGGGGAATGTTGGGTGGTAGAAAATTTGTCCTGGTGCAGTGATCCTACACAGAAATGTGGGAAAATTTAGATTTTTTAACTAAATTTGAGGTTTGTTGAGGAATCTGGGTAAGAAAACACTAGGGGATCCACTCAAGACACACCTCCCTGGACTCCCTCAGGTGTCTAGTTTTCAGAAATGTTTGGGTTTGGTAGGTTTCCCTATATTGCTTCTGAGCCCAGGACCAGAAATGCAGGTGCTCCCACCCCCGCAAAAACAGGTAGTTTTGTATTTGATAATTCTGATGTGTCCACATAGTGTTTTGAGGCATTTCCTTTCGCGGGCACTAGGCCTACCCACACAAAGTGAGGTACAATTTTTTTCAGGAGACACGGGGGAATGCTGGGTGGAAGGAAATTTGTGGCTCCTCTCAGATTCCAGAACTTTGTCACCGAAATGTGAGGGAAAAGTGTTTTTTTCTGCCAAATTTTGAGGTTTGCAAAGGATTCTGGGTATCAGAACCTGGTGAGAGCCCCACAAGTCACCTCACCTTGGATTTCCCTAGGTGTCTAGTTTTGAAAAATGCACAGGTTTGGTAGGTTTCCCTAGGTGCGGGCTGAGCTAGAGGCCAAAATCCATAGCTACGCACTTTGCAAAAAACATTTGTAATCGGGAGACTTGGGGGAATGCTGGGTGGAAGGAAATTTGTGGCTCCTCTCAGATTCCAGAATTTCCAGTCACCAAAATGTGAGGAAAAAGTGTTTTTTTTGGGCACATTTTGAGGTTTGCAAAGGATTCTGGGTAACAGAGCCCAGTGAGAGCCTCACAATTCACCCAATCTTGGATTCCCTGAGGTGTCTATTTTAAAAAAATGCACAGGTTTGGTGGGTTTCCTTAGGTGCTGGCTGAGCTAAAGATCCAAATCTACAGCTAGGCACTTTCCAAAAATAAACTTCAGTTTTCAGTGTAAAAATGTGATGTGTCTATGTTGCGTTTCCTGTCACGGGCATTAGGCCTACCCAGGCAATTGAGGTACCACTTTTATAGGGTGACTTGGAGGAACACAGAATAGCAGAACAAGTGTTATTGCCCCTTGTCTTTCTCTACATTTTTTCCTTCCAAATGTAAGACAGTGTGTAAAAAAGACATCTATTTGAGAAATGCCCTGTAATTCACATGCTACTATGGGCACCCCGGAATTCAGAGATGTGCAAATAACGACTGCTTCTCAACATCTTATCTTGTGTTCTTTTTGGAAATACAAAGGTTTCATTTATATCTATTTTTCACTCTTTATATTTCACCAAATGAATTGCTGTATACCAGGTATACAATGAAATCCCACTGCAAGGAGCAGCTCCTTTATTGGCTCTGGGTACCTAGGGTTCCTGATGAACCTACAAGCCCAATATGTCCCAGCTACCAGAAGAGTCCAGCAAAAGTAACGGTATATTACTTTTGAAAATCTGACTTTGCAGGAAAAAGTTACAGAGTAAAATGTGGAGAAAAACTGCATTTTTTCATCTCAATTTCAATTTTTTTTTTATTTCCACTGTTATTTTCAGTTGGATAACCTTCTTGGATCTACACAAATGACCCCCTGGTGAATTCAGACTTTTGTCTACTTTTCAGAAATGTTTAGCTTTCCGGGATCCAGCATTGGTTTCACACCCATTTCTGTCACTAACTGGAAGGAGGGTAAAAGCACAAACAATAGTAAAAATGGGGTATGTCCCAGTAAAATGCCAAAATTGTGTTGAAAAATGTGGTTTTCTCATTCAAGTCCGCCTGTTTCCTGAAAGCTGGGAAGATGGTGATTTTAGCACCACTAAAGCTTTGTTGATGCCATTTTCAGGGGAAAAAAAACACAATCCATCTTCTGCAGCCCTTTTTCCAATTAAAAAAAACAATGAAATTTATGCTGTATTTTGGCTAATTTCTTGGCCTCCTCCAGGGGAACCCCCAAACTCTGGGTACTTCTAGAATCCCTAGGATGTTGGGAAAAAAGGACGCACATTTGGTGTGGGTAACTTATGTGGACAAAACATTATGAGGTCCTAAGCGTGAACTGCCCCAAATAGCCAAAAAAAAGACCTGCCACCTGAGGGGGAAAGAGCCTGGCATCTAAGGGGTTAAATAGGCAACTCTTTAAGGGTTTATTTTAGAAAAGAATCATAAGTTTCGAATGGCATTCATCAGCAATGTCCTTCGACGATTCTCCTCCTAGCTCTCCAAATGACACCACTTTGTTCACATGGGCACCTCCAGGTCCTAAAAGTGCCCTATCACCTGCACAGTCCCCTAGGGATCTATACCATATCTTCTAATTTTCAACCTCTACAAGGAGCCGTTTGGTGCTCTACTCACACATAACAGCACTGAGATTTACCAATGTGTGGATGACTCACAACTCCACTTGAAAGTCTTCTTTGTTTCAGGCATCCAACGACTAAAACACTGCCTACACCTTATCCAGACCTGGAAGCCCAGCGCATACCTGCAGTTCAACCCAACAAAGACAGAACTGCTGTTATTTGCCAGGAACAACAAACTCAGAAGAGTACAAACTGGCTCAATGAAATGATCCTTGACAGCTTAAAACCCCAACTTTCACTTAATGTCAAATCACTTTGATGCCCTCTGGACACAACCTCACCCTCAAGGAAAACACTGCCAAAAACACCAAGAAGGCTTGTACCAGCCCTTTCTTATAAAGAAGGCGAAAATGTTACTTCCACAAAGTAACTTCAGAAATGCTGTTCTAGCATCCGTACTTACACATCTGGATGGTTCTAAAATTATGTTCCATGGCCTCCCATTCTCCACACAGGCGCACAGTAAGGGCACCCTTCTCACTGCAGCACTTCTCATCCAGGGCTGAAAAAATATGACCATGTTACCTGATTTCAATGGCTCCCCTTTCCTGCCCACACCATCTCCAAAACCAGCTTAATAATTTACAAAGCCACCACGACCAGCACCCCCACTTATGCACTCAAGCTCTTCATCTCTGGTGGTTCTCGGCACACCCAGGACACTCTCACACTGCAGAAAAAGCAATGTAAACATTTAAAAAGAATGCAGCAGGTCCTTTCATCCATGCACCCAATATCTGGAACAATATCCCCGTATGTATCAGGATTGCCTCAACGCTTCTTCAATTCAGGAAAGAGTTGAAGGCACACCTTTTTTAAAGAATACCAACTACATAACAATGCGTTAACAGTCCACCAACCAGCTACCTTTCCTAATGCGCAGTCACTTAATGCTTGTCTTCTCTTCTGTTCCAAAATGATTTATACTGCAGGGTGATCCACAGAAGGGCACATATGTGCCCTCGGAAGAGACAAAATAGAATAGATGCCAGGCTCTTTGATGATCGATCTTTATGTTTCACAGCTAGTCCATGTGGAGCAACACCATTCTTCTCTACTGCATGTCTGTCTAATAAACTGTACTTACTTCTCCAGATGTCAACAGTATATTGGATCCACATCCCTGTGACTACAAGACTCAGAGATCGGCGCATAAAGAAAGAGGGCCACTTCATCAGTCTGCCACAAGTGAGTGAAATAGGTGCTCCCTCAGCTACGTTGAAGTTCTCTGTGTAACTTTCAGAAGTCTTTGGAAATAACATCTGGTCGCATTCAGGGTGAACAAACTCCCTGGTCGTGGGGGCTACTAGTTATTAATTTTTCAGAAACAAACTACCACTTTTTAATTATTTGTGGCCTGAACTCATTTGTTTTCATTGCAGTGGACCATTTTAGAGTTTACGAATATTTTCAAAGTAAAAAAAGAAATGTATTGCTTTAGTAGTCAGAGTACTGAAAACCCATAACAAACTAAAATACAATCAGGAACCACCATCCGTACAACTGAACAAATAGTATGTTCACAGGGGTAGAAAAGAGACAATTTTATGCAGAAATGCTCTGTCATGTCCAAGAAAAGGTGTCCAGATACTGTTGTCACCTTCAGTACTTTGATGCATTGCTGTTCTGTAAGTTCTGCCGAGGGACTGCACAGACTCTGTGCACCTATTACTCTGCATGTTATGTATCTATATCTGGAAAGGGCACAAGTCGGCATCATTAAAGTAATGATCAACGACCAACCGAGAGAGAGTGCAACACTAAACAACAAAGATGTGCATCCCAAATGCATCTTTTGAGCTTGTGAAGAGATATGTTAATCCAGTACAGTGAATCCTGATGTAAGAGAGGCCCTAGCAGAGGCATAGGGGCTTCCAATTCGGACAAGACTGACCCTTGGGGAAATTTCAGGACTTATTTACATATGACTAATCCTATTTAGTAATGGCGAAGATGAGCTAACAAATGCAATTGCTGGTACCTTCTATTCTTGGTCCTTTGGTTATTTTCATCTTCTTGGTCCTAGTAGCCCAGTCTCCTCCTCCTTGTTCTGTTCCTCCAGTAGGTTCTGGTCCTATTTTCGGATCATTTAAAACTCTAGTCATGTCGCTCCTAAGACTGTTCATGTTCCTGCTCCCCCTGGTCCCTTTCCTCTTCGTCCTCGATCACCTGGCCCTGGTCCTTTGTTCCCTTGATCCTCCTGGTCCTGGTATTCTTGATCCTTCTGGCCTTGGCTATGCCTGTCCTCCTAGTGTTGGTCTTCCTTGTCTTCCTCCGCCTGCTGTTTATTCTTGTCCTCCTGCTGCTGAACTCCAACTAAAACCACTTTGCCTGGCAGTCAAGCAAATACCACAATCGGGATTCCAAGTTTTTTTTTGTGCAACTTTCCTATTTTTATGTTGGGTGAGCAGTGGAGCTGTGAAGTACAGAAAATGTGAGCCCAGTAGTAACCAGACCCAGCACTTTTTCATTTTTCCTTTGGCGGTGCTGAGTACCAGCACGACATGCCCTCTGAAAACATGGGAGTAAGGACCTGTTGCAGGGTTAAATGCATGTTCAGCAGGTTTCAGGGTATGCAGTAAATAGGTCATACCCTGAAACTCGTTAATGAATTTCCTGGAGAGATTTCGGTGCCATCTCTAGTCACAGAGTTGAAGCATCATAAAGTAACACAAATGACTTATGTGCCTGCTTCGGAGCATAGCGTACAACATGCAGGTCACTGATTTGTGTTTTAGGTAAGTTACCTCAGTGGGCAAAATATGTTTTTGCAAATATTTTTGTGTTACTTGTAGGTCATAAATCCTAATCCTGATAAATACTGAATCAGCAATGCGCCTGCTTCAAACAGCTAATTGTACCATGCAAGGTATGCATTTGAAATATTGCAGACTTTTCTTACTGTACGGTTGATAAAACGATTCTGTTGGGTAGAAATAAATACATATAACTAAGTGACAAAAAGTATTAGGTGTTTATTAGTTATTATGAATGGTACCAACTAAAAAAGATAGAAAAAAAATATCTGATATCTTCACTGATCATTCATAGACCTATACATTTAACATACATAAGGAGCTTGAAATATTTTTAAAAAACATCAGTTAGTCGCTTGGCCACTTGCTAAGTGAAATGCAGGGCGTATCATAGTTTAGGGCTAGGCATTAGGTTCCAGCTGTGCTAGGTATGCGCTCCAGCTACTCCCAGCCAGGACAAGGCGAATAGAGTTGATACTCAGTTAAGAGGGGGGAGAATAGGTGCATCCCTCTGTAGGCTGCTGATCCTAACAGGGAAGCACTCAATAAAGGGGCAAGGCACTAGCATCGCTGCTGTGCCCATGTCCACACAGACAAAGATTTGACACTGCGGCACAGTGATGAAACAACTGGCTGAGACGGCCCAGGATCCTGGAGTCAGCTCAAAAACACCTGAACGATATGGAATCCAGCTTGATCTAGATCTGCCAACTATAAAAAAAAAATCCCATCTGAGAAGAAAATGAAGGGCCTCGGAGAGTGGGATCAGGAGAGGAGAGTCTTGAGACAATTACTATCTGACTAGCCACACACGCTCTGGAAGGGCTGGCCCACGCAAAGGGGGTGGGTCTTCATTCAGAGCACAGCTTAAGAAGTCCTTCTATCTTCACCAAAAATTAAAAACAATTTTAAAATCCTCTGAGGCTGCAGTCAATGTCTTGAGGAGGTCGCAAAATACACGATGGGCATCCATTGTAAAGGGCCTCCACAGACGAGTCGGAACCCAAGTAAATGCAGGGCTTTCCAGCTCATCTTGTCTTCCACCATGCGATATTGGCTCTTCAATGGGTGACCATGTGAAGAGAGGCAATACAGTGTGCCACACGGTGCTGCCTGCGACTTGGCATGTGCGTAGGTCTCAACTATATCCCAGCACTGAATACGTTTCTACAATTTTGATGTTTTGTGCTCCGTTATGTCATGGAAAGACCCACCCCGAGGAATTAGGGCAAGCGTCCACAACATATTTGAGGAATCGTCAAACTTTGGTCTACGATGGAAACACCAGAATAGCATGGACGACCCCTAGATATCCAACAGCATTACAGTGACACAGTATTGGCAGACTGTCAGCTGTACAAATGGCAATTAGACAACTTTTACACCATTCATTAAACGAGTAATGAACTCAGCTTATACCAGAGGCAGATAAGGGCCTGTAGATGATTTAATTGTGCAAGGCATGTGGCTAGCAATACCGTCATTTCGAAAGTACCTACGGGCGAAGAGATCTCCAGATCCTTTAGTAGGACAGCTCACCATGAATGATAATGCTTCTCTTCCGCCACCATCAAATGAGTTAATTAAGTGCTCCCCAAAAGTAAGATGCTTTACTACAAAGCATCTTCCCCTTCTATTCCCTGTAGGGGATACAGTACCTCAATCCTGATGACCCAATTCCACCCCGTATGTCCTGCTGCACCCCAGTTCTCCCTCACACCCCCAGCAATGGGAGTTTAAGATTTGAGTCCTGGCGCTGTCCAGATGAAAGCACAGATAGAACAAATGAGTAATGACAGGCAGACCTTTACTTGCGCAAAGCTGCCTCTCTGTGCTTTTGTCCTACAGGCAGACATGGCCTATGAAACTATGTTTGTGTAAGCAGCTGTCAATATGGGACTTTATTTTCCATCAGTTCAAAACTGATTTCCATTAGTTCCACTATGAATCTTGGAGTAAGGTGTCGCTCCGACAAAACGGCAAGTTTGATTTTCTTGTAGGCTTTGTGGAAGCCATTGTCCAGGAAAGGATAAACTTTAAAGCTCTTTCCACAGTCCATAAAGCCCTCCATCAGACAGATCCTGTGTAATTTTACAGTTAGATCTGGCTCAGCTAAACTAGTTACTGTTCCAAGAATAAAAAAGGTAAGATGGGGTGGCAGGAGTTTCTCTTTCTGTGTCCCTAGACTATGGAACTTGTTGCCCTGGATATTAAGATCGCAATCCAATCTGCTGCTTTTTAGAAAAGGGCTAAAAACCAGCTTCTTTTCTCAAGCTTTCAATTAAATATTACCTGCTATTGCATTTTTGTTTTGGAACACCAACGCCAAGACTCCTTAGGGCATTCAAGCGCTTTATAAACTCATTACTTACCTACTAGGTGAAAGGGGGGCAGGGCCATAAACTTCCGGTTAGATCTCAAAGCCTAAAGAGAATAATCTAAGTGCCATCATCCACAACACCATGAACCATTCAATTGCCAGTCTCATTGCCAGTGCCAATATCCTCTTCATTAGACAGGAAGATTACGGTTTAGTTCAAAATACCCATACAAATGTATAACGTCATCGCCAATCTCACAGACATTTTCAAGACGCACAAATTCCATCACTTCTAATTACGTAAAACCCAGATCAAAGATACAGCCTTTATCGAACGTAATGGGTCACAGGGTAAAGTCACCTTAATGGTGACTAAAAATTACTCCTAGTCTATATTCCCTCACCTGTTTCCAATATGTACTTCCCTGATACCTAGCGGCGGGTCTGAGTGCTTAGCAACAGTGCTGATAAAGTGCACTGTACTTAACGGTATTATATAAGACTGTGTACCAAACAATTATCTTCTCTTATATGCCTGCACTCACTCTCTTGCCTATTAGTGATGAATCTGAGACAGGTGGAAGGTAGGACCATAGTCACTGGGATCTCTATAGAACCTATGGACTAGAAGTAATTAAGCCACCACAATGGTACCTTTTACTCTATCACTAGATATTTGTTCTCTACTTTAACCAACTTGTTTGTAAATTTCACAGTAATAGAACAGAAAAATGGGAGTAAAAGGGTAGCATCATGCTGCCGGGTTTCTTAAAAACCCTTGCCAAAACTGCATGTCACCTCATGAGAAGGAATCAGGAGGTGAGTGGTTACGTAACGCCTGTGGGGTAGCCCATGTAGCCACCATGCACAGCTCTCTATGATGACAATTTCACGAGAATGCCACCAAAGTCGCCGTGGCTCTCATGTCATTTTTAAGGACAGTCGAAGGAAGGGAATTTCCCTCTAAAGAACAATACTGAGAGATACTGGAAGTAATCCATCTCGAAAACTGATTATTAAATTGGGTAGTAGTAACAGCTGTTATGTACAGCACTTAAAGATGGCAGAAGTATGGCAGGAGGCACTATTAAGAAATCAAGTTAATTATGAAGCAGATTTTCTTCTGTTCATACGACAGTATATGATGTATAGATTGTAATAATAATAATGCTGATTGCTCATGAAATGGATGCTATAATAACAACTTCTAAGTCGAGGAAGAGCGAAGGTGAAGAAATCTAAAGTAGACAAATCTCACCATTTAAATGAATTATTCAATATCTTTGATAGGGTGAAAGGATCCTCAATATCATATGTCCCTGGTGAAAAGTAATGAATGTTTAAAAGCTGCTGGGAGAATAATTATGCACAATGCGAATTTAATGTTAATAATCAGCAACAATGTTTTCCTTGACAGTAACTTCGTGTTGCAAGAGCCATTGCTAGAAAAAAAGCAGTGCACCTATTGTCATAGAACAAGGCTGAGGTCTCAACCTAGTAGTAGGCCTCAAGAAAGGGTGTAAATGAAAGGAACAGTCAGCTGAAGTTTGCCGACCTTTTTGGAGGGGAAAGTGAGTCCAGGGGATATTTTGATAGGCTCGGATGGCTTCTAAGTAGGTATTACAGATACCCATGTCTCCAAATCCAGGCAAGGCTCCACCATAAGCTTAGAGAATGGCATGAAGTTATCCTAAGCACGCCAGAAAACTGATACCTCGGGGAAGCACACACTCACAATAAATACCCCAAATGCTTGCTTTTGAACTGAGAGCCACTAGGTGGTTTTCAAGCAGCTGCCAAATCATCAACATTGTCAGCGAAGAGGCATGGGTGGTTCAAAGGCTTGCACTTCAGAGGAATGATTGCAAGGAGGGATGAAGAAATCGCAATCCGTAGCCAAATGGCCTTCTCTGAGAGACAGCTAAATTTCCTTGCTTTGGAGTAGCAGTATATCTGAGAATCACATGTGCCAACTCGGGATGAGACTAGGCTGGGGCCACAAGAATGACCAAACCATTTGGGCTGTTCATGAACCTTTGAAGGGTCCTCAAAATTATGAGAGTGTGGTCTGGGTACAGAAAGATCCGAACAGCTACAGGGCCCTAGAGCCCATGCTTATCCATGAAGCAAAGATGTTGTAAACATGTCCATGCCTGGCAATCACACAGGCTTTGAAGATGATATTGAGGACTCTTTAATTGTATTTATCCTTCTTTTCCACTGACCATGTTTGACCGCTCTTTAACAAAAATGAATTAAGGGCTCTGGTGTTATCAATACGTGACATGACAACCTTGGTCTTAACCATAAAAAACGAAAGAACACCCACCACCAGTTTTATAACTTGGGTCAACCACCTAAAATATGGGTAAACCAAGGCTGGCTTTGATTGGTTGTCCATCAGCATGTCTCCAAGTTCTGTCAGGAGTCTTATATGCAGCTTGGCTTCGAAGTTTACATCTGTGCAGGAAACCTGCGGTCCAAAAGCTTCTAATTACTATGCTATCAAAGTGCAGTACTCTTGTCAATTGTTTTTTTATAAGCATCAGTCTTTCTGAGGGAGGGTAAAGAGGGTTTAGCCTGACCTGTGTTAAGAAGGGCTGAGGGAAGGTTTAGCCCAGCCAGTATTCAGATGGGAACTCTTCTTTGTGGAATCAGGGAGGATGCTCAGGATGTCACTGGGATCCCGAGAACTACAGTCACCTGTGGTGCTACCAACTACCTGGATGATGCAGGCCTTCTCATCTAACTAGGAGTAGAAATGGACTTTGAAAGCTACAACAAATTGGGCATTACCAGAGCCATATTTCTTCAACTACTCACAGAGCTGCTTTGGGGTCAAATTGCAATGCTCTATAATGACAACACTTACCCTAACCAGTCAATGTCCTAAATTGCTGACAGGACCTATTAAATTACCGCCATCTTAAACTTTTTATGGTGTGGGTGCTAGTTAAGATTCCATAAACCATATGAAGCAGTGCCCAACTCTAATTTTCTTTATTAATAATCAGTGACAGTGGTAGTCCTGCCCCCCTTGTAGGGCAGGATCTGTCTATAGCCGTCTAAGACCTTTCAGAAGTTACTGGGACACTGGCAGATCAAATGTAGCATCGCGTGTGATGTCTGTAAAGTATCCGTGGCTCTAGATATTGTACAACATGGCCGTTCCTGACCAATGACAGTTGCCAGAAGTCCCTTGTGATATAGGCACTGTGATGGTACTGAGTGAAAGAGTTCTCCACCAATTTTGTGACATGTGGCAGGCACAATCTGGGCCCTAGGTAAATCATTTGGACTTCTAAGCCTCCGTTAAGATCCATCGGGCTAGTTTTCTTTCCCCTTGAAGCATCACTTCTTGATCTTTGAGGTTGAGGCAGAGAAAGAAGAGGTGTTGGCCAGAGGCTTGAGTTGAAAAATAGTCCTTGCCCTGAAAAACTAAGAATACCTGACTGACTTTAAAGAAGAGTGGCCCCAGACATATTGCTTGGAAAAAGCTCAGTGATTTGGCTTTGATTATGCTGGTTTTGGAGCATTTCTAAGCTCTTTGGGAAAACAGTAAGTAGGTAACTTTGTTCTGAGCCTTCAGTCATAAGTCCAAAGATTCTGCTAAGCATGTGGTCTCATTGAGAGACTGCAGTACGTGGAATCAGCCGATGAGGTTGTTAGGCTTCTGCTTAGCTGCCACACTGCACAGAGTGCGGAAGCAAAACCAAAGACCACCACTTTCACTCTGAAAAATCTTAGGAGTGCTTATATTTCAGGTTTTTTGTATAAAGCACACCACAAATCTTTATTCTTCGTGGCACTCTTCAGAGATGCAAGAGGGCTAAGAATGAAGTACACAAGCAGTAACTTATAGAAGGATCTCATCAAGTTGGTCTGAATTACAGTAGCCATTCATTTGAGGCCGAGGTATGTAGAAACTAAACATGTGGAAATGTAATGTGTACACAGAGTACAGACAGTAATCATGACAAAACACGTGCCATGGATATATTTTACCTTATAAAAAGAGGTAAACCGGCACAATCAGACGTTTGAAAGGTATTGGGTGTCACGTGTCTCGAGTGCATACCAGGCATTTTTACAGAGAACGTGTCACTGGGGAGCACAGGCATGCAACAGGTGGTTGTTTCCTAGGCGAGACACTACGGTGGATCAGCTTCCGTAACCTTGCGCTAAATCCTGAGCAACGTTGCGAAGATTGTACAAGTCAAAGAAACTGATCCAAGAAGAGAAGAAAGCATAAAATTCAAGGTACAGAAGAGAAAAGTGTGATAAGCAGGTTCCACTCCACTCGAACCAGTGAAAAAAGTGGCACTGTCGAGAGTGCATGCATATCTGTGACAGCAAAGGTGACCTGGCAGAGGCTATATACATAGGCTATTTAGGATCAGTGTAAAGAGCTTTAGGAAGCAATGTCTGCCCCACCCGTAGCTGGTATGAATCCAGAGGCTAGAGACAGTAGGATGTAAGAACAGTTCAATCATTTGAGTCGCCTCATTATTCTGTACCTTCCCTGCAGAAAATGTGTGGCACCCATACCCTGTTAACAGGTCGGGTGGATCACAGCATGGAACAGAGCTCTGTTGTAATTCGTCATTCTTGTATTCATATCAGACTAAACCCTGCACCCCATCATTATTCCCCCTACAGCAGGAAAAAGGGGGGTGGGATTCAAAGGGATACGGAGGCTTCGTTGGTTTAGCAGGTTTGGCAGGTGTAGTGGCACCCGAGTCAGGACCGGGGGCGCACTACATTCAAGTTAGTGGTTGGTCTTTATACCAAACCAGGGGAAAGGAGCTTAATTTTCTTGCTTGCATTAGGGTTACTTGCACCTTATTATGCCACAGACTTAGGGATGGAAGACGTAGGACCCAAGATGCACCCAGGAAAATCCACGGCACTATCCAAATCTAGCAGGGAGCATGCTGCTGGTGCAGCCAATATAGTGAAAAGCCTTGATGCTGTACTTATATGGTGGGGTATTTAAGTTTCTGTGGTCACTGAAATGAGGAGAAATAGGATCCTCTTCAAGCGAAAATCATTTTTTTCACAGATTGCCAAACCCTGGTGGCCTTAGCACTAGATATCATAAAAAGGGAACTTTCTTCCCCAATAATTCGAACAGGGAGGTCGAGCCTGCTTGGATAACCCCCTTTAAAAAGCATAAAGCCGTTTAACAGAAATGAACTGCGGGCAGGCACACAGAGGCCCCACAAAAGTCTTGGGCTATGGGAATGTTGTTTTGATACTGTAGAAAATGGTGCCTCCCTTCTTTATGCACAATCAGCTGTGTAAGTCTCAGTGTTGAAGTATTGTGGAGAGCTTTATCTTACGTTTGCCTCCTCACGAAGAGCAGTGTCCCAACCCTGCCTCTCACGAAGGAAAAATGCAAACTCCAAGGGACACTAGTGGTGCAGATGAGAAACACCGGTCAGGTCACCAGCAATGGCTGCGCCTGCATTTGTCACAATTCGACATGTGCGCGCCACTGAAGGCTCGAGTCACATTTCTGGCTCTGGCTCGGATCGAGGTGCTCTGGGAATCTCGAATCAAAAGTAAGTCGAGAAGCCACAGCTTTTGCCTCCTCTGCATTCCACTGCACGTTCTCACATAATTCTCCAAGCTCGTTGAGTGCAGAAGAGGAGGGGTTGGCGGTGATCGCTGCTTGCAATAGGCCCACAATCAAAATGAAATGCACCAAGCTCATGGCACTGGCCAGTCCCTCCTCTGCTGACCCAGGTGGACTTGGGGAATTATGTGATGTTGCGCAGAGGGAAAGGAGTCAGACGGGAAGAACTTGAGGCAAGGGGTCTTTACCAGGGTCTGCAGAAAGCAAGGAGAAAGTGAGAGCAAGAAGCAAAGAGAAGAGAAGAAGAGAGAGAGAGAGAGAGAGGGGGTAGAAAGGCAGATAAGAGACAATTAGTGGTATGCAGTGCTTTAAATGGGAAAAAATAGGTGCAGGTACTCACCAAATTAAGCCATAGACTGAGGGTGGGGTTTTGGGCGGAGTTTGTAGTGCAGCTAGGGGCAGGGCTAAGAGGAAAGGACTTATTAACAAAATTAAGACTCAGTGCACAATTGTGCATGAGGATACAGAAACATTTCTACTATCTGTATTATTATTTTTGCATGTGCAAAAGGATACATTTAGCAAGGTTTTTCAAATTTCAAATGCGTGCAGATTGTTTCTGCACTTATGGCATCTGAACAACTTTTAAATTTTCACTTATCCACTATAGTGGATACTGTTTGCAGTATGAGAATGAAACCTAGCCAAGAACATACCGTGATCCCGTTCATGTTGACAGATTTTGTCTCTCCTTATCTAGATTGTTACTGTTTATTCAGCTTTGGTGCTTCCTTTAAAGTACCTTTTGTAATTCTCTTAAATTCAATAATAATGTTTATTTACCTAACGTGGTAGTTGTCATTTTAAAAGTTACGAAGTAAAGATGCACACTGATGTAAAGTATTTAAAGAACAAAAAACAAAGGTTGTGGAACTCCATGTGGTGACTAAGAAAATAAGCATTGATGATGTATATATTTATTAATTTCTTTCTTTCTTTATTTATAAAATGTATCCTATGTTGTTGCAAGCCAATTGACTTGCTGTCAAAGTTGAAATTGTATTCACAGTACCTCCTGTGTGCTTTTATTTGTATTTATATAGCCCAAGAGCCTCTTTTGAATATTTAACATGAACAGACATAATTGTTTCATTTTTCCTTCATTTCAGCATTTAACTTTGGAAGAGGACAAATAGTATTTCAATGAATGTTGGTGGCAAGCTACTTCTTCAGAAAGAAGAACCCCCCTAAAGTGATACATTTGAATTCATTTTTAAATAAAAAAATCCTCCTTTCTCTAATTATATTTCTGTGACTCCCCGTCTAAATCCTTCTGTCGTCTACGTAATAATGCTTGTCTTCACCCCACATTCTTTCTTCCATCACCTTTTCTCATCTGTCTCTTTCTATTTAGTTAGTACCTTCCCTTCTGACCTTCTCCAACCCTTATCCTCATTCGTGTTCCTCCCTTTCACCTTATCTCCAGATTGTTTCTCTTCTCCTTTCTAATTCCTTACAAATGGTATAAATGGGCACATGCAAAACTCGACTGACATTCATACATATCATATACAAGAAAGCGCTATCTGCCAGAGAATCAGTAGCAAACAGTATCAGCCTTGCACAGCAGTCAAACACTCAGCACATGCACTTCAGGGCACTAGTTTGTAACCCTACTTTCAGGGACACTGGAATTATGTAATTCTGCAGCTCAGGCATTTTCCGCATAGTAATGGAATTGCTCCATTTGTTACATAAACCATTATCTGCTGCATAATCTGCAGATGATTCCCAAAATACCCCAAATAATCGTTTCCAGCTTAAACGGTTCAAAAGTTGCTAAAAACATGGTGACAAATGATCCTGTGTAGTGGAAGGCCTTTCGCAATGGTTTGCTGATCATCTTTGAGTTTTATTGCTGTATCAGGGCAGTAATCTTGTACTAATAAGGTGGAATCCTTTCCATACAGTGTTACTATATGTAAAAATGAAAAAATAGTGTGGCAATATTATCATAAAATGTGCCGCATTAGGCCTCCTAATTCGCCTTTTCTTGCTTCGGAATATAATCATTTCCTCCGCATAATTTGGTCCTCCCCTGCAGCATAATTCCAGTGGCCCTGGCTATGGAGCAACAAAATACTTTTAGAAAACACTAGGGCTGGAAGCAGAATGAAATGCACGCTGCTGCAGCAGACCAAATTTAAAGCATGACCATGACCGCGGCTTACTTTGGGCACAAGTGCATCACATGTATAATGTTTGAAATATCTGAAAATAAAAGAATGGTTCTGGAAGGGAGCTTAATTGATATTTCACAGAGAGTTACTGTTTGATTAAATCACGCCTTATTATGTGTTGAAAAATCCCTTCAATATGGAATTTGGTTATATCAATGTCTTTTGCTCTCCCTGTCTTCACTCTCCACACTTTTTATCTCTTTCTCCTCTCATTCTCTTCTCTCACATATTTCTCTCCCTCTCTTACGGGGTGCTGAGGAAAACTAAATGCAGCTTCAATATTTGCCCTTGTAAAACTGTGCCCACACAGAACTGGAATGTTTTTTCACCCTGTCTCTTGCCTTACAAACCCTACTGTGGCACAAAACATTTAGATCTGCTAAAAAGAAATAACATTTCACACGTTGGATTTAATGTCCTGTTTCACATGGGACGGGCAACGGGCCCTGCATCGCGCATGTACAATAGGATTAACTGCAGAGGGTCAATGGACCCTGCACTGTGAATCACCTTACGATGAAAGCTGTCTGAACCGCAGGGAGCCCTGACAATGCAAATGAGCTGCTGATGGTTCATCAGAAGCTCAGCTTTGAACAACACTGATACGCGACTGTGGCATGTTGCACTCACGTTCTCACTGTTCCTCTAAGTACCAGTACTCTCCTTTGCGAAGGAGAAGTTCCGGTACTCAGCAGGTGAGAACTGAAAAGTGCTGGTACTTAGTACCGGTGAGTACCGGCCCATTTAAAGCACTGGTTGTATGGCAGCCAGGTTCACCAAAATAATGGTGGGGCCTGGCAGTGGCTTAACATCAGCTTGTGCAGCCCCCGCAGCGTGGGGGGGGGCGAGCTCCCGGGGTCTCAGCACTGTGCACGGTTGGTGGGGCCCTGGCCTGAGAGCGCCTGACTAGGGTTTGGATGACAATACAAACTTTACATATAAATTGGGATAAACTGCCAGTGAGTACAGTGGGCTTATCAATTAGAGACATCTGCAATTTAAGATTGGAGCATGCCACTAATTTTACTGTTCAGCTGGTCCCTACTCTGCATACACAGACCACTGGGGCACATATCAGCCAGTGTCACGGCTAGGCCCACCACAGCTTTTGATTACGCAATGAGTGCCACAATGCAACATCAATCCCGTCCTCAGTTGGGCAGGCTGATCGGGCACACTTGGGCATGTGCCACAGTGACAATGATGGGGATGGAGGTGACAGCCGTTTGGGCACGCTTTAGCAGTACTGTGGTTACTCCACTGGGTTCTGTGATCAGCACCCAATACAGGGCATGCCAGCCACGCTTGCTGCGATGGACACCAGTGTCAAATGCTTTTGTCCACACTAGACTTAACTCCTGCTGCAGAGTTAGAACACTCCATCCTCTGGCTCAGGTAAGGCCCCTCAAAGGTTTTCAGGAAAAGACCGGCAGTTCTTCCTCCAGATCAGACTTGAGGTGATCTCCTCTAGCATCTGGGAAGTTGTTTGCCAGGCAGGCAGCTGCTCTGGTTGCACAGAAGTCCTCTAATTACCTTCCGGAGCACCTCTTCTTGGTCAGAGAGAACTTGGAACTGGATTAACAACTGGGTTAACACCTCCCACTCTTCTACATGGATGGCCCTCAGGGGATGTATCTGCCTGCACTTCAAGAACTGGTTTGGGTGGGTTTTCTTATCAAGTGTACTTTTCAGACTGTCTTCCAGACTCATCCTATGTTAAGAGTGATGCTCTTCACAGAAAGGTTGTCTCTGAGTTGGAGCACCCACAACGGAGGCACCAAGAGGTGTGAGCAGTCTGCACCTGGCAACAACCACATCTGACATTTATCAGGAAGAGAGAAATCAGCTGATCCTCTTCTAAAGGACCGTTCACATTCTGATAACAGGAACTGCACACCCACACTTCACCCCCTACAATCCACCAAATGGCAGTATGAGGAAGACTGATCAGCAGTGTTTTCTATTAAAAGGAACAAATCCAATTTCTAAGTAGTAGCCTATCCCCTCTTCTCCCACTTCAGTGTCTGTGTTCTCTCCATCTAGTCTCAGGAAAGTCAGCAATACAATTCAATTGTCCAGGAAAGCAACCTCACCTCCTTCTTGTGCACATGATCAGGCCAGGAGCTTCAGAATTGGAATTCACAGGCCTATATCAGATTGGCTCACTTAGAAACTCATGCAGTGTGTAACACACTTCACATACACAGCACACATTTGTCCATATGTTCAGTATGTTGACACTAGGATTCCAGCTACATCATTAGCAACAGACCATTTAATAAGTGCGCCAGTAGGCTCTTACTCTTGTGATCCAGGTAAAATGGAAAGGGCACACTATGATTACTACAACACAAGGTATTTTGCACCACTGTGTTACTCGCATGAAACTGTGGCAGGGACCGTAGTCCACTGCCAATTCTGAGGGTATGCTTGGTGCACCCCCTCCATATGCAGCACAGTTTGGTACCAAACTCTTGTTAAACACAGGCCTCGATCTTTACAGACATGCTAGATTAAAGTGAGGCTGTGGCCAAGAATCCAGACACCAGGATACAAGATACTCCCAGGTAGAAACATAGGACTGGGACCATGACTTACAGCATGCATGGGACAATGCCATCCCAACAAATACCTTACAGGATATACTCCACATATTACATCTCTAAACTAAGAAGTTGGCATAGTGTTGTAGCTGCAAGAATTCACTGACGGAGCCCTCCCCGGCGTTGCTTCGGTGTGAATCGGCAAATGTTGCCACTCATCTAAAACAATAGGGGGTGGATGAAAGATATGCCTTTACAAAAAGGGCACCCCAGGGTTAGCCATGCTTATGACAAGAAAACCTATAATTGCAGTTTCAAGCTTTGGTGTGCTTTAAAGAGTCCTACCTGCAGCACTTGTGTGATATAGTAATGCACATACTGCAGGTACAGCACCTCACCTGAAAATATTGCTGGGCTTGAGCTCCAGCGTCATACAGAAATTATGGTTAAGAGAGTGGAAATTGTGGAATTGTAGTTAAGAGAGTGGAAGAAAAAGTGATAAATGGAGAGAGGAGGAAGAAGGAAGAAGGAAGCAGAAAGCAAGGGAGCAAAGAATTACTTTGGAGCCAGAAAGAACGAGAAAGTGAGAGAAACAGAGAAAGTGATGGGGAAGAGAAATCCCAAATGACTGAAAGAGGGGAAAAGACAAACAGATATCTAGGTGAATGTGAATAGGAGAAAGTCAAAAGGTAGTTAAATGATGATATTTTTGCAGCACCAGCTTTAAGTGCCATGCTGGGCTATTTCCATGAACTCTCTGGCTTACCCACCTCTAGGCACAATGTGGAGAGCGTGGAGAAGAAGTGAGGTGTTTGACTTTTACTTCTCACTTTAAACCCAAAGAACAAGTTACTTACCTTTGGTAACACGTTACCTGGTAAAGACTCTATCTAACTGCAGATTCCTCACCTCAGAATATTCCCCAGGTGGCAGACTGGATCCAGAAAATCTTAAGTATGTCCCATGTGCACTGATAGATGGCATCAAGCAGCTCCGTATCGAGGCTGTCCACATCGGAAGTGATGTTGCCGTGCCTAATTAAGCACCATCCCGCCGTGCTGACATCAGTTTGTTTCGTGACTGTTTCTGTGCCAAAAAAGCAGAGCCACATTAAAACCAATGTACCAGTGTTAACCAGTGTGCAGAATGTAGCTGGATGTTTTATCGGGGAAGAGGCCAGCTCACATACAGGGGAGGGTGGGAGGGCCAATGAAGAATCTGCAGCTAGACAGAGGCCCTCATTTTGACTTCGGCGGATGTAAAAGCCAGTCCGAAGTCCCGATGGGTAGGTTGCCGCCAGTGCGGCCACCTCCCCGCCGACCCCATTACGAGTTTCCCGCTGGCCCAGTGGGAAATGGTCTACAGCATTGTCTCCGGCTCGTAATGGAGACGGCGGCAATGCTGTAGTGCGCAGGGTGCACTAGCACCCCTCGCAATGTTCACTGTCTGCAAAGCAGACAGTGAACACCACGACGGGGCTTGCCAGGGGGCCCCTGCACTGCCCATGCCAAGTGCATGGGCAATGCAGGTGCCCTCCCTGGAGCCCCCTGCACTCCATCTACACCAGCCGTTTCATGGCGGTGCTTCCGCCATGAAACCGCTGGCAGAGAAGGGAGTCATAATCCACAGGGCTGAGCTGCTTGCAGCACTGCCCTGGCGGATTAGGACCACCGTGCTGGCACCACACCGTTGTGCAGATGAAAAGTGGCGGTACTGGTGGTCCAACCGCACCGCTACTGTCGCAGTCATAATGTTACAGTCGGACAGCCAGGGTCATAATGAGGGCCAGAGTCTTTACCAGATAAGGCGTTACCGAAGGTACGTAACGTGTTCATCTGACAGAGACTTCTAACCACAGATTCCTCAGCAATACCTCCCCAGAGGGGTACTGCGAACCGGCTACAATAAAAAGTCCTAAAGGACCGAATGGGCAAAATGCCTGCTACACTGGACCTGACCTTCAATGCAGTAGCGTTTAGTGAATGTGTGCAAGGATGTCCACGTGGCTGCCTGACAGATGTCCAGGATGGGGACAAAGCACACTAATGCAGTCCAGGCAGCTTTTGCCCTGGTGAAATGGGCATGCAGACCTCAGGTGGTTGTTTCTTCGCTAATGTATAGTAGATTTTGATACAAAATAACAATCCACCAGGAGATGGTGTGCTTCTGAACAGCTGTCCCTTCTTTGTCCAAGCAAACCAAATTAAGAGTTGGTTGTTCAGGCTGTGGGGTTTGGTGCGATCATTGTATAAGGAGTGAGACAGTTTAGGGTTTAGACAATGGAGTCTCTCCCATTCCTTGCAAGGTTGAGGCACGGCGTAAAAAGTAGGCAGAGTGATACTCTGGCCAATATGGAAGGGGGTGACCTCTTTCGGAAGGTTCTGAGGACCGGTTTGTCTGGAAAAAACATGGGGCTTGGAGGGTTCAGGGAAAGAGCCTGAAGCTCGCTGACCCTCCTAGCTAATGTGACGGCCACCAGAAAAGCAGTCTTGATTGTGAGGAGCCGTAAAGGACAAGAATGGAGCAGCTTGAGAGAAGTCCATATTAGAAATGTCAAAACAAGATTCAGGTCCCACTGAGGCATGGCTAATGGGGCAGGAGGAAAAAGATGCTGTTAGCCCTTAAGGAAATGAGTCAAAACCAGTTACATAAGGAGGGAAGTTTGGTCCGGCAGCCACAGGAAGGCCGAGATGGCTAAGGAACAACCTTTTACAGTGTCCAAGGTTCTGCGCAAGGGAAAGAACAAATAACCCTCTAACAAAGGTAAGGTAAGGGGATCCACTTGGCTTGTGGAACACCACGTCACAAACCTATGCCAACGGCAGGCACAGATGGATTTGGTAGTGGGCGCCTGGATGATCAAATAATATCACCGACGTTGGGATGACGATCAAATACTGTCAACTGCTATCCCTCTAGCTCCACACATGAAGTTGGACAGTGCGCAGGTTTAGGTGCAGCACCCTGCACTGCTGCGACAGGAAGTTCTACAGAAGGGGCAGTCTGATCAAAGGAGCAATGTTTAAGATCTGGATACTACACTCTTCAAGCCCAAACTAGGGCCACCAAGATGAGATGGGCCTGGTCCGTCTGAATATTCTTGAGAACTCAGGGCAGAAGTGATATTGGCAAAAAGGGGTACAGGAGCCATAAACTCCACTAGAGACAAAATGGGCCTCCGAGCGAGAGCCACCTTGGAAACTCCAACGTTCAGAAGCTATGACATTGCATGTTCTCAGCGGTGGCAAATCGATCTAGCCAAGGCTCACCCCACTCTAGAAAAAGAGCTTGCCACCTCCATATGCAGATGCCATTTGTGGTCTGCCAGGCACTGCCGGCTCAGCTCGTCCACCCTTCATTCAAAAAGCCGCTAGGTGCTGAACAACCAAGCAAATAGCCTGCCACTCCAGCCAGGTCCAGAGGCACAGAGCCTCTTGGCACAGGGTCCAAGACTTCCTCCCTACCCTGTTTGTTGCAATACCACATGGCAGGGATGCTGTCCTTGAAAATCTGAGCCAACCTCCTCTTGATGGACAGTAGGAAGGCTTTCAGTGCCAGATGGATCGTTTTCAGCTTCAGCAAATTAATGTGGAGCTGGGACTCCACTGGAGACCAGTGCCCTCTGCCCTCCACCTCTTCCAGGTCGAGGATGGGTGAGAGGTGTCTGCTGTTGATCCAATCACGGTTCCTCAGCCACCACTGCAGATCTTTTACAGTTCCATCCGATATCTGGATGAAGATGGTAAGTTTTCCCTGATGCTGCGCCCTCTGAGACTTCAAGTCTCACTGCAGAGCCTGCATATGCCAGCTGGCATGTCTTACTAGCAGGATGCAGCAGGCCATGAGGACCAGAAGCCTCAGAGTCAATCTAATTGAAATGCAGGATAGAGGCTGAAACATTTGTATCATAGCGTGAATATCCTGGACTCGACGTTCCAGGAATACCCCCGAAACTGCACTGTGTCCAGAATAGCTCAAGTGAAAGGGAGTGGCTGCGAGGGTGTCAGGTGCAACTTCTGCATATTGACAGAAAATCTCAGCAAATGTAGATCTACCATAGTCTGGAGGTGGGAGACTGCAGCCTGCGGCGGGCCCATCTTCAACAACCAGTCAAAGTAGGGGAAGACTGGAACTCCTATCCTCAAAACGTGTGCTGCAACCACCTCCATCACCTTGGTGAACATCGAAGGTGAGCTGGTGAGCGCAAAGGGGAACCCATTGAACTGATAATGCTCTTGGCCCACCATGAACTGCAGGTAACACATGTGGGCAGGTAGGATGGGAATGTGGAAGCAAGTGTCCTGCAAGTCCAACACTACCATCCAGTCCCTATGGGTTGAGGACAGAAAGAACCTGAGCCAAAGTGAGCATTTTGAACTTCTCTTTTCACAGAAAGTATTTGAGGGGGTGCAGGTCTAGAATAAGACGGAGGCCTCAGTCCTTTCACAGTACCAGAAAGTAGCAGAAACAGAAACCAGGCCCTCTCTCTGGCACCTTCTCAACAGCCCCCTTGGCCAATAAGGCAGAGTAAAGCGATATGGTCTTCTGCCAGTCATTCTTAGGATGGTGGCAAAGGTTGTCCACTAATGGTAAGGCATACCTCTTCTGAACTATCCTTAGCACACACCGGTCCACTGTAATGGAGGTCCATTGGGACAGGTGATGCCTTATCATGCCCCTAACAGGGTGCATGTGTCGGCTAGAAGGCATATTAAGAGTCTTGGCAGAGTAAAGCGATATGGTCTTCTGCCAGTCATTCTTAGGATGGTGGCAAAGGTTGTCCACTAATGGTAAGGCATACCTCTTCTGAACTATCCTTAGCACCCACCGGTCCACTGTAATGGAGGACCATTGGGACAGGTGATGCCTTATCATGCCCCTAACAGGGTGCATGTGTCGGCTAGAAGGCATATTAAGAGTCTTGGGGGCTGTGGTGTTGAGGACTGGGCAGCATCTCCAAGGCCTCTTTGGGCTTCTTGGGCCCCTCCTCGTAAGGACTGGGTCAGCTGTTGTACCAGCTAGTACTGTGGACGCCCAAAATGTGCCCCTGCCATGGTAGAGATAAAAAGACTGTTGTTGCTGTTGGGTCGAATGGGAGAGGCCCAAGGATTGAGCTGTGAACCTGCTCTCACGAAAGCGCTTGAGCACCATATCTGCCTTCTTCACAAACAGGTGGAACCCATCAAAGGGCATGTTAATCAGGGATGAGTGAACATCTCCCAAAGACCAAGTGGATCGTAATCAAGTATGGCTCTACCAAGGGAGTCCATGGAGTCGACTCCACACTGAATGACAAACTTAGTCACATCCCTGACATCCAGTAAAGCCTGGTTCAGGATGGCACGGCCCTCAAGCAGCTGCGCGATTGAATCCCACAACATATGTGAATAGAGGCCCAAGGCTGGTGGAATGCACTTACTGAAGGTATTTAGCTTTTTGGATTCCCTGTCTGGTAGTGTGGTAGGGAACGTGCTGAGGTTGATTTAGGCTGTGTAGGCCTAGAACAGCAAGCTCTCTAAGGAGGGGTGCTGGGAAAGGTCCCCCAGGGGAGAGATGATGCCATCAGGCAATCATGCAGTGCACAGGAGCCCCTGTGGAGGGTTTAGTCTAGGCTCCCAGGAGAGTGTTGGTGAGGGCTTTATTAAAGAGCAGCAATGGCTCTGGGGCATGTGTTCCTGCCTAAAGCACCTTGGCCGAAATATTAAATTTGACCTTGAAAGAGGGAAGCTGAAGGTCAAGAACCCCCACAGCCCTGTGCATTACTGAGACGAACAAAGTACCTTCCTCTGAAGCCCAGCCTAGAGGGCACAGCATGTCAGTGTCTGGGGAAGTGTCTGGCACACTGGTATCTCTCAGCTCCTCATACCAGTTTTACTTACTCATTTCCAGGTTCCTCTTCCAAACGACCATATACCTCTTCCTTATCGACCCCCCTAAGTAGGCAATGCAACGTCAGTTCCGATGTGTACAGCACAGACGCAGAACCACTCGACAACCCCTGTCAGTGCACATAGATATTGCTCAAGATTTTCTGAACCCAGTCTGAATTCTGGGGAATATTCTACAGTGAGGAATATGTGGTTAGAAGTCTCAAGCAGAAAAACAATCAGGATTTAAGGCTATCTTCCTATTTCTCACTCTCCAGCTCACATTAAGCCAAAAACAGGCAGTACACATGGAGGTATGGGCAATCTGAATGAGACAGTGTAAAAGGGTTAGAGAAGCTGAGCAAGGCAGTCAGCAGAAAAAGGACAGTATACGAAATATGAGGCAACCTGGACACAGGCAAATGGTAGGAAAAGGGGTGAGATGGTGTCTGTTACCCTGTAAATTAATAAAATAACATCTACAATAGCAGCACTCTTTTGAAGGAGGGCTGTAAGTGATGAGGAAAGATACAAGCAATTTATCTTGGAACTTCTGTGTCTCTTCATGAAGCATCAACTGAAAAATGATCATCACAACACTGCTTTAGAAGCCCTCGGTAGGTCCTACTATTTTGGCCAATTACAGACCCTTCATGAACCTACAACTGATAGCTAAAATCCTGAAAAGGGAAGTCACTCATCAACTATAAAGATATTTATAAAACAACAAGCTCCTACAAACTGACAATCTGACTTCAGAAGTGGGACAGCAACAGAGGCCACTTGACTTATCCGCAGCTTGTGACACTGAAGACATCCAAACCATTCGAAGATGGCTAAAGAAGTGGACCAAAACGTCTAAGAGAGCCGTGGATTGGTTCTTTTGTGTCAAAAAGAAATCAAATGGTTAGGGTCAGCTGGCTAATCCGTCAAGAGACGGACTATAGGTGGGGTTCTGCAGGGTTCCGCTCTTTCTGCATTGTCCTATTCAATGTGTAGATACACCCCCTAACCCAGACTTTGTTTGAGCTCCATCAGCACTTATTCCAAATGCACGCAAACAACAACGAAACCCATCTCTAACCAGAAAAGAAAACACAAGCCAACAGCAGTTTGAGCACTAGTCTGGAATATATGTTCTCATGAATTAAGTAAAGCTTTCTCTTTGTGAACAGTAATAAACCTGGGGTTCTTTGCGTTGGGCAGAACTTCATAGTGGCCCAGAACTTCCCTTCGGTGGTCAACTTTATTGCCACCCACCAAATGCATTGGAAATAGCAATACAATTAGATATCACATTTAATTTGGAAAATGTCCCTCAAATTAACAGTGTGGGCATGAGAACAAACATTCAACTAGCCATTCTGAGAAAGGTCTGGCCACTTCTGTAGTATTTCACAAGAGCATTAGTAATAACTAGACTGAATTACTGTAATTCCATCTATAATGGCCTCAAAAAACTACAAAGCATCCACAAAAATGCAGCCAGACTCTCACCCCACTACCCCTGTCCCTCCACTAGCTTCCTCTGCAACAGAGACAACAATTAAAGTTGCTATATTCCATGCATAAAGCCTTCCAAATCAGAGACGCCCTGTACCAACAAAAGGTGATAATATACTTCCAGCACACAGTACACTAAAGATCAAAAAATATGTCTACATCTGCTTTAACAACCCCCTGAAACTCTTAGGAAAATCTGTTGAGATCATGTGACCACACCTTTGGAATAAGACTGGCCTTGCACAGAGATATCAGTCTAACTACCTTATATTTAGGGGAAAAAATTAAAACCTAGGAGCCTCTTAACCTTAGTTGCACGGCAGTGTAGTCACAACCCTCCCCCCCCCTTCCACGACCAGACAGACCCATCACTGCAGAGACTACTCTCTAGATCTGTAAAAGCATCCTGTCTGCTTGGGGCATTTTTGAACTTAGTAATTACAACATTTACTGAAGTGATTACATAGCGACATGTTTTAGCATTTTACAAAAACCCTTATATACATCATATATATATAATAATATATCTATCATAATACATTTCTCTGGTGTGAATAGGCTGCACCTCAGACTTCAATATGCCTAACTTGCCATGGCTGGCATGCAGTGTTTTTATTAATTTATTACTTTGGCATGCATATGAAATAAAAAATGAAAGGTTTATAAGTAAAAACGTAAACATGCTATTATCTAAAAACAACAGACAAGTCTGCAGTGCAAAATTAGTAAAACAAAATAACTACAGCAACAGATGAGCACAAAACAAATCAGAAAATATTTTAACATGTACTAAAAATAAACGAAGGGCCAGCAGCCCAGGCACACAAACTCTGCGACTGACGTGCAATCCTTTACAGGTGAATGCGCACATATGATCTGGTAAAATGCCGTCTCTGATAGTCCTGACAGCCAATGCTTCACTGGACTTACACACTACCCATACTGTATGCTGTGATGGATGGGAAATATGACTCATGTTTGAACACATCAATCGACAAAGAACTGTAAGTGGCTGCCCTTCAATGCATGTATATATGTGTGCATTTTCCTTAAGAATATTTTCGATTACACGATGCTGGTGAAACAGCTGAAGCTGTCTCTAGGGCACTTTTGAAGGAAAACAAGTCATATTCCCTTAACAAAACAAGGCATAATAAAAAATACATCGAACAGTGGTTTTAAAATAAAAGATTGTAACAAATGGCTTGCAAAGGGGGGTGGATACAATGAGGCATCAGTAAATCAACGGTAAAGTGGTTTAACTTTGTTTTAAGATCGCTTCCTCACTGTAGAAATTACCCATTACTTACACCATGATCTAACGTAAGATTCAGGACTACAAACTCCATGAAGCTTCGCATGTGAATGGGACGGCTCAACCGAACCTATAAAACTGTCAGAGACCTGGGGTAACATACACCTCTTGCTGCATTCATTCGTCACAAGAGACCTAGAGGTAATATGCTCTTTAAAGAAGACCCGAATACACGGCACACCTAGCAGCAGGGACCTGGGGTTTTACATCAGCCCCTCTGCGCCATCTTGCCTCTGCAGACTGGTTGATGACGTCCTAAATTCTGTTTATATTTTACAAAAGAAACCAATGGGGGCTTTCTAACGTCAATAATACCCTGGGACTTAGAAATAAGCAATATGTTAACTGATAGTTACAAGAGTCTGATAAAAGATTTGCCTCCCAATGAAAGCCAAGAAGATTCTACAGAAGAAAAAAAACGCAGGGTTACTATATGCGACTTCAGGCCATTTTGGAGAAGTAACATTTCCAACTGATGAGAGTGTCGGCTCACGACTGCTGGGATACCAGTGCATACTGTTCAGGACATACAGAAAATGCATATACAACGCTGCTTGTGACGAAACACAGAAGAGGGTACTAAAGAAGCTATTGCAACACAAAGAAAACTGAATGCCACGGTTCAGGTGCTCAAATAAATGGTGGCAATGTAAGCTAGGGCAAATTCAGAGAGGGCCTAACTAATGACAATGAGACGTGAACTGCTGTCTAGTATTTTCCTATAGTAATATTGAATGCGCCTTCCCCTACAACTGTTGTAAAAGGCGAAACGCTTCATCTCTCAAACTTGTCGCGCCAGGCTTAAGTATCCTGTTTGGAACTCGTTGCATTTGCTTGTCGTAGCAGGCTTCACTATCCTCTTTGTAACTCGGTTTGTTTGTTTGCTTGCTTGCTTGTTGCCCCATTCATCACTATCCTCTTTGTAACCCCTTTTTTGTGTATTCTTTACAGCGCTCACGCTTTAAAAACAAAAAGCAAACACTCAAGGAGTAAGTAAATAAAAACGATCGTCTATCTATGCGCTCTGATGACTGCAGTAGAAAGGCAGCAGAGGCAACGCGTGGACGGCGAAGCAAAATATGAGCACGCGCAGAAATACTGGGACAAAGGAGCAGGACACCCACAGCGGCGTTTCCTTGGAGCCGGCTCCAGAGGAAGGACAGGAGGGCGGTCAGGGAGGCAAATAAAGTAGTGCTGCGAGGAGAGGGGAAGCTGCCCAACGGCTCTGCAGTGACATGGGCGGTGCCGAGGACGGGGTGCGGACAGCCAAGAGGCGCTCATAGACCCAGTAATCGAGTTTTTGACGAAACGGCATAGGGCCATTCTACTGCCCTCCCGAGGGTGGGGCCACGCGCGCTCCCATCCCTCTGGGTTGAAAGAGACATCCTACCGACGCTCCCAGACTTAACTGATTAACGCCCAAAAACTGGTACAGGTACCGGCGCCCCTCCCTCACAGTCACAGTCACAGTACTCTCCCACACTCCAATCAGTCACCGTGACCAAGCCGCGCTTCTCTTCCCCCTTTGACCTTTCACCTCCTTGATGATACGTAGTATGAAGTGCGAAAGCCAGTCACTTCAGGAGACAAAGCGATTGGCGTGATCTAGCCTAAGTGCAAGCTAAGTACAAATTAAAACAACCTACTGTTTAGAGAAAAGGCAACTGATGCACATAGATTAAAAAAGTAACACTGGTGCTCACATGTGGCCTGTACTACAGTGTACTACTATGCAGCATTTATGCAGGGCTTCATTCCCACGTGTGACTTGCAGGGCGCCATAAACAGAAAAAAAACGTGGGGGTGCCTTTATGCAAAGAATGACTTAATTACAGACAAGACACAATGGCAGGTCTGACAATATCCATATCCATTGGTCAAGATAACTGGGAGGTGGCGAAGGGCCTAGCCTCTGCAGACAGCGAGCAGAGAAAAGCATGGTGATCAAGGTCCCAGTATATGCCCAAAGAAAGGTGGTGTACGGATAAGAAATCAAGACACATGAATGCAGGTCACGTGTATGGTGTAAAATAAAGAAAAAAGTACAATCCAGAGCGCTCAATATCTTCCACCTTCCAGAATCTGTTTGACACAGGGTGGGAAAATATTAACAAATAACCATTCCTAACCTGTAAAAAGAAACTAATAATTCACTGCTCCAAAGAGTGGAATACGATCAAGCCGTGTCACCTTAGAGCTGCATTTTAAAGCGTCCACCAATTATTACCAGGCTGCGAGCCTAACTGGCCCAGAGTATGACGTTTCTCAGTGTAAACGCGTGAGAGATCATGATTGGGACAGCACTGGACTTGACCCCTCTGATCTGGCCTCTAGTCTAAGTTTTTACCCACCCGTGAGAAAAGAAAAAACATATTTTTGCTCTTGTAGTGAGGTTCTGTGTTAACAGCCAGAAGCAAATTGTTACATATAGTGCACTTTACGAGAAATAAATACAGTCAAGTAACTGAAAGATATATATGTCATCTCTGCAGAGGTAGGTCAGTAGCAAATGAGGGCTGCTATTTTGAGTTACTCACACAGACCAATGATCACTCGATATTTTATAACTCTGAAGAACCGCAGTCTAAGTTCTCTGCGTCGGGATTGCCAGTTGTCACTGATGTCTGGGTGTGCAAGCCACAACTTAAATTTAGTTCAAATAAAATCGAACATGCTCTCTTTGCAACAAGGGCATATTCCATTCAGGTACAATCCTAGTTATCTTCACTAGCGAGAGAAGGGCTTTAGTCTGATCTAGCCAAATCAGGTAAATCTTAATTTTTGTCATGTTTTGTAATCAATATTCAGAGAGCAAAATTCCATTTTGTTCTAGAAAGAGACAGAAACTGTTTCTCTACCTGTCAAATTCAAAAGAGTAAGTAAGGCACTACTTTGGCCCCACGATGACTGGGGCAATGTCTTGCTGTTAGGTCTCTCAAACAAAAGGTTCTTTGGCCACTGAAACAGGAAGTCCACCATTATACAAAGTGCCCCAAGGGCACAATGCGTGCTTGCAACCCCTTTGCACGCCCCAGGAGCACTTTGGTATTACAGAAGGGCTGCAGACACGTGTGCAGCCCCTACAGATACAGCTGGGGCACAAATAGTGCCAGTACTATCTCAAAAGGGCATTTCCTCAGGCCCCCATGCAAAAGAGGGAATCTCTTTCCCTCTGTGCCCATGACGTATTACAGACGCGGGTGGAAAGGGAAAGAAGCTCTGAGGAGGTGCACTGATAGTGTGCCACAAAACAGTGGCACACTGTCAGTGTGGGAAATGTCCTTGACAACGTGTTGCGAACAACACAGACGTTTCCCACAAAAGCATAATCATGCTTGACAGAACAACGCATGGCTTTTTTTGTGCCTTAAGCATGCATGTGCGAAACTACAACTACAAAGTTGTTTGGGACAGGGCGCAATGAGGTAAGTGGGGCTGGGGCTGGGACAGGGGTGGGGGATGGATTAAGAGGTTGAGGTGGGTGGGGGGGTTTGGCAGGTTATTTTTTTTAAGGGGCGGGGTTTGAGTATTTTTTTTTTTTAGGGCTTAGGGTGGGGGTGTCAGGCTATTTTTTTTATTTATTTAGGAGCAGGAGTGGTGGGTGGTTTATTTTTACAGGGGTGGGGGAAGGATTAAGGAAGGGTGCGAGGAGGGAGGAGAGAAGAGGGGAAGGATCAGGAGAGGACAAGGTGAGGTAAGTGGGGTTGGGGCAGGGGTGGTGAGTAGTTTTTAGCAGTGGGGGAGTTTTTAGGGCTTAGGAGGGGTGGGGGTGATAGTTTTTTTTTAGGGCTTTGGGTGGGGGGGTCGGGGTAGTTCACTTATTAGGGGGCAAGGTTTTAGGGCTCAGGGCGGGTGGGGGATGTTGGGGTAATTTATTTATTTTTTAGGGACGGGGTGGGGGTGTTGTGGTAGTTTTTTTTTTTTTTTTTAGGATTCAGGGAGGGTAGGGGAGGTCAGGTTGGTTTCGTTTTTATGGCCAGAGGTGGGGTGGGGGGGTCAAGATAATATTTCTTTTTACGGCTCAGGGCGGATGGGGGTGTAGGGGTACTCTAGGTTTATGGGGCAGAGGTGTGGGGGGGGTCGGGGTAGTTTTATTTTTTCAGGGTTCACAGCAGGTGGGGGAGCGGGTACTTTAGCTTTCAGGGGTGAGAGGGTTTGGCTAGTTTTTTTTTTAGGGCTCAGGGCAGGTGGGGGGGGTGGTCGGGATAGTTTAGCTATTAGGAGTGGGGTAGTTTTGGGCCTCAGGACGGGTGGGGGTGTGCTGTATGACAGAATCACGCATGCCGTTTTCACATATGCCTTCACTAGGAGTGCTTTTACAATTAAATTTGTTGTAAAAGCATGCGTGGTAAAAGCATGTATGGAAATGACACGGTCGTGGTTCTGACTGCGTTGTTAAGGCATGCATTGTTCCGGTATGCGTGGTTCTGTCATACAACTTGTCAGTGCACGCTCTGATGGCAGCCCTGTGGACAGGGACGTAGGAGACATTACAGTTCTGGGGTGGGGAGACACGGACAGCCTTGGGGACTTTCAATTGACACTGCACAAACTGCCTGTGGTCTATGATTCACAGACTCTGGTAAATGTATACAATTGCGTAGTTTTGGAGTGAAATCAAAAGGCAGGCAGTGCAAGTATGTTTTATTGTTAGATACAGGTTATTTACATTAAGCAAAGAAATGAGGTAAAATGTGAAACAATATGTTTATGTTTACAAGGGTTCTGGGTGTTACAGGTTTTAATGGGATGTTTAGGGTTCAGGTGTGGATTAAGGAAGAGGGTAGTAAGGGTAGTAAAGGTGTTTTTAGCGTTTAAGGGAGGTAACGATAAAGGATAGTGGTAGCAAGTAGTGGTAGTAGAGGTTGTAAAGAGGTGTTTAGGGGTCACATGTAAATAGTGGTAAGGATTTTTTAAGTTTAACTGGGAAGGTAGAGGTAAGAGGTGGTAAGGGTGTTGGAAATTTGCCCTTCCTGCTTGGCCACCCGTAATTCTTTTTGTCTTATTCCTGAACATTTTTTTTTTTGCTGACTATAGAACTCTGTGCACTTTACCCCTGCTAACCAGTGGTAAAGAGTGTGTACTCTTGTTTGGCTTACTCTTGATTGGTATACTCTTGATTGGCTCATTTAACTTACCAATAAGTCCCTAATCTATGGTACAAAGTGTACGCAGGACTTGTAAGTTAAATGTCACCAGTGTCCCTCAGCACTCATTGTGCCAACCAGTACAGTGACAGAGTAAAGTATGTCTTCAGGCCTACCAAAGTAGTCTGGCTGTGCAGTTTTAAACCGCCAATTCAAAAATAAACCCTTTTTTCCGGTTAACCTTCCTTTTAAATATTAATGTTACCCCCAAGGGAGGCCTTACTAACTGAATAGTTGGGAGCATGGTATTCAAAAGTAGGATATGTGGAAGTTTAATATCCCACATGTCCCTATAGTGAAAAAGCATAAAGGCTATTTTAACTGTAGCAAGGATGGTTGCCTCCATAGGAAAATGTTGAAATACTTTATAACATATTGTAATGTTAATTTCAGATTGATACCATCTAGAGAGATATTTCAAGGACTGTTTTTAATAATTAAACAAAATCCAGTGTAATGGTAAAGATGTATTTTATCTAAGTTATCTTTTGCCTGTATATAGCCTCTGTAGTCTTTTTCTGTATGTATTAATGTCACCTGGCAGCTTGATGGCTCCCCTGCGTTGAGGTATAAACTACACCCAGGACATGGACCATGGGCCTTGGAATGGGAGGTGTTGTCCTCCCTTGACAGAAAGGACTGCAGGCTATTCCCAGACCCCTTTTACACTTCAAAGGGGCCTCCCCGGTCAAAGGCAGATGCAGCTCACACCTGGACCTGCCTCCTCTTCTGTCCTTCTAGTCAGCAAGGCACCAACTCCGTTGGGGGGGGTGGGGTAGAACCACCCTAGAACTGGTTGTGTGACCACCGGGGTGGGGCTGTGAGCATCTTCTTTGACTTTAGAGTGTCAAATCCTGCTTGAATGTAACATCCTGTCTGACAGGTTTGTTGGACTTTAACATACATTAATTGAGGAGCACTTGAAAGGAGGGACACAGAAGGCCTAGACACTTTGTGTGTATCCACTGTCTGTTTGCTGAAAGTACAGGTTTGAGTTCTATCTCTGAGTTTGTTGGCGGTCAAGAAACGTCACAAAACTGGATTTTGTTGTTAGATGTTGGAGGACATAGGATTACCATAGTACAGTCCACACCACACCCCTAGCCCTCAGAGTACAATTTTTGTGTGATCGAATACTTTGAACATCTGGAAAATGCCCAAAGTGCATAGGTTTAGCACCAGGAACCATATACCATTGATTAGTCTAACCAGTGGGTCATTCCCACCGATAGGCTTGTGCCAGGCAAACATGTGGCATCTCCAGGCACCTACTTCAGAACACTCTCAGGCCTGTGAAAGATCAGATGATGATTGAACTTACTTTCAGAGACCTGAGAAGAGCCCTAAAAGACTGGAACTACTCCCTCTCTTGTACCCAGAACAATGACGTGGACTCCAAAGGTGATAAGGCTGATCTCCTGTTCAAGTTAAAGGGAAACAACAAGCTCCAAGAGGCCTTTATTGCAACTGCCCAACTGGTTAGTGGCAAATGGACGTGGATTAAACTCTGCCTGCCACCCTATGTTTCACTAGGTGCCTACTCTGAGGTTCTGGGGGGCTTTAGAACTGTACTCCTATGGTGGATTTGGACTTGAAGGACTAAATCCAGAAGGTAAAATCTTTGACTGCAATGGACCTGGTTGGTTTATCTGTCCCACACTCCATCAGGGGCACATGGGTCCCAGGCTACTGTGACCATTGACTGTCATTAGCTCTTTGGGCTCCTTGGCACTATTTCTACTGAAAACTTAAAAAATTCATATCTCAGGTGCCCCTTATTGGATTTCTTGAATTTTGGTGTCATTTTGTTTGGTTTTAAGCGTTCAGGTAGAAGTAAAGGGAGGTTAGAATTTTTAAGGTTCAGGGACAGGGAGAGGTAAAGTTTGCCAAGGGGGTGTTTAGGTTCACTGGTGGAGACAGGTAAAAAGAGGTAAGGGAATTTTATGATTCTCTGATGGTTAGGATAAAGGGGGCCGAGGGGTTTCCAGAGCTCAGTCAGAGGTAAATGGAGGTCATTTTTTGAGGACTCCAGGGTGGGTCGTGATAAAGGGAGGTAGGGGGGTTTTAGGCTTCAGCGGTGGGTAGAAGTAAAGAGAAGTAAGCAGTTTTTAGGGTTAAGGGGTGTGTAGAGGTAAAGGTTTTTTGGGGGTTTCAGGGGTGGGTATAGGTAATAGGAGATAAGATTTTTTTTAAGGTTTACAGGAGGTAAGAGGTAAAGGGATGAGAAAGGGTTTAAATAAAAAGGTAGTAATTAGGTGGGTTACCCCAATAACAAAAAGAAATAGAACAGAAAAAATAACTACTTGGCCGAGCTGGATGGTAGCTAACAATGTCCTCCAGGTCAACAATGGATGTTAGCAGGGAGAGATTAACATGCTGGAGCAGGACGGCTAAGATCACACCTATACAGAAATACTGTAATTGACAGAAGGAATAAAAGAAGGAATAGACGTATTAGAAGTTAAAACTGTCAGGGAAGTTGGATTAAGCTCTGCCTCTCAATGAGAGTGCTTCCTCTACAGATGCATGAACACTCATTAGCGGGCATACTCCTTTCAAAATGTGCACGTGGTCTGGTCTCAGACGCACGAAGGTCTGGAAGGGCTGGGTTTGGACCTCAGGCCATCACCACCCCTAAGTTCTTCTCAATGATTCTTCCAAACGGAAATGTCAGTGACGGCGGACAACAGGACTGTGGTCAGAAGAATGTTCCAGCCCAAGGAAGCTGATGACTCAGAGATATCGCCCTGAGTCTGCCGTATCATGCTTTCTCTTACTATCATCACACACTCAATCTACTTCATTTTGGTTAATGCAACGCACTGATTAAGGAGGCCATCTGTGTCCCTCTGTCTCTCGTCCGTTGTCCTCACATCGAGCCACTCCCGTTCATGTATAGGGAGTGAAGGGAGTACATTTTTATACCTATTTCTTACTACTTTTCTACTCTAGGACTGCAACAATCTCTTCAGTTAAAAGCCGCAGAATGCCATTTTGTTAACTCACTTGTCACTATTACAAATGTTAGTAAGTTTACAAATGACACCACACACGTTTGAGAACAGTCATCACAGAGCACACATGCACAGATATCCCTACACAACCTGCCAGGTCTTCAGCCCCACTACCTCTCCTTTCCGTATTCCCTCTCGGTTAGTGCACACTGTCCCTTCATTCAGCTTTTACCGAGCTCTCTATTGCATACTCAGCTTTTTAGGGTTGAGCCTGCGTCGCATGCGCTTGCGCATGCGTTTCGCTAAGCGAGACGCTTTAGTAATTAAAAAGGGCTCGGAGCCCTGTCCACGTCACGTCGTTGTGGGCTTGCCTGATAGAATCTGCTTGATTCCATTAGTGGAAGGCATGCATACGTCATGCCTTTTCCGATGGATAGCCCTCCTCGAGCGCATCGACTAAGTACAGAAAACATGCGAGGCTCGCTGTGTTCTGTCCGGCTCGTGGACTACTTTTTCTCTATTTTCTCAGCGCGATCTCGCTTGGCAGAAGTCGAGCGCTTTACATAATATCGACCCTGTTACACAGTTAATTGCACTTTTTTCGGTTAGTACATTAATGCACTTTTGCCGATAGGTTTCATTACCAGTGAAAAGTCGGGTTTGGAGTTTACAACGCTATCAGCTCTAACACGAGCAAACGCGAGACCCGTTGCACTGCAAATGCTTGTTTCACACTATTTCGTCCACTTCTCAGAATCTGAATCTATCCCCCCTCATTATTTATCGCATCCCCATTACCCACGCTCATGGATTGTGCTTGCCTTCCTTCCCTCTTCTTACTGCGTCTGATCCCTCTCCTAGTGTGTTTTTTGATTTCTCGGAACCCCACTGTCATATCAGTTACCTACAAATCTCTGCACTCCATGAATAATCCTGATCTTTCCCACCTCGGGGCAGCCGGTAACCATGGCGCCCTGCTTAATCCCTTCTGCACCTGCCACCAACAGTGCCAACAAAAGCTTATCTGATGCCGCCAGGGAACTCGCCTGTGAGGAGCAGGTCTTGGTGTGTGAGGCAGGCGGGCCTGTGTGAGAACGTGGGCCTCCTGTGGGCCTGCGTGTGGCTGTGTACACGGAAGCAGGGACGGTGCGACGCTCCTGTACGTAGATCAAGAACCTGGGCCTATTATGTGAAGAATAAGGTGTAAGTGTGACTAACATTTGTCTGAGAGGATAAATGTCCTGTGTGCGAAAAGCATAAGCTCATATGTATCAAAAGCGAGGACCTTTTCATGAACAAAACGTGATTAACGTGGTGCGCAGACATTTTGTAATCAGAGCAAAAGTCTCCCACGCCTAACTAACGTCGGCAAGAAACATGACGCTGAGTGACACAGTGACCTGTGCGCAGGAGACATACGCCTGCGCCTGGGTAACACGCAGGGAAACCTAAACGGCGAGTCAGGAGTATGTGCCTAAGTGCAGATCCAGCGCACGGGTGTTTCTCACCCCCGAGAGCGAAAAAAAAACATTTTGCTGATACTTTGGATCCCTCTCATGTGCCCTGTCCAGCACCCACTAACATGCTAAATACTCAACTATGGCAAGCAGGGCTGGTCCTAGGACTTTTCGAGCCCTGGGCAGAGAGTGAATGTGTGAGTCCCCTCTAATTAGCATACAACGTAAAATCACAGAAAATTGCATCACCAGGAAGTGCCATCAATTCCCTATTGTTAAAGAGGCTTCCAAGAAGCAACTTTCTTGGTTCGGAATATCATTAAATCAATAAAAACATAAATAGTAACACTAACAAAATAAGTACACATCATTTACATTTCTATTAATTGGAAATACATTATATTAGTCACAGTAGATAGAAAGGCTTGGCCTAGGCCTCTTCAAAATGTATATCTTTAATTGTATGTTAACAGTTTGTTTCCAGATTGCATTAGGTATGCAAGTATGAATGTGGTATTTAAATAGCGCAAATTTAACATATAGGCTGCAATGTGCTGTTCAGGGTCAAAGGCAAAGACACAGTCAACACTTACTAGGAGGAGTAGATTGTGGATTGTACCCGTATCATGATGTACCTTTTTTGTTTTTTAAAGAGCTGAGTATTCAGCTGTTTGCTAAACTGAATCTGAGTTTGGGCTGTCCAGATGGATATGGGGATATCGTTCCAAATCATTGGTGCATTGATGGAAAAGGCCTTTTGCTTATTTATTTTCTTTTTAGCACTTCTTCTTTTGTCTGAAGATGTCCTTGCTGTGGGTGTGTGGAGAGCCAATGGTAATAGAAAGACTGTCCACCAAATAGACAGGGGTGTCAATCATGTTTATGTGGTACTGCTACAGTGCAAACCTAACTAAAGGGCAGAGGAGCACTGTACAGAGTCAATGACAAGCAAAAAGTCAAGAGGTGGCAGCTGGTTTGTGGATCGTTAAAGCATTGTGGTGGAACTGAAGATAATGCAGCTGGGTTTCAAGATGGTGAAGGCTGGCATGGGGAAAGTGTGGAGTTCGATCACCACTGCTCTTATGAGGGGTCTAATGAGTTAGATGGTTTCCCAGATACCCGGAGCAAGATAGGGTATGTGCAAGAAAGATATGAAAGCAAATAAAACTGTTGAAAATAGCTGGCCTTCTATTAAAAGCCTCATTCTAAACACAGTAAAACACCAAAAACCTACCATAATGCCATTATATGTAGGCTAAAAGGGTTTAACGTAATGTGCTGTCTTGCCTATCAATGCCCTCTGAAGCTTTTAAAATGTTCAGATTCTAATTATGAATACACTTATACGATTGCAGAGCACATTTCCTTTTATAAATTAGCATGATGCGGACTCAAACAGTTTTGAGGTACATCTCCTTCCTCTTGCATATGATGATTCTCCCAATTTTGCAGAACATCTGGAAAGCACATGCTCAAATGCAATTAGAAAAACACTAAGCCTAACTCAATAACCAGACCACTTTGTTGGGCCTCATACAGCTGGACTATGGTTGCAAGGCCTGGGGGAGTGAGGCCAGGCTTCTAGGGTTGCACCTGGTCAGTATGTCATTGCCATGGACTTTACTTTCAAGTCTATACCAGAGCAAAATAGCAAAAACCTTTTTTTAACCTGTCTTTATTGCATTTGTTCACAACATACATTACAATTATATACAGTAAGTCATTCTTTAATGAGCCACTCATATATTTAGTTATTTCACAGGTGTATTGGGATCTCACCCAGCACTGGCCCATAGCTAGGAGTCCTTGATGACAAGAAACAATCCCTAACTTCTAAAAATCAAGAAAAGGTTCCACCTTACCCATCTCTCCCTAGGGCTTCCCCCTCAGTATGGAAGCCAACTTTCCATTATTACATAGCAGGATATTTAACTATGCTTCTGATTTTATCAAGAACATGTTTATATGGAGGCTACCAATAACTCACTGAGTTCATTTTGGAGTTTTCAGCCAATTACACCATTTCTTAAATTAGAATCTTATTCTCCTTAACAGATAATCGTGTTATACTGGGAAAGTTATGCACCTTGAAACAAGCAGTCCTGTGTTGCAATGTTGGTTCTCCTACTTGACCAAATTGCTTGATCTTGGACAAATCATGTTCTTCCAGGACCCTTACCTTGTTGTCTGCCTGCCATTATCTCAATGCCTGACTGGACATTATCTTGAAGTAAAGATTTAAGGGTGAGTGCAGGGCTATTTCATTCTCAAATTTCTCTCCCTTTGGCACCCCTAGAGGTAAACATTTTAATAAGGTGGTTGTGTAGGTTACTTATTGTGATACAAGTTCTACCTCCCAGTTACCATGTTAACAAATGCTGCCCCCCTCGCAACTCTGCACAGCGGTTGTTCCCAGAGCTAGTGTTGGGGCATCCTTCTGGGCTGGGCTGCTCCAGGCTTCCCAGAAAGATGTGTGTTTTACATTGCCTATTGATTAGCCTGCTTGCCTTCATCAGTCTCTTGGCAAGGAAAACAAAAGTTGGACATTTGGTATCCCTCAGGAGTTTGCTACAGGATGCAGGATAAACATCTAAAATGAAGAGCACTCCTGCACCCTTCTTTGGTAGGCTTCCTAGCACTAGACCATGGCCGTGGGGTCCAGGGGAAAGGATCTCTCTCCTGGCCCCCGTAGCACTGGATCATGGCTGCAAGACCCAGGAGCTTGGTGTGGCAATGGTGCCAGAGACCCGGGTGAAAGACGGTAACAGGGCCTCTCTCATCCCAACCTGTGGTAGGGCATAAATTACATCCATAATTTGTGTAAATTGGGCCCATAACACCTGCTGCACTATTGTTAGCTATGCCCCTAGGAAGGGCTCATCCCCTGGGTCTCACAGCCATGGCATTGTGACGCAAGCCTCTCATACCCTCACATCCCCCTCTAGGCCTTGCAGCAGAGAATCATGGCTGCGATCCCAAGAGAATGCAGCCTGTGGTTTATCAATGGTGCAATGAGCCATGACTGACTGGATAGTAAAACAGAGCCATAATCTAGGTACAATGGACCCCTAACCCCACAAGGCCATGGTCCTACTGCACTTGCTACATTATTGATAGCTATGCCCTTCAGAGGGGCCTGGCCATTGCAACCATGGACCAGTGCTGCAAGCTCCATGATAGCAGGCTCCCTTTCTTGGAGATGTCAGCACTGGACCATGGCTGTAAGGCCTAGGGGAGATGGGCCTTTCCTAGGCTTTGCAGCCCTGGATCATGGCCGTGCTGTGCATGGGAGAAGGGACCAATGACATAATAATGTAGCCACAGGCCAAGATGCAAAAAAAGACGCCGCCCGTAAAACACAGCCATAATTTGAGTGCATTGCGTCCCTAACATCCATGAGTCCTGCTTCGACTGCCCTTGTTGCACTACTGATATCTTGGAGAAAGAGGCCACACTGTGGTCCTCACAGCCATAGTTTAGTGCTGCTAAACCCACGGGGAGAGGGAGGGTGCATCCTCACATGATTGTCTAACCATGGATGCGGGGTCCAGGGCAGAGAATGCCTCTCCCGGGCCTCACAGCTCTGGAACATGACTGTGTGGCCCATGAAAGAGGGGCAAGTAGGACAGCAATGGTGCAATGGGCCCTGGTGAAAATTAAGTGTCTCCTTACACTCATCCACTAGCTGCACAGTATAATACAGCAATAATTGGGAAGACTGGGAATTAAGTACTCTGGACCTAGTGCCACTGCACCTGATGCACTACGGATGTCTATGCCCCTGACTGTGCCCCACATCACAGGGCCAGAATACCTGAAGAACCGCATACTCTTTGACCAACTAACCACACACCTACCCCTCTGCCTCACTCCCACAAGTTCCCCGAATCTGCAAAAGCAAAACTAGAGGTCATTCATTCTCCTACATCGCACCCAAAACATGCACCAACCTCCATCAAAAACATCAGAGCCTCTTCTTCACTTCTTGAGTTCCACAAGAAGCTGAAACCCATTAAGGGAGGGAGCCCACCACCCACAGTCCTTGCAGCATTGAACCATGGCTATGAGGCCCTTGGGAGAGAGGCCCTCCCCAAGGGCTTGCAGTGCTCCATCATGGATATGAGGTGTAGGGTAGGGGGCCTCCACTCCCATAGGCCTCGCAACCATGAGCTTGTGCTGGGATGCCCAGATGAGGATACCCAGAATATGGAAGCCCTCTTTCATGGGCCTTGCAACAATGATATAGCACTGGACCATCTCACTATGATCCAAAGCTGCGAGGCGCAGTGAGAGGTGGTCCCATCCCCTGGGCCTCACAGCTGTGGTCTAGTGCTGCAAGGCCCATGGGATCTGGCCCACTGCCCTAAGCCTCAAATCCATGGTCTGGTGCTGCAGGGCCCAGGGCAGGAGAGTCTCCTTTATTGGACCTCAAAGTCATGGTTCCCAGCCATTGCTGCAAGATAGGGGGGACAATATTTTATCAATTCACAGGACAATTTGAGAATTTGGAGACACCTGCACCTTTGGTACACATTGTGTGTGCAGAGACATCAGAAGATGTTTGTTGGAGAGCAGAGGAACTATGAGACATAGAGAAGAATTTGGGGGTTTCATCTAAATTCCCCCTTTAAAGCAGGCCATAATAAAGATAACTCAACTGGAGATTACGTTTATCAAGTGTGAGTACCCACTGGCACAGGACCTGGGGCAGTAAGTATGTTTCAGCTATGGAACTAAAATATTTGACATCTAATCTCAGCTTTATGGTGGAAAAAAACACTGTGTTCTAAAGCTGGGCAGGGCTCATAACAGATTGACAATTCCCTGGAAGGGGCAGCCCATCAACTTTCCATCAGAATCACTTAGATCCCAGTCATGGTCTAGTGGACTAGCTGCGAATGTGGAACCAGGAGACACAGCTTTAAATCCAGGCCTCCCATTTGGCCATATTGTGTGCTCTTGGGCAATCACTTTTCTGAACTTATTGCTCTGCTGCTCCCTTTTTAACTAGATTGGGAGTATTTTGTTTCAATGTAAAAACGGCTACTGTGATTTTAAAAAACTGGACTGAATATTACCTTAGAGGAGAGAGGTGCCCAGTCACATGTTATAGTCCCCTAAAAGGAGTACAGTGGTAAATACATAGCCTTTGTACCAAGCAGCAGTGCCTTGCACTCATGGGTCTACTATTTTAACCAACTGATTGATCCTGGGCAAATGATGCTCTCACTGTGCCTTGTCCATTAATCTGACAATCTGGCAGCAGTTTGAAACAGACTTAGTGTAAGAAATAGGCGTGCTCCCTGAGCAGGTCCTGATCATGGATAGGAGGTGGCGTTAGGGCACAGCCGCCATTTTAGAACTCAGGAACCAGGTTCAAGTCTCAGCGTCACAACAATATCCTGTGATACTGGCCAAATCACTTTATGTCCCTGGGCCAATAGAATTATGCAATTCTGTTGCAACAGCGTTTTTCGCATAGTTAAGGATTCGCCGCATTTGCCACGTAATCCATCATCTGCTGTATAATTTGCAGATTTTAACAAAAAATGTGGTTTTTAGATCAAACCTTTTTCAAGACAGCATTAACATGTAAAAATGACAAGCTAAAGAACTGATACTATCTCAAAATTTGTTGCATTAGTCTGCATACTTTTCATTTTCTTGCTGCATAATTTAGTAAACCCTGCTGCATAATATTGTCCTCCTTTGCTGCATAACTCCAGTAGCCCTTGAAATATGTCCTTGTATAATGCAACCGGTGCTCATGTAAAGCGCTCCAATACCTTCAGGTCGAGTTTGCACAACATAAAACTGCAAAAAAATGTAAAAAAGGGCTTCACTACCTCACACAAGGCTGTTTGCATTTTAATAACTGAAGGTTCTCTTGAACCTGCATGGTACAGGGCCTCTCGGCCCTGCTTGCCGCTAACAGGCATCACTTTCACCCATTCTAAAGGGCTGAAATCTTGAGTGTTGGCAATCCTTTTGAAGAGTTAATAGTGCTGGGAGCACCACAATTGGCATCACGTGGTGTCTTTGAGTGGGCAGGATTAAACAAACATTTGCAATGCAATGTGTCTCACGTTTACTTGAATTAAAGCTATTAGTGTTGTAAACTCCTAACCTGACTTTTCTTGCCACATAAACTGAAAAGTAAAACAGTTTCACATAAGGGAGCTGACGGCCTCCATGAGTGCAAATCAAACACACAAAAGGAAAACAGAAGTTCGCCCGCAGTGAAACGTATCGGCAAAAGTGCAATTATCCATGTAACCGGCAAAAAGTGCAAATATCCAAGTAACAGGGTTGTTGTCATGCAAAGCGCTCCACTACTGCCTAGCGAGATCAAGCTGCCTACAAAATAAGGAGAAAAAATAGTGCAGAAACCACACGGAAAACATGGAGCCTCGTTTGTTTTCAGTAGTTGGCCGGTGCACTCGAGGCGGGCTAAACACCGGAGAAGGCATGACGTATGCCTGGCTTTCACAAATTAAATCAAGCTAATTTTAAAAGGCAAGCCCACAAACCAACCAAACTGATGGGCTTGACCTGGGCGTGGGTACAAGCTCATAGAGAGATTACACCAGGGACAGAGCACTTTGCGCTCTACCCTAAAAAGCAAGCATTTGGAATGCAACGGGTCTTGCATTTGCTCGAGCCAAAGCTATTAGCATTGTAAACTCCTAACCGGACTTTTCTTGCCACATAAATTGAAAGGAAAAAAAATGTAAAACCCAGCGTGATCGTGCTACATGGAAAATAAAGATAAAGTAGTACAGAAACCAGGATGAAAACATGGAGCCTCGTATGTTTTCAGAAGTTGGGCGGTGCGCCAGAGGAGGGTTAAGCACCGGAATAGGCATCACGTATGCATGCCTTTCACTAATGAAATCAAGCAGATTTTAAAAGGCAGGCCCATGAACCAGGCGTGACATGGGCATGGTTAAAAGAGAGATTACAACAGGGACAGAGCGCTTGTGTGCTCAACCCTAAAAATTGACAGCCAAACCTGCTGAATGCGTATGGGCCTCGCAGCTGTGTTGGGGCTGCGAAGCCCAAGTGAGAAGGGACCCCTCCCCAGGGCCTAGCTGCTGTAGAATCCTCATGCTGCGAGGACCAGGGGAGGAGCACCCCTAACCCCCACCCACCATTCCTTGCATCGCTACACATGTCTGTGAGGCCCAAGAGAAAGGCGCACCTCCCTTAGACCTCGCAGTGCAGTGCTCCAACACAGGTGCGAGGCCCAGGACAAGGGGAACACTGGTGCAAGACCCCATGTTGGTGGGCTGAGCGTGGGGCCCTGGGCAGCTGTCCATGCTGCCCATGCCTAGCGCCAGCCCTGACAGCAAGGTCACAGACTTAAAAGAGGACTGGTGAATGGTTCAAGTGGTGAAATGTGCATACTGTGGAAGATTAGGGAGCACACTTCTAAGAAATTCAGAGTAAGATGTGTTGTAAGGGATGTTTGGTTTAGTAGGTGAGCGCTGCATTTAATTTCAGAACCAACAGTGATGCATTTTGTCTGGAATTTAATGCACAGGATATAGTCCAACTACAGTCCACCTCCCTTAAACCGCACTGCTTCAAAGCGCACCCAAACTCGGGATTGAGCACAGTAGGGACATCCTGGCAAAGGCTGCAGGAGCTTTTCCAGTGGTGAGGTGCTTGGGAGCATGTGAAAGCCAGTGTGCTTGTGTTCAGGGCCAGAATCAACTGAGGAGGGACACAGTGACTCCTTTAAATTTGCTAGCCAAGAGTCAAGCGACCGCCCCATCTTCCTTGACCCGTAGCCCCTTCTTTCCCTTATCAACACCCAAAATAATGATTTGCTTTTACCTTTTTTTGCTTGCCCCTCCCTCTCACCCCTACTCTTTGGCCCTCCAGCCTGGCTTCGGCATATCCCCTAGCTGTCACTATGCAATGAGCCCTCGGCGACTGGGGTGCTGGCAGTTTTCCTTGTTGTGGTATTGAGGGGTACTTTGAAGAAAGGGGGCGGCGGATCTTTTTGGTATTCTCATTCGTGATGCACGATGCGCTCTATTACCAGGAGAACTGGTGAGTCCATTCAGAAGCAAAATGCAGAAGCCAAGATTTTGGTCTTCCCTGGTATTGAGATTTGCACCGTAATAAGAGTCTGATGTTTTCCTACTGAAAAGGTGGCTGCTTTTAAGATATTAATCACGCTCTCAGTGAGGGAAAGGCTTGTCTTACCCTGGCTCAGTTTTGATTGGGCAGCTGAAATTCACTCATTCTTCCAATTGGCCGCCCCTTTTCCAAATCAACTACAAAAACAGTGTCAGGTCGGAAAGCAAAGCTGAAACGTGCCCTCAGACTGGTTTGAGTCTGGTCTTATTAGGAATATTACATTTTTAGAACTGTATCACATCCTGGTGGCTCTCCAAGTATGGACCAACTACTTCCGTAATTGGTCTGTGCTGTTTTTGTCATAAAGTATGCTCGTTGTGGAGTTCATTAATTAACAGCTTGCTAAATATAGGATGGTGCTAAGACTACCGATGGTTGAGCATTCTCATTTGCCTGAAGAATAATTTACTGTTTAAAGCTAAGCATTTACCTGGTGCAATGAATAATGCTGCAGATTCTTTGCCTCATTTTAAGATTTTAACCAGTTTTACCTGGGAGCAGCAACAGTAGCCACTCCATTCCCCAAACATCTTTGAAAACATGGCGCTTAGTATTGCCAGACTGCATCTCAGCAGGTCAGGCTCCAAAGACCAAGGAAGACTATGAAGGGGTGACAGAACCCCTTTCAAAGGACCATAGGGCTTGCAGTGGATACTGGACCCAGATGTGTTGGTTGAGGCCTTTTTACTTCTGATATCCTGGGGCCCAACCTACTATGAATCCTGGGTAACTGGTCCAACTATCCCTTCTGCACTTGATTCTCAGTGGTATCTATGGACAGGGAGTCAATGCCCCCTCATTTCTCCCCCAGGGGGGTTAGGGAGTTAGTGCAAATACAGATTAGTGAACATGACTCACAACTCTCAAAAGGAGTACAGCAGTATCAATAAATCAATGTCCAGTCAAATACTTATTTTTATAGCAAAAAGACTATTTTCTTTCTACCTCTAAAACCTCAATGACCCACACAATACACGATAATAGGCCCCACCGCGTTAAACATTGATCACTGTATATACATTTGAGGAACCCATTCATTCCCTCCCCACACCCCCATAAGTAGCCCACCCGCTGTCAGCACTAGGCCCACCCTTACGCTAGCCAAGATCAGTGTAACACATGCAATCCAGGGCACACCCCGGGGTGACAGTAGCAGCACAATGTATATCAAAGTAAGCCGCACTCCCACCTAGACCCACGGCTTCTGCTGCGCTAGTAAAATGTGATGTCAATCTTATGAACTCCTTGGCACAGCTCGAGTTCCCAGCAATACCACAGTGTTGCCCCAGCACTCACTCGTTCTTGCTCAGACTCACTCTCTCACATCCACCCCGCACCTAAGCGGAGGTCTGGGTATCAGTTGCTGCTGGTACGCATGCACACACTTGTACGCACTTGCTTCCGGCACCCTACTGCAATGCCCTGGTAACTGGCAAGTGGATGCCCATACATTTGCACACCCTCTAAGTCCAAACCCGCCCTCCACCTGTCAACCATCCTTCAGGTAATCTCGCCCCACCCCAACCCCAAAGCTTACAGTAACTTTTCCCTGGGCACCCAACTGCTCGCTGCTAAGTCACAACACTCCTGGTGTCAGGGTCAAGGTGGGTGACTGGAAAGACAACAACTAAATAGCAAGGAGGAGACATTCAGGTTCCCAATAGGAGGTTCACTCAGAAGTATGCAAAACACAAGGGGGTGCTCACCGGGGCCAACCGTTAGACTCGGAGGCACCCAGCCTTGCCAGACCAATCAGCGTTACCAAATAGTAACCATCTTCAGCACCTCTGGAATGGAGAGGCACCCTCATGGTGTGTTGACTCGGCCCACCCTCAACACTTCAGGCTGCACAAGTTACCAGGTCCATGTCTTCGGATTGAAGACACCCTGTCTGGTGACTGTGAACTTCCAGTGGCCCAAGGCAGGTTCGATCCCACGTAGAAAGTGCTCTGTGTCGTACCCTCGATGACTGAGGGATCCCGGATGGTACCAACTCCTAGCCTCATAACCCCCTCGAGAGGAGGCACCAGTATGGGGTATGATGACTTGAACCACACCAGACCTTCCAGTTCCACCTCGGACTTGGCTTCTGTACCCCTCTGGGTTGAGGTACTGTGCCCAGTATACTATGACCTTAACAATATTGGACTCTCTGGACGAACATACTAGAAGCAAGTTTTGTCGTGCAATACTAGGCCACGTAAAGCACTACATGTGTTGTACCCATTCCTCCGCAGGTTCCGACCTATGAATGGGCACAGCACACAATGAGCAGGTAGCCGAGGGTCACATGAGATAAATGCTCCCACCTGACCTCAACAAGCCCCCAGCAGGGTCCTGCAACACTGATCTGTTCACTTCACAAGCCATCTAGGGATACTGTGTCCTCACAATGAAGTACAACACACCAGTAGCATGAGCAGTACGTTGCTACCCCACACCTGGTGCACCGGGGCTACAGACTTAGAGGTCCACAAGCACACCACTCCTGCCAGGTGGAGTCTGGCATGATCTACTCACAAACAGAGGGCACCGCTCTCCAGATATTACTGATCACAGTGTAGGTCCCTTTCAGGGGGTCTTTGATGTCCCTGAGACCTCTGCAGAGAACAGGGGGCAGCCAACCTGCCCTTGGACAGCCACTTCAGGATGCCCCTCTGCAGCAGGCAATCAGCCTCAGGCCAGTCGCTAGTCGGGAAAGATGAGCAGATCCCCCTCCTTGGACAGTTATCCTCCTGGGCACCCAGATTCCTCTGACAGTGTGCCCAACGCAGTCCAGCCCCATGGGGCCCACGTATCCGTTGGTGGTACTCCAAGTTGCAGATTTTGAGTACCCCTACTTACACTAAGTAAAACCTTTGAAGTGGGGGATGATTCGAAGGGAATTCCTTTGAACCACAGATGTCTCCTCTAAATTTCCTCCATGTCTGCCTTGGGGTCCTGAAAAGTAGATCTTTATCTTTATGTGTGCCAGGCTCTGCTCCGGGAGGCCAAGTATTGCAACCTCTCCCCCATCTATCTCCCCAGGCCCAAAATGACAGGGATCTGTCATTCTGGATGCCTGAGTTTTACAGCAGTCATCTGGGAAATGTGCTCTTCCCAGAATTCCTGGAATGAAGGCTAGTTTACGGGGCACCAGAACCAGTCCCAATGCGTATAAATGGCTACTTCTTAGAAGTGGCACTTCCTGGCCAAGGGTAACAAAGCTACCATTACCAAAGGCTCTGATTTGTCATCCTGAGTCCAACGATACCAAACAGCATGAGGCTGCTCCCCTGTAATCCCTTATAGCAACCGGACCTAATTGTAGTCTTGGTGTCCCATATCACTGTATGTGTAGAGCAGCTCTGAGCGGCAGCGTGAACACGAGTGGGTGTTTGACACTTCCCAGGCACTTGTGCCCTAGCGCATGCACCAACCTGCCAAAGCAGGTGACACTTTGGTTACAGCCACCACCAGGGTGGTCAAGCACCTCGGTCGGCCTAAGCCCTCATGCTCCGTTCCTATCATGAATGCTTGTGTGTAATTATGTGTGCCATTGTCACCTCGGCCATGTGCGTATCCACAGAGGAACCACCCCACCTGGTCGTAGACATGGACGCCCGGGTTCGAGAGTCCAACCCCCATCCATACCTGGCCCGGCCCAGGTACTCAAACCAGCACACGAGTGACAGTTTCTAACTCGTATAGATGGTGTAGGCACTTTCATCCTGCATTGGCAGAGGGAAAGTGCTTTGAGATGCTAGGCTCTTGAATCGTATGGTGCCCAGCTGCAGTTAGGCACCTTCTGGGCTACTGCGCCAGCACACTACATGGGAGGTCTCCAGCACGTGGGTTGCTGGTATAGGCCACCTGAGCCGGGCCCATAATGTACCAGGCCCGCAGGCCTCAGGCACACTCTGGGTCCAACCATAGCTGGTCTCGCACATGCAGGCAAGCGCGGTCTCCCCACTAGGGGAGCACCTGCATCTGCATCTCCATCCTCCACACAGGAGGGCAATGCTGGTGGCCCATGGGCACATATCAGGGAACCAGCTTCCAACCTTGGGATCCAGCCAGCTCCCTTTCAGTAGGGGTTCCCACCCTGGGAGGTTCACCCCTACCCTGGTCACATCCTTCAGGAGGTACCCATCCAGCTGCACACCTACCATAGACCCCCCTACTGGGGCCCTCCAGGGATGGTCTAGAACCCACTCAGGTCTAGTCTCCCTCCTGCATTTCTCAGATGTGGCCAACTAAGTTGCCAAAGGGGACCATACAGGCACGAGAATTCCCCTTGGCAACCAGGGCCGCAAACTCCAAGTCCTCCCCAGGTATCTAATACACCCATGAGCATAGGGCCAGGCGCTCCAGCCACATCCCTCCCGGCTGCCAGACAATGGGGAAGTGTCCAGAGTCCTTAGGCCCGGCACAGGGAGACAGCATAGGCTGGGAGGAAAAAGCAAAAAAAAATCAGGATATTTCGCTAAAGAGAGCCCTGTCCAACACACCATGTACCATTACAAGCACACTTGCACTCATTGTATGAAAACAGCACGCTCACTAACCAATACTAGTAACTCCATGTATTGTCACCACAGGCACACATATATTCGCACACACATTCTCTATGCGCACACTGCTCAGTACTCTAGCCTTTCTGTATTGTCCCATGGTGTGCCACTCTAGCACACATGCTGCTAGCACACACATTCACCACACAACACTCTCTCTACCCTTCATGTACTGTACATCTCGCAGGTACACATACACCCAGTACATGCACTCACAGATTACACAGCACTACAACTCTCATGTAATGTACTCCTCCGAGGTATACATACACCCAGTGCATGCACTCACAACACACGTACTGCACAGCACTGCTCTATCCCTGTACTGTACTCTTCCCAGGCACACTTACATCCAGTGCAGAGTCACCACTCCTGCGCAGCACTTTACATCTAACTGATGGAAGCCAAAAGTGAGTTAGGCAAACAGCAGCAGAAAATAAAAACTTGTAAAAAAGGTGAGTAAGCTGGTAGGCCTCACTCCGGTGACACAGGTTAAAAAGGACCTGTTCAATTCTATATGGTATGCTGCCATCACCACTCTTGTGCTGCTTAACACCTGGTGAAGGCAGTAGGCTTCCACCACTATGAGGGTGGCACTTTAGGCACCCCTACCTGTCCAACAAGACAGCAATCCGTGAGATAGGCCCATGTTATGGCACACATGCATGATCCCTATTTGCCTATGACAACAAAAATCAGCATTAGGGATCCAGGCAACACTACAGTTGGGAACTCAGGGCAGGGGTACACACCTATTACCATGGAGAGGACTTTTCCTTCCCAACACAGGTATTTTAGCATTATTTGAGTTTGTTACAAGGGGCCACAGGTGCTGAGTGTTCACTCAAGTAAGGGTCAACTTCCTCATACATCTGTGGGACAAGGTTTGTCAGATTAAACATTTCTGCTTTGGCCTTCTTTGCTAAGGTGGTTGGGGCACAGGGTTACAACAACTCTTTCCACATAAGGAAGGCATAAAGGAGTCGTGAGAGGCTTCAGGGCAGCAAGTGTGAAATCAGGAGGCCCATAGCCATGAACAGGTCAGTTTACCATTTAAGATGGTAAACTGCCTCTAAAGCGTCTGCGTCTCTGCACGCAAGATGGCTTCTTTAAATGCACTCTTCTGGCTGGCCTTTTATGGGGTATTTAGAGTAGGCAAATGAGGTCCAGCTTCATGTCCGGCCTGGGAGTTGAACCTGGCTGATTTTAGCTGGCTTGGTAATTCAGTACACCAATGCCGCCCCTTCTGAAAAACTGACCAACTTGGGAAGAGTGCTCATTCAGTCCTTGGGAAAGCGGCAGGTCACTAGAGTTTTCCAGTGACAGCATTAGCAGATGATATCATTCTGCAACCAGTGTGCCAGGCCAATCGCTTTTTGTCAATTTAACAGAGCCCCCGTCTCTCAACTCCAGTTTGGCAAAGTGTTAGGTACCGGGGTTTGGCTGTTCTGCTGTCTGCTCACACTGAGATTAAGTGCGCTAGCCCAACGTGAATCTGGCTGATGATGAATCATGACACTCCTTGGGGTGTGTGAGGGCTCTTGCTCCTGAAAGGGGCTACCCCCATGTGGGGTTCTGACCTGCACGCAGTGCTTTTGGTTTTTGTAGCAACTGCATACTTACCTTTAGTTACTGCCCAGCTCTAGCCAGTTATCAGACATCATTCTGGAAGACCTTGAACCAGTCTTTAGCCCACCAGATCAAATTGTTTAATATGGTGGCCTTGTTACCCAATACACATGAGATACCAGACATCTCCTTCCATAGTAGACAGTTGGTATTGAGCCCTTTGGCAATAGACAAAATAAGTATACTGAGACACTGGTACTCTCTTAACCCACCAAAGAATGAGGAGTGTCTTATAAAAATATACAAAAGGGTGTCATATGAACAAATTCTATGCAGACTACAAGGCAGGATGCCCCTATTCCTCGATATGTGGTCACATTTCCTTGATACAGGGGACGATGACTGAGTAAGCATGGGAACAGACAGCCTACCCACTACAATTGTTTACAATACCAATTCTGCCCAATCCTCACTCACTCCAATGTAAGACCTAAGGAATGGCACCTACAGATCCCCGAAAAGCTGGGACAGCAGACCAGTAATTTCTAGAACCAGTGGAAAATAGTGGGAGCTACCAGTACAAGAGACACACTTGACGGATACAGTGATGTCATGATTCTAAGAGTGAACACTGAACCTGTCATCTGACCAGTCTTACCCACACAGGGAAGGAAAAACCCACAGCATCACATTTTCTATTCATTTGTGATTTATTATATGTTTAAGTGTTGATACACCTCGGTTCACAGTAAGGAACCAACAGGGACTCTACCAGTATTGGTGGGTGGGGGGGGGGGACACTCACACCGTCCTGAAGATAATGTGACATCACTGCCGGAGTATCAGACAGTTTTGGTCACTTGTCTCTCCCCCTATTACCACCCCTCGACAAATGTTACACATTTAATTTCATTCAATGCTACCCTGTTCTTGGTATTACAACGAACAGAGGTACAATGTGGATTGGCAGCTTGGATGATCTATCATTGATATTTTGATTCTGATACCACTGTAGCATGATGTTGTGGATTGCCTCAGACTTTTGGAGGTAAAATGTAAAACTTTAGTAAGGAATTGCAACACAAAAAGAATATGGACAGCAGTCTCACAATAACTTTATGTGGATGCATACGTATGAGGGTACCACATGAAGTAGCAAAGCAGCATGTGCCTCTCTTTCACGTGATATGTGTCAGGGAATTTAAAGGAGACAGAAAAATGGGGGCTGCCAACTTTCAGCTTTTGATGGTGGAAAAAGTGACAGAAGTTACATTTGAAAAATAGAATGAGTGAATGATGGGGATAGTGTATTGGACAATTCAACCCAGCGCCCTCCTCCAAAAAACGGTTTGGATAATCAATTCAAATTAACTAAAACGAATAAGATTGACAGGTTTAGTAGTCTTTGCCATGATCTGGGCTCATGAAAAGGAGTTAAAATTGAAACACAAAAACTCAGAAATGTGGACCTTTCTTTTGAACCAAAGCTGAATTTCTAAAGGACCATTCCCAAACTGCACACGCTCTGAAAAGCCTTGCCACCCTTACAAATGGATTACTGAGTAGAGGGTTTCCAGTTCCATCGAAATAGTGCCACTGAGCTACTGCAACTAAGTATAAACAGGCCTCTGGAAAAAACTAAGATCACGAACGATGCATGTAAACTGACTACACCCCTCCTCATCAAAAGCCAGAACCACATACATCCTCCAGCCTACACCAATTCCCCGCAGTACCTAGACAGCCGTAAGTTCAAGATCTTGAGTACCATACAAAGGACATTCTGGATTAGGGAACTGAGCTACATTCAGAAGAGTCCTCCTCATTATATGCAAGCAAGAACCCTCACATCCACGAATATTTCAACATAAATACAGATGATTAAATCATGGGGGCTGGGCCATGGTCGTACAACGTCCACATCTATGGGACACCTTCAGACCAGATTTGAGAGCCCAAACCAACTATCACATCTTTAATAGAATGCTTTTACTTTATGTAAACATCCAAACAAATGCTGGAAGACAGAAGTTGCCACACTCTGTCAAGACAATCCACACAATACACTCCCCCAAGCTGTCACCCTACGGCCTGCCTCTAGCTTGCAATCTCACCACCACTGTGAAATGAGACATATTCAACAACTTCACTTCTACTCTTGCTGGACAATCTACTATCCCTATCCATGCTACCCACACTAGATGCTTGTTGTTTGTGCAATCACAAAGAGAGCAATACATTAACCAAAAGACAACATATTTTACCCAACATCAAATTTCACTAAAAAAAATAAAAGCAGCAGACAGATCTCTACAAGAAGCACACTAATCAATGTAGATGCCCTTTTACTCATGGCTGTAACCTAGAAGTTAGCACAATACACAAGCAGTTTAAGCAGGAACAAAATCACCTGGGCTATCTTGTTATGGTCAAAACGGTGACCTATGGATTACACACAGATCTCTCAGGCAGGTGCACAGCACACTGACCTATCTCCCAAGTATGTCAGTAAAGGCAGCATGCATCCTAAACATACATTTGACCCGACAGCACACGAGTAGATACAAACAAACATCAGCTAAACTGCATCAGTAGTAAAACAACTTGTGAATCGTACCCCAAACAAACCGATGACCAAAACAGTTTATAAACCGTACCCCAAACAAACCACTAATGGGGACAGAGTATACGGAAACTGAATTTTCTGAGAATATTTACATAAATCACAGACATCTCTCTGGTTTCAGTGGCTAGCATAAATCACTAACTTTCACACAAAGGCAAGGAATAGACAACTGCGTCGAAACTCCAGGAAACAGCAGTAACTGGATAATTACACTACCACCTGCCAAGATGACCTTCGTTCCCTTCACAGCACAAACGCCGTCTCCCTGGACGAACACATCACTGGGGGGGTGCATTCCGTTTAATTAAGCTTCTAAAATGTCATTGTGTAAACGTTTACGCATTAAACTGGCAGTATCTGTACCTATGATTATTTCTTTTTGTCACAGCTATTTAACAAATTAAATACATGTGGACAGTTTGAAAAAGCTTTTTCAAGCAACGATAACGAATATTTCACCATCTATATATTTGTTATAGGAATCCTTGTTTCTGTATTTTTTTATATACTGTTTTGAAGTTCAAATAATCGAAATGCTTTGGCCTGGAGTGCCCGCTTTTAGTAATTTAGCTGTGAGGGTCCCTGGATTCCAATGATGATTCAGAGAGGGTCCGCGGATACCAGTAATGATTAAATGGGCAGAGAGAGACCACAGCCCCGGGGAGTCAGAGCCCACAAGGGAGTCTGAAAGAATGACAGCCCCGGGGCAGCAAGAGTCCACAGCCAGTGACTGTCCACAAGCAGTGACGGCGCTTGGGTAGTGCGAGTCCGCAGGCAGCAGCAAAATACAAGCAGCATTGTCAGTAGGAGTCCGCAGTCAGCCAGATACCGAACACGGCAAGAACCCACAGGAGCACATGGGGAGAGAGAGCCCAGAGCATGTGCATTTATCTATCCCTGATCGAGGTAGAGGACTTGGTGGTTCATCTAGATATAAAAACAGTCTGTAGTCTGACAGGTGCCCTTCTCTCCCAGATGGTCCCGTGAAAAGTGGTATAAGAAGATCCGAGAAGAGGTCCTAAGGAACAATGCCGAAGTACCCCTTGCAGTCACCCCTTCGCTGTTCCATCCTCCACTTTAGGCTTCCTGTGTTGCCTCAATTCCTCTCTTTCAATTGCCTCTTTCAGTCACCGTGCCTTTCTCCTTTCCTTGTCCCTTCTACTAATAACCATTATTGTCTTCTGAGACTCGTCCCTCTTCTTCTGCCTATTTTAGTCACCTCCAAACTGTTCTCCTGTTTCATTGTCTCTTCAAGCCACGTTTACTATCTTTTTCCCTTACATTTCCCAGAATGTGTCTCCTTTGCCCTCTGCGTCTTCCAGCTATCCATGTCACTTCTCCCCTTGCCTGTTCCAGTCACACCATATCTCACCACCCCACTCACCTTACCTCCTACAGTCACCCACTCTCACCCAGCCACAGCTCCATCACACCCCAACCCTTCTCCCTTTACCACTCGATCTTCAGCACACTGTACTGTTCTCTCCCTATTCCCTTCCTAAACACCGTCTCGTTTCCTCCCCATAATAACTTTGTCACACCTCAACTTTTCCACCTTTACTGCTCAAGTATCCCTCACAACTTCCCAACTTAGCTCTTTCAGCCCCTCTACTGTTTTGCCTTTACTGTCTTTACCACTCCTCTTCTCCCTCGTCCTGTTTTTCAACCCTCGTCTACCCTTCCCTTACCTCACAGTCATGTCGCCTCTCCCTTCCTCCTCCTACTTAATGCATTCACCCTCGGTCCCTCTTTCCAAGCCGCCTGGACATCTCGTCTCACATCTGCACTCACTTCAAACCTCGCATGCGCTAGAGACCCCTCCCACCAGGCCTCCTCTGTCCAGACGCTTGAGGACTCTGATGAGAGCTGGCATGGTGTGAGGAGTGTGGGCGGGAGTGAGTGTGGGAGCAGAGGAAAACAATGTTAGCTCTTCTTGCCTCTCTCCTATGCCTCAGGATCTCTAAGGCGACAGACGCGCCTTTATCTACACACCACACCACGTCTCTTTCATCCACGGAGCGCTTGTAGGTCTCCCGGTGACAAGAAAGCAGTGTAGGCACAGTGAAAGCATTCCATGGTAGTGAGGGGCTTGTACGGGCAGCGAGCTGGCACTGCCAGTCTCCTTTCTCGGTACAATACCAAAGAGACACCATGTGACGCCTACAGAGGAGGCCCGGACAGCGCTGCCCAGGGCTACGAAGAAACACTCGGGACCGACAAGGAAGCCCACGGAATGCACCCGTCCCATGGGCTTCGTATGAACCATCTGAGAGGGGCAAACGCGGCCATAGAACTGTGAAAGTAGATCTCAATGTCACAGTATAGTGACAGATTTATAAAACGCTGCATATATCTTTTTGGTTATGTCACAATTCTGAATTCTCTGGTATTTCAGAATGGGGCTCTGTCGACATCACTTGATCCTGCAAATGAGTTTCTGCCGGTACAATCAGGGCCTCTAGATACACAATGCAGCTTCACCGAGACCTTAACAAATTGTTAAAAAGCGCTGCTGTGGACTACAGTGACACGTTTCAATGAGCTGTAAAAAACACTACTGCCATATTCTGATGGATTTGCAGATGGCACTCAAGGCCTACCACACAAGCCCAGACACTGTGACTACCAGCTCCAATTCCAGTGTGATGAAGGGTACTAGTTCAACATTTGAGGCTTACAAAGGAAGATTTGGCAGCGACATGTTCATTACAAGAAAAAACAAAATACTCACACGAAGCAGGCTCTGGCAATTGGGCCAGCAGTACTGGTGACACCCCACAAGGCACACAGCAACAAACTTAAAAAATATTAGATTCACAATTTACTTTAATTTATACAGAAGGGGAATCACATAGGAATTTGCAGAACAAAAGGTACAACTATGAGATGCATTGATTTTCTCAGTTTTATTAAACTTCCAAAACATACATACAAGCTCGATCCAATCGCTTCTCCGTGCTCATCATCTCAGAAGTAAAAGGAGGACAAAGAGAAACATGCACATCTCAAGTCGCCTGCAAAAAACATATATTCAGCTTCACAGACTGAAGAACAGAAGAGCTATGAAAAGTTTGCAAAAATCCTGAACTAACAAAGGTAGAGGAGACTATTTGAAAGTCCGATAAGCAAGGCAGAAAAAAACTGTTTATGAACCTCTGGCCGGAGGAACTGTAGGGGTGACCAATATAGTCACACCTAACCATGTAAGCCGAACCTCCTGGCTTACAAATGCTTGTTTCTAGCCTGAGTTTTTTTTTCTAGCCTTTCACACAACCATCCACAATCACAGTTCAGTCTTTACAGTAGTGAACTACAGCCAAATCTCAATAATCAAGGGCTCGGAATGGGACAAACATGCTTCAGTTAATCGTTGGAGCTGGATCCAGATAGAACCAGAAGGCACATCTGTATATCCATTTGGTGTCTAACTAAGATGCACTAGTTCTAAGTTGTGAGTAAATCTTGATCGGATATCATTGTTTTCCTCACTCTTGTTATTTTCTAAACATTCACACACATACAGTGTATGTATGCATTTTGCCGAGCTGTTTTCTGTCTAATTGATATGGTTTTCCTGAGAAAGAAAATGTTCCAGGAACAGCCTGAGATGAGTGATTAGTGATAATACCTTCGGAATGGTTAAGTCTGACTGAAAGGAGCTGGCACTTGACAGGTGAGAGCCAAGCTGAGAGGGAATGAGCTGAAAAAAAGCAGAAACTGCAATTGAGCCTTAAGCATGGAAGGAGCGTTGAATCATTTCTGAACCTCCAGGGAAGTAATTCCAAGCTAAATGTCTAGTAAAGTACACCTACACAGGAGTTTCCTCATGCTAATCATGGAGAATATCCCAAATGTCTTGAATCGAGGCCTTATCTAGATCGCCTATCCTTACAACAATGTGGTGTTGTGCGGTGAGGGGTAAGCTCCTTATTATCATAAGATAAGGGTGGAGCAATCAGGAACAGTGATTTAGGCGACATTATTGGAAGATATAACTACTTGCCACTATAAGTACTCACTATTATGCTAGCAGGAGGTTGGAATGCAGTGGTGACTACTTCCTTTTAGCGGCGTGGCTTCACCCCCCTGCTTTGTGTGCCACCCACATTGGTAATTAAATAATCAAATTACACCTTGTGTATTGTGATTATTTACCAGTGTGGATTGCACATAAAACAGCAAAACGGTGCCTGGCAGACACCCAATGCGGTAATGCCAGTGCCTGCCCTCAATGCCGTGTCATATTCTGACCAGGTGTGACATTAAACTTGAGGGCTCCCCCTGCAAAGTACCTGGAGGGGGCCCTCTTCCCCTGCCCACCACTTACCAGTATTGCTGAGGTGGCCACCCGGAGGTCAGTCCTCCGCTGCCCTCCAGGCGCTGAGGGGGCTTATGTTATGCCACTGATTCTGACCCTCGCATTATGCGAGGGTCAAGTAGCCAGGCAGATATGACGAGTTGGGAAGGAAAGTACAGAACTCGTAGAGTTTCTCATGCCAGGAAAGAAACCTTTATGTGCAAGCAGTAGAGCCGCAGCCACTCAGAGAAGCAGAAAAAGGCCTGCTAGAAACTCCAGCTGAGCCATATGGCCTGGAACAGCCAAGGCCTCCCTCCAACCCTAGAGTCCTTCCTCTAGGTGCCAAATCAGTTATAGACTATCACATCCTTTGGTTTAGGGGTCATAAACCCCCAGCCGTATTTTATTTTTGAACAACATCCTAAATCAACCATCATTTAACACAATTACAGATTACTTTACATTTGTAAATGTCTAGCATTAACAGAGTATGCTAATACATCTGGTTTCCTTGCATTTAGTGACTGCCGATGAGATCATGGCTGAGTCCCCTGGAAAAAACCCCAGTCCTGGATCCGTCCACAGCTAAGTGGCCTTACGATAGACCCTGCATATGAGAGTGCCCTATTCCCTCCTTCAACCCTTCAGGATGCAATCTCTGTGCATGGGGCCCTCCTGCCAGCCAGGATACCTACAGCGGGTGCCCCTTCTCCCTCAGGCTTTCCCCTCCCTCCAAGGGCTCAGTGCTAGCTTCATGCCCTTTGCGCATGCACGGGTGTTTGGCCCGAGGGACTAGATGCAAGACTGCTTGAAATCCCCACGCCCCTTGATGTCACCTTTAATTCCCAGCCAGCACCCCTCGGAAGGTCCCATTACCTTGGTGCCCTGCTCATGTAAGAAAGGTAAGCTGAATTGCCCCACCCATCATGATCTCACCCCGCCACAGGCCATCATAGTAAACCTACTATCTGGCCTTTTCCTCCCACAGTCGCTCCCCTACCATGGGCAGTGCAGAAACCAAACCAAGAAATTCTCCAAAAACATGTCATTGGCAGCCAGCAATACGTGCACTCAATTCTGCCAGAAAAAACATCACCCCCTGAATGTAACCATGTGGAATGACAGCCATTCTGGGCAGCCTGAACAACTTGGCAGCCTTGTTATTTATCCTTCCCACTGAGTCATTGAGCAATCTGACCGAAAGGCCGCTCCCCCACTGTAACCGGGGGATGACATTTGACAAGGCGAGCACCACAGGTGAAAATCTCTTAGGCAACCAACCAACATCAGAGACCACCAGCTCAAAAAAGTGCTGCCGTCCGAGGGGAACCAAGTCATTACCACCCAGGTGTAGAATGGTGATGCCCGGCGACAAGAACCCTTGAGGCAGCATTGTGTCCAATGCCAGCCTTAGCTGAGCAAGGCAGAGCCCTCCACGACCATAAAAGGTAAGGCAGTACCCTGCCTGTAATGCACATGAGGCAAATGCACTCCTTGAATACAGTTCAACAGCTCGTTGCACATAAAAGTGGCCCACAACCCACATATCTATGATCCTTCAGCTCCTGCGTGCACTGGAACCCATGGGACTTTCATGCAACCGCACCAGCCATCTAACAGACAGAACAGGAGAAAACGGTAAAAAGGCATAGCACTCAAACCATATGCAGTCTAACATAACGTTTGTAACAATCTGATGACCACCTGTCAATTCTCCTTACTGCAGAACCCAAGAGCCCCATTACCAACACCGCCGTGGCTGCCCGAATCCTAAAGGAATGAGTACAGAACTCAGAAGAGTCAAACCCCACTGCAGCCAAGTCTCGCTTGATTGGACGCATGAGCTGGTCAGCGGGGTGCGATCTGAAAACACCAACACTGCACCTCTCCCCCCACCCCTGGGGCCGTTGAGTTAATAGGAGCTCCAAATTATAAACTGAACAGCACTCATTGCCAGGAGCCGTACAGTATGTGGTCGCCCCTTCCTCCTTGGTCCACCTTAGAACGAGGGATGTTAATCTCCAAGGCCTGCGCCCTGTCCAACCATTGAATCTCTGTGACCTGCAGACCCCCTGCAACATCCTCCTTGTGCTAAAAATAGGAACAAGGCACGGAGCAACCCACTGGCATACACATGTCAAAATAGTAGGCCCCTCAAACTGGAAACCCAGTAGATGGAAGTTGTACGGTGGACAGGTAATAGCCGGAAGGCAGATTCAATATCTGATTTAGCCATCAGAGCCCCAGGCCCCACCTCCCGCAGCATCTGAATTGCCTGATCCAGGGATGCATACTTGACTGAGCACCGTCAATAGCTTCATTCACAGAACGGCCACTTCGAGCCGACATGTTACGGAGCAATCTGAACTCCCGGGGATCTTTTTTTAGGGATTACCCCCATGGGGAAATGGGCAAAACCCTCCATGGTGACTAGATCAAAGAGACAAACTATGCAGCCCACGCTCAGCTCCTTGAGGATCACTTGCCACACCTGTGTTGAATCTAAGAGACTGCTGGTTCTTACATTCAGTAGAGCCTACGTAGCCTGGGACTGGGATCCAAAAACCATCCTTATAGCCTTCATACAATACTGGTGCAGCTGCATGGTTGGTGTAAGTATTTAGCCAAGGGACTACTGCCAACAAGTTAACCCGTGGGGGGGGGTTCCCTCAATCCATGTTATCAGTCTTGATAATTGTTGTCCATATCGCTGGATTTTTCTGAAACACTTGGATTCAGGATGTGAGCAATGCTTGAATCTACAGGTCCCATGAGGTCGGGAGCATGTGCGCCAGCTAAAGTCCCAGTAGGCCCCTTTTCTCGCCTCCCACCTGCCACACCTGTGGCAGATACTGACCCTGTCCGAAAGGGCTGCCTTCTGTACCCTGGGCTTGGTTCATCTATCAAAGCAAGTGATTATATCAATCTCTTTCCACCTAAGGGTGGGCCGATTGGCCCTGGTCCAAACTCCTTATCTTAATCCTCAGGGGCGAGGAAATTTATAAAATATCAACTTGTCAATGGGACAGGATGCTTCATAAATCTACTTGTCCTGTGAAAAAACACTCACCCCTATGGTGCCATGTAGTGCGGCGACAAATTATTGCAACAATCTCATTATCTAGGTGCTCTGATTATGGACTCTGATCATGCCAGGGGTCATACCGTAGTACGGCTTGAAAACTTGCAAATTTCCTTATTTGGGAACATTTCAGCATATCTACATCCTGAGACTGGAAACAGAGGGTAAGCAATATTTCTAGGGTTGGAATGCCCTTTTGAGTCTATGCAGACCTACTAACTTGCATGTTTTAGGGGATTACACCTGCTCTTCTCAAATGTTTTCTCATGCAGAGTTGGGAAAAAGTGGTTGGAGGGAAAGTGAACTTGCAAATGCTCAACAGTTTCGTATGGCAAAATCTACACAGGCATACTTGCTCGTGCTAAAATACGGTTCACAATATTTTCCAGGAGTACCATTTCCTGGCCTATGTCTGTAAATTAGTGTGAATTTATGAAAGCCGTAAATCTGCACTAGTGCAAGGACATATACTATGTGTGCATTTTTGTAAATTTCTTTAAGAATTGGGCCACTAATTGGTTATCCAAGACCTTTAGTTTGTAATATAATTCTATCTCTCTCTCTGTTTAATGGCTGGCTTCACTGTGAGTGACAGCCTCCTACTCTTTCACAAGGAGTATACTGGAACATAAAGTAGTTTTGTTCCGTGCCATAAGCTAAAGTGGCAAGGTGTACTTTTTGAGACCAAAAACATTTTTGCTTTTTGCCAATGTTTATTATGATGGTGAGGGTCCAGCAGCTCCCACAACAATAAAGTGTTATAAAAACCATGTCAAAACAAGACACGCATTGACAAAACCAAAATGCTGACCCTCGGTGTCAGACCTATTGGCTTAGTAAATGCTTGTTTATCTTCATGTTTCCGATACTCTTGTTGGAAACTGATTGCACTGATTTTTTCATTATGATTTTTTGGGGAAATACCAGAATGCATCAACACATTTTACTGAATGATGCTTTAAAGAAATGGAATCTAAATTTCACAATAGTATAGCAAAACGTTTTTCCCTACTTGCATTTTTTTGTGAACATTTTATTCTGAAAGCAAAGAATCACCAACTGTTTTGCATTAAACCAGAGAGAATACTGGGAGCATTATACGCAGCCTCATATTGTTAAACTTTGCAAATGTGTGTACACATTTTTATACTGGAACCACTGGCAGCGGTGCAGTCCAAGCTTACGACATTTCTTTAGAGCGCTTACCCAAATACTAAAGACTCTGCATGAATGAACCATAAATACAAGTTTGAACAGCGTTAATATATGGGCACAAATATTAGCTTAACTGCAGACAAGGCCCTTCCCTGATCCATAATATGGTACTGTAAACTGACAACCAAAGATTTTGTGCTGAGGGGGTGGGCCTACTTGTCCCAGGGACAAACTAAACATGAAAACTTGCTGCGCTTGACCCCAAACAATATGCCCTGGGCATCGGACTACAGGAATATTACAACCCTGAATCCTTCCAAGCTGTACTACCGTACTCATCATGCGCTCCCACAATCCTATTCTGATAACAAGCCAGATGAACACCCATATCAGGAAGCGCTCTGCCAAAATGGCCTGATAGGTTGAATAAGCCTTGACCCAGTTGACCAGAGACTCCTGCACTTTCTTCTTCTGAGGCCAATGGCATAATTCCCTAAAGTGGGCACATCCCTTACAGAGCTTACCTTTCTCTTTCTCAGATTTATCAAAAATGTCCATACAAGCCCCCTTCCATATCTTTTCTTTTACTTCCATTGGCACATGCAGCCCAAGCGCTCATGTCCAGAGTGAATATCACCCAGACCCATGGGGTAAAGAGGATTCAGTACCTGTGTTTGTCGTTCCCTGGGCAGGAGAAGACGCCAGTAGAGCCACTGCTCCCCCTGTGCTGGCAACGCTCAGAGTAGCACTTGCCGCTTGACAACTGTAACAAGGAAGGCCTGACCTGCCACCAGGCCTGTTGAGATCGGACGATCAGCCCTCTCTGCCCCCCACAGGGCTTGAGCCCTGCCACGCTTTCTGCACTCCCTGACTACCTTTCACAGCACCCAAGTGAGAAACCAGGTGCCATGCCCTTTCCATAAAATCCCCTTCTCCAATCCCGGCTAGGGTGCCCTTCACTAGAGGGGCAGACAGCATACAAACCTCTGAAAGCCAAGGCAACACAGATGCCAAATTAGATACCAAATCTTGCTGAGCCCATCCCCCATGGAGGTAATCCCCATAGCCATAATAGAGCCAACATTCTGCACAACACTACTAATCACTGTAGCCCCAGAGACATTCACTGCAGAACCCTGAACAGCCATCTGGTCCACACCACCCAAAGCCAGCACGACCCCCGAAGACGGAGCCGGTGCAACCGCGTCCAAGGCTGAACTGCTGCCTGACTAAGAGCAACCAAGGCCGGGGGCAGACCTACCTACACCACCAACACACAGGTAGTATTCTGATTTGGAGTGACCTGGTTAAAGCCCGCCAAGCCTAGTGGGGTCCCCCTACTCTTCTTCTGCCTGCAAACTCTCTTCCTAACCATAGGAAATGCCTCCCTGGGAGGTATCCCTACCCTCTGTGGACTGTCCGCCTGATCAGTGGGGAACTCGTCTAAAACAAGGGGCTGTGACCTCAACAATACTATAGCCTGGTCTAAAAAGTCTATACTAAGCTTTAACGCTTCCAGCAGCACCTCCGTGCGTGAACGCTTAGAACCTCTATGCCCCACTTGCTGCCATGATGAAGGGACCTCAAAGGAAAAAAAAAATACACTGCCACAAGTATCATGCGATGCTACAAAACCCCTGTGACTATACACCCAGTTAATTAGAAAGTGCCCAAAAGGATCAACACTATGCTTCTAGCTTAAGTAGTCCCAAGCAAAGTGTGATTCGCAAATGGAATGCCTTAATGCCTTAAAAACAATGTCAGACAGACACTCCACTAGGCCAGAACTCCCTCAGAATGTCACCACTGCAGGGACCAACTATGGAGCCCCGGAGGAAAATTACACAAAATTAATATTCAATTGCCTACACTAACTTGCTGATGACATTCAAAATACCCATTAACTGCACCAGTTGATTTTATCCACCCAAGTCCCCCCTTCACCTGCAGCACCAGGGCCTCCATCGAAGCTGCCTCCGAGCGATGCTTAGATCAGGTGAGCTGGGCTCAAACCTGTGCGGATGCCGGCAAGGGACACTGGTCTGCTGCTGATTGCCAAGACTGTCCTCAATTGCAGAGTGCAAGCGACGCATGCCTGAAAGACAGGTGTTTGCTCTACCTAAAACAGACAAGGAAAAACAAAAGAAAACAAAATCTTGGAAAATCCTCCTCGGATTGTCGGAGGCCCATTGGAGATACTCATGCAGACAGTGAGTAGGAGAGAAAGACCTGCTCACTGACTGCGAACTGTCTTATGGGTGTGGCCAATGTGCATATTTCGTATGCGCAGCACAGACGCACTAGAAGTGCTTCCAGGCGCAATCTCGAATGCAGTGCGTCACACCCCTAAATCCCCCCCCCCCACACAAGGTGCTCCCAGCCCGATGCAGCCGCCTTATGTGGGCCCCCCCTGATATGGGAGTGCCCCATGTACATGTTTCAGGAAAGCAAACATCAGTCAGGAGACAAGAAGAGCCAAGAGCCAGCAAGAGAACAGCCAAGAAAAGAGCAAGCTGGCCCTGGAGAGACCTCCACAGTCAACTGCTCCCAACGACCAGAGCTGCCTACAGAGGCGCAAGTCACAAGTATATGTTAATAATGCTCTGTGTTCACTATTAACTTCCGCTTTGGTGGGTGTGTTAGATATTCTGGGCCCTGCTGTGTGCACAAGGTCCTTTGTAGGGAGAGGACAGATGAGCATTCTTAATACTGCTGCAGAAGCTTGGGCCTTTCTTTCCTGGGTGTCTCAGTGCTTAACTTGAGAAAAGCCATCACTACTTAACTAACTTAAAATGAGCATTCAAGGTTGTATGTTTCCTCTCCTACAAGACGCCATACACAGCATTTCACCTAATCAGATCCCTCCTATCAGAGACTCCTCTCCAGAGCATAATATCTACCCCACCAGTTCTCAGGTTGTGCCAGATTACCAGTAGCACATTTTGTGGCTTCAACGTGTATCGAAAATAAGGCTGTGCCCCGTCTCACGTTTCCCATACTATTTTCTCCAGAGAAGGTTTCTTTCTCCACAGGGCTCCACATACTCAGCAGCTTTCTTTTTTTAGAGGCCTACTATGCACTGAAACCCAGTTTCCATATCACAGTCTTCCATGGATGCTTCTCTGAAGCTCCCTTTTCCAATCCACCAAACACACCAACTCCACAAACCCTTCTTGCACACACCCCTACATACCTCTCAACTCACCCTAATTTGGCGAGTTACTTCACTTGGCTCATGTGCAACATAATACTCATCCTCAGATTTTACCTCCCCACCCCCCTTTTCAAAGGTCACCAGCCGCCACTGGTCGAATCAATGAGGGAATTAAGCTGTTGAGAGGTAAACTAGTTTAGTTACCTTGATATTTCCAAAGTTCCTTGAAGAAGATTTTGTGCCTGACTGAAGTGATGATGTTTTTTTACAAAAAAAAAGGAAAGGTAACTCTGTTTCCTATTACCAGAAAAGTCCCATGTAGTCCTTGGTCTGAGGAAGAAAGAAAAGCCAGATGGACTATGACATGTCAAATTATACAGTTGTTTTCAACACTGGAAGAAACTGCAAGAAGCCTGTAAAATAGAGATACTAGTAATGTCTATAGTCAGACCAATCATAACCAGGGACTTGAAGCTCCAACACCAAAAATTATATTATAAATGAGAAAGGGTAGGGGGGTCAGGAAACTGCATATATTTTGATTGTTTTTTGCTGTCATTCACTCCACCTCTTAATATGGGAGTAGGAGGGTCTGAAACTGTTTTGCAGGCTGCGGAACACAGCCACAGCTCCAGTCCCGATGGTCCAGTGAAAAAGGCCAACTTGACAAGGGCAGAAATAGTCCACCGATATTGCGACACTAGGAATGGAAGTGATGAGCCGCTGGCGCTGCCCCCTTTCTGTTTCCTGTCCCCCACCCTGCACTTGCGAGACAAGGGACAGGACAGGCTCCCCTGCTTGCCCCCCAGGCCACAAAATGGCAGCAGTGGAGGGTCCTAGCTCCATACACCCTAAAGGGATGCACTCTATATAAAAGACTGAATCTACATTTTAGACCTGACAGCCTTAGGGTGGTCATCTCCCAACTTTTTGCCCACCTCCCTTCACTTTTTTGACACAGTTTTTGCTGGTTTTAGGACTCTGCACACTCTACCACTGCTAACCAGTGCTAAAGTGCATATGCTCTCTCTTAAACATTGTAACATTGGGTCATCCCCAATTGGCACATCTGATTTACTTATAAGTCCCTAGTAAAGTGCACTATATGTGCCCAGGGCTTCTACATTAACTGCTACTAGTGGGCCTGCAGCACTGATTGTGCCACCCACATAAGTAACCCCTTAACCATGTCTCAAGCCTGCCGTAGCAAGGCCTGTGTTTGCAGTTTCAGTGCCATTTCGACTTGGCATCTAAAGATACTTGCCAAGCCTTAAACTCCCCTTTTTTCTACATATATGTCACCCCTGAGATAGGCCCCAGGTAACCGACAGGGCAGGGTGCTATGTAGGTAAAAGGCAGGACATGTACATATGTTTTTTCTCATATGTCTTGGTAGTGAAAAACTCCTATATTCACTTTTCACTACTGTGAGGCCTGCTCCTTTCATAGAATAGCATTACGCCTGCCCTCTTATAGTTTTTGAGTGGTAGATTCTGATCTGAAAGGGGTAACCAAGTCATATTTAGCATGGCCAGAATGGTAACAGAAAATCCTGTTTATTGGTGAGGTTTGATTTTATATTACTATTTTAGAAATGCCACTTTTATAAAGTGAGCATTTCTCTACACTTAAAACCATCTGTGCCTTACAGCCTGTCTCCAATCAATGTCTGGTCTGTGCTGGTTGACAGCTCCCCTTGTGCATTTCACCCAGACAACCACAAACATAGGACTCTCAGTCTCATCAGCATCCTGAATGGGTCTTCCTGGGCTGCCAGGGTGGAGGGCCTGACAATTACTTTTCAAAGGCCAATGGCCTGCCTTCACACAAAGGACTGGTAACCCCCCACCAGGACCCTGGCAGACAGGACTGGGCTGTAAGGGGAACTTGGGCAGTTCAAAACCACTCTTTGAAGTCTCCACCACTTGAAAGGCATTTTTGGGTATATAAACTGGGTCTCAGACCCCACCAACTCAGACACTTCTGGACCTGCACCTGAACTCTGTCAGAAGACCTGCCTGGTTGACCAAAGGACTTTATGGACTGCTTTGCTGAGAAGGACTGCTGTCATCCTGTTGCCCTGCTGGCCTCTGACTGTGCTGGAAGAACTCTGCCTTTCCCGAAAAGTGCTCTCCAAGGGCTTGAGCTTGTCTCCCGTTTCTGAAGTTGCAGGGCCAACAAAGACTTCATCTCTTCAAGAGACTCCTTGTGCATCCAAAATCGATGCAACACCTGCAGAAATTGAGACAAAGCCTGCATTGCAGCTCAGAAATCACCGCACAACTGACCGGAATGACGTAGCACCGACTTCCCGACTGGAAATTTGAAGCAGCTGCTACCTTGTGATGGAAAATTCGATGCATCACCCACCAGATCAACGCAGTGCCCGCTCCTTCTTCCAGCGCATTAAGGATTTTTAACGCATCGTTCTTTTGGCGTGAAAATATTCCCACACAGCAGTGAGGAACCAAGACCGCGCACTGAAAAACGACACAAACCCCTTGCAGTGTGGAAAGAAACAAGGCATCGTCTGTGCCATGTCGAAAAATCTGACGCAACACCTTATTTTTCCACGTATCTCCTCCACTGTGGTCTCTGTGTGTTGTAATTTTTTACACATCCCAGGTACTGCGTGTAACAAAGAGACAACCTTATTTCTAAAGATTTAGACTCTTTTACACCTTTTAAAAGGGATATTTCAACTTGTGCTTATTGGATCTTTGTCATGTTTACCTTTTTTTATTCAGATAAATATTATCTATTTTTCTAAACCTGTGTGGTGTATTCTGGTGGTGTTTTCATTGTGTTACTGTATGACTTATTGCACAAATACTTTACACATTGCCTTCTAAGTTAAGCCTGACTCAGGGCACGGGATAATTTGGATTGTGTTGTGACTTACCCTAAATAGGATTGTGGTCCCAACTTGGACAAGGGTGTATACCTCTGCCAACTAGAGACTGGTATAATATTAACACTACACTTGGTAATATTATACCAGTTTAATTTCTGTTATAAAAGTAGAATGTTTGACTTCTATACTGTACTGGAATTTACAACTGATTATTGAGCCGAGAGTAACTGGTGTGATTGAATCCCAAAGAATTAACTTTGTACATTAAAGAAATGGGTGACTGTGATGATGACATAAATATTCTAGTACATCACATTAAAAAAGGACCGAGTAGAGACAAATAAGAGCAGACAGTGTTTCATGTTAATTTAACAAGTCCTGTCATTTATGGGCAAAATATTTAAAAAGTGCAGTATTTATAGTAGAACTATTATGACTCAGGTTAACTAATAATCAGTAGGCATGCGAGTGAGAGCCAATCTCCTCTGTCATTTAGTTGACAGCAAGAGCCCTGAAGTAAGAAAAAGGGAAACACACTGTACATCTCCTCAAGGGGGGTTACTGCGGGTTTACTTTGGAAACCCAAGGTAAGGAAGTACTGATTGGTGGACAAAAGCCTGCTACTGTCCCCTGGATATTTCGAGACATGCAAACCCTGTGGAACAAATGATCTTAGATGGACGCAGAATTATGCAGCGTTCAAAATGTATATAACACAGTGAAAATGAGAAAATTATATTGTGCTTAACCCAATCCATTCTGCTTCACTTAAGTGTCCAGAACTCACTCCAAGGCTTTTAAACTACGAAGGTATATATGCAAACACTAAAATGTTTTTTTAATTTGGGGGTCAGCAGTTAATGAACTACAGTGAGTGTAACAACAATCAAGTTCCACAAAATAGTTACTTTGCAGTCAATTTACTATCAATACTACATTTCCTGCTGTGCGCTTGAAAAAAAACGAAAAACTTCAATTGTTCAATAGGTAGGATGCCACCACCTTAAATATGGATATTGATAACAAAAAAAGTAACTCCTAGCCTCACTTTTCCTTCTTTTGATTATATTGAAGACCAACTAGCAGAATCAGGGGGCATCTTACAGAATAGAATAAATCATGCATTATGAAGGAAATACTTATATGGCATTCATCGTTTTTTCCAATAGGTTCCAGTAAGAAACTTGTCACAGTTCCCTATAGGTTTTTATTTTCTAAACGTTTTAAGCTAGTCCACAGTGAGCTAGCTCTTTGTTTCAACAGATCCCTCTGACACTGAAGACTTCAAGCACAGAGTCGTTTCACGCTCCAATTATATTCATGATCAGTCTCCTATATAGATACACAGAGGTTTTTCTCTGATTTATTTTATTTTACCAATCCTTATTTTTCTCTTTAAAATGCAATTCAGTCCCCTCTTTAGTCTCTTGATTGCGTTATTCTGCTACACCACAATCCTGCTATCTTTTCCTTGGGAAAGTTCCATAACAATATTCCCATCATAGATGAGCAGGTACTAGTTACACTGTGGCTCTGCCTAGGACAGCATGCGTGACACCTCTCACCATGTGCACTGTGGGATATGGTACACTTTTGGAATACTTGTAATTAAACAAACCGGGTTCTGCTGCCTTGAGTTATGCACCGTTTCCAATATTAATCAATATAGTTTTACTATTCTTTAGGTGATAAGATCTTACTACACTATGCTGGTCTCAAAATAATTCAAACTGTTTAAATGATAATTGCCTATGGACCTATCATGATATATAAATTTGCAACATACAAGCATGAGAATTCCACACATTGGGATGAAACGTACAGTCTAAAAGAAACTTCTGTATTGCTGATCCATATCTGCCACACTATGCACGTGCCACAAGAAATGTAGTGCTGTGAAATTATAAACCAAACGTTTATGGAACCTAATTGCTTTATCAAACACGTTATGTAAGTACTGAACTTAAAAACGTTTAAGTATGTCCCTGAAGAGAATAAGAATGCTTGTATTCCTCTAGGTATGCTTCACAGGGTGATGCGTGCCCCAGTGCATTACACTGAACAGGTATCCCAGCATGTCATGCCTTAGTACATGCCTCTGTGGCTTTCATGACCTCTGTATGTCTTTGGCTCTCATGGTCCGCTTTACCGGTCAGCATATCTTACACTAAGCTGAATAGCTCCTATATGCTTGACTCCATGCACGCTTCAGAAGGCAGCATGTACCTCAATGGGTTGCATTATATCTGTATGTCTTGGTGAGGCATGTGTGCTTCTCACATACAAAGCACATGCCAAGGTAGGTTGCTTGGCCTTTGTTTGGCTTGCTTTACTGGCAGGCACTTGCCTTGGTGGGGGCATGATCCCTTTATGATCGACTCACAAAAGCATATTTTACTGCGGAGCACTTATCTCAATAAAATGCACAATTCCTTTATCCTTGTCTCCGTGCGCATGCTTAAGTTGGCACCACTTGCCTCTGTGGGTTGCACTGTTTCTCCATTCCTCAGTGTCTTTTTGCCTCTATGTCTAAGTAGGCAACACATTGTGCTGCACAGCTCTGAATGCCCTATGCATCTCATGGCCTGCTTCACTAAGAGGTACCTGCCTTAATAGGTTGCATGGTTCCTTTACTTGTGTCTGTCTGTCCATACTTCAGTGGGCGCATAAACCTCCATGGGTGCCTTTGGCCTTCAAGCGTTAGTGAGCCACATCTGTCCCTCAGCCTCACTGGGTTACACATGCTTCAGTGGGTTGACCGGTCTCCATCTGCCTCTGCGTCTCATGGCCTGCTTCACAGGGTGACAAGTGCCTTGATAGGTTATATGGTTCCTTTTGTGTGTTTCTGCACACTACACTTGGCGGTGGGCAACTTTAGTGGGCGTAGTGTGTCTACATCCCTTTAAGAGACACCTTTAGCTTCCTGTCAGCCTCAGTTGGTTCATGGCCTCTGTACGGCTTTACCTCGCCTGGCTTGCTACAGTGGACAGCACTCACCGTGGGCTTCGATGTATGCACCAATGGGAGCACGTGCCTTGTTTCTTATCCAAACTCTGCGCCATGCAAAGCATCATTTCTCACTGGCTGCTTAATCTTCAGCCGGTTATCTGATTAGCGGCCTCTCCTGTGATCCTCGATAGGAGCCCGAGGAGCTAAAGCCGCACTGTAATCCAACAGGACATGCACACAGAGCAACCAGTCTTCCGTGGCTAAAATTAATAGGGCCATTTGCATAACAATGACCGTGTCACTGCGCAGGAGCCTATTTTGTGGGTAGTAGCTGCCCTGGTGTGAAAACGGACAACAGTGTAAGCTATGCAAGTGGCACCGGTCACGGTAGTGTGAAATAAGCTTTAAGTGCTTGCCAAGCGGTGGAACTTGGCATGGAACATGGCAGCGGCCATTTGAACTGCACTCGCTGGGGTTAAAGGAGGTTGCAGTATCCGCCTTGCAAGTGGCTCTGGCTGGCATGGCGAGAATGTTGCACTGTCTGCCATGTAGATGCTACTAGATGTGATGGCGGGAAATAGGGCTTCAATGTTCCCCAGGTGGGTTAGCTTGAGAAGGTATGAACAAAAACCTGAGGACCCGTGAGGCTTTATTAACCCGCCAAAATAAATGACTGCTTTAGAAGGATGGGGAAAATACTTAGCGCGTGTGCGCGAGATAACGTAACGTGACAGAGGTCATTACAGATTCATTGAGGATCATGACTCGAGTCCAGGCTCTAACACCCAATCTTCGAGGGTTCCCGGCATGGCTTTGTGTCCCCGCCTGCGGGCTATTCGGCTGTTTTTATACATCCTGCTATTCAGTGGCGTAGCGTGGGTTGCCTGCACCCGGGGCAAGGCAAGTAATCTGCGCCCCCTAACCCGTGGATTTTAGCACTCGAGTCCCCCCCCCCCCCCCCCAGATGTTGCGCCCGGTGCGACCGGCACCCCCTGCACCCCCCACGCTACGCCACTGCTGCTATTTTGACCCCAAGAGTCCATGTGCCTGGCGTTCAAGATAGTTGTTTGTGACGCAGTTACAGACACTGACTCCTTGAGTCCCTCCACCTTGGTCCATGAAACAATGCTGACGAACAGCTGGCAACTACTAGCTCGATGATACACGCCCACATCCAAACAGAAAGGCGTCCATTCCGTAAGACTAAACTGCTCTCTGTCCCAGAGATGCCTGCACCAGCTTTTAAAACTGACTCCGATATTACATCACTACTCCTCATATTTCCGTGCACTATAACATGACGTTAATCGCATCCGTGCACCATAACATGACGTTAATCGCATCTTCACAGAATTATTTCGACAAAGAATTCTTCTCATAACATATAGCTGACATCCTCTTGGAAGCCGTCACTCTGTTTTCACTCGCCTTTGCTATTGGATTCAATGTTTAGTTATTTATGTTTCCAAATGTAAACATCTGAAAAATAGGAAGCTGAATTGACTGAAGGCCGTCTCCTTACACTGAGTAAGGTCTGCTTTGCAGGATCTAAACGAGAGGGCTGGCCATGCTGTCTATGATAATTAAATTAAGGCCCTTTTGCATCACAATGCCTGACTGCCAGCATTTATCTTTAGGATCACGTATGCTTTAAGCACGTCGCTATTTAGAGCAACAGCACACGTAAAAGTTACATTTGAGTTTATTACCACACTACAGCACAGATTACTTTATACGTGAATCAACTGTCCAAAATGTCAGATATCGCATCCTAATTTTGCTTAGATACCCTTTTGATAAAACAACCACACATAAAAAAATGCTGGGTTTAGGTCAAAATACTGACACCGGAAAAACTGTGCTACCTAAACATTGTGGCAAAAATATCTACAACTAAAATACTGTGAAGATAGGTGCATACAGGTAAGTACAGATTCACTATACTCAACTCACATCTGCATACCATATTATCACACCACATATATGTGGAGTTAAGTAAAGTAAACCTACACTTATTTATATAAACGTACGTTCACAATATTTTGGTTCTCAATATTTTTGCCACAATATGTTGGTAGCACGATATTTCTGCAGTCAATATTAAGGCGGAATACCAACAATGCCATGCCATGGTATAAAGCATGTACGCAGATGTGCAGAGAATAAGGAGTCATTTATTATCAATGCTGAGCAGTTGGGCATAATGACTCACGTGTGAGTTATGGCCCCTCCCCATACTCAATAAGAATTCTTAAGTAGCACATTATTTACAAAAATATACTTGATATGATATATATATACATATATATATATATATATATATATATATATATATATATATATGAATACATATACACACTTACCACTTCATACTACACTTCTGTCTTTTCATATACTGTAAATAAAAGGTGTTACTATGGCCCAGTTTAAGGGTATTACATTTACCGACCTAGAAAAGATGGAAACCCGAGACGGCCTTGACGGGATAGACACTTGTGCAAATCACATTCAATGCCAGAGGTGCTCCTCCCTGATACAATAGCTTAAATATGTGTCTAAGTGTAAAATGTCATTTCAGAGGTTGGAGCTACCCCTTGCTTCCAAAATGTGTTTATGTGGTTGTATGGAATTGTTGCTCCATTCTTAATGAAGTGGCTCAGATTTAGTTAGCAGAGAGTAAAGGGGGGCCCACACAATATTTAAATTCTGAAGTGTTCAGCCATACTTTCTCACCGCATTCTGGAAGCATTACTTCTATGTTTAAGGGTGCTTCTGTAAATCATCTGTTCCTACAGAACCGTTCAGGGGTATATCAGAAACATTCTCAAGATAATCAACATCTTAGGTATCAAACTGTTGAAAACTTACATTGAGGTTAGGCCTCAGAAATATAAGTTTGGTATAAATGGTGCAAGGGCTGATCTGGAGTTCACAACCATACATATAAAAGACCCATAAACGCTCTAGCCTCTCACTAGTTTACCCTGGCTCCTCAGATTCCCGTTTACCTGTACTGCAGATAAGGACTACCAGGCCCAATCGAGCCTGCCCAATACTGTTACTAATAAGACCTACAATGGAGGATGGTCTGTTTTCAGCTCTGTTCAGGTACTCACACTACTAATCCGGCTTTGTTTTGTCTGCCTGTCACAGGCATTTTTTAAATGTTACTGATTTTCCCCAGCACTGTAAGTTCATACCCGTAAGTGTTCTCAACTATTCCAAGTCTTGTCAGCATTAACCTCTATCTGCAGAGGGTAACTAGTGATGAATGTAATTAACAAAGTGTGCATTACCACACTATGGTAAGAGTACAAGGCACAGAGTTGTCAACTCAGTATTGTAGGTGGGGAAGCTGTGGTGTAAGTGTATCATTCTGGACCCCATCAGCATCTTCCGTTAAGAGGCCAGTCCAAATTTCTTGCCACTGACCACACTCTGCTGCCCTAAACTCTCTAGAATTCACCTCTGTGAATTCACTCCTTCCTAGGTCGAGCCTACCAGTCAGTTCAAGCTGTCTGGTTGCAAAAGACTGATTGTGTGCTTACCAAGAACTTTCATGTGTTTACAGCCCACCCACTGCTTAACATCGGTTGCTTGTACCGACACTCATTTGCTTGATTCTTATTCAGTGCCTTTCCTTGTCCCAGTTAGTCCATCTTATGTTTGCCCCTCCCCCTGAGCCTAGCCTCTTTATCACCTCTCTGATTTACTGGCTTCTATCCTTCTTCTGCTCACATTTAGGGAACCTTTTGCGTAGGCACTCCAGAAGAATGCATGTGTATGTCTTTGTGTGCTTCTCCTCCAACCCCCATTTTGCTCTTCTTCCTTCACTGCTTTTGCCCTCTCCTCACCAACTCCCCATTGTCCTCTCACCATGACATCCATTAAAAAAAAATATATTTTAATCATGTAATTAATTTTAGAGAGGACCAGGCAGCAAATTGCTGCTGACCACACTGAAATAAAAAGCGTGTTGGCGCTACTTTTTTTTTCATTTTTTCTTAAATTTAGCAGTTCATCAAGGATCAGTAAAAAAAAAAAAAAGTACCTGTTTTTTTTTTTTTTTTTTTTTTTTTAATTTTTTATGGACGCACATGCGTAATGACACCTGTGTGCGCCCACAAAATGACACAGCGGTGTCATTGCACTTTAAAAAAAAATCTTTTGGCCATGCAGCACAGCATCTTGCCACTGCTGAAGAGCACCGCCAAAAAAGCATTGGCAAACCTAATACATCCCAAATGTGAGACCTATTGGCTTTGGCAATGCTTGTCTTACTAATGACATCCACCTATCGTGTAACCATCCCCTATTCTGCTCGATGCTGCACTACTTTATTGCTAAAAATGTTCTACCTGAATCCCATGCATGCTTAGAGACCGAGCTACTCCCCAAAATGTCAGCTACTGTGGAGGAGCTAGAACTAGACATTCCACGACATTAATGGCCGTTCTACAGTTCAGAATGAGACTGCGCTGTTTAAATGATCTCTAAATGTCCTTTAAAAGTGGACCGGGACTACAGCCTCCTGCCTCTGCTTCCTAAGGGAACGTTCTGCGCACCGGAAGCCTTAGTCAGCCAGAAAGGAGGTGCTCTGGAGCTCACAGACTGCCGCAGTCAGGGCTGCAGCTCCGGTGTCACCTGCAGTCTCGGTCGTGGTGCTGTGCATGTTGTACAGGGAAAGAAAGTCCTCTATCGCGCAGGCGCACCCCTCACTTAAAACTAGGGAGCGTCAACGCGCCTCCACTATGCAGTTTAGGAAGTTAGGCCACGGAAATGCTATGGTCTTCCCAAGCGCATTTTATTTCATTGGTCAATCAAAGGATAGAAACTCTAAATAAGTTGTTCTTTTGCGGGCAAAAATGTGCGCAAAAACCTATTACACACAAACTGTTACCTTCCTGATAAGGATCATCAGTTCAACAGCATCAGGAAACTTGGTGAGATTGCAGTCCCACGACAGCCAAACTCTACAACTCTACATTCCTACTCCCTGAAATGGCTTTCTTCATACAGATCTGAAGCCGAAATGGCAGTGACGGGCAGGTGGAGAGTGCTGCCAATATGTCACGTCACTGCCACAAAAACGTTTACATTGGTTCTGGAAACAGTCAGACTGATGGGCTTGCTATGGATTTAGGAGACAGGAGAAAAGGGTTGGGTTGACCAGGCTCAACTAGGCTCAACGTTTTGTCCCATGCAGAGCTTCCGAAATGGAAACACATCAACTTTTTTACTCTGGTAATGAACTAGCCTCACTCAGGTACTGTAGAAAATTCTACTTTTCTGCATGGTCACAGCAGATATTTCGACATTTTCTGGACCCAATCTTTGCTAGTTTTAGGACTGTGCACATTAGCGCTGCTAAATAGTAGTAAGTGCCAGAGCTTCCCCTCCAAAACATATGCAATTGGAACTCCCTATTTGGCCTAATAAACGTCTCTATGAGTCCATCGTAAACAGTACCTACACTGCACCTACTGTAGCAAATTAAAATGTGATGGATGGGATGTTTGAATTAATCTCAGCTAATGGTAATTAGTGGCCTGCATCTCATGCCATCATTTTTTCCCCCACCACGCCACATTAGATTAGATTCATCCATAAGCAAATTATCCTTGATCCTACGCTAATAGGAACAGTATAGCCGAGCTGTCAGGTTAGGTCTTTTCTGAACCCAAACACAAGAAACTCAAGACCGGTTTTGCCCTACTTAGGGCTCTTCAGTCGGAAGTACCTTGGTTCCAATGGACACAGTTAGTAAGTAAAAAATTATGGTCATGAATGAGGCCTAGAGCGATCGCCAGTAGCTGTGATTAATTTAATCATTCCTTCCATCACCTTGTTGTTTTTGCAGTAGATGCCCTAAGTGTGACGGTTATGCCCAGGCTTGGGTGCCGTGTTCACTCTGCTATAATTCACTGATAAGAGCAGAGGTGAGTAGGCAGAAACCAGTTTGGGGTTGCTTGTGTTCACATCTGGCGGGGACCAGGACTGGCAGTTCTGCTGTACAGTTTCTATTGGAGCAGGACCACAACTGATTTGTATAAGGTGGGCCTCTGTCCAGAATGGCATAGTGGGTGAAAAGTGATGGTCTGGAATGTGGCTCAAAGTGATCACCAGGGGCTGAGATTAATTCAAGCATCCCTGTTATCGCTTTGTTTTTTTTGCAGTAGACACTCTGAAGTGTGACAGGTATGTCCAAATTTGGTTCAGTGATAACTGTGCTATAGGACTCAAGCTATACCTCACTGATGACAACTAAGTAGGCTGAAATCGGTCTGGGGTTACCAGTGTTCACATTTGGGGTGGACTTGACTGTGCAATTCCAGCTAGCCTGTTTCTACTAGAGCAGGACCAAGACTGATTTGCATATCGGTCTAGAATGGAACAGTGGCTGGAAAACTATGTTCTGGAATGTGAACCAAAGCGATTGCCAGTGGCTGAGATTAAGTCAACCATTCCTCGTTGTTTTTGCAGAAAACTGCACCTACATAATGGAAGGTAAATAAATGTCTATGTGGCATGAAGTGTGTACTTACACCACCCAAATGTGTGAAAATAATATATTTCTGTCAGAAGCACCACTGAGTTATGGCTATGCTGCAGTTTAAATGCTCTGTAGTGACATGTGGCATGGAAAACTACCTTTGCCATCAGTCGAGAAAGATACATGAAACAGTCTATCTGTGGTAGCACTACTAGAATCTGGAACTCTCTGCATCCCTCACTCCATCTAACCACCTGCCTAGCAACCTTCCACAAGCATTTGCAATGCAATAGGTCTCACATTTGCTTAAGTAAGAGCTATTGGCACTGCAAATTCATAATTGGGCTTTTCTTGCCACATAAAGTGGTCAACCCTGCCTCATAATTTCGCCTCTTCCTGCCATGTAATTCCAGTGGCCCTGCATATAACTAAAGCACTTCCTCTATCTGCAGCAAAAAATGAAAATGCTGCCATTTAGTATACTAATTTAAATCGGCCATGCTAATTCCAATAGAATACCACTTTCACCACCCCACTATCAAAGTTGCTGGCTGGCTAACACAATTCCTGAAAAAAAGACACAAGACAGCCACAGAGGACAAATAAGCTAGAAGGGTCGCCCAAACATACCAATAGTGTTCAAACAGTCATAGGCGGTCATTCCTACTTCGGCGGGCGGCAGTCGGCCCGCCAAGCGGGAACCGCCGAATGACCGCACCGCGGTCAAAAGACCGTGGCGGCCATTCTGGCTTTCCCGCTGGGCCGGTGGGCGACCGCCAGAAGGCCGCCCGCCGGCCCAGCGGGAAACCCCCTTCTACGATGAAGCCGGCTCCGAATGGAGCCGGCGGAGTCGAAGGGGTGCGACGGGTGCAGTGGCACCCGTCGCGATTTTCAGTGTCTACAAAGCAGACACTGAAAATCATATTGGGGCCCTGTTAGGGGGCCCCTGCACTGCCCATGCCACAGGCCTGTGGCATGGGCAGTGCAGGGGCCCCCAAGGGCCCCACGACACCCGTTCCCGCCATCCTGTTCCTGGCAGTTTTTACCGCCAGGACCAGGATGGCGGGAAGGGCGTCGGAATCCCCATGGCGGTGCTGCGAGCAGCGCCGCCATGGAGGATTCTTTGGGGCAGGGGAAAACCGGCGGGAAACCGCCGGTTTCCCTTTTCTGACCGCGGCTTTACCGCCGCGGTCAGAATGGCCCCAGAAGCACTGCCAGCCTGTTGGCGGTGCTTCCTCCGTCCCCTGCCCTGGCAGTCCATGACCGCCAGGGTAGGAATGACCCCCATAGTGTAACAAGGATGTTTAGTTGGCCTGAATCATGGGCTGTACCCTTATGTAGGATTTTATGGGAGAAGATTTACAACGGTCATTGTGGACATGCCCATCAATGTCTATTTAAACTTCAGATTATGGGAACTGGTGGGAGTCCGGTGGTTACATTTCAATTTTTCCCTGTTTAGCAGCTTTTCTGTTTAAAAATATGTATAATGTTAAAACAAACTGTACAATTTATACTCTAGTATGCAGTTATACATTGATGTAATCCCTCAACTTCTCGTCGTAGTATATTGTTTGTAAAGTGATTTCAATAGGACCCCATTAAAACAACCGTTTTCACATTATATCCGAAATTTGAGATGTTCCTGGTAAGATAACAAGCACTGGCAAAGTCGATAGGTTGTGCCTTCATAATGAGAATGCCAGGTTAATTGACTTTGCCAATTCTTATTTATAGAGCATTTTTGAAAAAAAATCAAAACACTGGATGAAAAGCAAACATATCTGAAGGAATGTCTAAACTGTACAATGAATTCAATATTTTCAATCTTTATTAATGTCATATGTATAGCTAAACGTGTGCCAGCCACTTAGTCCTCTGTACTAGCCAAAGGAGCACATTTATGGGCCTCCAGGAGAATTCATGCTAATTACATTTTCTGCCTTAAACACCAGTTGAGTGAGTGCCTCGCTCCACCCCTTCCCCCCTTTTCTTCACAATAAAAGCCTTTTTCTTCCAAAAACTGAATTTTTTTGTGAAAATTATGTGGAATTCAGGACATAAAACAAAAGCAATCCTAAAAGCCTGCTGTTTAGTCATAGCCTGCCAAAAACATACAAGCTGCAGCACTTCCACAGAGAAGCTCGGAAGGGCAGGGAGCACACAAAGCACCGGGGCAGGCATTTGAGTGGGGAAGCACCACACAAGTGAGAGAGCAAGAAAACATGTGCACTCTTTTGCAGTGCTGACTGAAAAAAATATGAACAGTGGAAGGATATACATTAGCCAGTCAAAAAGAATGGTAGAGAGGCTATGCTCTGGGAAAGAAGAGTGGATGCTGGGCAAACACAAGAAGAGGAAGGCAAGACGCTTAATAAGAAGCAAGAAAATGAAATTGACAATAAAGCCAACTAATGGTAAACAACTGACAGGCTGTAAACTCACTAAGTTTTTGGTTTGATCCACAGAGGCTTCCCAATTCACACAACTAAAAGCAGCTGGTAGACGGGGCCTGAAAATGTTCTCTGCAACCTGCTTTGGCGCATGCTCTTCGGAGATCATGTGACATGAAATACATAATATCAACTAAACGTAAAAATAAAATTAAACTTCAGGAGAAAAAAAATACATGTTTATACAACTGGATTAACCCATCAAGTTATCTTAGGGTAGTGGAACACATAACGTGTATACTGTACACAGATAACTATAGCTCATACACAAAATCTGCTCATTGGCACTGGAATAGGCAAACAGGGGAGAAGCTTCAAGGGGGTGTTTGGGGTATTACTCCCCTTTAATAAATGTACTTTGTGATAAATAGTTGGGTACAGGAGCTTTCAGTCGGGTCTGGTGAGGAGTCTGTCAGATTTCACCACTAATTGTTACACACAAAGTCAAAAACGGGCACACTCTTTCTCCCTCTCTCTGTTTGAAACAATTTAAAAAATGTTAGTTATTTAATAAAATAATGTGCTTTCTCTCATGAACTATCCCTACCAGTCCGTATTTCTCTTCCTTTCCGCTGTCTCTTAAGCCTCTCTTGTGCACCCTGCGTATCATATAATTCAGTTTAACATTATGTGCCAGCATGATTGTTGGGAAATCTGAAGCCACTCCCAACCTTACTAACCAAGCTACGCCCCTGTTGGCATACCAGAGGTGACATCCTCCAGTCGTCACTTTCTCCTTTTGTCAGGTACACAATAGTAGTTTGTATCAGTTTAGCCCCAAAGCTGCTGGGCCACATTTTTAACACAATTTTGGCATTATACTGGGACATACCCCATTTTTACTATTTTTCTGCTTTTAGCCTCCTTCCAGTTAGTGACAGAAATGGGTGTGAATCCAGTGCTGGATAACGGACAGCTAAACATTTCTAAAAAGGAGACAAAATTCAGAATTCAGCAAGGGGTCATTTGTGTAGATCCTACAAGGTTTTCCTACAGAAAATAACAGCTGAAATAAAAAAATATTGAAATTTAGGTGAAAAAAACCAGCCATTTTTCTCCAAGTTTTATTGTGTAACTTTTTCCTGCAATGTCATATTTTCAAAAGTTATATACCGTTACCTCTGCTGGACTCTTCTGGTTGCGGGGCTATATAAGGCTTGTAGGTTCATCAGGAACCCTAGGTACCCAGAGCCAATAAAGGAGCTGCACCTTGCAATGGGTTTTCATTGTATACTGGGTGTACAGCAATTTATTTGGTGAAATATAAAGAGTTAAAAATAGGTATCAAGGAAACCTTTGTATTTCCAAAATGGAAAAGGTGTTGAGAAGCAGTGCTTATATGCACATCTCTGAATTCTGGGGTGCTCATACTAGCATGTGAATTACAGGGCATTTCTCAAATAGACGTCTTTTTACACACTGTCTTACATTTGGAAGGAAAAAATGTAGCGCAAGACAAGGGGTAATAACACTTGTTCTGCTATTCTGTGTTCCTCCATGTCTTCCGATAAAAATGGTACCTCACTTGCATGGGTAGGCCTAATGCCCGCTACAGGAAATGCAACATGGACACATCACATTTTTACATTGAAATCTGACGTTTTTTTGGGAAAGTGCCTAGCTGTGGATTTTTTGCCTGTAGCTCAGCCAGTATCTAGGAAAACCTACCAAACCTGTGCATTTTTTAAAACTAGACACCTAGGAGAACCCAGGATGGGGTACCTTGTGGGGCTCTCACCAGGTTCTGTTACCCAGAATCCTTTGCAAACCTCAATATTGGGCAAAAAAAACACTTTTTCCTCACATTTCGGTGACAGAAACTTCTGGAATCTAAGAGAAGCCACAAATTTCCTTTCACCCAGCATTCCCCCAAGTCTTCCAATACAAATGGTACCTCACTTGTGTGGGTAGGCCTAGTGCCCATGACAGAAATAGATCACACAACGGTCAATGTTGGTCCTTACATGAGGGCAACTGTTGACCCTGGGGTGATCCATTCCTGATGCAGGCACTAGGTACAGGCACTCAAGTGGGATAGTGTTTTTATCAGGACAGGTGGAGAAACACTGGGTGGTAGGAATTTTGAGGATCCCAGCATATTCCTGTAGTTTGTGTGAAAGAAATGCAAGAAAACAATTGAGCGTTTATTCAACATTTCACCTTTGCAGGGTATTCTGGGGAAGAAATCTTTGTGGAATCCACACAAGTCACACCACTGTGGACTCCCCGTATGTCTAGTTTTCATTAATGTCTGGGTTTGGTAGGTTTCCCTACATGGCCACCAAGCCCAGGACCAAAAGCGCAGGTGCCTGCCTTACAAAACCAGGTTGTTTTGTGATAGATAATTTTTGATGTCTCCACAATTCGATTTGGGTAGTGAATTTGTGGCTGAACTAATTTGGGGAGCTCCCAAGAGAGCACTTTCTCTGTGCTTGCCGCCGTATGCACCTGCTCTCTGGGTTGGGCTAACCAGCTATTGTCCCGCTGCACAGACTGTGCTTGTGAAGGGACAGCAGTACTGTCCTCCTCACCTCCCTCATAATCAACAGAAGAGGAGTTATCGAATGGGACTCCTCCGACTGAAAAATCACTCCCAGAGTCTGCTCATTGTCCTATCCCTCAGATGCTGTCTCAGTATTTGCTGTCTCAGTGTCTGATCCTACCTCAGAGCGGTCCTCTATAACCAGAGTGAGGGCTTGAGCAGCAGTCATCCAACGGGATGCCATCTCTGCTACTGGCTAAACTGTTGCTCTAAAACACTAGCCTACGTAGACAGTCACAAAATTGTTGGTGGGTGTGTCAGTGTGATACGTGCAACAGTAGAGGTCACCTTACCCTCGCTTCTTCCCTCAATCAGCACGTTCTTTCAAGACACTCAAAAAAAGGACACTCTATTACTTCACCTTGTCGCATTTCAATCATCACAGTCTTTAGCACCTCCTGCGCCCAGTCCAACAATTATTATTGGTGCTCCCACTCCCATGACCTCCTCCTCGGATTCCCTCATTACCACCCAGCAAAAGTGCCCTTCATCTCTCCATAACCCCCCCCCCCACACATATTCATTTGTATTATAACGCAGGTAATGGCTGACTTTACTAATCTACTCAGCTATTTACATAAAATACAGATTTGATCTTTCCAGTAGGCATATAAACCTTCTGCGCTACTTTATGACATCAAAACTGCCACTAGACAAATGTCAGATCCTTTTGTAGCAGAAACATAATTACAAAACTTAATTGACTTTTTTATTGCTGCCTAAAACCTACAGTTGAAACGCGTCAGTTGAAGTATGTTCACTGCTTTGAAGACGCAAGCTGCAACTGTAAGAGAACTGGTGGTGAATATATATACACACACACACACACACATTTTATATATATATATATATATATATATATATATATATATATATAGAGAGAGAGAGAGAGAGAGAGAGAGAGATATCACTTTTATATGTGGATGTGGTTTTCCTAGGGGCCGATCGCAGCCCCCAGGGAAACCACACGTGACAAAAGTGATTGTTATATATATATATATATATATATATATACACACACACATACATATCTATATATAGATATATCTATGGAGATAGATGTATCTTCATAGATATGTCTATATATGGATCTATGTATATCTATATATATATATATATCTATATATATATATATATATATATATAGATATATATATATATATATATATATATATATTTTTTTTTTTTTTTAATAGCTGCATGGTTTCCTTGGGGGTCACAGTGGCCCCCATGAAAACCATACTGCTATTAAAAAAAATTATTGCCCCCCTGTCAATATCTTTAAAAAAAAAAATTAAACCCCTGGATGGCGCAACTGGGTGCAATTGTGCCCCCCAGGGGTAACCCTACCTTAAAAAAAGAAAAAATGCCCCGGGAGAGGTGGACCGTCTGCCGAGGGGGCCAAACCCCGCCAAGTGAAATCCCTGATGTCTAGTGGGGGTTTCCTGGCCCTCAATCGCAGCCAGGAAACCCGTTCAGGAAGGGCTCTTTGAAAGGGGAGACTCCCAAACATCAGGAAGGCCTTCCCAAACGTCGGGAAGGCCATTTGGGGCTGTTTTCCCCACTGGAGCAGGAAGCGGCCGCTACCTGCTCTGGTGGAGAAAACAGATAGTGATGTCAGGATGCCTCGCAGCGCACTGACATCTCAAAGGGGTGGGTGGGTGGGGAAATCGGGGGAGACACCGAAGATATTCTGTGTCTCCCGGGGTATTTTTCAAACCCCCTCCCTGGTGTCGGCCAATGGTCGTGACCCGCACCAGGCAGGTAGTGTGGGGCCTGCACTTAAGGGGTTAATAACTAAATGTAACAAGAAGCAACAGACACATAACCAATCAACTTTGCAAAGGGCCTTCCACCACACTGCAACATGTCGCTGTGTTTCTAGTAACTTTGGAACTGTTTGCGATGGAAACAATTATTTTTAATCTGAAGATTATACCACAGATGATGGATTATGTGGCAAATGCGGCATATCCATAACTATGTGAAAAATGCAGCTGCACAATAGCATATTTCCAGAGTCCCTGCCTATTAGGCAACACAGGCCTTATTCTTAAAGCCGGTCAGCATGGGTGCCATCAGAGAGTGCAGAATGGATTTTAAGCGTGGGTGACTGAACTGTGGAGATCCGGAGTAAATTGAAACTCCACTTAGGAAACACCAATGTAACCACTGGATCTATACACGCTGTCACCACCAGTTTTATGATGTTAACAACTGATACTGTGGGGAGGGAGGACGGAGGCCCAAAGTAATCGACGAGCTGGTCACACTGCCACATTGGCTATCACGATCCTACCTCCTTATGCTTTGCCGTTGGCTCTTTGCAGTCTCCTTAGAGCTTTCCCAAGATAGACCTAACCCTCTGTCCTTCCATTACACCTAGTGTGCCTCGGAACAAGTGCACGCTTTTCCAGATCTCACATGGGCAATCACCTCTCTCGCACAAAGTGAAGAGAAAGAACTAACTTGGACCGTGTTGCAGTAATGACGTCAACACAAAACAACTGCTGACTTTTAAAGCCCTGCACACCCAACTAACCTTGGCTCATTGGACAGCATACTTTCCAAGTCCAGATGTACTTGTCCACAGGGAAACTGGGATGTTTCCCAAAAGGACAGAACTCTAAAATGTGGTGTTTGCTGGAGAAGACGATGATGAACATGAAAGTGAGTGACTCTTACCCATCCATCCTGCCACTTCAGGGGCACCCATCCATCAGAAAATCTGCCTTTTTCTCCAAAATAAGCCTTTGGCCCAAGGCACTCAACACAAGCAGGAGAGAGAGAGAAAACATCTGCATTTTTTGGCAGAAATCCCTGGCGCTTTTGGCAACAGCATCCAAAACAAGGACAGGGATATGAGGTAAAACAAGCAACGGCGTAGGAAAAGAGATGGTCATTTCATGACGTTAATGACATCATTGCGCATGACTTGCGGTGGCCATCTTAAATTGGAGGGGGAATATACATAAAATATTGTAACAGTAGCGATTTTCTCCATACATTGGCAGCGTGTAAGGAAATCAAGTATACATAGTTGTGGTCAAGATTGTCTTTGCGTGGTGTTCATATAAAACAGTCTCTAACATTTGACCTGGGTCTTTGAATGCACAGCACATGTAACCAGAGAAGAACATGATTTACAGCCCTGTTTCCAGAAAGGGACTGGAGCCACTGAAAACATCCAGGGCCCTGGACAAATGCTCTAAGCCTAAGAAAAAAGCAGTCCCAGGCATATGCTACAGTGGCACAAGTGGAAGGGTACAAGTACTGGGGCCATGCTCTAATGGAGTGTACAACTGAGGAAAAGGTGGGGCAAAGAAGAAGGACTGACCACTAGAAAACAAGGATTTTTTCAAGGACACTGAAACAAACCACTGAAAAAGCAGAGAGCCCACAAAGAAGTATATAAGTAAAAAGGATCTCAAGCTCCTCCTATTTGACAGACATCTCGGTTAATTCACCCTCGACCGGACTTGCTTTCTACACTGCCCTGATTTGCCTTCCTTTAACTTTTAACTGTTCATATCCTCTGCCCTACTGTAACTGTTTCTTGTGTTAACTCCTGTATACATAGACTGATGTAAACTTCCTAGCTTAACTACCATTAATGTAACCCGCTCTAACCCTGTATCCTGTGTGATGCAAAGCGCTGATGCGAGCTATATAAAATAGCAAAAATAAATGTACATACACTCACTGCAGTTCCGAATCTACTGAGAAGAACCCCATATTACACAGCAGTTCATGGGGAAAAAACATTATTAAAAAAAACGTATACGGCGAGCGCTGGTTACACACAAAAGCCGCATGCTGCAGAGTCAATGTGTATTTTTGGTATCTTTGCCTAATTTTGGTACTCTGTTATGTAATGAAAGAGGTGTCTAGTCTCCAGTAATCACTTCAGAACAAAGAAAGCATTTCTTATGTTCGACTGTCTACACTTTAATGAAATAATCCGTGCATTTTACTGTTCTAGACGCTGTGCACAATGTATTATGTGTTAAAATGCCCTTGGGAGTTCTGGTAAATACTTTTCAAGTAAGATATAAGCTGAACGTTCGTGTTTGTGGCAAGCGGTGCACGACTGTGATTAAATGTGGCACGCTGAATTAAAAATGCCTATATATTTATTTAAAAACAACACATAACTTCCTTTAAATATACCTTATTTCAAGAGGCACAGTTGTGTATTAAAATATGCACAATTCTTTTTAAAATAACGCGCAGAAGTTAAAAAAAGAACAAAGGGAGGAGAGACGAAGATTCAGGACACAAAGACTTAAAAGCCAGTCTTATCGCCCCACTCCTCACTCATTCACACCTCCCCCAGCACACGTCTGACACCCCTCTTCAATGCTCATTATCGCCCCACCCCCTTCCACGGAGAGATGGAACAAAGGAGGCTCTCTGGGTGATATTGCCAAATGTTCCCTCCCTTGCCTTCTCTGAAAACCTTACAGCCTCCTCTGTCCTCGCACTGTTTCGCTCATATTTGGAGAAGGGATTCCTTTCTTACCGATGTTAACAGAACCCCCTCCCTTTACCTCACCTAAAGCCCTTCGATATGAAGTGTAACGAAAAGATACTGAACGTAAAAAAAAGTGGATTTTAAAAGTAGGTGGTGGGTGGCATGACTGGCTGAAAAAAGGGGAGCCACTGAGGTGTTTAAAGGGCCCAAGTCCGGAAACTGATTCCCCGCCCTTGTATGCCGAGACCACTATAGCCAGGTAAGAACCAGCACCCAGTGAAAGTGCAGCTCTACAAGAGCAAAGGCTGCTGGGAGGTGCCCAGCCCAAGCCACGCCCGACCACCCCCAGCACCAAGGGGGAGCAGACAACTCACCCCAGCTAGGCCACAGCTTGGCATGAAACAGATGACCCTTGCCCCTTTGCACCCCACTGCACCCTCGCTACCAGCAGATCCCAGAACGGGAAAATTCAAGCAGAAAAGGTTCCAGTATTTCCACGTCTGCATGTTATTCCCCATTCCTGGTACAAATAACATGTAAAGACTAAATATTTCAAGGGTGATACAAAGTTCAGTTTCCGGCCTTCAGGAGTTGCAGTCCACGGAATGGAGAATAACCTGAGGGACTTGGGATTTCCAGGACAAACACTGCAGTTTGTTCCATATTCTTTACACCTGATCGTAGCATGTGGAAACTGCACGCAGAAAACGAGCTCTTACCAGGGGCGTATCCACACACAGCCAACTAAGTGCCACAGAATAGGGTCAATATTGTGCCACAGCATTTTGCCACGGAATTTTTGTATACTGATTCTGAGACCTCACAGGCATGTTATTGGTTCACAGATCTGAACAAGCCCAAAGTGGACTGGCAAGAGCAGTCTCAGCTGGGATCACTGATGAGAGTGAATACCCCACAATGCTGTGCTGCAAACCAACAAGAGCACACCAGTGAGCAAGGCACAGCAAAGGGTAGCCTTGTAGCACTTTCAGCCACATCTGTGAAGGATGAATAGCTGGCCGTGTCTGGCACTGCCCGGGTCCTCAGCTGCATGCTAATCACACACATTCAAGGCAGTGCCCACCCTCCAGCAGGGTCATACTTGTAAGGATCACATCAGTACAGCTTTTTGTCCATTAAATATATCATTTCTCTAATGTATTCACTTTTGTATCGACCTGTACATTAAGGTAGAAAGCACTGCAGCAGCAAGATTTCTCTCCTCTGGTACCAGTAGGTTGTCTGCTGAGGGCCATAAAATATTTTTTATACTGTAACCCAGACTGCATAACCTAGGCTAAATTGTTAACCTCCATAGCAGTGTGCAATTTAAAGACCCACAATGGCATCTTTTTTCAAAACTTCACATTACTCCTCAGTAAGAGAATGAGTAGCAGGCTTCCCAGTGAAGCCCATGTCCCTTTACACACTTTAGTAAGGATCCAGGATTGGTGTCTGGCTTTCACCCAAGACAAAATACTTAACAGTATGTTCCACCTTGGCTGCTCTACAAAAAGGTGAACTGAATGTGCATATGGGCACTGTTCATTTGTCCAGTCAGGGATCTGGCTTGTTACAGCTTCACTGACACCCAAAGAACGTCTGCATAATAGGAGATCTGCCACACTAGTCATGGTCCATTTTGACCATATCTGGGCATAAGGATGCTTAGTTATCACCTTTGTAGTCACTGGGCCTGAATTCATGGCTGCATAGCAGGATCAGTCACAGAGGGGCTGGATCAATTACCAAGGAACTCACCCAATAACTGAGTGACATAAATTATTACTGGGGAGACATAATTTGACACTGAGGCACTGATTTCAACACTTAGGAGGAAGAATCACTCACTTTGCAGACATAATTCACAACTGAGGGACTGGGGCACATAATGTGCAACTCGATGTAATGTTGATGGGCTAGAATCTATCAATGGCTTTGGGGACGGAAAACATTGTTTCAATACTCAATCTGTCCCTGAGGGCCAAAAACTCAAGAGGCATTGAAGAACTGGCCCTATCACTGAGATATTGCAAACAGATATGGCAGGGGCCCGGCCTTAGCATAATCCAGGCCTTTGTGAAGTCCACCTTAAGGGGTCCAACAGCCCTCAGTCTAACCCAGCCACTTTTGTGACCTTTCCTTGGTGAGGCCAAGTATGCGATAGATGATAGATATTGGTGTGTCCATGCCTTGGTATATCTCACCTCTTGGTATAAGTCATGCCTTTGATTGGCTATAGTGTTCTTCAGCCCCTAGTGTGCACAATTTCTTTGAGAAACCCAGTCAGAGCTGTAGCTCAAATCTTGGTGAACCCCTGACCTAGATATAATTCAGGATTTAGTGTGGACCTTTATTTTCCCAGTCCTTGTTGTCACTCAGTCCCTGATGTACATACAACTGGTGTATTTCTGCCCTCGTTGTAACCCTGTTGATAGTGTAGCTTTGAACTTGGTGTGGTCAATACTTTGCAACATGCCAGTCAGTGGTGTGATGCATCCTATGCCACAACATAGGAGTTGACCGGCTTAACCAATGGACAATCTTACAACTGTGGAGAATCCTACTAACTTATCACTGACCTTGAATGACAGAGAGAGGGCTTTGGTTTTATCTTGGAATCGCATTAGTGCTCCTTCAAAAGTTCTTGTAGATTAGTCAATGCATGTCAAACGTGTGTGGTAAAATGAACCATTTTGCCGTACTTTTTCAAACAAATCAATTTACCCTAAACACGCCTTAAGTTCAAGCTTTCTCACTTTGCTAATTCAGTCTATGATGTCCCACAACTTTAAAAAGTCACCAGCTACCACTGAGCAGCAGACTGTTCGTTAGCACATCTAGTCTTTATGAAAAACTCCTCCTAGGGGAGATAAAAGTGGTAAGGTTTCATAAACAGTAGCATTATCATGTGCATGTTCATTACACCGATTGAGGTAATAGCAAAGCATTTGGCAAAATGGAAAAAAATGAGTACAGCTATTGTAGTATGAGGAAAAGCACACCACAAGTCACGCATTATGCTAAATCAGACACACATACACTTCTAGGTCAATTAACTTCAGAGAGAAAGTGTTTCCTCCAGATAATTTACATACAAACCTTATATATATTAAACGTTTTGTATCCGTATGGCTGCACTTGTCATGATGATGCGCTGTGGAGCAAATACTGAGAAACTTATAGTATCTCAGACTTTGTTTTAAGGAGGTTAATTCTCCTTTAGTGCAGCCACTACAATTTTCATGTCTCTTGGCGATTTCTCAATTAAAAAAAGAACACAAATTATGACTCCTATGATGCAATGTTTCTTCAAAGGGCAATGGCGTTACAGAGTTAGTTAACTCTATATTGTAATACTTTGTACTTATTTCATGCAAAGTAAACAAAATTATGTTTTTAAAAAAGAAAGAAAGAACACAACAAATTATGACAATAAAGTATCAGTAAGCAAAAGAGTACGTTTTTAGATCTTTTTACAGAACTATAGGTGGTTATTTATGATATGCGAATTCAGCATTAGGGAGCTCCAGCTAGCCTCTCTGTGGTGGAAGAGGGCACAAACGCCCAGGAAATCATGACTATTACTACGCTGAACGGTCAAATGCAGGGTAAACAAACAAGGTTAAACAACAATCAACTATCAACAATGGCTGAGCACATATAGTGTGGATAACCACAGCTTATTCAAGAAAGCGAAAACTGGGTGAAGAAACATGGAGAACCTCTAGCACGAAACGCTTTGTGTACTAGACAGAAGGCACCTAATTCTACTCTGCTCACTAGTGGAAGCCCCAGTGGCACTGCCTTAGAGCTGATGTGAAATGTTCATTACATCTGAGACGCAGGAACAATCTTATTGCAAGATTTTGGAACTCCTGTAATCAAAGATTTGGACAACTGAATAATTTTATATACACACAATTAGCCTAATGTAGATGGAAGCAGCCGCACATAGAGTGCATTTCAAGATTTCATTTTCGGACTAGGGTGATGATCGCAACAAGGCTGTGTGAGTGTGTATGTGAAAGGTTGGTAACTGCAGCAGGTGGACTAGTAGGGGAGCACCAAGTAAGAGCATGTTGCGAGGCCTGGAAAGAAGCTAACAATGTCCCTTCTCCAGAATGCAATAAGATGTAGAGCTCGTGCCATAATGTCTGGGTCAATGCTGTTATTTGAGTGGCAGACCTCTCTTGTATGAGTGGAATCGCACAGTAGTTGAGAGTAAGTTGTTAAGAAGTGGTCTCTGGAGAAAGCAGTGCTGTGCTTGCAGGTGTTCCTGGTTGGATAGCCCTGTGATGTATCTACCCTGACTGGTATGAGTGGCATGATCATTCATCCCAGAACCCCAGCCTGCCAGAAATGATAGTCCCCAGGGAGAGGCACCGGGTGGATAGGCAGACACTAGGCCTATTTGACATGTCATGGAGTCTGGTTTCATCATACAGGGAAGCATAGAACACAAAGAGGAGTTGCTGGACCCAGAGATCCGGTTCTTGACTGAGTAGCAAGTGGCTGATGCACAGATAGTCAGCATTAAAGGCTACAAACCCCACTGTCAACTTACTGGGCAACAGGGGAAATACACTAGTAGGGGACTTCTCACACCTGCTTACATGAAAATGTGTGCCCTACTTAGCATTTCACTGCATAGGATAGGTGCAGGCCGGTTTTGCAGAATACTGCACATTAAGGGAGGGTTGAGTTGGCCATGACTGAGATGGAGTGAAGGTAGATGTGGTTCCTCATTAGAACTAGTAAACCACAAGGGTTAAAAGAGTGAGAACCAGTACAATTGTGTATATGTTCTTCGAGGTGTATGTTTGTACCAGGCTCTCCATAGAAAGGTTTCCAGAACAAATCAGAATGGAGTCCCTTTAAGTCACTTTGAAGAAAGACGTGGCCACTTTGAAGAAAAGCACCCCCCTTCCGTACAATGGAGACCAGGAAGTGTGTCTGATCTGAAGGGCAGATCCAAACAGAGGGGTGACATTTGAGGGGAGGGTGGTTCATAGTGCACCTAGTGGGAATACTGGTCTACATGTCTATTTTTCAATCTAAACCAAATATCTAGAGAAGTCTTTTTAAAGGAGGCAGTGTGTGGCAATAATGTAAGTTTGGGGTTATAGATACAATTATAAAATGTGATCCTGTGATGGCTAAGAGTTGGAAGAAGTTTTGAAAAAGATAGGTTTGATTACTGTGCAGGGATGTGAAATGTTATAAAATATTTACTTGTCAAATGGACGGAATGCTCCAAAAAAGCTCTCTCTAAAAAAAAAAAAAAAAAAACAGTAAAAATCCACATGCTCATCAGTGTTCTCGTGAGATATAATGACAGTGCCATCATATCAAAGCTCTGATGTCTTCTCAGTCTACCAATGCCCTTAATAGTTCTTAACTGATTATGCATCCAACACTTATTATTATTTGATTATTATAAGATGCCTTAGAGAAATGCTTTTTAGTGTTTAGGGGTGTAGAATATTAGAAAATATCTACTTGCCCAAGGGACGAAATGTATAAACCTTTGGTGTCATGCAGTGGGTTAATAAATCATGTCAATGTTCCCATATCGGCGTTCCAATAATATTCTCTCTGACTATGCCAGCATTCATGTTATGGCAGGGTTTGGATTCAAGCAAGGCACTGATTATGCCACATCGCTGATTATAATGAACGCTGAACTCACTAGGGTTCTATTTTTGTCAAATATTTGAATATTCCCAGGGTCTCTTTACAAATGGCCTCTAGGAGAGACAACTTTTTAATCACAGTAGGACTTTCAAACCACTGTCTCTTTTCTTATGTCAGAGTTCTGATTATAGCAGTGTCCAGTACATAGCATTGTTCTAAACCTACCACTGCTCTTTTTATTATTTTAGCTTCTGATGAAATGGTTTGTGAAGTGTTCTGTCAAATGAACTTTTAAACATTTACTCAGTTCCAATTTTTTTTTACTGTCAATAAACTCAGAATATATTTCTGGTCCAGTGCGTAGGCTGCCAACTGATGATTAACAAGGGCACTCACAGTCCGACCTTCTCCACTCAAGCATCTTGTATAATTCCTTGGTCAGATCAACTCAATACATTCTGTCTCTGTTCACTTGGTTGTCACAGTTCTGAGCATAAAGCAAGTACTAGATCAATGGTTGGTTTATATTTTACAACTAGATGAACAATGCAAGAGCTTGTCAGTCAAAATGCTGTAGGACTGGCTCTCAAAGTTACTGGTGCGTGAAAGCAAGACGTATATGTGCAAATGTTTTTCTAGAGCAGGAATGCAGACCCACAAACCTAAATGCTTAAGGACATTCACCAAGTCCACTTCAACCCATTCCCACCTTGGAAAAAGTTAGGAATGTATTCATGACATGGACAGGAGTAAAAATATTTCCCAGACTGGAAGGGAGTCATCAGACCCAAAAAATTAATTGGGGTTGTAGGGCAAGGAGTTTCTCCGTGGAGAAACGATTTCCCACGACAGAGAAAAGAAAAACATAAAAAAATTGAATTTGCAATGGCTCTGCTGGTTTTCACACGTGCGTGTGTGTTTTGTTTGTTTCTGTGGTTTACAAATGCGAAAATAGAATTCACAAAAGTTTGAAAGATTTATAGCTCTAATTTTGTAAACACTTGTGAATTCCTGCAAATTGTAAAGCTGCAACAACACAAGGTTATAGATCTGTGAGTGCAATCTGTGACCTTTTTTAATGAGGCCCTAATTTATTTTTAAGAATTAAACATTAGTATTTGTATAGAATTAAGATTATGGAAAGACCACAATGTGGTAAAATTTAAAAACATGCATACATGTTTGGAATCACTGTCAGAAATGTAAACTGAACGTACAGTTTACTTCCTTAGGGTGCCACCCTAATACGAAGACTTTGCAATAATGAACCATATACACAATCTTGAATATCTTAGAAATTTGGACACATTTTATATCTAAGCAGCAAACAATACTTTTCCCACAACCATACTGTAAATTGGCTGCCACAATGTTTGTGCTGCAGAGGGTCAGGTTGTCAGATGGATAAAAAAAAGAAATGTATTGTCCTTAATACCAAATATGTCCCGAGTACAAGAGAAGTAAGAATTCCATTGCTCTGCTGTTGAGTTCCACATTGCCTGGTTGGTCTTGAGAATATATACTCTCCTAGAGATAAAAGGGGGAGGATGTTAAACAAAACTCTCAGATCAAAACAAATACAAGGGCTGAAACAGTAAGAACCTACCTCCTTTCACCTTTTATTCGTGCATCAAACACTACATATTTAGTGTCACCATGGAGCCTTCTTCTATCAGGACCAATATATTGAAATATTTCTATAAATGGTTGGAATTGATTAATAACTGCGCACTCAATTTGGCAGGTTAGAGAAAGTTTTAAATTGCATGGAAATTAGATGGGAATGAGGGCTAAATCAACAGATATTTCTTTAAAAGGGGACAGCTGGTGATCTCTCAATGGCTGGAGGCATGATTCCAGAAATTATTAGCCACTTCTGGGAAAGGAACACTTCATCTTTGGACAGTTAGGCCAGCATAATATCCCGGAAAAAAATCTCTCTGTTTTTTTTTTTACAAAATGTACTGGTTAACTCCCACCTCGCTAGAGAAAGTGGGAACACGTGCAAGTATGTTAAACCCGCAGAAACGGATCTTTTCCTAAACAAGCCAAACAAGGTTTGGACATAAAATTAATATTACTACTCTAAAAGGGAACTTGCCCACTGCACAAAGGGCCAACAGCAGACCGAGGAGCATGCAAAAGTCTCTGGATCCAGCACTCATTTCCAATACGTTTATAAAACTTGATTGCCACCTATATATATATACATATGATTATACAGAATGCTTGTATCTCAAGCAACGTGGGACACAAGTTGTTAACCAGTACAAAAACTCTGAAACAGGGCAAATAAAGTCAGCAAAATGTCTGTTCAAGGCACGACCTAGCACATAACAGAGGTAATAGGAACATCTACAGCAATTATAGTACAGTAACAACCCCTACCAAACTATTACCAGTCCTATTACAGGCTTGCACACCTCTGGCGTTCTTAGCTTTTCCACCCTAAAGCTTCATCCATGCTTACAACAATAATGTGATCTCTGGGCACACCAACATGATTCAGCAATTTGACCATCAGACGTTAGATCAATACAGAGTCTGAACTGCAAACGCTGTGTTTCACCAGCAATGGCACAAACACGGACACATGCATTGTTCCCAGCTGTTCTTGCCTAACAGCTCGATGTTTGGTCCTGGTAACATCTGCTGCTTTGCTTAGCTCTTAACAGTAAATATACTTCATAAATTCATTCATAAGAGGCTTCATCTGTCAACTGAGGAGGTAGAGACATGCAAGTCAACACCTAGGTGTAAAACTACTTGGAAATGGTGAATTGTGAAAAAGTGGAAAGTTACACCCTAAGTTACACTCTAAATGTAAGAGTGGATTCACACATGAGAAGATCTACACATGTAAAATTACCTGTGCAAATCAGACCCTGAGCATGTAACCACACAGCAGAAAGTGAATAAAGCAGATTCTGAATCATATGATAGGAAAAGAATGGGTTTGAAAGGATCTTTATGGGGACAGAAGAAACAAAGGATGGGAAGGATGAGCAGGGAATAGGATGGGATAGCACTTCCACAGGAGAGGACATAATGGAAGACAACATCTCATGAATAGGAAGGAAATACACAGAAAAGGAAGCAACTTTAGGAGGAAATTTGATGGGATAACATTTGTTTATAGAAGGAGGTGAGAGACACGACATGAGAAGCAACAAATGGCACAAAAGACGGATGGGAATGGTTCAACCAGTTAGAAGGACAGTTATTAACTCTAACCAAAGTTCATTGTTTCTGCTCTTCTGTGTTGTTCCAGTCAGGGACAGAAAAACCAGTCTTCTCCTAGCGTAAAAGGACAATCCAGCCCAAAATCCTAGCCTCCGTCCCCTCGGAATGGGAGCAACCACACATACATGTTGTCATTTATGATAGTCATTTGTGAAATGCAGCCTGATTTCCTATTATGTTATGAGTATAGGGGCCTAGCATAGGCATACCCATGCACAAATAAAGACCAGGAGCATCCAGAGGAATGTAATCTTTGGCCCCACCCAAAAATAACCGGTCCAGATTTTCTGGTCCTCAGAAAAGAAAGCCACAATGTAATCTGAAGGATCACAGATGCCACAGATATTAATCAATCAGTCAGAGTATTTGTAAAGCGCACTACTCACCCATGAGGGTCTCAAAGCACTGGGTGGGGCGGAGGGGGTTGCTTGTGCTCAAACAGCCATATTACACAGGAAGGGATAAGAGACTAAGGGCTTCATTACAAGTCTGGTGGTCGAACACCCAACCAACATACTTGCAGTGAGGAGACCGTCACAGTGCTGGTGGTCTACTCACCATACACATTACAAGTTTTCCACTAGGCTAACCGGCGGAATCCAAGGTTTTCGCCGGTCACCCAAGCAGAAACCGTGAGGAAGCATTGGACTCGGCTCTGCATGGACCCGAGTTCAATGCCGTCGTACAGAGGATCCAATGCCCTCGCACAAAGCAGACAGTGCGCATTCCGACTGTGCTAGGAGGGGGAGGGGCCTGCACTGCCCATGCCAATGGCAGTGCTGGGGCCCCCCGTGTGCCACTCAGCACTGGCTTTCTGCCAGCATTTCCATGGCTGTCAGACTGCCATGAAAAGGATGGCGGAAAGAGGTGTTGTAATCAGCCATGTGGCGCAGACTTCAGCAATGATGTGGATTGTTACAATCCCGACCGCCGTCATCCCATCAGGATCTTGGACCCTGGCAGAGAAGGCAGTCTGTTGGCGGGTCCACCGGCCAACATTGCAATGTAGCGGTCGGACTGCCACACCTGTGGCAGTCTGACCGCCACCAGGAGTCTGGCAGTCTTGTGACCACCAGACTCGTAATCAGGTCTTAAGAGACCAATTGGTTTGAGAGGACAAGACGACATGATAACAGAAAGAATGTGACTGCAACGCTTGAAAGTTGTTGTGGTGGGGATGACGTGCGACTTAATACACTAGACAGAGGGAGAATGGAGCACAGGTGTTTCACCAAGATATTTAATTTAACTGAGGTGTAATGGATGGTGCAATGTGGCATAGTATAGGCAGTAAAGGGGATACGAGGATTAGCATTCATTGAGTAAGAAGAGGCAGGAGAGTTTAGGAAACTGGATATGAGTGACAGTCTTCTGATAGGGCCGATTGGTTATCTATTGGAGAATGTATGTGAGAGAAAAGCCGAAGACAGGGATCTAGTCATTCAGATGTGTATTAGTGTTGTTGATTCTTTTCCATCTCTCGAACACCCTCTCAGCACTCAGAGACTACCTTAAGACAGCACAAAGTATTATACAAGAAAGAAACCTACTAAAATATGCACAGTCACCGGGTGGGGCAGAATTTATGAATAGCAAATGATGCGCAACCAAAGGGCGAGGAGGGCACAGTTATGATGGTATAATGGAAGGCCTTGAGGTTAAGTGGGAGAGGTTGATGTGAGGGAACAACTGGTATTATATAAGTGGAGATACTTGAGAATAGTGTGCATAATGGATTAGTATTGGTTATATGGATTTGGTGTAGTGGGAGCGCATGTATAGAGTGGGTGGGTTTGGGTTAAAATTGTTTAGGATTGAATGCAATGAATTCTAAGCAATCTGAAAGCTGGGATGGCCTAGCGGATACTGACAGAAATGGTGTTGTACGGACTGAATTCTAAGGATGAAATGATTAAACGCCAGTCGAGAATAATAGGCATATTATTGATTACTCTGTAATAACTGTGTTTTGGGACTGGAATCGGAAGGAAGTTTGTAGGACATGTAGCAGTGCAATTAATTGTATGGTGCTGGATATTTTTTTTAAACGGGTTGGTGATGTGCAGACTGTATATTAAGAATGGGAATTACTTAAATGACGATGAAATGTTGGGACTAGAGAGGACATTAATGGTATAGTAGAGCTTGGACTGTAAGCAATGGAGCCTAAGTGTGGATTTAATGGCATACAACATTGACTGCGGTGGATGGGGCTGCATGGATTGGAAGTGCTACACACTATGTGGATGGAAGGCGGTCGGTTAGAAAGGTTGAATATGTCCAAGGGATATTATTTTTAGGCTTGGGTTAACTGTTATGACTTCATGAATGCACTAATGGGGTGATCGACAATGTATTGTAAGGGACACCAATAATGTGATGCAGCTGCGGAATTTTGTTCCCATGGATGAAGTGACGGGGCTGCGAGTGTGCTGCATTGTTTATGATAGGGTGGGATGTTGGAGAAGAGGTGGCTTGGCAGAATTGTTTTGTAAGGTTAAGGTATGATGCTGACAGGATGCTCACAGTACCATCCTCTAAGGCGATATGGTAGTCTGTTAAAAAAACATAAGGCTCCCTTTCATTGTCTCACGTACCTGTCTTGGCTTCTCCCGCAGCTCCTTCTCCGTTATCTCCGCTCCTCTGCAGCAGCCTACGCGCGCTCCTGCTCCAACATCCTATTCAGCACGCGCGCTCCAGTCCCGCCCTGTGGGCGCGCTCTCAACTCTAGCCCTCCGAGCTCCGCCTATGAGCTATGCGCACCGCCCTTCGACGCCCCCTGCCGGTCACTCCTCTCAGCACCACAGTAGCGCGCGCTGGATCTTGGAGACTGCGCAGGGCGTGCGCGGCCCCGCATAGCGTCAGCACAGACGGAGGCGGGGTCGGAGCAGGTGCTCAGGGGGGGCTCATTTGTGTGACATAGTGCACGCGCCAGCATCGTTGCTTGACCGCTTGGCACGTGCCCGTTAGATCGCTCTCTAAATATTAATTAATTCATCTCACTGCTCTCATGTGTCCCAAAAAGGGCTCTTTGGAAAGGGCGTCTGTACCTGGAATGACTGAATATTGTCCAATTTTAAGGGTGCACTATGAAATTGCTTCCACCCAATGTCCTAGACGCAGAACACCCAGGAGAGAGTAATTGAGACAAACATAGGAAACGTATTTGACTTAAAGGTGGAACGAGGTCATAGGTCGATATAATGACACTTTTTAAAATAATAGCGAACAGAAATGCATCTCTCACTAGTCAGCTATAGGATTTTTATTTTCTCGTGGGTTACATTTGAATTGTATTTAGAAACAGTCAACATTTCATATGGAAATGAAGACAGCTATTGTTCTTAGAATGTCCTAAAGGTGCAATTGTAGTGTTTTGTGCAATGTTGTAAAACAGGGAACTCAAACCTTTTGTTTAATAAGAGCTACTTAAGTTCAATGACAATTATTGCAAACTAATAATATTATTAGTGTTGTAATACTGGCCACATTATACAAGTTTACATCACTGGACCCCATAGATAAGATTATTAGCAGTGATTACGTCAGTGCATCAGACATGGATGCCAGCAGTAATGTTAAAAAAAGGTTTTGTCAACTTGGAATGCCTCTATCTTGGTAATACATAACAGTCACAGCTGCAATACCTCTAGAAAAGAAGAAGTCATTTTAGTAATGTCTCCCCACATGATTTGTCACTCAAAAATCAGCTTTAAATATATTTTGGAAAGTCGTCAGCTTTCACCAAACATAAGCTTAGGAGTTCTAAAAACACATCCATTTTTGTCTTGACTAACCAAGTTTTTTGTTGATACCGTTACATAACGATAATATGTGCTTAAGTGCCTATAGGGTGCATTTTGAGCATAAATTGAAGAGCATCTCTCCTTTACCTGCACAGTGTTTATAACTCTCTACTTGTGCCCAATGTGAGGCTCGCTTAATGAAGCAATACTAGTCAAACTTGAATTTTGAATTACAGACTATTGGACATACTGCAACTTTTGGAGTTGCTACTTGAAGGTGGTCCTTTTTCTACTAAAAAGATAAGGGGGCTATCCAAATGGGTGTCACTGATGGTCTCTTTTAGACAGTGCTTAATTTGTGAATAAAAATGTGCCGGTGCCAAAAAAACCTCCTCTTAAACATGCGGCTGCAGCAATTAAATGTCTGAACACGGAATACTGAAGCAGTGTAAACCTGAAGCCATCTTGGGCCTCTTCAATCCATTTAAAGCCACTCCGTGCCCCTTCAGCTCACTCTTGCAGCTTTCTGCTTTCTCCCATTGTGACATTTTTCATTTTTCTCTCCTCCGTCTTTCCCATATGTGTCTTTTGCTCGCAGTAAATGCTTGAGGCAGAAAAATAAGTGCAGGCCCTAAAAAATAAGTGCCGGTGCTCTGCACCAGAAACAACAAGCACAAATTAAGCACTGGTTTTAGAAGTGAACAATTACTGGTTATGTGACAAATGTCAGATTCTATGAAATATGATAGATTGTGAACCAGGTGAGATCCGTGCTGTTGAAATCCACATGCTCCTCTAGTAGGGAGAGGAGAATTTCATGATCAGTTTGGTTACAGGCTGGTGAGAGATCGAGTCAAACTAATATGTTAGTGCAACTCTTATCAAAGAACTGGGTGAAGTCTAATTGGAAAATGTCAAGGAGAGGCATTCCTTGAGTTGACGAAGAGTATACTTCTTCAGTACTGAAATCACTTAGGAGGTCATTATGACCCAGGCGGGTGGCGATAATGTGGCAGCAGAACCGCCAACAGGCTGGCGGTACATACTGCCACATTATGACCATGGCGGACCCGCAACGGTAATACTGCCGAAACCGCCTGGCTGCCGCCAGCCTGCAGCATGGTGGTACCGGCGGTTGTAATCCGCCAGGGCAGCGTTGCAAGCAGCGCTGCCCTGGGGATCCCAAGTCCCCATGCGCCAGCCTGTCCATGCCGGTAAACATTGCCATGGACACGCTGGCAGTATGGGAGACTCGGGGGGAGCCCTGTGGGCCCCTGCAGTGCCCATGGACTTGGCATGGGCACTGCAGGGGCCCCCATGCACAGACCCATCGCGCATTACACTGCCAGAATTACGGGCAGTGGAATGCGCGATGGGTGCTGCTGCACCCAACACACCTCAACATTGCAGACGACTCAATTACGAGCCGGCTTCAATGGTGTGGTGATTTTTCCGCGGGGCCAGTGGGCGGAAACGCTGTTTCCGTCCGCTGGCCCAGCAGAAATGTCATAATAGGGCACCAAACATACAGATACACATTTATATAGAATAAAAAAAACATAGAAATTCACTGAAAAAAGCAAAGATTATAGTGACGTTACAGTTAGGTTCTGAAATCATACAAATGTTCAAAATTCAGCAGTTATAGAGTTATTTCAAGTTACTGTAACTCACGCCTTAAGGCAACTATAATTCGCACCCCCTCCATGTACAGTTTTTTCTTCATTAGTTTAACTGATAATGCTTCAGTTATGTTTTTAATAATGTTATAGAATTTGTCATGAGTGTTGTAATATCTGGGGTAATAAGCAGTTCATGGTGAGGGCGCAAGTTATAGTTACCTTAGTGTGCGAATTATAGTTACTTGAAATAATTCTATTACTGCTGAATTTCGTAGAAAAACATTGAAATTCAGCTGTTATAGTTAGAGTTATTTCAAGTAACTATAACTCGTGCCCTAGGGTAACTATAACGCGTGCCCTCGGTATGCACAGTTATCGCATCAACAATTTTACTGTACATATTACAGTGACTTTACAATGACTTTATCAATGGTGTTATAAAATATGTTCTAAGTGCAGTAATATCTGGGTTATTTAGAAGTGCATGGCAAGGGCGTGAGTCATAGTTACCTTAGGGCACAAGTTATATTTACTTTAAATAACTATAACAGCTGAATTTTCATGGTTTTGTATGTTTAAAATGTGAGCCTAATTATAACGTCCCTGTAACCTTTGTGACCAGCACCTCCCTGGGGCAATGCACTGTTATGAATGTAGGGGGGCTACGCCCACCCCCGTGCCTCAGGGACCACCACCTCCCTGGGGCTAGAAAACAAAAACTCTAGGGGTGTCCTAGGGACCCCCCGAGCCCAGCGACCACGTCCCCAGGGCCATCTATGGCTTGAAGAGGGGAGCCGTTTGAACCCACTTTATCTTTTGAAATTTGCAACAGAAAGGTGGTGGTCACGGGGCTGGGGTTCCACATGGGCCCCCTTCACATCGGTTAGTGTATCCCAGGGAGTTAGCGGTACCTGGGGATCTGGGGGCGGGGGGGTCCCCAGGACCCCCTTAATGTTTTAATTTTCTAGCCCGGGGAGGTGGCGGTCCGCTGGGCACGGAGGCTCACACCCCGCATACATAACAGTGCATTGCCCCTTGGGAGGTGGCGATTCCTGGGGCATGGGGGGCTGTGGGCTCCCCCATACATATCAGTGTATTGCCCCAGGAAGGTGGTGGTTGCTGGGGCATGGGGGGGCACCCAGCATACATTTCAATTCATTGCACCGGGGAGGTGGTGGTCCCCGCGGCGCAGGGGATGCCATGTGGTCCCCCCATAAAAATTACAATTTATTGCCCCAGGAATGTGTTGCCGTCCCTTGGGCATGGAGTGGCCCCTGCATATTTATAGCGCATAACCTGGGGAGGCGTGCTTCCCCGGGCATCTATAAGCACTAGGAGGTGAGCCCAGTGCACTCCCTTCCTATTTTTCCTGCAATGCCTCTCTGGGACCTGGCCCGCCCGTGAGCAATATTAAAAGCAAGCGGGGGAGGCCCAGGGCAGATGTATTATGGTATGCTGGGGGGTGGTGTGGCCCTTTTACAACCCCAGACACAGCCACCTCCCAGAGGCTTTAAATGAGTCAAGCGCAGGGGGCGGATGGCACTCCGCAGCCCCGGGGACCGCCGCCTCCCCGGGGCTAATTTAAAAAGACATATGGGGTCTGTTGTTGACCCGCAGGCCAGGGGACCACCACCTCCCCGGGGCTACTAATGTTGGAGGGGGGCCGCTGTTAAGGAGACACCAATGGCCCTGAGGACTGCCACCCCCTCTTTGACAGTAATGCCAGCTCCCACAGGAGGTGGAGAGCCAACTGGGACCATGGGGGCCTTCAGCCTCCTCCCACGGTCCCCAACAGAGCCGGGACCTGTAGGATGGGTTCCCTGGGGCCGAGATCGGCCCTGGGTAGGGGAACATGCCCCCCTCCAAAAAAATTAATAGGCTGGGCTCCAGGGGATGGGGTCCCCGGGGCCTAGATCGCCCCTGGGGAGGGGGGTCCATTCAGCCACCCTTCCCCCCCCAAAAAAATAATTAGGCCAGGCCCCAGGGGGATGGGGTCCCCAGAGCCGGGACAAGCCCTGAGGAGGGGGCCACACGGCCCCTCTCCACACAAAATAATTTTATAATTAGGCCGGACACCGTGAGATGGGGCCTCTGGGGACGATAATGGCCGAGGGGGGCCACGCCACCCCCCATCCACCCAAAAAATGAAAATAATTAGGCCGTGCCACGGGGAGTGGGGTCTCCAGGCCAAAATCAGCCTGGGCAGGGGGCCACGGGGACCCGTTGTCCCCCAAAAAATCAATAGTTAGGCTGGGCCCTGGGGGATAGGGTCCCTTGGGCCAAGATGGGCCTAGGGAGGGGAGGGGGCACATGGGAATGACATTTCCAGACCAAGAGTTACCTTTCTGCCAAATCTGATGTAATTACGTATAGTGGTTGGGCCACTTCCGCTGTTCACAATCTGTATGGAAAAATGAATGAGGAAAAAGCATTTTGGGTGCCCCCTTTTTCTTGGCCCCTGCTTGACAGATCACCTCGAAACTTCCCAGACAGCAGCTCACGTGAGCGTCAATTTTTTGGGAACATTTTGTGAAGATTTGTCAACCGGTGCCAAAGATATAGGCAAGTATCTTTATAGATAGATACATATATATATATATATTTATATATACCTCATAATAGCAGTGTATTACTCAATGGAGTCAGAATTTATTCATTTCAACTTGAGTCTATGTGGCTGTTCGTATCGCACAATCCATTTATCCAATTATTCATCTTCACACGTACAGTAAAAATTATATTGGTGCTACCTGAAAAAAATCACTGGAGTGCTTATCTGATTGTAAGATACAGTCCCTTCACTTAAGTTTTCCTCGTTGAATATCCAAATCTGTTAGGAACTGGGTTAATGGTTGACTGGGGTGTGAGCCCTGGTCCAACAAGAACCACAATCCTAGTCAGGATAAGGCACAAGCAAATCCCAAATTAAACTGTGGTCAACCCCCTGGTAGCTTGGCACACAGATGTCACCCTGAACTTAGAGGCAATGTGAAAAGTAACTGTATATCACTTCTAAAATTAAAACAATGAAAACACAGCACAAAAAGTATTCCATGCCATGTTAGCAAAATAGAGCGTAATTCAATGAATAAAACAAGACCAAAACAACAAACATCTAAACAGTAGAACCGGAGTTATGAATTTTTAAAGAATAAAGTGAAAAACAGCACCTAAAAGCGAAAAGCACCAACTGGAAATACATATTCGCAATGAACCAGGTCAAATTAAAAAATTCAAACTGATTGCGATGGAACTTGATTGATTTGATGCAGTCCCAGATTAGCTCCTCTGAAGGACTGCCTTCTCAAGTTTAGTGTCAACAGTCCCATTCGCATGGCAGAAGATCACCAGGAGCAAGGAGAGCATAGCTAGGAGTGATCGGCATGGTGTGAGAAGCAGGTTGGGCATTGTTGACGGGTAGGCTGGTGTTTCACATTGGCGGGACATGCAGGCAATGAGTGCTTCCTGTGCAAAGACAAACTTGTGCTGTTTTTCTGTGTGAGCAGTGCAGTTTGGATGCTAATAGGCCTGTGCACGAAGAGCCAGAAAGCTTGAGTTTAAGAGCCACAAAGCAACACCAAGGGCCCCAGACCTGAAAGGCACCTCATCGGGGTCAGGAACTCACTGAAGATGAGTCCAGGAACTGTTGAGGAGCCTGTTATGTTCCTGAGGCTCAGATCAGGAGGCTAGCAGACTGGCCATTTGAGTCAGTTGTATGATGGAACCACACATCCCGGAACAACGCATGTCTTAACAACGGGGTCTGAACCACTACCGGGTTGTTTCCATGCATGCCTTTACCAGGCATGCCTTGACAACAAATTTTGATGTAAAAGCATGCCTATTAAAGACGTGTGTGGAAACGGCATGTGTGGTTCTTTCATGCAACTCCCCCACCCGCCATGAGGCCCAAAACCACCCCCACCCCTAATACCTAAACAACCTTGAAGAACCAGAAAAAAAAAAAATATCCCAACCACCCACCCCCACCCTAAAAACGGACGCACGCCAACCCCCCACCTGCCCTGAACGCAAAAAAAAAAACTACCCATACTCGCCCACCCCACCCCATAAAACTAAACTACCCCAAACCCCCCACCTGCCTTGAGTCCTAAAAAAAAACTATCCCGACTCCACCCTGCTCCTAAAATAAACTACCCTGACCCACCCTGAGCCCTAAAAAAAAGACCCTGACCACCCACCCCTGCCCCTAAAAACTAAATTACCCCAACGCCCCACCACCCTGAGCCCTAAAACCACCCCCCCATAAGTAAACTACCTGACCTCCCCACCCCCCCTAAGCCCTAAAAAAAAACTATCCTGGCTCCCCCACCCCTGCTCCCAAAAACTAAAGTACCCCAAAACCCGACACCCACCCTAAGCCGTAAATCCACCTCACCGCTAAAAACTACCCACCAACCCTGCCCCAACTCCACTTCTCTGACTGCGCCCTCTCCCAATCCTTCCTCCATTTCTCTCCTCCTTCTTCCTGCCCTTCGTTAAACCTTCCACCACCCCTTAAAAAATAAACTACCCTGCCCCCACACTAAGCCCTAAATTAAAAAAAAACCAAACCTCCCACTCCCAGCCCTGAAAAGAAAAGCTTGACCCCCCACCCTAAGCCCTAAAAAATACCCAACCTCCTCCCCTTAAACAAAATAGCCCGCCCCAAACCCTCACCCACCCCATCCCTTAATCCATCCCCCACCCCTGCCCCAGCCCCAATTACCTCACCGGGTCTTCTGCATCCACTCCCGAATAACGCGTGGCTTTTTCTGTGCCTTAACCACAGATATGTATAGTTTGGCAAATGTGTGGTTAAGGCACAGAAAAAGCCATGTGTTGTTCCGGTAAGCACGGTTACGCTTGTGTGCAAAATGTCCACGTTGCTAAGAACGCGTGGTTTGGGACGTTTCTCCTTCGTGTCACTCTGGGCTCCTGGGTTCAAGATGGAGTTGCATATTGTAGGAGGCTGGCCTGGTTTGTAGGGGGTACCTTGGGTACTTACACCTTATACCAGGTCCAGTTATTCCTTATTAGTGAAATGTAGTAGTGTTCTAGCAGCTTAGGCTGATAGAGGTAGCTATAGCAGAGCAGCTTAGGCTGAACTAGGAGACATGCAAAGCTCATACCACTTAAAGGTACACAGTAATTACACACAAGTAAAGACAATACTCAGTGTTACCAAAATTAAAGGTATTTATTTGGGTGACACAGTACCATAAATATCTTAGAGACCATACTCCTTCTGGAGGTAAGTATTATACACAATATATACACTAGTCACCAAAATTAGACAAGTACATAGTCATAGAACAATGCAAACAATAGGAAATGCTATAGATTGCAATGGGAGAAAATAGGTCTAGGGGGCAACACAAACCATATACTAAGAAAGTGGAATACGAATCACAAATTCTCCCCTAGACAAGTGTAGTGTGTGCAGAATCGCTGGGAGAGTAAGAATACCGTAAAGGTACGTAAATTACCCCACCCCAGAGCCCAGAAAAGCAGGAGTAAAGTACTGCAAGTATCCTTAGGACACAGTACACCTTGTGATTGGGATTATGCAGTAACCAACCAAGTTAGCAAACAACAACTGCTGGATTCCTGGACCTGAAGACCTGCAAAAGAAGATGACCAAGTCCAGAAGTCGAAAGAAGTTCCAGGAAGGATAGGAGCCCCTACCAACCCAGAAGAGGGTGCCAAAGAAGAGTCCCTGGTTAGTCAAAGACTGCAAAAATGCACCCTAGGAAGATGCCAGCAGGTTCCTGCATGATGCAAAGGATGTCCCACGATGTGAAGATGGATGGAAATGTGATTTTGTGTTGGAAGTTGGCAACAAGCCTTGGTTACTACAAAAGTGTGTTTTGCGTCAAAATGGTGCTGGCTGGACCCAGGAGGGACCTGGGGGTCTCAACTCTATGTGAGGAGGAAGAGGGGGCTCTTCTTTATAGAAGCCATCAGGATACCAGACAGCACCCACGGGAGTCCCAGGACACTGGGACAAAGGAGGTGCAAAACGCGGTTGGTGCAGCACAACTAAGGAAGGTCCCACGCAGCCGGAGTACAACTCAGCGAGTTGAGCGTTGCAGGATGGAGTGCTGGGGATATGGGCCAGGCTGTGCATGAAGGAATTTTGCAAATAGTGCACAGAGGTCTCAGGAGGTGAAGAAGACGCATTACACAGGGGTACTGTTGCTCTCAGAGAAGGCAAGGTCTTACCTCCTCCAAATTGCATCAGCAGGACCTCAGGACAGTCTTTGTCGATGGGGTCCAATGTCTGTGTCCTTAGGAGCACGCTCGTCGCTGTGAGATGAGTCCAAGGGTATCGGTCGTCGTCTTAGAAGGTACCTGCTGGAGCAGGGGAGTGACTTCGTCACCCCACGGGAGATTTCTTCGGTCCTTTTGGGGCAGGATGAAGACTGGGAGTCCTCAGAGCGTTCACACCATGGAAACTGTTGCAGTTGTTGGCTGGAGCTGAAGTCGCAGAGGAAAAGTATCCCTTGTGGATACTTTGTTGCTGTTACAGCGGTTCCTGGAGCAGGCTGCGGTTGATCCGAGGTCAGAGGATGATGAAGTAGTTGCAGAGGATTCCTGAAGGAAACTTGCAAGCAGAATCTGAAGAGAACCCATAGGAGAGACCTTAAATAGCCCTGAGAGGGGGATTGGCTACCTTATCAGGTATCAGGGGGGGGTCTCTGACGTCACCTGCTGGCACTGACCACTCAGAGCCCTCCAGAGTGCCCCCACACCTTGCAAAGCAAGATGGCTGAAGTCTGGGACACAGTGGAGGAGCTCTGGGCACCACCCCTAGGGTGGTGATGGACAGGAGAGTGGTCACTCCCCTTTCCTTTATCCAGTTTCGCACCAGAGCAGGGGACAAGGGGTCCCTGAAGCGGTGTGGACTGGCTTATGCACGGAGGGCACCATCTGTGCTCTTCAAAGCATTTCCAGAGGCTGGGGGAGCCCCAGCTTGAAATACCTATTTCCAAAGGGAGAGGGTGTAACATCCTGCTCTCAGAGGAAATGCTTTGTTCTGCCTTCCTGGGACTGGGCTGCCCAGATCCCAGGAGGGCAGAACCCTGTCTATGAGGTGGCAGCAGCTGTAGCTGCAGTGCAAGCCTAAGAGAGCTGGTTTGACAGTATTGGGGGTCCATGGTGGAGCCCCCAAGATGCATGGAATTGGCTCCCCGATTTGGAATGGGGGGGAAATTCCATGATCTTAGACATGTTACATGGCCATATTCGGAGTTACCATTGTGAAGCTACATATAGGTATTGACCTATATGTAGTGCACGCGTGTAATGGTGTCACCGCACTCACAAAGTCCCGGGAAATGGCCCTGAACTATGTGGGGGCACCTTTGCTAGTGCAAGGGTGCCCTCACACTTAGTAACTTTGCACCTAACCTTCAGCAAGTGAAGGTTAGACATATCGGTGACTTATAAGTTACTTAAGTGCAGTGAAAATGGCTGTGAAATACCATGTGAGTTATTTCACGCAGGCTGCAATGGTAGGCCTGTGCAAGTGTTTGTCTGAGCTCCCTATGGGTGGCAAAAGAAATGCTGCAGCCCATATGGTTCTCCTGGAACCCCAATGCCCTGGATACCTTGGTACCATATACCAGGGACTTATAAGGGGGAGTCTAGTGTGCCAACTGAAATTGGTAAATTAAGTCACTAGTCTACAGTGACAAATTTAAAAGCAGAGCGAGCATAAGCACTGAGGTTCTGATTAGCAGAGCCTCAGTGACACAGCCAAGCACTATACAGACACACACATTAGGCCATAAACTATGAGCACTGGTGCCCTGACCAGCAGGATCCCAGTGAGGCAGGCAAAAACATACTGACATACAGGTAAAAATGGGGGTAATATGCCAAGGAAGATTGTACTTTCCTACACATATCCAGCTCTTCTTATTCAGGCAAGAGGGCAGCAGCTAAGCACAGCAAGGCAGCAGCTCCTTTAGAGTAGTAGTCCAGCAGAGTGACAGTTCGTTCAGCATCACAGCAGTCCTTATTCCTGGAAGAGTATCCACAGGTCCAGAAGTGTACTGAAGTGGCGGTGTATGATGTTGTTTGTTTATACACTAGTGCCTTGGTTCTGAAATACCCTGCCTCCCCTGCCATGGCACCAAGCTGGCTGAATTGCCAATGCAGGGCCATTAAGCCCTTTGTGTGGAGACAAGAAACAGCCTATTTACCCACCTCTTCTCTCCCCTCTTGCCAGTGATGGCCCAGTCAGTCACACCTAAGCCCCTATTGTGTGTGGCTGTCTAGGCGGAATACACAAAGCCCAACTGCCAACTACACATCGTCATGAGACCAGAGACAGTTTGCAAGCACCAAATGGCTAAGGCAAGAAAATGCCAACTTTATAAAAGTGGCATTTTCAAAATTGTAATTTATAATCCAATATCACCATGCATTAGGATTTTAAATCAGGATTCCAGAGACACCAAACGTGAACTTAGTATCTCTTCCCATTTGGAAATCACACTTATAAAATATAATAAGGTAACTCCAATGTTATACTATGGGAGAGATAGGCCTTGGAGTAGTGAAAAATGATATTAAGAGTTGTTTACTACCAATACATGTTAAACTTGAAAGTAAACATCCTACTTTTTAAATACATTACACTGTGCTCTCTGTGCTGTCCAGGGCCGCCTACCCTATGGGTGATTTATATATACTAGCCTGAGCCTGGCAAAGGTGTATCTTGTGAGGTTGACATGGTGATTTAAACTTCACACACAAGCTCTGCAATGACAGGCATGAGACATGTTTAAAGGGCCACCAAAGTGGGTGGTACAATCAGTGTTGCAGTCCCACCAGTAGCACCTAATTAGAGGCCCTGGGTACCTGAAGTGCACTTTACTAGGGACCTATAAGTTAAATGAATATGCATATTGGATATAAATCAATGTTATCATGTTTATAGGCGAGAGCATATGCATTTTAGCACTAGTTAGCAGTGGTAGAGTGTACAGAGTCCTAGACCAACAAAAACAAATTCAGCAAAAAGTAGGAGGAGTAAGGCAAAAAGTATAGAGATGACCCTGCAGTAAGGGTCATTTCCAAAACACTTCATCAATTCTGTAAGTATCATGCCCATATAAGGCTAAAAATAGAAGCTGCAATAGCAATGTGAAAAAGTGGTGGTTAAAAGTTTTATGTATGTTAAAAAAAAAACAGCAATTGCGGCACAGTTCCATTTTATATATATATTCATAGAATTCTTCGTCAACGTTCAAACAATTTGGTTCCTTTGTTACCTAATTTGAGTATATATCAATTCTCAAGTATTGATAAGGCTGTTTCTCCATCACCTCCTCTTGCATTTTGGGGAATACCATAGATGACAATGTATTGTCCCCAGGAATTGTCCAAAAATGTCAGGGTACTCTGTATGTGTTCTCTTTGTTGTCTATTGCTCTCAAGTGTTGCAGTACACTTTTGTGTTCTTGTAATTTGGTGTTTCCTATGTATTTCTTCCCACATGGACAACTTGACATATATACCACATAATCCCCTACACAGCCATATTGTTGTTAAATTTGTTTTACTGCTTTTGTTTGTGGATTGTGTAATGTTTAATATTTTTGCTTGTTGGCATGCTTTTTATTGGAGCATTTAAGGAAACCACATTCCTTCCTTAACCAACAACTGGATGCATCTCTCTTGAGATCACTATGTACAAGCCTATCTCTAACAGACATTGGTTTTCTGAATGTTATAGTTGTTGTTTACTAAATTCTCTATGTATCATAGGATCTGTCTTTAATATAGACTAAAGCATCTGCAAACTTTGTCGTATTGCGTCATGCTCTTTACTGTAATTGGTTATAAATCTTACAATGCTTAGAATGGGTCACTGCTTTACTCCGTGATCTAAATGCCGTAAATAAAATTGCCCTCACACTTTTTGTTGTCTACTCTATTCACAGCTCGTTCTCATGTGTAGTCTCTGTAACCTTTTTGCTTTAAACTCTCCAAAATATCATCCTTAGATTCCAAGTAGCTAGATTCTGTGTTGCTATTCCTTTTTGGCTCTGAGAAGCACCCCATCTGGTATACTTATCTTCAGTGGAACAGGGTGGAAGCGCCTGGCATGAAGAAAACCTTTTCCTGCTATGGGGTTTCTGTACAGACTGCCATGCATAGTGTTTTCTATCACTGATGTAATTTCAGATGTTGTAGTGATGTTATCAGTGAAGTCATAGATCATGTCATAAATATTGTAATAGGTGGTGTAAAAAGCCGTGCATGGCGAGGGTGTAAGATATAGCTACTTTAGGGCACAAGTTATATCTCCTTGACATAAATAAATATAAATAGTGGATGTAATTTCTTTTGTTTAAAACAGCATGTTTTAACTAACATTTTCATAGAACTATAACATCCCTTTAACCATTGTTGTATTTTTCAGGGATTTTCTAAGGTTTCTTGTAAAATAGGATATAATTACAATTCCTAACTATAACATCATTTAACCTTTGTTTTTTTCAGTGAATTTCTAGGTTTAAAAAAAATGTAAAGTAATATTTTATTACCATATACAGCCATGCACAGTGGTGGGTTGGCCACAGGGCATAGCCTATGGCCAGGCCATGCAGTCAACCCCCACAGGCTGCCAACCCCACACCACGAACGCCCTCAGGGTTGTCTGCAGGACCTGGCGTACAGTCAAACCTTACATTCAACCCCTTGCAGGCACCCAACCCATACTCTGCACATGGCTTTTGGTCATGCGTGGAGTAGGGTTGGCCTTCGAGTCCTGGGGCTGACATCCCCAGAGCCTTTTCATTTTTTAAAGGGGAAGGTTTTGCACAGCAACTTCAGGCCCTGTGGACCACGCTCCACATGGCCAAATATTTGTAAAGGGAGGGGGACACGTGGCCTGATTGCAGAGCTAGAAAGGGTCCAGGGGACCCCTTTTCCAGGGCCTTTAGGGTGAGGGGCCCCATGGCTTTCCTCCCGAGCCAATAGTGGCTGCAGGAATCCCATCCCCAAGGGCAACCCAAATATATTATAGGGATAGTGGCACCTCGTCCACCCCTCTAAACCAATAGTGGCCCGAGGACCCCATCCCCAAAACAGATATATATTTTAAGGAGAGGAGGACTTGTAGCCCCCTCCCCAAGCCTTAATAGCCCCACTGACCCCATCCCATGACTGAATTCTATTAAAAAGCGAAGGGGCTGTGTGATCCCCCCTCATTGAGCCCATCCATCTGGGCTGCACTTAACTTAAAGGGGGAGGGGGCACATTGTCCCCATTGTTAACCCTATAGTGGCTAATTTGGAAGCAAGTACCATGGTGCCTACTTGGGACACCCACCAAATAGTAAGTTTGGGCCACAGGGGAGCTCCAGGGCCCCGCAGCTCCAGCCAGCTCCCTGCATACTATGGGAGCTAGCATTGTTGCCCCTGCGCCATGAAAGCAGCTGTCTCTGCATGCTCCCGATGAACTGGAGCAATGTGTGTTTCCCTCCCTGTGGAAACAGAAGTCTGCTTCCAGCCAGAAACATTTTAAAGTACCCGCCCAGTGAGAACAGATATGTCCTCCCTGTCTGCCTTCCCGCAGGCAGAGAAGGCATGTCGGCTCCCACATGGTGCAAGATTTAAAAATGGTCCCATTGGTTGGAGAAGACATATCTGCCCGTGCTGATGCAAGCAGAGAAACTACTGTGTCCCGTGGTGAGCTCCCCAGGGCACAGTAATTGAGCTGGCCCTGGTGATGGAGTTGCTGGGGCTTTTACTGGCTCAGGGAGGGGGGCCATGCAGCCATCTCCCCTATTTTTAACTACATTTGGTACTAGCAGATGGGGTCCCCAAGGCCTATTAAGGCTCGAGGAGGTGGACACGGGATGCACAGCCCCTCCCTTTTTTTATGCAATTCGGCCCCGGGGGATGGTGACTACTGGATCTAATAAAGCTCACCATGAGGGGGGCCACGAGCCCCCCTAAAACATATTTCACAACAACCCCAGGCCCTGGCCTACCATGGAGCCCAGACTTCAAAGTAGCTTGTAAGACAGCGCTTTTTAAAAAAAGTGTATGGATTTGTGGATCCACGGTAAAGTACCAACAAAATGTTTTAAAAATTGTTTTATCACCAGGCTGGGTCTCTCTGGGATGCCACCACCAGGCCAACCCTGTCCCCTTAGGTCGTTTTTCAATTTTTTTTAAGACTAAGCACTGAGTCTCAAGTTCTAAGATGGCTGTAACCAACCAGCTCTCTCCATGTGATCTGTCAATACCACAGATAATCTACAGCATTAAATATATACTTTTTTGAGCATTAATTGCTCAAAACCTACTGAACAGATTTACCCCAAATCACAAAAAGCATTTTATCTGGACCAAGATCTACCTTTCTGACAAAATTTGGTGTCAATCTGTTTAGCCATTTGGGCTGTAGCTGTGTCTAAAGTTCCTATACAAAAATGAATAGATAAAACGGATTTTGTGACCATTCAGTTTTCTCAGTCCCCACTCAATGGATCACCCCGAAACTTCCCAGGAAGGATTTAAGGTGAATTTGTTTGTGCAAAGTTTCATGAAGGTCCGGCAAACAGTGCCAAAGATATCAGCAAACCCAACAATGTATCTCCTATGGAAACACAATCCTAATTATATATATATATATATATATATATATATATATATATATATATATATATATATATATATATATATATATATATATATATATATTATATATATTTATATATTTTTTTCATTTAAAATATACAAATCCATAACAATTCACCGAATATAGTTAAAGTTATCTCGAGTAACTATAACTTGGGGCCTAAGGTAACCATAATTCATGCCCCGCCATGCACATTTTTTTCATCAAAACTTTTACTTTAAATATTACACTGATATCATCAGAGAGGTTATCAAATGTGTCATAAGTGTCGTAATTTGTGGGGTAATTAGCAGTGCATGTCGAAGGCATGAGTTATAGTTACCTTAGGGCACAAGTTATAGTTACTTGAGATAACTCTAACTACTGTGGTTTTGTACATTTAAAACGGGAGCCTAACCACAATGTCCCTTTAACCTTTGTTTTTTTAAGTTAATATATATTTATAGAAGACCTAACTATAACTACCCAGTACCGACTGCCACTGGGTAACATATATATTTGAAGGGGCAGCCACCAGGAGGGGTTCCATGTGGGAAATAATCAATCAGCATGTCAAGGATTCACCTGTCTTGGTCGAAAAGGCGTTTAAACTTATTAGCTGGGATACTGCGAGGCTTGGGGGCAAGTCAGAGGCTTTGGAATGATCTATTTACAGGAGACGGGGCAACATCTAATTGTTTTTTCTTGGAGGGGTACAAGACTATTTTTTATTCCAGCAAGGATACACCAAAGGGGGGCTGGTTATCTTTGTATCTTTGGCGATTAAGGAGACGTTGAATGTGTTATCTATAGGGGTCTCTACTATGCAGGGATTAATATTTACCTTGGCTGGTCCCTCCAAGTCGATATTGTTGAATTTTTACAATGGTATGCCCCACTCACAAGACATAAGTAACATTCAGGACCTGGTCTTTTTTATACAAAACTGCATGGTACTAATTCATCTACTTTATGGTGGCTGGTGATTTTAATGTCCATTTATGCTAGATCCCATGTTGGGGTTCCATGCTATTACCGGGATATCATTTAAAACATTCACATCAGGGTTCTTTATTAAACGCTTTGCTGAGCAAGTTTAATTACGTTTTTGCCCTGGATAAGCTTTCCACATTAAGATGTGTCTTAAATCCCATTGTTATTGGGAGAGGCTGTGAGACCTTTATTGACTTTATTTTTGATTCTGCTTCCCTTTTTCCCTGTATCACCAAGATAGAGATACATATGAGCTCTTTTAGTGATCATAATCTGGTGTGTGAGTCTTTATATTGGTCTTCTTTGGCTCAAGAATCTTCAGTGGGGGCTGGTGGAGTCACCAGAATTATATCGCAGGCTAGAGATTGGGGTGGTCACAGTTAGAGTCTGATTAGTTTTATAATACATTGTATTCCTGTTGTGAGAACGTGTTTAGAGTTTGTTTACAGGATAGTACTTCACCTCGCAAAATTCTGGGGGCCTTTGAAGTAATTTTTAATCTGACTTCTAGTTTTTCGGAGGGCGTAGTGTCACAGGGTATTGGGGATAGGCCCAGATGGTTTGATAAATGTTGTACCCTAGCACGGAAGCATCTTATATGTGCCTTGAATGCTAAGCCTAGAGATCCTACCCTATTGAAGGTCATATGCTTTATGAAAAGGAGTTGGCGAGGCGTAAGAATGATCTAAGGGATGCGGTCTGGGATTACCTCATGGAAGCAAGGGCCACATGTATGAAGCAAAAAATTTGCGAGTCGGAAATTCCGACTTGCATATCTGAATGTACGAAAAAATAGCATTACAATTTTGCGATTCGATAACCGAATTGGAATTTGCGACCCGGAATCGCAAATTGCGACTGAGTGCAAAAGAAAAGAGAAATTACACTTCATGGTGCTGGATGATGACCTCAGAACCAGGAAGTACCTCCCATGAAAGTGGGAGGAGTCTAGCCAGGACAGACAGCAGAGGCACACCCAGCTAAGAGGAGCAACTGCAGCCATGGCAACCCAAACTAAGGAGGCAAACACTGCAAGGAGGAAGAGAAAGCTTAAATTCTTTGACAAAGAGTTGGAGGTCCTCACTGAGGAGTGCTACCTACACCATGAGGTTCTGTTTGGGAAGGCAGCAATGAGTGTCCCTGACTCACCAAAAAATAAAATCTGGCTCAACATACAAAGTAAGATCAATGCCATTGGAGTCAGTCACCGCTCCATCAAGGAGGTGCGCAAAAGATGATATAACCTCAGGTCAAGAACCAAGGAAAGGGTTGCAGAACGGATGAAGGAGGTGCATGGAACAGGTGGGGGACCATCCACAGTACCACCACCCACAGCAATAGAGAGCATGGTGGAGACCACACTGGAGCCCGAGGCTGTTGCTGGAATTGGGGACCTGGACAGTTCAACACCTGGAACCTCCAAAAGTAAGTAGCAAATATCACTTATTTACACCATTCAAGGCACCATGCACATAACTACAGTTCACAAAAGCATGCATCATCCAAATAGTTCCATGCCTAAATGCCCACCTCAAGTTCAGTGCATTATGGGTATTGTAGTACAGTAGTCCAATATTTGAGGAATATTTATTTTGATAAGCCACACATCTGAGAGGCACTGACAGTGTATCCCCTGTGTCCCACAGGTCACCCTCAGGTATCCACTGATGACCCCTGTGTGGACGGTGATGACGATGCCACCATGGCAGCAGATGAGGCAGTCAGAATTTCCACAGAGGAGTGCAGCAGAACACCAATTGTTCCCCATGCACATGAAACAACAGAGGACATAGATGTGACAATAAGGCTCTCATTTGGACCTCAGCGGTCTTTTGCCAAGACAGCCGAGGTTACTCCGGGCTGAAGACCGCCAGTGCAGGCAGTCTCTGCTGGCAGCCTTCCGCCCTTTTTCGGATGGAGAGCCACCAGCAGCCATACTGGCGGTCAGCGGTGAAGTGGAGGCTTCTCCAACTCCACCGCCATGTCATCAGAACACCGCCCACCGAATCACAACCCAGGATTCGGCGTGGCGGTGTTATGGTGACAGAGTGCTGGCAGCGGAGCAGCCCCCATGGATCCCGTTTCCTCCCGGAGGATCACCGGAACAGGTAAGGTGATCGTCCGTTAGGGGAGGGGGGTGAGTGGGGTGTTGTGTATTGTGTGCATGCATAGGGGTGTGCATGTGAGTGTGTAGAGGGTTTGTGTGAGTACGTGTATGCATGCGGGGGTGTATTGTGTGTATGGGAGATGTGAAGTATATGTCTGTGTGCATGTGTGCATGTATTTGTGCGTGTATGTGTATGAGTGGTGTGAATGTGCATGTAGGGGATGTGGGGGTGTGTGTGGGTGTTTCAGGGGGGTAAGGAGGGTCCTACCACCTCTGGTGGGTGGTAGGGGTGTCGTGGGTGTTGGGGGAGGACTCTGCGGAGGGGGAGGAGGAAGGCGGAGACCCCAATCAGTGCCAGGGAAAGTATTCCCTGGCACTGATAGTGCCTACCGCAATGGATTTCGTGGTGGTACAAAACCCCACGAAATCCATGGCGGTATGTGGGGTCCGGATACCGCCGGCGGTCGAGTGACGGCCGCCGTGCTGGAGACCGAAGTCTCTAGCCCAGCGGTCGTTACCACCCTGGCGGTCGGAGTGGAAAAGTGGCGGTTTGGCATGGTGGTAACCGCCATGGCCGTAATTCAATTTTTTTCCGCCGGCCTGTTGGCGGTATTACCGCCACTTTTACACCGACCGCCAGGGTTGTATTAGGGCCTAAGTCAGTAAACATGACTCCCAGGCCAGATGGGTGAGAGTCGGCAACTGAGAACAGCAGGGTCTGGGCATAGAAGGTGTCGTCTGACACATGATGTAGGTGAGGAGGATGCCAGTACTTAACAATTCCTTGGACTGGAGGCATCCCTACTCAGCAGTAACCGCCTGCAAAACAAACACATGCGGTTGATGAACCAGAATCTACACTGAATGCATCAGGCCCTCACACAGGGATTTGGGAATGTTGAAACACAATTATCCACCATTAACACCAACATTGTCAACCTCACCACTGCCGTCACTGACCTATGTAGGGAAATGGTGGCAGATCGGGCCCAAGTAAGGCGCAAAGAGCGCAACACAGCTGCATGGTTGCACCGGCTCAGTCAGTTCATTGGCCGCCTAGCCACCACAATTACATGCCTGTCAAGACGCACTGCCATGCTCCAGGTTGAACTAGGGCATTTTGATGGAGATGTGGCAAGGGCACTAGGGCGCATTACTGCTGCTGTGGACCTTATTCATAACTCCCAGGCAGCAAGAGGTACTGGTGACACCCCTCAGGACATTGAGGACTTATCAAGTGTAAGCAGCATTTCTGCCTCAGATGCCCGCATCCTGTGTAGTAGCAGTGCCCGCCAGACATCTGTGGACCAACCAGGCACAGGCCATGGTGGTCGTAGGTGTAGGAGGGTGTGATGCTTTCTCACTAGGTTTAGTGTAAGGTACATGAGTAGAATGTGTTTTGTTACATAAGACTTGATCACTGCTTGCTATACGCCACCTTTTACATTATTTACTCCTGACATTAAAGAATATTTTTGTTTTGCACAACCTGGCTATGTGTGTCTTACATTTGTGAGTGCTGTTACAGTTGGCCCTTACCTGCCAAAGTATTGAGTTGCTATGTGATCCCGTCTGCCCTCCATTGTAATGCTACCATCCCCAGGCTGTTGTTATGGTGGCTCCTGCTCCTCATCCTCCAAATCTGTGTCATCTAGGGTGAGATGTAGCCCACGTCTGGTTGCTATGTTGTGTAGGATGGCACATGTAGCCACAATCTTGCAAGCAGTCTCTGGGGCCTACTGGAGTGCACCTCCACTTTTGTGCAGGCATCTAAAACGTGACTTCAACATGCCAAAGGTCCTTTCAATGGCAGTTCTGGTGCGCCGATGTCCAATGTTGTAGCGCCTCTCATTCTGATTTGCTGGTGTTAGGTATGGGGTAAGTATCCATGGCCTCAGAGCATATGCACTGTCACCTGTGTAACAAAACAGCAGATATGAGTATGGCTTCACATGGTTATGCAGTGACACATATTTATGACATTGTTGTGTACTAGACAGTACCTAATAAATATCCATCATCAAGCTCCCTACGTTCTAGGCATTGGTGTTGTAGTGTGGCTAGTTTTACGTATTCATTGCGCTTTAGCTTCAGGCTTTAGGCCTTTGTGCACTTTGCCCTGAATATATTTTATTCATTTGCTGACAGCTTAGAGCCTCTGTGCACTTTGCTCTACATGCTTTTTATTAGGCTTCGTACTGTTATTTTTCAAATAGCCAGTTCTACGGTGTTGTTTTTTTTATTCATATCACACTGTTTTGCCTACTTCAGCACTGGAGTTCTCCATAACATATTTACTCTGTGCTTCAGTCAAGGATACAGTCTGGTACATTGCCGATAGACGTGGTAAGAGTTTAGACTTGGCATTCCTACGTAGGGACATTTTGTGATCACAATGACATGTTAGTTATAAAATCACTTCCTTGTCCCAATACACGCAGGAGGGAGATTCCGACCAGGGAACCACAACTTGACGCTGACTGCCTCGTTGCAGATGCTGAACCAAGATCACAGGTCTTTGCTCAGGTATGAGGGCTGATGTCTCCACAGTGATTCTAATAGGCAAGCTAGAAGCTTAACATGCTGTGCTCTAGATAGAACAAGCAAAGGGAGAGTAGAAACTGTTTGAGAATATGATAGCTTTGTTTTTATGTTTTACTCTCCTGGTAACTATTACAATCCTACTGTGTTGTATCGTTCTGGTTATTGCGGCTCACGCCTTAATATCTAAAATACAGTCGTTTTATTAAAACATTATATAAAACTTATACTGTCTTTGTCATTTGTGTATGAGATCATATTGGAAATAAGAGAGTTGGTTTGGATCTGAGTAACCACGACTTCCCTGAGAAGTTCCAAAGATGTCATGCGCTCGGCTGCCAAATCATTCCTTCCACATGGGAGAAATGAGGCACTGCTAGTTAGCCGGAGCAAAAACCGGATTTAGGGTGACAGAGTTCTTTACACGTGGGTCAGACTCAGTCCCCCACACCGTCATAGATCCTGCTACCTAGAAATCCAGTAGTCTCATTTAGAATAATGAGAGCCCACGCGACAGTGTATCCTACTGTGCCTGAATATGTATGAATCATGTGTGCTCCCTGGATAGTTTGCCACTATTTCAGTTATGACATTATGGACATCACATACCACCTGATGATGAGTGAGTGAGTACATTTCCTATTGAGGAACACATATTCCAGATTTGCAGGAGGACATCTGGGTATATGTGTCCCGTCCACACACCCTATTACATGGGGAAAGTTTGCAATTCCGTAGAAGTCCAATTTGGTGTCGTGTATTTCCTCCGCATTCTTGGGAAGGTAAATGTATCTGGACATGTGTGCGAGTATGGCATCTGAGAACCGTCTAAAGAATCGTGACGGGGCACTTTGGGACACCCCACCAGCAACAACAATCACCCACTGGTAGCTACCGAGGCCAGGAGGTGCAGTGAGCACTCGCACATGTGTGGGGATGGAGCAGCTGCACAGGGTTGAGCTTTCTAGCTGGGGTTTCAGCAGTTCAATGATCTCTAAGATGACTGTGCTGCTCAGTCTATATTTATCATATATTTCCTCCTCGGTCTGTTGAAATATGATCTGCCTGGTTCTATATATCCTCTCCTGTCTCCGCCTCCTCCTCCTCCTCTGCTGGGCAGCCTGGACTCTCCTCCTCCATGCAATCACGTAGAGTGCAGCCATTTTGAAAAACCCAGATGCCTTCTGGGTCTGCTTCTATATTTTGGTTCCAATTGCCACCTGTTTGGAATCAGTGCTAATCTGGGTATGCAAAATGGACTATTTACGACTAATCGCAATTTGCGACTGCCTTATACATTTGGTTTGCGAGTCGCAAATTGCGATTTCTAATTTGCGAGTCGCAAAACCCAGTCACAAATGTTTGCGATTTGGTAATTGGTCACTTAGCTATTTGGGACTCCAAAATGGCATTTGTACATACCATTTAGCATTTTGCACGGTTGCAAATAGCGCTGTGACTGATTTGTGAGTCGCAAAATGTACATACATGTGGCCACAAGTACCTTAAAAAGCAGTTCAGAATTCTGGAGACTAGTTTAGAGTCCCTTTCTGGCACCAGAATCTCTAGTGTGCATAGGGTCTCATATTATTGAGTATGTTTGGGTCACCTATTTTAAGGAGTCCTTTAAAACTTTGAATCCTGCGGTTGCAGGGGTCGAGGTTATGGTGACTGGGACCTCTAATTTGGTATTTTTCCTGGAGGAATTTAAGAAGGGTATCTCAGGTCTAACTAGGAGCAAGGCACTTGGTCCCGGTAGTATTCCTCCGAATATTTACATTTGTGATACTGAGGTATGGGCACCCAGTTCTATCCTTACTTGTTAATGTGGTACTTAGGGAGGGACCTCGACGGTCAAGGGCGTCTTCAATTATCATTCCAGTCTTCAAAAAGGAGGACAGGGACAACCCTTTGTGCTACTGGCTGATTTCACTTCTTGACTCTGTTGTGAAGGTGGAAGGACACATACTTTTGGACGGACCAAGTAAATGGGCTGAGGAATACTATAGTCTTTCAGAAGTACAGTATGGCTTTCGTTCAGGGAGGTCAACAGTTGACATGTGCTTAAACCTCTCCATGGTTTTGAGCAAATATACCATTGCTCACCCTGGCTCAATTCATCTTGGTTTTATGGATCTTTCCTCAGCGTTTGACAGAGTTAAACGTGGGAAATTGAGGCAGGTCAGGTTATCCTTGGGGGTGGACCATGATATTGTCCTCTTTCTGAGAGATCTGCATGTGAATACCACAGCTTCAGTACGTTATTCTAACGATCTCAAATGTTCTAGAAGTTTCCAGGTGAAAAGGGTGGTTCGACAGGGCTGCATTATGGCCCCGTTTCTTTTTAACTTGTTTATCAATGGGTTAGAGGAGGTCCTGATTGATACCAAAGCAGATTGTCCACAGGACAGGATTGTCTACTGGTGGGAGCCCGAGGCTTACCTGTGCTTTCATATGTGGATAATGTTATTATGGGCAAAACTGCTAGGGGTCTTCAGTCCTTGTTCAACTCTGTTGCTAACTTCATGGAGGACTTAGATCTATCTGTAAATGTTCAAAAATCCTGTGTGATGGTGATTGCCCCGTAAGACTAAGACATGTAGGTTTACATTGGGGTCCGTTGTTGTCCTAAAGACAAGTGTTTTCTCTTATTTGGGCCTGCTATTTGATTCTGCGCTGTGTTGGCGTCCTCTCGTGAACAGGAAGAAGGAGGATTTTACATGGGCAAATGGTCTGTATTTAGTTTTGCTACTAGACCAGGGATAAGACCGATTAAGGCCTTGCTGCAGATCTATCAGGCAAAATGCATCTCCAAGTTTGTCTATGGGAGGAAGGTCTGGGCGATTGCCAATCAGGTCGGTTTCATCCACTCTCTTTATGGTTAGACATCTGGACAAGAGCCTAGGCATGTGTGAGCTGTTCAGCTTTCCAGAGGGAATTGTTAGGACCAATTGTAATTGGGTTAAGAACATTTTCTCCAGCTCAGGTCTATCACTAGTGAAGAGGTTGCCCTCCTGTAAGCCTGAGTACGTGACCACCTCCTGTTGAAGTCCATTTTTTATGGAGCATTGTCATTTAATGGTAAAAAGTACGCATGAGCGCTTTTGGCTGACCAGATTTAGGCTTGATCTTTTCCATTTCTTGTTAGGTTTTCCTTGGGGCACGAGCAGGTGTCATGCATTGGAGCCCTGTGGATGTGATAATTTGTCCCCGCAGGACACTTTTCATAATGTTTTGTAAATTCTACTAGGTTGCAAGGAAGGTGTATATTATCCCGCTGCTAAAAAGAATCAATTTTTCTCAAGTCCAACCTGTCCTTTTGTATTTACAGTTATTAACGGAAGAAGTTATTTTTAATGTTGTATGCTTTTTGAAAGCTGTGTTGAGACTGAGAAAAACTTGTGATTGATCATTTAATTGGTTTGGGATGGTAAGGGTTGTTTTTTTTGCGAGCTGTGTGTATTTTTATAACCTTTTTATCCAATTGTTTATATTAATGATTTTTATGCTTGGTGTTTTAATGTACTTATTGGGCATGGGCATGTTTTATTTATGGCTATGTGTGCTGTTTCTTTTTTTCCTTCACTTTTATGGTTTTTTATCTCAAAAACCGAATGAAGCTTATTTGATTTGAGATCTATCTATCTGTCTATCTATCTATCTATCTAAATTCACCGAACAAACAAAGGTTATTGGGATGTTATTGTAAGGTTGACGTTTTACTCATACAAGACCATAGAAATTCAGCAGTTATGGTTATACTTACGGTTATACTTATGTTAAGAAACTATAGCTGAAATTAGTCAACGGCACGAGTTATAGTTTCTTCAGATGCGTATAACTATAAGTATAACTATAACTGCTGAATTTCTATGGTTTTGTATGGGCAAAACATCAACCTAACTATAGCGAGCCTGTAACCTTTTTTCAGTGAATTTCTATGTTTTTTTTTGTACCATAAAGTAATATCTAATTACCACACGTTAATACAGCCACCAACGTGCACGGCCTTCGGCTGCATGCATCTGGGTTTGGCCGCAGAGCTTGTACCCTGACCTCTTATGTGTTTTTACAATTTATTTTTCCCGGCCCAAGTGACAAACAAAATGGTGGCCACAACGTTACTGTCAGGTTGCGGCTTCTGATCTCGGCTTTGCTTTTCGCCTGGATCTGCAGATCCACTGTGAGTGGATCCATGGTGGGTCTTCAACCCTAGATATCTATATATTGTTTTTAATAACTCCAAAACTACTGAACAGATTTACACCAAATTACAGAAAGGGCTCTTTCTGAACCAAGATCTAGCTTTCTGCCAAATTTGGTGTAATTCTGTTTAGCGGTTTGGGCTGTAGACATGTCTAGAAATTGCAAGGGCACAGCAGCTGAACTAACGTGTACTTGTTTTTAAAATGTCTTGAAGATTCGTCAAATGGCACCAAAGTTATTAGCAAAAAAAGAAAGCTTTGTCTATGGGAAAGGTTGGTCCTAGCTATAACTACCTACTGGCTATTATCAGTAGGTATTATATGTATTAATAAATTACTCAGTGGTGATCAGCGCTGGGTAGGTATAGTTAGGTCTGCTTTTACAGAGAAAAGCATTTTTTTGGTTTGCTAATAACTTTGGCCCCATTTGACGAATCTTCACAAAATATACAAAAAAAAAATTTCATCCACCTCAGCTTCTTCCTGATAAGTTTTGGGGAGATGCATCAAGTGGGGGCCGAGCAAAAAGGGGGTTTCCAAACGTGAAATCCCCATGCATTTCCCATAGATGTCTTTAGCCAAGGCTACAGCAAAAACTGCTGAACGGAATTACACCAAATTCTGCATGAAACTAGATCTTGGTCCACAGATTGTGGTTTTTGTTATTTGGTGTAAATTAGTTTAGTAGTTTTAGAGAAACTAAGGGTGAAAGCTAATTGTATATTTTGGCAGTTGGGGTCGCAAAAGTCCTGCAAGCCTCCTGTGAGAGCCCAAAATAAAAAATGGAGCCCTGTGATAGGTCGAGAGGCCCTTTTTTCCCGTGAGCCATCACGCTGTTGCAGGAGCAAGAGGCTTCTGCTAGTTCTGCGAGAGTGCAAGCGCTCTGATTGGCTGGCTGTTTGAATGGTATAAATGAAATGGCCGCCATTACTGTTTACTGTGAAAAATGTGGAGGTATTGTGGTAATAAAACAAAAAAGCTATATAAGGGGGCAGCAGAAAGGCATGATGTCTCCTAAATTTAGAAAGGGATAAGTACAGTGAAGAAAACAAATGTATATTTTTGTAACACATTTTTACGATCTTGTGAGAATCTTGCAGGATCTTGAACAGTAAGTGTAAGAAAACTGGGCTCTTTGCAGATGCCCCACACTTTTTGCCCTTCATTTGAACTACTAGATGCTGGTTTTCGACTCTGACTGGAATCTGCTAACCAGGTCCCAGAGCAAGTGTTCTTTCCCTCAAGTGGTAAACATGGATTGGTATCCCCAATTGGCAAAGACTTTACTCCCTTATAACTGCCTAGTAAGTGGTACACAGGTTACCCAGGGCATAGGTGGTAAAGGGGTCCACAGGGCTGCAGCAAAGTTTGTGCCACCCTAGATGACCCAAACAAACTACTGACATGGCAGATGGGAGGAGCAGTGCAAACTGCTCAAGTTGAACTGTGCCCTCACCAGTCCAGTGCACTGCCTTACACATATGCTAGACACCACTAAGGAAGGCCTCTGTAGACGAGGAGGCAGGGTGCAGTATATGTAAGGTGCAGGCATGTAAGCACAAGCTTATATGTTGTTATAGTGTCTTTCCTGTAAAAGTACACTATAAGTGTTAGCCGGTCAATAAGATAACATGGGACTTGCTCCCAGGCAGACCCAGGTTGCTAGCTCCGTTATGGAACTGCCTGGATATATTGAGTCAGGTGTTAAACAATGTGTCTTCTCTCCCCTGACATGAATCTGGTGTTGAAGTATGGCTGACATGTACCAAGGTGGCAACTTAGAGGTTACCCACCTGTCTGCCCCAACTTCTTTGTGCTCTGGCTGGTCAAACTGCGCTTTCCCACGCCTGCTGCCATCAAGACAGGATTCTGACTTCCTGCCAGGCAGTGTGGACACTCCCAGGAGTCAGAGACAAAGGCCAAGGCAGAAAGGAGGTCACACATCCCACCCCCCCCAGCCAGGCAAGTGAATAGGAACTTCAAGGAGATGAGCTACAAAGGCTTTGTCACCCCTGATAGCCATCTGTACTGTCCCTCAGAGGAGGACACAGCCGTCCCCCTGCTCCAGGCCCATTTGCTTGAGGACAGGTGGGAAATTAGATATGCTGGGTAGTGCACACCCCCCTGCAGGCTGAGCAAACACCTCTACGGTGAGCAGCACTGTCTGTGCACTAAATTTTGATTTCTGCCATCTTAAGAAGGGGCAGAAAAGAGGGTTCTGGGTCGCAAAAGGTGACCCACTATAGGAAAGTACCATTTTGCCTGGCATGTTACCCCCATATTTCACTGTATATATGTTGTTTTAGTTGTATGTGTCACTGGGACCCTGCCAGCCAGGGCCCCAGTGCTCATAAGTGTGCCCTGTATGTGTTACCTGTGTTATGACTAACTGTCTCACTGAGGCTCTGCTATCCAGAACCTCAATGGTTATGCTCTCTCATTTCTTTCCAAATTGTCACTAACAGGCTAGTGACCAATTTCACCAATTTACATTGGCATACTGGAACACCCTTATAAATCCCTAGTATATGGTACTGAGGTACACAGGGTATTGGGGTTCCAGGAGATCCCTATGGGCTGCAGCATTTCTTTTGCCACCCATAGGGAGCTCTGACAATTCTTACACAGGCCAGCCCTTGCAGCCTGAGTGAAATAACGTCCACGTTATTTCACAGCCATTTACCACTGCACTTAAGTAACTTATAAGTCACCTATATGTCTAACCTTTACCTGGTAAAGGTTGAGTGCTAGGTTACTTAGTGTGTGGGCACCCTGGCACTAGCCAAGGTGCCCCCACATTGTTCAGGGCAAATTCCCCGGACTTTGTGAGTGCGGGGACACCATTACACGCGTGCACTATACATATGTCACGACATATGTATAGCGTCACAATGGTAACTCCGAACATGGCCATGTAACATGTCTAAGATCATGGAATTGTCACCCCAATGCCATTTTGGCATTGGGGAGACAATTCCATGATCCCCCGAGTCTCTAGCACAGACCCGGGTACTGCCAAACTACCTTTCCCGGGGTTTCACTGCAGCTGCTGCTGCTGCCAACCCCTCAGACAGGTTTCTGCCCTCCTGGGGTCCAGCCAGGCTTGGCCCAGGAAGGCAGAACAAAGGACTTCCTCAGAGAGAGGGTGTTACACCCTCTCCCTTTGGAAAAAGGTGTCAGGGCTGGGGAGGAGTAGCCTCCCCCAGCCTCTGGAAATGCTTTGATGGGCACAGATGGTGCCCATCTCTGCATAAGCCAGTCTACACCGGTTCAAGGATCCCCCAGCCCTGCTCTGGTGCGAAACTGGACAAAGGAAAGGGGAGTGACCACTCCCCTGACCTGCACCTCCCCTGGGAGGTGCCCAGAGTTCCGCCAGTGTGCTCCAGACCTCTGCCATCTTGGAAACAGAGGTGCTGCTGGCACACTGGACTGCTCTGAGTGGCCAGTGCCAGCATGTGATGTCAGAGACTCCTTCTGATAGGCTCCTCCAGGTGTTGCTAGCCTATCCTCTCTCCTAGGTAGCCAAACCTCCTTTTCTGGCTATTTAGGGTCTCTGCTTTGGGGAATTCTCTAGATAACGAATGCAAGAGCTCATCAGAGTTCCTTTGCATCTCTCTCTTCACCTTCTGCCAAGAAATCGACTGCTGACTGCGCTGGAAGCCTGCAAAACTGCAACAAAGTAGCAAAGACGACTACTGCGACCTTGTAACTCTGATCCTGCCGCCTTCTCGACTGTTTTCCTGGTGGTGCATGCTGTGGGGGTAGTCTGCCTCCTCTCTGCATTAGAAGCTCCGAAGAAATCTCCCGTGGGTCGACGGAATCTTCCCCCTGCAACCGCAGGCACCAAAGAACTGCATCACCGGTCCTCTGGGTCTCCTCTCAGCACGACGAGCGAGGTCCCTTGAACTCAGCAACTCTGTCCAAGTGACTCCCACAGTCCAGTGGCTCTTCAGTCCAAGTTTGGTGGAGGTAAGTCCTTGCCTCCCCACGCTAGACTGCATTGCTGGGAACCGCGTGTTTTGCAGCTACTCCGGCTCCTGTGCACTCTTCCAGGATTTCCTTTGTGCACAGCCAAGCCTGGGTCCCGGCACTCTAACCTGCAGCGCACGACCTCCTGAGTTGTCCTCCGGCGTCGTGGGACCCTCTTTTGTGACTTCGGGTGAGCTCCGGTTCACTCCACTTTGTAGTGCCTGTTCCGGCACTTCTGCGGGTGCTGCTTGCTTCTGAGAGGGCTCCTTGTCTTGCTGAGCGCCCCCTCTGTCTCCTCACGCAATTGGCGACATCCTGGTCCCTCCTGGGCCACAGCAGCATCCAAAAACCTTAACTGCGACCCTTGCAGCTAGCAAGGCTTGTTTGCAGTCTTTCTGCACAGAAACACCTCTGCACAACTCTTTACGACGTGGGACATCCATCTTTCAAAGGGGAAGTTTCTAGCCCTTGTCGTTCTTGCAGAATCCACAGCTTCTACCATCCGGTGGCAGCTTCTTTGCACCCACAGCTGGCATTTCCTGGGCATCTGCCCACTCCCGACTTGATCGTGACTTTTGGACTTGGTCCCCTTGTTCCACAGGTAGTCTTGTCAGGAAATCCATCGTTGTTGCATTGCTGGTGTTGGTCTTCCTTGCAGAATTCCCCTATCACGACTTCTGTGCTCTCTGGGGAACTTAGGTGCACTTTGCACCCACTTTTCAGGGTCTTGGGGTGGGCTATTTCTCTAACCCTCACTGTTTTCTTACAGTCCCAGCGACCCTCTACAAGGTCACATAGGTTTGGGGTCCATTCGTGGTTCGCATTCCACTTCTAGAGTATATGGTTTGTGATGCCCCTATCCCTCTGTGCCCCCATTGCATTCTATTGTGACTATACATTGTTTGCACTGTTTTCTATTGCTATTACTGCATATTTTGGTATTGTGTACATATATTTTGTGTATATTTGCTATCCTCATACTGAGGGTACTCACTGAGATACTTTGGCATATTGTCATAAAAATAAAGTACCTTTATTTTTAGTATATCTGTGTATTGTGTTTTCTTATGATATTGTGCATATGACACTAGTGGTACTGTAGGAGCTTCACTCGTCTCCTAGTTCAGCCTAAGCTGCTCTGCTAAGCTACCTTTTCTATCAGCCTAAGCTGCTAGACACCCCTCTACACTAATAAGGGATACCTGGACCTGGTGCAAGGTGTAAGTAACCCTTGGTACCCACTACAAGCCAGGCAAGCCTCCTACACCCAATCTACAAAATGCGGTCACCTCATGGGTGGATTAGCTGCAACCGCTAGTTGGCCATTGCCCCCTAGCAAACACACCACTTAATCCCCTAAATCCAGGATTTAAGGGATACCCCTGATACCCGAACTTCAGATAAGAAAAACTGACATTGAAGAAGGATCAAGAAGAGCCTTATGACACCTACAATTGGACTATGCCCACTGCAACAAAGCAAAAGAGGGATACTGTGCCCCTGAGGCAACAGATTGGGAACTGCATGAACAACCCTTGTCCTTGGCTCAAACTCGGCACTCCTGACCAGAGGGACCTCTGTGAATGCTAGAAGCACCATCAGTGTCCCTTGGAATAGTGGCACTAGTCCCCTGCAAACTGCAGGTAAACACACTAGCAGGATCTAAAGATTAACCGGCCATCGAGCTCTTCGTGAGATCACCAAAATCCAGGTGGTCCAGTGTCTTCTGGGAGTTGTAGTCTCACCTACCTTGAAGTGTCAGGCTGCTACGTCTCTCCCCCGGACCCTGTGTAGTTTCCAAAGGTTTCTGTCACCTTTACCGCTACCAAGGCTTGTTGGTTTCCAGCCCGATATCTAACCCCCACACTCAGCGCTGCAACTGCAGGGCACACTGTGCAGTCTGTATCTGACATCAACAACTTAGCCCCTGCTGAATTTTTGCATCTTCTTTTCGGAAACTTCGTGTAAGTGGTAAAATCAGCACCAGTGCGAGTCTCGCTTAGCACCTCGGTCAGCCAGGACAGCTCTGCACCCAGATGCCACAGGCCAGGTAAATCTGAACTGACTGTTGTGGCCTTGTCCTAGGACCCACACAACCTTAACCCTGCACATAACTCGATCGCTAAGTGGTCGTTTGCCACTAGTGGTTTTTCTCCATTTACTTCAGCGTAACATTTAAATGTATTTTTTGTTGTGATTTAAGATTGCTTCTAAAATCTGTAACTCCGGTTATACTGATGCAATTCCATTTGTGTTGGTGTCTAAATTATTATTATTTTTTATAAATTTTATAAATTGGTGTTGGACTTATTTCAAGTCGGGTCAATTACTTATTGTCCATTTTGGTGCTCTGAAATGCATAACAGATATTCCTCTATTAACACCAGAGTGCTCTTTGCCACACTACCAGGACTGAGCTAAGGATTTATTAGTGTGAATCCAAGAACCTTCTTTGGGGTATTTTGCGAGAATTACATGTTGAGGAGTAACCCCCTACACCACATAATACTCTCCTTTGCTACAGTAAAAAGGAGTAGATGAGTTCTTCATACAGCCCATTAGTTTTATTGTATATTGTGGTGCTTGTTTTTGAGAGAAAGTGTGTAAGACATAAGTATCGTGATGAGTAGTTGATTGATTTTTATGGGGTTCGTTCAACCTTGTAGGCCTCTCGTGAGACCCGCATGGAAAATTCCTGGGTCTGCCATGAGGTGTTTTACAATCCTGGGAGAGTCTCACGAAATTGTATGGGGAGAAGTAGAAAAAAGAGCCGCAGTGAACCAATAATTAACATTGTCATTACATGGTTGAAGAAATGCTGTGATGTGATTGGCTGCAGAGCCAGAGATAGCTCAGATTTTCCTTGGTGTTTTGGAGGAAAACAAAGTCTCTTTGAGCTGTGCTCAGCAGAAGTTAATTTATCTGGAGTTGAAAGAGAGTAGCATGGTCATTTGCATTTAAGAAGGAACTCCAAGTTCAGGTATTTTAGCAATATATTTCAAAAATATTGTTGTGAACTGTCAGTAAGTGTAGTGATGTTGATACACTATGTTTATAGAGTGAAAAGAAGTTTGGGAGGTGTAGATGTGTTAATATAGAATTGAGGAATACAGATTAGAATGTAAAGGAATGTGAGCAAGGTTTGCAGATTGTGTTAAAAATGACATGTACAAACTGTGTGTATTTGTAAATAAAGCTAGCAATGATTCTCAAATAATAAAAAACAAATAATAATATAATAACCCAAGCTGTGCTGTTGTTATGAAGTTCATAGTACATATACTTTAGCTCCACCAAATGTATGAGGGACGATATTGCTATTTCTAGAGTGAAAAGCAGTAGTAAGTGCTAGCAAAGGTGTCTCAAGCAGAATGTGTTACTTTATAAACTTTTACGAAATGAGGTTGGATGGCATGTTATAATTTATTTGTAATAAAAAAGTGCATTTGGTGAGGATGTAGAATTTTTCAGGAAAAGGGAATAACACGTTACTAGTGCATTAGATGTAAATATGTGACAGTGGGCGAAAAATGTGGAAAGGTTTAGAAAACATCCTGATGTATCACTGTTATCGATTATGGACTAGTTTGTAGCGTTTATTATTTTCTTTTTCCTATTTTGTCTTTTTTAGAAGGAAAATAGAAACTTGCCTCTGAGGAAATAAGCATCTGCTTACATAAGCAACAAAGATGAGCCTTATCAAGAGAAGTAAGATTATTGTGTTGTTCAGCAATAACCACCTCTTCAGGCACATTTTATTCAGATTGGAAGGATGTGAAGTCGCCTGAACAGTTGAGTAGATCAGCAGAATAGATAACTCTGGTCAACTAGGCTTTGTGATCTGTATATATAGATATGCTGCTTTGCTGAGACTTTATTGTCACCTAAACTGCCATGACATAGCACAAATCTAAAGACTCTTTGGCAGGCTAAGTTGGTTAAAAGACTATTAAAGAAGTTTTAGCAAGATCAAAATCCGGTAGGCAAATAAAACGAAAGGGGGAGGGAGGTGTTCTCGGGACCTGTTCATGAGCATCAGAAAAATGTTATGTATTTTAGAGTTGTTTGTTCACTTTGTGTTATAGTTGTTTATATACTTTGTTAGTGTAGTTGGTGTAGTTTTGCATTGTTATTAAATTGTTTTGTTGTAATAAAAACGTTTAAAGTTACTTTGGATTAGTTTCTTTAATACTTGTTATAAATGTCAAGTTTATAATACTATTGCAATATTCAGTAAAACTGGCAGTTCGATGTTCAGGGACTGTGAATATGCTACTACACGTATATGTATGTCAATGCACATCTTTTATCCTACAGAGACTTGGGAATGGAGAAGCCAATTATTTTGTGATGCACACTGGTTACTTGAGATGCAACAGGGAGGTGTTGCATGCTCTCGTATAGGGAAGTGTGATACAGGAGAGAGGTCTACGCACAGAGGGAAGTGCATGTTTTTACTCTAATACACACTGCCATCAGCTGCTGTGCACATTCTAATATGTATGGGTATTGCAACTGGGAGGCATCTCAAAAAGTGGTAGGTATGTCTCCACAACAAATATGGACACAAGTTCTCCAAGACACAGTTCTGAACAGAGAGGATACTCCATTTTATACTCCACTATAGACATTCATCAATATGAAGACAGGCGTGTGCAGAGAGAACGGTTTCTACCCACACCTTCTATTGCATATATGTTACTCACCTGAGAGAGCAGTGTGTTTCCATACCATAGTCTTTACAGTTGCTATGCAAGGCAGACCTTTGAGTATAAAGGTCATTTTAACTCTATTCTTTACTTGTACAGCTGCCATACTGGGGAGAGCTGTGACCAGAAAGGTAAGCTACTTTTCACATCCTAATTTGCACAAGCATTATCCAAGAGGCAGGTCACAGGAGAAAGACCAGTCTCTCCTCACACTACACTATGCAGAATTATCATGGAATAGACTAGTGTCAGGAAACAGGGTAATATCTCCCCGCAGCCTCCTATACATGCCTGTCAGCATGAGTATGAGAAGAGGTGTGAGTAAAGAGATACATTGTTTCTCAAACCTTGCTGTAGACACCTCTTACTCTGGTAAGATGTTAACAGAGAGGTGAATCACTTCCTAGACTGCACTGCATATCGCTGTTGTTTTAAGGAGAGGTGTGAGCACAGAGGCCACTGGTTTACCATACATCACATATCCAAGTTGTCCCGGAGATAGTTGTTAGTATAGAAGACAATTTTACCCTACGTACTACTGTTTATATGTATATATATATATATATATATATATATATATATATATATATATATATATATATATATATATATATATATATGTTATGCTGGGGAGAGCTGTTAGTGGACAGGCACATCAATTCTTACACCCTAATATATATAATTATTTCCCTGGGGAGAAATGTCAGTGGGAATGCTAGCATTTGTTATACTTAGAATGGAATAGTGAGGTCTTACATGTGAGGTGAGTACTAACCCCATCCTACTATGCATACTTCTGAGCTCGGGGAAAGATGTGAATAGAGAGGCAGTGTCTATTTACATCCTACAATACACTAATTATCTTCATGCAAGATCTCAGTGGAGAGACCAGTCTCTCTCCATCGGCTAGCAGTGGGAATCATAAGAGATAAGTATTTTAATGAAGGAAAATGTAAATTCTTCCTCTAAAATAATTTTACGATCTTGCGAGAGTCTTGTGGGAATATATAAAAAAATAAAGAGGGTTAGCAAAAATCTGGTGCATATAAATGACACATATTACAAAAGGATATGTTCAATGAAAATACAAATTCTATTATGAAAGTACACACTTGTGAGATGTTCGCAAGGAGCAAACACTGCCCCCTCACAGTGGATGTGAAGGACTGCGCGCCTGGATCTTGCGAGCCTCTCTATGAAAGCATCATGGCTCTTGACGGTGTCTCCCAAAACGGATAAAGAAGGAAAAAAAAGGGTAACATAGTACAAACAGCATGCATAATGAAAGTACAGGGTAGCTCTGAAAAGAGATTCTTTTAGTAACATTTTTGAACAACTGTATTTTTCATTTTTAACTTTTTTTGTATTTTTTTTAAAAAAAGGGTACAACAAACACAAAAACTGGGAGTAAAAACAACACTGCATCCAAAAACAAAGTGGAGAAAAAAAAAACAAATGTTTAAAAAACTACTATCTACATGAGTATTTATGATTCTTGGACAAGCTTGTTCTGTGCAGCCCTGCTTTTCTCCTAAGAAAAAATTAACTGTTGGATACCTGGGTAGGCACATTGTCACAAATTTGAAAAGATGTGGATGCCACTGTGGAGTTATCAACATCTGCAGCACGGATTAACTCAGCCCAAGCAAGGCATGAGGGTGTATAGCCGTCAAATGTAGCAACATCCCAGTGGTCCTCATGCTGTAATGCTTGTTCCTGCTGCCCCTGATGAACTCATTTTTGTGTATTTTACACATGACATATTTAGCACATACTGTTTTCCTACCAGGCCTCATTTAAAAAAAAAAATCCACACCCAGGACTCTTTTGGTGGCTGAGGTTGCAGAGGTCTAGAAACAGCACTAGGCTGCTCATCTGACTCTAAGGATGACATTCTCGTGACAGAAAATTAGCAATGTCTGAGAACTAACCAAAAGGTATAACCACAGCAAATCCCAATAGGTAAATGAAGCAACATCAAAGGAATCTTTCTGTGCTAAATAAAGACATCCATATGAACCAATCACAATCCTTCCTTCAAATGTCTTTCCTCTCCCAGGTGCCTTGTGGATCGTAAAAACAGAGAACTTTGTGTCTGAAATGCAACAATACATTAACTGTTTTTCTATTTCAAACATTTCTCATGTTTGACTTTTTTCAAAATTACAGAAATACACTGCTATAAACTTAATTCCAAATGTACGACTTGTGAGTGGATTGCAAGGGCTAGACAGGAAGTATAAACCCATTGTAGTCCACACAGGGGATTGTGTGTTCGGCTCTCGCAATTGTCTTGCGAGAGCTGCAACTTTGTATATATGTATCTATATATATAAATATATATATATTCACTGAAAAAACAAAGGTTAAAGTAACATTATAGTTAAGTGTGATAAAAGGACTGTAACATCCGGTGATTATAAAGACAAGGATGCAGTTCTTGAGCTAAAACGAGTTGGTTTATTGCAGCAATAAAAGGTTATCTCGAAGAGAAAGCATCCCGACCTCCGCCTCCCTCTGCAACCGTCTCCTCTCCATCTGGCCACACTCTCTATTCTCATGCACGCTCCACATTCTACATTCGCACCCTCGCGCTCACACATAACATTCACATCCACGCGCTCACACACTAACACTCGCGCTCACACACTCACACTTTCAACCTGAGAATAGGATATAACACTTCTCCCTTCCTTAACACAAAACAACAGTAACAGCATATAATTTTTTTTTTTTTTTAAATACAAACTAATTATAACAAACTACAGAACTTTGGAAACAGGTACTTCACGACAAGTTATAGTCTTTAAGATGTGACGGAGGTTTGACAAATCTATTCGATCTCCTCACATCTGATCTGCATGGCAACTCTCCAGTGTTATCCTTCCGACTACTTGAGTCTGAGTTCTGTGTGGAGACTCCAACGGTCTTCTTATGAAATACATCTCTACACGAGGAATTGGAATCTCCTCTAAATTTAACAATTCTATTCAAATTCCAAACTCTATTATCCTCTGTTTTCACAGCATTGGTAAATAATTTCACAACCCTCATAGGATCAGAGAGTTTCTTTTTCATCAGAGGATTTCTGATTAGAACACAATCACCCACATTAACCACAGTTTTCTTCACAGCATGGGTCCTATCAAAAGTAACTTTACTCTTCACCCTCTTTGCACACTCCCTAGACATCCACTCATCATTCACCATCACCATACCTCTACCATCAAGTAAGTTATTAACCCAAGTGGGTTCCAAATCAGAATTACAACGCCTACCTCGAAACAGGGAAAAAGGAGTCTCCCCTGTAGACGTGTGAGGGGTATGTCTATAAACATAGACCTTTTTTAACACTTCTTCCTTCCAGTTCAATTGGTTATCCTTAGCAATGGAGATGGTTTCTTTGAGAACCCAATTAAAACGTTCCACCATACCATTACACTCAGGATGGTACAAAGCACAGAGTTTGTGCTTGATACCACACCCATACAAAAAATCATTCATTTCCCCTGAAACCAACTGTACACCATTGTCTGTGAGAATGGTATTGGGTAAACCTTCTTGAATTATTAACTTCTTGATAAATTTAATTACCTTGTTAGTTTCGATACTTCCAGTAAAATTCACCTCAGGCCACCTTGAAAACATATCAATCACCACAATCATATATTCTGCCATGCCACCACTATGAATGGGTCCTAAGATATCTAGTGCAATATCTTGCCACGGACCTTTTGGTGTCTCCTTAGTGATCATGGGTTGAACACGAGGTTTCAAAGCTTTTTCACTCACTGCACACTGTAGACAATCTCTGACAACCCTTTCAGCTTGAATGTCCATCCCTGGCCACCAATAGGAGGAACGCAACCTCTCTTTGGTTTTCGAGATGCCCATGTGACTATCATGAGCCTGATTTACTAATTGACTCCTCACACTACTAGGGGGAACCAACCTCGTACCTCTTAATAACAGTCCATCAACACAAACCAATTAATTTCTTACGTTACAAAATTCTGCACTCCCCCCACTACCTTGTTTTTTACTCCTCCAATTATCTTGTAATAACTTAATGACTTCTTGTAGCACCACATCTCCCAAAGTTTCTTCACGCCATTTAGCCTCGGGAATTATTTCAAAACTGACTTCACACACTCGATCAAAACATTCTGTATCATTACCCTCCAGACCATCGCTCTCATACTTCCGACTTTCTGTAGAAACTAATCTAGATAAAACATCAGCCGATAAGTTATGCGAACCAGGAACATATTCTACGACAAAATCGTACTCCTGTAATCCAACAATCCACTTAGTGATCCTGCTTGAGACAGAATCAATTCCCTTAGAATAGAAAACTTGACATAAAGGTTTGTGATCAGTCCTCACGACAAAAGAACCTCCCCACAAAAACTTTTTTAACTTCTTAATCGCCCAAAAGACCGCCAGTGCCTCCCTCTCGATCACCGAATATTTGCTCTCAGCACCTATAAGACTTCTAGAAATAAAGGCAATGGTGTTTTCTGGATCTAAACCACTTTGTTGTAAAACTGCTCCCAACCCCTTGTTACTGGCATCAGTCGTCAAAATAGAACGCTCATTAGGATTAAAATTCTTGAGTGTGGGCGCTGTCGTATGAGACTCCTTGAGATTACAAAATTCCTTCTCACATTCATCATTCCACTTGAAATCAGCACCCTTTTTTAACAAACTTCTCATGTTAAAACATGAACTGGCAAAATTCCTGACAAAATTACTGTAAAATTCAGTCATACCAATGAATCGCACTAGTTCCTCTCTCGAAGTGGGGGAAGCCAAAAACCGAATAGAGTCGACCAGTTCTTTCTTGGGTAAAACACCCCCACCAGAAATAGTGTGCCCTAAATAATTAATGGCCTCCACCCCAAACTTGCGCTTCTCAGCCTTTATAGTTAGACCACTCTCTGCTAACTTTTTAAGCACCTCTCTGAGTCTTGTCATATGTTCTTTGAAGTCCTTACCATATACTAGTATGTCATCTTGATATACACATACTCCACACAATCTTTTCAACACACGTTCCATCAACCTTTGAAATACGGAAGCGGCAGAAATCAGACCAAAAGGTAAACGTACAAATCTGAAGGTGCCATACGGAGTAATAAAGGCCGTGTAGTTTCTACATGATTCATCTAGTTCGACTTGGTGATAAGCCAACGTGAGATCGATTGTAGAAAATACCTTAGACCCTTAGACTGTAGACAGCAATTCCGTAATGTTAGGGAGAGGATATCTATCTACAATAACACACTTGTTGAGCTTGCGGAGATCCACACAAAGTCTAATCTGGCCATTAGCTTTCCTTGCAATAACAATGGGGGCCAACCATTCTGTGCCCTCTACTTCTTCGATTATTCCTTGTTCCTTTAGTTTCATCAGTTCAGTTTGAAGATCAACCCTTATGGAAAAAGGTACACTCCGTACCTTGCTGCAAAAAGGAACAGATCCGGGAAACAATTTGATCTTGTGTGAATAACCTCGCATGCACCCTATCTTATCACTAAATAAGTTTCTGAAGTCTTGACGAAGAGTAGAAATGAAATCTGGATTTACTTCAGTGTTATTTATTTCTCTCACACATGGCAGTTCCTTAAGGACAATGGAAGGAGAACTGTTGGGGTCAAGCACAATTTTGGAGAGGTACTATTTCAGTAAGAGACTTCAACGTGAAGGAGAAACAGTTGAGAATTACTTAACAGATCTGAGACGTTTAGCTTCCTCATGCAAGTTTGGCTCTACATTGGATGAACAAATCCGTGATCAATTCATGCTAGGATGCAAAATGGATAAAGTACGTGACGAACTATGGTTGTTAGATGATCCACATCTAGATGAGGTCATCCTGCTGGCAAAAAGAATTGAACACTCTGTAAAGTGTGTTGAGGTCATGAAGAAACAAGAATACAAGGAGGTGTCTGTAGTGGGGAAAGACAGTAGACCCAATAACTCCTTTCAAGGGTCCGTCAACAATAAAATATGTTTTAGATGTGGTAAAGAAGGACATTTTGCTAATGAAAAATCATGTCCTGCTTCAAAAAAATTACTTAGAAATTCACTAAAAAAACTAAACAAAGGTTAAAGTAATATTACTGTTAGGTGGATTTCTCAGTGACGTCATTAGTGATGTCATTTGAAATGTCAACAGTGTTGTCATATATGATGTGATAGAAACATATAAGTGATGTCATAGGTGAGGTCATAAGCGGTGCATGATAGAGGCACATGTTTTAGTTAGTGATGCTAAATATAACTGGTGAATTTCTGTGTTTTTTAGTTCAAAACGGTGTCACTGAGATCCTAACTTTCTTCAAACACTTTGGCCCTCATTACAACCCTGGTGGTAGATGCCACCTACTGCCGTGCTGATGGTCGCCAACATACTGTGACCGCAGCGGTATTCCGCTACAGGTATTATGACCCACACTTAGAAAAACGCCACTATACAGACACGCACACAAGTCTGCCACACCAAACGTCAGTGATGAACTGGCGATAGCAGAACCCACACCGTTATGCCAACAGGAAAACACCCACAGTATCACGACCCACAAATCACTGCAGCGGTCTTTCAACCACGGTAAACCATTGGCAGTACACACCGCCGCGCTCAAAATATACACACATGTACAAAACACCACCACATTGGACAATTCAAACTACACACATCTGACACATATACACACACCACACCCACACACTCACACCACTATAAAACACAAACCCACATTACCCACAACCCATTCAACGAAAAACAAGATTACCAACAGAGAGAGACACAAGCCAGGAGCACCCACTCAATCTGAGCCACAGAACACCATGACGCATACACCATCCACGCACATCATAGCATACACCCCAACACATCACCCCACACATCACCCTACACATCCTCACACATATCACTCACACCACATCCATGGCACCCCAAAGACACCCCAGGTTTTCAGAGGAGGGGCTAAGGGTCACGGTTGAGGAAATCATCTGGGCAGAGCCACAGCTATTCGGATCACAGGTTCAGCAGACGTCCATTGCAAGGAAGATGGAGCTATGGTGGAGGATCCTGGACAGGGTCATCGCCGTGGGACAGCATCCAAGAACAAGTGATGACATCAGGAAGAGGTGGAATGACCTACGGGGAAAGGTGCGTTCCGTGGTTGCAAGACACCAGATAACCGTACAGAGGACTGGTGATGGACCCCCACCTCCTTCCCCACAACTAACAACATGGGAGGAGCAAGTCTTAGCAATAATGCATCCTGAGGGCCTCGCAGGAGTAGCAGGAGGTCTGGACTCTGGTAAGTCAAATCTTTACTACTTTATCCCCCCACCTTACCTGCATTCCACCACAAACTCCTAACCATACTCTCCCCCCCATCACTCCCTCACTTCACACATACCCCACCATCACAACCCACCCATCCCAATACCAAGCCCTGCATGTAACACCAATGCATGGACCCCCAACACAGACCTGCATGGACACCCATCACCACAGCATGCCCAGTAGAGAGACTCACCCAGCCCACAAAATCACCACTCCACAAGGCCAAGCTGACAGGAAAATCACAATCATACAGGGAAACACACCCATGCACAAGATGGCACACGCAGATACACTAACACTGCATTTGCATCCCAACAGGACCCATACTCAATGTCATAGGAGAGGAGGTGCCAGCTACATCCAGTCCCCCCGAAGAGGCCCACAGTGACAACAGCAGCTCTGCACGCCTGGATCAGAATGACCAACTTGGCCCATCTGGGACCTCTGGATAGTCGGTTCCCCTGCCACAGTCCCAACCCACCACAGAGCCTCCCCCCTCAGGAAACACCAGCACAGCACCCACCCAGCGGGCCCATGCCCCTGTCCTCAGGACACGTCAATCAGCAGTGTGTCCACCATTAGAGGGACCCCAGGCAACCCCACAAACACAGGACTATCAGGGACCTGGGGTCAGTGGCAGTGGGCACACGGTTCAGGGGACAGAGGCACAGGACAACAGGGAAGCTGTGAGGACTGCTGTGCGACAAAGGGAGGACAGGCCCAGGGAGCTGACTCTCCACGAGGCACTCTCCAACATCCTGGGAGCATACCACCATTCCCAGGAGACCATGGGACAGATACTGGCCAAGTTGAAGGAGACCCAGCGGCTGCAGGAGGGACAGTACCTGGGGATAAGGGATGACCTAAAAAACATCTACACCATCCTCGTCACCATTGCAGTGGTGCTGGCTGACATGGGCAAGACCCGAGGGAGGCGATGGCACAACAACGGGCCCCTGACACTTGCCAAACCGATGAACAGCCTTCCACCTCCACCAGCGCTAGTGGACAGGAGGCCCCGCCACAGGAACAACAGGCCACCAGCACCCCACCCCCTGCAGAAGGAGAACCACCCACCAAACGGTCCCTGCGATCTAGGCAGAAGCCATAGAACATTGCCAAGACCCTCGCCAGGAAATAAGACTCTCCTGATTGTCACCCTTCTGTCCCACTCTGTCACCCTGTCCACCTTGAACTGCCATTACTCCCCTTCCTATGCCCCATTGGACAATGCGCCTGTGATACTAAGAGACTGGACTCTACCATAGACTTTTCTCCAACATCATCCCAGCGCACTGCACATCCCCCTCTACTTATAAGCACTTAAATAAATACCCTTGGGACAAATAATAATCTGGAGTCTGTCAAATGATTCACATATGTATTAGTTCCACATTATCAAAGCATTGCAAGTCAAATGTACAGTGAAATATACTTTGGAATGACCTTTAGTGGGCAGCAGTACACATAGCAGGAGCCAGAGTGGGGCACAGAGATCTGAAAATAGAGATGCCAAAGGGTACAGTCAGTGGCCATAGACATAGGGAAACAGGCTGCCATGTACAATGTCCAACAGAAAACTAAAAAGTTAAGTGAACTTACAGTCTCTTACCTCTGTGTCACTGGAAGTACTGCTGAATTATATTGCTTCTATTGTCAACATCTTCTTCCTCTGCCTCCTCTTCCTCACTGTCCACAGACTCCACCGCTGCCACAAGACCATCTCCAGGCACATCCTCCTGCAGAAAAGGCACCTGACGTCTCAAGGCCAGGTTGTGCAACATCCAACATGCAACGATGATCAGGCACACCTTCTTGGGTGAGTAGTACAGGGAGGCACCTGTCAGATGGAGGCACTGGAACCTGGCTTTTGAGGAGGCCGAAGGTCCTTTCAATAATCCTCCTTGAATGCCCATGTGCCTCATTGTAACGTTCCTCTGCCCTTGTCCTGGCATTGGCCTTTAGGCCGAATACACCGGGGGGAGGGCACCAGTGGGACGGAGGGCTAAGGGAGCACCACGACGGGGACAGGAGGGGAGACCACAGACAGTGACTCCTCCTACGTTGGAAGCTCCCTGACAGTGGCAGACACCTCTGTGCCCACCCCAACAACAGGTACAGCTGCCACCCCTCCTACCAGCACCGCCCTCCCAGCAGCGTGTTTCCAGTGCCCGCTCACCCAGGAGGGGGGGCATCTCCTTCGCCCCAGGCACCTCAGGCCCTGCCCCAGTCAGCCGTGCTGCCCTCAGTGAGGAGGCTATTGACTTCCTGAGATCCCTCACTGTTGGGCAGTCAACCATTCTGAATGCCATCCAGGGTGTCGAGAGGCATTTGCAACAAACAAATGCATACCTGGAGTGCATTCACTCTGGCGTGGCAGCCCAACAATGAGCATTTCAGCTCTGGCCTCAACACGGCAGCTCTTGTCCTTGTCTCTAGCCACCCCCCTCCAACTTCCTCTACCCAGTCCCAATCCCCTCAACCTCAGCCTATACCAAGCACACCCTCAGACCAGCATTCACCCAAATCAACACATAGAAGTGGCTGAGGAAAAGACAAGCACCACACATCATCCCACAGGCACTCACACAAACACCATCCCCATGCAGACACAACAACATCCACTGCCTCCACTGTGTACCCCTCCTCCTCATCGTCCACCTCACTCCCAGTGGCGTCTCCACTCACACCTGCATGCACTACATCCTCATCCACTACCTCCATCACCAGCATGCCCATCACTACTCACCCCTCACTGGCCGTCACCACCCCCACATCCATGCATGCATCCCCTGAGTCCTCTCCCTGTGTGTCTGTGACCCCTCTTCTCAAAGTACACAAACGCAAGCACCCACCCACCCAACAGCCATCCACCTCACAACAGCATCCAGCCCATGCACCTTCACCCAAACTCAGAAGACAGACACCTACTACAATCACTCCTTCTTCCTCCACTCCCAAACCCTTTCCCTCTTCCCGCCCCAGTGTGTCTAAAAAGCTTTTCCTGGCAAGCATTGACCTCTCCCCCCCTTCTTCCCCTCGGGTCAGGGTGTCCAGAACCCAGGCCAGCACCTCAGCCACCAAGTCGGCATCCGCTGTGGTACCTGCAACTCACAGAGGCTCAAAGGGGGCAACCGTCACCCCAGCCAGTGTGCCACCAACCCCTGCAAAGGAGAAAAACATTCCGCCAACTGCCAAGGTGAAGAAGGGGACAGCATGCAGCAAGGGCAAAGTGCATGAACCACCCAGCAAGGCCTCCTCCAAAAGTCCAACTGCCAGAGCCAAGGTCACAACAGTATCTGCCAAGGTGAGGAAGGGGCAGAAAACACCAGGCAAGGCACTTCATCCATTGGAGGCTGCAGGTGAATGCCTGGTGCCCACCAGCACAACCGCCAGCCTCTCCACCTGCACCGCGGGCAGCACCGCCAGTAGCCCCGCTGCAAGCACCGCCGCAAGCACCGCCGCAAGCACCGCCACCTGCACTGCAACCTGCTCCACCGCTAGCACCACTACTGTCAGCAGCAGCATCCCCACTGGGCAGCCGTCCGAGGCTGCAGGAGAAGGGCTGGATCCTCCCTACACCACTGGCAGCACCGGCACCTGCACCACGGCCAGTCCCGCCAGCAGCCCTGCCGCAAGCACTGCCACCTGCACCGCTGACAGTAAGACCACTGCCAGCAGCAGCAGCCCCACTGGGCAGCCGTCCGAGGCAGCAGGAGACGTGCTGGAGCCTCCCACCACCACTGGCAGCACCCCCACCAGCACTACCACCACTTTGCAGCCTTAGCCCCGCAGGATGGAGTCTAGCCCTGCCTCCATGGACTATCATGCATCTTGGTCCCTACAAATCTTGTGCCTCCGACACCCAAGTGAGGGAATGTGAACTGCCACACCCCAAGTGCTGCATCACTGGGCACAAAGCCCCCTCCAGAACCAGTGGAGATATGCATCCACTCACCCCCTCCTTGGCATGATGAAGTACACTGGGCACAAGGCCCCCTCCAGAACCAGTGGAGATATGCATCCACCCAACCCCTCCTTGGCAGGATGAAGCACACTGGGCACAAGGCCTCCTCCAGAACCAGTGGAGATATGCATCCACTCACCCCTTCCTTGGCAGGATGAAGCACACTGGGCACAAGGCCCCCTTCAGAACCAGTGGAGATGTGCATCCACTCACTCTCTCCTTGGCAGGTTGAAGCACACCGGAGAGAAGGCCCCCTCCAGAACCAGTGGAGAAGCCATCCACTAGAGAGACTGTGGCTTTGCACTCCCAGGACCAAGCAGTGGGCAACCCACCCACTTGAGAGACTATGACTTTGCACTCCCCTGGAGCAAGCAGTGGGCAAACCACCCACTCGAGAGACTGTGGCCTTGCACTCCCCAGGACATCACTGTGGGCATGGAGCCCCCTCGAGGAGCAGAGGCGTTATTCCATCTTCCGACTGGGGTGCCCCCCACTTCCCTGTTCCCCTTAGGTGCCTGTGTGTTTACAACCTGATGCCCCTGCAGTGTTCTCTCTGTGTTGAGGCAGGAGTCAAGTGTGGGCTTGGCCCATGATTTTTGGCCCAGTGGCCCACGGACATTTGGAAGGGACAATGTACGGCCTTATGTACATATTGTATATTTTTGTAAATACTGTTTTTCTATTCATTACGTATATCTACCTATTTCTACTATATCACTGATTTAACTCAATTCCTTTTGTCCTTTTGTTCTTCCAGGGGGTTACAGGGTGTAAAAGTAATGTTGTTGCATGTGTTTGTGTGTATGGTGTTGTGGGTGAGAGTGGGGGTGTTGCTTGTGTGTCACTCTCCTTTTCCTCCCCACCTCCCCTGTGTACTAGGTGCAGTACTCACCGTGGTTGTCGCCACCGCCTTTCGTATTCCTGGTAGATGAGGAGGTAGACCAGCATGGGCAGGACCTGTAACTCGGGCTCTATGGCGTCCCGGTTCTTCATTGAGTGTCGAGAGGTGAGTGGTTTCCCTTCAGTGTTCTGTTTCCGCCGTGCTTTTGGTGGCGTTGGTACCGCCCCGGAAAAGTTGGCGGATTGGTGGGTTGTGATGGGGTGGGTGGTACATTGTCTTCCGCTTGTCTGTTGGTGGTTACCGCTTGTGTTTGTTGCTACCGTCGTAGCGGTCGGAGTGTTAAAGTGGCTGTCTGTGTTGGCGATTTACGCCGTGGTCGTGATCCCATTTTTTTAACCGCTGGCCTGTTGGCGGTATTACCGCTGCTTTAACACCGACCGCCACGGTTGTAATGAGGGCCTTTGTGTCTAATTACCTCAAATGTGCATCCAAAGGAACACTGGCAGCCTTACATCTGATCCTGCTCCTATCCAGGCCTTTCCTTGTATTAGCAGTCAGAGTGGTCTGTCATATATTGATAAGGTCATAGGGGTACCAAATACAATAAAGTGTGAAGAGGAATTAGATCTAGAGAATGTTCTCAATTGTTCCACATTATTGGCATTAAATATATTTGTGTTCTGAGTAAAAAGCATACCACAAATTGTCTACATTTAAAGTGGTCCAATATTTTAAGTAGACGGAAACCAGCACTGACAGTACAGACAGATGTGTCAGTGTAGTCACCTGTGTGTACTATCTAGTTTGTAATGTTATGGCCAAATTTCTAGGGGAACCTATGGAGGCTTAATGTATGGTTACCTACATGTACACCATCCCAATGTTTCTTAAATAATTTTCACCATGTTAGTATGGGGACCAAATGTATTACCACACACTAGACTGCCTGTTTCCTGCTTGTTTTCTTATTCAGTAGTTCCTCTCTTGGATGGCACCGCACTCTTTTAATCACTTTCTTAATCTCTCTGTGGGGATAATCCGAAGGGCCTTTCAAAAAACATTGCCTCGGTGAAACAGTCTTCTTTGAATTTCTAACTGCATTACATTTTGAGGAACTTCCCAAAAGAGAGACTGTCCTTTTTTGGGGTGATTGCTCTGGTAGTTCAACAATGTGTTTTATTTATTGGTTTCCTCAACAGAGTGGCTAAACTGGCTAAATCAAGGGAAAAGCTAATTCTATTCTTACTGGTATATGTGAACTTCAGACATATCTGAGTATTTTACAGTCAGGCAAAAAATTCTAGTAATGACATTGTCAATATATCCTTTCTAGAGGTAAATGTGCTGTCTGTTGACTAATGCAAGAAAAGACAAATTCTGATTCAAAATAATCAACATAAAGATAAACAAAATTAGGAGCAAAAATTGGTCTCAAGGAAGTCCCATTACATTGCAGTTAATTGTGGCCATCAAAGAAAAAAGTAATGCTATCTAAGGGCAGTTTCTACAAAGGATGTTATAAACCTAGTGGTACAAGGACTGATGTATGTCTATAATTAAGAACTTTCACTTTCACTCCTTGTGCTTGTGGTGTATTTGTGAACAACTCAATGCCCATGGTGACCATCTACCCAGAGTTCATATCAAAGGGTTGAACTTCAATCATACCTATCAGATAGGAACTATCTGTCAGATGTGTTTCTACGTGAAGGGTGAAGTATTTAAATAAGAAGACAATGTATTGGCCCAAAGGTTCAAGAACTAGGCCACACCTGTATAGAATCAGTCTGTCTTTCGGGTTGTTTCTATCCTTATGTATTGTAAAAGTAAACAGCTCAGGAATCCTAGGAATTATAGTGTTAAGAAAAAGATTCCACCCTTGCTGTAGTGGTTATTCTAGCAATGAGCCTCTGTACCTCTACAAAGGGAGTTAGGACAGTTTCTGAGAATGCTGTTTATTACTTACTTGTTGGTATATTTGATTTTTACAGTTAATAGTGTCTTGAGTGACAATTCCAAAATCCTTTCTTAAAGGTTGATTAAGGACCGCTGTTCTTCCAAACTAATACTACAGTGAACAAAGGTGTGATCATCATGTCAGTCTAAAAGTTCCTAACAAACAATATTTTCAAAGGTACATGCCTATGCCTGCATCTCAGAGTTCGATGGATTGAATGTAATAGGTGACAGACCGGTTGTGTCAGAGTAAGAACAATATGGTTTTGAAGCAAAAACATATGTGGCTGGTATCTGTCAGTAATTGAAAATACTAGTTTGTCAATAATGGCAAATGAGAGGCGTTTATTGAGCAGACGCATGTCACTACTCAAGACTACATAAAGGGACAGATTAAAGATAGGGAACAGTACTGTCAATTGTCAATGAACAACTTGGCGGACCTTTGCGGGGACGGAACTGATGGTGGAAGCTATATGTTCAGCCTTAAAATTTGTGTTTAGTTTAACGTTGTCTTGCAGAGAAATATTCTGGATGTCATCCCCTTTTTAGGGTCGAGCCTGCGTTGCATGCGCTCGCGCATGCGTATCTCAGCGAGACGCTTTTGTATTTAGAAAAGGGCTCGGAGCCCTGTCGACGTCACGTCGGTGTTTTTTTATTGGTTTGTGGGCTTGACTAATAAAATCTGCTTGCTTTCATTAGTCGAAGGCAAGCATACGTCATGCCTTTTCCGGTGGCTAGCCCTCCTTGAGCGCAGCAAACAAGTACAGAAAACATGCGAGGCTCTCTGTTTTCTGTCCGGCTCGTGGACTTCTTTTTTTTCTAATTTACGAGCGCGATTTCGCTTGGCAGAAGTCGAGCGCTTTACATAGTTAATTTCACTTTTTCGGGTTTTGTACATAAATGCACTTTTGCCCGATAGGTGAAAAGTCGGGTTAGGAGTTTACAACGCGATCAGCTCTAACATGAGCAAACGCGAGACCCGTTGCATTGTAAATGCTTGTTCTTTTTCCTCCTTGACCTATGCCTAAAAATGGGGTATTGTTAGCCAGTGGGAGAAGGACTTGCACTAGGTCAAGATTTACTCAGGATCAGTCCACTTCCATGACTGGACCTAAAGGAGGGGACAAGGTCAACTAGAACAAACCTGCAATAATACTTCATACCTAGAATTCCTGCCTTAAGAATCACAGCAGGGAAAGCTTCATGCTCATATGTTTTTCTAACGTGTATTTTCCAACAAGGACTAGGAATGAAAGGACTAGTGGAGCCAAAAAAAAGAGAAATGGTACTCTAGTAAGGACAAAATAATTTAATTCAATATCTTCTTTATTCATATTGTGTTTAAAGGACATTATCATATCTTACCAAGTGCATATAACGAAGCACACTAGAACATGCAATAAAAGTTCAGAAGCACCAGCTCAATAGGAGCACGCAATGAAAAAGGGGACAGAAACCTCCTACTGCTCACTCACTTTCAAGGAACGATGAAGACAATGTGGAGCACATTGCACATAAAAGCACTCCATAGTGCAAAATGGCTACAATTCTACATTTATATCCAATCATTATTGTACACTAAGAACTGAATGGGCCATTTCTCTTATCTTTAAAATATCATAATCTTCTGCCTCTTTCTTCCCTGCTTCTCACCTCACTATACCATCTGCCCCTTTCCCCCCTACCACTTGCCTAATTCTCTGGTACGTTTCATCATGCAGTAAACAAAAATTCTAAGGTTTTCAACCAAGCACATTAAAATATGAAGGTGTTAACTGTAATTATCACCCATACTGCTAATGAATACAAAATAAATCACACCATTTGGCTACCAGGAAAATCATAAAATATATTATGAAGGTCAGATGCATAGCAGTACTTATATGATGAAATTGCAAATTGCAAAATTGTTATCAGAAATCATGGCTCACATTGTTTTACTGTGAATCCATTACATACTTTCATTGCAGAACGTTTTTAGTTTATTTGATACTACATATTTTCCACTGTTCACCATAAAATACAAAGCCATTTCAGACCATCACTGTTGAGGCTATTGTTTTTTTGTGAATTACTATTTCTTGTTAACTGATAAATGCTGTTGATTGATAAAGGTATCTTCTAACACTGAGTTTCATAAAACTTTAGGAAATAATTATCAAAGCAATATTGATACAAGTCTAAAAGTACTTCCAAATGTAGCAATATTCAATACATGTGATAAAGAGATAGACTTCATAACTTCCCATGCTTATTTTAGAAGGTATACGATCATCACTCAATTCTCAATCACTCAGATTCATTCTCCTTTAAATAAACTGACAGAATTGGCCATTAATGTCCCAGTAATGGGTATAATGAACACCGCCCAAAGTTAAAACATAACTTGCACAATCAAATGTACCAGAATAAAATACAAAACAAGACAGAGTATAAAATAGTGCAACAACCTAAAGATATTTCATGCAGAAAATCTAAATCTAATGTTTAATTTTAAAAAAATCATACAATTTAGTTTTCCTTATGGAGCCTTTAAAAATGGCCTCTCACGATTTGACCTTCTGTGCTGAAGAAGGTAATCCTAGGTTGTCTAGGTATTGCTCATCAATGGGCCAATGACCAAAATAACAGTTGAGAAATTATATATATACAGTCCCTTTTGCAATACATCAGTGCACTCAATAATAACAAGTTCAATATCCACCTAGATTTGAAGTATAGTAAACAGACAATTGAATTTTTGAATGTTTTGTTAGTTGTTAAAAATTATACATTGGAGACGACTATTTATCGCAAACCTACCACATGTAACTCTATATTACACGGAAATAGTGGCCATCCGAAAGCTTTGAAATGGAGCATACCATACAGTCAATCAATTCCTGCAGGCTCGCAGGATATCCTCAGATAATGTGAGTTTAGAACGGAAATCACTACTATGACTCAAAGATTTTTTAATAGAGGGTATCCTTTGAAGATCTTGATTGATCCCCAGAATAGAGTGATTAATATATCCAGAGAAAAATTGCTCTTTAAATCTGAAGTCAGAGAAGAGAATTCAAAAGAACACAGATCTCCACTGAGATTATTTTTTTAATTCAATCAACAACATATAGAACTCAAAAACATTATACAAAAAAATTGGCATCTTTTACAACATGATCCTCATATCAAAGATAATATTGGACTACATCCCCAAGTTACATATCGAAAAACATACTCTTTAGGAGATCATCTAAATAGGAGTTTTTTTTGTTCTAAGGATAACAAATCATGGCTATCCAAGAAAAGCTTGGGCTTTTGGAAATGCGGTCGATGTAAATCTTGCAAATTTTCCTATAGTACACATAATGACGCTACATTTGATGGTAAGATTTGTGAAATTATTGCTCTCATAACATGTGAGACTGAATATGTTGTTTATGTCATAAAATGTGGCTGCCACAAAAAATATGTTGGTCAGCACTATCCAGAAACTCAAAGTCAGATTTCTACAACATTTTAGAGCGATAAAAAATCATGATAGATCATATCCATTAGCCAAGCATTTCTGGGAGGTTCATGAGGGTGACTGAAGTTATTTGATATTTTATGGAATCAAAACAATCAGAATAAATTTACGAGGAGGAGGTAGAACGGCAGAGCTAAGACAGATGGAATCTAAAATTATTCTATTACTTGGCTCTGAAAGCCCATGGAGGGCACAATTTAGATGCTTATCTATATGTCCATCTTTGATATTCTTCTCTTCTTCTAATTGGATCTCTAGGAGACCTCTAAGTCATAGTATTATGTTGATGATGTTGATGGTGTTAAATGAAGATCTGTTTTAAATTAGAATTTGCTCTTAATTGGTGCTGGAATTAGTATAGCCAGATTTACAATTAATGAATATATTTTTATTTATTTGTTTTTGCACATTTTGTCTATCGCATTATAGATTAGATATGATTGCACTTTGACACTCAGCACTTTACTAACATTGGCGGTCCGACTGTAAATCTTCTCTATTACATTGACATATAGATACATTTATACATATTTTATATACATGAGATTAACTTTATTCGTCATCTAATTGGTTGGAATTATTATGAGATTGTTCAATGGATGATAGACATACTGTTGAAGCTAATAGTCTGATTTTTTGTAATTTTTATATGCCAATTAAGGCTATGATTTTGAATTTAAATTGATCATAGTTATTATCTGCACATGGCATATCAAACTGTCTTCGCCCATATATGATAGATATTTATTAACTTCTAATTGGAATTTTACATTGGGAATGCTGTTTGGACCAAATTATAAATTAATGTTAATATTGCATTCATATTTATCTATGTATATTTATTCATATATTAATATAACATATTTTGCCGATTGACTTCCCAGTAATTAAAATGTACTTATCTTGGAGCAATTCTTAACCATTATCAACTATGTAATTAATATGATGATGTTTTTCTCTTATATATCTATATATATCTATTATGTTTAAAGATGGCCGCTGTTTTTAGCACATATATAGTGTCATTGAAACAAAATATGGACTGTGTTTATAAATAGATGTGTGTAAAAATGTCTGCCAATGTCCAGTTGAAGGCGTTTGCTGAAACGCGTAGACATATGGCCGGGACAGCGTGATTGTGACAATTTTTGTTGTATTATTTTAAGTATTACAATAAACAGTGGACGAACGACCTCTTTAGTGATTCCTTGGAAGGTTTATTTCTCAGCTATATTGGATCATTAAGACATTGTGCAGCCGTCCGGTGTTTGTGCTTTTCACCATTTTTTATATAAATGTTTATTGAAGAAGCATAGCATGACAGGCATGGCAATGCATTCCCACTATATGTGGAAATTAATTGATGTAGAAAGTGGACTAGGTCAAAGTCAACGTGCAGAAAAAGTGGACGCCATATTAGGGTGTCCAAAATAAATATAAATAAATGATTATGTACGCAATACTATGGAGATTGCATCAATATATTGCAAATCATAAATAATAAAATGCACATTTAGGCTCTCATTACAACCCTGGCGGTCGGTGATAAAGCGGCGGTAACACCGCCAACAGTCAGCCGGTAAAAGATATGGAATTATGACCATGGCGGAAACCGCCAACACAGACAGCCACTTTAACACTCCGACCACCATGGCGGTAACAACAAGCACCGCAGCGGTAACCGCCAACAGCCAGGCGGAAAACAATGTACCACCCACCCTATTACAACAGGCGAATCTGCCAGCTTTTCTGGGGCGGCACCAACGCCATCAAAAAACACAGCGGAAACAGTATACTGAAGGGAAATGACTCACCTCACGACATTCAAGGAAGAACCACTACGCCATGGAACCCGAGCTGCACATTTTTCCAATGCTGGTGTACCTCCTCATACACCAGGAACACGAACGCCGATGAAGACGACCACGGTAAGTACTGCACCTAGCACACAAGGGAGGGGGGAGGAAAAAGAGAGTGCCACACACACGCAACACCCCCACCCTCACCCCCAGCACCATACGCACAAACAGATGCAACAACATTACATATACACCCTGTAACCCTCATGAATAACGCAAGGACAAAAGGAATGGATTAAAATGAGTGTAATCGTACAATTTTAGCTAAATACATCTGCTTGACTTCCCAGGACTGCTTGGTCCTGGGGAGTGCAAAGCCACAGTCACTCTAGTGGGTGGGTCACCTACTGCTTGGTCGTGGGGAGTGCAAAGCCACAGTCTCTCTAGTGGGTGGATTGCCCACTGCTTGGTCCTGGGGAATGCAAGGCCACAGTCTCTCAAGTGGGTGCCTTCTTCCACTGGTTCTGGAGGGGGCTTTGTGCCCAGTGTGCTTCATTCTGCCAAGGAGGGGTGAGTTGATGCCTTCTTCCACTGGTTCTGGAGGGGTCTTTGTGCCCAGTGTGCTTCATCCTGCCAAGGAGGGGTGAGTGGATGCCTTCTTCCACTGGTTCTGGAGGGGGCTTTGTGCCCTGTGTACTTCATCCGGGATGCTGCAAGGTCACAGTCTCTCACCTGGGTGTCAGACCTACAGGTGTTGCAGGGGCCAGGACGCACTGCAGCCCTTGTAGTCACGACTACACACTGCTCGCCGGCTGTGACGGCTGCTCAGTGGATGGCACTTGCAGTGCAGGTGGCGGTGCTGTCAGTGGTGGGAGGAGGCTCCAGCCCTTCCCCTGCAGCCTCAGACGGCTGCCCACTGGGGCTGCTGCTGCTGGCAGTGGTGCTGGCTGCGGTGCAGGTGGCGGTGCTGGCCGCAGTGGGGGGAGGCTCCAGCCCTTCCCCTGCAGCCTCGGACGGCTGCCCACTGGGGCTGCTGACGGTGCAGGTGGCGGTGCTGACCACGGTGGGGGGGGCTCCAGCCCTTCCCCTGCAGCTTCGGACGGCTGCCCTCTGGGGCTGCTGCTGCTGGCAGTGCAGGTAGCGGTGCTGGCCGCGGTGTAGGTGGTGGTGCTGTCAGTGGTGGGGGAGGCTCCAGAGTCTCGGACGGCTGAAGTGCCATGGCTGGTGTTGTGTGCTCCTTCCTGCCCTTGGCAGATGCTGGTGCCTCCTTGCTTCTGCCAGCTGGTGTTCCTTTCCTGCCCTTGATGGCTGGTGCAGCCTCCTTCCCCTTGCTGGCTGGTGTCCCCTTCTTGCCCTTGTCAGGTGGCGGCCCCTTCTTGCCCTTGGCAGGTGGTGCAGGCCCACTGACTGTGCTGATGGGTGCCTCCTTGGAGCCTCTCACACTTGCAGAAGCTGCAGAAACCACAGTGGCCATGGACTGGGTGGCTGAGGTGCTGGGCTGGGTTCTGGCCACCCTTGCCGAAGTGAAGGACGGTGGGGGGAGGTGTAGGGAATAGGTCAATGGTGGCTAGGAAAAGCTTCTTAGGGACACTGGGGTGGGAAGAGGGTGAAGGTTTGGGAGTGGAGGAAGAGGGAGTGGTTGTAGGAGGTGTCTGTCTGCTGTGTTTGGGTGCAGGTGCATGGGCTAGATGCTGTGGTGAGGTGGATGGCTGTTGGGTGTCTGAGTGCTTGCGTTTGTGTACTTTGGGAGGAGGGGTCACAGACACAGTGGGTGAGGACACAGGGGACGTGTGCAAGGATGTGGGGGTGGTGACTGCTAGTGAGGGGTGTGTAGTGATAGGTGTGCTGGTGATGGAGGTAGTGGATGAGAATGTAGTGCATGCAGGTGTGAGTGAAGACACTATTGGGAGGGAGGTGGATGATGAGGAGGAGGGGAACACAGTGGAGGCAGTGGATGTTGGTGTGTCTGCATGGGGATGGTGCTTGTGTGAGTGCCTGTGGGATGAAGTGTGGTGCTTGTGTTTGCCTGTGCCACTTCTGTGTGCTGATTTGGGTGAATGCAGGTCTGAAGGTGTGCTTGGGATAGGCTGGGGTTGAGGGGATTGGGACTGGGTTGAGGAAGTTGGAGGTGGGAGGCTGGAGACAGGGACAATGGCTGCCATCAGTGAGCTGGCCAGAGCCTGAAATGCTTTCTGTTGGGCCGCCATGCCAGAGTGAATGCCCTCCAGGTATGCATTTGTTTGTTGCAAATGCCCTGCTAGACCCTGGATGGCATTCAGTATGGTTGACTGCCCAACAGAGAGGGATCTCAGGAGGTCAATAGCCTCCCCACTGAGGGCAGCAGGGCTGACTGGGGCAGGGCCTGAGGTGCCTGGGGCGAAGGAGATGCCCCCCTCCTCGGTGAGCGGGCACGGGAAACACACTGGCGGGCTGCTGGGAGGGCAGAGCTGGTACAGGGGGTGGTGGCTGTACCTGTAGTTGGGGTGGGCACAGAGGTGTCCGCCACTGCCAGGGAGCTTCCATCGGAGGAGGAGTCGCTTTCGGTACTGTCCCCTCCTGTCTCCGTCATGGTGCTCCCCTCGCCCTCCGTCCCACTGGTGCCCTCACCGTCGGTGGATTCGGCCTACAGGCCCATGTGGGATGCAGCTTCCTCCGTTGCCGGTGCCTCTGCTCATCTGCCTGATGATGCTGATGCTCACAAGGACAGGGTGACAAAACAAAAAGTGGGGGGAAGAGACAGAGGATACACTTGGTCAATGCCAGCAACAACACTACCGTTGGTGTACACAACTCACCGGGGACAGCCCTATGCACTAGGCCATGCACTACCAGTTACAAGGCTAGTCACCAGGCCATGGAGTACAATGCCTAACGCAATTAGCTGCACACCTGAAACCCACAGAACCCTGCCCAGTAGTAGATGCCCCATTATTATTATTGTTATTGGGGTTGGAGTGCATCTGAGCTTGCCCATCATGGAACCTACCCTGCCTTGTTCGCCCTGGCCTAGGGGCACCTACAGCCCACATCCCCCACCCAGGTAACACCTTAACACGTGCAAAGTCATGAGTTGGAATCTGTACTCACCCCCTTGTGGCTGCTGTGATGCCTTCAAGCGCCAATCCAACTCCGGATAGGCCACCGCCAGGATGCAGAACATCAGGGGGGTCAGGGTACAAAGGGCACCCCTTCCTTGTTGGGAGGCCAGCCCCAGCTGGGCCTCCACAGTCTTCCTTGCCCAGCTGCGCAGGTCATCCCACCATTTGCGGCAGTCAAAGACCCCCAGGGCCCGCACCTCCTTGGCGATGGCAAGCCAAATACCCTTTTTCTGATGGGCACTGACCTGCAGAAAAAAATACAGCAGAAAAGGTATTATTCACACCGTCCGGACTGTCATACTCATGGTCCACCATATCCCTCCCATCCCCTTATGCACATACATTGACCACCATACATGCAGCACTCTGCCCAAGACCCCTCAGCCCCCCCACACACGAGGCTTACACACACAGCACTCCATACATTCATGTCCCACGCATCATGCTCACAGTGTACTCACCTGTTGGTCTGGAGGACCATAAAGTAAACAGTACTGGGGTAGGACCCCATCCACCAGTCTCTCCAACTCTTCTGAAGTGAAGGCAGGGGCCCTTTCCCCAGACACTCGAGCCATGGTCGCTTCCAGAAACAGCAAAACTTGCAGTGTAGGTCCTCTCCTGTTGAAGGTCAGGTAGCAAGTGAGTGAACAGATAGAAAATGGCAGTCACGTTTGCAGCGGTGTGTACTGTCACCGCTGGAGTACGTAGCCATCGGCTCCTGGAACCTGTAGGCCCCAATGATAACCAAGCTGTGTTGCACGGCGGTCATTGACCGCCGCACGCAATGGCGCACAACGCCAGAGGAATTACCTCATTTCCACTTGTCCCTCCTCACAGGTCAGGCGGCCGCCATTTCAGGAGGGCACAGGCCATGGCACCTAACTGCGTCACACCAGACACAGGCACATCAACTGACTTACAAATTCACATACTGTTTCTGTAAAACAAAAATAGCATATTAATCAGAGTATAGGTATGAATATGACCTTCTGCTCACCCTTTTTCACCCTAAAGTTCAACCGCTGAGGATGAATAGGAGATGGAGACATACCCCTGTGTACAGACCCCTGGTGGCCCTGGCGACAATGGAGGACAGGCACATTATCCTAACCTACAGACTTGATAGGGCCAAAATCCAAGAGCTGTGTGCCCAATTCGTGCCAGACCTGATTTCAGCTCTCCGCCAACCCAAAGGTATCCCCCCTCTAGTGCAGGTCCTGTCAGTGCTCTATTTCTTGGCAAGTGGTTCCTTCCAAGCGACAGTGGCCATGGCATCTGGGATGTCACAGCCTATGTTTTCAAACGTACTGACCAGAGTGTTGTCTGCACCGATGAAACACATGCGCACATGGGTATTCCCCCAAGTGGATGATTTGGCCACAGTGAAGGCTGACTTCTACGCAATGGGACATATCCCCAACATCATTGGTGCCATTGATGGTACACATATTGCCTTTGTCCCGCACCGGAGAAATGAACAGGTGTTCAGAAATCGAAAGAGCTTTCACTCTCTGAATGTGCAGATGGTGTGTTTGGTGGACCAGTACATCTCCCATGTCAATGCAAAGTATCCTGGCTCTGTGCATGATGCCTTAATCTTGAGGAATAGCAGCATACCATATGTGATGTCTCAACTCCAGAGGCACAGGGTGTGGCTAATAGGTGAGCCAATGGTCCCCACCCAGTTGATGTAGGTATATGGGAGTGGGGTTGTCCCTAAGGGGGAGTGTGTGGCTAAAAGGTATCCCTTGATATTTACATGTGACTCTGGTTACCCCATCCTCTCATGGCTACTGACCCCAGTGAGGAATACCAGGACAAGGGCAGAGGAACGTTACAATGAGGCATATGGGCGAACAAGGAGGACCATTGAGCGCACCTTTGGCCTCCTGAAGGCCAGATTCCGGTGCCTCCATCTGACAGGTGGATCCCTGTACTACTCACCCAAAAAGGTGTGCCAGATCATCGTTGCATGTTGCGCAACCTGGCCTTGAGACACCAGGCGCCTTTTCTGCAGAAGGATGAGCCTGGAGATGGTCATGTGGCAGCGGTGGACCCTGTGGACAGTGACGAAGAGGAGGCAGAGGAAGAGGATGTGGATGTGGACAACAGAAATACTATAATTCAACAGTACTTCCAGTGACACACAGGTAAGACACTGTAACTGCACCTTCCATTGCAGTTTTGTGTTGGACACTGTACATGGCAGCCTGATCTCCCTATTTCTATGGCCACTTACTGTACCCTTTGGCATCTCTATTTTCAGATATCTGTGCCCCACTCTGGCTCCTGGTGTGTTTACTGCTGCCCACTACAGGTCATACCTATGTAAATATAACTGTACATTTGAATTGCAATGTTTACAGCTTGTTACACTTATACATATTTCAATCAACTGACAGACTCCATACTTGTATTAGTTTCAAGGGTGTTTATTTCTGTGATTATAAGTGTAGGGGGTATTGCAGTGGGCTAGAGAGATGGTGGAGAAATGTCCAGGATAGAGTCCAGTTTCTTGGTATCACAGATGCATTGTCCACATTGTCCAAGGGGGCATAAAAAGTGGAGCAATGTCAGTTCAAGGTGGACAGGATGACAGAGTGGGACACAAGGGTGACAATCAGGAGAGTCTTATTTCCTAGCGGGGATCTTGGCAATGTTCTCTGGCTTCTGCCTGGATCGCAGGGACCTTTTGCCGGGTGGTTCTCCTTCTGCAGGAGGTGGGGTGCTGGTGGCCTGTTGTTCCTGTGGCAGGGCCTCCTGTCCACTAGAGTCGGCAGAGGTGGAGGGCTGTTCTTCAGTGTGGCTAGTGTCAGGGGCCCGTTGGTGTGCCACTGCTTCCCTCATGGTGTTGGCCATGTCTGACAGCACCCCTGCAATGGTGACCAGGGTGGTGTGGATGTCTCTCAGGTCCTCCCTGATCCCCAGGTACTATCCCTCCTGCAGCTGCTGGGTCTCCTGCAGTTTGGCCAGTATCTGGATCATGGTCTCCTGGGAATGGTGGTATGCTCCCAGGATGTTGGTGAGTGCCTCGTGGCGAGTTAGTTCCCTGGGCCTGTCCTCCCCCTGCTGCACAGCAGTCCTCCCAGCTTCCCTGTTGTCCTGTGCCTCTGTCCCCCGAACTGTGTGCCTACTACCACTGACGCCAGGTCCCTGATCATCCTGTGTTTGTGGGGTTGACTGTAGTGGTGGACACACTGCTGATTGACATGTCCTGGGGACCAAGGGATGGGCCCACTGGGTGGGTGCTGTGTTGCTGTTTCCTGAGGAGGGAGGTTCTGTGGTGGTTTGGGAATGTGGCGGGTTCACCGACTGTCCAGAGGTTCTTGATGGGCCAGGTTGGTCATCCTGATCCTGGTGTGCAGAGCTGCTGTCATCACTGTGGGCCTCTTCTGGGGGGGGACTGGATGTTGCTGGCACCTCCTCTCCGGTGACGTTGTGTGGGGGTCCTGTGGGGATGTAATGCAGTGTTATTGTTTCTGCGTGTGATATCTTGTGCATGGGGATGTTCCTCGCTATGGTTGTTATTACCAAGGCAGCTTTGGCTTGTGTGAGTTGTGATTTTGTAGGCAAAGTGATTGTCACTAGTGTGCATGCTGTGGTGATGGGGGTCCATGCAGGTCTCTGATGGGAGTCCATGCATTGGTGTTGCATGCAGGGCTTGGTGTTGGGATGGGTGGGTTGTGATGGTTGGGTATATGTGAGGTGGTGGATTGATGGGGGTGAGGGTAGGGGTAGGAGTTTGTGATGGCATGCAGGTGGGGGGGGGTGAAAGTAGTAAAGATTTGACACGTAGTAAAGATTTGACTTACCAGAGTCCAGTCCTCCTGCTGCTCCTGCCAGGCCATCAGGATGTATGATCGCCAAGACTTGCTCCTCCCATGTTGTTAGTTGTGGGAGAGGCGATAGAGGTCCACTGCCAGTCCTCTGTACAGCTACTTGGTGTCTTGCAACCACGGAACGCACCTTCCTCTGTAGGTCGTTCCACCTCTTCCTGATGTCATCCCTTGTTCTGGGGTGCTGTCCCACGACGTTGACCCTGTCCACGACTCTCTGCCATACCTCCATCTTCCTTGCAATGGACGTCTGCTGCACCTGTGATCTGAATAGCTGTGGCTCTACCCGGATGATTTCCTCCACCATGACCCTTAGCTCCTCCTTTGAGAACCTGGGGTGTCTTTGTGGTGCCATGGGTGTAGTCTGATCGGTGTGTGTGAAGGTGTGTGGGGTGATGTGTTGGGGTGTGTGCTGTGAGGTGCGTGGATGGTGTATGGGTGATGGTGTTTTGTGGCTCTGATTCAGTGGGTGCTCCTGGCTTGTTCTCACTCTCAGTTGTCAAATTATTTGGGTCGTAAAGGATTGTGGGTAGTGTGTGTGTGTGTGTTTTATATTGGTGTGGGTGTGGTGTGTGTATGTATGTCAGGTGTGTGTAGTTTGAACTGTCCAATGTGGTGTAGTTTTGTTAGTGTGTGTGTATTTTGAGCACAGCAGTCTGTACTGCCAATGGTTTACTGCGGTTGAATGTCTGCCGCAGTGATTCGTGGGTCATGATGCTGTGGGCATATTTCTGTTGGCGTAACGGTGTGGGTTTTGGTACCGTCAGTTTATCACTGACCTTTGGGCTGGCGGACTTGTGTGTGTGTCTGTATAGTGGCAAATTTCTATGTGTGGGTCATAATACCCGTAGTGGTATACCGCTGAGGTTGCGGTATGTTGGCGGCAGTCAGCATGGCAAGAAGCGGCACTTACCGCTAATGTCATAATGAGGGCCTTAGTCTGTTTTGGTTCATAAGACTAACATAGGTAAGTGTAAACTAATGCTTCTCAAATAAGTAAATCTTAAATTATGCACAGCTATGAGGTCGCTACAGACAGTGTACCTCCTCCCCCCAGAATGTGCACTGCCCAGCCAGCAAGCTTCAAAGGACTTACCGCCCTTAAAACTCGACCCCTAGCCCCGCTGCTAGCAGCATATGGCCACCTCTGTTCCAAACCCCCACTTTTCGCAGGAGAAGTGGCAGAAAAGTGCAAAAAGACTAGGGGGAGTGGCTACCCTCAGCCTACATGACCCGTCAGGTATGGCAGTCGAGGTGACCACTCCATTTCATTTTCTTCCATCCTGAATGGCAGTAAAATAGCCTATCACGGTTAGGGATGTGACCCGTTCCCACAGGAAGTGGTCATGTAGTGGGTGTAGCCACACTAAGGTAAGTGGTCCACTGGCCACTACCAGGTACTCCCCTAAACACCTACTAAATGCAGTATTTAGTGGGCATCCCTAGACCTACAGATCAGAATCAACGGACACAAGAAGGCCAGCGACAAAGAAGATCCAAGGCTTGAGAGCAGAAGTCTTGCTGCAAGAAGAAAAAGGCACCAAACCCCGCCTGCTTCACCCAGGACTCGAAAATTGCCACTGAGGGTCGACTGGACATCGGACAGACACTAAGAAACCCCAGAGGACCTCCAACCTTCTACAAATTGCCATGGACCTCCCTCCAAAGTGAAGGTATCACTCCCTCTGTCAAGCAGGCAAGAAACAGTGAAGTCCAGTTCACTATCTGGCTGCTGACCAACAAACTGGACACAGCAGTCAGACCAAATGTCACCCAACGGACCCGGAGGACAAACCCTGAAAGTGCACTAAGTTTGGTGGCACTGCAACCTCCAGTGGCTGAACCTTGCAATAGCAAGGAGTACTGGACCTTCAACGGCAGACACCCAGAAGAAAAGTCCAGTCCAGACTCTCCAAGTACCAGGAGGAAGCACCAGATGAGAGACTTTAGGACACCCACAAACCACCCCCCAGATTGGCCCTGCTGACCTGGAAACCACCCTCCAAGTGACCTGCACCTGGCTCAAAAGGATTCCTGACGCTCGACCCTTGGCTCTGCAGATGGCACCCCTTGCCCCTGCATCAAAGAACCAGCTGTGCTCTAGGGGTCCCTACCCCCTTGTGACCTCTACCTTCCAAGGGACCCACTGGACTTAACGCTAAATCCCCCTGTGCAGTGCATTCCCAAGTGGTCCCTTTCCTTGTGGCGCATCTGCTCCAAGACAATCAGCCGCTGCTCCTGTCGGAACTGGGAGCCACCCGAACTTCTCCGGCTGGCACACAGGACATCTGGAACACCTCGACATGGAAACAAAAGGTGACACTTGTGAGAGCACTGTCTGATTTTATATGCAGTTTTAAAGTTTTCACCCATTGATTCCTAGGGCGTGTAATTACGCACAGAAACACAACATTTTCTGAACTTTGAAAGATCAGCACAGAAACACAACATTTTCTGAAATTTGAAAGATCATAACTTAAAAAGTACTTACCCAATTTTGATGATCTTGGTCTTAAGATTTTATAAAAATCTGAAGATTTGTGTACATTGGTCTTCAGTTATTGTTTCGAGTGTGTGTCCAAATTTATTGATACTGTGAGTACAACAAATGTTAAACACATCTCCTGGATTAGCCTAACTGCTCGACCAAGCTACCACAAAAATAGAGCATTAGGTGATCTATTTTTGCCTCTGGATACCAAGGTGTGGTTGCCCTGATTCTCTGCCCAGTGTACATCGTTTTTGCATACTACATAGTGAGCCAGCCTCCAACAAGGAGTACTCATCCAATGTTACCAAATAAAAGTACAGTACCCAACTTGACAAAATCATATATAGACGACTTGATTCTGATTTCTCTGGCAGGTCTACTAATCCGAAGAGCGCCTTTTGACCATCTTTTTATCTTCTCATCTGTTTCGGACAAGGGGTTCTTTGCCCACATTCTGCAGGTGTGATTCTAACACATACACGCATACTGATTGCATGGTCACCTTAGAAGTATGTTTCAGGACTAACATGACTCCTTTTGGGAATACAAGTGTTTGTTTTGGGAATACTTACATTTTGGCACTCTTTCTCACCCATTCACTATTAAGGGAGATATACTTCATAGTCATTGTTTCAGTTTGTTCCAACTTTGTCACATCCTTGTGCATTCCCTAACTGTGCTTTTCAACAAGTACATATACTTATCTCTTTGCAGCCTTGAAAAAGTCACTGTGTGACGAAACACGTGTTGGCTGCCTTTGTAAAGAGTAACTACGTGTGGCTGTTGTTACAATACATTGACCATGAATTATTACTTCATGAACCTGACTAAGGGGGAACAAGCCTACATCAAGGAGGACTTTCTTTATATAAATAAATCACGAAGTTTTTACCTAAGTGAATCTTCATTTAAACTTTTTTAGAGATAAAATACATTGAACATTGGACTCTTAAACAATGAATAATTACTGTTTATATACATTTTTCGGAGTGCTGTGGTCTTCAGTAAATATTTATATGTTATGTCTGCTTTGTGATATACAGTGTTGTCTTCAGGCAGTAGGACATTAACGACCACTCAGCACCACTATATATGTTCTTGGTTGATCGTTGGACACACAGGGGAAGTGCTTTTAGGTTTCCATTACTGCCTTTGCTTTATTTATGCTCACTCAAACAATGTTACCAAACGTTTGCCTTTTTTATGAAACATGTTTGATCAGGAACAATCACGTAAGGGATTTGGGATACTAATCTAAGCAGAGTTTTTATGATGATTTGACATCAACTTTAATGTAACAAGTGGGTTACACCCATCTAGTGCTCCAGAAACTTGAACAATTGATTGCCTGGTTTTCGGACTTTTACTATGAGTGAGTCTCTCTATCTCAATCTCACTCAAGGTAAATTCATGGTGATGTGACTGAGCGTGCTAACGGCCAGTGTTTGCCTTTAAAGATATATCCATGCTGCTAGGGTAAGAGGCACTGGGCTGGTTATACGTGAACACCTGAGTACACAGATGTGCACACATGTGCAAGCTGCAGGTGTGAGACTACTGTCTTGTGCAGTCTATCCGCACACAGGTCACAAAAAAGACTCCTCAGGGATTGCTGCTGACCTGGGGTAGGCCTTACGACATAGGGTTGTAACACATAGGCTGTGTACACATTTATATGTGAAATCTGCCCTAAAGTACACTTTGACTCTACTTAGACCTACTAGATCCATGAGGTATCAATCTAGAGTAAAACATGCACCTTAAGTATGAACTTCCTGTCTCCATTATCCCACATAAACACCTTATGGCATTTTAAGATTTGTCATATTTTCCTAGCTAAGCTCAGAGTCAGATTCCAGGCCTTTGTGTCCCCTGCTGGGACAAATTATTTCCTCTGTTCCCCAGCAGAGGGCTCAACGGCCTTCCCACCCAATAGGGCAAATAACAGCACTTGACTCACTTTCTAGGAAAGGAAAAGGGTGGGGAGAAATCTACATCTAATAATGAGTCTGTCACACTAGAACAAAGGAGGAAAATAAGTCCTGTGGAGTCAAAACAGAAGGTACTGAGTTTGAAGGTTGACTGAAAGGGATCAAGCAGTTGTGTGTGTCAGCCAGGAGCAGAGCTGAGGCTCTCAGGGGAGCTCTTACCAGAAACAACTTGAAGTTACTATTTTGTAATGTCCCAGTATGCTGTGCAGGAGAATTGGGACTGGGGTGGAGGGATCATGTGGCTTCCTAGGATTGACAGGGGTGCCTTACTCTTAAACCTTTCCACCTCCACTTAAAAATCCTTGCACAGGGGAAAGTCAGATAAGAAAACCCTGGACCTGGTAGCAGAGACAGTGAAAGGATTCCCAGCTGGAAGAGGCCAGGGCTGGGGCAGGGAGCTTCAAAATCCAGCTCGTGCCCTTTTGTGGTCAGTGGGCCTGAGAAAAATGCCCCTAATAATGGCTAGGGCTGGCCACCAGGATTGCAATAAGCCAAAGATCATCACAATCAGCCTCATGGTGGCAGATAAATGCAGCTTTAAAGATTTACCCTTTTAAAACCAAATATTAAAGAAAACGGAGCATGTGGCACTCTGATTCCTTCAAATCCCCCAGGGCCAAAGCCTGGATGGTTGAAGCAATACTCATCTTTTGTTTTTCTGCGGGAGGAGGCTCCCTCCCCAAAGCATTACTACTTCCAAGTTCCTCCCATTTACCTGAGAGCAGCCATGCTCAATGCGGTCGCAGAGACCCAATCCCTCGGGATCAAAGGGACCCGCATGCCATATGTGTTGACCACCCCTCATGCTTGTTTCTGGAGGTGTGATGGGGTGAGCACTGGCCTCTCATCCCAACTGCCATGAAAAGCATGGGCAAGGAGCTCCCGGCTGTTGGGCAGGAGCAGAAGGACAGCTTGCTCCAGCGGCAGCACACAGAGGACGTCGGCTCCTGTAGGGCTAAGGGAGCCGGCGTGATAGGAGGGGCTTCGGGGCTTCCCCCCTGCTTCCACTATAGTCATGCATATGTGGGTGCTCCGGGTGTCAATGGGGCACCTTAAACTATTAAGAAAACTACAGGGCAAGGCTGAGTTTGAAAGATGACTTGCACCGGGAGACCTGCTGCGTTAATATGGCGAAAACGAGTCAAGGTGCGCATCATAAAATCCAGAAAGGGGTACATTTCACATTTGTTTGTGCTTGTGGCACTACCAATATTTGCTCAAGAATGTTTAGGGGGCTGCATGAGGGCAGAAACCTTCAGTGATGTTTTTAGAAAGGAGCCATACATCTCCATGGGACTGAATCCTTGCTTGTTTTTTTTTTTATTGTTTTCATTGAATTTTATGATCATACGGTAGTAAGGAGAACCAGGGGATCATATACAAGCGCCAAAGGCATTATATATGCCATCAACTCAATATAAATGGCAAACTTAGCACTTGTCTCCCAACCACCTAGAGAAGGGAGTGGGGAGGAAAAAAGTGGGAGTCCACTTAGTGAGGAGGGGTCTGTCTACTAAGTGGAGGAGGTGCCTCCTTCTCTTGCACCAGAGGGCAGGGCAGTGGAGACTATCTGATGAGTTGCATTAGATCCCAAGAGGATACGTGCAAGGGAGGGGGAGAGCAAGCAATGTCATCCCGACTCGGAGCTGCATCAGTTTCCTCCCCAGCCTCACATGCACTTAGGTAGCGCACCAGGGGAGACAATCCTGGGGACGGGATCAAATCAGCATTAGCTCCCAATAAGCTGTCATCCGCTTCTGGCAGTAGGTCACATTGTGGAGCCGCCCAATCTTGCATGGTGTCATGCGTTGCGACCTGGCGTTTCATTAGCAGTAGAAGCATGGCTGTCATTTGCGCTCGCCTGAGGGGACATCTTTCACATAACCGAGCAGCTCAAACCTCAGCGAGCGCTCATTAACATTACCGGCCATATCATCTATTGCATCAAGCACCTCAAGCCAGAAGCTCTGGATCCTTGGGCAGTCCCACGCCAGGTGAAGGAACCCCGCACTGGGCGCTGCGCGGCATAAAGAACATGCATCATCAATCAACCCCCCTCAAAACAGCACTGCGGGGTGCGGTACAGTCTGTGCAGAAACTTGAAATGTATTAGGTGCAGCCGGTAGGTAGGTGACAGGGCTCTAGACTGAGCGCATCAATACTTCCGCTGATCTTCGGTGGGAGGGGCGGCTAGATCTGCCTCCCACGTGTGTCTCGTGCCAGGGGCCTGCACCGGTGCAAATCCCTGCATTTATTTTTATTTTTATTTTTATTTAATGCGTTTTTATATAGCGCGGACTTTACCCGAAGGTGTCAGAGCGCTTCACAATAGGCAAAGTAAAGATACAAGAGGAGAAGAATTACAAGTGAGCCTGTTACAAAAACAAGCGTTACATTACAAGAGGCAATCGTGATAATTGTGCACGTATCAAGAGCAAAAAATAAACGAGGTAGCAAACGATACGTTATGAGAGGAAAAAGTGACGTGTGCAGGTTACAAGAGCAAATAAAGTACGAATAGAGGTAAAAAAAGTTGCAATCAATGGTAGACACTCAAAACACTAAAACAATAGTTACGTTACATGAGGCAGTGGTGGCCGTTGTGCATGTATCAAAAGCAAACAAGATATAAGAGGTAGCAAATGATACGTTGAAAAGGAAAGGTGCCGTGTGCATGTTACAAACGAGTACAAGATACAGGTAGAGGTAAAATACTGCACTACATGACAGACACTCAAAACACAAAAACACCCTGGGAAGGCACTTCTATAGGCATGGAGAACAGAATATCCTATAATGGAAGGACTTCCTTCTGAAAACAGAGGGCTTGAATTAACTTTGGAAGTGTCTTTGAAGGAGGAGAGCTTTGAGGTCAGCTTTGAAGGCCTGGGAAGAGGTGGTGGTCCGAAGCTGAGGCGGAAGTGAGTTCCAGATTCTCACCGCGTTGCCTGAAAAGGATTGGGCCATCAATCTTTCCTTCTTGAAAATGGGAGGTTCAAGCAATAACTTTTCTGCATTACGTGATGGTCTGGAGCCCCCAGAGAGTTTCAGTTTATTCACCAGGTAGCGAGGGGAGGAGGAGTGCAAGGCTTTGTGGGTGATACATGCAGTTTTGTAGATAGATCTTGCCTCTATGGGAAGCCAACGGAGGGTGGATAAAATGGGTGTGATGTGGTCGCTTCTTTTGGCCCCATATATGAAACGAGCTGCTGAATGGAGAATAGACTTCAGGGGGGAAAGGTGGGATTTGGGAAGGCCAGTAAGAAGAGAGTTGCAGTAGTCCAATCTGGAGAGAACCAGCGCTTGGACCAGGGTTTTAAGGTCGTGCTCCAGGAAGAAGCGACGAATCCCCCAAAGAAGGCGCAGTTGGTGTCGAGCAGACTTTGCAATGGAGTTAATGTGGGAGAGTAGATTACGCTTTTTGTCGAGAATGACACCAAGGGATTTTGCGCTCTCGACAATGATGGGCTTATTGTTCATTAGATTGATCTGATCCATCCATGTTTGCACTGGGGGATGAGAAAGGGAGAAGGAAAGGAGGAGGAATTCTGTTTTGGAGGGATTCAGGATCAGTTGATGAGTTACCATCCAGTTTTGAATGGAGTCGAGAGTAGAGCTAAGGAAGGAGAGATCGTGATTGGAGGCCACCTTAAGGTAAATCTGAGTGTCATCCGCATATAGATGATAGTGGATCCCGGATTTACTCAGCAGATTTCCCAATGGTTCTAAATAGAGATTGAACAGTGTGGGTGCAAGTATGGAGCCTTGAGGAACACCTTGACTGACTGCTACAGGAGCTGAAAGACTGTTCGCTATTTTGATCATTTGGGATCTATCAGAGAGGAAGGAGGCAAACCATTTGAGCACAGTGCCCTCCATGCCCATTCTCTGTTGAAGAGTGTTAAGGAGAGTGTTGTGATTGACAGTGTCAAAGGCTGCAGAAAGGTCAAGAAGAATTAGAAGACAAGACTCCCCTGAATCGAGTATCCGCAGCGCGTCATCAATCACTAGCAGCAGGGCTGTTTCAGTGCTGCAGTTTTGAATGAAGCCAGACTGGAAATTGTCAAGAAGATCATTTTCCTTGATATGGCGAGAGAGTTGTTTCGCTACACATTTTTCTGTGATTTTCGCAAGAAAGGGTAGGTTAGTGATGGGACGGTAGTTGTTGAGGTCGTTCGCATCAGCAGTGGTTTTTTTTAGCAGAGGGGTGACCTGCCCAGTTTTGAAGGACACAGGAAGGGAGCCTTGACTGAGGGAGAGGTTGACCAGAGTGGTCCAGTAGGAAAGAGAATTAGTATAGAAGTCAATGGCAATGGCACTAGGGATGGGGTCAAGAGAATGGTTAGAGGGCTTTGTATCGAGGATGCATTTAAGGAGAGCATCGTCAGAGATGGGGTCAAAGTTTTGCCAAATGGTTAAGGATTTGCACTCCTCTGTGGGGGTAGGATGAATGACCTGATCTACAAGTGATTTTACCTTTTCGTCAAAGAATATAGCGAATTCCGCTGCTTTCTTTGTGGAATCTTCCAATTTGGAGGTTGGGGGAGAGCTGTTAGGGTTCTTGATGAGGTCGAATAGTTTTTTGGGTCTATTTTTGGCTGAGTCAAGGAGGGATTTGTAGTGCGACGCTTTTCCAAAGAAGATGAGATTGTGGTACTTGGATCTTGCTGAACGAGGCGTGGCCAAATTTTCAGTGGAGGGTGCTTGTCTCCATTGTTTCTCAAGGGCTCTTATGAACTTCCTTTCTTCATAGAGGGATTTGTTGAACCAAGGTGCTGAGGGAGTGGGCCTTTTCTTTTTGCTTTGGAGAGGAGCGACATTATTGATTTCGACTGCAAGGACTGTGAGGCATTGGGAGGTGAGTTCGTTGACATCTAGGTCCGGGTCTAGCCTTGGAAGTGATAGCAAGGCAGAATTACAGAGGGTACTGAGGTCAATATTTTTAGTATCACGGAACCAGGAAGTAGCCCTCTTAGGCTGGCCCAGAGTTATAGAGTGTGATAGGTGAAGAGAGAATGGGATGAGGAGGTGGTCCGACCAGTCTACATGAATAGGGGTAGCGATAGTCAGCAAGCCTGCTTTAGAAATGACAAGGTCTAGGATTGAGCCTTTAGAGTGTGTTGTTTCTGTGCAGTGTTGGATAAGATCGTTTGCAGAGAGGAAGGTGGCCAGCAAATTCGCATTTGTGTCTTGAGGCGAGCCCCAGTGGACATTGAAGTCACCCACGAAGATCTGATTGTCACTTTGCGTGAATTGGTCGCTGATGCAGTCCGTGAGTTCCTCCATAAACGAAGGGCTGCTACCAGGCGGGTGGTAAATAGCATGGAATCTGAGAGGTGAGCGGTGGTGCAATTGAAGCTCAATTGATAGGCATTCAAAAGTGTGGCAGGAGCTGTTAGGAAGAGCCTTAAGTTGAAGGGAGTTTCTAAAGATGACCGCAACAACTCCCCCCACTTTGTCAATTCTGTCATTTCTAAGTATAGAATAGCCTGTGGGTACAAGGAGATCAAACATAGAGTGAGAGGTATCGTTGAACCAGGTCTCTGTGAGGAAGAGCATGTCAATATTGTGCAGGTTGATGGTATCGGAGATTTCAAGTTTGTGTTTTATTGCAGATCTGCAGTTGTGGAGCAGACAGCGCAGCTCTGACGCAACTGTTTTGGTGACGGGGGCACTTGGGCTATGAGGGGTGATAGGGATATTGTGCTTATATGAGGGCGCTCGGGAGGATTTAGGTGGGCGAGTGGTTCTGACAGAGGAGATGGTCGGAATAGTGTAGATTACAGGGTTACTGGGAAGTGGAAGTGAAGGAAGGGTGGCGTTCGAGCGCTTGTGTGGATTTGCAGACGACTGGCTATGTTTAGCTATAGTGGGGTGTGGTGGTGAGGTGCATCTTGTGGAAGGGTGAGTGTTAGCCAAAGGAATTGAGGTGTGTGGAAAAGTCGAGATCTTGGAGCTTAAAACTAAAATGGTAGCTTCAAGTTGGGAGATGGCGGTGATTAGAGAGCCTAGCTTTTTTTCCAGAGAGAGTAAGGAAGAGCACGGCGTAATGGGTGGCTCGATGGAAACAGGAGGGGGTGCACTAGGCAGTGTACAGCAGGAAGAGGTGGGGGAACGGGAGGGGAGTAGGGGTATAGGGTTCAGAGGTGGGGAAAGGTTTAGGGTGAGATCAGGAGTTGGTGCACCAGGGGTGAGAGGAGAGTTGTCGTTGCAAGAAGGATAGGAATTAAGGGCAGAACTAGGGGGCGATAGTAGAGGAGTGGGGCGGTGGGGCGATAGGAGAGGGGAGGAGTGTGAGGAGTCATAGGGATTAGGGAGGTATGAAAGGAAAGGGGGGGAGGGGGTTGGATAGGTCCTGGCAGCTAAGTGAGGTGGCTGTGATGGAGCGGGTATCGGGCAGAATGGGGGGGATTGGGAGAAAGGGAAGTTGAAGAAAGGAAGTGATTCTGCTCGGTCCGAGGGAGGGAAGGGGTTACCAGGGGAGGAAAGGGGGTAGCACAGCAGTGCTGGAGGAGAGTGGGGAGGGAGAGAGATGTAATGTATTTGCGGGGAAATCGGGGTACATAGTGAGGGGAGGAGTGGGCGGAAAAGCAGAGCGGAGGAGGGAACAAGGGGAGCGTAGGGAACGTAGACAGGGGGAGAGGGCTGGAGGAGAGGTGGTCTAAGGAGGGGGGTGGCCGGAAGGGATAGGGGGGAGGAGATGAGAATGGAGTGCCGGGACGGTGCGGAATGGACGAGGAGCGTGTTAGCTAGAGGTAAGGCTGAAGTGAAGAGGGGAGGGGCAAACTGTGAGGGGGGAAGAATGCGAGGGGAGGTCCGAGGGGAGAGAAGAGGGTCGACCTGTGCCTCCCCAGGGTGCAGCCTGTTGGAGAGTGGGGGGGTCAGGGGAGGAGAAAGGGAGTAATTGGTGGAGCTAGATGGAGAGTCAAGGGATAGCCCGGTAGCAGGGGAGGGGAGTAGGGAAGGGAAGAGGCGGTCAAAGAGAGAGAGACAGGTGTCTTTGGCTTGGATCATAACAGTACCGTTGTTATAGAGTGAGATAGTGAGGGAGCCGTTAAAACACGCAGAGGGGGAAATTTTTAGCTGTTTCCCATGAGGGATAGAGGAGGGGGAGGTGACGTTAAAGGAATTGTAAAAGCTGGTAGACCAAGAGGGTATGTCGTGCGTGAAAAAAATTAGATCGTTTTTGAGCCCCCCATATCGACCATTGTAAAACTGATCGACAAAAAGGGAATCGGGGAAATATTCAATGGTGTTATGCTTGAAACGTTTTGTTGCAGCTTTAGACAGGTTAGAAGGGTAGATGATTTTGTAGCAATTAATTCCAGACTTAATTCGAGCAGTGGCCATGTTGGGAAATTGTGGAGGAGGAGGGTGGTGGGGAAAAGGGAAGGGTGTTACTAGGACGGTGGTGGTGAGGAGAAATATGAGGGCAAGAAGGGGGCACGTAATCCAGACATCGGGTGAAGGAACCTGAGTTATTGTGGAGACAGGAAAGTGAGGCGATTAGGGATAGGTTATTACTTCAGAACAGGGCTGATTCAACAAGGTAGGACTGAAGATGGAGTGATGTAAGAGGAAAATCACTGTACTTATCATCCTGAGATATAAACCACATAAAGCACAGCATCACAATAGGTATCAAAGACATTGTACGCCCAAAATCTCAACAGTCTAATATTAGATACTTATCTCCTAAGTATCGGCAGCATTATGGGCAAAAAGCACAGGGTGGAACATAATTTCACTAGCATAACCCAAAGTAAGCCAGAACCTCAAAATCATAAAACACAATTTAGAGGTAGCCAGAACAGGGTCTGAAAATCAAACTACCAGAAATACATTTCCTAGCACCACAAATACACAATGGGGCCTGGCGCCCTACAAACCACCAGGAACCCCTAGTCAGCTGGCCAACCCAAGGGGGCTCAAATGCCCTGTGTCCAGAATGTTGGGGCTGCTGCCAATACAGCGAAAGACCAGCGTGCGTACTTGCGCAAACCTAAACGTTGCAACTGGCACTAAGTGCTGCACAGCTGTGAAGAAATGGTGCAAGGAGTGCATCTCACTCCTACCTCAGACAGAACTACCTCCAAAAGCCCTAAGAGTCTAGAGGACTGTACTGCACGGCGTTGGCCCGTTTTACCCATTTTGCGGTGATGTGCATGTGCCAAATGTAGGTGGTTTCCCTACAGATCGTTGTAGTTTGCTCGAGTGATGGGGCAAGGTGTGGAGTTACTCTCAGAGCCCACAATCCATAGTTGTGGTCAGAAAGAAACTGGGTGGATCACTTTTACTCTTGCTTTGGTCTTGATACCCCCCTCTTAGTGCAGAGTCTTGGAAATAGTCCCTGCTGGGATCTGGTTCAATTCAACTCCCCAGGTGATTCCCAGGACCAGGGGTGTTTCCATTATATTCCCAGAGGCTCTCACCTTAATGCTGCGTTTGTACAATCTTGTCTTCAGGTGCCCCCAGTGGTGCTCTGTCGGACCTCCGAGTAGGGGTCTCTAGAGTTAGTTTTCCAGGGGCCCCAAGTCAAGGGGCCTCGCCAGTTTTGTTCCTTGACCCCGATCAGGTCACCGGTGTTCCGCTTTCCTTCTCTCCGCAGGGTGTCAGAGGCAAGCACGGCTCAGCTCAGCGGAGTGGGGCCAGCCGCTTCGGGTCCTCCCTGGGGACTCGTCTATTTTACGGGCTCCGTAGTCCCCGGGTGACGGCTCCAGCGCAGGAGGCTGGAGATGCGCCGGGGATCCAGCACCGAGCGCGGTGCAGGCAGCCCTTTCACTTCGCTCTATGCTTGCAACAAGTTTGCATGCAAAATGGCGGCCGCCATCTTGCGCCCTCCCATAGAGCCGCTTCTCACTGATTCGGGGCTTGCTGTAGAGAAGTTAAATCCAGGAGGGCCTTACTGCTTTCTTAGTATGCTGTTGCTGGCACTTACAAATCGCAGAAACTGACCGTCATGAAGGACATTGTTTCTTCTGTTTGTCAAAAAATTAGTTCTTCGGCGATTTTCATAATGAATATTCCATTTCGTCCCCTCTTCGCCCGTCAGTGATTACAGAGAGCAACGTGTAGCCCCGGCACAGGGAACTCAACCTGCAGCATTCAATGCAGCCCCGTCCGCAGCTCGGCAGACTCCCGGTGTATATTTAGCGGGCCCCTTGGCGTCTCAGGTGCACGGAAAGAGGTGCTCCCGTACCCCAGCTACATGAAAGAACACCTGCTTTGCGGGATGCGGGGTTAACTTTAATCCCATGCAATTATTATTATAAACACGGCTGCAGAAGCATCTGTAGTCCAGTAACACCCATGGCGAGGCATTCATTGAATTGACAGGGATTTCGGGTGTCGGTGAGCGGGACGCCTGCTTTTCAGAGATGCATATGGCTTGCTTACCGCCATGCTGCCTGGCTGTGGGGCGCTGGAGCTACGCTGCCTCTCGATGCGCCCCGCTCGGCTCCGGCTCTGCCTCTCATACTGGTGTCAGCATTGCTGTTTCCTACCGTCCACTTAGGTACTTGGCTCCGTAATTCTCACGGCTCTTGTTGTTGGCAGCTCGGGCGCAGTGCTGTTTATTCAGGCTGGCACATACACAACAGACCTGCGTAGACCTGCCAGTCTATAAAGACTCAAAACGGCGGCCGCGTCTTTAAGCACCGCTCTGTCTATCACCCTCTACACCAGCAATCCTGCCCGTGCACCTTCCTGTGCCCTCTCCGTTCTTCCTTCCTCCTACCCATGCACCCTTCCAGCGCCCCCTGCCCCAGCCTTCTGCCTATGCCCTCTCGCCGTGCCCTCTCCGACTCCTTGCGCGGGAGGGACCTGCTCTGCTTCGGCTCTGTTCCAAGTCCAACGAGGGGGGGGTGGGTAGAGAGTGCATGAAAGAGACAACACTGCAAGCGAGAGACTCCCAGCACTGCGTGCGGTTGATTCTAGCCCTGCATGAGTATGTCCCGAATACAATTTAGTTACAAGCATGCACGAGGAGGTCGACGTGAGAAACTCCTCAAGCACCTGAAACACAGAGGGGGCGCCTGAAAAGTGATATGAAGCGTACGGTTAGCTGCACTGTATGCTTGTCTTTTAAGCACTTCTGGAGCTGAAGCTTTTGCGCCTGGGCTCTGGAGTGCAGGGACCCCTTGTGGTTGGTCCTATAGCTGCATTCCAGGGTGTATTAACTGCAACAACCACCAACAGTTGTGCGGTCTGGACAGCCAAATTATGAACCACCTGAAAAATAGGCAGCCAGAAAACCACTCACCGCCAGCAGAGGAGTGCCGACAACAACGGCAGAGCCCTCCCACAGCCCGATGGAAAGGCCTTACCTGCCCATCAAATAATGAAGCACTAGTTCCGAGGTGGAAAGCTCCGCCACGCAGAGCCAGGCGGAAACTGTAGGAAAGTACCATCTTGCCCGGCATGTTACCCCCAAATTTCACTGTATATATATTGGTTTATTCTATGTGTCACTGGGACCCTGCCAGGCAGGGCCCCAGTGCTCATAAGTATGTGCCCTGTATGTGTTCCCTGTGTGATGCCTAACTGTCTCACTGAGGCTCTGCTAACCAGAACCTTAGTGGTTATGCTCTCTCTGCTTTCCAAATTTGTCACTAACAGGCTAGTGACTAAATTTACCAATTCACATTGGCATACTGGTACACCCATATAATTCCCTAGTATATGGTACTGAGGTACCCAGGGTATTGGGGTTCCAGAAGATCCCTATGGGGTGCAGCATTTCTTTTGCCACCCATAGGGAGCTCTGACAATTCTTACACAGGCCTGCCAGTGCAGCCTGCGTGAAATATCGTCCACGTTATTTCACAGCCATTTACCACTGCACTTAAGTAACTTATAAGCCACCCATATGTCTAACCTTCACCTGGTGAGGGTTGGGTGCAAAGTTACTTAGTGTGTGGGCACCCTGGGACTAGCCAGGCTGCACCCACATCGTTCAGGGCAAATTCCCTGGACTTTGTGAGTGCGGGGACACCATTACACGTGTGCACTATACATAGGTCACTACCTATGCATAGCGTCACAATGGTAACTCCGAACATGGCCATGTAACATGCCTAAGGTCATGGAATTGTCACCCCAATACCATTCTGGTATTGGGGTGACAATTCCATGATCCCCCGGGTCTCTAGCACAGTACCCGGGTACTGCCAAAACTGCCTTTATGGGGTCTCCACTGCAGCTGCTGCTGCTGCCAACCCCTCAGACAGGTTTCTGCCCTCCTGGGGCCAGGCAGCCCTGGCCCAGGAAGGCAGAACAAAGGACTTCCTCAGAGAGAGGGTGTTACACCCTCTCCCTTTGGAAATAGGTGTGAGGGCTGGGGAGGAGTAGCCTCCCCCAGCTTCTGGAAATGCTTTGATGGGCACAGATGGTGCCCATCTCTGCATAAGCCAGTCTACACCGGTTCAGGGATCCCCCAGCCCTGCTCTGGCGCGAAACTGGACAAAGGAAAGGGGAGTGACCACTTCCCTGGCCTGCACCTCCCATGGGAGGTGCCCAGAGCTCCTCCAGTGTGTCCCAGACCTCTGCCGTCTTGGAAACAGAGGTGTTGGGGGCACACTGGACTGCTCTGAGTGGCCAGTGCCAGCAGGTGACGTCAGAGGCTCCTTCTGATAGACTCTTACCTCTCTTGGTAGCCAATCCTCCTTCCTAGGTAGCCAAACCTCCTTTTCTGGCTATTTAGGGTCTCTGCTTTGGGGAATTCTTTAGATAACGAATGCAAGAGCTCATCAGAGTTCGTCTGCATCTCCCTCTTCACCTTCTACCAAAGGATTGACCGCTGACTGCTCAGGACGCCTGCAAAACCGCAACAGAGTAGCAAGACGACTACTAGCAACCTTGCATCGCCTCATCCTGCCGGCTTTCTCGACTGTTTCCAGGTGGTGCACTCTCTGGGGGTAGCCTGCCTTCACCCTGCACCAGAAGCTCCGAAGAAATCTCCTGTGGGTCGACGGAACCTTCCCCCTGCTAACGCAGGCACCAAAAGACTGCAACACTGGTCCTCTGGGTCCCCTCTCATCCTGACGAGCGTGGTCCCTGGAACTCAGAACTCTGTCCAAGTGACTCTCACAGTCCAATGACTCTTCAGTCCAAGTTTGGTGGAGGTAAGTCCTTGCCTCCCCACGCTAGACTGCATTGCTGGGTACCGCATGATTTGCAGCTGCTCCTGCTCCTGTGCACTCTTCCAGGATTTCCTTAATGCACACCAAGCCTGAGTCCCCGACACTCCTTCCTGCAGTGCACAACCTTCTGAGTTGTCCTCCGGCATCGTGGGACTCCCTTTTGTGACTTTGCATGGACTCTGGTTCACTCTTCTTCCAAGTGCCTGTTCAGGTACTTCTCCGGGTGCTGCCTGTTTCTGTGAGGGCTCCCTGAGTTGCTGGGTGCCCCCTCTGTCTCCTCCTCCAAGTGGCGACATCCTGGGCCACAGCAGCACCCAAAAACCTCTACTGCGACCTTTGCAGCTACCAAGGCTTGTTTGTGGTCTTTCTGCATGGGAACACCTTTGCAAGCTTCATCGCGACGTGGGACATAGAAGACCCTAGCTCTCTTCCTTCTTGCAGAACTCCAAGCTTCTTCCATCCGGTGGCAGCTTCCTTGCACCCTCAACTGCCATTTCCTGGGCTCCTGCCCACTCTCAACACTGTCGCGACCATTGGACTTGGTCCCCTTGTCTTACAGGTACTCAGGTCTGGAAATCCACTGTTGTTGCATTGCTGGTGTTTGTTCTTCCTGCAGAATCCCCCTATCACGACTTCTGTGCTCTCTGGGGGTAGTAGGTGTACTTTACACCTACCTTTCAGGGTCTCGGGTGGGCTATTTTTCTAACCCTCACTGTTTTCTTACAGTCCCAGCGACCTACTACAAGCTCACATAGGTTTGGGGTCCATTCGTGGTTTGCATTCCACTTTTGGAGTATATGGTTTGTGTTGCCCCTATACCTATGTGCTCCTATTGCAATCTACTGTAATTCTACACTGCTTGCATTACTTTTCTTGCTATTACTTACCTAATTTTGGTTTGTGTACATATATCTTGTGTATATAACTTATCCTCATACTGAGGGTACTCACTGATATACTTTTGGCATATTGTCATAAAAATAAAGTACCTTTATTTTTAGTAATTCTGTGTATTGTGTTTTCTTATGATATTGTGCATATGACACCAGTGGTATAGTAGGAGCTTTACATGTCTCCTAGTTCAGCCATAGCTACCTTCTATCAGCCTAAGCTACTAGAAACACTTTTTCTACACTAATAAGGGATAACTGGACTTGGCACAAGGTGTAAGTACCTCTGGTACCCACTACAAGCCAGGCCAGCCTCCTACAGAAACAAACCAAATAAAAGGAAACACTCACCAGAGGCACACACAACACGCCCAAGCAGACATGGATAGAGAGTTGCAGATCATGCCAGCCCTGCTCCTTGCCATATACCTTCACGACCAAGACCGCAGACGATGACGGTAAGTACTGCAACCTACTAAACAAGGGAAGAAAGGGCACAGTTACATACCCACCCATTCCACCCACCCCGCAACGCACACACAACCCCTCACAACAGCACAATCCATACACCCCACAGCAAGAGGTACTTACCCGACACAAAGCAAATCCAAGCTGCCCAAGGTACACACATGTGCCCAACACCCCCAAACAGAGAAACGATGAAAGACGGATCCTGAGTGTTCCTTAAACAACACTGGCCACACATGATTTTTATTTAAGCTCAATGAGCAACATAAGGCCAATGGCCAGTCCAGAGTACGTAGTCCGATGGGCCAAATTGGCCCCAACTTGACTCCCACAAGTGCAAAGGTACTCCACCTCATAGGCACCTCTGGGAGGGGGGGCTTGGATCTGGACCTTAAGGCAGGTGGAGCGGACTTGGCCTGGGGTGCGGCAGATGTTCCAGGGCTAGCATGGGGTCTCTTGCTCATAGCAGAGGTAGCACTGGAATGGGAAGGGCGGACAGGGGTGGGCTGTGACGTGGGAGGAGTGGACAGGGCAGAGAGGTGGGCATGTTTAGGGACGAGGCGGGGTGGGCCAGTGGGTTCGAATAGGTCAACACGGGATAGGAAAAGTTTTTTAGGGGCAATTGGGGTAGACCTGGAGGAAGGTGTGGGAGTGGAGGTAGAGGGAGTGGTCGTGACAGGTGTAGGTGTGCGTGACATGGGTGCAGGTGACTGGACAGTATGCTGAGGTGTGGTGGATGTGTGATGGGTGGGTGTTTTGGTGCGTTTGAGTGTCTTGGGAGGAGGGGGTGGACACAGTGGGACAAGACAGGCTGGCAGTGTAAATGTATGTTGTCTGTGTGTCTGCAAGTTTGGTGAGTGCGCTGCATGTGTCAACTAAAGTCGTTGTGGTGAGTGCAGGTGTGGTGTCTGGGGTGCATAAATGGATGTCAGATTTTGTGGAAACTGCAAGAATAGGGTCAGCAACATTGAATGAGGGTGCAGTGCCTGTGGGTGTGCATGTAGAGGGGACAGACAGGGAGGTGGAAGATGCAGACACACTGGGGGAAGTGGATGTTGGTGTATGTGCCTATGTATGTTGGCTGTGTGTATGCCTGTGGTTGGAGGTGTAGTGCTTGTGTTTTGACATGTGCTACTTGTGTGTTGAGGTGTGTGCCTGCGTGTCAGAATGTGTGCTTTGGACGGGTGAAGGGAGTGGGGTGCTGGAAGGGGTAGATGTGGTTGGAGGGGTGACGGAATGACCAGGGACACTGGCTGCCATCAAAGAGAAGGCCAGAGCCTGAAAAGATCTCTATAGGCCAGACACAGCACCGTGAATGCCGTCCAGATAGGCATTGGTCTGCTGCACCTCTGATGCTAGCCCCTGGATGGCATTGACAATGGTTGTCTGCCCTACAGAGATGGTTCTCAGGAGGTCAATTGCCTCCTCCTTGAGGGCAGCAGGGCTGACTGGGGCAGGGGAGGAGGTGCCTGGGGCGAAGGAGACGCCCACCCTTCTGGGTGAGTGGGCACAGGCAACTCGGTGGGGAGCAAATGGGAGGGCGGTGATGGGGGTGGCAGAAGATTACACAGAATGGGTGGGCCCACTAGGGTCCGCCACCACCAGGGACCGCCCATCGGAGGAGGTATCAGAGTCACTACCTCCAGTGGTAGTTGCCTCCCCCGTGGTTCTCCCCTCGCCCTCCAACCCACTGGTCCCTTTGGTGTCGGACGACTCTGCCTTCGTGGAACTGTGGGCTGCTGTATCCCCACTTGCCGGTGCCTCAGCTCCCTCGCCAGATGATGCTGATGTACACAGACAACACAAGAGAACAGGGATGGGGAAACAAAACAGGAGAGGCAATTGTATATAGCTGAATGGAGGTACAGAAGAGCTTCACACATACACCCACCCTGCAACTTTTAGACCATGTAGCACCTGCCGCTATACACATGGCTATGCCCCTGACTAGTGGCCACCACCCTGCTCTACAGCCATCCCCTTCAGCACCGAAGGGCCTGAAGTACTGCAGACCTGACCCTTACAATCCTACACCCCACGAGGGATATTATGTAGATGGACATCACTCAGAGTCCCTGCCACTAGACAGCATACATACCACCGCACACTCACACATCCATCAAGGAGCCATACTATGGTTTCTGTACTCACACCCTTGTGACTGCTGTGCAGCCTTCAAGCACCCATCCAGGTCTGGGTACGCCCCCATCAGAATGCATTGCATAAGGGGGGTCAGTGCCTGATGGGCACCCCTTCCTCGTTGGCTGGATTTCTCCAGCTGGGCCTTGCAGATCTTCCTCTCCCAGCGCCGCAGGTTCTCCCACCGCTTCCTGCAATGGGTGCTCTGCTGGTTGTAGACCCCCAGGGTCTGCACCTCTCTGGCGGTAGCCTGCCATAGTCCCCTCTTCTGATGAGCGCTGACCTATATAGGACACACAGAAAAAGGAACACAGAGGTCAGACAATGGCCATTACATACAGCTGGCTATATGTCCACTATGAGACGGACATTTATAACAGCATAACAGACCACACACACGCAGCATGTCAGGAACCCTGAACTTTACAGTGTCAAACGTGCACACATGTTTACAGTCATCTACCACCTTTACACACATCCATGCCCCCCAATCCTCCTACTCACCTGTACCTCTGGTCGACCGTAGAGCTTGACTTACAGGGGCAGGACCCCGTACACAAGCTTCTCCAATTCCCCTGCCACAAGTGCCATTTCCATGACCAGAGGCAGGACACAGCAGCACACTCAGTGGAGTACCTGCATGCACAAGATCTGGGAGTCAAGTGAAGTTGGGGAGACGAGTTAGCGTACGCATTGCGGCGGTGTGCACCGTCACCGCCGGCGGCGATTATTATATACTAATAATCCCCATTGACAACCATGTTAACCAATGAATTGGCGCACAGTGATAAACACTGCCTTACGCTATTACGTCAACCGCCAGCGGTATGAGGTCACTTCCACCACATTTCTGGATTACAGGGGGCAGACATTTTGGCCCTAACTACGCAGTTGTTAAATCCTCATCTGCCCCATGCATGCTGTATTGTCCCCAAACACCCATAGGCATGTACAAATATACATTTACTCACCTGACCAGTCATGATGTATCATTGATGACATGTTATTACAGTGTCACACCTACTATGCAAATGTGTAGTAGACAAGCATGCCAGCGGTGCTGAATAGGAAACTTTGTGGGCAGATGTATGTATGTTCCTCACATGTGTTCTATACTCCTCCTAGGTACAGACCCTTGTGGCGAGGGAGGGCCCCATCGGTGTACAGACCACTTATTGATTTGTGGACCATGGTGGAGCCTCACATCATTATCAATTACAGACTCAACCGTGCTACTATTCATGAACTTTGTGCATTACTGGACCCAACACTGAGACCGGCTAATCGTACTCAGCATGTCATCCCTACGAAAGTGCAGGTGCTCTCTGCACTCCATTTCCTGGCCACGGGGCTAATTTCAAGTGACAGTGGGCATGGGTGCAGGATTTTTCAAAGCCAATGTTTAGCATTACACTGTCCAGACTCCTGAATGCATTCGTACAACACCTGCAGTCCTATGTGAGATTTCCCGAAAGTGCCGACCTCCCTGCCATCAAGTCGGACTTCTATGCCTTTGCCAACATACCCCATGTGATAGGTGCCATTGAAGGAACCCACATTGCTCTCATCCCCCCAAGAGTAAGTGAACAGGTGTACAGAAACAGGAAGAACTTTCACTCCATGAACATTCAGTTGGTGTGTACTGCAGACCAGTACATCTCACATGTGAATGCCATGTTCCCCGGATCAGTCCATGATCCCTTTGTGCTGAGGAACAGTAGTGTGCCACACAAGATGGAACAACTACAAGGGGACAGAGGATGGATCATAGGTAGGTGTGTTTGGCACTTTTTGGCACATAGCAGACAGCCAGGCTGTCTGCCACTGAGGGTTGTCATTGACAGTCCTGTTTTGCCCCCTTTCTCAGGTGATTCTGGCTTCCCCAACATGCGTTGGCTCCTGACACCAGTGAGGAATCCTAGGACAGATGCAGAGAGGAATTACAATGAGGCCCGTGGACGGACTAGGAGGGTGATAGAGCGCACAATAGGCCTTCTGAAGGCTAGATTCTGTTGCCTACATATCTCTGGCGGATCCCTGGCCTATGAGCCTGAAAAGGTGTGTAGAATAGTGGTGGCCTGCTGCATGCTGCACAGCGTGGCTGTGAGGAATTCTATCCCCTTCTTGGAGGGGGAGGGTGCTGTATATCCAGATCAGCTTCCTCAGAGAGGGGATGAGAGTGATGGTGATGAAGAGGAGGGGGAAGATATACATTTCAGGAACCAACTGTTGCAACTCTACTTCCAGTAACTATGTGGGACTACTCAATTAGATTGCTGTCTGTGCAGCAAACTGTCAGTGTGCCTTTTCATCTAGGGAGTGTTGGGCCTATAGACATTGTCACTGTGACCAGGTTTGCATTGGACAGGTAACATTATGGTATAATTGTTTGGCAAATCTTTTGGCACAACCACATGTTATGCATGGAGTGCAATTCCTGCTACTCAGATAAGAATAAATGATATATAAGACATTTGCATCCATGCTTCCATTTGTTTCAACATAATGACAGGGCACATTGTAATTGGTGAACTGGTGTTTTATTTGGTGCAGGGAGTACATTGTGCAGTTTACAATGATGGGAGTGGGCTACTGGTGGTTGTCCAATATGGCTACATGGTCGCAGCATTTGTTGGCAGTAGTGGTATGTCCATCTATCATTTCCAGTTTTTGGGGTTGTTTTTACACGGTGTTGACGTTGGTTCAGTGGCACACTTGGAGGACAGTTTTTGCCAGAGTCACTTCTTTGAGGGGGCCTTGGTCTTGGCTGGTGTTCCTGTCCCATATCTGGGCCTGAGGGACCGTTTGGGTGCCTGATGTTGGCCTGTACGGTTTGAGATGCAGGTCTCCTGTGTGTTCTGAGATGGTGACACAAGTCCAGTTGGTGCTGCTGATGTTGTTGCCCGGTCTGTATCTTGGTTTGTAGCTAGGGCTTCCTGGTCTGTGGGGGCTTCAGGCTGTGTTGGGACAAGGTGCAGCAGTGCACCTGCTATGATGGCCATCATGGCATTGTGCAGTTTCCACTGCTCCATGGCCTCTTGGTGGTGTGCTACCTGCATCCTTTGACTCTGCTCTAGGGTGAAAACTATCTGGGCCAATCTGTCCTGGGTATGGTGGTATGCTCCCAGGACCTCAGAGATCACTTCCTGGGGTGCAGCATCCATCCTGTGGCCTCCCCACTGGGCCACTGATGCCCTCCCACTGGGCCTAGTCCCCTGTGCCTGTGTCCCCTGAACAGGTCTGGCGGTGCCACTTGTACTGGGGCCATCGTCTTCCTGCCTGTTGCTAGGGGGTGACTGTGGCCTTGTGTTCCACCAGTCTGTGGCCTGGATACACAGGTGTCGGGACGGTTGCCCTGGGCTGATGTCGTTTGCTGGGTGGTAGGTGTATCAGTGGTGTCCTGGGTAGGGCTGCTGGATGATGACAGTCCAGGACTGTGTGAGGGGCCAGGGTGTTCGTCAATGTCCAGGGTTCCCTCTCCAGTGTCCTGGGTGGTGCCTCTGTCTCCCTGTGGGGCACTGCCACTCCTTGTCCTATCCGTCAGGGTGGCATGGGTGGTGGTGTCTGTTAGGGGGAATGGACATGTCTGTTACAATTGCATGATCGGATGGGGTGCACAGGTCTGGGCTGTTTTGTGCAGGTTTTTCCACTTTTGGGCCATGCAGGGTGCCTTTGTGAGGTTGCCATTACATTTTGCTTAGGATGTGGAGGTACATTGTGGGTGGTGTTGTGCCTTTGTAATTCCTTGCAGGGGTAGGTGGCTGTGCACAGGGGGAGGGATTAGTGGGTTTGTGGGCATGCAGGGTGACTGGATGTTGTGAATGTGGGCTGGGTGGGGTAGTGGTCCTGGTGGCTGTTGGAGGGGTGGGGTGGTCCATGCGTTACAGGTGTGATGGATATGGGGTAACTGTAGTCGACTTACCTGAGTCCATTCCTCCAGTGAGTCCAGTGAGTCCCTCAGGGTGCAGGATAGCCAGTACCTTTTCCTCCCAATCAGTGTAGTCGGGTGGTATTGGTGGAGGTCCTCCCCCAAACTTCTGGACTGCAATGTTGTGCCACAATGCCATGGACCTCACCTTCCCGCGCAGGTCGTTCCATCTCTTGCGGATGTCGTCCCTCGTGCATGGATGGTGTCCCACTGCATATACCTTGTTCACTATTGTCTGCCATAGCTCCATCTGCCTGGCGATGTTACGACTCTGTCATCCCATTTCCAGGGGGCGCTGCAAGAGGACTGTCGGAAGCCTGGGAATCACCTTGAACACCTATCTAGAGTCTCTTGCTGACTCCTGTTTGTTTCTCTTTTCTCCATGGTACACTTGTGTAGTACTACATTTGCTTCCTGGGACTGCAAATCCCATAATGCACAGCCCGGTAGTCAGGAAAGCCCGGTTTCTGTTTTCCATTGTTTTCTATGGGAGAAATCCAGTTGCTCCATTTCACCGGATCCTCTCCTCCAGGACTTGCAAGTGTCTGAAACTACACACACCTGAGACCTCTCCTGTGCAGCCCAGCTTGGAACTGCTTATAAGCAGCCATTTCCTCAAGATCCCCGTCGTGCATTGGACTTCAATTCCTTTGTGTTACAGACCCTTTGTCAGATGGTGTTCCAGTTTTGTTCCTGTTCTGTTCCAGCTTGATCCTGTTTCCTGTTTCTCTGCCCTGTTCCTGATTGTTCCAGCCAGAGTCTGCTCCCTACTTCTTAGCCTTGTACCTGTTTGTTTCTTCCAGAGCCTGCTCCCTGTTTCTCTGCCCTGCTCCTGCCTTGTTTCAGCCTGAACCTGCTCTCTGTTTCCCAGTTCTGTTTACTGCTCATTTCCTACTCCCTGTATTCCAGTCCTGTCCTTGCCTGTTCCAGCCAGAGCCTGTTCTCAGTTTCCCAGTCCTGTCTCTGTTTGTCCCAGCCAGAAGTTTGCGCCCTGTTTTCAAGTCCTAGTCCCGCCTTTGCTTCAGCCTGAGCCTGTTCCTAGTTCTTGCCTCTTTGTTTGTTCCCTTCTGTTTCTGTTTCTTCTTGGTTCTTTGTGTCTGGTAAGTGTTCTATCAGTCTTCACCAGTGTATACGTGTCCTCCTGTGTACTGGGGTTGGCTCCTGGTTTCCAGGAGGCAATTCCAGCCCCCATCCTTGTCCAGTGTTATACTTTGTATTTCATGCCTAACAGTGACAGTGTGCTATTGCTGTTTTCTCAGGAATCGCCACTGTGTTTCCAGCTGGACCCACAAGAGCGTGTCCTGTGTATGTAAGTACTATCCTTGTTTGTGCTCTAGGGTCCAGAGACAGAATCACTTCTGCTGCCTCCTTTCTATGGGGCTGGCAGGGTGACTATCTGTAAGAGCAAACTGCACAGAGGCATTGAGATTCTCTGTCACTGTGGGAGGTTCTGCGCCTTACTCTGTGTATAACCCCAGCGTGTTTGTCCACTAGTAATCCGTTTCCTATTTGTTCACACAAGGGTTGCTCTGCTTTTACTTTCCTGTTTCATGTGCCTGACCATAGCTGTCCTTTCTGTGTATGCCTTTAGCTGCTCTTCTGCCCCAGTACACTACCTCTTTTGGATATTCGGTGACCTCAAGGGGTGTCCCAACCACAGTCCTGATCAGACCCGCCCGAAACAGTGACAGAATGCACGAACCAAAAATGTCAAGCTCCCCAGGCAGTAAAGGCACACACAGACCTAAAATGCTTTCCTGTCATGTTCCGACACCCCTTTCTAAACCTAGACATTCTCTGAAGACCTCTAAAAGAGGCCTTAGTTTAAAGGATAGACTTGTTAAAGAAAATCAAAGATTGCAAATGCAGTACTACATTGCGTGGCTTGCTGATCCAACAATGTTCAACTATTATAATATCTGTGATTATGACCCCCAATCCCTGTCTGTAGAAGAATTACAAAGTAATAATGAGTTTTTGGAGGTTCTATTACCTCAAACAGGGGAGAATGTTCCTAACAGTGAAAGTGCTTTTGCTACTTCTGAACAAGACATTTACTCTCAAGGAAACCTGGTTAATTGCCTCATGCTAGTGCATCCCAAATTCACTTCCAGGACAATGTCAAAACAAAGAACCCTGACACTGTTCAAGAAGCCACACTAGGGATTCCCTTGTTTTCTGTTGAGTGCTTTTGCCCATCTAGGCCAGTTTCTCAGAATTCAAAGTGCAGTGCTGACTCTTATAAAGACCTATCAGTCCCTCAGAGCTTTCAAGTCAGCAGGCTAGACCCTGTATCTAAGGGATCAGTAAAAACTGTGGGATTCCTTAGTTCAACTCAAATGGCTTGTGCTCCTCCCAAATTGGATGACAGTACATCAGTCTCAATTCCTAAGTGTTGTGCTGACTCGTGTAAGGATCTACCAGTCCCTCAGTGCTTTCAAGTCAGCAGGATAGAACCTGTATCAAAGGGATCAGTAAAGACTGTGGGATTCCTTAGTTCAACTCAAAACGCTTGTGCTCTTCCCAAACTGGATGATAATACACCTGTCTCAATCCCTAAAAGCTCTGCTAAACCCTTTTCTATTCTGAGTGGATTTGATAACAATATGGACATACACACACTAAAAGAGCAGTTTTGGCAGATTAAAAGGCAGATATTGGACTTCTATGATGAATATATTGTAACATACACAAGAAATCGTGCACGTGGGCTCTTTTCATCAATGCATATTTCACTGTTGCCAGAACCAGACATTCTGTTTCTCTGTAAGGTAGAAGAAGTAACAGAGCAGCTGATGGAAACTACTGCAAGGCAATTTGAAAACCCGAAAAAAGAAAATGATCACCAGCTTTGGCTCAAAGAACAGTATGCTACTTCATTTGCCTCTCCAAAGACTACTATAGAGCATATTGTCCCTTCTATTATTGACAGTCAAAAGACAGCTCCAGTTATAAATATATCAGCCTCTTTTTCAGACTCTCTCTCAGCTTGTAGTTCTCCAGAGAAAATAAGTACAGTTGACTGAATCTCTGACATCTCTGAGAGATCTGACACCTCATGATTCAAAGGATGGATCAGAGTCTTCAGAAGGAAGTGTCTCAGCCCCTCTATCAGAACAAATAAAGCCAAAGGAAGAAGAGAGTTCTGAGGCAGACTCCAATAGCTGCACCTTAAGAAACCAAGATACGACTTTACTGGAGATTAATGGCAAGTTGTGCAACAGTGTTGAAGAATCTGAATCTAGTGATGACAGTGGTTCCTGCCTTGCGGTGAACAAACCTGCAGATAGTGCTGTTCAAATGGCGCACACACCAGAATTTTCAGATTGTGGGGATACTCCTGCCCTTTCAAACAATATCATAGAATTTTCAGATAATGAAGAGACAGTTCCTGTTTCAAGTGAACTAATGGATTTTTCTGACCGTGAAGAAATACCCGCAATTACTAAGAATATAACGGACTTCTCAGAAAGTTTAAAAATCTCTTCTGTGTCAAAGCAAACCGTGGAGATTTCAGACAAGGAAGAAAGCCAGCAATCTGAAACTAAACAGCCTGTCATAATAAATGAGAGCCTTCTCCCAGTACTAGACCCAGTTACAGCCTCAACCACTGATCCTGACTTGCTGTTCCCTGCCACTGTGTATCCTGTTTCCAGCTCACCGGTTAGTGAAGAACAGATCTTTGAACTACCGGTATCTGATTTTGATGTAAAACCAGCCCCACCAATGCCACCTGCTGTGTCTCTGAAATTAAAGACTCCTGAAAAACACCATTCTGAAACCAAAGCTCAAGTACTGAAAGATGTAATATGTCCCCCTAAAACTAAAGACTTGAATTTGAATCTTGTATTTGAAGATCTGATGATAAGTACCGTTCTTACTGTTTTATTGCAAGAAACCATCATCAATTCAAAGGCTAAAGCTGAAAATTTAGATAACAATGTAGAGGTGATTTCTGAAGAGACTCCAGTTCTATTTCAATCCCAAGAACAACCTTTCAGTGTTAACAGAGTTGAAGATCAACTACCTGTAGTAGAAACGCCTTGCAAAGAAACCATTTCTGATACCACGAACACACCACAGAGCACTTGCAATGAAGAAATCCCAGTCTTGTCTGAAGATCACCCTAAAGAATTAGTTTGTGGAACTTCTACATTTTCAGATGTTAATCCAGTTTCTAAAGATTTAAAAACTCTTGTTGATCCTGAATTTGATACTCCGAAGTCATCCAAGATAGAAGAAAATTCTGACTTTTTCATGTTTACCTTGAAAACACCAGTTACCCATGTCTCCCAAGTCTCTATGCTTTGCAAGCCTCAGACCACAACCATTGCAAATACTTCTGCAGAAACTGACATATCCTGCTTGTCGGAAGGTGTTACAGACCTGACAGTTACTAATACACCAATCCGCTCCTCCAAAGAGGAAAGTATTGTACAGGAAACTAATGTCATAAAGAATACTGCCCGTAATGCCATTCCAGATCTCCTTGCTCCTGAATCTACTTCACCAGAAACCAACTCCATGCACTCCTCCCATATCAATCGAACAATAGAGAGGAAAGACATCGGAGCCCATATGGGTATTAATACATGCTTTGCTCATTGGAAGTTTCACCTATGGCAGGACTGTAAACTTATCAACCAAGGTTGGTGTTGGATTTTCTTGCTGTGGCTTTTCCTCTTCATCTTTTTTCAGCCAAAGGATCGCCTTCTCTTCTTGAGCAGACTGGTGGGAGGGGGTATACTGTTACGACTCTGTCATCCCATTTCCAGGGGGCGCTGTAAGAGGACTGTCGGAAGCCTGGGAATCACCTTGAACACCTATCTAGAGTCTCTTGCTGACTCCTGTTTGTTTCTCTTTTCTCCATGGTACACTTGTGTAGTACTACATTTGCTTCCTGGGACTGCAAATCCCATAATGCACAGCCCGGTAGTCAGGAAAGCCCGGATTCTGTTTCCCATTGTTTTCTATGGGAGAAATCCAGTTGCTCCATTTCACCGGATCCTCTCCTCCAGGACTTGCAAGTGTCTGAAACTACACACACCTGAGACCTCTCCTGTGCAGCCCAGCTTGGAACTGCTTATAAGCAGCCATTTCCTCAAGATCCCCGTCGTGCATTGGACTTCAATTCCTTTGTGTTACAGACCCTTTGTCAGATGGTGTTCCAGTTTTGTTCCTGTTCCTGTTCTGTTCCAGCTTGATCCTGTTTCCTGTTTCACTGCCCTGTTCCTGATTGTTCCAGCCAGAGTCTGCTCCCTACTTCTTAGCCTTGTACCTGTTTGTTTCTTCCAGAGCCTGCTCCCTGTTTCTCTGCCCTGCTCCTGCCTTGTTTCAGCCCGAACCTGCTCTCTGTTTCCCAGTCCTGTTTCCTGCTCATTTCCTACTCCCTGTATTCCAGTCCTGTCCTTGCCTGTTCCAGCCAGAGCCTGTTCTCAGTTTCCCAGTCCTGTCTCTGTTTGTCCCAGCCAGAAGTTTGCGCCCTGTTTTCAAGTCCTAGTCCCGCCTTTGCTTCAGCCTGAGCCTGTTCCTAGTTCTTGCCTCTGCCTCTTTATTTGTTCCCTTCTGTTTCTGTTTCTTCTTGGTTCTTTGTGTCTGGTAAGTGTTCTATCAGTCTTCACCAGTGTATACGTGTCCTCCTGTGTACTGGGGTTGGCTCCTGGTTTCCAGGAGGCAACCCCAGCCCCCATCCTTGTCCAGTGTTATACGTTGTATTTCGTGCCTAACAGTGACAGTGTGCTATTGCTGTTTTCTCAGGAATCGCCACTGTGTTTCCAGCTAGACCCACAAGAGCGTGTCCTGTGTATGTAAGTACTATCCTTGTTTGTGCTCTAGGGTCCAGAGACAGAATCACTTCTGCTGCCTCCTTTCTATGGGGCTGGCAGGGTGACTATCTGTAAGAGCAAACTGCACAGAGGCATTGAGATTCCCTGTCACTGTGGGAGGTTCTGCGCCTTACTCTGTGTACAACCCCAGCGTGTTTGTCCACTAGTAATCCGTTTCCTATTTGTTCACACAAGGGTTGCTCTGCTTTTACTTTCCTGTTTCCTGTGCCTGACCATAGCTGTCCTTTCCGTGTATGCCTTTAGCTGCTCTTCTGCCCCAGCACACTACCTCTTTTGGATATTCGGTGACCTCAAGGGGTGTCCCAACCACAGTCCTGATCAGACCCGCCCGAAACCGTGACAGGTGATGGGTGTGTGCTGGACCTGTGCCCCGAATAATTGTGGCTCGACTTTCAGTATCTTGTCCACCATGGTCCTTAGCTCCCTTTCTGTGAAGCGTGGGTGTTTGGGGGTGCCATGGTGTGTGTTGTGTGGATCTAGGTGAGGGTGCTCTTGTGTGGTTGAGTGTATGTATTGTGCATTGTGGCGTTCAGTGTCTGATTCTGCGGTTCTCTGTATCAGTTGTCCTAATGTTGTTGCAAAGGATTGTGGGGTATGTCTGTGAGTGTTTTATAGTGTTGTGGATGTGTGTTAGGTGTGTGGGTTTCAGACTTGCCAATGTGTGCATTTCTTACTGTTGGGTCCACTTACTAGCCGTGGCGGTCTGTACCGTCAATGGTCGTTCGGCTTCCACTGACCGCTGCGGCGATTTGTGCATCATTATTTGGAGGGCGGGGAGTTTGTGTACTCGGTGGTGGCGGGGTGGGAGGTCCTGCGTTTCCACCGACAAGGTCCTGGTGGTGACTGGTGGCTGGGATTTCTTTGGGGTTTCAGATTTTTGCATCTTTATATGGCTGGTTTCTGTTCACCGTCAATGGCGGTCTTCTGTTCACCGTCGCCACGGCGGTCGACGGTGTTTCCCACCGTGTTCATAATGAGCCCCAATATGATGGGCAAAAATCAATGGGTTGCACTGTTTTGCCTGTAAGCGATTCATCTGCTTTCCTTATTTTAGGTCTAATCGTCCGTAAGTCTTGGAAAAAATCAAGAAGTGTGGATAAATTAGGGCTTTGAGTGAGAAAATGTTTTGTTAAATGAGTGTGTCAGCCCATCAGGAAGTGGTGTCTTATTACAGAAAGGTATACCTGGCTGATGAGCCCTCAAAAGGGTGAAACCGGTTCTGGGTTGCTTGTGTTCTGGTTCAGGGAGGACCAGGCCTGGCAGTTTGTGCTGAACTGCTCCCAATAGCAGCAGGGACAAGACTGATTGCATATGGCTAGGTCCAAACTGAATTGGCATACTCACAAAATAATAGATTGGGATTTGGCCACCGAATAATTAGCAGTGGCTGAGAATAAGTGAAGCATTCGATCCATTACTTTTTTGTATACTTTCGCTTATAAAGCCCCACCAGGAGCAGCATCCTGCCGCTCAGCCCTTCCCACTACAACTGTCCACTCATCCAAGCACAAACACTGTCAACATTCCAACCGTACAATGACCTCACTCACTGGCTGAGCAGCAGGGAACATTAAGGTAGTGGGAAGAAGGCATAAGATAGAAAGAGGCCATAACACTTCTCCCCCTTTATGAAAACAATGAAATACTCAACAAAGTGGAATGGAATGAGGAATGTGGTAAGGACACTGTTCGCCAACTAGTTATGGATTATGTAGTACAAGGGTGGCCTTATTCAAATAACTGTCAGGAAGGTACTAAAGCATATTGGAGTGTTAAGGAAGAATTGAGCATCATACATGGCAATTTGTATAGAGACAGCAGATTAGTTACGCCTACAGGCTTGTATGAGAAATTGATTAATTTGACCCATGAGGGGCAATTGGGTAGGAACCTTACCAAAGCCAATATCCAAGAGTGTTATTGGTGGCCAGGTTTAGACAAGCAAGTGGAGGCGATTGTGAAGGACTGTATAGAATGTGGCGGCAATGATAAGTCTAAGGTTATAGGACTGCCCCTTTGTCCCCTGTTTCTGTTCCAGATGAACCATGGTTCAAATTAGGGTTGGATTTGGTTGGAACATTTGAAACATTACCACCTAATGAAAGATTTGTTATTGTTCTTGTTGATTACACTTCTAAGTGGGTCACTGCTAGTTGTGAACATTCTATTACCACTAAAACTGTGATAGAGTTTTTGTCTGATGTATTTGCTTGTGAAGGTATTCCAAAGGTGATAGTGACTGACAATGGGGTCCAATTCACTTCACTAGAAATGAAGAACTTCCTTAAAGACTTCGCAATCTCCCATTACCGTACTGCACTATATGCCCCTCAGGCTAATGGTTTGGTTGAGAAAATGAATCAGTTGGTGAAAGCGAGTGTTCAGACAGCTCTTGAAAACAAGGTGCCTTTAAAGGTTGTACTGAGAGAGAAAATATGGGCCCATAGGAATGCACCCAATGCTATTACTGGCATGTCTCTTTTTTGTGTATTGAAGGCACGTTAGCGGGTTCTAAACTGAATCCTTTGTGGTTACATTTTAGAACCAGAGATGATGCAGTATCAGATCATTCTAAATTAATTTGTGCCAGAGTGATTGCCAGTAACGGTAATGGTGTCCCAAAGGGGAATCCAAATACATGGTACAGAGAAGGATTATAAAAGTATTGTATTGTATTGTATTGTAATCGTATTTATATAGCGCTTACTACCCCTGACGAGGCGTCGAAGCGCTTTTCGATGAGTAGCACGCTACTTTGGAACCCAACAAGAATTAGTGATGGATTAGTATTGTTAAATAATGAGTACAGTTTTAGTATTATTATGAGTTAATTTGAGCCGCGGATATGAGAGTTTGTTAGTTATATTGACTGGAGTAATGGGCGGATGGGGGAAGAAAGAAATCCAGAAGTGTTAATTGGGAGTATATCCTTCATTTACTCAACCCAAAGGCTTGGGATGAGTAAAGGGGGGCGGAGGGTGGAAGAGTATGTGGAAGGGTTAGGGAGAGCATAGTAGCAGGGTGAGATAAATGCAGGAGAATTTAGTAGGGTTGTGTGGGAGGTCACAGTAGTGGAGTGAGGTTTGGTGAGTTAGATGTGGAAGCGGAGGGAAGAGCTTAGGCAGAGTTATTTAGGAGATGAAAGTAGTAGAAGGGATTTGGGATGAGTCAGAGTGAGAATGGAGATTAGTTTGATAGAGACATGACATATGATGATGAGTAGATAAGTGTGATAAGATGAGAGCAGGAATTCTAGATATCTAGTATAACAACCCACCCAGGAGCCATGCAATGATCCACGAACATGGCAAGCACAGAAACTACATATACACATACATACATAAATATATATATATATATATATATATATATATATACACATGAATACACACACATGCACATACAATACATAATTAGAACCATGGGTAAAAATACTTAGTCAAACAGGTTTAAAGAGTGTGTGTGTATTTTATTGTTATGACATAGTAGCAATACATATTTTCTAAAGAAACTATAAATAAAAGTGAAGAAGAATGTGGTGGTACTTGAGGGTGGTGAAGTTTGGAATATGTCTTACCTAGCTAAATGTACCAGGTATGAAGGGGAACCAAAAGGAAATTGCAGTTGATTGATGTTTGGTATAAATTTTGAAGTGGGATATTATGTGATTTTTTTTACAATTGTATCCACATAATTGCCTTTGTTCTTTCTGTTATATGTGTATATATCTTATGCATTCTCCCCACTACCTTAATGATCCCTGCTGCTCAGCCAGTGAGTGAGGTCATTGTATGATTGGAATATTGACAGTGTTTGTGCTTGGATGAGTGGACAGTTGGAGTGAGAAGGGCTGAGCGGCAGGGAACATTAAGGTAGTGGGGAGAATGCATAAGACAGAAAGAGGCCACAACAAGTTCAGCTGGACTGCTCCCACTGGAGCAGGGTCAAGACTGATTTGCATATGGCATATGGGTCCAAACTGAGATGGCATTGAAAATAACAATGGAGTGGGATGCAAACTGAGTAATTACCAGTGGCTGCTAATAACGTAAGCATTTCATCCATCACTTTTAGTATATGTCAGGTGTCTTAGTAAGCAGTAGGTTTGTGGTTAATTGCTCAGCTTCCTTAACTGTTAGATGTGGATATCCAATGCTGATCTTTTGCCCATTTCAGAGTTAGATATACTCCCATCCGAGTTTAAAACATTGGAGGTTCTAATTTGGTCTTTAACAATACCTAATTGTGTGCCTAATAGTTTGTCTACCTTATCATAAAAACACTGTTTCAGGTGAAATAAAGTTATTTTTCAGTGTTCCGTTAAAAACACATTTAGTTGCTCTATCAACTTTGCCACCTCTCTCAATTATTTCAAAGACCCAGTCTGCTTAAACTGTCACTTAGCCTTATCTAGTTGTCTTTCTATTTTGTTTCACCAACATCCCATTGCACTGCTGATCTGCTATAGCCCCTATACTGTTCTCTGTTTTATCTACTATAAAGGCGTCCCACATGGTGTTTACTTGGACTTCCCTAATGTGATTTAATTGAAAGTATTTATTGATTTGGTCCCTAGGATCTTTTTGTAGGTTCTCTTTCTAAGATGGTTGGAATTAAAGTGCTAAGAAAAGACTTTCTTAGACTTCTCTCCATGTGACAATTCTCGATTTTAGGAGAGTGATGTGATAGACCTAGATGTATTTTGTCTGTTGTTATGATTAAAGTATATGTTCTCCATATTATGTCTATTTTCAAATGAGGCCCAAAGCCTTGAGAAAAAAGTGTGTATTCCTTTTCTAATGGGCGTGCATTTCTCCACATGTCAAATATACACAATTCTGAAAAAGGCTTCAAAAGTGCACAGAACATTCCAGTGCTAGTGTACTTATTAGGTGGGTGCCTGTCAATAGAAGGTGTTTGGACTATGTTAAAGGCCCTCATCCGTATTCATTCCCTTTTATTTCCTCTTTATCTATTAAGGGATGAAGGCATGCTTCCTGATTCAAATTCGGGTCATAGGAAGAGAATGATGTCTCATCTCTTTTGTCTTTGAAAATCTCTTCTACTTCAAATGGCAAGTCCTTGTGAACTGAGATCATCACTCAGCTCACCTTCTGTTGTGCTGTTATAATATAGTCAACTAGGTATGTCTTATGGTTCATTAATCCACTATCTTTTGTGGTCAGATGAATTTGTTGCTGTCATGATGCATCATGGGATGCCCTTTACCTTATGAGCTTGTCCCGTGGTTTGCACTACTCCAAGGCTCCTGATCGTGTAAGTATTCGGGAGCAAAAAAGGACAGAATGGTGCACAAGGTGTAGACACTGCATGAACAGAAGCCTTGTGTCTCAAAGAATGCATTTTCTGATACACCTGAATAAAGAAAAGAAGGACTACATATTCCATGTGTTAACAGGTCTTTCACAAGTCTTGCCAATTGTGGTGGCCTTTTTGAAAAAATAGACTGTAAGTTCCTCATGGTCCGTAGGGTCCTTGCTAGGCAATCGTGATACACAGTTGCAGCAGTCAGTACTTGTTGGATCCTGCCATGTCTTCTTCTGTGAAGTTGACAAAAACATCTTGTTAGACCTGATAGCCTTAGGGTGGTCTTCCCCCAACTTTTTGCCTGCCTTCCTCCATTTCTCCAATCTCATTTTTGCTAGTTTTAGTACTCTGTGCACTTCATCACTGCTGATCTGTGCTGACGTGCTTGAGCTTTCTCCCCTAATCCTGGTAATATTGGTTCATACCCAATTGGCATATTTCGTTTACTTGTAAGTTGCTAGTAAAGTGCACTACCTGTGCCCAGGGCCTGTAAATTAAATGATACTAGGGAGCCTGCAGCACTGATTGTACCAACCACATAAGCAGCCCCATAACCATGTCTCAGGTGTGCCATTGCAGAGCCTGTGTAAGTAGTTTTACTCCCACTTCGACTTGGCTTTTAAAACTGTTTGCCAAGCCTTAAACTCCCCTTCTAATATACATAAGTCACCCTAAAGGTAGGCCCTAGGTAACCCACAGGGCATGGTGCTGTGTAAGTAGAAGTTATGCCATGCACTTAAGTTATACATGCCTTGGTAGTGAAAAACTCCCAAAGTTGTTTTCCACTATTATGAGGCATACTCCTCTCGTAAATTTACATTGGGAATTTCTTAAAATACCTTTAAGCTGTAATTCCTGATTAGAAAGGAGTAGCTGTATCATGTTTCATATCTTTGGAATGATAATGATAAATCATCTTTGCTGGCAAAGTCGGATTTAACATTGCTATTTTAGAAATGCCACTTTTAGAAAGTGAGCATGTCTCTGCTCTTACTGCTCTGTGTGCCTAACAGTCTGCTTCAATACACATCTCAACTGGGCTTGGTGACAGCTACATCTGTGCATTCTCCCCAGAAAGCCACAACACTCAACTGCATCTGCATACTGATGGGTCTTCCTGGACAAGGAGGTAGGGAGGGGTCCATACTTACAATTCAAAAGGCCTGACCCCCCCACAAAAGAATGATTACCCCCAAAGATAGTCTGACAGACAGGACTGGACTGAAAGTCTACCCACTTCAAAGGCACATGTGGGTAGAAGTACTGGGTATCTGACCCCATCAAAACAGACACTTTTGGACCTGGAAATGAACCTTTGTCAAAAGGACTGCTGTGTGATCAAAGAACTCAACTGGACTGCTTTTCTAGAAGGACTGGTTTTCTGCTGTGCCCTGCTGCCTGCTGCTCCCTGACTCTACTGGATGGACTCTGCCTTCCCCACAAAGTGGTCTCCAAGGGCTTTCCCCCTGTTCTCCTGCAGTCTCAGGGACATCAAAGATTGACTGCAACTCTCCTGGTGCTATTGTGCTCTGCCTTCTGTAAGTCTCATCCTTGCCCGAGGTGTCCCCTCCAACCTCTGGACCTCCGAAGTGGGTTCTGCAGCTGAATCCTGCAAAAACTGATGCATCGCCTTGAGTGCATGTAAAATTTTGAGGTATTGCTCCTTTGACACAGAGACTGCTCAACAACATCAGATCTACAGCATGAATGGCTCGAGATCGAGGCTCTTCACGGCTCGACAACGGTTCAACCCATTCACTTCTATAGAGTTTGATGCCAATGCGGTGACCCAACTGCATGGAAAATACTGACACATCGTGGCCTCGATATCGGTGCTTTGCCCCATCCAAAATACTGTTTCTGTGAACCCTGCATGGGTTCTGTAACAGGCCTACCCTCCATCGCGGACGGCCTGAACTGTATCAAAACATTTTGCATTTGTAAACGGTGCAAATCGCAAGAGTCCAAGATTTGCGAATGCAAAATAGCCTTTCATGATGTATGAAAGGCATTGCAGTTCAATTTTAGGCAATTGCAGTTTTTAGCGATGCCCTAAAATTGCGACTCCGAATAGGGAATCGCAATTTGCGATTTCCTAAATAGGAAATCGCCAATAGGGAATTCCTATTTGCGATTTCTTTTGCACATGTATCAAGCATTTCCTAAATGCGAACTGGGCATTCAGGAAATGCAATTACCACCAACTCCAAGTTGGTGGTAACCATGTGCACTTTGAAAAAATGCATTAAAAATGCCTTTTTAAAGTACCATGTAGCGCACACATGCCTATGCACAATTCTTTTTTTGGGAGGGTGCATCAAAGGGGGCCTTGGGCCCTCAGCATCCTTGTTTTTGCATTACCTAATTTGCAAATTCCTAATATTAATTTGCAAATTAGGAAATGCAAAACCATTACTATTATCTGATGATCCAGCTTGGCTCAGCAAATAGCATTTTCAATGCAACGAGTCTCGCATTTGTTCGAGTTAGAGCTATTAGCTTTGTAAAGCAAAAAACACGCAGTGCGATTGCGCTATGTAAAATGCAGCGCGATTGCGCTGCGTGGAAAATAAACAGATAAAGTAGTCTGGACCCCAGGCTGAAAACATTGAGCCTCGTATGTTTTTAGTACTTTACCGGTGCTGTGTATGTGGGCTAAACACCGGAAAAGGCATAACGTATGCATGCCTTTCACAAATAAAAGCAAGTGGATTTTAAAAGGCAAGCCCACGAACCAATGTAAGTGACTGACGTGGCATGGGTGTGGTTTGAAGCCCAAAGAGAGATTACAGAATGGACGGATCGCTTTGCGCTCGCCCATGAAAAACGGCTAAGTTATAGGTTTTTTTCTACTTTAACCATGGTGCACAGCATCGAGGATGCTATACAGCATAGCAAAAAAACATTGACGAAGCTAATAGTTCTCACGGGTGAGATCTATTGACTTTACCAAAGCTTGTTATACCTGTTGAGATTTTTTAATCTCACACTGAGTGCGTGTACCCGTCAAGGCAGGGCCCACCACAGTATAGAGTCTGATTGTACAAGAAAAGTTTAGAAAGGGGAAAGATGTGACAAAAGGAAGAGCAACAGAAGCAAAAAAGACAATTAGAAGACGAAGAAGAAGAAAACAATATGCCCAGAGAGGAGAGTAAGAAGAAAAAGTAGGGCTGAGGAGAGAAAGAGAAAGAGCGAGCGAGTGAGAGATAGAGAGAGAGAGACAAAGAGAAAATAGAGAGAGAGTTTGAGATATAGAAGTGCAGAAATGCTGATGATGTTTTGTTTTCTCTGGCACTGGAATTTAGATAGAATACTTACTGGCACAAAATACAGGTGAGTATTCTATTGCACAGAATCTATGATGACATGTTTTCTGCTGAGGTCGGATACCTCACATCATATAGCTCCTAAATGTGTGCTATATCCATTCTGTGTACAGATTACAAGGCCTAGCTGCTGGGCGCATACATTTGCTTGCAGCTGTATAAGGATAACGTTCCTACATACAGGGGGAGGCTATAAAGTATACGGCTTTTTCAGGAGATGCTCTTCAGTTCTGTCTCCAAAAAAAACTCCGGTTTTCTAGCCCGTATGGAAAAAGTTCGGCCAAAAACATGCTTTATTTCTTAGAACATTAATTTGAAGTTATCCCACAACTATTTGTTGGAAAAGGTTGGCTTGTTTACTGCGCTTTGTGAGTCATCAAGTTTTTACAGATTCACCTGGGATGATATGTCGCTGTCATTTTGGATCACAACACAGGTCACCGAAGACAGGGCTGGAAGACATTCAGCTGTCAACATGGAATCAACAAGGACAGTGCAAAGGAGATGAGGAGACGTGATACCAGGTGAGTGCAGCTATGCGCGACAGAGAAGGTGGGTTTGGGCTTCTCTCTGTTTAATGGTGTGTAAGTGCATTAACAAGGGGCGACATTCAGAAGGGACACGGAGCTCACATTTTATAGAAGACGGTCTGGAAAGGCGACATACCAAACAGTCATTACGCACAACTTTGGTTGGCATAAAGGCCAAGATCTGACCCCGGGCAGCCGCCAATGCGGCTGCACTCCCGCCGCGGTCATTATGAGATCCCCGCTGGGCCGGTCGGCGGAAACCAGGGATGTCGGCTGTAACACAGGAGCTGGCTCCAAATGGAGCCGGCGGTGTTGTGGCCGTGCGACGGGTGCAGTTGCACCCATCGTGCTTTTCACTGTCTGCTGTGCAGACAGTGAAAAGCTGCATGGGGCCCTGTCAGGCCCCAGGGGCCTCGCAAACCCCCGTTCAAACCGCCAGGAAAAGGCTGTTGGTCAGGGACTCGTAATCCCCTGGGCAGCGCTGCAAGCAGCACTGCCCAGGCGGATTATCACCGCTGGGGCAAATGTGGCGGGAAACCGCCGGCCCCGGCGGTGCGACCGCGGCGCTTCCGCTGCGGTCCAAATTCCCTGGATTGCACCGCCAGCCCGTTGGCGGTGCAATCGCCACAACAGCCCTGGCGGTCTTTGACCGCCAGGGTTGTAATGACCCCCAAAGTGTTTAACTAGTATGAAGTATTTTCCTTTTTATAGTGACGTATTGGAAAAGTAGGTTCTTGCTATTATTCCAGGGGCCTGTTGAGGGTCATTAGTTCTATAACATACAGTCCTTCTACCTGCTATTACCATAAGAATTCTGGTTCGCAATGGGTCTGCCTCCTCAACATATTCAGAGCACCATGTTTCTCAGTTCCATGCCTGAGTACTTCATCCAATCAAGGATATTTTCTTTTAATTATTGGACGTGTAGTCCTGAGTTTATAATGGGTTAAACAGGAGAACAAATCCTAAAACAAAATGAACTATATACTTACCCATGGAACTGGGCAACTCAAGAGCTCTGCAAATCCCAGTTGTGAGCCCCACTCCTGGCCTGGCAAACAGCACAGAGGCCTTAGAGAAGCAGTCAGGTAGGTACCATAAGGTGAGGACTCAAGCACAAAAAGCGCAGCCTGCAGTGTTTACCAGTGACGTTCCGGAGCTTACCTGGAGGAAGGTCCTGCCACCATGTGGGCCTACTACAGTGGTTCCCAAACTTTTTTGACTCGTGACTCGCCTGACCTTTTGGCTGTTGGCTGCGGCTCCCCATTATGTTACTTTTTTTTGGCAGGTGGGAGGAATGCAAGCTCGACCTCAGTAGTACTTCAATTTTTGTCCCTGAAAATAATTGAGATGAAGCCAAAGAAGTTATTGTAATCATAGGTGTAACAAAATTAAATCTAAAAGTTGTTTTATAAAACACTTTGGTTATGTTGCCAAATGGATTTTTTTAATAACTATTAGCTAACACAACCTTCTTCTAAAGTAGCAAGGAAAAAATAAAAATGTTGCCTTAAATTATTGATTTCTACTGACCACTTTTTCTTTCTTGAGAAGTATATCAGACAAAAAAATGTAATTCCTATTTTCCTTGTATAAACTGCTGTTGTTATTTTGCCCTGTGACCTGCCTTTCATCATGGCTGCTGGCCCTTGCAGCACACATTGTGATTTCAGAAATCTACTGTAAAAATGTGTTAACTTGAGCAGTTCACAAGTGACTAGAGATGTCACCAGTCAGCTTTAAAAAGCAATTTAAGAGTCGGGCTTCTACAAAGGCATTGCAGGATGTTATGTATTATAAAGATTTATGGTGATTAGTGTGAAAAAAGAGCTGACTGCATCTATTTATGCATCTAAAAACATACTGCGATTGTAAATGTGGGTGAACTTGTTCCCTAAAAAAAAAGGTATGTTTGTTTATTTTCCTTCTTTTCTCATATTTATCCATGCAGGATCATTTTGTGTACTTTATTTTGAATAGTGGTGATTACAATAAAACGTCAGATTTTGGACAAAAAAAACCTGTTGCAGTTTATCTGGACAGCGAGAAAAAGCGGTACCCTGAAAGAATTTGAAAATTCTGCTCAAGAAGCAGGGGACATTTCACAGCATGGGAACATGACAGAAATTAGTGAATATTTTATTGGAAAAACACATTTTTTAGATTGGGCTCAGGAACGTCACAAATCGTCAGATTACTCTGATGTGTGTGGGAAGAACTGAGAGGAGAATGTGGACTGTCTGCAGTGGTTCCCAAACTGTGTGCCTGGTGCAGTGTGCTGTTTGCGGCGCCCTTGGCTAGTTTTCAAGGTGCACTGGGGTTCCGCAGCGCACAGTTTGGGAACCACTGGCCTAATGTAATAAAAGGCTGGGGCATGACAGGGTGTGGCAAGTGTAAGACCTGAACTAATCAATAGTAAATTTGCATTGATAAGAGAATTAAGAATTATGCGTGTTATAGGTTCACATAGACGAAAAAAAATAAAATTTTGTGAAAAATGTGCCCACCAGAGTGGCCAAAATGATGTACGTGACATTAATAAATATATCTATCAATCAATCAATCAATATTTGTAAAGCGTGGCTACTCACACGTGATGGTCTCAAGGCACTGGGGGGTGGGAGGGGCCTCCTCCGAAGAGCCACGTCTTGAGGTTCTTCCTGAAGATGGTGAGCGACTGGCTTTGTCTGAGGTGCATGAGGAGGTTGTTCCAGCTCTTTGCTGCAGTATAGGTGAAAGATCGTCCTCCGGCGGTGGTTTTGCGGATGCGAGGGACGCTGGCCAGGGCCATCTGGGCGGAGCAGAGCAGAGGGACCTGGCGGTGGTGTGGAAGGAGACGCAGTGGTTCAGGTAGGCTGGTCCTGAGTTGTGTATGGCCTTGTATATGTGGGTGAGAAGCTTGAAGGTGAAGGTGATTCGCTTCTCGACTGGTAGCCAGCTGAGGGTCGTCAGATGTTGGGAGATGTGTTCTCGGCGAGGGAGGTCCAGAATGAGTCTGGCGGCAGCGTTCTGGATGAGTTGAAATTTTTGGATGCTCCTAGTTGAGGTGCCAGCATAGAGAGCGTTGCCGTAGTCGAGATTGCTAGTGACTAAGGTGTGGGTGACTGCCCTGCAACAGTGCTGGGATCCATCTGAAGATCTTCTGAAGTTTGCAGAGTGTGTGCCTGCAGGAACAGGCAACAGAATTTACCTGGCGGGTCATGGATAGGGAGGAGTTGAGGATGATTCCTAAGTTGCGGGTGTGCTCAGTTGGTGCAGGGAGAGCGCTAAGGGATGTGGGCCACCAGGAGTCGTCCCAAGCTGAGGTGGCTTTTCTGAAGATGGTGAGCTCAGTCTTGTTGGAGTTGAGCTTGAGAGAGCTTTCTCTCATTTAAGTGGCATCTGCTTCCATTCATGAGTAAAAGTTCCTTTTGGCTGTGTCCAGGCCTTCAGTAATCAATAATCAATTTATATTATTAACTGTTTTAAAAATTTGCATAAGTGAATAAAATGTATTAGTAGACCATATTTATGAATAATTAAAATGTATTTGCTTATACTTTTACACATTGACTAATAGAAGATTCTAGATCTGCTTGACTAAGAATCATGCTAAGTTTCATGATGTTAAATAAATGTTCAAAATTATTTTCTGATGCAAGGAGAGAAGTTTCACTGTTCATTGTTCCTTGTTCAAATAAGGTTGACCAAACCGGTTGCAATGTAAGCTAGTTAATGTCCTAACTTTCTCATGAGAACTGCTTACTGTAATGTCCTAAACTAGAAGTTGATACTTTGTAGATTTGCATGAGAAGTTCCCAGGAGCCGACAATGACTGTACTGACGAGAGATGTAAATTGCAACCAAAGTTACTCAAATAAAACTGGTGACAGAAACAAGAGAAGAGGAGCCAACCATCGATGTGTGAATGACTGTCTAACTATATCACTGATTTAGTAATTAGTATTGATTGGGTTTAGTGTGAACATTCAATATTCTGACCGATGACAACAAGAGACATTTTTGTGTAGTTTTGGTTTATCCCTGACTTCACTTGACAGAAGCAGTTAGTGTGGGTTTGAGTTGGTGTTGAGGCAGAAGTGTTAGTGTTAGTGTGCGTGAGAGACTTAGATGCTGTTTTCTATATTGATGCCCTAATTTGGTTCCGCTGACTCAGAGCCCATCGTGGCTGAGCCAGTCCCTTTCACTGTCCCCAACTGCAAATGCTGACCAGACGTTTGTCCAACTGATGAATAAGTCTCTGCTTTCTGATCCATAAAGCAGAGGTATATTTGAAATGAAATGTGTTTACAATAGATTCTTGTAATTTTGTTCTTTTCTAGGTACCAACCATTATATTTTTGCTTAGAGCCATAACTAAATGTTTTCCAAGTTAACCTTTGTCTTTTAAATTAGAGGTTAGTTAAAAAGTCCATGTCCCACATATGTTATTAACAACAATTGATTTAGTTAATCTGTGAAAGCTTAAATGTATGCTATTTCTTTAATTAAATTACTGTTGATATTAATTTGTTTGATTATTCTTGAATGTTTAGTATTAAATACAGTGGTTAAGCTGAGGTTTTTCTGTCGTTTTAGTCAACCCGTGTTACTCATCTATGTTTATCAGTTGGTCTTAAGAAGATTTCTTTACATGACTTTAGTATTGTTAATATAGGGAAATAAACATTTTAACTTTTACCAAAGGTGTGGTTATTCATGTTTACATGGGCCATGGTGTATGAAGGTTACAGACTCTAATTGACAAATGTTTTGCTCTAGTTGATTGTGGTATTGTTATGCAGATTATGTGCAGGTATTGTGTCTCTGATAGCTCACTCTTAACTGAGTCCAAAGGTCCATCAAACCTCTAGCGTGTCCCCTTATAAATAAAAATAACAAAAGGACAAATAAGGTCAGACGCGTTCATAGTTTCTGGTAGCGGAGTCGGATGGTTATGTCTCTTTAACAGACTGTCAGGAGTTCCCAGTTGTAATTGTTTCAATTTGGTAGGTTATGTCACCCTAAGAGCCTACCATGACTTTCCCCAAATCCTTGGATTTTGCCTATGCTTGTTGAAGATGTTCACAGCGCTCGTAGTGTGACTTATAAGTGAAACAGGGTTTTTGCGCTTGCACATCCTAAGCAAATCACAGATGAATTGTGATGTTTGAGAGTAATTAGGGCAGTTTGCATTCTCAAATGAAGTTGTTTAGGGAGTTTGCGTAATCCTAAGTGTGTATGTAGGGAAGTCGTCAAACTTCACGTGTGTGGTGCTTTGTGCTAAAAAATTGCCCACGTGGTTGTTGGTATACGGACCCTGTGTGGTCTAAGACTCCGGAGTATTGTACAAGTATAGAAGACACTTGGGTTTTGTGTTGTAATTGGTCTGTTTAGTAGGTCAATCGGCCATTATGAGTTTGCCGGTCTCTAAGGGCCAGATGTAGCAAAACTCCAAATTGCGAGTTGCAATTTGCGAGTCGCTGGGACTCGCAAATTGCAACTCGCAATTTGGAATGCAGAAAGGTGTCTCAGACACCATCTGCGAGTCGCTATGGGGTCGCAAAGACCCACCTCATTAATATTAATGAGGTGGGTCGCAATTTGCGACCCCATAGCGAGTCAGGGCACTCACGGGGATGGTGGCCTGCTGGAGACAGCAGACCACCATGTCCGTGACTGCTTTTAAATAAAGCAGTCTTTTTTTTTTCAAAGTGTAGCCCGTTTTCCTTAAAGGAAAACGAGCTGCACTTTGAAAAAAAACCCGAAACCTTTCGTTTCGGTATTTTTCAGGGCAGGTAGTGGTCCCTTGGACCACTGCCTGCTCTGAAAAAGTATTTTTTTTCAGACACAAAGGGGAAGGGGTCCCATGGGGACCCCTCCCCGTTTGCGCCTGGGTTACCATCCACTTCAAGTGGATGGTAACTGCGCTTTCATTTGCGACCGCAATCGCGGTCGCAAATGAAAATGCATAGCATTGCGAGTTGCAAATAGGAAGGGAACACCCCTTCCTATTTGCGAGTCGGAAATGCATTTTGCGAGTCGGATCCGACTCGCAAAATGCATTTCTACATAGCACAGAGGCTTTTGCAACTCGCAAACGGCGATTTTCGCCGTTTGCGACTCGCAAAACCCTTGCTAAATCTGTCCCTAAGCGAGGCTGCAAAAGCCACGGACACCAGAAGACTGCCAGTGCTGGCGGCCTTCCGCCTACCATATAATGGTTACTGACGGATTTCCGCCACACTCTGGGTGGAAATCCGGCAGTAGCCATGCTGGTGGATGGCGGTGCACTGGTGCTGCTACCACCTGCACTGCCCCACCAGAAGGACGCCATTAATATGGCCTTGCGGTGTCCTGCTGGCGGGGCGCTGCCGGCGGTAGCAGCGCCCCTTCCCTACAGGACGACCTCCTCGCCGGACAAGGTAAGTCCGGCGTCTGACAGGCGAGGGGGTGGGAAGGTGGGGGTGTTGTGTGTGGTGTCTATGTGTGTGTGCTTGTGTGAATGCGACTGTGAGTGTTGTGGTGTATGCGTGGTTGTCTGCGTGTAAGTGAATGTGTGTATGAACATTGAAGTGAGTGCGTGTCTGCATGTCAGTGTGTATGAGTGTGAGTATGCTTGTATGGATGTTTGTGTGTATGCGTACCTGAATGCATGTGAGTATGTGTGAGTAAATGGGTGTGAGTATGTGTGACTGAATGCGTGTATGAATGAGTGTGAGTCAAGGTATGCGTGGTGCGTGTGGGTTTATGTGTGTATGTATGTGGTGAGCGGGGTGGGGGCACTGTCACAGTAGGGGGGTGGGTCGCTGTGACAGTCGGGGTGTGGGGGGGGTCAGGTGCTTGCAGGGAGGAGCCATCTGCCTGTGACAGGGAAGGAATTTCCTGTCACCGGTAGACCTACTGCCATGGTTTTCGTAGTGCTGCTACCGCTGTGGAAACCATGGTGGTAGGCAGGCTCATTATGCTGCCGGTGGTCTGTTGTGGACTGCTTAGTTGGAGATGTATATCTCTGGCGGTTCATACCGCCATGGCGGTACAAGTGGAGATGTAGCCGGTTGGCAGCAGCCAACCTGCCACACTCATAATGTGGCGGTATACACTGCCAGCCTGTTGGCAGTGATACCGCCAAGCCTGTTGGCAGTGATACCGCCACATAAACCCTGGTGGTCAAAAGACCACCAGGGTCATAATGAGGGCCATGGTGTGTGTGTGTTGAGGGAGATTCAGAGATTCCTATGTGCACCAGGAGGACCCGATGATCAGTTGAGAGTAAACTTTGCTGGGCGAATTTTGCATGCGAGTCAGGGGAACTGAGATCGAAGGAGTATCTGTTAGAGCTAAAAGCCACAGTTGAAAATTCAGTAAGGTTTCAGAAGCAATTGTGTTTCCTACCTGTAGTAATCAGACAAATTTGCTATTGATTTTTCTTTAGTGCTCGCAATATTTGCATTTAGTTTGAGAGAATCTGATTGAGGAGACCAAGCCGAAGGGCTTTGTCAGGTGCTGTACGTGTGAGTGTGACATCATTAGGTCCGCGCTGGGATAGGTCGGTTAGTGAAGAAAGCCGCAAATGGATTGGTGGACAATCATTAAGCATTATTGGTTGAGAAAGGCAAGCGAAAGGGATTCTGTGATTGAAATTCACTTCCTGATTCGACTGAAGCGTAGTTACATTTAAAAATGAAAATTTTCAAAGCATTAAAGAGTGCCCTAAGGAGAGATACGTTAATTCCAGTAGGAGAAGTTACACCGCCAGAAGGAACAACCGCATGTATCGTATTTGAAGAACAATGTGCTGCACCATGTCTTTGCTTAAAACAATGGTGCAAAGAGACAGAGAAAGAAGGGAGCTTAGTGTTTCCTGCCCATGGAACATTTAATTTGAGAGAACTTGAGGAGAGTACTATATGATTCAAAACCTCCTCTGAGACCTGCACAGTTTGAAGCATTAGCTGTTTGGGAATTAGTAGCAAGACAACAACTGCAACAGAAATTTGAGAGGAGAATGAAGAAAGCTGAGAAAACTTTAGCTGAGGCGAGATGGGATAAGGAGCAGAAGTTTTGGAGAACTGAGACTTTACAGGGAATAAAGCTGTTTCCTGCGATAACACAAGAGAGCGAGAAAGTTGTGAGACAAAATACTAAGAAGGGTTCATAGACTTCTGAGAAAAAGGAGTCTAGAAAGTTCTTGACTGATGATTGCGGATTCAGATGATGATGTGTTCATTTTACAGTGAATGAGAAATCGTCCCCCACCATATGCAGTGCATGAAACAGGTCCAAGTACTCGTGCCGGTCCTACAGCTCCAGTACCCGCTGGAATGGTTCAAGGGCAAATACAGGTTAGCCATTCTGTTCCAACCGTGCCCACAATTCAAATGCCTATGTCACAGATTGAGATGCCAATAATTTATCCGGAAGTCTCTAATGTAAACTCTGCCCCAAGTTTAATAATACAGACAGGACAAGTTTCCCAAAATGAGACAGGTTTATCAGAAGCCGACTCTGATTTAGCTAGAGCCTACCCTGAATTTGATATCTCCAATGCGAGCTCAGAGAGTTCCGAGGTACACACCTATGACAGTGTCACAGACAAACACATCTGTTTTGACAAACCAGGATACAGGAGTTATGTACTCTAGAGATCAAAACATCCAACCAAGCCCTAATGCTGTGTTAGTACCTGTGACTATTGGTCCCGTTATACCCTTGTTCGTGCAGGGTAATAATAAAGGCAATGAGGAGAAAATTCTGAATTCAAATGTACAAATGGAAGGATTTAGGGCAAACTCAGGGGTAATGATTTCCATGAAGCCAACGGATGACATGATTTGAGCTATTCCACCGGATAATGCAGGGAGACCAGGCGTAGGTTCCAAACCATTTTTTATGAATCCAGAGACTCCATGTCTAACGCTACAGCAAGTGCCTCCAATGAATAGTAATAATATCTCATTATAAGGTTTGACAGTCTAGCAATTAACCGAATGGCTGGAAAATCTGAATAGCACACTGGGAGATTCAAATGGAGGAAGTCCCCTAAATTTGATCATGCTTAAATTCGAGGTAGAAAAATTAATTGAGGGAACACTTGAATTACACAGAATTGATTCATATTGCGAAGATGATTTGGGTTTCTTGTGCAAAATAGTTACCAACAAAGCATGAGTGGTACACCAGAAATTAGCAGAATTGGCAAAGAAATTTGACATAGAGATTGAGAAAAGGAAGTACCTGAGAAGAAGTTACAGGTTAGAATTTGACTCAAAAGGCATTGAGAACATGAGAATACAGGAAATGAAAATTCACATAAAGGAATTAATTCACAATATTCAGACATGGGGAGCATTAGACAAGTGGGAAGGCAGATGGGTAAAAAAACAAGATAAGAAGGAAAAGGAATCTGCAAATTCAATTGCTAGTGTACAGCAGACTGACAATCCAGTGAAAATATTATCAATGAGGGTGATCCCAGGAGGAAATTTTGTACATGTACCTTGGAGCAGAAGTGACATTCTCTCATGTATAAATGGTTACCTGAGACTGAGGGAGAAGCAAGTGGAATCCATATCAGCAGACCAATAGGTTTGTGAATCTCGCAAAATGCCTGTGGGAAGGCTTGAATACCCTATTTGAAATAGTGGTTCCAGCTGATTTATGGGTTGAATGCAAAAGGAGTGTAGACTGGCCAACAAGAGAGCCTCCACGACATCTGGCTACATGTGCACCATCTCCAGCTGTGATGAAGTTATATTATAAAGTGATTGAATTTTGAAACTGAGAATTTCTCTCATGAACATTGACTGGCAGAGAATAGCCAGAATAGCTCAAGAGGGAAAGAAGTCCATACACGCGTACTATGAGAGATTGTTGCAAGCATTCAATCATTACAATGGTATGGAAACAATTGAGCCGAAAGTAATGATTCATTTTGTGTTCAGATTTGTGGAAGGACTGAGACCAGAAATTAGCCAGATGATTAAGAGTCGTTTGATTTATTGGTAAGCAAAGATGATTGATGAAGTATTGCAGTATGCAAAATACTGCAGTGATGAGATTGAAGTGAAGCAGAGAAAGTTGAAGGAAAAGGCAATGGTGATGCAGATTAAAGCATCACAATCAGGAATGCAGGGATGTTTTCCACAGCAGCAGTAGTAAAACATGTGGTTTCAGAATCAGCCAAAAGGTACAGGTCGTGGTGGAAATATGAATGTGAATCGTGGACCCGATTTGAGTACTGTGGTTACACAGAGTGATGTGCAAGGAATGAAAAGGCTGTTACTACATCATGGTTGCAGTGGCCTCGGGCATTGGAAGCGGGAGTGTCTGATGTTAGGTCAGGAAGGTGTAGTTTCACAGACAAATGAAAACAATCCTTTTGCAGGTATGAGAGGGCCAAGCGTGAGAAGTAAACATTTTAATGTGAATCAAATGCAAAGTCCTCAGCTTATGCAACAAATGCAAATGCGATATTTGCAGTTTACACAGTCACAAGAGATGCAACCCGAGATTCAGATGGTACCTAGGCAACAAATTCAGGTACCTCAAGCACCAATGGAACAGCAACAGATGATGCTTACTCAGCAGGGCACCAGTCAAAGGTTTAACACCAGTAATAACACGATACACCAATATCCCTTATACAGCGAGGATGAATCGAATGATGAATGGGTGAGTGAGAGTTCAGATGAAGAAGAATGTGTGCTGGCAGCCTCATTAGAGGTAGACCAGAAAGGTCCCTATGTGAAGGGAAAAGTAATGGGTCACAAAGTCTCATTCCTAGTTGATACAGGAGCTACAGTCTCTACTGTGAGATCTGCAGAAGTCCCTAACATGCCCCTTTCAGGGAAAACAGTGAAAATTGAGGGAGTAGCAAATCAGTATTTCGCCAACCCAATCACAGAACCGCTCCCAGTTAAAATTGGAAACTTCAAAGGCTTACACAAGTTCATAGTTTGTGACTCAAGTCCGGTTTCTCTACTAGAAAGAGACTTGCTATGCAAAATGAAATGTTCAATTACCTGTTCAAATAGTGGGATTGCCATTCATACAAATAGTGATGATGAGGACGAACAGTCTGAGGAAATAGAGTGCAACCTAGTAAATGAGGAATACCCATTGATCAGTTTCTTTCCGGTTTTTACAATACGAGATCTTCTTTCTGATGTGCAAGGCACAGTTAAGATGAAAGTGGGATTTTTCAGGGTAAGAGATTGGTCTAATCAAAGGAGTTGAGCCAGTTAAAGTTCCAGTTAAGCCAAATTAAGCTTTTCCCTAAATTTCCCAATACCACATTACACAGGATACTATTGAAGGAATTGCACCCATAATTGCATAATTCGTGAAACAAGGAGTCCTGAAAGAAGTGTTGAGTAGCCAATGTAATTCTCCGATCATATGATTACGAAAACCCTGTGGGACGTTTTGGATTGCACACGATTTAATGAAAAAGTAATGAGATTGTGGTCAAATGTTGTCTGGTAGTACCAAATCCAGTAGTGATATTGTTTCAGATCCCATGCGATGGTGAGTGGTTAACCGAGGTGGACCTATCACAAGCATTATTTCAGTGCCTCTTCATGAGGATAGTCAGTTTCTTTTCTGTTTCAAATTCCTGGATCGAGTATATTGTTGGTGCAGAATTCCTCAAGGTTTTTCAGAATCACCGTCTATTTTTAACCAGATGCTGCAGAAGAATCTGGAGACATTGGAAATGCCTTTCCAATCGGCTTTGGTCCAGTACATTGATGATTTGTTAGTTGTTTCAAAGACGAAGGAAGCATGCATGCATGATACTATTACCTTACTAAATCACTTGGGAAAGTATGGAAATAAAGTGCTCCCAGCAAAATTACAGTACTGTCAGAAAGAAGTGAAATATTTGGGACATTTGATTAAAAAGAGAGTAAGAAAGATTTCAAGAGAGAGAGTTACTGCCATATTGCAGATTCATCTCCCAGTTACATAGAGAGATGTCAGAATGTTTTTGGGAATGGTGAGCTATTGACATCAGTGGATTCCCATTTTTTCTATTATTTCAAAGCCATTGCAGAAGTTGACCTACAAAGATGTTACTGATCCCTTGGAAATAGATCAAGAGTTTATGAAAGCTCTTACGGAGTTGAGAGAAAGTCTGTGAAAAGTTCCGGCTCTGGGAATGCCTGACTACACAAAGCTATCATGTTGTTTTGTCATGAGCGTGATGCATGTGCTCTCCCTGTCCTGACCCAGGTACATGGTGGTGTAAACCGCGCAGTAACATATTTTTCAGCTACTTTGGACCCAGTTGCAGCAGCTTTGCCTGGCTGGTTGCAAACTGCGGCAGCGGTTGGATTGAGCCTCACTCAGAGTGAGAGCTTTGAGATGGGGCATCCCTTAACTGTTTTGGTCCTTGGCCCTGGCTTCAAGGAGTATTTTCTGCACAAGCGGCTGAATAAGTGACTCTTACTAGACCATATCATGCCTCTGCACAGCTTAAAGTAACTATTTATGTGGACAGTCAATTTGGATTTGGAATAGTGCATGACTTTGGCCAACTATGGTCACAGAGAGGATACCTGACCCCTTCTGGTTCGCCAATTAGAAATGGTGAAAGAATTTATGATTTGTTGCAAGCTTTGCAAATGCCTGAAAAGATTGCTGTGGTGAAATGCAGTGCTCATCAGAGAGTGCAAGATTTTGTTTCAATGGGAAATGGATATGCAGATCAAATAACAAGATTTTGTGCATTGAATTGTTTATCTTTCAAAGACAAATGGGAACTGTTACCTGAAGAAGAGATTTGTACAAGTTATACTCTAACTGTTATTGACACGTGGGAGGAATTAAAGGGTCTTCAGGAAAATGCTGGCAGAGAGGGAAAGAAAATGTGGATTCAATTAAAATGTGTCCAACAGGAAGATGATATTTGGGTGTTCGGGGAGGGACATGTGGTTTTGCATAACTGCCTACTGTTTCAAATGGCTAGATATTATCATGGACAAGCACATATTGGGAGAGAGGCCATGATTTGTATTTTTAAGCAGTCTTGGTTTAAACCGAAATTCAGACAAGTTGCCGAAGCAGTTTGCCACCGTTGAGTTACCTGCCAGCAAATGAACGTTGGTAAAAGGACAGATGTAATTATGAGCCACATTAGAAAAGTGGAAGGTCCGTTTAGCAGAATGCAAATGGATTTTATAGAGATGCCTGTGTGTGGAGGATTGAGATACCTGTTGGTGATCGTTTGCATCTTTAGTCACTGGATTGAAGCATACCCTACACGTAGGAATGACAGCTTCACTGTAGCAAAATTACTGCTTAGGGAACTGATACCGCAATTTGTTTTTCCGGTCTCTTAAGAATCAGATAGAGGAAGTCACTTCAACAATGAAGTAAATAAATTACTGTGTTCCATCATAAACATTGAGCAGAAGCTACACTGTCGCTATCTCCCAGAAGCTTCAAGACTTGTAGAGCAGACAAATGGTAAACTGAAGTCCCGACTTGCAAAAATGTGTGCATCAACGAATATGAAATGGCCAGATGCATTGCAATTAGTTCTGATAAGAATGAGAAATACACATGACAGGAAGACTAGACTCTCACCATATTAAATCCTTATGGGAAGAGCTATGAGGTTACCAGCGGTTCCTGCAAGTGCTCTTGTGAACATAACAAATTATATGGTGTTGGATTACTGCGAACGTCTAGCTGATGTGGTTCACTCTTTCTCTCATCAGATGGAAACTACAACTGTGCTGCCATCTCAACATCAAAGTCACAACCTGAGAGCTGGAGACTGGGTTGTGATTCGGAAACACATGAGGAAGACTTGCTTGGAGCCTCAGTGGCAAGGCCCTTACCAATTGATACTGGTTACCAACACAGCTGTGAAGTGTGCAGGAGTGCCAAACTGGATTCACGCCAGCCCTATTCGGAAAGTACCATGTCCTTTGGACAATGAAGAAGAGTTGTTGAGAGTACCAAAAACTTCCAGACACACTCCGAGGGCGGAGAAGGAGACAGGAGAGTCAGAAACAAACTCTGAACTGTCAGAGAAAAATCCAGATACCCCTGTAAGAGACGAGGACATACAGGAGGTTGATGTTGAACCAGTCTCAGCCGAGACAGCAGGAGAGTCTAGTCAGAGAAGGGCTCTCCCAGAAGCAGACGATTTGAATGAGCAAAGAGAGAAGCCCACCGACCTGATAGAAGGGGTTGAAGCAAACCAGAGTCAAACAGACCTGACTCCTCAAGAAACAGTTGCAAATACCTCAAGTCAAAATTCTGTAGAGCCAAAAGAAAATGTAAGTCCAACACTGAAAAGATCATTGAGAAAGGAAACACCGAAAGGAGATAAGTGGCCAAGATCACAAGCTAAACTAAAAGAATTAGCCACATTGTCAACAATTAAAGAAGACATAGATACCACAAAAGGGAAGAGCTGAGTCATGGAGAATTAAGTGCAAATCAAAAACTGAAGATGAAAAAGAATAGCACGCTGAGGGTATTCAGTAACTGGATGGGCATATGTAGCAACTGAGGAGTGGCAAAATGATTTTTTGTCATTTTGTTTTGATCGTGAAGCTCCAGGTCAATATTTTGGCATGTGAATCTGATATTGATGTCTGACAAAGAAAAGCTCTAAAGGAGAAACTGAAAGCTGTAAATAACTGCAAAGGAGATTGAGTTTGTTGTATAAGTGGTATTCTACTCTCTAATTCTTTACAGATCATGGATAACCATAATAAGAAGGTTAGGAATAGTAGATGTTGTAAGTTTGTAGGTATTGGCTTGGCAATTGTGTGTATGATAGTATGTATGCTGATGATTGTGGATGTGAGCCTCCTTAGTAAGCTTGAGACAAATCACATTTCTTCTTTTGGAGTTACTACACTTACAGAGTTAGAAAAGTTAAGGCAGGATGAGAAATATTTGCACGTAGACAACTCACAAGGAGAGCTTTCTTCCAATGTTTTCTATCCCTAATTGTATGAATATGTTGAGATGATGAATGTGAGAGAATGCTATGTTTGCACACAAATTCCTTCGTCAGAGAAAGAACGAGCAACCTACCACAGCTTGCCACTAACGTATGGAATTAGTTGCAGTCTTATATTAATAAGATTCTATGACCAAGAGTACATTCAGGGGCACATTTAAACACTGTTTGCGCCAAATTTGTTTCTTTTTGTTTACACAAATTCGGCACAAACCTAATTCCATATTTATATTTTGACGTTAAACACATCTAACGTCAAAATATAGGAGTTTGCACCATTTTTTGGATGTGTGCTCCTACCTTGCATCAATGAGATACAAGGTAGGCATTCTCATCTAAAAACTGGTGCTATCCCCATGGCCCCATATTTATCCCCCATGCTAAAATGATGCACGGGTGGGAGGAGGGGCTAAATAATGGTGCAATGCACCATTATTTAACGCTTGGATCAGACCAGGCGTTAGGGGACCTGTGGACCCATTTCCATGGGTAAACACCATGGAATAGGTCCACAGGTGCCCTACCCAAGCCCCTCACTCACACCAGAGGGACAGCAGAGGATGGGGACGCCATCCCAGGTAAGTATTGGTAAGTATTTTTAAACATTTTTTGCCATTGAGGGCCCTAACTTGAGGCCCCCAGCATGGCACAGGGTGCAATGGCCATGTCCAGGGGACACTTGTCCCCTGTGCTGGCCATTGGGGTGGTGGGCATGACACCTGTCTTTCCTACGACAGGAGTCATGTTTTTGGTGGTTTTGCGCCAGGAAATGGCGCTAGTCTGGTTAGAGTTTTTTTTTTTGTCTCTAATCAGGCTAGCATCATTTCCTGGCGCACAACCCCCTCCTTCATTGCTGCCACCCTCACCTGGCTAGCGTCTTCTTCTGAGACGCTAGCCCAAGTTTAGCACCGGCTTGCGCCATTCAATAGATACGGCACCCAGCTAGCATTGTTAAAGGATGCAAGCTGGCACTAATCTTTTTGCCGCAAAACTGCGTTACCGCTGTTTTGCGACAAAAAGCATAAATATGTGCCTCAGTATTTCTACTCAAACCACAATTTGCTATTTCTTTTGTTCCTATTATTAAGTACTTTACTAGTGTAGCTAGAGCAGAAGATATAGAATTAGTAAGGGGTTTCTTTGAATCTACCCAAACTTTTGGAACTGCTTATGCTCACAGGAATAACCTCACCTGCTTACTAACACCCGTGGAAAAGAGCTTTTAAGATCAGACTGATGACAGGAGAAAGGCATTGAAGAAGAAAGTAGAAAAAGGGTTATTGAAAAGAACATATGGAAATGATCATGCTTTTAGTATTGCTAAAACACAAGGGAAATTAGCTTTAGATGTGCACCATTTAGGAAAGCTTTGTATATATAGACCGCAAATCCAGAACTGACACATTATTCGTGGGAAAGAGTGAATGCAGGCATGTGTTTCTTTTCCAGAGTAAATAGACGTTCATGCTAAATGGACAGGACACAACGATTCCTGGGGTTTACCACATATGTGGACAAAGTGCTTATTACCATCTTCCAAGGGATGGTATGGTACATGTTATTTGGAGATTGTTTTCCCAATGATTTATCAACTTGAGAAATTAAATGAGATACCTAAATTAAATTAATTACATCTTGCTAGGTCAAAGAGAGAATATTCTTCTGCCATAGTGGGAGATATATTTAGAGCAATTATTCCTTCAGTGGGAGTAATCCTGAATTCTTTGAAAATCCGAAGTTGTCTACTATTGTGGATAACTTGCTGACAAGTTTTTCTGGAGCCATGGTCTTAATGGTCACAGAAATGGCTGTGGTACGATCTATGATTCTTCATAACCGCCTTGCGTTAGACATCCTTTTAACAAAGGAGGGTGGAGTTTGTAAAATGCTGTAATCGCAACATTGTTGCACATTTATTCCTAACAATGGTATAGAAATTAGAAGCTTTACTAACAATTTGACTAATGTTAACTCTGATATAAAAGTTCTAAAAGAACCTGGACTTTGGGAAAAGGTCAGCAAAGGTTTTACTGACGTGGGAAATTGGCTTGGCAACCTAGGGAAAGGTATATTGATTGTTATGATTTGCATAATTGGCCTATGGGGAGTGCATACATTGTGTACTGTGATTAAAAGAAAGAAAATTAAAAATGATCAGAGGAGGGAAGAAATTAAATTGGAAAGAATGAGGGATAGATAATTTGATGTAAATTGGGGAAAGTAAAGAAATGTCAAACGTTATGATAAAACCACATTTTGGCTTAACAGTGATTTGTGTTATGTAATGTAAGGTGTTATGACATATTTAATCATCAGAGGAGGGATTGTGAGAGCTGAACTAATCAATAATAAATTTGCATTGATAAGAGAATTAAGAATTATGCTTGTTTTAGGTTAACATCGAGAAAAAAATAAAATGTTTGTAGAAAATGTACCCACCAGAGTGGCCACCATGATGTAATGCATGTATATCATGAACTGTTATAATAATGTCCCTAAGTGAATAAAATGTATTAGTAGACCATATTGACAAATAATTAAAATGTATTTGCTTTAATTTATATGCATTGACTAATTGAAGATTCTAGGCCTGCTCGGCTAAGACTCATGCTAAGTTTCATGATATTAAATTAGTGTTTTTTCTGATGTAAAGAGAAAAGTTTCACTGTTCATTGTTCCTTGTTCGCATGAGGTTGAATGTAAGCTAGTTAATTTCCTAACTTTCTCATGAGAACTGCTTACTATAATGTCCTGTACTAGAAGTTTATACTTTGTAGATTTAGTGAGTGAGAAGAAAAAGTTCCCCAGAGCCGACAATGACCGTACTGACAAGAGATGTAAAGTGAAACAAAAGTTACTCAAAGAAAACTGGTGACAGGAATAAGAGAAGAGGAGCCAATCATCGATGTGTGAATGACTGTCTAACTACATCACTGATTTAGTAATAAGAATTGATCGGGTCTAGTGTGAACATTCGATATTCTGACCAATGACAACAAGAGAAGGTATTGTGTAGTTTTGGTTTATCCCTGACTTAACTTGACAGGAGCAGTTAGTTTGGGTTAGTGTGAGTTTGAGTGTGTGTTGAGACAGAAGTGTTCGTGTTAGTGTGCGTGAGAGACTTAGATGCTGTTTCCTACGTTGATGGCCTAATTTGGTTTAGCTGGCTTGGAGCCCATCGTGGCTGAGCCATTCCCTTTAACTGTCCCCAACTGCAGATGCTGACCAGACTGATGTCCAGCTGACGAAGAAGTCTCTGCTTGTTGATCCATAAAGGAGAGGTATAATTGAAATGAAATGTGTTTGCTATAGATTGTTGTCATTTTTTTCTTTTCTATGTACCAACCACTATATTTTTGCTTAGAGCCATAGCTAAATGTTTTCCAAATTAACTTTTGTCTGTAATTTTCTTTTGCATGAAAGCCCAATTATGTCTTTCAAATTAGAGGTTAGTTAGAAAGTCCATGTCCCACAAATATTATTAACAACAATTGATTTTATTCATCTGTGAAAGCTTAAATGTATGCCATTTCTTTAATCCAGTTACTGTTGATATTAATTTGTTTGATTATTCTTAAATAGTCAGTATTAAATGCATTGGTTAGGTTGATGTTTTTCCATCGTTTTGGTCAACCCATGCTACTCATCTATGTTTATCAGTTGGTCTTAAGATTGCTTTAGATTACTTTAGTATTATTAATATAGGGAAATAAACATTTTAACTTTTACCAAAGGTGTGGTTATTCATGGTCACATGGGCCATGGTGTGTGAATGTTACTGACTCTAATTGACAAATGATTTGCGCTAATTGATTGTGGTATTGTTATGCAGGTTATGTGCAGGTATTGTGTCTCTGATAAATCACTCTTAACTGAGTCCAAAGGTCCATCGAACCTCTAACGCGTCACCTTATAAATAAAAATAATAAAAGGACAAATAAGGTCAGACGCGCTCGTATTAGTGAAGACCCCTGTGTTGCGGTCAGCACCAAGCCTACATTGTGTCCTGTGTCCTTATTGACAGGCCTCTACTGGTCCACTGCAATTAGACCCCGTAGCCTTGGATGAGGAAAGGGCGCACCCCCATATTGGTGATGAGGAGGAGCATGACCCCTGTTTTCTCTTTGACGCGTGGCGCACGTGTGCTGCCCAGGACATCCTGCGACACGTGTGGTGGCCTAACGGTCCTTGCCCAGCACAGGTGGGGCTTATGCCACATGTGAGCATGCGAGATGCGCTCTTTCTGGCTACTGCACACTGCATCACTCTGGTGGGCACAGGCTGGGCCCTGCACAGCCCCCCCACCAGAAGATTCAAGTTATGGGGGGTGGGACATGCCTTAATGATGCTGCCACCTCACAGCTTGGGCAGACCACCTCACAGCGGTCCCCAGGGATACATAAGACTCTGGCTGGGAAATTCCCCCCTGAAGTCCTACCTCACCTCAAATTAGAGCCCGCTCTCTTTGTGGGACAGACTGCTGCCCATGCTGGGAATGTTCTAAAGCATGAGTAATGCATGGTTCTATGACAGTGGACACCAAACATTTACGTCGCACAAGGAGGGCAAGGCATGCTTCTCAGCTGCCACTCCGCAGAGTACCTGGACATCATCAGCTTTATATATGGAGCATACCACTAAGAATTATCACACATAGTAACAGAGTTCAGGGACTTGTTTGAGTGTATTGGCTGCATGAGAGGAAAGGTTGCTAAACTGCACATTGACAAATCTATCCAGCCGGCTGCACTCTGGCATTGCCACACTGTGTTTCATCTGCGGCCACAAGTAGAGAAAGAGTTGGAGAAACTCAAGGCTGCCAAACTCAATAAGAAGGTATCAGACCCCAGCCCCGGGGTGTCATCCATAATCATCATTAAGAAACCGAAGCAACCAGGTGAGGTTTGCATATGTGCTGACATGTGATATCCAAATGTTGCCATTAAGAGGGAACAACACTTGACCCCCACCATTGATGTCCTTATTGGGGAATGGAGCAGAGCCAGCTGGTTCTCCAAGATAGACCCCGAGGTCCTGCTCCCACCAACTATCCCTAGCTGAAGAGTCCAGGCATATAACATTTTCACCCATGTAGATCTGAGACTCCACAAAACGTTTAACTTTGGAATATCTAGTGCCATGGAGATGTTTCAAAATGCTATACAAGAGATGATAGTGGGGCTGCCGGGGATTATCAATGTGAGCAACAACATCTTAATATATGCCAAGTCAGTGCAGGAACACCATGCAAGACTGAGGGCAGTCCTACAGCGGATAAAATAGTTTGGAAAAAGTACCAAAAAAAACACCAGTATTATGTTGTAGGCGCGCGCATGAGTGGTGCACATGCCTACAAAATGAGGCAGGCAGCTAAGTCAAAGGCTTTTATTTTATGGTTTTTTTTAAATACAGCCATCCTGCACACCATTGACAATGCTGTGCATCATGGCTAAAAAACATTTTGCCATAGGTCACAAAGGCAAGACCTAATGGCTTTGCCAATGCTTGCTTTTTCTGATAGCCTATACCATTGACTTCTTTCATTGCCATACCTCTTCCACCAATTTCCTTTTATTTCTTTATGGTTCCTTGCCACACCTAGCTCTCCCCATTTTGATCTTTGCCTTCACATCTCCTCCCGTTCTGATCTCTTCTTTCTTCCTTGTCTGCTCTCCAAGTGAAAGTTTCTAGAACAGCAGATTCATTTCTTTCAGTATAGCTTCTCCGCAAATAGGGTGGCTCCAGACCTGAGAAAGTGTGCAATATAAAAGAAGGCTCCCTGCCGTCTAATGTCTCAAAAGTCAGTTTATTAGGGAAGGTCACATATTGTGGCCGATTAATCCAGGACCTGACTCCTCTTACACAACCTCTAGGAGACCTGACCAAATCATCAGTCGCTTGGATGTGGGGTGAAGAACAAGAGAGGTCATTCCAAGCCAACAAGGATGCCCTCTCAGCTGATAAGCTGATACTGCCCAGGCCTAATGTCACCCACTGCAACAGACCATTATAGAGGCAGATGCCAGTCCAAAAGGATTGGGAGCTGACCTGACACAACAAGTGTGGAAACTAGGCACCTGTGGCACATGCATGCTGGTCACTGGCCCCCAACAGAACAGTGATACCCGCAACTAGAAATAGAAATGATCATGATACACTAGGGGTGCCAGCATTTACATCTATATGTCCATGGACACCCCTTCATGGTCACAACGGACCACAAACCCCGATTCCTTTGTTTCAAGGCACAGCATCAAAACCACTTCCTTGCATCGAAAAATGTATGCTACAATTGCAGGAATACGACTGTCAAGTAGAATATCGTCCTGGAACCAGAAATTTCACGGACTACGTCTTGTGTCATCCTTGGATGGCCACATAAGAAGAGGAAGTTGAGGCTGATGAAACAGAGGAGTATGTGCAATATGTCACAGACAGATCTCGCCAACTGCCAATATCTTTAGACAAGATATGCCTAGCTACTACCAATGAAAAATCGTTACAGCTAGCCTTGAAGGCTCTCTGATCAGGTCAATGGCACAAGCTCAACGGTCTCATAGCACAATGCATTCTTGACTCTCTGCATTAAGTACTGTATGGGGAACATGGCGGCCGCGTAACGCCGAGGTCGCAAGCTCTCTCCCGGCCGGCGTTCGACTCAGCATGACGCCGAAACGCCGTGCCTGGACGCCGAAAGCTCAATGAGCCTCGCGCCACGCCCCCTCCCCTCGGGTGAATCAGGGTGAAACAAGGGGCCGCATTTCTCTACGGAGACGCCAAGGATCGGCGCTCCATTTACAGGGTTTTTGTTGGAGGCTGCCTCATCTTTGAATCAAGGGAGACGTTCATTATTTTATAGCTGCTTCTGGGGGCCACGATTGACAGCAGCTCTCTGCATTCATAGGAGGGACCTGGAGGAAGACATCAAAGCTTTTAAGGATCACAGCAAGTATTCCTCTATTTTTTGGGGAGGCTCTGTTCATATGACGTAAGCTAAATTAAGAATATGGGCGTCTTCTAGGGGCCCCCCACTGTTGCAAAGCCAGAAAGCTCTTCTTAGTGTTGGGAAAGGTGAGGAGGCCCTTCAGAAAAGTGGTCCTAACTGTTTGCAAATTTCTAGCAAGGGGAATGAAGGGGGGTCTGGAAGTAAGAGGGCGCAAGTGAAGGGGATTGGAAAATCTAATAAAGGGAGTTTGTCTGTACCCCCTTTGTCTGGTTTGGAGCCTAGAAAGAGGCACAGCAATAGGTCTAGCAAAATCAGTAAGGCATTGTGCATTCAAGGTTTACTTTCTGAGAAAGAAAAATTGGTCTCTCCCCTTGCACCTTTCTTGAGGAATATTTCACACTGTCCAGTGATGCAGCCACAACAGTCCTTAGAGGGCTCCCTCCTCTCTAGGTCTCCCTCAGCCTCCTCCCTTGGGTACAGGAGGCAGGCGGGCGAGAATGGGTCAGCGCAAATTCAATCTGTGGTGTGTGGCGGGGCGCAGGGCCCCTTGGATATGAAGGCTCTAGAGTCGGGTTCACCTGCACATAATTCTGCGGTACAGAACCTCTTGATCTCCTTATCTGAGGAGATCATGGGCAAATTTGAGGTATCTGAGTATAACCAAGGGAAAATCAGAGAGTCCTGCGCTGCTCTGGAGACTAAACTTAATGCCTTGACGGAGAGGATAAGTAACTTGGAAATGGTGGTGTCAGAGCAGGAAGCCCGTGTACTGTCCAAAGCCCAGGGCATTTCCCGGTTGTCACGCGATGGCAAGATGGTCCTGGAAAAGCTAGAGTCCTTGGAGAATAACCTACGAAGGAACAACATTAGAATCTTGAAGGTACCTGAGGGGCTGGAAGGAGAGGATATCAAGGCCTTAGTACTAACTCTGCTTGAGAAATCTTTCCCCACAATGGATCAGACAAAGTTGAGAGAAGATATACAAAGGGTTAATCGGGATCCCTTTAGGAGGAAGCCTGATAGGAAGACCCCAAGGAAGGTTCTGGTTAATTTTGGCACTTACTCTGTAAAAGAAAGAATTTTGTCTGATGCTCTCAAGGTGGGTAGTTTCTCAATGGGTGACTGGTCATTTCGGATTTGTTCTGACCTATCTAAAACAACTTTAGATAGGCAATGGGAATTGGGGAAGTACATGCAAGATCTTAGGCCCCTTGGCGCTACAGTTCAGATGAGGTTCCCGGCTTTTTTGAAGCTTATGTGGAATAATACTATGTATAATATCAGGGAACCCGTGGAAGTCCAGGCACTAATTGAGAAAATGAAAAACTAAGGTTGATGTTTTTTTTTTTCTTGGGTAAAAGCCAGCCGTCTCGAGCTCACATGGGCGGTAATAGTCGCCCTTGAAAGACGAGGGAGGGTTCCCATGGGTGGAGGAGGCATTGGGTGTGTTTGGGGTACAAGTCAGAAGGTTTTTTGTTTTGTTTTTCACATAGGGTGGGAGGTGGGGGTGAGGTGGGGGAATTGTGGGGGGGGGAGAAGTTATGTTGTGCTTGAAAATGTCCTCAGTAGTATGCTATGGGTCTGTACGAGGGGCCTTGACTTTTTGTCGAGTTTTTGGTTTTCTGGTGATAACTTTTTTATTACTGTCAATGGTTAAGCAGACAGGGGCAACTTTGAAGTTTCTATCATGGAATGTAAACGGCTTACGGGTTCCGGGGAGGAGGAGGAGAATTTTTGAGTTTTTAAAAAGGGCAGATGAGGAAGTAATTATCTTACAAGAAACCCATTTGTTAGAGACCCAATGGAAGGTATATCTTAAATACTTGAATTGGTTGGGTTATAGTGCGTGCACTAATCAATCATGCGCGATCAAGGGGGTGGCAATTCTGATAAAGAAGTCAGTAGGAGTGAAGGTTGCCAATTTTAAGAAAGATCCTAGGGGGAGATGGCTGATTTTGGAAGCCACCTTACACGGCACCTGGTTTACGATTGTTGGGTATTATGGTCCCAATGTTGATGATCCTTCACTCTTTCAAGACCTTTTTTCACATCTATTGGTTGTTAAATATCCGATCATAATTGGTGGAGATTTTAACATTTTATTGAATCCTTTAGATAAGTCCACACCAAGACCAACGGTCAATCTACCTAGAACCCGGTCTAGGATAAAACAAGGAATGTTAGATCTTGGTTTAATTGATATTTGGCATCAGAAGGGTGGGAGGGGGGGTTTAGGTATACATTGAATAATAATAAGTATGGTCATTATTCAAGGATAGATTTCTTTTTAATTCAACATCAGTTGAGAGACATGGTAATATCGGTTTGTCATGCCCCGGCACATCTTTCAGACCATTCAGCAGTATTAATGCAAGTCTCTCTTAATAATCAAGTTTCTATTCCCAGGTGGACAGTAAATCGTTCTCTGTTTTTGGATGAGCTATTGGTGGACGGGTTGAGGAAAGATACTAATGAATTCTTTAAGTTGAATTACGGAGCCACCACATTGCTGACACTGTGGGACGCATATAAAGCATTTATTAGAGGCAGGCTTGCGGGGCTGGCTGCTTGCAGATATAGAGCCGAGAGAGACCAGTTAAAACACCTTGAGCTCAAGGTGGCTTCCTTGCAGGAAGTGTCCTCAAGGGCGGAGGAAAAACAGAGGGGGTTCTTTAATGCTCAGTTAGAATTAGCTAGGTCGGAGCTGGGTTTATTCTTAGAGGGGAAAGCGAGAAGGGCATGGGAATGTAGTAGCTTTGCCCACTATGAATATGGGGAAGGCTGCGGAAAGCATTTGGCATAGAAAACTAGATCAGACCGCTCTAAGAATGTAATTTCACTTGTCAAGTCAGACATCACGGGAGCTGAATGCATAACTAATCCCGAAATAGAGGAGGCTTTTGTGGGTTTTTTAAAGAATTTGTATACAGAAGATCAGTACTCTGCTACAACGTTTGAAACGTCTGTAAAGGGGTATCTGGAAGCGCTTTATCTCCCCCAGTTAATAGCATCAAATCAGAACCAACTTGTGAGAGAAATAGACCCTGGGGAGGTGAAGGTAGCGATTTTGAACTTAAAGAAGGGGAAGGCTCCGGGTCCAGATGGTCTGCCTAACGAATTATATGGCAATCTTTGCGAGGAGTTGGTTACTATTCTGACAGAATTGTTTAATTTCCTTTTACAGGAGGGGGTGGATATGCCCAGGTCTTGGAGTGAGGCAGTTATAAGCCTCCTTTTGAAACCAGGGAAGGATCCGGCCCTCTGTAGCTCATATAGGCCAATTTCTCTGTTGAATTCAGATTATAAGCTTTACACACATATATTGGCTAACAGGCTTTAGAGTGTGATTTGTGATTTGATTCATGGGGACCAGAAAGGGTTTGTCAGAGGTAGATACTTGCATGAATTGACTCATGATTTATTGGGGACCGTGGATCTGGCGATCACCGAAAAAATTCCCTTATCAGTCTTTGATACAGCCAAAGCTTTTGATTGTGTAAATTGGCGTTTTCTACAACGTGTAATGGAAGTCTTTGAGATGGGCCCGAAATGTATAAAGGCAATTCAGGTTATTTACAAAGATCCATCAGCTCGTGATTAACGATAAGTTATCTTCCAGATTTAGTATTCAGAGAGGGACGCGGCAAGGGTGTCTATTATCTCCTCTTCTTTTTAATTTAAACATCGAACCTTTAGCAGCCAAAATTAGGGCGGATAGAGCGATCCCTCCTTTTCAATGTAGGGGCTGGGAGAAGAAGGTTGCTCTATATGCTGACGATCTTATGATATATACGGGCGACTTGACGCAGGTTTTTTCCAGAATTCTATTATGTTTGAAGGAATATGGAGATGTTTCGGGCTATTCCGTTAATCCAGAGAAAACTGAGATTATGTGTTGGAATACTACCTTTGATAGTCCGCTGATCAAGCAACAGATCAGATATCTGGGTATTCAAGTTATTTCCAATCTCAATAAATTGGCTAGGGTCAATTTTGATAAACTCGGCAAAGAGACTCGTAACTTACTGAAGACCTGGGCCAGGCTCCCTCTGTCTTTTATATGTAGAGTAAATATCCTTAAAATGATTATTCTCCCTAAATTTACATTCCTGTTTAATACGATCCCCTTGGAATTTAAGAAGAGATGGTTTCAGAAGATGTAAGCTGACTTAACTTCGTTTGTTTGGTCCTCAAAAGGTGTTAGGATTGCCTGGCAAAAATTATGTAGACCCAAGGGGAAGGGGGGGATTGCAGCTCCTGATTTTTATAAATATTATTTAGCTTTTCATTTGAAAAATGTTAGGATCTTACTACGGGACAGGTCTGAATATACGTTATTTTGGGGCGCAGTGACTCAGGAGTTTTCGGCGGCTGGCAGTCGATTTTTATACAAGTTCGGTCACCCAAAATTTTTCTAAAGGATCCGATTGAAGCTTCTTGAAGATGCTGCTAGAGTATGGTGGTTGGTAAGCCAAATGTTTCACATTAACTACTATAGTCCCAGGGCTCCGGTCTGGGATTACTGGCACTCCTGAGTTTCTTCTAGACAAACTGGCTTTGGTATTAAAGGGGGTGACGAAGTGGGGACAACTCTTGAAGGATGCGAAGCCAGTGCCCTGGTCAGAATTGGAGGAATTAACAGATCACAAGCTTTCAAGGTTCAAGTATTTACAGCTAGCAAGTTGGGCGGCATCTCTTCAGGAGAAAGGGGGAGTGTATAATCCTTGGGAAGATAAATTATCCTTGATCTTTGTACATAAAGAAGTTTCTGTTTGGTATCAGGCATTGCTTGATGCACCAGACTCAGTGGTTTTGTCTCTCGAGAAGAAATGGGGAGAGGTTTTTCCAAATTTGGATTTAGCGCATATTTGGGAAAGGTCAAGCTCTTTGCTATGATCGGTAACTAGATCAGCCGCCTTGAAAAAAAATCTGTTCACCATGCATAGGGTTTATTGGTCTCCTCAGAGGCTGTCCACGGTGGGGAAGTCAGAAAAAAAGTGTCCGCGATGTGGGGAGCCTAATGCAAATGATGTACACATGTTTTGGAACTGCCCAAATGTAGGTCTTTTTTGGTCGGGGATTGTAGGAGGCTTGTAGTGAGTACCAAGGGGTACTTGCACCTTGCACCAGGCCCAGTTATCCCTTATTAGTGTATAGGGTGTATAGCAGCTTAGGCTGATAGATAATGGTAGCTTAGCAGAGCAGCTTAGGCTGAACTAGGAGACGTGTGAAGCTACTACAGTACCACTTAGTGTCATATGCACAATATCATAAGAAAACACAATACACAGTTATACTAAAAATAAAGGTACTTTATTTTTATGACAATATGCCAAAGTATCTTAGAGTGTACCCTCAGTGAGAGGATAGGAAATATACACAAGATATATATACACAATAGCAAAAATATGCAGTATAGTCTTAGAAAACAGTGCAAACAATGTATAGTTACAATAGGATGCAATGGGGAAACATAGGGATAGGGGCAACACAAACCATATACTCCAAAAGTGGAATGCGAACCACGAATGGACCCCAAACCTATGTGACCTTGTAGAGGGTCGCTGGGACTATTAGAAAATAGTGAGAGTTAGAAAAATAACCCTCCCCAAGACCCTGAAAAGTGAGTGCAAAGTGCACTAAAGTTCCCCTAAGGACAAAGAAGTCGTGTTAGAGGAATAATGCAGGAAAGACACAAACCAGCAATGCAACAACTGTGGATTTCCAATCTAGGGTACCTGTGGAACAAGGGGACCAAGTCCAAAAGTCACAAGCAAGTCGGAGATGGGCAGATGCCCAGGAAATGCCAGCTGCGGGTGCAAAGAAGCTTCGACTGGACAGAAGAAGCTGAGGTTTCTGCAGGAACGAAAAGGGCTAGAGACTTCCCCTTTGGTGGACGGATCCCTCTCGCCTTGGAGAGTTGTGCAGAAGTGTTTTCCCACCGGAAGGACGCCAACAAGCCTTGCTAGTTGCAAATCGTGCGTTTGGCGTTTTTGGACGCTGCTGGGGCCCAGGAGGGACCAGGAGGTCGCAAATTGGACCTGAAGAGAGAGGGGACGTCGAGCAAGACAAAGAGCCCTCACTGAAGCAGGTAGCACCCGGAGAAGTGCCAGAAACAGGCACTACAAGGATGCGTGAAACGGTGCTCGCCGAAGTTGCACAAAGGAGTCCCACGTCGCCGGAGACCAACTTAGAAAGTCGTGCAATGCAGGTTAGAGTGCCGTGGACCCAGGCTTGGCTGTGCACAAAGGATTTCCGCCGGAAGTGCACAGGGGCCGGAGTAGCTGCAAAGTCGCGGTTCCCAGCAATGCAGCCCAGCGAGGTGAGGCAAGGACTTACCTCCACCAAACTTGGGCTGAAGAGTCACTGGACTGTGGGGGTCACTTGGACAGAGTCGCTGGATTCGAGGGACCTCGCTCGTCGTGCTGAGAGGAGACCCAAGGGACCGGTAATGCAGCTTTTTGGTGCCTGCGGTTGCAGGGGGAAGATTCCGTCGACCCACAGGAGATTTCTTCGGAGCTTCTGGTGCAGAGAGGAGGCAGGCTACCCCCACAGCATGCACAAGCAGGAAAACAGTCGAGAAGGCGGCAGGATCAGCGTTACAGAGTTGCAGTAGTCATCTTTGCTACTATGTTGCAGGTTTGCAGGCTTCCAGCGCGGTCAGCGGTCGTTTCCTTATCAGAAGGTGAAGAGAGAGATGCAGAGGAACTCGGATGAGCTCTTGCATTCGTTATCTAAAGTTTCCCCAGAGACAGAGACCCTAAATAGCCAGAAAAGAGGGTTTGGCTACTTAGGAGAGAGGATAGGCTACTAACACCTGAAGGAGCCTATCAGCAGGAGTCTCTGACGTCACCTGGTGGCACTGGCCACTCAGAGCAGTCCAGTGTGCCAGCAGCACCTCTGTTTCCAAGATGGCAGAGGTCTGGAGCACACTGGAGGAGCTCTGGACACCTCCCAGGGGAGGTGCAGGTCAGGGGAGTGGTCACTCCCCTTTCCTTTGTCCAGTTTCGCGCCAGAGCAGGGGCTAAGGGGTCCCTGAACCGGTGTAGACTGGCTTATGCAGAATTGGGCACCTCTGTGCCCAACAAAGCATTTCCAGAGGCTGGGGGAGGCTACTCCTCCCCTGCCTTCACACCATTTTCCAAAGGGAGAGGGTGTCACACCCTCTCTCAGAGGAAGTTCTTTGTTCTGCCATCCTGGGCCAGGCCTGGCTGGACCCCAGGAGGGCAGATGCCTGTCTGAGGGGTTGGCAGCAGCAGCAGCTGCAGTGAAACCCCAGGAAGGGCAGTACCAGGGTCTGTGCTACAGACCACTGGGATCATGGGATTGTGCCAACTATGCCAGGATGGCATAGAGGGGGCAATTCCATGATCATAGACATGTTACATGGCCATATTCGGAGTTACCATTGTGAAGCTACATATAGGTAGTGACCTATATGTAGTGCACGCGTGTAATGGTGTCCCCGCACTCACAAAGTTCAGGGAATTGGCTCTGAACAATGTGGGGGCACCTTGGCTAGTGCCAGGGTGCCCTCACACTAAGTAACTTTGCACCTAACCTTTACCAGGTAAAGGTTAGACATATAGGTGACTTATAAGTTACTTAAGTGCAGTGTAAAATGGCTGTGAAATAACGTGGATGTTATTTCACTCAGGCTGCAGTGGCAGGCCTGTGTAAGAATTGTCAGAGCTCCCTATGGGTGGCAAAATAAATGCTGCAGCCCATAGGGATCTCCTGGAACCCCAATACCCTGGGTACCTCAGTACCATATACTAGGGAATTATAAGGGTGTTCCAGTAAGCCAATGTAAATTGGTAAAATTGGTCACTAGCCTGTTAGTGACAATTTGAAAGTAATGAGAGAGCATAACCACTGAGGTTCTGGTTAGCAGAGCCTCAGTGAGACAGTTAGGCACTACACAGGGAACATATACATGCACACCTATGAGCACTGGGGCCCTGTGTGACAGGGTCCCAGTGACACATACATATAGGCCACAAACCTATGAGCACTGGGGTCCTGACCAGCAGGATCCCAGTGACACATAACAACCATACTGAAAACATAGGCCCTCATTCTGACCCTGGCGGTTCTCTACCGCCAGGGCCAACGGGGGCGGGAGCACCGCCGACAGGCCGGCGGTGCTCCCTTGGTCATTCTGACCGCGGCGCTTTGGCCGCGGTCAGAACGGGAAAACCGGCGGTCTTCCGCCGGTTTTCCACTGACCTTAGAATCCTCCAAGGCGGCGCAGCTCGCTGCGCCGCCGAGGGGATTCTGACCCCCCCCTACCGCCATCCTGTTCATGGAGGGAAAGCCGCCATGAACAGGATGGCGGTAGGGGGGGTCGCGGGGCCCCTGGGGGCCCCTGCCGTGCCCATGCCAATGGCATGGGCACGGCAGGGGCCCCCATAAGAGGGCCCCGCAAAGTATTTCAGTGTCTGCCTTGCAGACACTGAAATACGCGACGGGTGCCACTGCACCCGTCGCACCTTCCCACTCCGCCGGCTCGATTACGAGCCGGCATCCTCGTGGGAAGGGAGTTTTTCCCTGGGCTGGCGGGCGGTCTTTTGGAGACCGCCCGCCAGCCCAGGGAAAAACTCATAATACCCTCCGCGGTCTTCAGACCGCGGAGCGGTATAATGGAGGGCGGGATCCTGGCGGGCGGCCTCCGCCGCCCGCCAGGGTCATAATGAGGCCCATAGTGTTTTCACTATGAGCACTGAGGCCTGGCTATCAGGATCCCAGTGAGACAGTGAAAACAGTGACAAACACCCTGACATACACTCACAACCAGGCCAAAAGTGGGGGTAACAAGGCTAGAAAGAGGCTACCTTCTCACACAACCCCTCCCCCAAACGAAGGACAATAAGGCTAACCTTGGCCAGTTGAGACTTTATTGTCTAAGTGGTGATAAGTAGAGAGTAGCTCTGCAATAGACTGGTTACTCCCTTTATCATCCACTATATGGTTACTTCCCTGTGGGGATGTAAACCACCCTGTTTGAAGTTTTTTAGCTAAGCAACAATGTGAAGATGTATTTTCAGAGTTTCTATCAGTAAGTTTTAGTTTAGAGCAGTGGGAATTGTCCACTGAACCTATTTGTAGTGATGGAAATGCCAGACAGGGATGCTGTCTCAGAAAAGCCATAGCTGGGCAAAAACTTTGTCCATCTGGCTGGAAGAGAGAACAGGGATGCTGTTTCTCTTGAGTTGGAGCAGGGCAGGGATGCTGTCCTATGAGCTCCACACTAGGGCAGGGATGCTGTCCTAAGTGTTGTGAGGTAGTGCAGGGTTTCTGCACTAAAGTTTCTCTGGGAGGGTTGGAGGGATGCTCCATGTTAACTAAAATGGTGCTGTTTTTCTCACCAATGTTAGTTATCCCACAGAGAGGTACTTCCACCTCAGGGAGTCCAGCTTTGCCAGCTGATGATTCCCTTGGAACAGGTGCCACCCTAGGAGAGGTTTCTCCCACCACAGGAATAGTATCCTGAATGGTAGGGTGGTTAGGGGATACTGTGATACCCTTTTTACCTGTTGATGGAGAGGGATCCTGAGTTTTCAGGCCTTCTCTCCTTTGCTTTTTCATTTCACGGGGCAGTGGACCACAACAACACCAGATGGAACAAGCCTGCCAATTGCCAGGCAAGGGTCCCCTTGTTATGGACAGTGCTGTATTTCCAGGCTGAAACAGCAGGATCACCGTCAGGAGGGAGGGCCCCCAGAAGCTTCCAGGAGTAGGTCCAGAAGGGCAAAGATGAAGCAGGCCTCCCCACCCACAGCCAGAGGCCAACAAGAGATACAACAGGGCGGGGACCCCCACAGCAAGTCAACCAGCAACACAAAAGCGAGGACTGTAGAGGAGGGCCTGTAGACAAGTCAAGAGGAGACCATGGGGCGAGTGTACCTGCGGTGGACAGCTGCTGAGCAGTCCAAGATGGGGTCCAGCACCAACGTCTGGTCACTGGATCCCTGGCAAACTGTCCAGGTGCAAGGGAGCCAGAAGGGGAAGGCCCCGGAGCATACAGTCACAAGATCAGCTGCCCAGCTGCCTGCAGCGCAAGGCCCAAATACATGTCTTCTCTACACATAGGGCCAGATGTAGCAAGGCTTTTGCGCCTTGCAAACGGCGAAAAATGCCGTTTGCGAGGCGCAAAAGCCTCTACGTGATGCAGAAATGCATTTTGTGAGTCGGCACCGACTCGCAAAATGCGTTTCCGACTCGCAAATAGGAAGGGGTGTTCCCTTCCTATTTGCGACTCGCAACGCGATGCAAGTTGATTTGCGAACGCAAAAGCGGTCGCAAATGAACTCGCAGTTACCATCCACTTGAAGTGGATGGTAACTCATTCGCAAACGTGTGAATGTACACAAAAATATTTTTTCAGAGCAGGCAGTGGTCCTATGGACCACTGCCTGCTCTGAAAAAATCAGAAACAAAAGGTTTCGGTATTTTTTTCCAAGTGCAGCTCGTTTTCCTTTAAGGAAAACAGGCTGCAGATGGAAAAAAAAAACTGCTTTATTAAAAAGCAGTCACGGACATGGTGGTCTGCTGTCTCCAGCAGGCCACCATCCCCGTGAGTGCCCAGACTCGCAATGGGTTTGCAAACTGCGACCCACCTCATTAATATTAATGAGGTGGGTCTTTGCGACCCCATTGCGAGTCGCAGAAGGTGTCTGAGACACCTTTCTGCATGGCAAATTGCGAGTTGCAATTTGCGAGTTGCTCGGACTCGCAAATTGCAAGTCGCAATTTGCTTTGTTCCTACATCTGGCCCTAATTTCCTTCCACATGGCAGGTAGGCTCAGGGCAGCACCAGGCATTGAGGGTCACACGTCTGCTCCTGGCCCGAAGCCGATGTGTCTCCAGTGGGCGTGACATTGTGATGAACCGTGGGGGCCCTAGACCCCTGAGCATCCCACCAGCCACAAACCCTGAAGCATGAGGGAGGACCTAAATACTGCCTATGTTGCTACTCACTGAGCAGCGATCTGCCCTGCGGGTCCCGGGGACGCGATGCCTTCTTCACAGGCCAATCTAGGTCTCAGGTGTAGCGAGCCACCCGGCCACTACTAAAAAATGTTTCTTACACTCATCCAGAGGGCTGGGCCGCCAGAAGGACTAAATAAACATGCCTGCACCACTTGAGGGCAGTGCATGTTACAACTACGTTTGTGTCCAAGAGTCTGATGTGTTGTGTGCCTGGCGCAGCCTCTGCTAGGCCTGTGTGTGTGTGTGTGTGTGTGTGTGTGAGGACCAGAGTGTACATCAGGGTCCCCAGCATCTCGAGCAGAGCCCCCGGTAGCAGTGCTGCTCCTTCACAACAATACGGGCATCACCCCAATTCCAGATGGGCCCCCTCAACACAAATTTCCTCGGCCAGGGCAGGAGACCTCTGCGTGGGATTTGCTGCAGCCAACCACATTTGCTTAGCTGGTGGCTCCTTCCGCCGACACACTGCACCCATGCCTAGCTCTAGCACTGGGCTCCTCCACCTCACCAGGCCTGGCCACCATGTTTAAGGTTGAAATCTTTTTTATTTAATTTATGTAGAATATAGAACAATAGGAGACACTCTCCTACATCCACGAGCCGGTGAGGAACAGGAGAGAGAAAGGTAAAGGATATAGGACCTCATTATGACATTGGCAGTAAATCCCACTTACCGCCACGCTGACGGCAGCCAACATACAGCTGCCGCGGCGGATATACGTTCACCATATTATGACACAGACCCACCAACCCATCACTATTCAGCCACTGACACAAGTCCGCCACACTAAAGGTTAGTGATAAACTGGCGGTATCCAAACCCACATCGTTACGCCAACAGAACAACACCAACCACATTATGACCCACGAATCACCACGGCGGACATTCAATGGGGGTAAACTATTGGCGGTACATACCGACGCACTCAAAATTCACACACACATACAAAACAACACCACATTGGACTATTCAAACAACACACACCTGACACCCATACACACACCACACCCACACACCCACACCACTATAAAACACACACCCACATTACCCACAACCCTTTACGAATACATACCATTGGCATGAGACAGACACCATGACTACAGACAAGACCAGAGCCACACACCACCATCACCTATACACCACCCACGCACACCACATCACACACCCCAACACATCACCTTACACATTTTCACTCACACAATTCACACAACACCCATGGCACCACAAAGACACCCCAGATTCTCGGAGGAGGAGCTAAGGGTCATCGTGGAGAAAATCATCAGGGTAGAGCCACAGCTATTTGAAGCACAGGTGCCGCAGATATCCATTGCAAGGAAGATGGAGTTATGGCGGAGGATCGTGGACAGGGTCAACTCCATGGGACAGCATCCAAGAACGACAGGAAGAGGTGGAACGACCTACGGGGGAAGGTATGTTCCATAGCAGCAAGACACCAACTTGCTGTACAGAGAACCGGCGGTGGACCCCCACCTTCTCCCCCACAACTAACAATATGGGAGGAGCAAGTCTGGGCAATCATGCATCCTGAGGGCCTGGCCGGAGTAGCAAGTGGACTGGACTCTAGTAAGTCAACACTTTACTACTATCACCCCTCTACCTGCATGCCATCACATACCCCCACCCACACCCTCACTCCCATCACTCCACCACCTCCCACACACCCCACCATCACATCTCACTCACCCCAATGCCAAGCCCTACATGCCATACCAATGCATGGACACCACTCACAGACCTAAAGCATGCACAATAGAGAGAATCAGGTAGCCCACCACATACCAACTTACACAAGTGAAAGCTGCCAGGGCAAATACAACCAAACAGGGCAACCCACTGATGCACAATATGTGACACACAGAAACAATAACACTGCATTTACATTCCCACAGGTACTCCAGCCAATGTCAGCGGTGAAGAGGTGCCAGCACTATATCCAATCCACCCACAGTGATGACGGCAACTCTGGTCGCCTGGATCTGGATGACCAACCTGGCCCATCAGGGACCTCTGAACAGTCGGTTACCCAGCCACAGTCACACACCACCACAGAGCCACCCCATCAGTAAGCACCACCACAGCACCCACCCACCGTACCCATACCTCTGTCCCCAAGACACGTCAATCAGCAGTGTGCCCACCTCTACAGTAACCCCAGGCTACACCCCACACCCAAGACAATCAGGGCCCTGGGGTCAGGTCCAGGGGACAGAGGCACAGGACAACAGGGACACTGGGAGGAGTGCTGTGTACCAGAGGGCGGACAGGCCCAGGGAACCGACTCTCCAGGAGGCACTCACCAATATCCTGGGAGCATACTAACATTCCCAGACACGCTGGGCCAGACCAACATGCAGGAGAACAGGCGGCTGCATGAGGGACAGCACCAGGGAACCAGGGAGGGCTTGCAGGCCATTAACACCACCCTGGTCTCCATTGCAGGGGCGCTGGCAGACATGCCTTCCACCTCCGCTGCGGCTAGTGGACAGGAGGCCCCGCCACAGGACTAACAGGCCACCACTACCCCTCCCCCTGCAGAAGGAGAACCACCCTGCAAATGTTCCCTGAGATCCAGGCAGAAGCCAGCGACTATTACCAAGAGCCCCACCAGGAAATGAGACTCCTGTTTGTCACCCTTGTGTCCCACTCTGTCACCCTGTCCACCTTAAACTGCCATTGCTCCCCTTCCTATGTCCCCTTGGACAATGCACCTGTACTACCAATAGGCTGGAACAATACCCTGGATGTTCTTCCATCATCACCCCATCCCAATGCACTTGCCCCTCTACTTCTAATTCTAGAGTAGAGTATGCAAGGTGCTCCTACCACAACATCAGCGGCAGCAGCGGCAGCGAGGCAGCAAGGACGGGGTCAGGGGCACGAGGGCAGAATGGAGGGTCCGCCCGGCGTGAGGAGTCTTGCCTGGCCATAAGGCAGGTCAGGGGTCACTCATCACGTCGCGCAGCGGCTGCCATTACGAAGGGGAGGTGGAAGGGAGGAGCAGCTGGGAGGAGAGAGGGGGTGGACCAATGAGAGTGCGAGGGGTGCGGGGATGCAGGGGACGCAGCGGCAAGGACGAAGAACTGGCAAGAGCCGGAAGGGAAAATAAGGCAGCAGGAACAGCAGCTGAAACGAAAATGGGGCACAAAAAGGCCACAATACAAAAACAATCACAATTCTAAACGAATTTTGATATGTAAAAAATGAAACACAGAGCAAGAGCAGAGTATGCAAGGTGCTCCTACCACAACATCAGTGCCAGGAAGGGAAAGGAGCCTGCCCCAAGTGCTGCCAGGAAGGGCAAGGGGCCTGCACCAGCAGGCAGGAAGAACAAGGGGCCTGGTGCAGGGACTCAGTCAGAGCCCCCACCACCAACCATGGTTGTGCAGCCATCTGAGGCTGCAGGGGATGGGCTGGAGTCTCACCCCACCACCACCAGCAGCACCGCCACCACCAGCAGTGGGCAGCCATCCGAGGCTGCAGGGGATGGGCTGGAGCTTCCACCCCACCAGCAGCAGCAGTATCACCACCAGCAGTGGGCTGCCATCCGAGGCTGTAGGGGATGGGCTGGAGCCTACCCCCACCACCAGCTGCAGCAGCACCACTACCTCCACTGAGCAGCCGTCACAGTCAGTGGACAGTCTGTAGTCCTGCCTCCATGGGCCACTGTGCGGCCTGCCCCCTGCTCATCCTGTGGGAATGACACCCAGCTGAGAGACTGTGACCTTGCACTCCCCCGATCAGAAGCGTAGGGCACGATGCCCCCTCCAGAACCTGTGGGTAAGCCACCCACTCACCCCATCCTCCCCAGGATCAGAAGCACAGGGCACGATGCCCCCTCCACAACCAGTGGGTAAGCCACCCACTCACCCCATCCTTCCCAGGATCAGAAGCACAGGGCACGATGCCCCCTCCAGAACCAGTGGGTAAGCCACCCACTTAAGATACTGTCGCCTTGCACTCCCCAGGACCAAGCACAGGGCATGCTGCCCCCTCCAGAACCAGTGGTGTTGTTCCATCTGCCGGCTGAGGTGCCCCCCCGTTCCCCGTCCCCCTGAGGTGCCTGCCTATCTTCCAACTGATGCCCCTGCAGTGTTATCTCCGTGTTGGTGCAGGTGACAAGTGGGGCCTTGGACTTTGGCCTGTGGCCCACATACATTATGGACTGGGCAGTATCCCTTGAACTGTACATATGTATATACCATTAGATTGATTTTTCGTATTTCTACTGTATTTATATTATTACACTCACTTTTCATCAATTCCTGTAGTCCTTGCATTATTCCTGGGAGGTACAGGGTAATTATGTTTTATTATTGCATCTGATTATGTGTATGATGTTGGGGGGGTGTTGTGCGTGTCACTCTCTTTTTCCTCCCCTCCTCTGCTGTGTGCTAGGCGGCTGTACTCACCGTGGTTGTCTTTGCCGTTGTTGGTGTTCGTGGTGGAGCAGGACGTAGAAGAGCATGGGGAAGATCTGAAGTTCAGGCTCCATGGCGGCGTGGTTGTTCCCTGTGTCTCCCAAGGTGAGTCCTTTCCCTTCTTTGATGTGCTTCCGCCAGGCTTTTGATGTGGTTGGTACCGCCCTGGAAAAGGGGGTGGATTCATGTCTCTTAATATGGTGGACGGAACACTGACTTCTGCCTGGGTGTAGGTGGCTACCGCCCTGGTGGCCGTTGTTTCCGCCCTGGCGGTCGGTGTGGTGAAGTGGCTGTCTATCTGAGTTCGCACAGCCATAGTCATAATTTGGTGGTAGTTACCACCAGCCTGTTGGCGGTATTACTGCCACTTTATCACCGACCGCCAGGGTTGTAATGAGGGCCATAGTGTCCATGCAGTAGAGTTAATATCTAAGTCTTAGCAGTCATTGCTAATGTCATAATAGATATGTAATCAGGGTCCTCCTCTGATGTAGGCAGTGTTAAGGTGAAGTCGGATTTATAGGTGTGAGACGTAGCACCCGTAAGTAGATGGGACATGTGAGTTCTACAAATTCTTGGGAGAGGTATGACAGACATGGCCCCTATGCTTTATCAAATTGGGGGAGTTTTTGTTCAGCTGTAGCTGTTAATTTTTCCATGCTCAAGAGGTCCCATAATTGGTGTAGCCGGTCCAATTGTGTGGGCACATTATCCGTGCCCCATTGTGTTAATAACACCTGCTAGGCTGCACATAGGGCAAGTGTAATGACTCGTCCCTCTATTGGTTTCAGTGGATAATGTAAGACATCTGGTAGGGCTAGTAGGATGTAGCTTGGAAACCCAGGAATCTGTATCTTGTACATCGTGTCAAGGGTATCCAAGACCTCAGTCCAACAATGTTGTAGTTTCGGACATTTCCATAGGAGGTGAAGCAATGTCCCTGATTGTGTGCCGCCCCGCCAACAACAGGCAGTCCTGGCCACCATGTTTAAAGGGCAGCAGTCAAGAATGTCCCCTAGTCTTTGGGGCGATCCGGTGGTCCTCCGCACCGTCAGCTGAACTACTGCCGGGGATCCCCACAGCGCCCAGAAAAGTGGGGTGGAGGATAAAGGAGGAGGCCAAGATGTCAGCAGGTTGCGGTCGGACCTCAGGAGCAGCTTTAACTCGCTGCCACCATCTTGGCTGCTGTGGCCATGCCTCCCTTCCTGTCCCCTTTTAGCAGTAGACAAACAAAAAAATAACGGAACAGGTCTTATACATCTAGCTCATAACAGTAATGCATGTGGACCCTCAAGTAGAACTGTGAGGAGAATACGGACATGCAGGAGTGGTAAATCCCCACACTTTTTTCATATTTCACACTTTACATTACTTACCGGTTGAGTAAAACAAAGAAAGACTGATTTTCTAGGTGCTACAATAAATAAACTTGTAAAACCAGATGTGGTATCACAGAGACATCTAGGCCCTCATTATGAAATTGGCGGTTCAGACCGACATGCCGGCGGTGGCAGAAAAGACCGCCACCGGCATGGCGGTCTGAACTGCCATATTATTAACATAGGGGGGGCCGCCTGTGGCGGCCCTCTGCCACTGCCAAGCTACCGCCGACAGGCAGCCTGACGATGGTGGATTACGTCTTCCGACAGGGCAGCACCGGACATGCAGAAGTGGTAAATCCCAACACATTTTTTATATTTCACACTTTACATTATTTACTGGTTGAGTAAAACAAAGAAAGACTGATTTTCTAGGTGCTACAATAAATAAACTTGTGAAACCAGATGTGGTATCACAGAGACATATAGGCCCTCATTATGAACTTGGCGGTTCAGACCGCATGGGCAGTGCAGGGGCCTCTGCGTAGTGCCCCATCGTGCAGGTCACTGCCCGATGTATGGGCAGTGATCTGCGTGACGGGTGCTACTGCACCCGGAGCACAGCGGCATTGATTGCGGCTCCATGTGGAGCCGTTGGCAATGTCCCAGCCCTGCATTCTGCTGGGCCAGCGGGTTAAATAATGTTTCTGCCTGCCGGCCCAGCAGAATGTTCTTTATGCTGCTGGCAGGGTCTCAGGAGGGCTGGCGGTCTACGGAAAGACCGTCAGCATGAACATGGCGGTGTTTACCGCCATGTTCATAATGACCCCCATAATACCAGATGCAGTAATATTGAAACCATAATACGGCATCTTTAAAATTACTTATCATTCATAAAAGCAGTGGTAGTATCTCAAAAACTGAGCACCAATTTCAGTAGTTGGTATAGGAGCAATAAAAAGGGATTTAGCCCTGTATGCACACTCACTTCGCCATGGATGTAGAGACTATGCACATCCTTGGGCAGAAGATCTCACTATTACTTAATTTTGCAAAGGCAGTTGTTTTACAAAAATGCCAGTGATGGAAATTTCGAAAGTACATGTTTTTTAAAAAGTACATGTGGCTGAGACTATTAAGTAGACTTCAGCCACAATAAAATACCAGATATTCAAAATATCAGGGAATTATAAAAAAATACGTTCCTTGACATTTCCCTTATTTGTGGTTGTTACTTAGCCATTGCCTAGATGTTGCAAAGCATATTGAGGATGGGATATAGTCCCACACTTTGGCTGACAAGAAAGTAAACGAGCACCCTCCCCTCTTAGCTAGGGTAAACCTGGAGATCTTTAACAGTGGAGGATCAGAAGAAAGCCGAGACCCCTCAAGGACAATAATGGGTGCGTCTTTAACTAAGATAACTTCAACCTTTCTTGTAGAATGGTGTATGTGCTGTTACAAGGTTTAAAAAAATATGTTACAAACTGAAAGCCAATGTAACTTTAGAAGATGTTCAGAAATTGACTGGAAGTGGGGAATTTGCAGCAAGTCTGTCTACTGAATTTAGTTGACCTGGGTACTGAAATGGCAAGCCATATCCTCTGTTCAGTGGAAGCTGTTCAGAGAGGCATTCTCTGTCATACCAAGGTGTAAGACAAATTAAACTTGCTGATCTCCACTCACGCCATGGCTACATGTGGTCCAAGCACCTTGTCAGAGGCTTTCACACACCATAGTCTGCATATCAGCTGCATACGCCTGGCATGAGCCCCACCTTGACCAGCTGCCATCCTTAATATAATGCACTCTTCAATACTGGTTCACCTGAGCTCCATTACTCCATTCAAGCTTATTCGACCCAAAGATTCAACAACTGCCTCTTCATTTCAATTTACAGCTCAGCGTCTCAACGCTCCTATGTTGGTTGTTCAACATCATTCAACTAAAACTTCAGTGCTACCTCCTGCTTCTTGGAACCAGCTCATTGTGCACGTGACACTGCATCAGCGGGTGAGACAGTGTGGTTAGAGCAACTGTTGTGAATTGAAACAGTACTTTAAAGACAACTTGAGCTCTAAATTACCTTTGGCTCATTGATGGTCTTCAATTGTTCATGCTTTTTACATGACGTTTAATATCTCCTTGCCCCATTGCCCTAAAATATTTAACTAACTCGGTTTTGGACATTTAAGCCTCTGTTTCGTCAGCTGTTGAATGTACATCACATGCACCTTCTCTAGGTAAAGGCTTGTTGCTCGAGCCAAGCCCTCAAATGTGAGGGAAGGATTCCTTGCAGATTATAGGTTTGTTTTAGGGTTCAGATGGTTTGGGTCTTGTGGGAGCTCAGCCTCAGCTCGCGCAGGCTTTGTATTGCTCACACATAGCGTAACATTAAGGCTCCATTTGGTAGGCAACTGGCAAAGCCCTGTGGACACACCCTTCTGTCACCACATATCATTGATTTAGATATTACCACCCAAGCTACAGACAAACTAGAACACAACATCAAAGTACATTAGAAGTCATTCTTCTGGGATGGGAAACATAGAAACAATGCACAATAGGAATGCCACTAACAACAACAGAAGATAGTGGGCCTGATTACAACTTTGGAGGAGGTGTTAATCTGTCCCAAAAGTGACGGTAAAGTGACGGATATACCACCAGCCGTATTACACGTCCATTATATCCTATGGAACTCATAATACGGCTGGTGGTATATCCGTCACATTTGGGACGGATTAACACCTCCTCCAAAGTTGTAATCAGGCCCAGTATGTTTTAACAAAGATGGAGACTTTTTTTAATTTTTAAATAAAAAATATAACATTTCTTGCCCACACAAGCACTGGGTCTTGTCGGACTTAAAGCACGTACAGCTAACGCCCGAACCAGTGAGGAGGAAGTGATAGCCAGGTTGTGCAGGGTTTATTTTCAGATACATCTATAAAAGCAGCTGATGCACAAGCACTCTCGGATCAATGCACACGATCACCTAAATCGCCAGCATGGAGAGCCTGATCAATAGGATGGGAAAGTGTATGCAATCAGGAGTTTCCACTGGCATTTAGCACAGCCACATTTAAAAAGGGATCAGCACTGGATGTCATAGAACTTCTAAACTTCTAAACTGAGCTTGCTGCCTATAAGGCTATCGGGATGACTGGGTTCAGGGAATCGATACAAGGATATGGAGCTTTAGGTCAGCATGTGTTGATCCACAGTCAATCAATCAATCCATCAGGAATTTGTAAGCGCACTACTGACCCATGAGGGTCTCAAGGCTCTGAGGGAGAGGGGGGAGAAAAAGGGGAGGGAGGTGCTGCTACTGCTCGAACAGCCAGGACTTGAGAAGTTTCCTAAAGGTAAGGAGGTCTTTGGTCTGGCGCAGGTGGGTGGCAAGAGTGTTCCACGTTTTGGAGGCGAGGTGTGAGAATGATCTACAGCCGGTTGTAGTTCTGAGGATGCGTGGGACGGTTGCGAGGGCGAGGTCGGCAGAGCGGAGATGCCAGGTCGGGGTGTAGAAGGAGAGCCATCTGTTGAGGTATTCTAGTCCGGTGTTGTGTAGTGCTTTGTGAGCGTGGGTGAGGAATTTGAAGGTGATTCTCTTGTTGACTGGGAGCCAGTGCAGGTTTCTCAAGTGGTCTGTGATGTGGCAGTGGCAGGGAATGTCCAGGATGAGGCGTGCGGAGGTGTTCTGGATGCGTTGCAACCTATTCGGATGTGGCCATGGTTCCTGCGTAGAGGGCATTGCCGTAGTCCAGTTTGCTGCTTACGAGGGCTTGGGTGACTGTTCTTCTGGTTTTGGTGGGTATCCATTTGTAGATCTTTTGGGGCATGCAGAGGGTTTTGAAGCAGGAGGAGGAGATGGCGTTGACTTGCTGGGTCATGGATAATGAGGAGTCTAAGATGTATCCTAGGTTGTGTGGGTGGTCGGTGGGAGTTGGAGAGGCTCCGAGAGTGGCAGGACACCAGGAGTCATCCCATGCGGAGGGGATGAAGCCGAAGATGAGGACTTCCGTCTTGTCGGAATTGAGTTTGAGGCAGCTGCTCTACAGTCCGTCATCTTTCAGTCCAGAGATGCTCAGGGGACTGGGATAGGTAATCAGTCACCCCTAATGCCCTTGGGTACTTTACCTCTGCACTTGGTGTGAGTATAGTAATACACAGCCTGCTATCATTAAGAGTGTACAGGGACATGGGTTTGTCGCAGACATTACCTCAAGGACGCAGAGATTTTATGAGCTTGAACTATTACCACACAGATGCAGAGCCTTTGTGAGCTTTAGTTATTACCTCAAGGCTGCAGCGCCTAGACTCTGTCACTGCTCCAGATGGGTGCCTAAAAAGATTGGAATAGGCATACTGATCAAATAGCCTTTTGACTGTATGAGTGAAGAAAGGCAGACCACATGAGCTGGATTGCCTAAGAATTGGCAGGGGGAGATATTGGAAAATGTGGATTTTTAGTCTAGCTCCTGGGGAGCTTCTTTCAAATTGGAGTAGTTTTATGCTGTGGGTTTGAGGCTATAGATCATGGGATGAAGCAGACTTCTGAGTCAACAATCTGCAGTGCTCAGAGCCTGACATATAACACTAACCTTCATGATATCTACAAGCCTTCAAGTAAGTACTAGGAGCCAAATTTAGCATTTGGCAATAAGGGTACCAAACCAGAGACTCCTTAAGGTATGGACAAAATTAAAAATTGTCTTGCGCCTCCGCCTTCCATACAGTCCCATGGGAAATTCTGTAAGTTAAACTCTCTCATTTCTTCTCACCTCGCATGCATGTGTTTGCTCAATGGCATCTAGAGGATTTTTGAGGCCCCTGACAAGGCATTATGTGGTTTTGAGTTAGCAGAAAACAGGTAATAAAACTCAAAGATGTTCCAAACAAGGGTCCCCAAAATATATTTTTCCCATGGCATCAAAAATTCTTCAGATAACACTGCACCAAACCGATGGTGTAGCAGATGCTATGCGTCAGCCACAACTGCAGCGGCCATTGCCTACAAGGTAGAACCCACCAAAGTTTAACAAAGGCCCTGCCTCATCACACTGCTGTCACCCTTCTGTCTGCTCCTCCCTCCAACACACCCTGTTAGTCCTGTAAATGTAATGCAGAGGGATACATTTACAGAACCCTTGGTGTGAGTGTTCACTACATTCTGTGCGAGGATGCCATCGTTTTCATGGTGTTCTCCCATAGATACGCTGCGAAGCAGCTGTTAGGCACCGTTTCTGGTAGGGGTACAGTGGTAAAACGGGTGTTTCACGATTAGGGAGTCATCTGCGGATCTGCTTTGGGAACACAACCTTCACCCACTCTCTAAAGGAGCCAAAAGAATGGAAAAGAGAGTGGGTGGTATGCCTTTTCTGATAAGTATCTCGATAGTGCCCTCTCTAAAGACTCAGGGCCTGATTTAGATATTGGCGGACAGGATACTTTGTCACAACTGTGACAGATGTCTGGTCTGCAGAAATCTAAATCCCATTATGTCCTATGGGATTTAGATGTCGTTGGACGGACAGTGGTGGCTGGTGAAAATTTAAATTGGTATGGCGTAAAAACATGCCTGAATTTTAACAGACCAAATTAGTGAAGCGAGGCAACCCAAATCCTGTAAATCAGGGGCGTTGTTGTTATGTTTTCTACTATAAAGTTTATATATAATAGCTAGGTGCTGATGAATGTGATGAGGTAGCAGAGAATGTTGTGGGGCTGGAATGTTGGGACTTGAAATGGAGAGCGTTGACAGATAGCAAGCGTATGTGTCGGCCTTACTGGAGATTTATTTCGAATAAAAGAAGGAATTGATGACTGGTCTACAGTATTTACTTTACAGTTGTCCTACTACAAAATCATTTTTTACATTTTTGGATAAAATGTTACTTTTTGAGCGCACGCACTTAACAATGGCCTGATTTACATCGGGCTGCAAATGGAAGGCTGCGGCCCACCTGTGATCTCAGCATCAGATGCACCTCCTTCCTATGCCCATGCACAGTGTCAGAGTCGGGCAGGCAGGTGGTGTGTGGAGCCTGTGGTGGGGGGCTGCAGGTGCGGGGGCTGCTTCCCTGACACAATGTCACGCGTCACAATTATAAGCGTTCAAGCAAGCCGAGCCAGGTTTGAATGCCAGTTCAGTGATCATGAACACGGCGAGTTAAAAACCTTGGGCAACCTAAAACACTGCAATGCCATAAACATAAATAATCTCGTTTACTCTTGAGCATCCCCAACAAGCCGTATCTAGTTGTAACCACGTTTTATTATTTTGAAGTGGTTGTACTGAATCCCTGTTTACCGTTTTCCATGGAATGCACTGTTGCAATAATATTGGCACATACAGATCACACGATGACACAATCAGGCAGAAATTCAAATGAGCTGCGTGCTCACGCGAGAGCCTGGACAGGCTGGCACAATAAAACAGAAGGTGCAATGGAAGATGGCGCAAATGTGTTTCATGACCTCAGATCACTTGCCGAGTGTGCGATGTGTTTCGGCTAACCCATTTTAGTGCAGCCTGCCGGTTGATCCTCAGCACTAGCATAGCCTCTTACGATAATGCCTGGCAGCTACATATCACCAAACTAGCCAGAGAGGCAGCAAGGCATTCAATGTATGTACCCCAAAGCTGGGTAATCAGTGAAGTTTGAGTAATCTTGATGGCAACATGGTGGAATCAGGGAACTGCTGAATGAGTGTCAAAACAGCTAAAACAGAGCATGCACGGCACTTCATAATAAATTGGTAATAACCATTTTATTCATTTAAATTTTCTGTATGCCGCTGCCAGCAGGCGGGGTGACATTTCTCCACCCTAAAGGAGGAACTGCCCTGTGGATGGGATATCTGTTACTGTTGTGAAGGAATACCCTGTCCGCCAATATCTAAATCAGGCCCTAAGACTTTTTTTAAATTATAGAATTATGGAAAATTCCTTCAAAATTGGCTTAAAATAGACTCGCTGAATGAATTTTGCATTCAAGGACTTGCTCTTACTTTGTTTCTTTTTCTAAATGTAGCCATGTTACGTGCTGCATCTTTCACTGAGACAGAATCAAATTGACTACAAATAAATGAATGCCTCAAATATTGGAGCCTAAAAGGCTCTTTCTGAAGGACACAATATTCAGAATTACATTTGTGATGCAGTTCTCATGTTTATGGATGCTTTTTCTATCATAAATAGATAATTGGCACCACAGTGCTAACCTACACAGGCATCAGGTGACTGGATATTACCAGGGCTATGATAATTGTGCAGCAACAGGGGTGTAGAGAACTCCCAGCTTTAACAGCTACCGGAGGGGTGCAGTTCTTGATGGGCCTCTTCCGTCTGCATTCCGGAAGACAAAGGCTAATAAAAGGTGGATGTTTGGTTGAGTGAGTGAAAGGACAGACGGATGGATAGATATGTCTGTGAAAGGATGGATGGGTGAGTAAAAGGGTGGATGGGCAGATGGATGGATATATGAGTGAAAGTTAGGATGAGAGAAATAATGGATGCTTGAGCGACAGGGTGAATGGATAGATAAGTGAAAGAATGGATAGGTGGATGAATGAAGGGGAAGTTGGTGGATGAAAAGATTAATGTATGGATGAGTGAAAGGGTGAATGATATTGAGAAAGGGTGGATGTGCTGAGTGAAAGAGGTGATAGATGGACAGAATGAAATGGTGGATAGATGGATGAGCAAAAGGATGGATGCTGGGGCGTTGTGAACCCTCAAATTTAGAAGCTACAGCATAGCAGAGTTTTTGATGGACCTCTTCTGTCTATAACTGGACCGACAAAGGTGAGTGACTGGATGGTTGGATCGATGCGTGAGTGAAAGGGTGGATGGATGTGTGAATGAAAGGGTGGACCAGTGAAAGGGAGTGTGGGTGGATGGATTAAAGGATGGATGAGTGAAAGGGTGGATGGATGATGAAAGAAAGGATGGGTGGATGTGTGAAAGGATGGATGGCTGAGTGAAAGGGAGGGTGGATGGATTGATAGATGGGATGAGTGAGAAGGAGGATGGGTGGATGGATGGAGTCAAAGGGAGGGTGGATAAGTGAAAGGATGAATAGATGAGTAATAGGATGGCTGAGACAAAGGATGGATGAGTGAAAGAATGGATAAGTGAAAGGGGGTGGTTGGATGGATGGATGGGTGAAAGAATGGATGGATGATTGAAAGGGAGGGTGAATAAATAAATGGATAAGTGAAAGCGTGGGTGGATGAGTGAGTGGATGGATGGATGAGAGAAAGGGTAAATGGATGGATTATGAGTGGATGGTTGGAAGGAGAAGTGAAAGAATAGATGGTGGAGTGAAAGCATGGATGGATGAGTGAACGGGAGGATGGATGGGTGGGTGGATGGATCGATGAGTGAAAGGGTGGATGGAGCAATTGATGAGTGAAAGGATGGATGGATATGTTTGGATATGGATGGCTGAACTAGCAGAATGAGGGAAGACTGAATGATAGAAAAAAGCATGAATGGTTTACAGAATTTGAAGGTGAAACTGTGGATCCCAGCAGGAGGATGGAAGAATGGAAGGATGAATAGAGAGTGCTTATATGGAAGAGACAAGAGAGTTCTTCTGGGAAGGGGTGTGATGACTTGCTTTGTTCGTTTGGTTCTATAACAGCTTGTTTTGAAGTGGGGGTATTTTAATTTTCTGGCTACTCCCTTGTGCAGCAACAGAGAACTAAATTCAGGAACTAGGTTGTCTACAATATGCGACAAAATACAGTTAAATTATGTTGCAATGGAAAGCAAATTTTGTGACATAGCATGTAAAGGGAACTAATGTGACATATTCTATGGTGTTATTGTGTTGCCAATTTGAAATTTTAACATACAGTGCTGTCGAAAATATATGTGCTTGTGTGGAGACCTCACCTCTTCTGAAATGTGTCCATTATTTACAGATAATGGCATTACTCCTAATAGTACTCCCTCACCTTCCTTAGTAACCAATGAGGCCCCTTGCCTCTCCTGGACCCCTCCCTTCCCAAACATAAAACACCCCACTCCTTCCCCCTCCTGTATGTAAACAAGCCAACCAGAAACTCAGTTGTCCTGTACTGGAAGTGCAGGAGGGAACTGTAAGGAAGGCAAAGGAGTAGGACTAGGAGTAATGTCATTTTCAGTAAGTAATGGATGCATTACCTCCCATCCCTCCCTCGCCTTCCTTAGTAACCAGTGACACACAGCAAGTAGAACAGAAACAGATAACTGAGTTGCAATCATCACACTTTAAGAAAGCTCACAGAACATAAACAGAAAGACCTCTATTCCTTCATAGAGGACAAAACCCTGTGCCCCAACACAATATCTAAACGTTCCAACTCAGCAATCCGATAGTGTCGGACAGAAGTAGAGGGAGCAGACCAAGTTGCAATCCTACAAATCTCCACCACAGAAGTCCCCTGGAATTCACTCACTGTGGCTGCCATACCACGCGAGGAATGCCCCTGAACCACACCCTTCACCTCATATGCCAACAAGTCCAGAGACAGGACCCACCTACCCAAAGTGGCAGTTTAAACCTTCTCCCCTTTCTAAGCAGGACCAAAATTCACCAATCGAGTCCCCCTTTCAGAAGGACTTAACCACCTCCGGGTATCACAGCAAGGTCAGCCGTATATCCAAACAATGCAATCTGCACTCCTCTTCGGAGGAAGGCTCAGGACAAAAAGCAGGGAGGAAAACCTCCTGGCTCACACAGAAAGCTGAATTGACTTTAGGGACGAAGGAGGGAACCAGACCCTGTACAATTCTATCCAGAAAGACCCTGCAGAAAGGGAACTTACAGGATAAAGCCCCCATCTCCCCTAAATGTCTGTCTGAGCTAATGGCCACCAGAAAGCAGGTTTCAAATTGCAGAAAGGGAACTTACAGGATAAAGCCCCCATCTCCCCTAAATGTCTGGCAGAGCTAATGGCCACCAGAAAGCAGGTTTCAAATCTCAAAAGCTTCAAATCAACACCTTCCAGGATCTCAAAAAGAGCCCCAGTCAAGACATCGAACACCAACTGGAGATTCCAACTAGGGAAAGACCAAGCCAGTCTAGGAAACAAGTTCCTCCGACCCTGAAAAAAACTCTGCATCAAGCCACCCTCATCCTTCAAATTCTGACAAGGACCACAAAACGCCTGAATCACTGCCCATTGCACCCATAAGGTGGCCACCAATAAACCCATGCCGGCACCATCCTGCAGAAACTGAATCAACAGAAACAAAGAGGCCACCGTAGGAGCCACCTGTTTCCTCATACACAAAGAAGAAAAGACCTTCCAATGCCTGGTATAAGCATGTAGAGTGGACGATCTCTGAGAGGCTTCCAAAGTCACAGCCAGCTGCTCCAAGACCCTCATATCTGTAGGACCCTTCTGTTCAACCTCCATGCCGTCAAATGCATCCGCCTCAATGACCCGAGCTATAGGCGTGAAAAAAACAGAGGAAATGGGTGCACTGGAAGAATCCACTCAAGCTCACTCTTCAACAATTGCAGACAAGGGAACCAGTTTGCTTGTGGCCAATGAGGAGCAACCAAAATCACTTGAGCCCATTCCCGTCTGACCCGCACCAGGAAAGGCCTGACCAACTGAAAGGGAGGGAAAGCATAAAGAAATCCCCAAAGCCAGGCACAAGTCAATCTGTCCACTGCCCAAGCCAGAGAACACTGACCCCGAGAACAGACCCTCCTGCCTTCATATACCCGGAAACAAACAGATCAACCACTTGAAGGCCCCACCTCTGTGCTAGCAGATCAGACAGAGACGGGTGTAGAGAATCACCCTGCTCAAAAGATCTGCCCTGACATTGTCAACTCCCCGAACGTACAGGGCTTGAAGGGACAGAACCGAAACTTGAGCCCACAAGAAAATGTCCAAAGCAACCAAATTCAGAGACGGGACATGGTCCTCCCTTCCATGTAATGTATGCTTTGGTGACCAGGTTGTCCATTTGCACCAGCACTGCTTTCCCCTTCAGGAGCCCTAGTGCCAGAATGACAGTCTTCAATTCCCTCCAGTTCGAGAAACTCTGAGACTCCTGAAAAGACTAGAACCCCTGAACCTGTTCCGAGCCCAGCCACTCCCCCTACCCGGAGAGACTGGCGTCTGTCATAACAATCACTGGAGCCGGAGAACAGATACACTCTCTCCAACCACCACATCAGGTCCCTGCGCATTGGATCCGCCATAGGAAGATGCTCCTGAAGACTCAGAGACCCAGGAGACCAATGAGAGAGCATCAAGTTGACCAGACAATGCAGATGAAATCTGGCCCAAGGCACTAGAAACACAGCTGATCTCAAATGGCCCTGCACCCTTAACTATTCCAGAGCCCCAGGAGCCTTCTGAATCACTAAAGACAGAACCTGTCCCTGCAGGCTGATCAAATGCCTCTCTGACAAGGTTAACAGCCCTTCCCCAGTCATAAAGCAAGGCCTGATGAACACCAAGTCCAGAGAGGGGTCTAAATCTGACTACACAAGGTTTATAACATATCTCTGCTCCAGCATGACCTTCAACACTCTGGACACATGAATCTGCAATTGGGTCTTGCTTGTGGCCTGCACCAAGAGATCGTCCAAAAAAGGATGCACAAATACCCCTTTGGCATGAGTGATTGCCATCAGAGGGGCTAAAACCTTTGCGAGCACCGGGGAGAGGACTTGAGCCCAAAGGGAAGAGCACAGAACTGGAAATGTTCATCCCCTACCCCTAACCTGAGAAATCTTTGAGAGGGCATTGCCCCATGGACGTGGAGTTAGGCATCCTGCAGATCCATGGATGCCAAAATATCTCCTGGACCAATTAGCAGGATAATTTCCTGAACAGTCAACATCCGGAAATAAACAGTCTTGATCCAAGAATTGACCCACTTGAGATCCAGTACTGGGCGAAACCCTCAGACACTTTCTGAACCAGAAACAAGATTGAATTAGCCCCTTCTCCTCCTTTTGCCACTGGATCCCTGGAGATGACCCCTTTCACCAATAAGTCCTGGATCCCATCTAGAAGACCCACTCATTTACCTTGGAAAGTGGAACCGGCATCAGCCGAACACCAGTATATGGAGGAACCTGGTCGAACTTTATAGTGTAGCCATTTTACACAATGTTCAGACCCACTGGTCCAACACATCCTGCAGCCATACGGTTAGGAAATGCTGCAGCCTCCCTCCAACTGGCAAATCTCCTCAGGCCCCCTTCTGTGCTGGAACAGTACGCTTTAGAGAAGAGTGGGCCTGAAACCTGCTTTTCCTAGAGGAGAAAGATCTAGACTCATACTTAGGGGAGGACTTATAAGGTTGAGGAACCCCCTTCATAAGGCAAAGCAAGCTTCCTCTCCTTAAATGCCTTAGAGATCATGGCCGGCAACTGATCCCCAAGGAGCCCCTGAGCCTCAAATGTAATCCTCATGAGGGCAGCCTTCACCCTAGGGTCCGCCTTCCATTGCCTCAACGACAGGAAATGTCTGGCAGCAATTAAGGCTTCCAAAGCCATACAGGACATGAGTAGAATATCAGAGGAAATATCAGCTACCAACCTCGCCTGCTGTTTCATTAATGCCAATAAGTCCAGCCAGTCTATGAAAGTCTTGCACCAAGGATTGAGCAGAATAGGTATAGAACATACTTGCCCTCAATGCCAAATTCTCTGCAGCAAATGCTTTCATAAGACCAGAGTCCACCTTACGATCAGTAGCATTAGCCGGGGTACAGTCCTCCTGATTGACAGCTGCCTTTCCAATTAAAGTAGTCAGGATCAAATTCAACTGAACAGAGTGTATAAGGACATTCTTTCCTTCCAACAAATACAGTTTCTGTAAGAACCTTGGGACTTGAACCTTAACCACCTCCTTCTGTTCCAGGAAGACCATATCTTTAATGGGACCCTGGAAAGGCATGGCAAAGTGGGAAGGAGCGACATACTGTGGAAGCAAAGTGGTGTCCATCACCAATGATTGAAAAGAAGGAAACCTCAGGATCTCCAGTACATGAACCAGAACATCCCACATTTCCCCCTGTGGACATACTTTCCTTCAGAGGAAGTAGAAGGAGCCTCACAATCCAAATGAGAGGACCCAGAGTCTGCCCCCAATGTGTGAGAATTGAATGACTTCCCGGGCTGTTCTGGTCGAGCCTGAAGAGCCTTTGTCACTACCACTTCAATCATGTTCTGCACCTCTTCCCTGGACATGAGAGGCGTGCTTTCCATTCCCAAACTCTGGGAGTACTGAGACCTCTTCCGAGGCACAGGGACTTCCTCTTCTGCCGAGAAAGAAGTCGTAGACAAGACATGCCTTCTCTTAGCAGTTCTCTTTCCCTCCATGGTACAAAAAAATGCCCCAAAGAACCGTTGTCCACCTTAAATAAGGGACACAACCCTTTCAAAACACCAATGGGGAAATGCCAGCCACACATTTGGTGCCACCAATCACAGACCTCTGAATTCCCCCCAAAATGTAACAAAAAATGGGCATAGAAACCCGTTCCTACTGCACAACACAGGAAGAAATAATCCCAAAGCTACATTCTGCGTCGCTGAGACGTTGAACTGGAAGCACATCCACAGCAGAACTGCCCGACTCCATCACAGCGTCTGCAAGCTGCGCCCTAGAGAGAGCTGTGCTGTCCCATGAGAAAGCCGCCAGGCCAGGAGACCACCACAGAAAGCACCGCACCCCCCGAGATCCAGCACTGAAGACGCCCCGGCTGTGGAGGAGGAAAGAGATAAGTCTACAGGTGAGACAAAAAAGAACAGGAGGGGGAAGGGGACGGGGCGTTTTATGTTTGGGAAGGGAGGGGTCTAGGAGAGGCAAGGGGCCTCATTGGTTACTAAGGAAGGTGAGGGAGGACTGGAGGTAATGCATGTATATATGGTCTTCCACTGAACTACATTGTACTGTGGTTTATGCTGCCCCGTTCTTGGGTGCTGGTGGATGTGTGTGTGTTGTCCTTTAAACTGGTTGATGTACGGATGTTGGATCTGTATTGTTATGTTCATACGGTTGCTTTGCCTATCACAAAAAAACTTAATAAAATGTTTCCCCAAAAAAAGACAATACATGAACTTCTTTAAAAATAAAAATCTAACCACACGTCCCAGAGTAAACCAGTACTAAACAGTAATACACTGAGAAGGAAACACTATTGCAACACATGTCTCTTTTACTATGCACTAAATAGTAATGTATTAAAATGTGTCTTTAGTTTCAGAATAACCCTATGTTCACACTACGGAGAGAAAATAAAACGAAGCATTTGTTTCCATTGAGACCCAGGTCTGTATGGAAAATTACATATTTATTATTTATTAATATCAATAGGAGGCACTTTATACTGAAATGCAGATGTTTGGAAATCTTCTAAACTGTGAGACCTCTCTTGAAATGACTGATGCTTTGAGAACAGAGTCTGTGATGTAAACACAAAACGTAAAATTAAACAAAACGTGTTCATGACCATGAAGCATCTCCTCATCCTGTCCTCGATGTTTGAAGTACATTAAAATGTCTAAGATATTTGTTTCATATTTCACACAAAAACCTTATCCCGAGTCTATCAACAGAGGATCCGGGAAAAAGTATTGCCTTATTAATGCCTAAATAAGCAACAGCTGAAATGAGACCAATTAACTTTTGCAAAGTGTCTTTCAATGTACCCAGTATTTTTAGTAACTTTTTGTAAATATGTGAACTACAGATCCTGAATTATGTGACAACCATAATACATCCATAACTAGATGAAAAATTGGATTGCACAATTCTGTCACTATGGGGGTTATTCTAACTTTGGAGGAGTGTTAATCCGTCCCAAAAGTGACGGTAAAGTGACGGATATACCACCAGCCGTATTACGAGTTCCATAGGATATAATGGACTCGTAATACGGCTGGTGGTAAATCCGTCACTTTTCCGTCACTTTTGGGACGGATTAACACCTCCTCCAAAGTTAGAATAACCCCCTATATGTTGTACCTCCCAGAAGCAAGCATCAAGCTTGAGGCGCATATTGAGTGTGAGTGAGTGACAGTATATGTACACACAAAAACTACTCAGAGACATTTGAACCCTCCCTGGAAGTGAGTCTGTGATGGTGGATTGGGGATATCTCTACAAAGGTGCATGACATTAGTGGGAAGTTACATTTCCACCATAGGCATCATTTGGAAAGAAACACCCCTGGTTCATCTTAACAGAAATGAAGAGAGAAGCCACAAAAATGTCACAGATAAAATCCAATGAATTCAAATTCCAAAAGAACTGTGTAAACAATAAATCACACTTAGGCTCCCCTCAAATCACCACAATAAAATTAGCAAAGCATTAGTGGGCTTTTGTCACTGGGAATGCGACTGAGATCAGCTTTGCAATCCTTACAGGTTTCAAAACTAATATTATAGGAGGTAAGGTGAAGAGGGTAGATATGTCTCTCACCTGTGATTTTAAAGAACATGAGGTGACAAAAGGACCTTCAGGAGCTTTTAGATTATCACTACACTTCCATCTTCATCATTAGGCCCCAAAGTAAGCAGGCTAAATTATTTGTAACTGCAGAGGATAGATTGATGTGTTCACCATTCTCCATGCTAAGTGAGATATGTAATGATGAGTAATCCTCATAATGGCTATCAAGTAGGGTTCTTTATTAAGATCATCCCATCCTCAATCTTCCTTACACCAGTCCAGCTCCAACTGCCTTCAGGGACCTGGCAAACTAAAGCTCCAGAGTCCCCTACATTCTACGTTCTGGATATCTTGGGTGAACAGAGTCAATTTAAGTACAACAAGCATTGGAACATCAAAAGCATATACTCCTCTTTGACATATACCACACACCTTCCCTGTTACAACAATTTAATACAGCTTACAATATGCCCAATAAGAAATATATTAGAATAGTATAGGAAAATATGAGAAATAACCAACAAATAAATACCTAAAAATAGAGATGAGTTAAATAAAAAAAAACGTTTCCTATAACAGCAAAATCTATTGCTTTACTTTAAATTTCACAACTCTATTTAAGTTCCATATTCTGCCATCTTCTATTTTGATAGCTTTCCTGAATAGTTTAATAACTTTGAACAGGCCCATATACTTGCTTTCACTTTTCAATGTTGTGGGGTTTTCAGTTAACACAAGATCACCTTTTTTCATACTAAGATCTTTCATACCTTTTTTGAAATCACAATACTCTTTGCGCTTTTCCACACATTTCTTCTCTCTTTTGTTACCACCGTTCATTTTTGTCCACAACACATAATCATCTTTACCCCAACATACCCAACCAGGAGACAACTCAATAATACCTTTGTGTCCTCTAAATATCTCAAATGGAACTTCTCCGGTGGTTGTGTGAGGAGTAAGTCTATATGCATGCAGAAATTTCTTCAACCCTTCATTCCAATTTCTTCTAGCAGATATGTCTAATTTTATACATTCCTTGATTGAACATCAGCGGTTCCATTTCATTCACGATCATACAAAGAGCACACTCTCTGCAGCACATTCTCTCCTTTACACCTTAAGAATTCCTTAATTCCACTGATACTAATTGAGGACCATTGTCTGTCAACAGAGTATTTGGCAAACCCTCATGGCTAAGTATTTCACTTAAATACTCAGTTTCTCTCTTGGTTTCAATGCTACTCAAAATTCCTATTTCTGCCCATCGAGAAAACTGATCAATTAATACTAAAAGTTAGTTAGAACCCCCTTTAGCATAAATTAGTCCTACCACATCCACAACGTCCCATGGCTTGGTTGGAAAGTATAATACATGGGAGGAACTCTCGCTTTGCACACTTTGTCACCAAAACAACAATCTGAACAATCTCTAACCAACCTCACAATCACCAAATCCGTTCCCGGCCACCAATAGTTAAGACGGATCCTGGCTTTCATCTTACTCATCCATTGATGTCCAACATGACCCAAAGCCAAGATTTTATCTACTAACCCAGTGGGCACAACCAACCTTAAACCTGGTAAAACTAGACCAATCTTTACTGATAACTCATCTTTGATTTTCCAATAACTTCCCAAAGACCTATCATTCTTCATAAAATATTTCCATTATTTCTGCAGTGCATCATACACTTGTTGCAAAATGGGATCTTCACCAACAGCTTTGACCCATTCCCCTTGCATTACCATTCCCTCTGTAATGCTGCAAACTTTAATTTCAGTCTCTTCTTCCGTCTCCCCATCTCTTTCACTGAACTGAGCCTTGAAAGACAATCAGCAATTTTGTTCCCTGGCCCTGGCACATAACAAAAATCCTGAAGAGCCACAATCCATTTGCATATTCTCTGGGAAATCATGTTGAAACCCTTCTTTGTAAATACTTCAACTAGTGGTTTGTGATCCGTATAAATTGTGGAATACTTCTCTTTTGCTCCATGTAATGACCTTGAAACATACGCTAGGCCTAAGATCAAAACCTATTCCTGAATCCTGCATCAGCACAGCCCCGACACCTTTCATACTTGCATTAGTCACGATCACAAACATTTTTGCAGGATCAAATGAGCTTAAATTGTCAACTTCTGATAATTATTTTTTTATATTCTTAAATTCTTTCTCCCATTCCTCATCCCACACATATTCAATTTCAGAGTTTTAGAAGTGTAATTGGGCAAACATTTAGCATGCAGCTCAACCATTCCCAGAAAAGATAATAATTCCTTCTTCTTTTCTGGATAATGTAATTTCATTGTAATCATGACTAACTCTTTCTTTGGATATAGACCTTCAGAGTTAATTCTGTGACCCCAATATTCAATTTCAGTTTTTCCAAAGAAACATTTACCTAATTTGAGAATCAAACCATTGTCCTTCAGTATGTTCAACACTTTTCTTACTCTCTCATCATGTTCTTTTTTGTATTACCGTGAATTAAAATATCATCCTGAAAGTATTTGACCCCTGAAATACTTCCAAACAACTTATACAATATGCGCTGAAAAACAGCAGCAGCTGATACTAACACAAATGGCATCCTCATGAAACGATAAGTGCCAAATGGAGTAATAAACAGGGTGTAGCTTGACTTGATGATATGCTGCAGTCAAGTTTAGAGTGCTAAAAAGCTTGGCTCCATTAAGAAGTGAGACCAATCTCCGTTATGTTGGGGAGAAGGAAATGATCACTTACAATGCACCTGTTCAGAGCTCTCGAATCTACACACAACATGATCTCACCTGAGTGCTTACATAAGAAATTAGGAAAAAAAGTAACAATTGCACTGTATTGTCAATAAAAAGCACTCTACTTGCTGTGTGCAAATCGTTCAAAGATAAAATACATTGAAAAGGATGTAAACTCCCTTGAAAGTTAAAAAGTAAATGATCCAACAAAAGTTACAGCACAACTGCTACTTTGTAAATACTGCTGGAAAGGCCCTACAATGCAGGTAAGCATAGAACATTTTGAACTTTAAATTAGCTTAACTCCATCCATCAAACTAGTAAATATTACATCCTGACCAATGATGAGGTGATTAATCCATCCTTCAGAGTTGCTGAGATGCTCTTTCCACTCGTCACCAGTGTAATGATGAGCAATCCTCATAATGGTAATTAGGTGGGGTTCTTTATTAAGAGCATCCCATTCACAATCTTCCTTACACCAGTCCAGCTCCAATGGCCTTCAGGGACCTGGCAAACTGAAGCTCTGGAATCCCCTTACATTCTACGTTCTGGATGTCTTAGGTGAACAGTCAATTTAAGTACAACAAGCATTGGAACATGGAAAACATATACTCTTCTTTGACATATACCACAAGATAGATATTTGATGTCTCAAGCGAAAGTGCATTTCTTTCTTTTTTTTTAATAAAGTACTAGTGAATTCTTCCCTAAAATGTACAATTTAGCTTGGATTGTCAGAGAAAAGTGATTCATAAATTACCTCCCAAGCCGACAGCAGGGCACTGAACAGCTGTTTGCTGTCCCAGGACTCCATAACTCTCGTTTGTCATGGTGAACTGAGGGCTAGTGCAAATAAGACTGCCCTGGGCCTATTTACAATTGTGAAATTGAGGATGGAGGACCATGACAGCTGGAAGCCATTTTTCTGTGCTGTTCACCATAGCAAGCAGGCCACCACAGCAGCTAGCAGCCTCTTTCAGGGGAAAAAGGGGACAACCCATCTTCACCCTTGGGCAAAGCGGGCTGGAGACAATTACCTCCACCCATAGGCAAAGGACTAAATACTACATCATTGAGTAAGACTGGAGGCAACTAAAGACCACCATCCCCCTACTCATGCACAAGTTCAAGGAGACCAGCCCAACACACCTCTGCACTTGAGCAAGGCATACAAGCAGACAGAAAGTGTCCAACAAAATACTATTTGGTTTTGCAGAAGTGGGCATGAATACTCTTGCGCTTGGGCATGATGTGGATAATGTAAGCCCCTGCGCTTGGTAAGGTGAGGAGAAATGGCACAAATGTCCCCTTCCATGGACAAAATAAATGGACATCTACTGTAGTATTGCTCTGGGCATAGTAGTGTAGAGATGGATCAGTACAGAGCCCTCTGAGCAATATGGGTGGCTACTAAAACGCCTTCCTTTGGTCAAGGAAAAGATAATCCACAAAATCCGCCTTCTGCTTTGGCCAATATGGGAGGACAAACAGGCAACTATTTAATCTCTCCCTATGCACACTGAGAGAGATTTAAAAAACATATAAGGCACTAGAGCAGTTTTCTGTTCTGAGGCTCTTTCACTCTCAGTGATTCAATGGACAAGGAGGTCAGGATAGCTGACAGTTCCCCCATTGTCCTATTTGTATTTGCCAACAGGGCACTGGACCAGCAGCTATTTGCAGTGCTGTGTCAGATCATAAGGCATGGTGAGGCACAATGGAAGGCAAACATCAAAGAGATGCCACTTAAGACAATGTTTGAATTGTAAAACTATGTTTTTCAGAGTCAGAGTCAGAGTCGGAGCCACTAAAGAACCAGCACACTCAGGCACATGTCCAGGCCAATAGTGGCAGACAGAGTATTTAGGCCTGGCCCACATTGCACCCCCTTGTCTGGGGACAGCAAATGTTTTGACTCCTTGCCATTCGCAATAGTTAACATCAGGCTTGACTTGTTACTTCACCTTTGTTATTTCCCCCCTGTTCAGTTCCCTCGGTCCTCCTGAACCCTGTCATGTTGTGCACATTCCAACATTTTAAAACACGAAAGAGAAACATTTTGGAAAAAAAATTGAGATTTCATTTTCCCCATTGATATTCCTTGAAGCCAAGGAAATTTTAGGCAGGAGACCGCTAAAATAAGGCCATGCTTGGTTTTAACAAATTGGGAGTCTCCCACCTGAATCTGGTCTGTTGGCGGGTATGTGTAGTGACTTGCTATCTGCCACCTTACCCTTTGTTTAGCTTGTATTTCCCATCTAGTTGCCTTTCATTCTCGGTTCTGGTCTTCTTCTTCTGTTCCTGTGTTAGTTTCATGGTGCACTGGGAACTAGTTAGAGCGTACCATCTGCTTGCACCTGGTAAGCCCCAATCTGTGATATTTGTACCCATTAGTAATTTGTGCTCCCTCTCACCTTTAGGTAAAGACTTACTCTTGATAGTCTGGACCCAAGACATTGTGCCTAAGGAATCCAGTCTGGATGTTCCAACCTACAGGAGTGTCTCTCTCTCTCTCTAGTTATGTGTAGTTACATTGCCCTAAATTGATTAGCTGTTTGTTGTTGTTGACCATTTCACTGTTGCAAGGCCTGTCCCTCTCATAGGCTAACATGGGGGCTACCTTTAAATATGATTAAAGTGTAGATTCCCATTGGGAACGGATGGACATGTGGCGTTTGGGGTCTCTGAGCTCACAATTTAAAAATACATCTTTTAGTAAAGTTGATTTTGAGATTGTGTGTTTGAAAATGCCACTTTTAGAAAGTGAGCATTTTCTTGCTTATACCATTTCTGTGACTCTGCCTGTTTGTGGATTCCCTGTCTGGGTCAGTTTGACAGTTGGGCTGGTTACACCTCAGCCTAGACAGTGACACAAAGGGAGCTGGGGTGTAGTCTGCATTTCCTGATGAGCCATCTGTGCTAGGAGGGTGGGGAGGAGTGGTCACTCACACCTGAAAGGGCTGTGCCTGCCCTCATACAATGCAGTCTCCAACCCCCTGGTGAGTGTCTTGGGCCTGGCCTGGGCAAGGCAGGATTTCACATTCAAAAGAGACTTTACTTTGAAGTAGGCCTACTTCAAAGGAGAAATTGGTTATAAGAAGGGCACCCAAAACCACAGACTTTAGAAACACTTCTGGAAACAAGAGGAACCTCTGTCTGGAGAAGAGCCGAAGAGCCAAGGAGGAAGAGCTGCCCTGCCCGTGACTGTGCTTTGTGGAGCTATCCTGCAGTTGCTGCTTCTGCCAAGGTAAGAGGGCAAAGACTGGACTTTGTGTGCCTTCCATCTTGAGAAGAACTCTCCAAGAGCTTGATTTAGAGCTTGGCTCCTGTTGTTTTAAGTCTCAAGGACAGCAAAGACTTCTCTCTGCCAGCACCTGCAGTCTCTAGAGAGTCTCCTACTCTGCCCTGTGGTGCCCATCCAGTTCCTGGGACCCTGAAAGGAGAAGTTGGCAGCCTAAAGAAAAGGAATTCCACACATAGACCGCCGTGCGCGGAAAAGATCTATGCGACTCTGACCTGCGGCTGAAGAAACAACTCGCAGCCAGCTCCGCAGCTGAAAATCAATGCTCGCAGGAAATGCGAACGAAGAATCGATGCACGGAGCAGGAGAAACAACGTGTAACATCGCTGACAGAGGCTGGGAGATGGTAACCCGCGCTGTGCGGTTTTCGGATGGCTGGATTTCCGACGCAAGTACTGCGGGGCGTGTAAAAACAATGCAAGGCCTGCCCGGACCCGAAAGTGCTGACCGGATCAACGCATCACTCTCCTGCGGAGAGAAGAAACGACGTGCCCCGACCCGACAAAAGGAGAAACAACGCATGGTCCTGCTCGTGAGTGGAATCGACGCATTGCAAGCCCTTTTTGACGCACACTCACCTGTGCGGGGTTATTTTAGACGCACCGAAGGTACATTTTCACCCTAACAGACTCTTTTTGTTTTTTAATAGATAACTTGACTTGTGTATTGTGGATTTTTGTCGTTTTGGTCTTGTTTTGTTTAGATAAATATTTACTATTTTTCTAAACCTGTGTTGTGCCATTTTGTAGTGTTTTCATTAAGTTACTGAGTGGGTTGGTACAAATACTTTACACCTAGCACTCTGAAGTTAAGCCAACTGCTCTGCCAAGCTACCAATGGGGTAAGCAGGGGCTAGCTGAGGGTGATTCTCTTTTACCCTGACTAGAGTGAGGGTCCTTGTTTGAACAGGGGTAACCTGACTGTCAACCAAAGATCCCATGTCTAACAACGTCAAAGCCATAACCCCTTATGAGATTGGCCACAGGGGCCATATAAACATTAAACAACATAAGGTTCAATGAAGAGCCATTTGGATCTCTGCATGCCATCAAGATGGAATAGCAAGAATAAGGAAGAAGTCAGACAACTTGATGCCTTTGCCTAAGAAAATGTGACAGTCAATATAGCACAGGCCCTTTATCATAAAATTCAAAAAGATTATGAAATCTTATGAAAATGGTAAGGAAGGCTGCAGAAAGATCCAATATTATGAGGGTGGCAACACCATTACTATCTAAAGTGTTTTTCAGACTTTAAACCACGATGAGGAGAAAGGATTCTGTGCAACGAGCTTGTATGAAAGCCAAAATGTGTTATTTTCGAAATATTTAGTGAGGAAGGAATTGATGTGTGTCTCCGGCATATTGGCGGGGGCCGGCAATAGGGAAATGGCCCTGAAGTTGGCAGGGACTGGCAGGTCAGAATTGGGCTTTCTTAAATAAGAACCACTGCAGCAGATTTCCAAAGAGCTGGAACAGATGCAGACTTGATTGAAGAATTTAGTGAGAAGCAAAGAAAAGGCACTAAAGTATGAGCACGTATCTTCAGAATATGAAGACATGGATCATTTGGTGATCGTGAGTAGTCTTTGTGCAATAATTTTAACATCTCCTACTCCAAGATAAGAGAGAATTCTCTCAAATGTGGACCACCGCTGGCGTTACTATGGTGAGTAGGTACAAACACTAACTCCTCAGAAGAGCGTTAAACGGTCATGATATTATCTCTAAAATAGTGCACCAAAGTATCACAACTGGCTTGGGAGTGGCTGCTTTTTGTGTGGCTGCAAAAGGAGAAGCCAAACATTTTACAATCTTAAATTTGGCCTTACTCGAATGTTTAGCTGACTCAGTCTTAGTTGCGTAAAGGCAGGTTTGGCCAGTCTAAGAATCTCTATTTGGTATAACTTAATACTAGCTACATAGGCTTCTCATTAAAGAAGAGCATAATTTTCTTTCCAAGTGGCGTTGTCGTTTCTTTAATGTTAAAAGGCAGGGAGTAAACCAAGGGGCATGATGAGTTCTAACAGTTGTGTGATTTATTTTCAAAGGGGTCAAGATATCTAAAGTTGATGTAATCCATGTTTGAAAGAAGTTCCAATCCACTAATACGTCACCTGTTAAGAAGGTGGGCGAGCTACCAAAAGAGAATTAAATTCATGGTCTGTCACATAATGCCAGGGCTTGTTGGAAAAGCTTGTGGAGGTCCAGTTGCTTTTGTTGGCCAAGGAGATAGAAAATGGTATGGCCAATTACTCCGACCAAAGCAACAGTAAAAGAGTCTCACAGAGAAGATACTCTAGAGAGAAAAAAAAATAAGTCTAATCTATTTTCTGCTAAATGAGTAGATTAATTAAGTAGTTGAGTAACCTGAATAGCTGCCAGCTCCTCAAAGAGTAAGCAAGCCGGGCCATCAGAGTTAGAGTCTATAGTTAAAACCTCCTAAGATCTCAAAATTAGCTGCTCTGATAGTGTGGTGCCTCTAATTTCATCAACTCAGTAGGGAAGACTGAATCATAACCGAGGCTCTGTTTAATAAATCACCTGAAAAACTGAAATTAGGTGTTAAAGCTAGAACAAAGATCAGCCCTTCCACACTGTTTATGGAGTCATAGGAATAGTTTAACAATTGAAAGATTGTTTAAATATATTAGCGACTCCACAACCCTGTCTGTCCAGCCGGTTATGCCTCCACAATATCTGGAGATGAGGTCGGTTGGAGCCGCATTTCTGTTAAAATAAATGCATGAGGGTAGTAGTTGAGAATAAAATCATAAATATTGAGCTTGTGTCTGGGTAGAAAGTAGACATTTATTAAATACATTTTATGAGTGTGGTCCCTCAAAAAGGAGGTATGAGTTTGCTTGAGTGGTGGGGCAAGAGAAGGATGTTTAACCTACTACTATAGCGTTAAAGGAAAACATTACATGATGAGTGAGTCTTGTCTGTACACTTACTCTTGCTCGTATTTCTAATCCTCAACAGCTCTGAACAGGTATACTGAATCAGATTTGGGGGTGGTCGACCAACAGGGGCGGGGGGCACAGTCCAGCTGCAGAGAAGGGCTTGGCTTTGGCACACCTTTGGCACTGACATGCAGCAGTGCCCTTCTTAAAGCCCTTTGTCCTGATGAGGCAGCGTGGTCAAGGAGACCGAGATACTTAACCCTGCTAAACAGAATTTATATTATTCTCTCCAAAGAAATCCAGCCTTCCTATACACAAGTGGATGGAATAGTTCTCTGCCCTGGACTGCAAACCAGCCATTGTTGATAACTCAAGTACCTTGGCTTTATTCCTTGATAACTGACTTAACATTCAGAGGCAGACCTCTGCTATGCTAAGAATACTCAGTTCCAAATAAGCCTTCTCAGGGGCATCAGACAGTTCATCCCGTTCACATACTGGTTCTTTCCAGACTGCACTATGGGAACTCTCTTCTCTCCTGACTTCCAAAAGCTCATTCCAACTTGATAACAGCTCCACCTGGGGTCACGATGTAGAATTGGTATTTATTATGTATTTGCTACTTATATGTATTCATGTATTGTTTGTATTTGCCTGTGCTTATTGCCTCTTTTCTCTTTTACCTTTTGTTAGTATTTAACTCTGTTAGTTCCATTCCGTTCCTTTAATAGAACTCCTATGTTAAGGTTCTGTATTCTGTTGTGGGGCAGTTGGAGGCTGACTTTCATCTTGTTCAGTCGCTTCTTTGCCTGCCGTGGATCCCTCATTAAACCTTGCACTGGAATTATTTATCACGCTTCGCCTGTGAAGAATTTGTCTTTCGTTACTCTACATATTTTGGTACCAGGAGTGGGGTGGAGAAAACCCAACATTCAAGATAATTTGCGGAGCAGTTTCACAACGGAGTTGGTGCCTGTCCAGGGATTCACCGACCGGCATATGTAAAGGTTTTTCCCTCTACAATTGGGATCGGTAACGTGTGCGTTTTGCTTTTGTTAAATCGGCTTCTTATGCGCATTATTAAGACTTACTTGTGTGCATTTTAAACGCGCCGTCTGTCACGAGATCCAACGGCCGTGCTCGCGCAGCGCCTGTCTTCAGCATTTCTGACATCGTGCCGTCACGCGCTTGCTAAAAGTCGCAAGAAATGTGGCCACACCACTAACATCCTGCTAACCATGTAATGGCTTCCCGTAAGGCCAGAGCTCAATTTAAAACTGCTTGCATCTGCATAGGAACCTGCATGATTCTTTTCCCACCTCCCTGACCTAAAAACTGAAAATCGTAGGTGCTCAATGGAGTTTGAAAAACTTCTGGAGCCTCCCACTGTGAAACAAAGGCACAATATGAATCAAAGATTCTAGAACTGCAACAAGGATCTGGATCTCCCTTCCTCCAGCAGTTCGAATGGCCCCCACATGCCACATTTGAAAAGGAACTCAAAATCCTTCTGTTTGAATGACACTTTGCCTAGTGTTATGGTAACCCATAAAAAGACATTTGAACCCAGATCCTGTTTGTTTTAATGTTTTTTCATTGCTTTGCTTAAGATTTACTCTTTATGAGTGTCCGAACCTCTACTCTTGTTAAGAACATCAATGCCCTCAGGACATGTAATGCTTTTCATTACTTTGCTTATGTGCAGTTTCTTGGTGATTGTTTGAACATTTCCTCTTGTAAGGCACTACAATGCCCTTGGGACATGTTCACATATAAACCCGTAAACAAATAAATAAATAGAATGGCCAAACGTTCCTCTCTACATCCTCTACATACATGTATGCTCCATGCCTCTATGTGTACTACACACAGGTGTTCGAAGAGTACTATATGAATGTGCATGTGATATGGCCATGACTTCTGCGAAATAAATATGACTCAGAGGAATACCCTCTATGCGCTATCCTAGTGTATGTTTTGGTGCAGGGAATGGCTGGAATCCATGCCACATTCATGCTAAACATTTGGCATGGCCCCAGTCGATCCCTTGTGCGAATTATACATCCCGGGACAAGCACCACTTGGATTATTTGCGATGCCGCATGGACATAATCATTGATTACTTTGGAAAGCTGTGCAACACTAATGCAACAAGAAATGCAACAATGATGTCACAATATGCTACTATTGATTAACAAGCCTTTGGGTTGAGTAAATTAAGGATATACTCTCAATTAACACTTCTGGATTTCTTTTCTCCTCCACCCCTCCATTACTCCCGTCAATCTAACTAACAAACTCTCATATCCGCGGCTCAAATGAACTCATATTAATACTAAAACTGTACTCATTATTTCCCGATACTAATCCATCACTAATTCTTGTTGGGTTCCAGAGTAGTGTGCTACTCACTGAAAAGCACTTTGACGCCTCGTTAGGGGTAGTAAGCGCTATATAAATACGATTACAATACAATACAATACAATACACATCGTTTAGGACATATTTACTGACATCACTTATGAAATCACCAATGCTATATGACATGATATCACTGATGCAGCATAGGTTTACACTTTATGCTGCATCAATGAATGCACGTTGTAAGATTAGGCATGACATACTTTTGCACACGGGGCAATACGTTATGGGAACACATTAGCACTTACTGGTCATGTGACAGCATTTCTCTTGTATATAATGCCTTGTCTTTATCAACCAAATGGCGGGCTCTTACAGTTGTTAGTACGAGAGCAGTCTTTTGCCTCTGTGTATTACATGGCAGGCTGCAGAACTGCTGCCTTTGGATTCCATGCAATCAATATGAGGACATCGGTTCGCTGTCCGTAAAACTGCAATCCTTTCAGCCATGCAATATATGTGCGCATATCAGTTGTGCTTGTCAATAGAGCTGCAGCCTTGTATTTCCATGTGATCTCGGTAAGGGTATCTGTTTATTGTCAGGGGAATTGCAGTTTTTCATCTCCATTTAAGGAGAGGATCTATTCGATGACAAATAGCATTGCAGCATTCTGTTTTCAAGGTTCTAGAAAAGGAGGTCACTTTGCCTAGATAAGACCATTTTTAAGTCCCCCGCTAATTGCTGGCCTGTGTTTGGTGATGAAATGGACTTGATCTCAGTTCTAGATGACCTTCATATAGTCAGTGGTGCTGTGGTCATTACACTTTTGGATTTCATTTGTCAGCCATATTCGATGCAGTTAATCACTGTATCCTGATATCCGTAATGACAAAAAATGATGCAACTTTTTTCCTTCTCGCCCCATGACTTGTCCTCTTCTATGTGGTGTTCCTCAGGGCTCTTCACTTAGCCGACCCATATTAAATGTCTATGTCACCCCACTAAACTTTCCAGTTTCATCTTATAGTTTTATCTTCTATTATGTCAGTCACAGCAAGCCTGCCATCCACTGGACAGCAATCCAACTAATTCCTACAATAGTTTTTGCAACTGCCTAGTTTACATTTGAGGGGGTGGATGAATTGCAACACCCTAAAGCTAAACTCTAGCAAGTTTGAACTGTTAGTCTTCAGGCTGGTTCTCTATCTACATAGACCACTCCTAGTGAAATGATAGCCTGGGAGCTTCCTTCAATATGCTATTATTGCCACCTTGGAACCTGATTTGATTTATTTGTTTTAAACAGTTTTTCAACAAAGTTCTTTCCACTGGAGTATTAAGTCTATGCACTCCAAGCAAAATAGTTCCTATTGCTCCTGCCAAAGCAGACCGATGGTCCATCCTGCCATCAAATCTGCACATTTAATCATGCATCCTGAGTACAGGGATAGATGTGATGTGGTATTCCCACAATAGATTTTCTGATTACAATTGGAATGAAAATCCCGAAATGCTGTTCCAAAGGGGAATGCTGCTGTCCCTCCATATATTTGGCTCCAAAGCAACCAGACACTTCATTTGGCTCCAGATTGCTTTGGATAATGTTTTTCATCTTCATTTGTCATTTTACAACATCAAAGTTCTTCACTTAAAGTTTGTCAAAAACCTTCAATAATGAGTAATGGTTAACCACTTTATGATAACTAAGTCATTTAATGTCCTACAATCATGACGGATATGTTACTTGCGTATTCTGCTATATTCACCAGCTTTACTCGCCACATATTTTCTCCAGTTGATACTCAAATACATTAACTCCCATGATAGTTTCTCCACATTTATTAATCTCACTTCTCAAGTGGTTTACTTAGCCACATTGTTAGGTCTTACTAGGTGGCGCCAGAAAATCATATAAAACCCGTACAGAGGCGCTACTCCGCCTGCCGCTATCGTTTAGTTCCTTTGGGTGATGCTAGGACACCCTGCGTCTAACAGTGAGCCTTATAAAGTTTTATCAAACGATTTATTCACTCACATCATGTGCGTCATAACTAACAAATATGTGACAAATGTTAATGAGAACCAATGTTAATGATTATTAGTTTTTGGATCATAAGTATATCATCCACTCAACTTGTTTTTTTTCCACAGAATTTCATACATGTACGCAGTGCTTGAAATGGAAAAATAGAAGTACAGGTACACTGTATCAGAGTACCTGCTTGTTTCTGAGAAGTGCCGGTACTCTTCAATTAAAAGTGTTACGTTCTTCTTGAGAAGAGCCGGTACTCTCCCCCTCAAAATAAAAAAGTGCCGGTACTCAGTACCGGCCCGTTTAAAGCACTGCATGTACGTATATGACATTTCATTAGCGCAAGCCTAGCCAAAGGGCATCAGAGTTATGTACAGAGTCAAAGACCAGCATAAATCCAATAAGTGATAGGAGAGATGGCTGGGTTGTGGACAGCTGATGCATTGTAATGTAGTTTATTTAACAAAGTGAAACTTCAACTATTTCCTAAATTGGAGCAGCGTTGGGACAGTTCTGTTTCATACATGGTTTTGTTCCAGGTTCTGGATGCATATATACAAAAGCATAGAGTATAAATCCAAGTCTGGAAATTAAATCTCCTTGCAGAGAAATATTAATCCCACAGCCTAAGCCATCTATAACATGTCAAGCATTATACTGCACTCTCAAAGCTATCAAGGTCATCATCAGAGCATTCAAACAGTGAAAGAATGTGATTCCAGGTATCCCGCTATTCCACATTCAAGTGGCAATTGCCATGTAACCAAGATTCATCAACAGATCTGGCTCTGCCTCAATAGTAAAAAAGAAAGTTGTTGCTGTCTTTCCTATCCTTCTATGTAATGCATCCATTGTGGAAGAAATATTTGCCAATGCAACTGAAACTGAAAATGACCCCTGCTACTGAAAAAACAAAACTTCACCTCTCAAGGTCATGCCAGCTAATAATTCATAACAGATCTATTATTCACAAAACATGGTTAGGTAAGAAGTTGCTGTCCAATCAAAAGACAAATTTAATTTCGATTCCATCAAAGTTAGCAATCTTGTTTCAGAATCTGCTGTGGCACTCAAACAGCAAGCACACAAAACATGGACGACACCCTCCTAGTTATACAGCAGGACGCCAGCATGTGGAAGTTGCCCCTGTTTAATTTCTGAGTCACTGTAGATGCCACTGGGCATTTTCCTAGATCTATGTCTTTGTATAACACAAAGAATTAAATGATAGAGCGCTGCAATCGTTCTTCTGTCCCTACAACAAACATCAACTCTCCATGATAGGCAACTTGAGATGCCACAGGCTGCTAGTAATTTGATGGGTATCCAAAACAGTACTAACAGTGGTAGCTTTGATTACACAGAGGCCAGGCATAGCAAGGGCAGCAGCGTAGTCTTCCTTTCAGCATACAGGACACATAAAGCACAGCGGAAGGGCTGTTGTAATGTCAAGATTCCCTAACCTTGAAAACCAGATCCCAACCCACTGTCCACCTTACACTAACGACGTGTGTGTTGGAAGCAGGCCAGGGAAAGGGGAATGGGACAGGAGAGAGCGAAAGAGAGACGCTGGATAGAATCACACTCCCTGCTTGCACTGCTGGGCTCGATCTGCATTGCAGGAGTGTTGATGTCTAAAGCCAAGAGAACAGATTTGGTATGGTTATGCCATTGACCTGCTCATCTAATGTTTGATACTCTGTATGATATACTTGCTGACACGCTCTAGAGTTCAAAATCTCTATTCTGGAATTGAAACATAATATTTTTCCTACGATGAAATACAATTAGAGTTGATATGATAACTGTGAACAATACTTCGAGTTGTTATGCGTTGTTTACTAAAGAGAGCTACCACAATAATATATGAAAACGTTTTTTGTCTGTGAAATTCGATATAACTGGTTGATAACTGTAATATGAAAAGAGATCATAACATATAGTTTGCCTATTCATTCAGCAACCATAAACTCATTCAAATTACTACCTTAATATCATACATGATGTAATCATCGTATAAAGTTGGGCAAGCCAAAATTCAACTGAGTTCTCTCATATAAACAATGCCAGTGCAATATTGAGTTTGTAATCACGGTGGATAACTTCCTGTGTAAAAAATAGACAAACAGCAACAGAAGAATGTGCAATCCTATTGGACGATTCTTTTTTTTTTTAAACACATAAGTACATTATGGGGGTCATTCTGACTTTGGCGGGTGGCGGACGCCGCCTGCCAAAGTAACCCCGTCGAAAGACTGCTCCGCAGTCAAAAGACCGCGGGGGTCATTTCGACTTTCCAGCTGGGCCGGCGGGCGACCGCCAAAAGGGCGCCCGCCGGCCCAGCGGGAAAGACCCTGCAACAATGAAGCCAGCTCCGAATGGAGCCGGCGGAGTTGCAGGGGTGTGACGGGTGCAGTTGCACCCGTCGCGATTTTCACTGTCTGCAAAGCAGACAGTGAAAATCTTTATGGGGCCCTCTTAGGGGGCCCCTGCACTGCCCATGCCAGTGGCATGGGCAGTGCAGGGGCCCCCAGGGGCCCCACGACACCTGTTCCCGCCATCGTGTTTCTGGCGGTGTAAACCGCCAGAAACAGGCTGGCGGGAAGGGGGTCGGAATCCCCATGGCGGTGCTGCAAGCAGCGCCGCCATGGAGGATTCTCCGGGCCAGGGGAAATCCGGCGGGAAACCGCTGGATCCCCTTTTCTGACCGCGGCCTTACCGCCGCGGTCAGAATGGCCCTGGAAGCACCGCCAGCCTCTTGGCGGTGCTTCCGTGTCCCTCCACCCTGGCGGTCCATGACCGCCAGGGTTGGAATGAGGGCCTATATGCCCTTTAATGAGTGCTGTGCTAGAATACTTCTCTGACTCCAGAGATGTCTCTCGTCGACTTCCTGGAAAAATACTTCACAATGATTCCAAACTTCTAAACAGAATGTCTTGGCTTTAATACTTGTGTGCCATGGTTGCCTAGAAATTGTTGTGAGAGTCCTATAACTGCATGGAACATGTCATCTTTCTTGCCTTCACTTGTGTGTTTTAGTGTAGAGCGTCCCATCTGTGATGTAAGGCTTCTGTTCAGACGGACATCCTTTGCACCATTCCATTAATTCATGCTCCTGAAGGTGTGCATATCCAGGTCACGTGTGAAACCTCACCCCAGAGAAATAGGGTTTACTGCTGGGCAGGCTGTGACAGTTCTGTAGCACACTAAACCCTTCATCAACGCTGATCTTCAAACGGAAGATCATAAATAATACTGCAGGAAAATAAAATCAATGAGCTGTAGAATGGGAGATGGGAGTCATGAGATATCAAAGTAGACATATGCAATGACAGACAAAGAGAAACAAACATTATGAAAATGAGAAAGAGAAAAATAGAACATTGAATGGAATGTTTTAGAGAACAAGAAATATATGAAAGGATAGGAGGAAAGGGTGAAATAATTGATGAAAGAATAGAAGGCAGGAAGGAAAGAAAGGAAGAAGAAGAGGTAATGAAAGAATAAAATAATTCAAAATGAAAAAAGGATGAATGGGGCAAACATAAAATAAGTATGCAATGAAAAAAAGAAGAAAAAAATAAAATACATTTATGAAAGAAAAATAAAAGATAAAGGAGGATGAAAGATGGAAAAAGGAAGGAAGAAGAAAATTGTGAAAGAAAGAATTAATGAAAAGATGAAATAGGATGCATGAAAAGAAAACAATGAAGGGAATCTTGAACAAAGGATGGAAAAGCCTATAGGAAAAGGAAAGATAACAAGAAAATAAGAAAAATGGAAATGCAAGCAAACAAGAAATAAAACAACGGTAGATGTAAGAAAAGAAAGGAAGGTGAAAGCAAGAGGAGAAGAGTAACATGGAAAGGGGAAGATAGAAAGAAAGTTTGAGAAGGAAAGTAGCAACACATAAAACAAAGAAAATGGCAATGAAGTTAAAAAAAAGTTGGAAGAAATAGAGAAAGCATGCTAGAAAAATAAATAAATAAAAACGTGAGTATGGTAGGAAAGCTGCAGACAGAAAGAATGGTGAAAAGAAGAGTGTAAAGATATGGAAATGGAAATTGAAACAACAGAAAAAAGAATGAAAAGATGTTAGACCTGACACATGGAGATAGTGGTTCCCACAAAGTTTTTCGCTTTTCTCTAGGATGTTTTTGCTGTTTCTCGCGAAGGACCTGGACACTTTCTCATGGGAAGCGCAGTGTGAAAGTGCTGGTGCCATCCTTCCACCTACCTTGAAGTAACACTTGCCCATGTGTGCATACTTGCACCCGGGTGGTTTTCCTATGTAGGTACTGGAGCTGGCATCACTTTCTAGGGTGTGCACATTTGCACAGGGGTATTATAAATAGGAACTGAGCCTGATAGAGCAGGCCAGTACTTGTGCACTGGCACCTTTGTGGTGGCTTTAATGAAAGTGTCTCACATGCCCAACAGGCATGGGTGTGCATCAGGGATTATGTGCCCCATGGAGTACGGAATACCTGTGCATGTTCGCACTACCTATGAGAGCTGTTCTGCCCATAAGGTAACATGGGAGAATGAGTCTTATTAAGTCTGGCTGCAATAGTGGATTCCAGGGGAGCAGCCTCATGATGTTTAGTATTGTTGGATTCAGAATGACAAAGGATGGTGAATGTGGTTTTGTCATTGATGCCCTAGAAATGCCACTTCTAGGAAGTTGGCATTTCTAGGCTCTGAAATGGTTCTGGTGTCCTGTAAATTAGGCTTCATTCTATGAGTAACTGGGGTAGAGCGCATCTGTGCATTACCCAGGTGACCGCTATAAATCTTGAGCAACCAGAACAACAGATCCCTTCTACATGGGGCCTGGATAGATAGACAGATTGGGGTAGAGGTTGTTGGAACTTGGCCTCTCAAAGCCAGGGCATGTCATGAACCATCTAGAATAACTAGGAGTACTCAACGTATGAAAGGCAGAGCAACCTTTCCCATGACGTGAGACCGGCGCTGATGGACCGTGTGGGCACGATGCCAAAGGAATCTGCCCAGGAGGATAACTGTCCATGGAGGAGATCTCCGCCCCCTTCCTCCTTAGAGAGTGGCCTGGGGCTGATTGCTCACTTCTGAGAAGCATCCCAAAGGGTAATTCTCCAAGGGCACGTTGGTTTGCCCCCTGTTCTTGGAGGAAGTCTCAGGGACATCAAAGATCTCCTGAGAGGGACTTACATTGACGACCGATAACATCTGGAGAGCGGTGCCCTCTTCTGCGCCTACATTGTATGCTGGACTTCACCTGGCAGCAGCGGCATTAGTGTGGCCTAAGTATTGTGCCTGGAGGCTGGAATTGCCTAATGCAGAGCTTGCCAAGGATTGCCCGCACTTCAGGTGAGCGGCCCTTCATCGTGGGGACCTCTGCATGCCAAACATCTTGTAGATGTGAACAGGATCACCTGGGCAGGACCCTGCAGAGCCTGCTATTGTAAGTGTTCTGCATTTCTCTCGTGTGAGCCTCGGCTGCATGCTCATTGTGTGTGGTACCCTGTTCATTGGCTGCGACCCTCTGAGGTGATGTTGTCATCTAAGTTGTGCTGTACTTGGCCTTGTTTAGAATGGCTGAACTTGCGTTGAAGTGTGTGACCGGGAAGTCTAGTGCATCTAAAGTCATTGTGCACTAGACAGTGTGCCTCATTCCAGAGAGGTATGAAAACCAAGTTCTGAGTGTGACTGGAGGGACTAGTGTGACTCAGGTCATCACATGCCAGACGTTGTGTCTTCCAGAGGAGTGTGGGATTTACATCCTTTGTGGGAGAGTCTGAGATTGTCCGGTGCTGTTCAAGTCATCATGCACTAGACTAGTGCCTCTTTCTGAGGAGGTACCACATTGGGCATTGGCTTCTGAGTAAGTGTACGGTCAGGGCGACTCAGATCATCGGACCCCTGAATTTGTGCCTCTGTTTGGCAGAGGTACAGCACTGAGCACTTTTCACGTGGAATCATAACTGTCTGGTGTCACTGGAGTCTTCGTATCCCAAACGTGACATCTCCTGGTACAGGAGGTGCGGGCCTAGTAACTTGTGTGCAAGTTACTAGGGCGACTCATGTCAACAAGCCCCAACGGCACCTCTGCATTCCTGAGGAGCTGAAACTGGCAAGTACTTGACAACATTGAACTGTCTGACTGGGCTGGGCGCCTCGGTGTCTAACAGCAGCCACAGCGACCCTCCACCTGTGTTTGCAGACGTATGAGTGAATCTTCTGTGTGGAGGCCAAATGTCTCCTTCTTAATTGTTTACCATCTGTTGTTTTTCCTTTTCCCCACTTTGACCCTAAAATCCTGAGACTGGTGACTAGCCGTGAGCGTCCCAGTAATCAGGGAAAGGTTGATGCAATCTTTGGTTCGAGGAGGAGCAGGATAGTTGAAGCTGGCTGGTGGGTGAGAGGCGGTTTGGGATCCAAGGGGCTCGCAAATACTGTGACATCCATGATCCGGGTATCAGGGCACTGCATTAGGGTGCCTGGAGTGGGTGCGTATGAGTGTGTGCACGCACCAGCTGATAAAAGATGGTGGACATAAAAGAAAGCAAGCATAACAAGAAAATAAATTAAGGTATAAATGCAAAGAAAAAGATATGAAAATAGTACTGTGAAAGATAAGAGGAGTGGAGAAGTGGTGTGAGAAATATTGGAAGCAGGTCTGGAGGCAGGTTAGAATTAAATTAGTATGAAAAGGGAACTGGGAATGATTAAGCTATTAGTGCTATGAGAGGCATGCAAAGAAGTAGGCAGAGTAGTGTGGCAGGAACAGTAATGTGGGCACCATGAGAGGGAAACAGAGAGACAGAGGAAGAGATTCACACAAGAGAAACATTTGGAATATGGAGGTGAGTGAAACTGACAAATGAGATGGAGAGAGGGGTGGAGACCAGTGTGACAAGATATTTGTAGAGATTGGGGTGGGCTTTCTGGGCGTTATGCTGACCCTCCTATGCATTCTTTGCAAATTCTAGCCATTACAGTGGTCAGATCATAAAGTGGCTCTCCATGCCATATTGTGATTGTTCTAGTTAGTATGGAGGCCCTGGCAAAAGGTGGCCATTCTTGGAATATTTTGGGCATTTAACTCATTTAAGTCATTTGGAGGCACTGGTATAAGGTAGCCCTCCATGGGGTTTCCTGACACCAGGGTTGGGATGGGGAGGGGGGGTTATGGAGTAAGGTGGCCCTGGGCTTATTCTGAGTATTGTAAGCACCTGGTGGCCACCTTTGACATATTGGTGGTCTTGGCATAAGGTGGTTAAGCTTACCATAGTGTTAACATCTTTGTCATTATTATGGACATCACATGCATTGTAGTGGACATTTCTGGCACATGTGGATGTCCATGACTTCTGTTTTTTACCTGGTGACAATTGGGCATCAGTGACTTTTGGTGGTATGTGATTGTGATAAATAGGCATGAGAGACAGAATCTGCAATAGTGGCCAATAGAACATGTGAATACAGTGAAAATGGAAGGCTGGTTCCGTAAGCTGGTATTTATGGCCAGGTATCGCAGGGGCCTCCTACCACCAAACACCACTCACCCCCGCGTAATCTTGAATTAAAACCTTAGATGCACTTCTCGTTGGGATTAGGGGTTGTAAACCCCCGGCTGTATTTTTATTGACAAAATATTGTTAATCATAATCAAAATTATACACAGTAACCACAATCATGTTCACAAAGTATTTACAGAGTTCAAGGGATGCCTAGCCTTAACAGAGTACGCTAATACATCCACATTCCTGTCACTGACTAAAACCGCTTGTTCCTGCGTACCCAATGTTGGTGGTTGTGAATGAGATCATGACTGTTTTTCCATTACCCCAAACCCTGCCCCTCCTTATGCTACAAATCCCAGGGGTAGGATCTCCATCAGGGTGCTCTCATGCCTTCCAAACTGGATTGCTGTGGAAGGGGCCCGGCTGCCCACTAGGATACCAACCTTGGGCGCCCCCGCCACTCTGAGACTCCATCCCCCCCAAGGGCCAGTGTTAGCTTCAGACCTTCGGCGCATGCATGGGTGGTTGGCCCTAGGGGCCATATGCCAGCGACCGCTCGCAACCCCCTGCGCCCCTGTGTGTCGTCCACACTTCCCAGCCAGCACCCCTTGGAGGGTCCAATTAGCTTGTCACTCAATTTTGTAACAAAAAAGGTACCCATTTCTATTCCCAGTCATGACCCACATCATTGCCCGACAATGTGGCCTCCTCCCCCAGGAAGAGGCCACGTATGCTGAGAGAGCCAGGCAAGTATATTCTCTAAAAACATTTCAGAGCCTACTCGCGAAAGATGAACTCCATCCTGCAGAAAAAAACCTGTCTACTTTAATGCAGCCATGCAAGATCACAGCCAATCTTGGAGTCCGAAACAACTTGGCCAATTTGCTATTGATTCTCCTCACTGAGTTACTGAGGGCTTTCACTGAGATCCTGCCCCTCCAGAGAGAATGAGGAATCATGTTCGGCCAAGCAAGGACAGCCTGAAGGAATTTTTTGGCCAACCAACCAATTTCGGACATTACCAGCTCAAACAGCAGCTGGTGCCCTAGAGCAACCAGATCATTACCCCCAAGGTGCAGCACAATGATGTCCGGTGATGAGTAGCCTAAGTAGGACATTGAATCCAGGAATGTCCTTAATTGAGTGAGCCGCAGCCCGCCTCGCCAAAGAAAGAGATGCAGAAACCAGCCTCCGATGCGTGTGACGCGAAGGCACTCCTTGCAAATAGCTCACCTGCACGTTGGACATGGGAATGTCCAATTACCCACACCTTGATGATACCAACAACTCCTGCATGCACCAGAGTCTTCGGAACCGTCAAATACTTGCGGCGGGTATCTACAAAGAGTACAAGGAAAGTGAGGTGTCAAGGACATGAACTCATAACATATGCAGTCTCACATATCGCCTAAAGCAATCCGATGAACACCTTCCAATTCTCTTAACCGCTGCTCCTGGGAATCCCATTGCCACAGCCGCTGTGGCTGCCCCTATTCTAAAGGAGTGAGTGCCAAAATCTGAGGCATCGAAACTGCTGCCAGAAGGGCACGCTTGAGTACCTGTGAGAATTGGTACCTAGTAAGGGGTGTGCTATCTGCAGGCACCAAAACCGCACCCGTCTCCCCTGAAGCGCGCTGCGCTAGGAAGACCTCCAAGTTCCGTATAGGACAACATGCGCTACCCAGGGCTCTATGCAATAGAATATCATCCCCCTTTCCATCTTGATCCACCTTAGAGCGGGGAACGGTAATCACCAGACACCCAGTCCGCTTCGGCAAATGAATACTCGCCAACTGCAGACCCCCCGAGGTGTCCCTTTTATTGCGCACGACCAGTTCACCCAATCTAAAAGCACCATAAAAGGCAAGGGTAAAGGCTGACTTAAATAAGGTGACCTCATAGGGAGAAGTACAAACATGATCCAACACGACTAGCAAGGCCCCCAACTTTGCCCCATCAATGGGCCGCCAAGCTTAGAGTCCTGAATGCGCTGCCATCCCCTAAGGGCCCTTCTTACCAAAAATGATTTTGTACTGTCGGGCGGCCCCCATGGTTGCGCAAAGAAAGAAATAGCAGCGGGGTAATGCCTGGTGCACTCAATGGACTTCCCCTCAGCCCTCAAAACTTCTAAAAATGCCAAGATTGAAGCCGGATCAAAACAAGTTGACGATACCGCCGCACCCCTGAAATCAACATATGCTGCAATTGCTTCCAGGTAAGCCTTTAGCTTTCTGGGTGCTAAGCTGGCTGCCACGAGGTCCGGTATTCCTTGGAACCAATCTGCCACAGATGTTCTGGAAAGGGCTTTGTGAACTCCTTCACTACGGGGAGGTGAGACCTGAAAACCTGCATCTTAAAACGGGAGAGTGTGTCAGCAGCGTTATTCAACACTCCAGGTACGTGCTTAGCTCTGAAGGTCACATTCAACCTTAAACACAATAATACTATCTCTTTCAGCAGCCTTAGGATCATCTTGCACTTAGCTGCTTGCTGGTTAATGCACTCAACAACTGACATATTATCTGACCAGAAAATCACAGACTGATTCCAAAATCCCTCCGGCCAAATAGACAAAGCCACTAAAATTGGGAACAGCTCCAAGAAACCAATATTAGTCACTAGGCCCTCCTGGACTCAGCATAAGGGCCAATCCTGAGCACACCATGCTGTACCAAATATAGCCCTATAGACTTCGCTGCCAGCTGCATCAGTAAAAAGTCCCAATTCCTCATTGGACCTCGGCGGACTGGGCCACACCACTTTCCCATTAAAGTCACATAGAAAGGTTTCCCAAATCCTCATATCATGTTTGACTTCATTGGAAAGCCTGGTATGATGATGCTTGACTTTTAATCCTGACATGGCTTGGGCAATTGACTGAGAAAAGGGGTGCCCCATGTGTATGATTTGCAGCGCAAAGTTGAGCTTTCCGACTAGGCACTGCGACTGATGAAGTATCACCTTCTGCACCCTTAGGCAAGACCGCAATGCGTGGGAAAAAGATGCCACGTTCTCCCAAGGCAATCTTGACACACCTGCCACTGAATCCAACTCTATCCCTAGGAATTCAATCATGGAACAGGGGCCCACCGTCTTTCCTTCCGCAAGTGGAACCCCAAATTCCCTCATGAGTTTTTTAAATACGCCCAATGCACCAGCACATTGATTAGATCCAGCGGGCCCCTGAAAAAGGAAATCATCCAAGTAGTGTAAAACCCACTTATGCTGCGCCCTGTCCCTAAATACACACTCCAAAAAGGTACTAAAATTCTCAAAATATGAACATGACACAGAGCAGCCATGGGCATACACCTATCAAAGTAATACTTTCCTTCCCACTGGAAACCCAACAACCGGAATTCCTCGGGATGCACTGGCAACAACCGAAATGCAGATTCAATGTCCGATTTCGCCATCAAAGCCCCAGGCCCCACTCCTGCAGCATTTGAATTGCCTGATCCAAAGAAGCATGCCTAACCGAACACAATGCCCCATCAATGGCCTCATTCACCGACTGCCCCTTTGGAGCGGACAGATTGTGAATCAGTCTGAACTCCCCTGGCTCTTTCTTGGAGACTATCACTAAAGGAGAACAAACAAAGCCCTACATGAGAATTTCATTAAAGGGCCCCACCACCCGCCCCAAATCCAGTTCCTTTTTGATTTTCTTACTTGCCATCCTGGGATTGGAACGCAGAGACTGCTGATTCTTACAATGGGACGAGCCAACATAGTCCTGAGCCGGTATTCTGAAACCGTCCTTAAAGCCCAAATACAACACCTGCGCAGCTGCTTGGTTGGGGTAAACGTTAAGCCAAGGGACCATAGCCAACGGCGGACAAAGCCTTAACAAAAAAGGATACCGTGCAACCCACGCACCCTAAATCATCAGTCTTGTTTCTTGGCACCTTTATGTCGTGATTTTTTTAAAACACTTGAATTGTGGGTGTGGAGGCCTGGCCACAAAAGGAACAGCAGTGCTTAAAACGGCATGTCCCGGGGGACTGCGAGCAAGTGCGCCAGTTAAAATCCTAGCAGGCCCCCCTCTTGGCCCCAGTACCCCCTGAGGCTCCTGAGCCCATCCCTGTAGGCCCACATAAGGGCTGCTGACCTGGCCCCTGAGTGCGATTGGTATAACGCAACCAAGTGATTATGTGGATCTGATCCCATGCCAACGAAGGCTTATATGCCTTAAATCTCCTGGATTCCTTATCGTATTCCTTCCATGCCGTGCCACTATATTCATCGTGCGCCCCACGATCCTGTTCTGATAGCAAGCTAACTGCCCACCTAAGTCACTGAAACGTTCCGCTAGAATGGCCTGATAAATGGAGAACTCTCTAACCCAGTTGGACAAAGACTCCTCCACTCTCCTTCTTTCGAATGCGCACACTCTTTGCAGCGCCGCACTTCCTCCTTCTCAGCTTTGTCAACCATTTGTAAATCAAAGCTATCGATGTAAGCCCCTTCCAAATCTTCTCCCTAACCTCAACTGGTACATGTAGCCCTAACTGTTCATGCTTTGAGCAAATATCCCCCAAGTCCGTAAGGGGTGAAGGGTGACCAGTACCTGCACTTGCGGTTCCCCGGGCCACCGAAGTCATTGCTGTAGAGGTCACCACTGCTGGGGGATTAACTGCCTGGGTTGCGGGCACACCTGACGCAGAAGTAACCGGTTGTGCCACAGATGCCGCAGCAGTAATCAACTGGTCTCCCCCTGTAGGGGTTGAGGAGAGGGAGCTGGCTCCCTGTACCCCCCGCTAGTGTTTGACTCTGGCCCTTTTTCTTGAGACCCCTGGTCACTCATTGCTGTGCCCAACCTGCAAACCAATTGTCGCGCCTGTTCCCTAACATCTCCCTCATTAGCCCCTGACAATGGGCCCCCCACTAAACTGGTGGACAGCAACCCCATCTCAGACAGCCATGGCAATATGGACACCAAGTGGCCCACAGGATCCCGCTGACTGGCCTCCCCCTCACTAGACGCACAATGTGTCCTTACCTGCAACTGTGTTTTGTGGAGGGACCACAACACCCACAGTTTGCGCTGCCGCATGACTCTGGCCCCCACTCCCAACTTGCCCTGCATCCACTACTGGTGATGCACTAACATCAGGCCACGTTGAAGCTAGATTGACACCGTTCCCAACCTGCACAGGGGTGGTCTCCGTCCGCCTCCCCCAGTGCCCTCACCCTTCCTCTGCCCCCGCACCCTCTTCGGAGCTGGGGGGATCGACTCGCTAGATGGTATTCCCACCCGCCGGGGCACATCCTCGTTAGAGGACGCACCTTCCCCTGAATAAGAAGTCTGCGCCTTCAACGATGCTATGGCCTGGTCCATAGCATCCATCCTAAGCATCAGGGCCTCAAGGAGCTCTTCTGTTCACGACCGTTTCTCAGACATAGCCCACGCACGGACACTAGAACAGGCAAACCAATAAATGGGCCCCTACAAGAAAACACCTCAAAACAGGAAATCGCTCTCCGACCCCAATGGGACTCCCCTTGCCAAGAAAGCACCTAATGTAAGTGCCCCCTTACTATAAAACATGAAATAAACCCCAACAGGTATGACAAAGGGCACCTCCCCTACACTCCACATCAAATTTAGGGGCCCCCACCCTATCTACCATGAAAAACAGGACCACTAACGCTCCCCACACAAAATTGGCCAGGTGGACGCTCACCCAGTAGCCCAGGAACACCACAGGAGCCGCCACTGAGAGTAACTCGGGTCAAGTGAGCTAAGCTCAAACCCATATGGCCCCCGTGAGGCTTGCTGGGCCACTCCTTTGTCCTCTTCTTCCCTTCAATGCTGCAGAAAGCAACCTGCAAAATGGAGCACAAAACGAAATTAAATAATGTTAAAAACTTGCAAAAGAAAGAAAGAAAAAAAAAGTAGCCCAAAAGAAAGAAAAAAGTAGCCCAAACAAAGAAAAAAGTAGCCCAAATGAAGTGTTGTGGCCACTGGGGCCCCCTGGTCCATTCCGCGAGCGCGAGAAAGACTCGCTCGCCAACTGCGGCCCCCTTATAAGGCTGGCCGCGTGACATCATCTCCGTGCGTGACCCCGGAAGCACAAGGAGTGCTTCCGGGGCCACGGGATCTACAGCCAATCGGCTGTGTTTTTATAGTGGGGTGGGGGCCGGGGAGCCTACTGCTCCCCGACACCCACCCCCATGTTCTGGCCCGGCGCCATTAGCGGGGCCACCCTGATTGGGGTGCATGGCAAGAAAACTCATGGACTTACTAAAAATGAAGAGCTGGTCTTTGATTAACAAAACATTTTTTTTTAAAACATGCAAGCTTTTCTTTGGGGAAAAGTGAATTTATTTAGCCAAAATGTAAAGCTTTCATTTGAGATGAAATGTTGTTTTTTTCAGAAACTATTAAGCTGATGTTCAGAAAGAAAGTTATTGAATGTTCGTAATCTATGTAGAACGAATGCTTGAGTGATTATTGAGCCTAAATTGAGGACACAACTTGTAAATTTAATTTCCTTGTTTCTATAGGACACTTGTAGACATGACTGGTATTTCTTACTTCACGTGCATCCACTTCATCATTTATAGTGATAAACTGTTCGTGACATTATCATTAGTACTACTGAGCAAGGCCAGATCCTGCAAGATTAGTGCAACCTTAAGGATATACCAGCTGTTTGATCCTGTAATGCTCCTTCAACCTAAGGGGTAGCAGACCTGGTTTCTGGGCCTGCCATTTCTGTGTAATCTACAGTTGCTGTCTACTGATTCAGCATAACCTTTTATTTCCCACCTTTCTTCTTGTAAATGTATTTGGAAGTGCAGAGTGGGAAAACGAAAGGATGTGGAAGTTGAAATGAATTTAAGACAAAATAGTACAGTATCAATGCAACCTTGGAAATGGTAGGAAGCAGTGCCAGTTTATTTGAACTGCCTTTAAAATCCATGGCTTTTTGGGCACTTTTTAGGGAGTTAACCTGAAAATGCTCCTTCACGTTCCATTTGTCATTATGTTTTGTTGGTGGGAGGCTGACATCTGAAAGACGTCTGAGAAGAGCGGAATTTGTTTAGAAATTCATAAAAGTATTGGAATATTTCATGAGGCCGCATCCAGAACTGCCTGTAAAACCAATGGCTTGTTTTGCTAATTAATTTGAAAAGTGTTCTCTAAGATGCACAGTATCCCCATTTATTTTTAAATTGACTGCCTAAACTCTTTGGTAAAGGTCAGCAGTAATAGACAGTCCTTAATGTTTTTGATTATTACCTGAGTGTACACGAACAGATAACTTTCTGGATATCCCCCCGACTTTATGGCTGTAATTTATGCAAATTGAGCTGAGAGGTGCGCCACTTGGCTCCAGCGGTTCACATTTTTCTCAGAGGAGTGGAGGGACCAACAGTCACAAACCTTAGTAAGGAGGATAAAGCTAGTTTGTCACTCAGGATATAGCTCTAAAAGTGGGATATTGAATTTGTCTGGCTAATCCCTTGCACGTGACAGCTCTAGAACCACCCTCTCACCCCCGCCCCATCACAGATTAGCCAAAGTGTTATCAGTCGGAGTATAAGCATAGACTAGGCACAGCATCAGCAGCAATTGTGAAGGCTTCACTTAAAAAGAATCACATAGTGTACAGTACACCGTAGGTGGGGGATGCATCTGCGTGCAGACTCGTCAACAAAAACACGTGTCTGTGTCTCCTTGCAAGGCGCATATTCAGTGGTGAGACGTATAAATAATTAATGCGTGAACAGGTAGGTAAATGGCAGCGGTCCTGGCACAGTGATTCTTCTTCGGGAAGCTCTTGGCATCTGAGAGGCTGGCACGATTTATTACGCGCCCAAACAAGACGCCTTCGTGCAAAAGTGAAGAAACACTGCGTATTAATATGCATGCCTCACTGGTGTGTGCTCTACATGTCGACATTTAATAATCAGTATGCATGTTCCAGTGGCAGGTACAGTAACACACGATTTAATAAGTGGTAAAGTGTTTGCTTTACAGGCTCATTATCACGAACAAGCCATGCACTGTCTTCCCCCATATATAAACCGTAATAAGAACGTGTTTCTAATTAGCACTTCATTGCACAGTCTTTGCAGCCTCTGCCTGTTTTATATAACAGTTGTTACTATCATCTTATTTTTTTGTTCTTGGTGAGAGCGTTTACTCTATTATCTGGGACATAACGGCATATTTTGGTCAATATTGTACTGGGTTAATAAAACGTAAGGGTAATCTTCGGTGATGGTCTGCTACACTTCACACTTTTAGAACCTACTAAAAATCTGTGTTATGTTCAGCATGGGAGAATATCTGGAAGACTGGTATCAGGACTTGGCAGGTTCAGGACACCTGTGATGCGCCCCTAGTCAGAGGGCCCCTAAAAGAGGTGCGCCCTGGAAATGACATCTTATGCTTCATTACTAATGTTTGCATGTATGTGGTATTTCTATAGCGCGAGCCTAGCCAAAAGCCTTAAAATGAAAAAACATGCGTTGCATCACTTTAGGCCTATAACAACCCCCAATCGATCTGCACGTAACTTTAGAGGTCAGGCTAAGTGAATTACATTCTATTTTAAATGTTTCCTACAGACCTGTCAAACGGGACCCAGGTTCTCGTGTAAAACAAGGCACCTTATGTATTTGCAGTGCGAGAGCGTCATCACTACCACGGTAATGTCGAAGCCTCTGGAATATATGCACTTGTATATGTACTTCCCGTTCCGTCCAAAGGCACACTGTGCTTTGCTGTTGCTGGAGAAACCCTACAAAGCGCAGTTTTGCTGCGGGCAGTGTGGATGTCCTCACGTGCGCACACGTCAGCAAGGGCTCGGAATGCTATTCTGGGCCTGGAGAGCCAGACCCACACGGCACACAGCCCCTCCTGAGCGAGGAACAGCGCCGTGCCATGGGCCATTGCTCCATTACTTTAGATGTTTGACAAGCTGGCGAGCTGACTGCAGAGAGCTGCAGGAGAGCATCTTCCCGTGCTGGGGATCTGTGCATGATACGGAACGTGGAGAGACCCGCACGGACAATCAGCCAATCGGCCGTGGAGGAAAACGCACGCACACTTGTACACACAATACAGATAATACTGAGTCATAGGCATATTAATTACCATGCGTGTATACAGACCTGCCCACTTAGGCATCCGTACATAATACAGACACACTCACATGCAGGGATCACCCACAGACATTTACGCACACAATACAGAACATGTAGGTGTGAGGCTTATTAATATAGAATTCGCGAACACATGTCATACAGGGAAATACACATACACATTCATACAAACATGCACAAACGCAAACAAAAGGGATGTTTTGGACCTGGCCCTTATTGCACGGTCACCCTCAGATTTTTTGTTTTCTGTTGCTGATTCCGTTTTTGTTGGCATTAGGACTCTGTGTACTTTTCCCTGCCAATCAGTGGTAAAGTGATAGTGCTCTCTACGTTTATTATCTTTTTATTTTTAAAGGGGCAGAGCCATGGGGATGATGAGCACTGAGGGGAGCGGTGTGCACTTCCCTCAGTGCGCATGTGTGTTGACCGGCCGTCTCAACCGCACACATGCGTACAGAGCTCTTTCCATCCCGGCACTGTGTTGCTGCGGTGGAGAGAGCAGGCACAGGCTTCCAGTCTACCTGGGAGCGCCAAGCCAGGGCGCTCCAGCCAATCCTAATGCTGCGTTCATGTTGCCAGCAGCATGAGAACAGAGTTTGGATTGGCCGCAGGGGAGGCTGGGAGCCCGTGACTGCAGTGGAGCCAGAAGAGCAGCGCGACGTGGAGTTAGATACTTTTTTTTAAATTACATTTTCCTGTTTGTTTTGTTGTCGTTCCCCTCACATCCCTCTCTGCCATGCGCCTCCCTGGCCCATTTCCGCGCTGCGAGCTGCAACCGAACATCTACTTGGAGCTTTTAATTTACTTATAAGTCCCTAGTAAATGGAACAACATGTACCCAAGGCCTGTAAATTAGTGGGCCTGCAGCATTGACTGTAGTACCCACTAAAGAAGTCTTTTAAACATGTCTCAGGCCTGCCACTGCAGCCTGTAGTGCAGCTGTAAACTGCCATTTTGGCCTGGCAAAATAAACCTTTGGCCGGGACTACACATTACTTTTTAATACTCATAAGTCACCCCTAAGGTAGGCCCTAAAGGTTCAGAGGGCAGGCCGCATTGTATTTAAAAAGTAGGATATGTGTGCTTAAGGTTTACATGTCCTGGCAGTAAAAAAACCCTAAAGTCATTTTTCACTGTTGCATGGCCTACCTTTCCCATTGACTAACACTGGGTTATCTAATTACATTTAATAAATGATAAGTTAAGATTGGGAGCAGGTAGAAATATACTGTTTACTTTCAAGTTAAATGTAACCTAAAATCCTCTTTGATGGTGACGTTGGATTTCAAGTCACAATTCTAAAAATGCCACTTTTAGAAAGTTGGCACTTTCTTGTTGTAACCATTTGTGCCTTCTGCCAGTGTCCAGGATCACATAACTGTGAATATATCTGCTGTTGGGGTTTGTGTATTGCTTCCAGACAGTAACACAATGGGTGCTTAGGTGTGGATAGGATGGGCCATCCTCGCCGGATGATTAGGAGGGGATGCACCAAGCCTCACTTACACTTCAAAGGGCTTTGCCTCCTGCATACAAAGGAGCCTGACACCAGGGCTGCCTGTCTTTTGTCACCCCCTGATAGTTTTGGAGCCTTGACAGGGGGGAAGGGAAGTACTTTCCAGACCCAGGTGTGGGGTGGATAGGGATTCTCCCTACACATATGCTGACACTAGGTATATATGGGCACTCTTCAGAAAACTCCTGGACCTGTGGACATTACCGAACAAGGTCTGCCCTGCTGCCAGAGGATTGCTCTGCTCTTTAAGGACTGCCTTGCTGTCTGCGAGGGAAAACTGGACCTGCTTACCTTCATCCCAGGCTAACGTGAGTGATTCCAAGGGTCAATTGGCTGACCTTCTGTGTGAGCTACAGGGACACAACAAGCTTTAGAGGCCTCCTTGCAATTGCTCAGCTGACCTGCTGCACTGGACCTGCATGGACCTGAAACTTGACCTGCCTGAGCCCTCCTAGCCTCTGCTGGAGTGAGTCCCTGATCACCGAGAGGTGTCTTCCCAGGACCTGGACCCTTGGATGGCATCAGAGTGTACTCCTCTGCAAGAAAATAGTGAAAATCCTGAAGTTTTGGCTGATTTTGACCGCAAACAGGCCCATTCGCACTGAGACTCTGCTGCCAGAGATGATCACAAACAGGAAGCTCTGGTGAGATCTGCTCTTGACGCTACAGTGACCGCCAGTGACAACCGTTTATGCGAGAGACACACTTGACGGTACAGCACTGACAGCCACCAGAAATCGCCAACGTGTACCCACAGCAACTATTGTTTGTGATGCAAGACTCACTCCTAACCCTACCATGATGACATCCTGTGGTGCCCTGCCTGCTCTTTGCGCTACAGCACAGACCACCCGCAATGCTCTACCTGCTCCTTGCAGCCTCCTCCATTGTGAAAGGGACTCTTATGATCAGACTCAGAAGGTAACTCTTCAGTGGGGCTAAGTTGGTCCTGATATCTGACCCCCCCTACATCGCGGTCACCCTGAACATGTGTGTTTCTTCCAGTCTAGTGTCACCAGATGACCGCGAATAACACTTTGCACTTTTAGGTTCTTTTTTTTTATACTAAAAGTTCAGAATTGAATATCTCAGGTTCTACTGATTGAATTTTTGTTGTTCTGGTATTACTATATTTATTAAAATGTACTCTATTTTTCTAAGTTGGGTTAGGCTGTTTCTTGTGTTTTGTTTTACTTTATTTTCGGTGTGCAGTGTAAATTTTTATACATTGCCTCCAAGTAAAGCCTGAGTGATTTTGCGACAAGCTGAGAGTGGGTAAAGCACAGGTTAATTTAGTTATTTTTATTATTCACACTGGCAAGGATTGTTGCATGAGTGCGGCTTCCACCCCCTTAACCAATAACCCAATTTCTTGCAGGTTGCAAACATCTTTCTGTGTGTGCTCCTCTGGATAATTCCAATCCATGTAGATTTTTTTGATGCATTTGTGAGAAGGGGATTTCCTCATCAATTCCATACAGACATAAAAGTACTTAGAAATCGAGAATATGATTTGGAGTTAGGGCACCATCAAAAATTGTATTTAGTAAAAGCTGTAGTAAATATTTTAGTGAGAATTCTTCAGCTACTATTATATTCAAATAATTGTTTGCAAACTTAACAGGCAATAAATAAATATCTAAGTGAATGGAATAATTCTAGAAATCTTGTGCAGGTTAATTCTCTGCACTTAAATCCATTATTTTAGTATATTTGTATGTGAGATCTGAAGGCGTATACCTAGTATATATGCATGTATGTTTTTGAAAATGAAAGATTTTTTATAAACAGAGATTTTTACTTTTTTTGTTTAAAATTCAGCTACAGAAATTGAGTATTTTCCGCCTTAGGGAGACAGGGGCTATCAAAATCAGCTTATCATTACGCAGCCGTGAGCAGTTTCAACCAGGCGTGGCTCGCGAGAGGGAAAAGGGGTGGGTGGTACATGGAGGGGAGGATGGGGTGGGGACTGCTCTCCTCAGTCATTGCAGGCACAGGCTCCCTGCCCTGATGCCAATCCTGACGCTGTCCAAATCAGCATCAGTATTGGCTGGGAGCGCCCAGTCAGGGCACTCTCAGGCAGACTGGGAGCGTCAGCCTGGTCTCTCCAACCCCGCAACGCAGTACTGGGTTGGAGAAACCCTACTGCGCATGTAAGTTTGGCCGGCCCAAGACAGCCGGCCAAACATACATGTGCATTGAGGGGAAGAGCTGGGCACTCCCCCTCCATCCCATTTTTATAGTAAAACATAATAAACTGGGTTTATTATGTTTTACTATAAACTTTTTGCAGCTCCTGGTTTCAACATAAAAGATATTGTGACTAGCTATAATGTGGATTTGGGACTGTGATTCAAATGCATGAATAGGGAATTCAAAATGCTTACACACTGTTTCTGGTTTCCAAAATCCTGCATATAAACCCAGAGATGTAGAACGTGTCTTAGGAATGTACTTTTGGCTTAATGGTCTAAACAAAGGGAAGTGAATCAAACCCAGGATACAAACGAAATGCAATCACTGACAATGCAGTTAGGCATGACTGTGCTATGCCACCCTTCAGCTACAGCGGACTGGGTGGGATGCTTGGTGGGAGTGAAGGAGTGTATCAGTGATTGTGAATCTGCTGGAGTAAGTATGCATGGCTGTCTTCCGCTTCTCAAAGCCAGTGAGTGGCATTAGGAGTTGTAGAGACTTTTATTATTGTATTTAACTGCCTGATAGCAGACCATGCCATATCATGGAGGGTTTCCAGGAAGAATTGGAATAAAGACCCTTCAGCTGCACATCAATGAAGTCAGTACGGATAGGTTTGGTCTCCCAGCCTCATTTCGCTCCCATTTAAAATATATATCTCACAGAACATAGTATATCTTGCGTACATATATTACTTTATAGGAAATCTCCCATTTTTTAAATGGAGGCCGATTCTTAACTCATTTAATTTGGTTGAGTCATTTCTATAATATATTTGTGAGGTCTGTTACATGATACTCTTTTATCATCTAACACACACAGTGTTACTGATTATGTTAAGTACGATTTTTTGCATAAACGGCATTATTTTTGTATATATTGAAATAAATCCAGATTGACATAGAGAATGGTTGACACTAACAAGCTCTCGCATTTTTTATAAAAAGAGACTCAATGAGCATGTACAGCTCGCTAGGATGTGTGGCCCTCACTAAAGTGAGCTTGCCAGCATAGAGGTTACCCTTCAAATGACCTTCATAAGGCACAACAATGTCAATTGCTTAGCTGAACAAAATGAACAGGAGCCCGGCACATAAACTCCTGCATCACTCACATCCATCCTCCAACCCCCCGGGGATACTGCTATGAGCACATTTCTCTAATGGAATCTAGATGCATTGGACATTCATGTTAGCAAGAGAACTCCCAGCCACAGTGCACTGTAATGCACCGGGAGAAGGTAAGAAATGCTGCTGCCCAGGATCACAGGTTAAAACATGGGCTTCCCTTAAAACAGACGGAAGTGAAGGATGATGGTTATGTCACAGTGGCAGAACCTCTAGTAGTTTAAATCTTCTTTATTATTATCGTTTCACATACTTCCACCTGCAACCACAGGTGGGCTGATAGATTCAGAATAACAGTAAGTCAAGCCAACACAGACGTAAAAAACAAATGAACAATTCAAAGAGCCCCCCGCAGGTATGTATGACAAATGTTCCCCTTTTGCTTTCAATTCCGTTCGCAGGTTCTTGGAATCCATCCTCCTGTATAGGGCTAAGAAACAGCAGTGACCACCCGCTACGAAGGGAGAGGCTGTGGGCTATGAAGGACCCTGAGATACTCTTTATTCTGAGGCTGGGACATCAGTGCATTGCCCCTATGTTTTCTCAAATTGGGTCTCCCGCCTTTCCAGATTGGAAGAGAGCTTTTCCATACCCAGGAGCTACGAAAGCATATTTAGCCAAACTCCATTTCCGGGATGCCTCTTTTCCCCACATCGCAGTGATCTCCTGTCTGGCTGCAAACAACACCAGGGTGATCGCCTTGCCCCTCCACAAATGTATGGGGTAGGTCTGTCTATTGGGAATGCCCAGTAGGATGTAGGCTGGGAAATGTAGGATGTCTGTGATGAACATAGTGTTAATGCTGGGCAATACATATTACCAACACCTGTGTCGTTCAGGGCATTGCCATGGCAAGTTGCCAGTGTACCTTTACAGCCGCAGTTTGTCCAACAAGCGGCGGTCCTTGCAGGGTACCACTTGCAGATGGCAGAACCTTTTATCTCAACCCAGTTAAGAGGGATACTTAGTAGGCATGCACGATTGCTGTTCTTACATAGGGAAATACAATATTTATAAAAAACTGTAGTGACTGTACAATAACTTGCCAGGAGATCAACATAGGGCTGGTATGCCTGCTTGCCAGTGCCATGTAGGGGACGTTTAATTCTCAAGAGAAACTAACTGCAATGAAATGGTCATACTGAAAGTATGAAAACAATTTGAAATGTATTCCTCAATTTTAGCTAGGATTTGAATGAATGTGAAAAATAATCTGAAAAGAAAGTTATTCATAAAGCAATATTTTTTTTTTTTTTGTCAAAATAATAAAGTGAATGAATCTTCATACTCTGCCTGTCCCAGAAATTTCTGAATACTGATACTGTTCTTGTCACTGACACTTTCACTACTCCTACACAACTGCAGACAAACTACAATATTAATTCTGTGTCCAATTCTTTAGTATTGCTCAGTGAACTCTTAATAGAGCTTCTGTGTCCCTTTCAATCTCAAGTCATAACTGCTTACTTCTAAGCCTCCAGCTACGACCTAATAACTATACTACCTGCCCCTTCCCTTTCCCTGCTCCAGTCTCAATTCAGGATTGCAGACAAGGAACAGACCCATCAGGATTGAAAGGGAGCGTGCTGTCCATTTCAATTGATGTATAATCCTATGTGGAGAGCATACATGAATAGTAAATAGCTTCTAGACACTGTCTACATTTCACCAATAAGGGATAACTGGACCTGGTATAGGGTGTAAGTTACCTTAGGTACCCAACACAAACCAGGCCAGCCTCCTACACCATCCAACTCTGGGTTGGCCACTGCCAAAATACGGGCCATTAGGGGAGTCATGGTCCAACGGTGACTGCGTTCTCACTAGGAGGGCAGTCCCAGCTGGGCCTCTGTGTTCTATCGGGCCAAGCGTCTCAGATCCTCCCACCTCTTCCGACAGTGGGCGCTAAGCCAGCTGTGAACCCCCAGGGTCCCCACCTACTTGGGGATAGCTGTCTAAATCCCGTTCTTCTGATGGGCGTTGACCTGCATGGATGCAAAGGACAAGACAGCATATTATGTCCACAAGTCCTATACAAAATGCTTGAGTCACATACATGTCAGTGCACCAAGATAATTACATCCTGTCTTGACCATCCTCTCCACCTGTGTCACATAGCAGTCATTGACACAGGGACCTGACTACATACACTCCCCAACAGGGTGCCCTACACCCCTATCATGGCAAATCAGTTCACAACACACTGTTTCCAGATCTGCAATGTCCAAAGTTCAAGGAGCATACAAAGGACACATCAGGGCTGGGTGAAAGAGACAAGAGGGCTGTGGGATCAAGGGACCCGTCAAGGCTATGTGTCATACATTGTCAGAGTCGAAAAGAGCACCTCATTCACAGATCACCAGCCCGCCCCCAATACAATTCCCATATCAATCAGTGGACAGAGGCTCAGTGAGTTGCATATTGGCAGTGAGGCATGGTTTAGCAACATCACATGCTGTGCAGGGGTACAGGGTATAGGCACAGTGTCACACTCACATTGCAAAAGGGAACCAATGCCAGACCAGATTTCAACTTTTGCTGTGAATAACAGTAGACAGGCCTCGGTCTCTGCAGGCTGAGAAGACAGACCTACACAAAAGACCATCTCTGACAAATCACATGCATCACAGTGCATCTTGTAGCTCACTGCAACTTGCCATTGGTTGTCTATGTGCAAAGCTGAGGGACATTGTGAGTCATTACCGGGCTGCAGAAGAACAGTACAACAGGGCCAGATGTGACCAGAGATCTCTGTGCAAACACAGAAAGAGCTCAAATAGTGATCAACTGACACATACCACATGCAGCCACACCTCCTTCTGTCTTGCAATCACATGTGAACACACATGATACACATTTTATGGCAAGAGTTGCCTGGGGATGGCTTTCATGACACCTCACCTAGTCATGTGCACCCAACACAATATGGGTCAGGGAACACCAAATACACAATCACCACATTGTATCAGGACTCTAAGGGGCATATTTATACTCTGTTTGCGCCGGAATTGCGTCATTTTTTTTACGCAATTCCGACGCAAAACTAACTCCATATTTATACTTTGGCGTTAGACGCGTCTAGCGCCAAAGTCCATGGAGTTTGCGTCATTTTTTAGCGTGGACACCTACTTTGCGTTAATGAGATGCAAGGTAGGCGTTCCCGTCTAAAAAATTTACTCCGAGGCATGTGCGCCGTATTTACACTCCCGGGCAAAATTCACGCCCGGGAGTGGGCGGGTCAAAAAAAATGACGTACGGCGCTTTTGCGCCGTTTTTTAGCGCCTGGAAAAGGCAGGCGTTAAGGGACCTGTGGGCTCTGAAGGAGCCCAGAGGTGCCCTCCCATGCCCCCAGGGACACCCCCTGTCACCCTTGCCCACCCCAGGAGGACACCCAAGGATGGAGGGACCCGTCCCTGGAAACTTAAGGTAAGTTCAGGTAGGTATTTTTTATTTTTTTTTGGGTGGCATAGGGGGGCCTGATTTGTGCCCCCCTCCATGCCACTATGCCCAATGACCATGCCCAGGGGACATAAGTCCCCTGGGCATGGCCATTGGGCAAGGGGGCATGACTCCTGTCTTTGCTAAGACAGGAGTCATTTAAATGGGGGTTGGGAGTGAAAAAAAAATGACGCAAATCGGGTTGAGGCGAAAAATTTGCCTCAGCCTGACTTGCCCCATTTTTTTGGCGCCCAAGCTCCATATCCCCCTACGCCGGCGCTGTCTGGTGTACGTCGTTTTTTTCAATGCACGCCGGCTAACGTCATTGATTAAATACGGCGCCCGCATGGTGCTTCAGAATGGCGTTAGCCGGCGCTAATTTTTTTGACGCAAAACTGCGTTAGCGCAGTTTTGCGTCAAAAAGTATAAATATGGCCCTAAACCTGTCACTGGACATTGATACATGTCCATGGACTCAACAGTTATTGCCCACTATCAGCCCCTATATGGCATAGAGGACACAATCTGATAAACTTGGCCTAAGCCTAGGCTGACAAAGGTAAGAGGAGTGGAGGTACAGAGAACATTGTGCACATGGGGCACATACCTGCTCCTCTGGTGCACCATGGACCTGTCCATACATCGGTGGGACCTCATCCACCAGCTTCATAAGTTCTTCTGGTGAGAAGGCAGGGACCCTATCACCTTTTGGACGAGGCATGATTGCTCCCAGAGGTGGTACACAGCAGCTTAGGCAATGGAAGTCTTGCTCGCAGCAGTGTCAGAAGTAAAGTGGGGCATTCATCTGAAGATGGCGGTCCCATCCGCCACGTACGCGTCCGTCACCACTGGCGGGCACTGCCATTTGGCCAAGACCACCTACAGCTATAAAGACTTCTGCCGGCGGTCGCGGGCGGTTCCTAATGTCCAGTGGAGTAGGTCAGGCGCCTGACATTTTAGAGGCACACAATGTGATATAACTCAATTGTGATGTGTCACAAGTTTGAAAAGTGATGTCCTGGTGAATCTTGAGTGCTGACCTTTTCCTGTCTTTTTTGTCAACTGTTTCAGTGTACATATTGGTACGTGATCCAGCACATAGGACAACATAATTGAGAGAAGAGCCACCACCATCTCCCTCACAGGCATTTCAGGATTTTGGGCATTGAATCATAGTTAGACTTCTTGCAAGTTTGATGCACATATTGTTGCTGTCCAGATGGAGGATGTGTACACATATGTTCAAAAGCAAGGGGGCAACGAGTTACAAGAATGAGACAATGTTAGTCTTGATGAGTACTGTGTATGATGTTTTCAGTGACTCACATGACATGTCACAGTTCGTATATGACATGTATAATGCAATATGCATGGTACACAATGAAATATGGCCACAACTTCCTTTTTCCCAACAGAGTTAGCCTGGGAGGAGGAGGAGCAGACAACCACCTGTGTACTGCCAACTAGCAGATTTGCAGACCATGGAGGACAGACATCATCCAGATTTACTGCCTGGATAGGCAGACAATAATGGATCATTGTCGTCAGTTGGAGCCAGATTTGATGCCAGCCATCTGTCATCCTAATAGCATACCAACCATTGGTCATGTCAGTGTTGCAGTTCCTGGCCACAGGGTCCTTTCAAAATACAGTGGCCCTAACTGCTGGGATGTCCCAGCCTATGTTCAGTCTGGCCTTGAAGGATGCTCTCTCAGCAATGTTGAAACACCTGGACAGCTACATCCGCTTTCCTCAACGTGAGGATTTTGCCCATGTGAAGGCAGAGTTCTATAGTTTGGCACACATCCCACATGTTGTGGGAGCCATTGATAGTACCCACGTAGCCTTGGTCCCACTGCATGGCAATGAACAGGTCTTTCGTAACAGGAAGTACTGCCATTCCATCAATGTCCAAGTAGTTTGTCTGGTGGACCTCTACATTTTCCAAGTCTGTGCCCGGTACCCGGTACCCGGGTTCAGTCCATGATGCCTTCATCATGCGGAACAGTGCAATTCCACAGCTGATGACACAACTGTACCCAGAGAGAGCCTGGCTGGTTTGTAAGTAACATAGGTCATGTGATTTTGTATGCTATGTCTGTAGCTAGCGAGACGATGCTTTGGACTCATGGTACAACACATGTTGCATTATCTTACGGTGGCTCTGCATACCCCAACCTACCCTAGTTGTTGACACCAGTGAGGAACCCAACTATGTCAGGGGAAGTCAGCTTCAATGAGGCACATGGAAGAACATGGTGCATCATGGATCAGGCTTTTGGGCTCCTGAAGGCAAGGTTCCGGGCCATTGACAAGACTGGTGGAACCCTCCTCTACTCACCCTCAAAAGTGTGTAAGATTATTGTGGCCTGCTGCATGCTCCACAACTTTGCCAATTTTGCCCTGAGAAGAAACATCCCATATATCCCTCATGGGGGGGAGCTAGCAGTGCCACCGGGTGAGCCTCCTGAAATGCCAAGTGAGGATGACAGTGATGAGGATCAAGGTGGAGACATGCAGACAGATCTCATCAATCAGTACTTCACTTGAATGTAAGCATGTGATGTTCTGTGATTAGTGTGACTGCATGGGGCACTGTAGGGGTCACTATTTGTTGAGAAGGGTATCTCTGTCAACATAAAACAGGGCATATTTTGCAATGCATCATGCAACTCTGGTTTGCTGGCTATATCAGGCTTGAAGATGTGACTCTCCTGAGGATATCCTTTGTTTGGGGCAGTCATATTGCACCGTCAGTGAAACAACTGTAGCTTGAAATGGGCTTTGGGTCTTATGTCTTATGCCTTTACCTACCTAAACTCCCTGTATGTCACTTATTCCTTCCAGGTGTCTACACCATGCCATCCTCTTGTGGTCATTTCATAGTTGTCTCATTGGCAGGTGGCTGTTGCTGGTGTGACATGTGAAGTGGACATGGATTGATCCAGGTACTGTTGCTTGCAGATTTGAGGTGTATGAGTCCTATGGCCAGGCTGGCTGGACAGTGGGAGGACAGGAATCTGACCTACACAATACACCTGATTGCATTGGTGTGTTGGTCCCATGGTCGCAAGTGTGTGATCATGAGGCTTTGTAACATGTCATCCTATGCAATCCATTCCTTCTACTTTCTCATTGTGATGACATTTATCCTGTATGACCTGATAGTGGCTGCCATTGTGTTTCCTCATTGCAGGCAAGTGTGCCTGCGCCACAACACTGACACAGGTATGTGACATTCGACCAGGTGTTCGCTCATTGTTATGGGAAGGGCCTGGGCTTAGGCTATGTTGTACTGCCCTCTGTCTGTGCCATGGCTTATGCTATGTTGGCAGGCCTGGTTTCGGTACATAATAAGGGTCAAATTGGAGACAAAATCCCAAACGCTCTTTGCCTAATCTACTGGACGAGGTCTTACAGGCCCTTCCTCGTGTGGTCTGGTGCAAGTTGGTAATTGGATATCTGGCCTGACTCCAAATGGCTTGGAAGTTCTTGGCTATGACTGTGCACACATTCTTCACAGCTTATGTGCAATGCAGTACAATAAAACATTTGATGTGACCAGACACCTGTGACATTGTATTGCTAGTCACCTCAGCATGACACTACCCGAGACATCTTCCTCCATCCATTGTCTCCTAATGTCTAAAGCATGTACATAATATGTGATTAGCATTCAACATTTCAGACAGATAACAAAGAGAGGCAGTAGGCAGTTTTATAGTGATGTGTGTGTTTGAGAATTGAATATTGATACTAGTTAAACTATACTTCAGGTGAAGGGATCAGTCAAGGTGAATGCAATCAATGGAGTAGAGGCCACAACATTTGGAGTTCAGAGTCCAGTGTCCTACGAGCATGGAATTTGGAAAGTGGTTAAGGGACAGTCAACAGAGTGATTCCGTGGCACACAAAGGAGTGACATCAGGAAGTGGTCAGTTGCTGGCAGTGGCACCTCTTGGATGCTTGGCTGGACGTCCCCGCTTGCGGGTGGCTCAGTAACTACAGAGGTGGGGTGTCTGAGGCGGGTGCTTCCCCTGGCAGGGCCTCCTTTCCAGTGGCTGGCACCGATGAAGGGCCTGGTGTGGATGCACCAAAGGAAGGGTGTGATGTTGTTGCCTATCCCCGTTCATGGTACTGTTGATGTCCCTCAGCACCCCTGTTAGGTAAGCAATGTTGGAATTGGGGGCCTCCCACTGTTGCACCTCAAGATGGAAATCCCTCTATAGCTCCTTTATTTCCCGGAGTTTGTTCAGTACTTGGCTCATCATGCCTTGGGAAAGTTGGCAGGCAGCCAAGACCTGGCTGATGGTATCCTGGGCAGGGGCATCACCAGCGGCCTTTTGTTGCTGGGCCACACCATCCCTCCCAAGCACCCTAGCCCCATGTGCCGCACCCTTGATGCAGCCTGCCCCCTTCCCCTCCCACTGGTTCCAGGTCCATCATTATCGGGGTTGACAGGAACCTGGACTGGGGGGGGCACAAGATGTAGGAGACTGTTGTAGGGACACAGGTCTGGGGGCGACTGGCTGCCTGCGATGTTGAGGCCATGAGACTAGGAGAAGTCGATGTGGTCAGGCTGAGGCTCACCGGTGTCATCTCTCCAGGTTGGCCGGATGGGCCAGAACTGTCCTCCATGTCCAGCGGTCCAGGAGTGCTTGTTTCACAGAGGGCTTCATCCAGGAGGTAGTGTCAGTCTTCTCTGTGGTGTCGGTGTAAGCATTCCCACTTGCAGTGGCAGCACAACCTGTTAATTTGGAGAGAATATGTTAGTGGTTGTATTGTGACATCTACCTCCAATAGCTGACAGTGACATTTGGATAGGGCCATATCCATATTGTAATAGCTGATTTCCCTCATGTGACAGGCACACGTATTGTCATTTGTAAAGAGCAGACATTGTAGACAAATACCAATTCCTGTTCAGTGACCTAGCCTCAGACTGTCTGGAATCCTTAGCTGTTGGAGGGATGGTAATGGACTCATGTGTTGCCAGCAGTGCAGGAAGGAGATTGGCTGGGCAGGATATTGTTTAAGTCACATTGAAAGCTATTTGTTTGTCATGTAGGCATTGTCAGGACCTTGGATGATGTGTGATAGTTGTCATCATGTGGTCAGTGCACTGTGGAAGTGAGTGCTGCCAATGCCATACAGCACACACATTTTGGGCCCTTTGATCTGTGTAGGAAGTTCATTCCATACATTCTGAGCTGTGCTTCCAGTCTATACTATTGTCATCTTGGCATGTCAGCTCTAAATGGTTCTGGGTGTGTTGCCACATCACAGGGTGTACCACGACCTGTATCCTTGTCCCTCTCAGGTGTATCATGTTTAATGTGGCTTCAGGGACTGTGGCACAATATCATCTGGAAAGTGGTCTGGTGTTTGGGGTTGCATGTCCTGGTCATCCTTGAATTTATTCGGACATTGCTCTTGAGACAACTCACAGTTCACATTGTCCATCCCCTGAGGTGTGTCGACTTACATGACAAGTATACCAACAGAGATAATTGACCATATGCAAAGTCGTTTGGGTAATTGGATTTAGTAGACAGAGTCATCTGGCCTCAGCAGTCATGTGACTCCCTGTACTACAAGCAGTTTTTCAGTTAGACTCTCCCAGGTGTGTACATGGTATGAGTGTGTTTTCAGGTAAAAGTATTTTTATAGTTGTACTGTGTACTCTTGCTTGGATTGCGAGTAAGGGACCCTCCTATGAGTACTACCCATTTAAAACCCTGTATTCTATACACTGTAGAGTTATTCTCCTGTCAGGTGGGTACATTTGTATGGCTGACTATATGGAGATTGGTCATAGTAGTACGGCACACAGTTGTGACAGAGTGTAGTGAGTCCCGGTGCCTCCTGACCTTAGCAGTCCTGTCATTGCCTGCCCTACCCGCACACTATACTGATGTCATCCTATCAGGTGGGTACACTACAATGGGGATTTGACAAACAAGGTATTTTTGATTATGCTACACTGCCCTGGTTTTGGTGATGTGGCAAAGTGCATGCTGGGACTTGTAGTGCTGTCAATCCCTGTAATGTACAGTTCTAGGTTCTCATCCCTAATCAGCATTAACCACCTGAGGGCCCTGTGGTCGGTCTGAACCCGGATGTGAGACCCAAACAAATAGGCCCTCATTCTGACCTTGGCGGGCGGCGGAGGCCGCCCGCCAAAGTCCCGCCGTCAGGTTACCGTTCCGCGGTCGAAAGACCGCGGCGGTAATTCTGACTTTCCCGCTGGGCTGGCGGGCGGTCGCCTTCAGACCGCCAGCCAGCCCAGCGGGAAAGAGGCTTCCACGATGAAGCCGGCTCGGAATCGAGCCGGCGGAGTGGAAGCTGTGCGACGGGTGCAGTTGCACCCGTCGCGTATTTCACTGTCTGCGCAGCAGACAGTGAAATACATGTAGGGGCCCTCTTACGGGGGCCCCTGCAATGCCCATGCCAGTGGCATGGGCACTGCAGGGGCCCCCAGGGGCCCCGCGACCCCCCCTACCGCCATCCGGATCTCGGCGGTCCGACCGCCGGGATCTGGATGGCGGTAGGGGGGGTCGGAATCCCCGCGGCGGTGCAGCAAGCTGCGCCGCCGCGGAGGATTCAATGGGGCCGCGGTACACTGGCGGGACCCCGCCAGTGGTGCCGGTCCGACCGCGGCTTTACCGCCGCGGTCGGAATCCCCATTGGAGCACCGCCGGCCTGTCGGCGGTGCTCCCGCGGTCCTCCGCCCTGGCGGTCAAAGACCGCCAGGGTCAGAATGACCACCATAGTGTCTTAACTTCTTCAGCGCAGAAACCACAACAAAAACTTCCTTTGCAATTGCACTCCACCTCTGTTCCCTGGGAAGTAGTCTCCTGCTAAGGAAGACTACAGGCTGGTCAAGGCCCTCTTTGTTCAGCTGTGAAAGTACTGCTCCCATACCATGCTCTGAAGCATCTATCTGCTCAAACTCCTTGGAGAAGTCAGGGGCCAGCAGCACGGGTACCGTGCACATGGCTTCTTCAGGGTGTAACACGCAGTCTGGCACACCTCAGTATAGGCTGCTTCTTAGAAGTCAGCCCTGTCAAGGGGGCAACAATGGTGCCATACCCCTTGACAAATTTCCTGTAGTACCCGGTGAGACCTAAGAAGGCTCTCACCTCTGTCTGGGTCTTGGGGGGTGCCCAAGCCTGAATGGCATTAATTTTGAGTTGTAGGGGCGCCACCCGGCCTCTCCCTACCTGGTGTCCCAAGTACACCACTGACCCCTGCCCTATCTGGCACTTACTGGCCTTGCTAGTGAGGCCTGTGGCTTGCAGCACCTTCAACACTTCCCAGAGGTGGTGCAAATGGTCCTCCCAACTGGAGCTGAACACCACAATGTCATTAAGGTAGGCGGCACTGAAGTTTTCAAGCCCAGCCAGGACCTGATTGACCAACTTCTGTAAGGTGGCAGGGGTGTTTTTTAACCATAAGGGCATGATCAGCAACTAGAAGTGCCCCTCTGGTGTTGAGAATGCTGACCTCTTGTTGGCCCGCTCGGTTAAGGCAATCTGCCAGTAATCAGACGTTAAATCAAACGTGCTGAGGAACTTTGCTGCCCCCAACAGATCTATGAGCTAATCAGCTCTGGGTATGGGGTGGGTGTCCGTTTTGGTTACGTCATTGAGCCCCCAGTAGTCCACATAGAAAATCAGTTCTGGTGTGGCACCAGGCACAGCAGGCTTGGGTACCAGAACCACTGGGCTGGACCAAGGGCTACTGGAGCGCTCAATCACCCCTAAAGCCAAAATCTTGGAGACCTCCTCCTTGAGGCTGGCCTTCACTCGGTCAGCCAATCTGTAAACCTTGATTTTTACAGGCAAGCTCTCCCCAGTGTCCACATCATGCATGCATAGATGGGTAACACCTGGAGTGAGTGAGAACTGAGTTGCAAAGTGTCCCAGTAACTGGCAACACTCACTCTGCTGTTCTAGAGTCAGAGAAGGGGAGAGGACTACGCCTTCTACTGAGCCATCCTCCTCCTTGGCAGACAGGAGGTCAGGGAGATGTTCACTCTCCTCTTCCGCCCCATCATCTATAACCAGAAGCATGGTTAGCTCAGAACCATCAAAGTGGGGTTTGAGGCAGTTCACATGTAGAACCCTCAAGGGGTTCCCTGGAGTCTGCAAGTCTACCAAGTAGGTGACGTCACTCTGACAAGCCTTCACTTCAAATGGCCCTGACCACCTATCCTGCAGAGGACAAGGCTCTACGGGGGCCATGACCCACACTTTCTGGCCAGGCTGAAATTCAACCAGAGTGGTGTTCTTGTCATACCAGTGTTTCATGTCCTCCTGGCTTGCCTCTAGGTACTCTTGTGCGAGCTTCCTGAAGCGTGTGGTCTGGTTTCTGAAGGCCAGCATGTAGCTAAATACATCCTGGGGTGGCTTCCTAGGAGCTTGCGCCTAGCCCTCTTTCACCAGACTCAGAGGTCCTCTGACCGGGTGCCCATACAACAGTTCAAAGGGGCTAAAGCCAAGCCCCTTCAGTGGTACTTTGTGGTAGGCAAAGAGAAGGCATGGTAAGAGCACGTCCCACTTACGCCTCATGGAGTCTGACAGACCCCCAATCATGCCTTTCAGGGTGCAGTTGAATCTCTCAACCAAGCCATTACTTTGGGGGTGGTAAGGAGTGGTGAATTTGTAGTTCACTCCACATTCCTTCCACATGGCCTTTATGTACATGGACATAAAGTTGGTACCCCGTCAGATACCACCTCCTTGGGGAAACCCACTCGGGTAAAGATCTCCATCAGTGCCGGCCACAACAGGTGCCATCACTGTCCTCAGAGGGATAGCTTCCGGGTACCAGGAGGCATGGTCCTCCAAGACCAGGATGAACCTTTTGCCTAGGGCTGTCTTGGGGTCCAGAGGCCCCACTATGTCAATGCCCACCCGTTCAACAGGGGTGCTCATGACAGGAAAAGGTTGGAAGGGGGCTTTACATTTCCCTCCACTTTAGCCACTCACCGGGCAAGCCTAACAGGAGCTACAGAACGCATCTGGATGCTTTCTCATTTGTGGCCAATAGAAATGGGTGACAAGCCTGTCAAAGATCTTGCCCTGCCCCAAATGTCCTGCCAGAGGCACATCATGAGCCAAACCCAGTAGGAAGGCTCTGAAGCGCTGGGGTACCACCAGCACACGGGCTGCCCCAGGTCAGCAGACTTAGGCTCGCTGTGCAGGAGAACAGTCTCCCAGTATATGAGGTGATCCTTGGGCTCAGCGCCAGCTGCCTGGTCTTCGGCTTGCTGCCTAAGACCCACGAGAGTAGGGCACACCTTATGATCTGCCCAGAACTCCTCCCTGGTGGGACCCACTTCTTGCTGCCAATGGGTCAGCTCTGGTAGTTCTCCCAGTTTGACTACTTGTTACCCTGTAGGTGCCGGGGTGTCCCCCTTGAGGTCAGTCTCCTCCTAGACCATGGGAATCTCTGGGGCAGGTTTCCCGTGCCCCTTTCCCTTTCTCTTGGTAGTCACCTGGGCCACTGTTTCAGGCTTCAGGCCTGTCTGATCACCCTGTCTGGCTGCCATGGACTGAGTTGTCATGCATGCCCACTCTGGCAACCCCGACACCCCTAAGTGCGACCTAAGCTCCACCTCCTTCCATGCAGAAGTCTCCAGGTCGTTACCTACCAGACAGTCAACTGGCATGGTGGGACTCACAGCTACCCTCAAGAGGGTCCTGAGACCCCCTACAACTCTAAGGGAACCTGCACCACTTTACAATGCCGCTCCAAGCTGTCCACTGCAACTACTTGGTGGAATACACCAGGGACTATTTGCTCTTCAGACACCAGGTGACACTGGACTGTGGTCACACTGGCTCCAGTATCTCTGAGAGGCTCTACCCTCTGCCCATTGATGGTCACCCACTGCCTGTATTTCTTAGTGTTATCAGGCATTAGGTTTCTCTGGACCATTCCACCGTTCCCTAGTGAGACAAGGGTCATCTCTGTGGGATCCCCACACCCACCTGGGACCACCTCCTCCCTAAGCGCTACACTGGCCAACCCCTTGGTCTGCCCACCGCTGGGTGGCGGTGTCCACTTTGGACATTTGGGATCTCCCTTCATGTGACCCTCCTGGTCAAATGCAAAGCACTTACAGTGCCCTGCCTCTGCAGGCTTTCCTGAGGAGGCCCATGGTTTCTTATCTCCTTGGGGGTGGGATTTCTTACCCAGGTTACTAAATTGGGGCCCTTTGAAAGACTCCTTTGGTTTACCCTTGTCCTCCCACTATGCTGCTGGGAACCCTGCCCACCTTTGGCAGAATCTGCCCCATATACCTGTTTGTGGACTCTGGTACTCACCCAGCTGTCCACCTCCATAGCAAGCTTCCTGGGGTCAGTCAAGTGCTGGAGCAGCTCTGCAAAACACAGACTCGACAAGTGCTCCCCTGTAATCAAGTTGTACAGCCCCTGAAAACCTGTCACATTACTGCCATTCACCCAACCATCCAGTGCTCTGCAAAAATAATCTACACATTCTAACCAGGTCTGGGAATCAGTTTTCTTACTCTGCCTAAACTGATCCTGGTACTTGTCAAGAGTGAAACCATAGCTAGTGAGAAGGGCTTCCTTCATGTCAGCGTAGGTGAGGTTGTACCCCTTACCCAAAGCTAGCAAAGTGTCCATCTCCTCCTCCATGAAGTAGTTCCATAATCCTGTCCCCCAATTCTTCTCAGGGATCCCATTCATGTGGATGGATGCCTCATATCACTGAAACCACCTCTGTATGTTGTCTCCCTTCTTGTACTCTCTCCCAACATTCTTAGGAATGTGCACAATTCTGTCTGACTGCACTGAGGTATTGCTGCCCCCCTCATTGCTGGACCTGCCCCTCGCACCCAGCTCCTTTATTCTGAGCTCATGGTCCAAAAGCATCTTCTTCTCCTCCATGGCTCACTGCTCCCTCTGAGCCTCCATTTTTAATCTCTCCAACTCAATCTGGTGCCTCCTGGTCTCCTGTTCTCCAGCTCCTCTGGAGTCAGGCCTTTTGATCCACCAATGCTGCTTGGCCTCGGGGTACCTCCCTCCTAGCAGCTGCTGCACCCTCAGCACATCTTCCCTAGGATTTGTGTTTGCAGACCTCCCACGTGGATCCTAAGACTGCCCACTGGCTGCTCTGGCAGCTACCCAGGCCCTCAGTGCCTTTTGTAGCTCCTCCTTTTTGGTGAGGCCTCTGACCTGGACTTTGAAGTTTTTACAAACTGCCTTCAGTTCCTTCACGGTAAAGGTTTCCAACCTATCCTCCTCAAAAAACAAATCGTGGGATGCAACTGACTGCTCTTGACTGAGACATGATGTTGTTGGAGTTCACTTGAACTCAAAATCAAAAATAGGTCAAAGAGGAAAAAATCAAAAACAAAAACCTGTTTGTAGCATGTACTGGTCTGCGATACGCTAGTAGTGTACACCAATCACTGGAGGTCAAGTGCAAAAGCAAGTCCTGTCCTCACCAATGACGACCAATGTTAGCAATGGGGTCTCTAGTTGGCAGTCGGTTTGCACCCTGTCCACGTATGGACCCCCACTCTAGTCAGGAATAGAGAGCAACCTGCTCAGATAACCCCCTGCTCACCCCCTTTGTAGCTTGGCATGAGCAGTCAGGCTTATCTCAGAAGCAATGTGTAAAGCATTTGCACATAACACACAGAAATAAGTAAAAATACTACAAAAGGACACCACACCAGTTTTAGAAAAATAGTCAATACTTATCTTTGTAAAACAAGACCATAACAATAGAAATCCAACATACAGTAAAAAAGATATTAATTTTGCAAGATTTAACTTAAAAATACAGTTCCTTGAAGTCGATAGCTCCACCTGGGGCAATCACGGTATCGTGATGAACAAAACCAAGAGGTCAGGCTGGCCACGGCGTCACTGGCCAGTTACAGTGTCGGGAAGACCCGCAAACAGTACCTTTGGAATTGCAGGTCATCATGATCCTTGCGATGAGATCCGGAGAACGACGTCACTGGCGTTGTGGTGTCGGCTCTGAAGTCGTGCAGGAGTCGTCGGGCCCTTGAAGTCACACGCGTGGCAGATTGAACTCTGGGCTGATGAAGTCAGGAGCGCTGACGTGGATGGCGTCAGGGCTGCGGTGTGATGCAGGACGATGCAACTTGCGGTGCCCACTGGTCACATGCAGGCAGCAGATTGGTGATGGAGTCCAGCGGCGTTGGTGAGACCAGGGCTGCGGTGTGAAGCTGGGCGGGGCGGTGCGACGTGTGGTGTCACCAGGTCACAGTGCAGGCAGAAGCGGAGACATTGCTGAAGCACTGTCATTGGTAGGCCCAAGCCAGCAGTGCAGGATGGGATGGTGCTTTGTGACCCTCATGAGCGGTGTCCACAGGCCACGGTGCAGGGAGGGATGCCTGGTGATGACACTGGAGTCGAAGGTGCTGTCGTCGGTGGACCGGGGCTGTGGTGCGGGACAGGATGGTGCTTCATGCTCCTCACGAGTGGTGTCCACAGGCCGCTGTGCAGGCAGTGACGCCAGTGTCAGCAGGAGCGGCGGCGTCAGGGATGACCAGGCTGCGGTGTGAGCAGGTGATGCTGGACTCCATGGCCCACAGGTTGCCGTGCGAGCAGCGGCTCGGTGAAGTTGTTTGATGACAGCGTTGGTGAGACCAGGGTCACGGTGTAAAGAGGGGCAGTGTGGCTGCATGCAGCGTCAGCAGGTCACGGTGCATGCCAGCAGCGTCACTGGCGGGTTGCAGAGGTTTCTCCTCTTGAGCAGCACAAAACACACAGTTCCCAGTGCTGCAGGTCGAGGAAACTGAAGTCTTTGGTGTCCCTGAGACTTCCAACAGGAGTCAAGCTCTACTCCAAGCCCTTGGAGAACTTTCTCAAGCAGGACACACAGCAAAGTTCACCCTTTGTACTCTTTTCAGGCAGACACAGCAACTGCAGGCCAGTCCAGAAAAGCAACACAGCAAATCAAATCAAATCATTAACATTTATAAAGCGCGCTACTCACCCGTGCGGGTCTCAAGGCGCTAGGGGAAAAAAGGGGGGGGTTAACGCTGCTCAAACAGCCAGGTCTTTAGGAGTCTCCGGAAAGCGGAGTGGTCCTGGGTGGTCCTGAGGATGGTGGGGAGGGAGTTCCAGGTCTTGGCCGCCAGGAAGGAGAAAGATCTCCCACCCGCCGTGGAGCGGCGGATGCGAGGGACAGCAGCAAGTGCGAGGCCAGAGGAGAACAGGTGGCGGGTGGGGACGTAGAAGCTGAGGCGTCTGTTGAGGTATTCCGGTCCCTTGTCGTGGAGGGCTTTGTGTGCGTGGGTGAGAAGTCGGAAGGTGATCCTTTTGCTGACTGGGAGCCAATGCAGGTGTCTCAGGTGTGCGGAGATGTGGCTGCTGCGGGGTACGTCTAGGATGAGGCGGGCCGAGGAGTTTTGAATGCGTTGCAGGCGATTTTGGAGTCTGGCTGTGGTCCCAGCATAGAGGGTGTTGCCGTAGTCCAGGCGGCTCGTGACAAGGGCGTGGGTCACGGTTTTTCTGGTGTCGGCAGGGATCCAGCGGAAGATCTTACGGAGCATGCAGAGGGTGAGGAAGCAGGCGGAGGACACGGCGTTGACTTGCTTAGTCATGGTGAGAAGAGGGTCCAAGATGAAGCCGAGGTTGCGGGCGTGGTCTGTGGGGGTCGGTGCAGTGCCGAGGGCCGTGGGCCACCAGGAGTCGTCCCAGGCGGACGGGGTGTTGCCGAGGATGAGGACTTCCGTTTTTTCAGAGTTCAGCTTTAGGCGGCTGAGCCTCATCCAATCTGCGACGTCCTTCATACCCTCTTGTAGGTTGGTCTTGGCGCTGGCGGGGTCCTTGGTGAGGGAGAGTATAAGTTGGGTGTCGTCGGCGTAGGAGGTGATGATGATGTCGTGCTTGCGTACGATGTTGGCGAGGGGGCTCATGTAGACATTGAAGAGTGTCGGGCTGAGCGATGAGCCTTGAGGTACGCCGCAGATGATCTCGGTGGGTTCTGAGCGAAACGGAGGGAGGTAAACTCTTTGTGAACGGTTTGCGAGGAAGGAGGCGATCCAGTCCAGGGCCTGGCCTTGGATCCCGGTGGAGCGGAGGCGGGTGATTAGGGTGCGGTGACAGACGGTGTCAAAGGCAGCCGAGAGGTCGAGGAGAATGAGGGCGACTGTTTCACCGTTGTCCATCAGGGTTCTGATGTCGTCTGTGACTGAGATGAGGGCGGTTTCAGTGCTGTGGTTGGTTCGGAATCCGGTTTGTGAGGGGTCGAGCAGGTTGTTGTCTTCCAGGAAGGTGGTCAGCTGTTTGTTGACGGTCTTCTCTATTACTTTGGCTGGGAAAGGCAGAAGAGAGATGGGGCGGAAGTTTTTCAGGTTGCTCGGGTCAGCCGTAGGTTTCTTTAGTAGGGCGTTGACTTCGGCGTGTTTCCAGCATTCGGGGAAGGTAGCAGAAGAAAAAGAAGAGTTGATGACGGTCTGGAGGTGCGGGGCGATGATGTCGTCGGCTTTGTTAAAGATGAAGTGCGGGCAAGGGTCTAAAGGGGCGCCGGAGTGGATAGAGTTCATGATGGATTTGGTTTCTTCCGTGTTGATGTGGGTCCAGTTGTTGAGGGTGATGGCCGGGGGTGCGGGTTCGGTGGTGTTTGGTTGGGTCTGGTGTCCAAAGCTGTCGTGGAGGTCGCTGATCTTGCGATGGAAGAAAGTGGCGTGGGATTCGCACAGATCCTGTGAGGGCGTGACGGCGTTGGCGTTGGCGCTGGGGTTGGAGAACTCCTTGACGATGCTGAAGAGTTCTCTGCTGTTGTGGCTGTTTTTGTCCAGTCTGTCGGTGAAGAAGTTCCTTTTGGCAGCGCGGATCAGGTGGTGGTGTTCGCGGGTAGCGTTCTTGAGGGCGTTCATGTTGTCAGCGGTGTGGTCCTTGCGCCAGGCTTTCTCAAGGGCGCGACAAGTTTTCTTTGATTCTTTGAGGGTGTCAGAGAACCAGAGAGGTTTTTTGGTGTTGGTCTGTCGATGCGTGCGTTTGAGGGGAGTAAGGTTGTCTGCGCAGTTGGAGATCCAGTTTGTGAGTTTGAGGGCTGCGTCGTTGGGGGCGGTGGTGAGGGTGGGTTGGTTGGCGGCTAGTGCGGAGAAGAGTTGCTCTTCAGGGATCTTGTTCCACTGTCGATGAGGGATGGGTTGAGTGCGGAGGTGGCGGGTCTCACGTCGGAATGTGAAGTGGACGCAGCTGTGGTCGGTCCAGTGTAGGGCGGAGGTGTGGCTGAAGAAGACGTGTTCGCTGGCGGAGAAGATAGGGTCGAGCGTGTGTCCGGCGATGTGGGTGGCGGTGTTCACCAGTTGTTTGAGGCCGAGGTTGGCGAGGTTGTCGAGCAGGGTGGTGGTGTTGGGGTCGTTGTTTTGTTCCAGATGGAAGTTGAGGTCGCCTAGGAGGATGTAGTCCGGTGAGGCGAGGGCGTGCGGGGAGATGAAGTCGGCGATGGCGTCGATGAAAGGGGCGCGTGGTCCGGGAGGACGGTAGACGAGGGATCCTCTGAGGGTGGTCCTCGGGTCGGTGCGAATCTGAAAATGCAGGTGTTCAGCAGCGAGAGGGGTGTCTTCGGTAGAGGTGGTGACGCTGATGGAGTCTTTGAAGACGATGGCGATACCTCCTCCTGCTTGGTTGGTGCGGTCTTTCCTGGAGATCTTGTAGCCTTCGGGGATGGCGGTGGCGATGTCTGGCGCAGAGGAGGCGTTCATCCAGGTCTCCGTGATGAAGGCGACGTCCGGTGCTGTGGAATCCAGGAGGTCCCAGAGTTCGACGGCGTGTTTGTGGACGGAGCGAGCGTTGACTAGGATGCACTTGAGGTGGTTGATGGCGCGTGGGCTTGTGGTCGTGGTAGTAGCGTGGTGGAAGATGCGTTTGCAGGAGTTGCAGGCGAAGGGTCCATGGGTGCGTTTGGGGTGAGCTTGGAAGCAGGTGTTGGAGCGTCCTGGGTTGAGGGCGTGGAGGGTGGTGGGGTCGTAGCGGATCAGCGGGGCTTGGGAGAGCTTGGGACCAGGGGTCGTGGCGCTGGGCGCGGGCCAGGCGCGGACGGGCGCAGACGGGCTTGCCTCCGGCGCGCCAGCGGCGCGCCCGCTGCGCGGTCACGCAGCGGCCGCCATATGAGGTAGGAGGGGGGGGAGGGGTCAGCTGGGGGCAAATGGGAGCTGGGGGGCAGGGGCGTGCAGGAGGTCGCGGTGGGAAAGCGCGACGGAGGGGGGGACAGGTAGAGTGAGAAGAGCTGGGGGAGGGGGATTTAAGGGTGGAGGGGGGTGAGTGTTAGGAGGTTTAGGAGATTAGGGAGAAAGATAGGAGTAGGGTTGTGAAGATAGGGGAGGGGGTTGTAGAGGTGGGTGAGGGTGAGAGGTAGAGTGAGAGGATAGGAAGATAGGTAATAGAGGGGGTGGCGGGAAGGGGGGGAAAGATAGAGAAGTAGATAGAGAAAATAGATAGATAGAGAAATCGATAGATAGGGAAATAGATAGAGAGATAGGAAGATAGGAGGAGGTGGAGAGTGAGGGAGATTAGATAGTGGGATAGAGAGATACAGAGATAGGTAGATAGGAGGAGTGAGGGAGGTAGATAGTGAACGGGTTAGATAGGGGAGATAGAGAGGGGGATGCGAGTGAGGGAGGGGGATGAGGTAGGAGCAGGAGGGCAGGCGCGGGGAGAAGAAGAAGGAGGAGGCAGAAGAGCCGAAGGCAGAAGATAGAAGACCAGAGGACCGGAAGAACAGAAGAACAGAAGAACAGAAGAACAGAAGAACAGAAGAACGGAAGAACGGAAGAACAGGGAACAGAAGACCGGAAGAACAGGGAACAGAAGACCGGAAGAACACAGAAGAACACAGAAGAAGATACAGAAAACGAAGAACAGAAGGCAGAAGACCACAGAAGAAGATGAGGAAGAAGAGAAGAAGAGAGAAGACGGGGAAAAGAAGAGTACAGCAGAAGATTACAGACGAGGAGCGAGGAGGAAGAGCAGAGAAGAAGAAAAGAAGCAGGAGCAGGAGAGAGAGGGTGAGTAGCGCGGGGCAGAGCGAGGGGCTGGGAGGTGGGGGGGTACTTACTGTTAGGTGGGTCTCAGGAACTCAGGAACCTGGAGGAGCTGGAGGAGCTGCAGCGGCAGGGGGAGCGACCTACCCTTGGGTCAAGTACTCTTCCTCCAGCTCTTCAGATCCTATCCTGGGCAAAGGTTCCTCTTGATTCCAGAAAGATTCTAAAAGTCTGGGGTTTTGGGTCCAATACTTATACCCCTTTCTGCCTTTGAAGTTGGAAAACTTCAAAGCAAAGTCTCAAGTGTTTGCAAGATCCTTCCTTGTCCAGGCCAGGCCCCAGACATACACCAGGGGGTTGGAGACTGCATTGTGTGAGAGCAGGCACAATCCATTCAGGTATAAGTGACCACTCCTCCATACCCTCTAGCTCAGATGGCTCATCAGGATATGTAGGCTACACCCCGCCCCTCTTTGTGTCACTGTCTAGAGAGAAGTGCAAACAGCCCAACTCTCAAACTGACCCAGACAGGGAATCCACAAACAGTCAGAGTAACAGAATGGGTTAAGCAAGAAAATGCACATTTTCTAAAAGTGTCATTTTCAAACACAATTTAAAACAACCCTTACCAAAAGATGTATTTTTAAATTGTGAGTTTGGATACCTTAAACTCCATATTTCTGTCTGCTCTCAAAAGGAATCTGCACTTTAATAATATTTAAAAGGCAGCTCCCATGTTAACCTATGAGAGAGATAGGCGTGCACAGTGAAAAACAAATTTAGCAGTATTTCACTGTTAGGACATGTAACACACACACAAGTACATATCCCACCTTTGACATACACTGCTCCCTGGCCCCGGGGCTACCTGGGGCCTGCCTTAGGGGTGCCTTACATGTAGTAAAAGGGAAGGTTTAGGCCTGATAAGTGGGTACACTTGCCAAGTCAATTGACAGTTTAATACTGCACACACAGACACTGCAGTGGAAGGAATGAGCCATGTTTACAGGGCTACTAATGTGGGTAGCACAACCAGTGCTGCAGGCCCACTAGTAGCATTTGATTTACAGGCCATGGGAACCTCTAGTGCACTTTACTAGGACTTACCAGCAAATCAAATATGCCATTCATGGATAAACTAATCAACAGTACAATTACTATTGGTATCACTTGCACCTTAGCACTGATTAGCACTGATTACACCATGAACACGGAGGTCAGAAAGCAAAACGACAGGGGAGGCATGCCAAAAAGCTGCCAGGTCTAACAGTGACCATGCATGCCAGTACATTTTGGTGCCATTTTTAGTGTTGTGACTTACCCGAATCCACTTCCCTAGGTATTCCTGTCAAACCCTCCGTATGCAGGACCTGCTCCTCCCATGATGTTAGTTGGAGAGGAGGATGTGGAGGACCACCACCAGTCTTCGGGACCGCAAGCTGGTGCCTGGAATAGACCTTCCCCATGAGGTTGTTCCACCTCTTCCTGATGTTTTCCCTTGTGCGTGGGTAGATGCCTACAGAGTTTACTCTGTTGACTATTTTTTTGCCATATTTCCATTTTCCTAGAGATTGTAGTTTGCTGGACTTGAGCTCCAAATAGTTATGGTTCTACTCTGATGACTTTATCCACCATGACTTTTAACTCATCATCTGTGAAACACAGATGTTTCTGTGGTGACATGGTGGTGGAAACGAACTTGTAAAATAGTTTACTGGTAAAGTGCTGTGTAATGAGGAGAAGACGGGGAATAAATGGAGTGTAGAGGTGCAAATTTGTGTGGTGGGTGTGTGTTTAGTGAGTGCTCCAGTGTTATTCTAACATGTATTCTAGAATGGTCCTACTCTAGGATCAAAAGAAAAGCAACTGCCGATCCTAGAGCAGGGCCATTCTAGAATACATGTTAGAATAATGCACACGTTGCCATGATGCCATGGAAACATGCGCACGCTAGACACAACATCTGGCTTGTGTCCAGCATGTAGATGCAAAGGATTGTGATGTGTGAAAGGGTGTGTTTTATAGTGTGATTTGTAGGTGTATCAAGTGTGTGGATGTGTGTCAGCTGTGTTGTTTTCAATGCAGCCAATGTGGAGTAGTGTTACTGTGGTGACCACTGATCGCCACAGTTCTCACCCCTGCTGGAAGAACACATGACGGGCTGGCGATGCCTGTGGTCACCTCGCCTATTTCCCACCCTCCAGAGTCCGCGCGGGGTCAGATTTTTGGCTGGCTTTTGGCAGGCCTGCCTGTGTAACTCTTAATACAGTGGCCTGTATGACCGCCAACATGGCAGTCTTTTGGTGGCCACCATCATGGTGGTCTGGTGGTCAGACCGCCAAACTCGTAATGAGGCCTCATAATATTTCCTGATTTTGATTTACGTAATGCATAGTCGCTGCAAAGTCCCCGAGTCTATGGCAGCTAGACATGATGTACTCAGTAGGGGCTAGATGTATCAAAGCTTTTTGCATTTGCAAACGGTGCGAATGCCCATTTGCGAATGCAAAAAGCCATTTCAGAATGTATCAAAGGCATTCTGAGTGCAATTTTAAGGAATCGCTAAAATAGCGATTCCTTAAAATTGCGACCCTGTTTAGAGAGTCGCAAATTGCGACTCTCTCAATAAGAAATCGCAAATAAGGAATCCTTATTTGCGATTTCTAAAGCACATGTAACAAGCAATTCCTTAATGCGAATTAGGCATTAAGGAATCGCTATTTACCACCAAGTTTCACTTGGTAGTAACCATGTGCAAATTTTAAAAATTCATTTAAAATGCATTTTTAAAAGTATATGTAAAGCACACATGCCCTTTTGGCATGTGTGCACCTTACATGTTGTAAAAAATATTTTAGGGTGCAGCAGAGGGGGCCTAAGGCCCCCAGCACCCTGGTCTTTGCATTTCCAAAAATTGTGAATTCCAGTGAGGAATTCGCAATTTTGGAAATGCAAAAAATTCGCAAATATGGGCCTACAGGCCCATAGGTGTGAATGGGGGCCGGTATCGCAATTGCGATTCGGTAATAGCATTTGCGATTTTTAAGAAATCGCTATTACCGAATCGCAAATGTGATATATTGCATTTTGCGAATCAGAAATAGCAATTTCTTAAAAATCGCTATTTCCGATTTGCAAAAGGCCTTTTTCATGCATCTGGCCCTAGGTATCATGGACACTTGGTATGATGTGCTAACAAGATTAGGCTAAATGAAAATTGCCTGGGTGTGCTAAAGTGGGAATAATGGTGTTTGTGGTGCATGAAATGTACATAAAGGCAATTAGTAATGACGTACTAGCTGGGTACAATAAAAAATATGTCAGTGTGAACAACTGGTCACAATGGTATATATACACATGGTAAATGGGACCCAGTCGTGTTATGCTAATGAGACATAAAGGGGCCTAGTTGTAACTGCATACTGTGCATCATAGGGTCAGTTTTGATGTGGTAACTGAGCATAACAGGCCCAAAGATGATGCGCAAACCCGGCATGATGGAGACTGGCCACTTATCAAAATGTAAAACAGTCTGTAAAATATTTGAATACACCCACGTCCAAGCATGCACACAGGAGCACAGGAAATAAATATATTTGGCTAATGTGATGCTATTTTCCAAATGTAACTGTCTTAGAAACAGAAGTCAACCAATAAAGAATTAAACGTTTCACTCAAGCAACTATATGGTGCCCCATATTGGCATTACCACTTTGATATATGATTATCTGTACACAAGGGTCGCAGCTCGGAAATAACTCTCCTTTCAAAACCCCTGCCTTATGTACATTCTTGTCCCACAACGGCCCTTTCAGTTTTATGCTAAACATGCCACCGTTTTAGACAAATAAACGAAAATATTGCATTTATGGTGCTCGACATATATAAAATAATTTCTCTGACGCGCAGGTTTCAAAAGATAACCTTCAAACAACTAGATGACCTCGGTTTCATTGCCTGCGCCCTCCCAAACTGTTACCTGGGGCAGACCACAGACCCTTTTTGCTGCTTCACTGCCCTTACTTGCGAGAAAATGCAGCTACTAACCAGTGTTAAATGCTCTTCATTAAAATGAAGGTTCGTCACGTAAATTGATTTCTTGAAAGGAAGAAGTGCTTTCAGTTAATTTGCAGAACAAATACAATTTATTGCTCACATATTATCCTTCCATTAACGTGAAAGCGCTGAATATCCCAGAAGCCGCTCTTTCTCAACAGGCAGGCAAGTGGGGTCTTAGTGGGCCGCTGTCACTATCCAGCCAGAAGATGGCAGATTTGCCCCATGATATTCTTGAGCTAGTCTGATTCTAAATAGACCCCCCCCGATATGCCTTTAGCACCAAAGGTGTTTTCGAATAGAGGAATAGGACACAGTTCTTTATATTTGAACTAACTGTATCTGAATAATCCCTGAATACTCACATTTTAGATGCTTTGGGGACAGTTCACAAAGGCGAATAAAACTATGTCACAGAGAGAGTCCTACAAGAATACTACTTTACGCACTTTACGCGCTCCAAAATGCTTTTGTGAATAGGCCTGCTGAGTACTATGCACAAATGCCTAGCTTGGAAAGAAGGATGTTTGCTCCCCAAGGACTTTGCAGCAAATTTCCGACTAACGCTTTCTCTTAGAAAAGTGCAGTGAAAACGGTTCTAAAATCTGTATTTCCCCTTTCTCTTGGCCACACTCACCTTCACCCTACCCCTCCCCCTTTCCCAACACACTGACAATTAAATATGACAATTTGGAGGTGGGTGCCACATTTTGATTCGCTCAGGGCACTACCTGAGCAAAGGCCAGCTGTCCTGGGCCTTTTCACCAGGTAAATATTAGCTGATTTGACCTGACGATATTTAACTGAGGAGTACTCTGAAGGGCTGGAAGTGATTTGCATGTATCCCACAAGTTAGCACAGTATTCTTACGGTTTGATTACGAGTGCATCTGAAAACTAGTTGGTGCTTATTACACTTATTAAAATTCCACACCATTGTGTTCAGATTTTTTGGGGTGCGATAATTAGCACCTACTCTGAGTTCTTTTAGGTCATTGGAAATAAAATGCAGACTTTAATACGTAGTGCACCAAAATCGCCAAGTCCGGGGAACTTGCCAGGCCTTTCTCCATCTCTATATTCTGTCTGATTTATACTGCTGAAATTGAACAGGCAGTGTGAATGTTATCGTACCTAGTAATTCCTGGGTACGATAAACATTGCACCACTAATAAATGGGGAGCAGGGGTTTGCACAGGGATCACAATATTCCAAGGCACACATAAGCAGGACTCATGCAGGATGCATATTTTGTACCTCATAGAAAAGTATGCAGATAGCCAAACGACACACTTAACTTTTTTTTGTTTCTGTAGGGGCAAATTAGCTTCCCCATTTTGAAACTCCACCCCCCCCACAGCCTATTCAAATACACTTTGCACACGTAAATCCCATTCTGCAGATACTGAATATTGTAATTTGGGCCCCAAACATTCCTAAACTGTGTAATACCGTCGGGAAACCAAAAGCGGTTCTGGAAAAAGTTATTAGCTCGAAACTAAACTCAGCGATCACAACAAGCAAGCCTAAAAGTCTCCAGGGGGCTTCATGACACAGTAATCTCATTAGAAATTTTGGAAAACATTGGGTTAAATAATGCATTTTGCCGCAAATTCTCCCACACTGTACCAATTTATTTTCACAGTTTATATACCGGGAACCTGGCATCACAGCACTAAACAAGGGGCAAAGGTAAACAACTACACATTTAGGGCCAGATGTATCAACGGGTTTTACCCATTCTGTGTCTATGGGAAAATTTGTTTGCACATATGGCCCTTAGTGACTAGAACCCTATCCATTGGAGATAGACCACCATTGGCAAGCACATACATTGCCCTTGCACAATGCTCCTTCAGCGACTGGAGCTACCAGTCTGGTGCAGAAGAAAAAAACTATTCTTTTCTGGGACAAAAACTTTGGCAGTGTAGCCACCAGTATCTATGGTGGCTTTTTTTATTAGCTGGCAGGAGGGAGTTAGACTACATGTTAGAAATGTGGTCTCTAGTTGGCAGAGGTTTGCACTCTGTCCAAGTAGGGACTCTCACTTTAGTCCGGGTAAGGGAGCTACACAGCTAAGAAAACCCCTGCTCACACCTTGGTAGCTTGGCTCAAGCAGTCAGGCTTATCTCAGAGGCAGAGTCAATTATTTGTACCCACACATAGTAACACAGTGAAAACACCACAAAAGTACTTCACACCAGTTCAGAAAAATAGCCCATATTTATCTGAGTAAAACAAGACCAAAACAACAAAAATCCAACATACACAAGCAGAGATATCACTTTTAAAAGATTAAATGCAATTGTAGTTCCTTGAAATCAATGAAGCGCTTGACTGAGGCAAAGTACCTGAGATGCATCAAAAACAAAGACGATGCGGGCCACAGGGGAGATAATGCGACAAAAGAGTCAGAGATGTATTAGTTCCTTACTGTTGCAGGGGAGATGATGCGTTGGTTCCTTACTGCTAGGTTGGGGAGGTGATGTGTTGGCTCCATACTGCCACAGAGAAGGTGATGCATCGTTTGCAGCACAAAGTGTTGGCTCCTTACTGCGGTGCAGTGTTGATGAAGAAAATGGCACCCTGGGACGATACGCTGGTGATGCTTTGGAAGTCAAGCCGCGATGCGTCAATCTCACAGCGATGAAGCAGGCGAGCGTCGGAGGCAGGGCAGTGCATCACGGACTTCAGTGATGCAGTGCTCGAAATTCACGTAGTGGTGGTTCTTCTGACGAGCTGCAAAAGAAAGCTGGGGCCTGCGCTAAAAACCGTGGTTGTTGCGTCAAGTGGGGACCATGATCTGGTGCAGGCAGTGACGATACAGTGTTGAGGAAGAAAATGGTGTCCAGGGATGTTGCGTCATAAGTCAAGCCCAGATGCGTCGATCTCACAGCGATTAAGCAGGTGATGCGTTGGATTCAGGTGGTGCCTCACAGACTTCAGGGATGTGGTGCTCAAAATTCACACAGCAGTGGTTCTTCTGAGGTACTGCGACAGAAAGCTGGGGCCTGTGTTGGAAACCATGGTCGTTGGGTCAAGCAGGAACCTTGCTCCGGTGCAGGCAGCAGCGATGCGTCTAATTCTTCCAGCGATGCATCGGTTCGAAATGACGTAGTGAGTCAATGCTTGAATATTCTTCTTGTAGCACCAAAAAACCCCTTCAAGGGCCCAGAACTGTATTTGGCACCACTTGACAGGACAGGGCTCTTAGCAGAGGAGCCCAGGTGCTGGCCGATGATGTTTTTGATGTCCCTGAAACTTCGAGGCAAGCTCAACTCAAGCCCTTGGAGAACCTTGGAAAGCAGGATGTAGAAAGCAAAGTCTAGTTCTTTCACACCCCAGACAGAAGCAGCAAGCAGCAGGCCAGCACAACAAAGCAACAGGCAGAGTGGCAGTCCCTCCTACACCACCCAGCTCTTCTTCCGGGCAGAATGCCCTCAGTCAAGAAGTGTTCTAACTTTGTGGGGTCAGCGGTCCATTACTTATAAACATATCTGCCTCTGAAGTAGGCAAACTTTAAAGAAAAGTCTTTGTAGTGCACAAGACCCTGGCTTTCCTGCCCTGGCCCCAGATACACTCCAGGGGGTTGGAGACTGCTTTGTGTAAGGACAGGCACAGCCCTGTTTAGGTGCAAGTGTCAGCTCCTCCCACCACTCTAGCTCAGTTAGACCCATCAGGAAATGCAGGGCACACCTCAGCTCCATGTGGGTGACTGTCGAGAGTAAATTCACAAACAGCCCAACAGTCATTCTGACCTTGGACATGTATTCCACAGACAGGCAGAGGCATAGAATGGTTAAGCAAGAAAATCCCCACTTTCTAAAAGTGGCATTTTCAAACTTACAATTTAAGAACCAACTTCAATAAAATATATATTTTTAAATTTTGAGTTCAGAGACCCCAAACTTCACATCTCTATCTGATCACAATGGAGAAAGTACACTTAAAGGATATTTCAAGGCAATCTCTCATGTTACCTTATGGAAGAGATAGTCCTTGCAATAGTGAAAACTGAATTTAGCAGCATCAAAACTTGTAAAACACACCAGTACATGTCCTATCTTTTAAATACACTGGGTCCTGCCCATGGGGCTGCCTTTGGGCTACCTTACGGGTTACTTACATGTAGTAAAAAGGAAGTGTTGAGCCTGGCAAGTGTGTGCACTTGCCAGGTCGAAATGGCAGTTTACAACTACAGACACTGCAGTGGCAGGTCTGAGACACGTTTACAGGGTTAATCATGACGGTGGCACAATCAGTGCTGCAGACCTACAAGTAGCATTTGATTTACAGGCCCTGGGCATACATGGTGCACTATACTAGGGTTTTACTAGTAAATTATATATGCCAATCATGGATAAATCAATCACCAATACCATTTAGACATCAAGGACTTGCACTTTAGCACTGGTCAGCAGTGATAAAGTGCCCAGAGTCCTAAATCCAGTAAAAACGAAATTCAGCACAGGACCAAAAACAGAATGTCAGAAGCAAAAAGACAGGGGGCACCACAACAGGAATTAACAGGTCTAACACTACACAATGTCACAGGAGCAGGCACTTAGAGCAGGTTAAAGAACTGAGGATGGGAGGACGTCCAGGCATACACAGGGGAAAAGGCAGCAAGGTGTAAGCCCAGCTGAGCACAGTGCAGAGATGAAAGAGAGTAACTCATTCATCATATGATTAGGAATGAGTGGTGATAATACGGTCAAGGAGGAGCTGGGCAGATGATAGAAGTATTCTGAAAGGACAAAAGACCTCACCTCACTCTTCCCGCTGTCATACCCCTGTCATTTCCTTGTACTTTAAGTTACTTTTCGATTTTCTTCTATTCTGGCTCAGTTTGATGGGTCTGTATCCCAAGGAACCACCAAATACAATTCTAGTGCGCCCTAGGGAAACGTCTAACAGGTCTCACGTTAAATTGTTGCATGCAGGTTGCTTACCTGAACCAGGTGCTGGGTGGTGTCAACGTTTGTACAGTTTTAAAGTTACAGGCACTGCATCCAGGGATAGACTGGCACCCGGTACAAGTTATTGTTGGTGACATTCAGCAGTTGAGGCCTTTTTTGTGTTTTTAATACACTTTAATTGCTTGCAGACATTATTTGGATTGTAGTTGCATTATTGGAACAATCAGGACAGAAAATGTATCCAGGTCATCTTTGGTGCACCTCCATGAGATTTATCCTTCAATGGTTGAAGGAAAGGTGAATGCAAGATGGCGGATAGACAGCCAACAGAGTCAGCATACTGCACTGCTTCTTCTGCCCTCTTCCTCCTTTGTCTGCACGGTCTATATAAACAGAATACATACCTTTAATCACCAGAGCAGACATCTTTAGAATGTTCTTGTCTCATGTCTCATAAATCCATTTTCCACACTGCATTCTGGGAGCAAGACAAGGCCTCCCATAATCAAACATCCTCACTGAGGAGGACCGATCTGTCTCTACCTGACTGGTTGTATTTTGGGACATGTGGAATGCACTTTAACATATAGAAAGTGCATTGATGCCCATCTGTGTATGGCTGAACAATAAAGCATAAGCCCTCCTACGACAAACAGGTTTCCCATCTACACAGACCAGTGTGGTCCTGGCTGTGATGTTTCCTGAACAATGAGCTGACTTCTGCCTAGTTCCTCAAGCTGGGAACTGAGCATGATGCCCTGGTGAACCTTGCCCTGCTGACCTTTCTGCACCGAAGACCATAGCCCGCTGAAGGATTCTAGTGACATGAAACCCTCTCTAGCCATCATCAGAGATGAGAGAAGGACTGCCCAAAATCTATCAATGTGAGCAGTAAAGTCAGTGGCTAGATCACTAGCTCTCTGTTCTCACATTTCGCAAGTTCATCCTAGTAACACTCGCCACTTCCCCACTAGCCACTGTGGCATGGAGCAGAGGCCTATCATCACTCCAGTAGCTTGGCTACAGGAGCAAGAGTTCTTAAGCTACACTTTGGGCCCCAGCGGATCCCATATAGCTTGAGCATTAGCTGGATCCCAGATCCCAAAGAGGTCCTGTGTGGACCTTGTATGTTCTCTTTTTGACCGTGGGCCCACAGGCTTATTTTCCTTGAGGATCAGAATTCCTTCAGTAAGATATTACACCCTCACCAAGTGCTACGTCATTGACCTGATTTCCTGCCAAACGTGGGTGAGATAATATTTAACTTTAAGGGTAGACGCCACAAAAGTTTTTTTCTTTACCATGAACTTAGAGACACTTGATTTCCTTGTGCTTTCATGGTTTATGTTCTCTGTCTGTTGCATTCATCGTATAGGGTGCTTGTTGTACTTTTATTAGAAATGGAACTCAGTTACTGATTGTAAATAGTACATTAGGAAACACTGTTCTAACTTGAGGATCACAATCTTCCTTATTCTCAAATAGTAAAAACCGGATTGCATTTCTGATCAACTTGTGATCACGAATAATATATATTGGATGGGCTCCCAGTGTTGAGACTGTATTTCATTCAGAATAGTTTTCTCTGTGATGTCTATTTGCTTCCCATGTTTTCTGTGTATAAATCTATATATTTAATTTGTTAATAAAGTGGTGTTTTTAATACAAAATGCCGCCTCTTACTATACATGCTATCTTTATTGCAGTGATCATAACTGTGTTATACTGTATTGGCTCATAACTTTCAAACCAGTTCCTTTGACTGCATGATAAGGCTGCCCCTGAAGGAGTGAAGGTGGCTCTGTCGGGCAGCTGTTTGTCGCAGATTGACTACCCAATGTCCTTGTTTGTGGGAAACACCCACATTGGCCTCATTGATATTGCCGAGAGATGCCTGTGAGAGCAAACATCAAGAAAAAACCTGGCACATTCCAAGAGGTGTAATGAGATTGGGAGAAAGTACACCGAAGAAGCAAAACAATTGGAGCGTGGGTTGGCTCCCAAAACACTCCAAAGTTGATAGATTTTATTTCAATAACTTTATTAAAATCAAAGGTGAATTTGGAAGACTCACAAAGCCCAGATCAGTCACCAGATGTGCAGTACTTGTTAATAGTTAATAAACACGTGGTTAACCTTCAGTCATGATTCTCTCTGTAGGCCAAAAATGAAGGTTGCCAGGAAGCGTCCGAATACACGAACAACCCATTTAACACCTCCTGCTTTACGTTCTTCTAAAAATGTACTACCATCGCCTGCGAATCCGAAGGGAATGAAATAAGGCTATAGCTGCCTGCCTCCGTGACTAAACACACGAACCCTCCTACTTTACTTAACTCTAAAACCAGCCTAAATTGACACGTGGAAGAAGTAAGAAGGTCCCCACGACATGCCTGCTTCACTCCATCACCAACCCAAGGCTGACAATCAATCAAATAATCAGAATTTTCTAAAGTGCAGCACTATCACCCTTGCTAGTCTCTGGGCGCTAGGGTTCTTGTCTCCATGGAAGAGCCATGTCTTGAGTTGTTTTCTGAAGAATGCCACGGAGGGGGCCGTCCTGAGGTTCCAGGATTTGGCGTCAACGTAGGCAAAGGAGCGGCCGCTGCTGTGGGAGCGGTGGGTGTGGGGGACATGTGCGAGGTTGAGGGAGGCGGAGCGGAGATGTCTTGAGGGAGTGTGGTTTTTCAGTCTGTGGTTGATGTATGCCGGGTCTTTACTGTGTTGTGCCTTGAAGGCAAGCATGAGGATCTTCAACTGGCACCCCTTCTAGACAGGGAGCCAGTGAAAGGCTTTGAGGTGGGGTGAGATGCTAGTGAGTCTGGGGAGGTCCAGCATGAGTCGGGCCACTGTGTTCTGTATGGACTGCAGTCTTTTCAGTGGCTGGGCCGGGAGACTGGTGTAGGGGGCATTGCCATAGTCTAGGCGGCTGGTGATCAGGGCGTGAGTTTTTCTTTCGCAGAGGGGGATCCACTTGAAGGTTCAACTGAGCATCCGGAGTATGCAGAAGCAGGAGGAGGGCACTGAGTTGACTTGGTGTTTCATTGAGAGTTGGCTGTCGATGATGATGTAGAGATTACAGGCATGGTCTGACTGGGTGGAAGGGGGTCCGAGTTGAGCAGGCCACCAGCTGTGGTCCCATGTTTTGGAGTTTTTTACAAAGATCAGACTTCTGTCTTGTTGGTGTTGAGCTTGAGGCAGCTGTCCCTTATCCACATGGCTACGTGTTTCATGGCATTGTGGAAGTTGTTTTTTGGCGTTGTGTGGGTCCTTGGTAAGGAAGAAAATCAGTTGGGTATTGTCTGCTTAGGAGAGTACGGTGATGCTGTGGGATGTGATGAGGTTGGGAAGGGGGGTCATGTAGATGTTGAAGAGGGTGGGGCTGAAGGTGGATCCTTGGGGTGATGGCTTGAAGGTGAAGGGTGGAAGGCGGATGCTTTGCGTGCGGCCTGAGAGAAAGGAAGCAATCCATTTGAGGGTGTTGTGATGGATACCAATGTCGTGGAGTCTCTTGAGGAGAGTGTGGTGGGAGACCATGTTGAAAGCTGCAGAGAGGTCTAGTAGGATGAGTGCCACTGTTTCTCCCTGGTTGAGGAGGGTTCTGATGTCGTCCACGGCTTCGACCAGTGCGGTTTCTATACTGTGGTTGGCTCAAAATCCGGATTGTGAGTAGTCTAGTATTTGGTTTTGTTCAAGGTATTCCATGATCTGTTGGTTGATGACTTTTTCGATTAATTTGGCAGAGTATGGTAGTAGGGAGATGGGTGTGTAGTTTTTGAGATAGTTGGGGTCTGCCAAAGGCTTTTTGAGGAGTGGGTAATCTCTGCATGTTTCCAGGTGTACGGGAAGGAGGCCGAGGAGATGGAGGTGTTGATGTTGGTTAGAACTGGGCTGATGGTGCGGGCTCTGGCTATGAGGATGCAGTGGGGGCAAGGGTCAGTGGGGGCCCCTGAGTGAGTGGAGGCCATGATTTTGGCTGTGGTTTGAGTGGTAACTGGTGTTCAGGAGGTCCGTGAGTGGGGTGGGGCTGTTGCCTGCGGCTAATCGTCCATGTCGGTCGGTTGGAGGTCGAAGTTGTAGTAGATAGTAGCAATTTTGCTGTGATTGTAGTTGGACAGGGAGCTCCAGAGTTCCTGGGAGAGGGGTGATGGTGGTTTCAATTGCTGTGGGGTTGGTGAATTCGTTGATGATTTTGAAGCGTTCCTTGGAGTGGTTGGTTGCGATGTTGATGTGGGTAGTGATTGCAGCTTTCTTGGTGGCCTTGATGTGACTGTGGTAATTTCTTAGGGCTAGCTTAAAGGCCGTTCTGTTGGAAGGATCCTTAGTTGATTGCCACTTTTGTTCAAGAAGTTGGCCACTGCGTTTGACGAATTTAAGCACTGGGAGGGTGTACCAGCTGGCTCTTTTGGGGGCGTTGTTGGATTTATCCAGTTTCAGAGGAGCAAATTTGTCCACGCAGCTGGTTATCCAGTTGGAGAAGTTATCGACATCCTGGTCGAAGTTGATCATGGCTGTGGGCATTGCAGTGTGTAGGGTCTGTGACCAGAGGTCTTCGGTAACTTTGCCCCATTTGTGGCGGGGGTACAACGGTATTTGGCGGTAGGGTGATGAGTGACATCGAGGAGGAAGTGGACAATGTAGTGGTCCAACCATATGGGGTTCAAGACGTGGGACAACGAGATTCATTTGCTTGAAGTGAACACTGCATCAAGTGTGTGTCCTGCTTTGAGAGTGGGCTTGTTTATAAGTTGGGTGAGACGGATGTTGTTAAGGACTTCGAGGAGGGAAGAAGAGTTGTTGTCGCTGTTGTCGTCGAGGTGGAAGTTGAGGTCACTGAGAAGGAGGTAGTGTTGAGAGTTGATGGCAAGAGGAGCGATGAGGTTGGTGATGGCGTTGCGGAAGGGTACTCGCAGTCCTAGGGGTCTGTATACTAGGGCGCCTCTCATGGTGGTGTTGGCTTTGGTCTGGATTTGGAAATTGAGGTGTTCCATTAGGGGCGTTTGGTCATCGTCCATGATGGTGCAACAGATTGATTCTTTGAAGATGATGGCACTGCTCTGGCTGCGTTTGTTGATGTGGTCTCGGTGGAGCATCTTGTATCCGGTAGGGGTGGCAGTGGCAATGTTGGGGTACTAGGAAGGGTTGATCCAGGTTTTGTCGATGAACACGATGTCTGCGTCAAGGAAGGTGATGGTATCCCAGATTTCCATGGCGTGCTGTCATAAGGAGCATGTGTTGAACATGAAACACTTGAGAGGTGGGGGGTTGTTTGTGGTCTTTTGTGTGGGTTCTTTAGGGGAGCTGGTGAGTGGCGTCTAGTGTGAGACACAGGAAAAGTGGCACTGGATGCAGCTGAAAGGTCCCTTTGTTGAGTGTGGAGAGGCCAAGAAACACCCATTACTGTGCGTTCTGGTGTTGAGGTCTCGCAGTTCCTGTCAGGAGTAGCGGTGGATCGAATGGCGGCCAGGGGTCCTGGTGCTGGGCGCTGTCCAGGCACGGATCAGCGCACATGGACTTGCCTTTGGCAGGCCTTAAACGCACCAGCGGTGCATCCACTGCACAGTCACACAGCGATCGGCATTAAATGGGCTGGTGGGTGGGGCCTTGGGGAGGTGGGATCATCAGCAGGCTGGAAAATGCTGCGGGAGAGCGCTGCGAGTGGTCTGAAATGCAGACAGGCTGAGGAGGTCAGGAGAGTCCCTCCTACTTCCAGGCAGGTCAGGCGGTTGGGTGGGGCCTTGGGGAGGTGGGATCATCAGCAGACATGAAAAGGCTGTGGGAGAGAACTGCGAGCACACTGAAATGCAGGCAGGCTGAGGAGGTCAAGGGAGTCCCTCCTACTTCTAGGCAGGCCAGGTGATGAGAGTTCTGAATGCTGTCTGCAGAGAAAACAGGCTCCGGCTCAGGGGATCGGACCATGAGGAGAGTGCTCTCCTACTCCAGGCAGGTCAGGCACCTTCTCCGCCGAGTCACGCAGTGACTGGCACTAAATGGGCTGGCAGGTGGACGGGGCCTTGGGGAGGTGGGATCATCAGCAGGTAGGAAAACGCTGTGAGAGAGCACTGCGAGCGCTCTGAAATCCAGGCAGGCTGAGGCGGTTAGGAGAGTCCTTCCTACTTCCAGGCAGGTCAGGCGGTGAGCGCTCTCAATGCACTCTGCAGAAAAAACAGGTTCTGACTCAGGGAATTGGGGCCGTGAGGAGAGTGCCCTCTTACTCCAGGCAGGTCAGGCAGCTTCTCTTAAAAACTCCATCTCTCTTCTCATTCTAGTTTTCTGCAGGTTGTGGAAAACTTATTCAACATACTTTCGTGGAAAATCCATCCGTGGTGGGTTAAGATCCTGTCTATAAAACAAAACATTTTGTGTAAGCCTGCTCCTTCCCTTTTTGGCACTGCTTCTCTGTACTTCAATGCTTGCCAAGGTAAGGATAAAATGAACCTAGAGATAATTAGAAACTTTCATGAACAGCAAAAATGGCCATCTACGGCACTGTAGGGGGTCCTGTTTCCACAGGTTTGCCTGGGGCAGTGCACAGTCCATTTTGGATAGTGATATATATGATCTATTATAGTGTGGTTTATGAGGGCTGCTGTGGCCCTTGTTCCGGCATCCTGTGTTTTGGTGTATTACCAGCCAGCATCTTCCACCCATGAACCCTGAAATCTGATCACAGAGGTTATAAGACAAAAAAGGTCTATATTCGACCTAGTTGAGAAGAGAGGGTGGTAAAGTCAAGTACCATCTCAATTCAGCCTGGTAGTTATTAACACTGGTAGGAACTTTATATTGAGCAAGCCAGGTCAGTGAAGAGCAAGAAATGTCTTCCAAGGAGATCATATTTCACCAAGTCTATTGCCATTTTAACAACACACACTCTTTCTCTGTTGCAGAACAGCATAGTTAATGGAGAATATCTGTCAGCTAATTGTGTACAATCAGGTGATGAATCTATCAGACTTTCCCCAACAGGATCACACCTAAAACAAGCCCTCGGGCATCAGTCTGTAGAAAAAAAAGAGTTGTAAAATTATGTGAGAACAAGTCAATTCTTCTTTCTCTGATGGACGGTATTGTAAAGAAGTCAATATTGGTTCTTTTGATTGACTACTTCTTCCTTCCATTTTACTTCTGTTGTAACCATTCCTAAATGCGTATCTATTAACCTATGAAAGGTGGCTGGTATATCACTGTACCATATAGCCCAAATGGTAGACCACGGAATTGAAAAATCTCCTTCTGTGGCAAAGTTGACTTCAAGCCAACATTAAGGATGTAGAGCTCCTAAGGGAGATCTATTACATATCCGAAACAAACATTTACTAATCGTTCAATGAATTCAAGAACATGAATTGGATACAAGTCACATGAGTATATTGGATTTACTATCACAAAATCACTGCAGAATCTTAGTGATCTAACCAGCTTCCCTGTAATCAACATGAGTCACTGTGGAGGGTTCAGCACTGGCCATTTGTAGGAATTCCTCTGTTTCTTGTTGATCTGCAACTTTTTGAATTTCCTGAATCCTGTAAGGCTGTTGCTGTGCTGTTTCATGTTCTTTGGTTTACACATCACGTTTGATCAAAGTAGTGTACCCAGGTTGCAGAGAGGAGACCAATGACATTTTTCCCTAACAGAGACCAACTGAGACCGGATATTCTTTTTGTCCCTCAGATTAATCAATTGGGGTTAAGATTTCTTCCTGGTCTCGAGGGGATATGCCGTCTGCATCAAGTGGTTGGTTGGACTGAAGACAATTAAGTTGTTCACGATCTCAATTGAATCACATTTTTAGCAGATTCACATTGTACACTTGGATTCACGGTTCATGGTCTGGTTATGTCTGGTTGACTTATTCTGTTGTTCCTGTTGTTCCTGAGCTTTTCAAAGCTTCGAAATTCTCACAAAGCTATAGTAACAAGGTCCCAGCCTACACACCAAATAGGAACTCAAAAGGACTGAATCCCACAGAAAACTGTGGGATTCTCAACAGCACACATCCAATTATTGATAGTGCTTCTACCAAATCCTTTCACTGGGACCCAACAGCTTTCTTATGCTGTCCAGCTAATGAATGATACATGGATAGTTTGAAACATGTGATCTTAAATGCTTAGCTACATAATCAAGTTAGTTCCTGATTATTATTTTTATTACCAGACCTGAACACACAATAAATGAGGTAATCATGTCCTTTGTCATTGGATGAAGCCTCTGGTATGGTGAGGCATGGTCCACAAGCATGAATATAAACCAATAACCATCTCCCTTGAAAGGCTTTTGAACTAGGAGCACTGGTTGTAACGCAGATTCAGAAACACAATCTCAGTTCTTGAGGTAACTACTGGGGTACTGCTCATGGGATTCAGCAGTCTCAGCATATATCCTAGGCCAAAAAACGATTTAGTAAGTATTCTTAAACCCTCTCAACGACCTCAACTTATATTGGTTGTCAATAATGGCTAGAAAATAAAAATTAGATTTATGTGTGGATCAATGTGGTAGACCAGCTTTTTTTTAGATGATAAATGCTCATTTGTATTGTGGAACTCACTTTTCAGATGGTTGTTATTGTCTGTTCTTGTCGATTGTCAAATATAGTGGCTTATCCACCTGTTTGACTTTACTGTAGCTACCCTTCTGCTGTATATAAATACTAGTCAGCTCCTGCCCTTTATTTACAGAAAACCCCAGATCCTTTTCTATTTCCATTCTTCATTGTCTATGGTTTTGAAATCTCCATTGGCCCTCATATTAGACATGCGATGCAATACAGGATGTACGATATCCGTACTTAGGGGCTCTGGCAATGTGCAAACCCAGGCGACTAGCATTAAGCATTAGATGCCCAATATGTTATGTAGTCTCCATAGTGCACTCAAGGGAGGAAAACGTTTGTGAGTCAAGCCAGTTGGCTAATGTAAGAAATATAGGCAATTCGGGCCAGGGCTGTTGTGGTCTCAGTTACTGCAAAACACTCGCAAGCAACACAACAAAAGACCAAAGACAATTGTCATTTCAACTGAGCAGGGATCTTGCTAGGAAACAGTCAGCTGAAGCCAAAAAGGTAAATACATAAAAAATTAAATCAGCATTTATAGGTTTTCTCTTAGTACAAGCAAATGAAGCATAGCCATGTGGCAGAAACTGAAAACTCTCAGAAGAAACGTATATCACGTGCAGGTGGGAGGACCTTCCCCACAAGGAAGTGCAAAACTGCTCTGAGTAGAAGATAGCATTCACATACACAACACTAGTCTTTTTCTTTTCACAAAATCCTCCTTTCACTTGCCATGTTTGAAAACGAGGTTACCTGTTAGGAAATATACAAGGTACAGCCCTGGGCCCTCTATATTCAGGGCCTTCTAGCCGAGTATTTATTGTCACAGGAAGCTTCAACCTAATATTAACTACATCCATGGTTGATTAAATGATTACATTCAGGATTGCATATGCGGTTCTTGATAGTGCATTACACAGAAGTATTTAGTTTGACAAGCTGTTAGTACTAATCTATTTACGAGGGATTATGGCAGTTCAGACCATTTCCCTGGAGGAATGGTTGATCCATTAGACTGTATCTATCCATTCCAAGAAGACATTATTTACTTTAACCATCGGGAAAGAAAAAGGAATAATCAACTTTCTGATGAGCCTAGCAGACTTACGCATTGATTACAAATGCCTCGGTATTTGGATGTTATTTATTGCATCCTATGAATAATGATACTCTAATGATTGTTTTTTACCGGAAGCAAACAATACCTCCAATTACGAGTTTCCTAATTTTCGTACATGCAAGTTTGTTATTTAGTGCACCAAATGCCACATGTCTCTGTATTTTTCCAAGCCTGCCTCCGGTCCCCACTCCCCCATCCGGGGTAACGTTGACAGGTTTGTCTCAGAAGGGTTTTCAGCCTTTCTTCGTTTTGTTGAGTATCATTAGTTGGTGAAACAGAAATAGCAATTGGTTATTAAGATTGCTACTTCAGCAACTAGAGACCTTTGCCCACTAGGTGGCAGCAAATGCTCGATGCCTTACTGCTTCATCCGCAAGGTATCATCATGGCATTCGTGGGTATAACCTACAATTGTGTGTGTTTGTATGTGTTTGGAGGGGACGGGGGGGCTAGCCAAAAGCTGTACCCATCAGTGAACTCTCGAGAAGATTTTGAGCATGTAGAGAGTTTTGTTTACAGGTCGTGGAGATTTGGTGCATTTTTGCCATAGCAGCTAATTATATTGTTCAAGAACGATAACTTCAACACCGGGCAAGTCTAGCATGCCTCTGCCCTTCGTAAAGAGGCAGCACTCCTCACTAAAGGTGAAGGCGGCAGCAGGCCAGATGGCATCTCCCCCCTGCCCTGCGAGCATGACTGCTTCGAAGCCAGACAGAGGCAGAGAGCGCGAGAAGGGAGAGGAAGTGGCGCACCGACCAGAGCTGCCGACGTTGGAGGTGGAGAACCAGGCTCGGGTCCCGGCGTTTGGGCAAATGATCAAATCTCCCTCTGCCTACAAAAAATGAATGTTCCCTTGTGTAATGTAACTGGCGCTCATGTTAAGAACTCCGATACCTTTGGGTCGAGTTCGCAAAAATAAACAAGCATTTGCTATGCAATAGGGTCTCGCATTTCTCCGAGTTACAGCTATTAGCAGTTGTAAACTCCCAACTGGATTTTCCTTGCCACATTGAATGGAAAAAACACCACGCGATCGTGCTGCTACAGTTCACTCATAGTGAAACCTATCAGCAAAAGTGCAATTATCTATGTAATCGGCAAAAGTGCAATTAACTATGTAACAGGGTCGATTTTATGCAAAGTGCTGGACTTCTGCCAAGTGAGATCACGCTGCGAACAAAAGATCAAATCAAATCAAATCATTAACATTTATAAAGCGCGCTACTCACCCGTGCGGGTCTCAAGGCGCTAGGGGGGAAAGGGGGGGTTATCGCTGCTCGAACAGCCAAGTCTTTAGGAGTCTCCGGAAAGCGGAGTGGTCCTGAGGCTGGTGGGGAGGGAGTTCCAGGTCTTGGCCGCCAGGAAGGAGAAAGATCTCCCACCCGCCGTGGAGCGGCGGGTGCGAGGGACAGCAGCAAGTGCGAGGCCAGCGGAGCGGAGGGGGCGGGTGGGGACGTAGAAGCTGAGGCGTCTGTTGAGGTATTCCGGTCCCTTGTTGTGGAGGGCTTTGTGTGCGTGGGTGAGAAGACGGAAGGTGATCCTTTTGCTGACTGGGAGCCAATGCAGGTGTCTCAGGTGTGCGGAGATGTGGCTGTTGCGGGGTACGTCGAGGATGAGGCGGGCCGAGGCGTTTTGGATGCGTTGCAGGCGGTTTTGGAGTTTGGCTGTGGTCCCGGCGTAGAGGGTGTTGCCGTAGTCCAGGCGGCTCGTGACGAGGGCGTGGGTCACGGTTTTTCTGGTGTCGGCGGGGATCCAGCGGAAGATCTTACGGAGCATGCGGAGAGTGAGGAAGCAGGCGGAGGACACGGCGTTGACTTGCTTGGTCATGGTGAGAAGAGGGTCCAAGATGAAGCCGAGGTTGCGGGCGTGGTCTGCGGGGGTCGGTGCGGTGCCGAGGGCCGTGGGCCACCAGGAGTCGTCCCAGGCGGACGGGGTGTTGCCGAGGATGAGGACTTCCGTTTTTTCAGAGTTCAGCTTTAGGCGGCTGAGCCTCATCCAATCTGCGACGTCCTTCATACCCTCTTATAGGTTGGTCTTGGCGCTGGCGGGGTCCTTGGTGAGGGAGAGTACAAGTTGGGTGTCGTCGGCGTAGGAGGTGATGATGATGTCGTGCTTGCGTACGATGTCGGCGAGGGGGCTCATGTAGACATTGAAGAGTGTCGGGCTGAGCGATGAGCCTTGAGGTACGCCGCAGATGATCTTGGTGGGTTCTGAGCGAAACGGAGGGAGGTAAACTCTTTGGGAGCGGTTAGCGAGGAAGGAGGCGATCCAGTCCAGGGCCTGGCCTTGGATCCCGGTGGAGCGTAGGCGGGTGATTAGGGTGCGGTGACAGACGGTGTCAAAGGCAGCCGAGAGGTCGAGGAGAATGAGGGCGACTGTTTCACCGTTGTCCATCAGGGTTCTGATGTCGTCTGTGACTGAGATGAGGGCGGTTTCCGTGCTGTGGTTGGTTCGGAATCCGGTTTGTGAAGGGTCGAGCAGGTTGTTGTCTTCCAGGAAGGTGGTCAGCTGTTTGTTGACGGTCTTTTCTATTACCTTGGCTGGGAAAGGTAGAAGAGAGATGGGGCGGAAGTTTTTCAGGTCGCTTGGGTCAGCCGTAGGTTTCTTTAGTAGGGCGTTGACTTCAGCGTGCTTCCAGCAATCGGGGAAGGTAGCAGAAGAAAAAGAAGAGTTGATGACGGTCTGGAGGTGCGGGGCGATGATGTCGTCGGCTTTGTTAAAGATGAAGTGCGGGCAGGGGTCCGAAGGGGCGCCGGAGTGGATAGAGTTCATGATGGATTTGGTTTCTTCCGTGTTGATGTGGGTCCAGTTGTTGAGGGTGATGTCCGGGGAAGCGGGTTCAGTGGTGTATGGTTGGGTCTGGTGTCCGAAGCTGTCGTGGAGGTCGCTGATCTTGCGATGGAAGAAAGTGGCGAGGGATTCGCACAAATCCTGTGAGGGCGTGACGGCGTTGGCGCTGGCGCTGGCGCTGGGGTTGGAGAACTCTTTGACGATGCTGAAGAGTTCTCTGCTGTTGTGGCTGTTTTTGTCTAGTCTGTCGGTGAAAAAGTTCCTTTTGGCAGTGCGGAGCAGGTGGTGGTGTTCGCGTGTAGCGTTCTTGAGGGCGGTCATGTTGTCAGCGGTGTGGTCCTTGCGCCAGGCCTTCTCAAGGGCACGACAAGTTTTCTTTGATTCTTTGAGGGTGTCAGAGAACCAGAGAGGTTTTTTGGTGTTGGTCTGTCGATGCGTGCGTTTGAGGGGAGCAAGGTTGTCAGCGCAGTTGGAGATCCAGTTTGTGAGGTTGAGAGCTGCGTCGTTGGGGTCGGTGGTGAGGGTGGGTTGGTTGGCGGCGAGAGCGGAGAAGAGTTGCTCTTCAGGGATCTTGTTCCACTGTCGATGAGGGATGGGTTGAGTGCGGAGGTGGGAGGTCTCGCGTCGGAATGTGAAGTGGACGCAGCTGTGGTCGGTCCAGTGTAGGGCAGAGGTGTGGCTGAAGAAGACGTGTTTGCTGGCGGAGAAGATAGGGTCGAGCGTGTGTCCGGCGATGTGGGTGGCGGTGTTCACCAGTTGTTTGAGGCCGAGGTTGGCGAGGTTGTCGAGCAGGGTGGTGGTGTTGGGGTCGTTGTTTTGTTCCAGATGGAAGTTGAGGTCGCCTAGGAGGATGTAGTCCGGTGAGGCGAGGGCGTGCGGGGAGATGAAGTCGGCGATGGCGTCGCTGAAAGAGGCGCGAGGTCCGGAGGACGGTAGACGAGGGATCCTCTGAGGGTGGTCCTTGGGTCGGTGCGAATCTGAAAATGCAGGTGTTCAGCGGCGAGGGGGGGGTCTTCGGTGGAGGTGGTGACGCTGATGGAGTCTTTGAAGATGATGGCGACACCTCCTCCTACTTGGTTGGTGCGGTCTTTTCTGGAGATCTTGTAGCCTTCGGGGATGGCGGGTAGCGATGTCTGGAGCAGAGGAGGCGTTCATCCATGTCTCCGTGATGAAGGCGACGTCCGGGGCTGTGGAGTCCAGGAGGTCCCAAAGTTCAACGGCGTGCTTGTGGACGGAACGAGCGTTGATCAGGATGCACTTGAGGTGGTTGATGGCGCGTGGGCTTGTGGTCGTGGTAGTTGCGTGGTGGAAGATGCGTTTGCAGGAGTTGCAGGCGAAGGGTCCATGGGTGCGTTTGGGGTGAGCTAGGAAGCAGGTTTTGGAGCGCCCTGGGTTGAGGGCGTGGAGGGTGGTGGGGTCGTAGCGGATCAGCGGGGCTTGGGGGAGCTGGGGACCAGGGGTCGTGGCGCTGGGCGCGGGCCAGGCGCGGACGGGCGCAGACGGGCTTGCCTCTGGCGTGCCTCCGGCGTGCCAGCGGCGTGCCCGCTGCGCGCGCCCGCTGCGCAGTCGCGCAGCGGCCGCCATAAGAGGTAGGAGGGGGGGGGAGGGGTCAGCTGGGGGTGAATGGGAGCTGGGGGGCGGGGGCGTGCAGGAGGTCGCGGCGGGAAAGCGCGAGGGAGGGGGGGGACAGGTAGAGTGAGAGGAGCTGGGGGAGGGGGTTTAGGGTGGAGGAGGGTGAGTGTTAGGAGGTTTGGAGATTAGGGAGAGAGATAGGAGTAGGGTTGTGAAGATAGGGGAGGGGGGGTTGTAGAGGTGGGTGAGGGAGAGAGGTAGAGTGAGAGGATAGGGAGATAGGTAGTAGAGGGGGTGGCGGGAGGGGGGGAGAGATAGAGAAATAGATAGAGAAAATAGATAGAGAAGTCGATAGATAGGGAAATAGATAGATAGACAGATAGGTAGGTAGGAGGAGGTGGAGAGTGGGGGAGTTAGATAGTGAGATAGGGAGCTAGAGAGATAGGAAGATAGGAGGAGTGAGGGAGGTAGATAGCGAACGGGTTAGCTAGGGGTGAGAGAGGGGGAGGCGAGTGAGGGAGGGGGATGAGGAAGGAGCAGGAGGGCAGGCTCGGGGGAAGAAGACGGAGGAGGTAGAAGAGCCGAAGACAGGAGAACAGAAGACAGAAGAACAGAGACAGAAGAACAGAAGACCGGAAGAGCAGAAGACAGAAGAACAGAAGAACAGAAGAACAGAAGACAGAAGCACAGAAGATCGGAAGAGCAGAAGAACAGAGAAGAACAGAGAAGAACAGAGAAGAACACAGAAGAACCGAGAAGAAGAACACAGAAGCACCGAGAAGAACAGAGAAGAAGAACACAGAAGACCGGAAGAACACAGAAGAACAGAAGGGAAGAACAGAAGAACAGAAGAGAAGAACAGAAGAACACAGAAGAAGATTGCAGAGGGGGAGCGAGGAGGAAGAGACAGAGAGGAGGAAAAGAAGCAGGAGCAGGAGAGAAGGTGAGTGGCGCGGGGCAGGGCGAGGGGCTGGGAGGAGGGCGGTACTTACAGTTAGGTGGGTCTCAGGAACACAGGAACTCGGGAACTTGGAGGAGCTGCAGCGGCAGGGGGAGCGACCTACCCTTGGGTCAAGGGTCGCTACCACTGTCGCGCAGCGGCCGCCATAAGAGGTAGGAGGGGGGGGGAGGGGTCAGCTGGGGGCGAATGGGAGCTGGGGGGCGGGGCGTGCAGGAGGTCGCGGCGGGAAAGCGCGAGGGGGGGGGGGGGACAGGTAGAGTGAGAGGAGCTGGGGGAGGGGGTTTAGGGTGGAGGAGGGTGAGTGTTAGGAGGTTTGGGGATTAGGGAGAGAGATAGGAGTAGGGTTGTGAAGATAGGGGAGGGGGGGTTGTAGAGGTGGGTGAGGGAGAGAGGTAGAGTGAGAGGATAGGGAGATAGGTAGTAGAGGGGGTGGCGGGAGGGGGGGAGAGATAGAGAAAATAGATAGAGAAGTCGATAGATAGGGAAATAGATAGATAGACAGATAGGTAGGTAGGAGGAGGTGGAGAGTGGGGGAGTTAGATAGTGAGATAGGGAGCTAGAGAGATAGGAAGATAGGAGGAGTGAGGGAGGTAGATAGCGAACGGGTTAGCTAGGGGTGAGAGAGGGGGAGGCGAGTGAGGGAGGGGGATGAGGAAGGAGCAGGAGGGCAGGCTCGGGGGAAGAAGACGGAGGAGGTAGAAGAGCAGAAGACAGGAGAACAGAAGACAGAAGAACAGAAGACAGAAGAACAGAAGACCGGAAGACCGGAAGACCGGAAGAGCAGAAGAACAGAAGAACAGAAGAACAGAAGAACAGAAGCACAGAAGATCGGAAGAGCAGAAGAACAGAGAAGAACACAGAAGAACACAGAAGAACACAGAAGAACCGAGAAGAAGAACACAGAAGCACCGAGAAGAACAGAGAAGAAGAACACAGAAGACCGGAAGAACACAGAAGAACAGAAGGGAAGAACAGAAGAACAGAAGAGAAGAACAGAAGAACACAGAAGAAGATTGCAGAGGGGGAGCGAGGAGGAAGAGACAGAGAGGAGGAAAAGAAGCAGGAGCAGGAGAGAAGGTGAGTGGCGCGGGGCAGGGCGAGGGGCTGGGAGGAGGGGGGTACTTACAGTTAGGTGGGTCTCAGGAACACAGGAACTCGGGAACTTGGAGGAGCTGCAGCGGCAGGGGGAGCGACCTACCCTTGGGTCAAGGGTCGCTACCACTGTCGCGCAGCGGCCGCCATAAGAGGTAGGAGGGGGGGGGAGGGGTCAGCTGGGGGCGAATGGGAGCTGGGGGGCGGGGGCGTGCAGGAGGTCGCGGCGGGAAAGCGCGAGGGAGGGGGGGGGACAGGTAGAGTGAGAGGAGCTGGGGGAGGGGGTTTAGGGTGGAGGAGGGTGAGTGTTAGGAGGTTTGGAGATTAGGGAGAGAGATAGGAGTAGGGTTGTGAAGATAGGGGAGGGGGGGTTGTAGAGGTGGGTGAGGGAGAGAGGTAGAGTGAGAGGATAGGGAGATAGGTAGTAGAGGGGGTGGCAGGAGGGGGGGAGAGATAGAGAAATAGATAGAGAAAATAGATAGAGAAGTCGATAGATAGGGAAATAGATAGATAGACAGATAGGTAGGTAGGAGGAGGTGGAGAGTGGGGGAGTTAGATAGTGAGATAGGGAGCTAGAGAGATAGGAAGATAGGAGGAGTGAGGGAGGTAGATAGCGAACGGGTTAGCTAGGGGTGAGAGAGGGGGAGGCGAGTGAGGGAGGGGGATGAGGAAGGAGCAGGAGGGCAGGCTCGGGGGAAGAAGACGGAGGAGGTAGAAGAGCCGAAGACAGGAGAACAGAAGACAGAAGAACAGAAGACAGAAGAACAGAAGACCGGAAGACCGGAAGACCGGAAGAGCAGAAGAACAGAAGAACAGAAGAACAGAAGAACAGAAGCACAGAAGATCGGAAGAGCAGAAGAACAGAGAAGAACACAGAAGAACACAGAAGAACACAGAAGAACCGAGAAGAAGAACACAGAAGCACCGAGAAGAACAGAGAAGAAGAACACAGAAGACCGGAAGAACACAGAAGAACAGAAGGGAAGAACAGAAGAACAGAAGAGAAGAACAGAAGAACACAGAAGAAGATTGCAGAGGGGGAGCGAGGAGGAAGAGACAGAGAGGAGGAAAAGAAGCAGGAGCAGGAGAGAAGGTGAGTGGCGCGGGGCAGGGCGAGGGGCTGGGAGGAGGGGGGTACTTACAGTTAGGTGGGTCTCAGGAACACAGGAACTCGGGAACTTGGAGGAGCTGCAGCGGCAGGGGGAGCGACCTACCCTTGGGTCAAGGGTCGCTACCACTGTCGCGCAGCGGCCGCCATAAGAGGTAGGAGGGGGGGGAGGGGTCAGCTGGGGGCGAATGGGAGCTGGGGGGCGGGGGCGTGCAGGAGGTCGCGGCGGGAAAGCGCGAGGGAGGGGGGGGACAGGTAGAGTGAGAGGAGCTGGGGGAGGGGGTTTAGGGTGGAGGAGGGTGAGTGTTAGGAGGTTTGGAGATTAGGGAGAGAGATAGGAGTAGGGTTGTGAAGATAGGGGAGGGGGGGTTGTAGAGGTGGGTGAGGGAGAGAGGTAGAGTGAGAGGATAGGGAGATAGGTAGTAGAGGGGGTGGCAGGAGGGGGGAGAGATAGAGAAATAGATAGAGAAAATAGATAGAGAAGTCGATAGATAGGGAAATAGATAGATAGACAGATAGGTAGGTAGGAGGAGGTGGAGAGTGGGGGAGTTAGATAGTGAGATAGGGAGCTAGAGAGATAGGAAGATAGGAGGAGTGAGGGAGGTAGATAGCGAACGGGTTAGCTAGGGGTGAGAGAGGGGGAGGCGAGTGAGGGAGGGGGATGAGGAAGGAGCAGGAGGGCAGGCTCGGGGGAAGAAGACGGAGGAGGTAGAAGAGCCGAAGACAGGAGAACAGAAGACAGAAGAACAGAAGACAGAAGAACAGAAGACCGGAAGAGCAGAAGACAGAAGAACAGAAGAACAGAAGAACAGAAGAACAGAAGACAGAAGCACAGAAGATCGGAAGAACAGAGAAGAACAGAGAAGAACAGAGAAGAACACAGAAGAACACAGAAGAAGAACACAGAAGCACTGAGAAGAACAGAGAAGAAGAACACAGAAGACCGGAAGAACACAGAAGAACAGAAGAGAAGAACAGAAGAGAAGAACAGAAGAGAAGAACAGAAGAACACAGAAGAAGATTGCAGAGGGGGAGCGAGGAGGAAGAGACAGAGAGGAGGAAAAGAAGCAGGAGCAGGAGAGAAGGTGAGTGGCGCGGGGCAGGGCGAGGGGCTGGGAGGAGGGGGGTACTTACAGTTAGGTGGGTCTCAGGAACACAGGAACTCGGGAACTTGGAGGAGCTGCAGCGGCAGGGGGAGCGACCTACCCTTGGGTCAAGGGTCGCTACCACTGTCGCGCAGCGGCCGCCATAAGAGGTAGGAGGGGGGGGAGGGGTCAGCTGGGGGCGAATGGGAGCTGGGGGGCGGGGGCGTGCAGGAGGTCGCGGCGGGAAAGCGCGAGGGAGGGGGGGGGACAGGTAGAGTGAGAGGAGCTGGGGGAGGGGGTTTAGGGTGGAGGAGGGTGAGTGTTAGGAGGTTTGGAGATTAGAGAGAGAGATAGGAGTAGGGTTGTGAAGATAGGGGAGGGGGGGTTGTAGAGGTGGGTGAGGGAGAGAGGTAGAGTGAGAGGATAGGGAGATAGGTAGTAGAGGGGGTGGCGGGAGGGGGGGAGAGATAGAGAAATAGATAGAGAAAATAGATAGAGAAGTCGATAGATAGGGAAATAGATAGATAGACAGATAGGTAGGTAGGAGGAGGTGGAGAGTGGGGGAGTTAGATAGTGAGATAGGGAGCTAGAGAGATAGGAAGATAGGAGGAGTGAGGGAGGTAGATAGCGAACGGGTTAGCTAGGGGTGAGAGAGGGGGAGGCGAGTGAGGGAGGGGGATGAGGAAGGAGCAGGAGGGCAGGCTCGGGGGAAGAAGACGGAGGAGGTAGAAGAGCCGAAGACAGGAGAACAGAAGACAGAAGAACAGAAGACAGAAGACCAGAAGACTGGAAGAGCAGAAGACTGGAAGAGCAGAAGACCGGAAGAGCAGAAGACAGAAGAACAGAAGAACAGAAGAACAGAAGACAGAAGCACAGAAGATCGGAAGAGCAGAAGAACAGAGAAGAACAGAGAAGAACAGAGAAGAACACAGAAGAACCGAGAAGAAGAACACAGAAGCACCGAGAAGAACAGAGAAGAAGAACACAGAAGACCGGAAGAACACAGAAGAACAGAAGAACAGAAGAACAGAAGAACAGAAGCACAGAAGAACAGAGAAGAACAGAGAAGAACAGAGAAGAACACAGAAGAACACAGAAGAACCGAGAAGAAGAACACAGAAGCACCGAGAAGAACAGAGAAGAAGAACACAGAAGACCGGAAGAACACAGAAGAACAGAAGGGAAGAACAGAAGAACAGAAGAGAAGAACAGAAGAACACAGAAGAAGATTGCAGAGGGGGAGCGAGGAGGAAGAGACAGAGAGGAGGAAAAGAAGCAGGAGCAGGAGAGAAGGTGAGTGGCGCGGGGCAGGGCGAGGGGCTGGGAGGAGGGGGGTACTTACAGTTAGGTGGGTCTCAGGAACACAGGAACTCGGGAACTTGGAGGAGCTGCAGCGGCAGGGGGAGCGACCTACCCTTGGGTCAAGGGTCGCTACCACTGTCGCGCAGCGGCCGCCATAAGAGGTAGGAGGGGGGGGAGGGGTCAGCTGGGGGCGAATGGGAGCTGGGGGGCGGGGGCGTGCAGGAGGTCGCGGCGGGAAAGCGCGAGGGAGGGGGGGGGACAGGTAGAGTGAGAGGAGCTGGGGGAGGGGGTTTAGGGTGGAGGAGGGTGAGTGTTAGGAGGTTTGGAGATTAGGGAGAGAGATAGGAGTAGGGTTGTGAAGATAGGGGAGGGGGGTTGTAGAGGTGGGTGAGGGAGAGAGGTAGAGTGAGAGGATAGGGAGATAGGTAGTAGAGGGGGTGGCGGGAGGGGGGGAGAGATAGAGAAATAGATAGAGAAAATAGATAGAGAAGTCGATAGATAGGGAAATAGATAGATAGACAGATAGGTAGGTAGGAGGAGGTGGAGAGTGGGGGAGTTAGATAGTGAGATAGGGAGCTAGAGAGATAGGAAGATAGGAGGAGTGAGGGAGGTAGATAGCGAACGGGTTAGCTAGGGGTGAGAGAGGGGGAGGCGAGTGAGGGAGGGGGATGAGGAAGGAGCAGGAGGGCAGGCTCGGGGGAAGAAGACGGAGGAGGTAGAAGAGCCGAAGACAGGAGAACAGAAGACAGAAGAACAGAAGACAGAAGAACAGAAGACCGGAAGAGCAGAAGACAGAAGAACAGAAGAACAGAAGAACAGAAGAACAGAAGACAGAAGCACAGAAGATCGGAAGAGCAGAAGAACAGAGAAGAACAGAGAAGAACAGAGAAGAACACAGAAGAACCGAGAAGAAGAACACAGAAGCACCGAGAAGAACAGAGAAGAAGAACACAGAAGACCGGAAGAACACAGAAGAACAGAAGAACAGAAGAGAAGAACAGAAGAACACAGAAGAAGATTGCAGAGGGGGAGCGAGGAGGAAGAGACAGAGAGGAGGAAAAGAAGCAGGAGCAGGAGAGAAGGTGAGTGGCGCGGGGCAGGGCGAGGGGCTGGGAGGAGGGGGGTACTTACAGTTAGGTGGGTCTCAGGAACACAGGAACTCGGGAACTTGGAGGAGCTGCAGTGGCAGGGGGAGCGACCTACCCTTGGGTCAAGGGTCGCTCAGATAAAAGATAAAAAGCATTCCACATACCTGACGGGAAACAGCGAGCCTTACATGTTTTCAGTAATTGGTCGCTGCGCTCAAGGAGGGCTAACCACCGGAAAAGGCATGACGCATGCGTGCCTTCCACTAATGAAAGCAAGCAGATTTTAACAGGCAAGCCCACGAACCAATGAAAGACACTGACGTGGCTCCGATCCCTTTTCTAACTCCTAAAGCGTCTCGCAAGTGAAACGCATGCACAAGCGCATGCGACGCAGGCTCAACCCTAAAAAAGGAGGAGGCGAACAAATGTGCTGAGCAGCAACATTACCCGTAAGGCACGTCGAAGAAGTACTATCTGTATTCCAAATGTGGACTTCAATACTGTTGGGTGGAGGGTATTTCCTTGTATGCCAGGTGGAGGGTGGTCAGACATGTTCCTAGGCAAGTGGAGTCAGATCCGATTAAGTGCTGTGCATATGGAAAAACAAAAAAACGTGATGAAACACGTGAATTAATCTCAGCCACTGGTGACTGCATTGGCCCCCTCCAGTCTATTTTTTTGCTCAGAGTGCCAGGTTTGGTCCTAGGACTCCTGGGAAGGGAAGAAAATCAAATTTGCTTGTGATGTGATGTCACAGGAAGTGACATCACAGACCTATTAATCTTATTTGGCATTGCTAATGTGACCTAGTATTGATATCAGTAACATTACTAAAAAGATAAATACCCAAATGAAATGTATCCATCTAGTGTTTACTGTGTGTTAGATAAAAATGACATCCTGTAGCCTTTCCTTTAACATCAGCAACATTGTCACATAATTCTGTTTACAGAATCCTCTCACTTTGCGCTCAGAGGAAGAAAAGTAAACAATCTCAAAATTATAAGAATAAGCAGAAATTTTCAGAAAACATCGCCTGACGTTCGATGTCTGTCTTTAAACAAAATTTGCAAGCCTCTTTATTGCTCTTTCACTTTCTGAGCTCCAGTATTGTAATGTTGGGGGTACTGCCGCTCCCCTAACACCTTCTTCCAGCACCTATGTCCTTCTTATAGGTTTCCCTCTTATGCATGTACCTCATCTTCCTTTCTTTACTTTGTCTCTTTCACATTTTCACCCCCCCAGGAGAATTCTTTACACTTTTCCTTTCCTCCTTCTTGTCTATGCATCCTCTTTCCTCTCCTCTCTACTACTTCCCCATATGTTGCTGTTATTCACTTCTCTCCATTACCCCCTTTGTTATGCACTCTCAGCCTCACTCCAAAATCTTCTCTATCACCTTTCTCTTCTCAACCATTACCTCCCGTCCCTCCCTCGCCTTCCTTTAAACCAATGAGGCTTCCTGCCTCCCACTAACCCTCCCCTTCCCTTTTAAACCCCCCCCCACCCCTACCCCCTCCTGTTCTTTTCATCTAGCCCACGCTAGACTTTCCCTTTTCACTTACCTTCACGGCGGGGCCTGGAGGTCATCGTTGGATGCACTCCTCGGGAAGCGGAGCTCCGCGAGGTGTGCTTCGGCCGGGCGCGTCTTTTCTGAGCAGGCGGGGATGCTCGTACGACGCGTCCTGGGAGGAGGCTGACGGGGTCAGCCGGCTCTTGGTGGCTGGGGCGTTCAGTTCCGGTTTTTCTTCGCCGCGGAGCCGCGGAGGGATGCCGAAGAGTGTTTTTGGGTTTCTGTGCGGGTAAGACGGGCGTTCTGCCCGCATTTTGACTGATATTCTTGTTTTATCCTTTATTTGGATTGGTTCTGGGATATGGTTCCTGGGCCCTGTATATTTTATCTGTGGATGAGATCGTGCCTACAGATTCAGTTGATGGCCGGAATCCAGGTGCTAGAGCTCAGTGGCGAGGTCAAGTACCTTTGGTGCGGCAGGTTACCTGTGTACAGTGGTACGACTCCCGCCTACACCATTAAAATGTCTTATGAGGATTATTTCTTCTTCCTCCTCAAAGGAGGGAGGTGCTGATGGCATTTCCACTCCTGGGAGCCCCCAGATTCAGGGTGGTGGTGCTGCGCCCATCATGTCCAGGGAGGAGGTGCAGGAGGCTGTTTCCAGAGCTCTTCATGCGGGGATGGCCTGGCCTAGTGGGGCTAGGGCTACCCATTCTCCTGCAATTGCAGGGAAGTCCTCCTCTAAGGGTGTGGGAGGGGATGCTCCATCTACGTCCTCTGGGGGGTGATTTTGGCTCCTGGAAGGTGATGTGGGTTGTGATGGCACATGTACGGGACAATTTGGGGTTTCCTGTGTTTAGTCCCGCCAACGCTGGCTCTCACTTATTTCCACGATATCAGACGCTGTCTGAATTTTCCATGCCTTTTCGGGGACCTGTGAAGGATATGGTGTTTTGGGAGTGGGGATGTGGATATGGCTCAGGTTCCACGGTTCATTCAGATACGTTCTTTGCTTTAGGGTAAGGAAGTATGGCCTCCCTCGGTCCTCCTGGTTTCACGTTTGGCTCCCCTGATTGGCAAAACAGCTGTCAATCTGGAGGATTGTGTGCCTGCTGATGCCACGGCCCGTAGGGTGGACTCAGGGCTTAAGAGGGCTTTTGCGGCTGAGACTCTGGCTCTGAGGGCAGGTATTTCTTCTGCTTATGCGGCCCAGTCGTTGGTGCAGGACTTGGATGACCTGGCAGTGGCTGTTCAGGATGGGGCAGAGTGTTTGGAGCTCCTGGCTGGTATGGGGCAGCGGCCTGGTTGTTGGCAGATGTGTCTTCAGATGTGGTCCGTACTTCGGCTCTGGCTTCTGGGGCTTTGATTGGGGCTCGTAGGTCCCTCTGGTTGCGTTCCTGGAAGGCTGATCCAGGGGGAAAGTGGCCTTGTTGAGACTGCCGTTTGAAGGCCTTAACCTATTTGGTGGGCATTTGCCGTCCATGCTTTCCAAGGCATTTAAGGAGAGGAAGCATGCCTTACCTTATAAAGGGGGTTCTTCTTCGGGTAAATGGTGGAAGAATCATTCCAGATCTTCTCCTACTAGGGATGCTAAATCCTTTTCATTCGGGAAACGACGTTTTCTGCCGCGTTTTTCGCCTAAGGAGTCTGCTCCTGCGACCCGGGGTGGTTTCAAGTAGGGGTTCTGACAATCACTGTGGGCCTGGCAGAGGGCCGGTTGGGGGAAGACTGTGTCACTTTCTGTCAGCTTGGGAGGACAGTGTAGACGATCATTGGGTAATAGACATTGTGACCGATGGTTATGTCATAGATTTTGTTGTGGTTCCTCCAGATTCAGGGGTACGTCCCACACCTCTGCCTTCAGGGGGGTCACGGAGAGGAGCATTGTTGAACGGAGTGCGAGACTTACTGGTCAAAGGGGCCATTTCCCGCGTTCCGCTAGACGAACGGGTTCAGGGCACTTATTCGGTCTTGTTTCTTGTACTGAAAGTTTCAGGGGGATTTCGGCCTGTGCTCAATCTAACGGAGGTGAATACCTGGATCGGGACAGTGCATTTCCGCATGCTGTCCATTCAGACTATTTTTCCATTGGTCAGACGTGGGGACTTTCTGGTGTCACTGGATCTGCAGGATGCTTACCTACACGTGCCTGTGGCAAGATCCTCTCAAAAGTTCCTGAGGTTTGCTGTGGATCGGGTGCACTGTCCGTTTTGTGTTCTGCCGTTCGGCCGCAAGACTTCTCCTCAGATTTTTTCGACGGTACTGGCCCCCCTGGTGGCTTTGCGACATTCAGAAGGGGTGTTTACTCATCCATATCTGGACGACATTTGCTCCATTCTACCTCGCAGGCCCTATTTCGGAAGCAGGTTGCCCAAGTTCTGGTGTCCGGCAGAACCACGTTTTTTTTTAAATCAACGGGGGGCTATCGGTTTAGTCCCATCCCAGGATCTGAGTTTTCTGGGGTCTCAGTTTCGGACTCTTCTTGGCTTGGTGGCAGTGTCAGTGAAGAAGTTTGTGGTGCTCCGGTCCATGGTGTGGATGGCTGTGGTACAGACGGCCCTCCGTGCTTTTCTATGATTGCGGCTGCGAGGTCATTTGGTGGTTCTGCGGTGCTTGTTTGGGCAACGTAGTGGCCAGGGCTTATGTCATACTTCAAGGGGGGACCTGGTCTAGGGCTTTGTTCGGTCTGGCCTGGAAGATTTTTGTGTGGGCTCAGGAGTGGGTTTCTGCTCTCAGGGCTGCATACGTTCGGGCATTGTGTTACTTCCTCTCAACTTTTCTCCATCCAGCGTTCGCTGTTTCTTCATCTGGTTCGGCTCTGGGGTCTTCCAGTGCTGGATGTGTTCGCGTCCGAGAAAAACGCGTAGCTCGGTCACTTCGGCTCCCGGTTTTCGGTGTCCCCAAGCCTGGGAGGTGGACGGGATGTCGTGTCCTTGGCCGAGGGGCCTTTTGTATGCGTTCCCGCCGTTTCAGCTACTCAGGCCTTTGCTGTTAAGGGTGCGGCTTCTGGGGGCCAGGGTTGTCCGGATTGCTCCCCATTGGCCTAGGGCGAATTGGTTCCCATTGCTGCGGCTGAGGGCATCCGGTCGGATGTGGCCTCTTCCTCTGTGTCCGTCTCCCCTGGAGTTTCCCGGCCTCTCGTTGAGGTCTTAGGGGAGGTTACACTTGACGGCCTGGGAATGGCCCGCCGAGGTTTGACGGGTCTGGGGGTGCCTGTGGCTTTAAGTTCTACTTTACTGGGTTCCAGGCGGCGTTCCACTTTACTTCCTTAGGGTAGGCTGTGGAAGGTTTTTTTCTTCTTGATGCTTGAGGCATGTATTGGATCCTACCGGCACGTCTCTCTTTGATGTGATGCAGGTCTTGCAGGACGGTGCACAGTTGTAGTTGTCTGGGGTGTCTCTGCTGGTACAGTGGGCGGCTATTCAGGCATTTTGAGGTCCGTGGCGCAGCCTTCCGGTTAAGGGTCGTTTGTTGCCGGGATTTTTTCAGGGGCTTCTTCATTTGTTTCCTCGCCCTGTACGTTCTTTTCCTTCAGGGGATCTTTCTTTGGTATTGGAGGTTTTAACAGATTAACCTTTTGAACCTCTGGGGGACTGTGTTTACGTCTTCTTTCCTTAAGGACGTTCTTTTTGGTGGCCATTGCTTCGGCTCGCCGTTTAGTTGTATTGGGGGCCTTGGCCTGTTCCTTTCCTTTTTGGGAAGTTTTTCCGGATCGGGTGGTTCTGGTTCCGGTACCTTCTTTTATCCCGAAAGTCAATTCTTCTTTTCATGCTCGCCAGGAGGTCATCCTTCCTTTCTTTTGTCCGAATCCCGCTTTGGTGGAGGTGGTTCGTTTGCATTTGTTGGATGTACACAGGGCTTTGTTGGAGTGCCTGAGGGTGGTGGCTCCTTTCCGTAAGGGTGATTCGCTTTTTGTAAATTTTGGGCCGGCCCGTAGCGGAGATGCCTTCCACGGCTTCCTTGAGTCGGGGGGTGAGATCATTGATTCTGTTTGTTTTTTTCCTTGATAGGGGTTGTTCCTCATCAAGGGGTTTGGGGTCGTTCTACCAGGGGTATGGCGGCTTGGGTGGCAGAGTCTCAGGGGATTTCAGTGGTGGTAATTTGCAGGGCCGCCACTTGGGCCTCGCCTTTGGCGTTCGTTCGGCATTCTGGCCGGTCGGACTTGGGTAGTTTGGAGTCGGTATTGGTTCACCGGGTCTTATCCTCTATGAAGTCTTAGGGGTGGGGTTTTGGTGGCCTTTGTGCATGATATTGAACTTCTTGCAACTCAGTGTCCGTCTCCGGTGTGCTTCCTGCTATGTCTCATTGGTTTAAAGGAAGGCGAGGGAGGGACGGGAGGTAATGCGTCCATTTTCTTGCGATAATGGCATTACTCCTAGTCCTACTCCCTCGCCTTCCTTTCCGTTCCCTCCCGCCCTCCCGGTACGGACTGTCTGAGTTGCTGCTTGGGCTTGGTTTTTGTACAGGAGGGGGTAGGGGTGGGGGGGGGGTTTAAAAGGGAAGGGGAGGGTCTAGTGGGAGGCAGGAAGCCTCATTGGTTTAAAGGAAGGCGAGGGAGTAGGACTAGGAGTAATGCCATTATCGTAAGAAAATGGACGCAATACTGTCTCATGTTTAAGGTTTTCCCATTTTTTCTACATTGCTATATTTTATCTTCTCCTTTCTGCTCCACACTCTCCCATCCACTTATTAAAGTTCTTGCTTCTTTCAAATCTCTCTCCCGCGCTTTCTCTATTTAGGGCTGAACATATTGTAATGAGGGAAAAGGGCCGGAAAGAGTGCACTGCAGACCCAGATGTCAACACAAAGCAAATGTGACAAGATAAGTGCAATAATTTCAAAGCATCCTTATTGCTCCTTCACCTTTGGAACAACAGCAGGTTTATTTTGGGGTGCTGTATCACCTGACTCGCCCCTACTTCCAGCGCATATGGAACTCCGTGGGCTGCCTATACAGCAAATGTACCCACAAATTCAAAACTCTGCTGTGTTTCATAGACTGTGGAATCAAGGTGAGGCATGACTCACAGTTCCAGGACATGAGGGGATTTGCAGTTTCATATTACGCAATCTCACCCCCAAGGTATTGGAGAGCTTTACATGAGCACCAGCTACATTAGAAAAGAAAAAAATCATTTTGGGGGGCATGGGGAAATTAAGTGATTTGTCCAGAATCCCAGGACAGTTAGCAGACGCCAGGACTCTAACCTAGTTCCCCAGTTCCATTAAACTTATCAATTGTTTCAAAGCCAAGGGGAAAATGTTTCATCCTCTCCGTTTCTCAGCCATACTGTAGCACTGCGAAGTCCAGGAGTCTCACAATACGGAATAGTGACTGCAAAGACCAGGGTAGGGGGTCCTGCACAAGAACCTAGCAGCCTGATCAAGTGCTGCAAGGCCCACGAGAAAGACCCCCTGCCCTGGGCCATGCAACACTGGATAATGGTTGTGAGGCTCAGAGAACGGGGGCCCACACCTAGGACTTGTAGCCTGATCAGGCATGCAACGCCCATAGTGCTAAAAGGACTTTAGCCCTCCCCCCCCAGTAGTGTGTCTCAGCCCGTGGTGATGCAGCGTCGGGACACACACAAGGCCTGACCTTCTGTGGGCTGTATGGGCAGTGGCTGACGCCTTAACTCAGCCTCATCTAAGCATTTCATGGGACTTTGAAACCATTTACATGCTAAGGAGGCTTTCTGTTTTTATCACTCATTCCAGTACCCTCTGAGTCCCCACTCTGCCTATTCCTTTCATTTGTTGAATACGTTTGCTGCCACAGTGGGAAAATGCATTTCCTAAAAATAAAGTTAGGCATATAGGGTTTTCACCTGGCCGGTTTTCTATCAGCAAACTAGTATTTTGATATACTAGCCGTTACAAAATTAGGCAAAATCACCTAAAGCCTCACCAGGTGTAATGAGCCTTATATGAATACAATTACAAAAAAGCCTGTATTTTTAGCCCTTACCTGTACATACTTCAAACAACAAAAATAAGCAGAGAGCACTTTTAAATGTGCTTTAGAGCTGCGTTGCAATCCTTGACTAATAATTAAACACAGGCAGGAAAACCATCTTACAAATTAATGCATAAGATTTTGTTCCGCTTCAGTATCTCTTCCGGGCCTTGTAGACTCTTAAAACGACAAGAAATGCCCAGTATTTTTCACTTGGAAATGTGGTAACCCAGTTGGCATATCAAGAGGCTGAAAGTGTTTTGCAGGATTCGCTAATAATTTATTTCCTTCATCCCTGATTGCTGCCAAAATAGCAATAGTTTGAATTATGTCTGAAACCCCACTCGATAACAGTTGATAACACGTTGAGTTACTCAAGAGTTTCTGCGAATGCACCCTGCAATATGACAACTCAGCCATCATTCTCATCGCTCACCCTTCGCTTTCAAGCTCAGGCTGCAAGACAGCAATCAAACAGCACTTACACTGTTCACCATGCACTCATGCTGTTCACCCTCCCATTTTCCTGCACTCACACAATCACAATGCTCACCCTGCACTCACATGGCACTCCGCTCACTTGGCATTCACCGTCGTCCTGCAGTCCCATCACTCACACTGCACTCACAGGGATCACACTGTACTTACACCTCTCGCCATGCACTCACATAGTTCACTCTATACTCATGACGTTCACCCTCCTTTTACCCCGCACTGACACGAGGACACCGCTCACTCTGCATGAACGTGGCACTCCACTCATCTGTCACTCTCGCCCTGCAATCTCAATGATCACCCTGCACTCACATCGAACACATTGTACTTACACCACTCACCATGCAATAATGTTGTTCACCTTGCACTCACATGAGCACATTGTTCACCCTGCATTCACATGACACTACACTCACCTCTCATCCTCACTACTCACCTTGCAGTCTCATCACTCACCCTGCACTCAATCTTAAACAAGCACATCATTCACCATGCGTTCATTGTTCACAGTCTGCACTTTCACCTGCGCCCAAACTCAAAAGGGCACTTCACTCACCCTGCACTCACTCCTCCCACCCTCCTCTCACACAGGCACATAGCTCACCCTGCATTCACATAGGCACTCTGGTCAGTCAGACAGCTCACCCTTCACTCAATTGGCCACGTCACTCACCCTGAACTCCCGCCACTCCGCCTGCAATCCCTCCTCTCACCCTGCTCAGCTTGCACCCATAGAGGCGCTCTGTTCACCCGTCACTCATACAGCTCACCCTGCTCGCACACAGACACCACAGTCTGCCAGAACTCACTGGGGCACACCACTCACCCCGCACTAACCCCTCCCACCAAGCACTCAGCAGTCACTCCCGGAGCTCATCCTTCACTTTCACTGCTCAGCCTGCACTCACAGAGGCACACTGGCCATTTTGTTTACATTGCAAGTTGGGTCTGAAAGTTCCAACATGGAAAACATGTTTGCCAAAGGAGTCAAGCATTTCATAAGATCAGTTGAATACTGTGGTACTTATTTTTAAAAAGTGGATTAGTTAATAGTGCTGCTCCGTGATTCACATATTACATCAAATATAAACTCTATACTGCTATTTTAAATAAGTGCACGTTTTCATTCACATGATACTTATAACAAGCATTGACATGGCCATATGTTATGATTTCTGAATAGTGTATGTAGAAAATGTTTTACTAAACTTCACTAAAAGGCAAGACAGGTATAACAGGGCAAGCCTTTCTAACTCAACTCAAGCAGATATGACTAATGGGAGTGTGAGCGGCAGCTTGTATGTTTGGCTGTGTGTGTGTGTGTGTGTGTGAGTATGACAGAGTACAAATGTACAAAAGAGTTCAAGATATATAATGAGAATTAGTGTGATGTGTGAAACTGAGTGTCTGAATGAATTAGTGTCTGGCATACTGCAGGTTAATCTAGCCTTACGGATGACAGCACTAATGGTGGATGTTAAATGATGAATGTGACATTTGAGGTAATTCTTGTCATAAGAGACCTTGCACTCTTTTTATAGGGGGTTCCAATGGCAAAACCCTGGCCCTTGTATATTGGAGGTGATTTTTGTAGGTACCCATGACTATTGAGAGGAGTACCCATGGCAAAATTCGGTATAAGCATACTGTATGTAATCCTTGGTATAAGGCGCCCATTAACAAAAAAATGCAGACCATGGCGTAATGGAAGTTGTTTCTAACTTATGACATTTGAAGAAATGAGATCTGCTCCTGGAAAAGGCTAGGCTCCTCTCATGCACTTTGAAAGTACTACAATATTTCAAGAATGCCCTTTCAATATCAATGGTGTTTTAGAAAATTTGACTTGATTTTTTTAAATTCTCTTGGGAGAAGCCCACTCTCCCTGAAACCACCTACAAGTAGTCTCTTTTCTTATTTTGCTTGCTGGAATTCATGGGAAGTATCACCCCCTACCCCTCCAACCACCACTTACGAATATCTTTAGCCAACTCTAGTGAGTAGAACTGGGTGGGTGCAGAGGGGTCAGTTTAAGAGTAGAGTGTGAACCGTGTCTGCCAGAAGAACAATAGCAGAGATTTAGCAATGAAATAACAGCATCGACTAATCGTAAAATGGATACATTTGCTTACATCTCAAAAGTGGCCAAGCTTGTCACTTTCTTACCCTACCTGTATGCCTTGCTGATTAATAGTCAAAATTGGGCCATGTGGTCCGGGCTATCCCAAGAACTCTGTGAATCCAAGGCTGAGGGAGCTGGCCATGTGTGGGCTGCTTCAGGAGGGGAGAGTGAACTGAGACAGTGGGTTGGTGCAGCAGGAAGGATCAACGTGAGACTGTTGAGGCTGCAGCAATGTCTGTTGGAGAGCTGGGATGGGAGGGCAGAACAAACTGCTCATTCTGCACAACACAAATGTGAACGTGGAAGAAAAAAGCATGCACTGTAGCTTTTCCAGCATTACGGTGGTTGCTACACCCATCTTGAAATAATGTTCCCTATCAACAAAAACATGGTCCGCACTGTAGTTAATGCACACAGTGAGCTTATCACAACGCTTTAGCAATATTATTAGCAAATCCTACAGTATGATAGGTGAGTGTTCCCATTGTCAACTGCCACATCTTTTTAGGTGACCAAACTCCCTTCAGGAGCCAACAGGAGTATGCCAGTGTTTCTCAATGGCAGCACACACCTTCTACCCAATCAAATACTGTACTCAAGGTTGCCAACATGTGGGTGGAGACAAAGCCCCTCTCTCAGGTATGCTTCTTAAAGCTCTTTTTCGTTTAAACACATAAGGTCAGGTGAAAAAGCAATGTGTGAAGCCAGACCCAAAAAGTAAATCTCTGAATCTCAGAAATTCTGAAACATATCCATTAAGCATGGTGCTTTACATAAAGCACATCACATTGCAATACAAGTATATTAACTTTTTAAGACTGCCGCATGGATTTACCTCATGGGTTGCCATGAAATAACTCATTATCCAGAAGCAGTGAAGTGGTTTCATAACACTCTCAGTTTTATTCAAAATCACATTGTTTTCATTTCTTTTCCTTCCTGCATTTATTGCCAGTAATACTTTGCAGTTCATATTTCACCCATTGTGCATTTGACTCCTATTGAAACCTTAGTAAGTGAATGACAGTGACTACATGGAGCTGGGTAGTGCACAGTGCACAGATGTCCTGTTGGAAATTGTATCCTTTCTAGTACATAGCATATTCATGCAACATGATAGTTTTCCTAAATGAATATGGACTTCCTTATGGTTTGTTCACTCTATACATGTTTAGTGGACTCCGTTAAATGTGTCAATGCATGGATACTAAACTGATTTATATTTGTTTCTCAATTGAATTATTAATGTATAATCATAAACTCAATATATATTCTTTCCAATACCTCTCAATATCTATACAGCACACACCTACAGGAATGGCCACTGTTCAACCTTTGTATAGTGAGCAGCATGGATGTATAATTTTCTTTTCCTCTTGAAGAACAACACCGGACTAGGTAGAAGAGAAAGTTGTCTGAAGGCAAGATACCAGATGCCTACCTTACTTCAGAGGAATCTGCCCTATGTCGTGGCGAGATGACATACGGTTGAATAGCAGACCATACCGAAGAGATCTGAACATGAGATAGGCGATCTGAATAGGGAAAGCTGATGATGGGTCTCAAGAGCACAAGAACAGACTGGCTAGATGAGTTCACATGAAAGGGGGTTCTCTAACTGTAGTACCTAAAGTGCCAGTACCTTAGGACATCTTGATTCCTTGGGAGCATAGTCAAAGGCCTCAAAGGCCCTTGCTGGCTGCCTGCACACCTGCATTATTTCCAACACTACAAATGTTTTTAGACCCCCTTCTTTCCTCTCAATTGCACCATCACTGTTCATTCACAATTCCAGCACTGCTATGCAGTTTACTAGAAAATGCATCATGAAAAAAATCACAGTTGCTCACCTTTAGCCGTGGAACACACACGACTTCATAAAGGCTGCAAAAGCTTTTAGGCCAGCACAATTACCAGCTGACCCATGTTATGCTCATATATGCAAGAATATCCTCATTAATGCAGCTGCATCTAATCCAGCCAGAGGTATCAACAACTCTCTGGATAAAGGTGTATTCTCAAAAGAACTCCCTTAAACAAAGAGGGCTTCAAAAAAGGTCTCCTTCTAACTTCCAGGCAATAACAAACTGTTTCTAGACAAAAAGATTGAAAGATCGGCATAAAAAAAAATAGCTACTCTGGCAAGGTGGCAATATTATGTGGTATGACTCAGAAGTCTTATCATGTAATACTAACACATTTCCCAGAAGTGGACCTTGGGTTCCCACCAGTAAATCTTAGATCAGTCCTGGTAGAGTGGCAAAGAGCAGTCAGGATACCTAGAGGAACATGTATAAAAAAAAATTCACAACACTAACATGGACTAAAGTAATTGACCCGACTCGAAAGAAATCCAACACCAATTTAGAAAAATAAAGTCGATTTTATCTTAATTTAGACATCAAAATGAACTTTGCATCTTACATACAACCAGAGTTGTGGATTTTTAAAGTGTTTAAAAAAAGATGCACTTTGAGTTGTCAAACGAATACCACCGAAGTCAATGCGGGAAAGCACAGAGTGCAATCGGTCATTTGTGGGGTGAGTTCTGTGATATCTGACACTGAGCAAATGGAGGCTGATCTCACCTGATGACATGGATGTGGACTGTGGGCGTACCTGTTATTGGTCACATGAAGGGTGGTCATAGATTTGGCTGTACTCATTAGGACTGGCGTCACCTATTCAGTGGGCATGCGGTGAATACCTTTTCCATTTGCTGTAAAACTGCAGGCTGCCATCAGCTGGTCCTGAGTAGCATTACCTTTTACTAGGCATGTGAGTACAAACTGGCAACTTCTATATTAGCTGGCAAATGTGGAGGTTTACCAATCTTCTGAGTAAAGACAACTTTAACTAATTCCATGTTTTAGCCAATGTTATTTGCCGGGCCTGTGTAAAAATACTAAATGTTGCCTACCGTGACCTTAATATTTGGTTTTACTGTTACTTTCTACACCCTGTCTTGGACACACGACAAGACATCTCATTCGCAATCTCCCTTAGCTGGGCTCCCCGCACTTTTACTGGCCTGACTACACCCGTGCATATTGTAAAAATCAGGAGTTTACTGGTGTAACATGGCAATGTATGATAATATGGTGGACATTTTCTAGTAATGCACGTGTCACGTGTTGTATGCCATCTTGTCGTGTGAAAATCTCCAATAAACAGTTTTAAAACAAAAAATAAATACATTTTGAAAACATTTTCTATAACTTCCACACTCTCCTGTAAGATGAATAGGTTTGTGGGAAAGGCACCTTAAAAGCACAGTTGGTGGAGACTTTTTATTGTCTGGTAGAAAGCACTTCTTCTGTTACGCCCTGGACACTACTTAATATTACCCTGTTCACATAAACTATAGTGAAAGGACTGGAACCTGCTTTTTACTACAGTTTTTTACCGAGGTTTGCACGCCAGTACCACGTACGGAAGCACATGCTATCCGTGGCACTCTCCTACCCACGCATGTGTAAACGCCCTCACCCGTCCCCTGGTGGATCGTGGGCTGTTTAGCTCGTGCTCAGAGAATTTGCCTGTTGTAGCCCTAAAGTTCTGGGTTCTGTTCGGATCTACCACTTTGCTGTTGTTTTCGTCCATTTTCTTCTTACTCCACATCTTCTGTTGCAGCACTATGGGTGCAGACCACGCGCACTGGGCCGGTTGTGGCAGCTGACCTCGGCAGACACTGGTTTATCTATCACAGCTGTTGCTCTTTCATGATTCCCTCCTGGTACCGGGGATCCTTCTCCGGATCAGTTTCCAGTGGATTCTCATCGGTCTGTGTCTCCCTTTCGGGTTGTGCAATCCATGAAAGCATATTCAGAGTTGTCTAAACCCTCGGGTCAGGCTATCAGGATGTCCTGCATACCTTCTACAAACCTGTGGGTCCAGCTGTAGGATTTACCTCCAAGCTGTCCTCAGTTCTCTCCACAGACTCCCTCGTGGATGCTCTTATTGAGAAGTTGAAGGCAAGGGAGACCTCTGTGTCCGCTCCCTGTACATCTGGGTGAAGCTCCCATCTGCACCCTCGGGCCCTTAGCTTTACCGCTTCAGCTTCTGCAGCCTCTGGTGCAGCTCACAAGGAGAGTATTAGCCCATGGCACCAGTCCCCTGGCTTAAATGGTAATGATGGCCCCAGCTAAGGCACTGCACATGGTTTTTATCCCAGCTGCAAAAACAGGCTTCGTGCACCAACTTTTGTGGTCTTGTCCATGTAAAAGAGTGCACCAAGGAGGATCAGACCTCAATCTCGACATCAACCCAGAGGCCGCTACAAGTCTAGCTACCCCAATTTTGTTCTGGTTCAGTTTAAAAAAAAAACCAGATGATAAAGACTCCTGTTGTAAAGGCCTTCCCTCCACCTGATGGGGTGACAGCCATCAGCCACGTGGATCCCCTTTTTAACACTGACAGCATTGTGGGTCCAGACGCTCCACGCCTCCAAGAGTTTGGCACTGGAGTGGTACTGCCCTCCTGCAGTGCCAGCTGGCTGAGGTGTGAATCACCTGCAAGATCAAGGTCCACCCATTGTGAACCCCGACATTTGAATGTCAGGAGCGGGCTCCCAATATTACAGGAGTTCTCTCTTCCTACATCTGGAAACAAGTGGGCGTCACAATTCTATGACTGGCCGTGCTATAATTCTGTGGGAGTGGGAGGTGCAACAAGTCATGTTTCAGTTACTCTCCCATCTTAGGGGGATCTGGAGCCACCGTGCGTGCAGGCTAAGCATGTTTCTCCAGTCATCACTTGCATTGGAGAACCTCCGGGATGTTCTCGAGCCCATCATCATGGCCGGGGGTCACCTTCACGTAGATGCGTTTGGAACCCACATTAATTCCAAGTGCCATCAGTACACCTCTTGGGGCACGTGGCCCCAGTTTTCTAGGGAACAGCTCGGTCTAGAGTGCCTCTGTTTTCTCCCTGTATCATCCTTTCCTCGATCCCATAACCACAGCAAGAAATTCAGCACCAAACATCGGATAGGCCTTGTGCATTTGCTGATATGCAGTCCTATACTTTCGGGGACTTCTGATTCTCACCAGTCTGATGGATGCACAAGCCTGTCCAGCCAACGGCATTCTTCAGCCTAAAACTACTTTCATGGACGACAGCCTTTTACCATCCTAGCCGCCGTTACACCAGCCAGGCGCATAAACAAATCGTAAGCCCTTCGTGCCCCAGAGTCCTTCCGGATTTTCAGTGGGCACACGGTGGTTCACTGCCTCACCATTCATTCATACATGCACTGCTGCTGGAGTTTTATCTGAAAGAGGAGCTTGTTCTACTGATTTTTTCACTCATCCCAGGACTTATTCATGAGACATGCAGTGTGGCTTCCTCGTTTACCTGGACTGAACCATGGATCTACAGTCATCATTGGATACTGCCATGCCTCACCCACTGCCACACTCTGCCAGGGGCCTAGTTTCCACCCCGTGCCCGGGCACTCTGCACCAGATCTAATGCAGTGGCATTCGTCAGGCATTTGCCTGTCACAGATATACTGTATGCCGGGTGGCTTTCTGAGCTAACATACTCATACTTTACTGATACAATGCTCTTGAGGCTTCGTCCAGGAGCCATGCAAAATGAAATATAGAATAAGCCACCCGGTACTGCCTTTCTCCTACATCCTTTCTCGATTTGAGTTGCTGAGGAACCAACTCATAAGTTGGGGATGGGAAAAAGCCAGGATGAAACAGTAAGACACGGCTACCTTCATAGTAACTTCGTTACTCTTACTCTCTTTCTCATTATTAGCACCTCGCCACTGACCCTCTACCATCGAGAAGGAAACACACACTGGCCGGTGCCTTACCTAAACCGAAGGGGACTGGCGATTGCATGCATATGCGCAAGGAAAACACCACGTCTATATGATTTAGCCATGACTTGCGTGCACAAGTGCAAATGTGTGCAAAAGTGATCTTTATATAGGATTTTGTTGTTGATGCATTACGAATAATCTGAAGGACTGACAGGATATAACATGGACATATCAAAGGAGATTTGTATTTGTGTGTAAGCTGTCAGGAACACACAGGAAAAGCTGGGTGCCAACTCACACCCACACTGAGCAGAACTCTCTGAGTCTGGATCAACACAAACAGCCCGCTGATGGTGGTGTCAGATGGTTTGGGAAGGATGTGTGGGAGGACGAGTGTGGAACAGCTTAAAGCATGGCTTCCACAGCCAGGTCGGTGGCTGAATAAAATAACATCAAACATTATGTGAAGACAAATCTCTGTCCGCCTTATTGCACTGGGAGCAGCCAGCCCTTCTCAGGGTGAGTGTAGGAAATTGCGTTACTTGTTGTGGGGGATCTAAACCCTGCTCAAGCAGCAACAAAATCTCTGTCAGGGTGAAACACAAGCAAACCCCAAATTTATCTCTGGTAGCTTGGCACAAAAGTAGTCAGGCTTAACTTGGAGACAATGTTTAAAGTGTTTATGCAGCATTTCATACAGTAATAAAGTGAAAACAAAGCACACAAAAAATCCCACTCCAGTTTAGAAAAATAGAGCAACATTTAATACATTTGTAAAAGTGGCATTTTCAAAACTGTAACTTAAAATTCTACTTGACCATTAGAGAAGATTTTTAATGACAATTTCTTAGAAACCGAACATTAAATGTTGACCGGTTCCCAATAAAAAGTTAGCACTTATTAAACATAATAAGGCAACCCAATATTATCCTATATGAGATGTAGGCCTTCCTTTAGAGAAAAAAAAAATTAAGAGTTTTTCACTAGCAGGACATGTCAAAGTTAAAAGTACATGTCCAAGTTTTTAAATACACTGTATCCTGCCCTACTGGATGTTTAAGGCCTACCCTAGGGATAACTTATATGTATTAAAGAGGTAGGTTTTGGCCTGGCAAAAAGTTTATTTTGCCAGGTCAATATGGCAGATTAAAACTGGGCACACAGGCTACAATGACAGGCCAGAGACATGTTTAAAAAGGCTCTTTAAGTGGGTGGTACAATCAATGCTGCAGGCTCACTAGTAGCATTTAATTTACAGGAGGGTACATGCAGTATCACATGCAAGTTAAGTATGCCACTTGGGTGTAAGCCAATGTTATTGTGTTTTAAGGAGAGAGCACAAGCACTTTACACACTTTACCACCGCTAACCAGTGCTAAAGTTGTATAGCCGCAAAAACGAAGTTAGCACGTATAGGAGGCTGGAATGCAAAAAGTTGGGGGGGAACCACGTCAAGGATGTCAGGTCCAACAGTGTGTGATAGAGATGCTAAGTCACAGTGAAGACGTGACCAGGAGTCCTGTTTTGAGGTAGAGGTAATTCCGATGAGAAAACTCTAGAAGACACAGTTGCTGGAAGGTGCAAGGAGAGGAGCGCCGGGGGGGGGGCATTTTTCTTCACCTTCATCATTTGTTGGGCACTGGAGGTGCCTTTATCATCTACCAGGTACTCCTAAGTGACAATATATATATATCAAAAGTTCGTATTAGAGACTTTATTGCATTATATGTTGCCTCCCTGGTTTATGATGGTTTTATACATGTGTGCAAATGTTCCTTTTATGGACATGCTTGCTAGTATGTTTTTCCAACTTGCCATATGTTTTCTAATGTTCCTACTATGGGCATTGTATGATATTCCTATGACAAGTGCTTTGGTGTAATAACATGTTTTCCTGACTACTGCTTATGTTGCAGAATACTGAGTAACCTGTGTGTTAGGTGTGACTACTGCTAGTTTGCAGAGTAACTAATGTGTAATGTTCTGACAACTGCTAAGGTAGCAGGATAGTACTGATATGTGATGTTTGGTCTTATAATTGCGTTGTGTACAATACAGTATATTTTCACATAATCTGGTGTTGTGTTTCCTTTGTGGTGGGGATATCGTGTCACATGTGTTGTGTGTGTTGTGCAAACGCTTTACACATTGCTTCTGGGATAGGCCTAACTGCTCGTGCCAAGCTACCAAGGGGGTGAGCAGGGGTTGTCTTGGATGTGTAACTCCCTTGCCCTGACTAGAGTGGGTAAGTTCTGCCTGGCTGAGGTGCATACCCTAGCCTACCAGAAACCCCATTTCTAACAATTACAGCAACTGATGATGTCTGTACTATGACTCTGATATAGAGTTTGGCAGTTGGAGTAAATGCAGTCAGGGTGGCAAAGGTCTTTACATCCACTACTTTGACTTTACTTCACCCACCAAATTTAGACTTCGCCTTTGGCCCTGCGGTGAACATTCTGGTCTGTATGAACAGCTGTCACAGCAGTTCATAGAAAGCTATTTAAAGGTTTTGTGTGTGTCCATCATTGGTGACAGACATTTACACCAAACTTTAAAAAGTTTTTTCTTTTCCTAAAACTACCTCCCAAAGCAGGAGTTTGCTGTTGGAAAATTAAAAACTAACAGCACCAACAACATGAAATCACTAAGGCGGAGGATCAAAGCGACTGCTGCTGTTGTAGAAAGGCCAGGTAACAAAGCTGTCTTCTTAGTGACAAAAACTGATGAAAGTTGCTGCCTTCCCTACTGCTAACATCTGGGAACTCATAGAAAGAACTTTACCAAACACAATTCCCATCTTTTGCACCTGCTGAACCAGGTTAGGGCAAATGCAAAAAGAACAAGTGATGGACAGAATGCTGAACAATGTCAAACATTCACCCCAGGGGAACAGTCCAGCCCAAACCGCCAAGCCAGGTCCTCCCTGGACTGGAAACAAGCATCCTAGGACCGGTTTCAGGGTATCACCCTTCATCAGCCAGGCTAGTTTGATTCCAGTGGCATGGGGAGCATGGGACCCACGTCTGGGCATACCCTGTTGAAAAATGTCAAACATTCACCCCAAGTACGGCCGTTCCAGTTTGGACCCAGCCATATGCAAATCAGTCTTGACCCTGTTCCCCATGGGAACAGTCCAGCCCGAACGGCCAAGCCAGGTCCTCCCTGGACTGGAAACAAGCATCCTAGGACTGGATTCAGGGTATCACCCTTCATCAGCCAGGCTAGCTTGATTCCAGTGGCATAGGGAGCACGGGACCCACGTCTGGCATGCCCTTCCCACTTGGGGCAGCAAATGCAAAAAGAACAAGTGATGGATGGAATGCTGAACAATGTCAAACATTCACTCCTAGTACAGAGATCTGGGCCTAAATCCATAGTTTTTTTGCTACCCATGCCGTTCCAGTTCGGACCCAGCCATATGCAAATCAGCCTTGACCCTGTTCCCCATGGGATCAGTCCAGCCCGAACTGCCAAGCTAGGTCCTGCTGTACTGGAAACAAGCATCCTAGGACCGGTTTCAGGGTATCACCCTTCATCAGCCAGGCTAGCTTGATTCCAGTGGCATGGGGACCACGGGACACACGTCTGGGCATACCCTTCCCACTTGGGGCAGCAAATGCAAAAATAACAAGTGATGGACGGAATGCTGAACAATGTCAAAATTCACCCCCAGTACAGAGATCTGGGCCTAAATCCAACCTTTTTTTGATAGGTTAGGGCAGCTGCCCAATTATTGTGGCCACGGATCTGGTGACCAAAGGTGCATTTGAAAAACCACAAATAGGGCATCATGTGGTATCTTCGCTTGTGGTTTAAGTAACAATAGCATAGAATGTCTATGGAATTCTATTCTGGAAGATAAAGGTGGGAATGTTCTAGAAATGGGAGTTTTAGAAGTTCGCTCCTTAGTCTCCAGACCTGTTTTCTTTTCCTGTAATAAAAAGTTCCCTTAAAACTCTCACACGTTGTAAATAAAGGCCCAAAAAGGTGAGGGAATCACATACTTTATTGTGTCTCATCAGCAAGGGAGCCCATTTAGAATAACTTGTCATGAACCCAACTTTCCATGGGCTAAACTAACACAAGGAGCCGGGGGAGGAGAGAAGCAGGAACGATAAAAAGTTGGTGAAATGGACAGTACTTGAATGCACACATTATTTAGGATATATGCCTTGGATTTCATCATTGTTTGCCTAGCTCTGTCCTGACTTCGTATCCCTGGCTGGATGACAGTTCGCTATGATTGTGACACCCTGCACCCACAGTGGCGTAACAAAGGCCCCTGCAGTCCCTGCTGTGCAGGGGGGGCTCTGAGCACCAGACGGCCCCCCTCAGCACAGTATCTTGGCCTGAGCACTCCTGAGTGAGCTTTGACGGGAGCCACTCCATGTACTTTGCAGGGGAGCTCCCTCAAGTTTTGTTACGTCACTGAGCACGTAGTAGCCCGGGATACATAGCATAATCACTGTAACTGACACAGTTCCAGCACATGGTCTATTGGCTGTGGTCATGTCAGGCTGTACCTTACTGTTACATATGCTCAAGGCAGATCAGCTCAGCAGTGCTGCTGTGTGCACTTCCTGGTGAAGCCTTGTGAAAGCTCATGTCCTGTTAGCTGAGTGCAGGGTGCCACAGACAATAGTAAAGCGGAGGAAGAATTTTTTTAAAAAAAGGGAAATACAGCCCTGGAGGAGTAAAAAGAAATAAACTTTTGAGATGACTAAGATTTACTTGGAAAGTCTGGTTTGACCCAGCCATATCATTGTTATAGATACTTCTGGGTATAAACGACCACAAGAGTTTAACTCAGGAGAAATTCCCCAAGCCTTTGGTGGGCATAGTCTGTTAACCTACTTTGTGTACTTTCAATGCTTCAGTGATGATGGAAGGAATGTGTTCACCAGGTTATTTCCTTCATAGCCCCCAGGGAAGGTTTGGAAGTGTACGCAGAGCTGCTATGGCAGAGATATTTTCACAGTAAAGCGTAATTTCACCATGCTGAAACACTTTGCGGGGACGAAAGGAGAAGAGTTATGAAGCATTTGGCTCTTTCAACGATCAATGAAGGTAATGAGAAAAAAAATGAAGCAGATAAATTTGAGACTGATTAAAAAGTTAGATGCCAACCACAAGAGAAATTGAATGATGTGGGTCTAAAGCAAAAGTTCATAGGACGAGGACTATGTCAATCTACTAACAATTATATGACGGATTTATGAGTGTTAGATTCTTTGTTTAATTATAGGTCTTTCTATGATGAGATGTTGAGAGATCAAAAGACTTACATGACCAATTACAACAAATTCAAGAGAAACTGTTACTATCTTAAATTAACTCTAGACAAAGCTATACAAATTGCTAGACAGTTCGAAGCTATTGATGGTGGAATAAAACAACTGAATGAGACAGAAACAATTAAAGAGACGATTAAAGAAGTCAGTTCAGTATCTGTTGGTTCTAATTTGTTCAAACAGTTAAAAAAGGATGTGGAAAACTAAGTATATGGCAGGCAGTCGAAGCAGGGACGAGAGTGTATTTGTGGCCGGTGCTGGTGTGAGGTCCACGTGGTTATCGACAGAACATGTCCTGCTGTGAATCCGATTTGTAGAAAATGATGAGATGAAGGACATTTAGCAAGTGCCTGCAAAGGGAAACGGATGGGAGAAAAAATTAAAAATGATAAACGAATTAATTATAAGACAGGTGCACTATGAAGCACTTCAGAGGAGTTTGTTTTTTGAGGTGATGTAAAGGAGACAGACTAATAAGGATGGTCTGTTCTGCTCCGTGAGACTGAGGAGAAGAATTTTAGATGTGGCTCATCCGAGGCATCATGGGATAAGTGGCACTGAAAGGAGGATACATTCTGGTTTCCGTGGGCTGCAGTAGACAGAGAGGCTGAGGATATATTTGTTTAAGATTTTTTTCATTTCTTCCCTTGTTTTCTCATCAGGGAGATGTGTGATGTCTGTGCTTGTGCTTTAAGTAACCACAACATAGAATATCCTTGGAAATTCTATTTCAGAAGATAAGGCAGAGCTGGCAGCAAATTCTTAGTCCTTGAATCTGTTTTTTTGTCCTTTTATAACAATTATCATAAATTTTCAACTGCGCTTGGTTATAAAACCACTTCACTCATCAATGGATTCAATTTCAGTTTACTCTGACCTATCCATCTATTCACCTCTTGCATGCTCAGCTGCTCAAGGTGATCTGCCTCGCTGGAGCAAAGGTCAGGAAGATGCGGAGTATCGCCAACATGGTTATTTGCTGTCCAGCTAAAGGCCTGGGTCAGCTGACTAAAGGGGAAAAACACACATTATCTGGGAACACTATTATGTGTGAAGCCCCCATCTAAAGTGAATCTGTTGACAATCGCTACCACCTTTCAGACACTGTTTCAAGAGCTTCCCGCAGGATCTATGGTGGATGAGGTTCAAATCACAGCAGGCTCATCTTTTCCAAACTGTGAGCTCCAGGAGGAGTGATGTAAGAATTTCTTCAATGTCTGAGTCTCTGTTGGCCGACACCAAGACATGCGCAGAAGGCTTCCTGCTGGGATTATTCCGAGGTTCACTTGTTCTTTTTAAGGTGCTGCTACACAAGCTCCGTGGAGGACCAGGGGCCACTTGCGCTTTCCTCCGGGAATCTTCTGGATAGAGGCCACCTTTAGTTAACGCAGATAGGGGCATATTAAAGGCTTAAGTTCTTAGACACTAGGCGCTCTTCAATCCTATCCTTCAGCATTAGTATCACAACAAATCCAGACCATGTTCACGTCTGGCACAGGAAACGTCCATGGTCTGGACCAAGTGCCTTACAGGATCGTTGAAGCTAGCAGGATCCCGAAACGTTGCACCATGATGTTCAATCATGACTAGACCTCTGATCGTTTGTAAAGCTCATGGAGTGCCCGTTTGTGAAACCCGTGGTCCCCCAGGTCTCTCCTAATTCCAAATGTACATCTATGTTTTGCTATGTTTTAAATGAAAGTCCTGGTTTCAGTGATCTAGTCATTGTTTCAGTTTAAGGACCTGAATAGGTTTTATCTAGTGCACTTCACCATCTTTGAGTTTCCCGGCGAGGTCTCCCAGGGCATACCGTTCCAGGCAGCTAGGACTGGTCGGGTGCAGACCTGCATCTGGTAAACCCTGGAAAGGGGCAGGACTGTGGGCTGGGGCACAAGGCCTCACCCGCCCCCCACGAGCAGACAACTCTTCCCTGGCCAGGCCACAGCTTGGCATACCACAGACAGATCCCAAACCCTAGGCCTGCAGTACTCCATCGCCGCCATGTACCACCTGCTCAAGGCATATGTTAGCAGAAAAGGACTCGCTAGTCATCCCGGAAGGGGCAATGACGTGCAATAAAGGACCTAATATTTCTGGCTCTGCGTGTTATACCCCATTCCGGGTGAAATAACTTGTGACACCGGCTCTCTGGTGACCCTACACCTACCTTGCACCAAACTAGCAACTCGGAATGAGGTTCCACCAAATACCGGGCATGACAAGCTATTCCATCGGAGATGGGGACTAACATTCACCCAGGAACACCAGGTCTATTTCTGCATGTTATGTACCTGCTATGAGCAGATGGTAAATGTCAGTAGGACGAATGTGTGCGGGTTGAGGCGGGGCAGCAGATGGCGGGAGTTAAGGAGAGGGCTCAGCGTGGCTGATCAATGAAGGGAAAGTGTTCTTGCTTGTATCTGCGCCCCCACCCCCCTTGTGGTGCAGCTAGCGTGGGTCAGCCTTTACCTCAGCCCCTGCACGCACTTTCACCCAGTGAACCTGAACCCTGAAATACAAGCCCGCGGTTTGTGGGAATTAAATTGGCAGGACTGGTGGTATCACCTCAGCCAATTACTAATTAGGGCTCATCAAGGAGGTATAATGATGAACAGTTCATTGGAAGCCCTCCTTTGCGGGGGTTGAATGCCATTTTAACATGCGGTCTCAGGTCGGTCATCCCATTTGATGGAATTATGGTCAACGGATATCTAGAAAGTTTAAATTGGCATCGCATTTAATGACAGCCGCTCATTGCCAAAGCAGCAAGGTCTGGGCTAAGGCCCTCTGGCCAGCAGGTGCCGCTGCAGTGCCGTGAATGAAATAGGCTGCTGAGCAAAAATGGCTATTGCAATAACAAGGAGCTGTAGGTGCGAAAACAAGTACCGCGTTCGTGCTCGTGTGCTATGTTTGAGTAGCGTGTCTCAAGGGCTCGAATTTAGGTGCAGAAATGCCGTGAGTTACTGTTCCTCCGCATCTAAACCCCCCCATTACAAATGTTTGCTCCGGGAATGGCGACCAACCATGCGGACCTGGAATTACTGGGTCGTAATCCATATGGGCTTTTCCCAGATTCCAAGGACAATTCCGCTCTCATTCATCACCTGCTGCTAACAGGTGTTAAATGGAGGCAAAGGGCCAACGCGGGCCGCCCGCAGGGTCTCGCCAGGCTGCGGCCGGCTGACCCTCGTACTGCCCGAGAGGACTGAACAAACCCCCCCCAGACGTGCTAAGGGACCCTCCTTCCTCCCGGCCGCTCCCATGCTTCCCCAAGTTTTTGTTCCTCCCTCCCTTCATGTTTGTAATACAAACAGAAGGTAGACATCAGTGGGTTATGAATGGCCGCAGTTTTATTTGATTAACATCCACACAAAACATTACAAAATGGTCATTAACATCAATGTACAACAGGTTTTCTTCGTCCTTACCTTGCCCTGTGGTCCAAGTTCTGCTAGTGATGAACCAGAATATGGCATCACTGCATAGTAAGTGATTTCTTAACTTCGACCATGCCCCCCATGTAACGTTAGTAAACTGTGGCAGTTTCTTCTATTTTGCCTTTTTATTGGTTGCTACTGCATGGTTGCATGTTGTGTGCTTGAAGTCAGTGTTCAAGCATGTCTTTCCTTCAGAGAGCCTTTTGCTTAGGTAGTCAGCGTTTTGCAGTTAGGCTTCCCTTGCTACTAAATGGCAGTGGGCGGCCCCTTGGCCTTGCCTTGACTGCAAGTGCCGTGTCCACCCGCCAGTGGCGGCTCCTCCGTATGGGCGGAGGAGCATCGCCCCCCTGCCCGCCTGCAGCGGGAGCTGCAAAACCTTTTAAAGAAAACAATAATAAACTGTATTCATTATCATTCTTTAAAAGGGGTGGGGGTGATGTGCACTGAGGAGGAGTGCTCAGCACTCTTCACAGTGCATATGTGTTTGGCCAGCTGTCTCGGGCCGGCCAAACACACATGCGCTGTATGCTCTCTCCAGCCCAGCAACTGAGAGATCCTGCACAGGCTCCCAGTCTGCCTAGGAGCGCCCTGGCTCGGCACTCCCAGCCAATCCTGATGCTGCTCTGAGCAGCGTCAGGATTGGCGAAGGGCAGGCTGGGAGCCTGTGCCTGCAGAGGCAGAGGAGCGCTTAGGGACAAGGAGTGGCTGAATTTTTTTTTTTTACAATTAAATTTAACATTTATTCCCTCCCGCCTCCCTCCCTCCCTCCCATGCCTCCCCGGGCCTTTCACGGTCCGCGAGCCACTACTGCCACCCGCTGCTAACCCCTTGCCGGGTTTTTGTCTGTTCCCCCATGTCCCGGTCATGAGGCATACTGAGGACACTACCTAAGCAGATCTCTTTATGTTATTGTGCTCTCCGTCCGGCTCTGCTTCCTCTCTCCCCTTGCTCTCCAAAACCAACAGCCTGCGGCTGCGACGGTGTGGTTGGGTGGTTGGTACAATGCTGGGGAGGTTGCTTGTGTGAGTGGGTTCAGCCCTGTGCCCCCTTTTAAACTTGAGTTTGCCCACCATCCGCCCATCGGGGTGATTGGCCAGTTTGAATGGTGTGGCCAATCAGCTCCCTTCTTTTTCACAGGCTTAGTCCTCCCGCGGCCCGCTAGTCCCTGCCTTCGGGGGTTGTTTGTCGGGGGCCTCTAACACGTCTGGTATGCCGACAGGTCTGCCAAATGGGACCAAATTGTGTTTGTACATACAGCCCCTGCCTAGGACAGGACCCACACTCGTTTTCAGGCATTTCCTGTCTGATAAAATCGCACACCACACCGTGTTGCTATCCCGAGCCGGGTATACACTGGATTCTTCTCTCTCCGAGAACTAGTGGCCCAGCATTTTGCCCCTTTGCATATGGACAATTGCAAACATAAAGGATACCAATGTTTAGCAAAGACAACATATTATCAATGCAAAAGCTGCCAGTGTCCAAATACTCCTTGAATGTTGTGGCCCCCCAGTTCCAAGCAAGGTTTTGAAAGCATCTTTATGAATAGAAGTGTCGCACTTTGTCCCCCAGTAACTTTGAGATTTTTACAAATGTCCAGATCAGTACAGGAAGCAGTTAATATAAGGATTTGGGACCCACTCACAGTCAGAAGGTAGATACTGACGAGCAGGAAGCACTTTCAATGCGCTTCTCTACGTGGACGATGTGCAAAGGTAAACGTTTTAATTAAGTTCTTAACAAGGTGCGATCGAGTCAGCGTTAGTCGTGGATCATCCTGCATATCACCCAAGATCAGTGGCATAGCCAGTGCCGGCTTTAGCGCTGGTGGCACCCAATGAAACAATCTTTTTTGTCGCCCCCAATGTCCTCTATCTCCAGGGTCTTGTTCATTATCGCCCTCCACCAGTGCCCCTCATCTCTCCATAGATCATCTTACATGCATTTTTTTTTGTTTTATAGCGCTACTCATACTGTGTCAGAGCATTTTACATCACACACACTTTATAAAGAGACAATTAATCATACATGTCTAAATCAGTCTATAGGAAATGTTACATAATACAGTGAGTATTACAAGGTGTAGGAATCACATGCCATCCATACTAACAACCAGTATATTTTAGGCTACTTGGTCTGGAGAAGCACACAATAAGGATTTAAAACATACCACTGTGGTTTGGTTAGCTTCACTAATAAGAATGTATTCCTACCCTAACAAACATTTTTTGCAACATTAGGATAATAAAAGCATTGGGAAAAACATAGGCCCTCATTATGATATTGGTGGTAAATCCCGCTTACCGCTGTGATGACGGCCGCCAACATACTGTTGCGGAGGCAAAATCCGTATGCCATATTATGACACACACACACTAACCCAACAGAATACTGCCATAAACACATTTCCGCCGTATATTGTAGTGCACTGTGGGGGGAATTGTGTGGAGTGATGGGTGTCAGGGTGGGGGTGGTGGTGGCATGCAGGTATGTGGGGCGATAGGTAGTAAATATTGACTCACCAGTGTCCAGTCCTCCGGCAACTCCAGTGAGTTCCTCAGGATGCAGTATTGCCAAGACTTGCTCCTCCCATGCAGGCCCTCAACACCAGCATGGTCTCCATAGCAGTGTGTTGGGTGATATGGCCAACATCATGAGGGACTACACAGCACACCAGCGGGCCCCTTCCACTAGCCATTCAACTGAATAGCCCTGAACATCTGCTACAGCTAGTGGACAGGTGGCCCTGCCACAGGACCCACTGGCCACCAGCACATACCCCCTGCAGAAGGTGGACCACCCCACAAACGTTCCCTGAAACCCAGACAGACGCCAGAGACACTTGCCAAGGCCAAGACCACCGACAGGAAATGAGACCCTCCTGTCACCTTGTCCACTTTGAACTGCCATTGCTCCCCTTCATAAGGCCCCTTGGACACTGGACCTGTGCTACAAACAGACTGAACCAATACGCTGGACTTTCCTCTACCATCACCCCATTCCATTGAACTATTCCTCCTATATGTTTCACTTCAATAAACACCCTTGAACACAACTTGAGTGATAGTACTTTATATGACATAAATGTGCAATAATTTTAACAGTTTCATCTTGTGCAATTGTCCGGAACTTTGTGATTCCATACAAAAAATGGCCTGTAGCTGTCTTTAGTCATCACATCAGTACACAGTTGTAACCACATCAACATCTGCAAAATGGGAAGGCATAGGTTCACAGTCAGTTGGGATGTTAAGCAAGTGACTGCCAACATGCTACAGGCACACAGAAAAGATAAATGATCAGAGAAATGGTCAGTTCTACTGTTTTACCTGTGTGTCATTGGAAGTACTGCCATATGACTGATGTCCTGTTGTCCACATCCTCATCCTCTGCCTCCTCATCCTCACTGTCCTCAGCATCCACTGCTGCCACAGGAGCCCATCCTCCTCCTCCTGCAGATAGGGCACATGTTGTCTGATGGCCAGGTTGTGCAACATGCAGCATCCAACAACCATCTGGCAGACCTTCTCAGGGGAGTAGCAGAGGGATCCCATGTCAGATGGAGGCATCTGAATCTGGCCTTCAGGAGACCGAAGATCCTCTCAATTATTCTCCTGGTTCACCCATAAGCATCAATATACCAATGTTCAGCCTCTGTCCTGGCATTCCTTACAGGGGTTAAGAGCCACGACAGGTTTGGGCAGCCAGAGTCTCCCGCAAGAAGTGAGGGACAAACATTAGCTGTGCACAATGGTATGGGGATGACTCCTAAAGCCATACACTGACATGCATTTGGTGGGGACTCAGTCTCACCTATTAGCCACACCCTGTGCCTCTGTAGTTGTGCCATCACATGTAGGATGCTGCTATTCCTCAAAACAAAGGTGTCATGCACCAACACAGGATACTTGGCAGTGACATGGGAGATGTACTGGTCAGCCAGGCACACTATTTGCACATTGAGTGAGTAGAAACTCTTCCGATTCCTGAACACCTGTTCATTGTGCCAGGGAAGAGGGTGCTATATGTGTTCCATAAGTGGCCCCAATAACATTTGGAATATGTCCCATTTAATAGAAACCAGCCTCCACATTGACCAAATCATCCACTTGGGGGAAAGCGATGTAGCTGCACATGTGTTTGAGCAGGACAGCCAAAACCTTTGCCAGCACTATTGAGAACATTGTCTGTAACATTCCTACAGCCAAGCACACTGTGACTTGGAAAGAGACAGTTGCCAGGAAATGGAGCATTGGTAGGACCTGCACAAGAGGTGGGATCTCAGTGGGATGATGGATAGCAGACATCTGATAAGGCTCCAATTGTGCACACAGCTCTGCGAATGTGGCCCTGTCCAGTCTATAGGTTAGTAATTTGTGCCTGTCCTCCAGTGTAGCCAAGTCCACAAGGGGTCTGTACATGGGGGCTTGCCTCCTCCTCCTCCTATTCCTCTGCAGTGGTAGGTACCAAAGGGACACAAGAGTAAAAAGCGAGTGACAATCTTAACAATGGAACCACCACTTCCGTGTACATTTACCATGTATGTTACCGGACTATGTAAATGGCAATGTATGTACAGTTGACAGTAATGACTCAGTTTTCAATTTAAGAATGTTGACCTGCTCCATAAAATGGCGAACGCCTGTCCTGTATGTAGGGACAGGTGGAAGTGTTGTAACTCTGCCGGTGTTGGGCGTCATGGTGGAAGGCGTACTTGCACCGCCGTGCTATTCCTCATTGGCTTATATGGGGCTCTATGGAGTACGGTGTCCAATGAGGATCACCGGCGGCGGTGACGGTGTACATCGCGATGGATGTGACCGCCATTTTCAGACTAAAACCTCACTTGATTCCTGACTTTCCACAGGACACCTCCACTGCGTGTGCTGCTGTGACCCGAGTCTGGAACCTGCTATGGCCCATGTGACAGGGGAAAGGGCTCCTGCCTTCACTTCAGAGGAGTTGGAGCGCCTGGTGGATGGGGTCCTACCCCTGTATGTACAGCTGTATGGGCCTCCAGACCAACAGGTGAGTACACCATGGGGATGATGCATGCAATAAGGTTGAATGGAGATGTGTGTGTGCTGAGGCAAAATGGTGCCTACGTAGCGGACGACTGCTGGCCGGCCCCCTGACACTGCAGGAATGAACGCTTCGCACCAAGGGAAGCGAGGGCACGAAGGGAAACTGAGGAAGCACTGAGCGCGCTGGGCCTGAAGCTGTTTTGCTGTTTTGCCCCCTGATTTCAGACTGGCGTGGACTGCTCACTATGCGGGATAGACACCGGGGGACCTGAGAAAAACCAGATGTGATCTCAGGGAAGAAGAGACATATATGACACATACCATGACCGACCCAGGACCAGAAAACAGGCTGTAACTGGGAGAAGAAAAAAAGAACTAACAGGTACGCTGGGGAAGCAGCGCGAGGGAGAGACGCTGGACAAAGAGTGGGATATTACTATATTTCAGAGTAATAAGCTTATCTAGTGAAAATACTAAGTTAAACTCATTCAATATCTCATTAAGGCGGAACCTTGAGTGGAGTACTCCAATATATTAATGTGTACCGGACTGTGCAATAATTGTGTGCCTGAAAAGGCAAGGATTGGTCCCTTAGGCGACGCTGTGTGGGCATTGACTGGAACATTGTGGAATACTCTGTGTTGCGTAATAAGAGAAGTAGAGTATTGGCATAAGGCAATAAGGAGAGCTGGGAAGCTAATTGGAGCCCTGTCCTGGGTTGGAAAATTGGAAATGGCACCTAAAACTATACAAAATATTGGAGACAAAATAGAGTGGGCCAGTCAGACACACACAGTTAAGGAGGGGAGCGAAGGAGGCTCGGCAGGCAAGGGTGCTGCTATTGGGGTGACTAAATTGAACAGTAAAGTTGGCAGTGGCATTGTTAAAGATGTATCTAGCATGAATAAGGCGAATCAGCCTGAACACAAGGTAAAGGGTAGAACGCAGCCTGATATTACAAACTTCTTGACTGTTGGAGGACAAGAAGGCGGATCCTCAAACCGATTATTCCCTATTAAGGATACGCCAAGGTGTTCAAGGGAAGATCCAGAGGTAATAGCTTACAGAATGGAGCTCCTACAAGCCAATAATGAGGCCCTGGAAACCCCAGAGAGTAATCTGGACCCCGATATCCCATATGTTTGTGAGGGGAATCAACCAGAAGAGACTGAGTGCTCGAGGAGGGAGATTGAACAGCCCGGAGAAGTCACCAGGATACCCATTAAAGTAAGCATGCAAACGCAGATGGAGTGTCACAGAAAGGATTCTCAAGATATCCCTGCTGATAGTACCGATAACCCCCCCGCTGCTCTATATCAAGAAAGGGAAGGAATTAACTCTAGTAGGCTATGAAGATGCGAGAAGTGTGGAAGAGGGGACTAGGAAAGGTGAAAAAGGGCAGAAAAAAACCTTCTGACTAGTCTAAAGACAGTGGGGAAATTTTTTACTCATTAACTGAAGACTCACAAGCCATTAATAGGGTGTATAACCAGAGCGAGGAGGAAGAGAGCATGTCTACAGGAACCAAGAGTTTATCACCGGTAGGAGATTCCCAAAAAAACTGCAGCGGTGACACCGTAGGCACATAAAGTCTAGAATGGGGTCAATAGATGGAGCAGATATCCCAGGACGGAATAATGCGACTCTCAAATGGGACTATTCAGGAAATAGATTATCGTGCTCGGAAAATGACATTAAGGGTGTCCTGCCTTCAAAGGCTGACGGAGGAGGAAAAATAGCTTGACATTGCCTATTAGTAAGACTGCCAGTACAGATGCAGAAGTGTTACAATTTATATATGGCACAATAAAGGAATTACAGACGGAAATACGGACAGAGAGTCGAAGAGCCCGGATGGTTACGAAGCAACTGCAGGTTACTGTGCAAAAAGTAGCAAAAACCTGTGGGGAAATAGAAGAAAAACTGAACAGAACCTCTGCGGTAGAGGCAGAGGTTGAGGTCCTGAAAGAGCAGATGGAAACTCAAGGAGGACAATTAACTGATATCATGTGGAAAAAAGAGGACTTTGAAAATCGGCAGAGAAGTAATAACTTGTGCTTTTTGGGCATAAAAGAAGCAGTCAAGGGCAATGACATCAGAACATTTATGATTAAGCTTATGTGCAATGCTTTTCCAAAGTTCACAAAATGGGACTGGGAGTTGGAAATTCAAAGGGCTCATAGATTCCCTTTGGTCAAGCATGGGTGAGCGCGTATCTCGGAATTTAAACATCCAAGGGCTATACTGTTTTCCTTTGTTAATTATGTGCTAAGACAAGGTATCTTTGAAAAGGCCCGTCTGGATGCCCCTCGCTGTGTTGACAATGTCTCTTTTTTTATCCGACCGGATTACTGCCATGTTACAGTGGAGCGAAGATGGAGGCTGAGGCAATTAATTAAGCTTTTTCAGGACATTAATGGCTCCTAGGGACGGAATAATAGAACTGATGGGCACCACCCCTTATAGATACTATGGACGTAAACCACAAGTATATAAAGCTCTCCGTAATCTACAAGAAGAGTTAGGGCTGGTAGATGCCTGGCAAAAACTTTGTAAACCAGATCCTGGATACACATATTATTCAGCACCTCATACGAAATTGGCCCGATTAGATTACTTCCTTATCTCTCCTGGAGTTCTAGGAGGGGCAGGGATGGAAATATATACACTGTTCATGTCAGATCATCACCCGTTAATACTAGAAGTAAATATGAAAGGTTTTATAGATAATAAGAGAGGGTGGACCTTTGAGAGAGGGCTTCTTAATGATCCAGAATGTCATCAACACATGAATACATGGATGAAGAAGTTTCTTGATATTTATAGAGGGACTACTCAGGTGGAGATTGTGTGAGATACTCTGAAGGCAGGGGTTCGAGGGGAAACTCTGAGCTAAAGCCTTAGAAGATACAAGCATACTCAGTCCCTGGTCAAAGAGGCACATTTAAAGCTTAAAGAGGCAGAAAGTCATTTAATTCAGGCTATTGAGGGGGGGTAGAGATACGAAAGTCACCTTAGAGAAGATCGCTATTGCAAAAGCAGCAATTCATGAGATGTCAGCAAAAAAAGTGGCAGAAAAGCATCTATCAAAGCGCTCTGAAAACTATGAATATAGCAAAAAGACAGGTCGTTTGTTGGCGATAAGGGCACGCCATAAGATGTCTGCTGGAGTAATTAGAGAGATTAAGGACCAACAGGGACGGATTGTCTCAGACCCTGACTATCAGGGAGGGTTCCTGTAGCTATTATGCTGAACTATATAAGCCTGTCCCACTCACAGATGAGTAAGTAAAATATGGGTTTTTAAGTATAACAGGGGTTGGTATGCTCTTGAAAGAGGAACAGGAAGCACTAGGGGAATGAATCAGGATGGAGGAACTAGAGGAAGCAATTCAGGGACTTCCTACTGGAAAAGCTGTAGGGACAGATGCTATTCCCTTAGAAGTCTATAAATACTTTAACACTTTACTACTGCCAGTACTGTCAGAGTTGTTAATTCAGGTGCGAAAAGGCAGCGGAACCCCCACTTCTTGCTCTATGGCCAATATAGTAGTATTTCTGAAAAAAGGGAAAGCGCTGCATAATCTGAGCTCATATAGGCCAATTACACTAATAAATAGTGATGTCAAGATTTACTTGAAAAAATTTGCAATGCAGCTGTCTTCTGTTATTGGGAAATTAGATACACTAAGCCAACATGGGTTTATTCCCGGTAGAGACACCACTAATCACATTAGAAGGGTTATTATGCTCTTTGATGCAACAGAGATAGCAGAAGAACCTTTGGCAGTGGTATTATTGGACGCGGAGAAGGCCTTCGAAAGGGTCCACTGGGATTATTTGTGGCAAATTCTGGGGCTATATGGCTTGGGGGAAAAACTCCTGCTGACAATGAAAGCTATATACATGCATCCTAGTGCACAGATACAGCTAATGGGTGGCCAGCCTGATAATATACAAATAGGACGAGGTACCAGGCAGGGGTGTCAATGTTCCGCATTGCTGTTTGCAATATATATAGATCCGTTACTTAGACAGCTAGAGATTAATTCAGCCATTCTACTAGTCCAGAGGTATGGATGGGATACCAAGGAACTGGCATATGTGGATGATATAGCTGTTATAACAGCTAATCCAGAGGAAGCTCTGAGAGAAATAGAGAAAGAGACAAGTACGTTTAGAGAGTTTTCCGGGTATTTATTAAATACAGAAAAAACTCAGTTATTGGTGAATAAGTATACGACTACTCAAGACCTTCGTAAGGGGGATCATGCAGTATATCTAGGTATAAAAATCACCTCCACGGTGGAAAAGGTAGTTGGGCTGAACCTGATGCGGGTTCTAGGGAAAGCAAAGCAAGATTTTAGTAGATGGAACAACTTGCACTTGTCCATAATGGGGCAATGCAATATGATTAAAAATATGTTTTTGCCCAAGGTACTTTATCTTTTTAGAGCTATTCCCTTAGTTTTTGAAAAAGCTTGGTTCACAGCAATAGAGCGGTTACTAAACAGCTTTATCTGGCATATGGCAAGAGTAGAAAAGCTAGTAAATGGATGTTTCTACCTAGAGAGAAGGGGGGATGGTCGGTTCCAAATTTTAAACTGTATCAAATGGCAGTGGATTTTCAATATATGCGACCGCTGATGGTGGGGAATTATGATAGGATAGGGGTAGAATATCGACCAAATATTTATGAGCTATTAATTAGATCATTAGCTAATGGAAGATTGCTGGTATTGGTGGAACCTAGTTACTATAAGAAAGTTTGATTTAAGGTATTAGAAGCAGCTTTCAATTGCTGGCACTCTTGGCGGAAAAAAGCAGTATTAGGAAGGTTTAATTGGTATACGCCAATAGACAATAACGCAACTCTTCCAGAGATTTTTAAAGATCGTTCCTTCGCCAAATGGGCTCAGCAGGGGGTTCAAAGGCTAGGAGACTTTTATGAGGGTGATAGGATCAGATCATTTCAGGATCTTCGAGGGAGGTACGGATTGGGGCAAAGGGAGTTTTTCAAATATTTATAAATAAAAGATTTTCCAAGTAAAAAAACTGGAGGAATTGAGGGTTTTTCAAAGAACCCATTATTGGAGAAGGTAACAAAGGGGGTCCGACTGTCAATTCGTTTTTTATACTCAATGTCCATTTCAGAGCAACCCAATGATCTTGAAAAATTGAGTATGAAGTGGGAAAGCAAATTCAATGGGGGAGGTATAAAGTTTTATGAATCCCTTGAACTTGGACTTACCATGTTAATGTCTTCAGCACTACAAGTACAGGACTTTAAGACTATATATGATTTATATTATACCCCATCTAAAATAGCTAAATGGGGAAGATTAGAGGGTAACCATTGTCCGAGATGCCAAGAATATGGGGCTAGTATTATACATAAGTTTGCTACATGTGTTGAACTGGAGCTGCTGAAAGGAGAGATTAAACAGGTGTTAAACTGGGTTGTAGGATATGAGGGGTGCTAACGCCGGATACTATGGTTTTAGGTGTAGCAGAAAGAGGGGGAGATAACAAAAAGCATTAATTATTATGTCAATGGCTGTATATCGATTATGTGTGGCATCTGCATGGTTAGATCCACAGCCCCCTTCATGTCAGCAGTGGTTGTGACAACTTTTATCTATATATCAATTAGAGACTGCACTATATCAACGTAAGGGGAGGTCTGCTAGATGCAAGGGGCAGATAATATGGGGGCTTTTTGAGGATTGGGTTCGATCCAGATAGGGAGAAAGGGGTATATGGCGTTAGGCACTTTAATATGGAATGTACTGTATTGTTGGATTTTGATTCCTCTTCTCCTATTTACGTGCAATGAATTGTCTTCCTTTCCTAATTAAAAAAAAAGGAGATGAGTGTGTGCTGGCAGTGTGTCATTTGGGTCGAGGGTATGGCAGGTGGTAGTATACATGCAGGGCTCCGGGCGATATGTGTGCTATTTGAGGGGAAATGGTATTTGTGGGCCATATGTGTGACTGTAAGGCTGGACTGTATGGTTAATGGTGTATCCCTATCTGTATTTCCTCTGCAGGTCAGTGCCCATCAGAAGAAGGGATTGTGGCGTGCCATTGCCAAGGTCGTGTGGACCCTGGGGGTCTAAACAGGCGGAGCACCCACTGCAGGAAATGGTGGGAGTACCTGTGACACTGGGCCCAGAAGACTGCAGAGGCCCAGGTGGGGATGACCTCCCAACGAGGGAGGGGTGCCCGTTGGAACCTGACCCCCTGATGGATGGCCCACATACAGGCGGTGGCCTACCCAGAGCTGGATGGGCGCTTGAGGGCAGCACATAAACCACAAGGGGGTGAGTACAGTGTGTGTAACACCCATCTTTGGTGCCAGGCATAGGATGCTGATGGTGGGTTTCAGTAAGTGGGTGCCCCTTCATGCCAGCTCATACATTGCTGCGTGATCCAGCTTAGGGTAATGGCAAATGGTGAATGGCAAAATCTTGTTAGCTACCTAGGTGGCATTCCATGTCAGACAGAGCTTAGTAGGTCCCAGGAGGAGTGCAGATGATGGTGGTTGGGTCTCATCTTGCTGTGGTACCTAGCCAATGGAATGCCAGTGCAGTGCATAGTCCTCAATCTTGATCCCTGAGTGTGATGGTAATGTGTATGCCATCCGTGGTGTTGGTGCTGTAATTGACCCAGTGCTCCCTTTGTCTACCTCCCCCTATTTTTTTCTGTCATCCTGTCCATGTGTGCATTAGCATCATGTGGCGGAGTAGCAGGGGCACCAGCGACTGAGGGAGCTGCAGCCCACAGGACCCAGGAGGCAGAGTCCACCAACGCTAACGGGACCAGTGGGACAGAGGGCGAGGGGAGCACAACGGTAGGGACAGGAGGTGACAACACTGACTCAGATTCCTCCTCCGATGGGAGCTCCCTGTTGGTGGTGGCCCTACAGAGATCTTTTCAGGCTCTGGCCTCCTCTCTGATGGCAGCCAGTGTCCCTGGTCCTACCGTCCCTTCTCCAACTACCACTTCCCAGTCCCAGTCTCCCCAACCCCAACCCATCCCATGCACACATACAGACAGGCATGCACACAAAACATCACACAAGAGTGGCACAGACAAACACAGGCAGCAAACTTCAAGCCACAAGCACTCACACAAACAACAGTTCCACACACAACAACATCCACTGCCTCCACTGTCTCCCCACCTCCTCCTCTTCCTCCCTCACAGTCACATCCGCACTTACACCTGCATGCACTGCATCAACAACCACCATCACCATAACCACATCATGCAGCACACCCACCTCACTTGCAGACACCTCCACAACATACAATCAAACGTCCTGTTTGTCCTCTCCTTCCCTGTCTGCCCCGCCCTAAGAGACACAAATGCTCACACTTAGACACCCAACAGCCATCCACCTCACACACGCACACCGTCCATGCACCTGCAACCAAGTCCAGCAGACGTACCCCTCCTACAACCACTCCCATCTCTCCTCCCACATGCCGCCCCAACGTCCCTAAGAAGTTTTTCCTTGCCCAACATGACCTCTTCCCTCCCCCTTCCCCCCATCCTGCCCGTAAGAGCAGGGTCCCAAAGACCCAGCCCATCACCTCAGTTAAACAGTCTTCCTCTCCTCCCACCCAAAAAATCGGCTGCTAGCACAAAGGGGCCCCTGAGTGTGACGGCAGCCACTCCTAGTAAGTCCACACCTCTGCCTCAGAAAGGGAGGATTGGGGTGGCGACACCTAAGAGACAGAGGACGGGGTCAGTGGAGGCACCTCCTAGACCTGGAAGCAAGGACACAAGTCACATGACAAAGGCCAAGGGGACCCATCACAAATTGGAACACAAGGATCCCCCACCACCACCAAAGAAAGTCAAGGATCCCCCTCCACCACCAAAGAAGGCCAAGGATACCCCTTCACCACCAAAGAAAGCCAAGGAGGCCCCTCCACCAGTAGTGGATTCCATGGAGCCCCCACAACCAGAACTGGAACACAAAGAACCCCCTCCACCAGCTGAGGGCATGTAGTCCACCCTCCAGAGACTGTTGGGCAAGGAGCCCCCTCCAGAACCAGTGGGCATGTTACTCACTCAAGAGACTGTGGCCTTTCACTCCCCTCAAGAGACTGTTGGGCAAGGCGCCCCCTCCAGAACCAGTGGACATGTTAGCCACTCAAGCTGAGGTTCCTCCCTCCCCCCTTCCTCCTGAGGTTCCTGCCCATTTCCAATATGATGTGATGCCCCCCAACAGTGGAGCCCAGAAGTTTTCAGGAGTCAAGATGGGCCTTGGAGTATGCCCTGTGGCCATGTGGCCCTTTGGAACTTTGGACTGGCCATTGGCCCAATCTGGACATTGACGCCTGCATATTCATTTCCTTTTTCTTTATGGTGGCTGTTGGCAGCAAATTACAGTGTTCGTACTTCAGAACTGTACACTTTGCATTATTTGCTCGTGGGTCCTGTGACAGTCATTTTACTCTGCTGCTGGTTCTGTGTGTGGTGTGTGTGTGTAAATGGTGTGTGTTGTGCATGTATCTGTCACTCTGCATTTCCTCCCTCCCTCCCTTGTGTGCTAGGCGGCTGTACTCACCATCATCGTCTTCGTTTGCCCTCCAGGATGACCATGGCATTGTAGAGCTTACGGAAGACTTGGAGTTCCGATTCCATGGCGGCCGCGGAATCCTCTGTGTCTCAGATGGTGAGTCTTTTGTTTTCTGTGAAGTGTTTCCGCCAGGCTTTTGATGGCGTTGGTCCCGCCCCGGGAATCCTGGCGGTTTGCTATGTCATAATATGGTGGGCGGTACCTTGACTTCCGCCTGGCTGTAGGTGGCTACCGCCATGGTTAGTGGTGTTAACGCCCTGGAGGTTGGTGTGGTATATTGGCTGTCATTGGGAGGTATCAACGCCATGATCATAATTTGGCAATAATTACAGCCAGGCTGTTGGCGGTATTACCGCCACTATAACATTCACCGCCAATGTCATAATGACCACCCTAATGTTCCAACTTATACCTTGCAGTTTGCATGCAGCTCTTTGATGACAGGTCATAGGTCTTTGCTATATTAGGATTGCATCTTATGAACTACAAGTAACAAAAGGACCACTGTGACAAACACAATAACCTACTAACCTATCCACGTGAAATACAGTTCTTTGATCTGCATGGTACAAATTATTTGCAGCAAGCACATTAACACTCTGTGCTACTTTATGATGAGTGAAAACTTCCAGAAGACACAACTCTGATCTCTCTCCAGCAGAAACATTAATCACCACAGTTATAGTGACATTTTTATTATTGCTGTAAAACTGCTGGACACCCAGGAACTTTTCAGCAGATGGTTTTAAACCCATAAATTATTTATATTATTTCCAAGCACAGCACCCCCACCCCGCAGGTCAGCGCCAGGTGCAGCTGCACTGGCTGAGGGTGTAGCAATCAGGTGCTGGTGCAGTGGTACCAGGCTTAGGGCTGGAGGGGCCCTCTTGACCCCTTTTAGTTTCTATTTTTTACTATGATACCAGAGGATGGGACAATTTTCTTGCTTGCATTAGCGCCCGTGGCACCCTTGCTTTTCCACTGTTCAAAACAGAGCCATTCAAGGAAAATGATGGAACTTCTCAAACAAGAGCAGCAATTTGTCTCCTCCTTGAAGTACTTAAAACAAGGGTGCAGACGAGACCAAGTATGATTGATAAATGTTAGTTATAGGGCGAACATCAAGGTCACCCAAGACAATCAGTCAGTACATCTGCCAGTTGCCAAATACCTGTGAAACTCTTGGAGCAGACTTTGAAACTACATAAACCTCCAAGGGGAAGAAACATGTTAAATAAAATTACTGCGAAAGAGCCGTCAGAGTTTCTTGAGGTGGAAGTATTGAGGTTCAAATAATCTACTAACAAACCTTGAATACAGTGGACCTTTAGTGTCAAACGTTAGGTTGCGCAACTAGACCCACACTTCAGGGGGGCTAACAGATCAACCAATGGAGGCAGGGCTAGCAATTCAAAAAATGGGTCAGAGCTATCCTTCCAGCCAATATAAGAAAACAGAGTGATAAATTATGCATTTGAAATATACTGGACAAACCAGATTTGATTGCAACAAACATGTCTTTGTGGATTTGACAATGTTTTTAGGCTACTGACAGGGATCTTTAAAACGGGGTATGAGTGATCTGACAACTAAAAAGCAGCTTCTGCAGATTTCAGTACAAAGCGTTTTAGAAACAGCTTTTACGAGGCTATTTCAAGATAACAATCCTTTTTGCCACTTCCACCTGTGAAATGACAGTGAGCTCATGAAATATATGTAATTCCATCTTCAGAAAGACACTCCTGTCTGACTGGTGACAAAAGGTACATTTTGAGTTTGATCATCAGGGTGTTGTATACTTGTTTGAGGCTGCACATTTACAGGTCTCAGAACACTGAGCTTTGTGAGCGAAGCACCTGTTTTTGAAATATGTGACTGATTACTAATGCATCTTCTATTCCTCCTGCGATAGAATCAGTGAGTGCCAATCAGTTGACAATATTACTGCCTTTAAATTACTGTGCCAGGAATCTGAGCTATCCTAAATCAAAATAAAATAGTTGTTCTTACTACCCCACTATGGGCAGTTCCCATATGAGATGACTGAAGCTACAACCATGCAGGAAGTCACAGGGCCTAAAGAACTGTCAAAACGGTAGTTGCTTTAACTAAAGTTGTAACATACGGTGTTCTAACATGCAAAGAATATAAGAATCCAATTCAAGCTGCAGAACACATAGAATGCGTGGCTGATGGGTAATGTCCTGAAAAAAGGTCACTCCAACTTAAACGGAAAGTGTGCCTCTTAATATCATATGTCATAATAATAAACAGCACACTTCCAATTCTGGTCCAAATCCCATGGCACACAAAGTGTCAAATCCGTGAAAATATATAAATATTATTTTTAAATCCTGCACGAGAATGTGCATTTAAAATGCATATTTTGTTATGAATTTCTCTAAATTCCTTTGAGAAGAATGGCTGTATTCTCAATAATGTTCGCTCTTAAATGTGTGTACTACTTACACCAATAAGTCTTGCCTCAGAAGACAGTAGGCCAGCCTTGAATGGGATATAAGCGAGGACCCAGGCAGACAACATGGTTATCAGTTTGTCACTGTAACACTGGAACACGTTATGCACAAGGTAGCATTTTAATTGTGCAATCAACACCTTTGCACTTCTAAAGTATTAAGCCCAATATGAGTGTTATGTGACTTTTGACTGGCCTAAACAAAAGAATAAGATTTTGTAAGCATTTTTCTGCCAAACTGTGCATCTTTGGAGAGGCAGGACACAGCAATTCAATGCCTGCAGAATGGGGGTGCTATTGTAATGCCTCTGCATAGACTCCATCGGAAGAAAAAACTCATAAGACTTACATTGGTCATAGAGGCGCTTACTTTAGGTTGCAGAGGTATGCCTCTGGTTCCTCATACGTTATATCAGGCTTCAAATAGCTGAGCTATCTCTAAGGCTCTCAGTCTACCCATGATCCAGGAACCTGTGCTACGTCTTAGGTGACAATGCTCTATCACCAAAGGACAAAAGCCACAACCCACTATTTCTGATCAGTTTCTTCTAAAATTGCCACTGGTCCTGCATGTAGTGCCTGAGGGCATTCACTAAATATACTGAAAACCGATGCATACAAGATAGGAGTTGGGTTTAGTTGTTGCTTACAAAGCAAAATGAATTCCCTCAAGCATCTTGGCACTGAACTGACTAACAGCAGAAAGGATATGAGGTAATTGAGAAAGATGAATTTTAAGTGAATTCCAAAACATAGATTGCCCCTATTTTTTGCACAGGCCACGATGGCATGCATTCCAAATGGAGCAGGGAACAAAAGAGAAGGGACATACAGCCACAGCACAGTGAATACAGGCAGTCAAAATGGATAATATCCCCCACATGCAGGAAAAAAGCACCTTGTATGTCAGGCCGTCAGTGTTTTGTACTGAGAAAACAGTTTTTTTCAATGCATGGATTTCTTCTTAGTGGATGCCATAAAATGGTGTTCACTCACAAGTCTATAGTGCTTTGAGTGGGGTGTTGCAGTGGTGGCTGCTCTTGCAGCACAGAAATCCCAGCCACGCGTCTGCCTGAGTGGTGGAGGCCATAGGCTAATCCTCCCTGTCCACCTGGTTCTAAATGCCCCACTAAGCATTGTCTACAAGGCTATAGTAGGCTGAGCATTTGACATATTAGACAAATCTAGTGCTGTTGGGGAGCATCGGTATCTATGCATGATCTTGATTATACATGTACCTATCCTTTCTGATGTTATCTTAGTACAAGAGCAAAAACAGAGCTGTTGACTGCAGCAAGTCTCGTCACTCGCCACATAGATATTTAACAACACTTCGGCCACCGGTCTTCACAAATATAGTGTTTGGCAGACGCACACACACAACACCTCCCCCTGGCTGGCTTATCTGCTGCCTCGATCCTCCAAACATGCCGATCATACTCAGCCCTTTCAGACCACGCTACCACTGCTGCACCGGACCAAGGCCCCGCCTTGTCTTCATCTCTTTGTGTCCTCTGTGTCTTGTCTTCTTGCCCCTTTCTTTTCTGCCTCCTTGCATGTCTTTTATCTCTCTGGGCTCTCTTTTGTCACCTTTTGTATTTTTGCACCTTTTGTGGCTCTTTGTGCCCTCTTTTGTCAGCCTTAGCATCTGCGTGCCTTTCTTTACATTTGGCTGCATGCTTTTTTCTCGGGCTCCCGCTGTTCTCTCACACTCTGCTCGTCACTGACACCTCCTGTGCCTCTTCGAACTGCTTCCCTCTGCTCACTCTCTCACTCGCACTTTTTGACCCTCTTTCTTTTGTTGCACTCGGCCTTTTTAGCTGTTTTTCCTCCTCCTTGCCTCTTTCTCACTCTATTGCTTTTACTCTCTGCTTTGCCTCTTTTCTGACTCCTGTTACATTTTGCTGCCTTTTTGCCTCCTGTTTCTGATTTTTTGTCCCCAGCAACACGGGAACACCTCTGGTTCCCGCTTCCTGTATTCTTCTCCAACCACCCGTTCCTGCCATGCTCAGCTACGCCCACTGCCCCCAAGATCCACTCCTCCCCCTCTCAGACCTTTTTAATGGTGACCACACCACAGACGTGTACAGAGAGTGTTCTAGGTGCTGAAGGCGGGCCAAAGGCAGGTTCATTTGCACATGTCTGAGCACCGCAGTTGTCCAGCGCCAGGGCACTCGCCCTGCTCCCACTCACCACAACCCCAGCTGCTACCTAGACACTGAGCTCCGCACCCTGAATACAGGATGGCCTTCAGCTTGCTGCTCCCATTCATCTACCTACAACAAATATGGTAGGTTCTCCTGCATTACCTGCTACTTCTTGGTCACCCCGCCAGCTACCTCCGTTAACCCCCATCTTCCTATCCACACACACAGAAACACACACACGCATTTCACACAACAACTCAATCACAACTAACACCCAGTCCTGACTTGCTTCCTCCTCAACACATTCTCCATTGTTAAACACTCTATCGAAGAAAGAGAGTTTGTGTGCAACCTCTCCTCGACCTTCAATTCTTGCCTGAAACCTGGCTCACCCCAACCTTGTCCGCTGACATCGCAGTAGCTATCCCTCTTGGCTTCAAGGTCACAAGAACGGACAGACCCATCAAACCTGGAGGAGAACCAGCCATCATCTATAAAGATTGCATCCAATGCATCACCACCTCAGCAAACTCAAGCAACCTCCTGGAACACCTGGCCTTTAGGTGCCACATATCCAGCAACAGCACCATGGGAGGAGAGGCTGCTCTACTGACCTCCCAGGCTGAGATGCAACTTTGGATACACTGTCACAGACCTCATTGCCCCACTGGTGCTCGACTCCAGTCCACTCATCCTCCTCTGTGACCTCAAATTCTGTCTGGAAGACCACAGTGACCAAAACACCAACAAGCTCCTGGAAGACCAAAACACACTTGAACTCACCAAATGAGTAACGAATCCCTCCCACATCACTGAACAACTTCCCAACCCTGTCTTTGGCAACTTCTGCATCACGGTGAACAAGCCTACCCACCTAACCTGGTCTAAGCACTGCCTTGTCTGCTTCGGCCTGCAGATTCCCTACCATCATAGAAGAGTGCCCTCCAAAGCCACCCAGCATAAATGGAATTGGATGCCTGCGGAAACATGGCCCTCAGAGCTCCATACCAGCTGCACCAAGACCAAGATCTCTCACGATTAAACATCAGCTTCAGTGACTGGATAACCTCCTGTGCAGACTCTCAGGCCTCACTGAAGATGAAACCATCTTCAGGACCAGACCTCAAGCCAACTTGTATACAGTAGAACTCCATTTCTCCAAACCGCATTGTAAACAACTAGAACGCCGCTGGACACACACCCAAGATGAAATCGACAGGAGCACTTACAAATCTGCCCTATGTTGGTATCAACAGCAATTCAGATCTACCAAGCACTCAGCTCTGACCAAGCACCACCAAAGAACCTTTCACCATGGCAAAGGACTTCACCCCCTCCACCGCCAGCTCCACAACTGCCACTCCATCACAGGATCTCTAAACCCAGCTCTTCCACTACTTCAGCAACAAAATCAACACCATTTACCACAAATTTACCCCCAACTAGACCCATTCACACACATTACCATACAGCCAGACAAGATGAACACCCCAGCAAACTTGATGCCCTGCTGGCCCACCATCACTGCAACAGAGACCACCACCAAGTGTTTCAGCTCTCCTGCTCCTCCAGCAACAAATTAAGCACAATTTATAACAAATTTGTTATCCAACTGGACCCATTCGCACTCACTGCCCTACAGCCAGATGAGATGAACACCCGCACCTTGATGACCTGCTGCCCACTGTCACCTTAACGGAGACCGCCACTACCAAGTGTTCATCTACTATGGAGCCCCATAAGATCCTTGCCTACACTTCATATTCCCCAAAGCACTCAACCCCATGGGCACCACACTCACCACAATACTCCCTCACCACTTTGCTAGCCTCCTCAAAACATACCACCATTCTACTCCTCCTGAAGAAATCCTCAGAAGACCGGAAGATGCTAGGACCTACAAGCCAAGCTCCCTTCATGCCTACCCCACCTATTACTTGAAAGAGCTGTAACCAAACAGCTGGCTGAGACCTCAGAGACAACCACCTTCTAGATCCCTCTCAATTTGGCTTCAGGCCCAATCATATCACCAGAATCACCCTTGTAGCTGCCACCGATGACATCCACATAATCATGGACAGAAGAGAAACAGTGGCACTCATCCTGCTTGACATTTCTGCCAGGTTTGACACAGTCTCCTACCCCATCTTAGGCCTCCACAAAACATGCATATGAGGACCCATCCTCCAATGGATCACCTCCTTCCTCACGGAACACATGCAGTCTGTCAGCCTGGTGCCATACACCTCAACTACCACCAACCTTCAAAGTACCACAAGAATCCTCGCTCAGCCCCACATTGGTCTATATTTACATGGCACCACTCGCCAACATCATCAATCCACCTAAAATCACCTATCATCTTACAAGCCAATGGCAGCCAGTTAACCCTCTCCTTCTTCACCCAGATGAAGTTCACCATCTGCATGTTGGAAGTTACCAGCTGGAAGAAGGACAGCTGCGTAAAGATCAACTCTGACAAGGCAAAGGTGGTAGTCTTCAGAAAGGACACTTCGCTATGGACCCACGCCAGATGACCTGACATGCAGGACACACAACACAACTGTTTATAATGTGTAACTGTATTGTCAGGGAAAAGACAGAAGTGGAGATTTATTAGAGACTATGACGCTACAGCAGCTAGAAAAATGGGCAAACTAGGTGACCCCAAACTGAGGCAAATATATTGTAAGCTATGTACTTGTATCGATCTTAGCATGATAGCAACACAAAGACTGATTTGGATACTAGGACTACAATTCCATGTAATCTAAAATTCAGATGATAGTGCTCAAAGTAATTACTATTTCCCTGATTTTGCATACTTAATGGATAAAATACTTAATTTATCCTTAGTTCCCCACCTGAGAATTAAGTGTACCATAAGAAATCTGTGTTTACCTCACCAATTACTGGATTTATGTCCTAGCATTTATGCGGATAGATTTCCTAAGGCTTTTTCTGGTGGAATCTGTCAGAAGAAGAAATAAAATTACATAATCTAATAACTGACGCACACTTCAAGAATTTCGATCTGTGTGCAAACATCCATTTCCACATAGATCAGAATTTGAAACACACCTTTGAATCAGGGTATAAGTAAAGTTTGGACATTGATAGAAGACAGGGATATGTTATGTCAACAGAGATTTGCCTACTAATGATGTATTGTCTTTATTATGGGTTTGCAGTGCTGAAGGTTTCAAGTATGTTGTAATATATTGTAGTTGAGTTCATACAGTGGTTTCTACCCCTCACGAGGCGCCAAAGCACTTACACAGAAGGGTAGCACGCTACTCAGTGGAGTGCCATCTATGGAACAGTGCATATTTGTTGTGCAGCCTATTTGAGGTGCTTCTAGATGTCATGTGTCAGGACCAGAGATATTCTCTTAATATATTTCATTGCTATGCTTGTGGATGAACTTGAAGAGTAAATGAGTGATAGGTTGCTTAGCAATCAATTCTAATTGATGGACTGAAGTGTATGAGTGCAATCTGGCCTGTTTTTAAAGTCTTTTGGTGTGGTTACCCACCATGGCACAATTACAAGTTCCACAGTACTGGCCGGGTGCAAACTGCACAAGTAATTACCAGTACCATGCGCTAACTACCTGCCAGTACCATGCAATTACAAGTTAAACTCCACGGAATAGGGAATTACTGTGCTAACCCAGGTTTCCTGGGCGGTGCTCCCCAAGGCATTCCTTTTTCCTCTGAGCAAGTGGTAAAAGTGAGCAACACAGATGCCAGTTGGGAGATCATGTCGTTTATGGGCACCTTAGCAAGCAAACTCATTAAGCAGAGAAAGAGAGTGTAACACCATAAGGCACCAGAATCAATGCAAAAGCCTAATCTTTCTTGAAATGGCTTTTGGATGCCCTCAGGGGTTGAGGTGGGTGGCATCTATTCGGAATGACATTCCTACCTTTTTTTTATTTTGCAATAGTATTTCCCATTGCTCCCAAAGGAGGTGTTATCGTGTTCTATGAAAACAAAAGCGAGGTAGATGGTGAAAGAAGAAACAAGCCTTCTTGCCAGGGTGCCTGCTACCTGAAAGAATTATAAATGTGTGCAATTGGTTAGTCAGAAAATCGAAAGGTTGCTTGGGAACAAGTATATGGATTTAATTGATGGAGTCATTTGATGCTTCATAGTGGCAAAGATTTATTGCTTTTGATAGGTAATGCAAGGATGCTCTCAGATGAGTTCTGGAGTCCTTACTTATAACCAGTGCTTGAAATGGAAAAATTAAAGTGCAGGTACTCTGTGCCAGAGTACCTGCTTGTTTCTGAGAAGTGCTGGTACTCTCCAATTAAAAGTATTACGTTTTTCTTGAGATGTGCCGGTACTCTCCCTCTCAAAATAAAAAAAGTGCCGGTACTCAGTGCCAGACAGTACCGGCCCATTTAAAGCACTGCTTATAACGGAAATTTATTTTAAAATGTTTGCACTTGTTAGGTACATTGTGAGTGCTTATTCTAAAAACAAATCTTTAGAATGCACTTTTTAACGCATTTGTAAACCCTGATGTTGAGTCTGTCATTCGTCAGTTGTCACAACACAGGACATAAGGTAAACATCAATAGGTGAGGCTGGCGTACGTGCCTGGGCCCGGGATAGAGAGGCATAAACTGGTGCCTTCCTAGGAGTAACACCAAATACAGGCTGGTGGGCCACGTCCCTATAGTCACCATCACTCTGAGGGTTGTGTGTTGCAAGTAACCTACGATGCCACCACAATCCTGTGACAACATAGCCTAAACAGTGTCTTTAACATCCATGTATGGGCAATGAGAAAGGCCTGAAACAGGTCCACGCCGTATGAGTGTATAGGGATAGTAATTCTCTTCTTAATTCACCCAAGTAATTCACATATTTTAATCATACCAGTGACATCCAAAATAAAGGGAAACCGGGGTAACTACTAGGTACTTTTAATATTTACCATCCCAGTCAAGATTAGAACATTATCTAAAGAACTCTCTGGAATATGGTGGAGTCCACCCTGAGGTTTAGGGACCAGGGTGCGTGCCAATGGCCAAGCATGACACCCATAAGGTGTGTGAGGGTCCACAATAAAAATATTGTATATTCCTTTGGGGTCAGAAGGACAGGGTCACAATTATACCATTATCTATAAGGCGGTAGGATACCTGTTGTGAGGTGAATTCTAGATAGGGAGGTAGTATCCTACGGTTCCCAAAACGTAAATGTCTCTCTCCCCTCTCCACACATCCGTGTGAACTTTGGTTATGAGCTGTTTTCACCCTGCCTTTAACACAAGGCAGCACAGCAATTCCAGTAACATTTCAGTAACTTTCCTTACATAATCTCTTTGCACGTTTTGCGGCAGCATATCCTATACTATGTAATATCATTTTAAAATAATGACTTGCAAAATCCCAGTACTTTCAGTTGTAGGCTGGGACCTTGTATCGCTAGAAATACTCTTATCATTATTTCCCAATGCGCAAACCAGGAGCCAGTTCTGTGATTGTCGATACACACACATCTGCAGAGTCTGCATTACCTATTTGACCTGCCATTTATTTTTTATTTAAGGTGTGTAGGTTATTTTTATACATACTTACCTGAAGATGAAAGGCCAACAAAATAGCTAAAGTATATTTCGTTCCTTTTAGCCATGTCTCTGGCCCCAGCCCACCGATCCTGCCCCAGTGCACTCAGGATCACAGTTCCTGTACTTTTTTATGCAGTTCAACCTCTGGACATGCAGGGAAATAGTTTCTGCAAAGCTATTATTGAGGCCCCCTTCTTCAGCACAGCCCAGCACACACCAGCTAAAGAACTATGGGCCAGATGTACGAAATTCCATTCTTGCCTTTCCTAAATAGCGAATCCTAAGTAATCACTATTTAGGAAATGCAAAATGGAATGCATAAAAATAGCTAATTCCTTTTTTTTGTTTTCACAGAGAGTTTTATTGGAATTTTGTGCAAACAGGAAAGTACAACATAGAAATATGCAGAAAAGGCAATCCTCGGTCGCATGAAACCATCATTATAACACATAATTAATGAGCTTTGTATGGTATCAGATGGTATGTGTAAGTGTGTCCATTTGTGAAATTGAGACAGAGTTGTCTAATGTTTGTGTGATGGAAGGGTGAGGTAGCTTGTTGTAGTAAGTGTACAAGGTACCTTGGTTGTGGACGAAGGGGTGGAGAGATAGAGAGTATAGAGAGAAGAGGAGAAAGAGAGGAGGGAAGAGGACAGGGTAGATTGGAAAGAGTTAGACAGAAGGAAGAGTGTGGGGAGGAGCAATAGAGCGGGGATGTGGGGCTGTGGAGGGGTTGTAGGGTAAATTAGCGCTTTCACAAGGATGTGTGTGATATGAAGCTGTCTAGTTTGCGCCAGATTTTATCACTTTTTGTAGGTGGTGTCTTTCGGTATGTGTTTAGTGAGTTATTTGCACCGCTAGTATAATGAAGCCATTCTCACCATGTGTGAGAGGAAAGTTTGGATGAGTCCTTCCATTCAGCGAGGATAACTTTAAGGCCGAGTGAGACCATAATGTCCTAGAGAAGATGGTCTTCTTTGTTCAGAGTATATTTAATCAGAGGGAAGTATGCCTAATGTAATAGACGCTAGGGTAGGTGTCCAATCTATATGAAGGATTTGTGATATGGTTTTACTGATATCCAGCCAAAACGTCTTAGTGGAGGTGCACTCCATTACCATGTGTTTCAAGTCTCCTGTTTCCTTCTCACAACTCCAGCAGGTTTCAGAGGATCAAAGACCTAGTTTATAAAGATTGGCCAGATTCTAGTGGGCCATATTGGCCATCCAGTATCAAAATTGTGCAAGTGATGAAGTTATTATATTGGAAGTGAGGTTCTCCCAAGTGGACAGCCAGTCCAGCGTGCCCTCCTGAGTATTGTTCAAGTCAGAGATCAAGGTTTTCCATTTATCTTGTATTGTTTTGATTAGCGAGGATCTTGTAGGGGAGGGGAGAGAGTATAATTTTGATGCTAGGTGTCTGCCTTTGGGTTATGATTTTAGAGTGTTAGATAGATCAGGAGGGGTCGGTGGCTTGTGTTCGGCTATGATTGATTTAATTTTTAGGAAGTGGAAAAAGGTAGCTTTGAGTTGGGAGCAGGGTATGGGTTCTGAAGGTGTCCCGAGATCTCCCACTGATAGTATGTCTTTTTGTGCCCATTTCTCTATAAACAGTGTTCTTCCATCTAGTTTTAGGTTTTGTTGTGCTATAGGAAAGCTAAGTGTGAGTATCATATTTTGTTGGGTAGTTTGATGTCGACTGTACTGTGATTGAGAGAATATTTGCAGAATGGTCTGTTTTTATTTTCTTGATAGTTATATGAGTTGTGGGGGACAAAGGTCTAGTAAGATCTATTTCAATATTGAGCTATGGAGGTGGTGGGACGGGGGGATTGGCGGTAGGTAGAAGCCATTGGCTTCCCTGTTTCACTAGGAAAGCGTGTTGGTATCTCATGTAGTCTGGTAGGTTTAGGCCACCACGTTTTTTTAGGAAGCCTTCATTTCTTTAGAGAGACTCTGGCTTTTTTGGAACCCCATAACGACTCAGTGAGCATCATATCTATTTTTGCAAAACAAATATCTGAAAGATATATGGGGGACACGTTAATTAAAAATAAATAATAATAATGAGAGAGTGATCATCATTTTGATGGAATCTGTTCTCAAAAATAGCAATTTCCTAATAACGATTCCTACTTTGTAGGAATCGATATTAGGAAATCGCTATTTAGGAAATGCTATAGGCCCGTAGGAACGAATGGTTTCGCATTTCCAAAAATGCAAAACCAAGGCTGTCTATGGGCCTACTGCCCCCCTTAAGGCACGACATAAAAGGGGCATGTGTGCTACATGGCACTTTAAAGATTCATTTGGTGTACATTTTTTTAAATTGCACATGGTTACCATTGACGTGGAGTCAATGGCAACAGCATTTTCTAAATGCCCGTTTCACATTTAGGAAATGCTAAGTCCATGTGCTTTGATAATCACAAATGGGAAATTCCTATTTGCGATTTTCTATTTAGGGAATCGCAAAATGTGACTTGTTCTGGGTAGAAATTGCATTTTGTGAGTGCGTTTAGGCCTTTGTACATGTGGAAAGGCAGTATTGCATTTCTTAAGGACCAAAATTGTGATTTGGTCCGTTAAGAAATGCAATTTTCTTTCATCCATCTGCCCGTAAGTGTGTCCTGGAACCTGCAGCAGCCTAGGCTAAGACACACATTGTGTTTGTGGGGGGGAGAGGTGGGGCGGATATTGACCCCTTTTTGCCCAGTAGGGGCTTCGGAACAGCTTACTCTGTTGGTGTGCCCCCCTGGACTGTTTGGACAAGTGATGCAGTCCTGGGAATAACAAGAACAGTATTGGCTGGGCAGGGAGACGGAACAGGACAGGTGGTGTTAGGTGGGAATGTAGGGATAGGTTTGTCACTTTTTTTGTTTTTTTTAAAGGCGACACAGTGGCTACATCCAGGACAGGGGTATGTGAGGGCGTAGGTTGCACTGATGTATAGTGAGGTATTTATTTAGTATGTACGGCTACAGTCCAAGGGTTGATTGGTTGTAATATGCACTTGCTAAATTAAAGCTGCCTTTTTCACACACATTAGAGTGGTCAGAGTAGTCTGTGGCTGCTCTGTCCCGCCCAACGGGCGCTGTGTGCTTGTCAGCAATAAAGTTAGGAGAGATACACCAAAAGGCCAGCCCTGAGATGGTCTCTATTAGATCAATGGTTTGAAATAAGATCTGCAAGTTCTGGTACCCCATGACTTTCGTACACTTACTAAGTCAAACACGTTAACATAAGATGCAGATTGATGTTCGACTGAAGCCTCTTGAGACCATGCATATTGCATGAAACAAATGAGAGTTCAGAAATTACATTGTTGACAGTTACTGAGCTAAACTACCTCCAGTTTATGTCCCCTGCCACCAAGTCCAGTCAGTTAATTTCTCAGGTTTACTAAATGCTTAACCTTTACATGCAATAGTTTGTGTGCTGTTACTAGAGAGCATTTGTAATTTCTCTGAGTGGCACCCAGAGCATCCCTCACTATTCAGTGAGATTGTCACCATCATGTAATCAGAAGACAAGCAGGTGAAGTGCCTTAGTTCAGGAGGTAAAACAACAATTCCCATTTAACAGAACCCCATAACAAAGGTAACTGTACACTCCTCGAGAAATTCAGATTTACTACAAGTATAACTCCTCAATTTTTAACTATACAGTATAACTCTTTACATGTCCTGTGGATTAAGAACCCTTATATGAACACAAACTCTGTTTGATGGACCTATAGCCTCTTCCTTTGAAAACACATAATTCAACTTCAATATCTTTGGAATGTTAAAATAAAAGCAATGGGTGAGGTAGTATTGGCGTTCTTCACTGTTCTGGTGGGGACACTGATCACAGCACAGCACAGCAAATTATCAAACACTTCCAACTGTGATTCCACCTCAAAATGGATCACATGAGGAACCCACTGTAAGGGTAGCAATCAATGAGAAAAAGTATGCACTCCTGATGGATACAAAAACAAATAGATCCTGTATTAAAGATCTAACAGCTCAATGGACACACAGGAATTCTCCGGGGAAGTAATGAGGGTTCTTTTCCTTAAACCAGTGGATATGGAAGTAGGAGGGAGGTACATTGATGGCCGTTTATTATTTTCTCCAGCTGCCCCAACTAACTTATTCAATTCAAAATGAACAGTCATATTTAATTTGGCCATAAGATCTCTTCCTAATAAGTTCCAGGGTGATGGCAGTACCAGTAGATTCCTCCACTGAGGATAATGTTGACATGGATGCATTCATAACAGCAGTATATACAATCATAGCAGAGACCCCAAAGTTTTTATGAAACGAGGTTCAGTTACCTAATTTGTTTTTCGGCAGCAAGGGCAAGACTCTTGGATGCCTGATACTGAACTAATATTGCAAATGGAGGCCTTCGAAATAACATCAAACTATGGCGTGCTGATAGCCAGCGAAAATAATCATGTCTTATGGGCATTGTAACAGGGCTCCCGATATCCGGGAGTCTCCTGCACAACAGGGGCCGAAGGAGAAGTACCCCGGGGGCATTTCCAAGAGGGTCGCTTCCATACAACGTGACGCTCTTCAACAGGAAGAACAGGAAGACGACGGAGAGTGCGCGAAGGAAGGATGCGACAGAGAAGATGCGAGAGGAGAGAGAGACGGCGACCGGATGCGAGAAGACGAAGAAGACCACGTCTTTTTAGCAGCGGCTGCCAGAGAGAATACATATGGGTCGAGAGTCGAGGAGAGGGCAGACAGCGCCTCAAACGAAGGGAGGACAGAAAACGGCAACAGACTTCAAACATGGAACCCAGTACCCACCCATGGCCCTGGAGGGAAGTGGCTTGATCAGGTACATGCCCGGATACGGGTCTCGTTCAGTTTCCTTAGAGGAAAGAACAGTGGGAAGAGGTTGACAGTCAAGAAATATAATATAAACCTTGGTGAAACAGAAAGGGAAAATATATAAAAATTAGGAATAGTAACTATTCCTAATACTGGATTGTTTTGTACTCATTCATGTGGAATAAAAGGGTAGAAAAGACAGTAGAAAAAAAAAAGAATCCACAATCACTCATCCTCACTTACCCTAAACCAATAAGAAAGAGTAGAAAATTGTTTGAAAACTTACCTCCTGTTCCTCAGTCCTTTTTGTTCTCTTCCCATGCTCCAGTGCGAGAATCACTGAATCCTGAGCCGTGCCTAAAAGGAAAAATCCAACAAGAGAACTTTCTAATAAGAAAAAGGGGAAGAGAAGAGAGAGACCATTACAAAAAAGAGGAATGAACATTAACAGGGAAAAGGGAAAGGAAAAGAAGAAGAAAAAAAGAAGAGAAAGAAATGAGAAAAGACTACTGAAGAGAAAATAGGTTATCTGGAACAAACTAACAATATCCCTCCAGGAGAGGAAAGAATAAGACCGAATAAAGAAAAAGTGCCAATACATAAATATACAGACCAATAATAATTTATTATTCCATACCTGGGGGGGGGGGGAGAAGGAAAACATTGGAGGATCCCTTAGTATAGCCCACCACAGGCATGTATTATTTTTTATAGAATCAGGAAAAATGGTTAGAGACATATTGGATGACCAACTGTTTTGTGATGACAATTCTAAGGAAACAGTTGTGGTTTTTCAAAGTGAAATACCATTGAGGTCAATGTTGGAAGTTAGGACACCCACGCCAGGAAAAGCTTTCGATTCGGTTAGGCAAGCTGATCTGTCCAAAGTACCAGACATTTTATGGACCAAGGGTCCTCATGATGTAGACGTTATTTGTACTGCTACACCATTCCAAATAACATTCAAGGAAGGTGCTATCCTACCCAGAGTGAGACAGTATCCTCTTTCTAAGGAAGCAGACAAGAGCATTGACCCTACTATACAGACCTTGTTAGAGCAAGGAGTAATTTACCCTGAAGTGTCTCCTTGTAACACCCCGACTTACCCAATTAAGAAGTCTAAGGGCAATACTTGGCCCATGGTTCAAGACCTGCGTACCCTGAATGATGTAGTGGGACCGGAATTTCCAATTGTCTCTGATCCATCTATCATTCTGACAAATATTCCTCAGGATGCTTAATATTTTTCTATTATTTATCTGAAGAATGCTTTCTTTAGCATCCCTCTTCATCCAGACAGTCACTATTTGAGAGTGTTCTCTTATTGCGGGACTCAGTATCTGTATTCTCATTTGCCCTAAGGGTATTTTGAGTCCCCGAGTATTTTTAACAGAGTGGTAAGAAATTATTTGTCAAATTTTCAGTGTGGCATCACCTTGCTGCAATATGTTGATGACATACTGATTTGTAGTCCTACCAAGCAACAGTGTAGAAAGGACACTACATCTCTCTTAGTTACTCTTGCACAAGGAAGATACAAAGTAGAGAAGGACAAAATACAATGTTGCCAGGAGGAAGTTCATTATTTAGGACAACTGTTGGCAGCTTCTGGTCAAAGAGTAACCCATGAAAGAGCAGCATACATTTGTCAGATGACAGACCTGGAAACTGTTAAAGGAATGCAGAAGTTTATTGGTCTCTATAACTATATGAGACAATGAATTTTTGATTATAGTACTACAATTGTGCCTTTGTTAGCTTCTATCAAACAGGCCAAAGATAGAGATGACAGCATAACATGGATATCAGAGATGAGTGAGACTTTTCAGAAATTAAAGACCAAAATAACAAATCCTCCGGTCTCGGAGACTCCTGATTATACCAAGGAATTTAATTTATTTTGCCATTGCAATGGTCAGGTGATGAGAGCCGTCCTGATACAAAAATATGCTTTGGGACATAAGCCCATTGCATATTTCAGTGGACTGATAGATCCAGTAATGAAAGGACATTATCCCTGTGAACAGGCCCTTGCTATTGCAGCTTTTGCAGTGCAGATGAGCACCCCCACTTTTATGGGGGCACCTTTGATGCTTTATGCAGAACATGCAGTATTTATTATCGTTCAGAAAGCTAAGACTATTCTGACTACACAGAGATTGTCAATATATAAGGTGATACTGTCACTACCATTTTTAAAGATTGTGAAGTGTAATAATGGTAAACCCTTGCAACATTCTTTGCACATCCAGTATTAGATTCTGATGATGATGTGCATGATTGTGCAACTCAGGTTCCTAATGAGTCTGGTCCAACAACAGAGGATCGTATACTGGATGGCATTGTCTATTTTGTTGATGGTTCTTCTACCATTGACCAAGATACAGGAATTAGATGCATAGGTGCACCAGTAGTCAGGACAAAATAGCACGACTCTTCTGATACACTCCATATAGTGGAGCAGTTGACATTACCAGTGCATTATTATGTGCAAGCAGCAGAATTAATAGCATTAATAGCAGCTCTTAAGCAAGGAACAAGAGACGTTACTACAATTTATTCAGATTCAGTGTATGTGACAATTACTGTACATTCCAGGATCATGAGATGAAACAGGAGAGGTTTTCTTAAGTCAGATAGAAGCCCTGTTATGCATAGAAAACTCCTAAAAGCTCTAATAGAGGCACTTCCACTACCATAGGCGGCAGAAGTGGACAGGATTTTGTTACTCAGTGTAATGCACTAGCAGATTGGGCAGCTAAAGATGCAGCTAGATGCACTCCCCGCTTATGCCAGCGTCATCACAACATGACCCTGTCTTGGTAGCTCAGACTGCCTCACTGCCTGAGTCTGAATCTAATTCCATCACAGACAATGATATGCCACATTTTGCTAAGACAGCTCGTTTAAGCCTGTGCATATTGCAGGAAGCTGCTCCTCAACATGAAAAACAGTTATGGGATGATAGAGGATATACTCAGTCAGGAAATTACCTAGTATACAGAAAACTGTCTACAGGTAAACCAGTGATGTCACAGGCCTCACATATAATACCTCTTGGTCAGTTGCATTTATCAGCTAATAGTTCAAGAGATCACTTGTCTATGCAAATACAACAAGACTATTTTGTTCCTAATCTGCACAACATACTTACTATGTACCTTTATAGCTGCATTGTCTGCCAGCAGTTTTCTCTGAATCCTAAACTGAAAGTAATAAATGTCACCATTCCACAAACAGAAGGTCCCTTTAAGGCTCTTCACATAGACTTTGTGAACATGATTGATTGGCACAGCAACTATAGATATCTTATAGTTGTGGTCTGACCCTTTCCCCAATGGATTGAAGCAGGGCCATGCAATCACTGTGATGCTAAATCAGCAATAACCTTTCTAATTTGGGAAGTAAATTCCACGATGAGGAATTCCAGAGGGAATAAGATCTGACAATGGCACCCATTTTGTCAATGCAATATTTATGGATATTACAACACAGTTAAGGATAAAGCATAAGTTATCCTCTGTGTACCACCCTCAAAAATAATGGCATTGTTCAACACCTAAATGGGATTTTAAAGAATATGATCAGTAAGCTATGCCCTACGTTGCATAAGAAATTACATTATTGCCTACCATTGGCACTTTCTTCCCTTAGGAATACACCTAGTTCTGAACTTTTTTATGATATTAATGTGACCAGTAAGGTCTATACTCACTTGTTGTCAAATATGTGGTATTGGCATATGTTAGACATAGGTTTGGAAAATACTAATGAGTCTTGTTAAGTGTGCTCCCTAATTCCTTATGCTACTGAATCAGACAGGCTATATTTAACAAGAAAATTCCATCCAAGTACAGCCTTATGCTTATTACATCTTTACTTATGTCTGATTAAGGCCCAAATGCAGTTGACACATGTTAAAGGAGCATGTTCCTTAGTTAACGTCGCAAAATATGATTCTTTAGCAGAAGTATTGAACATTCTCACAGACCAATAGGATATCAAAGAAGAGATGTCACGCATGAAGAAGTCAGGTGTCCTACTACTGCAGATTGGATTCAGATGGTTCTAACTCTAGGTTTTCTAGGAGTAACACTGAGTGTAACAGCTATTTAGTAAATCCTTTGCCCCCAGATTGTGTCCGTAGGCCAGGATTTAGAGCCAACGGATCAGTCTTTGCCCACGATCAATGGCATCCTAATATTGTATTTTCTTGTAAGGATATATCGTTATGGAAAAGTATTGATGTTAGTCGGGATGCAAGAGGGAAGTGTACACGTATCTGGGATGAAAACATTTCATGTTACACTTGGATGGATAGCACACTGAATTCTCAGACTTTCATGAGACTACCTTCTGTTTCTTTATGTTTCAGAGGAAATGGCAATGTTGATGTGGGCCAAAATATTGGTTGTAAGACAACAATAGATAACGCCAACAAGCAGAGGGGCACCGCCAACCTCATGGACTATTATTGGCTGTGTGGAGAACTACTGTATGCCCAGTTGCCACCAAACAGGGGTGGCCTTTGCTCCATTGTGACTTTGCATGCTCTGGTTTTGTTAATCCCTGGAATTAATCTGACAGTTTTGCATGAACACCCCATGAGCCATCCAATGACCTTGCTGCATCATAATCGAAGGAAGAGAACTGCAGAGTATTATGGTACGAATACTTGGAGTGACATTCTTCAGAAGCACTGTTTGTGCAATGATGCAAAGCGATTTCTTTGGAAGTATTCTGCCATTTGTTCAGGCCAAAGCAACAGCTTGATGGTTGCAGATAACTCTATGGGAATGTTTTAAGACTATCAACACTACCAAGGATGGGTTCAATGCGGGTAAGGAAGAGCTGCGTGCGGTAAGAATAATGGTGATGAAGTACCGCTATGTACTTGACCTTTTGACGGCCATGCAAGGGGGAATATGTAAATTAATCGAAACAGCATATTGTACCTTTGTTCTAGCAAATGATGCAGATAATGGAACTTAATCAGAAGCTATACAAACACTGCATAATCTACAAAAGAAAATGTAAGATGAAGGAGGTGCCCCATTTATTTAGTTTAGTGTGTGGTTGACATTAACGCCATCCTGGATGTCGGGACCGTTGGGAGCTTTGATTCCATCTATTATTGCTTTATTATTAATATGTTGTGTCATACAGTTGCAAAAGAGTAGTTGCAAAGACGGAAGGGATGTTTCCAGTTAGGACACCAACACATGTGGTAGATTCTCAGGGTAATGAATTTCACTTAGTGCCAAATGAAGACCAAGGTTCAGATTTAATAGTTGACATGTCAACTAGAGGGGGAATGTTACAGGAAATGTAAAATATATATGTAAAAATATAACGGAACAGCAGACATTGGCAGAAAGCGCTATGAAGGTTTATGAAATAAAAGAACACTGCAGGCCCAAATCCACTTCTGAAAAGAGTAACTTGAAAGGGTCACAGTTAAAAGCTCACTGGTGTTTAGCAAACATGTAAGTATTTATGATTTTAGGCATTCAGGCTCACTGGCACGTACTTCATTTTCCAAATAGATTGTAAACCTGATTAGACAATGAGTGCAGGAAATTTAATCAGCTTAAACTACACAGAGGTCTTAGGGTTACAATGATAAGGCACACATGGCATAAAAATGGTATTTGCTGTAGAAATGTATGTATTCAAGAGTGAAGAGTGGTTAGTTTGTTGAGCATTGTTAAAGCCACACGTGAAGATTGTGTAGAAGACTAGTTTGGAGTTAAGGGGTTACAGGGTCACAGGTGTTCAAATGTTGTGTTCAAATATTTTTCTGTTTCAATGTAGGCCTGGCCAGTCAATCATTATGTAATGTCTGATGATGTCTGCATTGTGTTATTTTGTAAATAAGAAGCTGTCTGTGCCACAGCAATTTTAGACCGGCTGCCCACCTGTGTGAGGATGGTCGATCTCCCTGTCACGACAGTAAGGGGCCGTCATTTCATTGCCAAGGAAGAGTTTGTCTTTTTCCAATTTTTAAGTTTATATTTACCCTGCAACAACAGACAAGATGTGCCTTGAATTAATGTGTTTTCATCTCCTCTCTAAGGATCTGGAGAGTTTTACATCCTGCCAGGAATAGTTGGTTTGGGGCACGCCTTGATTGACGTAACTGACCAACTGCTTTAAAGAAGTGCCTTGCATGAGGAAGACACTGCCTATGGCAGGGGGCTGTAACGAGCCAAGGCAGGATGAACTAAAGCAGTCCACTGCGACTAAGGGAAGGGCCTGCTTCACTCAGATGGAGAGGGATACCTGGAAAAGCCAGGTAGGCCAGCATCTTGTACTGAAGCTGGAGTTCCCATAATTGTGGGGGAGATCAAGTTACCTGACTGCATGCTTCACAGATTTCCCACGAAAGAAACCAGTTACCTAGAATCATTGGGTGCTAAAGAAAAGTGAAAACACTCAGTAGTCTCATCTCATAAACATGAGTGCCAGAGAGGGTGCTAATTCAAGGAAGGGGGCATTGGCTGACACCTTGCTAGCTTCACTGTGACCTGAGGTGGATCCTAGATTTGTTTGAGTGGAGGGCTTGTGTTTTGGCCCAAAGAAGACACAATAGAGAGCGCGAACAGCGCAACCTGAGCAGAGTCTCCTAATGCCCGGTGCTGGTATGGCCTATGCTCACGTGACCAGGCATGCTTGAACACACAGTAAGGTGCTGCCCCACAACCCACATGCATTCTCAGGCATCACCTGTGCTACGAAAACCAAATGGACAAAAAGGTACTGTGCAAAGGGATGCAACACCAAGAAAGGCAGGAATCATCGCTTTTGTGGACTAACTATCCACAACTCTTGGAAGGGGTCAACCAGGCCCAAAGGGTCTCCCAACAACCACTACCAGCAAAATGCCCCAGGAGTGCTAATATCTCACTTGTAAAACTACCATTTCACTCCAGTATTAAAGAAGCAATCTAAGCGTATTCCCAGTTTATAGCAGTGTTTGCCTTAAATGCTGTGTGCAGCTTCAAATGTCCTTTAATGATTATGTACAGTACTATGTTGTGGGCCAAAAGTAAAGTACCTTCTCTTTTTTTAGTAAAAACATTGGCTAGAACTTGATTTCATAACATATTAAACAATGTCTCATTGAGTTCTGAAGTGCTACCCTAAACCACCTACGTGGGTGAGACCTTGGTTGCTCCACTGCACTACTCTTAGGATCAAGTGCTAAACAAGTGTACTCTTGGTGCTACGTTTTGGCCAGAATAGCAGTATAAAGCCCCAGTACAGTGGTGGTAAACAGCTCCAAGTGTTATAATTTGAGCCAAGTAAATCTTGTCTGCCTCAGGAATCCCAAAAAGTTCAGCGGCAGGTCTTAGTTCCTGGCCAAGCAATGTGTGGCTCTGCTGGTTTCCTAAGATATCGTGGTGTGTTGGTGTTACTCCTTTTCAGATGACACTGCAGGTCTTGATGAATCCACCTGTAGGAGGAGCCACTGTTGTGTCAGGGTGTAGATGATGTACTTTCTTAGACTTTTGATTAGGTGGTGGTGGCAAGCAGAGCTTGCTTAATTGAAGCCAGGTGGGCATCAGAGGTCATGGTAAACAGGGCAGTGCCACCATCCATGCGAGACAGCATCCATTAGGGAAGACTGCACAGCAGCATGTTACGAGTGATTAGTTCTAACAGCATATCTTTGAAGTAATGGTTCCTGAAAAAGAGTTATTCTGACTATTAGTGAACTAAAGAAAGAAAGGGCACTTGCAGTCTCAGGTACATTTACCAGAGATTCCCAGCTGTTTATTACTCTGGTCAGCAGAGTAATGATAGATGACACACACCCAGTGATGGAAGAACGTCCTTCTCCGTGGTAGGTCACCACTTCCACCACTCCAAAATACTGATAATGACCTGGTTCTAGGAGTTAGTGTCCAAAAGCAAATCTTCTGGTTCCCCACACGATCATTGTTCACCTAGAGTTTAATATTCTATATTTAGCCTCCCACTAATCCGTTGTCACACACATTTTATAAAAAGTATAAAAGTACCGGACAAACTTGCTTGACAAGGTGGCTCTCATCCATTTCCAATCCTCTATGAGCCAGCAGAATATGTAAGATTTTCTTCAGCTTAAGTTTCACCCTGGGAAAAGTAGATGGTCAAGGCGGAACTGTACCTAACTTTGCATAAGCAGGCTTCAGCAGTTCTGAACTTCGTTGCTGTCAGCTGCTGGAGGCCTTTATTACAAGTAACTACATGGGTTGCTATCACTTAATTTACTAACCCAAGTAGGATGGAATGCTGTCTCAGACTAGCTCTTAGCTTTACTACTCTACTCATCCCAATTTCAAACTCTGATATGTGGCAGGTCCCAAGTGTCTGGTCTATCCAACGCTTAATTTGTAAAGGAAAGAGTGTCAGGGCCCAAAGCCCTGCTCGGAAGCCCCTAGCAGGAGCAATTAAATACCAGCGAGCAGGATGCAAGGGCTGAGTAGTTTGAAATCCGCCTCACGCCTCTTTAATCAACTATCAGACACTCTCTGCCCATTTATCTTACTCTTGCAGGTTCCTGCTTCATCCCCAAGTGCTGTCTTTCTCGCCTTTCTTTTCCTCTGTCTTTCTGATCCGTGTGTTTTCCCTCTCTTGTGTTTGGAAAATATCAGATGCGGAAAAATAAGTGCCGGTGAACCCGCACAGGCACTTTGGGTGTCCTATTTGTCAATTATTCAGCCCTTAGTTGAAATAATCTATTGTTAAAGGTATTCTTTAACAGCTATGTGGAGGACACTGAACTCCTGCGGAGGCTACAAAGCCAGGAGGGAAGTCACTTGCCAACTGTCTCTTCGACTCCAGCCAATGGATGTCAACCAAATCAAAGTGAAACAGCGATGATTATATTTGAATTCAACATTTTCTAATGAGTACTGGCAGTTTTTATCTCTAAGCTTTACTAAGTGAGTAGAATTTAGTTGGGCCTTCTTAAACACACACATTGAGACACCATACAGAAAACAGGGAGCTGCTCGAACGTTCCTTGAGCAGCCACATGAGGTGTTAGTATCTGCAACGCTAAATTCCCTCCATTATTTGCCATTGCGCTTAATGGTGCATCTCAGGTTGCTGTGCATGGGTCTTTCATGACTATGACTTATTGCTGCACATTCAAATATTTCAGAGGTTCACTCCTAGTCAGAGGTTATGCTCTTCAGAGTGACTTCTGTTTCAGTTTTCTAATATCAAGAGCCAGTGCTTAATATGTAAATAAAAACGTGCCGGTGACCAGAGCTCTAATCTGAAACACATCGCTGTTGCATTTAAATGTGCTAGCACGGAATACTAAAGCAGCGTAATTCTGAAGCCATCTCGAGTCTCTTCAATCCACTTACAGCCACTCCCTACCCCTTCAGCTCACTCTTGCAGCTTTCTGCTTTCTCCCTTTGTGACGCTTTTTCGTTTTTCTTTTCCTCCGTCTTTTCCATATGTGCCTTTTGCTCGCAGTAAATGCTTGAGGCAGAAAAATAAATGCTATCCTTCAATTTAAAAGCTGGTGCCCCGCACAGGAAACCACCCACCGGCTTAAATTAACAGTGCCAAGAGAGTACATAGTTGAATGTTATCAACATTAATATTCAGTGTTCACAGAAGGAGAGATACTAAGCTTGGGGGTGACCTGAATGCCTGGGTAGCCCTGAGGGAAAGATTTATAACCCTTGGAGATATACCTTTCAGTGGGGAGAGCACTGACACAAGAAGTTAGAGGCCCTTTGACCCTTTGCATTAGGCAGTGAATGGTTGTGTGCCTTGGATGTTTCACTGTACTGTCGCTGCTCGATTGCTGTGACTGTTGTAAGAGCTGCATTGCTGGCTGTAGTTGGTAACTTGAAACTGAATAAAGTTTTATTTTTAATTTTTAAACCCTTTAAATTCAGTGTTGCACTTCAAATTAACATAATAATAGACATGTAAGCCTGTTCCAATCAGAAAGCATTAACCTTGTACTATGGATCCAATGGGAGCAATGCACTCTTCCATCTTCCGCCATCTCCATTATTGACCACTAACACAAGGATAGGAGTCCAGCAGTAGATATGGGAAATTGGAAGGGGACTAGAGAGAAAACAGAGACACTGGACTCCACCACTCGGTCACATCACTTCTGCTGGGTGCCAATGTCTGAAGGGCATGGTGGATATCTAAAGACAATTTGATACCATACAATTAACTACAATAGTGAATGGCTGTAACTTATCGATAACTCTGTGTAACCATCTCTCCGTACTTTGATATAGCACTAAACCTATGACAGATGAGGCGCTTAAATATTCATTCATCAACACTACTCTGTGTAATTATGGTAACTACTTCACGTTTATACTATGCAGTACTAGAGGCGTTCTACTTTCTACTTGACACTTGTGCCACTGCAAGGTAATTAGGAAACAGTAGTATTTTGTGACTCCCACTTTAGGAACTCTTACATGTATTACTAGAATGCTACCTCACACACAATTCTATGTATATATTGTGTAACACTGTCTTGTTCTGAGAATTCCTCCTGTTCTGTCACAGGAGTAATCTCAAGTGAAATGTAAACAGTTGTTACAGTCTTTAGAAAAGTACAAAGTAAAATGTTCAAAAAAGTTCAAAGTTATTTTTCACAACACTCTCTTACTTGTGTATAAATACCTAGTGCACACCTAGAATACTGGGCCGCCTGGACTTCATCAAACACCTTTTCCAGCAGGACATCAGTGGATATTAGGCAGTATGTTGTTTTCAATCTCTGCTATTTAAAGGTTACACTATTACATAGCAATTGGGTAACCAAGTTACTTATTTTGAGCACTTTACTCTAGGTAGCGAGTTCAAGTAGGAGGTATAATGTGTTAAACTCGGGTACAGTATGACACAGTAAAATAACACTCAACTTCAATTTCCAACAGTGGTGTATCTGGACTTAGAACACCAGCCCGTTTAGGAATAACTCAAAGAGGTTAGGGTTTCCACTGTGACTTTAGATGTCGGTCTCTGCAACCACAGAGGAAAGAGGAGGATAAATGCAGTTCTAGAATCTAGGTAAATTTACAAAGACCCAAAACAGATTGCATTGTTGAATTATCACATGATTTTGTGGGACTGGAGAGGGGGCAGTATGGGCGCTGTAGAATACAATATGAATATAGGGCAGTGTAGTCCCACCAGAATTATATCTGGCAGCTTTGCTGTTTCTTGGCCCATATTTTATTCTTCTGTCAAATTACTAACCTCCATCACCTCCTGGAGAAAGCTGTTTGCTTGATTTTGCTACCAATGGTGAGGCAAGTCCCCAAAGGGGCTGTCTTTTGTTATTGTAGTGGAGTGCAATAGAATTGGTGCTTCTGGGATGCCAGTGGTAAACAACAGTGGTTATTGGGGAGTATTGTATCTGGGTACTGACTCCCCAACTATCCCAAGAGAAGGTTATAGAGACATAAGGACGGCAAAAGTGTCCAAACTGCAAATGCCAGAGTCTCCACATAACCTCTTGTCTAATAGTTGGGCAATACACATCGATTCTCAGTTTACCACCGAATGCCAGATTGCACACGGTGAGAATATGTATCAGAACAATGGTGCCAGAAATCTGAGACAAAGTACAAAATATCACTCACTTAAAAGCACTTCAATTTCTATAATGTTGGTGGCAGAAGAGCATGCCATAGGTCATTAGTTTCCAAAAGTACAGTCCTAGCCAGACTTTGGTTAGACATTCCAGCGAACAAATAAGGAGCAAAACAAATAAAGAGCAGACATTAGCGATATCACACGTGGCCCGATGGGGCTAGACTTGGGCTGAGAATGACCATCTTTTTCTCAAGTCTGCCCTGCCTTTGAGCTCTTCTTATTTCATCCTAAGGGAGTGAAAACACCATGTGTTATCTACACAAGTCAAGGGGGGCGAGGTCCAGAGTACTTGGGAGAAGCGCATAGTTTCTAGTCTGTGCAACATGGGGAACATTGGGTTCTGTTCGCCACAGAAACATGCAAATCTGGAGCTCATGAAGATGAACAATTGAAATATATTCAGGCCTTCAACAAGCTGGTTAACTTCCGCAAGGGTAAGGTATGGTGTGCACCAAGGCAGGTGCTGCTGCACACATAGGGGGTCATTCCGACCTTGTCGGGCGGCTACTGCCGCCCGCCAGGCGGAAACCGCCATGCGGCTGCCAGTGTGGCCGCACTCACGCGGCCCCCATTCTGACATTCCCGCTGGGCCGGCGGGTGCAAACCAAGTTTGCGCCCGCCGGCCCAGCGGGAATGAGGCCGCAACACAGGAGCCGGCTCCGAATGGAGCGGGCGGTGTTGCGGCCGTGCGACGGGTGCAGTTGCATCCGTCGCGCTTTTCACTGTCTGCTATGCAGACAGTGAAAAGCTGGCCGGGGCCCTGTTAGGGGGGAGTGCAGGGGCAGTGCAGGGGCCCCCAGGGGGCCAGGACACCCCTTACCGCCAGCCTCTTCCTGGGGGTGAAAACCGCCAGAAACAGGCTGGCGGTAAGGGGGTCATAATCCCCAGGGCAGCGGCGGAAGAAAGCACCGCCAGCCTGTTGGCGGTGCTTTCAGTCATTCAGGTCATTCAGGTCTCGGACCGCCAGGGTCAGAATGACCCCCATAATGTCTTTTCAAGGCTACGGGAAATCTTGTGAGGATTTACATTAGGATGCATAGCTTCAGAAATATGTAGAAAATTCACTTTTGTTATTAGCAGTGGAACATGCTTTGCACTTACTCCCTTGTTACAGAAATACAAACAATAAAGACACAGTTAGGGATGAGTCACAAACAGTTAGGAGCACACCTGCCTAACATCCCAGCCCCATTGCATCATGATAAATGTAGTTTCCTCAAAAAACGAACTCAGTTACTTTTAAATATTTCACCTCTAAATAGGTGCAGCCTTTGCTGTGCATCTCTGGACACATGTGTTTCTGGGTTAATCCCTTCTTCAGCAGAGAACAAGTTTGCGGGGTGCTGGAAATGCTGCCATTAATCATCCGGTTTCAATACCTCTTCACTGGCATGCTCCAGAGCTCGTCAGCCCAGTGGCTCAAGGGAGCCTTTTTAAAGTCACAAACAGTTAGGAGCACACCTGCCTAACATCCCAGCAAATAATCTGCCCCATTGCATCATGATAAATGTAGTTTCCTCAAAAAACGAACTCAGTTACTTTTAAATATTTCACCTCCAAATAGGTGCAGCCTTTGCTGTGCATCTCTGGACACATGTGTTTCTGGGTTAATCCCTTCTTCAGCAGAGAACAAGTTTGAGGGGTGCTGGAAATGCTGCCATTAATCATCCGGTTTCAATACCTCTTCACTGGCATGCACCTATTTAGAGGTGAAATATTTAAAAGTAACTGAGTTCGTTTTTTGAGGAAACTACATTTATCATGATGCAATGGGGCAGATTATTTGCTGGGATGTTAGGCAGGTGTGCTCCTAACTGTTTGTGTCTTTAAAAAGGCTCCCTTGAGCCACTGGGCTGACGAGCTCTGGAGCATGCCAGCGAAGAGGTATTGAAACCGGATGATTAATGGCAGCATTTCCAGCACCCCGCAAACTTGTTCTCTGCTGAAGAAGGGATTAACCCAGAAACACGTGTCCAGAGATGCACAGCAAAGGCTGCACCTATTTGGAGGTGAAATATTTAAAAGTAACTGAGTTCGTTTTTTGAGGAAACTACATTTATCATGATGCAATGGGGCAGATTATTTGCTGGGATGTTAGGCAGGTGTGCTCCTAACTGTTTGTGACAGTTAGGGATGAGTCTCTCTCAAGTTTCCTTCTCAGGCAGACACAATTGTTGTGTAAAGTGATGCCTCTCACAGCAGTTAGCACAGTGGCTGGCTTCAAGCAGGAGTACAGATAACATAGGCAAATTGGAGTGCTCCATCTCTGCACCTGGCTGGCATCAGCCTTCCTGAAGCAAAGCACTAATTAGAGGCATACAAAAGGGCAGACCTGGCCTAGAAAGCTCTCACCTTGAACTACAACACTGCAATCCCACTTCTGGCCCCTACCATAAATCAAAAGGCAGTGCTCAGCAATAACTAATCAGCAGACCTTTGCTAACAAAGCCTTCATGGATTCTTTAAAGGCAGTCCTCATCACTACAGTGTTTGGATCTTCATCCTCAAACCACAGGAACTCTGGGCCTGATTTAGATTTTGGTGGAAGAAAATACTCTGTCACAATCCGCTGTATTACAATCCCATTATATCCTACCGAGATCATGATACTGTGGAAGGGATTTCCACCACATTTGCAACAAAGTGTTCAATCCAACGAAACCTAAATCAGGACCTCTGTGGTGAGAAGGATGGCAATAATTTTCCAATGTCTGGGAACTCTCCTCAGCCTATGCTAATGCTGATCTGACCGGACTTAAACTTTTGATTGTTGCCTCTTCATTTTTGCTTTCAAAAGACTGTCTCCTTACTTTCCATACTCTGCACGCTTCTTTTCTGAGTACTTCCTACTTACTCTATGTCCCATGCATTTTTGCCATAATCTCTATTATTGTATTTATGCAAACAGATCACATCACGTCAAAGATCACTACCTCTCCTTCTTTGAAAGTCAATCTCCTGCAACCTAACAATACCTAATCTTTTTTAGCCTATCTATTAATCCCACGAGTCATTTGTATAAACTCACACAGGCCCCACTAATGATCTCATGAAACCCCTACTAATTTAATCTACCACATAGAAACAGGCACAAATGAAGACTAATCTCAGTGACCACCAATAAAAATAATCTGCATGCTGCTGCGCATAGGGCTTCAAAGCCTCATGAGGGACACAAACCACTATATAAGAAATTATATTATAATACAGTAGAACACAGAATACTTCTTTGTATTTCCTAATATTCGCCAAAACAAAACTGGAAGGGAGCAATTGTTTTTGTGCAAAGGAAATCCTCGATCCACGTAGCAAGATCCTGGCTAAAGCAACACTGTATCATGATTGTCTAACAAAGATGCTCTGAAACAAGATAAAGGTATACTTGTATATTCAAGATGGCAGCTGCTATCTCGAAACCAGCGAAGGTTCATTGTCTGTTGGTAAATGTAGTTTGTTAACAGGGTGCCATTGCATACTGCATTCATTTCACAAGTGTTGCCTCATACTAGACAGTGCTGACAGTCTACGAGGACTGCCAGCCTTTCCTTCCCTGAGACAGACTCACAGTGAATGGGTTTGAAGTAACGCTCCCCCAAACACTCAGACTTAAGCAGTAAGCCATACCTTCTGACTTGTCTCCTAATGTAGCTATGAACATCAGTCTGTCTTTTTCTGCACATCTTGTATTTGTATCACACCTTTCTTTTATTCAATAATAAGTATTTTTTGCTGATTCCACCTTTAGGAAACACTTTGAAAGTTGCAGTGAATCACGGTACTCCAATAGCCTTTGCCGTTGTCTATCCCCAATCATGGCTACTGTGCCCAGATTAAATCTTTATTAACCTGCAAAAAGACTGTGAGCTCTTTCTGCTGCTTCTTTAAGTTTCAACCAACAGTCTGAAGAACCAGAACCTTATGGGCCTGGCGGCGCAGGGTACGCCTGAAATCTCCTTGGATTCACCTGCCTCAACTAACAGAGACACGGGACACTCTGTCAGGCGTAAAAGATCAGATTTTATTAGCTGCAGCTAGTACAGTTGTCCAAGAAGTACACAAGGTATGTTCTCAGGAGACTGCCACTTTACTTTGTGGCGCACAATCTTATATACCGTATAAAAACCATTTATTAACTACATACACTCCTAGAACACATAGAAAGGAGCCAGTAAGAATAATGTAAAGATAGAACAGAGCCAATAGAAATGTCAGAAAACAAGACAGCACCAATAGAAGGAATTGGAAAACAAAGTATCAAGTGACTTAAGGTTGCCTCCCCTCCAGCTGTGTTTGTCACCCCTCCCTTGAACTAATTCATTAACCGATCCACAACGAAGTTGCATGTGGTGTGATAAGTTTGTGTGCGTTTGGAGGACAGTTGTGAAATGAGAGAATACTAGCAAAGGACAGCGAAGGCCAGACGATAAGATAAGATCGGCGGAGAATAGTGTGAGCCTACAGATAGTTGAAACAAGGATTAGAAAACCAGACAGGGATTAGTGTACTCGGTCAGACCTTAATACCAGCCTTGTAAAGATAGAGGCAGAAGGCTGTTTTGAACACCATGTTGCAGAATAAGCAGAAAAGGCAGAATGGACTTCGTTCGCTGTGCTGCCTGAGTGAAGGCAACATAAAATGGCGGCGGGCCACAAAATGGCGGGTCGATACGATCGTATTAAAAATCGAATTTCCTCAGACCCTCCTTTTGCCAGAACTCAGGCAAGATACACAAACTCATGTTAATCTGAGTCGATGTCTATGGCCATGAGGTCATCAAGCTGTTGCTGTACCATCATTTTGATATTCTCTGTTCTTTGTGACTTGGGTTTGGGAATACATGCAGTAGCACATAGGTTACAGATGGCAGGACCGCAGTGCATACAAAGACAACAAGAGAATATAAAAGCTAAAATTACTCCAAAGAATGTCAATACCTTCCAACCCCATTTGGACAGTAATCCCCAAAACCACTCTGAAAAGGACCAATCTCCTTCGTCCTGATGAATCGACTCGGAGATTATGTGTAACTTAGAGATAGCTTGGTATACTGTCGGAGCGTCATTAGGTATGAAAATACAGCAACTTGATCCGATCAATTTGCATACTCCACCACGGTCCGCAAGAACAAAGTCTAAGGCAACACGGTTCTGCAAGGTCATAAGACGATCAGCCTGTAGTTCAGCCGTAATGTTACTTAAAGCTCCTACAGTGATGTCTATGGTGGTTTCTACGACACGAACCAATTGCCTTATATTTCTGCTGTTGGCCATTGGACCCCAGAAGGGAAGAAATCCTTTGAGGAAATCTCCTCCCTCTTGTCCTGCTGTGTCTTTCGAATCCACAATCCCTCTGCCATATCTATTTTTATGATGGTTCGCAGGAGCGGTGTATGTAGGGGGAAGAAGAAAGGCTATATAACAAGTACCAGAGAAATCAGCTGGCAACCATGTATAAGCCCTATCGTGGCAAACGAAGTATGTACCTTGAGATGGTACTAACGGCGGTGAATTCAGGGCTGAATAAACATATGTATGGGAACATAAACTTTCTCTTTGTCCGGTGTTTGGAGTTCTACCATTTATTTGCAGACAGAAATTTCCTTGTTGGGGTATGACCCGTATCGGAGGAGATTTTCCTTGCTCAACCTTATCATTGAGGCTGGAAATGTAATTAGTTATGTTCCAATTGGTATATGCTTTTCTTTCATCTATGGAAGCTTCACTTTTTTCCATGATTTTAGCCATAGCTACCATTCCCTTTATCAATAAACTATGACTGAAATCTGAACCAACACTATGTGAACTGACAGGTTGTTTAATTTTACTTTGATATGCATTATTGAAAATGACAAAATAAGCCCAAGCGGAACCTTCATAGGAGAATGGAAGAACTAAATATGGCATTCCTTTTTCTACTGTATGTGGTATGAGTCCACACACCCAACAGTCAGTTGTATTGATCACTAACTGATGTTGATGTAACAACTGGACGAAGGAATTGTTAAAGTATTCAGTTCTTCTGATGAGTTCATGCTGGGGAAGAGTGTGAAATAGGTGCGGAGAGATAGTAGAAGAAGATGTAGAGGTAGGAGAAGAGACAACTTTTTGCTGCAGAGTAATAATGATCCAGTTTACAGATGCCAAAAGAATACACGACAAATATAATGACGCATAGAGCAATACTACAACGACTATATATTTCTTTACAATTATTCTTTACATTTTTACTTTCTCTTTTATCTAATGTAGCCTCCATCTTTCTAAGTGGATGCTCACGGCAATCTTCCTCAATCACTGTAGTCACGATTATCTACCGTCCTATGACACTGTGAGGTCCTGCAGGCCTATTGCCACTTACTCAGGTCGTAACTAAGACTCCTACCGTGACCCTGCAACCGGGATAGAGTACTACATAGGAGAGAAAGTTACAAGTTCTTTGGTCTTGGTCTCAAATTATAGCGTTCCTGTCCAGAGGCAGTCTGGTTTTGAAACAATGTTCCTGGATTTGTCGTGTTCAAGCGACGATGCGATGGTATTGCTTCTTGAAGGATGTCGTCGTCCTCTTTCTCAGAAAGTGTTCCAATTAGACGCGCATCACTGAATGGTACAAATTGCGGAACTTTCTCACTTTCAGAGTCACTGATGCCTTTACGGACCCACTGATCGAAAGGCAAGGGCAAAGGCACTTTCTTGCAGTGCACGGCATGCACCCAGTTTTTCTTTCCTTCGACTTTAACTGCTGTTCTTGTGGTCAAAAGAACCAGGCGTGGCTCTCTCCATCTGGGCTCCAAATTTCTCTGTCGTTGGAAATTTTTCGTGCAGACCCAGTCACCTGGTCGGATGGAATGACCTGGGTCTGTGGAAGCCTCTGGTAGAGCACTCTGAACCTGTTGATGAAGAACACGCAATTTAGTTGTAAGGTCATGCAAGTAGTCAATCAACATCGGGTATGGCAAATCTGAGTATTTCTTAGGGCGAGGAACTCCCCATACATTAGCTGGGCGACCAAATATCACTTCGTAAGGGCTAAGCCCCAAACGAGAACAGAGGGACTTTCACAATAACCTTGAGGTGCGCGTTTAAACCGGAAGCTTCGGCCTCCGAGGGAAAAACCAAAAATATCTCTACTCTCTTCGGCGATGGGAATACTAAAGAAAGCATTCTTTAGATCAATAACTGAAAACCAAGTCGCTGTAGAAGGTATCATCGTCAACAGAGCAGTGATATCTGGGACTACAGGAAACTGCGGTACGACAATCTTGTTTACCTCCCGAAGATCAATTACAAAACGATAAACAGGAGGCTGAGAAGGATCAGTGCGTTTAAGAACCGGAAGAACAGGACTGTTACATGTATTTCCTCTCGTTTCCTCAACCACACCCTTCTGAATCAAATCATGGACAATTTCCAGAAGTGCTTTCTCACCTTCAGTAGAGATTCTGTATTGCGGAATACGTGGCATTTCAGCATTGGGCTTAAGAGTAACAACATAAGGTGGGATCTCAAGACAACCAACGTCATTCGGACCCGTAGCCCAAAGCGTTTCGGGAAGAGAAAGCAATTCAGGTGGGAATTGATCTTTTGATAAGTACATTGGACTAGTCATTTTCTGTCCTAGAGTGAGGTATACACCAGAAGGTGAACAATATATCGTAGCATGCATTCTTTTTAATAGATCTAAACCCAACAGATTTTCACCACAACCATTCGTCAGAAGAAGCGGAGCTTCTAAATCATAAGGGCCTATTGAAACAGGCAAAGGGCAAGAAACTGGATTGCGAACAGGGGCGCCAGAAAATCCTACAGATACATTCGTTAAGCCAGACAAAGGTGCGCCAGGGAGTTTAGAATGAATGATAGAGCTTCTCATGGCACCAGTATCTAAAAGAAATGGCTCTGAAACACCCATTGTAGTGACATTAACATAAGGTCCATTCTGATCCACTGGAATTGACGTAACCCCCTTACTTTGTCCATGGCTGTCCTATTCAAAATGAAGACTTTCATTCCCTCCTTCAATATACTGATCCTCACTGTAATACTGTGTAGACCTAACATTTTGCTGGTCAAAGTAATTTCCGGAATTTGGAGGAACAAAAGAAAGCTGCTCTTGGGTTAACACACCTCGACCTCTACCTCTATTTGCTGACTGAAGACCACCACGACCTCGTGAAGCAGATGTTGCTCCATTACGCTGCAACAATGCCGGACAACTGTTCTTAAAATGACCTTCCTCCCTACAATAAGCACATTGATTGGGACCTAGCAAAGGTCTTGGAATGAATGGTTCAGGCTTTTGATACAACCTCTGAAACTGCGGAGGCTGTTGAAACTGAGGCTGAACATAACGAGGAGGATAAGCCTGTTGCAAGAGAACTTTAGTTTTTAATTCTTTCGTCTTTTTCTCTTGTTTTTCCCTTTCTTCTTTGTCTCTATTTTCATAATATTGTGCAGTAGCCAATATCTGGGCGGAAGAAGAAACTGCCCATGAACTCTCGGAGTCTTTTAGCTTGTGTGATAGTTCAGGAAGCAAGTTATATACGAACGTATCCACAAATAATCGCTGTCCCCCTTCTGTAGCCATATCTTGACCACTGTGATCAATGAATGTCTCCTCGAATCGGGTAAAGAAATCGGAAACACTTTCATCTTTCTTTTGTTTACATACTGCTAGCTTATCCCAATTAACTCTCAAAGCAGGCATCATTGTTTTCATTAATGTAATAATCCTACCAGGGAGTTCTGAGATCAAAGCGTCGGGCTTTGCACCACCTACTTGACCTCTATCTGCGGCAATAATAGCGTTCCAATCGCCGCCTAATTCTTGAGCGTGATCCTCTCTACGAATTTTAGCCCATATTGTCTGTGGAACTACATTTCCCATCAACATGTCAATAACTGCTAGATTCATAGTACATGCATCAACTGTTTGCGACAACTCTTTATAGTAACCAGCAGGATTTTTGCGTGAATCTGGTAGTGACTGTTTAAGTGCTAAAACTTCAGACCTTTTCCAGGGGACATGTATCCATATGCGCTGAAAATGCGCAGGAATAGCTGGATTAGCACCTGCTGCTGCAACTTCTTCCTTCCATATTGGAGAAACCTCTCTCATGGGATAGTTTTTCAGTGCTGTCCTAACTGAAGGATCAGAATCAGGAAAAGTCCGTGAGAACAATAGGGATCTGAAAGAAATAAGTGTTCTGACAGCGTTTTCAACCTTAGGACCCACAATAAGTCCTTTGTCAAAGTCAGCCTGAACATCTAACAGATCCTGTGGGACCGAACCCAAATTCATATCCTCCCATTCTTTAGCGAGAGTATCGCACATAACTTTAAAAACATATCTCTGCGTAGGTGCATTCCATTGCAGAAAGGTGGACATAATATCAGACGTACTATATTGGGGACCCTTCTTGATCCATCTACAAGCAAGTGAGTCCAATTTTTCTCGCTCTTCGGAGTCTGGGAATTGACTACGAGACTGTCTTCGAGAAAAAGCTGGAGACACGTTTAAAGCTTCAAAGAAAGGTGATAAGAGACCAGAGACAGTATCTGCAAATCGCTTAAGCATAGATGGAGAATTTGACATAAGGATAGGGGACAAGGTATTAGGTGAATTAACTAAAGGAGCATTAGGAATTGCCAAAGGAGCAGAAGGCAAAGGAGTTAAAGGCAAAGCTGGCATAGGCAATACTTGAGGAGGCAAATGTGGAAAAGCTGGAGCAGGCGGAAGCACAACTGGCGGCTGAACAGGCTGTAACATCGGGGGTGCATTAGCACCTTGTACATAGGGCGGAGGCAATTTCAATAAGTGGGACATTAAGGAATCTTCCTCAAAATCTTTTCTCTTATCAAGGGAAGAGATAGGCAACGTTGGATAGCATTTATCTATTGCCATTCGATGCTGTCTGTCTGAAATTTCCATTGCATTATCTATTTCATCATCTTTGAATTGCTGAGCAGCCTGTATAATCGTCATTCCCTGTGTTTTCCTATCTCGTTTCGCTTGTTTAATTTCTCTCTGTTTGGCTTCCTTACGCCAAAGGCGAAAAGAGTCAAACATTGCCGGCCGGGCTTTTCTTTTAAATAACGTTGCTTCTAAATTATCTAGCACATCAGTTTCGAAACTACCATTTTCTGGCCATTTTAAAACACCATCTTTCTTTGTATATCGGGTCCATGTCTTATTAAAGGCAATAGGACCAACACCATGTTTAGAATAGAGCTCATATGTGGGAGTTCCAACCGAAGGAATCGGACAGGAGTCCTCAAGCTGGGAGTCCCTATTACAACCAAAGCAACAAAGTTTTCCAAACTTAGTCAGACCAGACATCTCACGATTTTTACTGGCTGTTCACAAACATCAAGGGGGTAAAACTTTCAGTTTACACAGCACAAATGCACTTACCCCTCGGCTTTGGCCACTGCAATGGCCAAATCTAAGGACCTAAGGACAAAACAAAGACCAAAATTTGTGGGCGCGACCCACCAAATACTTAACTAAGGATGTCTTCTTACAGCAACAGAGGCCCGTCTATCGTCTCGCTTTACCATACATCATCAAAGAAAGGGCCAAGGCAGGGCGGCAGTCAGGGCAGCAGTCGTCAGTAGCCGTCAGGAAGGAGTAACCGCGCTGAAAAAGACCTTCGGACCACTTCGACATACAGGGGTCGCTTGACGTGGCTCGCGATTCCTCCAGAATTTTCTTGCGGGGTTCCTCACGACCTTCAGGCAGAACCGGTACCGCTGAAGCCGCCCCACGTTGGGCGCCAGTTGAAGAACCAGAACCTTATGGGCCTGGCGGCGCAGGGTACGCCTGAAATCTCCTTGGATTCACCTGCCTCAACTAACAGAGACACGGGACACTCTGTCAGGCGTAAAAGATCAGATTTTATTAGCTGCAGCTAGTACAGTTGTCCAAGAAGTACACAAGGTATGTTCTCAGGAGACTGCCACTTTACTTTGTGGCGCACAATCTTATATACCGTATAAAAACCATTTATTAACTACATACACTCCTAGAACACATAGAAAGGAGCCAGTAAGAATAATGTAAAGATAGAACAGAGCCAATAGAAATGTCAGAAAACAAGACAGCACCAATAGAAGGAATTGGAAAACAAAGTATCAAGTGACTTAAGGTTGCCTCCCCTCCAGCTGTGTTTGTCACCCCTCCCTTGAACTAATTCATTAACCGATCCACAACGAAGTTGCATGTGGTGTGATAAGTTTGTGTGCGTTTGGAGGACAGTTGTGAAATGAGAGAATACTAGCAAAGGACAGCGAAGGCCAGACGATAAGATAAGATCGGCGGAGAATAGTGTGAGCCTACAGATAGTTGAAACAAGGATTAGAAAACCAGACAGGGATTAGTGTACTCGGTCAGACCTTAATACCAGCCTTGTAAAGATAGAGGCAGAAGGCTGTTTTGAACACCATGTTGCAGAATAAGCAGAAAAGGCAGAATGGACTTCGTTCGCTGTGCTGCCTGAGTGAAGGCAACATAAAATGGCGGCGGGCCACAAAATGGCGGGTCGATACGATCGTATTAAAAATCGAATTTCCTCAAGTCCTCAGAAGTAATTAGGTAATGCTGACATGGCCTTCCAGTATGATCAAGATGTCACTTCATACCCCTGCCACAATTTATTTAATTAACCTCAATGTCAGTGATTGCTGGCGTTTGAAAGGCCCGAATCTTTCTTAGTTGGAAGAAGCCGATATTGGACCAGGTAACTATGGTATCCATCCATTTCTAGTCCCTTCTATTTAATCACTGATTTTTTAAGTTCTAGGGCAGCTTGGACCCAAAGACCTTTAGGCCTTACACATTATTCTGTTCTTCATTCTTCTTTTGGAACCAAGTGTGTCTCCATTTCATAGCTGATTGCATTCACTTTTCTTGTGACAGGGTCGTCTTTGAATATACCAATGATGCTTGATAGCCATCCACTGATGTGGTTGTCTACATTGTTCTGATTGACTTGTGCACCAGCAGTTATTGCAATAGTTGAGCCTTATTCCTGGTGGATGCAGATATGTGTATCAATAGCATATATATGGGAGTTGACATTGGTGATCTGAACTAGCTGTATTAAAGATTACATTTGTCATGCTCTGCTAGAGAGATCCTGTCACAATGGCAGAGACCTATCTCAGGAGGTGAGGAGCAGCCATGCAGGGCCAACGACGGACACGTTGGAAGCAGAAAGGCAGGCATCATAAACGTGACAGTCCTTTGTGCATGGGCTAGTGACACACAACTGTATTCTTTCGTGGACAAGAGCATCACGCGCCGTGGACTCGCTGCCGCAGCTCTGCCACTACTATTAGAGTTACACTGGAGTGTACTTCTGCCACCTGCCGTACTACAGTCCCTGGCTGTTGCCCGTTTGTCTTACTGCAACTGCAAGAACGATCCTAAATCTGAAGCTTGCTGTTCCTTGTCCTTGTCCTTTCACTTGATTATTGTTTTTGGACACGTACCAACGAACTTGTGAACTTTTACTGTAGCTCCTTTCTTGGAAAGAGGACCTGATCTGCTTTTTTCCTGTTTTTTTGCTGATGTCCAGGCCATTTCATATTTTGGGACACATATGTAAGGGACAAAGTATTTTTTTTTTTTTTAAATAAAGATAAATAATGAAACCCCATTCATATTAAACCAAAGTTTGCTAATGTCCAGATAAACCCAGTTCATGACTCGGGTATACGTTATCTTCAATCAGAAACATATCGCCCAGTGCTGCGATATTAATACTCAAAAACGGAAATTATGATTTTTCCAATTTAATCATTATTTCCAACACCTGGCATCCAAGGCAGTAGGGATGGATGAATCCAGTGCTGCAGCCCTCTACCAGGGTCTCCGAGAATATCTTAAATGAAAACCTATTTCAGGCAGCACGATAGATTCCTATCAAAGAGAACACTGGCAAGGAAGGAAACATGTAATCAATGGAACAGCTTTCACTTTGGGAGCAGTACGCTTTGACTTAAAGGACACATCTACGATATTCACTTCGCTTTAAATAGACACACCAGCCTTTTCTATTGTTCCCAGTACTACATTGTTCGAGAAACATAACCCTCGCAGACTGGAAAACGCAAGAGATCCCCTTTAACTCGCCGTAGTATGATGCCCATTGCTTTCCGAAGACAGCCACTTACAAAACTCAGCTGCAGCTGATTTCCACCGAGATTACTTAGCAAGTACAGAAGTGTAAGGAGGTTGTTTCTTCACCAAACCATTAATTTACAGATATGTTTAACAAGAAATGAGCCTACACTTTTCCACTCCATCAAAAGGATGATTGCTTAATTGATCTAATGCCTGGAGAGCCTATTCCTTAAGAGAAGAGCTTTCCATTGATGGTGAAAGAAGACTACATTTTATGACAATATCTGCAGGAAGATGTAGACAAAGGCTTCATTCAACACTCCACCTCTACAGCAGAGGGGCAACCTTCACTGTGGAAAAGGCCACTCATGCATAAACTATCAAGAACTAAATAAATTAATATTAGAAATTAATGTAAGAAAACAATATACTCTACCCCCTTCTGGATCAAGTCAAATCTGCCAAAGTGTTCCCCAAGTTAGTCTGGATATGTGAAGGAGATTAATGGAAGACAGCATTTAATATCAGGTATGAGCATTTCGAATAACTGCGAATGCCTTTCAGCCTCTGCAATGCGCCTGCAGCCTTCTAGCACTTCATCAACAACATATTGAAGGACATTTAGATCTAGTCATCTTGTTTAGAAGACAGCAGTGCCAGGTTGGGCAAGTGTTATCAAGATTAAGGAAGCATTTTGTGTGGATCCCAAACTGAAACAGTGACCTCTGAACATGCAATAGGAATTGAATCTGCTTAGGGTAAATCAGAATTGTAATGACCCTCATTGAAAAACATCCATGAAGTTTTAAAGGCAATTCATACACAACGTTTCAACTATTTTTCAAACAATAGTTTACTTAACCTGGAAGATGGTAAATTCCAAGTGGGTGTAGAAAAGAAATACATATTTAGTATACTCAAGATAGTCTTTGTCTCTGCTCTGGGTTTGAGACATCCTAATGACTTACTGACATTTGCACTAGAGACAGAAATCTCCTTGTTTGCCATCAGAGCTTTATTATCACAAAGGGGTCCAGAAACCAATAAACGTAATCCAGTAGCACTCTGCTCACGAACCTTAATGACAGAGAGTTGCTGGTGATCAAAGAGACCTTTCCTCCTCCCTCTGTTAACCTAATTTCTTGTCGTCTTACCTGCAGGGGCCTTAGCCGGATTCCTAGTCAGTTTTGGGCTCACCATTGCATAATCTGCTGCTGGAACCACTGGTCAGCTCGTCCCAACATTTATATCATGAAGGCACAGTTGTCCTGTCCCATGAAACAGGCTAAGTCTCAGAGAGCGATCTTCAGTCATGGTTTTCTTTCTTACCCCTTATCCCTGTTTCTCCCACAATTGCTGTGTCTGGTGATACTTATCGCTCTGTTCCGTCAGTACAGCTCCCAAGGAAGAGCAGGGGCTTTCTGCGGGTTCCCAACTCCGAATCCTCACATTAGCAAACTATTATTGAAGTCGAGGTACTTGTTTGTTCTCATTTTGTTTTAGAAATTTAATTACAAACCTCTACATGCATTGAGAATCTGGTTTATGATTATAGCCAGTGTTTGTCTCACATTAGGAGTTTGAATGAGCGTTAGTTTTCCAAAAGACAGAGTTATTCTTCCTTTCACCTAGTCAGGTGACATTTGAGTGCCATATCAAGTTGTGTAATAACAGTTAAGACAGCACCCAACTAACAACCTTACTTACCTCCAGATTGCTGCCTGTATGTTGTGGTGCTTACCAATGTACCACCTTTGCCATCCTCAGTAGAGGAGTCTACTTTCCAGCTTAAAAATAAGGTCTGCCACTGGCTAACCCAGAACTCGGATTTTTATTTAAGACAATTCAGTGACATTCTATTTATCAGGACAGTTGGGTGGATTGACCCCCTGTCTAAAGAGCTAAAAGGGGACTGCATAGTTGTAAATTGTCGCTATCCTGGGCTAGCCTGACATTTGGTTTCTTCCTGTGCTCAGCTGTGTAATGATAATAAAGTGACCCCTTTGGGATTTTTTACAGGCATCTGCAACCTAGGGGAGAGTCAGGGGAGTTGCCTTTCCTAACCCTACTGAACCCCGAAGCTGGGAGACCTTAGTCCCTAGAGCGTAGGAATAGGCCCTGAATTGTGGTTAGCAATACGTTTTTTGCTCTACCAGGCTTGGAGGATAACGACGGACTCAAATATTAGCAGTACCCCTGCAGAAGGCGGGTCTTCTGCTTTTGGAAGTTCGTTTTTTGTTAATCTGGCATCCACGAGCATCTCTTTAACACCAGATGGGGCTAATCCTCTGTATCCAAGTGGCCACAAACATAACAACTCTTTAATAGGGGCCGCCTCTCCTAATGTAATAATTACTGCTGCTCCTACCTTCCGCCTGGTGTCCTGCAACAATGCAGGATATCAATCCAAACTCACGAATGAGGGCTGGTTTAGTTTAATCTCGAGTTTTGATGTAGTCATGTTACAGGAAATGTGGATGCCAGGGGACGTAATTTGGGATGGTCTAGTTAGTTTTTCTGTCCTTGCTACTAGAGGGAGAGCCAAGGGAGGTTTGGTGACCCTTATAATAATAGCTAAGATTGCTAAGGTTACAAGTGGTTTGTAAACACCCGGGAACCCTGATTGTGTGGGTAGTCCTTTTTGATAAACTGAACTTTTTTGTAGTTCATTTTTATCACGCGATCTGCGAATAAGGGTGTCAGATTAATGTATTATTTCTTGCGATAAATACCCTTAAGAGTATGTTTAATGATTTCTAAGCTATAGTAGGTGGGAATTTTAACACTAAATTAGGTGCCCGCTTAACTTTAGTAGATCCCTTTATATTGAAGGGTAACTGCTCTATTACTCTATTGATGATATGGGTGACTGCAGGGGGAGACTGTTTGAAGGTGTCATCAGCATGGGATCATTCAACGTAACTGAAAAGGTTGGTGACATACTTACACAGAAGCCCACGTTTGTAGGCTGGGGGCATGGGACAGTGATCGATTATATCTCTATCACTAAAGATCTGGGACAGCTTGTCACGTCTGGGGGTATAATGAAGAACGAGCACAGTGACCGTAACCACCTATGGATAGCCATGGACATCCCGGATTACATTCATCCAAATACGTTTACTGGGTCAAACTGCCTAGTTATAAAGATAATGGGCTTAAGGCTAGCTGGCATAGTTTACAGATTCCCTCTCTCTTGTCCTCTTTGAGAAAGTCCAATCATAGCCCAATATTGGATATATTATTGGCTGACAGTATTTTGGCGCCCAACATTTTATTCACATTTGAGAATCTTCATAGCTCAGTAAGGGACTTGATTTACTGCTCTGGGAAGCTTGTAAAGAACTCACACCCAGGGTGGTTTGATAGCACCTGCAGGGCCATGAATGAGCAATAGCACGTGGCATTTTTGCAGGAGCCAAGAGACAAGCTGCTAGTGGCTTCTGCCAGGCGAGATTACACACACGTTATTAATAAATAGAAGCAGGAGATTAAGCAGGAGACCTGGGAGAATTTGATACGTGTTTGCAGATATAAGAATGCTTTGGATGTCTGGAAAATTGTGAATAAAGGGAATCCTTGTGTAGTACCTTCTGAGGGTCTAGGATCTAATATCCCTCCGGATCGTTGGTACGATCACTTTAGCAGCATTTACTCTTATGAAAACAATGAAGGGGAGGTTGGGAGTGAATGTGTCCCCAGTTTGCCATTGGATATTAGGTTTCTTTTAAATGAGGTGGAGGAGGTGATTGCGGAGAGTCCTTCGAAGAAAGCCTCAGGTCCTGATGGGGTACCGATGAATTTGTATAAAGAGAATATCAACTTAAGGGCCCCTATCATTACCAACGTTCTTAATGCTGCAGTCCTTGAGGAAATACCTGCTTCTTGGCAATCGGCCTATATTGGCAAAGTTTTAAAAAAAGGCAACAAAAACAATCCTAGACGCTCCAGACCGATATCTTTACTGGACTCGGTTGTTAAGATTCTAGGCCGAGTTATACTCTATAGAATTAGAAGATGGGCACAAGATAATGATATATTTAGTTTCACACAATATGGGTTTCGGGATGGCCTAGCAACCCAGGGGCAATGTTTACATTTAAACCTAATCACTGGGAAATAAACAATTTCTAAACGTGGAACTATATACTTGCAATTTATGGATGTCAGTAGTGCCTTTGATCAGGTGAATCTCTAATCTATAGCAAATATTGGCGGGATTGGGTTTGCCTCACTCGATCATTCCTACATGACAAGGTTAATGCGTCATTAAGATATGGAGTAGATGGTGAAAGCACAGACTCCTTTTATCTTTAAAGGGGTGTGAGACAAGGATGTATTGGCCCCAATTGTGGTTCTTTTATATATTAATAGTTTGCATTCTTTTTTGGTACACCAGGGCACTAACTCTCTGAGAGTCAAGGGAAAGCACGTTTCGTGTCTTTTAAATGCCAATGACATGGTCCTTCTTTCTCGGACACCAAACGGTTTAAGGTGCCTTACTAATGCCTTTGTGACATTTATAGACAATCAAGACTTGGCTGTCAATATTTCAAAAACACATTAGATGGTGTGTGGCATGCCAGTATGGAATGTTGGGCCAATGTTGATAAAGGGACAATTGATTACTAAGGTTAAGGAGTACCCATATCGGAGGGTAACCTTTGATTCTAGGGGAAGTTGGTTACCCTGTATTTCTAAGAGGTGCTCGGTGGGGCTGTTTTTGAGCCGGCCACTAGCGTGAGAAACAAACCAATATAGCCCTTGCCGGAGGTGTTTAAGCTTAAATGTCTCCCTATTTTAGACTTTGGGGCATCCATATGGGGTTTTAGATATTGTCATAATAGGCAGCAAGAGGAAAATAGGTACTGCAGATGAATGTATGATGGAACAATGCATGAGCCAACCACGCATGCCTGAACGCTGCGGTCGAAACAACGACCGCGACGTTTCCACGAATGCCTTTACCGCGCATGCCTTAATAACAATATTTCGTTGTAAAGGCATACCTAGTAAAGGCATGTGTGGAACGGCATGCGTGGTTTTCGCATGCTATCTCCCCCACCCGCCCTAAAAATACATCAACCCGGAACCCTAAAACCTACATAAAAACCCCACCCGCCCTAAAAACAACTGACCTCACCCCCAAAAATAGAACTACCCCACCCCTAAAAACAAAATTACCCCGACCCCACCCCCAAAAAACAATGACCCCCCCCACTCCTAAAAACTGAACTACAGCGATCCCCACCCCAAAAACAAAACTACCCCGACCGCCCACCCCCAAAAACACTAACTACCCCAACCCCGAACCCCCAAAAACAAAACTACCCCAATCCCCCAACACCTGCCCCAAAATTCTAACTACGCTGATCCACCACCCAAAAACCAAACTACCGGACCCCCCCACCCCCAAAACACCAAAGTAGCCTGACCTCCCCACCCCAAAAATCAATGACCCCACCACCCCCAAAAACTAAATTACTGTGATCCCCCACCCCAAAAACCAAACTATCTCAACACCCTACTCCAAAAAAAAAAAACTATCCCGACCCCAAAAACCAATGACCCCACCACCCCCAAAAACCAAGTTACCCCAATCCCTCACCCCCAAACCAAACTACCCTGATCCCCACCTCCAAAAAACAAACTACCCCAATCCCCACACTCAAAAACCAAACTACCCCGACGCACCACCACCAAAAAACAAACTACCCCAACCCACCCACCCCCAAAAACCCTAACTACCCGACCCCTCACCCACAAAAATAAAACTACCCTGATCCCCCCACTGCCAAAAACCAAACTACCACGACCCCCCAAAAACTAAACTACACCGATCCCCCCACACCCCACACCCAAAAACCAACGACCCCCACACCCAAAAACCAAACCACCCCAACCCCCACCCCGAAAATCCGAACTACCCTGATCCCCCATCCCCAAAAACAAAAGTACCCCGACCCCGCCCCCAAAAACAAAAGTACCCGACCCCCCACCTTCACCCCTAAAAACAGAACTGTCCTGATCCCGTACCCCTAAAAACCAGAACTACCCCGATCCCCCACCCTCGCCCCTAAAAAAACAAACTACCCGACCTCCCCCATCCGATGCCCTTAATCAGCCCTGCACCCCTAAAAACTATCGCCAAATCTTGCCCTAGCCCCACTTACCTGACAGCGTCCTCTCCTGATGCTGACTCCCTTTTTCTCTGCGTTAACGACGCATGTACGTTGTTCAGCATATGGTTCTGCTTGCGTTAACAACGACGTCGTGGGTCCGGAGTCGTTCTTCCAGATGTTCTCTACTGCAGATGCCTGCTTGGAGATGGAACAGGTAGCCCCCAGTTTTTCCTACACAAAGACCTTAGTTTAGGCATCGTGGATGATCAGGTTAAGTCTGCATCTATGTTACTGTTGCTGTCTGTTTGGGGGAGTACTCACATAAATTGCAACAGGGTGGTGATTTCGGACGGCCTGTTGTGTGATTTGGGCCACAAAATCCCATGGCTAAGTTACATCAAGGCCACTGGAAGCCGGCTAGGCAGGCCAGAGTTGTTTACATTCTCTAATTTGCTTCACAAGTGGGAGTCAGCTTGGGTTACGGAAGAATTTTTGAGATTAGCATCTGCAGATAGAGAGATATTGGAACTTAGAAAGCCCTAAGTAAGATCTTATATAATGCATAAGACTTTCCAGGGTATTGAACCCTACCTCTACCAGGTTGACAATGTTTGGGATAGAACACTTCTGCCTAGGTTTGGGATGGGCTCTATTAGGCGTAATCTTTGTTTTCCCATGGGACAGTTGGACCCAAGCAGAATTTGGGAATTTCCCTGTGATAACTCCTCTTTACAAGCTTTGATGCATTTTATTCTCTTTTGTAACTATTATGCAACCTTCAGAAGCAGGTTCTTGTTACCTCTGCTTAAAACTCTTATGTTCCAGCAATGGCAATCTGCTTTTCACTACCTGTGTATGATCTCTAAGCCCGCCATGGGGTCTGCCATAGGGGCCTTTTTAAAAAATGCTTTGCGATGGCGTGAAAATGTAGAATTTTAACGTATTCATCTTGTTTTATCAAATATATTCTGGGTTTGGGGATACTACCCAAAAGCCTGTGTGATGGGAAAGCCATTTAGTTTATGGTGCATTTAATTCTGTTTCGTAAAGACATCAGAACGCGCTTATTGCAACTATTACTTCTATTGATGTGTCTTACTTATTTCCAGGATTTTTATATATATATATTTAAATAAATGTGAGGGCACTGGTATATGCTATGCAGTTTCAATTTTTTCATTTGCACTGTAAATAAAGATTAATGCACGAAATGGAATTCTGGAACCAGTTTTAATGTGCCTCTGGAAAGATGATAATTTAAGGAGGAGAGATACGCTAATGATAACTCACAAAATGTTGACACAAATTTTTATTTTTGTGATAATTTGCACATCTAATATCTTTAATTTGTTATGATAAGAATGTTTTTAACATTGGTATTTTGTATCTATTTTTACCATATTTATTTGTGAAATAGTGAAGACTTGAATTCTGTGTGACACAATGAACTGTATTATAATGTTACACACTTTTGTGGATTTATATAAATCCGAATAAAGATTTATGATGATGATTATCTTACTTGTTTAACAAACATTCATTTTGTTCATTTCAGTCATTTCAAGAGTGATTGTGTGTAATACCAGCAAAGCATTTCCGAATAGTGATGGGTCCAATTTATTTTTCCTTTAATCTGATCCAAGTTCCCTTCCCCCACTAGTGTGCCCATGCTTCTCAGTGATTCAGGTAATGATGGTATCAACAGACAGTGTTGGGTGGGATGAATTAGCTGCTTTGAATCAGTTTTGTCTCTCTAAAATAATATATGATGATTTTGGCAGAGTGTAAGCATTGAACAATTCGAACAAGAAGGTGCAGAACTGCATGAAGTAAGTGTACCAGGCAGGATCTTAAATTGCAGGACTCAGCTGAACCGATTTGAATGTGTTAGCTTTTGAGGAATTAATGGATACATTCTAGAGAGATTCCTGACCCCAGCCACCCTTGCAACCTTTTGCCCAGGGCGTCATTACTGAGATATAGGCTGTGAAGACACCAAATAATATAAAACATGCGTGGTTCCCCCCGATTTGCGTGTTCTGTGCTTTCAGGGATAAAAACATTTTGAAAAAAGTATGCTTTTCATTACTGTTAACATTTAACTTATTCTAAAATTCCAAATCAAAAATTATATATGTTTATGTATTTTTTAAACGTATTCATGATGCTGCTTACTTACTCCATATTTAATACTGTGAACTTCGTTCAGTCGCTGAGACACAAAATTACATTAGAGGAAGAAATCTAGCGCAGAGTTTTAATGTACTACTGCAATCAAATGTGCAAAATAAAACAAATTACATTTTCTTTTACATTTCACCAACAGGAAGTTGCAATATTTTACTTTGTATATTTGCTGCTGCAACGGAGTAATTCTGCCATGCTCTTACACTGCTACCTGTTTCAGGGTAAATGCTTACAAAATGAGAGAAATAAAATAGCTGTTAGAGTTTCTTCTAAGTCAGCAGTTTTTAACCTTTTGACTTCTATGGACTCCCACTGAATCCGCCCCCCTCCCAAGTAAGTGATTATTGGATGATAGGGACACCCCGCCCAAACAATTTTATGATTCGAATCTCAAAACAATACACAAAAATACAAAAACGTAAACACCATACAAATGCTCAAATATTGAAACATGCTGTTAATTTCACAATCAAATATAGAAAAAGGTATCACATTTTCAATTTGTATTCTTTATTTGTATATACTTAATTAATTTTAATATTATTTATTTTGTAAATAATTGCAGACCCCCAGAGTAGGCCTTCTAGGCCCATACGTCCACACGTTAAGAACCACAAAATGTAAGTGATGTTTTCACCCCTTATGGGGCGCAATTCATTGGAGGCAGATTTCTTTCGCTCATTTTCTGGTAATGAAAACTCTGAGCAATGGAGGAAATCACCTTCTATCATTGAGGAATGGGAAATGTAATGTTTGTTTTCTTCTGTAGCCCTTTCTCTGCAGGAATGTTCTTAACATACCCTTGGGCTGCCAGAATCCCAAACATGTACTTGGCACAAAGCCAACAACACCTTTTTTTAACTTAGGTTAAGAAAAAGCCATGAAATTTGCATGCTAAGAAAGGAATGCTCACTTTTGTTAGATTAGATGTAATTGTTTCCGTAGGTAGGAATGCTGACTCAAGGTTGGGATCTTGCTTGCAATTAGACAGGCCACTTGTTCCTACCATTGATTCTGTTGAAAAGAAAGTACATTATGCCAATTATGAATATTTAGGAAATACACATTGTTATGGAAAGGAATTTTAACTTGTGAAAATTCCATTTCAGTTTTTTAACTGCTGACCTCTAGTATTTAAATCTCTACTGTGGTGAGAGCCTCTTTAATGTAGACTCACCCGCTTTGTTGAGAATGGATTTCAAGTTGAAATCTATAGGTACTGTTTTTAGTATACAGCCAGCTGTGTATGGACAGCTGCAGTAAAGGGTTCTGGGTAGATTGTGAGGGACATGTATAGAGAGTGTGTGAGCACTGTGCATGTTGCAGACGTGGATTAAGGAGAGCATGGATATGTCTGTTGTGCTTTACTGCATGAGGAAACGATACAGATTGGATCGTTTGTGTGTGGATGAACTCAAGATAGAAGATGCATTCCAGACAGGGATGTATATTGCAGGAACATTACAGCTTTGAAGTGGGCCAGGCTTCTGTGGAATCAAAGAGGGTGGTGATGCCCCCTTGAAGTGTACGTACAGTTCCTGCACTTTTCCTTCTTCATTCTTCTCTAGAAGTGCTACTGTAGACTGTTTTGTATAATAACTAAAAAATAAGGCCCCTCTCTTTTCTGGCTCTTTGTCTCAGATTCCCTGTGTGGGTACTCCCAACTCCACCCCCTTTCTGACCATGTTTGAATGACAAAACACTTTAGACTGACCAGTCTTAGTATAATAAACAAAGTGTCCAGAAGGGCCTGAAACCAGCTTCAGAAAAGGATCTATGGAATGCCCATCTAGGCTGAAAAACTAGGATAAATACTAGGTAGAAATCTATTTCAGAGCGTCAGGATTCTCTTTCATCACTGCCAGGCCCCGTACAGAGAGTAAAGTAAGAAATACTTGAGGTCCAGCGCTAGGATCCCTGATTGCTTGCTTCCATTCCAGGCAGGGACAACCCTGGCAAGCTGTCTGCAAGGTGAGCTTTAGACTGCCTGAAGAAGGAAGAAATGTCTGCTGGAAAGAGGGGAATGTTGGTCTACATCCCCTAGAGAAGGGCTTGACTTGTGGTGTCATTAGCCAAACATATTTTGACTAAGGAGCTGTGTAAGGAACTCGGGGCCATATGTACAAAAGCTTTTTCCCATAGACACAGAATGGGTAAAATCCTTTCGTACATCTGGCCCTTGGATCCTAACCCTGTTAGAGGAACTGCTTCTGTCATGTGGGAAGAGACATAGGGGGTCATTCTGACCCCGGCGGGCGGCAGGAGCCGCCCGCCTGGAGGGAGCCGCCATATGGCCGCTCCGCGGTCGAAAGACCGCGGAGGCCATTCTGGCTTTCCCACTGGGCTGGCGGGCGACCGCCAGAAGGCCGCCCGCCAGCCCAGCGGGAAACCCCTCCCCACGAGGAAGCCGGCTCCGAATGGAGCCGGCGGAGTGGAGAATGTGCAACGGGTGCAGTGGCACCCGTCGCAAATTCCAGTGTCTGCAAAGCAGACACTGGAATTCAAAGTGGGGCGGGCCCCCACGACACCCCTCACCGCCATCCTGTTCCTGGCGGTCGGAACCGCCAGGAACAGGATGGCGGTGAGGGGGGCGGAATCCCCCATGGCGGCGCAGCAAGCTGCGCCGCCATGGGGGATTCCCAGGGCAGCGGAAAACCGGCGGGAGACCGCCGGTTTTCCTGGTCTGACCGCGGCCAAACCGCCGCGGTCAGAATGCCCTGCGGGGCACCGCCAGCCTGTTGGCGGTGCTCCCGCATCCCCGGCCCCGGCGGTCCTTGACCGCCGGGGTCGGAATGACCCCCATAGTCACTATTGAAAAGGGGTCCTGGAAGTGTTCTATGCTGGAGAACACTGTCTAGAAAAGAAAACAATAGCTGTGCAGGATAGAAGGAAGACAGAAAACTAAGTTCGACCAAGACTTGGTGTCAGGAGGCCTCTTGACAATGGTACTTGTGGCTGGAGCCCGTCATCAGGATAAACATTGCAGAGTGAGAGGGGAGCTGCTTGAAACCACTCATCTATGCCTAGATTTTGTGAAAGTCCTGGGAATGTCTTAGTCTTTGTATGTATGGGGTCAAGAAAAATGATAGGCAACCCATGTCAACAAAAGTAAGAGCCAGATCTCTAGTGGCAGGCTCATGATTAATGTTTAAATGCACTGGGTCCACATAAAGATGTTTAGGTCGTTTTAGACAAAGGCCTTAGGCTAATAGTTCTGTGGTAATAAAGCCTTTAGTGCTGGTTTAACAATTATGAATGTATTGTTAAAAACAGTCAGCTTTTCATATTGGTTGTACGTACACTGACAAAGTCTATCGGCCTAACTGTGTTGGTTTTAAAGTGTCATGTTATTGCAATGGGCTTACCTAGGGGTTTATTATTCTGAGATGTTTGATACTAAACATCCCAGGATTCAGAAAAGCTGTCATGTAGCTAGGGAACTCCTAATGACCAGTGTCTAGCACATGCATTTACAATGGCTTCCCTGTTCATTTACTATGTCTCAGAATCGATAGAGACATAGCAGGGGCATATCTGCTCATGCACATATGCCTTCACATGTAATACAATGCACCCTGCCTTAGAGCTATAAGGCCTGCTAGAGGGGTGACTTACATATTGTGTGTGCAGTGCTGAGGGGACATGGCGCACAGGCTTTGTACCATGTTGTGTTTTCAATTTTGGGAGAACCCTGTCAAGCAGCCTGCAATGGCAGTCTGCATAAGGTTGGTGCTGAGTCCCTCAAAGTGGCAAAAGTGTGCTGCAGCTCTGAGGGTCCCTCTTCAGTACCCATGCCCAGGTACCAGGGGTACCATTTAATAGGGCCTTATAGGGGCTGAAGAGCCTGGTCACTTGCGGATCAAGTGACCAGGTGTCTTGTTTTAGGAAAGAACACTGGTACTGGGGACCTGGTTAGCAGGAACCCAGTGCACTTTAGTTGAAGTTGCATCCAAAAACCGGGCAAAAAGTGTGTGGGGTGTGCTATGCAACCAGAACCCAGCTCCTTACATCCACTCCCTCAAAGGAATGCCAACGACTGGAAGGGGAAACAGGGGAGCCTTCTGCATCCCTCCCGACTTCCCACTGGTCTAGACGGTGGTAAATGACCTGTAGAACACATCTGAGGGCATATTCATTTGCGGCAGTAAAAGTGGATGACAAGCCTTCCGAAGGTCTTGTCGTGCCCCAGATGACCAGCCAGGGGAACATAATGAGCCAGCTCCAGACGGAAGGCCCTGTAGGACTGGGGAACCACCAACACATGGGTTGCACCAAGCTCAGGAACCTTAGGCTCACTGTACAGGAGGCCATTCTCCCCAGTAAATCAGATGATCACCAGAGGTGTCACTAGCTGCTTGGACCCTGGCCTGCTAGCGTAGGCCCTCCAGAGATGGGGCATTCCTTCTTTGCACTGCAGACCTCTTCCCTGGTGGGATCTCCTTGCTTCTGCCAATTGGTCAGTTCAGATAGGTTTCTCAGTGTGGCCCTGTCCTTCCATGTAGGTTCTGAGGCTTTACCCTCAGGTTCCGCCTCCTGCCAGACAGTGGGTGTTTTAAGAGTGGGTTTCCACACCCCTCGCCCTTCCTCTTCCTGGCACATACCTTAGCCATTCTTCCAGGCTCCAGGTCCTCCTGATTACCCTTCCAGGCAGCCATGGACCAAGTAGTCAGACACACCGGGCAACTCCATCTCCAGGTGGGAACAGACATTCACCTTTTCCCAGGTGGTGTGCTCCAGGGCATTACCAGGCAGACAATTTCCAGGCTTGGATGGACACACAGTTACCCTCAATGCACCTGACCCCGCCCTGGATAGTGGGCTACTTCAACCTGGTGGACTAAATTAAGGGCTACCTGTTCTGAGGACACCAGATGACATGTGACAGTTGTCATACTGGTTCCTGTGTTCTTCAGTGCCTCCACCCTCTGCCCATGGATGGTGACCCACTGCCTGCATTTCTTAGTATTGCCAGGCATATAGGCTCTCTCTCCATCATCCAGGGATACTAGGTCAATCCCTGCCCTACCCCCCATATTAACTGGGGCAATCTCCTCCCCAAGCACTACACTAGCCAGCCCGAGTGTCTGCCCACCAGATAGGCGCTGTTCCCGCTTGGGGCACTTGGTGTAACCCTTGAAGTGTCCAACCTGTTAGCATTCATAGCACCTAGAGGTGAATCTGAGGACTTATGGTCAGGGAAGTTACTCTTCTTCTGGTCAGAAGGGGACTGGGAATCCTGCCCTGTGGAACTATTTTGGGGACCTTCAGAGAACTCCTTGATTTTTATTTAATCTCTCCCCTATTTCCTCTGATGGAAACCCTGCCCACCCTTGCGGTGATCCCCCGGGATAACTTCTTGTGAACCCTGGCGCTGAGCCAGCGGTCTGCCTCCTTGGCAAGCTCTCTGGGGTCAGTGAGCTTGCTATCGATCATGTATTGACGCAGATCTGCAAAATAAGGAATGAACATGTGCTTTCTTGTCACCAAATTGTGCAACCCCTGGTAATCTTTTACTTCACTGTCCTTCACCCAAGAATCTAGTGCCTTGCAAAAGGAATCTGCACAATTCACCCAAGACTGATGGGGCAGCTTCTGGCTATCACTAAACTTCTGCCTGTGCTTTACTGGGGTGAGGCCATACTTGTTGACAAGAGTGCCCTTCATGTGAAAATACCTCATCCTGTCCCCCTTCTCTAATGCTGGTAGGGTATCCCTCCCTTCGCTAGGTATGTACCTGCAGAAAATGGCTCCCCAATCCTACTCAGGGACCCTATTACTCTCCAAAGCAACCTCACAGGCCTCAAACCACCTGTTGATGTCATCTACCACAGCAAAGTTAGGCACCAGATTCTTTGGGATGTGGACCCTCTTGTCTCTAGAAAATCTTGTGGGTGTGCTGCCACATTTACTGCTGTACTCTGCCTGTCTGCTCTCTAAGTCTCCTTTCATGAGCCAGTTGCTCCAAGGACAATTTCTCCTCAATGGACAGTTTCCTTTCCTTCATCTTCAGTTTGGCCATCTCCAGCCTAAACTCCCTCTCAGTCTTCCTCTATGCCAGCTCAACTGGTACAGGCGTTAGAAAGATACGCTGCTCTCCATTCTGGCAAGGAGTTCCAACTCAGGAGATGTGTCCTCTCCCTAGCCTAAACGCTGCATCTCAGGGCTTGCATCCAGGCCCTGCTCCTTTTTATCATCCTCCTCATTTCCTTTGTCTGTTGCCGTCAGCAACCAGTGAAGCTCCGCCCAGGCCCTGACCTTTCTGAAGCTCCAACTTCTTAGTGCCTTTCTTTGTTGGCAGCCCTCTTTCCTCTCAGAACTGGTTGCGGTCAATCGGAGTTTATTCAGGTTGCCCAGCTCACATTACATTTTTGTAGGTTTAGCCACAGATAGGTGGAACAGAAGTGAATTAGGCAAAATCAAAAGATCCAATCAAGGAGAATTTTAGTGTTACACAAGATCACTGCATGGCACTGCACAAACTCAAGTCCTAATCCCATTGCCGAAAACCATTGTTGGAAATTGGGTTACTGGTTGAGGGTTGTGAAACCCTACTCAAGCAGAAACCACAATCTCTATCAGCGTGAAAGACAAGCCAATACCAAATTAACCTGTGCTAACATGGCACAAAAGCAGTGAGGCCTAATTTAGAGGCAATGTGTAAAGTATGTATGCAGCACTTCAAACAGTAAAAAGTGAAAACGCAATACAAGAAGCTTCCCACACCGGTTTAGAAAAACAGAGTAACATCTAATAAAGTATTTGAGGCCAAAATGACAAAAAACAGTCAGTAGAACGAGAGATGTGCAATTCCCAAGCTTTAAATACAAACTGTAGCTAAAAGGCTGATATCTACAGACCAAACCACTATCAGACTTTATTTGCACATCAATGAAGGAAAACTTCATCCAAAGAACTCTTCTGAAGCCATCAAAAAAGCTTCTCCTGAGGCACTTCAAGTGCTGTAATCTCGGCTTCTATGTGTGATTACTTGGTGTTCTTCAGCAATGAAATCTCTTTATCGTGAGGTCATGTTGCCCATGAGGCTTTTCCTTTGGAAGATCTTAAGGCCCCAATATTTGCTCATCCGAAAACGAGCACATTTTCATAGGACACCAACACAAAGATAAGCAACAATATTAATTAGTTGGCTTTGTCATGGGATCATTAGCGTGCGAAAACCATCCACCTCTGCCAGGCTGCCTTTATGCCTATAGTAACTAAACTAACATTGGGTCGATCCTCAAAAACCATGTCATTGTAATACATTTGTCAAAGAAGGCGGACAGTTCCAGAGGGGGTTAAGGTCACCTCTTTTTTGGTTTCTTCGTGGCCATTAACTTAACACAATTGTGCATTACAAGGGGTGTATGTATAATTTAACTGATGATTCCCCGTCATGGCTCAAAGTTCTTATTACACGACAGGACTTTGAGTTTGATTATATTCATTGCCTTCAAATAATAAAAATGCAGTGTGGCTGCCACTCTGTAGTGCCAACCAGCATGCAGTTCTATGTGAAGGAGAATTTGGACGCTGATGTAAGGATGTTCATTTCTCACCTCAAGATGTGTGCTCTGCAAATTAGCGCAACTGCCTGGGTCCACAACCAACTGGCTTCTTCCATACTGGCTGAGGCCTGCACTCTAATCCCAACCAAGACTGGAATCGTATTTATTTGTGTGTTTGCGGTGGAATTGTACCGCAAAACAAAACTGAAACCAATGTTTGTGTTATGCCACCTACTGTCAGCCAGACTCATTACACACCCCAGACTCGGTTAATGTGTACTATCGACTACAGTTTTTTTAGAAAACTTTTTTAATTTGTGTTGTGTACTGCAAGATGTAATGAGGCATGGTCAGAGAAATGCCACCTGTAAACCTGAGCTGTTCTTCTTCATTGACCAAAGACTAGTTTGTGCCTTGGTCCCCTTGGCTCCTTGAAGATGACTTATGGAACTGACTGGCTCCTCCAACAAAAAAATGTAATCAACTGCCACAAGGTACGTCATCGCACAGAGAGACAACATATGTTGTCAAGGGCCAGGCCTCCCACTTGTACGGGCTTATGGCCTCTGAGTATGAGAGGATGCTGTATTTAAACATGCAGGTGTGTACGGTGACTCAGGTGTCACCAACATAGCTCCAAAGCAGAGGGGTGCAACAATACCTGTAACTTGAAGACCGGGCAAACGTGATAACAACTAGTATATAAAGTGCATAACACCTGTTTAAAACATGCAAATAACGTGCTATTATTATCTAAGTGGTAGGAATAATGAAAGACTTTAGTGGCTAGTTAGGACTCGAAGTCCTCACCTATATGTCAAACAAACATGTTACCAGTCAACCCCTAAGTCGTTGAGACAGTTTACCGTTTCACACGAGCGCCCAGGTCCATAAACGAGCACACTTTGATATTGTTTTGAGTACTTGACGAGCAACGTTTTGACAAATTCTATCTTCTTGGAATATTATCCGTTGAATTATTTTTTAAGAGTGCATCGATCTGTACAGGGAATAGTACAACGCCGCAAAATCCTACAACTGGGAGCCTCCTGCTATTGGCGCCTGAGCGTTTTTCTATAGGCAGAAACAGAAAGAAAGCCCTTTTCACTCAGAGTTATATCCTTGTACGTCATTTTTCCACTCCGTCGCTTCCTTATCCCTGTTGGGAATTTATATCAAAGACGTTAACAACCGTCAGTTGTGCTGCAATCCCGCTGAGAGTCTGAGACGAGCGCAGAAACGGCGGGTAGAGAGGAATGCTGATGAGGTGTCACAGGCGACACGAGGGCTCAGGCTCAGATATCCCACAGACACGTACGTGCACGCGCACAAGACCTGCCAAGAGCGCACACGAACACAGACGCACACGTGTCACGCAGGCACAAGTGTTTGCGTCTGGCCCCCTCAACTCGCCCCCAACTACTTACCTGGCATAACAGCAGGGAAGGAATCAACATAGCTACCAAGTTCCCAGTCGAGTGACCGACGAGCTGCTCCAGTTCAGGTTTTTTCCTTTGTAACCTGGGAATTGTAGTCCTGTTTTTATAATACAATAAAGCTACAAGAACCAGCATATAAAGTCAAAACCTGGACAGATGTAGCTCATTACCTATGGACTTGTGAAGGGTTCAAACCTGCCAACTCACAGGATGCCACTGTGTGACACACCAGATCCACACCCTTGTGGAGAAGTGTGGCACAATGGTTAGAGCAGCAGACCTTGATGCAGAGATCTGGCCTGGGACCAGGGTTCAACTCCCACCTTGGCTCAATTCCCGTGACCAGATAATTCTCCCCTTGGAGCCTAATCTATTTAATGGGTCCCTCTCTGTAACTAGGGGCAATAGCTTACTTCATCTCCACAATGGCCCCTGGGGTACCCAGGAGTGGGCCCCTCACAGGGAAAAGCCAGGAGGCTGGGATGCCTGGCTTCACCCTGGGGGGGTCCAGGAGTGGGCACCTCACAGGGAAAAGCCAGGAGGGGTTCCCTAGCAGTAAGCTTACACTGCCTTGAGACACAGTAAGTGTGCTATACAAGTGCAAAGTTTACAGTTCACCCTTCACATGATCACATAGCACAGGGTGGCAGAGAAAATGAGCTGAAAACCGTTGTAAACTATTTTTCAGCCAATCTTCATTAATGGGCATGAAAACACCGCAAGACATCAGCAACATATGTTTTTTTTTATTATTTTTTTTAGGAGAGGGTTTGGGGCCTGGGTGGTGGCACAAGTGCCACTTAATGTGCTTCTCAGCACAAGACACAGCTCTTTCCAGAGCCCCATCCCCTTCTCACACTGTGTTTTTTTTTTAATTAGGTGGCAGGTCTGAGACTGGCGGAGCTGGAACTAATACGCTGATTTTTAAATACAAGGCCTAATCTTATAAAAACAGATGTGTGTATCTTAGTCCAAAAAAAGGTCTGCAAATTCTAAGAAGCTTTATGGTTAAAAAGTGTGTGTGGCCTGATGAACAATAATGATGGGCTAATAGAGTAAGGAAATTGTTTTTTTAAGAATAGTGGCTACTTTAAATGAATCAATATTCTTGAGCTGAAAGCTGCTCCTAGAACCATAAGCGCTGCCCTCCCAGGCAGTTGGGGCATAAGTGAATGCCATGTGTTCAGGGCTGGTTTTAGGGCGGTGCGACTAGTGCACCCACACCGGGTGCTGACTTTGTCAGAGGGCTCTGTGTTTAAAAATATCATGGTTTTCAAAGTATACGAACTTACTTGTGCATCCAGCAGTTTTCAGCAACAATTACAATGTCAAGATAACTCTGGTGATTAATATTCTTGTGGTGAGAGATTGGAATTTTGCCTAGTAGCTGTTTTGACTCATCATATTAGAACAGGGGGTTGATGTGCCTGCTGCAAAGAACCTGTACCATGCAGATCACAGAACTGAGTGAACTAGGAGTAGCGCTATAACAAAATTAAATGTATGTCAGAGAGGGGCTATGGAGAGATTAGAAGCACTGCTGGAGGGTTGTAGCGAGGGAATTAGTGGAGAAGGAGGTCATGGGGGCACCAAAAAGGACTTTTGCACTGGGCACCACCAGAGCTAAAGCCGGCTCTGTCTGTGCGATCCTGAGCAGGTCCCACTGGTACCTGTCAGAGCATGCCACGCACCTGATGTGACCAGTGATGATTCAAGCCTCAGGCTGTTTTCTCTTATGGGGATACCCAAGCCTTTGTTGCTTGCTTCTCTGCTCTGCTGCTGTCAGCCTCCTGCTAAGGGTGCCGGGAGCTCCAGCTGCCTGCCTTCACACGCAGTGTTTAGATGCAATGTAATTAGCTGGAGCTGGCCCTGGGTCATTTTCTGTGAAGGCCGTTGCTAATGAAGGCCCAACGAGACTCATAAACCTGTAGCACAGTTTTGCCCCACATAGCCAGGTCGAGATAGCGACAAGCTACTGAGGCTGTGGCAGTGCCTCCTCCTGTGACTCTAGGCACAGTAAGAACACACAACGCAGCAAAAGTGCAATGTGAGCATTGTTCGCAATTCCCAAAAATAGAGGGTCTGGCAGTTTGGTACTCCTCTTATTATCTCATTCATGTCCTCACCAGGCCAGCTGTCTTGCCAGGTTGGTCAGAGTGAGCCCAGAGTACTGTGGGAGACATCTTTGCTCTGTCCAGAAGGCCCTACTAGCACAGAAGCCATTGAGCACCATTACCTCTTCGTCCTTCTTCCTCACCACAGACATAAGCAAAATGAGCATTGGCACTCATGGACAGACCTTTCAAAGCAAAACTAAATTTTGCTCACAAGCCTTCTCATCCCTCCCAGATGGCCAAATTCCTCTTCCTCATAAATTATATAAAAAAGGAAGTCATTCAATCCCTTCTCCCGTTTTTAGCTTTCTGGGATTAGAACTTCAAGCAAGTCATCAGGTAAGTTAAATGTGAAATACTGGGTGAGGCCTTGCTCTTGCAGGCTCACATACCCAGACAAAGCGGTCCCTCTGTAGCAGACTGCATAATAATGATTGGGGTGAATCCCCCCAGTAAATCTAGTACAAGGCCCTGCATTAGCGGGCTAAAGTGTGCTGCATGAAAAGGTTTTGGTCTAGCAGACCGTCTTTGTAATCAAAATTAAAGCAGGAGCATACTCCCACACAGAACTGCTTCAGGGCATGGCTCAACATACGGGGAGGAAGCACAAGTTTCTCTGGGCATTTGTTGTTGTTAGGTGTTAAGTATAAGGAATGCTAAATTATCACCACAGTTGGCAACTTGCACATCCTTGGACTGCCACCAATAAAAAAGCTTCAAGGTTTTTGAAGTGCCATTAACACCTGAGTGGCCCTCATGAGTCGCCTTGATGAGTATCTCATGTATAGATTTTTGGGGAATGCGCCTATCATTCCCCATGAGCACTCCTTTAACCACAGACAATTCTTGTGATACCCGAACAAATGGTTTCAAAGTTACACCCAAATTCCTCTCCGTGGGTCAGCCTTCACTCATAAAATGCAACACCTTCTGGAAAATCTCATCACATTTTATAGCATCCAACCACTCACAGGATGTGACCATAGCTTTGCCATCCAAAAGATTCTCAACAGTTGCAACTATGTACTCAACATCCTCTGGCACATCCGCGTCATAACCAATATTTTTTCCACCTGAAATGTATCTGATATCAAAGGTCTACTCTTGGAGATGTGATAAGAGCCTTACTAGGCAAGCTGAAGCTTTACCTGTTCCATTACCATTTAAAAGGTACACAAGAGGTTTAGGAAAAATGTAAATCATACTATTTGAACCCCATAAAAAGTTTTCAAATTTCTTTACTGCCCAAATACAGACCAATGCCTCCTTTTCAATTGTACTATAATTAATTCCCAGCACTTTCAGACAACATGATGTGGAAGCCACAGTCATTTCCTTGTCATTCACCTACTAGTACAAGACAGCACCCAATCCAGTTTGACTAGCGTCAACTGTAAGAAATCACTTCTTGCCAGACATAAATGGTGACAACGCTGGTGTGGAAACAATTCATTATTTCACTTTCTCAAAAGCATTGTTAACTTCAATGCTCCGTACAGATTTTGCTCCCTTCTTGAGCAAAGATCTTAGAGGTTGAACAATAAAGGCATAGCCATCAACCAAGTGGGAATAGTATTCACTCAACCTAAGAAAGGACCAAAGAGCATCCTTTTCCTTGGGTGGAGCAGCATCCTTGATAGCGTGGACCAATGAAAACTGTAGGTCAAAATACCATCTGATTTGAGTCTTTTACCAAGGTAATTCAACTCCCTGGTCAACAATTTACATTTGTCAGATCTCAATGTAATACCAACCTCTTTCAAGACAGAAAAAACTTCCTTCAAGATACAATTGTGTTCATGAATGGTTTCCGCAAAAACTAAAACATCATCTTGGAAGGCTTGTACACCATCAGTGCCAACCAAGATAGTGTGCATTAATTTCTGGAACACCCTAGCAGCTGAGGTTCAGTCAAACAGCATTCTCAAAAACTGAAAGACACCAAAGGGTATAATAAAAGTGGTTAAGTCCTGTGTCTTAATGTCAAGATGAATTTGGTGGTACACTGATCTCAAGTCAAGTAGGGTAAATAATTTTGTATGACCCAAATTTGCTAGTAGCCCATGAATTATAGACAATGGATGACAAACCACTATTATGTTTTTATTCAGTGTGCGCAAATCAGTACATAATCATATCTCGCCTGATTTTTTTCCTCACAGTAAGAATGGGATTAACCCATTTTGCTTAATTTGTCTCCCGAATAACCCCTTCAATTACCTAATTTTGCAACAAAACTTTGAGATTGTTTCTCACACTTAAGGGAGCTGATCTCATCTTGTGTGCCACTGGTACTGAAACAGCTTTAAGCCTGATGCTATGTTGACATTTTTGATTAAACCAAATTTCTCCTTAAAGACCTCCAGAAACTCTTTGACAAGCACCTCAACCCCTTCTTTAGGGCAATTATCGATCAAAAATAGGAATAGTTGCTACTACAACTGGTGTATTTGAACCTGGAACTAACATCAGTCCAAGTTTCACCAAGTCAACCAACTGCGTTCCTTCCTTTTTTCTCCACATAGATTTTGGTAATTGCTTTTCTTCCATGACATGTTAATGAGACCACAATCTACCACAGCATATCAATGTCTTGTTCCCCGAAGGCTTTATAGTTAACATCCGAAACTTTCAACATCACATTTGGACCTCATAACTTAAAGGGAACTATGTCAGACAGGATTGTACTAGGATCCCCAGAATCAGCCATCTTGCTGAGAGAATTGTCACACACCAACACATAACACAAAGGCCCTTTCACTAGAGATTCCACTGGATCCCTACCCCCTGGCAGGTTCTTCTCTTCCTCTCAGGATGGTACAGATAATGCACCTTCAGGCTTGGCTCTGGAAAGGGTAAACCTCACAGCCAATGGGTGTTTGTAAGAAGAAGTAGTACAATTGATTCAGGAACCCAGATGACCAGCTACTCTGAAAACTTATTCCAGACATTTGATGATCTTTGAAAAGTGGTGCAAAGAAAGAGGTTATAGTTCATTTTTGGTAGATCCAGTTAAAGTCTGGGATTTGTTTTTATCAGATGGTTTTAGGTTAGGGCTTGCTATTTCAACTCTCCACTCCCATTGGGCAGAGGTAAGAGTTTCTAAGAGTCCACATTTAGATAATGCAGAGCCTCTGCAATTTAGAATGATGAATAGTTTTTCTCTTAAGAAGCCAAGACTGCGGTATCCATCTGCATCATGGAATTTACCATTCATGTTGAATGTCCTACAACTTACCTCTTTGAGCCGCTAGATGAAATGAAACTTACAATTCTAACTTTAAAAAGTGTTTTTTTCTGGTAGCCATTTACTCGGCCAGGAGAATATGGAAATCAGTCTTTTTTTTAGGTCTAAACCTTTGTTCAAGGTTTTTCTGGCCAAGATTGCCTTGAAGCCTAACCCTATATTTTGTACCAATCAATCAATCGGGGATTTGTAAAGTGCACTACTCACCTGTGAGGGTCTCAAGGCGCTGAGGAGGGGAGGGGGAGAACTTGGAGGGGGGAGGTGCTGCTTACAACCAGGTCTTGAGAAGTTTCCTGAAGTTAAGGAGGTCTTTGGTCTGGTACAGGTGGGTGGGAAGAGTGTGCCACGTTGTGGCGGCAAGGTGTGAAAATGATCTACCGCCGGTTGTAGTTCTGCAGATGCGTGGGACGGTTGCGAGTTCAGCGGAGCAGAGATGCCGGGTCGGGGTGTAGAAGGGGAGTCGTTTGGTGAGGTATTCTGGTCTGGTGTTGTGCAGTGCTTTGTGAGCATGGGTGACGAGTTTGAAGGTGATTCTCTTGTTGACTGGGAGCCAGTGCAGGTTTTGCAGGTGGTCGGTGATGTGGCAGTGGCGGGGAATGTCCAGGATGAGGCACGCAGAGGCGTTCTGGATGCGTTGCAGCCTCTTCTGTAGTGTGGCCGTGGTTCCTGTGTAGAGGGCATTGCCGTAGTCCAGTTTGCTGCTTACGAGGGCTTGTGGTGACTGTTCTTCTGCTTTCGTGGGTATCCATTTGTAGATCTTTTGGCGCATACGGAGGATGTTGAAGCAGGAGGAGGATATGGCGTTCACTTGCTGGGTCATGGATAGTGAGGGGTCTAAGATGAATCCTAGGTTGCGTGCGTGGTCAGTGGGAGTCGGAGCGGTTCCAATAGTGGCAGGCCACCAGGAGTCATCCCATGCGGAGGGGGTGGAGCCAAAGATAAGGACTTCCGTCTTGTCCTAATTGAGTTTGAGGCAGCTACTCTTCATCCATTGGGGGATGGCCTTCATTCCTTCGTGGAGGTATGTCTTGGCGGAGTCCTTGGTGAAGGAGAGGATCAGCTGGGTGTCGTCGGCGTATGAGATTATGCTGAGGTTGTGGGATGGGGCGATGTTAGCGAGCAGGGCCATGTAGACGTTGAAGAGGGCTGGGCAGAGGGACGAACCCTGGGGTATGCCGTAGATGATTTCGGTGGCCTCCAAGCGGAATGGGGGGAAGAGGACTCTCTGGGTTCTGCCGGTGAGAAAGGAGGTGACCCAGTCCAGGGCTCTGTCGCGGATTCCAGCATTGCTGAGGCATGAACGTAGGATGTGGTGGCAGACGGTATCGAACGCGGCCGAGAAGTCCAGGAGGATGAGGGTTGTGGTTTCACCACTGTCCAGTCTGGTTCTGATGTCGTTGGTGGTGGCGATGAGGGTGGTTTTGGTGCTGTGGTTGCTGTGGAATCCGCTTGGGAAGGGTCCAGGGTGCGGTTCTCATCTAGGAAGTGGGTTAGTTGTCTGTTGACAGCCTTCTCAATGACTTTTGCCGGGAAGGGGAGCAGGGAGATAGGCCGGAAGTTCTTGAGGTCCTTTGGGTCCGCCTTGGGTTTTTTGAGGATGGCGTTGATCTCGGAGTGTTTCCAGCTCTCCGGGAAGGTGGCAGACTCAAAGGAGCTGTTGATGATCTTCCGTTGTTGGGGTGCGATGACTGAGTTTGCTTTGTTGAGGATGTGGTGAGGGCAGGGGTCAGATGGAGAGCCGGAGTGGATGGTGTTCATGATTTCGATGGTGTTGTTGTCATTGATGGGGGTCCAGGAGAGCAGGAGGTTGGTCGGAGGTGAATCTGTGGTGTTGGTGGTTGCCGGCGGGGTCTAGGTGCTGAAGCTGTCGTGGATGTCTGCAATCATCTGGTGGAAGTAGGAGGCTAGGGAGTGGCAGAGATCTTGGGATGGTGAGATGTCATTGACGTTGGAGCAGGGGTTGGAGCGTTCCTTCACGACGTTGAAGAGCTCCTTGTGGCTGTGTGAGTTGTTGTGGATTCGGTTTTTGAAGGCAGTTCTTTTGGAGGCTTGGATGAGTTGGTGGTGTCTGCGGATAGTGTTTTTGAAGGCTGTGTGGTTGTCCAGAGTCTGATCTTGGCGCCACTTTCTTTTGAGTCTTCGGCAGCTTTGCTTAGATTTGTGGAGGTCGGCGGTACACCAGAAGGCCTTTCTGTTGGTGCGTCTATTGGAGGGATTTTTGATTGGGGCGAGAGTATTGGCGCAGGTGCTGACCTATTGCCTGAAGTTGCGGGCAGCTGCATCAGTGTCGGTGGTGTCGATGGGTGGGTTCTGGGAGAGGGTCACAATAAGTTGGTCTTCGGTGACCTTGTTCCGACTGCGGTGGGGATCCGTTGTGGGTGGTGGTGTGTTGTGGGTTTCCTGAAGGAGAAGTGGATGCAGCGGTGGTCTGTCTAGTGGAGTTCGGTGGTGTGGCTGAAAGAGATGTGATTGCTGGCGGAGAAAAGAGGGTCGAGTGTTGTGACGAGCTGTTTGAGGCCGAGGTTGGAGAGGTTGTCGAGCAGGGTGGCGGTGTTGTTGTTGTTGGTGTTCTCGAGGTGGAAGTTTAAGTCTCCAAGGAGTATGTAGTCAGTGGATGCGAGAGCGTGTATGCTGATGATGTCGGTAATGGAGTCGCTGAACTGCTTCGTGGGCCTGGGGGCCTGTAGACGAGGGTCCCTCAAAGGGTGGTGTTTGGGTCAGTGTGGATTTGGAAGTGCAGGTGTTCGGCGGTGCTGTGGGTGTCTTCGGTGTTTGTCATGATCCTGAGGGATCCAAAGTTCCCTTCTCATTTCCATCATTCTAGAGATGTAGTTTTGCCATTTTTTTTCAAATTCCTAATCGAGTAGGAATCATTATTATATCTGTTAGATGTTAAAAGAGCTGTATTAATATATCTTGAAAGACCTGAGCCATTCAGGGAAATGGATAGACTTTTAGTCATATTTGGCCAAGGGGGAAATGGTCTTAAACCATCTAACTCTACTCTGAGCAAGTGGATGAAGTAAACTACTCTGCTAGCTTATGTGTCTCAGAGTAGAGAGTTAGTCAGTAAGATTCAAGAACAATCAAAAGATCAGGAAGAAGTATTTCTACATGTTGGGCAGCTCTTAAAGCTGTAACAATAGAATACATTTGTAATGCAGCCACCTGGTCATCACCACACACAATAATGAATGACTAAGTTTTAATTGGGTGGCAATTCTTCTGAGGCTTTTGCTTCTTCTACTTTGGAGAGAAGTATTGACATTTAATAGGTGGATTTAACATCTTTTATGTAGAAATAACAATGCTCTGGTATCTGATGATTTTGTTATCACTGTGGCGAGAAAGACGGACGAGGAGGTAATACCCTGGTTACTTACCAGTAATCTTCATTACTCTGAGTCAAAGTGTTCCTCACCACAGACAAGGGTTCCCATCCATCCCTTGCCTCTGTAGGGACCTTACAAGTTGGAAGGAGCCCCCTTAAACACATGGCAGCAAAATACAAAATAAAATAACTCAGATGCTGCTGACGACTGAGGCCTCTTTATGATTCACATCAGAGGCAGTGTGTGGGCCCAGTGCTAAGTGCTCCCGACAGCAGGGAAAGAAGAGGCCCAGATGGAAAGGACATTAGTTTGTCCCTTGACGAAGCTGCATTGCAGAAGGGATTGGTGTTCGTTCAACCCTGCTTTCGCTTTCACCAAAAAAACTGATGATGAATGTTTCTTTAATTGTGAGAGAGGATTGGCTCCCAGAGGAGTTGTAAGGGAATATAGATGGAAGGGGAGATAGGTGGTGGGAGGTAGGGTGAATGCTTTTGTGAATATTGTTAAAAAGGTGGGTGTGACAGCATGGAAACCTGTATGTGATGCTAGAGGAGGCGGCTATGCCATACAAAGTTATCATTGGAGCTTTCTCAGAGCTTTTATCTTGCTTCATGAAAATAAATCTAAACACTGAGCTCAGTTCTCATAACGCAGCTCTTCCTTGAAATGACCTGTACAAAGCTGTTTTAGCACCGAGCAGCGTTGTCACCGTGTTCAGAAAAAAAACAGCCATTTGCACATATTTTACAACTCGAGGTGCCATGGGCTGGTAGGTGAAAAATAATTTTTGCAAAATCGTCAGTATTCTTTTGAAACATGTCAATTATTCCTCCGTTTGGTTTAATAAAAACCTAAGAGTAATTTAGACATCTCTCAACTTTTACAGTAATCTCTTTATGTTTTTGGTAGTTTGTGTTTGCATTTCAACAAAATAAAAATAATGCATTTCACTGCTTTTGCTAACGGCCTGTACGTAAAAATACAGGCCAGGCCTATCCTAACACTAAGACCTTCATCAACTCTTAAAAAACTTTTTTCCTAGCATGCCCCATGCAAAGATATCCCAGTCCTGAAGCAAGTGTGCCACCTTGTAAATGTGGCACACTGCTCAGTGCCACTGGGGCGTCACAAAAAGTGACGATCCGGTGACACAAGGACCTTGGAAATCTGGCCCTATGTTTGAAGGCCTGTTATAACTTAATCGTGGATTTAAAAATGTAGTGTTTCAGGCTGTGCATTTTTTTTTAACAGAGAGGACATGAAGTTAGTGGTGTAGTACATATAAATATGCGATTGTGGGTGAAAAATGTAGAAATCTTCAGAGAACGTAGTAATGTATAATTGTTATCAATTACTGACCAGCATGTAACTTTATGTTTTTTGATTATTTTGTCTTTTTTAGGGAGAAAATGGATATCAGAAGCTCTGAAAAACTGAAGTACCATGTAACACAATACATAAAGGTGTAAAACAAAAAATATTTACTTTGGAAGTGAACTGATGTTGTACTTATTGCCTACAGAGCTATTTATATCCTTGGAGAAGCTTGTTCTGTGTAGCTCTATTTTACTTGTTTTTGATGACAACAATCATATTCTTACATAAGCCTGCTAGTAAGTGCTTTATTTCTATAAGAAGGGGGTTATCTCCTTGAGCATTGAGTAGCTGGGCAGGCACACTGTCACTAAGTTAAAAATATAAGGACAACTTTGAGGAGTTATCAAGCTCTGCAGCACGGTTTAAGTCAGCCCGAGCAAGGTATTGAGGGTGCATAGTCCTCAAATGTCGCCAAATGCCTGTGGTACTCATGCTGTATTCCTTATTTTAGCTGCCCCTGTTGAACTCCTTTTTGTATATTTTACCAATGAGCAAATACAAATATTAATGTAAAGTTTGTTGTTTTCACTGTTGTAGTTTATTAATGTTGTTGTTTGTTATACTGTTAAATTGTTTTTTTAAATAAAATGTTTGAAGTTACTACTGATTTTTTCGTCATTAGCTTTTAAAGATTTGAAAATGAATACAGTCTTCTAATAGTGACTTAAAGTGGCAGTTCATTCTTCAAGAACTGTAACTGTTCTCATGCATGTATATGTATGTTTAAAGTACTGTACAAAATGAGTGCTTCTTCCCACTGTAGAATAAAGATTTGTATACAAGAGGCAGGTTTTGGTATGGAAGTGATTGCATTCTCATAGCATACTATGCTCTGCTGTCTGCTGGTGAAGTCAGAAGTTCTTTTGCACATCTTAGCATATATGCTTGCCACTGTGGAGAGAAGTTTCAGTGCAGAGCTCTGTCTTTGTGTATATCGTATTACACATGCCTGTTGTCATAAGGAGTTGTCTGAGAGAGAGAGGTGAGTATGTCCTTACATTCAAATGTGCACATTGGTTGTGCAATGCACAATAGTTGTCAACAGAGAGGATACTCTAATTTACACTCTACTAATGACATTCATTATCATGAAGAGTTGTATGAGCACAGACAACAATCTCTACCCACATCGTAATTTTCACATGTGTTACTCTGGGGAGATGTCTCAGCTGAGAGGGCAGTGTGTTTTCATAGCATAGTTTCCATAGTTGTTATTCAAGATAAATTTATGAGGATAAAGGTAATTTCAACTGCATACTTTACTTGTACTTGTTCCATAATTGGAAGATGTGTGACCACAAATGTAAGCCACTTTTCTCGCCCTAATTTGCACAAACACTATCCAAGAGACATATCCCAGGAGGGAAGACAGTCTCTCCACACACTATACTATGCAGAGTTATGTAGCATGAGACTTGTCTCAGGAAACAGGGCAGTTTCTCCCCACATCCTACTATGCATACCTGTCACCAGGAGTGGGGGTATGAATAGAGAACTATATTTCTTCATGCCCTACTAAAGACATCTCTTTCCCTGGTAAGATGTGTTATCACCTTCAGATCTTGTTTATTTTTAGCAAATAGTGTTTATTTTTACCACTGCTGCATAAAATGTACTCTGTTCTTATTAATTCTTTTAAATACTTCTTGGTGTGTTTCTCATTAGATCTTCACTGTTTGCAAACTGTGCAGTACGGAAGTACTCTGTCCCTAAAGTAAATACTGATATCAACTTCATTTCTCAATGTAGGTTCGGTGTCTGTCAGAGGTTTAATACAGATTAAAGATGTCCATTGTAGGGCATTCGTTTTTAAACCGGCATTCATTATTTTGGCTTTCTCTGAGCAGTTGTAGACAGACTGAATATGAAGGAAAACGAAGCTTGGATGAGGTCATTGGTGATGTCATCAGTGATGTCATTTGAGATGTCATCATTGATGTCATAAAGGATGTCCTAAAACATGTCTTGAGTGTTGGCATTGTGAGGTCATAGGCAGTGCATGGCAGAGACATAAGTTATAGTTAATGCTGCTAACTATAAACATAACATTAATGTTATTACTGAGAAATTCACCTAACTATAACGTTACTTTAACTTTTGGCTTTTCAGTGAATTTCAATGAGTTTCTTAATCAAAAACTCATATTTTTATTACACCTAACTATAATAACACTTTAACCTTTTTTCAGTGAATTTCTAGGTTTAAAAAAAAAAATATATATATATATATATATATATTAAAAAACTTTCCCAGTAGGTCATGGAAGGTGCTCCAGAAACTAAAATAAGAGCATATTTTATATATATAATTCATTCTATCTTTCTCAGCCACATGAGAATGAAGTCAGACATTCACAATAAAACATATACTTCAAACAGGAGCAGTATGTCAGTGGATTCCCCTGCTTTCTACTGCAGCCTCCCAGAGTGTGGTAAAGAACAACTAGAGTGCTAACAGCCTTACTTATGACAAAAGTGTGGCACACCTGAGGCCATCTTGTTTGAATCAAACTTGTAAAACGTAAAACATTTAATTTAGAAAGGAATAAAAGGAGAGGGGTTAATTTTGTCATAGAAATTATGGTTAGTGTTGTAGAAAAAAACTTAGGGCCCATTTTCAAGTAAGTTTTAAAATATCTTCCTGTTGCTCTTCCAGCAGGAGCAGCCTCTCAGATGATTCCCTTGAGTTCTACTGCAGTCTCCCAAAGTATTTTAAAGAAGAACTAGAGCACTAAAAGGCTTAACTGTGACACATCTGAAGCCATCTTGATTGAATTAAACTGGTAAGACTTTAAAGATTTAATTTCTAAAGGAATAAATGGGGGTGGGGTCATTTTGTCATAGGAAATGTGGTTAGTGCTGTAAAAAGAAAAGTTTGCAAATTTTTAGTGAATTATTAAATACCTTTCTCTTCTATTTCATCAAAACATTCTGACATGCAGACTGAAACATGCACTTTCAATACCAGCAGCAGACTGCCAATTAACTCCCTGGTGATCAACAGCTTACAGTGCTCTAATGAGCAATTAGAGTGCTAACATTCTGAATTTATGGCAAAAGTGTGTCACATCTTAATACCATATTGGTGGAATCAATGTTGAAAACTGAAAAAATTATCTACTGCAGTCAATAAGGAAATTAGGGAGCCAGGCCCTCCTCCCACTCCCGCCCTGCATTGCAATCAGCATTTTACTTAACGCAAAAACACAATAGAAATTCACTGAAAAACACAAAGGTTACAGGGATATTAAAGTTAGGAAATAGAATTTAAAAAAACTTCACTCAAAAATTCACTAAAAAACCAAAGGTTGAAAGGGAAGTTATAGTTAGGTTTAGATTTTACACATACGAAGCCATAGAAATTCACTGTTATAGTTAGTTTTTTCAAGTAACTATAACTCGTACCCTAAGGTAACTATAACTTGCGCCCATTCCATGCACTGCTAATTACCCGGCATATATTACACAATTCATGACATCTTCTTTGATTTCATATTTACAAATAGACATGTAGACATGTAGATCTTCCTCCAAGTTTAAACCTCTCAGGGGCTTGGTGTTGACCAGGAGAATATAATGAGATTATAATCTTCTCAGCCTTTGCTCCCTGTTGCCACCCAGTATCCTTCTAGGAATTGCATCAAGCACAAAATAGCTCAACTCCCCTCCCGGCCGCCATGACACTCCTCAAAATGTCTGGCCACTGGATAATTGTGATCTCTGTTTTTGATGGCAATGACATGCTGTAGAATGCGTGGATGAACCATCAAGATTGTGCTGCCTACATACAGTCTGGGACAGGTGCGCCTCAGAACATACACTACAAATTCACTTTTGCATTGTAGAGCTTTATTAATGTGCACAGGGGCATTCATTAATGGTGAACTCACTTGTGAGGTACTTACTCCAAAGGCACAAGCCTTATACTTATGGCACTTGAATCCAGGGTTATTTGTAAACAAGCTGTTATCTCTAGTCAACTCAGGACTGCTGTCCACTAGATGATACCTCATGGACTTGGCTTTGCAGAAAGTCAACAACGATCTATTTGTCTTATCTCCAATTATGGGATCATCTTTGATCAGATGCCAATACTTATTCAGTATTGCTCGTAATTCTAAATGCTGATCACTGTACCCAGTGATCATGCGTAATTCTTGACCAATGTGAAAGCTGAATTTATTAATAACAAATTTGCATTGATTAGTAGCTAAGAACTTACATGAATTATGCTAATGTAGAGAAAACGGGTGTTTTAGAAAGGGTGCCTACTTAAGTGGCCACCATAGCATGTACGACATGAATTAAGAATTTACATTAGTCATTTAAATAATGTGCACATGTAGAATAAAATGTATTAGTGGCTCTTACTAATGTATTAAGGAAATGTATTTGCTTAACTTTACTAGGCATAGAGTAATTATGAAATTTGGGCCTAGTCGACAAGGCCTTATGTGAAGCTTCATGGCATAAATAAATGTTTGAAAATGTTTTTGTAAAGGCAGAGAATTAACGCGTATTCATTGTTCACACAGGGCTGACCAAATAGTTGTAACTTTGCAATTTTAAACTAGTCGATGCCTTAATCTTGTGAGAATTGTCTTCTGTCATGTAGTGTGCTACGTATGGATACAAATGTATCCTTGATGCGTGCGAAGCAAATGTTCCCAGGACTTGAAAGTGGCTTCACTGACTGGAGTTATGATTGCAACTAAAAAGTTAACTGACGAAACTGGTGATGGGAACGGGAGAAGAGGAGCCAATCATTGACATGTGAAAGACTGTCTAGTTATATCAGAGATTTGGGAATTAATGTTGATTGGTTCTATTGTGAACACACGATATTCTGACCAATGACGACGTGAGAAAATACTTCATGGATTTTTCAGTTATCCACACTACACTTAGAAGAAACCCTCAGTCTAGTAGCTCTAGTCCCGTTCGAGGAGCAGATGCCTTTTCTTCCTCGCTTTAGCCTCACCCCGTAATTTTGTAAATGCTATTGATGCTGTTTCCTTAGCTTGATGCCTTTTTAAGTTGGTTCGGTTAACTTAGAGCCCATCTGTGGCTGAGTCAATCTCCTTTACTGTCCCTTGCCAAAGCTGACCAGACGGATGTCCAACTGACAAAGAAATCACAGCTTGCTGATCCATTCTGGAGAGGCATAACAAAATGCTATTGTATTTGTTCTAGATTTTTGTTTTTCTTTTAGGTACGAACCACTATTTTGATAGAAGCCCTAGTTAGATGTTTTCCCAAAATAACTTTTGCTAAAATTACTTTTGCATGTAGCTCAAACATGCCATTCAAATTGGAGGGTTAGTTAGTGTGTCACGTGCTAACAAATGTTATTATCAAATAATTGATTTTACTAATCTTTTGACTCTAGATGTATGCCCTCTCTGTTATTCAGTTATTGTTGTATTAATTTGTACTGTAACCATTGAATGTCTAATGATAAATGCTTTGGTAAGATTAAGATTTTTCTGCCGCCTAGGTCAGCCTGTGTTTGTATATGATTATCATTTGGTTTCGAGATTCATTTTCGTCATATTAGCATTGTTAATGTAGGGAAATAAACGTTCTAACTTTACTAAAAGGTGTGGTTACTCATGGCCACATGCGTCATGGTGCTTAAAGATTACTGACTCAAAGTTTCTGATGTTTGATTTATTAGATGGGTTACATTGTTGCTGGATAGGTCTTGAGCAAAATTTGTGTCCATGGTGGATCACTCAGCGTTGAGTCAAAAGGTCCATCGAACGTCTAACACATCCCCTTATAAATAAATTATCAAACAAGAAATAAGGTCAGATGCGCGCACAGATTTTGGTAGCAGAAACGGATGGTTACATCTCCTTAAGAGGCACCATGATTTCCCAGTTATAGCAGAATCGGATGGTTACGTCTCCTTAAGAGGCCGCTGTGATTCCCCAGTCATAGATATTGAAGTAAAGGGTTATGTTTCCCTAAAAGCCTACCATGACTTTCCCAAAACCTTGGACTTTGCCAATGCTTGCTTGAAGATATCCTCAGCATTCCTAGTGTGATTGTGAGTGGAATAGGTTTTGCGCTTGCACTGCTTAAGCAAATCATAGGTGAAGGGTGATGGTTGTGAGTATAGGGAGTTTATGTACTCCAATAAAGTTGTTTAAGGAGTTTGCGTACTCCAAACGCTGTGTGTAGGGAAGTCGTCGAACTTCACTTGTGTTGGTGCTTTGTGCTAAAAAATGCCCACGTAGTTCTTGGTATACGGACCCTGCATGGTCTAAGACTCCAGAGTATTGGTTATTGTACAAGTGTATGAGAAACTTGGGCCCTCATTACGAGTGTGGCAGTCTTAAGACCATTACACTTGCAGTGGGGGTCTTACCACTGCGGTCCCGGCGGTAAAGACCACCGCATTAGGAGTACGGTGGTTTGGCCAAAGCCAAACCGCCACAACTCCACCAGTCTCACTGGTGTGGTCGAACCGGCGCGGCTGGCGGTGAGCTCCTCAGGCCAGCAGCATGCATAAGACTGCTGGCCATATTACAAGGCAGCAAACCACCAGGCTTTTGGCGGCGGTTGGCCCGCCACGAAAACCCTAGCGGTAACGCACCCAGCGGCAGGAATCCCAATACCTGTTGCCGACACACGCACTCCCACAGGTCCACACACTTGCAGACACCCTCCCCAACTCACCCACACACTTCCTGACACACACCCCCACCCAACCGCACGCATACATCCAAACACCCCCACCCAACTGCATGCATACATCCAAACACCGCCACCCAACCGAACTCAAACATCCACAACCCCCCACTCGCTCGCACACAGATATGCACTCCCACTCGCTCCCACACAAACGCACTGCCCTCCGCATTCATACACACCCCCACCCCCTGCATACATTCACACACACACACCCTCTGCATTCATACACACGTCCACCCTCTGCATAAATTCACACACACACACACACCCTCCACATTCATACACACCCCCATCACCACCCTCTGCATACATTTACACTCCCACCACCACACATTCATACATTCACACTCACACCCATTCTGACATGCACACACATGTGCTCACACACATACACACACACCACACACATGCACCTACCACACACACCCCTTTCCGGTCGGTCCACCTACCTGTCTGGGCCGCACAGCAGCCCACGTCAAGGTGGTCGTCCAGCAGGGTGTGGATGTCAGCAGTTTCACCGCCAATGCCACACCTCCGTGCAAGGACTGCCATGCCATATTACTGCTCCTAATATGGCGGGTGGAGTCCTTCCGGTATGGCGGTGCTGCTGGTGGACCTGCCTCTCACCTGCCATCTGGCAGGCCGATGGTGTTGGATTTGTGCATGTTTATGGGTGGAAAGTCATTGGTGCATCGTAATATGGCAGTCTTAGGACCGCCAATACTGGCAGGGTTTTGGCGTCCGCTTCAACGGCGGTCTTGGCAAAAGACTGCAAAGTCAAAATGAGGGCCTTGGTTCATGTTGTAATTTGTCTGTTTAATAGGTCAGTCGGGCGTGGTTGACAAACTCAGAGTGTGTGTTGAAGCAGATTGGTGGACAACCGTGAAGCATAATTGGTTCAGAAGGAAAACAAAAAGGATTTTGGGATTGAAATTTACTTCCTGATTCGAATGAAGCAGAAATTATGTTTTTTAAAGCATTAAAGAGTGCCCTAAGGGGAGATACGTTCATTCCAGTTAGAGTAGGAGAGATTACACTGCCAGAAGGCACACCCGCATATATCGTATTCGAAGAACGAGGTGCTGTGCCATGTCTTTGGTTAAAACAATGGTGAAAAGATACAGAGAAGGAAGGGAGCTTAGCGTTTCCTGCCCACGGAACCTTTAATTTGAGAACCTTAGAGAACTTGAGGAGAGAACTGTATGATTCAAAACCTCCTCCAAGACCTGCACAATTCAAAGCATTAGCTATGTGTGAGTCATTGGCCAGACAGAAACAGCAACATTAATTCGAAAGAAGAATGAGAAAAGCTGAGAAAACTTTAGCTGAAACAAGATGGGATAGTGAGCAGAAATTTTGGAGGACAGAGACTTTACAGGGAATTAAGATGTTTCCTGCAATTACACAAGAGAACAAGATCAATGCCAAACAGAGTACCAAAAAGAAGCGTTCATATCCTTCTGAGGAGAAGGAGCAGAAATCAACAGAGTCTAGAAAGTCTTTGACCTATAATGAAGATTCAGATGATGATGAGTTTATCTTGCAGCTATTGAGAACCCGTCCCCCACCTTATGCAGCACATGAGATAAGACCAAGTGTCAGTGCAGATCCTACAGCTCCGATACCCATCGGAACTACACAAAGACAAGTACAGGTTAGCCATATTGTCCCTACCAGCTCCACAATTCAGACTCTTATGCCACAGGTTGATATACCTATGATTTATCCAGGTGTCCCTATTGTAAATACCGTAACAGGACAAGTTTCCCGAATGAGAAAGGTTTATCAGAAGCCAACATTGATGTAAATAGAAACTACACCCAATTTAATAACCCTGATGCAAGCCCAGACAATCCCAAGATACAACCCCATAGCAGTGTCACTGACAAATACATCTGCATTGACAAGTCAGAATACAGGAGTAATGTACTCTAGAGATCAAAACGTCCAACTGAGTCCATACGATGTGTCAGTACCCGTTACTATTGGTCCCGTTATACCATTGTTTGGTCAGGGAAATAATAAGAGCAATGAACAGAAAAGTTTGAATTTGAGTGTAGAAATGGAGTGTTTAAATGTAAACACAGTAGTCATGACCCTGATGAAACAGAATTTGACGTGACAGGTTCATTAATTGACTTGAATTATTCCAGGACTCCACCAAATAATCCGGGGAGATCAGACATAGGTCCTAACCCATTTTTGATGATGCCAGAGACTCTGGGGGTGATTCTAACCCTGGCGGTCGGTGTTAAAGCGGCGGCCAACCCGCCAACAGGCTGGCGGTAAAAAAAATGGGATTCTGAGCCTGGCGGGAACCGCCAACACAGACAGCCACCTTAACACTCCGACCGCCACGGCGGTACAAACAAACAGCGCGGCGGTCACCGCCAACAGACAGGCGGGAGACAATGTACCGCCCACACTATTCCAATTCACCAATACGCCACCTTTTCCGGGGCGGGAGCACCGCCGATAAAAACACGGCGGAAACAGACTACGGACGGGAAAACGCTCACCACTACGCACTCCAGGAGGAAGGAGGACAGCATGGAACCCGAATTAAACATCCTACCTGCTCTCGTCTACCTTCTCATCTACCACGAGTACGAAGTCCGGCGCAGACGACAACGGTGAGTACTGCACCTACGACACACGGGAGGGGGAGGACGAAAGGTCACGGGCACACACATATGCGACCCCCCCCCCCCAACTATGTACTCACCAATGCAGAGCACCAAGTCACAGTGACACCACCCAAACACCCCTGAAAAATGCCAGGACGTAATCATATTTGGAATAAATATTTATGTACCAAAAAGCTCCAGAAAATTAGAGTACAACCATGAAAGATATCCACAACAAAACTAATGACATACACATCAGTGTATAACTGAAGTAACAAGTCCTGCACATCCTACGAATTCAGCATGTCCGTGGGCCAAAGTCTTGAGAAACAAGGGCAAAGCCCACACAGGAGACCTGAGTCCTTTGGAGAGAACACTGCAGGGGCATCAGATGTAAAAACTACAGGCACCTCAGGGGGAAGGGAAGGGGGGGGGCACCACAGCCACATGAGTCCACGACGCCAGATCCACGAGGAGCCACCATGCCCACTGGACCATCCTGGGGAGTGCAAAGCCACAGTCTCTCAATGTCTCTACAGTGGGTGGGCTGCCCACTGGACCATCCTGGGGAGTGCAAAGCCACAGTCTCTCAAGTCTCTACAGTGGGTGGGCTGCCCACTGGACCATCCTGGGGAGTGCAAAGCCACAGTCTCTCAATGTCTCTACAGTGGGTGGGCTGCCCACTGGACCATCCTGGGGAGTGCAAAGCCACAGTCTCTCAATGTCTCTACAGTGGGTGGGCTGCCCACTGGACCATCCTGGGGAGTGCAAAGCCACAGTCTCTCAATGTCTCTACAGTGGGTGGGCTGCCCACTGGACCATCCTGGGGAGTGCAAAGCCACAGTCTCTCAATGTCTCTACAGTGGGTGGGCTGCCCACTGGACCATCCTGGGGAGTGCAAAGCCACAGTCCATCAGGTGGATGACAGTCTCCACTGGTCAAGGAGGAGGCATGGTGGGCACAGTGAACCATAAACGGTGCTTGAGACGGCGGTGCCCAGCGGAGCGGTGCTTGAGACGGCGGTGCCCAGCGGAGCGGTGCTTGAGAGGAAGGGCCCAGCGGAGCGGTGCTTGAGAGGAAGGGCCCAGCGGAGCGGTGCCTCAGAGGAAGGGCCCAGCGGAGCGGTGCTTGAGAGGAAGGGCCCAGCGGAGCGGTGCTTGAGAGGAAGGGCCCAGCGGAGCGGTGCTTGAGAGGAAGGGCCCAGCGGAGCGGTGCTTGAGAGGAAGGGCCCAGCGGAGCGGTGCTTGAGACGGCGGGGCCCAGCGGAGCGGTGCTTGAGACGGCGGGGCCCAGCGGAGCGGTGCTTGAGAGGAAGGGCCCAGCGGAGCGGTGCTTGAGAGGAAGGGCCCAGCGGAGCGGTGCTTGAGACGGCGCAGCCCAGCGGAGCGGTGCTTGAGAGGAAGGGCCCAGCGGAGCGGTGCTTGAGAGGAAGGGCCCAGCGGAGCGGTGCTTGAGACGGCGGGGCCCAGCGGAGCGGTGCTTGAGACGGCGGGGCCCAGCGGAGCGGTGCTTGAGACGGCGGGGCCCAGCGGAGCGGTGCTTGAGAGGAAGGGCCCAGCGGAGCGGTGCTTGAGAGGAAGGGCCCAGCGGAGCGGTGCTTGAGAGGAAGGGCCCAGCGGAGCGGTGCCTCAGAGGAAGGGCCCAGCGGAGCGGTGCTTGAGAGGAAGGGCCCAGCGGAGCGGTGCTTGAGACGGCGGGGCCCAGCGGAGCGGTGCTTGAGAGGAAGGGCCCAGCGGAGCGGTGCTTGAGAGGAAGGGCCCAGCGGAGCGGTGCTTGAGAGGAAGGGCCCAGCGGAGCGGTGCTTGAGACGGCGGGGCCCAGCGGAGCGGTGCTTGAGAGGAAGGGCCCAGCGGAGCGGTGCTTGAGAGGAAGGGCCCAGCGGAGCGGTGCTTGAGAGGAAGGGCCCAGCGGAGCGGTGCTTGAGAGGAAGGGCCCAGCGGAGCAGTGCTTGAGACGGCGGGGCCCAGCGGAGCGGTGCTTGAGAGGAAGGGCCCAGCGGAGCGGTGCTTGAGACGGCGGGGCCCAGCGGAGCGGTGCTTGAGACGGCGGGGCCCAGCGGAGCGGTGCTTGAGAGGAAGGGCCCAGCGGAGCGGTGCTTGAGAGGAAGGGCCCAGCGGAGCGGTGCTTGAGACGGCGGGGCCCAGCGGAGCGGTGCTTGAGAGGAAGGGCCCAGCGGAGCGGTGCTTGAGAGGAAGGGCCCAGCGGAGCGGTGCTTGAGACGGCGGGGCCCAGCGGAGCGGTGCTTGAGACGGCGGGGCCCTGTTCAGCGGTGCTCTTCTCCACGGCGGGGCCCTGTTCAGCAGTGCTCTTCTGCACCGCGGGCCCTGTTCAGCGGTGCTCTTCTCCACGGCGGGGCCCTGTTCAGCGGTGCTCTTCTGCACTGCGGGCCCTGTTCAGCGGTGCTCTTCTGCACCGCGGGCCCTGTTCAGCGGTGCTCTTCTCTACGGCGGGGCCCTGTTCAGCGGTGCTCTTCTGCACCGCGGGCCCTGTTCAGCGGTGCTCTTCTCCACGGCGGGGCCCTGTTCAGCGGTGCTCTTCTCCACGGCGGGGCCCTGTTCAGCGGTGCTCTTCTGCACCGCGGGCCCTGTTCAGCGGTGCTCTTCTCCACGGCGGGGCCCTGTTTAGCGGTGCTCTTCTGCACCGCGGGCCCTGTTCAGCGGTGCTCTTCTCCACGGCGGGGCCCTGTTCAGCGGTGCTCTTCTGCACCGCGGGCCCTGTTCAGCGGTGCTCTTCTGCACCGCGGGCCCTGTTCAGCGGTGCTCTTCTCCACGGCGGGGCCCTGTTCAGCGGTGCTCTTCTGCACCGCGGGCCCTGTTCAGCGGTGCTCTTCTCCACGGTGGGGCCCTGTTCAGCGGTGCTCTTCTGCACCGCGGGCCCTGTTCAGCGGTGCTCTTCTGCACCGCGGGCCCTGTTCAGCGGTGCTCTTCTCCACGGCGGGGCCCTGTTCAGCTGTGCTCTTCTGCACCGCGGGCCCTGTTCAGCGGTGCCTATCTCCACGGCGGGGCCCTGTTCAGCGGTGCTCTTCTGCACCGCGGGCCCTGTTCAGCGGTGCTCTTCTCCACGGCGGGGCCCTGTTCAGCGGTGCTCATCCAGCAGGTCAAGGGAGCCAGACCTGGCCTCGACTCCCTGCTCAGTCGCCCTCGGACCGTGACGTTTCTGGACCCTTCGGGGACGGACTCCTGGCCTCCTTAGTGTCCTCCTTCCCAGCTGGGATGTGGCATGTGGGGTCCACCTTCTCCGCGCTCCTGCTGGCCTTCCGCTCCTTTGATGGGGCTCTCGGGCCCTTGCCTCCCCTAGATGGTGTCGGGGGTGAAGTGGCCGCACATTGCTCCTTGGGGGCAGCCCTGTCGGTGCTCGCACGGCGGTCCTTGGTTTTGCGGGTCCTCTTGCCGGGGGGGGGGCTGGACGTGTCCTTGCTGCTGATCGATGTGTCACTGCTGGCAAAGGGTGGGCTCCAGAACCCAGGCACAACAGTGACACCCGAAGCTGGGCTGGTGGTGGCTGCGGTGCTCTTGGGACTCTTTGAAGATGGATGGGGGAGGTCATCGGGGGGAAAGAGGTTAAGGTTAGCCGGGAAAAGTTTTTTAGGGCCAAGGTAAAGGGTAGGAGAAGTGGAGATGGAAGTGGAGGTAGAGGAGGTGGTTGTAGGAGAGTCAGGTGTGCTGTCATTGGGTGAAGGTGCTGGTGCTGTAGGCTGTCGTGAGGTGGATGGCTGTTGGGTGGGTGGCTGCCTGCGTTTGTGTGTCTTGGAAGAGGGGGTGACAGACACAGTGGGAGAGGACACAGGGGACGTGTACATGGCAGTGGGGGTGGTGACTGCACGAGTGTGGACTGTACTGGAGGGTGAGGTGGTGATGGAAGCACTGGCTGATGTTGGGGTGCATGCAGGTGTGAGTGTAGACGTCACAGGGAGGGAGGAGGGAGACGAGGAGGAGGGGGACACAGGGGTGGCAGTGGCTGTTGGCATGTCTGCATCTGGGTGTTGCTCGGGTGAGTGTTTGCGGGATCTGTGGTGCTTGTGTTTGGATGAGCTGCTCTTGGGTGTTGAGGTGTGTGCAGGCTGGTCTGATGGTGTGGATGGGATAGGCTGAGGAACAGGAGACAGAGACAGGCTGGAGGCAGTCAGAAGAGGGAGGCTGGAAACAGGGACAATGGCTGCCGTCAGTGCTGAGGCCAGAGCAGTGAACGCTCGTTGATGGGCAGCCTGACCCGAATGAATGCCCTCCAGGTACGCATTGCTCTGTTGCACCTCCCTTTGCACACCCTGGATGGCATTCAAAAGGGTCGTCTGCCCAACAATGAGCGTCCTTACCAGGTCAATGAGCTCCGCACTGAGGGCAGCAGGGGCAACAGGGGCAGGGGCTGAGGTGCCTGGGGCGAAGGAGACGCGCGCCTTCCTGGGCGAACCGGCACGGAGCGAAGACTGAGGGGCTGCTGGGAGGGCGGGGCTGGTGCGCTGGGTGGCAGCTGTACCTGTAGAGGCGGGGGGCACGGATGTTGCCGCCACCCCTAGGGAGCTCCCATCCGAGGACGTGTCGCTTTCGCTGCTCTCACCAGCGGTCCCCGTCGTGGTGCTCCCCTCGCCCTCCGGATCACTGGTGCCCTCGGTGTCTGTTCCTGGGCCCACCGGGGCCTTGTGTCCTGCAGCTCCCTCGTGCTCCGATGCCATATCTCCTCCGCCTGATGATGCTAATGCACACATGCACAAGAAGATGAAGAGAAAGGGTGGGGGGAGAAAAAAGAAGACCAGGTTGAGTGCATGCAATGTCAACACCGTTGGCGGTGAGGACAGACACAGGTGCCTAATGCACTAAGCCGCGCATTCGGGGTACACTACTCAGTACTACTGACTAAGACAACAGGCCAAGAGACGTCAAACGCGCACATGGGAGATGCTGGACCTTCAATGGCTGTACTTGTCACCCTACAGAGGTGGGGGCCGGGGGCACAGGGCCATGCCTAAGGGAGAGGACTACACTACAGAAAGCGCCCTGGCCTAATGTCACCCACAGCCCTCCTCCCCCACCCAGACGCCTCCACTGCGCAGAAAGATAGGAGAATGTGCTGATACTCACCCCCTTGTGTCTGCTGTGATGTCTTAAAGCGCCCATCCAATTCAGGGTAGGCCACCGCCAGGATCCGGGACATCAGGGGGGTCATGGTGCAACTGGCACCCCTCCTAGGTTGGGAGGCCATCCCCAGCAGTGTTTCTGCGGTCTTCCTTGTTCCGCGGCGGATGTCCTCCCACCTCTTGCGGCAGTGGGTGCCCCGTCTGTTGTGGACCCCCAAGGTCCGGACTTCCTTGGCGATGGCACGCCAAATCTCGATCTTCTGATGGGCGCTGACCTATTAGACATGTACAGGGTGGAAAGGAGGAAATCATCAATGACCTGCATGTTAGATGTAATTGGCCCCCACCCACCCACTTTGCCATATGGCACATGCTCTCATCTGTCGGGCGTTGCACTCCTCATTCGCCCCCCACCCCACCAACTTACATCCACCCCAATCCACACAGGCATAGCCCATTCCATTAGCACCCGGTGTACTCACTTGTTGGTCTGGAGGACCGTAGAGTAGCGCATACTGGGGGAGGACCCCATCCACGAGCTTCTCCAACTCTTCAGACGTGAAGGCAGGGGCCCTTTCCCCAGGCGCAGCAGCCATTGTATCTTCCAGACCGAGGTCACAGCAGCACTTGCAGTATAGGTCCTCTCCTGTGGATGATCAGGTCTCGAGTGATTAAGCAGATAGAAAATGGCGGTCACGCCCGCGGCGGTGCGTACCGCGGCGGTGCGTACCGCGACCGCCGGCGCACTTCGTCATTGGCTCCTGAAACCCATAGGCTTCAATGTTAACCAATGCGGCTTTGCGCCGCGGTCTTCGACCGCCTACCGCCACGGTGTGCCCCGCCAGCGCATTGACCTCACATCCCATTGTCCCACTTCACAGGTCAGGCAGCCGCCATTTCAAGGGCCCACATGGCTTAATTTTGACTGCGACACACAGGCCTAGGCCTTGCATTGCCACACATACACGCCTTTCAACCCATTGCCATTCTTTAACTGTGCAAGCTGTCTGTACGTACCTGTGGTTTGCCTGACTCTGTGCTCCATGTTGTCCTTCCTAGGCACCGTCCGCTGGGACTTGCGATGAGAAGGAGGAATCCTCGCGTGTACCGACCGCTGGTGGACCTGTCGACAATGGAAGAACGCCATATAATACTTCGATACAGACTTGACCGTGCCACTATCCATGAACTGTGTGCCCAGCTGGAGCCAGCCCTGATGTCCCCCATCCGCCAACCCACAGGGATTCCCCCTCTGGTGCAGGTTTTGTCAGTCCTCCATTTTTTGGCCAGTGGGTCATTCCAGACCACAGTGGCCATGTCATCTGGAATGTCTCAGCCTATGTTTTCTAAGATTTTGAGCAGAGTGTTGTCTGCCCTGATGAAACTCATGCGGAGCTACATCATTTTCCCCGAGGAGGGTGACTTGCCTACAGTGAAGGGTGATTTCTATGCCCTTGGACATATCCCCAACATCATTGGTGCCATTGATGGGACCCATGTGGCTTTGGTACCCCCAAAAGACGATGAGCAGGTGTACCGAAACAGAAAGAATTATCATTCGATGAATGTCCAGGTGGTCTGTTTGGCTGACCAGTACATCTCCCATGTAAATGCCAAGTTCCCAGGGTCAGTGCATGACGCGTATGTGATGCGAAATAGCAGCATCCCCTATGTGATGGAGCAGCTACAGAGACAACGTGTGTGGCTAATAGGTGACTCTGGTTACCCCAACCTGCCGTGGCTACTGACCCCAGTAAGGAATCCCCGGACAAGGGCAGAGGAACGCTACAATGAGGCCCATGGGCGTACTAGGAGGGTGATTGAGCGAACCTTTGGCCTCCTGAAGGCCAGGTTTAGGTGCCTGCATATGACAGGTGGATCCCTAATGTACTCACCAAAGAAGGTGTGCCATATCATCGTGGCGTGCTGTATGCTTCACAACCTGGCTTTGCGACGCCAGGTGCCTTTCCTGCAGGAGGATGGTCCAGATGGTGGTGTTGTAGAAGCCGTGGAGCCTGTGGAGAGTGAAGAGGAGGAAGACTCAGAGGACGACACAGACAATAGGGACAGAGTGATACAACAGTATTTCCAGTAACACCCAGGTAAGAATCACCCACGCCATTTCACAATTGCTTATAGCCTCCTGCATCTGTACTTTCTGTAGTTCCCCACAGATGTTTGTCATTGATTTTTGCCTTTCCCTTCCCTTCTCAGTGCTGTCTGACTCAGTACCTGACTTCTGCTTGGTTCGCCCATGAAATACAGCGTATTGACATTGGTATGTTGTCATGACTAATTGACAGAACAGAAATCGAACAGTAATATGTAATACATTTGTCAATAATACAGCATGACTCAAAACAGATTTGTGTGCAAAATGTGATTTATTTACAGTGCTAGATATCGGTACATGTGATTCTTAGGGTGATGGGTGGGGGTGGAGGAATATCCATGGCAGAGTCCAGTTCTCAGTCTCACAGGTGCATTGTCCTTTTGCCTGTGGAAGGATGGAGCATAGGCAGTTCATGGTTGGACAGGGTGGCAATGTGGGACAGTGGGAAGACTTGAGGGGGTATGTCCTGCAGGCGGGGGTCTTGACATCCTACTCTGTCTTTTTCTTTGGTCTCAGGCTCCTCTTACGGGGTGGTTGTTCTTCAGCAGGAGGTGGGGTTCTGGGGGGCTGTCGAGGTGTTGGGACCTCCTGTCCACTAGCGCCGGCGGAGGTGGTAGGCTGTTCCTGGTCCGGGCTAGTGACAGGGGCCCTGTGTGGTGCACCATGGTCCCGCAACGCGTCCTCTATCCTGTGGAGGGCCAGGACGATGGTCCCCATTGCGGTCCCGATGATTCTCAGCTCCTCCCTGAAACCCATGTAGCGTTCCTCCTGCTGTGCCTGGATCTCAGTGAACCTGGCCAGTACCGTCGCCATCGTTTCTTGGGAGTGGTGGTATGCCCCCATGATGGTGGTGAGGGCCTCTTGGAGAGTGGGTTCCCTGGGCCTCTCCTCCCCCCCCTGTCGCACAGCAGCCCTCCGAGCTGCCCGGTTTCCCCCGGCCTCTGTCCCCTGGACGGTGTGCCCGCCACCACTGCCCCCAGGTCCCTGTTGTTGTTGGGGTGTTGGGTTAGCCTGGGTGCCCTGTAGTGGCAGACACACCGCTGATTGAGCTGTCCTAGAGACAGAGGCATGGGCCCGCTGGGTGGGAGCTGTGCTGGTGTCGGCAGAGGGGGTCGGGTCTGGTGTGGCCTGTGGCTGCCTGAGGGGAACCGACTGCCCAGAGGTCCCCGATGGTCCGGGCTGGTCATCAGGTTCACTGTCGACAGAGCTGCTATCCTCAGTGTGGGCCTGTTCCGGTGGTGGGATGGACACTTCTGGACCCTCCTGGCTGGTGTGTTGTCGTTCGGGTCCTGCATGGGGTAAGAGAGTTTGGTTATTATTTCTGTGTGTGCAATAGCATGCGTGTTGTGGGTGCCCTTGTCCCCCAGTGCAGGCATTCCCTGGAGGGAGGTGTTGTGAGGGTATTTAGTGGGGGGGAGGGGTTAGTGCAGTGGTCATGCTTAGGTGATGGGTGCCCATGATTTGTGTTGGCATGCAGGAGTTGGTGTTGGGATGGGTGGGTTGTGCTGGTGAGACATTGTCAGGGAGGATGTGTGCTGGGGGGTTGGGGGTGAAGGTGGGGGTGTGGGTTGGCATGCTGGTGGGGTGGGGGGGATATAGTAGTTGAGATTGGACTTACCAGAGTCCATTCCTCCGGCTACTCCTGCGAGGCCCTGAGGATGCAGGATGGTCAAGACCTCTTGCTCCCACGATGTAAATTCGGGAGGGGTGGGTGGGGGTCCGCCGCCAGTCTTCTGGACCGCGATGTTGTGCCTGGAGACCATCGATCGGACCTTCCCCCGTAGGTCGTTCCATCTTTTGCGGATGTCCTCCCTATTCCTGGGATGCTGTCCCACCGCGTTGACCCTGTCCACGATCCGCTGCCATAGCTCCGCCTTCCTGGCTATACTGGTGTGCTGCACCTGCGAGCCGAAGAGCTGGGGTTCCACTCTTAGGATTTCCTCCACCATGACCCGGAGTTCTTGGTCCGAAAAGCGTGGGTGCCTTTGGGGTGCCATGGGGTGGTGTGGGTGAGGTGTGGGGTGGTGTATGTGATGAGGAGTGTGTTGGTGAGTGGTGCTTTGTGCTACTATGTGGTGTGTGTGATGGTGTAGTGTGCCTCAGTGTGTCTTGCTATGGATTGTCTGCTGTGTCTCTCTCTCCTTCTCTCAGTAATTAGGGTCGCAGGGGTTTGTGGGTGATGTGGGTGTGTGTTTTATAGTTGGTTGATTGTGTGGGAGTGGTGTGTGTATGTGTATCAGGTGTGTGTATTTCAAATTGTCCAATGTGGCTGTGTTTTGGTGATGTGTGTGTATTCTGACCGCGGCGGGGTGTACCGCCAATGAAATACCGCGTTTGAATGACCGCCGTGTGGATTCGTGGGTCGTAATGGCATGGGCGTATTTCTGTTGGCGTGACGGTGGAGGTTTGGTCATCTCCAGTTTATCGCTGCCCGCCGATGTGGCGGGCTGCAGTGGAGGACGGATTTTTTGAGGTTTGGCCGTTGTGGGTCAGAATGACCGTGGCGGTTGACCGCGGCCGCGGCGGTGTTAAGGCAGCCTGGGCACTCCCAGAGGTTAGAACAAAGGGCTGAGGCAGGAAGGAGGTCACACCTCCTGCCCCTCAGCTGGGCTAGTGAATAGATCCATCAGGACTGTGAGCATCCAAGACTTCACCGCCTGATAGTCATTAGCACTGTCCTCAAGCGAGGAAACAGCCCACCCCCTGCCCTCAGGCACATCTGCTCATGGTCAGGCGAGAAAGTAGGTATGCAGGACTGTACACACCCCCAGCAGGCTGACCATACCTCTAGGTTGAGCATCCCGGTCTGTGCACTAAATTTTGATTTTTGCCATCTTAGGAGTGGAAGAATAGAGGGTTCTGGGTAGCTAAAGGTGATCTCCCACCGAATGTGGTCATCTCAGGGACGGATTAGCTGTAGGAGTTAGCTGCCCATTGGCCACTAGTCTCCACACCCCTAACTTCCCTAAATTCAGGATTTAAGGGACACCCCTGACACCAGAACCTCTGATCCGATTGACCAACTGCACAGAAGGACCAGAAGAAGCTCTGCATCAGTGATAACTGGACTCTACCCACTGCTTCGAAGCAAAACAGGGAATCTCTGTCCCTGAGGCAACAGACTGGGAACTGCATGAACGACCTTAGTCCTTGGCTGAAACTCATCACTCCCAACCAGAGGGATGCCTGGGGAAGCCAGAAGCACCTCCAGCCTCTCTTGGACTTGTGGCACCAGTCCCCTGCAAACCAGGGAATCAGAAAACACCAGGTGATCCAGTGTCTTCTGGGAGTCATAGTCCAGCCTGCCTCCATGTTTCAGGCCACTACCTCACTCCCTCGGACCCTGGAAAATTCCCAAAGGATTCCTGCACCTTTACCGTTGCCAAGGCTTGTTGGTTGCCAGCTCGGTAACTAACCCCTTCACTCGACACTGGAGTTGCAGGGCACAGCGTGCAACCTGCATCCGACTTCTGCAGGTAGCCTGACCCAGCTGATATTTTGCATCTCCTTGTCAGCAACGCCGTGCCAGTGGTAAAATTCTAACTTTACTAAAAGGTGTGGTTATTCATGGCCACATGGGTCATGGTCATTAAGGGTACTGACTCAAAGTTTCTGATCTTTGATTTATTAGACAGGTTATATTGTTACCTGATAGGTCTTGAGCAAAATTTGTGTCCATGGTGGATCACTCTAAACGTTGAGTCAAAAGGTCCATTGAACCTCTAACACGTCCCCATATGGATAAAATATCAAACAACAAATAAGGTCAGACGTGCTCACACCTTCAGCCTTTTTGGGCTCCTTCCTTACAAATAAAAGCTCATCCCTTGTTTTTTTTTTATTCACTCTCTCTCTTGCTCCTTGTATCACCACCTTACTTTAGCCTCTTTCTGCAAATCTATTAGCCAATTCTTCCTGAACCACCTTCAGTTGTTGTTTATAACCGCAGTTCCTGAGCATGCACAAATTCTCCGCATAGGGGATACTATATTTCAATTTGTTGAGATGGAAACTGCTCGAATGTAATATGGTGTTACCTGCTGTGGCTTTCGGAAAGTTCTAGTATGTATCCTGCCTTGTTTCACAGAGACCGTGAGATCTAGAAAGTGTACCTGTTCCTAACTAATGTGGGCAGGGAAGTGTAAATTTAGATCATTGCTAATAATTCTCTCCTTGAAGTGGTATGCCGATTGTTGTGTGCCTTTCCAAATATCAAAAATGTCACCTATGAAATGCTTCCATAGTACGATATTCTCTGAACACTCTTGCTCAAATTTCCGCGCTAGTGCCTGCTCCTTCCACCAGCTCATATGCAAATTAGCATAGCTGGTGGTGAAGCAGGTATCCTCTGCCGTCCATCTCAGCTGTTTAAACACATCCTGGCCAAATAGGAAAAACTATTCTCCATACACCAGTGTGCCACAGTTAACAGCATATGAGTGTGTTTGTACAGAGAAATGGATCTGGTGTTCAGAAAGTATTGTAAAGCCCTTAAGCCATCCGCTAGTAGTGCACTCGTGTACAAAGAAGTCCCATCTAAAGTAACCAACACAAAATCATCCTCCTACCCAATATCATACACTTTCTCAGAAAATCTCCTGTATCTTGAATATAGGAGGACAAATTTCTGACATATGGTTCTACAATATAATCAGTGAATTGTGCAGTGTGTTCAGAAAGCCCTCATCGTGCAGAAATAATTGGTCGCCCAGGAGGGTGGCTAGCATTCTCGTGGATTTTTGGGATAAGATAGAAATTTGGCAGGATCAGAAAATTAGTTCTCAAAAACTTATATTCTTCTTAGGTAATCAAGCCTGACCCCCTCCACCATCCCAATTCCACCCAATATCCTGCACTCACTCTCTTCACTTCACTATGAATCATTTTATATTAACAACTTGTTTCATTCAATTGTTGAAGTGCTTCCTCTATGTAAATCTCCAACATCGAAAGAACAATATTTCCTTGTTTATCTGCCTGTCGTACTACCACATCACTTCTGCTATTTAGTTTAATCCTCAATGCCTTGTATTTAGACCACTCTCCTGTCATGTTCTACTTCTTTTCCACTTTGGATTTGCAAGTTCTTTAACTCTCGCATCACTAAATCTGAGAAGATGTCAATGGAACCCCTGGGCATGAATGGTATAAATGTGGAATTTGGCCTGAATGGAGTCACTGGACTCTCATACACATCCAGGCCCTGTTCTTGATATAACAATTCCTCAGTGTTGGCTTCTTCGTCTTCATCCTCCCTCTCCAGGGCACCCAGCTCTTTTATTATAGAAATGTCCAACAACAACAACCTTCTTTTACGGCCCTGAGAGTATGAAGGCATACTGGTTGTCGATATTGGTTTGATCGCATGAAATTCAGTCAACTTCATTTTTCTCGTAAATTTAAAAAGGTCAGTCCTTGTCTGACTGTAGTGTAGGTTAGACCCAACAATAAAATCTGGTGCTCATTTTCGGTCAGTGTCATTATCAGTTAAGTAAATGATGCTTCATAGGTTCATGCCTATCACTTCCTCACTGGCTTGTTCCTCGATGTGGAACCATTTTTTGGTCCTCCAATATTTTCGATTTTTCCTTTTTCTGTTGACATTCCTCCTCGTACATTTGGTTCCCGGCTTGGGAATGGTCTGAGACTGCGAGCCCGATCTAAGCGTAAAAAATGTAGCTCATCTTCATCATCTCAACAGTGGGGACATTTTTGTTCACTCAGACCTCTTCAGTATCTGTTTCCACGTCTGAACTAAACTCTATATCTATATATACATTTTTTTTTTTTGTAAACAGATTTCATTGGTTTTTCAATTCTACAACAACTCGCTCACTGGGGTACTAAAAGGCTGTATTTATACAATATAGGTCCATGAACAGGTCTGTTCCATTCTAGACTAGTCGCTACTTCCGCTGCTATTACACAACCACAGAGCATGGAAATCATGACCGAGGAACCATACAATCATTTTTTGCTCATCCCTCTCAGTACATCCTAGTCTTATTGTATACATGCTTGAGGAAAACGTTAGTGAGTGTATTGCTCTGGTCAGCAGACTAGGGCTCAAATATGTTCAGTTCCATCCATCTCTATCCCTCCCCCCATACCCCCTCCGCTCACCCGCGCCCTACCCTGTGTCAAAATTTCCAGCTGCGCCCAACCTTGTATTGCATCAGGGTGCCTCTCTGTTTGCTCCTATTTATGGGTCTTGTATGTGTTCAGGCCTCTGCTCTGCTAACGTTCTACTGTGGAGGGAGTGTCGCTACATGGTGCGGTCAGTATGGTATGTATAGTCTATTCTGTCTGCGAAGGCTCTACCTGTTCCTGCAATGGTGTGATGATCTGCTCCCAAGCATTCGTCAGGTCCGGGGAACCCCCTCCTCGAGTTAGCTCCTTTTTCAGAACCAAGCCTTCATATTCTGCCCATCGCCTTCACTCCCTTTTCCAACTTTGGATAGTGGGACCCACCGAATTCTTCTAGTTTTTTGTCAATTCCCATTTGGCTAGGATGTATGCTAGGTCCTGGAGTTTACTAGTTGCCCTGATCTTGGGAGTGTGAGGGAACCAGTGCCGCAAACAGTGGGCTGTTGTGCACCCTGCTTCTCGCTCAATTATTTCCGCTACGTATGCAGTCACTGCCTTCCAGTATGTCGTCAAATGGGGGCAGGAGCACAACATGTGTATAAATTACTTCACCACATCTATACGTTGAAACCTGGCATTTCTAGAGATCTTCGGTGCTCTGTCTAATATCTGGTCCAGGCTTCCTCTGGTATGAAGGTTTGTCTCTCATTTATGTCGTAGGTTGTCTAGGGGGCGCATCACTGCTGAGCGAATCACCCTATATAAACCAGAAATGGCTTTTTGTGTGCCATTGGAGGTCATTATGTAAGCGCTAGGCCCCGTGGGGACATGGCTCACCACTTCTTAAGTGCCAGTGCATACTAATGATGCGTGTCAGTGGTCGATGCAGCAGGAAGTGGCCCTGTGGCAGATCATGGGTCCGTCGAAAATCGCGAACGGAAATAGGTTACTCTTGTGATAAAGGTCTCCAATCTGAAAGGACCCCGCCTCTTCCCAAGTCGCCAGTCCCCTCCAGTTTCCCACCCTAGGTAGCCACTGCAACCATGTCATCGGTATCTCGGGTGTATAGGGTGTAGTCCTGTTCGTTCTATAGAGACATCTTCTCCAGCACCGGCAGAGAACCTGAGTCTCCGGGGCGAGTGCTCGTTTCGTTTCGATCGAGTGAGGTTGAGAAATAGGCCCGCCAGTGTCGGAACAGGGTGGGGGTGTTCTGTTCCCATCAGTTATTACGGTCCTGCCCTCTGCCACCCACCAGATAAACCACTGCAGCTGTGCCGCTAAATAATAGGCCTCAAAATCCGGGACTGCCAGGCCCCCTTCTGCTCTAGGTCGCTTCAAAGTGGTTAGAGCCACTTTATGACTCCCATCCCTCCATATGAACGCCGTGAGCAAGAAGTCGATTTCCCGGAATAGCGTGGCCGGATCCAGACCGACAATGCTGCAAAATAATATAAGAGCCTTGGTAGCACTACCATCTTAATAAGTGCTATTCGCCCAGCCACAGAGATCGGGAGTGATCCAGAGAAGCCCATGTTGGCTTTCAATGCCCTTATGGCTCCCCCAATATTACTCTCCAGGACGTTGGCCCTTGTGTGAGACATTCTCACTCCTAGGTACGGCATGCAACAGGGTTCCCATCCACATTCTCTAGTCCCTCAGGTGCCCCGCGATTCTCCCGCAGCAGGAACAAGTACGATTTCTGCCATTTTACCTGTAGGCCCATTAAGCAGCCGAACAGTTCTAGGAGGGCACGAGCTCCTCTAAGGTCAGTGTCTTGTAAAAATAGGAGGAGGTCATCTGCATAAAGCGCTATTTTGTGAGGCCGGTCCCCCTACATCAGTCCCTGATACCAATCGGCGGTTCTAGCCTGGGCAGCCAAGGGTTCCATGGCCAAGGCAAATAATAAGGGCGAGAGCGGGCAACCATATCTAGTGCCCCTTTCTACTGAGTATTGTTCAGATATCATGACCCCGGTTCTAACCCTTGCTTTCGGCTCTGTATATAAAGGTTTTGTCCATTTGAGGAAGCCCTCGCCTAGGCCCATGCGAGCAAGGACTGCATATAGATAGTGCCATTCTAAGCTGTCAAAGGTTTATGTCTATATATACTCATGTTATTACCACAGTACAGTGTAACTGACAAGAGAAAACCCTGTTATTGCCTTAATGAAAGTAGGCTGAAACTGGACTGGGGTTGCTTGAGTTCCTGTCCAGAGGGGACCTTGCCTGGCAGTTTTGCCTGAACTGTACCTAAAGGAGCAGAACCAAGTTGTCTGTGCATAAGGCTGGTCTTTAGATTGGTGTGCTGGGTAAAAAACAATGAACTGGTATGTAGCCTGAGTAATTACCTCTGGCTAAAATTAATTCAGGCATTCCACCCATCGCCTTTTTGTTTTCTTCAGTATCTTATCACGGAATTCATATTATAATGACTTGACAGTAAAATAACTAAGAATTATTTCTCAATACAGGAATTTAATCTTTTGTGTTCTGTTTCTGCATAAATATATTTGTTTTTGACTACTAAACAGACAAATCATGCACTAAACCATAATTTCAGATGTGCAAACAGTGATATGCTGTTTATTATAACTTTTGAGGGAGTGGAGAACAGCATGACTTAGGTGGCGTCTGCTCTCAAGACTTTATGGTGAGGCCCTTGCATGCCAATGTTTCTTCAATTATACCAAACTCAGCCGTTTTCCTTTGTGCTTATAGGGTGTCACCTTCCAATCCTTAATGTGAATCTTAAATGTCTTGTGACTGTCTCTACATGATAGCACTACTCACCTGGTTCCCCACTGCGTTTCCTTATTTCAATCCTCTTTTGTTAAAACTTGGCAGTAGTTGTAGTGACCGACGTTCAATTAATGTTTCATTTTATTTCAAGTTTGATGCTGCATTTGTATTATTATTAATTCATTTCATTTCTGTGTTCGCATTAATACATTCATCTTTCCACTAAATCCCCAATTGATTTCGGACCCTTCTTTGTCCTTCATCAGAGGGTCTCCTGTTGAATAAAGATAAAGCAATGCTGCCAAACAAATATTCACTTATTTGTCCTCCACTCTTTTATAGACTATCTCAGTATACTTCATGACTTATATTGAGTTTATACACACGAGAGATGTCTATGAACCCTTCATAACTATCCATACAACTTTAAAGTTGGATCTGTTGTGGTTCTAAAACAATTCCACTACATACATAAGCTGTTGTCTACTCAGTTTATGAATACAAATTCTATACTTTCTCCATCTACTGTACATATTGGTTACATGTTGTACCTTGGAGCCATCAAACTTATACCATGACCTATTTAAAGAAATGTTTTAAAGCCATACTCTGAAAAGGAGACATCCACATTATGTCCAAGTGCTATTGTAAGACTGAAGTGTGAATTCTGTTGTGCGTTTGTGTTGCAGCTTGCCAGTCAATCCATGTTGAACTCAACCAAAAAAATAACCGGACGGTTGTAAGGTCAACTCAATGATATGTCAACCAAGACTCTCACATTCCATTTTGTTATGCCAATTCTAACCCTAAAGAGGTCTGGATCATATGCCTCCTGTGCTCCATACCATTATACTAAGGCTGTAGGAATCTGAGCTGAGATTTTACAAAGTGCTTCTGTTTTTTAATGTGTCTTGTCACTCAGGCATTGTGAAATGCAATTCTGGAATAATGGAACATTTGTGGAGCTAGAACTCTAAGCTTAAGTCATCGCTTACCATGCCCTGCGGACCCTCCATGATCAATTCAGCCTTCTGTGTGTTGGTTGGGTGACTGTATCCATTCCTCATCATTCTTGCATTCTATTCAATGAAAATATGGGACTGGCAAATTATTGTATTGGTGAGTAAACTTTAGAACCCATATTTGTCATAAAGGGTTTGGAATGTTGTTGAGGGTGTTTATACAGTGTTTGGAATGTTCACATCACTATTCTTCAGGAGGCCACAACTTAACTGTATGTACCTGCATCTGTCTTGTGGACCTTTCCATTAACTGAAATTTAATTTCTATCTGAAAGATCTATGGAGTTTTGCTGCCTCAACACACACCAGTTTTGGTGACAAGCTGTGGAGTAAAAACGAGAACAAGACCTACCAAGAAACACCGCTGTCAAGTGCTTGAGTGGTCGGTGCTTAACACTTCACGAACGTTATTTACAATATTTATTTTTTGGCAACGCTATATTGGGATACTAAGCGGCGTTTTAAGCACTCCTATCGTAAAAGAAATGATGCCAAAGAGAGCTCTAGGGCTCATGGCAGCACTTGCTGAAGAGGGCTTGTGGCAGCACTTGCTGAGGAGGGCATGCAGTGTTTGAGGCTCATGACTCGTAGCGGCTCTTTCTGTGAAAGGTTGAGATGAAGCAGGCGAGAGAGCAACACACGCAAGTGAATATGATGTCACCGCCCAATGAAATAAACAATTCAAAAGCTAGAACACATGTAAGAAGCACATCTGTCAAGTAAAGTCTTTAAGCACACTGCACTTTAGAGAGTATGCTGCATTGCCATACTGGAAATAAACTATACCCCTAACTCTGGATTTCAGCAATGTATGAAGATTTGTCTTACAGGCAGTTAATTTATTGAAATTTAAGATTAGCATCAAAGTACTTCTGCATTATTGACTTTCCTAACAGGATATATTTAATGAACTTTTAGATAAATGAGCAATAAATTAACAACAGTCAAAAGCAATAATTTTATTACTTTTCATTATTTGTCCATTAATTAACATGGCAAACTCCAATGTTTTAACCAAGCTGGAGGATTTCTTCAATCTCCAGGAACTGGCACAGATCATTTGAAAATTATCTATTTGGTATTGATGATAAAACATTTGATACTGAACTAAAAAAAGCTTTGCTGTTCAGCCTGTTGGAAAATATGTGTCAAGACATTTTTGATAACCTACTTGAGACAGAACCAGCTTCTGGACAATTTGTTCTATTAAATGAGTAAGAGGAAGTTTTAAAGAGAAAGAAAAAAACTATTTACTGAGGCATCAAACATAATGGTGGAAAGACATGTTTTTAATTAGAAAACAACTTGAGCATGAAGGCATTGAGGAAATACATTGCAAGTTTGTGCATGTTAGCAGCCTTATGTGAATATGGAGACATGATGCATATGTATTTGAGAGATCAGTTTGTGTTTCAATGTTACTCTAAGCAAATACAGGAAAGACTCTTGGCATGCAGGAATCCAACACTTATTGAAGTTGTAGAGATAGCCAAAGGAACTGAACGATCTTTACTATCTACAAAATTATTATTGTCAGGAAATATGCAAACTCAATTAGTTTGTGTTGTACATGAAAGGAATAATGCCCTAAAAAGTGAATGATCTTTATTCACTGTACAATAAAAAAAACTAGTTTGAAAAATTGTCCTTAAAAATACTTTAATGCGTTATAGTTGTGGGTCAAAAACTCATTTAAGAAATCATTAGAGGATTTCTGGTAACTCTAAAAAATTTATGAAGTGCCATAAAATAGGTTATTTTGAGGCGGTTTGTAGAAATGCAGGCTGTTTAGTAAAATAATAGTGAACTCTGTAGAACAGTTTGATGAAGAAATGTGTTTCAACATTGTGTTTACAATTGATTCTAAACTAGGCAAGTTCAAAGGTCCATTAAATATGGTCCATATAGGTAATGGAGAGTTACACGTAATGGCTGATTCAGGATCCCCAATTTCAATATAGGTAGATCATACATTTTATGGATTGTGGAAAAATGTAAAGCTGATAGAATCCAATATCAGTCTCAGAGCATTTAGAGAATTTGACATTGATATATTAGGATACTTCATTTACATTTTGGAATTCAAAGGACGTTCCATAAAAATGAAAATGCATGTGACATAAGAGAAAGAGATATTGTGGGGTGGCAAGATCTTGGTAAACTTGGTATTTTGATCAAAATTTTGATGTACCCCTAGTTTTAGGGGATATGCATATTCTCAGTGCAGAATAGGAAGATCTGAATATGAAAATAGAGGAGGTGTTAGAAAAACAAAATAAAGTGTTTTCCATGCATATTCAATTTGTAAAAGAATTTGAACAGCATATCAAGTTAAATGAAAATGACACATAAGGTTTGACATGTACTATTATGAGTCTGAAAAGGTCTGAAAGATTTATTGACTACATTATGTAGTCAATAAATCATCGGCACCATCATGGTATCATTGAGTCCAATGACTCATCTGAATGGGTTTCAGCAAAAGTTATCACAAAAAAGAAAACAGGTGAAATTAGGCTTTGTGCAGATTTAAGATAAATTAAAAAAAACATCATAGTAGATTGGCATTTCCACCCTAAAATACAGGAGATGCTTAACTCTGCTAGTGTTGCCTCATACTTTTCAATATTTAATATCTGCGTATCACAAAGAAAAATTGTCTGAGAGTTCAAAAGACTTAACCACTTTCATTGCTCCTTTTGGAGCCTACTGGTATGTACATCTACCTTTTGGTTGGGCATCTCCTGGTTAGTGGATCATCTTTTTGACGACATGCAGAGTGTTCAGACCTTTCAGGGTGACATTATGATTCATGCTTAGACTGTGAACGAACATATTGACATATTAAATAGTGTGCTGGAAATAATTGAAAACAGAGGTATGGCTCTCAGTAGAACCAAACGTAAGTTATTGCAGACAAAAGTAGAATACTTGAGACATAGAGTGTCTGCAGCAGGTATCACACCAAAGGTTGACCAAGTGAAATCTATTAGAGAGGCACCCATACCTATTAACATAGATTCTTTGAGGTCATTCCTAGGCATGAGTGACTAACAAGCCCATTTTATTCAGGAATAAACAATTTTGGTGGAAGCAGGAATACACAATTTGGGTGGAACCTTAAAGGAGATTATTAAAAAAGAAAACTAAGGGGGTCATTACAACCCTGGTGGTCAAAGACCGCCAGGGCTGTTGTGGCGATTGTACCGCCAACAGGCTGGCGGTGCAATCCAGGGAATTATGACCGCCGGGGCCGGTGGTTTCCCGCCACATTTGCCCCGGCGGTGATAATCCGCCTGGGCAGCGCTGCTTGCAGCGCTGCCCTGGGGATTACGAGTCCCCGACCGCCAGGAAAAGGCTGGCAGTATGGGGAGTCGCGGGGCCCCTGGGGGCCCCTGCATTGCCCATGCCACTGGCATGGGCAGTGCAGGGACCCCCTGACAGGGCCCCATGCAGCTTTTCACTGTCTGCAGAGCAGACAGTGAAAAGCGCGACGGGTGCAACTGCACCCGTCGCACGGCCGCAACACCGCCGGCTCCATTTGGAGCCGGCTCCCGTGTTGCGGCCGAGATCCCCGCCGGGCCAGCGGGGATCTCATAATGACCACGGCGGGAGTGCGGCCGCATTGGCGGCCGCCCAGCGGTCAGATCTTGGCGGGCGGCTGAAGCCACCCGCCAAGGTCATAATGAGGGCCTAAGTTTAAATGGAGTATAGAGCAAAAGAAAACTTTCCAGGAAATCAAACAAGCCATTCTGAAAGCACAAGCACTTACACCATATGATTACAATGGAAGGAATATCATCACAGTGGCATAGGTTTAGGAGTGGTATTCAGCCTGGCGGTAGATGGTAGGGAATACACCATAGCTTTTATTTTAAGAGGATGAAGAGATGCAGAGAAATGGTTCTTCCCTATTGAAAGAGAAGTGTTGGACAGTGTTTGAGTGGTTGAGGAATTAAAGAGTTACTTGTGGGGGAAATGTTTTGAAATAGTGACTGGTCATAAACCACTACTGTTTATGTTTGATGGGTGCAGTAGAGGGACTTCAACAGCCTCTTCAAGGTTGATCAGGTTAATATCAAGGTCACAAGAGTACAATTTTGTAGTTAAATACATTTCTGGAGGACTGAACAAAAAGCTGATTGGTTATCAAGATCACCAGTTGAGGATTCAGAGGAACGTATAATTGTTTCTGCTCAAGAAAGAATGTGTTGTGCCAGTGGTTGATGCTATTAATCGTTGTGAAGGATCTATATCTGAAAATGAATGGTTAGAGGCAATGAGAAAAGATGTTGTTTTGAATTACATTAAGTCATATGAGCTGAGCGGATGACCACCAATCAAGAATCTTGATAAAACATTAAGGAGTTATCTACATATTGTTGATGTTTTAACCACTGAAGGAGAAATGCTTATGAGACATGATGTATTTGTACCACCTTATGCCCTCAGAAAAAAATTGTGAATTTAATTCATGAAGGACACCCAGGAGCTACTGCCACCAAAAGACCAAAAGACATCTGAGGAAACATTACCGGTGGTGGGGTGGATTCAGAAGTTGATTTGTGTATTGATGCATGCATTGAGTGTGTAAGGTCAGACAAACATTTGACAACCTCAAAAGAGGACATGCTTTTGGTTGCCATTCCAGATGGACCTTGTTAAAAATGAATAGTGATTTTGCAGGTCCATTTAATTTTCTGAGTGAAGATATGCATCATTTATCAATACTGCATGATTGCTATTCAAAATGGGTACACTATGAATCTAACACTAGTATCACCACAGATGTAATTATTGATTTTTACAGAGAATTTTTGCTGTGTAAGGTATTCTATGAATTTTAGTATCAGATGATGGCACTCAATTGGATTTTCTACACAAAAATAGTATAAAAAAAGATACGATCACCCCTATGCAGCAATTCTTCTAATGGTTTAGTGGAAAGAGTCAATAGATACTTAAAGGAAGGAATTCAAATGGCTTTGGCGACCAATTTGTCTGTCAATGATTTTTTGAGACAAAAAATTGTCAGTTATAACAATACTCCACATCCAGTCACAGGATTTTCATAATTTGTTTGATGAGGGGAAGAGATAGTTGTACACTATAAACACTAAAGATGGCTCGTTGTTAAAAACAAACTAATGCGACAGAGATAGAGGATGACAAACTAAAAATTAAAGACAAAATTGTACAAAACAGCTAAAGGACAAATCTTACTATGACAAGATACACAGAAGAAGATGTAAACAATTCTCTGTAGGAGATTAGGTTTTGGTTAGGCAACCTATGAAAGTACTAAAAGGTGAATCTGTGTATTCATCCCCAAAACAGGTGATGAAAGTGTCAGAGAGCATAGTTTTATTGAAGGATAAGGGATGTTGGAATAAAAGTGCACTAATGTTATTTAAACACAGACAAGATTGTTTTTTATGAACAAAGATGTGGAAAACAACAGAAATGATTTTCACTATTTAAAGAATGATTTCATAGATCTACAGGATGTACAAGGAAACAATGGAAAAGAAAATTAATGTATTGAAGAAATTCCTGATGTATTTGAAAATGAAAATACTAATGATTCATCTTGATCTGACACACAGGCACAGGTGAACTGGCAGATAATATGAATGACAATGATGATTCACAAAATGAAATTGTTGGCACTGATGTTCGAAGAAAGAGAAAAAATGTATTCCTGCAAAATTTGAAGATCTGTTCTATATTGAAATTGTATTTTATTATTATTATTAGGTCTGAAAGTTGTTTTTGTGTAAAGAGAAGGTGTTATTGTATTGGTGAGTAAATCTTTAGAACCTATATTTGTCATAAAGGGGGTTGGAATGTTGTCAAGGGTATTTATAGAGTGTTGTGAAATGTTCACATCATTATGAATATGCTTTGGGAGAAGACACTTAACTGTATGTGCCTAAGTCTGTATTGTGGGCCTTTTCATTATATGAAAGAAACTTATATTTGAAAATATCTACTGAGTTCTGCTGCCTTAAAACACAACACAAATGTTGCTTACTAAGTAGAAGCCATGTTGGAATGATGAGCTGGGCTACATGCAATGCTTCCATTGTGAATACAATGGGAAACAAGTTGCTGTCTGAATACACCTGAGCAGGTTTGTGTAGATATTGTGATGTATGATAAATTCAATTGCATGTTGTGTCATGGTGAGTGAATTATAAATGTACACCCATTTTTCAGACATGATAAAGGGAACTAAGTGGACTTAAAAAATCTTATGACGTATACAAACTCCCTATGATGTGTAAAACTGAAGTGCGTGTGGTTTGCCCAGATGTTAACAGTCTTTGGGCCATATTTATACTTTTTGACGCAAAACTGCGCTAACGCAGTTTTGCGTCAAAAAAATTAGCGCCGGCTAACGCCATTCTGAAGCGCCATGCGGGCGCCGTATTTAATCAATGACGTTAGCCGGCGTTAGCCGCCGGCGCTGCCTGGTGTGCGTGGAAAAAAACGACGTACACCAGGCAGCGCCGGCGTAGGGGGATATGGAGCTTGGGCGTAAAAAAATGGGGCAAGTCAGGCTGAGGCAAATTTTTCGCCTCAACCCGATTTGCGCCATTTTTTTCAACTCCCAACCCCCATAGAAATGACTCCTGTCTTAGCAAAGACAGGAGTCACGCCCCCTTGCCCAATGGCCATGCCCAGGGGACTACTGTCCCCTGGGCATGGTCATTGGGCATAGTGGCATGTAGGGGGGCACAAATCAGGCCCCCCTATGCCACAAAAAAAAAAAAAAAATACTTACCTGAACTTACCTTAATGTCCTTGGGATGGGTCCCTCCAGCCTTGGGTGTCCTCCTGGGGTGGGCAAGAGTGACAGGGGGTGTCCCTGGGGGCATGGGAGGGCACCTCTGGGCTCCTTCCGAGCCCACAGGTCCCTTAACGCCTGCCTTTTCCAGGCGCTAAAAAACGGCGCAAAAGCGGCCGTACGTCATTTTTTTTGACCCGCCCACTCCCGGGCGTGAAATTTGCCCGGGAGTGTAAATACGGCGCACATGCCTCAGAGTCAATTTTTTAGACGGGTACGCCTACCTTGCATCTCATTAACGCAAAGTAGGTGTCCACGCTAAAAAATGACGCAAACTCCATGGACTTTGGCGCTAGACGCGTCTAACGCCAAAGTATAAATATGGAGTTAGTTTTGCGTCGGAATTGCGTCAAAAAAACGACGCAATTCCGGCGCAAACGGAGTATAAATATGCCCCTTTATATATTTCTAGAGTGAACGTAAAGAAATCTGAGACATTGTAGTCTAATATGAAAACACACGTCATGTTGTGTATGAACTCAAGTACCATGTTAATAAAGTCTTACATTGTTTTGCATACAACTACACAATCCTTCATGAGCCAAACTGTAATGACAATTTCCAAGGTCATATAGATGGATGTGACTTACTGGTTTTACAAATAACATACATATTCTAGGAGATCATTCAGTGTTTTTGGTATTACTGAGTCCAGTTTCTTTAACCAAAAGAGTTCTCTTTAGGACACCTCCTTCTTTATTGTCAATTCCTTCTCTTAGTGTGACAGTTTCCAACACGGTGACCCGTAATTGACTAACATAACTTCCAGTACATCCCTTGATTATTAAAATGCATTGCAACTGTTGACTTATCATTTCTTGTTCTTATGTTGTTTTTATGCTCATTCAGTCTCATTTTGACCCTGCATTCAATTTCGCCCACATGCACCAATCCACAAGGGCATTCAAGCATGTATATTAAGTGCATAGAATCACATGTGGCTGTGGTTCCCAATTATTTTGGTTACCTTCAAAGGATGTGTGATTTCTATTCTCTATATAATGTTGTTACAATTCCCACAAATGTGACACATTTTGCTACCTTTGTATTCTTTCTTCACAGAATTATTGGTGTGACTTGACAATTTTTTTAGGTTGTTGGAGCGTTCATATGCACACATCTGCAGTGAATTGAATATCCCTTTGAAATTCAGTTCAGTTTGTAGCACTGACCAATGTTGAAGCATTGTCCTTCCTATTTTCATACTGTTGGTAGAGTATTTAAACACAAGTACTACTCTATTTTGTCTTTGAAGCTGTGTTTTTTCTTTCAAAAGCTCCAACCTGTCTTTTGCATCTGATCTTTCTGCGGCTCCTGGGATCATGTTTTACAGGAAACCCCTTTCTTTGAATTTCTGGCATATCTTTGTTTTGCCTTCTTCATACATTACTGAACTGCAGGTGATTCTTTTAATTTGTAGCAATTAAGAGCACAAGCACTTCCATTTAAGAATGCATTATTATCGGTGTAAGAGTATGGAGCAGGCACTCGCTGTATATCATTCTCTCTCTCTCCATTTTACAACTGATGTCAACACAGACAAGACTGACATCCTGATCTTGCAAGGCTCAGCATCAGTTTGGTCACCCACTTGGTGATCTAATGCTCTTGAAGTCCCCTTCTCAGCCTACATACTTGGTGCACATCTTGGAGTCCTGATTGACAAATCTTTGCATTGAAGAATCAGGTCAACTATGTAGTCTCCACTTGCTGCATTTAATTCTGACTTTGGGAGTCATAAGGCATGAATACATAATCTCCTCCTGACTGGATGATGGAAACACTCTTTATCCTAGCCTCCAGACATTCTGATTGCCCAGATCACTTTTGGTTTAATTTACTGAACAACCCTCTCTTGCAAACACCTTGCCGCACTGGAGTTGCCCCCATATAAGAAGCTAATTACTTTAAATCCCTGTTCATCTGCTGACATGCTATTTAAGTCACTAGCACTCCTTTCCTCTGTTCAAATGGCATGCCCTATGTTCACAAGTACACTTTTCATTCTTCCTTGTTTCACTAACTTCAGGGTCCCCGGATCTGCCGGGCTTAGGCCAGCAGTCATTCTGGTCTCCACCAGACACTTCAACTCTGGAAATAACTTCCTCTCACTCTCCAGAGTAATATAGCCATGTTTAAGAACTGCCTTAAGATCGGATAGTTTCCCTGTAAATCACCTTTTGTACTTGCCGGAACATCAATTTGACTAGAGCTAGAACACCCTTTCTGTGTCATAAGCACTTCAAAGAATATTCACAGACTAGATACAAAGATACCTTACTATCTGTATTTGGCCAGGGTGAAAACTCAAAACAAGGCACAAAAGTACTTTCCATATGGTCGAGGGGTTAAAATGGGAAACTAATTGTAGGCATGTGTCACATAGGATGTCTGTTGTAGGGCCAGGAGGACCGGGTCAGTGTCTAATTTTCAGGCTAACAAATGACTATATAGACTAGTTTAATTTAGATCTACTGTATGAACATGTATCTTTTGTGGTTTTCCTGCTAATATGACATGTATCAAGTGCTTCTAGACACACTGTGGACACCCCTGAGAGTGGTTGAATAGTTGTTTACAGCATACTTACCATGTATAGTTAAAGTTCATTGCTATGCATTATGTGCAAAGCATGGGATGGTAAATGCTTTCCTTATTTACAGATATGCTCCATGGACTGCCGCATCTCTGAAGCAGGATCATGCTGAAGTTTGATTATAGAATACAAGACTCACGTGCGCAAAGGCTTTGTAATGATAAAGGAAGAGCAGGTTTTCATTACATAATGTATTTGTTTTAACAGTATGGTTTTCCAACAAATTGTGGTATGTTGCCGGGCGGTAGTGAACGCTATGGGTACGAGGAAATTAGGGGCCTCCTCACCCTACCTTGCCTGGGGGAGGGGGTGCTTACACCACTGGGTACTGGATGACTTCCCTTTTGATATCATTTAAGAGGAGGAGGAATTCAGCCATCTTGGAGGGATGGGAAGGCTGGTGAGCCAAAGTTAATTTTGCTGGGAAGGTTCTGCTCAGGAGAGCTAATGTTCATTTTATTGACTGTGGCAAGAACAATTTGGAGTAATTAAGAAGAACGGGATACATTTAAAAATAAAAAAAATGAAACTTTAAAGTATTGTTGCCTGATTTTAAAAATATATTTTTCCATTCTCAAAGAGGAAGGGGACGCCTTCCCATTTGCAAATGGGTTACCACCTCCTTCAAAAAGTGAGTAAATTATTAATGTTTTGCGACCGGCAGTGGGTTACCAAACATTAATACATCCCATTCAGTTTCGGTATGTGTAAGAGACGCCAAAAATACACCCCTTTCAAATACGGAATCACAAACTCAAAATGTGATTTGCAATTTGTAGTTGTAACATATTTAAAGATCCGTCTTTGTACCTTTGACCCTGTGTTTGTTGTGGGCAGGAATGCCACCCAGAAGACAGGTTAGAGTAATTGTTAAGTACGCATGAGGCCCTCACACTGAAAACAACCAAATATGTCCACAATTAACTCATTTGAACGTGGCGCTTGAAATCCACCCACACCCACACCAACCAGCAAGATGCTTGAGCAATGCTCTCACACCATGGTAGGAAGCCTGCTCCGGGCCAGCCTCTGAGACTCAATAAGCTAAGATAGACTCACACCTAATAACCACAACATCCTGTAACAATGTCATACTTAGGATCAAGCTATTTGGTGTTGAGAGCTTGGAGCCTTGCAAAGAGGTACAGTTATAGTGGAATATACGCCTAGTATTGAAAGCAGTTTACACACCACTGATCCCGAGCCGATGCCAAGCATGTGCTTTACGGCACTCGTCTCCCCTTGGGAGGCATCTGTCTTGAAATTTCCACCTAGCCACTACATCATTTCCTTTTTATATGACACCAAACCCTGGCGAATGTGATTTGTAGTCACTGCGGAGTGAGCACATGGACATAACTCTCCAGACTGCGTGTCGACAGTGTCTTACTGATGCTCCCCACCCCCGCAAACTCATCAGCAAAGAGGAATCCCTTGGCATGCTCTACTAGCATAGGGATGCTAACCTCCCAGCAGTAGCAGGGTACCACCTGACACCCTGATAGCAGAGGTGCGCAGAAGGATGAAGACCAGCTTTAGTCTAAAGAGCTTGTGCACTCAACATTGGCCCAGCAACCCCACCAATGCCTTCTTATATCGTAAGTGCACATACCACAGATCAATCAGGTTGTCCATATCACCAGGTGCTGCTCATCTAGTCAAGCTTTTTCCTTCTTTTCTGGTGATACGTTGAGCAGCTACATGCAAATGACTGGACATAGGGCCGGGTCGGCCATATAGACACCAGGAAAATCCTGGTAGGGTGTGAACCAAGGGTGCTTTTGAGGGTGGTTAAACAGATGGATCTGAGTTATCATCAGTTCTGTCATCGGGCAAACATCCGGATGGGAACAGATCATTTTCTGGTAGATATGTATGTAATTTTCTATCCCAAATTCTTCCTTAAACAGTCACGTATAGATTTGGGGGCTTATTTACAAGCCCTGTGCGCCCCTGCTTTGTCACTTTTTCGGACGTCCCGGCGGCGCATAGTGCAGGCCTATATCTACAAGGCTATGCAAATTCACTTTGTGTGGACATTCATGGCCTTGTGGATATGGTGTAAGGGAAAGCAGTGCAAGTCGCTGAGTTGCCTTACACTGAGTCAAGGAGATGTTCCATGAGTGTTGAATTGGATTTTCCAACAAAATACCCATGGGTTTTGACACATTCCCAGATTTACAAGAATCTGTAAACTGCGGAATGCTTCAAAATCCTACACCTCTCCAGGGGAGGCACAATGAGGAAAAATATCTTTATTTCTCTTCGTTTTTTCCTCTTTCCTTGTGTGCTGCAATCTGCAGCACACATAGAAAGAGGAAAAAGCCTCCATGGATTTTTTTTTGCAGGAAGGTGTCTCATCCTGCACAAAAACAATCCTGTCTGCGATTCAGGCATCCTTGCACCATGATGCATGGGTGCCTGTTTCGGCGCTAGGTAGCCCATTGTGTCGCAGCGCAGGGGGAGGAGACAAAAATGCACATTTCTGCCCTTACACAGTGGCGCAGGACAGCACAGTAAGGTCTCTTGCTGCACTGCCTTGGGCCACGGGGCTTGTAAATAGGCCCCTTGGTATGAACACGTTTTCCAGGATTCCATTTATCTCCCAGTCCACCACTGAGTACTCTCACTCGATCTGGATCAACTTCCTACCTCTACAAATATGTACGTGCAACTTTGTTGTTGTTTTTAATCGCAATCACTTTCAAGGAATGGGAATTTTCAAATTGAACTTGGTTTTCACCCATTGGCCCATTCCATGGAGTGGATCCCTGCCGTGCCCATAACATACATAGGCCCTCATTACAACCCTGACGGTTGGTGATAAAACTGCAGTAATACCGCCAACAGGCTGGTGGTAATAAATATGAAATTATGACCACGGCGGAAACCGCTCAGACAGACAGCCTCTTTAACACACCGACCACCAGGGCGAAATCAACTGGCACCACGGCGTTAACTGCCTAAAGCTAGGCGGAAGACAATGTTCAGCCCACTGTATTATGAGACACCAATCTGTCACCTTTTCCGGGGCGGTACCAACGACATCAAAAGCCTGGCGTAATCACTGTTCATAAGGGAAACGACTCACCTCTGGAGACTCAAGAAAGAACCACGCCACCATGGAGCCCAAGTTGCATGAGGGGCGTGGTCAAGCCGTTGATCATGGCGGACGCGAGCTGAAGAAGCGCCATCTGAGGGGGGCAGAGGACCAGAGACGACCCGCAGGCGACCAGGCCAGGGCCCGAGCAGCATCGGGACACTTTGGTGCTGCAGGCCGACTTCCTGAGGTGGCTCGCGGCGGAGTTGAGCCGGGACTGCGTGGGCTGGGGCCTGCGGGGCTAGGCCGAGCGGCGGTACGGCCGTGCTGTGTGGTGTGGCGTGTGCGGTGACGCTGGTGTCCGCACGCAGGGGCGGCCTCGCGGCGGGGCTCCCTTGCGGTCGCTATTGCCCCAGGAGACACGGGGGCACCCCAGGAGAGGAGAGGTGAGCGGAGCGGGCAGGCCGCCGGTGGGAGCCTCCCAGGGACGGGTCGAGGATCCGTGCTCGACCTGCGGGACCCCCTTGGTTCCTGGCAGGGGTGCGGCTGTGCCTGGGCGAGGCCCGTTTGAAGGGGTCGACAGGAGGAGGGCGCCACCTGGGAACTGGTGGCTCGTCTGGGACGCGACAATATTGTTGTGGACAAGATGTGATCGGAGCTGTGTCGGGCCCAGCGGGAGCCACAGAATCACGCCCGTGCCTGCCCCAGGCCTAGCTGACCTCCTGGGGAATTTGGAGGCCGGTGGTGGGGCCCGCGGGGCTGGAGAAGGCGGAGGTGAAGCGATTGAGGGCCGGGCTGCTCGTGCTGCCGTGTGGTAGTCAACTGGTGGCCCCGGCAAGCGGGCCCGGCCTGACCCATCATTTTGAGCAGCTGTGAGAATGGAGGAACTGTGGGGACCTGTGTGGTAAGTCATTAACCAACAGCGAGGAAGGCGCAGCGTGGAAGATCACATTTGGTGCCTGTTGCTGTGGAGCCAGTCACTGCCAGACGTTGGTGGTGTGGAGTTGGGAGCGGACACTTGCTGTTCCACTCGACATCAGCCTATTGTACTATTGGTGGCAATCTATTCGCTTGGCCCCTCTGCGCCAACTGAGGTCAATTAAAGGTACGGAGCAGGTGCAGCTGGCAGCGAAACGGCAAGTGTCGACTTGGGAGCAGGTTGAAATTTCTTGAGACCTGGAACATGGCGGGGACGGGACGTCTGCGTTCTGGTACCGGAGCTGGGAGGTCGCAGGACACGGCGGTGCAAGACAGCCAGAAGTTAGATGCAGTTCTTGCTGCGGTGGAGCGCATTGGATACTCGTTGGAGCGTGCCCGCACATCGTTAGAAGCCAAAATAGTCAATGTGACCAGCGATCTTGTCCTACTACATGCTGACCATTGTAAGTTGGTGGACAATACTGGCAAGATTGAGGCGAGGGTGGATGAATTGATGCCGACAGCCTCCCATTTGAAGTCGGAGATGGAGGACGTGCAGGCCCGCGTAGCGGAATTGGAGCGTCGGGTGGAGGATGCAGAGGGTCACTCCAGGAGGAACAATATCCGGGTGGTTGGCTTGCCGGAGGGCACTGAAGGCCAGGACGCTGTGGCCTACTCAGAGAATTGGGTCTCACCCCCTTCTTTTCTGTAGAGCGCGCACACAGGATTCCCACGCGGCCGAGACTGCCGGGGAGTGGTCCTCGTCCTTTCATCATCCGCCTCCTCCATTATGCGGACAGAGACGTTATACTCCGAACTGTGAGAACCTAACCGCCCCCTCGGGTGGATGATGCGCAGATCTTACTGTTCCCGGACTACACCCTAGTGGTACAGAGAGATCGGGCCTCCTACCTGCCTTTGAAACGTAGACTCAGGTCTCTCGGCCTAAACTACTCCCTGTTATTTCCCGCCAAGCTGCGCGTAGTGGCTGAGAACAAGTCGCACTTCTTTGCTACACCTGAGGCGGCGTGGGAGTGGCTCGAATCAACGGGCCGTGTCTCGGGCTGTGCGGCAGAGCAAACCGTACCAGTGCTACGCAGCAAGTGTAACCAGGCCAGGCGCGCCTGGAGGAGAGGTGAAGTCCGCGCGGGACCCGTGGCGTGTGCACCAGACTTGGAGCAGCTCATGCAGGAGACGAGGGAATCGATTCATTCTGCTGCGGCTATTAGCGCATCCCCGCTGGCGTCAGAGTCGGACACTGAAATTTCGCAGCCACCCAGTGATCGACCTATCACACCAGATCGACTCTCGGAGTTGGGCCTTGTTGAGGGCCCGCCTTTAACACCAGCCACGGCGGACAAACTTTTTTAAGGGCTACTCGAGTTGTGTTGAAAAACTGTACATTGCTGGAACTGCCCATCTGGCCTGTTGTGTGTGCTTGACTCCAATTAGTATGTTTGATGAAGTGAGAAGATGGCGGATCTGGTTGTCGAATGTGGGCTCCTGGCCTTTGAGAGCTGCGCGTGCGGCCACTGGTGCTGTGCCTGTCCTTATTTGCTGCCCACTCTTGTGGTCGACGAATGTGGTCTTCCTCTTCTGTCCCCCTCTCCGTTATCTGCTATAGCCAGACAGTATGGTTTGTGTTCGGATTGCTTCCCTGTGGGATTGGCCTACTATTGGAGACGCATAATGTGTGGTTGTATTGTTGCACGCTACTGTTTTCGTTGTTGGGTTTGGGCGGTGGCCTGTTGTCTATCTGCTCTGATGGTATTGCTTATGTTTTGGTTCTGCTGGAGGACATCTACAGAGCGTCCGATCGGAGGTTGGGAAACTGTCAATGTCGATGTGGCGTTGTGCGGCGGGGCAGGGTGGTTGTGGGCGGGGGTAGTTGGCTACCTATGACATGTCTTCATACACTGCGATTACTTGGAAGGTGAGGGGCATACACACCCCCAAGCGCCGATATGCTATCTATTCCTATCTTAGAAGGCACTCAGTCCATTTGGTGTTTCAGCAGGAGACGCACTTGGTGGGCTCGGAGATCCCCCGATTATAGCACGCTGGAGAGGGCAGCTATATGCGACAGGTCACTCAGCGTATGCTAGCGGTGCTCTGATTTGGATTAGAGCAGGTGTTCCCTTTGCAGCGGAGGAGCAGATCGCGGACCCACAGGGTAGATTTGTTCTGGTTCGAGGGAGGCTGGCGGGTCATGCTGTGGTGCTGGGCTAGATCTATGCTCCGAACGTGGACCAGACCTCTTTCTTGTGTGGACTGTCCCAACATTTGGCAGGTTGGAGTGATTTTCCATGGTTGTTAGGCGGAGACTTCAATAGTGTACTTGATATTGACTTGGATCGTTCCTTTCCTCCGTTGCCCACGTCTCCGGTTGTGACGGCTGCGCGTGGTTTAGCGACTTAGACTCAATACTAGCAGTTGGTAGATATATGGCGGCAGAGGCACGCTGGGGACAGGGTCTATTCCTTCTACTCTGCTCCGCACTCCCTGCATGTGCGCTTAGACAGGATGCTTTGCACTCAGAATTTGGCCTCAGTGATTGTAGATACAGATTACTTGGGGTGTACGCACTCGGACCACAACCCGCTGCTTGTGAGCCTGGGACTCATCTGTTCCGGCTGTTCCCACTTGGAGGCTGAGGCCGGAACGGTTGGAAGATGCGGCTTTTAGAGTGTCGCTGAGTGCAGCAATCCCGGAGTACTTTGAGCACAATGATGGCACAGCTTCGTCGGGCTTGTTGGAATGGGATGCATTTAAAGTTTTTATCCGTGGGCATTGCCTGGGGACTAAATGTAATTTGCGTAGTTCCGTCGAACGTGACTTGGCTCGGGTGGAGCGTGTTATGCTGCGGCCAGAAAGAGAAGTGGCTGGTAGTCCGACGGAAGACTTGATGTTATCGGCGGCTCGTGCTGAACACCTGTCGCTACTCGAGCCCTTGCGCTGTTTGAATTATGCCGCGCACTCTGCCAGAACCCATGCTTCGGCCGATAAGGCGGGCAAGCTGCTGGCCTGGTTGATTCAACGTGATTGTGAGAGGGGACCGATAGTGGAGATTTGCTCGCAGGCGGGGGGAATGGTGCATACGCCCAGGGAGATACAAGCTGAGTTTACGAGGCATTATGGGGCGCTCTATGCTCCAGGTGCGCCTCCCATGGAGAGTCTCTGCAGCGACTTTCTTGCTGGTGTGGAGCTTCCGTGTTTGGAGGAGGAACAGATGGAGGCGCTTGAGGTGCCTCTTGATCTTGAGGAAATAAAGTCCAGTATTGGTGAGCTTGCATCCGGTAAAACGCTGGGTCCGAATGGTTTACCTGTTGAATTCTACAAGGCCTTTGCATCTCAATTGGCGCCCCGGTTGCTTCGCGTCTATGAGGAGGCTGTGCAGAGGGGTTGTCTGTCAGCCTCTCAGAGGGAGGCATTACTGGTGTCTCTTCCCAAGCCCGGGAGGGACCCAAAGGAAATGGGATCGTACCGGCCCCTGGCGATGCTGAACACCGACTACAAAATACTGGCCAAGGTGCTGGCAGTGCGTCTTGCGCCGAGAGTGCCGGACCTGGTCCACCCCAACCAGAATGGGTTTGTACCGGCTAGAGACACCTCACACAATATTAGATGGCTGTTTCGCGTCATGCAGTACGCGAGGCGGGACTGGCCGAGGGCGGGCTGCCTTGTCCTAGACTTGGAGAAGGCTTTTGACTCTCTGGAATGGTCCTACCTGTTTAGGGTATTGCAGCGGTTTGGTATAGGACCTTCTTTTACTCGACTGGTTAAACTGTTATATACTCGACTGCAGGTCCGGGTAAAGCTGGAGGCCGTGATCTCGGATCCAATCCGTGTGTGCAGGGGCACGAGGCAGGGTTGCCCTCTTTCACCGCTGTTGTTTTCTCTCGCCCTGGAGCCCCTGGCGGCGGCCCTGCGTGGAGAGGGGATCGACTGGGGGGTCACCCTAGGGGACGGCCTGCACATAGTATTGTTGTATGCTAATGACCTCCTCCTATACTTTAGAGATATTACGCAGATCCCGTCAGAGGTCGGGACGCTGTTGCAGCGCTTCACGACGATAGCCGGCCTCAGGATCAACTGGTTCAAATCGTGCCTTTTCCCTTTTGACCCTGGGCTCTCGGATCCGGGGCTCAGCCTGGCTGGGAGTCCTGTTCCGTGGCAGCCATGCACGATCCGATACTTGGGTGTCCGAGTTTACCATTGTGAGGAGGATCTGGTTGATGGCAACCTCACGAGAGCGGTGTCTTCGATTAAATCTCAGAGGTCCTTTTGGAGGACGCTGCCGCTGTCGGTGGCTGGTAGAATAGCACTTTTGAAGATGGTCGTCCTGCCGCGCCTATTGTATTTTTTTTCAAACCTCCCGCACTATGTTCCCCCCGGTTTCTTTAGAGCCCTGGAGTCGGAGTTCAGGGACTTTATCTGGAATGGAGGCCGTTGTAGGGTTGCTCTGAAGAAACTGTACTTACCGTCTGAAAGGGGCGGGTTAGCGGTCCCTAATCTGGAACACTACGACTTGGCCGCTCAGCTTCATTGGGTGTCCAGATGGCTGGCGGACATCCAGCTCACTGACACGGCATCTGAGTGGGGTGCCTGGTCACTACTGCAGATTTTGCATTTATTTAATCTGCTCACGCGCGTGCCGGCTCCGCGACAGCTGTTCCTCAGGGTGGCATATAGATGTTTTCGTAGATCCCTCTGGCTCACTGGGCGGGTAGTCCCGTTTGCACCAGCCTTATTGCTACTGGGCATACCACGAGGCCCCAGGATTACATCGGACTCAGTACCGCACGCGTGGCATGAAGTGGAGCTGTGTACACTGGGCGATCTTTATGAGGACGGCCAGCTGCTTTCGTTCACTAGGCTTCTGGAGTTAGGGCTGCCGTTGGGGCAGTTCCTCCTATACAATTCCTTGTTGAGGGCCCTGAGATCCGAATGGGGAGATGTATCGATGGCTCAACCCACGCATTTGCTGATTCAATACTTACAGGTGATGGGTCGGGGTTGACGCTTGATTAGCTGGTTTGCAGACGCGTTGCGGACGCATACTGTCCTGGAGAGTGGCGCGTTGCGTATGGCCTGGGAGGAGGATGCAGACAACTTGATTACAGAGGCACACTGGAGGTTAGCCCTTTCTGGCCACCTTAACATAACCCGTAATTCCAGATTTCGGTTAATTCAGTTCTACATTGTTCACAGAGCCTATCTCACTCCGGCCCGAGTGAATAGATATTTTGTTCATCAGGATGCAGCTTGTCCCCGCTGTCATAGTGTGGGCGTGGATTTGCTCCACATGTTGTGGTCCTGTCCTCCTTTGTGCTCCTACTGGAGGGTGGTGGTCGACTGCCTGTCGGAGTGCACAGCTCGGCGGGTTCCGTTCACCTGGGAAGCATGTATACTGGGATTATTTCCCAGAGGCAAGCGGTATAGAGCTGAGGTGCGATTCATGGACCTGGGACTCATTACGGCAAAGCGGCTAGTGACTCGTAGTTGGAGATCGCCAGACCCTCTGTCGGTGCAGGCTTGGGGATGCTCTCTTGAGGTGTGGGCGGGGGCCGAGGGAGCAGCGCTGAGGAGGGAAGAGGTGTTAAGGCTGCGTCAGTTCCCGTTGTCGGCTGGCTGGGAGGAGCTGATGTTGCGACTACGGAATATGAACGGGGACCCAGATGTGGAGGGCTCGGTCTAGCATGGATGAGTGTTTGTTAGGGGTGTGGTGCGCTGCGATGGGGCAATGTGTGTGCTCACTGGTGGGATTTGATGCAGTGCTGGAGTTCTGAAGGGTGCTGTTTGCTGGATTTGGCGATAGACTCTGCCCCTCTGCCGGAATGCCGGATTGATGCGGAGTAGACCTCAGGCCGATCAGGATGCGCTTGTATGGTAATTTATCGTTTGAATGTCTAGTAACCAGCAGTTGTTATTGTTTGTATTGTTTGTTTGTGAAATGTTTACAGCATTTGCCTACCAGCCAACCATACTCGTGCTGCAATGTGAGGGGGGGAGACATGGCACAATGATCCATTTTGTTTCATAATGCATTCATTCAACAATTCTTTGCTGACCCTCATTATTTGAGGCCACATGTGTAATCAAGTTCTGCACCAGTGGGGTTTTCTCAAAAAGAGTGTGCTGTGGGAACTCAGCCTCTGTATGGCTTAACGGAATGACCAGATCCCTGACAACAGCTTGCCATGTTACCCGAAATTTCTTCTTTTCCTGTTCTTTACAGTTTGAGTGGATATCTAAGCGCAGTATAACTACACAATGCCATATATTCGCATGTCAATGGTTCCTAATTCGATGTTATGTTGTGATAAAATGCTAATAAACAGATTTAAGAAAAATGGAGCCCGAGTTGCATGTGTTCCCCCTTGCTCTTCTACGTTCTGCTCCACTACGAACACCAACGCCGGCGAAGACGACCACAGTGAGTACTGCCACCTAGCACACAGGGGAGGGAGAGAGGGAGGGAGGGAGGAAAAAGAAAGTGACACACACACACGCAACACCCCCAACACCAAACACACAAGCACATGCACTAACATTACTTATTCACCCCGTGCCCCTCAGGAATAATGCAAGGATAAAATTAATTGATCAAAGTGAGTGTAATAAGATAAAATACTATAAATATGTGCGGGCACGGGAAACTCGCTGAGGGGCTGCTGGGAGGGCAGTGCTGGTACGGGGGTGGTGGCTGTACCTGTAGCTGGGGTGGGCACAGAAGTGTCCGCCACCCCCGGGGAGCTCCCATCAAAGGAGGTATCGGTGTCTGAACTGTCCCCTCCTGTCTCCACCGTGGTGCTCCCCTTGTCCTCCATCCCACTGGTGCCCTCAGCATCGGTGGACTCTGCCTCCTGGTTCCTGTGGGATGCAGCTCCCTCCGTCGCTGGTGCCTCTGCTCCTCCGCCAGATGATGCTAATGCACATAAGGACAGGGTGACAAAACAAAAAGGGGGGGGAAACACAAAGGATACACTTGGTCAGTGGCGCCAACAACACCACTGTTGGCGTACACAACACACTCACACACAGGGAACAGCCCTATGCACTAGGCAATGCACTACCAGTCACAATGCTAGTCACCAGCCCATGGATAGGGACACCTAACGCCAATTGCAGCATACCTGAGACCCCTGCCCAGTAGTGGATGCCTACTAGCTTGGTTGGTGTACTTTCACATCAGAACCCTGCCCAACATGGGACTTACCCAGCAATGCCAGGCCTGGCCTAGGGGCACCCACAGGGCCCACACCCCCCACATCGATACCACCCCACCAGGCGCAAGTTGTATATTGGGGCACTGTACTCACCCCCTTGTGGCTGCTGTGATGCTCCCAAGCGCCCATCTAGCTCCGGATAGGCCATCAGGTGGGTCAGGGTTCAATGGGCACCCCTTCCTCATTGGGAGGCCATCCCAGCTGGGCCTCCGCGGTCTTCTGTGCCCAGCGTCTCAGGTCCTCCCACCGTTTCCGACAGTGGGTGCTCCACCTGCCGTAGAACCCCAAGGTCTGCATGCCCTTGCCGATGGCACGCCATATACCCTTCTTTTGATGGGCGCTGACCTACAGGGAAATAGACACAGTGAAAGGTATTAGTCCGACCATCCTGCCTGTTACACTCATGGCCCACCGTGCCCCTTCCCATCCCCATTATCACAGAAATGACCGACCATACATGCTGCACGCAGCCCAGGGTCCATCCACCACCCACCCCCTACATGAGGCCTTCATACACAGCACTCCATGTTTTCATGCACCATGCATCTTACTCACGGTGTACTCACCTGTTGGTCTGGAGGCCCATACAGCATTTGGTACTGGGGTAGGACCCCATCCACCAGTCGCTCCAACTCTGCCGAGGTGAAGGCAGGGGCCCTTTCCCCAGTCACATGAGCCATGGTCAGTTCCAGACACAGGTCACAGCAGCACATGCAGTGTAGGTCCTCTCCTGTTGAAGGTCAGGAAGCAAGTGAGGAATTAGATAGAAAATGGTGGTGACATCCACAGCAGTGCATACAGTCACCACCGGCATACATCACCATTGGCCACTGTACCCCATACGGCCCAATGTTAACCAATGAGGAGTTGCACAGCGGTTCTTGACCGCCTTCCCCAACGGCGCACAACGTCAGCAGAATTACCTAATTTTCACCTGTCCCTCCATACAGGACAGGCAGACTCAATTTCAACGGAGGGCATGCCATGGATCCTAACTGCGTCACAGTACACAAATGCACCATTTGGACAACTCCAACAAAATACTGTTACAATTACAATATGCATTGAACTGTAGTGGTTGGAATTAAGAGATAATGACCAGCTTCTCAATATTTTACCCCATAGTTTGCAACCGCTGCGGATGAATAGGAGATGGGGACAGCCACCAGTGTACAGATCCCTGGTGGACTTGGCAACAATGGAGGACAGGCACATTATCCTCACCTATAGACTTGACAGGGCCACAATCACAGAGCTGTGTGCCCAATTGGAGCCTGACCTAATCTCTGCTATCCGTCACCCCACCGGGATCCCCCCTCTTGTGCAGGTCTATGGGTGCTCCATTTCTTGGCAACAGGTTCTTTCCAAGTGACAGTGGGCTTGGCAGCAGGAATGTCACAGCCAGTGTTCTCAATAGTGCTGACCAGAGTGTTGTCTGCCCTGTTTAAGCACATGTGCAGCTACATCGTTTTTCCCCAGGTGGAAGATTTGGCCACAGCGAAAGCTGATTTCTTGGGGCTATTGATGGAACACATATTGCATTTGTCACCCCGGCGAAATGAACAGGTGTTCAGAAATCGAAAGAGCTTTCACTCCATGAATGTGCAGATGGTGTGTTTGGCGAACTAGTACATCTCCCACGTCAATGCAAAGTATCCTGGGTCTGTGCATGATGTATTTATCCTGAGGAATAGCAGCATCCCAAATGTGATGGCTCAACTCCAGAGGCACAGGGTGTGGCTAATAGGTGAGCCCTGGTTCCCACCCGGTATATGTTGGTGTATGGTGTGGGCCCTAAGGGTTAGTGTGTGGCTAACAGTTGTCCCTCGATATTTGCAGGGGACTCTGGTTAACCTAACCTATCATGGCTACTGACCTCTGTGAGGAATCCCAGGACAAGGGCAGAGGAACGTTACAATGAGGCACATGGGCGAACAAGAAGAATTATAGAGAGGATCTTTGGCCTTCTGACGGCCAAGTTTCGTTGCCTCCATCTAACAGGTGGATCCCTCCAAGTAGGTCTGTCAGATCATCGCGGCATGCTGTATGTTGCGCAACCTTGCCTCGCGTCGCGAGATGCCTTTTCTGCAGGAGGAGGAGGCTGGATATGGCAGTGTGGCAGCAGTGGACCCTGTGGACAGTGAAGATGAGGAGGCAGAGGATGAGGATGAGGACAACAGAAGTGCAATAATTAGTCAATGCTCCCAATGACACACAGGTAAGACAGTGTAACTTCACATTTAATTGACAGTTTTGTGTTTGACATTGTCACTGCCAGGCTGTTTTTCCCACTTCTATGGCCACTCACTGTACCCTTTGCCATCTCTATTTGCAGATATTGGTGCTCCACTATCGATCCTGGTGTGTTCACTCCAGCCAACTACAGGTCTTTCCTATGTATACATTACTGTACAGTTGAATTGCAATGTTTAAACATTGATAAACGAATACATACTTAAATCATTTGACATACTCCATACTTTTTCAAAGGGTGTTTATTTAAGTGCTAAGAATCAGAGGGAGAAGTGCAATGGGCTGGGGTGGTGATGGAGGAAAGTTCAGGATAGAGCCCAGTCTATTTGTATCACAGGTGCATTGTCCAAGGGGGCATATTTACTGGCGGGGGTTTTGGCAGTAGTCTCTGGCTTCTGCTTGGATCGCAGAGAATGTTTGTGGGGTGGTTCTCCTTCTGCGGGGGGTGCTGGTGGCCTGTTGGTCCTGTGGCGGGGCCTCCTGGACACTAGCGGCAGCGGAAGTGGAGGGCTGTTCATCTGTTTGGCTAGTGTCAGGGGCCCGGTGGTGTGCCACTGCCTCCCTCATAGTGTTAGCCATGTCTGCCAGCACCCCTGCAATGGAGACCAGGGTGGTGCTGATGTCCTTCAAGTCCTCCCTGATCCCCAGGTACTGCCCCTCCTGCAGCCGCATGTTCTCCTGCAACTTGTCCAGTATCTGGCCCAGCGTATCCTGGGAATGTTGGTATGCTCCCAGGATCGCAGTAAGTGCCTCCTGGAGAGTCGGTTCCCTGGGCCTGTTCTCCCCCTGTCGCACAGCAGTCCTCCCAGCTTCCCTGGTGTCCTGTACCTCTGTCCCCTGAACCGTGTGCCCACTGCCACTGACCCCGGGTCCCTGATCTTCCTGTGTTTGTGGGGTGGGCTGGGATACCTGTGGTGGTGGACACACTGCTGATCGATGTGTCCTGGGAACAGAGGTATGGGCCTGCTGGGTGGGTGCTGTGGTGGTGTTTCCTGAGGGGGAGGCTTTGTGGTGGTGTGAGAGTGTGCCTGGGTAACCGACTGTCCGGAGATCCCTGATGGGTCAGGTTGGTCATCCAGATCCAGGTGACCAGAGGTGCTGTCATCACTGTGGGCCTCCTTTGTGGGGGGACTGGATGTTGCTGGCACCTCTTCTCTGGTGACATTGGCTGGGATACCTCTGGGGATGTAAGTGCAGTGTTATTGTTTCTGCGTGTGACATATTGTGCATGGGTGTGTTGCCCTCTATGGTTGTTATTGCTCTGGCAGATTTGCGTTGTGTGAGTTGTTATTTGGTGGGCTAGGTCATTCTCTCCAGTGTGCATGGAGTGGTGATAGGTGTCCATGCAGTTCTGTGAGGGGTGTCCATGCATTGGTGTTGCATGCGGGACTTGGTATTGGGATGAGTGGGTTGTGATGGTGGGGTATGTGGGAGGTGGTAGAGTGATGGGAGTGAGGGTAAGGGTGGGGGTTTGTGATGGCATGCAGGTAGGGGGTGATAGTAACAGAGATTTGACTTACCAGAGTCCAGCCCTCCTCCTACTCCTGCCAGGCCCTCAGGATGCATGATTGCCAAGACTTGCTCCTCCCATGTTGTAAATTGTGGGGGAGGAGGCAGGGGTCCACCGCCAGTCCTCTGTACTGTGAGCTGGTGTCTTGCTGCCACAGAATGCACCTTCCCCCGTAGGTCATTCCACCTCTCCCTGATGTCATCCTTTGCTCTGGGGTGCTGTCCCACTGTGTTGACCCTGTCTACGATTCTCCGCCATAGCTCCATCTTCCTAGCAATGGATGTCTGCTGCACCTGTGATCCAAGTAACTGTGGCACTACCTTGCTGATTTCCTCCACCATGACCCATAGCACCTCCTCTGAGAACTTGGGGTGTCGTTGTGGTGCCATGGGTGTAGTTTGAGTGGTGTGGGTGAGGGTGTGTGGGGTGATGTGTTGGGGTGTGTGATGTGAGGTGCGTGGGTGGTGTATAGGTGATGGTGTTTTGTGGCTCTGGTTGTGTGGGTGTTCTTGCTGTATCTCTCTCTGGTGGCAATGCTTTGTAGTTGGAAAGGGTTGTGGGTAGTGTGGGTGTGTGTTTTATAGTGGTGTGGGTGTGATGTGTGTATGGGTGTCAGGTGTGTGTAGTTTGCATTGACCAATGTGGTGTTGTTTTGTTAGGTTGTGTGTATTTTGAGCGCGGCGGTATGTACTGCCAATGGTTTACCGCCTTTGAATGTCCGCTGCGGTGATTCGTAGGTCATAATGTGACGGGCGTAGTTCTGTTGGCGTAACGGTGTGGGTTTTGCTACTGCCAGTTTATTACTGACCTTTGGGCTGGCGGAGTTGTGTGTGGCTGTGTAGTGACGGATTGGTATGTGTGTGTCATAATATGGTTGGCAGTTATCCGGCGCGGCGGCGTTATGTTGGCGGCAGTCGACATGGCGGTAAGTGGGATTTACTGCCAGTGTCATAATGAGGGCCATAGTATGACCAAAATAAATAAAAGTCTAATTAGGCCTGTGTGAATTTTAATTATGTTGGTGAAAGTTCCATGTTATGCAAATTTCAAATAAAGTGAAATTCACAAACGTTCTGATTGTATCTCAAACAAAAAACTGTTGTCAGAAACTGGCAGAGAAAGTCTAGGGCAAGACATTTTATTCTGAAACCAGTCTCATGCTGGCGTCTTGTGAGAACTTTTTATGTGCTATGCGGACTCGGTAAAAATGCCCCCCAAGATACTGGTAAACCATTTTTCGCACTGATAATGCAATATCATATTATCCATGACCTTTAGATGGAATTTCATGAACCTTCTCAAACAGTTTCGCACACTCCCCCTTATGTCCTGAGAGAAACTCCTAGTTTCATACCAGTGTTCACCTACCTTACGTGACCAAATGGGCCTGGCCTGCCTGATCCACAAGTGAGGAGTCATAGCAGCATTAATTTGTCGTATATTATACAGCACCCTGCACTACCATAATATTCCTGGTCCTGTGCACTGTCCAGAATGTAGTCTCAGACGACCCCCCAGAATAACTACAGAAACTGCACCCATTACAAATTTAACCGGACCTCCCACTCAGTGACGTCCACCTGTTGAACCAATAATCCTTCAAGAGGATGAGCCATGATCGAAGACCCCTAGGTACTTGAGCAGGACGACTGTGGAACATTCTAATTTCTAATCCAAAATCCTACTCGATTCATGAACAATTTTGGAAAGCTATGAAAAGTGAACTATTTGGACTTGATCCCAATTCTATACTCATTCAGGGTTGTTGACTGCTGAACATGATACATGTTGTTGAACCCCAGTGATTGGACTCTATATTCACAACATGTTTCCTTTGCACCATTCATTAGTGCTGTGAAGAAATCAAAGGTCTCCACGATGTACAAACCTTCTACACAAATGTGTGCATTTCATCTACGCTTGCGCACATTACTCAACTTTACATTAGAACTGACCACCAGAGGACGGTTTCACAATAACATGGCAGAAACACATGCATTGAGTGACTCCTAGACCTCTCTGAAGAGGAAACGTAGGCCTACTTGTTCGCCTCGATCTTAGATTTCATTTTGGATTGCTTTAATTTTCCCTTTTTTTTTACTCACCTCGGTCCAACCTTCAGGGCAGGAACTTTCTCAGATCCAAGCATGATGAGGTGCTCTATTCCAAGTTTCTGGAACTTGTCTACAAGTCCCAGATTTCAAAGACAGGTCGTTTATTCCACTAGGCATTTCCATGGAGGGCTGGAGCCAATGAAGGCCAGCTTTGAAAGTTCAGGTCTGTTCCTGGTGCCGCTGCCACTGCCACTTTCCCCAGCTCCCACTATTAATGGAGGAGACACAGGGGGCATCAAGAGAGACAGAAGGATAGGGAGGTAGAGGGAAGGTAGAGATAAAGGGATCAGTGAGGGTGGAGAGAGAGAGGAAGAATAGGTGGATGGAAAGAGAGATTGTCAGAGGAGACAAAGGGAGCAGCGCTGGTTTGAGCATTTTTTGCAAGGGCTTCTTTTGCCCCTCTTGGACTGGAGCAGCTGATTACACATGAACCTGTGAAACTTGCCAGCTACGCACCCAGTTATGGTTCGCTCAGTCTGTTACTAGTACATAGCCCATGAGACTGAGCAGGGGTGTTGTGAACCCTACTTTAGCAGCAACAGTGCAATTGGAGTTCGGTATGGGCCTCCTTTATCTGCACCCCGGCTCTCATACATAAAGATGGGTAGATAGAAAAGGGGAGGAATGATGGAAGTTTAAAAGGAAGGAAAGATGAAAGTAAGGAAGAGTGAAAGGAGGATGAGAGGCAGGATGGATAGATGAGTGACTGAATGGCTGGGTGAGTCCAAGGATGTGTGAATGGAGAGGTGGGTGGATGGGTGAAACTATAGCAGAGTAAATGGAAATCTGAAAGCATGGATGGATGAAGGGATGGATTGAAGGTAGTATCAGTTAATGGATGAAATGCTTTATTGATGGATGCAGTGCTTGAAATAGAAACAATAAAGTGCAAGTACTCTGTGCTATAGTACCTGCTTGTTTCTGAGAAGTGCCGGTACTCTCCAATTAAAAGTATTACGTTTTTCTTGAGATGTGCCGGTACTCTCCCGCTCAAAATGGAAAAGTGCCGGTACTCAGTACCGGCCCATTTAAAGCACTGGATGGATGGTAAGTTAAATGTTGATGCATGGGTGCATGGATGCATGGGTAGAGGCCTGCATAGATGATGATTATGCTAATGGATGGATGGCTGGATGAAATGGCATATGGATGGAATGGTGAAAGAGTGTGAAAGAAGGATGAAAGAATGAATGGCTGAGAGAATGTAATTGTGAAATAGTGGATATCTGCAGGTGGATAGAAGTGTAAAAGGAGAAATAGATGCTTGGGCGGAAGAGTCAAGGGAGTTGTTGCTTTGCTTACTAAGTGCCATCAGACCTTTGGTTTACAGTGGAGATATTTCAATTTTCTGGCTACTTCCTTGAGAATGAGCCTCCTACTCTCGTATTCCCACACACTGGTGTAGTGGAAAATGATAGGACACATTCCACAATGTGGTAGGGGCCACAGTAAATCCTGCCACCTGCTGAAGAATGTTGCCACTGCATCTTACAAATGTACACAGTTGTTTGGATGAGTGTGCCCTTAGCTCCCAAATGGTGGGCCCACTGATTATGCCTGGGTAGAACTTTGATTATGCCAGAGTAATCAGTATAATTTCCATAATTCCATCTCACTCTTTGATGCAGAATTACTGATAATTATGCAATTACTCCTGCTTGTGTAAGTAAGAGTAATATATGGGGGTAAGCATGAGCAGCTGTCTGCTATTAGTGTTTTGCTGCATCTAGTGCTGTTTCTTAGTGTAAAATGTACCCTCATACTCATTTTGGATGCAAGGGTGCATTTTGCACTAAGAAAGTAGTGCTCAATGCCAATAGTAAGATGGGGGAAATTATACCCCAAGAGCACATTAGGCAAGTGTGAGTGCCTGCATGTGCTCGCTATTCATGTTCTGTTGCATTTAGTGCTATTTCTAAATGCATCCTTGCATTCATCTTGGAGGCGGAGGGGCATTTTTACACTAAGAAATAGTGCTAAGAGCAGAATTGCTCTTCTTGCATAATTCAAGTGTAATCTCACCGAATTCCTATGTAATTCTGCCTGATAACGCTACACAGAATTACACAAGTTATGTCCACCCCACCACTGACTTGCCTGTTCTCTGCCTTCACAAGTGTAGGCTTGTACATTTTTTTCCAAACTCCAACCTCAGAGCACAGTGTCCGTTGGCCTTTACAGCACTCTATCATGCTAGGACTCTGTTTCATGTGCTGGTTTCTTACTTATTTAAAGTTGAATGCATAGAAGACATCTCTTAAACGTGGACAGTCTCCAACGAGGTAAGCTCTCAAAATGTGCCCTGATATAGCAAACAACGAAGCAAAGAGTTAGGCATGCCGGGCCTTTCTGCGGATGGCCTCACTTCCAGGTTCCTTTTCAAACTCTTTATGATGTCCCATGCAGATTTACACAAGACCGGACCACTAGAACTTTGTATTCACTTTCACTTTGCAGGCCACAGTGCAACCACATCAGTAAGCACCTGGACACCTAGCCTGCCACTTGCCTGTTGCTTCCAGTTCCTGCTTGTTCCAGGCTGATACAGTGACACTGCAGCTGCCTGTGTTTTCCCTATGGGGTTTTCCCCCTCACTGTTCTTCCCTCCAACAGAAGCTCCGCCCACCGCAGGACCTTTTTTAATGCAGCTTGCAGAGCGACCACATCAGTAGGGAAATGGACACCTAACCTGCCACTTGGCTATGGCTTCCAGTTCCTGCTTGTTCCAGACTGATCCATTGACATAGCAACTGCCTGGGTTTTCCCGCTGGGGTTATCCCGACTGGGTTTTCTCACTCACCGTTCTTCCTGCCAACAGATGTCCAGCCTACCCCAGGACCTACTAATGCAGGCTGCAGTGTAACTGTGTAGCAGACACACTCAGCAGGCAAACCGCTGGCATGCCAAAGGCACACCAATGGCAAGCCTGTCTGTGCCTGTCACTGCCTGGACCGCATGCAGCACCACGGCCCCTGACCCTCCTTCCCCCATCACTGAACTCCACACCATCGACCCCGGATGCCGCAACAAACACTGTGACCGTGCCAGCCCACACTCCACATTAAGACCTTTCACCTGCACCCACTGCCACTTCACCTGCCACACTACACACACCAGCCCCACCTTAACCACACCACAGACCCACCTGAATAAAAACACCAACTCACATGCGCCCTTCTCAACATGCACTCACTTTGCAAGCATTCCACCGTATTATGGGACCTTATCGCCACCCCCGCACCCAACATAGTCTTCCTCACCGAGACCTGGCTCAAACCCATATCTGCTCCAAATATTGCCACAGCAATCCCCAACAGATATAAAATCACTCACCAGGGCTGCACCAACAAGCTGGGAGGAGGAACAGCCATCATCCACAAAGAGACCATTCAGTGCACCACCACCACTGACAACACCACCACCCCTATGGAACATCTCAACTTCAAGCTCCACACAGACAAAACAATAATAATAGGCACCCTCGCATCCCGATCCCCCGGCCTGCACTTCATCTGCCACAACACCATCTCAGACTTCATTGCATCCCTAGCCTTAAACTCCAAGGACTACATCTTCCTTGGCGACCTAAATTTCCACATCAGGGACCCCAACGACAATAACACTGCACACCTCCTCAGCACTATGAGCAGCCTCGGATTGACCCAGAGAAACCACAACCCTACACACACCGCAGGACACACGCTGGACCCCATTTCCACCTCCAGGAACCGTGTCAAATACAGCCATGTCACAGAACTCACATGGACCGATCACTCCATCATCCACTTCAGCATCTCCAGCCCCTGCACCGCCACCCTGAAGATGACCAGCACCCCCAACCAGAGGTGGATCAAATTCTCAGAGACCAGCTGTGCGGACGCCCTCAACACCTTCAACCCTCCTACTGCCACCAACCTTCAACAAGAAGTGAAAAACTTCAACACCTGGATCACCCATTGCACTGACAGCATCGTCCCCATCAAGAGCAACATCCAGAGAAAATTCTCCAAAAAGGCCAGTTAGCACACCCAAGAACTCAGAACAGCGAAATGAGACAGCAAACAGCTGGAGAGGAAATGGCACACAAGCAAGGACACCTCTGACAGAGCAGCCTTTAAGATCTCCCTCAACCTCTACCACCGCCTGCTGAGGGCAACAAAGAAGACAGCCCTTGCTGCACAAATCAAAACCAGCGCCAACAATACCAAGGAAATTTCAACATCATTAAGGAATTAGGGAACATTCACACACGCACCCCCCCTTTCAGATTATCACTTACCTCGTACATCGAGGAGGTCGTCCGGGAGGGGATGGGTCCCAGCGCATCCACTGCCGGCAGCGCCCCACCATCAGGACACCGCCACGCTGTATCATGGGTCATAATACAACATGCAGCGTACTTTTGGCGTGGTGGTGCCAGCGGTGGAACCGCCTCTTCCCTGCTGAATGCCAGCACGACTGCTGTCGGATTTCTGCCCAATTTTGGGCAGAAATCTGACGGCAGTCATAATCCGGCTGTCTTAAGACCACCAGCACTGGTGGTCTTTCGGTGCCCGTGGCTTTAGCGGTCTTGTGAAAAGACCGCCAAAGTCGTAATGAGGGCCATAGTCTGCACTGCATGGAAAAAGAGGAGCTGTACTGTCAGTACCTCAAGGGCCAGACCAAGTCTCAGCAGAAAAAAAATCTGGAGGACAGCTCTCGGAGATGCACAGGAACAAATAGGAACTTCAGACCTGCTGACCTGGACCAAAGCTGAAGCAATTATGAAACAACATCACACAGAAGGGAATAAAGATTAACGCAGGAAACACCAAAGAACTCTACCAGCTGGTACGCCTCAATTACTCCCTTGGCCTACCCTGCTGACCATGAGTGAAGAGCTGGACAAAGAACCCAGTCCTGGACAGTAGCATGGGTGGAAGAAGGCCAATGTGCTACCCTTTAGCATTGTGGGATCCTAATTCACCCTTCTAGCATCTTTATGGTTCCCCTCCTTTGAAGCTTGAACCATATGGTACTTTGTGTTGTCTCGGACTGGTCGAGCTGGACTCAGAGCCATAGGAACTATTACCTAAAGGCTGATGATTTTTTAGATATTGCAGCTTAAAGGTCAGGTTGTATCTCTGGAAAGTGTTGCGCCCTGTGGATTTCAACCAGTCCAGTAAGTACCCCAGGACCTGTGGGTGTTGCTTTCGCTTGAAATCATGACAGCAATCAGTTACTGAGATGGATGCCCTTGAGACACTGGATGTCAACCATGAGGTGCTAATTGGATACCAATGGAAACCCTGTGTTTAGCACTCTTCTGGACCCCTGATATCCATTACTTGGGCTGGAGTTATGAAACCAAGGAATGACCCAGTGAACTGAAATTCTGTCCTCTTTTCCCTTTACCAACTACTAGCACCACTTTCCATGGTTTCGGATAGAATGCATGTTTAGTGGAGGGTTCCTAGATTTTGGCTATGATCTCTGTCACACTTTTTTTTTAATCAATTCTTTTTATTGCAAAAGAACAAGAAACAAAACATTGCAGCATCAAAATCGATGACATCCAATAGTAGTCTTACAACATTACTTCTCCTGGAATATTCCCTATAGCCCACTCCCCTCCATAGTAAAATCAGAGCAGGTCAGGTCGTATCTGGTTTCGATCTTCTGCCCCTTGGAGCCAGGTGGAGCACATACACCACCTCGGTGGGTATGCCACTTTCCCCAGATTTTGATCCATTTCTCTGGGCAACCCCTACTCGTGTATGCCACTCGCTCCGCTAACGTGCACCAGTCCAGATCAAGTTTCCAGTCTGCCAGTTCAGGCAGTCGACTTGCTTTCCATGTGCGGGCAATATTACGTTTTGCTGCCACCAACACCAGAGCAATCCATATCCAGTCAACATGGGTGAGATCTGTTTCATCCCAGATGTTCAACAGGCACCATTTAGGGGAGAGGACAACAACATTACCACACACATTGTTTAGGCATGAATCACCACAGACTCCATGTAGCCAAGTATGACCGGGCAGCTCCACAGCATATGATAAAAGGTCCCCATGTGTCCACAATTCCGAAAACAGAGGGGTGTGGCCACTCTGCCCATTTTTGCCAGGGTTGTGCAGGCGTAATAGCTTCTGTGGAGGATTTTCAATTGGACTAAATGGAACCTGGAGTTCACAGCCACCTCCTTTGGGGAAGCCAGGGCCTCCTGCCATTTATCATCATCTATTTCCCCCAAGTCCCGCACCCAGTGGTCCCTAAAGTTCCCAAAGACATCAGGGGAGTTATTAATAAGTTTCCGATATGTGAGGGAAATTGCCTTCTTGAGCATGTATTCAGTTAACAGTTGCTCTTCGAGCAGGGAGGACTCGGGGGGGGGGCCTGCTCCTTTTGGTAATGCTGTGTACAGTGCATGTCGGATTTGCAGATATCGGAAGGTTTCCATGGACACTAGCTGATACTCTGCCTGTAGATCTGAGAAAGAAAGGACGGCGCCATTCACCCACAGGTCACCCACTTTTGCTATTCCAATGATATCACAGTTAGGGAAACCCGGTTGTGTACCCAGAGTGCCTAACTTTGCAGTATCCCATAGTGGGGTGGCCTGCATAATCATGTTTCTCCAACCTAATGAGTGAAGTGTTTCATGCAAGATGGTGAGAGTTGCAGCTGTGGGAATAGGGAAGGTCTGGGGTCCCCCCCCCCATAAAGTGCCTCCTGGAAACCCCCAGTTTACATAGCTCTGCGGTCTATTCGATAAGCTGGCTCAGGCACAGGGAGATCGGCACAGTGGTTAATGGTTAACAGTTAGGCTGCTCAGTAGTAAGTGCACACGTCTGGCAGGGCAATGCCTCCATCATACCAACCCCTTGTTAGCTTTTTGATGGCTATGCGTGTGGGGCCCACATCCCAGAGCAGAGTACTAATTGCCCAGTCGATACTTTGGAAGTAAGAGTCAGGGACAGGATAAGGTGTCTTATGGAGGGCATATAGGAAGCAACGCAGCACCATAATTTTAAATAAGGCCACCTTACCTAGAAGTGAAAGGGGAAAGGATCCCCATCAGTCAGCATCTTTCTGTATGCGCACCAACAGGGGTGTCAAATTATGGGCTCGAAAGCTACTTGTGTCCTTAGTGACATAGATACCCAGATTCCGGAACCCCTCTGTAGTTATTTGGGCTGTGCATCCAACGGGCAGACGCTGGGCTGTGCCGCAGAGAAGGTAAATCAGAGATTTATCCCAATTGATAGTGTAGCCTGAACATTAATGGAATTGCATGAGGATATGCAGTATATACGGGGTCTGCTACATAAAGCAAAAAGTCATCTGCATATAGAGATATTGGGGGTCATTACGACATTGGTGGGCAGCTACCGCCGCCCGCCAAGCGGTAACCGCCGTGCGGCCGTCAATGCGGCCGCACTCCCGCGGCCCCCATTATGACATTCCCGCTGGGCCGGCCGAGCGGGGATGAGGCCGCAACATAGGAACCGGCTTCTAATGGAGCCGGCGGTGTTGCGGCCGTGCGACGGGTGCAGTTGCACCCGTCACACTTTTCACTGTCTAGCCAGGCCAGTAGTCTTCCAGCCCTATCACCCACTTCATACGAGCATCCTTGCTGAGCTATGTACTGTGAGCAGGCTGCATCTGCTGCAACATCTCTAAACTCTTTGTGCTTCAAAGCCAAGCGTTGGCGCACAGGCTCCTGGCCTAGACATGCAATTCTAGACTCTGGGTCTTGCATCTCCTTTTCCAAAGCCTGTAGAAGCACCCTTTTTTCTTTCTTGTGTCCTGCAATCAGCGAGACCCCTTGACCATTCATTGCCACCTTGTAAGCCTCCCACAGCGTCTGCCCTTTCTCTACTGAGCCTGTATTTTCTTCAGTAGTGTTTTGCTGTTGTGGTCAGGCTTTTGCAAATAGATAGAATTTGGAGGGACCAGCGGTTGATTATTAGACAGCACTGGCCCGAGTCAGGTGAGCCACCTTATGTCACCCAAATCAGAGAGTCATCGGATATACTTCTCGCTAGATGTTCAGTCTTATTAAGGTCAGAGGTCATGTGAGGGAGGGCAAGGATGTAGTTGATTCGTGACATGCTGCAGTGGGCCCCGGAGTCAAATGTGTATTGCAGCTCTATTGGGTGACAAACGCACCATGCATTGATAAGCCCCATGGCCACCAGGAACTCCAGCAAAGAGTGAAAGTGTGAACCAGCTTGTCTGGAAGGCGAACTGTCTTTAATCTCACAATGTGTCACATTGAAATCCCCACCCAGCAGTAGGTCCCCCCCAGGGAGTTTTAATGAAAGGGTGTTAAGTGCGGCAAAAGCAGTGCCATGCAGTCGTGGGGGGATGTAGACTGAAACCATATTAAATGATGTGTCCTCCCTCAGACCCAAAACGGCTGCATATCTCCCATACTGGTCCACCAAGGTGTGTTGGACTCTGAAGGGTATCAGTATGCCTACTCCTCAGGACCCTGAGGTATATCCTGCGTGAACTATCATTTTACATCCCCAGCAGACTAAGGGGGTCATTCTGACCCTGGCGGTCACCCCGACCACGGGAGCACCGCCAACAGGCTGGCGGTGCTCCCAAGGGCATTCTGACCGCGGCGGTTCAGCCGCGGTCAGAAAGGGTAAACCGGCGGTCTCCCGCCGGTTTACCGCTGCCCCATTGAATCCTCCATGGCGGCGGAAACCCGCCATGAACAGGATGGCGGTAGGGGGTGCCGCGGGGCCCCTGGGGGCCCCTGCAGTGCCCATGCCATGCCAATGGCATGGGCACTGCAGGGGCCCCCGTAAGAGGGCCCCACAAAGTATTTCAGTGTCTGCTTTGCAGACACTGAAATACGCGACGGGTGCAACTGCACCCGTCGCACCCCTGCAACTACGCCGGCTCAATTCTGAGCCGGCGTCCTCGTTGCAGGGGCATTTCCGCTGGGCCGGCGGGTGCTCTTTTGGAGAGCGCCCGCCGGCCCAGCGGAAATGTTTGAATGGCCGCCGCGGTCTTTTGACCGCGGTGCGGTCATTTGTCGGCGGTACCTTGGCGGACGGCCTCCGCCGTCCGCCAAGGTCTGAATGACCCCCTAAGGCTCTGTAAGTGTTGCCTTGTAAATGTTCCTCTTGCAGGGCATGTCTCTTAAGGTATTGGAGCACCACTCTCCTCTTTAATTTGTCTCCCAGACCGTTAATGCTCCAGGAGAGCGACTTAATATCTTGTATGGTCAATGTCATGGGTATATATAAGGTGAGTCTGCCACTCGGGGCAGCAAGACATAGCGGTGGAGTGAGAGACCAGACATAGTATGCGGACCCAACGGGGGGGCTTCATGATGGGTCGAAGAGTACATGCTGCGCATTAAATACATCAACAACATTTCCCATAATAGAACTAAATAACATCCAAACCAATTCCCCATCCCTGCCTCCTTGCGAGGTGGATCTAATACCGACCACCACCCCAACTCCATAGATTGCCTGTCACCCCAACCCAACATATTCAACTATAGGGAGCTGTTACCAACATTCAGGAACCCCCTGTGTATGCCTCTCATAAAAGAAAGCTTTGACCATGCTCTCTTTGCTCCATGCGGGACAACAAGATTGTCCAGCCCTCCTACTCCACTGCACCTTTTGGGGGCGGATTGTGCAAGACAGACTAACCAAGGGGCGTCCCAGGCAAACGCACCTCATAGAGCCCCCATATCATTCAGATGAAATCATCAAGTCCCCAAACCCTTCGGTACAGTTTAGGTCACAGTCTGTCCTAGAGAGGCGCTGCGGTCTCTTTGTTGTCCGTTGGCAGTTCGATGGCCAGGTCCGTCAACTTCCTGTCACTTTCATCCCGGATGCGACTTCAACTGCGGCGTTCCTGCTGTGCGCCACTCCTCAAGCCAGTCCCAAGCATCTTGTAGTGTCTCAAAATACCAGGTTTTACCTTCAGCCACCACTCGTAGCTTGGGGGGAAGATTATGCAGTATTTTATGTCCCGGTCTCGAAGCGCCTTCTTTACCTCCAAGAATCTGCATTGCAATTGATGTACATGTACGATGAGGTCCGGGAAAAAGATTATAGTTGTGTTTTTATACTGGACTGGTGGGAGCACTGCAAGCAGTCTGCAAAATTGGGGCTCTTCCGGGCGTGGGCCGCTCGAGGGTCACGTTGAGCGCGCTCCACTGAGAAAAACTTTGAGAGACCTCATGGCGCAGTTCCTTAAGGATAAGGTCATTGACAAACAGGTCGACTGCATCTCCCTCTGCGCGTTCGGGCACCCCTATAATGCAAATGTTGTTTCTCCGTGATCGGACTTCATAGTCTTCCAACCAAGCTTGTAGATTGGTAGCCAGGACTTGCAGTTCACCCACCTGGGTTTTTAGCATCTTTGTGTCGCCTTGGAGGGAGGCAGTAGAGTCCTCCACTTGTTTCACTGGGGTGGCCATATTCCACAGGTCCGTTCTCAGCAGTGACACCTCTGTTTTTATCTAGTTAATCCTGTTTTCTAGGGAGGTACTGTAGGAAAGTACCATCTTGCCTGGCATGTTGCCCCCATATTTCACTGTATATATGTTGTTTTAGTGTATGTGTCACTGGGACCCTGCCAGCCAGGGCCCCAGTGCTCATAAGTGTGCCCTGTATGTGTTCCCTGTGCGATGACTAACTGTCTCACTGAGGCTCTGCTAACCAGAACCTCAGTGATTATGCTCTCTCTGCTTTCTAAATTGTCACTAACAGGCTAGTGACCAATTTCACCAATTCACATTGGCATACTGGAACACCCTTATAATTCCCTAGTATATGGTACTGAGGTACCCAGGGTATTGGGGTTCCAGGAGATCCCTATGGGCTGCAGCATTTCTTTTGCCACCCATAGGGAGCTCTGACAATTCTTACACAGGCCTGCCACTGCAGCCTGAGTGAAATAACATCCAAAGACTGCATCACCGGTCCTCTGGGTCCCCTCTCAGCACGACGAGCATGATCCCTGGAACTCAGCAACTCTGTCCAAGTGACTCCCACAGTCCAGTGACTCTTCAGTCCAAGTTTGGTGGAGGTAAGTCCTTGCCTCCCCACGCTAGACTGCATTGCTGGGTAACACGTGATTTGCAGCTGCTCCGGCTCCTGTGCACTCTTCCAGGATTTCCTTCGTGCACAGCCAAGCCTGGGTCCCCGAAACTCTAACCTGCAGTGCACAACCTTCTGAGTTGTCCTCCGGCGTTGTGGGACTCCCTTTTGTGACTTTGGGTGGACTCCGGTTCACTCCTCTTCCAAGTGCCTGTTCCAGTACTTCTGCGGGTGCTGCCTGCTTCTGTGAGGGCTCCCTGACTTGCTGGGCGCCCCCTCTGTCTCCTCATCCAAGTGGCGACATCCTGGTCCCTCCTGGGCCACAGCAGCATCCAAAAACCCTACCCGCGACCCTTGCAGCTAGCAAGGCTTGTTTGCGGTCTTTCTGCGTGGGAACACCTCGGCAAGCTTCTTCACAACGTGGGACATCCATCCTCCAAAGGGGAAGTTCCTAGTCCTCTTCGTTCTTGCAGAAACCAAAGCTTCTTCCATCCAGTGGCAGCTTCCTTGCACCCTCAGCTGGCATTTCCTGGGCATCTGCCCACTCTCGACATTGTCGCAACTCTTGGACTTGGTCCCCTTGTTTCACAGGTACTCAGGTCCGGAAATCCACTGTTGTTGCTTTGCTGGTGTTGGTCTTCCTTGCAGAAACTCCCTATCACGACTTCTGTGCTCTCTGGGGGTTATAGGTGCACTTTACACCTACTTTTCAGGGTCTTGGGGTGGGCTATTTTTCTAACCCTCACTGTTTTCTTACAGTCCCAGCGACCCTCTACAAGCTCACATAGGTTTGGGGTCCATTCGTGGTTCGCATTCCACTTTTGGAGTATATGGTTTGTGTTACCCCTATACCTATGTGCTCCTATTGCAATCTACTGTAATTTTACATTGCTTGCATTACTTCTTTTTGCTATTACTGCATATTTTTGGTATTGTGCACATATATCTTGTGTATATCTGGCATCCTCATACTGAGGGTACTCACTGAGATACTTTTGGCATATTGTCATAAAAATAAAGTACCTTTATTTTTAGTATATCTGTGTATTGTGTTTTCTTATGATATTGTGCATATGACACCAGTGGTATAGTAGGAGCTTTGCATGTCTCCTAGTTCAACCTAAGCTGCTCTGCTATAGCTACCTTCTATCAGCCTAAGCTGCTAGAAACACCTCTTCTACACTAATAAGGGATAACTGGACCTGGTACAGAGTGTAAGTACCCCTTGGTACCCACTACAAGCCAGGCCAGCCTCCTACATTGGTTGTGCAGCGGTGGGATAAGTACTTGCAACTACTTACCACTTTGTCATTGTGTACTTTTCATAAGAAAATAATATACAAAACAAGTTCAGTGTATGTACACCTAACCAAAAAGTTTTGCTTTTCTTCTCTTACACTATCTGCTAAGTGCTGAAAAGTACTCCGAAACTTTCAAAAAGTTGAAAAAGTTTTTTTCTTGTTCCTTAAAAAGTCCTGAAACTTTTTCTGTCTTTTATCTGTCTCTAAACCTTTTTCTATCATGTCTGGTGTAGGAACTCCTCTTAATTTGGTCAGTACAACTTATGACAATCTTAACTTTAAGAGCCTAACGAGTCTCTGCATTGATAGAGGTTTAGTGGTAGGAAAGAATCCTTCTAGAGAGTTACTGTCTAATATGCTTATTGAGAATGATAAGGCCCAGGGTGGCACCTCATCTGAAAAGTTGATAGATAGCTCACACTCTGACTCAGGGGAGCCCCTTGAGAGAGTGTTACAGGGTTCCCTTCTTAATCTTCCCCTTATCAGACCACCTAGCAATGCTGGTAGTAATAGAAGCTCCCAGTAGGGATGTTTTTGTTCCTGTAGGCCAGGTTGTTAGGGTGCCAACTGTTAGGGACAGGTCTCCCTCTGCTCATTCAAATCTTTCTTCTGTGTCAAAACATTCCCAACCCACCCACCCTGATGACAAGATGTTAGAAAGGGAACTCAATAAGTTGAGAGTGGAAGGGACCAGGCTGAAGCTTAAACAGCAACAGCTGGCTCTAGACAGGGAATCCCTAGACTTAGAAAAAGAGAGACAGAGGTTGGGGTTTGGACCCCATGGTGGCAGCAGCAGTATTCCCGATAGCAATCCTGTGAAAGAGCATGATTCTAGGAATCTGCACAAGATAGTTCCCCCTTACAAGAAGGGGGATGACATTAACAAGTGGTTTGCTGCACTTGAGAGGGCCTGTATGGTACAGGAGGTCCCTCAAAGGCAGTGGGCTGCTATCATGTGGCTATCTTTCAGTGGAAAGGGTAGGGATAGGCTCCTTACTGTGAAGGAAAGTGATGCCAATAATTTTACAGTTTTGAAGAATGCACTCTTGGATGGATTTGGCTAAACCACTGAACAATACAGGATTAAGTTCAGAGAAACCAGAAAAGAGTCCTCACAAGACTGGGTAGACTTTGTTGACTATTCAGTGAAGGCCTTGGAGGGGTGGTTACATGGCAGTAAAGTTTCTGACTATGAAAGCCTGTACAATCTAATCCTGAGAGAGCATATTCTGAATAACTGTGTGTCTCATTTGTTACACCAATATCTAGTGGACTCAGATCTGACCTCTCCCCAAGAATTGGGAAAGAAGGCAGACAAATGGGTCAGAACAAGAGTGAACAGAAAAGTTCATACAGGGGGTGACAAGGATGGCAAGAAGAAGGATGGTAAGTCTTCAGACAAGGGTGGGGACAAATCTAAAAATCAGTCTTCATCAGGCCCACAAAAACACTCTGGTGGGGGCGTTGGGTCCAAATCCTCTTCTAATCAAGTAAAGAAACCATGGTGCTATTTATGTAAAGTAAAAGGCCATTGGACAACTGATGCCAGTTGTCCAAAGAAAAGCATCAAGCCTTCCATTACCACAACCCCTACTGCAACCTCTAGTGCCCCTAGTAATAGCAGTGGAGGTGGGAGCAAACCTACTAATAGCCAATCCAAGGGAGTAGCTGGGCTCACTTTTGGTAATTTAGTTGGCGTTGGTCTTGTTAGGGAGACCACATAGGCTGTGTTAGTCTCTGAAGGTGCCATTGATTTGGCCACCTTGGTTGCTTGTCCCCTTAATATGGATAAGTACAAGCAACCTTCCCTAATCAATGGTGTTGAGGTTCAGGCCTACAGGGACACAGGTGCCAGTGTTACCATGGTAATAGAGAAACTGGTACACCCTGAACAACACCTACTTGGTCACCAGTACCAAGTGACAGACGCTCATAACAACACTCTTAGCCACCCAATGGCTGTTGTGAATCTCAACTGGGGGGGTTTTACTGGTCAAAGAAAGTTGTGGTTGCCTCAGATTTACCTGTAGACTGTCTACTAGGGAATGATTTAGAGACATCAGCTTGGGCAGAAGTGGAGTTGGAGGCTCATGCAGCAATGCTGGGCATTCCTGGGCATATTTTTGCTTTGACAAGGGCTCAGGCCAAAAAGCAAAAAGGACAGGGTCACTTGGATCCTGGAACAATGGACCAAGTGCTCCCTAAAGCTAGGGTTAGTAAGGGTAAATACCTACCCACTATCCCGCCCTCTAAATATGATTCAACTTCTGAGGAAGAAGAATTTCCCCCCTGTGCAGAACCTTCACCAGAGGAGCTGGCAGCAGACACTGCTGAGCTTTTGGGTGGAGGGGGGCCTGACAGGGAGGAGCTGAGTGTGGCACAGCAAACCTGTCCCACATTAGAGGGTCTCAGACAGCAAGCTGTCAAACAGCAAAATGGGGATGTCAGTGACTCACATAGAGTTTACTGGGAGGACAACCTCTTGTACACAGAGGCAAGGGACCCAAAACCTGGAGCAGCCAGGAGATTGGTCATTACCCTGCAGTACAGAGTGTTCCTCCTAACTCTGGCACACAACATTCCCTTGGCTTGACATTTGGGTCAGATTAAAACATGGGAAAGGCTTGTCCCCCTGTTACACTGGCGTAGGATGTCAGAGGACACAAAAGACTTTTGTAAGTCATGTGTGACCTGCCAAGCCAGTGGCAAGACTGGTGGCACTCCAAAGGCTCCCCTTATTCCACTGCCTGTGGTTGGGGTTCCCTTTGAAAGGGTAGGGGTTGACATAGTTGGCCCCCTTGACCCTCCTACTGCTTCAGGCAATAGGTTTATCTCGGTGATAGTGGACCATGCCACAAGATATCCTGAAGCTATTCCTCTAAGGACCACTACAGCTCCTGCAGTGGCAAAAGCCCTCCTGGGAATCTTTTCCAGGGTGGGTTTCCCAAATGAGGTGGTATCAGACAGGGGTAGCAACTTTATGTCTGCATACTTGAAGGCCATGTGGAAGGAATGTGGTGTAACATACAAATTCACCACACCTTATCATCCACAAACAAATGGACTGGTAGAGAGGTTTAATAAAACTCTCAAAGGAATGATAATGGGACTCCCTGAAAAACTCAGGAGGAGATGGGATGTCCTGTTACCTTGCCTCCTTTTTGCTTACAGGGAGGTATCCCAGAAAGGAGTGGGCTTCAGCCCCTTTGAACTCCTATTTGGACACCCCGTAAGAGGTCCCCTAACACTTGTGAAGGAGGGTTGGGAACAACCTTTAAAAGCTCCCAAGCAAGACATAGTGGACTATGTACTCGGCATAAGATCCAGAATGGCTGAGTACATGAAAAAGGCCAGTAAAAACCTTCAGGCCAGCCAAGAGTTCCAAAAGCAATGGCATGACCAGAAGGCTGTTCTGATTCAGTACCAACCAGGACAGAAGGTGTGGGTATTGGAGCCTGTGGCCCCGAGAGCACTCCAAGACAAATGGAGTGGACCCCATCTCATTGTTGAAATAAAGGGAGAGGTCACTTATTTGGTTGGCCTGGGCACTGCCAGGAGTCCCCTTAGGGTGCTCCATGTCAATCGCCTAAAACCCTACTATGACAGGGCTGATCTCACCCTGCTCATGGCAACAGATGAAGGACAGGAAGAAGAGAGTGACCCTCTCCCTGATCTTTTCTCTTCCACAGAACAGGATGCTCTAGTGGAAGGTGTAGTTTTGGCAGACTGTCTTACTGCTGAGCAGAAAGACAACTGCATAAATCTCCTAGGTCAGTGTAACGGGAGTGTCGCCGAAGACAGCTCCCAAACACCTGTCGGGGGAGGAACACAATGGCCCGGGGGCACGAGCGGGAACCTCCCTGCGATGACGTATGACGCTGAGGGCGTCATAAACATCAGAATAGAAGACGGACGAGAGAGATCGGGGAAAAAGAAGGAGGAGGCGAGAACGCGAGGAAGCCGGAGTGAGGAGATAGCCATCGGAGCATCGGAAGAAGAGAGAGAGACCGCCGTGACCGGAGAGCCGACAACGGAAGGGGAAACCGCCATCACCAGGGGGCCGGAGGAAGAGAAGGACACCGTCGAGGCCGGAGAGTCGGTTACAGCGAGGGGAAGCACCGCCATCCGAGTGCCCGGGACGGAGGAAGAGACCCAGAAGTCAGGACGCCTCGAGGGAAGGAGGAACCACTGGGCAACTCCCGGCCCAGACGAAGAGAAATCGGGAGACCACCCAAGTGCCGGCCGCGCCCCGGGAGGGACGTGGCCCTCCCAGGTACGTCTATACCCTGCCTGGCAGACCCTGTCAGGCTGGCTGACAGGGAAAAGAGGGAGGGGGGGGGAAGAAAGGGAGGACGGGAAGACCTCGTGAAAGAAGGGGACTTAGCAGAAAAGGAGAGGGGGACCTAAACTGCTTTAACCCACGGACAGGGACACCACCCGAGAAACCCTAAGAAAAGGAAAAGAAAGGGGTTTTCTTGGAGTAAAAAGGAAATAAGGGCACAATAACCACAGAGTGATACCCACCACCAGCACCAGCCCTACCTAGTTCACACCACCCTACTAACCCCTGTTTGAACCCTTGTCTTGCCCCTACTTTATTCACTTACCTGATTACTTTTATTTTTATTTATTTTTTCCTTTTGGGAACACGGGAGATCGGAGGACGGAAAAACCAGACCGCCTCAAGACGGAACCAAGACACCACCAGAGACTGTAAAACCCAAGAAGGGCTTTGGGGAAACAGAAAATAGGGCTAATCTTGTGGAAAGAAACAAGAGAGAATTGGCCAACTTTAAATAAAACAGTTATTATTCCATCAAATAGTGGTGCCAGTCGCATTCTTCCAATATCTTACATCATTTCGATAACGAACCCATTTACAGTCAGTTTTCTGAACTCTTTTCTACTGTGCCAGGCACCACTTCTTGGTGTGAGCACACTATAGATACTGGAGACAGCATGCCTGTCAAAAGTAAGATCTATAGGCAGCCTGACCATGTCAGGGACTGCATAAAACAAGAAGTTCAGATAATTCTTGAATTAGGAGTGGTTGAACATTCTGAAAGCCCATGGGCCTCTCCTGTGGTGCCTGTACCAAAGCCTCACTCAAAAGATGGGAAAAGAGAGATGATTTTTTGTGTAGATTACAGAGGTCTCAACCAGGTAACAAAAACTGATGCTCACCCTATACCCAGGGCAGATGAGCTAATAGATACACTGGAATCTGCCAAGTATCTAAGCACCTTTGATTTGACTGCAGGGTATTGGCAGATCAAGTTATCAGAGGATGCTAAAGCAAAAACTGCATTTTCGACTATTGGAAGGCACTACCAATTCACAGTAATGCCCTTTGGTTTGAAAAATGCACCTGCCACTTTTCAGAGGTTGGTGAATACAGTCCTGCAAGGGTTGGAGGGTTTTAGTGCAGCAAATCTGGACAATATAGCTGTCTTTAGCTCCACCTGGGATGATCACCTGGTCCACCTGTGGACAGTTTTGGAGGCCCTGCAGAAGGCAGGCCTCACTATCAAGGCTTCAAAGTGCCAGATAGGGCAGGGGAAAGTGGTTTATCTGGGACATCTGGTAGGTGGAGAACAGATTGCACCACTTCAGGGGAAAATCCAGACAATCATGGATTGGGTTCCCCCTACAACTCAGACCCAGGTGAGAGCCTTCTTAGGCCTCACTGGGTACTACAGGAGGTTCATTAAGAACTATGGCTCCATTGCAGCCCCACTTAATGACCTCACTTCCAAGAAGATCCCTAAAAAGGTATTGTGGACTACCCATGCACTGTCAATGCAGCCTGACTGCTGCCTGGGTGAGGTGCTAGTGTTATTATAAAAGTAGAGCGAAAGTTCTATTTACCGTCTATCTAGTAGCTGGGAAAGCGCTTGCAATAAAACTAGAGGGCCGTCTGGTGCGGCCACAGTGACAGCACATGAGGGAGTTGGCTCCAACTCTTGATGTCCGGTTGTCGCACACGCCCTCTCCGAGGTCAGCGGTGCTTAGCGTTTCCTGGTTGTGTGGGCTGGTTCATTGTATCAGTGGAGGGTTGGGAGGGCTCTCACAGACTTATCTCACCTGTGCCAGCTGTGGACCCCATCTCTTAAATCAGTTATGCCTGGCCGCCATGTGTGACATGTTGCCACCATTGGGGCCGAATGCCCCACAACATCTCAGGTACGGATGAAGGGGAGGGTCCGCCCAATCGTCCGTGCGTCCCTCCACAGGGAGCGTCCATCCCCTGGTTCTCCACGGTTCCCCCGCTTCAACAGAGGTGACAAATGGCAGCGTTGTCGGCCGCCGGGGACACGCATCTGACATGCAGCACCGCCTGGATCCAATATAGATGGTGGGCCGGGGCTCCTTCTGTGCAGCAGGCCGCGTCAAGCTTCTTCCTACAACACACGAGCTGGAGTGTCCGGAACAGCGCAGCCGGTTCCCTGGGCTTTTCTGGTCCCCCTAACAAGTCCAACGGATGGAGTCGCAGATATTAAGAGGACTAAATTAATCGGGGGATCGGAGAAAGTGGCCATCCTGTCTGGCCGTTGGTCATGTCCCCAATCTCTGTCACACTTGCTTCTGTCTCTTGAATAGAGAGCTCAATGAAAAAAGCGCAAAAGAAAAGCACACAGCTCACAGCTGCTCAGGATAGATGGAAGCTGCTAAGATACACTGAAAGCATACATTGACAAAGCTGATATAGCTATGCTTCCAGAAAATCATAAAACTCCCCTAAAAAATTTGACCTAAAGGGATGTTATAATTAGTGTGAGTTCTGGTTTGGGGGTGGTGGAGGGAGGGAGTTCTTGGGTTACAGGGCCATGATTATAAAATGGTGGTCATTTACCGTGGGTGTCCTGGATTCTCCATAGTGGTTGCATCTTATAAAACACTGTATCAAGAAATAAATGACAACATACACATATATCACCAAACATAAACACAAGCCTTGTGACTCTCTAATTCAACAGTAAATGCAAATATCAATGACAAAAATATTTTACTGCAATATCTAAAATATAATAATATCATAGACAAAAAATAAACAAATAAATATCTCCTATACATTAACCGCTTCTGTGCCTTGGACGAGGTGACCTCGTCCAAGGCTTCAGTTCCCGTGTGCCTTGGACGAGGTCACCTCGTCCAAGGCACGGGAACTTGGGGGAGCGCTAGCCTGCCCCCCCTGTCCACCCCCAACCACCCACCACCTATTTTTGTAGGCCCATCTGCCCCCAAGGAGGGCAGAAACCACCTATACGCCAGGGATTTTTTTTTTCCCTTTTTTTTGTTTTGTGCTGGGGGTGCCCCCTTTGGGAAGGGTCACCCCCTAAAGGGGGCACAGAGGTGTTGCCCGGGCAGATTGGCCAATTTTTTTACGCCCATCTACCCCCGAGGGGGGCAGGATCCACTTAGGTACCAGGGACAACTTCTAAGTTCTTGGTGGTGGGGTGTTTGTCAACTGGCGAAGTATTTGTATTTGTGATTATAACAATTTATTTCTTCTTTTTCTTCTAGTTCAACGCTTTTGCTTCCTTTGATGTGGATCCTTGCGGTGTTGGCAGTAGTTGTCCTGCGGTTTGCATAGTTGCATGTTTTAGGTAAGTGAAAGCAATTTACTCCGAAGGAGTATTGTTGACATACATGAATGACATGATTGTAGGTGGTGTACTAAATGCAGTATTGTGTGTTTGAAATTGTCCTTAGATTTTAGCACAATGATATTTGTGTTGTCATATGTCTAATTTTCTTTTTTCTTTTTTCTTTTTAGTGGGATATCATTGGTGATTGCTGTGTCTGTGCAGAGTAGTTGCTTGGTGAGTAGCTTTTTCAGGCAAGTGAGTGGTATAGTTTTTTTATTACATAATTCTTTGTGATAAAGCTACACTTTGTTTATTACTTATTTTAGTGCTAGTTGTTGTGGGCAATCCATTTGTTGTTACTGAGGATCATGGCTAGCCGCAGAGTGACCGCTCAGCAGGTTGTTCGCATGCTCTTTGAGTCGTCTTCAGACCATGATTACGAGACTGACTCTGCATCTGAGGCAGAGGAGGAAGCGGGAGATTCTGGAAGTGAGTTTTCTGTCCGAGAGTATTCTTCTGATGAGGAAGCTACTCTCAGTGCAGATGAAGGGCCTGTTGTAGAGGCGGACATAGATGTGCCAAGAGTGCAACAGCCTGGGGCTGAAGGGTTTCCCATTAGAAGACCTGACACCTGGATTGCCCCAAACATGGAGCAGCCACAGTTACCTGCATTTACTGGTCTCCCAGGGTGTAGAGTTAATACTGAAAACTTTTTGCCTGTCCATTTCTTTCACTTGTTTATGGACGATGTATTTTTGGAAGAGATTGTGGAGCAGACAAATGTGTATGCAGAGCAATATTTGCGGGACAACGCTGCCAGACTTAAGCCTCAGTCTAGAGCTACTCAGTGGGTTCCCACATATCTGGAAGAGATGAAAAAGTTTGTAGGTTTGTCTTTTTTGATGGGGCTGATCAGAAAGCCATCACTGGCTTCTTATTGGTCTACTAGTCCCTTGATGGCAACGGCAACTATGACACGTAATCTGTATTTGCTTCTTCTTCGTATGCTGCATTTTGTAGACAATGCTTTAGCCTTGCCACAAGATTACCCTGATTGTGACCGTCTTTTTAAGATTAGGCCTGTCCTTGATCATTTTGTAGATCGGTTTTCAGAGGTCTACGTTCCAGACAAAGAGATAAGTGTGGACGAGTCTTTGGTCCTTTTCAAGGGGCGTTTAGTTTTTAAGCAGTACATTCCTAGTAAGAGGGCACGGTATGGGATTAAATTGTATCTGCTGTCAGAAAGCAGTACAGGATATGTGTATAATTTCCGGGTCTACAATGGTTGTCCGGCCACTTTTGGAGTTAGTGAAAAAATTGTGTGGGAACTTGCTAGACGGCTGTTTAACAAAGGTCACCATTTGTACGTAGATAATTTCTACACTGGAGTGCAGTTGTTCAAGGAGTTGTTTAGAGTGGACACTGTTGCTTATGGCACAATCCGTTCTAACCGGAAAGGCTATCCAAGAGAGCTTGTCTGTAAAAAAACTTGAGAGGGGACAGTGCAGTGCCTTGCGGAATAATGAGCTGCTAGCTCTGAAATTTTCAGACAGGAGGGATGTGTACATGCTATCTACCATCCATGATGAGAGTACTTCCCCTGTGACTGTTTGGGGTCAGGTTGCGGAAGTGCGCAAACCTGCGTGCATTTTGGACTACAATAGGCACATTGGTGGTGTTGATAGAGTAGATCAGAGGTTGGAACCTTACACTGCTCTTCGTAAGTCTTACGTGTGGTATAAAAAGTTGGCCCTACATTTATTTCATTTGGCAACTTTTGATGCCTTTATTGTATACAAGGATTGTTCACCTGAGTCAAGGATGACATTTGTTAAATTTCAGGGGTCGGTGATAGAAAGCCTTATTGTGGTGGAACCGGCAAGAGTTCCTAGAGTAGAAGTGGTGGAGGATGTGGCTAGATTGAAAGATCGGCACTTTCCAGATCACATTCCTCCCACTCCGAAAAAAGACTTGCCCACAAAGAAATGTAGAGTATGTGCCCGGAGATTAATCCGGAGGGAGAGCCGGAGGTACTGCCCCGAATGCCCTTCAAAGCCTGGGCTGTGTGTGCCCAGCTGTTATAGAAGTTACCACACAAAGAAAAACTTCTGGGAAATACTGTGAGCGTAAGCTGTCTGTTTTATATTTTCATGTGTTTCACGGTTGGCATCTCTGTCATGTATTTAGTTAGAGCTTTCATGTTTGTAGTTTTGTGCTTATTTTATCATTAGTTAGGGGTTTCTTTGTTGTTTATAAACAAACAAACAAAAGTGATGGCGGTGTGCGTGGGGTGGCGCTTGGCTGGCGGTGTGCGTGGGGTGGCGCTTGGCTGGCGGTGTGCTTGGGGTGGCGCTTGGCTGGCAGTATGCTCGGGGTGGCGCTTGGCTGGCGGTGTGCGTGGGGTGGCGCTTGGCTGGCGGTGTGCTTGGGGTGTCGCTTGGCTGGCGGTGTGCTTGGGGTGGCGCTTGGCTGCCGGTGTGCTTGGGGTGGCGCTTGGCTGGCGGTGTGCGTGGGGTGGGGCTTGGCTGGCGGTGTGCTTGGGGTGGCGCTTGGCTGGCGGTGTGCTTGGGGTGGTGCTTGGCTGGCGGTGTATGTGGGGCTTGGCTGCCGGTGTGGGTGGGGTGGCGCTTGGCTGGCGGTGCCAGCCAAAAGCCAGTCCACACTCCCATCAGCTGGTGTGATTCTTGTATCAGGCATGTGGGCGTATGTAAGTGATGGGCCCTTGAGTGGCAAGGTCTGTCGATGTGAGTGTTGTAATGTGCTGGGCCCGTGGCTGGCGGTGTGAATGGTCTTGTGCGTGTCATGTATGAAAGGTGTGTGAATGGACTGTAAAGCGGTTGGTGCCTTGTCGCGGCTTTACAGTTCACGAGCTGTGAGTCATTGGTTCAGTTTTTTGCCTTTCAGTTATTAACAGTGCATTTCATTTTTGTGAAATCTCTTGTTAATAAAATTTGATCCACTGAACCATCACTCACCCTCGTGCCAAATCCAACCAGTATGTGTGGTAAAAATGATAAAACCTGCTCCGCTGTAATCAGGCGTCGCAGCACACCTGTGACACGCTAGGTGCCTCGGGTGGGACACCGATGATGAAGCATGCCACCAACTTGGTTGGTGGGTGAGGGGTCTTTTTCACATAACCTAAGTGCGTTTCTTTTCACAATTTTAGTGTTTGGCACATCACGGACGTATGTGGACACATCAAAATGATATATTACAAAACTACCTGTGTTTGGGGGGGAGGGGGCACCTATGTTTTTGGTCCTGGGTGCGGCCTTCATCTAGGAAAACTTACCAAACCCAGACATTTTTTTAAACTAGACACCCCAAGGAGTCCAGGGAGGTGTGGCTGGCGTGGCTCCCCCAACATTTTCTTACCCAGATGCCTCTGTAAACCTCAAAATTTGCTTAAAAAAGCATATTTTCCTGAATTGTCTTAGTAGGATCACCGCTCCAGCACAAAATTCCAACTCCCCAGTTTTCCCCTCAGTCTCCCAAGTAAAATGACACCTCACTTATGTGGGTCCCCAAAGCAGAGTCAGTCTAAAGATGTATAAAAGAATATGTCCTTATAAACTCGCTGTGCTATCCCCTCTATCTCTACAAGTTTTGGGCCTTATTCTGTTGCAGGCACCTGGCCCACCCACACAAGTGAGGTATCATTTTTATCGGGCTCCTCTCAGATTCCAGAACTTGCTGTCACCGAAATGAGAGGAAAAAGTGTTTTTTTAGCCAAATTTTCAGGTTTGCAAAGGAATCTGGGTAACAGAACCTGGTCAAAGCCCCACAAGTCACCCCTTCTTGGATTCCCCTAGGTCTCTAGTTTTCAAACATGCACAGATTTGGTAGGTTTCCCTAGGTGCCGGCTGAGCTACAGGCCAAAATCCACAGGTAGGCACTGTCTTCTATGAAAAAATGTGATGTGTCCACGTTCTGTTTTGGGCATTTCCTGTCGCGGGCGCTAGACCTACCCACACAAGTGAGGTGTCATTTTTATCGGGAGACTTGGGGAAGGCTGGGTGGAAGGAAATTTGTGCCTCCTCTCACATTCCAGAACTTTCTGCCACAGAAATGTGAGGAACATGTGTTTTTTTAGCCAGATTTTGAGGTTTGCAAAGGATTCTGGGTAACAGAACCTGGTCAGAGCCCCACAAGTCACCCCACCTTGGATTCCTCTAGGTCTCTAGTTTTCAGAAATGCACAGGTTTGGTAGGTTTCCCTAGGTGCCGGCTGAGCTAGAGGCCAAAATCTACAGGTAGGCACTTTGCAAAAAACAGCTCTGTTTTCTTTCAAAAAATGGGATGTGTCCACGTTGCGCTTTGGGGCATTTCCTGTCGCGGGCGCTAGGCCTACCCACACAAGTGAGGTATCATTTTTATCGGGAGACTTGGGGGAACGCTGGGTGAAAGGAAATTTGTGGCTCCTCTCAGATTCCAGAACTTTCTGTCACCATAATGTGAGGAACATGTGTATTTTTAGCCAAATTTTGAGGTTTGCAAAGGATTCTGGGTAACAGAACCTGGTCAGAGCCCCACAAGTCACCCCACCTTGGATTCCCCTAGGTCTCTAGTTTTCAACAATGCACAGGTTTGGTAGGTTTCCCTAAGTGCCGGCTGAGCTAGAGGCCAAAATCTACTGGTAGGCAATTTGCAAAAAACACATCTTCTTTAAAAAAATGGGATGTGTCCACGTTGCGTTTTGGGGCATTTCCTGTCGCGGGCGCTAAGCCTACCCACACAAGTGAGGTATAATTTTTATCGGGAGACTTGGGGGAACGCTGGGTGGAAGGATATTTGTGGCTCCTCTCAGATTCCAGAACTTTCTGTCACCATAATGTAAGGAACATGTGTTTTTTTTGCCAAATTTTGAGGTTTGCAAATGATTCTGGGTAACAGAACCTGGTCAGAGCCCCACAAGTCACCCCACCTTGGATTCCCCTAGGTCTCTAGTTTTCAAAAATGCACAGGTTTGGTAGGTTTCCCTAGGTGCCGGCTGAGCTAGAGGCCAAAATCTACAGGTAGGCACTTTGCAAAAAACAGCTCTGTTTTCTTTCAAAAAATGGGATGTGTCCACGTTGCGCTTTGGGGCATTTCCTGTCGCGGGCGCTAGGCCTACCCACACAAGTGAGGTATCATTTTTATCGGGAGACTTGGGGGAACGCTGGGTGGAAGGAAATTTGTGGCTCCTCTCAGATTCCAGAACTTTCTGTCACCACAACGTGAGGAAAATGTGTTTTTTAGCCAAATTTTGAGGTTTGCAAATGATTCTGGGTAACAGAACCTGGTCAGAGCCCCACAAGCCACCCCATCTTGGATTCCCCTAGGTCTCTAGTTTTAAAAAATGCACAGGTTTGGTAGGTTTCCCTAGGTGCCGGCTGAGCTAGAGGCCAAAATCTACAGGTAGGCAATTTGCAAAAAACAGCTCTGTTTTCTTTTAAAAAATGGGATGTGTCCACATTGCGCTTTGGGGCATTTCCTGTTGCGGGCGCTAGGCCTACCCACACAAGTGAGGTATCATTTTTATCGGGAGACTTGGGGGAACGCTGGGTGGAAGGAAATTTGTGGCTCCTCTCAGATTCCAGAACTTTCTGTCACCACAACGTGAGGAAAATGTGTTTTTTAGCCAAATTTTGAGGTTTGCAAATGATTCTGGGTAACAGAACCTGGTCAGAGCCCCACAAGCCACCCCATCTTGGATTCCCCTAGGTCTCTAGTTTTCAAAAATGCACAGGTTTGGTAGGTTTCCCTAGGTGCCGGCTGAGCTAGAGGCCAAAATCTACAGGTAGGCAATTTGCAAAAAACAGCTCTGTTTTCTTTTAAAAAATGGGATGTGTCCACATTGCGCTTTGGGGCATTTCCTGTTGCGGGCACTAGGCCTACCCACACAAGTGAGGTATCATTTTTATCGGGAGACTTGGGGGAACGCTGGGTGGAAGGAAATTTGTGGCTCCTCTCAGATTCCAGAACTTTCTGTCACCACAACGTGAGGAAAATTTGTTTTTTAGCCAAATTTTGAGGTTTGCAAATGATTCTGGGTAACAGAACCTGGTCAGAGCCCCACAAGCCACCCCATCTTGGATTCCCCTAGGTCTCTAGTTTTCAAAAATGCACAGGTTTGGTAGGTTTCCCTAGGTGCCGGCTGAGCTAGAGGCCAAAATCTACGGGTAGGCACTTTGCAAAAAACAGCTCTGTTTTCTTTTAAAAAATGGGATGTGTCCACATTGCGCTTTGGGGCATTTCCTGTTGCGGGCGCTAGGCCTACCCACACAAGTGAGGTATAATTTTTATCCGGAGAATTGGGGGAACGCTGAGTGGAAGGAAATTTGTGGCTCCTCTCAGATTCCAGAACTTTCTGTCACCATAACGTGAGGAAAATGTGTTTTTTTAGCCAAATTTTGAGGTTTGCAAAGGATTCTGGGTAACAGAACCTGGTCACAGCCCCACAAATCACCCCATCTTGGATTCTCCTAGGTCTCTAGTTTTAAAAAATGCACAGGTTTGGTAGGTTTCCCTAGGAGCCGGCTGAGCTAGAGGCCAAAATCTACAGGTAGGCACTTTGCAAAAAACAGCTCTGTTTTCTGTCAAAAAATGGGATGTGTCCACGTTGCGCTTTGGGTCATTTCCTGACGCGGGCGCTAGGCCTACCCACACAAGTGAGGTATAATTTTTATCGGGAGACTTGGGGGAACGCTGGGTGGAAGGAAATTTGTGCCTCCTCTCAGATTCCAGAACTTTCTGCCACAGAAATGTGAGGAACATGTTTTTTTTTGCCAAATTTTGAGGTTTGCAAATGATTCTGGGTAACAGAACCTGGTCAGAGCCCCACAAGTCACCCCATTTTAGATTCCCCTAGGTCTCTAGTTTTCAAAAATGCACAGGTTTGGTAGGTTTCCCTAAGTGCCGGCTGAGCTAGAGGCCAAAATCTACTGGTAGGCACTTTGCAAAAAACACCTCTTCTTTAAAAAAATGGGATGTGTCCACGTTGCGTTTTGGGGCATTTCCTGTCACGGGCGCTAGGCCTACCCACACAAGTGAGGTATAATTTTTATCGGGAGACTTGGGGGAACGCTGGGTGGAAGGAAATTTGTGCCTCCTCTCAGATTCCAGAACTTTCTGTCACCATAATGTGAGGAACATGTGTTTTTTTAGCCAAATTTTGAGGTTTGCAAAGGATTCTGGGTAACAGAACCTGGTCAGAGCCCCACAAGTCACCCCATCTTGGATTCCCCTAGGTCTCTAGTTTAAAAAAATGCACAGGTTTGGTAGGTTTCCCTAGGTGCCGGCTGAGCTAGAGGCCAAAATCTACAGGTAGGCACTTTGCAAAAAACAGCTCTGTTTTCTTTAAAAAAATGGGATGTGTCCACATTGCGCTTTGGGGCATTTCCTGTTGCGGGCGCTAGGCCTACCCACACAAGTGAGGTATCATTTTTATCGGGAGAATTGGGGGAACGCTGGGTGGAAGGAAATTTGTGCCTCCTCTCAGATTCCAGAACTTTCTGCCACAGAAATGTGAGGAACATGTTTTTTTTTTGCCAAATTTTGAGGTTTGCAAAGGATTCTGGGTAACAGAACCTGGTCAGAGCCCCACAAGTCACCCCATCTTAGATTCCCCTAGGTCTCTAGTTTTCAACAATGCACAGGTTTGGTAGGTTTCCCTAAGTGCCGGCTGAGCTAGAGGCCAAAATCTACTGGTAGGCACTTTGCAAAAAACACATCTTCTTTAAAAAAATGGGATGTGTCCACGTTGCGTTTTGGGGCATTTCCTGTCGCGGGCGCTAAGCCTACCCACACAAGTGAGGTATAATTTTTATCGGGAGACTTGCGGGAACGCTGGGTGGAAGGATATTTGTGGCTCCTCTCAGATTCCAGAACTTTCTGTCACCATAATGTAAGGAACATGTGGTTTTTTTGCCACATTTTGAGGTTTGCAAATGATTCTGGGTAACAGAACCTGGTCAGAGCCCCACAAGTCACCCCATCTTGGATTCCCCTAGGTCTCTAGTTTTAAAAAATGCAAAGGTTTGGTAGGTTTCCCTAGGTGCCGGCTGAGCTAGAGGCCAAAATCTACAGGTAGGCACTTTGCAAAAAACAGCTCTGTTTTCTTTAAAAAAATGGGATGTGTCCACATTGCGCTTTGGGGCATTTCCTGTTGCGGGCGCTAGGCCTACCCACACAAGTGAGGTATCATTTTTATCGGGAGAATTGGGGGAACGCTGGGTGGAAGGAAATTTGTGCCTCCTCTCAGATTCCAGAACTTTCTGCCACAGAAATGTGAGGAACATGTTTTTTTTTGCCAAATTTTGAGGTTTGCAAAGGATTCTGGGTAACAGAACCTGGTCAGAGCCCCACAAGTCACCCCATCTTAGATTCCCCTAGGTCTCTAGTTTTCAACAATGCACAGGTTTGGTAGGTTTCCCTAAGTGCCGGCTGAGCTAGAGGCCAAAATCTACTGGTAGGCACTTTGCAAAAAACACATCTTCTTTAAAAAAATGGGATGTGTCCACGTTGCGTTTTGGGGCATTTCCTGTCGCGGGCGCTAAGCCTACCCACACAAGTGAGGTATAATTTTTATCGGGAGACTTGCGGGAACGCTGGGTGGAAGGATATTTGTGGCTCCTCTCAGATTCCAGAACTTTCTGTCACCATAATGTAAGGAACATGTGTTTTTTTTGCCAAATTTTGAGGTTTGCAAATGATTCTGGGTAACAGAACCTGGTCAGAGCCCCACAAGTCACCCCATCTTGGATTCTCCTAGGTCTCTAGTTTTAAAAAATGCACAGGTTTGGTAGGTTTCCCTAGGTGCCGGCTGAGCTAGAGGCCAAAATCTACAGGTAGGCACTTTGCAAAAAACAGCTCTGTTTTCTGTCAAAAAATGGGATGTGTCCACGTTGCGCTTTGGGTCATTTCCTGACGCGGGCGCTAGGCCTACCCACACAAGTGAGGTATAATTTTTATCGGGAGACTTGGGGGAACGCTGGGTGGAAGGAAATTTGTGCCTCCTCTCAAATTCCAGAACTTTCTGTCACCATAACGTGAGGAAAATGTGTTTTTTTAGCCAAATTTTGAGGTTTGCAAAGGATTCTGGGTAACAGAACCTGGTCACAGCCCCACAAATCACCCCATCTTGGATTCTCCTAGGTCTCTAGTTTTAAAAAATGCACAGGTTTGGTAGGTTTCCCTAGGTGCCGGCTGAGCTAGAGGCCAAAATCTACAGGTAGGCACTTTGCAAAAAACAGCTCTGTTTTCTGTCAAAAAATGGGATGTGTCCACGTTGCGCTTTGGGTCATTTCCTGACGCGGGCGCTAGGCCTACCCACACAAGTGAGGTATAATTTTTATCGGGAGACTTGGGGGAACGCTGGGTGGAAGGAAATTTGTGCCTCCTCTCAGATTCCAGAACTTTCTGCCACAGAAATGTGAGGAACATGTTTTTTTTTGCCAAATTTTGAGGTTTGCAAAGGATTCTGGGTAACAGAACCTGGTCAGAGCCCCACAAGTCACCCCATTTTAGATTCCCCTAGGTCTCTAGTTTTCAAAAATGCACAGGTTTGGTAGGTTTCCCTAAGTGCCGGCTGAGCTAGAGGCCAAAATCTACTGGTAGGCACTTTGCAAAAAACACCTCTTCTTTAAAAAAATGGGATGTGTCCACGTTGCGTTTTGGGGCATTTCCTGTCACGGGCGCTAGGCCTACCCACACAAGTGAGGTATCATTTTTATCGGGAGACTTGGGGGAACGCTGGGTGGAAGGAAATTTGTGCCTCCTCTCAGATTCCAGAACTTTCTGCCACAGAAATGTGAGGAACATGTTTTTTTTGGCCAAATTTTGAGGTTTGCAAAGGATTCTGGGTAACAGAACCTGGTCAGAGCCCCACAAGTCACCCCATCTTGGATTCCCCTAGGTCTCTAGTTTTAAAAAATGCACAGGTTTGGTAGGTTTCCCTAGGTGCCGGCTGAGCTAGAGGCCAAAATCTACAGGTAGGCACTTTGCAAAAAACAGCTCTGTTTTCTTTAAAAAAATGGGATGTGTCCACATTGCGCTTTGGGGCATTTCCTGTTGCGGGCGCTAGGCCTACCCACACAAGTGAGGTATCATTTTTATCGGGAGAATTGGGGGAACGCTGGGTGGAAGGAAATTTGTGCCTCCTCTCAGATTCCAGAACTTTCTGCCACAGAAATGTGAGGAACATGTTTTTTTTGCCAAATTTTGAGGTTTGCAAAGGATTCTGGGTAACAGAACCTGGTCAGAGCCCCACAAGTCACCCCATCTTAGATTCCCCTAGGTCTCTAGTTTTCAACAATGCACAGGTTTGGTAGGTTTCCCTAAGTGCCGGCTGAGCTAGAGGCCAAAATCTACTGGTAGGCACTTTGCAAAAAACACATCTTCTTTAAAAAAATGGGATGTGTCCACGTTGTGTTTTGGGGCATTTCCTGTCGCGGGCGCTAAGCCTACCCACACAAGTGAGGTATAATTTTTATCGGGAGACTTGCGGGAACGCTGGGTGGAAGGATATTTGTGGCTCCTCTCAGATTCCAGAACTTTCTGTCACCATAATGTAAGGAACATGTGTTTTTTTTGCCAAATTTTGAGGTTTGCAAATGATTCTGGGTAACAGAACCTGGTCAGAGCCCCACAAGTCACCCCACCTTGGATTCCTCTAGGTCTCTAGTTTTCAAAAATGCACAGGTTTGGTAGGTTTCCCTAGGTGCCGGCTGAGCTAGAGGCCAAAATCTACAAGTAGGCACTTTGCAAAAAACAGCTCTGTTTTCTTTCAAAAAATGGGATGTGTCCACGTTGCGCTTTGGGGCATTTCCTGTCGCGGGCGCTAGGCCTACCCACACAAGTGAGGTATCATTTTTATCGGGAGACTTGGGGGAACGCTGGGTGGAAGGAAATTTGTGGCTCCTCTCAGATTCCAGAACTTTCTGTCACCACAACGTGAGGAAAATGTGTTTTTTAGCCAAATTTTGAGGTTTGCAAATGATTCTGGGTAACAGAACCTGGTCAGAGCCCCAAAAGCCACCCCATCTTGGATTCCCCTAGGTCTCTAGTTTTCAAAAATGCACAGGTTTGGTAGGTTTCCCTAGGTGCCGGCTGAGCTAGAGGCCAAAATCTACAGGTAGGCACTTTGCAAAAAACAGCTCTGTTTTCTTTTAAAAAATGGGATGTGTCCACATTGCGCTTTGGGGCATTTCCTGTTGCGGGCGCTAGGCCTACCCACACAAGTGAGGTATCATTTTTATCGGGAGACTTGGGGGAACGCTGGGTGGAAGGAAATTTGTGGCTCCTCTCAGATTCCAGAACTTTCTGTCACCACAACGTGAGGAAAATGTGTTTTTTAGCCAAATTTTGAGGTTTGCAAATGATTCTGGGTAACAGAACCTGGTCAGAGCCCCACAAGCCACCCCATCTTGGATTCCCCTAGGTCTCTAGTTTTCAAAAATGCACAGGTTTGGTAGGTTTCCCTAGGTGCCGGCTGAGCTAGAGGCCAAAATCTACAGGTAGGCACTTTGCAAAAAACAGCTCTGTTTTCTTTCAAAAAATGGGATGTGTCCACGTTGCGCTTTGGGGCATTTCCTGTCGCGGGCGCTAGGCCTAAACACACAAGTGAGGTATCATTTTTATCGGGAGACTTGGGGGAACGCTGGGTGGAAGGAAATTTGTGGCTCCTCTCAGATTCCAGAACTTTCTGTCACCACAACGTGAGGAAAATGTGTTTTTTAGCCAAATTTTGAGGTTTGCAAATGATTCTGGGTAACAGAACCTGGTCAGAGCCCCACAAGCCACCCCATCTTGGATTCCCCTAGGTCTCTAGTTTTCAAAAATGCACAGGTTTGGTAGGTTTCCCTAGGTGCCGGCTGAGCTAGAGGCCAAAATCTACAAGTAGGCACTTTGCAAAAAACAGCTCTGTTTTCTTTCAAAAAATGGGATGTGTCCACGTTGCGCTTTGGGGCATTTCCTGTCGCGGGCGCTAGGCCTACCCACACAAGTGAGGTATCATTTTTATCGGGAGACTTGGGGGAACGCTGGGTGGAAGGAAATTTGTGGCTCCTCTCAGATTCCAGAACTTTCTGTCACCACAACGTGAGGAAAATGTGTTTTTTAGCCAAATTTTGAGGTTTGCAAATGATTCTGGGTAACAGAACCTGGTCAGAGCCCCACAAGCCACCCCATCTTGGATTCCCCTAGGTCTCTAGTTTTCAAAAATGCACAGGTTTGGTAGGTTTCCCTAGGTGCCGGCTGAGCTAGAGGCCAAAATCTACAGGTAGGCACTTTGCAAAAAACAGCTCTGTTTTCTTTTAAAAAATGGGATGTGTCCACATTGCGCTTTGGGGCATTTCCTGTTGCGGGCGCTAGGCCTACCCACACAAGTGAGGTATAATTTTTATCCGGAGACTTGGGGGAACGCTGAGTGGAAGGAAATTTGTGGCTCCTCTCAGATTCCAGAACTTTCTGTCACCATAACGTGAGGAAAATGTGTTTTTTTAGCCAAATTTTGAGGTTTGCAAAGGATTCTGGGTAACAGAACCTGGTCACAGCCCCACAAATCACCCCATCTTGGATTCTCCTAGGTCTCTAGTTTTAAAAAATGCACAGGTTTGGTAGGTTTCCCTAGGTGCCGGCTGAGCTAGAGGCCAAAATCTACAGGTAGGCACTTTGCAAAAAACAGCTCTGTTTTCTGTCAAAAAATGGGATGTGTCCACGTTGCGCTTTGGGTCATTTCCTGACGCGGGCGCTAGGCCTACCCACACAAGTGAGGTATAATTTTTATCGGGAGACTTGGGGGAACGCTGGGTGGAAGGAAATTTGTGCCTCCTCTCAGATTCCAGAACTTTCTGCCACAGAAATGTGAGGAACATGTTTTTTTTTGCCAAATTTTGAGGTTTGCAAAGGATTCTGGGTAACAGAACCTGGTCAGAGCCCCACAAGTCACCCCATTTTAGATTCCCCTAGGTCTCTAGTTTTCAAAAATGCACAGGTTTGGTAGGTTTCCCTAAGTGCCGGCTGAGCTAGAGGCCAAAATCTACTGGTAGGCACTTTGCAAAAAACACCTCTTCTTTAAAAAAATGGGATGTGTCCACGTTGCGTTTTGGGGCATTTCCTGTCACGGGCGCTAGGCCTACCCACACAAGTGAGGTATAATTTTTATCGGGAGACTTGGGGGAACGCTGGGTGGAAGGAAATTTGTGCCTCCTCTCAGATTCCAGAACTTTCTGTCACAGAAATGTGAGGAACATGTGTTTTTTTAGCCAAATTTTGAGGTTTGCAAAGGATTCTGGGTAACAGAACCTGGTCAGAGCCCCACAAGTCACCCCATCTTGGATTCCCCTAGGTCTCTAGTTTTAAAAAATGCACAGGTTTGGTAGGTTTCCCTAGGTGCCTGCTGAGCTAGAGGCCAAAATCTACAGGTAGGCACTTTGCAGAAAACACCTCTGTTTTCTTTAAAAAAAAATGGGATGTGTCCACGTTGCGTTTTGGGGCGTTTCCTGTCGCGGGCGCTAGGCCTACCCACACAAGTGAGGTATCATTTTTATCGGGAGACTTGGGGGAACATAGATTAGCAAAACAAGTGTTATTGCCCTTTGTGTTTCTCTACATTTTTTCCTTCCAAATATAGGAGAGTGTGTAAAAAAGACATCTATTTGAGAAATGCCCTGTAATTCACATGCTAGTATGGTCACCCCGGAATTCAGAGATGTGCAAGTAACCACTGCTCCTCAACACCTTATCTTGTGCCCTTTTTGGAAATACAAAGATTTTCTTGATAGCTATTTTTCACTCTTTATATTTCAGCAAATGAATTGCTGTATACCCGGTATAGGATGAAAACGCACTGCAGGGTGCAGCTCATTTATTGGCTCTGGATACCTAGGGTTCTTGGTGAACCTACAAGCCCTATACATCCCCGTAACCAGAGGAGTCCAGAAGACGTAACGGTATATTGCTTTCGAAAATCTGACATTGCAGGAAAAAGTTACAGAGTAAAACGTAGAGAAAAATTGATGTTTTTTTTCACCTCAATTTCAATATTTTTCTTTTTCAGTTGTTATTTTCTGTAGGAAACCCTTGTAGGATCTACACAAATGACCCCTTGCTGAATTCAGAATGTTGTCTAATTTTTAGAAATGTTTAGGTTTCTGGGATCCAGCATTGGTTTCATGCCCATTTCTGTCACTGACTGGAAGTAGGCTGAAAGCACAAAAAATTGTAAAAATGGGGTATGTCCCAGTAAAATGCCAAATTTGTGTTGCAAAATTGGGTTTTCTGATTCAAGTCTGCCTGTTCCTGAAAGCTGGGAAGCTGGTAAGTTTAGCACCGCAAGCCCTTTGTTGATGCCATTTTCAGGGGAAAAACCACAAGCCTTCTTCTGCAGCCACTTTTTCCCATTTTTTTGAACAAAACGAAATTTTCACTGTATTTTGGCTAATTTCTTGGCCTCCTTTAGGGGAACCCACAAAGTCTGGGTACCTCTCGAATGCCTAGGATGTTGGAAAAAAAGGATGCAAATTTGGCTTGGCTAGCTTATGTGGACAAAAAGTTATTCGGGCCTAAGCGCGAACTGCCCCAAATAGGCAAAAAAAGGCCTGGCACAGGAGGGGGAAAAGGCCTGGCAGCGAAGGGGTTAACACTAAGGAAACATAACAAAAACACGATTACTAAAATATCTAACCTCCATAAAATCAACATTATTTTAAATAAATCAAACAATATTACATTAAATATCTAAACATATAAAAAAGTCAAAGTTAAATTAATATACATTATATTATAATAAAAACAGCAATTAGCATTTAGCATAATTGGAATGAAAAAGAATTAAAACTGGTCTTCAATCATCGATGTACACTACAATTTTATCATATGTGTAAACGTAATTCTTCTGAAGTAAAAAAAAAAATATTGAAAACAAAAAAAATTGAAAAACGTCTTATAATTATTATTAATAAATAGTTCACAGTAAAAAATGATATCTCAAAAGAGATGTTTAGAAAAATGTATAGAACAACTTTAACAAAAAAGATGATACTTTGCACAAACAATATTAATTTTAAAAAATATATAGCATATATTACTATAACCTCTTAAAGAACAAAACAAAATATACACATTATGGATATCATAGTTACTGTCCCCAATAAAAACTTAGCCACATTAGAGAAAGTGTTCTACTTTGGAGAAAGTCTGATTTACTGCTCCCACCACAAACTTTACCACATTAAGATAGGAAACTTGGGGGATGACGGGTAGATTTAATATTCCCACTCCAAACTTAAGCATAATGGGGAAAGCGTTTGTGTTTGGGGGTTGATATCTACTAATCCCACGTCAGATTTAACCAAATTGAGAAAAGTGTTGGACTCTGCAGTAGTTCAAAGTTACTTTTCTAACTCCAAACATTACTACATTAGTGAAAGTGTTGGACTTTGGAAGGTTTAGATTTGGTGCCATATTTATGGCCAAGTCACACAGCATAGCGCAGCAAGTCACCTTGCTGCACTGCATGACAGGGAAAGGGCAAGACTGCTCCGTGTTTACAACCGAACAGTACATTATTGTCTTTATCCCTGCGCTGGTGCCAATTTGGCGGCTTAGCACCAACGCAGACACCTTTCCACCATGGTGCAAGGTTGCCTGCATTGTATGGAGCATTGTTTTTGTGCCGGAAGGAGTACTGTCCTGCACAAAAACAATTCAAAGGCATATCCTCTTCGTATAAGTCCTGCAGAATGCAGCACTTAAAGAAAGAGGAAAAAACAAGGAGAAATAAAAATATTTCTCCTTGTTAAGCCTCAAATGAGAAGGAATAGCATTTTGGCGCATTCCCAGGCCTACCACGTCTGGTAAAACTGGGAATGCGTCAAAATCCATGGATGTTGTGTGGGAACACCCACCTTCCAGGGGCACAATAACACAATGCAGCGATTTGAGTTGCATTGCTTTACTCTAGATTTGTGAAGCCACTCAGAGCCACGTAAACTGGCCTTGCATGCTTCACAAATCACATTTTGGTCTTGCATCACACATGCACCATGTTGTGTGGTGCAATAGCGACACAATCCCCATTATAAATATGCCCCTTACTATTCACACTTCAAACTGAACCACATTGGGAAAACAACTGGACTTTGGAGGAGGGAGGTCTAAATTTACTACACCTACTCTATATTTAACCACACTGGGGAAAATGTAGGACTTTGGGAGTTTTAGATTTGCTATTCCCACTCCAAACTTAGCAACATTGGAGAAAGGGTTAGACAATAGGTATTTCATACCTACTATTCCGACTTCAAATTTAGGCCACATTAGAAACTTTAAAAATATCTGAATATCAAAACTGATTTTGTTTAACATTACATATAAAAATGTGATTTTAACATAACTAAATTCAAACAAAAAAAAACAAAAGTATAATTTCATAATACGTAATCTACCATAAATGTTACATGTGAAAAACCACACCATTTGATAGATAACAAACTTATAAAATTAACATTTCTAATTTACTCCCCATCCTATTCCCCTGTAAATCCAACATTTCGCTCCTAAAATTATTATATGAAAAACACAATTTGTTTAAAAAATACAGTATATCACTGCAAACACAACACACACAATACACTCAAAAATGATATCAATTACATGATTATTATTAAATATTAAAAAATCATAATCCTAACTGCATTATTTTGACCCACAGTATTTATGACATCATGATATTTAAGACATGATATTTGTGCCTCATTATGTTTTTTACATTTTGTCGGAGCACCCACATTAGTATTGACACCAAATTGAATACTAAGCACCTCCCTTTAGCATTCTACTCTCAGGATAACGAGGCAGAGCAGCCAATGCTTATTCAATGCATGATGATGGTAAACACAGTAAGGCAATGCCCCTTGATAAATCACTGTCCAGTCAGTTCCTCTGTCTCAGAAAGAAAAATACTTTAATACAGACAAACATCAATATTATAAATGCCATGGGAAGGCACAATGAAAATCAGAGTTCTCTAGCCCCTTCCAAAATAGAAACATGGCAACCAAATGCTCCTTCAATAATTGAAGATTGCACACAAAATTCAGGTAGTTTTCACCTTAAGCGCAAAGTTTATTATATTTAATATTTTATTATTTCTCAGACCCTAAATAACGTACTTGTACATACGTACTACGTTATTCATATGTGGCCTCACAACAGACATAAGATAAAGAGGTACACACTTAATCCATCCTCATAAAGTTATATACAATATTTAAAGAGAGAAAACGGAAAAATTAGTGCAGTGTTAGTTTGTGAAAGTGTAATAGTCCTCTTGAAAACGTAGTGTTACTATCTTAGCTCAATGGCTCAATATTGGATAATTCCCTCATATCCCTTATAGGTATCCAGAATATGAGTTTCACTCAAAGATAAGATAAGTGTAAATTAGAGGGTCAGGTAGTCAACAGTTATGGGCCTCTCAAATCTCCTTGTATGGGCAAATATAGAAACTTAATCGGTTTCACCCACAAATCTTCTCATCGGGGAAGACAACATGAGTATATATCGTCATTAGAGAGTCACTTAAAAGTGGAAAAAAGTTTAACCATGTGATAGAGAATTTTATGCAATTCCTGACACTTTATTTGTGACTATTGTATGTGTTGGCTAAGGTGTATGGTGTCACCCTGACAGTCTCGGGATCTCCTAACTCAAAGAGACCCTTACCATTTAAAATTTACAAAATAGAATGTCTTAAAGTTCTGGGTAACAAAACATAAACACTAACAAGCATTTGCAATGCAGTGGGTCTCGTGTTCGCTCAAGTTAGAGTTGTTAGCATTGTAAATTCCTAACTGGACTTTTCTTGCCACATAAATTGGAAATGAAAAGCAAAACAGTTGACATAAGCGAGCAGATTCAAAGCGCCAGGGCCGCCATGAGCATGAGTGTGAAGGAGAGACACAAACGAAAAAATAAGTTTGCTTACAGTTAAACATATAGCTAAACGTGCAATTATCCATGAAACCGGGTCGATGGCCAAGGCGGTAACAAAACTGCCCCAAGGAGGGACAAATGTAAAGCATTTACCGGTGATAACAAAGGATTTTTGAAAGGCAAGCCCATGAACGAGTGATAGTGATGGGCGTGCGGTGGGTGTGGTTAAAAGCCCACAGATAGATTACAATACGTCAGAGTGCTTGCCCGCTCGACCCCAAAATATCATATATTGCAGGACACACTGCAGTTTAGTCTGCCTGTGTGTAATGGCATAATTGAAAGAAATTACAAACTGTTTATCACACAGACTCTATCTGTCACATAAATTACTAAATTCAATTAATCATTGAGTTTTTGCACAAGCATCGTTACCAAGTCAAGTGCATTTATTAGGAACAATATGTTCACTAAATTCTTAACGAGCAGTCTAAAACCTGGCCTAAAAGAAAGATACTTAACCAAAAGAATGTCCTCATTTGCCAGCTGCAGTGAAAGATGTAGTTAGTATCATCTAGAAAAAAGAACAGACATCCAAACAATATCATAAAAGAGGTTTGCTTCATGATACATGCAAATGTACTGTATGAAGCACATAACTGTTAAAATTATACACCTAAAGGTGAAAACCATATTCAGAAAGTTAGGATTTTATATAGGAGAATTGTTCACAAATTACTAAGGGCCTTATTACGACCTTGACAGATGGGTTCCCTCCATCACAAATGTGCCGGATATCCCGTCCGTCATATTATGATCTCCATTGAATAAAATGGGATCGTAATGCGGCAGATGAAATATCCGCCACATTAGTGATGGAGGAAAACACCTCCGTCAAGGTCGTAATAAGGCCTTAAATGTTTGGGGATAGTTTGCTAACAGTAGAAAAGAAACAAGCACTGGCAAAGCTAATCGGTTGCAAAATTTTGATCTATTGGCTTTGCCAAAGCTTTTTGCCAGTGCTGTGCAGCGTTGGTAAAAAAAAACAAAAAAGGCACCTACACATCATAATGCTACTGCAACTGTGCCATTTGTAGGTGTGCATATGCATGATGACATTTGTCCACATGCCTGCGCATGCCTAAGGTGTGACTTGGGGGCCATTGTGTTTAAATTTATTTACTGTTCCGTGATGGGAGGAGCTTTAATTAAAAAAAAGATTTTTTACTTGGCAAAAGTTATTTTTTTAAAACTGAGTGGATTGGCATTAAATGGTTGTTGCCAGGCCCTCCAAAAACTGAAAAACAAATATCTAAAGGACTGTGTGGCGGACCAAGGGGTAGGAAGCAACAGAAAAGCAGTTGATGAAACTGCCTGGGGAGCAAAGGTGAACAGGTAGGGGAAGTAACTGACACCCTTTATCACATACATGTATATGTGCGCTTTTCTTTAAACCAGTTGGATAATGCAAAATGAGTCACATAAAGAGGCACTTTTAAAAAACATTTGCAACATTTTAGTGGTAATGAAGGCTCAGTCTCATCCCCTGGAATCTTGTGGGCGGCCGGTAAAGTGACAATACGAGCCTTTGCCAAGATCTATCTTGGAACGCGCAAGCGGGCACGTTCATTCTAGCTTACCTGTCTGGAGGCTCACGCCCTTCGCCTGGAGACTGGGACCACGGGGGCACATGGAGGGGCCGCGACTTAAGAGCTTGAATTAGTCAGACAAGAAATATGCCACCACTCCCTAGAGGCAGCTAAACATGTCTGGAGGGCCACAACAGCCAAGGTATATGGATGGGGGGACAAAAATGGTAAACTCTTGTTCTGGTTAGCTTCCCATCACCAAGCGCCGAGGATCAGACCTGAAATCATAGATGAGAAGGCAATATACAGAGTACGATCCAGACAATAGTGCAACCTTTTGACCTGTATTATCATACCCTATATGCAGCCCGAACATTGAAGACACAGAGCCTCCCACGCAGTTCTTAGAGGGATTATCCCCCCCCCCCCCCGGGCATCCCTGACTTGAAACAAAAATATTAGACGAATCCCTTACAACTGTAGACATATCAACAGCAATAGCTATAAATGCCTCAGGAGAAATCGTGGGCCCTGATGGTTTTCCAATAGAATACTACAAGGCCTTCAAAGATCTTCTAGTGCCAGAGTTACTGGCCTTATATGCAGAAGTGGAGAAGAGCGGTGTCTTCCCATCTGAAATAGACACAGCCACCGTTGTGGTACTTCTAAAATCACAACCTCCCCCTACCTCCCACTCAGCCTATTGCTCTGTCTCTCTTCTTAATTGCAAAATTAAGATACTTGCCACCATTCTGGCAGCGCGGCTCTGGCATGTTCTCCCCATCATAATACACCCAGATCAGTGCGGCTTTATGCCGACACGCGGCACGGGTCATTGGATTCGATGGGCTGGGGTTACCTGGGGGCAGTGCTGGAGCACGCTGACTTGGGGCTGTGGTTCGGGGGCTGGTGCAGGCCCTATACTCCAACCATACAGCCAGAGTGCATATTGGTGGGATCCTCTCGGATGCCTTCCCCATCAGGAGGGGAATGAGACAAGGATGCCCCCTGTCGCCCCTATTGTTTGCCCTTGCAATTGAACCCTTAGCTCACATGATCTCCACAGATGAACACATCCAGGGGTGGAAATGGGACGAAGGAGGGGAGGATCAAATTGCCTTATGCGAGGATGATGTCCTCCAATATTTGGGTAACCCAGCTGTACTGGGCCCTTGCTGCCTACGTATACTTCAAAGTTTTGGGGAGGCATCAGGCCTTTACCTAAACCCCTCCAAATCGGTGCTGATGCCCCTGGCACCCACAAGAGACTGCTTTGACTGGCAGGACACCATATCCCTCAGCAGACTCAGCATCATATACCTGGGCATTTGGGTGACGCTGCTACCAGAACTCACCTGGAACCTTAATATGGAACCGTTTGTGAAAAGTACAAGGCAGGACCTTGACAAATGGCAATCCCTCCCACTGAATGTGTTGGGCCACGTTGCTGTTTTTAAAATGATGATCGTGCCAAGGTTTTGGTACATCTTTCAAAACACCCCACTCATCATACCCCAAGCATGGTTCCAATCACAGGAGCGCATAGACTCTACTTTCCTGTGGTGTGGCACCCGTCCCGCCTGGCCCTACTGACCTGCCAATGTAATCCATGTGAAGGGGGCCTGGGGATGACAAATCTCTTTCACTACTATTTCGCCTCCCATTTAGTGGCAGTGCATGAGTGGTTTAATGGGGGATGGTCAGACCCAGCCTATCATCTGGAGCTATCGCTGATGGCCTTTCCCCAAATCCTAACCATGCTATATGGATCTCCTGTCCCTCGGGCCACTGTCACCATAATCAGCCTGGCGATATCCTCATGGAAAGCTGCACTAAGGCACACAAACTGGGCAAACGTGCTTACTAAACAAACTCCCTTCTGGCAGGGTACCTGGATTGGGGACTCAGCGAAGCTTCAGGGCTTTAAGAAATGGGGCCTAATAGGGTTATCATTACTGGGAAATGTATGGACAACAACACACATGAAATCCTTCTAGGAAATTCAAAAAGATAAACGCTCACACCCACACATAAGTATTTACAGTTGTGAAGTGCCCTCTCAGCACGGGTCCCACTCACCGTCCCACCAGATTTTAACCCATTAGTGTCAGAAGATTACCCATTAAATCAAACTTCCACGAGCAGATGCCTTTTATCCAACTCCCTCCAACAGATGCATGCTCAGACTTTAACTGATTATCTGAACCCTGCATCCGCTAGGGGGAAAGTGGGATGGGAATAGAAAAAGAGAGACCGCCTCACGATCCAGTTCCAGCCTGTGTTTCCCACTTGAAGATAGGATATTCAGTGTATGTCTCTGAAAACCTGTACCTTTCTTCTTATTGGGATTTCTCTAAAGGAAGACCTGGATCTTTTGAGAGACTAGCCTCTCTCTAAGAGAACAATGTTAACTTAATATCTTCTTTTCTCCAGGAATCAGAGGTTTCCAAGGTTCTCTGGAGAACAGTTCAAAGGTTCACAAATATACAAACTACTAATGTATTTTACAGGAAACAAAAACTCCTTCTCAAGGTTTAGTTTTCTCAATGACAGTCTCTAGGAATTAGTCTGAGCACTGAGGTTTGTCTCAAAGACTGACAAGTCTGCAAAGCGAAGAGTATTTGAATATATATGTACATATATATATTGGCAAGTCTGGAAATCATACAAAAGGATTCCTTACTGCAGTTGCTTGAAGTTCTGTTAAGCCAAAACGAATTCTCCTCAGAAAGCCGAAACCCAGTTGTTGGAAGAAGGAAGGAATTCAGCTTCTCCAGAAGGGAAAAATTAGCTGGTGTGCACACCATAACAAGAAAAATAAGTAATTTACTCAAAACTGGAAGAATCCTCTATGAAACGAAGTGCCTCAGCAACACTGTTCATTCTCCTCAGGATGACAGTTGAAGTGCAGGGCTCCCCGAGAGAAACAGCTGGAGGGAAGCTTCAGCACAAGATTAAGGTAGAAACATTAGAGCGCTGACCTCACAAGGATTTGTGGCCACCATCCTAGGTGGCAGTTAAACCTGAAGAAGCTAGTTCTAAGAACAGCCTCCGCAAGAGCCACCAGGAGTGAGGATGCCGCGGCAACCAAGGTGGATACAAGGAAAAGGGGAATCGTTTTTGCTGAGGGAAGAACTTAACAATGCTGGCAATAGTTTTTCTGACATTCAGAGGCTAAACTCCTGATGGGCTATATAGGGAAAGGGAAAATATCCCAGATTTACCATACACTCCTTGTGAACACCCAGGACACCCTAGACTGCCTCGGGGTCGGCTGGGAAGATTGGGTGGACCCTCTTGAGGAAGACAACTGGAGAGATGCCCTGATGGCACGCAAAACTCTCACTATCTCTTCCTGACTGACGTTGATTCAGACCTACTACTTACATGGCACGTATTAACACCACAGAGACTGCATCGGGTGGGTCTACTCCCTGAGCCGGGTTGCCCCCGCTGTAATTTCTCCCCAGCTGACTTTTATCATGTGACATGGGTCTGTCCTTAAATACAAAACTACTGGTCAGTTATTACAACAGAGCTTACCGAGATACTGGGGTGGGAGGTTCCCTTGTCCCCCCCCGGTGCTGGGGGTCCAGGAAGGTGAGGGGGGCCCAAGAGCTGAAAAAATCATTTCTGGGCACAGCCCTGCTAATTGCCAAATGTGAAATAGCATCACAGTGGAAGAACCCAGTTGCCCTGGGAGTGGCGCAATGGCACCGAGGGGTTGACTGGTTCTCCCAACAAAAGAAAGCAGTTTATGAGGCTAGAGGTTGCCCTACGAAACATGATCTGGTGTGGGGGAAATGGCTGAGAGAAGCTACGGGGAACTGAATCATGGAGGTGGGAGATTCTGACGTGACTGCATCACAGGCGGGTGTTACGAAATGTGCTTCGTGATTACTTATTCACTATACCTATTGTGAGCTTCTGTGTTGAATACAACCCATGTGTCCTCTTGTTTTGATCAGATGTAAAACTCAATAAAACTGGTTATAAAAAAAAGTCCCTGCAACACTACCCTGCATGGCCAGCCACAGTTTTCTTCAGACATTCTCCTACAAAACGTAGGTGTCTGACCGTGAACAAAATCTTTGTCATAGAATATCATCTAAAATTTCCCTGAGCAAAAGTTGAGCACAAGGCACATTGCTATAATGAATTGCCTCTGGAGTATGGCCTTTTAGTGCAGCATGTTGCTGTTCAGTCCTATTATCGTCCATTTGAATAGGACAAGAGGGACTATCGTACCAAAGTAAGCATCTATAGATTGTACAATATATTCAGGTTTCAAGCGCCAGTCATGCACAAAAAAGCTGAGTGCTCAGGATTTCACCAGAGTAACGTTCTTGTGAAAACATTAGGATACCTCTATGGGCCTATAAATTAGGGATCATGCTACATGACAAGCTGAACATGATGGCTCACGTCAACACAGTGCGCACCTTCTGCTTTTTAAATTCAACGCATGCTGTGAAGGATCTTCAAATGATTGCCTCAGAACACCAGATGGGCCGTCATGCAAGCACTCATCACCAGTAGGCCGACTACGGCAACACTCACTATGCCAGAATCTCCAGTCAACTCCTACAGAGACTCCAGACCATCCAGAACACAACTGCAAGACTCATACTTGACTGCCAACACTGCACCCATATCACACCACACCCCAGGAAGCGTCAATGGCTCCCCATTCACAAGTGCAGCCAATTTAAACTTCTCTCACACACACACACGCATGCAAAGCCCTACACAACACAGGGCCAAAGTACCTGAACAGCCGCTTATACTTTCACCATCCTACCAGACACATATGTCCTACCTCACTTTTACTTGCACACACTCCCCTCAACTGCAAAAGGAAAACTGGAGCACGCTGATTCTCCTACATGGCACCCAAGACACGGAGAACCTCCCTCAACACATTAGAGCCTCCTCCTCACTTCTTGAGTTTTGTAAGAAGCTGAAGACCTGGTTCTTCATATAAGCACCTTAGAAACACACACCTAGACACCTGCCCAAGCGCCTGGATACCCTCTTGGGCGATTAATGCACTATATAGATCAACATAGCATAACATGGGTGCTGCAAACTTTTTCACATCCTCTAAATACCCGGTGTGATAGTCTGCTCTACTCATAAGTGTGACCACTCGGCAAACAGGAGGTTGTGCTATGGGGAAAAATAACCCTACCTGCTTGTAATGAAGGCATTAGGGAGTTATTTGGAACTTAGAAGAAGTGGGACATCTGCCAAAAGTAGATGGCTATCCCGTCTGTCCTGTTCTTAGTACAAACACAGCTCTACACTGTAAAGAGGGTGGATAGGTCATCTGGGCATTTTTGTATCACATCTGCAAACTCTAAAGAATTCTCAAACTCTTTACTTGCATAGTGTGCCACATAAACACTACTGCCAAAGCCCACAGTGTGTGATTGTGAGGAATCATTTGATGAAGGCAATATGCAGTGTTTTATTGCCAGTGAAAAGCCCTCTGTTAATGTATCTCACCGTGTGGGGGGAGGAGAGTTAATGTAAAAACCTGCTGTTAAAGCCTAAAGGCACAGGCTTATTGATTATGACAACCCATGGTGAAGCCAATAGGTAGTACTTTATTTATTATGCCAAGCCTGTATCACATACTTGTGGTTTATCCATGTTTGTTTATATTTGCATGTGTCGTGTTTAGCTGTCTGTAGAATAAATTACTTTTTCCTTTTTAAAGTAAAAGGACTGACTGGATTGGTAGTGTTTAAGTGTGTTGCTACTGGGTTCTGAGTTTCTAGCCCACACCACCTGCCAGAGTGAGCCTTGGACTGCTCTGCCGCCTTACCTTGCAGATCAAATGTGTATTTGGTTGCTAAAATGTGATTCCATTCTAAGGTGGCCACAACACTTGAGGTAAAAGGCTTCTGTTGTCCTAGTAAGCCCAATTGCCATGGGGCCCACCAAACAGATTCCCATGCACCCTCTTCTCAAAAGGGATACGTTTGGAGCCTCTTTTTCAGTAAGCAATCAGTTTGGGAACTGTGTTAAAAAAAAAACTGGCACATTGGATTATCTTCGTTCTGTGTGCAGTGCTTTATCTGGGCACACCTTGTTTAATGTCAGAGGTAGAGTACCAGCACTTCTCAGCAGTGACGTAACACAAAAGGATTTGGGCCCCCCTGCAGAACGGGATGAGGGGGCTCCTGAGTCCCCCATATATCACAGGTATTCACTGGTTTTGAGGTTCAAGGAGACCCCGTGAAGGGTTGGTCTCCCGCCCAGTGCTGACCGTCCCCACGCACCGCAGGGCCTGCTTCTCAACAGGACCGTAAAACTTTTAATGAGAATACCTGCTCTTCTGAGAACCAATCAAGTACTCTGGGACATAGTACCTGCCCTTCAGTTGTTCCGTTTCAGGCACTGCCCGCATGCCTATTGATCCGCTGGGCCAGTTGCAGGCACCGTTGAGGTGCATTTATTACTGTGAGAGGAGAGAGGAGAGAAGGGGGCGGTGATGCCCCAGAGGCCGGCTTGACGCGCCCCTTTCATGGCTGCTGGCGAGCTGCACAGCGCCCGCAGTGCTTCTCTGACGTAGGAAAAGGCAGGATAAATCAGCGTGCCGCCAATAAATCAGAAATTAATCTGTGGGAAAGTGGAGCCTGTCTGATATTTTAAATCACAAATAGATAGATTAATAGGGCAGCGCCTGCACCTCAGTGCTTGCTGAGTAGGGCCCGGAAGTCAGGGTGAGAGAAGAGACTTTAAAACATGGAGCTGGAAGGAAGGCCTGGAACCACCTGGAGCCATTACCGGGAGACGTGGGCGGGCTCACTACAAATCTGAGCATGTTTTATGCATTTACATTGCCTAGACCGCATTTATTGATATCCGATAGTTCTCCGAGTTAAGCATGATTTCCATATGGCCGAGCTCAGTGTGTAGGATTTGGCTCTTTCTTTATCCGGGATGTGCTGACCCCACCACGTGGCCCATTCCATACCTGACAACACCTGTCAGTTTGGGCTCTTCAGCTAGTAGTTTTGTCCGTTCCTAAATCAGAAGTTTTACTTGAGGCATCATATCTATGATCTTTCAAGCCCTCGCATGTTAAGTGTGGAAAATTCCTCAGTAGGGGTGGGATTAATTTTTCTTAAAGGCAACAGGCAAGCAAAACAAATAAAATCCAAGTAATCTTATACAGTAGCTGTGTTAAAATGATACTTTTTAAAGGTTCGCCCCTTGCCACACAGAGTAGATGCCACGCGCGCGGGCACACGGATTCTCTATCTCTTTCTCTCTCCCTCCCCCGCCCTTTATCTCCCCCCCACCTCTCTGGTGCACTTATACAGGTGGGCTTGAAACTCTAAGAACACTGAGTTTCCAGTTCATGTGTGTGTCGCTGGGAGGCTGATGTCCAGTAAGATTTTTGCCACCTCTGCTGGACTTCAGCAGCACCTTCAGGTGCTTTTCTTTGTATCTGGAGGAGGGTAGAAGAGAGCCCTCCCCTCACAATGGCCTGCCCCTTCCTCTTACAAGGTGAACATGTTTTTGAAGTTGGCAGGTCTGCGCCTTAAAGTAGTAAAAAACAAGGTTTGCAGGTGGTAAATGGGAACCGGAATTTAGGTCGCAGGCAGGACCGGCTTCTGTAATGCAGGAAGGAACGTTGTCACCACGTGCTGTTATGGAGTCTCGGAAGGCAGACAAGATGTCCAAGTGCTCGCAACAGTCTCCCTGCCCTGCAAGCGGTGCTGATCAACACCCACTAAAACAAGGGTTTGCAATGCAATGGGTCTCGCGTTTGCTCGAGTTAGAGTTATTAGCATTGTAAATTCCTAACTGGACTTTTTTAGCCACATAAATCGAAAATGAAAAGTAAAACAGTTTAAATAAGCTAACCGATTCAAAGCGCCACAACCGCCATGAGCATGAGCGTGAAGGAGAGACACAAAAGGAAAAGGAAGTTTGCTCACAATCAAAAGTATCAGCAGACATGCAATTATCCATGTAACAAGGTTCGATGGCCAAGGTGGTAACAAAACTGCTCCAAGGAGGGACAAACGTAAAGCATTTACCATAGAGTTCCAAAGGATTTTTGAAAGGCACGCCAATGAACGAGTGACAGTGATGGGCGTGCAGGGGGCGTGGTTAAAGCCCACAGATAAATTACAAGAGGCCAGAGCGCTTGCGTGCTCGACCTAAAAATAAGTTTGCTTTCAGTCAAACATATTGGCAATTGTAACAAAACCGCCCCAAGGAGGGAGAAACATAAAGCATTTACCAGTGATAGCAAAGGATTTTTGAAAGGCAAGCCCAGAAATGAATGAAAGTGATGGGCGTGCGGAGGGTGTGGTTCAAAGTCCACAATACTTACAAAATGTTAAAGCGCTTGCATGCTCGACCTAATCAGACCTAGTGTCAGACTCAGTGGTCGAAGTGGGGGGATATGGAGGGCACAACTGTTCAATCTACAAATGTAAAGATTGTTTGAAAGCCAGTACTTCTGTGATAACACAGATTTATTATTTTTGAGCGGTTGCAAATGATTCACCAGCTGAGGTGTGCAATGTGTGGATTTAAAAAACAGTTATTAAAAACAATTGCACAGTCTATGTATTACTAAAATCTATTTTTGGAAGCACTTTTTAATCTTAAACCTTTTTGCACCTTTGTAACAGCCTATCTTACATTGCGTAACACACGTTTCAGTCAATGACTTACATATTCACAGTCCTTTCTCTCACAGACTGGGACCTCGTAGCACTACAAACACAAGTCACTATTATCCACGGCTCCAACCAGGATTCAATTCTGTGGCTCTCTGGCACAGTCTATTAACTAATACGTGTTTCATGTACAATATTGCATTTCCCACTGATTAACGTGAGTTTAATAAATGTAAGCTGCGCGTTATTTTATGTATAGTTATCTGAAGGTGGAGGACCGAAAACAATTGAGATTGTTTGGTTTTAGCCACGCCCTTGACCATACCCCCATGCACACTCACCCGCCCCCATTGCGCACAACATCGGAGTTCTCATACTTTTTAATGCACTTCGACCACTGGTTAGACTACCCAGGCAACTCATAATCTTGTGCAGCCCAATCCCCTTTGGCATACCACTTCGCCACGTTTGTTACGAGGCTCGTACTGTTTTCTTTCCTGAAACGTTGTACAGTAGTGGGCACAGAAAGGCCCTACAAGAGATTTTAAATTAAATACCTCTGTGAAAGCTGCGCAGTTTGGTGTATTATTTGCTGGGTTTGAATACTTGCAATCTCACTGGCAATCACCCTGAACATTCCCAGCCTATGGAGGCAGAGCAAGCTTAAGGCCATGTAGGGGACGACCAGGGGAACACACCAAGAGTTTGTGGAATGGAAGGGACTCACCACAGGTCCTCGGAGGGCGTATCCTTCTTCTGGGCCCCATAGAGATGATAGTTTTGTTCTGTCAGCACAGCTGTGGTCTCCTAGATAGATCCCTCCTGCAGGAGCACACTTCCAGCACCCCGCTTCCAGTAAGTTGCCCTCTTCCCTCAAGGAAGATACAGCACTTCTAGCAGAGTTCAGGACCCCAAGCCTCATGCATAACTCCTATTCACCAGACAGCTGGGTTGATGACTCCACAAGGCAGGTACACCTCTGGGGATGTAGTCAAACACAGCAATCCCTTGGATCCCATATACAGCTCCTGCCTCTTCCAGGCAGGCTTACACTCTCCCTGCAGGGCCTTGCTTATGCTTCTCTGCTCCCAACCAATCCGGGGAGTTGGCTGTCAAATACACCAGCCCTGGAACTCAGAACATTTTCTGTGCCACACTGCTGTATATAGTCTGGATCCCGGTCATTGAAATCTCTAGAACTCAACACTTTCGTTTTTTACCCCGGTATTTATCCTTGGCTGGCAGATGCTGTTATGATCTCCAAAGCTTCTCCTTGTTTTGTGAAAGGTCTGGTTTCAGGGAGGGGACACGTTTTCATACAGGTTGCCCATCTGCATGTCCTTCGATTTGGCAAGAAGGGGTGGGACTGGGTGTTTCCTGTCTAGGGATGTCACCTGTGCCACAAAAGGAGAGGGTTATTTCATACCTGGCTACCAGACAAAACAAACACCTCTGGGGAAGAATGAGTCAAGAAATGGGCAAGGACCTCCCTTCGGTCAGTGGTGCCAAGGAATGTTCCTTGTCTTTCTACCAAACCACATTCTTGTTTGGTAAACTCATTCCTACCTGTCAGCCATCCAGACACAGGCATCCCATAACGGATCCCTGTCTTCATGCAGTAAAACACACCGCACATACTTTGCTAACCCTGCCTCATACGTCCAGAGCCACCGAGGCCCCACATGGATGGAGTGAAGGGCCTGGCTGAAAGGATCTTTTTAACCATGAAAGGGCAGGAGACAACTCTCCCACTGAAGGCAGCAGGTAAGGCCTACTCCCCCCACTTCAATGTGTTGCTACAATCCTGAAAGATGGCCTGGTGAGAAGACTGTAATCACTCTCAGATGCATTTTGAGTCCCCCCCCCCCGCCCATAGACCCCTGTTCTAAGTCTTGGGCCATTTCACCAAATCCCTTCAGCGAACATGCATGAAAATTGTATATGCTGAGGTGAAAAATCAAAAAAAGCTACTGATAAAGATAAAGACGCTACAAAATGATTGGTAGCCAAACACTTCTAGCCGTAGCCCTCCTATAAATTCACAATACCAATAAATTCAAGTCAAGTTACAAACATTTATGAGGTGCTACTGATAGGCATCATAGTTCTGACACTAGAGTGAGATAAAGCAAATAATATAAATAATGTCCCTTAAAAGAGAAAGGTTTCAATCTGATCTTGACTGGATCAGATAAGTGATCTTTCTTAGCTCTGAAAGGTCCTTTCATTATCCAGCTGTTGCTTGTAGGAGGTGACCTTTCAGGGTACTTCTTTTTGAACTGTTGTTTTTTTCAACATTTTTCGCCAGAGACCTTTAGTATCTATCTGAAGTGCGGTGGAATGGGGGGGAGGGGTTGGGAGGGAGGTTGGAGTCGTTTTCTGGTGGGCTACGTACATGGGGCCCTGCTTTAGTCCAGCTGCTAACCAATATCCCGACAATCCGTTAGCATCCAGTAGTTAAACATACGTCCAGAGAAGCTTCCTACCTCAGTGCAGTGCGTTTCTGTGTTAGACATGGGTTGCAGCAGGATCTGGCTCGGTTGCACTAGGTAGAGGGAGGCCTGGGCACAGGCAAGCTAGGCTGAATGAATGTGGGCCCCGATCCTATTACCCATGGGGTGGTACCTGTTTGGAGTACCTGTTTGGAGAGTCAGGACCTGCCCAAGGCAGCTTGCCCCATGGCTTGAGGCTATGTGATGCCTCTGCAGGGAGACCTGCCAAGTGTAACCCTTAATATGTGCCTTAGCGCAGCAGTTGCGGAACTTTGGCTATGCACGAACGTTCTGAAAGCCCTGTCCTGAAAGTGTGTTTGGTCATGCCCTAATGGACACTTTATCTATCACGTCTGGATCATTTAAAAGAGTAATGGTCTCGAAGCTAGACATTTATCCACTATGCACATACATCTTATGACCATTGCTGTGGCGATGAGTGGGTTACCTTACAGGCGACGTCTGTTCTGCACAGTGCAAAGAAGTATTTCAAAAGCCCTGACTTGTGGACCAGATCTTGTTCAATTAGCCCAATTTCAAGCCTTATTTGGGACTGCAAGGTGTCTACGGGTAGACCAAACAGGATGTGGAAGACTTTGCATTGTGCAACATTTAGACATTGTGCCAGTTTATTGGAGAATGCGTCAGCACCACTGGTTGGAATTAGTTTCACCTTTACAGTGTGGAGTAACGTACTCACCAAGGGGGTTGTTGTGTTCGTCAGGAGCTCCTGAAAGGCGAAAATGACTAAGGCAAGCTTAGGCTTTAGGGTGTTCAAATGCTGAAGGTGAGAGTCATGGTCCTGGAGCCAAGTTCCCCGATATTTATATGTGCTTGTTCTCTTTACGATGGTACCACCCAAGAGCCATGAGTCCTTTTGATGAGGTGTTTCCCAAAAATGAGGCTATTCATCTTTTCCACACTGACCGTCATTTCATATTCTTTGCAATATCTATCCAGGACATTGAGCAGTCTCTGAAGGCTGATACCAGTTTGGCTCAGTAGGACTACATCACCTGCACATTGCAAGACTGATATTGCTTGCTAGTTTTGGGGATGTGAGTCTGTTTAGTTTAATTAAGTTGCAAGATCAACCAGGAGTAAATTTACAAGCATTGGAAAAGCCAATAGGTCACACCTATGCCAGACCTATTGGATTTGGCAATGTGTTTTACTAAAAGCTAGTGGCATGGAGTGTTGTAGAGTGGAGTAGTGGGAGTAGAGTGTTGTAGAGGGGGGTAGAGTTCAGTGTTAGAGAGTGTCATAGAGTCCAGTGTCATAGAGTGGAGTGGTGTAGAGTGGGGTGGGATGGAATAGGGTAGAGTGGGCAGGAGTAGATTTAGGTAGTGGGGTGTGTTGGATTGAGGTGTGGTGGGTTGGAGTGGGGTGGAGTGAGCTGGGGTGGAGTAGAGTGGGTGGATTGGAGTAGAGTGGGTGGACTGGCATGGATTGGAGTGGGGTCCGGTGGATTGATGGGGGATGAAGTGGAGTGGGGTGGATTGCAGTGGGGTTGATTGGATGGGGTGGATTGGATTGGAGTCGGTGGACTGGACTGAGGTAGGGTAGATTGTATTGGGGTGAATTGGAGTGGTGTGAATTGGATGGGAATGGGCTGGGGTGGATTGGATTAGAGTGGGGTGGGGTGGATTGCGGTGGAGTGGATTGGACTAGACTAGGGTGGATTGGAGAGGTGTGGATTGGAGTGCAATGGATTGAGTGGAGTAGGATGGGGTGGATTGGACTGGACTTGAGTGGGGTGAACTGGGTTAGAGCTGGGTGGGATTGATTGGAGTAGGGTGGTGTAGACTGGAGTGGGCTGGATTGGAGTGCTGTGGATTAGATTTGAGTGAAATGGATTGAAGGGGGCTGGATTGGAGTGGGGTGGATTGGTTCGGAGAGGGGTGTACTGGAGTGGGGTGGATTGGCTGGGGTGAATTGTATTTGATTGGGTTGGAATGGGGTGGGTGGATTTTATTGGGGTGATGGACTGGATTGGGGTGGGGTGAGGTGGATTGGGGTGGGGTGAATTGGATTGAGGTGGATTGGACTGGAGTGGGGTGGACTGGTATTGATTGGAGTGGGGTCAAATGGATTGGGTTGATTTGGAATGTACAGAGGTGGATTGGAGTGGGGTGGACTCAATTGGAGTAGGGTGGATAGTGGTGGATTGGAGTGAAGTGGATTGGACTAGAGTGGGATTATTTAGAGTGGATTGAGGGAGGTGGAGTGGTGTGGATTGGGGTGAATTTTGGATAGGTGTGGGCTGGATTGGCTTGGAGTGTGGTGGATTAAAAGGGATTGGAGTGTGGTGGATTGGAGTGGCATGGAGTGAATTTGGGTGCGTGGATTGGATTGGTGTGGTTTGGATAGGATGGATTGGAGTTGGGTGGGTGTATTGGAGTGGAGTGGGGTAGATTGGGTTGTGGTGGATTGGATTGGAGTGGGGTGGATTGGATGGGAGTGGGTGTATTGGAGTGGAGTGGGGTAGATTGGGTTGTGGTGGATTAGATTGGAGTGGGGTGGATTGGATTGGAGTGGGTGGATTGGATTGAAGTGGGGTAGATTGTACTGGAATGGGATGGATTGGATTGGAGTGGGTGGAGTGGATTTGGAATGAAGTGGGTTGGGTTGGACTGGGGTGGGTTGGTTTGGAATGGGTTGATTGGAATGGGGTGGATTGGACTGGAATGGGTGGATTATATTGGAGTAGGGTAGATTGGAGAATGGTGGATTAGACTAGAGTAGGGTGGGTTGGAGTGGGGTGGGGTGGTTTAGTGTGGGGTTGTTGGAAAGTGGGTTACTGGCAGTGGTAACTATGAACCTACCACTGGCACTAAGGCCACTAACCAAACATAGGTTCAGTACAGGTCTCAGTAAATTAGCCCCTTGCTCAACCCTTGGTAGCTATAACCGAGCAGGCAGGCCTAATTTAGGAGACAAGAGTGTAAAGCATTCAAAAACACCAATACAGTAAATAAGTGAGACACAACACCCAATAAAAATCCCACACCAATTTATAAACATAGGTTATATTTTTATGAGTAAATAGACACCAAAACAACAGAAATCCAATGTAGGGAACTAGAGATATGAACTTTAAAAGAATAAACACTTTCTAGTGCTTAGAAACACAAAGTGCCAACTTTAACAAAATTCTCCAAACTTCAGAAGGTGTTTCCTGAAGTCCTCCTTGCAGGTACAAAAGGTCCAAAACACAAATCCAAGAGTCTGGAATCCCCGGGTGAATCCTTGGAACCAGAGATATTAATTTTGTAAAGAATAAACCTTTCCTAGTGCTTAGAAACACAAAGGGGCTCATTCTGAGCGCGGCGGGCGGCGGGCGCACCGCGGTCAATAGACCGCGGGGGTCATTTTGACTTTCCCGCTGGGACGGCGGGCGATCGCCAGAAGATCGCCCGCCGGCCCAGCGGGAAAGCCCCTGCAACGAGGAAGCCGGCTCCGAATGGAGCCGGCAGAGTTGCAGGGGTGCGACGGGTGCAGTAGCACCCCTCGCGATTTTCACTGTCTGCATAGCAGACAGTGAAAATCTTTGTGGAGCCCTGTTAGGGGGCCCCTGCACTGCCCATGCCAGTGGCATGGTCAGTGCAGGGGCCCCCAGGGGCCCCACGACACCTGTTCCCGCCTTCCTGTTCCTGGCGGGTTTTACCGCCAGGAACAGGATGGCGGGAAGGGGGTCAGAATCCCCATGGCGGCGCTGCAAGCAGCGCCGCCATGGAGGATTCTCTGGCCCAGGGGAAATCCCCTTTTCTGACCGCGGCTTTACCGCCGCGGTCAGAATGGGCACTGAAGCACCGCCAGCCTGTTGGCGGTGCTTCCGTTGCCCGTGGCCCTGGCGGTTTAGGACCGCCAGGGTCAGAATGAGGGCCAAAGTGCCAATTTTACTAAAATTCTCCAAACTTAATCCAGTCTTCCAGAGGCGTTTCCTGAAGTCCTCCTTGTAGGTACAGAGGGTCCAAAACACAAATCCAAGGGTCCGGAATCTCCTGGATGACCCTTGGAAAGTTGGACCACAATTCCCACAATGCACCTGGCCAAATCCTTAAAAGTCCACTGGATGCACTCAAGGCTGGGGATTTGTGCTGGGGATGATGCAGGTGAAGCTCTGTTAACCTGTAGCTGCAGGGAGTCCACTCCTGAGTCCTTCTTGAAGCAAGGCACCGTCCCCAGGGCTGTAGTACCTGATTGTGCAGCAGGCACAGTTCACTTAGAAGTGCAGGCCAAGGGTGCAGATCCAGATTCCAGCAGGGCAGTCCTTCTTTCTCTTGTAGTTTCAGGCAGCAGATCTGAGAGTCTATGCACCTCTCACATATTTATTCCCAGTTCCTGGGCATCAGGAAGGGGGGCGCCCAACTAATAGAATGCAGACTGTGGCATATTCCTGCTCCAGAAAACACAATTTTTCCAAAATCCATGATGTCTGAAACTAAGAGCTGATTAAACCATTCTCCGGTGTGGCTCATTTCCATAGCTGTCCTCCTTCTAACATCTGCAAATTCCTTACTTAAGCCTAGTATCTGGCTGAGAGGTCCAGAAGGTGGGGGGTTAGGTGATCTGGCATTTTCTCCTGTCTTGCTCTCCTTTGAGGCTGTATGTTTTATTACCCCTCCCCGCTCATGCATTCCTGTGTAGCCCCCGAGCTGCCCTTCACAAGATATGCTGTCCCATGGACAGTCACTTATCACTTAATCAAGCAGCTCTGCTAATCCTGTTAGCACTGACCAATCAGAGGGGTCAGTCAGAAGGCTGGATTTTGGCTTACAGAAAGAAAAGCCTTATAACTTATTTTCTGTACAAGTTGTGATAAATTCACCAATGTCAAATTGCTGGATTTATCAAAACAAATCTTTTAAGCCCTTGAATTACTTTTCTGCACTTTTCCTTACTATTATTACCATGAAAATACAATATAGCAATGATAGCCTATGAAGGCCAGTACCTATAGTGTGGGGAAAATGAAATGATCAGTCTTTCCCTTACCCGGGTTTATAAAACATCTTTTATAAGACCCCTGCTTATGGTTACATGACCCCCCCGCCCCCGGGATACCTAGGGGAGATCCTGGGGGTACCTAATATGTGAAAATGAGGTAGATCATCACATTTAAAGTGCCCACAGCACCAAAGTCAAACTGGGACACCATTTCCATGTAAATGAAGTCTGCAGAGTCAAGCTGCATTTTAAAGGGCAAAGGGCAGCAATTCTGCTGGGTCTCTACTTCCATGCCCGATTATGTACGTGGGCCTTATAGGTAGTTGGCACTCTCTTGCCATATTGTCTACTAGGGACCTACAGGGGCTGTCATGCAAATGGTAGGAATGTAACTTTTAAAGACATGCTGCAAGGCAGGTCTGCATTTAAAAGGACAGGAAGCAAACAGCAGTGCACACGTGCAAATGCAAAACTTCTGCTGGGCCTCTAATCTTCATGCCCTATCATATAGGGGCTTATAGGCAGGTTGTACACCCATGCCCCATTATATACTAGGGACTTACAGAGTCTGTTAGGACAATCAAAGGGGTACCCTAATACCTATTGTACTCTACTACAAGTGTGTGTTTTAACATAGCACTGGCCTGGGTCTGGCTAAAAGAGACTAGGCCACAGTCAGAGTCAGTTATCATCAGCACTAGTCAGCAACAAAAAAATGGGGATGAACTGGTCAAAAAGATGACCTTTCAACAGGGGTGGATTGGTTTGGAGTACGGTGGATTGGGGTGGAGTGTGGTGGATTAGATTGGGGTGAGGTGAATTGGAATGGAGTAGGGTAGACTGGATTGAGCTGGAATTGATTTGGCTGGATTGGAGCGGGGTAGATTGGGGAGTGAGGTGGATTGGAGTGAATTGTTGTAGGGTGGATTGGACTAGAGTGGGGTGGACTGGATTTGTGTTCAGAAGATTGGATTGGTGTCGGGGATTGTACTGGTGTGGGCCGGACTGGACTGAATAGGGTGAAATGGACTGGAGTAGGGTGATTTGGATTCGAGTGAGTTGGAGTGAGTCGGACTACATTGGGCTGGATTGGTGAGGGTTGAGGTGGGGTGGATTGGATTGAAGAGGTCTAGAGGGTGGCGAATTGGAGTGGGCAGATTGGGTTAGGGTGGATTGGAGTGGGGCAGATTGGAGTGGATTGGTGTAGTGTGGATTGGAGTGGGGTGGATTGGGGTGTACTGCCAGATGATGCATTGAAACATAATTTTGGAAATTACACACAAGTAAGAAGCAATGTCGCTTTGCAATATTTAGAACAAGATAATCATTATCTTTTGAGAACAGTGCCCACGAGCAAAACAAAAAAGAAAAAAGAAAACATGATTGCACAGTGAGAAAAGTAGACTTGGCAAAATAAAAGAAAGTTAACTATAGAAAGTAAAAATGTGCAATTTTGTTTGTCCTGTTGGGCACATTTTTCACATTTTTGCCAGCCACATGCCTTTTGTTTGCGTGGCACGAGAAGTTAAAAAAAGAAATAGTACCTCAATCACATCAAGAGCATTGAACGGACACTGATTGTGTTTAATCCATCAGTGCTTGGTACCTGCTCCGCAGAAAGGAAAGGAATTAATGATTGGCCTGCAGAGGCTGTGAAGAAGAGTGCTATGCAAGCCAACAAATGATAATCAACAGGGGGCTCCAAGCTCTTTCGTAGTATTAGTGTCTCACAAGTGAGATGCATGCTCTAGAGCGTGCATTTGCAGGCTTGCCCCTAACATGGAGGGGGTATAGTACACATCCTTGCTTCAGTACTCTGTGTGTTTGGATTTTGGAGGACAGCAGATGATTTTCACTCAGCTTGACATGGGCCCCTGTGTTTGGGTGAATTGCATGGAGGAGATTTAGTGGAATATTCATCCCTTTGAATTATTTCCAAAGTGTGCTTGACTCTGGCCTGAAACCAGTCTGGTTGAGAAGAATTAGCTTTTAGGACCCTGCCATGATTCTAAATCATTCAGAGGGTGCCTTTTAAGATGTTAAGCCTTGGTACCCATCAAGGAAATCAATCTGTAGCTCTCTGGGTTTGCCTAAGGTCCCTATTTATAAACTGGGTGCAACACACAGCCATGTCAGAAAACGGGGACTGAGTTCAATGACAGACAGTGATTAAACAGTATGAAAAATGCTGCTGCCTCGTTATATCTTGTTTACAAATAATCACTGGAAGGCCATTTGGGTCAGGCACACCATTGCCCCTACTTTTGCTGATACAATTTTCTATAGCTTTTCCCTGGCACTCCACAGGTGACCAGGATGCAAGGGGACAATTCAGTCAATTGTTGTGTTGGTTTTAATAGAGATTGTTCGGGTTCCGGTTGTAGTGTTCAGGGCTCTGACTAATATCTAACTGCAAACACATTCCAGTTTTGTAGTCATTGTAGTAGATGGAGATATGGTGGGTACTGCTTCTAGGTGTCTCAATTTACGAATTCACTGTAAAGGTGGGAGATGTGTTGGGATTTGTTTTGGATAGGCCCTTCATGGTCTCCTGCTGCCCAGACTGGAATGTTAGTTCTATCAGGAAAGTTAGGAATGTCACACTGTGTGTGAATGTGAAGATCAGTTGGAAGAGGAGGCTGAGCAAGAGTGGGGGCATCTAGACGGGTGCTTCTAACAAATGAGCTGCCTACATAAGCATAGGAGTCTAGCATCTTTTTACATCTTTGCAACCCCTTGATGCACAGCACTTTTAGCACTGTAAAAGTATACCTTTCAGACACACACCACCATTTACACTAGATAGTAAATAAGATGTGCCACTTTCTAGAACCGGTGGTGGGGAGTCTTTATTCGACATATCTCCACCTACAAAAAAACATTACTTATGCCATTTAGACCAAACATGTCCCCTGGTTGGGAATATTATAACTATGATGAGTAGGTGCCAATGTCCCCTCCCTTCAATTGTCTTGTGCACTGTGGTTTACTGTAAGCTTCCCATCGAGTTTTGTTTGGTATTGCTGAGTTTCAGTGCTTGCATCCATTGCACTGATATCCAAGTTTATGATTATTCAATCCAACCAAGCACCAGCACCCACATTCCCCTGGGTAAGGCAGAGATCCAGACTCCAACTATAAAGCCACAAAAGCAGAGGGATCCTGCTCTCTATGGAACCGTATTGGCAAAAAAATCCACCCATGCACACTCCGAAAGAAGCTAAAGTCTCCCTTGCCTATAGTTTATCTTTTTTTGTCCCTCTCATTTAGCTTTACCCCTTTTCACCCTTTTTGTTTTTGTAAGGCTTCTATGCTTTCTTTTTCCATTGCTCTCTTTTTCGTGCAGTGAGTCTCTTTTACCACATCCCTTACTACCAGCCACACTTTCAATTTCTCTCTTTTATCATTTCTTTAGGTCGAAACCTACCAGACAGCACAGCTGTCTCATTTGTTAACAACATCTTGGGGAGATTCAGAAAGCTTCCCTGGGAATGCATTCCGCCCACTGCTTTCCATTGGCTTTGTGGTTTGTAACTCACATTTGCTTGCTTTCTATTTGCTGGCTTTATTTGTTTTAGGATGTCCAGCTTGAGTTCTTTCTTCTCCTGCCCAAACCCTATTTATTGTAGTCTTCCACTGGGAACGAATATCTGTAAATAGGCCTTTAAATATTGTTCTTATCTTGTCACATTTGCTGTGCATTCAAAGACAGAAGTCAAATGTCAGTATCTGTCTCCCAGGGACCTGGTATTTTCTTTTCTTTTTCTGACTTCAAGGTGAGAGGATTCATGTGACAGTCCTGCTGGGTACCCATGTAAGTCAGATAGGATGTAGGATGGTAGCTGGCTACTCCGGGTGTGCTATACAATGATATTTTGTTTTCTAGCACAAAACAAAATTTAAATGTCTGTAAATGAACTGTGGAGATATTCAGAATAAGGAAAGCACAAATTAAACAAATTTTTGGTAATTCTGAAGTGTGGTGGATACAAACATTTTAATATGACCCGAACAAATCAATACACTAGTTGATGACATTTCCTCACATTATTGTTTGTGCGCTGTATGACTTTATAAGTAAAACTGTATGCCGGTGCAACTGTAATGGTCATTTCAATTGAAGATGTGTTGTCTGTAATGGCAGTGTGCTACCACACAATGCATACTCTACTTTACCCCACTCCACTCAACTCTGTACCACTCCATGTAACTGCAACACTCCAGATTATGCCACTCACCTCTGCACCACTGCACTCTACTCTGCACCACTCCACTCTACACCACTTCACTTGATGCCTCTCTACTCTATACCTTCTACTTTATGACAGTGCACTTTTCCCCACACTACTCTACTACGCATGACTGCATTCTTTGCCACTGCACTCTCTACCAATCCACTTTACGCCACTCTAATCTACTCTACACCACTTCACTCTATGACACTCTACTCTATGTCAGTGCACTCTACACCACTGCACTCTACTCTGAAACAATCTACTCTATGCTACTCTATTCAACTCTGCGCCACTCCACTCTACACCACTGCAATCAATTCTACACCACTCCACTCTACCCCACTGCACTCTACTGTATGCCTCTGAGCTCTCTACACCACTGCACGCTATGCCAATGCACTCAAAACAAATACACTCTATGCCACTGCTCTCTACTCCAATCTTCTCTGCACCACTGCATGGAATGCCACTATACTCTACTCTGCAACACTCTTCTCTCCACCACTGCACTCTACTTTACACCATTGCACCCTACATCATTTTATTCTACCCCACTCTATGCCACTGCACTCTATGCCAAAGCACTCTACTCCAGTGCACTCCACACCATAGCACTGTTTTGTATTCTACTCTGCAACACTGCACTCTCTGCAACTAAACTTTATTCCACCCTACTCTGCACTACTGCACTCTACTATGCACTACTTTACACCACTCCACTGCATTGTAAGCCAATGCACTCTGCCCTACTACACTGTACTTCACTCTAATCTACTGTGAACACAGCACTCTATGACACAGTACTCTACACCACTTCACTCTATGCCTCTCTACTCTACAACACTTTACTCTATGCTAGTGCCCTCTACCCCACTCTACTATCAACCAGTGTACTCTGCACCGCTCTACTCTACACCAGTGCACTCTATGTCATTGCCCTCTATGACACTCTACTCTGCAAGACCACACTCACCACCACTGAACTCAATGCCACTAAACTCTATGCCACTCTACTCTGTGCCACTCTATTCTATGCCACTGCACTCTGTTGCAGCACTCAACTCTGCGTAACTCTCCTGTACTCTACTGTGCTCAATGCCAATGCACTCTATGCCACTACACTCTACACCACTCTACTCTATGCCACTGCACTCTACACCTCTGCACTCTACTCTGCACCACTCCACTCTACACTACTTCACTCTACTCTGAAACAATCTACTCTGTCACTCCACTCTACACCACTGCACTCTATGCCTCTGCAATCTAATCGACACCACTCTACTCTATGTCACTCTATTCTATGACACACTACTCTACTCCACTAACCCACTCTACGCCAATTCACTCCATTCTATGCCACTCCACTCTACAACACTCTACTTCACTCTATGCCATCCCACTTTCCTACACTACACCTCTCTATGCCACTTCACTCTACAACTGTCTACTCCGCTCTACGTCACTCTACTCTACCACACTCTACTCCACTCTCCATAACACCCTCTATGCCACTCCACTCTGGTACAAACCACTCCAGGACACTCTATGCCATTCCACTCTACAACACTCTACTCCACTCTAACACTCTACTCCACTCTGTGCCACTCAACTCTACGCCCTTCTACTTTATGACACTCTAAGTCCTCCACGACACTCCACAACACTCTACGCTGCTCCACTCTATGCCACTCCATTTCTTTCCAAGCTACTCAACTCTACTCTACGTCACTCTACGTCTCTCCATGACTCTCTTCGCCATTCCATAAAACTCCAATCTGCTCCACTTTATGACACTCCACTTCACTTTCCTTTACCCTACTAACTTTTAACCATGCTAAACAGAAGTCACGCTAAAATATATTGGCAAAGCCTATAGATCGTGCATAGGTGAAACCTATTGGCTTTGCCACTACTCGGTTTCTGTGGGTCTCTCATTTACCGCTTCTGTTTCTATTAGTGTTTCTCCTATAATATATTTTACCCTTGTTATGATTTCTTTTCATCTCTCCTTTTTCATTCCACGAGTCTCTTTTACTATTTCTCTTTCCGTCGCTCTTCTATCTCTTCCTTCCTCCTTTTCCTACAGTTTTTATTTTATTTATTTTTGTTTCTATAGTTCTCTCTTTCATCATTTCATTTCCTGTGGATCTATTTCTTCGTTTCCTTTTTGTGGATCTCTATTTTAATCTACTTCAGGTCGTTCTTATTGCTACTCATTCTGTATAGAAATGCACAAAAGGGAGGCAGTGGCCCTTGCGGCCTGAAGCAGTAATGGCGGAGGCTTCTCTCTGTCTCTCCCAAGTCTCACTTCGGTGATCTGGCTGGGAGCATGCTATGTGAGTGCTTTCTACCGGCGTGCATGGGTAAGGCGAGACGGGAAGGCACGAGGAACCATGAATTGAGCACATTCCAGACCGCAGTTCGAGCTGGAGTAGGTAGTTGCTTCAGCGCTGGGAAGCAGCTAAGAATTGTCAAAAAGAGAATACCTTGCACAGAGGCAGACCTCGTCTTTTTATGGCTTTGAACAAGAACCAAGCTTAAGCACTGCTTTGTTCCCCCATAGCCCCTGACTACTGCCTCCCGTCCCGTAGCCTCCTTTTTAAAGATTTTCAGCACCGAGGTCAGCGGCTGGACTCGGCCTGCCGTGGAAACTTTGGCCTGTCCGCCCTGTCGGTTAACCGTCCAGTCGGCGTCCAGTCCTACGAGGAAAGTGCTGGCTGCTCGAGCACAGATTCTAGTCGAGTCAAAGAATTCCAAGTCCGCGGGGAGAGCCTTCAGTAACAGCTTCAAATCTTCTGGGTGTTGAGGGGCGTTGCTATCAGTGGTGCAGGCTGTGCAGCGGCACCGGGGCCTAGAGGTAGGACCCAGCCTGGCATATAGTTTTTGTAGAGGCTACCCGGGAGTTATGTGGGTGCCGCTATAAACAAGAGGATCTGGAGAAGATGGCAGATAGCAATGTCTGCCGGGCCAAAGGCTCCAGCTGCAGCCACAGTGCAGAGCATTCACGCCATCAGATCCAGCTGCTCCACAGCTGTTGACCTAGGAGGAATTACACACACTAAAACCCAACGCTCATAAATATATATATATGCGCTGACCGCAAGATGCTGAGTTATAGAATCCTGTTTCTAGGTGGCCACGTGACCCGCTTTGGCCAATGAAAAGACCGCGCTGTCTTCTAATATCCCACAGTAAGGGCCGTGCGCAGGCGACCCGTGGTCATCCATCTCGCCCCAGCGCAGCGGTCGCTTGCTGCGGCCACGGCGCAGCCGCCTCCAAATGGGCTGATACACCGTGGCCGCCTCCCCATTAACATATCTAATCTCTCCCTCGACCTTTCCCATCGGCAGCAAATTAAGGCCAGATCCAGCTAATTATCGGCAGAATTACCTTCTGCTGGCGGTTAAGTCCGAAGCTCAATGTCTTTAACCCAGGGCGCTGTGACGTTTAATCAATCTGTCCGCCGTGGAAATGAGCGGGCCTAGCACGGCGCCTCCGCTAAAATATATCTTATGAATTAATGCTAATGGGCCACCATGTGCTGCGCAGACGAAACGCTTGGCTGGGCAGAAAGGCCGCACACGCGGGCCCGATGGCCCAATTCAACCCAGACGTTAAATGCCTGCTCCCTCGGTTCCATGCCTCTCTCCGTCAGACAGGCTTTAATGGCAGGCGGCTAAGCCTGGGATATGTGATATGCTGAAGTTGTAATGAGCCAGCATGCATGGAGCTGGGGAGTCACTGGACAGGAGTTGATGGCAGATGTGTTAGTCTTTGCTGTTGGAACAAACTTACTATAGATAGGGTTCTGTATTAGGGTGGAGAGGTTATCTAGAGTTACAATTTTACAATGCTGCCAATTACCATGCACTTTTTACAACGCATGCCTTTGCCATGCTTATGCCTTTTAACATGCATGCCTGTTGGAAAATGGATTATTGGTAGTGGTGAGTATGAACCTACCACTGGCAATAGGGCCACTAACCAAATATGGGTTCAGTAAAGGTCTCAGTAAATTAGTTCCTTGCTCAACCCTTTGTAGCTGTAACCAAGCAAGCGGGCCTAACTCAGAAGACGAAAGTGTAAAGCATTCAAAAACACCAATACAGTAAATAAGTGAGACCCAACACACAATAAAAATCCCACACCAATTTATAAAAATAGGTTATATTTTTATGAGTAAATTGACACCAATACGACAAAATCCAATGTAGGGAACCGGAGATATGAATTTTTAAAGAATAAACACCTAGTGCTTAGGAACACAAAGCGTCAACTTTACCAAAATTCTCCAAACTTCTCCAAACTTCAGGAGGTGTTTCCTGAAGTCTTTCTTGCAGGTACAAAGGGTCCAAAATACAAATCCAAGGGTCTGGAATCTCCTGTATGGTCCTTGGAAAGTTGGACCTCAGTTCCAACAATGATCCTGGCCAAATCCTTAAATGCCCAATTGATGGACTCCAGGCTGGGGACTCTTGCTGGAGATGATGCAGGTGAAGCTCTGTTAGTCTGTAGCTGCATGGAGTACACTCCTGAGTCCTTCTTGACGCAAGGCACCGTCCAGATTGTAGTACCAGATTGTACAACAGGAGCAGTTTACTCAGAAGTGCAGATCCATATTCCAGCAGGGCAGTCCTTCTTCCTCTTATAGTTTCAGGCAGCAGATCTGAGAGGCTGTGCACCTCTCACATATTTATTCCCAGCTTCTGGGCATCAGGAAGGGGGCATCTCTGTCCAATCACATGCAGGGTGACTCCCAGATGCATGGCCACTTCCTCCAAAATGTGGCATATTCCTACCCCAGAAATCACCATTCTTCCAAAATCCATGATGGCTGAAATTTCAGCAGAGCAGTCAGAGCTGACTAAACCAACCCCCAGTGTGGTTCATTTCCATAGCTCCCCCCCTCCTAACATCTGCAAATCCATTGTTAAGCCTGGCATCCTGCTTTCCTTTGAGGCTTGATGGGGGGAAAATGAAATGATCAGTTTTTCCCTCACCAGGGTTTATAAAACATCTTTTATAAGGCCATTGCTTACAGTCACATGATCCCCCACCGCTGAGACACCTAGGGGAGACCCTGGGGCTACCTAATATGTGAAAATAAGGTAGATTATCACATTTAAAGTGCCCATAGCACCAAAGTTGAATTGGGACACCATTTCCATTTAAATTCAGTCTGCAGAGTCAGGCTGCATTTAAAAATGACAGAAAACCTCCAGCAGTGCCCACATGCAAAGGGCAATATCTCTCCCGGGCCTCTACTTCCATTCCCTATTATGTACTAGGGTCTCATATGTAGTTGGCACCCCCTTGCCATATTATTTACTAGGGACCTATAGGGGCTGTCATGCAAATGATATGAATTTACCTTTTAAAGATAGGCTGCAAGGCAGGCCTGCATTTGCAAGGACAAAAAGTGCACAGCAATGCACATATGCAAGTGCAGAAATTCTGCTGGGCATCTAATCTCCATGCCCTATTATATACTCAGGGTTTTTACTGACAGATTGTACCCCCTTGCCCTATTATTTACTAGGGACTTACAGGGTCTGTCAGGCCAATTGGGCTACAACATGTGTGTGTTTCAACAGAGCACTGGCCTGGGTCTGGCTAACAGAGCCAAGGGCACAGTCAGAGTCAGTTACCATCAGCACCAGTCAGCAACAACAAATGGGGATGAACAGGGCAAAGAGATGACTTTGCAACAATGCCTTTACCACACAGGTAAGTATAATTAAAGTAAGTGTAACATATATATAACTATAACTCACACCTTCGCCATGCACAGCTAATTACTCCACATATTATATCATTGATGAGATCTTGTATGTCATCTTTGATATCACTGCAAAATTTGCAATAAAATTATTGATAAGAAAATTGTGCACGTTGAAGGCGTGAGTTATAGTTACCTTAGGGCACACGTTATAGTTACTTGAAAGAACTCTAATTATAACTGCTGAATTTCTGTGGTTTTATACAAGTAAATTCAGAACCTAGCTATAACTTCCCCATGACCTTTGTTTTTTCAGTGAATTTCTGTGGGTTTTTAAACATAGTGGGGTGGAAGAGAGAGAGAGAGATTGTCATTAAAATGGTCTCTCCATGCAATGACTTCAAATAGCAAGACTAGCAAGATGTTTGGTACCAATGTTATACTTACGTTGGGATGCAGAGCAGAGGAAAGTCACTACTGGGCTAATGGTCAAGGTCTTGAGCTGTCATTCAGAAGACAGCAGGTTCAAATCCTAGTATTGCTTGGCACTGTGTTTGTTTATTTACTGGCGTTTTGACTGTTAAACCTTCCTAGTGATGGAACATTCATGTTTCTTTCCAATCACATGTGTGAGTTGACTGTCATACGTACGTCTGGAAGCATCACAGTAAGGCGTCACCTGTGGCCTAAAGGTTGAAGTCAGAGATCATCACAATGAAAGTGGACGGTTCTACTGTAGGTGTATCTGTGTTCATTTTCCTTCTTTAATTTCTTTTCAACTTCAAAAGTTTAAGGTTCATACTGAAAGGTGATCTCACTCTTTTTAATTGACAAATACATTTTTCTTTTTAATTTGTCCAGAAATATCCCATTCTAAGTATATCATTCATCCAAGCCTAAAAACTCTTTCCCCCTCACTCTCGTTCTATCACTCTCAATTTCTCTTTTTTAATCTCTTTCACACACCCACTCAGACCCTTACACACCCACTAACAGACCCACTTAGACAGTTATGCACCCACTCACAGACCCACTCAGACCCTCGTGCACACACTCACAGCTCCACTCAGGCCTTCACACATCCACTCACTGACCCACGCAGACGCTCACACACCCACTCTCACACCCAGACACTCTCACAGTCACTCTCACCCCCAGATACACCCTCTCTCACCTATTCTCACACTCAGAGAGACAGGGCACGCCCAACTCCCACCTCGCATGACCAAAGGGCCGTGTGCAGCATGGGGTTGGGTGGTTAGTGGGGTTGGCCGCAGGGTCTGGCTGCAGGCCAGGCATTGTGGGCAACCCCGCCACGATCAGCCAAAGGCAGTGCTTGGGGTTGGGTGTTTATAGGGAGTTGGCTGCAGGCCTTGAGGGCAACCCCCTCTGCACATGCCCTTCAGCCATGTGCAGCAGTAGTTGAATTACCCTATAGTAATAAAAAATACTTTACATTAAAAAAAAAAACATAGAAATTCACTTAAAAAAACAAAGTTGGCAGGGACGTTATAGTTAGGCTCACATTTTAAACGTGCAAAACCATAGAAATTCACCTGTTATAATTAGAGTGATCTTAAATAACTGTAACATATGCTTATAGGCAATGCACTTTTTGTTTTTCTAATAACTTTGATGCCATTTATCGAATGTTCACAAATTTTTCAAAACTAGTTTGCCATTCACTTCAGCTGCTTTCTTAAATGTTTTGCGGTGATTTGTCAAGCGGAGCCAAGAGAAAGGGAAAGATCCCAAAACATCTTTTCTCCAAGCAATTTCCAATAGGGATTTTGATCACGACTACAGCCTGAACAAAATTACACCAAATTTGACAGAAAGCTATATCTTGGTCCAGAAAGATCACCTTTTATGACTTGGTGTAAATCTGTTTAGTAATTTTGGTGCTGTTAAAGAAAAAGAAGACATTTATATATCTGATCTTCATGCTGAGATCTGATTGACTGCAGCACGTCAACTAGGAAGCACTGGCAGCCGTCTTCGGGCTCGGACCCAGCTGAGTCCCAAAAATAAAAGTTTAAAATACCCAGAAGAGGGCAGGCTAGGAATACCCAGACCCCCTAAGTCTGGTGGTGGGTTCCCACAAAGATCCCACTGGGGGGCAAAAATATTTTTATTATTATTATTTTTTTTGGGAGCGAAACTGTGGCGAATCCACAGCAAAAATTAATATGCAGCTCAGCCCTTGCTCCTGTCTTCTTGCTTTTTCACCCATTTTTTAAGTGCCTTCTACTTGCCTTTCCCTCATTCAAACTGCTTTCTTCTAGCTTTTCTCCCCATTTTGTATGTGCCTTCACCTTGCTTTTCCCACATTTTCACTGCTTTCTCCTTCCTTCCCTCCCCTCCCCCATTTGTGTGTGCCTGCTCCCTGCTTTCCCCTCTGTTTCACTGCTTTCTCCTTGCCTTTTCCCCTGTTTTTGTGTGTCTTCTCATTGCTTTTCCCTCATTTTCTCCTAGCTTTTTTCTGTGTTTTTTTAAGTGCCTTCTCCTTACTTTTCCCTCATTTTCATTGCTTTCTCCTTGCTTTTTCCTCCATTTTTGTGTACCCTCTCCTTGCTTTGCCCTGGTTTTTACTGCTTTCTCCTTGCTCTTCCCCTCGTTTTTTTGTACTTTCTTCTTGCTTTTACCTCATTTTCATGGCCTTTTCCTTGCTTTTCCCTTGTTTTTTTGTGGCCTTCTCCCTTCTTTTCACGAATTGTCAGTGATTTATCATTGCTTTTTTCCTAGTTTTTTTGTGTGCCTTCTTGCTTTTCCCTTGTTTTCATTACTTTCTCCTGGCTTTTTCCCTTGTTTTTTGTGAGCCTTTGAATTGCTTTTCCCTAGTTTTCACTACTTTCTCCTTGCTTTTACTCCCATTTTTTTAGTGCCTTGTCCTTGCTTTTCCCTCATGGCATGGGATTGGATGCACACGGGGGTTGGCCACAGGCCAAGCCCTGCGTTCAACCCCCACTGCTTTAAAAAAAAAGAAAACATAAAAATTCACTGAAAAGCCAAAGGTTACTGGAACGCTGTTGTTAAGAATTAGCATTTAAAAAACCGTAGAAGTTCATTAAAAAACCACAAAGGTTACAGGGACATTATAGTTAGAATCAGAATGTACCCGCACAAAACAATAGAAATTCAGCTGTTAGAGTTAATTCAAGTAACTATAACTTGTGCCCTAAGGTAACTATAACTTTCACCCTTGACACGTACTGCTAATTACACCACATATTACAGCATGATACTATCATTGTAACATTTGCAGCAAAATTATTGATCTGAAAACTGTGCATGGCGAGGGCGTGAGTTAGAGTTACCTTAGGGCATCAATGATCCAGGGAGAAGGAATGAAAGAAAATTGCTGCCGCTGCTCAGTTTCTATGAACGGAGATGCATATTGCATAGGCCTGGGTGAAGGATCCTGCGCTTTTGTTGCAACGTTCGATTCTTTCGTAAGAACAACTTGATTGAGGGACAGATGCACATGCCCAAAGGTTCTATTACCACACCTTGCTAGCCCAACCCAGGGCTACTAGGATGACGTAGGCCTTGTCTATCTGATTTCCTCAGAAACTGAGCCAGGAGGGGTGGAGGAGGGAAGGCATACAGCAGTCCTGAGCTCCTTTCTTGGAGGAATGCATCTCTGAGAGAGAGCCATCTTGAGAACTATAGAGCAATAAAAGCTGGCATTGAGTGGTAAGATTGAGTCCAGTTTCTCTCCATTGCTGGAAAATGCCTTGTGCCACCTAATGATGTAATTGCCATTCATTATCCGCTTGGTGTTGGAGACTGAGTTTGTACTCTCTAGTGTTTAGAGATCCCTCCAGCCAGAGAAATGCCCTGGCAAATTAATCACTTCCAGAGGCACGGGGCCTCCGAGCACAGGGCCCAAGACCCCACTCTGACCTGCTTGTTGCAGTACCACATAGCGGTGGCTTTGTCAGTGAGAACCAGTTCCAGCCTGCGTTTGATGGTTGGCAGGAAGCCCTTCAGTGCCAAGTGGATAAACTATATCTCTAAAAAAAACTGATGTGGAGTCAAGTTTCTGCCAGAGACCATAGTTCTCTGATCTCCAGCTCTCCCAGATTGCCTCTACAGCCCAGTTGTGATGTCATCCATCACCACCATCAGCTCTGGGTGGCGTAAGAAGAGGAGTATGCTACTGACCCATTTGAGGTCTATCAGCCACCACTGCAGACCTTTTGCAGTCTCTTCTCAAACCAGGTTCGAATTTGATGGATTTCCTTGGTGTGTTTGGCTAGCAAGATGCAGGAGACCAATAATCCAATAGCCTCAACATCATTCTCTCAGAGATCCAGGACAGCGGCTGAAATATCAGGATCATAGCCCAGAGATCCTGGACTCTCTGCTCTGAGGGCAACACATTAAACTACAACATATCCAGAATGGTTCAGGTAAATCGGAGAATATGCGAAGGAGTAGGGTTGTATTTCAGCACATTGATAGTGAACCCTAACAATGTTAGTAGATCCACTGTCATGTCATCTGGAGGTGTTTGTTGACTGCCTGCTGCATGCCCACCTTCAACACTCAGCCAGCAAGGTACAGGAATACTGGAACCCCCAACTTCTTGGTTCCTGTTGCCCTTAGCATTGTCTCTGGAAGATGCTGCCTCAGCCGTGAATGGCTAAGAACTTCGTTGTGCTGGTTGTGACGTCTGGCACTGGTGATATTGAAAACCCCTGACGTATCCCTCAAAGGGGAAAAAGTGTTGGTGGAAGTACCTGGTAAGAGCAGACAAACCTAAGGAACATGCTGTGGTGCAACTTTCCTTAAATCATCATAGGGCTGAGTCCACTTTCTCAGTGAAGAGCCAAAAGCTATTGAATGACATGTTTATCAAAGATGCTGGGACATCCTCTGAAAAGCGTGTAGACCTCATCCAGGTGTGGCGTCGAAGCTCCACACTCGTGCTTGTTGCCCAACCCAAGCAATTAGGCATGTGCCCCCAGACTAAATAACAAATCTGGCCACATTCTGGTCATCCTGAACAGTTTAGGCTAAAACTGTCAGTAGGTCACCTAGAATTGCCTGTAGGATTTGGCCTACTGTGCCCCACGATGCATGGGTTTAGCAACGAAGGAGGTAGCTGGCATTAACAAAACATAGGACAAAGCTGGCAGGCGAGAAATGCTTTTGCTAAAGGTCTTCATGCCACTTGATTGATGGTAAGGAGAAGTGGTAGGAAAGGTGTTAAAGTTTACCTTGCTGATGGACAGCCGAACTAGCAAACTCGCCGCAGTTGGGTGTTGAGTCAGGAAGTCACTGTCACCCAGTGCTGGTCTGTGGCTACAAGCAACCTGTCTATTGATTCCAAGTCCAGAACATGTTTTTTCCTAAAATACCAAGAGTGTATCTGTGAAAACTTTGTTAAATTGCAGTAGAGTTTCAGTAGGTGCCTGGTTGGGCTGAAGAATCTCTGTAAGGATGTTGGTCTTTACTCCCAGGGTAAGGAGCTGTAGGTCAAGCACCTCTGCAGCCCTTTGAATGACAATAGCAAAAGAAGCACTCTTCTCTGTGGCAGGACCAGGTGGAGACACAAGTCCAGTGTATGGGGAGGTGTCAAGACTACTGGCATCATGTAGCTCTTCATGCCAATTGCCCACATGATACTGTAGAACAAATGTGTGCCCTTAATCATAATTGTCGTTAATGTTTGAATCAGAACCAAAGAGCTAGTAATGCATGCGCTCTACTGTGAAGTAAAGGCAATGTGTCAGAGTCAGTAGGGTTGCTGACTGGTTATGCTCTAATGAGATTGAATGTGGCTTTGGCCAAAACAAGTTCAGCTCAGAGTCAGAAACCACTACGGGATGTGAATCCTCCTGCATTGTCAGCAGTATCATAATTGCTAACAAAAGAACTGGGGTACGGAGTGGCCCTGGAACTGAAGTAGCCACAGAAGCCCTTAGGGAACCACAAATGGGTTCAAGAAGTACAAACATCGCTGAGGGCAAACCCGCTGTTGGAACCCCAACTGGATGCCTCTATGGATCCTGGAAGCCGAAAGGTACACTCCAAAGAACCAAAATTGTGCCAAAATTGCACAGCATGGCCTCCCTAAGGGCCTTGATCTATTGAGACATCACTGACGTACCTAGAAATTCAGGTTCCATTGGAAACAGATCTGGAATCAGCGCTTCATGCGTTGGGGAGCGAGACCAAGGGGCACTTTGAGACCTTTGCGCTCTCTCTGGAGTTAGAGAGTGTCTGAAAGGGCTGATCCCAGCTTCGACTTCTTGTGCTTTTTCTTCGACTTACCCAAAGACTTCAACCATGATGAGAATATGCCTCATTGCAGGAAAGATTTCAGGAGTTGAAGAGACTTTCCTTTTCACTTTGACCGGTCATTGTGTGGAGTCTTCCAGTGTTTGCTGATGTTAGGTTTTCCTTGCAATATGTCCTTCTGTTTCATCTCTGAGCAATTGTCACAGTCCCTGGAATAATGTCCCAAACCCAGCCACCACAGCATACCTCATAGATCTCTGTTACAGATATTTGTTTGTGACAGTCCCTACAAGGTTTAAACAACATCAGTTTGGGACATGGCATATTTCTCTTGCATGCTGGTAAACAAAAAATAATTTGTGATAATATTTGTCAAAGACAAAAGAAGCAGAGCTCTGAATCTTCAAGTGAAGGAGCAAAAAGAAAGGAACTGATGTTGGCATGCCTGATATAAAGGTGCTAATATACAGCCCTGTGCCTCAGTGGTTGAAGTGCATTACAAAAAGTATGGAAACTGTGGTTCTAAGTCGAATGAGGTGGGGGCAGTGAGCGTGGGGGCAGGATCAAAGGTGTAGCTAAAATGAACAAAATATTCTGGAACTATTTTATTGGTCTTCCACCTTCAAGTAACTGCATATAAAATAACACACACCTTAAAAAATAAATAAATGCAAGATCAACTTATCAGTGGAAGAAGCACTTGTTTGTCATATTGAAACGTCTGTTACTTAAAGGGATCTCTGTAGATATCTAGATGTGTACCCAGACAGTAACAGAATTAAGTTCTGGTTGTGCAGTGAGGAATAGAAACTTGTGAATTTCCAGGGTTATGAGGTACCAGTCTGTGACAGAAACCACTGTGAATATGTACAGCATTACACACATTATAAGATAGGCTGCCCTAAAGTGCTAAAAAAGATTTAGGTTTAAGATAAAAAAGTGCTTCCAAAATATAGGCCTGAGTAATATGGAGACTGTATCTAGTGCAAACATTCTTTTAAATGTCCTATAAAGGCGCATATTCCACAGCTCATTAGGTCACCTTACTATACTGCTCAGAAAGAATACTCAAGTGACTCCATCAATTAATAAAACCAATATTGGATTCCATGCAGCCTTTACATTTGCAGATCAACCAACTATTTGGATTTACATTTCTTTCAGGCAGCAGATACCCTGACAAGAAGGCTTGTTTCTTGTTCACCTGTCTGCCTCTCCCTCTGCTCCACAGGGCAAGAGACCCTCTTCCTTTCTACTTCATCTGAAATGTCTGATTTAACTGTTCAAGGATGATTGCCTTTTTGACATAAAGTATGGGAACTGTTTTTGTCAAATTAAAAAAGTATGGGCACGATGTGCCCCTCAGATCCTACCCACTTTGACCTCTGCATACGGCTCTTCTTGAGCAGAACAACGTCTGTGCAAGCCACATGATGCCACCTACTGGCACACAGGTGTACTACTTTTGAGTGCCCTGATCCAGTCTGATGCCACTGAGATTATTCACAAGGTAAGTAATCTGCAGTTAGATGCATCCATCAGAAATTCTGATTTAGAATAAGACTTCATCCAATCTGCTTCATTATGACCATAATGAGGTAGGTCACAAACTGTAACTCACTCCATTTGGTGGGCATCACAAGGATGGTGGCCTCTTAGGGTCAATTCACAATGAGAGAGTATATGGGAGAGAGGGGAAAGGAAAAAGAAGAACACAACCGTACTCAGCTCCCAAAATCACTACAAAATCACAACAAGGAGTATGGGGTTCTTTTGATGTAACGAGGGATGGATCAATGGTGCATCAATTGTAACACCAGATCCCTCGTGGTCCTCAATTAGAGGTGAAGTATCTGTTAGCTACGGTGCTGTAGAGGGTCTGGAAGACGGTGGGGGGAAAGAGGGGAATTTCCTTTACGGACTAGGTGGTCTCACACACTATATAGTGTCATGCTTCATCATATGACCACCTAGCCCCACCCAGGTAGGACAGTGCCACCTGGGTGGACTCGACCTCACTATTAAAGGAACAGGAGGGAGTGCGTAAATTAATTCTGGTTCTGGAAATAGAGGGATCCAGCTAAACTAAGGAATAAAAACACCTAAACAGATACCTGTGTGAATATTTAATAGAAGGTTCTGTTTGGTGTGGTTAGAAACCTTCTATCACAGGTTTCCTGGTGACAATTCAGCCTGCGGGTGGATGTCTCCTACCTGTTAACACTGGATATTGCTTTGTGTTCAGCTTTCTCGTAAGCTAAAGTACATCATGTCAAGTTAAACACATCACGCTAAGTCAAGCCGATACGATATGTAAAAAACAATGAGATTAAATGAATACAGTGTTAAGTGAAAAGAAATGCAGGGCAATGTTTTTACATTCATATCCCTGGCTTCCACTGACCTAACATATCGCTTTGAACAGTTTGTATGAAAAAATAAATGTATTATGCCCAGGGCAGATGATGGTGTGGGTTCATTTGCATTTGTCATTGTGTGTGAAAAGGTGAATTGTTTTAATAAAGGACAACTCAGCCTTGACAATATGAACATGTGGCGTGTGTCCTTTGAGCAGCCAACATTTGTTTACAAGGGAATCTGGAGGTAGGAGCTGCAACACAAAGGTTCCTTTACTGACAGCTCATTAACAAAATGTTAATCTTTGTCAGTACTCTGAGGGCCTTTGTTTGGGGAGTCAAATGGTCCTCCAGCCATGGAGCCAGGGTGATTATTGGTGTATTTTCACTGCCATTGTGAGCGTGCTCTAAAGCTTTCTCCTTGGAGCAGGGAGACAGCACCTAAATGCCTGCAAATACAGGGCCTATTTAGCATTTAAGAGGGACGCCTACAACGCCTCTTTTAAATGAATACGGAAGCCCCAAACCCTTTTTTGGAGTTAGTAAAAGTGTACAGACCCCTAAAATGGGAATGGGACATTACAAAAACATTTTGCTGTTATAAACTCTGAATTAGAATGTTTGAAATCAGTATAAAAATGTTTTGTACTTCTGGTCCCAGATGCAGTCTAATTGTTATGTTAAGGTATGGTCTACTTATTAGTTTGAGATGTAGTCTAGTGGTTAGTTTGAAATTCCATCTACTGGTATACTGGTGATATAGACCAGTGATTACATTGAAATTTGATCTACTGGTTAATTTGGAGATATGAACTGGTGAGTAAGTTGAAAATGTATCTACTAGTTAATTTGAAATATGGTCTAGTGGTTAGGTCGAATTGTTAGATGTGGTCTTGATATTATGTTGAGATGTGGTTTGGTGGTTAAGTAGAGATGTTCCATATTGTTTGTGTGGACTTTGAAACCATGGAACCCGAATTCTAACCCTGGCTCCCGAAGTTAGCATAGTACTTGATCTTAGGCCGATTACTTTTTATCCTATATGTCAGAAATCAGGGCCCGTATTTATACTCCGTTTGCGCCGAATTTGCGTCGTTTTTTTCGACGCAAATTCGACGCTAAACTAACGCCAACTAACGCCATATTTATACTATGGCGTTAGAGGCGTCTAGCGCCAAAGTTCCCGGAATGTGCGTCATTTTTTAGCGTGAACCCCTTCCTTGCGTTAATGATATGCAAGGGAGGCGTTCCCGTCTTAAAAAATGACTCCCAGGCCTTTACGTGGTATTTATACTCCCGGGCAAAAGAGACGCCCGGGAGTGGGCGTGGCTAAAAACGGCGCATTTGCGCCGCTTTTTAACGCCTGGGTCAGGCATGGCGTTAAGGGACAAGTGGGCTCAAAATGAGCCCAGAGTGCCCTCCCCTGCCCCCAGGGACCCCCCCTGCCACCCTTGCCCACCCCAGGAGGACACCCAAGGACGGAGGGACCCATCCCATGGACATTAAGGTAAGTTCAGGTAAGTATTTTTTTAAAAAAAATTTGTGGCATAGGGGGGCCTGATTTGTGCCCCCCTACATGCCACTATGCCCAATGACCATGCCCAGGGGACAGAAGTCCCCTGGGCATGGCCATTGGGCAAGGGGGCATGACTCCTATCTTTACAATGATAGGAGTCATGTTGATGGGGGATGGGCGTCGAAAAAAAATGGCGCAAGTCGGGTTACGACGATTTTTTCGACGTAACCTGACTTGCCCCATTTTAAGACGCCCATACGCCATTTTCCCCCTACGCCGGCGCTGTCTGGTCTACGTGGTTTTTTCCCACGCAAACCAGGCAGCGCCGGTCTGATTGCGCCGTCTAACGCCATTCCATAAATACGGCGCCCGCATGGCGCTTCAGAATGGCGTTAGACGGCGCAAAATTTTTTGACGCTAAACTGCGTTAGCGCAGTTTAGCGTCAAAAAGTATAAATATGGGCCCATATCTGGAACATTTTGGCCCATATTTAAACTTTTTTGCGCCGCATTTGCGTCAAAAAATGACGCAAATACGGCGCTAAAAAGTCTAAATGTGGGCATTTGTGTTTACAAACACATAAAACTCTAATTCCATGTTCAGTACAAATGCCTAAGCGTTTACATTACAAAGGAATCCAGGGCGGGTGATTCTTTTCCGAATTGTGTCCGATTTCCAAGTTGGGTTTTCTTGCAGCTCTGTCCACAATCAATAGAAGTTTTATCGTGACCTTGCAAGAAGCTTGCAAGCCTCCCAAGACCTTCCCTGCACAGGAGTTTTATGTAATAACTCAACTTTTCACTCAGATGTTTTCCACCCCCAAACCCCCCCTACACCCACCCACTGCGTAACAGCATCATTCATCCCTCCACAAATGGCTCTTTATCCACCTCTTCGATACAGGGCTTTCACCACCTGGCGGGGCCCCCGTCCTACCCACCAGTGAGGACCCCTGCCATCGACAGACCCTTCGCCAAATAATGGGGCCTCTGTCCTTCCACAGGGCTATCATCAACTAGTGGGGGCCTCGCCCTTCCACGGGGCTTTCGCCAACTAGTGAGGCCCCTGGTCTTCAACTTGCGGAGCCTCCGCCATCCCAACCGGGCTTTCACCAGCCAGTGGGGCCACCACCCTCCCCAGCATGAAGAATACAAGTCACAGGCGCACCTTTCACCCACAACACGCGGAGAGCGGAGATGGGCTTACTATAGGCCTTTGGGAATTCATAAAAAATGACAGATGTAAAAGTTGGGTAAATGCTGTTACTTGCTCTCGGGTTACAAAACAAACCAAAACACAAGCATGAGTCGACGACCTCAATAACCCCCACTGCCAGCAATTGAGATGGTATTTACGTACTATGCATCACATCTGTATAGCGCCTTTACATAAAAGCGTCTCATTGTCTGATCCGACCATGCTCCTCGTTCTCATGGGAGGTATGGAGCTGCATCGAGATCACAGTGTGGTTTCCATAGTGCGAGCCTGCCGCCGCCTGCAGCTGCCTCGAACACTGTAAACATAGAAAAATGCAAAATAAAAGTGCAGTCAGAATTAACCGAGTGCGGATCCTGCATCTAAGGCCTAAGACCAGCTCCCCGGCTCCCCTCCGATCCCAGCGGTCGCAGCTTTACCCTTCCTGGCTGACATGTCCTGACCCTGAGCTTTTTCAAGCCTCTGGCTTTTATGCCCACTAGAGGAGACCCGCAGTGGTGCCTGAGTGAGTGGTAGGGTGACCTTCGAAGAGGGGTGTGAGTGAGAGCTGTGAGTGCCCTGTAGTGGTGGCAGAGGGGCAGGCTGCAATGGGGGATGCCTCCTCCATCAGGTGCAGGGCGTGCATGCACCGTGAAGGCTGAGACTGGACGAAAGACGCATACTCGTTCTTATAAACCGCATGAGGCGTATCCCCTTGCCTGTCTTCTATCCACTACAGCACTGCTCCAGCCACTCACGCGTGACACTGAAATGCTTCCCACGTAGATAACCCTGCAATTCAACACTCTTCCAGCCAAGTACTGCTCCACTGTACAGCGTGATACCCATCCGCTAATGAGCTTCAGCGCTTTGTCAGGGTAAAGAAGCACTATATATTGTGTTGTCACAATACAGCACAAGACATCTGTCTGGCACGCACTCCTTCACCCCTTTGGTCATGTGGTGTCCCACTAAACATCAGGGATGTCCATTATCCCTGGCGCAGAACCCGGTCCAAAGAAGTTGGTGCGCTGAGTTAGGGCTCCTGCAATCAGGGTAAACTTGCATCTTGTACACGACGGGGGAGTTAGGGCGCCTGCAGTCTGGGTAGACGTGCATCGTGTACATGACTCTGGGGAGCTAGAACTCCTGCAGTATTAGTAGATCTCATCTTATACACGATGCGGGACTTAGGGCTCCTGCAGCCTCAGAAGATACTCATACCCGAAGGGGGAGTTAGGGCTCCAACAGTCTGGATAGGGGGGTGGAGTAGAGCTCCTGCAGTCTATTTAAGCGTACAACTTGTACACGAATGAGGAGTCAGGGCTCCTGCAGTCTCAGAAGATACTCATTTTATATTCGACGGGGGAGTTAGGGCTCCTACAGTCTGGATAGGGGGTGGGGTAGAGCCTCTGCAGTCTATTTAGCAGTTCATCTCGTACACGACGGGGGAGTCAGGGCTCCTGCAATCTCAGAAGATACTCATTTTATAACCGACGGGGGAGTTAGGGCTCCTGCAATCTGGACAGACGTGCACCTAGCACACAACGGGGAAATTAGAGCTCCTACAGTCTGGGTAGACATTCATCTTGTACACGACAGGTCAACTAGGACTCCTGAGGTCTGGATAGATATGCATCTTTTTACAGGATGGGGCAGTTAGGGCTCCTGCAGTCTAGGTAGACGGGTAGACGTGCATCCTGTATATATATGACAGGGAAGTAAGGGCTCCTGCAGTCTGGGTAGGCATGCATCTTGTACATACAGGGGGAATTATGGCTCCTGCAGTCTTGGTAGAGGGGAGTTAGGGCTCCTGCAGCCTGGGAAGACGTGCATCTTGTACACAACGGGGGAGTTAGGACTCCTGCAGTCTGGGTAGACGTGCATCTTGCACACAACGTGGGAATTAGGATTTCTGCAGTCTGGGAAGAGGGAGTTAGGGCTCCTGCAGTCATGGTAGGCGTGCATCTTGTACACGACAGGGGAGTTAGGGCTCCAGCAGTCTGGGTAGGCCGGCATCTACTACACGACAGGGCAGTTAGGGTTCCTGCAGTCTGGGTGTGGTGGGGGGGAGCGTTAGGGCTCCTGAAGACTAGGTAGACATGCATCTTGTGGACAACCTGGGAGTTAGGGCTCCTGCAGTCTAGGTAGGAGGGAGTTAGGGCTCCTGCAGTCCGGGAAGGCGTGCACCTTGTGCACACCGGGGAGTTAGGGCTCCTGCAGTCTAGGTAGCAGGGAGTTAGGGCTCCTACAGTCCGGGAAGGCGTGCATCTTGTACACACCGGGTGAGTTAGGGCTCCTGAAGTCTAGGTGGGCGGGAGTTAGGGCTCATGCAGTCAGGGTAGGCGTGCATCTTGTACACGACGGGGGAGTTAGGGCTCCAGCCGTCTGGGTAGGCCGGCATCTACTACACGGCAGGGCAGTTAGGGCTCCTGCAGTCTAGGTAGCAGGGAGTTAGGGCTCCTGCAGTCCGGGAAGGCGTGCATCTTGTACACACCGGGGGAGTTAGGGCTCCTGAAGTCTAGGTGGGCAGGAGCTAGGGCTCCAGCAGTCTTGGTAGTGGGGAGCTAGGGCTCCTACAGTCTGGGTGGACGTGCATCTTGTACACAGGGGGAGTTAGGGCTCCTACAGTCTGGGTAGACCTGCATCTTGTACACAGCGGGGAGTTAGGGCTCCTGCCGTCTGGGTAGACATGCATCTTGTATATGACGGGAACGTCGAGCACCATGTTTTAATATTCACTGAACATCGAAGAGTTAATGAGGTTTCAGGAGACAACTGGTTGTTTTCCATAATTAAGCAGTCACCCTTCAGCAACACAAAACAAAAAAAAAACACAATTATGATTTTTATTCCCATGTTTCTTTCATTCCTTTCCTTTTCATCACTGTAACGTGTGTAATTAAGGCATCAAAGACAGAAAATAGCTAATTATCGGCAGGCAGCCGTTTGATTTCAATTTGTAAAACGCAAACCTCTGAACTGAAGTGGTATTTGAGCAGCGCCTGCATCGGCGCTTCTGCTTCTTATAAATGGATAGAAAGCAACAGATCGACAGTGCATGAGAAATGCTGTTGAGCGTCTTCCAATGCTCCTTCCAAGCCGAATTTCGTTCCACCCCTAGAAATTCCACTTTCGCGGGAAAAGAACATTGAAAGGCGCCTGAACAGCGCTTTGAAGCGTGTATACGGGTGCTGTCGGTGCCACAGGGCGGTTTGCAAGCTCCATCGCGTCACCCATTCCTCCCCCCCGGAGGAAGCCTTCATTGCACAGGTGCACGCCCCACCCCCGACAGAGGACAAATGAGCCCTCTGAATCTATTAATCATGTCGATTTCAACCGATAAATCATCGCCCCTCCCTCGGGAATGTAGCCCACGCCTCTAATACGAGAAATCCCAATACATCATTAATTACAACCGTTCCTTGCCACTAAAAGCCAATGCCTGGAGGGAATTCTTGACCATACCCCCACCTTTGGGATATTATACCGTGCGTACCTTAAAGATTGCTATTTCGTCTGCCGGAAGGCCTCTCCACTAGGCAAACCTCCGTTTGGAGCGCAGGTCAGATAAGCATTTTTTTTTTGTAAAAACAAACATTGGCAAAGCCAAGAGGTCTCAGGTTGGCTGCCAACATTTGGATTTGCCAATGTTTGTGAATGTGCCAGAGGTCTACTTTTTGTGTGTAAGTGCACAATGGCAAAAGCAGAAGGTCATCACCCCCAGAGATGTAAACCAATGTCTGAAATGGACTGAGATTGTGCACTCCGGTGTGGAGGGTGGAACAACAATGTGAATGACACACTGACAGACCAAATAATGAAGATAACTGGCTAAAGCCACTATAAGTAGGACTATTGCACACACACACACACACATATATATATATATAGGTCTTGGCTAATGCAAAATGTAAAAAAGACAGTGCCTCTGAAATGCTGGTACTGGTGATGTTGAGTCAGTTACAGACATACAACAGATTTTACAATGGCATCAATCTGTCTTGGCCCCGGTTAACAAGAGCTCCCTGAATGTACATTTTACCCTACACTAACAGTACACATTTGACACAAACCTTGGCAGCAACACAGGACTCCATGTCCTGCAACTGGCTAAACACATGCCAACTCGTCAGCACTGTATTATGAAGTTATATATATACACCCCAGCTTACTCCAATCTTGCACATTAGACGAAACCCAGCACCATCACATGCACAGTTTTATGCCATGTAGAAAGTTAAGCACTTGCTATCTCAATCACACAGCCATATCAATTTATATTTATATCCAATTTACAGTAACAGTTTACATTAGTTCAATTCAGGGGCGTCGCTCCGGGGGGAAAGGTGGGAGCTGGTTGTGGTGTTACACCCCACTAAAAATGTATTGTGGAGTAAATATTTGGATACGTGTGCTTTCATTCAGGTAATGTGAAGTGTCTGTTGGTTTTGACACAGGATTTTTACATGCCCACACAGACAAAAACACACACTCTCTCTCGTCTATGTTTCGAAGACCTTACATTTTTTTTATTAGTTTAAAAAATATTGTGTGTTAAGAACTCCTAATAATCTTCACTCTTCTCCCTTACCACTACTCTTTAAATCCCTCTCATGTCCTGCTTCTCATATAATGTGTTTTAACGAGATACCCCAGCGTGATTGTTGAGAAATCTGAAGCTCCCCTCCTCAATCATACTGACCAAGCGACACCCCTGGGCAAATCCCCTGGTACCATTGCACCCACAAGATGCCTCCATGCCATGTAGTGGGCTAAACTTTCCATCTCAAAGCACAGTTAAATTAATTTATATTCATATCTCAATGTACACCAAAAGTACATATTAAACATCCCTGGTACCATAACGCACACAAGATGTCTCCATGCCAGGCAGTGGGCTAAATACGTGCCATCTCAATAACACAACCATATTGATTTATATTTTTATATTCATACTCCAATCCACAGCAACAGTACATATTTGATGCAACCCCCTCCATACAATCACATGCACATGCCCAAACCTAGACAAAATGACGTGCATAAACGAGCTCCAAGCATGTAGTTGGTTAAGCGTTTGCCTCTTTAACATATTCCTTTACCAATATAGGTATCAAACATTGAGAAATTAATTTAAATTTATAACACAACACTGCATTAATGCCACATAAAGGGCAAAGATACATCAAAACATAACAGCCCCTAGAAGCTGAAAAATGGACAACCACATGCTGGCACAGAATGAAACAAATGACAAAGTCCTTCTGCACACATAACCATGCACAGTATTCTCCACACAGATCCGTAACATGATCTAGCTGCCACTATCCAGTATAATCAGTCAGTAAACAGTACACTCATGTTGTCCAAGCTTCCTGGTCCAGTACATCTCATCTGTCAGCAATCCAAAGCATGACAAGAACATCAACAAACCACTTTGAATTTGATCTCTAAGTACCCTAGGACCGAAAAGGGTACCTAGATTGCAAAAGGGTTATGGGACCATACATATAGCAGGAACATGCTGTACAAGTGCATGTAACATAATGTAACTTGTCAGGCATAGCATGGCATATAAGTGGCCATGTCCCAGCCACACTGGCAATTAGATGCCTCTAAAAGGCTTAGCATGGTGTGTGACAGCCTCAATCCGATCCTAAGAGACACAAGGCTGGTGTGTGACTTACTCCAACCCAGCCCTGTCTGCCTGTAAACATCACTGGCCTGTAGTATACTCTCCCACTTTCTGTACAGACATTTCTGCTTCAACTGCTACTTGTGTTGGCTTCTGAGACACGGCCCTGGTGTGAAGAATAGACATTTTCTATCAATGTTAGCAAGCAGTCTCTTCTCTTGACGTGCTTGTGTTTTTTTATACAATTCCTACATCCTCAGGTTCAGAGATATCTCAAAAGCCTCCACTCCCACTTTTTTTTCCAAAAACCCTGCATAAAAATTTACTTTGAATTATATCTACTGATTGTTCCTGTCCTCTTGCTTTCTATGGAATCATCTTCTTCTTACCCCCATCTTCAGCATGCTTTCCTGTCTGAGAATAGCCAGCTCTACTGCATAGATGCCGGTCGGCCTCACTCTATACTATATTTCAGCAAACTGACCTTACCTCTCTGGAAAAAAACACATAGTCTATGACATAAGCATCCATTTCAACTGCTAGCCTATCTCCCAATCCTCTTTCAGTATGCATGGGATCACACTAGCAGCCTCACCTAACTCCTACAACAAAGGAACTGCAAGAAATGCATGTCACAGTTTCCTGGGAGCACAAGACTAACCCCAGTAACCAACCATAGCTAATATCGGCGGCAATAATCACTAATCCTGTGTCCCCTGGAGTAACATGCAACACGCTACAAAGCGCATCAACATCTTGTTAAGGGAGGTAGGTGCCATATAAATACAATTATAATACAAAGACCAGAAGTAAAAAAATAGGAGCATATGTTGTGTTTGTCAAAACAAACAATACTCAAACTCAAAATGGGCCAAAATCTAGGCGCTGCCCCCAGAGTTTTGTAAGTGTCCTATTTTTGTGATATCATAATTTTTTGACACATTTTATGCAACACTAGTGTACCTTGGCCGTATTCATGCGGTACTCAACAAAATAAAAGAAAATAATATTAAATAGGACCGTGGTTCCCAACCTGTGGTCCGGGGACTCCTGGGGGTCTGTGAAGCCTCCTCAAGGAATCCGCGACTGCTTAGAAAATTAAATAATATTAACAGCTGAAAATTGTAAACCGTACTGTAAACGCCAAGGAATTTGAAATTTGAGGCTAAAAATTAAATTAGTATCGTCAGAGTGATTTGTGGGTGGAGTGCAGGTGAAGCAAACAGAATATAGTATGAGGATGTGTGGCTTCATTTTCATTTAGAAACGCTCCAACTTTCGTATTATTATTTTTTTTTATTTCTATTTGTTTGCAACTTAAATAACATGTGTTATCATTTGTGTATGTGTTTGATGAAGGCTTGTGCCTGTATTCTTTGTGTATTGTTTTGTGTTTCAAATCATCATCAATGTTTAGACCAGGGTACCTGGGTTCCAGTAATAACTCAGTGGGAGGTCCCCAGATCCCAATAATAATTTAGAAGCAAAAAAAAAAGCTGTGAACCTCTGAAATAGGATCTCTCTTGGTGAAGTGCTGGGGCGGCGCACGTTGTACAGTCTTACTGTATGTGACCTCTTAATATCTATGCAGGAGACATGTCAGCCGAACAAGGCAAAATAGCTTTTTTTATTAAACATTCAACAGTCTGGACACGATGCATTAAATAAAATAACCGCGCTGGCCTTTTCCTTCCCCCAAGTCACCTCTGCCCTCCCTTCCCACATCTCGAGCCCAGTGAGCGAGCGGACATCTTGTGTGATTGCCTGTTCGCCGTATCTTCAGCTCCCGGGCGTCCATAGCTTCTGCGATGAGATCAATACGGCTAACCGTGCGATCTATCCCCGCATTGGCAGGCCCTTTCCATCTTGGGCGGCCTGCGGACATGGCAGGAATATACAAAGTGCAGGGCCCTGTCCGTGCTCCGACCTGGCAGGCATGCCGCGGTGGCCATCTCTGATGTCATCTGTCCAGCTATGCCTTGACCATGTTTTGTAGAACCATGGAGGCCTAACATTACACTTTGTGGCAAAAGACGCTCCGCTATGTTATAAATAATGTAGGATTTCTACTGCGCCAACAGAGCATTGCTTCAAGACCTCTTCAGGTGCGTGCGTGGCAGAACATTATTAATGCACAACGCATACTGCTAGGGATGGTTGGTACGTGCCAAGGCCCTATCAGTAACCTACACTGTGCAGTGTTTCTTCCTCTCTTCAAATCCAAGGGCTTTGTGAATACCAGCTCGGGCCGTTGTGGAGATAAGGTTTGGTTACAGACACCTTGCACTGCACGTCTGAAATAAGCCACACTGACCCAGAATTACACTTCTATTTATCAGCTCGGCAGCTCCCGGCCAAGTCGTTGCGTGCTTACATCATGGGTGTGACGGTAGGGCTGGATGGCTTACTACATCCCATCCAACCGTATATACTCAGGGAAAGTCTTGGGCGCATTTAAAACCGCACAGTTTTCTGCTGGGTGCTGGATTCTATCTCAGCTCAGACCCTGCCCAGTGTGCCCCTGAGAGGTCGTAATTTATTTGCTCTTTTCCCCTTGGGGCGGGGCCCCTAAGGGGTTTGAGCCAATTCCTGGCTGGATGGCTGGTATTCTTCGATTCGCCTTTCCAGAGAGGCCACCTTCTCGCTGCTGGCAGGCAGTGGCAGGATGGGCTCCCCCATTTTCCCGTCATCATCTGCTGCACCTTGATGGTCCAAACCTTGGACGTGCTGGAACCATGAGACATTCCTTGTCACCACTTCTTGGCTTTTCTGAGTGGTAACCATGGTCCCCTTCACCGCCATTACGGTCCACATCCCCCTCTCATAGGGGGCACAAAATGTCCACCCAGGGTGTCATTCACATATCAGAAACTGGTCACCAACACTCGAGTGGCAGTTAACGGCTCGTCTGGTCCTGTTGGCCCTTTCACTGGTTTTATTTCTCCTTGCCTGCACTTCCACTTTGTGGATGGGTGGGGGTTGCCACTTGCCACCCTGGTCCCGTCGGGATAATATCCCAAGTGGGTCTTTGAAACATCAGGTGCATCAGGATACACTGTGTTATGGAATGAGACATGTTGCAATAGCCTCGTGGAAAACGGTGGAGTTCCCACTCATAGTCCTGGCCTTTGTTAACTCATGCAGACAGCACCTTGTTCAGTGTCCTCATGAATCTCTGTACGGGGCCACTGTGGCATTATCTACTGATGTTTGATACCTAGTGTCCACAAGTATTGACTCCCTAAAAAGCCGGTCTGTTGTCGTTCTTGATAATGAATGGTATTCCATAAACTGAAAAAGCTTTCTTCTTTAGTGGCTTGATGTGCGAGAATACAGTGGTAGCCACTAACTCCACTATTGGGTACCTGGAGCAATCATCCACTATCACCATGGTTAGTCTCCCATCCAGGAAACTGCAGAATTCCATGCTCACTCTCTCCCCTGTGGTCTCAGGTGCCACCTCGGTGAGTATGGGGACTGGTGCGGTCGGGCTTCTGAGGAGTTGGCACATTTGACAGGCTCACACAGTATCTTCTACTTTTGCTTTCTATCTCGGGAAACCAGACCTTGCTCTGGATCCAGGCTTTGGTTTTCTCTACTCCTTGATGCCCTTCATGTGCCAGGCCGATTGTGCGATCTTCCAACTTTCTCGGGATGACAATGCGTTGGCCCCTCATGATTATTTCCTTCAGCCATCAGACTGAGTCCTTCCTTCACCTTCCACTGATTCACATTCTTCAGAAACAGTCTCCAAGCATTGTTTGTTATAGCTTCCTCAACATGCTGCAGGACTTTGACCTTGGTTGTGGCTTGCTGGATTTCCTCCATTGTCAGTGCTTTTGGCTATGGTTCCATGGGTATCATGTGGACAAACTCCACTACCCCGTCTCCATCATCTGTGACCTCCCTCTCCTCAGACGGGTGTTGTGAGGGACATCCATGGGGTTGTCAGCTCCTGGCCTGTAAACTAAAGTGAAGCGGTATGTTAGCAACTGTACTGCCCATCATTCAATCAGTGAAGGGAGGGTGAGTAGTGGTCCCCGCAGACTCACCAATAGCTTGTGGTCAGTGATCACTTTGAATTCACAGCCATTTATGTACAGATGAAAGTGGTGGCACACCCACTTTACAGCCAGCGCTTCCCACTCAATCTATGTGTAGCAGCCTTCTGTAGCCGTAAGCACCCAGCTCACAAATGCAAGTGGGGCCTATACCCCTGGTACTTGCTCTTGCATCAGGACAGCACCTAGTTCCACGGGGCTGGCATCAACCACCGATTCGCCAGCCTTCTCCGGATCAAAGTATGTCATTGTGGAATCAGCTAGGAGAGCGTTTTTGATGTTGTTGAATGCTTCCTGTTCTACCAGTCTCCAGGTCCACTTGACTCCTGCCTTGGTAAGTCCCCTGAGGGGCTCTGAAAGGCTGCGAGGTTTGGGAGGAACTGTGCAAAGTACGTTTCCATACCCAAGAAATTGCAAACCTCTTTTGGGTTTCACTGGGCTGGGGCTTCCTTAATGGCAGCAGATGTCCGGGGATCCACTGTTAGGCCTTCCTGAGAGAACACAAAACCAAAAAAACTCCATCTTTGGCTCGAAAAAGGAGCACTTTCCTTTGTGTAGAGTCAAACTACTTTTCTCCAGGCACACTAGCATGGCCTTCAATTGCTTGTTGTGATCCACTATGGTGGAAGAGAAGATTAAAATATCATCACTGATATTTAGCAGTCCTTCAAGGTCAGAGAGGGTCTCTCTTATTGCATTCTGAAATACTTCTGCTGCCGACGAGATGCCAAAGTTTAAACGTTTATAGAGGCGTAGCCCCAGATGTGTTGAAAAGGTGGTTATATATTGACAGTCAGGTTGAAGCATCTTCTGCTGATACTCTGCATTTAGGTCCAGCTTAAAAAACGATTTTGCCCTGTTGGGGTCTGCAGTGTTATCATCCATTGTCAGTGTTATGTGACGCTCTCTGCAAATTGCCTTGTTAGGCAGCCTCATGTCTATACACAGCCTGATGGCTCCTAGCTGCTTGGGCTTCTCTGTGAAAACAAGTGGGTACACCCACCGGGTGGGCCCCAACAGCTTCTCAACCACACCCATCTTCTCCTGTTTCTCCAGCTCTGCCTCTATTTGTTGGTGCAAGTGAAATGGTGCGGGCCGATATCTCAGTGCAGTCGTTGTTTTGTCTTGTCTACCTGACGTTTAATGGGAGGGCCTCTCCAATGTGCTTGCCTCGTGAATAGTTCTGGGAACTGTTCTAGTATGTTATACAACTGCAGAGCATGGATTTCCTGTGCAAAGAACACAAGGCCCAGATCTTCGGACGTGTGGCATCTGCTCAGCGTGCTATCTCCTTTTTCTTTGACATGAAGCGTGCCTTCACTTCTTGGTCTCCATGTCGGACCTGCGCCTCCATGGCTCCAACCAGGACCAGTGGTTCCTTACCTCTGTAGGCATATATCCAGGGTAGTGAGGGTGAGGGGTGGAAGTGGGAATAACAACAGCTATTGCTGATGGTCATTAGGTTCACCAATGCCACTGTGTCGATCAATGCTGGCACTGTCGTACCTGTGATCATTACGCTGCAGTGGGGTTGGGGCCACCTGCCTTTGCTGGTGGAGGAAGTGTTGGAGATGAGGAATATGTCTTCCTTTTCATCCACTTCATCTCCTTCTGAATCTTCTGTTTGCCACTCCTGGCTTCTTGTGGCCGTGCTGGACTTATTGTTGAGCGATAGCTGCCGGAATCCCTCTTATCAGTGGTCATCGGCCCTGACCCCTGCACCCTCTCTCACTGCCTCTGCATACCCTCGCAAAGTGGTTTGGTTTATTGCATGCTGGGCAATTGCTTCCACCACCGTGTTCTAAATTGCTGTACGCTTGTGTGCTGCCCCCCTTTCCGATCCTTTGTTGAGGGCTACCTCCATTTCCTCCGCCCTTGCACTGGACAGGTCATAGGTTTGAGCTAAAATCAGCGTGTCCTCCAGCGTGATCCCCAGTTGTTGTAGTATTAAGCATCCTAGATGTCAGACCTACACCCCTGAATCAAGTGGGCCCGGATCTCCTTGGACTGGTCATCAACTGTGCACATGCTTGCCAAAGCCCTTAGGTGAGCATAGAATGCGTCAACCAACTCCCCTTCTTTCTGCCTCACTTGGCGTGGTTTAAATCTCTCAAAGTTGGGGTCAAGTTGAGGATCAAAATAAGCATTTAGGGATGTGATAGCTGTGTTGTAGTGACCTAACTCTCCCGTGTTAGGGAGGTGCTCAAACAGCTTTTAGATCCTGTTTCCTCCAAAGTGCAGCAGTAGGGGTCTTTTGACTTCATCATTGGTTTCTCTTGTCGCTCAAATGTAATTATCTAGCCTGGCCATCCATATTCTCCTCTGGAAGCAGCAGTGGCAGGGGCCTCTAGCTCGCTAGATGATGCCAGGGCACAATGGCAGTGTGTGCTGGCGCAGCGGTGGCTGGCCCTGGGCATGCACCTTGGACCCCAGCTGCTTGTGTGTTGTCTACCATGTTGGCTGGTTAGTTTCTTATGCCCTGTGTTCTCATATTTTATTTTATTTTATTTTATTTTTAGGCCTTTTGCCTCCTTTTCTTCGGCAGTGATTCACGTATCTAAGGCGTCAGGCGGTGTCGGGCCTGAGGCAGCTGTGTATTCGCTGGGGAAAACTGTTGGTACTGGCTTTGGTGTTCCTTTTGATCCACCAGGTAGCACTGTGCTGCTTTCCACTGGATGCCTGCAGATCTGAGCCGTGCGGCCAACTGCACCGCTTGTCCACTGGGGCTTTGGCTATGGGGCGGGTGCTTGTCTGATTTCAGGGTGGTGCCACGGAGCCACGCAGAGGTGAAGCACTTGGCTGCTGCTCTCTTCCCTGTATCTCCACTTCATCGCCAATGGAGGCACCAGCTGGGGGCCATTCGGGGGATACGGCCTGGTTACAGATGCCTTGTGCTGCACGCATGACATAAGCCACACTGACTCAGAATTATACATTGCAGGACTAACACTGAGTGGTTAGATTCCATTTTATTTATCAGCTTGACCACGCCCAGCGTGCTTACATCATCGGTGTGACAGTAGGGCCGGATGGCTGACTAGAAGCTCAAATTGGGGATGAAACAGACTTTGTCATGTCAGACCACAAGCGTCGAGTTCTCCAGGCATGTTATTGCACTGATTCCTACTTTGGAAGGGTGTTGACTTAAGGGAAAGAATGGTGCTCAAGGCTGCGAGGTAAGTATGAGTCTTAGCATAAATTATCATACGGTGCACCTTAGAGGACCACACACCTGATCCCCAACTGTGTGGCAAGCCAAACAGACACTGATATATAAACAAATATGAGGCACTCGTTAAATACACAGTTGTATAACAATGAGTACAGAAGGTATCCACTAAAGTCACTGCGATTGTCCTTTGAAAGAGAACACCATGCTATGTGTTTTTAGGATGGTATGAGATACAGACAAAGAAACTGAAGAGGCGAAGCAGTCTCCAATGTAGTTCCTCTTGAAATGTAATCACAATGTCCAAATTCAATTCAGTCAGTTGCTCAGCAATACTGCCATGAGCCACACTCTTGATATCTGTTATGTTCCATAAAGACCCCACAGTCAACACGTGTTTCATCCATTGACTTCATCAGGGCTGAAATTTTACCAAACAAAATCCACATAATCAAATTTGGACACTCATCAAGTACCAAAAAGAATTTCATAAATCCGTCACCACACCAGAACATAGGATGGATAGATGTGAGCTTCTAGTGAAGCAAGTACTATGAAGTAAAATACATGCTATAGTGAACATGCCTGTGACGATATCACTGAACGTGGACACAAGCTGGAACGTTCCCAACAAAAACCTATTGATATAAGTCCAGGCGTGTCTCAAATAGTTGTGTTGTACAAAGACTAGAACTATTAAGCTAAAAGGAAAAAATGAAAATAATATTAATCTTAAATGGCTAAAGTTCCTTAGTATCAGACAAGAACCAGGAAGTAGATGTGAAAAATATATATGTGAAGCCTGCCAGTATTCATGCAAACTGACAATATTGTGAAGTCAGGAATAATCAGTAACAAAGAAGATTACCTGTAAGGCAAATCAGCCGTAAACCTCAAATCTTGAAATAATATAAAATAGGTCATCTATTTATGAGCTATTATAATGCTCATCTCCAAAATCCACTCCGTAATTTGTCCATCCCAATCTGTTAAATAATAAGTATATTTCTAACTCAGTGATACTTCCAATAGTGTAACTTGTAAATGGTGAAAAATATTAAAACCGTGGCCAAAATTGTAGCGCAATTATCAGAATGGCCAATATCATAAATATCCCCTCCAAAAAAACACCTGACCAAAGAATTCCGAAGCCACTATCGCTAAGACGACTTCTGTTGTGTTCGTGAGTACGCATCGGTCTCGCGTCCCAGCGCTGCTTTATCATCTCAGCTGATGGTAGTGGAAAGAGGACTGTGAGAGCTCCTCAGTGAAAAACGGGATGCCTGTGTATGGCATAGATGGGAGGCAATGAAATAGTAGAAGGACTACTATTGCGGGCGTGGCCATTTTAAAAAGGAGAAATCTGGAGTTTCTTACATCCTAGCTCATGGGAATAGACAGAGGATTCAGTAGACTCCCCCTTATTCCAATCGAAATGCCTGTGAACGGCATTGCCCGGTAAATCACAAATTTATGAAGGGATTTCTTATTTAAAGATTACCGACCGCGGTCTTTTAGTAAACATAAGTGAATTGCAAATATGTAGCAACCATAGAACCTAGTGGCCTATACAAAAATAAGTGGTGAATAAGTGATAAGTAATGGTGTTGTCACAAGCAACTGTCACCACTCAGAAAGTTAACAAAGGATAACAAATAAACAGAATAGAAAAATTAGAGAAAAATAATACTAGTGATGACGTAGACTGGGACTTCTGATCCCTCCTATAATATTAGATTTGGTCTTTGATGATGTAAATTATTGGTGTAACAAATCAGTGGTAAGTGAACTCCTTGACGGTGAAAATGTGACCCCCCCAAAAAAACATTAGACATGGAGCAATTGTAAATCATGAACAATACAGAAGACATCTTTTTAAACTTACATATAAATGATTTTCAGGTATCTGTACATGTTAACTTCAATTCCATAGCATACACTTGAATTATGAATTCATATATGTAAAACAATCACTGACTAAAAGAGACACAAATATATACAACATAGTTAATCATTCTCTGTTGCATATTATCCTTAGATACCACCTTCTACTATTAAAGTTCTCCTTAAACAGAGGTTATCTCTTAAGGCAGCAAATAACATATGTATCTATCCCTAATCTCCTAGGAAATATTCTAATTCACGATCCGTATTGAGACCTGCCTCTACTGCTCTGAGGCGCAATGTCCACAATGCCTCCTTCCTACGCAGAGCTAATTCTCTGTTACCCCCTCTGGGGTCTTGTGTTATGTGTTCAATACCAAAGAATGCAAAAGTTTTCTGAGAACCCTGGAATTCACATGTCATTATATGTGCTACTAATGGATATCTTACATCTTCATGTAATAATGCCCTTGCATGTTCCTCTATCTTCACTTTAAGTGGACGAATTGTGCTGCCCACATAAAAGTGATTGCATTTGCAGGAGACTATGTAGACCACAAATGAAGTACTACAGTTAATATTAGATCTGATCTTAAAAGTCTGGCCTGTGTTGCTATTGAATTCCTTCTTACCCTGGCAGGCCCATTTGCATTATCCACAATGCCCACAACTGAAAAAGCCCATCCCATGGGCAGATAACCAGTCATCTCTCCTGTGCACTGTCGGGAAACTAAGGCTGAGAAGACTCCTAAGGGATCTCCCTCTGCGATATGTGATTTCAGGTTTGTTGGCAATAACATCCCTCAGAGTGTCATCTTGTTGTAAAATGTGCCAATGCTTATGAACATATTTCCGCAACAACTTTGAAGTTTCAGTGTAATCCGTGACCAATCTCACCTTATCAGAATCATCCTTTTGTGTTGTGTGCTCCCTGGGCTTTAACGTATCATCCCTATGGACATGTCTTATTCTGCGTTGTGCTTTATCTATGATATGCCTCTGGTATCCTCGCTGTTCAAATCTTCTGCTCATTTCTGCAATGCATGCCTCAAATTCATCATTTTTACTATAGTTACGTCTTGCCCTGATCATTTCCCCATAGGGCATTGAAGTGATTTGATGTTGTGGATGAGCACTTTTAGCGTGTAAAATCGAATTACATGCAGTAGACTTCCTGTATAGTCTACTGTGTATTCTATTATTCTCTGTGAACAATTGTACATCCAGAAATTCAATAAGATTAGCACTATATTGATAAGTAAATTTTACATTCATGTCGTTTCGATTAAGAAATTCACAGAACTTAATCAATTGCTCTGTACTGCCAGTCCAAATCATAATGCAGTCATCAATGTAACGACCCCAGTGTAGTAAATCTGACTGCCACTGGGTGGCACCAGGGCCCTAGACCCACCTCTCCTCAAACAAACCCATGAAGAGGTTTGCGTAAGAAGGGGAAAATCTCAAGCCCATCGCCACCCCCTGTTTTTGTCTGTACCAATCCTTTTTGAAGAGGAAGAAATTATTGTTTAGTATTATATTGATCATTTCCAATATCATTCTCATGTGTTCCCAAAGAGTAGCAGATTTCCTATCAAGGAACAATTCCACCGCTTTTAATCCCAAATCATGTCTAATGCACGTATAGAGTGAAACTACATCCAAGGTGACCAATAACATATTGGTGTCCCATTCAATATCACTCAATATACTTAAGACGTGTGTCGTGTCCTTAATATACAAAGGAAGATTGATAACAATTGGTTGAAGGAACACATCCACATATTCCGAAATTTTTTCGGTGGGTCCTGTAATGCCCAAGATGATGGGTCTCCCCGGTGGAAAGGGTAACTCCTTGTGTACTTTTGGCAGAGTATATAAGCAAGGGAACCTGGGATGATTCACCAAGAGATATTGATATTCATCTTTATTTATTAGCTTGAGCTGATGCCAATGTTTCAGTTTTTTCTGGATCATATTAGACAGCCTAGGTATCGGATTGTATATCAGTTTTTCGTAACATTGAACATCATTTAATTGTGCAAAAATTTCATTTTCATAGTCTGATTTGTTCATAATTACAACATCACACCACTTGTCTGCTTGCCTAATCATAATGTGATCATTCTGTTGGAGCTCCCATGAAGTCGAAACACGTGTTGGCTGTGGGGTTTGAATGGAACATAACAGATATCAAGATTGTGGCTCATGGCAGTATTGCTGAGTAACTGACTGAATTGAATTTGGACATTGTGATTAAATTTCAAGAGGAATTACATTGGAGACTGCTTCGCCTCTTCAATTTCTTTGTCTGTATCTCATACCATCCTAAAAACACATAGCATGGTGTTCTCTTTCAAAGGACAATCGCAGTGACTTTAGTGGATACCTTGTGTACTCATTGTTATACAACTGTGTATTTAACGAGCGCCTCTTATTTGTTTATATGTTATTGCACTGCAATCTTTCTGTAAAGGTATGGTACCAGAATACTATGGCCAATGTTGTCTGACAAAAATATCACACCCCAAGTATCATAATAAAAATATTGCCACATTGTAATTAACAAATAGTTTTGTAAACAATATTTAGACCATGATATGTATGTTAGATTATATTTATATTAGTGATATTCTGACCTAGAGCCAGTGGTGCATGTTTCCCCCCCCTTTTACTTGTGGAATGGAGCCTATTCACAACTGCATTTTGTAGTACGACCTTTGCCCCTGCTGCTTCTATTTGTTCAGTGTGGAGTGGCAGAGAGCTCCATCTCCAAAGTTATTGGAAGTAACATTCCACCCCAAAATCGTGAGTTGAGGATGTGGAGACATGTACATCTACACTTAGGTGTAACTCTACACTTGGAAATGGTCAATATCTAAAAAGTGTAAAGTTACACTTAGGTGTATTAGTAAATATGCAGATGTATACTTATCTGTGTGAATAGTTCCTTAGTGTCAGCATGAAAAAAGTGTACAATTTATATGGGTGATTCTTGGAGTGCGCAGATGATACAGTACTGACTTTGAGAACCACACACGTTTTTCAGCACCTGGGGCCTCATTGCGAGGTTGGTGGGCCAACTGTCGGTCCGGCAGCCCAGTGGAGAGGAGACCACAGCGTTTCTGGCAGTCTCCCCTAGGCTGATTACAAGGCTTCCAGTGGGCTGACCAGGGGAAACCTCAGAAATCCGGTCAGCCTAGTGGAAACTGTGTGGCGGCATTGGTCTTTGCTCCCCAAGGAGCGGAGGCCAATGTGTGGCTGACCACGAGTCCGACCGCCACCACCCCGTTGGAAGCCATGTTACTGGCGGTGGCGGCGGTCCCCTGGCAGTCTGACCGCAAGGGTCGTAATGTGGCGGTCGGACTACCATGAGTGTGGCGGTCCAACTGCCACTGGGAGGCTGGCAGTCTCAAGACTGCCTTCCTTGTAGTGAGGTCCCTAATCTCCGTCTAGCTACTTAGACCAGAACGACTTGAAAGTTTATACTTCAAAATAAAAACTGGTATTTTTGGCCGAAGTAACCTGAAAACTACGAATATATATGGCAACAACGACCAATTTAAAAAAGGGTAAATATTAATGTACCTAGGCATTGAATGACTCGAAAGGATGAACAGCAAAGGTAAAAGGCTGGAGTCAGAACAACTCGATTTTGCATGCTGGAAGGCCCTCAAATGGTGTATGAATGATGCTTCTACTGGAGCTCTCTCTTACCATGACTCTGCACAAGCTATAGGAGACACATTTTTAAATGACTAAAGCACAAATCCCCATCCATGCAAATGTCATAGAAGACAATGCAGTATGAAATAACAGTTCTTTGTTAAGTTGAAGTTACAAAAGTTGAATGTCTATGAGCTCCAACCTCATTCCTACCAGAGAAAGGTAGCACTCTTGTTTCCCCATTTTAAAGAAAAACAAAGGTAAGTTGGTAACTGGAAACAGAGGGCCACAGTGATCAACACTTTGCATCAGATTTGTATCACAAAAGTGACGTAAACCAAATAATTTTTTTTGATTTTGGGATTTACTCTCCGGCGCATATGACTTTGCACTAATTTGGCTCAAGAGAGCATGCAATGGGTGGTGGATGGGCTTTCCCGTGCAATCACCCATGGGTTTTGAAGTAAATCCATTGCCACTAACATTATTAGACAGGGATTTGCATTGAAAATGTACGCCTCCTCGAGGCAGGTGTAATGTTAGAGAAAAGTTTTCTCTTCTCAAAATATTTCTAAATTTGCTTTACTCTACAGAATTACATACAAAGTTATAAAAATGTTAAAAAAAAGTCAAACCACAGTATTTGGTTCCCTTTCAGTACAAAACATACGCTTGACGTCTCATGGTCGCTGTGTCACGATGGCGCAAGGTGTGTGCATTGGTTCAAGGTAGCCTAAAGGGCACATGCGCAGTGAGAAAGATAGTGCTATATCTTAGATACCACACTATTCTGCTCTGCCCCCTTCACACAGCGTACTGCGTCAATCAACGTTGCTGAGTTGTGTGGATTCTTTGTAAATGTTTCCCATAGAGTATAGAAGTTACACAGCAAGTATGAAAGTTGATGTAACCAATATAAGCTCATTGTAAACAGTGCTATTAGTAGGCCAAACAATGTTCATTGATTCATTCTGTGGTGAAATGTGTAATAGGATGCTGTGCTATAATACAACAAAATGCCAATAAAATCGACTTAAAAAAAAAAGATATTTCCTTGTTCTTTTCTGCAACATTTTATGTTTCCTATACATAGGATAAAGGTTACACCATAAAATGTTTTCATACAGGAAGATACAAGTAATTGGCAAAACATACCAAGTATGTGCTGACAGTTTAATAGCACCCTTGCTCGACCTTTGTCACTGTGTCCGCGCAGTAATTTAGCTCTTAAGGTTTACACGGCAAAATCTGTCCCATTTGCTCTGCATGGAAGCTGTGTGGGGGCAGGAGGGTTGAAAAAATGTGTTAGTTAGCTGACTGCTAGGCCTTCTACAATCCTAAACTGCTACTCTCACACACCACAAGTTTTCCCTTCCTTGTGCTGCCGGTCGCAGAAGCGCAGCACCTCTGAAGCTGTGAGTGACCGTCTTGCATAAGGAACACACAGGCTTTAAACATTGGTGTCCTGAGGCCCCGAGGAAGATACCATGAATTGCACAGTCAAAAGTGTTTTTGTACTTTATGCAGTCCTAGTTCGTGTGAAAATCCAAGGGCTGTTTGGACAGAAGTTATTTCTTGCCCTTCTAGAACCCCTCTACTATATATAACTTTTCTTAGAGATATCCAAACAGACTGGTAGGGCACACATTTCAATTAAATGCAATCCACGCTCAGGACAATATTAACTCTTGGTGGGAATAAACATACTAGAAACTCACTGTTACTTTACAGGTGTGGATCGTTTTCATCTCTGAACTCAGAGAAACCATGGCCAAGCTCTTATGGGGTGATCTCCTTTTGGGAAGCCCATGTGGTGGATACTGCACTGTATTTTCTTTTCTTCTGTGGAACCTATGCACAGATACCAGTTCTTCATACCACATCGTATTGGAGCTTTTATGTATTTCTTGTGCTAGGCAACACCCTGTTTTGTTGCACAGTAACTAAATTTTTAAACCAGCTTGTAGCGATCAAGAAGATACTTTTGGGACCAGATTTACAAGAAAGTGGGCCATTAGCTGTGATGCGCCCCTTTTCTTGGATCCCCTAACAATATAATATGTGCCCCATATTTTAAATACGGTGCACCATGGCGTACATTAGGACAATAGCATCAAAATGTATGACGCTATTGTGGTACTTTGCAGGATTTGCGCCATAAATTGTGGGGCGCTAATCCTGCAAAGTAAAGGGAGGCCCATTGGAAGTAATGGGCACGTCATTTTAATGTCTGCTCTGAGCAGGCATTAAAAATGAAGCTAAACATGGCGCAGTGAAATGTTGTAAATTTCACTGTGCCATTTTTACAGGCTTCCCTGCTGGGAGCCACCCGCCCTGCATACATTATGTCTGGCACAGGCATAAAGTGGCACAAGGGGGCGCAAAGTGGTGCAATGCAAGAATTGCGCCACTTTGTAAATATGGCGAAGGAGAATGGCCTCCTTGAAGCCACATTAGCTTAAAAAAAATGATGCTAGTGTGGCACTAAGAGGCACTCGGGCCTTGTAAATCTGGCCCTTTGTACAAAGGAATCAGCTTCTCAAGTATAAAATGAGCTTTACCACGTGATAGTATCTTTATGTGTTTGGTTTTTCTCGTGTGTCTAATGTTAAATATCCCATAGCCTGTATTGCAATTTGTGTATGTTTCAAAATATTGTATTACGTTGACTTTATGGATGTTTAAATAACTATCCAAAATAAATATACTTGCAACTTTACTCACTGCACCAGGTTTGCTCACAAGTGCACGCCCCTGTATACTTGTAAATAACCTCTGATCAAGCCCCTGCCTGTCTGCATGGCTCAGGGTTTTGACTCCCAGACCTTTTACATTTTGCCAAAATCCAAAGTATGAACTCATTTGGAGACTTCAATTTTCTCTTATCTTTAGGACCCCCTTGCCATGTTTTTACTCAAGAACCTATTGTTTGTAGGGTCCATGCAGCAGTTTTAGAGGTGATGCTTCCGTTCTTTCTGATGGCCTAGAACTGCATATTATGGTCTTGTTTAGACTCTTGTGGCAGTGCAAAACAGGCGCACATTATTGTGTATCTGTTTGTGCACTACAGCCAATACAACTTGCATTCTCTGTAAAGCAAAATTTGATACAATTCAGTAAAGATATGCACAAAATGGTATTTTGAATTATTGGCATTTGAAGGGTTCATTGCCTGTGGTGCAGCATTACAGCGCTCTTGTCTGACTAAAAAGTCCTCACCATTTGAGTCTGTGGTTTCCATCATAGGCTGAACTCTGAGGCAAACTGAGATGATATGTTTTGGGCATTTTGTTGGTCTTCTTTACTGTTTGGGCAGCAGCATCACGATTAATGATCTGCGGGTTGCGATTATGGTGGCAGAACAAACTGTTTAGACCTTTTATGATAATATGCTCTTTACCCAGCGATTTGAGATGGTCCATGCCTGGTTTTGCTCTCTCTGTGGCATCACTGAGTTGTGTTGGTGAATTTGAAATGTTCTGTTTAATGTGCGTTCTTGGTGGCATTTTCTGTTGGGAGCAACACAACAGGTGAGCACTTAGCATATACAAACACATAAGGTTACGGGGGTTATATAGTTAGAGTCTTATTTAAACATTATCCCAGGATAGATAGTTAAAAAGTATATCAATATATTGGATGACGAGGGCTCACCCACATCACGTGACATGCTTCTTCATTGTTTTCCTCATCCTACCCTGGTACGGTGGTACTACCAGGGTGGACTCAACTTTAGTTAGAGGGAGTTCTAAATAAATGACCAACCAGCTAAAAGTAGGATCCAGATAAACACTAAAATAACTTGGGGTAAGCATTAGAAATTCCCTTTATTTAAAGGTACATCAGGTATAGTTAAAAACAAAATGGTGCATGTCTCTGGATATAATTATACAATCATCCTACGTTCACCAACATGTTTCTGCCTATCCTAGAACCATAAAAACCTAATGGTTATTCTCCAGGTCTCAAAGGATCCCTACTGCTATGCTAACTAATTATCACACATAAGTGGCATAACGATCACAGAATATTCCCTATTTATGTCTTATGCATTTTTTCCCTTAGACATTCTTTAGCAATTCCTTAAACATAAACAGGGAATATTCTATAATTGTTATTGCCAGTTGGTATTTATTTGAGTACAGGACAATGCTTGATGACAAATCAATCAGAGACACAGATATATATATAAAAAACTCACTGACTAAATATATAAATTTTTCCTATCCCACAGTGACGGTTTTCCCTAGAGGGCGGGGGAGCATCGCCCGACTACTGCGAATGCAGCAGTAAATGTAAATTAATAAAAATTATAATTACCATTTTATTATGATGTGCCGCTGGCCTGCTGTTCTAGCGTGAGTGTAAGGGCGGGGCTGATTCCAGCTGATTGGAGGAGGATGACTTACAAAGTGCCCATGTCAGATTGACTGGCTGTCTTTCTATGGCCAGCCCGACATGCACCCTCCAGACCATGCCAATCCCAGCAGTGTTAAACAGCCGGAGCACTGCAAGCACAGACTGCTAGCCTCAAAAGGAGTGATAAATGTTCCTGTTCCAACTAATCTTGACTCTTCTCTCATACGAAAAACAGCATGAGAGCAACTCCAAGTTTGGTTATGTTCATGTTAGCTTTTGTGGGAAGTCAACTACCTTCTTTCCCTTTCCCTTTCTTTCAAACTTGATGGCTCAGCTGGGGGGCAGTTCTTGGAAAACAGTTTACTAGCAATTTTTGGGCCCCTGGAGATAATTATAGCACACTCTAGCTGCTGCAGTACACAGAGTGAGTCTGACCTCATTCAGTTTGGAGTCCTACTTTTCTCGCTCAGTTGTTGACCTTCCAGAATCATTCACCCTCATGATCTCAAGGGTAGACACCGGACGGCAATATCTGTATTTTTTTCTGCATCGCACTGCATTATGCTACTAAATCCTGTGATTCAGAGGCCACATTATGACCGTAATTTAGGTGTTTTTAGGGTCGAGCACGCAATCGCTTTGTCCCTGTTGTAATCTCCCTGTGGGCTTTTAACCACGTCCATGTCACGCACATCACTTTCGTTGGTTCGTAGGCTTGTCTTTTAAAATTCACTTGATTTCATTAGTGAAAGGCATGCACACATCATGCCTTTTCTGGTGGTTAGCCCTCATTGAGAGCACCGGCCAACAACTGAAAAAATTACGAGGCTCCATGTTTTCCGTATGGTTTCTGGACAAATTTTTCTCTTTACTTTGTAGGCAGCGCGATTTCACTGGACAGTAATAAAGCGCTTTTCATCACTACCTGTTTAATTCTATTGTTTATCCTAGCGCTCCTTCGCGAATTCAAGGTTTAACACAGCGCAATCGCACTCATTTTTTATTTTTTTTATTCCTAGCAAAGGCTAAACCGGACCAGCCTTTTTGTTCTGATTAGTCACCTTCACGCTCATAGTGTGGCGCTTTAAATTGGCTCCCTTATGTGAAATTGTATTACTTTTCGTTTTCAGTTTATGTGGCAGGAAGAGTCCGGTTAGGAGTTTACAACGTTAATAGCTCTAACTCGAGCAAACGTGAGACCCATTGCATTGCAAATGCTTGTTTCACTTGGGAAAAGTCAATGGATCCGGTTATTAATTTTAAATCACGAAAAACAGTTGCATGTGTGATCACTTCCTCACGCCCCATGCTTAAAGATTATTTTCCACAGCTCCACAATTATGCCAAACCACAAGTTTAAACATTGGGGTACAGTTTTTTTTTACATGTATATCATTTGTCTAAAATAATCCCCTAAGAATATCTATAACAGTGGAAGAAGAAAGTCAGTCTGCTGTGTTTTTGCATAGAAAATGACCCAGTGCAGTGTGACTGCAGTATATTCTAAATGTACCGGCGATAGTTTAATTGAGCTGCAAATAAACACAGCCTAAAAAGTGTTTGTAAAACACACGTTGATTGTCCTGTTCCCAAAGTTTAAAAAGCTTATGTCTGATTTACAGAGCAAAAATGTTTGGATGAGCTAGATACAAACCACAAAGCTGGTATTTCAAGAAAGGTTAGATGACCTGAGAAAAGAAAGCTTCGAAGATTGTGGTGTTCCTGGTTGCTTTCTTCCGTTGTGTCCGACTTGATGAAATTCTGCACTCGGCTCATTTTGTCCAGGCTTCATATACATATCCTGAGTGAATATAGAGAAGTGTTTAGTGGGACAACGCTAGCTGTACTGTGTTTAAGTACTTATTTACTGAACAAGAAATGGTAGGATGGATGGAAGAGGTTTGTTATTCAGTTTCTTTCTAAAAGCTGGTGAATTGCCACTGTGAGGAGTTATTTAACATTTTCAGAACCCGAAACACTGACCCTGCATACGCTGGCACGATGGGGAGGGTTCAAGCTGTAAGAAACAGGCATAGTGGTGACGGTGATTGTACAGTATGGAGCCAGACATGAGATGAGAAGCTGTAGCCCCACTGCTCCTAAATGTCACCAGCCACCACTGCTAGTGGCTACTGCCCTTACAAAGTGGAGGGGCAGCGTAGAGGCAGTATGGGGAGCAGCGTGGGGGTTTGAGAAGAAATACTAATAAAAGACTGAATACTTTCCTGCCTCAGTGCTCCTTTGCTCCTGGAATTCCATGGGCCAGCACAGGTTCCCAGACATACAACCAATCCAGACGCTGCTCTCATGCATCGGTTCATCCAGTGAAAATAAAATGTTAATAAAATTACTTTATTATCATTTTATTTTTCATCTGGCGCAGTGGGACGACACTCCTCCGCCGTTTATGCAGGAGCGGCCTCATTAGCACTATATACAGACCCCTGTGTAGTATCCTGCCAGACATGCTTGTAGCTGTGTTCCAGCCACTCCCTGACTGATGGTCTTTACAGCCACCCTGTTCAAAACAGGCTGTCAGGAGGAGTGATGTGAACAGGGCCTGCTTTAGGGCAGTGTGACCGGTGCAGCCGCACCGGGTACTGACCTGGATAGGGGGGGGGCGCTTACCTCAGGGGGGATGCTGTGTGAACGCTGAACTTTTACTAACAAGTAGTCTTGTATTTTGGATTATGAATCTGCATAGAATTGACTATCATAGAAAATAATGTGCGACATAGAAAATGTGCCCACTTGAGTGGTCGCAATTTAAGTACGAAGTGTCAATGACAAATGCATATTAATATTAATTGAAGTGCCTATGTTTAGGTTATTATGGTAATGTGTTATATTAATGATATTGAATTATGTATTTGCTTTATTATAGGCCTAAAGTTAGCATGGTTTGGGCCTAGTTTTGCACAGCCTCATATTAAGCTGCCCTGTTTAAATAATATTGTGGGAATGTATGTCTAAAGAAATCAATGCATGTATTATTTTTTCTGAGTTGACCAAATGTTAGCAAATGTCTTTAACTTTATCATGAGAACTGCTTGCTAGAATGTCTTGTATTAGTAGCTGATACATTGTATAGTTTGATGCGTGAGACAGCGATGTTCCTAGGAGATAACAATAGATGCACTGACTGGAGTACGGATGGATACAAAAAATGTTACCTGACGAGCCTGATGATGGGAACAGGAGAAGAGGAGCCAATCATCAACATGTGAAAGACAGTTTAGTTATAGCTTAGATTTGAGCTTTTATTTTTATTGGACTAATTGTAAACGCACAATCTTTTGACCAATAACAATGTGGGAAGTTCTTTAGACAATTTTAACTTAGCCCGACTACACAGAGAGAAGAGAGCTCATTCCTACTTTGATTTCCTATGTAGAGGATTCTATCTTTAACTTTATTGCTGAAAATTCTGATGCTGAATACTGATCCCTTAGACATTGCTTTAAATGGTTCAGATAGCTTAGACTCCCTGTGTTTGAACCATTTCCTTTTACTGCCCGTTGCTGATGCTGAAGGAGCTCATGTCCAACTTACGAAGACAAACACAGCTTGCTGATCCACATAAGGAGAGGTATAACCAAATGCTATTGTTCTTGTTGTAAGTTTGTCTTTTGTTTCTAGGTACCAACCACTATTTTGATAGAGCCATAGTTAGATGGTTTCCAAATTTATGTTGACTAAAATTGTTTTGCATGAAGTCCAAACATCCTATTCTAATCAGAAGGTTAATGAGGGAAATCCTGAAATGTTAACAGGCTGCTATTAACAAATAATTGATGTTGCTCAGTTGCTGAACCTAGATGTATGCTATTTCCATTGCGCAATTATTTCTGGTATAGATCTGTACTGTGTCTCTTGAATGCTTAGTGATCAATGTGTTAGTTAAATTGAGATTCTTTAGAAGATTTGGTCAACCAGTGTTGTTCTTGTATGTGTACCAGATGGTTTGGAGACCAATTTACGAGATATTAGCATTGTTAATATAGGGAAATAAACATTCTAACTTTACATAAAGGTGTGGTTATTCATGGCCAAATGGGTCATGGTGTGTGAAGATTTCTGACTCCAAAGGTATTTGAATGTTGTTAATTGATGTTGTTGAAATATTGTATCAAAATTTGAATTTATGGTGGAATCGCTCTCAGCACAGTCAAAAGGTCCATCAAACCTCTAACGCATCCCCGTATAAAATAATAATAAAAGACTAAGGCCCTCATTACAACCCTGGCGGTCAGTGTTAAAGCGGCGGTAATACCGCCAACAGGCCGGCGGAAAAAAAATTGAATCACGATCATGGCGGAAACCGCCAACATAGACAGCCACATTACACTCTGACCGCCATGGCGGTATAAACAAACACCGCGGCGGGAACCGCCAATAGACAGGCGGAGGACAAAGTACCGCCCACCGTATCACAACAGTCCTATCCGCCACCTTTTCCGGGGCGGAACCAATGCTATCAAAAGCACGGCGGAAACAGTACAAAGAAGGGGAACCACTCACCTCTCAACACCCAACGAGGAACCAGGACGCCATGGAGCCTACATGTACTGCCCATGCTGGTCTTCCTCCTGCTCTATCAGGAGCAGGACAGACGCCGTCGACGACCACAGTGAGTACTGCACCTACAACACAGGGGAGGGGGGAGTGAAAAGAGAGTGACACACACAGGCAACTGCCATACCCCCACCCCCACCCACAACAACATACACACAAATACATGCAGCAACATTACATATACACCCCCCACCCCCTGGAAGAACGCAAGGACAAAATTAAATGATTGTAACGATTGTAATCATGAAAAATCTGATAGTGAAAGTTCAAAATTCAGTATATACAAATATGTACACCAACCACACAAGTCCGGATAGTGTACCAATCATTGTCCATGGACCAGTGGTCCCAAAATGCATGGGGGAAGCCCACACAAGATACCTGACTCAAAACAGAGAGAACACTGCAGGGGCATCAGATCGAAAATAAACAGGCACCTCAGGGGGAAGGGAAGGGGGGACAACTGAGCTGGATGAACTCACGACGCCACTGCTGCACGAGGGGGCTGTATGCCTACTGCTGTATCCTGGGAAGTGCAAAGCCACAGTCTTGCAAGTCTTTCCAGTGGGTGGTTTGCTCACTGCTTTATCCTGGGGAGTGCAAAGCCACAGTCTCTCAAGTCTTTCCAGTGGGTGGTTTGCCCACTGCTTTATCCTGGGGAGTGCAAAGCCACAGTCTCTCAAGTCTTTGGATAACCCTTTGCTCGCTGTTCTTCTCCATAGGGCATGTCTGCTGGGGCAGATGATGAGATGGAGGCATCCTCCAGTGTACAGACCCCTGGTGGACCTGTCGACAATGGAAGACAGACACAACATAATCACATACATACTTGATTGTGTAACAATCCTGGAACTGTGTGCCAGTTGGAGCCAGACCTGATTTCAGCTATCCGTAATCCCACAGGAATCCCCCCCACTAGTGCAGGTTCTGTCTGTACTCCATTTCCTGGCCAGTGGGTCTTTTCAAACAACAGTGGCCATGGCATCAGGGATGTCCCAGCCAATGTTCTCGAACGTGTTGTCCAAAGTGTTATCTGCCCTGCTGAAACAAATGCGCAATTACATCGTTTTCCCTCAGGTAGAGGATTTGCCCACAGTGAAAGGTGACTTCTATGCCCTGGGACATATCCCCAACCTCATTGGTGCCATTGATGGTACACATGTGGCATTTGTACCCCCCTGCAGGAATGAACAGGTGTACAGAAACCAGAAAAGCTACCATTCTATGAATGTGCAGATGGTGTGTTTGGCAGACCAGTACATCTCCCATGTGAATGCCAAGTATCCTGGCTCAGTGCATGACGCTTACATTTTGAGGAATAGCAGCATCCCTTATGTGATGGGGCAACTCCTGAGGCACCGTGTGTGGCTAATAGGTGAGACCAAGGTCCCAACACAGTTGACATAGGTGTCTGGGTATGGGGTTGTCCCTAAGGGTTAGTGTATGTCTAACAGTTGTCCCTCGACATTTGCAGGTGACTCTGGTTACCCCAACCTGTCATGGCTACTGACCCCAGTGAGGAATCCCAGGACAATGAGGCACCTGGGCGAACTAGGAGGATTATAGAATGCACCTTCGGCCTCCTGAAGGCCAGATTCCGGTGCCTCCATCTGACAGGTGGCTCCCTATACTACCCACCAAAGAAGGTGTGCCAGATAATCGTGGCCTGCTGTATGCTGCACAATGTGGCTTTGCGACGCCAGGTGCCTTTTCTGCAGGAGGATGGGCCAGATGGTGGTCTTGTGGCAGCTGTGGAGCCTGTGGACAGTGAAGAAGAGGAGGCAGAAGAAGATGTCGACAACCGAAACAACATCATTATGCACTACTTCCAGTGAGACACAGGTAAGAAGATGTAACTGCTTCCCACATCTCATACTATTGTTGGAGCTAGCATAAGTCTGTCATTTTCACTCAGTGTATGGACACTGACTTGTGACTTTGCCTTTCCATTTCACAGATCTGGTTCCCACTTTGTGCCCTCTGCTATGTTTAATGCTGGCCTACAGCTGTGTTACATTGGTATGTGAACAAGTACATTGACATTGCTATATTCCAGAGATTTTGCAATTACACATTTGTGAAAGCACAGACTGACTCCAGATTGTTTTGTGATTCAAGTGTGTTTATGTCTGTGCAAATAAGTGGAGGGGGTTGTAAAATGGGCTTTGGTGATGGTTGAGTAATGTCCATGGCAGAGTCCATTCTATTTGTTTCACAGGTGCATTGTCCAATGGGGCATAGGACGTGGAGCAATGGCAGTTTAAGGTGGACAGGGTGTCAAAGTGGGACAGAAGAGTGACATTCAGGGGGGTCTTATTTCCTGGCGGGGTCTTGGCAATGTTCTCTTGTTCTTGGATCTCAGGGACCGTTTGCGGGGTGGTTCTCCATCTGCAGGGGGTGGGGTGCTGGTGGCATGTTGTTCCTGTGGCGGTGCCTCCTGTCCACTAGCACCGGCGGAGGTGGAGAGCTGTTCATCGTCCAGGCTAGTGTCAGGTGCCCGTTGGTGTGCCACCTTGTCCCTCCTGGTGTTGAGAAGGTCTGCCAGCACCCCTGCAATGGTGACCAGGGTGGTGTTGATGGACTTCAAGTCCTCCCTGATCCCCAGGTAGTATTCCTCCTGCAGACGCTGGGTCTCCTGAAACTTGGCCAGTACCGTGCCCATGGTCTCCTGGGAATGGTGGTAAGCTCCCATGATGTTGGAGAGTGCCTCGTGGAGTGTCGGTTCCCTGGGCCTGTCCTCCCCCTGTCGCACAGCAGCCCTCCCAGCTTCCCTGTTATCCTGTGCCTCTGTCCCCTGAACTGTGTGCCCACTGCCACTGCCCCTAGGTCCCTGATCGTCCTGTGTTAGTGGGGTTGCCTGGGTTCCCTGTAGTGGTGGACACAATGCTGATTGACGAGTGCTGGGGACAGAGGGATGGGCCGGCTGGGTGGGTGTTGTGGTGGTGTTTCCTGAGGGGGAAGGTTCAGTGGTGGTTTGTGACTGTGTCAGGGGAACCGACTGTCCCCAGGTCTCTGATGGGCCGTGCTGGTCATCTTGATCCAGGCGTGCAGAGCTGCTGTCGTCACTGTGGGCCTCTTCTGTGGGGGGAGTGGATATGTCTGGCACCTCCTGTCCGGTGACGTTGGGTAGGGGTCCTGTTGGGGTGTAAATGCATAGTTATTGTATCTGTGTGGGCCATCTTGTGCAATGGGTGAGTTACCCTCTACTCCTGTGCTTGCAATTTTGGCTTGGCCCTTGTGTGATTGGTGATTTTGGGGCATGAGTGAGTCTCTCTACTGGACATGCTTTGGTGATAGGTGGTCAGGCATTGGTGTTACATGCAGGGCTTGGTTTTGGGATGTGTGGGTTGTGTTAGTGGGGTATCTGTGGGTTGTTGGGGTGATGGGTGTGAGGGTGAGGGTAGGAGTATGTGATGGCATGCAGGTGGGGGGGCGGGGGGATACAGTAGTAAAGATTTGCCTTACCAGAGTCCAGTCCTCCTGCTACTCCTGCAAGGCCCTCAGGATACATGATCGCCAAGACTTGCTCCTCCCATGTTGTTAGTTGTGGGGGAGGAGGTGGGGGTCCACTGCCAGTCCTCTGTACAGCAATCTGGTGTCTGGATACCACGGAACGTGCCTTCCCCCGTAGGTCGTTCCACCTCTTCCTGATGTCATCCCGTGTTCTTGGATGCTGTCCCACTGCATTGACCCTGTCGACAATTCTGCGCCATAGCTCCATCTTCCTTGCAATGGATGTCTGTTGCACCTGTGATCCGAATAGCTGTGGCTCTACCCAGACGATTTCCTCCACCATGACCCTGAGCTCCTCCTTAGAGAACCTGGGGTGTCTTTGAGGTGCCATGATGTGGTGTGGGTGATGTGTGAGGTGCTGTCTGTTGTGATGTGTGAAGAGATGTGTTGGTGTGTGTTGTTTGAGGTGCGTGGATGTTGTATGAGTGATGGTGTTGTGTGTCTGTGGATGCTGGCGTTGTGTTAGGTAGTCTCTCTCTCTGGCCTTCTTTCAAATTTTTGGTTGTAAGGGTTTGTGGGTGATGTGGGTGTGTGCTTTATATTGGATTAGGTGTGTGGGTGTGGTGTGTGTATTTTGAATTGTCCAATGTGTTTGTGTTTTGTGAGTGCGTATTTTGGGCGCAGCTGTGTGGACCGCCAATGGTTTACTGCGGTTGAAAGACCGCCGCGTTGATTCGTGGGTCGCAATAATGTGGGCGTATTACTGTTGGCGTGACGGTGTAGGTTTTGGTATTGCCAGATTATCACTGACCTTTGGTGTGGCGGACTTGTGTGGGTGTCGGTATTGTAGCGGATTCCGAGCTGTGGGTCGTAATACCTGTAGCGGAATTCCGCTGCCGCAACGATATGTTGGCGGTCTTCTGCACGGCGGAAAGCGGGATTTACCGCCGGGGTTGTAATGAGGGCCTAAATAAGGACCGACGCGCTCACAGCTGTGTTTAGCAATAACTTACGAAATTTGCGAATTAAAAGCACCTGCTGAAAAGTTTGTTGTAGGTCTAGCCTACAGGAACCAATTACAATGTCAAGTTAAATCTTGTAACTAATGTTCCTACTAGAGACAAATATAGCATTTTGTCCGGTGGCAGTTTTGACTCACCATAAAGTAGCGCAGAGGGTTAATATGCCTGCCTTAAAGAACATACCTATATTTTATGTGGATAGCTGAGCGGATTCGTAAAGCCAGCCTTTACTATTGCTTTAGAACAAATGGATTGTATGTGAGAGAGGAGCTATGGAGAGATGAAGGGCACTTTTGGCAGGTGGTAGTGAGGGAATCCAAGGAGGAGGTCATGGAGTGGAGAGGGTGGGCCAAAAAAGATTGTCGCACCGAGCGCTAACAGCACTAAAACCGGCCCTGGACGTGATCCTGTCAATAAAAGAACCCGAGCGCCCATGTTCACGGTCAGTTTTAGTACCCTTACTCACTGTCTGTGTTTCCTTGCCAGCTTGTGGGCATAGGGCCCAGAATTTACACCCCGTATAATATAGTTATTATGATACCACATATTTGTGGAAACAGCTAACCATACCCTTGTATCCATTACACCCATGACTGGACAGAAAAACTACAATCCGCATGAGGTTCAGGTGATGCGAGCAACGTGGGGGCCATCTTGAACACATGCACTCCCAGACACTCGATCTGTGGCAATGTTTTTAAAACCGAGTTGGTACTTCAGAGGTTTATCAATTATGGCTCTGTATGCAGAGAGAAATTACTGGCAACTTGGAGAGCTAATGCAGCAAAGAACATTTGCTTCCGAGGACTATAAGAAGGTAAAGCCTTACACTAATGTGTTCCCCGATTGTGGTTAGAACACGGGGCACACCCTCTAAACATATTTATTTTGTGCAGTACAGTAATATTTGTGAGTATGGGTTTTATAAAAGTTCTGCGTACGTGACCCGCATCGAGGTTTTGGAGGATGGTGATACAGGGATTCATGACCTACTGCCACCAATGACTGAGGCCCTCATTCCGAGTGTGGTGGTAACCTGACTGCCATGCCGGCAGCGGTGTTTTGATGAGCGCCAAGGTGGTGGTGCAGACCGTCATATAACAAGTAAGGCAGCTAACCCAACGCAACACAGACAACTCACTGCCAGCACCGCTACCACCGATGAGCAGCATCCGGTGGCGGAAGCCAACTTCAGGCTGACTGAAGCCAATGTCCCACCCACCATATTCCGAGTCACCACACCTCCAGGACATCCGCGGCGGACTGGCCGCGATGAAAAACCTGGCAGAAACAGAAAGTACAAAAGGAGACACCCACCTCTAAGCACAGAAACGCGTCCGCCATGTCAAACGAACTGCTAGTCTTCCCAGCTTTGTATCTCGACATGCACCTTCAGGGCCACCGACAACGATGAAGACGACAACCGTAAGTACGCTTAGCACAGAGTGGATGAAATGGCAGTGTGACACTCCCACACATAACACTCATTACTCACACAGAAAGGGAAGGCCACACACAGGCACACACAAAATACATCAATGCCAAGTACCCAATACCCACACAAAGCAAAGCAGATACGTGACTAACATACAGCACAATGCACACCAACACCACCAACACACCCATAACCACACAACGACAACTAGACCACAAACACCTAAACGCAGGCATAGACAGGCATGTTTTGCAATACCACACATACACACACCACAAACTGTATATAGCAATGATACACAATCAATAGCAGTAAAAACACATCTAAACAATGACACAGGTGACACATCACGTACAACTAACAATCAAGGAAATCGACACGTCGCACCATACACACGTACGCACACTACACCCCATACAAGCCCACAAGGAAGCAGTCAGACACATTACAACATGCCTACTGCACAACCCATCTATCCAGCGCATGCAACAGCACAGACGCTACCCATACACAGACCTCACACACCGTTGCACACAGATGTCACACCACCAAGTAGAAGGAAACAAGGACAAGCATCTCATCTTGCCAACCACAGCAACGTAGGCAGGTGTAATTGGAACCATTAAAAATATCTCAAATATATACAAAATCTGCCAAATGGCAAGTCCAATCTGCATATTTGCATATAATGTCCATATTTCAGGGCCCCAACTTGACGTCTGACAGCAAATAGGCCTCCACAACATAGTGGCATCCTTGGGACAGGCAGGCATCTCTTGGATGTGGGGTGGCTTGGATTTGGAAGGGCATGTTTCGGTTTGGGCTTGGGAGGGGTGGATTGTTTGCTGGATGGAAGAGCAGGGGAAACACCAGAGGGGGCACCCGAGGAATGGGAGGTGGAAGGGCCTGAGAGGGGCAGGGGGACATGGCGTTTACGGGGAACACGGGGTGGGAGAGGAGTAGGGAAGAGGTCAAAGGCAGCAAGGAAAACTTTTTAGGTACACGGAGGTGGTCACATGATTGAAGGTTGGCAGTGGAGGTAGAGGGAGTTCTCGTCTGATGTGTTGGTGTGCTGTACGTGGATGCTGGTGTGTGCAATGTGTGCATGTGTGTGGTGGGTGAATGTTGGGTTGGTGAGTGGGTGTGTGTGCATTCATTGGCCGGAGGGAGTAGAGATGCAGGGAGACAAGGGGAGATGTGTGAGTGAATGTTGTAGTGGTGTGTGCAAGTGAGGTGGATGTGCTGCAGGTGGCAGAGACGGTAGTCATGGTGAGTGCGGATGTGATGTGTGGGGTATGTGTCTGTGAGTCTGCTGCTGTGGTAATTGAGGGTATGACAGGAATGGTAGCAGGACCAGTGTGTGATGATGCAGTGCTGGCAGGTGTGAGTAGAGATGTGACTGTAAGGGATGAGGTGGAGGGGAAAGAGTCTGATATTGTGTATGCAGATGTGTGTTGTGTGTGTGCATGCCTGTGGGGACGTTTGTGATGCCTTTGGCTTTCTTTGCGCACCATGTGTGTTAAAGTGGGTGTATGCTGGTCTGTGGGTGTGCTTCGGGTGTAGGGAGAGAGGTTGTGGATTGGGAACAGGTAGCTGGAGGGGGGATGGAAGATGAAGGGACACTGGCTGCCGTCAACAAGGAGGGCAGAGCCTGAAACGATCTCTGTAGGCCAGACCAGGCGCTGTGAATGCCTTCCAGGAACGCATTGGACTGCTCCATCTAGGATGCCAGTCCCTGGTTGGCATTCACGACTGTTGTCTGCCCCCCTAAAATTGACCTTAGGAGGTCAATAGCCTCCTTATGGAGGGCAGCTGGGCTGACTGGGGCTGGGGCATGGGTGCCTGCGGTGAAGAATTCGCCCACCTTCCTGTGTGAGCTGGCATGAGCAAATGAGTGTGGTGCTATAGGGAGGGTGATGCTGGTAAGGGGAGTAACGGACAAGGATGGTGCTGGGATGGTCCCAGATGAGTCCGCTACCGCAAGGGAGCCGCCATCAGTGGAGGAATCTGTATCAGATGTGGTTGTGGCTCCAGTCTCCCCCATGGTGCCCCCTCGCCCTCCGTCCCATTGGTCCGCTTGGCTTTGCTGGTGCCAGCCTCCTGGGTCCTGTGGGCTCCTGCATCCCCACTCACTGGTGCCCCTCCTCCTTCGCCAGATGACGCTAATGCACACATAGACAGAGATGGAGAGAGAAGGAGGGTGGGAGAAACAGAAAGGGAGGAAATAGTGATAACAGACATCCACTTCACATACAATCAATCCATAATTCAGCCCCTGCCGGGTAAACAAGAGACCATTTTGCAATCAATTACAATTGAGTCATGCAAGCGATACCCAAACTCATCAGCGATCACCTCAACCCTTCAGCCTAAACACCTGAATGAAGACCACTACATGTCTATCAACTGGCTAAATGATTTATCCAACAATATAGCCCAGGAACATACCCAACCACATGTCATCCATTACGGGATGAGACAAATCTGAGCTCAGAGGGACTGAGCACACAAACTAACTGACAGGAATGTGTGGAGTACATGTGGTACAGAGGTCCATTGATGTAGCAAGTAAAGCAATTGCAATGTTCACGTAACATGCCTGTCATTACCCACATACAGTGCCAAAATGTTCACCTTGTACTACTACAGTACACGCAGAGATGGAGGATGTAGCCAGTGATATGATAGCATACTTGAGTGACCCATACGTACAGGTGTACGTGTGTCACAGTACCACCACTTCCTTTCCTGCATAACTCAACATATCTAACGTGTCACACGCCAACATGAATGGTGTGACAACCTGGTCTGTACATTCCCTAAATTTCATCCGACCACGTAAATGCAAAGTCCAATCAGGGTCACAGTACACAACCATGCAGAAGTCACCTAACAGTCAACACTTCCCCCCTTGTGGCTGCTGTGCTGCCTTCAAGTGCCCATCCAACTCTGGGTAGGCCACCGCCAGTATGCAGGCCATTAGGGGGGATCAGGGTCCGACGGGCACCCCTCCCACATTGGGAGGCTGACCCCAGCTGGGCCTCTGTGGTCTTCCGGGCTCAGCGTCTCAGGTCCTCTCACCGCTTCCTGCAGTGGGTGCTCCGCCGGCTATGCTCCCCTAGGGTCTGCACTTACTTGGCGATGGCTCTCTATTTCCCTTTTTTCTGGTGGGCGCTGACCTGCATGGGAAACGTTCAGAAAATGGGGGATATGATGTAATTAATACCAATACAGCTGTAACCTTTGGCGACAAAGAACAAACACGGACCATGCACACTGCCAATATACCATACATATCATGTGCATGCAAAACCACCTGATCAGTCATGACATGTGAATCTGCACCCACATACATCGTCAAACACCACCTGACATGTGGGACAAAGGACGTTGTACTGACCTGTTGTCCTGGAGCACCGTATAACCGCCCATACAGGGTTAGGACTCCTTCCAACAGTTTCACTAGTTCCTCTGTAGTGAAGGCTAGGGCCCTATCCCCTGCAGTGCGTGCCATCGTTGCTGCAAGATACAGGACACAGCAGCACACGAAATGGAGGTCTGTGCTGCCCAAATGCCAGGAATCAAATGAGATTGCTCATACAAAATGGCGGTTTCGACCGCAGCGGTCATTACCGTCACCACCACTGGTGATCGTCATTGGTACCAGTCTCCCATAGACGTCAATGTTAACCAATGAGGAGTTGCACGGTGGTTCACACCACCTTCCACCATGACGACTTCCGCTTGCGGAATGAGGCCACTTCCAGCTGTCAAAAGTATGCCAGACAGACGGATACCATTTAGTCTACATGACTGCCTTGGGTTCAAACTGTGTCATTACCTGCCTGTCGTCACAAACTAATACATTAGGCCACACATTGTGGATGATGACATATGTGAGTGTCTGGTGAAATCAACACACTTGTGACTACAGATGTCAGAATATTCGATCCGTATAGTGGAATACATTGAAGGTGTATGTTTACATGTCCTGTACACGTCCATTGTCACAGGGATTATGGCCCTCATTACAACCCTGGCGGTCGGTGTTAAAGCGGCGGTAAGACCGCCAACAGGCCGGCGGTAAAAAAAATTGAATCACGACCATGGCGGAAACCGCCAACATAGACAGCCACTTTAACACTCTGACCGCCACGGCGGTACAAACAAACAGCATGGCGGTCATCGCCAACAAACAGGTGGAAGACAATGTACCGCCCACACTATTATGACAGGCCAATCCGCCACATTTTCCAGGGCGGATTCAACGCGAATAAAAACACGGCAGAAACAGGACTTGGAAGGGGAAACACTCACATCTACACAACCCACAAGGAACCAGGACTCCATGGAGCCTGAACTCCAAATACTCCCTGCGATAGTATTCCTGCTCCTCTACCAGGAGCACGAAAGACGGCGGCGACGACCACGGTGAGTACTGCACCTACAACACAGGGGAGGGGGGGAGGGGGAGAGAAAAGAGAGTGACACACATGCAACACACAACACCCCCACCCCCACCCTCACCCACAACAACATACACACAAATACATGCTGCAACATTACATTTACAACCCCCCTGGAAGAACGCAAGGACAAAAGGAAATGAGTTGAACGACTGTAATCAATAAAAATCCATTAGTCAAAACTTTATATACAGTATAAACAATTATGTACACCAACCAATCAAGTCCGGGTAGTGCACCATTCATAGTCCATGGACCACTGGACCCAAAATGCATGGACGAGGCCCACACTCAATACCAGACTCGAAACGGAGAGAACACTGCTGGGGCATCAGATCGAAATGAAACAGGCACCTCAGGAGGAAGGGAAGGGGGGCACCTCAGCCGGATGAGTGCACGACGCCAGCTCCACGAGGGGGCTCCATGCCCATTGATGTATCCTGGGGAGTGCAAAGCCACAGTCTCTCAAGTCTCTCCAGTGGGTGGGTTGCCCACTGCTTTATCCTGGGGAGTGCAAAGCCACAGTCTCTCAAGTCTCTCCAGTGGGTGGGTTGCCCCCTGCTTTATCCTGGGGAGTGCAAAGCCACAGTCTCTCAAGTGGATAACAGTCTCCACTGGTTCTGGAGGGGGCCTGGTGCCCAGAGTGCTTCATCCTGCCAAGGACTGAGGTAGTGGATGTGACTCTCCACTGACGGTGGTGCAGCATGCAAGCTGCAAAGGCCCCTGGAACTGACCACCAGCCTCGTATGAATGACCACTGGGGATGGCAGCCATGTCTGCGGTGGTGCCACTGGCTCAGGATGTTGCAGGGCTGCTGGCGGTGCTGGCGGCGGGGTCAGTAGTGGCGGTGCTTGTGGCAGGCTCTGTGGCATCGGTGCTGGCGGCGGTGCTGGTAGCGGGCTCACTGACTGCGGTGCTGGTGGTGGGCTCACTGACTGCGGTACTGGCGGCGGTGTCAGTAGGGGCGGTGCTGGTGGCGGGTTCACTGACTGCAGTGCTGGTGAAGGGCACAGTGTCTGCGGTGCTGGTGAAGGGCTCAGTGTCTGGGGTGCTGGTGAAGGGCTCAGTGTCTGGGGTGCTGGTGGCGGTGCAGGTGGCGGTGGCAGTCTTGTCCGCCGTGCAGGTTGGCGTCGATGTGGACTTGCCTTTAATTTTCAGGCCCTTCCCCACCTTGGATGGTAGCGCAGCTTTCTTGCCACTTTCAACTTTTGTCTTGTTTGAGCCCTTGGTGGCAGGTGTTTTCTCCTTCTCCCTCCGGGATGTGGGCAACTTTTTCTGTTTTGGAGGTGGCGGATTGTCCTTGCCCTTGCTCCTTGGGACACTGGCAGCCCTTTTGCTTGGCACACTCCAAAATCCAGCTATTGCTGGCATCACTGTGCCCGGTGATGTGGTGGCTGAGGTGCTGGGTTGAGACCTGGAAAGGAGGGCCCTAGGGGAAGGAAGGGGGGGGAGGTGTAGGGAAGAGGTTAACATTTGATAGGAAAAGCTTTTTAGACACACTGGGACGGGTAGATGGAGGGGGTTTGGGAGTGGAGGAAGAGGTAGTGGTTGTAGGAGGTGTTCGTTTGGTGACTTTGGTTGAAGGTGCATGGGCTGTAGGCTGTTGTGAGGTGGATGGCTGTTGAGTGGGTGTGTGACTGTGCTTATGTACTTTGGGAGGAGGGCTCACAGACACACTGGTAGAGGACACAGGGGATGTGTGAATGGTAGTGGGGGTGGTGAGTGCACGTGAGCGGTGTGTGGTGATGGGCGTGCTGGTGATGGAGGTAGTGGCTGAGGATGTAGTGCATGCAGGTGTGAGTGGAGACGTGACAGGGAGGGAGGAGGGAGACGTGGAGGAGGGGGACACAGTGGAGACAGTGGATGTTGGTATGTGTGCATGGGTATGATGCATGTGTGAGTGACTGAGGGATGTGTGGTACTTATGTTTGCCAGAGCCACCCTTGTGTGTTGAGGTGTGTGCATGCTGGTCTGATGGTGTGCTTGGGATAGGCTGAGGTACAGGGGATTGAGTCTGGGTGGAGGAAGTTGGAGGGGGGAGGCTGGACACAGGGACAATGGCTGCCATCAGTACTGAGGCCAGAGCCTGAAATGCTCGCTGTTGGGCTGCCTGGCCACGAATGCCCTCCAGGTATGCATTTGTTTGTTGCAACTGCCTTTCTACACCCTGAATGGCATTCAGAATGGTAGACTGCCCAACAGTGAGGGATCTCAGGAGGTCAATGGCCTCCTCACTGAGGGCAGCAGGGCTGACTGGGGCAGGGCCTGAGGTGCCTGGGGCGAAGGAGATGCCCACCCTCCTGGGTGAGCGGCCACGGGACACACGCTGAGGGGCTGCTGAGAGGGCGGTGCTGGTAGGGGGGTGGCGGCTGTACCTGTAGATGCGGTGGGCACAGAGGGGCCCGCCACCGCAAGGGAGCTCCCATCAGAGGAGGAGTCGGTGTCGCTGGTCTCTGCTCCTGTCCCTGCCGTGGAGCTCCCCTCGCCCTCCGTCCCACTGGTGACTTCAGACTCTGTTGTCTCGCCCTCCAGGGACATGTGGGATGCAGCTCCCTCCTGCTCCGGTGGCACTGCTCCTCCGCCTGATGATGCTAATGCACACAAGAACAGGGAGACCACAAAAAGGGTGGGAAAGAAAGAAGAAAGACATGTTCAGTGCATGCAATACCGCTACCGTTGGCGGACACTACAGACACAGAAGCCCTTTGGACTACGCCATGCACTTAGAGTTCCCTAATTAATCACAGGGACATGGGGTACATGGCCTATGCCCGATTGCTGCACACATGGAAGTCACAGGAGCCTGACTAGGTGTAGATGCCTCTTAACACTGGTGGTGTTGGGGTGCCACTTAGCCTGACTCACAAAGGGTCCTTGCCTACAAAGCTCGGCCTAGCCTAGGGGAACCCACCTCCCCAACCAAACACCTCCTAATGCACGCAGAGTCAGATGGATGTGACAGTACTCACCCCCTTGTGGCTGCTGTGATGCCCTCAAGTGCCTATCCAACTCCAGATACGCCACCGCCAGGATCCAGAACATCAGGGGGGTCATGGTGCGACGGGCACCCCTCCCACATTGGGAGGCCATCCCCAGCTGAGCCTCCGCCGTCTTCTTGCTCCAGCGGCGAATATCCTCCCATCTTTTCCGGCAGTGGGTGCTCCGTCTGTGGTGGACCCCCAGGGTCCGGACATCCTTGGCGATGGCACGCCAAATATCCTTCTTCTGGTAGGCGCTGACCTAGAGGAATAGTACAGGGGAAAATGAAAAACTTTAACCGTCCGGACCGTCACAGTCATTGTCCCACGTTCCCACCCTTGCCCTGACGCACATACACTCACCGTCCGCTCATGCAGGCCTCATCCCCCCCGTATCTTCCATCCACACCACTCCAAACAGGCACTGCCCATACAGCATGCTCACAGTGTACTCACCTGTTTGTCTGGAGGACCGTAGAGTAGCATGTACTCTGGGAGGACCCCATCCACTAGTTTCTCCAACTCCTCCAATGTGAAGGCAGGGGCCCTTTCCCCAGACACATGAGCCATCGTCGCTTCCAGACTGAGGTCACAGCAGCACTTGCAGTGTAGGTCCTCTCCTGTCGAAGGTCAGGTCTCAAGTGAGTGAACAGACAGAAAATGGCGGTCACGTCTGCAGCGGTGCGTACCGTCACCGCCGGCGTACATCGTCATTGGCTCCTGGGACCGATAGGGCCCAATGTTAACCAATGCAGGATTGCACCGCGGTCTTCGATCGCCTACCGCGACGGTGTACAACGCCAGCACAGTTACCTCATATCCTCTTGTCCCACATTACAGGTCAGGCAGCCGCCATTTCAGGGGGCCACATGGCATTATTTTTAAATGTGTCACACATATCTAGGCCTTGCATACACACAGAGACAGGCACATAGCGGATTGAAAAATGTGTGCAATAAATTCTTTTTTGACTACCTCAGTGTTGGCTGACTCTGTGCTCGCTATTCTCGTCCATAGGGCACGTCCGCTGGGGCAGGTGAGGATATGGCGGAATCCTCCGGTGTACAGACCGCTGGTGGACCTGTCGACAATGGAAGAGAGACATGTAATAGTCACCTACAGACTTGATCGTGCCACAATCCAGGAACTGTGTGCCCAGTTGGAGCCAGACCTGATGTCAGCTATCCGCCATCCCACAGGAATCCCCCCTCTAGTGCAGGTCCTGTCAGTACTCCATTTCCTGGCAAGTGGGTTTTTTCAAACTACAGTGGCCATAGCATCAGGGATGTCCCAGCCTTTGTTCTCAAACGTGTTGTCCAGAGTGTTGTCTGCCCTGCTTAAACACATGCGCAGCTACATCGTTTTCCCTCAGGTGGAGGATTTGCCTACAGTGAAAGTTGACTTCTATGCCCTAGGACATATCCCCAACATCATAGGTGCCATTGATGGGACACATGTGGCCTTGGTACCCCCCGCAGGAGTGGACAGGTGTACAGAAACCGGAAGAGCTATCATTCAATGAATGTGCAGATGGTGTGTTTGGCCGACCAGTACATCTACCATGTGAACGTCAAGTTTCCTGGCTCAGTGCATGACGCTACATTCTGAGGAATAGCAGCATCCCTTATGTGATGGGGCAACTCCAGAGGCACCGTGTGTGGCTAATAGGTGAGGACAAGGACCCTATACCCTGTGAATGTTTGTCTGGGTCTGGGGTTGTCCCTAAGGGTTAGTGTGTGTCTAACAGTTGTCCCTCGACATTTGCAGGTGACTCTGGGTACCCCAACCTGTCATGGCTACTGACCCCAGTGAGAAATCCCAGGACAAGGGCAGAGGAATGCTACAATGAGGCACATGGGCGATTTAGGAGGATTATAGAAAGAACCGTCGGCCTCCTGAAGGCCAGGTTCCGGTGCCTCCATATGACAGGTGGTTCTCTCTACTACTCACCAAAGAAGGTGTGCCAGATCCTGCTGTATGCTGCACAATTTGGCTTTGCGGTGACAGGTGCCTTTTCAGCAGGAGGATGGTCCAGAAGGAGGTCTTCTGGCAGCTGTGGAGCCTGTGGACAGTGAAGAAGAGGAGGCAGAATAAGAGGATATTGACAACAGAAACAACGTGATCCAGCAATACTTCCAGTGAGACACAGGTAAGAAGACATCACTGCCTCCTACATCTCATACAATTGTTAGACCTATCATATGTCTGCCACTTTCACCCAGTGTATGGACCCTGACCTGTCACTTTGCCTTTCCATTTCACAGATGTGGGTCCCACTGTGTGACCTCTGCTATGTTACCTCATGGACTAGAGCTGTGTGACATAGGTATGTTGACAATACAATGGACATAGCTATTTTCCTCAGTTATTGCAAATACACATTTGTGAAAGCACAGACTGAATCCAGATTGTTTTGTGATTCAAGGGTGTTTATTTAAGTCCAAAATAGTGGAGGGGGTTGTAAAATGGTCGGGGTGATGGTGGAGGAATGTCCATGGCAGAGTCCAGTTATTTGTCTCACAGGTGCATTGTCCGAAGGGGCATAGGAAGTGGAGCTAGGGCAGTTTAAGGATGGACTGGGTGACGAAGTGGGACAGAAGGATGACATTCAGGGTGGTCTCATTTCTTGGCGGGGGTCTTGGCATTGTTCTCTGTCTTTGTCCTGGATCTCAGGGACTGTTTGCGGGGTGGTTCTCCATCTGCAGGGGGTGGGGTGCTGGTGTTGTGGTCCTGTGGTGGTGCCTCCTGTCCACTAGCGCCGGCGGAGGTGGTGGGCAGTTCATCGTCCAGGCTGGTGTCAGGGGCCCCTTGTTGTGCCACAGTGTCCCTCCTGGTGTTCACAAGGTCCTTCAGCACCCCTACAATGGTGACCAGGGTGGTGTTAACGGACTGGAGTTCCTCCCTGATCCCCAAATACTGCTCCTCCTGCAGCCACTGGGTCTCCTGAAACTTGGCCAGTACTGTTTCCATCGTCTCCTGGGAATGATGGTACGCTCCCATGATGTTGGAGAGGGCCTTGTGGAGAGTGGATTCCCTTGGCCTGTCCTCCCCCTGTCGCACAGCAGCCCTCCCAGTTCCCCTGTGTTCCTGGGCCTCCGTCCCCTGAACGGTGTGCCCCCAGGTCCCTGTTGTTGTTGGGGTGGTGGGTTAGCCTGGGTTCCCTGTAGTGGTGGACACACTGCTGATTGACGTGTCATGGGGACAGAGGTATGGGCCCGCTGGGTGGGTGCTGTGCTGGTGCTTCCAGAGGGGGTAAGCTCTGTAGTGGCCTGTGCCAGTGTGAGGGGAACCAACTGTCCCGAGGTCCCCGATGGTCCGGGCTGGTCATGTAGATCCAGTTGGACAGAGCTGCTGTCATCACTGTGGGCCTCTTCTGTGGGTGGAGTGGACATGTTTGGAACCTCCTGTCCAGTGACGTTGAGGAGGGGTCCTGCAGGGGTGTAAAAGCATGATTATTGCATTTGTGTGTGCCATCATGTGCAATGGGTGGGTGATCCTGTACCCCAGTGCTTACATTCTTGTGTAGGACCTTGTGTGATAATTGTTTTGGGGTCTGTGTGGGCATCTTTAGTGGACATGCTTTGGTGATGGGTGTCCATGCTTTGTTGTTGCATGCAGGGCTTGGTGTTGGGATGGGTGGTTTGTGATAGTGGGACATATGTGAGGTGTTGGAGTGATGGGGGTGAGGGTGAGGGTGGGGGTATGTGATAGCATGCAGGTAGGGTTGGGGATATGGTAGTAAAGAGTTGACATACCAGAGTCCATTCCTCCTGCTACTCCTGCGAGGCCCTCAGGATTCAGTATAGCCAAGACCTGTTCCTCCCATGTTGTTAGTTGTGGGGGAGGAGGTGGGGGTCTGCCGCCAGTCCTCTGAACTGCAATCTGGTGTCTTGAGACCACGGAACGCACCTTCCCCCGTAGGTCGTTCTACCTCTTCCTGATGTCATCCTGTGTTCTTGGATGCTGTCCCACTGCATTGACCCTGCCCACGATTCTGCGCCACAGCTCCATCTTCCTAGCTGTGGAGGTGTGCTGCACCTGTGATCCGAATAGCTGTGGCTCTACCCAGATGATTTCCTCCACCATGACCCTGAGCTCCTCCTCAGAAAACCTGGAGTGTCTTTGCGGTGCCATGGGGTGGTGTGGGTGATGTGTGAAGGGATGTGTTTGTGTGTGTTGTGTGACTGATGGTGTTGTGTGCCTGTGGATGCTGGTTTGTTGATGGTGGTGTCTCTCTCTGGCCTTCTTTAGCAATTCTGGTCGTAAGGGTTTGTGTGTGGGTGTTTTATATTGTATTGGGTGTGTGGGAGTGGTGTGTGTATGTGTATCATGTGTGTGTATTTTGAATTGTCCAATGTGGTTGTGTTTTGTAAATGTGTGTCTATTTTGAATGCAGCGGTGTGTACCGCCAATGGAATACCGCAGTTGAAAGACCGCAGCGTGGATTCATGGGTCGTGATAGTGTGGGTGTATTCCTGTTGGCGTGACAGTGGAGGTTTTGTTATTGCCAGTTTATCACTGACCTTTGGTGTGGCGGACTTGTGTGGGTGTCTAGATTTTGGCGGATTCCGAGCTGTGGGTCGTAATAGCTGTAGCGGAATTCCGCGGCCGCAGCGGTGTGTTGGCGGTCTTCTGCATGGTGGTAAGCGTGATTTACCGCCAATGTTGTAATGAGGGCCTATGTGCCATTGTCTGGTTAGGAATGGAGTGTGGAGTAATGTGTCTTCCCACAACATGACAGCCAACATGCATGAGCAAAACTTTGTGACTGTCTTATGTCATACTTGGTGCACTACATTGTGAGAGGTTCCCAGATTATTGTTTGTGTCCCCACACAGATATCGACACAGTGGAGTGGTGAGGAATATACCCGTTTACCAGCCACTCATAGATCTTGATACCATGGAACTGCTCCACATCATCCTGACCTATCGACTGAACCGATTGTGCAACAGGAAGCTGGTCACCCAGTTGAAGGCAGATCTCCTGCCAGGTTTGAGAAATCCTCACGCCATTCCTCCAACAGTCCAGGTGTTGTCAGTCCTGCATTTTCTGGTGAGTGGCTCTTTTCATGTTACAGTGGGACTGGCTACAGGGATTTACTTCAGTAAGGTGTTGCAGGATGTGCTTGATGCCCTACTCAAGCATGTGCACAGGTACATTAAGTTCCCACAACGTCCTGAATTCCCCACTGTAAAAGCAGCCTTGCACAAAATATCAAATGTCCCACATGTAATTGGGGCCATTGATGGGACTCACATCACCTTGGTACCTCCGAGGACCAATGAACAGGTCTACAGAAACCAGAAGAGTACATATTCGCTCAATGTACAAGTGGTGTGTCTTGCAGGCCAGTACATAACACATGTAAACGCAAAATTCCCAGGATCACTACATGATTCCTACGTCCTGAGTAAAAGCAGTGTCCCTGCAATGATGTCTCAGCTACAGGGAGAAAGGGCCTGGCTCATAGGTAAGTGTACTACTCTCCATGTCAGACATTTGTACCCCTCCAAACACAGTCAGCATTCTGCCTAGCCTTGTTACCAATGGTAATGTTCTCTTTTCCACACAGGTGACTCCGGATACCCCAACCTGCCCTGGCTCCTGACAACTGTGAGACATCCAACTAAAGTAGGGGAGAACAGGTACAATGAGGCACATGGCTAGACGAGGTGATCGATTGAGCGGACTTTCGGTCTCTTGAAAGCTAGATTTCGTTGCCTCCATGTGTCCAGTGGTGCCCTACAGCACCGACCAGAGAAAGTCTGCAAGATCATTGTTGCATGCTGCATGCTCCATAATCTTGCCCTTAGAAGGCACATCCCACTGTTGGAGGAGGGGGACATTGATTCTGGAGCAGTGTTTGGGGCTGGTGACTCTGATGCTGAGGGGGAGGCAGACGAGGATGAGGCACATGACAACAGGACTGGATTCGTCACTACTTTCAATGATGTACAGGTATTTGTGATTTGTATGTAATCTGCACATGGAAAATGTATTGTTGAAGCCAGTCTGTAGCCAGTATTTGCATGCATCAAGGTGTGTGTGGGGACTACAGCATTCTATCTTGGTTTCCGACCCTGAAAGGTAGCTGACTCACCATGAGGGGTAGTGGAAATGCACTGCTGCTAAGGACATGTGTGGAATGCTGGAGCCATTGCGATACAGCCTCATAGTTCTACCAAAGGTTCAAAGTCCTCAGTCTGCCTGTTTGGGTAAATGCAAGGGGTACATATCAGTCTTGTCCTGCTGCATATGGATGCCATGCTGCATTGTCAGCTGCTGTGTGGCAAGTACCTGTTCCTGACTACTCAGGGGGTGAACATTAGAGGATGTTACTTATGTTACATCTTTCCTGTCCTACACATGCGTGAGTGCCTATGCAGGTCCTTACATATGTGGTATCATAGCTGCTGGACTAGTCACCCTGTGTATGTGTTCAAATGCTGTGGATGTATGACTGTGGTTCACATACCTTACAACATTGTGCCTGATTCCATTTCATTTACCCACTTCAGGTCACATCTCTGTCTGCAAGCTGATTACTGTATTGTCTGTTGCCATCGTTGACACTGGATATCATTACAAGTTGGATGTACTTGCACACCTGCTGGAGTGTCCCACTACATCTATCACTTCAGCATTATTATGGTGCCGACGTGTGTTGATATGCTGCTTGAAAACAGGATTGCCACTACGTACAATGAAGAGACGAGCACCATGACTTGTGTTAATTTGTATTTATTAAGAGTGGGATAATAGTCTGGGTGCTGATCAGAGTGGGTGGACAGCTGTTTGTCTCACAGGTCCTGTATCCGTTTGCCCGGTATGATGTGAACTTGGTTTTAGACAGCCAACAGGGTGTAACAGTGGCACACAAGGGTGACAGTTCAGAAGAGGGATCACTTCCTGGTGGGGGGATTGGTCTTGGCCTCAGGTCCTGCAGGATGTCTGGATGGACGATCTCTTTTACGGGGGGCCCTCAGCTGCAGGGATAAGGATGGTGGTGGCCTGTGGGTCCTTCTGCTGGGCCTACATTCTAGTAGCAGGTGCTGATGTTGATGGCAATGGTGTTGGCTGACTACTGGATGGGGCCTGCTGTTGGGTGGAGGATGCCGTAGGATATTGTTCATTTCCTTGAACTCCCCTAATATGGAGACCATGGTGGCATTGAGTGTCTGCCATTGCTGCATGGCCTCCTGTTGATATTACCCCTGCAGCCTTTGGGTGTCCTGCAAGTATCTGGCTCATCTTGTCCTGGGTTTGTTGGTAGGCTCCCAGGACTCTGGAGACAGCCTCCTGGCCAGTCGTGCCCTATACCTGCCTTGTCCCTTGGCCCACGATTGCCCTCCCACTGGCTATTTCCCCCTGTGCCCCTGGTGCAATGTGCACCCTCCCACTGACAACAGGACCGTCATTGTCTTCGGTTTTCACCGTGAGTCCTGCCCCTTTGGGGCACACAGATGTTTGATGTGACCTCGGGTAGTGGTATGTGTGTGTGGTTTGTGGTGTTTGTGTGCAGTGGTGTGTTGTGTGATGCGTGTTCAGTGTGATGGTGCCTGTGATATCTAGGTGCAGTGCCTCCTTTCAGTGTGCTCTTGCCTCGCTCTGTCTAAGTTTCTGGTCAGTTGTATGTGCAACTGATCAAGACTATTTCTATTTCTATAACAATCGTTTTCTCCCAGGTCATTACCACACGACTGTGGAGGTAGGCAATCTCTTGTGTGATAGTTAACATAGGAGCAGGGATCCTTTGAGCCCTGAAGAATGCCCTTGACCATCATAGGCACTAGAATAGGCAGAAACATGTTGCTGAACTTGGGATGATTGGATCATTATACTCTATATCATCACCATATCTTTTTGTGGTTGTGTGTACTTGCTTGGGAAGATATACGGTGATTGTACCTCCTTCTCTCTTATTGTGATATAGGACCTTAAAGCATATCTCTATTGTGTTGAATTCTGTGGGATGCTCTTTTTAATGTGTAATGCTGGATGTTTGAGTGTGTTGTTTAAGGTTGGCATGTGCTTGGATATCTTGCTGCCATATACGTATCTATATAGTGGAAGTTGTGGAAGCCCAGCAAGAAGGGCAACAGTGCTGCAAGTGCTTGCACCAAATAGAGCAATCCCAGAAAACCCATAAAACAGGTGGTTCCATGAGTAGAACCTATGCACCATTACAGCCTTTTAAAGGCACAGATTTTACTTATATTCCCTTGGGCTGTGAATGGCCAATACCAAATGCACCCCAATCTTACTGTCATGTTCTTGAAGACTCCAAAATGCAGATAATCCGCAGTCAGGAGAGTGTTAGTCAGAACATGGCTAAACACCATAAATATACAAAGTGGTTGACTGTCTTCTACAGTACATAAGCATCGGATCAGACCCACTTCACATCCTCTTCCTGTCCTCACCCTTCCATACCTGTCCAAATATGCATTTTAGATCACAGGGGCTCTTGCTGTTGTCGCTGTGTACAAGGTATTTTCCTCCTGCTTGCTTTCCACTTTCCTTCCAGACATTGTCAATTAACATTTTTAGAAAGGAATGACATTTCAGGTGGGTAGGTAAACGCCGAAGGGGGGCTGTGATGTTGTGGCAAAGGAGATTCATCTAGCTTCCATTGGTTAGACCTTAGACCCTACAGGGCATGGATTTGGTTGAAGCCTCATTTTTCACTCATATGCCGTATGTTATCCTGCTTCTACTCCAGATGTAAGCAAATACCATTTGCTCTTGCTATTCAGCACCATTAGAGGCCAGTTTTCAATCAGCTGTAATGCTTTAAAAAAGAACACATATTTAGTGAACGTGTAGGGCCTTAAATAGAAGTGGGCAGCAAAAGGAAACCTGCCAAAAATCTTCAGTTTTCTAGGCCATCCACCTCTAGGTTTCCCCATCACGTTTATAGACGGGGAGAACACTAAGGCCCAGATTTAAGAAATGTGGTGCTTCATTACATGAAGTGAAGGGCCACTTTTCTTGTGCCCCATTGCATCCCCCCCTAACGCCGCCATGTGTGCGCTGCATTAATGATACAGCGCATCATAGTGCACCTTTGGATCAATAGCACCATCATTTCAGCCACTATTGTGGTACTTTGCAGGATTAGTGCCAAAAATGTTGGCGCTAATCCTGCAAAGTACATAGAGGCCCATTATAAACAATGGTGTGCCTCAAAATGATGAGAAAAATGGTGCAGTGGAATCTCATAGATTCCACAACGTCATTTTTCTGGGCCTCCTAATGGAGGAACACCCCCTTGCATACATTATGCCTGGCGCATGCACAATGTGGCGCAAGGGTTTACAAAATGGCACAATGCGTGCATTGCATCACTTTGTAAATTTGGCGTGGTATTTTTGCCAACTTAACGCCACATTAGCATTAAAAAATGATGCTAATGTAGGGCTAGGTGACGCTAGGCCCTTCTTAAATTTGGGCCTAAGAAATACAGCTGGCTCTGCCGTTGGGAACACCTTGCCAGTTGGCAAGCCACCACAGGACCTTTTGTCTCATTGCATCTTAAGACCTGCCCTCTTTAAATTTTACAATGGGCCTTATAACTCTGTTGTGTTCTGCCAAGCTCATCATGCATGGTGGAGTTTCCTGGGATAGAAAAAAAGCAAAAATGTCTTTCACACTCTGAAAGAAACACATCAGGGACATCACTCATTATTATTTTTTTAAAGAAATCCTGCTTTGTGTTTTTTTTTTTTTACTTCTCCGTATCAGCCTCCCTCCTGCTGAAAATGCAGGCTGGGACGCACAACATTGCAGGCAGGGTGGCGTGGCAGTTTCACCAAAAGTACTCCCGCCATGTCGGCAGCTAAGGAACTTTCAATGAAAAATTCTCACCAAATGTAGGGTAATCTTAAAATATGTCAGGCCAGCAACCATTTGTCATAAGGAGGCAGGTCCTTCACCATCCCAGAATCCGGGCAGCCTGCCCAAAATCGCCTAAATAAAGCCGTTCGATTAAATAAAACAGTTAAAATGATGAACAGTGCAACCTGGAATCATTGGCATAAAAGCTTAAAGCATATACATTATTCCTCCCAAAGCTCTCAGCCTCTACTTCGCTTTAAAATAGATGGACTAAGTATAATCTATGGAGTTTTCAGCACCATCGATGACACTCGGATTCCTCCTTAGTGCTTAGGGTGCAAAAATGTCAATACAACAGTAGGCACAGCGGTGAAGAAAATATGCATCGTGTGTGGTCAGGCATATCTCGCCCCAGCAACATTTTTACTACCCTGAGGCTTCTTACTGACTCAGACTTGTAGATGGAGAGATAGTGTAAAGGGTCTCATTTCAAGTTTGGCAAACAGGATACACTGCCACAAACATGTTCAAAACAAACTACTGCTTTGGAGGTTTGATTTTCAAAAAAACAAAGTTGCTGGGTGCCTGTACTGCACAACATGGCTGCTCAGCAGTCTTGCAATGTCTTTAGAAAAGATGCTGGGTTGGTGGTTCCTCTGAAGGGACACAGATCCTTGCTAGATTGGTGGAGATTGCTATATATGGTGACCAGTATTCCAGCGGGGAGGCGTAGGATATAACCTCTGCCACCCTGAAAGATTACGAGTTACCTGCAAACTTTAAATGAGGCCCAAAGTCTGTAGGAATGTCAGTCTGCCGTACTTTCTTTGAAGCACAATCACACGTTTACTTAGCACCCCTGGGTCTGGACAACGGCATGGTTAAGGTCCACCCAGAAGAAATAGTCTCCCTTGTCTTGGTTTCTCAAGGCCACTGATAGGATATTTCACTGTCACCGGGGGCCCTGTAGGGTACTAGTCCTTGGTATCAAGCCCATAATAATCCAAAAAACAGTGGCAATGCCGAGAAGCCCACACATCCAAAGCTAACCTAAAGTACAAGTTAAAACAAAGAAAATGGGTCCTATAGACACATAGATGTACAAAAGATACAGGTGAAAATCTGGTAACAAAACACCCCGCCACCTGAGGCGAAACAAATCTGGCCAGGCGAACCAGGTCGGAAAATTAATATTTGCAAATACCAGAGCATACTGAATAAGTATTGAAACAAGTCCAACAGTCAATGATTCATGGTTGATTGAAGCGCTGATATATTATCCAAATCAAATTTTCACAGTATCTTCAAAAGAACGACAGTCGGCACTTGTTTCAACCTCTGGATTTTCTCTAGGCTGATAAATCCGATGAAACCGTCGGAAACTTTCAGCCAATTATCAGTAATAGCAGAACAAATTCCAGTAAGATCAGGCAGAGAAAAAGCCTTAGAATGGTTCCATTGCATCTCATCAAGAATAGAAGTATGTATCAATAACAGATGGCAGAGACGCACACTGCTTTGGGGAAGACTTATCATGGACATCTGTTAACGATACATACTCCCGTGTTGCTGAGATGACATCAGTCATTCTCATTCCTTTGTTCAGATGATTTTCTTGTGCTGTTTTTCGGAGTTCCTGGCTATATTGGCAGCAACTATGCTTCCTTAGTGCACTGCAAAATTGTGATAATACCCACTAACGCTGACACATGCTGGCATATCGATGTCTGGGGTCCGTAATTCTTGTAAAGGATCACTTTAGCCTAAATTATCTGCATTTGCCCACAGCCTGTTTGGTTTACTATCTATACAACAGGAATTTGGATGTTCCTGTAGTGTGCAGAGGGCATTGGTGAGCATAGATCACCTCTCTGAGTTGGATCAAGAGCTCCTCCCATCCTAGAAGTGAACTCTGCATTTCGTTGAGGTACATAGCACAGAAGTTGCCAATTACAGTAGAAATGAGATTCACCATCTCTGAAAGGTGGTAGGCACTTTCTTCAGTCCAAAGGGCCTTTCACAGAGTTGGAATAATTCTGCAGGGCAATGATATTAACGACTGTGTCTTGGTGGCCCCTGATATCCAGGTTGAGGAGAAGACTAAGTGGACTATTTAAAATTTGGTGGGCTGTACTCTGTTCCTCAGAGCAACAGAGAAGCATGTATTCCTTTATCCTAATAGACCACAGCCTGCCATATTTACAGATTTCTGCACTGCCTGTCTGAGATCTATGTGCCTTCAAAGGAGCCTCCACCCACAGCTTCTCCAAAGGCAATGTAAGTTTAATGAGTGGCTGTAGGAGGCTGGCCTGGTTTGTAGTGGTACCAAGGGGTACTTACACTCTGCACCATGTCCAGTTATCCCTTATTAGTGTAGAAGAGGTGTCTAGCAGCTTTGGCTGATAGAAAAGGTAGCTTAGCAGAGCAGCTTAGGCTGAACTAGGAGGCGTGTAAAGCTCCTACTATACCACTGGTGTCACATGCACAATATCATAAGAAAACACAATACACAGATATACTAAAAATAAAGGTACTTTATTTTTATGACAATATGCCAAAGTATCTCAGTGAGTACCCTCAGTATGAGGATAGCAAATATACACAAGATATATGTACACAATACCAAAATTATGCAGTAATAGCAATAGAAAACAGTGCAAGCAATGTACAGTCACAATAGATTGCAATGGGAGCACATAGGTATAGGGGCAACACAAACCATATACTCTAGAAGTGGAATGCGAACCACGAATGGACCCCAAACCTATGTGAGCTTGTAGAGGGTCGCTGGGACTGTAAGAAAACAGTGAGGGTTAGAAAAATAGCCCACCCCAAGACCCTGAAAAGTGGATGCAAAGTGCACCTAAGTTCCCCAGAGAGCACAGAAGTCGTGATAGGGGAATTCTGCAAGGAAGACCAACACCAGCAATGCAACAACGATGGATTTCCGGACGAGAGTACCTGTGGAACAAGGGGACCAAGTCCAAGAGTCACGATCAAGTCGGGAGTGGGCAGATGCCAAGGAAATGCCAGCTGTGGGTGCAAAGGAGCTGCCACCGGATGGTAGAAGCTGTGGATTCTGCAAGAACGAAGAGGACTAGGAACTTCCCTTTGGAGGATGGATGTCCCACGTCATGAAGAAGCTTGCAGAGGTGCTTCTGTGCAGAAAGACCGCAAACAAGCCTTGCTAGCTGCAAGGGTCGCGGTTAGGGTTTTTGGATGCTGCTGTGGCCCAGGAGGGACCAGGATGTCGCCAATTGCATGAGGAGACAGAGGGGGCGTCCAGCAAGACAAAGAGCCCACTCAGAAGCAAGCAGCACCCGCAGAAGTGCCAAAACAGGCACTACAAAGAAGAGTGAACCGGAGCTCACCCGAAGTCACAAAACAAGGTCTCACAACACCGGAGGACAACTCAGGAGGTCGTGCACTGCAGGTTAGAGTGTCGGGGACCCAGGCTTGGCTGTGCACAAAGGAAATCCTGGAAGAGGGCACAGGAGCCGGAGCAGCTGCAAATCATGCGGTACCCAGCAATGCAGTCTAGCGTGGGAAGGCAAGGACTTACCTCCACCAAACCTGGACTGAAGAGTCACTGGACTGTGGGAGTCACTTGGACAGAGCTGCTGAGTTCCAGGGACCACGCTCGTCATGCTGAGAGGGGACCCAGAGGACCGGTGATGCAGTCTTTTGGTGCTTGCGGTTGCAGGGGAAAGATTCCGTCGACCCACGGGAGATTTCTTCGGAGCTTCTAGTGCAGAGAAGAGGCAGACTACCCCCACAGCATGCACCACCAGGAAAACAGTTGAGAAGGCGGCCGGATCAGCGTTACAAGGTCGCAGTAGTCGTCTTTGCTACTTTGTTGCAGTTTTGCAGGCGTCCAGAGCAGTCAGCGGTCGATTCCTTGGCAGAAGGTGAAGAGGGAGATGCAGAGGAACTCTGATGAGCTCTTGCATTCGTTATCTAAAAAATTCCCCAAAGCAGAGACCCTAAATAGCCAGAAAAGGAGGTTTGGCTACCTAGGAAGGAGGATAGGCTAGCAACACAGGTAAGAGACTATCAGAAGGAGTCTCTGACGTCACCTGCTGGCACTGGCCACTCAGAGCAGTCCAGTGTGCCAGCAGCACCTCTGTTTCCAAGATGGCAGAGGTCTGGAGCACACTGGAGGAGCTCTGGGCACCTCCCCTGGAAGGTGCAGGTCAGGGGAGTGGTCACTCCCCTTTCCTTTGTCCAGTTTCGCGCCAGAGCAGGGCTGGGGGATCCCTGAACTGGTGTAGACTGGCTTATGCAGAAATGGGCACAATCTGTGCCCATGAAAGCATTACCAGAGGCTGGGGGAGGCTACTCCTCCCCAGCCCTGACACCTTTTTCCAAAGGGAGAGGGTGTAACACCCTCTCTCTGAGGAAGTCCTTTGTTCTGCCTTCCTGGGCCAAGCCTGGCTGGACTCCAGGAGGGCAGAAATCTGTCTGAGGGGTTGGCAGCAGCAGCTGCTGCAGTGAAACCCCGGGAAAGGTAGTTTGGCAGTACCCGGGTCTGTGCTAGAGATTCGGGGGATCATGGAATTTTCTCCCCAATGCCAGAATGGCATTGGGGTGACAATTCCATGATCTTAGACATGTTACATGGCCATGTTCGGAGTTACCATTGTGACGCTATACATATGTTGTGACATATGTATAGTGCACGCGTGTAATGGTGTCCCCGCACTCACAAAGTCTGGGGAATTTGCCCTGAACAATGTGGGGGCACCTTGGCTAGTGCCAGGGTGCCCTCACACCAAGTAACTTAGCACCCAACCTTTACCAGGTAAAGGTTAGACATATAGGTGACTTATAAGTTACTTAAGTGCAGTGGTAAATGGTTGTGAAATAACGTGGACGTTATTTCACTCAGGCTGCAATGGCAGGATTGTGTAAGAATTGTCAGAGCTCCCTATGGGTGGCAAAAGAAATGCTACAGCCCATAGGGATCTCCTGGAACCCCAATACCCTGGGTACCTCAGTACCATATACTAGGGAATCGTAAGGGTGTTCCAGTATGCCAATATAAATTGGTGAAATTGGTCACTAGCCTGTTAGTGACAATTTGGAAAGAAATGAGAGAGCATAACTACTGAGGTTCTGATTAGCAGAGCCTCAGTGAGACAGTTAGTCATAACACAGGTAACACATACAGGGCACACTTATGAGCACTGGGGCCCTGGCTGGCAGGGTCCCAGTGACACATACAACTAAAACAACATATATACAGTGAAATATGGGGGTAACATGCCAGGCAAGATGGTACTTTCCTACACAACCTCCCCCCCCAAACGAAGGACAATAAGACTAGCCATGCCCTGATGAGTCTTCATTGTTTAAGTGGAAATATCTGGAGAGTCCATCTGCATTGGAGTGGGTACTCCCAGGTCTATGTTCCACTGTATAGTCCATTCCCTGTAGGGATATGGACCACCTCAACAATTTAGGGTTTTCACCTTTCATTTGTTTTAGCCAAAGTAGAGGTTTGTGGTCTGTCTGAACAATGAAGTGAGTGCCAAACAGTTATGGCCTCAACTTCTTCAGTGCCCAGACCACAGCAAAGGCCTCCCTCTCTATGGCAGACCAAAGCTTTTCTCTAGGGGTCAGCCTCCTGCTGATAAAAGCAACAGGTTGATCCTGGCCCTCAGAATTAAGTTGTGATAAGACTGCCCCTACCCCTAATTCAGATGCATCAGTTTGGACAATGAATTTTTTGGAGTAACAGGGGCTTTTCAGGACAGGTGCAGAGCACATGGCCTGCTTCAGCTCCTCAAAAGCTTTCTGACAGTTAGCTGTCCACAATACCTTTTTAGGCATTTTCTTCGAAGTGAGGTCATTAAGAGGGGCTGCAATGGAGCCATAGTTCTTTATGAACCTCCTGTAGTACCCAGTGAGGCCTAAGAAGGCTCTCACTTGAGTCTGAGTTGTAGGGGGAACCCAATCTATGATAGTTTGGATTTTCCCCTGAAGTGGTGCAATCTGTTCTCCACCTACCAGGTGTCCCAGATAAACCACTTACCCCTGCCCTATCTGGCACTTTGAAGCCTTGATAGTGAGGCCTGCCTTTTGCAGGGCCTCCAAAACTTTCCATAGGTGGACCAGGTGATCATCCCAGGTGGAGCTAAAGACAGCTATATCATCTAGATATGCTGCACTAAAAGCCCCCAACCCTTGCAGGACTGTATTGACCAACCTCTGAAAAGTGGCAGGTGCATTTTTCAAACCAAAGGGCATTACTGTGAATTGGTAGTACTTAGATACTTGGCAGATGCCAGTGTATCTATTAGCTCATCAGCCCTGGGTATATGATGAGCATCAGTTTAGTTACCTGGTTGAGACCTCTGTAGTCAACACAAAATCCCATTTCCCTTTTCCCATCTTTGGAATGAGGTTTTGGTACAAGTACCACAGGAGAGGCCCATGGACTTTCAGAGTGCTCAACCACTCCCAGTTCAAGCATTTTCTGAACCTCTTGTTTTATGCAGTCCCTGACATGGTCAGGCTGCCTATAGATCTTACTTTTGACAGGCAAGCTGTCTCCAGTATCTATAGTGTGCTCACACCAAGAAGTGGTGCCTGGCATAGTAGAAAAGAGTTCAGAAAACTGACCCAGGAGATTTATGCAGTGGTCTTTCTGCTCAGCAGTAAGACAATCTGCCAAAACTACACCTTCCACAAGAGCATCTTGTTCTGTGGAAGAGAAGAGATCAGGGAGAGGGTCACTCTCTTCTTCCTGTCCTTCATCTGTTGCCATGAGCAGGGTGAGATTAGCCCTGTCATAGTAGGGTTTCAGGCGTTTGACATGGAGCACCCTAAGGGGACTCCTGGCAGTGCCTAAGTCAACCAAATAGGCGACTTCTCCCTTTTTCTGAACAATAATGTGGGGTCCACTCCATTTGTCTTGGAATGCTCTTGGGGCCACAGGCTCCAAGACCCACACTTTCTGCCCTGGTTGGTACTGAATCAGAACAGCCTTCTGGTCATGCCATTGCTTTTGGAGCTCTTGGCTGGCCATAAGGTTTTTACTGGCCTTTTTCATGTACTCAGCCATTCTGGATCTTAGGCCAAGTACATAGTCCACTATGTCTTGCTTAGGAGCTTTTAAAGGTTGTTCCCAACCCTCCTTTACAAGTGTTAGAGGACCTCTTACAGGGTGTCCAAATAGGAGTTCAAAGGGGCTGAAGCCCATTCCTTTCTGGGGTACCTCCCTGTAAGCAAAAAGGAGGCAAGGTAACAGGACATCCCATCTCCTCCGGAGTTTTTCAGGGAGTCCCATTATCATTCCTTTGAGAGTTTTATTAAATCTCTCAACCAGTCCATTTGTTTGTGGATGATAGGGTGTGGTGAACTTGTATGTAACACCACATTCCTTCCACATGGCCTTTAAGTAAGCAGACATGAAATTGCTTCCCCTGTCTGATACCACCTCTTTTTGGAAGCCCACCCTGGAAAAGATTCCCAGGAGGGCCTTTGCCACTGCAGGAGCTGTAGTGGTCCTTAGAGGAATTGCTTCAGGATATCTGGTGGCATGGTCCACTACCACCAAGATAAACCTATTGCCTGAAGCAGTAGGAGGGTCCAGGGGGCCAACTATATCAACCCCTACCCTTTCAAAGGGAACCCCAACCACAGGCAGTGGAATAAGGGGTGCCTTTGGGGTGCCACCTGTTTTGCCACTGGCTTGACAGGTGACACAGGACTTACAAAACTCCTTTGTGTCCTCTGACATTCTTGGCCAATGAAACAAGGGAACAAGCCTGTCCCAAGTTTTCATTTGTCCCAAATGTCCAGCCAAGGGAATGTCGTGGGCTAGAGTTAGGAGGAACTCTCTGTATTGCAAGGGAATGACCAATCTCCTGGCTGCTCCAGGTTTAGGGTCCCTTGCCTCAGTATACAAGAGGTTGTCCTCCTAGTAAACTCTGTGAGAGTCACTGACATCCCCATTTTGCTGTTTGACAGCTTGCTGTATTAGACCCTCTAGTGTGGGACAGGTCTGCTGTGCCACACTCAGCTCCTCCCTGGCAGGCCCCCCTCTACCCAAAAGCTCAGCAGTGTCTGCTTCCAGCACCTCTGGTGTAGGTTCTGCACAGGGTGGAAATTCTTCTTCCTCAGAAGTTGAATCCACTGTAGAGGGAGGGATAGTAGGTAGTGTTTTACCTTTACTAACCCTAGCTTTAGGGAGCACTTGGTCCATTGTTCCAGGATCCAAGTCACCCTGTCCCTTTTGCTTTTTGGCCTGAGCCCTTGTCAAAGCAAAAATATGCCCTGGAATGCCCAGCATTGGTGCATGAGCCTCCAACTCCACTTCTGCCCAAGCTGATGTCTCTAAATCGTTCCCTAGTAGACCGTCTACAGGTAAATCTGAGGCAACCACAACTTTCTTTGGACCAGTAACCCCCCCTCCCCCCCAGTTGAGATTCACAACAGCCATGGGGTGGCTAAGAGTGTTGTTATGAGCATCAGTCACTTGGTACTGGTGACCAAGTAGGTGTTGTTCAGGGTGGACCAGTTTCTCTATTACCATGGTAACACTGGCACCTATGTCCCTGTAGGCCTGAACCTCAACACCATTTAGTAGGGAGAGTTGCTTGTACTTATCCATATTAAGGGGACAAGCAACCAAGGTGGCCAAATCAATGGCACCTTCAGAGACTAACACAGCCTCTGTGGTCTCCCTAACAAGACCAACCCCAACTAAATTACCAAAAGTGAGCCCAGCTACTCCCTTGGATTGGCTATTAGTAGGTTTGCTCCCACCACCACTGCTATTACTAGGGGCACTAGGTGTAGCAGTAGGGGTTGTGGTAGTGGGAGGCTTGGTGCTTTTCTTTGGACAACTGGGATCAGTTGTCCAATGGCCTTTTACTTTACATAAATAGCACCATGGTTTCTTTACTTGATTTGAAGAGGATTTGGGCACACCCCCTCCCACCAGAGTGTTTTTGTGGGCCTGATGAAGACTCATGTTTAGATTTGTCCCCACCCTTGTCTGAAGACTTACCATCCTTCTTCTTGCCATCCTTGTCACCCCCTGTATGCACTTTTCTGTTCACTCTTGTTCTGACCCATTTGTCTGCCTTCTTTCCCAATTCTTGGGGAGAGGTCAGATCTGAGTCCACTAGATACTGGTGCAACAAATCAGACACACAATTATTAAGAATATGCTCTCTCAGGATTAAGTTATACAGGCTTTCATAGTCAGAAACTTTACTGCCATGTAACCACCCCTACAAGGCCTTCACTGAATGGTCAGCAAAGTCTACCCAGTCTTGTGAAGAATCCTTTTTGGTTTCTCTGAACTTGATCCTGTACTGTTCAGTGGTTAAGCCATAACCATCTAGGAGTGCATTCTTAAAAACTGTAAAATCATTGGCTTCACTTTCCTTAACAGTAAGGAGTCTATCCCTACCCTTTCCATTGAAAGATAGACATAGGATAGCAGCCCACTGCCTTTGAGGGACCCCCTGTACAACACAGGCCCTCTCAAGTGCAGCAAACCACTTATTAATGTCATCCCCTCCTTGTAATGGGGAACTATCTTGTGCAGATTCCTAGAATCATGCTCTTTTACAGGATTACTATCTGTAATACTGCTGCTGCCACCATGGGGTCGAAACCCCAACCTCTGTCTTTCTTTTTCTAAGTCAAATGCTTGCCTGTCTAGATCCAGCTGTTGCTTCTTGAGCTTCAGTCTGTATTCTTCCACTCTCAATCTACGGAGTTCCCTTTCTAACACTCTGTCTTCAGGGTGGGTGGGTTGGGCATGCTTAGACACAGAAGAATGGTGTGAATGAACAGAGGGAGACCTGTCCCTAACAGATGGCACTCTAACAACCTGGCCTAAAGGAGTAACCTCTATACTATGATGAGAACTCACATCAGTACCAGCCCTGCTAGGTGGCCTGCTAAGGGGCAGGTTGGGAAGGTTCCCTTCTAACCCTTTTACTGGGGCTACCCCAGAATCAGAGTGTGAACCATCAGCTAATTTCTCACCAGATGTGCCAACTATGGTCTTATCCTGTTCAATGAGCATATTAACTAACAATTTTCTTGAGGGATTCTTCCCTACCCCTAAACCTCTTTCAATGCAGAGACTCCTTGCTCCTTTCCAGCTAAGGTGGTCATAAGCAGTTCTGGCCAGATCCAGAGTTTGACCTGTACCAGACATTATAGAAATGGTTTAAGGGACAGAAAAAGAAAGAAAAAGTTTCAGAACTTTTTAAAGAACAGAAAAAAAACTTTTTCAACTTTTAAGAACTTTTTGAAAGTTTAGAGGTACTTTTCAGCACTTAGCAAAAGGAGTAAGAGAAGAAAAGCAAAACGTTTTGGTTAGGTGTACATACACTGAACTTGTTTTGTATATTTTTCTCTTATGAAAAGTACAAAATGACAAAGTGGTAAGTAGTTGCAAGTACTTATCCCACCGCTGCACAACCAATGTAGGAGGCTGGCCTGGTTTGTAGTGGTACCAAGGGGTACTTACACTCTGCACCAGGTCCAGTTATCCCTTATTAGTGTAGAAGAGGTGTCTAGCAGCTTAGGCTGATAGAAAAGGGTAGCTTAGCAGAGCAGCTTAGGCTGAACTAGGAGGCGTGTAAAGCTCCTACTATACCACTGGTGTCACATGCACAATATCATAAGAAAACACATTACACAGATATACTAAAAATAAAGGTACTTTATTTTTATGACAATATGCCAAAGTATCTCAGTGAGTACCCTCAGTATGAGGATAGCAAATATACACAAGATATATGTACACAATACCAAAATTATGCAGTAATAGCAATAGAAAACAGTGCAAGCAATGTACAGTCACAATAGATTGCAATGGGAGCACATAGGTATAGGGGCAACACAAACCATATGCTCTAGAAGTGGAATGTGAACCACGAATGGACCCCAAACCTATGTGAGCTTGTAGAGGGTCGCTGGGACTGTAAGAAAACAGTGAGGGTTAGAAAAATAGCCCACCCCAAGACCCTGAAAAGTGGATGCAAAGTGCACCTAAGTTCCCCAGAGAGCAGAGAAGTCGTGATAGGGGAATTCTGCAAGGAAGACCAACACCAGCAATACAACAACAATGGATTTCCGGACGAGAGTACCTGTGGAACAAGGGGACCAAGTCCAAGAGTCACGATCAAGTCGGGAGTGGGCAGATGCCCAGGAAATGCCAGCTGTGGGTGCAAAGAAGCTGCCACCAGATGGTAGAAGCTGTGGATTCTGCAAGAACGAAGAGGACTAGGAACTTCCCCTTTGAAGGATGGATGTCCCACGTCGTGAAGAAGCTTGCAGAGGTGTTTCCGTGCAGAAAGACCGCAAACAAGCCTTGCTAGCTGCAAGGGTTGTGTTTAGGGTTTTTGGATGCTGCTGTGGCCCAGGATGTTGCCAATTGCGTGAGGAGACAGAGGGGGCGTCCAGCAAGACAAAGAGCCCACTCAGAAGTAAGCAGCACCCGCAGAAGTGCCGGAACAGGCACTACAAAGAAGAGTGAACCGGAGCTCACCCGAAGTCACAAAAGAAGGTCCCACGATGCCGGAGGACAACTCAGGAGGTCGTGCACTGCAGGTTAGAGTGTCGGGGACCCAGGCTTGGCTGTGCACAAAGGAAATCCTGGAAGAGTGCACAGGAGCCGGAGCAGCTGCAAATCACGCGGTACCCAGCAATGAGGTCTAGCGTGGGAAGGCAAGGACTTACCTCGACCAAACTTGGACTGAAGAGTCACTGGACTGTGGGAGTCACTTGGACAGAGTTGCTGAGTTCCAGGGACCACGCTCGTTGTGCTGAGAGGGGACCCAGAGGACCTGTGATGCAGTCTTTTGGTGCCTGCGGTTGCAGGGGGAAGATTCCGTCGACCCACAGGAGATTTCTTCAGAGCTTCTAGTGCAGAGAGGAGGTAGACTACCCCCACAGCATACACCACCAGGAAAACAGTTGAGAAGGCGGCCGGATCAGCGTTACAAGGTCGCAGTAGTCGTCTTTGCTACTTTGTTGCAGTTTTGCAGGCGTCCAGAGCAGTCAGCGGTCGATTCCTTGGCAGAAGGTAAAGAGAGAGATGCAGAGGAACTCTGATGAGCTCTTGCATTCGTTATCTAAAGAATTCCCCAAAGCAGAGACCCTAAATGGCCAGAAAAGGAGGTTTGGCTACCTAGGAAGGAGGATAGGCTAGCAACACAGGTAAGAGCCTATCAGAAGGAGTCTCTGACGTCACCTGCTGGCACTGGCCACTCAGAGCAGTCCAGTGTGCCAGCAGCACCTCCGTTTCCAAGATGGCAGAGGTCTGGAGCACACTGGAGGAGCTCTGGGCACCTCCCAGGGGAGGTGCAGGTCAGGGGAGTGGTCACTCCCTTTTCCTTTGTCCAGTTTCGCGCCAGAGCAGGGCTGGGGGATCCCTGAACCGGTGTAGACTGGCTTATGCAGAAATGGGCACCACCTGTGCCCATGAAAGCATTTCCAGAGGCTGGGGGAGGCTACTCCTCCCCAGCCCTGACACCTTTTTCCAAAGGGAGAGGGTGTAACACCCTCTCTCTGAGGAAGTCCTTTGTTCTGCCTTCCTGGGCTAAGCCTGGCTGGACCCCAGGAGGGCAGAAACCTGTCTGAGGGGTGGGCAGCAGCAGCTGCTGCAGTGAAACCCCGGGAAAGGTAGTTTGGCAGTACCCGGGTCTGTGCTAGAGACTCGGGGGATCATGGAATTGTCCCCCCAATGCCAGAATGGGGAGAATGGCATTGGGGTGACAATTCCATGATCTTAGACATGTTACATGGCCATGTTCGGAGTTACCATTGTGACGCTATACATATGTCGTCACATATGTATAGTGTACGCATGTAATGGTGTCCTCGCACTCACAAAGTCCGGGGAATTTGCCCTGAACAACATGGGGGCACCTTGGCTAGTGCCAGGGTGCCCACACACCAAGTAACTTAGCACCCAACCTTTACCAGTGTGGACGTTATTTCACTCAGGCTGCAATGGCAGGCCTGTGTAAGAATTGTCAGAGCTCCCTATGGGTGGCAAAAGAAATGCTGCAGCCCATAGGGATCTCCTGGAACCCCAATACCCTGGGTACCTCAGTACCATATACTAGGGAATTATAAGGGTGTTCCAGTATGCCAATGTAAATTGGTGAAATTGGTCACAAGCCTGTTAGTGACAATTTGGAAAGAAATGAGAGAGCATAACCACTGAGGTTCTGATTAGCAGAGCCTCAGTGAGACAGTTAGTCATAACACAGGTAACACATACAGGGCACACTTATGAGCATTGGGGCCCTGGCTGGCAGGGTCCCAGTGACACATACAACTAAAACAACATATATACAGTGAAATATGGGGGTAACATGCCAGGCAAGATGGTACTTTCCTACAGTGGCCACCATATTTCATGCAGCCATTTAGCAAACTTTTTTGTTCTTCAAAAACAAACTCCCAAAGATGGAGTTTATAAAACAAAATTCAACTAAAGGCAGTGTCTCCCTGACATTGTTTTCCCAGAGTATGGTTCTCATTTTTGACTGTTGAGGATAGTCAAACTTTTTCTGGCATTCTCAAACAGGAAAATCATGACTTCAGAATGTCCTCCATAAATAGGGCAGCCAGTGTAAGGTACTTTGACTGATGGCCTGAATGTTTGTCAGGCCATCGATCTAAGTTTTTCACTGGCAGAGACAGCGGGGGCACATCCAGGAAAATCATGACGGTCTGCCCAACTCTAAATAGAGTAGTGAACTGTAACGTTGCCAGACAGGGTTCTCTGTCATGTTTGTAAAGTGAGGTTGATCAACTGGATTACTTTGATCTCCTTAGGACAAATAAGGCCCTTCTCTTGTGAGTCAGGTCAGCAGAGTTTCAATTCTCATCTTGGCTGCAGTCTGTGACAGCCTGTCCACCACAGACTTTGTGTGCTGAAGCTTAAGTGACTTGGGTAGTTAAACTACTTGTGCTACGACCCTTGATCATTTTAGTGAACGTTGTACGCCCTCCAATGGTATGCAGAAAAAGGCAGAAGATGAGAATCAGTTTTGTGAGAGTCAGCCAAGTACTGATGAAGCTCTGCAGGAGAAGTTTTCAAAATGTGCTTGTGAAGCAGTAGGTGAACCAGCTCTGTAGAAGCCAGCATATCATTTCAAACATCCATCCAGGCAGATTCTTTCTCAATCAGTCCATTTGTAGAGCACAACACTGACACTGTAGGAGTATCTGGGCACTGTGTCTCTGTTGAAGACCCAGGTCATGAGTCTCTTTCTGAAGTCTGACAATAAGGGGCTGTACGGAGCTGGAGGGGATTGTCGTTTCAGGTCTTAGCAGCAATGTAGGAGAAGGAGCGGCTACCACTGCAGCTGAGATGGATGTGTGTGTGTGTGCAAAGGTGAGTGCAAAAGAGCGCAGGTGTCTAGAGGGTTGGTGGAAGTTGTCCATGGTTGAGTTAGACAGGTCCTGAGTCATGGAGAGCTCTGTAGGCGTATGTGAGGATCTTGACCTGGCATCTCTTCTGGTTGGGGAGCCAGTGGAGATCTCTCATGTGAGGGGTGGGGGGCAATGTGGGTTTATTTGGGGACTACCAGGATGAGTCTGGCTGGAAAGTTCTTTATGGTCTGGAGTCTTCTGAGGAGATGGGTGGAGATGCTGGCACATAGAACATTGCGTTAGTCAGACGGCTGGTGACAAGGGCCTAAGTGACAGTCTTTCTGGTGTTGGTTGGGATCCATCTGAATATTCTGCGGAGCATGCAAAGTCGGTGGAAGCTGGAGGAGGTGACTGCGTTGATTTGTCAATTCATGGTGAGTGGGCTGTCAAGGATAATGCAGGGGATTGCGTGTATGGTCGTCAGTGTGGGTCCGAGTTCTTCAGGCCACCAGCAGTGGTTTGAAGTGTTATTCCCGAAGATCAGTACTTTTGTTTTGTCGGAGTTGAGCTGGAGGCAGTTGTGTCTCATCCATTTCCCTACGTTGGTCATGGGGTTGCAGGAGTTGCTTTTGGTGTTGGAGAGGTCCTTAGTGAGCGAGAGGGTCAGTTGGGTGTCATCAGTATAGGAGATTATGTAGGAAGATTATGTTGAGTCCATGGGATCTGATGACCTCTGTGAGGGGTGTCATGTAGATGCTGAACAGGATGGGGCTGAGGAATGATCCTTGTGTTACACCACATATGAAGTCTTTTGGTGCGAAGGTGAAGGGAGGCAGTCGGATGCTCTATGTGTATCCTGTAAGGGGGAGATGATCCACTTGAGGGCATCTTGCTGTATGCCTATGTTGTAGAGTCTTTTAATGAGGGTGCTGTGGAAGACTGTGTTGAATGCAGCAGAGAGGTCGAGAAGAATCTGGGCCATAGTTTCTCCATGGTCTAGGATTTTTCTGATGTCATCTGTGGTGGCACTCACCGCGGTCTTAGTGCTGTGAATGGCATGGAATCCTGATTGTGAGGCACCTAGTAGGTGGTTTTGTTCCAGGAATTTGGTGAGTTGCTGGTTTATGTATTTCTTGAGTACCTTGGCCGGGAAGGGGAGCAGGGAGATCGGATGATAATTTTTGAGATCGCTGGAGTTGGCCGAGGCTTTCTTTAGTAAGAGTCTGACGTCTGCGTATTTCCATTTCTCCAGGAAGGTAACTGTGGAGATGGAGGTGTTGATGATGCTGGTGAGTTGCGTGCTGATAGGGTTCGATGTGAGGTTGTAAAGGTGGTGGAGGCAGGGGTTGGTGGGTGCCCTGTGGAGAATGAAGGACATGATGCTGAGGTGGTCGTGGTGGTGAGAGGAGACCAGGTAGTAATGGTTTGCTGGTTGGTTGAGGTCGCTGGGGTTGAGGGTGGTGGGTTGAAAGTTGAGGTTGTTGTAGACGTTGGTGATCTTGCTGTGGATGTAGTCTGAGAGGGTGTCCCAGAGTTCTTGGTAGGGGTGGATGGTACTCTCCATGGCTGTCAGGTTGGAGAATTCTTTAACTATTTTGAGGAGTTCCTTTGTGTGGTTGGCTGCGGAGTCAAGATGAGTGGTGATGGCTGCTTTCTTGGCTTCTTTGATGAGCCGGGCTGTTTTGTGAGATACTCTGTTGGCGGGGTTCTTGGTGGTGTGCCATCGTTTCTCCAGTTGGGGGCAGCTGTGCTTGGTGATCCTGAGTTCTGGGGTGTACGAGTTGGCACGTTTGGAAGTTTTGTTAGATGTTGTGGGTTTCAACGGGGCCACTCTGTCTGCATAGCCGGTGATTCAGGCAGTGACGTTTTGGATGGCTTGGCCGAGGTCTGTTGAGGCCTCGAGTTGGGAGGTGTTGAGGGCCTGAGACCATTGATTTTTAGTTACCTTGCTCCAGCTTCAGTAGGAGGAGATCTGGTGCCTGGTGATGGAGTGCTAGGCGCTGGTGATGATGAAGTGTAAGATGGTGTGGTCAGTCCAGGTGAGTTCTGTTGTGTGTTTGTTACTCCATTCACTCGATTGTCCCAACTCTTATGCATAAATGGTCTTAAAAATAGGGTAGGTGTATATGTGGAGGTCTACTCACATTGCTCATTGTTCAGTAAAACTTTACTCCACCTGAAAGGAAGTGAGCCTCTAGGCTTTTCCTCATCTGTAAATTGGTGCACACTGCATGCGAACTCAAAAGTTGGAAACTAACTTGTGAGGAATTTGTTACACATTGAAGTTTTTAAGTACTACCAGCAGTATCAAAGATTAGATGGCATAAATTCAAAGTGCTCAGAATGCCGGACATCTGGCATAAGATGGAAGGTTGGGTCCCCAAAGTCTTGACTCCTCCTGTGTAACTTTGTCAAGCAGTTATTGCATGTCATAAAGGAAGGTTAGATTAATAGGCCTTTAAAGGCCACGACTGCCCTTGGTGAGACCCTCTCCCTCATTATACGTGATAAAGTATATTGAGGTGAAAAACTGTAGTTTACTACTTGTATGCATAATCCAGAGCCGTGGGCAAAAATATTGGCTACTTTCTAGAATTATTGCCTGCTACTGTTCTCCCTGTTTGGTCAGGAACATTCCCCTACTCAAAATAAAAAAAGCCCCTTGTAATGTTTCCGCAAATTATCAACTGATTACACTGCTGGTTGCCTCCGGTAAGCTTTTCCTTAAAGTTATTCTTAACTATTTGATTACCTGGAGCAGGAAGCTGCCTTGATTTCATTCCACCATGGGAGGTATGCTTCCAGTATTAGTATTTCGAGTAACAGTACAGAAATATCTATTGCAAAAAACACCACAAAAGGTAAGTACGGTCTTTCCCAGTTGGCCACTCTACACTTTTGTCCAAAATTTTGCAACAGGTAATCCATGGCAAACATTCAAATATAGATAATGCTTTACATTCCAAAAATTGGATGCAGGTGTGTATTGTTCTTAAACAGATCTGCCTTGCAAGATCTCACTAAGTGATGGACTAAAATAGGGTGTGTTCTCGCACCCCTATTCTCCCTTCATATATCTGATCTCCCCACATATTTGATGGGGGTTGATGGGGGTTGGAGCATTCCCACACTCACTGAGTGGAAACCCTATTTCAATTATTATGTATGCAAATGCAGGTGTGACACCCCTGCCAGCAGCTACAAAACCTTTACAATAAAACTAAAACAAATTATGTTTATTATCTTATTGTAAAAGGGACGGGGCTACGGGCTATGACGAGCATGGAGGGGGCTGTCTTGGGCCAGCCAAACACACATGTGCACTGTGCTCTCTCCAACCCAGCACTGTATTGCTGGGTTAGAGACAGCAGGTAGAGACCCCCACTCTGCCTCGGAGCGCCCTGGCTTGGCGCTCCGGTCAATCCGAACAGCATGACAGCAGCGTTCGGATTGGCCACAGGGCACGCTGGAAGCCTGTGTCTGCAGCTGCAGTGGAGGAAACGGAGCGGCACAGTAGTGGCGATGGTGGCAGTGGTGGCAGGGAATCAGGTAAGTGTTTTTTTTTTAATAATTAATTTGTTTCCTTCCGCCATGCACCACCCCATCCCTTAAATGCACCTTAAGCCGCTCCTGTGCAAACGACAAAGGCTCCCATCACAAGTGCAGGGCTAAATTCCGATTTTTGTGCAAATGAATTATGAGTTGTGAGATAATTATGACATTCTCGCAGCTTTCCCTTGATAGATTGTGGCATGCCAAACCTGCAGAAAACTTTCAGAGGACAAGGTCCAAAGAAAGGCAAAACATGCAGAATTTGGTGTGCAAAGTACTGATTCTGCAAGATATGGCCTATTTGCAAGTAAAAAAAAGTCAGTTAGGAGGTATTTACCTCATGAGGCGAATACTTCACCCTGTGGTAATGGTATTTGGCATGTGTGGTAAGTATCTCACCATAATCTGCCTAACTTGTATTGAGGGCTATAATCGTCCTACATTTAACAGCTGTAGGTTTGTAGATACAGTTATCAGCACTGGTAGATAATACAAATAGCCTCTGAATAAATCTTCAAAATATGTTTGAATATCTCCTCACATGGATTGTGGGTAACCGGGGGTTAATCTACTAAGGAGTACTAATACCTTGGCATCATCCTAACCAATAATCTCTCTCTTGAGTCACAGTTTTGCTCACAGAAAGCCAATGCTATTTCTCATGGCATGGGATTGTTACAGTCTTTTAAACGTGGTGTAGAATTCCTGTTAAGGGTGTGTGCAGGGCAGCTATACGTTTGCAGTGGTGCTCATATAGGGTGACCAGATTTTGAGAAGCAAACACCGGGACAGACCAGACATAGACGTAGAACCGGCCTCACAATGATCAATGTATAAATCTGTCCTGTCTTTATACTTGTACATATATATGTATATAGATAAACAAAAGCTCCTTCTTAATTCAATGGATAGCAGGCACTCAGGGCACTTCACACAGCTTGTTATTGCAGCAAAGGTGTCAGGCGCATTTCGGCAGAACTAGCTGCCTTTGTCAATTACCATTTCTCTTTTCAATGGCAATGTAAATAGTCACATGGGACGGCGTCCTTACAGACATGAAAAATAGACTATACTTTTCAGTGAGACGAACAAGTTACTTACCTTCGGTAACGCCTTTTCTGGTGGATACACTAGCTACCTGTGGATTCCTCACCTAAAGAATTTTCCCCATGCGCCAGCATTCGATGGAAATTTTCTTCTAGCTCTGCACGTCGACAATGACGTCACAATTGCCCGACTCCCGCGCGATGCCGTATGACGTCATCCAGGCTATAAGAGGTCCTCGTCGACGTGCAGAAGTCAGTTCCCTTTTTTCCGAGCCTTCGAGTAACAGTTTTTTCTTCGAGGCTACCAGGGAGATACTGTGTTACAATGTCTCAGCCACGGAAGTCGGGTTTTAAACCCTGTAGGGAGTGCGGAGGCCGAATGTCGGTCACAGACCCACACGAGAATTGTTTGTGGTGTCTGAGCTCTGACCATGAGTTCGAAGCATGCGGTTTATGTCAGCGGATGAATCCGAAGGCTCTCAAGGAGCGGGAGGCCAAGTTGTTCTTGCCAAGGTCTAAGAAGAAGCAGAGACATCATCGTCGTGGGTCTTCTTCTCCGTCCTATGACATCATCCAGGCAATAAGAGGTCCTCGTCGACGTGCAGATGTCAGTTATCACCATTTTTTACGTGCCATTGAGGCGAACAGGTGAACATTGACACTACAGATTTGATATGAACACATCAATCAAACTTATATACCATCATTTATTTCCACCAATATGAAACATAACTAATAGCAATAAACAACCTACTGCATACAACCCTACAATACGAAATATATTCACATATCTACCTAGAACCAGTGCTTTAAATGGGCCAGTACTCTCCGGTACTGAGTACCAGCACTTTTTTATTTTGAGAGGGAGAGTACCGGCATATCTCAAGAAAAACGTAATACTTTTAATTGGAGCGTACCGGCACTTCTCAGAAACAAGCAGGTACTCTGGTACAGAGTACCTGCACTTCTATTTTTCCATTTAAAGCACTGCCTAGAACATATATATATATATATATATATGCATAAATCCAAAACTTCCACAGTAACAACGCATGCTCAGGATTTCAAAAGCTGATAGTGTTTATTTAACACAACGTGTTTCGGCTGGCAAGCAGCCTTGATCACGTGTCACACTTTTGAAATCCTGAGCGTGCGTTTTACTGTGGAAGTTTTGGATTTATGCATAAAATTAACCGGAGTGCTCTGCCGGTTGTGACGCACCACCCTTCTAGGGCCACTTGGAGCCCGGTTGTGAGCACTTTTTGACGATTAATATATATATATATATATATATACACGTCTTTTTTTAAAAAATATATATATATACATAAACAAATATATACACATATACAAATCATTGCATCAGTATATACATATCTACAACATACAGATGCTCACCCAAGGAAATCTTGGTAAGACCAGCCAGGCAACGGGGAGGCGGGTGGGACAGTGAGGAATCCACAGGTAGCTAGTGTATCCACCGGAAAAGGCGTTACCGAAGGTAAGTAATTTGTTCTGATGGATACAACTACCTGTGGATTCCTCACCTAAAGAATAGAGTCCCAAAGCAGTACCGCACTCGGTGGTGGGTGCCTGAATGGTCAAACCAAGAAATCCTGCAGCATTGATCGTGCAAAATGCCCATCCCTCCTGACTTCAGAATCCAAACAATAATGTTTGGCAAATGTGTGGAGGGATTCCCAAGTTGCCGCCTTGCAGATGTCAACCACAGGAACACCTCTAGCTAAGGCCGAGGAAGCCGCCTTAGCCCTGGTGGAATGGGCTCATAGACCCACAGGAGGTTCCTTCTTTGCTAAAGAATAACACAATTTGATGCAAAGAACGACCCACCTGGAAAGCGTTCTCTTATGGACAGCTTTGTCTCTCCTCTTCCCCACGTAACCGACGAAGAGCTCATCGTCCTGTCTGAACTCTCTCATCCTGTCGACGAAGAAGCTCAACGCTCTTCTTGGGTCAAGTCAGTGTAGCCTCTCTTCCTCCTTTGATGGATGAGGTGGAGGATAGAAGGAAGAAAGTGTGATGGACTGTCCTATTCGGTAAGAAAGCCGCCTTGGTCCTGAACTCCACCTTGTCCCTATAAAAGGAAGTATATGGGGGTTCCACACTAAGAGCCTGGAGCTCACTCACTCTTCTAGCAGATGTAATGGCAACTAGAAAACAGTTTTTAGAACTAAAAGCCTCAAGGGGAAAGAATGCATCGGTTCAAACGTGAACCCTTCAGAAAGGCCAACACTAAGTTCAAATCCCACTGTGGCATAACAAATGGAGTGGGCGGAAACTTGTTAGTGAGACCCTTAATGAACCTCAAAACTATTGGGGACTTAAACAAGGAGGGTTGATCTGGAAGGCACAGGAAGGCTGACAGCGCAGACAAATAACCCTTAACAGTGGCAACTGCACAACCCCTCTGCGCCAAGGATAACGCAAACTACAGAATGTCAGATAAGTGGGCACGCAAGGGATCAATTTGATTCTCTCCACACAAAGTCACAAATTTAGCCCACCTGCTTGCATAGATAGATTTGGTGGAGTGTCGCCTGGCCGATAATATAACGTCCACCACCTCAGGTGGGAGAGAAAAAGTACTCAGATTGCCCCATTCAATCTCCAGGTATGCAGGTGCAGGCTCTTGAGGTGGGGGTGTAGAACCTGCCCCTGCGATTGTGAGAGAAGGTCTGCCCTGTAAGGGAGACGGAGCGGAGGGCACAGAGAGAGTTGGAGGAGGTCTGAGTACCACACCCTTCTTGGCCAATCCGGAGCTATTAAGATGACTTGGGCCCGGTCTTGGAGAATCTTCCTCAGGACCCCAGGAATCAGGGGTATGGGGGGAAACACGTAAAGCAACTGACCCTTCCAGGACATCTGAAACACGCCCCCCAAAGCTCTTTGCACCGTATACTGGAGGCTGCAGAATGACGGGCAGTGCGCGTTCTCCCAAGTGGCAAACCGGTCTTTCTGCGGATACCCCCACACCTGGAAGTTGTAAAGGACCAGGTCTGGATGAAGACGTCACTCGTGATCGGTCGAAATGCGCCGACTGAGACCGTCCGCATGCATGTTAAGAACTCCGGCCAAATGGTTTGCTACCAAGCAAATCCGATGGTCCTGAACCCAGGACCAGAGCCATAGAGCTTCTCTGCAGAAAAGATACGACCCCACTCCTCCCCGCTTGTTTATATACCACATCGCAGTAGTGTTTGTCCGTTAGGACTTGAACCGACTGACCGTGAAGCGAGGGGAGGAAGGCCTTGAGAGCCAGACGTATCGCCCGCAATTCCAACAGATTGATGTGAAACCTCTGTTCCACTGGAGACCAATGACCTTTGACCTCCAGGTCCCCCAGATGAGCCCCCCACCCTAGAGTGGATGCATCCGTTATCACTGTGGCCACCGGAGGTGGCAGCGAGAACGTCTTTCCTTGAGAAAGGTTGCCGTCCGCAGCCCACCATTTAAGATCCGCTGCAGCATCTCTGGAGATCCTTATCGATTCCTCAAGATCTCCTTTGTGTTGAAACCACTGCCTGAGAGGCACCACTGAAGAGCCCTCATGTGCCAGCGTGCATGAGTGACCAGCAGAATGCAAGAAGCTAACAGACCGAGCAGACGAAGGACCTTGAGGACTGGAACGACCGCCCCATTCTGGAACATTGGAATCAGCGCCAGAATGTCCTGTATCCGCTGCGGTGGAGGAAAGGCCCGATTCAACATTGTGTCCAGTACTGACCCTATGAACAGGAGGCACTGAGAGGGCTCCAGGTGAGATTTGGGCATGTTCAACGAAAAGCCCAGATCAAACAACAACTGAGTTGTCGACTGCAGGTGACGTAGCAGAAGCTCCGGAGACTTGGCTTTGATCAACCAATCATCCAGATAAGGGCATACTGCTATCCCCCTTCTTCTGAGCTCTGCTGCAACCACTGCCATCACCTTTGTGAAGACTCAAGGTGCCGAAGTAAGACCAAACGGAAGGACCGCAAACTGATAATGTTGCGACCCCACCACTAACCGGAGATACTTCCTGTGCGACTTGAGGATCGGGATATGAAAGTAAGCATCCTACAAGTTGACAGACACCATCCAATCCCCTTTGTTCAATGCCAAAAGAACCTGTGCTATGGTCACTATTTTGAACTTCTCCTACTTGAGGAACCAATTCAAAATCCTCAGGTCTAGGATTGGCCTCAACCAACCATCCTTTTTGGGGATCAGGAAATATCTTGAATAACAGCCCTGACCCCTCTCCTGCTCTGGAACCAACTCTACTGCACCTTTCGACAAAAGGATTAGCACTTCCTGTTGTAGTAAAAGAAGATGGTCTTCCGAACAGAAGGATGGGTGGGGAGGGATGGGAGGAGGAAACTCCCAAAAGGGAAGAGTATAACCTTTCCCCACAATATCGGTGACCCAGGAGTCCGATGTTATTGACTCCCACATGTGAAGAAACTGAGACAGTCTCCCCCTACAGGAGATGCATGCAAAGGGAGTGATGGAGGACTAAGGCTGATTTCCCTGCTGCACCCCTCTGGAGGAAGAGGAAGAGGCAGAGTGCTGCTGGGTGGCCCCTCTGGTACAAACTCTACCCCTTCCCCTAAATGATCTATAGGGGTTAGCAGTAGAAGGTTGCTGTCCTGCTGTCTGGAATCTCCCTCGAAAGGAAGAGCCACGCCCAAACCCTCTAAACCTCCTAAACGATCTCAAGGAAGTTGAGGTGGATGCTTGCAAGTCTAAGGATCTTGCCGTGGCCCTACTCTCTTTGAACCGCTCCAAGGCAGAGTCAGCTTTTGTCCCAAACAGTTTATCCCCATCAAAGGGCAGATCGAGTAAGGTTGTCTGCACATCAGAAGAGAATCCTGAAGACCGTAGCCAGGCATGCCGTCTTGTCGCTATGGACGTGCGTATAGCCCTGGCCACAGAGTCCGATGTATCAAGCCCAGATTGGATAACCTGGGTCGCCGCCGCCTGAGCGTCCGCCAAAAGGTTAAGCACCTCCTGAGGCAACGCAGAGTGTGTCTTGGCCTCGTCCATGAGAGCATAAATGTACCTGCCCAGGATACAGGTAGCATTCGTTGACTTGAGGGCCATGCTGCATGAAGAGAATGCCTTCTTAGCAGATTGGTCCATTCTCTTGGACTCCCTGTCCGCGGGAACCCCTGGGAAAGATCCTGGAGCAGAGCGTGAGGAGCATGAAGCCTGCACCACCAAACTCTCCGGAGTCGGGTGTCTGGACAAGAAAGCTGGATCTCCAGGAGCCACCCGATACCCCCTCGCATCAGACCTGTTTACTGCCGTAGAAGTCACAGGCTTCTTCCACACCTCCATTATTGGGTCAATGAGCGCCTTATTAAAAGGAAGAAGTGTCTCTGCCACAGCTGAAGAAGGATGCCAAACCTCCATAAGAATGTTCGTCTTAACATCCGCAGCTGGAAAAGGAAGGTCAAGAAAATCCGCCGCCTTCCTGCCCACCGAATGGAAAGAGGCAGCCTCTTCAGTGTACTCCCCTGGAGATGCCAAGTCCAACTCCGGGGAAGTGTCCAAACCACTAGCCGTGTCCAAGCCCTGCAGGTCTCACAGGGGCTCCACAATCTCACCCTCTTCCAAGAGCTGCTTCTCATACTCTTGCTCCTCTAGCAGCTTCAGAGCCAACCTCCTGGAGCGGAGCCTGGATTCAATCCTTGGCGTCGATAAGGCATCTGCCGACGCCGAAGACCTCAGACGGCATCGACCATCGGATTCATCCAACGCGGGATCCATCGGCACTGTAGGCTTCTTCAGAGTAGATGAAAGCTGCGGCAAACTCATCGGTGCCGGGGCAGTAGATGTCGTTGGCATCACAGGCCTCCTAGGCGACACCATTGGTACCGGCGCCGAACCAACACTTCCCGAAGGAAGGAAAGGCATGAAGGGCGTCGGTCTGTATGAAGCCGGAACACCCATGTCATAAGCCAATGGACCCAAAAGTCTTGAATGACCACCTCCCGGAGCCATGGTGGCAAAGATGTTAAACATCGTATTAAGAAATGCGGCAGGGTCTGTGTGGCACCAGGAACACCGGATATCCTTGCCGAGCCGGTGCCTGAGGCGAAGCCGGCGTCGGTTCGGGCATCTCTGTCTGTGCCGTAGAGACCGCCGGCACCTGGTGATGATAGACTTCGAAGACCGACAGCGGAGACGTTGGAGAAGTAGGAGTCGTCCGAGGCAGAGGTGTCACAGTCGGACGAACTTCCCAAGTCGTTCGACGTCGAGGCGACGGCGACCTCGAGCGGGAACGGTCCTTACTTGACCGGCGTCGTGAATCATGCCGCCGTCGGGAGTCTCGATGCCGCCTGTGAGATTTCAACGACTTGGAAGAAGACCCACGACGATGATGTCTCTGCTTCTTCTTAGACCTTGGCAAGAACAACTTGGCCTCCCGCTCCTTGAGAGCCTTCGGATTCATGCGCTGACATAAACCGCACGCTTCGACCTCATGGTCAGAGCTCAGACACCACAAACAATTCTCGTGTGGGTCTGTGACCGACATTCGGCCTCCGCACTCCCTACAGGGTTTAAAACCCGACTTCCGTGGCTGAGACATTGTAACACAGTATCTCCCTGGTAGCCTCGAAGAAAAAACTGTTACTCGAAGGCTCGGAAAAAAGGGAACTGACTTCTGCACGTCGACGAGGACCTCTTATAGCCTGGATGACGTCATACGGCGTCGCATGGGAGTCGGGCAATTGTGACGTCATCGTCGACGTGCAGAGCTAGAAGAAAATTTCCGGCGAATGCTGGCGCGTGGGGAAAATTCTTGAGGTGAGGAATCCACAGGTAGTTGTATCCATCAGAAAAGTACTTACTCCATACACGTGGTGCAGTCCAAAAGTAAAAGAAAATTTAATTCAAATAAAATAAAATTCAACAATTCCTATTGCCTTCACCAATAGAATTACCTCAAGCATCCCCAGGGGGCAAAAACATATTGCTACCTCAGTAATTCGAGTCTCCACTCTCAATCACACAATGATCCTGACAGGTTAGACTGCATCTGTAGGCTACTAGCAAAATCACTATATTGACTGTTTCAAATAAAGATAAAGCCCAAGTGGGCATTCCCAATAAGAATACTTTAGGAAAAGTAATTCCACTCTTCCCCCATATATACCGTATAGCCAAGTGGGCTATTAGGTCATCTCTTTCGGTGCACGTAGCGCTCATAATTGAACATAGCAATAATGCACACTTGACCATAAAATGTAGTAAAATAAAATACAACAATCCCCTTATACTACAGGATTGAGCCTTCCCAACATTTGAGGGTAACATCAACATGACCTTAATACCAGCAAGTTTTGATTCGAATACCAAGAAAGATATAATAGGTCTTATATATCACCCCTTTGGAACTCCCACTGGAACACAATCTGTACAAAAATCAAAATAAAGCACGTTAGCTTATCTCATGGTCTCATGGTCACTCATTCTCCACACTTTACACACTCTTTGTGATTTTATCATTACTCCTCACATATGCACTGACATCTCCTTGTCACAGTTCAGCCCACCCAGTTCTTTACTATTAAAGGAAATTATATATTTTGATTCCATGATTCTGAGCTGTTTTTGTCTGTTTCCTCCTCTCAAATCTTTAGGTACCCCACCAATCTCACTATATTTTAACTCATGCTCATTGCCTTTGTTTTCAGCATAAAAATGTCTCATTAGAGGACACGTGGTGTCCAAATTCATTATTGCTCAGAGATGCTGCAGTATCCTCTTATGTACAGGCAAGGTGATGCTGTCTACATAAAGTTTGGGGCAAGGGCATTTGAGGATGGACAATACAAATTCACTCTTACATGTGTTGTGACCTATAATCGTGTGTGATCTCCTACCGAATGTCTGAAGTTTTGCAATATTCTCCCTGCTTCTGCACATTTTGCATCTCAAGCACTTAGTAAAACCTGCTTGAGGTGTCAACGAGGAGCCTCTGTCCTTCCTAACATCACTTCTGACCAGGACATTCCTCTTCGATTTAGTTTTCCTATCAGTGACAGGCAGTCTCATTGGGAGATCTTCCCCAATCACTGCATCACTTCTCAAGAGATGCCAATGCTTTCACAATGCAGTTCCTACCATACTATGCTCTGCATTAAAATGTGGTGATAAACCTGATTTCTTAACAAAAGTTCTTATCTTACATTTCTTAAACAGAAATTAATCCCTTTCCATTCTTTGAACTTTTTACAGGCTTCTGTTAGGGTGGAATCCATGTAACCTCTGTTCCTGAATCTCTTCACCATATTTTCCTGTGCTCTCTGAAAGCCTTCAGATTGATTACATATTCTCTTGGCTTTCAGAATCTCCCCATAATGGATACTTTCTTCCAATGGCACTGGATGGTAACTATAGGCATGCAGGATGCTATTACCTGCTGTAGGTTTCCTAAACAATTCTGATGCCATCTGACTCCCCTTAATCACTATTTTCACATGCACAAATTCTACTGTAGACTCACTGATGTGATTGGCGAATTTTAGGTTCAAGTCATTCTCATTCATTTCCATCACAAATCTCTGGGCTGATTCACAATCTTGTTTCCATATAACAAATATATCATCTATAAATCGCACCCACAAGATTATGTTCTCACTCAACCTGCCTGAGGAGGGGGGTTGGGGAAACTTCTGAGCACCTGTTCCTCCCACCACCCCATATGCAGGTTTGCATAACGGGGGACGAAACAGGTGTCCATCGCAGTCCGCCTCTTTTGCTGAAAGTTTTCACCATTAAAGAAAAAAATGTTGTACTCCAAGCACCACTTGGTCATGGATAAAAGTATCCTGGCGTGCTTATGAAATCTAATGGGTCTTGCTCTCAAAAAGTATTCCATAGACCTTAGACAATCCTTATGGTGCATGTTAGTATACAGAGCAACAACCTCCAAAGTCATAAACAAATACCCTTCTTCCTAACTTATTTCTCTACAAAATGTCGTAGGAAATAATCAACATATTTGGGCACATTTTTAAACAGGCTTTCTTTTGCCGCTATGACTGGTCTATCAGGTGGTTTCTCTCTATTTCAGGGCTCTATATCAGGGCTCAAATTGAACACAGGGAGTTCAGATAGTCATTCCTAAAAATGTTTATTCTTCATTACTTAACAAGCCCTGTGCTATCCAATCTCCTAACAGTTTTGTAAAGCTTTCATATGTTTTATTAAAGTGTGTCATATCTGTTTTCGCCTTTGTCAGCACTACTTACCACAATGTCTCTGTTATGAGCCATCTTTTTGGTGGTGTTCCTAAAACCCCTGTCAAAATCAGACTTTTTTGGCATTATCTTTTGCTGTATTATTTTCAATTCCTTCGTCACACTCTGCACAAATTGATCTATACAATCATTCATGTTCTGAACGACTATTTTAGACCTAGGTCTGAATATAGAATCTCCTTCCTCTCCCAACCACACCCCTTGGTTTTCCAGTGTCACCATCACTTTCTATTACTTTCTCTCCTTGTTTCAATCCCATCTATCACCTACTTGAAGAGTACTGAAGGGCTACTCTATTATGGGGGCAAGGTAGCTTTTTTTCATCAATCTAATTTTGTGCAGCTTACTCAGTTTCAACCTTCTAGAGAACATGTATAAATCAATTCTAGTCTGTGCATAGTTAAAATGACTTTTCTCACGACTGGATAGTTTCAAAGATAAGTTTTATATATCTCCCACTGATAGTTCCATGTCCATCAAACATAATTACAGTATTGGGATCACTCAGTATCTTCTGTTGCTCCTGGTCGTCTTCCCATTTTCATTCCCTAGTGGCTCTTTTTCCTTTGCCTCTTCTTCTTTGTTGCCCCTTCCTTTTCGTCTTACATTTCTTCTCCAAGGTCTGTGATTTTATCTTCTGTCCCTTTTTAAAAAATCAAACTCATCCATGAGTGTGGTGAGATTTTCCAGCCTCCCCACATCCTCATAATCTGTATATGAGCTGATATTGCTACTTCTGTCACTCTGCACTTGCCTCACGTGATTCTACTCACTCAATTTTTGTCTCCTGATGTTGTCAAAGTGGCATGCAAAAGTCTACATCCTTCCGCTTTCAAAGCCGCTCTGATCCCTACTAAATTGACCTGCCTTCTTAATTATAGCTTCATCCTGTGCGCTTTGGGTCTCATTACGAGTCTGGCGGTCACTAGACCATCAGACTCACAATGGCGGTCGGACCGCTGCCAATCCAGAAGTCTGACCACCACATTACAACCGGAGATCCCGGCGGTGGTGGTGGCGGTCTTAATCCTCAAGGGCAGCACTGCCCTGAGGATTACAGCCCCCTTCTCCACTAGTGGTTTCATGGCAGTACCACCACCATGAAAATGCTGGCAGAGAAGTGGTGCAGGGGGCCCCAGGAGGGCCTCTGCACTGCCCATGCACTTGGCATAGGCAGTGCAGGCCCACCCTGCCCAGCACTGTCACAGTGTTCACCTTCTACTTTGCAGACAGTGAACATTGCAGATAGTGAACATTGCGAGGGTGCTGGTGCATCCTGCGCTCCACAGCATTGCCGCAGGCTCGATTATGAGCCAGAGAAAATGCTGTAGGCTGTTTTCTGCTAGGTCAGTGGGCAGAAACTCAGGTTTCTGCCTACTGACCTAGCGGGAAACCCATAATGGGGCCACCATGGCGGCAACCTCCCTGTCGGAAGTTCAGTGGACGGTGTAAAGTGTCTGGCGAACTCATAAGCAGCCCCTTAGTATTTCCAACATCATTTTGTTTCAAGAACAGGGTCATCTCTTTATCAGTGTGATTTTCTGTTTTCTCCTCCAGTTCCTCAATTAGTTTGAGGAAGTTGTCTCTATCTATTTGTGCATACTTTTTCAGAATCGTCATCATGTCCGCTGAGCTCATGACGTTATGCTCAGCCCGTTCTTTTAATAAATCTAGATGTGGGTTCTCATATCTTGGAGTGATTAATTTCACAAACCTCATGGTGCTCTTCCCCGTGCAAATACTTTGAAAGGGACTCTATTTCTCACTGTTTACTTAATTCCATCTTCTTTAATTATTCCAAGGATCTAAATTGCTCTCTAAGTAAGTCTGCTGTACCAAAGCTGATTCCTGGTGGCCCCTCCTCCTCTTTTCTACTAGCATTCTCTCTGATGTAGCCGAATATCGTTGTTGTCTTAAGTTGCCGTACAGCACATACCTCTGCTGCTTCCTCCATCTTAACATGTTTGCGTGACCCTTGTAGCAGCACAGGCTTCCCCGCACTACCACCATGCCCAACTCTGAAATGCTCACCCTTCTGAACAAAGTGGGTCAGCTTCCGATATACATTGGCTGCTTTGTCAGAGCCCTCTGGCCCTGACTGCAGGCTTCTCACCGGAAGGTGCCTTCTGCTACTCTAGAGCTTCCGGGGCTGGCTGGCCATAGAATTCCTCACAATGCCACTTCAAGACAGCAAACACCGGCCAGCACCAAACCACCGGTGGTGCCTTCTCTCCATAGCCCCGCCATGTATAGTTTTTTCGTCAATAATTTACCTGCTAATGTTTCATTGATATTTTTATTGATGTTAAAAAGTTGTCATGAGTGCTGTAATATCTGGGGTAACTAGCAGTGCGTGGCGAAGTGCGCGAGTTATAGTTACCTTAGGACACGAGTTATAGTTACTTGAAACAACTCTAACTATAACTACTGAATTTCTCCAGTTTTGTGTGAGTAAATTCAGAACCTAACTATAACATGCCTGTAAACCTTTGGTTTTGTCAGTGAATTTCCATGTTTTTTTTTTTAACATAAAGTACTTTTCATTACTATGGGCCTGATTACGACCTTGGTAGATGGGATACTCCGCCACAAACGTGACAGATATCCCACCCGCCATTTTACAAGTTCCATAGGATGTAATGGAACTTGTAATTCAGCGGGTGGGATATCTATTACATTTGTGACAGAGTATCCCATTCGCCAAGGTCGTAATCAGGCCCTATATGTTAATCCTACCACCGCCACGCATGACCTTTGGCCTTGCGCAGCAGGGGTTGGCCACAGGGCCTGGCCTGTGTCCAGTTCTGTAGACAACCCCCTAACCACCTAACTCCACTCTGCTCATGGCCTTTGGGCGTGCACAGAGGCAGCTGCCCACAGGACCTGTCTCTCTTGGTGTGATAATAGGTGTGAGAGGTGTCTCTGTGTATGAGAATGGCTGTATGTCTGTCTGGGTGTGAGAGTGGGTGTGACAGGGGCTATGTGGGCGTGAGAGTGGGTGTGAGAATGGGTGTGAGCGTGTCTGATTGTGCTCCATTAAAAGAGAGATGCATTTACCTCCACCATGGATTTCAGATAATTTTTCAATATGGAATTGCAGAGTAAGCACACTTGTTTTGCCTTCGCCAAGCCCAGGACTTAGGATCATTTGTCCTTTCCAGAAGTGAAGCTTCAACTTGGTCACCTGGCACATTTATACTTGTAAGTGCTTCCTGTTTCTGTAAAATGAGCATCATGGCCAGAACAGAAGCTCACCTGCTCTTTTATCCAACAAGAGCCCACAGTTTTGCACAAAATGTCTATCCAAATGCAGCACTTTCTACTGGTTAGTTAGTAAGTGCTACCGTGTTGGTTGAATGGTCAGTGTAGGGGAGAGGTGACTTCAGCCCTGAGGACCCCATCCCCTGGGGTCCACTATAATTCAAGGCCGATCTCGACCCCGGGAACCACATCCCCCCAGGGCCCACCCTTCATTAAATGGAGGAGGAGGACCGCGCAGCCAGTTTTTGCTCCAGGGACACCATCCCCCCGGGGCCCAGTCTCACAATATATTTTTTTGGGGGGAGCTGCGAGACCTCAACCCCAGGGACCCCATCCCCCGGGACTTGGCAGTGTTACCTGCATGCCCCCAGGGGCAAAGAGTCACCATTATTGGGGACCGTGGGGGGGCTCTGAAGGCTCCCACGGTCCCACCAGGCTCCACGCCTCCTGCGGGAGCCGGCATTGCTTTTGCAGACAGGGAGCTGCTAAAAATGCAGCTCCCTGTCTGCAAAAGCAATCGTTGTCCAATGTTTCCTTGCCTGCATCTCTACAAGCAGGGAAACAGAGGAAACCTCTGCTCCCAGCAAGCGAGAGCTGTTTTACAGCTCTCGCTTGCTGGGATTGGAGTGTTAGCTCTGACTTGGAGAGAGCTGTCAAAGCTCTTGCCAAGTCAGAGCAAACAGCTCTGTCACGGGGGTGGGCACCCCGAGACATAGCAGGAGCCTTTCCTGGGTGGCGGTCCCCAGGGCCATGTCTGGCTCCTCAAGGAGGGGTGCCTGGCCCCTCTCTTAGATTTGAATTTGCGCTAGGGAGTTGGTGGTCCCTGGGGCCAGGGGTCCGCAACGGACCCCCATCTTCTTTTATGTCAGCCCTGGGGAGGTGGAAGTCCTCGGGCTGCAGGGGGGCTGCATGGCCCCCCTTAATTGTTGAAAATTGTCCTGGGGAAGTGGTGGTCCCCAGGTCTGCAGGAGGGGAGGGGCTGCAGGACCGCCGCTTCTTTATTTTAAACATTTTGCCCTCGGGAAGTGGTGTTTCCCAAGGCTGCAGGGGGGTCCGCAGGACACCTCCTATCATAATTAAGCAATTTTGCCCCAGGGACGAGGTGGTCTCCAGGGCACTGACTGTTGAATAATAACCCTGGGGAGGTGGCATCCCTGGGGCATAAATAGGCCCAGGAGGGGGGCCCCGTGCTCCCACCTTCTTTATGTTTTTACATGCCCCCAGGACCTTGCCCACCCAGTGGCTTTATTAAAACATGCACAGAAGACAGCTTTTGTTATTTTTTTTAATGTTTGACATGAATTTGCGATTTAGTCACAAATTTGCAGCAAAACCTTTTTCTTAAAAGCGTTTTTTTTTGCTCTGGTGAGATCCTTCTGGTACCCCTGTACCAGAGCTGAAAGGGTCAGGGTGTGCCAACCCTGACCCCTTTTCTTTTTTTTCTTTTTTTCAGGGACTAAACTGAAGCTGAGTCGCAAGATGGCTGCCAACACTTCCTGGTTGAAGTGTTGGCAGCCAATCTCTCTGCATTTCCCTGCACAAGCCTGTTGTTCGCAAAATCTTTGGGGCGGAGTTGTGGCCCTAGATATGCAAATCTAGTTTTCCCTTAATTTCTCTTAAAGTACTGAACGGATTTACACCAAATAGCAAAAAGCGTAATCTGCATCCCAAAAGCTACCTTTCTGCCAAATCTGGTGTAACTCCATCCAGCGATTCAGGCTGCAGTCGTGTTCAAAACCCCAGTGGAATTAACATGGGAAATGCACATTTTTTCACATCCCCCCTTTTTCTCGGCCCCCTCTTAATGGATCACCTGAAACTTTCTGTGCACAACAAGAATCACCAGCACACTTTTTTGGGAAATTTCGTGAAGCATCGTCAACGGTGCCAAAGATATAAGCAAGTGAAAAAACGCTTTTTCTATGCAAACATGGTTGTAACCACAACTATCTTTGTGTATATATATATATATATATATATATATATATATATATATATATATATGGATATAGATATGTATCATACATACTCATCCTGCAAAGGAGAATTTAAAAGTATGGTCAGAGCCACTAAAGACTGAAATAACTAATTTAATATATGTTTTTCTTTCCGGCAGTACAATAGGAGGTTAGATGTAAACATAGCCTTGTAAATATATATATATATGTTATATATATATATATATATATATATATATATACATACACATACATACATAACATTACCTATGAGAGGACCTCCACCTTGAACAAATTTGCCCTCCTACCCACTATGTTTCTCCTCTGCTGGGTGCAAGCAGCCGACCTTCTCAGCTCTGCCTGAAACAAAAAGATAAAATACATGTTATTTTAGATTTTAGAGGCTCAAACATACCTTTCAAAACCCCTTTCCAGGAACAGTAGACATTTGTCCCAAAAAACGGGACATGAATTCAAAATTAAGAAAAGTGTCTGGACGCTGGGACAGGTCTCTGAAAACCGGGACTATCCGAGGAACTCCGGGACGTCTGGTGATCCTCTGCTTATGACCTGGCATGTTCATTGTTTAATGCCTGGTTAGCCACTGCTGAAACAGAAGGGCGTTTGTGGAAAGCTTATAGCTTCATCACAAGCATGTTCACTTAAGAAGACAGGAGTGGATTTGGATCTGAATCACGCAATGTTTAAAGGCTGTGTCCCGTTTGTGCTTTTTTGTTTGGATTCTATCTGACATTTCTGAGACTGTTGACAACCATTATTGTGCAAGTTCTAATGTAGGTTACCAAAGTAAATATGAGTTTTAACATATGTTACAATTGTTCGGCTCTATAGTTTCTGCAGCATCAAAAAACACAGGGGTGCACCTATCATTGGTGCAGCATGTGCAGTGGCACAGGAGCTTAGAGCAATGAGTCACCCATTGAACCCTGACAGTGTTGTATTTTACTACACCAACAGCATAGTAAAAGGGACTACTTTTCTTGCTTGCACCATGGTCCATGGCATCCTTAATTCACTACTGACAAACAGAGGTTTTATTCTGGACCACAAAAGGCGTAAATGAAAACTCAATTGAAAATATCTACAACTATTAGGTTATGAGTAGGTTTTGGCCCACTGTCTTAAACAAAGGTTTATCCTTTCTGTTGAGCTGAATTTTACGTGGTTAGTAAAGCTAATTTATGACCTTTGTGTGAAACTTTTGTGCCAAATTTGGAATAGATATTTCCACCTGTGACAAATAATTGGTTCTTACCCACAGTTAAGGATAAAAACACTGCACACTGTGTGACCGTCTTTTACAGAATCTCATTCGACTACTGTTCAATTGTCCTACTTTGAGTAAGAATAGGAAACTCTTATTGAAACCAATTTTTCTTAGACACAATTTCCCTATTTCTGATGCCATTAAATTATTGGCTTGGACAGATGCACTGAATATACGTTACAGACTGTTTACTTTTTATCATTTTTTAATTATTTTTGACACAGGTAAAACAACCTGCGCTTCCCCATTTGTGATATCACTTACAAAAGAAAATCAGTAACAGAAAAACATCTGCACTTCCCATTGCGAACAAATGTCATATAGTGCTCTGTTCCACCCATGAAATTCAATCCAGTCTGTAACAGTTCCACTATTTCCACCATATTTTGACATGTTTCCGAGGGCACCCACATGCAGAGTGTATAGCTCTCAAGGCTCTTCTTGCTTTGTGCACCAATCCATCATATGTTTACATATTACCTACTGGCTATCGCCGGTAGGTAGTTATGGTTAAGACCTAGTTTCCATAGACAAAGTGTATTTTGTTTTGCCTATATCTTTGGCGTGATTTAACGAATCATCACAAGATTTTCAAAATGAGTATACTACTTACTTCTGCTTCTGTCTTGAAAGCTTGGGGGTGATCCTTCATGTAGGGACCGAGAAAAAGTAGGGGTCCTAAAATGTATTTTCTCCATGCAATTTCCCATAGGGAAACTGAACATGACTAAAGCCCGAAACGCGGAACGGAGTTACAATAAATTTGGCAGAAAACTAGCGCTTGGGCCAGAAAGAGCTCTTTTTGTAATCTTGTGTAAATCCGTTCAGTAGTTTTGGAGATATTAAAGGAAAAAAGAATATGGATATCTAGGTGTGTGGATCCATTGTGGGTGCACCCTCTGGGATCTGCGGATCCCGGGGAATAGCAAGACATTGATTGGCTGGCCACAACCTGACAGGAAAGTTGCGGCTGCCATTTTCTTTGTTGCTTGGCCTTAGAGAGGGCACAAATATTGGGCAAAAACACTTAAGGGTTTAGGATTGAGTTATGCTGACCCCATAGGACACATGGAGGGGTCTCTGAGGGACCCCTGATTTGCACAAAAATTGCCAAGTTTTTTTTACCAATCCGTGGGTCCACCATGAGGCTCAGCACAAACCCCAGTGTAAATCCTCGATGGATCAGTGGATCCAAAACCTAATAGAAAACAAATACATTCACACAGCAAATCTCCACATTGCATGGCCAAAGGCCGCGTGGAGGATTGGCTTGGGTGTATGTGGGTGGGGGGTTGTCGCAGGCCCCATGCCCAACCCCTGCTGCACATGGCCAAACTGTGTGCAGTGGTGTTTGTATTAGCGTACTATAATTATATTTTATTTTACGTTAAAAACATAGAATTACACTAACAAAAACAAAGATTACAGGGATGTTATAGTTAGGTTCACGTTTTACGCCCACACAACCATAACAATTCAGCAGCTATAGCTATACTTATACTTATGTGAAGAAATTATAATTTGTGCTGTAAAATAACTTTAGGCTGTGAGCAATAGTTTCTTAACATAAGTGTAACTATAAGTATAACTAGAACTGCTGAATTTCTATGGTTTTGTGTGTGTAAAACATTAATCTAACTGTAACGTCCCTGTAACCTTTGTTGAAAAAAAAAACAATTTAAACAGTGTGCACCCTCCATACAATACTAATAACAAGCATTGAATATTCAGAACCGTAACATTGCTTGCATGACAGTCCACATCTTTTGACTCTTCTATATAGACAACCCATGATGGTTCCACCATTTTCCTCAAACTTTGTCACGCTTCTGAGTACAGCCGCAGGAGGAATAAATTAGCCTTTCTTGTTCTGCATACCAATCAACACCTGCCCGCCACACTGTTAATGATAGGGGTGTGGGTTGCTCCTACAGGTGGGCTATATCTCTCTTGGCTATTAGGCAAGCCACTCCTATAAATATGCGGTCCACTTGTGAGCCTCCCAACTCCTCCATTAGCCCGAACAGCACTATTTTAGGGGTTAATTCAATCGGGCATCCCAGGACCTCAGAAGTCTCACCCTACCACCTCTGAAAAGGGTCTCAGCTGCAGGCAGTCCCACACCACATGAAAAAGGTCACCCGCGGGAAGGCTGCACCTTGCACTGGCCATACGGGCCTCTGGGAACATTCACTACACGCGTGAGGGGGGCAGGTAGGTTGCATGGAAGTCGTTGAACTGTATCATACGCAAGCTCGTGGATATAGCCAGTTCCCTTGAACCAAACCTTTGGTTTTACAGAAAAAATATATAGATCCACTAAAAAACACACTTTACGGGACTGTTATAGTTATGCTCAGATTTTACATGCACAACACTATAGAAATTCAGTGGTTATAGTTATCTGAAGTAACTATAACTGGTGTCCTAAGGTAACTATAGCTTGCGCCCGCTATGCACAATTTTCACATCAATTATTTCACTTCAAATGTTGCAGTGATATTCTCAATGATGTCATAGAAGATGTGAAGATTGATGTAATGTGTGGGGCAATTAGCAGTGCACGGCGAAGGGCGCGAGTCCCTGTAACCTTTGTTTTTTTCACTGAATTTCTTGTTGAATTGTGCAGCAAGTGGTTAGCCACATGGCCTGGCCTCTACCAACCTTCAGCATGCAGTCAACCCTACAATGCGCATTGCCTTTGGCCTAGTGCAATGGGGGTTGGCCAAAAGACCTGGCCTGCGGCTAGGCCCTGTGCCAATCCCCGCCATGCAACCAACCCCACACTGCGCACAGCCTTTACCCATGCACAGTGGTGAGGTTGGCCAAAAGGCCTGGTCCTGACATCTTCTATGGCATTATTGATAACATCAATGCAATATCTGCAATAAAATGATTAAAGAGAAAACTGTGCATGGCAGGGGCACAGGTTATAGTGACCTTAGGGCCCGAGTTATAATTTCTTGAGAAAGTATAAATATAACTGGTTTTGTACATATAAAATCTGAACCTACCTATAACGTCTCTGTAACCTTTCTTTTTAGTAAATTTCTAAGGTTTTTTAAATCCTGTTTCATAACCATAAAGTCCTTTTAACCATTGCTTTTTTACTGAATTGCTAAGGATTTCTTAATTCTATTTCCTAACTATAACGCCCCTATAACCTTTGTTTTTTTCCACTAAATATATACATGCCTTGTAAATATGTGCATATATGTATGTATATATATATATATATATATATATATATATATATGTATATATATATATATATACATATATATACACACGCATATAATACATATATATGACGTTATAGTTAGGAAATAGAATTTAAAAACCCATAGAAATTCACTGAAAACAACAAAGGTTAAAGGGACGTTATAGTTAGGCTTAGAATTCAAACGTGCAAAACCATAGAAAGTCACCTGTAAGAGTTATAGTAATCTCAAGTAATTATAACCCATGCCCTAAAGTAACTATACTTTTTTACGAAAAAACTGTGCATGGCGGGGGAGCGAATCAAGGTTATTTTAGGGTGCGAGCTTTAGTTACTTGAGATAACTCTTAATATAACAGGTGAATTTCTATGGTTATGTACCTTTAAAATCTGAGCCTAACTATGACATCCCTGTAACCTTTGGGTTTTCAGTAAATTTCTATGGATTTTTTAATTTTATTTTCTAACTATGACGTCCCTGTAACCTTTGTTTTTTTAGTGAAGTTGTATTTTTTTAACATATAGTAATCTTTAATTACTATACGTCCACTGCCGCCCATAGCCTTCGGCCATGCGCAGCGAGGATGTCTGCAGAGCCTGCTACCAACCCCTGATAACCACCCAAACCGGCACCATGTAAGGTCAAACAGTCTGTCTCTCTTCAAGTGAGAAGAGGTGTGAGAGGGTGTCTCTGGGTGTGAGAGTGGATGCGTGAGGGTCTGAGTGGTTCTGTGAGTGGGTGCATCAGGGTCTGAGTGGGTCTGTGAGTGGGTGCGTCAATATCTGAGTGGGTCTGTGAGTGGGTGTATTGGTGTGAGTGGGTCTGTGAGTGGGTGTCTGAGGGGGTCTGTGAGTGAGTGCATGAGTGTCTGAGTGGGTCCCTGAGTGGGTGCATCAGTGTCTGAGTGGGTCTGTGAGTGGGTGCATTAGGGCCTGAGTGGGTCTTTGAGTGGGTGCATGAGTGTCTGAGTGGGTCTGTGAGTGGGTGCATCAGTGTCTGAGTGGGTCTGTGAGTGGGTGCATGAGGGTCTGAGTGGATTTGTGAGTGCGTGCATTAATGTCTGAGTGGGTCTGTGAGTGGGTGCGTCAGTGTCTGAGTGGGTCCGTGAGTGGGTGCATCAGTGTCTGAGTGGTTCTGTGAGTGGGTGCATGAGAGTCTGAGTGGGTGCATGAGTGTCTGAGTAGGTCTGACAGTGGGTGTGGGAGTCTGTGAGTGGGTCTCAATGGGTGCGTAAGTGTCTGAGTGGGTCTGAAAGTTGGTGTGGGAGTCTATGAGTGGGGCTTAGTGGGTACATGAGTGTCTGAGTGGGTGTGTGAGTATACGCTTCAATGTCTGAGTGCATGTATGAGTGAATGAATTAGTGTTTGAATGAGTATGATTTTTTTTAAAACTTTTTTTGGTTATTTATGATTCATCTCCATTAATCACAAATATAGCAGATGGTGAAGAAAAAAACATTTTAAACTCATAATTCTACCCTCAAACACCCATATGTCACACTCCTGGAGTCACGGTACCTCAACCCTGACCCCTTATGCTACTTTTCATTTTGTTTTTCAGCCCCAGGGACCCTCTCCCATAACATAAAATGGCGGCCACAACTTTCTCTTCAGATGGTGGCCAGCCAATTACAGCACTTCTATCTGTGCATCCATTTACGGAATGTCACGAATTTTCACGATACATACGCAAGCCCATATGTACAAATTTGGATTTTCCCCAAATAAGCAAAAGTGGAATCTGTGTACCGAAAACCAAATTTGGTGTAATTCTAACCAATGGTTCGGGCTGTAGTCATGTCTAAAGGTCCTATGGGAATTAACATGGGAAACGCAACTTTTTTGACCCCATCTTTTTCTGGGTCCCTGCTTGATGGATCACCCGGAAGTTTTCCGGGGGCAACAAGAATTATCAGTGCACTCTTTTGGGGAAACGTTTGTGAAGATTCGTCGAACAATGCCAAAGACATAGGCAAGTCAAAAAACGCTTTTTCTATGGAAACATGGTCCTAACTATAACTACCTAGTGGGTAGTTATATATGTGTGTGTGTGTTTAAACTTTACATCATGAAATCACTAGATCTCCGGGATGTTTGTTGGGCTGACCCCGGTGATAGCATGCTGAGATACTTTCTGGGCCAATGCTACATAATTTTCATCTTTGTTTCATGAACTTATTTATCTCCTTTTCAGAGGAGACCTAGAGGAAGAGAAAATATTGTAGCCTGGAAAGTGGGAAAAACATTTTTTAAAAAAAGTTATTGTGGGAAGAATGTTATGAAACATAAAGTGTGGGAACAGTGATTGGTGATATGAGGCAAGAAATAGTGAGTGTTGAGGACATTACACTAAAGGCTGCTTGTAAAAGGCAAGAAGGAGAGTGGGAAGGACCAGTGCCAGCTTTAGCACTGGTGGTGCCCAGTGAGACAATCTTTTTTGGTGCCACCCCCTGTGACCTCCTTCTTAGTTTCTCTCACTAATACCCAGCAAAAGTGCCTCTCATCTCTCCATAGCCTCTCTCTCTCATATACATTTAATTTGTTTTGAAGCACTGGTAGAGGCTGGCTTTAATAATCCACTTAGCTATCCACATAAAATACAGCTCTGTTCTTTGCAGCAGGCATATTAACCCTCTGCGCTACTTTATGGAGAGTCAACACTGCCACTAGACAAACCTCCACCTCTCAATCTCTCTCTCTAGCAGGAACACTAATCACAAGAGTTATCTTAATTTTTTTTTGCTGTCTGAAAGCTGGAGTCACAAGGAACTCTGCAGCAGCTGCTTTCAAATCTTAACTTTTTGTTCAACACAGCACCCCTCCCCTTCCAGGTCAGCGCCCAGTGCACCCGCACCTGTTGCACCCCCCTAAAGTCGACCCTATGGGGGCCGATGGAGACATGCAGCATAAGAGGAGTCCCCACAAATATGTAAAAGAAAAAGCAAGCATCTGTAATGCACTTGTGTGAGAAACTTTGTCTGTTAGAACTGTTCAGATTTGTCTAAACTGATTCAGAAAAAGAAGCACTGGAAAAGCATACCGGTCTGTCTTTTTATCAGATGGAGTGCTTGGTAATAGTTGGGCAACTGTGTAGCTGGAAATGCTGGTTGAGGTGTCAACTATAAGTCAACTGTAAGTGCAATGTTTTGAAAATGTACGTTAGGCCTGGACTTGATTGACCAATATGTAGCAGTGTCCTAAGCCTGGAGAGGTGTGTGAAAGATAGTCTTGCATGCTGTCAATATCAGCGCAGTAATCTGCAGTCAGTGAAGTTGTAGAGTAATGATTCTGGGCACAGGTTGGTCTGTATTGCTTTTCTGCAGTCAAGGTGGCACTTGATATTCCTTATTCTCTTGGGAACATGTTTGTGATTTTGCATTCCTGAACAGACAAGTAGCTGCCACCGGAGCCTGTTTTTCGTAAAAGGGAGTACTGTCATTTTGGATGCGAGGTTTCTGCTTCAACTGCACAGTTGGGGTTCAGAATTACTGTTAAAACAGCGGAACACATTAAGAGAACAATCGGGTCATTGGCAGCAAGAGTTGAGACAGGAGGCCAGATCTCAAGAAACGCTCAACCACTTTTAATATTAACTCTAAACTCCTTATGGAGCATGCCTGGACAACACTGCGGCAGATTTACTAACACCTTGCCTACAAAAGTGTTGCATTTCCAGCACATAGACATGACTTTGTGCCTAAAGGATGTTTCCTAAAGGTAAAAATAACAAGGTGATGGATGGAATGCTTGAATTAATCTCTACCACCAGCAATCACTTGGGCTGCATCCCAATCTATTGTTTTTCACTCACTAAAGACAGGCATAAAGTTTGAGATCACTTTTCTTTCCTCAAAACCTTTCTAACTGTGCATGTGTGCTGCACAGGACATCACACATACAAGTGTCAAAAGTCTCAAACTTGGTCAAACCATAGTATTTTGTACTGGAAGGATAACCTTCCAGTACAAAATGTATGCCTTACAAATACCCACACACCCTCTGCTTGACAATGCAAAGCTCTGTGGACCAAGGGAAGGTGCCTAAAGTGCTTCCAGGCTGGGGGTGATTGAATTAGCACCATATTTTAGTTGATAACGTCTGCTGTTTCCCTTTCGCAATGCAACACTGCAGCGAAGAGCATTAATTTTTGTTGCTGCACTGCATTGATCGAAAACTCAGTAAATCCGCCAGCTGTGGCTCCTCCTCAATAGAGGAAGAGCGCCGCCCTACTGGCTCCAAGCCAGCAGCTGAAAAATAAAACAATATTTTATTATTGTTTTATTTTTCAGCTGCTAGCTGAGCCAGCATGTGCAGGGAAGGGTGGGGCTGTGCCATGGTAGGGGAGAGATGGAGTGGAGTCACTGGAGTGCACTTAAAAGTGCGCATGTCAGTTTGGCAGGCTGTCTTAGGCCGGCCAAAGAGACATGTGCACTTAGGTTTCTACAACCTGGCTGGGTTGGAGAAACAGCACAGACTCCAATGCACTGACTGAGCGGTAGACCAAGCCGCACAGACCAATTCTAGCGCTGCTCTTATACTAGGTACAGCATGAGAGCAGCACAAGGAGTGCGTGGGGAGCCTGTACTACTGTCCGAGGGACTGCTGGGACACCATCAGGAGCAGGAGAGAGGAGGTGCGAGGCTCCAGCAGCCTTAGCGTTTTTATTCTAATCCCCCACCCCCTCACTTGAGATTTGCAGCGGCCGCCACTGAAATCCACCCCATAATTTGAACTCAGAGGCATGGCATGTGGGGGATGACTAAGGCAATACGACATGACTATTCCAACAGTGTGAGAAAGGGAGAGCTGCTTGTTTGGTATCAGATAGTCTAGCTAGCCCAACAAAACGAATGGTAACTCCTCTCTTCCAGCGCATGCATCCTATAAGGCCTGATTACCGCAGGATGGCTATCAGAGGGCAGTAAAACAGAAACAGTATAACCAAAGCAAATAAAGTGAAAGGAAAGTCTATAAAACTAACAGGATAGAGACTCTTATTGGTGAGAAAGAGGAAGACTCTCTCTGTCACTTTTGTTTCTCCCTACAATTTGGATCACCGGAGAAATAGAAAAAATATTATCGTAACCCGATGTTTGCTTTTTCTTCGACAAAATTCAATTTTCTCTAATTTTATTTTTATTTTGGTAAATTGAACTTCCTTTTTCTTTTTTAATCCACGCCCGGGAATCTGACCTGGGTCTATTGTCATTTTTTGTCAGTTACTTTCTTTTAATAAGTCGTTGACATCTTATTAATTAAAACATTCAGCAGCTCAGCTTGTTTTTAGAATTCATTACATTATCACTATTTAGTTATCCTTGCTGACCCAGGATTCCGGAAGCGACCACTGCATTGCACAACACTTCCTTTGCCTTGCCTCGCTAGTGGTAGCCGCAGTAGAGCAGTCAAGGCTTAATTCAAGAAATGGTACGTGAACGTTAGTGCCAGGTGCAATATTACAAAGTTTTCACAGCCCTTAAAGATCAATAACCAGATTAAGGTATTACTTGGTAAGCACCTGTTTCATACAAGGAGGATCGATAAAACAGCTAAAATGACGAACACTGAAAAAACTAAAAGTCTGATACATGAGCTCTTAGAAAAATAAAAAGGAAAACAGTCATTATGCTCAGGTTAGGTACCTTGAAGCCTGCAGACTCATTCCTATGAGACTTTCATATGCCCATTAAATCAGTCTTCGGAAAAACTCAGAAGGGGTGACGCAGTAGTTTTTAGGGTCCTTTCCTCTTGGAAGATAGGCTCCTTAAACAACGCCTATAATGTAAGCCAAACTAGAGCCACTATCATTAAAGTACCTATTCCTACAGAAAAGCTTACGTTTGTTGGAGTCTGTTGTAAAGTGACCGCTTTTTGGGTGGTGAAGGAAATTTAGTTACTGGTTGAGACGGGGACAGGGAGCTGAAACCCTACTCAAGCAGCAACCACCATTCTTGTCAGGGTGAAACGCAAGCAAACCTCAAATCGACCTGTGCTTGTGCTTTCTTGTAGTTTGGCACCAAAACAGTCAGGCTAACATTAGAGGTAATGTGTGAAGTAGTTATGCAGCACTTCGAACAGTAATAAAGTGAAAACACAAGACAGGGAAATACTACACCAACCTAGAGAAATAGAGTTTAAAGTAATAAATTGAGACCAAAACAACAAAAATCCAATTAGTAGACCCGGAAATATGCAATTTCAAACATTTAGGTACAATCAGTGCATAAAAGTGTAAAGTGCCACCCGTGGGTATCTGGTCACCCCAGACCAGGACAAAGTTACAAGTTCATGCTGACTGCAATGGAGTGCGGGCTGGTTGCAGGGACGAAGTTAAGCCCGCTGAACAAAATACCTCAAATCCTGGCATGCGGTCTGAACGGTGTTGCTTTGCATCATCATCTGACGGTGGTCCTGAGGAGCCTCAGTGAGAGCTCCTGCATTGGGTTGTATCACACTGTGTTGGTTCCAGTGAATCTGTGCAGCGCGACTTTGTGAAGCTGTGCGTCAAGTTGTGTTGGTTCAGATGGACAGGCAGCTGGGCAGGGAGGCCTGACAAGGCTTGACGTTGATTCCGTTGGAGCTGGCAGCTGTTCGGCTAGGTTCTGCGGGGCTCCGCGCCTCTCGGTGTTGGTTTTGATAAAGCTTGCAGCTGTGCGGCAAGGCTTTGAGGGGCTTCGCATCCCGTGGCACCAGATTTGGTGAAAACCACAGCTGGAATGGCGTACCACCTTCAGGCCCAACTCCAAGGGTCCAGGAACTTGTTGGTACCACTTGGGGGGGCAAGACTCACAGCAGTCTGAGTGCAGGTGCTGGGCTTAAGGTGGTTGGAGCCTTTATTGTCCCGAGGCTCTGATCAGAAGCCCAGGCAACTAGCCCTTGGAGTCACTCTGGTGGTTGTGGATTCACAAGGCAGGTCCAGTCCTTCTCACTCAGGCAGCAAGGCAGCAGAGTAGCAGGGCAGTAGAGTAGCAATCACAGACCAGGACAGCAGTCCTTTTGAGTCTTTTGCAGCTCCAAAGATTTTGGTCTGAGTGTCCAATATTTATACCTGGTGCCAGCTTTGAAGTAGGAGATGTTTCTAGAGGTTTCCATCCTCACAAGAGCTTGGAATTTCATTCCTCCCTGGTTTGGCCCCAGTGTGTCTGGGGACATAAAAGACTAGTGTCAAATCCTTGGAGACTCTGCTCAGGCAGAGGTTTTGTGATGTGCTAGTGTGGTAGGTGTCAGCTCCACCCTCTCATCAAGTTTGAGATGGCCCATCCTACCAACACATATTCTCCTTTGTCTCACTGTCTGAGAGCAATACACAAAGACCAACTGTCAGCTACACCTAGTCATGTGACCCTGGATACAGGCTTGCAGGCACCAAGTGATTAGGACAAGAAAATGCCAGCTTTCTAAAAGTAAGTTATACAATGAGGCAATTGCCCACTAACCCTCATGACCAGGGTAATATATGTAATAATAATATAGGCCAGTGCAAGGGGGAAGTAGCCTAGACTTCCACAGTATGCTAACAATTTAATGAAATCTCTCTTTTACTTGAAAGTACCTCGTACGGTGATACTACAGGCACCCCGAGACATAGCAGGAGCCTTTCCTGGGTGGTGGTCCCCAGGGCCATGTCTGGCTCCTCAAGGAGGGGTGCCTGGCCCCTCTCTTAGATTTGAATTTGCGCTAGGGAGTTGGTGGTCCCTGGGGCCAGGGGTCCGCAACGGACCCCCATCTTCTTTTATGTCAGCCCTGGGGAGGTGGAAGTCCTCGGGCTGCAGGGGGGCTGCATGGCCCCCCTTAATTGTTGAAAATTGTCCCGGGGAAGTGGTGGTCCCCAGGTCTGCAGGAGGGGAGGGGCTGCAGGACCGCCACTTCTTTATTTTAAACATTTTGCCCTCGGGAAGTGGTGTTTCCCAAGGCTGCAGGGGGGTCCGCAGGACACCTCCTATCATAATTAAGCAATTTTGCCCCAGGGACGAGGTGGTCTCCAGGGCACTGACTGTTGAATAATAACCCTGGGGAGGTGGCATCCCTGGGGCATAAATAGGCCCAGGAGGGGGGCCCGTGCTCCCACCTTCTTTATGTTTTTACATGCCCCCAGGACCTTGCCCACCCAGTGGCTTTATTAAAACATGCACAGAAGACAGCTTTTGTTATTTTTTTTAATGTTTGACATGAATTTGCGATTTAGTCACAAATTTGCAGCAAAACCTTTTTCTTAAAAGCGTTTTTTTTTGCTCTGGTGAGATCCTTCTGGTACCCCTGTACCAGAGCTGAAAGGGTCAGGGTGTGCCAACCCTGACCCCTTTTCTTTTTTTTCTTTTTTTCAGGGACTAAACTGAAGCTGAGTCGCAAGATGGCTGCCAACACTTCCTGGTTGAAGTGTTGGCAGCCAATCTCTCTGCATTTCCCTGCACAAGCCTGTTGCTCGCAAAATCTTTGGGGCGGAGTTGCGGCCCTAGATATGCAAATCTAGTTTTCCCTTAATTTCTCTTAAAGTACTGAACGGATTTACACCAAATAGCAAAAAGCGTAATCTGCATCCCAAAAGCTACCTTTCTGCCAAATCTGGTGTAACTCCATCCAGCGATTCAGGCTGCAGTCGTGTTCAAAACCCCAGTGGAATTAACATGGGAAATGCACATTTTTTTACATCCCCCCTTTTTCTCGGCCCCCTCTTAATGGATCACCTGAAACTTTCTGTGCACAACAAGAATCACCAGCACACTTTTTTGGGAAATTTCGTGAAGCATCGTCAACGGTGCCAAAGATATAAGCAAGTGAAAAAACGCTTTTTCTATGCAAACATGGTTGTAACCACAACTATCTTTGTGTATATATATATATATATATATATATATATATATATATATATATATATGGATATAGATATGTATCATACATACTCATCCTGCAAAGGAGAATTTAAAAGTATGGTCAGAGCCACTAAAGACTGAAATAACTAATTTAATATATGTTTTTCTTTCCGGCAGTACAATAGGAGGTTAGATGTAAACATAGCCTTGTAAATATATATATATATGTTATATATATATATATATATACATACACATACATACATAACATTACCTATGGGAGGACCTCCACCTTGAACAAATTTGCCCTCCTACCCACTATGTTTCTCCTCTGCTGGGTGCAAGCAGCCGACCTTCTCAGCTCTGCCTGAAACAAAAAGATAAAATACATGTTATTTTAGATTTTAGAGGCTCAAACATACCTTTCAAAACCCCTTTCCAGGAACAGTAGACATTTGTCCCAAAAAACGGGACATGAATTCAAAATTAAGAAAAGTGTCTGGACGCTGGGACAGGTCTCTGAAAACCGGGACTATCCGAGGAACTCCGGGACGTCTGGTGATCCTCTGCTTATGACCTGGCATGTTCATTGTTTAATGCCTGGTTAGCCACTGCTGAAACAGAAGGGCGTTTGTGGAAAGCTTATAGCTTCATCACAAGCATGTTCACTTAAGAAGACAGGAGTGGATTTGGATCTGAATCACGCAATGTTTAAAGGCTGTGTCCCGTTTGTGCTTTTTTGTTTGGATTCTATCTGACATTTCTGAGACTGTTGACAACCATTATTGTGCAAGTTCTAATGTAGGTTACCAAAGTAAATATGAGTTTTAACATATGTTACAATTGTTCGGCTCTATAGTTTCTGCAGCATCAAAAAACACAGGGGTGCACCTACCATTGGTGCAGCATGTGCAGTGGCACAGGAGCTTAGAGCAATGAGTCACCCATTGAACCCTGACAGTGTTGTATTTTACTACACCAACAGCATAGTCAAAGGGACTACTTTTCTTGCTTGCACCATGGTCCATGGCATCCTTAATTCACTACTGACAAACAGAGGTTTTATTCTGGACCACAAAAGGCGTAAATGAAAACTCAATTGAAAATATCTACAACTATTAGGTTATGAGTAGGTTTTGGCCCACTGTCTTAAACAAAGGTTTATCCTTTCTGTTGAGCTGAATTTTACGTGGTTAGTAAAGCTAATTTATGACCTTTGTGTGAAACTTTTGTGCCAAATTTGGAATAGATATTTCCACCTGTGACAAATAATTGGTTCTTACCCACAGTTAAGGATAAAAACACTGCACACTGTGTGACCGTCTTTTACAGAATCTCATTCGACTACTGTTCAATTGTCCTACTTTGAGTAAGAATAGGAAACTCTTATTGAAACCAATTTTTCTTAGACACAATTTCCCTATTTCTGATGCCATTAAATTATTGGCTTGGACAGATGCACTGAATATACGTTACAGACTGTTTACTTTTTATCATTTTTTAATTATTTTTGACACAGGTAAAACAACCTGCGCTTCCCCATTTGTGATATCACTTACAAAAGAAAATCAGTAACAGAAAAACATCTGCACTTCCCATTGCGAACAAATGTCATATAGTGCTCTGTTCCACCCATGAAATTCAATCCAGTCTGTAACAGTTCCACTATTTCCACCATATTTTGACATGTTTCCGAGGGCACCCACATGCAGAGTGTATAGCTCTCAAGGCTCTTCTTGCTTTGTGCACCAATCCATCATATGTTTACATATTACCTACTGGCTATCGCCGGTAGGTAGTTATGGTTAAGACCTAGTTTCCATAGACAAAGTGTATTTTGTTTTGCCTATATCTTTGGCGTGATTTAACGAATCATCACAAGATTTTCAAAATGAGTATACTACTTACTTCTGCTTCTGTCTTGAAAGCTTGGGGGTGATCCTTCATGTAGGGACCGAGAAAAAGTAGGGGTCCTAAAATGTATTTTCTCCATGCAATTTCCCATAGGGAAACTGAACATGACTAAAGCCCGAAACGCGGAACGGAGTTACAATAAATTTGGCAGAAAACTAGCGCTTGGGCCAGAAAGAGCTCTTTTTGTAATCTTGTGTAAATCCGTTCAGTAGTTTTGGAGATATTAAAGGAAAAAAGAATATGGATATCTAGGTGTGTGGATCCATTGTGGGTGCACCCTCTGGGATCTGCGGATCCCGGGGAATAGCAAGACATTGATTGGCTGGCCACAACCTGACAGGAAAGTTGCGGCTGCCATTTTCTTTGTTGCTTGGCCTTAGAGAGGGCACAAATATTGGGCAAAAACACTTAAGGGTTTAGGATTGAGTTATGCTGACCCCATAGGACACATGGAGGGGTCTCTGAGGGACCCCTGATTTGCACAAAAATTGCCAAGTTTTTTTTACCAATCCGTGGGTCCACCATGAGGCTCAGCACAAACCCCAGTGTAAATCCTCGATGGATCAGTGGATCCAAAACCTAATAGAAAACAAATACATTCACACAGCAAATCTCCACATTGCATGGCCAAAGGCCGCGTGGAGGATTGGCTTGGGTGTATGTGGGTGGGGGGTTGTCGCAGGCCCCATGCCCAACCCCTGCTGCACATGGCCAAACTGTGTGCAGTGGTGTTTGTATTAGCGTACTATAATTATATTTTATTTTACGTTAAAAACATAGAATTACACTAACAAAAACAAAGATTACAGGGATGTTATAGTTAGGTTCACGTTTTACGCCCACAAAACCATAACAATTCAGCAGCTATAGCTATACTTATACTTATGTGAAGAAATTATAATTTGTGCTGTAAAATAACTTTAGGCTGTGAGCAATAGTTTCTTAACATAAGTGTAACTATAAGTATAACTAGAACTGCTGAATTTCTATGGTTTTGTGTGTGTAAAACATTAATCTAACTGTAACGTCCCTGTAACCTTTGTTGAAAAAAAAAAACAATTTAAACAGTGTGCACCCTCCATACAATACTAATAACAAGCATTGAATATTCAGAACCGTAACATTGCTTGCATGACAGTCCACATCTTTTGACTCTTCTATATAGACAACCCATGATGGTTCCACCATTTTCCTCAAACTTTGTCACGCTTCTGAGTACAGCCGCAGGAGGAATAAATTAGCCCTTTCTTGTTGTGCATACCAATCAACACCTGCCCGCCACACTGTTAATGATAGGGGTGTGGGTTGCTCCTACAGGTGGGCTATATCTCTCTTGGCTATTAGGCAAGCCACTCCTATAAATATGCGGTCCACTTGTGAGCCTCCCAACTCCTCCATTAGCTCCAACAGCACTATTTTAGGGGTTAATTCAATCGGGCATCCCAGGACCTCAGAAGTCTCACCCTACCACCTCTGAAAAGGGTCTCAGCTGCAGGCAGTCCCACACCACATGAAAAAGGTCACCCGCGGGAAGGCTGCACCTTGCACTGGCCATACGGGCCTCTGGGAACATTCACTACATGCGTGAGGGGGGCAGGTAGGTTGCATGGAAGTCGTTGAACTGTATCATACGCAAGCTCGTGGATATAGCCAGTTCCCTTGAACCAAACCTTTGGTTTTACAGAAAAAATATATAGATCCACTAAAAAACACACTTTACGGGACTGTTATAGTTATGCTCAGATTTTACATGCACAACACTATAGAAATTCAGTGGTTATAGTTATCTGAAGTAACTATAACTGGTGTCCTAAGGTAACTATAGCTTGCGCCCGCTATGCACAATTTTCACATCAATTATTTCACTTCAAATGTTGCAGTGATATTCTCAATGATGTCATAGAAGATGTGAAGATTGATGTAATGTGTGGGGTAATTAGCAGTGCACGGCGAAGGGCGCGAGTCCCTGTAACCTTTGTTTTTTTCACTGAATTTCTTGTTGAATTGTGCCACATGGCCTGGCCTCTACCAACCTTCAGCATGCAGTCAACCCTACAATGCGCATTGCCTTTGGCCTAGTGCAATGGGGGTTGGCCAAAAGACCTGGGCCTGCGGCTAGGCCCTGTGCCAATCCCCGCCATGCAACCAACCCCACACTGCGCACAGCCTTTACCCATGCACAGTGGTGAGGTTGGCCAAAAGGCCTGGTCCTGACATCTTCTATGGCATTATTGATAACATCAATGCAATATCTGCAATAAAATGATTAAAGAGAAAACTGTGCATGGCAGGGGCACAGGTTATAGTGACCTTAGGGCCCGAGTTATAATTTCTTGAGAAAGTATAAATATAACTGGTTTTGTACATGTAAAATCTGAACCTACCTATAACGTCTCTGTAACCTTTCTTTTTAGTAAATTTCTAAGGTGTTTTAAATCCTGTTTCATAACCATAAAGTCCCTTTTAACCATTGCTTTTTTACTGAATTGCTAAGGATTTCTTAATTCTATTTCCTAACTATAAACGCCCCTATAACCTTTGTTTTTTTCCACTAAATATATACATGCATTGTAAATATGTGCATATATGTATGTATATATATATATATATATATATATATATATATATATATATGTATATATATATATATATATACATATATATACACACACGCATATAATACATATATATGACGTTATAGTTAGGAAATAGAATTTAAAAACCATAGAAATTCACTGAAAACAACAAAGGTTAAAGGGACGTTATAGTTAGGCTTAGAATTCAAACGTGCAAAACCATAGAAAGTCACCTGTAAGAGTTATAGTAATCTCAAGTAATTATAACCCATGCCCTAAAGTAACTATACTTTTTTACGAAAAAACTGTGCATGGCGGGGGAGCGAATCAAGGTTATTTTAGGGTGCGAGCTTTAGTTACTTGAGATAACTCTTAATATAACAGGTGAATTTCTATGGTTATGTACCTTTAAAATCTGAGCCTAACTATGACATCCCTGTAACCTTTGGGTTTTCAGTAAATTTCTATGGATTTTTTAATTTTATTTTCTAACTATGACGTCCCTGTAACCTTGTTTTTTTAGTGAAGTTGTATTTTTTTAACATATAGTAATCTTTAATTACTATACGTCCACTGCCGCCCATAGCCTTCGGCCATGCGCAGCGAGGATGTCTGCAGAGCCTGCTACCAACCCCTGATAAACCACCCAAACCGGCACCATGTAAGGTCAAACAGTCTGTCTCTCTTCAAGTGAGAAGAGGTGTGAGAGGGTGTCTCTGGGTGTGAGAGTGGATGCGTGAGGTCTGAGTGGTTCTGTGAGTGGGTGCATCAGGGTCTGAGTGGGTCTGTGAGTGGGTGCGTCAATATCTGAGTGGGTCTGTGAGTGGGTGTATTGGTGTGAGTGGGTCTGTGAGTGGGTGTCTGAGGGGGTCTGTGAGTGAGTGCATGAGTGTCTGAGTGGGTCCCTGAGTGGGTGCATCAGTGTCTGAGTGGGTCTGTGAGTGGGTGCATTAGGGCCTGAGTGGGTCTTTGAGTGGGTGCATGAGTGTCTGAGTGGGTCTGTGAGTGGGTGCATCAGTGTCTGAGTGGGTCTGTGAGTGGGTGCATGAGGGTCTGAGTGGATTTGTGAGTGCGTGCATTAATGTCTGAGTGGGTCTGTGAGTGGGTGCGTCAGTGTCTGAGTGGGTCCGTGAGTGGGTGCATCAGTGTCTGAGTGGTTCTGTGAGTGGGTGCATGAGAGTCTGAGTGGGTGCATGAGTGTCTGAGTAGGTCTGACAGTGGGTGTGGGAGTCTGTGAGTGGGTCTCAATGGGTGCGTAAGTGTCTGAGTGGGTCTGAAAGTTGGTGTGGGAGTCTATGAGTGGGGCTTAGTGGGTACATGAGTGTCTGAGTGGGTGTGTGAGTATACGCTTCAATGTCTGAGTGCATGTATGAGTGAATGAATTAGTGTTTGAATGAGTATGATTTTTTTTAAACTTTTTTTGGTTATTTATGATTCATCTCCATTAATCACAAATATAGCAGATGGTGAAGAAAAAAACATTTTAAACTCATAATTCTACCCTCAAACACCCATATGTCACACTCCTGGAGTCACGGTACCTCAACCCTGACCCCTTATGCTACTTTTCATTTGTTTTTCAGCCCCAGGGACCCTCTCCCATAACATAAAATGGCGGCCACAACTTTCTCTTCAGATGGTGGCCAGCCAATTACAGCACTTCTATCTGTGCGTCCATTTACGGAATGTCACGAATTTTCACGATACATACGCAAGCCCATATGTACAAATTTGGATTTTCCCCAATAAGCAAAAGTGGAATCTGTGTACCGAAAACCAAATTTGGTGTAATTCTAACCAATGGTTCGGGCTGTAGTCATGTCTAAAGGTCCTATGGAATTAACATGGGAAACGCAACTTTTTTGACCCCATCTTTTTCTGGGTACCTGCTTGATGGATCACCCGAAGTTTTCCGGGGGCAACAAGAATTATCAGTGCACTCTTTTGGGGAAACGTTTGTGAAGATTCGTCGAACAATGCCAAAGACATAGGCAAGTCAAAAAACGCTTTTTCTATGGAAACATGGTCCTAACTATAACTACCTAGTGGGTAGTTATATATGTGTGTGTGTGTGTTTAAACTTTACATCATGAAATCACTAGATCTCCGGGATGTTTGTTGGGCTGACCCCGGTGATAGCATGCTGAGATACTTTCTGGGCCAATGCTACATAATTTTCATCTTTGTTTCATGAACTTATTTATCTCCTTTTCAGAGGAGACCTAGAGGAAGAGAAAATATTGTAGCCTGGAAAGTGGGAAAAACATTTTTAAAAAAAAGTTATTGTGGGAAGAATGTTATGAAACATAAAGTGTGGGAACAGTGATTGGTGATATGAGGCAAGAAATTATGAGTGTTGAGGACATTACACTAAAGGCTGCTTGTAAAAGGCAAGAAGGAGAGTGGGAAGGACCAGTGCCAGCTTTAGCACTGGTGGTGCCCAGTGAGACAATCTTTTTTGGTGCCACCCCCTGTGACCTCCTTCTTAGTTTCTCTCTCTAATACCCAGCAAAAGTGCCTCTCATCTCTCCATAGCCTCTCTCTCTCATATACATTTAATTTGTTTTGAAGCACTGGTAGAGGCTGGCTTTAATATCCACTTAGCTATCCACATAAAATACAGCTCTGTTCTTTGCAGCAGGCATATTAACCCTCTGCGCTACTTTATGGAGAGTCAACACTGCACTAGACAAACCTCCACCTCTCAATCTCTCTCTCTAGCAGGAACACTAATCACAAGAGTTATCTTCAATTTTTTTTGCTGTCTGAAAGCTGGAGTCACAAGGAACTCTGCAGCAGCTGCTTTCAAATCTTAACTTTTTGTTCAACACAGCACCCCTCCCCTTCCAGGTCAGCGCCCAGTGCACCCGCACCTGTTGCACCCCCCTAAAGTCGACCCTATGGGGGCCGATGGAGACATGCAGCATAAGAGGAGTCCCCACAAATATGTAAAAGAAAAAGCAAGCATCTGTAATGCACTTGTGTGAGAAACTTTGTCTGTTAGAACTGTTCAGATTTGTCTAAACTGATTCAGAAAAAGAAGCACTGGAAAAGCATACCGGTCTGTCTTTTTATCAGATGGAGTGCTTGGTAATAGTTGGGCAACTGTGTAGCTGGAAATGCTGGTTGAGGTGTCAACTATAAGTCAACTGTAAGTGCAATGTTTTGAAAATGTACGTTCGGCCTGGACTTGATTGACCAATATGTAGCAGTGTCCTAAGCCTGGAGAGTGTGTGAAAGATAGTCTTGCATGCTGTCAATATCAGCGCAGTAATCTGCAGTCAGTGAAGTTGTAGAGTAATGATTCTGGGCACAGGTTGGTCTGTATTGCTTTTCTGCAGTCAAGGTGGCACTTGATATTCCTTATTCTCTTGGGAACATGTTTGTGATTTTGCATTCCTGAACAGACAAGTAGCTGCCACGGAGCCTGTTTTTCGTAAAAGGGAGTACTGTCATTTTGGATGCGAGGTTTCTGCTTCAACTGCACAGTTGGGGTTCAGAATTACTGTTAAAACAGCGGAACACATTAAGAGAACAATCGGGTCATTGGCAGCAAGAGTTGAGACAGGAGGCCAGATCTCAAGAAACGCTCAACCACTTTTAATATTAACTCTAAACTCCTTATGGAGCATGCCTGGACAACACTGCGGCAGATTTACTAACACCTTGCCTACAAAAGTGTTGCATTTCCATTTCCAGCACATAGACATGACTTTGTGCCTAAAGGATGTTTCCTAAAGGTAAAAATAACAAGGTGATGGATGGAATGCTTGAATTAATCTCTACCACCAGCAATCACTTGGGCTGCATCCCAATCTATTGTTTTTCACTCACTAAAGACAGGCATAAAGTTTGAGATCACTTTTCTTTCCTCAAAACCTTTCTAACTGTGCATGTGTGCTGCACAGGACATCACACATACAAGTGTCAAAAGTCTCAAACTTGGTCAAACCATAGTATTTTGTACTGGAAGGATAACCTTCCAGTACAAAATGTATGCCTTACAAATACCCACACACCCTCTGCTTGACAATGCAAAGCTCTGTGGACCAAGGGAAGGTGCCTAAAGTGCTTCCAGGCTGGGGGTGATTGAATTAGCACCATATTTTAGTTGATAACGTCTGCTGTTTCCCTTTCGCAATGCAACACTGCAGCGAAGAGCATTAATTTTTGTTGCTGCACTGCATTGATCGAAAACTCAGTAAATCCGCCAGCTGTGGCTCCTCCTCAATAGAGGAAGAGCGCCGCCCTACTGGCTCCAAGCCAGCAGCTGAAAAATAAAACAATATTTTATTATTGTTTTATTTTTCAGCTGCTAGCTGAGCCAGCATGTGCAGGGAAGGGTGGGGCTGTGCCATGGTAGGGGAGAGATGGAGTGGAGTCACTGGAGTGCACTTAAAAGTGCGCATGTCAGTTTGGCAGGCTGTCTTAGGCCGGCCAAAGAGACATGTGCACTTAGGTTTCTACACCCTGGCTGGGTTGGAGAAACAGCACAGACTCCAATGCACTGACTGAGCGGTAGACCAAGCCGCACAGACCAATTCTAGCGCTGCTCTTATACTAGGTACAGCATGAGAGCAGCACAAGGAGTGCGTGGGGAGCCTGTACTACTGTCCGAGGGACTGCTGGGACACCATCAGGAGCAGGAGAGAGGAGGTGCGAGGCTCCAGCAGCCTTAGCGTTTTTATTCTAATCCCCCACCCCCTCACTTGAGATTTGCAGCGGCCGCCACTGAAATCCACCCCATAATTTGAACTCAGAGGCATGGCATGTGGGGGATGACTAAGGCAATACGACATGACTATTCCAACAGTGTGAGAAAGGGAGAGCTGCTTGTTTGGTATCAGATAGTCTAGCTAGCCCAACAAAACGAATGGTAACTCCTCTCTTCCAGCGCATGCATCCTATAAGGCCTGATTACCGCAGGATGGCTATCAGAGGGCAGTAAAACAGAAACAGTATAACCAAAGCAAATAAAGTGAAAGGAAAGTCTATAGAACTAACAGGATAGAGACTCTTATTGGTGAGAAAGAGGAAGACTCTCTCTGTCACTTTTGTTTCTCCCTACAATTTGGATCACCGGAGAAATAGAAAAAATATTATCGTAACCCGATGTTTGCTTTTTCTTCGACAAAATTCAATTTTCTCTAATTTTATTTTTATTTTGGTAAATTGAACTTCCTTTTTCTTTTTTAATCCACGCCCGGGAATCTGACCTGGGTCTATTGTCATTTTTTGTCAGTTACTTTCTTTTAATAAGTCGTTGACATCTTATTAATTAAAACATTCAGCAGCTCAGCTTGTTTTTAGAATTCATTACATTATCACTATTTAGTTATCCTTGCTGACCCAGGATTCCGGAAGCGACCACTGCATTGCACAACACTTCCTTTGCCTTGCCTCGCTAGTGGTAGCCGCAGTAGAGCAGTCAAGGCTTAATTCAAGAAATGGTACGTGAACGTTAGTGCCAGGTGCAATATTACAAAGTTTTCACAGCCCTTAAAGATCAATAACCAGATTAAGGTATTACTTGGTAAGCACCTGTTTCATACAAGGAGGATCGATAAAACAGCTAAAATGACGAACACTGAAAAAACTAAAAGTCTGATACATGAGCTCTTAGAAAAATAAAAAGGAAAACAGTCATTATGCTCAGGTTAGGTACCTTGAAGCCTGCAGACTCATTCCTATGAGACTTTCATATGCCCATTAAATCAGTCTTCGGAAAAACTCAGAAGGGGTGACGCAGTAGTTTTTAGGGTCCTTTCCTCTTGGAAGATAGGCTCCTTAAACAACGCCTATAATGTAAGCCAAACTAGAGCCACTATCATTAAAGTACCTATTCCTACAGAAAAGCTTACGTTTGTTGGAGTCTGTTGTAAAGTGACCGCTTTTTGGGTGGTGAAGGAAATTTAGTTACTGGTTGAGACGGGGACAGGGAGCTGAAACCCTACTCAAGCAGCAACCACCATTCTTGTCAGGGTGAAACGCAAGCAAACCTCAAATCGACCTGTGCTTGTGCTTTCTTGTAGTTTGGCACCAAAACAGTCAGGCTAACATTAGAGGTAATGTGTGAAGTAGTTATGCAGCACTTCGAACAGTAATAAAGTGAAAACACAAGACAGGGAAATACTACACCAACCTAGAGAAATAGAGTTTAAAGTAATAAATTGAGACCAAAACAACAAAAATCCAATTAGTAGACCCGGAAATATGCAATTTCAAACATTTAGGTACAATCAGTGCATAAAAGTGTAAAGTGCCACCCGTGGGTATCTGGTTACCCCAGACCAGGACAAAGTTACAAGTTCATGCTGACTGCAATGGAGTGCGGGCTGGTTGCAGGGACGAAGTTAAGCCCGCTGAACAAAATACCTCAAATCCTGGCATGCGGTCTGAACGGTGTTGCTTTGCATCATCATCTGACGGTGGTCCTGAGGAGCCTCAGTGAGAGCTCCTGCATTGGGTTGTATCACACTGTGTTGGTTCCAGTGAATCTGTGCAGCGCGACTTTGTGAAGCTGTGCGTCAAGTTGTGTTGGTTCAGATGGACAGGCAGCTGGGCAGGGAGGCCTGACAAGGCTTGACGTTGATTCCGTTGGAGCTGGCAGCTGTTCGGCTAGGTTCTGCGGGGCTCCGCGCCTCTCGGTGTTGGTTTTGATAAAGCTTGCAGCTGTGCGGCAAGGCTTTGAGGGGCTTCGCATCCCGTGGCACCAGATTTGGTGAAAACCACAGCTGGAATGGCGTACCACCTTCAGGCCCAACTCCAAGGGTCCAGGAACTTGTTGGTACCACTTGGGGGGGCAAGACTCACAGCAGTCTGAGTGCAGGTGCTGGGCTTAAGGTGGTTGGAGCCTTTATTGTCCCGAGGCTCTGATCAGAAGCCCAGGCAACTAGCCCTTGGAGTCACTCTGGTGGTTGTGGATTCACAAGGCAGGTCCTTCTCACTCAGGCAGCAAGGCAGCAGAGTAGCAGGGCAGTAGAGTAGCAATCACAGACCAGGACAGCAGTCCTTTTGAGTCTTTTGCAGCTCCAAAGATTTTGGTCTGAGTGTCCAATATTTATACCTGGTGCCAGCTTTGAAGTAGGAGATGTTTCTAGAGGTTTCCATCCTCACAAGAGCTTGGAAATTCATTCCTCCCTGGTTTGGCCCCAGTGTGTCTGGGGACATAAAAGACTAGTGTCAAATCCTTGGAGACTCTGCTCAGGCAGAGGTTTTGTGATGTGCTAGTGTGGTAGGTGTCAGCTCCACCCTCTCATCAAGTTTGAGATGGCCCATCCTACCAACACATATTCTCCTTTGTCTCACTGTCTGAGAGCAATACACAAAGACCAACTGTCAGCTACACCTAGTCATGTGACCCTGGATACAGGCTTGCAGGCACCAAGTGATTAGGACAAGAAAATGCCAGCTTTCTAAAAGTAAGTTATACAATGAGGCAATTGCCCACTAACCCTCATGACCAGGGTAATATATGTAATAATAATATAGGCCAGTGCAAGGGGGAAGTAGCCTAGACTTCCACAGTATGCTAACAATTTAATGAAATCTCTCTTTTACTTGAAAGTACCTCGTACGGTGATACTACAGGTACCCAGGACCTGAAAATAAATGCTTTTAGTGGACCTGCAGCACTTATTGTGCCAGCCACTTAAGTATGCTTTTAAACATCTCAGGCCTCCCATTGCAGCTTATGTGTGCTCTTTTAAACTGCCCTTTCAGCCTGGTAAGATAAACCTCTTGCCCCTCCCCGGTCGGAGCACCCACTTACCTGTGTTCAGGTGGTCCTCCGACAGGAGAGAGGACGGGGCGCTGCTGCCAGCAACTGCGTCCACCAGCAGAACACCGGCAGGCCATTTTATGGGTCATAATACGGCTGGCTGCAGTCACCTGGCGTGGCGCTGCTGTTGGCAGCAGCGCCACCTTACCTCCATCCACTGGCATGGCCACAGCTGGATTTCCACCATTCTTCTGGTGGAAATCTGGCTGTGGTCATAATACGGCAGATGGTTGGTAGCCGCAGCGATGGTCTTTTGGCAGCCGTCGCCGCTGCGGTAGGCAGTTTTTACCGCCAATATTATAATGAGGGCCATACTCTTTTACAGGTCTAAAACCCACTTCTAAACACAAAATAAGTCAGCTTATTGCCCATAAAGTAAGGTGCATAGTGCCTAGAAGTAGTCCACTCCTAAATTAATGTTAGCATGTACCTACAGCAGACAAATGACTTATAGCTATTTCAATGTATTGGGTTAGGCTGTTCTCAAAGAAAATACCGGTAAAGCAGATTAAATCACTATTTCTACATTAGACCAGGAACGTTACCTAATTGTTTTAAGAAATCCAATTCTTTGGCAAAGTAGGACTTTTTTCAACTAGTTAGAATATATAAGTTTTGGAAACATTATATATTCATTTACCTGAGCCACTGTAGGCCGATTAGTCTTAGTCTGCGTCTGCTAGCCAGCCCTGTTCTATCTATAATGAGGAGTGAAATCCTTTCAGGAGCTGCACAATAGACCACGTTAATTGACAAAGGGACCTGAATGGCAAGAGATGTCCCATCTGAGCTCAGTAGAATATTCAGGGTGGGGGGACTGCTGCCCCTCCTGTTGGCACAACAGTGTCAAATCCTGCATGACAGGCCTGTCTGAAGCACATGTAACATTTTGCACCTTTAAAAGGAATCAAAAAGGGCAAGATCTCAATTTTGGAGTATTCCCTGCCTGGTTACTGAAGCACACTGCTTTGTCTTGTTAACTTCTCTGTCACATTTTATGTGTGGTCCCAGGGCCTGCTTCAAAATGGATGTTAGCGTTAGGTGTGGGTAGGGGGGGCTTCAGTTCTCACAGCTCGACCTACAAAGACTGTGCCTGTGTTAGGAAATTAGAGTTGAAAAACACCCCTCACATGCTTAGTCAAGACAATCATCTACAGAGTGCTGTGTTTTTAATCAACACTCTGTAGCTGGATCGTTGTTAAGCCCCTCAGTCCCCTCCTCATCCTGTCTTCAGGAGCCTGGTAGAGAGGCCAAGAGACTGACCGGGGCACTGCAGAGTTCATATAAACAGAAAGTTGTGTTTACATGAACACTGCTAAATAAATTATTACAAGTTCAATAATTTAATTTAGCAGTAACTCTGTGAAGTACATGGTGACTCACTGCTATGAACATTTACTCCATTGGTAAGTGGGGGACTAGTAGTCTTTTATGGTGTACCTCACCCACAGGGCGGTGAACCCTACAAAGCTGGACCCTCATCCACACTCAGTGCTGGACTTGCAAAAGTATATCAGGTGTATTCAACCTACTGCACTTGGTGTCTATGACCTGTGAGAAGGACCTGAGGAGGTTGGACCCCCTTCCACTATATATCCAAAGACAGAAAGAGATCATAAGGCTGATCCAATGGGTGGCTCCAGAAGCATGAAATAACTGAAGATGACATTCCTGTGCTGAATCCCAGTTGACCAGTGGCAAATGGACTGGAACTGCACTTTCTGTCTCATACCCTGAAGGTCTCTGGGTGTGTTCCCCTGAGATCATGTGGGCCTTAGAATTGTACTCCGGTGGTTGTTTGGGAAACAAAAGAAACTTTGGAAACGTTTGAAAACTTGCCCTCCAGAGCTTCAGCGGGACTCACTGGAAAAAGTATCTGACCAGTATATCCACAGCAATGTACTGGATATCAGCTTTGTCCCAAATGGATTTCCTTTGAAGAAATTACTAAGGCCCTCATTAAAACCCTGGCGGACGGTGCAAATAGGGCGGTAAGACCTCAAACAGGCCGGCGGTCATTACCGCCAATGTCCTGCACCGTCCGCCACGGCAGTAATGACCGCCAGGCTGGAGACAACGGTCTTCAGCCCGGCGGCCACCACTAGTCCGCGGGTGGTATCAGGACCCCGCATACCGCCATGGATTTCGTAGTGTTTTCAACCGCCACGAAATCCATGGCGGTATGCACCATCAGTGCCAGGGAATTCGTTACCTGGCATTGATTGGGGTCCCCCTCTCCCCCTCCCCTGAACCCATCCCTAACACCCATGACCCCCCTACCACCCCCCAAAGGTAGAAGGACTCCCTCCCCCCCACCACCACCCCCACCTCCAACCCCCATTGAACCCCCCAAACATACCCCCCTACATGCACGCTCACACCACTCACACATACACGCGGACATACATGCACACATGCACACATACATACACGTTACATGTCCCATACACACATTACACCCCCCTGCATACATACACGCACTCACACAACCCCTCTACACACTCACACGCACACCTCCATGCACGCACACACCACACAACACCCCCACTCCCCCCTCCCCTCACAGACGATCACCTTACCTGTTCCGGTGATCCTCCGGGAGGGAACGGGATCCATGGGGGCTGCTCCGCCACCAGCACCCGTCACCAGAACACCGCCACGCCGAATACTGGGTCGTATTACGGTGCGCGGTGTTCTGATGACATGGCGGTGACAGAGGAGCAGCCTCCACTACACCGCCGAATGCCAGTATGGCTGCTGGAGGCTCTCAGTCCAAAAAAGGGTGGAGGGTCGCCAGCAGTCATAATATGGTTGGCGGAAGACCGCCAACACTGGCGGTCTTCGGCCTGGCGGAACCTCAGCGGTCTTTGGAGGAGACCGCCGAGGTTGAAATGAGGGCCTAAATCCCATTTTGATCTGATACTTGGAAAATATTCAGCGAAAAATGTTAAATGCTCCAGAGTGCCAGCAGGACCAACCTGCTTTAGGTATCGGATCTGCAGTTTGATGGCAGCAGTTTTAGTGGCATCCCACACATAGAGGATTTTCTAATCAAAATTGACAGGTTCTGTGTTGGGAAATGTGAACATCTTTGTAAAAACAGGGATAAAGACTCGAAGTGGAACTTAGAAAATTCTTTGAACTTTTTGACTTCCAGACTTTCAACAGGACCAATGCACTTGGTGTATGCGACCCAGCCTCCATTGTAGTCTGCTTGAAATTCCACCTTGCTTCCGGACCAGTTTATCACAATCATGGACATGTATTGGGTGTTTTATTTTTTTTGCCATTCCTTAACTTTAGTTCTTTAAAAAATAATATATCCTGTTGATCCCCTTATTAGATGGTTGTTGTTTTGGCCTTATTTTACTTATAGCATTTTTCACCTTGTTTTTAAATTGGTTGTTGAGCTTTCTTGTGTCTTGTATGGCTTTTTCTATTGTTCATGCACTGCTTTAATAATTTATATATTGCCTTTTATTTAGGCTTGGCTGCCTTGTGTCATGTTACATGGGATTGAGCACAGGTTTACTTTATTTTATTTGTGTGACATTTAGGAGGTGGTGGCCTTATCCTTTGAGGTTAACACTTGTCCACCCCAAATAATAATTCACTTTCTTACACAATCTGTATTGATTTTCAGGTCAAATGGGGAAAAACAAACATTTCTCTCGGTAGTGTCAGCCCTTGGTTTGAGGTGGGACTTTGACGATCTTCCTAGGGTGGTAAATGGCACACCTTGCAACATAATTCACAACTGAGAAGTGCTGAGATAACTGTAAAGTTATGGCTAGAGCTGTGAAGATAGAGAGCTGGTTCTAAGTGGTTTAAGCAATGAAGTCTGCATAAGTCTAAAGAGTGGAATAGTAGGTGCTGATACTAGTGAAGTGATCTTGCAAGTGTGTGTTTGAATCTCAGTAGAATAGCATGGAGCTACATGGCACAGTAGAGGTGCACTGACAGGGTAGAGGGTGGCTCAATACTGAAAGGGCAGAGCAAATATCAGGCCAGGATTGTTGTGTATTGGCACTGACTGACAATATAGCCCGGACAAGTCTGCCTTAAATTCGCTACAATACCTATATTTCCAATGAGTGATCAAGCATTGCTATTTCATAAGAAGGCAACAAGTCTTCCCTAACAATTTTCAAAAATTGTTAGTGAACTTTCCTATCCCTCAAGCTCTCATTTTAGAGTTCCAGTCATCATCTGATTTTCTATCTCCGTGGCTGATACTCATCAGTGTAACAGGCAGACTCTTCAAGAGGTGCCACCTAAATATGATACAGCTTCTTTTGTTGCCTTGAACGATGACACTCTCTCTGCTTGTTGGCCTATTTTGGAAAAACACCATTTGTCCTCTACTCCTGAAACCTAGGTCTCCACTAGACCTGCAAAAAATATGAAACTGATCCCCTCTGTTGTGATGCGGCCTTTGAATATTTTTAAACAAATTACTACCAATTGTGGACTTTTCCCTACCTTTCAAAAGGGCAGTGGGTTCCCCCAGCTAAAGAAACCTTATTAGAAACAAACCTGGAAGGCACAGTATGATCCAATCTTTTTGCTACTCACTTCAACCAAACCCCATAAAAAGGTCATCACAGCTCAAGGCTCACTATTCAATGTAGTTAACCCTTGAAAAACAGAGCTTTGGCCTGTCACGAAGACAGAATCGGTCTTGGTGGAGGCCATGGACGACCTTGAGCTGAGCTGTGCTTCTCACCTGTGTCCCATTGCTCTTCGCTCTATCTGTAGCTTATGTCACATATGAGTCAAGGATGTCACCATAACCACAACTGAGAACTTTCACCCAGGTGGTGCCACACTGTTTCTTTAGCATTCACTCTTCTTTCATTTGCCCTTTGCTTTTTGTATTTCCTCAGAATTCTTCTATTTGCCCCCTATTACACTTCTTTGTTATGTCTATTTCCAGCCTCTGGCACTGTGAGTCGGTCTTCTGGATTTATATACTATACCTACGCTGACAGGGCCGGCTTTAGGGTGGTGCAAGCGGTGCAACCGCACCGGGTGCTGACCTGAATTAGGTGGCGCTTACCTCAGGGGGGCACTTTAAAGAACCCAGGCAGACATTTGAGATTTGATCTCCATAATGTTGTGTAGATTTTCACTGGCTTTTCTTTTCTCTGAATTTACAGGGCTAGATTTAGTCGTTGTTCTTTCTTTTTCTTGGTCCCACAAATCTAGAAGTTGTTTCCCAAGCTCCTAAGAACCACTTCTCCAGAAACACTTTGCTGGGACCATGAGACTGAAGTACGATGTAGAAACATTACATCAAATCAAGCAGTATTACATCTCTGTGGGTCAAGACCAACAGAGAGTTCCTGCAGTCACGAATGAGGTGTATTGGCAGATCTGTGTGTAGTCACAGTACTGGAATAGCAGGGAACGCAGCAGATCAAGATTGAGGTGCATTAGCAAAATCTGTAGGTCACAGTACTGGAATAGCAGAGAGAGCTCCCGGCCAACACTGAGATGCATCCGCAGAGCTGGGTATGAGTCACGTTTATGGAACAGCAGGGGGTGCTGTAAGCCAGGACTGAGATGCACTGATGGATCTGTGACGGTCACAGCACTGGAAAAGCAATGAGAGATCCTGAGCAGTGCTGAAACTGGCTGAGGTATGTTTGGCTCACAGACCTGGCTTAACACAGCTCAGGACTGAGGCACTTTGAGTGAGCTGCGCGGAAAAGCACATGCAGTGTCAAAGGCAATTGACGGGTTCAGGACTTTAAGCACTAGTTAGACACGCTCTACTGTCGAGTCTCCAGGGCTTTCCTCTCACTCACAACACCTGACTTTAAATACATTTTATGGGTAACTGAGTAAATGTTATCACTGTTCCTGAAATTGTCTGGTGGGGAGGGTTAAGAGTAAGATCCTAGGAGAGGGTGGAGGTGGGGGTAAGACACACAACACCCCCTCCAGGGACAGCTCAAAACAATGGAAAGGAAGCCATGAGATTGGTACTGTGCTTAGTGTTAGCGGCCCACTCAATAGAATTGTTCACACGGAGCTCTTTATCCTTTCGTCATTTTCTATAATTACCCTGACAGCTTCTGTCACCAGCACGCGAGGAACTCTGGAGAGAGGGAGGAGGAGAACAGGGGGGGGGCTGGGCACAATTGTGCAGCTCTCCCGCCCTCTGAGGAAAAGGCCACTCATGAGACACTTCTCTGCTGAAGCACACGTGTGTTCCTGCTACCCGAAAGCACACTGCATAGTTCTTCCTACAATAAAGCACATTCAGCAGTCCCTTCCAACCTTAAGCACTCTGGTGCGTCCCTTCGGCCCTAAAACACACTCTTCACTTTGCTAAAAAAAAAACACAAGTCCCTTAAGCACGCTAGGAAAAATAACATCCTACAGCCTCTCGTCTCCTAAACCTGTTATATCTACGATTATGATCATGTGTATGTTTAATTGAATGTACCTTTGAACTTAGAATGTTGTAGGACTTCTGTTCTAGTATCTTGTGCACTGTGACTCAACTGGGTTCTCTCTGGGATAGCTGTATGCTAGCTGGGGAGGGAACACCAACTGCGGTCATTTGTGTCCTAATAAAGTATGCCAAAATCTTATACTGGCTCCTGAGGAAGTGATTCTAGATTGGGGATGAGTTCCAGCCCATAGGACACCCCAGATGGCTGCGTAATTGGATTGGACAAGAAAAGTTGGTGTAGGACCCTTCACGTGAAGTAAGACAATTAATTTGTGCTCGTTTAACAAGGAGACCTAAGCGCAATCTCAGAACTCATTATAAGTATGGTTAAAAGTAGTAACATGTGATGAGTGAAGTTAGAAAGCGATCTGAGTAAATGGGCACACTTTAAGTCGGGAGGACTTACCTACTGGTCAGAGTGGCTCGTGTTGACTTCAACCATTGTGGCGTGAGCAACTTGTCAGCGTAACCAGCTCGTGATTTTTTCTTCGGCCGCGAGGTGGTGTATGGATTTTGAGCAATCCAAATACGCCACTCAAGAAAGACAACTTCTACGCGTGGGCAGCCATCTTTGAGGCTTGGGCAGCTCTCCATATGGTGGACAGCAGTGGCATTTTGCAACACACTGTGCCAAAGACCAAAGGTAACGCAGTGACGGGCAAACCTTTGAACAAAGTACCTGCTCAATAACAATGCATAGTTTTGAAAAGAAAAGATGATGCAGTGATAGGCACGCCTTTGTAAAAAGTGCCTGAATAAGTGTCTGCTTTACAATACAGAGTAAGATCATTAAGGCCCTGATTTGTACTTTTTTTGCACAGCATTACCGTCATTTTTTGACACAAAAGCCGCGCAAAATTACACATACAACTATATTTTGTAAGTTCGTGCTGCTTTTGCGTCAATAAATGACGGTAATGCGGCGCAAAAAAAGTATAAATCAGGGCCTAAGTATACGGTGACAGGCACTCCTTAAAACTGAGGCCCAGATTTATGAAAAAGTGGTGCATCATCTCTGATGTGCCACTTTTTCTGCGCCCCCCCTACAGCACCTAACGACACCATGGTTGCACTGTATTTAGCATACGGTGCACAATGGTGGTAGTTAGAACAATAGCGTCAACATTTTTTACCCTATTGTAGTGCCTTCTTGCACTAGTGTCAAAATTTTTGACGCTAGTGTAGCAAAGTGCAAGGTGGCCAATTGATTTAAATGGGTCCATCATTTTAATGCCTGCTCTGAGCACGCATTGAAAATGACAGGAAAAATGGTGCAGTGAAATCTGTTAAATTTCACTGCGCCATTTTTTCGGGCCTCCTAGCACTGGAAAACCCTCTTGCATACATTATGCCTGGCTCAGGGATAATGTGGTGCCAAGGGTTACAAAGTGGCGCAATGGTTGCATTGCGCCACTTTGTAAATATGGTGCGGGGAAATACCCTAATGCCACATTACATTAAAAAAATGACGCAAATGTGGTGAACACGGTAATAGGCACACCTTGAGACTGAGTGCCTTTTCACTATACAATATAGTCTCTTATGAGAGTGCCTTTCACTGTTGACTATATGTATAATTTTTGCGTTTACACTGTGACAAGCTGTGGTGGTTTCCAAGGAAACAATATAGTCATGCGGAGGCACAGATTCTATGTCCAGCCACAGAGATGGTAGATCAGTTTATGGCAAGGTTGTGTGAGTTATCAGTAAAATGTCAATTTGGAGCCCTGACGGATGAAGTGATATGAGATAAATTAATAGTACAGTGTAGGAATAAAAAAGATGCAGGGGAGGTTATGGGTGGCAAAACCTGTTGTTAAGGATGTCACTGAAATAGCAAGGGTGGCAGAACAGTCGGACCAGTGTATGAAGGGAATGGAAAAAAGGAGAGCAACATAAATATATCATATGTTGAGCAGGAGGATATAGGAGTGCTCCATGTTAGCAAAGGGGGAAATTCTAAACTAACCAAAAGATATCCGTTTGATGAGAAAAACACTGGTGGCAATAGTCTGGGTACTTTTAAACAACCAGTGAATAAGTGTACTAAATATGAGAGTAATCTACATGATGCTGACTTCAAGAATTGCTTTGCTATTGGAAATGAATGCAGGGAATATGGCCGGAAGGGGCTTTTTTCCCATATGTGTGGCATGAAGATTAAATACAAAGTAGCTGCAGTACAAGAGAGTAAAGAGTATAATAATATTGAAAAAGACAGGATTCTTTGTGTATCCGAGAGTCAGGCTGACATGGGAAGAAGGTGTAGACCTAAAGCTACCTTTACTATTAAGGGAGAAAAGTTTAATCCTATGGTGGATTCTGGATCTCTTAATACAATTATTCAGAGAGATGTGTTAATGCAACAATGGCCAAAAGTGCATCTGCTTCCAAAGGATATCAACCAAGGGTGATACCAAGCTGAAATGATAGACATTATAGGATTTAGGTTAACCAAGACTGAATTTCAAGAAAGATGTGTGAAGGGAAAAGTGCATGTTTTAGAAAAGGGGCCCCTAATATTAGGATGGGAGTACCAATATGATTTTCATTTAATTATTGATCCAAGGCAGCCAATCAGATAATGCTAGTTGATGAGGTCAAGTTGAAGAGATCGTGGAATGGGTGAACAAGGTATTTTCAAATTAAATAGCTGAACTGAAAAACTATGCCCATAAAATAATAGTTAAAACGAATGCTGTGCCAGTTCAACATTGGGTTTGCAAAGTACCTATCATTGCAAAACAAAAGAAGTCAAAAGTATGCTGGAGGAAGTCGTGGAACAGGGAATAATCGAACCAATAGAAACATCTAATTGGATTTCACCTATTGTGATCGCAGGCAAATCTGATGGCAGTTTTAGGTTTTGAATAGCATTGTGCAAGATGAATCAGAAGATATTGGTGGATAATTACCCTCTTCCAAACATCATTGAGCTTGTGTTGTTTTCCTTAAAACAAAAAATAAAATAAAGGATAATTAATACATAGCAAAGATTACACATTGCAAATATAATCATTTAAGTATTTAGGTGGCTCTCTACGCCTTGGTGACCTACAAGCACTTCAACCCTGTGCTCCTCCCACTTCTATTCCATCAACATTTCTTCTACTGCTTTCCACTCTCTTATTTGAACTGTGAACTCTCTGTCTCAACATATCACCATCATCCATCATCATATATCCACTGCAACTCTCATTATTCTTAACAACTGCCTTGACATCAGTCACCTTCTCATATAGCGCCACTACTCTCATGTTCCATCGCTCACCATATTCCAAGATAGCTAACAACTCATGTACCTTTCTCACCGTAAATGGACAACGGAACTTTGTTAGACCACCTTCAACATGTCCTGGTTTCACCTTTACCAAATCTCCCACCTGTGTTCTCCCTTCACATTTCTCACTTTTATCACCTCATTTAGTCATTAGCATTCTCATACATGCGGTGACAACTTGGTGTTGGCTGTGCATCCCCTCATCACATTAAAAGGAATTTTCTTCATGACCCCCTTTTCCATGGTGCGATATAACCAAACCAAATCCCACACTACTTCAGACATCACTCTTTTTTCCACTGCCATCTGACTCACCCCTTGTACTATACAGTTAGCCTTCTCAACCATTCCATTGACTTGAGGGTTACATAATGATGTCCTGGAATGTAAAATGCCACAGAAGATCAAATCTTTTGTCATTTCCTCTGAAGTCAATTCAGTCCCAATAGCTGTGATCAATTTAACAGGTTACACCCCTTCCCTGAATAGCCCTTCCAACACTTGAATGGTATATTTTTTTATGATCTGATGCGTACATTTCACCACAAGCCATTTAGAGTACACATTTACCATCACAAGGGCAAATCTTCGATCAGCAGCGACACCACTCATCGGTCCAATGAAATCTAACCATACTGTATGCCATGGCAATCCTCAATATTTATTTCAACCATAACCAACTGTTTTCCCACTTTTAGCCTTTTCTCTCCATCCTTACAATCCACGCATTGCACACCCATTCAACAACATCCTGATCTATGCCTGGCCACCAAACATTTTCTCGCAACCTCTTCCTAGTGAGTGTTTGCCTTAAGTGACCCTCATGTGCTATTCTGAATAACTCAAATCTCAACTCTCTGGGGGTATGAATTTATTTCCCCTTGGATTCAGTTTGCCATCACATACCAATCATTCATCCACTATTTTAACAAAAGGCCTCACTGCTACGGTCACCACACACTCACACCTACTCCTTTTCAATATCATGTCCACACCCTGTTGCAATACTACATCATTATTCATGCCTTCAAACCTCGTTTGCTTCCCTGTGTCTCCTTGGCTCCACTCCCCCAGGTCATAAACATTTGCAAAGTGTTCCTTCCTTGTCAAATGTTTTCACTTCCACCTTGTCCACATATTGCCAGGGCAGTGGCAATCTAGAAAACCCATCCACATGAGCATTTTTCCAACCTGGTATGTATTCCAGTTTATACTGATAATCTTATAAGTGAGCTGCCAGCCGAGCTAGCCTGGCAGACCCATTGCCAGCCCCACCAGGATACAGAATTTTCATCAACTATCTATCCCTGATGGCCACCTTTCCCTTTGTGAATGGTATTTGGCGACCTTGAAGGGAGCAGACAGTGATTGAGGGGCTACTGTCCACATCCCTTCAACGTGTTCAGTTCCCAAATGAATTATTTTAAAGAAGCACTTGTACCTTTACGGAACACTTACTACCTTAAAAAAAGCTTGCTGCTTGGGATTGAAAATACAGCAATGGCGGTATAATGTTCCTTGAAGGCCACCATTCCTGTGTTTTTAATCAAACACATGTACTCTTAAGTAGCGAGCTGTTCAATTAATATTTATTGGCAGGTCATTCTGTTTCCATCTAGAGACTGAACATTTTGTGATGCAAGCTATCAGTACTCAAGTTGCATCACAAAATGGAAAACTAGTCACCCTTTTTTTAAACCAACCTTATAGTACATCTCACCTTCTATGAGTCCCACTTTGGTCAGAATATACAGTCAAAAAGTTCCAATAGAATGGTCAAAAGATCATGAATATCAATGGATGACATGTATAAAGACCTGTAGAGACAAATGGTACAAAACACAGTTACCTCCCAATCCCAGACTATCCAAAAAAACAATTCAAGAAGTGCAGACATCACCTTCAAAGTACTTGTATATTTTTGGAGTTAACCCTTCATCAAATGGAAGATGAGATGCAGAAGGAAAAAGGATTTCTAAGAAGGTAGAGGAAAGCCCTATTATGAATATAGAGAAGACCTGCAACAACAGAAACTAAAACACTCCAAAAGGTCTCTTTATTCCTAATGATATACCATACTATAAGTATGCAAATCGAGATCTCAATGAGAACTGACAATTGCAACATCATTTTGAAAACATAGTAGACTATTCACAAAGGTACATTTACATGTGAGTAAATCTACATGTGTAAATGTACTCTTACATGTAGTAAATGTGCTACTTTTGGTTGTTCATCATTTGCAAGTGTGATTTTACTACAAAGTGCAGACCTACATTTCTCCACCCCTAAAACAGGAGGTGGAGCAAATTTATGAGTGTAAATTTACTAATAGTTATTTTTCACACATCGGTGCAGATCCCAGTGACTGGGGCTGAGAGCTTCATATGATAAAGAACACGGGAAAATTGAAAAAGTTTATTAAAACTGACATGCAAAATAGTAAAAATATATCTCTATTAGTGTAAACACATTTTATGAATGTTATATAATTTTACATACTTAAAATTATTTAAAAAAAGTTTTAAAAAAGACTCCCAACTATAGTATATAAATATTTATCAGACATTAAAAATTACGAAACATTATGTATAAAATTAATTTGAATTAATGTAGTTACTTTTTAAAAAAAAATACATTTATTTTTAAATTTAAATAAGGTTGCTATTTTCTATTGAAATATACTTTTTTAGCATTAAATTAAATTTACACATATTTTTAAAAAGTCGAAATAGATCATTTTATTTTATTCCCCTTCTGGCAATATTTTACGTCACTGCCTTCATTACTTTCTATGAGAGTGTTCTGCAGTACCTATCAGTAGCCATGTGCGTCGCTGGACTTACTCCAAGGTGAGGGTGAAGTACATTCAAGACTGTTTTTTTGCTTTATCGGCTGTAGCAAATTTAGAAGTGTAGTGTGTGTATATTAATCTCATGTGGGTGAAGACTTTCATTGGCATGTCTTGACCTAAACCACTCCTTACCCTACATGAACACCACAATTCTCCTCCGTGAAAACTCCCATTTTATTATAGATATTCCCAGTTTTCCCGCCATTTCCCCTGGTCCATCCCACAGTTACTACTAAGCAAGAAACCTATATATGTGGCAATCTTTCCATAGAAGAGATAGGATAGGGGGAGATTTACGCTCATAGGTATGTAAATTGCATTTTGTAGTAACTAAGTAGCACTACTTAAATAGCTAAGAGACTCTTTATTTGGCTAATGTTAGCCATAAAAGCACAAAATATTAAAATACATGTAGACCTACTCTAGTACTACTTTATATGCTACAACATGCAGTTTGTGAATCGGGCACATATTAAAAAGATAGATACCAGTGAATCATCCACATCAAAAGGATTTAAATCAAGAATGATTTAAAAAACACTTAACCATGATGGGGCACAAATGTTTTTTATTTAAGTGCAAATGGTAGAGCACCATTAAATATGATTGCGAGGGCTCAGAGATCACCTTGAAAGTAGCTTATATAAGTGGTGCATTGGAGATGATGAACAACAAATTTTATATGAGGAATATATGTGAACACCTTGCAGACCACAAAACAATCATGGAGTTGGATAAAGATCCTTCCAAAGACCTCCATTAGATTCTGCACCAAACACTGGGCAGAACTCAGGAAAGAGATTGGATAAATGAAACAACAAAGCAATACATGAGGCAAATTAACCCAAGGACAACCGGGATTTTCATGTTACAAAAGTCCATACAAATGTATAAAACCCACTATTCAGAACCATTTTTTCTGGGTTGGATTCCATTCTTCAGCTCAAAGGAAAATACATAAGCAATTTTGTGCAAGAACATGTGCAGACAACCCCCACCTACATTCAGCGAAGCAATGATTTGTTGCAGAAATTGTGAAGGGAAGATACAGAAATAAACTTGATGTAAATGTTTTTTGTACTTTCATGCTGGATGAGGAGAGGAGGGAATCCAAGTAGTAGAGTGGATGTCATTGAATATGCACATAGATTTCCACCTTTGCCTGGACAGATATCCCCGGCAGATGGGAGTTGGAACTCTCCACCCAGTAGTAGAATTTACACGATGGAGTGGGAGGCATACCGCTGAATACATGACAATAAAGTTACTAGAAGTAACTTTACAAATATGTTTCTGAATTACATATGAAGGTGGAGATCTCCACAGCAGAGGTGGAGATCTCCGCCTCCACTACAGAAAACCTAATATTGAAAAGTATGAGAAAATAGCATCAATCTGCAAGCACATAAATACAGCCAACATCCTAGGCTCTGCCCACATCTCCTTAGACTGTATGCCTTTGAATGCAGACACAGACTCTGAGACCAGCTATAGACACCAAGGTGCAGCCAACCCCACTCAATAAGAAAGGGGAACCTTAGTAAGGAGGGAACAGATCTTATGGTTACCATTGTTGCCGATCCCCAAGGAGAACTGATCGGCCATCCTCCATTCACCCTCAGTGAAGCAGAGAAGACAGACTTATTGCAGCAGTTGTCTGACCCCCTTCATGCATTATGGATGGAGGAACGAACCGTGGGCAGCCTGAAAAAGAAGTGTCAGGTTGAAAGGAAACAGGTGAAGGAGAACATTTCAAATATTGAGGTGGCAAAGGCTCTTCCTGAAGTCAGGGCTGGATTCTGTGTCTGTGTCGCCCACCTCAATGGTCATGCATCAAGACCTAGTATATGCCCTGCGTATTTTCAGAAATCTCAGTATCAGCCCAGGTAAGAACTCTACCTATCCACTAGATTACTACTCCCTCCTGGTGCCACACCTTGCTCATTCTCAAATATAGGGACACCCCCCCTTTTTTATACATTCTTTATACTTAGGATAATATACCCTCTGCTCTACATCATAAGTGTATTGTAAGTCACCAAGGAGTCCATATAAATTAAAAAAGTCAAAGGCCCAGTTCATTTATAAGGTTATGGAACTCCAAGGTGACTTGCAATATCTTTATTATGTAGGCAGTGGGACTTTATTCCTTATGATACATGGTCTCACCATCACCTTTCCCACAAGCCACCTAAATCCTTGGTGTGTACCTCTTTCATATGCAGGAGAGAGCATTTTTGCAAGCATGAGGAATAAAAATCGAATCTCCAGTGCAAGCTTATACACATCAAAAAAGCTGTTAGATATTTATTGCAAAAAGATTCAGAATCAGTTTACCACAAGTCAGTTTTCTTTTTTTTAAAAAGACACTGTAACTCGGAATGTATAGGAACATGCACCAAGGGTCTAGCTTTTCTATAATTACTTAAACAATAGAGACGTTGCAATAAATATCTCTTTTATGCTTAACACTGTACAGCTAGAAAAAGAGAACAGAAGAAAGGAAAGCAATGTTTCATTTTTGTTCTTTAACCAGCTGCTGTAATTATGCTCCATGACCTGATCTGTCTTTCTCCTTTGTTTCTGGCAGCAGGCATTGTGACATCAGAACTCAATTGTAATAAGTTATTACAGTTTAGTAGCTATGTTTTTTTTTTATAATAGGTGACTGAATGAATCAGAAGTCGCTGAAAGTAAAAACAGGGTTTTATTACAGGGATTGCAGAATCCCATGCATTACATTATTCTTATTGCACTCTATCATTGATACAGTCCCCCTATCAAGTGCATTACTAGCAATATCTGGGGTAGGTGTAGCTCTCCTGTAGTATAGTCTGTATATCTCTCTCTTTCCAGCTTCAATGACACAATGGTCTCTGGTGTCCACTTTACACTGACACTGACATATACCATAGAGGACATACTGGAAGCAGCAATTCGGCCCTTTACCATCCTTTGGTCAGGTAAGTGTTGTACATAAATATATGTACTAATATATCAAGTCATTTTTAACTTATTTTTTCCGGTGGCTAGTGTGCAATCCTGGGAGAAAACCCTTTTGTCTTCCAAACTGCCATGTCTGTGGCAACCACTACAGAGGAAGTAGAGGAAGAGGTTGTTGGTCCTTCTCAGTTAAACTTCTCCAAAAAGAACGCAAGGCTGCCCAGCAGTGGCTCCTACAGCTTGCAAGTCCCCAATCGACAGAACAAATCCACAGATGCTCATTTGAACTATCAAAAATTAGTAATACACTGTTCCAACCATGTAAACCAGAAAATAGTGACCGGGGTCCTAACTTCTAGGAGCAAGTGGCCTCACACACCCATAGGGTGTCATGCTTCATCATAGGCACTGCTCCTCGTCAGACCGGCGCTGCAATGTCTGACGGGCACCACCCCTGATGGGGGGGCTCTTTGCCGGAGATCTTATTATGTGGTGGTGCCGTGACCCCAAAGGTGATTAAAGTGTTGATGGAGATCAAAAAAAGAAGTGGTTTTAAAATTGACTCTCACAACCGCCACTGAGACAGTAGAATTTATTGGACCAAATGGACGGTCAGGGCCAAGGTTAAAAAACAAAGTCAAGAGAGTGAATAAAGAAACTAAGATCAATCACTCTTATTGTGGAAAGAGTTTTATTTTATATCTCAAAGAGAGGAGTCTGGAAAATCTCCAGAGTCTAACCTCTCATGGGTCAACATGTTTCGCATCCTGGTGGTCCAAACGGATCCAGTGATGCTGCATCAGGACCTAATGTAACTATATGTATCTCCTAAATGGTAAGGGCCACATATATTTCCAAACAAGGTATATAAGTTACTGTAGACCAGCAATTTGCTGGGGGAAGTGACATTCACTTACATGAACATAGAACCACTAGTTCCTAACTTGTGCCCGTCCTAAAATGGAAGACGAACATCCTAGGAATACACAGACCAATAGTCCAGCGCTAAATGACGTTGTGTACAGCTGCTGGAGCCAGGAGGTAGCCTACCCCGGTCCGTGGTTCCCGAAGAACTTGCTGGTCTACAGTAACTTATATACCTTGTTTGGAAATATATGTGGCCCTTACCTTTTAGGAGATACATATAGTTACATTAGGTCCTGATGCAGCATCACTGGATCCGTTTGGACCACCAGGATGCGAAACATGTTGACCCATGAGAGGTTAGACTCTGGAGATTTTCCAGACTCCTCAGTTTGAGATATAAAATAAAACTCTTTCCACAATAAGAGTGATTGATCTTAGTTTCTTTATTCACTCTCTTGACTTTGTTTTTTAACCTTGGCCCTGACCGTCCATTTGGTCCAATAAATTCTACTGTCTCAGTGGCGGTTGTGAGAGTCAATTTTAAAACCACTTCTTTTTTTGATCTCCATCAACACTTTAATCACCTTTGGGGTCACGGCACCACCACATAATAAGATCTCCGGCAAAGAGCCCCCCCATCAGGGGTGGTGCCCGTCAGACATTGCAGCGCCGGTCTGACGAGGAGCAGTGCCTATGATGAAGCATGACACCCTATGGGTGTGTGAGGCCACTTGCTCCTAGAAGTTAGGACCCCGGTCACTATTTTCTGGTTTACATGGTTGGAACAGTGTATTACTAATGTTTGATGTTTCTATTTGGAGGATATACACTGGACCATAACTCCTCCTGATCCCTCCCTTATTTTGAGCTCATTTGAACTATGCAGGACTCTTCTCAACACTCTTCGCAGCCTACACGTATCCCAGTAGACTCCACTGCTTCCCCCTCCAGCCCAGGGGCTACTCGTATGGTTTATCAATCTTCTCTAGAGTTCTTCTCCCCCTCACACAGCCTCCAAGATGTCAACCCTGTACATAATAGGCAAGTGCTAACATTACCTGACAGCCATAATCTTCTATGTAGGGGGACATTTATCAAATGCTGTGACACCCTCTGTAAAAACAAACATTGAATCCCAGAAGGAAGATGCCCCAACGTTGATTGAGGGGAAGACCCAGGTACTGGAAGAAATTAAAAACATTTCTCTTTAATATGTTGAAGTTGCACCAGGGAAAAACATTTGTGCAGAGACAGGATGATGCAAGAACATATGCCTTGGCCATGCAGATGATACAGGTCATATCACTCAGATGCCTGAGTAAACATGCAAGGCCATCTGATATGCCTTAGTGAACTGGGGCACAACAGCTATCTGCAGTGCCTTGCTCTCCTTCAAAATCTCCCAACACACAGGAACTACAGACCTCTCACTCCAAAAATACAACATCAACCTCTTCTGGGCCTATTATTGTGTAGTTGGTGGACCTCAACCTCAACCTCTTCTGTGCCTATTACTGAGTAGTATGTGAATGACCCTTAACCACTCCCCCATGGGCATGGACAACAAACCCCATCCCCATGAACTGTTTATCCTACCTCAATCCCCCATTTTCTCAAAACACGCTCTCTAGAGTGTATTTTCAAACCTAGATTAGAGTTCAAACCTAGATGAGGGCCCAAGGTGGGACGTTAGTGAGGAGAGAGTCAGGCTGTATTTTGTGGATATGTGATGGTTGATACTTGCAATAGAACAAATTATATATGTTATACAACAGCAAGTATTAAATGTGTGTAACTTTGAAAATATATAAATACTGCAAAAAATGAAAGGTTAAAGAGATGTTATAGTTGGGTGAAAATGTCAGTTTAAAGATACCGTGATAAACCCACCAAACGCCTAAAAAACACCAGTTATGGTTATCTGAAGTAACTATAACTTGGGCCCTAAAGTAACTATAACTCACGCCTCTGCTATGCACAAAGTTCTCATCAATTATGTTATTTCAGATGTTGCAGAGGTGTTATCAATAGTTTATGGAACATGTATTAAATGATGTAATTTTGGAGGTAATTCTTGGGATCTCAACTTAGATAAGGACTGGAAAGGGATTTGAGGCAGTTTGCTTTCGTACAATCTCATTGCACTTACTGCACTCCATGAAAATACCATTTCTAAATTCTCATACCAGTCCATTGGCAGTTGAGGCTAAATGGATAGAAGGATGCAATAGATCTTGATTAGTTAAGGGTACAGTGAGGCCATAAGAAGAAACATGGGTGCTGTAATTGTCACACTAAGATATAACATGCCTGTGCAAGTGTACATCAGAACATATTTCTTCCCATTCAAAAGAAATCAGAATCGTAGGCACAATACCACTGGAATCAGTGGGCACATTGTAGCACAGCATACATGTACTGCCTCAGTACATGCAAGGAACCATTGTCAATGTAGATAGAATGTTTGATTCCAAAATCGTCAGTGCACTCTTTGCAGTTAACTTATGTATTTCCGCTGCCCATTCTTTCTGACACAGATGTGTGGTCAACCAAATTAATGAACTTACAGCAAATAGGGCTGACCAGAACGAAGGAAGGATAGGTACCTGGGGTGCTTCCCATTACCCCTTTTGCAGGTTGGGTTGGATCAATGCCTTTTGCAGGCCACAGCCTTGGGCAAGATGGGGACCTAATCCTTTCAGTTCCTTTAGGAAGTGCTCTCAGGAGCAGGTGCTTTTCTCTCAGCTCTGTAGTCCACTTGCACTGCTATGTATGGATCCAGGTGGAAAGTCTTCTAAACTTAGCAGTGGTGTTGATGAAGAGCAGGACTTGGAAAAAAACTTGCCACCTGGGTTGGATCAATGATTACTGTTGGTAGAACTTGACGTGCACCCAGTCATTGTCTTCACCAGTCAACGACTGGACTGGTGAGTAGTGCAAATGATTTGTTTGGAGTATTAAAAAGTCACATTTATTACACAAGTGCAAATTGAGTATAACTGGAGACACTGGAGAGTTGGAGGGAAGAATCATAGGTCCCGCTAGGATGATCTCTTGTGGGCTCTATTTATTCTTTTCTCCTAGGGGTAACTCATTAGGAATAAGGGAAGGGCATCCAGTCATTTGAATCCATTCTCTTGCCATGTCTTGGAATTTTATTTTTTTCAGTGTTCCATTATAACTTTCAACCTTCCCCAAGGATTCAGGTTGATATGAACAATGGAAATGTTGTTGAATTCTTAAAACTTATCTTAGTTCATGAATTGCATAAGACGCAAAATGGTTCCTTTATCACTTCCAATCATGAGCAGAATTTACAATTCTCTGTTGACCACAGTAATGACCTCACCACAGACACAAGGCTAAGCCTCCATCCAGCTGGAAACATCGAAAACATGACCAGGATGCAGATACATAAACCTCATCAGAGCATTCCGACTTCAGTGCTGTTAAGCAATAGAGGAGAAGTAAGGTACAAACAGTGTGTACTTGTGGCAAAGATCATATCATCAGGGGTGACATGCTCAATACCATAATAAGGATGGGCAAAACTGGTTAACAGTATTTTGGGAGGAACCATGTTACCATTCGTAGCACACTACAAACTATGTGGATGTTTCTGACACCCATATCTTGACCAAACCACTTTTTAATTTTCCAGTACTTGCTCTGTAAACGATAAATGTTGTAGTGTAGGTGTGAGAGGTTCAACATTTCGAGATATATACAAAGTCACATTAGAGTCGGGGATAAAGCAGCATTTTAAGCAGCACTATCAGCACAAGTGTTACCTTTTGAAACTTTAGATTTGGACTATTGGTGGGCAGCATAATTAATGCAGCTACTGTATGGGGCAGCTGGAGGACATAAAGCAATCCCTTGCTATAAGACCCATTTTTTATCAGGGTCCCGCAGGCATGAGGCACCCTTGCTGCATCCAGAGTAGCCCTAATCACATAGAAGTCCAAATGCATACTATGAATTGAAAAATCATTTAGAGTGTTCGGATCAGCTAAAATGCAAGCAGAGGATAGTGCGATCGTTTCATCTCCCTGACAGAATATACTTTGACTGTTAACAACTGCATGTGAGGTGCAAACAGCATAACTATCAACCAATGCTCTTTATCATTTCTGAGGCATGAACCATCAACATACTGTACAAGTGCACAAGTTGGTAGAAGGTTATCAGGCATATCAACAAAGGGCTAATGCTGTTCCCAAACAGGGGCAGTGTGAAACAAAGAAGTTGGGCTAAGCACAGGATATTTCACCAAAGCAGAGAGTAACTGTAATAATGTGTAACACACGGAGCCCAAAATGTTGTCAAATGAGCTTTAATCGTGTGAGAAACCACCCTGCCAAACAGCTTCTGCCAGCAAATGCTTCAGTTGAAACTTCGTTTTTTCCGTTGTCTGTTTAAAAACACTAACACAAACGCTTTTCTAAACATGCCGGTTCTCGAGACGAGCATGCGGCAACCACTGCCATTGCGCGCCCGTGTCGCGAACCGGCATGCAAAGAGAATATTACATGGGTTTTCCTTTTCCACACAAAACAGTAAGAAGCAAAATATAACAAAAATCACTCTGATTATAAGTGCAATCTAAAATACTCACTCAACCGTATATACTACAGAAATATATCTACTGTAAAACTATGAAGAGATAGACAGAAATACTTATATCCAATCAATTCTATATGCCTATTATATATGCTTACTCACATCTATAAGGCTATTGTATAAACTTTCTGACATCTATAGTAAGACCTTTAAGAGGCAGAAGGAAATACTTATATCCAAATACATATACTTTGCTATTAACTGAGCTAACTCACTACTAATGAGAGATAACAAATTTAAGGGAAAAAAACACATACAAAAGATCATCAGAGACATAAACTCAGCATTAAGGACCATCAAGTTACAATTGGAAAGAAACTTATGTAGAAATGTATCTATATCTGTAGGGTTAGCATCGTACATGTGAACTTTTGCGTATTATTGAGAACTTGTCGTTACGGTCACTGGAGGCGTTTTCCTTGTGTTTACCAACAGGTTCTCCCTCGCTGAAATTGCCATTACTAGGTACATCGCTACCAGATGGGGTATCATCAGATGGGCAGCGAAACTTCACAACCTTAGACCCATTCCACCAATATCCACCGTCCACCCTGACAGCATTCCTACATACTTTATTGACCATGATAGGAGCGGAAAACCACCAAGTTTGATCTTAACATAATCACCCACTTTTACAGACATCTTGGACACTTTCATTCTTTTGTAATAATAATGTTTTTGTGAAGCTTGGGCATTTGTCACATTTTTTCTTACAAGACAATCTAGACCTTGAAAATCTTCCTTTTGTTTCAACAATCCAATCTGAACATCCATGCAGGTCTAAAATCAGTGGCTGGCTCCCTACCACAGAGTAGTTCAAAAAGAGTAGACAACTGAGATGTTGTCCTGTAGAACCATAGCATAGACTGTACAACAGAAAAAATGTCAACCTTGCTCTGCAGGAACCACTTTATACAATCTCCTAGGAAAGGGTTAAAGCGTTTTACAAGACCATTTGTTTGGGGGTGATATAAAGAACTTTTAAGTGTTTGATACTACTGTGCTTAAGAAAATCTTTAACTTCATTAGAAACAAATTGTACACCATTATCAGAGATGATAAATTCAGGGAAACCTTCTCTCAGGCAAATATCTCACATGAATTTTACAACTGCTTTAGAATTGGGTTCACCAATGAATCTAACTTCCGGCCATTTGCAGTAATAATCCAAAAGTACTAACTAATACTTTGAGCTGGCTAGAAGAGTTTTAAAAGGACCAACCAAATCAATCCCAACTTTTACCCCCGGTCCCGTGGGGAGTTCAATGGGGTTTAAAGGTGGTACGGAGGTCCTATGGACTTTATCGCTAGTTGCACAAGTAACACACGCTTTGACCACATCATCCACTTCACTGTCCATCCGTGGCCACAGGGACATGGCTCACACCCTGCCTCTGGTGAATGTTGAACCTAAGTGCCCCTCATGAGCCATCTTTATTATTATAGGTTTGATGAGCTCAGGGGGTATCAATTTGTCTGCCCTCACAACCAACCCACTCTCTGGAGACAATTGTTCATTTATTTTAAAGAAAGGTTGAATACTATGTTCTAGCAACTTCTCCTTTGGCCAACCCTCACGGATCTACCTGGAGACCGTCCTCAAAACAGGATCGCAGCCCATGGCAGAAATCCATTCTACCTCAGAGAATGGACCTGCATCATCCAGTTCAATACAAGCAACTGAACAACTTTCATCGTCAAATACTTCCAGCAGAGCATGAGGCAACATGTCTACAGGTAACCTAGAAAAAAAATCAGCTCACTCATTATTACCACCAGGAATGTGTTCGATTTCAAACTGAAATTGAAGTAAGTGGGCAGATAATCTTGCAATCCTGGGTGTACAATTCTTCACATTCTTCCTACTAAGAATGAAGACCAGGGGTTTGCGGTCTGTTTGAAGAATGAATTTAGTTCCCCAAAGATATGTGCGAAACTTTTCAATTGCCCACCAGCAGGCCAACAGTTCTTTTTCAATCACGGAATACAGGCATTCTGTTTCCCTTAAGACTCCAGAAGCAAACCCTATGGTATTTTCGTCAAAACTGGTTTTCTGAGTAAGGACTGCACCTAAGCCAACAATACTGACATTGACAGTGAGTATGCACATCAGTTATGGGTCATAGCGTTTAAGTACCTCACTATTAGATAGCTGAGCCATTAACTACTCAAATGCTATAGCACATTCGTTTTCCCAAAAAAAATCAGTACCAAGTTTAAGCAGATTCAAGATCAGCCTTACTCTGAAAGCAAAATCCTTAATAAACCGTGAATAAAATTCACATAGACCCAGGAAACTTTTAATGCCACTTTTATCAGTGGGGGAAGGGGCATTGAGGATATTTTGGACCAGCCCGGGTTTGAGGCTTACCCTAGAACTAGAAATCACATGACCCATGTGTTTGAAGTTTCCGTTCAAAAAATCACACTTATCTCTTTTTAGAACGACCCCTTGTTGTTGGAAAATGGACAGATCTTGCTTGGGAGTGGTATCATAGGATTGACGATCGGGCCAAAAATCAAAACATCATCCTGGAATATGGCTACCCTTCTCACGTCTTTTAGTAGGTTTTTCATGACTCTCTGTAATACTGAGGCAGCTGGTGCCAAGCCGAAAGGTAAGCAACAATATTGGTAAGTCCCCCATGGTGTTACAAAAGCTATGAAGTGTCAAGACACAGGGTATAGTTCTATTTGGTGGAAAGCTGATGCTATATCTAATTTTGTAAAGAATTTAGTCCCTGCAACTTGGGATAACAGATCATTGATTTTAGGTAAAGGGTATGAATCAACCCAAATTTCTTTGTTTAGAGCACAAAGTTCAATGCAAACCCTAAGCTCACCATTTTTCTTTCTAGCAACCACAAGGGGAGAAAGCCAAAGAGAAGAATTAACTCGTTCAATGATGCCAGTATTAGTTAACATGTCTACTTATTTTTCTAAAGCCTAACGAACACTAAATGGTACCCCCCTCATCTTATGTTTTATGGGTGACGCTCCTTCCTTAACTTTGATTTTGTGTTTGAAATCTTTGTTCTTACCAGTTCACCAGAAAAGACTTTGGGAAACTGATTTAACAGGTTTTCTACTAATTCAGGATCCCTAATAGCAAGCACTTGAACTTGTGTACCAGGTCTCAGTACCATGCCCAATAATCCTTGGTGAAACCACCCTAGGACATTAAGACCTTTGACAGCCACATAGAATTTGCCCATGATAGCTGTCTCTTTAAACTTTAGAAAGTCTTCAAAATAACCGACTAATTCAATCTTTCTTCCTTCATATGACACTGGAGAGCAGTCAGGAGACAAAAGTGTTATTTTATCCCACATAGCTTGAAATAACTCCATAGTGATCATAGTGATGCATGCACCGGAATCTACTAACAGATGAAGTTCCTTGTCACCAACACTCATGTCTATATAAGGATCAACACAGTCAGAAGAATCACGCCACTTTACAACATCATCTTCGACCACTAAAACCATGTCCTGCATTTCTGTGATCAATTCACTGTCTTGTAAATCGTGTGTCTCGCCTGTGACTACACCACCATAGGTTTTCTTGTGATTTGAACTTTGACATACCTTAGCAAAGTGTCTCACTTTGTTACACAATCTACATGACGCGTATCTGGCTGGGCACGGCTTGCTCCCTTTCTTGTGACCGACGTTACCACATCTGAAACATGTGTTAGGTTGAGGCAAAAACGTTTTGGAGTTACTGTATTTCGATGAAGTAATCCCATTTTTATGTGAGTTTTCTTCTCTGTTATAGACAGGACTGACATGTTCTAGGGGTTTGTCCTCAAGTTCTTTTACTGACCGTACTGAGGTTTCAATGCTCTTAGTTATTCTAATGCATTCATTGAGTGTTGGGTTTCCCAAAGACAAATGTTATTGACAAATGTTTCTGTCAGAGCAGTGGTAGATGAATTAATCTCTAACTAGTTGATCACAATAGTTCTCGAACTCACATTCAGCCACCAATATTCTTAATGCATATATGTACATGTCTATATCTTCATTTGACCTTTGTGAACGTTTGAAGAATTTATGTCTGGACACCACTAAACTTGGAGGTACATCGAACCTATTTTAAAGTTTCTTTACAGCTTCTTGAAATTCATCATGCTCTTCATCTTGTAGCATAGGTAAGCCTGGTAATTGTTTAAAAATTGCCCTTCCTTCAAAACCTAATGAGTGTAACAAAAGACATTTCTTCCTTTCTGGTCTGAACCTTGTAGCGCCCAGTGCACCCAAATATGTTTCAAATGCATCGAACCAACGTTTCCATTGGATTGGAGAATCACCAGGAGTTTCCAAGAACGGTGATGGAGGTGACACAGACTGCATTGTAAATTACAGGCTTTTATTTTAGGCAAGAATAAGCTAAACAAGAAAATAAATGAGAGATTAGAGGTCCAATGTAGCTGCTGAAACAACCATTCAAAATAAATGTCATTTAAATTTAAGTAGAAATAATTAATGTAGTTTATTTTAACACTGAAGCAGCTGAAGAATAATTCTTTTTACAGCTCACATTTTATAAACTTGGTTTTGGGTGACCTGAAGGTTCATGAAATTTTCTCCAAAATCGTATAACGTTTTTTCCACAGTCAAAAGTATCCAAAGCAAAACTAAAAAAAACGACAGCTACAATGAGACATGGACAACTTGCACTCTGACTATGTGCGCTCTAGTTGTTTTTTGGGAGTGGTGGCTACACCAACTCCTAAGCTTGATAGGAAAGCTGCATTGTGAAATGGCATAAAGTTCTGCACAGCGCTCTCACCTCCGATCGTGGCTTGAATGAAGTGGTGGCTTGGCTTAGATAAAGGCCCAGTATGAATTTGCAGCATATAACAGGTATGCATAGGTTCGATGAATGGGTGGTTTCTCCACTTGTCACCACAATAAAATGTAATAATGTGTAAAACACGGAGCCCAAAATGTCATCAAATGAGCTTTAATCGTGTGAGAAATCACCCTGACAAACAGTTGCTGCCAGCAAACGCTTCAGTCAAAACGTTGTTTTCTCCGTCGTCTGTTTAAACAAAACGTTCTAACACAAACACTTTTCTAAAGATGCCGGTTCTCAAGACGAGCACACAGCAACCACTGCCAACATGCGCCCGTGTCGCGAGTCTGCATGCAAAAAGGATATTACAGTAACACTATTTCATTATTAAACAACCTGAAAAGTGTTGATATTTAGTGGTTAACAACAATACAACCACAACATGAGGTAGAGCAACAGTGCAGGACAATTCAAGAACAATGTATTTGAGACACTTCATCAAGGTGGGTAGCTGCAGCAGCGGCAAACAATGAGAGGTGCCTGCCACTACAGCATAAACAGCATAGGAGTAATAAGCAATCAGGTTTTTGGTCACCATGGTCTTGTACCAAGATTACAATGGAAATATTCTCCCTTTCATTGCCATGAAATGTGCCCGGTTTAATACAATTCAAGTTCACTCGCACCTCTACCTTCTTGCTCGGAGACTCCCCCGGCCCTACCCAAACATTATAGTCCACTGTCACCTGACCAGATGACTTTGTCTACATTTAAAGCAATTAATAGCTACCTAATAGGTAGTCAATAACTCCAAGCAAACCTTTACATTGAAATTGCACTAGACAGACTGACCTAATTGGCAATCCAAATACCTGACGGTGCTCCACTCAAGCTTCTCACGTAGAATCCATCAACTTATGTCAGCTTCTGGGGTTGTGGAATGGTGGTCCAGTCCAGTTCCAGTCACCACAATGACCTAGTGAGGGCAATTCCCAGTTAGTTCAGCAAGATCTTTGGACGAAAACAATGATCCACATTTTTGGTGAAGTTTCAAAGTTTTTATCATGAAAAAAACGAATTGTCTGTGAATCACAGAGATCACCTATATAATCAATACAAGACAGAGTTCAAACATATACCTTGATGTGCACATACTCTTGGAGTTGATCACATGACAAAGTTCCCGCAGAGAAAACAAACACAGCTCATAAGAATTAGTAGATGGGCCTCGCAGTTTATAAAAGTATCAATAGTTCAGTGAACAAGCTGGTTTTCAAACTCTCACTTCTAGTGTACCAGGGTGCAGCAAATCCAATGTCACAGTTTTTAAACAAACTCATTATAGAAAATGAAGGGGCAGATTTAAGAAAAGTGGCGCTGCACCCAGTGGAGTGCCACTTCTCTTACACCCCTTAGCGTCCGCCTACCACCACCATGTGCCTGCCGTATTTAAAATACGACGCACCATGGCACAGGGCAGGGTGCAATAATTTCAGCATTTTTTACGCTATTGATGTACTGTTCAGGGTTAGCATCAAAATGTTACAAAGTGACACAACGCATGCATCGCACCAATGTGTAAATATGGCACAGTGATTTTTTAAGCCTAACGCCACATTAACGTAAAAGAAAATACGTTAATATGGCACTCAAGCTTCTTAAATCTGGGCCTAAATCTTTTCAGATGGAGTTGCGAACACAGTTTAAAAACATGAACAGTCAACTGCAAAGAAAGATACATCTGAAACCTTTTGAAACAAAGCTGAAGGAGCAGAGTGTAATTACAGGAACTCAGAAACAATTCCTTTTCAGTCAGGTGACACACTTGGTTGGGTCCTCTACCGGTACTTAATTTGAGCCAGTTATTGCCTGTGAGGCCCACAGGCATTCATTTTTGAGGACAAGCACATATTTTTACCCAGGATCAAAAACACAAAGGGGAAGGAGGAAGAGAAAGACAGAACAAATGCCACAAAGTTGGAAAACAGGAACAATGAGGTAAAAGGGGTAGCTTATGTCTGGTAGAGAATTAAAGATGCATGAGGTGGATTCAAGACTACACAGCCTTGGTATTCACCACACTGGCATAAATTAGCAGTGGCCGTGGGTTTCTAGGCGGAGCTTGGGCACCTGCACTTATTCTTTTACAAATTAAGCACTGCCCTCTAGGTATATTTGAGTCCTCTGTGGGGAGCTGGAACACTGTTTTTGGAATGGTCTGTAAATAATATACTCAATGTTATTTGATACACCCTAAAGAGGATGTCTGTAATCAAGCAACTGGGGAAAAAATAAAGTAAAGTAATAAAGTTTAAGAAAAACGTGAGTTCAAAATGTAAAGTCTTCTCCAAAGTAATTCAACACGACTGGGGGGAAAAATGTTTCAAAGTCTTGACTTTTAATACCTCGCATCAGTTCTCAAAAAATCTATATTGGATGGTGTGACTGGCAGCATGCTGTGAGTCCAATTTGCTTTTGGGTGATCGTGAGGTAAAAGGGGCATGGGTGCTTTGGGTAGGGAGACTGGAAACTACTTTTGGGAGTGGTGGGGTGAAGGAAGCACTTGTGCTTTGGGTGGGATAGTGTGACTGTAATCTGCTACAGGTCCAACTTAATTTGGTGGGGTGGAAGGGATATTGGTGCTTTGTGTGGAGAGACTGGGAACTACTTAAGGTGGATGTTCGGGTGGAGGAGGCACTTTGCATGGGGTGGCCTGGTTTAATTTTGGGTGATGATGCATTCGAAAGGGGCACAGGTGCTTCAAGTGGGGGAGGGGTTTGACTCCAGCCCCCCTGTGGGTCCAACTTAATTTTGAGTGGTGTGAGGTGGAGGGGTCACGGGTCCCTTATGTGGGGGAGGGGTGATTGGGGTCCCACTGTGGGACCATCTTACTTTTTGGGTGGTCATGGAGGAAAGGGCTTCAGGTGCTTTTCAGAGGGTGACTGGGAACTACTTTTCGGTGGTGGATGGAGGGGGCACTGGTGCTGTGGGTGGTATGGCTGGGGGCATGCTGGCCTGCTAGTGGATTGAAGGGGTTACTGGTGCTTGGGGTGTGCGTGAGGGTGACATGGAGCCCTAAAGTGGGCCCAGCATATGATTAGTGGTAGGAGAAGGTGGTGTTGGACACAGGGCTTAGTGCCTGTGCCCATTAAAGGGGGTGACAGGTGGCTTTGGGCCCAATGCACTAAATTTTATTATGCCCTCTCAAGACCTGCTGCATGGCCTACAGGCGATGGCCCAAATTCTGCTTTATTTTTGATAGCTCCAGGCCTACCACATGCCACATGGGTGGCGGGCCCGAATTTGTTTTCTTTGTGCCTCATGGATCCACTGCATGTCCCACGGTTAGCAGGCCTGACTTACAAATTAAATTCCCCCCTCCCAAGGACTTCCCCTTGCTCATACCTAAATATTACTTTTTATTGCCTCACACAGAGCTCACTGCATGCGCTATGGGCATTGGGTCCAAATGCCAATTGAAAATTTGCTACCCCTGAAGATCTGCCATTTGCTCCATTAGTGGCAACACCAAATTTTGCTTTTCTTTATGGCCACTTCAGGGCCCGCTGGGTGGTGGTCCTGAATTCTGGTGTGTTATACCCACAATGTCCACTGCTAGGCACACGGGTGGCAGGACAAAACTCCAATGTTTTTAAACCTTCTTACTTGCCTCAGCCCGGATGGAGGGGACTGTTTGGCAGAAACTGGAGCGGGGAAAGCAGAGAAACTGCAGTACTTCAGATCTGTGCCAGTATGAAACGTACCTGCTCTTGGTATCTCAATCTGTGCTGCAGCATTATTCTTTTCCTTCTTCTCACCTGTTCTGTCTCTTCTGTTCTGTTCGGGACCAGCAGGCAGTAGCAAAGCTCTGACAGAGATGCAGCTTCAAGGAGGTGTGACAGAACATTAGGCAGGTGAGTAAAGAAACAAACACCTTACCTACCTGCTGACCCACCATTTATTTGGCCCAGCGGCAAATCAATAAACTACGAAATCCTTGAGCTTCTCACTGACCATTTGGACACACTGCATAAGGCACAGATCTGACTCACCTGCATGGAAACTCAACTAAAGGTAGAGTCAACCTGAAAATCTGTGAGGTACAGTAGCCCAGCTTTAGCCATCGGATGGAAGATGGAAGCACGCAGAAATCAACGCCCTGCTGAAGAAACCAAAGGCAGACCCAGACGACCCCAAAAAATACCGGCCGATCTCCCTCCTCCCCTTCCCAGCAAAGGTCATCGAACAAATCGTAAACAGCCAAGTATTCTGGTTCCTGGAAGACAGCAAGGTACTCGACATCTCCCAATCCGGATTCCGCAGAAACCTCAGAACTGAGACTGCACTCATTGCTGCCACAGACAACATTAGGACCATGCTCGATGAAGGAGAAACAGCAGCACTCATCCTCCTGGACCTCTCCGCAGCTTTCAACACGATATGTCATCACACTCTCCGCACACGCCTCCACAACGCTGGAATCCGCGACAAGGCACTCAACTGGATCTCGTCATTTCTCTCAGGCAGAACCCAGAGAGTCCGCCTCCCACCATTCCTGTCAGGAGCCTCTAGAATCATCTGTGGCGTTCCCCAAGGATCCTCGCTTAGCCCCACACTCTTCAACGTTTACATGGCCCCCCTCTCCAACATCGCACGAACCCACCACATCAACATAGTCTCCTACGCAGACAACACTCAGCTCATCCTCTCCCTCACGAAAGACCCTACAACTACAAAGAACAACCTCCACAACGGACTTCACGCCATCGCCAGCTGGATGGAATCAAGCCACCTCAAGTTAAACACAGACAAGACAGAAATCCTCATCTTTGGCACCAACCCCTCAGCTTGGAATGACTCCTGGTGGCCCACCTCCCTAGGAACCGCACCCTCACCCACCACCCACGCACGCAACCTAGGCTTCATCTTGGACTCCACACTCAGCATGACTCAGCAGGTCAATGCCATCTCCTCTTCCTGCTACAACACTCTCCGCATGCTCCGCTAAATCTTCAAGTGGATTCCCGTCAAAACCAGGAAAACTGTCCCCCACGCCCTGGTCAGCAGCCGATTGGACTACGGAAACGCCCTATATGCAGAAATAACAACCAAACTCCTAACAAAGCTGCAAAGGATCCAGAACGCATCCGCCCGCCTCATTCTGGACATCCCACGCCGCGACCACATTTCCCCCCACCTCAGAGACCTTCACTGGCTACCAGCATCAAAGAGGATCACCTTCAAACTCCTCGTCCACACACACAAGGCCCTCCACAACACAGGCCCAGCCTACCTCAACAACAGACTCACCTTCCACACCCCCACCCGCAATCTTCGCTCCGCCAGCCTCGCCCTCGCCTCCATCCCCTGCATCTGCTGCACCACTGCTGGAGGAACATCCTTCTCTCACCTAGCCGCCAAGACCTGGAACTCCCTACCGCTCCACCTTCACTAGACCCAAGACCTCTTGACATTCAGGAAACGCCTCAAGACATGGCTCTACGACCAGTAGCTCCCACCCAGCGCCTTGAGACTCTAACTGGTGATTAGTGCGCTCTATAAATCCTTGATTGATTGATTGATCGTCCCTTACCAGAAGCCACTAAACATTATAATCTGCTACTTGAATCCCTGTATTATCAACAACATGAAACAAATCTACCTTCACTGGTGGGTTATTTTGAGGATACTTGGGGTGACTACCTATACCAATCAAGCCACAGACGTCAACCCAAGTAATACATTCCAAGGTGGAATGTCTTCAACAGCAACGTGTCCTGAGAAGCAAAGAAAAATAACACCATGGAAGGGTGACACAATTGTTTCCAAGCAACACTTGGAAGAAGCCACCCTCCTCTCTACCAATTCCTAGAAATATTTCAAAAATAACAAAGCTCCCAGGAACTAAGAATAGAACAATCCCTAAGCTACCTCAAACTACAAGGGCCTGATTACAAGGCTGGCAGTCGAAGGACCACCAGCTACACAGTGATGGTCGGACTGCCGCACCTGATTCTGTACGACCACCACATTACAACCCTGGCAGGCAGACTTGCCAGGAGACCACTGTCCCCACCAGGAACATCGTTCTCAACGGGGTGACGGCGGTCTGAGTTGTACTCTGCCAGGGCAGCTCTGAACTCAGCGCCACCTGGCTGATTACAACTCAGCTTCCCACCAGCCTTTCCAAGGCAGGGACCCTGCCATAGAAATGCTGGTGGAAAGCCAGTGGAGGGGGCCACAGGGGAGCCCCTGCACTGCCCATGATATCAGCAGTGCAGGGACCCCCCAACCCAGCACCATCGGAATGCGCACTGTCTACTTTGCAGACAATGTGCATTCCGATGGTGCAGGTCTGTTACAATATTGGCCTTGACTCCCTTAAAGGAGCCAAGACCAATATTGTAGCACTGTTCCTGCCGGTCAGCCCGGCAGGAACGCGTAATACAATGTTCCCGCCAGTCATCCCGGTGGGAACATTGTAATATGCTTGGGGGAATGCCAGTGGTATGACTATGGCATCCTCCCCACTGCTTTGGTGGTCCGTTTTTAGGACTGCCAAAGTCATAATGAGGCCTTACGTCTCCAAACAAACTAAACAAATGCATTAACTCCTAGCATTCAAAGTAAGACACTTCACTAATAAACCAGGCTTACAAAACCCCTAGTTTAAAAATCTTACACCAAATGACAACACCATTTAGCATTGTTACGACACAAACACACATACTTTAGCAGCATGTATATCTAAATATCATTAATGTAAATTTAAAATACCAATCTGAATTTTAAAAAACCCAACAATTAAGATAATTGAAATTTACTATAGTAGAAATTCAAAAAATATATATTCAATGCAATATAACATGATTTTAACTAAACCAACACTTTTTTCCCATATACAAATGCTAATACCATACAAAGATCATATATGTACTCAATAAATTAAGAAACACAACATCAAAAATAATATTTTCCCCTACCAAACAACATAAATAAATAAAATAGGATAGCACAATTTTGTAGCTTAAGTCCTGGTAGGGAAAATGATGTTCCAAAAAATACAACATCAACGCTAAAACTGATAAAGAGAGTCCCAAAAATGCTAAAGTAAACAATACAAAAATAGAGCATCCAATATGAGTCCAGTAATCTAAGGAAAAGATACAAAACATTACATAATTAGAAAGAAATAAGCAAAAGCTCCAGCAAAACTGAAATATCATAAAAAATCAGTTTTGAATAAAAAGAATACAAGTCTTTTTCCTTGCAAAAAAAATAATAAAACACCTCCAAGTTAAAACTAAAGTCTCAAAATAAAAACATGTAAAGGAAAACACATATAAACAACCCAAAAAGCACTTACAACGTCAGTAAAAACCAACCCAAAGTGAAAAGCATAAAAATCAATGCGCAGGACATATAACACACACATAAATAGAGATAGCTTTTACATTTGACAATAAGGCCTACAGTAATACTGTAAATTAACTAACATATACTATGCTGAAGAACACACTAAAGCAACATTCAGTTACAAAAAACTAGCCTTTATACTTTCTCTCCCCTACTACTAAACTCTTATAAAAGAAGTTTGAAATAGTCTTACCTGAAGCCAGCAACAGGAAATTTGGACTGCAAGCTCAAGGAATAATCCAAAATGAAAAAGATTACAAAATGAAAGAAACTGGGAAAAAGGCAACTAAATTAAAGTAAAAAATACTTTTATCACCAGGAATCAACGTTAACATGTTTTCATATTTACTAACGCTTATAAAACAAAACGTTACCAATGATAAAGGATTTACCTAAATTTAAAAATGTTATGTATACATATATAGCAATAAATCTTGTCAAAAATATATAATCAATATTTTTCATTAAGTTTATAAATGTAACAATGTTTAACAATGTGAATAATGTAAAAAATACTATAGAATTTGTTTAAAAAGTGGATAGCTACAAATACAAATGTATGTACACTACAACTATATCAAGTGTAACTACAATTAATCTAAAATTAAAAAACGTTTTCTTCTTGGACATAAAAAATCCAAATAACTTGTTATAAGTGCTGGTCTTGGGTGCGGGGCTTTAAGTTTATTATTCCCACTACAAACTAAATGACACTGGTGGACTGCTGGACTTTAAAAGGTTTAGATTTACTACTCCCATTGTAAACTTTACTTCATTGGGGAAAGTGTTGGCCTTACGGGGTGCAGATCTACTATTCTCACTCCAAAAATAACCACCTTGGGTAAAATGTTGGGCTTTGAGGGGTTCACATTTACTTTTCCCATTCAAAACTGAACAACATTATGGAAAGTGTTGGACTTTTGATGGTTTATAGATACTATTTCCACTCAAAGCTTAACAACATTTAAGTAAATTGCCTACTTTTAATTTGAAAAAATAAACTAATATATTTAATTTATGATACATATTACACAAAAAGACATTATGGGGGTAATTCCAACCCTGGCGGTCGGTGATAAAGCGGCGGCCAACCCGCCAACAGGCAGGCGGTCCAAAAAATGCAATTCTGACCCTGGCGGGAACCGCCAACACAGACCGCCACTTTAACACTCCGACCGCCACGGCGGGACAGACAAACAGTGCGGCGGTCACCGCCAACAGGCAGGCGGCAGACAATGTACCGCCCACCCTATCACAACTCACCAATCCGCCACCTTTTCCGGGGCGGGAGCCCCGCCGATAAAAACACGGCGGAAACAGACTACGAACGGGAAAACGCTCACCTCCACACACTCCACGAGGAATCTGGACAGCATGGAACCCGAATTAAACATCCTACCAGCTATTGTCTACCTGCTCATCTACCACGAGTACGAACGCCGGCGCAGACGACAACGGTGAGTACTGCACCTACGACACAGGGGAGGGGGGAGGAGGAAAGGTTACGTGCACACACATACGCGATACACCCACCCCCCCACCCCACCCCCCCAATACCTACACACCAATGCAGAGCAACAAGTCAGAGTGACACCCCCCAAACCCCCCGGAAGAATGCAAAGACATAATTAAAATGAAGTTTTAAATTTATGTATAAAATAGGTTCATTGAAGTCATGGTAAATATGCCATATGAAATATACAAAAGAAATAATGAACATAGTGCAAAGTATAAACATAGTCAATAAGTCCTGCACAGTTCGTTAAATATCCATAGTCCGTGGGCCAATGTGTACAAACACATGGGCAAAGCCCACACAGGAGACCGGATACCATTGGAGAGAACACTGCAGGGGCATCAGATGATAAAACAACAGGCACCTCAGGGGGAAGGGAAAGGGGGGCACCTCAGCCACATGAGTCCACGACGCCAGATCCACGAGGGGCCTCCATGCCCACTGTACCATCCTGGGGAGTGGTAAGCCACAGTCTCACAAGTCTCTACAGTGGGAGGGTTGCCCACTGCATTATCCTGGGGAGTGCAAAGCCACAGTCTCACAAGTCTCTACAGTGGGAGGGTTGCCCACTGTTCAATCCTGGGGAGTGCAAAGCCACAGTCCATCAGATGGATAACCGACTCCACTGGTATTGGAGGAGGCATGGTGCCCAGAGTGCTTCGTGAACACCTGCTCGACACAGAACCGGCACTGTCAATGGACCAGCGGTGCTTAAGACGGCGGTGCCCAGCGGAGCGGTGCCTGAGATGAAGGGCCCAGCGGAGCGGTGCTTGAGATGAAGGGCCCAGCGGAGCGGTGCTTGAGACGGCGGTGCCCACCGGAGCGGTGCTTGAGACGGCGGTGCCCAGCGGAGCGGTGCTTGACAGGAAGGGCCCAGCGGAGCGGTGCTTGAGATGAAGGGCCCAGCGGAGCGGTGCTTGACAGGAAGGGCCCAGCGGAGCGGTGCTTGACAGGAAGGGCCCAGCGGAGCGGTGCTTGAGATGAAGGGCCCAGCAGAGCGGTGCTTGACAGGAAGGGCCCAGCGGAGCGGTGCTTGACAGGAAGGGCCCAGCGGAGCGGTGCTTGAGATGAAGGGCCCAGCGGAGCGGTGCTTGAGATGAAGGGCCCAGCGGAGCAGTGCTTGAGATGAAGGGCCCAGCGGAGCGGTGCTTGACAGGAAGGGCCCAGCGGAGCGGTGCTTGAGACGGCGGGGCCCTGTTCAGCGGTGCTCTTCACGGCGGGGCCCTGTTCAGCGGCGCCTGTCTTGGCGGGGCCCTGTTCAGCGGTGCTCTTCACGGCGGGGCCGTGTTCAGCGGTGCCTGTCTTGGCGGGGCCCTGTTCAGCTGTGCTCTTCACGGCGGGGCCCTGTTCAGCGGTGCCTGTCTTGGCGGGGCCCTGTTCAGCGGTGCTCTTCACGGCGGGGCCCTGTTCAGCGGTGCCCTTCACGGCGGGGCCCTGTTCAGCGGTGCTCTTCACAGCGGGGCCCTGTTCAGCGGTGCTCTTCACGGCGGGGCCCTGTTCAGCGGTGCCTGTCTTGGCGGGGCCCTGTTCAGCGGTGCTCTTCACGGCGGGGCCCTGTTCAGCGGTGCCCTTCACGGCGGGGACCTGTTCAGCGGTGCTTGTCCTGTCTTTCAAGGGAGCCAGACCTGGCCAAGACTCCCCGCTTAGTCGCCCTCCGACCTTGCGGTAGCGGGGCCCTCCTGTGATGGAGTCTTGGGCCCGTGGGTGTCGTCCGTCACACCCGGTATGGGGCTGGTGGGGCCCTCCTGGTGCGCTCGCCTGCTGCATGTCTTCTCCGCCCTGCTGCCCTTACCCTCCTTCGCTGCAGCTCTCTGGCCCTTGCCTCCCTTAGATGATGTGGCAGGTGACGGGGCAAGGCCACTCTCCTTGGTGGCAGCCGTCTCAGGCTTTTCGCGCCGGCCCTTAATTTTTCTTGTCCTCTTCCCAGGGGGTGGGCTGGCTGTCCCCTTGCTGCTGGGCGATGTTCCTTCCCTAGGAGCTGGTGGACTCCAATAGCCCTGCACTATGGTGATACTAGATGCAGGGCTGGTGGTGGCTGAGGTGCTCTTTGGACTCTTACCAGATGGAGGGGGTGGGTTAATTTTGGAGAGGAAAAGTTTTTTAGGAGCAATGGGAAGGGTAGGTGCAGTGGGTATGGGAGTGGAGGAAGAGGATGTGGTTGTAGGAGAGTCAAGTGTGCTGTCTTTGGGTGCAGGTGCTTGTGACGGAGGCTCTCGTGAGGTGGGTGGCTGTTGGGTGGGTGGCTGCCTGCGTTTGTGTGGTTTGGAAGAGGGGTGACAGACACAGTGGGAGAGGACACAGGGGACGTGTAAATGGCAGTGGGGGTGGTGACTGCACGTGTGCTGACCGTAATGGAGGGTGTGCTGGTGATGGAAGTACTGGCTGATGGTGGTGTGCATGCAGGTGTGAGTGGAGACGTCACAGGGAGGGAGGAGGTAGACGAGGAGGAGGGGGACACAGAGGTGGTAGTGACTGTTGGCATGTCTGCATCTGGATGTTGCTTGTGTGAATGCTTGTGGGATCTGTGGTGCTTATGTCTGGATGAGCTGCCCTTGGGTGTTGAGGTGTGTGCAGGCTGGTCTGATGGTGTGGATGGGATAGGCTGAGGAACAGGAGACTGGGACTGGGTGGAGGGAGTTAGAAGAGGGAGGCTGGAGACAGGGACAATGGCTGCCGTCAGTGCTGAGGCCAGAGCGTTGAACGATCGCTGATGGGCAGCCTGACCCGAATGAATGCCCTCCAGGTATGCATTGCTCCGATGCACCTCCCTTTCTACACCCTGGATGGCATTCAAAAGGGTAGACTGCCCAACAATGATGGTCTGGAGGAGATCAATGACCTCCTCACTGAGGGCAGCAGGGGTAACTGGGGCAGGGCCTGAGGTGCCTGGGGCGAAGGAGATGCCCACCTTCCTGGGTGAGCGGGCACGGAGCGAAGGCTGAGGGGCTGCTGGGAGGGCAGGGCTGGTGCGCTGGGTGGCGGCTGTACCTGTTGTGGCGGTGGGCACGGATGTTGCCACCACCGCAAGGGAGCTCCCTTCCGAGGACGTGTCGGTGTCGCTGACGTCTCCACGGGTCCCCGTTGTGGAGCTCCCCTCGCCCTCCGTCTCACTGGTGAACTCGGAGTCGGTTGCATGGCCCTCCGGGGCCATGTGAGATGCAGCTCCCTCGTGCGCCGATGCCAATTCTCCTCCGCCTGATGATGCTAATGCACACATGCACAGGAAGAAAAAGAAAATGGGTGGGGGGGAGAAATGAAGACAGGTTGAGTACATGCATTGGCAACACAGTTGTCGGAGAGGACAGACACAGAAGCCCCCTGCACTACGCTGCGCAATCGGGGTACACTACTCAGTTCTTGTGACTAGGCCTACAGGTCTATGGACGACAATGCACACATGGGTGATGCAGGACCATGGATAGCTGTACTTGGCACCCTACAGAGGTGGGGGGCGGGGGCACAGGGCCATGCCTAACGGAGGGGACTAGCCTACAGAAAGCGCCCTGGCCTTGAGTTACCCACAGCCCTCCTCCCCAACCCAGACACCTCCACTGCGCGCAAAGATAGCAGAATGTGCTGATACTCACCCCCTTGTGTCTGCTGTGATGTCCTCACGCGCCCATCCAAATCGGGGTAGGCCACCGCCAGGATCCGGGACATCAGGGGGGTCAATTGGCGGCTGGCACCCCTCCTACGTTGGGAGGCCATCCCCAGCAGAGACTCGGCGGTCTTTCTGGTCCCGCGGCGGATGTCCTTCCACCTCTTTCGGCAGTGGGTGCCCCGTCTGTAGTGGACCCCCAGGGCCCGGACGTCCTTGGCAATGGCACGCCAAATGTCGATCTTCTGATGGGCGCTGACCTATTTGACATGTACAGGGTGGGAAAGGAAATATCATCACTTTTCTGCATGGTCGATGTGAGGGGCCCCCCCTCCCCAACCTTGCCATGTGGCACATGTTCCCATCTGTCGTGCGTTGCACTCCTCATTCGCTCCCCTCCCCACCATCTTACATACACCCCACTCAACACAGGCATAGCCCATTCAGCGTGCACCCTGTGTACTAACCTGTTGGTCTGGAGGACCGTAGAGTAGCGCATACTGGGGGAAGACCCCATCAACAAGTTTCTCCAATTCTTCGGCAGTGAAGGCAGGGGCCTTTTCCCCAGTCGCAGCAGCCATTGTATCTCCCAGACCGAGGTCACAGCAGCACTTGCAGTATAGGTCCTCTCCTGTGGATGATCAGGTCTCGAGTGATTAATCAGATAGAAAATGGCGGTCACGCCCGCGGCGGTGCGTACCGCGACCGCCGGCGCACATCGTCATTGGCTCATGAAACCCATAGGGTGCAATGTTAACCAATGCGGCTTCGCACCTCGGTCTTCGACCGCCTACCGCCACGGTGTGCCACACCAGCGCATTGACCTCACATCCCACTGTCACACTTCACAGGTCAGGCAGCCGCCATTTCCAGGGCCCACATGGCATAATTTCAACTGCGTCACACAGGCCTAGGCCGTGCATTGCCACTCATACAAGCCTTTCAATGCATTGCGATTCTTTTACTGTGCAAACTGTGTGAACGAACCTGTGGTTTGCTTGACTTTCTGCTCCATGTTGTCCTTCCTAGGCACCGTCCGCTGGGACTTGCGAGGAGAAGGATAAATCCTCCCGTGTACCGACCGCTGGTGGACCTGTCGACAATGGAAGAACGACATATTATACTTAGATACAGACTTGACAGAAGCCACTATACATGAACTGTGTGCCCAGCTGGAGCCAGACCTGATGTCCCCCATCCGCCAACCCACAGGGATTCCCCCTCTGGTGCAGGTTCTGTCAGTACTCCATTTTTTGGCAAGTGGGTCTTTTCAGACAACAGTGGCCATGTCATCAGGGATGTCTCAGCCTATGTTTTCTAAGGTTTTGTCCAGAGTGTTGTCTGCCCTGATGAAATACATGCGGAGCTACATTGTTTTCCCTGAGGAGGATGATTTGGCTACAGTGAAGGGTGATTTCTATGCCCTTGGACATATCCCCAACATCATTGGTGCCATTGATGGGACCCATGTGGCTTTGGTTCCCCCCAGTGGAAGTGAGCAGGTGTACAGAAACAGAAAAAGTTATCATTCGATGAATGTCCAGGTGGTCTGTTTGGCAGACCAGTACATCTCCCATGTAAATGCCAAGTTCCCTGGGTCAGTGCATGACGCGTATGTTATGAGAAATAGCAGCATCCCTTATATGATGGAACAGCTACAGAGACACCGTGTGTGGTTATTGGGTGACTCTGGTTACCCCAACCTCTCCTGGCTATTGACCCCAGTGAGGAATCCCCGGACCAGGGCAGAGGAACGGTACAATGAGGCCCATGGGCGAACTAGGAGGATCATAGAAAGGACCTTCGGCCTCCTGAAAGCCAGGTTTAGGTGCCTACATATGACTGGTGGATCCCTAATGTACTCACCAAAGAAGGTGTGCCATATCATCGTGGCCTGCTGTATGCTTCACAATCTTGCTTTGCGATGCCAGGTGCCTTTTGTGCAGGAGGATGGTCCAGATGGTGGTGTTGTTGCAGCTGTGGAGCCTGTGGAGAGTGAAGAGGAGGAAGACGACGGGGACGACACAGACAACAGGGATACAGTGATACAACAATATTTTCAGTAGCACACAGGTAAGGATCAACCACGCCATTTCACATTTACTTAAGGCCTCCTGCGTCTCTACTGTCTGTGTTTCCCCCCAGTTCCTTTTAAGTTCCTTTTAAGTTAATTGTGACTTTCCCTTCCCTTTTCAGAGCTGTATGACCGACTGCGTGACTACTGCTTTGTTTGCCCATGGACTAAAGCTTATTGACATTGGTATGTTGTCATCACAATGTAACTGAACATAATTGCACCGTTATGTGTAATACATTTGTGAAAAATACAAGCAGACTCCTGTTATTTTAAGTGCAATGAGTGATTTATTTCAAGTGCTACATATATATAGGTACATGATTGTAAGACGGTGATGGGTGGGGGTGGAGTAATGTCCATGGCAGAGTCCAGTTCTCAGTTTCACAGGTGCATTGTCCATATGCCTGTAGAAGGATGGAGCAGGGGCAGTTTAAGGTTGGACAGGGTGACAATGTGGGACAGTGGGATGACATCAGGGGGTATCCTTTGCTGGCGGGGGTCTTGGCATCCTACTCTGTCTTCTTGTGAGATCTCAGGTTCCGCTTGCGGGGTGGTTGTTCTTCAGCAGGAGGTGGGGTTCTGGTGGACTGTCGTTGTGTGGGGGCCTCCTGTCCACTAGCGCCGGCAGATGTGGTAGCCTGTTCCTGGTCCTGGCTAGTGACAGGGGCCCTTTGTGGTGCCACATGGTCCCGCAATGTGGTGAATATCTGGTTAAGGGCCAGGACGATGGTCCCCATTGCGGAACCAATGTTCCTCAGTTCCTCTCTGAACCCCATGTACTGTTCCTCCTGCTGTGCCTGGATCTCCTGGAACCTGGCCAGTACCGTCGCCATCGTCTCCTGGGAGTGGTGGTATGCTCCCATGATGGAGGAGAGGGCCTCTTGGAGAGTGGGTTCCCTGGGCCTGTCCCCCCCCTGTCGCACAGCAGCCCTCCCAGTTCCCCTGTTTCCCTGGGCCTCTGTCCCCTGGACGGTGTGCCCACTACCACTGCCCCCAGGTCCCTGTGGTTGTTGGGGTGGTGGGTCAACCTGGGTGCCCTGTAGTGGCGGACACACCCTGGATTGACGTGTCCTGGAGACAGAGGCATGGGCCCGCTGGGTGGGAGCTGTGCTGGTGTTCCCAGAGGGGGTTAGGTCTGCTGTAGCCTGTGGCTGTCTGTGGGGAACCGACTGTCCAGAGGTCCCCGATGGGCTGGGCTGGTCATCTGGGTCCAGGGAGACAGAGCTGCTGTCATCGCTGGGGGCCTCATCTGGGGGTGGGATGGACATCTCTGGACCCTCCGTGGCGGTGTGGTGGCGTTCGGGTCCTGCAGGGGTATTAAGGTATGGTTATAGCTTCTGTGTGTGGCATTTCGTGTGATGGGTGGGTGTCCGTGTACCCAAGTGCAGGCATTCCCTTGTGGGGGCTTTTGTGAGGGTGGCTTGTGGGGGTGATGTGTGTGTGCAGTGGGCATGGTTTGGTGATGGGTGTCCATGCTTTGTGGTCGCATGCAGGGCTTGGTGTTGGGATGGGTGGGTTGTGATGGTGAGCCTTTTGCAAGGAGTTGGTGTGATGGGGGTGGGGGTGAGGGTGGGGGTATGTGCTGGCATGCAGGTGGGGTGGGGGTGGGAAGTAGTAGTTAAGATTTGACTTACCAGAGTCCATTCCATGGGGTGGTGTGGATGAGGTGAGGGGTGGTGTATGTGTTGTGGAGTGTAATGTGTGTGGTGGTGTATGGTGTTTTGTGCGTGGTAATTGTGTGGGTGATGTTGTGATTTGCCTCTGTGTGATGGTCTACTCTAAGCAGTGCTGTCTCTCTCTGTCCTTGATTCGCAATTGTGGTTGTAGGGGTTTGTGGGTGATGTGGGTGTGTGTTTTATTTTGTATTGGGTGTGTGGGAGTGGTGTGTATATGTGTCTCAGGTGTGTGTGATTCAAATTGTCCAAGGTGGGGATGTTTTGTAAAGGTGTGTGTATTTTGACCGCGGCGGTGTGTACCGCCAATGGAATACAGCGGTTGAAAGACCGCCGCGTGGATTCGTGGGTCGTAATGGCATGGGCGTATTTCTGTTGGCGTGACGGTGGAGGTTTGGTCATCGCCATTTTTTCGCTGACCTTTGGTGTGGCGGACTTTTGTGGATGTCGGGTTTTTGGAGGTTTTCAAGTAGCGGGTCAGAATGACTGTGGCGGTTTACCGCGGCCGCGGCGGTGTTATGGCGGTCTTCTGACCGGCGGTAAGCGCCTTTTACCGCCGAGGTCAGAATGACCCCCTATATCCCCGATGAATAAAAAATAAACTGAATTACCTGGAGCTCACTACCAAAAAATGTAAAAAAATAACCATCATTTCCCACAAATACCTAATTCATAATATTAATAGTTTAAAAAAAATAAGGTAAAACATATTTAACAATTTAAACAATGTTTTAAAATAGAAAACTAAATAGGATACATTTGACATTTCCAATGTAAAAAAAAAATACAAAAACACCTTTCAAAACAACAAATTTAATAAAATAATTAAATGCAACTATTTAAAATAATATAAACATGCTTCCAATTATCAGGAAACTATAAACCTTGGACCAAATTATAACCCAAATACTAAATGATTAGACACTTTAATACATATAGCAATAGTAAAAAAAAACTTGATTCAATCTTTTTTAAATGACATATAAAATGTCAATTTAACAGAATTACAAAAATAAAAAGAATGCAATTATCTAAGTTCATAAAAATGAGAAATTAAAGATTAACAAAGTTACATTTTAAACATACATTTTCAAAGAATACAAAGTTTAAATGACTCTCCACACTATTCCTCTCTGATCTCAATATCCTACTCCTAAAATGATTAGAACTGTAAAATAGAAACAATCTAAAAACAAATACAGAACATAAAAATAAAAAAATACACAAAATATGCTTTAAAAAATGCTATAACTTGCAGCGATATAACACACATCAATATATGTAACAACAATATTTGAAAAATAATTAAAAATGACATCAAAAAATGTGTGTTTTACAATATTGTTTCCATTGGCATTTTGTCAGAACTTCCTACTATGTACCCATGTCTGAGTGGCAAAAGTAATACTTTCAAAAATTACTTTACGTCCTATCCTTCACATTGCTGGGCCTTAAAATAGATCCCCAGGCTGCCAGGTAAGCACCACTGGTATGAGATAGGACTAGAAGTGCAGTTACCTTAAATCAAGTGTAACCTTTAGGTGCTGACCTCGGGTACCCACTTCGCCTCCTTAGCATCCTGAGCTGAGCTGCGCCCTATCTGCCCCACGCTTCCTAATTGGTCAGTTGCATCACTGATGCTCTAGCAACACCCATCCCCTCCGCCAGTAGTCCAGAAACCTTTGGGCACCAGTCACATTTTGAAGCCATTTTATAACAGGATGCCCATTTCCCTTACAAAAGAATCCAGTTATTAGTGCTGAATTGGGGATGGTCATGGAGGCATTTGTTGAGCCCCCTGCGTTACCTTGGCTGGCCAGGAATCAGGGCTACAGAGTGACATGCATTGATCGGAGCACAAGAAGCAACCCTCCAAGCAACCCTTCTTCACTCATACTCCTGGAATGTAGAGCCTCGCACTCAATGACCTAATCAGTCCCATGTTTTCCCAGAACTATCACTTTCACATGTCCTAGACTTACACTGAACCCTTTGGCTATTCGAAGTTGTATCTTGTCTTCAGAAAGGGATGATAGTTCATCGCTTGTTTTTGCGTCTTTTCTGTCAATGACTGCCATTGGTTTCTCAACCAAGGAACCGTTTGATAGGCAGTTTTGGCTAATCTAATGCACTGCAATGGTACACTGGAATTTAACATCCGGTGGTATACGACAGTACTCACCAGAATATCATCCAGTGGCCACTGGACACTTCTAGGATTGGGGAACAAGCCTAGCACACACTTATCAGTCCTTCCCAAACTAAAGCACAGTCGCCAGTCCTTTGCCTAAAACACATACGTCTGCCACTCACACCCTTAAAGCATGTTTTTTAAATCTTTAAAATAAAGCACACTTTTCAGTCTATCCTCTCCTGTAAGAACTGTTACTGTTATCCAAGGTAATTGTACTCATATTATCGACCTCTGAAAAATGATGGGCTGAGCCTCCCCTCCTGTGGTTCAAACTTGTGACCTACAATTTAACACGAAGATACCAGCAGTGATCGTGTATTTCACTGAACATCCTTGCCAGTACAATGTCTATTTATGAGTAAATTATATCCATCTGTTTTACATAAGCACTTAAGCAAATTGCTTTTTCCAGATATCCTAGAAATTGAGTTAGAATAATAATCTGCCCAGTCTGAGAATAAAACCAATTACCTGTAATTTATACCTTCAAAAATGTGCCATGTTTGACTCCTTCTGAAGAAACACCTCCCCCAGGAGTTGGAACACTGGCATGGATGAATCACACTCTGGTGTTCCCTGACCCACAGCACATTCACCAAGTCATCCTGTCCTGACTGGCACTCTTGATGTTATCCTATATATGCTTATATGTCCTTTCATGCCACAGACAATCTATTGTTATACAAAGCAAATTCAAAGTTCATTTAGTCTCCCCTAACCTGCAGCATCCTTATCAATCACTCCTAGTTTGAAGCACACGCATCAATCCCTCCTAATCTGCAGCACACTAATCTATCCCCCCTAATCTGAAACACACTCATCAATCCCTTTCAATCTGCAGCACTCTCATAAATTCCTCCTACTCTACAGCACACTCATCAGTCCATCCTGACCTGCAGCACAATCATCAGGCCCTACCTATATTGCCGCATATGTATCAATCACTCCTAATCTACAGCAGACTCATCAATCCCTTCTAATCTGAAGCAAATTTATCAATCTTTCGTAATCTGAAGCACACTCAGCAATCGCTTCTAATATGCAGCACACTCATCAATCCCTTGTAACCTGCTGTTCACTCAGCAATCCCTCCTAACCTGCAGCACACTCATTGATTCCTCCTAACCTGCAGCACACTCGTCGATCCTTTCTAACCTGCAGCACACTCATCGATCGCTTCTAATCTGCAGCACATTTAGGGGCATATTTATACTCTGTTTGCGCCGAATGTGTGTCAAAAATTTTGATGCACATTAGGTGCAATCCTTGCCCCATTTTCAAACTATGACGCCCGACCCCGCGGACGTCAAAAAACCTCCGTGTGCGTCATTTTTTGGATGCGGGAAACCGCCTTGCGTTAATGACATGCAAGGTATGCGTTCCCGTCCAAAAAATGACTATAAGTCCTGTGTGCCTTATTTATACTCCTGCATCATTTTGACGCACAGGAGGGGGCGGGCCTTAAAAAACGGCGGACAGCCTGATGTGCGCTGTTTTTTAACGCCTGGGTGAGGGCAGGCGTTAAGAGACCTGTGGGCTCACTTCCATGGTCTCAGACCATGGAAGCAGTCCAGAGGTGCCCTTCCCTGCCCCCAGGGACACCCTCTGCCACCCTCACCCACCCCAGGAGGACACCCATGGATGGGGGAACCCATTCCAGGTAAGTTGAGGTTAGTATTATTTTTTCATTTTTTAAAGTGGCATAGGGGGACCTAATTTGGGCCCCCCTACATGCCACTGTGCCCAATGGCAATGCCCAGTGGACAGAGCTCCCCTGGGCATGGCCATTGGGCAAGGGGGCATGACTCCTGTCTTTGCTAAAACAGGAGTCATTTCAATGGGGGTTGTGCATCAATAAATGGCGCACGTCCGGTTTGAGCCATTATTTTTGACTCAAACCTGACTTGCACCATTTTTTGACGCACAACCCCCATTTTCCCCTACGCCGGCGCTGCCTCGTTTGAGTCATTCTTTTTTACTCTGACCAACCCGCAGCGCCAGCTAACGTCAATCCTTAAATAAGGCGCCAGCATGGTGCGTAGGAATGACGCAGAAAGTATGGATATGGGCCTTAATCCCTCCTACACTGCGGTACACTCATGAATCCCTCTCACACTACAGAAAACTCAAAAGTCTCTCCTAATCTGCAGCACACTCATGGGTCCTTCCTAACCCATGTTTATCAGTTCCACCGAATGCAAAACACACTCATTAACCCCTATTAATCCAGAGCACACACAATAATTTTTCCGGATCTACAATACACTCATCAACTCCAATTACTCCACAGCACATTGACGACTCCTTCCCAATCCACAGTACACCTACTCAATCTCTTCTAATCCAGAGCACACTAATAGTTCCCTAATAATCCAGAGCACACTCATCAATGCTTCCGAATCCAAGCATACTAACCAATCCCTCCAATCCCATACCACATGAATCAATCCTTCCTAATATGGAGCACATCATCAACCTTCAAGCCCTCCCAATACGCAGTAAACTGACCATTCCCTATTAATCCACTGCACCCTCATCAGTCCCTCCTGATCTACAGCACTTGTCAATCTCTCCTAACACACAGCACACTCATGAGCCCTATTAATCCACAACACACGCATCAATCTTTCCTAATCTGCAGCACACCCATCAATCCCTCTTCATCTGCAGCACACTCATTAGTGCCCAGTAACCAGGACACACTCATCGGTCCCCAATAACCAACAGCATCGGTGCACACTAATCAGTTGGACGCATTTACCTTTCAGGTAGCAGGCACTGGATTGAAGGTGTGTTTCTTTACAGGGACGTTAACAGAGGCCCCCACAGCCCCTACGGCCTGGCAGAATGTGTGCAATGACATGGAATAAGAAGCATATAAACGCTCGGAAAAACACTCTGCTTCCCCAAGTAGAAAAAAACTGAAAAGCAACACTGTTAATGTAATATTCCCAGCAAAGGGTACCCCAGGTGTCTATGCATGGCAGACCCCTATGGCATAAGGGAGCCCTAATTCTTCAGGCCCTCCCTTGAGCCCAAGACCAATGAATCTCTCGTACAATCTGGGAGACGCCAGGACCCCTCAACACATTCTACAGCCCCCCACCATCATTTTGTGTTACACCACTGTTTCTTTAGCAATCACTTTTATCTCTTGCTTCCTAGTGCAGGAGACCGCCTCCTTCATTATCAGCTTCGGGGAAATGGTCGACAATAACCATGCAGGAAGAGTTGTTTTCAGCAAAAAGTATGATAACTTTTTGGGGAAAATTAAACAGATTGAGGACGTCGATCCTGCCCACTCAGACCTCTGTATCCTGGCCACAAATACACACCTCACACTCTTAATTCCGACTTCCTGTCTGAAAGCATAGTTATCTGTCTTTCTAAGCAAGCACACTCATTGGTCCGCCCATCTCATCTGAAACTGAAAGCACTCCTGAGCTGCAGTTCAATTACATTCTTCAATATTTGATATCTGGATAGTGGCTCCGTGTGAGCTTGTATCCCAGAGCCTGGCATTTCATTGTGAAAAGTGATCTGTGGCCACGGGTGGACCCTACATTTCTGATGTTCTGAAACACAAATGATATCTCCATTCCTTGGAAAGTACTCTTTCCGTATGCATCCTATATAATGTCACTGGTGGTAGCTTCTGCTACACCTCATGAACGTCAACTGGGAGGCAGGCATATACCATGCACCATACTTTACAGCACAATCAAAGGTTGCAAACTGACTAAACATAGTCCGCCATTGCATGCAGAAATTGATGATATTCTGTGAATGTCCACAAAACAAGCTAGAACAGACCAACCAACAGAGTGCCCTGGCGAGGTCCGGTGGCTATTTTACGAGATGCTAATCAAAATGTGTGCCTTGAACCTACCTTTCCGTTTTTGGTTGATCCAGCTCAGCTACCTTGACGTAGTGCCAAGAAGCCCACCCTAGAGCCTCTGAAAGCTTGCTGCCTTTCCTCTTCATGTTCTTTCTAATCACTGTGATAACATAAGTTCTTCTGATTCTAAGGCAATGTACTTAAAAGCTCCAGTGACATGTCTTGAAGAGCATATCTTACTGGAATGCAAGCCCCAAGGCGCTATTAAGAGCGGTAACCATTTTGACCATGGTGCAGCTTGGAGTTCATGACCCTATTACCAGATCTAGGATGAAGTAACCAGAGAGTACTGAGGAAGTGTCCTCTGGCAAAACAGATTGGAAAGAAGCAAAAGGCCCCAGTACTATCTGAACTCATTTAATATGGGCACCAATGCTACTTATGGTCCTGCGTGTATCCCTTGGAAACTGAATTTTCGAATTTTAATGCCCTTGGTGACTTTTTTGCTTAGTTTTCTTTTTCAGGCAATTAAAGCCCTGTCTCTGTAAGTAAAGACTCTGGCTCTACAACAAACCCTTAAAATACTTGACAGTGAACTGACATACTGTACTGCATCTCCATCTTCCTCGGAGATGTGATATTTGACTGCGCTGCTGCTGGGTGACTGGCTCGTCAGTGGTGCTCCATCAATGCTGGGTCTCCATCCTCTGGGGTATAGATTACCTGGAGATCGATGAGGTGAGGGTGATCCTGGCAAACAGGATCGTCACTTTGGAAGGGTGTCCTTACAGCCCCTCTGACGACTTTTGCTTTCGGAGGGGTGCTCCGTATAATCTCGGGTGAGGTTGGATGCAGTGGTAGAGAGGGAGAAGCAGGTCAACACTCCAAGGAAGGTTTCACCTAGCTTGCCCCATCTAGAGGCTGCGGACACTGGTCAATACGAGGAACATGGCGAGCCCCTCGTCATGCTCTATTCGCATATTTGGATGATTCGTTGTAATGGAGGAAGGGGCCTAGTCCTGCATTTTTTATTCTGTTTGAGCAGCCTTGAAATGTCAGGAACAACTCAATGTTTCAGAAAGTTTTGCAAGGCAAACTGGAAGGCTGGTGCGGCAGAAATTGTGTGTATTCAGCCAGACAGTTGACAAATCTCGAGGAGAAAAATAATTCCATAAAAGGAAATTGACTCAGAGGAGAGGGCCTTTCATTGCTCGCTCGAGGTGAGCTTCTTCATATCCTTGTCATCATTTGTACTGTTTTGTGCTGAGTCTGCATTGATTTCAGATGCACGATTAGAAGACCCCTATAAGAGCATGCATCAGTGTCATTTGTCCAGTGAACGGCTGCCAACACGGCCATAATGAGTCAGCAAGGAAACTGCCCACTGGTTGAGCGGGGACTGAGGGTATTAGCCCGCAGCGCCGCACGCATTATTTGATGTCTTGTCTCTCGGAGTTAGAGCCCGCAGGGTAATTACAAAAGGGGAAATTCCGAGGAAAACCAAAACCAAAAGAAAAAAAAAAAGAAAATACGCAGAGCAACTTCAAACTTCTCCTAGGTTAGGGGACGGTTTGCTCCAGTGGGGTTATTAAGCCGCCCCACAGTCCCTCTACTCGTCCTATGCTGTGGCAGTGGCATGAGGGTCAGGAAGTGAGAAAGGGGTTGTATGATGGAACCATGCATGCTGGAACAACGCATGCCTTAACAACGTGGTCAAAACCACGACTGCCTTGTTTCCACGCTCGCCTTTACCACGTATGCCTTTACAACGAATTTCGGCCCATATTTATACTTTTTTAGCGCCGCATTTGCGTCATTTGTTTATGCAAAAGCAGCGTAAAATTGTATTTTGTACGTTTGCACCGCTTTCGCGTCAAAAAATGAGGCAAATGCAGCACTAAAAAAGTATAAATATGGGCCTTTGTTGTAAAAGCATGCCTAGTAAAGGCATGTGTGGAAACGGCAGGTGAACCAGCATGCAGGGTTCTTTCATGCAACCCGCCCTGAGGCCCAAAAACGACCCCTACCCCTCATACCTAAACTACCCTGACCCCGCCACCTGCCCTGAGCCCTAAAAAAAAAACTATCCCGACCCCTCACCCCGCCCTTAAAAACTAAACTACCCCGACACCCTCCACCCGCCCTGAGCCCTAAAAAAAGTATCCCAACCCCCCACCACACCCCTAAAAACTAAACTACCCCGACCCCTCACCAGCCCTGAGCTATTAAAAAAACTATGCGGACTCCCCCCACCCATGCCCCTAAAAACTAAACTACCCCCGACACCCCCCACTCACCCAGAGCCCTAAAACCTTCCCCACCAATAAGTGAACTACCCCGACCCCCCACCCACCCTAAGCCCTAGAAAAAAAAGATATATCCTGACACCCTGCCACTAAAAACTAAGGGACTGATTTATACTTTTTGATGCTAAACTGCGCTAATGCAGTTTAGCGTCAAAATGTTTAGCACCGGCTTGCGCCATTCCATGATGCCGGCTGGGCGTCATGTTTATGGAATGGCGCAATCCGGCGCAAAGGGTGGGCTAATGTCATGGAAAATGATGTCAGCCGGGTGGGGGTGGTGGTACAAGAGTAGTGGGTTTAATGTTAAAAAATGACGTTAGGCCAGTTAGAGTAAAAAAAATATGACTCTAACCAGCCTAGCATCATTTCTTGATGCTAAACCTACCATACCACATGACTCCTGTGTTGTAAAAAGACAGGAGTCATGCCCACCATCCCAATGGCCAGCACAGGGGACATTTCAGGGCCCCCAATGGCATTTTGAAAAAATAAACAAAATACTTACCTCCACTTACCTGGGATGGGGTCCCCCAATACTCCGCTGTCCCTCTGGTGTGGGTGGGAGTGTCCCTGGGGCCTGGAGAGGGCACCTGTGGGCTTGTTCCACCATGGAAATAGGCCCACAGGTCCCCTAAAGCCTGCCCTGACCCAGGCGTTAAATAATGGCGCTAAGCAAGCTTAGCGCCATTATTTAGGCCTGCCTCCCTCCCGTGCACCATTTTTGCACCGAAAGATAAATAAGGCGCATGGGCCATAGAGTCATTTTTTGCCCAGGAATGCCCACCTTGCATCTCATTGACGTAAGGTAGTTTTCTGCAGGCAAAAAATGACTTTAACTCTAATATTTTGACATGTCTAGCATTAAAATATAAATATGGAGTTTAGTTTGCGCTGCATTAGCGCTAATTCAGCACAGAGTATAAATAAACCCCCAAATTACCCCGACTCCCCACCCGCCCTTTACCTTAAAAAAAGAACTATCCGACCACCCCACCCCTGCCCTAAAAACTAAAGTACCCCAACACCCCACCCACCCTAAGCCCTAAATCCACCCTACCGCTAAAAACAACCCACCAACCCAACAACCCTGTCCCAACCCCACCCCTTCAAAAATAAACTACCTCGCCTCCACCCTAACCCCTAAATTAAAAAAATACCAAACACCCCTGCCTTTCATTAAAAAAATAGCCCGCCCAGACCCCCCACCCACCACAATCCCAATACCTTAATCCACCCCCATCCTAGCCCCACTTACTTCATTGCGTCCACTCCCGAACAACGCATGGCTTTTTCTGTGCCTTAACCACACATATGCGTAGTTTAGCACATGCGTGGTTAAGGCCCAGAAAAAAGCCATGTGTTGTTCCAGCAAGCGTGAGTGGTAAACGTCTGCGTTGTTTGCAACACGTGGTTAAGGATGTTTCCCGTCATAATCTGCCTTGGCCTTTACCCTCCATTGAGGGTTTTGAGCCTGGGGTAGCATTTATTCTCTTCTCCAAGTGAGGGAGGGAGTCTCTACTTTTCAAGGCGCTGACGTCGGATTGGGAAAGCAGGCAACTGGGCAATGGGCGGTGCCTATGGGCTTCAGTCAGCGGGTTTAGGAGCCTTGCTTTCTTCAAAGCAAACACCACCCCGCCACCCCCCCAAACCTGGCCACTGTAAGTGCAAAGGCCGCCCCCGCAGGGGGCATAGAGGGCCGGCGCCGTAACGGCCGCCTTGGCCCAGAAGGGCCCGGCTAAACCGCTTTTAGGGGAAGCGCGCCCCAACCAGGGGGCGACGCACCCCCCGCCCCTCTGGTTGCCAACAGGGGGGGGAAGGTCAAGAATGGAACGATCAATGGGGGGGTTGCCGTTTTCAAACCCCCCCAATAGAATCAGCACAGCTAGTAGCTAGGGGATGCAGGAGGTGCATCTAAGGGCGCGAGTCCAAGGGGATCGACCTCGCGCCCCCATCCGTCTCCAGCTACACCCGGCAATCTCCTTTTCCGGGGTACGTTTTGCCGCAAAATCCGTGTGGTCGTTTCCACACACCTCCAAGAGGACACCAAGCGGCCTGAACTTTCAGCCGAGGGTTCGGCGCCGCACGTCTTCTACCTGCGGGGGACGGCTTTCCTGCACTGCTACACGACCCCGCAGCGAGCTCCGGAACCTAAAACCCACTGCGCCGAACGTGCTTTCCTCTAAAGGGAAAGCTTTCCGGTGCACACCAGGAAAAGAACCAGCGACACCGTGTCGATCGCCGGCTGTTCGTTTCAGGTGCTCTGGGGGACCGCGCATTGGCGCGACGCGACCTCGCAAGAGCGCCACCCGACCCTGGGCATAGAAGGGACGCAAACGATTGTAGCGCACCAATCGTCGGACCGCCCGCTTATTTCCTCTCAGCTGTTCCGGGGCCTGTAGCACACCAACCGTCGGACCGCCTGCTTACAAGCAGATCAAGTTGCTGCAGAGGCTAACCGCCTATTTCCTCTCAGCTGCTCCAGGGGACCGTGCAGTTGCGCGACGCGACCCCGTAGAGCACCACCTGCTCCGGCACAAAGAAGTGAGGCACGCACATTTCAGCGCAACAGATTCACTGGCCTTGGGGGACTGCGCTCTTGCGCAACGCGACCCCGGCTTCAGGATCAGCTAGCCAGCCCTGTTCACACATCTTGGAAGCCGCACTACACCGTGAAAGGGCGAAGCTCATTACCTGAAATCGTATAAGAGAACTATTTTAGAAGTTTCCAAGAACACTAATCTCAGGAAGTAGGACCGGATACATCTTCTGTTGACCAGCCAACACTTGCAGCACAAATAACTTGTCCACAGCGAGCAGCCATACCATGGAGGAGGACCAAGTGGAGGAGCAACAAGACGACTTAGAGAGGATGATCGCACATATGAGGGCAGAGGCACTGAAGCGCGGCAAGGAGTGGCTGCGCGCAAAGATAGAGGACAAAGTGCAGAACCTCAAGAGCGGGAGCTGGAATCCACAGCGCCCGTGATTTTGACAGACGACGCAGGCGCAGCAGAGCAAACTTCGCCCCCACCACAGAAACCAGGAAAGCGGCAGAGGGCGAAAGGAAAGCCAGCAAGGAAATCAACCAAGAAGGCGAGGGACACGGTTCAGAGTACTGAGGATGAGGCAGCGCGAGCGACAGAGGCCAGCAGACCGAGAGCAACGGCAGAGGGTGAGCCTATAAGTGCAATAATCAAAGAATGCTTTAAATCTCTTGCGCCACTGCTTCTGCGGGGTGATGGGGCAGGGCTAGCCACAGAAGGGATCCCTCACACTAGCAAACAGGCAAGCACCCCAACAGTTACCAAAGACCCCCTTTCCCCAGGGGACCCCCTAACAGCCTGGGGCAAGACAACAAAGGTGGTAGGCACAACACTAAGTGCGGGCAACCCCCCTGAATCATACACACGCCCATCCTTGGGTCACCCCTCCATGACTACCCGAGCCGCAGGACTTGCAACTGCCATCCCACTCACATTAAAAGAAAGAATATGGTGAAAAGAATTTATAGACATTTTCACACTGCTGGAAATCCAACTAGAGGGCTTAGACCTTACCGTATGTGATAGAAAGGAAGATGACAGAAGGGAGAGGAAGAGAACTAGGAAGGAGAGGAATTTTGAAAATTGGCTAGACGCGTTCAGAATATTGGCCTGTGTTATAGTAGAAAAATTCCCACACAGCGCTGCTGACCTCTGGCTGTACGAATCTAAAATACATGAAGCACACCGTCAATTCCCGGGGGATGCTTGGTTAGAGTATGACAAAAGTTTTAGACTAAAAATGCAGGCCCACCCAGAGATGGAGTGGAATCAGGAGGATGTCTCCAGCTACATCCACAAAATGATGGTTGCAAAAGAAGTTAGCTCATGGGAAGGGAAAGGCAACCAGTCCTTTCGGAGCGGCCACAGTAAGGGAAGCCACGACAAATACAAAACACCATATAAACACAAAACCTGGCACAACGGGAAAATGCAGGGTGACAAGGGACCGCAGTCCATATGCTGGAAGTTCGAGACAGATGAGTGCTCCTGGGGTCAGAATTGCAAATTTAAACACAGCTGCTCTTCATGCGGGGGCAAACACCCAGCGTCAGCTTGTAGAAAGCACAGGCACAAGTCAGACAAGAAAGATAAGAAATAGAAACAGTAGTGAGAACCCTCCCGCCAACCTGAAGACCAACCAATTGAATTTGAAACTGTCCAAGTCCCCAATCAACACAAAAATACTGAGGAAACTAGCCAATGAATATTATAATAAACAAGATGCAATCACACTAGTGAAAGGTTTTGAGGAATGTTTCATGATTCCAGTAAAGGGACAGATTACTGGGGGGGCCCACAAGAATTTGAAATCTGCCCTAGAACACCCTCAGGTAGTCCAGCAGAAAATCGAGAAGGAATTAAAACTTGGGCGCGTTGAGGGCTCGCTCCCCGCCCCCTACTTACAGACCTAATCATCTCACCATTAGGGGTGGTACCAAAGAAGGAACCCGGCCAATTCAGACTAATACACCACCTATCATTCCCTGAAGGCACATCAGTAAACAATAGAATCCCAGAGGAAGCATGCGCAGTGGGGTATGCCACACTGGACGATGCAAATTACATGATCAAAGCAACAGGCAAACGGGCACTACTATCAAAGGCGGACATTGAGTCCTCTTTCCGTCTACTGACTGTGCACCCCGACAGTTATCGCTTGCTAGGTTTTCAGCACAATGGCTGGGTATTTGTGGACAAGGCCATGCCAATGGGCTGCTCCATCGCATGCGCATATTTTGAGCAATTCAGCACATTCTGGGAATGGGCACTACACACAAGGCACCCGGCAGGGGGGAAAATGCATTATTTCGATGATTTCCTATTTGTAGGGGGGGCCGAGGATGGTACATGCGCCAGCCTACTGAAAGCTTTCCACTCCCTAACGGAGGAGATGGGCATCCCCCTGGCAGTTGACAAGACGGTAGGTCCCACCACTTCACTGGTGTTCTTAGGCATAGAACTTGACTCAGTCACAGGAACCTCCAGACTACCAGACGAGAAAGTGGCAGGCTTGCGAGCAGACATCAAGTCCATGTTAGGCAAACAGAAAGCAACCCTAGGCGAACTGCAGAGCATGGTTGGCAAACTCAATTTCGCTACCAGAGCGATCCCAGCAGGCAGGGTTTTCGCCAGGCGGCTAAGCAGGCTGACATCAGGGCTGCGCGAAAAACATCATCATGTGAGACTAGGAGGTGGGGTCAAAAGAGACCTCGCCGTGTGGTACTCTTTTTTAGAGGAATTTAATGGCCAGCTCATCTGGAGAGATGGCTGGATATCAGCAAGGGAGATCTCACTCTACACTTGACGTCAGGGCCAGGCATGTCCAGGGCATAAAGAACTCACGGGTGGACGCACTTTCTCGTTCCCAGATGGACAGGTTCAGGAAGCTCGCTCCGGAAGCAAGCAACAGGATGACATCATTCCCAACAGAGCTATGGGATCTGGCGGAACCGACCTGTCCATATTAGTACAGAACGCTCTCACGCCAGTAACACAACGGAGATACAGGAAGTACGCCAAGGTCTTCATGGCCATTGGGGGCCTGGAGTCCCTAACCGACCCAGCGGCAACCAGAATAGCAGCAGAGCAGTTCATCATGTGGGCTTTCAAACAGGGGAAAACAAAGTGCTGGGCCCAGGCACACTTGGCAGCAGTGGCACACTATTCAAAACTACAAATGGGCACAGACCCCACTGCCTCGCACTACATCAAAACGGCAATGAAAGGCTGGAAATGCCTAGAAGGGCACAAAAAAGACACCAGACATCCCATTGATTTTAGCAGATTGACCCTCCTAATAGATTCCCTTCAACCCATAGTGAACAGCCGGCACGAGCTACTAGTTTTCAGAGCAGCTTTCACCACAGCTTTCTTCGGGGCTTTCAGAGTGGGCGAACTAGTGGTATCAGCCAAGAATTCAGGGGGCAATGACTGCCTGCAAATGGAGGACTGCCACTTAGAATCTGACAGGGTGCGTTTAACACTGAAACGTTCCAAAACAGACCAGCTGGGGAAGGGCATTGACATCGTTGCTAAAATGCACAGACCAGGTAAAATATTGTCCAGTGTGCTGCATAAGAGAGTACGTGCAGATACGCCCTGCTGGACCAGGCCCCCTGTTCAGACATGCTAACGGGGACCATCTGAGCAGATTCCAATTCACGGCTGTCATGCGGAAAACAATAGGGAAGGGTGGCCTGCTCCCATCAAATTTTAGTTTCCACTCATTCCGCATTGGGGCAGCCAACACAGCTGCCACTTTAGGTTTAGACGCAAATTCAATCAAAACAGTTGGCAGATGGCGGTCAAAAGCGTACAAAGGGTACATTCGTCCACACCTATTATGATGGTATCTTGTCATTACAGTGGCAGGTGCACACCCAAGCTTATATGGATTATAGGGCACTCATTCATATCAAGGCTCCATACGTGGTGGAAGCAAAACAAGAAGCACAGCACAAGTGACCGATCAGCAGCCACGATCAGATGGTGGGGATTCCCAGGCTTGAAATGGGCACAGATCCAAACGACCATGCAAAAAATCTTAGAATCCACACACAGACAGCAGGACATAATAATCATGCATCTGGGTGGGAACGACTTGACCATGTTGGGAAGAAAAGTACTCCTCAACGACATCAGGGACGCGCTCTGGAACCTTACCAGGCTTTTTGGGTCAACCACCATCATCTGGTCAGAAATAATCCCCAGAATCAGATGGCGCGGGGCAACATCAGACAAGGCAGTGGATAACTCTAGGAGGAAGTTGAACATCGCTGTTGCCAAGTACTGCAAATTCAACGGTTGGGAAAGCATTCGCCATGGCCTGATCCACCCCAGGCGGCCAGAACTCTATACGACGGACGGAGTACACTTGTCAGCAGAAGGGATGGGCATCTTCTGGTCCAACTTGACAGCAGTCATGGATAAAAAAAATAAAAAAAATTGTCTCTCCAAAGGGGGAGCTACCAGGAGACGTGAGCCTCACTGGCAGCGTGGCGGAAGTCTCACAAGGTTTTACCAAATAATTGATTGGAAGACACACCTAGTAAGGGGGTGTGCGCGAATAAAAAACCACACACCTGGGGATGCCTCAAGGCAGGGTGTAAGGTGGCCAAGTAAGGGGAGTAAGCGGAACACGGCACTCACAGCCCAGACCCGCCAAGTCGGATGGCAGGGCATAGAACACGCCAGGTAGCGAGTTGGGCCTAATTCCAAGAACCGGATGCTACCCCCTAAAAAATAACAACATGGTAAAACAAACTCTAGTGGAGTAAGCCCCTCCATTAAACAGAAGGTGGGACTGCCTAAAATTCGAAGGGCAAAATAATGCATGACAAATGGAGGCCAGGACTTGAAGGCCCACCAGTCACTCTGTGCAAATTGTAAAATGTAGAATCTAGACGTGTTAAAGTGTAAAATGAACAAACTAACAATCGAAAAGTTTATTGTCTTAAATACTAAAGTTTTATGGTCAGTGATTGGGTTCATGCTCGATATATGTCATCGCTGGGCAGTCGCACACTTGTCCACATTAATAAAGCGGCCAAATATTATCCACAATATAAAACATTGTCAAAGTCTGTTTCATGCACGTATATTGATATGCCGTATTGTAATTGATGTGGTTCGTAATGCCTGCTCTGTAGTGTGCCAAGTGCGGGAGTTAGTGCAAAGGCCGCCCCCGCAGTGGGCATAGAGGGCTGGCGCCGTAACGGCCGCCTTGGCCCGGAAGGGACCGGCTAAACCGGTTTTAGGGGAAGCGCGCCCCAACCAGGGGGCGATGCACCTCCCACCCCTGTTGTTGCCAACAGGGGGGGGGAAGGTCAAGAATGGAACGACCAATGGGGGGGGGTTGCCGTTTTCAAACCCCCCAATAGAATCAACACAGCTAGTAGCTAGGGGATGCAGGAGGTGCATTTAAGGGCGCGAGTCCCGCTTGATCCCCAAATCTGGATCGGGACATCGCGCTCGCCCCCTCATCGGAAGAAACATCACCCTCCCACCCCAACGAGAACGCATACAGTCGCAATACAGGACGGTAAAAAAGGGCAAACACGAAGACTCGCAAGGTTTTACCAAATAATTGATTGGAAGACACACCTAGTAAGGGGGTGTGCGAATAAAAAACCACACACCTGGGGATGCCTCACGGCAGGGTGTAAGGTGGCCAAGTAAGGGGAGTAAGCGGAAAACGGTACTCGCAGCCCAGACCCGCCAAGTCGGATGGCAGGGCATATGACACACCAGGTAGCGAGTTGGGCCTAATTCCAAGAACCGGATGCTACCCCCTAAAAAACAACAACATAGTAAAACAAACTCTAGTGGAGTAAGCCCCTCCATTAAACAGAAGGTGGGACTGCCTAAAATTCGAAGGGCAAAAGAATGCATGACAAATGGAGGCCAGGACTTGAAGGCCCACCAGTCACTCTGTGCAAGTTGTAAAATGTAGAATCTAGACGTGTTAAAGTGTAAAATGAACAAACTAACAAACGAAAAGTTTATTGTCTTAAATACTAAAGTTTTATGGTCAGTGATTGGGTTCATGCTCGGTATATGTCATGGCTGGGCAGTCGCACGCTTGTCCACATTAATAAAGCGGCCAAATATTATCCACAATATAAAACGTTGTCAAAGTCTGTTTCATGCACGTATATTGATATGCTGTATTGTAATCAATGTGGTTCGTAATGCCTGCTCTGTTGTGTGCCAAGTGCGGGAGTTATGAGTATATGTCGGCCAGCCCAGAAGCAGCACCTTTCCCCTGCCCCCTTCTCTCCTGGCCATCACATTCAGGCCATGGTGAGCGGGGATGGTAGGAGTATGCAAGGGCCTCACTAAGTGGGGCAGGTGATTTTATGGCCGTCAGGCCCATCTCAGCCTCCCAACCCCATTGCTAGAGCTGCTTTGTGCTTTTCCTGACCCCTCCCCTGAGGCTGTGATGGTCTGTGGAGTAGGTGAATAAGTAAAGAGGCGTAGCTGGGAGCCATGGGTCGTCACCACAGCCCCCGTGTCTTTCAGGCCTTGGTGCAGGGGTGTGTATGTGTCCATAGGCCTTGACGTGAGGCCCTTTTCACAGTAAAGAAAGGATGTGGCGTTCAGGTCAGAGCTGGCAACTTTGAAAGGCGAGAATTATGTTAGAGTCCCAGCGTCCTGTAAACATCCAGTGATCCTGGGCAATCAATCGCCCAATAAAACTGAATGTATTTTATGTATATGGTGCTCATGTAAATCCCTTGTTCATGCTAGCTAAAGCTACAATAAAAAATAACCTTTTATTTGTTCACGTGTTCAGCAAACGCTAGAAACATGAGCAAAGCTCTCACCGTGGCTTTTCTCCTTTTGTTTAACTATAAGTCATGGACAACGAAGGCTGCTTTGGAACACATTTTAACTCTTTTTGCCACTTATACTGGTAAAATAACCGCACAAGTGGCATTCCTAACCAGAACAGATGTTGTTGATATTTTATTTCACCTCACCCTCTCAAAATGCAGATCTTCTACTTTTCACCAATCTTATTGGTTATAAGTTATACAGTGCTTAATTACCAAACATGTCTCTTAAAATGAATCAAATGCGACGAACCAAATGGAGGTTGATGAAAGGGCACTGTCCAGGGGTGTGGCCACTTTTTGGGGAGTGTCCGGGCCTAATTGTGATTCCAATCCGACCCCGCAAGGCGCCCTCCTTTACATCCCGCTGGTGTCCCCGTGTTCGCTCCGCCGCGGCGCCCCCACTACCACCACCCCCGCCCACATTCATCCTCATTAGCGCTCCGGTTACTTCCCACCTGGCGGGTGTGGGGTGCAGGATCCGCGAGTTATGGCTCAGTAAAAATAACCTCGAGAGGCAGGGGCTGCCCCTGGAGGCAGGTGGAGGAGGGAGGGGGCTGCGCACCGACAGGGAGCCATGGGAGGGAAGACAAACGACCAAACCAAGGGAACTGGGGGAGGGAGAAAGGCAGGAGCAGAGTGAGACGGAGGAAGAGTGACGGGCTAGAAGTAGACGGAGAGAGAAGGTTCGAGAAAAACAGAGATCCAGGAGTGAGCAGAACGAAAGACACGAAGACAGACGTTGGAAGGGACAGCAGACGAGAGCATGAGACAGCAGGCAGACGGAGGGAGAGAGGGAAACGCATATGTAGAAGATATGCAAACAGAGTGGATGGGTGTTGAGAACGGTACAGAGAGATAAGGAAAATCTGATGAGAGAAATTGATAAACACACTGATACAGGATGTGAGTGAAACTGAGTGGAACAGGCATTTTCAAAACCAGGAGGTCAAGATTTAATTTGACAATACATGCAAACACAGACCAGCAGACATGATGTCTTCCTACAATAGCACACTAAGGGCCAGATGTAGCAAAGGTTTTTACCCATTCTGTGTCTATGGGAAAAAGTGTTCGTACATCTGGCCCTAAATCCAGACCTACCGGCTTTGCCAATGCTTAGCAGTGGTGTTAGTGATTTGGATGGTGTAGTGTTGGTGATAGTATTATTGGTTTGAAATTGTGGTGATGGCATTGGTGGTAAGGGTGTTGTTTGTATTGGTGGTGTTGGTGGTATTGCAACGTTTTACAGGTGGTGATATCGGTGGTTGTGGTATTGATATTTGTGGTGACTTTAAAGACAATTAAAGACAGAGCCTCAGTGCTTGTGCCTCAGGTGCATAATCTTGGTGTGGTAGCTGACAAGGACCTCAACTTTGAGACTCATGTAAAGTCTGTATGCACCACCAGATTCAGATTACTCTATGCACTCTAGAAGATCTTGCCTTACATACCCAAGTCTGCAAGAAGAGATATGGTCCAGGCACACATTCTCTCTCACATGGACTACTGTAAGTGTCTTCGGTGGGAGCCCACAAATATCTTAACCACCGCCTCCAACTTCTCCAGAATACTGCAGACGGATTAGTTGTAGGCCTTAAAAGAAACGTGCCCATCTCTGCTTATATTGGCAAACTACATTGGCCATCTGTGGACAAAAGATGACCCCTTCTAAGAGATCTGCATTTGTCATCCAACCATATTTCAGAGCAAGCACAAGACATACTGAATTCCATCTTCTCATCGTATACTCTTTGCAGAGCACTGAGATCTTCTAACAGTGGCCTTATTGTATCACCCAGATTAAAGAAAGTCAGGTTGGGAGGGTGCTGTTTGGGAGTGATGATAGACAAAACTTGGAATACTCTCCTACCGATCAGCAGGTTACAACAGGATCTAATGAAATTTAGGAAATAAGTCAAAACTCATTTGTTTGGACTTAAATTAGGAAATTAATTTGGAGACACATTGTGACCATGGGCCAGATGTATCAATTTTTTTTGTGATCGGCCGTTTGCGATCACAAATATGGGTTTTGGTATGTAACAAGTCCAATTTGAGATTCGGTAACCTGTTACCGAATCGCAAATTGGATTTGCAACTACATACCGATTCGGTATTAGGAAGGGGCGTGTCAAGGGCGTCCCTTCCTAATACCGAATCGCAGACGTATGTATGAATATTTTGTGACCGTGAATGCAGTCGCAAAACAATCGCAGTTACCATCTACTTCAAGTAGGTGGTAACCCATTCGCAAAGGGGAAGGAGTCCTTGTGGAACCCTTCCCCTTTGTGAATAAATGTGAAAACATTTTTTAAGAGCAGGCAGTGGTCTCACGGACCACCGCCTACTCTAAGAAAATGAAAAGAAAGCTTTTCATTTTTCATTTTTAAATGTATCCCGTTTTCCTTTAGGGAAAACAGTCTGCATTAAAAAAGAAAAAGATTGCTTTATTGAAAAGCAATCACAGACATGGTGGTCTGCTGAGCCCAGCAGGCCACCATCCCTGTGATTGTAGCCATTCGCATTGGCTCACAAATTGTGACCTACCTCATGAATATTGATGAGGTAGGTCCATTTGCAAGCCCTTGCGAATCGCAGAATGAAACTCCTGGAGTTTCATTCATTCCAATAGCGATTACTTAATTGCGATTAGCTAACAAACGCAATTAGGTAATCACTATTGTGAATAATGATACATGTGGCCCTATTCCCTTAATATTAGCACATGCATTTTCCTTGTTTAAGATTACCTCTGGCTCTGGGACTCTTCTTAGGAAGTGGCTGATTGCTCTCTATAATACAATGAATCAAATCAAATCACTCCATACAGAGAACCACATCATTCCTGCCAGTATTTTTTTTTTTAAATATGGGTAAAAACTCAAATTAGGTTGTTGTTGATTACTTGGAAATGTTGTCAATTATGACTGCCAGGCAACAGCTGTCCAGATTGAAGGGATGTACTAAAATGTGCATGTGTTTATATGACTGCCCTGATTAATTAGCTAATGGTATTAATACCATTGAAATCTACCAGGCAATCAAGTAAGAATGTACTTTTACGTTAAATAAATGTTAAAATATACTAGTTTCAGCTTCGTTTTTCATAAACTCCAAAATAAATATGAATAAACACAGATGAAATAGGCAACAACAAAAACATGGATGAACACGGACATAAATGTCAAAAAAGAAATACTATAAAACCATGAGCCTAATTGTAAGGAACAGGTCTCGACAGCTGCACTGTCAAACCAAATCTGAAAAGACACAATGTGGTGCAACAACCGGGAGAAAGGAAAAGCAGTGCCCTGAATTCAGAAAGAGCAAAAACACACAGATGTAGAGAAAAATTTTTACTGGCCTGCCTTCATTTGCGTTACACAGTAGAGAGAAGGTTAGTTGCTTAAAACATTCCCATGCTGTGACGCCTTGCCTCACTCATACTGGCAATCGGCGTCTAAGAAGATTGACCAACAAAGTTCCTAACTCACCTCTCGCCATCTTCACAGCATAGGGGAGGCAGAAGGGTTATTAAATAAAATCTTATTTGTTAATGTGTTGGTCTCCGTTTTTATCAGACTTTTCTACATTTGCTATGCCTATAGCAATTATGGCAACAGACCCAGCTTTCAATTTAGTTTTCTTATTTAAGAAGTGCAAATGATTTCAATTAGGGATCCAGTGTAACCCTCTACTACCCTCCTAATTCCTTGGGCTACAGTACCTTTCTAAAATGGAGTAAAGTGCAAACTTCTGAAACATTGTTTTGATCTAGTTCGTGCCAGTGCTATCCTTCTACATGGAGGGTGCAGTCAATGTAGCCATTCTGCATTTATATTCGCTTCCGGTATTTCGTCCTACTTCTATGTCTTAGATCTGTGTATTACTTTTTTAAAAAACTTTGCTTACCCTATCCTGACCCCCGCTCTCACTTTTCACTTTACTTCTTTCAAAACAAGGATTATACTTCTGTGGCCCTCACCCCCACCCTTAGAATTCCACATACCTCTCTCCAAGCTGAGGTTATATTTATATGTCCTGACTCCCTCCTCCCTCAGTGTTAGAAATGGGGTCTTTGATTGGCAGTCAGGTTACCCCCTGTCCAAGCAAGGACCCTCACTCTAGTCAGGGTAAGTCACACACAATTCAAATTATCCTGTGCCCACCCTCTGGTAGCTTGGCGCTGAGCAGTCAGGCTTAACTTAGAAGGCAATGTGTAAAGTATTTGTGCAATAAACCATACAATACCACCAAATAGCACCAATGAAATACACCACACAGTGTTTAGAAAATATATAGTATTTATGTGATAAGATGCAGGTCAAAACGATTAAAGATGTAATAAGTAAACGTAGAGATATCACTGAAAAATGGTATAAAGTGTCTTAAGTCTTTTAAAAGCAAACAAAGCCTCCTTCAAGCACAAAGTACCTGGTCTGCATGAAAAATCTCCGCAAAGGGCCGCAGAGGAGGAGAAGCGTGGAAACAAAGGGATGTGCGTTGATTTCTCGGGCCGCACATGGAGATGCGTCATTTAGTTTCCATGCAGGGGCGGCTGTGCCTCGATTTCCGGCGCTCGGTCGTGAATCCTCTTCGGGTTGTGTCTTTTTCAGATGCCCCAGGGACGGTGCGTTGATTTCCTGCGCTGGCAGGATGAAGTCGCAGGAGCTGCGTCGATCCGGTGGGCGTTACGTAGACTTTTCGACTGCACGACAGGTGCTGCGTCGATCCAGTGTGCCGTGCGTCGAATTTCCGGTCGGTACGCTGGCGCTGCGTCGATCTTCTCATTGCAAAGTCGGGCTGCGTCATTCTGGTTCGACGTGCGGTGAAATTTTCTCCTCAGTGCAGGCTGTGCGTCTTTTCTGGCAGCGTGTGCATCAGATTTCGACGCACAAGGAGTCCTTGAAGAAATGAAGTCTTTTTGATCCTACCCTTCAGGGAACAGGAGGTAAGCTCTATCCAAGCCCTTGGAGAGCACTTCTTCACCACAGCCTGAGAGAGCAGCAAGGTAGCAGGGCAACAGCAAGGCAGTTTTCTTCACAGAAAGCAGTCAGGTGAGTCCTTTGGGCAGCCAGGCAGTTCTTCTTGGCAGGATGCAGGTTCTGGTTACAAGTTTCTCCTCCAGGAAGTGTCTGAGTTGAAAGGGGCAGAGGCCCTGTTTATATACCCAAAGAACAAGTTACTTACCTTCAGTAACACTTTTTCTGGTGGATACACTAGCTACCTGTGGATTTCTCACCTTATGAATTCTCCCAATGCGCCAGCGTAAACAATTGCCCGACTCCCACGCGATTCCATCTGACGTCATTGTGGCAATAAGAGGGCCTCGTCGGCGTACTGACGTCAGTTTTCACCATTTTTTATGTGCCTTTGAGGCGAACAGGTGATTACCGACATCACATACTCAACATAAATACATCAATCAAATGTAATACATAATATTTATTCAAATATAAATAGTAAAAACAAATATATATATATATATATATATATATATATATATATATATATATATACATATATATTCACTCAAAGAAAACTTGGTATCACCAGAGACAGGCAACAGGGAGGCGGGTGTTATCGTGAGGAATCCCACAGGTAGCTAGTGTATCAACCAGAAAAAGCGTTACCGAAGGTAAGTAACTTGTTCTTCTGATGGACACAACTACCTGTGGATTCCTCACCTTATGAATAGAGTCCCAAAGCAGTACTGCACTCGGAGGTGGGTGACTGAGTGGTCACACCAAGAAATCTTGCAGCACTGCCCGTGCAAAATGGCCATCCCTCCTAACCTCCACGCCCAAGCAATAATGCTTAGCAAAAGACAGGAGGGAAGCCCAAGTTGCGGCCTTACAGATGTCAACCACTGGAACACTCCTAGCCAAGGCTGAAGTGGCAGACTTAGCCCTGGTGGAATGGCCACTGATTCCAACAGGAGGATCCTTCTTTGCCAAAGAATAACATATTTTAATATAAAGAATGACCCACCAGGAGAGCGTTCCCTTATGGACGGCCTTGCCTTTCCTCTTCCCCACATAGCCAATGAAGAGTTGATCGTCCACTTAAAATTCTCTGGTCCTTTCTATATAAAAGCTTAAAGGGTCAAGCCGATGCAGTCTCTCCTCCTCTTTCGATGGACGGGGAGGAGGGTAAAAGGACGAGAGTGTGATGGATTGCCCCATATGAAAGGGAGGAACTACCTTTGGTAGGAAAGCCGCCCTGGTTCTCAGCACCACCTTGTCCGCATGAAAATATGTGAAAGGGGGTTTAACACTAAGCGCCTGAAGCTCACTCACACGCCTAGCAGACGTGATGGCTGTGAGGATAACTGTCTTCAAAACCAAAAGCCTTAACAGGCAAGAATGCAAAGGTTCAAAGGGTGAACCCATCAGAAAAGTGAGAACCAAATTCAAATCCCACTGAGACATAACAAAAGGAGTGGGAGGAAACCTATTAGTTAGTCCTTTCAAGAACCTTACAACTATAGGTGACTTAAACAAGGAACGTTGGTCAGGAAGGCACAGAAAGGCCGACAGTGCCGATAAATAGCCCTTGACAGTCGCAACAGCACAACCCTTCTGCGCCAAGGACAATGCAAACAATAACACATCCGACAAATGGGCTCGTAAGGGATCAGTTTGCTTCTATCCACACCAATCAACAAATTTTGCCTATCTGCCAGCATAGATAGACCTGGCGGAGTGCCGCCTTGCTGATAAAATAACGTCCACCACTTTTGGTGGGAGAGAAAAGGAACTCAGATTGCCCGTTCATTCTCCAGACATGAAGGTGCAGGCTCTGGAGGTGGGGGTGTAGATGCTGTGACTGCGAGAGGAGCTCTGCCCTGTGAGGGAGACGGAGCAGAGGGCACAGTGAAAGCTGGAGAAGATCTGTGTACCACACCCTTCTCGGCAAATCCGGAGCTATTAAGATGACTTGGGCCCGGTCTTGGTGAATCTCCCTCAGAACCTGAGGAATCAAGGGTATGGGGGGAAATGCGTTAAAGCAGCTGGTCATTTCAGGACATTTGAAATGTGTCCCCCAACGCTCCTTGCACCGGATAGTGGAGGCTGCAGAACGACGGGCCGTGCGCATTCTCCTGAGTGGCAAACAGGTCCACCTGAGGAAACCCCCACATCTGGAAGATGTAGCGGATCAGGTCTGGATGGAGCCACCACTCGTGATCGGCCGAGAAATGCTGACTGAGACTGTCCGCACGCACGTTCAGACCGCCAGCCAGATGGTTTGCTACTAAGCAAATCTGATGGTCATGAACCCAGGACCAGAGCCGCAGAGCCTCTCTACAGAGAAGGTACGACCCTACTCCTCCCTGCTTGTTTATATACCACATCACGGTAGTGTTGTCCATCAGGACATGGACTGCCTGACCGCGAAGGGAAGAAAGGAAGGCCTTGAGAGCCAGACGTATTGCCCGCAATTCCAACAGATTGATATGAAACATCTGTTCCACTGGAGACCAACGATCTTTGACCTCCAGGTCCCCCAGATGAGCTCCCCACCCCAGAGTGGAGGCATCTGTTATCACCTTGGCCACTGGAGGCGGTAGTGAAAACGGCCTTCCTTGGGAAAGGTTGCTATCCACAGCCCACCATTGCAGGTCCGCTGCAGTGTCTCTGGAGATCGTTATCGACTCCTCGAAATCCCCTTTGTGCTGAAACCACTGCCTGCGGAGGCACCACTGAACAGCCCTCATATGCCAGCGTGCATGAGTGACCAACAGAATGCAAGAAGCGAACAGACCGAGCAGACGTCGGACCTTGAGGACTGGAACAACCGCTCCATTTCGAAACATTGGAATCAACGCCTGAATGTCCTGAATCCACTGAGGCGGAGGAAAGGCCTGATCCAACGTTGTGTCCAGTACTGCCCCTATGAACAGGAGGTGCTGAGAGGGCTCCAGGTGAGATTTGGGCACGTTTATCGAAAAGTCCAGATCGAACAGCAACTGGGTTGTCATCTGCAGGTGATGCAACACTAGCTCTGGAGACTTGGCTTTGATCAACCAATTGTCCAGGTAAGCGAATACCGCTATTCCCTTCCTCCTGAGACTTGCTGCAACCACCGCCATCACCTTTGTGAAGATTCGAGGTGCGCAAGTAAGACCAAACGGAAGGACCGCAAACTGGTAGTGTTGCGACCTCACCACAAACCGGAGATACTTCCTGTGCGACTTGAGAATAGGGATATGAAAGTAAGCATCCTGCAAGTCGACCGACACCATCCAATCCTCTTTGTTCAATGCCTGAAGCACCTGCGCTAGGGTCAGCATTTTGAATTTCTCCTGCTTGAGGAACCAATTCAAAACCCTCAGGTCCAGGATAGGCCTCAAACGACCATACTTCTTGGGGATCAGGAAATATCTTGAATACCAACCCTGACCCCTTTCCTGCTCTGGAACCAACTCCACTGCACCTTTTGATAAAAGGACTAGAACTTCCTGCTGTAACAACAGGAGATGATCATCTGTGCAAAAGGATGGGCGGGGAGGAGGAAACTCCCGAAAAGGAAGGGCATGACCTTTCCCCACAATATTGAGGACCCAGGAGTCCGATGTGATTAACTCCCACCCGCGGAGGAAATGAAATAATCTTCCCCCTGCAGAACATGAGACGTAATGGGCAGAGAACTAAGGTTGCTTTCCTTGCTGCACCCCCCCCGGAGGAAGAGGAAGAGGCAGGGTGCTGCCGGGTGGCCCCTCTTGTTCTAACTCTATGCCGCCCTCTATAGGATCTATAGGGCAGACTGGAGAGTTGTTGGCCTGCTGGTTGGGGTCTCCCATGAAAGGAAGTTCCTCTTCCGAACCCCCTAAACCTCCTAAAAGATCTGAATGGGGTGGCAGTGGAAGCCTGCAGGCCCAAGGACTTTGCAGTAGCCCTACTCTCTTTAAAGCGCTCTATGCAGAGTCAGCTTTAGCCCCAAACAATTTGTCCCCATCAAAGGGCAGGTCCAAGAGGGTCGTCTGGACATCCGTCGAGAACCCAGAAGACCTCAACCACGCATGTCTTCTGGTGACAGTGGAAGTGCCCATCGCTCTGGCCACATAGTCTGTAATGTCCAGACCCGACTGAATAACTTGCGTAGCAGCAGCCTGAGCATCTGACAGGAGTCCCTGCATCTCCAAAGGCAGATCCGGCAGCACAGCCTTGGCTGCGTCCATCAGAGCATGTATATATCTGACCAAAACACAAGTCGCATTGGCAGATTTGAGAGCCATGATATCTGAAGAAAAGGTCTTTTTGGCACACTGCTCCATCCTCTTGGATTCCCTGTCTGAAGGCATGCCAGGGAAGGAACCAGGAGCTGAATGAGATGAGCATGAAGACTGTACCACCAAACTCTCTGGAGTCGGATGTTTCGAGAAACCCGAGTTCTCCGAAGCCACTCTATACCTCCTTGCAACCGATCTGCTAACAGCAGACAAAGTCACAGGCTTCTTCCAGCTTTCCAGAATAGGCTCAGTAAGAGCATCGTTAAAAGGCAGAAGTGGCTCCACAGCAGCTGAAGCACGATGGAGGACCTCAGTTAAGACATTAGTCTTGACCTCCGCAGATGGTAGTGGGAGGTCCAGAAAATCTGCCACCTTCCTTACCACAGAATGAAAAGAGGCTGCCTCCGCTGTAAATTCCCCAGGAGAGGCTAGATCCCACTCAGGGGAAGTATCTAGTCCACTTGCTGAATCCAAACCCTGATAGTCCCCCAGGGGCTCAGCAATTTCTCCTTCCTCCAGGAGTTGTCTCTGATACTCTCGCTCCAATGTTAGCCTATGAAGGGAGCAGGCCTCACAGCAGTGTAAAAACGAATTTAGGAGTTTTACACTACTAGGACATGTAAACTACATAGGTACATGTCCTGCCTTTTGCCTACGCATCACCCAGCCCTATGGGTTACCTAGGGCATACCTTAGGGGTGTCTTATATGTAGAAAAAGGTGAGTTTTAGTTTTGGCAACAAACTTTTAAATGCCAAGTTGAGTTGGCAGTGAAACTGCACACACAGGCCTTGCAATGGCAGGGCAGAGACAAAGTAAAGGGGCTACTTAAGTGAGTGGCACAATCAGTGCTGCAGGCCCACTAGTAGCATTCAATCTACAGGCCCTGAGCACACATAGTGCACTCTACTAGGGACTTATAAGTAAATTAAGTAGCCCAATTGGGTATGATGCAATGTTACCATGTTTAAAGGGAGAGAGCATACGCACTTTAGCACTGGTTAGCAGTGGTAAAGTGTGCAGAGTCTAAAAACCAGCTAAAATAGTGTCCAAAAAGTGGAGGAAGGCAGGCAAAAAGTTAGGGTTGACCACCCAAAGGCTGTCAGTTTTAACACCCAGCCACCCCCTGGCCAAGTTTCACCACCTGGACCGGACTGGCCATTTATGCCACCAGGCATTTCCCCAGGAGGCTTCAGGCCACAGCCACTGGAGGTCCAGTGCTGCTGCTGGCATGCCTGTGACTTTCTCCAGCTCCCCAAGATTAACTGCAGCAGGGAAAGTGGTAACACAGGTGGAGAGAGGGGGCGGAAGCAAGAATGAGAGATAGAGAGAGCAAGCAGAGTGCAATCAAAGAGGAGGAAAGAGAGAACGGATGATGGAAGGAGAGATAGACGGGGTGCACGGAGGAGGGCTGGTTTAAACATTTCTGCCAGTATTGCCTTTGCTGTATTTGGTGCCTCTGTTCCTTTACACAGGAAAGCCTGGTTAACTGCATCAGGCAAAGTAGAGTCATGTGGAGAGAGTGAGGGGAGCAAAGACAAAGAAAAATAGAGAGTGGAGAGGGATCATAGACAGAGGAGAGAGAGGATGGATAGAAAGAGGGGTGGGAGTAAGGGAGTGGGACTGATTGAAATTTTAATTTTTGAGTGGGACTGGCTTGAATATTACTGGCATGGCAGCTTTTAGAGCCCAGTTCGGCTCTGTCACCACATCTCGGTCCGAGCTGGGATTATAGTCCTTGCGTGATGATCTCTACCCCAGTCCTGAGTTTTCATCAGATCCCTCTCAGCAGTTGGATAACAGCTCTGAGTGTTCATCCGAGCCCTCTGCTTGCATCACCAGCCCTCACGCCTGGGATTACTCTCTCCATATGACCTCACTTCTCCTGAGCTAACATTAGCTTTTATAAGCAATCACTCCCATTTGATTCTCATGTGGAAACTACTTCCCTTGACAGCGTTTGTCCTATGACAGATTTTATGAACAAGCTGCAGCTTTAGTTAGCTCCTTGCAGCAGGTAGCTCATCTTTTGCTTCTCCCTGAGCTGAGCTGCGAGGACACTAAGATTCCTCAGTTTGTGGTTCCATCATTCCTCGTCCTGTGTCTCTGGGGTTCAGGTGAGAAGTATATACATCAAGAGGCACTGTGGCTCAGCGGGAGGGGAGGACCAATACGGCACACCCTTTAGTCTCTTCCCCAAGGGTTGCTCCCTAGTTTCTGCTCTGACATGACATTCATTTTTCACCACTCAAGCGGGTCCTCTCCTCTGCGTTGCAGCTGTGCCTAAGGTCGCCACAGTAACACTATCCGTTCCTCTTATCACACCTCCTATTAACCTTTTTATAACACACTGGAAGGATCCAGACAAGCATCAGATTATAAAGTGCATGTGTTCCATGCAGTGCTGGAATTGGAAACACTTTACTCTGGGAACCCATAAATTGGGGGTCAAAGTGGGCAACAAAAAGGGGTGGGGAGTCACAAAGGCAGGGTCATAAAAAGAAGTCTGACAATAAACGTATACATTTTTTAACACCCTAAAAAAATCGGCATCAAGGAGAAACATGACAGCAAATTTTTCTGGCTTAATTTGTTGCAAAGGCTGCATTTTAAAATAATTTATGGGGTTAAAACACTGTGCAGAGAGCTTTGTCTGCACAGTAAATCTCATCGAATAATGGTAAGATAATGCTGGCGTTTAAAACACTTGCTGGGGAGATCTGTGTTTTGTTTAGTCACAGTTTTGACTCATGAAATAGCATAAAGAGTCAATGTGTCTCCGGGAAAGCACATTGTGTAACATGCAGGTGACAGATTTTTATGTTAGGTAAATAGGAAAGTGGGTCACTGCCTTTGACATAGATACCCTTGTATTACTTGCAGTTCATACATTTGCACTCCTTCTAATATAGCACAGTCAGCTATGAACCAGCATCAAGGACCTGTATGAAAACTGCAAGATATGGGCTAAAACATATTCATTTTTCTCTGTCTGTTATTATAAGGCTGCTAAAAAGGGTTTTGTTGGTAGTGAAAACACAAAGTAATGCACTATGTTTTAATTCCTGACTTTGTGTTTCTCCCAGCCATACAATTTTAGCATATAATCCATAACAGAAAAGACAATGTGTCACTTCTACACCTTGAAATCCTCTTTGTCTTGAGTAACAACTTATAAATTGATTTATCCTACACAGTTGTATGCCTTATTGTCAATGTATGATGTGTGCATGTGATGTAAAGCACTCTGACACCATACATAATTTAAAGTATTAAATAAAAAATAGCAAGTGCTATTTAAGTTATTATTCGTGTACTCATGTATAATGACACATCTGACATTCTTACAGTGCACGCGTATCTCTTACCTATAGGGAGGGGTTGCACAAAGTCAAGCACCTGCCTCCTAATCTCCTAAGTACTTAAGTTTCTCTTAAGGTCTTATGAAGTCATAACAAGCTGTGCACCTTTGTTTTCCTACTGTATCTCAGTGTTAGACTGCAGATAGCCCCAAGACGGGATTCTGATGTCCCTTTAAATTGTTGTTTGTTTTGGAGCGAAGTTGGAAGAGAAAACAAAAAGCTCTTTCATCGCCTGCATGTTGCTGCTCTGAGCAGACAACCTGCAGGTGCTGCTGAACAGTGTCCATGTGTTGACAAATTAAACCAGGACCTATTCAGCATATTTCACTGGGGCCAGACAGATTCTTGATCCAGCTGAATAATAGCTGCCACATTGGAGTTCCGGCTGGTTTTCCATTAATTTCAGCACTGTCTCCATGTAGTGAAAGTATCTGCATTGGTACCATCCCACCATTTTGCAATTTTTTGATCATAGTTTCCCCCTCCTCTTTCTGCATTGCCCCTCGTACCTCCATAGACCACATCGTCAGACCTCTGGGAACCGTCCTTCACATTTATCTTTTGGTCTCCTGAAGAGTATCATACTTTTATGCATTGCCAGGCAACAGGGAAGCTGGTGATGGATCACAGTATTTCAGAGGCAGTGGTACATATCTTTTTACCTCAACCATACAGAGAAGAATCTATGAACGCTCTCGGAATCCCATCATACTGCCAGCAGAAAATTAAAAATAGCCCAGGCAAATTTTGCTAGGTCAGCCCCCATACTGCACCTAGCAAGCAAGCATGGCAAACATGCCCCACTGGGACACTGCGAGTTTGGGGGGCTTCCCCCCAAGAAATGTTTGAAAAAATTGAGTTAATGATGCATTTTTCGAACATTTTCATTATATATCAAAATGCCATCACTTTTAAAGCATATTAGAACATTGGAACGTTGGCAGCTCCATTGAAAACAATGGAGTGCTCCAGGCTTTTACTGGCCGGTAAAAGCCGGAGCGCCAACATTCCAATGTTCTCTTTGTTCAATCAATCAATCAATCAATCAATCAATGCATTTATAGAGCATGCTACTCACCTGAGAGGGTCTCAAGGCGCTGGGGGGGGGGGGGGGGTGTTACTGCTGCTCGAAAAGCCATGTTTTGAAGCATTTCCTGAAGGCGAGATGGTCCTGGGTAGTTCTTAGGTGAGTGGGGAGGGAGTTCCATGTTTTGGCTGCCAGGTAGGTGAAGGATTTTCCTCCTGCGGTGGTTCTGCGGATGCGTGGGACGGTGGCGAGGCTGGCTGAGCGAAGCTGACGGGTGGGTGTGTAGAACGAGAGGCGGCTGTTGAGGTATTCGGGGCCCCTGTTGTGGAGAGCTTTGTGTGCGTGGGTGAGGAGCCTGAAGGTGATCCTCTTGTTGACAGAAAGCCAGTGCAGGTGTTTTAGGTGGGCGGATATGTGCCTGTGGCGCGGGATGTCAAGGATGAGGCGTGCGGAGGCGTTCTGTATGCGTTGGAGACGTTTCTGTAGTTTTGCGGTGGTCCCTGCGTATAGGGTGTTTCCGTAGTCTAGATGGCTTGTGACGAGGGCATGGGTCACTGTCTTTCTGGTTTCGGCGGGGATCCATCGGAAGATTTTTCGGAGCATGCGAAGGGTGTTGAAGCATGATGACGAGACGGCGTTGACTTGCTTGGTCATAGTGAGGAGGGGGTCCAGGATGAATCCGAGGTTGCGTGTGTGGTCTGAGGGGGTTGGTGCGGTGCCTAGCGCCGAGGGCCACCAGGAGTCGTCCCAGGCGGAGGGGGATTGTCCGAGGATGAGGACCTCCGTTTTGACAGAGTTCAGCTTTAGGCGGCTGCGCTTCATCCATTCTGCGACGTCTTTCATTCCTTCCTGTAGGTTGATTTTGGCGGTGGTTGGGTCTTTGATGAGGGAGAGTATCAGCTGGGTGTCGTCGGCGTAGGAGATAATGTTGATGTTGTGTTTGCGAGCGATGTCGGCGAGGGGGCTCATGTAGATATTGAAGAGGGTTGAGCTGAGCGAGGAGCCTTGGGGTACGGCGCAGATGATCTCGGTGGGTTCTGAGCGGAAGGGCGGGAGGTAGACTCTTTGGGTTCTGTCGGAGAGGTACGAGATGATCCAGTCAAGGGCCTGTCCCAGGATTCCAGTGGAGCGGAGGCGGGTTATTAGGGTGTGATGGCACATGGTGTCGAAGGCAGCCGAGAGGTCCAGGAGTATGAGGGCGGTTGTTTCTCCGTTGTCCATCAGAGTTCTGATGTCATTGGTGACTGCGATGAGGGCGGTTTCTGTGCTGTGGTTGGCTCGAAATCCTGATTGGGAAGGGTCGAGCGAGTTGTTAGCTTCAAGAAAGTTGGTCAGCTGCTTGTTGACGGTCTTCTCGATGACCTTGGCCGGGAAGGGGAGAAGAGAGATGGGGCAGAAGTTCTTCAGGTCGTTGGGGTCAGCAGTGGGTTTTTTCAGGAGGGCGTTGACTTCCGCGTGTTTCCAGCTCTCGGGGAAGGTGGCAGATGAGAACGAGCCGTTGATGATGCTCCGGAGATAGGGGGCGATGGTGGAGTCGGCTTTGTTGAAGATGTGATGGGGGCACGGGTCCGAGGGGGAGCTGGAGTGGATGGTGTTCATGGTGATTCTGGTCTCCTCAGAGCTGATGGGGGTCCAGGTGTTGAGTGTAGTGGTGGGGGCTGTTGGTTCGGTGGTGGGCGGCGGAGTCTGTGGTCCGAAGCTGTCGTGTAGGTCTGCGATCTTCCGGTGGAAGAACGTAGCGAGGGAGTTGCAGAGTTCTTGTGAGGGCGTGATGACGTTGGAGCTGACGCTGGGGTTGGAGAGCTCTCTGACGATGTTGAAGAGTTCTTTGCTGTTGTGGGTGTTGTTGTCTAGTCGCTCTTTGAATGATGTCTTTTTGATGGAGCAAGAGCTGTGAACAAAGCCTCACGGAGCCCGAGGGGATTTTAATCCCCTCGGGCTTCGTGAGGAATTTGTTTTATTTAATAGAACATTCTGCCCTGAGTGGCAGAATGTCCTAATAGCCTTAGAACCCGCCGTAGCGGGCTCTACCGGCCATTAAAGGCCCTCTCCCTTGCTAAAGGCCCTTGCCTTCGGCTCGGACCTTTAACGCGGGTGCGGGCCTTTAATGGCCGGTAGAGCCCGCTACGGCGGGTTCTAAGGCTATAGTAAATGATAATCTTACAGTGGACCATAATACCCAGTCATGGGAGCAACAATAATGAGTGCACAGACATTCTGGTGGACTGCAGACTCGGACCAGAGAGGATTCTTTTGTGACATTCTAAATATAGGGAGGGCGGCTGCATAGGTTGCAACTAATACCCTTCTGAGACTTTAGTCCTGTTCATCCCAAAATAAATCAGAACTACAATTCTAGAATGCAACATAAATAATTAACTAAATAAGGTACCAATGCTAGTAATTGGAAAACAGTGAGAACTGCACCATCTCTGTGAGGATGAGAGGAGCAGGCTGACCTTCACAGGTTCCTATCCCAATCATCATACTGTGACCTCTTGCATTGTAAGACCAGCGCCTCACAGTTTGCACACTGGGGGCAGACATATTAATAACTTTTTGACTCCTGGTAAAGAGAAACTCAACTCTCACACAGCATGCAGACACGGGGCACAGGCCCAACCGCCATTATCACCCTGCTTCTTTGGCACAGATACCTCTACTTTCACAGCCCATGTGCATTTGATACACTTTTATGAGTGGGGGCGGTGGCGGGGGAAGACAGAGCTCTCTTCACATCTTCCCTGTGCTGCTAAGGATTCTGCTCGATTTCTTATTGATTTTGCTATATATTTGAGATTAAGCCTATGATTGATTTTGCCTATTGTCAGTCAAATATTATTTATTCGGCTACTCACAAGTCATAAAGGCACAAAATAAGACAATATATACATAAAAACGTCATAATCATAAAAGAGATTCAAACAGAATCTTAAAATTGTCATAGCCACATCACATAATACAGCAAGAATTCATAGAACATAATTCCTTATAATGCCCCATACATGTTTCTAATATAGCCTTAGAACCCGCCGTAGCGGGCTCTACCGGCTATTAAAGGCCCGCTCCCGCGTTAAAGGCCCGAGCCGAAGGCGAGGGCCTTTAACAAGGGAGAGGGCCTTTAATAGCCGGTAGAGCCCGCTACGGCGGGTTCTAAGGCTATTAGAACATTCTGCCACTCAGGGCAGAATGTTCGATTAAATAAAACAAATTCCTCAGGGAGCCCGAGGGGATTAAAATCCCCTCGAGCTCCGTGAGGCTTTGTTCACAGCTCTTGCTGTGAACAAAGAGAACATTGGAATGTTGGCGCTGCGGGCTTTTACCGGCCAGTAAAAGCCCGGAGCACTCCATTGTTTTCAATGGAGCGCCAACATTCCAATGTTCTAATTTGCATTGCACACTGAACAAAGTTTGCTGCTGTGACACAAAAATATAAATCACAGAGTTTTTGCAATAAGATAAATGCCTCTCTATACATTCTAATCTTAGACCGATGTAAAATTGGGGTCAGAAAACGCTTCCGGGGGTAGGAGTATAAGTGGCAAAAAAGAGTAAGGTGCATGGTACTTTGCTTGGATGTATTATCACAGGGACAACTTGGCAAGATTCTTCTCCAATCCATATCACTGAGAAAAGCCATTATTAAGTGTAGTGAATTAAAACGAAACCTAGTAATATAAAACCTAGAGTTCATGTTAAGCGTTGAAGTCAAATAAAATACACAACAGAGAAATGCTTTAAAAAGATCGTAGTTAACAATGCTACCAAGTCTGTCAAAATTTGCCTGGTGGAGGCTACTCTGTTTTTCCCTAAAGCCCTCTTTCACCTGAGACATGACATTTAACTTTATATTTCTCAGATTAGAAAATAGGTCTGGAAAACCTAGGTCTGTAAACCCCCCTTTAATGTAATAGATCAAAGGGATCCTGGTAAAGAGAGTCATCCAAAACATCTTTTGAGATTGAAGCTTCTGTCCCTGAGTCTAATTCAAAGTAACAGGGGATCCAGCTTGATCTTATCTTCCAAGGTGGACAAGTCCACTACGGAGTGACACATAAATGAAGGAGTAGATTGGAGGATTGCCAGAAGTCTTCGTAAAAATGTATTCTCGACCTTCTGGAGTGGACCCTCACCTTTATGCCGCCAGACACCTGCTCCACGTGGCGCTTCAGCAACATTTATAGATACTAACCATTTCATGCGCCATCTTCTGCCCTAACCAGGGTGCCAAAGTAAATACCACCTCCACTGCTCTTTGGGATGGAATCACCCTGTTAGTGAAGAGACTATGCCAGGCTAAATTGTGGTCTAGAGGAATGCTAAGACAGTTAAAAGTCTCGATCTTGCAAATTTCTGAACCGTCCAAGTTGAATGTTCTGATTTTAACATTTTGTTAGCAAATCCTCATAACAAAAGATCTACTAAAATTAGTTTGAAGATCAAGAGCTCCCCAAAAACAATAGAATGCATCTTAAAGGCAGTGTAAACCATTGTGGTTCTTGAGATTAGAACTGCATCATCGGTATACAATAAAACCGTGAGGGAGCTTGACTTCACTTTGAGCGAGTCTTTCCCTGCTTTCTTAAGAGCCACCTCCAAATTATTGATATATTTGAGGAGCAGTAAGGAGGCCATGACTCACTGCTGTTTGACCCCCAGAGAGGATTTAATTGCAGGGGAGAGTTCGCCCTTGGTGCCATACCTGACCCTAATCAGACAGTCCCAGTGCATCTTCTGTAGCAAGCCGATTATGGCCTGATCAATCCCCATCCTTGCCAAAACGCCCCAGGGCTTGGATCTATTGACTATGTCAAAGGCAGAGGAGAAGTTCATAAACGCTAGGTAAATGGAACCTCGCCTTAACATACTTACTAATAAACAGCTGAAGACTCAAATAAGCTCAACTGTGCCCAACCCGGGGCGAAACCCATACTGAACTCCTGACAAAGAAGGGCTTCCTCCAACCAGTCTTTAAGTTTAGCTGCTATGACTCTCCAGGGGATGTTAAGGGAACTGTCAAGAAGGGAAATTGGACTATCACAGCAAGGAGCGGTATCTATCCCCTTTCTTATTAATGGGGCTCACTATTGCTTCTTCCTATGTTGAAATGAGTTCCCCTCTAATAGTAACTTCAAAAACATGAATTAAAATTGGGGCCCAGAATGCAGTGTTGCCTTTAAAAAAGGAACTCCATCGAGCCGAGGGGCTTTTCCCACAGGATTGCGTCTAAGAGCTGCAATTACACTGTTAACTATAATAGAATTGCTGAGGTTGGAACACCATTCCGAATTGTCATAAACTACTCTTCGACATCTTGGGTATGATCCCTATTATCTGGGTTCAAAATGCTATTATAGTGGAAACCCAGGCATCCACTGGAATAACAGTATCCGCTGATGGTTTGCTGTACCCTGTAAAGAAAGGCTGATTAACGACCTTCCAGAACAACAAAGAGTCTTTCAAAGCCGAGGCTCTTGACAACTCCTCCCAAGCCTTCTCCCATAACACAGATCTCCTGGCCTCCAACGTGATTTATAATTTCTCCTAGCACTCGCAATGTTAGTTCTTAAGCATGGTTTAGTGGAGAGGGCTCATTTCAGCCTGTCATGGGCCAATGCGCAGCCTTGGTTAAACCAGCATATGGGAGACAAAGGTTTGGGGCTTTGTTCAGCCTTAACCTCTTATACACACCAATACATATGCTTCTAAAGTCCTTGGAAATATGTTTTGGTGACTTCTCCTCCAAGGTACGTACTGAAATTGCTTCCCTGTTCTCACAGACAAGGTTTCCCAAAAAGGCCTCCCTGTCCACTGTTTTCCATTTTATCTTGACGCCCCCATTGCATGAGTGAGAAGGGGCCAAGTTCTCCTGCTGTCCCTTGTCCCCCATCAGTAGAAGGTCCAAAACTAAGGAAAGAGGATTGTGATCACTAATACAAGAGACTGATACATTAGAATCCAATTTTATATTAGTTAGATCCTGACACACCATACAAAAGTGGATCTCACTTCCCTTTAGGGCACCATTATCAACAGAGGGAAAGGGACTCCGATTTTCTTATATCTTTAAAAAAAAACAGGGATCTGGCGATCAACAGTCTATTCAGGACCTCCCCAACAGGGGTATGCTGAAAATGTAAGTACTCCTCCCCCTCCATTACCTGAGTACCACCAGAAGGGGGATCGATTTTCCCACAGAACCTTGTGTTAAAGTTTCCCACCCAAAATATTAGCGGCTCTTTCTTATGGTTATCCAGATATGTCACTAAATCACTCTCCATGTCATCAATAATGGCAGTCACACATGAGTTAAAATATTATTGTACAAATGAACCAAAACAACATCAAAACAGTATGGGATCTGCAATAAAACCAACTGATAATTAAGCCTTACATAGATTGTTCTGGATTTGAGCTGGTTAATTTTAAATAGGACGGAATAGCTAATCCCCATTGCTACCCTCACAAGATGGAATGGCAGGGATACACAGGCCCTCATTACAAGATTGGCGGTAATGACCGCCTACCGCCACTGCGACGGCCGCCAACATGCCGTGGCTACCAGCCGGCAACGCGTATTATGACTGACGCCAGTATACCGCCAGAAATCTGGCGGAACACCGCCGATGGTCATGGCGGCGGACGGCGGTAAGGCGGCGCTGCTGACACCAGCACCACCACGCCAGCAAATCACCGCCAAGCGTATCAAGAGCAATCATACGGCCTGGTGGTGTTCTGCTGGTGGATGCTGCTGCTGCCAGCCGTGCCGCGGATCGTCTCCAGCCGGGGGACCACCTGCAAGCAGTTAAGTCGGGTTCTCCGACCGGAGAGGGGGGTGGCGGGTGTTGTGTGTATGTGGGGGGGTGTGCATGCGGGTGTGAGTCGCATTGGATGCATGCGTGAATGAGTGATTGAGTGTCGTGTGTTGTGAATGCATGTGTCTGCAAAGGTATGTTGTTGTGGTGTATTGGCATGTATGTCTGCATGCGTGGGTGGAGGTGGGTATGCCTGTGTGTATATGGGTGCACTTGCAGGTGTGTATATGTGCAGGGGGTGCAGGAGAGGGAGGGGAAGGGTGGGGGAGGACTCTAGGGAGGGGAGGGCGGGAGACCCCTATTAGTGCCAGGGAAGGGATTCCCTGGCACTGATAGTGCCTACCGCCATGGTTTTCATGGCGGTACGATTGGCACGAAAACCATGGCAGTAGGCCGGGTCGTAATCCCGAGGGTGGAAATGTGATGGCCGCCAGGCTGGAGACCGAAGTCTCCAGCCCAGTGGCCATTACCACCTTGGTGGGCGGTGTGTTAAAGCGTCAGTTTTGGATGGCGGTAACTGCCATGGTCCAAATCCCGATTTTTTTACTGCCGGCCTGTTGGCGGTATTACCGCCGCTTTAACACTGACCGCCAGGGTTGTAATGAGGGCCTTAGTGTTGAAAAAACATTTATGCTAAAATTCTCGGGCAGCCAAGTTTCATGCAATAAAACAATGTCTGCATTATTAGTGGCAGAATGTCAGTCAGAATTTGGAAATTTAGAATAGACACCAGAATTGTTCCATGACATAATTTTCATCAACCTTACCTACCTCCAATCTAGGCTCAGGGCTGGCAGAGGACGTTAAGGCACCCATCTCTAAGGGCCCTCATGCACTAGAAGCTCTTTGGCCACACACCCTCTTATATCAATACTTTCACAGTTCTGCACTTCTACACTCCAATTGGTAGAAAGTCAAGAGTTCTGCACCTCCACATTGTAGGTTGGTTTTGCAACCCTCTGATGGTACTCAATTACTTTCCATGACCTTGCAAAGAAAACCTCTGTCCTATAAAAATAACCTAAAGGCAAAACCCGAGTAGAGCCCAGTGCTTGGTGCCGATTATGAAAGAACCTCAACAAAGAGCCGACTTTGTGAGGTGACTTAAAGATAATTACTATACAGACCCTGCTCACTTCGGATTTTGCCTATTGTTTTGCATTGTTTCTATTACTGAGAGCCTTCATGCATTGTCTCTATTAATTTAAATGTTATAAGCTGCATCTGCACTTTGCTATTTCTGTATTGTACCCTTTAGAATTTTGTAATAAACATTCATGGTTTCTAAATTACACACTAGAACCCACTTTTGAGCCAGTCCTTTCTTTATTTGCCTGTATTTTGAAAGGTTGTGTTGTACCTTATCTCTGGGGCATATTGCGCCACTGAGCTGTAAAATTTTGGAGTACAGCGTGGCCACACATTTATAAATGGAGAAGAGGGTACATATCATTTAATTCACTCACCAAGCAGCACTTTAGTAGGGGAGTGACATTAGCACACATTTATTTAGCTTAAAATACATTAAGTTCAAATTCCAGGGAAACTGTAACAGACCATTAAGAGTGACCGGAATCATATGAGGAAACTTCCTTATAGATTACCGGATCTCAATCATGTGCTTTCTAGTTTGTGAACCCAATATTTGAAAATGGAAACTCATAAAAGAAAACGTGCATTTCTCTGCATCACACTTAATGGGTGGGCAGCGTTTCTATTATTAGCGCTTGGATAGCTCCGCACAGCAGACTTGTACCCGAAGCAGAACAGAAGTCTGTGTGTAACCTGGAGGAAAGGCTGCAGGTGTGATGCCCTGCCGTTCATTCTTCATATGTCTATGAGGATTACTAATAAGGCAGAACAGATAATAGTGGCACACTAGCTGCTGGTGTTGCTGCAACTGGAGACAGTTCAGGGGAAGAGCAAGAAGTGAGCACAGCAGCAAGGACAGGAGAAGGAGGAAAGGAAGAAATGAATGCATGATGGGCGACAGAAACATCCTCACGGTTGCAGTCTGTCCCATCCAGATAGAAGAAAAACCTGTGATGAGAACTTCCGTTCTCAGCATCAGCAAGACTAATTTAGAAAGAATATTTTCTTTATATCTCATGATAAGAACATCCCTCATGGCCGCACCTTTGGGAGTATTTGTACTTGTGTTACTGATATCAATATAATTTCTCCCTACTGTCTCCCTGCAGTGATAAAGTGAGAAATAGGCATGCCAGCCTCCAATAGATGTCCGTGCCCTCCTCTGTACACAGCAAGGTCTATTCACTGCTTGCATGTGTACATGGCTAAGGTTGGTAGCTTGGTATCAGAGCTCTTTAGTTTATGCAGTTCAAAGCTTGCTCATCCAGGCCTTCAGGCGCTGCTCCTCCGTTTGGGCGGAAGAGCATTGCCCCCCTCCAGCAGCAACCGTTGCAAAGCCTTTTACAAGGATAGGATAATAAACTCTGTTTATTATCCTTTCAATGTAAAAGGGGCGGGGCATTGGGGTAGACGAGTTGAGGGTAGTGCACTGTGCACTGTGCACTCTCCTCAGAGTGCATGTGTGTTTGGCCGGCCGTCTCGGGACAGCCAATCTAACATGCGCACAAGGCTCTCTCATGGTTGCTGGGCTGGAAAGAGGCTGCCCAGGCTCCCAGTCTGCCTGGGAGTGCCCTGGCTGGGCGCTCCCGGCCAATCCTGATGCTGCTTTGAGCAGCATCAGGATTGGCACGGGTCGGTTGGGAGCCTGTACCCACATCAGCGACGGGAGAGGAGCGGCACGGGACCAAAGCCTGTAAATTATTTTTTATTAATTTTCTCCCGTGCCCCTCCAAATCCCTCCCCCGTGCACCGCGCCCCCCACCCCACCCCGACAAAGCCCAGCGAGCCGCTCTTGCAGGCCTTGTTTGCTTTTGTTGCGATCTGAAATTTTTATCCCTGTTTAATACATGATGTAATGATATAACTAAGACCATGAGTCTCAGAATTCAATCCCTGGACTGGATGAGCTACTGAAATGTATGAACTGTGTGGTATAGGTATGGTATGGATACAGAGTACACAAATGGCCCATCCCCTACATACTGGAACAATGCTGTAACCTGCAACAGCTGGCAATTGAAGAGGAGTCTAAAAGGCCCTCCATTGCCTGAATGGAGGGTAGGAGGAAGTCAGTGTGTGTTGGTGTTGGCGGCTGCAGTCTGCGTGCCCCTCTCTCTCTCTTTCTCTCTCTTTGTCACTCACATTTGGTTGCTTACGATTCATTGACTTTTTTTGTTTTAGCCTGTCTAGCATGACTTTGTCCCTTCGATCAAGCATAGCCTCGTTACCACTTCTTTGATTGGCTCCTTCTATTCTTCCACAAGTGCTGGTTTTAAACAATCTGTGAAGAGTGCATGTGTTTTCCAGATGTCTCTCTTATATGCTTCTCTGAGCCACACCCCCTCTCACTCGCTGCCCCACCAACACTTTGGGGCAAGGGGTTGCAAGCCCCTGGTGTCTCCTTGCGTTACATTAGCATAATTTTTTTTACGATAATGTGGTATTAAGGAGGCATTTTCGTAGCAACATATTTACTAAATGGCGCGATGCAAGCCACTTTGTAACCCCTTCCGCCAAATTATGCCTGCGCCAGCAATAATGTATGCAAGGGTGCATTTCCCCGTTAGGAGGCCCAGAAAAATGGCACAGTGAAATCTACAAGATTTCACTGCACAATTTTTAGCATCATTTTTAACACCTGCCTGAGGCACGCGTTAAAGTGACACTCTCATTGTATGCAATGGGCCTCCCTTGACTTTGGTGGATTAGCATTATAGTTTTATTTTTGCATGAAATTGCATTCACATTTTCACATGAAGATATCTTTGCTTTGCTCAACTCTTTCGAGGCCAAAACAAATCTCTCAATTCCTCTAGCTAGTTCAAGTGTTTCCACTGAAGTGGGATCCCTACAACATAATATCCTTTCTTGCACTTTGGAATCAAAACAATTCACTACTAGCTGATCTTTTAAATATTGTTCCAGAGGCCCTGCAGATTCACAAGACGAGGCTAAAATCCTCAATTTAGCTACAAAGGTATCAATTGTTTCATGCTCATATTGTTTTTACATAAAGAATTTGTGTATTTCAACAATTATGGTTGGATCTTGGCCCTTCTGGCCCCAACAATCATACAATATGACTTTTTTTCCTTGCAGCTGGAAAGCTCACATCATTTATAACAACTAAGTTACTATTGCATGCTCTGTACCATTGACTCCATTTTAGTTTTGGCACACCTGGTTTAATCAAAAATGAAATGGGCAAATTTGCCGTTTGCATGATTACACTAAACCAGAAATTTACTTTGAAGCCAATGTTATATATTTTTTTTAACAGCTTATAAATAAGCAGAGCTAAATATACATATATATATATATATATATATTTATAAAATTATAAAATACCGGGGATATAATACAATCGCAAATTACATTTATAATGGTGTCTGAATCTTCTTTGAAGTTGTACACACAAGAGAGATTCCTCTAAGGTGTTCGTATCACCAAGTTAAGGCGTGCGTACAAGAGAGATTCCTTAAAAGTGATCCTATCACCAGTTGTAAAGTGTCCTTGAACTCGTGCGCACAAGAGAGATTCCTCTAAGGCGTGCGTATCACTGGGTGAAAGCGTATGCATAAGAGGTTCCTTTAAGGTGTGCGTATCACCGGGTGTAATGCAACACCAAAATATCTTAAAGTTATGTGTTTATCCTTGCTGTACCTGTACCTTTAAATGAAAAACAATGTGCCTCTAATTGATGATGTAATTACGTATCACATATCTTTTGGTATTCACAAGCGTTGAAGAAAAGAAGTACGAAAAGGCTCCTACTCGTAATTTCACCAGAAAGACAAATAAAGGTTCAGTAATGCGTGTGCAATCCTAGCACGTCGCAATCACTCGCTCTTTCATTGTTTTTTCGGGAAATAATGTTGCGGCACGCAAACCCCAGCACGCCTTGTCCTGTCCTCCTTCCTTCGTTTATTGTCTTGTGAAGAGACGTTGAGGCATGTACGAACCAAAGCTAATGCGCTATCCACACACCTGTTGTACAGTAGCGCCTTGCGGGCTGCGGAAGGGGCGGGGCGGGGCAGGGTGGAGGCGCGCAGGGGGGCCTAAAATTAAATTAAATTAAAAAAAAGAAAAAACGTACCTTTTGGCGTCCGTCCCGCGCTGTGCTCCTCTTCCATGCTGGCTGGCGGCACGCAGGCACAGGCTCCCAGCCTGCCATGCGGCCAATCCTGAGGGAGCCTGTGCAGGCTCTCTCCAGCCCAGCAACACAGTTGCTGGGCTGGAGACAGCCTACAGCGCATGTGTGTTTGGCTGGCCCGAGACGGCTGGCCAAACACACATGCGCTCTGACGGGGAGTGCTGAGCACTCCCCCTCAGTGCACGTCACCCCCATGGCCCACCCCTTTTAAAGAAAACGATAATAAACATGGTTTATTATCATTTTCTTTAACAGGTTTAGCAGGTGCCGCTGCTGGCGGGGGGGGGGGCGGCGCTTCTCCACCCATACAGAGAGAGGAGCCGCCACTGCTGTTGTATTGTGCCATGATCATGCTCAGACTCTGTTGTAAATAAGATTTTAATGACTCCCTTAAAAATCCCAGTTTAGTAAGCATCTTAATAATTAGCACAGTACCTTAAAAAGTAACGGCCTAAAATTCTCCTTTGGTCACTAATGTTGAAGGACGCTGATCTTGAATATGCGGATCAAATCAGAAAGTGAATCTTGACGGTGGGTAGGTTTCACCCATTAAGACGCCCCTTTCCCCTGTCTCTGAACCCAACAGATCTTGCAGAATAGTCTTAGACTATAGAAACTTGAACTCACATACTTGTACATATGCAGTCCAGAATGCACATAATGGGTTTAATGAAGTACCTGGTGCAGAAAAAATACAAGACAACCCTAGATATTTCCAATGGACTTTTCAAACCTTAGCACCCAAAAGTGAGTATCTAACTGCCTTCAGTTTTGACGTAGTGCAGTTTGCATTCCAACCATTGCCAATGGGATATAAGAAGAGTCCTGGCCGGTTCTCAGCGTGAATAATGAAGATCTTACAACCAGATCCTGAAACATTGTCATACATTTATGATATCGATTTGACTGAAAATTATTTGGATCTGCACCTGACTAGGGTAGACAGGGTTGTGACTATGTTAACATCTCATGTTTATAAAATTAATTTTAACCTTAGTCAAGCATTCCTAATGCTTGTGCCCCACTCCTGAAATGAGAACAGTGGGCCTCTTCCATAAGTGCAGTGGATGGAAAGTTTCAGTATGATCCCTCTCTTTGTCCGCAAGCTATTCTCCTATATGAGCAGGAGACTGTTTTGACTCTAAACATGTTGCCTGTTGAGTCTTACCAGAGCATTTTTCACACAGATGGCTCTGCCAACCTGCAGTAGGAAACAAAAGTAAGTACTCTGCAGCCTGTGCAGCAGTACAAGATGTAATGAACAACTTTTGTTCTAATTTTAGACTTATGGCCTAAACGTAGACCAAAAGTCGAAACTTAGACCAAAGGTCTAACTTTACTACAACAAAAGTTAGACCTTTGGTCTAAATTTAGAGTTTTGGTCTAAGTTTACCTTTGTGAATCAGTCCCATAGTGTCTGACTCAGCTTTCTGTGTGCAAGTTTACAATGTTGATTTACCACATTGGCAAATTAATTGATTGATGGATTAAAAGCGGAAGCCTACAAACAAAACAGCTTTGGGAAAAGATAGCTATCTTACAAGAGATGCTGCCATTGGTCCATGTGAGGCACACTATGGGCAATCAATATAGTGACAGTGACATACATGCTAAAGAGAACTATGTAGTTGACCAAGCAACAAAGACCACCAGAGTGGCAGTCTTAACCAGATCTCAAACAAAGATCAACACAGACATATTAACAGTTATGAATGCAACTAAGCAAGTTGGGAACCCCCCAGTAGAAGTTCCTTCCAAATATTCCTATACCCTCAATACAGGAAATGTTCCAGCATCTACCATACTGAAAGTGGGAGACAGAGTATTACCCAATTATCTGTCTAAAATATAATTTATTTGAGAAGCACATGAGGGGCTGGCCTCTGCACATGCAGGAATAAATGCAACCATTGCAATGCAACAGCAATGCTATTGTTGGCCTAATCTATACAAACACACAAGGGACTATGTTAGACAATGTGATATTTTTCAGCAGATCAAGCCCTCTAAAGGCAAAAGGCCTTCACCAGCTCCCCTCATGATCTCAAACACCCCTTTCTGGGTGATTTACCTGGACCATGTTGGTCCCCTAATTTCAGCTAACCAATCTAAATATATATTGGTAGCTGTTGATTCATGTTCTCAATTCTGATGGGTTTGGCCAAAGAGAAATGCAAATGCTTCAGCAATCATAAAAGAGTTATAGTGCCTTGTGTCAATGGGAGCAGTACATTTAATGCACTGCATGTGCCTTTACGGCTTAGAGGGATTCAATGTCTGCTCTGTAGGTTGGCTGCAGTTAGGCAACCCATTCAAAGCTGAATCAAACTGCACTGTAGAGAGGACCAGTGACATGAATAAACAAGCTTTGACTACAAGGGTATTAAGGTCAGGTCTTAGTTGGTACCATAATCTGTATGTAGTTCGGAGAGCATTGAATAACTTGCCTTGATGAGTATTGGGAAGATGCAAGCAATATGAAGTACTGGCGGATGACGATAAATTTGATGAGCAGAAATTTAAATGTTTTACAGAGTATCTGGGAAGTCAGAGCTAAGCTGTCAAACACAAAAGACTCTAATGCTACCACTTGTGAGGAGGGTTATCACTGCTGCCAACAGACGAGTTCCCAAAGTTGGGGACCTAGTTCAGGAGAAAATCCATGTCATGCATGCTTTTGAGACATCCTAAAGATCACTCGTCACTGTTCTTGGGGCAAAAGGCAACAGAACTGTTATCTTGCCTCCACTGCCTGGATCAAGACGAAACAGACACGTGTCTATCGATCATGTTAAAAAATATTATGTGGCCAGTCCTATACAGTCGGCTACTGCAGACGACATCAGAGCAGTGCATCACAGCCTTTCCCTCCTCTGGTTTCCTTACCCCATGTACATTGGGGAAACACATTGCTAGCTCAACTTCCCAGTTGGGGATAATTGAGGTTACCACTGCACATGGAACTTTGAGTGAAAGACACATAGCTGATGCGTCCAACATGACAGTCCAACTGAACTCTATGGTATATTATGAAATACCACCTGATGCTACATCACTTGCTACTATTTTGGGAGAACAAAGGAATCAACAATGCTGAACGGATCCAATCAATGTCAATAGGAGGCTCCACGCAAGGGCTCCCATTGTCCATGGTTAAATAAGTTCCTGTCACTGGCACTAGGCCCAGCCACACAAGTGGTGCAGCATTTGTATTGGCACAAGTGGAGCAATGCTGGGTGGTAGGAATTTTGTGGATTCCTGCAGATTCCAGAAGTTTCCATCACAGAAATGTTAGGAAAATATGTGATTTCAGGCAAAGTTTGAGGTTTGCGGGGCATTGTGGGTAAACAAACCTCATTGGATCCTTGCAAGTTACCCCTCCAGGATTTCCTTAGGTGTCTAGTTTAAAAAAATGTATGAGTTTGCTAGGTTTCCCTAGGTGCCAGCTGAGGTAAGGGCAAACACCACTGCTGGCCATTTTGCAAGAAACTTGCCAGTTTTGTGTAGAAAAGATTGATGTATCCTTGTGTTTTGGGGCGTTTTCTGTCACTGGCACTAGGCCTACCCACACAAGTGAGGTACCATTTTATTGTTAGACTTGGGGAAATGCTGGGTGGAAAGAAGTTGTGGCTCCCCTCAGATTTCAGAACTTTCCATCACAGAAATGTGAGAAAAATGTGTTTTTCAAACACATTTTGAGGTTTGCTAAGGATTCTGAGTAAAACAAATCAAATGTTCCCTATCATGGATTCCGCTAGGTGTCTATTTTTCAATAATGTACAGGTTTGCTGGGTTTCCTTAGGGCCTGGCTGAGCTAGAGCCCAAAATCTACAGCTTGGCACATTGCAAAAAACAAGCCAGTTCTCAGTGGAAATGAGGTAATGCTGGGTGGAAGGAAGTTTGTTGCTACCCTCAGATTCCAGCATTTTCCATCACAGAAATGTGAGGAAAATTTGGTTTTTAAACATATTTTGAGGTTTACAAGGGATTCTGGGCAAAACAAATTTGGTGAGACACAAGTCACTCTTTCCTGAATTTCACTAGGCGTCTATATTTAAAAAAATGTACAGGTTAGCTAGGTTTCCCTAGATGCCGGCTGTGCTAGAGACCAAAATCCACAGCAAGGCACATTGCAAAAAAAAGGGACAGTTTCCAGTGGAAAAATGTGATGTGTTCACATTGCGTTTTGCGCCGTTTCCTGTCACGGGCTCTAGGTCTACCCACACAAGTGAGTTACCATTTTTACTAGAAGACTTAGAGGAACACAGAAAAGCAGAACAAGTGTTTTTACCGAATGTCCTTCTATGCATCTGTGCCTTCCAAATGTAAGGTAGTGTGCAAGAAAGAAGTCATTTTGAGAAATGCCCTCTAATTAACATGCTAGTATGGGTACCCACAAGTTCAGAGATGTGCAAATAAACACTGCTTCTAAACTCCCTTTCTTATGCCCATTTCAGAAACACATAGGTTTCCTTCATACCTATTTTTCGCTCTTTATATTTTACTAAATGAATTGCTGAATGCTTGGTACACAATGAAAAAGCATTGCAAGGTGCTGCTCAGTTATTGGCTCTGGGTACCTCGGGTTCTTGGTGGATCTACAAGCCCTATACATCCCTGCAACCAGAACTGTTTAGCAGACGTAATGGTATATTTCTTTCAAAAATCTACCATAGCTAAAAAAAGTTACAGATAAAAATGTAGATACAAATGACTGTTTTTTCAACTCAATTTCATTATAATTTTATTTCAACTGCTACTTCTATAGAAAAAAACGTGAAGGATCTATACAAATGACCCTTTGCTGAATTTAGAACTTTGACTACTTTTCAAAAAAGTATAGCCTTCCAGGATCCTTCACATTCATTTCTACCACTAACTGGAAGGAGGCTGAAATCACAAAAAATGGGAAACATTGTGTATGTCCCAGTAAAATGTCAAAACTGTGTTGAAAAATATGGTTTTCTGATTCAAGTCTGCCTGTTGCTGAAAGCAGGGAAAGTGGTTATATTAGCACCACAAACCCTTTGCTGATGCCATTTGCAGGGGACAAAACAGACAATTTCTTCTGCAGTACTTTTTTCCCATTTTTCCCAAAACCCAAAACCCAAAATAGAGCTGTATTTTGGCTAATTTCTCAGTTCCCTCCAGGGGCATCAACAACCCATGGGTACCTTTAGAATCCCCAGGATGCTTAAAAAAGGGCACACATTTGGTATGGATAGCTTATGTAGACAAAAAGTTATGGGGGCCTAAGCGTGAACTACTCCAAATAGCTAAAAGAAGGTTTAGCGGGGGCTAGAATTAAAGGGGTTAAAAGAATGATGTCTGATTTATAGGCATATGCTACTTTGAATAATGAAGATCCTTATTTGTATTCAGCAATTTACAAATAATTGTATTGTTATCACTACTATGCACACTACTTAATACACAGGACTAGTTATCCTAGAGAAGTTCACAATTATACACAATGAGAACATGGTGAGGCCCTGTCTCCAGAGAGCCAGTCTAATTTCCTAAACAAATTCCCTTACTTTCAGAGTGCTGACAGGTCACATCCTTTAGCCTTTTATCTTACACAAAAGCCACAGCAGTTTCCCAAAAATCTAATCACTGCCAATAAGCAGACTGACTCTCCTGAGTTTAGTCAAACCTTCGCTATTCAAGGATACAAGTACTGGAAAGCGAACGTTGAAGAGAAAAGCATTTGGGGAACCAAGTTTTGGCAGATTCAAGTCAAAGAAGTCTTATTCAGAGCCTGTATAATAACAAAAGAAATTATATTTCTATACAAAACTATCCAGCAGACTACATGTCTGTGATTTGGATTTAAAGAAACCTTTTATTCCAAAAGTTAATACGACGAGATTCAATAATTGACAGTTTTTTCTAAACATGTCTGAAACAGGCGTAAATGATATGATCCAAAATGGAGCCTATAATTCTAGGCACATTCCTGATGAGGGCTTGGTCCTGTGGCCTTATAGTTTAAAACCATGCATGCAGCGTTTCCTTTCCAACACTCCTGGACGCAAATTTAATTGTCGTGATCCACGCTACAATCCACAAGCCGTTGTACTGGTTACCACTTTCAGTGTAGACAAACTATGTCAAAGATGGTTAGAACATTCTAGCCTCTCAGCCGTAAAGGAACATTTTACCTCCATTAATGAGAATATGGATTTCTCAGACTTCCTGCTGCGACCTCGTCCTCAGAGACATTAGAGATTCCTGGCTAAAGGAGTATATGCCATATACAATGAATTGAATAAATACTCTACAAAAAAGCTGCTGAAAGAATTAGAAGAATAGATTGGGAAAAGATGCAAACAGTTTTTAAGGTGTTTGACAATGGGATGCATATGCTTTCCAAAATAGTGTACTTATTAAGTCACATTCTATCCTCAGTTCTAGACCTTATTAAAGGAGACTTAAACCTGTTACAACATGGGCAAGCTCAATTGTGAACCATCATACAATTGAATTGGGATTTGCACATACGTTGTTCAGGTTTTGTGCCTTGACATCTTTTAAATGAAACTGTTTTATTTGAACCTTATATTTTGACACTTACACAAACAACAATGGCCAAGAAAGAATCCACTTACACTCCATTAAATATAGAACATGTTGAGTACGCATTACTTAAAGTCAGTGACTCCCCACCTATTACTTGGTTGATACATGGTATTATTTTTTCACCGATAACCATTTTTCATTTCTATGACTGTCAAAATATAAATCTATGGAATGGTATGAAAAGATGCACAATTCAAAATTCTTCCATTCATGGAAATCCCCTTTCACCCCCCCCCCACCCCCTACATCTGCTTAAATGAAAACGAGATGACCCTGTGTACATCAGTACAGCTAATTGCATGAATCCACTGTGACACTCCCTTCTGCACGACACCATGGGGCCAGATGTAGCAAGTCGGCAATTTGCGACTTGCAAATTGCGAGTCCCTGCGACTCGCAATTTGCAAGTCGCAAATTGCTATGCAGTACGGTGTCTCAGACACCGACTGCGACTCGCAATGGGGTCGCAATGACCCACCTCATGAATATTCATGAGGTGGGTCGCAAATTGCGGCCCCATTGCGAGTATAGGCACTCGCAAACAAGGAGGCCTGCTGTCGTCAGCAGACCTCCATGTTTGCGACCTGCTTTTCAATAAAGCAGTTTTTTTTTTTTTAAGTGTAGCCCGTTTTCCTAACAGGAAAACGAGCTGCACTTCAAAAAAACCGAAACCTTTAGTTTCGGTTTTTTTTCAGGGCAGGGAGTGGTCCCTGCCCTGAAAAAATATTTTGGGGTCCAGTCACAAACTGGAAGGGGTCCCATGGGGACCCCTTCCAATTTGCAATTGGGTTACCATCCACTTGAAGTGGATGGTAACTGCGATGCCATTTGCGACCGCATATGCGGTCGCAAATGGTATTGCATCCCAATGCGACTCGCAAATAGGAAGGGAACACCCTTCCTATTTGCGAGTCTGAAATGCATTTTGCGAGTCGGTAACGACTCGCAAAATGCATTTCTGCATTGGGATACGCGTTTAGCGAGTCGCAAACGGCAAATTTTGCCGTTTGCGACTCGCTAAACGTTTGCTACATCTGGCCCCATATCCCTGCACAGAATGTGTAATGTCAGGGTTAAGCTCTACCTTATCTGTTTCCCTCTTGAATTCATTCCCTTTCATCATGAACATGTGAATAATGGCTCGTATTTGTTTCTAACAAATACTACTTGTTGTGGTTTGGAACCTGGCCAGCTGTGTTTGATAACAGTGTCAGAAACAATACAGTGTTGTGGGAAGACCTTGATTCATCGCTTATAAATATTATTAGGAACATCCCTTGGACTGGTATTAGTATAAAATCCATGTGTTTTGGTGATTTGAACAAACTATTGTATGTTCTCCTGCAAAAAGAAATCCACCAACTGTGCCTACGAAATACGCTACTCATTTTGCAGATATTGTGCAAACGATATTTAATTTGTTCTGCAACCGGCAGTGTTGTGCAGTTTTTCAAGAACATTAAGACTGATTTAGTAACAAGATTTAAAGCAGTATTTTACCTGATTCTGTCATTTTTTCATTCTTTATTTTCCAGACTTTTTGGAGGATTCCTTATCATAATACTGCTATCCGGCTGTGTTATCATCATCTTCCTTCTGCTTCACCAAAGAAGTCTACAAAATGGAAGAGCTGTATCCGACTGAACAAAGCTGCGGAGAGACTCTGACAGTCTATATGGGACATGCTTGGCTCCGGGCTGAGTCAACATTGTACACTGACTTTCCACAAAATAAATGAAACACATGTAAAATTGGTTTTCTGTTGTGTTAGTTGTCTGATGGATACTGTCTTGGCTCTATATCTTGAACAGCCCCCAGCAGTATATCTTAACATGGAACTACTACTACAACTTCTATATGAGCACCAGAAATAATGGCAAGCAATGCACTTGTCCCTTTTACAGGCGGCTACATATGACACAGCAACATCATCAGTGGCACTTCTGGACTCAGATCTTAATGAATGGTTTGAGCCATTGCTATTCTTCGAGCTTCCTGATGGAGGAGTGGCATCAAACTTCAGTGCCTCAAATGACCAACCAAGTGCTGATTCATCCCCCACTTCAACTGTTGAGAATGAACAAGCTCTGTATGGGCTCTGCAAAGATCACATGTATGCAGCGTGTGTACCTGATAATATTGACATGTCCTCTGATGAGGAATGAGTTAAACAAACATATCGACCAACAAAACATCTGTCTTTCTCCAGTCATACCACAAAAGTCTATGTGAACTGAAGGAAAAAGAACAGTTTTCTTTCCTTTTATGGACTTGCTAATTTTTCTTTTTACATATTTTACACCTCTCCTTTTTAATCCAGCCTATACCTATTATCAGCGGTATGCCTTCTCACCAACACGCATACTGGGTCCCATATAGTGTTAACTGCTGCAACACATAGCTATGTAACTGCTGTAAAACATAACTATGCTTTTGCTACAAATATTGGTACCCATTTTTATCTTTTATGCATGCCATACACTTAAAATGTATTTTCTAGATCAAACTGTATTATTTTTAATATTGCATATGAATGTCTCATAGATGACTTGCAAGCATGTATTCTCTACACATAAACTATGCCCCTAAGATGTCACATTCAGACTTGCAAGCCAGGGATGGACGTAAAGTCATAAGGTTACTCTGCGTCCTAGCTAGGCCTGACTTCATCTTGCGTGGACATCGCCATGTTCCCTGCAATGTGGTATCTGTATGATAACACTATTGTTGCCACACTTTAATTTCCCTAAGAAACATGTTAGCGTCCAGGTCTTTGATCAATGATAGATACAAACTCTAAGGGACATTCATCTGGGTCAAATATTGATTCTTCCTTACGTCAAGGATACTTACCACATGAAATAGTCTGAATTGACGTCCTTTCCTTTGTGTGTCCATAACATCAACATCATAAGCATTCTCTGTGATGTCCATAATCAATTATGCACATTCCAATCCCTGATAAAGATTTAGGATATAAGGACTGTCATTTGCTCAACAGGTAGAGCGGTCCTTTGCCCAGATTATAATCCGAGATTCGGATAAAGACGATCTCATCTACTGCTAGCGCACTTCACACTTCGCAGATGACACATCTCGCCAGTAGCCTGCAGCTGATATTGCCCAGTCCTAGACGATAACTGACTGACTGCCACTGAAGTGGCTGTTTGCCCTTCGCGTGAAACACTGTCTTCATGCCTCTACAGATAATGACAGCTCTTGCTGTCAACAAGGTATGCAGTACGTCCCTTCTCCCGAAGAAACTCTGGAATGCAAGTTTCTTTGCTGTCAGAGCATAGGGCATAGAAATAGGCAATAGGGTTTTAGGTTGTAGACAATATTTTAATGACATTTTAGCAATGCTGGAAATGTTCATTTTATTCTTGTTATTTGTAATGTATCTCCTGGCTGTTTATATGATATTCTGTGTGGTGGTTTCAGATGTACTGAGAAAAACAAGTTACTTACCTTCAGTAACCCATTATCTGGTAGAGACTCTATCTAGCTGCAGATTCCTTACCTTAGAATTTCCTGGCGTCAGCTTGGAATCCAGACGTTTTGCTGAGCAACACCCTTGTGTGCGCCATCGGGTGGCGTCTTTGGATCCGTATGGAGCCATCTGTGACATCACAGTCGCCTATAAGGGCACCACCCAGGCGCGTGTACGGCAGTTCATTTTCCACTAAATTCCAAGCCAGATAAGCAGAGCCATGGAAAGAACTAACAGTTCGTCTGTGCAAAAACTAGGGCCCTGAAAGGGACAATCCCTGACCCTATTAGAGGTGTTTGCAGAGCAGGGAGGCATGGGTCGGTGTGAGGAATCTGCAGCTAGATAGAGTCTCTACCAGATAATGGGTTACCGAAGGTAAGTAACTTGTTCATCTGACAGAGACTTCTAGCTGCAGATTCCTTACCTTAGAATAGATACCCAAGCTATAACCTCCTAGGGGTGGGCTGCGGACAAATCTCCTTATACTAGAAAGTCCTGTAGGACCGAGCGGGCAAAATGTCCATCCCTACGGACATGATTGTCCAGGCAGTAGTGTCTTGCAAATGTGTGCAATGATACCCACGTTACTGCCTGACAGATATCCAGGATTGGAACACCTTGTGCTAGCACAGTGGTAGCAGCCTTGCCTGTCGTGAAATGAGCCCTCAGGAGGCTGCTTCTTGGCCAGTGCTTAGCAGATATTCGTGCAGAGAATGATCCAACGTGAAATGGTTAGTTTCTGCATTGCCAGATCCTTCTCTCCTCCCACGTGCCCCACAAAGAGTTGTTTATCTACACGTAATTCTTTTGTGTGATCAGGGTAGAACGATAAGGCTCTTTTTGAGTCAAGCGGTCGAGTCGCTCCTCTTCTTTAGAGGTATGCAGTGGAGCAAAGAAGGCAGGCAGGGTGATGTTTTGACCCTGCTGAAATGGAGTCATCACCTTGGGGAGGAAAGATGCACGAGTTCTGACTACCCCCTTGTCTGGAAACATGGTGAGATACGGTGACGTAGATAAGAGAACCTGCATCTCACTCACTCTCCTGGCAGATGTTATTGCCACTAAGAAGTCTGTATTGATGGTGAGCAGCTGGAGAGGACAGGTATGTAATGGCTGAAATGGAGCACACGTGTAAAATGTGAGAACTAGGATTAAGTCTCACTGAGGCATAACAAAGGGTGTAGGGGGAAACATATGTACAAGCCCTTTGAGAAATCTATGTACAATAGGTGACTTGAATAATGATGGGTGATCAGGCAGCCGAAGGAACGCCGAAAGAGCAGAAAGATAGCCTTTGAGACTGCCCAAGTCAGAACCCTGCTGGGCAAGGGATAAGATAAAGAGAAGAATGTCACAGAGAGAAGCAGAAAGAGGATCAATGGATCTTTCTGTACAATAATTTACAAACTGTATATACCATCTTAGTGGAGGGACACCTGGCTGCCAGAATAACTTTACAGACTTCGGAAGGAAGGTTGAAGGCTGTCAGCTGTCACCACACAATCTCCACGGATAAAGGCTCAGAGTTGACAGGTTCAGGTGGCGAACCTTCCCCTGCCGCTGCGACAGAAGATCTTCCCAAAGAGGCAGCTTGATGGGAGGATTGATGCTTATTTTCAGAAGCTCAGGATACCAGCCTCTCCGTGCTCAGTCCGGAGCGACCAGGATTATTTGGACGCAGTTGTTCTTGGTCTTCGTGAGAACTTTGAGTAGAAGTGGTATGGGCAGAAAAGTGTACAGGATGCTTGAACTCCACTCGCAACGAAGAGCGTCGCCGAGCGAATTATGCTTTGGAAACTCAAATGCACAATACAGCTGGCATTGCTCGTTCTCTGTGGAGGAGAACAGATCTAACCAAGGCTCATGGAGCATGACTATGTGATCCTCCATCAGCCATTCTTTTAATGGAGGCATAGATTGTGGGAAAAACTGGAAGGGGAGGGAATAGCCCTTCCGTATGATCTGCAAGACCCATTTGTCCAATGTTATGGACCACCAGTGAGGGAGATGAAATTGAATCCTCCCTCCAACTGGATGCGTGTGGTCGTTCAGAATCACACTAGGAGGACTTGGGCACTGTGGAGGAGGTGGGCTGGGTGGTGGACGACTTCTGGCCAGACCCTCTGGGTCTGAAGTTACCACAACCACGTCCCCGCACAGGATGCGGACCTGAAGGAGGACTGTGGCTGGTCTGTGGATAGTGTGGTACCCCACCCCTTCCAAAGCGTCAAAGGGATCGTAAGGCAGACTTCTGGCGAGGGGCCACCAAAAGGTCCAAGGACCTAGCCGTAGCCAGAGGATCCTTGAAGCGCTCCAGGGCTGAGTCTGCCTTTTCACCAAATAAGCGGGACACATTGAAGGGCAAGTCCATAAGGTTTGCCTGGACATCCCCAGAAAAGCCAGATGTACGAAGCCAGTTGTGGTGACAATGGGCCACCGTCAGCGAAATCGCTCCACCCAACGAGTCAGTCATGTCCAAACCACACCTGATAGTAAAGTTTGCTGCATCTCTCCCTTCTTTGACTGCTTGTGAGAGAGTGTCCTGCACGCTCCTTGGGACCTGAGGCAGCACCTGCGCCACTGTATCCCATAAAGTATGGGTAAAATGGCCCAACAGGCATGGGGTGTTTACTGACCTCAATGCCAGGTTGGAGGAAGAAAACATTTCCTTTCCAAGCTGATCCAGCCTCTTGGATTCCCTATCAAGGGGAGCGGAAGGGAAAGCACCATGGGAAGTGGAGAATTGGACCGCCAAGCTCTTCTGGGTGGGGTGTTGTGTAAGCAAGCTAGGATCACTTGGAAATGGGCGATGGCAGCAGCCAATTGTCCTATTCACAGGTGCCTCTGTGCTGGATTTGGACAACGTCCCCAGCAGGATATACAGGAGGGCTTCATTAAAGGGTAACATTGGTTCCTCTGTGGAAACCCCCAGCTGAAGCACCTCAGTCCGGACATTAGTCCTGACTGGCACCGTAGGCAGATCTAGTTCCAGGACCTCAGCGGCCCTACACACCACCTTAGCATATGATGCTCCTTCTTTAGTAGCCACCGTAGGAGGTGAGATCATGCCAGCATCTAGAGAGGTCCAGTCCACTGGCTTCTCCTAACTCCTCATACCAGTCCATTTGCTCCAACTGAGACTCCATAGGGTCCTGAGACCTCTCCCATTCCTCACCAATGCCTGGCTGATCATAGAAAAGCTCAGTGTAGGAGGCTGTCCTGGCTTATAGTGGGTTCCTAATGGTACTTACACCTTGTGCCAGGTCCAGTTATCCCTTATTAGTAGATTAGTAGTGTTCTAGCAGCTTAGACTGATAGAGGTAGCTATAGCAGAGCAGCTTAGGCTGAACTAGGAATGCAAAGCTCCTACTATACCACTTATATAGCACTATATCATAAGAAACACAATACTCAGAGTTACTAAAAATAAAGGTACTTTATTTTAGTGACAATATGCCAAAAGTATCTCAGAGGATATACTCCCTTAGGAGGTAAGTAATATACACAAAATATACAGACAAACCAAAATCAGGTAAGTAAACAGTTAGAAAAGTAGTGCAAACACTGTAGAACACAATAGGATGCAATGGAAGACAATAGGCCTAGGGGCAACACAAACCATATACTCCAAAAGTCGAATGCAAACCACAAATTGACCCCAGGCCTAGTGTAGTGTGTAGAGGGTCACTGGGGGTGTAAGAAAACACTAAGGGTGTCCAAGATACCCCAACCTAAGAGCCTGAAAAGTAGGAGTAAAGTTACCCTACTACCCCAGAAAGACAGTAAAGTCGAGATAGGGGATTCTGCAAAGACAACAACTGACTGCAAAGCACTGAAGACGGATTCCTTCACCTGAGGACCTGCAAAGGAAGGGGACCAAGTCCAAGAGTCACTCAAATGTCCTGGGAGGCAGGAGCCCAATAAACCCTGGATGAAGGTGCAAAAGGGCTGCCTCCGGGTGGAAGAAGCCAAAGATTCTGCAACAACGGAAGGTGCCAGGAACTTTTCCTTTGGTCAGAAGCGTGCTGGAGGATGCAAAGTTGTTTCCACGCAGAAAGACTGCAAACAAGCCTTGCTAGCTGCAAGAGTCACAGTTGAAGGATTTGGGTGCTGCCATGGCCCAGGAAGGACCAGGAGGTCGCCCCTTGGTGGCGGAGACAGAGAGGGCGCTCAGAAATATAGAGAGCCCACACAGAAGCAGGCAGCACCCGCAGAAGCACCTGAACAGGCATTCAGAAGATCTGAGCACGGTGGTTGTCTCAGCACCACAAAAGAGGGTCCCACAAAGTCGGAGTCCAAACTCAGCGAGTTGGGCAATGCAGGACGGAGTGCAGGACGCCTGGGCTATGCTGTGCATGAAGGAAGTCTTGCAAAATTGTGCAGAAGCCCTAGCAGCTGCAGTTCACGCGGTACACAGGATTACTGTCTGGCGTGGGGAGGCAAGGATTTACCTCCACCAAATTTGGACAGAAGGGCCACTGGACTATCTGGGACTCTTGGATCCAGCTTCTGTGTTCCAGGGAACACACTCGTGAAGATGAGAAGGGACGCAGAGGACCGGTGATGCAGAAATGTGTTGCCTGCGTTGGCAGGGGGAAGATTCCGTCGACCCACAGGAGATTTCTTCTTGGCTTCCAGTCCAGGGTGAAGGCAGACAGCCCTCAGAGCATGCAACACAAGAAAACAGTCAAGAAAGCCGGCAGGATGAGGCGCTACAATGTTGCTGGTAGTCTTCTTGCTACTTTGCTGCAGTTTTGCCGGCGTCCTGGAGCAGTCAGCGGTCGATCCTTGGCAGAAGTCGAAGAGAGAAGTGCAGAGGAATTCTGGTGGGCTCTTGCTTTCCGTTATCTGATGACAAACCCACAGAAGAGACCCTAAATAGCCCTCAGAGAAGGATTGGCTACCTAACCAGGTAAGAGCCTATCAGGAGGGGTCTCTGAAGTCACCTGCTGGCACTGGCCACTCAGAGGTCTCCATTGTGCCCTCACACCTCTGCATTCAAGATGGCAGAGGTCTGGGACACACTGTAGGAGCTCTGGGCACCACCTCTGGGGTGGTGATGGACAGGGGAGTGGTCACTCCCCTTTCCTTTGTCCATTTTCGCACCAGAGCAGGGGCTGGGGGATCCCTGAACCGGTGTAGACTGGTTTATGCAAGGAGGGCACCATCTGTGCCCTTCAAAGCATTTCCAGAGGCCAGGAGAGGCTACTCCTCTCAGGCCCTTAACACCTATTTCCAAAGGGAGAGGGTGTAACACCCTCTCTCAGAGGAAATACTTTGTTCTGCCTTCCTGGGACTGGGCTGCCCAGGCTCCAGGGGGGCAGAAACCTGCCTGAGGGTTGGCAGCAGCGGTAGCTGCGGAGAAAACCCCAGAGAGCTAGTTTGGCAGTACCCGTGGTCCATGCTGGAGCCCCGGGGATGCATGGAATTGTCCCCCCAATACCAGAATGGTATTGGAAGGACAATTCCATGATCCTAGACATGTTACATGGCCATGTTCGGAGTTGCCATTGTGAAGCTACACATAGGTATTGACCTATATATAGTTCACGCATGTAATGGTGTCTCTGCACTCACAAAGTCCCGGGAAATTGCCCTGAACACTGTGGGGGCACCTTGGAAAGTGCCAGGATGCCCTCACACTTAGTAACTTTGCACCTAATCTTCACTAAGTGAGGGTTAGACATATAGGTGACTTATAATTTACTTAAGTGCAGTGTAAAATGGCTGTGAAAAAATGTGGACGTTATTTCACTCAGACTGCAGTGGCAGTCCTGTGTAAGAATCGTCTGAGCTCCCTATGGGTGGCAAAAGAAATGCTGCAGCCCATAGGGATCTCCTGGAACCCCAATACCATGGGTACCTAGGTACCATATACTACGGAATTATAAGGGTGTTCCAGTGTGCCAATCAAAATTGCTAAAATTAGTCACTAGCCTGCAGTGACAATTTTAAAAGCAGAGAGAGCATAAACACTGAGGTTCTGGTTAGCAGAGCTTCAGTGATACAGTTAGGCACCACACAGGGAACACATACAGGACACAACTTATGAGCACTGGGGTCCTGGCTAGCAGGATCCCAGTGACACAGGCAAAAACAAGCATACATATAAGTAAAAAAATGGGGGTAACATGCCATGCAAGATGGTACTTTCCTACACTGAGGCAATGATCAGGCACCTGTTGGCGTCATCCTACGATGCCGTTCCAGCTCCGGATGAATAGGTATTAGAATGGGACTCGCAGTACTGGAAGGCACCAGTGGTGCAGGGAGCGTTTATGTCGGTAGCTAAGCCAGAGGAGTCTGACTGTGTGGACTTGGTGTTTTTCCGGATCTGATATCGGATCCAAAAGACCCCATCAGCGCCGGGGCCGAAGCCGCCGGTGTGGAACCTGATGGGGTTCCTTCCAACCCCGCAAGGCCCAAAGGTTTTTCGGCAGGGCCAGCCCAGTCAAATGCGAGATGCTTGGCCTCGTAAAACTCTTTCAGTTGAGCGGGGTTCGCTCCAGCTCTGGGAAAGAAGGGGAGGCTCGAAGTCGGCTCTGGCAACGGCTCCGCAGAACCATGCCTGGAACGTCGATATATCCAACTCGCCTCGCTGGCCGACGGGCAAGGTGAAGTCAAAGTGCGCTTGGACTTCTTCTTCTTCTTGTGCTTCTTTTCCAAGTGCCCAGAGGACCTTGAGTGGGACAAAGAGGCCTTGGGGCTTCTGGAGCAGTTATGCAACCTCCTTCTTGACTGGGACCAGCACCTCCGAGAAGTTGCGTCAGCCCACGTCGACTGCCGGGCCGTTGTGAGCTTCAGGGACCGCTCCCTCACAGCTTTCGGAGCCAAGGCCCGGCAGTTGGAACACAACTTAGAGTTGTGGTCTCATTCCAAATGTCAGAAATATACCTTATGGGGGTCCATCACTGACATGGTGCGGTGGCAGAAGCCAGATGGTTTGAACCTCGTCTTCCGAGATGTCAGCTTGCACAGACTGAAAAAAAAGAATTTTCGACAAAAAGGTCGAAAAAGGCCTGTCAAAAATGACAGAGAATAGCTGATATAATTGGCGCAGAAGGAAAAGAACTGATGTACATGTGTCTGGCTGGTGCCTTTATATGTGACAGTGATATCACAGACGGCTCCAACGACGCCAATGACACCGCGCAGGATCCGCGCAGATCCGAGCAACGCCACACGACGGCGCAAGCGTATTGCTCAGCAAAACATCCGGGTTCCAAGCTGACACCAGGAAATTCTAAGTTCAGGAATCTGCAGCTAGAAGTCTGTATCAGATATAGATTTTTTCTGTAGTAATAAATATTTATAGCATAAAAGCATTTCATTCTTCTTAGTACAATGTGTATGGTAGTATGAATAAAGAGATGAGATTGTTGCTGTTTCCACAATGCTCCTGATCCTTTTATGTGATTGTTAGTAACACAAAAGCAATACTTCTATGTCAGTTAACACTGAATAGTGTCTTGTGGGGCTACAGTGTTTTGTCCTTCACACTAAGGGCCTGATTACAACTTTGGCGGAGGGTGTTACTCCGTCCCAAATGTGACTGATATACCACCCACCGTATTACGAGTCCATTATATCCTATGGAACTCGTAATACGGTGGGTGGAATATCCGTCACATTTGGGACGGATTAACACCCTCCGCCAATGTTGTAATCAGGCCCTAAGTGCTGTGAACTAGGTTCACTAGTATCACCCATGGGTGGGAGGGGACCCCTTGTAGAGTGACGCATAAATTGTAACTTATGCAACACTTTGGCCAAGAGCAATTGACAAACGAGACACTTGAGTGGTGCCCTGAAGCCTGTCTGGTGTCCCGTCCATCCTTGATGGGAGCCCAAAGCTTCAGTGTATCAGACAGACGCAGAGCTAACTTTAACATTCCAAGTAATAGGGCCCCTATTGTTGTACTACTACTAGGGGGTGAGTTTTGGTACAAGCTGACAGTTTGGAATGAATCTCTTTAGTTGCCTCAATGGCCTCTGGCTCCCCAGAATCTATACCGGATAGCCTATGGAGAGACTCTGGGTGGAGCCTAATATAAAGGACGACCTGTACACCAACCCCAGTGCCTACCTGTACAGTAGTATGATGCAGCCGAGAAAGAGTAATCTCAAAAGCATAACCCGCCACTGAAAAAGGTGACTCTGTCTCAGATCATGTACAATATAGGCCTGCTGGCTAGTTGCAGTAATTATATTTGTGGATTATCCCTCCAGAAGTGAGAACCGGCTGCTCCTCAAATATAGGGCCTCTTATCTTCACCCCACTAGTGTGAGGACCTACAACTGTGTGTATGGTGTGCCATTTGCATCATGGCTGCATACATGTAAAATGGTAGAGTCTGCCCTCTCAAACTAGGCGGTGCAACAATCAACATAATTCAGAATGCAGATGATAGTATTCTACTGGATTATAATGTGAGAGCCCTGCTCTTGGGCAGTACTGTACTAAAAATAAATTAGTGATTAATCATAATGAATCTAGTGTGGTTGATTTTTGGTCGCAAATGTGAAGAAACCAAGGGGCATGTTTACAAGTTTGTCACGCGGTGCAGTGCAGCAAGTCACCATGCTGCGCTGCGTGATAGGGAAAGGGCAGAAAATTGCTGTATTTAAGTCAATACAGCTCATTCCTGCTTTTTCCCCTGCGCTGGCACCCCTTTGCAGTCTAGCGCCAATGCAGGCACCCTTGCACCACAGTGCAAGGGTGCCTGCATTGCATGTAGGATTGCTTTTGTGTAGGAAGGCGTAACTTCCTGCACAAAAACAATGCCCTCAGCCATATTCCTCTGCAGCACACATAGAGGTATTTACAAGGAGAAATAAAGATATTTCTTCTTGTTATGCCTCCCTTGGGGAGGTACAGCATTTTGGCACATTCCCAGGTTTACTAGTTCTGATAAATATGGGAATGCCTCAAAATCCATGGGAGTCACATGGGAACAACCATGCAATGCGCCTGGAACGCTTTCCCCAGCCAGAGTAAAGCAACACTGCGCCGCTGTGTCCCATTACTCCAGATTTATGGATCCACTCAGGGCCACTCAAAGTGGCCTTGTGTGACTTCAAAAATCGCATTTAAGGTCTGCACTGTGCGTGTACCACGTTGCGTGGTGCAAACGCAACGCAAACCAGCTCATAAATATGCCCCCACATTTTTAGCTGGCTCATTTTCACAGGTTTTCGGTAACTTTTTATAAATATTTGGGTGTTTGCTTATGTGATGAGGGTAATCACATTCTGCACTTGGTGAAAATGAAGACCAAGACCTTGCACTCACCGTCGACTTAAAATGCATTGGCAAACACTTTACTATTCCTTCCATAAAAATGTTATTATAGGCGGGACGAGCACAGTTTTTACCTGCCTTGAATTGTGGTCTAGAAGCCTCTCTTCCGGCCCCTGTGGTAAATGATTAGACTTGGCCAAGAGCAGTCTTTTTAGGGCAATCTTTGCACTTCCGAATTTGACCTGCCAGTCTCCATCACAACTTGAGTTTCGTCTACGAATACAAGCATCTGAGCTGGAGGCAGATTTGCTTTGATATTGGTCTTCAGCCAGGAAGGCTGAGGTTGGCACTTTACAAGACAAATTCTAGGCTGAACTGCATAGAACTTTCCTAGATCTAAAAAAAGCCTTGGGCTCTTTCTCTGCATTCAATCTTAGCAACCTGCACATTGTCGAATTTTGCGAAGACAAGCCTGCAGAGAGTTTGCTTAAGACAGTTTGCTTAAGAAGAAAAGCTCTTGATGCATGAGCCACACATCTAAGGAGATTAATTAACCTGCTTTTGATCCCAAGTGGCATGGTGTACTCGTAGCTGAATCCTATGAACAATCTCAAATATAGTTGTACCTAAAAATCTCAATTTCTGGATTCATTAACATAGGATGTATACACCATCGCCAGAACTGGCAAAACAAAAACAACGAAAAAATGTAGATTTTGTGATTATTATAGTAAAAGCTTTTTCCAGATTCCTTGTTGTTGCCCAGGTCTTGATATAGTGAGACGTTGATATAATTTACCAGCATTTTTAAAGATAAAATCCTTATTTGTAAACTTCCTACATATATTTGTTTCAAATGTTCTGATTGGCATCACTTAGAGGTTTTGTTTGATTTAAGAAGTCCGCCCAAAAGGTAATTGATCCCTTTACATAAACTTATTTTAGATTTATAATAGAGACATTTTTTGTGGATTACAATGTGTTAATTTTGAACCTTGCGACTATGGCCTCAGTATTTTTATTGTTATTTATCAATTAAATAATAATTCCGGTGATATGAAACTGAATGACTGTACATTTTTATGCTATAGATCATTTTTGCTTTGTTAACTTGCTCAGTGTTCCTGATAGGATTATGGCGGTTGTCAGGATGGCGGGCTGAAGTCAGCGCCGCCGTGCTGATTACAACTTTGTTCTCCGTCAGCCTTTTCATGGTGGCCTGACTGCCATGAAAAGACTGGCAGAAAACAAGTGTAGAGGGTCACACTGCTGTGCAGATAGTGTGCACTTCAAGAGTGCTGATGAACCCTGTGTGTGACAGCATTGCCGCTGGCTCAATTCTGAGCTGAGAACAATGTTGCTGCACCTTCCCCACTGGGCTGACCGGCAGAAACCTTGGTTTCCACCGCTCAGCCCAGTGTGAAAGTTGCAATGGGGCCAGTGGGGAGACCACCAGCACCGTGGCGGTCTCCTCGTTGGGAGTATGGTGGATGGATGGTTCCGTCTGCGAAACTCCTAATTACCCCCTTAGTTTCCATAGCGGTATAGCTGGATGACCTTACCCGAAACACAGTCCCATCAATAATGGGGAGTGATCTGATATCTGCCTCGCAAGGTGTGCTATTTCCTGCACACTGTTAACCAAGGACCCAGTAACAAAACAGTTTTCAATCCTATTGTGCATGCCAGCAGCAGGAATATAACAGGAGAAGGGCGTCTCCTAGGGGTGCAGCTGCTACTAAACATCCACTAAACCCAGTGCTGACAATGTGTCCCTCAGTGCCCCTGCTAACAATGGTTTTGTATAACCTATGATCCTCCTGTCCTTCCCCCAAGTGTCACCTGTTTTTCTTGATTTAGCAACTGATGGGGGGGAATCCCCTTGTAGGTGCGCTCTGTGATATGCAGGCTAGTACTTTTGTGCACTAAACACCTTATAGACTAAAGATGAGAAAGAGTTGCCTTTGACACCTCCCTCTTGTATTCAACAGAGCCATGGAAAAACATCTGCACATAATTTGTTGTTCGTTTGATGGGACACCTCATTCACAATCTTTTTTGAAAATCCATTATTAAGAAGGCCAACAGGAAAATAGGGGAGGTTCCCATACCTCTAATAAAACTCTATTAGAAAAAGACAACTATAATGATGAGGATACCTTTTAAAATTTTCAAGCCCAAATCCTCAAATACACCATGGGCCTCATTACGAGGCTGGCAGTCTAAAGACTGTCAACCTGACGGTGGTGGTCAGGACCGCCACTGCTGTGGCGGTCCAACCGCCACATTAAGACCCTAGTGGTCAGACTGCCAGGGTTCCGCCGTCTCTGCCAGGATCGGTGATCTTGATGGGTTGACATCAGTTGGAGGTCGCAATCCACCAGGGCAGTGCTGCATGCTTGCTGCCCTGACGATTACGACCTGATTCTCTGCCAGCCTTTTCATGGCAGTGAAACCACCATGAAAAGGCTGTCGGAAAACAGGTGCATGGGGCCACAGGGGGGACCCTGCACTGCACATGCACTTGAACTTATTTAAAACAAACACATACATGTGTGTATAATATATTCATAATATTATAATATAATATTTTTAATTACTTTATATTTTATAACTTTTTAAACTTTATGATGTAAAAATGCATATATTTATATATATACATATATAAACAAAAACACACACATATATATATATATATATAAAATACATTAAAAACTGTGACAAACAAACTGGGGAAAATGTAAAACACATACCAATTTATTTACACAGAAAAAATAAACAATACAATGCAAAAGAATACATTTTATTAAAAACTCATTACATACTACAAGCATTACTAATTGAAACAAATATTATTTAAAATACCCAAAATAAAAGAATAATATATTTTTAAAAATATAAGCAAAACGTTTACATTCTAAAATAATGCACATCTATTCCTTCTCCAGTCTGTGCAACAGTAAGGAAAGAGGTGGACTCAGAAGGGGTAGAATGTACTATTCCCACTCCAGTCACTCCAATAGTAGGGAAAACATTGGACTCATGAGGAGTAAAATATATTAGACCCACTCCACTCTGTGCAACAGTAGGGAAAGTGTTGGACTCAGGAGGAGTAAAATTTACTGTTCCCACTCCAGTCTGTGCAACTATAGGGGAAGCATTGAACTCAGGAGGGGTAAAATGTATTATTCCCACTCCAGTCGGTGCAACAGTAAGGAAAGCGTTGGACTCAGGAGGAGTAAAATTTACTTTTCTCACTCCAGCCAATGCAACAGTAGGGAAAGCATTCGACTCAGGAGAGGTAAAATGTACTGTTCCCACTCCTTTCGGTGCAACAGTAAGGAAATCGTTAGACTCAGGAGGAGCAAAATTTACTATTCCCACTCCAGGCAGTGCAACAGTAAGGAAAACATTGGGCTCGGGAGAGATAAAATGTACTATTCCCACCCCAGTCTGAGGGACAGAAGGGAAAGTACTTCACTTCAAAAACATACCTTATTTTCATACAATTATTATAACATAAAATTAAATATACATTTAAAAAACAGTTAAACAATTAAAATAGTTTTACATTATTTAAATAATTAAAATAAAAACATATTATTTAATAATTATTTCAATAAATTCCCACACTAATGTCCAACATTTAACATATATCTAAAAAAAAAATTTTTTTATAATTATCCAATTTACATAGTTAATTAACAAGTAATTAGTTAACAATTAAATAATGAATAATTTATCAAAAGTATATCATTGATACATTATTATTTAATAAACTTCCCACCCTATACCCATACAAACCCAACAACCCTCACCTGAAATACAACTTAAAAAATAATATTTACACAATTTAGATGCTTAATAATAAAATAAATAATCATTAACAAATATATAAATTATTTATACTTAATTTACTTCCCACCCTGTACCCTACAAACCTCACAACCGGCTACAAAACTATATATTACTATTTTACAAGTAAATTAAATATAGAAATAACTTAAAATTACAATCCATATTTAAAAAAACATTAACAAGTACACAAACAAAACAAAATGTATAAAAGTGGAATATCATTTAAATACATTAAGACCTGTATGGATTTATGGCAAATTTGTTCAAGGAAGCTTTTCCCAATCTGGCTCAGTGGGATTGGGAAAGAGAAATCCAGAGAGCTCACCATTTTCCCTTCAAAATCAAAACCAAATCAGATACAGGTGACACAAAGCCCAGGGCAATATTGATCTCCATCCTCAACTTTCAGGCAAGACAAGCTTTGTATGATCTTGACTGTCCAGACCATAAACGCACTGCCAGGGGATTTGATATTTTTTGTTAGACCTGACTTTTGCTACCTAAGCGTGAAGAGATAGAGACTTCGCCAACTAATCCTGCCCCTATAGAATAAAGGGGCCCAGGTCGTTTTGATGACCCCCCCCCCCAAATTGAAGTTGGTCATTAATGACAGGACTCATTACTTTCTATCCGAAGTGAAGGCTAAGGACTTTCTGGACTCACTCTGAGAGAAGGCAGCCGTGATACGATGAAAGAGGGGGGACCATTCAGGTTTAGTCTTCTCTTTCACATGCCCATAGATAATGAAAGGCGTTGCCTTTCCTTTTGGGGGCTAACAGGTCTGTAGGTTGCATCATATGGTTTTGTCATTTATATGATACAGGACATGTCTTCAGGGTGAGGTCTGGGTGAGGGAGGGGAGCACGAATTCATTGTCGAATGGGACTGCTCAGTCCTATGCCCTCCATGTGGTGGTGGGGGACGGTAGCATGGGGGTGGGAGGGAGGAGCGGTAGTAGGGTTAGGGTGTGGGGCACTGAGGGAATTTGGGGTCAGAAGGGAGGCACAGGGGGGAAGGGTGGGTCAAGACAGGGCAAATTCAAACGGCAAACTTGCGTGTACGGGCAAGACACTTCATTCATGCTTGCAGGAAGTATACCCAATAAAAGTCAATGGGCAATTAATCCCCGAGTACAGTTGAGCAAATTTAAGGCAGGGGGGTCAACGGATAGTTAAGAAACAACCCTATGAGGCATAAGGTGGGAATATGCATCATTAATATATGCAGTCTAAATAACTCCCAAAAAAGAAGGAGTCTAAAATCATTACAGCCAGATATTGTCTGCATTCAAGAGACACACATTCCCTGGGGTAGGCAAGATGTGTTGAAAGAGCTAGGGCTGACACTTTTAGCATGCACACAGCAGACGCTGACAACATGAGGGGTGGCAGTCATAGCAAGGAGCTCCATCTGTACTTGAGGTTGGGTCCTGGTGGATAAAGGAGGATGTTGGGTCATTTGAGAATGTAAGGTGGGGGGGATGAGTTCACTCTCGTTAGCATCTATGGATCAAATGTAGGCGAGGCTGAAACACTTGAGCCTTAAACCTGGAATTAGCTACATGGCCCTCTCCGTTAGCAATTTGCGGGGATCTTAATATTCATCTTTAGGTAAATAAGGATCTAACCAGCTCTGATAGCTATCAAGGCAGCAATCCCAAGGTGTATAGGGCATTAAAGATGCTGGTAAAAGATTATGCTCTAATTGATGTTTGGGAAAACCTTAAAGCCCCAGATCCTGGCTACACATAGTACTCCTCTCCTCATAACAAATTGGTTTGTCTTGATTACTTCTTTGCAACAGCAGCCCTAGCCTCAGAAACGGAGATAGAACTCACCCCTAGAATCTTATCTGACCACAACCCCTTAACCTTGGTTGTACCAATAACTTGACTCTCCAGGCCCTGTTAAACCTCTACATCTGATAGAAAACCTTTAGCCAAGCCTGCTTATGTAGATCACATGCGTATTTGGCTAACGCAATTCTTATAGGTAAATAGAGGCACTGCCTCACTGGGATTGGTCTGGGGCACTTTAAAGGCAGGAATCAAAGGAGAGATGCTGAGTTTCAGCTTACACCTGTAGAAGGTGTTGGAGTCAGAAGCTACCAGCTTGTATCAACAGCTCAGGCAAGCTGTAGGTAAACTGATGCATTGCTTAAGAATAGGAGAAGAGGCTACTACAATTCAGGCTGAGATATCAGTGTTGAAGGCTAAGGCTAATCTCCAATTTAGCAGAAATACAGCAGCTAAATTCCAGATGTTCAAAACTGAATGCTATGAATATGGCAAGTCCACTGGAAAGGTTCTGGCTAGACAGGTAAAGCAAAATGCGACAGATGGGGACATAGCGGCTATTAAAGACTCCCATGAGTGTCTTAAGGAAAAACCAGAAGAGATCCTAAAAATGTTTAGAGATTTTTATGAGGAGTTATATTCTGGTACTCAAGAGCAGGTAGGTGGCATTTATAGAGATGCTATGGGACTCCTGGGGGGGACTAAAAACAGGTAGGCTTAGTCAAAGGGAGCAAGACCTGTTAGAGACCCCAATCTCCCCTGAGGAAGTGCAGGAAGCTTTGAGCTCTCTGGCCACTGGCAAAGCTCCAGGGCCCGATGCTCTGCCACTCGAGTTTTACAAGGTATTTTTTCTAGAGCTAAAGAACAAAGTTATTAACCTGCCTAACGACCCAGCAGGGTATGCTGTAATGTTTTAAAAATTAACATACTCCCCAAATTATTACACCTATTTCGATCGATCCCATTAGAGTTCGCTAGAACGTGGCTAGACAAGTTAGATGCAATCAGTAGTAACTCTCTCTGAGGGTACACTAAACCTAGAAAGGCTCTGAAATATATCACCCTCCCAAGATCCCATGATGGCTCGGCGGTCCCTCATTTTACACTATATTATTACGCATGTCTCCTACAGCATATGTAAATATTACTTACAGGTGACACAATAGGGTGTAGCTATGCAGAAGCTCCATCTATATATGAAATGATGCTGGGCTCGGAGGCTAAGGGCTGGTTTACAAGATGTACAGAACCAAGCTATTTTAAAAGAACACGATTTATGGTTTTACATGCAGCATATATGGTAGGGGTGCAACTAAAAAGGCGGAATCCAATTGGAAGGTTTAACTTCTATACTCCAACCTCCGTGCTGACATTTCCTCCCTCAATTGTCGAAGGCCCATTCTTGGATATTTGGAGACAGCATGGGATAGATAGAGTTAGGGATCACATTTTAACACCCTGCCTAAATCCTTCATGAAATTAAAGATCCAGTGCGATCTCCCGCGAAAACTCTTCTTAAAGTTTCTGCAAATATAGAATTTTTTTCATCACGCAAAAAGGAACTCCCCCCATAGATAAAATCCTGATTATAGAAACTATTGGGAGTAGGGAGAGGATAGAAACACTCTATAATTTATTAATAGACACTAAATGGGGTGGTTCTAATGGGAAATACACTGTGTGTGTGGGGGGGGGAGGGGCACATGCTGGAATCCTGCACTTGTTTTTTGCCTGCCCTAAATTGAAGTTGTGGTTTCTGGTGGTAGAGCAGTTTCTCAGTGTAGTTATAAAGGGGCGAGGTCTATCTTTCACCCCCATTAGTGTTAATGGGGATAATGGACTCTGCGGAGAATAGGGAGGCAAAAAAGAAACAGTATTTCCTATGTATTGCCATGGCTGTACTCTGTTTATGTATTGTTTCTGAATGGTTGAAAGCGGAGCCCCCGACCCCGGAAAGTTGGAGGGCGAGGTTGTTAGCTATACATGGCATAGCAATGAGCCTACATAGGCTCAAGGGTAACAGGACGCGGTCCTGGGGCAACCAAATCTGGTCAGCTCTGACTAAGTGGTCGGAAGATCTCACTATATGAGCCAAATGTGTTAGAGCCTAGCACTGTCTGTCTATGTTGATCCCATCTTAGAGATTTCAGGGCAACCATGGCCTATTTTTTCTCCTGTCCATTGATGATGGAGACACAGATTTGATTCTTCTAGGCTGTTGTTGTTAATGATGAATGAGCGTCCATTAGATGTAAGACTGCTTTTGCCCAAATATCAATAAAAATAATTTAAAAAAATAAATACATTAAGGAACTTGAAACACAATATTTCTAACCTTGAAACATCAATATTTAAAACTTCACTCTTACTCACCTTCAGAACTTTTATAGTTTGGGAGAACCTTCAATTCCCTTTTCTTACCATACTAGGTTCTTTTAATCCAGATCCAGCTGACAGGAGAAAACTGAACGCATTTGACATTTCTACTAATATAAAAATATTGTTTTTGTCTGTGGTGTTTTTCTTAAACTCTAAAACATACTTCGATTTCCATAGAAGATGTGGGGAAACCTTGAACAATTGTATTATTAGAACTCAATCAATTGAGAACTAGCTTAGACTTAGGATTTCTTCCCCTCAACAGAGAAAAGGAAGAAACCCCTCTGGAAAAATGAGTGGTAGAGTGATGAGTCTAAATCTTCCCATTGATAAATTCAACAACATCCAAGCCTGCAGAAATAGCTGATTTCTTTTTGGAGAAAGCAATTGACTCTCTCCACCAAACAATTTGCTGCTGGACTGTTAGTGCTACTTGACGGTATTGTGCATCATATATTTTAAGGAATTCCTTAATTTCCTTTGACACAAAATGTGTGCCATTGTCAAGGACAATTTGATTAGGAGGCCCCTCAAAGTAGAAACCTCTAGAACGGAATTTAATCACATTCTTTGTATAAGGCAAAACTACAAAAGAGTAATATGTCAATTTGGAGAAGTAATCAATCATCATAACAAGAAACCTGTTCTCAATGAATGCAGCATGGAATGGTCGAGAAAAATCCAAAGAAACCTTAACTCATGGTCCTTCAGGTACTGGAACCGTATGTAAAGGTTGTTCATAAGTCTTCCAGTGCTTGTCAGAAACAATGTATTGAGGCCATGTAATGATAAAAGCTCAGATCTGGTCACGCATTTATGGCTACCAGTATTCTTTTTGCAGGTGGCAGAAATACCCAAGGTTCCCTCGTGGCCAATTTCAATGATTTTGTCTCGTAAACTAAGTGGTGGCATAAAGCATCTACCCTTCAGACAGATATAATTCTCACACATAAGCTTGCAGACACCTGAGCAAAAGTCTTTAGCTCATTAGAAAGGCTTTTCAGGAGTGGCCAGCCTCCTATTATGAACCTGCTAACCTTTTGCAGGGTTTCCTCCTGTGAAGACACAGACGCCGACTCATCCTCTGAGATAACCCCTTTTGAAAGAGAAACCATCAATAGTACCCACCACACACTCATCATCATCAAATCCCAACTCACACACTGTAGCATCAGGAAGAGGCAAGATAGAGAGACAATCTGCATGAACGTTTCTTCCCTCTTCAATATATTTCACTTAGATGTCACAGTCTTACAACTTGGATAGATGTCCAACTAGATGGACCGAGGTTTTTCCTATCTCATTCCCAAATCAGACAGTGAACATTGTGAGGGTGCTGGCCAGGGGGCCCCCTGCACTGTGCATGCCAAGTCCATTTGTCACCAGCCTTTTGATGGCAGTGCTACTGCCATGAAATGGCCTGCGGAGAACGAAGTTGTAATCCCCAGGGCAGCGATGCCCTGGTGGATTAGGACCGCCACCTACTGCCGGGCCGCCGGGATCCCTGATCCTGGTGGCGGTCCCACCGTGGCCTGACTGCTAAAGTTGAAATATGGCACTCGGACCGCCACAGCAGAGGCGGTCCGACCACCATCCACGAGGCTGACGATTTAGTGACAGCCAGACTTGCAATTAGGGGCATAATCACAACTCTCCACTTTTCTTTTTAGCTAATACTATGAAAGAGACCCACTCAGATGCGTTCCATAAAATGGGCATGTCATCAAGGACAATGGGATTCTCATGCTCAGGCCTCAATAAAATGGCCAACTTGGCAAAATCCTTCCACCCTACTGTATCTTTACCCTTTACCATGAAATATACTTTGGTGTAGATTTTCCTACATAAACATTCCAGAAGATCCACAAAGAAGTTAATCATTTCAGTCTCTTTAGCCATGAAAGCATGGGGGTTGTTGGAAAAAGGAACTGGACTTAAAAGCACAGCAAGTAGAGTCCAGTGGTGGCAGCAAAACTACAGTGTCCAGTGCTGAGAAAGAGATCAACCTACCCAGAGATTTGGTACCTGATTTCAGAGAGGGGGAGGACATAGACCAGTGGTTTGAGGTGTATGAGGTCACCCTAGTAGCACATTTCCCTGAGGAGGATTGGGGGGCTGTCCTTTGGGGGCATATACCTGATAATGGGAAGGATGCCATTCTGGCCGTAGATGGGAGAAACAGACTGAGGTATCCAACCATGAAGGAGATCCTTGTCAAGAGATATGGCTTCACCCCAGAGGAGTGCAGGTTGAGATTCAGGGGCAGTAGGAAACTGCCTCACCAGTCATGGGGGGATTTTTTGGGACACATTTGTAAGGCACTAGATGGTTGGGTGAAGGGTAGTATGTTAAACACTTTTGAGGGGCTGTACAATTTGATGGCCAGAGAGCACATGTTCAGTCACTGTTTTTCAGAGCTACGCCAGCTAGGGTGACCACCCGTCCGTAAATTTCACGGACTGTCCGTAATTTCGCCCTGCTGTCCGTTGTCCGTGATGAAAGCTTTAACGGACGGCATTTGTCCGTAATTTTAGCCTTTCACCTAAAGGGCAACGGAGGCAGGGCGAAATTACGGGCAGAGGAGTTTCCCCAGCTGGGCTGGAAGGCAGGGGGTCTCCTGTTCTCTGAGGGAGGGAGGGGCAGACAGATAAGAAAAGGCCTTCTTGCCAGGGGGTCTCCTTCCCTAAAGACATGCAAATGTGGGCAACTGGTAAATTTGCAAATACAAAGGGGCTTGAAAACCTCCATTGAATTTACTAAAAGGAGCCACTTGAAGTTTTCTGGTGGGAAATATATTTCTTTCAGAGAGGTATTGTAATGGTTTTCCAAGGTGAGCTGTGGAGTGTGTGGTTTTAATGGAGTGTTATAACATTTTTTTAGCACTAGGTAGAAACTGTATATTATTCAAATCTGTATTTGAGAAGCGCTTTTTTTTTTATTTAACCGAAATGTATTCTCACATTTTGTAGCAGCCTTTATTATGATGTAATTGTATTTTTTACAGTTCTTTCAGGTACCTCGGTACCTCATTGTACTAACAAACATTGGCAAAGCCAGTAGGTCTCATCTACGAAAGAGTTATTGGCTTTGCAAATGTGTTTTAGCCATTAGCCATGTTATACACCAGAGTAGCTGCTGTTCAGCATGGCTTAAAGCTAGTGGCATAGTGGTGTGGTGTGGAGTAGAGTAACATAGGAGCAGTGGCATAGAGCCCAGTGGTGCAAAGTACAGAGCAGTGGGGTACAGTGCAGTTGTTTAGAGTGCGTTAGCGTAGAGTGCAGTGGTTTAGAGTGTAGTGGCATGGAGTGGCATGGGACAGAGTAGAGTGGCATAGAGTGCAGTGGAGTAGAGTGGCATACAATAGAGTGGAAGAGAGAGCAGTAATGTAGAGCGGTGCAGTGGCATAGATTGCAGAGTAGACTCACGTTGCAGGGAGTGCAGTGGTGTAGTGTAGAGTGGTGCAAAGTAGGGCAAAGTGCTGTAGAGTGGAGTGATGCAGAGTAGAGTGGCATAGAGTGCAGTGGCATAGAATGCAGTAGTACATAGTACATTGGTGTATAGTTCGGTGGTGGAGAGTGCAACACTGCAGAGTAGAGTGTCAGTGCAGTGATGTTTTGTGGAGTAGAGTGGCACAGAGCAGTGGCGTAGAGTACAGTGGTACAGAGTAGAGGGCAGTGGGCAGTGGCGTGCAGTTGTTTAGAGTGCATTGGCGCAGAGTGCAGTGGCATAGAGTGGCATGGGGTAGAGTTACATAGAGTGCAGTGGAGTAGAGTGGCATACAATAGAGTAGCAGAGAGTGCAGTAATGCAGAGTGGTGCAGTGTCATAGAGTGCAGAGTAGAATCATGTGGCATAGAGTGTAGTGGTGCAGAGTGGAGTATTGTAGAGTGGTGTAGAGTAGAGTATAGTGCCTAGAGTGCAGTGGCATAGAGTAGAGTGGTGTAGAGTGCAGAGTTGCAGAGTAGAGTGTCAGTGCAGTGGTGTAGAGTGGTACAGAGAACAGTGGCATAGAGTACAGTGGTGCAGAGTAAAGGGCAGTGCTGTTGCTTAGAGTACACTGGTGTAGAGTGCAGTTGCATAGAGTGGCATTGGGCAGAGTAGAGTGGCATAGAATGCAGTGGAATAGAGTATATTGGTGCAAAATGCAGTAGTACAGAGCAGAGTGGTGTAGAGTATAGTGGCGGCCAGAGCAGTGTTGCAGAGTGTCAGCTTGCAGTAGTGTAGAGTGCATTGAACTAGAGTGCAGTGGTCAGAGTAGTATAGAGTACAGTGGCATAGAATAGATTGTTTCAGAGTAGAGTGCAGTTGCATAGAGTGGAGAGGTGCAGGGTAGAGTGCAGTGGCATAGAATGCAGTGGCATAAAGTAGATTATTTCACAGTAGAGTGAGGTGGCTTAGAGTGGAGAAGTGCAGGTTAGAGTGGAGTTGCATAAAGTGGCATAGAGTGTGATGGCATAGAGTAAAGTAGTGTAGAGTGCCGGGGCATAGAGTGCAGAGGTGCAGAGTAGATTAGAATGATGTACAGTGTATTGATGTAGAGTGCAGGGGCATAGAGTTGAGTGTTACAGAGTAAAGTGCATTAGAATAGAGTGTATTAGCTTAGAGTGCAGTGGCGTACAGTGCAGCATTGCAGAGTGGCAGAGAGTGGAGTTGTGCGGATTAGATTGGTGTTGCCTAGACTGGAGTGGTATGGCGTGCAGACGAGCAGAGCGCAGTGGTGTAGAGAGGCGTAAAGTGCAGTGGCTTAGAGTAGAGTAGTACAGAGTAGAGTAGAGAGGCATAGTGTGAAGTAGCATTGAGAGCAGTGGCATAATGTGGAGTGGTTCAGAATGGAGAAGAGTACAGTGGCATGGAGTGGCGTAAAGTGGAGTGATACAGAGTAGGGTACAGTGGTGTGGAGTGGTGCAGAGCAGAGTGGAGTGGAGCATGCATACCATTACAGACAACACATTTTTGCCATTACAGACAACACATTTTTGATTGAAATGACCATTACATTTGCACAGATATACAGTTTTTCAAATCAAACTATATTGTGCAGAGACAATGATGTGTGGAAATTGCATCACCTAATGCAATAATTTGTTTTAATCATGTCAAGGTATTTGTTTCCAGCACAGTTCAGAATTAACAAAAATGTGCTTGATTTGTACTTCAAATTCTGATATATTCTGAAGTCTATTTAAATGTTGTCATGTGATAGAAAAAACTCTTTCCTAACCCCAGTATCCAGCAAGATTGTTTCATAAATCCTCTCACTTTGAAATCAGAGAAAGGAAAGTAAACACTAAGTTCCCACCGAAGACAGAGCCTGACATTTGACTTTGTTCTTTGAATGCACAGCAAATATGATAAGATAAGAACAAGATTTACAGGCCTGTTTACAGAAAGGGGGCACTCAGCGGGATACTGTAAATAAGGGTTTGGCAAGGGAAGGGAGGAATTCAAGCTGCATAGCCTAAAACAAATAAAGCCAGCAAATTGAAAGCAACAAATTGTGAGTTAGAAACCACAAGGCCAATGGCAAGCAACGGGAAGAATGCATTCACAAGGAAGCACAATGAATTTACTTAAAGTGACTGCTGTGGGATACTTTGTGGGGAAAGTCCAGTATTTTAGTCCATATCTTGCAGAGGTTTGGTACATCAATCACCCAGGCAGTATGACAAGAAGACCTGGAGTGGTTTCCATGTTGCAGGATAGGTCTGTACACCCATTCCATCAGTTTGCCACCATTTCCTATGGTACAGAGCTTCTGGCACACCTCTTGTAGGGTTAGTGCTAGGTAGCAGACACAAAATCAGGCATTTAATGATTATTTAAGGTGGTTGTAAGTAAGGAGTTGACCGGGTGAAGATGGTAGTCTGCCACAAGGGTTTGGAAATTTAGTAGCTCACTGAAACAAGGTCCCCAATTTTAAGACACCTGCAACATGCCACTGATGGAGTTGCTCTGAGCACAGCCATCCTGTGCGAGTGGGAAGGCTTAGCAAAGGTAGTGCAGGAGCATAGGGTTTCTTCGTGTCAATGAGTTTACAGGTTCTGGCAAGGCAAGAGAAAGCCATGCATGATAACCCCGGATGGTGATCCATAGAATGGTCAGTAGGAAACAATGAGCAGTGCATTAAGCCTTCCTTAAAAGTCTTTACTGGTAAACCCCATCTCATGCAGAGAGTTGGGCAGAAAGCCAGTGAGCCACCCATTGGACATCTGCAGCTGAATAAAAGCATTCTAAGTCCAGAAGATCTAATCCACCCGCAGTCACAGTTAGCTTTAGAGTGGAAAGAGCTCCCGATGGCGCCGCAGCGACCAAATCAGATGTGTGGCCTATCTGAAGAAGGAATGAAGGACGAGCAGGGGAAGGTTTGCAAAATAATACTATCATTGTGGTAGCACACCATCTTCGCTAGTGCCACATGGCCTCTACAGAAAGCAGAAGAGAAGACGAAAAAGCAAACTGGGCTTGGAGGGACCGTTCGCTCTGCCGAGATTTTCATCCTGGAAATCAGTGTAAGAATGGTAGATATTAATCATTAGGTATCGAAAGGTAACTGGTTCCTAGTTCAATCTGAGATCTAATTGTGTATGAAGGCGAAAACAGTGCCATATGCTAAAGAAACACTAATTACATTTTAAAATTTGTAAATTTTGTTTGTGCAATTTACATCCCAAATATTTTGAAGATTCTATGTGTACTTGACACTTAGGGATAACCCAGATCTCTAGTTTGGCTTTTGCTCAATTTCAAAACCATATAAAGACATGGACTAAGTGGGCAATTGCCTTGCACAACCTTGCAAGGGGTCTGGCCCCTGCTCACCCTTCACAAGCACTAACAGCGAACCAGTGCACCAGAAGAGTTTGCCAAGGTGGATGGGTGTTGATTGTTCAACCACTTGACAGTGCCCTTTCTGTTTTGTTACTGTGTGCAGACAACTCCCCAGGTACCCAATACCTTCAAATAGTCTTGGTGGACCCATCTTGTCTGATTTTAGGAATTGTCCCACCTTGTTCTTCTCTTCTTTATTTATCCAGTTGTTCGCAACAACCCTTTGAATTACTTGCTGTGGATCTCCCATTTGATCTCGATTTCATCCTACTCTTTTATTATCTTTGATTGGTAGTCCGGGCTCCCATTTCTGATATAAATGTAGAGTCCCAAACATACACTCTAGTGCAGTGAGACTACAGACAAGTTATGGGTACATCACATCCTGTCATTAGGTGTGAGACTGTCACCCACACCATCTGCCCTGCCTCTTTAAAAAAAAATTAGGTTGAAAGTCCATGGGCGGTTGGGGTAAGCCAGGTGTTTTTGTTCAATTTGTTTAAACTAGCATAAGGTTAATTACCTTAATGTTTCCCAAACTGTTTGCCAGGGGTTTTGAAATGTTCAGAAACATAATCAAAATGTTGCTGTTATTTTCTCTTCAGGAAAGATCGGGCAGATTTGGGTAGGGGTGATGGCCTTGCCGTGAAGGGCATTAATTTGCTACTGAACAAGGACGTAATGTGACACCTGAATGCAGCACACCAGGAGGCAATCACAAAAGGTCCACAGTGAATTAATAGTGCTATGTTAAAAAAGAGTAAATAAATGCACTGACAACATAGTGAGGCATGGCCTCTCTTGCGTGTGTCTGTAAAACTGACGTTTGTTCTTGAATTTTTGTCCTGAATTTTGACCCTTTGTCCTGAATTTTTGTCCTGAATTTTGACCCTTTGTCCTGAATTTTTTACAGTCCTGTCCAGAATTTGCCTCAGTGCCAGGTGGTCACCCTAACGCCAGCACTTGGTTGATGGTAAGTTCTCTGACCCCAGGGAACTTGCAAAGAAGGCAAACCTCCAGGTGAGTACCAGAGTGTCTGAAAACGCATTTGGAGTGATCCTAAGAAGAGTGGTTTAGGTTTCCCTCAACAGAGTGGGGGGGGGAGTACACAGAGACCCAGATAGGTCCCATAATGGTAAGGGGGAAAGGGTCCCATGTCCCTTCTAAAGGTAGGAGGACAGGTGGGGGTGGGCAGAGGCCCAGGAAGCCCTATCCTCAGCCCCAGTGCTTCGACTGTTCCCACAGGGGACCCGAGCGGGTAACCTAGTCTGCACGAGAGATCATCGCCTGATGGGAGCTCCCCAGTGTCAGGTGAGCTGAGAGGGGTGATCCCTACAGGAAGGACTGCTGCCTTGCTGTTACCCTGCTGCCTTGCTGCTCTCTGGCTGTGCTGAGAAGTGCTCTCCAAGGGATTGGATAGAGCTTGCCTCCTGTTCCCTGAAGTCTCAGGATCAAAAAGACATCATTCCTGCAAGAAGAACTGCCAGTGCGTCAAAAATCGACGCACAGCATGCCAGAAATGACGCACAGCCTGCATTGTGGTGAGAAAATCACTGCACACGGAACTGGAACGACGCAGCCTGACTTCGCAAGGAGAAGATTGACGCATCACCAGCGTAACTACCGAAAATTCGACGCACTGCCCACTGGATCGACACCAAGCCGTAACGAGGCAGCACGACTTCCTGAGAGGAATCCACGCAGCACCTGCTGTGCTGTAGAAATTTTCACGCAACGCCCACCGGATTGAGGCAGCCCCTGTGTCTTCGTCCTGCCAGCGCCGGATTTCAACAAATCGTCCCCTGGGCATCCAAAAACTCCGCAACCCAAAGAGGATTTCAATCTACGTGCCCGAAATCGACGCAAAGCCTGCCCGCTGTGAAAAAATCAATATTGCATTGCCTGTGTGCGCGGGAAAAAGCGACACACACCTACCTGTTTTCCATGCATCTCCTCTGCGGTCCCTTGCAGAGAATTTGAATGCAAACCAGGTACTCTATGCTTGCAAGAGACATTTGTTGCTTTTAAGAGACTAAAGACACTTTATATCATTTTTACAGTGATATTACAACATATACTTATTGCCTCTTAATGGTTTTGACCTGCATCTTATCAGATACAAATTGTATATTTTTCTAAACACTGTGTGGTGTATTTCTGTGGTGTTCTACTGTGTTATTTGCATGATTTATTGTACAAATACTTTACACATTGCCTTCTAAGTTAAGCCTGACTGCTCAGTACCAAGCTACCAGAGGGTGGGCACAGGAGAATTTGGATTGTGTGTGACTTACCCTGACTAGAGTGAGGGTCCTTGCTTGGACGGGGGTAACCTGACTGCCAAACAAAGACTCAATTTCTAACAGGGGTTAATGCCAGATTTCTCCAATGGAAAAGTTATTGGCCAACTGGGGTAAAAGGTAGTATCAGCTAGTACAGTGATGGCGCCCCTGAATCAGTTATCACAACTAATTTATGAGCATTAATACTAGCTTTGTATAACGGCCCTTTAATTTTTTTGTAACTTCATCAGCAACCTCAGATTCCAGAGACAGTGTAACGTTTGACAATTCTTCAACATACACATTAGCAACCACGCTATTAAATTTTACATTAGTTTGTGCTTTGCAGAGAGAATGAAGGTGGCCTACTTTCTTGTGCGCATTGCATTTTTTGCTTATAGCCAGACAAGTAATGTTATTACTCAAAGGGGGTTTTGACCCACACCTATAACAAGATTTCCACGTCTTATTCTTTGAAACCTCAGCATTCAAGGCACAGACCGATGAATATACATGCTACAGGGGACAAACCATCTTCGCTGGCTAATGCTTGTGATGAGATAACAGATCGCTCTATGCTTTTAGTGATATCTATTACCTCCTCCAGGGATGGGTTGCTACATGTAAGTAGTCTCTCTTGTATATTTTTAGAGAAAGAATTGAATGCAAATTGGTCTCTCAAATAAGTTTCAATGCAGTTCTCAGATTCACAAGTTTAGGCAAGGCACTCTATGTGCAATGAATTCCTCTACAGGATCTTCATTGCGTTGCTTCCTTTAAAAAAAAGTGTGTCTTTCCGGTAGGACATTGGATCCTCTGTATATTGTCTACTCGTCACTGTGATGCTTTCTAAATACACATTCCATACGATGTTCTCATCAGCTGGTGCCACAACTACTGGCAGATTATCAAAGACTTTTTATCCAGCAATTCCTAAGTGATTAAACAAAAGCACCAGTGTTTTTAGATGGATCATATCTAATAGCATCATTAGCGGTGAGATCACTTTAAAAAAAAATCTGCGCCAATGCTTCCATTAATTACGGTCTTCCCTGCCCTTTGTAAGAACGGAGGAGGCTTTACCACACCTTGCATCACTGAGGCCATGATTGAAAGCTCACCTGGAAGGAGGTATTCCCTTAACAAAATCCTCGAGCAATAATAACATCCAAAATGCTAAAAAAATAATGTTGTTGTCGAAGAAGTAATGACTCTCCCTCAGTTGCATAGTGTGTAATAACCAGGACAGTCAAGCACGCCGCCCTAATGCAAGATGCTTTGCAACTTTTGATGTTCTACGCCAATGTTCAAGGATGACGGCACCCTCCAGGTAGCAATCTCCCCAGTACAAGATGGCTTCCAATGTACGATGTAGTTTACATTCATACGTGTTCAGACAACGATCCCAGAACGTAAGATGAGTGCATACCTGTGGAAGCACAGTGTCACCATAAAACACTGGGGCAGGGCTACTGGTGCTCGCGCTCCAGGACACAGCAGTTCCTCGTGCTCACTTCAGTTTGAAATGACGCCAAAACACGCACCAGAGTTATTGAGCATAGACATGCAATGAGTATCAACAAGGCTCTTTCAACGCGGGAGGACCCTCAACTATGGCAGAGGCACCAGGGACAAGGAGCTAGTGGTGGTGGTTACACACCCCAAGCCGGCAAGGCCAGCCTGGATGGGCAAGGCCACTTCTACGTCACCGCCAGAAGGGCACAGTCCTTTTGAGGTAAAGGCAGATTTCCGGTCAGGCGGCACCGTGAAGGCCCCACCATTAAAAGGGGTAGTGCGGTGGGAAACGCTGCTGAATCAATTTCCCACACCCGCATCTGACACCAGCTGCTGCCAACCTCTCCATTACTGCCCTCCAGGAGCCACACGGACAGGGTGCTTGTTTCCTGCCTGACCTCGGAGCGTTTGACTTTTAGAGGCAGCTCTGGAGGGCACTGAGAGGTTTTGCAGGGGTAGAAGAGCGCAGGGGTTGAAGCCTTTGTTTGTTTGAATCACGATTAGTGCATTTAGTGGCCATTTCAGCCCCACGGTTTTCAGGCATTTGTTTTAGCTAAAAGACACAAGGGTAGCAACAGAACTGACAAGGAAGGTTAAACAAGGCTTTTTCTTCCAGGTGTGTGTATTGTGAAGGGGTAGGGGAGGATGATTTTGCTGCACTTGAGTACACAGGCCCCAACAAAAGGGTTTTTAAGCCCTAGCAAGGTTTGGCAAGGTCTTTTTTTTAGTCAGATGGTGAACTTGCATTTCTGAAAGGTGGTATGTCTTGTAAATTGGGAAGCAAGAGTTGTTTACTGAGGGCAGCAGAGTTAATGCTGAGAGGTACCTTGTGTCTCAATTTGGTTCTTTGCAGCTATAGTCTAATCCTGCTAACATGGCTGGTGGGGCTGGGAAGGGCAACAAGTGCCCACATTCAGGAGTACACATGGAGGTATTGATGCGCAGGAACACTTCTGCATCCATTGGCCCCGCAGGACAGCCAAGCACCCGAGCCAGCAGCGCCGGAGAGAGGCCTAAGTGGCCAGAGGTTCCCCCAAGACGGCATTCCTTCCAGTAAAAAAGTGGGGTAGGAGGCAGGCTGTAGGTAGTAAAGGTGGTTATGGCTTACATGTTGCCCTGGACACTGTCCCAGTGGGCAGGGCAGTTAGGGAGAAAGGACAGCATGGTTTGCCCACAGTGACAGCGCCTGTGGCAAATAACATTGTGCAAAGTCGCAATAGCTGCGTGGCAATTGGGGTGATGCCAGGGATTAGGGCGGACAGCCTGATCTTGTGGCTAACTTAGCTAGTGTTTTGCCATCATTATTAAAAGTGGAGATGTTTTCTTCACCCCTTATTGACGGGGCGTGTTAGCAGGGGTTGCTGAGAGCAATAATGTTGAAAGGGCCAGGAGGCTAGTGGCAACTTCAGGTGGGCACTATGTTGAGGATCAGAAAGTCAGGGTGGTTGGCACACCTGCAGTAGCTGGTGGAGGGTCTGCGGCAGTTACACAGGTAGCCCAGATGCCAGTGGTTGCCAGTACCAGCACACAGGTGGTGTGGCTCAGGCCATGCAGGCGGCAGTTGAGGCCCCACACCCTACCAAGGAATCTATGCCAGCAGGTATGCTTGTACCACTGCCAAGTATCTGTTGGGGGATGTGCGTTATGAGCATGACCAATTGGGCCAGCACATGTAGGTTGAAGTGAAGGGGAAGATCTGGAGAGGAAATTATGCTGAAATATGTGAGCTAATTTCTGATATGCCACAAAAGGAGGAGAGTAGACGGTGTAAAAAATGCTCTAATTCTAGAAACTGTGCACACTGGCCATGCAAGAAAAAGGTGGAGGAAACACTGATGAATTGGGTCAAAGGTTTCTCAACTTTTCAAGCAATCCTGGGTGAGAAATTCCTTGCAATGGGAACTCAACTAGCGTGCTACCAGAACAAATTAGTGTGTGCACATGACAAGTTTGGGGGTACGGCATGGAGGGATTGTGATAAGGAAGTTAGAAGGATAAAGTCTACCAGACCCACTTTGGTGTGTGACCAAATAGAGGTGAATATGTGGTTGCATTTCAGGCGGGTGCCGAAGGCTGAAGCTTACCCGGCGCAGCCCTTTCAGGTGGCCTCAGGAGCACCCACCCACACGGGAGGCAGGAGCGAGAAAGGGATAATGTGGGGACTTTAATAAAAGGTCATATTCTAGAGCCCCTGGGACGTGCAGCCTCCCATTGCACCCAGAGTTCAAGGTATCAAAAAGTAAAAAATCAAGGGCCCTAAGAAACATGAATAGACAGCCCCTGTTGGGCATGCCCCAGTTACCTGACAAGCAGTGGTGTCATGTTTGAATGTTTACAGCAACACAACGGCAACACAGTCGCTCTATGAAGGTTTCAAGAATGGTTTCAGAATCCCTGCAGAGGGCTGTGTGGAGGTTCCAATTTGCAAGACTGCAGCCACTTCTGGCGAATTGTAATGTGCCCAGAAGGAAGATTCAGGAGGAAAGGAACCTGGGGAGGGTAGCAGGCCTATTTGACTCCATCCCCCCTGGAGAATTGTGTGTGTTCCCCGTTGGGGTGGTTCTAAAAAGAGATCATGGGGAGTATCACTCGATCCACAATCTGTGAGTTATTAGGGGTAAATCAGTCAATGAGGCCATTGATGGGGCACTTGGATGCTCCAGGAGCTGGTGCACTGCTGGCAAAGGCAGACATAGAATCCACATTAAGGGTTCTCATTTCATCCAGATGATTTCTATTTGTTAGGTTTTCATTTTGAGGGGACCTTTTTCTATGATAAATGTATGCTCATGGGCTGCTTGGTCTCCTGTGTCTACTTTGAAAAGTTTAGCACCTTTTTGGAGTGCATTTTCAGCGGACGACAGGGCACCAGTGGGTACTGCATTATCTGGATGATTTCCTTTGCCTAGGTCCTCCAGATACAATAGGATGTAGGGACGCCTAAAAACATTTCAGGAGATAAGGGAGAAACTTAGCAAGGACAAAAACATATGGCCGGGTCACAACAATTGAATTTCAGAGCATTTAGAAGGGCCTTAAAGGAGTGCCTGGAGGCCAAGAAAGTAATGTTGCATCAATGGCAGGTTGTAGCAGGACAGCTGAATTTCACATTGCCTATCATACCAATGGGCCACCTGTTTTCCAGGTCTATTGCTCAGGCCATGTCCGGTTTGAAACAGAAACACCATCACACCAGGTTGTCAAGCGAGGTGAGACAGACCTTGAGAATGTGGGAGGGGTTTTTGTAAAAAGACTTCAGTGATTCTGTTGTGTGGCCAAGCCCTGCTAAGACCAACAAGCAGTTATGTTTGTTTATGGACTCTGTGGGCAGCATAGGTTTTGCTGCCATCTTAGGCGCTTCTTGGTGCGCCCAACGCTGGTAAGAAGACTGGGTGGAATCAGGGCTGGTGGCAAATATAGATTTCTTGGAGCCTTTTTCCATCATGGTTGCCCTCACAATCTGGCCAGACCAGTTTCGCAATCAGTCCTTGATATTCTGGTTGGACAACATGGCTGTAGTAGAGTGCATTAACCAGCAAGAAGCAAAATGTAAGATGATTTTGAGGTTGTTTGAAGAAATCATACTGCTATGTTTGAGGCTCAATAACAATTTTAAATCCAAACATGTAACTGGTGTATTGCACAATGCAGCAGATGCTCTGTCTCATTTTAAGATGCAGGCTATCAGGTACTACCACCCAGAAGCAGTGGGGTTTCCTTCACCTTTCTCGGTCAACTCTGGTGGATTGGTGCCCCAAACTACAGACCTCATGGCTGCCAGTTTAGCATCCAAGACAAAGCGTGACTATAAGGGGGGTATTTTGCACATACCGCAGGTTTCATAGAAAAGATAGGGAGTGTTGTTTTCACCTCAGTCTATAATTGCCTTTTTGGGATCTTTGCGGGCGCATCGCAGGTATTTCCTTCTTCGCCAAAATGCAGGGGCACCCTGATGGTACCAGGGATTTCATTGTGCAAAGAGCACTGAGGGGCTGGCAGAGACTTGAAGGGATCGAGCAAGATGCTAGGTATCCCATAAAACCACTAATGCTATTTGGGACGATCATTGCCAGCCTAGAGAAAGTGTGCAGATCACCTGCTGAAGTACGCCTTTTCAAAGCAGCTTTCTGCCTGGCTTCTATGGAGGTATTGAGGATAGGTGAGCTGGTGGCAAATAGCAAGAAAGACAAACAGGGTGGCCTGCAGGTGGGGGATACTGGGTGGTAAAAGGGCTTTTTGGCAGTAACCATCACTTGCTCAAACACTGACCAGAGGATAAGAGGAGAGCATATTCTGCTGTGCACGGTGCAGGGAAATGAGCATTGCCCATTAGGGAACTTAGAGGTATATATGGTGCACCGCCCCCTAGGGGCAGTTGGCCCACTGCTTATACACAAGAATGGAACACCCTTCAGTAATTTTCAGTTTGCAAAAGTCCTCAGTCTGGTTTGCAACCTGCGGAGTACTGTGCTCATTTCTTTAGGTTTGGGGTAGCTACTGCAGCAGCGGGCATAGGATTGGGAGGACAATCGGTCCAAAGGATAGGGAGATGGAATTCTGATTGTTATAAGCTGTATGTGAGATTGAAAATGTTGTGATGATGTGACATTAATCCTTTCCTATTCTTTTTTGTACTCTCCTGTCAAGGCAGGAGGAAGACATATTAAAGATGTGCGGTTGTCGGCTCATTCGTACTCTCCTGTCAACACAGGAGCAAGACATTATAAAGAAGTGCTTGAGTTGGGTCATTGGTATGTGAAGCATGCAAAGGTCTGGTATGTGGCCCAGGATTATGCAATGTGCGCCAGACAGGCCGGATTTCGTTTAACCTGCCACGTAAAAGGAGGACTGTGCTTAGTTGACCTGAGAAGGATGCTGAGAGGGACGCTGGATGGATTGCTGCCAAGGAGGCTTCCACCCCCGGAGATGGTAATTGTGCATTTGGGAGGTAATGACCTGGTCAACCTAGGGTGCAAGGATTTATTTGCATTAATAGTCTCAGAGATGGGTTGGTTCTCAAGGGGATTCTCTGGAGCCATAGCATGGTCACACAGTGTTCCAAGAAAGCAATGGAGAGGTGGTAAAGGTGAGCTTTTTTATTGCAGGATGGTGTGCATTTGTCCAAGGAAGGTAACACAATGTTTCCTGACAACTGGCTAACAAGCCTGAGCCAACGCACTCTGTCTCTGGGTGAGGGGAAGTAGAGTAGGCAGAAACTATGCTGGCCTGTGGCGGGTGAGATCATGTTTGGGAGGCATTCTTTTTAGCAAAGCAATGGGTAAAACATCAGTGTCGGAGGATCCTCAAAGGAATGCTGGCAGCAAGTCGTAAGGAAGTTACAGTGGCGCGAGGGTTTGGGGTGGTCACTGGCACGCAGACCTTACTGCGACCTGGCACAGGTCCTTTCTGTGACAAAAAATTTGGATGCAGGGGGTGCCCAAGGTAGGTATCCTAGGGGCAACCAGGCCCGCTGCACAAGAGCTCCAGGAGCGGGAAGGTGAGGACCTCTGATAAGGAGGTTGTCCCCCTCTGAACTGGAGTGTTGAAAAGGAAGGGCCATGGAGCTAGTCATGATCTCACTCAGGAACAGTTTTTCTGTTTCAGTTGCACAGGAACAAAGTAGTTATGGTTAGGTGACTCCAGTGCATTAAAGGCTCTGTTAAGGAGAGGCTTAATTTGTAACAAAAATGTAAATAGGAAATGTGGTTACTGTGCAAAGAAAATGAAGTTGTTGAGTAATGCTTTTGTGTGTACAATAAAATACGGCCTGAGATCTTTCGATCTTAAATCCAAAGGTGGTCTCAGACAAAGGGCCTGATTTAGATCTTGGTGGAGTTACCGCCAAGCTGAGTTGGCGGTGGACCCGAAAAGACCATTGAGTCAACGGTGTTCCACCTGCCATATTTAGATGTTACAGCTCGGCAAGCGGATTGACTGGTGAAGGATTGCTGATGGAGGGTGGCGGCAGCAGACCCAATCGACTTCGTACAATCGAAGAGGCTGTGGAGTAGAGGTAATTCACACACACACACACTGCCCCATAGCCATATGTGTACCCCTGAAATACACACTACACAACACACCACATACACTAAACCCATACAGACCGAAAACACACATTGACATACATCCATGCCACAACATACACACATCATTGACATTGTGCCAACACATGCCCGATGATGAAGCCTCCTTGTCCTATTTTGTGTGTATTTACACAACAACAATACTCACCGTAATGTTCTTGGATAGACCATCATCCCCATACTAGATCTAGCTGGGGATCACACAGAGATCGACCATGATGCCCCAGATCAAGTTGCCTGTGGGGATTGGTCCCCCCCTCCAGGCCAGAAACCCAGTAAGAAAAGCAGAAGGCTGTGGAAGAAGTGGCTTCCGTGAGTGATAGGGGCTCGGAGCTGTCTTCACCGGGTGGCAGGCCCAGAGGTCGGACTCGGACCAAGACTCCTGCAGCTCCGAGGACACAAATCTGGAACTACAGAGTGTCACACCTCGAACAGCAGAAGATCTCTTTTGATAAGGTAACCCTGAAGAGTGCAACTCTCCATGGTCCTGAGAGAGGCAATACAGTGAGAGGATGGAGACGAGACCCTGGCAGAAGGAGGGGTAGCCTGCCTGTCAGCAAAGAGAATGATTGCATAGACTCATAGATGCTTGGTGGGTGGGATGCTGGGGAAGTGATGCTAGACCGGTCCCACCTCCTGAACTTACACAATGGGCCATGACACACAGATTTCAGTTTTAGTTCTTAGTTTGGATGAGGGGAAAGAAGCATCTCATCATGGGGAATGGAATTTGGGGATTCGTTTATTTGAGAGTTAAGGGGAACCAGTGAGTCAAGGCCTTATACTCATCCTGCACCATTATAGGGGTAGGTCGCATTACCGGTGTAGCCACCAACAGCTGCGGGTGCAGAGGAGGGGCAGTAGTGTATGGGTGTGCAAATGGCGAACTCCATGACATACTGATCCCTCTCCTGAAATTTTAGGGGTACGGCATCCATGACGAAATGCTATGAAGTATATTCATTCTTACATAGGCGGGGAATACATATAGCCTTACTGCAGGAGGTGCACCTTGCTGTTAAGGAACTGACATCCTTGCAGAGACAGTGGCGGGGACACACATATTACACCACTTGCTCAGCATACGCACTGGGAGTGCTCATTTGGATCAGAACAGGAGTTCCCTTTCAGCATACAGGGGATGTAGTTGACCCTGAAGAGAGATATGTAGTGGTAATAGGGAGAGTTGACGGCCACAACATCACAATAATCAATTTTTATGACCCCAACTTGGACGAAGGTACATTCTACACAGGTTTATCGACTTTGTTGGCTCCACACCCCCTATGCTCCGCTATTGTGGGTGCGGACTTCAACTGTGTGGCTGACCCCCAACTGGACCACTCACATTACCTCTTTTGAAACACCCCGAAAGTTCACAGAGCCCAGGCCTTTGCAAACTGGCAGGCATGATGGTGCCTCGTAGATTCCTGGAGGAACCTATACTCCTACTTCTCAACCCTACACAACCTTCACTTCAGATTGGATACTTTTCTTTTCACACCAAACTTGCAGAGCCTGGTACAGGACACTGAGTATTTAGCCAACACTATATCGGATCATAACCTGATTCTACTCCAGCTGCGGAAGGGCCACTTGAGACCTAGCATGCCCAAGTGGACCCTAAGGCCTGAATCTCTCAAAGATCAATTCTTTCGAGAATCTGTTAGGGATTAAAAAAAAGGTGCTATTTCATGGACAATGCAGGCATGACATCCTCGCCTCTAATGGAGTGGGACACGTTTAAAGTGGTACACCGAGGACAGTGCATAGCTGAGTCAGAGTCCATGGGGGTGCGAGAAACCCTAATGAAAGAGGTGTCAGAGGCGGAACCCAGGTTGCGAGACCTGGAATGTCTAAGGCCAGGGTGCCCGAGCTCCAGGTAGAACATCTGGAGGCCAAAGAGAGAGCCACAACGCAAGTTGAGAGATTGCAATGTTTTGATTACAAGAAGTACATGGAGAGAGCACATATAAAGAGGCCTCACTTGGGCGCATTATTGGCCTGGCTAGCGAACCCAACAAAACGGGGATCAATTATTGTTGTGCTATCATCGGCAGAGGGAGATAGATTATATTCTCAAATTGCCATAAATTACCAATTCTTCCAGTAATATCATGATTTGTTTCAAGAGGGGATGACACCAGAGGTACAAACTTTGCAGGACTATCTCTTTCAGGTGCCCCTCTTTGGTTTGCGAGGAGGAGGCTGAGGGCGTTGGAAGGGATGTTATGCAGGTAAAGAGATAAAGGGAACCATAAAGACACTGGCCAGGGGCAAAAGACCTGGCGTGGATGGCTTCCCTGCAGAATTTTACATCACTTATGCGTCCGAATTAGCCCCAAAACTAGTAGAACTCTACAAAGCAGCCAAGGCGGAAGGGGGCCTCCCGGCTTCTACTCAAAAGGCAATAATAGTCCTGTTGCTTAAGCCAGGAAAGCCCCCAACTGACTGAAATGCCTATCACCCACTTTCGATGCTGATGGCCAATTATAAAATATTAAGAAAACCTTTAGTCAGAAGATTTGTGCCCTTGATGACCAAACTCATACACCCAGACCAAGAAGGGTTTATCCCAGGCAGGAACACTGCCTTGACTATCCAGAGACTTCTTCTCCTTCAAGAAACCACACCTTTGACCAAGAGAAGGTGGTGGCAGACTCTGTGGATTTAAAAAAAGCTTTTGATAGCTTGGAGTGGGGATTCCTCCATGAAGTAATGAGGTTCAGGCGCCTGGGTGATGGCTTTGTGGCCTGGGCACAAATTCTTTATACGGACCCTATGGTCTGAGTCTGCACAGAATGGACCATCTCTGACAGTTACAAAGTGGGGAGGGGGACAAGACATGATGTCCCCTATCACCGTTGCTTTCATGCTGGCTATGGAACCTCTTGCCAGCTTGGCCAGGGCTGGCAACCACTATAAGGAGTTTTGGGTAGAGGCGATACTGCATCATATTGCACTGTATGCAGATGAATTGCTGCTTTTCCTCAAAGACATGGAGGAGGACCTAAAGGGCACTGTAGTGGATCCTATTTAGTTTTTAAATGGAATAGGAGATAGCTTAGCCTTCTGGCTTGCAGGCCTGTGCCCCCGTCACCTAGTGACTTTTACCTTACTTAGTCTGCTCTGTTTTAGCACATTTATTTAATTATTTCTTCCAAGATGGCTGCTATGTTTATGGGTATGAAGATGTTTTCATTTCACATTAAAGCCATAGACATTCCTCAAATGTCAGACATATATTAACACTACATCTGATAGGGCACGACTTAGGTGATGAGCTCATGAAGCTTACCAAACAGAAACATTCTATTCTTGGGTCACCTTTCCTGAGGAAGACCCTGGCACATTTACATTCCACACATACAGAATTGCAAATGTGCCACAATGGTACCATGCATACCAGTATCTTGGAATACCGATTACTTATAAGAAGCATCAGAACTGGTTTAATGGCGCCCTACCACACGTAATACAACCCATGAGATTAGTTCCCTTAGGTAATGAAGGACCAATGTGGCCAATGTTTGCCACATATACACCTCACCCTGGTGCACAAAACATGCAGGCAGCTGATCTGTGCAAACTATACATTGAGCTAGTAACACTATATAGACGACTTGTTCAGTTCGTAATGCGAACTCTGAACACAACACCAGCGCATCCAACACCACCAGCACCGGCTGGATATCAATTGGCCATTTCTGAGATTAACCCACAAACAGTACATTATATCATGGGCAAATTGCTCACAGTACGAGAAAATCCCGTTCTGGATAGCCCAGAAAACTAATCAGCTGGAAGCTGTGTTTCCCCATATGGGACCACAGGAAAAACATAGAATTCTCACAATGTGCTTGCCCTTTGGAATGGTTCCCTCAGTGGATGACTGCGCCACGTGGGGTACAGTCTTCGCTGAGGGTTATACTATCACACATGGTACCCCAAGACTTGCCAATTTACCGGAGGTGTTAAAACAAATTCAGAATGAACACAGGGCTGCTCCAGCCCTAGACTTGAGGATGAAACTAATGCGTAACTTCAATGCAGTCTCTTCAATAATACTCAGTAACATTAAAGGGGAAGCTGTGGCATTGGCCATACGGCAGTGGCTCAGAGAGATTCCACATCTGGAACAGGAGAAACAGCTACAGAAAATGATTTCCGATACCTATACCAGTATAGGATGGGAGAGTTTGGGAGCCAAGCCGAAAAAGCCTGAAGTACATAGTACCACCCCTAAGAAAGGTACCAAACAAGCACAAGAGGGTTCTAAAAAGTGCTGGGAAAAAAAGCAAAAGCAAATTAAAGACAGACGAAGTCAGAGAGCAGACTCTCCACACCCGGAGAACTCTGAAAGGAGTTATAATCTCAGAAATAGAGTAAATATAAAAGCTCCTGACAGATATACAGACTCACGTATCTCTCGTTACTTTCTAGGACGCACCGGATAGATGTAGCGAGAGAGTGGGCCTGTCAGATCAATGTCCTGACTACATGAAACAGAAGAAAGACTCACCACAGTCTTCAGACAAAAAAGAAGACAAGTCCCAACAACATAAGACACAGTTTAAAAGGAAAAAGGTGGCAGCACTGTCAATTAAAAATGCCAGTAAACTTGAGAACATTGCTGAAGAAAAAGATGTGGGCTGTTACACTGCTGGAAAGTGTGGCAAACGTCACAATACGTCACCAGAGGCTGAAAGGTCATCTGGATGCGAATGCAACTAGCAACTTTATTGCAGTTGAGACTGAGGAACGGGCGCGTTCTCACACCTGCCATGGTTTATGATTTAAACATCCAAATTGAGGAAGACATTGAGGGGGTCATTACGACCCTGGCGGTCCATGACCGCCAGGGCCGGGGACCACGGAAGCACCGCCAACAGGCTGGCGGTGCTTCCAGGGCCATTCTGACCGCGGCGGTAAAGCCGCGGTCAGAAAAGGGGAACAGGCGGTTTCCCGCCGGTTTTACCCTGGCCCAGGGAATCCTCCATGGCGGCGCTGCTTGCAGCGCGCCATGGGGATTCCGACCCCTTTCCCGCCACCCTGTTTCTGGCGGTTTTCACCGCCAGAAACAGGATGGCGGGAAACGGTGTCGTGGGGCCCTGGGGGCCCCAGCACTGCCCATGCCACTGGCATGGGCAGTGCAGGGGCCCCCTAACAGGGCCCCATAAAGATTTTCACTGGCCGCTTTGCAGACAGTGAAAATCGTGACGGGTGCCACTGCACCCGTCGCACCCCTGCAACTCCGCCGGCTCCATTCGGAGCCGGCTTCCTTGTTGCAGGGTCTTTCCCGCTGGGCCGGCGGGCGCCCTTTTGGCGGTCGCCCGCCGGCCCAGCGGGAAAGTCGGAATGACCCTCGCGGTCTTTTGACCGCGGAGCGGTCTTCCGACGGGGTTACTTTGGCTGGCGGCGGAATGACCCCCTGAGTGTACCATTAGTGTGATATTCTGGGATGAACTTAGTTGTGATATCCTGCTGGCCGAAAGAGACCAGCCTCCCGAGCACGTCCGTAAGCTCCCACATGGGAAAGATGTCATTTTGCCTTTTTTCTCTGATCTTGTTCCCAAAGCAGTAAAACAAGCCTACACTGTCAACTGGACTTTGGCGTAGGCACTTGCGCTATACTGCAATCATGCTTACCTTGTAATATCGATTAGGTCTACACCCCCAGCTCCAGCCCCAATACCCTGTTAAACACGAAGCCAAAGCTCCAGTGAGGGACAGCCTCACTCAGCTCAAGAACAAGGGAGTAATTGAGCCCTTTGTCTCTGCAATGAATAACCTGTTGTTCCCCGTTGCAAAACCCGATTATTCATATTGAATAGCCTTAGATTACTGACACTTAAACAGTCATACACGCACATACGCAATACAAAATTCACAGCACTAATTAACAACACAGTGCGTAAGAAATACAAAACAACTTTGGATATCTTAAACTTTTTGTTCTGCCAAAAGTTAACACAGGAAAGGTCGGGACCTGAGTGCATTCTCATTTGGCTCACAAAAACACTTCTGTTGTTTGCCCCTAGGCTACAACTACAACCCAGGGCTGTTCTCAGCCCGGGTAACATCAATATTCCATGATATTGATGCTGAAGAGTTGTCCTATGTGGATGACGTCTATCTCACAGATGACGACTTCAACATTCATCTTGCTAGGGTCGATCGGCTAGTTTTAGGATTTGCAGCACTTGGTTACAAATTTAATTTTAGGAAAACTAAAATAGCCTTTCTCAGTGTATTGTTCCTGGGATACGAGCTATCAAATGAGGGCAAGAGCCTGGCCCTGCACTTTTTATGAAAGTATGCTCAACTCCAGCCACCAAACACTACCAAGAAATTACAGTCTTTACTTGGTTTCTTTAAGTTTGGCAGAACATATATTCCTGATTATGCACAACACATCAAGCCACTTTATGACTTAGGTGGTCATTACAACCCTGGCGGACGGTGTTAAAGCAGCGGTAAGACCGCCAACAGGCCAGCGGTAAAAATTTTGCAATTACGACCGTGGCGGAAACCGCCTACAAAGACAGCCACTTTAACACTCCGACCGCCATGCGGTACAAACAAACAGCGCGGCGGTCACCGCCAACAGACAGGCGGGAGACAATGTACCGCCCACAGTATCACAACCTACCAATCCGCCACCTTTTCCGGGGCGGATTCACTGCAGATAAAAACACGGCGGAAACAGCCATTTCAAAGGGAAAACGCTCACCTCTACACACTCCACGAGGAAGGAGGGCACCATGGAGCCGGAACTTCATATTCTTCCAGCGCTAGTCTTCCTGCTCATCTACGAGGAGCATCAACGCTGGCGGCGAAGACCACGGTGAGTACTGCACCTACGACATAGGGAAGGGGATAGGGAAGGGGGGAGGGAAAAAACAGGGACACACACACTCAACACCCCAACCCCCACCCCGACCCTCACCCACTACAACACACACACCAATGCTTATCTATACATTACAGTAACACCCCCTAATCCCCCTTGGAAGAATGCAAAGACAAAAGGAAATGAGTGGAACCATTGTAATATATCAAACTACAGTAAGCAAATATATACATATATACACAATAAACAAAATATACTCCACGATTAGTAGTGCAGGTATTGCACCATTCATAGTCCGTGGACCACTGGGCCCAAAATGCATGGGCGAGGCCCACACAAGATACCCGATCCAAACGGAGAGAACACTGCAGGGGCATCAGGGGCATCAGAAATACAACAGGCACCTCAGGGGGAAGGGGGGCACCTCAGCCGGATGAGTGCACCACGCCAAATCCACGAGGGGGCTCCATGCCCATTGATGTATCCTGGGGAGTGCAAAGCCACAGTCTCTCAAGTCTCTACAGTGGGTGGGTTGCCCACTGTACCATCCTGGGGAGTGCAAAGCCACAGTCTCTCAAGTCTCTACAGTGGGTGGGTTGCCCACTGTTCCATCCAGGGGAGTGCAAAGCCACAGTCTCTCAAGTCACTACAGTGGGTGGGTTGCCCACTGTACCATCCTGGGGAGTGCAAAGCCACAGTCTCTCAAGCCTCTACAGTGGGTGGGTTGCCCACTGTTCCATCCTGGGGAGTGCAAAGCCACAGTCTCTCAAGTCTCTACAGTGGGTGGGTTGCCCACTGTTCCATCCTGGGGAGTGCAAAGCCACAGTCTCTCAAGTCACTACAGTGGGTGGGTTGCCCACTGTACCATCCTGGGGAGTGCAAAGCCACAGTCTCTCAAGTCTCTACAGTGGGTGGGTTGCCCACTGTTCCATCCTGGGGAGTGCAAAGCCACAGTCTCTCAAGTGGATGCAGGTCTCCACTGGTTCTGGAGGGGGACTGGTGCCCAGATTGCTTCATCCTGCCAAGGACAGACGGAGTGGATGCAGGTCTCCACTGGTTCTGGAGGGGGACTGGTGCCTAGATTGCTTCATCCTGCCAAGGACAGACAGAGTGGATGCAGGTCTCCACTGGTTCTGGAGGGGGACTGGTGCCCAGATTGCTTCATCCTGCCAAGGACAGACAGAGTGGATGCAGGTCAGGTTCTGGAGGGGGACTGGTGCCCAGAGTGCAGCACTCACCCCGTGACGGTCCCAGTTGCGTCACTGCCCCTGCCGCAGATGGGCTAGCGGTGCTTTCCATGGCGGTCTTTGCCCTGTTCAGCGGTCCTTGGCCTGTTCAGCGGTGCTTGAGTTGCCAGTGTCTGACCTGTTCAGCTGTGCTTTCCATAAAGGTCTTTGCCCTGTTCAGCGGTCCTTGCCATGGCGGTCTTTGCCCTGTTCAGCGGTCCTTGGCCTGTTCAGCGGTGCTTGAGTTGCCAGTGTCTGACCTGTTCAGCGGTGCTTTCCATGGCGGTCTTTGCCCTGTTCAGCGGTCCTTGCCATGGCGGTCTTTGCCCTGTTCAGCGGTCCTTGGCCTGTTCAGCGGTGCTTGAGTTGCCAGTGTCTGATCTGTTCAGCGATCCTTCCCAAGGCGGTCCTTCATTGCCCAGTAGGGCTGTGGCTTGCGGGGCCCTCCTGGCCAGCTGGGCTGTGGCTGGCGGTGGCCACCTGGGCAGTGACTCTGGCGGTGGCCTCCTGGGCAGTGACGATGGGGCTGGCGGTGGCCTCCTGGGCAGTGACTCTGGCGGTGGCCTCCTGGACAGTGACGATGGGGCTGGCGGTGGCCTCCTGGGCAGTGACTCTGGCGGTGGCCTCCTGGGCAGTGACGATGGGGCTGGCGGTGGCCTCCTGGGCAGTGACTCTGGCGGTGGCCTCCTGGGCAGTGACGATGGGGCTGGCGGTGGCCTCCTGGGCAGTGACTCTGGCGGTGGCCTCCTGGGCAGTGACAATGGGGCTGGCGGTGGCCTTCTGGGCAGTGACTCTGCCGGTGGCCTCCTGGGAAGTGACGATGGGGCTGGCGGTGGCCTTATGGGCAGCGGGGATGATGGCGGTCTTCTCTGCTGTGCTGCTCCTCCCAGACTTTGGAGATTTCTTCTGCCCCTTCCCCACCTTGGGAGGAGTCACAGCTGAGACGACACTCCCCCGGGACCCCTGTGAGCGGCTTGGCTGGCTGGAGTCTTCCCCCTCTCCCGCCAGGCACTGTCCAACTTCTGGTGCTTCACAGGGGGGGGACTGGCTGTGCTGTGGCTCCGTGCCACACTGGCTGCCCTGGTGGCCGGTGCACTCCACATACCTGTAACAACAGGCACCACTGGTCCCAGAGATTTTTAGGCCGAGGTGCTAGTACGGGACCTATGAGTTGGACGGGGGGGTGGTGGTGGGAAATAGGTTAAGGGGGGACAGGAAAAGTTTTTGGGAGACACTGGGATGGGTAGCTGGAGGGGGTTTGGGAGTGGAGGAAGAGGTGTTGGTTGTAGGAGGTGTACGTTTGGTGACTTTGAGTGAAGGTGCATGTGCTGGAGGCTGTTGTGAGTTGGATGGCTGTTGGATGGGTGGGTGTGTGCCTGTGTTTGTGTATCTTCGGAGGGGGCGTCACAGACACACTGGGAGAGGACACAGGGGACATGTAAATGGTAGTGGGGGTGGTGAGTGCACGTGAGCGGAGTGTGGTGGTGGGTGTGCTGGTGCGGGACGTAGTGGCTGTAGTAGTAGTGCATGCAGGTGTGAGTGTAGACGAGACTGGGAGGGAGGAGGGAGATGAGGAGGAGGGGGACACAGTGGAGGCAGTGGATGTTGGTGTGTCTGTATGTGTGTGATGCTTGCGTGAGTGCCTGTGGGATGTGTGGTGCTTATGTTTGCCTGAGCTTCCCTTGTGTGGTGAGGTGTGTGCAGGCTGGTCTGATGGTGTGCTTGGGATAGGCAGAGGTACAGGGGATTGGGTCTGGGTGGAGGAAGTTGGAGGGGGAGGCTAGACACAGGGACAATGGCTGCCATCAGTGCTGAGGCCAGAGTCTGAACGGTTCGGTGAAGGGCAGCCTGACCAGAAGGAATGCCCTCCAGGAACGCATTTGTGTGTTGCAACTCCCTTTCTACACCCTGGATGGCATTCAAAATGGTAGACTGCCCAACAGTGAGGGACCTGAGGAGGTCAATGGCCTCCTCACTGAGTGCAGCAGAGGTGACTGGGGCAGGGGCTGAGGTGCCTGGGGCGAAGGTGATGCCCACCCTCCTGGGTGAGCGGGCACGGGGCGAAGGCTGTGGGGCTGCTGGGAGGGCGGTGCTGGTAGGGGGGGGTGGCGGCTGTACCTGTAGAAGTGGGGGGCACAGATGTTGCCGCCACCACAAGGGAGCTCCCATCGGAGGATGAGTCCGTGTCGCTGGTTGCAGATTCTGTGACCGCCGTGGTGCTCCCCTCGCCCTCCGTCCCACTGGTGTATTCTGAGTCCGTAGTGTGGCCCTCCATGGCCATGTGGGATGCAGCTCCCTCGTGCTCCGGTGCCACTGTACCTCCGCCAGATGATGCTAATGCACACAAGAACAGGGAGACCACAAAAAAAGGGGGGGCGACAGAAGAAAGACAGGTTGAGTGCATGGCTTACCGCTACCGTTGGCGGACAATACAGACACAGCAGCCCCCTGCACTACGTCGCGCTGTTGGGCTCTACAGATGCAATTCTGCACACATAGATGACACAGGGGCATGAATACCTGTACTTGGCACTCTACAGAGGTGGGGTGGGGTGCCAAATGGGCTGCCTTACAGAGGGGCCTTGCCTACAGAACTCGCCCTTGCCTAGGGAAACCCACAGCCCTCCTCCCTCACCCAGACACCTTCACTGTGCGCAAAGTCCACTGAATGAGAGAGTACTCACCCCCTTGTGTCTGCTGTGATGCCCTCAAGCGCCCATCCAACTCAGGGTAGGCCACCGCCAGGATCCTGAACATCAGGGGGGGTCATGGTTCGATGGGCACCCCTCCCACGATGGGAGGCCATCCCCAACTGAGCCTCCACCGTCTTCTTGCTCCAGCGGCGAATGTCCTCCCATCTGTGGTGGACTGCCAGGGCCGGACGTCCTTGGCAATGGCACACCAAATATCCTTCTTCTGGTGGGCGCCGACCTACATGACATGTACAGGGGAAGAAGAGAAGTCATTACCAACTGCACCGTCAAAGTGAGTGGCCCACATCCCTACCCTTGCCATGTGGCACATGCATTCACAGTCCTTCATGCACACAGAACTCTGCCCCTTTCCTTCTTACAACCAGCCCTCTCCACACAGGCATAGCCCATACAACATGCTCCCTGTGTACTTACCTGTTGGTCTGGAGGACCATAGAGTAGCGTGTACTGGGGGAGAACCCCGTTGACGAGCTTCTCCAACTCCTCTGCAGTGAAGGCAGGGGCCCTTTCCCCAGACTCACAAGCCATTGTCTCTCCCAGACCGAGGTCACAGCAGCACTTGCAGTGTAGGTCCTCTCCCGTCGAAGATCAGGTATCGAGTGATTCAACAGATAGAAAATGGCGGTCACGTCCGCGGCGGTCACGTCCGCGGCGGTGCGTACCATCACCGCCGGCGTACATCGTCATTGGCTCCTGGGACCCATAGGGTTCAATGTTAACCAATGCAGCATTGCGCAGCGGTCTTCGATCGCCTACCGCGACAGTGTACAACGCCAGCGCAGTTACCTCACATCCCATTGTCCCAGTTTAGAGGTCAGGCAGCTGCCATTTCAGGGGCACACATGGCCTAATTACCAACTGCGTCACACATTCCTAGGCCTTGTCTCACAACATAAATACAGGCCACATTTTGTGTATGAATGGTGTTCTGTGTAGACTGTGGGTACATACCTCTGAGTTGTTTGACTCTGTGGTCGCTGTTGTCCTTCATAGGCACCGTCCGCTGGGACATGTGAGGAGATGGCGGAATCCTCTGGTGTACCGACCGCTGGTGGACCTGTCGACAATGGAGGAAAGAAATCTGATAATCACCTACAGGTTTGACCGTGCCACAATCCAGGAACTGTGTACACAGTTGGAGCCAGACCTGATGTCAGCAATTTGCCATCCCACAGGAATCCCTCCCTCAAGTGCAGGTGCTATTAGTGCTCCATTTCCTTGCAAGTGGGTCATTTCAAACAACAGTGGCCATGGCATCAGGGATGTCACAGCCTATGTTTTCCAACGTGTTGTCCAGAGTGTTGTCTGCCCTGCTGAAACACATGCGGAGCTATATCGTTTCCCTCAGGTGGAGGACTTGCCTACAGTGAAAGGTGACTTCTATGCCATGGGACATATCCCCAACATCATAGTTGCCATTGATGGGACCCATGTAGCTTTGCCCTACCCCTCCCCCCCCAGGAGTGAACAGGTGTACAGGAACCGGAAGAGTTATCATTCCATGAATGTACAGATGGTATGTTTGGCAGACCAGTACATCTCCCAGGTAAATGCTATGTTCCCTGGCTCTGTGCATGACGCCTACATCCTGCGGAATAGCAGCATCCCTTATGTGATGGGTCAACTCCAGAGGCACTGGGTGTGGCTATTAGGGGACTCTGGTTACCCCAACCTGTCATGGCTACTGACCCCAGTGAGGAATCCCAGGACCAGGGCAGAGGAACGCTACAATGAGGCCCATGGGCGGACTAGGAGGGTGATCGAACGCACCTTCGGCCTCCTGAAGGCCAGGTTCAGGTGCCTCCATATGACAGGTGGATCCCTATTCTACTCACCAAAGAAGGTGTGCCAGATCATCGTGGCCTGCTGTATGCTTCACAACTTGGCTTTGCGACGACAGGTGCCTTTTCTGCAGGAGGATGGTCCAGATGGCGGTGTTGTGGCAGCTGTGGAGCCTGTGAACAGTGATGAGGAGGAAGCAGAGGAAGAAGACATTGACAACAGGGACTCAGTTATCCAGCAATATTTCCAGTGACACACAGGTGAGAAAACATTCCTGCCTACTACAAGTACTTTAACACTTCTACCTCTATCCTGTCTGTCGATTTCACCCAGTGTATGGTCACTGAGTTGTCATTTTCCCTTACGGTTTCACAGGTGTGGTTTCCAACGTGTGTCATCTGCTTAGATTCCTCATGGACTTGAGCTGTGTGACATAGGTATGTTGACATGACATTTGAAAAAAAACATTTTGTCACTGTAATTGCTAATACACAATTTTGAAATCACAGACTGACTCCAGATTGTTTTGTGCTTCAAGGGTGTTTATTGAAGTGCTCAATATTGGAGGGGGGTTGTAAAATGGTGAGGGGTGATGGTGGAGGAATGTCCATGGCAGAGTCCAGTCTATTAGTCTCACAGGTGCATTGCCCATATGGGCATAGGAAGTAGAGCTGGGGCAGTTCCAATATAGACAGGGTTACAAAGTGGGACAGTAGGATGACAATCAGGGTGGTCTCATTTCTTGGCGGGGGTCTTGGCATCATGCTCTGTCTTGTTCCTGGATCTCAGGGACCGCTTGCAGGGGTGGTTCTCCGTCTGCAGGGGGTGGGGTGCTGGTGTGGTGGTCCTGTGGCGGTGCCTCCTGTCCACTTGCGCCGGCGGAGGTGGTGGGCAGTTCATCGTCCATGCTAGTGTCAGGGGCCCCTTGGAGTGCCACAGTGTCCCTCCTGGTGTTAAGTATTTCCTTCAGCACCCCTACGATGGTGCCCAGGGCGGAGCTGATGGTTCTGAGTTCCTCCCTGAAGCCCAAATACTGTTCCTCCTGCATGCGCTGGGTCTCCTGAAACTTGGCCAGGACCGTTGCCATCGTCTCCTGGGAGTGGTGGTATGCTCCCATGATGGAGGAGAGGGCCTCGTGGAGAGTGGGTTCCCTTGGCCTGTCCGCCCCCTGTCGCACGGCAGCCCTCCCAGTTCCCCTATGTACCTGGGCCTCCGTCCCCTGGACCGTGTGCCCACTGCCACTGCTCCCAGGTCCCTGTTGTTGTTGGGGTGGTGGGTTATCTTGGGTACCCTGTAGTGGTGGACACACAGCTGATTGACGTGTCCTGGGGACGGAGGTATGGGCCCGCTGGGTGGGTGCTGTGCTGGTGTTACCAGAGGGTGGAAGGTCTGTGGTGGGCTGTGCCTGTGTGAGGGGAACCGACTGTCCCGAGGCCCACGATGGTCCGGGCTGGTCATCTGGATCCAGTTGGACAGAGCTGCTGTCATCACTGTGGGCCTCTTCTGTGGGTGGGGTGGAGATGTCTGGACCCTCCTGTCTGGTGACGTTTTGTAGGGGTCCCACAGGGGTGGAAAAACATGATTATTGCATCTGTGTTTGTCATGGTGTGCAATGGGTGGGTGACCGTGTACCCCAGTGCTAGCATTCCTGTGTGGGGGCTTGTGTGATGATGGTTGAGGGGGGCGTTATGGGTATGTTCAGTGGGCATGCTTTAGTGATGGGTGTCCATGCTTTGTTGTGTCATGCAGGGCTTGGTGTTAGGATGTGTGGTTTGTGTTATTGGTACATTTGTGAGGAGTTGGAGTGATAGGGGAGGGGGGTGAGGGTGGGGGGCTGTGATAGCATGCAGGTAGGGTGGGGGATATGGTAGTTAAAGGTTTGACTTACCAGAGTCCATTCCTCCACCGACTCCTGCGAGGCCCTCAGGATGCAGAATCGCCAAGACCTGCTCCTCCCATGTTGTTAGTTGTGGGGGAGGAGGTGGGGGTCGGCCGCCAGTCCGCTGTACCGGCAGGTGGTGTCTTGAGACCACGGAACGCACCTTCCCCCGTAGGTCGTTCCACCTCTTCCTGATGTCGTCCCGATTTCTTGGGTGCTGTCCCACTGCGTTGACCCTGTCGACTATTCTTCGCCATAGCTCCATCTTCCTTGCAATTGAGGTGTGCTGCACCTATGCTCCGAATAGCTGTGGCTCTACCCGGACGATTTCCTCCACCATGACCCTGAGCTCCTCCTCCGAGAACCTGGGGTGTCTTTGCCGTGCCATGGGGTGGTGTGGGTGATGTGTGGGGTGGTGTGTGTGGTGATAAGTGTGGTGATATGTAGTGGTGTGTGGTGTCTTGTGCGTGGACGTTATGTGGGTGATGGTGTTGAGTGCCTGTGGCTGCTAGTTTGTGGATGGTGGTGTCTCTCTCTGGCCTTCTTTCGGATTTTTTGGTCGTAGGGGTTTGTGGGTGATGTGGGTGTGTGTTTTATATTGTATTGGGTGTGTGGGAGTGGTGTGTGTATGTGTATCAGGTGTGGGTATTTCGAATTGTCCAATGTGGCTGTGTTATGTAGAAGTGTGTGTATTTTGAGCGCGACGGTGTGTACCGCCAATGGAATACTGCGGTTGAAAGACCGCCGCGTGGATTCGTGTGTCGTGATAGTGTGGGTGTATTTCTGTTGGCGTGATGGTGAAGGTTTTGTTTGCGCCGGTTTATCACTGACCTTTGGGTGTCTGAATTTAGCCGGATTTCGAGATGTGGGTGATAATAGCTGTGGCGGAATTCCGCGGCCGCAGCGGTGTGTTGGCGGTCTTCTGCACAGCGGTAAGCGGCTTTTACCGCCAATGTTGTAATGACCCCCTAATATGCCCTTATTTTTCTAGCAGACACTGGACAGTAGAACACACATGCATTCTTAGAGGATTGGAACAGGACATGCTAGAAGCAAGACACTTACACACTTGTGACAACAAAACAAATTTGGTCATCAGAATAATTGCTGGTGCCATTGGGTTCACTTATGTCACCTTTAATGATGGGGATACGGTGTCCATAGCATATAAATTACATTTATATTCCAAAGAAGAACAACGCTTTGCAACCACAGAAAACAATTCTAACTTCAGTACACATGGCTTTCATCAAGGAGAGGCCTCTTGCCCAGGGGAAACTCATTATTGTTGCTACCCCGGTGCCAGCCTTAGAGGTCATTTCCAAAGCTAGTGTTCCTAAAGCTAAAGCATTACATCCATGTTGGATTCAGTGGGCAACCTCCCTGACTGTCACCGATGTTGATTACATCTTTGATCCAAAACTTCAAATACAAGAATTCCTCCAATATGAACAGGAATACCCCGCACCTCTAGACATTTTGCCACTTGACAGATTCTATACTGTCATTTCCACTGATGGTTCAGCACAACTAGCTGTAGGTACTAAAAATCAGTACTCAGCTGCTTGCGCAACCATGAGCGGAGTGATGAAGGATGGTATATTCCACCCTCACAATACCTACACGCAGATCCTGGGGGACTGCACAGTTCAGCTGGCTGAACTTAAAGCCCTTATTTTGGCACATACGGATCCAGGACAACTCACATTGTTTATCTGTGATTCGTACTACTGTGTCCAGTCCTACAATGATTATCTTAATCATTGGCAATTGAACGGGTTCAGAGACTGAAAGTGGAACACTATAAAACACAGAACTCTGTGGGGGAGGGTGGCTAATCTTAAGGATAAGCTACTGAATGCTCATGTAGTTCATTTATTGGGCCACCAACGTGTAGATGTACATATTATTGGCAACACTTTGGCTGATGAAGCAGCCAAATCTGCAGTAGCTACGGCTTCTGTGGCTGCAGTGACTCGTTCCCAGACAAGATTGGATAATTACATTTTGGCTGCTGTGAAAGCTTTGGCTGAAGGCAAACCCTCTCCCAAAAGCGTACCCTACAAAATACGCTTACCACATCAGTGCACAGAATGTTGCCTATGCAGCACTTCCTGGGGTTGGAGATCGAGAGATCCCCAACCAAGACCAGAGATTAGATCTAGTAAAAGCAGAGCGTGAGGGTGTCCCCTCTGCACATGCTGGTGTTGCAGCCACAATAACACTCTTACAGAAACTCTTCTGGTGGCGAGATCTATACAAACAGACCAAGCAGTATGTTCTTTGCTATGACATTTGCCAGCAGATGAAGGGCTCAAACATCAAACACCCACCGCAGACATCCCTCTTAGTTTCCAACAGGCCACTACAATGTGTGTACCTGGACCATTGTGGTCCCCTACAACCTGATGATGCATACAAATACATCTTAGTCACTGTAGATTCTTGTTCTAGATTCCTGTGGGTATGGCCTCAGTGGTCGGCTGACGCTCAAACTGTTATAAAAGAATTGCTGATCTTTATCGGTAAATATGCGGTTCCAGCGTTCCATTCGGACCAGGGCCCTGCCTTTGCCTCTAAGGCATTCAGGAACACCATGAGGACAATGGATGTTGAACTCCATTACTCCTCATCCAACCATCCCAAGGAAACTTTGGTTGTGGAGAGGCGGAATCGAGATCTAAAGCAGTCCTTAACAGCTATAGTATAAGGGGCCATATGTACAAACACATTTTCCCATAGACACAGAAGACCCAAGGTTCTGGCCGCAGCTGGCTTCATCACCTATTTGTGGCCCGAGAGCACTGAATAATCTTCCAAGATGGTCCTTGGGAGGACTCACTCCTTATAAGGTTCTCTTTGGGACACCTATGTATGTCCCAAATCTAGATGACCCTGGTTTGGTGGCAGCAGATACACCTTTTGACATAAATTAACGCCTCACTGTTTTACTGGAGCTTCAGATTTTGTGGTGAAAATTCATCCACCAGTGCTGCCACCTTAGGAATAAGGGATTTGATAACAACTTCTACTGGCTGGATTCCTAAAGTTGGGGATCTGGTTTGTGAGAAGATTGATGTGAAGAAGGAATTCGCCCCATCCTACAAAGCAGCGTTCCAAGTCCTTGGAATAAAGGGTACCAGAACTGTCATCCTTCTACCGCTGCCTGGTTCCAAAGCAAACAAATTTATCTCCATTGACAACATCAAACTACACCATTTTGCCCATCCTGCAAAATAGACCCAGTGGTCCCTTAAGTAGTTCCCAGTCCCCTCTCACTACCCAACAGGACATACCTCATCAAAGAAGAAACAATAACACTTCTGATTAAAACAGCATGTACAGAGATGCTACGAATGGCTCCTTGAGCATGCGGAGGGTGGAAAATGAGCTTTTGCTGATTCCTGTTACCACTTCAACTACAACACCTGTCCAAGATGTGGCTGTCTTCAACACCAACTCAACACAAACTGATTACATCATCTACTATGAACATCCGCGTGAAGTGGATCCATCCACCAGTAATGCACCACCTTCTATGTTTGCAGAAACTGCTTCTGGTTATTTCATCGACCTTGATGACTTTTTTTCGACTTCATCTGCACCTGCACCTGAAACTGTTTCAAAGACACGTAAGCTATGCATATGGCTTAAAAATAACTATTTAATTTATCCATGGAATTATCTCTGGATATTTCTGACATTGCTTGCCTTTCTATTATGGATTGGTTATGTGACTGTTTTCTTTCTCCTTCTAAATGATCATTATCTTGCTGAACGCTCCTCTGTTGAGCCTGTGAATGAAGTCTTGACTCCATATCTTTCCTCACATAAGGTCCAACAAGTCTTGTCCCTTGTGAACATTTCAGCAATACCAATTACAGATGGGATTGTGTGGATTAAAATTCTATTTGGTATATACTGGCCTACTGAGGTCATTCAAATTACATAAGCTTTCAAAATCTCAATGACTGATTACAGCAGGTGTTGTTCCTCATGACTGGGATGTTCAAACTGGTGATTCAATGATAGCTGAATTGCAAGATTACACTGTATTTGAAAGTGATGATGTACACACTAACACAAAGAATTACGGAGAAATGTTCTGTTATACTAATAGGGGATATTACTACCTGCAACGAGCAACTAGACACAGATCAATATTCAACTACACACAGTGGGAACACTATTCAACTCCACCTGTGGGAAGCCAAAATCATTATTCAAATAAATTCACATATTTTTCTGGACATAATGTTAAGAACGCTGAATCATATTACTTTAAGTTACCACCTCTAAAATTAGGAACATTTTGCTAACAAACACAAAATTGATTTATTCAGATTCCTTTGTTTCCCGACTTTCCATTTAAGGATACGAATACTTTAATAATACTATTGATGTAAAAGTGTATGGGGAACACAAGATTGCCAAATTCAGGGTAGGAAAGCTTTATTTAGAGTGTGCCTTATTCCTTTCCAAATGATATTTTTAAATGATACAATTCAACAGACATCTTGCCTAGGGTTAGTAAAAATAAAAGAAATGAATGTGCCCAGTATATTCACACCAGCAAAATTCACCAATTTGTCATTTATCACGACCCAGTAGACCTTTACGATGGAACCTTGGGCTGGGCAATGAGGAAGCTGAGGGCGGTGGTGGACTTTTAGAAGTCCTTCCCATTGTCAGTGGACGGGTGAGTAACCCTGCTGAAAATGGTGGCTCTCCCATGCCTTCTGTACTTTTTCCGGGTGCTCCATGTTTGGATTCCTTGAGCCCTATTCCTTGAACTGAACTTCCTCACTATGACATTCCTATGGGAACAATGCCGCAGATGAGTGGCATTAACAAAAATGCAGCACCCAGTGGTACAGGAGAGGCTAGAAGTTCCAGATTTCAAGGCATATTACCTCGATGCACAAACTACAGTGATACACCCAGTGGTTGGCAGGCAGACAAAACTCGGAGCGACCGTTGGGCCACTCTGTTCTTGAGTGGGGGGACCTAACACACATGCTCTTGAGAGTAAGGAGGCAGATAATGGAGGGGCCTTAATTTGTGGTGATGCAGAAGTGCTGGCAATGAGGGCTCTGGAGGATTGGCACTTCCACCCCGTACTCCCCAGCATTGCCATTAAGGATGCTGAAAGTCCCACCCCATGGTGGAACGTGGAGGGAGGGATACAGGAAAGAATCGAGGCGGGGCAACAAAAATTGATTACTTTTATCATGATGAGATGTTACTCTTCAAGGAATTCTGCAGAGAATTTGACCTCCCGCAACGTCACTTCTAATTATAATGAGCGGTGACGGTTATGTGTGGATTTATGCACACTTAACAAAAATATCAGAATAGATTGTCATCCACTCCCAAATATTCATTATTTACTAGCCAATTTTGGTGAGGCAAAGTGTTCCAGTATTCTTGACTTGAGATCAGCATATCATCAAATTCCCCTAGATGTTGGTTCACAAGAATTAACCATGTTCATCACACCTTGTGGTGCCTATACATTTCTGAGAATGCCGTTTGGGTTAGCTTCGGCTGCCAGCGTTTTTCAGAAACTTATGGACACTATTCCGAAAGGTCTCAGAGGAGCACAAGCTTTTTAAGATGATGTTTTAATCTTTGCAGACACATACATGAACATAATCGCATTTTGAGAGGGGTTTTAACTATTTTTAAGAATCATAACATTACATTGAGCACAGAAAAGTGCAAACTTCTTGTGAATGAATTGGATTACTTAGGCAATAGGATAACACCAGAGGGCAGCAATCTAAACATTGTCTTATAAAGGAAATTAAAGATGCACCAGCAACAAAAGACATGGATTCTCTTAGGTATTTTCTAGGCCTAAGTGAATATTATTCTAGATTTGTTAAGGGATATGTCTTTGAAGTACATCCACTCAGGTCTCTCCTCAAAAAAGGGGTGACATTTATTTGGAACACGGAAAAGATGGAAGTATTTTAGAAAATTAAAAACGTAATTGTTCCTGTTCCTGCCATTACACCATTTACTTCTGGCAAGAAGTATATCTTGACTGTAGATGCTAGTCAGGTGGGTATTGGTGCGGTCCTCTCCCAGTCGATTGATGACAAAGAGGTTTATGTTGCTTTTGCATCACAATGCTTGCAGACACCTGGAACAACCCATAGTAACATTGAGAGGGAAGCTCTGGCTTGCTCGTGGGCTGTGGAGAAATGTAAAACATTTTTGTGGTGTGATAGTTTTACCATATATACAGATCATATACCACTGGTATATCTTCTCAATGGTACTGGTACTAGTTTCGGCTTGTTTGGTAAGTTTATTGTGAAGACTTAAAGATTATATTTTTGACATTATGTATAATTCAGAAAGAAATAAAGTGAGTGCAGGCTGCTTACCAAGAATGCTTTTAGTAGCTAGTGGTGAAGATGACAGTCAGGAGGAGGTAGAGTGTGTTGTGGCCAAGGTGGAAGAGCCTGTAAAAGGAAAAGGAGGTATTTAATACCACGAGTAGTTGGAAACTCTGAAAGCTGATAATGTGTTGCAGGAAGCCACACAGTTTACTAAAAGTGGTTGGCCTGGAAAAAGAAATTTGAGATCAGAGGTTAAAAAATATGCTCAAGTTTCATGAGAATTGTCAATTCACAATGACGTTCTCATGTGTAATGATAAATGTATCCTTCCTACACTGATTAGGAATAGATTGATTGAGTTGTCACATGAAGGTCACATAGGAGTGACTAGCACAGCCAAGTTAATGAAATAGTTCTATTGGTGGCCTAGTACGGATTCACAGATTCTGATTGGGTAAATAATTGCCTGACCTGTCTTAGGCTGATAAACATTGGAGAGCTTCTGAAACTCCAATGAACACTGTCCCCATGCCAGGAAATGCTTGGGATAAGGTCACTCCTGATTTTGCTGGTCCTTTTGAGTGTTTATCAGCAGAAAATAAATACTTGATTGTGTTGGTGGACTATTATATCAAGTGGGTACATATGGATTTTGTACCCTTTCCAAATACAGAATGTGTGATTACGTTTTTTAAGGAAACAAATATTCCATTAAGGGTCCCCCAAAATATTTGGTTACAGACAATGGTACACATTTTACTCCTAATTGAATGACACAATTTATCAAATCATTGGACATTAAAACATCATCAGGTCACTCTATACTCTCCTACATCCACTGATTTAGTAGAAAGAGTAAATAGAGTTCTTCAGGTAGGGGTTCAAACAGCGTTGTGCTATTTAAGTGGACTATTTTGTGAGGCAAAAGGTATGAAAGTATCTTGTGACTCCTCACAACACTACAGCTTTTGAACTGATAAGGAGGAGAGATTCCAAGTTGTTCTTGAATTCAGATTGGGTGAAGGAAATACAAAGCCACAAGGGTATAAATGGTCTCAATCTGGGTGCTATGTTAAGTAAGGTGTCTGAAAAGCAAACTGGGACAAAAGAAAATATGTGATAAGGAAAATAATGTAAAAGAAGTAACGTTTTGTGTAGTTCAGGTCTTAATTAAGAAACCATTCAGAATCAAGAAAGGTGAGTCAAGGTATATGGCCCCTGTGGAGGTTGTTAAAGTTTTTTTTTTTAACTCAGCTTATCTTTCAGAAAGAGGGTGGTGGAGTAATAGAAGTTGAATAACATTTACAGAGTTGTAGGCAAAGAAGATACTTAAGGTCAAAGGATGGGAAAGAGAGAATTTGTGGTTTGAATATGATAGTCCTTATGTTAACAATTCTTCTTCCAACACAATGATTCAAAGTTCTCTACCTGCTTTGTCTCTTACACGATCACCAGTAGATGTCGGATCTTCTGCTACTAGTTCAGTTGATTCAGATTTTGTAATTCATAAGAACTTGAATACTAATATCAATGAAAATGCAAATGTTTTGAGTAACCAAAGACCAGTTTGTGAGACTTGTGTATCCGCAAAGATTAAAGACTGTAATTTGTATTAGGCAGTAATGTTATTCAGAACAGCCACTTGTCATTTTTCAGTTTATAAGGGGAAAGGTGTGTTACATATTCATACTATTGGTAAAATGTAAGTAGAATGCTGATTATATCACTTTAAGAATGCTTGATGCTGGGCTCTGGGGGACCCTTCTTCGTGAAAGATTCCTTGCAATTGTTCTCTGGGACAGTTGCTCCGGGACTGTCATGTGGAGAAACCTATTCCAGTGGGCTCCTCTTTTTACCTAATAAATCTTAGTCGTACCTACCTTGCTTCCTGGTCAGAAGTAAAATAAGATGCAAATGAGTGGATGTTACGGGCATGTATCATGACGATCCTGTGATATAAACAGACTAAAGGGTAATAAAGTTTTCATAGCTAACATTTACCAGTCTTGTCTCACGACAAGCCTCCTTAATGTCTGAAGCACCTATACTTTTTATACATTGTCTTGTACCTCCCAGGTGTTTGTTCTTGTACATTAACAAGGTTGTGTAAAGTGGGCATAAGGGGTTCTGAATTCTGCGAGAAACACAATGCTTCATCAGAACCAGGAGTGAAAGCAGAGTTCTTAGCAGAATTGTAAGCAAGACTACTGATTAGGGACACTTTGGGGCATATTTACAAGCCCCTAGCGCCACCTTGAGCAGCCATAGTGTCATTTTTTTTACGCTAAGGCAGTGTTAAGGAGACCGTATTTACAAAGTGGTACAATGCTTGTATTGCGCCACTTTGCAAACCCTTGCACCACAATATGCCTGTGCCAGGCATAATGTATGCAGGGGGTCGTTCCCACACAGGTAGGCCTAAAAAAATGACGCAGTGAGATTTACAACATTTCACTGCACCATTTTTCCCATCATTTTTAACACCTGCTCAGAGAAGGCGTTAAAATGACGCACCCGTTTTAATCTATGGGCCTCCCTGTGCTTTTCTGCACTAGCGTCAAAAAATTTTATGCTAGTGCAGCAAAACGCCACAAGAGCATCAAAAATGTTGACACTATTGTCCTAACGACTGCCATGGAGCGCCGTATTGTAAATACGGCGCAACCATGGTGTTGTTAGGTGGGACAGGGGCGATGCAAGAAAAGTGGGACATCGGGACCGATGCGCCACGTTCTTGTAAATATGCTCCTGAGAGAGCGTAGCTTATATAATCTATATTAACATGAAATGTTTATGAACTAATGTATAATAATGTCGCATAGAAACTGTATTAATATGTTTTGCTAAAATGTGCACTTGAGTTGTGCCCATGGGGAGTGGCTGCCAATGTATATGGGGACTAATGAAAATGACTAATGTTTATGAATTATTGCATTATTGCATCGCTAAAGGACATGAACTCTTGTTTTTTCCTTCAGTCTAGAAGCTGAATGTGACTATAGTAGATCCGTTCTCATGAAATTCATATTGCTTGTAGAAATGTACTAGCTAAATGCAACAGTGTAGATTAGTATTATGCACGAGGTCGCCCAAACCGGTACAGACAATGGAGCTACTGACCGAAGATGCACAAAGAATTACAAAAGGATGAAATCATACCAGACATTCTACTTCTAAAGACGTCAATCATATGGACCAATACAATGCCTGAGAACTGATGCGGGGTGAAAGATTTAATGACATAATGTGTTTTTAATTGGTTAAAGATAGTGGGGTGCAACTTTTGCCAACCAGATTTTAGGGGAATGTGCAACGAAAAGGGGATAAAAACCCCTGTCACCAGGAAGTGAATTAGAATTAGGGAGTAGAAGACTAGGAGAGGGGGAGATGCTGATGCGATTTATTATGATCCAGAGACTTTGTCACTTTGATTGGTGACTTATTGATTTAGTTATAACCATCCTTGCCCTTAGATTGCCCATTTACACTTTACCTCCTTATGAGGGAAGTGCCCCTTTCCCGAGCTGAGTTCCTGACTGATGGCGAATCAACTGATGTCCTGAAGATGAAGACCGAACCTGAGTGCTGACCCAAACCTTGGAGGGTAACTATATTACAATGAAATTGTGATTGTCTGTTTGCTTTTCCTTTCTAGGTACCAACTGCTTTTCTTTTGACAGAGACCATAGCTAGATGTTTTCCAAATTTGTGTTACTAAATTGTTTTGCATGAAGTCCAATATGCCAATGCTAATTAGAGGTTAGTTGAGAGGGGTTCACTAAACTGAAGCAAATAGACAAACAACTGAATCAATGCTTTGTTGACGATACTCTGCTAAGGATAGCTTATGTTCACACTTTGCTATGTTCTGATGTTTGTGATCCTTGCTTTGATGAAATCTTATCAGAGTTGCCATATTGTGACTATGTTATTGTGCTTATTGGTTTTGAGATTAATAAACTTGCTAGTAGTATTGTAACAAATAGGGAATAAATATCACTAAAATTCATACTAAACTGGTGTGGTTATTCATGACCGCAAGGTCATGGTGGTGTCTTGAGTTGATTAATGTCTTTGACTAAAGTGAAATGCATTATCGTAATAAATATTGATGATATTATTGACGTATTGATTGACATGTTGATTAGTTATCTCGTCCTAAGGTGTCTCTCAACTGGGTCAAAAGATTCATTGGCCTAAAACAAATCCCATGTGTAAAAATTTATTATAAAGGGACGCGTTAGCAGTTCTGGTAGCAGAGCAACGGTTTGGTCGTTTAGGGCCCTAGGACGGAGAATTACTGTTTAGATTGTTTTCTGAGATAATGCAAATTGAAGATATGATGTGTTTCTAAATTCCCCATGACTTTCACGGGATCTCGGAGCCTGCCTAAGTGGGTTGGGAACGTTCTCGGCGTTTTAGCATGTGTGGTGTAGAATTTGCGCTTGCTCAGCCTATGCATATTGCAGGTGCTTTGTGAAGTCTGTGTGGTTTAGTCCAGGTAATGTTGTTTTAGTAGGAGTGGGCGTACTCCGCAGTATGAGAGTAGGGAAGTCGGCGTACTTCATATGAGTGTGGCGCTTTGTGATCAAAAATTATCCACGTGGTTGGTTGGTAATGTACGGACCCGTCATGGTCTAAGACTCCGGAGTATATTGACAAGTGTGGGAGACACTTGGGTTTATGTTGTAATTTGTGCGGTTTAATAGTTCAATCGGGCGTGGTTGACAAGTCGAGTTTGAGTCAAGTTGTATGAGTAAAACATTTGATGGAGATTTGGCAAGTTCTATGGTGCACTAGGACAAACCATTGACAAGTCGAGAGTAGGATTTGCAGGTCGAATTCTGCTTGCGGGTGCGGGAGCTGAGAAAGAGAGAGTAGCGGCCGAGGCTTCAAGTGAAATCTCTGTAAAGTTCTTAAGCAATTGTGTTACCCTTCCTGTAGTAAACTCGCAAATTTGAGTTATTGTTGAAGTCAAAGGTGCTTGCAGTAATTTTGCATTCGTTTGGTGTGAATCTAGTGTGAGAAGGACAAGCTGCAAGACTTTGTCAGCTGCAGTGTGTGAGTGTGACGTCAGTGGTGCCGCGCTGGGATAGGTCAGTTGCCGAGAGGGGTCGCGCACGGATTGGCAGCCGTCCGTGAGAGGCAATAGGTTGAGAAAGGTGGGTGAGGAGTGTCCTGGGAATTAAAGTCACTTCCTTATTAGTTTAAAACAAAACAAAAGACGTAAAAAATCAATTTTTTTCAAGGCTTTAAGGAGCGCTCTGAAAGGAGACACATACATTATGGCGAGTGAGGGGGAGCCTACACCGCCTGAGGGTACTCCAGCTTATATAGTAATGGAGGAAAAGGGAGTCGCGCCTTGTCTTTGGATGAAGCAGTGGCGCAAATCAACAGAGAAGGAGCGATGTTTGGCGTTTCTGGAGCACGGAACGTTCAATATGAGGATCTTAGAGAATTTGAGTTGGATGTTAAGTGTACAGAAGCCGCCTCCAAGACCAGCCCAGAATGAGGCATTAGCAGTCTGGGATCTAATGGCCATACGACAAAGACAGCAGAAATTTGAGAGGAGAATGAAAAGGGCAGAGAAGACTTTAGCTGAGGCTAGATCTGACAACGAGAGCAAAATGTGGAGAAGGGGAATAGTTGACGGACTCAAATTGTTTCCAGCAATAACACAAGAAGACGAGACACAGGGGAAGAAAGCCACTTGTAAGACAGATAAGGGCCCTAGCAAACCAAAAGAGACTAAGAGGTCCTGGATAGAAGAAGACGACTCAGACGATGAAGAGTTTCTTATCCAGTTGTTGCATGATCGCCCGCCACCTTATGCAATAGATGACAATGCCCCGAGCACTAGTGCGGGTCCTAGGAACCCGACGCAGGGTAAGGAAGTTACAAATACAGTGCAGACTAGTGATACGGTTTTGATACAGAATGGTGTTAGTGTACCCACTGCGCCAGACATGCAGATACTGTTGCAACCTCCACCACAAATACAGAGGATTTATCCAGACGTCCCAGTACTAGAGAATACTACGAGTCTGATGGTGCCGCCTGATCCGATATATACAAAATCGAGGTTAGTGCAGATTGAGCCAACTCCGCAATTGCTGCCCCAGCCGCAGCAACAGCTGATTCCGGGTTATAGTCCAGCGGCAGGACCTCCGTTTGTACCTGCACCAGCCACAGTGAGTCAAGCTTTGGGAGTTACTGCTCCACGGGGATGGGACCAGGTCAGACACCAGCTGCCATATCATTACCAATTACGGTTGATCCCCTGGTACCATTGTATGCACAGGGTAAGCCTGGTATGTGTGATCAGGGAGTGATGACCCAAGAGGCAGTAAGAGGAGGGTCCATAGGAACTCCCCAATTAATGGCACCAAGAGAGCAATCAGCTGAAGGACCCAGGTCCTTGTTAGACCTTAGTCCGATCGAAGCACCTTTGGAGGCAATGAGCAAGCAGGGTTAGGTGTGCTAACCCCACAGACAATAAGTACGAATGCCTCTCAGTCACCAATGATGCATGCAGGGAATATTTCACTGCAAGGTTTTTCTGTGCAACAGTTGAATGAGTGGTTAGAAAAGACTTATGCTTCACAAAATACTGCGGTGACCGCAGAAAAGCCAGAAAGGGATGAATATCTGAACTTTGTGAGATTGGGTGTGGAAGCTGCTGAACTAGTGGAAGGGACAATGGGGGTAAACAGATTAGAGTCATACACAGAGGCAGAATTGAGGTATATGTGCCCCAAAATCACCAAGGAAGTGGGCAAGGTGCACCAGAGGTTGGCGAACCTGGCGGATAAATACTAAGGGCCATATTTATACTTTTTGGCGCACAACTGCGCCAACGCAGTTGTGCGTCAAAAAATTTAACGCCGGCTAACGCCATTCCAAAGTGCCATGCGGGCGCCTTATTTATGGAATGACGTTAGCCGGCGGAGCTGACCGGTGTGCGTCAAAAGAAATGACCCACACCAGGCAGCGCCGGCGTAGGGGAAAATGGAGCTTGGGCGTCAAAGAATGGGGCAAGTCGGTCTGAGGCAAAAAATCTGCCTCAACCCGATTTGCGCCATTTTTTTTTTACTCCCACCCTCCATTGACATGACTCCTGTCTTAGCAAAGACAGGAGTCATGCCCCCTTGCTCAATGGCCATGCCCAGGGGACTTCTGTCCCCTGGGCATGGTCATTGGGCATAGTGGCATGTAGGGGGGTACAAATCAGGCCCCCCTATGCCACAAAAAAAAAAAAAAAAAACGTACCTGAACTTACCTTAAGTTCCCTGGGATGGGTCCCTCCATCCTTGGGCGTCCTCCTAGGGTGGGCAAGGGTGGCAGGGGGTGTCCCTGAGGGCATGTGAGGGCACCTCTGTGCTCCTTCCGAGCCCACAGGTCCCTTAACGCCTGCCCTGACCAGGCGCTAAAAAATGACGCTAAAGCGTCTGGACGTCATTTTTTTTGACCCGGGAGTATAAATACGGCGCACATGCCTCGGAGTCATTTTTTAGACGGGAACGCCTACCTTGCATATCATTAACGCAAGGAAGGTGTCCACGCTAAAAAATGACCCCAACTCCAAGATCTTTGGTGCTAGACGGGTCTAACGCCAAAGTATAAATATGGAGTTAGCTTTGCGTCGGATTTGCGTGAAAAAAAACGACGCAATTCCGGCACAAACAGAGTATAAATATGCCCCTAAACATTTGAAAAGAGGCTACAGATTAGACTTCGATTCTAAAGACTTTGAGCACATGAGATCTACCAGAATGAGAGCGCATCTTAAAGAAATACTACAAAGTGCGCAAATCTGGGGAGCCTTAGAAAAGTGGGAAGGCAGATGGGCAAAGAAAAGAGATAAGGAGAAAAGTGACAGTCCGGAATCAAATCATACTAAAGCTTCACCGGACACTGGGACAGTAAAAATGTTACCAATGAGAGAAACAGCTGGAGGGGTTCTAGTCTACGTACCATGGTCTAGGGGAGACATTCTATCATTCACAAATGATTATCCCAGGTTGAGGGAGAAACCGATAGAGTGGTATCAGCAGACATACAGGTTTGTGAAGCTTGAGAAATGTCTCTGGGAGGACTTGAATACCCTGTTTGAGATCATTGTTCCACCTGACTTACGGCTTGAGTGCAAGAGAGGTGTGGATTGGCCGACGCAGGAACCAGCAAGGGATAAGGTGACTGGAGCACCATCTGAGGAGGTGATGAAGTACTATCATAAAGTGATTGAGTTTTTGAAGCAGAAAGTGTCGCCGAAAGTGACTGATTGGCAGAGAATAGACCGGACCTCCCAGGAGGTCAAAGAGTCAATCCATGCTTATTATGAGAGGCTGTTGAAAGCGTTCAAGCATTACAGTGGCACTGAGACTATTGAGCCGAAAGACATGAACCATCTTGTGTTCAGGTTTGTTGAAGGACTGAGACCAGAGGTTAGCCAGATGATTAAGAATAATTTGATCTGTTGGCAGGCAAAGCCGATTGATGAGGTGTTACAGTATGCGAAATACTGCAGTAATGAGATTGTGTTGAAGCAGAGAAAGTTGAAAGAGAAAGTGATGGTGATTCAGATTAAGGCAGCGCAGGCAGGTATGCAGGGGAATGGAATCCAACAGATGGTACAGCAGCAACCGCAAAGGAATGGCATGTTTCAGCCACAACCAAGAGGCCGAGGTCGGGGTTTTGTGAATCGCGGTCCAGATTTAAATACTGTTGTGGTTCAAAATGATGCGCAGGGGATGAAAAAGATGTCACCATGTCACGCGTGCGGGGGCGTGGGGCATTGGAAGTGGGAATGCCCGAATGTGGTGCATGATGGTGTCGTTCAACAAAGCACTGATGTCGGTACATTTCAAAATATGAGAGGTCCAAAATTGAGAGGTCAAAATCAGAACTTCCAGAATAATATGGTTCAGATGCAGGGGTTACAGCCCATGCAGCAAATACAAATGCCGCGTGTTCAACCAGCACAAATGCAGCAGGTTCCCATGGTACCTAGACAGCAAATGTAATTACCATTAGCTCCAATGGGACAGCAACAGGTGATGCTTCCTCAGCAGGCCACAGGCCAAATGATAAGTCAAAATAACACAGTGCAGCAGTTCCCATTGCGTGGTGAGGATGGAATAAACGATGAATGGTCGGATATTAGTTCAGACAGTGAGGAGTGCAGGCTTGCAGCGTCCCTAGAAGTAGATCAGAGGGGAACCTATGTAGAGGGGAAGGTAATGGGACATAATGTTTCATTCTTGGTTGACACAGGAGCCACCCGCTCTACAGTTAGAAGTGCAGAAGTCTCAAAATTGCCACTTTTAGGGCGTACCATAAGGGTAGTAGGAGTAGCAAATCAGTATTTGACAAATCCGATTACAGACCCAGTCCAGGTTGCGATTGGAAACTTTCAGGGACTGCATAAGTTTGTAGTCTGCGATTCTAGTACTGTGTCCTTACTGGGAAGAGACTTACTGTGCAAGACGAAATGTTCGATTACCTGTTCTAATGAAGGGATTGAGGTGCAAACAAACAGTGATGATGAGGGGGGTGATGGGCAGTTTTCAGAATCGGAGACAGAGACCGCAAATGAGGAATACCCTCTAATAACCCTATTCCCAATGCTTACAGTGTCTGACTTACCAGCTGAGTTGCAGGGAACAGTGACAGAGAAAGTGTGGGACCTGACAGGAAAGGAAGTGGGACTGATAAAAGGAGTAGAACCGGTTAAGGTACAGGCAAAGCCAAATGCAGTGTTTCCACAGGTGCTGCAGTACCACATGGCACAAGATGTCCTTATTCAGGTGTCGCAGATAATTACGGACTTTGTAAAACAAGGAGTTCTAAAAGAAGTGATGAGCAGCCTATGTAATTCACCGATAATGGGTTTGAAAAAGCCTTGTGGAAAGGTTCGAATTGTGCAGGATTTGAGGAAAATAAACGATATTGTGGTAAAATGTTGCCCCATAGTGCCAAATCCAGCAGTTTTGAATCATGTTTAAGGTTCCGTGTGATGCAGAGTGGCTCACAGCTGTGGACCTGTCACAAGCGTTCTTTTCGGTGCCTCTTCATGAGGACAGCCAATTTCTCTTCAGTTTCAAATTCTTGGACAAGGTGTACAGTTGGTGCAGAATTCCTCAAGGATTTTCTGAGTCACCATCCATCTTCAATCAGATATTGAAGAAGGACTTAGAGTCGTTAGAAGTGCCTTTCAGTTCGACTCTGGTGCAGTACATTGATGACTTGCTGATTGCGTCCAGAACAAAAGACGATTGTAGGTATGACACAGTTGCCTTATTGAACCATTTGGGAAAGAACGGACAAAAAGTGTCCCCGAAGAAACTGCAGTATTGTCAGAAAGAGGTGAAGTACTTAGGGCACTTGATTGAGAAAGGGTTCAGGGGAATATCAAAAGAAAGGGTGACGGCCATACTGCAGATGAATCCCCCGACAACCAAGAGAGATGTCAGGATGTTTTTGGGAATGGTGGGCTACTGTCGTCAGTGGATTCCCAACTTTTCGATTATCTCTAAGCCATTGATAAATCTGACAGGCAAGGAAGTTAAGGACGACCCGAATACCATAATCTTGTCCGAGGAAGAGCTTGAGGCATTCATGGAATTGAGAGAGTGCATGTGCAGGGCGCCAGCTTTAGGTATGCCTGATTACTCAAAGCCTTTTCTACTGTTTTTTCATGAACGTGATGCTTGTTCTTTGTCTGTCTTAACACAGGTCCATGGAGGGGCGAACCGCCCTGTAGCATATTTTTCAGCTACTTTGGACCCAGTCGCAGCAGCCTTACCGGGTTGTTTACGCGCAGTTGCAGCAGTTGGTCAGAGCCTCACACAGTGTGAAGGCATAGTAATGGGACATCCCCTAACAGTAATGGTTCCACATTCAGTTGAAATTCTGTTAACCCGAACTAAGACTCAGCATATGACAAATGCTAGGCTAACGAGATTTGAGACCATTATACTGGGGTCTCCGAATGTTTCTTTAAAGAGGTGTACTGTATTGAACCCGGCAACTCTACTTCCTGTTGAAAATGCTGAGATTAGTAATACAGAGGAAGTGGAACATGACTGTCTTGAGGTAACAGAACTATGCACCAAACCTAGACCTGACATCAAAGATACACAGTTAGAAGAAAATTACTACATTATGTTTGTTGATGGATCATGTTTGAGAGACTCAGTCGTAATACTGAGAGCTGGTTATGCCGTGTGTACAATCACCGGTGTTCTAGAAGCTTCCTGGCTCGAAAGAGTGTACTCCGCACAAGTGGCTGAATTAATTGCCCTTACTAAGGCATGCCACGAAGCTGAAAACTTGAAAGTTACTATCTATACTGACAGCAGATACAGATTTGGAATTACACATGATTTTGGTCAATTATGGTCACAGAGGGGTTTCATGACCTCTTCTGGCTCACCAGTGAAAAATGGCAAACAGATTAAGGATTTGTTGCATGCGATTCAGTTACCTCTTGAAATTGCCGTGGTGAAATGCAATGCTCATGTTAAGTCACAAGACAATGTGTCAATGGGAAACGGTTATGCAGTTCAGGTCGCAAGATTTTGCGCATTGAACTGTATATCGTTCAAAGATCAGTGGGAATTGTTACCGCAAACTGAAAATGAAACATGTTTGAACTTTGCATTAAGAGTGGTTGATACATTAGATGAGCTAAAATCACTGCAAGGCCGTGCTAGCAGAGAGGAAAAACGCTCCTGGCAGGGAATGCAATGTGTACAGAGAGCTGACGACTTGTGGGTCTCAGAGGAGGGGAAGCTGGTTTTGCCAAATAGTCTTTTGTCCCAGTTTGCAAGGCTTTACCATGGGCAGGCACATCTTGGGAGAGACGCAATGATCAGGTTATTCAAGATTGATTGGTTCAATCCGAAATTCAGACAAGCCGCAGAGATCACCTGTCACAGGTGCATCATCTGTCAACAGATGAATGCAGGAAAAGGGACTGTGGTGACTTTGAGCCACATAGGGAGAGCTGGAGGTCCATTTAGCAAGATGCAAATGGATTTCATTGAGACGCCTGTATGTGGAGGCTTGAGGTACGTGTTGGTGATTGTGTGTGTTTTTAGTCACTGGATTGAAGCATACCCTACAAGTAGGAATGACAGTCTCACAGTAGCAAAGCTGTTGCTTAGAGAGTTAATACCACGGTTCGGATTCCCGGTCTCTTTAGAATCAGATAGGGGCAGACACTTCGACAATGAGGTGATTAAGCTCTTGTGTGCTGCATTGGACATTGAGCAGAAACTGCATTGTAGTTACCGCCCTGAAGCATCAGGATTAGTGGAACAGATGAATGGTACCTTGAAATTGAGAATGGCAAAAATGTGCGCAGCTACCAATATGAAGTGGCCAGATGCATTGCCCTTAGTACTGATGTCAATGAGGAACACCCCTGATAAGAAGACAGGACTATCCCCCCATGAGGTTCTCATGGGCAGACCTATGAGGTTGCCCGCAGTACCTGCAAATGCTCTTGTGAATATCACGGATGATATGGTGTTGGACTACTGCAAGGGTCTGGCTGATGTGGGCCGCTCTTTTTCCCACCAGGTGGAGGCTAACACGTTGCCACCAATCAGTGATCCAGGCCACACCTTGAAAGCCGGTGACTGGGTGGTTGTCAAGAAACACGTGAGGAAGTTGTGTTTGGAGCCGCATTGGAAGGGGCCATATCAAGTAATACTGACAACAACTACTGCTGTGAAATGTGCATGAGTTCCAAACTGGATAGATGCCAGTCACACAAAGAAGGTGACGAGTCCGACTGATGATAGAGCTTGAAGTGTCCGAAACAACAACTCCAGAGAAGGAAGTCTCAGGGCCGGAGAATATTCAAAGGGGAACTGAGACTGCAGGAGGGATCACTGAGGACGGCTTAGTCCCTCAAACAATAAACGAGTTTGAGAGGGGTGACAGAGAGCCTAACTCAGTAGAGGCAGCAGGAGAACCAAGACAAGGAGAGGTTCTCCCAGAAGTAGACGGATACGGGTTAGAACTTGAACCCATTACAGACCCTGAAGACGAGAGGGAAAGAGCAGAGGGAGGTCAAAGTACACTGACTCCTCCTGAGCCACTTACAGGTCCGTCAAGAGAAAACACCATAGCACAAGAGGAGGGTGCTGTTCAGCAACCTGAAAGGCCAAGCAGGAAGAAAACGCACAAAGGTGATAACTGGCCAAAGAAACAATCTGCAAGAGAGAAAGTCGTCCCTTGTGAGACAATAGAGGAAGAAGTTGATACAACCAGAAGGGAGGATCTTAGTGAAGGAGAGTTGCAGAGTGAACGCAGATTGAAAAGAAAGAGGGTCGCAAATAGAAGGTATGCAGGTCCTGAATGGGCATATGCAACGACATCTGAATAGCAACAAGAATTCTTAGCGTTCTGTTTTGATCGAGAGGTACCAGGCATATACTACGGCACCTGAATTCAAACAGAGAAAAAGACTGTGTTGAATAGTGAAATTGAAATTTAAAGCTGAAAAGCTGAGAAATGAGACTGATAAATTACCGGAAGTGACACTTAAAACCCGATTTGACTTTAAAAAAAACGATTATGACAAGCTGCTAACCTGATTTGACAAAAGGGTCCTGGGGTGAGTGAAACGCTGTAATTACACGCAGAGAGGGAAAGAGAGACTTTGCATTAAGAAAAAAAAAAGAGCTTTTAAATCGTCCTCAAGTTGATTGTTTGTTTTGAGTTATTCTGCTATCTGATTCTTTACCGATCATGGCTTACACTAGAGGTAGTAGCAAAAAGGGTAAAGTGTGTGGTTGGTTAAGTGTTATCTTAGGTATTGTGTGTGCAATAATAATCGTAGGTGTGATTGTGGGAATGCCTTGGTTGGATAAGAAAGTGACTAACAATGCTTCAAAACCTGAGACCGCTACACTAACACCGTGGGAGAAGTTTGAGCAAGATACAAAATATTTGCATGAGGGAACCAATCCGAAGGGGGAACTTTCTACTAATGTCTTCTATCGCTTGCTGAATCAGTATGTTGACACAATGGATGCGAAGAACTGTTATGTGTGCACAAAGATTCCTTCATCAGTACAAGAAGGGGGTCACCTACCATAGTCTGCCTTTAACATACGGGATAAGCTGAAGTTTGCTACTAACAAGATTCTATGATCAGGAACATGTGCAATATTTTTACTCTAATTTAGATGTAGTGTTTTCCTTTGTGCCTGTGATTGAGTTTCTGAACAAATTAGCTAAAGAGCATAGTATAAAATCAGTTAGAGGTTTCTTTGAGCCGACACTAACATTTGGGACAGCTTATGCACACCGCAACAATCTGACCTGCTTATTAACGCCTGCAGAAAAAAGCTTTTTAGATCACACTGATGATAGACGCAAAGCACTGAAAGAAAGGCTAGAAAAGGGATTAGAGAAACGTACATATGCAAATGATTATGCTTACACCGCAATAAAGACGCAGGGCAAATTAGCTACAGATGCATTACATGTAAGTAGGCTTTGTATATATAGGCCGAAATCTGAGCATGACACTTTATTTGTGGGAACGAGTGAATGCAGGCATGTGTTTCTGTTTCAGAGTAAATGGACATTTCTGTTGAATTGACAGGATCCAGCGATCGCTGGGATCTATTATATATGTGGGCTTAATGCTTATTACCGTCTCCCTAAGGGATGGTATGGGACGTTATTTAGGGATAGTTTTCCCAAAGATTTACCAGATTGATGACTTAAAGCAAATAACTAAAAAGTCTGAGTTACAACATGCTAGACAAAAGAGAGAGACAGCGGCTGCTGTCGTTGGTGACATATTTGGAGCCATAATTCCTTCAGTAGGGGTTATTTTAAACTCCATGAAGATTCGAAAGTTGTCTACTATTGTGGATAACATGCTGACAAACTTCACAAGGGCTATATTCCTGATGGATACTGAACTTGCTGTGGAAAGAGCTATGACTCTTCAAAACCGGCTTACTTTAGACATTCTTTCAGCGAAGAGCGGCGGAGTCTGTAAGATGCTTAACGAGCGCCATTGCTGCTCGTTCATTCCTGATAATAGCAAAAAGATTAGAGGTATGATTACTAACCTAACAAGAGATAGTGCAGATTTGAAAGATTTGAAGGAACCTGGAGTTTGGGAGAAAGTTGGGAAAGGAATTGCCAGAGTAGGGAATTGGTTTAGTAATATTTGGAACAGGGTTCTTGCAAAAATATTAGGAGGTCTATTAATTGTCCTGATCTGTTTATTGGGTTTATGGGGAGCATGCAAAATTAATGAAAGAATTAAAAGAAATTTGACAAAACAAAGTAAAAGAAATGAAGAAAATGAAAGGGAGAAAATGTTTAATGAAATTTGGGAAAGTTCACACAGGGGGCAAGATTATGAAATGCGCATTATGCGCAAGGTGAAGAATTGAAAGTAAAAGGTTGAAAGGGAAAGGTTTGTGTGATGACAAAGGTCATCAGAGGAGGGACTGAGAGAGCGTAGCTTATATAATCTATATTAACATGAAATGTTTATGAACTAATGTATAATAATGTTGCATAGAAACTGTATTAATATGTTTTGCTAAAACGTGCACTTGAATTGTGCCCACGGGGAGTGGCCGTCAATGTATATGGGGACTAATGAAAATGACTAATGTTTATGAATTATTGCATTTAAATGGTTTTATACTGATTATTAATGAATATGTTATTAAAGTTTTGCTAATAAATCTTTTAGGCCTTAGCTAGCATGAGTTGAGGCCTAGCTGCCTGGCTCTCATATTAAATGTGTTTTTCTAATGTGCAGTGTGCTGACTCGCTAAAGGACATGAACTCTTGTTTTTTCCTTCAATCTAGAAGCTGAATGTAACTATAGTAGATTCGTTCTCATGAAATTCATATTGCTTGTAGAAATGTACTAGCTAAATGCAACAGTGTAGATTAGTATTATGCACAAGTACAAACAATGGAGCTACTGACCGAAGATGCGCAAAGAATTACAAAAGGATGAAATCATACCGGACATTCTACCTCTAAAGACGTCAATCATATGGACCAATAAAATGCCTGAGATCTGATGCGGGCTGAAAGATTTAGGGGGTCATTTTGACATCGGCGGTCTTTCTTAAAGACCGCCGAGGGTCTGCCGAGCGGAAGACCGCCAGTGGTGGCGGTTTACCGCTCGGCCTATTATGACTGTTGGAAGCTCTCCGTCCTTTTACGGATGGAGAGCCACCAACAGCCATACTGGCGGGAGGCGGGGAAGTGGAGGTTGCTCCACCTCCACCGCCACGCCAACAGAACACCGCCCAGCGAATCACGTCCTGTGATTCGCCATGGCGGTGTTCTGTTGGCGGTGTGGTGTAGGCGGAGCTGCCCCCATGGCTCCCGTCCCCTCCCGGAGGATCGTTGGACCAGGTAAGTTGATCGTCTGTGAGGGGAGGTGGGTGGGAGGGTGTTGGGTGTTGTGTGGGTGCATGGGGGTGTGCGTGTGTGTATGTAGAGGGGGTGTGTGAGTGCGTGTATGCCTGCGGGGTGTTGTGTGTATGGGAATGAGTGCGTGTATGTCTGTGGGTATGTCTGTATGGATGTGTGCGTGTATGTTTGAATGTGGGTGTGCGTGTATGACTGTGTGTGTGGATGTAGGAATGTATGTTGGCGTGTGTGCGTGTAAGTATGTAGGTGGTGCCTGCATGCGTGTTGTGTGGGTATGGGTGAACTGATGTTGGGGGTCGGGGTGGGGAGGGGGGGCCCTGCCACCTTTGGGGGGGTGGCAGGGGTGGTGGGGGGTTAGGGGAGTGAGTCGGGGTGGGGGGTGGGGGAGACCCCTATCAGTGCCAGGGAAGGAATTCCCTGACACTGATAGTGCTTACCGCCATGGATTTCATGGCGGTTCAAACCGCTGGAAATCCACGGCGGTAAGCCGGGTCCAAATACCGCCGGCGGTATAGTGACGGCCGCCGGGCTGGAGACCCAGGTTTCCAGCCCGGTGGTCGCCTCCGCCCTGGTGGGCGGAACGGAGAACCGGCGGATGACCATGGCGGTAACCGCCATGGTCATAATTCCACAAAGTAAGACCGCCAGCATGTTGGCGGTCTTACCGCCGGTTCTACGCCTTCCGCCAGGGTCATAATGACCCCCTTAATGACATAGGGGGTCATTCTGACCCCGGCCGGCGGCGGAAGCCTCTGGCCTGGCTGGAACCTCCAGAATACCGCTGCGCGGTCAAAAGACCGCCGCGGGTATTCTGAGTTTCCCGCTGTGCGGGCGGGCGACCGCCAGAAGGCCGCCCGCCCAGCGGGAAACCCCTTCCCACGAGGAAGCCGGCTCCGAATGGAGCCGGCGGAGTGGGAAGGGTGCGACGGGTGCAGTTGCACCCGTCGCAATTTTCAGTGTCTGCTATGCAGACACTGAAAATCTTAGTGCGGCCCTGTTAGGGGGCCCCTGCAGTGCCCATGCCATTGGCATGGGCACTGCAGGGGCCCCCAGGGGCCCCACGACACCCGTTACCGCCAGCCAGGTTCTGGCGGTCAAAACCGCCAGAACCAGGCTGGCGGTAAGGGGGTCGGAATCCCCATGGCGGCGCTGCCTGCAGCGCCGCCATGGAGGATTCCCCAGGGCAGCGGAAAACCGGCGGGACACCGCCGGTTTTCCGTTTCTGACCGCGGCTGTACCGCCGCGGTCAGAATGCCCATGGGTGCACCGCCAGCCTGTTGGCGGTGCTCCCGCGGTCGTTGTCCCTGGCGGTCCATGACCGCCAGGGTCAGAATGACCCCCATAATGTGTTTTTAATTGGTTAAAGATAGTGGAGTGCAACTTTTGTCCAACCAGATTTTAGGGGAATGTACAACGAAAAGGTGATAAAAACCCCTGTCACCAGGAAGTGAATTAGAATTAGGGAGTAGAATACTAGGAGAGGGGGAGATGCTGATGCGATTTATTATGATCCAGAGACTTTGTCACTTTGATTGGTGACTTATTGATTTAGTTAGAACCGTCCTTGGCCTTAGATTGCCCATTTACACTTTACCTCCTTATGAGGTAAGTGCCCCTTTCCCGAGCTGAGTTCCTGACTGATGGCGAATCAACTGATGTCCTGAAGACGAAGACCGAACCTGAGTGCTGACCCAAACCTTGGAGGGTAACTATATGACAATGAAATTGTGATTGTCTGTTTGCTTTTCCTTTCTAGGTACCAACTGCTTTTCTTTTGACAGAGACCATAGCTAGATGTTTTCCAAATTTGTGTTACTAAATTGTTTTACATGAAGTCCAACATGCCAATGCTAATTAGAGGTTAGTTGAGAGGGGTTCACTAAACTGACGCAATAGACAAACGACTGAATCAATGCTTTGTTGACAATACTCTGCTAAGGATAGCTTATGTTCACACTTTGCTATGTTCTGATGTTTGTGATCCTTGCTTTGATGAAATCTTGTCAGAGTTGCCATATTGTGTCTATGTTATTGTGCTTATTGGTTTTGAGATAAATAAACTTGCGAGTAGTATTGTAACAAATAGGGAATAAATATCACTAAAATTCATATTAAACTGGTGTGGTTATTCATGACCGCAAGGTTATGGTGGTGTCTTGAGTTGATTAATGTCTTTGACTAAAATGAAATGCATTGTCGTAATAAATATTGATGATATTATTGACGTATTGATTGACATGTTGATTAGTTATCTTGTCCTAAGGTGTCTCTCAACTGGGTCAAAAGATTCATTGGCCTAAAACGAGTCCCAATGTGTAAAAATGTATTATAAAGGGACGCGTTAGCACTCCTTTAGTTCTTAAGGCTTGGTGAACAACACATTTGATTGCCACTAACGCTTTGGAGAGTTGAGGGGCATCAAGCAAACCTTTTACATAGGCTCCGTGCTTTATAGAAGTATCTGCTGCAGTAGGGAAGTTCTTCTTCATCCAGAAGTCATAATTAACCACGCAAGGATATTTTGAATCAGTATCGATGGTAACGCTTTCCCTTAAGGCTAAAATACAACCTTGAGTGACGACCATTAATTCTACACCTGGGTACTTCTAGAAAAATATCGACCCTTGCGGTGAACATAGACAGGGGCGGCCTTTTCCTCCCATCAAACTCAAAATGAGGGCCTGAATGTTGGATGAAAGACTGAATGAATGGCAAAATGTAAACGTGAAATGGTGTATATCAGCTGGTGTATGGAAGGATGAAAAGATGAAGGGATAGATATTTGAATGGAAGAGACAAGCAAGCTCTTCTGGGGATGGTCAAAATAACTTGGTTCGCTTGCTTGGTGCCATAAGACCAATGGTTTAAAGTGGGGGGTATTTTAAATTTCTGGCTACTCTCTTGCAGACAACCCATGGATGCCCTCAACCAATCGAGCCCCAGCACGCATCAGCACTCATCATGCTCAGCCCATATACAATGTTTACAGCACCTATTAGCTACCTGTCTGGGTACCTACACTCTTGTGCCAAACGAGACCTCCTCTCCTAACTACATTATTCCATATACTTCTAGGATTGGGGTCTTTATAAACCCAAGACCATTTCTTCCTAAGCACCTAATACACGGCCATTGATTAATGGATTTTTTATTTACCACAGACAGCTTATGATTGTGAGGAACACTGAGTCCTCCTATCAAAGCATATCATAGCTGTCGCCTATAGTAGAGAGCAGTTTTGCCCCGCCATAGAAACAAAGTCTAGAAACTTAGGGGAATAGTTATGAGCCCCTTGCTCCACCGTTGCATCACTTTTTGTGATGCAACGTGGCGAAAACCTTGAACTCATATCTATGAGGCCACACAAAGCCACTTTGTGTGGCTTTGACTCACCTCATAGATATGGAGTAGGGCAAGGCAGCACATATCGGTGAGTTGCCCTTACCGTGTTCAAGGGAGACATCTCATGGGCATTGCACATGGAGTCATACACATCGCCAGAGTTACAAGAGCTTGTAAACCTGGGGATGTGCCAAAACCTTATGCCTCCCAAGGAGAAGCGCAACCAGGAGCGATATCTTTATTTCTCCTCGTTTTTTCCACTATATGTGTTGCATTGTGCAGCACACACAGAAAGAGGAAATAGCTTCCCAGGATTTTTTTTTGTGCAGAAAGGTGCTCCTTCCTACATAAAAACAACCCTGCATGCAACGCAGGCACGCTTGCACAACGGTGCAAGGGTGCCTGCGATGGAGCTAGGCTGCCTAAACAGTACCAGTGCCGTGGAAAAGGACAGGAATGCGCTGTATGCCACAGATACGGTGCATCCCTACCCTTTCCCTTTGGCGCAGGGCAGAGCACCAAACTGACTTGCTGCGCTGCCCTGCCCTGCATTAATAGCCAATAAATATGGGCCTTATATGCTCTGGCCAGTAGAACTTTGATTTAGTATATAATTCTGTAATGATGGGCTTGTAGATGTCCTTACTTGGCAGTGAAGCATTCAGACCATTGTGTCCAGCAGTCACTCCACTGGCCGTCTTTTCTCCTCGGCCTGTTGCCCTACACTTGGAGACAAATGTACACGTTTACCTGGGACCTCGGACCTCAGTGAAGATGTAGCCAATGAATATTCAATGGAGACTCCAAATCCCAGAGGTCAGTACTTATGCCCCTATGGTTTCCTGTCTGTTCCCTTTATTCTAGGCCGTGGCCCTTGGCACAAACTAATACTGCAGCTGCCAGAGTTCCCTGACTCTATAGCCAAAGACTTGTTCCTTGGCAGAAGGACACCACTTTGGCAGGGATTTCCTGCCTCTTTTATTCTAGGTTTGGTTGCTTGGCAGCAGGCCAGTACTGGTGCATCTGGGGGGGTTCCTGTCTACTTAATCCTAGACCCTGTTCCTTGGCAGGACAGTGAAGTGATCATAGTGGTTCCTTTCTCCTAGATCCTGCTCCTCGGCAGGGGACCATGACCTGTGCTCCCTGAGGTTCCTTGTCCCATGTATCCTAGGCTTTGTTCTTTGGCACAGTGCCAGCTTGCATCCAGGGTTTATTATCCACATGATTTCCGGCCTTGGTTTCTGGGTACGAGGCTCATTCAGGATCTCCTATCCCCTATATTCGATGTCTTTGTCCTTGGCAGGAGGCTAGTACTTGAGTCCTTGGGTTTCCTCTGCGTCCCCTTCATCCGAAGTCTTGCCTCGAGGATTTATCGCCAACATAACTTTACTCGGTTTTTTTAATATAGCGCGAACTAGACCCGAAGGTATTTGGAGCTCTTTACAGGAGCACAATTCACATTACACAAGGACACATTCATTTTTTATAGGCACAGTGAGATGAAGTGATTCGCCGCCCAGAATCACATCATGATGAGACGACTTCGAGACTCAAACCTGGTCCCCCTGCTCCAAAGTCGCCAGCTATGGCCGTTACGCCACATCCTCTTGGAAAGCATGCCAATAGGACTACTCCCTGCATCTTCTGCCCCTAAGAGCCGAGTCCATGGTCCCCGCCAGACTGCCACTAGCTCTCTCCCTAGAAGCCTCCGCATCTTCTTTCCTCATTTTAATTCTAGGTTTCCGAGCTGTTAGCATCGTAGGGGTTTGGGGGCGGGCGCGGGAGCCGAGGAAGCACTTAAAGCTGTCATCAGAGAGGGCATTATTTTTAAACACTGAGCCCCCTGCGCGCGCTGTGCACTGTAAACAGCAATCTGAATGCATTCATGGCGGCTCATTGTGCTGCACAGTATGCGTTAGTGGGTTCCTTCCGCGTTGCCCGGGGTAACCAGCTCTTCTGTACTCGCCGGCACGTGCTCACACACAAACACAGGACATGAGACAAGGGTTGCCATCAGGAGCGCAGGGGGTAGACTTTGCACATAGGAAATAAACATGCATAATTTCCTAGATATCTCTATTCGTAGCTACAACTGTAACTGCTATATAACTATACAGCAATAACTGAAGGTACATATACCTGTAACTATGCACCCTCTTACAGATAACAAGATATATTGATATCTACACAGCGATAGCAAGTTGGCGTTCCCTTAGGATGGTGGTGGTGGGTTTGGAGTGATGTTAGTAGAAAGTGAATCACCCCCCCCCCGCGTTTTCGGCATGGGGTGTGGTTTATGGCAGGCTTTCAAGGGACAGACCCTTTAGAGTGGGTGCCCTATTGGGTCTCAAGGGCTGGACATTGCTCTTGTTCGTTGCGATCGGTCAAGTTCTGTTAAGGACAAATTTGTGAGTTTGTGCTAGAGTGAAAAACTGGGTTGCTAGGTTACAAGTATAACTTAGGCAAATACAGTAAAAGTCAGGAAGTGCTGCATGCTTTGTGCAATGTGGGAAGGGAAGACATGATCAAGTTTGGAGAAGCTTCAGGTGGGTCTGAGAAGGTCCAAGAGGGAGGCGGCGTGTGGGCTTATGGCGGCTATGCTGGCCTATTCGCCACCTAGCGGAAGGTCGAGAATACGTCAGGGAAGTTTGAAGACAGAGGGTGAGGTGGCTGGGACCCCAGCAGAGGTATTGGTGAAACAACCTCCCCAACTTCTAAGGAGGCTATATCACTGAGACCGCAATTCTACTGATTGTGGACCATGCTCTCTGCGTCTTTGACATTGGAATCTGTTTTCTTGTTTTCCTTGATCCTGCTGTTGCATTTGACACAGTCAACTACCATGCTCTGCTAAACACACTGAAGAAGTGATGGGAACTGAAGGTGTCCTCCTCGATTGGTTCACTTCCTATTTGACAAACTGCTCTCAAGTAATTAAAATTGGAAGCTCTGTCTTGAAGTCAGTTAGCCTGCAACAAGTGGTCCCACAAGGCTTGATCCCCTCTCCAGCCCTAGTCAGTCTCTTTCCTGGGCAACTCTGTGTGACCTTTAGGCACTTTGGGATCCTCTTTCACCTATATGCCACTGATGCCCAAACCTACTTGAAAGTCACACCATCCTCTCCAACACCTTGATAAGAATTCAATCATATATGTCAAATCAACACCTTGAACTAAACCCTGTGAACAGAACTCTTTATATTTCTGAAGAAACCAATCTATCTGTGCATGATTGGATGGAATTCCTCCCTGGCTTGGAGAGCCAATCCTCCATTGTTCAGGATACAAAGTCACTTGGCCTCACTCTTCACAGCCGACTCAATCTCCAGAGTTATATTCCAGTCATGGCCAAGAGTACCTAGTTTCAGCTTAGGATGCTCTGAGGGATCAGGCAGCTCATTCCGGAATAGGCCCTAAAATCAGTTGTAGAGGCATTGGTTCTCTCCAGACTTGACTACGAGATTTCAATCCGTTCAGGCATCCCCAAAGTTCACTTAGATTTGCTGATAGCTGTTCTACATTCTGAGGCCCGCTTTGTTACCGGTCACAAGGAATTTGAACACATCACCCCTATCCCCCGGCTGCTTGTGGAGGCAAAACCGTGATTGAAAACTGCCTGCTCTACACACAAGGCACTGCACTCCTCTCAGCCTGCATACCTAACTGGAAAATGTAACATTCTGGGCAAAAAACATGGTTCAGGAAAAGCTCAAATCCTTTTCCTGGAGCACTCCCACCTTCAAACAAGAGCAATTCATGAACCAGTCAAGCTCAAGAAGCAACACGAGGATTTGAAATTTGCTCCCTCAGACCCTCCATATGACCGCATGCCATGCTACCTTCAAAAAAGATCTCAAAACTATTCCCTTGGAAAGACACTTGGGTTAAACCTGTTTCCTCCTACTCATTCTTGAATGTTTGCTTTTAATTTGTCCTTTGTTGTATCTCGAATGTACTCCTGTGTTGATTGTTGGGGGGAACTGTACTTGTGTATAGTGTATCTCCCACTTCCTCATAGCTATCTGCTCTTATTTCTTCCCAGGTTTTATCTCTATTGTACTCCTGTTGGAAAAGTTTTTGAACTGTACTTTTGTAAAGCGTCCTGATGCCCCCAGGCCAGGTCTGCGCTAAATAAAACCACAAAAATAAAAGCAAACAAAATAAGTGCATAACAGTGTCATGCTATGTAACGTCAGAGGGCATTATTGAAAGCGACATGTATAGGGGGTTATGTTCATGGTCGGCCATTCGCATGTGCAAGCTGGACCCACGCCCAAGGCCCAGTCTCTTAGGTACAAAGAAAAGTGTGTTGAACACTTTTTCCGAAGGCTGCTGTAGCCCTTGTTTTCTTTTTGTCTGTTTTTCTTTTCATGGCACTCCTTAATCTTGCCCCTCCTCCCCATCTTCCTCATACTCCTCCCAATTTTGCAATAGACAAATAACGAGGGCGAGTGGGGTGGGGGCCAAGGCATTCGCTGCGCAAGGCCAGCTCTGGATGAGATAGAACACACCATAAGTGATGGGAAAAGGTGAGGAGGCAATAAGATGTTGGGCTCAAGGAAGTCAGATATGAATGTTTTGGAGCACGAGATGCTTGGGTGGACTATGATGAAGAGTGGGAGGAACTAGAAGGTGTGAAATCCCAAATTGGAAGGATGGCCACACAACGGCTGAGGGCGACCTGCAGAAACGGTGGCGAATGGGGCAGGGGAAGGGGTGGTACAACTAATGGAGAGGCAAAGATTGGAAATCAGAAAGGGCAGCGGCGGGTGAGTAAGGTGATCAGTAACACAGGTTGTGTGAGCGGTGAAGATACTAGCAGAGGCAGAACATTGCAAAGCGGTGGTGACCCCGGGGAAGGGCACTGTAGGGGAGTGGGATCCAGCCGCGGCCCATCCATATGGGGAGGGGGCCATGCCCCTCCATGTTTCTACTAAGTGGAGGGGTGCCGCCAGATGCAGCTGGCGGAGGCATTCGGACAAATCATGACATTACCGGGCAAATCGTGACATTACCGGGCAAAACATGAGATTTCCGGGGACATCATGGGATTACCGGGGAAATCATGAGATTAGGTAGGGAATTTACAGTTATCTGGACTGGGTAAAGAACCGCAGACCCCATGGAAGCCAGGAAAATAGTGTTGAGCACCTCAGGAACCAAACACGAGTCCCAGGGTGTTTAGATTGCTGAAGTAATCACAAGTATTTGGTGAGAGGAAGATTGTGGTGGACACGAATAGTTGAGCACCCCTACAGCGCATTTCACAGGCAAACCTAAAAAGGGTGGAATAAAGCAGGTTTGTTTACTGACGCCTCTACCAGTGCCACAACGGTACAGATGAGATGTGTCTGCAAAGGAAATGAGCTTGGGGAAGTACTGCCCTCGGAAGCCCATGAAGCCCTGCGCGATGCAGCCCCAAATGCAAAGAGCAACCTGTGAGAGGGCCTAACTGCAAAAGTGAGACATCTCAAACAAAACACGGTATGAAAGGGACATGTGCACGGAGGAAGGCTGTAAGAATAATAAGCAAACGGAGGAGAACTAAAGAAACCATGCAAATTCTCCCTCTGGAGATTCCTGTATCGAGAACAGAATGAGTATTACCCGGGAAAGAGAGAATTCTTTAAGACGTGTATCCCATCAAATAGTGGCTTCTGTAGCAACAATTATACTTAGCGCCCAGAAGGTGATTTCGGAGCGCCCATCCAATTCCACACTTGCAAGACGCAGGTTACATCTTCTCACAGCATCCATAGTCCTCCTACACGTGTGCAAATGCTACATCATACATGCATCTACTGCCTGGCCTGCACAGAACAGTTTACTGCCTCCCTCTCCCTCCGGTACTCAAATAACACTCATAGATACTTCCTCCTCTGAATGTATACCCCTGTGGTATTTACTTTCCTCCTTCTCTCTCATATCTCCGCTGTCTGCCTTTAATGTATGCGTACCCCAGGGGCATTTAAATGTTTGTCGTAGTGCGCTCTCATGTGTTCATTAGGTACCCCGTGACATTTAACTTCTCTCTCATACCTCCCTCTCCTGAGGTACTTCCTTGTAAAGAAAAGAGGTGCCCCCTCCCACAGCCTCAAACATAATAAAATCGCTCCAGCGATCGCTCGGTGCTCCGAAAGCAGGTGGGGCCGAGGGAGTGCTCATAAAGAGAGCTTCTTTGTGGGCAGGTTGACAGATGAGATGTGAGTGAATACCTTGACTGACAGCTAGAGTGAGAGCTCTGGAATCCGATGGCAGACACAGAAAGAGGGGGTGGAGAGATACTGGGGTGGTACAGACTAACAGGTACTCGGAGAGGTCGGCGAAACCTGGGAGGCGCTGGCGAGGGGCACGGCCTGGCAGGCGCTGGGAGGCCGCCAGACCAGAAGGCACTGTGGCACATCACTCTGTAGACCCTGGGAGGAGGTGGGTGAGGGATGCAGACTGGGGCACTGGGGCGGGCTGCCAGGGGGAGAGAAATGAAACAGAAGCCGGGGTGGTGGAGAGAAAATTGAGCTGTCACGAGCCCTACGGGAAAGACTAACAATGTCACCCAGAGGAGGGAGGGGGTGCCAGGGCTCCCACGGGGAAGCGGGGAGTGAAGAGAGAAAGAATAGGGAAAATGTATTCGCCCTTTGCATGCCTCTAATACGTACCTTAATTGCAAATATAGAAAAAACAAGCATTTGTAATGCAATGGGTCTCGCGTTTGCTCGAGTTAGAGCTATTTGCGTTGTAAACTCCTAACCGGACTTTTCTTGCCACATAAACTGAAAATTAAAATATTAACAGTTTCACATAAGCGAGCCGACGGCCGCGAAGCAAGCACACAAAAGGAAACAGAAGTTAACTCGCACTGAAAGGTATGGGCAAAAGTGCAATTAGCTATGTAACAGGATCGATGTCATGCAAAGTGTGCGACTACTGCCCAGCGAGATTGCGCTACCTGTGAAACAAAGAGAAAAAGTAGTCCAGAAACCATACGGAAAAGATGGAGCCTCGTATGTTTTCAGTAGCTGGCCGCAGCGCTCAGTGATCGAAAGATAGAATATGGCTTTGTGACCAACGTCCCACAATTTAGAAATGCCGTGTCTGTCCCAGTTTCTAAATCAGCGCAACTGAGAAGTCTCACTTCGCCATGTCCCCAACCAAAAGGGCGTTTCTTTGGCGAATGTCTTGTTACATCCTATCCATTGTAGCTCCCAAACCAACTCTTCACCAGTATCGCTGTCATCAGGGGCGTTGTTACTGGGATCTTAGTGCCATACAACCAGGGCCGTGGACTTGAATTATCAAATGCTGTCTGTTTTAGTCGTGTTGTGGGCTCTTTCTTATCCCCAAATATCCAGTAATTGTCCAGGAGCAGCTGAGCTGCCCAATATATAAGCGCATATCCACCGCCCAAACCCTCCATCATATGACGCTTGAACACACTGCTTGGTCCAGTGGTTGCCAACATTTTGACTTCTGTGAACCCTCACCTTTTCATTATTGGAACCCAGGGACCCCCAATGAATCATTATTGGGATCAGGGGACCCCCACTGATTCATTACTGAAAGCTGGGGACCTACTCTGTTAATATTATTTAATTTTCTCAGCAGACGCAGACCGCCAGTGGTCCCAGGACCACAGGTCGGGAACCACCTGCTTAGTCGTTGGTGCTAGTAGTACTGTGCTGCAGTCTTTGGTCTCTTCAACAAACAGGTTGATCTTGGGCAAATCATACTTTCCCTGTGCCTCTGTCCGCTAATCTGACAATATATGAACTCTCTGAAAAAGGCTTAGAGGAAAAAATAAACACCAATGCCAATTTTCCAGTTGAGAATCCGAGCATAGTTTTCACTCACATGTTCGCTCACATGGCTGCTTGAAGGCCAGTGGCTGCATTCTGCATTTGCATCTGAAGCTGAATGTGTTCTATAGCTGCAATGTGCAGGATCCCTCCTGTGCTGTAGATTCTTCTTCCCTGTTACAAAAGGCACCTCTTTGGCAGCTTATACAAGGCTTAAAGGATGAGAGCTAACCACCATGCAATGCCTCCTCTTTTTATTTGCTGTGAGGGTCAAAAAACAGGACACTGGCCGTCCCACAGCAGCACAGTGTGGGCAGATGGACAGACCACTGAAAAGTGGAACATTCCCACAGAAAATGGGACGGATGCCCTGTCATATTATTGTACCCAGTACCCCACCATTTTGCCTCCTGGACCATTGTGTCTCCTTGTACATGGATGGTGAGAGAAGAGAAAGGAGATTTGGGGGCATATTTATGATGTACGTAGTGCCACCTTGTGCCAAATGTGGTCATTTTTTTAACGTAAAAATGGCATAAAGGTGGCATTTCCAAATGCACTGTATCTACAAAGTGGTGCAATGCAAGCATTGCACCACTTTGTAAACCATTGCGCTACATTATGCCTGTGCCAGGCATAATGTATGGGAGGCGGGTGCTCCCACGTAGGGAGGCCCAGAAAAGGGTGTAGTGAAATATACTAGATTTCACTGCACCATTTTTAGAGTCATTATTAATGCCTGCCTAAGACATTGAAAACAATGGGCCTCTCTATGCTTTGCTGCATTAGCGCCATAATTTATGGCACTAATCTTGCAAAGCCCAACCTTAGCACCATAAACGATGACCTAAATGTGGACACGACTGCCATGTTGCGCCGTAATGTAAATACGGCGCTCACATGGTGTTGTTAGCGGGATGCAATGGGGAACTAGAAGAATGGTGCATCATGAATGATGTGCCACGTTTCCATAAATATGCCCCTTGGTGTCTTTGTATGTCGTCTCCCCCTCATTTTTACAGCCCTGAGTTGTTTTGTTTATGAGAGTACCAAAGAAAACAGCAACCTTAAGGGTCATAGCACTCACAATCCCAAAGGCATTTGTTTTTGTCCGACTGCAGGGAACTGCAAAATGCTTCTATAGGATAGTGTATAAGGAGAACTACATCACTAAATATTTGCATTTTAAATGTGACACTGAATAACTTTGGCTCAGTGGTATTTTATAGGTGTGGTAGCCCCCACTTTTGTGTATTCAACTATTCGGGGTCATAACTTGGGAAGAATATTATGGCTTTGAATACCTCATCTTAACTGTAGCATTATTCATTGTACCAGGCATTCCACCACAAGCGCGCTCATACAGCATCACACTTAAAACTTCTAACTAATCTATGTCAGGGCCAGGCTCTGAGGAAAGGTCTGATATACCCACTGGAAGTTCACTACAGGGTAAAAAGAGTTTTTTCTAAATTACCATATGTTTGTTTTTAGGTCAAAGATTACCAGACAGCAAAGCTATCTGGTCTGCAAACACATCTTGGGGACTTTTAGAAAGCTTCCCTGGGAATGCATTCCACCTATTGCTTACCATTGGTTTTGTAATTTACATTTGTTTGCTTTCTATTTGCTAACTTTATTTGTTTTAGGCTTTCTAGCATGTTTTTGTCCCACCTGTCGAGCATTGCTGCCTGTTTACCATCGTAAGCTGTATTCTTCCACCCAGGCTCACTTTCTGTAAATTGTCACATATGCTGTACATTCAAAGACACAGGTCTGCGAGAGCTTGGTGTTGATTTTTCTTTTTCTAACTTCAAAATGAGAGGATTTATGTGACAATCTCACTGGGTACCCAAGTCAGAGGAAGGGCTGTAGAATTAATTTTTTTGTAGCATACAACTAAGTTTAAATATCCTTAGAACTGTGAAAATATTTTAGAATATATCGGGAAAACACTATTGTAGCACATTAATTTGTAATTCTGACGTGTGATGGAAACAAATATTTTAATAGATCAAAGCAAATCAGTACATTTGGTGATTCCATTTTCACACATTATCGTTTGTGCGCTGCATAGCTTTACCAGTAAAAGTGTATGTTTAGGCAAATGTAATGGTCATTTCAATTGAAAATGTGTTGTCTTTTAATGGTAGTGTCCTACGAAACTATGCATTTTCCACTCTATGCCAGTCCACACTACAACACTCTACTCCACTACTCACTCTGACACTCTACTCCCCTCTATGCTATGCATCACAACTCTATTTCATGCAATGCCACTCCACTGTACTCCACTTCACTCTACAACACTCTACTCTTCTCCAGTCTACTCCACACTTCTTCACTCTACACCACTCCAGTCTAAGTCACTACACCTTATGCCACTCCACTTCCCGAAACTCCACTCTACGACACTCTAGTCCACTCTAATCCACTCTGTGCGACTCCACTCGAAGCCACTGTAAGACGCTCTATGCCTCGCTATGCCACATCATTCTAGGTCACTCTAGAACACTCCACTCTATGACACTCCACTCCACTCTACTCCACTCTACAACAAACCATGACACTCCACTCTGTGACTCTTTACTCCATTCCACTGTATGACACTCTACTCAACTCTACGCCACTGCACTCTGACACTCTACAACACTATGCCTCTTCACTCTATTCCACTTCACTTTACATCACACCATTCTGTGCCACTCCATTCTATGCCACTCCACTCTATGACACTCCATGCTTCTCTATGTCACTCCACTCTATGCCACTCCACTCTACGACTCTCTATGCCACTTTACAACACTCTACTCTATGACAATCTATACCACTTTACTCCACTCTACTCCATTACATGCTACATCACTCCACTACACTTTAATTCACTCTACGCTATGGCATTCCACTCTATGACACTTTACTCTACTCTGTGACACTTTACCCCACTCTATGCTATGCCCCTCTATACCGCTTCACTCGACATCACTCCATTCTATTACACTATGACATTCTACTACATTCTATGGCACTCTACCTTACTGTACACCACTCCACTCTATGACACTCCACTATACAACACTTCCCTCCACTCTACTCCCCATGTCTCTCCTCTTTATGCCCCTCCACTGTATGCCACTCCACTTCTCACTACTCCACAACACTGTACCTCACTCCACTCCATGACATTCTACTCCATTCAATGCCACTCCACGATACCCCACATTAAGACACTCTACTCAACTCTACCACAATGTACGCCACTCTACGCCACTCCATTGTATGACATTCTATTCTACTCTACATCATTTTACACCAATTCATTCTACAACACTCTACTTTTCATTGTCAGGAGATCGGATGGCGTTCTGCCGTGGAACGCGTTACATACTGCAATTATGAGCCCTGAAGAAGTCCGTTTGGACGAAACGCATTGGCTATGATGGATTAGATATTGTCATTGTAGATAAATAAAGAACACAAAGTTTTCATAAGAACTCTATTGAATTATGTGATTTTTGAAGAAATGGGATAATTTTGTGGATATCAATGGACACTTCGATGTGCTGGGTCTCCTTTTCAACACTCTATGCCACTTCACTCTAGGATACTCTACTCCACTCTATGCCAATCTTTCTTTGACACTCTACGACCCTCCACACTATGACTCTCCACTCCACAAGACTCTACTCCACTCTGCAACAGTCAACACTCCAATTTACGACACTCTACACCACCTTACTCTGATCTAAGCCACTACACACTATGCCATTCCACTCTATGACACTTTAGTCCAGTCTATGCTATGCCACTCCACTCTATAGCACTGTACTCTATTTCACTTTACTCCACTCTACAACACTTTACTACACTCTGTGCTACATCACTCTACTAATCTCCACTCTACGTCATCCACACTATGACACTCTACTTCACTTTACACTATTCTATGCCAGTTGACTCCAGGCTACGAAACTCCACTCTGAAACTCTATGACACTCCACTCCACTGTACTCTACACCACTCCACTCTATGCTGCTCCAGTCTATGCTTCTCCATGCTGTGACACAACACTCTACTCCACTGTACTTCAATCTATGCCACTTTAGGCCCCTTTATGCTACTCCACTCTACAACACTCTACTCCACTCCATTCCAGGTCACTCTACTCCACTCTTCACCACTCCACAACAGTCTACGACCTTCCACTCTGTGACCCTTCTCTCTACGGCCCTTTGTGACACTCTGCAACACTCTATTCCACTCTACTGCACTCTATGACACTCCACTGCATGCCATGCCACACCACTCTATGCTACTCCACTCCACACTACTATATCCCACTCTACTCTATGCCACTCCACACCCCACTATGGCACTCCACTTTACACTACTCTACTGTACATTGCAGCACTCCACTCTTTGAGACTCTATGCTACACCACTCCATGCCACCCCACGACACTCTGCTACACTCTGCATTATTGTACTCCACTATACGGCACTTTACACCATTCTGCTCCACTTTCTGCTACTCTATTCTACTCTCCTCCACTCTATGCCCCCTCCACTCTGCGCCACATTACATAACTCCACTCTACACCACTCCACTCTGCTCCATGGCACTCCATTCTAATCCACAACACTCCACTCTATCACACTCTATGTCACTCTGCAACACTCCATGACTCTTCACTCCACCACAATTTATGCCACTCAACTCCACCCAACGCCACTCCACGTCACACCACTCTTCTCTACTTCACAAACATTTAACCATGCTGAAACAGCAGCCACGATGGTGTAAAAAATGGCTAAAACACATTGGCAAAGCCCATAGATAGCTCTTGCATAAGTGAGACCTATTGGTTTTGTCGATTCTTGTTTACTGCACCAGGGTGCAAAAAATGCTCCTTAAAAGTGGTCTCTGGTTGGCCTGATAGTGACTGTTAAACCTGGCATCCATGGCGTGGTTTCCCCTGTTGTTGCCTCTGTTTTCTGTGTTGTTGACTGTGCTGGACTTCGTTTTTCCTGGTTTTGGTACTCTGGGCACTTTACCACTGCTGACCAATGCTAAAGTGCAAATTCTCCCTGTGCAAACTGTATGTGTAATTGGCTTATCCTTGATTAGCATATCTGATTTACTAGTAAGTCCCTCGTAAAGTGCACCATAAGTGCCAAGGGCCTGTAAATCAAATGCTACTAGTGGACCTGCAGCACTGATTGTGCCACCCACATGCATAGCCCTGTAAACATGGCTCAGACCTGCCTCTGCAGTGTCTATGTGTGCAGTTTTAAACTGCCAATTCGACCTGGCAAGTGTACCCACTTGCCAAGCCCAAACCTTCCCTTTTTGTACATGAAAGGCACCCCTAAGATAGGCCCTAGGTAGCTTAATGGGCAGGGTGTAGTGTATGTTAAAGGTGGGATATGTACTGATGTGTTTTACAAATCCTGACAGTGAAATACTGCCAAATTCGGCTTTCACTGTTGCAAGGCCTATGTCTCTCATAGGCTAACATGGGGCTGCCTTTAAATATCTTTGCAGTGCAGTTTCCCATTGGGAACAGATAGAGATGTGGAGTTTGGGGTCTCTGAACTCACAATTTAAAAATACATCTATTGGTAAAGTTGACTTTTAGATTGTCAGTTTGAAAATGCCACTTTTAGAAAGTAAAAAGACAGATGACAGATGGAATGCTGAACAATTCAAACAGTCACCCCCACCCCCAAAACCAGTTTCAGGGTATCACCCTTCATCAGCCAGGCTAGCTTAAATCCTGTGGTGCAGGGAGCACGGGACCCACTTCTGGGCATAACCTTCCCACTTAAGGCGACAAAAGCAAAAAGTACTGATGATGGACAGAATGCTGAACAATGCAAGCATTCACACCCAGGCACAAATATCTGGGTTTAATCCATTGTATTTTTGCCCACCACGCCACCCCAGTTTAGACTCAACCATATGCAAATCAGTCTTGACCCTGATCCTCATGGGAACAGTCCAGCCCAAACTGCCAAACCAGTTCTGTCACTGGGAAAATATTGGTGACCTAATCTGTGTCTAGACTGCAATCCTCTGCTAAAGAGGTGTGCCCAACATAGGTCCAGAAGAGCTGATCTAAGCAATACATTTAGGATAATCACTGTCTGTGTAAAAGAGGAAATAAAGCTAATGTAATCATGAAAATGTGGCTTCCATGAAGTCCTCCTGGGCCTACCATAGACACCTTCATGCAATAGACATCCTTATCCACACATCAATGCAAATCTCTGAGATTTTCTCATCATTCCTTCAAGAGATATCTGTTAATACTAGCAAGAAAGGTACAGAGAGATGGAAAAAGGAAGAGGTAGGCAGAAAAAGAGGTAGAGAGATTGGTAAGATTTTAGAGGGAAGTAGACAGAGCATGAGGTAGAGAGAAGGAAACTTAACCAGAGAGAGAAGGGTGGGATACGCTAAGGGGTGAGGCTGAGAGTGGGAGAATGAAGGCAGAAAGGAAAGAGAGGTGAGCTAGAAAGAGGCAGTGAAAGAGAGAGGTAAAGGTATACATGTATATAGGTGAGGTAGTGAGAAACATATAGAGAAAACAGTGAGCTAGAGAGAGTGGAAACATGAAAAGAGGTATAGCAGGATAGGTCACTATAAGAGAGCAGAGAGGCACAGTGAAAGGTAGACAGAACGCAGGGATGAATTAAAGATGAGGTTGACACAGAGGTAGAAACACAGAGTGAGTTTTAGAGAGAGTTGTGGTAACATCCCCTTTCCTAGTAAAACAATCAGGCTCATCGCCTTGATCATTGGCTTGCCACCATAAGCAACCTATACCTCCTGTTTTGAGCATTAGCTTTTCAACAAGGCAACAAGTGCAATACAAGAACTGATTTTAGTGGAAGCATGCAGAATCTGTCCAACCAACTTTTGTAGAGAATAAACATGTGGGCGCAGTCTAAGCCCCTTTCTCAGTACTTCTTAAACCCTTTTCTGGTCATTGCATAAGTTGTGGTGACAGCTACTCTGGAAAGCCAGAACAAAATGATAGAGAAAGAAATAGATGGAGATAGAAAGGAGTAAGGTACTGAGAGAGGTGAGGTAGAGGGACCAAACAGAGAAAGAGAGGTAGGGAAGATGAAGAGTTGAGGTGGTGAATAAACGGTGAGGTCATTTGAGAAGTCAGCTGTGTGGAAGAGGGAGGTGGATTAGAGAAGGATGAGGTAGTGAGAGAGATGTGAGCATGAGAGACGCGAGGTAGACAGAGCTGAAAGAGAGATAGAGAGAGGAGAGGTATAGAAAGAAGGAAGTGAGATAAAGAGAGAGGTGAGGTTGAGAGGAAGGTGAAGTGGATGGAGATCAGATATAGGGGAGCAAGATGGAAACAGTGCAGTTGCAGTAAGGTATAGAGAAAGAGAGAGAGAGAGAGAGATGATTTAGAGAGAATTGAGGTAGTGAGAGTGGTTACAAAGATAATGATATAGAGGGAAGCCCAGACAGTGACAGAGAGATATGGTTGTGAGAGGTAGGGTAGAGAGAGAGGTGAGACTGATATAGATGACGCAGAGAGCTGAAATAGAAAAGGGATATACCAAGATTTGGAAACAGGTATAGTGAGGAAAAAGAAAAGTGGTTGAGCTAGAGGTAAGGTGGAGAAAAGAGAGAGACATGAGCTGGAAGGAGTCATTTGAAATGAAATGCCATAAACTGCCGTACAGTGCAAGGGTTAAGGTTGGCAGGCCATTCTGTGATGGCGGCATTTTTGGCACTCAGTTTTTTTTAAATATGTGTTTTTTTGCACACCACTAATACAGCAATACAATAACTACTCTAGGGGCCCCTTGAAGGTTGGTGGCTCTGAGCAATTTCCCACTTTGCCAGTGTGTGAAAAGATCTCTGCAGCAGCAGAAGAAATAAGCAGTGCCAACATTTCATCCCTTTCAACCCCTGGTGGGCTCTGCAGGCAGGGGACACATTTTAATTAAAGTAATGAAATCCACTTATACGACAGAAGCCACATCCCCAGATTAGATGCTCCTGAGGAAACAGGGCCCCATAGCCTGTTCTCCTTTCTGCTTCAAACCCACCAATGGCCTTACTTGTGTCCTTATCGTGGCACCACCAGAATTTCACTCACGAATTGGGAGCCATCTTGTGGGAGGAAGGGCCTGTTTATTTAATTCACACTGGAGCTGAACCTCAACTACAGCCTAGAGAGACTTCTCACCACAGGATCTTTCAGTTCAGCACTAGGAATCAATCTGCTGAACCACTACTCAAGTTGTGCCACAACTCCAGACAGCATGTAGAAGGATGTCTCCATGCACTCATCTTGTTCCATAACTGAGTCTCTAGCTCAGCTCTACAAGGTTTGTTTTACCACCCATGGGTGAAAGGATTTAACCTAGTTCAATGCACCAACGCTTGAATGTAAAAGACAAGTTTTTGTAGTCCAGCAGAACCCCACCCAATACTTAGTGAAGTGCAATCAATGCTTTTGGGTTATTAATAGTTTCTAAACAGGAATCCAGGGACACTATGGTGACCAGAAACAAACCTTTTTCATTCTCTTCAATTACACACACAAGATGCTCTAAGAAAAAGACACTTTAACTAAAAAGCATGCTTATTTAAACAGCCTGCACCTTGTTGCTCACCACATCTAAAATAACCACACAGAATATGATTAGAACAGAACAAATGCACATTGTGAACCAGAATAAAATGAACATTCCTAACATAGTTAAAATATAATCTAAAAACCTAACACCCTAAAGCCTACTTCTAAAACCTACATCTATGAGTACACAAGGGGAGTATGAAGAGTAGAATAACTTGCAGCTACATTTTCTCAGGAAGGATGAGTGCACTGTGTACCTTCTTTATAGCAGAATTCTATATTTATCAGGAGTCAAGGAGGCCATACTCCCTGAGAAAGGCATCACCATCTGCATCAACTCTTCCTGGGCTTGCTACCAGCTTTTAGTAGAAAGTGTGATACAGTGGCAGCATCTCTGATAGGCAGGGTCGTCTTCTGGTCTGGTAGTATATTGCTCGCAATAATCTGGTCATCTGAGGAGAGTACATCGTCTGGTGCATACGCACCATATGTGTGATCGTTGTGAAATCCAGTTAATGTGTGCTTCTTATTGTTGTTTTCTTGCAAATGTGATGGATCGGCAATGAGTTGCAATGCCAGAGTACTCAGTCATGGTGAGAATACTGGATTTGGAGGCCCGAACATTAACAGGGAGTCAAGCAACTCGTGAAATATTGTTGCAGGTGTAGTTGATCCATCATAGTTTGCATTTGTAGTGTGGAGAAGCGCAGTGCTTGGCATTGTTTCTGGTGTGATTCCAACAGTTGTTGCTACATTTTTACATCCAGAAAAGCCACTGGAGGTTGCTCTAGAAGTAAATCCAAGATTATTTAATCTACACAGTTTACACACCAGAACACAGGTTTTTCTTGTACATTGTCTATTTTATGAAAGGTTAGCAGCCAACTTTCTTTAAGTTCAGAATGTCCCAGGTAACGTGGTAGGGTCTCTCTGGATTTTCGTTCAGATGTACAGGTGTAGTCCATGTTATTGTTTTTTTCATTGGATAAGGAGAAATATGACAATACCACAGCTGACGAGCAGGGACATTATTGGAAACCCTCCAAAAAGACTGGGGAACAAAGAGGGGAATAAGTACTGCAGTTACGAAACCAGATCCAATGTCTTAAAAAGATGCACAGTGCCAGTTGTTGAAGACAAATTAAAAAGCATTTGCATGATTTCAGGACATTGAAGTCGGCTACTACGTCTATAAGAGCCTCTGAATCTTCAAAGCAATTCTGTCTATTTGAAAGTTGTACGTTTCTGCCACAGAAGTCAAAGGGTCTTCTTTTTGTAGTAACAATTCGACCAATGTGCTAATTTCATCAAAATGCATGCCTGTCATATCAATATTATACATGATAACAGTTTCTAAAACTATACATTGCTGTGGAAGGACCTTGTAACCACCGCCTCCACATGTCATATCCCTTGGCCAAGGTTTTTTTTTAATTTCATGTTGAGATGGTGCTTACAAGGTCCTTCCACAGAAATATATAGGCCCATATTTATGAAAAATGGCGCACAACTACGCTGGCGCAGGTGTGCGTACTTTTTTGTTAATGCGAGCTGACGCCATTCCCTAACGCCATCCTTGTGCCATATTTAAGAAATGACGCACAATGATGCTATGGAATGGCTAGCATCTAAAAAAAAGACGCTAGCCGGTGAGGGATGGAGTTAAGGGAAATGGCGCAAGTAGGTAAAAAATGAAGGTAGGCAGATTAGTGGCAAAAAATCTGCCGGTAGTCAGCCTAGTGTCATTTTTTGATGCACAAGCAGCCAAAAATTACCACCACCCCAATGCCCACCACAGGGGACCAGTGTCCCCAGGGCAAGCCCAAAATAACCAGTGCCAGTCAGGAGGCCCCATTAAAGGGGCCCTCAGTGGCACACCACACACACACACACACACTTACCTGCAACTTACCTGGGATAGGCTCCCTCCTCCTGTAGTGTCCCTGTGGTGTGGGTGGTGGTGATGCTGGGGTTGGGGTGGGCATCTTTGTGGCCATTCCATGGTGTTTCCCCGTGAAAATGGGCCTACCTGCACATTTACGCCTGGTCTGACCAGGCATTAAATAATGGCGGTAAGTGGGCTTAGCGCCTTTATTTAGGTCCGCCTCTCATTTGCGCGTTGTTTCAGCATCGGGTGTAAGATATGGCACTAGTGGACTAGTGCCACTTTTAGCAGGTAGGGAACGTCTACCTTGCATCTCATTGACACAAGGTAGATTGGCGTTTCCTAGAAATGGCGCTAACTCCAATATTTTTTCGCTAAACAGGTCTAGCGTCAACATATAAATATGGAGATAAATTAGCACCACTTTAGCGTCAAATTTCATGACGCTATAGCAACGTTAACATTCCACAAATATGGACCATAGTTTTAGAAACTGTTATTAAGTATAATTGGCATTGTTTCAAGCAACAGCAGGTACCAATAGTTAACATTAAATAGGATTCACTGTACAGCAGCTCATGGGTTGTGTGGATGGATGTAGTAGGGGTGGCTGATAGAAACACAACTTAACCCTGGCATCAAAGTGCTACATATTCCATGCAACAAAAGGGTATCACACAGAAGAGAGTGTCTTAATGTTCAGTTTCAGCTGAATGTACTAATAAACACAGGGTCATCTTCAGTCAAGTTCATGTAGGAAAAAGGAAACTTCCACAAAGGAAACATAAGTGAATTGGGCATTGTTTCATATCATCCTAATGATTTATATTTCTGACAGTCATAAAAATGAAGGGTTGTGATCGCTAGGGAAATAATGCAGTGTATTTTCCAGGTAATAGCTGACTGGTCACTGACTTCCATTTGTTCTGTAATCTACAATGTATATGTGAACTCATTTTTTGCCATTGTTTTTTTTTTTCGCTATTGTTTTCTGTGCTAGGGCCAAATTATAAAGTTCAAAAATAGCTGTTTCATTTAAAAGTTGCAGAGGCATTAAGCCTGATCTTAGTGTTTGTAAAGCCCATTTTTATTATACAACAGTTCTTAGCTGAACATGACTGCATTGTAACACACTTAAGTCTCCTTTAAGGAAGTGAAAGACTGAGGACAGATTGTGATTTAATGAGTATACTCTTTTAAAGAGCGTCTGCATACAAATGTTAGTAACTTTAAAAACGGTTACTAACCGTTGATCTATTTGTCCAATTCTTTTTGGGGCGTCCTTCTCACAATATTGTTCTATTCATTATAAATGACATGGATTTCTGTCATCATTGAATTGAAAAGATGATATTGGCAGGGATATCAGCCCATGTACCAAGCACACTGATGATGGTGTTTCAGCCAGTGTAAAAGGCAACTTTTCTAACATCTCTATGTTACGTATGGTGTACCTGACTTCTTTTCTAACATCTCTATGTTACGTATGGTGTACCTGACTTCTTTCTTTGGCATTATCTATTGTTTTTGTCTGAGGTTAAATGATGCAAATAACTCTATCAAGTTTGCGTGCTGCCATGGCACGCGGTTCTCCTCGAAAACTTGTAAAGTCCGACTCAACTGCATAATGCTCCTAAGTTGACTCTGTCCATATTGTAAAAGTGACATGTCATTTTGTATAATGTCTATTGCAGATAACACAGTATTGTTTAACATGTAAATACGAGTGGACAAAGTGTTCATACCATTATCGACAATGGTTAATGCTTTCCCTAAATTTGTTTGATCTATCTGCCTTAGCCAGGCTGAAACACTGTTTGTGAAAGCTTCCATAGTTCATTGTATATTGCATGCACAGATCGTTTGGAGTATGGTTTCCAAGAACTTAACAAGAAATCTTACAAATCAATGTCCCCAGAGAGGAGAGAGAGGTGTTCTTCCAGTTGTCAAAGTGGAGCGTTGAAACCATTGCTGACATAACTTGCCCAAGCTATATGTGATGATTGCATGTTGTGTATTGACATAAAGAGGGCCGTGTCTGTTTGCTTTCAAAACCTGTGTGGAGTTAATAAATTGGGCATGACAACCATTTGTGAACACTGGCCACAATAACCACCCACTGGGACCTGTAAGTGTGGAATTAAATGTACCATTCTTAACCATATCATTTAGTTGTTCTTCTGTTTAATTCACAACATTTGGCTAATTTTCACACTTTACACTTAGGAGAATACTGGGCACTTTAATTTATTTTACTTTTGCTAGACCAAGACAAGTTGTTTGTTAAAGAGTGTCATTCAAGAACACAATTTGCAATGGTATTAAACATGCTTGTAATAAGACATCTATGAGCTGTACTTGCCAATTTTCTGTTTCCTACACTGATTTTAAATCAATTGTTTTCTTCCACTATTCATAGCCCTGTATAGGCAATTGAAAAATTAATGAATTTGAATAGATTGATTTAGTTTAATTTAATGTTGGTGGGCAAGGTTTTCCTTGCTTTTGTTATTGGTAATTTGAAATAATATGACCCAGTATTGGTAGCATCATACCTAGAAAAATACATGAATTTGTTTAAATATGTTCAGGAATTCTCCACAAGTGGAGTTGGACAGTTTTCCCATTGTGTGTAATAAAAAACTGCACGTGAGGTACTAGCTCTGTGTAGGTAATGTTGTCCATACTAATGGTAACAGAACATTCCACCATAGTTTGCAAAGTTTATGTACCTATACTTTCAACTACAGTATAATATTTGAGTTCAGAGAGCAAAGAATCAGCTGTTTTTACATCCCAGACATCAGACACAATACCAGGTATAGTAATATAATTAATGGAAATGTAAAAACATACAGAATTTGAACTGTTTCATTAGGGCTAAAAATATCATATAGAACTTTATTCTAAGCAATCTCATCAGGAACTGGAACAGCAGGAATGTTCACAAGGGACAAGTCTCTTTGCACTTTGTGGGAAGGCAAGCAAGGCTTTAAAACCTCATCTACCACTTGAACAGCAAAGCGTTCAGGGAGGTAATGGCCATGTTTTAGCAAAAAGAAGACAATGACAAATCCAATCCAGCGGAAGAAGGCAAGCAATGCCAGTGTATTCCACAGACGTATCAAGTAAGTGCATATAAGCCAGTTGAAAAGCTTACATACCATGAACAGAAGTGGTAGTTGAAGTTGAACAAATGTCGTCTATGTTGACAAAGTATCCATAAGTAGTCTATCCAAAAACAGGATCTAGTGCAGGCGAAAGAGAACTGGTAGATGTCTCTAATGATGGTCCATCATAAGCAACTCTGTTGGTTTGTGATGTAGTAGATTGTTGTAGATTTATATCTGGGACATCTCTTTTGTGTGTAGCGGTAACTGGAATCAACAAAAGTTCATTCTCCACCCTCCATACTAGGGGGAACAATTTCAGCATTGATTAATGCTTAAAGAGGTGTCTCCTGTATGGTAGTGAGAGGGGATAGGGGACTACCCAGGAACCCTCAGGGTCTACTGTGCAGGATCGGCCACATGATGCAATCTTATTTCATCAATAGAGACAAAAGGCTCGTCTTTGGACCCAGCAAGTGGTGGTAGAATCACAGTTCTGGTACCCTGTATCCCAAGAACAGGCCCCGGTGCTCAGTATGATAGGCCAAACTCCTTTTTCACAAACCAGATCCTCAATGCTTGGAATCTAACATGTAAATGTTGGTGACTTCCTCATTCCAAAAGTGGTGGCATGTGTGGTAGAACATTCATCCTGAAACTGTTGTAATTCCTGTAAGACAGCAAGACATTCATTTATGTCAAAGGGTGTTTCTTCCACCTCTGCGCCAGGACTATCTGGGACAAACATGGGAATGCCAAACAGGACCTCATACAGGATATGACCTCTAAGCAGATTATTTAATGCTCTCTGAACCCCATATAGGTGATGGATCCAATTACGACCTGAATCTAATACTTTAGCCGTTAAGGACTGCTTTAAGTCTCAGTTTTTCCTTTCCACTATTGAATTTCCCTTGTGATGATAGAGAGAAGAATAATGCACTGCTACACCAAGGGTTCCCACAGAATCTCTGTAAGCTTTTGAAGCAAAGGCAGGGCCCTGGTCTGAGTGCTATGTGGCAACTGCATATGTCCGGATAAAGATGTGCAAACTTTTAATAACAGTGCACACGCCAGCTGATCGTTGTTGTCATACCCAAATGAATCTGGAGCAAGGGTCTACTGCTAATAGAATGTATTTGTATGCACCGTTGGAGTTTAAGGTACCACAGTGTCCCGGATACACACATTGCATAGGGTTGTTAGAAACTAAAAGGGGTTTCAGCTGTGGGCGCTTCGCTGTGGACTTTTTAATTTGTTGGCAGATGTCACAACTAAGGACACACTGCTTGGCCTGTTTCTATAGACCATGCCACCAATAGCATTTTTGCAATCATTAATTAGTGGCTGCACACCAGCATGGGCAGAAGCAACACCCTCATGAGCTGCTTGAATTAGTTCTAACCTGCGATCTTGGTTGAGGATAGCACGATCACCCACCCCTGTAATTGTTACATAAGGAATATTTTGGGCACTTAACTGGTAGGAATATTTTGCTGGATATGCTTTTGATAAAGGAGAGTTCCAGCGCTAACATCAATGCTTTCAGTTCAGCAAGTTGTGCAGTACAATCCCTAAGGGTCGGTGCAAAGTTTTGTTGCGGGTGGAATTCTCCATCCCTCATAACCCTATAAACAGCTGTACAAGCCACAGAGTATTGATGTTTGGTACCTACAGCAGGTTGAGCTCAACCTTCAGTGTGAATTGTATATTTGTGCTGATCTAGAGGCATGACATTAGTGAGCATCGGGTACTCAAGTTCATATTGGATTCTGAAGTCTGCAATTTGGGGTCAAACATGTAATCTACATCAGTGGCAGTGAAGGAGGTGGCCCATCGTATCCATCCTGGATGTATGGCATTTTCAGTTGAAACACTAGCTTTTGCAACAGCCTATAGGGATGGAACTGGGGCCCTAATAACAGACATCTGAACTGCTGTCACTTATTTTTAGTAGATGCAAAATGCATTTCTACATTGGAATATAAATGCTATTTATATGCAATTGGTACTGTGTCACCTTTGTTGAATGTGATGAAGGTAAAGCCAATAACACCCGGATTCATCCAGATGAACAGATTGGTTTTGTTTTCACATGTGTTTGAAGCCCATATTTATACTTGGCTTGCGCAGAATTAGCGTCATTTTTTTACGCTAATTCAGCACAAACCTAATTCCATTTTTATACTTTGGAGTTTACGTCATTTTCTGGAGGGGAAAACCTACCTTGCGCCAATGAGATGCAAGGTAGGCATTCCCATCCAGAAAAGGACGCTATGGCCTTTGCGCCATATTTATCCTCCGTGCTAAAATCCAGAACAGGGGGATGGGGGCCTTAAATAATGGTGGTAAGCTTGCTTAGCGCCATTATTTAACGTCTGGGTATGGGCAGGCGTAAGGGGACCTGTAGGCAGGTATCCATAGTCAGAGACCATGGAAATTGTCCACCGGTGCCCTTCACTGGCCCCAGGGTCACCCCACCCACCCCTACCCACACCAGGAGGTCACCTAAGGATGGGGGACCCATCCAAGGTAAGACGAGTGCGTATTTTCTATTTTTTTTCCAAACGCCGCTTGGGGGCCCTGACTTGGGGCCCACTGCACGGCGCTCACCCCAGTGGGCATGCCCAGGGGACATTTGTCCCCTGGGCATGGCCATTGGAGTGGTGGACATGGCTGTTGTCTTTATGAAGACAGGAGCCATGTCCATGGGGCTTGTGCACCAGAAAATGGCACTACACTGCTTAGAGGCAATATGCCATAATTCGGCGCACAAGCCCCGGTTCCCCCTACACTTCCCTGGCCCTGTTACCATCCTTCACAAGGATGCTAACAGGGCCTTAGTGTCGGCTAGTGCCATTTCATAAATATGGCACCGGGCCGGCTTCTAGGAATGGCGCTAGCCGGCGTTATACTTTTTGATGCAGACCTGCATTAGCGCAGGTTTGCGCCAAAAAGTATAAATCTGCCCCTAAGTGTTTTGCTTCAAGCAAGTCAGTCTGTAATAATATTTGTGTGCTGTGGTGTACAATGTTTGCTTGAAAAATCTGGATGTATTAAATCATAAAGTAGTTTTATGCTTTGCGCATAATCTGGTATCAAAGTTACAGAAACCTAACAAGGATTGCAAGTAATCAACAAGGATTGCAAATGTTGGATGGTATTTGGTGGTTGTAGTTGCGCACAATTCTCATTGAAGTGTGGTGCCAGACTCTTGCCCTCATTTGAAAGCTGATATCCCAAAAACAGGACACTGTAGAAAGCAATTTTTGTTCGCTTAAAATTGAACTTGTAGCCATGTTCGGCAAATCCCATTACAATGCAGTCTGCCTTGGCGAAATATGTGTTTAAGTCATCATCCATCAGATAAACGTCATCTACCAAGGACAATGCCTGAGGGTGAATATCATGTAATATTAATGCCACACTGGGAGAGAACAGCCCTGCACTGTTCTCATACCTTTGAGGAAGTCGGCCAAATTGGTGCTAAGAGATGAGCGCAGAGAAAGCAGTTAGGTCCCTGCTTTCCGGCGCTATGTTTTGGCAGAAAACATCATTGGGAATAGCTAACAATATTTTGTATTTTTTGTTGACAATGCTGTTTATTAATGCTGTACTATGTGAAATATGAATTGCAAATATGTCAGTATGTCTATTGAAATGTATGTAATGTAAGACTATTCTTTATGAATGATCCAGCTTAGCTATGGGGAATAATGCGTTGTTCATAGGAGATACACAGGGTTTAATTATTCCTATGGTACTTAAGCTGTGAGAGGGTCTCCCACCTCCCTCACAGGTGCTTTTGCTTCAAGTTTTAGGGTGTACTGTGGTTTTACTGGTGGACTGGACCTTATGGGTATTACATGATATCCCAGTCTACATGGTTGCTATACAGCGCTGGTGCCTGTGCAAGAGCCCAATCTGTATCTTAGGCTTGCTTTACATGATTTGGTATGAGGACTGAGAGAGATAGTGTAATCACATCCTCCCCTTGTAGTAGTGTTCTAACAAACTCCGGTGGCCAATCTTTTTTTGCCAAGAGAATGGCATAGGTTAGTGTTAATCTTGCCCAGAAAATTACTCTAATCCTATGCCTTATGCCCCCCTCAATTTGTTTGTTTAATTTATAAATGCGGTCTTAAGGGGCGACTCGCCAGTCTGGGGTTTTGACTTCTATGTAGTCGTTAGTTTCTTTCAGATCCAGAAAGTCTTGGAGTTATTCACGATCTGTTGTGACTTCTGCCTGGCTGTCTAGCAGAGTCACTGCCAACGTCTTGTTTCTCAGTAATGTTCTTCATATGTCTGATAATTTTGCAGAAATCCCTGCAACCTTCTTCTTTTTGAATTGTGGTTTTTGTTTTGGAAGTTTCTCTTCCTTTTTATTACATCAGATGAGCATTGTGAGTCCTTTCTCGTTTTCATGTACTCCTCTGTTCTCCATTCTGACCACCCACCTCTCTCAGTCCGCTTGTGAGATGAGTCCTGAAAGGAACGAGACGGGCGTGTAATGGTATACTGACACCTGTCAAGTTTTTTTCAAATTAGCACGGTTATGCAGGTTATAATGTTTTTTCAGACATCTCCCGCTGCAGAGATTCTCCCTGTGATTTTTTTTTTTTATTGGGTTGTGTTTATCCCAGCATTTCTTAGCATGCTCCTGTGCTTGCATGTTAATATCCTTTTCGGAATTTCCTTTATGGTGTGGCTTATTTGGTCTGTCCCCCAAGTTATTCTGACCTATACTAGTATAAATCTCGGAAATTATTGTTGGTAATTCGTGTTCCTGATTTATTAAAGGAACTTGTGCGAGCCGTTGGCTCACCATCAATGCTCCTCCTTCCCCTTTAATATTTCCTATATAATTGAAGATACTGCCAAAAGTGCCCCAATAATTCCATCCCAAAGTCCAGGGCACAGTCAGCCCGTGTTCATTTTGAATTTAACACTTCCAGCAGGTGTACCATGCTTTATGGTATATATTGCAGCAAAAACTGTGCCCCAAATAGCACAATTATCTATTGAGGGTACCATTCCAAACGACAAACACATTGTAAAAATTATGTGTTCATCTTGGGGTCCTGTTTGGGGATACATTGCTTCCAACTGATTTGTTTTTTGAGCAACCCAAAACGAAATCTCTTCACATTTGGTGGGAACCTTTTCCATAATTGCATTGATAGTCACTGGGATAATCCCTGGTGTAGTCAATTGATGTTGGGCAGCTGGAGTAGCCCTTGCTGAGGCTGCATTTAATGTTCACAATACAAATTGTATTAAGAGTCTATGTAATTTAACTAGCTTATTGTATAATGGATCTGCTGCCTGTAAATTTTGTATATTTGGATGTGGTGTGGAGGCAACTAGAATTGGCCATGAGGCACTGACATTACTGAAGGGACCCAATCTAACGTTTTCAATAACATGTAGTAGGGCGCTTTGAAACCAACTTTGGTGTTCTTGTGAGTGGTATTGCTAAATTTTGATAGGCTCTATTTTGTGCTGGTGAATTACCCACAGTGTATATGTAAAATGTGTTTGAATTGGCATCAACTGCAGGAAAATTGACCCACGAATAAAATAAATCTGTTCTGTATGCATTGTGTGCCTCAACACTGAGGCCCTCATTCCGACCCTGGCGGTCCAAGACCGCCAGGGCCGCGGGCAACGGAAGCACCGCCAACAGGCTGGCGGTGCTTCATTGCCCATTCTATGTAAATGTAAATGTAAATTAGCACTTGTATAGCACACTACTCACCCGTTAGGGTCTCAAGGCGCTGTACTCATACCGCTATGGAACCCCTCCTGGCTTTTCCCTGTGAGGCGCCCACTCCTGAGCACCCCCAGGGTGAAGCCAGGCATCCAAGCGCTGTTGGGGCCATTGTGGAGATTAAACAAGCTATTGCCCAGAGTTGCAGAGTGGGACCCATGAATTAGATTAGGCACCGAGGCGAGAATTATCTGGTCAAGGGGAATTGAGCCCAAGACCTGCCGAAGCGGGACTTGAACCCTGGTCTTGAGCCAGATCTCTGCTTCAGGGTCTGCCGCTCTAACCATTGAGCCACACTTCTTCTTGACCGCGGCGGTAAAGAAAAGGGGATCCGGCGGTTTCCCGCCGGATTTCCCCTGGCTGGGCTGAACCTCCATGGCGGTGCTGCAAGCAGCGCCGCCATGGGGATTCCGACCCCCTTCCCGCCAGCCTGTTTCTGGCGGTTTTTACCGCCAGGAACAGGATGGCAGGAACGGGTGTCATGGGGCCCCTGGGGGCCCCTGCACTGCCCATGCCACTGGCATGGGCATTGCAGGGGCCCCCTAACAGGGCCCCAGCATGATTTTCACTGTCTGCATAGCAGACAGTGAAAATCGCGACGGGTGCTACTGCATCGGTCGCACACCTGCAACACCGCCGGCTCCATTCGGAGCCGGCTTCTGTGTTGCAGGCCCTTTCCCGCTGGGCCGGCGGGCGCTCCCTTGGCGGACGCCCGCCGGCCCAGCTGGAAAGTCAGAATGGCCCCCGCGGTCTTTTGACCGCGGGGCGGCCATTTGGCGGTTCCCGCCAGGCGGGCGGCGACCGCCGCCTGGGACCCCCTGAGTGTAATATCACCCCCCCATTAGGTAGCCCATTTTGAAGTGAATGTTGTGTGACAGTATGTCTACAATTTACTGGAAAATCGAGTGGTTGCACCATTTTAAATTAGAGTTCAGAGAAGAAAACACCAAGTGGGGTATCTCTTAAGGTTCAAGCATTAACAACCTACTGGCAAAGCAGCTTTGTCTGCTTAAATAAAATGTGAATATACATGGATCATAGAACTAGGCTAAAACTGGGGTGACCAACAAGGGTCCTAAAAGGGTCTTCACAATAGTATAATTCAAAGAAGGTTGGTCTTACTGTCCTTATTTGGGAAATAGTTTGTCTCGAGCATATCTGTTTTTAAAGCATGCAAGATATGAATGTGATTCCTTGTCCACTGTTTTGATGAAAACATGAGAGAAATCAAGTTATACAAGTGCTTTGCTTGCTCAGCACAGTGCAGCACATAAGTTTGTCTGAAGTTAAGGAATCCCAGGAGGGATTGCAACTTCTTCAGTGTGTTGGGAGACTGTAAGGTAGCACACTTCTGAATGAAATCAGAAGCTAGACCCTTGCCCTCATTGGATAACACATATCCAAGGAAGGTCACTAAAAGGTAGGTAATTTTCAAGTTAATTCTGTAACCGTGTGAGGTTAATAGTGTGACAAATGTACCCATCCTAGTTAGGTGTATATCCAAGTCATTATTCGTAAACTAGATGTCATTAATGTATGACAATACCTTGGGATGTGGTTGTAAGCTCTCCATGATGCATGATGAGGTCAGGACTGCTCTTATAACCCTTGGGGAAACGTCAACATGGGAATGCATTCCATAGAAACTAAATGTGGTTTGATACTCACTTTCAGGTGCTATGTTTTGACTGGAAAACCCATTATAGGTGTCTGTTGTTTTTTGTATTTTCTTCTGCACCAGATTCATCATTAAACCTGTATTATACACATTTTGCACCACATGTTTTCCTGTATGTGCATTAAATTTTTTTAATTCCTATAGTCTAAAACTATCCTATGGGATCCATACATTTGGAGATGGGAAAGGGATGTGTTAAATGGTGAAAGGCAAGGTGCCATAGGCAACTGATCTAATATTGCTTTAATACCACTCTTTGCTTCTGGCTTTAAAAGGTATTGCAGTGCACCTAAGGTTCGCTGCGTAAGGGAATGACAGTTGGAACAAAATAGTTGTCCCACTCCTCTTTGGTTTCTGTATAAGGCCGGAGCCATTCACAAGTGTAAATTTCCTTGATGTCTTACAAAACTACTCTGATGAATTCCTCCCACTCTGGGCACCTTCCTAATGAAGACTGGAGACTAGTCTTCTTCTGCTGGCATGATGTCATAATCATCAGATAAATGTGCCCACTATACAGCTTTAATAGTGTGTGGTATGTCCACTTCAATCTGGTAATTCTAAACCATAAACATTATCAGGAGGATTCAAATTTTTATCTGGAGTTTCAACTTGTATGAACTCATAAATTGGACTCTCCACTAGAAACCTCTGAAGCGTCTGATGGAGTATTGTGACTTCTGCTGCTCTATTTAGGAGCACTCTTGCCCAAAGTCTTGTTTCGCAGGAGAATCTGTAGTTTTATCAGCATTTTTCTTACAAAGTCCTTCTACGTTCTCCTTCTTAAAGAGAGAGTTAGAGTCCAATCCTTTTTCTTCCCTCTTCACGCTGACTTCAGCCTCTCGTCCTGTTTCACTTTTTCTGCTATACTCCTCCTTTCTTCAGAACTCAGATTGACTCACTCTCTCTCTGATCATGTACCATCAGAGTCCTAAAGAGAATGTGACTAGTCGATATCAGAATATTGATAGCATTCTGTTTTTTAATTTTCTCAAAGTCCCTTAAATTTATACCAGCTATACCAGATTTCCGAGATGCAGGAGATCTAGGGGGTCATTCTGACTCTGGCGGTCAGTGTTAAAGCGGCGGCCAACCCGCCAACAGGCTGGCGGGCAAAAATATTGAATTGTGACCCTGGCGGGAACCACCAACACAGGCCGCTGCATTAACACTCCGACCGCCACGGCGGTACAAACAAACAGCGTGGCGGTCACCGCCAACAGGCAGGCGGCAGACAATGTACCGCCCACCCTATCACGACTCAGCAATCCGCCACCTTTTCCGGGGCGGGAGCCCCGCTGATAAAAACACGGCGGAAACAGACATTTCAAAAGGAAAACGCTTACCTCGACACACTCCACGAGGAATCGGAACAGCATGGAACCCGAACTCCACATCCTCCCAGCCATTGCCTTCCTGCTCTTCTTCCAGGATCACGAACCTCGCCGCAGACGACAACGGTGAGTACTGCACCTACGACACAGGGGAGGGGGGAGGAGGAAAGGTTACGGGCACACACATACGCGACACACCCACCCCCACCCTCACCCTGACCGAAATACCTACACACCTATGCATATAAAAAGTCAGAGTGACACCCCCAAACCCCCTCCCCAAAAAAAGCTAAGACAAAAGGCAATGAATGTAAAAGTAGAACTATATTATTGCAACAATAAAGTATAGCGATCTTAGCAATATATGAATAATAAATACACATCTAGAACTATATACATACAAGTAGCAAAAGTCCGGCCCAGTCTTACAAAGTCCAAATGTCCGTGGGCCAATGTGCAGCAACACATGGGCAAAGCCCACACACGAGAACGAGTCCATTGGAGAGAACACTGCTGGGGCATCACTAAAAGATAAAACAGGCACCTCAGGGGGAAGGGAAGGGGGGGCACCTCAGCCACATGAGTCCACGACGCCAGATCCACGAAGGGCCTCCATGCCCACTGTGCCATCCTGGGGAGTGCAAAGCCACAGTCTCTCAAGTCTCTACAGTGGGTGGCTTGCCCACTGTGTCATCCTGGGGAGTGCAAAGCCACAGTCTCTCAAGTGGATGACAGAGACCACTGGTCATGGAGGAGGCATGGTGGGCAGAGTGCGTCGTGAAGGCCTGCCCGACACAGAACCGGGACTGCCAATGGGCCAGCGGTGCTTGACAGGAAGGGCCCAGCGGAGCGGTGCTTGACAGGAAGGGCCCAGCGGAGCGGTGCTCGACAGGAAGGGCCCAGCGGAGCGGTGCTTGACAGGAAGGGCCCAGCTGAGCGGTGCTTGACAGGAAGGGCCCAGTTCAGCGGTGCTTGAGACGGCGGTGCCCTGTTCAGCGGTGCTTGAGACGGCGGGGCCCTGTTCAGCGGTGCTTGAGACGGCGGGGCCCAGTTCAGCGGTGCTTGACAGGAAGGGCCCAGCGGAGCGGTGCTTGACAGCAAGGGCCCAGCGGAGCGGTGCTTGACAGGAAGGGCCCGGTTCAGCGGTGCTTGAGACGGCGGTGCCCTGTTCAGCGGTGCTTGAGACGGCGGGCCCTGTTCAGAGGTGCTTGAGACGGCGGGGCCCAGTTCAGCGGTGCTTGACAGGAAGGGCCCAGCGGAGCGGTGCTTGACAGGAAGGGCCCAGCGGAGCGGTGCTTGACAGGAAGGGCCCAGCGGAGTGGTGCTTGACAGGAAGGGCCCAGTTCAGCGGTGCTTCTCACGGCGGGGCCCTGTTCAGCGGTGCTTGAGACGGCGGGGCCCTGTTCAGCGGTGCTTCTCACGGCGGTGCCCTGTTCAGCGGTGCCTATCTTGTGTTTCCAGTGAACCACACCTGGCCAATACTTGCCGCTCAGTCTGCATCGGACCTCTCCGTTGCGGGGCCCTCCTGTGATGGAGCCCTCGGGCCCTGTGTCTCCTCCGATACCCCCGGAATGGGGCTGGTGGGGCCCTCATGGCCAGGTCGGCTGCTCCCTGCCTTTTGCTCCTTGCTGCCCTTGCCCTCCTTGGCAGACTGTCCGTGGCCCTTGGCTCCCTTACCCGATGTGGCAGGTGACGGTGTAAGGCTACCCTCCTTGGGGGCAGGCGTATAAGGCCTGTCGCGCCTGCCCTTGAGTTTTTTGCTCCTCTTCCCAGGGGGGGGGGCTGGCTGTGCCTTTGCTGCTGGACGATGTTCCTGCCCAAGGAAAGGGCGGACTCCAAAAACCAGGCACGATGTTCTTTGGAGTTGCTGGGCTGGTGGTGGCTGAGGTGTTTGTGGAACTCTTACGGGATGGAGGGGGTGGGTCAGGTGAGGAAAAGAGGTCATGTTTAGAGAGGAAAATTTTCTTTGGAGCCATGGGAAGGGTAGCTGGAGTGGGTATGGGAGTGGAGGAAGAGGATGTGGTTGTAGGAGAGTCAAGTGTGCTTTCTTTGGGTGCAGGTGCTTGGGCTGGAGGCTGACGTGAGGTGGATGGCTGTTGTTTGGGTGCCTGCCTGCGTTTGTGTGGTTGGGAAGCAGGGGTGACAGACACACTGGGAGAGGACACAGGGGACGTGTACATGGCAGTGGGGGTGGTGACTGCACGTGTGCGGACTGTACTGGAGGGTGTGCTGGTGATGGGTGCAATGGCTGATGGTGGTGTGCTTGCAGGTGTGTGTGGAGACGTCACAGGGAGGGAGGAGGGAGACGAGGAGGTGGGGGACACAGAGGAGGTAGTGACTGTTGGCATGTCTGCATCTGGATGTTGCTTGGGTGAATGCTTGTGTGTTCTGTGGTGCTTATGTTTGGATGAGCTGCCCTTGGGTGTTGAGGTGTGTGCAGGCTGGTCTGTAGGTGTGGATGGGATAGGCAGAGGAACAGGGGAGTGGGACTGGGTGGAGGGAGTCAGAAGAGGGAGGCTGGAGACAGGGACAATCGCTGCCGTCAGTGCTGAGGCCAGAGCGCTGAACGATCGTTGATGGGCAGCCTGACCCGAATGAAGGCCCTCCAGGTATGCATTGCTTTGATGCACCTCCCTCTCCACACCCTGGATGGCATTCAAAAGGGTAGACTGCCCAACAATGATGGTCCTCAGGAGGTCAATGACCTCCTCACTGAGGGCAGCAGGGGTGACTGGGGCAGGGCCTGAGGTGCCTGGGGCGAAGGAGATGGCCGGCTTCCTGGCCTTGCGGGCACGGGCCGAAGGCCCAGGGGCTGCTCGAGGGCGGAGCTGGTGCCCTGGGTGGCGGCTGTACCTGTAGGATCGGTGGGCACGGATGTTGCCTCCACCGCAAGGGAGCTCCCTTCCGAGGACGTGTCGGTGTCGCTGATGTCTCCACGGGTCCCTGTGGTGGAGCCCCCCTCGCCCTCCGTCTCACTGGTCATGTCGGAGTCAGTTGCATGGCCCTCCGGGGCCATGTGAGATGCAGCTCCCTCTTGCGCCGATGCCACTTCTCCTCCGCCTGATGATGCTAATGCACACATTCACAGAAAAACAAAGAAAATGGGGGGGGTGGTGGAAAACATAAAAACAAGTTGAGTGCATGCATTGGGGACACCGTTGGCGGAGAGGACAGACACAGAAGCCCCCTGCACTACGCTGCGCACTTGGGGTACACTACTCATTCACTGGGACATGCCCTAGAAGCCTATGGGCGACAACTGCCCACACAGTATACACTGGTCCATGAATCGCATTACTAGGCACCCTACAGAGGTGGGGGGCGGGGGCACAGGACCATACCTCACGGACGGGCCTCTCCTACAGAAATCGCCCTGGCCTAGGGATACCCACAGCCCTCCTCCCCCCCCAGGCACCTCCACTGCGCGCTAAATAGCCGAATGTGCTGGTACTCACCCCCTTGTGTCTGCTGTGATGTCCTCAAGCGCCCATCTAAATCGGGGTAGGCCACCGCCAGGATCCGGGACATCATAGGGGTCAAGGTACGACTGGCACCCCTCCTAGGTTGGGAGGCCATCCCCAGCAGAGCCTCCGCGGTCTTCCTGCTCCCGAAGCGGATGTCCTCCCACCTCTTGCGGCAGTGGGTGCCCCTTCTGTTGTGGACCCCCAGGGCCCGGACGTCCTTGGCGATGGCACGCCAAATGTCGATCTTCTGATGGGCGCTGACCTATGTGACATGTACAGGGGGGGAAGAGAAACATCATCACCTTTCTGCATGCTCGATGTGAGTGGCCCCCCCCTCCCCAACCTTGCCATGTGGCACATGCTCTCATCTGTCGTGCCATGCATTCGTCATTCGCTGCCTTCGCCTCCATCGTACATCCTCCCCACTCAACCCAGGCATTGGGCACTATGCATTGCCCCCCGTGTACTCACCTGTTGGTCTGGAGGCCCGTAGAGTAGCGCATACTGGGGGAGGACCCCGTCCACGAGCTTCTCCAACTCCTCGGAACTGAAGGCGAGGGCCCTTTCCCCAGTCGCAACAGCCATTGTCACTTCCAGACCGAGGTCACAGCAGCACTTGCAGTATAGGTCCTCTCCTGTGGATGATCAGGTCTCGTGTGAATAAGCATAGAGAAAATGGTGGTTACGGCCGCGGCGGTGCGTACCGCGACCGCCGGCGCTCACCGCCATTGGCTCATGAAACCCATAAGGTTCAATGTTGTCCAATGCGGCTTCGCGCCGCGGACTGCGACCGCCTACCGCCACAGTGTGCCACGCTTGCGCAATGACCTCACTTCACATGGTCACACTTCACAGGTCAGGCAGCCGCCATTTCCAGGGCCCAAATGGCTTAATTCCTACTGCGTCACACATGGCTAGGCCTTGCACCGACATTCATACTAGCCATTCAATACCGAGAGATTCGTGTACTGTGCATGCTGTGGGCACTTACCTGTGGGTTGCTTGACTCGGTGCTCCATGTTGTCCTTCCTAGGCACCGTCCGCTGGGACTGGCGAGGAGATGGAGTAATCCTCCCGTGTACAGACCGCTGGTGGACCTGTCGACAATGGAAGAAAGACATGTCATACTCACCTACAGACTCAACCGTGCCACTATACAGGAACTGTGTGCCCAGCTGGAGCCAGACCTGATGTCACCCATCCGCCAACCCACAGGGATTCCACCTCTAGTGCAGGTGCTGTCAGTACTGCATTTTTTTGCCAGTGTATCATTTCAAACTACAGTGGCCATTTCATCTGGGATGTCTCAGCCTATGTTTTCAAAGGTGTTGTCCAGAGTGTTGTCTGCCCTGATGAAATACATGCAGAGCTACATCATTTTCCCTGAGGTGGGTGACTTGCCTACAGTGAAGGGTGATTTCTATGCCCTTGGACACATTCCCAATATCATTGGTGCCATTGATGGTACCCATGTGGCTTTGGTTCCCCCAAAAGATGATGAACAGGTGCACAGGAACCGAAAAAGTTATCATTCGATGAATGTCCAGGTGGTCTGTTTGGCTGACCAGTACATCTCCCATTTAAATGCCAAGTTCCCAGGGTCAGTGCATGACACGTACATCATGCGAAATAGCAGCATCCCTTATGTGATGGAACAGCTACAGAGACACCGTGTGTGGCTAATTGGTGACTCTGGTTACCCCAACCTGCCTTGGCTATTGACCCCAGTGAGGAATCCCAGGACCAGGGCAGAGGAACGGTACAATGAGGCCCATGGGCGTACTAGGAGGGTGATTGAGCGTACCTTCGGCCTCCTGAAGGCCAGGTTTAGGTGCCTGCATATGACAGGTGGATCCCTAATGTACTCACCAAAGAAGGTGTGTCATATCATCGTGGCCTGCTGCATGCTTCACAACCTGGCTTTGCGACGCCAGGTGCCTTTCCTGCAGGAGGATGGTCCAGATGGTGGTGTTGTGGCCGCTGTGGAGCCTGCGGAGAGTGAAGAGGAGGAAGACGAAGAGGACGACACAGACAACAGGGACAGAGTGATACTGCAGTATTTCCAGTGACACACAGGTAAGAATCTACTCCTGCATTGTATTATATCTGTAACTGTAGAGGCTCTCTACTGTCTGACCTTTCACCCCAATGTATGGTAACTTAGTTGTGTATTTCACTTCCTATTTCAGTGATCTGATCCCCACGGAGTGCCCTCTGGTTTTTTTCCCCATGGACTACCGCTGTGTGACACTGGTATGTTGTCATCACAATGTTAATAGAAGAGTTTTGTTGGTTATCTCAAATACATTTGGTTTAAATAAATAGATAGCAGAATCCAGTTTGTTTTTGTGCAAAAAATGTGTTTATTGTAGTTTTCAAATAGGTGTATAGTTCTAAAAGGGTGATGGGTGATGGTGGAGGCATGTCCATGGCAGTGTCCAGACTGTCGTTCCTACAGGTCCATTGTCCATATGCCTGTGGAAGGTGGAGCAGGGGCAGTTCAAGGTTGGACAGGGTGAACAAGTGGGACAGTGGGATGACATCCGGGGGATTCCGTGCACAGCGGGGGTCTTGACATCCTACTCTGTCTTCTTCCTCGATCTCAGGCCTTTCTTGCGGGGTGGTTCTTGTTCTGCAGGGGGTGGGGTCCGGGTGGGCCGTTGCTGTTGTGTCGGGGCCTCCTGACCACTAGCGCCGGCGGAGGTGGTGGGCTGTTCTTCCTCCATGCTAGTGGCAGGGGCCCTTTGGGGGGGCCACATGGTCCCGCAATGTGGTGACAATCTGGTTGAGTGCCACCACGATTGTACCCATTGCGGAACTGATGCTGCCCAGTTCTTCCCGGAACCCCATGTACTGGCCCTCCTGCATGGCCTGGATCTCCCGGAACCTGGCCAGGACCGTCGCCATCGTCTCTTGGGAGTGGTGGTACGTTCCCATGATGGTGGTGAGGGCCTCTTGGACAGTGGGTTCCCTAGGCCTGTCCTCCCTCTGTCGCACAGCAGCCCTCCCAGTTCCCCTTTGTTCCTGGGCCTCTGTCCCCTGGACGGTGTGCCCACTACCAGTGCCCCCAGGTCCCTGTTGTTGTTGGGGTTGTGGGTTACCCTGGGTGCCCTGTACTGGTAGACACACCGCTGCTTGACCTGTCCTGGAGACAGAAGCATGGGCCCGCTGGGTGGGTGCTGTGCTGGTGTTTCCAGAGGGGGGTAGGTCTGCTGTGGCCTGTGGCTGACTGAGGGTAACCGACTGTCCAGAGGTCCCCGATGGTCCGGGCTGGTCATCAGGTTCTAGGTCGACAGAGCTGCTGTCATCACTGGGGGCCTGTTCTGGGGGTGGGATGGACAAATCTGGACCCTCCTGGCCGGTGTGTTGGCGTTCGGGCCCTGCAGGGGTAAAAGAGTATGGTTATTGCTTTTGTGTGTGCCATGGCGTGCGATTTGTGGGTGCCCTTGTCCCCCAGTGCTGGCAGTCCCTTGTGGGAGGAGTTGTGAGGGTGGTTTGGGGGGGGGATGGGTATGTGCAGTGGTCATGCTTAGGTGATGGGTGTCCATGGTTTGTGTTGGCATTCAGGGGTTGGTGTTGGGTTGGGTGGGTTGTGCTGGTGAGACATTAACAGGGAGGATGTGTGCTGGGGGGTTGGGGGTGAGGGTGGGGGCGTGGGTTGGCATGCTGGTGGGTGGGGGGGTGAAGTAGTTGAGATTAGACTTACCAGAGTCCATTCCTCCGCCTACTCCAGCGAGGCCCTCAGGATGCAGGATGTTCAAGACCTCTTGCTCCCATGCTGTGAATTCGGGTGGAGTGGGTGGGGGTCCGCCGCCAGTCTTCTGCACAGCGATGTTGTGTCTTGACACCATCGACCGCACCTTCCCCCGTAGGTCGTTCCAGCGCTTTCGGATGTCTTCCCGATTTCTGGGATGCTGTCCCATAGCGTTGACCCTGTCGACGATCCTTTGCCATAGCTCCGCCTTCCTGGCTATTGTGGTGTGCTGCACCTGTGTGCCGAAGAGCTGGGGCTCTACCCTCATTATTTCCTCCACCATGACCCTGAGTTCTTGGTCCGAGAACCTGGGGTGTCTTTGGGGTGCCATGGGGTGGTGTGGATGAGGTGTGGGGTGGTATTTGTGGTGATGAGTGTGGTGGTGTGTGGTGTTTTGTGCGTAGATGTGGTGTGGGTGATGATGTTGGGTTCCTGTGTGTGTTGTGCTTTGCGTTCCCTGTGCTCTCTCTCTGTGTTTTGCGCCTTGTCTCTGAATTTTGAGTTGTGGGGGTTTGTGGGTGTTGTGGGTGTGTGTTTTATATAGTGATGGGTGTGTGGAAGTGGTGTATGTATGTGTATCAGGTGTGTGTATTTCGAATTGTCCAATGTGGTAGTGTTTTGTAAATGTGTGTGTATTTTGACCGCGGCGGTGTGTACCGCCAATGGGATACCGCGGTTGAAAGACCGCCGCGTGGATTCGTGGGTCGTAATGGCATGGGCGTGTTTGTGTTGGCGTGACGGTGGAGGTTTGGTCATCTCCAGTTTATCGCTGACCGCTGATGAGGCGGCCTTCAGTGGATGTCGGGTTTTTGGCGATTTGGCAGTTGTGGGTCAGAATGACCGTGGCGGTTTACCGCGGCCGTGGCGGTATGATGGCGGTCTTCTGACCGGCAGTAAGAGCCTTTTACCGCCGAGGTCAGAATGACCCCCTAGTCTGTATTTGCTCTCTACTCCTCTTTTTCTTCCTGCCTTCATTGCAGATTTCTCTTTAATGGAACCCTCAATGCCTTAGATTCTAAATGTGGCTTAATAGCTTGTGGTATCACCAGTCACAGAGGTGTGTACTTCCACAATTATTTTTGGTAGTTCTCATTCATGATATGCAACTGAAACAGCTTCCAGTCTCTGGTGTATGGCCAAAACCAAAGCTTCTCCCTTAATGTTGGTCAGGATGATAGAAGAAGCTGTAGCAAAGTTTTCAAATAGTGTCACCCCTAAGTGCAGAGCTGGTGCAGCTCCGTGTTCATTCTGTACCTCAAACAGAACTGCCAATGAAAGTGTGCACTGTGTACTGGTGTAAATGCATGTAAATATGCTTTCCCAGTTGATCGAGTTGCACCATCCCTAGAGGGAGATACATAGTCAGTATTCTATTTTTGTGTTAGGGTATTGTGAATGGATAAACCGCTTCAAACTAGTTGTCCTTGAGCACAATCTCTTCACACTTCGCAGGCACTTTTCCCATGATAGATTGGACTTAAGGAGCAGCTGGTCCCGCTGCGAAAACAGGGCTGCGGGAGTTCATGGTGCGTATATATAAGTGGTACAAATGTCTTGTACGACGTGACTGTGTAACTGAAATCCCCTACTATCTCAGTGAGTTCCAAAGCGTCAGATTGAGGAACAAGTGTGTAACCAGACAAGACTGCCCACAAGGCCCCCTCATTGCTCAGGGAGCCCAGGCGGATATTCCTCTGCATGTGTGGTAACAGACCAGTAAACCAGTTCTGATGTTCATGGTAAGTCAAAAGGATTTCCAAATCTTGGTAAGCCCTATAATTTGCAAGCATTGGTGCTGCCTTATAAGTTTGAAACTGCTGGAGGTAGCGTCTATAAAACTTGAGTACAATATCTGAAAGGCATATGTTGCATGAGCAACTATTAGAAAAATTACTGCCCCCTCCCATCATCAGGGACACCCCGAAGCTTGAGCTGCTGAGTAAGGGCTTCCCTGTTTTGGCATCTATTACAATAGGGTCTGCCCCGTGAACGGATTCAAATGAAATGCAATCAGAGAATAGAAAACCGGAAATGGGAATAACCTTTTAAAATGTAACTTTGACAAACTTATGGCAATAGGTGCTTCCTTATTTTCTGTAGGAGGTAAGCATCACTACTACAGATGTCTCCTTAATGAGGTAATAATGGTTCACATGTGCATGTATATTAAAAAGAATCTACAGTACTCAAGGGGTTCCCAAAACATCTAGGCAGAGCATGACAGGCACAAATGTTGCATACAGTTAACTCTACAAGGCTTGCTTTTCCATTCATGAGTGACACGAGTAAATTTAGTTCAATGCACCAATGCTTGAATGTGAAAGACAGGTTTTTGTAGTCTTGCAGAACTCCACCCCACTCGATACATAGTTGAAGTGGCATCAATGCTTTTGTGTTAATAACAGTTCCTAACCATGGATCCAGGGACCCGGTGGTGATCAGAAACAAACCTTGTTTGTTCCCTTCAGTCACACACACAAGGTTCACTAAGATTTTTTTTTTTAAACTAAAAAGCGCCTTTTTTTTAACAGGTGCCCTCCATTGCTCAACACATTTAAAATAACCACACAGAATACAATTAAAACAGCACAAATGCATGTTGTAAACATCAAGAATAAAATGGACGTTTCTAACATTGTTAAAATGTCATCTAAAAATCTAACACTTTAAAAATGACTTACATTAGGAGAGCAAGGAGAGTAGAACATCTTACACTAGATTTTCTTAGGGAGGATGGGCACACTGCATTCCTTGTTTATAGCAGAATGCTGTTATCAGGAGTCAGGGAAGCCATGTTCTCTGCAAAAGACAAACATGTGTTTAGCATCAGCATCAACTCCTCCTGATTTTAGGCTTGGTATCAGCTTTTATTAGAAGGTCTGATACACCGGCAGCATCTCTTGCAGGCAAGAGGAACTTCTAGTCTGGCAGTATATTGCTCATGATAATCTGAGACGAAGAACCTCACCTGACATGTGGCCAAGTGGCAGTTTTCTTATATTATTATTACCTGAGATGGAATTTCCACCATCACTTTAGGAATCTTTTGATATAACCAATGAGCTTTAAGATGCTAATCTAAGGCGCATTTCTTTAAACATATAAGTTTAAAATATGACAATCTAGACTACACCATTTCCACTACTGTCCTTTGACCTTGAAATTAAGACTAACAAGGCACTTATTCTAGACTGATGTTGCATCAGGTGCTTTGTTCATGTCTATATCAAAATGACTTGACAATTTCACAGTTCTTGAAAAGATAAGGACAAATTACATCTCTGGCAAAGGCACATATGTTGATGATTCTGTAAAAATGAAGAAAATTGAGTTGTAGCCTTCCTAAAATGGAGTCGAGCCATATGGGTTTACATCAGCCTGAGAACTAATGCCTATGAGAATGCTATACTTTCCCCTCAGTCGGCTTCCCGAACCTGCACAACACAGTAAATTGTGTAGAAAGAAAGCATCTACTAATGATGAATAAACGGGCGGCTGGGAACAAGGGACATCTGGATGAGCAAGATCACCACGCAGAAAGTAGGGACACAGTAGTAAGCAAAGACTTGATGTGGACTCCACTGAAACACTGGCATGCATCTAGCACAGATTATCGGAGACTGCTCAAGGTTTTTGATTTCCATCTGCTCACCCGTGAAGGCCAGAGGGAACCCCTTCCACATGCCTCTAGCAGAAATGAGAGTCACGGTAGGGGATTAAAAGGCCATTTGTCCTTTAGAAACTACAGCACCTCTATATTCACCTCCAGGATTATTTGGAGGACCCATACTGTTTTCACGTTGTATTTGTCTGCGTTGTCCTTCATCTTGAAATACCTGTCTGCTGCAGGAGTCTCTCTTGTACCCTTGCTTTTTCCAACATGTGGGTGCCAGTCTGTCTGTCTATTCCTTCTCTTGATCACCTGTGCCGCAGCTTGGCCTGGGTGTGTGGAACATGCGGGCCATGCTGGGGGATCGCAAACCTAGCCTTAGGGTATTTAAATGCTATGGCAAAATCAGCTTTTTACATTTTACTACTTGGTGTCCTGGACCTTTTTATCTGTGTCAGTAGAGTGGAGCCCTAGTGGCCCACTTAAGTAAGGTTCTGCTTCTGTGTGAATTCCTGGATCATAGGGCTAGCATCCCAAAAGTATGTTATGCATTTCTCTGTGTGTAGCCTGTGTGGCACATGCATGAGGTATATGAGTGAACCAGAGTCATGTAATCCTGTGGGATCCATTTTGGATGCCTTTTGCACAAGATGGAAGTGAAGGTGTTTTCTCAGATAGGGGAAATGTGTTGCTGATATTCCGAAACCCGCAGGGGGAGACACAGAGACTGAACAGAAGATAAGAAAAAGCTCCTTGAGGAATATGATTAGCATTTTGCTGAACAAGATGCTGCTGATTAGTCTGCCTGAAGAACTGCCACTTGGTAGATGGTGGGGGGAAGGGTGGGACTGGGGGCTCTATTTTGCAAAGTAAAGGTGACCCTTTGGGTGAGGCCCAGCCTTTTGTCTTTCCCTCAGCACGCCTTCGGTTTCGCTACTGACAGCCAGGTACATAAAGTCCACACTCTGCTGTGGATACTCCAGGTTGGAGACTACCCTGCCATGAAAAGCTTCCCTTTTTGCAAAGGCTGTATCTGGAAAGCAGCCTAAAAACAGACTCCTGAAATGAAAACCACCTCAAACTAGTTCTGAAAGTGCAGACAGTGGATACTTATCTACTGTCCGCTAGTACTGTATGAAAGTGGGACGCACCGGCCCACTTGCTTTTCCAGTTCCAAGTTTTCTATGTTCAAGGAAGCAAGTGGTTCATCGAGTACTCAGGGTACTGCTGAGGACTTAGAGATGGTGTTAGCTTGACAGCCAGCTTGCCAAAGTTTGGGGGGGGGGGCATTTCCTAAGTCTACTCTGTGCTAAAGACAGGTTCATCTAACCGGAAGTGCTTAGAAGCCAGCCTGCCTGCTGAGAGGGGAAATGAGCCTTCTAAACCCTGCAGGAGGAATGACAGTCCAGTATGAGGAGTAAGGTGCAGAGTGATGCCAGTGTGGTGGGTCTGCAGAAGGGGAAGACTGAGGAAAGCTATTTGTGTGTCACAGAGTTAACAAACCTCAGCTGCTTCACTACAGTTCCTGGCAGGAATTGTGAAACTTTGGAATGATCTGAGCCACTGTGCTCAAACTATGAAGCTGTGGCTTAACCTGAGCTGCTGAGCCCGAGTAGTGAAACTATGGCATGAAATGAGTCAATGCATGACTTGAGACCTCACTGTGGCCTGAGTCTTGGTCCCCATCCAGCCATTTATGCTTGTGTGAGGCCTTAGGTCCTGATCAACCCCAGCCTGTGTGTGTCCGCAGTGATCTGAACCCACTCATCCCAAGCTGGGCTTCATTGAATCAGCAATGAGAGATCCTGAGCTTCCCTGAACAGCCATCCCTGGCAGCCAGAGCTGGAGCAAAGTCACTGCTACGGCTGCTGAGGAGGCAAACAAGAACTGCCACCCAAGCTCAGCCTGGAAGAGGGAGAGAGGACAAAACGAGAATGACCAAGACTTACAAGCAAAAGTGATGCCTGGTCATGGGATGAGACAGGGAGTCACTGGGTGAGAAACAATGAACCGAAAGATAGGCTTTGTGCAGCAACAAACGTAAGGGGGAAATCTGCACTCAGACTATTCACTCTACATATTGACTTGGGGCAAGGCAACACCTGGATTGTAAGGCTGTACTGGCAAGAGTCTCAGGCATATTTCAGCCGCAAGGCACTTAGCTGCATAGTGTACATTTCCTTTGCGTAGTATTTAGTTCTAGCATGCATTAAGGTGTTTTTTTCTTGAGAATCCAGAAGTAGGTTATTATTATACTAATTTGTGTGGCTCCCTCAGAAGTCTAAGACTGCTCACCATTGCTCCTGAGAGCCAGGAGTGAAGAGGAGGTTGTACTTGGCTCAGTTTTCAGAGCCATAGTAGAATGAAACCCAGGACATCGGAGGCAAACGATCTCAACCTCCACAGATGAGGTCCAATACCCACTGCTTGGTCCGTGTCCGCCGTATAGGGTAACTGACACTATTTATTTGCCTTGTCAAGGGGGATAAGACTTACTCGAGGCCTCGTCTTTTGTGAATCGTGGCCGTTCTACACACTCCACCATTCTATAAATAGTATATTGCCCTCCGAGCATCTGCATATATACCACCCTGTCTCTTGTCTTAACGAGGGCGACAGCGCTGATATAAGCCTACAAAATCTAACTCGGTGATCTATAGCCTGAGATTGTGAAACGTATGTAATTTTTTCAGTCTTACAATGAGTTTTTTTATTCATAACTTGTGAATGAGAATTTCCCTGAAAGGGGTTGGATAGAAAGACGAGTACAATGTGGAATTGTAGAAAGGAGCTATGAAAAGTGATAGGTAGTTTTCTCTGAACTGTCTCTATTATCTATCTATTTCTCAGAGATTTTTATAACGAAATTGCTCTGAAATGCTTACAATTTTCTCAAAACCTCTTATGGAAGGCAAAGACCCCAAAACCCATGGGAGGGGTTCAGCCTCGCTTGTCGCTTGGAACTCCATGAAAGTAGCTGAATATTTCTTTAGCGCCCCAAAGAACCTACTGCTTTTTTACAGATGTAAGTAAGAGTAGTGCTGCGAAACGTCAGTTTAGCCACATTTCCATAGTTTTCCTGGTTGAATGCCTCAAAAGCTCCCCTGGAGGAATGCTGGATTATGCTTGCTGCAGTTCGGTACAATATTTTGCTCCGCCATTTTCAAAGATTAGCAGCTGCCTCAGATCTAAACATGAAAAGCAGAGGGACAGCACAAAGGGGGAAAAATGAAATTGCCTAGAACGAAGTGACAGCCCCCCAATCGCACACAACTCTAACTTCCTAGATGAAATAAAGCAGGGGCTTCATGGGGGCCTGGCAGCGGTGATCAAAGGCCAACCTACTGGCCTGTTGAGCTTTCCGACAGTCGAATCCGTAACTGCGGGGTTCCAGGGATCCAGGGACACCATAAAACCTTCTAATTATTAACTATTATAAGCTCAGAGGTCCTAATGCAACCAAAAAAAGTTAACTGAAACAAGAATGTTTAAAGCAATATCCATTTATAAGTTGTATGTAAGTCTTATTTCTTTTCACCAACTACAGTGCTACAACAGCACAAAAGACAGGTGGGCAGCGAAAATCTGAACCTCACTTCCAACCATAGATTTCCATTCCCCATTATAAAGAAGACCGTCTTTTACCACAGCTTTGGAGCTATCCATGGTCCTGAAACATCCGCACGACGACCCTTACCCGCTGGATTTTATTCCTCACAGAAGTGAGTTGGTATGTGTGTGGGCGTTTAGAGAAGGCGAACTCGACTTTAAAGTTGCCACATGCTGTGCAAAGATGTAGTAAGGCTGCGGAGCGCAGAGGTTGCTATTCGCTTCCGGGAGGTGTGGTGTCTCAACAGGCAATGTACGAGCCTGAGGTGCCGCAGCTTTGTTAACCCCCGCATTTGGCCCACTCCAATTAGTCCCATAAACATTTATGAATAAACTCACATCAGCAATGTGTCTGCATTTTGCTGGGGAATACTTGGCCATGGTTTTATTACACACATTGACTCTTGCTATACATCATTGACCTCATAAACCACAATGGTCAGTCAAAAGACAACAAGGCCATAAAAACATTATTACAGTGTTATAATTCATTCTGAGTGCCATATATAATTTTTTGACAAAATCATAACTCATAATTAGGAGACGGGTCATAATTCGGAGACAGGTCATAAATCACAGTTGACAGGTCGTATATCCTCTCCGTCATACATAAATCATTTTCGCCAAAATGGCTGACATGACCTAAATCATCCCTTCTATAAATCAATCAAGTCATTGTCATCTGCTTGTCATAATTCTGACACCTTTTGCTATTGAGGCTGCACACCTGATGCAGCAGTCCTCTGTTACCGGTCCTCTGATCGTGGCGGTAACACCGCATGGGCTCTCCCTGGACAACTGGCCTCCTTTTTTCAGCAGAGTTGCACCGCTGTGGTGTACGGCTTTCCTCTGCTTGTGTTGTTTCCCCGAAGCCACTGTGGTGATTTATGCCAGGCTGAAACAGGGATGTTGGGGTGAGCTTGTACAGTGCAGAGTTGGGCTGCCGCCAACCGCGGCACTCCTGTAGCTGGTGCCTGCAACCTTGCCGCTGCGGTGATTCCGGAAAGCCCCAAAGTTTTCCTCGATTTTCCTGTGTGCTGCCTCTTTCCCACAATGTACTTTCTGTAGGGGCAGAGCTGTCCTTTCAACGCCCGTGCCCCCTCTGAGGGAGTGATGTTGTCCCTCCATAGGGGCGTTCAAAAGAATCCTTGCCCTTTTTGGGCCCTCATTGGCTCCCCTGAAGGAGGGGAGCAGAATGCCCATCCCTTTGTTGTTTTGCCTCTGAGGTGGCTCGAACTGGTAATTTCCAGGTTCCCGGTGGCTGTTAAGGTGCTGGCCCCTGATGCCCTCTTGGGGGGCGGCCACTGCCATTTCACACAGACTCCGTCTCATACAGCCATTGATTTCCCGGTCTCCAGCTTTCATGGCCAGTGGGGACACCACGAAGAACCTTTACAACCAAGATGATCTGAAGATAAGGGCTGGCAGGCGGACTTTGGCAAATACACATGAAATGCATCTGTTAGAAATGGGGACTTTGGTTGGCAGTCAGGTTACCCCCTGTCCAAGCAAGGACCCTCACTCTAGTCAGGGTAAACGAGAATCACCCTCAGCTAACCCCGCCTTACCCCCTTGGTAGTTTGGCACCAGCAGTAGGCTTAACTTCAGAACGCTAGGTGTAAAGTTTTTGTACCAACACACACAGTAACTTGGTGAAAACACTACAAAATGACACAACAAAGGTTTAGAAAAATAGAAATTATTTATCTAAACAAAACAAGACCAAAATGACAAACATCGACAATACACAAGTCAAGTTAACACAAAAAATGCAAAAAGAGTCTTCATGTAATTTTAAACACACACTAACGCTGTTAGCATGAAAATTTACCATGGGTGCACAAAAAAAAACCTGCACGGGCGAGTGTGTGTTGAAAAGGGCTTGCGATGCGTCGATTTCACTCACGAGCGAGACCTTGCGTCGTTTCTCCTTTTGTCGGGTCACGTGTGTCATTTCTTCTCTCCGCAGGCGAGTGATGCGTCGATCTGGTCAGCACTCCCGGGTCTGGGCAGGCCCTGCCTTGTTTTTACACGCCCAGCAGTGTTTGCATCAGAGATTCAGCTGCACGATGATCCGAAAACCACACAGCGCGGGTTGCTATCTCCCCAGCCTCCATCAGCGATGCTGCACGCCGTTTTCCCAGCTCCGGGCGTCGATCTTCCGGTTGCGTTGCAGGCGAGTGTCAATTTTCAGCCAGGAGGCCAGCGGCGCATCGATTTTTCAACCGCAGATTGGAGTTGCTTCGATCTTTTCCCCGCACAGCGGTCGGTGTGTGGATTTCTCACTTTTGGGCTACCAGCTTCTCCTTTCAGGGTCCCAGGAACTGGATGGGCACCACTTGGCAGAGTAGGAGCCTCTCCAGAGACTCCAGGTGCTGGCAGAGAGAAGTCTTTGCTGTCCCTGAGACTCCAAACAACAGGAGGCAAGCTCTAGATCGATCAAGCCCTTGGAGATTTCTTCTCAAGATGGAAGGCACACAAAGTCCAGTCTTTGCCCTCTTACTCTGGCAGAAGCAGTAACTGCAGGATAGCTCCACAAAGCACAGTCACCGGCAGGGCAGCTCTTCTTCCTCAGCTCCTCAGCTCTTCTCCAGACAGAGGTTCCTCTTGGTTTCCAGAAGTTTTCTAAAGTCTGTGGTTTTGGGTGCCCTTCTTATACCCATTTTTCCCTTTGAAGTAGGCCTACTTCAAAGGAAAGTCTCTCTTGATTGTGACATCCTGCCTTGCCCAGGCCAGGCCCCAGACACACACCAGGGGGTGGGAGACTGCATTGTGTGAGGGCAGGCACAGCCCTTTCAGGTGTGAGTGACCACTCCTCCCCTCCCTCCTAGCACAGATGGCTCATGAGGAAATGCAGACTACGCCCCAGCTCCCTTTGTGTCACTGTCTAGTGAGAGGTGCAACCAGCCCAACTGTCAAACTGACCCAGACAGGGAATCCAAAAACAGGCAGAATCACAGAAATGGTTTAAGCAAGAAAATGCTCACTTTCCAAAAGCGGCATTTTCAAACACACAATCTTAAAATCAACTTTACTAAAAGATGTATTTTTAAATTGTGAGCTCAGAGACCCCAAACTCCACATGTCTATCCACTCCCAAAGGTAATCTACAGTTTAATCATATTAAAGGTAGCCCCCATATTACCCTATGAGAGAGACAACCCTTGGAACAATTAAAAACGAATTTAGCAATATTTCACTGTTAGGACATATAAAACACATTACTATATGTCCTACCTTAACCATACACTGCACCCTGCCCTTGGGGCTACCTAGAGCCTAGCTTACGGGTGACTTACATGGAAGAAAAGGGAAGGTTTAGGCCTGGCAAGTGGGTACACCTGCGAAGTTGAATTTACAGTTTAAAATGGCACACACAGACTGCAGTGGCAGGTCTGAGACATGATTACAGAGCTACTTATGTGGGTGGCACAACCAGTGCTGCAGGCCCACTAGTAGCATTTGATTTACAGGCCCTGGGCACCTCTAGTGCAATTTACTAGGGACTTACTAGTAAATCAAATATGCCAATCATGGATAAGCCAATTGCATACACATTTTGTAAAGGAGCACTTGCACTTTAGCACTGGATAGCAGTGGTAAAGTGCCCAGAGTAACAAAAACAGCAAAAACAGAGTCCAGCACCCATCAGCAACCTGGGAAACAGGCAAAAAGTTAAGGGAGACCACGCCAAGGATGAAAAGTCTAACAGCAGCTGTGACAGAATTTCAGCAAAGCCTCTGTGAAAGACATGACCACAGCAGTATCACCGTAAGATCTTTAGGGGAAATGGGCAAGACATATTTCAGCAGCACCCTTGAAGAAAAAATAAATATATATTACCCACTGCCAAATAATTCATCCCCCTTGATGCCAAACAATATTACATAAAATGTTAAACTTTTAACAGATTCACACAATAACAGTTAAAATATGCTTTGCCCAGAGCCCCTAAAATCGTTAAGATGACACTCGGTAGAGAGATTGAGTCAGGGGTAGAGGTGGGCAGAAAGAAAGAGACAAATAAATAAAATAGACAGAGGTCCAATGGAGTGAAAGTTCACTTTTACTGGGGGCCCCTTGGAAGGTGGGGGCCATTGGTAATTGCCCACTTTGCCCATGCCTTAAAACAAATGAACTTGCATAAGGGCAGCAGAGGCGTCGCAAGAAGGTCGACAGCACACATACACACACAAAATACTCACAATACCTTCACAACAATCAACATTTCACACCTTTCACTAGAATGCTCTTCTATTCAAACGGCTGATCATTCATAAACGGATCTATAACATTTTGCATCTCTCTCAGTCCTAGTAGTATGCATAGACATTCACCCAGGTGAGGGCAGATCGCTAATATGCAGCTCTTACAGCACCTACACATACCGGCCAACAGCTGGAAAGAGCAGATATAGCTCACTAGGGGACCGGTTAGGAGCGATCTTTACCCAACTCCGAGGGTTTTGGACTTGCCTTTACAGTGGCTGGGGTGAGACTTCATCCCCCAGCCTCTATCTTGCAGAGGGCGGGCCCTGATGGGTAAATAAAGCATGGTCGCCTCCCCATAGCGCGGGGGACCAGTAAGAAGCAATCTTTATCTGACTCACTGGTTTTTGGACTTCCCTTTACAGTGGCTGGGGTGTGACTTCGTCCCCCAGCCTCCATCTTGCAGACGGTGGGCGTTGATGCGCAACTAAATCGCAGTCTCCTCCCTGCAGTGCAGAAGACACCTGGGCATGTGCCTGGGTGAAGACCAGGCCAAGACGGGCCTGTGTTAGCCTATCATAGCCTATAAGAGGCCGCACCCCCCTCATTGGAACACAGGCTGTGGTTCCCTGACTCCAAGATAATCTGAAACATGTAACTGAATCTTGACTGAGGCTCCACACCATTTGCCATATTGATTGATAGCACAAAGCAAAGTGCCACCGGCAGGATAAAATAGACCATCCGGGTGCGGCCTGCTGGTTACCCTTACCTATCGTCATCTATCGTTCCTATTGTTTTTGTTAGATTTTACTCATCTAACTGTTTACCTGCGGGACCATGGGGAAAAAGAAAAGCAATTATGGTGGAAAGCTCTGATTAGCAAATAAAACAACTGTGTTCAACAATTGATAACTTTTTTGTAAGGGTTGTTGACCCTGTGGCAAAGGAAATTAAGCTGGCAGAACAACGTCTTTCCCTTACAATGGAGTCCCTCTTGACGCCCCTTTCACCTCTTTCAACTGTCCAACCTAGGGTGGCTGGAGTATCATATTCAGATGAGATTACAGACCCAATGTAGGCCCAAAACTCTGAGTTAGCTACAGGGCTTAGCCCTGGGGAGTGGTGGGGGAGTTACCCACCTCTGTTCAGCAAGAGGATTGTAATCACATGAAGGATTCAGTCTCTGTCCTGTTGTGCTGTGGGTTTGGTTTTATTCTTTGAGATATTGGAAATGTCAATATGCAATGGTGTCTAAATGTTTATACTTGAATCTTTGTTAGTGCTCTGTTGACATGGTGGAGAGATTTTCTAGGATATTCTGAGCTGGGAGTTGAACGAAATTGCAGCACTGACCTTTGGCTTGTTTAATGCTCTTTGTGGGTTTGACTTCCTTAATCCTTGAAGACGTGAATAAAATTCTACTTTCACCTCATCACTCTCCTCTTCTGATTCATCGCATATTTTTTTAATACATCATGTCCCTGTTTCTGTTTTGAGTCCTCTGGAGACAGTGAGACCTCCTAAATTGTGTAAGAGAGTACCTAAGCCGAAACGGGTGCAGGAACCAAGTGGATCAACTGTTTCAGATCGAACCCTCCCCTCTTCAGATGACTCTTGGAAGGTATTAAATAAAAAAAAAAAACTTTTAAAAGGAGTTATCAAATTGGAGTTCATAGGAGGAAACAGGGACAAGCACAGCCTCTATGCAGCCAGGAGATGAGCTTTAATTTTTGTGTAGTCCTCTAAATGTGTCAAAAAGACAGTCAGACAGCTCATTTGGTTGTGCACCGGCTGCAGATATAAATGTGGAACTGGTAAATCAACAGGGGATCAACTCAGCCTTACATTTTGCTGAGAATCGAATGCTGTTGAGCTGAAAATGAATCACATCTTTTTTTTTAGACGAGAAGAGAGAATCCAGATTGTGGGGATCGCTACAATATTCATCAGTATAATAATGTTATTGAATGGTCCCTACTAACATTTTTATTGCAGCCTATCGTATACATTTAATGAAGAAAATACGACCCTTTTCTGCACAATATTTATATAGGCATACATTAGTCAACACATTACAGGGCATAATAGGAATGGGGCTGAAAGACACATTGTGGCCTCCCCTCTTCCATTCAGGCCATTGTGCTGATTTAAGACTTTGTGACTGGTGGTGCAGAGGTTTTTCATGGACCACGCTGGAGTAGAATTCTTTCACTGCATTGTTTCCCCCTTTTGTTTTTAGAATGACCCTCTTTTCTTATCTGGATAAAAGTATGTATTGATTTTCATTGATCCCGTATATTGAGTGCCTTCTGTACACCATGCTTTAGTAGGAGTCGTCCCTTTGGTTTATTAGTCATTCGGTGAAAAGCTTGTTTGAATGTCTTACGTTCATCATGCAGGTAAAATGCCTTTTGTGGTAAATGATATACAAGTCTTTCATCGATCATTCTTGTGTATAGTTCTTTCATTCATCCTACAGGCAATTAAACAACCGTGACTATTTACTTCACAATGTCGTGTTTTTTAAAGAGGTGCATCTTCTGCTGTGCATTGGCAGGGACATTCAGTGATCATGCTGATGTAAGAGTATTTTGTTGACCATGCTCTGTCGGAGTCTTGTTACCAAACTGGAGTGGGTATCGCTCGTTGACTATGCTGATTCTAATCTCACGTATTTCATTGAATATTTAAAATCTTACATTGATGATGATTTCATCAAAATGAACAAGAAGCTGGCGTAAGCGTCTACTGATTTTGTTGTTGTCAGCGTCTCGTACTGAACATGCTGGAGTATAGGTTGTTCATAATTGATGCTGGTATAGAGTTCTTTGATTGGCTATGTTGATGTGGAAGCATTTTGATCACCAGCTTATCTTGTAAGTCCTTTTTTAACAGAGTGCCTGCATAGCAGGGTTTGATTGGCCATGCTAGTGTAAATAGATTTTGTTAAGATGTCTTTCATTAATCATGTTGGTGTACATGTTTTGTCGGTTGTGGTAGACATGTTAGTGTAAACATCTGTCAGTGACCATGCTGCATGTTTCCTTGGTTTCTTTGACCATGCTGATCCAGACTCAAGTCTTTAGTGTGAAGCCTTTCACTGGCCAGACTGGCAAAGAGGTTTTGTTTGACCACGCTAGTTTAGAAGGTTTTATTTGACCATGCTAGTGAAAAAGTCTTTGGTGAAAAATGATAGTGTGGCAGTATTTAGGCATATATGTATGTATGTATTTGTATTTTATGGCACAAAGCTAGCCAAATGGCAGAGAGAATGAAAGAAAACTAAAGGGAATATTTACAACCCCCTAGCGCCACCTTCTGCCACCATTGCAGCATTTTGTTTTACGCTAAGGCGGTGTTAAGGAGTCCTTTCTCCTGTGCTGTATTTACAAAGTGGTGTGCAATGCATGCATTGCACCACTTTGCAGCTATTTGCGCCACATTATGCCTGACCCAGGAATAATGTATGCAAGGGGGGCGTTCCAGCGCACGGAGGCCTGAAAAAATGGCGCAGTGAAATTTGCAATATTTCACTGTGCCATTATTTCCATGATTTGTAACGCCTGCTCAGAGCAGCCATTAAAATGACGCACCCATTTTATTAATTGGGCATCCTTGTGCTTTGCTGCACTAGCATTAAAAAAAAATTACGCTAGTGCAGCAAAGCACCCAAATAGCATCAAAAATGTTGATGCTATTGTCCTAACTACCACCATGGTGCTTCGTATTGTAAATACGGTGAAGCCATGGTGTTGTTAGGTGTGGCGGGGCAATGCAAGAAAAGTGGCTCATCGGGACCGATGCACCACTTTATTTTAAATATGCCCCTTAGTTCTGATTGTACAAGGGGACTGTTACTTCGTCATGAAGCATCTTGTTGCCCATGATAGTGATGGAATCTTTCATTGACCATCCTGTTGCAGAAGGTTTTTTGACCATGCTAGCGTTTGTCGGGAATTGAGGCTGGAGGTACTGCTTACAGCTTGGTATGGTTCATGTTTGGGGCAGTAGTACCCAAACCTGCTTGTGCTCGGTTCCTTTAAGCGAAGGGAATTCTGGCAGTCATCCATCATCCATGAAGTGATGGGAGCTGCATGTGTATGGAGGATGTGCTGCGTGGTAGTATGCTGGTAGAAAACTGCAATTACCAGCAGGCATGAATTTTTGCATGTTCTGGAAAGATTGTGGCCAGTTTGGACTATCAGGGGTAACTTGCCTGGTTGTTCATTACCTCCTTTGCTAGGCAATTGGGAGCTCTGGTTTTCCTTGCCAAGACCAATTGCTTTGCAAAGGATTGTCTTGATGGACATTGGAATTACCGTGAAGCATTCTGAAAGGCCTGTTGTTGAAAAAAACTTGAACTCTTTTCTTGAACACTTTTCTGAATGCTTAAGACTAGGATTGTAAATTGTATATGGGTTCCCTGTGAAGAAACTAGAAGGATTCTTAGACTGGACTGTATTACGTATGTATATTAATGTTAATAAAATAAAGAGGAATAATTGCCATGCACTTAGGGCCATATGTACGAACACTTTTTACCATAGACACAGAATGGGTAAAAACCTTTGCTACATCTGGCCCTTAGATCCCCCAACATCAGTTACCCTTCTAGTGACTTAATTTACTAAACTTAATTAAAGTTCGCGGTACCGCCCAAATAGTTTTGTAGAAATTAAGAGTATCCACGCAACAGAGTTAATTTATTGATTATTCTTTATAATCAAACCTATTGAATCATTTCATCGTCCACTCATCCTGTGACAGATTCTTCACAGAGAATTTCCCACCACACAGAATTTTCCCACTGCAGCTGACACGTTTTGTGAGTTACCTGGCTTTCTCAAGACTTTATTGAATGTATTGTGTGACAAACCCTGATATCCCAAAATATCCATTGAACGAATAAATCAATTTAAAGCATTCTTTTAAATTTGAATAAAATGTTGCCACTTCCACTTTGCTCAAAAGATCTGGATCTCTGTAGATGGAAGTATTTAACAGTTTTTAACTTTGAAACAAATAATTTATTGGTCAAACAAGGTAAGTGAAAAATTGTTCTGCACGATAGCGACACATATACTTAGGGCCTTATTACTAGTTTCCCAATGAGTCCAATTCGGCTGGTATCATGAGGTTAGCTACTGTATGCAGCAGAGAACATTGACCAAAAAGCAGTGCTTAATTTGAGCTGGTGGTTTCCGGTGCAGGGCACCGGCACTTATTTTTTGTGCATCAGGCATTTACTGCGAGCAAAAGACACATATGGGAAAGACGAGGAAGAGAAAGACGGAAAAAACGTCAAAAAGAGAGAAAGCTGAAAGAGTGAGATGAAGGGGCAGGGAGTGGCTGTAAATGGATTAAAGCGGCCCGAGATGGCTTTAGGATTCTGATGCTTCAGTATTCAGTGCTCGCACATTTAAATGCAGCAGCCGCGTGTTTCAGGGGAGCTTTAGGCACCAGAATCTTTATTTACAAATTAACCATTGGCAAAAACATGAAGGAAACAGTGATTGAGGCGCATCACAGTCCAAAATCCCATAAGCAAAAATATTCCATCCTGCGCCCTTTTCCCTTGATTATTTTTAACATGTTTTTATTGGTTTTGTCATCGACAGACATCGCCACAGGCAACAAAACTGTAAGAAAACGAAAACTGCTGTGGGGTTCAGTAATGTAAGACAAAATGCCAGATCCGTGACTCAGATACCAGGTAACCATGGTACTTGCAGTATTGCGTGGCCTCAGATGCCCATGTGTGACCAGTCTCAGACGGCGCGATGCAGGGAATAGCTGTAATGTTCATACAGGCTTTAAGTACATGCTGATTCACCCTCCCCTTTTAGTGTCCAGGCTGTGTTATTTTTCCTTGGTTCTGCATCGCCAAATATGTGTCAGCGGGGTGAGCTCCTGCTGGCATCAGAGCCCAATATTCGTCACGTTTTACCTGACTGTAGGTCAAATTCTTCAGCCACTCTCTTCCGCGGAGCCAGGCGCCCCACCACCATGCATTGCCGCCCTTCTGCCGGCCAGAAGCAGCAGCATGGGTTTGCAAGAAGAAACTGGAACATCACTCACATATCCCAGCAAGGCAGCCATAGGCTCCCTATGGACGGCTCAGCCCTTTGCGCCCTCTTTACAGTTGAAGAATGTGGACCAAAACTGAGTCACTGAGTCTCATCCCCAGGCCAAGTGTATGAAGTCAGCAACCTCTCTCCCACATCGGGCACACCGTGAGTCGCTCCATAATGCCATTTTACAGAGCCCTATCTGGTGTGGTACAACCTTTGTCAGTACCTGATGTATATTAATGTATTATGTATTCATCACGGCCTGCAACTGGGGAGGAGCATCGCTTTCTGGGTGCAACAATACTTCTGACATTTGTTAGTGTGGGTCCCAGATCCCGTCTCCAATGCTCAGCTGCCCCAGGTGCAACCACAGGTGATCCGTCCTGCATTGTTCTGGACAGTCTGTAAATAGTTTTTTAGGGGGGGGGAGCACTCCCTCCAGATCGGTCAATCCCAGAGGTGCTTAGGGGAACGCAGGGTGCAGCGTGTCCTAGGGAGCCCGAACGGGGCAATATAGTAAAGTGTTGAGCGATGTGCCCTCAGGTCTGCCCCCGCGCATCGATGAAGATACCATTTTGGTACAGGTCTCCCATTTCCTTGAGGCCGGCAAGGGTCACCTGTCTCCGAGCCCGGCCCTCCAGGGTGAGGGGTAGCATTGGATTACGCTGCAGCGGTAATTTAGCAGCGCAGAAGTAATCCAGGTGCACTCGCCATTGTAGCCGTTCCCAGCCCCATATGGTGCATCGAACACTGTCTAATGTGCCTCTAGGGCATTTCAGCAAAATGCATGCATCATTGTAGCTAGGGGGCACGGAGATGCATTATCTCCATCCACTGCTGTGTGTGGCAAAAACGGCGTGGGATGGAACCAATGGTGACCATGCTGTGCTTGTGCGCAATAATTGTACAACTCAGGTTGGGGGCACACAGCCCACCCTGCTCAAACAGGAGCATCAGCACATTCCACGCCAGTCTAGGCTGTCTGCCCACCCAAGTCAGGCAGGTCATCAGTGACCAGAGACGATCAAAGAAGCCTCTAATAAGGGGGAGTGGGATGTTAGCAAAGAGGTAGTGTAGTTTACGCAGGACCACCATATTGGCAATAGCTATCCGTCCTGCCAGAGAAGGCCGACCCTCATGGAGACTTTCTCCTCCAGCCCCTCAACCACGGTGCCGTAGTTCTCCTGCTACAGCTGGTCCAAATCAGTACTGACCCATACACCCAAGTTTCAGATGAAAGACGTAGCCCGCTCAAGTAAGAACTCCGTCAGGAAGTGAGTGGTCACCTCCGGCATGGAGTGTTGACAGGCTTGGACCAATCGATGTTAATTCCAGTGAGTTTGTCAAAGTGTAAGAAGCCATAGAGTACAGGCTGGATGCACATCCAGCTCTCAGATATAGAGAGTCATATAATCTGCAAACATGGATACTATCAGTCCTTGCCATGTAAAAGCCAGTCCTCATTCAGCATGATGCCTCATGCGGGATTGGAGTGGCTTCATTCGATGGCATATAGGATTGGGGTGAGTGAGCATCCTTGTCTTGTGTTCTCTTAGCGATGGGGTTAGGCTTCCCTTGCTCCACGCCTTCTTATACAATGGGTGCGGAAGTCAATGTATTCTTTATAGAACTGGGCTGTCAATCCGTCTAATCCAGGGGTCTTGTCACCAAGCAAGCTATGAATGGTTGTACTTTGTCCTCCACTGTGATAGGTCCATGTACATTCTGTGTGCATTATACATCCACAATAGCTGAATGGTATAAAGGTACTTAGTTACTTTATCTATCTGAACCACACCTGAGGAGGAAGACAATGTTGTATAATATTCCATTAATGTCTGCATAATGTCATGCATAGTCGGGGTGGTAGAGCCGTCATCGGTCACCAAAGTCATGATATAGGGACTGCGCCATTTTTTAATAACAGGAATTGCCAGCCATGTCCCCCTCTCTGTATCTCCTGGTGGTGACTCCCTTGTGGAGAAATCTAGTGTTCCACTCAGCACCCTCCTGATATTATGATAATTTCTCGCGAAACTGCTCCACTAGGTGCAGCTCCTCTGTCTGGAAGAATGAAAGAACAAAATCTCAGAAGTCTCGTTGCAAGTCGGCTAGGCACGCACTGAGGTCCCTGAGGATGACAGGTTATTTGGCTATATAAACTCCTCTGATATATGTTTTAAAGGTCTCCCAGAACACCCCAGGCAATTCTATAATGCCGGCGTTCATCTCAAGGTACTCCAGCGCAGCAGTCCGGATAGCTATTACATGAGCTGCTGCCCGGGGATGGGGTCTGAAATCAGATGACGATTTGTCAAGTTGGGGGTCGAGAGCCACTTTAAAGTCTCCGCCCCAGAGGACTGCAGAAGGAATATAGTTAGTAATTGTGTGCTATATCTCTTGGAACAATTCGAGGACATCTATGTTAGAGCCATAGACAGGTTAGGGTGACTTTCTTACTAGCAAGCAGACCATGTAGGGACCCTTTGCATAGAGTTCAGGGTCTACCACTGCAGTCCCTTCCCGATGAGTACCGCCTGCATAGGCAGAATATGTTGGTTGCCACATGTGCCTCTCCAAGCCAGTCAGATTGCAGTCTATGTCTCATGGTCTCAGTCACATGCAATTCCTATAAGAGCGCTATGTCTACTTTGTGACACCGGAGATGCGCAAAAACTAGCCACACTTTTCTGGGATCGGTGAGACCCCTTACATTCCGTGTCAGTGGAGTCATGTCTGTCATGTTAATGGAAGGGTGTGGAAAGCCTGTACCTTGTGGTCGTAAGCATCATAGTATGTCCCGTGGCAAAGTGTGGCACCGTATGCGCTAGGTGATTGGTTTGCAGAGTGTAATGTGCCTCACTGAAGTTGTGAACGAAAAACAGAAGTAAACCATTTAGTTTCCCCCTTCCTTCTCCCACGTCAATCACCCCAACTTGTTGAAGAACATGCCCTTTACTAAAAGTGACAAAATAACAAAACAACCACATAGTAAAAACCCACTGGGTGGTGCAGCAAGTCAGGTGGACATCCCATCTCAGATTATGGAGATGGGTGGCCCAGTGTGTTGTTGGTGGGAGCCAAAGGCAAATATCAGTAGCAGCTGCATGCACAGGGCAATGGGCACGCCAGGGAGCGTGGGCCTCATGTCAGAGAGTTTATAGGCTCCCCCCACGCCTAGTGCTTCATCCATGTGGTCCAAGCCCCCATCCCATCACGAGGGCCAGTGAGTCATCTAATTAGTCATTGTAACTGAGATGGCTTTCAGGGTCCTCGTCAGCACTGGAGTGTATCTCAGACTGTTTGCGTGCACTCTTGCTATAAAATTGAAGTGCAAGCTTGGGTCTTTAAAGTACTGGGCTTTTCCGTCCATCCTGACTTGCAGTTTTGTCAGATAGAGCAAGGCGTATGGCACTCTCATCTTCAGCAGCATTCGTTTCACGGGACAGATTTCCCTGCAGGTGGCCTGAATGGTGAGCATGAAGTCCGTGTATATGAAGATCTTGTTCCCTTGATGTTGTACTTCTCTTCTCTCCCTGGCGAGTCACAGAATGGTATCACGATCCTGGCAGTGGGGAAGGCTAGCAATTATGATTTGAGCCGGGGCCCCTAAAGGGGGCCTGGGTCCCAGGGATTGATGCACACACTCCACCGAGAAGAAGGCAGTGAGCGGGTCACCAAACAGGGCTTCCCACAGCATAGATTCAATGTATTTTTCCATCCATGGAAGTCAATGGAGTTCTAGGCAGTATCCTACTGCATATACTGGGCTGCCGGGCCCCTGGGTGCTGTCTGCTGCCTGGAGTGCACAGGGAGGTGAGTGGAGACGGTGGCAGCTGCAAGGCAGGGACCGGTTGGAGGAGGACCTGGGAAAAAGCTGACCAGGCTAGCCACGTAGCGCTCTATTTTTGAGATTATATCTGAGATTATATCTATTCTGTGGGGTCTCCGTATGCGGAGATTCACGCCTTTCTTTTTTAGGTGTTTGTTGTTTTTTAGAACCCAACCGCAGACACCCCTCCTAATTTCTAACAAACCATTACAATGTGTGTACTTGGACCACTGTCTTCCCCTAACACCATACAGTGCATACAAATACACCTTAGTCACTGTCGACTCTTGCTCCAGATTTCTGTGTGTGTGGCCGCAGTGCTCGGCTGATGCTTGGACTCGGAATCGAGCAGTAGCACTCCTCCCCCTCAGCGCCTTGAGACCCTCACGGTTTGAGTAGTGAGTTTTACAAATTCACTGATTGATTGATTGATTAAAGATTTGCAAGTCTTTATTCGCACATATTCAGTTGCGGCATTCCACTCGGAACAGGGCCCTGTTTTCACCTCAAGGGCATTCAGGGACGCCATGGCTTCGTTAGGGGTCCAACTCCATTACTCGTCTCCATGTCTCCATTTCATACCAAGGGGAATAGTGTCATGGAGTGACTAAACCGAGATTTAAAGCAATCCTTAACAGCAAGAGTATTAGGTACGGCTTCTAGTTGGCTTAGTCACCTGTATGCAGTCCAGAGAGCCCTTCATAATCTGCCTAGAAGGTCCCTGGGGGGGTCGTACTTCATACGAGTGCCTGTTTGGAACTCAAATGTATGTTCCAGTTCTTGATGGTCCTGGCGTGGAGGCAGCAGAAACACCTTTTGACATAAATGAATGTGTCACTGTCTTGCAGGAATTACAGCAGGTCAGTGACAACAACGCTTCTGCCAGTGCTGCCTCCGTAAGAATTAAGGATGTACCAATAACACCTACCGGATGGATTCCAAAAGTTGGGGGTGAAAAAGTTGTTGTAAAAAAGGAGTTTGGTCCTTCTGATCGTGCACCGGTCCCAGTCCTGGGAATACACGGTACCAGAACTGTCATTCTACCACCGTTGCCTGGTACTAAAAAAAATCGCTTTGTCTCAATCGACAATGTCAAGTTACACCATGTGGCCGATCCTGCACAGCAGACCAAGAGAAGCAACTAGTAGTTCCCGAATCCCTCTTACTGCTGGTCAAGATGTCCCTCTCCAACCTTGGGAAGGGTGGAGAATGATCTTGCATTAGTTCCACTAACATCAATTGTAACAAGTAACACAGAAATTGCTGAACGATTTGATTCAACTTCTACACAGACCATCTGTCATTTGCAGTGAATCACCGTGGGAGACCCCTACCAGTTCTCCTCCTTCAAACATGCCTCCATTTTTTGCACAAACTGCTTTTGGATACTTTGCCGACATCAATGACACCTTTTCGGACTCATTTCCTCTTCTACATTTGAACTGCCAAAAACACATAAGCTGATAAATTGGCTTAAAACAAATTACTTTATTTTCCCATGGAACTATCTGTGGCTTTCCTTGACTATACAAGCTTTCCTCCTTTGGATTGGCTTTGTCATTACATTCTTTCTAGTAATACATGGTCATTACCTTCCTAAAAGATTAACAGTTGAACTGATGCATGAGGTCCTAAAACCCAATTTTTCTTCTCACAAGGTTCGCAGAGACTTGTCTTTCATGAACATTTCCGCTATACCAATTCCTGATGGGATAGTCTGGGATAAAGTCACATTTTATATATACGGCCCCACTGGGTCATTCAAATACCATATGTGTTTAAACTTTCTATGAACGATGTAATAATACCCAGAGTTGTTTCTGATGACTGGGATGTAAAAACAGTTGATTCTATGATGACTGAATTGCAGTATTTTACTGTATTTGGAAGTGAGAATGTTTATCAATCCAAAGAGAATTATGGTGACATGTTTTGCTATGATTATTATGTACACCATTTCATCCACAGAGCAAGTACCTCAACAACTATTTTTAATTACACACAATGGGAACATTGACCAACTACACCACAAGGGAGTTCTAAAACATATTTTTAAAAATGTGCATATTTTTCTGGGCACAATGTTAAAAATGTTGAGTCATATTATTTCAAATTGCCATTGATGGAAAATGTACATATATTATTAACAGATGCGAAATTCATTATTCAGATTCCTTTGATTCCCGGTTGGCTATAGAAGGCTAGAAATATTGGCTGAAGTTGATTGACTTAAAAGGTGTGTGGGGAACACAAAATTGGCAAATAAGGGAAAAGGAAGCTTTATTCAGAGCATGTCTTTTACCTGTTCAAATTATATTTTTAAATGAAACTGTACAACAGACAAGCTGTTAAGGCTTAGCAAAATTAAGGAATTGAATGTGGCCAGTATTCCTGCCCGTGCAAAATTTTACAAATGGCAAAAATATATAAATGCAACTGAAGATCAGCTCGATCAACAGGTTCAGAAAGGCACATTTAATGCTTCACTTTCACATCCTGGTGGGTGGTTATTGTGGACAATAGATACCAACGAGTGTCATAAACGTTTTATAAACTCCACAGGGGTTTTTAGAACAAGTAGACCAGACCCTCGCTATTAGTCAACTGAACATGTGGGTATAGTAACAACATACAATGTAGGGAAACTATGCCAGCAATGGTTGAAGAGTTCCTCACTAGATGCTGTTAGAGAACACCTCAGTCTCCTGTCTAATAACACTGACTTACAGGATTTCCTGTTAGGCCCCAGAAAACAATGCAGAAAGCACTTCCTTTATGCAATCTATAATTAAATTTGGAAGCTTTCTCAACAAGAAGCCGTAGCCGGTTAAGGCAAATAGATCAGGAAAACGTACAGAAGGCATTAGCTGTTGTAAATAATGGTATTAATACCCTGTCCGACCGGATATACACCTTACCCAATATTGTTTCTTCTGCAGTAGACATAATAAAAAGTGATATGTCCTCTTTACACCATGGGCAGGGTCAACTAAGGTCTATTATGCAGTTAGGTTGGACACTACAAACACTGAAGGCAGGTCACGTTCCCTAGCAACACGTTAGCGCAAGGGACATATTTTACACATTTAATTTAATGTGACAACAACAACTAATGGCTAAGAAAGAAGCGACATGTAATGTTAAATATTGAAAAATTAGAAAAGTTGCCTTTTACTGTGGCTGAAATACCATCTGCTGAGTGGTTAATACACGGGGTCATTAATCTGCCTATTTCAACACTTCAATTCACATCCTGCTTAAAACACATCCCAGTGGGCAGATATGAAAGGCTAGGAGATAGTTACATCCATGGGGTGTGGGAGCTACCCGTCTCAAACAAATGTCTCAGTGGCATGAAAGAGGTCTTTCTTAGCAATAGCGAGCGCAAGACTTCTGTCAGCCATTCAATGGTTTGTAAACAGCTGTCCTTTCACGGGGCAGGGAACGCTTCGGAGTGAACTTGGCTTGTTTCAAAAGCATGTGGTGCTCATACCTGCATGCGAGACCTATGCGCTTTAGGTTGCAAGGTCATATGCAGAGATACATTCCCTTTTAAGTACTAACTTTCCGAGACACTTTAGTGAGCTAGTGGAATGAATATTGAATGCGTCCAGTACTACTGGAATCACATTTTTTTTTAAGGCTGTTGGTTCTGGTTTCATTCACACCTTCTACTCTATATTTGGCTTAATACCTTCAGCCAACCACTCAATATTCTCCTTTCAGAGGATTTCGGATAACTTTGGCTATAATAGGTGGCATTTTGCTATTGCTACTTTTTCTGCGCAATAGCTGTCCCATCACTACAAGGAGGACTGAAAGCGCTTCCACCAGCGCAGCTGTGTCATGAACGCATGATGCAATACTTTGGAGCATAACTCCTGGAGCAACTGGAGTGTGACTGGTCTTTGTCATTCAGGCCGGTTTTGCATTGTGTGCAGCCCATGTTTCGGTGCCTCTGGTGCTCGTTTGAACATACACTAAAGGTTTGTCTTTCTATGCAGCGCTTACTTTCATTGGACGCTGATCTGTTGATGTTCTTGCTGAGGGCTCATTACCAGACATGCGTATTGAGGGTGCGTTTGCTATGGGAAGCTCCTTATGAGTTTCCCTTTGTAAATTATGCAGCTCTAAACTCATTGTTGGGCACACCACGGAATGCTGCTGCCTTGGCTGGAGCTCAGGCTTTGGAACACGAATGCTCCTTGGTTTTCCTTGGTGATGAACTTCCTACTTTACCACCTGCTGAAGAGGAAGATTTCCTGTCTTTAATTATCCCACGTTCAATTGGCAACTTCCAAAATGACTCTGACTTTTGAAATTCGGCTTTTGTGACACCACACTTAACATTTTAAATTGTTCTTTTAATACATGCTCAAGTGTCTTTTTTAACTTATCATTATTGACATTCTCATATATATGCCTTAGGTTGAATTTTAGTAGCTTTATATATAATTAGGCTTTGAACCACCTTTGAACCGGCAAGGGGAGGGTGTTGTGTAGCCATTTTAGCTACAGTTTTATACACGTTATTTTAGCAAACTAGGCCTGCCGCTGTGCATCTTAGCCAAGATATATTTTATTCCGCTCTGTTTTTATTATTTTTTTTCAAACAGATTTTATTAATTTATCGTTATATTCAAGTTGATAAAGAACATTCTAAAATAGTGACAGTTTAATCACACCCATTAACAGAAACATTATAATATTGGTATTCTTCTCAATTCACATGAGTCTGGATCAGTTCGTGTGGCCTGTGAGTAGGCCTACCTACATTGCCTACCCTCTTCGCACACACTGGCTGTTAAGTATTAATGGTCATAGGAACTAGCTAGTGTCGCCGAGGTGTTGTCTGATGTTTGGTGTATAACTGCCATTCTACCTAACTCTAAACACCGCCCTATATCCCCGCTAAATACCCCTCCCTGCGCCCTACTAAAAAAAGTCTGCAATCTCTCCCCGAACTGCCCCAGTGTCTCACCAATCCCTAAGGGTGGGATGGTCAGGTGTGCTCCTTGCATTGATTAGTGACCCTCTCAGGCGCTGCGGTGTGTGGTTTCCTTCAATCAATGGATGTGGGAGCTAAGTCTGCATCGACCCTCTACAAGCTCACATAGGTTTGGGGCCCATTCGTGGTTCGCATTCCACTTTTGGAGTATATGGTTTGTGTTGCCCCTATACCTTTGTGCTCCTATTGCAATCTACTGTAACTTTACATTGCTTGCATTACTTCCTTTTGTTATTACTGCATATTTTTGGTATTGTGTACATATATCTTGTGTATATTTGGCATCCTCATACTGAGGGTACTCACTGAGATACTTTTGGCATATTGTCATAAAAATAAAGTACCTTTATTTTTAGTATATCTGTGTATTGTGTTTTCTTATGGTATTGTGCATATGACACCAGTGGTATAGTAGGAGCTTTGCATGTCTCCTAGTTCAGCCTAAGCTACTCTGCTATAGCTACCTTCTATCAGCCTAAGCTGCTAGAAACACCTCTTCTACACTGATAAGGGATAACTGGACCTGGTACAGAGTGTAAGTACCCCTTGGTACCCACTACAAGCCAGGCCAGCCTCCTACAGGGGGCCAGCCACGCTCTTCCAGTTCTTTGTCAGTTCTCGTTTGGCCAGTATGAATCATAGATCTTGAAATCTACTAGTTGCTCGGTTTTTGGGGTGTGGGGAAATCAGTGTAATAAACAGTGTGTAGCATCGACAGGGACCTCTCGGTCTATGACAACGGCCACTTCATTCACCACTGAGCTCCAGTATGCCCCCAGCTTGGGGCAAGACCAGAGCATATGGAAGAATTCTGCTGCCTCTATCCCACAACGGGGGCATTTTGTATCTAGGATCTGAAAATGATCTCGCAGCCTCTGCAGGGGGAGGTATGCTCTGTCTATGATGTAAAATTGAATGAGCTGAAATCGGGTGTTCCTGGATATCTTCGGGACCCTCCCCAGGACCTGATCCCAGTCATCTTCCGAAATCTGGGTCTCCAGGTCTGTTTCCCATTTGCGCCTCAGATCCTCTAGAGGCCCCTGTGACCCAGCATTGATTGCACTGTATAGGTTGGTAATCGCGCTTCGCATGCGGCCGAAGTTGAAATGTAGGTGCTCTGCGATGGAGGGCGGGTTCTTCCGCTCCCATCCGCCAATACGCCGGAACCCCTTGAGTGATAACCCGATGTAACTGGCCCCGCGATAGGCCGTGTGCTTGTCGAAAGTCCTCAAAGGGCAAGAGGGTATCTTCTCTATAGAAGTCCCCCATCTCCAAGGTGCCCGCCTCCTCCCACGCCAGCAGTCCTCTCCTGTCCCCAGCCCTAGGCAGCCATCGAAGCCAGGTCATCGGGATCTCCGGCGCGTAAGGCACCGTCAAACCGGAGCGCCGGAGACAACGCCTCTAGCATCGGGCCAGCACCCCAGCCTCAGGGGAGAGCCCGAGTCCCAGAGCGGTGCGACCTAGAAACATCACCACCAACGAGGACTCAGGAGGAGCAAAAGTGTCCTCGCCCCCCTCTCCGGTCCTCCTCGCTGCTGCCCATCGGGTCAGCCATTGCAGCTGAGCAGCCAAATAATAGGACTCAAAATCAGGAACCGCTAAGCCTCCTCCCACTCAGGGTCGCTTAAGCTTAGCAAGCGCTACTCTGCATCTTCCCTTTCCCCAGATAAATGGCGTAAGCATTGAGTCCAGCTCCCTAAATATTGCCGCAGGGATCCAGACCGGCAAAGACGCAAAGAAATAGAGCATGTGTGGGGGTGCCACCATCTTAATGACCGACACTCTCCCCGCAACTTAGTGCGGGAGTGTGCCCCAGAAAGCCATGCTGGTTCTCAAAGCCCTTATGGCGTTGCTGCCATCGAATAGGTCGGAACTGGAGTGATATATTTTAACCCCTAGGTTTGGCATACACTGAGGCTCTCATGGCACATTCCCCAACCCTTCCGGTGGGTCATCACGTGCAGATAAGGGGAACAGGAACGATTTCTGCCAATTGACCTTTAAGCCTGTCAGTCGGCCGAATAATGCTAAAAGGGACTGGGCTCCTTCCAATTCACTACCAGCATTCTGTAGAAAGAGCAATAGAACATCTGCATATAGTGCATTGGTATGTTTCCTTGCGCCCTGCTGCAGCCCCTGATACCAGGCCGCGGTCCTAGCCTGAGCCGCCAATGGCTCCATCGCCAGTGCGAATAAAAGCGGTACCCCTCTCCACCCGGTATTGCTCTGATATAGTAGCCCCTGTTCTAACTCTCGCCTTTGGGTTTGTGTATAGGAGTCTTGTCCAGCAGACGAAGCCCTCGCCCAGCCCTATGCGGAGAAGAACCGCGTAGAGGTAATCCCATTTGAGGCTGTCAAATGCCTTCTCGATATCCACCACCAATACAGCAGACTATGCCATCAGCGGAGCAATAGTATCCATGATGTGTAATATTTTGGGCTGTATTCCTGGAAGGTACAAATCCCGCCTGATCAGGATGTACTATGCGAAACATGTATGGAAGCAACCTGGACGCCAGAATTTTGCTCAGTCTCTTGTAGTCAGTATTTAACATAGATAGGGGTCTATATGCCCTGCTGTCACTAGGGGACTTGCCAGATTTAAGCAGTGGGATAATCAGAGCCTCCTCGGTGGACTGTGGGAGACATTCTGCCGCTCACGCTGCACTAAACAGCTGCACCAGTTTGGTGGTCAATTCCCGCTCATATGTGGCATAAAACTCAGCCGGTAGACCGTCCGTCCCAGGTGTTTTCCCTTGAGCTAGACCTCTTATGGCTTCACTGATTTCCAGGGTTGTTATTTCGCCCCCCAGCACCTCCCTCTCCTCCTCGCTAACGTTTGGGCGTGGGAGAGCATCTAAGAAGGTCCCCAGTTTCTCTCCCTCTCTTCTCAGAGTGCTACCGTACAAAGAGGTGTAGTACTCAAGAAAGTGGCGATTAATATCCTGTCGGTAGAGCCTAACTCCCCGGGCGCTAATTTCTGTGATAAGGGAGCACCGTCGAGCTGGATTGGCCATCCATGCCAGTAGTGCTCCTGCTTTGTCTCTTTCTGCATGGGCCCTGGCCATGTAGTGTTTGTAATAAAAGAAGCAAAGCTTCTCCCTGTTCTCGGATACTATCTCCCTAGTTGCCCGAAGCTCGTCCCAAAATCCGGGGTCTCTTGGGACCTGTTTTTCCAGCCTGCGGAGAACGTCCTCGGCCCTCTCTACTTCCCTTAGCAAGGTTTTCCTAACTCCCATGGACTCAGATATACACCGCCAGCGAATCACAACCTTGAATGCCTCCCAAAGCGTGTGAGGGGATGGCGCTGTTGGTTCATTATTCTCAAAATATTGTGTGATATGCTCTCTTATTTGGTCGTGGAATGCTGGGTCCTCTAGTGAGTCTGGTTTAAGCGGCCAGGTCAGGATGCTAGTAGTGGCCCTTGCCCATGGTATGTGCATCAGCGTGGGACTATGGTCTGAGAGGGTCCTCCCCAGATACTCTATGTTGCGTATCTGGTGTGCATAGGAAAGTGTCGAGTCTCACATGTAAGTCGTGCACTACAGAGTAATAGGAGTATTCCTGGGCTCGTGGGTAGAGGGTCCTCCAGGAATCTAATAACCGCCAACCTGCCTGCCATTCAAGGAACCTCTTAGCTAGGGTGTTCACTAAAGAGTCCCTCAGTGGGGGATGCGACCTGTCCAGGTCTGGAGCGGTTATACAATTAAAGTCCCCCCCTATCAGAACTGAACCAAGCAGATGTGGGGCCAAAGGATTCGATAACTGATCTAGAAAGGCACGCTGTTCAACATTAGGTGCATCTACATTTATCAAGGTGATATCGCGCCCTCCCAGCCTGTCAGTGACCATGACAAAGCGCCCCTCCGGCTCTACTAAGGTGTGAGTCATCTGAAATGGTTCCCGCCCGTATCCAAATGAGGGTAAGCGGTGTAGAAGGCTTGGCCTCCCCACCTTATCTGTAGCGCAGCCCCCTCTGCCGCCGTAAGGTGAGTCTCCTCCAACAGTGTTATGTGAGCACCTCTTCTGCATAAGTATGAATGAACTTTGTAACGCTTGGCCATAGTATGTATGCCCCTTACGTTCCAGGAAATAACTCTATATTCTTGGGGATCATCCATTGTAATATCGCCACAGGGAGCTGTCTCTGCACTCCATCCGGGGGTGCTGTGATGGCAAGGTAGCGGCAGCTGGGTTTATGCTTCCTCTCATTGTCGGACGCAGGGCAAGGTCCCAAAACTCTAAATAAAACAAGAACTTCCCCAACTCCCGTACCCCAGGACAGGTGTCAGAACAGCCTCCCATCCAAACTTAATCAAAACTAAAAGTCAGTGCCTGTGGGGCGGTTGAGCGAGAAGTACAGAGGCTCCGACCGAGTGAGGCCACCAAGCCCGGGGGCCCCCAGTCTAATATTGTTTACCTCACCAGTCAATGTCCTGCCAGGGCACGAGAGGTCCACCCCCCGGAGCCTTCGTTCGTGTTCTTTTGTTTGAGCCCTGAGGTTGATTCATATAATATCCTCGGTGGTGCCCGGTGTCACCACGGGCATCTCAACACTCAGGGCCGTCGAGCTTTCCGACCCCACATCAGTGTCCGAGCCTCGATCCTCTCTACGTGATTCGGCGGATCTTTGGCTTGCTTCCCCTCCTCTCAGATTCGCAACAGCCACTGTTGCCCACTGTCGTTCTGCTCTGATCTCTTCTGCTGTGGGTGCTGCTTTCCTCTGCCGCTGTCCCCTCGACTGGGGCCGCCCACTTCCTGACCTGGTGCCCCGGGGGATGCCATCGCGTGTGGGGCCGTCTCGCACATCCAGCCTGTCCCTAGCCTCCTGGGGCATCCGAAAAAATCTAGTCTCTCCGTCCTCTGCCAGCCGGACCGTGGATGGGAAGAGCATTGAGTACTGAATATTTAAGGTGCATAGTTGTTTTTTAATATCCGAGTACGATGCTCTTTGGCGCTGGACCTCGCGAGAGAAATCAGGGAAAATGCGGACCAGTGTGTTCTCCACTCACAGTTCTCCAACTTTTCTGGCCTGCACTAGTATATGATTGCAGTCCTTGTAATGCAATAGTCTGGCCACCACTGGTCTTGGCGGTGCCCCCGGAGGGGGGGTCCTCGCTGGCACCCTGTGTGCCCTCTCAAATGCAAAGAATCGTGTAAGGCCCTCGGGGCCACCTCCTCCAGTATCCACTTTTCCAGGTAGTCAGGTAAGTTCTGGTGCTCAACTTTCTCAGGGAGGCCAACTATCCGGATACTATTTCTCTGGGATCTATTTTCAGCGTCCTCAGCATGGGCCATAAGGGTACCTACTTCCTTCTCGAGGGTAGTTACCCGGTCGCCGGTCGCCTTAATCTCAGGCCTCAGCTCTTCGACGCTCCTTTCCGTTGTTGTTACCCGTTCAGCAAGGCGGCGTTGGTCTTCTCTGAGCAAACCCAGATCCAGCGCAAGGGTGTCTATTTTGAGCTCCAGGCTTTCCCTAGAAGAAGTGATGGCCTGCATTATGTCCCCCAGTGACGGGTCCCCGGCGGCCCCCACTGGTCCCAGGCCCTCACAAACAGGGGCGGGGTCCACAGGGCAGTCGCCGACATCCTGGGCCATTTCTCTCCACTTGGTGGGTTTGCCTTTCGCGCCAGGACCAGTAGTAGCCCCTCCGGCAATAGCACAGCGGTCTGGTCCCATAGGCCCCAATGTAATTCAGGCTCAGGCCGGCCCCCACTCATCCTCTTCTCGGCCTGAAAAGTCCTCCACTTCTCCCTCGCTCCCACTCCTCACCTCTCGACGTCCGCGGGGGAAGCAGGTGTCCAGCAAGGCTGCCGATTCAGGCCACCTAGTGCACTCCGCCAGGGGGCCTCAGTGCAAGGTGGGGCCGGGGTCCTCCATGCGATCCCCTGCCAGTGGTTGAGCGCCGTCCCGACCAGCCCTGGTGCGGTGCCTCCTCCAGGGGACCCCCCCCCAGGGGCACAAGGCCAGTCCAATGCCCAGGGCGACCCCCACAGCCAGTGAAATCTTCAGGCTGCGCTCGCTTCACCTCATGTAGCCCCGAGCGCGGATGCCATTTTAGGGTCAGGCGGGCCTCGCGATCCCTTCTTCGCGATCAGCCTCGCGATCCCTTCTTCGCGAGGCCCCAGTTCAGTCATACCGATGAGGGTCGCCCCCTCTGCACCTGCTGCCCGTGCAGCGCCGGGGGCAATCCTGCAGCAGGAACTCCTTCAATCTTCGCTCGATAGGGGCTGTGTCACCCGGGGTGCGTCCGCCATTTCAGGGTCAAGCAGCCCGGTCGGCCCCTTCACAACCGTCAGCCCGGAGGCTCCGGGGCAGCCCGCCCGGCCTCAATCGTGTGGCCCCCGTCTCTCAACCCCTATTCCAGGGGAGGGAGGTCGGAGGGGTTGGTCTAGGTCCTCAGGATTTATGGTGAACAGGGGCCCCGTGTTGGAGCTCCTCTGCGACACAGCTCACTCCATGAGCTCGTAGCCACGCCCCTCGCTTTGTTTTTATTGTTTTAACAATAGCTACATTTGCGGTCTTGTTTTATTTTCTCTTTCTAGCTGTTCTTTGCCTAGGCCAGCACTGCGATCTTAAACAAAACATTTCTTTCACTCTGTGCTTTTCTCAAGGCTGCAGTAAGATAGGTTGCCGGCAAAAGTGTTCCGCTTTGTCTCTAATGTTCACAGAAACATACACACTCTTACATGGGGATCCTTTTCTTGGAACATCAGTTGTTTTATTATAAAAACACTACTTTGACCCATGTACGTTAGAGGGAGATTCCAGCCAGATGACCACAACTGTATGCTGATTGCCGAGTGCTTCGCTGCAGCTGCCTATGTAGACTACAGGCCTCTTGCTCAGGTATGAGGGATGATGTCTTCGCATAGGAACCTGAAGGGCAGAATTAGAGTTTAACATGCTATGCTCTAACAGACTTTAGGTAGGAACTATTCTAAAAAAACGCAGTGACAATATGGTAGCGTTGTTTTTATGTTTCACTCTCCTTGTCACTATTTTAATCCTGTCATGCTTCATTGTCCTAGTTACTGCAATTTGTGTTTTATTATCTAAGATGCAGTTACTTCAATAAAACCTTATTGAACTATACTCTGCCTCTGATTGTCCTTCCATATGTGAGACTAATGTAACTGAGAGAAACAGATGAGATCTGAGTGACCACGATTTCCCTGAGGAGTCATTTGTGTCATTCGCTCGGTTGCCCAATCATCCCTGCTCTTGGGAGGAGATGAGGCACTGCTAGTTAGCTGGAACAAAACCTGGATTAGGCTGACAGGTGTCCTCTGTAGTGGGTTCAGACTCAGTCCCCCACAGTGCAAGTGATTCTGTCTCCCGAATCCAGTAGTCTCGTTAGAATAATCAGAGCATACGCATTGGAATTAGACACTTTCAGTTATACTTCACAACATGCTGTAGTAGTGCACATATTTTACTGTATAATCCTCTGAATATGTAAAGCTGCATAATAGTAAACTTTTTTTAATTCATCATAATTATAATCATTGACTATGGGGAGATGGCAATAAAACAATGAGAAGCAGATGGAAAATGTTTTGCAATACAGTTGACAAATAACTTTCTTAAAACTGTTCTTAGAATAGAAGTTGTTAAAAGTCAGGTAGTCTTTGGTGTCTGAGCCAAGTTTAACATTACCATTCTTATGCACAGCATAATCGTGTATTGAACATTGGATGAATATTGCAGTCCATGAATCCTTTTATGTTGTCTCTTCTAAAGAAATTCAACCCATTTCTTTCAGAAAGTAACTTAAGACCTCCTGCGCAAGCGCTCATACTTTTGCATCCTAATGGTGGTAATGTCCTACACCATGGCTTGCCAGACTCCACTGTGGTACCCCTTAGGGACATACTACATGATGCAACACATCTCATCCATGATCTGAAGAAATATGATCACATCACCCGAGTTCTGATGGGATTTCACTGACTCCCCTTGCCAGACCGCACCATTTTCAAAAACAGCTACATCATTTACACAGCTATCATGACCAGCACCCCTACTTATCTTGCAGGCAAGCTCATAATCTCTGGTAGATCTCGGCAAACCTGCAACTAGGACACCACCAGACTGCAGACTATGAATGTAAAAACTAAAAAACACAAAACAGCGGGCCTTTTCATCTATGCGCTATAAAAATACACATAACATATGCACCCAAGATCTGGAACAACATCCCAATATCCCTCAGGACAGCCACAACACATCTGCAATATAGCAAAGATGTGAGGTGTCACCTCTTTTAAGATCTCTACATCACAATGCATTAACCACCCACAACCCTTTCTTTCTCTCACGTTAATTGTTGCCTTTATACTTGTCTTTGACCATGTATAATGATCCACTATCTTTTGGCGAGGTTTGCACTACAGAAATACCATATACATACATTCAGGCATGTGTACAGGATTTCTATTGTTGAAACATCATGAACAATGGTTTTAAACAATGAAGACCCAGTGCACTGCTGTGAGTAAGGAAACGCCAGCCTACTAATGCTCTTCCCTTCTTGAGGCATCAAGTACACTAATGAACAATGCTGAACTACAAGGACCATGATTCACTGTGAGACCACACCTCAGCTGAAGCACACACTTGTAAGTAATTAGAGGCCTCTTTGGTTTCTGACAAATTGCCACAATATCCTGCTGCCTTGAAACCTAGGGGTGTTTGAGTAGTTTAGACCTGTATCTGACTGGAAACATTCTTACTAGAGTGTGGACAGATTTGTTAGCTGCTTTGTCTTAGGTAGTCCGAGGCCACAGATGCCAAGTAGCCCCATGCCAGGTGTGACACCTTCCCAGATGCCTGTGAGTAAGAAAAAGTAGGGATCATTCCAAGCTCCACCAGCTGCACCCTTAACTGGCACGCCGATGATAAACCTCTGCAGCTTGGAAGTGGTTCATTTTGAATGCCAGGGCAAAATAGTGCAGTAAAACCGCAGAGGGAATTATGGCGACCCTGGGGATGATTATTTCCAGGTATGAAGCATGATGGAGCTGAAGGCACAAGCGTGTCTCTCGGCCACTCACTGGATCTCAGTTACACGTTATAATTCAGGGCTGTCACAAAGTGGGAGCTCTTTGGCTGCAATCATCGGGCAATTACATTCTTCAAAGATTTTATTAAAGCAATTTACAAAGAGGGACTTGTCTGTGCCCCTTTGTTGATCTTTTTCTTTATAGCAAGACGACTGGGCAGCAGTTGTGTTAGCCTGCCTAAATATCTGAGCTGCTGCTCATAGCTGATAGAGGCATTGTTAGCAGAGAACCCATTTCACTTTCAGTAGGGAGAGTCTCTGAATGATATATCCCAGTGACACATACCATAGAAAGTAGTTTTACATTCAAAACGATTCAGGGTCGTAATGAGGGCCTTAGTTCCTTTAATAGGGCATGTGTGAGCAGTTGTTGGAAATGGAGGTACAGGCAGCAGACACTAGCAGTGATGATAGTTAATGTTTGCTTCATTAACCCTGGGATGTGTGCAATCTGCATATCACAGACAAAAGCTCTACTGCCCTCGCCAGGGTGGCCAGCTCTCACCTGGCTCCAGAGAAAGAAAACTAAAACCAAACCACAATTTGTTTGCACAGTCTTCTCTCTCTAGTTCTGATTCAATAATAGCTTGATTAAAATTGGAAGTGTAAGGCGAATGCAAAAAAATGAATACTGCATTATCAACTTCTCATCCTGATGGTGTCTGAGTGAAGCATTACTGGTCCCTCCATGTACTGTTGTTGTTACATCAAGTCGGACTGGAATCAAAATCAACTATGGTAAAAATGTTGAAATCAGCCCCAACGGCTGTGACTAGAATGAGGTCCTGGGGGCATGGTTGGTCATGGTAGCCCATACTGCTCTGAAAGCAGCCCCTAGCCTGCAACCTACCAGGAAAATGTGGCAGAATGGGCAGTCCAGCCTTCTTTCACATTAAAGGTATAGCAACACTGCAATAAACCATGGGCCCATCTCCAGTAAGTGCACAGCAGCCATGCAGAGAAGTGCCCTACAGTCATATCTAAAATGCAACAGCCATGGATAGAAGTGCAACTACCATCCCAATTCAAATGTGACTGCACGCTAAGGACTGCAGCACATTACAGCTCTGAAGTGAAGTGTTGGCTGTGTCCGAGTATAGCAGCCCTCCTGGAAGTGCCCACGCAGTTCCCTTTCGAGTACAGCAGAAGTGATGGTACTGCAGGGTTTAGGACATAGCAACAATGCTGAGAAGTCAATACCGGGTTCCATTCAAAGCGTGGTCGCCTTGCTGAGTAACTCTGTAAAAGTGAGCATTAAAAATATAGCAGCCCTCCTGGGAAACTTCCCCTGCTTCCTACAATAATGCATTACACCTGCCTAGGAGCAAGCAAATCAAAATGCTGTCTTCAGACACACAGGGGGTCATTCTGACCCTGGCGGTAAAATCCGCCAGGGCCAACGACCGCGGGAGCACCGCCAACAGGCTGGCGGTGCTCCCATGGGCACCGCCGCGGTCAGAAACGGAAAACCGGCGGTGTACCGCCGGTTTCCCGCTGCCCTGGGGAATCCTCCATGGCGGCGCAGCTTGTTGTGCCGCCATGGGGATTCCGACCCCCATACCGCCATCCTGTTCCTGGCGGTTTTGGCTGCCAGGAACAGAATGGCGGTATGGGGTGTCGTGGGGCCCCTGGGGGCCCCTGCAGTGCCCATGCCAATGGCATGGGCACTGCAGGGGCCCCCGTAACAGGGCCCCACAAAGATTTTCAGTGTCTGCCATGCAGACACTGAAAATCGCGACGGGTGCAACTGCACCCGTTGCACCCCTTCCACTCCGCCGGCTCCATTCGGAGCCGGCATCCTCATGGAAGGGTGTTTCCCGCTGGGCTGGCGGGCGGCCTTCTGGTGGTCGCCCGCCAGCCCAGCGGGAAACCCAGAATACCCGTGGCGGTCTTTTGACCGCGCAGCAGTATTTTGGCGGTCCCAGCCAGGCCGGTGGCTTCCGCCGCCGGCCGGGGTCATAATGACCCCCACAATCTTGCAAAGGTTGACACACAACACATCTTTCTGCTAATCCACTATGATTTTCGTTGTCAAGAAGCCATTTCGAATAGGTTGTCAATGTCTGTTGCGGAACTTTCCAATGCACACTTCCAATGCATTTTTTAAGTATGGCTGCCATATGAAGCCTCAATGTTTATACCAGATTCTAAATCCAGTAATTTACTGCTACTACCTAGCAACAGTTGATAACAAAACCTGTTATCTACTCTTGCTATGTCAAAAAGACCTTCCAGCCCAGGGTGACAAGGCTACCTGAGAAACTGTTGATGCAGCGCTGCTTGTCTGCTTCCACTGAAAGCAGAAAGCACGGCTGCAAGTGTGGAAGGAGGCCAGAGAAGGTGGATGGGGTTGATTGGCAAGTAAGGTAATTTTTCCACATTTGGGCCACAGAGGAGAGGCCATGTTATGTAGGGCTCTCCGTTACTCCTTTCCCCCAGCCTACCAGTTGAAAGCAGAGGCATATTGTTTTGGGGGCCATACATAACAAAACATTATAGATAGGGAACCTTGAGTTAGAGATATGTTTTTCACCTTGGGGTTCTGAGTGACATCAATGACGACTCAAGCTTCGCTTGCATTATCTTTATGCTGTAACTCAGAACTCCTTGTTAAAAAAATATCCCCGTAACTCACAGTCACCCATCTATAATTCTATATGTTCAACATTTGTTTTCACAATAGGAACTGATTCCCACTAGATAAGCCTTGATGTCCAGAGCTATAATTTGAGTGATGTGTAAGGTTAATCCTCAGATGTCTATGGATGGTAGTAAGAGGTAATTACCACACACTAAGAGAAGGGCCTGGAAGAGGTTGGGCCTCTATGGAGCTAAAGGTGGGCCCTGCCAGAATCAGGATTAATATCTGATCAGAATGCATGACAGCAATACTGCACCAAGAGCTGTTCAAACATTCTGAAAAGTAACGCACCATCCAGTAGGAGGACTGTAAAAGCTGAGGTGCGCAGCTGTCAAGAGTGCAGCAGGTGCAGAATCACAAAGGCCTAGAGGTGTGCCCAGTGCACGGATTCAGGCTGTTTTCTTTTTCACTACAAAACCAAGGAATGGCAGGGCATTTTGCTTATTTGTATAAGGTCCAATGGCACCTTAGCTACACCATGGTAGGGGCTGTAGATCACAGCTCTGCAAGGCAGTGGCAGCAAGCACTACATGAGCTTGGGGCATGATTTGGAGTTTGACGGACAGGTACTCTGTCACAAATGTGACAGATATCCTGTATGTCTTATTAAAACTGCCATAGGATATAATGCACTTGAAATAAGGGGGACAGGTCAGAGTAGTCAGTCACAGTGCTTCGTTTGTAAATGAGTGAGTGAGTGACGGTGCCAAAGATCTGCTTAGAAGCCCGGGCCAGTGGTATTAGAAGTTGGCGTCTAGATACCAAGGTTGCATAATCATGAAGCTGTCTCATGCCCATGGACATCATTAGTTGTCGCCAGTGGTTGCAGCTGTGATCCCTGGTTTGCCCCTTGCAATTCCTTGCACTGCCTCTACGACCCCTGGCCTCAGAGGTGGCAAAATCAGTGCCAGGAACACAAGAGCAGCTCGTACTTTTGGGCGTCAGTTTGGGATCCACTTTCTTTATTTTCTGTACATTTTTTATTACACTAACAGTGAATAATATTTTAATATTTACTTTTAGTGTAATAAAGAATGGATTACAATTAGCTGGAATATGACCTTCTCCGGAAGCTGAGGTAAGTGAAAATGCTTTTAAATGTATGTTGTGTGCATGCTTGCAGGTAAGATTGAGTTTAAGTGAGAACTAGCGTGTGCATGTTTGAATGAGTATGCTTGTGTAAGCAAGTGTGTGAGTGAAAGTAAAGGTTAAATGGTGCATGATTTTATTTCCGCTACCCTTTGCATTTTGATGAGCTGGCGTTCATACCCTTTTTTTTAATATTTTCATTTATTAGTTGTACCTATTACAAACTGAAGCCAAACAATTTCCACAGGTAAACAGCATGTAGATTACTCAGCAATACATCTAACAGATACCACAATAAACACAAAGTTGGTCATCCAACATTAAGTACATAACCAAGATTAATCGAGGAGAAGGCTCACGAGCATGTTATGTATCTTCTACCTCTTAGCTGGGGTCTAAGCACTGGATGTAGACTGACATCCAGAAAGCCAGAGCGGTGAAGATATGTTCAATATGGCTCCCATTAGTTCTTTGGCCATGCTATGAGGGGCAATTCCTCTGCATATTGCTCCGACATGTCTCCACAGTAAGTCACATCCTGGAGCCACTGAGCAACAGTGGGCTGTCTATTGTACATCCAAACCACAGCCAGTCGTCTCTTGGCTAACACCAACCATACGAATGCAAGGCGGCTAAGTGCCGTGGGAACAGCAGATGTGTCACCCAGCAGAGCAACCTGAAGGGAAGTCTCCATCACAAGCTGAAGCACCCCACTCAAACCTCGGAATAGCTCATGGCAATACTTTAATACACTCCGACAATCTGTTGTGGCTACTGTAGAATGTTGGGCACGGTCTGGAATCTTTGTCACATAGGTTCCAGATGTGATGACTCGTGTTTGGAATCCGGTGAGGGGGATTTGGACGGTTGGTGGGAACGGGAGCTGAAGCATCTTTGTGGGTTGGTGGTGTAATAATAAAGCTCATTTTCCCATACCCCCGTTGTCTGAGCTTAACACTGGCGATGAGGTGACTGTGGCGTCACCACCAACCCAGGACCCACGAGTTTTCTTACCCGATATCCATTGCTCTGCCGAGGGTGCTGCCGTTCCTGAAAGCCTAGCTGTGAGTCCGCCCTTATTCGAGCCGGGAAGCTGGGCAGTTCGTCCTCGGCCCTTCTCTGAGCGGAGACTGCATGTGCATAGGTTGTTCCACGGCGATCTTCACTGGAGTGGTGGTGGAGTTTACGGATGTTCCGGCATTCAAGATTTCACTGTCCCAGTGCTTCAGGCTTCGTGAGGCCATTTATTTTTATTTTCCTCTTGATTTTTGGCCAATTTAGATTGCCAGCGCAAGCCTCTCAGCGGGATGCTGTACGCATGGCCTGAGTGACGTGTCTAACGTGTCCTGCACTCGCTGCCTTAGCAACGCGTCCACGCGCTCCTGCTGACATTACATAAGAGCGTGCGCATGAAACGAATGTTGTACATGAACTCATCTCAACATCTAGACCACTAACGTTATACAAGTTTTGCCACTCTTTCGTGTGTGATATACGCACGCAAGTTACAATTGTACAAAGCGCTCACCTCTACGTTCGCCATTGTATTCCGCAAGGTTCCCACCAACTTACTTATTAAAAGTCCTTGCTGCAAATATACTGTCCATTTCCATTTCTTCAACAAGTTATTGCCTACGTTGTTGTGAACCTATAATGGCTACCCCCACGATGCCTCAACCACCCCCTTTTTTATCAGATAAAGGGGACCCGATTCTTCTGTGGAAACGTTGGAAGAATCTTTTTGATTCCTACCTGATAGCAATAGGAGGGGAAAAGTTCTCTCCAGCCAGGAAACAAGCAGTCTTGTTGCACAACTTGGGAATTGAAGGCAGGAATGTTTATGATAGTCTTGAGACCCTACCTATTGGAGGGGCGGAAGGGGAGCCCAGAGACATTTACGAAATGTCGGTGGCAATTTTAGCGGCACATTTTGAGTCCAAACTCAATGCTGTTCTGGACTTATCCTCAGCCTACCATCAGATCGTTTTGCACCCAGATTCCAGACATCTCACATCATTTGTGACACCGTTGGGAGCCTATCAATTTCTCAGGATGCCTTTTGGGCTGGCTTCGGCGGCCGCCTGTTTCCAACTCATTATGAGGAAGGTTTTGGAAGGGGTTTTGGGAGTTTTATTTTTCCAAGATGACATTTTGGTTCATGGTAGTACTTTGGATGAGCATGACAGAATTCTTAGAGAGGTGTTGAGTAGGCTGGCCCGTTCAGGCCTTACGGTGAAGAAGGAAAAGTGCAAGTTTAGAGTCACTTCTGTAACTTACCTAGGCCATACCATTTCGAGTGAAGGTATTAAGCCCAAGTTTGAGTTGGTTGATTCCATTGTTAGTGCACCAGAACCTAAGGATAAAGATGGTGTGAGATCCTTCTTAGGGCTCGCGGACTATTACTCTAAGTTTATTGCCAATTTTTCAAGTGTGACTCAACCCTTAAGATCTCTCTTACAGAAGGGGTGTGAGTTTGATTGGACTAATGACTGTGCAGCTGCTTTCGCTTTCGTGAAAGACTGTATTGGGAAGATGCCCACTTTAGGACATTTTGACACGCATGCCAAAACCTTTTTGTACACGGATGCCAGTGTCAAGGGACTGGGAGCGGTATTAATCCAAAGGGTGGACCAGGAAGAGAAAGTGATTGCTTTTGCACCCCGATCCCTTAAGGAGGCTGAACAACAGTATTCCGTTATAGAAAGGGAGGCACTTGCGTGCTTGTGGGCGGTTATGCACTTAAGGTTTTACTTGTGGGGTTTGCCTTTTATTGTGAGGACTGACCACAGGCCTCTCGTTCAAATGTTCTCTTCCAAGAAAAGTGAAAGTTTGATGCCCAGAATAAGAAGATGGGTTGAAGGTTTAATGGAGTATAATTTTTCTGTTGAGTATGTACCTGGGCCAAAGAATACGGTGGCGGACTTCTTGTCCAGAAGTTCAGTTGATGGTAATGATGAGTCTGATGATGTGATTAACTGGGTGAGGGAGATGGCTATAAATGAAGATGACTGGAAGTCAGCTGTTGATCAAGATTCCAACAGACATGAGCTTGCTGGGTTTATTGTGAGAGGCTGGCCAGAGTACAAGGACATTTCTGAATACTTAAAGAGCTACTGGAATGTAAAGGATGAACTGTTGTTGAGTGGGGGTGAAATATTCAGAGGTACAAAATTCATACCTCCCTGCAGCTTGAGAAGTAAAATCATCAATTTGGCTCATGAGGGTCATTTGGGCAGGAATTTAACCAAATCAAGGTTGAGAGCAGTATATTGGTGGCCAGGGTTAGATCGAGAGTTTGAAGCAGTGGTTAAGGATTGTGTAACTTGCGCACGCAATGACAAAAGCAAAGTTGTGGTGAAACCTCTGCTTTCCCCAGTTGCGGTTCCTGGGAAACCTTGGGTGAAATTGGGACTAGATTTTATGGGTCCTTTCCATCTTCTACCTGCTAACGAACGGTATGTCATGCTCTTGGTGGACTATGCATCACAGTGGGTAGTAACTAAATGTGTGAATTCTGTGGACACTAGGACTGTGGTTGAATTTTTAAGGGAAGAGTTCTCTCGGGAGGGTGTACCCAGCCATTTGGTCACTGATAACGGTGTACAGTTGGCATCTCAGGATATGAAGTCCTTTTTAGATTCTCTAGCCATTGTACATTTGAAGACGGCTTTGTACTTGCCCCAAGTCAATGGTCTTGCTGAGCGTATGAATAGGATGGTGAAGTCCTGTGTTCAGGAGGCTATTGTAACTCGAGTTTCCCTAGGGAATCTCCTGAGGGACCAGTGGTGGGCATATCGTAATACCCCCAATAGTATCATAGGTATTGCCCCTTTTGAACACATGAGGGGAAGGTCGGGTTGTACCAAGATGTTTCCAGCATGGTTTAGAGATAAGTGGGGATCAGATGAGAAAAACTCAGTAAAGCGTCTGTTCGCAGGAACAGTTATCAACACAAGTATAAACTGTGGTATGATTCTAAATCTGGAGTTTCAGATATTGAATGGAAGGTTGGTGACATGGTGTTACTGAAGGACCCTGGTTTTAGAACTAAAGGGAAGTCAAGTTTCAAAGGTCCTTTCCGCATCAAAGAGGTGAAGAAGAATGTTGTGGTCTTTGACAATGGGGATGTGTGGAGTATGTCTAGAATAGTGAAATGGAACCCTAGGGCTGATTCTGTTAACCTGGGAAACCGAGAGGCAAATTACCCCTTGTGTGAGTCCAGAGTGTCATTGTACACCAAAGCTCCTTCCAGAGTCCGTTCCAAAGCATTGTGGTTGAAGGATTATGTATCTTGAAGTTCTATGTTTCCTGATTTGACACACTGTTTCCTGATTTGGCACTTTTCTGTGCACTAGGTCTACTGTTTGTTTCCATCATATGATATTATGTCATGTTATTGCTTATTCATTCTCTAATGATTTTATTTTCTCTTGTTTTCTCTTTAATTTGTTAAGTATAATAAGGGGGATGTGTTGTGGCTACTGTAGAATGTTAGGCACGGTCTGGAATCCTTGTCACATAGGTTCCAGATGTGATGACTCGTGTTTGGAATCCGGTGAGGGGGATTTGGACGGTTGGTGGGAACGGGAGCTGAAGCATCTTTGTGGGTGTAATAATAAAGCTCATTTTTCCATACCCCCGGTGTCTGAGCTTAACACAATCCCAAGATAGATGCAGAAAATCTGCTTGCTCCAAACCACATCTTTTACATGCATTATGTTCCACATCTCCAAATCTAGCAACATGTGCAGGTGTGTAGTAATATTGATGGATACATTTAAAATGTATCAATGTAAGTCTATGATTGACCAGGGCGTCCTTTACATGTGCAGAGAAAAAAGCCCATGTCTCAGTAGGAAATGTGTACCCCAGTGTTGTCTCCAATTGCTGTCGGGCTCCGCCAGCCGATCAGCCCTAAAAGCTATAACAGAGGAGTACAGAAAGGAGATGCAGCGGACATCATCCTCCCATCAAATGTAAATGGTAAGAAGCTTTATTTCAGCAGGGTTTGCGGGGTAGGATTGGAAGTATGCTTTAACTGCAGAGTAAAGTCCATGATAAGCTAGGATCGCAATGGGAGATTCTGCACCCCTGTTTAAAAAACTGGTCAGTGCCACGAAAGTAACATTATCAGCTAGGTTTCCAAGGTTAGTTTCCTGCAACAAGGATTTTATATAGCGCTCACACGTGGGAGGGAGCAATGGTAAAGGAATGAAAGGGTAATATGGGCTTTCGAGGCCAGATTCCTTCACCAGCTGCCACTGGGCTCAGCATGTAGATGCAATGACATTGACATCTTCCCGCCCAATATGTGGTTTAACAGACAATTTAGCTAATATATAACATGCTCTAGTGATTGTCCTTTCCACTCCGACATGGGCTTCAGATCGGGAGACCGGCATCCAGTACCTCAGATAGTGGGTCTGTTCAACTAGATATGTGTGGAAGTCTGGAACCGCCCCACCCCACCCTCTTGTAAGGGCTTTATAAGGCCTTCCCATCAGTCTCTAGGTTGTCATGTGCGCCGTATATGTTGGAGGAGTGCTTGACATGCTTGAAGAAGCAGTGTGGGAGAATCACAGGGATATTAGGAAACAAATAGAAAAGCTTGGATAGTAACACCATCGGCACCAAAGAAATACAACCCATCATAGAAAGGGCCAACTGGAGCCAGTAGCCTCTGAAACAAGTCATTTCACAGATGATGAGTAATAAGTTCTCCTCTGACTTTTGGAGATAGAGGATCTCACCTTCCCCATACAGTGAGAAGGCTAGGCATCCAACTTCAAGCCGCAGACCCTGCCATGCATGAAACTCCTTTATGTAGCATGCAAGCATCTCTAAAGGTAACTCAAAAATCAAGGGGGATAATGGGCAACCTTGCCGGGTGTCTCAAGATATCTGAAATGCTTCAGAAGGTGAACCCATGGACTATGACACATGCCACAGGGGAGGTCTAGAGCACAGTGATCAGCGAAGTGAAGTAGGACCCCAGACCAAGAGGTCGGAGCACCTCTTTCTTATACAGCCATTCAAAAATATCAAATGCTTTCTCTGCATCAAGCAGGACTGCCACGCAAGGCAGCATCGGATCTGTCCTGTGCAATATGGTCATTAGGGTTCCAAGGTTGAAAGCGGTGGATCTTCGAGGTATGAAGCAGGATTGATCCTGTAATACTAGAAATTGCATTGAAGGTTGGAGACGCTGTGACAGTATCTTCACTAGCATCTTATCTGTATTCAGCAAGGACAAGGGTCTATACAAAGAGCAAGATACTGTGTCTCTATTGGGCTTTAACAGAACCATAATGACTACTTTCATGGATGAGGGAGGACGCCTGCCCTTGACAATAGCTGCATTATACAGATCAAGAGGGTGGGGCGCTGGAAGATCAATATATGCTTTTTAAAACTCCACCTGGAGGCTGTCACCTCCCGCCGCTTCGCCGCTAGGTAAACTCATAATGACTGTCTTTACATCCACCAAAGTTATGGGGAGGTAAAGTATTTCCCTGATGGGGGATTCCACCCAAGCCAAGTCAATGTGATCAAATAACAGGAATGGTGTGGTTAGTCGAGGAGGGATATGAAGTTTCGTAGCACTGGTGGAAAACCACAAGGATCTCACAGCGGTGTAACAAAACTTAAAGAGGCCCCCTGCAAAGTACTTGTAGTGAGCCCCCTTCACCCCATGCCGCCAGTGCCCAGTGTACTGTGCTGAGGGGTCCCTTGGAGCTCGGGACCTTTATTACGCCCCTGGCATCTCAGCTGGATCAGCTGTAATAGCTCCATCCTCCTTGCGGCTGCAGCACTTCGCCAGAAGGTGTTGTGCCCCACGTGATCCATGCCACCATCCTGCCTGGACCAGCGCCCTCCCCATAAAGCTGCACGCGGGCACATCGGCCTAAGTGGAGAACCTCTCATGAAGACTCCTCTCGAAACTCAGATCTCTTTCAATTTTGCCAGCTCAGCGATACTAAGCGTCGACGTATGGACTTAAGGGCACCTGCTCAGGCCTCTTTAATCCACAGACACTCCCTGCCACTTATTCTCACTCTTGCAGGTTCCTGCTCCCTCCCATGGTGACAGTTTCCCCATCTTTCTCTTCCTCTATCTTTCCACTTCGTGTGTTTTTACCTCTCTTAGTAAATGTCTGATGTTGAAAAACGATGCCAGTCCCCAAAACTGCGTGTTGGTGGTGGGCCCCACCGGCATCCACTCCTTCAAATTAAACACTGCCTGTCCACCAAACTCTAATCAGGCTCCAATTTATTTTCATTATTTTCGGTTGGCCGCCTGGTTGCGGCCTCTGCTTCTGCTTTGCTGTAGGCTTCCGAGCAATGCAACAACGTCAAATCTCCATCCTCCTCTCCGCTCCCCCCGCTGGGCCGGGCTGCCGCAAAGCTGCCGGCGTGTGGCGAGTTTTCCCCGCGCGCACACGCGAGTTCTGATGGAGATTGATTAGCAAAAGTTGGTAATTTGTAATTTTGCTCTAATGCTATTAAAAGGAAGCATTATCCATTTGCATCTGAGTGCTTGGGCGGCTGCCAATTTCCTATAATGAATGAACAAAAACACTGCCAATTACTCGCCCTTGCTCCCGGAGCATCACCAGCAAAAGCCTTCTGGGAGGGGAGGAGGGGTGGAATTTAGGGGGGTAACTTCCGACACATATGGCACGGAGAAAAAAGGCTAATCTGTTCCAGATTTCAGCTACTCCTCCCAGGATCGTCAGCCGAGTTTACAGGATACCGGTGGGGGGTGACTGTAGTCATCAAATTCTAATTTTCATGTAACTGAAAGTTCAGTGATTGAAAATCCCCCTTCTTTACATAAATGGAGTAAAAACCATGCTCCATGCAATGCTTGCTTTTAAGAAAACTGTGCTTTTTTGAGTTATTGAAAAGGGAGGACTAATCAAGCTGTGAAACAGCCGGCAGAGCTGAATTCTGTATTTCTCCTGGCGTGCTCGTGGCCAATCCCAGAATAATAGGAAAATCGTTTCTGAGATACAGGCGGGTATGGGTGTGGTCCGTGTTAAGGTACAAGGCAGAAGGTCGGCAAAGACACTCACGTCCTCAGTGCTCAGCGTTAATCATTCAGCTGCGTCCTGGACTAAGGACCATCGCCCGCTGACCTCTGCTGTCCTAGGAAAGCCTGTTTGGGGTGTTATAACCCTATTAAAATACATTTTCTGAGAAATAGTTGGGTACAGGTGCTCTCAGTCGGGTATGGTGAGGAAATGCCGGTCTTCGGACTTAGGTGCCCCACGCAGAAAGGGAATGTTTTTCCATATAACGTGAAATCACAGTAAATGACTTCATAGGAAGTGCCATCCCTTGACTATTGTTGAGCGACTTTGCAAGAAGCAACATTTTCTTGGTGCGGATATCAGTAAAACAAAAACATAAATATTAATACTAGCAAAATAGGTACATATCTAGAAAATGTCATGGAAATTCATTATATTAGTCACGCTGGAAGTAAAGGTTTGGTAAAGGTTTGGGTGTTGTTTGGGGTGTTATAACCCTGTTAAAATACATTTTCTGAGAAATAGTTGGGTACAGGTGCTTTCAGTCGGGTATGGTGAGGCAATGCCAGTCTTCGGACTTAGGTGCCCCACGCAGAAAGGGAATGTTTTTCCATATAACGTGAAATCACAGTAAATGACTTCATAGGACGTGCCATCCCTTGACTATTGTTGAGCGACTTTGCAAGAAGCAACATTATCTTAGTGCGGATATCAGTAAAACAAAAACATAAATATTAATACTAGCAAAATAGGTGCATATCTGGAAAATGTCATGGAAATTCATTATATTAGTCACGCTGGAAGTAAAGGTTTGGTAAAGGTTTGGCCTAGGTCTCGCAAAAATGTATAAATTCAATCAATTGTTAACAATTTGTTTCCAGATTAGTGCACACGTAAATTATATGTGCATGCTGTATTTATACAGTGCAGACCAAGCCCAGGGTCAAGCAAAGTCAATGTGTGAGAAGAAGAGTAGTTGGTTTGTGCACTGTCACTGCAACATGCTTTAGATACTTTTTAAAGTTGAGAATTCACTGTTTCCTAAATTGATAAGGGGATTACATTCCAGATCCTTGGGGCATAAACAGGAAAGGCTTTTTTTTTTCTTCTCTTTTTAGTACATCTTCTTCTTCAGTCTGAAGGTGTCCTTGTTGCAGGTGTGTGGAGAGCCACTGGAAATGGCAAGCTTGTCATCCAAGAAGGCAGTGGTATCAGTTGTATAGTGCAAATGTAGCCACAAGCAGTGGGGCAATATACTAGGTCAATGACAAGCATAAAGTCAAGGAGTGACAGTAAAGTTAGCTGGTTTGTGGTCTGTTAATGCATTATGATAGTTTTTCAGAAAATGCAGTTGACCTTGAAGATGGTGCAGGTCGGCAAGAAGGACCTGTGAAGTTCCATCATGGTTTTATGATGTGGTCAGATTTCTTCATGCCCTAGTGAGGTGTGCTGCAGCATGTAGAATGGCCATAATGAGACCAGTGTGGATTAGAATTTGAAGATTTTTTCCCAGATTCCCAGTGCAAGATAGGGTATGTGCAAAAAGGACATGAAAGCAAATAAAACAGTTGAAAATAAGTTGACTACAATTAAAGGCATCTCCCTAGTTACTGAAAAACACCAGTACCTACCAGAATACAATCATATCCATATATCGAGTAAAAGGGTTTGAACTCATGTGCCGTGAACCACGGCTACAACACCCTTATCAATGTCCTCTGGAGCCCTTAAATGTTCTCATACTTAAAATTATTATGCATTCACATAGTTCCCGAGTGCACTTCCTTTTGTAAATTGGCATGATGCAAATTCAGTTAACAGATTTGAGATACAGCTCCTTTCATTTGATTTCTCCTGACTTTGAACAAAGCTCGAAAAGCACACGTTTAAATGCAATTAAATAATGCTGTGAGTCAAGCCCACTAACCTGTCCATTTCCTGGAGCCTCACAGTGTTGGACTATGGCTGCAAGGCACATGGGAGAGACACCAGGCCTCTAGGGTTGTGTCTGGTCTGTATTGTACTGTCATGCATAGTATTTTCATGTCTAAATCACAGCAAAAAAGCAAAAACTCTCACTAGAAAGTCTAGGGATAAAACAATATAAAAAAAAATATCAGCGCCTCATCAGCTTAGTAAAATCTCTCAGATTTAAAAATCCACAAAATATAAAGACAAATGGTGTAATCAGAGGTCGTCAAATTGAGGCGAGGCTCCACTGATAGACCTCAATTTATCATAGGGGACATCAGCTAAGCAGTGGCTGAGATTAATTAAGCAGTCCATCCTTCACTTTTTTGAATACTTTAATGAGTAGCCCTAAATGAGATGGGTGTGCCCAGATGTGTGTTCTGTGTACACTATGTCACTGGAACCAAGCATTACCTGGCTGATGATCCCTAACTATGGAGATACCTGTCCTGGGTTGCTTGTGTTCTGGGTCAGGGAAGAAGGACTTGGCGTGGTCGATCAGTCTGGACTGTTCCCATTGGAGCAGTGGCATGACAGATTTGTATATGGCTCAGCCCAAACTGAGGTGTCATGCTATGCAAAATAATGATGGAGTGGGATGCAGCATGAGTAATTGCCAGTTGCTGTGATTAATTCAAGCATTCCATCCATCAACTTTTGAATATTTTTTTGTGGATTGTAATATACAGCCATAATTTGGATGCATTGGACCCATAACCCCACGAGACCATGATCCCTATGCATTTGCTGCACTATTAATAGTTATGGCCTTCAGAGGAGCCTCTTGACCATGGACTAGTGCTGCAAGGCCCGGAACAGAAGACTTCCTTGCTTGGGGCTCTCAGCACTAGGCCATGGCTGGTAGGCCTGCAGGAGGATGGAACTTTTCTGACTTTCCCAGCTCTGGATCATGGCTGTGCTGTGCATGAAAGAAGGGAACAGTGGCATAGTAATGCAGCCATGGGCCCTAATACAAGAAATTGATGCCGGACTGGAAAACACAGTAATAATCGTGGTCCAGTAGGTTCAGAACATCCCTGAGTCCTGGTGCCCTGCACCTGCTGCCCTACTGATGACTATTCCCGGGCTGAAAGGGAATGTGTTAGGCCCCTCCAATTTGGATACAAAGTAAAATCACAGGAAATGACATCAAAGGGCATGGATCTTGACATTGACCTATGCACTGAGCAATTGTACAGAGCTGTGAGTCAGTTTCAGTAGGGCCCACGAGAGGGGCCCCACACAAGACGTCTCCCACCTCCTGGACCTCTGAGACATAGTCTAGCACTGAGAGGAATAGGAGCGAAAGCCCACTTACCCATGGGCCTCACAGCACAAAAGCATGGCTGCAAGCCTACGGGAGATAGGCCCTCCCACCTCCTGGCAATGCTACACGACAGCTACAAGTCATAGGACATGGGACTGTACTTTCCTATGCCTCACAACCATGGTCAAGTGCTGCACGGCCTAGGAGAGGGGACCCAGGATAAGGGAGCCCTCTACCATTGGTCTCACAACAATAGTGTAGCAGTGCTTCCCCATACTCTGGCCTCACAGCTTTGATGAGGTGCTACAAGGCCCATGGGATGTACCTCCCTGCCCTGGGCTTCATATCAATGGTCTGGTGCTGCAAGACCCAGGGAAGGATAGTCCACTTCCCTAGGCCTCACAACCATGGCCCCCAGCCATTGTTGCAGGACCCAAGTATGGTGGCCAATTTTCTATTATCCCTTCACTGGACAATTTATGCCTTTGGAGAAACATTGCATGTATGCAAACACATTTTGTGTGCAGTCTTCAAAACCAGTTTATTGGGGAGCAGGGAACTAAGAGTCACATAGCAGATTTTTGGGGTTTCCTTCTACATTCCCCCTTCTAAAACAGGTCATGTTAAAAGATAACTCAGCTGGAGATTGAGTTTATCTAATGTGATCACTCTTCATACTATATTTGAGTTCTAATCCCTTTACCACCTTCTAGAGTGAGCCTTGACTGCTTACAATGGCAAATTTTGAGAGAGAAGTTTAGAAAATGAACTCTGGTATTCAGGCCAAATGAAGTAGTCTAAAGATTTGAAACACCAGTGGTAAATATCAGTATTTACTATGCATACTATCCAGTAAGTACCCATTGCACAGGACCTGGTCCAACTGGTACATTTTAAACATGGAACTAGAATATTTGCCAGCTGATCTCAGTTTTATGATGGAAATAATTACCATGTTCTGAATCTGAGAATGCCTGATAATAGAGTGGTGATTCTCTGGAAGGGGCTTTCCCTTCGCCTTGTCATTAGAGTCACAAGGCGAAGGGAATGGCTAGTGGAAAAGTTGGAGATATGGAACCAGGAGATACATTTTTTAATCCTGACCTCCCATTTGGCCAAATTGTATTAGCTTGGGCAATCACTTTCTGAATTTATTGCTATACCACTGGAATTATGCAATGTGCGGCCAATGCATTTTTCACATATTTATAGATTTGCTGCATTTGTCACATAATCATCTACTGCATAATCTGCAGGTTTTAACAAAAACAGTTTCTATTTCTAACTCAAATGTTTCAGAAGTTCCTAATAACACAATCACACATGTTGCCACACTGCTGAAGATCCTTTGTAAAGCTAGACCGGTTACCTTTCTGTTGCTTATTGCTTACATTTGGATGTTAAACTGGTACTAATTAAGTGCAATCGATGCCCAGGAAGTCTTAACAAGTGCAAAAATGACAATGTAGTGATTTAATACTATCATAAAATGTGCCGAATTATGCCACATAGCATGCCTTTTCTTAGTGCATAATTTACTCATCCCAGCCACATAATTTGACCCTCCCCTGCCACATATTTGCAGTGGCTCTGCTGCTCCCTTTTTGGCACGATTGGGAGCATTTTGATTCAATGTAAAAACAGCTAGCCACCAAGATTTTTGAAAATGTATGAATATTTTGTGAGAGAAGAGAGGTCCCCAGTCATATGTAGTAGTCACCTAAATGCAATACAGTGGTGCGTTTAGAGCCTTTGTAGCAGTGTACTGCAATCCAGGGTCTACTAATTTATTTGTTTGATCCCGGGCAATTAATACTCTCCATGTACCTAGTCCACTGATCTGACATCACTTTCAAACACGCTTATTGTGAGAAATAGACGCCAAAGGCATTATCCCTGGCTCTTGCTCAGCTCACGGTCCAGTTTGAACCACAAGTCCATAAAGAGCCAAGCTTTCATGTGTCTTTTGTCTACCTCCCTCCATCTAACCAGGATGTGGTGTTATGACTAGAGATGCTGACTGGGGAACCAGATTCCAATCTTGGCATTAGCTCAAGATCCTCTGATTCTGAGCAAATCACTCAGGGCCTGATATAAAGTTTGGCGGACGGCTTACTCCATTACAAACGTGATGAATATCCCATCCACCATATTACAATTCAAATAAGCTATAATGGGATTGTAATAAGGCAGATAAGATGTCTGTCACATTGGTAAAGAAGTAATGCCCTCCACCTAACTCTAAGTCAGGTCCTTAATCTCCCAGTGCCTAAAAACAGGATGTGTCCTTGTGTAATATAACTGGTTCAAATGTAAAGCGCTCCAATATCTTGAGGTTGAGCAAAACTGCATAACATGGGTTTAATTTCTCATTCAAGTCTGTACGCATCTAGGGTTTCCATCTGACTGGTTTTCTGTCCCATTCTCTTCTGTTTCATGCCCTGGTACAAAAATAAGCAAAAATAAACAAATCACCTAAAGCTGTTATCTTTATCCCTTATCTGTACATAAACAAAACAGAAAATATAAAAAGAAAGCACACTTAAACATGTTCTAGAGCTGTGTTGGATCCCTAAGTAATAGTTAAGGTAAACAATGACAGAAACCTCTTGTTACAAATGAATAAATATAATTTTCTTTAAAGTGCTACTTGGTGTTCCAGGCTCAGCAACAAAAGGCCTGGATTCTTCTCTTGGATAGGTGGCAACCTGTAAAGTATGAATCCACGAGTCAAACTTATGTAGAATATTTATTAGAATAGGACCACTCTAAATACATGTCCTACTGCGACACAAACTGGATAACAGCTGGCACTTCAAAACATAATTCATTCTAGAATACATCATAGAATACCACGTGCGCTGTACATGGCACATATCATGCATGCTGTACATGACACATCCTTCTCTTTTACAAAAACTAAAAACAAATAAAAGAAACAAAAAGTAAGCTATACAAGAAAATACATAAAATGAAATAAGCAAAAATTGTAACTGGAACCAAACAATAGTAATAAAGATTAAACAATGTAATCAGAAAAACATTTAGGTCTTCTTCTACTTCTCTTAGCCTCAGTAACTGGATTATTACCAGACATTTCAAACTCAGCTGGATTGGCTTGAGATGTTCCAAGTTCAGCAATATCACTGTAATTCTTTGTATTATTTACATCTTCATTACTTTTATTTTGGAACCCAGAATCCTGCCTAATTTGTTCAATTTCTAAATCCTGCACACTTTGAGCACTTACAAGTGGTTCTTTCCTTTTGTTACCATCCAACAAATTAGGCTTATACATTGGGTCATATGACCTGATCCATTCATTGAAATACACCAATCTATCCCCTTTTAAAATGGCAATGCATTTTAAATTCCAGACTTTACCATCATTCAGTCTCACAGCATTTCTCAATACCTCAATTACTTCAAAAGGTATAGAAAATTGACTTTCACCTTTCTTAACCTTCCATAGTTTCTTTACCTTGACCAACATCCCTACATTGATGTTGATTCCACATTCTGATCAAATTTTGATTTATAACGATCATGAGTGTCTCCTAACTTACGTCTTACAGCATCTAAATCCATAGTGACAACAGGATTCGCAATTAAGCATGAGGGATTACTTTTAGTTCTTGCAACTCTACCCCTCATGATCTCAAAAGGAGTACATCCTGTCATTTCATTCATTGTTGTATGAAACCGTTTAATGTACTTGTAACTCCCAGCTGTCACTTGCAGCACTTTCAGATTGAATGGCACCCTTGAGCACTCTGTTAAGACGCTCAATAATGCCATTACCACTGGGATTATATATTGATGTAGTGCGATGCTTTATACCTACGCTTCTAAAATAGTCCTTGTCTTTTTTTGACAAGAATTGTACCCCATTATCAGTAATTACCTGTGCAGGAATACTTTCATCGGTGAACACTCTGTCTAAGAATTTAAGGACTATATCAGTATCCACTTTATCCACAATTTCAATGACTGGCCATTCAGAAAAAGTATCTATAGCAGCAATAATATATTTACCTTTATCACCAATAGGGCCCATAAAGTCCAGAGCAATTACTTCCCAATAATTCCTTGGGTTACAAAATGTATCATATTGGGTTTTAATGTTTTCAAAGATTTATCAGCATTAGCACATTTTATGCAATCTCTAACACGCCGTTCTATGAAAATGTCAAAACCCGGCCACCAATTTTTTTTTAACTGACTGTTTGGTCCTCACAATTCCTCCATCTCCCTAATGGCATTGCAATGTGATTAATTTCCTTAGATTAGCTGGAGGAATACCTCTATCACCTCTCCATAATATATCATTGAAATGGGATAATTCCTTTCTAACTTCCCACAAAGTTCTCAAATTGGGTTCTAATGCTCCCTTCTCTGGCCAAACCTCAACAATGTATCCCAATACCGTAAGGCAATAATGTCATGAGTATACTCCTCTTCCCTTGGCTTCTTTTCAATAAAAGGAACATCTTCATCATGTATCCATGCAATATGATAATCGTCCCATTCACTACTGATGTCATCTTTAATCTGTAGTTGCATCCTGGACAGAAAATCAGCTGAGACATTGTCCCTTCCAGGTACATAAGTGATTTTGTAAACAAAATCCTGGAGTTTCATAGATAACCTGGTTGTACGAGTAGATGCTTTGCTCATCCCTTTCGTGATGAGTAGTTTAACTAACGGTTTGTGGTCACTTCTCACTTCACATGATCTACCCCATACAAACGCTCTGAAATGCTCTAAAGCCCACACACATGCTAACGTCTCTCTTTCTACAACTGAATATTTCTCTTCTGTAATAGTGAGAGACCTTGACGCATAAGCGATTAAGGATTCAACAGCATTAACTATCTTCTGGGACAATACTGCACCTAGACACTTAGAGCTGGCATCAGTGGTAATGATACCAGGTAAATTCGGATCAAAACCTGGTTATGCAGTGGCATTAGCAATGGCTGATTTGACAATTTCAAATTTGCTGCTACACTCCTTACTCCAATGAAATTTGTTACTGTTTTTGGGTTATTGTCTTGTGTGGAAGGTTTTGCATGAAAAGTTCATTATATATTTTGAATACAAGTCTGTGAGACCAATGAATGATCTCGCATCATCTTTGCAAGTTGGTTCTGGGGCTAATTGTGTCACATCTACCAAATCAGGTTTGGGTTTTATTCCTTCCTCACTCAGAACATGACCCAAATATGTAACATTTTTAACTGCAAATTTACACTTGGAAAATTTAACTGTTAATCCTCTCACATTCAGAATACTTAACACACTATCCAATGCTTGATCATGTTCAGATTTATCTCTGCCATAAATTAAGAAATCATCTTGGAAGCACTGGACGTTTGCTAGATCACTAAATAAAGAATGCATTAGTCTTTGAAAAACTGCGGCAGCAGAAGCCAACCCAAACGGCATTCTTTTATATTGGTAAAAAACAACTGGAGTAATAAAAGCTGTGTAATTTGTACAACTCTCTTGTAATACAATCTGGTGATAAGCAGCGGACAGATCAATGGTAGTGAAATTTTTGCACCATTATTAGTAGAAGGCATTTCTGAAATGCGAGGTAGGGGAAATTGGTTAACAAGTGTATTATTGTTCAAATAGCGTAAGTTGATGCATAATCGAATATTGCCATTCGAGCATCTGGCAACTACAACCGGGGAAACCCATTTAGAAGATTCAATTTTCTCTATTATATCTTCCTTTACCAATTTATTCAACTCCTTTCCCACTTCTTCCCTAACTGTTATAGGTATATTTCTCACCTTGAAAATTTTAGGAACAGCATCTTTTTTTAGAACAATTTTATGTTCAAAATTGGTCAATTTGCCAATACCATCACTAAAAACTTTAGGAAACTTTCTATGAACCAATTTGCTTATTTGTTCACACTTATCGATTACTATAACAGGCTCAGGACTAGGGTCCAGAATAATGCCAAGCTCTCCTTGATCTTGCCAACCCAAAACTGAAGGGCCTTTCTTAGCAATATGCAATTTACACAAACTAGTTCTCTCTTTACATTTTTACACAAGTTTGCAAAAACCAAACAAAAGATTTTCTCCAGAAAAACGTTCTGGAGAAATATCAGGCCTATCTAACTCATTACCAATTTTTTTTTTCAAATTTGTCATACCAAATCTGTTAATTAATAATAGAGTAAGGAGAACAGGAATCGCCGTACATTTGAATCTCAACTCCTCCAATAGTCATGATACATACAGGTTTCTTCTTGATCTTTTCAGTATCCACATTTAACATTTTGGCTTCACTACTTTTAATATTTAATACAAACTTGTCATCTTCTCTCTTGTCGAATGAAAGGAAATCATCCTCGTCACATCCTTCATCTACACATTTACCATTATGGTTATTTTTCTTCCTGCATACCTTAGAAAAGTGTCCTACCACACCACATACTGAACACTTTTGTTTTAATGCAGGGCAAAACTTACTGTTAGCCAAATGTGATTTACTGTCACATTTAAATCACCTAAGATTTTCTCTAGGGACTTCTTTTAAAATATCCTTATTACCTTCCAATTTTTTTTCTCCCTTTTTTCCCTTGACTTTTAATGTGTACTTTACTACGCATTCATCTTGTTTGGATTCCTTTTGTATAACTTTAGCACTCCTGCTGGACATTTCAGCTTTTCAGAAAATATCAAAAATCTGTTGTAAAGTAGAATCCTCATTCATCCACAGTCTTTCCTGTAGAGATGAATCATTTACATGCATGATTACTTGATCTTATTAAGTCCTCTTGTAAAGAACCAAAATTACAATCTAACGATAATATACTTAGTGTTGCAACATAGTCATCAATGTTTGCATCAGATTCCTGTTTCCTATGGAAGAACTTGTATCTTAGTATACCTGTACACACCTTTGGAGAAAAATATTGATCAAAAGCACTGATAACACTATCAAATACATTCTGATCTCCGTCTCCGCCTACATCTTTAGCCATTTAATTATAAGCCTTCAAACCCTCTGGGCCTATGCAATGTAGGAAGATGCGTTTTGCTGTTGCGGAAGCATCTCACCTTGGATATCAATTGTATCAATATAATTAAGAAAAAACACTTTCCTTTCCGACCGTTTCATACAAGGAACACTGCCACCTGGCCAAAATGCTTGTGTCCACTTGTAAAGTATGAATCCACGAGGTGAAGTTATGTAGAATATTTATTAGAATAGCACCACTATAAATACACATTTAACTGCGACACAAACTGCCACTTCAAAACATAATACATTCTAGAATGCAGCATAGAAAATCACGCGCGCTGTCCATGACACATATCATGCGTGCTGTACATGACAACAACCCTATTTGCATCCCAGTGCTTGAAGGTGATCCTGAAGCTGCATGGCGCAGGACCCCTCCTGTGTAGCAATGTATCCTCTCTTTCACAGCTGATAGAGTGAGGGTTGCTTGTTGTTTCAAAGGGCCTCCCCTTATTCCTGGCAGCACTACACATGGGCCTGCAGTGCATAGGTGCGAGGCCCAGGTCGGGGAGAGGGCACTGACGCGAGGTCCCATGTTGGTGGGCTAAGCGCAGGGCCCTGGGCAGCTGCCCAAGTCCTATGGTGAGGTGTCTGTTGGATTTCACCAGGTATTTTTACATACACACAGACAAAAAGGCCCACATACTCTGTCCCTCTCTGCTTTGAAAGTCTTAAAAATGTTGGCTATTGTTAGAAATGGGGTCTTGGTTGACAGTCAGGTTACCCCCTGTTCAAGCAAGGACCCTCACTCTAGTCAGGGTAAAAGAGAATCACCCTCAGCTAACCCCTGCTAACCCCCTTGGTAGCTTGGCAGAGCAGTAGGCTTAACTTCAGAGCGCTAGGTGTAAAGTATTTGTACCAACACACACAGTAACTTCATGAAAACACTACAAAATGACACAACACTGGTTTAGAAAAATAGGAAATATTTATCTAAACAAAACAAGACCAAAACGACAAAATTCCGACATACACAAGTCAAGTTATGATTTTTTAAAGATTAAACTCAAAAATAGCGCTTAGAAACAAAAATGCTTCGATGAGATGTTAACACGGCATCGTGACGGAGTCGTTCCCAACAAGCCGACACCAGCGGCGCCGGACATGGAGTCGTGTAGACCCCCAAGTACAGTACCTTTGTTGAAGAGTGAAAACAAGCTGATGCGCGAAGTCGGGTTCCAGCGAAGGTCACGGCGTCAGGTGCAGGCGGCGCTACCAGATTCAGCAGCGGCGTCGGTCCGAAGTCGTCCGAAGTCGATTTCCTTGGATTCCACCAGCTTTCCTTTCAAGGGCCCAAGGACTGGATAGGGCACCACTTGTCGGGGGAGGAGTCTCTCCAGAGACTCCAGGTGCTGGCAGAGAGAAGTCTTTGCTGTCCCTGAGACTTCAAACAACAGGAGGCAAGCTCTAAATCAAGCCCTTGGAGATTTCTTCACAAGATGGACGGCACACAAAGTCCAGTCTTTGCCCTCTTACTCTGGCAGAAGCAGCACTGCAGGAAAGCTCCACAAAGCACAGTCACAGGCAGGGCAGCACTTCTTCCTCAGCTATCAGCTCTTCTCCAGACAGAGGTTTCTCTTGGTTCCAGAAGTGTTTCTAAAGTCTGTAGATTTGGGTGCCCTTCTTATACCCATTTTAGTCTTTGAAGTCACCTTTCTTCAAAGGGGACTCACACCTACTTGTGAAATCCTGCCTTGCCCAGGCAAGGCCTCAGACACACACCAGGGGGTTGGAGCCGGCATTGTCAGGGGCAGGCACAGTCCTTTCAGATGAGAGTGACCACTCCGCCCCTCCCTCCTAGCAGAGACGGCTAATTAGGAAATGCAGGTTACACCCCAGCCCCCTTTGTGTCACTGTCTAGTGTGAGGTGAAAAACAACCCAACTGTCAAACTGACCCAGACAGGGAATCCACAAACAAGGCAGAGTCACTGAATGGTTTAAGCAAGAAAATGCTCACTTTCTAAAAGTGGCATTTTCAAACGCACAATCTTAAAATCAACTTTACTAAAAGATGTATTTTTTAATTGTGAGTTCAGGGACCCCAAACTCCACATGTCCATCTACTCTCTAGGGGAATCTACACTTTAATCATATTTAAAGGTAGCCCCCATATTATCCTATGAGAGAGATAGGCCTTGCAACAGTGAAAAACGAAATTGGCAGTATTTCACTGTCAGGACATTTAAACCACATTACTATATGTCCTACCTTATCCATACACTGCACCCTGCCCTTGGGGCTACCTAGGGCCTACCTTAGGGGTGTCTGACATGTAAGAAAAGGGAAGGTTTAGGCCTGGCAAGTGGGTACACTTGCCAAGTCGAATTTACAGTGTAAAAATACACACACAGACACTGCAGTGGCAGGTCTGAGACATGATTACAGAGCTACTTATGTGGGTGGCACAACCAGTGCTGCAGGCCCACTAGTAGCATTTGATTTACAGGCCCTGGCACCTCTAGTTCACCTTACTAGGGACTTACTAGTAAATCAAATATGCCAATCATGGATAAACCAATTACATACAATTTACACGGAGAGCATACGCACTTTAGCACTGGTTAGCAGTGGTAAAGTGCTCAGAGTTGAAAAGCCAACAGCAACAGGTCAGAAAAAAATAGGAGGCAGGAGGCAAAAAGACTGGGGATGACCCTGCATAAGCAAAAGTCCAACAGCTATGCTACAAAATATTGTGTTTTCTCTCACTTATTACCCCTGCTAATTCACATTCCTCTTGTTTCCCAGTGCATATTTAGCCCCTCTCATGTGCTCTGTTTGTATATGTTGGAAAATCTGAACGCCCCCTGCAATCGTACTGACCAAGCTACGCCCCCGATCAACAGGGACTGCTTGAAGACAATCGCTACAGTTCTACAACAGCGGCCAGACTGGGTTTCATTTTTGCCTATATACTGACACCTGCAGTTTTCTTCCAAGAGCCAAGAATGTGCTGATCCGATTCGATTGCCAGAGCACAACAACCATTGGTAAAACCTAAATGCTAGGCTTTTGTATTGTGCATGAACTCACAATACATGCACATATTCACACATACATAATACATGAATGGACACATGCAGATATACAATCACACCTACTCATACAGACCACTACAAAGGCATTTTTTCACACACATGGTAACATACAAGCACAAATTCACAAGAAGTGACAGACATACAGATACGAAAACACACACAGCAAAAGATATGCATGCAGTCATGCAGACAGATGAATTAACAGGCAAACTAAAAAGCGGGCAATCTTGCTGGCTAGGTTAAGCCTGTCTGCAGTGATCCCAGATTATTTTTAATCTTCCTATGCCTTACAGCTCCAGAAATATCAGTTTCAGAATGGATCAGATCCTTGCATCTAAATTCCTCGATTTCTAATGGGACTGGTGCATCTAGGGGATGCCCACATCACCCGGAAAACTTCAACTGTGACCAGGTGGTCACATTACAGGACCCCGAAGTTTGGTATCCCCAGAAGACCTACTTTTGGTACTGGCCTAATCCAGGTACAGCAGCTCTCTGTTGGACAACTGACATTAGACACTTATTACAGCGATAACTGGGCTCTTGCTAACGTGTGTCCAGTGCAGCTCACACCCACCAACACAGCATTGGTGGCCCTCTTAACTCAAAATCGATCTTTGATTTTGACTGTAATTACTGTGCCAAAGTGCATTCCAGTTTCAAAACCACTATCACCTCCTGACATATGGCTTGATTGCTCAAACTAGCTATCCTTGGAGAGTTGAGTGTGCAAAGGAATTAACTTGGATATGGATCTCGACTGCAATAGTACCAGAGGACAGGACATCAATTGCAGACCTGACACTTTCTGAAAACTTTTCATCGTGCAAGGAGGGTTTGGGACTTTGGCTGGGGCCAGGTACAACTCCCCACAACAAAAGAACACTTCTGAGACTGCCGTTGATGTCCTTGGAAGGAAGATGTCTTGGGGAAATGAAGATCGTCTGTGCAGAGCCTCTGCAAAGGAACTGGACACCCACTCTGTGCAGCGATTGCCAGCTCCTTTTGTGTTTTACTCTGTGATATTGACTTTTGGCTGGAAGACCATGAGTATCATGTGACATATTGTGTGACCATGTGAGTTGGAAAGTCTGCAGTGGCAAATAACCATATGCACCACAGATACTGCACAATTACTGCCACAGGAGCCATACAAAAATGCGCAGTCACTGCCACAGAACCCATATAAAATGCCTCACACGCATGTGCGCAGACCAACAGACATACAATCACCGATGCACACACACCAAGAGACATCTGGGTGCTCAGAATACAATCCAAATCGTATAGGCAGCACCTTTGTGGCAGTCCGAGACACACTGTGTGGCAATTTTTCTGTACTTTCACTGCTATTAGCACTTATTCTCTGGTGCAAGACTTCACTCTCTTTAGGCCGCTTCTGCCCTCAAGCGCTATTGGCTGTAGGCATCTCAACACCACTGAGTTCTACCTCAGCCCAGCACATAGAAAAGAGGTGGGAAGTGTCTTGCAGGGTGCTCTATCCTCTTCTCTTACACCCATCAATCATGCCATCCAAGTTTTCTGCCTTTCTGCAGTTGGAGTAGTAGTAAGCACTTTACTGAGTAGGTTAAAATACTCTTATAAAATAAATAAAATTAATTTGTGTCAAAAATGTAAAATTACAGAAACAAAAATAACCTATGTATGTACAATTTAAGCAAGAAAAACCAAATGTAGCTAATGCATAGCTAAATATCTAGTTTATGGGCGGCCTTAGGCTTACATAAACTAAAAAAACAAATACACATGGAAGATGCAGGACGAAGATACAACACATCAAAACACACGTCATCGTATAGTGTCAAACATATTTGAAAAGCAACACAAACTCCTAATTTAGGACCACCGAAAAATCAGAAAATGGTGGCTTTCTGTATTGTGCGACATCCTGCTTCCCGAAAAAGAGGGTGGAGACAAGGACAGACACACACAATGTGTGGCACTTTTCCTTCATAAAGATCACACAAACAATGCACCTCACGGCCTTTAGGCATTTTATCCTAATCACCCCCAGTGTGTAAGAGAGGGTGCTAAAGCATCCTGGATTAATAAAGATACTTTTTTTTAGTTGGCATTAAGCAAAAATTTCGGTATGACTGTGAAGACATGGTATAAGAATGAAGAGTGTAAATGTTATATTTCAACTTTCCACAACCCAGGAGATTTTGCGAATAGGTATGTTACTTAATATTTTTGTGTATTATCTGCCCAAACAAGGCTTTTGCTAGCCTTGTTAGTTTGTCTCATGGATTCAGATTCTAGTTCTGTAAGATTCCACAGAAGTACAATAGAAAGTTATTCCCTGGTATCCTTGGGAGGGACTGACATACTTCCATGTAAATGTCTGTCTTTAAGGTCACCTGAAACTGATTTACAACAGCATGAGAATTGAATATCAGATAAAGCTGATAAGCTGGAGAACCGAAAATCTAACCTTATTTCGCAGTGTGAGGTCGAAGACCTTAAGTTGAAAGTTATAGGATGTAATAAACCATGTTTATCCAGTGTATTATTTACTTTTCATACTAACTCTGTAACACCATATAGTAGGATAGTGTAAGCCTTCATTTTTACATCAGCTAATTCATTTTCATCGCCTTTCAATCAGAAAAGCTGGCCATGGTAGATTACATCTAAGGTTATTCTTTATCAGTGTGTCTAAATAGGGATCTAAAGTCAAATAGTCAATCATTCTGGTAACAATAAATCATGTGTGCTTTGTGAAGGATTTTGAAAAGGTCATATTGTTGATCTTACAAAAGTTGATTTCTAAGTAGTTAGCTTTCTTATAGACATGCAGTACATCCAGAAACCTTTAGAGCCTAGTAAGTGTCCAAGACAGGAGTATCAATTCAGCTTAATTGGGCATGCAACAGAATCGCTCTTGGCTTAATTTAGAATATTTATCAATAAACAGAATGCAAAAAATCTGGGAGAATAGCCAGGTACAATGAATATACATGAGTAGCTCCAACTCACCCATTCTTCAAATGATTGCGTGTGGCAGTCATAGAGGAAAGACGTTTATTGTTAGAAAGCTCAACCATTTCTCATGTTGCGAAATGTAATTCAACCAGTAAATATCATAATGATGGATCTATACCTCATGTTTTAATTTTTATCCAAAGATGAAAGCTGGTTACACGCTCAAATGCTCCAATCAACATCGTATGCATACAGTGGAGATGCTCATCCATTTCTTGCTTTCGTCAAGAGCATAGAGAGACCCACCACATTATCAATGGTTGAGCAGCCTTTCTAAAACCAGTTTTTGAAAAATGAATTATGTTCTTCCTTGCTGCCCATGATTCAGGTTTTTTTAGTAACATTTTGGAGAAGAGCTTTCTTCCAGCATTTAAGGAAGCAACTATGTGATAGCTTTTTGTTTGGTCTGCTTCTCCTTTTTTCTATATTGACTAAAGATTAGAGCCTCTCCAGTAAGGTGGAATGATGCCATGGGAGAACATGTTTGTAGATAGAGGAGTTTGAGATGAGGTCCACAAAGAGGCTGCCATTTTAAAGATATCAGTTGCAAGAAAACATAGTCCCCATGGTCTAGAAGTATGTCAGGAATTAATTACAATTAACACATCATCATGTAAAATGTTTTTCTTAGTGTAACTAAGAGGGCTACACATAATGTTCCACCTATACTAGTTTATAAGTGAAGTGTAAATGGTTGCCATGCAGCAAAGATAACATGGTAATCTAAGTCTGTTCTATGTGAGCTCGTACCATAGCCTTTAAGTCTAGAAGAGCACCTGGTATCATTGTTCTTAGTTGCTTCTAATAGGCTATGTAAATTTAATTCTAGACTCTTTCCTTTTAGTTCTTTCGTATACCCACTTTTCAGTGCTCTAATTGAAATACCTGTGTTAGCTGATATTGGAAGGTTTCTACAAGCAACTTCAGTTTGTTATTTTTAAGTTGAAAATGGTTGGTTTCATGATTAGTTCTCGATTTCCTAGGATTATTATAGGGGTGGACGAAACTGGGCTATTTCTCTCCAGCATAATTTCTTGTATTTATGCGTAAATATGTGACGAGCGTAAGCCAGCATTTATCACAATTTTCTTACTGCAAATGCACCCTTGCTTTCAAAATGGACCAGAGGATGCATTTTGTACCAAGAAAACGGCACTAAATGCTACAGGACACAAACAGCAGCAGCCAACAGCCTCTTGCTCTCTCTTTGTTTGTTGTTCCTGTGCTCCTGTGGTAGGATGTTTTGCTCCAAATTACTCAAGATGGCGCAATTGTGTGATCTTGCATTACAAGAGTAATGCACAATGACTTAAATTACTCCAATTACTCATCATAGTTGAAATTGTGCTCAGTCCTAATTTATTGCTATATTTTACAGTTGAGTCTTCATGTGATAAACAGCCAAGTTGTAAAGTGGATGTTGTTTCTCACGTATTAATGCTGGGTGTATGGTCATAATTATGCTCCTCTAGTCTTACAAAGTTCATTATTACCTGGTAAAGATCACACTACCCAAACACAATTTAATACAGTGTTGGGCCATCAAAGTGTGATGTAGTTTTTTAATGACAAATTCCCAGTTCGGTAGTGGTGAAGTTCAGTAAAGCCTTTTCTGAGTACTACCTCAATGGCAATATCTGAGGATGATGACCACTTTCACCCCTAGATATAATTTTGTATCTAATGCTAGACTAATATGTAGCGATATACACCAGATTATAATAAAACCTCTTCCACATGAGTCATGCTTAAATTGAGCAGTACTATCAATAGCAAGTTGTTCGTTCAGTGTGACAAAACAGTGATGAAGAAAGAACTGTGATAATAATTTGCAGGCAGGTTGAGGAAGAAAAAGCTGGTATGGGATGTGACAACCTTCCATACAAACAACATGGCTATCTCAATTTAGGAATACATTGGCAAAGAAATCATGGCTCATGAGGTCTCCTGACCATCATGCAATTCCCTGTTAAAACATAGGTGCTGATACCTTTAGCCCATAGTAATTCCACCAGTAGGGCTGCTTTTGATGGTGTAATACTAATTTTACTTTCGGACCCTGTTGCACAAGTGCCTTATGTGAGCAGGCCTTCAGCAAGGGCAAGGTGACCTCTTGGTATCTTGTTAGCTAAGGTTTCTTATGCAGTATAATAACTGAATAAAGATGATTCTGTATACATGCCTTGTAAGAGAATAATATGATACATACTAAAAATGCTATAAATGTGTTGTATCCCACTAAAATATGTTTTTGAATATCTACCATGTTTCAGGAAAGAAATTGTGTTTTACCACTGAATATATGTACCATTACCTCTTTAGGGTATCTTGTGGTCCTTCAGAACTATACACGAGGACAAATTCTAACTGCAACTCTTCAAAATTACTCCGTTCTAAGTAAAAAGTATTGACAATAGCCCCCAAGCCCTGGTAAAAATAAAACACATTGGGAAGACCTCCAGCCTGAGATGCGTTTGGTGCAAAACTAGCAAGCAGCACAGCAAATAAAACACATTTACAAATTCAAATAACCGGGGCTCTCACTAGAAAAGGGTCAATTGGAGTCTAATGCTGAAACACATGAAATTCAGTACTGTATGTATATGTTTGTTTTCTCTGTATACAAGGCTATAGGACCTAATCATGTGGCAGAAACATGTTACTTTCAGCAAACACATATATAATGAGCAGGTGCCATGCTCTTGTCTTGCTGAAAGCACGAGACGTCTACGAGTAGAAGATAGTTCATTAATTTAATACTGAGTTCATTGTTCTCCTGAAGTCCTGCTTCCATTTTCCAACGCTGAAAATGAGGTTACGATCCGCAGAAATGTGCCAATATGGCACCCTGTATAAAACGTCTCCCGGGCTTACTGGAGTCTTGAAACTTGGCAAGCATAACTAAGGCTGAAGGGAAGTTTAGATTAAAAGGAAACAATAACCATATCTGATTATAAAATATATTAATATACACAGTGATAAATGAAAAATAACCAATAATGCTGAAGTACAGAATATGTGATTATGTTTCCACAGCCCGCTTTCCAGGAGGAAACTTTTTCTACAACTATTGAACAGAGATGAGCAACAGGGCTTTCTTCTTTATATATTCACTGTAATTTTCCTCATGACTCTCAGAAACAGCAAGAGTACAAGTATTAGCAGTGCCTTTATTTTTGTTACTACAGCATAGCATAATGCACATCATTAATCTTATTGAGATGTTTAATACAACCACACTTATCATAATTGCAATGATTTATTCAACTATTTCCTTTCCCCAAGGTCCAAAGACCTCCTCAGCCATGTCCAGATGCCTTTGGAACTTAGGTTTGACCCACTGAGTGTCTCATGTTGTTTCCTGGCATTCTCCTTAATGTTATATATCTGCTCATGTACGCTGAAAGAGATGCACCATTCAGCACTTACAATAGCGCTGCTCCCTGCCCCTTTGGTCAATAAAAGGTAATCTAATGCCATTCTAGTTTGCATTAGCATCGTGGCATGGACATCTAGTTGCTCTGTCACTAATAATAAAGCTACAGTGGTAGAATTAGAAATTCCCTGTAAGATCTGTCCATTTTATCTTCTTTCATCTAAATCAGCAGTTATCCCGCACATCAGAACTAAGGCAGAAAAGAAATTAGAAGTAGCTGAAACAGCCTGCTTATCCCTCTTTCATTCTAAATGATGATCATCAAACTGCCTCATGATGACCAGTCAAGGGACAGCCAAGGGTGAGCTTGTGGCCTGCAAATTACATAGGCTTGACATTCTTGCTGGTGCCACTTATGAAACAATAGTCCACGAGGAAGACGGTTCTCCAAAGGAGGTATTTCAAAAGGAATGTTCTCTACTGCTGAATTACATTTGCTATGTCCAACAGAAACACTGGAGACAAATAAATCCTTGCTCTTATTGCTAGATTAATCACATCTGGCATGTTCCAGTTCATAGGAATGTTAAAGATTTCAAAGCCTGGGTAGGAAGTGGAGGAGATGCCGGGACACTCTGGCAGTCAGTGCCTAAAATAGAAAAGATAAAGGCAAATGTCAATAGAACCAGAAGGGTACTCCAATCAGAAGAGTGCTAACCCCCTCACCAACAGTCGTATGAATATAAATCTAACAGGAGGAATAATGTATTGTCTTTTTATACTTTTCCAACATCAACATGTAGGAGTTACCCTTATGGGAGAGAGGTGGCTTGGTACAAGTGAAGGTTAAGTACAAATCTGCTCCGAATAAATCCCCATTCAGCAGCCAGGTTGTATCCCACCAACAACTAGATGCTAAGAGCAGCGACATAGAGTGCAGGTCAGACCCCCAGAGGGATCCAGTTTCCAGAAGGAGGAGGCTGCTTACAGAAGAAGAGTAGAAGGAAGGGCAACTCAAAACCCCTTGCAAGTTTGGATATCAGTATAAATTGCTGTAAATGGTCAACAAGGGGTTCATTTGAGTCAAATATTAAACACTTATTTGTATATCATTTGTTTATCTATACAAAAAGATATCTAGACCCAATCTTAAGGAACAATCCAAGAAAGGGCAGAAAACAGAAAATATAGAAAAATAGGCATATGTATATAAACACACTCTTTTTATGAGCTTTATAATGAAATTTCAACAGAAAAGGAGGAGGTAAATGAAACACCATGGGGTACATAGCCAGCAATAACCATCCATTTAATTATGTATCTAGGCAATGCACAGTCTATGCAATTGAATAACCATTTGAGAAATTATGATCAATTCCCTCTTTTTTTGGTAGAAGTCCACAGAATGTAGCACTTTAGTTATGGGTTCATCGCATGTTGATAATTTCAGAACAAAGAAGAGGAACCACTGTCGATGTTTTGGTCTGAGGTGTAAGAAATATGACCATCTTCAGAAATCCATTACACCTGGAAATTTAGACCCACTTACTTAACTTTTAGTAAAGGTGGAAAAGACACATTTATCACTTTAAACTTAAAGTGCATTGTTTAAAATTGCGCATGGTCAATTGTGGAATAGAATTAAGCATGCAACTAAAAGTCTTAGCTATAGGAATAAAACTATACCAGCCTCCAATGGCAGAGCTGGGCTGGACTGTGAAAAAGTATTTTCTGTAAGGGAATTTATTATTAATTAGTATTGTGTCCTAAGAAAGAAATTGGTTAAAAGATAAAATGTTCACAAATATTGACAGCAGGAATATCTTAGTATCATAAACTGTTTTGCTACAAAATCATGGATGAAAGCATATGTTGAACTTGATTTTCTGACTGATGGATTAACACATCTAAAACCTCAATAGATGTCGACCTACATGTAAGTGAAGGGGCAAAGATCCCAAAGCTTGTAAATACTTCACCAGAAATGATTGAATTGTGGTATAGCAAAGCGCCATTACAGCTCACTTGGGGAGCACATTGACAATTTGTTTATCACAGCAATCATATTTAAACCGGAACAAAATTCCGGCTTGCGTGGAGAGAAAGAGTGGCGATGGCTATGTTTGATGGAAAGTTTAGCACGCTCATATCAGGGAGTAACTCTTGGTAAATCTTTCTATAGCCAGTTGATTAATTTATTAGCACCATCATTAGAGTGAGATACAACTAGAGTGGCAGTAATGTCTGAAGCAAGAACTATGTGCTCACGCTTAACAAGAGTATATGTGGGTGAAATTAATCTAACATAAATATGTCAACATAAAACCCTTCATGAAAAATTAATTGAAGAAAACCGATGAAGGTGCAGAGTTTACATGAAACATAAAAGACAACTATACAGCCAATATTGCTTTGTTAGAAATATTTACAAAAGGTCAAAGTGATTATATAAATAAAGCAAGGAAGTTTTAAATCACAAGTTACTCACCAAAAGGCTGATCAAAATGGCAGCCATCTTGAAACATGTCCAGCAAAAACAAAATTGTATATTTGTAATACATTGAATTTAGATATTTTTGTAGGTACTCACAAAATCGTGGGAGCTGATGATCATCAAAACAATAGTCAGCCATATTTGATGACATCTATTTGATTCATACATTGTCAGCTATGGAGGAAAATGGGAAATGTTTACTGAACTATTGTATCATGAGTTGCCAGGGATGAGGATTCAATGGATATATTCAGACCCTGGGGTACACTGTTCACTTTTCATATCCATCTGTTTTCATGTAATGAAAGAAAATGATTGACATTGTTGTTCCTTATGGTTTTAGTTACCTTAATAAGACACGATTTCATCTCTCTGGCTAGATTTTCATATTGCAAGTAGTGATCATGTAGTGGACATGTTCAATTTGGCATCTAATGCGTGATTGACATTGAAGAATACGTTTACTTATCTCCTGTGTAGTTTTGCTAATGTAAGGGAGCACACATGGGCATTGGATGCAGTAGATAACATGTCTTGCATTACAGTTGGAGAAATGTTTGACTTCACAATTCAGACCATTGATGGGAAAGGTTCACAAAACTGCGTATCTGTCACCGACCATAGAGTTTCCACATCAGCAATAGCCACTTACTGGTGGTAGGCCCAGGCTCTGAGGTATTGAAACTTGAATTAGTTCAAAAACATTTTTAACCAATATGTGTTTAAAAGTGTCACATTGTTAAGCAATGTCCAGTGTTTTAGAACTGCTTTTTTGATTTGGTTTGATAAAATTCCCAAGTGGACACACAAACCACTCTGGTATCTTTTGGTTTCTCTGTGATGTATAGTAATCCTGAGCGATCTTTTTCGTATCCCGTGCGGATAACCACTGCCATATGTTTACTTGAGAATATTTTTGTTTCTCTGAAGTAGTCTGTTTGTTTTGCTACAAATATGTCTTACATGTAAACATTTTCCAAAGGCAAGGTTGTCTTTTAGGCTTTGTGGATGATGACTGACTATTATTGCTAAGTAATGTGTTCCTTGCTGTGGCTTCTATGTACAATGTGTTGTTCTTGTTCTCTTCTTTAATAGCCAGATCAAGGAAACAGTTGCAAGGTTATGTTCTATGGTGAACTGTAGGTTTTGGTTCAAGGAATTTAGCCATTCATAAAACTCCAGCATTGTAGGTGTATTTCTGTGCCAAATTAAAAGGACATCATAAATATGTCTGACCCATTTCGAGATGTGGGATAGATACAAATTTGTTTGGGAGTAGATTATTTAATTCTCAAAGTCCGCTACACACATGTTTTCTATGTTTGGTGCAAAAACGGCACCCATCACAGCCCCATTAGTTTGTTCATGACATTTACTTGAAAGATGATTTTTGCAGAGTACAATGTTGGCACAATTGATGATAAATGATGTAGAAACTCAATGGGTCTCTTGTTTCTAGTAATCTGTGGATAATTTCTAGAGCTGCTGATTGTGGAATATTAGTGTACAAAGTCATTATGTCCATGTTGACCCAGAGTTCAGAATCTTTAGTGAATGAAAAGCCTCCTATAGTATTGATAACTGCCGTACTTTCTTATATATATGTAGGATTTTGATTGACAGCGGGCTTAGTGAAGAAACTGAGAAATTGGGCTAAAAGTTTAAGAATTTAATTACAGCCAAAACAATTGGACAGCAAAGAGGTTTTGTGGACTTTTTATGCACCATGGATAAGATGTAGATTTGTTTAAAAAGGAGTGTTCTTTCTAACTTAACCATCCTTCATCCAGGCCACTCTTGGTAGTTGCAGCAATACGTGTTTAATGGATGGGGTAGGATTATAGTTTCTTGTAGTGGTTGGTGTTCTTCAGTTGGCTCAGAACTTCATTGTTGTAATCTGATCTGTTAAGTTACAACACTATTTACCACCCTTATCTGCTCTGCTGGTTTTATGATAGTATTGGCGAGAGATTTAGGTTTTTTAGGGCTTTATTTACTGATTTGGATATATTGTAATTTGGATTTTTTTCTTTTTTGAAAAGTAAATTTCCCCTTAGTAACAAGAAGGGAGGGACAATGGCTATTTTCTTAATGTAATTATTGGAGTATGTCAGAGTTTCAGATTCTGAGATTGGGAAAGGGTAAAGAAAGACAAAGATTGACAGAAAACAGTTTTGACACAACCATATATTTTGGAAAGGCCCTTAACAATGTTTGCTCTTTAACTATGAAGAGCGAGAGAGAGAAAAGGGCAACCCAACAACGCAGAGCAATCCTGGGTGCCAATATAAGCTGCGGTAAATGGCAACAAGGAGATCAATTATTAAACAGCTTTATGATGAAATTTCAACAAAAAATGTGAATTAAAAAAATCGTCATGGGGGACATAACCAGAAAGAAGTATACATTTCATCATGAACCTTGGTGATGCACAGTCTATACCTTTGTAGGATCATTTGAGAAATGTATGATCAATCCATCATTTATTTCTATTTTTAGATTGTTAGATTGAGTGTAGACATATTTCCATATAGACAAGCAAATGATATACAAATACCTGTTCAATAATTGATTTAATTGATCCCCTTGTTAGCAATTTACTGCAGCTTATGCAGAAGAAGAGGCTTGCTCAGATGGAGGTGCTAACGATGAGTAGCTACAGAGCCAGCATTATGTGGCGAAGGTGGAGCAGGCAGAGAAGTTGGGCACAGATGGCATCTACCACCAGCAGGTGGCAAGATAGCAGCAGAGGCAGTTTTGGAAGGGTTCTGGACCTGGGGCCAAGCACAGTTCCAGAAGCAGAAGTAGTAAAACTGTTGTCTCTGGGAGGAACACCTTGCTTGCAGTGAGATGACAGGATCTATGTCACCAGACCACGACATTTGACAGTGGTGTTTGTGATGATCAGATAGGGTTCACACCAGGGAGGCTGCAGTGTGGTTTACACTTTCTTCTGATGTATGCGTATGCAGACCAGTGCCTAATTTGTAAATAAAAACGTTACGGTGCTCAAAGCCCTCCTCCTAAACACGTGCTGCTGCAATTAAATGTGGGAACACGGAATACTGAGGCAGCGTAATCATGAAGCCATCTGGGGCCTCTTTAATCCATTCAAAGCCACTCCCTACCCCTTCAGCTCACTCTTGCAGCTTTCTGCTTTTGCCCATTGTGACGCTTTTTTGTTTTTCTCTTCCTCTGTCTTTCCCATATATGTCTTTTGCTTGCAGCAAGTGCTTGAGGCAGAAGAATAAGCGCCGGCCCTCAATAATAAGTGCTGGTGCTCCGCACCCGAAACAACAAGCACAAATTAAGCACTGATGCAGACCCAACTGCCTGGCTTTAGGGAGTTGCAGTTTCCAGACAGACACTCAGGAAAGGTTCCTTGAGCCTGAGAATTGAAACTACAGATATTGTTTAAGCTTGCTGCAATAGTATAAAACTACATCATTGTTCAACTACAAATCCAGCTTAGCAGCTGAAACTGAGGGAATTAAACGCAGCATCATGTGGGGCCAATTTCGTCTTCTGGAAGGAATTTCTCTGAGGGACCACAGCTCTAATGGCAGGGCACTGGGCCATTTTAACTGGGTCTCTGAGCATACCGAGCTACCTTGTTCTTAAGGGTACTATTGCTCCTTTCTACTTTGCCCACTGACTCTGCGTCATGTGCACAGTGGAAATGCTGGTCAATTCCTAAACCCTTGCAAATGTCTTATATGACTGCTGACATGAAGTGTGCCCCACAGCCATTGTGATCCGGTACAACACCCCAAACCAAGGGATAAAGGGTCTGACTTATATTTCGGAAGAAGTTTTACTAGGTCATAATGGTAATGGATATCTTCTCAGCGGAAATCTAAATCCTATAGGATATAATGGAATTTATTTTTTGGCAGACAAGATATCCAGCACTGTTTTTTTGATATCTGTTTCCTGAAATATAAATCAGGCCCAAAGTCGCTAAATACCTGCTTAGCTACTGCTATGGCATCTGCACATGCTCAGGGGAATGCTTCCACCCATCCCAAGAACATACACACGATAACTAGAACATAGAAACTGAGTTCATCTGGATACCTCAAAGGGGTCTCCTGGGAAGGGTGAGCAGCAGGATTGGCCTTAATCCCTTTTCTGACATTGTGTGATAAAAAAGATGGCAGAAGACTGGCAATAATTGTGAGCTAAGGAAGAAAAGAAGGGAATATGCTAATGGGTTGCTGTAGCACAAATCATCCCATCCTTAGCAACATGGGCTGCTCCATGATACAAGCTGGTGAGGTTGGGGAGTAAAAATGCAGGGGCACCCACAAGCTCAGTATTGTCTCTCCATACCCTAACAGGGTCTCTTTAACATTTCTGTTAGATCCAGGACAGTTTTTTATTTATGGAGGTTTGCTACTGTAATTGAGACAAATTCTTTAGTGTGGTTCAGGAAATGTCAGTTCTCAGAAAATGCATAGCAACATGAGCAGTTTCGAACAAAGCAGCATTTGTAGCAGATGAATCAGCTAGGGCGTTACCCCTCAAAACACCATCTTTGGGATTCTGGTGCACTGCATATTTTACTAAAGCCACCTTTCTATGCACTTATAACCCATTCAAATGATTTTCAACATGCTGTCCATTTTTAAATGGGAGTTCTAGTTGATGTTCAGAAGTCCTTTTCAATCCATATGCATACTTGAGTTAGCGTATACAGTGACAATCTTCTCTTTGGCTTGGCTGAAGTTTTTGGATGAGAGCAATGAGCTCTGCAACTTTCATCAATTTTACAGTTGATAGATGACAACTCTCCACATCTTCGTTACACGTTGCAAACAGAATAGTGGCAACAGGGACACCATCATCATTTCTGAGACATCATCAAAATATGTTAACTCACAGTCAAGAATAGGCATATCAGTTAAGCCCATAAGGGGTTTGATTAGACGTGAAGTAACAAGGATAAAATCATGGGGTTGCCTACTTATTTTCATAAAAACATTTTTGGTTCACTTGACCACTGCAAGGCGCCAGCCTTCATTCTTTAACATGATCTGGCAAAGGCTTTGCTATTTCTCTGTAACCCCGGAACTATCTGCAATACTAAGCCATGGGAAACAGTTATAGGGCAGTTCACCTTACAAATGGGTCCAGCTCAATCAGTGGACAAGTGCTGCTTGACAGCATAAATTTCATGACCAAGGTATCCCACTCAGAGCAGGCACAGCTGTGATTTCTCCTTTGAAGCCTTGGCCCTTTTTGCCCATTTGCTGTGGAAACAAATGGAGTCCTCCTTGCAATCATCTACAGTGACAAAGAAGGTCGTCAATACATTGGACTAAAGCAGCGCTCCAGGGGAAAACCAGTGTGCCTAGATCCTTCTTCAAGGCCTGGTTAAATATTGAAGGGGTCTCTAAGTCTTTGAGAAAGTCGGGTCCGCAAGGTGGGAACCGTGGAATTTGAATGAGAAGTGATATTGCGACAGACACTACATCGTAAGAAAGACTCCAACAACGGGAAGCTAACTTACAGACGGTCTCCAACAATATGATTTGCCAACTAATAGACATAGCTCAGGAAGAATATGAGAAATATCGAGAAGAAGTTGATACGCTCAACAAACGAATTGAGGAAGCCAATTGGAGTGATATCTTGGTAAAAAATTATGAGATCCTCAACAACATCAAAGACCACTATGAAGAAGACATCATTCAGAGAAAAAATTGAAAATTTAGACATGATTTAACTGACTATCCACTAGGCAGAGTTTACACATTTGGGGAACAGTGTGACAATATCAAGGATTTTAATCCCGCCACAGAATTACCTAGCTGCTCAGAAACTATTCCCTCTTCAGATATTGAATCATCAGAAGAAATTGAAAAACGCCAACCAAGCAAACCAATTGTAAATTTTTCAGAAGAAGTCAGAAGACACCGTCTTGGCACTACACAAGACAATCGCACAAGACCACCAGGTACTATAACGGAAGAACCAAAATTAACAGGTATACAGACAAGAACTCGAAGCAAGGAAGCAAGACACTGAGAACAGATAAAGATTTGATTGTCAATCTATCTGATATTAATTTATCATCCACCCAAATTGAAATACTCAATAGGGGACTCTAATTTTGTCCAACAAACTGCTGGGATCTCCTTTGTACAAAAATTGATCTTTTCAAGTTTACTCGTAAACTTAAACTGAAATCATTCTTTTCCACCTCAGCACCTAAATCTCCCTCACTCCTAGTGCTTTTACAGGCCAAAGATTTAGAAGCAATATGTCTACTAAGTAACCTTTCCAACGTTGAAGAACATGACCTATCAATCACTGAAATAGCCCAGGAACTGGATATTGAGACTACATCATACAAATCCTTTGATCTCCCTAATAAATCTACCTTCACTCCGACTCTGTCTGCTAGCAACTCGATTGATATCTTTTTTACAGCTATAACCCAAGACCCGGATCAGGAGTATCGTGAATATATCAAGAAACAACAATAACTACCATCAAATATCAGTACCAAACTGAAAATGGCAATCAATCAATTAAAAAAGAATAATACGGTTGTTATTAAAGAAGCTGACAAGGGAGGAAATATTGTTATTCTCAACACAAATGATTACTTACATGAAATTCATATACAAATTAATGACACAACAAGCTACAAAAAGCTTTCCTCAAATCCCACACGTGAGATTCAAAATAAATTGAAGCATCAGTTAGAATATTGGCATTCTAAACAAATCATCTTGTCTGAAGAAAGAAATTTATTTTCATTCAAAATCCTACTATCCCCACACTATACGTATAACCAAAAATACACAAAGGAGGCAACCCCCCCAAAGGCAGACCAATCATCTCAGGAATCAATTCTATTTGCTACAACCTGGGTACCCTTATTGATTCTGAACTCCAGCCATTCATGCAAAATTTACCATCTTTTATAAAAGACACTAAGGATATTTTACAAAAACTTCAGAACATTGATTGGCAGTCTGATTACATCCTACCCACAATAGATGTGGTGAGTCTCTATACCTCTATCCGGCATCAAGATGGGATTGAAGCATTTAGTAGTTGTCTTTCCGCAAGATCGGCTCAATACACAGAACCTAATAAAATGAAACAACTTTTTTTCTTTTGGAGGACAATTCTATCTCCAACTTCAAGGGACAGTGATGGGAGCTAAGTTTGCGCCGCCATATGCATGCATCCTTATGGAAGCCATGGAAGGATTTTGGCTCTGGAACGATAATCTTGAACATTTTTCCCAGTATATAATCTTTTGGGGTCGCTATATAGACAACATTTTGTTAATTTGGCAGGGTCAAGAATCCGTACTTCAACTCTTTCTTGAATCTCTCACACCCAACCGATGAAACATTGACATAACATATCAATTCTCGAGAACTACAATTGAATATTTAGACCTCACTTTGTATATCAAAAATAATCAATTACACACCCGCCTCCATAGAATGAGGACTGCAGCCAATTCCATTCTACATGCCTCTAGCTGTCAACCATCTAGCATAATCCGTAACATCCTGGCAGGAGAGTTTAGGAGAGCCAGATTGAACTGCAGCGACATGGCTGACTATGAGGAAGTTTCTTCTGAAATTATCCAATGTTTGTCTACCAGAGTGTACAACACCCCAAATCTAAATAAGATCAAGGAACGTTATGCTAAACTAGACCGCAACAAGATACTCATTAAATCCAAAACTGCAGACAAGAACTAAGTGATTCGTTTTGTCACAGATTTCCATAATGGTCATTACCTGATCCGCAAACTTCTCCGCAAGCACTGGTACTTGCTTCAGAATAACCCATCTATTAACCAATATCTTTTATCTTACCCCCAAATGGGTTTCAGAAGAGCACCAAATCTCAAAGACAAACTTTGTTCCTCTTTCTACTCTGACCAACCTTCCAAACAAAGTGCTACACAATGACCTAAAGGTTTTTACACCTGTACAAAGTGCTCAATTTGCAAACTTGGTCTCTCAAAATCTAAATCTATTTTGATCAATGATCAACCTTTTATGATCCGAGATTTCATCAATTGTGACAGCATTAATACAGTCTATATGATTAATTGTCCCTGCAAAAAAGCCTATATTGGGAGCACAATCCGTGCATTGAAGATTCAGATACAAGAACGCTATCGCAATGCACAAACAAATGACTCCAAACTTCCCCTGGTGGAACATTTTCTTGAACATCACCCGAATGATCGCACATTCACCTTCTGTGGCCTCCTACAATTGAAACCACACCCTAGAGGTGGTAATCTGGAACTCCAAATACGCCAAAATGAAAGCCACTCATTATCCGATATGACACATGGTATTTGGACCATTTATTACAAGATGTTCTGCAAAAATAAAAAAATACGAACACTGTAAAGCCTTGGGAAAGCCCTAGGTAGATTCACAATAGAGGGCGAAACACGTGTCGGTTGTGTTTTGATCAACATTCGCCAATTATACTCGAATGTATCTATGGACTAATGAATGGCTGTGCTCTGAACTACATTCGCCAATCATCATCGAATGTATCTATGTACCAATGAATAAAGACTGTGAGCATTCCACAACTCATCAAGTTCCTTCGAAAAATGTTTCTTCCTATTAATATATGGATAACATTATTACTTAATTATTGAGATATCAGCTTCAAGAATCAAGTCCTTCTTTAGAACTACTCACGTGGGTTCTCATCTTCAACCAGTTTTGGATTCTTGATTTTCCTCATGTAGGGGGGTGGCTAAGAAAACAAAACAAAGGTCAGAGATAGTAAATCATTGGGCGCTTTCAAAGATTTAAGAAAGAACGGTGGCAGTACTGTGGACCACAGGGAAGCTTGGGATAATCACAACAGTAACAACCCTAAGCTGCTGTATGAGCGCGTACACATTTTCATTCCTCATTTTCCATATCAGCAGAAATGGGGGTATTACATCTACTATTAGTAGGTATAAAATATTTTGATAGTGCACCACTAGTTACAACGTACTATAAAAGTCCAGACATCATATAGTGTCACTTTTGTTCATTTAGTTATCTTCTTTTTATTCAACTTCTCTATGGAACAAATTCATAAAAACATCAGCCAACGTGTTTCGTCCTCAACACAGGACTTCTTCAGGGCTGCAATGCAATAAGAATAATATCCTCAATGCAATAACTTAGATATTTAATTAATAGAAAAATATATTATTTTTCTAAAATTATAAAAAGAAAACCATCCTTAATCGTGTGGAACACTAAGACACTATAGGATGTCTGGACTTTTATGATACGTTGTAACTAGTGGTACACTATCAAAATATTTTACATTTATGATCCCTTTGGGGTTGCCACCTTGGCACAAGGAATGATACAAAGATATAATTAAAAAAAATTGTTGTTTCACCCTTATTATAACAGGTCATAGGGGTAGGTGCATTGTTCGTTGAGACCCGCTGCCAAACAGTACATCAGTTGTCTACTACTAGTAGGTAGTAAAACTCCTTACTTAATCAAATCTGATATTACAGGGTGTATCAATTTCTCCATCTCATGTTTCAAAGGGTAAGGGGGTGATTAAAGTAGCTTTGTCCGAGGGTCAACCTTCATCTTCATGGGTTCCACTGATGAAAAGAACCACACATCACTGGCTCCTGTGAACCACAGAAAAGAGGGTACCTCTGAAAGTAACTTGCTTAAACCAGGAGACATGACAGTTTTGTTTGCATTACTTAAGTGATTTATGCCGTTACACAATAGTGTGAACACTTCTTTTTTCTTATTGTCTCAGTAGATTTGAGAGCAAACCATGCGAAGTGCAACATTTATCTTACAGAGAATGTCCCTGCCTAACAGATTAGGTGGGGAAGTTGGACTGAGCAAAAAGAAATGTTTAATGCTAATGGTGACTTCAGAAATAGACACAGGATCATTAATATAATTGGGAATTCGATGGTTAAAAAACCAACTGCATATATAGGTGTGCCAGAGAGAGGTAACGCAGAGAATCTGGAGGTTTTAGCACCTGTGCCAATGAGTCTGGAGATACGCTTACCATTAATGTCAAAATTTACATAGCAGCCCTTCTGATCTACAGAGATTACAGAGATTATGATATTCAGGGCACAGTCAGAACCTTTTGTACTGTTCTAAAGTTGAGAATGACAGTTTTGAGTAACCTGATGAAACTCAATCTGATCTGGGAAGGCTGCTGCATTATGTATAATGTTGGGACAGTTCTGTTTCTAGAGCCTTACCTCTCAAAAGGCAAAAAATGACTGGGTGTAACAGGCATAATTTACTGCAGCATAATTACCCTGAAATTACAGCAAAAATATGCTATTTACATGGAATTACGTGAAGAGCATAGCTCATCATTTAGTGATATTTCCTTAGTGCAAAATGCACCCCTGTTTTCTAAACGGACCAAACAAAACATTTTGCACTAAGAAAAAAACGCTAAATGGAACAGAACTCAAAGAGCAGCCGCTCACAGTCACTAAATTCTTTGTTCCTGTGCTCAGGCAGTAGGATTTTTGTGCCAAATTACTCTTAGTGACGAAAACAGGTGTGATTGCGGAACGTTTGGTAATTTTGCATCAAAAGAGTAAATCAAAATTACCAAAATTACTCAGATTACTTCTGCGTAATTACATTAATCTCAGGCCTCAACATGACCATCCTGCTCCCAAGCACTATCCCCTTCCACTGCCTCTCTTAACTCTCCCTCCGCACTTACCATCCCCCTTTGTTTGTTCCTTTGTGGGGCTCCACTTACCACAAACGTATTGGCTCTCTGAATCCTCTCAATGACCTCAGTTTAGATTCTACGTTCTCTTTCTTTCTCTCTTGAGATGCTATGTAGTGGTCAGTGACAGTCACCAATTCGGCCAGTCTTTTAGTCTGCCATATGATAAAGTTAGTCAACTGAATCCTAGCATTCAGTAGCAATCCCTGCACAAAGGAAGCACCTACAGCTTTCCTGAGCTAGCTCCATAGAATGGGCTACACCACAGTGCCTTTCAAGCACATTGTCAAATCTGTCTAAATATTCAGCTGATACTTCACTCTTATTTTGCTTACAATTCCAGATCTTAGACCAATTGGTTTTCACCAAGCACACATCTGCAATTCCATTCAACAGCTCATCCTTTGAAAAGCACAATTTTCCTTCATTTCCAGTGTTTATCGAACCTCACTCAGCACCACCAATTGGAATAACTGATTCACAATCACTCAATGGGGTCTGCACATTTCAAACACACTTTATAGTTCCTCTGGGAGTTTAGTGAGATTTTCACAGATGGTAGGGAATTGTTTCTTAGCATTCATTAAAGCAAAGGGGTTGCAAAGGACGCAGACCATAATGGGCCAATGCTTAGACTGGAAGGAGGGTGGAGGAGGAAGGGCTCTCATCATCAGTGTCACTTGTATGAGAAGGGATACACCTCCTAGACCAGAGGTCTTCAAACTGGGGGGCGGGCCCCCCTTGGGGGGCCTAAAGTGATCCCAGGGGGGGCGCCAAACTCTGGGCAAAAGAAATATTATACAGATAACATGCTTTTGTTTCAAGCAGAAGCATGTTATTGCAGTTTTAAAAAGGTAACGGTACCTAACTGCAATGGTTAAATAGGTTTATACCTATTTAAACATTGCCATCTTTCTGAAATAATTGTGAAAAATTCTGAGGGGGGGCCCAATGATTTTTATTTTTCAACTGGGGGGCGCGGCATTAAAAAGTTTGAAGACCACTGTCCTAGACAATCATTCAGCAGTCTATCTCAAACTTTCAATGGTATTAGTGTGATTCATTCTCTATGGTCTTTAGACCCAGGGACGGGATGCACCATGGTCCTAAAGTGAGACAGTAAAACCAGTCTCTTGTCTGCTTAGTCACACCTCTTTACTGGATGCTTTAATGTCTATGAGAAAGTGGATTATTAATTGAAGTGGATGGTAGTCCTCATCAAGTAACAATGACGCTATTCCCTAATAGGTCCAGTTAGGTCTCAATAATTTAAACATGAGCTCAACCATTGATAGCTGTAGCACAGGGCTGTGAGACTTAACTTACAAGAAATGTGTAACACATTTATCCGTACCAAAACTGTTAAAAAGTAGAAAACAACAGAATAAAAATCCCACTTCAATATATAAAAATAGAGGCAATTTTAATTAACAATAAGGCAGCAAAACAGCAAAAATCTGATATAGGTAACTGGAGATATGATTTTAGATATTATTAGCATCAAACAGTACAACGTGTTAACCACGGGTATCTGGTCACTCTAGACTGGGCTAAAGTCAAAGGTTAAGTGTCACTGCTATGGAGCACGGGTCGGATACAGGGGCCAGGTTCATCCAGTGAAAGTTTACCTTCAGACTTAGTTGTTTTTCTGAAGAAAAGTCCTAGTTGATGAGGTTGGAGGTGGGTCGGTGCACTAGCTGGATCCTAAGAGGGGCTTGTTGACTGTGGATGGCTGGAGCACAGGACCTCAGTGAGAGATGAACAAGTTACTTACCTTTGGTAACGCTTTTTCTGGTGGACACAATAGCTACCCGTGAATTCCTCACCTTTTGGATTCCGCACCTTATGAATTCACCCTTGCGCCAGCATCAGACGGAAAATCTTCTTTCCAACTCTCCACGTCGACGAGGACATCACAATTGCATGGCTCCACGCGACTCTGTCTGACGTCACCGTGCCAATAAGAGGTCCTCGCTGGCGTGCTGACGTCAGTTTCACCAATTTTTTACATGCCTTTGAGGCCAATAGGTGAGAACCGACTCCACAATAACTCCAATAAATACATATATACATAAAACCTTCATGATGCAAAATAATCAAAACCATCATTTATATATACAGGAAAAATATCAAAATATACATACATCTATACAACCACATATCCTCGTGCAATCAGACAGACAACGGGGAGGCAGGTGGGACTGTGAGGAATCTACAGGTAGCTACTGTATCCACCAGAAAAAGCATTACTGAAGGTAAGTAACTTGTTCTTCTGATGGATACAACTACCTATGGATTCCTCACCTTATGAATAGAGTCCCAAAGCAGTCCCACACTCGGAAGTGGGTGCCTGATCGGTCACACCAAGAAATCCTGCAACGCAGAACGTGCAAAATGACCTTCCCTCCTAACTTCCCAATCCAAGCAATAATGCTTCGCGAAAGTATGGAGGGAAGCCTAAGTTGCTGCCTTACAAATATCCACAACTGGCACACCTCTAGCCAGGGCCGAAGTGGCAGACTTAGCCGTGGTGGCCCAATAAAAAAGTAAGAACCAAATTCAAATCCTACTGAGGCATGAGAAACGAAGTGGGAGGAAACTTGTTAGTCAGGCCTCTCAAAAACCTAACAACTATAGGAGACTTGAATAAGGAAGGTTGATCAGGAAGGCATAGAAAGGCCTACAGCGCCAATAAGTAACCCTTGATAGTCACAACTGCACAACCCTTCTGTGCCAAGGAAGGGGCAAAAAAGCAAAACATCAGACAAATAGGCCCTTAAAGGATCAATTTGCCTCTCTCCACACAAAGCAACAAGTTTAGCCCATCTGTTGGCATAGACAATTTTGGTTGAGTGTTGCCTGGCCGATAAGATAACATCCACCAGTTCTGGAGGGAGAGAGAAAATAACTCAGATTGCCTCCCAATCTCCAGGCATGAGCGGGCAGGCTCTGGAGGTGGGGGTGTAGAACGTGCCCCCGAGACTGCGAGAGGAGGTCTGCCCTGTGAGGGAGATGGAGCGGAGGGCACAGTGAGAGTTGAAGAAGGTCTTCGTAACACACCCTTCTTGGCCAATCCGGAACTACTAAAATGACTTGGGCCCGATCTTGACGAATCTTCCTCAGAACCCGAGGAATCAAGGATATGGGGGAAACGTGTAAAGTAACTGGTCATCCGAAACATTTCCCCCAATGCTTCTTGCACCGGATACTGTTGGCTGCAGAATAACGGGCAGTGTGCGTTCTCCTGAGTGGCAAACAGGTCTATCTGTGGAAAACCCCAGATCCGGAAGATGTGAAGAACCAGGTCTGGATGGAGACGCCACTCGTGATTGTCCCAAGAAATGCCGACTGAGACTGTCGGCACGTACGTTGAGAACTCCGGCCAGATGGTTTGCTACTATGCAAATCCGATGGTCCTGTGCCCATGACCAGAGCCGCAGAGAAGGTACGACCCCACTCCTCCCTGCTTGTTGATGTACCATATTGCGGTAGTGTTGCCCGTCAAGACTTGAACCGACTGACCCTGAAGGGACGGGAGGAAGGCCTTGAGAGCCAGATGTATCGCCCGTAACTCTAACAGATTGATGTGAAACATCTGTTCCACTGGAGACCAATGACTTTTGATCTCCAGGTCCCCCAGATGAGCATCCCACCCTAAAGTGGAAGTATCCGTTATGGCTGTGGCCACCGGAGGTGGTAGACAAAACGGCCTTCCTTGGGAAAGGTTGTCGTCCAGAGCCCACCATCGTAGATCCGTTGCAGCGTCTCTGGAGATCGTTACCGACTCTTCGAGATCCCCTTTGTGTTGAAACCACTGCTAGCGGAGGCACCTTTGGAGAGCCCTCATGTGCAAATGTGCATGAGTGAGCAACAGAATGAAAGAAGCAAATAGACTGAGCAGACCTAGGACCTTGATGCTTGGAACAACCGTTCCATTTTGAAACATTGGACTCAATGCCTGAATTTCCTGAATCCACTGAGACGAAGGATAGGTCAGATTCAATGTGGTATCCAGTACTGCCCCATGAACAGGAGGCGCTGAGAGGGGTCCAGTTGAGACTTGGGCACGTTTACAGTAAAACCCAGGTTGAACAACAATCTGCAAGTGATGCAGCACAAGCTCTGGGGACCTGGCTTTTATCAGCCAATCGTCCAGGTAAGGGAATACAAATATTCCCTTCCTTCTGAGGTCCGCTGCAACCACCGCCATTACCTTCGTGAAGACCCGAGGTGCAGAGGTAAGAACAAAAGGAAGGACCGCAAACTAGTAATGTTGCGACCCTACCACGACCCGGAGATACTTCCTGCGTGACTTCAGAATGGGGATATGAAAATAAGCTTCCTGCAAGTCGACAGACACCATCCAGTCTTCCTTGTTCAAGGCCAGAAGCACCTGTGCTAGGTGCTAGAGTCACCATCTTGAATTTCTCCTATTTGAGGAACCAATTCAAAATCCTCAGGTCCAGGATAGGCCTCAATTGACCATCCTTCTTGGGAATCAGGAAATATCTCGAATAGCATCCCTGACACCTTTCCTGCTCTGGAACCAACTCCACTGCACCAAGTAACAAAAAGACTTGCACCTCCTGCTGAAGCAACAGGAGATGCTCTTCTGAACAAAACGAATGATAGGGAGGAATGAGAGGAGGAAACTCCCGGAAAGGAAGGGCATAACCTTTCCCCACAATATTTATCACCCAAGAGTCCAATGTGACTAACTCTCACTTGTGGAGAAAATGAAATATCCTGCCCCCTATGGGAGAAGCATGATCCATGGTGGACCGAAAACTAGGGCTGCTTTCCTTGTTGGGTTCCCCCAGAGGAAGAGGATGAGGCAGGAAGCTGCTAGGTGGCTCCTCGTGTCCTAACCCTCCCCCGCCCTCCAAAAGATCTATAGAGAGGGTTGGCAGGCTGTTCAGTGCTGGACTGTGGGCTTCCACAATAACAGGATCCACGGGCAAACCCCCTAAACCTCGGAAAGGACCTAAAGGGTGTAGATGTTGACGCCTGTAGCCCAAAGGATCTAGCAGTAGCCCTGCTGTCTTTAAAACGTTCCAAAGCAGAGTCGGCCTTGGACCCAAACAACTTATCGCCATCAAACGGAAGGTCCAACAAAGTTGTTTGAACGTCCGTGGAAAAGCCAGAAGACCTAAGCCACGCCTGCCTCCTGGTCGCCACTGAAGTGCCCATTGCCCTGGCCATCGACTCCGTGGTATCCAGATCTGACTGGATAATCTGTTTGGCCGCCGCTCGAATGTCCAAAAGGAGCTCATCAAATTGCCCCTGCACATCCTGAGGCAAGCTCGGCACCACAGCTCTTGCTGTGTCCTTCAGGGCGTGAACATACCTCCCCAGCACACAGGTTGCATTGACCGATTTCAGGGCCATACTACACGTGGAGAAACTTTTATTGGCTGCTTGCTCCCTTCTCTTGGACTTCCTGTCCGATGGAGCAGCAGGAAATGAGCCAGGTGCAGAGAGGGCAGAACAAGAAGCTCCTAGGAGTCGGATGTTGAGATAAAAATTGAGGATCCCCAGGAGCAACCCTGTACCTCCTAGCCACAGTCCTGGAAACTGCTGGAGTCGTGACAGGCTTTTTCCAAATGTCTAAAATAGGCTCAGTAAGAGCATCATTAAAAGGGAGTAGGGGCTCTGCAGAAGTAGAGGAAGGATGCAACAACTCGTCACGATGTTTGTCTTCACTTCCGAGGCTGGTAACAGAAGTTCCAAAAATTTAGCAGCCTTCCTTATGACAATGTGATAGGATGCTGCCTCCTCTGTAAATTCACCCGGACATGAAAGATCCCACTCAGGGGAGGTATCCAGTTCACTTGCAGAGTCCAGACCCTGAAACTCCCCCATAGCCTCATGAATCTCTCCTTCCTCTAACAACTGTTGCTGGTATTCCTGCACCTCCAAGAACCTCAAGGCTCTCCTCCTTGATCTCAATCTGGCCTCCAATCTCGGTGTCCACAGAGAATTAGCCGAAGTCGACGACGCCAGCTTCAAGACAGATGGACGTGGTGGAGGAGATGATGGAAATACACTGCGTCTCGACCGGGGCCCTGCGGTGCCGGTATTGACTCCATCGGCGCCGTTGGCACCATCATCTGAGGTGACAACGTCATTGGTGCCGAACCAGCACTCTCAGCCGGATAAAAGGGCACAAACGGAGCCGGCTTGTATGGCACCGGCGATCCCAAAGAGAACGCTAATGGACCCGTGGGACCAGCCGGTGCACCATCAGGCGCCATAGCCTTGTTGAAAATGCTAAACACAGCATTAAGGAAAGCCGCCAGAACCGTCCCCGGAGTCAGGAAGGCAGGAAACCTCTGCTCATCTTGAGGTGCTTGGGTCAGATCCTGAAACTTGCGCCACCAGCTCCTGAGCCAACACAGGTGAAAAATGAGTCGGAGGACTCGCCGGGGACATGACGACCTCATTCAGTGATGGCACCGGAGAAGCCTGTGGAATCTGAATCTGGGGAGTAATAGTTGGACTGATCTGTTACGCTGTACGAAGTCGTTCCGGAGGTGACCGAGACTGATGTCTGGAAGAACGGCATCGAGAATCGTGCCGGCGCCGCTTCTTGTGAGATCTCGATGACTTATGAGAAGAAGAGTCCCTCGTCTTAGATCTTCGATGCCCCTTGTGACCACTCTTAGCTCTTGCTAAGAACAGCTTAGCCTCTCTTTCTTTTAAGGCCTTCGAGTTCATCCTCTGGTAAGACACGCACCCATCCACATTGTGGTCCGAACTTAAACACCACAAACAATCATAATGAGGGACTGTGACTGACATACGACCCGGAAAAAAGGAAACTGACGTCAGCACACCAGCGAGGACTTCTTATTGCCACGATGACGTCAGACGGAGTCGCGTGCGGAGCCATGCAATTGTGACGTCCTCATCGACATGAAGAGCTGGGAAAAAACATTTCTGTTGAATGCTGGCGCATTGGGAGAATTCATAAGGTGAGGAATCCACAGGTAGTTGTATCCATCAGAAAATGACGTTAGGCAGGTTAGAGTAAAATAAATTACTCTAACCAGCCTAGCGTTATTTTCTGATGCAAAACCATCCATATCACATGACTCCTGTCTTGGAGTCATGCCCACCACCCCAATGGCCAGCACAGGGGACCAGGATCCCCTGGGCATGGCTATTGCACTCAGTGCCATGTAGGGGGGCCCACTTCAGGGCCCCCAATGGCACTTTAAAAAACATACTTACCTGTAATTACCTATACTTACCTGGGATGGCGTCACCCATGCTCTGCTGTCCCTCTGGTGTTGCTGGGGGTGTCCCTGGGGCCTGAAGAGGGCAGCTTTGGGCTTATTATATGGTGTTCCACCATGGAAATAGGCCTGCAGGTCCTCCAATGCTTGCCCTGACTCAGGAGTTAAATAATGGTGCAAAGCAGGCTTTGCACCATTATTTGACCCTTCCTCGTCCCATGAGTGATTTTAGCACGGGGGATAAATATGGCGCTAAGGCCATAGAGTCATTTTTTGCACGGGAATGCCTACTTTTCATCTCATTGATGCAAAGTAGGTTTCCATGTCCAAAAAATGACTTTAACTCCATAAATTTGGCGCTAGACCCGTCTAGCACCAAAGTATAAATTTGGAGTTCGTTTTGCACCGAATTTGCGTGAAAAGAATTAGGAAAACTCAGCGCAAAACAAGTATAAATATGCCCTCCAGTGTCTTATTTATGATCTAGTATGTCATTTGTAATCACTGGAGCTGGTACTTTAGTTCGTTGCCAGACAAAAATTTATTTGCAGTATATAAGATTGCCTTAATCGGATGTATCAGTGCTGAAGAAATGGCTGCTTGTTGTTCCCTCTGTACATTCGAGTCATGTACAGGATTTATAAATTGCATCCTTTTGTCACTGAGGGGACTCATTCCCTAGTCACCAGCAGTCTGCACTATGGGAACACGATGTATGCAGAAACCACCACCAAACTCATGAATAGACTACAGAAGATACAGAACCCAGTGGCCCCACTCATCCTCAATCTGCCTAAATGAAACACATCACCCCACACCTTAGTAACCACCACTGGCTCCCCGTCCAGAAAAGATGTCGTCAAGAGACTGACACATGCCTACAAAGCCCTTCACAACCTAGGATCAGCATACATCAGCCACCACCTGAACTTCCACCAACCACCCAGAGACCTTCACTCCACCACCCTCGCTGGCACACAGACCCCATGCATCCAAAGCCACAGCAGAGGCCGTTCCTTCACCTACCTCACTGCAAAGTCTTGGACCGGCCTTTCCTTCCATCTCCGGGCATTATCCTCGCTGGTTGGATTCAGGAAGAGACTGAAGATCAGGCTCTTCCACTGAGCTCTGCTACCTAGCACCTGGATATTCTCAAGGGTGACTAGCTGCGCTATACAAATCCTGATTGATTGATTCATTCACCTAAAGCACTTATCAAGCGCAATGCGAGGAGTCCCTACAGAGGGACACAGGAAAGAGTAGGTTATGGTTATTTGAAAAACACAGTCCAATGGCTTCCAAACTTCCAAAAGTATATCATGCAGTCTTTCATCAAACTGTTTACGTCCACCTTTTTATTAGTCCTTGTAACTAAAACAATTATGGTTCATGATAGTCTCTTTTCTATCAGTAAGAATCCAGTCATTAAAGATGGCTCTGTGTGCCTTGGAGCCTAAACCCTTAGGTTTTGGTGTCCTTCAGGGTTCAGCACTAAGCCCAATACCGTTCAATGTTTATATGACTCCATTGACTGCACTTGTTAAATCTTAAGTGTGCAAATAGTGTTTAACGACAACGACCCTCAGATTCTACTTACCCGAGATAGAAACTTACCAATCGCTTTTAGTGAATTTATGTGGCTAGCCTTACAGCCTTACTTAAGTGGATACGCTGTAGTAACTTACAATACAATGCTAGTAAAACAGAAATTCTGCTCTTCAGCCTACCCCCTCCTAGTTGGGATGATGAATGTTGGCCTAGTGGTGTGCTGCCTCCACCTGTCCCTGCTACCATAACACGCAATCTGGGGATGAAGTTTGACAGTTCTGTCTCACTTGGTCCTCAGAGGGCTGGTGTTTTAGGGTCCTGCTTTGGACTCTTGAAAGTTCTAAAGAAACTTCTCTATCTGCTTCCACAACCACAGCAGAAAATGGTGATACAGGCTCCTAGCATATCATGGCTGGAGTGCGCCAATTTTTATATTGAGGTCTTTCTGCTATTATTCTTAAGAGACTCCAGCTGCTCAGAATACAGCAGCTCGGCTTCTGCAGAAACTCCCAAAAAGGAACCACATCTGCCCTCATCTGAAATAGCTGCAGTGGATTACCTATTAAGGAACAAGTAAGGTTTAAAGGGTTTGTGCATCAGCACAGAGCTTTCTATCACTATGGTCGTCAGTACCTGGTTAACAGAATAATTCCTTATCAGCCACCTAGAATGCTCCGTTCTTCAAGGTTTTTAAAGGGGATGATCCCGCAATTCAAAAGAAAGAGGTGGGTTGATAGCTCCTTCCATTTTCTGGTTGTCAGGGACTGGACTGAACTTCCTCAGCATCTCTGCACCACATAGGATGTTCAGGCATTAAAGCAAATTCCTAAGACATGGCTTTTTTGGGCTATCTTATCAATTACAGAGTCAGTGGGTTAGTCAGCTTTCTATTCTGCATCAGGACACTCATTGAGTAGTTGTTGCGCTTTATAAACCCCTGTGATTGATTGATTCACTGACCTTTTGGCTAGGGTCCGTCGCTCCCTCGTGCGTGGCCACTTCTGCTTCTGCAGCTGGCTCTGTGTTCGAGGCCCACGTCCACCTGCAGGCACCCACCTGGCCTCATCCCTGGTGACCTAGTGGCCATCTGCATCTGTCAGGTGCGTCTGCCTTTTATCTCTTTCATTTTTTTTTCTGTACTTTGCCTTTTTTGTCTCTTTTTCTCTGCTTTCACCCTTTTTCTGCTCCCGCTCTTTCCTTGCTCCCTGGCGTTGCTGTCCCCGTGGCCCCGTCTGCCTGCCCTCTTTAGCGCTTAATGCCCTCCCACCTCCCAGCTGACCAAGTCCCCTTATAGCTCCCCTTGTTAAGTGTGGCGGCTGTACGGGCACGCCGGTGACATACCAAAGATGCGCCAAAGGCAAGCCCGTTTGCACCCGCCCGTGCCTGGACCACACCCAGTGCCACAGACCCTGGTTCTCCCACCGATACGACGCCAGGACCCTCCACTTTCTGAACCCTGTATGCGGGAGCACCTGTCACCCTGCTTTCCTCAGGAACACCCATGGACCTTTCTCTTGCCGTCACTGCCACCTCACCTTCTCCGCATGCCAAACGCCAGACCTCACACTGCCAGAGCCACTTCCAAACCACCTCAAGTGCATCCTCCTTAATGTCTGCTCCCTGCACAAACCTGCCGTGGAGATTTGGGACCTGATAGACACCACCCACCAGGACATCGCTTTTTTCACTGAGACATGGACTAACACAACATCCGGACCGGACATTGCCATCCCCAGAGACTTCAAGCTACCACGCAAGGATGGCCATCCAGACCAGGAGGTGTCACAGCCATTGCCCACAAGACAACACTCCAACTGACCATAAACATACAGAAATTCACCCCATCATGGAGCACCTTCACTTCCAAGTGCACACCACCCCGAAGACCACCACCTGCGACACCCTCATGTACAGACCAGCTCGAGCACGCCCAGCATGCAGCGACGCCATCATCGACCTCATAGCCCCCCACACACTCACCTCCCGCAACTACATTATCCTTGGCGAGCTCAACTTCCATTACAACAATCTCAGCGACCACATCACCTTAACACTACTCGAGAACCTGGACAAAATCGTGCTCAAGCAACTGGTCACCTCACCAACGCACACTGCGGGCAAACACTCAACCTCATTTTCTCTACCAGCAGCAACAATGCCATCGTCGACTCGACCCCGCTACAGTGGACCAACCGCCACTGCATCCACTTCTCTATCTCCACACCCACAGCGCACATTTACTCAACGCACCCCGCCTAGAGCAAATGGAACTAGATCTCAGAGGAGCAACTCATCAACACCCTCAGCAGCTCACCATCCCTGACACAACAGATGCCAACACCTCTGCTCGCAACCTCCACAAATGGATAACTGACTGCGCCAACACCCTAGCCCCTCTCCGGACGACCACAGGGACACATTCTTCCAAGAAAGCCAGTTGGTTAACCCCCGCACTCCAGGAATCAAAGCGTTCATGCAAGAGGTTGGAGAAGAAGTGTAGAAATAGCAAATCCCCGCAAGACCTTGCAACCTTCAAATCCGCCACAAGATCCCACCGCAGCCTCATCAAGTCCACCAGGAAATTCACCCTGCATGACCACATCAACTCCACCACACACAATACAAAAGAACTCTTCAACGTCATCAAAGAATTCGCCAAACCACAAGCTGAGACCACCAACATCCCTCCATCTCGGGATCTCGGCGACAGACTTGTCACCTTCTTCCACCGGAAGATCAAAGACATCTACGATATTTTCGGACCCCAAGACTCTCTGAGCCCACCAACAAAACATCACTGCCCAGGTGCTGCCACCTCACAGACAGGTTTCTGCCCTCTTGTTGCTTGAAAAGCTCAAGCTCAGGAAGGCAGAACAAAGCATTTCCTTTGGGAGAGGGGTGTTACACCCTCTCCCTTTGGAAATAGGTGTTACAGGCTTGGCAGGGGTACCCTTCCAAAGCCACTGGAAATTCTTTGAAGGGCACATTTAGTGCCCTCCTTGCATAATCCAGTCTACACCGGTTCAGGGACCCCCAGTCCCTGCTCTGGCACAAAAATGGACAAAGGAGAGGGGAGTGGCCACTCCCCTCTCCATCACCACCCCAGGGGTGGTGCTCAGAGCCCTTCCAGAGGGTCCCAGGGTTTTGCCATCTTGGAATCCAAGTTGGCAGGGAACTCTGGGAGCATCTGAGTGGCCAGTGGCAGCAGGTGACGTAAGACCCCTCCCCTGATAGGTGCTTACCTGTTTAGCTGACCAATCCCCCTTTCAGGGCTATTTAGGGTCTCTCCTTTGGGTAGTTCTTCAGATTCGGATTACAAGACTCCATCAGGAATCCTCTGCATCCTCCACTTCAACTTCTCATCAAAGAAATGGCATCTGGACCCTCCAGGAACTCTGCAAACTGCAACAAAGAAGCAAGACACCTTCTGCAACATTGTATCTTCAGCTCCTCCCAGCAACTGCAACTGTTTTCAGGTTGTGCATCCTCTGAGGACAGCCCGTCTTAAGCCTGCGCCAGAAGAGTGAAGGAATCTCACTTCGGGGGAAGGAGTCACTCCCTTGCTTCAGCAGGCACCTACTACATGAAGACCGGCTATGTGGATCCCCTCTCCTGCCGAGCTGCATGGATCCTGCATCACTGGTGGTAGACTGAAGTGGTCCCGATGGTCCTGAGGTCCTACTGTCCACCTTTGGTGGAGGTAAGAGCTTGCCTCCCCACGCAAGACAGTACCCCCGTGCACCACGTGTTTTGCAGTTGCCAAGTCTTATTGGCATCCTTCCACTAAGTTCTTTGTGCACCTTGCAGCTCCTGCCCCAGCACTCTATCCTGTAACACATATCTTCCTGAGTGGTTCCCCAGCGGCATGGGAGCCTTTGTCATAGTGTTGCATGGGCCTTTTTTGCACCTTCATTTGTCCCCGTACTGTGAGACTCCTGTGCACACTGCTTGGTCTTCTGTGGGCCTTCTGAGTTGCTGAGAGCCCCCTTCAACTCCCCCTCCTGGGTATAGTCCAACTGGTTCTTCCTGGTCCCGGGCAGCGCCATTTTCCACTAACCGCAAACTTTGCATGTGGCAAGGCTTGTTGGCAGACTGCAGCGATGCAAACCAGACTGCAATCCTCCATCACACATGGGACATCACTTGCACCAATCAGAAACCCAAACCTGTTTTCTTGGGTGCAATACTGACTGTTCTTCTTCACTGGTGGTTCTTCTTTTGTGCCTTCATTCGGGTTAGCAGGGGCTCCTGTTCTCTCAGGACTCTTCTGTGCTTCCTGGACTTGGTCCCCTTCTTCCACAGGTCTTCAGGACCAGGAATCCACTGTTGGTGTCTTGTTCTCTCTTCTGGTTCTTGCATAATCTTCTTTCTCGTGTCTGTGTGCGTTCTGGGAAAGTTACTGTGTTTTAATCTTGCTTTCCTGGGCATGTGGTGGGTTCTAGTACTTACCTTTGGGGTTTTCTAGTACTCTCAGTGACTCTCTACACACTACACTTGCCTAGGTGGGAAACCGACATTCGCATTCCACTTTCTTAGTATATGGTTTGTGTTTCGCCCAGGCCCATTTCTAATTATTGTTATTTTCACTAATTGCACTGTTTTCTAACTGTTTTTACACCTGTTTTTGCATGCTAGTGTATATGATTTGTGTATTACTTACCTCCTAAGGAAGTATAATCTCTATGGTATTTTTAGTAATTGTGTCACCAAAATAAAGTACCTTTATTTTTGTAACTGAGTATTTTCTTTCATGTGTGTAAGTACTGTGTGACTACAGCGGTATTGCATGAGCTTTGCATGTCTCCTAGCTAATCCTTGGCTGCTCAGCTACAGCTACCCATAGAGAGCCTGGCTTCTAGACACTGCCTACATTTCACTAATAAGGGATTACTGGACCTGGTATAAGGTGTAAGTACCATAGGTACCCACTGAAAACTAGGCCAGCATCCTACACACAATGCTTTAGTTACATTAAAAAATCACCCACCTCATGCCCATTAAAGCTAGGTGGGTTGCGAAAGTTTGTCATTCTCAAAATTGAGTTGTGGTTACATACATTTGGGAAGCACTCCACCAAACCGTGGAACATCTCTTTTTCCAGAGAGGTGCTTCTTATCTATAAGATGCAAAGCACTGAGCTGTGCTCCACTTTATAGCATATCTTTATTAAATATAGTTATGGTGACCAGGCGCGGCCCGTCCTTTAGGGCGGAGGGGCCACGCCCCCCCACTTTTCGCCCATCATGAAGAGTGTCTGTCAGGCTGAACAAAGGTCAGACTGACAGACACTCTTCATGTTCAGGTCAGGCAGCCAGGAGCAGACATGCGTGATTTGCGCAGACTCCTGGCTGCCTGAGTTGAACTTTGTGGGCTGAGGAGTTCACAGCTCCTATGGGGGTGACCTCCTCGGCTCAGCAAAGGTGCCTCGAGGCCCTCCCCTGGGTGACGAGGAAAGTGTCACCCATTGACTTCGACCTGGGCACTTCAGGTTTAAGCCCTGAAGCGCCCAGGGCGAGTGTCAATCAGTGACACTTCGTCACAGAGTGGGGTGGGGTCAGCAGTCTCACTGACCCCATCCCACTCTGTGACGAGGCTGGGACTGCTGCCTTGGTCAGCCAAATGAGGGAAGGCAGCAGCCCCAACCCTCCTGGCACCTCCGAGGCTGAAGGTAAGTGTGTGTGTGTGTGTGATGTTTTAAAATGAATGTTTGGTGTGTGCGTTCATGTTTGAATGTTATGCGTGTTAATGGATGTGCATGCGTGCGTGTGTGAAAGAATGAGTGTGTGTGTGTGTGATGTTTTAAAATGAATGTTTGGTGCATGCGTGTATGTTTGAATGTTATTAGTGTTGTTAATGGATGTGCGTGCGTGTGTGAAAGAATGAGTGTGAGTGAACTTTTAAAATGAATGTTTGGTGCGTTCATGCATGTTTGAATGTTATGAGTGTTGTTAATGGATGTGCGTGCGTGTGTGTGAAAGAATGAGTATGTGTGTGTGTATGTGTGTGTGCTTCCCGCCCCCCTTAAAGCTGCCGGCCGCCACTGATGGTGATCTTGCAGAGATATGCAGGTATTGCCCCTTCAAAATCACAGAACACCTATTGAGAAGTAACAGTACTCTCCTATTAAAAGTATGTATTTATTCCTGGGAAATAATGGCGTTTCTTAATTAAGTAGAGCTGCCACTAAAACTCTCAGTACTCTCCCATGTAGCTCATACCTCCCAGTAACATCTATGTACAGCAGCTGTAAGATCTCTGCAATAATAAGGGCTACCAGGCCATCCATGACGTGGATCCAGTTTGTTAAACTCAACTATAGCAAGTTACTACTAGGCTGAAACATGCCTCCAACATTCAACACTTAAATGAGCTATGGAATACTTGCATCCTTAAATTAGTGCTGTCCCCTGCAACCTACCTCCCACATTCGTATTTAAAAAAATAGTGGCTTACCAGGCAGAATGTTATGGCTAGGCATAATGATACAATTTTATGACTATCAAAATGCTTTCGTGCTGAGAATGAAAAATATTTAAATTAAAATATTGTTTGAACAGTTTAGTTAATCATTCATGGGTACTGATCAAATGATATGCTAACTTAATGCATTTTTCCTAACGCATCTGGATATGAAAAATAAATCATTGAGAGAAGTGACTGTAGGGGGCATAGAAAATGGAGAATCTTTGCTAGGAACTGCTGCTCTTCTGTTTAAACAGGCACAGTAACCCTGCTAAGAAGAGCTGCTAATGTGCCATTGAAAGTACAGCAGTTCTTCTGGAGGGTGGAAGTGTTGTCCCTTTAAAAGCATGGCATGTAAGAAACAATGGTGTTTGCCATAAGGCATGCAACAGCCTTTCCTGTGTGTGGATATTGTCTTTTTTAAAAGGAAGGTCTCCCTGCTGAGACGTTCTGGTGCTGTGTCATTAAAATCACTGCAACCCTGCTGGAATGTGCTGCTAGCACTCCTTCAAAATTACAGCAACCCTGCCGAGAAGTGCTGTTAGTCCCCCCCTACTGTCTCACACTCTGCATTACACCAAGAAGGAGGGTGAAGGGGGAGCAGAGGCTCCATCTCCATTCAGTATTTGCCTTCTGTACCAGCACTGCCTAAAAGTAACTTAAATGAAAATGTTCAGTTGTTTTAATGGAAAACTTCACCCTAACCTGGATCTAAGCAATCCCAATTAGAAACCGAGCCCCAAGCATTAAGATCATGGTCCCACAGGCTGAACGACTTTAGAAGCAGAGGTTGGATTGGGTGAGATATGGCAGGATCGGAGGGACACTGAAATGCCCATACTTTTTTCATTTGACAAAAATAGTTCCCATGCATTATGTTAAAAGGCGGTCACCCGGAACGGTGAATTCCTGGGGATCCCTCTGCTGAAGTGGAGGGGAGACAGTCTCCTGTGAAGCCGAGGGAAGTGCAAACATCTGAACAAAAAGCAGATCTTGTGGGGGTGTCTGCTGCCTGAAAGAAATGTAAATGTGTGCATTTGGTTAATCTGCAAATGGAAAGGCTGATGGATTGGATTATCTCTAATTGATTAGTCACTTGAAGAGTATTCTTTTTGAGAGGTATTGTAATGTGACCTGTTTAGCTGTGGAGTGTGGGCTTTTAATGGGCAGTTATAACAATGTTTGCACAAGGTACAGTTTCCATATTACTCCGATCTATATTTAGAAGCACTTTTTCTATCTTAAACCTAAAGCTTTTGTGCAGGTTGTGGCAGCCTGTCTTATACTGTGTGTAATGCAAATTTCAAAGTAAGGACCTACATATTAATAGTGCTGTCACAGGCTGGGACTTCCTAGCAATAAAATCACACATCACTATTCTCCACTGCCCCAACCAGGATTCAGTTCTGTGGCTCTCTGTTTATGCTTACAGGTATCTGCAGTGATTGCATTAACTAAAAGAGGTTTCATAATGAAAAATAGTGCATCTCTCACTGATTAGTTTAACTTGCATTTCTTTTTAATTTAAGGTATGTTGTTTTATATGCAGTTACTTGAAGGTGAAAGACCAACAAAATAGTTACAGAATAGTGTGTTCTTTTAGCTATGCCTTTGATCCTGTCCAACACCCACTGACTCCACCCCTATTGGACTCAGAATCACAGTTCCCATACTTCATCTGCTGTGTGGAAGCCAGGATTTGTAACCCTGAAGTGTTCTGGATTCAAAGTTGGTAAAGTAACCACACCATGCAAGCATTCTGGTTTGTCACACATATCAATCAATCATGTGTTTTAGAGCGCACTTCTCACCCATAGCGTCACAAGGCGCTGAGCGATTTGTCCTCAGAGATCAGTTAAAGAACCAGGTCTTGAGGTCCTTCCTGAACTGAGGCAGCAATGGCGATTGTCTGAGATGAGGAGGTAAGGTGTTCCAACCTTTTGTTGCCAGGTTACTCCACCGAGAACTTCTTTATGCGGGTACGTTGGCGAGCAACTGCTCGGACGAGTGAAGAGGGCTGGAAGGGGAGTACCAGGTGATGCTGTGGTTGAGGTAGCTGGGTCCACTGTCGTGGAGGGCTCTGTAGGCCTATACAAGGAGTTTGAAGTTGACCCTCTTCTCGACGGTGAGCCAGTGGAGGTTTTTCAGGTGTTCTGTGATGTGTTCTCGGTGGGGATGTCTAGGATGCGTCTGGCAGCGGCGTTCTGAATTTGTTGCAACTTGTTCAGGTTCGTCTTGGAAGTTCTGGCATAGAAGGCATTGCCATAGTCAAGCCTGCTCGTGATTAGGGCGTGTGTCACTGTTTTCCGCAGTCAGTTGGTATTCATCTGAAGATCTTCCATAGGAGTCGGAGGGTGTGGAAGGAGGTTGAGGAGACTGAGATGACCTGTCTGGCCATGGTGACCAGGTGGAGGTTTTGTGCATGGTCTGGAGGGGTGGGGAGGCCTGCCGAGTGTTGAGGGCCACCATGAGTCATCCCAGGCTGATGAGGAGGGTCCCAGGATGGGGATCTCAGTTTCTTCAGAGTTCAGCTTGAGGCAGTTCTCTGTCATTCAGGTGGCAACTGCTTCCATCCCATCCCTGAATTTCTTCTTGGCTGTTGAGGGGTTCTCGTCAGGGAGATGATAAGCTGGGTGTCATCAGCGTAGGAGACGATATTCACACCGTAGTTCCTGATGATGGGGAAGAGTGGGATCATGTAGATGTTGAACAGTATGGGGCTCAGCGATGATCCTTGTGTACTACACAGCTGATGTCAGTGGGTTCTGACAGGTGTAGTGGGAGCCTGACTTTCTGTGTCCTGCCTGTCAGGAAGGAGTGTATCCATTTAAGGGCCTTGCCTTTCATGCCTGCTGCGTGGAGTCCGGCGCATAGTGTGCAGAGACACTGTATCGAAGGCGGCTGAAATATCAAGTAGGATGAGGGCTGCTGTTTGTCCGCGGTCGAGGAGGGAGCAGATGTCGTCTATGGCGGCGAGCAGGGTGGTTTCAGTACTGTGGTTAGTTTTGAATCCTGATTGGAAGAAGTTAAGGATGTTGTTGTTCTCGATGTGTTGATGTAGCTGAGTTTTGATTGCTTTCTCTGTGACCATGGCTGAGAAAGTCAGCAGGGACATAGGGCTGTATTTCTTGTGGTCCGTAGGGTCAGCTGTGGGTTTTTTCAGAAGTGGGCGGACCTCGGCATGCTTCCAGTCTTTGGGATAGGTTGCTGACACTAGGGAGAAGTTGGTGGTTTTGCAGAGTTTGGGCGTGATCGAGGCCCTGGCCTTGTTGAAGATGAAGTGTAGGCAGGGGTCGGGGCTCCAGAGTGGATGCTGCTCATGATGGAGTGGGTCTCAACCGTCGTGAAGGTCGTCGAAGCGTGCAGGAGTCGTGGGGGGTTGGCACATCCTGGCGGGGAAACCTCAGAAGGCTGTAATCGCAGTACTGGGGGTCCTCTAAGGAGCCCCAAGAGTGCATGGGATCATACAACCAATGCTTTCAAAAGCATGGGGGTATGATTCCTAAATGTTTGATACCAAACATGCCTATGTTCAGAGTTACCATTATGTAGCTGGACATAGATAGTGACCTATGTCCAGTACACGCGTAAAATGACATTCCCACATTCACGAAGTCTGGGAAAATGGTCCTGGATTTCGTGGGGGCACCTCTGCTAGTGCCGGGGTGCCCTCACACACAGGTACTTTGCACCCTGCCCTCAGGGATGGAGGGTGCATGCACCTTTTCACGCAGGCTGCAAGGCAGTCCTGCAGAAGCCTTTGCATGGGCTCCCTATGGGTGGCAAAATATGTGCAAAATATATGCTGCAGCCCATAGGATCCCCTGGAGGCCCAATTCCCTGGGTACCTAGGTACCATATACTAGGGACTTATAAGGGGGTTCCAGTATGCCAATTGTGGGTGAAATACTATATTGTATTGATAACAGTATGCAACAACCAAATTTAAGGGAGAGAGCATAGCTACTAGGGTCCTGATTAGCAGGGTTGCCCCCACACACAGGTACTTTGCACTCAGCCCTCAGGGCTGGAGGGCCTGGTATAGGGGTGACTTATAAGTGACCTGGTGCAGTGTAAATGGCAGTGGACGGGTGCATGCACATTTTCACTCAGGCTGCAATGGCAGTCCTGCAGAAGCCTTTGCATGGGCTCCCTATAGGTGGCAAAATATATGCTGCAGCCCTAGGGTTCCCCTGGCACCCCAATGCTCTGGGTACCTAGGTACCATATACTAGGGGCCTATAAGGGGGTTCCAGTATGCCAATTGTGGGTGAAATACTGATTTAACAGTATGCAAAAGCCATATTTAAGGGAGAGAGCATAACACTGGGGTCCTGATTAGCAGAATCCCAGTAGACACAGTCTAACACACTGACAAATAGGCCAAATGTGGGGGTAATCAAGCTAGAAAGAGGCTACTTTCCTACATTGTGTGATAGTGCACTGTCATTTTTAGAAAACACATTTTCCATTGAAAGGGCCTCTAAATTTGCAAAAACATACGGTTTTACTGATAAAACTATATTGCACACAAATGATAATGAGTAGAAACTGAGTTTTATTGACTATTCATAATTTGTGCATAGCCAAGTAGAGTGTCTTGATTTGTTTTAATCATATTCAAATGTTTTTTCCATCACACTTCAGAATAGCATAACAAAATGTGCTTTATACCTTTCCTAGCTACTAATTGTGTATAGTTCATTTACAAGTATTTGTTTTGTTGTGTGTTACAAAAAATGACATCCTAAAGTCTTTCATTTCACACTCACTGTACCCCAGCAAGATTGTCACATAATGCACTTTACTTTATTTCTTTGACTACACCAGTCCTGTGTTAAAAAATGAACAGAAATGTTATCTCTGTCTTTGAAGCACAGCAAATGTGAGAAGATAAGTTTAGAAGTTGAGGGCATTGTTACTTATTGCTTGGACTATTGTGGCCCACCAAAAACGGGCTCAGTTCGGGAAACGCTGGTTTAGTGTGCTCGAACACTGAACACTGTGTGGTTAGATCCATCTCTGCAGTAAACACTTGTTTCGAATGAACATGAAATGCATATTGAGAGCTGTCTATACCAGCCACTTCTGTAGGAGTGTCCTCCCTAGAAACAGTCTACAATATGGATAACATTGTCTTTAGTGCAAGCATCTCTTCTGGATCAAGAATTGGTGTGGATTTTGATCTAGAACAGAACTGGTGCTCTGAACACTTTCTTTGAATACAGAAGGGAGCAGGATAGTTGAATCTGCCCTTGTACTAGACAACTCTCATAGACAGTTCTGGAAGACAGGGAGACACTACTCCTGATATTCTTAAAGGTAGAATAGGCTGAGAAATGCATTTTTTAGCTGGTTCTAATCAAACCTCGAGAACTATACCAACACATAAAAATGGCTGACTCTTTCTCCATCCCTTCAGTGCTCCAACAAAGTGATCCTCAAGGTTAAATTCACTCTCCCACGTTTTCAGTATTTAAATGGAATGATTTGCCTCCTCCCACACACACCCAATCATTCCATATCCCTTTTATGCTGATGACACATACCTCTACTTCAAAATTACCTCCCCCAAAGACATTGAAATCTCAATGCAGGCTCTAGCTGACATCCAAGCCTGAATGATACATGATTGCAAACATAACACTGTTAAAGATCCTTTTGATCGCCTCATTAAACTCCACCATTTGGGTCCTTGTCTGGTTCATCACATGCTTGAACTATCACCCCACCAATGTGAGTGGCACCAAATTGCTATGCTTTTTCTTGGACAAGAATATACACCTACAAGGCCGTATCAGCTCAATGATTGTGGCATTAAACTCTTCATCCTAGAAAATTATTTTCAACAAGTAACTCAAGCAGTTGTGATATCAAGGCTGGCCATAGACATTCACGTCTAGTATTAATTCCTACAGTACACTTAGCCCAACGAATGATGCATTAAACACAGAGGCAAGGCCAGCACGAGCGTTTGAATGCATGTTACAGTGCTTATCACAATGAACTGGCTACCCATTGAGGCAAGAAGTATCTATAGTTTAGCCCGCATTACCCATGAGGTACTTTACTCTTACCCTCTCAATCTAACTGGCTTCGAAACTGGCTGGTGCAGATCACCACGAAGCCAACATTGTGAGGTCCCATCACTTAAACAAGACACCAAAGCTGTTGTTTTCTGAGAGTGTACCAATTTGCGATCACGTTCTAAATATTTAATGGAAGAGAATAACAAACTCACTTTGAGAGGTCCCACACTATGTGCTGGTAAAGTATTTTAACAGTAACAGCTCACCTCTTCACCAACACTCATATTGCACCCTGATGGATAGGGAGGCACAGGCCAAGGACATGTACAGGCCAAAGTTCAGAATGGTAGCACTTACCAATGGTACAATGTTTTTAAGCAAGGAGGGATCACAGAATGTTTCAGAAGCATGACATTGGATTGACTTTCACAGGCAGCAAATGTGTGTGCCCTGACTAAGGCATCGTTTACTGGAAGTAGTCTTTTCTATTAAACAAATCACTAAGGTGTGTAGATTATTATGATATGATGTGCAAAAGCCTCTAAAGTAGCTGATCAACAGTCTCTAAAGACTTGAAAATCATCCCACCAAAATGTGTCTGAAAGTGTGACAGCTTGACCATGACAGAGCAGCCCTGACAGCCCTTCTGCGGCACCCATTACCCACTAACCATACTGGAACAAATGCCTGACAGACCTACAAAAACTAGTCCTCACAATAATTTTCCTGAACAATTTTGTCTGGCTCTCAATACCCGATCCCCAATGCCTATTCAAGTGTCTAAAACACGGCACCAAACCTTTGAGTGTATTGGGCTACAAACGGTAGTATAACCTGGACCCCCAAATCAGAATCGGACCAAACTACCTCCCATTGAGGAATCTGCTTAAAGTGAAGTCTTCAAGAAACCATTTACTTGAGTCAACCGTGGGATTTCACTTGCAATATGTGGGAAGTTTGTCTTCAGCTCATCCCGCTGCACTCAAATGTACCACTATAACCATATACTGCTCACTATCCAGTGCTATCTGTACAACAGCACTTCGAGGTTATTACAAGATGACAACTAGCGGGATAGAGCAAGCTATTGAAAGACAAGTGCACATAGGGAACTATAGATTTACTATTCCCAATGTGAAGGTATACGTACCATGCAGGTACATATGTAGAGTTAGGCATAGAAAATCTAGACTTACCTACCTGTCAATATTAATTGTTTTATATTTTGACCTCACTATTGTGTCCCATCGATATTCTGGGGTCGATATTCAGAGAGCACACTCACTTAAAGAAATATTGTTTAAAAAAAGAAATTTACTTGTTTATCGCATGACAAAAGGAAACAGGCATTGGCAAGCCAATAGGTCTCACCTATGAGAGCTATTGGGGTTGTCAATGTTTTCTTAGCTATGCTGTTCAGCAGAGCCAATTGCGGCTGCTGTGTAACATGGCTGGAATATAAAAACAAACATTTGCAATGGAATGGGTCTTGCATTTGCTCAAGTTAGAGCTATTAGCGTTGTAAATTCCTAACTGGACTTTTCTTGCCACTTAAATTGAAATTTTAAGTATAACCGTTGACATAAGCGAGCAGATTCAAAGTGCCATGGCTGCCATGAGCATGAGTGTGACGGAGAGACACAAAAAGAAAAAGAAGTTTGCTTGCAGTCAAACGTATCAGCATATGTGCAATTATCCATGTAACCGGGGCAGTCTGCAAAGCAGTAAGAAAAGCGCCCCAAGGAGGGACAAACGTAAAGCATTTACCAATGATAACAAAGGATTTTTCAAAAGCAAGCCCAGGAACGAGTGAAAGTGATGGCCGTGTAGTGGGCGTGGTTTAAAGCCTACAATACTTACAACGGGTCAAAGCGGTTGCGCACTCCACCTAAAAACGTGCTCTGATGCAGCAGTCCTGGCCACGTCATAGCTTTTTTTTTTTTATTGTCAACCATGTCACACAGCAGCTGTGCTGCAGTACAACAAGCATAAAAACACATTAACAAAGCCAATACCTCTAGTAGGCGAGACCTAACGGCTTTGCCAGTGCTTGCTTGATTTAGCCTGGCTTCCTTAACGTTTTGTTGCACCTTGATGCGATTTAGTCCTCAAAGTAGCACTTCAAGTGAATAAGAAAAAACATACTGGAAGATCACTGTTTCCCGATTAGAGGTCTAAAGGGGAAGGGGTCTCAGATATTACCAGTGCTCTTTCTTAGGGGGGATAAACTGTATTAAGAGTGACTGGGGAGGTATAGAAAATATCTCACGACCAGAACCACGATGATGTACTCTTGTATGTCTGTCGACCCAAGACCTGGCATGCGAGCCCCGAAGCGCAGTTCAGTCTTGGCCAATAGTCCAGTGCATGGGATATGTTATCATTAGCACAGCAGGCCAGTGCCACCATGGCCCATGGATGTGATGGGCCGACTGCACTCCCGATTAACCACGGAAAGTGGTTTATGTAGCTTCTCAAACTCATGATTACAGTAGAAACTAGAATACATCTGTTTGACTGGGACATGTGTCAGTGTGTGACTAACCGAAGGCGAGACTGGGAGATAACATGTCAGTAGGATTTACACACATGAGTAAAAGAAAACAGAGTCAACTATCTTTTTGCCTCGCCCCCTTTAAAACAGATAGGCCTAAAATCCTAGAATGGCAGCCATATAGATGAAGTTTCTGGAAGTCCTGTTGCTTGAGACTGGTGTGCAGGGGCTAGGAGAAGAAATGCATTTTAATTTTTGCCGGGTTCCCCTTTATGGTCACTTGCCAATCTGCAGAGAATTGAATGACGTTTGAGTAGTCAATTGTCTAAAAATCGTTTTTAGGTCTCACCTGCGACAGAGTAGGAGCTTCTGGGTTCACTCCCACTCGGGGTTCACTTCCACTTGTGAGAGATATTGTTTTCTGCAAGGGACATGGAGCTCGCCTGCTATTCACCATTCATTGGCCAGCACTCTCCATGTCATTGCACTTTTTTTTCCCCCGTTGCCTTTTCCATGTTGCCCGTCCTAGCATCCCTTTGTCTGTGTTCCTCACGCCTCACCTGACCTAAGAAAAAAACACAGCAGATGACCGCATCATAGCCCGTTTTTCTAACTTTCTTCTATGCTGCATGGCAGTCGCACTTGGTTAAAAGACATTGGCAAAGGCAAAAACGCTCACATAGGCGAGGCCTATTGGCTTTGCCAATGCTTGCTCTTTAAAGTTGAACTTACCAGCCTCCTGTTCTACAGCACATTTATTTTGGAATGAGGTGTATTGCACCTTATGAATTCTCCCAATGCGCCAGCATTCAATAAGATTTTAATTCCCAGCTCTCCATGTCAACGTCACAATTACACGGCTCCGCACGCAACTCTGTCTGACGTTATGGTGGCAGTAAGAGGTTCTCGTTAGCGTGCTGACGTCAGTTCCCTTTTTTCCATGCCTTTGACGCTAATGGTTTTCTCCTAGCTCTTGAGAAGCTACTGTATCGAAGGTGTCTAACTGAACCTGTTACAATGTCTCCTCCTAAGAAGTCAGGGTTTAAGCCTTGTCTTGAGTGCGGGGGTCGTATGTCAGTCATGGACCCTCATGAAGACTGTTTATGGTGTATTAGTTCAGACCACGACGTGGGAGAGTGCATGTCTTGCCAAAGGATGAATCCAAAGGCGTTGGAAGGACACAGAAGTCACCGAATGTCCAAGTCAAGGGACTTGTCATCCCAAAAGTTATCAAGGTCACACAAGAAGCGGCGCTGAGGTGATTCTCGACATTGTTCTTCTAGAAATCGGTCTCGATCTCAGTGTCCCTCTAGACGACGTCATCTGGCGTGGGAGATCAGTCCTACTGTTACTCCTCAGCCTCAAAGTCCTGAGGGTTCTCCGGCGCCATCACTCACGGAGGTATTCGAGTCCCCTGCCAGTCCTCCAACTCATTTTTCACCTGGGTTGGTTCAGGAGTCGGTGGACAGAGTGCATCGCCTTCTTCTCCTTTACTACACCCAGCTGCCTTGAAGCCGGCGACGTCGGCAAACTCGCTGTCGACGCCGAGGTCGAGGGGGAGAGCGTTGAGGCTCTTGGAAGAGTAAGAATATCAGAGACAATTATTGAAGGAAGGAGAGATTTCTGAGCCCTTGGGAGAGATTCAGGGTCTGGACTCAGCTAGTGGGCTGGATACCTCCCCTGAGTGGGATCTTTCATCCCGGGTGAATTTACAGAAGAGGCAGCTTCATATTATTCTGTCATAAAGAAGCCTACAGATTTTTTTGAGCTTCCATTGCCATCTTCTGAAGTTAAAACAAACACTTTGACTGAGGTGTTACATCCTTCCTCCACTTCAGCGGAGCCCTGCTCCCTTTCAATGATGCTCTTACGGAGCCTATTTTCGAGGTCTGGAGAAAACCTGTTATGTCGCCAGCTGTGTCCAGAACTGCAGCAAGCAGGTACAGGGTTGCTCCTTGGGGATCCAGGATTTTTATCCCAGCATCCACCTCCTGAGAGCTCGGTGGTCCAGGCTTCTTGTTCAGCTCATTCTGCACCTGGTTCCTTTCCGGCTACTCCTTCGGACAGGGAGTTCAACAGGATGGAGCAAGCAGCGAAAAAGACTTTCTCATCTTGCAGTATGGCCCTAAAATCGGTCAATGCTACATGTGGGCTGGGTAGATATGTGCATGCCTGATGGACACTGCTAGAGCTGTGGTGCCTAACTTGCTGCAGGATATACAGAGTCAGTTCAACGAGCTCCTGTTGGACACCCAAGCTGCGGCCAAACAAATCCAGTCTGGTCTGGATTCAGCAGACTCAGGGGCCAGAGCAATGGCTTCGGTGGCCACCAGGAGACATGTGTGGCTCAGGTCTTCTCGGTTTTCGACTGATGTCCAGACAACTTTATTGGACCTACCCTTTGATCGTCAAAAGTTGTTTGGGGCCAAAGCGGACTCTGCTTTAGAGCGCTTCAAAGATAGTAGGGCCACAGCGAGATCTTTGGGACTGCAGACTTCTACATCCACTCCCTTCAGATCCTTTCAAAGGTTTAGGGGGTTTGGCCATGGAGCCGCTTATCGTGGGAGATCTCAGTCCACAACTCAACAGCCTGCCAACCCTTCATATAGATCTTTTAGAGGGTGGGGAGGGTTAGAACACGAGGAGCCACCCAGCAGCATCCTGCCTCATCCTCTTCATCTGGGGGAGCACAACAAGGAAAGCAGCCCTAGTTTTCCATACATTTTAAGTCATGCTTCTCCCGTAGGGGGCAGGATATTTAATTTTCTCCACGAGTGGGAGTTAGTCACATCGAACTCTTGGGTACTAAGGGGGTTATTCCAACTTTGGAGGAAGTGGTAATCCGTCCCAAAAGTGACGGTAAAGTGACGGATATACCACCAGCCGTATTACGAGTCCATTATATCCTATGGAACTCGTAATACGGCTGGTGGTAAATCCGTCACATTTGGGACGGATTACCACCTCCTCCAAAGTTGGAATAACCCCCTAAGTATTGTGGGGAAAGGTTATGCCCTTCCCTTTTGATAGTTTCCTCCTCCCATCCCTCCCCGTCCTTCGTTTTGTTCAGAAGATCGTCTCCTGTTGCTGCAGCAGGAGGTTCATGTCCTTTTATCAAAAGGTGCAGTGGAGTTGGTTCCAGAGCAGGAAAGGGGTCAGGGATGCTATTCAAGATATTTCCTGATTCCCAAGAAGGATGGTCGATTGAGGCCTATCCTGGATCTGAGGATTTTGAATTGGTTCCTCAAACAGGAGAAATTAAAAATGCTGACTCTAGCACAGGTGATTCTGGCATTGAACAAGGAGGATTGGATGGTGCCTGTCGACTTGCAGGATGCTTACTTTCATATACCCATTCTCAAGTCACACAGGAAGTATCTCTGGGTTGTGGTGGGGTCACAACACTACCAGTTTGCGGTCCTTCCTTTTGGTCTTACTTCCACACCTCGAGTCTTCAGGTGATGGCGGTGGTTGCAGCAAATCTCAGAAGAAAGGGAGTATCTGTTTTCCCTTACCTGGACGATTGGCTGATAAAAGCCAAGTCCCCGGAACTTCTGCTGCATCACCTGCAATTGACAACTCAGTTGTTCAAACTGGGCTTTACGGTGAACGTGCCCAAGTCTCACCTGGAGCCTTCTCAGTGCCTCCTGTTCATAGGGGCAGTACTGGATACAACATTGAATCGGGCCTATCCTCCGCCTCAGCGGATTCAGGACATTCAGGCGTTGATTCCAATGTTTCAAAATGGAGCGGTTGTTCTAGTCCTCACGGTCCTACGTCTGCTCGGTCTGTTCGCTTCTTGCATTCTCTAGGTCACTCATGCACGTTGGCACATGAGGGCTCTCCAGTGGTACCTCCGCAAACAGTGGTTTCAACACAAATGGGATCTCGAGGAATCGATCATGATCTCCAGAGACACTGCAGTGGATCTATGATGGTGGTCTGTGGACAGCAACCTTTCCCAAGGAAGGCCGTTTTCTCTACCACCAACGGTGGCCACGGTCATAATGGATGCTTCCACTCTAGGGTGGGGAGCTCATCTGGGGGACCTGGGGATCAAAGGTCTTTGTTCTCCAGTGGAACAGATGTTTCACATCAATCTGTTAGAATTGCGGGGTGATATGTCTGGGTCTCAAGGCCTTCCTCCCGTCCCTTTGTGGTCAGTCAGTTCAGGTCTTGATGGACAACACTGCAGTGTTGTGGTACATCAACAAGCAGGGGGGGGTAGGGTCGTACCTTCTCTGCAGAGAGGCTCTGCGGCTCTGGTCCTGGACTCATGACTATCGGATTTGCTTAGTAGTAAACCATCTAGCTGAGGTCTTCAACGTTCGTGCGGACAGTCTCAGTTGGCATTTCTCGGCCGATCACGAGTGTCATCTCCATCCAGACCTTGTCCTTCACATCTTCTGGATGTGGGGTTTTCCACAGATAGACCTGTTTGCCACTCCAGAGAAAGCGCAGTGCCCATCGTTCTGCAGCCTCCAGTATCCTGTGCAAGGAGCATTAGGGGAACCGTTTCAGATGTCTTGGTGCGACCAGTGACTTTATGCATTTCCCCACCATACCCCTGATTCCTCGGGTTCTGAGGAAGATTCGCCAAGATTGGGCTCATGTTATTTTCATAGCTCCGGATTGGCCACGAAGAGTGTGGTACACAGACCTTCACAAACTCTCACTGTGCCCTCCGCTCCGTCTTCCTCACAGGGCAGACCTCCTCTCGCAGTCGCAGAGGCAGGTTCTACACCCCCACCTCCAGAGCCTGCACCTACATGCCTGAAGATTGAACAGGGCAATCTGAGTTCTTTTTCTCTCCCTCCAGAATTGGTGGATGTTATTTTATCGGCCAGGCGACACTCCACCAAGACTGTCTATGCCAGCAGATGGGCACATCGCTTGCAGAGCCGTGTAATTGTGACGTCCTCGTTGATGTAGAGAGCTGGGAAGAAAGTTTCCGTCGAATGCTGGCGCATTTCGAAATCCACAGGTAGCTACTATATCCTCCAGAAAAAGCATAACTGAAGGTAAGTAACTTGTTCATTTTGAAATGACAGTAACAACAAAACCACCTTTGACAAGTACCTGAGTATTTGGAAGGTGCTAGAGTCAATCTTTCTGTGAAGTAACAACCGAAACAACATCTACCTGCTACGCCCTTATACCTCCATATGCCCAAGGGTTGTTGATACGTTGCTAGGCAACAAGCTTCTCATTCCTCCTAGAATGATGTATTTCCTGAAATTCACTGATTCAGGGGATATTAGTTTCAATCGCATGAGATCTATACATGTTAAAGCTCCATGATGTGGACAGCTATTGCTGGCGGGGAGGGAAGGTGGAGAAGGAGGCAAAGGAAAGGTAGGGAGGGCAGATAGGGAGGGCATTGGCAGGGGCAGCATGGACAAACATTTAAAAAAATGGCTGCATCATAGCACTTTTTTTGTACTGCTGGACAGAAGGCGACAGTATGGGAGGAGGGAGCAGCACTGTGGGCAAGCGACAATGCAGGGTGGAAGGTGGTGAGCCACAATGCGGGACGGGCACGCAAAGAAAGAGGCAAGCAAAACACGGTGTGAAGCAGCAACACATGTAAGCAACAATGCAGGGTCGGAAGGGGCAATCAGCAGAGAGAGGGGCGGGGCAAGGAAGGTGGCCTGCAAATACAGGGACTCTAATGAAGTGCTGTAACTAAAAGCAGCTCTGAAAACACAATCGGTGGAAGCACACTGGGCAAGGAACAGTACCTAAGCCATGTTCCAGTGAAGTGACATACACACAAGTACAGGGCACAATGCCCATTAGGCTGAAAGGGCCTTAGCCCAACACCCCCCCACACCCAAATTCCCTCCACCCCTCGTCATCTGCCAAAGCCCAGGCCATACAGCCTCAGCTTCGAGGACACAGGCAGTTCTTGAGCTGTTGTGGGCCGAGCTAGAATGGGGCTGACACCTGAGACGCATTTGTAGTATTTTGCAAGTCTTCAAAAGCTCATTTAATTGTAAAGGAGCCTTCAGTCTGCTTTCATTTCATCCTGTGGTCCCAGCCCTCCTTGTTCTTGTAACAACTGTTGCTGTCACAGGGGGGAGTATATTTAGGGCCACTGGAATTATGCGGCTTTGGGGGGAATTATGTGGCAGGGTTAAGTAAATTGTGTGGCAAGGAAAGACAAATTATGCTGCACGCTTTGTGATAGTATTACTTCATTATTTTGTCATTTAAAACGTGTTAATACTGTCTGGGAACTAGTTGCACCTCATTAGTACCTTAGTACCAGTTTAACATCTAAATATAGCAACAAGCTACAGAAGGTGACCAGTCAACCTTTGCAGTGGACCTTCCACTGCGAACAATTTGTGTTGCTGCATTTTAAGTAGCTTTTGAAACCTTTGAGCTAGAAGCTAATTTTTTTGTTAAAATCTGCAGAATATGTGGCAGACGATGGATTAAGTGGTTGTTTTTTTTAATAACTTTTGAACCGTTTGAGCTAGAAAAAATCGTTTTTGCTAAAATCGGCAGAATATGTGATAGATGATGGATTAAGTGTCAAATACAGCAAATTCTACAATTATGTGAAATTTGCTACAGCCACACAATTGCATAATTCCAGTGGCCTGGAGTATATTTCCGAGATAATATAGAGGTGGGCAAGCAGACTATTAATAGGGAGTGTGTGGGAGCAGGTCCTGTGCCCGGTGCCTCTGTCAGCCTATGCCCACTCTCCTGGGTAGGGGCAGGGCGCTGCAGGGCATTTTTGCTGCCTTTTTGCTGCCTTCTTGACACTCCCTTGGCTTCTTATCACCTGTGACTCTGTGCCCTCTGCCCCCCTCTGTTCTCCCACAGTTTTTGCTTCCTGCACTCCCCGCACTGCCCTTTCCCCACCACTCCGCTCCCACCCCAGGACCTACTTAATGGTGGTTGCTGTGCGACCGCGCAGTGGGCGCACAAATGGCAAGCGTGCTGCGTCTGTCCACACCTGGACCGCACCCAGTGCCAGGAACCGTGGATCTCCCACCATCCTCTGATACTCTGCCCCGACCTCCGGGCCTTGGCCCTCAGGAACTGGGACAACAACTGCTGCATCTCCTCCCCCTGGATCACAGTCAGACCCTTCACATGCCTCCAATGTTACTTCACCTGCAACACTGAGATCCTCACTGTTCCCGCACTGCCGCCCTCCAAGCCCAAGAAACAACTCTAACGCTTGCTGCTCAACACGCGATCCCTCTGCAAACATGCCACGGAAACCTGGGACACCATATCATCACTCAGACCAGACCTGATGTTTATCACTGAGACCTGGCTCACACCAACCTTGGCCCTCAACATCACTTGCGCCACCCCGCAAGGACACAAATTGATCCACAAAGACCACCACAAGAAGCACGGAGAAGGCATTGCCATTATGCATAAGGAACATCAGACTCAAACACCTAGCCACCAGTCCCACACATACCGTGGGCAACACCCTAGAGCCCATCTTCACAACCAGCAAAAAAACAAGTTCATCTACACAACGGAGCTCACGTGGATGAACCAACACCTATACACATCACAATAACCAACAGAATAGAGCTGTCCAACACACCTCCCCCCTCCGCAGATGGGGAAAAGTCACAGAGACCCAATGGACCACCATCTTTCAGTCTAGCAAACCCATCCTCTCCGGCAACCTCGAACAAGATGCCGGGAATGTCTCTGAATAGATCTTCAACGGTGCCAACAAAGTTGCCCTCATAAGGAACTCCACCTGTAGAAGATCCAGCAAGCCTGCAAGGTGGTTCACCCCCAAATTACACTCACATAAGAGAGAATGCAAAAGGCTAGAAAGACGGTGGCATTGTATCAGGGAACCCGCACACCGCACCACCTTCAAAGGTGTGCTGAAGAAAAATCACCTCTGTCTCAGAGAAGCAAAAATGGTCTCCCTACTCAGCCACATCGAGGAGAGCACTGTAGGAAAGTACCCTCTTTCTTGGCATGGTTAACCCCTTTTTCTGCCTGATGTCAGTATGTTTGACTGTGTTCACTGGGATCCTGCTAACCAGGACCCCAGTGATTATGCTGTCTCTCCTAAAACTCTGTTTTGGGTTTTTCAATTCTCTTCTTTTCTTCTGGGTGAGTGTTTTGGGGGAAATTCTAGTGATTTACTCTGGCTTTCCTGGTCGCTGGGGGGTATGTGGTACTTACCTTTCTGCTTTCCTGGTACTCCCAGTACCCCTCTACACACTCCACTTACCTGGGTGGGGGTCCAACTCTTGTATTCCATTTTTTTTGTATATGGTTTGTGCTCCCCTTAGGGTGACTATTCTCTATTGTGTTTTACACTGTTTTGCACTGTTTTCTAACTATTCTTATGCCTATTTCTGACTACTCGTGTATATATCGTGTGTGTTACTTACCTCCTAAGGGAGAATTGCATCTATAGTATTTTTGGTGCTGTAATACTATAATAAAAAGTAACTTTAGTTTTTGTAACACTGGGTGCTTTCTTTCATGTGTGTAAGTGCTGTGTGACTACAGTGATATTGCATGAGCTTTGCATATCTCCTAGATATGCCTTGGCTGCTCATCTACAGCTACCTCTAGAGAGCCTGGCTTCTAGACACTGCCTACACTACACTAATAGGGGATACCTGGACATGTATAAGTTGTAAGACCCCACCACCACGCACCAGGCCAGCTTCCTACAAGCACCAATCACCCAAAAGAACTCTTCAAGATTGTCAAAGAGTTCTCCTGCCCAGCAGCCACCGAAACCATAATCCAACCCACCCAGACCCTCTCCGATTCACTAGTCGACTACTTCCATGACAAATTCACAGCGAGACTCATCCTAGACCTCCCTAGAAAAACCCACATCACCCCCCACCTCAGAGGTCTACACTAGTTGCCTCTGCACAAGAGGTGCAATTTCAAGGTCCTCACAATCGCTTACAAAGCCCTGCACAACATCGGACCCAAGCTAATCTACTGCATACTTTACTTCCACCAGCCAACCAGGGAGCTCCATTTGACAACTCTTACCTTCGCTCATGTCCAGAGAGTCCAACGCAGCTGCAGCAGAGGGCACTCCTTCTTCTTCCCCCTTCCCCACTGCAAGAACTGGAACAACTTTCCACCTCCCCCATCTTGATACCTCGCACACCCTCCTCGACTTCAGTAAAAACTAAAGACATAGCTCATTGAGGAGTAGCTCGGACACACAAAGACAAACCTTAGCGCCTGGATACACCCCGGGGTGATGAGCCACGCTTTACAAATACGATTGATTGATTGATTGATTGAGTACCAAGGCAGAACTTAGCAACTTATCAGGCTTGTTCTAAGCACTATAATACAAACGAAAGCCCTCTGCATGGTATGTAAATGGTCACGTAAAAATGTGCTAAAGACTCTTCAAAAAGTGTATTTATTTAATGTGAAAGCCTTGGAATTCAGAACACTTAAATGAACTGCTGCATTAAGTGACATTTATCAGAATTCTTGGAGCATATTTACTAACTTTATACACTGGGTTTATAAATGTTTATTTGGAATTCATGTTTACTGAAAATTGTCTGAAAGTAATGAAAACATCACTTTGTTCTGCTTTACTTTGCCTTGTCAAAGGTCTGTTTCAAGGGCAGTGCATGATTGTTCTATATTTCCATGGTTTTTAATGCAAAGCCCTTTCTACTAATTGTAGTAGAGAGGGTGTTGTGCCAAAAAATATTGTCTTTTTGAGGCAGGTGTTTAAAAGGAGAAAATATTGTTATTTCTCTGAATGTTTCCTACTTAGCATCTGTGCTGCAGTGTACATTATGCATCCACAGTGGGAAAAGTTTTAAATTTTGCCTAGATACATTATTCTGTAGATAGTGCATAACCTATGCCACACATTGCACACGTGTGTATTGCACAAATTGTTTATTGGCGCTAACTTAACAGATATGATGCTGTCCTGCTCTCTACTGTCACAGCAATGCAGAGCTGCACTTTGGTTGCTGCGCTGTGTTGGATGGATTTTTAGTAAATCTACCCCATAATTTCTAACCAGAAACCTAGATATATTTATGCCTCCAATAATTTTGCTGTTAGTGAACTAAGATAGAAGTAAATTAACATGTTAACCCTGCAAGAGTTTTAATAACATATGGAGCAACATTAAAATCTATTAACCTATACAAGTGAGGTTTTTGTAGAGCACACATCCTAAAATGTTTTTTTTAAAGGTACACTCAAATGGGAGGACAAAGAAAAAGGAGGCATATTGAAATACGGTAATTGCCTAGGATCCTACAATTTAGTCAAGCAGGTAAACCGTTTGATCCCAGGATCCATGTTTCATGTTGTACAATTTAGCTATTAGATGAAGGGGCAAGGGACTTGGTTATTGACAAAGGGAAGTGGGTGGCAGAGACCACATGAAGTATTGGCTCAAGGTTCCAAAAATGCATCTTCTTGAGTCAGAGTTCAAGATTTGTCTCTGGTCTTCAGTGTCTTGGACACCTATAGAAAAAGTAAATGTGTACAAAAAGCTGACATTTGGTTGCAGAATCAGCAGATTTATTTTCTCCACCGTACATTCCTGATAGACATCATGATAATCCTCGTTTAAGCTACACCCAAAATCCCACTTGTCAACCGTCAATGAAATGGTGAGTTCCTTAAAGCGTCTTGTGATACATCGTCTTCCACTCACAAGGGCTGTCCGCTCAGCCATTACTCACACAGCTCACTCTACTCCTACATACAATCATACACACAATGGTCACCCATCTGTCACATGAGCACACCACTAACTCAGCACTCATACAGGAGCACCTTTCACTGAGCACTCACAATGCTAACTATGCATTCACACCACTCACAGTCACTCAGCACTTACATGAAAACCTCTCATACAGGGAGAGGATGTGGCGTAATGGCCAGAGCTGCCGACCTTAGAGCTGGTGAATCAGGTTTGAGTCTCAGCATCGGCTCAACATCATGTGATTCAGAGCAAATCATTCAATCTCCCTGCGCCTACCAAAGATGAATGTGTCCTTGTGTAACGTAACTGATGCTCATGTAAAGTGCTCCAATATTTTGGGGTCTAGTTTGCACTATATAAAACCGCAAAAAATAAAATAAAATTACAGAGCACTCATAAACATATGTTAACAAATGCACTTACAGAATATCTGTTCTTCCTGTAGTACTAGATGCCCATTTAGAACCATTAGCACCCACAGGGCAGGTTCAACAGTGAAGAGTATTTTGAGGCTAGTGGATAGAATGGGAAGGGTGATTGGGCCGAGGCTGAGTGGGCTGGTGTGGGGGCGAGATCAGTCTCAGTCTTTGAGGTTGAGTCAGGAAGGAGTGGTATTGTGGTACAAAAGGGGAATGCAGGCAAAAGTTGCTGGAGAGGGAGCAAGCACAGCAGTCTAAGAGTGAAGCACTGCATTTGAGGCCATGGGCTGGTGTGAGAATTGAATGGGGACTGCAGGCTAAGTGTGTGTATGGGCACAGGTTGTAGATCCACTTGTTGACTCCACGCTTTAGCCATGTTGGCCTTCATACTTGCTGCTGTGAATGACGGAGGTGGTGGGTCACAGGTGTCCTAACCCCTTTTGCTGCTTCTGAAGCCATCATGGTATCCAGAATCAGGGTTTTAATAACACTATTAGCGTTATTCAAACTCACCATGTTTTCACTTCTGTGCCTTAATGCATTTATTGCAGAGAATCTTTCTGCACCCATTGTCCCCTGGACTCCCCCTGAAAACATTAGGGCTTATTTACAAGCCCCTTGCGGCACCATAGTGGCACTTTTTGTGACACTTTGGTGGCCCTGTGCCCTGCTCCATATTTACAATGTGGCTTTAAGCCACTTTTTGTGGCTTAACGTGGCCTTATAAATATGGGTCACCCGATGCAATTTTCTGCTGCAAAGGGGTGTGCAAAAGGTGTTGCTTTAGGCATACCCATGCAACACCCATTGCTTTTTAACACTTCCCACATTTACAAGTAAACTTAAATCTAAGGTAGTACCAAAAACTAATGCCTCCCCAGGGGTGGCGTTAGAGTGGCACAACGAGGAGAAATACTTTTATTTCTCCTCATTTTTTGCTCTTTCTATGTGTGCTGCATTCTGCATTTCTTCATAAATCAGGCCCTTAGTATTAAGTGATTTGCAGTAACTATAAAGGTTAGGAGACACAAAGTGCAAAGTTGATCAGTCTGAATTCATAACCTTCCTATTCCGGTAAGACCATGTTCTGGGGACCACGCGCCAGACCTTGGCTATTGGGTCTCATCCTTGGTGTTGGGGTTGTTTGTCTCTGATGTCAAGAAATATCTCCTATTACAGCTGTGCAGACAGGGTCAAGGACATTCCCTTCAGCACATGGGGCTCAGTGAAAGCAGTGACAAGCATCTCAGGGAGGTAGTGCGGGGGTTGCCAGTGATTTGTAGTTAGAGTGTTAGCCCAGAGCCCTTTGATGAACACAGGTAGCGTCAATGGTGGAGACTGGGGGTAGGCATTGGACCCACTCCATGGTCACTTGGTGTCGAGCAGCCGATGAGCAGCCATGTAGGCACAGACACAGTGGCATGCCAGCAGTGGTGGTGACAGCCATAGGCTTAGGCTTCAATTGCTTCAGTTGCAATTGTTCTTATTGCACAGCGGTGAAGTTAACCGCCAATATGCAATTCCCACTTGGTACTTCACTTCTGGAGAGACTGCACCCATACTTTCAGGCTCACCAATCTCTCTGTGCAGTCTCTCTTTCCCTTGGTAGACCCTCAACACCACATTCTGTCTGGATCTTTCCCTCTCTCAGTCAGCAGGCTGGCTTTCAGGCACTAAGGCCCATATTTATACTTTTTGACGCTAAACTGCGCTAACGCAGTTTAGCGTCAAAAAGTTTTGCGCCGTCTAACGCCATTCTGAAGCGCCATGCGGGCGCCGTATTTATGGAATGGCGTTAGACGGCGCAATCAGACCGGCGCTGCCTGGTTTGCGTGGGAAAAAACCACGTAGACCAGACAGCGCCGGCGTAGGGGGAAAATGGCGCATGGGCGTCTTAAAATGGGGCAAGTCAGGTTACGTCGAAAAAATCGTCTTAACCCGACTTGCGCCATTTATTTTCGACGCCCATCCCCCATCAACATGACTCCTATCATTGTAAAGATAGGAGTCATGCCCCCTTGCCCAATGGCCATGCCCAGGGGACTTCTGTCCCCTGGGCATGGTCATTGGGCATAGTGGCATGTAGGGGGGCACAAATAAGGCCCCCCTATGCCACCAAAAAAAAATATAAAAAATAAAAAATTATACTTACCTGAACTTACCTGAATGTCCCTGGGGTGGGTCCCTCCATCCTTGGGGGTCCTCCTGGGGTGGGCAAGGGTGGCAGGGGGGGTCCCTGGGGGCATGGGAGGGCACCTGTGGGCTCATTTTGAGCCCACAGGCCCCTTAACGCCTGCCCTGAGCAGGCGTTAAAAAGTGGCGCAAATGCGCCGTTTTTAGCCACGCCAACTCCCGGGCGTCTCTTTTGCCCGGGAGTATAAATACCACGTAAAGGCCTGGGAGTCATTTTTTAGACGGGAACGCCTCCCTTGCATATCATTAACGCAAGGAAGGGGTTCACGCTAAAAAATGACGCACATTCCGGGAACTTTGGCGCTATTCGCCTCTAACGCCATAGTATAAATATGGCGTTAGTTGGCGTTAGTTTTGCGTCGAAATTGCGTCAAAAAAAACGACGCAATTTCGGCGCAAACGGAGTATAAATATGGCCCTAAGTTCAGAAATACAGCTCTTCCAGTTAGGTAAGACTCCAGGGAATAACCCCTCTTATCTGAAAAGCTGGATGTCAGTCAGAAGCCAGCTCTGGGTGCATAGCAGTCAGCACAGTATTCTGCAAAGCAGAGTGATGCTCTTCATAGCAGAGTAGTCCCGAGCTTGGAGTGTCCAGAACAGAGGCACAAATAGCAATGAACTTTCAATGCATGGCTTATCAACAGCCACACTGTATAATGATTGTGAGAAATAGAAATGACTGGCTCACCTAAAAAGATCATTTCCACATTGAAAAGATACTTCAGTACCAAACTTCACCTCAACCATCTTCCACAAAGCAGTACTACAGAAAGACTAATCATAAGTTCCTCCCAGCAAAATGGTCTCTGTGAATTTCTAAAGAAGTCTAGTCTTCTCTGTGCCCACTTCATTTTCTAGGTCTCCTCCCTCCAGCTTCAGTATTGTCAGCAAAACACTTCTACCGTCTTGGTAAACAATCTTACCTCCATTGAGTGCACAGGAGCAGGTTAAGGGTTTGTAAAATGTAAACTCCAGGCCTCCATTACTCTGGCACACCCATGCACATCTTGCATGTACCACAAAAGCTGTGTGCACAACACATTTGCAATGTTAGCAAAAGCATTAGGATTAGTGCTTTGAAGTAGAACTTTACTCAATTGGGGCCTCCACTCCAGTGACACAGATAAAAATGTCTTCCCATGACTATGGATTCACAAAACACGGTATGCTGCACCATCGATCTACATCCTAAACCTGTGCAGGGTTGGACTGGCCAATAGAGCAATCAGACAGTGCCCAATAGGCTGCTCTGACAGATCACTTTTTTAGTTGTTTTTTCTCTGTGAGTCAGCTTTGTAGTCTGCTGGGCCAGTTCGTATCGAATTTAATAATGGAGGCTGCTTTTATTTTGATGCCCAAGCTTATTTTCTGTCCCATTACTACCCTGAACCTGTAACAAGCCAGTAGTCCACTGCCATCAAAAAGAGAACATACTTGGTGTGCCCCTTCAAGTCAGTCACAGGACAGATCTAAGACATCAGTCATGTCAAGGGACAGTACAGGCTTCTATACAATAGGTTAGCATGAGGCTAGAGACAGAATCTGGGAAACCAGATGCTTACAGTTCTGCATTTAGGATAGGGCAACAAGACTGTATACCATGCAAGGACCATTCCCATCCCAACATCATGTTCAGGCAATATTATGTTTTCCTAAATTAATATGGCTTCTCTTATGATCTTTTCAATCTGTACATGTTTAGTTGACTCCTGTAAAACTGATGTTTTGTAGATTCTAAACGTGCATATGTGCAACTCAAAGTATAGTCATTAGTCTAAATATACTTTATTTCCATGCCCACATGCAGTAATAATCCCTCCGATAGCGTTTATATGGTGAGCAAGGTGGATGTTTTATTTTGTTTCTTCTGGAGAGGTTAGTCAGGAAAGCTGACTGGAACAAGTAAGGCTAACAAACCACAATACCTGATGTCTGCCTTGCTACAGGGAGGCCTGCCCTATGTCCTGATGAGCAGACAGTGGCCAACAGCACGTACCACACGAAAAGAGATCTGAATAGGGAGAGCTGTTGAGCAACCTGTAGACATGATGAGGGCCCTAAACATCACAAACAACAACACCTCTACCAAAGTTCAGAGGAAAAATGGTAATTCAACCACAAAACCTGAGGGCATCCTGGTTCCTTGACTACACAGCAAAAGATCTCCTCATCACTCACCCTTGCTGACTGCACCTGGCACCTCAATTGCTTCCTACCCACTGGAGTCAGTCTCCCTCCTTACCTTCCCACTGATCAACCACAATTCTAGCAGCCCAGCTCAGTTCACCAGATAACAAAACATGAAAACTTTTACAGTTAAACCCTTTAACCACGAGACCTAATCTCCTTCTTCAATTTCAACTATTGCTTTCCCCATGTAGAAACCTCCTACCATGCAACTGCATGAAGTCTTGGGGTCCTCGTTTCCTCATCCCAACCTTGCCAGGAATTTACACCCGCCCTTAACAGAATCACGTATCTGACTTTACCAGGGTGAGAAAGGGTTGAAGGGACAGTGCCAGATTAACAAATAGGCAAAGTAGGCAGGAGCCTCGTGACAACAGATCAAAATAATAATGATTTGATCTTGAAAGAAAATTACAATAAAGCTTTTTTAAATTGTTTCCAAAAGATAGAAAAAATGAATCAACTCAAAGAAATGAAAACTTTATATTAAAAAATTAGACTCTATAGAGAAAATACTGTATTAATGAAATGTACCCATTAACAGCTTAAAGTACATAAACCATAGACATCAGATTCACATAACAGTTTGGGGGTCATTCTGACCCCGGCCGGCGGCGGTAGCCGCCGGCCTGGCTGGGACTGCCAGAATACCGCTGCGCGGTCAAAAGACCGCCGCGGGTATTCTGGGTTTCCCGCTGGGCTGGCGGGCGACCGCCAGAAGGCCGCCCGCCAGCCCAGCGGGAAACACCCTTCCATGAGGATGCCGGCTCCGAATGGAGCCGGCGGAGTGGAAGGGGTGCGACGGGTGCAGTTGCACCCGTCGCGATTTTCAGTGTCTGCATTGCAGACACTGAAAATCTTTGTGGGGCCCTGTTACGGGGGCCCCTGCAGTGTCCATGCCATTGGCATGGGCACTGCAGGGGCCCCCAGGGGCCCCACGACACCCCATACCGCCATTCTCTTCCTGGCGGCCAAAACCGCCAGGAACAGGATGGCGGTATGGGGCTCGGAATCCCCATGGCGGCGCAGCAAGCTGCGCCGCCATGGAGGATTCCCCAGGGCAGCGGGAAACCGGCGGTACACCGCCGGTTTTCCGTTTCTGACCGCGGCTGTACCGCCGCGGTCAGAATGCCCATGGGAGCACCGCCAGCTTGTTGGCGGTGCTCCCGCGGTCGTTGGCCCTGGCGGATTTTACCGCCAGGGTCAGAATGACCCCCTTTGTCTCTTAAAAGCTCATCATCTGTCAGCTGTCAGTCTGTAAAAAAATGGTGCAAACTACGTACCTGTAATGTTTTGTTTTGTGTATTAAAATGGATTTATTAAAATTGTTGGTTGGTGAAATTCAAAACGTATTCGGAAATAAATTGCGGGGGGCTGAAATTTCTGCTGCCTACGGGCCTCCACAGGGTTTAATCCGGCAGTGTGAGGAGGAGTTTGTGTACGCCCCTAAACTGAAGAGTTTGTGGACTTCTATAAACCTTCCAGATTTATACTCCGTTCAAACACCCACTTCTTTCGTAAGATCCACATCCACAGGTGATTAAGTGAGAGTGGGGTACTAGTCTCTGGGAGAAAAGGGATTAATGAGTGGAATGCATTCTTTCGTGACTACCCAGCACTCATAAATTCAGCAATTCGTACGCCTCCCAGTATTATGAGCATACAGCTTTGTGAATTGGGAGCATCATCTTTAGCCTCTATGCAGAGGAGATCACATGTGGCATGGAAGGAGAGGAGTGTAATGGATACCAACAAACACAGGCCTCCAAGCACACTGACCAACAAGCTTGTGGCAGGTATGTGCAAAGTCAACACATACAATCAGAAAGCCATATGCACAGACACAGGCTTCGCATACGGGCACACCTGGCGGAGAGACAGAGAGGGACAAAAGGGGGAACGGACAGAGGGATTAGGGCAGATAACAACCCATTCATGTGCACAACCATAGATATCACTGTGAACAGTGTGTGCACGTACACACATACCCTCAACAATGTCCAAACCTGGATCCCACGAAACCATGTACCTCCTTGTACACAAAAAACCTATAGAGCAGGCACCATGAATGCGGATGGCATTCCTCCCTCACTGCTCCAATCACAACGTCTACAATTCACACAGTACGCCTCGGCCTTTTAATTCTCAGATCTCCAAAGGACTTTCCAGGACTAAGCCAACCCTAGAAGTGATGTTTGTACCCAATTGTGTTGGGCAGAGAAAACCTAGAGCATGGCAAGAGGAGATGCTTTAGGATGGGTGCGAGGTTACCAGCCTGCTAAGGTGCCCCAGGGTTACCACGAGGAGGGCTGTTATGTTTTGTGGGCTCTTCCATCGAGGAATTAGTGAAGGGGAATGGTTTTAATTCCCCATCTAGTGGTGTTCCCTGATGGTAGAGTCCGTGACGTAGTTAATTGTTTTTTTAATTGTTTGATTGTTTGACTAATAAATACCCTGTGGAGGTTTTCCCCGGTGTGTGGAGCAACGAATCATTTGGAGTGTGTTTGTTTTCCTGCTGGTGGCTGTTTACTGCGATACTACAGATTGGCGATGAGGAGGTTGGACCTATCGTGTTTTTTTCCCTGTGGCTCTCCTGCTTTCTTCGTGCTGGGGGAACCTTGCAGAGCTGCCGGGTTGAAGTGTGGTTGCTGGAGCGACCATGTTCCTTGTTTGACGCTGCCTGGAGCCGCTGTGCAGGCTGCGTCCTGTGTTGCCGGGAGACCGCCGGAGCCGCGTTTGGGTTTCCCGTTGCTTGGAAACCGCTTGGGACGCGTCTGGTAGTGCCTGGAGGCTGCTGCCTGGCCCGCGTTTGGCGTTCTTCTGGTACGGCTTGCTGCCTGACAGATTCTGCCCGTTTCTTTTTGCTTCAGTGCGGGTGCAGGTTTGTTGTTCCTGCCCGGTGAGAGGTTTTGGTGCCTTCTCCTTCTTCCCGTGTGGTGTGCCCTGCCCTCCATTGCTGGTGTCCTGGAAGTTGGATTTTTTTTTTACTTTCCATGGACGTGTTTCAGGAGTTTGGTGGGGCAGTGTGATTGCCACTTCACTTGGGATTTTTGTGGGTGGTGTCATCATGGCATCTATCCCTGCATTGGAGCCTTTTGTCATTGATGGCCCTCTGTCTGCTCTCGCTGCCCGGTGGAAGGAATGGGTAGATCGTTTGGAAACTTATTTTGCTGCAACGGCTGTGGAGAATGATCGACGCTGTCCCATGTTGTTACATCTTGGGGGTGCGGCGGTTCATAAGTTGGGCCGATCCGTGGTGGAGGAGGGTCCGCCATACACTTATCAATCATTGAAACAGGCACTGACTGCGCATTTTGAGCCTTTGGCAAATCCCGATTATGAGCAGTTTCTTCTTCGACAGGCGAGGCAATTTCCGCATGAGTCAGTGGATGCCTTTTATGCTAGGCTTAAGGATTTAGCTCGCACCTGCACTTTGGTGGATGTGGAGGATGAAGTACGTGCGCAGTTTATACAGGGGTGTACCTCTGTGAAGTTCAGGGAACATATACTACAAGTGCTTGGTATGTCAGTGGTGAATATCCTCACATTGTGATGTTCTAAGGAACTTTCCAAGGTGTGCAGCTCACATGGAAGCAGCATTGCAGACTCAGGTAAAAGTGGAGCCGGTGAATGTTGTCACTACTGCACCTGGGGAGAGGAGGAAGTATAAACCTAGGACTTCTACGTTGCCCCGTTTCTGTTATTCTTGCGGGGGTCCTTTCCCTCATCAAGGGGTGTGTCCGGCGCAAGGCAAGACATGTTCTAATTGCCAGAAACTCAATCATTTTGCTAAAGTCTGTAAATCCATGTCCCGTTCTCGACCACAGAAATTTAAGGCTGTTCATTCGGTGCAGCCGGTCGTTGTCATGGATGATAACGATTTGGATGATGATGAGAATGGTGAGGGTACAGTTCATATGATCCATGCATTGAAGCCTGGTGGGCATCCTAGGAAGCGAGTGCCACGATGTTCAGTTCTGTTGGCGGGTCATAAAGTTGATGCGCTAATTAATACTGGTGCTTCCATCAATGTTATAGCAACTTCGGTTTTGCAGCGCATTCCTTTCCAGCCCCATTTACGGCCTACAACAACTCAGGTTTTTCCATTTGGATCTTCAAAGCCATTGCCGTTGGCGGGGGTGTTTACTACGTTATTGTCTCATGAAGACCAGTCGATACCAGCAAAAGTGTTTGTTACCACCATGGGGTCAGACATGTTATTAAGCTGCCGGACTGCAGAACAGCTTAAACTTATATCCTTTGCCTTCAGTGTTCATTTGGGGACTGTGGAGAACTTACTGACTGAGTTTCAATCCTTGTTTGAAGGCATAGGTTGTTTGAAGGATCGTATGGTGCATTTACATATTGATAACTCTATACAACCCGTGGCTTTGAAGCATCGGAGGGTTGCATTCCATCTGAGGCCTAAGGTGGAGGAAGAATTAAAGAAGGTGGAACTCGCTGATATTATTGAGAAGGTTGATGGACCTACGCCTTGGGTGTCGCCCATTGTAGTTGCGAGGAAGCCCTGTCAGCCAGGGGAGGTGAGGATTTGTGTTGATATGCGCCTGCCAAATGTCGCTATTAAGCGTGTACGGCATTTGACACCTACTGTGGATGACCTTGTTGCTGAGGTGTCAGGGTCGAAATGGTTTTCGAAGATGGATCTAAGGGCAGGATACCACCAGTTGCTATTACATCCGGATTCTAGGGACATTACAACATTTTCGACTCATATGGGTCTTAGGCGCTATAAACGGTTAAGTTTTGGGATTTCTAGCGCCGCTGAAGTTTTTCAGGACACTATTCATGGAGTGCTTGCTGGTCTGACAGGGGTCATCAATGTCAGTGATGATATTTTGGTGCATGCACCAAGTAAAGAAGTACATTTGGTACGACTGTGGGCCACATTTCAGAGACTCCATGAAAATGGTTTGACACTCCACAAAGATAATTGTTCGTTCTTGCAATCAGAAGTGGCTTTCTTCAGATATCGGTTTTCGGGAGATGGAGTATTGCCTGATCCAGATAAAGTTAAAGATATTCAAGCTGCTTTGGCTCCCAACAATGTGTCTGGTGTTCGCAGTTATTTGGGTATGCTGAATTACTGTGGGCGCTTTATTAAGAATTTGACAGGTTTGAGGGCACCTTTGAGAGATCTTATTAAAGCTGACACTGTTTGGGAGTGGGGGCCTGATCAGGAAGCTGCTTTTCAGGCCACTAAATCGGCACTCTCTGAATATACTACCCTGGTTTATTTTGATGCTACTAAAGAATCTGAACTGTCGGTTGATGCTAGTCCTACAGGGTTGGGAGCGGTGTTGGCTCAAAAACAGGCGGATGGGGAATGGGCTCCTGTGGCATATGCCAGTAGAGCTTTAACAGAAACTGAGCAACGCTATTTACAGATTGAAAAAGAGGCCATTGCTGTACATTGGGGCTGTAGACATTTTCATCTATATTTGTATGGTCAGCCATTTGTTGTGTATACTGATCATAAACCTTTGATTCCGTTGTTTAATGGATCCTCATCCAAGCCACCACCACGTATTGAGAAGTGGATTTTGCAATTACAAGATTATCATTTTTTGGTGGTATTTCGTCCGGGTAGTTTGAATCCTGCTGACTATCTGTCGCGACATGCCAGACCTGCTACATCTCGTGAAGTTGCAGATGCCGAGGATGTTGAGGAATATGTACGTTTGATCGTGGAACGGTCTCGCCCATTCCTTATGTCTCTTGATGACATTCAATTAGCCACGAAGGAGGATGAGTGCTTACAGTTGGTGATATCAGCTGTGGCATCCGGAAAGTGGCATTCCCTTTTGAGGAATTTGGCTCTTCGGACAGCTGCAGCATGTACCATGTTGTCCTCATTACATAAAGTTCCACATGAACTGGTTATGTCACTGGATGGATGTTTGTTGAGAGGACACAGGCTTGTTATACCTATGGCATTGCAACAGTTGGTTGTGGACCTGTCCCATGCCTCCCATCAAGGCATGGTGAAGACTAAGACCAGATTGAGAAGTAAAGTGTGGTTCCCGGGACTGGATGATCATGTGGAGCGGGTGGTACGGCAGTGTATGATGTGTCAGGCTGTTGGTCCTGGTGAACGGCCTCCACCGATTATTACCGAGCCCATTCCTCCTGTTCCCTGGTTTAGAGCAAGTGCTGATTTTGCCAGTTTGCCAGATGGTCGTCACACCTTTGTTGTGATAGATGATTTTTCGAAATATCCAGAGGTGGAAATTATTGACTCTGTTACTGCAGCCCAAGTTATTCCATGGCTGGAAAAAATCATGGCCACTCATTGTCTATTGAAGGAGATTCGTACTGATAATGGCCCTCCATTTTCCAGCCAAGACTTTGCTGATTATTTATCGTCTAGGGGAATTGTGCATAGGAAAACTACTCCTCGGTGGCCTCAAGCAAATGGAGAAGTGGAGAGATTTATGAGGACTTTGAATAAGGTACTGCGTATAGCCATTGCTGAAGGCCAGAATGTGGACTGTGCTGTGTATTCGTTTTTAAGAGAATATCGTTTGACCCCGCATATTGTTACTGGAGAAGGGCCGAGTACTATCTGTATTAATAGACCAGTGCGGGATACCATTCCTAATATTTTGGAACATAATGATCTGCACCAACAGGTGGGGAAGGCATTGTCACGGAGGAAGGACAGAAATGATAAGATGTCACGGAAGACGGGGGCTAAGGAACGTGACATCTGTGTTGGTGATATGGTTTTGGTGAAATGTAGAAAAGGGGGAAGTAAGTTTGTATTGCCTTTTGAGAAGGATACTTGGATAGTGAGTGATGTCAGAGGGACTATGATCACTGCTAAGCGGGGTCCGGAGTCGATTACCTGGAACATTTCATTCTACAAAAAGGTATATGCTTCGGACTTTCCAGTACCAATAGACATTTTGTCTGGGGATTAAGATTATGATGATGTTATGTTGCAAAATTCAGGTTTTGAGACCAATGATGCATTTCTTGATGGTGGTCTGTGTCCTGATGAGCAAAACCCTGGTGGTAGTATGGTGCTGGATCATGGCTCAGGTGATCAGTTGGTTGAGGAATCTATTACATCTGGATCCGGGCTGGCTGGTCCGGTTACCTCAACCCGTGGGGATGGTCCATACAATCTACACCCTCGTCCACAGTGTTCTACTAGGTTCCGTGATTTTGTAGTGAATTGATTTTATGTTTTGTGTGTTTATTTGTCTGATATATGATATATGATTTTGTGACGATTTAAATTTTTGGTAAAGGAGGAATGTTATGTTTTGTGGGCTCTTCCATCGAGGAATTAGTGAAGGGGAATGGTTTTAATTCCCCCTCTAGTGGTGTTCCCCGATGGTAGAGTCTGTGATGTAGTTAATTGTTTTCTTAATTGTTTGATTGTTTGACTAATAAATACCATGGGGAGGTTTTCCCCTGTGTGTGGAGCAACTAATCATTTGGAGTGCGTTTGTTTTCCTGCTGGTGGCTGTTTACTGCGATACTACAGAGGACCTTCCTATAGTAGCACTTGTGACACAGTTGGCCTTGAAGAGTTACAGCAGAGGTGATGTGTGGTGGGAGTATAGGGCAAAGTCAAGGCAAAAGTGATCCCACACTAAGGATGTACTGCCTGGTAAGTGATGGTAAATCCTGGCTCCCTCCCTGGCGCAGTCAGTCACCTTGGCTGGGCTGCCCATCTCACACCCTCAGTTACTAGGGCTGGGTGCGGTTACCACCCTGAAGCTGTTTGGGAGTACCAAATGATGCAATGTTAATTCGGGGAAAGTGACCACGACTCGGGAACTCAATTGATAATAATTATAGAAATAATAACCTTTTATTTAATGCATACCACAAAATAAACTTTCTCCTAAATATTATGTGTTAGCCTACCGAACACAGGCATTGAGTTCGAATGTTAACTTTATGACCAACAAGTTACACATCGGTCTATGAGGAATGTGTTCATCTCTTTAAGCGATGGAAGAAGAAAGGTACCCATGTGGCGATACACAGAACTGGAGTGTGTGAATTAAAGTCCCTTTTATAGCTCCTTGAACCTAAGAACGAAAAATCCTGCACCTTCTGAGTGAGGCTACTGGCGGACAGTGAGTATAGGGGGAATGTGGGGAGTTCCTGACTGGCGCAAGCTTCTCCCTGCATTGCTGGTGCCTGCCGAGTCGCACGACAGCCTGACTGGCTCGGTACCAACCCTACCAGCCTTCCACAGCCTCCGCCTTGCGCAAACCCTCAAACCATTTCCTACAGGCCTATCCGCCAGCAGCGAAGGCTTTGAGCCGGGACTCGGGGCAGCGGGTTTTCGCGATGAACACCGTGTCTAATGTCTGCCTAGAGGCTATTTACAAGGTTCCAATTGATTTGTTGTAATCCGTAATTATTTTAGCTGAATTTTTTTCACGCTTAGTTTATTTCTACTCTCGGGAAGAGGAGCTCCGCCTCGTTCTCTCTCTCTCTCCCCGTCGATCCTCTCAGGAAGGATGAGACGGAATCCATCTTGTGCTCATTACGGCAGATCCTGGCTCTTGGCATTCGGTTTTTCGCATAAGTAACTCGAGCAGGTGGCCTGCGCGGTGAGAGGCGCCTCTTTAGGGAAACGTTCGGAATATTCTTCTTTGTAGGCCCTTGGGCAAGAGCGTTGTTTGCAGAGAGCTCTTAGATATAAAACAAAACTGACACGAGCGTGAAGGGAAGGTGGACAAAATGAGAAAGAGAGGGAACTGGAAGGGTGGCCGGACAGGTGCCAAGTGACGTAGGTCGAGAGCTCTGGGTGAAGAAACTCCGGGGGGGGCGTGAGCCATGGAGAGTGCGGGGGCAACACGCAGGGAATGAGGCTAAACTGCTCAATGACTTCCCCGTTTTCAGAAGGAGCAATTAGCAGCTGTCGGTACCACGAAGGTATGAGGTCAGCGAGGAGAAAGGCGAGGCGTCCGAAGGAAAGGGGAGAGGCGTGATACGAGGGAGACATTTGAATACCTCAGTGGCATACCTACAGCAGATGAGGGATGGAGTATGGGAGAGACAGGCAGAAGCTAAGTACCAGGGAGAGATGTCGGCACCGCTGGCTGTGCGAACAGCAGAGGAGGAGAAAGGGAGATGTTTTAACACCACAGAAATAAATACAGCTGAGGAGAAAGTGATAAGAGAGAGAGAGGTTTGCCCACTGAGGCACAAACTGTTAATACAGCAGAAGAGGTAGGAGGAAGTCGTTTAAATACTACAGATTCATAAGTACGGTAGTGACAGGCAAAAAAAGTAGAAGAGAGATGTTTAAGTACCACAGGCTCATAAACTCAACAAAGGGAGTTTGGAGATATAGGAAGGAGACATTTATGTACCACAATGTCAGAACCCCTTTCAGAGGGCCGCGTGGGCCGCAGGAGTTAGTGGCCCCAACTGTAGGGGTTGAGGCCTTTTATTCCTTATGTCCCAATGTCCCAGGGCCCGACTTACTATGGATTTTGAGTAACTAGGCAAGTACCACGTTTGCCCTTGACTCTCAGTAGTAACTGTGATCGAGCAGTCCACTGTTTATCTGGGGAGGCGAGATGGGGGGAAGGTAGACACAGGACAGTCAACTCAGGCTCACAACTCAAAGTATGCACAATAGCAACAATAAATTATAGACCAGCCAAATTCAGCCTTTAATGACAAAGTAGTATAAATATACAAACACAAAGTGAAAAACGGCATACACAAACAATGCACAATCAATACACATAGCCTAGGCCCCTGCTCCAGGCTCTAGTGGTAGGTGGTCTTGGATGTCCCTGGGTGATATCCACTCACCCAGCTGGGAGAATGGCCGGGCTTAGCCCCCCGTTTCTGGTCATAGGCAGATGTCTTGCAGACCTAATCACCCTCCCATAGCCCCTCGTGCTGCTCGACAGTTAACAATTTTGGAGGCCTTGAGCTCACCTTTCTATAATCCATTTCCAGACACCAAATCTGATTTAGCTTCAGAGACTTTGAAGTTTATGTTGGGCTCTGCTTTGAAGTGCCCTCTGCTCTGCCCTGCCCTTCTCCCAGAAAGCAGTCTGTCACAGCAGGAGCAATGCCAAATTGATATCACCCACAACACCCACAACACACCTGGATGTCAGCCACAGTTGTGTGTGTCAAAAGATTACCCCGGGGCCTGAGTCCTACTTTTTATGATTTATGAGCCCCATTACCTTCCAGAGATGTGCCCGGCCCTTTTCCAGTGAGCTCTGTTGGAATCAAGGAGCAGCCTTTGAAGTGTGCTGAAGAGCCTGGCCCTCCTTCCTCCAGTGTGTGTCCCCATCCAGCTCACAGTAATGCAGCAATCAACAAATCTGTCTGGAGTTTGAAATTCCTCTACTTCTTCATGCTCCTACAGTCAGCCCTGGGTCACCTAAAATGGAACCCAGAATCTTCCATGTATTGCACCATTCACAGGGACATATACATCCAGCACATGCATACAACACACATGCACTGCACAGCAGTGCATACTAAATTCATGTAGACCAAGGGTGAGTTAAGCCCACAGCAGTGTAACTTTACATGAGTGAGCCTGCAGACCTCACTCCATGACACAAGTAAACAGGGCCTTTACACTTCTACTGATACCTTTACAGTATATGTTGCCACCACCGGGCTTGTGCTACTTAACTCCTGGAAAAGGCAGTACCTTTCACCACTGTGAGGATAGCACTTTGGCACCCTCTCAGTCCAAAGAGATTGCAATCCTTGAGACAGGCCTATGTCATGGCGCACAAGCATGATCTGTGTTCACCCATGACATAAAAAAACAGGACAAGGGATCCAGACATCATTGCAACGGTGGTGCTCACAGAAGAGGAACATGTTCATCACCATTCATGGGACTTTTCCGTCCCAACACATAGACTGATGAATACAGTAATGAAGGGAAAGAAGAAGTCAGAGAGAGGCCCAGGCACATAAATACAGTAGAGGAGGGAGGGCACAGATGAGGAAGCAATATCTAGATATCTTAGGCTCATTGACATCGTAGATGAGGGAAAGAAGAATAAGAAGTTAGACATTCAAATAACACACGCAAAAATGTAGAGAAAATAAGGGAGAGTACAAATAAGAGAAATATTTAACTATCCTATCTTACAAAAACAGGCAGAAGTGGAGGGGAAGAAAAAGGAGACATTTAAATGCCACTTGCACATACATTCAGTAAAACAGGAAGGAGATTGAAAGAAGAGAGATACATTTAAATACAACTGACCCATAAATATTGTAAAGGAGAGAGGGGAGAGATAAGAGAGAGGCTCTTAAGTACCTCAGTTATATAAATGCAGCAAATGAGAGAAAGAATGAATAGGAGAGTGACAGGTAAATACCCTAGACATATAAGTACAATAGTGGAGGGTAAAGCAATAAATATCACAAGCCCATAAATATGTCTAAAGAGACAGGGCAGAGATACAAAAGAGATGTCTATATACAACAGTCACAGAAATTAATTCAGGGAGGGAATGGAAATATATGAGAGAGATATTTGAATGTCACAAGCACACCAATACAGCTGTGGAAGGAGTAAAGAGATAGGAGGGAGACTTTTAAATCCCAAAGACTTATAGATACAGCAGGTGAAGGAGATGAAAGAAGCAAGAGAGACATTTAAATACACCAGACAAAAATACAATTGAGAACAGACAAGAGAGATAAGATAGAGATGTTTGTATGTCATAGGCATATAAATAGAGTAGAAGAGGAAAAGAAAAGATATGAAAGAGACCTTTAAAGTCCACTGACTCATATGTGTTACTGGAGAGGGAAATAGGAGAGAGAATGATGTTGAAATACATGAGGCCCACTGGATGTAGCTTGATGTGGCAGCAAGAAGGCAGCTCCAAAAATATCTCTCAGCCTACCTGGACAAAATCCATAAAAATCTGCGTAGTTCACAGCACTGCTGGGGTAATGTATCCTAGTCCTAGTGCAGAGTCTGAGGGACAGGAGGCCAGAAAGTGAAAGAGGCTGTGGGAGAGACCCTAATTAATCCATGTAATCTACAGGGATTTCAGAAAGTGACCGAGGCCCACTCCTCTAGTGGTCCGATGGAGACACTGGCTATCACCAACACCGGAGAAATTGGGGCAGTGAATTGTAGATCTCCTTCTGCCCGAGGCAAATCCACTTGGTGGCCAGGAGGAAATTGTTGGGACATTCTGGGATTAAGGTAAACCACACAAGGCCATAAAGACCACTTGGGGCTGCACAGAATCGATAATCCCATGGTAGAAGTGTGATGTAAAACCAGAACCTTTTTCAAAAACGTGCTCTTGGTATCTGGTATAAGCTGCGGAAATGCCTGGCCACCAGGAAAGAAGATAAACCATGAGCAAAGACATGTGCTGCAGAGATATGTGTTCCAAAAAAGGCTCCCAAAGGAGTAAACCAGATGCCTTTGAGGAAGCAAAGGACATGGCAGTTCAACCAGGCACAGGAGCAGAGCTCTTCTTGAAAGAGGTGGTGTTGTGCGATAATCCCTCTCAGCGTTAGAAAGCAAAATTAATACCATGGTTCAAGACATCACTCTCCTGAGAGCTGACCTCTGAAATAGCTTGGAAAGAGTAGGGGAAATGGCGAAATCAGTAGACACTTATTCGTATGCTATCAAGACCCTGCAAGCTGAAATTAAAGAATTGGTGGATGACATCTAGAGACAGACACTTTAGGATGGAGGATCCTGAAGAGCACTCCAGGAGAAACAACATTATAATTGTAAGGGAGCCAGAAAAACTGGAGAGCTCATCAGCAGAAAACTTTGTATTAACCTTGATCCTTAACAAGCTGAAACCAGATGGGCTATCCGGAGTGTTTGTGACTGAGAGAGCATTTGGGGCAAAATCCAGATTGATAATAGCCAGAGCAGGGCCGGCTTTACGGCGGTGCGAGTGTGCGGCCGCACCAGGTCCTGACGTAGATTGGGGTGCTGACCTCAGGGGGAGCTGTGTTTAGCAATAATTTAGAAACTTGCAATTCAAAAGAACATGCTGAAAAGCTTCTTGTGCATCCAGCGTTCAGGAACAATTAAAATGTTAAGATACCTCTCATGAGTAATGTTCATGATTGGAGATTGGAGTGTTGTCTAGTGGCAGCTTTGACTCACCATAAAGTAGAGTAGAGGATTAGTATACCTGCTTCAAAGAACAGAACTATATTTTATGTGGATAGCTGAGTGGATTAGTAAAGCCAGCCTTTTCCAGCGCATTCTAACAAATCAATGGATGTGAAAGGACGGCTATGGAGAGATGAGTGGCACATTTTCCAGGTGGTAGTTGGGGAATCTGAGGAGGTGGTCACGGGTTGAGGGGGTGCCAAAAAGGACTGTCGCACAGGGCACCACCAGCGCTAAAGCCGGCCCTGAGCCAGAGTCCTCAACTAGCAGGACATGGACACAATTCAGCAGTCAGTGAGACTGAAAGACCTACTACTCTACTAAAATACGAAAATCCGTATCTTCCCCGATTACACCCAGGTGTTGCAGATGAAGTGTAGAACATTTGATGAGGTCAGGAACTAACTGAGGAAAAGAGCGATCAAGTACATTATGCTATTCAAGGTCAATTTGTGAGGCATTACAGAGGGGAAATCCTGGTATTTCTTCAGTGTTGCAGAGGTGTAGGAATCGATAGAGGGCTGGCACACAACTAGAGGCAGACACGCCCCAGCAGCACCCAGAGCTGGAAAGGGACAGTTAGGACCAGATATGCTCAGGAATGATAAAGAAGCCACATAGGGGTACTAAAGTGAGACATAATTGGAATTCCAGGAGAGACGCAGTAATATTTAGACACTGGGGTTCTACCAATGAACACATCCAAGAGCCAAGATTTAATGGAAAGGCAGTGTCACGAGAAACCAGAAAACCAACAGAAAACCAACGTGGTGGGTCGGAGGGGCCATCTATGACGCGACTTGACAGTAGAGTAGCCACGTCTGAACTCCACAAGGAGATAAATGGGGGACTGAGACAAGTCGCAGTGTGCTCCAAGCAACTGCCGAGTGATTAACTGATAAATAGGGCAGGGTATGGGAGGTATCAAAGTAACAACTTCCTAATTTGAGTAGGCGGTGTTCCAGGTGTGGAATTTAGGGGGAGGAATCCCTAAGAGATATCATACAAACCATACTGAAAAAGATACAGTTTGGGGGGGGGGAGGTTCTGAGTTATTGTTAGGGTGACAGACTCCCCAAGTTATTGTAGGATGGGTAGTTTGGAACTTGTTGCACGAGGTAGTGGGGTCGGGAAAAGGCAGGGGAACGTTTATAGGTTAAACATGTTTAACAGTTAGGTAAATAGGAAGGTGCAGAAATCTGACAGTGGGGAATAAGGAACCAAGACTTTGAGGAAGAGGAAGAGGAGAATAGGGAGATGGCCAGCACAAACAATACATCAAAGTGATGGTGTGGAATGTTAATGGTCTGGGGTATCAGCTGAGGCAATGGACCATGGCATGGTTATTGAAAAGGCATGGGCTGGATAATTGTCCTACTCTAAAAACACATCTGGGCAACAAACTCTCCCTCATCGGGCGGGGGCTTCTAGAATCCGAGCATACTCGGGGGTTACATCTGGATCTGGACGGGTTGCCCTGCTAACCAAAAGATATTTGCCGTTTGTAGTGATGTCACTATATCTGACCCAAGGCATTCAAACTGTGGTCACTGGACAGATGAGAGAGATAATTTCGGAAGCCCTGCAGGTGATTGTTGGTGATTTTAATGAAACAATTTAAAAAACATGCAGGCTGCTCCACACACGTCTGCACTGAAATATCGAAACAGGGGTCCGTGCCCCCCGAGTTTGCCTTAAGCTAGTTTTCAAAAGCCCTGGGCTTGGTAGATGTTTGGAGGTAGGCCCACAGGCTGGAGAGGAAGCATTCCTTCTACTGTGGTTCAAGGAGATTATACTTCAGACTGGGTTAGTGATTCTTCCTCGGGGTGAAGGGCAGAAGGTGTACAGATGCTACATACCTTGCACGAAGGATTTCAGATCACTCTCCCCTGGTATAAAGCTCACAGGATTAACCCGAAGCCAGCAGTCAGGATGGAGATTAGATGCCTGGCAATTTAAGAATAAAGGCTTTCAGCCTCGCAGCAGACCACTTCTTCAAAGAAAACAAAGACACGGTGAAGTCAAATGTAACACTCTGGAATGCCTATCAGCCTGTAATAAGAAAGCAAGCTATCTCCAAGACAGTATGGAAGAAAACGATACGGTTGGAGAAACTGAACAGCACAGATGTGTGTTGGTGGGTCTCGAGGGAATTTCATTGCTTGGGAAGTTTAAATGCACTCTTAATGTTACCTGTATCATAGAAAAATCAAAACATTTTTATTAAAAATAAATACCACAGGCCCATAAATGCAGCATATGAGGAGATAGGAGAGACACATCTAAATACACAGGCAAACAGCTAATTAGGTATGGGAAAAATCGATATGCGAGGGATTCAAATGTTTCGCTGCTAATAGTTCAGCAGTGGGAGTGAGCCCTGTGCCTGTGACATGGAGTTGGACAGCACAGAATCATGGAGTAAATATGGCTGCAGGTGTGTGCTTTACTCTCAGCTGGAACACACGAAACTTTCCTTTTCACAAAAAAGCCTGATACATCTTTAGGTTTCGGTTTTGACACTACAGCTGTCAAACAGATCTATTTCTAACAATATACACAGAGGGGGCCTTGAATCCACCCCTTTCAGTCACTGGTTTTCTCCCACCAGCTTTCTGCCTTTGGCCTATTACTTTGTCAATCAGATCTTGGCTCGTTGGTTTGGTGATGTTTACACCGTGAGGCAAACATTGACACACTCTAGGCGCAGATATTGTTCCTAGCATGGATCGCCTCCTGTTATTTTTTTCCTAACGGGGTTGCCCCCATCCTCTAGTTTTTCCCTTTCCACCCTGCCAAGGGGAATTATGGCACCTGCACCACCCGTGTTGTTTATTCATGTGTTGCAGCGCAGCCAGAGAAATGCCATCATCTGGACAGATGTGACACAAAGGCTTAGCCCAGCTGAAGATTCATCATTCACCTGATGCCAATGGTTGTTTGAATGTCTCCTTCAGTCTCCACTTGAGCGCTTTCATTGAATTGCCAGAGGTGCTACTTTACAATGATAGCGCTCTTCCTGCTCCTGCTGGGTCCTTCTCCTGTGTTTTGCTCTAATGTGCTAACGCTGCATGCATTCGCAAACTAAACTCAGACCTGTCGATTTTACCAATGCTTGTCTGTTCTGGCAAAGCTGGTGAGCTAGTTCCAAAAATGCCACTGGTAGGTAACAGATTCAGTCCCAACCCTGATCCGTACACACTGTAGACACACACAATTGTTATTTTACAATAAAAACGTATTTATTATTCACGATTCGTACATAAATCGTATGTATCAGAATGATGGAAATGATTACGGTAATCTCAGAAGGCACAATATAAAACAAGGTGAGTATTAGAAATACCTTGAGCATTTTACATCATACATCCTTACTTTCTCAATTAGATTAATCTAGTCCCTACCTAACATCTACATCCATGGTATCAGCATCATAGGTATTATATTACCTGTACAGTTAGCAGAATACCATAACTATTTACATGTAAGTATCCCCATGTATCTTAGAACGCAAGATATGTGAATGGTAATTTAGCATTAGTATTTACTTCCAAGCTTGATCTTTACAAGACCATGCAGCTGTAATCGTTGCAAGTAGTTATGCACCTTTCTGAGAACAGACAATTTTGGATCTCTGTATTGGTAGCACTACCAATGTCAACTTGTCGCTCTGAAAATAGTGTCTGAAAATAATGAGGAGATCTGGCATCCACACTGGTAACATTAAGTCTCAGGATGTTAGTTTTCTAGGCTCTACGCCTGACACACATGCACTCTAAAGAGCCAGTGCACGCACGTTGGCATACAATGAAGCACATTGGTGGTACGAATAATAAGACAATAGATTTTGAGGTCCATGAGACAGATTCAAAGTAAATGGACTTTCATTTAGCGAGAAATAGAAAAGGGGCAAAAGGAGGGGAGAAAAGGGAAACATGGATGGATGGGGATTGTTTTTGCAGAGCCTTTTTTATGCATCTGTGGGCATAATAGTCACTTTATTTCTAAATTCCATTCTGCCAGTTGCTTGGTCCCAAAGTGTTTTTTAGAATCTAGACACCCATTACAGTTCTGGAAATCTTGTAGACGGAAATAAAGGAGGACAAATGACATCGTATTTGACTGTATCTGGGTCATAGTTAATTGTGGCCAGCTAGGGTGGAAGTAAGCTTCTTACAAATCTGAATCACGCAGTGATTCGCAATAGTCACTCCCCGGACTATTGAAATGTGCTGCAATACCATACCAGTGGCAGATTGTGAGCTATACAAGTGCCGATTACCAATAACAGTAATGTACACACTAGATTGTGATCGATTAGGGTAGAACTTGCTACGTATAGTTGAGTAATGAGCCAGCCATGGATCGGTGTATATTATGGGAATGGGTGTGTGTGCCAAGGGGCTTCGCCGCATGTTGTGTTCTGCTGGGACCTGTTCCTCATGCACAGCTGTCTGGGAAGGACATGCCAGGTTCTTGGCTCCAGTCAGGAGTAGTAGTACAAGAACCCAAGGCCAGGAGAAGTCTGATATTATGGGAACGTTGTGGCCAGTGCTGATACCAGAAACATACCGAAAGCAATGTACAGAAGTAATGCTTAGTTTCACTGAGGTTCCAGTCTCATGTTGTTACACACCAGGCAGATAGTGCAAAAGAAAAGTAGGCCATGTTGGATGAAAACACAAGTGTTGGAGGACAAGCATCTTTCAGCTATGATTCCAAAGAGGCGGAAGACTGTGGTTGCAAAGCCTTCTGGGGTCATTACTCAAAAATGAATACTATTAAAGTCTGCTGGTTTTTCACTGTACATTATTCGAGTTGTGAACCAAGAGGTATATTTCCTTTTTAAAGTAAATTCCTCTCACTCTTCCAGATGGCAGTTTTGTTAGTATATACTTCTTTCAGCAATGAGTGACCTCTCTCACTACCCGAAGGGACACAACGGTAGCTGGTACATGTTGGGGAGACACACTGCTCAAACGATCCCTGCTCATCAGGGGTAATCCTGGGTGTGTGATCCTGCATGGACGGCTGATGAAGCCTAGTAGTGTGATCCTGCACCTGTGGATGATGAACCCTAGTCTGTGACCCTGGAAACCGGGTAGTATGATCCTGCACCCGTAGTTGTGTGATACTGCACTTCTGAATTATCAATCTAGGTAGTTTGATCCTGCACCTGCTGGGCCATGACCTTGGGTTGTGTGATCCAGCACCACTGGGGGAAGACACTTGATTGTGTAATCCTGCAACTGTGATTGATGAACCCTGGCTGTGTGCTCCCGCACCTTCGGATGATTAAACCTACAACTGTGGATGATGAACCCTACATGTATGATGCTGCTCCTCATGTTGACTAACCTGGTAGTGTGATCCTTCGCCTAGGGGCGATCGAACCCGGTTGTGTGTTTGTGCACCTGTGGCTGATGAACTCTGGGCAATGAATTCTAGAAAGTGTGATCTTACACCTCTGGGTGATGAATCCTTGATGCGTGATTCTGCGCCCCTGGGCGATGAACTCTGGCAGTGTTATTCTGCACCTCTGGGCCATGAAACCTGGGTGTCTGGGCCTGCGCATGTGGATGATGAGCCCTGGCTGTGTGATCTTGCACCTGTGGGAAATTAAACCTGGTTGTGTGGTCCTGCACCTGTGGATAATGAATGAACACTAGGTGATGACCCCTGCTTTAATGATCTTGCAACTTTGGGTGGTGAATCCTGGTTGTGTGATTATGCACCTCTGGATGATTAAGCCTGGTTGTATGACCCTATGCCTTTGGATGATGAGTCCTTGTTGTGTGCACTTGCACTTAGGAGGATGAATCCTGCTTGTGTGATGTTACATCCCTGGATGACAAAACCTGGTGGTGTAACCCTGCATCTCGAGATGACAAGAAGTTCCATTTATTCTTGAATCACCTATAAGAAATCTGCTCACATGATCCTGCAGGTCTAGGTCACTCTCTCCAAAATAATCTCTACTCATTCGGAGGACATTCCTCCCAATAGATCCCGCATAACCGGGGGAGAAGGGAGGTGGATCACAACTTGTGACATTCCTGCGCAATCTGGAGGTATCCCTGCTCCAAGTTGGGAGGACAGGAGACTTTACAGAGGTGCAATGAGGTACTGTGTCCCCATCGCTATAGAAGGAGAAACACCAGCAACTGCTGCAATGAGCGGACGAAACCTACAACATCTGTACTGGGATGGAGAACATTAGCATCTGCTGAACTTACGGGGAGAAGCATCGCTGTGTTAAGGAGATACATCTGCATCTGCAGTACTGGAGGGAAGTAACATTAGCATCCGCTGTACTGAGATGGAGAAACATCAGCATCTCCTGCTCCAAGGAGGAGACACATCACTATCTGCTGTGTCGAGCTAGAGAAATATGCGCATCTGCTGCACTAAGGAGGAGAAACGTCATTATCTGCTGTACCGAGATGGAGAAACATCAGCGTCCACTGTAGTGAGGGGGAGAAACGTCAGTATCTGGTGCACAGACGAGTTCAAATTATCATCGGCTGTACCGAGAGAAGCATCAGCATCCGTTGTACTGATGGGGAGAAACATCCAAATCTATTGTACTGAAGGAGCGGTATCGACATCTACGGGACTGAAAGGAAGAAACATTAACATCCCCTGAGCTGAGGGGAGAATCGTCAACGCTCTCCGTACTGAGAGAGAGAATCATCAACACTCGCTGTACTGAGAGGGAGGAACGCCAGCATCTGATGTACCTTGAAACTGTATTCTGTGATTAGATGTGACGTAATAACTTGAAGATATAAAAAGATTTAGGAACCCTTTCTCTTCAGTTCCACCTGTGAGTGCTGAATTCTGTTCTATTCTTTGCAATGACATTCTCGCGTCCGTTCGTTCTGCGGTCGCCCAACACATCTCCCGATATCAGGGAGCCCTCTGGGGGATGCGTGGGTGGGCTCGCAGGGGTGTAAGGGTGCTGCCATCTCTCTGGGTCGCCCCATTACAAGCCCCGCTGGCTTTAAGGACAGAAACGGCTCCTTTTCGACTTTCCTGGATTTCTCTGTTTACCATCAGTGGCCTCGACAGGATCTATTCGGGGTGCCCTAGAATATTATAGAGCACTCGACTTGCATTTTGAATGCATTTATACATAGCGTTTAATATCCCTGACGCGGGGGCGTGCGCAGGCCCCTGAAGCCTGTGCCGGGGTAGGGTGGCGCAACCCCTCAGGGGCCACCAAACCCTTCAGAGGGGCCCTATTCTGAGAAGACCACTGACTATCTGTGAGATATGGAAGAGTCGGGGGGTCATATTCACATTCTGCCGGCGGTGGGATGGGGGGGCATCATTTCGTATTACTGCACTGCCCTGACGGTGCATTAAAGCGCTTTACGCCGGGCAGCACGCTGCTCCGGAAACTGCCTGATCTGCTGCCCGAGTACGTAAGGTCTGTGTCCCCGTGCCAGGGCGGAGTAGGGGAGGCTGGGGGTGGTACAGGGAGGCTGCTGGTTGGGATATCGGGGCGCAAAGGCCTCATTACTGGCACCCCCTAGAAGAACTGCCTACTACCCCTCATGCATAATCCGTTCAGCTAGCAAAACTGGTGACCTATTCACCCCTGAAAGAGTGATGTGTGGTTGTATTTGTGAGTTAGACATGGCGTGAATGGTGCCCTCCACCAGCACATCCGGAATGTAGCACAGGATGGTGGTTCGTGCACGAGGGTGTCCAGGTGATTGTACCCACCAGTGCCCGGAGGGAAGCGCGGATCCCCCGGCCATGGGCACTCCCGACACTGTATGCCAGCGCTGTTCCGGGGTCCTATCTCTGCACGGGGGGAGCACAAGCGTTCCTTTTCACAGACCCTTCCTGCAGGACATACCAAGGTGAGCTCTGCCACGCAGGCCCTGCCTGTCTCTGCAGGGGGTGCTATGTATCCCCCTGCTTCTTAAAAGCCCCTCCATTTGAGCTGTGCCAGGGCCCTGCACGTGACAGTGCTGCCAGCAGACTTAAGGGATCCCCTTGACTGGTGACCCAGTAACACCGCTAATGCAGCAGCTTCTCCCAAGGATCTTCTTAATTAAGGTTTCTTTGATTGCCAGAGAGGGGAGAGTGTCTGCAGAACGCGCCACCTCCCCAGTGACCGGCCAATTAGCAGACAAAAGACCGCGCGGGCTGCAGCTCGCGCCGTGCCGTGGAGACCTCGTGCCTGAGCCTCACAGCAGGACACGAGGCCGGAGAGAGGAGAGGAGACAAAGGAGGGAGGACAAAGGCGAGGAAGGTGAAAAAACAAAAGGGGGAGAAGAACGGAGATTAAATAAAGGGGAATATAAAAAGAACACGAGGCTCATTGTGCAAAGCTGGCAGGAGATGGGTGGCAGGCAGGCTGCGGCTCTATTCACAGCCCGGACCCCTCCTTCTAAACGACCGCGAGTGCTCTCATTTCGACAACAAACTGAAGCACTTAAGCTTTGCCCTGCGCCTTAATCCCTTTCTTGCAGCATGCTCTACTAAACCATCGATGGGACCTACGCGTATTATCAGATTTTAAACACGTTCACTTTTATCAACATAAACTAACATCTTTGTTACTTGATAATGTTAAAAAGCACTGGCAGAGCGAATAGGGTTGACATGTTTTTGGGATATATACCCATTGTATAATGTCTGGATGCAATGACAGAAAATTCACAAAGTGTCACCAAAGTACTAGTCAGGAGCCACTGTGTGAGGTACAGGATTTTAGTGCATATTTTAAGCCACGCCCTTGATTAAATAGACCACGCCCCCTGGAAAGGATTATCAGTTATGCTTCTATGGCCACGCCCCTATCAGAAATCCCTTAGTTTTTCATCCCACTGAACGCATTATCAAAAGACTAGCATAGGCGCTGCAAATCAGAGCTAAAGTAAACACCACTGTGCCTTATCAGAAGGCGTAAGCGTTACATAAATAGCTGGCCATACATTGGCAAACCTGTATATGGGTCTCGTTGAAGGCACTGTAGGGCATGCAGCAGGCAAGGATTACGGCACATTGGTACGTCCTCAGTGCATCAACTTGTTGAAATGGGAGAAACACCTACGAACAACCTGAACTCACCCTGGAGGTGACTCGGTTCATAGTACACGCACTATCCAATAATCATATGAAAAAACCCTGCCTTACTGTATTTCCTGTGATTTCAGTACTGAAATCCAGGCACTACTCTGTCAGTTCACCTGATGGGCAGCACCACTAATGATCCTGTATTGTTGCCCACACATAGCTCTGCCAGTGCAACCCAGTGCAAACATGCAGAGGTTCAAGGACTGGGACCCTCACAATGCACTTCCTGCTATTTTACTACTAGCACCCACCCAGGCCTCCGCCAGGGCACCTCCCTCCAGATACACAACCCCTCTTTCCACTACTCTGTTTTGCACACGGCTGTCCCCATGCCACTCATTCCTGACTGGCAGCACCACTGCTCTCCTGTCTGTACTGTGGCCTTGACCCTGGTCTCTAGTGCTCTTTGCTATTCTAGACATCTGACCTGCACATAGGTTAACCAGTACTGTACACCCGAAACATCACCTGCAGCTCTCCTTATTAATCTAGTGCTAAACCCTAGTGGATAACACACAACTTTACCAATGCTCACGGTTCCCCAGAATGATAATAAATATATATATATATATATATATATATATATATATATATATATATATATATATATATATATATATATATATACAGGGAGTGCAGAATTATTAGGCAAGTTGTATTTTTGAGGATTAATTTTATTATTGAACAACAACCATGTTCTCAATGAACCCAAAAAACTCATTAATATCAAAGCTGAATATTTTTGGAAGTAGTTTTTAGTTTGTTTTTAGTTTTAGCTATATTAGGGGGATATCTGTGTGTGCAGGTGACTATTACTGTGCATAATTATTAGGCAACTTAACAAAAAAAAAATATATACCCATTTCAATTATTTATTATTACCAGTGAAACCAATATAACATCTCAACATTCACAAATATACATTTCTGACATTCAAAAACAAAACAAAAACAAATCAGTGACCAATATAGCCAACTTTCTTTGCAAGGACACTCAAAAGCCTGCCATCCATGGATTCTGTCAGTGTTTTGATCTGTTCACCATCAACATTGCGTGCAGCAGCAACCACAGCCTCCCAGACACTGTTCAGAGAGGTGTACTGTTTTCCCTCCTTGTAAATCTCACATTTGATGATGGACCACAGGTTCTCAATGGGGTTCAGATCAGGTGAACAAGGAGGCCATGTCATTAGATTTCCTTCTTTTATACCCTTTCTTGCCAGCCACGCTGTGGAGTACTTGGACGCGTGTGATGGAGCATTGTCCTGCATGAAAATCATGTTTTTCTTGAAGGATGCAGACTTCTTCCTGTACCACTGCTTGAAGAAGGTGTCTTCCAGGAACTGGCAGTAGGACTGGGAGTTGAGCTTGACTCCATCCTCAACCCGAAAAGGCCCCACAAGCTCATCTTTGATGATACCAGCCCAAACCAGTACTCCACCTCCACCTTTCTGGCGTCTGAGTCGGACTGGAGCTCTCTGCCCTTTACCAATCCAGCCACGGGCCCATCCATCTGGCCCATCAAGACTCACTCTCATTTCATCAGTCCATAAAACCTTAGAAAAATCAGTCTTGAGATATTTATTGGCCCAGTCTTGACGTTTCAGCTTGTGTGTCTTGTTCAGTGGTGGTCGTCTTTCAGCCTTTCTTACCTTGGCCATGTCTCTGAGTATTGCACACCTTGTGCTTTTGGGCACTCCAGTGATGTTGCAGCTCTGAAATATGGCCAAACTGGTGGCAAGTGGCATCATGGCAGCTGCACGCTTGACTTTTCTCAGTTCATGGGCAGTTATTTTGCGCCTTGGTTTTTCCACACGCTTCTTGCGACCCTGTTGACTATTTTGAATGAAACGCTTGATTGTTCGATGATCACGCTTCAGAAGCTTTGCAATTTTAAGAGTGCTGCATCCCTCTGCAAGATATCTCACTATTTTTGACTTTTCTGAGCCTGTCAAGTCCTTCTTTTGACCCATTTTGCCAAAGGAAAGGAAGTTGCCTAATAATTATGCACACCTGATATAGGGTGTTGATGTCATTAGACCACACCCCTTCTCATTACAGAGATGCACATCACCTAATATGCTTAATTGGTAGTAGGCTTTCGAGCCTATACAGCTTGGAGTAAGACAACATGCATAAAGAGGATGATGTGGTCAAAATACTCATTTGCCTAATAATTCTGCACTCCCTGTATATATATATATATTCTGAAAAAAACAAAGGTTAAAATAATGTTATAGTTAGGTGAGAACTTCAGTGACAACATAACGTTTTAAGCGTACAAAACCAATGATAACTATAACTCGTGCTCTAAGGTAACTATTATTCGCACACCCACCATGTACAGTTTTCTTATCAATAATTTTGTTGCAGTGATATTATCAATGATTTGATAGAAAAAATTAGCAGTGCATGCCGAGGGTGTGACTTATAGTTAGCTTAGGGCTTGGGTTTAAGTGACCAGTGCTAACTATAACTGGTGAATTTCAGTGGTTTTGTTTGTTTTGTACGGGCATTGCTCCCACCTGGAGACAGCAGCTATTTATGCTTGCTCCCACTTGGGAGCAATATCTATAGTGTTTTCCTGCCCATTCAGGCTGTGCAGGAAAGGAAACAGAAGTCTGCTCCCATACGATGGGAGCATTTTAAAATCTCCAGCTGGCTGGGAGCAGGTTTGCCTTTCCTGCCACGCTGCTTCGTCAGTGCTGGTAGGGAAACTACTCTCTCCTGGGGTGGGCTCCCTGGGACAGAATTATAGAGCCGGCCCTAGGGATAGGGCCTTTTAAGGATGGGGGAGGAAGGCTACACAGCCCCTTCCATTTTAACATAAAGCCGACTCATGGGATGGGGTCCCTGGGCCTATAGAGGCTCAAGGGGCACGCAGCCCCTCCCCCTTTTTTAAGCAATTAGCCCTGGGTGATGGGGTCCCCAGGACCTCTAAAGGCTCGGGGGGGAGGCCACATACCCCTCCCCTTTACAAAGATGTTGGCCTCGGGAGATGGGATCCCTGGGGCCTTTTTAGGCCTCAGGAGTGGGGCCCTGTGGCATCCTTCCCCTTCAATAAAATATTGGCCTTGGGGGATGAGATCCCCAGGACCTCTTAGAAGGTTGGGGAGGATGGCCATGTGCCACTTCCCTAAAACCATCTATGTGCTGCCCCCTGGGCCCTTGTCCACACGGGAGGGGGTCTTTTTTTACAGTGCAGTGGACTGCACTTTTTAAAAACATTTTACCACTGATGTGTGTTTCCTCCTTACCTTCGGGGCAAAATAAAAAAAATAATGTTTCTGGCCCCAGGCTAGGGGGTGCTGAGGGGGTCAGGGAAGCTCTACCCTCCCCCCATGCTTTTCTTTTGCCTTTATTGTTATGACTCAAAACTGAGTCTGAAGTCCTAAGATAGCTGCCACCACTTCCTGGTTCATTTGGTGGCAGCCAATCAGATCTCAGCGGGATATCTCTCGGAACCTATGTTCCGAGAGGTTTTGAGCATTATCTGGTCGAAAAATACTCATTGCTATTAACGATTATGATGATGGAGTTTTAATAGCTTGCAGTACAGCAACTCAACAGCATTGGTCTCATAGTTATTGAAGATGAGGTGCGCACATGTTGAAGTACAACTCCAATGGAATCCAAGGATACAAATATTGTCAGCTGTCTGACTCTTGCCAGAGCCAGTAATGGAGCAGGTATTGATGGATCACTATATATCGCATACTTAACGACTGCATTGGAGTGCAGTGTGATTCATGCAATCTTACTGGTTGAATCACTTCTCTCATGTTGATCGATACTATCATTGGTAAGCCAATAGGATACACCAGAACATTATTTCAAAGCAGTTCATGCACCAAAAAGGGGGTCTTACTCGAGGATCCTGAAACTTGCAGAATGACAGAGCACTTATTGCATTCAATAATTCTCCTCCAAAGCAGAATGGCATCTTTTCACATTGTTATTCTAGGGGGGTAGTGTAGGAGGCTGGCCTGGTTTGTAGTGGTACCAAGGGGTACTTACACTCTGCACCAGGTCCAGTTATCCCTTATTAGTGTAGAAGAGGTGTCTAGCAGCTTAGGCTGATAGAAAAGGTAGCTTAGCAGAGCAGCTTAGGCTGAACTAGGAGACGTGTAAAGCTCCTACTATACCACTGGTGTCATATGCACAATATCATAAGAAAACACAAAACACAGATATACAAAAAATAAAGGTACTTTATTTTTATGACAAAATGCCAAAAGTATCTTAGTGAGTACCCTCAGTATGAGGATAGCAAATATACACAAGATATATTACACAATACCAAAAATATGCAGTAATAGCAATAGAAAGCAATGCAAGCAATGTACAGTCACAATAGATTGCAATGAGAGCACATAGGTATAGGGGCAACACAAACCATATACTCCAAAAGTGGAATGCGAATAACATATGGACCCCAAACCTATGTGAGCTTGTAGAGGGTCGCTGGGACTGTAAGAAAACAGTGAGGGTTAGAAAAATAGCCCACCCCAAGACCCTGAAAAGTAGGTGTAAAGTGCACCTAAGTTCCCCAGAGAGCACAGAAGTCGTGATAGGAGAATTCTGCAAGGAAGACCAACACCAGCAATGCAACAACGATGGATTTCCAGATGAGAGTACCTGTGGAACAAGGGGACCAAGTCCAAGAGTCACACTCAAGTTGTGAGTGGGCAGATGCCCAAGAAATGCCAGCTGAGGATGCAAAGAAGCTGCCACTGGATGGTAGAAGCTGTGGATTCTGCAAGAACGAAGAGGACTAGGAACTTCCCCTTTGGAGGATGGATGTCCCACGTTGTGAAGAAGCTTGCAGAGGTATTTCCACGCAGAAAGACCGCAAAAAAGCCTTGCTAGCTGCAAGGGTCGCGGTTAGGGTTTTTGGATGCTGCTGTAGCCCAGGAGGGACCAGGATGTCGCCAATTGCATGAGGAGACAGAGGGGGGCGTCCAGTAAGACAAAGAGCCCACTCAGAAGCAAGCAGCACCCGCAGAAGTGCCAGAACAGGCACTACGAAGAAGAGTGAACCGGAGCTCACCCGAAGTCACAAAAGAAGGTCCCACGAAGCCGGAGGACAACTCAGGAGGTCATGATCTGCAGGTTAGAGTGTCGGGGACCCAGGCTTGGCTGTGCACAAAGGAAATCCCGGAAGAGTGCACAGGAGCCGGAGCAGCTGCAAATCACGCGGTACCCAGCAATGCAGTCTAGCGTGGGGAGGCAAGGACTTACCTCCACCAAACTTGGACTGAAGAGTCACTGGACTGTGGGAGTCACTTGGACAGAGTTGCTGAGTTCCAGGGACCATGCTCGTCGTGCTGAGAGGGGACCCAGAGGACCGGTGATGCAGTCTTTTGGTGCCTGCGGTTGCAGGGGGAAGATTCCATCGACCCGCAGGAGATTTCTTCGGAGCTTCTAGTGCAGAGAGGAGGCGGACTACCCCCACAGCATGCACCAACAGGAAAACAGTCGAGAAGGCCGCAGGATCAGCGATACAAGGTTGCAGTAGTCGTCTTTGCTACTTTGTTGCGGTTTTGCAGGCGTCCAGAGCAGTCAGCGGTCGATTCCTTGGCAGAAGGTGAAGAGAGAGATGCAGAGGAACTCTGATGAGCTCTTGGATTCGTTATCTAAAGAATTCCCCAAAGCAGAGACCCTAAATAGCCAGAAAAGGAGGTTTGGCTACCTAGGAAGGAGGATAGGCTAGCAACACAGGTAAGAGCCTATCAGAAGGAGTCTCTGACGTCACCTGCTGGCACTGGCCACTCAGAGCAGTCCAGTGTGCCAGCAGCACCTCTGTTTCCAAGATGGCAGAGGTCTGGAGCACACTGGAGGAGCTCTGGGCACCTCCCAGGGGAGGTGCAGGTCAGGGGAGTGGTCACTCCCCTTTCCTTTGTCCAGTTTCGCGCCAGAGCAGGGCTGGGGGATCCCTGAACCGGTGTAGACTGGCTTATGCAGAGATGGGCACCATCTGTGCCCATCAAAGCATTTCCAGAGGCTGGGGGAGGCTACTCCTCCCCAGCCCTGACACCTTTTTCCAAAGGGAGAGGATGTAACACCCTCTCTCTGAGGAAGTCCTTTGTTCTGCCTTCCTGGGCCAAGCCTGTCTGGACCCCAAGAGGGCAGAAACCTGTCTGAGGGGTTGGCAGCAGCTGCAGTGAAACCCCGGGAAAGGTAGTTTTTATCAGTACCCGGGTCTGTGCTAGAGACTCGGGGGATCATGGAATTGTCTCCCCAATGCCAGAATGGCATTGGGGTGACAATTCCATGATCTTAGACATGTTACAAGGCCATGTTCGGAGTTACCATTGTGACGCTATACATATGTAGTGAAATATGTATAGTGCACGCGTGTAATGGTGTCCCCGCACTCACAAAGTCCGGGGAATTTGCCCTGAACAATGTGGGAGCACCTTGGCTAGTGCCAGGGTGCCCACACACTAAGTAACTTAGCACCCAACCTTTACTAGGTAAAGGTTAGACATATAGGTGACTTATAAGTTACTTAAGTGCAGTGGTAAATGGCTGTGAAATAAAGTGGACGTTATTTCACTCAGGCTGCAGTGGCAGGCCTGTATAAGAATTGTCAGAGCTCCCTATGGGTGGCAAAAGAAATGCTGCAGCCCATAGGGATCTCCTGGAACCCCAATACCCTGGGTACCTCAGTACCATATACTAGGGAATTATAAGGGTGTTCCAGTATGCCAATGTAAATTGGTGAAATTGGTCACTAGCCTGTTAGTGACAATTTGGAAAGAAATGAGAGAGCATAACCACTGAGGTTCTGGTTAGCAGAGCCTCAGTGAGACAGTTAGTCATCACACAGGTAACACATACAGGGCACACTTATGAGCACTGGGGCCCTGGCTGGCAGGGTCCCAGTGACACATACACTACATATACACTACACTACGTATATATACAACATATATACAGTGAAATATGGGGGTAACATGCCAGGCAAGATGGTGCTTTCTTACAGGTAGCTGTTATTTCCATTCATGTTAGCATTCATGCTGGCTTTATTTCTTTACTAGAAGAAAAATGAAATTGCACAGCCAGCTATCAAAAGTGTAGTTGAAAATCGACCAAACATATTCGAGCGAGAACAATGGACTGAAGAATAAAGGAACAACTCCAAAAATAATTCTTAAAGCCCTTTAATAAGCCAGATTGAATGCTTTTAAAACTTGAGTTAGGCCTGTTGTGTTTGACAATTGGAAGATGCTGTGCAATAAGTCAAAACAATGGGTTGGAAAATGTGTCTGCAGGAGTTTTTGTATTTTAGATGCCACCTGGGCTGTTTGCAGGGTAAATCTTTTTGCAGCAGATGATAAAGACACCTCTTTTTTTAATAAAGCACGTTTTTATCATGGTTCTTTTTGATCACAGATCATTTTTAAACAATTTCCTTGGAGAAGTATATAGAATTATACCAGAATATGTTACTGTTTTCTGCAAAGTTAACATAAACGTGAACCTGTTGTCGAAGTGAGCGAGATCGAAGGGGCACGCTGTGCTCATACATTTTAAATTTTTCAAAAACAGTTCCCCTACTTTATGTTCAAAGACTATTTTGCCGGGATGGTTAAGGCCCTCATTTAAGATGCCACAGCTGAAGTGGAAGGGAAGGAGTCTCCAGTGGTGTGAAGCACAGGGAGGGGCAGACAGCTAAACAAGAACCAAGTCTTCTCACCTGGCAGGCTGTGGCCAGAAAAAATTTAAATGTAAGAAATTAGTCAATCTGCAAATGTAATGGCTGCTTGGAAGCTGTAGTGCCTTTAATTGATGGAATTACATGAAGTTTCAGGATGACAAAGATTTAGGGGCATATTTATGAGCCTCTAGCGCCACTGGAGCGTCACTTTACGTGATGCTCCAGTGGCGCTAACCTCTGCTCCATATTTACCAGGAGGTGTAACACCACTTTTTGTGGCGTTACACCTTCTTGTAAATATGGGCCCCGCCGACGCAGTTATCTGCATCAGAGGGGTGTGCAATGAGCGTTGCTGTGGGCGCGCCACAGCAACACCCATTGCATTTTGACTCTGCCTCAGATTTACAAGATGTCGTAAATCTAAGGCAGCACCAAAATCTAATGCCACCCCCAAGGGTGGCGTTAGCAAGGCGCAACGAGGAAAAATACTTTTATTCCTCCTCCTGTTTTGCTTTTTCTATAGAAAGAGCAAAATGCCAGAAATGATTATTTATGTGTGGGAAGGTGTCCCTTCATGCACATAAACAATCATTTGAAAATTACGCTTTGGCACTTCTGTGTGTGCTGCATTCTGCAGCACACACAGAAGTGCCAAAGCGCCATTAGTGATTGTTTATGTGCGGGAAGGGACACCTTCCTGCACATAAACAATCACACCCCTCAACGCAGACATCCTTACACGATGGTGCAAGGATACCTGCTTTGGCGCTGGCAGCTAAATTTAGCCCCAGTCCGCAGGACAACACAGGGGTGCGCCATATTCACTTAAATGCAGTGCATCCCTGCTTTCTGAAAATGGCGGAGTGCGGCGCTGCCAATTTTGGCGCAGCGTAATGCTTCATAATTTTCCCATAAATATTGGCCTTATTTTTTTAGAAGAGTTGTAAGGTAAGGAACTGAGCTGTGGAGTGCATGCTTTTAAAGGGCAGTTCTAAAAAACCGTTTGCACTAGGTACAGTCTTTTTTATCTTTAAAGTAAATCTTGTGTGAATTTTGTGGCAGGTTGTTTGACACTGTGTGTAATGCAAGTTTAAAACAATGACTTACACATTCTCTGTGCTTTAGTGTGGGGAGGTGGAGCCCTCATAGTACCAAAAATACACAAGCCACTTTTCCCACTGCACCAACCAGAATCAATGCTGTGGCTCTCTGGTTGCACACACACAGACATCTGCCATAATCGCATTAAACAACAGAGGTTTCATAACGCAAAATAGTGCAACTCCTGCTGATCAGTTTAACTTGCATTTATTTTTCTTTAATGGCTGCATTATTTTATATGCTGTTACTCGAAGATAAGACTAACAACATAGTTATGAAAGATTTTGTTCTTTTTAGCCACCCCTTTGATCCCGCATTCACGCTTACTGACCTCACCCCCAGGGCACTCAGGAACACAGTTCCCATACTTGTTTTAATGCATTTTGACAGCTGAGGTGACCCCAAAGTTATTAGATATCAGCTCTCATTTGTCCTTATTAGATAAGAACCATTCCCTAGAAGTGTGTTATAAGAAACAATGAATGGAGCCGGTGTTGCAAGTCATTTACAAGCAGGGGTTGCAAGCTGTGTGCAAGTGATGGAGTCCCAGAGGAGTGACAATCCTAGCAGCTTTCCTTTCTGAATATGTCCGCTCGTCTTAAAAAGTGGCACATATTAACGTGCATATCAACCATTTGCAAAGCCAATTTGTTTTTCAATTGATGTATACCCTGGAAGAAATCATTAAAATCCATGTCCTCACTAAGGGTGTTCTTTAGCAGCACTTAAACTGGAATGAGCTAGCTATAGTTGACACAACTTACCAACACTATACATGGCTATTGTCATGGGGGAACATATGTTATATCAATGGTCTGGTCTGTTTGCTAAGTGACCAGCAGCTTTAGAAAGAAACCTATTCATGCATACAACAGCTTCTATTGCCATAAAACAATATCATTTGGAATTAAATGCAGTCAAATTATAAGTTCCATTTTGCACCACATCATTGAGTACTCTTTTCTTTCCAATGCCAGTCTAAAAGTTGTGTCAAGTTTATTTTTGTAATGGATAGTGTCTTCAGGTCTTTAGTAGACACAATCCCCCATGCATGTTGTTTGTTGAATCGTTTCGTTAAAAAATATAATTCCCCAGGAAATCATGCAGGCTCAAAAATTATTCTGTACCTTTAATCTGCCGAAATTTGGTTCCACAAATACTTTTTTCAATTATATGTTTTCCATTATGCATAACTTTGGGCATAAAGTGAATCAATAAACTGTGTAGAAGAGATGAACCTGTGATTGGTCTTCAGAATTTACTCACGGTCTTTCCGGTTCTTGGGAATAATCAAACGCAAATTGGTCATCACTATTGAAAGAAGAATTGCCAGAGCCAACATGTTTCACCTATGCAAGAGCTATTGGCTTTGCTAACGTGTTTTTTGCCATGTTGTGCATCAGAGTGGCTGCTGTCCTGCATTGCTAAACATTAGTGGCGTAGAGGAGAGTTGCATGGAGTGTGATAGAGTGGAATGGTAAAGAATGGAGTACAGTGTTGTAGAGTGGAGTGGCAGAGAGTGTTGTTTAGTGGAGTAGCATAATGTGGAGTTTCATTGAGTGGCTTAGAGTAGGGTGGACTGGTGTAGAGTACATTGGCGTAGATTGTTGCAGAGTAAAGTGGCATAGAGTGCAGTGGCATTGAGTGCAGTGTCACTGAATTCAGTGGTATAGAATACAGCACTGTAGAATGCAGAGTGGTGTGGCACAGAATGGAGTGGTTCAGAGTACAGTGGCGCAGGGTAGAGTGGCGCAGAATAGAGTGCAATGGTGTAGCAGCGGTGCAGAGTGGAGTGGCATAGAGTTGAGTGATGCAGAGGGCAGTGGCTCAGAGTGCAATGCCACAGGGTAGAGAGTAGAGCTGATCACCATAGAGTGCAGTGGCATAGAGTAGTGCAGAGTATAGTAGCATAAAGTGGTGCAGAGCAGAGTATAGTGTCATAGAGTGCAGTAGCATAGAGTGTAGTGGTGGAGAGTGGCGTAGTGTAGAGTGGAGCAGTGCAAAGAAGCGTGGTGGAGTAGTCAGCAGCAGAGCGTACAGAGGTTCAGAGTAAATGTCAGATTGCTGTGGAGTACAATGGCACAGAGAGCAGTAGCATAGAGTACAGTGATGCAGAGTAGAGTGCGGTGGCAAAGAGTGCAGGGACAAAGTGCAGTTGTGCAGAGTGCAGTAGTTAAGAGTAGAGTGGCGTAGAGTGCAGTGGCATAGAATGGAGTGGCTCAGAATGGAGTAGTGGTGTAGACTGTAGTGGCATAGAGAAGATTGTGGAGTAAGGTGGCTTGAAGCAGAGTGGTGCAGGATAGAGTGCGGTTGCATACCATGGCATAGAATGTAATGGCATACAGTAAAGTGGTGTAGATTGCAGGGGAAGAGAGTGCAGTGGTGCAGAGTAGATTAGAGTGGCATACAGTGGATTGGCATAGAGTGCAGAGACATAAAGTTGAATGTTACAGAGTAAAGTGCATTGGCATAGAGTGTATTGGAATAGAGTGCAGTGGCGCAGAGTGAAGTGTTGCAGAGTGGAGTACAGTACATCCTCAACAGTGAACTCTCCATGAAACATCAGGTCAACACCATCTCCTCAACCTGCTTCCACATGCTCTGCGTGCTTCTCAAAGTCTTCAAGTGGCTCCCCATCTGCACAGGAAGACAGTGATGCAGACCGTCACCACCAGCCGACTGGGCTACGGCAGCGCACTCTATGCAGGCACCACCACCAAACTCATGCAAAGACTTCATATGATCCAGAAGGCAGCCACCAGATTGATCCTCAACCTGCCCAAGAGAACTCACATCACCCAGCACCTGAAGGACCTCCACTGGCTCCTGATCCAGAAGAGATGCCAGTTCAAACTCCTGAGCCACACCTACAAAGCCCTCCATGGCCAAGGACAAGCCTGCTTGAACCACCACATGCATTTCCACTGACCTCCCAGCAACTCCCGCTCCACACACCACACCCTCACACATATACCTTGCATGTGCTGCTGCTCCAGAGGACCCTTTTTCTCCCATCTCGCCATCAAAGCCAGGAACAGCCTCCATCTCTTCACCACACCCTCACTGACTCACTTCAGGAAAGTTGGCTACCTGCAGTAAGCGCCTGAATGCCCTCTCAGGTACCAAGCCAACCTCCACAAGTGCAACATGATTGGTTGATTGGCATAGAGCGGAGTTGTGCAGAGTAGATTTGTGTGGCCTAGACAGGAGATGTGTAGAGTGTAGTGATAAAGAGTGCAGTGATGTAGGGTAGACTAACAAAGAGTGCATTGACGTAGAGTGGAGTGATGCAGAGTGAAGTGGAGTGGAATGGAGTGGTTTATAGTGGAGTGGTGCAGAGTAGAGTGCAGTGGTGTGGAGTGGCAATGAGTAGAGTGGAGTGGCAGAGAGCGAGATATGCATGGTAAGGTATCACTCTGACATTACAGAGAAGACATTTTCAATTGAAATGACAATTCCATTTGCACTGACATAGAGTTGTACTAATAAAACTATGTACTGCACTATTGAAAATGTGTGGAAATTGCATCACCTGGTGTAATGATTTGCTTTGATCATATTAAAGTATTTTTTTCCTACACACTTCAGAAATAACAAAAATATGCTTCATTTGTGTTCTTAATTCTGATATATTCTGAAATACGTACACGGTTAATTTAAATCAGTGTCTCCAAACTTTTTTATGCTGCACCCCCGCCCAGTTAAAAAATAAAAATCATTGCCCCACCCTCAGAATTTTTTCACAAATATTTTATAAAGATGGCAATGTTTAAATATGTCTAGATGTATTTAAACATTGCAGTTAAGTACTGTTAGCTTTTTAAATGCAATAATATATTGCTGCTTAAAACAAAACACTGTTTTCTGTGTAATGCCTCTTTTAACCAGAGCCTGGCGCCCCCGGGATCACTTGAGGCCCCCCAGTTTGATGACCCTTGATTTAAATGTTGCGGTGAGCTAGAAAAAAATATCTTTCCTACCCCCAGTACCCAACAGGATTATCACATACATCCTCTCACTTTAAAGTAAGAGAAAGAAAAGTAAACAAGCGCCCTCGGAAGACAGCGCCTGACAATTTACCTCAATCTTTAAATGCACAGCAAATGTGACAAAATAAGAACAAGATTTAAAGGCCTCTTTAAAGAAAGGGAGTTTGTGGAAGAATACAGTAAAGCCGGTTTAGGCAACAGGAGGGACAAAAAGAAACTGGAGAGCCTAAAGCAAATAAAGCCAGCAAATAGAAAGCTGAAAAATGTGAGTTACAAACCACAGAGCCAATGGTAATCAAGGGGCAAAATGCATCCCAAGGTCAACTTTCTGAAAGTCCCCAAGATGTCTTTAGCAAACCAGATAGCTGCAATGTTTGGTAGGCTGCAACCTAATAAAGGAACATTTCCTGGTAGCTTCTGGGACTATTTGTGAGCATAGCCCAAAAATGCTCCCACAGTGAAAAATTGTATACTTCTCGAGGGTTACTAGTTCTATGAATTCAATGGTGTCCATAATGATACAAGCAAAACAGTTCCTGGTGATTGTCAGCACTTAATTAAGGATCTTTAGTACCTAAAATAGCATAGGAGCTCAGCTCTGATATTGCATGCTTGACAGCATTAATGCCATGCCACATGAATTTGCAAATGGGCCAGGAATTATAATGTTATCTGGGGATATTTTCAAAACATAGAGGATTTGAATATTTCCTGTTGGCTCGATAATCTGATAAAGAAGCTTTTCCCAAACAACACCATCTATCAAAGTATGTGCTGTGATGTTGACTGCATGATGATCCCAAAATGCTCTGTGGGAAGATAATTCAGCTGCAATTCCTGAACCACAGGAAAATTCCAGTAGTGATCTATATGTACGAACATGATGGAGAACGGTGTCTATCACAAAGCCAACAGCAATCAATACTCCATCTGTAACACTGATTGACTGGAGAAGGGATTATTTATCTTCTTTTGAAGCCTGCATCAGAATCAGTTTCATACAATGCATTTTCTGGTGGCTGAATCATTTACATTGATGTCTGTTCTACCAGTGGCTCATAATAACCTACAGTAGTAGTTTCAATAGTTGGAATTGTTGAAATCACAGCATCGGGTTCACTTGTTAAAACTGGTACTTGGAGTAAAGTCGGAGACACAGCAGGCTCCTCAGTCCCCAGGATGGGGTTCACAACTTCCATGTGTCTGTACTTCTCTTGGGATAGTTTCTACAGAGTGCTGATCTACTCCAGAGGCACCTTAGTGTCAATGGATGTCTGTTGAACAAAATCAGACACATAATGCTTATTGATCTAATTGATCAAGACTTTGCTTTTTTTCTTTGTACCGGGTAATGATGGCAAATTACTGTCCAACTGCATCCTACCTGATGAACTGGAACAGCCAGTCTATAGGATGGCCCAAAGATTTACTTATCAGGGATCTGCTCTTGTACTACCTCTCCCACTTTGAGGCACCATCTGTCAGTAGCTTCAGGAATCTTAGCTTCATTGTTGCCAAGAGTCTGAGCTCTTCACATTAGATCATTTAGTTCCAGTTTCTTGAACATTCTACAAGAGAGCAAAGAGCGACATAGCATCAAGTGATTTTGACACAGTCATCTTTCCAGGGACATCAAGACCAGACACATACATTGGTTCTCTAAAGAGCATCTCTTATGGTACCTGACCACGCAATACTCTTCTAGGCAAGTTATTTAGTGCCCTCTGAACGCTAAACAAGTTGTGCAGCCAGGTCAAGCCTGTATCCTATGGTTAAGGCTTGTTTAAGCATATTGCTGGCTTGTTCTAAGACCCTGTTTCATTTCGGGCAAAAGGTGTGTATATAGCAGTCATACTGCCAGAGCAGGCATAGCATCCACAAACACCTACGCTGAGAACGTAGGACCATTGTCTGAATGAAAGGTATGAACTGATCCCATTACTACTAAGCACTCTAAGGGCCTCATTACGACTTCGGCGGTCCTTTCACATGACCGCCGAAGCCCCCGCCCTATTAGGAGTTTTCCGCTGGGCCAGCGGGCCAAAACAGCGTTTCTGCCCACTGGCCCAGCAAAAAACTCACCACAACACTGATGCCGGCTCGTAAACGAGACGGCGGCAATGTTGTGGTGCGTCGAGTGCGACAGCACCTGTCCCGCATTTCACTGCCCGCAATTCGGACAGTGAAATATGTGATGGGACTGTGCATGGGGGCCCCCTGCACTGCCCATGCCAACTGCATGGGCAGTGCGAGGGGCCCACATGGGGCCCCCGATGCCCCCTTTCCGCCAACCTTTGCATGGTGGTGAGACCACCATGCAAAAGCTGGCAGAAAGGGGACTTATAATCCCCAGGGCAGCGCTGCTTGTGAGACCGCCAGGCTGTCGACAGGCAGCAACCTGGCAGTGCCGGCGGTCAGACCGTGGCACATCTGCCACGGTCATAATAGGGTGGTTGGACTGCCCGGTCTGCGGTAGTCCGACCTCGATCACAAGTGTGGTTGTCTTGAGATCACCACACTCGTAATGAGGGCCTAAGTCTTTTATAACTCCTTAAGCAGTGGCAGGGTTTTGTGGCCAGACCAAAAGTAATTTGGAATTTATGTCAGCTAGCACTCTGGATTGGCCCAATGAGGCTGGAGACAATTACTCTAAAGGGTTTTCAGAGATAGCAAAGGGAGTCTGTTCTCGTCCTGCAAAAGCCAAGTGTTTGATAGGTTGAGAGATATTGCATTGACACACACATTTGTTTGTAAGCTGTGTGAGGTATGGCAACCAGTATCATTGTTGTACCATTGGTACAGTAGTGCTAATGTTGACCTGAGAGGAGGCTATCCCTTCATGAGCTGCCCTTGTTAGATCTAATGTAGCTTGCTCGTGAGGAACACATCCATCTCCTAATCCAGGTGTGAAAACAATAGTCTTTCGATGTTGCTTCTGCTGCATTGATCTTAGTTTGAGGTTGAGTTACAGTAGCAACCTTAAAGATTTGCACTGCTGTCTTTGCAATCATGTTTGCTGCACAGTTCCAAGTAGCATTAATTCCTTCACTTTTATGGGCCATTATGTGCTGTGCATGGACCAAAGAAAGTTTATCCTGTAGGACAGACACCTTTCTCCAAAGTTGCTTACTTTTTGTTGACTTTCCCTTTTGAATCTCTGAATGTGGCCACATCAAATGTGGTCAATTCAAATTGCATCTTTGAAGACAAATGCTGAATCCAACACTATAAGTGCGGGAAGTGATATATAAGCCTTCTGAAGACCATGTAACAGGACATGCATTTCTGCAAGCTCTGCAGTGGAATCACCTAAAAGATTAGTGTGAATGTGTAGCACATTGAAGTCACAATCTTCAAAAATTCACTGCACTGCAGCATAAGCCACAGAGTGTTTCTGTTACTGCCAACTGCTGGCTGTGCAGAGCCATCCACGTAGAACACACTTTTATACCCCTGTATGGGTATAACAATTGAAGTCTGTGGAATATTTTATATGGATTGTAAAAACTCAGTTGTGGGAAGTTGATGTAATAAAATATTACATCAGTAGCATTTAAAGAAGCAGCCCACTGCATACAACACATTAGAAATACTTGCTTTTGTTGCTTCTTCTAGTGTAGGCATTAGAGAAACTATACTGATTTGTTTCAGCTGCACCAAAAAGCATTCTTTCAGTATAGCTGCTTGTACTGGGGTGAACATTTTCTCAGTAGGAGTAGTAGTAGTAGTAAACTCTATGAGTAAGTCAGGTACCAAGTATTTACCCTCACTGGACAGTTTGTATCCAAGAAAAATGACATGAAAATATGCAATTTTTGATTTAAAAAAATTGATTTTGTACTCATGGTGGGCTACCAAAGTCATTATATTGTCCACCTTAATCATATGTACAGTGAAACCATCACCTATGATGTATGTATTGTGATTATGTGATAGCACCTCAGGATCTTCTTGTAAGATCGTCATGATTCTTGCTAAAAACAGCCCAGTGCTATTCTAATTCCTCACTGGCAAACTTATATTAGCATACTGAGATTCAGATGTCATATTTTGATTAAAGGATCCATTAGATAGGTCTAAGGTCACATTGCACTTTTCCTTACTATATACATCATTTATGCATTACTGTGAGCATTTTGTACAGCATGTGTATGTGCCTTTACATTTCTATAATCTAAAGCTTTTCTATATGAACTATCAGGCTTCAGTGCTGGAAAATGAGGTGTGTTCACTTTGGAATAACAAGGCACTATTATACCTCAGTATTGTAGCTGATTTGGAATATCTTTTATATTGTGCATAGCTTCTGACTTTAAAAGATACTGAGGGTCTGATTTAGATCATGGTGGTAACAGTCCCTTTGTCGATTTTTTGACAGAAAACCCATCTGCCAACTAGGAGGTCTGCCCACCCGATTTAGATGTTGACATAACCATAGGTGAAAGAGCGCCCAAGTCCCGTCGACTCAGCCAAGAATCTCCAGCCGCCTCAATGGAGGCACTGAGAATAGGGGCTGACAGCAGGACTTCAGTCAGCTGCACCACCGAGCAGATTTGGATGTGCCTTACTGACAGCCAATTGTGGCGGGCCGACCTCCACACATGAGTTGGTGGATTGGAGGGGGAAGGGTCACAAAACTGCATTCAGGTTTCTGCTTCCATTCTGAACTGGACCCAACTGGACAACATATGCCGTCACTACTGCCATTGGACCATGGAGGACACACATCCTCACCGTTGCCAGACTCAAAGGTAGGAATACTGCACATATCATGTACATTGTGTGGGCACTGCACATGAGCTTGGGACAATTGCAGAAATATACATGCCACATGTATTTTTTTATAATACCTCTGACATGCATATGTCGGAAACACATTTGTATCAGTGATTGATGGGGACACACAGGTACAAGCCACATGCACAATTGTTATTGTGGTGTCAGTATTCATTCCCAAAAGAATTCTGGCATCACAATAACAATGGCACCCCACCTGTCACCATATCTGTGTGTGCACATTGCAATAGAATCTGTACCTGTGATGTTGGAAAGACTAAAGAACACTAGGAAATAATGGATATATTTTAAATATTCATTTTAAAATCCAGATCTTATCATAGTGCACCCAATATGACGGCATTGACAATGAAAAAAAACAGAAAAAATAGCTTCACCGTTTTAACAAAAGTGTGAACAGTAAAAGTATATTTGTTGTATAAATTTATAACAATCCCACCCTCATTTATTTAGCTACTAAGCTAAGGAAGCCTAATTTGAGTTTGAAACGGTTGACACCTGCATACCAGATGGAACAATAAGGCTTTATGGTAAATTTAAAAGCAAATCCTGCTATGCTCACCTGTGCTAGTAGCCAGGCTGATATCCTCAGTAAGTGAAGGCTGAATGACTCCTGTTGGCCTTCAACAAAAGTAGTGGATGCAATTCTGCAAAGTCTTCTTCTCTGGGTCACATTGCACAAAGTTCCTCTCTAACCCTTCACACCCTTTGACACCCTCTACAACATTATTTAGTCCTTGTTGAATCTCTCAGGACAAACCATTAGCAGAAAATGGCCTGGTGCCCTTTTACTTATTTTGATTCTGTAAGACTGTGGCCTTTAAACAATAAAAATAAACAAGAAATATAGGGCCAGATGTATCAAAGGGTTTTACCCATTCTGTGTCTATGGGAAAATGTGTTTGTACATATGGCCCATAGCTACCATCTTTCCATGACACTTTGTTCACAATTTAGTAACAGAACTAGAACTGAACAGTCAACTCCGATTAAATACTGTGAATATATTCAAGCATTCATGATTATCCCACTGCAGGGAAAACAGCAAAATAAAGGTGTATTCTATATTAAATACTCACATCAACATCTAAATAGATCACATATGTAAACTAAAAAGAGGAATACCTACGCGTCGGGCACAAATCGAGGGATGGCGTTCACCCACTATTTTGACAGGGTGGATGCCGTCTACCCTGCAATGAAGTTACCACCCACAGACAATATGCTCTAGTCATCTGGGTGTAATTTCAGACACCAGGACACATTCAGCAGCGCCTGCAGGTTGCCTGTTTCTGTAACGAGCAGCAACTGGCAGGCAGGGAGGGGGCCTTATCAGATTCCACCTGGTCCCATAGTAAAGGCCAACGTTAAGGGGCCATCAGGGCTTATTTTGTTGGAGTATCCTGTCTGGAAGCTATTGGGAGCCTCACACCTAAATGCAAATGCAATGGAGGGGAAACAAAGGCGCAGAGGTTGTTATTACTTCACAGGTACTTAAGAGATGTATGCTTTTGACTTTGTTCAGTCCCTGTATATGAGATATGCATGCACTGTAAGAATATTAGATGTAATGCTACGTCACAGTATTTACACAAATAATAATTTAAATACCAGTATTTTGTTTTCTTTCTTTTATAGTGCTAGTCATCCCAATGCAGGGCGTGTCAGAATGCTTTATGTTACAAGTACACATTATACATTGACAATAAATCATGCTGCTGTGTAAATCACTATACAGGATGTGTTACATAAGACAGCTAGGATCACAAGATGTAGTAGTCACATGTCTTTCATAGCTCAGTGTGCTATATTAGGAGTACAGTTTATGAACTGCAAGTAACAAAAGGGTCACTGTGTTAAAAGCAGTAACTCGCTCACCTAGCTACAAAATTGAAAAGCTGCATATTACTTGATATGCTTCGCAGGAGACATATTAACTTTTGTGCTACTTTGATTCAAAACTGGGACTAGATAAAAAACAGATCTCTCCAGAAAATGTGTTAACCTCCAGGGTTGTCTTTCCATTATTATTATTCCCTGAGATTTTCTGAGCACACAAAGATCTCTGCAGCAGGTGCCTGAACCCCTTAGGATATTTTAAAATGCAGACTTTGCAAACATTTGAGCAGAACAGATTTAAGCTCTATGTTTCTCGTTGTTGCCATTTCTTTGTGGCAGAGTTTACAAAACATGTATGTATAAGTTGCAGTCCAGATTTTGTGGCAGGGTTGCATTATTTTTTGGCACAACCCTGACCCAAAATCTAATTTGTTAAATCTTGTAATGCGCTCAGATACACTCATGTTTAACCTGCTACACATGTGTATGAGGTGTTACGATCTGAGATCACTTCTTGTGATGTCACTTCCTGTGAGGTCTTGGGTTGTGATGCCACTTCCTGTGATGCCACGTGTGATGTCACGCACCATGATATCATGCGCCGTATTGTCACATGCTGTGATGTCATATGCAAACTGCCTAAGTTGGTCAGTCATCCCACTTCTGTTTTTTAGGACTTGTGCCCTGCCTACAAGTGAGAAAAGCATGATAATTACAGCAATACTACCCAGCAGTTCTCCTGTTATTCTAGAACTGAAACTGGCACACAGCTGCCAATGTATCCCATTCCTGCAAAGATGCAGCTCCTACAATATACTTTGTACTTAATTTCATTGTTAACACATTAAATGGATCAGCATGCTCCTCTGTCAAAACAGCACTAGCCTAACTGGCAACACATTGTAATACCAGATATGGGACATGCATACTGTCAGATCCCCATTCACAGGGCCATGAGGACAAAAGTCTCTAAGCGCCTCCCATTCGTGGGTGCTGAAACTGCAGCAGCTGTCTCTGGTAAGTTCCTAACACATGACCTGAGAGGGGCAACAGTCAGGTGTCCTTGAGTTCTTCACAAACAGCCCTACAGAGGCAGGGGCCAGGGAGGCTTCTAAAAGCTCCAATGCTTGGTAAGTTTCCTTGGGATCCTCTCCACAGGTGGGTGGTGAGGGTTGCGATACTCCTGCTGCTGGTCCTCAGTCGGTGCTTGGGCCCACTCGGGCCATACTCCTTGCCTTGCCCCCGTGTCCACCCGGCATTTGAGGTCACTGCCTCCACTCTGTACATGGATTACAGCCTGATCCACACAGCAGCACTTCTTCACAGCGGCCCCACATGGCATATGAGGACACTGACTTAGCTCCATACATAGGCTATGGCCTGATTGGCATGGCAGCCCTCTTCATGGCGGCCCCACCTGGCAAACGTAGTCGCCGACTCAGTTCCATACAGGGGCTGTGGCACAATGGGCACAGCAGCACTTTTCACAGAAGGCCTGCTCACTTATGGGGTCATCAGCTGTGCTCCACCCATGGCCAATGATCGGTGTAGCAGCTGCCTCCTCACACCTTGCTACAGGAATCCAATTGTCAGAATCCCCCACAGTACCTTGCTCCTGCCAGCTCTCTCCTCTTCCTCACAGGGCACATTGGTCTTCGCAAACAGGAAGGCACTGATGCCCCTGGCTCCAGGGGCGGGTTGTCTTGAAGTCCTTGGGTGATGTCCCTTAACCCAGATGGAAGACTGGAGAGCCCTGGTACCCCGTCCTGGTCACAGGTAGACGTCTTGCAGAGGTTCTCCTCCTTGCACAGCCTGGCTGGCTGCTTGACAGTTGACAATTTTGTGGGTCGCACTCTATCCGCCTTATTCTCGATTTTCAAACACCAAATGTGATTTAGACCATGAGTCTTTGAAGTTTATGTTGGGGGTCTGCTTCCTTTTGAAGTGCCTTCTTCTCTGCCCTGCCTTTCCTCTAGAAAGCAATCTATCACAGCAGGAACACCTCTAAATGTGATAACCCACAACATAAGCCATGGGGGTGACTAGAGTTTCGTGCCTGGATGTCAACCAACAGTGATATGTGTATCAAAAGGTTACCTCAGTGCCTCAGACCTGCTCATTATGATTCTCCCATCAACCCCATCTCCTTCCTGAGCTGTGCCCAGGCCTCTCCCAGTGACCACCTCTGAATCAAAAAAGTAACCTTTGAAGTCTATTGAAGAGACTGTCTCTCCCTTCCTCCAGTGTGTGCCACCCAGCTCACAGGAATGCAGCAATCCACAAATCTGTCTGCATAATTACTCTGCCTCTTCGTGTTCTTCCAAGTATTATAGTTGTAAGGCACCTCAACCCGGTCTTGTGGCTTCTCTTGCTACTATATGACTGTAATCCACTAATTAAAGTGCCAATGAATCCTAATCATAACTCTCCTGCTATGCCAATACTGAGATATAAGCACGTCTGCCAAAGCACCCCGATCATGCCTGTGGGACCCCTATTAATCCAGTAATGGGAGCCACACATATCTGCACATACAATCCATTCCAGACGGGCAACATCACATGCTCCTCTGGGGCTCACCCACAGTTTAGCAGGTGAGATCCAATCTATGGCTTGCTGTTAAAATATCCTGGAACCATCATCCCATTACTTTACTGAACACACTGGTCTAAGGTTGATCATTAACTAAATCTAGTGAATGGCAGACAGGCTGGGATGCATTTTAATCTGTGGGTGCTGGTACCCTGCTGGTTTAGGGCCGAACTCATGATGATTGAAGGCTGCCTCAATCTAGAAGGTTATATTCCCCTCTATTAACATGTCTAAAGACATACACCTGCCCTGCCTGGCCGGAGAACAGCACTAACACAAAAAGGTCCTTTAGGGTGCTCAGGCCTACAGGAGTACGGCTTGCTTGGGTGCGGTGCCAAAAGACACAGGAAACTCACCGGTCAAGATGTCAGGGCAAGTGGCCCTTGCACCATCCGAGCTTGCTTTTTTCTCCTCAGATGACTGTGCCCAGCTTCTCTGAGTGTGTGGTTGTGTGCTTGTGTGTGTGCATCCTCCGTCAGCACACCACATTCCTTTCTAACTTTAGCAAATGTACAACAGCAAAATAGACTGTCCTTGTAACATAACTGCTTCAATCCAACTGGACCACTGAGATTTCATCAAGCAAAGTCTTGTAGCTTCACCGATGGTGGAGAATTTTGTCTGAGATCATGCTGGCTATTACCTCTCTCTCTTGAGGGGAGACAGGCAGACGTCAATGATGTTGATGGGACTCCTTGTGGGCTCGATTAGTGATGAGGGCATGGTGTCTTTTCTTGGTGTCGCATGCAGTACCAGGTAAACTTTTGTAGGATTGTGGTGAGGGGCTATCTCTGCCTCCTCCTCCCATTTCAAGGTTTCATCTGCAGGGTTATAACTATCTCTCGAAGTTTGCATATTCTCTGGGGAAGGGCCACATTTCGGGTCACGTGTGTAGTGTTATGTGAGTGTGAATGATGGAACCCTTTTGGCTCCAGAAGGACTCTGTGGAGCTGTGACATAAATGTTAGAACATGGTGAAGTGAATGCAGGTATTGAATGTTGAGTGTACTGTAACAGGAAGAAGAATAAAGATGTGTAATACATAGCTTTGTGGGTGGTGTATTCATTGGTGGGTACCCAGGCTGGGGAGGACGCTACAACTGGTGACAAGATAGGGAAGAAGTAATCCGAAGATCGACAGTGCCCTCCCGGAGAGTTTGCCAAGGTCCAAGGAAACTGCTTGTGTGTGCCACGTGTGACTTCGTCGACTTCGTCGAAGTGCAGAATCAATGTTTGTCATATGTGGAGTCAAAGAGCAACTCCAGTCTGTGCCAAGCATTTCAAAATAAAGAACGCTTCACTGAGAAGTCTACGCATTGTTGGCAAGAACCTACTAACAAAGTCGCACAGAGAAGTACTGCGTTGCTACGCAATTTAAAGTTATACAGTGAACGGAGTAATAATGCCAAAAGTAGCCACAAACGGATGCAGAAAAGAGCGCTAGCTGACAAAACAGTTGATATGAAAGCATATTATCTTTACATTTACCGGAGACTTGAGCACAAGAGCTCTATGACCTCAGTGGCGGGAGAGGAGACCCAAGAAGAAGCACCTGGGTTGTGCTTACTGAGCTGTTCAATACCTGAAGCAGGACACCACCAAACCTGCTCTACTCCAGAAGTCTCCAGAAAGTGAAGGGCTCCAATGGAGATCAAGAAAGAGATCACAGCTCATATCAAAATATTGGTGATAGGTGGACTGCTTGGAAGATATATTTGATTATTTCAATGATGCGCTCAAAGAAACAAATAACAAAAAGATTATCAATTACCTGAAGAATCTTGCTGGTGATGGTGTAAAAGAAGTCATTAAAAAAATGCCTCCAACTAATGAAGTTACGTGCTATCAAGTTAAAGAAGCCTTGAATCTCAAGTTCAATTCAATGCTAAATATAGATTATGAAAGGTACATTTTCAGTCAAGAACGACAAAGAATTTGTGAAACCATAGAGGAATTTGCTGAAAGACTGGATATGTTCATCAAACTCTGTAAGTTCAATTAATTTAATGAGGAAGCAATACGTCTTAGAGTTATTGATGGATGCCTGTCTGATTCATTCAGACGATAAATGCTTACAAAACTCCTAGTGTGGAATGAGTTTTCATGCCTGCCAGAGCTGAAGAGTGTGCCGATCAACAAGCTGCTGACATGGAGGCTAGAGGTGCCCAAAGTGGGTCAGTCATGAACACGGCAAGCAAGCAAAAACATAAAGATGAAGGACACAAGGTGATGTCTCCAAGCAAAAGGAAGTTGTGTTACGGGTGTGGATTGTTGTTTCCATGCAAAGGTCCCATCAATGGATAGATATGCAAAGGCTGTGGGAAGGAGAACCAATTTATAATGGTTTGTAAGGTGAAGGAAAAAGCAACTGTGTCATGGAGAGACGACAAAATTGTCGACCGAACGTTCCAGAAGCGACGTTTGACGCATCTCATCAGTTGAGGCAAATAGACACCAAACGAAGTTAATCATGATCTAGATCATCTTCAAAAAGTTTGTCCGTATCAATATCAAGTGGAAGTGAAGAAGATGATTGTACAATGTCAATAGTTACCTCAGAAAAATGTGCATGTCAGACTGGTCACTTTTGAAGAAAAATACCAGTCAAGGAACAGTCGACATGAAAAAGCACCAAAGTCATTCAAACATTGTCTAAAGATTACACTGAAAATAGATGGCTGTTCAGTACCTTTTATCATCAACAATGATGTGTCAATAAATATTATGCCTGAGGAGGAATACAATGGACTAGCTTGAGTCTTATACCAAATTGATTTAAATAAAGGATATCATCAGTTGAAACTTGAGGAGAATTGCAGGCCCATTACCACCTTTCCTCAACATATTGGTCTGTCTCGATACAAAGACTAAGGGCCTGATTTGATGGAGGGGTTATTCTATCACAAATGTGACGGATATTCCGTCCGCTGTATTACAAGTTCCAAGGCTATAAGGGAATTGTAATATGGCAGACAGGATATCTTTCACATTTGTGATGCAGTAACCCCCTCTGACAAACTCTAAATCAGGCCCTAAGTTTTAGTGTGTCATTAGTGGAAGACATTTTTCAAAATGTCATTAGACATATCATACAGCCTGTCATGAATGCTTTCAACAATAGTGATGACATATTAGTTTTCGAAGCTACACAGAAGGAGCACGATAACGCTTTCAGGCAAGTGTTTCATTTACTTGTTGATGAAGGTTTAACACTGAATGCTGACAACTGTGAATTCAATAAGACAAAGCAAACATTCTTTGGCTATATCATTTCTGATGGGGGGTATGACACCATATGTAGCTAAAGTGCAAGCGTTGTCAGCTGCCAGTCCCCCACAAGATGTTTCCATGTTACGCTCATTCCTCGTCATGGGGAGTTACTGTTCCAGATACATATGAGACTTTGCCACTGTGAATGCTCCATTGAGACAGTTGACGAAAAAGAATGTTTCATTTCACTGGTCATATGATTGAGAGCAAAGTTTTATGAGACTCAAACAAGCTATTGAAAATGCTACTGAAATGACATATTTTGATCCCAAACTCCATAGAGAATTTGTTGTTGACGCTAACCCGGTTGGGTTAGACGCAATCTTTCACAGCACACCAATACTCAAAGACATATTGTGGCATATGCAAACAAATGTTGGCCCCAAACTCAACGTGCTTATTCACAAACTGAAAAATAAAGTTTAGCAGTAGCGTGGGCTTGTGAACATTTCCACATATTCCTATAAGGAAAAACTTTTTTTCTTGTGACAGATCATCAAGCATTGCTGAACATCCTTGGCAATCCAAAAGCCAAGATGCCTCCTCGAATTGAACATTGGGGACTAAGATTACAAGAGTACAACTACACAATTGTGCATCATCCAGGAAAAGATAAAAACCCTGCAGACTACTTCTCCACAGTGCCTATACACTGTCATGCTATCCCTTCTTAGACAACTGAAGACTACATACATTTCATTGTAAAATCAAACACACCTGCTGCCTTTTCGTTAGATCAAATTGTCACTGAAATGAGTCAAGATAGTGACATGTTAAAACTGAAAGACATTATTACACATCAGTCATGGAACCTACATACTAGACCTCCCACCAGATCAAGTTTATTTTCCTCACCTTGATAAAAGAGATGAATGAGATTTAAAGGCCTGACTTCTATGTAACTGTCTGTCATCGCAAACCACTCAACACCCCTTAAATAGGTCAGAGTTGCCAAAGTATGTCTGGGAAAGAACTGGTGTTGACTTTTTCAGTCCACTTGTCAATGGACATCACCTGATGGTGTTTGTGGATGAATACTCCTGCTTTACATTAGTAGAAGATCTCTCACATCATCTATTACTTAAGAAAGAGTCATTGAGAGATTAGAAGGTATCTTTGTGACATGGGGCAATTCTGAGAATTTCAAATCTGACAATGGCCCACGTTTCAATAGTCGAGAATATAGAGATTTTCTCAATCTGCTTAATGTGAAGCATGAGATGAGCACTCCTCTTTGGCCACAGGCTAACGGCCTTGTTGAATGTTTCATAACTACATTAAAGAAAGGTGTTCAAAGTGCTGCACTGGAAAAACTTGATCTCAAGACCCTCTTAAATTCTACACTACAAGCTTACAGTTCGACTCCTCACTCGACCCCAGGAGAAAGCACTGCAGAATGATAACTAAATTACCTCAATGGGCCAACATAAGATGAAGAACTGAGGTAGAAACTCATCTAAAATACTTGGGTCATAAAAAGAAAATGAAGGCCTATGCAGACAAGAGACAACATAAAGACAACATTGTCTTCACAGGAGGAGATCAAGTGCTTGTCCGTCAGCCGAGAAAACATAAGTCTAATGCTCCATTTGATGCCGAGCTATTCCATGTTGTAACCAGCAAAGGACACATGGTGACTGCCCAACATTCTGGGAAATCCATTACGCGAGACTCCTCTCATTCCAGACTTGTGGCTCATCACTCATCAGATGCTGATGTCAATGTAGAGACTAGTTCAGAGCAGACAGCTGGAAAACCCCAGGCTGCTGTTGCCACTGCAGATCATGGACACTCCTGTTACTGATTCCCAGTTTCTGAAGACACAATCAGGACGAGTATTCCAAGTACCAAGAAGTCTCATCAAGGAGCTATGTTTGTGTACATGTTTGTGAAGAATTGTAATTGTTTATTTAACAGAGGGGTGATGTAGTGTCATGTTAGTGTGAATGACAGAACTTTTTTGGCTCCTGAAAGACTTCATGGAGCTGTTATGAAAGTGTTAGAACATGGTGAAGTGAATGCAGGTTTAGAATGCTGAGTTTTTGGTTACACACAGAAGAATAAAGATGTGTAATACATAGCTCTGTGTGTGGAGTATTCATTAGTGGGTACAGAGGCTGGGGAGAAGGCTACAACATGGGTGTCATCTCCCTCTGCTGCCACCATTGTACCTTGCACATGTACTACTCTTCACAGGGGGCATTTGAACGCAGTACTGAACTTCCATGTAGACGATTTTCTTAGCAAGACCCAAGCACATGTATTTTAGCTGCCTCTTTCTTCCTCGCCTCTGTTGGCTGTTATATGCATTGTTGTTGGTCCTTCTTTGGAGTGTCATGTGGGTATCCAATTGCAGACAGGTTCATCCAGGGTTATGACACAGAAAGTCTTCCAGAAGCCTCCTGAACTTCAGGATGGCTGGGGGACACTGGGCTATAGAGTGAGCCATGAACCAGTATGTTCTTAGTTTTGTCCCTGTGCAACTCTAATTTGGATGGTATTATTTATTGTCCACATGAAACGCTGCACCTCTCTGTTAGCTTATGGACAATAGGGCATGATTTTATGGTGCTGGATTCCTAGCTCTGCAATATATTTTTTGAAGTCAGCCTCTTAGAAAAGGGATATGTTTTTGGTTTCCATGTCTGTTGCTACTCCAGACATTGCAAACACCTTCTCAAGCTTTAGCTGTAGTTGTTCAAAGGTGGTGGAATTAATTATCTCAGGGACGGCTGGGCATTGTGTGCAGTTGTCAGTAATCACTTGAAGCGTTTGACCTCCAACAGGGAGCAGAAGGCAGAGCTTAGCTGTGTCAATTGTTCAGTGCTGGACTCTTCTGCAATCACGTTAGCAAGTGGGTCTGTGCCACCTGTTTCTTGGTGTATGAGGCACTGGGTAACTACATATTTCAACATCTTTGCCTATGTCGGAATACCATAGCTTCTCCTGGAGAGGTACCTTGGTCTTTACAGTACCTTGGTATCCAATGTGTACTAGTTAAGTAGTTTGTTTTCTCAGTGATGAGGGGACTACTATTTTTAGTTTCTACAGTGAGTTCCCATTGACAGTGATCCTCCAAAGGACCACCTTGTCCCTTCACCTGTCTGCATTCTTACACTGGCCTTGTATAAGGATAGTCTACCATGTGTAACTTCAGGTGGCTTTCACTTCCAACTGTATGCACAGTTCATTGATTATTGCCATTGCTGTCTCCTCCCTGGACCCCGTCTGTGGGCACCAGGTATTTATCACCATATTGATGTGTTCTTCAGCATCTCCAGTCACAGAGTTGTGTCAGGTGCCTGGGTGTCAGGATAAAAAGTTCACAAGGATATTGCATCCTGGCTGGTATGCGACATTTAAGCGTTATCCCTGGAGCTGTAGAAACTACTTTTCCATGCAAGTAGTGCTAGGTCAGTGGTCCCGGAGAACAGCGCTATCAATGCTTTGTGGTCTGTCACCACTTTGAAGTCATGTCCATACACATAAAGGTAGAAATGGACACATCCACACTTGATGGCAAGCACTTCCTTTCTAATTCTGGAGTATTGCATTTCTGACTGTTAGCACTGAGCTAGAAAAGGTCATTAGTGTCCCTGTTCTGTCACACTGGTCTTGAAGCAGCACAACAATGGCATGTAGTAATAGTTTAGTGCTCTGCTCCAGGTTGGGTTGCTCTTATTTTTCAGAATGCTTTCTCATTCATTTCATTCAACTGCAATGGGCTGTCTTTGCTTGTTAGGTATCTTAATGGTTTGGTTACAGTAGCTAGGTTGGGTGTGAATCTGCCAAAGTAGGTGGCAATGACAAGAAAGTTTGTCATCTCTGCGGAGGTCTTTGGTGCTCTCACATCTTGGATGTTTGTGGTTTCCTGAGGGTTGATGCTCCACCGTCACTGGAGAAGACATACCCATGACACTCTGGCTGTCAGCAAGATGCACTTTTGTTTGTGGAATGTGAGCCTGCATTCTGAACATCGCCCGAGTGTCACTCTAAGGCAGTTGTTGTGTTCCTGTAATAATTTTGTGTGGATCAAGATGTCATTGTTGACATTTACAACCCCTGTCAGACCCAACAGGGTCTCTCTATTTGGGTTTTGGAACACCTCAGCGGTATACTCTCTGTGTATGGCTTTGTTGGATAGTCTCAGGTCCATGCATATTCCTACGGTCCCTGATTGCCATGGCTTCTGTGTGACTAATCCAGGGGAGTCCAACGGAGCAAGTCATGCTACTTTCTCAATCACATTGAGTTCCTCTGGTTTCTTGAACTCTTGCTCTACTATTGAGTGAAGGTGAAGTGGGATGCGACTGCGTGGAGTACCGTAGGGTGAATTTATTTATCTATGTTGAGTGTGACCGGGCTACTTTACAGACACTATAACCCATGGAAAAGGTGCTCAAATTGTTTTACAATTTCTTCCACCCTTGCTTGGTAGATATAATGGGCAAACCGGGCGAGCGTCAAAGTTTCTACTGTGTAGCTGCCCCTGCCTCTCTGATAAAGAACTTTGCTTTGATGTTGTTGCTTTAATAGGATGTGTTGGCAAGGAAGATGCCTAGCGCTGGAATTGGATTAATGCCGCTATATGCAAAAAGATGCGTCTTGGTTTTCCGTAGTGGAGACTGGGCTAACAAATGTTGAAACTGCTGGTTGCAGAAATCTTTCCTGGGGACTTGTGTGTCTATCATGGTGTTGATCTGAATTGCCTGGATTTGGACTATGCCCATTGGTCTTGGTGTTGTTCCTGTTCCTGGATGATTAGAAAATGATAAGATGAAGACTTCTTTGTCACCTTCCTCCTTGTCTTCATTGGTCATGACGGTAGTCGTCCATCTCTCAATGCTTTCAGCACTAGCTGAAACAGAGTTCAATGTACTTGGGGCCATTACTTTGTTTTCCAGCGTGGCATACTTTGGCACAGTGGCTTGGCTTACCACAGTCGGAGCACCTTATCCCTTGTGATGGGCTTTGTATAGGTGGCAGTGGCTCTGCCCCACAATACCCACATGTTCTCCTTTCCTGAGCACCAGGAGGCCGTGGGTGACTACTGACAAGTTTCGAGTTCTGGACACCTCTAATGGCATAAACCTTTTCAGATTTTGATGGGAGTGGTGTCAAGTTCTTCCTTGATAGCGACCTTAGCAAAGGTCAAGTCCATGCACTTAGCTCTCATGTTCAAGAAGGTTCTGGTAGTCACTGAGTGCGAGTATGTCACTGAGTGACATGCCAGGTTGTCTCAGGATCAATCATATGAGCACAGAGGATCGGCAGCCTCAGATGATAAGGGCCCTGACTTCTTTCACTTGATCATACCTGGAACATGTGATGCATGCTTGAAACGCTCATAGACGGAGTTTAGTTGAGGGCTGAAATGAGCTTCAAGTGCTCCTACTGTCCCTTTGGAATCTTCTTTAATAATGCCAAAACTACTGAGTAAATTTACACCAAATCACAAAAAGAGATCTTTCTGGACCGAGATCTAGCTTTCTGCCAAACTTCTTGGTTCAGGCTGCAGGTGTCTCTAAAATCCCTAAGGGAAATTACATGGGGAAAACGTGCTTTGCCCCACCCCCCTTTTTTTCTCAGCCCCTCTTGACGAATCACCCTGAAACTTTCCAGACAGCAGCTGAAGTGAGGGGCAAACTAGTTTTGAAACTGTGGTGACGATTCGTCAAACAGCGGCAATGTTTTTAGCACAACAAAAACACTCTTCCTATGGAAACTAGTAACTATAGCTATCTACTAGCAATCGCCAGCAGGTGTGTGTGTGTGTGTATATATATATATATATACATATAGAGGTCAGACTAGATCAGAAATCTTTTTAAAAAACAGAAGAGGCACTCCGAAGCTGGCTCTGTAACAGTTTTATTCACTGTACATACGGATACCAGCTGCTGGTCCCAGATTTGTTTTTACTTTTATACCCTTGCAGACCTTGGTTTGCTGCTACATTCTTGTAAATGTAGTTATACATCTATCTTAGATCTACAAATCAAGAACGACAGCAACATCAAATATCTATCACACACAGATTCTGTCTGAATGTGGCATCGAGAAGGCTCATAAGAACAGTGTCATGAGGCCACGATCACAAATTTGCCCCATGCTACCTCCTGGTAACAAAATAGGTTTATTCAAGGAATTAGTGACATGTGAATTATAACAATTACCAAATTCAATCAATAAAGGATGAAAGGAAAATCTCACAAAATAGGAGAGACAAGCAGCAAGATATTTACAGGATAATCCATTAACTATCATAAAGCTGACCCACAAAGACGGAAATATAGGTTTAATAGATAAAGACCGATATATTGCAGAGGCAAATATCTTTCATCCAGCCATCCATCTATCATCCCTTTCACCCATCCATCCATACTTTCACTCACTCATCCATCCTTTCTCTATTCATCCTTTCACTCATCCATCATTCATCCTTCCACTCTTTCGTTCATCCAGCTTTACATCCATCCTTTCACACATTGGTCCATGCAGCTATCCATTCACCTTTTCAGTCATCCATCCAATCACCATTTCACTCATCCATCCTCTCACTGATCCATCAATCCATCCATCCTTCCTCCCTTTCAGTCATTCTTTCTTACATCATCCTTTCACTAATTCATCCGTGCACCTAAGCATCCACCTTTTCACTCACCCATGAATCCACTAATCCATCCATCTATTCACTCTTTCACTCACCCATCCGTTCACCTTTCATCAGCCATCCATCTACACTCCCTTTCACTAACCCATCCATTCTTTCACTCATCCATCCGTCCTTTCACTCATTTATCCATCCTTTCACTACTTCATCCATTATTTCACTCTGTCTATCCATCCACTTTCACTCCATCTGTCCATCAATCCACCCAGTTATACATCTATCCAATTACCCTTTCTCTCATCATCCATCGTTTCACTCACTTATCCTACCTTTCTCTGATCATCCATCCAGGCACCCTTTCACTCATCCATCCATCTTTACATCCATCCATCAATCATTCACCCAGGCTCCATTCACCCTTTCACTCACCTACCCATCCACCATTTCACTCACAAATACATCCATCCTTTCACTCACTCACCCTCCTACCCTTTTAGGTTAGTTATGAGCCTTTGTCTGATGAGTTGCAGACAGAAGAGGCCCATTAAGAGCCCACCCTCACAGTAGCTGCTAAAGCGGGTGGGTGTGGGAGGGAGGGTGGGTTACTGACGCCCCTGGTTCAAACTATGCACTAATCAAGAGCAATACCCACACGAAAAAAAGATCCAGAAACACAGCATGTTGGAAAAAGCTAACTTTTAGGGGATCCACAATTAACTAAATCATGTGAACTATAGACAGGAAGAACGTGGATTGCTTGAAAGTTTTTACACGCATTGTTCAGAGATCGATCAGTGTTTTACTTGTAAAGTTAACAACATGAGTGCAGGCCCCGAAAGGGTCGCTTTCGATGTCCTTTTTCAATCACTACGAGGTCTGAGACCGGGAGGGACCCGGCCGCTTAAAGCCCTGCCACTATATGCCCATGCTCTGGGAGGCTTGTTCTTTGTGTCCTCCCATTATTAGGCCTGTTGTTCCCCTATCACAGTTTATAAGGACATTCCATTGACTCCCTTTCTTCCTTAAGCTCACGATGGCCTTTGATTAGCCAGTGGACTGTAACCAAAAATGGTTTCTATGAAGTGGCGTAACGAAACTTGATGGGGCCCCGCTCCAAGGTACCTGGAGTGTACTGTGCTGAAGGGGCGCCCTGGAGCTCGAAAGCACTCCCCCCCCCCCCCAAGACTCCTCCCCACTCCACCCCAGGGGCAGGTCGGGGGTGTGGGGGGCGTGGGCGCGGGTGCCTTTGTTACGACACTGTGTCTAGGTCAAATGGCTCAAAAGTTATTGACATCCCCATCACTCACAGGGTGCAACGACAAGCAAGCAGGCAACATTTTTGACCACCTGATACAGGGTGGCAGGCCGCTCTTGTCTGTAGCACGAAGCAGAAAGAAATACCTAAATGTAGATGAAAGGGATAGAAACAATTATTCTGGCCCTGTCTTGGAAATGATTTGTCTCACTGTTCACACAAGTTCTTTTTCACTCTTAGACACTGTTAACTGTTTGGATAGGAATGGCCGAGCGTGTGTAGTTTTATTCCTAAAAAAACTGTAAATTGCTTGCCATGAATTGCCCTTGATCAGTGCTAAATGGTTAAACATATAAGTGCCGGCGCACAAGGTGTTGCTAACAAAGCCACCACGGCTGACGTTACTTACTGTCTCTGTCAGCACTGCCAAATACTAACCCCAATCCAAGACTACACCATGTCGCCGCAAGCAGTTAGGATGGCCGCACTGTACCAGCTGGTTTATTGTATTTTTCAAGTTTATTAAACACTTTGTTGATGAGCTCTGCTCAATAGTCGATAGACTGTGCCACTATATGGTGAACTGTCATACATATGTAGCAGTGTTTAGAGATAACTGTCAAGCACCGGCACAAGTTAAGCACTGCCTTGATCACGTCTCTGATACAAACAGCTTGCTGTTGAGACCGAAAGAGAGTCGTCCTCCATGTTAGTCTTGTTCATGAAGGGTGCAGGTTCACTCCAGATCACTCCTCCTGTCCCACCTACTGGCCACCCCATGCCAGGCAGAGGAGGACACACACCCAAGCAACAAAACACAGTATCACAAGCTCGTGGTGTATAAATATGCTGTGGGTAGTGCATGCAAGTAAAATGGGCCTCCTGATCCCTGAGCTCTGGCTGGGAAGCCAAATACAGTCATAGCTGGGATGTAGCTCTACCCCGTAACCTTGACTCTTCACTACCAGCTCTGACCTGAAACAAAATAAGAACAACATGGGCAAACAAGCAAATAAACCACAGTTCAGGTCTCTGAGTGAGCCCCGGGAAACAGCTCTCACTGGGCACCTAAAGATATTAGTCGCCCATGCAGGAGCAGGAAACTAAGAGGAAGAAATATGCGACGTGACACTTTCCCTCCTGCAATTCAAATCTACTGTATACTGTTCCTTTTCACCTGCTCAGGTAGCCTATTTCAGACCTGGTAGGGGTCACAGAGAGCATATGCTTCTAAAAGAAAGTGACCTCACCCACCCAAGGGTGGCATTCTTCATCATCGGGTCTGATCCTCGTCGGGCACCAGCAACCTTGAAAAAAAAACATCTCTATTAAAGTGCCCCCTTGAGGGGCCCCTCAGGCATTGCACCAACCTGACGTGGAGCTGGCCCGATGATAAAGCATGCCACCCTTGGGTGGGACAGGGCACTCCCAGAAGCATATGCTCCCAGTGACCTCTACTAGCTCTCTAATAGACTCCCCGGGGAGGTGAAAAAGAACAGTAGACTCCTGTTTTGAATTGTATGTGAACAGAGTAGACTGTATACTGGACCTGGAAGCCTCCTCGTCTCCCTATATCATAGTGACTTTCCTTCTCGCCACATACATGGGTGGATGCCCGCAGGTGTGGCATCTGCTGAAGAGATACACATAGACAAAATGGCAGATTCTGAACGACAAGACACTTTCCTTTGCATTCTAACCTATTCTCATTAGTAGCGCCAGGATAAAAACCTGATATCAGCCACTCGCCCCCTTGTCTCTGCAGTAAAATCACCTCTTGCTTACCCTTCCACGCAGGCACCCACCTCCTAACCACACCATCCTGCAGACAGGTGGGCAGGGACAATATCAGCTTTACTGTGCCGGTCACCTCATATTCCATATCAGATCCCGACCAACCCACATCACCTCTAGGCGTGCTGTTAAACCTTCTTTTTCACACACCTATGGCTTCAATCATCTTTCCTCAAGATTACAGGCAATGCTGAGATGTTCAGCCAATCAGATGTGCTTTTCAAGCCCAATGTGTCCAAAGAAAGTGACCCTATCCTATCCGCAGAAAATCTTAGTAGGCGCTACATTTTCAACTGGCATGCTATGTTGAGCAGGTGTGAAGTAGCATACAGGTATAGTGGCATGATCTAAACAGAAAGCACATGGTAGACTGCAGGTGTAATTGAACAAAAACAAGATCTAATGAGCAGGCACAGGAAATGCTGGCTTTAGGGCGCTGTGACCAGTGCAATCACGCTGGGCGCCAAGGTCAAGAGGGCACCCTCTGCATGACAGGCTAAACTGAGATAAGAGCACCATGCAGAGATCTTTGTGTGCAGCATTCTTCAGGGGATGTTTGAAACCGCATGATAACTCTGGTGGTTAATGCACTTGGAGAGCTCTTTGATGTGTTAAGTCACAGTTCTGTCTCATGATCAGAACATGTAGATCATAGATTGGTAGCTCGATGGGTTGTTGCTTTTGTCACAAAGATACTTCTGTTACTTGGAGATCAAAAATAACAATCCATTTAATACAGCACAGTGACCTAAAACCTGGCACCAGAGTGCTGCATGTAAATTGAAAGTCATAGGTTTAGAATTTGTTTGGTTTTCCCCTCATTCTTCAATTTTTTGAGAGTTGCTCCTTGTGTGTAGCAATACACTTTTATTAGAATGACCCCCTAATCATTATGTTATCCTTTTGGGGCGAATTCATTAACACATTCTGATGCAAACCTGATGCAAACTGTTGTTTAAGTGCTTACTTTTCAAAGGAAATCCTGAGTTGCATTGGACAGTAGCCCTAAAGTAACGCTAAGTAGTAACTTGCCAAGGAGGTATACAATGTAGGGTGACCAGACGTCCCAGATTTCCCCAGACAGTCCCGGTTTTTCGAGTACTGTCCCGGTGTCCCGACGCTTCTCTTAATTTTAAACAAATGTCCCGGTTTTTGGGACTATGGTCATATTATTACATAAATGTCCCGGTTTGTGGGACAAAAGTCAGATTATTTAGGAAAGCATAAATTCAAGGTATGCTCTCCTTTAACAGAGGCCTACAGAGTATGCAATAATTAAGTAATTTATTTCTTACCGTCCCAGCAGTGAGACGGATTGGGGGGCAGACAGAGGTGGGTGGGGGTGGGTTGGGGGTGCAGGGTGGGAGGTCAAGCCATACCTAATTTTATATGTATAGTCTTGTAAATGTGCATGTGTGTGTGTGTGTGTATAAATATAAAGACACACATGTATAGGCACACATTCACAAAGCTACGCAAAAAAATGGGACAGGCCAGATATAAAAGTGAGTGAAAAGTCGTTAGTCCTTCTTTTATGTCTGACCTGTCCCGGTTTTCGCTCCTCAAAATCTGGTCACCCTAATACAACGGGTCATACATGGTTGTTCCGATGCACTCACATAACGGATTTTGACACAAATCCCTATCTACTAACTTCGGTAGGGATTGTCATCAAAATATTTCACCTCCTCAAAGCAGGTGTAAAGTTGAAGAAAAGATGTATTTTCTCCACATCTTTCCATGTGTGCTGCACCATACAGCACACACACACACAAAGTTGTAAAGTGTTAATTTTTTCAAAGCATAGTTTTCTTTGCTGGAAGAGTACTCTTCCAGTATAAAAACCCAAGCTTGGCATCACACAAACACCCTTGCACTATGGCGTGCACCAGCACAAGAGTTAAAAGCAGCAGCACCACATCCTTATAGATATGGTACTGTTGTGCTCTCTCCTTTTCACGCAACACAGCACAGCAACTTTGGTTACTGCACACCATAGAAAATGTGTTAATCTGCCCCTTTGTTTCTTCAAACCAAGCTCTCTAAAGATATACCTTCCAGTGCGGATGACATGCGAGTCTTACACCTTGTAGTCATCATTGTTGTACACAACAGCTTCTATACGTTGATTTACACACTTTCTATGACTCAGTATCTCTGTATAATGTTTGTGATATTACACAAGGGGCTAAGGAGAGGTAAGTGTCACCATTGGAGGGTGGTAGTGTAGGACTCAGCGCAGTAGGAGGTGAAGGAGAAGTGGTCTGGTGTGCCTACAAAGATTGTTACACCGGGGCCACCACAGCTAAAGCCGGGCCGGCACACGCTCTGTGAAGCAGGCACGATGGAACAAGGAAGCACAGTCCTAGAAGCCTGGGTATGGTGTAAGGCATAAAGCACTAAAAAAAGGTTCAGTCAATTACCAAGCAAGGGTTTGAAACAGGCATGCTGTGACAAGCAAGAGTAATCCTACAAGCCTAGAGTATGAGACAGGCATAAGAATCACAGTTCTATAGGCATGCGTGGGGTGTGAAGCAGGCACGATGAAACAAGTACAGTGGCACCGTCCTGGCAGTGCTGCCAGAATCCGGAACTGTTTCTTCCTCGCCTTCGCTCCTCTGCCTCGAGAAGCAACTTCAGAAAGGAGTAAATCTTCGCCTCTTCCAATGACAGTTACCGATCTGCATTTCACCCGCTGTGATTCTGGGTCTCTCTGTCCCCGCTCCCTAAATCACCCCCCACCTCTAATGTTTCCTCTTCTCTATCTCTCCGCGGACGCCCACCCCTGTTCTCCCTCGCAGCGTCAGCCTCTTCCTTCAACAAACCCCACTGGATCCAATTTACTCCCACTGAAACTTGTGATGAGTAAACTTGATCTGTGCCTATTATTGTATATGATGCACATAGTATCCTGTTACTTTGCTGTTTTCGTGCTTTTTCTGTTTGGCTGCCTCAATCTCACTTACTATTTTTTAGAGTGACCAAGGCTTCCCGGATTGGCCCAGACAGTCCTTGTTTTTCAGGGACTAAATCCCTGTCCCAGCGATTTTAGCTTAATAAAGTACATGTCCCGGTTCCTGAGAAAGGTCGGAGGAGAGCACACAATACTGTTTAGGACATTTCCATGGTTCCTCTGGGCATAAATGAATTCTTTAAAAGTCGCCTGCTGTGATGCCTTGCTTTATTCATGCAACACAGCAGGTCTCAAGGAGGGATGAATCCGTGTCACTTGAGCCCATCAGCCGAGGCCAAACATGCCCGGGGTCTCATCACTGCATCGGAGAGAGGGCACGTTTCATCTGGGTTTCAGAGGTTTGCACAACACTCGGAAAACGGGCTTTGCAGTTTTGTTTTATGTGCAGTGAAAACACACATTAAAGTTTATTCATTGCCTTTTTGAATTTTTTTGGGCTTATTGTACTCGTATACTGTCCTACTATTTGAAATACAGGATCAGAAGTTCCAGAATGCAAAGCAAAGGGGACTGTGCTTTTTATGTGTTCTATTAGACATCTCGAAATCTTCAATCTTTCTTGGGCAGTCCATTCTTTATGAAATGGAAGTGCGCTGCATCTGAAATGCTGGTCTTTTGTATAGTGGTCTTTTTTATACGTTTTTCGGATGTGGCAGTGTGGACCTTCATCTGTGTTGGTGAGCGCTGCATTATATGCAGGGCCACTGGAATTATGCGGCAGGAGAGAGCCAAATTATGTGGCAGGGTTGAGTAGATTATGTGGCAAGAAAATACAAGTTATACGGCATAATGAACCACATTTGTAATAATGTTACTTCATTATTTCATAATTTTAACATTTGGTAACACTGTCTGGGTATTGGTTGCACTTCACTAGTTCCAGACTAACACCCAAATATAGAGAAAAGCAACAGAAAGCTGACCATCCCGTTTTGCAAAGAGCCTTCGAACGCACCGCAATAGGTCACTGCATTTTTAGCAACTTTTGAACCGTTTGAGCAAGAAACTATTTTTTTGTTAAAATCTACCGATTACGCAACAGATGATGGATTATGTGGCAAATGCGGCAAACCTATAATTATGTGAACACTGACACGGCCGCACAATCGCAAAATTCCAGTGGCCCTAATTATAGGCCGTCACAGTCCATGGTGGATGCTAACAGTTAGGCCTACTTCTACGGCTGTTGCTGTCCCGGTTTTTGGGTCTGCAAATATGGTCACCCTAAGATTGTTCCACTTTTTATTGTAAAGCACTTTTACATCAAATGTTCACCCAGTATAAAACTGCCACAATAAAATAAACTGAGCAGTATACAAATACCAATACAATACAATTATGTAACGCGACGGAATGGGTTGAAAGCGGTAATGTAACAAAGAAGCATTTAATAATCAAGCACGTTATGAAGCAGTCATGACGTAACAAGCAAACATTGTCAGGTATCTACAATGGTGAAGAAGCACGCGACGGAATGGGTTAAAACAGCGGTAATGTAACAAATAAGCATTTAATAATCAAGCACGTTATGAAGCAGTCATGACGTAACAAGCAAAGATTGTCAGGTATCTACAATGGTGAAGAAGCAATTACAGCGTCTAACAAAAGAACCTGTGCAAACATGGCTGGCTGCCCTCAGCCCTTCTAGCTTCTGTGCAAACAGGCTTCCTATAATCTACAAGTGATCAATTCCTTCACTGCAAGGTCAGTGTGTCAGCAAACAGTGATCATCCTTTAAATATTTGCTTTCCACGTCGCAATTTAAAGCTCAATATTAACACCAGGAATGGCGTAGAGGTTGAATGGCAACTGCTCAGCTCTGACTCCTGGCCATGCTCCCCGGGGACGGGGCAATCACCAGCCTGATGGAGTCAGAAAGGCAAGGAACTTAGCCTCAACTAACTCTGGGGGAGAGGAGAAATCGGGAGTCTTTTAGGTCTGGGTTCACAGTGCAGCTGTCTGAAGTACTAATTGCTTACAATACACATAGTATGGACACATCTTAGAAAAGCCCAGAAGAGTTTTCTGCTCTAACCTCAAGCTATTGGCTGTTTGCTGTATCACTCCTCCAATGGAATGCTAGCATAGAAATGCCTGGGAGGTTATTTTACAACTAAAAACAAAACTCAACCACTACACGTTTTCTCATATTCAATGACTTATCTCATGCACACTTCGTAGACAGAAAGCCACCTTTTTTTTAACAGAGCAGGCAATACCAACACAATTAATACCGATTCCGCTACCAGCACTACAGTAATAACAATACCACCACCACTAATATTACCCACAACACCACTGCTAATACCACCAAATAAAACACCAGTACAATCTAAACACAGCTATCAATAACACATCCCTAAACTCAACCCTACTACTGCCAACATCACTAATACAATTACCAATACTAGCCAAGTTACTACTAATACCTACAATAGCAACAGCATCTGTACCACCACCAACACCACGTATAGCATCACCACAATACCACCAATACCACCACTCCCACTAACACCAATGCCACCGTTCAACCAATACCACCACTACTACCAGTAATACCACCACCAATACCACATTTTCTAACGCCCCCAATGTACAAGTTACTTACCTTCAGTAACGAAATATCTGGTAGAGACATATTCTAGTTGCAGATTCCTTAGCTTTGAATTTCCCCAGGCGTCAGACTGGATCCAGAGAATTTTTCTTCGAGCAGTACCTCTGCGCGCCGTCAGGTGGTGTCGGTTGACTCCGTGGGAGTCGTTGGTGTCGTGCTCGCCGTGATGACATAGCGGTTGTATATAGGCGTCACCCCGGTGCGCTGACGTCAGTTTCTTTTCACAACTTTCCACGCCAGTAGCGCGGAGTCATGAAGAACACTGAGAGTGGTGCACCAAAACTAGGTCCCTCAAGGGAAAGTTCCTGTCCCTAGAAATCAATTCGCAGTGCGGGGAGGATTGGCGGGTCGGTAAGGAATCTGCAACTAGAATATGTCTCTATCAGATATTCCGTTACCGAAGGTAAGTAACTTGTAGATCTGATAGAGACTTCTAGTTGATTCTGGTAGATTCCTTATCTTTGAATAGATACCCGAGCAATACCATCCCCGGTGGCGGGCCTGCGAACTAAGATCACACCAAAAAGTCCTGCAGGACCGAACGGCCAAAGTAGCCGTCCCTTCGGACCTGATTGTCTAGGCAGTAGTGCTTAGTAAAAGTGTGCAGAGATGCCCACGTTGCTGCCTGACAAATATCCAGGACTGGAACGCCCCCTTGCTAGTGCTGTGGTAGCAGCAGTAGCTCTGGTGGAGTGAGCTCTCAAACCTGCAAGGGGTTGCTTTTTAGCCAGAGCGTAGCATATTTTTATGCATAAGAGTACCCATCTTGAAATGGTCCTCTTCTGCACCGCCTTCCCCTTCTTTTCACCCACATATCCCACAAAGAGTTGATTTTCCACCCAGAAGTCTTTGGTACGATCAAGACAGAACGCCAATGCTCTTTTTGTGTCCAGAAGGTCGAGTCTCTCCTCTTCATGGGAAGGATTTGGGGGTGCATAAAAGGTAGGCAAGGTGTCACTACCTTGGGTAGAAAAGAAGCCCTTGTGCGAAGCACCACTTTGTCAGGGTGTATGGCAAGAAAAGGAGGCTTATATGACTGAGCCTGGAGTTCACTAACTCTGTGGGCAGAAGTAATGGCGACTAGAAAGACAGTCTTTATAGTTAAAAGGCTTAGAAGACAGTTGTGAAGCGGTTCAAATGGGGTACACATAAGGTAAGTTAAGACCAGGTTGAGATCCCACTGGGGCATGATGAATGGGATGGGGGAAAAAGATGTGTGAGGCCTTTAAGAAACTTCCCAACTTTGGGAGATTTAAATAAAGAAAGCTGATCAGGTAACCTTAAGAAAGCAGAGATAGCACAGAGATATCCCTTAAAAGTGCCCAAGGTGGAACCCTGCCGGTCAAGGGAAAGAATAAAGAGAAGGACCAGAGAGAGAGGAGCAGATAGAGGATCAACAGAATTGTCAATGCACCATGCCACAAATTTTTTCCAATGACAGGCATATACAGTTTTGGTTGAGGGACGCCAAGCTGCCAAGATAACGTCACAGACTTTGGGTGGCAAGTCCAAAGACATCAACTGTCGCCGCTCAATCTCCTCGCAAGAAGTCGCAGAGTTGACAGGTTCGGGTGGAGGACCTTCCCCTGCTGCTGTGACAGAAGATCCTCCCGAAGAGGCAGTCTGATCGGAGGAGCTATTGCCATGTTCAAGAGCTCGGGATACCAGACTCTCCGTGCCCAGTCTGGTGCCACCAGTATTATTTGGGCCCAGTCTTGCCTGATCTTCTTCAGAACTCTGGGCAGAAGTGGTATTGGTGGGAAGGTGTACAGGAGGCCTGAGTTCCACTCACAATGAAAAGCATCACCAAGCGAGTGCTGCCTTGGAAACTCGAAAGCGCAAAACAGCTGACATTGCACGTTCTCTACGGAGGCGAACAAGTCTAACCAAGGTTCTCCCCAATGCAGGAAGAGACCTTGTGCCTCCTCCGGATGAAGACGCCATTTGTGGTCGACCATGCATCGTCGGCTGAGGTCCTCTGCTCTGGCATTCAAGGAGCCTGCCAGGTGTTGAACCACCAGGGAAATGCCCTGATGTTCCAGGCAAGTCCAGAGACGAAGGGCCTCTTGACAAAGAGTCCACGACCCCGCTCTGCCTTGTTTGTTGCAATACCAAATGGCGGTGGTGTTGTCTGTGAACACATGCACTGCTTTCCCCTTGAGGGAGGGAAGAAATGCTTTCAATGCTAGTCGAATCGCTCAGAGCTCCAGAAGATTGATATGGAGACCGGTTTCCGCCGGAGACCAAATACCTCTGATCTCTGCCTCTACCATGTGGCCACCCCATCCCAGAAGTGACGCATCTGTCACGATCGTAAGATCTGTTTGGGGAAAGGAGAGGGATCTGCCCTTGACCCAATCCTTATTCGTTAACCACCACTGCAGGTCTTTTGCAGTCCCTTCCGAGATCTGGATCTTGTCGGAGAGATTCCCCTGATGCTGCGCCCACTAGAATTTCAGGTCCCACTGCAGAGCCCACATATGCCATCTGGCATTTTGAACCAACAGGATGCAGGAGGCCATCTGGACCAGCAGCCTCAGAGTCATTCTCACCAAAATCCAGGATAGAGGCTGAAACATCGGTATCACAGCCCAAATATCCTGGACTTGCTTTTCGGGAGGATATGCCCAAAACTGCACTGTATCCAGAACAGCTCAGATGAAAGGGAGCGTCTGAGAAGGAGTCAGCTATGACTTCGGCACGTTGATAGTGAACCCAGCAAATGCAAAAGGTTCGCTGTAGTCTGGAGGTGGGAGACGACTGTCTGGGGCGAGTTCACCCTCAACAGCCAATTGAGATAGGGGAAAACTAGGACCCCAACCTGCGCAGATGAGCTGCCACCACTACCATACCTTTTGTGAACACCCAAGGGGCACTGGTAAGGCCAAAGGGGAGAACGGTAAACTGAAACTGCTCATGACCTACCACAAATCGGATGTAATACCAGTGGGCCGGCAAGACAGGAATGTGGAAGTATGCGTCTTGCAAGTCCAACGCTACCATCCAGACTCCGGGATCCAGGGCAGATGGGACCTGAGCCAATGTTAACATTTTTAACTTCTCCTTTTTTAGGAAGAGATTGAGGGATCGAAGATCTAATATAGGTCAAGACCTTTGTCCTTTTTCGGAGCCAGAAAGTAGCACGAATAGTAACCATGACCTACTTCTGGCAGCGGAACTGTCTCTATAGTTCCTTTGGCTAAAAGGGCTTGGACTTCCTTGCAGAGAAGCGCCATATGATCCTCCGATATCTGACTGTATGAAGGTGGCATGGCTGGAGGAGATGTCTTGAAGGGAAGGGAGTAGCCCCTTCGGACAATTTGGAGTACCCACCTGTCCGAGGTAATAGCTTGCCATTGGGGCAGGTGATGGCGTATCCTGCCAACTACTGGCTCCTGATGTACCTGCGGACTAGGAAGCCTTGGAGGCTGAGGTGGGGGCGGGGGTGGACTGGGTGACCCACTGGTTCCCTGATCCCTGGGAACGTGGCACCCCGCATCTGCGGCCACGCAGGGGCTGTACAGCATGTGTGGGTCTGTGGCCAGGTCGAAAAGGACGCGGTTGGGTGCCCCTGCAGTAGCCACGAAAGGGCGAACGGCGGACTGCTGGGCTCTAGGTGCAGACGCGATTCCAAGGCACTGGGCCGTGGCTCGGGAATCCTTAAAGCGATCGAGCACCGAGTCTGCCTTGTCTCCGAAGAGACGTGTGCCATCAAAGGGCATGTCACTTAAGGATTGCTGGGCATCCCCTGAAAAGCCAGTCTGACGGCACAGGCCGATGGCAGCAGGCAATCGTCCTATTCACAGGAGCCCCTGTGGTAGGTCTGGACCAAGTACCCAAAAGGACGTCTGCCAGTGCTTCATTGATGGGTAAAAGGGGCTCGGAAAGGAAGACCCTGGATAAAGCACTTCGGTTAGGATGTTAGGCCTAACCTCCACAGAAGGAAGCTCAAGGTCCAAGACCTCAGCTACCCTTCTCACCACCACAGAGTAATTAGCACCTTCCTCCGTAGCCACGCTAGGAGGAGAGAGCATACCAGTGTCAGGGGAGGTGCCTAGTCCACTGGCATCACCCAAATCCTGCGCCCAGTCCATTTGGGGGTCAAGCCGGTATTCTAAAGGGTCCAGCGACCCCTCCATACCCACAAGAATAAGAGTCTGGATCAACCCTGGGCCCAGGAGAGCCCATAGAGAATGGAATCGGCGTCGAGCGACGTCGTTACGGCTCCGGGCCATCAGGTATGAGTATGTGATCGACGTCAATTGTGGGCCCAACTGACGTCGGGAGTTCGTTGTGGCACGACCGACGTCAGGACAGATCCGCGATTGGATCCGGAGGGGCCCCAACCGACTCACCTGTGCCAGAAGGCTCCGAAGGTGGGTTGGACCACCTAAAAATGAGGCGCATGGCCTCGTAAAACTCTTTGAGTTGGGCGGGGGTGGCTCCGGCTCCCAGGAAGTTAGGGAATCGCAGAGCTAACCCAGAAGAAGGCTCCGTTGACGAGGCCTAGAGCGTCGATGCTCTTCCGGCGTCGTATCATCTGATCGACGGGGTGAAGTCGAAGAACACTTGTCTTTCTTCGACTTCTTCTTTTTGTGACCTGAATGTCCTGATGACTTGGAGGACGAAGATTGGTGGTGACTCCGCCGTCCGATCTTGAGACCTCCCTCTCGAATGGGACAGTGAGCACCTCAGAGTTGAGTGTCGGGCCGCCATGAGCTTAAGGGACCGCTCCCTCAAAGCCTTTGGGTTCATGGCCTGACACTCAGAGCACGACTTCAGGTCGTGATCACACTCCAAACACCATAAGCACATGAGGTGAGGATCCGTCACTGACATAGTTCGGTGACAGGAGTCACAGGGCTTGAATCCGGTCTTGTGGCACATCCCTCAACGCATCCACAGACTCGGCAAAAATACGACAAAAATGTTTACGTAGTCAAAAAATTACTGAGGTAGCTCTTCTCTGGATCTGCGCGTAGGCTGGCGCGGAAAGAAAAGAACTGACGTCAGCGCACTGGGGTGGCAACTATATACGACCGTGACGTCATCACGGCGAGCACGATGCCAACGACGCCCATGGAGTTGACCGATGCCACCTGACAGCATGCAAAGGTGCTTGTAGGAAGCTGGACTGGCTTGTAGTGAGTACCAAGGGGTACTTGCACCTTGCACCAGGCCCAGTTATCCCTTATTAGTGTATAGGGTGTCTAGCAGCTTAGGCTGATAGATAATGGTAGCTTAGCAGAGCAGCTTAGGCTGAACTAGGAGACGTGTGAAGCTACTACAGTACCACTTAGTGTCATATGCACAATATCATAAGAAAACACAATACACAGTTATACTAAAAATAAAGGTACTTTATTTTTATGACAATATGCCAAAGTATCTTAGAGTGTACCCTCAGTGAGAGGATAGGAAATATACACAAGATATATATACACAATAGCAAAAATATGCAGTATAGTCTTAGAAAACAGTGCAAACAATGTATAGTTACAATAGGATGCAATGGGGAAACATAGGGATAGGGGCAACACAAACCATATACTCCAAAAGTGGAATGCGAACCACGAATGGACCCCAAACCTATGTGACCTTGTAGAGGGTCGCTGGGACTATTAGAAAATAGTGAGAGTTAGAAAAATAACCCTCCCCAAGACCCTGAAAAGTGAGTGCAAAGTGCACTAAAGTTCCCCTAAGGACAAAGAAGTCGTGTTAGAGGAATAATGCAGGAAAGACACAAACCAGCAATGCAACAACTGTGGATTTCCAATCTAGGGTACCTGTGGAACAAGGGGACCAAGTGCAAAAGTCACAAGCAAGTCGGAGATGGGCAGATGCCCAGGAAATGCCAGCTGTGGGTGCAAAGAAGCTTCTACTGGACAGAAGAAGCTGAGGTTTCTGCAGGAACGAAAAGGGCTAGAGACTTCCCCTTTGGTGGACGAATCCCTCTTGCCGTGGAGAGTCGTGCAGAAGTGTTTTCCCGCCGAAAGAACGCCAACAAGCCTTGCTAGCTGCAAATCGTGCGGTTAGCGTTTTTGGACGCTGCTGGGGCCCAGGAGGGACCAGGAGGTCGCAAATTGGACCAGCAGAGAGAGGGGACGTCGAGCAAGACAAGGAGCCCTCTCTGAAGCAGGTAGCACCCAGAGAAGTGCCAGAAACAGGCACTACGAGGATGCTTGAAACGGTGCTCACCCGAAGTCGCACAAAGGAGTCCCACGTCGCCGGAGACCAACTTAGAAAGTCGTGCAATGCAGGTTAGAGTGCTGTGAACCCAGGCTTGGCTGTGCACAAAGGATTTCTGCCGGAAGTGCACAGGGGCCGGAGTAGCTGCAAAAGTCGCGGTTCCCAGCAATGCAGCCCAGCGAGGTGAGGCAAGGACTTACCTCCACCAAACTTGGACTGAAGAGTCACTGGACTGTGGGGGTCACTTGGACAGAGTCGCTGGATTCGAGGGACCTCGCTCGTCGTGCTGAGAGGAGACCCAAGGGACCGGTAATGCAGCTTTTTGGTGCCTGCGGTTGCAGGGGGAAGATTCCGTCGACCCACGGGAGATTTCTTCGGAGCTTCTGGTGCAGAGAGGAGGCAGACTACCCCCACAGCATGCACAAGCAGGAAAACAGTCGAGAAGGCGGCAGGATCAGCGTTACAGAGTTGCAGTAGTCGTCTTTGCTACTATGTTGCAGTTTTGCAGGCTTCCAGCGCGGTCAGCAGTCGATTCCTTATCAGAAGGTGAAGAGAGAGATGCAGAGGAACTCGGCTGAGCTCATGCATTCGTTATCTAAAGTTTCCCCAGAGACAGAGACCCTAAATAGCCAGAAAAGAGGGTTTGGCTACCTAGGAGAGAGGATAGGCTACTAACACCTGAAGGAGCCTATCAGAAGGAGTCTCTGACGTCACCTGGTGGTACTGGCCACTCAGAGCAGTCCAGTGTGCCAGCAGCACCTCTGTTTCCAAGATGGCAGAGGTCTGGAGCACACTGGAGGAGCTCTGGACACCTCCCAGGGGAGGTGCAGGTCAGGGGAGTGGTCACTCCCCTTTCCTTTGTCCAGTTTCGCGCCAGAGCAGGGCTAAGGGGTCCCCTGAACCGGTGTAGACTGGCTTATGCAGAATTGGGCACATCTGTGCCCAACAAAGCATTTCCAGAGGCTGGGGGAGGTTACTCCTCCCCTGCCTTCACACCATTTTCCAAAGGGAGAGGGTGTCACACCCTCTCTCAGAGGAAGTTCTTTGTTCTGCCATCCTGGGCCAGGCCTGGCTGGACCCCAGGAGGGCAGATGCCTGTCTGAGGGGTTGGCAGCAGCTGCAATGAAACCCCAGGAAGGGCAGTTTGGCAGTACCAGGGTCTGTGCTACAGACCACTGGGATCATGGGATTGTGCCAACTATGCCAGGATGGTATAGAGGGGGCAATTCCATGATCATAGACATGTTACATGGCCATATTCGGAGTTACCATTGTGAAGCTACATATAGGTAGTGACCTATATGTAGTGCACGCGTGTAATGGTGTCCCCGCACTCACAAAGTTCAGAGAATTGGCTCTGAACAATGTGGGGGCACCTTGGCTAGTGCCAGGGTGCCCTCACACTAAGTAACTTTGCACCTAACCTTTACCAGGTAAAGGTTAGACATATAGGTGACTTATAAGTTACTTAAGTGCAGTGTAAAATGGCTGTGAAATAACGTGGACGTTATTTCACTCAGGCTGCAGTGGCAGGCCTGTGTAAGAATTGTCAGAGCTCCCTATGGGTGGCAAAAGAAATGCTGCAGCCCATAGGGATCTCCTGGAACCCCAATACCCTGGGTACCTCAGTACCATATACTAGGGAATTATAAGGGTGTTCCAGTAAGCCAATGTAAATTGGTAAAAAATGGTCACTAGCCTGTTAGTGACAATTTGGAAGAAATGAGAGAGCATAACCACTGAGGTTCTGGTTAGCAGAGCCTCAGTGAGACAGTTAGGCATCACACAGGGAACACATACTTATAGGTCACAAACTTATGAGCACTGGGGTCCTGACTAGCCGGGTCCCAGTGACACATAACAAACATACTGAAAACATAGGGTTTTCACTATGAGCACTGGGCCCTGGCTAGCAGGATCCCAGTGAGACAGTGAAAACACCCTGACATACACTCACAAACAGGCCAAAAGTGGGGGTAACAAGGCTAGAAAGAGGCTACTTTCTCACACAACCCCCCCCCAAACGAAGGACAATAAGGCTAACCTTGGCCAGTTGAGACTTTATTGTCTAAGTGGTGATAAGTAGAGAGTAGCTCTGCAATAGACTGGTTTCTCCCTTTATCATCCACTATATGGTTACTTCCCTGTGGGGATGTAAACCACCCTGTTTGAAGTTTTTTAGCTAAGCAACAATGTGAAGATGTATTTTCAGAGTTTCTATCAGTAAGTTTTAGTTTAGAGCAGTGGGAATTGTCCACCGAACCTATTTGTAGTGATGGAAATGCCAGACAGGGATGCTGTCTCAGAAAAGCCATAGCTGGGCAAAAACTTTGTCCATATGGCTGGAAGAGAGAACAGGGATGCTGTTTCTCTTGAGTTGGAGCAGGGCAGGGATGCTGTCCTATGAGCTCCACACTAGGGCAGGGATGCTGTCCTAAGTGTTGTGAGGCAGTGCAGGGTTTCTGCACTAAAGTTTCTCTGGGAGGGTTGGAGGGATGCTCCATGTTAACTAAAATGGTGCTCTTTTTCTCACCAATGTTAGTTATCCCACAGAGAGGTACTTCTACCTCAGGAAGTACAGTTTTGCCAACTGATGATTCCCTTGGAACAGGTGCCACCCCAGGAGAGGTTTCTCCCACCACAGGAATGGTATCCTGAATGGTAGGGTGGTTAGGGGATACTGTGATACCCTTTTTACCTGTTGATGAAGAGGGATCCTGAGTTTTCAGGCCTTCTCTCCTTTGCTTTTTCATTTCAGTAGAAATGAAAGGGAACAATTCCTCTGGGATGCCCAGCATGGCTGCATGGGCATAAAACTCTACATCAGCCCAACCTGAGGCCTCTAGGTCATTACCTAAGAGACATTCTACAGGTAAGCTAGGTGATACCACCACCTGCTTAGGGCCAGTAACTCCACCCCAACTAAACTGAATTATAGCTAAGGGAAGAAACTTAGTGGAGTTATGGACCTCAATAATTTTATACTGTTGTCCAATGATGTGTTGATCAGGGTGCACTAGGTTTTCAGTCACCAAAGTGATACTGGCACCTGTGTCCCTGTAGGCCAAGGCCTCAACCCCATTTATTGAAACTGTCTGCCTGTACTTATCCATTGTAAGGGGACAAGCAGCCAGTGTGGCAAGGCCAATGCCACTAGGTGTGACAGAAACTGTCTTGGGACTGACTACCCCAGTTTCTATGATGGACCCATAAGTGAACCCAACTACACCCTTTGCTTGACTGTTGTCAGCAGTCCCACCACTAGTACCACTACTGCTAGGGGCACTAGAGCTTGATGTATTAGTGGTGGTAGGCTCAGGGGGTTTACCTGGACAGGACTTATCCCCTGGCCTATGGCCTCTATTTTTACACACAAAGCACCAAGGCTTTTTAATGTGTGCAGGTTGGGAAGAAGAGGAAGAATTTGTTTTATCCCCACCCTCTGAAGAGTGTTTAAGATTTGAAGTGGGATCTTTGGTTTTACCCTTATCCCCATGCTTATCTTGAGATTTTTCACCATCTTTCTTCTTATTGCCATCTTTGTCACCCCCTGTATGAACTTTTCTGTTCACCCTTGTTCTGACCCATTTGTCTGCCTTCTTTCCCAATTCTTGGGGAGAGGTCAGATCAGAGTCTACCAGGTACTGGTGCAACAAATCAGACACACAATTATTAAGTATATGCTCTCTCAGGATTGTGTTATACAGGCTTTCATAATCAGTAACTTTACTGCCATGTAACCACCCCTCCAAGGCCTTCACTGAATGGTCAATGAAATCAACCCAGTCTTGTGAAGACTCCTTTTTGGTCTCTCTGAACTTTATCCTGTATTGTTCAGTGGTAAAGCCATAACCATCCAGGAGTGCATTCTTAAGAACTTGGAAATTATTAGCATCATTTTCTTTCACAGTAAGGAGCCTATCCCTACCTTTTCCACTAAATGATAGCCATAGGATAGCAGCCCACTGCCTTTGAGGGACATCCTGTACAACACAGGCCCTCTCAAGTGCAGCAAACCACTTGTTAATGTCATCCCACTCCTTATAAGGGGGAACTATCTTGTGCAGATTCCTGGAATCATGCTCTTTTACAGGATGACTATGGGGAATACTGCTGCTGCCACCATGGGTTTCTAAACCCAACTTCTGTCTTTCCTTCTCTAATTCTAAAGACTGTCTATCCAAATCCAGCTGTTGCTTCTTGAGCTTCAGTCTGGTTTGTTCCACTCTCAATCTATTGAGCTCCCTTTCGAACAATCTGTCATCAGGGTGGGTGGGAGGGACATGCCTTGAAACAGAAGTATGGTGAGAATGGACAGAAGGAGACCTGTCCCTTACAGAAGCCACCCTAACAGCTTGGCTAACAGAAACATCACTACCAGTATGGTGAGAATAAATGCTTTTGCTATGATGTGAGACAACACTATTTGTATGGTGTGACCCATCATCATTACCAACTATGCTAGACTGTCTAGTAATGGGCAGGCTAGGAAGTTTCTTTCCTGAATCTTTTCCTGGGGGAGTCCCTGGATCAGATTGGGAACCATTTGCTACTTTTTCAACAGATGTGGCCTCTATGGCCTTATCTTGTTCTCTAAGCATGTTAAGCAATAATTCCAAAGAAGGATTCTTCCCTACACTCAAACCTCTCTCTACACAGAGACTCCTTGCTCCTTTCCAGCTAAGGTGGTCATATGCAAGTTTGGACAGATCAACATTTTGGCCTGTGCCAGACATTTTTAGAGAGAGTTAAAGTGATAGAAAAAGAGAAAAAAGTTTTCAGAACTTTTTAGAAAGACAGAGAAAAAAAACGTTTTAAACTTTTAAGAACTTTTTGAAAGTTTAGAAGTACTTTTCAGCACTTAGAAAAGAGTGAAAAAGAGGAAATGCAAAACTTTTTGGCTATGTGTATATACACTGACCTTGTTTTGTATATTTTTCTCTTATGAAAAGTACAATGACAAGAGTGGTAAGCAGTCTCAAAGCACTTATCCCACCGCTGCACAACCAATGTAGGAGGCTGGACTGGCTTGTAGTGAGTACCAAGGGGTACTTGCACCTTGCACCAGGCCCAGTTATCCCTTATTAGTGTATAGGGTGTCTAGCAGCTTAGGCTGATAGATAATGGTAGCTTAGCAGAGCAGCTTAGGCTGAACTAGGAGACGTGTGAAGCTACTACAGTACCACTTAGTGTCATATGCACAATATCATAAGAAAACACAATACACAGTTATACTAAAAATAAAGGTACTTTATTTTTATGACAATATGCCAAAGTATCTAAGAGTGTACCCTCAGTGAGAGGATAGGAAATATACACAAGATATATATACACAATAGCAAAAATATGCAGTATAGTCTTAGAAAACAGTGCAAACAATGTATAGTTACAATAGGATGCAATGGGGAAACATAGGGATAGGGGCAACACAAACCATATACTCCAAAAGTGGAATGCGAACCACGAATGGACCCCAAACCTATGTGACCTTGTAGAGGGTCGCTGGGACTATTAGGAGATAGTGAGAGTTAGAAAAATAACCCTCCCCAAGACCCTGAAAAGTGAGTGCAAAGTGCACTAAAGTTCCCCTAAGGACAAAGAAGTCGTGTTAGAGGAATAATGCAGGAAAGACACAAACCAGCAATGCAACAACTGTGGATTTCCAATCTAGGGTACCTGTGGAACAAGGGGACCAAGTCCAAAAGTCACAAGCAAGTCGGAGATGGGCAGATGCCCAGGAAATGCCAGCTGTGGGTGCAAAGAAGCTTCTACTGGACAGAAGAAGCTGAGGTTTCTGCAGGAACGAAAAGGGCTAGAGACTTCCCCTTTGGTGGACGAATCCCTCTTGCCGTGGAGAGTCGTGCAGAAGTGTTTTCCCGCCAAAAGAACGCCAACAAACCTTGCTAGCTGCAAATCGTGCGGTTACCGTTTTTGGACGCTGCTGGGGCCCAGGAGGGACCAGGAGGTCGCAAATTGGACCAGCAGAGAGAGGGGACGTCGAGCAAGAGAAGGAGCCCTCTCTGAAGCAGGTAGCACCCGGAGAAGTGCCAGAAACAGGCACTACAAGGATGCGTGAAACGGTGCTCACCCGAAGTCGCACAAAGGAGTCCCACGTCGCCGGAGACCAACTTAGAAAGTCGTGCAATGCAGGTTAGAGTGCCGTGAACCCAGGCTTGGCTGTGCACAAAGGATTTCCGCCGGAAGTGCACAGGGGCCGGAGTAGCTGCAAAAGTCGCGGTTCCCAGCAATGCAGCCCAGCGAGGTGAGGCAAGGACTTACCTCCACCAAACTTGGACTGAAGAGTCACTGGACTGTGGGGGTCACTTGGACAGAGTCGCTGGATTCAAGGGACCTCGCTCGTTGTGCTGAGAGGAGACCCAAGGGACCGGTAATGCAGCTTTTTGGTGCCTGCGGTTGCAGGGGGAAGATTCCGTCGACCCACGGGAGATTTCTTCGGAGCTTCTGGTGCAGAGAGGAGGCAGACTACCCCCACAGCATGCACAAGCAGGAAAACAGTCGAGAAGGCGGCAGGATCAGCGTTACAGAGTTGCAGTAGTCGTCTTTGCTACTATGTTGCAGTTTTGCAGGCTTCCAGCGCGGTCAGCAGTCGATTCCTTATCAGAAGGTGAAGAGAGAGATGCAGAGGAACTCGGCTGAGCTCATGCATTCGTTATCTAAAGTTTCCCCAGAGACAGAGACCCTAAATAGCCAGAAAAGAGGGTTTGGCTACCTAGGAGAGAGGATAGGCTACTAACACCTGAAGGAGCCTATCAGAAGGAGTCTCTGACGTCACCTGGTGGCACTGGCCACTCAGAGCAGTCCAGTGTGCCAGCAGCACCTCTGTTTCCAAGATGGCAGAGGTCTGGAGCACACTGGAGGAGCTCTAGACACCTCCCAGGGGAGGTGCAGGTCAGGGGAGTGGTCACTCCCCTTTCCTTTGTCCAGTTTCGCGCCAGAGCAGGGCTAAGGGGTCCCCTGAACCGGTGTAGACTGGCTTATGCAGAATTGGGCACATCTGTGCCCAACAAAGCATTTCCAGAGGCTGGGGGAGGCTACTCCTCCCCTGCCTTCACACCATTTTCCAAAGGGAGAGGGTGTCACACCCTCTCTCAGAGGAAGTTCTTTGTTCTGCCATCCTGGGCCAGGCCTGGCTGGACCCCAGGAGGGCAGATGCCTGTCTGAGGGGTTGGCAGCAGCAGCAGCTGCAGTGAAACCCCAGGAAGGGCAGTTTGGCAGTACCAGGGTCTGTGCTACAGACCACTGGGATCATGGGATTGTGCCATTTATGCCAGGATGGTATAGAGGGGGCAATTCCATGATCATAGACATGTTACATGGCCATATTCGGAGTTACCATTGTGAAGCTACATATAGGTAGTGACCTATATGTAGTGCACGCGTGTAATGGTGTCCCCGCACTCACAAAGTTCAGGGAATTGGCTCTGAACAATGTGGGGGCACCTTGGCTAGTGCCAGGGTGCCCTCACACTAAGTAACTTTGCACCTAACCTTTACCAGGTAAAGGTTAGACATATAGGTGACTTATAAGTTACTTAAGTGCAGTGTAAAATGGCTGTGAAATAACGTGGATGTTATTTCACTCAGGCTGCAGTGGCAGGCCTGTGTAAGAATTGTCAGAGCTCCCTATGGGTGGCAAAAGACATGCTGCAGCCCATAGGGATCTCCTGGAACCCCAATACCCTGGGTACCTCAGTACCATATACTAGGGAATTATAAGGGTGTTCCAGTAAGCCAATGTAAATTGGTAAAAAATGGTCACTAGCCTGTTAGTGACAATTTGGAAGAAATGAGAGAGCATAACCACTGAGGTTCTGGTTAGCAGAGCCTCAGTGAGACAGTTAGGCATCACACAGGGAACACATACTTATAGGTCACAAACTTATGAGCACTGGGGTCCTGACTAGCACGGGTCCCAGTGACACATAACAAACATACTGAAAACATAGGGTTTTCACTATGAGCACTGGGCCCTGGCTAGCAGGATCCCAGTGAGACAGTGAAAACACCCTGACATACACTCACAAACAGGCCAAAAGTGGGGGTAACAAGGCTAGAAAGAGGCTACTTTCTCACACAACCCCCCCCCAAACGAAGGATAATAAGGCTAACCTTGGCCAGTTGAGACTTTATTGTCTAAGTGGTGATAAGTAAAGAGTAGCTCTGCAATAGACTGGTTACTCCCTTTATCATCAACTATATGGTTACTTCCCTGTGGGGATGTAAACCACCCTGTTTGAAGTTTTTTAGCTAAGCAACAATGTGAAGATGTATTTTCAGAGTTTCTATCAGTAAGTTTTAGTTTAGAGCAGTGGGAATTGTCCACTGAACCTATTTGTAGTGATGGAAATGCCAGACAGGGATGCTGTCTCAGAAAAGCCATAGCTGGGCAAAAACTTTGTCCATATGGCTGGAAGAGAGAACAGGGATGCTGTTTCTCTTGAGTTGGAGCAGGGCAGGGATGCTGTCCTATGAGCTCCACACTAGGGCAGGGATGCTGTCCTAAGTGTTGTGAGGCAGTGCAGGGTTTCTGCACTAAAGTTTCTCTGGGAGGGTTGGAGGGATGCTCCATGTTAACTAAAATGGTGCTCTTTTTCTCACCAATGTTAGTTATCCCACAGAGAGGTACTTCTACCTCAGGGAGTACAGTTTTGCCAACTGATGATTCCCTTGGAACAGGTGCCCCCCCAGGAGAGGTTTCTCCCACCACAGGAATGGTATCCTGAATGGTAGGGTGGTTAGGGGATACTGTGATACCCTTTTTACCTGTTGATGGAGAGGGATCCTGAGTTTTCAGGCCTTCTCTCCTTTGCTTTTTCATTTCAGTAGAAATGAGAGGGAACAATTCCTCTGGGATGCCCAGCATGGCTGCATGGGCATAAAACTCTACATCAGCCCAACCTGAGGCCTCTAGGTCATTACCTAAGAGACATTCTACAGGTAAGCTAGGTGATACCACCACCTGCTTAGGGCCAGTAACTCCACCCCAACTAAACTGAATTATAGCTAAGGGAAGAAACTTAGTGGAGTTATGGACATCAATAATTTTATACTGTTGTCCAATGATGTGTTGATCAGGGTGCACTAGGTTTTCAGTCACCAAAGTGATACTGGCACCTGTGTCCCTGTAGGCCAAGGCCTCAACCCCATTTATTGAAACTGTCTGCCTGTACTTATCCATTGTAAGGGGACAAGCAGCCAGTGTGGCAAGGCCAATGCCACTAGGTGTGACAGAAACTGTCTTGGGACTGACTACCCCAGTTTCTATGATGGACCCATAAGTGAACCCAACTACACCCTTTGCTTGACTGTTGTCAGCAGTCCCACCACTAGTACCACTACTGCTAGGGGCACTAGAGCTTGATGTATTAGTGGTGGTAGGCTCAGGGGGTTTACCTGGACAGGACTTATCCCCTGGCCTATGGCCTCTATTTTTACACACAAAGCACCAAGGCTTTTTAATGTGTGCAGGTTGGGAAGAAGAGGAAGAATTTGTTTTATCCCCACCCTCTGAAGAGTGTTTAAGATTTGAAGTGGGATCTTTGGTTTTACCCTTATCCCCATGCTTATCTTGAGATTTTTCACCATCTTTCTTCTTATTGCCATCTTTGTCACCCCCTGTATGAACTTTTCTGTTCACCCTTGTTCTGACCCATTTGTCTGCCTTCTTTCCCAATTCTTGGGGAGAGGTCAGATCAGAGTCTACCAGGTACTGGTGCAACAAATCAGACACACAATTATTAAGTATATGCTCTCTCAGGATTGTGTTATACAGGCTTTCATAATCAGTAACTTTACTGCCATGTAACCACCCCTCCAAGGCCTTCACTGAATGGTCAATGAAATCAACCCAGTCTTGTGAGAACTCCTTTTTGGTCTCTCTGAACTTTATCCTGTATTGTTCAGTGGTTAAGCCATAACCATCCAGGAGTGCATTCTTAAGAACTTGGAAATTATTAGCATCATTTTCTTTCACAGTAAGGAGCCTATCCCTACCTTTTCCACTAAATGATAGCCATAGGATAGCAGCCCACTGCCTTTGAGGGACATCCTGTACAACACAGGCCCTCTCAAGTGCAGCAAACCACTTGTTAATGTCATCCCCCTCCTTATAAGGGGGAACTATCTTGTGCAGATTCCTGGAATCATGCTCTTTTACAGGATGACTATGGGGAATACTGCTGCTGCCACCATGGGTTTCTAAACCCAACTTCTGTCTTTCCTTCTCTAATTCTAAAGACTGTCTATCCAAATCCAGCTGTTGCTTCTTGAGCTTCAGTCTGGTTTGTTCCACTCTCAATCTATTGAGCTCCCTTTCTAACAATCTGTCATCAGGGTGGGTGGGAGGGACATGCCTTGAAACAGAAGTATGGTGGGAATGGACAGAAGGAGACCTGTCCCTTACAGAAGCCACCCTAACAGCTTGGCTAACAGAAACATCACTACCAGTATGGTGAGAATAAATGCTTTTGCTATGATGTGAGACAACACTATTTGTATGGTGTGACCCATCATCATTACCAACTATGCTAGACTGTCTAGTAATGGGCAGGCTAGGAAGTTTCTTTCCTGAATCTTTTCCTGGGGGAGTCCCTGGATCAGATTGGGAACCATTTGCTACTTTTTCAACAGATGTGGCCTCTATGGCCTTATCTTGTTCTCTAAGCATGTTAAGCAATAATTCCAAAGAAGGATTCTTCCCTACACTTAAACCTCTCTCTACACAGAGACTCCTTGCTCCTTTCCAGCTAAGGTGGTCATATGCAAGTTTGGACAGATCAACATTTTGGCCTGTGCCAGACATTTTTAGAGAGAGTTAAAGTGATAGAAAAAGAGAAAAAAGTTTTCAGAACTTTTTAGAAAGACAGAGAAAAAAAACTTTTTAAACTTTTAAGAACTTTTTGAAAGTTTAGAAGTACTTTTCAGCACTTAGAAAAGAGTGAAAAAGAGGAAATGCAAAACTTTTTGGCTATGTGTATATACACTGACCTTGTTTTGTATATTTTTCTCTTATGAAAAGTACAATGACAAGAGTGGTAAGCAGTCTCAAAGCACTTATCCCACCGCTGCACAACCAATGTAGGAGGCTGGACTGGCTTGTAGTGAGTACCAAGGGGTACTTGCACCTTGCACCAGGCCCAGTTATCCCTTATTAGTGTATAGGGTGTCTAGCAGCTTAGGCTGATAGATAATGGTAGCTTAGCAGAGCAGCTTAGGCTGAACTAGGAGACGTGTGAAGCTACTACAGTACCACTTAGTGTCATATGCACAATATCATAAGAAAACACAATACACAGTTATACTAAAAATAAAGTTACTTTATTTTTATGACAATATGCCAAAGTATCTTAGAGTGTACCCTCAGTGAGAGGATAGGAAATATACACAAGATATATATACACAATAGCAAAAATATGCAGTATAGTCTTAGAAAACAGTGCAAACAATGTATAGTTACAATAGGATGCAATGGGGAAACATAGGGATAGGGGCAACACAAACCATATACTCCAAAAGTGGAATGCGAACCACGAATGGACCCCAAACCTATGTGACCTTGTAGAGGGTCGCTGGGACTATTAGAAAATAGTGAGAGTTAGAAAAAGAACACTCCCCAAGACCCTGAAAAGGGAGTGCAAAGTGCACTAAAGTTCCCCTAAGGACAAAGAAGTCGTGTTCGAGGAATAATGCAGGAAAGACACAAACCAGCAATGCAACAACTGTGGATTTCCAATCTAGGGTACCTGTGGAACAAGGGGACCAAGTCCAAAAGTCACAAGCAAGTCGGAGTTGGGCAGATGCCCAGGAAATGCCAGCTGTGGGTGCAAAGAAGCTTCTACTGGACAGAAGAAGCTGAGGTTTCTGCAGGAACGAAAAGGGCTAGAGACTTCCCCTTTGGTGGACGGATCCCTCTCGCCGTGGAGAGTCGTGCAGAAGTGTTTTCCCGCCGAAAGAACGCCAACAAGCCTTGCTAGCTGCAAATCGTGGGGTTAGCGTTTTTGGACGCTGCTGGGGCCCAGGAGGGACCAGGAGGTCGCAAATTGGACCAGCAGAGAGAGGGTACGTCGAGCAAGACAAGGAGCCCTCTCTGAAGCAGGTAGCACCCGGAGAAGTGCCAGAAACAGGCACTACGAGGATGCGTGAAACGGTGCTCACCCGAAGTCGCACGAAGGAGACCCACGTCGCCGGACACCAACTTAGAAAGTCGTGCAATGCAGGTTAGAGTGCTGTGGACCCAGGCTTGGCTGTGCACAAAGGATTTCCGCCGGAAGTGCACAGGGGCCGGAGTAGCTGCAAAAGTCGCGGTTCCCAGCAATGCAGCCCAGCGAGGTGAGGCAAGGACTTACCTCCACCAAACTTGGACTGAAGAGTCACTGGACTGTGGGGGTCACTTGGACAGAGTCGCTGGATTCGAGGGACCTCGCTCGTCGTGCTGAGAGGAGACCCAAGGGACCGGTAATGCAGCTTTTTGGTGCCTGCGGTTGCAGGGGGAAGATTCCGTCGACCCACGGGAGATTTCTTCGGAGCTTCTGGTGCAGAGAGGAGGCAGACTACCCCCACAGCATGCACAAGCAGGAAAACAGTCGAGAAGGCGGCAGGATCAGCGTTACAGAGTTGCAGTAGTCGTCTTTGCTACTATGTTGCAGTTTTGCAGGCTTCCAGCGCGGTCAGCAGTCGATTCCTTATCAGAAGGTGAAGAGAGAGATGCAGAGGAACTCGGCTGAGCTCATGCATTCGTTATCTAAAGTTTCCCCAGAGACAGAGACCCTAAATAGCCAGAAAAGAGGGTTTGGCTACCTAGGAGAGAGGATAGGCTACTAACACCTGAAGGAGCCTATCAGAAGGAGTCTCTGACGTCACCTGGTGGCACTGGCCACTCAGAGCAGTCCAGTGTGCCAGCAGCACCTCTGTTTCCAAGATGGCAGAGGTCTGGAGCACACTGGAGGAGCTCTGGAAACCTCCCAGGGGAGGTGCAGGTCAGGGGAGTGGTCACTCCCCTTTCCTTTGTCCAGTTTCGCGCCAGAGCAGGGCTAAGGGGTCCCCTGAACCGGTGTAGACTGGCTTATGCAGAATTGGGCACATCTGTGCCCAACAAAGCATTTCCAGAGGCTGGGGGAGGCTACTCCTCCCCTGCCTTCACACCATTTTCCAAAGGGAGAGGGTGTCACACCCTCTCTCAGAGGAAGTTCTTTGTTCTGCCATCCTGGGCCAGGCCTGGCTGGACCCCAGGAGGGCAGATGCCTGTCTGAGGGGTTGGCAGCAGCAGCAGCTGCAGTGAAACCCCAGGAAGGGCAGTTTGGCAGTACCAGGGTCTGTGCTACAGACCACTGGGATCATGGGATTGTGCCAACTATGCCAGGATGGTATAGAGGGGGCAATTCCATGATCATAGACATGTTACATGGCCATATTCGGAGTTACCATTGTGAAGCTACATATAGGTAGTGACCTATATGTAGTGCACGCGTGTAATGGTGTCCCCGCACTCACAAAGTTCAGGGAATTGGCTCTGAACAATGTGGGGGCACCTTGGCTAGTGCCAGGGTGCCCTCACACTAAGTAACTTTGCACCTAACCTTTACCAGGTAAAGGTTAGACGTATAGGTGACTTATAAGTTACTTAAGTGCAGTGTAAAATGGCTGTGAAATAACGTGGACGTTATTTCACTCAGGCTGCAGTGGCAGGCCTGTGTAAGAATTGTCAGAGCTCCCTATGGGTGGCAAAAGAAATGCTGCAGCCCATAGGGATCTCCTGGAACCCCAATACCCTGGGTACTCAGTACCATATACTAGGGAATTATAAGGGTGTTCCAGTAAGCCAAAGTAAATTGGTAAAAAATGGTCACTAGCCTGTTAGTGACAATTTGGAAGAAATGAGAGAGCATAACCACTGAGGTTCTGGTTAGCAGAGCCTCAGTGAGACAGTTAGGCATCACACAGGGAACACATACTTATAGGTCACAAACTTATGAGCACTGGGGTCCTGACTAGCAGGGTCCCAGTGACACATAACAAACATACTGAAAACATAGGGTTTTCACTATGAGCACTGGGCCCTGGCTAGCAGGATCCCAGTGAGACAGTGAAAACACCCTGACATACACTCACAAACAGGCCAAAAGTGGGGGTAACAAGGCTAGAAAGAGGCTACTTTCTCACAGTGCTGCTCAAAGAAAAATTCTCCTGATCCAGTCTGACGCCTGGAGAAATTCAAAGGTAAGGAATCTGCAACTAGAAGTCTATCAGATATCACCAATGTAATACCACTATCACCAATAACACTACAAGCATCATCATCATCAACATCACTGCAAGCAATACTACATCCCAAATATCCCACATTAAAAACAACGCCAGAATCAATATGAATAACACCAATACCACCAACAATAAAAGCAACACCAGCAGCACCAAACACCGCCAATACTACTCCCACCACTACTACTACTGCTACCATCAATATAACCACCACCACAAAAAAGGCACCACAAATAACATACCACTGGCATTTCCAATACGACCATCAACATGACCAACAATAACACCAATAACACTACCACCACCATCAATACTACCAACACCACACATCATCAATACCACCAATACCAATATAACCACTAACTCTTCCACCTCCAACAATACCATCACTAACACCAGTATCAAAATGCCACCATTAACAATACCTCCACCAAAAACACCGTCTTTATAATGCTTTGGCTGGCAAGGCAAAAACGACTGGCTTTCGCATGGACACATCATTTTGCATGCCTTTTGCATGCAATGTCATGTTTTTTAAATTATGTTTATGTTTGGAGTCCAATAAAACCCAGACGATGGTAAGATGGAGGATAGAGATAGAGGTAATGGCCCAGAAGTGACGCACAGTGGAGAGCAACAACATGCCAGAGACTGGGGCCTCCTGGACACCGCTGCAGCAGTGCACGTAGTGGCGAGTCAGGATGTTACGGTAGCCTTTCCCCAGATCCCAAGCATTCATGAACCACATTATATAGTGAGGTAGGCCTTTTCCACCTCAGCCGTACATGTATTAATTTTACACCGACACTTACATGCTCTCAGCTTTACACATATTGACCATCCGAAACAAGTTAAAATAAAGTTACCGCACCCTCGTCCCCATGGAGTGGCATCAAACTCACATGATGGCAAGGATGCCTGAAACATACGACTTGATGTAGGAAGAATAGGAATACATCACATACAAACAAACATAAGTTCCCAAATCCCAATACAAACATTTTAGGTTAGATAGTTGTAAACCAATGTAAGTAGTGAAAGGCTTAATACATGACATGTTTAAAAAAAAAAAGACAGACTGTGGGTTCAATAGAAAAGGCAGGTCATATTTAGGACAAACAAACACTTATTATTTAGGAAACTTATACACATGCTGCATTGTTAAGTTAGCTGTGCTGAAACACACAAGAGGCCCAAGCCACATTAGAATGAGAATTTTTCTTTAAAGCTGCACCAACTGTTGCTTTCAAAATGTTCACTTAGCACGAACAGGGTGGAACAAAAAGGGTGTATCCTTCCTTAGCACAGGGGTCCTAAAAACCACAAGTCATTCATATCGTGGTAAGGGGAACTGTGTAAGGGTCAGATAAGTATTTGCAAGGCAGGGCTACCATGAGCAGCACGCAACATATAATCTCTTGTTGTGCAGAAAGATAGATATGGTGAATGACGTCAGTGTAACTTACCCACCAATGAGGCCAACAAGTCAAGTGCTTCTTTCCAGAGGCACCTCATTATCTTATCTGTACTGCTTGTAGTTGCTTACGTCAATGGTGAACTCTTGACCACAGTTTTTTGTGTTTTTTACAGTATAAATGCTACTGGTGTTTGAGCCAGAACTTTGAACTTCAGACATGGAATCTATGTTTAGACTGCCTGTTGTTCCCAGCTGAAAATCGATTAAACCTATAATATTGTGTCAAATTGATCTGTCTTATTTTATTAACAGATTTCCCTCTAACAGACTACTTAAACTCGAGCAATGTATGACCGAACACCAGTGCTTTTTGGCACAGCATCCAAGCACGACACTGTGCACAGATCCAAAAAAATAGCAATCTGGCTGACGTCAATATAACCAATGTGTAAATCTCACCCCCCCCCCCCACCCCGGCATGCCTCCCCCACCCCTTGCCCCATGCAGCTGAACGTCATCACAGAACCTGGCCATTCAGGGTCACCTGGTGTCTTTCGGGTTAGCAAAGCTTTGGGGTACCACTAGGGAGGGACTTACCTCCAAGCACACACCTTTGATGCTTGTGCTAAACCTGATCACTGTAACAGCCGGCATGCCGCTTTATTTTGGCATTTCTGCATGCTCACAGAGCCCGAGGTTCTTCTGAAGCGACCATAAGGCGGCGTGTACACACAAATAAAACACCCAAACAAAGAAATAATTATTCACTCGGGAAGTTGCAGCTTTGAAAGGCTCAAGGAAGCAGGTCGAGCTGGCTGTCATCACATTATGGCGCAAATTGGTATCTCATACATTTGCTTATACTGTATATGGCACCTGCGATGAAGGAGCTATTTTGGTCTAAGAAGGTAATGAGGGAGGCGAGTTTTCCCACTCTAACGCAGCTCTTTATTTAGTCACCAAGAAGAGGACTGCAGATTGTCCGTGGCCCCCGAACACTCACATCCAACGAAACATGCCCGCTCATGGCATTTCAAGGGCACCTGTGAGGGATTGAGGGCTACTGGGTAGAGCGGACCATCTCTCACCACATAACCTGTGATGCATGCTGATCCCATGTTCACGGAGACTGTCTTAATACTGCTTTATTTAGCCATTTCTTCGTAAAGATAGTGTGCCAGAGTGCTCTGAAGCGCTGATAACGTTACACGTCAGCACTATACCAAGCACCCTATCAAACAAAAAGTTCCAAAAAGCGGCATCGTTTGTAATGTCCAACCGCCTGGATAATGGGGTCTACGAATGCATAGGTTAGACGAACCTGACTCTCTACCAGGGCTATACTCATATCCAATAGGTCGCATGGAGCACTTACCAATTTCAAAAGTAATCCTCTATGTTCGGCCCAAGATTAATGTCCTTTCAGACCGGTTAGCTGGAAAATAAATATTTGATAAAATATTAGAAATTGGGGCGCAGATAAAATGTAAGCATCCAGAAGAAAAGTGTAAGGGTCTAGTTGTATGTGAACAAAATATGACCCCACGAAAGCTCTGACTCAAAAGCTGTTGTGCCCCCAGACATGAACGCGGCTAATGTTAACCTCTAGCCCATTGCTCCCCTTGGGGCACTTCACCACCGTGGAACAGCCCCAGAGGTATCCAAGCTGATGATGGACCCGGCCTCTCATAAAAGTCTAAAGGAAGACATCAGTGTCCTCAAAATGTGGTAGCAGTGATTAAGCTACATAGCGCTTGTGAGCACTTTACACAGATGCATCTCCAAGTACATGCATGGGTCCTCAATTGCTGTAGTTAACATTTCCACCATGTCCCTTGCTGTACTTACTTGCAACTTCTGTGGTTGGAGAAACAGACAAGCTGCTGTTTCTGAACCCAATACCAGTACCACGAGCACCAGTGCTTGGATCTCATTAACTCCAGGAACAAGTCCTGTGAGAAATCTATGTGCCTGGCGATGGGACATTCACGAAACATAGTGACAGTGGCCTTGCTGTTATTATCATGGGGTTGGCACTTCTATGAATCTCGGAGGATGGTTTAAGTGCTGGGTCCTGGCTCCTTCCGTTGGGCCTGCACACACGTCTGCTGGTAGACAGGGCAGGTCTGTCAGTCTATGGGGATGTCTCTACCTAACTCGCCTGTGAGAGGTAGAAAAGGGGCACCTCACGTTCCAGATGCTCCAGTAGACTTTGTCAGATCCCGGAGATCCTCAGTATAGTTTATGGAACTGGTGGGAACTTCTAACCCTTTCATAGAATTAGGGAGGTCTGAAAAGGGCACAGCCCTCACCCAGGAAGGAGCATTGTTTAAATCTGAGCGAGTTTGACCATCCAGTTCCAAGTGAATCTTCCAGTTGTTTCATCCAAACTGCATAGCACTCACTTGGTGGAGAATCTGTTTGTTCCGATCAGTCACAGGTAGAGACAAATAAATATCCATAAATAGGCATTATTGATTAGTAGTCATTGATCAGGGATGGTCCTCTGCATAAGGGATGCATGTCCGTATAAGGCAAATCCATGGTCCTTGTAGGTGATCTACCCTACTGGCACACAGACTGTTAACAGCTACAAGGTCCAGATGAAGAGGAGTTACCAAACCTTGAACCTGCTGATTCCTGTGTAGTCAGTAAGTGGGCACCACACAGTGGTTGATCACTGTTTCGGCTACTGACTCTTGTAGTTGAGTTAAGGGGATTGCTTCATAGCTTCAGACAGTGGCCCACAGTGATGTTCGTATGCCTGCGGCTTTCCAACTAGGGATTCTTGACATAGCCCTTGTGCAAGATGGCCGCTTTGGAAACGCAGATGAAATGGACCTCACATCAGCTTGCACGTTACTGTGCAGACTCATGGGTAACTAATCTACCACATCACAATAGGAGCACAACGTTTCTGTATCATTGGTCACAAAGGAGAAAGGAGGTGCCCCTGCCCATGGTAGCAGAAGAAGACTGTAATATTACCTCAGGTACGAGTGTGCTCCAAAAGGGGCAGCCTTGGTGAGAGTTATGGATCATTTTTGTGTATATCCCAATGAATGTGATTAGACTTTGTGCATTTATCGTTAGGACCACTTTCTATAGAAAACACTTTTCTTGGTTTGCTTATAACTCCTGCACCGTCTGACAAATCTTCACAAAACTTTTCCAAAAACATCTCATCCACCTCAGCTACATCCTGTAAAGGTGCAGGGTGGTCTGTCAAGTGGGGACAGAGAAAAAAAGAGGGGGGTCCCAGAAGTGTTTTCCGCATTCATTTTACCATAACAAAATTGAACAGCGATACAGTAAAAACTAGTTATCGCAATTACACCAAATTTTGCAGAAACCCAAATCTTGGTCCAGAAAGTTTGCTTTTTGTGATTTAGTGTACATCCATTTAGTAGTTTTTGAGAAATTAAGGCTTGAAAACTTTGTATATTCCATGCTGCGGAGGATATACATTCAAATTCTATAAACAAAATATTGTGATGTTGCCTGGCGGGCTTCCTCTTCACTGTAACAACAAAAGAACATTGGCACTCCCCAAAGGGGAACATCAATCCCTCTGGCATAAGCTCCTTATACAATACTGCCCCAGAAGAACACTGACCTTGGGTTCGTCCCCTGCAATTATTTCAGAAACATCTAGAGGCTGCCTAGTACATAAAAATGCAAACCTTCCCATATCCATTTTGGTTGCACATTTCTTTTGCTTGTGAAAAACAGAAATGTTCAACCAAGATCCATGATTTTTGTGATGTTGGGATTATTACTGGATTTGGTTTATTATTTACAACAGACATACTGAGACTTCCAGTCCCAGAGGAAGTGAACTAATGCAAACACGACCTTCAGGCACATCAGCCAGTAGCATAACAAAGGTGACATGATTCCTAATGCAATAAAAGAAAATGGCGCCTCTGGGACTTGGTGGGGAAGTGAAAGAAACAAATAATGTATTGCAGTGTGCCCTTGGGTCCAAGGCTGCGTACCCTCTGCATTGGTGGTAGGTAAGTCCCACAATTTCAGAGCATATGACCCTGCAAGGTGAAGGAAGTGTTTCAAGCTCTTGTCCTTCTGCATTCGATCACCAACTTCCTGAAATACCGAAGGATTTTGACATAAATAAGTGACAACACTTTCCTCACTCCTGTGCATCCCAGCCCTTCAGTCTTGGAACAGATCTGTAACAGTCCTGCGATAGCATCCCCTGAACACCCCCCACAACCTCTCCCCCAAACCCCTGTAAACAGACATTTGCCTCTTTCATTTGACTCATCTTTCACTTGCTGTTCTGATCCGCCTTAATTTGTGTCCCTAGTCCTACTGATATTGTTCGATTTACCGCTGCAGGAATCATTCCAGGAGGGTAGTGCCAGGCCGGCGTCGAGGCGCTCTGAGTGGGAGAATTTGGCGCTGCTCGTGCAACAGCAGCACAGATGAGAGTGAGACATGTAGCGCACCGTTATAAATCAAATGAATATAGCATATTATTATGAAAGGGCCAGAGAGCCAGGAGAAACATGCAGGGCATACGTTCTAATGTCAGCAAGGTAGCCCAGAGGTTTATTGTGCTTGATGTAAAAGTGTGCTTAGCGTGCACGTCATTATTGTCCATCTCAGGAGATAGCTCTGGGGCTCAGGAGCCGTACCATATGTTCCTTACAAGTGCAGATACCTGTAAGTCCACCCCAGCCTTCATCTTTCCAAAGTAAAAAAAATATACTTTTGAGGTGCGGTTGTAATCACTCCTGCTAATTAAAATGATTTGCGTCTTAGCATTATAAAAAACAGAATGCAGTAACATCATCACAATACATTGATAACAGGAGCCACCATGGCTCAGATGCCGCTGCGGCCATCTGGGTTCTAAGGTGCAGATGGTACAGCCACACCAATGCCTCAGTGCAGGAAAGAGGAGGTTAAGTTACCACCGTTACATGACGTGTGAGGCCTCATCTAGAGTTTTGTGTTCATGTCCCTTTCATTTGTTTCCTGTATCGAGCGTTTAAACCGCAACACACAACGGGTTCTTCTCCCTAAAGGTGGACGGTAAATTTGCATGAGCTTGCAAGGTCTTCCAGGGTCAGGGCTAGCAGCGTGGCTCGCGTTGTTGGCTACCTGATCTCCAGCAGCACCAGCGAGGACTGGGACGCAGAAGAACCAGAGGAGCCAACTGGGGGCCCTCCTCAGCTCCCAGGCAAACATGGCCGCTACTGGCGGCGCTCCCCGCCTTCCACTGCCGGTATTGAGAAGCCGGAAGAAGTGCTGGGGTGATGGAAAAGTGCCGGGGTGTGCTACCGAGCCTAAAAGGGGGCTATCATGGAGGGGAGGGGTTGCACTCGCAGAAAGGTGTGGTGCAGTTAATATAGATAGGGCCCAGCTTTCATTAAAACACTTCAGCCCCTCTCCCTCCTCCCTGCTGGACATACTGTAAACATGTATCATTGCATGGGCAGCATACAGCCAGACCGAGCAATCAGAGCAGTCCCGGCAGGCACTGCTTCCCAGCGAGCCAAATGGTGATGGTGAGCAGACACAGGAACAATAGCCATGTACTTCCGGATCAGTGTAGATGGCTGTCACCCTTCTCGCTAACAGCCTTCTATCAGCTAGAGGCAAGAGTTGCAATGCCAAGAAGAGGCACTTATTGCAGGGCGGGCTGACTTTAGGATTGCCACCGCTCTAAGAGAAAAATACCGGCCATTTGTTGTTGTTTTAGGAGTCTGCAAAGGCCCAGATTTATGTGCTAAATAGGACTTTAAACAAAACCGAATGTACTCATTTCTAACATGACCTTCTGCCTTTGTTTACTTTAATTATTAGTCAGGAATGATATCTCAGCTCTAGAAAACATTTAAGTGTTTAATATTTATATCTGCTCTTTGAAGTGTGGACACATAAGGGATACAAATATATCTTGAAATGATTTTGCTTATTTTTGTACCATGAAAATATTGGTACTGCCAGTAAAAAACTGGCCAGGTGGTAACCCTAGCTGCCCAGCATGCAGTAAACATGTGACATGCAAGCAAGCAGAGGGTATAACATTGGCCTCTGTCACCCCTGCTCCACAGGACCCCTGTCTCAGCTCCTTATAGGCTCCTTGTTCGGTGGGTACTTTGCAGACAAACTCAGCAAACAACTTGGCGGCACCAGTACTTAATTTGATTTGGTGGCGACATTCTTTTGTTTCTGTTTTTTAACTGAAATTCCATTTTAATTCTAACATTACAAGCAGTAGTGACAATACTGCCAGTGGAACAAAAACCTTGAGAGAGGAAAGCAAAATAATCAGCAACAAATGATTTCGACATGTCTGACAGTTACATATTAAAAGATATTGCAAAGCACCAACCAGCGTGGTAGCATAGATACAATAGTAAGACTGTGGGGAACAAATATCCTAGCAACCATCAGACAACATTTCAGGACGCCTCTGCTGCAATCAGGGGATTCAAGTGTCCTCCAGATCAAGATCCACAGAATGCTGTAATAGATACGTTGTCAAGGGCTGCCATAGGTGTCTAGCTCTAGGAAAGACAAGAAGCATTTCCACATAGAGTTCAAGTTTCTTATTACAGTATGTTAAGTCGGCAGTTCATTTCTTGAAGTTAGGGGCTCGTCTCCTGGCCTACCTGCAGGCCACCAGTCGTTTGGTCAGTAAGAGGTCCACAGCTACGAATTTTCTGTGCGACACTTCGAAGTCTTTTACCATTGCAGTTTGGGTCACACCCTCTGTCATTGCAGCCAGGGCCGAAAAACCCTCCTCCAAGTATTTATTGACTGCAGGACAGATCCAGGCCAGGTCAAGGAATCAAGCAGTTAACCCTCCGGATAGCAACAGACCTGGCAACTTACACAGTGCCACCGTGTGACACACGATATCGACTCCCCTCACACGGTCTCTCATTGAGGGCCCAATATCACACGGTGGCAGGGAAAACAAGCTGAAAACCACTGTAAACAGTGGTTTTCAGCTCGTTTTCAGAGGCTTTTAACTGCCGATGTCCATTAATGGGTGTGAAAATACCCCAGGACATTGGCAGCAGCCTCACCAAGGTTGTTTTTTTTTTTTAGGAGGAGTTATGGGGCTGCGGGTGAGGGCAAAAATACATCTTAGGTGCTTCTCAGCACAAGGCCCGCCCCCTCCTCATAATGTGAGCTTTTCGGTGAAGTTGGCAGGTCTGTAGCAAACAGCAGTCTTCCTCCCTCAGACCATATCTTTGAAATTTTTGGAGAGTAAAATATGTATGCGGTAGGATCGTATAATGTTAAATGCTCAGTTCACTGCTAGTTGACACCTGGCCAGTTTGCATGCGGCTATATCGCCATACCTCATCTGGGATCACATGTTCTAGTCCCTTCTCCCTGTCCTCCTTAGCACCCAGAGCCAGGGCCTTAATCCCCTCTTGAGATATACAACAAAGGATAGTAAGCAGATGCCTAATGGATGTGGCGTCAAGCAAGCAACACAGCATGGTAAATACAGGGGGCACATTGGGGAACTACAAGAATCTGGTCCTGCAGTTACCTTTAATGAAATGAAAATTGCCAGGAATCATCTGGGCTCTCTCCTAGCATAGCAATTCTGCCAGGGTTAAAAAAGTACCCTGTCAATAGAGGTCACCCTAGTCAGGAAGACTCCTCTCTTGCACTTGGGACTTAGGGATTGCACTAGTCTCTGGCCAATCTGGCAGGCAGGGGTAATAAAATGCACCTGTGCCAGTTTTTTTCTGTATTCTGTCCCACGCTCTAATGGTGCATTCTGCTGTAGAGTAATGCCTGGGATTAATGGTGAGTGGGGTTCAGATGCAAGACCATGGCGAAACTGGTGGCATGTGGTTTATCTCCACTGCCAGGTGGGGCACGAGGTGTGTGGGCCGATACCAGTGCATTGAAACGTGTGCCTCTGCACATAGGTGATAACCATGCCTGGATCCTCAAGCCTCCCTTTTTGGAATGTTACTGTAAAGGTTTCCCATTTTATTCATCGCTGCTTTCTGGCCCAGGCCAAGCGGCTTTTTGTGCTTTATGTGTCGAAAAAAGGCTGCTGTCAGCAGGAGCGTTATTCTTAGAAATTGATAGAGCCATTTAGGTAGCAGTACTAGAGGATGTGTCCGTGAAAGTGGGAGAGATATCCACCTAGCAATCTGATGAGTGATGGTGGTAAGCGTAGTGTTGTAATTGGAGCGCATAACCATCTCTCTCTCCCAGTGTACCCACATTCCCAAACGCTCATCACCACGCCAACACAGTGAAAAATCTGGCATAAAGTGTGATATATTGGCCGTTAATGTAAATATCCAGGATTTCTCCCATTTAATATGTATGCAGCAAATCGTATACATTCACATAGCAATACATTGAGTTTGTCACTGGGATTTCTTATGTACCGAGTGATATAATTTGCTTATTGTTATATGAATATGTGTCTGTTTGTGAACCTAGGTGCATACTGTGACTAGAGCTGTCACAGCCTTGCTGCCAATGGTTCCACCATCAATGCAAATAAAAGTGGTGAGAGAGGATATCACTGTCTCGTGCCATGCGCCAATTCAAAGGGCTCCAACATCACTCTGTTTTGCCAACACGTGACATAGGTTTGTTGTACCATTAATGTATCTGTCCAAGAAAGGTTAGCGGAAGGCCCACTCTGGCAAGGATAAATAAAGGAAATCCCACTCCAGAGAGATGAATGCCATTGTGGCATCAAGGAAAATCCCAGCCGCATCCAGTTCAGATCAAGCGTCTGCAGTATAGCAAAGAGGGTGAGCAGATTGTGTGTTGTCGAATGTCCTGTAATGAAACCTGACTGGTCAGGCCTAACTAGGTGTGGGATTAGGAGCACAAGCCAATCAACTACCAATATGGCTAATATTTTACCATCACTGTTAGAAATTGAGTTTTTGGTTGGCAGAGGTATGCACCTTGTCCAACCAGGAACCACAGTTCTTGCCAGGGTAAGTCACAAACACACCCTTAATTAGCCTGTGCGCACCGCCTGGTACATTGGCGCACATCAGTCAGGCCTAACTTAATAGGCAATGTGTTAAGAATTTGTGCAACACTTCAAATAGTAAAACAGTGGAAACACTACACAAAAGGATACCACTCTTAAGAAGAAAATTGAGCTCAATTTAATAAATAAAATAAGACCAAAGCAGCAAAAATCCAGTAAGTAGAACATGAGATATGATTTTTTAAATTAATAAACTATGAAATAGTGCTTAGAAATAGGAAGCGCCAACACATCGCACTGGGACAAAATCAAGAGTTCAATCCGACCGCGATGGAGCTTGGGCTGGCTACAGGGACCCGGTACGGCCCCCAGAACAAAAGTATGTTAATCCTGGTTGCGTCAGCGTCAAAGCTGCAGGGAGCAAACTGAAGTGATGAGTCAGTGTCGATCACAGCAATGGAGGCAATCTGCCAATCCTTTCCACACAGCAGTGAAGATGCGTTGATGTTCTCTGCACAGCAGCAGCGATGTGTTGGGTCCGGGATGCGGCAGCTCCGAAGGCGATCGCCAAGGTTGATCTTTGCTGGAGAGGTGATGCGTCGACTCTGATCCATGCAATGGGGCCGATGTGCCGGTCCCGGTCCATGCAACAGGGGCAATGCGCCAATTCCGATTCACGCAACAGCGGCAACACTGTGATTTGACTTCGAGCAGCACTTTATATCCACTTCCAAGGGCCCAGGACTGGATTGGCACCACTTCGCAGGTTAAGACTCACAGTTGGCAGAGTCCAGGTGCAATACACTACAGGTAGCTGGTCCTCTACTACTAGAGTAAGATGACTGTCCCTAACCTGTGCATGTCCCACAAGCTACCCCACCAGCACTCCTCAGGAACCTTGTGCACCCTTAGAGCTACCTCATAAGCTGAAAATCAGTGTAATTCGCTACCAAACAGCTGGGCACCAAATCTTTGGGTATGCGGACCCTCCCTTCTCCAGTGGACACTGCAAGTACGCTCCACTGAAACTTCAGAAAATGGGAGACCAGTCAGCTGGCCCTTGGAATAACTCTGTAAGTTGGGTTCAAGTAATGTGGGTCCAGTCCTTCTCAGCCAGGCAAGGAGGGCAGCAGGCCAGCATGACGTAGCGAGAGTGCAAGAGAGTAGCAGTCCAGCAGACAGGTAGTCTTTGTAGCAGCAGAGCAGTCCTTCCTGGCAGAGAATCCATATGTCAAGAAGTGTACTGAGTTGGTAAGGTCAGAAGACCAGATGTTATGCTTAGTGGCGCCTTTGAAGTGGGGGAGACTTCAAAGAAGGGCTTTAGAGTGAACAGAGGCCGTCTCTTCCTGCCCTGGCTCCAGACTAAGTACTGGCAGTACTAGTCCTTTGTGTGGGGGACAGGACACAGCCTATTCAGGTGTAAGTGTGAGGCTGTAGTTAGCTCCTTCCTCCCATCCTGTTCTGGATGGCCCATCAGGATATGGATGGGCCATCAGTCACATCTAAGCTCTATTTTGTGATGTTGTCTAGAGGGAATACACAATGTCAAGCTGTCACCCCACCCCAGACGCGTATTTGAGACCGACTGCAGTCACCCAGGGCTAAGAGCAGAAAAATGCCACCTCTCTAAAAGAGGCTTTTTTAAAGTTGTAAGAATAAATCTGACTTTACCATTAAAGAGGATTTATAATTACAATTCTATAGGTACTAAACATGACATATCTACCTCTTCTCAAATATGAATTACATCTTATTAAATGTGATAAGGTGTCCGCAGTTTTATCGTATGAGAGGGGTAGGCCTCAAAGTAGTGAATAACTATTTTGGGAGTTTTTCACAACAAGGACAAGTATAACCTAAACGTACATGTCCTACATTTTAAATACACTGCACCTAGCCTTTGGGCTGTGTAGGGTCTACCTTAGGGGTCTCTTATATGTATTAAAAAGGAATGTTTGGGCCTGGCAAGAGGGTTAACATGCCAGGTGGACATGTCAGTTTAAAACTGTTCACAGAGGCTGCAATGGCAGGCCTGGGACATGTTTTAGGGTCTACCTTAGGGGTCTCTTATATGTATTAAAAAGGAATGTTTGGGCCTGGCAAGAGGGTTAACATGCCAGGTGGACATGTCAGTTTAAAACTGTTCACAGAGGCTGCAATGGCAGGCCTGGGACATATTTCAAAGTGCCACTTAAGTGGGTGGAACAAGTAGTGATGCAGGCCCACTACTAACATTTAATTTACATCCCTGGGCACATGTAGTGCACATTACTAGGGAGCTATAAGTAGATTAAATATGCCAATTATATATATACCAATTAAATCATGTTTTAAGGAGAGAGAGCAGGTACTTTAGCACTGGTTAGAAGTGGTAAAGTGCACAGAGTCCTAAGGCCAACAACAACAAAGTCAGCACAAAGTGGAGCGAAAAGACAAAAGGTTTGGGGGTCACCCTGCAGATAGGGCCATTTTCAACAATCACAATTAGGCAACAGCACTGGCCGGTAACAGTCACACTGATCAGAAGCCTTGCCTGTTTCAGAAGCGTGACAATCACTGCTTCTCACATGGTCCACTGTAGTATTCCCGTTTGTTTGGCTTCTCCATAGAGTACTAGTGGCTTAATGGGTAAAGAATTCTGCCATGATATCATCTATTCCCGGCCCCTTACAAGTAGGCAACACGCTTCTTACAGTCAAGAGTTTGTCTGGCTGGTCAGGAAGAGTCTTGGCTCATTACTTAACCATCCCAAGGCCAGCTTGTTGAGATACTGTGTAAGTGGTTCCTTGAGCAATGAGCCAGTGGAGATATAAAGTGTCATTTAATGTTCTAAGACTACATTTAATATACTGTCAGAGTTCCGGCAGGTCACACCTTATACTTTTTTATCTCAGTTATGTCAGTAGCGGTTCTCTGTGCTTTATCAGTATAGCTAATACCCTCCCATGTCTCCCTCCCACTACATAGCTTTTGACCCCTGCATACCTGTCCCTGTATTTGCATTCTTGTTGAGCCACCTTGTTGTATTTAGTGATCTTGGCCCTAATATGCTCTAAGGTTTCATTGTGACCTTCTTCCACCAGTGTCAACTCCAGAGTCTAGACTAGATTTCACCCTCTCAGCATGCTAGCTCTTTGAGTAGGGATCAGAGAATTCCATTATGTTTGGCTATGCAATTACCTTGGAAGGTAACCTTAAAGACTTCCCAAATAGTAACAGGTGAATCCACTGTCCCTTCATTCCATTCAAAGAACTCTTTTATTTACCCCCATAGCTCATCCACAAACACTGGGTTCAAAACAGCTTCGGGAGAGAGTAGTAGTCGTTGCCGGTTTGGTACCTCCAGCAGGGTGAATCTCCAGAAGGAGAACTAAGTGGGCAGGTAATTCCATCCCTGCAGAATCACCACAGTGTCACAGGCTGGTTGCACGTTGTTTAATGTGGATCAGCCAGAGGGTACGTTTCCCCAGATTCTCTGGGTGAGGGAGATGCCCACTGGTCTTCTCATGGTAATTTGACAGAAATTCAGCAACCTGCTGTGGGGATTGAAATGTTTTTTTTTCCCCTGGTGAGAGATCCACAACCTCACTGGACAGATCACTGCATACTGTATATTTGTTTGCCGTAGTTTTTGTTTGACAGCAGTGAATTTTTGTCTTGTCTGTTTGGTGGCACTGGCCATGGATCCAGGAACAATGACCACTAGCAAGTTCAAGACACTGGTCTCTAAATGTTTTCCCAGTAGCCAAAAACATTTAGAGCATTGGTACTCGAAGTACAGCCCGGGGCCCACATGCGGCCCTCTTGACCATTATATGCAGCCCCCAGGACACCAGCAATGGGCTGCTGTTTACGGGACTCAGCACACAAAAGACTGTAAAAAAAACACAGGCAAGCATTTATTTAAAGATTAATTGGTGTTAAATAAAGGAAGTAACTAGGGAGTCCTGCACATGTAACATTAGAAACACCTTCGTTTTTAAAGACATCGTGTAGCAAACGTTTAAAAATATGATAAAGTTTCTTAACATTCAGAAACTTTTCACATTACATTATATCAGTGCATTGACACATATTGTTTTAAAAGAGATAGTTTTCAAACATAAAGTTAAAATCATATATTTTCCCCCCACCAAGACAACAATGCCAATAGTGAACTAAAGAACAAGTTACTAACCTTCGGTAACACTTTTTCTGGTGGATACAGTATCTACCGGTGGATTCCTCACCTTTGGAATACTCTCATTGCACCAGCGTTCAATGGAATTTTTTTCTTCTAGCTCTAGACGTCAGCGAGGAAGTCACAATGGAACGGCTCCGCACGCGACTCTGTCTGACATCATCAGAGACATAAGAAGTCCTTGCTGGCGTGCTGATGTCAGTTTCACCGACTGTTTTTCTTTGCCTTTGAGGAGAACAAGTGAACACCAACATCGCAAACACAGCATGCGCAAACTCAACTCAAGAATTTATATACATTTATATATAAACATACACTCTGTATGTACAATTTGCAACATATACAAAATATACACAAGAATTTCCTTCTTGGTATATTCAGACAGGTAACGGGTAGGCAGGTGGGTCAATGAGGAATCCACAGATAGATACTGTATCCACCAGAAAAAGCATAACCAAAGATAACTCGCTCTTCGCTCTTCTGATGCATACATCTACCTGTGGATTCCTCACCTTTTGAAAACAGTCCCAAAGTGGTGGGTGCCTGTCTGCCTATCCCAAGAAATCCTGAGGCACCAAATGGGCAAAATCAATGTCCCTCCTCACGTCTGAGTCCAAGCAGTAATGTTTTGCGAAAGTGTTGAGGGAAGCCCAGGTAGCTGCATTGCAAATGTCAACAACTGGTACACCTCTAGCTAAAGCCGAAGTAGTAGCCTTAGCTCTGGTCGTATGAGCCTTAATGCCCTCAGGAAGATCTTTCTTTGCAAGGGCATAACATATTTTAATGCAAAGAATGACCTACCTTTACAACGTTCTTTTGTGGACGTCTTTGCCCTTCATTTTGCCCATGTAACTGACAAACAGCTGATCGTCCGTCCTAAATTTGCTTTTCTTGTCCATGTAGATGCTCAACGCTCTCTTTGGATCCAGGCGATGCAGCCTTTCCTCCTTTTTAGAGGGATGGGGAGGAGGGTAAAAGATGGAAATGTAATGGACTGCTCTAAATGAAAAGCAGGAAAGCCACCCTGTTTCTCAAAACCACCTTCCTGGCATGGAAAGTGGTAAACAGGGGTTTTATACTCACAGTTTGCAGCTCACTAGCACGTCTAGCCGACATGATCGCTACGAGAAAAATAGTTTTAAACGTAAAGAGCCTAAATGGGCTACTATGTAATAGTTCAAATGGTGTACCAATCAGATATGTGAAAACTGAATTTAAATCCCACTGAGGAATTATAAACAGAGTGGGAGGAAACATATTAGTCAAACCCTTAAGAAACCTTAAAACTATAGGGGACTTAAACAAAGAGGGTTGGTCAGGTAAACAAATAAATGCAGACAATGCAGAGAGATACCCCTTCACCGTCACGTACGGAGAAAATTGCAAAACATTGGATAAGTGGGCCTGTAAGTGGTCCACGTGATTGTCCTCACAACATTTGACAAACCTGGCCCATCTACCAGCATAGCCAATTTAGTGGAGTGTCGACTGGCCAATAAAATAACACCCACCACTTCAGTGGAAGAGAAAAGCAATTCAGGTTGCCTCATTCAATCTCCAGGAATATATGTGCAGGCTCTGGAGGTGGGGGTGTAGAACCTGCCCCTGCGACAACGAGGGGAGGTCTGCCCTGTGATGGAGACAGAGGGCACAGTGAGAGCCGTGTACAACATCCTTTGTGGCCAATCCAGAGCTATCAATATGACTTGTGACTGGTCTTGCCAAACCTTCCTCAGAACTCAAGGAATCAAGGGTATGGGGGGCATGCGTAAAGCAGCTGATTGCACCAGGTAACTGAAACGTGTCCCCCGGTGCTCCCTGCATCAGATACTGGAGACTGCAGGACAACCTACAGTGCGTTCTCGCGAGTGGCATACAGGTCTATCTGCGGAGTTCCCCATAGCTGGAAGATATGACGAATCACCTCCAGATGAAGTCACCACTTGTGGTCGGCTAAAAAGTGCCACTTGAGATTATCCAAACGTACTTTGAGAGCTCCAGCCAAATGGTTTGCTACTCTGCAAATCCGATTGTCCTGAGCCCAGGACCAGTGTCGTAGAGACTCTCTGCAGAGAAGATGCAGTCCTACTACTCCCTGTTTGTTGATGTACCACATTGCAGTAGTGTTATCTGTCAAGGCCTGTACGGACTGACTTCGAATGGAAGGGAGGAAGGCCTTGAGAGCCAGACGTATCACCTGCAGCTCCAACAGATTGATATGAAACATCTGTTCTTCTGGAGACCAAAGACCCTTGATCACCAGGTCCCCCTGATGAGCTCCCCACCCCCGTTATCACTGTGGTCACCAGAGGTGGTACACAAAACGGTCTCCCTTGAGTTAGGCTGCCGTTCACAGACCACCTTTGAAGATCCACCACAGTTGTTTTGGAGATCATTATAGACTCCTTCAGATCTCCGTTGTGTTGAAACCACTGGAGGGCCGTCATGCATGAGTGACCAACAGAATCCAGGAAGTGAACAGACCAAGCAGACGTAAGACCTTTAGGACTGGAACCAGCACTCTATGTTGAAACATTGGAATCATAGCCCAAATGTCTTGACCCTCTGTGGAGGAAGAAAGGCATGATTCGCTGTGGTGTCCAGTATTGCCCCTATGAACAAGATGTGCTGGAAGGGCTCCAGGTGAGAAATGGGTCCATTGACAGAAACCCTCAGGCTGAACAGCAGATGTGATGTGAAATACAAGTGATGCTACACCAACTCTGGAGATCTGGCTTTGAGCAACCAATCGTCCAGGTAAGGAAATACTGGTATTCCCCACAGCCTAAGATGTGCAGCTACCACTGCCATCACCTTTGTGAAGACTCGAGGTGCAGAAGTAAGACCAAACTGAAGGACTGCAAACTGGCAATGCTGCAACCCTCCCGTGAACCAGAGATACTCCCTGTGCGACTGGAGGATGGGTATATGAAAATATGCATCCTGCAAGTCCGTGGAAACATCCAGTCTTCTTTGTCCAGTACAAGAAGAACATGTGCTAGGGTCAGCATTGTGAATATTTCCTCTTTGATGAGCCAATTAAAAATCATCAGGTCTAGGATCGGCCGTACACGACCATCCTTTTTGGGGATCAGAATTTTTTTTAATAACAACCATGACCCCTTTCCTGCTCTGGAACCAACTCTATTGCACCCTTTAAAAGCAGTATTTGTACCCCCTGCTGAAGCAGCAGCAGATGCTCTTCCAAACAAAAACTTTGTTGTGGAGGGAAGGGAGGATTAAACTCCCGGAAGGGAAGGGCATACCCATTTCCTACAATGCCTAACACTCAACTGTCCATTGTTATGGCCTCCACTCTTGAAGGAAATGAATTAACCTCCCCCTCCGGGTAACACATGCTTGTGAAGGGTAGGGGATCTAGGGTTGCTTCCCTGAAAGGTTAGCAGAGGAGAATAAAGTGGATGAGGAAGAAGGCTGGTGGAATTCACCACGTTGCTTAGCTCTCCCATGTCCTCGGTAGGATCTATAGAGGGGGTTGGTAGACTGCTGCTATTGGAAGTGCTGCCTCCCACGAAAGGAGGAGTTGTGTCAAAACCCCCTAAACCTATGCAAAGGTCTGTAGGTCGTGGAGAGTATCTGAAGGCTTAAAGACTTGGCAGTGGCCTTGCTCTCCTTAAACTATCCGAAGGCCAAATCAGCCTTGGCTCCAAACAACCTGGATCCATTGAATGAAAGATCCATTAACATGGACTGCACATCAGGAGAGAACCCTGATCCTCTCAGCTATGCATGCCTTCCGTTGGCGATTGAAATCCCCCTGGCCCTGGCAACAGAGTCTGCTGTATCCAGGTCTGATTGTATATCCTGCTTTGCTGCTGCCAGACTGTCCTGCATGAGTTCCACGAAATGACTCTGTACATTCGGCGGCAGTTTGGGGGTGATCTCTTTGGCCAAATCCATCAGCGCATGGATGTACCCGCCCACTAGGTAAGTGGCATTGACTGACTTCAACGCCATACTTTGATATTAAAAGATATTTTCGCTGACTGCTCCATCATCTTTGACTCCCTGTTAGCAGGTGTCTTGGGAAAGGAACCAGGTGCAGATCTTGAAAAGCATGAAGCTTGTACCACCAGGCTTTCAGGTGTTTGATGTTGGCTCCCCTGGTGCTGCCCTATACCTCCTGGCAATGGATTTTGAAACTGCAGGAGTCGAAACAGGTTTTTGTCACAGATCTAGCACTGGCTCCGACAAAGCCTCATTGAATGGCAGCAGGGTTCTGATGTCACTGAGGAAGAATGGAGAACCTCTGTTAAAATGCTCAATTGTAATTCTTTAATTCTGTAGTGAGGAGTGGTAAGTCCAGAAGTTCTGTTGTCTACCTAGTTATCCCATGATATGAGGGAACCTCTGTAGGCGGTATCCCCCAGGGGATAGTAATTCCCTTTCAGTGGACGTGTAGAGCCCACTCGTCACCTCAATGCTTTCAAACTCCTGGGAAGGCATTGGAATCTCCCCTACTTTGAGGTCCTGACACTGATGGTCCTCCAAATATTGTTTCTCCAAGAACCTCAAGCCTTCCCTCCTGGATCTCAGCCTGGATCCCAGTTGCAGCTTTGAAAGAGAATTTGCCAGCTTTGATGAAGCCTGTTGTGGCACAGGCGAAGCCAGGGTCAGCGCTGAGACCTTACTCGTGGCAGGGGTAGAATGATTCGACGTCGGACAAGAGCTATCCAACATTGGAATAGGCGTCACCGACACCAACAATTCCTCTGATGGTTATGGTGTTTTTCTCAGGGCTGTTATAGACCAAGGATATGGGGCTGTAGGCATGAAAGGCAGGGAAGGAGCTTTCCTATACTGCACCAGGAAACCACCCAGGGTGAAGACCAACGGACCTGGGGGGCCCAAAGGTGCACTAGCGGGAGCCATAGCTCTATTAAAAATGCTAAACATAGCATTTAAGCAGTTTGTAGGATCCGTCCCTGGGGCTGGAAAGGATGGATATTCTTGCTCCTGCTGTGGAGGCTGAATCTACCCTGTCGCCTGCTCTTCAATCTCCTGATCTAGTAGAGAACTGCAGCACAGGACTCTTGGGTGGCCACCAAAGACGGCGCCGGTGCCACTTCAGGCGACTTTGTTTGTGGAGGAGATAGAGTGGGACTCACTTCCCAAGTCGAGCGGCGCCAGGACTTCAAAGCCAGAGACAAAGACCGAGGGATGGTATCTCAGGATGAATGACACAGTGAACTATGATGACGCCGCTTCTTGTGCGACTTCGAAGACCTGTGGGACGACAACTCCTTTTGAGGCCTAGCTCCACGACGGCCCTGCTTCTCCTTATTAGCTTTCACCAGGAACCACTTCGCCTTCCTTTCTTTTAGTGCCTTAGGGTTCATGCTCTGACATGAAGAGCATCCCCCAACATCGTGATCTGAACTTAGGCACCAGAGGCAGTTTTCATGCGGGTCTGTGACTGACATGTGACCTCCACACTCAAAAGGGTTTGAAGCCAGACTTCTTCAGTGGAGACATTGTTGCACAAATAGAAGTTCAACAATAACAATGAAGTTCTCTCAAAACAGTGTAACCACACGGAAAGGCAGATAAACCTTTAGGGAAAGTGAGGAAAAAAGGGAACAGACGTCAGCATACCAGTGAGGACTTCTTACTGCTCAGATGACGTCAGATGGAGCCGCGTACTGAGCCATTCCACTGTGACGTCCTCGTGGAGAGCTAAAAAGAAAACATTCCCATTGAATGCTGGCACAATGGAAGTATTCAAAAGGTGAGAAATCCACAGGTGGATTTATCCATCAGAAGAGGCAAGTCAGTTGTCATGAACAACATTGTATTCATTAACTCAAACACAGGAGGAGGTTTTGTACAGTGCACATCCTGAATATGTGATAATAAAGAAAAAGGAGGGAAAGTAAAAACAATTGCCTAGGATCATGCTATTTGGTAAAATGGGGAAGCAGAGATTAATACCAGGTTTTCTAGGTGCATATTGGGCAATTTAGTCATTAGATGTATATGCTTCACTTTCCTACATTCATCTTACTGCCAATCCCCACCCCACGCGACCAACACCCCGTTAACCTGAATGCGGCCCACGGTTACATCACAGACCATGCTTTTTGGCCCTTGGGGAAATGTTTGGGAGAATCCATGATTAGAGAGTCAAGCGATGCTCCAACGGAGAGGAAGCACTGACCTGGAAACCCATTAAGAAAACAGACTCGATTTCACACAGTTTTTAGAGATTTTCACAGTAACATTCCTAATCAGACTTTTTCCCAAGTGCTTAGTGACAGGAGCTAGAAGTAAGGAGACACTGGGGGCAGCTGCGCTGGGTCGAGCTAATGAATCATGATGCTGTGTATGATTTAACTGACTGTGCATTGTAAACATTAGCACAGCCATATATGGATATCCTGATCCCTCTGCGGAGTGCTCTGAATCTAGCCACCACAGCCTGGTAATGGATTGTGATCATGACCCCGTTGGAAAGCATTAGGAATGCTGAGGGCCACACTCAGGGGTGGAAGTGTAAATGAAGCAGCGCCGGGACTGTGGTCTTGAAAACATGGTGGAGGAAGTGGGGGATAGAACAGAAGACCTATTCTTGCAGAAGCAGACATCAGTGCGTTAAGCATCAACAGCACTGCTGTCTCTGACGTATGCACCAGCCATTCTCCTGTCAATACCCGCTCCCCAGCTCAATGCAAAGGCCCATGCGCAGGCGCAGATTACTTTTCTCCCACCTATCCCCGAGACTGTGCAGTCGGGATCTTACCCTCTGTTCACTTCTTCCTCCCATCCAACTGCGTCCCATTATACTTTTATTGTCCATCTTCAATCCACCAGTTCTTACTATTGGTATTCTTTTTATCTGCTTCAGAAGGATAAAAGACTAAGCCACGTTTTCCTCCTCCCCCGTTGGGGGTCAAACTGGTGAAGTAGCGCATGCATTTTGCAGACCCTGCCATAACCTTACTGCTACAGCTCATCACGTATGCAGCAAACTCGCAACCCGCTTTTCATTCACCATCAAACCCTTGGCGCCACTTGACCTGAATATGGGGGCTAGTAATTCAAGCCTCGGGGGTGTGGTTACCACGTCACGCAATGCGGTTGGAGACATCCTCAGACTCAGCATGAGAACACACATATGTAAATCCAACTAACGCACGAAAACAACATTTGTGCATGCCTGTGTTTTCTTTAAAGCCAGATCTATTGGCTTTATCAGTGCTTCCCCTGACACACACAGCACTGCTGGAGCTTCAAGTGTGTCCACCAGACCTGCAAGCGTCAGATGTCCTCAAAAGAGTACAGAGTGATCCTTGTGTTTGCTGTTCATGCCTGACACAAATAAAAGAAAGCACTGGAGCCCTATTGAAAAGGTGTTTTTTTTTTTTTTTTTTTACTAACAGCAACATAAGCCACATCATAAACAAATGCTTCCAGGAAAGCTGTATATGGAACGATCTGCCAATGAGAACACAAAAGTGCTTCTATAAACATAGAGAAGTGGACCTATAAGCATTCCATTAAAGATGTGGAACATGTGTTGGGATAAAGAAATGGGTGGTGGGTTGGGGAGTGAACTGGCTCACCTCAGAATATGAAGGAACATGACTGTCTGCGCAGGCGCATATTTCTATCTATTCACGGAATCAGATATGGTTCAGTGTAAGAAATCAGCTGTCTGTGAAGGAGCTCAGACTATACGCAAGCGCTCAGCTCCATCTGTGCTTGGACTCGGCTCTGTCTACGCAGGGGTTCAGCACTACATACGTAGGGACTCAGCTGTATGTGCTGGAGCTCGGTTGTATAACACCATGTGGTCTGTTTGTGACAGTCACCCTCTTTCTACGCGTGTAGTTACAGTATTGACAGAGCAGGAACACATTTATGTCTTCTAGGTGTTCAGCCCTATCTGCAGAAGAGTAGTCAACTTTAGCTTTAGGGTCCTCTCCTTAATGAAACAGGCAATGGAATCCCAAGAAGTCTTAGCCCTCCGATTGGTATGTTCTGCAGCAACACACTAAACACATGATGCTTTGCACTGCAGCTGAACCTCCTATCTCTATTACCTTGTCTTCTAATCCACTCTGTACTGCACACCCGCTCCCTCGCCTGTCGTCCTCACCTTCTGTGCTTTATTGTAAATGTCTTCTTGAAAGTCATTGCTTTTGGTCTTTTAGGTATTCCTTTTGGTCTCCATTTGCATTGGGAAAATTTAGAAAGAACAGAGAAGTAGAGGCATGGGGGAAGACTACAGTAATTAAAAAAATAGACAAAAGTTAAATGTAAGGAGAGGGAAGAGGCACAAGGAGGAAAATGAAAAGTCAGGCTGACAGGTAGCAGGTGTGGAGAGTGACTGCAGGGACAGAAAGCAGGATGAGCAGTGCTCAGGCCTAGGTGATAGCCTATGGACAATGTGATAGTCAAAATGCCCTGCAGCACCTGGGAAGGAAACAGCAGACAGGGGCAAAACAGCAAAAGGCACAGAACAAGCATGTAACATTTGAACTATTTTCTCCTGGCACCAAGCTTGATCTTTACAATCCTCTCTTCATGCGGAGATTGAAAAAAGGGGAGGTAACTGGACTGTGTCTCAGCAGCAGGTGTGTTCACCCACAGAACTACACTTGCGAGTATGAAATTGCCATAGGGTAGTAGAAGGTAAGGCAGGTACCAGCTGGCTGCAAAATGAGTCAGGTTGTAGAACAGCAAGGCTCAGCGACTGCATGGCCAGTCTGTGTTTCAGTTGAGCCTCTGAAATATGTGTGTCTTTGATCTAAAGCAAGCCGCCCATCTTCTCTCTTCAGCTGTAGACTTTCCAAGCACCAACTGTCCATCACAGAGACTGTGAATAGGACTCAGTGATAGCCCACATGAGTGCCGAGCTGTCAAGGGCATACAGTGCTGCAGCAGAAGGTTTTGGTGGGTGCAGTGCCAGGCGCTGTCCATGCACAGTGCCAGGCTGATCTTCCTCTCCTCTCTATTACATGTCCTTTCACCAAATACACAAGTCGACAAGCATACAAGAATCTTCTGTGAGATGGACTTTGAGAGGTTATGATCCAAAAGCCCTTGACAAGGAATAGGGGAATATTGAACCTCACGAGTGTGCATGCTGTGGAATGCATGTCCTGGGCTAGCTAAACTGTGCCACGGAGCAAGCAGAGGAGCAAAGTAATGGCACCCTCTGCTTGTGTATGGACTACTAGAATAACTGTGTGATATGACATTATTGTCAAGCCATCGCCCTGAAGCCAATACTGCCTGAGAGACTCACAAACAACATCGATGCTTGGGCCTCAGTTGGCCTTCTTAGTGGCACAGAACAGCCAGCCTGAGAGATTTTACTCAGAGCATCTGGACTACTGCCTGCCGGGCCATCTTTCATAGACTGTCCCCACTGATAAACAGGATCACTGGAATTATGGAATTCTGTGGCTGAGGTGTTTCTCGCGTCATTGTGGATTTACATTTGCTGCATGTTTCATCACCTGCTATGCAATTGGAAGATTTTAGAAAAAAAAAATCTGTTTCCAACTCAAACAGATCAAAAGTTACTGAAAAGTTAAGCAACACATTGCTCCACAGTGGTCGGCCCTACACAAAGGTTGACCGGCCACCTTTACTTATTGCTGCTCTATATGGGTGCTAAACTGGTACCAGTGAAGTGAAACTATAGCCCAGATGTGCACAACTAATAAAACAATGAAGCAATACTATCACAAAATGTGCTGCATTACACTGCATAATTTAGTCAACCCTGTTGCATAATTTGGTTTTCCACTGTTGCATAATTCCAGTGATGCAGTTAATAAGTGTGGGTGCCATGCACCGGCAACCACAAAAGAAATGAAACATTGCAGATACCCCTATTTGCATATTTGTGTTCTTTTTTTGCCAGTACGTGGAATATTTCGAAGCAAAACAAATCCCCACCTCCCACGCCTCACAACAATGCAAGACACTATTGCCAGAAACGTTTGGACTGCGTGCTGGATACTGAATCACTGCGAAGCCATTTAAAAAAGAAAACACTTTCTCCCCTTGTTTGCCTTTTTGTAGTGCGTGCTACCCTTCCTTATGGGCAATAAGAGCTATATATTAATGCAATTACACACAACATAATTTGGCATTTTCTGCCTCTATTTATTTGCTTGGAAGCAAAGTCAAGTTAGGAGAGGGCCGGGATCGCCTGTTTAGTGCAGATGCTCTCTCTCATCCCAGTGCTAATAGGCAATCATGACCCCTCCTTTTAAACAACAGTGGAGACTAAAACACATTGCCCTGCACAGCGAGAGCTCCCACCATGGAGTCTGTGCCCTAGGATATTGAGAATCACCGACTGTGAAAAACATTTTGCACCAGCAGGAGAGGCTGAACATCTCTCTTAAGAAAAGAAAATGTTTGATTCCGTGAACGCTTCCTGGCCTGCGCTCTGCCCAGGCTTTAGTTTCACTGCGACAAGCACCTTCGAAGCCTGAGCCCGGATTACGCCAACAACAGAGGGGGTGAAAGGCCTTTTAGTCCAGTGGGTGCTGCGCACCTGATCAAACCTACATCTTCCAACTTTGAGGCACCAAACTGTGCCCCACACCACACTGGGGATACACCACAACCCAAACACTCCGTCCGCCCCAACCACCACCTTCTTACAAAGTGCACTCCACTAAATCAGCAACAGAGTCCACCACCAAGTAAAACCTAATCACCGCTAGCAGGAACTTCGGTTCTTCATGCAACCCATGTCCACCATCCATATTCAAAGAACTACTCATCCTTCCAAATGCAGCAACTACCCACTGCAACATCCTCCGTTCGTCACAGAGTAATGGAGCAGTCCTCAAACAATTAAAAAACATACCGCACTAAACCATCATGAAAACCACCTGAGCGAACCAGCTAGATTTAGACTACAACTCAATCCTGCCACATAATTTTGCCCTCTCCTGCCGCATAATTCCAGTGGCCCGCACGAGTGCGAAAATTATCTCCTGGCATCTGCCCGAACTCTGCTTTTCTCCTAAATCCTAACTCTTCAGACTCCCCCCTGACTGCCACATCCTCCTCAACTCATCACCAACATTCTAATGATGACATCACATGTTCTTCAGCCCTACTTGGCTCCAGAAACGTCTGTGGAGCAGCCCTCACGCAGGCTTCTGTCCTACAGTCAATTAAACAGAAAATGTCCCTGAGAAATGTGATGCCCAATTAGTAAACAAGCCAGTGCTGCAATAAAAGGCTTCACAGACAGTGGCACTGATGCTACAAACAGTTTACCAGCATTGCTCCTGCTAGGAACAGTCATCCCTTTGGAGGCACTAAAACTGTCATCCTCATAGGTGCCACAAACCTGTACACAAATTCTGCAAACTTGAAAGGATGAAAAACACAAGAGCATCACTACTTTTCTACCCAAACTAAGAAAATAATGTTTCCCCAGCCTTACAGAAACGTTCATGCGTCTTCAGTTACCAATAGCAGAGAGATTCTCCTTCACAGCACTGTGCCTCACACACGAAGAATACCAGCCCCAAATACACACAGAACAGGATGAACAAATACTTACCAAACTGAGGACGAAGATGAATGTCTAGCCTGTAACATTAGAAAGACATATAACACAACCTCAGGTTGAGGAAAGATTTTCCACATAACACGTGGCCCAAGCAAACGCTGAAATAATAGTCCAACAAACACTTTCTTCTTTCACTAATCCCGACAGCACATGAACGTGCCTCGGCAGATCATCGCCACAGAAACTGCACCAACCAGCACCTGCGCTCACTGACACCAGAACTGCACTTTCAACCACCCGCACCAGCACTAAAGGAACAAACACATCTATGGACACTACACCACCTCGACATTTTCCAGAACCGTAAGTGATATCCCCACAGGACCTGCTCCCACCGTTGCAGGCATTCACTGCAACTGCACTGCTCTCCACCCACTGCTTTCTGCACTGCACATACTGGTGTAAACACACACAGACCCAAGCTCATGGACAGAATCACACACCAGTCCTGCACAAACACCACTGCAGCAACTTGGACCCACTGACGCCAACATTGGGACAGAAAAATGGCAACACTGACAAACACACTGGAATACTAGAGTAGGGCATTGGGACAAGAAGGTAGGGGCACTGGGGCCTGAAGGTACAGTCACAATGTAGGGAGGATGAGGTATAAGCACTAGTAAAAAAACAAATGCAGGTATGGGATTAGAGAGCAGAGAGGCACTGGGGCAGGCAGGTAGTGGCAGATAGACTGGCACAGTGGGACAGGAGGCAAACACATGGATACTGGAGGAGGGAGGCACAGACTTGGAAGCAGTCACATCAAGATACTGACACAGGGATAGGGTGTGAGGGTCCACAGTGACAGAACTTCCTACCATCATCATATATATACCTGCGATGGGATTTGAGCATCTTGGAACAACCCATGGTGGTGAGTTAGACTAAGGGGAACTCATGGAAGTCTGTGGCCATTATGTCGGGAGGAGCATTGGAGGTCATGAGATGAGAGGGCCAGGCAAGCACAGTGTATCTTCACTTCCACTATTGTTGCAAAATTGCTAAAATTGACTGTTTATTTTCCTCGCAAGCGACTGCTGTGAACATACCGAATCTGGGCACCAAGTCTTGTTTCCTCACCTGGACATCCCTTAGTGAATTTTCCTCCCTCACTAACCTAATTTTGGAATCATTAATTCCCACTATAAAATCAGGATCTGCTCTTGACCAATCACCACCCAAACTATGTCCTATTGCAAGGAGCATCTGTACCCTACCTCCTTTTTCTGGATCTACTTAATCTCTTTCTTCAAACTGCAATAATTACATTAGCATGGAAAAGGGCCATCAAAATTCCTCTTTTGAGGAAACCCTATCTAGATGCCACCATTCTTGCCAGTTATACGTCTTTTTCCCGCTAGGCGTAAATCATCAAAAAATATGTCCATACTTTACTCTCACAGTATCTGGAAGGCAATGTGCTCCTGGACATATCACAATCAGAAAGTGCCCTTCTATCTGTAGCATAACATCTATGTGCTATCCTGGGACAGGCAGATGCTGTTGCTCATACACTCCTTGCTCTATCAGGCATGTTTGATGCAGTTTCACACTCTACCCTGATCAATCATCTTTATGCATTAGGGATTTGTAGCTCTGCTTTAAAGTGGTTCCCTTTCTTATCTAATAGATCTCAGATTGTTGTGTTGAAGCCCTTTCATTGTGATAGCAACGCACTGCCTTGTGGTGTGCCTCCAGGCTCATCATTGAGCCCCACTTTATTTAATATTTATCTATCACCCTTTTCTGTTTCTTTCCGCTTCGACAACCATATTCTCATATGTTGATGACATGTAGGTTATCATGGTAGCTTCTGGAAACTCCGCTTCTGCTCAGTTCCTGGACTGCATGACAACAGTCGGTAAATGGGTGGACGCCTATTGCCACAAGCTCAAAGGAGATAAAATGGAGGTTTTGGTCACCAGCAGCCAATCCTAGTTGGTTGCCTAATAACCTAATTATCTGTAAAATATCTTGTCATTTGGTTAAATTCTAAATTATCCGACTATTGCCACATCATGAAGGTGGTTGTGACATGCTTTAGCAAACTCTGAATACTCAGAAAAGTCCTCCCCTTGTTGCTTACTAACACACATAAAACAATCAATCATGACAATTATTTCATGACTAGACTATGGCACTTCTCTTTATATCAGTCTCTTGAAATGTCTTCTGCAATACAGCTATACTGACCCTCTTTGGCTGCTTAGACATTATGGATGAAACATGTCGACCTAAACTGAGGATGTGAGAGTTCATATGTTTCTCGTAACACATCCACCACTACTTTTAATCCTTGCCCAAGGTTACCACTATTAAAATATACCAAATTGGTTGGTAACCTGAAGACAATTTTGATTCACCTCTTTCCTCATTTGAACCCTACCTCCCATAAAACGAAACCCGTTCCGCTGTAATGAGGCATTGAAGCACACCCTTGATGCATTAGGGATCTCGGATGGGACCCCAATAATGAAGCAGGGCACCAACTAGGTTGGTGGGAGCGCGGTCTTTTACTAAAACCTGAAGGCACTTTGTTCACATCAAGGGTGAGGGACATCTCAAGCAGGCTAATAAAGGAGTATGGCAGCGTGCTTGCTTTTCTTTGATGAATATACTTCTTGCAGTCAGTCACAGTTCAGTATGGAGTCAAACGAAGAGGCCTAGGTCGACACGGAGGATCTTAGTACTGCCAGGATTTGTACTGCACAGTTGCTAGAGAATCCCTGGTACAGCAGCAGATCTTCTTCCAGGTTATGGTTTTGAATCCCCTTTCACACTCCCTATGAGAAGCTTTCTGTCCACGAAGAGCTCCTTAGAGCAATGGCCCCAGATCTTCTCAGCTCCACAGAACTCAGTTTTTTTTAAGCAAGTTCCTGTAATAGACAGCTCTCCTGAAGTGGTGAGTATAAATGTCTTTGTGGACCAAAAGGCAGAAATATGGCACTGCAAGGTTATTTACTATTGGTGGGGGCTCCTAAATAAATTCTAATAGGCCTGTGCTCCCTACTTTTACTTTGATGACAGTAACTTATGGAAAAGCGGCCTCCCAATATGGGGGGAGCGCGTTCCCTTAGAGGTCGGGCCGGAACCTCCGCACTAGTTGTGCATTGGGCTGGCTTGGTACTTCTGCCCTCACGCCTCGTGAGGTGTGGCGGCAGAAGTAACACTTGGGAGGGTGCGTTGGATCTGCGTTTGCACGCCATTGGGGGGCTTTATAAGCGCCCCCCCAGAAAGGCTCGGCCTTCTTCCTTTGGCGCAGCGGAGGTGTGGTCGGAAGGCGGAGTTTTGTGACTCCAGGACCTCGTTTTGGGACTCCAGGACCTACTTCAAGAGGAATCGTCGGCCCGGGAGCAGTCGGTCGGGGAGCGAAGACCAGTTTGACGAAAACGAGGAGCAGGTTTTGCCCGTCCGCTCGCGCCGGCTCCTTGGTTGCTTTGCGCAGAGAAAGGGGGGTTCGTTCCGGCATTTTTCCTTGTTGAAAGCGCGTTGTTGTTCCGGCAATTAAAGGGGCCCCAGGTGAGTGTGTGCATGCAGGTTAGCGCTCCATTTTCAGAGAAGTAATTTTTAAATCCCTTGTGTCCGCACATTCTACGCGCTCGGGCATTTTTAATTAGCGCGGGTGTGCGTTCTACCTTCAAATACGAAATTTCCTAGCTATCGTGAAGGAAAGTTTCAATTCTATTAAGGACACGGAGGCGAGGATTATGCAGATCTTTCTTCACTTTTAATTAAACAGCAAGTTCAAAGTAAAACAAAACATGAACAAAAAAACTACAAGTTCCATGAGCCCGCCGCCATGGTAACGAGTATCCAATGAGGTGCACTCCTTCACGTTGGTATAAATATCCCGAAATGCGTCACACTTCCTCGACTTCACTGCGGAAGGAATCCTGGTAGAGTCAATTGGTCGTAGTTTCGGAACCTACCAAAAGAGGTATAATTAGATGCAAATCCGATAAAACACAGATACATACCGACTGCAATAAAGTCATGAGCCTTAAAATACCTCTAAATAGAATGTGATCACATCTGAAACAAGTACTACATGATGTATTTAGAATATGATCAGAATAACAATAAACAAATGTACAAACTCAAGTATACTACCTTGTTACGCAGGTAGATGTAATCGGGAGGGGACATACCAGCGTAATGTATGTGGGTGGGATAATCCTCGCCTCCGTGTCCTTAATAGAATTGAAACTTTCCTTCACGATAGCTAGGAAATTTCGTATTCTATCACAGGACCGGAGGCGAGGATTATGCAAGTTTAAAGCTTACTCACCACAAGTGCGGCTGCTTCATGAATTGGTTTAAAGTAAAACTTCTTAAAAGTAGACTCTGAAGACCAATCAGCAGCATGCATGATGTCCTCCAATCTGCCCCCCACTTGTATGGCTTTGGAAGCCATAGCTCCCCGAGTAGAATGGGCGCCAAAAACTTGAACATCTACTCCTGCCTCAGAGAGAATCCATCGAATCCATCTGGCAACGGAAGGGGAAGAAACCGCCTTGAACGGTTTCTTTATAGAAATCAATAATTGCTTGACACCTGGAGGTCTACAAGAACTGGTTACTTCCTCATAGACTTTGAGACATCGAACCACACATAGCTTCGGGGAATCAGGAAAAGCGGGATAGGATACCGACCTGGTATTAGACTTTGTCCTCCTTGCAATAGTAAACGTGACTCCCTCTGGAGTAAAGACACGAGCGGAAATATCCAATGCTCTGACATCGGACACTCGCTTACAGGAAATGAGGCAGAGAAGCATGGCTAATTTGGCTGACAATTCTTTCAGTGACAAAGATTGGTTGTCCCGCCAAGAGGACAAGAGATTAAGAACTAAGTTCACGTCCCAGAGTTCCGAATATCTGGGTTGCGGAGGTCTGGAGAGTCTAATACCCTTAAGAAGTTTACAAATCCAGGGATGCTCCCCGATCGGGAGATTGTTAAGGGGCGGGTGGCCCGCCGAGATGGCCGAACGAAAAGAATTGATAGTGCGATACGCTAAGCCAGATTCCCCTAATTCCGCAAGGAAATTGATGATGTCGGTAACACTGGCCCCCATGGGATCGCAGTGTTTGCCCACACACCAACGAGACCATCTGTTCCATGCAGATCTACATCGTTTGCATGTACCAGGGGCCCAGGCCTGTGCGATGAAGTTATTAGCTTCCTGCGAAAGTCGGTTGTCTTGCCAACGATGCCGGAAATCTTCCAAGCTATGAGGGAAAGATGACCCTGAAGGACTATAGGGTGACAGAACCCCGACGGATCCAGGAGTATTGAGGGAAAATGCGGGAGGCGAAGAGGACACTCGCACGAGAGTTCCAACAGGGTCGGGAACCACGGCTGTGACCTCCACCAGGGGGTTATCAGAACCACCGTCGCCTCTTGGCGGCGAACCTGAGCCGCAACCCGCGGAATAAGGAGAAACGGGGGAAAAGCATAACCCTGAAGGGTACCCCAATGTTGGAGAAACGCATCTACTGCCGCCGCTCCCGGATCCGGCCGCCAGCTGAAGTATAGGGGAAGTTGAGCATTCCAACGAGACGCAAAGAGATCCACTGAACAGGGACCCCAACGATCCATGATCGGCTGAAAAACCGAGCGATGTAGTCGCCAATCGCTGGGATCCTGGAGAAACCGAGAATTCCAGTCTGCCCATACATTCTGGGTTCCCGGAAGATACTCTGCTGTGACTGAGATTTGGCGTTGAAGGCAAAAATGCCAAAAATTCTTCGCCAGTTCCGCTAGGGCTCTTGATCTTGTTCCCCCTAAGCGATTTATGTATTGTACCGCCGATACGTTGTCCATCCGTAGTAGAACAACACATGAGACTTTGTCTCTCGTGATTAGATCCAGACGAACCATCCAGTCTCCTTGTAAGAGGAGGTCGCGGAGCATGTGAATACCCTCCATCTTGAAATGTCTGTAAACCACCCATTCGTTGAATGCCCGAAGGTTGATAACGGGACGAAACCCCTTGTCCTTCTTCTCCACCAAAAAGATGTTGCTTACGAAACCTGTGGGGTGAAGGGAAGTGAAGGAAATGGCTCCCTTGTGGAGAAGGGCCTGAACCTCTAACTCTATGAGCTCTGAGTTTTCTGCCGAGAACACGATGGGCGGAGGCAGTTTCTCCTGAAGTGGGGTACCCCAGAATTCTATCTGAAAACCTGAGACAGTTTGGAGAACCCATGCGTCGGAGGTAATGCGCCTCCAATTGTCCTTGAAAAACCTCAATCTCCCTCCAAAATTTTTTGGGGAAAAAGGGATAAGCCTCACCAGAGGGACCTCCAGGGGCGTTAGATGCTCCTCGCGTGTTTCTGGACCCTCTGCCTCTTCCCCTGCCTCTGTTGGGGAAGAAAGTTCCTTGTCTGCCGTCTCTCCAACCGTTGTTCCGGAAGGAACTGGGGCCTTGCTGGAAAGGACGGCCGGAAGAGCGACCCCTGCCTCGCCCGGCCCCGCCAAAAACCTTATTGGGAAAAATCTTTTTAATGGAAGATTGCGCTTTATCCAAAGCCGAAAACGTAGCCACAAATTTCCCTAATTCTTTGACAAAAGGGTCGCCAAATAAATTGCCTTGGGCAACAGCCCCTGCCTCCGAGTTAGATAGTTCCCCTAATTTGGGGTCAATTTTGATCAATAAAGACCTGCGTCTTTCTGCAGAGATGGCACAGTTCGCGTTGCCCAGGAGACAAACAGCTCTCTGAGCCCATCCTGCGATGATGTCCGTCTGTAGGGGAGTGTTTGCTTGCCTGGCACGCTCCGCCAATTGAATAATCTGTGTGAGGGGACCAAGGACGTCAAGAAGTTTATCTTGACATGCTCACCAGGAGCGGTCAATCCCTTTTTTGGGATCCTTGGTATACTTGGCAAAAAACGTACACATTTTAGGGTCAATATAAGGTGTAAAAGCGACCTTATCCGATAAAGACGGGCGTGGGCACTCCGCCCGTAGCCGGGCCCGCACCTCCTTGTCCAGAGGTTGCCTAATTTTGCTGGCGACATACTCAGCCACCTTGTGGTCTGGGCGCCACTCCGAAGAACGTGGATGGTAGATACCCTCCGGCTCAAACATATCGGAGTCAGAATCAGCGCGATCCGAAGGATCTGGTAGGGTAGCCCCAGGGCGCCAAGGGCGACCTGAGTCGTCATCCAAAGATGATGAGTCCTCATCTGAACCTCCCATGAAGCCTTTGGGGGATTCCAAATCAGGGTTCCATAGGTGGTGAAGCTTGTCACCCATTACCCCGGGCAAACAGCCCTCCCGGGAGGGTAAGCGCGTATGCGCGCGCGCACTCTCGGGATGGGAAAAAAACTCGCCCTCCTCCAGGTGCCCCGCGTCGCGCTTGCGCAGTTTCCTGGGAGCCGAAAGGGTAGAGGAATCACCCTCCGCTCCCGTCACACCAAACATGCCCGTACCTCTGGACACCTGTTCAGTAAGTTTAGCTACAGTATCCCTAAGAGGGGCTAAAGCGTGGGAAATAGCCTGTGACACTGCTTAGCTTCTGAGATCAGACGAGATCAGGCGCATTCAGGGTGGTATGGCCGTAGGCTGAAAACAAAGTGTCCACCCCGGGGGGGAGGGTACGGTGAGAGGAACCCTCACCTGGGGACATGTTGGGAAAAGGTTCATTCTCTTGAGAGGAGTGCATAATGAGGACTTGGACAGAGTGTACACCCAACAAAAAATATGATATATAGGGTAAATCCCTACCCACTCTGTCACTGTAAGTGCAAAAAAAATAATGTCTTCCCTAATGGGGTAAACCTTACCCAAATGGGTGTCACAGGTAGGGATAAAACTGTACCGAAGGTACAAACGTGATATTGAGGGCAAAATCCTCAAGTTGGAAAGAAAAGAAAACAAACGCGAGGCGCGAGCGCCGAGCGCTGAGAGCTACATGCTCCCCGAAAAAAACAGCGTGCGCGCGCCCTCTAGTGGGCCCGACGTGTATTTAAACACGCCGAAGGAAAGGAAAATGAAAAAACGCTCGAGCGGAACGTTCGTTCCGGCGAACGAAATAATACAGACAATACAATGTAGCAGAGACGCGCCAAAGCAATAAACAGAACCCCCGAACCGGAGGCAGAAAGGCACTTATCTGGCTCACAGCAGTGAAGAAAGAGGAAGTGTGACGCATTTCGGGATATTTATACCAACGTGAAGGAGTGCACCTCATTGGATACTCGTTACCATGGCGGCGGGCTCATGGAACTTGTAGTTTTTTTGTTCATGTTTTGTTTTACTTTGAACTTGCTGTTTAATTAAAAGTGAAGAAAGATCTGCATAATCCTCGCCTCCGGTCCTGTGATAGAATTGTTTTTCTGCTGTGTAGTGGGTGCGCTTTATGTCCTCCATGTAACGGAGGGCGTTAAAGTTGTAGACAGTCCGGTCACCCTCTTCCTCCTAACTTTTATCGGCGCTTTTAATTAGCACAGTGTTTTTTCCTGTTGGGTCGTGTGTGCGCTCTAGGTCATCAATAATCGGAGGGCTTTAAATTTGAAATAAGCAGTCTGGGTGCGCATTGTTTTCTGCTGTGTAGTGTGTGCGCTTTATGTCCTCCATGTAACAGAGGGCTTTTAAGTTGTAGACAGTCCGGGCGCGCGCTTCTCCTACCTTTTATCAGCGCTTTTAATTAGCACAATGTTTTTCCTGTTGGGTCGTGTGTGCGCTCTAGGTCCTCAATAATCAGAGGACTTTAATTTTAAATAAGCAGTCTGGGTGCGCGCTTCAATTTTATTTGGCAGATTCCATAAATCAAATTTGTGTGTATACATAAGTAAATAGTAATGTACGTGTCCACTAATATGTGACAGTTCACAGAAAAATACTTTTATCTGCCTATATTGTTCATGAAATGCAATGCTGTCTTTGCAGCACAGTCTGACTCCCAAATTTTAATATTTCTGCATGCTTGTTCTTGGTTAATCAGTGTTGATTTAATATATATAATAATTCTCGCATGCAGTGAGGAGCCACTGTTGATGTAACAGTTTGTTTGTTGTTTACACTGATTATAGAACAGACCCTCTTTTAACAAAAGAAGGTATCCTTTGCGCAAGGGGAATTAGTTGCGGAGAGTAATACATTTTACACAGTACAGTTTACTGAATTTTATTAGACAATTTGCGTAATGGCATTCAATCGCGTAAGGGTGGGTAAGAGGAAGGTAAGTGACCCTGAATTGACACAGCTTTTGAAATTGGTTTTGGTGAAATTGGGTGATGGGGACTCAGATGGCAGGGATGCAGCATCTGAGGTGGAGGACAATGGTGAGGGTCTTTCTCGCCCACCGCGAACACATGTAGCCTGCGCGCAGCTTTTCCCCCGGTGAAGCGTAGAAATAAAAAACAGGTTGCAGGAGTTCAGCAACCATTATCATCCACGCCGGCCGTTACATTATCAGAACGGGCTTCTGTTCTTGTTTCTGCACCAACAACGGTGAGCAATAATGCCGTGCCGCTCGCAGGGGGAGTCGATGCAGTGCCTGCAGCAACGTTAGGAGTAGAATCTATGTTGGCCGACATACGGCAGTCATTGGCAAATCTGTCAGCGCATTCTGAGGGGCCACCTGTTCAATCACCCCCCCAGACTCGGGTTGTAGCATCAACAATTTGCTCATCAATTGAGCAGGTGCAGGCCGCACCACCCCTGCAAGTAACCTCACAAGACCCAACTGCGGAAGCTCTGATGGCGGTTTCACTGATATTAACTAATATTAAAACATTGGCCGCCCCCCTCCTCCTACGAGTCCTTGGTCTAACGACTCGCTACAGAATTCTGTGTTAGAACTTAAGCGCCAGGTGGAAGCACTGGCAGTGGCGCGTAGTGTTCCCCCTTTACAGGTGACGGCTGTGAGCCAGAGTATCACTCTGGCACTGGGTTCTCTGACTCCTGCTGCTCCCTTGGAAAGAGAACAGGGTAAGGTTACCGAACTGTGCAACATTTCTTCTAAAATATCTCATCAGCTGAAGGGGCGGGGCTGGACACGCTATTGTCAAGACCGGGTAAGCTTGCTGCACATGTGGCTCCTGATGTAAAAGAAAAAATATGGAAAGGGGAATTTGTAGATATTTTCGGCCTGACCAGGGCAAAGAGGAGGGAGGTAGAAACCAAAGATAAAGAGACCAAGGCTTCGTCATCTATTGATAAAAAGCCCAAGGTCGAGGAGAGTATTACTAATTGGTTGTTTGGTTTCAATGTATTTATGTCGGTCATGCTTGAGAAGAAGCCTGAATTAGGTATTTCTATGATCTGCTATGCAAACAAAATACTAAGAGCACACCACATGTATGGAGGGAACGCATGGCTGGAGTATGACAGGGATTTCAGGTGGGCTAAGGTGGAGGACCCAGCGATTGGATGGGACCAGACTGAAGTGAATGTTTGGTTAGAATGTGTGAATAACAAGTTACCTGGTAAGCAGCCCTTTCGGTCACAATATTTGGGTGACAAAAAAGGATCATGCTGGGCGTTTAATAGAAAAGTATGCTCACGCCCCCCAGGGTCGTGCAAATTCAGACACACCTGCTCCTTTGGCGGGCATCCCTCACACCCCGAATTCAATTATGTCAGAGTCACCAGATCCTCGGGTCTGTGCACGTTCCCAACACGTCCGCCACTGAACAGCTCCAAGTCCAAGACTCTGATAGATAAATCACAGAGACTGAGAGAGTCCAAGAGGGGAAGAGGGGATTAGGAAGGGAACAGCTGGGAAGGAGACCTGTAGTAAGAAAAAGGTTAGAACACACAATATGAATATAATATCTCCTGATAGCCTAGTCACTCTGAAAACATGAACAATCTAAGAGTTAAGTTTAAAATGACTTAGTTTCAAGATGGCCGGATACCTGTAGAGGAATCAAGATGAATTAAATGAAAACTTTCTTATTCAAGTACTTTCCTTTACATGAGAATCAGAAAAAACATTCTGACTAAATTTTAAACCAGTCATATAAATCCTGTTTTGAGAATGTATACTAGGACCATACAATATTGCGTCTGGAAACTCTGGCCTTCTGTGTACTCTTAAAATGTTTCAACACAAATTGCGCATATTGCATGTATATATGTATATATATATATATATATATAGTAAACACCATAAAAGGATTGTGCACCATGAATAACACAATATGGATTCAGGAAACAAATCACATAACTTGTCAATTCGAATATTACATAATAAATATCTTAGAATAGTAGCATACAATAAACAACATGAATTAAACTCGAGGAGAGAATCGTGCGTCTTGCCAATTCGAGTGTTACCATGTAAAATACCAAGAAATGGTAGCACGCAATGAATATCAAAGTCAAATCATCATTAATTGAATTGCGCGTCTTGCCGATTCGTAAAACACGATGTAAATGTCAAGGAATAACAGCTCGCAATAAATAACAAGATCAAAGTACAATGAAACTAATCGCGCTTCTTTTGCTGATTCTTAAGCCACCATGTAAAATGTCAAGAAATGGTAGCGCGCAATGAACAACAAAGTTAAATGCTCATGAAACGAGTTGTGCGACTTGCCAATTCGTAAAACATCATGTAAATGTCAAGAAATAGTAGCGCGCAATGGTCAACAATGTTTAAACACCATAAAACGAATCGCACGTCTTGCCGATTCTTAAGCCACCATGTAAATGTCAAGAAATGGTAGCGCGCGATGAATAACAAAGTCAAACCTTTATTAAATAAATCGCGCATTTTGCCTATTTGTAAACTACCATATAAATGTCAAGAAATGGTAGCGAGCAATGAATAACAAAGTCAAACCTTTATGAAATAAATCGCACGTCTTGCCTATTTGTAAACTACCACATAAATGTCAAGAAATGGTAGCGCGCAAGTAATCTGTTACTCATTTAAGAATTTAAACCAAGAATATGAAAATTCTAAATAACGGTGTCGGGATAGTCCAACCACCGTCTTACCGCCTGGAACAATGATCACCAATGAAGGATTAGGGCAGAAGACTGGAAGATCCAAATAGGCCGCCGGGACAGGAGCTCAGGAAGAAGCTGCTGCTCTGCAGTGGGACCTCTGAATAGTGAGCTCTGGGAGTTGGGCTGGCTCTCTTTTATAGAGTCTTGGCCCAGCCCAGAACCACGCCCAGGCATGTTGCAGGTAAAGTCTCTGGAAGGCCCTGGAAAGGGGCCACACCCTAACACACTCTGAAAACCTGCAGCAATACATTGCAAAGGAACAGTATTTGTAAGCATATTAAAAATACGTTTTCAGGATTGAACTCTGCAATGCAAAAGGTTAAACCACAACATATCAGCACAATGCATAAATTACTTTGTTTTGAGAGTGCTGGGTTTTTGCATTTTTGTCGCCAATAGAGCACGTATTGCTCTGGTGTTGACACCTTAAGAAGTCAAGGGATAAAGTTAAGGATGGGAGTAAGCCCAGCAACTAGTTTAACTTTGCCTTCCCCCATAAATGTGGACACACTATTTCCTTGGTTACAGGTTTATCCAGTAAAAGATTCAGCAGAATTATTGGTAAAGGGTTTCTCTCAGGGTGTTAGGATTCCTGCCACCAGCGTCCTCCCTTTAGAACATTGCAAGGACCTTGTGTCTGCTTTAAGAAACCCTGGAGTGGTAGCACATAAGATTGGCAAGGAACGAGCTCTGGGGAGATTGGCGGGCCCTTTCCCTTTCCCCCCTCAAAAGATTTTGTCTGTTCTCCCTTAGGGGTGGTACCCAAGAAAGAACCGGGTCAGTTCAGGTTAATTCATAACCTGTCTGCTCCTCGGGGTTCATCGGTGAATGAGGCTATTGACCCGTTACTCTGTTCAGTTCGCTATGCTACTGTTGACCAGGCACTGGAGAAAATAAGGGCTTTAGGGTGCAGTGCTCTGTTAGCAAAAACTGATATTGAATCAGCTTTCAGGCTTCTCCCAGTTCACCCTGATGATTATCACCTTCTTGGATTCCAATTTAAAGGAGATTACTTCTATGATAAGTGTATGCCCATGGGCTACAGTGTTTCCTGCAGTTATTTTGAACAGTTCAGCTCTGCATTACAGTGGATATTTACAAGGCGCACCGGCCACACGGATGTGATTCATTACTTAAATGATTTTTTAGTTCTAGGCCTCCCGCGGTCGGCAAAGTGCTTATGGGCTCTTCAAGCCCTGAAAACTATGTTCAGGGAATTCGGGGTCCCTCTAGCCCCTGACAAGACTGAGGGCCCCTCCGCTTGCATTACTTTTCTGGGGACTGAGATTGATTCCCTGGCTGGGCAGTGTTGCCTTCTTATTGACAAACTTCAGGCCTTTAAAGGGTCCATCAGAGCTGTGCTGTCCCAAAATAAAGTCACTCTTCACCAGCTACAGGTTCTGGTGGTTCAACTGAATTTCACACTGAGGATTATTCCCATGGCTCGCCCTTTCTCCAGATCCATCGCTAGGGCCATGGCGGGTTTGACAGAGAAACACCATCACACTAGGCTGTCTTTAGAGGTGAGGGAGGACTTAAAGGTTTGGGATGTGTTTTTACAGGACTTCATTGGGGCAGTTAAATGTCCTCATCCTCTGGTGTCTAGCCCCACCTTTGGATTATTAACAGACGCAGCAGGCAGCGTAGGTTTTGGTGCCATTCTTGGATCATCCTGGTGCAGGGCGGATTGGCCAGCTGATTGGATCAGCATGGGAGTAACCAAAAATATAGCTTTTCTAGAACTATTCCCCATCATCGTCGCCGTCTCTGTCTGGGATCACAAATTGAAGGACAGGTCAGTGGTCTTTTGGTCAGATAACATGGCGGTGGTAGAGGCGATCAACAGACAGAAGGCTAGTTGTAGACTGGTACTCCGTCTACTTAAACACCCGGTGCTACGGTGCTTAAAGCTGAACATTACCTTTCGGGCAAAACATACACCGGGGGTGAATAACAATGCGGCTGAAGCTTTATCTCGATCATTGATGCAGGATTTTCTGAGGTTGCACCCAAAGGCGACGGAGGAGATGGCAGAGTTCCCAACATCACTGTGGAAGATTGGTGTCCCGCACTCTCAGCTCTTGTAGCGACATCTTTAGCTTCCCGCACGAGGGGGACATACGAGAAAGCTTTTCAACATTACAGACTTTACTTGAAGTCTCTAAGTATTTCAGATTGGTTTTCTGCTGAAGCAATCTGTACATTTTTACAACATTTAAGGGATAAGGGTAAACCAGTGTCTTGCGCCAAAGCTAACCTGTTCGCCATTCGTTTTTTCGCCAAACTCAGGAATCAGGATTCCCAGCTAAACTTGTTTTTCATTAAGCAGGCTCTGGCGGGTTGGTCTAGAACAGACGGTCCTAGGTCAGACACTAGGCTTCCCATAACACCCCCCTTACTAGAAAAATGATTGTACGCAGTCACCGCAGTTAAATCTTTGCCTTTTGTGGCTACCTTATTTGCAGCTGCTTTCTCTGTGGCTTTTTATGGGGCCTTCCGCATTGGCGAGTTAATAGGAGCCTCCAAGAGTGACCATTCAGGAGGACTCCAGTGGGCCGATGTGCAACTCAGTTCAGATTCTATAACAATACAGCTGTGTAAGTCCAAAACGGACCAGTTAGGTAGGGGGGCATGCATTGGGCTCCGTGCAGATCTTTATGCCCAGTTGGTCACTTAACATCTTACTTGGCGGTTCGTCCCCTTGATAGGTCCTCCACGCTTTTTATACATGCAAATGGGGACTGCCTATCGCGCTACCAATTTGCAGAGGTGCTGAAAGTTACACTACGGGCAGCGGGAGTTGAACCACTTGGTTACTCTCCCCATTCATTTAGGATTGGTGCAGCTACATTGGCAGCAGGTGCAGGGTTGCCAATGACAGAGGTGAAAGCCATTGGGAGATGGGCTTCTAACTGTTACAAGCGGTACATTAGACCTGAGTTGGTATAATCAGGGGTCCTTTCGTTACGTCTACAATTTCAATATTGTTTCTCACACAAGTTTCTTTTATTACAGGCACCTCATGTGGTTTGGGTCCTGGGGCATTCGTTTGTTCATCGGGCGGCCTACAGGTTGCAACAGCTCCATAAACCAAATCCGGCAGCAAGCCAAGGCGTGGCCTTCCGTTGGTGCGGGGTTGGCGGCAAGGGAATCGAGCAGCTGCAGCAACTCGTCGCATTGGCGCGAGGATATGTGGGACTCCAGTCCCCAGACCTCATCATTATTCATCTTGGTGGCAATGACCTGGTGCGCATGGGACGGAAGGCACTCAGGGAAACTATCTTCCTGGAAATTACTAAATTAGCTAAGCAATTCCCAAATGCAGCCATCGCTTGGTCTCATATGGTGCCCCGCCGAAATTGGGGTCCAGGCATTAAAGCGCGGACAATCAATGTGTCAGTTATGAGACTCAACGCAGAGATGGCCAAACTCTGCCCCGGTCCAGGCCTATTATGGAACATTCCTCATAAACTTCTGAAGGGTCCTGAGATGTTCCATAAGGACATGGTACACTTGTCGGACGCAGGAACAGACCAATTTATGTCTGATATGTGGTTCTTCTCTCAGAGTTTGTTTTCAGGTAGGGAGGGCAAAGAACCTTTGGGGCCCTGGTCGCCCTCGTGGCAGGAGAAGTACTAAAGTAACCTCAAGCAACAGAGGGGTCCCCAAGGCTGGGGCCCCGGTATAACACCAGAGATAGGATCCTGAAGTCCTGGAACAACCTGCGGATGTACACACCAGATTGGGGGTAGGGAGCCCAGATCACTGGGGTGGCCACGGGGGCTCCTGCTCCCAGCCGCCACGTTACACCCCTTGGCTGATTGGTGTTTGGAGAGGGGGCGGAGCCCTGAGCATGTGGGCAAGGAACGGTGAAAGCAGGGGTACCGCCCCCCCTATGGATACAGGTGAGGTTCAGTTCACCTGTGTGGTCTAAAGGAGGTTCAGGACAGGAAGGGATCCTGTCACAATTGATTTATGGTTACAGATAAAACAAAATACGAATTCATTGATACTATTTTAGATTTGCTGTGAAAAGTTTCTTGAAGTGATTTTTATGATAAACATGTGTATTTTTGTTAAAAGAACAGGTGTCAGAGCACTCATGATATTCCTAATTAGGAGTTATTGATGTATCCAGTCTTCTTAGTCAATCAATCACCGACTCATGTTCATCTCAGAGTCCAGATTTTATTCTCAATGTCTGGAACTCTCCATAAGTATAGTACAGAACAGCCAACACGTGTTTCATCCCATGAGAAGTTAATCTCTTAAGGACTTCATCAGGGCGTCTGAATTGCGAGGCAGAAAAGCTCTTGTTGCCGCACTTCTAACCGTCCTTGTGAAGATATGAGATAGAGTTCCAGACATTGAGAATAAAATCTGGACTCTGAGATGAACATGAGTCGGTGATTGATTGACTAAGAAGACTGGATACATCAATAACTCCTAATTAGGAATATCATGAGTGCTCTGACACCTGTTCTTTTTCTGTGTGTTTGCCTTGAAACATGGGAGGACTAAGGGAGATCCTCTTGTCATGAGCACCATACCATAAACTTATTGGACTATTACTGGATTGGACTTACTGTGAGCGCCCAAATCCTATGAATATCTTCCCTGTTGGCATTGTTTTGGTGTGTATTTTTGTTATTATCAAGGAAATTAAAATAAAAAACTTCTTCCAATGAAATGAGGTGTTGGTCTGAGTATGACCGGTGTTGGGGTGAGGGCCTGCTGGCGGTCTCCGAGATCTATATAAGTATTTGTAAGGCAAAAATCACCACTTAGGTCTCTTGGAGATGAAGTAACATATATTTGCTGTTACCCAATAAGGCTAAGGCCTCACAGTAGAGAGATACCTCCCAGGTTGCAGACGCCTGACAATATGAGGAACCAGAAAGCTGTTGCTCAGGTGGCATGCTGCCTAATACATGACTAGTTAAAAATAACATAAACTTATTGTATGAACTGCTCAAGAACACACAGAGTTTCAGCAGGGAGCTGGCTGTTTTCCTGTCTGTTTTTCTCTCTGCCCTGTCCATCCATTCTCTGATGGATGCTGCTTTACGGAATCTCAGCATGCAGAGTTTACTTGATTGTTAAAATGTCTTGCATTAGTTTCATTTATGCACTCATTTTTCAGCGCATTCATGCATAGGCCTTCATTGTAAGTGCAATAGGAACACTAGTGCAGTAACTTCTCACCGGAAAGTAGATATACCTTAGGGATATGCAACTTTGGGATGCAAAAGTATTTGTAAATGCAACTTTGGGATGCAGAGTATTTGTATTCTATGTTTTCCTGAAAGGAATGAGGAATTACCTGGGCAATATGTGTTACTTTGTCTATTTTAATCATACTTCCTAAATTCCGAACATTTTCTGGGAAGAAATCCTGCAAGGTTTGAACTGGCAAACTTTGTGTTTGAGAAAGCCAAAGAAGGAAAACTCAAAACTAATATATTACTTGGAATACTGATTCAAGCATAAACCTAAGTTTCCTCTCATTGTTTCAATGTAACTCTGATTGGTGGCCTAATTTCTTTCTCTGCCTTTTTTCTTGCCACCCACCCGGCCCCCGTATGTTTGCCTTTCTTTTCTTGTTCTCTTGTGTTTTACCCTCTTTATTGGCTCTATCTCACTTATGCCAACAAAGGGTGGGTTCCTTGCCAGTCCATACGTGCCACGGAAAGCTATGGAGGCTTTACTTTGACCTTGAACACTAGACCAGCTCGGAGAATAGGTTGATTCCAGCAGACAGCACCCAAAGAGCTTTTTCTGGAGGCAGGATAAAGGGTAGGACAGTAGGAGATCAAGACAAAGGATGCCTTCGACAGGATGTGAAGAGAGTCACAGTGGCCCTCAAAGGAGGTGGCAGACTCCAGACATGGACACGTATGTTAGGGGAAAGGTGTCACAAAGGGGGAGAACATGGTCTGGACATAGTTACACGACACATACACATGCCCTCAGGTTAACCGAGGTTTGCAGCACTGGGTTTAATTAGGGGCTTGGAAGACCTCGCTCTTAGGGGGATATACAATTACTCTGCCTCAGCTTTGAACAACCAGGCAGTCCCGAGAGTCCATCAGGGAAGCTTCTCCCTAAGGATGAAAGGTGGAGCACTGTCAGGCTCCTCAACCAGCCAGGGTTTAACTTTAGCTGGAGACACATGAGCGTGAGCAGAGACTCGGGGACCACCATATGGGAAGCACTGAAACAGGAGTAACTTCAAGGGAAAAGGTAGGGGTGGTACAACAGTGACCATCAGCTCTAGTCACTGCTGTGGTGGGAGACATGAACACTCACTAGGGAGATACAGATCCTGAGACAGGAAGGCAGAAAATAAATGTAGGAGGCCTGTTCTCTATGTAGTGTGCAATGCTAGGCACACTGTCTAGGACTTCGAGGCAACCACAGGTTGGTTTACAGGGGTAAAAACTAGACCATTTAATGCTCTATTTTTTATGATGGCTTGTTTGAGCATTTAGGCCAATCTTGGAGAAGTGCAACACATTTGCTGTACTCACAGCATCAATCTTGCAACCACCCACTCAAAGGAACCAATTTATAAAACTACGTCCGATTTTTATTACAATTTTAAGACCAAGATCATAAAAATTGGTTAAGTACTTTTCGAGATATGATTTTTTGAAGTTTAATAAAAAAATAGTTATTTGGTGTGTAATTATGCACCATAGGAATCAATGACGGATAACCTTTAAAAATGCATATAAAATCGTACAGTAGGTTTATCAAGTTCTCATTTTGCAGGTTGGTCGAGGCCATTGGTGGGCACACTGTGCCAGCTGGAGAGGTTTGCGCAGCTCCCAGTTCTGGCGGGAACAGAGGGGAAAGGTCTCCAGAGCTTGTGCAGGGCCACTGCAGGGGAACACTGCAAAGGTAAGTTTAAAGGTGAATCCTGAGGGTCCCCTTGGAGTGTTGAGGTCACAAGGAGTGGGGGACCCTCAGACCACAACTGGATCGTCGGAGCAGGACACAGGGTTGCCGGGTGTAGAACGAGTCAGTGAACCAGGAGCTGTGCACAAGCATGCCCTCAGAAGCAGGAGGTAGGTCAGTTGAAGGGTTGCTTGCAGGACAATGGGGGCACTCTGGTGGGAGGTCCAGGTTGTTTCTGAAGTTCCTCAACTGGGGCTTCCTCCTGCTCCTTTTACAGTCCCGGGGGGGCTGTTTTTCTTGGTGTCTGAAGTCAGGTGACTAATACCAAGGGTACTGGTACGCTTCTGTTGCTGGAGGGAGCAGTGCCACCAAACGTGGCACACTGACAGGGTTTTCCTCGTGGTTGTTGGGGTGAAGTGTGCTCTGTCTGCGGCATCAGGTTCCTGAGTTAGCGTCCAGTCAGTGAAGTGGACCTCACTGGCTTGTTGGTTCCTTGTCGGTTTAAAGTGGTACCTCCACTCTGGAGGGAGTTCTCTGGTGATTTGTGAAGCCTAGAGGTTCTCTGGTATTCTTTAGAGTTTTTTCCAGTTGTCCAGCAGCTCCTCAGCAGTGATTGTCAGGTCCTGGGTGCAGCAGGCAGCGTTTGGTGCCTTTTCTTGGTGCAGCAAGTCCACAGTTCTCATGCCCTGGATCTTCTTGGTGCTGGTTTTTTTCTGTCTGTCAAATCTGATTTCTTGGTCTAGGGATGCCACCTAAATGTTGTATTTAGTGGGCAGTTTAGGGGGAACCTGGTAGTGACCAATTGATCATCTACCTTAGGGTGGCTAAACCCACTAAGTGACCACTTCCTGTGGGCAGAGGTAACTTCCCTACACCGGATTGGCTATTTTCCTTCGATCCAAGACAAAGGAAAATGAAATGGAGAGTCCACCTAGCATGCAACACCTTAGGGGGGGATGCATGCTGGGTAGGGCCACTCCTCCAGTCCTTTGTTTGAGTTTCCTACCTTTGCTCCCGCCAAAAGTAGGGGGTTTGCAATGGGGGCGGACATCTGATTCTAACTGCAAGCCTGGAGGTCAAGTTTCAAAGGTGGTAAGTCCTTTGAAGCTCACCAACTGGGCAGCGCATATTCCTGAGGGAAGGGGTATTAGCACCACCACCCACGAAGGGCTTTGTTCTGCATCCCAAAGAGAAGGATCACTCACCCCAGGGGTGCAGATTTGTGTCTGGCGGTGGCAGACTGGTTAGGACCAATCAGGAACCATATCAGGGCAGTTAGATTTTGCAGGGGGCACTTCTAAGGTGACCCCTGGGTACATTTGATAAGAAATCCAACACTGGTACCAGTTTGGCTTCATCATTCTGAGTTTGATACCAAACAACCCAGGGTTCAGAGTGGCCATCAAGTAGCTGTGAAACACATTTCGACCAGTGTCCAGCACATGTACTAAAATGGCTGCTCTGTTCACTCACTATGTCCCAGGTTTGGCAATGACACAGTGGGGACATATTGGTCATGCAGCTCTGCCCTCACATATAGTATAGTGCACCCTGCGTTAGGGCTGGAAGGCCTGCCAGATGGGTGTCTTGCCCATTGTGCATGCACTGTATAGTGCACCGGGCACACAGGCAGTGTGCCATGTCAAGTTTGTATTTTAGGTTTGCACCAGAGCACTAAGCCTACAATGGTAGGACTGGGTGCATCTGGAAGCATGGCCCTAGAGGATGGCACAATCAGTGCTGCTGCCCTCGGGGGCCTATCCTTAGTATCCCATACCCTGGGTACCTAGGTACCATTTACTAGGGACTTATAGCTGCAGCAAAAGGTGTTGCCAATTGTGCCAATGCATCACAAAAGTTTAGCAAAAGAGCTCTGACCCAGGGAACCTGGTTAGTAGGGGCCCTGGGCACTAAAAGGTCTAGGCTACTTCACATACCAGGCAAAAAGTGGGGGGTAACCATATCAAAAAGAGGCCTTTTCTCACATTGAGGTAGGAAAACACAGACAATAGGACAATGTAATGAGAACACCTGGACAAGTGGTAAACAAGATAAGTCATGGATACTGGTACAAGGAGACACCCACACCTGGATACAAAGCCATGGAGAGTATTTCCGGGAGAGGGAGAAAAAGTAACTGGGACAGTGGTACACAGAAATGGGACAGAGAAGTGAAACTGGAACAGTTAATAAAACAGAGACTGATACTTTTTCACTGGTAAAAGGAACCCACACATGTATGATAAAAGGAACCCACACATGTATGACAGACAGGGAATGGAGATATAGCCCTAGAGACAAAACACACACTTATGTGTGTGTGTTTGTATATACATATATACATATATTTTAAATATTTTCATGCAAAGTTATGTCCCATGCAGTGTAGTGACACTCAGTGTAAATGTAGCAGAACTGACCTGAAATGTAATGACTGTGGTGTAAAGGAAGCACACCGCGCTGGGTTCGTGGGAGATGGAGTCAGGGCCACGGGAACAAGGGGCACAGGCCATGGGACCGCTAGACTAAACCCTGTAAATGTGTTTTCTAGTGCTGTTGTGTTTGTTACTGTATTCTTGCCCTACTATGTGGCAGTGCACTTGTATTAATAACATACATCATCCTGTCTTGCCTAGGTAGGATGTGGAGTTAAGAATAGCAAATATGTGGTTATTTTGAAGGTGATATAGGGAAGTCGTTCAGCTAGGCTTCACTATACAGATACCATACATGCTAACACGAACCAGAAACAGACTAACAACGCAACCTCTGTCAGGCCCACCAAACCACATCAGCAGTGGCAGATGGCAACAGATAAAGGAACTATAAAGAAAAGTATTTTCAATTATTTATTGAAATCATATATAGTACTTTCCAGTGAGTCAGCGACTGCGTGCGGACTAGGAGATCAGTGTCTGAAGACATTGAATCTGACAAACACAAGTGGAACGTGTTCTCATTTAATAAGATGTTCAGACAGCAGAGTCATTAGAGGGACATTAGTCGGTGACAATTGTGTCTTAATTAACACACGTCAGGAACCCCGGGCCCGCCTCGCCCTGGCACTGCTGCGATAAACCCCACTGTGCCAAGGGCTCCGAGCGGGTAATTAAATGCCATTTACTGCTGCTAATTCCGGTACCGACCACCCGCTACCACTAACATCGCTGCTGCCCCAAGCCCCATGGATTCTGATGCCGTGACGCTTGCGACTCGTGCGCACGCGCTCACATTCTCTCACCAGCTTTCTTCCAACCCTAACCCTCTCATTGTTTTAAGTGTCTGCTTCACAGCATGCATGATCCAACATGGTAAGCATGGGGGCAGGGTCAGTCGGACTGGGACAGAAAATAGGTCTGGGAACTAAATTAAAAGTGGACCCACATCTGAAAATCAGGGCAGTTTTAAGCTTATGAAGACTCACTATCTAGGTGTTTTGCAGAGACTCCATAGGTGGAAAAAACTGAATGTGTGTACATGACACAACGTGCTTTTGTTTCCATAGCCCTCTCCCTTAAGACATACCTGGTGTTTACTCAGTTGCGGCTCGCATCGCGCTGAAGGGGCAGAGGGACGCAAGTAGGAGGGCGGGGGGCTGGGGCGGATCGGGGGAGATAAATACTAAATAAAAAAATAAAAAAATCTTACCTCACCATGCCGCCGCTCCTCTGTCTTGCAGTGCAAGCACAGGCTCCCAGCCTGCCCTGCGGTCAAACCTGACGCTGCTCAGAGCAGCATTAGGATTGGCTAGGAGCGCCCAGCCATGGCGCTCTCAGGCAGACTGGGAGCCTGTGCATGCTCTCTTCAGCCCGGCATCACAGTGCAGGGCTGGAAAGAGCACACTGCGCATGTGTGTTTGGCCAGCCCGAGACAGCCGGCCAAACATAGATGTGCATTGAGGAGAGTGCTCTGTGCACTTCCCTCAGTGCTCGTCACTCCTAACGCCCCAGCCCTTTACAAGAAAACGATAATAAACACAATTTATTATCGTTTTCCTGTAAAGGTTTTGCAGCTGCTGCTGCTTTGATGCTCTTCCACCCTAACGGAGGAGCAGCTGCCGAGTTTACTTCACATTTCAGCTCAGGAAAGACACCTACTCTCGTCTCTGACAGAAATAACTATACATGCACTTCCAGGCTTGACGCATGCATTTGGATGTTTGGAATGATTTCTCTTGCATTAATGGCTGTTTCCTTTTAGGTTTGGAAGGAACTGGAAGACGCCCAAGGGACAGGCCAGAGGAGACTTGGAATACTGGTTGAGTAAAATATGTATGTGATTCTTCTACATGCTATGTTTGTGTGCACTTTGGTATTGAGTACAACAGTGTAGAGGCTTTAACCATCATTCCCATTTGGAAGGAGCTCAAGAGAGTAGCCAGAAAATTACTGTCCCCCATTTCAAAACAAGCTGTTATGGCAGCAAGAGAACAAAGCAAGTCATCACATACAGGGAATGAACAAAGTCCAGTGTTCTGTTTTTTAACTACCTGTGAAGTGATAAGCTGTGTGCCTTTGTTTAACCTCCATTGCATCTAGGTGTGAGGAGCCATATAGCTTCCAGTCAGTATATTCCCACACAATGTGGTCTGATGGCCTCTTAACCTTGCCCTTTGTTAAAGATCCAGCTGGAATATGGTAAGCCCCTTCCTCGCCTGCACATTGCTGCTCCAGCAGACAACTGGCAGACACTGCTGAATGTGTCCCAAATGCTAGTTGTACAAACACCTAATGCATTAGATTGAATAGACTATAATGTGACCTATTAACGTCAATGCTTCAAGTAAAAAAAAAAAAACACTTTTGAATTTTGAAGCAACTTTATCATATTTTACCTGATGTTTGTTATTTGATTCACATAGCAAACAAATCAGGGCTCGGCTCGTGCACAGGCTCTAAGATATGAGGCAGACCCTTGACTTGGCTCTGGCTCGGCTCTTCTTGTTAATTTGTTGGCTCACTGAACTATACGCTATTCAAGGCAATGGTTGAAGTAGATTGTAAAAAGTATAGACACTGCAATGGGGAATGGGTCAGTGAGCATGGAGGAGGAATCAAAGCCATGGCTAAAAAGACCAAAATATTCTGTAACTATTTTGTTGATCTATCACTATCAAGTAACTACATATTAAATTATGCACACCTTAACTGAAAAATAATGAAAGTTAAACTAATCAGTGAGAAGTACACAATTTTATGTTATGAAACCTCTATTGGTTAATGGGATCACTACAGATGTTTGTGTGTGTAAACAGAGACTCACAGAATCAAATCCTGTTTTGTGCAGCAGGGAAGTGTGACATGTATTTTTAGTGCTAGAAGGTCCCTGAAAGCCCTGTGAATGCTTAAATCAATATTTTAAACATGTGTTACACATAATATAAACTAGGCTGCCACAAAATGTGCATATAAACTTAGGTTAAAGATAAAAAGTGCATCTATAGATTTCAGTAATATGCAGATTATACCTTGTGCAAAGATTTTTTATAACTGTCTATTAACCCTATAAGTACGGGCGTCGGCCACTGGCCGACGGCCACACTCCCTCCCTGGTGCGGGTCACGACCAGTGGCCGACACCAGTGAGGGGGTTAAAAATCCTCTGGTGCAATGCACCAGAGGATTTTTTTATTTTTTTTTCCCCGTTCGAGATGCGGAACAACTTCCGCATCTCCATCCCGCCCCCCTCCCGCCCCTTTGTGTCGTCAGCACGCCACGAGGCGCGCTGATGTCACTTTTTTTTCCCAACCGGAGCAGAAGCGGATCAGGTAAGAGTCCTCTTCTGCTCCGGTGGGTAAAAAAAGGCTAAAACGGCCTCCCCAGATGCCAGGGAGGCATCGATGGAAAGGGGAGGCTCTCCCCTTTCCTAGCCATGGATCACAGCGCGGCTGCGATCCATGGCCAAGAAATGCCCCTAGACACCAGGGATCTTCTTTGGGGGGGTCGGACCCCTTGTAAAAGGGCCGTCCCCCCCACCCGGGGGCATTATTATTTTATCGGTACTGTTTAAGGGCGCGGTAAATATATATATATTTTTTTCAGGTCGACTATTGCAGCGCGCATACGCTGCTTTTCTGACGTGTTGGTGTGTATCTGGGCTTTTAACAACGCCCACCTCACGCTCATCACTACCACTCGTTCGTGGGCTTGCCCTTCAAAAATCCTTTGATTACATTGGTAAATGGTTTACCTTTGTCCCTTCTTAGGGCGGTTTTGTTACCGCCTTGGCCATCGCCCCTGGTACATGGCTAATTGCACTTTTGCCGTTACGTTTAACTGCGAGCGAACTTCTTTTCCTTTTGTGTATCTCTTCACCTGATGCTCATGGTGGCCGTGGCGCTGAGAATTGGCTCCCTTATGTGAAAGTGTTTAACTTTCAATTTTCAATTTATGTGGCAAGAAAAGTCGGGTTAGGAGTTTATAACGCTAATAGCTCTAACTCGAGCAGATGCGAGACCCATTGCATTGTAAATGCTTGTTTTTCTTTTTTGTGTTGTTTTCTGGGAGCCACAATTGCCCCCCCAGGGAAACCACACACATACATAAAAGTTATATATATATATATATATATATATATATATATATAATGGCGAACAATTTCACTGCACTCCACGAGGGCCGTGATCAAGACTCCTTGGTGAGTCGAAATGCGTTGGTGGTTATTGACTGCAATAAAATACACGTTTATTTGTACCTCGTGGAGTGTGGTGAAATTTTTCGGCATTACATAATTTCGAGATTGGGCTTCTCTGTCACTGGGCACCGGCAGTGGAGTGCGCCACCCAGCAACCCTTCGACCACTTTGTTTCTAAACATATATATATATATATATATATATCTATATATATATATATATATATATATATATATATATATATATATATATATATATATATATACAACACAAATTGGTTAAAAGATTGTTGCGCAGCGCACTCCACTGCCGGTACTCGGTGATGGAGGAGAGCAACCTCGAAAATATTTTGTGAACAAGAATCTCACCGCACTCCACGAGGTTCAAATTGACATGTTTTATTGCAAGTATAAAAAATTAAAGAAAAGAGGGACTCATTTACCGTGATCAAGACTCCTTGAGAGTCGAAATGCGTAGGTGGCTGTTGCTTACAATAAAACATGCCAATTTGAACCTCGTGGAGTGCAGTGAGATTCTTGTTCACAAAATATATATATATATGCATGCATGTATGTCTTTTCTGTAGTGGCAGTTGCCATAAAGTAGCGCAGATGGTTTATTGTCCTGCTGCAAGGGATATACATTTATATGTATTTAGCTGAGTGGATTAGTAAAGGCAAGCGTTACCTGCGCTTTAAAACAAATGTTATGCCAGGGGGACTATGGAGATATGAGTGGCACTTTTGCTGGGTAGTACTGAGGGAATTAGAAGAGGAGGTAATGGGAGGCAGAGCACCAAAAATTACTGTTGCACTGGATGCCACCAGCGCTGAAGGCTGTGATGATGGGTATGTGGTAAGGTGAAGTAATACATTCTTTTTTTGTTTTTTTCAGTGTTTTCAGAGAATCTGCAGAATTGGAGAAGAAGCGAAGGTAAGGTGACGACATTTCCTATTGTACACAACAAACAAACCCACGAGCAATTTTGTCACTATCTGCCTTCTACGTAGGCTAGTAATTTAAAGGGACAGTTTAGCCAGTAGCAGAGATGGCGTCTTGTTGGATGACTGCTGATCAAGCCCCAACTCGGGTTATGGAGGACAGTTCTGATGTAGGCTCAGAGACTGAGACAGCAGATACTGAGACAGCATCTGAGGGAGAGGACAATGGGCAGAATTTGGGAGTGATATTTCAGTCGGCGGAGTCCCATCCGACGACACCTCTTCCAGTGAGTCTGAAGGAGACAATGACGACAGCCGTGCTGTCCCTTCGCAAGCACATTCTGGGCAGCGGGACCACATTGGGTTAGCCGAACCCAGAGAGCACGTGCTTGCTGCCGCAAGCACAGAGAGAGGGCTCTCTTGGCAGCCCCCCTGTTTAGTTCAGCCCCAAATTCCACCTTTTACTGGTGACGCTGGATGTAAAGTCGATACAGCTAACTTTTTTCCAGTCAACTACATCTATCTATTTTTGGATGTTGACTTCCTTCAGAAAATTGTGCAGCAAACAAATTTGCGTGCAGACCAATTTCTGAGGGAGCGCGGAGGCACTCTAGGGCCCCGTTCTAGGGCACGCCAGTGGACTCCCACTTCGCTGGCGGAGTTGAAGATATTTTTGGGCCTTACGCTTAAAATGGGGTTAGTGCAGAAACCCACCTTGCAGTCCTACTGGACGACTCGCACGGTTTGGGTAACTCCCATCTTCGCACCATACATTAGCAGAGATAGTTTTTTGCTACTGCAGCGCATGCTGCATTTCAATGACAATTCTGCTGCATTGCCCCGGGAGCATCCAGATCATAACAGGTTGTTCAAAATTTGGCCTGTCGTGGAACATTTGTCTGCCAGGTTTCCAGAGATCTATACTCCTGGAAAGAATATAGCAGTCGATGAGTCCTTGATCCTGTACAAAGGACGGCTGCTTTTCAGACAGTACATTGCGAGCAAAAGAGCTCGCTATGGCATAAAGCTGTACATGCTGTGTGAGAGCTCTTCTGGCTATGTGTACAGCTTGAGAGTGTATACAGGGAAGGACTCCACCCTAAACCCTGTAGGTTGCCCTCCCGCGTTAGGGGTCACAGGTAAGATTGTATGGGAACTTGTCCAGCCACTTCTTTACAAAGGTTATAACCTTTATGTGGACAATTTCTATACAGGAGTAGAGCTGTTCAGTGAGCTCTACAAAGCTGGCACTGTGGCCTGCGGTACAGTTCGTTGTAACCGCAAAGGATTCCCGCAGGAGCTTGTTTGCAAGAAGCTCCAGAAATCAGAGAGTACTGCATTGTGTTCTAACGAACTGCTCGCAGTCAAGTTCTTATATAGGCGTGATGTATACGTGCTCACTACAATTCATGATGAGAGCACTTCTCCCATCACAGTTTGGGGTCAGAAGTCCACAAGCCCATCTGTATACTTGATTACAATAAGTACATGGGCGGAGTGGACAAGAACGACCAGGTTCTTCAACCATACAATGCGTGTCGTTTACCGTCAGACAACCACAGGAAGACTCATGACTTTCCTTGACTTCCAGTTGTCTGTAATTGAAAGCCTCACTGCTGTTACAGAAGCAGCAGCAGCCTCCACCTTATATGTTCTGGAGGATGTGGCAAGGCTGCAGGAGCGACACTTTGCTGATCGCATTCCTAAAACACCCAAAAAGGATTGTCCATGTCGTCGCTGTAAAGTGTTCTCGAAGCATGGAAGCGGCAGGAGAGTCGGTATTACTGTCCCCAGTGTCCATCCCAACCAGGCCTCTGTATCCCTACTCGCTTTACGTTGTATCATACTAAAGCACAGTTCTGGGAAATCGACTGAGGTTGAGCTGCCGTTGGGTAATCCTTTCAGTGGCAGTGCATGAATACTGAACGTCCATGGGCCACTGCTTCGTTAGGCAAGGAGCCACAGAATTTTACTTTATCATGGACTTCCTTTTGGACTGCTTGAGAGCTAAATCCACCGTCAGAACGTGGTCAGTGTTCTGTTCAATTAACATGCATTATATTCCCCCTACTGCATATACTAGTGGACAGAACATATGCCACATTGTCACGGAGTACCCTTTCTTTACCAGCATGTCTACCTTACTTTCAAAGGTAGATATGCTCTCTCAGTTCGAGGAATCACTTTGTACGGCATACTTGGAAACCCCCAGCTTGCATCCACAAACTAGTATAGGTTCACTTGGCAATTATACAGGATTAGCCAGGACTCTGATGAGAACAGAGACATGAATAGGTAAGGAAAGCTTATGGTAGAAGTGCCTTCACAGGGTTATTGCACAGGTAGAAGGCAGATAGTAAAGGTAGTACAGATGTACATCATCTGCACCTATAGATTCAAACCCATTGGTGCCATCCCAGCACTGAAGGAGAACGACTTGTATAGATCAGTGTTTGACCTGCTTTTCATGTTCATCCTCCATCAGACCTTAGTAGATGTTCAGTTTGCTGTATAAGTGCATTACAGTCACATCACTGCACATAATGTTGGCTGTGACATATGCTACGTTCTCATGGACTCCCCTATGTACCAACCACTACCCTTTTTCATAGCCTATGACCTTCTCTTTAGGGAAGATCATGAGAAATTCCCAGCATGTCTCCCTTAGTTTCAAAGGTAGATATGCTCACTCAGTTCGAGGAATCGCTTTGTATGGCATACTCGGACACCCCCAACTTGCATCCACAAACTGGAAGGAGTTGGATTTAGAACAGAGAGTGCGTTAAAGGCGCATGAAAAACATGTCTTCCTGAGCCTCAGGTGGCTGTCACAGGAGTCATTAGTAAAGGTTTGTTACGCATGCATTTGGTAATGTTAAGGAAGAAGGAGGCAGTTAGCCTATGACCTTCTCTTTAGGTAACATCATGAGAAATCCCCGGCATGTCTCCCTTAGTTTCAAAGGTAGATATGCTCACTCAGTTCGAGGAATCGCTTTGTACGGCATACTCGGACACCCCCAACTTGCATCTACAAACTGGAAGGAGTTGGATTTAGCTCAGAGAGTGCGTTAAAGGCGCATGAAAAACATGTCTTCCTGAGCCTCAGGTGGCTGTCACAGGAGTCATTAGTAAAGGTTCGTTACGCATGCATTTGGTAATGTTAAGGAAGAAGGAGGCAATTACTTGACAGGTGGTAAAATGTAGTCAAACTTATTCCGTTCTGTGGCGTGTGAATGTGATGGGCCCTTCTCTGGCAGCGGTAAGTTAATGTGAGTGCAGTGATTAGTTGGATTGGGCCCGTGGCTGGCGATATGAAAGGGTTGTTTGTTGTGCGTGAATGGCGTGTGAATGGACCATAAAGAGGTTGGTGCCTGGACGCGGCTTTATGGCCCACCTTCAGAAGGCTTGGTTTCAATATTCAGATACTTTGATAAGTATTCATGCTTTGAAACCATAATTTCTGGAGGTGCTAAAACCAACCAGTGTGAGTGATGGGTTAACTTTAACAAACTAGTATCAGGGGAGTCCAAGGGTGCAGGACTTGCGTGGCTCTCACCAGTTTTTCTTCACCCAGAATCCCGTTGAAATCAAAAAATGTGCTTAAAAAACACTTTTGCCTTGCATTTCAATGAGCAGAAGTCCAGGGATCTGCAGGGAGCCATTAAAATTACCTACCACAAAACAGTCTCGTTTTTTTAAGACAGTCACCTAAGTATTTGGTTCTGGGCTCGGCAGCCATAAAGGGAAACCTACCAAACGCAGACATTTCTGAAAACTAGACACCCAAGGCAGCCCACGTAAATGTGGTGTGTTTGGATTTAACAAAGTTTTCTGACCCAGAATACCCTGCAAAAGTGAAGCGTTGATTAAAACCACTATTTTTTCTTTCTTTTTTATCACAGAAACTACAGGAATGTGCAGGGATCCTCAAAATTCCTACCACCCAGTGTTTCCCCACTTGTCCTGATAAAAACACAACCCCGCTTGTGTGCCTGCGCCTAGTGCCTGCTTCAGGAATGAATCACTCCAGGATTAACAGTAGCCCTCATGCAAGGACTACCATTGACCCTTGTGTGATCCATTCCTGTCGCGGGCACTAGGCCTACCCATCTTGGATTCCCCTAGGTCTCTAGTTTTTAAAAATGCACAGGTTTGGTAGGTTCCCCTAGGTGCCGTCTGAGCTAGAGGGCAAAATCTACAGGTAGGCACTTTGCAAAAAACACCTCTGTTTTCTGTCAAAACATGGGATGTGTCCACGTTGTGTTTTGGGGCATTTCCTGTCGCGGGCGCTAGGCCTACCCACACAAGTGAGGTATCATTTTCATCGGGAGACTTGGGGGAATGCTGGGTGGAAGGAAATTTGTGGCTTCTCTCAGATTCCAGAACTTTCTGTCACCGAAATGATAGGAAAATGTGTTTTTTTAGCCATATTTTGAGGTTTGCAAAGGATTCTGGGTAACAGAACCTGGTCAGAGCCCCACAAGTCACCCCATCTTGGATTCCCCTAGGTCTCTAGTTTAAAAAAATGCACAGGTTTGGTAGGTTTCCCTAGGTGCCGGCTAAGCTAGAGGCCAAAATCTACAGGTAGGCACTTTGCAAAAAACAGCTCTGGTTTGTGTCAAAACATGGGATGTGTCCACGTTGTGTTTTGGGGCACTTCCTGTCGCGGGCGCTAGGCCTACCCACACAAGTGAGGTATAATTTTTATCGGGAGACTTGGGGGAACGCTGGGTGAAAGGAAATTTGTGGCTCCTCTCAGATTCCAGAACTTTCTGTAACCGAAATGTGAGGAAAATGTGTATTTTTTGCCATATTTTGAGGTTTGCAAAGGATTCTGGGTAACAGAACCTGGTCAGAGCCCCACAAGTCACCCCATCTTGGATTCCCCTAGGTCTCTAGTTTAAAAAAATGCACAGGTTTGGTAGGCTTCCCTAGGTGCCGGCTAAGCTAGAGGCCAAAATCTACAGGTAGGCACTTTGCAAAAAACAGCTCTGTTTTCAGTCAAAACATGGGATGTGTTCACGTTGTGTTTTGGGGCATTTCCTGTCGCGGGCACTAGGCCTACCCACACAAGTGAGGTATCATTTTTATAGGGAGACTTGGGGGAACGCTGGGTGGAAGGAAATTTGTGGCTCCTCTCAGATTCCAGAACTTTCTGTAACCGAAATGTGAGGAAAATGTGCATTTTTAGCCACATTTTGAGGTTTGCAAAGGATTCTGGGTAACAGAACCTGGTCAGAGCCCCACAAGTCACCCCATCTTGGATTCCCCTAGGTCTCTAGATTTCAAAAATGCATAGGTTTGGTAGGTTTCCCTAGGTTCCGGCTGAGCTAGAGGCCAAAGTCTGCAGGTAGGCACTTTGCAAAAAACACCTCTGTTTTCTGTCAAAAAATGGGATGTGTCCACGTTGTGTTTTGGGGCATTTCCTGTTGCGGGCGCTAGGCCTACCCGCACAAGTGAGGTATCATTTTTATTGGGAGACTTGGGGAAATGCTGGGTGGAAGGAAATTTGTGGCTCCTCTCAGATTCCAGAACTTTCTGTCACCGAAATGTGACGAAAACGTGTTTTTTTAGCCACATTTTGAGGTTTGCAAAGGATTCTGGGTAACAGAACCTGGTCAGAGCCCCACAAGTCACCCCATCTTGGGTTCCCCTAGGTCTCTAGTTTTCAAAAATGCACAGGTTTGGTAGGTTTCCCTAGGTGCCGGCTGAGCTAGAGGCCAAAATCCACAGGTAGGCACTTTGCAAAAAACACCTGTTTTCTTTGGGAAAATGTGATGTGTCCACGTTGTGTTTTGGGGCATTTCCTGTCACAGGCGCTAGGCCTACCCACACAAGTGAGGTACCAGTTTTTATCAGGAGACTTGGGGGAACATAGAATAGCAAAACAAGTGTTATTGCCCCTTGTCTTTCTCTACATTTTTTCCTTCCAAATATAAGAGAGTGTGTAAAAAAGACGTCTATTTGATAAATGCCCTGCAATTCACATGCTAGTATGGGCACCCCGGAATTCAGAGATGTGCAAATAACCACTGCTCCTCAACACCTTATCTTGAGCCCATTTTGGAAATGCAAAGGTTTTCTTGATACCTATTTTTCACTCTTCAAATTTCAGCAAATAAATTGCTGTATACCCAGTAGAGAATGAAAACCAACTGCAGGGTGCAGCTCATTTATTGGCTCTGGGTACCTAGGGTTCTTGATGAACCTACACGCCCTATATATCCCCGCAACCAGAAGAATCCAGCAGCCATAATGGTATATTGCTTTCAAAAATCTGACATTGCAGGAAAAAGTTACAGAGTAAAACATAAAGAAAAATGGCTGTTGTTTTCAGCTCAATTTAAATATTTTTTTATTTCAGCTGTTATTTTCTGTAGGAAAACCTTGTAGGATCTACACAAATGAACCTTTGCTGAATTCAGAATTTTGTTTATTTTTCAAAAATAGTTAGCCGTCCGGGATCCAACATTGGTTTCACACCCATTTCTGTCACTAACTGGAAGGAGGCTGAAAGCACAAAAAATTGTAAAAATGGGGTATGTCTCAGAAAAATGCCAAAAATGTGTTGAAAAATGTGGTTTTCTGATTCAAGTCTGCCTTTTTCTGAAAGCTGGGAAGCTGGTGATTTTAGCACCACAAACCCTTTGTTGATGCCATTTTCAGGGGAAAAACCACAAGCCTTCTTCGGCAGCCCTTTTTTCCAATTGTTTTGAAAAAAACAACATTTTTGCTCTATTTTGGCTAATTTCTTGGACTCCTCCAGGGGAAACCAAAAACTCTGGGTACCTTTAGAATCCCTAGGATGTTGGAAAAAAGGATGCAAATTTGGCATGGATAGCTTACGTGGACAAAAAGTTATGAAGGACTAAGCGCAAACTACCCCAAATAGCCAAAAAAGGGCTCAGCACTTGAGGGGGGGGGGTGGCCCAGCAGCTAAGAGGTTAAAAGCACCCACTCCACATCTCAGCTTGGAACACCCTTACAATACCTCTCAAAAAGAAAATCTCTTTGTCTTCAGGAAGCTTCAAGTGAGGCCATCAATTAATGCCCAGACCAGCTCCAGGGCACCTGTTATATTTGCAGATTAACCAATTGCACACATTTGCATTTCTTTGGGGAAGCAGACACCCTGGCAAGGCGGCCCGTTTCTTGTTTATATGTCTCCCCATCCTTCGGGAACACAGCACAGGAGACTCTCTCCCTTTCTCTTTATATGGGGAAATCTCAATAATGTAACTTTTGTATTTAGCTCAAAGTCTGAATTATGGACAAATGCTGCCCATGAAGGTATCTGTCACGGACGACGGACATTAGGTCTAATTTACAGACAGTCCATAAAAATTACGGATAGGTGGTCACGCTACCCACCCTCCTTTTCATTCATCCATCCATCCTTTCACTCACCCATCCATCCACCCTTTCATTCACACATTACTCCATCCATTCACTCATCTTTGTCTGTCCAGTTGTAGACTGAAGAGGCCCATCAAGAACTCCACTAAACTGTAACGTCTAAGGTTGGGGTTCACAACACCCAGAATCCATCCTTTCACTCATCCATCCATTCATCCTTTCACTCATCCATCTGTCCACCATTTCATTCCATCTATCTATCCACCCTTTCACTTGACACAACCACCCTTTCTCAAAATCCATTCATCCTTTCACTCATCTATGCATTCATCTTTTCATCCATCCAACCGCCCTTTCATTCATCCATCCATTCTTTCACATATCCATCCGTCCACCCTTTCACTTATTCTTTCTCTCACCCTTCCTGTCACTCACTCATCCATCCATCTACCCATCCACCATTTAACTCACCCATCCACCCTGTCTCTCACACACCTATTCATCCATTCTTTCACTCACTCAACCAATCAACCGTCCACTCTTTCTAGTTATTAGACTTTGCCTACTGAGCTGTAGACAGAAGAGGCCCATCAAGAACTGCTCCCCTCTGTAGCTTCTACAGCAGGAGGTTCACTTTGCCCCAAACGAGCTATTTCTAGTGAAAAAAACACATACGGATTGAGTCAAGTTTGTAAATACAGTGGTGTTTTAAACTGTGCTCCAGTAACCTCCTTCACCAGCACAAGAGTTCATTGACAGGCAGATAAGAATCAGACTTGCTGTCAATACCCTCACACAAACACACCACCACCCCCACGACCCCACCCCACCCCAACCCACTCCCTCTCCCCAGACCTCCACATTTCTAGTTTCAGTTTTGGATGGTAAGGCGTTTGATCTTTAGAATTATTTCTTGTTCAGACCTACTGAGCTATTCTCCTGTCGCCCACAGCTGCAGGATAATCCAGGGAAAAGGGGGAAGGAGGCACCGCCTATTGATGCTATTGGATGTAAACAAGTGATAACGTAGAGAGAGTATAGCTTGTAATCAGATGATGGTGTACGTTTCCTAAGTGTACACGCTTTCTGGAAAAGGGGCTCCGAACCTCGGGGTAGGAGGATGGGGGATATCTGTCTCTATCTGTGACTAGAAGGCGGGCACATTGTTTGCTTCTGGTAGTGTCGCCAGGGTGCTGACGAGGTAGTTCAGCATGTTGCCTTAGGGGCTGAGCGAACTGCCGTCCGCCACTTCCAGAGATAAGTGTTCTTGGCTCATGCATTTGAATATGTGTTTAAGGTGCTTCGCGCTACGTTGGTCACTTCGGAGCGCTCAATGAATAACACGCCTGCGACAGAGAAAAAGAGGACTTGCAGCAGATAATAAAGTAACAGAAGCACCTAGGAAATGTCACGTCCTAAGGGGAGGGCTAAGAAGAGTCGCAGCTCCCCGCTGTGCAATTAAGCGCCCCTTTACTACAGCCCACCATGGCAGCCCTTCCCAGAAGTCACTGCGGAGGCTCTGCTCGGGGCGCCTAATGACGACATCACAGGCGTCATTTAGCGCACGGGTGCAGAGGTGGCTCTGGGCCCACATTCCCAGGGGCTCAGAGATGGGGCAGATTCCCAGCGTCCGCGGGGAGCACACACGGTACATTATTAGGAACACCTCCCAAAAGGACAGGGAGGGCCTGGTAAGAGGACAGGCGCATACATCACACCGCAGGCAGCCCCGACACACCAGGAGTGACCCAGATTAGGAACAAGCGCTGAGGGCAGGAGAGTTGAGATGCAGCAAACCCTGAGGGATTCTTAACTGGGAGCAGACGCAAAACAAAGAAAGGGAAAAAAGAGCGAGAAGACTAAAAGATAGAGAATAAAGAATAAACAGGGAGAAACAAGGGTGACGATAAAAGAAACATGAAAATAAGGGACAAGCGTTGCCAAAGCCAATGGGTCTCGCCTATGCAAGAGTTATTGGCTTTGCCAATGTGTTTTAGCCATGTTGTACACCAGCATGGCTAAAAGTTAGTAGGATAAAGGAGAGTTGTGTGGAGTGTTGTACGGTGGAATGGCAAAGAGTGGAGCAGAATGTTATGGAGTGGCAGGGATTGCTGTGTATTGGAGTGGCATAGTGTGGAGTCGCTTAGAGTTGAATACACTGGAGTGGCATAGAGTAGTGTGTGCTGGTGTGGAGTTAATTGGCAAAGAGTGGCAGAGTGTAGTGGCACTGAGTGCAGTGGCATTGAATTCAGTGGTCTACACCACAGCCTTGTAAATGCAGTGGCGTAGATTAGTGTGGTACATAAAGTGCAGTGGTGCAGAGTGGAGTGGCACAGAGTAGAGTGGTGCAAAGTAGAGTGGCATAGAGTGGTGCAGAGTTGTGTGGTGTAGAGTTGAGTGATGCAGAGGGCAATGGCTCAGAGTAGAGTCAAATGGCATAGAGTGCAGTGGTGTAGAGTGCAGAGTGGAGTACAGTGCCATAAAGTGCAGTGGCATAGAGTGCAATGGCGTAGATTGGAGTAGTATAGAGTAGAGTAGTGCAGAGCAGAGTGGCGTGGAGTTCAGTGATGGAGAGTGCTGTGTTGCAGAGTAGAGTGTCAGAGTGCAGTAAAGTACAGTGGATAGAGAGCAGTGGAGTAGACTACAGTGACGCAGAGTAGAGTGCAGTGGCATAGAGTGCAGTGACATAGAGGGCAGGTGTGTAGAGTGCATTGGCACAGAGTGCAGTGGGTAAGAGAAGAATGGTGTAGAGTGCAGAGGCATAGAGTGCAGTGGAGTACAGTAGACTGTTTCAGAGTAGAGTGATGTGCCATAGAGTGGAGTGGTGCAGGGTAGAATGCAGTTGCATAGAGTGGCACAGAATGTAAATGCATAGAGTAAAGTGGAGTAGACTGCAGTGGTATAGCTTGCAGTGGTGCAGAGTAGATTACAGTGGCACACAGTGGATTGATGTAGAATGCAGGGGCATAGAATTGAGCGTTAAAGAGTGAAGTGCATTGGCACAGAGTGTATTAGCATAGAGTGCAGTGGTGTAGAGTGCAGTGTTGCAGAGCGGCGTAGAGTACAGTGGCATATAGCGGAGTTATGCAGAGTAGATTGGTGTTGCCTAGACTGGAGTGGTGTAGAGTGCAGTGGCAAAGAGTGCAGTGGTGCAGAGTAGAGTGATGAAGAGTGCACTGCCATAAAGTAGAGTGGTATGGTTAGAGTAGAGAGGCATAGCATGAAGTGGCATAGAGTGCAGTGGTGTAGAGTGGAGTGGTGCAGAGTGTAGTAGAGTAGAGTGGTGAAAGATAGAGTGGTAGAGAGTAGAGTGCAGTGGTGTAAAGTAGTGCAAAGTAGAGTAGAATGGCATAGAGTGAAGTATGCATGGTATGGAACCACACTGCCATTACAGACAACACATTTTCAATTTACATTTGCACAGACCTACAGTTTTATTAATACAAATAACAAAAACATGTGGACATTAGTTACAAAGTGACAAAGACTCTGTTGTTTTTACAAAAGGAAAGTTTATTTAGATAAATTCCTCATCTGTAGGCAGCCGCTCACCGACCTCCATCTCACTGGCTCTTCCAACTGCCTCTCCGCCCTGAACATTCCAAACTGAATGTCCACGCAGAGACGCAGCATGGAGATGCTTCAAGACACCACAAGCCCTTTTGGCATGAGCAGCACAAGCTATAAGTATGAATATAACACACCTCCCCATTTTTCCATTAACAAATATAGGCCAAAAATATAATAACATGCCCTATAAGCCTACAAGTAAAACAAAGTATACAAAGATACAGCATACCAATTTACCTAACAAAAAAAAAAATCATAAACAAGAGTGAATACTTGTATGAAAATACATTTGAATAATTATGAATGCAAAGTAAAACAATTTACATTTCAAGTTAACACAAAGTCTTTGAACGTTTCAGAAATCTTACGTATATGTCTCTCCATATTAGATGATAAATCATCTTTCATTATTTTGTTCCCCACAGGTTGATTGCCATTTTGTATTGGACTTATGACTTGACCAATCTTGCACAATTCCACCACTGTCCATTTTTCAATCTTACAGCACATCCATCTTTGCTAACTTTTTCAACACACTGAGCAGGACCAAATCTCCCATTTGAATGTTTACTGATTTATTACTTTTCATAATGTCACACCTTATCTTGCTCTTAGCTTGACTTTCTTTAATTTTCTCCCTGACCATCTCAACATCAAGTGCATTAACATTACTGGATATGATTTTCAGTAAATTGTTTAACCAAGCTGGTCTTAACAAATCCTGGGTTCCTCTGCCCCTCAATGCTCCGAATGGTATAATGCCTGTCACGCTATGATGATTATTGCAATATGGACCAAAGCATATCGCGTATTACATCTCCCACATCAACACCTTCAAGTATAGTCCACCTCACAAGTCTGAGATCATTCTGTTGGCCCTTTCAACTTGACTAGTTCCTTGGGAGTGGCACAGACTACACCTTTTGTGTTTGAGCTCTGTTTTCTTTAAAACATCTTGCATTTCTAAGGAAACTAATTGCACTCAATTATCAGATAACAATTCAGTGGGGAACCCTTTTCTAGCAAAAACATCAATTAGAAATGATTTTAAAAATTTTATTTCTTTATTGTTATAAAATCATCAATCATTTACAACATAATCGGAGCAGTGGACAGATATTCAGCAAAAAACCATTGGAGTATTGATAACATTTTTAGTTACTCCCCACCGTTTTCAATTATATTTGTCTATTTTGGTCCCTACTTAAGCTCGCTTATTGTTACATAAAAATTATAAGAACTATTAAACTCAAAACCACCAGTACTATTCAGGCTCAGAATGTTGTAAGGTGTTCCTGTATTCTGTCCACATCTGCCGGTATTGTGTGCATATCTGTCATGTATCCCTTGGACCTTGTACATATATGGTATTTATTATTTTGGAAGAGGCATTGCTATAGGAGAGTTGGTTTTGGTCGCATAGATCGTGTCAGACCTTAACCGGGCCCACCCTCTGCAGATCTAGTTGTATTAATGTTTGAGTCATGTCTTCCCATGTCCTCAGGGCCCCCCCCCGCCCCTGCATCCCTCCTGGTTTTTCTCATATGTGACCTTTCGGCCCATGCCCCCTCCTATAAGTCTCCAGTCATTTGGTGTCAGGGGGTAAGGGCTAATCCATCATATGGCAATTCAACGCTTAGACACCTTTAAGCCTAAATTTGTGTTTCATCATGAGCATACCCAGATGGCCTCCATGACTTACGTTCATCAGTTTCTCCCTGACAACGCAAGGAGGAATTCGTTTGTCAGTTCTAAGTAGCAACCCATCTTCCAATGAAGGTTTCTGATTTAACCTTGCTGTAGGATTGAAGTTCAACCGGAAGGCTGCTTTATCTTGGCCAACCTTTCCATGTATATTCCATTACCTTATGTAATGCTGGATCTCCATTCTCTTTCACTCACACACTTGGTATGTAACCAGAATACATTTGCTACTAGACATTTCACATCATCCAACACTTCTTCTTCTCCCGGAACTGGCAATCTGCATTAACAATCAGCCTTCTTGTTTTCCCACCTGGAATGTACTCAACAACAAAATCATACTCCAACAGTTACATGCTCAGCCCTGCCAATCTATCTGTAGCTTTATAAGAATGTACATTTGTGCCATTCAGATTAGGGAATAATGGTTTGTGATCCCACCTCGACTGCACAAACACACGGAGGCATTTCATGCTCAATAACCAAAAATTGTCGCTCAATCGGTCTGAGTGTATGAGATGCAAAAGCAACAGTGCATACATCATCTCCTCTGCCTTGAGACAGCAATGCCTGAAGTCCAACTGCTTTCGCATCCACTGTTATAGTTAACATCTCACCAGGACTAAACAGATTTAATAGAGGAGCATTGGGCAACCCTTTCTTCATCTCCATGAAAGCACATATTTGTGATTCACCCCACACAAACCTGGCATTCCTCTTCAATAAGGTAGAAAGAGAATCAGCAATAGTGAAGAAATTTCTCACACATTTTGCATAATATTCACACATTCCTAAGGAACTCCTCTAACTGTTCCTTGTCTGATGGAACCGGAACTTCCTCAGTGGCTTTCAACAATCGTGGTTGTGGACCGGTCCCCTCCTGGAGACAACATGGCCCAAATATTCCACTTCTTGGACACCAAACACACATTTATCTCTCCTCAATTTCATCCCCCTCTGACCCATTGCCTTTAAAACTGCATTTAACCCATCCTGATGTTCAAACTTGTCCTTCCCCTAAAACAAAATACATCATCTTGGAATACAAGCACTTCTTCCAGTTCTCTCTGTACATCACATATTACTCTCTGAAAAACCGCAACAGTGGAAGCAAGACCAAAAGGCATACTGCAGAATTGATACATGACATTTGGTGAGATAAAAGCAATTAGATGCCTAGATTCTTTAGCTAAAACAATTTGATGGCACGCTGACTGCAGATCCAGTTTAGAAAACATATTAGCTCCAACCAACGTACACATCATTACCTCTATTTTTGGCAAAGGATAAGCATCTACCCAAATTGCTTGGGTCAAACTTCTTAGATCAATACACATTCTTATCTTATTGTTCTTTTTTCGAGCAACCACAATGGGCGACAACCAGATAGATGATTCAATTGTTTCTATTATCCCAATCCTTGCATAAGTTACCCAACATATCCTTCAGACTGCTTCTTATACTTAGGCCTTCATTTTGACCCTAAATGTGGCAGTCCCACAGTCAACAGGCTGGCGGTGCAGACTGCCACATTATGAGTGTGACGGGTTGGCCGCTGCCAACCCGCCACATCTCCATACATACCACCATGGCGGTGGGAACTGCTAGGCCGGAGATGATCATCTCTGACCCGGCAGCCCACAGAACACTGTCAGTGGTATTAGGAGCCATGGTTTCCATGGCGGTAGCACCACCACAAAAACCATGGTAGAAAGGCTACCTGAGACAGGGAATTCCTTCCCTGTCACCAGTAGACGACTCCCTCAGCAAGCACTAGACCCTCCTCCAGCCACAGCATCCTCATCTCCCACCTCTCACCCCTCCACCCCCCTCCAGACACAGCACCCCATCCCTCTCCAGACACAGCACCCCCTCCCCACATACATGCACACAGACACCCACACGCACCACCCATACACCTATTCACCTACACTTACATACACGCACTCACTCACATGCATCCACACTCGTATTCACTTCAACATTCATACACGCATTCAAGCATGCATAATCACGCCCATCCAAACACGCATACTCACACGCAAACACGCATTCACCATGACACTCACACTTGCATACACACTTACATGCAGACTAGGGCTCACTTCAACGTTCAGACACGTATACAATCTTGCATACACACTTTCATGCACACACACAGACACTACACACTCATACACACATGCACACACAACACCCCCTCCCTCCCCTGTCAGACGATCACCTTTCCTGGCCCAGGGAGAAGGTCGCCCGGCAGGGAACGGGAAGGGGCGCTTCCACTGCCAGCAGCGCCCCACCAGCAGGACACCGCCAGGCCGCATTATTGCCCATAATACAGCTGGTGGAGTCCTACTGGGGGAGGTGGCAGTGGTGGAACCACCCAAGCGCCTCTACCCGCCAGCACAACTACTGATGGATTTCCACCCAAAGTGTGGCGGAAATCCAGCAGTACCCGTGATATGGTGGGCGGAAGACCTCCAGCACTGGCAGTCTTCTGGCGCCCGTGCCTTTGCGGGTCTTCTGTGTAAGACCGCCAAAGTCGTAATGAGGGCCTTAGTGGTATTCCTCTTAATCTATGCTTAATAGGCATAATCCCTTCCTTTAATTTGATGACATGCTGAGATCTGCTCAATTTTCCCAATTGGTCACTAAAAACGTTATTATGTTTTTTAAGTAGAAAATGTAATCCATTAACTTGTCCTCTCATTTGATTATCAACGACAGTCAAAACTTAACAACCACCACCAGGTTTAAGAATAATATCCAAACATGCTTGGTGGTGCCACCGAAGAATCCGTTGATTAATACATACATTTTTCCCTGCACTTCACGATCTTTGAAACCAATTACCATTTCAAAGAACCCCCTTCGATCAATGTTTGTACCATCATATCCTTGAGGGTAAACATCTGGGGGAGATAACACATAGTTAATATAGAATTTAATAACAGTGCTTTTTGAATTATGGTAATTTTGGATCCTGAGTTTGTCAATAACTGTATCACATTCTTTCCTACCCTGAAAAACTCTACTGGATCATTGGATGCAGGTATATCGTTTTCATGAATCATAATACAATGAACAAGATACTCAGTATTTACATTTCCCACATTATGCGTCAACACTGTGGCTATCTTATTAGATTCTTTCTGCCCTTAAACATTAATATATTGCAACATATTATTCATTTTATCAGATAAACTCTGACTCACGTGAGATAGACTCACGGTCGTCAGCAAATTAACTTTCCCCTTTTTGGCATTTAACTAACACATCCTTGCAAAATGACCTGTGACCCCACATTTATGGTATTATTTAGCGATAACTGGACACTGTTTGAATGATGCTATGTGGAACTTGGATCCACGCCGATAACATATATTACTAGCACTCATAGTTTTTTTCTTTTAAAATGCTTTAGCTTTGTCAGACACTGTTCATACTTGTTTTGCTACCTTTAATCAACAAAATCATTTCATCAGTTTTATTATGTACTAGAACTGAGTTTTTTCAATCTTAAATAGAATTTGATATTTGTACAGCTTCATCCGATGGAGGATTTCTACACGTCAGTAGCCTCTCTTGAATCTTTTTGTTATAGCATCTTGTTGCTAATTGATCTCTGATGAGCTGTTCAGTAAAATTCCCAAATTCACATATCTATGGTTTCTGTGGCCTTGGAGAAAAACTTGTATCATCTTACAACTAAATTTGGTGCTTTAGAAAAATGTTTATCTAACCTCTTAACAGCTTCTTCATGTTCATCTAGTTCTTCATCATCATCTGGTTTACATAAGGGAGATGAACAAATATTTCTTGACCTTCCATACCTAATGAGTGTTCTAGTAACCATCTTTTCCTGTCCGCTAAATTTAAATCCATCTATTGCTCCTAGAAATGTATTCTATGCCCTAAACCACTCCTTTCAAAGAATGTTGGGTTCACCTGCAGATTGTAAAAATGGAGGGAGAGGGTTGATAGCCTGCATGCTAAATAGTTAATTCTGTGTATAACAGAAAATGGTTTGCTTGGCAGTATGTTGTACATCCACAGTACACAAATATATAGATGAGGTGTGCGTGTCACCCTATGAATTGACAATTAACAATTTGCAACAGGTTAATTGATGCATTTTCAATACAATACAAGGCCTGTCACCAGAATATTAATAAAAACCAGGCAGAATTATAGTAGGTGGCACCAAGGTGGTTACACATATGTGCTTATCATTGTGTCAAAAGGTATGCCTGTCATCAGCAACAGCTTTAAATTGAGACACTGAATCACTTTTAAAGATGCGCCTGTCATCATTATGCTCCCCACTAACAGGGAGAATGTTAGTTATTCAAATGTGCTAAGGGTGCGCCTGTCACCACATAAGGCGTCAAAAACAGGCCTATATTAAAGAAATGAGCATTATAAGATAGTCTCTGTTTTTACAAAGTGATTAGTGACATTAAAATGGCTGCCGCAATGAAGCCAGACCTTTGTTTGGAGAAAAAAACAGGTATTTGGAAATGGCCACCAAGAATACATTATGCTCTATTTCTATAGCCGGAGGAGATAGTATTTCCCTAATGTTCCCTGCAGAGCATGCACATAGCACACACTGACTCAGAACCTGCACAACTTAACTTCTGTGAGGAAATATGAAAATCTTGCTCGCAATATGCACAATTTCTCCCACAGCCGCCATCAAGATGTGTGAGGATCAGAACTTGGCAGCTGACTTCGAGTCACCACCAACCTGTAAGTTCTTTCGAGGGTTCATACACTGGTTCATTTGTTTCCCCTGCGTGGTCACTGTTACAAAGTGATGGAGACTCCCATGTCCTTACCAAAGGAAAGTTTATTATTATAGGTTCCTCATCTGCGAGTAGCCGCTCGCCAACCTCTGTCTCACTGGTTCCTCCAACTGCCTCTCTGCCCTTGACATTCTAAACCAAATGTCCGAGCAGAGACGCAGTGCAGAGACGCGTCGAGGCACCACAATCTATTATGGCACGAGCCAAGGCACGAGCCTTTAGTATGGATATAACAAATATGCATCACCTAGTGTAATGATTTGTTTTGATGATATTAAAGTATTTGTTTCTAACAAACTTCAGAAATAACAAAAATGTGATTCGTGTTCCTAATTCTGATATATTCTGAAATGCTTATACAGTACATTTAAATGTTGCGTGCTAGAAGAAACCTCTTTCCTACCCCCAGTATCCTGCAAGATTGTCACACACATCCCCTCACTTTGAAGTCAGAGAATGAAAAGTAAACAAGTGCCCTCGGAAGATAGCACCTGATATTTGACTTCGGTCCTTGAATGCACAACAAATGTGACAGAAGAAGAACAGGATTTAAAGGCCTTTTTATAGAAAGGGACAAAACTGTCAAAAATATTTGACATTATGTTTTTTCCACATAGGTTGGTGGAGAGGGAGAGAAGAGCAAAAGTGAAAAACATCCCTTTGTGTATATTATGTTTTATGGGAGGCTGTAGGAAATGCACGTCGACCTTGAGCACTTCCTGTATCTGTTCATAGTTCACAGCTGATCACTTTAAAAAAAGCAAACCTGACTTTCAAGGCTATATTTGGCAAATTTCACTTCTTTATAAACACACAGTGTGCTATGTTAGGAGGCATCTTTTCCTATGGTTGGCAAGAGGGGTAGTGGTCCACGCAGTATGTTAATTTTCCACAGGCTAGTCCATTCTGCCTTCAGCACCAGAATTTTGCATGGGCATCTCATACTCTAATTACCTGCAGTATGCCAGGGCATGCATTTTACGAGAAGTGCCTCCTCTCTTACACCAAGAGTTACCTCTAATGAGCTAGCTCCAGCATGTTATCATGAGTGCATCCGTAAGCCAAGAATTACCTCCAGTATGAGCCAACGGCAGACACACAAGCCCACAAATGCACCCACACACACTCTTGCATGCTCACACGCTGTCAGTGCTCACACGCCGTTTCACTCACTGGCTCATAGAACTATGAGACCACCAGAAAGACCTCCCCCCAACACCTGCTACACGCAGACCGACAAACTTATTTGTTGGAAGAATTTTATTTCTTACTTTTACTAATTACTTCATAAAACACCGTCAGTAATAATTCACTTAAAAAATAATCTTCAAAACATATTATTAGTAAAAACCATTTCAATACGATTTATTCAATAACCATAAATCAATGTGACAGGATCCCCTCCTGTCCTGAACCTCCTTTGGACCACACAGGTAAACCGTACCTCACCTGTATCCCAAGCGGGGCGGCTCCCCCAACTTCACCGTTCCTTGTCCTCATGCTCAGGGTTCCACCCCTCCCCAAACACCAATCTGCCAAGGGGGTGTAACAGGCGGCCAGGAGTGGGAGCCCCATGGCCACCCCAGCGATCTGGGCTCCCTACCCCCTAAGCTGGTGTGTACATCCGCAGGTTGGTTCAGGACTTCAGGATCCTACCTGTGGTGTTATCCCAGGGCCCCAGCCTTGGGGACCCCTCTGTGGTTATGGTTACTTTAGTACATCTTTTCCCGCCATGAGAGCAACCAGGGGCCCAAAGGTCCTTCGCCCTCCCGACCCGCAATCAAGCTGTGAGAGAAGAACCACATATCTGAAATAAATTGGTCCGTCCTGCATCAGACAAATGTACCATATCTCTGTGGAACATTTCTGGACCCTTTAAAAGTTTATGCGGAATGTTCCATAAGCGGCCGGGACTCGGGCATAGTCTTGCCATTTCGGCGTTGAGCCTCCGCACCGACACATTGATTGTCCTTGATTTAATGTTTGGACCCCAATTGCGGCGAGGTACCATATGCTACCATGCGATGGCCGCGTTCAGGAATTCTATAGATAACTTGGTGATTTCAGCAAAAATCGTTTCCCTGAGTGCCTTGCGTCCCATGCGCACCAAGTCATTGCCTCCAATATGTATAATAATGAGATCCGGGAACTGTAGCCCCTCGCATCTCCTTGCCAATTTGACGAGTTGCTGCAGCTGCATGATTCCTATTCCACCAACCCCACACCAGCGAAAAGCCACATCCTGGATCGCCGCTGGCTTAGGCTTACGGAGCAGTTGCAACCTGTAGGCAGCCTGCCGAACAAAAGAATGTCCTAAGACCCATACCACGTGGGGTGCCATTGAACTGCAATGAAAGAAAATTGTATGAGAAGCCAACACACATTTTACAAACTATAAGTGAGGGAGCACCCATCATTGCAATTCAGGTCTAATGTAGCACTTATAACAAGGGTAGTGTTCCCCACTATCGACGCCGTCACCATCTGGGACATGGCATTTAAAGATAGGTCAGTGTTTTTTTGGTCAGACAACATGGCGGTGGTAGAGGCAATTATTAGACAAAAAGCAACATGCAGAATGGTTCTCCGTCTCCTGAAACACTTGGTTCTAATCTGCTTGAAACTCAACATCATCTTTCGTGGGAAACATGTACCTGGGGTCCATAACAAAGCTGCTGACGCTCTATCTCGCTCACTGATGCAGGACTTTCTGAGGTTCCACCCCCAGGCGGCGGAGAAGATGACGGAGTTCCCATTATATCTGTGGAAGATTGGAGCCCTGCCCTCCCCTTCTTAGAAGCAGCATCCCTAGCAGCCCGCACAAGGGGGACTTATGAGAAATCATTCCAGCAATACAGACATTTCCTGAATTCGCAACAAATTTCAGAATTGTTTTCTACACAGGCCATTTGTGGTTTTCTACGTCATTCGAAAGAAAGGGGCTGACCTGTGTCATGCGCTAAGGCTCACTTGTCTGCTATTCGTTTCTTTGCGAGACTCAAAAATCAGGAGTCCCATTTGAACACCTTTGTCATTATGAGGGCGGTGGCTGGTTGGGCTCGACTGGAGGGCTCAAATTCTTCAAACATAGCAGTTAAAGCCTGGAGGGCCCACAAACACCTCGCCGACCCCTGAGGGCCCAGTACGAAGAAATCATCCAAATAATGTATCACTTCTTTGTGTCCTGTGCGCTTGGTAAAGATCCATTGCAACAAGGTGCTAAATTGTTCAAAGTAACTGCAGGACACACTACACTCCATAGGCATGCATTTATCATGGAAGCACGACCCACTAAATTGAAACCCTAGTAAATGGTAGTCATCTGGGTGAACTGGAAGAAGCCTGAAAGCTGATTCAATGTCAGTCTTTGCTAGAAGTGCCCCATGACCTAAAGAGCGTAATTTCACTAGAGCCTGGTCAACAGTTGCATAGCGGACTGAGCATAGTTGGGGGTCGATTGCCTAATTTACAGATGATCCCGTGGAGCTGATAGATTATGTATTAATCACTGGCTTGGCTCTTTCTTAGGAACTACCCCCAAAGGAGAGCAAACAAAATTTGTTGTTGCAGGGAAAGAAAAGGGGCCCGCCAACCTACCTAATTGCCTTTCTTTCTCTATCTTCCTTGCCACCACCCCCGGGTTCCTCAAGGCTGATAATAAATTTTTGCAAAATGGAATAGGAGGTATTTGTAGAGCAGGGATTCTAAAACCAAAAGAGAAGCCATTAACTAGGAGTTCTGCAGAATCTTTATTCGGATAGGACTGTAACCATGGGCGCAATGTGTTAATATGTATAGGTGATGGCAAAGTAGATTTAATTAGAGGGATTACTCCCCTCCTTAACCTTCTCTTTGGATTTTTTAATGCATTTGTACTCTGGGTGAGATGGGTTCTCGCAAAAGGAGCAGGTATGTCTGAATTTTCAAGATCCTGGGGGGCGAGAACATACTTTTCTATTAAATGCCCAGCACAAACCTTTTTTATCACTGGAATATTGTGAGCGAAAGGGCTGCTTTCCAGGCAATTGCTATTTACGCATTCTAACCATACGTTCACTTCAGTTTGGTCCTAACCAATTCCTGGGTCTTCAACCTTTGCCCACCTGAAGTCTCTATCATATTCGAACCAGGAGTTACCACCGTACATATGGTGTGCTCTCAATATCTTATTTGCGTAGATCCAACTCAGGCTTCTTCTCAAGCATGACAGACATAAAGACATTGAACCCAAACAACCAATTAATTATACTTTCTTCTACTTTGGGTTTTTTATCACTAGAAGATGATGCCTTCACCTCTTTGTCTTTGATTTCCATCTCTCTTCTTTGGCTCTAATGAGAGGAAAAATGTCCACAAATTCTCCTTTCCAAATCTTTTCTTTAACCTCTGAACCAACATGAGCAGCGAGCTTACCTGGTCTTGATAATAGTGTGTCTTGTCTGGCCCCCACTGCCGTAATACCACCCCTGGACATGTTATTGTTGATTTCAGTAACCTTAATTTTTTCTATGCTGGTGGGGGCAAAAGGCTGGATGCCCGGTGCCGGGGTAACACACGGACCCCCCGCCTCAGAGTGCGCTGATGTAGCACTGCATGCTGCTGCAATCGCCTCAACCTGGCGTTTAAGCTCTGCTTCAGAGTTCTGTAGAGCGTCATTTGAGGCCCAAGGAGTTGTAGGTGGAGAGGGGTAGCTGAGGTATTAATATTAGCCAATAGCTGAGACACCGCCAGCAGCGCTTGCGTGGTCGTATCCTGCATAGTTACCTGGGCAGCGGAACTGCCCTGCCCTTGCAATACCGGAAGAGGGACAATTGGAACTGCAGCCTGAACTGGAGAGGCCGCCTGGACTACTGGCACCGCAGATGGTGCAGAGAATGTTGACAATGACTTCCAGATGTCTGTTAGGATTGCTACTACCCCTAGCTCACGTGTAGGTACTGCTCTTTGTTCCACCAGAGAAACCTCAGAAGTAGCTCCTCCCTATAGTATTAAAGTATCTGGCGTAAGGGACTGCGCAGGGAGGGTGGTCGCTGAAGGAGAAGCAGATGGCTGCTGGGCACTTAGAACCTGCCTCTTATTTCTGCGCTTAACAGGGGGGACTGCTGCACGGGGTACATGTGACCACCTCGGGCGGTCACTGTCTGCACAATTGTTTTCTTCATCCGATGTGGAGTTTCTGCTGTCAGAATCCCCACTGCCCAGTTTCGCCAACACCAACTTCAATAGCTGAGACAGTTCAGGGTCCCTCCCCTTCCTTTTACCCACCTTTTTGCGATTACAAGCCATGACTCTCACTTGCAATTAAAGTGACACAACAGCGCTCAACATACACTATGCAACTTTTTAAATGCGCAAACTCAATTACAACACTGTATTATCAGAATCCTTATATCAATTACTTTTAAAACTTTAAATACCCTGTAACATATACTTCAACAGATTGTAAATGAGACCAATTAAATCACAGACTTTATCACAAATCCAACTCCTCCCCCCAATGACCCCACTTACCCTGGATGATGAACGTTCCTGGCCCAGACCAGGCCAACGTTGTGTGATACCAAATGAGGCGTCACCTAGCTAGGTCAGGAAGGCCTAACAGAAGCACCAATTGCGCACCAGGGAGCAGGGGCCTAGGTATTTGGGCAGGGGAGTCCCTTGGAGGAAGACTGATAATTACTAGAGGGGCTGACCAGTAATTCAAGGCACAATTAAGCCTTTAATTATTGGCCCCATTAATACTGAGCACGTGAACTACCTTATTTCACTGCATGTAGCCCACAAAACAGGCTACACATGCAATTAAGGTGCACAAACACTTTAACTTAATCAAAATCCTAGAAACAATAGCGTATGCACTGCATGTAGCCTTCAAAACAGGTTACACCGGCACTCAAGGCTAACAAACACTGTAAATTGGTCAAATCTTCGAGTGCGACGTGCTCTGCGCGTAACCCTCAAAACAGGCTACACACGTACTTTAAAAAGCAAATCTTTGAGCGCAATGTGCTCTAAATTACTACAACGCGAAGACTAGGCGCATGTAAACCCAGCGCGCTGAAAAGGGGGAAACCCAGGGCCTAAGAAATGGGGAGACCAAGGGGTGAGCACAAAACCTGTTCGCGATGGTGGTGCTCTATGACCAGCGCGACCTCTGAGCTGTAAACAGAGGGTAATACTGGCAACAAATCCAGTACATGTGGCGTTTGGATCGGACAATGTCGTGCAGGCCGAAGTCCTCACGAAGGTCCAGAAGTTCCAACTCTGCCTCCAACAAAGATGGCTCCGAGGACTCCTATGCCACCGCACCAGAAAAGGCCAAGCCTTTTTTTGGGGGGGGGGGGGGCGCTTAAATAGTCCTCCCAACTGGAGCGTGGCGGCCCTAGCCGGAACCAACATCGCCCCTGCGTACACCCTCAATTAACTTCCACCCTCACACCTCGCGAGGCGTGAGGGCGGAAGTACCCTGGCCAGCCCGACGCACAACTAGTGCAGAGGGTTTGGGCCACGGCAGCCCCGATTTCTAAGGGGCCGCACTCCCCCCATCTTGGGGGGTACTTTACCACATGTTCAGATTGTCTCACAATCACTCACTGTCTGACTGACGTGCTCACACTGCCTCACAGGCTGTCACATTTAAGGTCTCACTGTCTAAGTCACAATCTCAAATTGCCTCATTTACCTTCTCACTGCCTCACTCATTGCCTCACTCATTCTCACTCATACACTGTCTCACTCAAATACGCACTGTGTTACTCACTGCCTTACAATCTCACTCACTGTGTCACATATGGCTTGGCACTGTCACTCACTGTCTCCTTCACATGCTCATATTGTCTCACTGTCTTCCCTCGCTGCCACTTACTCTCACATCTCCCTCAAATACTCACACACTGTCTTACTAGTGCTCACAGACTCTCACTCACATGCTCACTTTTTCACTCACACTCACTCTTACACACACACACTCTCTCTCACCCCCACGCATGCATGCATTTACCTTAGGGACATTTTTTACGTACTCTAGCTGCCTGTGTGGGCCCCACTACAGCTCTTCAGCTGATGGTGCTCTATATGGAGTCTCAGACTGCTGTACCATTCAGTGAGCATTTTTTGCATTATACTAAGAATGAATAACAGTTTATTATTCACTATTAATATTGTAGAGAAAAGGGGCAGAAAATGAGGAGGGCAGAGAACTTGTGTCAGCATAAGTGAGCCACAGATCACCCTGCTCCTGACTGGTAACACTAAAAGCCCAAGCATTCTAACCTCTAAATACCTCTCACCAAACACTCCTCCACCGTCACATGACATTCCATATTTCTTTTTTGGTCGCACAGTGGTGATTGCCATGAACTCTTTGATTCATTTTCTCCTACCCTCGAGTCTATAATTCCTTCCCTCCAGTCTAGACTAAGATATGCCCCTGTTGGCCGGAACAGATATCAGTTATGGATGGTGGAGAGATAATAACATGGAGGAGCAGAGTAAAAAGTGGAACCAGGCCAGGAAAAAGATCAACCACAGAAGGAGAAGAGGCAACATTGAGGGTGGGGGTAGAAGTCAGGGTCAGGACAGAAATGTACATCAGTCCATCCATGATCACAACATGAGAGAGGAGGCAGGGCCGGATTGGCCATTCTCACGCTGTGGCATGCTTTCAGCAGGCTGCTGACTAGAGGTCTGCTATCCGAACTGGAGGAGTTTTGCTACGTGGAATTCTGAGAAGTGCAGAAAAAACTCTGCTGCGCTACACGGAGTTCCGTGAGGGGTGGAGTTTGGGTAAGTTGTGCTGTTTGCACTGATTTTCAGCACCAGGAGTTTCTCCCATGCTGTGAAATCAGCGCAATCAGCATCATGTGGAGCGCCAGAGGGCACTAACTTTGTTCTCCTGTTCTAGTAGATTTTCTACTTGAGCAACAGCTTCCTCAGCGTGAGCAGCAGCTTTATCAATGCGGGCGGTGGTGACCTGCCATGACCACCTGTGTTAAGAAATCTCACTCATGCTCACCAACATAGCGATTTCTCTCACTCATGCTCATCAAATTAACGTTGGCGAGCCGAGCGAGAGAAAAAATTCTGCATCTCTTCAAGGAGTTTTTCAGAACTCCGCGCTCAGTGTGGAGCGTGGACTGTGCACAATTCCCTAAACTCTGTCAGTGGACCAGAATTTTTCACCCACCCCTAGACATAACCAGGTAAGCCACAAAACCCACTTTTAGTCTCAGCCCCCTGCAGTGTTGAGCTGTCTGGCTCAATGTTTTCACCAGGGGAGATTTTGACTTTCGGTCGTGGAGAACAGAGCTTGCAGGCTGGACAAACCAATGTGGCTTGCACATCTCCGGTCTATTGAAGATTTAGAGGGGAAATCAAGGATGCAGGGGAAAGAGGTGGAAAGTTAGATAATTCCAGGCAAGGCAAGAAGGGCTACAAGGGTAGAACAGAGTGTAGAAGATGAAAGGTGTTACCAAACAACAAAGTGGGTCAAATTTTGAAGAAGTAAAGAATGAAAAGATAACAAAGGAGCTTTCAGAGCTATGAAGGGGTGAAGGGTGCAATGCTGAAAATAAAGGTAGGGACCGGGTGATTATGTAGAAAGGAGGACCTAAAAGGAAGTGAGGAGGAAGGAAAGTGTTACAATGAAAGTAAAAAAGAACAAAGGACAGAAGGAAGAAACGCAGGATGGAAAACAGGAAGGAGATGGGAGGAGTGAGGGAAAAAATGAAGGAAGGAGTTAGGGATGGTGGAAGGAGGAAGGCGGAAAGTATGAAAGAAAAAGAGAAGAAAAGAAGACAGGATGGCAAAAATCAGAGAGAAGCCCGTCATGCCCTCCTCCACAATGTACCAGCCTGCTTTGCCTGTCTCTACCGCTTTAAATCAGCGCCTCCCCATCTATCTTTCCTTCTCTTTGTTTTGACTACCTCTCAGTCATTATCTGCCTGCCTGTCTCTCAATCCATCTTGCTATCAATCGCTGTCTTTTTGTGACTGCCCCTGCTTCTCCCTGTTCCTGTTCCTACAACTTGGCTGCCCTACTTCTCCCTGTTTCTGCAACCTTATCCATGCCTTCCTGTCCCCATGTCTGCCTCTTCATCTGCAGTCGCCGTCAATCTCCTAGTCAGACTATCTCTTCGTATCCATGTCAGTCTCTCCATCTCAGTCTTTCTATGCCCCTATCTTAAGCAGTCTTAATCTCCGGATCTGCTTGCGACTCTCCATCTGCCTGTCTCTCTGTATCTGCCACTGTCACTTTACCCGTCAGTCTGTCTTTTCATCCCTCTCTATCCACCTATCTCTCTTTCTCTCTGTCAGTCTCCCTGTCAGGCTCTCTCTCCATCTGCATGCCACTGTCCTTTCGTGTTGGCCTGTTTCTACAGCTCAATGTTGGTCTCTCCATCTCTGGCTATGTCATTCCAGCCGTGTCTGTCAGTGGGGCTTTTCTTATCTGCATGCCCCTGGACCTCTATTTCTCAGCCAATCTCTCTGTCTCTGTACCTGTCATTGTCTTTCGCCTTCCTAATCTGTCTCTTCACAAGTACGCAGTCTCATCATTTCTGTCATTCTTACTCTCCATAATAAATGCCAATGTCTCCCCGTATCCCTGCACCCCTCCACATCCAGTGCTTAATTTGTTAAAAAATAAAATAAAAAAATACATGGCTGTGCCCTCGTCAGTAGCCCACAGAAGCTTGCCCCTGTGTTGTGTTGGGACGTATGGAACGTCTCAACTGGTCCAGCAGGTGGAAGGGGAAAAGTCTGAGGCACCTATCACATGTGGGCCGAATGGTATGGGCCATGATGTGACAGGGGTAATCAATAAAAAGGACCGGAGGCTATGACCACGTAGTCAGTTTACCCACCAACCAATCTGTGTCGGCTCAATTATTTCAGCGCCTGCTGCCTATGCGACCTATTCTGGGCCGCGTGTAAACAACCCAATACCCCTTCTCATTCACCATCACAACTACTGGATATCACAATCCTAGTGTCCAAGTGTGACAATTCAGACTATTCCTTGTCCCCAAAGCTATAACAAAGGCTTGGCAGCAGGTATCAGCAGGACCACTGAAATCATGTGGCAGTGGAAGGCCAAATTACATGGCAGGGTTGATTAAATTATGCAGCAAGAAAAGGCAAATCATGCAGCACAATGCGGCACATTTTCTGATAGTATTACTTCATAACTTTGTCATTTTTAGGTTGAGTGTAAGCTTTCAACCTCGTGTATACTTTTAGTATACTTCTTATGGCTTAAAGTGATTATATTTGTTGGTTGCAGAGTCATTTAAAAATTCTTGCTCGCTAGTGGCCAGTTCTGCCATTTTTTCACTCCTTTTTCTGTTTCATAGCAGTGACCAACTACTGTATTATTCCACTTTGGTTTCTTTAGCTGTTGCTGGTACTGACTCCTTTGGCATTTCTTTGTTGTTGCCTTTTCACTGTAGGTGTTTTAGGCTGGTAGCTGCCTGCCTTTTATTGCAACATTCCGCTCCTCTCACCTCCTCCCATATTGCTGACATTTGTTTTGGCTTTATTCCAGTGCTGTCCTCGTTTACATTTGCTCCACCATTAAATCTTTAAGAAAAGGTAGCTTCTAGGCTTCATTTTTGTTATTTAACGTTATCCCAGCATCTGCTGATTAATGTTCTTTCTCTACAGCCCAGAGCACATGTATGTAACATTGAAATACGCTTATTTTACTAAAGAAACACTGTGAGCCTAAATGTTTAGCTCACTGCTCAGGAAAGCCACAATATGCCCCTTCTCCTAGAATATAGCTAAATCTAGAAGCAATGATGTGAAACTTGTAGAGCCTGGCATCCCCATAGAGGGCATTACTTATCTCCTTTATTAGGGACATAAATCTTCTCAGGCTGGTCTGCTATTGTTAACTTCATTAGAGCTTTGCTGAAATGCCAGGCAAGAAGCTTGCAACACTTTTCATTCTGTTAACATAAAAATAAAATACTTTTCCAGCCTTATTTTCCAATTTCTGTTCAGACGTTTACAGATAGAGCAGTCATCTTCTCGTCTATTATCCAGGGCTTGTGATTTCTGATGTCAGTAGCTGCCAGTGACAACTAAACATGGCAGGAAAAGATGAAATTATGAGGCGGGGTTGACCAATTTATGTGGCAAGGAAAGTCCAGTTCTGAATTTACAATGCCAATAGCTCTAACATAGGAAAATGCGAGACCTATTGCATTGCAAATGCTTGTTACATTTGTTAACACTGTCTGGGCATACATTGCACTTTAATAGTACCAGTGCAACACCCAAATATAGCAATAAGCAACAAAAGGGTGACCAGTCAACCTTTGTCTTCTACTGCGTGCAACGTCTTGCTTCATTTTTAGTAATTTTTATACTGTTTGAGCTAGAATTTTTTTTTCATCAAAATCTAAAGATTATGCAAAACACACTGCAGCCGCACAATTATATAATTCTAGTGGCCATGGGTATTAGTCATTTTTTATATATATTTTATTAATAAATAAGTATTTTTGTGCTTACCTCTAAATTACACAGACTGCGCCACCATGTGGCACATTGTGTTGACAATTAAGTGCCAGCACCAGAAACCATGGCTCAAATTGAGCATTGCCCCCTCTTTATCCAGCTCTCGCAATCTGTACTTTAGCCACTCCCCTACCATGTCTCGCTACTTCCAGTGCCCACTCCAGAGCTGCTGAATTTATAACTGGAGAACCAGGATCCACTCTTAGCCTCGGCTCAACACCCTGTGATCGTGGACATATCACTTAGGGCCAGATGCAGGAAACGTTTAGCGACTCGCAAACGGCAAAAATTGCCGTTTGCGAGTCGCTAAACGCGTTTCCCTATGCAGAAATGCATATTGCGAGTCGGTACCGACTCGCAATATGCATTTCAGAATCGCAAATAGGAAGGGGTGTTCCCTTCCTATTTGCGATTCGGAGTGGAATGCAATACCATTTGCGACCGCATATGCGGTCGCAAAGGGTATCGCAGTTACCATCCACTTCAAGTGGATGGTAACCCACTCGCAAATTGGAAGGGGTCCCCACGGGACCCCTTCCAGTTTGTGAATGGACCCAAAACATTTTTTTCAGGGCAGGCAGTGGTCCAAGGGACCACTGCCTACCCTGAAAAAAAAACGAAACTAAAGGTTTCGTTTTTTTTTTAAGTGCAGCTCGTTTTCCTTTAAGGAAAACGGGCTACACTTAAAAAAAAAAAAACTGCTTTATTGAAAGCAGTCATGAACATGGAGGTCTGCTGACGACAGCAGGCCTCCATGTTTGCGAGTGCCTAGACACGCTATGAGGCCGCAATTAGCGACCCACCTCATTAATATTAATGAGGTGGGTCATTGCGACCCCATAGCGAGTTGCAGACGGTGTCTGAGACACCGTTCTGCATACCAATTTGCGAGTTGCAAATTGCGAGTCGGAATGACTCGCAATTTGCAACTCGCAAATTGGATTTTTCCTACATCTGGCCCTTAATTTCCCTGTGCCTAAAGAACATGAATGTGACATTGTGTAATGTAACTGGTACTCATATAGAGCGTTCTGATGCCCTTGGCCGAGTATGCGCTATATAAAACTGCGAAAAGAAAAAATAACTCCCTCCAAGCCACTTTATCTTGTAATTACCATGAAGAACTTGTAACTCACAGGGAAGCCTCACGACGTCCTAATTCTAACCTGAAAACTCTATGTCATTCTAATTCAGTCTGCTAATACATCTTAATACCGACACATAGCTCGGCCATTTCACCTCCAGCATGACCCACACAACCCCTGCCGTTCTAAGGCAGAGACCGACAAAGAAGGTTTACCAATGCGCATCACAACGGACTAGTATAACCCCAGGTACTCTGGTACGGAGACCTACCAAAGTTCCCCTCCACCAGTCTAGTACAGGAGGGGCCCACTCATACCTCAGCCCTGACCTCCCCGACTCTTCCGCCTCCATTCGCGAACGTGGTCCACATGCAGTTTTTCTAGGGCATATCAAGCATTCCTTAATCACTTAGCGCCATTCCTGCACTTCGAACCGCACACGACTCGGTCAGTGCACCTCCCTCTTGGCCTTCTTTTCTGATACATATCCCACACACAAATGATCCCGTGCACATTGCTTGACCTTCAGGAGTCATCGCCATCCCAGCACTGGGTCCCGAACATGGCCCTAACAGCGCACCCCGCTCCAGTCCCTCATAATCCTAATTATACATGAAGGGACATGAAATGTCAACTTCCTCTGAAATGGTGCATATGAGGAATAAACCTCCCGTCTCACAAGCCACTGCCCCCACCTCATCTTCGCTTTCGCAGGCCTCCAAGGTACCCCCACATGCCTGGTGCCAGGGCGAGGGGTGGTATTATTAGGCCGACTGACTTTGTTTTTATGGAAATTAGGGCTCTGGCTCTGACACTTTTTGACAGGCCTTGAAGAGTGCAACCAGGGGCCGTTCATCAAAGGGGACCCGGACAGCCGGGGTCGAAACATTGGCTTTTATGGTCTAAATTTAGACACTGGCATATGGCGCTGAGAGAACTGCATCCTGCAGCGCACCTGGCCGGGCACCACTGGGCGGGAGAGGCCTGTCCTTGGCTGAGGCCCAAGGTGGTGCCGCTCGCTCCCACCCCCAGGAGTTTACAGCAGAAACACGTATTTCTCTCTTCCGCTGGCACGTGTATAAAAATAAGGGTTCAAGGAACGAAGAGGAAAAGTGTCCTCTTTAACATGTAATTGGATCCATAAAGTCCACTGGAGAGGAAAAATAAAAGACCACCTCCTGCTCCTTCAGCAACCTTATGGTTGCTCCCCAACAATAACAAAACTAAAAACCGAACATAAAGACATAGTTAAACCATGCCCATTACTTCAGAACATAGGGCCTGATTTAAGAAACGTGGTGTTGCACTTTTTCTTGCACCCCTTAGCGCACCCAGAATGCCACCATGTGTGCTACGTATCTAAGATACAGAGCACCATGGCGGTAGTTAGGGAACTAGCATACAAAATGTTTGCCGCTAGTTCCAAGCTTTGCAGGATTGGCGTGATGCTAATCCTGCAAGGCCCATTGTAAACAATCGTGTCCTCCTTTTAACGCCTGCTTTGAGCAGCTGCTAAAAGTGCCGAAAACAATGACGCAAGAAATCTCTTAGAGTTCTTTGCGCCATTTGTTCAGCCCCCGTAATGGGGGAACGCCCCCTTTGCATACATTATGCTTGGCCCAGGCATGATGTAGTGCAACTTTGTAAATTTGGTGCAGCAATTGTGGCCTAGTTGGGCCACATTAGTGTAAAAACAATTACACTAATGTGGCGCAAAGAGGCGCTAGGGGCTCATTAATCTGCCCCATAGTCCCTTAGTCTCTCTGGCAACTTGACCACTTTCTTCAAATGGGATTGTAACTCATCGGCACTTGGAACAACAATGGAATCAGCATCATATGACTGCGTCAAAACAGAATCATTTGAGTGTGCCCAAAAAATATTATTTAGCACAATTTCATTTGAAACCCTATCATCATAATTTCTAATATCAGACAAATCATGTTTTTGAAAATGTGTAATTCACATTCAGAATATCTTGAAGTTAACATTTCACTGAAATTAGATTAATCACTACTTATATCAAATTTATTTTGATCATTCAAAATTCTCTCCTGACCAGGTTTCAGAATAACAATGGAGCTTTTATTCCACCATCCCTTCTTGTGCAACAAGACTGTACTCACTGTAACTTTAATAACCTGAACAGGCTTAGTAAATGTGGTTTTCCCTTATAATTCACACTTGGTTTAGAAATATGTGCTCAATCTACTTTTTTAACAACTTTAGGTTTAGCTCTCTTCACTTTGTCATGATACACTTTAAAATTGATTTGCATAGAACATAAGTTATTCTTGGCCATTTTAACTAGTTCACCAAGCTCATTTGTCAATGTGGCAGTTTTCAATGTGGTCACAGGAGATCTGAAGGTACTGTCTTCTCTCCCTCTCATTTTAATATTATGGAGAAAAGCCTGTAGCCGAATGCAGAGTATTATGATAACTCCAGAGCTTTTCACTAAAGCAGATTGAATTCCTTCTTCCAGGAATCTATTAGCCCTTTCAATGTGAGCATTGACCTTGAGCAAATCAATGGTCCTTTTTCGGCCTTAACACCATGCATTTCAAGAAAGTGTGAAATTTTTGATGAAACAAATTACACTTTGTTGTCCAAAATTAATGTTTTGGGTAAACCCTTAATTTAAAAACTAACTTAATCTGTAGTGGGATCACTCACAAAGGTATGGTAGATCCATTTTGAAAAATTATCAATAAGTACAATCTACAATCCGTCCCAACATATTATATGTACCAGAAAAATCAATGGAAACGTCGTCTCGTGGTTTACTAGGTTTTTCTGATACATTTGAAGACTCACATGTCACCTTTCAATGTTTATCCAAATTCACACACTCTGTGCAAGCATTAACAAACCTATCAACAGCCAAATCCATAACGGGCCACCAATAATGTTGCTTGATTAATTTATTTGTAACTGCTGAATGCCCATGGTGAGACAAGTTGATCAATTTATGCCTGAGCCCACTAGGCGGCATGAACAAATCATGCCTCCACAAGATACGATTTTCCACACTGAGCTCAGGCGACACTTGAGCAAAACATTGTAATTGTGGCTCCAAGTATCTGCTAGGAGGCCATCCTTTCTCAATATATTGTTTAACAAGTAACTATATCTTGTCTTCTTCACACATTCTCAACCCTTCCAACTATCATATAGTGCCACCACAGTTTATCACTTGCATCAACAGCTGCGACAATACACTTGAGCTGATCTAAAGCCATTTCATTCTCATGACATTTTTGGAGCAATCTTGATAAACAGTCAGTTGTTAAGTTTTTGCCTTCAACTATATGTAGTATTTCAAAATTAAACTCCTGTAATTTAGAAATGAGTCTTACTAATCTTGACAAAGCTTCACTAGATCTTATGCTACCAATCATATAAACCAGAGGCTTATGATCAGTCTAAAGAACAAATGGTTTATCCCATAAAAATGTCTTCAATTACTACAAAGCCAAAGCCTCTTTTTCAGTAGTGCTGTAATGTAACTCTACAAGTGAACAAGACAGTACTTTCTTTACCATTCACTTACTGGCTAAAACTGCACCAAAACCAATTAATCTGGCATCTACAGTGCCATAGGACTTATCCATTGGGTCAAATGTTTGAGTGCAGGAGCTCCAATTATCAATTATTTTTTTTCACATCCTTCATCTTGTTGTTCTGTTCAGGCAAGTTGCTCACCCTTTATCAAATGTTTACGTAAAGGTTCAGTAAAAATTGCAAAGCCTTGAACAAACCTTGCATAATATTCTCCCAAACCCCAAAAAGGATTTCAGAGAATTCTTAACATATGGGTTAATTGTATTCGCTATAGCACTCAGCAGGCCAGTTTTAGGAAGAATGCAATCACTTCTAAAGTTATGTTCCAGATAATCAATCTCTTTCACCAAAAACTTGCACTTACTTTTGCTCAAAGTCATTCCTCTATCCTTGAGAATCTGTAAAACCTGATCTAAGTGATTGTGCTCTTTAAGGTCTTGGCAAAAATCTAAATGTCATCCTGAAAGGCCTGCGCCCCACAAAACCTTGGAACAAAGTACCCATCACTTTTTGAAAGACACTGGCAACTGAGGCCAGTCAGAATGGTAACCTTAAATATCTGTAGGCTCCAAGCAGAGTAACAAATGTGGTCATAGCTGTAGATTCTTCCTCCAAAGCAACCTGATAGGATGCAGATTTGTCAAGAATAGAAACATATTTGGCTCCGTTAACAGCTGCCACAAATTCTTGTACCCTAGGCAATGGGTGACAGGCTACCACAATATTCTTGGTTAATGATCTCAAATTAACACAGAGATGCAAATCTCCATTCTTCTTTAAAGCTATAACTACAGCAGATATCCACTCCGAAATATCAGTTGGTTCAATAACACCCTCTTTACATACTGTGTCAAGATTTTGTTTGTGTTGGTGCCTCACCTCCAGTGGGGCCACACAAACTTTCTGTTGAACAGGAACAGCCCTTTCCTTGAGCTTTAACCTGTGTACATCACCTTTCACCTATCCTACTTAAGAAGTGTACACAGCACTATGCTTCTCAATCACACTTCCAGCCTTAATTTGATGAACATTAACATGTGTTAATGATATATCTCTTAAAGCAATAGGACAATCTGTTCCTGGACACATCATCACACCCAACTTGCCCAAGTCACACCATTCAACAATATCTTTACCATTAATTGCCACATATATTGTAGTATATATGACCCAACCTTGAAATTCCAGATGATCCTCCAAATATCCCAACATCTCAATATCAAAATTCACGAATGTCTTGTGATTAATATCTGTCTCCTTCAACATAACATTCAACCACTTGTCTTTAAAAGTATCATCAGACAACATAGTGAGTAGGAAACCCGAATCAGCCATTATATAAACAACTACATCACTAATGTGTAAAGCACCTAAAGGTGCTTCATACCAGGCTCAAAGCCAGGAATATTTGTTTGGTGGGCATGGCCCAGAGTAATGATAGCAACATAAGAGTGGTTCAGTGAATGGGTGAAAAAGCTTTCTTGCTGAATTGTTTCATTTTTTTAAAAACTGTTGGTAAGATTGTAAAGACTGCTGGAAACAGGACAGGCAGTGAGAGTAGGTGTTTACATTTTGGGATAGTGTGGGAAGGGCTCACAGAAGTTCTCTGGCTACGTTAGTGAACACAAAGACTTTGTCTTTGTTAACCATCACAGAAACAATAGATTACCAAGCGCTCCCTTGCCAAATCACACAATGAGTTTAGAAATGCATTCCGAATCACAATTTGGAAGGAGCGTGTAACAGCATCCCTTCTAAATTGCATTTCACAATGCTATGTAACAATTGTTTCTGACCATAATTTTGGTTGCAAACCATTCTTAGGTTTCCAACTCCTGAAAGGTGGTGGTAACCCATTTTACAAAGGTGAAGTGGTCATCTTAGGACACTTTCCCTGTTGTGAACTTAAAACAAATGTTTGGAGCGGGTTCTGGTCCAGTGGAACTTTAAAAAAACATATTTTTTTAATGCAGCACTGTTTCTTTCAAGACGAAAGGGCTGAATTTAAAACAAAAAATATTGAAAACACGATCACAGACATGGTGGTCTGCTGACAGCAGGCCACCATTCCTCCAATGTCCATGCATTGGAGTAAATCACAACTTGTCACCTAATTAGTGGAGAATAATGAGGTAGGTTGGATCATACCTCACTCTGAATCCTAATTGTGGGAACAGACCTATTAATACATAGGTCAGTTCACTAAATAATTTAGCTGCCATAAAAATATATGTTGCAAACTATGTACGTCTGGCCCTAAATTTCTGTTATGAATTGCTAATAATAATTGCATATTTATTATCCTTTGCAGAGAAGTGCACAAAGAACGGATTTCTATTATGATCACTCTTCTTTTTGTTGTTGGTTCAAAGAGATAGAAACATTGTCCTTTCCCCACTTAGATCTTAACAGAACATAAGAAAGAACATGGGCAGGATATTTTACAATGCTAACCGTTTGTTGTTCCCTGGGGGTCTCTCTACTTGGGAGTAAAATTTGTATATTTTCAGCAACAGAGAGCAAATAGGCCTGACACAATGGACTAATGTCTACGGCTCAGTGAGGAGGTGGTCAGGACTGCCAACTAGCCCTAAAATGTGGGGCTGACTTCATTCAGTTGTGTCTTTTTAGCCAACAACTTTTGGTATAAGATTTGCAGCCTCACTTTTCTAAGCAATGTACGAGCTGCATATTGTAAAGTGTCGTTGGTATTAAGGTGGTCTGGCTGAAGTTGACACCTGTGACAGTTGACAGGTGTTGGTGGGTAAGAGTGAAATAGATAGGCAATCTTATTCCAATTAGAAAACGTCTATCCATGTGATGAACTAATCTCATAGAGGCCTGAGGTTTTACTTTTGACCTGTGCACTACTGGTGTTATGTGAATGAACTTAGGGTTAGTGCATATACCGTAATTTAAGTTAAGATGTTTTTACCTCTGCCTCATGTTGTTTTCCCTCTCATGTGTCTAGCATTGTTTTTAAATTGTCTGGCTCTGTCAATACCCTGCAGCACCTTGCTTCCTCCCTGCTTTAAGCTGACTACCTTCACCTCAAGGGTTGCTCTCTTAATATCTCTATTAATCTGCAGGGGCAGTAGTGGAGTCTGCAGCAGACCAGTTCCTCCTTCCTCCTCTTGGTACATGATGCTCAGCTCATCTATTTTATCGCTCCCATCAAGGTGTCCATCTCAGGCATTCAGCTAAAAGGAAGAAAATGTCTACCTGTGGTGTGTTCCCTGTTTGTGCCTGATAAAAGCGAGGGCTTGGGTCAGAATGTGGTTACCTTCCATCTCTGTTCTCTTATTCACTGAGTACCACACCACTCCAACCTGGGTGAATTCCATACACTACTGTGTTGGTGGTTGATTCTATGCCAAATATGGATAGTTTCCTTTGTGTTTTAACAATCCGTCCAATGGGTTACTCCTTTGTTTCTCCAGAGTGAACACCATACATCACTCTTTTGATATTTCAACAGCACCTGCAATTAGTTGCTCCTCTGTTTCTCTCCGATGCTTCTGCATATACATTACATAATACTTTGAGACATCCAATCCCTGTATAAAAGCCCATGTCTAATTTCTATATAACTGTTGACTTGAGATGCAGCTAGTCATCTATCATAAGGAAACAACATAGCTGTTCAACTATAATAAGTTACTACAGTTGGGTTCAGACACAATGCCAGCTGCCAAGATGAAAGGCAGTTTAACCAATGAAAATAGGAGCTGGCTATTTCTTTTGATATAATTTCTAAAAAAACAAAAAGGGGAACAGAAGTAATGAGATATTCATTCCATGTTCACTTTTTCCACACTGTAGATCATTGCAAGTAAGTTTAAATTTCTACAAGTTTCTATATAATCTGATCTGCAGCCCTTTTAACCAGACTTGCATTAAACTATTATATTTTTGAAAAAAATAGTATGTGCATCTGGTGTGCTTAATTTCATACTTCAGATTCTGCTTTTATACTTATTATCTGTAATGAAAATGCAAAAGCAGGACACAAAGGCCTAGATAACCAAACATTTGTGCTACGTTTGTGTCACAAAAGAGAGGCAAACCTGTGCAAAATGTTTTTTAACTTACTTTCCAGCGCAAAACTTGAGTTCTCTCAAAGAAACGCAAAGAAGCCCTTAGCTTTGCATTACTTTGCAAAAGGGGCCATTGCACGGGTTGCAGGTGTTAAAAAGGAGAAATACTTTTATTTCTCCTAACTGTTTCCATTTCGCATGTGTGCTGCACTGCAAAGTGGGCATTGCATGGGTTGCATATGGGCATTCCCATGCAAACGCCCATGTTATTGGAAGCAAAACCCTTTCTAATAAAGATAGTAGACAGGGTTTTGTGGCAAAAGAATAATGCCATTTTGAAGCAAGCTTTGAAAAGGAGAAATGCTTTCATTTCTCCTAATATTTCCCACTTTGTATGTATGCTGTGCTGCACAGCATACATTCAAAGTGGGAAAAGTTTTCAAGTTAGTCTAAGCTTAGTATTTTGTACTTCAAATGTGCCCTTCAGTACAAAACCTATGCAAGACCCATGCAGACACACTTGCACAATGGTGCAAAGGTGTGTGCATGGTACGTGTCTGCCTGATTATACTTTGGCACTCGGGAGAGAGGAGGAGAGTCCCATATCTCTGTAGATATGTTCCCTTTCTGTCCTCTCCTTGTCACACGACACAGCACAGGATGTTTTGTTGCTGCGCTGCATTGTGTAACACTTTTGATTGTCTGGGCCCAAGGTTTTAGGAGGTTTGTGGGAAGGGGGATGTTAAACTTATCCTTTGGCTTTGCTCCTCTACATGGTCTGGGTTCTCTTTGGTCACTTGCAACATCCTTATAATGTGTGGCAGGGGAACTTTATACCATTTATACTACTACTTGGTGGTTTAATAATCCCCCCAAAATACATATAAGCTCCGGTTGGTATTTGTTGAGTGCCGTATACCATAAGTGACCCTTCTGATGCACATCAACAGTGGATTCCATGTATAGTGCATGCAGATGCGGCTGAGTCGTTCTCACACCCTCTGCAACACTTATGTGCAGCTACACGCCATGTGACATGTGCCCACTATGTCATCATTTTTTAATGTATTTTTTGCTAGTTTTACATTTTTGCAGGTTGTGTCACGCAAACTCAACCAAAGGTATTGGAGCACCTTAGATGAGCACCAGTTGCATTAAACAAAGTCACTTTTTTTTTTTTAGGCACAGAGAGATTAAGTGATTTGCCCAGAATCACACGATGTTGAGCTGATGCCGACACTCGCTGTCTGGTTCCCCACTTCTATAGTCAACAGCACATCCTCTTCTGTAGTACCTCAAACTCTTCACTTAACATGCCCAAGAAAGGCCAAACCACACAACCACCAAGCAGTTGATACAAATTGGAGTGCTTCAATATCCTTGCCTCTGGTATGAATCTGTATATAAATAATGAAACCGGAACACCCAGAAATGTGATTTAGGCCTTGCAGGACACAGACTCAGAGCTACCAGCGCAATTCAATACAACTGTTTTCCAAAATCCAATCTACATTTCATGAATTCTAACATTCTGTCCCAAACCCTGACTGCTTTTATAGTTTCATTCATCTGTTTTCTAGGCCCAATTATTTTTAATGTAGCCCTGCAGTCCGTTTTTATTATTAATCTGCCATTCCTGAGAAGGATTCACAGGTACAGCCTACATGTTATGCACACCCGCATTTTAATTTCCAGAACTTCTTATATATCCTCACCAAATTCACAATTTGCTGCTAGAACTTACAATGCAGCTACATAATCTTCTACAGATTGCTCACCATATTATTTCCTTTTAAAGACAAGGTGGCATTCAATCATTACATTTGGCTCTTCTGTAAATTGCTTTTCAAGTCTGCATACTGCCTCTTTGTATACATCCCCTGGGGCATCCCCTGTAGATGCCAGAATGGGTTGCAATTTGTCAAAAAATTCAATTGCAGCCTTCCCTAAGAAACTAAATAATAACACCAATTTTCTTTTTGCAGAGAATGCGTTACCTACTACAGCAACTTCATAATTCTCAAAAGTGTTACACTTTTTCTTCCATATCAAAGTAGGCCTACCAGGCATTTGTAAAAATGTACTAGGTTGATTAAAAATGTACTGTTAGATATGACCGCATGTGCATATATTCTAAGCTATATAAATGAACTATAATTCAGTACAAGGAGAAGTGACAGTTTTCAACATGTATGCTGAACAGTACTAATTATGATTGTACATACAAGCTGTATTCTATCAGTAACTCCTTAAGTCAAATGTGCACACAAATATTCAGTTAAATAGTGTGCACATCACTGTCTCCAATGGCCTAATGTGTGCAGCAACACTCCAATGAACAGTGTGCACATCACTAATGCGACAATCCAGTGTGCACAAAAATACTCCGATTATCCACTCAGATGGTCTGGTGCGCGCATAAAGAGGACAGTGTGCACATCACTGGTAAAACGGCACACTTGTCAATGTCCGATAGACACAGTTTGCCAAGATGGCCGCTACGTACTTGGTGTGTCAGTATGTACAATGTACGTCGATTCCAATCACCACTCACTTTTCCCTGCAACAAAATGGCTGCACCATACGTAACACGCATCAGATTTCTATGAGCGAGAGACCACAGCACAAGCCTGTATTGTCACTCAACGCCTTCGACACTCGACTTCTCCATCCTCCCTCGTGCAAGAGAGTTTCACGCGCAGAACTCCAAATAACCGTCACTTCACAACGTCAAGGCAAATGACTGAAGTATGAATGTACATGTAGGGTGTAGGTAAAGAGACAACGATGAAGCATAAAGTATGTCAGCTGTATTTACTGAAACAAACCCATGACACGGAGCAAGGAAGAGGCGAGGCTTGTCCAGCCACCAGCTCAGCAAGGAATGCCGGCTGAAACACGACAACACACACACCTTCCAAAATGCACACGTCATGGAAGGGAATATACACACAAGAAATACTGCTTATCCCAACACATCTAGTTAACCATATAATAAAGGATATTACATTAGTAACCAACGAACGAATGGTTGGGGGCAAACAAAATACTCCAGAGTGGTTATAAATATTCGAACCCCTGCATACTCTGACATGCCAATGGGCAAAAACCAATAAAAACCACTTGTCGCAATTGATGAAATAAGGATTAGAAGAACGAAGAAGAAAAGTGTCCTCTTTAACATGTATTTGGATCCATAAAGCCCACTGGAGGGGAAAAATAAAAAACGACCTCCTGCTCCTCTTCCAGCTGCCGACTAAGGTTCACTTTAGCATCCCTGACCCTTCACTCGCAAAGATTCGAATTCCAAAATGGAACAATACAACGAATATATGTACATAATATGTGTATAACTATACAACAACGGGGCAGTGCGGTATGCTCTTTACTCATTGGAAACATTCCCAGGAAATGTTTAGCCATATGATGACCAAACTTTAAGGGCACCCTCCACCTCGATGCTCGGTGTGGAGACCTCGAGCTCGACTATGTCGGTGTCAGAAATCTTAAAGGTCTAGCTAGCCTCACTCTCGCGACAGCACCACACGAGGGAATTCATGAAGGGAGAAAAGGTGCAGGATTTCAGACTGGTCTGGACACGAGTTAGGTTTGACAAAGATCCTTAGAGAAGGAGGCTCTGCAGTAGATTCAGTGAAATCTTACATTTTTTTGGGGCCCTTGGCGAGACATATTTTGAGGCTCCTTGTTTGAAAGAAAATGGCATTTTATTACCCCATTTCTGCTATGTCAAGACAGCATAATTAAAAAAAGAGTGTATGTTTATAAGTTCAAGTTTCATAAATGGTGTCATACAAAAACAACTAAAATGTGACTTGGCCATGGCCCCAAAGACCATTAAGATGACAAATGGCAGACAGAGAGAGACAGAGTCAGAGGTGGAGGTAAGTAGCGAGGAAGGGAGAGGTGGAAGTAGAGAACTAGACAGCAGTGGAGAAAAATCCTTTTCCCAGGGGTCCCCTTAGAAAGTGGGGACCCTGGTCCATTGCTCTCCTTGCCCAAGCCCTGAGTGAATCACCAATCCCCCACTTCTAGCTAAAACTATCTTGCCAAAACGGCATCACGGGACAAATCCAGCCGGTTCAACTGTCCATCATGAAACCCCAGAACTCCAGAGACTTCTTCCGAGACCTGAACCCCAAGGTCACAGTTTGCAACAATTATAAGGCCAAAGTAAAAACATGCTTCTTCCAGAGTAGCCTGGAATGATCTTATCACCAACGTTCTGACGGTTCACCCTTAACCCAGCTACCTTGAGTGAAGTGATCTACTGAGCTGTGAATGTCACCATCACAGCCAAGCTCCCCAGTGGGACCACTGCACCACTGTGATACAAAGACAAGAAGCAAATCCCAAAGTTTTCAGAAGAAAGTTCAAGTAGCAAAGACTTGAGCTCTGAAAAGACACTGAAAAAGACAGCTGATACTACCTACAACAACGGGTAGCTGTCTCAGACGGCTCTATAAAGCTGTGTAGAATAAAGAAGGCGCCTGCAAACCCAGAGCTGCAGTAGGGATCACACCTTGCCTCGCCCTTTCACTGGGTTTGCACCTAAAACAAGAACAACATAATCAGAAATCAGACACGCTCCCTACCTTTACCCGGCCATAACTAAAAGGACACCTCTTTCTGTAGCACCTCACAACCACCTAATGCCTCCCTGCTGTCTGCAGCCACAGGGGTATCTGGCCTTTACTTGTCTTCCTGCCCGCTCCCACGTCACGCCCTTCTGCTTACCTTTCACTTGACAGAGTATTTTCTTGGAACAGACACCAAGTCAATAAATAGATTACACCTCTACCACTGCCTCGCACTGTACTCGTCTTCACTCTGATGTCAGGGTGTAAATACACTCTTGGATCGACAGACCAGGACGAACCAGCACATCAATACCACCAAAGCCAGTCGTGCCCAATTAGATGTCATATTCCAGTCAGAGTGAGCCACGTACTTCACTGGCTCAAAGTACATCAAGGGGTTCATTTCAAGGCTCTGTGAGTGAAACTGGCTCTTTTTATGTCTACATCTGTCCTCCGATATGTGCCCTTCAGGGTCCAATGTTCCAAGCACATGCCCAGAAGGTGCATCAGCACATCAAGGTAGAAGGGACTTTGAGGAAGAACTCCCTGCTCACCCTTCAAGGCGCCACATTTTAATTTCTTGAACATGCATGGCACTCACTACCTTGTGATGTCACGTAGTTATCGCAAGTTCAGGAAAGAGTGCATGACCATTCGTTTCCCCTTACCTCACAAAAAGGGCCTGAAAATACAACACCAGGCTTTTCTGTGATTACAAGAATGTTAGCCCACAATGCAACAGCAAGACATCCGCTCAAGGTAATCCGTTCCAACGACAAATCCTTTCTCTTTATACATGTTGCGTACATACGGTTAAAAAACCTGCAGGACCTGTGCCATGTGCTGTAACCACTGGACTACTTGTAGCACAGATTAGAGAAGGCAGGCACACGGGATGACGTCCCAGTGCAAGGACTGCCTGCCTCATGACCACCCTCCCCCGTGAGTCCACCTCTCATGACATCAGTCTGTCTGAGAGAGATCACGCTCTTTCCAGGCAGACCCCAAGCAGGTGACTGCACAGATGAGGTAGCTGGCCATAATGGCCTAGAGCGCGGACACAACCGGCGAGAATAAAGGCCAGCGCCACATTTACTACAAGCAGGAAACGAGAAAAACACATTTGACAAGTAATGTGTTTTACATGGAATCATGGGTTCCTTGAAGTAAACGTGAAATCCTAAACAGAAGTTTCTATCAACACCTAACAACCTGGAATCTGGCATCTGCAGCAACCCTATCCATTCACATGCTCCCAATCAACTCACACCCAAATATCAAACTAGATGAGATGCACAGCCTAATGGCGAAGGCCAGGTGACTTACTTTGTCCTCAGAACACCATCAACCACAGGCACAATGACAGTCATGGTAGTGCATACCCATAGCACCCACCTCGGTTACCCTCACTGCGAGTCCAGTGGTACTGAAAATACTCCAAGATCGAAATGCTTCTGAAGTTCTAAGTTCGAAATACAGAGTAGAAAATACTCCAAAATACTCAAAAATCTACAAACTTCTGAAGTTCTAAATACAGAGTGGAATCAAGCATCTTAAATTCCTCCACCAACCCTCTGCTAAGGAAAGAACACAGCCAGTGGTTTCTAATCAATATTTTGAGTTTCTCCCAGAATTGAGTGGATTTATGGCACAGAATAATCTCCACCCCTGACGTCACAACTTAATTTATAGGTGTACGTGACATTTCCAATAATGCATGTTCTGATTTTACTAATATAAAGTGATACATTGAAATTCAGTAACAAAGTGCATTCACGCCAACGTTGGGAACAATGTACACAGTGTGCCTAAATCTTATTAAACAAAATGAAATCTTTAAATGTGTTTCAAAAATCATCGTCATATTATTACAGTGTATTTCTATTAGAAACGAAAACAACTTATGTGTTGTGCGCACTAATGTTTTCAGTTCAACCTTGAGAAATGTAGTTCTCAACCATGCTTTGATTCATGTATTAACATTAGTATTTCTTTTATGTTAACTGTACCTTTACGCTTTATTTGAGAAAAGGTAGCTTACAACTATATGTAGGCTAAAATTAATATGTGCACAATATATCCTGAAATTAAATGTGCAATGGTGATTAGTAAATTAAAATGCCATAACTAGGCCTGTATTTATTTTAACGTGAGAACCTTATTTCCGTTTCTGCTAACGTGTCATTTTATTGCAGGTGCAGTCACACAAAATGTTTGTTTGGGAACAGATGTACTGTTAGTAATAGAGAGTCTGTGTAAAAAGACCTTGATGAAAGAACAAAAAAAATCCAACTGTGAAACTACTGGCCATTACTCATAGAAGTTGCAAATGATGTCTAGAGGACCAAGGACAGCAACTTTATCAGTATTGGAAAACTGCAGCTGTTGCAAATTAAACCATAAGACAGAAGAATACAATGGAATTCCAGATGGTGGGATGAGGGTGTTACCTAATGGAACTGTGTAGTATTAACCCCTTCGCTGCCAGGCCTTTTCCCCCTTAGGTGCAAGGACTATTTTTGGCTATTTGGGGCAGTTCGCACTTAGGTCTCATAACTTTTTGTCCACATAAGCTACCCACGCCAAGTGTATGTCCTTTTTTTCCAACATCCTAGGGATTCTAGAGGTACCCAAACTTTGTGGGTTCCCCTGAAGGAGACCAAGAAATTAGCCAAAATACAGTAAAAATTTAGTTTTTTTAAAACAAAAATGGGAAAAAAGGGCTGCAGAAGAAGGCTTGTGGTTTTTCCCTGAAAATGGCATCAACAAAGGGTTTGGGGTGCTAAAATCACCATCTTCCCAGATTTCAGGTACAGGTAGACTTGAATCAGAAAACCCAATTTTTCAACACAATTTTGCCATTTTACTAGGACATACCCCATTTTTACTATTTTTTGTGCTTTCAGCCTCCTTCCAGTTAGTGACAGAAATGAATGTGAAATCAATGCTGGATCCCAGAAAGCTAAACATTTCTGTAAAGTAGACAACATTCTGAAATTAGCAAGGGGTAATTTGTGTAGATCCTACAATGGTTTCCTACAGAAAATAACAGCTGAAATAAAACATATTGAAATTGAGGTGAAAAAAACAGCCATTTTTCTCCACGTTTTACTCTGTAACTTTTTCCTGCGATGTCAGATTTTTGGAAGCAATATACTGTTACTCCTGCTGGACTCGTCTGGTTGAGAGGATATATGGGGCTTGTAGGTTAATCAAGAACCCTAGGTACCCAGAGCCAATAAATGAGCTGCACCTTGCAATGAGTTTTCATTCTATACCAGGTATACAGTAATTAATTTCCTGAAATATAAAGAGTGAAAAATAGGTATCAAGAAAACCTTTGTATTTCCAAAATGGGCACAAGATAAGGTGTTGAGAAACAGTAGTTATTTGCACATCTCTGAATTTCGGGGTGCCCATACAAGCATGTGAATTACAGGGCATTTCTCAAATAGACGTCTTTTTTACACACTGTCTTACATTTAGAAGGAAATAATGTAGAGAAAGACAAGGGGCAATAACACTTGTTTTGCTATTCTGTGTTCCCACAAGTCTCTCGATAAAAATGGTACCTCATTTGCGTGGGTAGGCCTAATGCTCGCGACAGGAAACGCAACATGGACACATCACATTTTTACATTGAAATCTGATGTGTTTTTTGCAAAGTGCCTAGCTGTGGATTTTGGAATCTAGCTCAGCCGGCACCTAGGGAAATCTACCAAACCTGTGATTTTTTAAAAACTATACACCTAGGGGAATCCAAGATGGGGTGACTTGTGGGGCTCTCACCAGGTTTTGGTACCCAGAATCCTTTGCAAACCTCAAAATGTGGCCAAAAAAACACTTTTTCCTCACATTTCGGTGACAGGAAGTTCTGGAATCTGAGAGGAGCCACAAATTTCCTTCCACCCAGCGTTCCCCCAAGTCTCCTGATAAAAATGGTACCTCACTTGTGTTTGTAGGCCTGGTGCTCCTGACAGGAAATGCCCCAAAACACTGTCTGGACACATCAAAATTTTCAAATACAAAACTACCTGTTTTTGCGGGGGAAGGGGGCATCTGCGTTTTTGGTCTTGGGCTCAGCAGCCATTCAGGGAAACCTACCAAACCCAGACAATTCTGAAACCTAGACACCCGAGGGAGTCCAGGGAGGCGTGGCTTGAGTGGATCCCCCAATGTTTTTCCACCCAGAATCCTCAGCAAACCTCAAATGTAGCTAAAAAATCAAAATTTTCCCACATTTCTGTGTGGGATCACCGCACCGGGACAAATTTCCTACCACCCATCATTCTCCTCAGTCTCCCGGTAAAAATGATATCTCACTTGTGTAGGTGGGCCAAGTGCCTGTGACAGGGAAGAGCCAAAAACATGTTGAAATTGAGGGGGAAGCAAAGCGGGTCCAAACGGGCAGTTTAAAAAAAATAAATAAATGTTTAGGCTGACAAGTGCAGCAGAATTTTTATCGGTATAGATGAGTCAGTGTTGGGTGGTAGGAATTTTGTGGATTCCTCCAGATTCCGGAAGGTTCCATCACAAAAATGTGGGAAAAATGTGTGATTTGTCAGCGAAGTTGGAGGTTTGCAGGGCATTGTGGGTAAGAAAATGGTGCGGGGTGCATGTGAAGCACACCACCCTCGAATGAACCAGATGTTTAGTTTTCAGATGTGTCTAGGTCTTGTGGATTTTTCTACATGGCAGTGTCCCAAAGTCCAAAAAGTGCAGCCCTCACCATTCCAATGGGACAATTTTGAGAGTTACCAAGCTCTCATGGCCCAAATGTAAAAACAAAACCCAAAATAATCAAATGTCCTCTTTAGTCGGTGGGGGGAGAGCTGAAAGACTGTTACCCCCTTCAGTTGGGGTGGGGGCATAACCAGGCCCATACTGGTTGGTAGCCACCACCCCACTATTTTTTGCTTTTTAAAAATTCCCTGGCATCTAGTAGACTTTCTGCCCCCGGGGTGTGGATCGGGGGTAATTGCCCAATCACCGGTGGGCAGAACAACTTTGGCCCCATTTAGTTGGGGTGGGGGTATGGCCATACCCCCTCCGTCTTATTTTGAAATAAAAATCTTCCCTGGTCTCTGGTGGGCTTTCTGCCTCCCTTAGAGGCAGATGGGCCTTCCAAAAATAGATATGGCCAACAGTAATGTGCCCCCATGGGGAGCGACCCTTGCCCAAGGGGCTGCCACCCCAAACAAAACACACACATACACACAGCAATCCCTGGTGTCTAGTGGTTTCTGCCCCCCTTGGGGGCAGATTGGCCAAACAAAAATAGGCCCATCTGGCCCCAAGGGGGGCAGAAATGGCCTAAATATAATTTGCCCCCCAGGGGAGTGACCCTTGCCTAAGGGGTCGCTCCCCATACATAAAAACATAAAGTAAATAAAAAAATATATATATCCCTGGTGTCTAGAGGTGTCTGCCCCCCTGGAGGAAGATCGCCCTAATTATATTAGGCCAATCTGCTTCCAGGGGGGCAGAAAAGGCCCAAAAATATTTTGCCCCCCCGGGGAGCAGCCCTTGCCCAAGGGGCGGTTCCCCTTATGCGTAAGTATAAAAAAAAACAATTCCCTGGTGTCTAGTGGTGCCTAAGGGGTCGCTCCCCACGTATAAAAAAAATATATAAACAAAAAAAAAAGTATCCATGGTGTCTAGGGTTTTTTCTGCCCCCGGGGGCAGATCGGCCTAATAACATTAGGCCGATCTGCCCCCGGGGGGGCGAAATGGCCTAAAAATATTTTTCCCCACCTGGGGAGCGGCCTTTGCCCAAGGGGCCGCTCCCCTTATGTGTAAGTATAAAAAACATAAAAATTCCCTAGTGTCTAGTGGCTTCTGCCCCCGGGGGGAGGGAGGGGGCAGAAATTGCCTAAAAATAATTTGGCTCCCTGGGGAGCGGCCCTTGCCCAAGGGGCCGCTCCACCTATTGAAATATTTTTAAAAAAATAAAAATCCCTGGTGTCTAGTGGAGAAATGCTGGGAGAGACATGAAAGGAAAGGAAAGGTGTTTCCTTTCCTTTCATGCCTCTCCTGCACCACCTCCCGGTCGGAAGAGAAATGGTTTTGCATTTCTCTTCCGGGATCGCGATTGGAGGTGACTTCTGATGAGGTCAGCGTGCGATTTGCGCGCTGACGTCATCAGACGTCACTGGGAGGGTGGGAGGGGTCGGTGGAAGGGGAAGAGATTCCCCTTCCATCCCCGTCTGGGGTGTGTGGGCCGGGTGCAGGCCGAGCTGGTCTCGTCCCGGGCCCACAGGAACCGTGCGCCAGGACGAGACCAGCCCGCCCCAAACACCATGGGGGTTAACTAGTGTCTCACAGATTGAATTTAGGATAGTATTCCTTTGGACTTTGAGAGGTACAAACCTCTGACTTTCCCCTTTGCCCCAATGCTTGCTGAATGTGGCTAAGGCTTACACTTAACTCTCTAAGAAGACTCTTGACTGAGCTTCTGAAATGCTGACACCTTCACCCTCTCTTTCAAATTTAATCCTGTGTCTTTTTCTTGAATTATCTCCTTTTTGCTATAGATTTTTCACTTTTTGGAAATTTTAATTACACTTTATAGATTAATTGAGGTAGATGCTCTTAGACTGTATCCACCTATAGCAGGGAAGACCGAAGAATTTTCTCCGAACAACAAATATTGCTGATATTCTGTATAGCTGTAACTGAATTCTTGGTTTGTCTTATGCTAATGCATCTAACCTTCTTCAGGAGATTTTGTTAGCCTGCAGTTATCCTGTATCTTAACAGTATGTTTTTGAGACTTGTTTACATTAACCTGAGTGTTAGTTTGTATGAAAATCCCTTAACTTTATTTGTGGTTCAGGTCCTCACTGTGCAACCAAATTGGTTGCACTGTAAATTAATGATGATTGGATGTGAGCTAACTCTTCAAGTTAATCCCGTTGAGGGAAGGAAAGACCCTTCGCCTAATGTAGAAGAGCTAAAAGTTCCATCAGAGCTGTAAGCTACGCCCATTAACTGTGAGAAAACACTTCTTGACACTTTGTACTAATGCCCCCTGCTCCCAGATATGGGTAGCATTCTCCCTTAGGTAGAATACACTGAAGTTAGATTAGCAGTCCAAATGATGGAAAAGACACCTTTATATTAGTGTCACTTCCAGCCAGTAACAATGGAGATCCAGGCAGGATGGCCTGATCCATCACGCTGGGCTTTCCCATCCCTGGGCTGCCTAGGAGATGAACATATGATCAGAGACCACCATTTACAGGGCTTGGCTATAGCAGTCCCAGGCTGGAAAGAAGGACAAACCCACCTTCATCAGCATGTACTTTAGGGCACAAAGACACAGATCCAGGGACACCATGCTTAAATATCAAAAATTGTCCCCTATGTGCCCACTAGTTTGTCTTTCCACTGCTATCCTTCCCATTCGTCCCCGGCTCCGGTGAATTTTCCTGTTCCTCCAAAATAAAGACACAGTGCGAAGCAGGTTGAGATGAAGCCACAAAATGGTGACAGCCAGAAACTTCTGCCAACTACCTAATGCCTACTACAAGGGCATTATGACCCACCCTTTAGAAGCAATAGTGTGGAGGGGTGCCACAGAGTAGTTCTGATTAATATAAAACAATTACATTTAGTCTGTTGCTCTCCAGCCAGAAGCTCATAAATGCCACTGCAAGATAATAAATAGTATGACAGGGCTGTGGGGTGGGGCAACGAATGGAAGAAAAGAGGATGCAAAGAAGGAAGGAAGTCAAGGCTGAGTGGAAGATGCACTGATGGGAGGATGGATTGATGGAAAGAAGGAGGGATGGGTAGAAGAATGAATGGATACAGAGAAGAGTGAATGGGTGGAAAGAAGGATGAAGAGATGCATACATCGCATTGTATAGTATTGTAACATTTATATAGCACTCACTACAACCTATGTGGGGCGCTGAAGCACTTGTCTACATGGGTAGGGTATGTGGTTGGAAGTGTGTTGTCTTTGTTTTGATCCTGCCTAGGAAATATTTATATGTTGTGCGTGAGGCACGATTGTCATGTTATGGGAAGCAGCGCTTCGCAGTGTGATGGAAAAAGAAGTGTTAGAGACAGACGCACCACAGTTTATGGTTTTCAGTAAGTTGGCAGGTTTGAGCAGCTCTGCAGGTGCCTTAAAATCTTATTTCTGATATTCATAGTCCACTTAGCTATTTACTGAACTGGGTTGTCCATTTGGTATATTTAGGTTAAAGTTTATGATCCCAGGCAGGCATATATTAAAGGGAGAAACTGTGGAAAGATTTGCTGGGATTAACTTTGCTAATATCATCCCAAATCTGAATGTCAACGGGACATGTCAAGAAGTGGCCATAATATGTAGCTAGTCAGGACTTGCAGTGGTGGGTTAAATGAAAGTCCTCCATTAGACTGCAGCATATAGCAGATCTCTTCAGTTATTCCATGCCTGGTCGGATGGGTCTGTGTGGTTTATTGCTGTGGACTGGTATAGTACTGGGTGATGGACCTGCCCCTTAGCACCTATGTCTTATGTGAGTCTAAGACTGTCAAGTAGTAGAAAGGGAATGTTTTGCAACCTGCACGATCTACAATTGTCTGGCTGCTGAGGGTTATGTTATCAATTTTAGTGTGGGTTATGTATTGTATTGTAATTGCATTTATATGGCACTTTCTAGCCCTGATGAAGCGCTGTATTCTTTAAGCTGGGAAGCACGCTGTTCCCAAACTCGTGGTTAGTGGGGTTTTGTTTTGTTATTGTTGGTTATTGGGATTAGTCTTATACTCTAAAGGAAATGATTGCATGCATTTTTAGACATTAGGTATGATCTTTGGCGGGGTGTGGGGTATGTGAATTCATGCACATGATTGGCGATATTAATAAATGTACTGCAGGGCAGGAGATTAGGTACTGTTAGGTTGCAGGAGTATGGCTTTTAAAGGAGAGGTTATGAAATTTAAAATGAAGTGTGGCCAATTTGGAAAGCTACAATAATAGAGGTTAAGACAAATATGCATGTGAGTAGGCTGTGTCTATAGAGAGGAGGCATGTAGAGGATGGAAAGGAAAAGAGAGTCATTTGAAAGAAAAAGGCAAGACCAAAATCAGAAGTTGTAAGTGAAGGTCAGTTTTCAAGCAGGGTTTTCTGAATATTGTGGAAGCTTTATGAGATAGCATTCAAAACTGTAGGAAATAACATTAATGCATGAGTTACAATACCACTGTACCCCATTAGAACACAAGGGTGCACACACAACACCATCACTTATGGGGTAACTAGAATTAAAATAAATATAGTTTAATTTTCCCCATAAAACACAATGGAAGGAAAACACACAATAGGAATGTTGTATTTTATATTTAAATGTTTGGGCTGCTCCTTCCCTTTCCCTCTGATGACTAGAGCATGATGAAGAACAGAGTTTGTTGTATAGTATGAGTATAACGTAATGCTTCTCAGGGCAGACAGCACTTGGGCTGTATCCAATCGGCATCATCCTCAACAAAGGCACAATGAAGTGTAAGATCTTGCATCTCGCTACCATTCAGTCTTCCTGTATCAGTAAGGAGACACACAAAAGGAAAGTCCCTGCTTAGAAACAACAGAATTTACAGCCACACGCGTCACACTTACAATCTCCCAACTTTCAGTGCTCAGGAAAAACAAGTAATTAGCAGTTCCTTCCTAACAAAGCTCGCAATCAGTTTCTAAGAAGAGCCCTGTCTCCATTGTTCCTCACATCAGTGTCTGGTCTCCACCCTGAAGGCCCAGCAATGCAAGCAATAATACACTTCCGCTGTCAGAGGAGGTCACCCCCACCGTCTCCTGCCACTCTGTTGGGCTTTAACACATGCCCCAGCCCACTGTGCTTTAAAACTCCCAGATGTGATTTAAAGGAGGGATGCTGACATTTTTAACATCTTTAAGATGTTTTAAAAGCAGAGAAAATACATGTTATTGCATATACATTAGAGCCATAAGAGCAGCCAGGTCTCGAGCTGCTACTGCCCGTGTGAGTCACCCGTAGGTTCAGACTTCCTAACGAGGTCCTTCTACGCACAGAAATTGTAAACACCTTGTTGTCTTAAACATACAGATAGCATCCTTTAAGCACATATCAAAAATCTACAGGTTCTAAAAAAAATACTTCGAGACACAGTGGGCCAGAAAAGCTATTACTATTAGAAATGAACAAAAAGAAAGGCAAACACAAATTTTCTTCAACTCGAATGTAATGTTAGGAATGGATTAACAAAGATAACTTCAACACAATCACTCTACTTCTCCCTGAAACATCTAGAATGACCTCCCTTAGAAGTTAACAATGACTTTAAAGTTGTCACTCATAGCTCTATATCACAGATCTCACCCTAGAATAAAGGCGAAAAACATGGCTTTGCAAGATGCCCTAAACTTATATAAATGTCGACAAGGCAACCTGAGATTAAAAATTGACAAAAAACTAATGCTAAATATGGCTAGTTTGTTAAACACCCTCATCCTCTAGACATGGCTAGAAGGCATTTCATATTCCAGCTCGTAGATCTCCCGCTGGTCAACCTTCCAGGAGACTTGCCATATGGCTCGATTACTTCGGGCTGTCAAGTCAGGCAACTACCCCTTGATTCTCCTGATTTAAGGGGTCTCGAAGTTCTAGCAGGGAATAAGGTCATTTTATTATTCCTCAGTGTTTATAATAGGAGTCTGCCTAAGTCAGCTGAATTTCCGGTTTTGCGTCTCCTAAATACACCCGAACCAAGGCCGGTGAGGAGGCTAATGTTATTGTCGGGGGATTTTAATGTGTGTTTCGAACCCTTGTCTTTGTTAAAGGAAGTTGCCAGCGAAGAGGACTCATACCCAAACTCCAAGGTCCTTACCTACATACCCTTCCTATGGCAGCCTTACTGGTGCTAGACCTCTGGGTGTGTTGTCATCTGAGAGCCAGTAATAGCAGAACGAAGTCCAATTTAGAAAGGCGCTGAGCATTCAGAAAGAGTACTTATCAAAGTCATATTAACTACATCCTTATAAACATTAGTTTTTGGGATACCATACTTGATATGGAAGTTCTGCCCCGATTTGAAAGTGATTATTTTCCACTGTCTCTCACACTTTGGGGTAACTTAGATAGCATGATCTAGAACCAGTCTCAGTCTAGTGGTAATCTAACGATTAGTAATAACAGGAGAAAGGTTAGGTGGGGTCATGTGGCTAATAAGAAGAGTGTCTGCGCGCAGCTATATCAAGACTTTACCCCAGTTCTGCTCACACTTTCAGAGACAGATTTAGCCCCTCATAAACCCTTGGAAGTTCAGAATAAGTGGTTTGAAGGACTAAAAATGGCTTCTTCACCAAAGCAGCTTCTGACCAGAGTAAGCACCCTAGTGTAAATCCTTCCTGGTTTAATAAAGAGTGCAGGAAAGCAAAGTGGTTTCTAGTTACTACCCTAAAAGTAGGGCCCCCTGCAGATATTCAGTTCGGAAGAGCTTCCTATAAACTTACTTTAAAGAATTCACCAACCATGTGGGACAATTCCATCTGGACTGACATCCTGACTGCTGTAAGATCAGGGGACCAGTGTGCCTTCTGGCACATAATTTTCCATGTGGCCAAGACGTCTAGATTTAGGCCCGAAGTTAATAGTCTCCCACGTGATTGGGTTAGCCACTTCCACTCCCTTAATGATGATCCTGGGATTACTTCTCCTTCACATCCCACTTATCCAGTTGTTTCTTCCTTAAGGCACGATTCGATTTCATCAGGCCAAGATCTAGGAGATAGGCAGGGTCTTTTCCCTTAGAAGAAACGTATTTGTATATTTGTTTCCAGAAGTCTGGCAAGGCCGAGGATTGGATAGAATCCCGGCGGACTTATTTAACACCAAGCCAGCCCTCTTGGGTACCCTATCTTAATTGTATAGCTAATGCAACAATGGCGGGTGCTGCTATCCCTGCCACCTGGAAAGGTGCAGAGATTATTCCCATCTACAAGAAGAGTTCCAAGTGTGATGCAGCTAATTATTGCCTCATAAGTCTTATTGACTCCACCCAAAAAATATTTTTAATGAAGGTTCTGGACCGTTTGCTAGCCTGGATTGATGACAATAAGATTTTATCTCAGTTCCAGGCGGGGTTCTGCTCAATAACCAGCATGGGTGATCAATTCTTTAGGCTTCAGCTCATAAGATGGAAGGAGGCTGATATCAACAGGGGTAGCTTATACATCACATTCGTCAACCTCAAGACAGTGTTTGATATGGTCCCAAGGACTAAACTTTGGTCCACCCTTAAAAATCTAGGTCTTCCTGGCCCCCTGCATTACATCATAATTAGACTCCATGACAGTAACTATGCCCATGTCTGCTTGCTGGGGAGTTAATGGGGAAACCAGTGATCGTTTTAGGGTTGATAGGGGAGTTTGGCAGGACTACGTTCTTGCCCCTGCCTGTTTCATCTTTTTATCAACAGTCAGTTGATTTCCTTATGGACTGCGACAATGACTCCCCGGTGCTCGGAGTAGTAAAATGCCAGCATTATTGTTCACAGAAAACACGATGCTGACCTCTAAAACTCCTACGGGCATAAAAACCCTCCTGCTAAGGTTTCAATCTTTTTGTGCTACCTCTGGCTTGACTATTAATGCATCCACAACAAAGTTCATGGTAATAAATCCTCTTAGGGGTTCCAGAGGGGCACTAACCTTAAAGGGGTTTGAATTGGACATGGCACTTCTTGGGGAATTTTCCTAAAACTTTTTCTCGTAGTATTTGCTGACTCGCTCTGCGTGACCTTACGACTCTGGACACTTGTCCACTGTATGGCAGTGGGAAAGTGCACACACCCTTCATACCTATGTTAGGAAGGGGCAGGCATGGGCATGGTTGAGGTGCTTTACCCAGGAGGACCTGGTAAAAAAGATTCTCCTCATACCCAGGGCAGGTACGACTCTGCCCCCTAGGGGGACATTGCACTGGGAGTGCCACCCCCTAAAAGACCCTATCACCCATGTCCTAGGCCTGATGGGATGGGCCAGCAGGGGCTCTAGTGTGCCTGTGCTCAGGGGGCAGCCCCTATGTGGGGGCCAACCTTGAGCCAGCCTTACACCTCCCCTGGAGGGCCCCAAAAATGGACCAGGTTGCAGGCGTAGGACAGGGTAGATATACAAAGGGTACTCTGACGTGGTAGGGAAGACCCCCATGAGGGTGCCACCTACCTAGGGGGGGGGGGGGGGGTGTCGGCCGCACCCATTGAATGGGCTGATCCCCTAATAGTAGCTTTTGGGCCTTGAGCACTGTCCCCCTGTAGGTGCAGGGTAGAAGTGCATGCATGTCCTCTACTGGGTAAGAGGTGGTGCTGACCAATGTGGGCAGGACCACCTATGGCAGGCCCCAGGGTTTGGACTTGTGCCAGAGGACCTTTGGGGGTGCAGAGCCCAGCCCACATCATTTTATATATATTGAGTCTGGCATAGCTGGCCTCTAGGTGCCTACCTGCACCAGGCTTTCGTGTCTATAGTGAATCTAGTGCTAGCCCTTGTGCACATACTGGCACACAGGTGGTTTTCTATATAGATATTGGTTCCTGCATCACTTGCCAGGGTGTGCACACTTCCACACTGGGATTCTAAAATAGGGGCTGAGCCTAATAGCGTAGGCCAGTATAGGCGCAGTTGCCCCCTTGTGTTGTGTGTAACCTAAGTTTCCAGCCTGCCTCTGCAGGCTTGTATGTGCGCCAGGGCACATGTGCCTATGGGCTGTGGAACACCCATGCATGTTTGCACTGCCCATGAGAGCTGCTCTACCCATAATGTGACAGGGGAGAAAGAGTCTTATTAGGTCTGGCTCCAATAGTAGATTGGTTTGGTATCATTGGATTCAGAGTGACAACACCCCTCTAATTGTAAATGTGGTTTTATTATTAACGCTCTAGAAATGCCACTTCTAGGAAGTGGGCATTTCTAGATTCAAAAATGCTTCCAGTGTCCTGTAAATTCAGCTTCATTCCACTGGGTGCGGGTCAAGATCACATCTGTGCATTCCATGAGTGACAGCTATAAAACTTGGGCATCCAGAACACAGACCCTGGCCATTTGTGGCCTGAAATAGATCAATTAGAGGGAGAGGTTTCTGACACTTGGCCTCTTTGAGCCAGAGCTTGGTCCACTAAAGATAAAGATCTATATCCCACGTCCTCTGGGCAGATGGGGAGGAAATTCAGAGGAGACATTTGTGGTTCAAAGGAGAACTCTTTGATGCACCCCTAACTTCAAAGCCTGGAATTACCTATTGCTGAGGCTGCAAGCACTGCCCGCACTTCAGGTGAGTGGCCCTTCATCAAGGGGACCACGCTGAGACATCTTGTGGTGTGAGCAGGATCATTCGTTGCGGGACCTGCATTGCCCGCTGTTGTAAAGTGACTCACATTTCTCTTGTGTGACCCTCGGCTGTACGCGCATAGCATGCTGTGCCCGTACATAGGTTGCAACCCTCGGAGGTGGGGTTGCAACCAGAGTTGTGTTCTACACTGCCTCGTATGGTACGGCTAAACCTGCATCAAAGTGTGTGACCAGGGAGTGTGGTGCAACTAAAGTCATTGTGCACCAGACATTGTGGCTCATTCCAGGGAGACATGGAAACTAAGTTCCTTGTGTGACCAGATGATCTAGACGAACTCAAGTCATCGAGCACTAGACGTTGTGCCTCATTCCAGAGAGGTGCAGGATTTACGTTCTTCCTGGGAGCGTCCGGGAGTGTCTGATGCGGTTTAAGTCACCACGCACCGGACTAGTGCCTCCTCCTGAGGATGTACCACATTGGGAATTGTCTTTGGAGTGATGGTATGGTCGGGGCAATTCAGGTCATCAGGTACCCTGACGTTGTGCCCCATTTTTGTGGAGATTCAGCACTGAGCTCTTTTCACGTGGGAGCAGAGCCATCTAGTGCAACTCAAGTCTTTAGGCACAAGACGCGAGGCCTCCTTGTAAAAGATGTGCGGACCTAGTAACTTATCGCAAGCAACTAGAACCGTTGAGGGCGACTCAAGTCAGCACACCCCAACAGTGCACCTCCATTTCAGAGGTGCCGAAATTAGTAACTATTTTGTAACACTGACTGTCTGGAGGGGCTGTGCACCGCTGTGGCTAATGAGTGGCCCTAGTGACTCTCCCCCTGTGTTGCAGACCTCTGAGTGAACCTCCTACTGGGTGCCCAACTGTCTCCTTGCTAACTGTTGCAGGATCGGCTGTTGTCTTTCCTCCCCCCTCCCATTTTGTCCCCAGGATCCTTAGTAGTGTGACTAGGGCTGCAAGTAGCCTAGTATCCAGGGAATAGGTTGACTCAACCTATGGGTTGAGTGGGGTGGGATAGCCAAATCCGGTTGGTAGGTGGAGGGCGGTTTGGGACCCAGGGTGCCTGCAAAAACAGTGGTACCCACTAGCCTCATATCAGGGCACCGCATTAGGGTGCCAGGAGCGTGTGCATACGACTGTTTGAGTGCATGAGCCGACTGATATCTGTGGCACCTGCCAGTGCTGCAGAGTGGATGTGGGGGAGTGAGTGTGAGTGAATGTGAGCCCCATGGTGTTGCTGGTCATGTTCTTCTGCCAGGGAATTCCTGAGGTTGGTATTATGATTTGCGAGTGTGGAATAGGCTGCAGTACTTTGTGGAAGTATTACAACCCTTGCATGTATTTATTGCTGCTAGTGGTTCAGGGTGCATCAAAGTTGGTACACGATAGGATGGGTCTTGTACTGACAATCTTTGGCACCACATGAGGGTGCAGGGAGGGAAAGTATTGTTTTCTCACTTTTACATACTGTTGTTGTTGTTACACACAGCTGGGCCGAATATTCTGAACTCTATTACTGAATGTGATTTTTCCCCAGATTTCCATAATACTCATGCTGTGTTGACAATGTGTGTGTTGAATACAGTTTTAATATACCTACACAAGGTGTGAAATCTCATTTGTGCCGCCCAGGGTGGTTTTGGTGGGGAAGTGTTGTGCGCTTGCTTTACACATTGCCTGTCATAAGCCTGACTGCTCTGTGCCAAGCTACCCAAAGATGGGTGCAGATTATACATGATGGTAACCATCCACCCCCGATGGGAGTGCCAAGATTCTGCCTGGAACCTTGCTGCAGCCAACCCAAATTTGTTGCCTTCAACATTCCTTGATTTAGATTATCTTGGAATCCAGCTTTCCACTTCTAACACACAAGACAGTCAATTTCCAAGAGTACGTTCATGTTAATCCATAGGGCAGCTGCTATTTTAAGATTTGCTGGCAGAACTTCCTTCCACCCAATTTTCCTACTACTAGAAATCTGGAGCAGTAGCAGCTGCTGTCTATGGTGCAGAACTCTGAGGGCACAGTAAAATAGATGTGCTGGTTAAAGCTGGAAATAAATTCTTGAGGATGACCCTTAAATTACCCTAAAGCACCCCTTTGATCTATAAGCAAGATCTAGGTGTCCGCTCCATTATTCCCCTGGCATGGCTCAACCCTCTTTTTTACTGGTTCCTTGTCAGATCCATTCCCGAGCTGTCATATTATAGGGCAGCCTGAGAGATATTTTGGCAGGCAAAAAAAGGAGCTTTATTACTATGACTAAGTTACATCCAGCAGACCCTGCACTATCTAGGGATGCAGGAGGTTTGGGTAGACACATCAGCCATTTAATTAAGGTTCAAATTGAGCACCCTCCATTTATCCTCATTCGCTTCCAAATGGAAAAGCAGTTTTGGGGGAAGCAAACTTTGTCTAGCATGTAAAGGGTCTGTGGAAACTAACAACCATTAGCTGTTTTTTGTCCCTTCTACTCAAAGCCAGTGCTTAATTTGTGCTTGTTGATTCCGGTGCTGAGCACCGGCACTTATTTTTGAGGGCTGGCGCTTATTGTTCTGCCTCAAGCAAATGCTATGAGCAAAAGACACATATGGGAAAGATGGTGGAAGAGAAAAAAGAAAAAGCGTCACAAAGGGAGAAAGTAGAAAGCTGCAAGAGTGAGCTGAAGGGGCAGTGAGTGGTTTTAAATGGATTGAAGAGGCCCGAGATGGCTTCAGGATTAGGCTGCCTCAGTATTCTGTGTTCCCACGTTTAATTGCAGCAGCTGCATGTTTAAGAGGACGGCTTTGGGCTCCAGCATGTTTTTATTTACAAATTAGGCACTGCTCAAAGCAGTGTAAGTGCTGGATAGTCCCCCTACTTCGCTTATTGTAAGCGCGTCAACATAGGGTTGCACTGAGAATTTGCAGGGCTGACGCCTCGCCCACTATTGTATTCTCGATTGCTAAGTTCCTAGACAGTGTTTTGCCATTCAATGCAAAGTTATCTCAGATCTATCTCCTGTTTGCCGAGTCTAACCCTTAATTGTTACAACTTTGTAGTTTAGGGTATGGACTATGCATTGTTTTATGTAGAGCACCTTATTATAGCACCTACTCATATAGGATATATTTTTTATTAAAGTGAATATGTGAAAATTGTTATTAAAAATGCACTATCGGAGACCATCTTTGATAATGTTGTCAGTGGGGAGACCCTGCCTCCAACCACCCTTCCAATAAGAAGGTGTCATCCTAATTAACTCACTTTGCTCAATTTTTACAAATCAGGTAAATGTTTTCTTGACATCATGAGGGCACCTTAATATAGATGATAAATATAAAATAGACATTTGTCTCTGTTGTGTTGTTAATACATGCATTTACTATGGAAATTCAGCTATGTTCGTTATTTTGATGTCATCAGGGTTCAGGCCATATGACATCACTTCGTGGGAAAATTCAGGTTCAAAGTTCATATGACGTCATGTCCTGTGATGACATTAAGGTCAAACGTGTATGACATAATTTCCTCCACCCCTGGCATTTGGGTGAATTGACACCCATGACTTCAGCGCCCCGCATAAGAATAGTAAGCATTATATAAATATTACAATATAAAACACTGGGCGCGCAGTACAGATACATATACATGGACATGGTTCTAAATAGGGTGTGGAGTACAGAAATAACGTTTATATCAGTTCAACATACTTTGTATTTTCACAATTGATATAGTGTATAGCTCATGTTATTTATTTCCCAGGTGTCTGCATTTTCTGTATCTTGCATATCAATAACATGTTATATCTCAAAGCGTGAAATACAATATCAGTGTTATTCTGTTAGCAAGTACTGTTCCTCCTGACTAAATAGACCTCCTCTTTGGTTCTCAGTATGATCTCAGGAAGCACTTCTGATTAAGGGGTGTCTGGGTAGTTGTAAGGAGGATGTGACCTGGTGGGGGAACACTGGTTGGTTCTTTGAGGCCTGCAAGCTTCATAGTTGGCATCTGGGTGTCCATGAGCTCGAGCGTGTGCACAGAGGTACTGGGGGCACACAGACATGTGCTCTTCCCTGAACCCATAACTGGGACTCCTGCCTGCTGCCTTCCCTCAGCCTTCCATTACCCACTGATGTGTACTGATTCGCAACCGATGGTAAGCCGTCTGCCGAAACTGATTTGACGGACGGACTGACGGCTCACTCACTCCGTGGCATTTGGGGGTATAGCTCATTACCTCCCGTCCCTCCCTTGCCTTCCTTTAACCAATGAGGCTTCCTGCCTCCCCCTAGACCCTCCCTTCCCCTTTCAAACCCCCCCACCACCTCCTGTTTTTTTCTGCCTAGCCCACGCTAGACTTACCTTCCGCTTTCCTCCACGGCGGGGCCTGGGGGTCATTGTTTTGGCACTCCTCGGGGCGCGGAGCTCCTCTGGGTGTGCTCCGGCCGGTCACGTCTCTGGAAGGCAGGCGGGGCTGCTTGGCAGACGCGTCCTGAGAGTCGGCTGACGAGGTCAGTCGGCTCTTTACGGCTGGGGCGTCTGTTTCCGGTTCCTCGGCCCGCGGAGCCGCACTGATGTGCCGGTGGGCATTTTCCGCATCATGGATGGTAGGACGGGTGTTCTGCCTGCATTTTTTACTTATTTTTTTAATTGATGGTGTAATTTTATTTGCTGATTGGTTTTTTGTAGGAGGACCTTTCCCTAGTATATATAGAGGGTGGGTGCAGATGGATGGTAGTTCTATTTGAGGTTATCATGCCGAAGGTTCCTACAAAACGGTGCAGGATTGTTTCTTCTTCCTTCTCCTCCGGGGAGGAGGGTGCTGCTGCCATTTCTACACCTGGGGGTCGCCAGGTTCCGGGTAGTTCTTCTGCACCACTCATGTCAAGAGAGGAGGTGCAGGACATGATAGAGGTGGCTGTTTCTCGGGCTCTCCGGGCAGGGGTGGCCAGGCCTAGTCGGTCTAAAGCGGCCCGTCCTCCTGCGGCTGCGGGGTGATCCTCTTCAGGTGATGAGGAGGATGATGCTCCATCTACTTCCTCTGGGGGGAAATATGTCTCCAGGGAAGAGATGTGGGAGGTGATGTCGCATGTTCGGGACAATTTAGGTTTTCCGGTGTTTCAGACTGTGTGTTCTGACTCACACTTGTTCCCTCAGAATCAGACGCCTTCTAAGTTTGCCATGCCTTTTAAGGGACCTGTGAAGGATATGGTGTTTCGGGAATGGAAGGATGCGGATAAAGCTCAAGTACCACGATTCCTTCAGAAACTTTACTTACTGGAAGGGGAGGATGTGCTACCTCCCTCTGTTCGTCTGGATTCCATTTTGGCAACCCTGATTGGCAAGACGGCAGTCAATCCGGAGGATTGTGTGCCTACTGATGCCACGGACCATAAGGTGGATTCTGGTCTCAAGAGGGCTTTTGCGGCAGAGAATCTGGCCCTGATAGCAGGTATCTATTCGGCTTATTCTGCCCAGTCGTTGGTGCAGGATTTTGATAAATTGGCGGTTGCTGTGCAGGAAGGTGCGGAGTGCTCCGAACTTCTGGCTGTCATGGAGCAGCAGGCCAGGTTACTGGCGGACGTATCGTCAGATGTGGTCCGTACTTCGGCTCTGGCATCTGGGGCTCGTAGGTCCCTCTGGTTACGATCATGGAAGGCGGATCCTGGAGAGAAGTCTGCTCTCCTGAGACTGCCTTTTGAAGGACGTAGTTTGTTTGGTGATCAGTTGCCTTCCATGCTTTCCAAGGCGTTTGAGGAGAGGAAACATGCCTTGCCTTACAAAGGTGGCTCTGCTTCTGGCAAAGGGTGGAAGAAGCATTCCCGTTCTTCTCCCAAGATGGATGCCAAATCTTTTTCTTTCAGGAAACGTCGTTTTCAGCCCTGTTTTTCTCCTCAGAAGTCTGCTCCTTCGAACCGGGGTGGGTTCAAGAAGGGGTCCTGACAATCACTGTGGGCCTGGCATAGGGCAGGTTGGGGGACGGCTGAGGCACTTTCTTCCCGCTCAGCAGGAGAGTGTCAGCGATTAGTGGGTGCTGGACATTGTGGCCAATGGTTACGCCATAGATTTTGATATGGTGCCTCCAGATTCCGGGGTTCGTCCCACTCCTCTGCCTGCGGTCGTGGCACGGAGACAGGCGTTGTTGAATGGGGTCCGAGACTTGCTTCTCAAGGGGGCCATTTACCGAGTTCCTGTGGGAGAAAGGGGTCTGGGCACTTATTCAGTCTTGTTTCTGGTTCAGAAGGTGTCAGGGGGTTTTCGGCCTGTCCTCAATCTGAAAGGAGTGAATGCTTGGATCAAGACGGTACATTTCCGCATGCTGTCAATTCAGACTATTTTTCCAATGGTCAGTCAGGGGGATATTCTGGCATCTCTGGATCTGCAGGATGCGTACCTCCATGTTCCAGTGGCAAGGTCTTCTCAGCGGTTCCTACGGTTTGCAGTAGGCCTGGAGCATTATCAGTTTTGTGTGCTGCCTTTCGGCCTCAAGTCGTCTCCCCAAATTTTCACCAAGGTGCTGGCCCCTCTGGTGGCTCTTCTGCATTCCGAAGGGGTGTTTATTCATCCTTATCTGGACGATATCCTAATCCATCCACCCTCACAGGTCCAGTTGCGGAGGCATGTGGCCCGGGTTCTGGTGGTCCTGCAAAGCCACGGGTTTTTGATCTACTGGGGGAAGTCAGATTTTGTCCCTTCCCAAGATCTGGTGTTTCTAGGGGCTCGGTTTCTGACTCATCAAGGTTTGATGACTGTGTCGGAAAAGCGGTTATGTGTCCTCCAGTCCCTGGTGAGGGCGATCGTGTCGCAGTCTGCCCCCTGAGCGCTTGTATGGTTACATCTGCAGGGTCATTTGGTGTCAGTGATTTTTCTGGTTCCCTGGGCGCGATTCCATCTTCTTTGCCTAATGAACTGGTTCCTAAGGCGCTGGGCTCCAGGGTCTGGTTCTCTGCTGAGTCGGATTCCGGGGTCAGGGTTGATCCGCAGGGAGTTGGGATGGTGGTTGGAGTCCAATCATCTTCAGGTAGGGGTGTCTTTGTCTCCTCCAATCCCAGTTGTGATAACGACGGATGCCAGCCTCTCCGGTTGGGGTGCTTGGATGGGGTCGGCGCAGATTCAGGGGTTTTGGTCCCCACTGGAGGCCAATCGGTCGTCGAATTGGCGAGAATTGAAAGCGGTATTGTTGGCTCTGATTCATTTCCAGGTATCCCTGAAAGGAGTTGCAGTTCTTATTCGGACTGACAACTTAGTAACCAAAGCTTATGTAAACCGGCAGGGGGGGACCAGGTTGAGGGCTCTGTTCAGTCTGACAAGAAATTTTTTTGTGTGGGCTCAGGAACGGGTTCCTTCACTCCGGGCCACCTACATTCGGGGGGTGGTCAATGTTCGGGCGGATCTTCTAAGCTGGGTGATTCCATCCTCGCAACTTTTCTCCCTCCGGGGGTCGCTGTTTCTTCATCTTGTTCGCCTCTGGGGTCTTCCGGTGATGGATGTGTTTGCATTACCGGAGAATACGAAACTCAGTCGCTTCTGCTCCCGTTTTCATTGTCCTCAGGCTTGGGAGGTGGACGGGATGTCGTGTCCTTGGCCTCGGGGTCTTTTGTACGCTTTCCCGCCATTTCAGCTGCTCCGGGCTTTTCTGTTGAGAGTTCGTCATTTGGGAGCCAGGGTTATCTTGATTGCGCACCATTGGCCGAGGGCGAATTGGTTTCCGTTGCTACAGTTGATGGTGTCCGGTCGAATGTGGCCTCTTCCTCTTTGTCCGTCTCCCCTGCAGTTTCCTTGCCTCTCGAAGTGGTCGTTGAGGAGGTTGCACTTGACGGCCTGGAAGTAGAACGACGGAATTTGACGGGTTTAGGGGTGCCAGTAGCTTTGAGTTCTACTTTACTGGCTTCAAGGCGGCATTTCACTTTGATTTCTTATGGTAGACAGTGGAAAGTTTTTTCTTCTTGGTGTTTCCGGCATAAGTTGGATCCTACGTTCACTTCTATTTTTGATGTGATGCAATTTTTGCAGGATGGTGCACAATTGGGTTTGTCGGTGGCTTCTCTGCGGGTGCAGTGGGCGGCTATTCAGGCATTTAGGGGTCCTTGGCGTAATCTGTCGGATGAGGGTCATTTGATGCCTAGGTTTTTTCAGGGTCTTCTTAACTTGTTTCCTCGCCCAGTACGTTCTTTTCCTTCATGGGATCTTTCCTTAGTTTTGGATGCATTGACTGCTGCCCTTTTTGTACCTCTGGGGGACTGTGACTTGCGTCATCTTTCTTTGAAGACTTTCTTTCTAGTGGCCATTACTTCGGCCCGCCGTTTAGGGGAATTGGGGGCCTTGGCCTGTTCTTTTCCTTTTTGTAAGGTTTTTCCGGATCGGGTGGTGCTTGTTCCGGTTCCTTCTTTTGTTCCGAAAGTTAATTCTTCTTTCCATGCTCGCCAGGAGGTCATCCTTCCTTCATTTTGTCCGAATCCTTCCTCGGATGAGGAGGTTCGGTTACATTCTTTGGATGTGCGCAGGGCCTTGTTGGAGTATCTGCGTGTTGTGGCTCCTTTCCGTAAAGGTGATTCTCTTTTTGTAAATTTCGGTCCGGCCTGGAAGGGTGAGAAGCCTTCCACGGCTTCATTGAGTCTGTGGGTTTGCTCCTTGATTCTGTTGGCTTATTCGTTGAAAGAGGTGGTTCCTCCCCAGGGGATTCAAGGCCGTTCTACCAGGGGTATGGCGGCTACAGTGGCTGAGCTTCAGGGTGCTTCAGTGGTGGGAATTTGCAGGGCCGCCACTTGGGCCTCACCTTCAACATTTGTTCGGCATTATAGGCTAGCGGACTTGGGAAGTTTGGAGTCGGTATTGGGTCACAGTGTCTTATCCTCTATGAATTGTAATTAAACTTATTGCAACTCAGTGTCCGTCTCCTGTTTTCTCTTGCTATGTCTCATTGGTTAAAGGAAGGCGTGGGAGGGACGAGAGGTAATGCGTCCATTACTTACGATAATGGTATTACTCCTAGTCCGACTCCCTCGCCTTCCTTTCCGTTCCCTCCCGCCCCCCAGGTACGAACCGCCTGAGTTGCTGCTTGGGCTTGTTTTTGTACAGGAGGTGGTGGGGTGGGGAGGTTTGAAAGGGGAAGGGAGGGTCTAAGGGGAGGCAGGAAGCCTCATTGGTTAAAGGAAGGCGAGGGAGTAGGACTAGGAGTAATGCCATTATTGTAAGTAATGGACACATAATGGGGGCTCAACCATTTTTCTCGCTGCTTGCTTGCACACGTATGGACATCATTAAGGGGTGTCCGGGGATTGCAGCTGCATCCCTGGTGTGCCTCCCCTGGCTTCTGGCCTCAGAGGTGATAAGAACAGGGTCAGACACAGAAGTTAAACAAAGCTCGAATGAAAGCTGTTTACTTTTTGTGTCCCTCGGCTACATTGTGCATCTTAGTGTTTGCTGCAGCCCTGAGCGTGGGTGGGAGGGATTGAAGAGACATCAGAGAGAGGTGCCAGATGTGCATACAGGCAGGTGTGAAGGAGATAGGTGATGGGCACATCAGCGGGTGACAGAGGCCGCCAAGAGGCAGATAAAGGAGTTGACCTGTGAGAGGTAATGATTATATGAGAGGTGTGATTAAGACAGAGAAAGAGACAGCGAAGTAAGACAAAAATGATAGAGACAGCATAGACAACTAAGAGGCAAAGGGAAGAAGAGAGAGAGTAGCGGTGATAAGACAGAGAGGTTCGAAAAAAACAAGAGATGGGGACATTTGGAGCTGATATTGAGAGAAAGACAGGTGAAAAAGAGATGGACAAATGAGTAAGAGATGGCAGACGGGTGCAAGAGCTGAAAAGAGAAGAGGTGAGAAAGTCAGGTGGAGAGAGGGGGGACGTGAGATGTAAGGAGAGCAGTGAGAAAGCAGCTGAGGTGGAGGAGACAGGAGGGGAGAGAAAGAGACAACAGGAGAGAGATAAATGGTGTCATGTGAGAAACAGGCAGCTATGTGGCTGGTCAAGATGGGGCAAAGATAACTTGACATGCTTTCAGTGATGTCATTGGGGCAAGTGAAATATGTTCTGTAGCAAATAAGACTCCAACCGTAGGTATCCTTAGTTGATTATATATTTTATTGTCCAAGCATAAGACAATTCAGCCCCAACATTTCCAGCAACATATCTCAGATCCTTCTCTGACCAGCTCCGTCTCCAACTGCCTTCCACCACGTTCCACCTCTCGTTCGCATTCTTCCATTCACAACATTCTCACGTGCGCCATTCACGCGCAACTATATACAACACATAGAACACAGCGCTTTCAGTGATGTCACTGGGGGCAAGTGAAATATGTTACTTGGGCTACCCCGGGAATTTTGGGGAATTGATGTCCCCGGGCAACTGCAATCACATTTATGGCAATGCGTGTGCATTTGGAGTGGGAAACGGAGTCTCCATGAAATAAACTGACTAATGCTTCTATAACATTGTCATCCAGCCCTCCGCCTGCGACAGCCCTCGTTAGACTCATCGACTGAGCAGCACGCCTTCATTCAGCGCCTCGAGACCCAATGGGTGATTTGCCGCACTATACAAGTCCTGATTGATTGAGACCAGGCAGTGTCTGCCCTCTTCATCCTCTTCCTCGCTCCTTCTTCTATAGATCACCTCTGAATTCATAAAGTGCAGACAGCACAAACCTGCTCACAAGCAAAGCCCGCCAGTGCTAACAGGTTTTCTAGGCAAAAGCCTTCTTGCCTAATCATAACGTCTCTCGGCTTTAAAATCAATGCTCTGTACTCGGGCCGCCTAATGAGCGATCCTCTGGGGCTTCCGTAGCCGGACACAAAACAACTGCAGGTTAATAATGCTTTCGAGAGGCGCCGGGCACAGGCACTACACGGGCCTCTGCGCTCAAACGCTGAGTCAGCTCGGGAGGCACATTGTGTGGCCCCTGTAACCGCTCTCCCTGCAGGGGCTCAACTGCAAAGTATCTGGAGGGGGTGGGGGGGGGGCATTACTCCTGGACCCAGTCAGGGGCCTGTCGCCTGTGTACGGTGTGCTGTGCTGAGGGGGTCCCTGGAGCTCAGCCCCCCGGATCCCCTCAGCACCACGGCGACTTCGGAGTACTTCGTTACGCCACTGGGCTTAACCCCAGGGTTTCACCCCGTGTGCCCCCTGGGGGCACAGCCCAGTCACTTTGCCCGTTACAAGTAGCGTAGAGGGTCAAATCCTTGTGGCTGCTCCAGTGGCGCAGGGCCCCACAACTCTGCGTGTTTCAGTAGGACAGGATGCAGTGCAATTCCGCCTCCCGAGGCAGGCTTTTCCAGTCATCATGCCTGCCGCTGTTGCACGATGCCCCCTCGCTCTGCCAGCTCCAGGAGCAGAATATTCAGTGACTCTGTATTCTACATCGCCAGGTCCAATCCATGGACCCTCTGATGATGTAGTTAGCGCCCAGTTACTGCGCCGGTTCCAGTTGGCCCGGAGCCCCTCTTTGGCCGCTCACACAAGACATGGAAACACTTCCCACACAGGATCAAAATAAAAACAACACTTTTATAACCGGTATGATTTATCAAGCGCCTCACAAGGGTTAGTAAGCGCTCTGTAATGCTACAGTACTACCGTGCCTGCAGGGGCCTAGGAGACAATACATTTCTGGGGGGGACAGGGACAGCCTTGGGGATTTTCAATCAAACCTATACAAATCGCACGTTGTTTACGAACTGCAGGCTCCGATAAATATACACAATCATATATATTGGAAGTGAAATAGGGAGAAAGGAAGGGATGTCTACACAGTCTGAAAGTATATTTTATTGTTATTTACATTCACAAAGTAATTAGCTCAAATGTGAAAATAACATGTTGATTAACCTTACATCTTCATGCACCAAGCAAATAAAGGTAGGAGGGTAAAAAGGAAAAACATACCCTTTGCGCCCCACACCCACCATGCCCTTCGCCTCATGCCAATTGGAACCGCACCGGAGATATCAAAAGCGATTAGGTACAGCAGTTGTAAACTGTGCTCGGAAACCATAGTTCTAATAACACTTCTACTCCTGTGTGATCTTGGGAAGCTCAGCTCCACATCAGTCATAACTAGAAGCATTTCAACTGAAGAATCTCTTGGAGTTACAGGCTATATAAACATGGATTCTCTAAACTCTGTATAAACTGCAGTCACTAATTTCTTTAGAAACGGCTGTTTGTGATGCACCAAGTCACTGCGTATAAAGAAAAGACATTCACTGATTATAAAGAAAAGACATCAGAAAATGACGATGATAGGGTTATTACAGTCGAGTTCTGAACATTACAATGCCTTCTGCCAGAGCTAGCAGCCAAGGTGAAAGGCAGATCAGGTCACAGAGCATAATTAATGCAGCTGTTTAAAGAAAAAAATGGAAAGTTGCTTTTCTTTCTTCTGCTCTACTTTAATAGCTTAGAATGACAGAATCTATGCACTAAGGGTTTAAGTGGTTTGTGGGAAAGTTGGTGGTGTGACCATGTATTATATGGGGTAAAATACCCCCCTGCGTACATAAGGATATTGCAAGTCACCTTGAAGTTCATACCTTATAAACAAACATTGGCAAAGCCAACAGGTCTCGCCTACGCAAGTTCTATTGCCTTTGCCAATGTGTTTTAGCCATACTGCACACTAGTGAGACTACTATTCAGCATGGCTCAAAGTTAATAGCATAAAGGAGAATGATGTGTCATCGACTGGTGTGGCGTAGTGTCATGGAGTAAGTAGAGTGTCCTAGAATGGAGCAGTAAACTAACTTTAAAGGAAGAGGGGTCCCTTGAATAAAATGCAACACCACTCCCATAAACAATGATATTAAAGTGGTATGCAAATGGAATGTTTCATGCATTTATTCAATCAAAATATAAAAGATCAAATGTAGTGGGAAAACATCAACAGGAGAAATCGAGAAAGACTGGTATTCAGGCATTACACAAGTTATCTGGATGACCCAAAGTCACCAATTACAAGAAAAATGTAAAAAGTAACCTATACAGTACAGTGGTTTGAAGGAGGCTGGCCTGGTTTGTAGTGGGTACCTACGGTACTTACACCTTATATCGGGTCCACTTACCCCTTATTAGTGAAATGTAGGCAGTGTCTAGAAGCCAGGCTCTCTAGGGGTAGCTGTAGCCAAGGCTTATCTAGGAGACATGCAAAGCTCATGCAATACCACTGTAGTCACACAGTACTCACACACATGAAAGAAAATATTCAGTGTTACAAAAAATAAAGGTACTTTATTTTATTCACACAAATGCCAAAAGTAAGTAATACACCAATTATATACACTAGTGTGCAGCAATAGCAATAAAAACTGTTAGAAAACAGTGCAATTAGTGAAAATCACAATGGTTAGAAATGGGCCTAGGGGAAACACAAGCCATATACTAAGAAAGTAGAATGCGAATGTCGGTTTCCCACCTAGGCAAGTGTGGTGTGTAGAGGGGCACTGGGTAGTATTAGAAAACACCAAAGGTAAGTAATAGAACCCACCTCAGAGCCCAGGAAAGCAGGAGTAAATCACAGTAACTTTCCTAGAACACAGGAAAGAAGATAATGCAAGAACCAGAAGATACTTCAAGACACAAAGGGTGGATTCCTGGACCTAAAGTCCTGTGGAAGAATGGGACTAAGTCCAAGAAACACAGAAGAGTCCAGGGAGGACAGGAGCCCCTGCTAACCCGAATCAAGGTGCAAAAGAAGAATCACTTTGTGAAGATCAACAGTCAGTACTGCACCCAAGAAGATGGATGCGGGTTCCTGGCTGGTGCAGATGATATCCCACACTGGATGGATGATTGCAGTCTGGTTTGCGTCGCTGGATTCCGCCAACAAGCCTTGGCACACGCAAAGCTCACAGTTAGCGGAAAATGGCACTGCCCGGGACCAGGAGGGACCTGGTGGACTCTACCCAATAGGAGGAGTCAGAGGGGGCTCTCAGCAACTCAGAGAGCCCACAGAAGACCAGCCAGCACAGACAGGAGTCCCCCAGCATGGGGACAAAGGAGTTGCAAAAGGAGGCCCATGCAGCACAAAAACAAAGGAACCCACGCCGCCAGAGAACCACTCAGGAAGCTGTGCATCGCAGGAAGGAGTGCTGAGGGCCGGAGCTACATTGTGCACAAAGAATTTCATAGAAGGATGCCAACAAGCCTTGGCAACTGAAAAACATGTGGTGCACAGGGGTACTGTCTTGCGTGGGAAGGCAAGCTCTTATCTCCACCAAAGTTGGACAGTAGGACGTCAGGACCATCGGGACCACTTCAGTCCACCACCCGTGATGCAGGATCCATGCAACTCGTCAGGAGAGGGGATCCACGCAGATGGTGGTCGTTGCAGAAAGGTGCCTGCTGAAGCAGGGGAGTGACTCCTTCACTCCAAGGGAGATTCGTTCATTCTTCTGGTGCAGACTGAAGACAGGCTGTCCTCTGAGGATACACGACCGGGAAACAGTTGCATTTGAGGCAAGAGCTGAAGATACAATGTTGCAGAAGTCGTCTTTGCTTCGTTGTTGTAGCTTGTGGAGTTCCTGGAGGGTGCAGATGCAGTTTCTTTGGTGAGAAGGTGAAGTAAAGGATGCAGAGGATTCCTGCTGGAGTCTTGCAATCTGAATCTGAAGAACCTCCCAAAGGAGAGACCCTAAACAGCCCTGAAAGGGGGATTGGTCAGCTAAACAGGTAAGCACCTATCAGGGGATGGCTCTGACACCACCTGCTGGCACTGGCCACTCAGATGCTCCCAGAGTTCACTGCCAACTTGGAATCCAAGATGGCAATACTTAGGGACCCTCTGGAGGAGCTCTGGAGGTGTGGTGCTCTGATCTCTGTGCACCACACCTGGGGTGGTGGTGGACAGGGGTGTGGTCACTCCCCTTTCCTTTGTCCAGTTTCATGCCAGAGCAGGGACTGGGGGTACCTGCACCGGTGTAGACTGGATTATGCAAGGAGGGCACCAAATGTGCCCTTCAAAGCATTTCCAGTGGCCTGGGGAAGGAAGCTACCCCTCCCAAGCCTGTGACACCTATTTCCAAAGAGAGAGAGTGTAACACCCCTCTCCCAAAGGAAATCCTTTGTTCTGCCTTCCTGGGCTTGAGCTTCTCAAGCAACAGGAGGGCAGAAACCTGTCTGAGAGGTGGCAGCAGCTGGGACTGCCTGGAAAACCTCAGGAGGCTGGAATGGCAATACTGGGGGTCCTCTAAGGAGCCCCCAGAGTGCATGAAATCATACAACCAATGCTTGCAAATGCCTTGGGGTATGATTCCAACATGTTTGATACTAAACATACCCATGTTCAGAGTTACCATTATGTAGCTGGGAATAGGTAGTGACCTATTTCCAGTACACATGTAAAATGCAATCCCCGCACTCATTAAGTCTGGGAAAATGGTCCTGGAGGTCGTGGGGGCACCTCTGCTAGTGCAGGGGTGCCCTCACACACAGGTACTCTGCACCCTGCCCTCAGGGCTGGAGGGCCTGCTATAGGGGTGACTTATAAGTGACCTGGTGCAGTGTAACTGGCAGTGAAAGGGTGCATGCACTTTTTCACGCAGGCTGCAATGGCAGTCCTGCAGAAGCCTTTGCATGGGCACCCTATGGGTGGCAAAAGAAATGCTGCAGCCCATAGGGATCTCCTGGAACCCCAATGCCCTGGGTACCTAAGTACCATATACTAGGGACTTATAAGGGGGCACCAGTATGCCAATTGTGGGTGAAATACTGGGTTACCAGTATGCAATAACCATAATTTAAGGGAGAGAGCATAACTACTGGCGTCCTGATTAGCAGGATCCCAGTAGACACACTCAAACACACTGGCAAACAGGCCAAATGTGGGGGTAACCAAGCTCGAAAGAGGCTACTTTCCTACAAGGTTAGCATCCACAATAATGATTTACAAGCTTTTATACACCGACTTTTACATGAATGACTCAAATACTGAATCAAGAAGTCATTAGCTCATAGTACCTATGCTTATGCCAACTTATGTACAATATCACAAATTCAAGTCAAGGTACTTTGGCAGACGATATTTCGATCCCCTAGACAAGTATTAGGATCATCCTAAGCCTTCGTTAAGCTAGAGTTAAAAGGGTTACAGAGTGCTTGTAACCAAAACGGCGAAGATCAATCTGACTCACGTCTCATATGATTGAGAAGGCAATCAATGGAGATCTGAATCTCTAATCAAGCGCCAATGCCATAAAGTAGTAGTAGAGTGGAGTAGTGTCACAGTGTAATAGAGTGTCAGAGTGGAGTGGCAGGGTGTCGTAGAGTGGAAAGGCATAAAGAAGAGTGAACTGGAGTAGAGTGAAGTAAAGTAATGTGAACTGACATACAGAAAGTTGGGTAGAGTGTTGTTGAGCATAGTACATTGTTGTATAGTGGAGTGGCATAGAGGGTTGTGAAGTGGCGTTGAATAGAGTATCGTAGACTGAAGTGGCATAGAGTGGTGTGGAGTGGCATAGAGTGCAGTAAAGTGGAATGGAGTGGCGTATAGGGAGTTACAGAGTGGAGAAAGTGTTAGAGTTTAATGGAATAGAGTGTCAGAGTCTAGTATCATGGAGTGTAATGTCAGAGTGAAGTGTCATAGAGTGGAGTTGGGTGGTCTAGAGTGAAGTGGCATAGAGTACAGTAGTGCAAAGTAGATTGGCGTAGAGTGTAGTGGTATAGAGTGCATTGGTTTTGAGTAAATTGGTGTAGAGTGCATAGGCGAAGACTACACTGGTTTAGCGTACAGTGCAGTAGCGTAGAGTGGTGAAGAGTAGAGGGGAGCAGAGTGGAGTGGCACATCATAGATTGCAGTGGTTCAGAGTGCTGTGTCATAGAGTGATGAGGTTCATGGTAGAGTGGAGTGGTACAAGGTAGAGTAGACTGGTGTAGAGTGCAGTGGTGGAGTGCAGTGATGCAGAGTAGAGTGGCATAGAGTGTAGTGGCATATACTACATTGGTGTAGAGTGCAGTAGAGTGGCATATAGTTGAGCGGTACAGAGTAGAGTGCCGTGGTGCAGAGTAGAGAGGAGTATAGTTCAGTGGCAGAGTGCAGTGTTGCAGAGTAGAGTGTCATAAAGGGCAGTGGTGTAGAGTAGAGTGGCATAGAACACATTGGTGTAGAGTGCAGTGATGTAGAGTGATGCAGAGTAGAGAAGGGTGGCTTAGAGTACAGTGGTGCAGAGTAGAATAGAGTTGCATAGAGTGACGTGGCATAGAGTAGATTGCTGCAGAGTACACTATAATGATTATAAGTAGATTGTTTCAGAGTGGAGCATAGTGATGTAGAGTGCAGTAGCATAGAGCGGTGCAGAGCAGATTGGGGTAGTGCAGGGTCGATTGGAGTGGTGCAGGGTAGATTAGACTGGCATAGCATAGAGTGGAGTTGCATAGATTGCAGTGGCATAGAGGAGATGATTTCAAAGTAGAGTGAAGTGCCCTACAGTGTAGTGGTGTAGAGTAGATTAGAGTGCAGTGGTGCAGAAAAGAGTGCAGTGGGACAGAGTACAGTGGCATTGAGTGCAGTGGTGCAGAGTAGAGTGGTGTGGCGTGGAGTTCAGTGGCAGAGAGTGCAATGTTGGAGATTAGAGGTCGCAGAGTACAGTGGTGTATTGTAGAGTGGCATAAATTGCAGTGGCATAGAGTGCTGTGGTGCAGAGTACAGTGGCATTGAAAGCAGTGGAACAGAGTTCTGTGGTGCAGATTAGATTGGCATAGAGTGCAGTGGCATAGATTGCATTGGTTTTGAGTAAAGTGGTGAAGAGTGCACAGGCAGAGTGCAGGGGTGTAGTGTACAATGGTTAGAGTAGAATAGCATAGATTGTAGTGACATAGTGTAGAGTGCTGCAAAGTAGAGTGGTGTAGAGTGGAGTGGTACAGCATAGATTGCAGTGGCGTAGAGTAGCACAGAATGGAGAAAAATTGTGTACGGTGCAGTGGCGTAGGGTATATTCTTTCGGAGTAGAGTGAAGAAAAGATAGAGAAAAGATAATATACTTCAATATGCTGAAGTATGTAACGATAAGAACAACATAAATAATAACGCTAGGCATAACGGCCCAAAATGAAATATGGCTTCTCCCTGTTAGCCATGCTGTAATCAAGCCCTTCATTACCTAGATAACAAAACATTAAACATAAATGTTAGACACATATACCCTTCTAATAGCTAAATTGTTGTGTGAAAAGGTCAAATCTGGGCTCAATCTCGACTTCACTGTTTCACCAACTGGTGTGATCTTAGGCAAATACAAATATTGTGTTTCACAGAGTCTCCTTTCTAGCCTGCAGGCATCAGGGTGAGTGGGACTCTGTTCTTTCTTTAGATCTTCCTCATTGTCTTGCAGTTCCTCTTGAAGGCCTCCTGCAGTGCTCCTCTTCAAGAGGGCAGGTGATGCAGACAGTAATCATCCAAAACTCTTTTCTCCTCCTGGTGCCCTTTGTTCTTATGAGCACCCTTAATGCCCACAGCTGTGAACAGGACAAACAAAAGGGCAGAGGGCGCAGGGGGCCTCTGGACTCACCTTCATTCTGTTACCATCAGATTGGAGGATGGTCGGTACAGGGCTATTAGAAGTAGCACTTTTGTGCGCTAATGGCCCTCTGAATAATAGATGTGAGAGGGGAAATTATTTTGTCCCCTTGTCCCCCCACCTTAGTCCCCTGTGCCCCCCACCCTCCAAAATCTGGGAAACACCTGTAGATTACACATTGCTTTTGTGGCCCAACTCTCTGCACTGCCTGCTGCAGTGGGAGAGGGCCATGTACAGTGTCCAGTCACTATGACTGATCCAGTGGCAGACGGATTAATCACCATGCCTACCTAAGTGGTGCAAGGTCCATTTCTCGGTGACTGCACCGGTGTACACTGCTCGGGTACTGTGCCTGCTCAATGTCAGAGGGCAGAGTCATCGTGCCTACTGAAGAGGCCCATTGCCCACTCGCCGTGCCCGGTCACAATGCCTGCCCCAGAGGCACAGGGTGCAGTCACGTGTTTCCTCGAGTGGCCTAAAGCGCATTGGCCACGCCTAATGTCTCTGATCGAACCTGTGTGGAGTGCCTCGTCGATATGCCTCCTGAAGTGGCACAGAGCCCAGTCTCCGGGAGAGTTGCAGAGACCCAAAGAGCATCACTGAGCCTGCACCAGTGCACCTGCCCAGTCCACTAGCTGCCTATCTGGCCCAAGGCACTGCCACCGTGCCTTCCACTGTGGCCAGTTGTTATGCCTGCTCTATTCCTCATCCAGCAGTCATTACGGTCTGCAGATAATTATTTTCCCAGAGTTGGTCCTGCAGAGCGCGGCAGACACCGTTCATAACCTCAATAAATTCATACAAATCCTTCTTTGAACATTTGTTCGTCTTTGTCACCAGCCGTCCACATGAAATGGGTGTCAGCGCCGGAAGCCTTTACGCCGAGAACATTTCTCACTCAATTAAATCCCCAAACTGCCTTTGAACGGGGTGACTGTGCTTGCACCTTTCCCAGAGACATCTCATCAGCCGGAAGAAAAAGGTAAAAATAGATGTATTCCGTCGGTGGATGGCACTGCATGGCAGCCTGCCACGCGCAGGGAGGAGGGCATCGGAACCGAGAGGTGAGAGGGCGCGTGCGAAAATTAGGAGTAGATGTCAAAGGTCCATGTGCAAGAACACAACTCTGACATTGCTCAGTGCATGAATGATTGCACGACTGAGCATGTGCAGTAACGGATAGATGAACTCGTTCCATGGCAGGGGGCATATGCTGATGTGGATGTGTGTGTGGCAGAGGGACTTCTGCAGGACAAAGTGCATGGCAGGCAGCTATGTGTAAATTAATTGCACGTAAGAGTGCCTCCTTCAGGAAGGAGTAAATGACAGAATGGCATGTGTAAGACGGACTGCATTAGATGAAGGGTTCCGGGCATGGTGGCAAGTGCAGGAAGGAGTGAATGGTATAGTGCTCTGTGTGGCACGAGCTGCATGGCAGGGGGCCCTGTGCAGGAAGTATTGCAGTGCAGGGAGGAATGCAATCACGGTGCCCTGTGTCGGAAACATTGCATGGTAGAGTACTGCAGGTAGAAAGGCTTGCAACCGCTTTGTGCAGGAAGGACTGCATTCCAGAGTGCCCCTGAAAGAAAGATTGTAAGTCAAAGTGCCCTTTGCAGGAGGACCACAAGGCGTTCCTCCCTGAGCAAGAAAGACTGCATGAATCGTGCGCCATGTAGGATGGACTGCATGGCAGGGTGTTTCATGCAGGAAGTGTTGCATTAGATCTCAGAGACCGGCAGCAGGCCCTCACCCCAACACCGGTCATACTCAGACCAACACTTTATTATGTTGGAAGAAGTTTTTATTTTATTTTCTTTGATAATAACAAAACACACATATTTATCATAAATCACTTCAAGAAACTTTTCACAGCAGATCTAACATAGTATCACTGATTTTCATCTCTAACCATAAATCAATTGTGACAGGATCCCTTCCTGTCCTGAACCTCCTTTGGACCACACAGGTGAACTGAACCTCACCTGTATCCATAGGGGGGCGGTACCCCTGCTTTCACCGTTCCTTGCCCACATGCTCAGGGCTCCGCCCCCTCTCCAAACACCAATCTGCCAAGGGGTGTAACGGGGCGGCCAGGAGCAGGAGCCCCATGGCCACCTCAGTGATCTGGGCTCCCTACCCCCAATCTGGTGTGTACATCCGCAGGTTGGTCCAGGACTTCAGGATCCTATCTTTGGTGCTATACCGGGGCCCCAGCCTTGGGGACCCCTCTGTTGCTTCAGGTTACTTTAGTAGAGCCTTTCTGGGGGGGTGCTTATGTAGCCCCCCACTGGCGTGCAGTGGTTCCGACCGGATCGGCTAACGTAGCCCCAACGTTTACTACACATGAGCTACTTCCGCCCCCACACCTCAAGAGGTGTGGGGGCGGAAGTACCTGGCCAGCCTGACGCACAACTAGTGCGGAGGGTCCGGCCCAAGGCGGCCCCAACCTCTAAGGGGCCGCGCTCCCCCCATATTGGGGGGGGGCGCTTTTCCAGACAAACTGCTATGTGAGGAAACTTGCATGACATACTATTCCTGGCAGGAAGGACGGCATGGCAGGCTTGCCTGTGCAGGAAGAACGTCCTGCATTGTGACTGGTAGAGTATCCTCTGCAACAGGGACTGCATGGCAGACTCTCCTTTATGAGGATCACTGTAGTGTAGGAAGAAATGCATGCATGGTGCATGGTGCAGGAAGGATTGCATGGCTCAGTGCTCGGTGTAGGAAGGATTGCATTATAAACTGTCCTGTACAGGAAGGACTGCATGGCAGGCTGTCCTAGAATGAAGGGTTGTATTATCCAAAGGACTGTCTGTATGGTGCTCGTGCATGAGGAATGGCATGGCAGAATTTATATGTATGAAGGATCGCATTACAAACTGCCCTGTGCAGTAAGTAATACATTGCAAACAGCCCTGTGCAGGAAGTAATGCATTACAAACAGCCCTGTGCAGGAAGTAATGTATTACAAACAGCCCTGTGCAGGAAGTATTAAATGAGAAACTGCGCTGTGCAGAAAGGATTACAGTGCACGAAGGACTGCATGCATGTTCCAAGTGCAGGAAGGATAGCATGGTAGTGTGCTCTCACAGGCTGGCCAATGCAGGAAGGATTGCAGAGAAGGAGGAATCACACGGATGGTGCCCAGTGCAGGAAGCACTGCTCTGTAGAAAGTACTTCAGGGCAAACTAGCCTGAAAATGAACAGATGCTTGGTAGGAAGTGTTGTGGAGGACGGTCTGCAGTGCTGGAAGGACATCATGCATGGTGCTCAGTGCAGGGAGGATTAAATAGTAGAAGACAGAGTGGCAGGAGGACTGCGTGCAGGTTGCCCGATGGAGCAATGTTTGCAGTGTTGGAAGGATTGCATCATATGCTGCAATATGGAGCTATTGTTGCAATATATGAAGGACAGCATGCATTGTACCTAGTGCAACAAGGATTGTCTGTATGGTGCTAGCTGCAGGAAAGGTTTCATGGTAGAGTACTTTCTATAGAAAGAACTTCATGACAGACTGACCTGTGCAGGAAGAATTGCATTGGAGGGAGGAATGCACGCATGGTGGCAGCTGCAGGAAGGGTTGCATGGTTGAGTGGCCTGTGCAAGAAGGACTGCATGATATGTTATCGTACAGCGCAATTGTTGCAGGTTATAAAGGGCTGTATGCATTGTGCCTGTTACAAGAAGGATTTCAGTGCAGGGATGACTGCCTGCATGGTTGCTGGTACAGGAAGGACTGCATGGTAGAGTGATCTGTGCGGGAAAATCTGCATTGCAGGCTTCCTTGTGCAGGAAGGACTGCCACGCGAGAAGGAGTGCTTGCATGGTGCATAGGACATAGGGACTTCATGTTAGTCTGCCCTGCGCTGAAAGTAGCGCAGTGCAGGATTGAATGCAGGAAGCATTGCATGGTCAAGTGCTCCTTGAAGGAAGCATTGCAGTGCAGGAAGGACTGGTCGAGTGCTCTGTTTAGCATGGATTTCATGCCAGAGAGCTGTATGCAGGAAGGATTTAATGTCAGTTAATTGCTCCGTGCAAAAAGAGGTTGAAATGCAGGCTGCCAGGTGGAGAAAGACTGCATGATAGGAAGGTTTCCCAGGATAGTGCCATGTGGATAGCAAGGCTGGATGAAAGGGTAATTGCACCACAGAGTGTCGTGTGCAGGAGCTTTCAGGGAAGAGTGCTGTGTGCATGAAAAGCCCGGAGGTCTAAGGGGGTCATTTTGACCTCGGCGGTCTTTAGTCAAGACAGCCGAGGGACCGCCGTGCTGAAGACTGCCAGTGGTGGCGGTTTTCCGCTCAGCGTATTATGACTGTTGGCAGCTCTCCGTCCTTTTTCAGACAGAGAGCCGCCAACAGCCATACTGGCGGTCGGCAGGGAAGTGGAGGTTGCTCCACCTCCACCACCGCGTCAACAGAACACCGCCCACCGAAGCACGTCCTGTGATTCGGCGTGGCGGTGTTCTGTTGACGGTGTGGTGTCGGCGGAGCAGCCCCCATGGATCCTGTCCCCTCCCAGAGGATTGACGGACCAGGTAAGTCGATCGTCCGTTAGGGGAGGGCAGTGGGGGGGTGTTGTGTGTTGTGTGCGTGCATGGGGGTGTGCGTGTGTGTATGTAGTGGGGGTGGGTGAGTGCCTGTATGCTTGCGGGGGTGTTGTGAGTTTGGGAATGAGTGCGTGTGTGCGTGTATGTTTGAATGTGGGTGTGCGTGTCTGACTGTGTCTGTGGATGTTGGCATGTATGTCGGTGTGTGTGCGTGTATGTGTGTTGGTGGTGCCTGCGTGCGTGTCGTGTGGGAATGAGTGATGTGATGTTGGGGGTCGGGGTGGGGAGGGGGGTCCTGCCACCTTTGGGGGGCGGCAGGGGTGGTGGGGGGTGTAGGGGAGGGAGCTGGGGTGGGGGAGACCCCTATCAGTGCCAGGGAAGCAATTCCCTGGCACTGATAGTGCTTACCACCATGGATTTCATGGCGGTTCCAAACCGCATGGAATCCATGGCGGTCAGCCGGGTCCAAATACCGCTGCCGGTATAGTGACGACTGCCGGGCTGGAGACCCAGGTCTCCAGCCCAGCGGTCTTCTCCGCCCTGGCGGGCGGAACGGAGAAGCGGCGGATGACCATGGCGGTAACCGCCATGGTCATAATTGCAAAAAATTGATCGCCAGCCTGTTGGCGGACTTACTGCTGCTTCTCTGCCGTCCGCCAGGGTCGTAATGACCCCCTAAGTGTCCTTTGCTGGCAGGAATGACAGGCATAAACCCTATGCGGGAAAAGTGCTGGCAAAGTACTTGATAAAGAAACGACTGCAGGACAGAGTGCTGTGTGTACGAAGATTGCATGGCCGAGGGCCCCATGCAGGAAGACTTGTATGGCAGAATACCCTTTGTACAATGTTAGAGGACGGTTCTGACCATCAGGTCTGCCCTGATTTTTCACTTTTTGACCACCTGGCTTTTGACTTTTTACAGTGAGGGAGCCTCCTATGAGGGGACTCACGCCCAGTAAACACATGGTAAAACGATTGCGCGTGTTTACCGCCGGTGCAGCCCAGCTAAGGAAAGGCTGCTGTGACGCAGAGGCCTCGGGCGGGTTACATGTGATCATGTGTGCACATGGATGTGCACCCATGTGAGGGTTGTGGGGCGAGGATTCCTAATGTGTGCAGCCCAAGAACTGCGCTTAGGTAAGCCTGGTGCAGGAGGACCTATGCAGAGTGGGTGCTGACCTGGAGTAGGTCTCATGAGAGGGGTGTACACATGTGAGGGAGAGTCAGTGTGCTTACTGTCTTTTCACTGTAGGGGCACTCAGTTAACTGCCAATGTCAGTGTGCTTAAGGTATTTACATTGTGGGGATACTCCATTAAATGTCAATGGGAAAGGAGGGCCTAGGGTGCAAATCCAGTTCTCTGGGGTCCACCGAGACCAGAGTCACACCAAAGTACACTGACACCTGTAAGAAAAGAATGATGCAGTAGGTTACAAGGGCATAGTTGTACAACTTATGGGTCATCCATGGATGTCATCTTTCTCTGGCTCAGCACAGGATTAGGGCCAATTACTGCTCTGTCCAGTTGCTTGAGCAGGGCCTTGCATCAATCAGCCAGCTGTCATTCCGTGCCAGGAGAAGGCTGGAGAGGCCCTGCGAGGAATGTCAGTGAGGCGGGGCTGAGACTTTCAGAGCACATGTGGCAACTAACTCCTGGAGGATGCCATTTTGAGCTATCCCAGAAGACAGTGCAAGAAGGAGGGGACAGGGGCAAGAAAGTGATGTGGCACATCTGGATAGGCCAGAGGTGCAGACCTGCTAGACCCTTCCGCCCCCACTTAAAAGGTCCTGCACAGGGGAGAGCTCTCTCTCGTGGCTGTGCTTCACTGTTGGACAATGGACTGCAGATGGGCGTCATGGACAACTGGAAGGAAGAACCCCTTGACTGCCCCTGGGGCAGGGATTCTGCCCCTGAAGGACTCCAGGCCAGTGAGCTGAATGCCAGGCCCCTTTACCTACACCAGAGGACTAGTTGGGGGAAGGACTGGGCTAGCGCAAGGAGAGCACACTGCCCAGAAGGAAAAGAGGGCACCCAGAGGAAAGGCTGGCGCAGGGAGTCAGTGGGACTTGCTCCCTATAATCTGGGACCCTTCAAGGCCAGGATGCCTAAGGAGAGTGCTCCTGGTGGCAAGGGCTTGTCACCAGGAGCGAAACGACACAGGAATGATGAAAATCGGCCATTGGGGGCCCGAGATATCCATGGAAGAAGGATGGCGACCTTTGACCTCTGGAGAAGCAGCTACGAAGCGCGTGGGGCTCTGCAGCTGCTCCAGACTGTGCCCCCGGGGTGGGCCAGGGCCCGGGGGCTGCCCCAGAAGGAAGAGGAGCGAGGGGAGTGCCGTCGCACTCACCCTCTGGAACAGGAAGGGCCCCGGACCCCATCCTGTGGCCCCATGAAGCCTGGACTATTTTGATTTGATGGGGGGGTGCCGTCGTGCTCCCTCCCTGCCTCGGTGGGTAGGGACCCCGGGCCCCATCATGGCACCCCCTGCGGCCAAAGAAAAGTCGGGGAGCGCCATCGTGCTCCCTGTGAAAATGGTGAAGAGGGGACCCGGACCCCATCCCAGGGCCCCAGGAAGAAGGAGAAGTGGGGGTGAGGCGCCGTCGCGCACCCCCGCAAGATGGCCACCGGCGGTGGAGGGGCCGGCCGAAGAAAAAGCCGGGAAGCGCCGTTGCACTCCCCGTGAAGGTGGATCCGAGGGGCCCCAGACCCCATCCTGGGGCCCCAGCCGAAGTCAAGTCGGGGGTGCCGCCGCAACCCCCCATAAAAATCACCACCGGGGCCCCAACAGAGAAGATGGTGATGGGGAGCGCCGTCGCGGTCCCCGTGGAGTCTTGGATGGGCCCCGGACTTCATCCTGGGGCCCCAAGTGGAGAAGGACTTCGGGGGCGCTGTTGCGCTCCCTGTGGAGGCGTGCAGGGGCCCCGGACCCAATGCCGGGGCCCCACAACTGTCGTGGAGGAAGGGGGGAGGGCCAGTGCACTCCCCCAAGTGGCCCGTCCGGCCGCCAGCCTGCACGCATCTGCCCGCTGGACACAGAGGTGCTGGCAGTGCGGGGAGCTGGCGGGGCGGCCAGGGGTGGGCTCCCTGAGCCGCCCTCCAACGAGGGAGCACTTACCTTGTGTGGGGGTATCCGGGTGGGACCAGGCACACCAGTGGAAGAAGCCTCAGTTTTGCCGGCACAGCGGCTCTCCCCAGCGCAGCAGGAGAGCCGCTCATCTCATATGCGGCTGCACCAGCATGATTTGTGGGGCAGGAGCAGGGGTTTGGTCCCCTAAACCAGCTTGTGGTGGTCCCAGGGAGATGGGGCCACCACCAAATCCATGCCCATGGACAGGGGGAGCTGCAGGAGCAGCGCAGCCTCCCCCCAACCCAATTTGAGTCCCCACCCTAGGCAGGGTGGGACAAAGGAATGATAAGACCCCCAGGGTTCTGCATGTTGTTAGAACACAAGCTTATGTGAACTTTTGTTCTGGCCTGTGGGACTGTGCCTACTAGAGATGTAGGCTGGTATTACCCAATGTATTCAACTGTTATTTGATGTTCAACTAAGAGTAATTTGAAAGTAATCCAAAAGTAATCTAAAAATAATCCTAATGGTTTCATTGTTTAAATATGGTCCTATATGTTCCCTGTTGATACTAATGAGACTGACAGCCATCTCTTGGCAAGATAGATGTACTTAATTGCAGATGTAGGTGTGTTCATTCCACATTACTGTCAAATGTTCAAATGTTGCAAGGGGACACTGGGGATTGTTTTGCCATGTGGGTTGTTGGATTATATCCTCCCTTGGAGGAGACATGAGAGATTACACAATGTCTTCCCAGAGTGATTCCATCACTTTGTGTATATTTGTAGATTGTTGCATAGTACTGAGTAGTGTGTGTGAGTAATAAATGTATTTTTACTTTATCAAAAGAAAAAGCACAGACTGGACAATCATTTATTGAGAGTCATGCTTGTGTGCTCGTGAATGGAGATTACTAGCCCACACCACCTCCCCTGAGTAAGCCTAGGACTGCTCTGCAATGCTACCCTATGAGAGTCAAGCGCTACAATGGGGTGTTTGGTTCCCAGTGGCGGTCGTTTGCGGTCTCATTACTTGTGCAGGCCACACAACTAATGACCCACCTTCCAACACACAAGTAATGTTGTGGATGTAATGGCCGAGTGTCCTTTGCAGTGTGGATTGCATGGCAGATTGCTGGGGGCAGGAAAGAATGCATCGAAGGGTGTCAAGTGTGAAAAAGATTGAACAGAAGCGTGCCCTTTGCAGGAGGAGTGTAGGACTGAGTCCTGTGCAGGAAATATTTAACGCATGCGGCCTATGCAGGAAGGGTTGCACGGCTGAGTATCCTGTGCAGAAAGGACCTATCCTGTGCAGGAAGGGTTAAAAAGTAAAGCACCCTGTGCAGGAAGGACTAGAAGATACAGTGCTCTGCGCACGAAGGGTTATAAGGCACAGTGGGCAGTTCATAAAGGAGTGCAAGGCGCAGTGCTCTGTGCAGGAAGGGTTAAATGCCAGTGGGTTGTGCATCAAAGGCTGGAAAGCAAGGGTCCTCTGCAGTTAGGATGATAAGGCACAGTACACTGTTCAGGAAGGATTAAAAGGCAAAGTGCTATGTGCAGGATGGATTAAAAGGCAGAGTTTCCTTTGAAAGAGAGCCTACGAGGCAGGCTGTCCTGTACAGGAAGTATCTCGTGGCATAGTGCCCTATTCAGGAGGGAATGAAGTTCAGGAAAGACTGCATGTGCAGTAAGTGGTGCAGGAAAGAAATGGCAGTGTGCTCCGTGCAGGAATATCTGCAAGGCAGAGTGGCCAGTGCAGAAATAAATAAAAGGCAGAGCCCCCGTGTGAGAAGGAATATGTCTCTGTGTATGAACACTGCAGTCCCCAGATGGCACCACAATTGTATTATGAAGACAATTCATGCCATCCTATCATACCATACCCTTATGTCTGAACCCAAGGGGGTTTCCCATTTTTATGGTTCTGTTGGTTGCATCCCGAGCAAGACTCAATGTTGAAATCAAGGAAGCTAATAATGTGAGAACTGCACTTAATTCTTCACAGCAAGCTCTCTGTGGCATCCTGCTTGATGCCAGATCCATTGTGGTACCTTCCACTGATAATCCTCTCATGTTGTAGGGCAAGAGTGATACATAAAATGGAAAAATGGGTGAGTAGTCTGGCCCTACCATGGCCCTTCTTCATCCAGAGGGTGACTCCATTTTGCAGTGTGAACAAAAAAGGTCATCAGAGGTGGCCTGGCCCTGACATAGAATATAGGTTTAAAGGTCCCAAAATGTATTGCTATACCTATTGGACAGCTGTTTATCAAACTGCTGTTGAGCCATATCAGATACATCTATATTCTGCTACTTCACCACACCATAAAAAGTTTTTCTTTTCATACTGCAGACACATTTATTCATACTGCACCTGGAAGTAGAAGGCCAAAACACGAAAGCTTGAGCCATAACTTGATAACACACTCACAGGGAGGGCGCACATTCTGATCCACATTCACAAGGGAAAGTGTACATCATGGTGGTTTTGGAAAGGGAACACACTAGGCTTTGATTCTTGAAGGCCACTAGCTGTACAAGAGAGGATAGACAGAAATGTTCCCAAGCGTGGAGTTAGCTGAGGAAGGACATACTGATAGGCTTCAGACATGAGATCAAAAGCACCATGATTATTAGCAAATGTATCCATGGCAGATGTGTAACCTTCGCTCTCATGTAAATGCGTAATTAGATGCTTTCCCAAGGAGAAATATTGCTTAGTGCTAACGTAAGTAGGGATATCAATGTACCAAGTACGCATTTAAATCAATATTCATGGCAAGTGATAAGACCCAAGGAATTTAGAGACTAAAAGATGTTGTTTGTGATGAAAATGTTGAGTGTGCTATCAGTCACTGAGCTGTGCTGCCCTCCCAGCTGTAATTCATAAATGCTCATATTATTTGCCAAACAGAGTTGTGTCGTTTTTTCATTTCCTGACTCCACAACACACGCAAGGGACTGTTTAGCTCAGACCGAGGTAACATCTCTTTGTCATTCTCAGTCTCCCAGGCTTTGTTTTCCGATCACCTCCAGGCCTGGCGGACCCTTATCCTACATTCCGCTAGAGAACCCATTTCCTTTGCTTAATCTTGAAGCTGTCTGCACTGGGCTGTGAGACATCAGCACTGGCTGAAGACTGCAAAGTCAAGTTATCTGCGGTCAAAGTAAAAACTGCAGAATGAGAAATGTAAACAAAGCGTCACTTGGCACTGCTGCATAATTAATTTTTCTTTTCCCAATTAGCCCCAGCAAGGCGGTCACATTTTTTTAAAAATTCTGGACGACTTCACAACCAAATGCTCCACAAAGGAGAGTGTATTTGGAACAGAATTAGACATACATGGTTTGTGAAAAGTGGAAAATAATAAAGCTGGGCGTGTAGTACTTTTAAATTCACAGAATGGGAAGGGCTGCAGTCTCCTTTTTATACAGGATACCAGAGGTAATGGCTGCTGCAGTATTGTGGTATCACTTTTATTACAAAGTTTATTATAAGCAGCACAGCATTTCTAGCACCGGCCATCCGAAAATAGGGCACATAAAGGGAGTGTTCATTGGCAGAAAAAAACTCGACCCGCCTGCTCCTCCATAATACCTCATCAGTAAGATATCCCACAGGTGAATCTCGATGGAGCCAGAGACATTGCTGCGGCTGTCGAAGCCTAGGACTGGGGTGTTTGTCGTCCCTGGGATCGGCTGCTAATCTACCACCTGATTCACGCAATTCGGCAGTAAGGCCACAATTGTGAGGCAAAAAGGGCACAAAAAAACCCAGCCAAGTGCTTGGCAGCTGGAACAACTTTCAGGGCAGCCCCTCCCACACAGGAAGTGCTACCTGTGAGCTCATCGTTTTCTTCGGGGTGAAGTGCTCACGCTTTTTTGGTGCATATCGTTTAGGAGCTACTCTAGTTGCCTCATCCGGGGGTTAAATCAGTGCCGAATTTGGTTAATTTCAAGAGTGGAGTAATTTATTACAAATTCCGCATTACAGGAGTAACGCGGAAATGCTACATTTCTCCAATTCTGCCAGCAGAGTAAAAAAAAAAACCTACCCCTACTTATAATGCAATTCCACAACATATTGATCGATCTGACCAATTTGATCTTCATTCTGATATTATGGGACCACCTGTCTATGAGTATATCTAGTATTGCCACTATGCTAAATAAGATTAGACATTCTGAAGTACAGAGCCATGATTGTACCTAGAAATTATATAAACTATCAGCAACATCACAGTTGACAAGCCAGGAACTATGACCTGGACAGACCACGCCCTTGTGAGTTTCAGCATACCCATCCCACACCACCACAGACCTACCATCACCAGAACCAAACACAGCAGCTGGAAAAGCATTTCTGCAAACTGGCCCAAGCACACCAGCAAAAACCTCATCAGCAGAATCACCACATGTGCTGATACCCTGGCTCTTCTCAAGTGCAACCCTACGGCAAGATCCTGACCACAGGCGAGTTAGTACTCAGGCAAGCAACTGGATCACAAATAAAGAACAAGTGAAGACATCACAGATAAAGGCATTGCAAATCAGCCTTAAGATGCTATCGCGAGCAGCACACAAAGCTTACAACTCTTGCAGATCGCATCAGCACCGGCACTATCAGCAACAAGGATATCTTCACCATCATTAAAGATTTCACCACACCTCCTGCCACCTCCAACAACTCTCCTCACAAGATTTTTGCAACCTTTGCGACAAGCTCTCAGAATTTTCCTTTAATAAACTCACCTCGATACACAGCATCTTCAACCCTCAATGGTACCCCGTCACAGACACAGCTCAACTTCCCATCACAGCCAAAGAACTAACCCTGACCTCATGGCCTGCTGTCACCAGCCTCAAAATGATTACTACTATGAAGACCATCCACTTGCGGCCCTTACCAACCACCTCAGCAACCACCTCAGCAACCACCAGCTCCTCGACCCCATGCAGTCCAGCTTCAGGCCTGACCACAGTACAGAAAAAGCACTCATCGCTGCCACAGTTGACACCGCCCATCCCCATGATACTTGTCAGAAGAGACACGGCAGCCCTCATTATCCTGGACCTGTCTGCAGCATCTGACATGGTCTTACATCCAATCATCATCAGGTGCCTGCATGAGATCGGCATCCAAGGACCAGCTCTCTGCTAGATCAGCTGGGCATGACCGCAGAAGTCAACGCCATCTCTGCATCCTGCGCCACACTCTGATAATGCTGGGAAAGATCTTCAAATGGCTCCCAAGCAACACTAGAAAAACTGTCACCACACCCTAGTCACCAGCAAGTTGGACCACAGGAACACCCTTTATGCCGAGACCACCAAGCAACTCACTAGAAGACTACAAACCACCCAGAACTGACAGCCAGCCTCTCACATAGAACTCACATCCCATTGCAGTTTGCGCGACGCTGAAGGAGCGGGGCGGCGCGTGGGGGAAAGGAATTAATGGGGGAAATCAATATAAAACAATAAAAAAAAACACTTACCTGTGACACCCCTTCACGATCGTGCTGCTCCTCTCCTCTTCTCTGCCTGCAGGCACAGACTCCCAGGCTGCCCTGCATCAATCCTGACGCTTCTCAGAGCAGCGTCAGGATTGGCTGGGAGCGTCCAGCCAGGGTGCTTTCAGGCAGATTGGGAGACTGTGGAGGCTCTCTCCAGCCGAGCAACTGTGTTGCTTGGATGGAGAGAGCTCTGTGAGCATGTGTGTTTGGCCGGCTCGAGACAGCCAGCCAAACATACATGCGCTCTGATGGGCAGTGCTGAGCACTCCCCCTCATTGCTCGTCACCCCCGTGGCCCCGCCCCTTTCCCCCAAAAACGATAATAAACAAAGTTTATTCTCTTTTTCGGGGAAAAGGTTTGCAGCTGCCACTGCTGGCGGGGTGACGACGGTCTATGCCCTTATGGAGGAGCCACCCCTGCTCACATCACACCACACCTCAAGGTACTCCACTGACTCCTGATACACAATTTTCTCTTTTCAAACTCCTCAGACACACATTCAAGACACAGTACAACTTAGTCACCACCCACCTTAATTGTTACATTTCCTTCCACCAACCACAGAGACACCTCTGCCCCACAGGACTCCTACTCACACACATCCCATGCATACACAGAACCAGATCAGGGGAACAGGCGTTCTTGCACATACCTCCTTACGTGTGGAACTGCCTGTGATTGCACTTCAGAGCCTCCTCCTCACTTCTTGAATTTCACAAGAAGCTGAAGGCCTAGCTTTTCAATTAATCAACCTTCCATAGGCAGGGCTAGACACTCACACCTGCTCAGCACCAGAATACCCTTGCTGGTGATAGTGCACTTTAGAAATACACATAACAACTGTGGACTAAGCAACTTCTTCCTGATCTAAGTAACATTGCAAAGGTTGACAACACAATATTACATTTGTCGTCAATGTTATCACTCAGTGCACATTTGTACATAGTAAAGACCAACAAAAACTTCAATAAAAGGTCCTCCTCCTAAAGAAAAAATTATAATGTCTCAGTTACATGGCTGAACAATTGTCCCTAATCCTCTGTGGTGAAGTTGAAAAGTTGTCATAGTGAATATAAACCAGCTATTGATCAAGCCACAAAGATTTTTCATAACCAACAAACAAACAGTGTAGGGAGTAAAGTCACCTAAGAACATTCCAAAGCTGCTACAAGATGTAGTGCAGTGAGCTACAGAACATCTTCTGTAACAAGTCAGAAAACTAAGCAGAGCATTATTAATTAGATCAACAAATAAATACATTTGTAGCAGATAGTACTAAGATGTCTCACTAAATCTATTTGAGTTCTGAGAAGCAACTAAAGATGAGGTTGGTCGTATCCTATAAACTCTGAATCCAACCAACTGCTGGAAGACACATGTCCTTCCTTCTCACCTTGCTGCTACGCAGAAGAACTACTCCATGTTGTCACTGAATTAATCAAACCTTAATTCGCACCCGCATTATACCCAATACATTCAAACAGTCATGGGTGACTCCACTGCTGAAAATGCCCCCCCTTGGACTAAAAAAACTGCAAAAATGGCTGTGCAATACACAGCATCCCCTTCCTGTTAAGGATCCTACAGAAAGCAGCTTAGTTTCATCTTCTTTAGAATCTAGTGACATACTGGGAGATTTGCAGCCTGGCTCCTGTCCTAATAGAAGGACTGAAAGGGCCCTCCTGGAGGTCCAGTCATCAGTCCTGGATATAATGGACAAAGGGAGTGCAGCCAAGCTTCTGCTGCAGGAGCCCACTGTGGCATTCGACACTCAGCCACTCGCTCCAGCCCTCAAGGCTCGCAGAGGTGGCGCGGATTACTGCGGTTTTTCATTCATGACAGAACGACATTCTGTTTAAGACAGTCTTGGACTCTTCTGTCAACTGAGGAGTGTCCAGGGTTTCTGCTTACCTTGCCTATTGTTTAACATCTATTTATATGTGAATAGTACTGTTGGTAACTGCATGTTTACTTCAGCAGACTGGGTGTGTCCGTGAATAGGATCGCAGAGTTTTGAGTCCACTAGCTGAGGTTTTCTGTAGAGAATTCATCATTTTCAGGCAATAACACAGTGGGCAACTACTAGCAGGGCAATTGCTGCCTCCAAGATAGACTACTAGAACGCTAATCACTGAGATGATCAAAACTAATATTAAACAAGAACTGGCAAAGCCAATTGAACTAGCATTAACATGCTTACACATCCAGAGTCATGTACAAATACTGTTTACCTGTGTTACATGCAGACATGCTGTTTAGCACGTTGACGCCATACCTAATGACTTCACCATAGCTATGAAAATAGTAGCGAAAATCATTGTTTTTCATCAGGAATGTGTATAGGAAGTATAGAATTGAATAAGACAAACTGAGTAAAAATTGAATATACTTTTTAGATGTAAAGTAGTCCCCAAAGCATTTGTAGAAAAATACTTTCTAGAGAGTGGAGCAATATACTAAACAGCCAATAGCACGAGGTGCAACAGAAATACTCATTTGGGTAGAGTAAAAGTCCACTTTGTGTATACTTTAAAGAATTGGTCACAAAAGGTCATGCAGACATTTACACTGTCATGCCAGGTCTATACAATGCAGGAACTGCAGAAACTTCATTCACTTTGAGAATTTCTGCTTGAACCACTATGTTTCAAAGGATTGGGACTGACAGTAAGTTTATTATGTAGGAATACTACATAGCAGTGTTTTTGTACTGGAGGTTGTACGAGAGAGTGCTGCGTATAGAAAGACTGCCCAGAAGACTGCACTTTGATGAAAGATACATGACAGACTGCTGTATGTAGACTTCATATACAGCATAGTGTTCTGTGGATGAAGAGCCACCCTGCTGAATGCACAGTACTGCATTACACAGGATGAAAGTACTGCACGCCAGAGTGCCGCGTGCGCACTGCTCTTTGCAGAAAGGTTTGGAAGGCAGAGTGTTTGGTCATTTCTCATCATCCATCTACACAGGAAGTGATATCACTGCATTTCCCAGCATCCATCTGTACAGGAAGTTACATCCCTGCATTTCCAGCTGCATAGGAAGTGATGTCACTAGTTTCTCGCCACAACCACCTTTAAAAGAAGAAGCCAAGCAAGAGAACTTTATTTCTATTCATCTGCACAGAAAATGACGTTTCTGCATTTCCCATAATCCATTAGAACAGAATGTGGTATCACTAGTTTCCCACCAACACCTTCTTTAAAAGAAGCCAAGCAAGATGATTTAATTTTCCATCATTCATCTGAAGTAACGTCACTGCAATTCATATAATTTCATCACTTCTGACTGTCCTAGATGGATACATTTTTTGCGTGTGCTGAGATATTCCATTGGGAGGGACCAGGTATGGTATAAATGTTTGTACCTTAGTGTTGGACTTTTTGCCTTACGCAGGGTCATCCCCAGTCTTTTTGCCTCCTTCCTCCTGGTTTTTCTGACCTCTCGCTGTTGGCTCTAGGACTCTGAGCACTTTATCACTGCTGACCAGTGCTAAAGTGCAGGTGCTCTCCCATCTAAAGTTGGTATGATTGGCTTATACCTAATTGGCATATTTAATTTACCTATAAGTCCCTTGTACAGTGGTATCTCTATACCCAGGGCCTGTAAATTAAATACTACTAGTGGGCCTGCAGCGCTGCTTGCGCCACCCACTGAAGTAGACTTTCAAACCTGTCTCAGGCCTGCTAGCGCATGGCCTGTGTGCGCAGTTTCTGCCACAGGGACCTGGCATCTAAAGTTACTTGCCAGGCCCAGAACTCCCCTTTTACTACATGTAAGTCACCCCTAAGGTACGCCCTAGCTAGCCCTATGGGCAGGGTGCCATGTATGTAGAAAGGCAGGACATATGCCAAATTGCATGGCCTGTCCTGGTAGTGACAAACAGCCTAACTTGGTGTCTCACTGCTGTGAGTGCTGCCTTCTCATAGGATTGCATTAGAAATGCCCTGCCTTATGTGTAAGGGGTATTGTCTGATTTATGAGGGGTAGCGTAGGCGTGTTTGGTATGGTTGTGATGGTGATAATAAATGCTGCTTACTGGTGTGGGTGTATTTTTTATTACTATCACAGAAAGGCCACTTCTAGAAAGTGCGCATTTATCTGTGCTTATGACTCTGGTGTTTTGCAGCTTGACTCCAATCCACGTCTGGGCAGAGTGACAGTTGGGGCTTTGTGCATACTTTTCAGACAGCCTGTACACAGGGAGGGTGGAGGTGTCACAGAGGTGCATCTGCATACTGAATAGTCTTCCTAGGATGAGAGAAGGGAGAGGCGGGGCACACCTGCATTTGTAAAGACTGAGCCCTGGCCTCACACAATAGGGTCGTTAACCCCCCACTGATGTTTGGAGCCTGTGCTGAAAGGAGAGAGGGGGCACACCCAGAACCAGTTGTAACTGGCTGGAACCTCCTCTCCCTACCATTGTAAAACACTGTAAGAACTGACTATAAGTACAGGGGAATTTTCCCCACATTTTGGAGACTCTTGGAATCATCTTGGAACTGGACACCAAAGGCTGAAAGGACTCACCAGGAACCGCCATGGACTGCTGCTGCTGTGCTGACCTGTGACCTGCCTGGTCACTGTGAAGGACTTGCCACCTGCTGCCTTTCCCTTGTGCTGGCCTGTAGCTGGGCCCTCCACCTGAGGTCCTTGTCTTAAGATTCTGCTCTCCAGGGGCAGGGTGCTGTGGCCCCTGACCCCTGCATCCATTTCTTCACGAGGAGTGCTTCTCCGTGGTTGCGGCTGCCATAGCGCTGATTGCAGCGCGCTTATGGAGCCTTGGGAGCTCGTAGGCTCCTTGCTGCATTGTGCCCCTTTAAATAAGATCACCGCAGCGGCCTGGGAAGCTGGAAGAACACTCGCCCACCGCATCGGGTGCAGGCGAGTGTCTGCTCGGGCCGCAGGAGGGGTCCGATCTTCTTGTGGCTTCACGGCAGGACCAGGGGAAGGCGCGGGGAGTGACCCCTCACCCCTGGCCTCTGAGTTAGGAGCAGGACGCTCCTTTTCTGCTGTTAGGTAAAACAGGCATTATTGTGGCCATCCCCCACCTTGTTGGAAGGGCCAGTGGAGGCCCGGGGGGCCCCCAGAGATCGCGGGTCCCGGGAGGGGCCTGTCATTAAACTGGAGGGGGTGCGTGGTGCCCCCCTCCTGCCCTAAGTTGTTTTTGCTGGCTTTGGCCCCCCTCGTGAGGGCTGGTTGAGGCCCTGGGGGACCCCCAGTAATCACGGTCCCCAGAGGGGCCTGTCTATAAAAGAGAGGTGGTGCATGTCGCCCTCCTCTGACCCCAGAGTATAAGGGAGGCACCCGTTTTGCGCATAGGAGCGCCGGGGCCCCATTGTTCGCCTTCTAGGCACTGGAGGTGCCTTCATCCAACCAGGTACTGTTTAAAGGACCAATATAGTTGCAATCCAAAGTTCTTTCTACAGACTTTTGTTTGATTCATATATTGCCTACCTGCATTTGATGTTTTTACATATGTGTATGCAAATGTTCCTTTTATGGACATGCTTGCTAATATGTTTTTCTAACTTGCCATATTTTTTCTAATGTTCCTACTATGGGCATTTTATGATATTCTTATGACAAGTGCTGTGATGTAATAATGTGTTTTCCTGACTACTGCTTATGTTGCAGAATACCGAGTAACCTGTGTGTTATATGTGACTACTGCTAATTTGCAGAGTAACTAATGTGTAACGTTCTGACAACTGCTAAGGTAGCAGGATAGTACTGATATGTGATGTTTGGTCTGATAATTGCGTTGTGTACAATACAGTATATTTTCATATAATCTGGTGTTGTGTTTCCTTTGTGGTGGGGATATTGTGTCACATGTGTTGTGTGTGTTGTGCAAACGCTTTACACATTGCCTCCAGGTTAAGCCTGACTGCTCGTGCCAAGTTACCAAGGGGGTGAGCAGGGGTTATCTTGGACGTGTAACTCCCTTGCCTGACTAGAGTGGGTAAGTTCTGCCTGGCTGAGGTGCATACCCTAGCCAACCAGAAACCCCATTCCTAACATTTAGCATAGCATAACATAACATAATCTCATACACATCTCAGTAACTACCACACACATTCAAACTACAGAACACACACATTTTAACTCATGCTCATTAATGCTCGCTCTGAGTTGGACCTGGCCCTTTTTGCAGGATCATCCCCAAACTTTTTGCCTCCTTCCTCCTATTTTTTCTGGCCTATTTTTGTTGGCTTTAGGACTCTGGGCACTTTACCACTGCTAACCAGTACTAAGGTGCATGTGTTCGCTGCCTAAATTATATTGTTGATTAGTTTATCCATGATTGGCTACTTGTTTTACCAGTAATTCCCTAGTAAAATGCACTAGAGGTGTGCAGGGCCTGTAAATCAAATGCTACTAGTGGGCCTGCAGCACTGATTGTGCCACCCACACGAGTAACCCTGTAAACATGTCGCAGACCTTCCACTGCAGTGTCTGTGTGTGCAGTCTTGCAATGCCAATTTGACCTGGCAAGTGTACCCAGGCCAAGCCGTGTCTTTTACTACATGTAAGCCATCCCTAAGGTAGGCCCTAGGTAGCCCCATGGACAGGATGTAGTGTATTTAAGAGTAGGACATGTACTGGTGTGTTTTACATGTCCTGATAGTGAAATACTGCCAAATGTGTTTTTCACAATTACAAGGCCTATCTCTCCCATAGGTTAACATGGGCTCCGTCTTTAAATGTCTTTTAAGTGCAGTTTCCTGTTGAGAGCAGATAGAGATAGGGGGGTTTTGGATCTCTGAACTCACTACTTAAAAATATCTTTTGGTATAGTTGTTTTTTAGAACGTGTGTTTGAAAATGCCACTTTTAGAAAGTGGGCATTTTGTTGCTTAACCATTCTGTGCCTCTGCTTGGCTACTGAATACACATCTGGGTCAGACTGACAGTCGAGCTGTTTGTGAATTCCCTCTAGATAGTGACACAAAGGGAGCTGAGGAATGTCCTGCATATCCTGATGAGTCTCCTGGTCTAGAGAGGGGAGGGAGGAGCTGACACTTACTCATGAAAGGGCTGTGCCTGTCCTCACACAATGCAGTTTCCAACCTCCTGGTGTGTGTCTGGGGCAGGGCAAAGAAGAGGCAGGGTCTTGTGCAGTAAAAAGACTTCCCTTTGAAGTTTGCCTACTTCAAAAGCAGAATGAGCATAAGTATTGGACTGCTGACCCCATAACTTAGGATTACTTCTGGTTCAAGAGGAACCTCTGCCAAGGAGAAGAGGAGCTTGATGCTTGAGGAGGACCGGCCACTCTGCCTGTTGCTTTGCTGGCTGGCCTGCTGCTGCTGCTTCAGCCTGAAGAGAGAAAGAACTGGACTTTTCTTTCTGAAATCATGTTTGTGAAGTTTCTCCAAGGGCTTGGACTGAGTTTGCCCACTGTTCTGTAGTCTCAAGGACATCAAAATCTTCATCTGCCAGTCCCTGGGCTTCTCTACTGAGAGTCCTGACTTGATAAGTGGTGTCAAATCCATCCCTTGGGCCCTTAGAAGTGAAAGCTGGTAACTTGCAGGGGAAAATCCACGCACTCCAGTGTGCGCGTCAGAAAAAAAGACGCACCGCCAGTCCCACGGCTGAAAATTCAACAAGGAGCCTGTCTTGCGGTTGGAGAAATGACGCAGCGCCTGTTCTCAACGCGGACACCGCACATCGCGTCAGAAATTTCCACGCACGGATCCTGGGCGTCAAAATCTTCAACATCACCGATGGAACTGAGCCCGGGCACCCGGAATCGACACATGGCCTCCCTTGTGAATAAGGGATCAATGCATTGCCTGCTTTTCTGATGCACCATCACCTTTGCGGCTTTATTTTTGACGCATGCCAGGTACCTTGTGCTAAAACAACGCATCCTTTGATTTCTAGGGATTAAGACACTTTTTACTTTAAAAATTCATATCTTTGCTTGTGTATGTTGGATTTTTGTAATTGTGGTCTTGTTCGATTTAGATAAATATTGGCTGTTTGTCTAACCTGGTCTGGAGTCCTTTTGTGGTGTTTTCACTGTGCTACTGTGTGTGTTTGTACAAAATTCTTTACAAATTGCCTCTGAGGTAAGCCTGACTGCTTGTACCAAGCTACCGAAAGGGGTGAGCAGGGGTTATCTGAGCTGTGTATCTCCCTTCCCCTGACTAGAGTGAGGGTCCCTACTTGGACAGGGTGTAAACTGACTGCAAATTAGAGACCCCGTTTGTACACTCTGTAATACCCACACACCAGACATCACAAGCTCAGTGCCCTCTTCAACATAGAAACATGATTCACCTTCACATCTTCGCCCATGATAGGTGTCCTTCTCCCTACAGACTACAGCATCCATCACGAAGCCTGCGCAAGTAAGAGGGGACGAGGCCTTGCATTAATTCATAAGTCATCCTGATCCTGCACCTTAGGCAAGAATCTAACACTCAACCCCATGGAGTAACTGGCATCCCATATCCCTCTCTCTGTAGCTCAGACTTCCATCTCATCTACAGACCTCTTAAAAAGAACTAAGGGCATGATTTGGTAGATGGGGTTACTTTGTCACGAACGTAAGCGGATATCCCATCTGCTGTATTATAGTTCCATTATATCCTATAGAAATATGGTGGATGGAATGACCGCCACATTTGTAACAGCGTAACCCGTCCACCCATCAGGCCCTAAGACTTCATTGTAATTTTTAGATCTCTTCACCACATCATCAATCAGACATGGCCACACTACCCTTTTGGGTGACTTCAACCTCCTAGATAAAGAAAGCTTAAAAAAATACAAGAAACATCTTCTTCAACCACATCCATACACTCAATGTGGTATAGCATGCCACACAACCCACACATTCCAAAAGCCACAGCCTTGATTTTGTCTTCTAAACATCATACCAACAATCAATACAAAAAACCCATACCCTTGAACTTAAGTGACCCCTCTGCCAATGTCTCAACCCATCTACTCCACATCTGATGCCATCATCATTCTAAACAACTTCAACAATTTTTGGAAAGCTACATGAATATCTACACCTCAAAAACAACATATAACTCATCACATCAGTCAAATAAAAGTACTAAACCATTGCCATCAGTGAAGCCACCAACAGAAACAAAACACTGTTCGACACAATTGAGCACTGCATCAATCCCTTGCCAGACTTGCCTATTCCTCACGGCTCAGAAAAGAGCTATGCCACCAACCTCTTCTTCCGTGAAAAAATACAGAAGATCTGACAGTACATCAGCGATACACAGCCTGATCCATCTCTCACACCCTCCCATCCCAAAAAATCCAACAATGGGCAGTCTTCAAAACCCTATCTCGTCCACATCTGGCTGACATACTCAAGTCCCTCAAAGCCATATCTTATCAAGGGAGACTGGTGTTCACGGGCAAAAGGGCAGTTGCCCTGTCCCCCCTCTGGGGAGAGGCAAGAACAGGGAAATAAACATAGAGCAGCTGAAAATAAATCACTGCACTGAGACTGTGCTGAATCTCCTGGGTGAACTCTAGTGAACTTTGCAGATGTCCTACTCTCCCGGTGCCAGCTGGGCGAGGACTTCTTCGACCTGTAGGCACATACTACAGAAGTGATATAAGAGAGGGAGTGCTGAATTAGAAAGCAATTGATCAAGTTGCTTTTGGGGTGCATAAACAGTGGCCCTGGGAGGAGGTGGCAAAGCTCCACTCACTTCAATTGCTGGGGGTGTGGCAGATCGATAAGGACAAGGAGGGAGTGGGTGGCAACAATTTGTTGAATTAGTGACACCAAATGAGAGTGAGTGAGTCAGAGTGAGGCAGTAAACTTAGTGCAAGAAAGTGTGAGAGAACCCTTCAAAAAAAGATGTTTGGAATTTGATTCAAGGGGCAGGTTGATAAGGACAAGGAAGGAGTGGGTGGCAACAATTTGTTGATAATCACAGAGGGACAGGCTGTAGGTGGGGCACAGGGGGCTGCTCTCCTGGCAGTAACGCGTTTAGTACTGCATTTGGTTTCACTATGAAAATAAAACATTATGGAGCGGAGCACAGAGTGCTCCTTATCTAAGGTAGAAGCCCAAGAAAGGGAAGTAACCAGCTGCAGACAACAATTGCACTAGTGGGCTAGGAGGTAATTGTACTGTTAATCTTCTGCCTGTAGTCAGGGGCATCCCCAAGCCCTTGCTTTAGCAGCTGCAGTGGGTTGGGGATCTGGATGGGCCTCTTCAGTCTGCAGCTTGGCAGACAAAGGCTCATAATTAACTTTGAAGGGTGAATGGATGCTAGGAAGGATGAGAGGATCAAATGTTGGATGGATAGATGCATGGATGAATGAGTGAAAGGATGAACATAAGAATGGAATAGTGAAAGGCAGGGAGGGTGTATGAGTGAAAGGGTGGATGGATGGATGGATGGATGGGATGATGAGAGAAAGGATGAATGGATAGTAGAATGAGTTAAAGGATGGATGGATGAGTGGAAGCGTAAATGGATGGATGAGTGGATGGAGTGAAAGTATGGATATATGTGTGAAAAGAAGTATGAGTGAAAGTATGATGTAAAGATGGATGAGTGAAACAATGGACGGATGAGTGAAAGGCAGTGTAGATGGGTGTCTCGATGAAAGGATGGATGGATGAGTGAAAGGGTGAATTGATGGATGGATGAATAGATGGATGAGTGAAGGAAAGTATGGATGGCTGAATGAAAGTGTAAATGAAGGGATGTATGGGTGGATGGTTAGATGAATGGATGGGACAAATGGTGGATGGATAAATGTAAGGATGGATGGCTGAGTGAAAGGGTGGATAGATGGATGAGCCAAAGGGAGGATGATGGATGGATGGAGTGAAAGGATGAATAGATGGAGCGAAAGGGTGGATGGATGAGCGAAAGGATGGATGGATGACTGAATGGGTGGATGAATGGATAGATGAAAGGGGGATGGGTGATTGAGTGGATGGATTGGTTTGATGAATAGGTGTGCCGGGACCAGTGGCGGCTATCCTTTATGGGCTCCACAGCTACACTCACCCTCCTTGTTTTTGGTCACTTATTCACTCTTAATATAATAAAAATAAAATGCAGACCCGCTTTGGGTACAGCAACAAACTGAGGTGGCTAGTGACATTGATTGCTGACACAGGTGCATGAAGATGCCTGTGCCAGCCATCAGAGATACTCTTCAGAGCTGGTGAAATCCCGGCACTGTGATGATGTCTATGTGATTATGTGTGAGAGTTTAAGTGAGAGTGAGTCAGTGAAGGAATGAGTGAGAGTGAGTGAGTGAGAATGAGTGACAGTAAGGACCAGTATGTGTGAGAATGAATGTGAGCGAGCGAGGGAAGGAGAATGACAGTGAGTGTAACTGAGTGTTTCTGTGTGTGAGACTAAGTCACAGTAAGGCTGAGTAATTCAGAATGAGTGAGAATGAGTGGGACTGAGGGAGACATAGTGGGCCAGAATAGAATGAGTGAGACTGCATGAATTAGTGACACCAAGTAAGAGTGAGTGAGTCAGAGTGAGACAGTAAACTTTGTGCAAGAAAGTATGAGAGAACCATTCAAAAAAAGATGTTTGGAATTTGAATCAAGGATTACGCCCCACCACTTTTAAAGGTCACCAGCCGCCACTGTTTCTTCTGAAGACGATGTCTTAACATCGTCCTTCATCAAAGCTCTCCCTGGAGATAGTCTCTTAAACTTACTTAAAACTGTCATGTAAGGCATCTTTCCTCAAGTTCATAAGGTTGGCCGGATCCTTAGACCATTAAAGAAACCTAAACTAGACTCTGATGACCTCTCTAACTAGTGGCCCATTCCTCACCTACCATGTATCAGCAAAATTATGGGATAAACAGTCAGTGTTCAACTCCAAGATCACATCAAGGCTAACCATCTCCTGCACAACTACCAGTCTCACTTCAAATCGTGCTGTAGCATGGAGACTACCACCTAACACACCATAGGTGATGCACTCTTGACCACAGATGAAGATAACTCCTGTCATCTGACAATGCTGGAGCTCTTATCTGCCTTCAAAAAAGTCAACCATCCCCCCTTCTTATGCACATTTGAGTTGCTAATGGGGTTCACTGACAAAGGCCTTGACCTGCACTAGTTCATTCACAAGGCACCAGCATAATTTAGAACAACGGTAGTGCACCACCACCAATAATATTTCAATGTCCAATTCCTTGATATAATATCATACAAATCTTCACTTTATTCTTTTCTCTTTTCCAGCAATACATAGATTCATAGCAGCAACAGCCAAAACATTTCGTCCTTTTACATAGGACTTCTTCAGGGCTAGTCAATTGACTTCAAATTGGTTTATCATATTGTTTTTCATGTGCCATTGATACATCCAAATTATGCATCTTCTATTCTTCTGCAAGCCGGGGGAATGACAATATTCAATCATCGTGTACAGGGCATGTAACAAAACACCTCCAGCATACTTGCATCTTCTAATGGTGACAAATGCTGACTACGGGTCATATTTATGCAGTACAAAGGATCTGTAGAATGTTGTCCAGGAATCAGTGGCGCTAGCTCAAGACTTAGTGGCCAGCCTGAAAGTAGTAAAGTGTGCTCCAATTTCCCTACAATGTGAGTGTATGGCCCAAGACCAGAGCTCTTGAATAAACAAAGCAGGCAAAGGCTGTGCTTTCCCAGAGCAGACCAAAGCTGCAGTATCAAGTAGATTCAACCAGCACACTCTGGTGGCTGGAGCCAGCATGCGGAGGGGTTAAATTCAGGGGCGGTTTGTCCATAAAAGCAGAGGAGCGTCACTCCCCTGCTCAGTCAGGCAGTGACAAATAGTTATTTGTCACTGTCTGACTAAGCCATGGGAGTCTAGGGCAAGGCAGGGCCATGGCAGGGAGGAGTAGTGGGCACGTGTAAGTACGAATTTCAGTTTGTCCGGCTGTCTTAAGCTGGCCAAACTGACATGCACACTTACATTTCTACAAACCAGCTGTGTTACACAGACAGGTTGGAGAAATGGCACAGGCTCCCTGTGCCTAAGAGAGTGTCAAACCAGCCCACTCAGGCCAATCCCAGTGCTGCTCCCATGCTTGCGTTAGCATGCCAAAGGCATATAGATTGGGAGCCTGTCCTTTGTGCCCTAGTGCTAGGATTCGGGAAGAGAGAAGCGTCACTGAGGCAGCCGGCAGGTAAGTTTACTATTTTTATTATTTTTGAACCCCATCCCCCATACTGACAGCCCTGCCCTGCCACCCTTGATTGGTGGCAGCCACTACTGGTTGAATTAGGAGTGGCGCAGGACAGAAAATGACACCGATTGACTAATATTGTTTTAGCTGAAAGGTCTGAGAATATAGGTGAGAGCATTGTTAATGGGCTATGGAGGCAGGGTGGAAATGGACTAGGCAAAGAAGCTTGGAAGGGAAGTTAATGTGTGGAGTTATATATAACAAGTATTTTTCACAAGGTGGACAGGTTACAGAAGAGCTAGGCTAAGATTGAACAAATTGAGAACTATCAGGTTGGTGCCATTCTCGTGTACTAGCTGAAATAAGGGAAGCAGTGTAATTCTCCTTTCGCCCAGTTAGGTCTTTTCCACCCTGAAATGTCATTCACTACAAAGAATGTGGAAGTAGTTCTGGGAGGACATTCTAGAGGTCAGGAGGATGCCTCCTTATGTAAACTAGAAAGCCCAAGGCTCTCTGGGATCCAAGAAAAGCACTGGGTGTGCATGAAGGGGGGAGGACAGCAGGGTAACACGAGGCAAGTCTAATCCCTCTAGCAATGTGAGGGCAGCTTCCTACTAAGTGTTTTATCTCTCACCCTTGTACCTGCAGGGTGCCTGTCAAGCTGAGGCCTCAGCTATTTCCAGATGAGGACTCACCTGACTGGTGCTCATCTTCTGCCTTTGAGAGCCTGAGAGGAGCTTGGGGCCTAAACCCCTGCTCAAAATCTTGGCTTCTTTCAGCCTACCAGGCGTAGGTGGAATCTCTGGCCCTTTTGAAGTTTGAGTAGCTTCTGATGAGGTTGCCTGCCTTGATTGCTGTTCCACATTCTCCCTCTTTAATGGGATGCATTTTATCTGCCTTAAAAAGAAATAAACAAGTAAAATGCAATGGTGCATGACTACTGCTTTGGCACCAATTCCCAATCTTGCCCTTTTGGTATTCCTTCACTCATTCAATGGCATCTTTAAAAGCTTATGCCTCTGTACGGGTCCCCCGGCCTTCTCTGATTACCCCACTTTTGGTGTGTAAGCACACAGTATCCGGCTGCCCAAGTGGCTAAGCTAGTTAGTCCTTATTATAATTGTAATTTTGATATCTATCTTCCACATACCCTGGCCGATCACATTGCAAGGCACTGTGTCCCAAAACACAATAACCGCACTTTGGTGACCATTACGCACAACATGAAAGAACTTCCGATTTAGGCTCAAAATAAAATCAACACCCTCACACCGAACGTGCTGCAGCTTGCTATCCACGTAAATAAGTGCTTCAGCACCCCACATTGAGGTTGTAAGCACTATACATATGCTACAATACAGGCTTGCTTTAGACATTTAAGTCCCGGTGGTGCTGTGGTACGCGGGTCAGAATAGTCGGGTATTTATAACTCTTCAATGACAGAAAAACAAAATGCAACCTTTTACTTTACACCTTTCCGCAGTAATAAATCTGCAGACTGTGCTTGAGGTGCTCCTTCTGGCATTTTCTGTTTCTCGGGTCAAAGGGAACTGACGAAAGCCTGGACAAGCAGAACATTTCAAAATTAAAATACAAGTCACAGTTTTGTATGGGAGTTCCTCCAGAAGTTAAACACAAAAACTATGAAAGGACGTTGTTTGCATTTTTGGAAAACTTTATGTGTCCCTTTTAAAAAAGTTCCTTGTGATTCGGTGTTGCTGGACAAATAGCAGTGATTTTGAGATCCACCTAGCTCACAGTTCTCGAATAATCCTCCTTAAAGCTCGCTGGGTCGATAACTGGACCATCTTGAATGATTCTGTATCACGGATTTGTTTAGCACGTACAGATTTAGAATGTGTTCAATGCTTAATATGTGGCAGCGGTAGGCACCACCACTCATGTTTGAGAGGGGGGCTGGATTTTTTTTACATCATCAGACTTTGACCCAACACAAGCAACAGAGAAGCACAAAATAAATGTTGGAACAAAAAAGGATGCCCTGCATCTCTTGACAACATTCATCCCTTCCTTGAGTTTACGACTGCTAGATCCGTAGTTGAATTTAATACAGTTTATTGTACAGATAATAAAATTCTAACAAAAAGAAGCAAGCAATAATATATTAGCAATCGGATGTTAAATACACACTAAAAACACTCAATAATTTAAATACACATAACTCAGTAAGAAGCGTTCCCACAATTATATTATAAAACCTACAATTAAAATATAACCGGACCGCCACAGACCAGAACCCCACATGATGCATAGTAAACAGGAGGGCCCACGGTACTTATAGCCCTAAAGTACTCAAGTGCATTAAATGATCATTAAGTTAGCTACCAACAAAGAACAAAACCCATGGGACAACACTGAAGCTCAGCAACTTGACAAAAGTGATGCAAACCCAAATGTTGCAAGAGCGGGTGAGAATTTCAAACATAATTATCCACTGCTCACAGTGCCCCTAAATTTGGTCTGAGCAATTTTAATAAATTTGGTCAGTAAAACATTCAACATTGATTTTGCAGGATCCAAGGACTTAATAATGGCCTGCCAACAGGAGCACATCCTCAGTTCGCTTCACTTACTCCGAAGCAGAGATTTACGTTCCTTAAGCAGGGCTGGACACAAACAAACCACATGTTCAATTGTTTCTTCCCCACAGCCACAACTCCTGCACATCACCCCCTCCCCCGGAGTTAACCGTCATGTGGGTAGATGTTTCAGAAAACCCCAATCACCTATCCTTAAGGCCATAACTGCCTCTTTCAGATGAAACCCATAGGAGCAAGTAAAATAGCTAGGTGGAGTACCTGGCTTAAATTAATTGATTACCGACCAGGCATGCTTATGTTTGATAAGGAGGGAGCGATCTGAGTGGTATGAGTGTAACTGTGTAATCTTTTTGACACTCAGTAAGAAAAAAGAATGGGGGATTGCTTGCCCAGAGGTCATCGGCTTTCAATCGCCGTTTACATTCGACCAAAAAGTGAAAATGAGACACCTTTGTTTTCAATGCACTAATTTCCAGCCACAGAACTGCCTCCAAGCTAGATCCGTAGGTTTTTGATTTTTTGCCTCAACACACGTGTGTTTGTATTCCTGTGTGCTATGGCCTTTCAGCAAGACAGAATGGTATTCAGAGTGGGTCTCTGTGGTCTGAAGGGGTACACCTTTTACCTACTGTGACGTTGTAACTCCTGTTTGTAAAGATTGCACATGGAGAGTGTATATTACATGTACCTGTGGCTACACAGAAATTCTTCCTGAAATCCAAGTGAGACCGAGGATGGATATTGGAAAAAGAGCAGACAGCAATTTGAATCTGAGAACTCCTACAGAACATTCCTCAGATCCTCTGTAGTGGAGCAAAATGTAGGGGGAGAAGGAGAAAAGTAGATAGCTGTTTTGAAGTTCAGGGGCATTTTCCTGCCCTTTCCTTCTCCATTTTACTTGGAATGCTCCCCCTCACAATTAAACAACGGAAGTGGTGTAACCTCTGCCTTTTTTAAGCACCAGTTATAGGTTTTCCCTGACAGGAGATTCCTAACTCTATCCTACCTTCCTGCTGACGCCTGAAGACAAAGCCTCTGGTTGGTCCAGTCTGGGAGGAATATGCAAAAGGCAGGAGTGCACGGAACCTGTCACCAAGCCAAACTCTTGGAAAACATAAACTTTGTCTGCAACCTTAGCATGGACATGTGAGAGACCCTTCCTGCTTTGTAGGTTCTCTAGAAGAGCCAGAGTCTCACCCCAGTGGGGACCATGAAACTTTTCTTTGCTCTGCTAAATCCACTTTTCCAAGTTCAGAACCAAAAACCTGAGGAGTTCTACAACCTGCTGCAATAAGCTGTCTTATGGTCTACCTTGAAGGAAAGAGCTGACCAACTGCTTATCAGGGGCACTGGAGGTGTATGCTGCATGGAAAAGAGGGGGACAGTATAGGAGCGGAGGCTGTAGTGAACTGGATCTACTGCTGAGACACAGGAAGATCTGCACCCTGCAATCCATAGTGCCTGTGATGGTTGGACATGCTGAACACCAACAACATATTCTGTGGCCTTTCCTGCAAAAGACTCTTAGACTTTAGAAGTGTAAGGCACTGAAAGTATTGCAGCCACGCTCTGCTGTCTCAACTAATGAACCTAAGTGCTGGAGGAGGTGGTCTGCAACCCCATCACTGAAGACACCCATGCCTTACCACCACTGCTGCAACCCAGGGCTTTGTTTGGGTGATGAGCGTGTGTCTTAAGAAGATCCAGTGGATCAAGATCCATGATACCACGAGCAGAGTGACCTGAGCACAACTGCCCTATCACCAATAGTGTTGCTACCTATGCCTTGATGTTTTGGGTGAGGTGTGGCAGAGTCCCTGTGATCTCCGCTCACTAGGCTGTGTGAGGACACACACCACTTGGAGCAGCACTATCCTCACCGACCTCCAACACCCCCGGCTGGGCCTGCAGCTCACAAACACCAAATGGACATAGGAGGGACGGTATAATTGTGGCCCAGGGAGGGAAAAGAACTATCACTTCTTCCTGTATAAATATAACTTTCTGGCAAAGGGTTTACCAGGCCGCAGAAGGCCCGCATGAATACCTCCTGCAAAAACTCTTTAAAAGCTTGCGGTCCATTTTTGCAATGAGATGGTCCTTAATATCTTAACGGCTGAGCTTGTCTCCCAAAATCACATTACATGAGAAATTATTATTACTTGAAGTACCCTCTGATTGATGTGTACACTACTGTGTTGTATGCAGCACGCACTTGTTTTCTTTCATAAGTGAAAGCCCGGGCTGGACATTAATTTATGTATTGAGGTTGGCAGGTTTGTTGAGTACTGAGTCTAACCCCTCACCAACTACCTGAGTAAGCCTTGGATGTTTCAGCTTCACAAGAGAGAACTTCAAGGGCCGAAGTGCTCAATTTTGGGCTCAATAATATGGTAAAACTCCAGAACACTGTTGTTAAAAAGTGGTGATTGTCATATTGAGCCCATCAACTTCTGTCTGCCATGTGACTCCAAGAAAAGATCCCACAGGGGAGAAGTAAGGAGGAAGAAAAAGAGAGGAAAACAGTAACAATGAGTGAAAGCAGGGATAAAAAAAAAACTAGAATGCCTTGGTATTCGGCAAAGCCTGCATTTGTCAGCACCAATGACGGCCTGCTAAAAAAATCTTGAGACTCTGCATTTGTTTTTCACAAATTAAGCACTGGATTGTTCATAGAGTTTTATACTTATTTTTCACCAGAAGGAACCTGAAATTAACTTAGTGATGCCTTGAAATAGGAAGTGATTAATGGTTCAGGTGAGCTGAGGGCACTCTTTTTCTGCAGACTGATTATCCAATTGTAGCTGAGGCTTTGCTGGTTTGTTGTGGATTTCGGGAAGTGGAGGAGCTGACAATTTCATGGCTGGTCAGAGTGGGCGGTCACTCGCTCCTTTTTGGTGAGGTTATTACATATTTCTGGGAAGGTATTACCTACGGCTGAGAATGAAATCTGGAGGTTCCTCCACTATGGCTGTCTTTTTATTAGGAAAAGGAAGGAAGGAGTCGGACTCTATCCATTCCTAAATGGAGTATGTGACCAATCTTCTGCCTATCGACATTCTGATTTTATATTCTCACGGTCCTCTCCAGAAATGGAAGGTCCTTACAGGGTGTACTACTGAGATAACATGACCAGGAGTCCCGGACTTGCTGGGACAGTTGTGGTTTTTCATCATCTTTTCCAGCAAATTTCACTAAATTGAGCACTTATTTCTAGTTTGGTGTGCAATTCATTGTGATTCCGATGCTGGCGAGCTCAGAGCTGTCAGTTAACTGATTCTGTCCACTTGATCGATGCAAAAAGTTAGTCCTACTTTTGTGTTTGAAAACTAATTTTTTGGTTTTCAAAACTTGTTCACCATATAATAAGAAGTCTTTTAATTGGCTGGAGCACTCAATGGCGTGCTCTTTGTTGAGTTCTACAGAGTTGCACAGCTTCCACTGGCTTTCCAGAGTCCGCCTTTGCGTAAATGATTTCCGAATGATCATCAGTTGCCCTGGTGAAGACCATATGGGCACCAAAGAATGCCACATGGCTTCCAGTTAACAGTCAGAACTCCTAGGCCTCACAGCTGCTGCAATTTCTGATTACTCAAAACCAGCATGTCCGTGGTTACTCTGCAAGCCTGAGTAGCTGTAAGTTCGACTGGTTCTAAGGCAGATCTCAATGCTCCTGCTTTTTCGGAATCTATGGCATCTGGACAGGGCTAGGCTTCGAGAGCCACAGCATGGTAAGCAGAAGGAAAAAATCCATTGAAAGTGTTGGGGGATTCTTACCAGGGAGCAGTAAGGTACTTGAATACACACAGGGATACATAGGAATACATAGGCAATATGTCGCAAAAAGATTGACTATTATAAAAAGCATTTAATGGTTCGATTATAAGTAACATACGCCATTGTCAATCGCACAGAAAGCACCAAGTATGTTCGCATTTGCCTCGGTACAGTCCTGCCTTGTTATTTATGATGAGCCAACCTTAGCATGGATGGTGAGGGGTCCAATATTTCATCTTTTTATTTGATGTCTGGGACAAAAGCACAACATGTAGTCAAAAACACAGCATGTACATCAGTATAGACAGCATGCAGATAATAAGGGCACTGGAGAGAAATTGTGGGGGTGGGGGGAGATGATATAGAGAGGAGGCTTAAAGAGAAAGGGAGAAAATTATACTGCATGAGGTGACAAATAAATAAGGCTCCCAGTTTTCCATTTTTATTGATGTTTACAGTTAGAAAACAATCTAGTTTTCTGTCTCCATTTATTTTTAAATATGGATGAAAATGGAAACGTGTTTGTTTATTGAGTGATTTAAAATGCTGACAGTCATGGCACCCAGGCCAATAGCTGTGCAGATTGACAGGTAAGGTAGTCAAAAGACAGAAAGTTTGTTAATGAGGCTTAAACTGCTGTAGATGTTGTAAAATATTGATACTAAAATGCTTGTTAGCAAACCAGTGCATTTATTTATTATTAATGGGTATTCATGTCATTGAAACCTGTAAGATGTTCAAGTATCAGTGTACATTTATTGGTTAAAGACATGTGGAAATATACTAGTTTGAACTTAATAGTTTCACAAAACCCTAAATAAATGTCTATAAACATAGTTAAAATGATCATAAAATAAATATTGATAAATACAGACTGAAATGTCAACACCATAAATACCATAAAACTGTGAGCCCCACACAAATAGTGGAGTCCGAGAAGAATTATCACTATGGGAAAGAGTGAGTGAAACTGACAGTGTGTGGGAAAGAGACGGAAGTGAGAGAAGGAAATTAAAGACAGTAAGAAACAAAGGACGCGAGGGAGTGAGAAATCGAAGCAGAGAAAGACTAGCTGGAGAGTGGGAGAGGAATGGGGAGACGGAAAAAGAGACAGAAATGGGTAGACAGTGAAACGAGAAAATGATATATAGTGTCACTAGAGAGGGAGAGACAGAACGATGGGGAAAAGGTATGAATGTGACATGAACGGGAGAACGAGAGATGCCGAGACGGCGAGGAAGAGAAAAGAGTATGCTGAAGTGAGCTTCGAAAGGGAGAGGTGGAGGCAAAGAACGCGAGAAGAGGGTGCAGTGGGGAATATTGCCTGTCAGCGGGGGGGGGGGGGGGGGGAGGGGAGTAAGATAAATGAGGTGACAGACTGGAGACACAATACACCCGGGCCTGGGCTGAAACGACCTGTCTCCTTTGCTCGTTTCAGACTAATAACGCGAAGACAGGTACACGTGTCCCCGGGAGCCGGGGGAGGGGGCAGAGGGTGGGCGAGAAGGAGGATTGCTTGTGACTGCAGCGGGGGCCACAGGTAATCAGCACAAGTCCCGCAGAACCTCCCCCGCAGGGTCTGACAGATGAATCCACCGACAGAGAGTTAAAGTGAAACTACGGTCTGTTCGGGTAGTCGCCCAGGCACGCTACCATACAGATACAACTATTTCAGGGCCCAGGAAGGCGACCCCTTCAAAGAATGCTGCCACATCAAAAATCCAGACTCCACTTGGCAACACATTTCCAAGCATGCTATCATACATGAAACTCAGGACCAGGTCAGGCCGCCTCTCCAAGGCATGCTACCATACTGATATAGGGACTTCAAGACCCAAGCAGCCCCCCTGGGGAGCACAGGCCTGATCCTGGCATGCTACTGTTCAGGCAAAGGGACTTGATTACCCAGCGAACCAACACTCCGCTATGCAAGAGACCAGTGCTTTAAATGGGCCGGTACTCTCCGGTACTGAGTACCGGCACTTTTTTATTTTGAGAGGGAGAGTACCGGCATATGTCAAGAAAAACGTAATACTTTTAATTGGAGAGTACCGGCACTTCTCAAAAACAAGCAGGTACTCTGATAGAGAGTACCTGTACTTCTATTTTTCCATTTAAAGCATTGCAAGAGACCATACAAGGAGTACGGGACCTGTCTGACCCTCACAGGCATGGTAAGACATGGATTGAAAGAAAATAATGCATAATGAGAAAGCCCACTGAAAGTCAGGGAAAGCAGTGGAGCGCACCTGGAAGGGAGGAATCCTCCCGATTAGAAGAAAAAAAAAAACAATAAAGAAAACTGAATAGTAAAAAATATTGACAGTGTATATCTGAGTTACTTTTGAAGTGTTCATCATATCTGCGAAATGCCTTGGGGTGAACCAACTCTGCTGGACAGCCTTATTGGCCAGCCGAACCGAGGGAGAGTGAGAGAGAGACAAGGTATTTTTTTACTGTGAGCTTTCACCAGACAGCTAATATTGCCCGAAGGCAAAACCTAAAAATACAATGTTAAATGAATTGTTTAGCCCCCTTTTAAAGAAAAAGATCTGACGGGCAGCCCTAGCTATTTGTTTATCATTTACGTGCCTGTGTCGCCTTACATTTTTGTTGTTGTTGTTCTTTATTTGAATTTCTTTCAGGGTAATAAATGGGTTGAGCTTCCAAGTATGAGGCTTCAACTACAACTCTCGTTTAGCCCTGCCAAGGATTACAAGAGAAGATTGGCCCAAACTGGAATATGCAGCGCTGACCTCCAAAGGACAGGGTATCCTTCACTTAGGACACCTGACAGGTGTCCACAATCAGATTCTGTAAATTCATCAGCTTATCTTCCGCCTCCATCGCCGGAAACCACCACCTGCGGCTGCCTTTTATCTCTCAAAAACACCGATGCAGGTGCAGGAAGCACAACGCTGTGCCCTCGAGACTCCAGCAGCGCTGGGAGGCACGCGACGCCTCGCGCCCTGTGAACATGGCGCCCGCGGTGCCTCATTTATTCCAGTGGCGACCCGACCTTAATTACCAAACTGGCAGCGGCGGGCGAAGTTAAACGAGGAACAGGCGTAACACGACTGCGCTTATCAGGCCTTACAAATAGCAATAAGGAGGTGGGTAAGTGGCGGGCGAGCGGAGACAAAGTATCGATCCAATATTCACCCCCTCCCCCACTCTACCTAATGCAAGAGCAGATAAGAGATCGCCAGGCGGCCAGGCTCAAGGTCCATGTAGGATATCTCTGTGCTACTCCCGTTCCCAAAGAGGCTGACTGATCTGTGGAAGAGTAGCAATGGCGACCCGTTAAAGCATATTAAATGCCTCCCAAACTATTGGTTGATTAGTAAAATGCAGCAATAATCAGCGCTGAGTGGGCCCTTGAGGTCTCTGGCCCCCGGTGCCACTGCGCCTGCTGCACCATTGATAGCCACGGCCCAATCTGAAGACAATAAACGACAGGCACAGTTTTGACTACCCTCCCACCCCCTTTTTATTGCACCCTGCCCACTAGATCTTTCGCTTCGTGCCCCGCCGGGGCCAATGCCGACCGCCTCACGGTTTGCAGCACATCATCTGAAAGACTTCTTCCTGTCTGATGCCAAGTCCCCGGAACTCACTCCACGGCAGGGGGCGCGCGACCCAGGTCACTGAGCGCTCAGAAGGAAGTGGTGCTAAGAGGATGCGGGGATTTGTAAAGGAGCAGAGGTGTGATCCCCGCTGAGCTTCCCATTACCGCCACCGGTGCAGGTGAAGGGAGCCGGGAGTCCAGTGGTCGGAAGCTGCATTTGCCAAGGATCGGCTCCTTCCTGCTAGAGCTCAGGAGGGTGAAAAGGTGACAACTAATAAAAGTGCTCCTTTACAGTAGAAGATGAATTTCTCTAGCTTTCAACCGCCAGTACTGATGAGCCACAGATGAAGACATTTTCTGAAATAGCCGGAGCGGTAACGCCGAAGACAGTGTTCTTACACGGACACGACCTGTTGGCAATGTTATCGTATTAAAATGTTTTGCTTTATACTGTACCACTTGGTAAAGTTGGGCTCTTCCACCCTTGTGCCGTAGCCTGCTGGATCAGCCCAACTGCTGTCAATCTATCTCCTCAGTGTTAGCGCTGAAATTAAGGAGCCAAATTGTTAAGTTCTGTGTCCTGCATCCACTTTTTGCCCTAGATGCCAGTTCAGGGCCATGGACCCTTTGACTCCACTCCACCATGGGCTTAAAGCACAGGGTCCTCAGGGGATATCTGCACAACCTTGGGTGTGGTCTTTAGCACTGATGGACCAGCCCAACCTAGGCTTCCAAGGAAGTTCTAGGGTTGGGCCTTCATGGCCCTGAGGAAGACGTCTGCTCCTAACTCAGATGTCTCTGCTTTCCCAGAGACATCAACACCAACGCAAATGAGTGGTACCACAGCTCTCTCTACCTCCAACTTTCTCCTCAGTGCTGAATCCACAGGTAAATGTTTATACAAAAACTACATGAGAGGTTGTTGAGATTGTGAAGGAGAGAGTCTGAGATTTCACTCAAAGCAATAGACAGAAAAACACAAAAGGGGGAAGAAAGAGAAAGATGGATACACAATGACAAAGAAAGGAAGCACGGATGAAAAAAACCTTGAAGAGTGAGGTAAAGAGACAGGAAGTGTCTGGTGGTAGGTTAAAGAGGCATGAGGTTGAATCATAACTATGCAGCCTCCGGATTCTGCATCCCTGACATTCGAGAGCACCGGCTGCGGTGTTGGGCTCCTGCACTTATTGATTTATAGAGTAAGTACTGATGTGATCTATACAAAAACCTCATACCCTGTTGTTACAACAAAAGTAAATTACAGCATTTAGGAATTTCATTCTGTTAACACTAATATGGTGTGAAGGGGGTGCAAACGTTTTGTAAAACAAACATTGGCACTGCCAATTGGTTTGGCTTTAAAGGAATGTTTTATAGTAAAATGCACCATCTAGCAGTAAATAGCATTTGTGTGGAAGCAAGTTACTGTAGAATAATATTGGTGTAGGTTAAACGGTCAGATGACAGTTGCACTGTCAAGTCAGACCTAAAAATCCATGTAGGATAATGACCGCCCTCCTCCTATCTATGATGTTGCCAGAGAAAGATAAACCCCATAACTTGGATAATTATCAAAGACACTTTTACAAGTGCCATGCGTGTCCCCCTGAAAGTTCAGTATCAGGCCGCTGGATAAAGAAAATGAGCACAGCTGGTAGAGGGCAAGCACTTTTTTTTAATCAAAGCACACAACTTCTGCCCAAGCAAAACATGTACTCGTGGCTCCCAACATGTGGGTGGAGCTTAAACTCCTCTCCAGTGGTACTCACATAATTGCCTGGCAACAGCTGCGCTGTCAAGCTTGACCATAAACACTGGTGAATGGTGTGCACAGTATGTCTTGTTTGCAAACAATACACAAACACAAACTTCAGCACAATCCTACAACGAAAAGCACACAAGAACCTCGAGGCAGATACAGCAACAATGAAAGGGTTAAACAGGGTGTGGATGATTTCGGTCCCTAGCTGACTGCGACCAGCCCAGTTCAAAATTAAAATTTCTCAATTCTCCTTCAAAAGTGATGACTTTTTTACAAGTCAGTAATGCTTGCTGATCCTGACTCTAGGGTTTGCAAACACCTAAACTAAGCAAATATTAAGGCCAATAGGATGGCAAAGGATTGACTACGTCCCTGGTAAAATGCAAAGAGAAGAAAGTATTGTCTTGAAGTTCAAGCAGTGTGTTGACTGTCTCCAGTAAAGTAAGCCTACCTTCTTGGTTTATAGTTAGTGATATCAGCCATCCAAAATGATGCAATGGTCTAGTGAGTCCACCCTCATGGAGCACCTATTCCGATGGCAGCGGTGTCGGATGACAAAGAAAAGGCTGCGGAGGAAGAAAGTATGCTCGCCTCAATGTCATCACTCAGCTCACCTGTATGTGTAGCTGTATGTGTCTTAGGGCACAATCTGATACCAAGGAGCAAAAAAATAGGAGAGCTTTTGGGAACAAAACACAAAATACTGTTAATGGCACGGCTGCACAGGTGTCAAGTACAGGAACAGAGGAATAAGAGGGATGTGTGGCTGTGTCATCGACAGCTTTACATCATCTCACGCAAGGACCAAGGGCTGGGTGGAGGTGCTGACAGTCAGCCAGAAATGAACAATTTTTAACTTCCTTTATTTGTGTAGATTAAAATATTGGACTTCCACCGACACATAGTTAAGAACAGTCAAGATCTGCTGCACAGAATTTTCTGCATAAAATACAGATTCCTTATATTCCTACAATGTTGTTGGTACCTCGTAACTTTAGGACATTTTTCAAATTTAACGAAGAGTTGTAAGCAGTGAGGAAATGTAAGGAAGTATGGGACATTAAGAAGGAATTACTGGGGCCAAAGAGGTGAAGCTACACTGGCACATACTAACTGGAATGTGGGCACCTCCATATCAAGTCTTTTCAGGAAAGTCACATAGTTCATGTCACCCAGTGGAGGCATGTTGCTACTCCCTACAGTTGATTGCAGAAGCCACATCTCCATTGTCAGCGAACAAATATTTAAAGGGAGGCTTAAAAAACTTGAGCAAAGATGCAGAAAATCTGGTGTCACTGAACAGAAAGGCTTGTGAGAGATGTGTGCCAGGGCGAAGATGTGTAAGGGACACAAAGCCCTTGACATCTGCACTCAGAAAAGGAATTTTAAGACACATGTGCATGATTGAAACAAAATACAGTTCACATTTAAATTATTTTGCTTTTTAAACATTGATCCATATTTTATGTGCTTTTCATGTTATGTTTTGGTGCTGATCTAAGAAACAATAATAGGATGTTACATTGTGATTTTGATATATTTCTTAAGTTTCCCATGCTTATTTTTTAAAGTATTTTCCACAGATTTAGACTACCATTAACCACAGTATAGCCACTGGGCTCACTGAAGCAGTCTGTATGATGAGTGTAAGTTCTTCCAGTTGGTTTATGTCATCTTCCACTAAGATCTCATTATGGTTGACTAATGAGGCCTTATTTTTCAGGTAGGTCACATTTTGACCAATCATGAACTTCACCTTTTTCGTCTGCTTTGGCACTGAGATTTATGGGCTGTGATACTTATCCCTTTAAAACCTAGTGCCTTCTTCAAAGTACCAGAGATTGTGTAGGCTTGATGAGGAGCCTATAGCCGGGATTGACATCCTTCCCAGGAAATGGTCATATGCCGCCAAAACATCAACACAAGATGCTGGTAAGCCAGTGCTGTGCTCAGAGTGTCTCTGCCGGAGGAGGGGCACAGAATGCCCCAGCTCTTCTTGTGCCCTCTCGCCCTGAGATGGTCACTGAATGTCACTTTTTATTCCTGTTGTTGTACAGATGTGTCAAATGGTACAGACCCATGCCTACCTGCCATTTCTTAATGTTTATACCCAGGAGATTCAAGAAAGGTCAAAGTGTCTATGGATTCTGCGTATTCTCTTTATCACCCAATAGCTCCTATGTTATAAGACCTTTGTATCCACGGGATGGAGAGATATTACAGAGGAGTCTACTGTTACAGCTTATCCTGTGTGTTGTAGTGTTGCTCATACCTCAAAAGACCCTTGCATCCATGGCTTCGATACCTAAGGGGATGCTGAGATATCAACGAAGTGTCCAAGAGTTAATCATGCACTCTTTGGCACAGTACTGCCTATCCTTAGTAAGACCCTTGCGTTCATGGCACTGATACCCATGGGTCGCAGAGGTCAAAGAAGACTATATTTTCAGCTCATCCTATAGGATGAACTTCTCCACTGCAGAGAAACATAACTACCACCCATGCCATAGCTTGCTCTCTCTTCAGAGTGACCATGGTAGACATTCCTGTTGAGCAGTCACAAATAATTACTACTGGATACTAAAGATAATTGTGTTTTATATGTTATTGATTGCTAATCTTGGAATGTCAGTTTATTCCAGTTGCACACTGGCGATTAGTTCCAAACGGTGAACATTTGATTGAGGTGGTATTTTTTTATTGATTCCAAGTTCAATTGCAATTTCTGCTTGGCATTCATAGGTGAATGCCAAATGCTGAAACTGTACTCAAAAATAACTATTAACTACTTGCCATGTGAGATGCTCAACCAGGTATTCACAACCAGCAAAATGTTTGTGTGAGTTTTCCACAGGCTCGTGGTGTGGGGTCTAAGAGTCATTAACAACGGGAATGAGTGTCCTTACCGCTGGTCTGGGGTAGCTGGAATGGTGGAGCTAGTGTGCCTGTAAGTTCAGGGATGAAATCAATAGATGTCTTAATTGGGAGGCAGTTGGGCAGTATCGGGTAGAATGATCGTTTGTTACTATTGCTTCTTTATATTGTCCCTTATGGGTACTCTTGCCTGCAACGTTTAGCCTAAATTCAGTTACATACTGTTGAAACAGAAATGACCCTTGAAAGTGTCTGGACACCGAACCAACCCCGGCTCTGTGTCAGACTGTCAGCAAAATCATAGCATGCCTCTGCCTGCCGCAGATTTATTTTTCGCCTCAGTGAATATAATGTCAGTTACGGCTTTTGTGTAATGGCATGGGACCCCAGAGGTCCGGAGTGGCACACCTGAGATCTACTGGTGTCTTCTGTTAAAAGTCTGCCACGTGTCCCTCAGCTCAGTCCTCCACTCTCTGCATGTGGGACATGTCTTGAGAGTGCATGTTTACCCCTCACGGATGAAATATGGTGAGCGTGGAGGTTTATGTGGTGCATGGCTGTATGGGAAGAGTAATCCATCTTGGAACACCTGTATGGGGATGGCTGCCAAAACTGAGCTTAGTCTGCCCAGGCCCGGTGTTGATTTAGGCAAAACCCTGAGCATTCCACAGCTTTGTCATTAAAGTGAGCCAGACCTCAGTGGTTGAAGGGGGCGGCCTGACCTCCCTTTGAAGTACAAAGGCAGCCTCAGTCTCTTTTTCTCTTTTCCAGATGGCTCACTGCAGAATGATTCATGTAGTGAGTAGGTGAAAATCAATCTCTCTTAGTGTGCATTGCTTGGCCTCTTATCGGGCTGTGGCCATTCCCCCCCCCCTTCTTCCTCCTGAACTTGCAAATTAAAGACTATCAACACCCAACAAGCAGACCAGCCTTAAACAGAAAACTGCTCTTGAATAAAATATTTTATAGCTTACGCGTCAATAATTTTTTATTCTATTAAGGACACGGAGGTGAGGATTATGTTTCTCTGTCGCGTGGGCTCTCATTATTCTAAATGAGACTACTGGATTTCTAGGTAGCAGCATCTATAACGGTGTGGGGGACTGAGTCTGACCCACGTGTAAAGAACTCTGTCACCCTAAATCCGTTTTTTGCTCCGGCTAACTAGCAGGGCCTCATTTCTCCCATGTGGAAGGAATGATTTGGCAGCCGAGCGCATGACATCTTTGGAACTTCTCAGGGAAGTCGTGGTTACTCAGATCCAAACCAACTCTCTTATTTCCAATATGATCTCATATACAAATGACAAAGACAGTATAAGTTTTATATTATGTTTTAATAAAACAACTGTATTTTCGATATTAAGGCGTGAGCCGCAATAACCAGAACGATACAACACAGTAGGATTGAAATAGTCACCAGGAGAGTAAAACATAAGAACAAAGCTATCATATTGTCTAACAGTTTCTACTCTCCCTCTGCTTGTTCTATTTAGAGCACAGCATGTTAAGCTTCTAGCTTGCCTATTAGAATCACTGTGGAGACATCAGCCCTCATACCTGAGCAAAGACCTGTGATCTTGGTTCAGCATCTGCAACAAGGCAGTCAGCGTCTAGTTGTGGTTCCCTGGTCGGAATCTCCCTCTTGCGTGTATTGGGACAAGGAAGTGATTTTATAACTAACATGTCATCGTGATCACAAAATGTCCCTACGCAGGAATGCCAAGTCTAAACTCTTACCACGTCTATCGGCAATGTACCAGACCGTATCCTTGACTGAAGCACAGAGTAAATATGTTATGGAGAACTCCAGTGCTGAAGTAGGCAAAACAGTGTGATATGAATAAAAAAACAACACCGTAGAACTGGCTATTTGAAAAAAACCAGTACGAAGCCTAATAAAAAGCATGTAGAGCAAAGTGCACAGAGGCTCTAAGCCGTCAGAAAATTAATAAAATATATTCAGGGCAAAGTGTACAAAGACCTAAAGCCTGAAGCTAAAGCGCAACGAATACGTAAAACTAACCACACTACACCCTCCCCTTGTCGGTAGCAAGTGGTTCCAATAATATAAAAGGATGCCCCAAATATAAACAATACCTAAAACAATTATTTCGACAAGGTGAGCAGACAACAAAGTCATAAATTTAGGTAACATGTGATCATAAAGCCAAATTCAATATAGTGTCAATTTCGTAAAAATCCAATCGTTAGATAGAAGCAATAGAACGCAGGAGTTCCTCCACTTCGATATATGTCAATATCGGAAGATCCACGCCACAAAGTACCATGGAGCAGGTGTGATCCAAAGCCACAAAACCATTCAGGGCGGCACCCCGTGTAGGGCCTATGAAAGAGACAACACCATCTTCCTCCAGGAAGGGAATCTCATAAACTGCCTCACGAAGCAAGCGCATCCGTAGTGCACAAGCCTGGGAATGAGCCCTAATCGGGAACATCAACAGATCAGCATCGACCAATGGAGGGCGCTGCAATGAGAGACAGAGAGCCAGTGCATGTTCAAACGAGCACCAAAGGCATCGAAACACGGGTTGCACACAATCCAAAACCGGTCTGAATGACAGAGACTAGTCACACTCCAAATATCCCAGGAGTGTCGCTCCAAAATGCTGCATCATGCGTTCACGACACAGCTGCGCTGACGGGAGCAGCAATACAGGATCTCGTTGTGACGGGACAGCCATTGCGAAAAAATAGCAACAACAGCAAGACTCCAGCCAATAAAGCCAAAGTAATCGGGAAACCCCCAAAAATGCTTCCGAAAATAGAATGTATAGCCGAAGGTATCAAACCGAATATGGAAGAGAAGGTATGAGCAAAACCAACACCAACGACTTTGAAAAAATGTGCAATACCAGCAGTGCTGGATGCATTAAATATACGTCCCACAAGTTCACCGAAGTGAGTCGGAAAGTTAGTATTCAAAAGGGACTGTATCTCCGCCGATGACCTTGCCACCTGAAGTGCGTAGGTCTCGCTAGCAGATGTAAGGGCCACATGCTTTTGAAACAATAAAGCTTTTAGCCGACTCAACTTGTCGAAATCAACCTTGGAAGTAGCAATATGAGGCCAGATGTCCGCTACCTCCCTAAACTGAGTGGGGGGAAACAACACATTCCCGCAGCACGTAACGGCCTTGTTGACAACGACGATGTAAACTATTCCGGCACGCATGCCACAGCAGCGTTCGCTGTTAAGAACAATGTAACTGCCGTTAGAAAGCACCTGGAAAGTGTTTTTAATAACCAGGACTGGAACTCCCTTCAGATAACAAGCTAAGTTAGCAATCGAAGCGTTACACGCCCCGTGCAAGGACAGCTGTTTACAAACCATTGAATGGCTGACAGAAGCTTCGCATTCGCTGCCGCTAAGAAAAACCTCCTTCAAACCATTAACACATCTGTACTGAAAGGGAAGGTCCCACACCTCGTGTATGTAACTGTCTCCCAATAGTTCATATCTACCCACCGGAATGTGCTTCAAACACAAAGTAAATTGCAAAGTAGAGATAGGCAGATTAATAACCCCATGAATCAACCACTCAGCTGATGGAATCTCAGCTACCGTGAAAGGCAGTTTCTCTAATTTCTCAATATTTAACATAACATATGTTGCTTCCTTTTTAGCCATCAGTTGTTGTTGACGAGTCAAATTAAAAGAGATAAAGATCTCTCTGGCATGAACGTGCTGCCATGGAACGCGACCCGCCTTCAAGGTCTGAAGAGTCCAACCCAGCTGCATGATGGACCGCGTCTGACTCTGCCCATGATATAAAGAAGACATGTCCGATTTAATAATGTCAAATGCAGAGGAAACAATGCTGTCAATCGTGTAAACACGGTCAGAAAGGGTATGCATGCCATTATCAACAACAGACAAAGTCTGCATCAGATTTTCTTGATCAATCTGCCTCAACCGGGCTGCAGCCTCTTGTTGTGAAAGCTTCCAAATCTCGTTATAAACCTCGTATAAGAACCTTTTCTTCGGTGGTACTTTGGGACCTGACAAAAAATCTTGTAAATCAGTATCATTAGACAGTAACGTGAGATGTGACTTAACTGCATCCAGCGTGGATGACTTCAACCATTGCTGACAAAGCTTCCCCACACTGTATGTAGTTATAATATCAGCATGTTCTGGTGAAACGTAACGAGGGTCTGCCCTACTAGTCCTGAACCCCCCTGAAGAGGTGACAAAACGTTGATGACACATATTAGTGTCTACAGGCCATAATAACCACCCGCCTGGATGTAACGATGAAGTGTTAAGCGTACCATTCTGGACCCAATGTGTAAAGTCACTGAAAGTAGCATTCACATAGTGCTGCCAATTTTTTAATTTAGAAGGGACAGGTATACTAGGCAAAGTCAACTCCCTAATCGTCGCTAAGCCCAAACAGCTAGTCTGTTGTACTGTGTCATTGAGGAAAATCATCTGCACAGGGATAATACATGCTCTAAATAACGTGTCCCTGCCTCGCATTTGCCAATTTTTCGAACCCCAAACACTTTTCAAGTCAACAGTTTTAAACCAGTATTCATATCCCTCGACTGAAAGTTTAGATACAAACAATTTGGAATACAGTAATTTAGTATCGGTCAATAACATTTGCTTATTAGAATACGGTGCAACTTTAAAATAGTAGGACTTAGCATCACGTGGATCATGCCCAGAAAAATATGCAAATTTATCACAATACGTTTTTGAACTCCCTTGTGGAGGAGTCGAGCAATGTTCCCATTGCACATAATTAAACATGGACTTGGGGCTACTAGCTTTATGAATAAAGTGGTGTCCATAATAGTTGTAACAAAACATGTCACCATGATTATCTCTAAACTGGTAAGCATCATCATCGTCATAGACAGTATAATATTGCAAATCCGTAAGCATAGAATCTACTGTCTTCACATCCCAATCATCAGAAACAATGCCAGGTATAACAATATCATTCATCGATAATTTGAGGACATACTGTATTTGAATCAATTCAGTGGGACCATATATATCAAACATTACTTTATCCCACACAGTTCCATCCGGAACTGGTATAGCAGAAATGTTCACTGTGGACAAGTCTCTTCGAACCATATGAGACGAAAAATGCGGTTTTAACACAGTCTCCACGTGCTCAATGTCAGATCGATCAGGAAGAAAATGACCATGTATTATCAGAAAAAAAGTAACCACAAATCCCAACCATAATAAAATAGTCATCACGGCCAAAAACAGCCAAAAATAGTTCCAAGGAAAAACAAAATATGTGCGTTTAAGCCAACCCAGCAGCCGTCGTGGACCGTGGACAGAAGACATCGAGGACGAGGAGCCGGACACATCATTATCAGCGTCGTTGAAGCAGCCAGAAGCAGTTCTAGCAAAAGGTGCAACTGTGAACAAAGAAGCAGATGGAGGCTCTCGCCGTGGCACGCTATAAACCACATGTTCAGAAACGTCAGTAGAACGTACAGCAATTTGATCACAAGATTCCATATTAATCGCCGTCGGTGGAACAATCGCAAGATCATCATCCACCCTCCCCAAGCTCGGAGAGGAAACAGTGTCGGTGAAAATCACCTGCAGCAGGACTTCCTCCCCAGTAGTGAGAGGGATTCCGGAACTACTGGGTGTCCCTCTTGGTCTGCTGTGCAGAATCGGCCACATGTTGTAACTTGACATTATCAATGGAAACAAAGCGATTTCCTTTGGCCCTTCGCAGCGGCGGTAAAATCACAGTTCTCGTGCCGCTTACCCCCTACACAGGGACAGGTTCTCGATAAGAAGGACCAAATTCTTTTTTAACTGCGACCTTTTCACGCACTAGATCCCCAATCCTGGGTATCCAACCAGTAGGTGTTACTGGCTCATCCTTAATTCCTGAGGAGGCAGCACTGGCAGAAGAGTTATCTTCACGGAATTGTTGTAAATCCTGCAAAACAGTGACACGATCATTTATGTCAAAGGGCGTATCTGCCGCCTCCACACCAGGACCATCTAGATCAGGAACATACATTCGTGTTCCAAACAGGCACTCATATGAAGTACGACCCCCCAGTGACCTTCTAGGCAAGTTATTAAGTGCTCTCTGTACTCCATATAGGTGGGCTAGCCAACCACGACCCGTACCTATAACTCGATTTAAACACTCCACGACAGAATTTCCCTCGGGATGAAATGGAGACGAGAATTGGAGTTGGACCCCCAACGAAGCCATGGTGTCCCTGAATGCCTTAGAGGCAAAAGCAGGGCCCTGGTCCGAATGAAAAGCCGCAACTTCAAATATATCGACAAAGATGCGCAAATCTTTAATAACAGTTCGAGCGTCAGCTGAGCGTTGTGGCTATACCCATACAAATCTGGAGCACGAATCTACAGCAACCAATATATATTTGTATGCACTATCTGGTGTCAGCGGACCACAATGATCCAAGTACACACACTGTAATGGTTTATTTGAAATCAGAAGGGGCGTCTGCTGCGGGCGTCTAGCCGACGATGCTTTAATTTGTTGACAAAGGTCACAACAAAGGACATATTGCTTCGTCTCTTTATAGAGACCAGGCCACCAGTAACGAGCCTGTAAAAGTGAAATCGTGGCAGCCACCCCAGCATGTGCAGAAGCCACCCCCTCATGTGCTGCAGAAATTAATCGAGGTCTCTCAATTTTATTGGGAATTTCACGTACACCAATGCCTGGAATTGTAACAGTAGCATTCAGCGCACCATTCAAGCAGTAACTATATTTTGAAGGAAATCCTTTAGGAAAAGGGCGTGCCAGCAGCCGTAGCCTTTATGGCAGCCGAAATTTCTGTGTCTGGTTTGGAACTCGAACGAGTCACTGCGGCCACAGTGGCGACAGCCACTGCCGATTTCGCGGCTTCATCAGCCAAAGTATTTCCAGCAACATGTATTCCAACGCGCTGGTGTCCAAGTGTATGCACAACATGGACTTTAGGAAGCGTTTCCTTCAGATCCGCAGCCTTACCCCACAACATTTTATGTTTAATGGTGTTGCCTTTAGAATCTCTGAACCCATTCATCTTCCAATAGTGTAGATATTCGTTGAAAGACTGCACACAGTAGTAGGAGTCACAGACCAGCAAGGTTAAAAGCGCCGGATCCGCGTGCTCCAACGCTAACAATAGAGCTTTGAGCTCAGCCAGCTGTGCCGTGCAATCTCCCAAGGTTTTAGTATAAGTATGTCGGGGGCAGAACACTTCCCCCTCCATAGTGCTGCTCACCACCGCACATGCAGCAGAATACTGTTGTTTAGTTCCAACCGCTGGTTGCGCAGAGCCATCGGTATACGTGACCACTTGATATTGGTCAATAGGCAACGTACCAGCAGGAACAGGGTATTCCATTTCATATTGAAGAAATTATTGAGTCTGCAGTTTAGGGTCAAATACATAATCTACATCAGTGGCCGTCAAAGACGTAGCCCATTGTATCCATCGCGGGTGTAAAGCTTTCGAATTAGGAACACTCGCTTTTGTAACAGCCTCTAAGGCCGGAATCGGGGAAACGACAACGATGCGTTGACCCTGGGCCAGCGGTCTTTCTTTAATAACAGCCATCTGTACTGCAGTGAGAATTTTCTCAGTTTGTGCAAAACGTTGCTCTGCAGCAGAATACAAGTGAGACTTGTATGCAATCGGGACTGTCTCCCCTTCATTAAAGGTGACATAAGTAAACCCAACAGCCCCAGGTATCACCCTGATGACTAAATGTGTCTTATTGTCCCGTGTGTGTAAGTGTTTAACTGCTAAGAGATCACTCTGTAACTCTCGCAGTATGTGTGTATGTTCAATCGTCCAAAATCTACTCGAAAAATTTGGCCGAATCAACTCGTATAAGGGCTTTATACGCGTCGCATATTCAGGAATGTAAGTTCTGCCAAAATTCAGAAACCCCAACAAGGACTGGAGCTTCCGAACCGTATTAGGAGGCTGCAATAAAGCACATTTCTCCAAAAAATGTGGCGCTAGGCTCTTGCCCTCACTCGACAACTCATATCCCAGGAAAATGACGCTGAGGAAGGCAACCTTTGATTTCTTAAAATTAAACTTATAGCCAATATCAGCAAACCCCACAACAATGCGCGATACACGCCTTAGATGTTGCAGAATCTCATCATCTGTCAGATATATGTCATCGACATATGATAACGCTTCAGGGTCGAACTCATGCAGCATTTCAGTTACACAAGCCGAAAACAGTCCTGGGCTATTCTTATACCCCTGAGGCAAACGACAAAAAAATTTCTGAGAGCCAAACGCACTGAAACAGGTATAGTCCCGACTCTCGGGTGCTATATTCTGGCAGAAAAATCCATTCGAGATATCCAATGTTGTCTTGTATTTTTTACGCACTATATTATTCATAAGCGCTGCGCTGTGTGAACTTTGTATTGCATATGTGCGTGTATGACTATTCAAATGTCTATAATCCACCACTATCCTATATGAATGGTCCAGTTTTGCAACCGGAAACAAGGGATTATTCATCGGCGAGACACAGGGCTCAATTACACCCTGATACTCCAATTGTGTAAGAATTTTTCTAACCGATGCCCTTGCTTCAAATTTGATAGGATACTGCGGTTGTGGCTGAGGTTCGCCCTTTATTGGAATTACATGATAAGGTGATTGTCTGTCCCACCCCACATTATTTCTATACAAGGCGGGAGCTTGTGCTCGAGCCCATGATTTACTATAGGACTCCGCGAGTTCTCTCGGAACAAGTGGTGAGAAGGAAGGTGTAATAACCTCCTCCCCAACCGGACAGTCGCGAACAAAGTCAGGTTGCCAATCTTGTTCGGCCAGCAGAACATCATATGATTTTACCACATGGTCCCCAAAAATAGCGTTTATAATACGGTCAATGTCCCCTCCCAATCGCAGATTCACTTCATATACTCTATCAGGATCAGAGACTCGCATATCCGCCGTCTCGACTTGTATGAAGTCATCAGTTGCTTTCACCTCCAGATGCTCTAGAAGACTCCGGCGAACTATTGTGACCTCTGCCGCGCTGTCTAACAGTGCTAACGCCCATGTCTTGTTCGTCAAGAGAACTCTCTTCTTGAGCGGCATGTCTGACTGAGACAGCTGCCACTTTCTTCTTTTTAAATTGCTGTTTCTGTTGCAGCGGTTTCTCTTCTTGTTTAATAGAAACCTCCGCTGAGCGTTGTGAATCCTGTCTCGGTTTCACGTACTCCGTCCTCCGCTCTGACCGCCCACCTCTCTCACTTCTCTTTTCCGAGGAGTCCTGAAAGGAACGAGATTGGCGTGTATCAGTATATTGATATCTATCAGGCGTCTTCAAAGTATCCCTATTCCTGAGATTATACTTATTCTGTGGGGTCTCCGGTTGCGGAGACTGCCCACCATCTTTCTTAGGTGTTTGCTGTTTCTTTTCCCAGCGCTTTTTCGAAACCTCAGGTTGTGGCTGTTTAGCATTGTCTTTATTATTTTTACCCTGTAACTGGGGTTTTTGTGGTCTAGCCCCTAGGCTATCACGACCAATACTAGAATATGTTTCCGCTATTATTCTCGGAAGCTCCCGCTCCTGATTAAGCAGCGGAACATCCCGAAGACGCATTCGCACTGCTAGTGCTACTGCCTCTCCTTTGAGATTACTCAAAATTGCCCAGCAACTGCATGCCCAAATCCAAGGCAGGGGCAGCCCCATATTCATCCTGAATCTGTTTAAGTACGTGCGGTAAATTAGCTAATGTCTGTGTACCGTGTGCCGTAGTGTAGAGCGCGGCAAATACCGTGCCCCAGGTATTACAAAGGTCCACCGGAGGAACCATCCCGTACGGCAAACACATCGTAAAAATTCTATGTTTATCCTGAGGTCCCGTATGGGGAAATACTGCTTCCAGCGTATTAATTTTTTGCGCCAGCCAAAATGGAGTCTCCTCTCGTTTAGCCGGTACTTTACCCATAACCGAGTGCACAGTGGCCGGATTAATACCCGGAACCACAGCCTGTGGGTGCGCTGGAGCAGCACGCGCTGCATTCGTATTTAGTGTCTGCATGACAAACTGAACTAATCGTCTATATGTAGCCATTAATTCTGTATATAAACGACGAACTTCAACCACTGCCAATTGAGCAACCGCAGGATGTGGTGTATATGTAGCCAATAAAGGCCAGGTAGGACCATCATTACTCAGTGGACCTAACCTAACTTGTGCTACTGAGTGTGGGAGAGCGCCATCAAGCCAATTATGGTGTTCTTGATAAGATAGAGGTATTTCTAAATAAGCGTAAGCCCTGTATTGTCCAGGGACATTCGCAACTGTGTATTCGTGAAAAGTATTTGTTCCCCCATCCACTGCTGGAAATCCGACCCAAGAATAAAAAAGTTCCGTTCTATAGGCTGCATGGGCGTCCACCACAAAAGTGACTGGACCCCCCTGGACTGTCAATCCATGTGTCAACAGATGTCCCGTGAGCGGGTGACGCATATTAATTGCTATATTCACTACATTAGGATTCGCCATTTTTTATAAAAAATAGCTTCAGGTCAGAGAAGGCACACCAATATCGGGGTTTTCCTTTTCAAAGTTCAAGCTTGAACAACCAACCACTAAGCAACAGGAAGCACCTATGCCGTGGCGGCGGAAACCCTCAGCCCCACGGACGTCTCCGTATACGGAACCGAGGAGTCAAAATATATATGAGACCAAGAGAGTCAGTCGTACCTAATCATTAGAGCCAGACCAAACGTTGGCGGCGCCATGTCGCGTGGGCTCTCATTATTCTAAATGAGACTACTGGATTTCTAGGTAGCAGGATCTATAACGGTGTGGGGGACTGAGTCTGACCCACGTGTAAAGAACTCTGTCACCCTAAATCCGTTTTTTGCTCCGGCTAACTAGCAGTGCCTCATTTCTCCCATGTGGAAGGAATGATTTGGCAGCCGAGCGCATGACATCTTTGGAACTTCTCAGGGAAGTCGTGGTTACTCAGATCCAAACCAACTCTCTTATTTCCAATATGATCTCATATACAAATGACAAAGACAGTATAAGTTTTATATTATGTTTTAATAAACCGACTGTATTTTAGATATTAAGGCGTGAGCCGCAATAACCAGAACAATACAACACAGTAGGATTGAAATAGTCACCAGGAGAGTAAAACATAAGAACAAAGCTATCATATTGTCTAACAGTTTCTACTCTCCCTCTGCTTGTTCTATTTAGAGCACAGCATGTTAAGCTTCTAGCTTGCCTATTAGAATCACTGTGGAGACATCAGCCCTCATACCTGAGCAAAGACCTGTGATCTTGGTTCAGCATCTGCAACGAGGCAGTCAGCGTCTAGTTGTGGTTCCCTGGTCGGAATCTCCCTCTTGCGTGTATTGGGACAAGGAAGTGATTTTATAACTAACATGTCATCGTGATAACAAAATGTCCCTACGCAGGAATGCCAAGTCTAAACTCTTACCACGTCTATCGGCAATGTACCAGACCGTATCCTTGACTGTAGCACAGAGTAAATATGTTATGGAGAACTCCAGTGCTGAAGTAGGCAAAACAGTGTGATATGAATAAAAAAACAACACCGTAGAACTGGCTATTTGAAAAATAACAGTACGAAGCCTAATAAAAAGCATGTAGAGCAAAGTGCACAGAGGCTCTAAGCCGTCAGCAAATGAATAAAATATATTCAGGGCAAAGTGTACAAAGGCCTAAAGCCTGAAGCTAAAGCGCAACGAATACGTAAAACTTACCACACTACAACTGCAATAAAAAAGAGCAGCCAGTCAAAACTTCAATAACCAAAAAACTAAATTTCCCATGAAACCATGAAGTCCAATGTCCACCAATCATAGGGATGACCCCTGTATATCAGTCTCTGCAAACACAGTCCTTCCTCTTTCTTTGCAATAAAACCAAATAAGTACTTGACTCCTTGGAACTGGAATCTCCTTGATAGATCCAAACCTCTGGGGATGTCCTCAACTATCCTCTTGATGAATACTGAATCTGAACTCGACGCTCGTCTTCAGGACACCAACCATGCACCTTTGTTTTCCCTACCTAGAAATAAAGAAATATGCAAATAATAGCCTTCTCTTGACATAATACCATAATATAATATAATGGGGTGGGTACGCAATCATTTAATCATAATGCATAGTATAAATTCAATCAGAAAATTAATATACTACAGTATTTTCTCTCTGGGTGGGATAATCCTCGCCTCCGTGTCCTTAATAGAATTGAAAATTGTTGACATGTAAGCTAGAATTTTTTTATTCTAGGTCAGGACCGGAGACTTCGGATTATGCTAGTTCAAAGCTGATCCACAACTGTTGTAACCACATCTACAATTGGTTTATGATAGAATATTTTAAATGTGGAATCTGATGACCAATCAGCTGCTCTCATAATGTCCTCTAAACAAGAACCAACGGAGAATGCCGTAGAGGCCGTAGCCCCTCTAACTGAATGTGCTCCAAACATAGAAACATCTATGCCAGCTTCTTCTAAGATACATCGAACCCATCATGCCAAAGTAGCAACAGAGACAGGACCAAAAGTTTTTTGAAGAGAAAGCAACAATTGTCCTTGAAAATCTCTATGAACTTCATGAGTACATTCTTCATAGGCTTTTAAACACTTCACAATACACAATTTTTGATGGTGAGGAAAAGCTGGATAAGAAACACATCTGGAAGCTGTCTTTGTACGATCAGAAATAGTAAAAGAAACTCCTGAAGGAGTAAATACTCTACCTGCTATATCCAGTGCCCATACATCTCACACTCCGAGACAGGACAGAAGACACAGTAGCATAGTCAACTTTGCAGAAAGCTATTTGCGAGAAAGATACTCATTGCACGGCCAAGATTAAAAGAATTTAAGACTATATCCACATCCCAAAGGGAAGAATACTTAGGCTGAGGTGGTTTAACCATTCGGACTCCACAAAGGAGTTTACAAACTAACGGGTGTTCCCCCACAGGTTTCCGTTCTATATGAGGGTGGCCAGCTGAGATCACCAATTTGAAATTGTTGATGGTTCTATAGGCTAAACCCTGAGCGGCTAAGTCGGAAAGAAAACTGACAATGATAGCAATGGAGGACCCCAAGGGATCAACACTTTGTTCACCACACCAGCACACCCATCTTTTCCAGGAAGACTGATATCTTTTGTGAGTGGAAGGAGCCCAAGATTGGGACAAGAAAAACATTGTGTTGTCCAAAACTCTAGACACTTGCCAACGTCTCCGGAAATTCTCCACGCCATGAGGGACAACTGCCCCATCCATATCAGAGGATGTGCAGACCCCACTGGGTCCAATAACAGTTGAGGATCCGGCGGGATCGCAATTGGATGAGCACACGACATTGACATTGCTACTGGAAACCACGGTTATGCTTTCCAAATGGAACTCACTAAAATTAATTCCGCTTTCTGTCTCCTCACCTGAGAGAGTACTCTCTGAATCATGACAAATGGAGGGAACTCATAAAGAATCCCCATTTCTGAAGATTGTAGAAAGGCGTCTGTCCCTGACGCCAAAGGATCTGATCTCCAACTGAAAAACAGAGTCAATTGAGATGGAGTCTCGAGGCAAAGAGATCTATCAAACAAGGACCCCACTGACGGTTCAACTTGTTGAAGATTTGAGGATTCAGATTCCAGTCGCTGCCATCCCTGAGAAAGCAGGAGTTCCAGTCTGCAATCAGATTGAGTCAACCCGGAATATATTCTGCAGTCACTGAAATGTGGTGTTGTAGGTAAAACTGCCAAAACTCTTTCACGATTTCCACTAGAACACGGGACCTGGTCCCTCCAAGACGGTTGATATACTGCACAGCTGAAATGTTGCCCATCCGAAGAAGAATGCAACATTTCGCTTGACGAGGAAAGAGGGAGCGAATCGTAAATGCTCCCGCCAATAATTCCAGACAGTTGATAGGAAGATTCAACTCCTCTTGAGACCACCGGCCCCCTGTCTGAACCGGGCCACAACGAGCCCCCCAACCCCAACGGCTGGCATCCGACTCTATAACCACTTCTGGGCTTGATGCAAAGATAGCTCTGCCGTTCCATGCATCCATGTGAGCCAACTACCAATCGATCTCGGCTCTGGCTTCGTCCGACAGAACAGTCTGTTCCGCATAAGTTAAGCTTTTGCGAAAATGCAAAACCTTCAGTCGTTGTAAAGCTCGATAAGGAAGAGGTCCTGGAAATATTGCTTGAATGGATGAGGCTAAAAGACCCACTAAGCATGCAAGGGTCTTCAATGATATAGTCTGAGAGACAAGGGCTCTCCTCAGTTCTTTCTTGATGGAACTCCTCTTTGTCAGAGGCAACAACAATTGGGCTTTGATGGAATCTACCTGAAAGCCTAAGAATTCTATGACTCTGGAAGGAGTCATCACTGACTTGTCTGAATTGATAAGGAACCCCAGTTCCTGAAGAATTTGAATCATCCAAGAAAGATGAAGAAGGACCGACTCTTCCGATTGCGCCATGATCAGAATATCGTCCAGATAAAAAATGAGACAGACTCCTCTTTCTCTGAGCAGTTGAACCACTGGTCTTAAAAGTTTTGTAAAACACCAAGGGGCGGACGAAAGATCGAAAGGAAGGACGGCAAATTCGTACCAATGCTCCCACCAACAGAACTGAAGATAACAGCGGTGCAGTTCTAATATAGGGACTGTGAGGTAAGCGTCCTTGAGATCTAAGCGCACAAGGAAATCTCCTTCTTGAAGAAGATCTCTCAAGAGATGGATGCCTTCCATCTTGAAATGCCGGTTAACAACCCATGAATTGAAATCTCTCAGATTGAGAACCAGGCAAGAGCCGCCTCCTTTTTTCCGAACCAGAAAAATAGAACTGACGAAACCTGTATGATGTCGACTTGAATTGAAAATGGCGCATTTCTGAAGAAGAATCGCTACCACGGCGTCCATGAAAGAGCTTTCTGTTTGGGAAAAAACAATGGGACGTTGAAGAGACCTCTGCAGAGGAGGGGCGTAAAACTCTATTCTGTATCCCCGCACTGTCTGGAGAACTAATGGGTCTTGAGAGATACGTTCCTAGGCTATTACGTGATCTTTCAACCTTCCCCCTAGAAAGACTTACGAAAATGGAATGAGTCTCACCTGTGGAAGCTCCGTCGGAGGAGCTGAAGCCACCTCTGTTGCTGCGGAAACCGCGACCTCTACGGGCTCTCGTTGGGTAGAATCCTGACCTGGACTAATAACCTTGGCCCTGCTGGTTGTAGCCTCCAGGGGTCTGGTTGTATCCGCGGCCTGGCGCTTGACCCCTGTAGTATCCGGCCCTGAGAAAAAAGGCCTCTGTTAAACATCTTCCTCATAGAGAATTGAGCCTTGTGGAGAAAGTAGCAACGTACTTTCCCAAATCCTTTACGAATTTGTCGCCAAAAAGTAAAACATTTGCTAGAGAACCAGCGTCATTGGGAGCAGGTTCTGCCAGCTGAGGGTCAATCCGCATCAAAAAGGAACATCTGCGTTCTGTAGACATAGCATAGTTTGCGTTGCCCAATAAACATATGGCTCGTTGGGCCCATTCTAGAACTGTCTGAAGGTCCAAGGGGGAATCAGATTGTTTGGCTTGCACAGCCAATTCTAGGATCTATCAGCTTGATCCCAAGATATCCAATAATTTATCTTGGCAGCCTTTCCATGCTCGGTCCAGCTCTTTCTTAGGGTCTTTAGAAAATCTCTTCATAAACGTCACCATAATGGGGGCCTAGATCAGGCGTATCTGCCACTTTACCCATTAATGAAGGTCGGGGCACGCTGAGCGCAAGGTGTTTTGCACATCCCGGTCAAAATCTTTTCTGATGTGATCTTGCACATAATGTGCTACCTCTGCACAAGGAGTCCATTCCGTAGACTGGGGATGGATTATGCTCTCAGGATCAAAGGAAAGAGTGCAAGAAGAAGAACTACGTTCTTGTGTATTATGAGATTTGCGTTTTTCAGTTGGTTTAGGTTCCTACTGATCGAGATCCGAGCCAGAGGAATGCGAGGCAGAGGAAGGGAGACCTTCTGTCAGGGTTGATCGGTCCAGACCTGTCTCGGGTATCTCCAAACTAGAAAATGACCCATAACCATGATTTTGCATCACGGACGCAGCCATGTGCGGCAAAATATCCGCAGACAACGTGGGTCTCTCTGAGGCTCCTCGGGCAAAGCCCAATTCCGAAGGCTGGTCGTGTTGTGAACCAGAATCAAGCAGAGAACGGCCTCTCCATTGCACTTGACCAAAACGCATAAGGGGTTGAGTAAAGGGTTTTAATGCGTTAATAACAGCCTGATTCACTGAGTCCTGGACATAATACCCCAGTGCCTCCACTAGTCTTTCCTCCATATGATGTTCATCATTTGCATCAGGCTGATCCTGATAGTATTTATCCTCCTCAGCGTAGTACGCCATGATTATTAGGGGATGTATGAAGGAGTTCAAATGGGGAGGAAAGGCCCCAGCAGGGCGATGTTGTTCAAAGTTTGATAAAAAATGTCACAGCAAGCGTTAGATGTGGAGGGAGCCCCTGCCAATTCCCTAAGGCAAAGCCTTCGTCCGTTCAAGCTCCCCGTCAGGCGTTCTAGGGTTTGAGAAATCAATAAAATGTTCAGAAAGAGCTAAAAATAGACTTGTTTCTGAACGCGCGCGCTGCGTTCACCTCGCTCCTATGAGCAATCGGGAGACCGAGGAGAGCACATGCGCGCCGTTACCATAAAAAGAGGACTAGTCCTCTTCACGCGGTCGCGGTCTAGGAGTCCGTGCGACTCCTAAGCTTTGATGCGGGCCACGCCCGTTTCTGGCGTACTTCAAACACAACCACCCCGAAAACAAATGGTGGCAAAACATAAAAGCCGAGCAGAAACGATCGCGAAGACGTGATCGAGAGCGCGGCTAGAATAGATTTTACCCTAGTACAATTGAATGTCACAATAGTAACAGAATAAGACAAATGACTTATCTGTGTGCTGCAGCAGTAAAGAAAGAGGAAGGACTGTGTTTGCAGAAACTGATATACAGGGGTCATCCCTATGATTGGTGGACATTGAACTTCATGGTTTCATGGGAAATGTAGTTTTTTGGTTATTGAAGTTTTGATTGGCTGCTGTTTTTTATTGCAGTAAAGAGAGAGAAGCATAATCCGAAGCCTCCGGTCCTGACATAGAATTCACATTTGCATCCCTTAACCAAGTATAAATAATGTATAAAAGGTCAGTGTCACACTATACCCTTTATCATGAGACCCCTGGCACAGTGTCTGAGTTGTTTGCTGAGCCCAAGCCGGTGTATTTCAATGCGAACCTCCTCTACTGTGTTATACATGCAGCTTGGCTTTGTCCTTGAAGGAGGCCTGCAGTTTGGCTTTGTCCTTGAGGGAGGAGGCCAACTACTGTGAAGGGTCGTGTGCGAAGTTGAGAGGCCTGCTGGGAAGTCGCCCTGTTCAGGGGCAGTGCTGCTAGTTAAAAGGCTTATTCAATGCAGCGAGCAGCACATGCGTAGCTGCCAGGGTGCTACGTTGAGGGAACGGGAATGTGGGGAAGGAAAACATTTCTAAAAAAGAGAAGTCTCTTGTAAACTACAGATGTAGAAGGCTATTACCAGTGATGTACCATAAATAGGCTTTACGGTGTAAAGGCGCCTTCATTGTTTCATTTGTTGTTGTTTGCCCATATACATTATTATTTCTTTATGTGTAGTTTTTAGCTGTGTTTAGAAGAGAGTACTTTTTCTTTTAAGACAAATCACTAGTTGCTCAGTGATGAATCTGATTTTCTATCCCACACCACCCCACTGAGTACGCCTACCTGATGGTCAGGTGCTGATACAGTCTACTTAGGATCTTATTGGCGTTGGGGTCCAATTATAACGCGGTCCTGGGAGATAAGAGGTAAGTGGTCCGAACTGTCAGCCCCCTACGTCCTCATTTCACAGTAATTATCCCAAACAAGTTCCAGGAAACGCCAGACTCTCCGGCAGGACAGTCAAGCTTTACTTTAGGAAGTGGTTAGAGGAGTGGTTTGGATTACAATATACAAATACACATTTTGTTTTCATTTTGGAGACGTTACGTGTTATGCCCACAATCACATAATTTTGGTCTATTGCTGACACTGGAATTAGAACTCAGATCATCGGGGTCCAAATTCACCGGCTGGATGCTAGCAAGCAGGGGCGTAGCTTAAGGGGGTTGTTTGGGGTGTTACTCCGCCTAATAAAAGTATTTTCTGGAAAATTGTTGGGTACAGGTGCTTTCAGTTTGCTATGGTGAGGTGTCTGGCGGATTTCACAAGGAATTTTTAAAATACACATAGACAAAAACGCACACAAACTTTCTCCCTCTCTTGCTTAAAAATTAAGGTTATTTTACAACATATTCAGTTTTCTCTCACTTAGTAGCCCTACTAACCCATGTTTGTCTCCCTTTTCACTGCCTCTTTTGCCCCTCTCACGTGCCCTGCTTGTCACACAATGTATTTTAACATTATGTGCCAGTGCGATTGTTGGAAAACCTCAAGCTCATACCCCCAATCACTGACCAAGCTACGCCCCTGCTAGCAAGTGAATTTATGAGTATGTGAACACAGTATAAAATTCTCTAGCTGTTCCGTCAAGAATTTTCAATTCTATTAAGGACACGCAGGTGAAGATTATGCTTCTCTTTCTATGCTTTTATTTTCTCAGCAGCCAATAAAAAGACTATATTGAAAAAAATAAATTTCCCAGTAAAACCTACTGATTACATGACCAACCATAGAGGAACCTCCCTATAAAACCAGGTGACATCAAAACTTATCCTCTTTCTTTGCAAACTGGATATTTAACAATGCCTCGAACATGAAACAACCATAGCACGAAAAAACAATCCCAACATCCTTAGAACACTCTCAACAGACGGAGGCCGGAACAAGGCCCTCCAGACCCCCCAAGACCACATCAAAACATCCCCCAGGATAATCCAACTCTGAAGGAGAGGAAGGCAAGAGGATGAAGAACTCCCAGAGAAGGGTGAATCAGTAGAACCTCAAGTTTTCTTCTGCTCGTTGCCTAGAGATAAAGAAGAAAAGCCATAAAAACTATTACCCAAAATCCCATACACAAATGTCATAACGGGAGGGATTTCACGCTTAGTGCATTCAAAATATTTGAAATGATATACTTATACCTTATGATGTATATTAACATCTCATTTAGTGGGATAATCTTCTCCTCTGTGTCCTTAATAGAATTGAAAACCCTTGACGCAACAGCTAGAAAATGTTGTATTCTAAGTCAGGACCGGATGCTCCGATTATGCTTGTTCAAAGCTGTGCCACCACCACTGATGCTATATCCACAATTGGTTTGTAATAAAAGGATGTAAATGTAGATTCCGAGGACCAATCTGCTGCTTTCATGATTTCATCTAATCTTGAACCTAGAAAAAAAGATTTTGAGGCCATAGCGCCTCTAGCAGGATGAGCACCAAACACCGAAACATCGATGCCAGCTTCAGAGAGTAGCCAAGCTTCCATCTGGCCAGAGTGGCAGAGGAAACTGGCTTGAATGGCTTGTGCAAGGTGATGAGCAATTGCCCATTAGGGTCCAAACGGAAATCACAGGTAGCTGCCTCATAAGCCTTAAGACACTGTACCACACAGAGTTTATAATCCTGAGGAAAAGACGGATAACTTGGTTCTCCTAGATATAGAAAAACATACTCCCTCTGGACAAAATTGTCTACTCTTGAGATCCAATGCTTTCACATCTGAGACACTTTTACAGCAAATCAGACACAATAACATAGTTAATTTGGCCGATAACTGTTTTTGTGACAAATACTTATTATCATGCCAAGATTTCAGAAATCTGAACACTATATCCACATCCCATAAGGAAGTATATTTAGGCTGAGGAGGCATGGAAAAACAAATACCTCTCAATAATTTGCACACCAAAGGATCTTCTCCAACAGGTTTACCATTAACCTCGATATGACCTACAGAAATAGCGGATCTGTAGTTGTTCACTGATCTAGCCCTGACTCAGCTAAAGAAGACAAGAAATTGATTACGAAACACACATCTGCCTGAGAGTGATCCAAACCCCTTTTACAATACCAATTAGGCCATCACGGCCACGCCGAAGCATATCGTTTGTGGGTACTATTGGACCATGATTGTTAGATGTAAGCAGAAGTGTGGCAAAATGCCTGGCAATTTCCATCTACCCCTGAAACCCTCCAGGCCACCAACTGCAATTGCTCCGAGAGGCTCAGAGGATGTGGAAGGCTTACTGGATCCAGCAACAGGTTCCGATGATGAGGAATGAGAAGAGGAGATTAGAAGGACATCTTCAGTACCAAAGGGAACCATGGCTGAGCCCTCCACAGAGGCGTCACTAACAAAAAGTCCGCTTTCTGACGACATACCTGGGCGAGAACTATGGGAATCATACTGAACTGCGGAAAGGCATCCCCTTTGTGGAATGACCAATCCTGCAAGAAGGCAGCCATCGCTAGGGCTTCTGGATCTGGACGCCACCTGAAAAAGGCAGGAATTTGCTGGTTGAGCCTGGATGTAGACAGGCCACCTAAACATGGACCCCAGGAGTGATTGAGGAGAGGAAAAAGACATGTGAATGTAGCCTCCAGTCGTTGAAAACCCGAAGAAGACAGCAGTACCAATCCGCCACCAAATTCTTGGACCACGGCAGGCATTCCGCAATGATCGAAATCCGATGTTGCAGGCAATAATGCCATGGATCCTTGGCAATCTCTGCTAACATCCGAGATCTCGTACCCCCCCAGTCTGTTAACATACCGAACCGCTGAAAAGTTGTCCATTCTAAAAAGTATGCAACAATCGGACCTCACGGATGACAGGCTCCTGATAGCAAAGGAACCCGCCAGCAGTTCCACGCAGTTGATATGGAGTTGAAGCTCGGACTCCGACCAACGACCTCCTGTGGAGAGTGGACCACATCTGGCACCCCAACCCCATCTGCTGGCATCCGATTCTAGAATGACATCCAGGGCACTGCCAAAAATTGCCCTGCCATTCCAGGCTTCCATGTGGTTCAACCACAAATTCATCTCCATCCTGGCTTCCTGCAAGAGCTGAATCTGGTCTGCTTATGCTAACCCCTTCTACAGTTGTTGTATCTTGAGATTCTGAAGGGTCCTGTAATGAAGAGGACCCGGGAATATTGCCTGGATGGACTGATCTCAATGATATTGTCTGGACTCCAGAGGCAGACCTCAACTCACTCTTGATGTTCTGAATCTTTTGATGAGGGATGATCCATTGGGACAACACTGAATCTATTTGGAATCCCAAGAATTCCATCCATTGGGATGGAATCAGGCAGGACTTCGGTTGATTGATGACAAACCCTAAAATCTGTAACATTTGAATTGTCCATGACAGGTGTTGAGTAACAGCCAGGGGATCCTGGGCCATCAGCATTAAATCATCGAGAAAGACTATTAACCTGATGCACTTGGCGCGAAGAGTTCCACCACTGGTCTTATCAACTTGGTGAAGCACCATAGGGCCGACGAGAGGCCAAAGGGAAGGACCTTGTACTCGTAACATTGACCCTGCCAGAAGAACTGCAGAAAGCGCCTGTGGGGTTGAAAATGGGTACTGACAGATAGGTGTCCTTTAGGTCCAACCGCACCATCCAGTCACCCTCCTGAAGCAGATCTCTCAGGAGATAGATTCCCTCCATCTTGAAGTGCCTGTAAAATGTCCAAGAATTGAAATTCTTGAGATTGAGCACCAAACGAGATCCTCCGCCCCGTTTGCTGACCAAGAAAATGGAACTGATGAAGCCTTTTGGATTGGGATTGGACAGACAGATTGCATCCTTCTGGAGCAACTATTGAATCTCTTCTGTTATGAGTTTATGATCGTGTAGGGAAAAAATTGCTCTTGTGGAGGAGAAGTCTGTAGAACTCCAGCTTGTACCCTCGAACAGACTCCAGAACCCAGTGGTCGTGGGTCAGAAGCATCCAACTGTGCACAAAATACTGAATCCTTCCCCCCAATACCACCTCTGAATAGCATAAAATTCTCACCTGAATATCCTGACTCCTGGGAACCTCTCTGGTACCATAGCCCCTGCAAAATCGTTGACGTCCTCCTCAAGGATGGGAGGGGTAAAAGGTCTGGTCTGCGGACTGATTTTGCCAGTTACCGCAAGAGCAGTTGAAGTTCTCACGTAGGGGACACTGATAGAATCCTTGGCCTGATGAATAGGCCCTAAATCGTCCAGCTCTTCAAGAAAGGGTGTTGCGAAAGACCGTTTTCAGAGACAGGTGTGCCTTGTCCAAAATATTATAGGTTGCAGCAAATTTCACAAAGTCCTTAACGAAAAGACCTCTGAAGAGGAGACCTTGCACCACAGGCCCAGGCTCGGAGGATACTAAATCTTCAGTTTAGGGTCAATGCACATCAGGATAGATCTCCGTCTCTCTGTTGACATTGCCACGTTGGTGTTACTCAAGTGGCAGACTGGACGCTGCGCCCAACCAATCAGGATGTCCAGGTCGACAGCCATACCTGATTCCTTGGTCTGAAAACTGAGTTCTAGTATCTTTGTAAGTGGTCCTGAAATGTCCAATAACTTGTAATGACAAGAATGCTAGGCTCTATCGAAACCCTTCCTGGGATCTCTGGCCCACTTCTTCATGAAGTTTACCATTGTCAGATCAACCTCAGGAGTATCAGAAACTCTTCCAGACAGTTCTGGTCTGGGACATTCAGAGTAAAGCCTCGCCCTGACCTCTTTGTTGAAGCCTTGCCGAAGGTAATATTGAACATAATTAGCAAACTCCGGTAGGTGAGTCCAATTTGTGGACAGAGGGTCCACAATCTCCATAGGATCGAAAGTGAGAACCTTAGGGGGACTTGGACCGCGATCCAATCCGTGATCATGATGCTTTTTCTTATTGGGACCCGGAGCATCATATTGATCATTGTCCAATGAATCATTGGAGGAAACAGACCCAACTGGGTCTGGCAATTTGAAGGAGCCGTCAGACGTTGAAGTATGGGGATGGGAATGGCTTTATTCATGTTCCTTCATAATAGAAGCTGAAAACTGTTCAAAAACATCAGAGTACCAACACTTCCCCTTAGACTTCCCTTTAGCCTTGCCCTCAGATAGATTTTCAGGTTGAGAGATGGGCTCTGGTGAGGCAGGGAGAGGTGGGAGCCAACCCTGCCGGCAAGCAAATCCCTTAAGATGCAAGGTCAGGGGGACTACGGCATTAGCCAAGACCTTGTTTACTGAAAGCTGCACATTATTATGTAGGGCTTCCATAAGGTTGTCAACAAATGAAGGACCAAACTCCTGACATTCACCTCTAGCCTCCTCATAGGGATCATACTGGGCCATGGTGCCCGGCCAGCAGTAAATACAACACCAAAAAATTGCACCAAAATAGTGGAAAAGCTATGAGCCAGGAGGCATGTGGCCCCTGCAGGTCAAAGTTAGTTTTAAGAAGTGGAGAGAGACGCCTGCTCAACTCTCTTTGTAGACCCTATGCCAAATATTACAACCCTGGACACACTCTGATGTCCCAGAGCGTTAGGAGCAGAAATATGCACAAAGGAGAGAACAGCCACACCTGGGGAAGAAAAACACTACTTAGAACGGTGATGCGCACTGCCCGACGCTGCCCCCAGCCTCCTCACCGCTGAAATACTTGTGCAGCATTAGCACGCATGCACGCGTGTGTTGGTGAAGCCCTGAAAGGCTAGCACACAGGATAGCAGCAAACCAAGATCGCAGTCCCATCACCTCCTTTCTCCCGCTCCACACAGAAATGAGGGACGCATGGAGTCCCGCGAACACGGAAGCCGTAGAACTCCACAATACGAAGGCCAAATACTGCGAGTGCAAGTAGAGCGCAACAGCCAATGCAACCCAAAGGGATGAATAAAGCAAGATACATGTAGAGTAACATGTAAATAACAAGTAAAGAGTTGTGACTTAACTGGATGTAGAGCAGCAAAGAAAGAGGACAGGTTTTGATGTCACCAAGTTTTATAGGTGGGATCCTCTATGGTTGGTCATATGATCAGTATGTTTAACTGGGGAAGTGTTTTTTTGAACAAAGTCTTTTTATTGGCTGCTGAGAAAATAAAAGCATAGAAAGAGATGCATAATCGGAGCCTCCAGTCCTAACAGAATCAGAAATCGCAATGCTCAAAAGTGCTTTGCAATTGGGAATTACAATTACAAATCGCAATGCACATATTGAAACCTGTTCCAAACTGCAAAGGAAAAAGGGTGGTGGGAGGTCACTTATGTCTTGTGAAGCACAAAGGTGTGCAGTATGAACAAAGGCATTTTGTGGTTGCTAAACATGGAATGATCAGCGCTAACTAATTCAATTTTTTTAAAATACTTGCAATGCCCAGCCAGATGTATTTCTTTAGATAAGAATATGTATTTATTGAAATAGAATAACGAAAAACGGTTAGAACAAAGTTAATTAGTGAAAATCCAAATCGCCTGCACTCTGGTGGTTGACATATGACCTTAAATAAAACCCAGTGCTGGGCAAGGGGAAAATGTGCAGCCAAATACAAGTTGATGAGGATCAACTTTTAAACACTTGGAAGGACTCTATGCTCTGGGGTTACTGCATCCTATTATTCTACTAGAGGCACTGTCAATAAATAAAAATAAGCATTTGCAATGCAACGGGTCTCGCATTTGCTCGAGTTAGAGTTATTAGCGTTGTAAACTCTTAACCAGACTTTTCTTGCCACACAAATTAAAAGAAACAAAATGCGTGCCATCGCGCTATGTAAAACGCAGCATGATCGCGCTGAAATTGAAAACAAAAAAACAGAGCATGATCGCGCTATGTAAAACCCAGCACGATAGCGTTGTGTGGAAAATAAAAAGATAAACTAGTCAGGAAACCATACTGAAACCATGGAGCCTCGTATGTTTTCAGTAGTTGGTCGGTGCGCAAGAGGAAGGCTAAACACTGGAAAAGGCATGGCGTATGCATGCCTTTCACTAAGGAAATCAAGCAGATTTTAAAAGGCAAGCTCACGAACCAATGAAAGTGACAGGCGTGACATGGACGTGGTTAAAATCCCAAAGAGAGATTACAACAGCGACCGAGCACTTGTGCTCTCAACCCTAAAAAGAAGGCTTGCGAACTGCCTGTCAGATCTATCACAACAGTACAGTAGAGTTGACGGTGGCTCAACAGCTATAGCTCCTGCTGTGGTGTTCTGGTCAGATGTTCAGAAAAGGCAACAAACTGGGAAAGTCAAAATAGTAGGGAAATCAGAATTTTTTTTTAAACTCAGTTTTCAGTCAATGTTTTTTAGTTGTCTATTGATGAACAAGAGTTTCTCATAGATCCGGTGCATTATATGGAGCGACCGGATGGACGTCATGGACAAGTAACTTGAAACCGTATCTCAAGGTGGGTTGATTGTTAGGGCTAATGAAAAAGGTTCAAAGGTCAATGTCTCTGGACCACCAGTTAGAGATAAAGAGGTGTTTTTTTGTCTTTTGGTCTGTACACATCCAATACGACTTTTAGACTTTAAGGCGTCTGAGGCTCTATAGAAGAGAAAAAAGATAGTTACTAAAACAACCACGAATTTTTAAGTTCACGATGTGATGTGGGCTGTCATCTTACCAGGCAGAGGAGGCAGGGAATCCTAGGTGTCTCTAGACACATTCCGAGCTCAGCAGGGACTCACAGCTCAAAGCTTGATAACTGGCATGAAAAACAATGGCTGTTTCATTCTGCAAGGAAGCCAACTCTCCATGCAGCACTGCTCCACATGTTGAGGCCAGCACTCTGAAGATCATCATGGAGGCTGATCTGTTCCTCCCCCATGCCTGGTGCTGACTTTGGTGCAGAACTTAAAGGCAGTCCAGCACTTTGAGGAAGGGTAAGTAAGCGGTCATTTAGGCTTCAACTTTGTTCCTGCATGTTCTTTAAGAATAGAGATCAGTCACAGACATGTCCATGTCCTGAAGAGCACCACTGGAAGCTATGTAGGCCATGTTCGAGGTAAACACTTCATTCTTGGTGTGTACTGGACAGGAGTCCAGAACCAATCTACCTCAATGGCTGCTTTCAAAGAGAAAGTCTGCTTCACAGGCAATAGTTGTGGATTTGAGCCCAATGTTGATACCAGTTCCCAGCCAGACAGGAGAAAATCAACTCTAGCAGTAAGAAGAATGTAGGCTCAAGGTAACTACAAAAGAGGTCTTTCTTCAGGCATGAGTATGGTCACATAAACCATTTTACCACTCTGGAGGAACCATGGCCACAGAGCCATTACTCAGGGACCCATACATAAACGGGAAGGGTGGCTCTTCCACAGGCGGCCATTGTCACCAGTAACTACATCAAGGGGCTAGTGGAATTATGAGATTCTATGGCTGCTGCAATCTCCCCATGATTACTGATTTACTATAATTGTCGCAGTATTCACAATTTGCTGCATGATTTTCAGATTTTCACAAACATGTAACAGATCAAAACTTAGTAAATCAAAAGCACCACACGTGATGCTGCACAGTTGCTGACTGCTGTACTCAGGTGTTAAATTAATATTAATGAGGTGCAGCTTTTGCTGAAACCCTTTTAAAATGACAAAATAATACTATCACATCACAGACTGTGCCACCTGCCGACATGAGGAAGACAGTCTCCCACGCACTTGTCACAAACAAACTGGACTGCGGCAACTCAGTGTATGCCGGCATCACCAAGAAACTTCAAGCAAGACTACAAAGAATCCAGAATGCAGCAGTCAGACTCATCCTGGACATCCCTCGACACAGCCACATCTCCTCCTACCTCCAAGATCTATAGAGACCTACACTGGCCCCCAGTCAACAAGCTCATCACATACAAGCTCCTGGTCCACACCTACATAGCACTGCACAACATAGGTACAGCATATCTCAACCACCACCTCGCCTTCTACATACCCAACAGGCATCTCCGTTATTCCCAGCTCACCCTTGCAGCCGTCCCCAAGATCCGGAAAAGCAAAGCAGGAGGAAGATCCTTCTCCTACCTAGCAGCCCGGACATGGAACACACTACCTCTCAAGCTCAGGCAGCCTGCATCACTGAAGCAGTTCAGGAAGGACTTCAAGACCTGGCTCTTTGACTGAGCAGCATGCGAAGAAACAGCACCTTGAGACCCTATGGGTGATTAGCTGCGCTCTACAAATCTCTGATTGATTGATTGACCTAATTGCCTTTTCTTGACATAGAATCTGCCACATAATTTGGTCCTCTGCTGTTGAATAATTCATGTGACCTTGATAATATATTTGAAGTGATCTGAAGTCAGCATTTACCTCACTTTAACAAACTTTACACAAACACATGCATGAAGCAAAAAGAATATAGGTGAACTTGTGGTGATCCCCTCACTTTTAATGGAGTGGGGTCCAAGGTTACAGACATGCATTGGCAAAAATAAAAAGTCTTGCCTTTGGGACCTACTGGCATAGTTTTTATTACACTAATATTGAAGAAATTTTAACTTTTCATTATTATTGTAATAGAAATGGAGTACAATTACCTGGAATAGGACTTTCTCTGGCAGCTGAGGTAAGTATAAAATGCTCTTAAATGTGTGCTCTGTTCGGGTTTGCAGATGAGAGTGTGCTTATGTGAGAGAGTGTGTATGCGTGTGCATGTGAAAGTAAAAGATCAAAAGCTGTGTGATGTCACTTCCGCTACCCCTGGCATTTTGGCGAACTGACGTCATTGGTGCACCCTAGTGGAGTGCTTAACCAAGAAAAAAAAAGGAGTTCTCTAAAAGTGAGTACTGGAAGGACTCAAGTCAGCCAGTCAAGAATGCTATGGAGGCTATGGCCCAGAGGAGGGACAAACACAAAATGGACAGGTACAAGGAAAGCCATCAAATATGAGGTAAACAAATCGAGTGACAATAAAGCTAACCAATAATGAACAATGGGTGATTTCCAGGCCCCTGTAACCTCTTGGTAAGCCCACAATAGGTTTTTTTCACAACCAGAGATAGCTTGTGCTATCTGGTATAGGCTCAGGCTAAAAAAGTAGTTCCCTAAAAGTGAGCAGTGAAAGATCTAAGCCAGCCAATCAGAGAGAAGATAAAGAGGCTATGCTGAAAGGGAGGGACAAACACAAGATTTGAAAAGCACTTGAATAAAAAGAAAGCAAATGAGAGTGACTTAAACCAACAAAAGATAAGCAAATGGTGTGCTGTAAGCTTCTGTAAGTTCTTGGTAAGCCAACACCATGTATTTTGCAAACATTTTGCATCATCTGGTAGACTTGATCTAAAAAACCTTTACCTTATACCTTCATTTACATTGTCACCGAATAGACAATCACATTCATCCATCAAAAAAAGTTGTAGGATAGTCCAGCTGCAAGAGGTTCCACACTTCATTACATTCTGGATGGAAGGTAAATTAGAATTCTAGAATGCTGACAGCTCCATTGAAGACAATGAAGTGGCCCAGGTCCCATAGTGAGTAGTAGAGGCTTTCTGTCTCCAATGTTGGTCTTTCTGTTATAACATTCTAACCCAGTGGGTGAAATGTTCGAACAGACTTAGAAGCCTTCCTCAGACTGGAACTGTTGTTTATGGTCCTCACCCTTGTTATAAGTCCTCTCCCGTGACTCTCACCTATAACTTAGGTTCGGGCACTCAACAACTGTTAATGTCCTCTGCAGTTGACTATAACAACTATTAAGACAGGGCAGGATGGTTAAGGGCTAGAATGGATGGTTGTTGAGAGGAAACCGTATAAAGAGAGGATAAGAAGAAAAATATCTACTGTGAAACCTTGCTCACCAGGCTTTTTCTCCGGCCGAGGGAATGAGTGCTCGCAGTGAATGCTGAGCACAGGCCTCCGCAGGAGGGAGGGTTGAAGGTAGCATTAAGAGGGCGCACAAGTACAGGCTGCGCACACGCAGCAACAGGGGTCACTTCTGTGGCACGCGGTAGCAGAGACGTGTTGCTACCATTCTTCAACTTCCTGGATCTCTGCCACGCGGCCTCACCTCTGCGAGGGACTGCCTCACGACTCTGCGCCGAGGAGGCGATAGCACAGGTACAGAATTTGATTAAGACAATTCTGGAACCTGGAGACCTGCCTCTCCGCGCGCCAGACTCAGAGCAGCCTCTGCCCCGAACTATCGAATGGAACCTGTCGGGGGCGAGCAAGGCTCTGGCCCGAAGGGCAGGGGCTGAAGACGCAATGTCTATGGGAAATGGAAGCAAGCTCATAAAGCTAATGAGATTAGACTAACAAAGGGGCCCGAGCAAGTAAGGTGAGGAGCAATGAAGCAAGGCACGCAAACCTAGAGGGCGAGCAGCAGCAAACGGGACGGAGGAGGAGCGAGTGACGTGTGCCTGTGCTTAATTTGTAAATAAAAACGTGCCGTTGCTCCACGCCCTCTTAAACACGCGGGTGCTGCAATTAAATGTGCTAGCACGGAATACTGAGGCAGAGTAATCCTGAAGCCATTTCGGGCCTCTTTAATCCATTTACTTTCTCTGTTCTCCCTTTGTGACGATTTTTCGTTTTTCTCTTCCTTCGTCTTTCCCATATGTGTCTTTTGCTTGCAGTAAATGCTTAAGGCAGAAAAATAAGTGCCAGCCCTCAAAAATATGTGCCGGTGCTCTGCACCGGAAACAACATGCACAAATGAAGCACTGGACGGGAGGACGAAAAGGAAGGGGTGTGAAAAGGAACAATGGGAATGATAAAATGGATGCACAGGTGATTGAAGGGAAGCTGAGGATGGGTGATAAGATTGAAGCACAGGAGGAGGCGACAGGAAGAACAAGATGGAGGTGATAAGAAGGAAGCAATGGAGGGGGTGACAAGAAGGAAGCACAAGACAGAGGTGACAGGAAGGAAGCATGGGGGAAGGCGACAGAAAGGATGCACAAGAAGGAATTGTTGGACCAGACGCACGAGGGGTGACAGGAAAGAAGCACTTGAAGGAGGTGATAAAAAAGAAGCAGATGACGCAGCTGATAGGAAGGAAGCAGAGGAGGCGGGTGACAGGACAGAAACACAGGGCTAGGTGTAATAAACTGTTTTATAGCAAACACGTCAAGAAGTTTCAATTCTATTAAGGACACAGAGGCGAAGATTATGCTTCTCCTTCTTTGCTGTTTATTAATGCACCCTAAAACCTCCCTCCTGTGCTTTCTGTCACCTAACTCTTTGGGTTCCTTTCTATGACTCTCCTGGTTTTCTTAATAAGCCACCTGTTTTAGCATCTTCCTACCTCTTCTGCTTCCTTTCACCAACCTTTCCCCTCTGCTGCCTTCTTTTAACTTCTTCTTCTTATCACCTCCACCTTCATGTCACCCTTTCTCTGCTTGCTTCCTGTCACCCCTCATGCACTTCAGATCAATTCTATGTCAGTACCAGAGGCTTCGGATTATGCTTCTCCTCCTTCACTGTTTAGTAATACATAAACACCCAGCAGCCAATGAAAAGCAATGTAAAACTACATTTCCCAAGCATCATAATGATGACATATCTTCTGCACCTATGACGCCCAATTGCTGCTTCCATATCTAAAACCCCTCATGCCAGGAAGGAAGCACAGAAAGGGTGACAGGAAAGTGGAGGTGATAGACAGGAAGCAGAGGAGGGAAGTTAAAAGAAGGCAGCAGAGGAGAAAGGTGGGTGAAAGGAAGCAGTAGAGTTAGGAAGATGCTAAAACAGGAAGCACATGGTGGCTTTTAAGAAAACCAGGAGGGTCATAGAAAGGAAGCCAAGGAGAGAGGTAATAGAAAGCACAGGAGGAAGGTTTTTGGAGGAAGAACAAGTGGGAATGACAAAAAAACACGAGATGAAGTGACAAGAAGGACGGTCAGGAGGGAGGGAAGTGAAGCAAAGCTGGGAGGTGATAGAAGGCACAACATGGACGTGAAGGAGGGCCAGCGCAGGATAGAGGTGCCCATAAGGTCACACAGGTGGAAGTGGGAGAGAGAGTAGAGCGTAAAAATTAATATGGTAAGGAAGGAAGCAGGCAATTAAGGAAGGAAGCATGTGAGAAAAAAGCAGAAAGAAAAGAAGGAATAAGGAAGGAAAGAGTGTAGGGGGATAAAGGCGGAAAGGAGAAATGAATGCGGGGAGTAGAATAGAATAAAAAGTAAGGAAGGAAAAAGCATGAGCAGGAGACATGAAGGGTGAAGAGTATAAGGAAATGGTAGAAAGGTAGGATGGAGTGGAGGAAAAAATGTTGGACGTAAGGAAGTGAGAAATACAAGAAGTGATTTTGAAAGAAGCACTGGGGATGGAATGATAAACAGGCGATTAAGAAAGGTGACCTCACTGAAGACCATAGAGGGGGAGGTAACAGTCCAATAATAAAATAAGAAAGGGTTATATGTGAGCAATTAGCTCATCCCTGTATCTGTATCAGTTTCTCCACATCTCTATACTCATGGTTCCAACGCCTCATTTAACGATGGGGGAGCCGTCACATTTGTGATGGTAAAGCCTCAACTGGCACTCTATTGGGAATCCTAGCCACAGGACCTTTAGCTATTCAGAAATCAGAGGCCTGCCCTATTTAGAATATGCATTCTGGGGCTGATTGTTAGTGCCCGGGACCTGCATGAATTATATGGTGTCCCTGTCCATAAAAAAATGTAAAATGCTGCAAGAAAACACTAGGCCAGAGCAGAATATCAATTACGCTAGAGTAATCAAAGTATTTTGGTAATCCTGCATTATTCTTTGACACAGAGTTAACGATAATTACTTAATTAATCCTTATCACGTAATTAAGAGTAACTTGGGGTAAAAAAATCCTACTGCAAGATCACATTGGGTGAGTGGAACCAGCCACTTGCGCCTGCTATTCAAGTTCTGCTGCATTTAGCTGTGTTTATTTGTGCAAAATAATAATAAATAATACATCCAGGATTTGTAAAGCATGGAAAATCAACCATGAGGGTCTCAAGGCTCTGAATTGTAAGCACAGAGAGATTAAGGTGGTCATTATGACCCTGGCGGTCTTCTGACTGCCAGGGTTAACGTGGCAGTATCACCGGTAACAGGCTGGCGGTAATGACCACAAAATAATGACCATGGCGGTGAACCCTCCCATAGACAGCCAATGAACCACACCAACCGCAAGCGCGGTACAAACACTGAACATGGCGGTAGCCACCTACAAGACAAGGATCTGCCCACAATATTATGTCATAGCACACCGCCAGGATTTCCGGGGCGGTAGCAACAACACCAAAAGCCTGGCGGAAACACATCATATAAAAGGAGACACACAGGAGTCGGTAGCCACAATGGAACCCAAACTGTAAGTCTTCCTGATGCTGTAACACACCATGGCCATCCTGGAGCACCATCGCTGACGAAGACAGCCACCTAGCACACAAGGGAGGGAGGGGAGACTGACACACACACGCACAACACACACCATACACACACACCACACACCCAGAACCATCTGCAGAGCAAATCAACAGTAACAGAACCTCAGAGAAAAGAAAACCAGGACACATACACTGTTCTAACCACTGTATTCCTGTTGGATGAATATTCAAAATGCAAAAACATACACAACTGCTTTTCTACATACATGCAGGCCCAAAGGCCAATTCAAAGTCACAAATGCCCACAGGGCAAAGTCCCAGCCCCAACTTGACTCCCCACAACATCGGGACTCCACTGTTTAGGGGCATCATGCTGGAAATGGGCGGGCACCTGAGGAGGGGTGGGGGGCATATCATTGGGAGGGGGCTCCTTGCCCACTGGTTCTGGAGGGGGCTCCTTGCCCACTGGTCCTTGCCCACTGGTTCTGGAGGTGGGCTCCCTACCCACTGGTTCTGGAGGGAGCTCCTTGCCCACTGATTCTGGAGGGGGCTCCCTTCCCACTGGTTCTGGAGGGGGCTACTTGCCCACTGGTTCCGGAGGCGGCTCCTTGCCCACTGGTCACTGAGGGGGGTCCTTGCCCACAGGTCACAGAGGTCCTTGCCCAATGGTCACTGAGGCAGCTCCCTGCCCACTGGTTCTGGAGGAGCCTCCTTGCCCACTGATCAATGAGGGGCTCCTTGCTCACTGGTCACTGATGGGGCTCCCTGCCCACTGGTTCTGGAGGGGGCTCCTTGCCCACTGATTCTGGAGGGGGCTCCTTGGCCTCTGGTTCGGGATGGGGCTCCTTGGGCACAGTTTTGTGAGGGGCTTCCTTGGCCTTGGATTTGGATGGGGCCTCCTTGGCTTTGGATCGGGGGACCTCCTTGGCCCTAGGTTTTGGAGGTGGCTCCATGGTCTTGGTAGTCTGTTTGGGAGGGGCTGGCACTTTAGCCCTCCGTTTGTTTGGGGGGAGGGAGGAGTGTCCTTGGTGCAGGGGCTGGCGTTGCACTCATGTGTCCCTTAGTGGCAGCTGGAGACTTTGGGGGTGGAGCAGGGTCAGACTGGGTGCTTGAGGTACTGGGCTGGAGGGGGGTGGGACCTTCCTCTTACAGGCTGACGGGGGAGAGAAGGAGGGAAGAGGTCAAGGCAGGCAAGGAAAAACTTCTTGGGGCCAATGTGGCAGGACATGGGAGGAGGGATGGGAGTGGAGGCAGAGGGAATGGTTGTAGGAGGAGGAGGTGTGCTGGACTTGGGTGCAGGTGAATGGACAGTGTGAGTGTGTGAGGAGAATGGCTGTTGGGGGTCTGAGTGCTACGGTTTGTATGTCTCTGGAGGGGGGTCAGACAGGGTGGGGGAGGAAAAACATGACGTGTGGATGGATGTTGTGGTGGTGTCTGCAAATGAGGTGGGTGTGCTGCATGAGGTGCTGATGGTGGTGGTGGTGACTGCGCATGTAGTGTGTGCAGTGCATGTCTGCGGGTCTGCTGTTGTGTTGACTGTGGGCAAGGCTGTGCAGGCAGCAGGTTCAGGGACTGTTGATGCAGTGCATGCAGGTGTGAGAGAGGATGTGACTGTGAGGAGAAGGAGGAGGGGGAGACAGTGGAGTCCGTGGACAATGTTGCGTGTGCATCTGGGTGTTGGCTGTGTGAGTGCTTATGAACTGAAGTGTGCTGCCTGTGTTTGTGTGAGTCTTGTGTGTTGTTTTGGGTGCATATGTGTCAGAATGTGTGTGTGGGATGGGTTGGGGTTGAGGAGACAGGGACTGGGAAGTGGTAGTTGGAGGGGGGACGGATGAAACAGGGACACTGGCTGCCGTCAGTGAAGAGGTACAGCCTGAAACCATCTCTGTAGGGCCGTCAATCCACCGTGAATGCCCTCCATGAAGGCATTGCATTGCTGCATCTGGGATGCCAGCCCCTGGATGGCATTTACTATTATTGACTGCCCTACAGAGATGGATCTCAGGAGGTTGATAGCCTCCTCACTGAGGGCAGCAGGGCTGATTAGGGCAGGGCCTGAGGTGCCTGGGGCAAAGGAGATGGCCACCGTCCTGGGTGAGCGGGCACAGGCAACTCCATGGGGAGCTACTGGGAGGGCGGTGCTGGTACGGGTGTGGCGGTAGAACCTGTAACTGGGGTAGTCCCAGAGGGGTCGGCCACCACTAGGGAGCTCCCATTGGAGGAGTGGTATCATCTCTTGTCTTCGCCGTGGTGCTCCCCTCACCCTCTGTCCCACTGGTCCCCTTGGCGTCGGTGGACTCTGCCTCCTGGGTCCCGTGGGCTGCAGCTCCCTCACTCACCGGTGCCATTGCTCCTTCGCCAGATGATGCTAATGCACACATGGACAGGATGACAAAAGGAGAGAGGGGGGAGAAAGAAAGGGAGCACAGGGTCAATCACTGCACCAACAGCACAAATGGCTTACACATCACTCTCACACACTGAGACTGAGAATGTGCAGTATGGATCACACTGGCATACCATTGGCTAAGTACCACAGCAGGTAGGAGCCAAACATTGCCAGCTACACATCAACTTGGACCAGCTAAGCCCTGTCTGACATGGGAAGCCAGATACCTAGCTGTCAAAAACATGCATTTCACCCTAATAACCTAAGCTGGACCACGCATCAATGTCAAAACTGGCATACTGGGGCATCCACTGACTAGTACCCTGCACCCAAATCCCATGCCAGGCAACAGAGACGGTTGTCAAACACACTGGATTTACCCCCTTGTGGATGCTGTGATGCCCTCAAGTGCTCATCCAGTATGTGGGCCATCAGGGGGTTCAGGTTCTGACGGGCACCCCCCCTAATTGGGAGGCCGTCCCCAGCTGGGCCTCTGCGGTGTTCCGGGCCCAGCATCTCAGGTCCTCCCACTGTTTCCTGCATGGGTGCTCCGCCTGCTATAGACCCTCAGGGTCTGCACGTACTTGGCTATGGCGTGCCACAACCCCTTCTTCTGATGGGCGCTGACCTGCAGAGGAAACACAAATAGTGGGACAACATTAACCACACAATCCAGCCTGTCACACACATGGCCTACAAAATGCATTATCCCCAAATCAGGCACACACATGACCTGTATCCCTGCATTAGCGCTGCCACCAGCCATACCCCCCATATGACACACTGCCAGCACACACAAACATCTCTATGCAGCCATGTCGCCTGGAACGTACTTACCTATCGTATGGACAGGGCCGCAATCACAGAGCTGTGTGCACATTTGGAGCCTGATCTGCTACCTGCTATCCGTTGCACCACAGTAATACCCCCTCCTGTGCAGGTACTCTCAGAGCTCCATTTCCTGGTAGCTGGCTCTTCTCACGTGACAGTGGGCTTGGCTGCAGGAATGTCACAGCAAATGTTCTCCATTGTGCTTGCAAGGGTTTGACAGCCTTGCTCAAACACATGTGCAGCTACATCACATTCCCTCAGGTAGATGATTTACCCGCTGTGAAGGCTGGATTCTATGCAATGGGGCATATACCACATGTAATTGGGGCCATTGACGGGACCCATATTGCCTTAGTCCCCCCAGGGCAAACGAACAAGTGTACAGGAATCAGAAGAGTTTCCACTCACTCAATGTCCAGATGGTGTGCCTTGCTGACCAGTACATCTCCCAAGTCACTGCCTAGTATCCAGGGTCGGTGCATGATGCCTTTGTCCTGAGGAATAGCAGTGTCCCACAGCTGATGGCACATCTACAGAGGCACAGAGTGTGGCTAATAGGTGAGCCTGAGTCCCCACCCAATGTATGTCAGGGTATGCCTTCAGAAGTCATAGCCCATGCCATTGTGCAGGGCTAATGTGTGTCCCTTACTTCTTGCAGGTGATTCCAGCTACCCAAACCTGTCCTGGCTCCTGACCCCTGTTAGAAATCCGAGAACAGGGGCTGAAAATAGGTACAATTATGCTCATGGGCGTACCAGGAGGATTGTTGAAAGGACCTTCAGGCTCCTGAAGGCTAGGTTCAGGTGCCTCCATCTGACAGGTGGATCCCTATGCTACTCCACTGAGAAGGTCTGCGGAATTGTTGTTGTGTGCTGCATGTTGCACAATATGGCCCTGTAGGAAAATGCCTCCCTTGGCATGGTTACCCCCTAACCTTTTGCCTTTTGTTGATGCCAGTTATGATTGAAAGTCTGCTGGGACCCTGCTAACCAGGCCCCAACACCAGTGTTCTTTCCCTAAACTGTGCCTTTGTTCCCACAATTGGCACAGCACTGGCACACAGATAAGTTCCTTGTAAATGGTACCCCTGGTACCAAGAGACCTGTGGCCAGGGAAGGTCTCTAATGGCTGCAGCATGTATTATGCCACCCTGGGGACCCCTCACTCAACACATGCACACTACCTCACAGCTTGTGTGTGCTGGTGGGGAGAAAATGACTAAGTTGACATGGCACTCCCCTCAGGGTGCCATGTTCACCTCTCACTGCCTGTGGCATAGGTAGGTCAACCCTCTAGCAGACCTTACAGCCCTAAGGCAGGGTGCACTATACCACAGGTGAGGGCATAGTTGCATGAGCAATATGCCCCTACAGTGTCTAAGCCAAACCTTAGACATTGTAAGCGCAGGGTAGCCATAAAGAGTATATGGTCTAGGAGTCTGTCAATTACGAACTCCATAGTTCCATAATGGCTACACTGAAATCTGGGAAGCTTGGTATCAAACTTCTCAGCACAATAAATGCACACTGATGCCATTGTGGAATTTATTGTAAAATACACCCAGAGGGCATCTTAGAGATGCCCCCTGAATACCAGTCTGACTCCTAGTGCTAGGCTGACGAGTTTCTGCCAGCCTGCCACAACCAGATGAGTTTTTGGCCACATGGAGTGAGTACCTTTGTCACTCTGTGGCCAGGAACAAAGCCTGCACTGGATGGAGGTGCTTCTAACCTCCCCCTGTAGGAACTGTAACACCTGGCGGTGAGCCTCAAAGGCTCCTGCCTGTTGTTACAGCACCCCAGGACATCCCAGCTAGTGGAGATGCCCGCCCCTCCGGACACAGCCCCCACTTTTGGCGGCAAGTCTGGATGAGATAATGAGAAAAACAAGGAGGAGTCACCTACCAGTCAGGACAGGCCCTAAGGTGCCCTGAGCTGAGGTAACCCCTGCCTTTACAAATCCTACATCTTGGTTTTGGAGGATTAACCCAATAGGACTAGGGATGTACCCCCCCCTCAGGGAGGAGGCACAAAGACGGTGTAGCCACCCTCAAGGACAGCAGTCATTGGCTACTGCCCCCCTGACCTAAACAGATCCCTAAATTTAGTTTTTAGGGGTGGCCCTGAACCCAGGAAAGCAGATTCCTGCAACCTGAAGAAAGAAGAAGGACTGCTGACCTGAAAGCCCCACAGAGACGACGGAGATGACAACTGACTTGGCCCCAGCCCTACCGCCCTGTCTCCAGACTCAAAGAACTTGCACATCCAGCAGGACCAGCGACCTCTGAGGACTCAGAGGACTGTCCTGCACCTAAAGGACCAAGAAACTCCTGAGAACAGTGGCACTGTTCAGAAACTGCAACAACTTTGCAACTTTGAAACAACTTTTAAAGAGACTCTAACTTCCCGTCAGAAGCGTGAGTCTTCACACACTGCACCCGACACCCCCGGCTCGAGTCCAGGACAACCAACACTGCAGAGAGGACTCCCAGGCCACTCCAACGACGTGGGCACCCTGAGTCGACCTCCCTGCACCCTCACAGCGACACCTGCATAGAGGATCCAGAGGCTCCCCCTGACCGCGACTGCCTGGTAACAAAGGAACCCGACGCCTGAACCAAGCACTGCACCCGCAGCCCCCAGGACAGAGAGCAACCACCTACCAGTGCAGAAGTGACCAGCAGGCGGCCCTCCTCCTAGCCCAGTCGGTGGCTGGCCTGAGAAGCCCCCCTGTGCCCTACCTGCATCGCCTAAGTGACCCCTGGTTCCCTCCATTCCTTTCTATAGCAAACCCGATGCCTGCTTTGCCTACTGTACCCGGCCGCCGTGGGCTGCTGAGGGTGTGTTTTGTGGGCTTGTGTGTGTCCCCCCAAGTGCTCTACAAAAAAACCATTGTCTGCTCCCCGTGGACTCAGGTACACTTAAATGTAAGCAGACTAGGACCGGAGCACCCCTGTTCTTCATAGACGCCTGTGTGTTTTGGGCTCTCCTTTGACCCCTGTGTTGCTGGTGCGGTGGCTTTGGAGTTGCCTTGAACCCCCAACGGTGGGCTGCCTATGCTCAGGAGACTGACTGTGTAAGTGCTTTACTTACCTGAGAAAACTAACCAAACTTACCTCCCCCAGGAACTGTTGATTTTTGCACTTTGTCCACTTTTAAAATAGCTTATTGCCATTTTAACCAAAACTGTGTGTACTACTGTTTTAAATCAAAGTTCTTTACTTACCTGTGTGAAGTACCTTGCATTTTATGTACTTACCTCAAATCTTGAATCTTGTGGTTCTAAAATAAATTACGAAAATATATTTTTCTATATAAAAACTATTGGCCTGGAGTTAAGTCTTTGAGTGTGTGTTCCTCATTTATTGCCTGTGTGTGTACAACAAATGTTTAACACTACCCTCTGATAAGCCTACTGCCCGACCACACTACCACAAAATAGAGCATTAGTATTATCTAATTTTGCCACTATCAAACTCTTGGGGGAACCCTTGGACTCTGTGCGCTCTCTCACTTTGAGATAGTATATACAGAGCCAACTTCCTTCAGGCCCTCAGACGGCATGTGCCCTATCTGCCAGGAGGAAGGGGGTGACAATGCAGCTGTGGCAGCAGCGGACACTGAGGACAGTGAGAAGGAGGAAGAGGAGGAGGATGTGGACAACAGGTCAATATGATCCTGCAGTACTTCCAATGATACTCATGTAAGACTGCTGAACTAAACATTTCTACATTTTAGTGTTGTGCTGTGTGACTGTAGCATAATGCAAGGCATTACCTTTGCATCCCACCTGACTGTCACCTATGCGTTCCCTTATTGCAGATGTTGGTGTTGTTCCAACAGTGTACTGCTGTGATGTGTACAGACTGCTGAGACACTTTGTCGAATGGATCAACATGTTACTGGACATTTACACAGGATCATGCAGTTCATTACAGTTCAATACATTGTACTTTACCTGTAGATAAAGCAGTATTACTCAAGTTGTGTCCAAGGGTGTTTATTGAAAATTGCTATACAATGGGATGTGCAATAGGGTGATGGTTGGGAAAAGTCCAGTGTAGTGGGACAGTCTGTTTGTAGCACAGGTCCATTGTCAAAGGGGCCATTGGAAGGAGAGCAATGTCAGTTTAAAGTGGGCAAGGTGACACAAGGAGGACATTCAGGAGGTCCTTATTTCCTGGCAGTGGTCTTTGTCTTGACAAGTGTCTCTGGTGTCTGTCTGGGTCGCAGGGACTGTTTGCAGAGTAGTTCACCTTCTGCAGGGGGAGGGGTGCTGGTGGCCAGTGGGTTCTATGGGAGGGCCTCCTGTCTACTAGCTGCAGCAGATGTGGAGGGCTGGTCAGTACACTGGCTAGTGAAAGGGGCCCACTGGTGTGCTGTGTAGTCCCTCATGATGTTGGCCATATCACCCAACACCCCTGCAATGGAGAGCAAGATGGTGTTCAGGGCCTGCAATTCTTGCTTGATCTCCTGGTGGTATTCCCCCTGCAGTCGCTGGTTCTCCTGCATTATGTTTATCACCTGACCCATCTTGTCCTGGGATTGTTGGTAAGCCCTCAGGACATTAGTGAGTGCTTCCTGGGCAGTCGGATCCCTGGGCCTGTCCTCCCCCTGGCACACAGCTGCCCTCCGACCATCCCTGGCCCCCTGTGCGTGTGTCCCATGAACGGTGTGCCCATTGCTACTGACCCCTGGACCCTCACTGTCTTGCCTGTGAGGTGTGGACTGGGGTCCCTGTACAAGTGGGCACACTACTGATTGATGTGTCCTAGGGAGAGAGGTCTGGGGACATTGGGTGGCTGCTGTGGTGCTGGATTCTGAGGAGGGAGGCTCTGTAGTGGACTGGGTATGTGCTGGGGTAGCTCACTGACCATTGGTCCCTGATGGGCCAGGGAGGTCATCCAGATCCAGAGCTCCAGAGTTGCTGTAATCACTGGAGGCATCTTCTGGTGGGGGACTGGGTAGCCGTGGCATCTCCTCACCACTGAGATTGGCTGGGGTACCTCTGGGGATGTAAGTGGTTTATTATGCTACATGTCTGTGGCATATTCTGCATTACTAGCCTCCCCTATATTATTGTTGTTGCCCTGCCACCTTTGTTTGTGTATGGTGATGGATTGTGGGATTGTTAGTTCTCCATGCTGTGCATGCATTGGTGGTGGGTGTACATGCAGGGCTGGAAGGGATATGCATACAGTGGATATGGAGGGCAGGGCTTGGCATTTAGGTTTGTTAATTGTGGTGGTGCACTGTGTGGGATGGAGTGGGCGATGGGTGTCAGGGTGGGGGGTGGTGGTGGCATGCAGGTATGGGTGGGTGATAGGTAGTAAATGTGACTCACCAGTGTCCAGTCCTCCAGCAACTCCAGTGAATCCCTGAGGATGCAGGATTGCCAAGACTTGCCCCTTCCATGCTGTCAGCTGTGGGGGAGGAAAGGGGGTCCACCACCAGTCCTCTGGATGGCAAGCTGGTGCCTTGCTGCAATGAAACACACCTTCCCCTGTAGGTTGTTCCACCTCTTCCTTATGTCATCCCTTGTGTGTGGATGTACTCCAACGGTGTTCACCCTGTCCACGATCCTCCGCCATATCTCCATCTGCCTGGCAATGGATATCTGCTGTACCTGTGCTCCAAACAGCTGTTGCTCTACCCTGACTATTTCCTCAACCATGACCCGCAACTCCTTATCAATGACAAAGCGGTGCCTTTGTAGGGCCATGGGTGTTGTGTGGTGTGTGTAGGTGGTGCAGGGGTGATGTGTGATGTGGTGGGGTGTGTGTTGGCTGAATTGGTAGTTGTGATGTGTGTGCAGTTCTCTTTTGGATTGTCCTCGCAAAGTGTAGGCGTCTTGTCGCGTTTGAAGAGGTTTGTGGGTGATCGGGGGTGGTGTTTTATGGTGCTGTTGGTGGGTGGGTGTATTTGTGTCAGGTGTGGGTTTTTTGTCTGGCTAATGTTGTCTTGTTTTGTATTTGTGTGGCCATATCTGCCGCAGTGGTGTTCACGCCAATGGTTTACTGTAGTTGAATGTCCGCTATGGTGATTTGTGGGTCATTACTTGGAGCGCGTTGTTTCGGTAGCATAACGGTATGGGTGGTAGTTTCATCAGTTTATCACGTTCAGTGGGTCTGGCGGATTTGTGGTTGTGGCTGTTTTCTGTTGGTTTTGTGTGTATGTGTAATAATCTGGCGGACGGATGTTCGCCTCCGCGGCAGTATGTTGGTGGCAGTGACCGCGGCGGTATTCGATATTTACCACCTATGTCATAATGAGGGCCTAAGTGATTTTCCCAGTGTTAATGTAGAATTTTTGCTAATAAATATTCATGTATTCTGAATGTTGAATCTGCATAGAAAATGAATTAATATAGAACAAAATAACACACAACTTTGAAAATGTACCTACTTGAGTGGCCGTCAAAGAATCACGAAGTGTCCTTATTACCTGCCCATTAATATGAAATGTCATGTTCATGTGTAGATTAATGTAGTAGTATGTTATATTAATGATTATGTATTATGCATTTGCTTTTTTAAATTGTAGGCCTCAGGTTAGCGAGGTCATGTTAAGTTGCACTGCTGAAATAAATCATATAAAATGACTGCATAGAGAAATAGATTTGTATTTTTCCACAGTGTTGACCAAATGCTGGTAAATGATTATCTTTCCCATTAGAACTGCTTGCTCGAATATGCTGTATTAGCTATCGATACACTGTAGAGTTTTGCTTGTGTGAAAGCAATGTTCACAGGAGCTAACAATGGATGCACTGACTGGAGGACAGAGAGATACAAAATTATTACTTGACGAGTCGACGATGGGAACAGGAGAAGAGGAGCCAATCATCAACATGTGAAAGACAGTTTAGTTATATCTTAGATTTGAAGTTCTACTTTCATTTAACTAAATGTGAACACACGATTCTTTGACCAATGGCAACGTGGAAAGTGTTCTGGATGGTTTTAACTTAGCCCCACTGCACTGAGAAGAGAGAGGCTTTTTCCCACTTTGATATCCTCCTCCTGAGAGGAGCGTGTTTATTCTGTCTGAGGAGCTGTACAGTTCCTGAGGACTTTAATTCTATCTTTAACTTTATTGCTTAGACTTTGATGCTGAATGCTGATCTTAGACTATGCCTTACAAATGGTTTGGATAGCTGATGCTGACCGAACAGATGTCCTATTGACGAAGACAGTCGCAGCTTGCTGATCCATACTGAGGCAAGGTATAATGAAATGTTTATGTTCTTATTGTAATTTGTCTTTCGTTTCTAGATACCAACCACAATTTTGATAGAGCCATAGCTAGATGTGTTTCCAAATTGTGTTGACTAAATTGTTAGCATGAAGCCCAAACATGCTATTCTAATCATAAGGTTAGCTAGGAGACTCACAGAAAATGTTTGCTGATTATTAACAACAGTCAATGTCATTTCTTTGTTGAATCTAAATGTATGCTGTTTCTATTGCACAGTTATTCTTGCTATTGATTTGTACTGTAATTCTAGAGTGCCTAACCATACATGGTTTGATTAAATTGAGATTCTTTAGGAGATTTGGTCAACTGGTATTGTTTCTGTATGTTTATCATTTGATCTTGAGAATAAGGGCAAGATGTACGACCCCGAGTTCTGCGACTTGCAATTTGCAACTCGTTTGCGAGTCACAAATTGCGAGCCGCAAAACCTTATTTACAACAGTGTACTTTACACTGTTTGCGATTCTCAATGGAGTGCCAATTACCTACCTCATATTCATGAGGTAGGTCGCAATTTGCAACCTCATTGGGAATGACAGCCCTCACAGGGATGGTGGCCTGCTGAAGACAGCAGACCACCATGTTTGTGAATGCCTATAAATAAAGCATTTTTTTTTTAATGCAGCCTGTTTCCTTAAAGGAAAACGAGATGCATTTCAAAAACAAAAATGAACAGTTTTCTTTTAAATTTTTCAGAGCAGGCAGTGGTCCGTAGGACCACTGCCTGCTCTGAATTTTTTGTTGTTGCTGCCATTCACAAAGGGGAAGGGGTCCCATGGGAATCCCTTCCCGTTTGCGAATGGGTTAGCACCAGTTTCAAACTGGTGCTAAGTGCAATTTGTTTGTGACTGCATTCCCGGTCACAAAACAATGCTACATCACGCTGCGACTCGCAATTAGGAAAGGAATGCCCCTTCCTAATTGCGACCCGCAAACCTATTTTGCGATTCCGTAAATAGATTACCAAATCGCAAAATAGGCTCTGTAGATACCAAAATTTTCTTTTTTCTGTCCCAAACGGCCCGATTCTGCGAATCAGGCCATTTGCAACAGGACAAATGGTACATACATGTGCCCCTAAGTTACGTGATATTAGCATTGTTAATATAGGGAAATAAACATTTTAACTTTTACATAACGGTGTGGTTATTCATGGCCAAAGGGGTCATGGTGCATGGACTTACTAACGCCAAAGATTACTGATTCTATTGATTGACATTGTTATTGGTTGATATGGAACTGAGTCTTATGGTGGGATTTTCTCTAAGCGCAGTCAAAAGGTCCATTGAACCTCTAATGCATCCTCTTATAACTTAAAGCTAAAAAGCCAAATAAGGTCAGGCGCCCTAACATATATGGTAGCACAGTATGACGGTTAGTCTCCTTAAGAGCCCATCATAAAATCCTGGTACGTGGTTTGTCTCCTTAAGAGCCCATCATAAAGCATTATGCCCTCTAGAGAAGGTAAGAGAGTAGTAGGGTTAGTCTCCTTAATAGGCCACCACGAAAGGTTCCTCTTTGAAAATAGCTGATACTCAGAGATTGTAGTAGGGTAATGTCCAGTCCTGTAGAGAGAAAAGAATTTGCAGATTGGGGAAGGGAAATTGGTGAAAGTTTCGATTTTCAGATTCGATGATACAAAGTGGAAAGAAAATGTGCCCCTAAGAACTTTGAATTACTTTCTCAGAACCATGGAGCTTGCCAATGATTGTTTAAGGATGTTCTCGGCATTCTAGTGACAGTGTGAATGGTATAGGGTTCGCAATTGCACATCTTATGCAACTTGCAGGTGAATTGTGATGTTTGTGAGGGTTTAGGGAGTTTGCGTACTCCAAATGAAGTTGTTGAAGGAGTTTGCGTACTCCGAAGAGTGAGAGTAGGGAAGTCGTCAAACTTCACATGTGTGTGGTGCTTTGTGCTAAAAAAATGTCTACGTGGTTGTTTGTATACGGGCTCTGCGAGGTCTGAGACTCCGGAGTATACTGAAAGTGTATGAGACACTTGTTTTTTGTTGTAATTTGTCTGGTTTAATAGATCAATTGGGTGTGGTTGACAAACTCAAGAGTGTGTGCCAAAGTGAATGAAACGTTTTCAACTGAGATCTGACGAGTCCTATGCGCACCAGGACAGACCCACTAATCAGCTGAGAGTAAAATTTGAGGGTTGAATTTTGCTTGCAAATCAGGCAAACTGAGAAAGAAAGAGTAGCTGCTAGAGTGAAAGGCCGTCAGTGAAAAATCCATAAGTTTTCTGAATCAATTGAGTTACCCTACCTGTAGTAAACGGACAAATTGGGTTTTGATTTTGTTTAGTGCTCGCAATAATTTTGCATGTTTGTATAAATCCGAGTTTAGGAGGACAAGTCGAAAGACTATAGGGGTAGTTACGACCCTGGCGGTCGGCGTTAATAAGAGGAATCACTGCCAACATGCTGGCGGTACTTTCCTCCATATTATGACATTGGTGGTTTGGCTGACCAATGTACCACACCGACCGCCACAGTGGTAACGGCCGCTTGGCTGGAGACATCAATCTACAGCCCGGCGGCTGTCACTTGACTGCCTTCGGGATTATGACCCCGCCTACCACCATTGTTTTCGTGGCTTCCTTACCACCACCAAAAAAATGGTGGTAGGCACTATCAGTGACAGGGAATCTATTCCCTGTCACTGATAGGGGTCTTCGCCTCCCCCTCCTCCTCCACAGGTTCCCCCCACCCCACTCTTCCTCTCCAGACCCCCCCCTTCATACACGCCCCTCCCTTCACACACTCACACACACACACATTCCCACATTCATCCATCCATCCATTCACATACGCACAAATTTACATACATACACGCAAACATGCATTCACACTACTCAACATACACGCACTCACACCCCCAAACATGTACATACATATAACACGCAACACACACCCGTATACTCGCACGAACCCACACACACACACACAACACCCCCTTCCCCTGTCGGAGCACCCACTTACCTGTGTTCTGGGGGTCCTCCGGCAGGAGATGGGACGGGGCACTGCTGCCAGCAGCAGCGCCCACCAGCAGAACACCGCCAGGCCGTATTAATTCTCATAATACGCCCGCGGCAGACTACTGGCGCGGCTGCTGCTGCTGGCAGCAGCACCACCTTACCGCCATCCGCCGCCATAGCCAAAGACGGATTTCCGCCATCCTTCTGGCGGAAATCCGGCTGTGGTCATAATATGATGGCTGGTAGCTGCGGCTATGGTCTTTTGATGCCCGTCGCCACGGCGGTAGGCAGTTTTTACCACCAAGGTCCTAATGAGGGCCTTTGTCAGCCGCTGTATGTGTGAGTGTGACATCATTGGAGCTGCGCTGGGATAGGTCAGTTAGTGAGAAGGGTTGTGCACGGATTGCCGGACAACCGTGAAGCACAATTGGTTGAGAAGGTCGGTGAAAAGGATTTTGGGATTCAAACTCACTTCCTGATTTGATTGAAAGTAGCATAAAAGTTGCAGAGATTACATTTTTCAAAGCTTTATATATTGTATTCGAAGAGAAGGTGCTGTGCCAAGTCTTTGACTGAAACAATGGTGCAAAGTGACAGAGAAAGATGGGAGTTTAGCATTTTCTGCCCATGGAACATTTAATTTGAGAAGCTTAGAGAATTTGAGGAGGGTACTGTATGACTTAAAACGTCCTCTGAGACCAGCACAGTTTGAGGCATTAGCAATTTGGGAACTAGTAGCCAGACAGCAACAGCAACAAATATTTGAGAGGAGAATGAGAAAAGCTGAGAAAACACTAGCAGAGGTTAGATGGGACAGTGATCAAAACTTTTGGAGAACTGAGACTTTACAGAGAATTAAGTTGTTTGCTGCGATTACACAGGAGAATGAGAATGAAGCTAGAAAGACTACTAGAAAGAGGGATTTGTATCCTTCTGATGACTAAGAGCTGAAATCCACAAGATCTAGGAAGTCTCTGACATATGATGAAGAGTCAGATGAAGATGAGTTCATTTTACAGTTACTGAAAAATGGCCCCGCCATATGCAGCGCATGAAAGAAGTTTGAGCACCAGTGTAGATCCTACAGCCCCGATATCACTTGAACCAGCCCAGAGCCAGATACAGGTTAGCCATAATTCTCCAGTTCCTTCGGCAGTTAAGAGGTCTATGCCGCAAATGGATTTTCCAAGAATTTACCCTGATGAACCCTTTGTAGATACTGCAACAAACTTGACAGTACTGATAGGACAAGTTTACCAGAAGCCGACATTGGTCCAGATAGAGTTCACCCTAAATTTGATGTCCCTGATACAGTCACAGACAGTTCCATGATGCACTCCTATAACAGCATCACAGACAGAAATGTTCACCTTGACAAATCAGAATACAGGACTAGTGCACACACGAGAGCCAAATGCCAGACCAAGTCCATATGCAGTCAGTACCAGTTACCATAGGTCCGGTCATACCGTTGTTTTCCCGCGTAAATAACAAGAACAGTGAACAGAAGTCTTTGAATCCGAGTGTAGAAAGGGAAAGATACAACACGAATGCAAGAATGACAACTCCCATGAGACCAACATTTGACGGAACAGGTCCGTTGACTGATTTAAGTCATTTCAAGACTACTCCAAATAAGGAGGCGAGATCACACATAGGTCCAAATCCAAGCATGGTGAAACCAGAAGCCCCGAGCCTGACAGTACAGCAAGTGCCAGGTGTGAGTCACAACAATATCACGCTACAAGGTTTAACAGCCCAGCAATTAACTGAATGGTTAGGGTGCTTGAGTACTACTCAAGACGATTCTAGCGGTGGAAGTGCCCTGAATTTGACCAGGCTTAGACTAGAGGCAGAATACCTAATGAAGGGAACCATGGGTTCAGACAGGATTGACACATTCTAGGAAAATGAGTCGCAATACCTATGCAAGCTGATTACTAACACAGCAGGAATAGCACATCAGAAATTAGCAGACCTAGCAGAGAAATATGGCATAGAGGTTGAGAAAACAAAGTACTTGAAGAGGAGTTACAGATTAGATTTTGATTAAAAAAAAATTGAGAACATGAGAATACCAGGAATGAAAATGCACCTTAGAGAATTAATACAGAGCATTCAATCATGGGGAGCATTAGAAAAATGGGAAGGCAGACGGGTGAAGAAAACAGGCAAGAAGAAAAGGGATTCTGAAAATCTTACTGCAAATGTGCAGCAGGATGAGGACCCAGTGAAAATTCTACCAATGAGAGAGATTCCAGGAGGGAATTTTGTCTATGTCCCTTGGTGCAGAAGTATTCTGAAAGAGTCAATACATGCATATTATGAGAGATTGTGGCAGGCGTTTAAACATTACAGTGGTACAGAAACAATTGAGCCGAAAGACATGATTCATTTTGTGTTCAGATTTGTTGAAGGATTGAGACCTGAAATTAGCCAGATGATTAAAAGTCATTTGATTTGCTGGCAAGCAAAGCCGATTGATAAGGCATTGCAATATGCAAACTACTGTAATGACAAGATTGAGTTGAAGCAGAGAAAGTTGAAAGAGAAGGCAATGATGATGCAGAATAAATCGGCACAAACAGGAATTCAGGGACATTTTCCACAGCAGTAGGGAAATGTGGTATTTTAGAATCAAGCAAGAGATAGAGGCTGTGGAGGAATCGTAAATGGAAATCGTAGTCCCGATTTGAATACTGTAGTGGTTCAGAATGATGTGCAGGGAATGAAGAGATTGTTGCCATGTCACGTTTGCGGACATTGGAAGCGGTAGGGTCCGATGTTAGTACAAGGAGGTGTTGTTCAGAAAGCAAGTGACATCAATCCTTTCCAAAACATGAGAGGACCGAGAATGAGAGGTCATAATACAAATTTTCAAAGCAATGTGAATAAGATGTGCGTTTTTCAGCCCATGCAACAGGTGCAAATGCACATTTGCAGATGCACCAGTCACAGACAATGCAATCACAAGTTCAAATGGTACCTAGACAGCAAAATCAAATACCTCAAGCCCCAACGGAGCAGTAGCAGGGGATGCTTCCTCAGAAGGTCACAGGTCAAAGGTTTAACATAGTAATAATACAGTGCACCATTTCCCGTTACACAGTGAGAATGGAATAAATGATGATTGGGTGAATGAGAGTTCGGATGAAGAAGAATGTGTACTTGCAGCTTCCCTAGAAGTAGATCAGAAGGGTCCATATATAAAGGGAAAAATAATGGGTCACAAAGTTTCCTTCCTGGCTGATACAGGACCTACACGCTCTACAGTAAGAACTGCATGAGTTCTAAACTTGCCCCTTTCAGGGAAAACAGTCCAGAATGTAGGAGTCTCAAATCGGTATTTGACCAACCCAATTACAGAACCAGTGCAGGTTAAAATTGGCAACTTTAAAGGATTACACAAATTTGTAGTTTGTGACTCGAGTCCGGTATCCTTATTGGGAAGGGACTTGTTGTGTAAAACAAGATGCTTGATTACTTGCTCAAATGAAATTCAGACAAACAGTGATGATGAGGATGACCCGACTCCAGAGACAATAAATAAGGAGTACCCCTTGATTAGCTTCTTTCCAGTTTTCACAGTGAGAGATCTTCCTTCTGACAGGAAACAGTTAAAATGAAAGTGTTGGATTTGACAGGAAAAGACATTGGTCTAATAAAAGGAGTTGAGCCAGTTAAGGTCCCAGTCAAGCCAAACGCGATTTTTCCCCAGATTCCTCAGTATCACATGACACAGGACACAATTGAAGGGATTGCACCCATAATTGCAGAGTTTGTAAACCAAGGAGTTTTGAAAGAAGTACTGAGTAGTCCATGTTAGTTACCGATAATGGGATTGTGAAAGCCCTGTGGAAAATTTCGGATTGTAAAGGATTTGAGGAAGGTAAATGACATTGTGATTAAATGTTGCCCCGTAGTGCCAAATCTAGCAGTGACTTTACTTCAGATCTCATGTGATGCTGAATGGTTCACCGTGATAGATCTGTTACAAGCATTCTTTTCTTGAACGTTTCATGAGGATAGTCAATTTCTTTTCTGTTTCAAATTTGTGGATCAAGTCTACTGTTGGTGTAGAATTCCTCAAGGGTTTTCAGAGTCACCTTCTATTTTCAACCAGATCTTGAAAAAGAACCTGGAGTCATTGGAAAAGCCTTTCCAATCGATATTGGTTCAATAAATTGATGATTTGTTGATTGCTAAAGATGAATGCACGTATGATACGATTGCCTTACTGAATCATTTAGGTAAGAATGGTCATAAAGTGTCCCCAGCAAAATTACGGTACTGTCAGACCCAGTTGCTGAGTCTTTACCAGGCTGTCTGCATTCAGTCACTTCGGTTGGCTTGAGCCTCACTTAGAGTGAGAGCATTCTGATGGGACACCCCCTGACAATTATGGTCCCTCACTCCATTGAAGTTTTGCTCACACAAACCAAAATGCAATATCTTACAGGTGCCAGGCTGACTCACTACGAGACAAGCATCCTGGGGTCCCAAAATGTGTCATTGAAAAGGTGTACAGTGCTTAACCCAACAACCTTACTCCTGAAAGAGAATGATGAACTTGACAAAGTGGAAGATGTTGAACATGATTGTCTTGAAGTAACTGATCTGTGCACAAAACCGAGACCTGATATTAGAGATACCCGATTGGAGGAAAATGACCAAATTGTTTTTGTCGATGGTTCCTGTTTAAGAGGCAACATGGGAACACTGAGAGCAGGATATGCCGTATGCACAGTTTCTGGTATACTTGAAGCGTCCTGGCTTCAAGGATTATATTCTGCACAAGTGGTGGGACTGGTAGCCCTTACTAGAGCATGCCATGTTCCTGCACAGCTTAAAGTTACCATCTATATGGATAGCCAGTATGGTTTCGGAATAGTACATGATTTTGGCCAGCTGTGGTCACAGAGAGATTTCCTGACCTCTTCTGGTTCACCAGTCAGAAATGGTGAGAGAATTCATGAATTGTTGCAAGCTATTCAAATTCCTGAGAAGATTGCCGTGGTGAAATGCAGTGTACACCTGAAATCACAAGACTTTATGTGAAGGGGAAATGGATATGCAGATCAAGTCACAAGCTTTTGCGCATTACACTGTATATTGTTCAAAGATAAATGGGAATTGTTACCCGAGGAAGACAAGATGTGCCCAAGTTATGCATTACATGTAATAAATACCTTGGAAGAATTGAAAGCATTGCAGGATAAAGTTGAAAGGGAAGAGAAAAGGTCATGGGTCAAATTGAAATGTGTCCAGCGTGAGGATGAACTATGGGGTACAGAAGGGGGTCAATCGATCTTGCCGAATAGTTTGTTGACTCAAATGACTAGCTATTATCATGGTCAAACACTTCTTAGGAGAGATGCTGTGATTCGAGTGTTTAAACAAAATTGGTTCATTCCAAAGTTTAGATAGGTTGCTGAAGCAGTTTCCCATTGTTGCGTCATTTGTCACCAAATGAACGTGGGTAAAGGGACAGTGGTCAATTCGAGCCACATTGGAAGAGCAGGCGGTCCATTCAGCAGAATGCAGGTGAATTTTATTGAGATGCCTGTGTGTGGAGGATTGAGATATGTGTTGGTGGTTATCTGCATCTTTAGCCATTGGATTGAAGCTCACCCTACACGGAGAAATGACAGCCTCACAATGGCAAAGTTACTGCTTAGGGAACTGATACCACGGTTTGGGTTTCCGGTCTCCTTAGACTCAGATAGAGATAATCACTTCCACAATGAAGTAATTAAATTTCTATGTTCAGCTTTAAACATTGAGCAGAAGTTGCATTGTAGCTACCGCTCTTTCTCACATCAGGTGGAAGCCATCACACTGCAACTGTCTCAAGATTGTCGTAGTTTGGTCTCTTGCTCTGGGCAAGACTGCTGGTTCGAGGATGACAATACCTATGTTTGTAGGCTACTATGCCTATCCTACAAGTCGCAACTATATTCCCAACCCTTCCGGCTCACTAGCAGTACCTCACAAAAAACCCAAACAGTTAAAGGTGATTTGTGGCAGCCTTTACTCATGGACTCAGAAGTATGACATCTCAGGGAATGCCGTGGTTAAACAGAGATTACCCCTTTCTCACAGATATTAAATCACGAAGTGTCCTTATTAACTGCCCATTAATATGAAATGCTGTGCTCATGTGTAGATTAATGTGGTAGTATGTTATATTAATAATTATGTATTATGTATTTGCTTTATAATTTGTAGGCCTCAAGTTAGCGAGGTCTTGGGCTTAGTTGCACAGCCTCATGTTAAGTTGCACTGCTTAAATAAATCCCATAAAATGGCTGTGTAGAGAAATAGATTTGTATTTTTCCACTGTGTTGACCAAATGCTGGTAAATGATTATCTTTCCCATGAGAACTGCTTGCTAGAATATGCTGTATTAGCTATCAATACATTGTAGAGTTTTGTGTGTGTGAAAGCAATGTTCACAGGAGCTAACAATGGATGCACCGACTGGAGGACAGAGAAAGATACAAAATTGTTACCTGGCAAGTCCAACGATGGGAACAGGAGCCAGTCATCAACATGTGAAAGACAGTTTAGTTATATCTTAGATTTGAAGTTATACCTTCATTGGACTAAATGTAAACGTACAATTCTTTGACCAATGGCAACCTGGAAAGTGTTCTGGATGGTGTTAACTTAGCCTGACTGCACTGAGAAGTGAGAGACTTTTACCCACTTTGATATCCTCCCGAGAGGAACGTGTTATTCTATCTGAGGAGCTGAACAGTTCCTGAGGACTTTAATTCTATCTTTTACCTTATTGCTTAGACTTTGATGCTGAATGCTGGTCTTAGACTATGCCTTACAAATGGTTCGGATAGCTTAGAGTATTCTCTTCTGAACCATTTCCTTTCATGGTCCGATGCTGATGCTGGCCGAACAGATGTCCTACTGATGAAGACAGTCGCAGCATGCTGATCCATACTGAGGCAAGGTATAATGAAATATGATCTTGTTGTAATTTGTCTTTTGTTTCTAGGTACCAACTGCAATTCTGATAGAGCCATAGTTCGATGTTTTTCCAAATTGTGTTGGCTAAATTGTTTTGCATGAAGCCCAAACATGCTATTCTAATCAGAAGGCCTATCTCCCTGCTCCCCTTCCCGGCAAAAGTCATTGAGAAGGCCATCAACAGACAACTAACACGCTTCCTAGAGGAGAACCGCACCCTGGACCCTTCCCAATCCGGATTCTGCAGCAACCACAGCACCGAAACCGCCCTCATCACTGCCACCGATGACATTAGAACCACATTGGGCAGCGGTGAAACTGCGGCCCTCCTCCTCCTGGACCTCGCGGCGGCGTTCGACACTGTCTGCCACCACACCCTACGCTCAGCAATGCTGGAATCTGCGACAGAGCCCTGGACTGAGTCACCTCATTTCTCACCGGAAGAATCCAGAGAGTCCGCCTCCCCCATTCTGCTCGGGGGCCACCGAAATTATCTGCGGCATACCCCAGGGTTTGTCCCTCAGCCCGACCCTCTTCAACGTCTACATGGCCCCACTCGCTCACATCGCCCGATCCCACAACCTCAACATCATCTCATACGCCGACGACACCCAGCTGATCCTCTCCCTCACCAAGGACTCTGCCAAGACCTACCTCCTTGATTGATTGATTGATTGATTGAGACTCACAGAAGATGTTTACTAATTATTAACAACAGTCGATGTCATTTCATTGCTGAATCTAAATGTATGCTATTCCTATTGCGCAGTTATTCTTGCTATTGATTTGTACTGTAATTCTACAGTGCGTAACCATACATGCTTTGATTAAATTGAGATTCTTTAGGAGATTTGGTCAACTGGTATTGTTTCTGTATGTTTGTCATTTGATTTTGAGTCTAAGTTAGTTACGTGATATTAGCATTGTTATTATAGGGAAATGAGCATTCTAATTTTTACATAAAGGTGCGGTTATTCATGACCAAAGGGGTCATGGTGCGTGGAATTACTGACTCCAAAGATTATTGAGTCTTTTGGTTGAGATTGTTATTTATTGGTATTGAACTGAGTCTTATGGTGGGATTTTCTCTAAGTGCAGTCAAAAGGTCCATCGAACCTCTAACGTGTCCCCTTATAAATTAAGGATAAAAAGGCAAAGAAGGTGAGACGCACTATCACCAGAATCGTAGGACGCCAAGACTCCAACATGGTTCGCCCAGCTCAGAGGTCAGCAACTCAGGCTGTTACACTGTATCCTCTCCCCTCACATCGTTAGAGACCACTGACTCCGTACCCCTGTAAAGTATCATCTAGCTGCTTCTGCTAACTCCAGACCTGAACTTTTAAATAATAAACAACAGGAGCTACAAGGGTACCTTCTGAATGGCCGTGGTCACTCGTTCATTCTGAAATAATAATAGTTGAAGACCTACAACATTGCATAATAACTTGGTCATCTTTCTACTGCCAATACTGATGAAGCCTGTAATGTATACTGTAAAGGCCAAAACACCTCGACCAATTGACCTTTGGAGGAGCCAATTAAGGATAAATATTGTCAAACCTTGGATGTTAGGGAAATTGATTATCTGGCACCACAAATAAATGATTTGTCATTTCCCTAAGCTACCTCCTGATGGATTATAAAGTCTCTGAAGGTCAATTATAATCACCAAATATCATGGTTTCAAGATATGTGCGAGCTGTGTCTAATTTGTTGTCATTTTGTGTTTATAAAATTGATGGTTAATTTGCAGGTAATTTGATGTCACTTTGTATATAATTGTTAAACGGTTTTTGAGATACCTTTGAATTGAATTTTAATGGAAATTGCTGGATCCCATCCATATTAGCTGCACTACACCTTGCTGCAGGTGCATCCCCTCTCCTCACACACAGAACCCCCCTCCTCCATCATACCTGTAAGGAAATGCCTCCTTGGCATGGTTACCACCTAACTTTTTGCCTTTGCTGATGCTAAGTTTTGATTGAAAGTGTGCTGGGATCCTGCTAACCAGGACCCAGCACCGGTGTTCTTTCCCTAAACTGTACCTTTGTCTCCACAATTGGCACAACCCTGGCACTCAGGTAAGTCCCTTGTAACTGGTACCCCTGGTACCAAGGGCTCTGATGCCAGGAAATGTCTCTAAGGGCTGCAGCATGTCTTATACCACCCTGGGGACCCCTCACTCAGCGCATGCACACTGCCTCACAGCTTGTGTGTGCTGGTGGGGAGAAAAAGACTAAGTCGACATGGCGCTCCCCTCAGAGTGCCATGCCAACCTCACACTGCCTGTGGTATAGGTAAGTCACCCCTCTAACAGGCCTTACAGCCCTAAGGCAGGGTGCACTATACCACAGGTGAGGGCATATGTGCATGAGCACTATGCCCCTACAGTGTCTAAGCAAAACCTTAGACATTGTGAGTGCAGGGTAGCCATAAGAGTATATGGTCTGGGAGTTTGTCATACACAAACCCCACAGTTCCATAATGGCTACACTGAAATCTGGGAAGTTTGGTATCAAACTCCTCAGCACAATAAATGCACGCTGATGCCAGTGTGCAGTTTATTGTAACATATACAGGGAGGAGTCACAAAGAGGGTGTAGTCACCCTCAAGGACAGTAGCTATTGGCTACTGCCCTCCCAGACCTAAACACACCCCTAAATTCAGTATTTAGGGCCCCTCCCAGAACCTAGGAAACTAGATTCCTGCAGCCTGAAGAAACAAGAAGGACTGCTGACCTACAAGCCTGCAGAGAAGGAGGAAGATGACAACTGCTTTGGCCCCAGCCCTACCGGCCTGTCTCCAACTTAGAAAACCTGCAACCAGCGACGCATCCGACAGAGACCAGTGACCTCTGAAGCCTCAGAGGGCTGCCCTGGACTAAAGGACCAAGAAACTCCCATGAGCAGCAGCCCTGCTCAAAACCAGCTACTTCTTTGCAACGAAGAAGCAACTTCCAAAGACTGCACGTTTCCCGCTGGAAGCGTGAGACTTCTCACTCTGCACCCGACGCCCCCGGCTCGAGATTCAGAGAACCAACACCTCACACCTCAGGGAGGACTCCCCGGTGACTGCAAGCCCGTGAGTAACCAGGTGCGACCCCCCTAAACCCCTACAGCGACTCCTGCAGAGAGAATCCAGAGGCTCCCCCTGACCGCGACTGCCTGTAACAAGGGACCCGACGTCTGGAACCAACACTGCACCTGCAGCCCCCAGGACCTGAAGGAACCGAACTTCAGCGCAGGAGTGACCCCAGGCGACCCTCTGCCTAGCCCAGGTGGTGGCTGTCCCGAGAAGCCCCCCTGTGCCTGCCTGCACCGCTAGAGTGACCCCCGGGTCCCTCCATTGTTTTCTACCTGAAACCCAACGCCTGCTTTGCACACTGCACCCGGCCGCCCCTGTGCCGCTGAGGGTGTGTTTTGTGTGCCTACTTGTGTGCTCCCAGTGCTCTACAAAACCCCCCTGGTCTGCCCCCCAAGGACGCAGGTACTTACCTGCTAGCAGACTGGAACCGGAGCACCCCTGTTCTCCATAGGCGCCTATGTGTTTTGGGCACCTCTTTGACCTCTGCACCTCACCGGCCCTGAGCTGCTGGTGTGGTAACTTTGGGGTTGCCTTGAACCCCCAACATTGGACTGCCTATGACCCAGAACTGAGACTTGTAAGTGTTTTACTTACCTCCTAATCAAACCTTTACTTACCTCCCCCAGGAACAGTTGATTTTTGCAGTGTCCACTTTGAAAATAGCTTATTGCCATTTTTACAAAGACTGTATATGATATTGCCTTTATTCAAAGTTCCGAAAGTATCTAAGTGAAGTACCTTGCATTTAAAGTGTTTTATGTAAATCTTGAACCTGTGGTTCTTAAAATAAACTAAGAAAATATATTTTTCAATATAAAAACCTATTGGCCTGGAGTAAGTCTTTGAGTGTGTGTTCCTCATTTATTGCCTGTGTGTGTACAACAAATGCTTAACACTACCCTCTGATAAGCCTACTGCTCAACCACACTACCACAAAATAGAGCATTAGAATGATCTACTTTTGCCACTCTTACCTCTAAGGGGAACCCTTGGACTCTGTGACACTATTTCTTACTTTGAAATAGTGTATACAGAGCCAACCTCCTACAATACCCCATTGTTAGGCTCGGTAGCAGACTCCTGTATTTTTTGTTATCACCCCAGCACTTCTCCATGGGCCTGCAGGCCATCCTTCTTCTTCTCAGTACAATTGCACTGGACGGCGGGGAGCATCGCCAGTAGCGGCCATATAACTGGCCATGTTTGCCTGGGAGCGGAGGAGGGTCCCCAGTTGACTCCTGCGGCTCTTCCGTTGCACAGGCCTCACTGGTGTTACTGTGCTGAGTGCGAGATCAAGCAGCCAAGAAGGGAGCCTTGCTGCCACCCTACTGAAGGGTGCAGCTAGCGCTGACAGGGGCTATCTTCAATGTGGGTTCGCGGGGTGTCACATCTCTAATAACTAATTCTCATGCTGGTACTCAGATCCAGTACCTCCAAGCCGGGTTGTGCTGTCTGCCTCGGGCTTTTCGTCATTAGCAGAGCTGCAGCAGAAATGCCTGTCACTTTAAACTGCTGAAGAGTTCCCTTTTAGCGGTGCTTGATTTGTAAAATAATGAGTGCAGGTGCCCAAAGCTCCGCTGAGAAGCCCGCTGCTACTAAATGCCAACGCGCCACATGACAAGGATGCCAGTCCCGAATCCACCTCAGGGCTCTTGAAGCCACTGCCAGAGACTGCCAGGGATTATCTCACTCTTGCAGGTCCCTGCATTCTCCCTTGGTGACTTTTTTTCGGTCTTTCTCTTCCTCCCTCTTCTTTCCCTTTGTGCGTTTTTCCATCTCTTGCTCTCGGGAAACAACTTGTGAGGAAAATAAGTGATGGTCCTAAAAAATGTGTGCTGGTGGCCCCCCACCAGCAACCACCAGCTCAAATTAAGCAGTGCCTTTTAGACCCACCCTCCTCCTCCTCCCCAGACACCACTCAAAGAGGATACAAATACTTCTATTTTGTGTTCACCTACTTAGAGCGAGACACTGTCCATGTATGATTTCACTGGTGGAAAGGGGATATCTCAAGAAGCTTCTGAGCAATTAGCGCCTCTGTTTCATGGGGGGGTGGAAAGGGACATCAAAAGAAAACAATACGGCCATTTGTAAAATTACGTTTTATATGGAGAGAAACAAATTGCAGGCTTTGATTTTAATTCTTAATCCACCGTACTGCCTAACGTTGCAAGGCACTGTTTGTGTCACTCAGCAGTGGAGTGGGTGGAGTGGGTGGACAGTTAGGATGTCAGTTTTCCACAAGCTCGCGCGAGTAACATTTGGTAAACTCCTTTTCTTATGACGCCATTTGTATTTACTCATTTTGACCTTGAAACCTGCAAGGCCTTTACTCTAATCATGGATTTGGCAGGAGATCAAAAGTCTTTTGATTGTGGGCAATTCTTCGTGTGTCTTTCAACACCTCATCTTCTCTCCACATTCTGTTTTTTGTCATGTGACCAGGACAGCACACAAAACTGTTCTATGTAATACATCTCAAATTTGAGATATTCCAGCTGACATAAAAATGAGAGAGAGCGATGAAACATGCAGGTTGTATGCAGGTCAGAGAGCCGACACTCGACCGTCTCAGCTAACTGCGTGCACCTGGAGTCTATCACCTGCGTGTGGCACCTCAGCAGCCGCCCAGCACGTTACACTATCTAATACAGTTGGGCCAACAGTGACAGCACACATTTTAGAGAAACCTCAGACTCACACCCTACAATCTCACTGGCTAAGATACGTCCGTACCTCAGATCTCCTGCAACTTCATTGAAATGTCTCTTACCACTGAGAGAGAAGGTCTGTTGTTGCGCTGCTGTTTGGATATAGAAAACAACAGGTCGACATACGAATTTCACTGTGTTCTTGTCAGACGAGGCCAGACTACAAGCCCCAGGAGGCATTAGGTAAGGATTTGAAAATCAGAAGTTGATTCTGCGCTCTTCAGAAAGGCCTCTGCTGATAGCTTCTCGGACGGGAACATCTGTAGCTAAGTTAATCCTGGAAAAAACAGGTGTTGCCCCATTTAGTCTGCTCAGTTCCTTGTTTGTGTTTTTGTATCACTCATATGTTGTCTCTAAATTCAACTTGGCTGACTCGGAATTGTTGCTCTGTCTCTTCCAGAGCATTCTGAACCAATATATGCCTTTTCGCTTCACTTTTTCCACTAATGAAGCCTTCAGTGGTGAATGTGCTCTTAAGATTTGGCTTCTAAAACTCTGAAAATCAGAACCGGAGAGCTGGGTACAGTTGTCCAAATAAGTTCCCCAGAGCTGTACACAACAGAGTAAATTAGGCTTCCTGAACTGATGGTAAAGTTCACGATGTGGTCTCAGAACTGGCACAGTACTGGGAGGTGACTGCTAGAACTCTAGATGAGGCCTCGCGAATGATGTAGCTGTGGTAATGTAACCTCCCCTTCCTGCCCCGAGCCATTGGTGTCGCTGTACCAGCTGTACCGTGGAACCCAGCTGGCCGCAGGGACATCGCAGTCATGGTTATTAGTGTATTGTGATGATGTTACTACGGTTTGTTTGAACTACTAACTCCCAGAAAAACACATCGTTTTAAATGGTAGGGATAATTACAACACCAACTCAAAACTAGCTATGGTTTTACTTTGGAAGGATGAAAGGCTGGGCTGGCCTCACAGGTATCTGCACTTGTGAGGAACCGATGACCGGTATATGTGTATCACAGCAGTGGGCTCCACAGCCCCAGAGCTATCTCCTGAGACAGATGACAATGTCGTGCATGCTAAGCACACATTACACCATGCGTAATAAACCTCCGGGCTCTGTTGCTATCAGAGCCCTGGCCCTGATTCGAGTCACTTGTATCCCTTCCATCTGCAGACTAACATACTATCTTGTGATTTAAACCTGTGATCTGCACGGTGCTCACACATCTCTGCAGCAGGTGCGCAAACCTACCAAGTTGTCCTACTCTGAACATTTGGAGACTGGCCTGGCCCACCCCTCCTGGAATGATTCCTGCGGCTATAAATTCAGCAATGTCAGTAGGACTAGAGGCACAAATAAGGGAGGATCAGAACAAAGCGAAAGTTGTGTCAGATGTCTATTTACTATGGATTCCGGAAGGGAATACCTCCACAGGTCAGCCACTAGTGTGTCTCAAGACTAAGGGATGGCATGCCGAGGAGCAGGGAAGGTGCATACCGTTTTAGTAGGTTTCGAGGTCGTATGTAGAAAGGCACAAGACCGGTGTAGAGAGCCACCCGGACTCTCCTTTTGTTTGTATCTAGTTCCGCGTGTCCGGATGGAATGCGGAACCGAGTTCTTGTAATAAATCTGGGGCTGGGCTGACGCAGTTCCCCATTAGACCAGCAACAGAGAGCGGGTGTATTTTATTTCCCTCGGGCCATAGGTGGCCCACACGACGTGCTACAGTGGTGACGAGCGGGATACTGATTACCCCGTGTCGCACCCAGGTCCTGTGCGAAGAATCTCCGACTGAGCCCCGGAGCCCCGTGAAGGTTGCCGCGGCCTGGAAGGCGCGCGGCTAAGGATTTTTTTTTTTTGTGCAAGCGGCCTCGTCTTCGCACAGAGACAGCGCTCGCACCCGGAGGCCCTGCTGCACCATGTGGGGGCTGGACGCGGCTCAGTACACGTGCACACCCCACCTCCAGGCAGTGCGCCGCTCAGGCTGTGCTCCCCAGGGAGGGGAACGTAGCACAAGAGCCAGAGGGACAGGAGCCCCAGTCAAGTAAGAAAGGAGGGCGGAAAGCCCTGAGGAAAAAAAAAAGAAAGAGAGTAAAGAAGAAGAAAAAAAATATATAAACATGCAAATATAAAAAAAGGGCAACAAAAAAGGGCAAGAGGGCAGATAGCCCTGAAGAGGAAAAAAAAAAAAGAAAGAGAGTAAAGAAGAAAAAAAAAAAAAAAAATGATATAAATATAAAAAAAGGGCAACAAAGAAAAAAAAAAAAAAAACATTGATAATCAAGTGCAGCCCAGAGAAGAAAATAAAACACAGAACATTCCAGAGAGGAAAGAGCATTTGGGAAAGGAAAAAAGGAGGTACCACCATATTAAGAATAAAAGCATCATGAGTGCCCCACCGCAGGAAAACCCCCAGTTGCCCGTGCAAGCAGGTGCCAGTGCTCACTCCTCAGTAACGGCACTGCCACCATTTAGCCAACGGATTGACCCGGCCACAGCCTCGCCAAGATGGCGCCTATGGTTAAACCGATTAGAAAATTACTTCTGCGCCACAAGAGAGACAGATGGAGCCATGCGCAGATCTCTCATGCTGCTAATGGGAGATGAGCTGCAAGAATTGTTTGACGCACTCCCAAACACTGGTGATAAGTCAGACTTCAATGCGGCAGTGGAGGCTTTGAACAAGCATTTTGACCCACAGCTAAATTCAGACTTTGAACGTTTCAAACTCCCGGCAGGCTCAGCAAACTGATGTCGAGTCAATGGACATGTTCTACGCACGACTAAGGAAACTAGCAAGTTCGTGTGTAGGCCTTAATCAACAAGAGGAGATTAGAGCACAGATTATTCAAGGATGCCGATCAAATGCTCTAAGGAGCTCATCCTACGCCAGCAAGGTATGCCCCTCGATGACATCTTGGTGTTGGCGCGTTCACACGAGCTATCAGCGGTGAGGGCGGATGCCATGGTGGCAGTAAGGGGACAATCACTGGCAGCTGCGTCAACCGCACATCCAGTCCAGGTGAAAGAAGAGCAGGTAGATGCCATACAAACTCGACATCCCTCAGGACGAAAGGCGAACTTTGTCAGACAGAGCGCACGCACCTGCCGAAGCTGCGGGTATGATCACAAACCACCAACGGTGTGCCCAGCGAAAGGAAAAACATGTGACAAGTGCGGCAAAGATAACCACTTTGCGAGAGTGTGCAGGTCAGGAAAAGGCTGGCAAGGAAACCAGAAAGGAAGGGACACCAAGGTTAGAAGCGTGACCAAGGAGACTGATGAGTCAGGGGAGACCACGGCTCAAAGAACTCCAGTCTTCGAAGAGGACAAAGACGAAGATATTTTTGTGATCTCGTTCACCGGAGGGAGGAAACAGAAAAGGCGACTGCCGCCCATGAGCAACATCCAGATCAACGGCAAGTCGGCAACGGTGCTCATAGATACAGGAGCATCCGTGAATGTGATGGATGAGACTCTGTTCAGGCAGTTGACCCCAGCACCATTGCTTGCCACATCTACCACTAAAATTTACAACTATGGAGGCAGAGAGCTGCTTCCTCTAAAGGGCACGGTGGAGGTGTCCAGCGGGCCGGTGTCAACACTGGCAAGGTTCTACGTGGTGGCTGGGGACCGAGGCATTCTGTTGGGGTGCCACACCGCGGAAGAGCTAGAACTAGTATTTTTTGCGCGACAAGTGTATGACTCCCACGCTGAACGCTTGGTTAACGAATTTCAGCAGCTCTTTGAAGGACTGGGGCGACTCAAAGGTAAAAGTGTCAAGTTACACATAGATCACAGAGTTACGCCCGTTGCCCCCAGACACTGACGCGTTCCGTTTCATCTGCGATCAGCCGTGGAAAAAGAACTACAGCTGCTTGAGGTCCAAGGAGTGATCGAGAAGGTAGAAGGGCCCACACCATGGGTGTCGCCATTGGTAATAGCGCCAAAACCCAAGCAACCTGGCGCCATCCGTCTGTGTGTCGATATGCGCCTTCCCAATAAGGCCATCAAAAGAGAGCGGCACATAACGCCTAAGATGGATGATAGCGGATCTGAATGGTGCCCAGTGGTTCTCAAAATTGGACCTCAATGCTGGGTATCATCAGCTGGAGCTGGAGCTGGAACCTGACAGCCGGAATATCACTACTTTTTCGACGCACGTGGGACTTCGGCGATACAAGAGACTGAGCTTTGGAGTATCGTCCGCCACCGAAGTATTCCAAAATGTGATTAGGGAGACGCTCTCTGGACTGCAAGGGGTGATCAACTTGAGTGATGACATCCTCATCCTCATCTACTCCAAGACCCGAGAAGAACATCATCGACACCTCAGGGCTACACTGCAGAGGTTATCAGAGGCAGGGTTAACACTTCACAAGACGAAATGTGTGTTCTATCAGACGTCAGTGGAGTTTTTTGGCTATGTTTTTTTAAAAGATGGGCTGAAAGTGGATCCTCGTAAACCGGATGCCATCCGTCAAGCGCCGATTCTGAAAAACACTACAGAAGTTAGAAGCTTCCTGGGAATGGCAACCTATTGTGGAAGGTTTATTCCCCTCAGAGAGCTCACAAAAACTGGGCATCGGTGGGAATAGAGCCCAATGGCGGACAAGGCGTTTGCTGACATCAAGACAGCGCTGCTAGACAAGTCAACGATGGCTTACTTTAACCCTCACCGACGTACTGAGGTGGTAGTCGATGCAAGTCCATTAGGGCTGGGCGTTGTTCTTCTCCAGGAGCAAAACCCACAGGAGTGGGTTCCGGTTGCATACGCCAGCAGAGTATTTTCTTCGGTTGAAACACGATATGCCCAGATAGAACGAGAGGCTTTGGCGATTCGGTGGGCGAATCTGTACCTGTTTGGCCAAGAATTCCAGGTGGTGACTGATCACAAGCCTCTAGTCGCGCTGTTTGCCGGATGCCCTCGTTTGGCACCCCTGCGAATAGAGCGGTGGACTATTCTGGTGCAACCTTACCGGTTTACCATCATCTATCGACCGGGAGTGAACAACCCGGCGGATTATTTGTCTCGCCACCCATCACCGATCACAACCGATGACTCTCAAGAGAAAGAAGAGGAGAGCACTGAGGTATTCGTCAATATGGTGGTGCAGTCGGCATGTCCCAGTGCCCTGAGTGTAAGAGACATTGTGGACGCCACCAAGGTGGATACGGCACTCAACCAGGTCAAAGAAGCACTGGATCACAGGAAATGGAAGCTTTTCCTGGAAAAGACTAAAGTGGCCAATCACAAATGTAAAGCAGCAATGCAAGGGATGTGGAGGGTGCGAGATGAGTTGTCCACAGATGGGCAAGGACTGGTCCTGCGAGGAAGGAGAATTGTGCTGCCTCATAGTTTGTGGACCAAAGTAGTGGAGCTAGCACTTCAAGGCCATCAAGGCGCTGCAAAGACCAAGGCAAGATTGAGGGCAAAGGTGTGGTTCCCTGGCATGGACAGTCAGGTGGATGAATTGGTGGGGAAATGCCATTCCTGTGTAATCACATCAGGAGAACCACCCTGCTGTCCAGTGGTCACTGAGCCAGCTAGTTTGAAGCCATGGACAAAAGTGAGTATGGACTTCGGGAGCTTCCCGGATGGGCGGCTGACCGTCGTTCTCATTGACTCTTGCACAAAGTTCCCCGTTGTTGATGTTGTGTCATCCACGGCGTTCGAGAATGTGAGGCCAGTACTTCAAAAAAGGTTTGCAATGTTTGGCCTCCCTGACAAAGTCAGAACAGACAATGGCCCACCGTTCCATGGACAGGAGTTTCAGTCTTACCTCGAAGGGTTAGCTATACATCATCGTAATGTTATGCCCTATTGGCCGCAGGCTAATGGGGATGTCGAAAGGTTTATTCGAACTCTAAACCGAGCCCTCAGAATAGGTGTTGAACAAAGAGAAGACAGTGAAAAATGTCTACGAGAATTTCTGAGTGCTCATCGCCAGACCCCTCACAGTACTACAGGGTGTGCCCCAGCCGCACTGATGTTTAAAGTTCCGCCTCGGGATTGCATCCCGTTGGGTCCTCAATGGACATCGCCAGACCTGGATGTTGAAGCCGCTCAGAAGCGGAGAGAACGTACTAATCGAAAAGCCACTGAGCGACGACGAGGTCGATACAGGGGCTTTCAGGAAGGAGACAAGGTGGTAGTGAAGAATTGTCGGCCAGGAGGGAAATTCCAAACTTCATTTGAGCCCGAACCCTGGCAGGTCGTATTGTGTGAGCGGTGCTATGGTGACAGCTGCACGAGGCAGTCAGAGGGTCACCAGGAACGCATCACACTTCAAGAGCACAGGAGTTCCGATCAGGTCTTGGGAGGACGGAGAGGTCGACGACTCGATGTTTGAGCCCACTGAAGAGGTATGGAGAGGGGATGCTCCGGTAGCGACGCCAAGTGCCCGGCACCCTCTGGGTAAAAACGCCGGCCAAGAAGGATCCCTTCCTAAGGGCGGACGTTATCATCTACGCCCCAACCGGGTGCCGAACAGTCAGCTCAGAGACTTTGTCTGTACCGTGGGTCTCTAAGAAACAACATTGGGTCATCGTTGTTTGCTCACCCGCGGGGTTTCATCCCTGGGACGTTGTATCCTTTTATCCTATTCTGGTATTTTGTGTGCGTATATCTTATCTTTGCGTTCTTTGTTTTCTGCTCTGTTTCTCTTCTCTTCTGTGTGAAGTAAAACATGGGAAGGAGGTAGAGAGCCACCCGGACTCTCCTTTTGTTTGTATCTAGTTCCGCATGTCTGGATGGAACGTGGAACCGAGTTCTTGTAATAAATCTGGGGCTGCGCTGACGCAGTTCCCCATTAGACCAGCAACAGAGAGAGTGTGTATTTTAATTCCCTAGGGCCATAGGTGGCCCACACGACATGCTACAACCGGCACAATTGTTTCACTTTGTAAGGTCACTGGTTTGCTGTGAATTTGTGGAGATTAGCTATCAGCAGGTGCAGCAGCACCGGGGGCCAGGGCCCACTTCAATACATTATTTGTGTCTTTTACTCCACCTCCAAGTCCCAGAAGCTCAATTTTCCTTGCTTGCGTTAGGGCCCAAGGCCAGGGCGTAGCTTCAGCGGGGGTGTTTGGGGGTGTTACACCTCCTAATAAATGTATTCTATGGTACATAGTTGGATACAGGTGCTTTCTTCCGGGTTTCGTTAGGTGTCCGTCGGATTTCACCAGGATGTTTTACACACACAGACCAAAACACACACACTCCGTTTTGCTGTATTGAATGCCTTCAAAAATGGTTATTTTACACAATATTGTAATTTCTGGCATTCCTCTCCCTTTTCACTGTCCCTGAAGCGGCTCTCATCCGCCCTGCTTGTGGTATGTATTTCAATATTATACTGTGGGAATATCCGAAGCTCACATCCCCCCAATGTTACTGACCAAGCTACGCTCTTTCCCAAGGCACCCGGCTTCGCCACTCCAAGCCAAGCATCTCCCTGATCAGGCCTGTTGGCCCAGCATCTAGGTGGGGTACACCACCAACACCACATCAGTCCCACTCCTAGCACCCCACTGATTTCTGAACACCCTTAGGACTGCCCCACCCCTATTTCATCAGACATATACCCTCTGCTTGCCTTGGGATGCATTTAATGAGGCTGATAGCACCAAGCAGCGAAGCCTTCCCACAAACTAGGACCAGAAAGACCATGTTTCTGATACTGTGCATCCAGGGGCGTAGCTGCCAATAGTGCAGCACTGCAGCCGAGAGGCCTGAGGGGACCACTGAGCCCTAGTTATTATGATGCTTTACTCTCACTACTAAGATACTTTACTTCCAGCAGTGAGAGGCAGTTGCCTTATTCCTTGTACTAGGGCCCTTGGCACCCTTGCTACGCTACTGTGTGCCACTCAGAAAGTTTTATGCTGAAGTTGAACTTTTGTTGAAGTTCGTTTCTATTGTGTTTTACACAAACCTAGCGGAGTCTAATCTTTTAAGTTAATGCTTTAGACATCTATGCAGCTTTATATTTTTTATTTTTTCAAAAACAATTTTTGTTGGTCTTTGGCCCTGTGGAACATTTTTAATTTCGGACACAGAGGGGGTCATTCTGACCCCGGCGGTCTAAGACCGCCGGGCCAGGGTCGGCGGGAGCACCGCTGACAGGCCGGCGGTGCCCCGCAGGGCATTCTGACCGCGGCGGTTCGGCCGCGGTCAGAAGAGGCAAACCGGCGGTCTCCCGCCGGTTTACCGCTGCCCTTAGAATCCCCCATGGCGGCGCAGCTTGCTGCGCCGCCATGGGGGATTCTGACACCCCCTACCGCCATCCTGTTCCTGGCGGTTCGCCCGCCAGGAACAGGATGGCGGTAGGGGGTGCCGCGGGGCCCCTGGGGGCCCCTGCCGTGCCCATGCCAATGGCATGGGCACGGCAGGGGCCCCCGTAAGAGGGCCCTGAAAAGTATTTCAGTGTCTGCTAGGCAGACACTGAAATACGCGACGGGTGCAACTGCACCCGTCGCACCCCTGCAACTACGCCGGCTCAATTCTGAGCCGGCGTCCTAATTGCAGGGGCATTTCCTCTGGGCCGGCGGGCGCTCTTTTGGAGAGCGCCCGCCGGCCCAGAGGAAATGTCTGAATGGCCGCCGCGGTCTTTTGACCGCGGTGCGGTCATTCAGCGGCGGTACCCTGGCGGACGGCCTCCGCCGTCCGCCAGTGTCAGAATGAGGCCCAGAATCTTTTCTGGAGGAACAATCTTTTCATAGTGGCAGACCTGAAGGCTGCAGCTGGCAAGGACTCCTCAGTTCAAGACAGAGATTTGAACCAACTGGAGACACATCTTTTCTGAGAAGAACTGACAGGTTATTCTTTGTCCTTTAAGGGAAGTTTTTGTTTTATTTTGGTTTTTTTCTACAGAGATCAAGGTTTTCCACCAGGACTGGTAAACAGTGCAACATCGAAGAAAAGTTGTAAAATCTTCAGGAACCCACACCTCATTTTCCTGGCTCATAAGAAATGGCAGTCTCCTCGGGAGTAGGGCATCAGCATGTGAAAGGCTGCAGTTAGGTCCTATAGAACTACAATGGTGAGGGATATCTAGTAGTTAACCAGTTCAACAGAACGTCCCTGAAGGGGACTCTTGACGCCTGACTGAGATGGTGTCCGACCTTTACTCCAGCTCCTGGGCAACTCAGTGGTCAAGGGCCAGTTCTCTCACTCTGTCAGTCCAGCTCCACCTATCTCAAGCCGGGAAAGCAGCTTTAACTTTTTTACTATGTTCCTAGGAGAATTCCCAGCCTGGAGGAAGCAGAGATAGGGTGCCTCATTTGGTATGATAGTTCTGCCTGCTGGTCCTGCAGAACATTTTTCAAAGTCAAATGGAGTACAAGACACTGTCTCCATAGGGCAGTGTTTATCTAACACAAACTATACTGTTGGCTAGCTGATTCCCACACACTAAGTGCAGCATATTTAATTGACATAACCCCAGCAACCAGCACAGGTGGCCTTTTGCTAGGCTTCCCATGCTGAAGAGATTGAGGACCAACAAAGGATCAAGCAAAAGTGTATTGTCAAGACCAGGGATTGTACTATCAAAAGTGCCCTGGAGGCACAACTGTTGTGTGCATCTACTTCTGCACTCCCAGGATGCTGCCCCTTCTGTAATATAGATTGCACCAATGCACATGTGGCATTGCCGTGATCTCAAGAAGATGTTCCCTCATTTGCAGAGAGGCGTGGCAGAGGCCAAGGAACTGTGAGTGGCCGCACTGACGGTACACTACACAGAGGTGACGTGTGGTCACTGCACCCCGAGGTTTGTTTCTTTAAAGGGGGAAAAGTCTTGTGGACCCCACAGATATCCCCCTAGGTGCACTCGCCTGTAAGGGGATCTCTGACCCCATTCAGAGGTAGCCAGGGTTTCCACCTGCACAGTAAAGGCCAGCCTGGCAGCTTCAAACAGCCAGTCCTCCTTTCACTAATGCACTGTCCCCATTGCAAGGGTGAGTTTTCGGCTGTACTGCGGACATTCATTGTGATAAGGTGCACTGACACGGACTGCATCTGACAACCAAGTGAAAGGTGTGCTGCAGTGCAGTGCAGGACAGTGTGCCCTCTATGGGTCTGGTAGCCAAACTTTATTCAGCCAGTGCTTTGACAGAGGGCATGTTTCATGCTGAATAGAGATTGCACAATGTTACATAATTGCGTGAATTTCATGTTACACTTGCTACATGAAATTCCAAAAATTACACCATTTCGCCATGCGGTGCAGGAATATGGGAGTGATGACGCAGAAAAAGAAGGTCCGACATATATTCATACATATCGTGTAATCAAAACGTATAATGTAGTGTGATTTTAGTGAAGAAAAAAATGTACGAGGGAAATTGTGCCCTCGGGGTAGTTCGCCATCATTGTAAACGAGCTTTATTAATCATGAAGTATTGAAAATGTAGTAATCCGTCATAATTGTAAATGTATGCCATGATTTCTTGTTTAAAAACTGTTTTGCTTAGCTTAAATTTAGTACAGGCTTTGGCCTAGTTGCCTGGTCTCAAATTCTAACTGTGTGGCTTTTCCTTGAACTAATGAAACATATATTCTTGCTTGAAGTTGTATTTTTCCAGTAGAGCTGACTGATACACTTATCTCCAAGGTTTCGTACTAGGCCGGTTTCATCCCCTTTGATACAAGGTCAGTCTCTGCAGGTGCGGACAATGAAGGTACAGATAGTAAAATAATTGGCAACCCATGTTACAACTTGTGTTCCAAGGCTCCAAGGACAGTGTATGCATAAATGAGCGCTAGTAAAAGACAATTTTCATTGGACAATTTGAAGCCAACCTATGAACCCTCCAATGGAAGACCCTGCAGAATTTGGAATGTTTCTTACTTAAACCCACTGGACAAAGAGAAGTCAGCCATTTTCCTCGATGCCAGTTTGAAGCCAGATGCCAGACTCCATTTTGGACGACACCCTGATGCCCTTTTCTCTATCTGAGAGAAAGAGACTTTAAGAATTCTCACCCTAGAGACTTTAACTTTGATTTGCCCCGTCTCGCCCATGCAGTAACTTTGCCCCATTCTCCTTGCCGCTGCAAGGAAGTTTGCCCTTAACTTTGCCCCTTTGAAACTTGCCCCATGCTGATCAATCCGGTACCTGAAGGACGAAGACTTTTCTTGAATGCTGATTGTATTTGGTAAATATGAAAGGATAAATGTATTATGCATTGTGTTTTTCCTTTTAGGTACCAACTGCTATTTTGATAGGGTCCTAACTAGAAGTTTTCCAAATTTGTGTTGACTAAATTCATTTTGCATGAAGTCCCACATGCCAATGCTAATTAGAGGTTAGTCGAGGTATTCATTCGATGTACCATGCTAATTTGAAATCTTGTTATGCTGACCAATGTATGAAATTAGTCAAATACAGTTAGTCATATTAGTGATTTGCATTGCGATAACAGAGTGTATCATTATCCAGATTTTGCGTAGATTGCGTTTCTTCCGCCGTTATGGACAGCTAGTAATGTTCATATACATATATCATTTGGTTTTGAGACTTATATACATCGTGTTAGCTTTGTTAATATAGGGAAATAAATTCACTAATTTTTAATAAACTGGTGTGGTTATTCATGACTGAAAGGTCATGGTGCGCCGAAATACCAACTGTTATTGATTTCTGATGGGCTACATTGATCTATTAATTGAGTATTGATTACCAATTACAATAGTTATTGATTATTGATCTATTTTAGGATGAGGAGAGCCCGACTCGGTTAAAAGATTCACCGACCTCCAACGTGTCCAGGTACAGGTAATTTATAAGGGCTGGACGCGTTATCAGTAGATGGTAGCAGAGATTGATGGTTTAGCCCTTTGGGATCCCATCCGAACAATAGACAGTCAAGTTAGAATTTTCTTTGATAAAACAAGTTGGAGAGATGATGATGCCCTAAGTCCCCAATGACTTTCCCGGAATCTCGGAGCTTGCGAATGAGGAACATGGAGGTATGAGAATGGTCTCAGCGTTTCTAGTGACGGTATGAGTGAAGTTAGGGTTTCGCGCTTGCACAGCTTATCGCCGCAGATTAATTGAGAAGTTTGTGAGGATTTTAAGGGGGGTTAAAAGATATTAGAGGAGTGTTACTCCAAAGGTGTGAGAGTAGGGAAGTCGTCGAACTTCACGTGTGTGTGTAGCGCTTTGAGCAGAAAAAAATTGTCCACGTGGTTGTTGATGTTGAGACGGGCCCTGCGAGGTCAAGAGACTCCGGAGTATGTTGAAAAGTGTATGTGACACTTGTTTGATGTTGTGATCTGGTCAGGTTTAATAGGTTGATCGAGCGTGATCAACAAGTCGGTATGAATGTTGCAGAGTGAAAGAAAACTTCGACTTTGAGATTTGACGAATTCTAAAGTGCACTAGAATAGTTCATTGATCAGTTGAGAGTAAAGTTTGCGGGTCAAATTTTGCTTACGAAAGTGGGAAACCGAGAAAGATGGAATAACTGCCGAGGCTAGTGAAAAATCCCTAAGGTTTCTGAAGCGATTGTATTACCTTTCCTGTAGTAAACCGACAGATCTGTTTTATTCTTTTGGTTAAGTGCTCGCGTTATATTGCAGAAATTAGTTTATGAGTGAAGCCGAATGAAAAGAGGACAAGCCGCGGGACTTTGTCAGCCGCAGTGTGTGGGTGTGACGTCACTAGGAGCCGCGCTGGGATAGGTCGGTTGGTGAGAAGGGTCGCGCACGGATTGGACGCAGTCCGTGAAGCGTAATTGGAAGGGGAAAGGCAAGCGAAGAGTATTCCGGGAATTAAAGTCACTTATTGATTACATATTTTAGAAAAACAAAAGACGGAAAGATGAAATTTTTCAAAGCATTTAAGAGTGCCATGAGGGGAGATGTTTATATTAAAGCAAATGTAGGAGAAGAAACACCGCCTGAGGGTACACCACCTTACATTGTCATTGAACAAAAGGGTGTAGAGCCATGTCTTTGGTTAAAACAATGGTGCAAATTAACAGAGAAACATGGAAGTGTAGCGTTCCCTATCCACGGGTCGTTTAATCTAAGAGTTTTAGAAAATCTGAGATTTGCGCTATACGACATGAAAGTACCTCCAAGACCAGCACAGTTTGAGGCACTAGCAATTTGGGAGCTAATAGCTAGAAACCAACAACAAAAGAAATTTGAGACAAGAATAAGAAAAGTAGAAAAGACACTAGCGGATGCTAGATGGGACAGCACACAAAAGGTTTGGAGACCAGATGTATTGCAGGGGATTAAATTGTTTCCAGCGATTACTGATGAAGCGGAGACGGAAGGAAGGAAAGCCACCTATAAGACAAACAGGAGTCAGTCCAGAGAGAGAGAGAGAACAATAGAAACTCGAAAAGGGGAGATGAGTCAGATGATGAGGAGTTCATTATACAATTGCTGAATGATCGCCCACCACCATACGTGGAAAGCGAAAAAGGCTCAAGCATTAGTACTGCCCCTCCAGAACCAATACAGGGTAATGTAACACCAAATTTGAGAATATCTCAGAGGCCGAGCAGCTCCGACATGCCTTTCTCACCACAAATACCACAGATTCAGAGAATATACCCAGACGTGCCGACATTGAAACCTGCTGATAACTATCAGCCACAGGTTCAAAGGCACTGTTGTGATGAGCATAACATGGGAATTACTTCTGCTTCAATGGCGCAGGGAGGACAAAACTATCAGAGACCGACATTGATTCAAGCTGAATCAACACAGTTCTCGATGCCCCAAAAGCAGACACAAGAAGTGCGAGTAATAGAAAGCCAGTTAGGTATGCCAGCAATGATGAACCACAATGTGGGGATTAACATGCCACAGAATTCAGGGAACAGACGCGATATCTCTGCCTATCACTGTAGGTCCACCAGTACCACTGTACATACAGGCAAATTCAAGCACAAGCGACCAAGGGTTAATGATACAGAATGGGACAGGGAGAAGATGCATAGAAACCACTCCAGAGACAACTCCGATAGCGGCACTGCCAAATGGATCTGGGTCCTTGTCGGAATTTAGTCCAATTCCAATTTGTGCTCCGTCAACCGTGGTAAGGTCACATCCACCACTATTAGTACCGTTAACCTCACAGACTGAAACATTACAGAAACCATTAGTGGCAGTTGATGTAACTGCTACACTGATGGGACTGAACGCGCAACAGTTAACACAATGGTTCAACAGCCTGAACTCCCCACAGAGTGCATCTAGCGGGAAGGGAGAAGAATACCTGAATAAAATAAGGTTGGGTATGGAGGCAGATGAACTGGTTGAGGGAACAATGGGTTTGAACAGATTAGAATCATACACAGAGGAAGAACTAAGATACATGTGCCCTAGGATTACAAGAGAAGTAAGCAGCATACATAAGAAATTACAAGAAATTGCAGACAGAAACGAGATCGATATAAGTAAGACTAAACACCTGAGCAGAAGTTACAGGTTAGACTTTGAGACAAAAGATTTTGAACACATGAGATCCGCAGGGATGAAAACACACCTTAAAGAGATACTGCAGAGTGCACAGGTCTGGAGATGTTTAGACAAGTGGGAAAGCAGGTGGGTTAAGAAAAAGGACAAAAAGAAAGAAAATACTCTAGAGCGGAATGAGAAAAAACAACAGAATGACGACCTGATAACTATGTTACCAATGAGAGAGACAGCAGGGGGAAAACTTGTACATGTACTGTGGCACAGGTGCGATATTCAATCCTTTACGGATGACTTTCCCAAATTGAGAGAGAAGCCGATTGAGTGGTATCAACAAACAGATAGATTTGGGAAACTCGCGAAGTGTCTCTGGGAAGACTTGAATACTTTGTTTGAAATTGTGGTTCCGGCGGATTTGTGGGAAGATTGTAAAAGGGCTGTAGGTTGGCCGACGAGTGAACCAGAGAGAGACAGGGACACAGGTGCGCCATCACCCACGGTAATGAGCTTGTACCACAAGGTGATCGAGCACTTGAAAACCAAGGTTGCGTCGAAAAATGTGGATTGGCAGAGGATTGACAGAACAGCCCAAGAAGTTAAAGAGTCTATACATGCGTATTATGAGAGGTTGTTGAAAGCGTTTAAAAATTACAGTGGCACGGAAACGATTGAGGCAAAGGACATGCTCCATTTTGTGTTCAGGTTTGTGGAAGGGTTGAGACCCGAAATCAGCCAGATGATTAAAACGCATTTGATTTGTTGGCAGTCGAAGTCGATCGATGAAGTGTTGAATTATGCGAAATACCGCAGTGATGAGATTGAGACCAAACAGAAAAGATTGAAAGAAAAGGTGATGGTGAACCAGCTCAGAGCAAGGTTTTCAACAACAGATGCCGCAGCAGCAGCAGCAGGGAAATGCTATGTTTCAGCCGCAGATGAGAGGCAGAGGCCGAGGAGGTTTTGTGAATAATGGTCCTGATTTGAATACCGTTATGATTCCAAATGGTATACAGGCAATGAAGAAGGTGATGCCATGTCACACGTGCGGAATTGTCGGGCATTGGAAACGGGAGTGCCCAATGATGGTGCAGGAAGGTGTAGGTCAGCAAAACAATGATGTCAATGCGTTCCAGACTATGAGAGGACCGAAACTGAGAGGTCCAAATCCAAATTTTCAAAACAATATAAACCAGATGCAGGGTTTACAACCCATGCAACCGCAACAGGTGCAAATGCCTCGTGTGCAAATGACACAATTGCAGCCAATGCAACAGCAGTTTCCTATGGTACCTAATCAGCAAATGCAAATACCCTTAACACCAATGAATCAGCAGCAAGCAATGCTTCCTCAACAGGTCACGGGTCAGGGAATGAGTCAAAATGACACAGTACACCAATTCCCACTACACAGCGAAAATGGAATAAACGATGCATGGGAGAGTGAAAGTTCAGATGAGGATGGAAATTGTGTGCTTGCAGCATCCTTGGAAGTTGATCAAAAGGGTCCGTATGTGGAGGGAAGAGTTATGGGTCATCGCGTTTCATTTTTGGTTGACACAGGAGCTACACGTTCCACTGTTAGGAGCATTGAAGTACCAAATTTGCCACTTTCAGGGAGAACAGTACAGGTAGTGGGAGTAGCAAACAGGTACCTGACGAACCCAATCACAGATCCAGTTCAAGTTAGAATTGGTAACTATCAAGGGACACATAAATTTGTGGTATGTGACTCAAGCCCGATATCACTGTTAGGGAGAGACCTATTGTGCAAATTAGGATGTTCGATTATGTGTTCAAACGATGGAATTAAAATACAGACAAGCAGTGATGGGGAAGAAGAGGACAGTGTAGGAGGGGATGAGGTGGAAACTGTCGATGAAGAGTATCCCCTGATTACCCTTTACCCAATGATCACTGAAGCAGATATTCCTGCTGAGTTACAGGAAACAGTCGGAAAAGAAGTATGGGATATGACAGGAAAAGAGGTGGGATTGGTGAAAGGAGTGGAACCAGTGAAAGTGACTGTAAAACCCAATGTAACCTTTCCCCAGACCCCACAGTACCATATGGCACAAGACACCCTCATGAAAGTCGCCCAACTCATTGATGAGTTTGTAAAACAGGGAGTACTGAAAGAGGTGTTAAGCAGTCCATGTAATTCACCAATAATGGGACTAATAAAACCGAGTGGAAAGGTCCGAATTGTTCAGGATTTGAGGAAAATAAATGACATAATAATCAAATGTTGTCCTGTAGTACCAAATCCAGCTGTGATAATGTTTCAAGTCCCTTGTGATGCTGAGTGGTTCTCAGTCATCGACTTGTCACAAGCATTCTTTTCGGTGCCTCTTCATGAGGACAGCCAATTTCTCTTTTGTTTCAAATTCTTAGACAGAGTTTACAGTTGGTGTCGAATTCCTCAAGGGTTTTCGGAGTCACCGTCAATTTTCAATCAGATTCTAAAGAAAGATTTAGAAGCGTTGGAGTTGCCATTCGAGTCAACCCTAGTACAGTACATTGACGACTTACTGATTGCATCCAAGACAGAAAGTGACTGCACAGCTGACACCATTGCCCTATTGAACCATTTGGGAAGGAATGGACAAAAGGTGTCTCCTTCGAAATTACAATTCTGCCAGAAGAAAGTGAAATATTTGGGTCACCAAATAGAGAAAGGGTCACGAAGAATTATGAAGGAAAGAATAACAAGTGTACTTCAAATGAGTCCCCCAAAGACGAGGAGGGAGGTGAGGAAGTTTTTGGGAATGGTGAGCTACTGTCGCCAATGGATTCCCAACTTCTCAACTCTAGCAAAACCTTTACTGAAACTGACCCAGAAGGATGCATTGGATGAAATTGAGCTGAAAGGAGATGAGATGGATGCTTTTATTGAATTGAAAGAATGCATGTGCAGGGCTCCAGCTTTAGGTATGCCTGATTACACAAAGCCTTTCACATTGTTTTGTCATGAACGTGATGCATGTTCCTTGTCTGTCTTGACCCAAGCCCATGGCGGCGTAAACAGACCAGTAGCCTATTTTTCAGCTACTTTGGATCCGGTCGCAGCAGCACTGCCAGGGTGCTTGCGTGCCGTAGCCGCAGTTGGTATCAGCCTAACTCAGAGTGAAGGAATAGTGATGGGACACCCTTTAACAGTCATGGTCCCTCACTCAGTCGAGATACTTTTGACACGTTCCCGAACACAGCACATGACTGGTGCTAGACTCACAAGGTATGAAACAATAATTCTGGGATCACCTAACGTGCAGCTGAAACGGTGCACTACGTTGAATCCAGCAACCTTGTTTCCCAGTGAAAATGCCGAAATTGAGAACGCTGAAGACATCGAGCACGACTGTCTTCAAGTGACTGAATTTTGCACCAAACCAAGACCTGATATCAAAGATACCCGATATCAAATTATTTTTGTTGATGGTTCATGTTTAAGAGATGCACTGGGTGTATTGAAAGCAGGGTACGCTGTATGTACGGTAACAGGTGTTTTGGAAGCATCTTGGCTTCAAGGAGTTTACTCTGCACAGGTAGCAGAATTGGTAGCCCTTACTAGAGCTTGCCAACTCTCTGCATTAATGAAAGTTACCATTTACACTGACAGCCAATACGGGTTTGAAATAGTGCATGATTTCGGACAATTGTGGTCACAGAGAGGCTTCATGACCTCTTCAGGATCACCAGTGAAAAATGGTGAAAGAATAAGAGAATTGTTACATGCCATCCAACTACCAGGAGAAGTAGCAGTGGTAAAATGCAGTGCACACTCGAAGGGACAAGACTATGTTTCTCTGGGAAATGGATATGCGGATCAAGTCGCAAGGTTTTGCGCATTGAACTGTATATTGCTTAGGGATGAATGGAATTTGATAAGTGAACCAGAACTCGAATCAAGCGAAATCTTTGCTCTAAAGGTGCTAGATACGATGGACGAATTGAAATCCTTACAGAATGATGTCAGTGAGGATGAGAAACTCTTGTGGACCAAATCACAATGTGTAAAGAGACTAGATGAATTATGGGTTTCATGTGAAGGGAAATTCGTTCTCCCAAACAGCCTTTTGTCACAGATAGCCAGATTTTACCATGGACAAGCTCATCTTGGGAGGGATGCCATGATTAGATTGTTTAAAACTGATTGGTTTAACCCCAAATTCCGTCAAGTTGCTGAAGCAGTTTGCCACCTTTGCGTCATTTGCCAACAGATGAACGCAGGGAAGGGAACCGTAGTAAATTTGAGCCACATTGGAAGAGCAGGGGGTCCCTTCAGCAGGATGCAAATGGACTTTATTGAGATGCCTGTGCATGGAGGTTTGAAGTATGTGTTGGTGGTTGTGTGCATTTTTAGTCACTGGATCGAAGCATACCCTATACGAAGGAATGACAGTCTCACAGTTGCAAAACTACTCTTGAGAGAGCTAATACCACGTTTTGGATTCCCGATCTCTTTAGAATCAGATAGGGGAAGTCACTTCAATAATGAGGTAATAAAATTGCTTTGTGCAGCACTGAACATTGAGCAAAAGCTGCATTGTAGCTACCGCCCTGAAGCATCAGGTCTAGTGGAGCAAATGAATGGCACATTGAAATCAAGAATGGCGAAAATATGTGCATCAACAAACTTAAAATGGCCTGACGCGTTGCCTTTGGTACTAATGTCAATGAGAAACACCCCTGACAGAAAGACTGGACTGTCCCCGCATGAGATCCTCATGGGAAGAGCCATGAGACTTCCAGCAGTTCCTGCAAATGCTCTTTTGAATATTACAGATGAAATGGTGTTAGACTACTGCAAAGGTCTAGCTGATGTGGTTCGCTCTTTCTCTCACCAGGTGGAGGCAACCACCTTACCACCGATCCAAGGTCCAGGACACGCCCTGAAAGCAGGTGACTGGGTCGTGATAAAGAAGCACGTGAGGAAGACGTGTTTGGAACCCCGTTGGAAAGGACCTTTTCAAGTGATTTTGACGACTACCACCGCTGTGAAGTGTGCGGGAGTTCCCAATTGGATTCACGCCAGTCACACAAAGAGGGTATTGTGTCCTACAGACGAGGAAGTTGAAGCGCTGAAGTTGCCAGTACCTGATAACAAAGTACCAAGCGCTGAGACAGAGCGAAAAAGAACTAGAAGCGAACAGGTAGAAATAGAGGAGGGAGAAATATTCTCTGAGGACGAAGCAACTGATTCACTTGGGGAAGACCAAGGAGGAGCCTCAGAACGCGACGAAGCAGCTGAAGGTAACAAAGAGCCTGAAGCAGCTGAAGGTAACAAAGAGCCTGAAGCAGCTGAAAGTGACAAAGAGCCTGAAGAAAGTAACGGCAACAAAGGGCTCGAAACAGGTGAAGAAGCAGGAGAGCCTGATCAGAGGAGGGCTTTCCCAGAAGCAGACGATACAGGAAAAGAAAAGGAAACCCTGATTGACTCCCCAGAAGGAGGGGACAAGGCAGAACAGAACGAAACTGCTCAAACTCCTTCAGAAGAGATTGCAGGTCCCTCAAGTGGACCTAGTGCAAAAAGGAGACAAAGCATATCACCAGTAAAATTAAGAATTAGGGGAACGTTGAACGACAGCGAAGGGCCAAGAGTGAAAGAGAAAAGAAAGGAAGTGTCTGACGCAATAGCAGCACCAAGCGAAGAGAAAGACTTGGCCAAAGAGGAAAGTACCAGTGAGAAAGAATCAAAGAGAGATGCAAAATTGAAAAGAAAAAGGATACCGAGCAGAAGGTATTCCGGTCCGGAGTGGGCATACTTAGCCAATAACGATTGGTCAGACGAATTGGTATCCCTCAGTCTCGAGAACGAAGAGGCAGAACTTCATTTTGGCACATGAGAAATAAAACTTTGTGAACTTTACTGATTAAAGACATTGATCACCTGATTGACTTTTCAACCGGCTAAGACATTGCTAACTTGATTGACTTTGAAACCGATCTTGAGACAACGCTGCTAACCGAAAAGAGACTAAGCTTCTAAAGAAAACTGTGTGAACATTGAACTCGTTCCGCTTTGTAAATATCTGCAAATCCGTTTTGATAAAGTGTCTTCAACTTTCTGATTCTATACAGATCATGACTAGCTTCACTACACAGGGGCGTAAGATGAAGTGTTGTAAATACATGTGTATCGGTCTAATAACCGCATGCGTACTAATCATTATAGCAATAGTTCTTGGAATGCATGGTAAGAATGAGAATGAGACGAATGATGCTTCTACTTCTAAACCTTTTATTGTTACTGAACTAACAGCTCTGAAGAGACTCGAGCAAGACGAGAGACACTTGCATGATAAGAAGGAACTTTCATCTAACATTTTCTATCGCTTGCTGAGTGAGTATGTTGAGACCATGGATGCGAAAGATTGTTATGTGTGTACACAAATACCTACCTCAGTAGTAGAAGGGGTAACGTATCACAGCATGCCTCTTACGTATGGAATTACATGTAGTATAATAGCTTCCAGATTTTATGGTCAAACATACATTCATTATTTTTACACTAATTATGATGTTACTTTTGCATATGTCCCCATAATAGGGCACCTAAGTAAAATAGCTAGAGATTATTATGCCAAATTAATGAGGGAATTCTTCGAACCAATGTCACCTTTTCACACAGCTCACGCACATAGAGAGAACCTTACATGCTTGCTTTCACCAGTAGAAATACATTTCTTAGACCGCACTGATGATAGGAGGAAAGAAATGAAGGAGGAATTAGAAAGGGAATTACACAAAAGGACATCTGTAGATAACTATGCTTTTGCCACAATAAAGACACAAGGAAAAATAGCTTTAGATACATTGCACGTAGGGAAATTTTGTATATATAGAGCTGAATCATATTATGACACAGTTTTTGTGGGAACGAGTGAATGCAAACATACGTATGCATTTAAACCTAAGTGGACGTTCATGCTGAATGGACAAGACCCAGTTATTCCTGGAATATATTATATTTGTGGACTCAACGCCTATTATCGTCTTCCTAAAGGATGGTATGGGAGGTGTTATTTGGGAATAGTGTTCCCAAAGATTTACCAACTAGACGACTTAAAGAAATTTCCAAGGCTGTCTGAATCACATCATGTTCAGAAAAGAGAGACAGCTTCTGGTGTGGTAGGAGATATATTTGGAGCATTGATTCCTTCAGTGGGAGTTATATTGAATTCAATCGAAATACGAAAGTTGTCTACTATTGTGGATAACATGCTGACTAAGTTTTCAGGAGCTATAATCCTGATGGATGCTGAACTTGCTGCAGAAAGAGCTATGACTCTTCAAAATCGGCTTGCCTTAGACATTCTTTTAGCAAAGGATGGCGGCGTTTGCAAAATGCTTGGTACACGTCACTGTTGTACATATATACCAGACAGCAGTGGAAAAATTAGAACGATGCTTACAAATTTAACTAAAGAAAGTGTAGATTTAAAGGAATTGAAAGAACCAGGAGTTTGGGAGAAAGTTGGAAATGGATTTGCTTCTGTGGGAAATTGGCTCAGCAACGTTTGGAACGGATTGTTACTAAAAATAGTAAAGGGAATATTAATAATATTGATTTGTCTATTAGGCTCTTGGGGAACATGGAAAGCTTTCAAAATGTTAAAAGCAAGGAACAAAAGGAAAAGAGAAGAGAAAATAGAGAACAAAATGGTGGAAATATATAGAGAAAAATCAAAAGGGACTAAAAGAAAAAGGGAATTGACTGAAGTGCCAAATTACTATACAGAATTTTAATGGAATAAAATTTGTGGGTAGATTTGATGTGATTACATAATTAGTCATCAGAGGAGGGATTGATGACGCAGAAAAAGAAGGTCCGACATATATTCATACATATCGTGTAATCAAAACGTATAATGTAGTGTGATTTTAGTGAAGAAAAAAATGTACGAGGGAAATTGTGCCCTCGGGGTAGTTCGCCATCATTGTAAACGAGCTTTATTAATCATGAAGTATTGAAAATGTAGTAATCCGTCATAATTGTAAATGTATGCCATGATTTCTTGTTTAAAAACTGTTTTGCTTAGCTTAAATTTAGTACAGGCTTTGGCCTAGTTGCCTGGTCTCAAATTCTAACTGCGTGGCTTTTCCTTGAACTAATGAAACATATATTCTTGCTTGAAGTTGTATTTTTCCAGTAGAGCTGACTGATACACTTATCTCCAAGGTTTCGTACTAGGCCGGTTTCATCCCCTTTGATACAAGGTCAGTCTCTGCAGGTGCGGACAATGAAGGTACAGATAGTAAAATAATTGGCAACCCATGTTACAACTTGTGTTCCAAGGCTCCAAGGACAGTGTATGCATAAATGAGCGCTAGTAAAAGACAATTTTCATTGGACAATTTGAAGCCAACCTATGAACCCTCCAATGGAAGACCCTGCAGAATTTGGAATGTTTCTTACTTAAACCCACTGGACAAAGAGAAGTCAGCCATTTTCCTCGATGCCAGTTTGAAGCCAGATGCCAGACTCCATTTTGGACGACACCCTGATGCCCTTTTCTCTATCTGAGAGAAAGAGACTTTAAGAATTCTCACCCTAGAGACTTTAACTTTGATTTGCCCCGTCTCGCCCATGCAGTAACTTTGCCCCATTCTCCTTGCCGCTGCAAGGAAGTTTGCCCTTAACTTTGCCCCTTTGAAACTTCATGGTGCGCCGAAATACCAACTGTTATTGATTTCTGATGTGCTATATTGATCTATTAATTGAGTATTGATTACCAATTACAATAGTTATTGATTATTGATCTGAGTGACTCGACTATTTTAGGATGAGGAGAGCCCGACTCGGTTAAAAGATTCACCGACCTCCAACGTGTCCAGGTACAGGTAATTTATAAGGGCTGGACGCGTTATCAGGAGCAATGCAAATGACCAGAACACAAGCGTCTATTGTGCTATGTTTTTAATGCAACATGTTTCCTAGTGCCCCAAATGCCCCAAATGAATGTGAGGATGCATTTCATGACAAAATAAAACACTAAACGCCAGATTTGTATTTCACCTAATTTCGTGTTGTTTTTTTTAAAAATCTCGTCATTATACAAAAGCAAATAATGTGAATTTCGCACACCCCTAATATCTACTACAGGACCTCTGCAGAGCACGCACCAAGGCCGCAACGTTTTTGCAGAGAAGCACCATATTGGGTAAAATGCAGTGGTTTCCCACAGAGGAAATACATTCAGTGTGAACAGTCTTTAAGCAGAATCACAGAACACGCACCTGCTGGGGGCTTGAATGATTACAGTTCTAGATGATGACCTGAATTTTACCAAGTATGTCTGTAATGCAGGTAAAGAGACCCGTGCACCTTGAATCAGCTACCATCAGTTCCCCCAGGGCCTTGCGAGTGGACTCAGAACATGGTGCTCTTTCGGTATTTTCCCCACTCTAGTACAGAATGATGTACTCTCTGGATTGGAGGACCTCTCGTGGGTCTGAATGTGTCAGGACTGCCACTGAGAAAACCTGCAAGGCAGACTGGAATGCACAAAATAGTGGCAGAATGTCCACCTGTCTAACAGATGGAAAGGGAGCTAGAGAAAGCGTGATGGAGGAAGAGATACAGAGTGTACCAAAGATACCTGGGTGTGGTGAAAACATCTACAAAGGCCCATACAGCCTGCTCATGGTCCTCCAGTACAATCCTCTTCAAGCTGTTCATCTCTTGATGAGTAGTCAAGCACAGTGGAGAAGAGAGTGAGCAGCAGGTGAAGAGGCCGCTGTTTGAAACTCCAAGGGATAAGATAAGAACAGAGACTTTTGTGGGCTGGTTCTTCCTTATCATGGTGAGAATGTTCAATGTTATCCTGTCTTTGATGGGAAGCCAGTGCAGTTCCCTTCTGGACTTGCAGACATGATGGGGTTTTCTGTACACAGCTGTGAGTCTTGGGAATGGACTCTGTCCTTGGCACTAACTCCCCAGAAACTGGCAAGTAGTGCCAGCATACAGGTGACTGAATCGCGTAAGCTAACCAAGACGTCACAGTTGCGCTTATGGAGATCCCTCTCTAACCCCCTGTGAAATAATGGTTGGAAACCACCTAGGAGACTGGCTACATGTTGAAATAGCAGGATTCTGTGATGGCATTTAAGTCAGTGTTTGGAGGGAGGATTGTCTAAGCTGGGTCACACCTTCCTCTCTGGATGACATCTCAGGAAAACCACTAGAGACCCAAAACACAATTTTTCTACTTACTCACTTAAATGTCTGATATGTAGCGACCACGTTGTGATTATGGAGTCAACAACAGCATAAGAAGATTTTGCAGTTAATCACTAGATGCTCATGCATCCTCACATCTCTCAATCAATGGCACTACAGCAGAACAGGCATCCCACTTAATCTCCCAAATCTGCAATTAAAAAACAGGGAGACAGACAGGATTTCACAAACAACTAGAGATAGGTGTGGACAAGCTCTCAAGAAAGTACGTGACTGGTGAACTTGTGAGGCAAATATGAACGTTCAGGCTGGAGCAGGATTTTAGAGAACATAAAATGAGGCTAGTTGTCATAGGGGTGGTGGATGTTCAAAGGTTTGGGAGTGTGGCTGGTGAATGCATGCCATACATAAAAAAACAAACTGGTGAAACATAGCTGTCCATTCATTTTACATCAGTTCTAACACACTTCCTTTGCTACCAGTAGAACACGTTATATTACACAAGGGTTGTCCCCTTGGGAAACCCAGTAAAAAAAAAGGTCCAGTGTGTACAGGAAAGATATATGCTGAACTAAGACCCACACTCCTCTTGGCAACCAATGCAAAGAACCTTTGAATAGTAATCAACAAACATCTCACCATGACGAGCCAAGAGAATGCAGTCTCTGTCTCCTGCTTTTACTCACTCAAGATGCTCAAGATAATCTTCAAATGGCTCCTCATCAACACTCACAGAACCATCACATAAGCTCTCATTACCAGCAAGTTGGACTACGGCAAAGCACTCTATGCTGGAATAAACGCTCAACTGACTAGAAGATGCTAGACTGTTAGACCTGGCATCCTTGGCGTGGCTTCCCATGTTGTTTTGCCTCTGCTTCCTGTATTTTTGACTGTGCACTGGATTTCGTTTTTGCTGGTTTTGGTACTCTGGGCATTTTACCACTGTTGACCAGTGCTAAAGTGCAAATGCCATCTATCTAAATTGTGATTATGATTGGTTATCCCTGATTGGCATATTTGATTTACTTTTAAGTCCTTAGTAAAGTGCACTAGAGGAGCCCAGGGCTTGTAAATCAAATGCTGCTAGTGGGCCTGCAGCACTGTTTGTGCCACCCACATAAATAGCCCTGTAAAAATGCCTCAGACCTGCCACTGCAGTGTCTGTGTGGGCATTTTGGAACTGCCAGTTTGTCCTGGTAAGTGCACCCACTTGCCAGGCCTAAACCTTCCATTTTACTACATATAAGGCACCCCTAATATAGCCCTAAGGTAGCTCCATGTGCAGGATGCAGTGTATTTAAAAGCTAGGACATGTCCTGGTGTGTTTTGCATGTTCTGGTAGTGAAATACTGCCAAATTCGTTTTCACTAATGCAAGGCCTATCTTTCCCATAGGTTAACATGGGGATTACCTTTAAATACCTTTTAAATGTAATTTCGCAGGGGGAGCAGATGGAGATCTGAAGTTTGGGGTCTCTGAACTCACAATCAAAATATACCTTTTGGTAAAGTTGGTTTTTAGATTGTGAGTTTGAAAATGCCACTTTTAGAAAGTGGGCATTTTCTTTCTTAACCATTCTGTGCCGCTGCTTGGCTGCTGAATCCACATCTGAGTCAGACTGACAGTTGGGCTGTTTGTGAATTTACTCTAGATAGTAAAGGGAGCTGAGGTGCGTCCTGCAGATCCTCATGGGCCTTCCTGGGCTAGAATGGGAGGAGCTGACACTTGCACTTGAAAGGGCTGTGCCTGATCTCACACAATAAAGTCTTCAATTCCATAGAGTGTGGCTGGGCCAGGGCAAGAAAGAGGCAGGTTCTTGTGCACTACAAAGACTTTCCTTTGAAGTTTGCCTACTTCAAAGTCAGGAATGAGTATAAGTATTAGACTGCAGACCCCACAATTATAGAACACTTCTGGATCAAGAGGAACCTCTGCCAAGGAAAAGAGCTGAAGAGCTGTGAGGAGGAGTACCGTCCCTTTGCTGTGTTTGCTTTGCTGGGTTAGCTTGCAGTTGCTGCTTCTATCTTAGAGAGGACAAAGACTGGACTTTGCTATGTATCCTGCTTATGAAGTTTCTCCAAGGGTTTGGACTGAGATTGCCTTCTGTTAAGAAGTCTTAGACACATCAAAGACTTCATCTGCCAGCACCTGGGCTCGCTTGCTGAGACACCCCTGATTTGACAAGTTGTGTCATTCCAGTCCCTGGGCCCTTGGAAGGAGAAGCTGGTAAAACCTGAGTGAAAATCCAAGCACCGGAGCCGAGCGGCAGATGCCGGAGCCGATGCAGAACCCGTGCCACAGTAAAATCAGCAAAGCACTGCCTTGCAGCTGTAATATCAACGCAGCGCCTGCCTTGTGGCTGCAGAAATCGACACATCGCCAGCTCAAGGCATCTTCATCATTACCATGCGTCGGGATTTTCCACGCATCGTCCCTGGGCGTCAAAACTTCAACATCACCTCATGGACCCGAGGCTGCCTGTCCAGAAATCGACGGATCTCTTCCCTGCGAGGAAAGAATCAATGCATCGCTTATCCGGTGGGGAAAGAATTGTCGCACGGCCTCACTTGCGAGTAAGGAATGGATGAATTGCTTGCTTTTCTGAGGCACCCTTGCCCCTGCAGCTTTATTTTTTACTTTGTGCTAAAACAACTCAACCATTGACTTGTATGGACTAAGACTGTTTTTTAACCTTAAAACATGATATCTTTACTTGAGTATATTGGATTTGTGTTGTTTTTGTCTTGTTTGATTTAGATAAATATTGGCTATGTTTCTAAACTGGTGTGGAGTCCTTCTGTTGTGTTTTCACTGTGTTACTCTATGTGTTTGTGCAAATACTTTACACATTGCCTCTGAGATAAGCCTGACTGCTTGTGCCAAGCTACCAATGGGGTGAGCAAGGTTTATCCTAGGTGTGTGACTCCTTTGCCCTGACTAGAGTGAGGGTCCCTACTTGGATGGGTGTAACCTGGCAGCCAGCTAGAGACCCCTTTTCTAACATAGGTCATACAAATTTCTGCCACCAGGCTCACCCTCAGCCTTCCACTCTCACTCACATCCCCCACACCTCATAGAGCTCCACTTGCTCCCAATCCACAATCCTAAGTGGGAAGGGTATGCCCAGACGTGGGTCCCGTGCTTCCCATGCCACTGGATTCAAGCTAGCCTGGCTGATGAGGGGTGAAACCCCGAAACCGGTCCCAGGATGCTTGGTTCCGGTCCAGTGAGGACCTGGCTTGGCAGTTCGGTCTGGACTGTTCCCATGAGGAACAGGGTCAAGACTGATTTGCATATGGCTGGGTCCAAACTGGGGTGGCATGGTGAGCAAAAGAACGATGGATTAAACCCAGATCTATGACTGGGGGTGAGTGTTTGACAATGTTCAGCATTCCGTCCATCACTTGTTGTTTTTGCTTTGTCGCCCTAAATGGGAAGGGTATGCCCAGACGTGGGTCCCGTGCTTCCCATGCCACTGGATTCAAGCTAGCCTGGCTGATGAGGGGTGAAACCCCGAAAGCAGTCCCAGGATGCTTGGTTCCGGTCCAGTGAGGACCTGGCTTGGCAGTTCGGTCTGGACTGTTCCCATGAGGAACAGGGTCAAGACTGATTTGCATATGGCTGGGACCGAACTGGGGTGGCATGGTGAGCAAAAGAACGATGGATTAAACCCAGATCTATGACTGGGGGTGAGTGTTTGACAATGTTCAGCATTCCGTATGCCCAGACGTGGGTCCCGTGCGGTCCAGTGAGGACCTGGCTTGGCAGTTCGGTCTGGACTGTTCCCATGAGGAACAGGGTCAAGACTGATTTGCATATGGCTGGGTCCAAACTGGGGTGGCATGGTGAGCAAAAGAACAATGGATTAAACCCAGATCTATGACTGGGGGTGAGTGTTTGACAATGTTCAGCATTCCGTCCATCACTTGTTGTTTTTGCTTTGTCGCCCTAAGTGGGAAGGGTATGCCCAGACGTGGGTCCCGTGCTTCCCGTGCCACTGGATTCAAGCTAGCCTGGCTGATGAGGGGTGAAACCCCGAAACCGGTCCCAAGATGCTTGGTTCCGGTCCAGTGAGGACCTGGCTTGGCAGTTCGGTCTGGACTGTTCCCATGAGGAACAGGGTCAAGACTGATTTGCATATGGCTGGGTCCAAACTGGGGTGACATGGTGAGCAAAAGAACGATGGATTAAACCCAGATCTATGAATGGGGGTGGTGAGTGTTTGACAATGTTCAGCATTCCGTCCATCACTTGTTGTTTTTGCTTTGTCGCCCTAAGTGGGAAGGGTATGCCCAGACGTGGGTCCCGTGCTTCCCATGCCACTGGATTCAAGCTAGCCTGGCTGATGAGGGGTGAAACCCCGAAACCGGTCCCAGGATGCTTGGTTCCGGTCCAGTGAGGACCTGGCTTGGCAGTTCGGTCTGGACTGTTCCCATGAGGAACAGGGTCAAGACTGATTTGCATATGGCTGGGTCCAAACTGGGGTGGCATGGTGAGCAAAAGAGCGATGGATTAAACCCAGATCTATGACTGGGGGTGAGTGTTTGACAATGTTCAGCTTTCCGTCCATCACTTGTTGTTTTTGCTTTGTCGCCCTAAGTGGGAAGGGTATGCCCAAACGTGGGTCCCGTGCTTCCCATGCCACTGGATTCAAGCTAGCCTGGCTGATGAGGGGTGAAACCCCAAAACCGGCCCCAGGATGCTTGGTTCCGGTCCAGTGAGGACCTGGCTTGGCAGTTCGGTCTGGACTGTTCCCATGAGGAACACGTGGATTAAACCCAGATCTATGACTGGGGGTGAGTGTTTGACAATGTTCAGCATTCCGTCCATCACTTGTTGTTTTTGCTTTGTCGCCCTAAGTGGGAAGGGTATGCCCAGACGTGGGTCCTGTGCTTCCCATGCCACTGGATTCATGCTAGCCTGGCTGATGAGGGGTGAAACCCTGAAACCGGTCCCAGGATGCTTGGTTCCGGTCCAGTGAGGACCTGGCTTGGCAGTTCGGTCTGGACTGTTCCCATGAGGAACAGGGTCAAGACTGATTTGCATATGGCTGGGTCCAAACTGGGGTGGCATGGTGAGCAAAAGAACAATGGATTAAACCCAGATCTATGACTGGGGGTGAGTGTTTGACAATGTTCAGCATTCCGTCCATCACTTGTTGTTTTTGCTTTGTCGCCCTAAGTGGGAAGGGTATGCCCAGACGTGGGTCCCGTGCTTCCCATGCCACTGGATTCAAGCTAGCCTGGCTGATGAGGGGTGAAACCCCGAAACCGGTCCCAGGATGCTTGGTTCCGGTCCAGTGAGGACCTGGCTTGGCAGTTCGGTCTGGACTGTTCCCATGAGGAACAGGGTCAAGACTGATTTGCATATGGCTGGGTCCAAACTGGGGTGGCATGGTGAGCAAAAGAACGATGGATTAAACCCAGATCTATGACTGGGGGTGAGTGTTTGACAATGTTCAGCATTCCGTCCATCACTTGTTGTTTTTGCTTTGTCGCCCTAAGTGGGAAGGGTATGCCCAGACGTGGGTCCCGTGCTTCCCATGCCACTGGATTCAAGCTAGCCTGGCTGATGAGGGGTGAAACCCCGAAACCGGTCCCAGGATGCTTGGTTCCGGTCCAGTGAGGACCTGGCTTGGCAGTTCGGTCTGGACTGTTCCCATGAGGAACAGGGTCAAGACTGATTTGCATATGGCTGGGTCCAAACTGGGGTGGCATGGTGAGCAAAAGAACGATGGATTAAACCCAGATCTATGACTGGGGGTGAGTGTTTGACAATGTTCAGCATTCCGTCCATCACTTGTTGTTTTTGCCCAATCCACAAACGAGCACTCTTCAAACTCCATACGGACACACACAAAGCCATGCACAACATTGGCTCCACGTTCCTCAACAACTGCAAAACGTCCAGAAACCTACCAGGCATCTGTGTTCAGCCGGACTCCTACTCACACACCCATACACAGAGTCAGATCCAGCAGTCATGCCTTCTCCTACCTCACTACTAACGCCTGAAAAGACCTGCCTTTGCATATTAAAGCCACATCCTCAGTTCTTTAATTCTGCAAGAAACTGAAGACCTGGCTCTTCTCCTTGCCTTGGGCCGGCGCATTGAGCTCCTGCTTTAGTGTCAGGTTACCCTCCCGGGTGAGTTGCACACTATACAAATACAGATAACACAGCATAGCAAAACATAGCATGGCATAACATAACATAACATAACATGTATTTACTGTTCAAGCTCTCTATCCAGTTCATATTGGTTGCTTGTACAACCTTTCTTCAAAATTTGTTGGTGATAGCGCAAAGTCATTTGACTCTTAATTCCTATATTTTAAGGGCTCAGCTCCCACTACATGTCAGTCACTCCTCCTTTCAACCTGGAAAGTTCCAAAACCTCACTTCTGCAGTTTACACACATTATTACCTAGCAACTAGAGGCATTCAGTTCATAGTGCAAGCACTACAAGCTAAATAAATTCGAAATATGAAGTGTATCATCTTTTGTTGCAATGTCAGGCTTTCCTTAGTGCTTACTTTTCACCCTAGTGTTTACTTTTTACCCTAGCTTTCAGGTAGCGCACGACAGGCCTGAGAAAGGACGGACGTGAAGTTGAAAAACTTATTTTGTTTTCTATTATATGAAAGAGTGTGTATGCAGCAGTGCTTTCAATGGAAATTAAGGAATGTGAGGACTGATGAGTCTAGACAGGTGTTTTGCCTACCACTCACTAAACCTCCTGCAACATCATGCATTTAAAGCACATTTTCTAGATCTAATTGGTTATAATTAAGGCTCCCAGTTTTCCATTTTTACAGATTTTTTCAGACAAATACAGATTGAAAATAATGTATTTTCTGTCAGTATTTATTTTTAAAAGTGGAAAACTACTGAAAATTGTGCTTCTAATGAGTGAGTTTCCATGCTGGCTGTTGTGAATTCTAAAACAACATATGAGCAGATAGACAGCATGGGGAGTTAACAGATTAAGATATCTTTAAATATAGGCATATGTTAAAATATACTTGTAGTAAATTGCTAATATTTATCTGTGGGTGTATTGTTTTGCTTCAGTTGGCTGCTTAATTTTGTTAAAACACGACAGGCATCAAACTATGAGTTCATGTTTATCAGCTAAATAAATGTGGAAACGTACTATTTTTGACTCCAATTATTCGCAAACCACAAAATAAATAGGGATAAATACTTATAAAATGTTCAGAAAATAAATATGGATAAATACAGACGGAAATGTTAAAAAAAAAAATAACATAAAACCGGGAGCCCTAGTTATAATGATTGTAGTGGCTTAAAATTGCAAAGAGATCCCAAATAATCAATTAATATTTATTAGTGATCGTGGGTATGCGTAGAGAAAAATAAGTTAAGGGAGGGTAATTTAGAAGCTCTGTGAATTAACCACGAGGACATCACTCATGTTGCTGTTGATGAAACCCCACATATGGCCTTCTTAGTTTTATCTACAGGGTGTAAAGGTTAGACGAGCAAAATATGAAAACATATGTAACAGAAGGATTGAGGTGTCTCATCTCACTCCAAATGGTTCTCATTGTCAGGATGCTGTTGCAGCAAGGCACACCTATCAGTTTAAGAGACAGCGATGCATGTTCTTGCTACCAAAACTGGGTTCTGTATACTAGGCCAACAATGACTAGATTGGGCTCTGTAACTTTCTTGACACTCCTACAGCAGCTTTGGTCATGCAGGCAAGGTCTGACCAACAAGAGGTGGTGTGAAGGTTTCTGCCGGATACAATATCACACATGGCTAACACAATCAATAAAAGTAAGTGCCTGATCTGAAGCATTACTTTGAAAAACAACATAACTTTAAAACTTAAATAGATAAGAAAACTAAAGTGAGACACTGTAAGGAACACCAGATGTATTTGGCATAAACTAATCACATGTTATAATGGAAACTGTCTTTAAATTAAGGGGGATGCTTCACAAAGCCAGAAGGACTTGTGGTGAATCCTATGGCAATAAGGGGGCATATTTATACTCCGTTTGCGCCGAATTTGCGTCGTTTTTTTCGACGCAAATTCGACGTAAAACTAACTCCATATTTATACTTTGGCGTTAGACGCGTCTAGCGCCAAAGTTCATGGAGTTAGCGTCATTTTTTTGCGTGAACACCTTCCTTGCGTTAATGATATGCAAGGTAGGCGTTCCCGTCTTAAAAAATTACTCCGATGCTATTGCATTGGATTTATACTCCCGGGCAAAAATGACGCCCGGGAGTGGGTGGGTCTAAAAAACGCGCATTAGCGCCGGATTTTAGCGCCTGGGTCAGGGAAGGCATTAAGGGACCTGTGGGCTCAGAATGAGCCCAGAGGTGCCCTCCCCTGCACCCAGGGACACCCCCTGCCACCCTTGCCCACCCCAGGAGGACACCCAAGGCTGGAGGGACCCACCCCAGGGACATTAAGGTAAGTCCAGGTAGGTATTTTTTTTTTTGTGGCATAGGGGGGCCTGATTTGTGCCCCCCTACATGCCACTATGCCCAATGACCATGCAGGGGACAGAAGTCCCTTGGGCATGGCCATTGGGCAAGGGGGCATGACTCCTGTCTTTGCTAAGACAGGAGTCATTTCAATGGGGGATGGGTGTCGTAAAAAAATGGCGCAAATCGGGTTGAGGCGATTTTTTTGCCTCAGCCTGACTTGCACCATTTCTGGACGCCCATACGCCATTTTCCCCCTACGCCGGCGCTGCCTGGTGTACTTCGTTTTTTTTAACGCACACCAGACAGCGCCGGCGGCTAACGCCGGCTAACGTCATTCAATAAATACGGCGCCCGCATGGCGCTTCAGAATGGCGTTAGCCGGCGCTAATTTTTTTGACACAAAACTGCGTTGGCGCAGTTTTGCGTCAAAAAGTATAAATATGGGCCTAAGTGTGCTGTAGGGGACAAAAAATCCAGATTTGGGTCAATTAGGACTATTAGCACCAGGCACAATCCGACAACTTTGATACCACTTTCACCGCTTCTTCCGGCTCATAGCCCATACTCAGTTCTCCCTTGCCTTGCATATTCTTACTCAGGTATCGTATGATAATTTCAACCTCCCATTACACTGCTTAAAGTGGAAGATCACGTTTTGCATCCTCCTAGTACCTTCCCAACTCTCCACCTCATCATTCTTTCTCCTCAAGCATTACCCTTTTTCAGACCTCCAGTGACATGCATTTATCCTAGTCTCAAACCTTCCATATGCTGAACACTTAAAATGGTGATATCCCTGTGACCGAATGAGGCATGCTGAGATATTCCCACATATCTCTCATGCGATCTTGCAATGAAAATATATTTCTTACGCTCATGAGCTCCCAAAAATCGATTATCATGGTTAATCGGGACATTCCTTTGTGATGGTACAAGCTACACATTCTATGCACAACCAAAGAAACTTTAACAAACGTCTGTATGGCACTGGACACAAGCTGCACACTTGTCTAATAAGAGACATTTGGGCAAACCCTCGCTAGAAAATACTTCCTCCAGACATGCTATCAGTGTCAAGATTCTTAAAAATGATCTTAGGAAGTGAAACATTGATTATTAGATAGCCAACGTAAGAGTCCCAAGATATCAACACCAAGCTTTTCCTTAGGACCTTCAAACAAATCAACAGGTACCATTACCACATAAATCAAATTCTCGTAGATTGCTCTACATACACTGCACTACAACACTGAACGCCAATTCCTTTTTGATAGCTCCAGCAATACACTTCCCTCAATTTCTTTTTTCTCACTATCTAATATCTGAAATTTATTTTTCTTGTCCGTAATACCACTAATACATATCCCTCAATCTCTCTTTCATAAGAATCATACTCATATGACCTTCATGCATTAGATCAACTTGCCACAAATGCAACAAGGTGGTAAACGTTTCTCACCTCTCATCTATGCCCATTTGCACTAAGCAGTTTGTGGTGATATTTGCACACTCATTTGCATTTCCCCTTATATACATCTTTCTTTTGGACAGCCCAGCCTGACCATACTTCATCACTTTTTAGATTTCACCTGCACAGTTCTACCAAAATCTCTTGTATTTAAACAAAATCTTAAAAGGGGCTTAGAGCCTGCCCATTACTTACTTTACTTGCCATTGACTGGTTCCCATGTCACCTACTTACCATTAGATAGCTCTCACGTCATTCTTGTTTACCACCTTACTATTGGTCAACACCTTTGCCTCGCCTCCATCTTCCTTCTGGGCTTCGAGTCTTCATCCTGCTGTCTTGCCATGGAGCCTGGACCAAGTACTGCTTCTGGTGGCCAGTGTCCTTCCACTGCAGGCTCCTGTGGTGGAGGTACTGTTTTTTCACTTTTCAACATGCACTTGTACTGAGTGCATGTCTCTACAGTCCCTCTCCTTCACCTCTGCTTAAAGTGAAAAAAACGTGCTATGACATAGAAAATGCTGCTTACATCATAGCACTTTTTTTTTTACTTCAAGCCATTTTTTTCAAGACAGAGAAGATTAAGGGCCTCATTTTAACTTCGCTGGGCGGCGGGCGCCGCCCGCCGGGCGGGAACCGCCACTTGGCCGCTCCGCGGTCAAAAGACCGCGGAGGCCATTCTGGCTTTCCCGCTGGGCCGGCAGGCGCCCGCCAAAGGGGCGCCCGCCGGCCCAGCGGGAAAGGCCCTGCAACGATGAAGCCGGCTCCGAATGGAGCCGGCGGAGTTGCAGGGGTGCGACGGGTGCAGTTGCACCCATCGCGATTTTCACTGTCTGCAATGCAGACAGTGAAAATCTTTATGGGGCCCTGTTAGGGGGCCCCTGCACTGCCCATGCCAGTGGCATGGGCAGTGCAGGGGCCCCCAGGGGCCCCATGACACCCGTTCCCGCCATCCTGTTCCTGGCGGTAAAAACCGCCAGGAACAGGATGGCGGGAAGGGGGTCGGAATCTCCATGGCGGTGCTGCAAGCAGCGCCGTCATGGAGATTCAGCCCAGCCAGGGGTATTCCGGCGGGAAACCGCCGGATCCCCTTTTCTGACCGCGGCTTTACCGCCGCGGTCAGAATGGGCTCTGAAGCACCGCCAGCCTGTTGGCGGTGCTTCCGCGTATCTCCACCCTGGCGGTCATAGACCGCCAGGGTTGGAATGAGGCCCTAAGTGATTTGCCCAAAATCATAGGATGGTAAAGCGATGCTGAGACTCAAACTTGGTTACGCAGTTTCAAAGTCAGCATTTTTGCCTGTAGCTCCATATCCTTCTTTCACCTTCCATGTAATCCTCTATTCAGGTTGGAATCTCCACTGTATGTTGAGTTGTACACTGCTAACACTTAGGAGAAAGATTGAAGTCGAGCGGAGAGATGCGTTTGTAGGCAAGTTAAAATAGGCTTGACTGCCCACGGACTGTGTGCCTTGGTGTTGCGATCTCTCACCCTGAATAGAAGCCTTTTACTCATATGTATAAACTTTTCCTGACGCATCACACATTTCCTGTTTGATTAATCACCTTAGCATTATATTCGTCACTCTACACAGGCACACTCACACAGAGAGATTGCATCCAGAACCTGCCAACATGTCCCTGTCTACTATTGTGGTCTTCTAGCATGAGGTTCTGTGGTGTATAAGCTGTCCCTGTCCACATGCAAAACATAAGTTAATATTGTTTTATACCCAATGAGCTTGCCTCATGCGAGGCAGAAACAAATAGGTGGTAAAAGTCTCCTTTTTAACCTGAAAGCTTTAATTGCGTTCTTGTTCTTTTCCGTGAATTGGTTTAGGTTTTTCTGTCTCTTTTTCAAGTTTTTATATATAGCACCCGTGCTTAATTTGAGCCGGTGGCTTCTGGGACTCAGCACCAGCACTTAATTGTCAACCCCTGCACTTATGTCAGTCTGCCACATGTTGGGGCTGTCTATCTAATTTAGAGATGAGCACAACAGTTGTTTAATAATCAAATACATAAAAAATTAGAAATGTGCGCCTCTCAAGCAATTTCTAAATCTTTGGGGGCATGGAAGTATCTGAACTGTCACAGTTGTAGGATTGTGATGGTCAGTAGTTGTGGTGGTATGCCATCTGTAGTGTTGGCAGGAGCAATGGGTGTTGCATGCTGCAGTGGCCTCCCGATGGTGGCACTGACACTTATATTTTTTACAAATTAAGCACTGTTTACTAGCGCAAACTGGACCCAAAGGTGTTGAAGCACTTTAAGATTTTTTTCAGGCATGGGTAGATTAAATGATTTGCCCAGGATCACATGATGGTGAGCCAGTGCTGAGATTCAAACCTGGTTACCCAGATCCAAAGTCGTCAGCTGTATCTTTAACATCACATCCTCTCCCCTTTGCTTCCCATGCACATGGATAGCTGGCGCACGGCTCTGTCCTTACCGTTTCTTTGCAGTTGGGTTGCCGTCCTTTGTTAAGCCATGGTTTTATCAACTGACTTCATCTGTGTCAGTCTGGAGGGCAATGCTTCCTATTATGTATTTTCTGTTACACGCTGCTTGGCATAGAAAGCATTCGCCTTTGTATTGTCAGTCACATGTAAGCTTCCAGGCGCGTTCGTGAACAATGCCTATTGAAGCTGCAATTCAGCAACATGTAGGCGCTGTCGAAACACTCAAGGGAGTTTTGGTGTTAGGACAGGAAATATCATGTGTATTTTTGGACAGAGGGGCGGGCTGCATCTTGCCTAAAGCCTGCGCCCCTTTCCTTTCTGTATTAACCCTAACTGCAGTGCTTAATTTGTGCTTGTTGTTCCCGGTGCAGAGCACCGGCACTTATTTTTGAGGGCTGGCGCTTATCTTTCTGCCTTAAGCATTAGCTGCGAGCAAAAGACACAGATGGGAAAGACGGAAGAATAGAAAAACGAAAAAGCGTCACAAAGGGAGGAACCAGAAAGCAGCAAGAGTGAGCTGAAGGGGCAGGGAGTGGCTTAAAATGGATTGAAGAGGCCCGAGATTGGTTTAGGATTACGCTGCCTCAGTATTGCACATTTAATTGCAGCAGCCTGTGTTTCAGAGGAAAGCTTTGAGCACCTGCACGTTTTTATTTACAAATTAAGCACTGCCTAACTGATCCTGGCAAAGAGTGAGGGACGTAGGTAGGTGTGTGGAACATGATGCTATCTGAAGTCATTAAGAATATAAATGCTTTTGTGTATCTCTGGGGAAATACTATCCTTTGTTTTTTCCACAATAATATTAACGGTGCCTGTTCAGACAATCTTAGGTTGCCAGGAGTCTCAGCGTGTCATGTTTTTACTGCCGGAACAAAGAAAAAGTCAGACTTCATATTATATTGCATTGTTTTGTTCAATGAAAGCCCAGAGCTAGAATCCTGGTTTCATTCAGAGAGTTATCTAGGACAAAATGTATCAAACATAGTGGAACGGGAAACGTCTTTGTTTTGTTATGTAAGTTATACTCGCTACTGGAATTTATGTGAAGTCTGAATGTTACAGGTTTGATGCCAGGCATAGGTAGACTCAGACTTTCAGCTTTCATAGGTCGATATTGCGAGTGTGGATGTGTTAGGGAACAGTGATAGAGGGTATTTACAGTGCCAAGAGGTATGCTAAAAGCGCTATGGAAAAGATTACCAGCACTAGTGTTTTAAATCGTGCTAATGTTGTTATCCTCAGAAGTGTAAAAGTCTGGGGACATTGAACTTGTAGTGCCCAGGGTACATATCGATGTCCACTGCAGGCATTCAACCTGCTGAACTATCTCACCTGCTTGTGGAAGTGAGGACCAGATGTGCAAAGCCATTTAGCATTTCTTAAGGATCCGAATTGCTAGTTCAGGCGGTCAAGAAATGCTAAATGGGTACTTCAGATGTACAAAGAACTTTAGGGAATCACAAATTGCGATTTCTACCCAGTAGAAATCGCAACTTGCGATTCTCTAAATAGAAAATATCAAATAGGGATTACCTATTTGCGATTCCTATTCAGATGTACAAAGCATTTTCTAAATGCGAATTGCGCATTTAGGAAATGTAATTGCCATAGACAATGAGTCAATGGTAAACATGTGCAATTTTTTAAAAAAGCACCCAAAGATCCTTTTCTAAAGTGCAATAGAGCACACACGGCCGTTGGGGCATATGAGTGCTCTACATGTGCACTCCTATTTTTGGGGTGCAACATGGGGGGGCCTTTTGCCCGTATCCATCCTTGGTTTTGTCCTTCCAAAATAGCGATTTCCTAATAGGAAAACACTATTTTGGAAATGAAAAACCGGCCCATTGTAGCAAATGGCATGGGCTTTCCTAATTGCGATTTCCTAATAGCGATTCCTACTCTGTAGGAATCGCTATTAGGAAATCAGTATTTTGATCATTTTGCATTTCCTAAATAGTGGTTTCAATGGAGTTGCTATTTAGGAGATGCAAAATAGCACCTACGTACATCTGGCCCTTAATGCACACAACATGCAACATAGAATACTAACAATTTATGTACTGCATAATGTGTCCCCTAATTGTACATAAAAATTATATTAGTCACAGAGGAGATCTTTGACCACTCAAGTAGGATGCAACAATGTGCATGCAGGTGTACAGTATTTTATCCCCCATAAGTGGATTTTCAAGTTCATCGAAAAAGCTGTTAAAGAGAGCCATATCTTTATTGAGTAGCTTATTGAGTTCTCATTTTCTTTGCATTCTGAGACTTGTAGTTTTATGTATCTGTTTACATAACGAGAAATACAAGTCCTAGAATGCAAAGGAATATCAAGGACAATATGCAGGGCCACTGGAATTGTGTGGCAGGAGAGGGCCAAATCATGCAGCAAGGCTGAGTAAATTATGCAACATGAAAAGGCAAATTAGGTGGCTTAAAGTGGCACATTTTGTGATAGTATTACTTCATTATTTTGTCATCTTTAAACTTGTTAAGACTGGCAGGGCATTGGTTGCACCTGAGAAGTACCAGTGTAACACCCAATTTTAAAAATAAGCAAAAGAAAGGTGATAGGTCAACCTTTGCAAAGGGCCTTCCAGTGTGCACCACTATTTGTCACAGTATTTTAGTAACTTTTGAACCGTTTGAGTGAGAAACAATTTTGTATGTTCAAATCTGCAGATTATGTGTGAGATGATGGATAATATGGGAAAGGCAGCAAATCTATAATTATGGGCAAAATGCTGCAGCCTCATAATCGTATAGTTCCAATGGCCCTGACAATGACAACACAAATAGCTTGGTTGAATTCTTCACTCATGGTGTTGCCCCCAGGCCAGTCCAATTTGACTGGGAATTCGAGTTGAACAGACTGAGTACACATCCCACTCTACTTTTTGTGTCTTGCCCGCACTGCGCATGTGCTGTGTTGAAAGATGGTTTGCTCAATGGACTTACAACCTGACCACAGCATACTATTGGTTTTTTTCTTTGTCACTCATATTTACAATCTTTAAATTGCTCAGCTGCTGTAGGCTTCCCTTCCTTTCTTGTGTGGGTCCTTCCTGTAGCAGGGACCAAGTACCTCTGTTATTCCTCGTCTTTGTTCTTTTGGACATGCAATGTGAATGCTTTCAAAAGATGAATTTTTTAAGAACACAATCAAAAGATGCACTTTAATTTTATATTTGGTGTTCTTTACAATTAATCAATTCATAACACTGCATGTATTTGCACATCTAAATGTTTTACGGCTTCTTTAACCCTATCTGCTGTCTTTATCATGCTTTTCATGCTTTTGTTACTTACATCCACAGCTGTACTACTCTACAGCACTCTATCCAATCCAATCACTTTTTGTAAAGCGTGGCTACTCACCCGTAAGGGTCTCAAGGCGCTGGGGGAGGGGAAGGGCCTCATCCAAAGGGCCACGTTTTGAGGTTCTTCCTGAAGATGGGTCTTTGCTGCAGTGTAGGTAAAGGATCGACCTCCGGCAGTGGTTTTGCGGATGCGCCACTCCACTCCACTGTACACCACTCCATTCTATGCCACTCCAGTCTCCATCACTTTATCCCACTCCTCTGCACACCACTCTACACTATTCCACTCTACACAATGGCACTCTACATAACTCCACTCTAGTCTATGCCACTCTTTTCTATGCCACTCTCCTCAATGCTTCCTCATTCCAGTCTATCCTACTCATTTTTACTCTCTCCATTCCTCTCTGTGCCAGTCCGTGTGACTCTACTCTATGCCACTCTACTCTACGCCACTCCATTCTATGCTATTCAACTCTACGCTATTCCACTTTACCCTATACCACTCCACACCACTCTGCTCCATTGAGCTCTATGCTATTCTATCAATCAATCAATCATTGGTATTTATAAAGCGTGACTTATCACCCCAAGGGGTATCCAGGCACTGGATTGGCCAAATGTGCTGGCTGTAGGGTAATCACAGGTTGAAGAGCCAGGTCTTGAGTTCTCTTCTGAAGACGGTAAGGGTAGGAGCAGTGCAAAGGTGGAGAGGGAGGTTGTTCCATGCTTTGGTGGCGATGTGGGAGAAGGTGCATCTTCCACTGCTGCTGCAGTGGATCCTGGGGATGTGGGCGAGGGGATGGGGAGGCGGAACAGAGCTTTCTGGTGGGCAGGTGGAAGATTAGTCTGTGATTGATGATCTTCGGTCTGGTTTTGTGGAGAGCCTTGTGCGCAACAGTGAGGATCTTGAATTTGCATCTATTGTGGACAGGTAGCCAGTGAAGGTTTCTGAGATGGGGCTTGATGCTGACACACCCGAGGAGGTTGAGGATGATCCTAGATGCAGTGTTCTGAATGGTTTGCAGGAGGTGGGGGAGCTGGGAGGGGAGTCCGGTGTAGAGGGTGTTGCTCTAGTCACGCCTGCTGGCGATGAGGGCCGGTGTGACAGTTTTTCTGGTGCTGACAGGGATCCAGTTGAATCCGGAGCATGCAAAGGATGTGGAAGCATGACGAGGCCACTGCATTTATCTGCTGTTTGAATGAGAGGTCCTTATCGATGATGATGCCGAGGGTCAGTCGGGGTGGGAGTGTACCCAGTGTGGTCAGCCACCAGAAGTCGTCTCAGGGGGAGGGCCTGTTACTGAAGATGATAACTTTGGTTTTGTCTGCATTGAGTTTGAGGCAGTAGGACTTCATCCACTCTGCGATGTTGGCCATGGTGCTTTTGAAGTTGTATCTGGTGGTGGAGTGTTCTTCCGAGGGGGAGATTATTAGATGCATGTTGTCGGCGTAGGAATTGATTTTTAGTCCATAGGTTCGGATGATCCCTGTCAGAGGGGACTTGTAAGTGTTGAAAAGTATGGGGCTGAAGGGGGACCAATGAGGGATACCACAAATGATGTTCCTGGGTTTTGATGTGTAGGGAGGGAAGTTGATTCTCTGAGTGCGTCCTGTGAGGAAGTTGTGGATGCATTTGAGGGTGTTGCTACAGATTCCTAGGAGGTGGAGTCTAGTCATGAGGGTGTGGTGAGAGACCATGTCGAAGGCGGCGGTGGCCTACTACTCTATGAAACTCTTCTCTATACCACTCTACTCTACCTCACTCAACTCTAATCCACACCATAGACCCTACTTTATGCCACTCTACTCTACTAAACTCCACTCCACATAATGCCGCTCCACACCATGCTCTGCCACTGTGCTCTGCACCACTCCCCTCTAATCCAGGCCACTCTGTGACACTCCACCCACTTTACACTACTCTACTAAACACCACTATACTCCACTTTATGCCACTTGACCCTACTCTGCTGCACCCTACTCTGCGCCACACTGCTCTATGCCACTCTACTGTACACCACTCCACTCTACTCTACGCCACTCTACGGCACTCCACTCTATGCCAATCCACTCTACTCCACTCTCGTCCATGCCACTCTTCTCTATGCCACTTGACTCTATGTCACACCACTAACTTTTAGCCATGCTGATGTTCAACATGGCTAAAAGACATGCCAATGCTTGTTGTTACAAGTTATCTTCTCTGAACCTCGTTTTTCACTCTTATTCAGCTACACATCATTTGTCATTCAAATCCACATTTTCTACACAACACTTGGGGTCTAATGTAGAGTTTGGCAGACTACGTGTTGGGTATTCCATCCGCCTTATTACTAGTGCTAAAGGTTATAATACACTTGAAATGCATGTTGTGATGCAGTAACAAGTGCTTAATTTGAGCTGGTGGTTTCCGATGCTCGCACCAGCCCTTCAGTCTCAATACCAGCCCTAATGACAGTCCACCACATGGTGGCCCTGTGTGTCTAATTTTGAGATGAGCACCACAACAGTGTTTAATAATTAAATATACATAAAAATGAATAGTACCTGCTGCCCATGCCATTCTAGTAGCTTTGAGTGGCATGGAACAGTCTGAATTATCACATTTGTAGGTCTGCAACGTTAATAGTTTTGTGGGTACCATCATTGCCATCTCTGGCGGGGGCACTGTGTGTTGGACGCTGCAGTGGTCTCCTGAGAAGAGTCCTGGCACTTACTTTTTTTTTTTTTTTTTAAGACCTGGGAGTAACCAGTCAGCCAAACTGTAAATCAGGACCTTAATGTTCTCTTCCAAATCAACCCATTTGGACTCCTCACTGTACCATAACAGCAACCTAAATAACCATTATGTTTCTTCCTTGGCCCTGCAGTGTGCATAGTGGCAAATTGTACTCAAACAATTCAACTGTTAAACACCTCACCTTGCAGTAGACTTGGGTGAGCGAAGACTGACCCCCTGATTATAGTGATTGTTTGGTTGTGATCATTATCACAGTGAATTTCGAGCAGAGCCAGCTCTCCCTCCCCCCCCGTCTATGTTTGCTAATGTCAGTAGTGATGTAAATTAGTAATCCTGTAAGGTACATTTGCAATAAAAATGTTTTGAACAATGTTTTCTTTACTGTATAGATGAGTTTGTAGCTATTTTGCCATAGCATGCAGAGCAACAGGCAAATTAGGTTAGAGCAAGTGTATTTAATGATGAAGGGAGTTTGTAGAGATCGTGGGTAACATGCATTTGCCAGTTGCAGGATGTGAGTACACAGGGTTGGAGGATGTGAGTCAAGTTAAGGACCCCCAACATTGATTGTGGTGGTTAGGAAAATTAGATCTAACTCGTGAAAACCCAGTTTTGCACATTTTTATATGTTTTATTTGAACATGAATTTGTTTAGTGAGCCTAACGGAGCCCCAAATACTGTTATATATGTTTAAACTGGTTTATAATGTGCAACGTGTAAAACTCATCTTTCAGTATAACGCCAGCTGCCTCTGCACAGCTAGGCTGGGCTCTGGGCAAACTGCAGGGCTCGTGTGTATGTTGTGCACACGTTGCATGTGCAGATTAAGGGGGGCATAGAGTATATGCGTTCTGTTTTACTATATGGTTGCATTAATCCATTTTGGATCTTCTGTGGTTGATTGGTTCATAAGATGGAGGTTGCCAAGACAGCAATGTGTATTACAGTGCTCCTCCAAAGCATCTCCGGGCAATACTTGAAGTACACATGATGGGTTTATTAAAGCTACAAATTCTAGATTAGATGTAAACTCGGTGTGCCTTGTTTTGGCCATGGTTATTGTTCTTCTGACTATAACTCTTGATTAGAGTACAGTGCATTAAATGTACTCCAGATCATATTGTCCAGACTGCAAAGGCCATAACATTTTATTTCCTCAACATAGTCATTAATTCCTATTTGTTTTTAGAAATAGCAAGCGAAGTGAGTGCAGTGTGTAAGCAAAAGGTTTTTCCTTATATCAAAATGCTTGTTTTATGTGGACTAGAAACATTTTTTCCAAAATCCTAAAACACGACCCAAATCATGAAGTTGCAGGAAGACATTATTTTCCCAGAGCTGACGTCTAAATGAAAAGAGATGGACGCCCTGGGGTGAAAACTAGTGAAATTAGGAGATGAAGTTAATCATGGATGCAGTGATAAATTTGCTAATTATACGTGGTCATCTGGGTGATCTCGTTAATCGATTATACATTTGTTCCAATTTAACTGTTTAAGATTGTTGATAACTTGTCTACCATCATTAGCGATGAAAGTGATCATATCCTTTAGACATTCGTGCTGCACCCTGCTGGCTGAAGCTGTTCAAAGGCTGTCCTGACTCCAAAGCATTCTACACCCATCACAGGCCAACAATATAGTGCAGCGCACGTAGAAACATTATAAACCAAGGTTCTCTAATCGGTGGAGTGTAGGTGGTATTCTTACTGTTCTCTTCAAAGACAGTGCTCAATTTGTGCTTGTTTCCGGTGCGGATCACCGCCACTTATTTTTGAGGGCCGGCACTTATTTTTTTTCCTCAAGCATTTACAGCCAGCAAAAGACACACATAGGAAAGAAGGAGGAAGAGAAAAACGAAAAAGCGTCACAAAGGGAGAAAGCAGAAAGCTGCAAAAGTGAGCTGAAGGGGCAGGGAGTGTAAATGAATTAAAGAGGCGATGGCATAGGGATTGCACTGCCTTTGTATTCCGTGTTCACACATTTATTTGCAGCAGCCGCGTGCTTAAGACGAGGGCTTTGGGCACCGGCACGTTTTTTATTTACAAATTAAGCACTGCCCTAAGAGGTGCTGTTCAAGCAATTGGCAGAGATCGAGAAAAGCATCAGACTGACAGGGAAGACCAGGTAATGAAAACACAATTTTTTATTACGAAACAGTTCCCCCAGTTATGATAGTGATGTTAGAAATGTGACTAAGGGCAAGATGTATCAAAGGATTTTGCATTCACAAACGGTGTGAATTGCAAAATTCCACCGTTTGCGAATGCAAACTTGCCTTTCATGATTTCTGAAAGGAATTCGCAGTGCAATTTTAAGGAATTGCAAAAATAGCGATTCCTTAAAATTCCGACTCCATTTAGGGAATTGCAAATTGCTCTTCTCTAAATAGGAAATTCTTATTTGCTATTTCCAAAGCACATGTATCATGCATTTCCTCAATGCGCATTTGGCATTTAGGAACTGCAATTACCACCAAATCCAAGTTGGTGGTAAGCATGTGCAATTTTTAAAAATGCATTATAAATATGATAAAAGGCAAGAAGGATAAAATTTTCTTGCCACTTGTAACAAAGGAAACTTCAAATGAGGTCTATAGTAAAATGATGCCTGGAAAATATCCTAGGTCATCAAGGCAGGTGCTGAGACACACGTTGGTCTGTAAAGAATGATGCTCATTTAAACATCAAGGGTGACTAGCAAGTAATTCTTTTCCAGCTAAGATGTTGCAGACAAGTCTATGCGATGCACCTTATGATGAAGGGGCAACTACCATCATGGGATCTGAGCCTCAACGATGAGCATCAGTATTGCCACTCACTTAATAAGTATTTTTTAATACACAAGAAATGCCTGAAATAGGGTTATAATAGTTCTGGTTTTGAAAAATGGCAATCTTCCAAATGCCTTGGATAACCGGCTTATCACCATGTCAAATTCCAATCTACAATTTTTTAGGAAATTATTTTGGTGGAATAAACTAAAAATGATGCGAACAGTATTATTGACCTCTACTCAAGCAGCCTTTAAAGCCGGATATTTGACAATGCACAGTGCAAGGGTATTAGCATTTATGGCTAACCGAGGTCTGGTTAGGGGCGCTTTGCCTCTGCAGTAAGTGTTTGTTGATTTCAGGAAGTCTTTTGATGGTATGGACAAAAAACTCCTATGGAACAAGCTGCTGATGTTGGGACGACTGGTGGGCTTGGTTCATATAGGGATTGCAGACGTCAATGCCCGATTTGGGGAAAAGTAAAAGTTGTCTCCTTATACCATGCTGATGATCTCTTCTTATGCAAGAACACCATAATCTCCAGAAGACTCTTGATAAGCTAGTAACCTACTCTGATGATAACAGATGAAAGCTCTATTATAAAAAGGGTCAAATACCAGCATTTGAGAAGCACACATTCATCCAAGGTCACTGAACACAGGTAATGAAGAACTGTCTTTGATTAGGCCTTGTCTTAACATTGGCTATACATTGCCTATCAAAAATCAAGAGTTATTCTGCCAGCTTGTTCTCTCTGCTGTCCTATGGATAAAATACAGATACTAAGCCTTCTCCCAGAAAGCAGAGGACCAGAGGTGGGAGTACGCCATGCTACAGTGATACCATTCTACGTGGCACCAGTTTGATTTCCATTGTTTGGTAAATCATTTGAAAGTTTGGAGCATCAGCTTGGAGAAGATTCAAAGACAATAGGACAAACACTACCATCGAGTTGGTCAGACTAGAGGTGGGGCTTGTCTCTTGGTGGTCACATTCTCTGCTGTCAATTTTATTGTGGCACTATTCCCTCATTCAGTCTTCTCCACATACTACCGTGTAAAAACACTTTGAATAAAATCTTCAGTTTAGAATGGATTGAACCTTGAAATTGTCATCAGGTTTCTTATACAAGTACTGTTTCATGTGCAGGTTAGGACCACAAATGTCATTTTTTGGTGAACTACTCTGAGTGCGAACTTTATATTATTGTGTGCAAAAACGTCTCACCAGAACTACAGCTAATTTCATGATTGGAGTGATCAGTAAGATTGCTATGATCGATTAAGCGGACCTACACATAGGTGACAATTCATGTGAATGGGATTGCCTTGTTCCTATACCGGAAACCATTGGATCTTGGTACTACATCAGAGGTAAGAATAGAGGATGCTATAGATAGGCCTGGGCGAAATTCTAATTATGAATGATTAATCAAAGTAATTTTAGAAATGACGCGTTACTGTTATGATGCAAAATTACCAAAATTATGCAATTATGCCCACCTGAGAAATAAAGAGTAATTTGGGGCAAATATCCCACCTCAGGAGGACATAAGCAATGAACTAATGGAGACAGAGCGGCTGCTGGCTACTTCTGTTTGTGTCCTGTAGCATTTACTGCTTTTTTCTTAGCACAAAATTCATCCTCCGGTCCATTTTGGACGCAAGGATGAATTTTGCAGTAAGGAAATGTCACTAAAGGCCGGATTATACTTCTCACATAATTATGAGTTATTGTGAGGTAATTATTAGTAATTACGCCCATTACACCCACCCCTAGTTATAGAGAGAAACAGAGAAACTATTAACCATACTGAGCTTCACCATCCTGTTCCTTTCATAGCACGCCTGGAATATATCATAATCATTTTATTGACCAATAAACCTATGCTCATATCCTATGGATGGGTGCTTACTAATTAAAACTGGGTTACTGGAATTTTGCAGCAACAAAGGACCAAATTATGTTGCAGGACGGACTAAAGGATGCAGCTGTTTATTAATACTACACGGGCAAACGTTCATTAAAATCACTTTAAAATTCAAGTTTAACACCAAAGACCTGCAGTCAGCAACAGAAAGGTGACGAGTTAAATTTTACAAAGGGTCCGTCACTGGCATGGTTTTAATAACTTTCGATCCATTTGAACTAGAAACATTTTTTGTTGAAACCTCTAAATTATGCAGCAGATTGCAGATTGTGTGGCAAGTGCTGTAAATCAATAACTATGTGGAAAACATGGCAGCAACAACATCACATAATCCCAGTGGCCCTGATTATAATTTGAAAGAAGTTTTATACTTAGTATTACATTTTTTAAGATAAATAATGCTATCATGATTTTATGAGATATGTTGTATTTAAAATATTTATGCAAGTTTGATATCATTTTTACAAACTATTTATAAACTATTAATGTAAAATAGGAACACACTGGTAAAATATTTGAATGAGACTTATCTTTCTCCCCTCAAGTAAAAGCAGAGGTAGAAAAGGAAACTAAATCTGACTATCTCTGCTATGTCCTATCTCTGGCCCAAACTGACCATCATCTGGTGCTTACAAAAGCCCTGCTCATGGCAATACTGGATTATTCCAATGTAGTCTAGACAGGCTTATTTTAAAACAAGATTCTGAATGCTTGTATGTCAGCTTGTAGATTACAACAATATTGTCTGACATGAATGCTAATGTTGGGTATAAAAATATTGCCCCGTTTGGCGTAGTAACTCCAATAGGGTTACATTTTTGTAAACAATATTTTTGTCAGATGATATTCAGTTCACAATATCTGGTACCACAACCATCCCACTGGGAGAAATGAGATCACATTACACTTGCCTCAAAATGTCTTGACTGGCTCCAAGTAGAAGCTAGAGTTAAGTAAAACAGATGAACATAATTCATGGGCATTCTGGAACGAATGTCCAGTTTACAAGCAGAATTAGGCATCCCCAACATCACAGTTTGAAATCTAAGATCAGCCAAAACATAAACCCTCTGCCAGAAGAAAGTTGTAATGCATAGATACTGGGGGAGTTCCCTAGGAGTACAGGGACCAAGGCTCTTGAACTCTCTGAACCTATTCATAAGACTGATTCTTACCTACCAGCTTCTCTGGCAACCTCTGAAAGCTGAACTCTTCCAGCAAGTCTACAACTTAGACTACTGGATGCAGCAACTGTGTAACACAGGATCAGGGCAGGCTTTAGCACTGATGGCACCCAGTGAGACAATGTTTGGTGGCGCCCCACCAATAACCACCTTTGCCACAGATTCCCTCACTATCACCCTTTAACAGTGACCTCAATTCTCCATAACAACTCTTTCAGATGCATTTATTTAGTTTTATAGTGCCACCCATACTAGTGTAGCGTGTTAGAGCACTTTACACCACAAACACATTACACAGAGGCAAATCAATCTTATGTGTGTAAATCAGTGTGTAGGAAATGTTACTTAAGACAGGGAACTACAAGGTGTAGGAGTCCAGTCATCCAAACTTGTAGCCACTATAGTAGGAGTGCATGATCTGGAGAAGCACAAACTCAGAATTTAAAAAGTACCACCATGGTTGGGGTTTGTCTTTACTAATAACAATTGATTTCTACTCAAATGAACCGTTTTTGCAACATAGGATGATGAAAGACTGGAGAAAATTCATAACACTACAACCTATACCTTGCAGTGTCCACGCAGCTCCTTGGTGACAGTTTCTAGCTCACAGTTCTATGTTAGGATTTTAACATAAACTGCAAGTAACTAAAGGATCTATTTGACAAAAGCAGGAAACCACTGACCTATTTACATTATATGCACTTTGTGATCTGCAGGGTGCACGTTCTTTGCAGCAGGCATATTAACCCTCTGCGCTACCTTATGATGATTTAAAACATGGAACGTTAATCACCGGAGTTATCTTGACATTTTAATTGTTGCCTGAAAACTGCTGGAGGCACGGAACATGGCAGCAGGTGTATTTAAAACCATAAAATACTTGCAAACAGGTGCCCCCCACCAGACGTCAACTCCCGGCGCGGTGGCACCAGTCGCACCGCCCTCTGCATTTGCAGCCTAATCCTCGTGTATTCTAGAAGACCACATACATAAACTAAAAATCTTGCCCTGCCCATGGTAGTCTTCACTGGAAAGGGAAGGATATGAAATTCTATATATCAATCTCAGACATATTTATACTCACTCATTTCTTTTTTTAAGCTCTTTAAGGATACGACTCAACATTATTGTTTCTGTAGAAAACACATGAATAAATAGAAGTACTTCCCCAGCATTTCCGTCATCTTCTAGAGGTGGGTGAGCGAACAAATTAACAGGGAGAGCTGAGTCAGAGGAAAGACAAGAATCTGGCTTGGATCTTAGATCCTGTGCACAAGCTTCACTCTGAAAATGTTTGCTATGTAAATCATACAACAAACAACACCGAAAATATGACAAAGCCTTTTCAAAATTCAAACAAAGTGTATTTCCTTAACATATGTCACTGACAAGTACTTATTAAAGGTGATAGTTTTGTGCAACTGGTAGTCTGAATTCTCATATTTGGAAGAGCTTTTGTACGAGATAATGAAGGAAAAAGAATTTAGGTGAAATAAAATGTTAGCCTAAGATCACACAATTTAAGTGGGAAAGCTGTGATTTCTCACTGTTTTCTGGTTTCACTTTGTACAAACCACCCAGTAAATGAGTATCTATTTGTCTTTCCTTATGTTAAGGCTTTGTTTTTACCTCTTGGTGCAGGTTTTAAATATAGCATGAACTCGACCCAAGGCCTAGTGCTTTTAAGGAGCCCCCGTTACATTACACAATGTCACATGCATTGCTAATAGGCACAGGCAGATTACATTATTTGCTCAGAATCACAGGATGTTGAGCAGACGCTGAGACTCAAACCTGGTTCCCCAGTTCGATGGTTAGTAACTCTGACCATAATGACACATCGTGGGTAGAGAGAGGGAAACAGAAGAAGCCACGTGAAAGCTGGGCTCGGTATGGGCTCAAGTTTCCAGCAGGTCCTCGAGCTGAGCCAGAGCCAGGCTTCAGTCTAAAGCCTGGCTTGAGCTTTCAGTGGGTCTCCCATATCTATCATAATCTTAAACAGTTGTTTTTTTCCTCAATATGCCACTTGTTTTTATTATATGTGTTTCCCTGATTGCAACACAGGTTTGTCTCTACTCTGCCCTCAACTTTTCAACTCTTCTGAAAACATGCCGTACCTCATAGCAGTATTTTAAATGCTGGCTTGGGGGCCTAGTTTCATTGCCTGCGCGAGGACCCATAGCCCTCAGGCACTGCCACTGTTGTAATGTTTGCATTCTGTCTCTGGTGGCCATGGACCAGCAATTCCAAGTATTCATCTCATGCTAAGGACCTCAAGTCAGACTCCACCCGAGCCCTTCAGGTATTTGCCCAGTACTATCACGCAGAGTCATTTTCAGTCTTCTCAGTACTTCTTCGTGGGTCTAGGGCTGACTTAAAGTCCGTATACCCCGCTTACTTACAGTACATCACTGAGAAATCTTTTAAACTTCCCCCATCCAAGCCTCTCTTAACCCCTCTTTCCCCTAAACCACTAAGTATGCACTGCCTTACAATGTACTTCCTCACCCCAGAGACTGTCCATGCATACTATGTGCACAGTTCCTGCTCCATGCCTCCTGGGTGTGCCCTACACACTAGAGCTTTACCGACTCTCTACTGTTGCCCATTCTGCACTCTTTACCCACTCTATACCCACTTGCCCACTTTGCGCTCCTTCATTCTTTGCTCCTCTCAAGTACTGTTTTACCCTGACCCTCTTTGTGCCACACCACTCATTTATGCTGTCTAACCCACTCTTCTGTGCCTCATGCCATCGGTAATGCCTTGCCCACTTCTTGCCTAGTTGCCACAGTGTGTCCCCTCTCCCATTCTATATCATTTGATCAGAGGTTGACGTGGGCGGGGTCTGAGGGGCACAATGTGCCCATACTTTTTTAATTTGACAAAAATAGTTCCTCTATTTTATGTTAAAAGCCAACCATACCAGGGCCATTAATTCTGACATTTGAGATGCCTCACTGAAGTAGAGGAGAAAGAGCCTCCTGTGCTGAGAAGCTGAGGGAGGGACAGACAGCTGAACAAGAAACAGGTCTTCCTGCCAGGGTGTCTGCTGCCTGAAATTAATGTAAATGTGTGTATTTGGGTAATCTGCAAATGCAAAGGATGCTTGGAAGTCAGTATTGTTTTTAATTAATAGAGTGACTTGAAGAGTATTCTTTTTGTGAGGTACTGTAAGGTGAGCTGATGAGCTGTGGAGTGCGTGCTTCTAATCAACAGTTATAAAAAATGTTTGCTCTAGGTGCCTCTTGACATACTCATCTATATTTTAGAAGCACTTTTTTCATCTTAAATCTAAATCTATTTGAGCACTTTGTGGCAGCTTATTTTAGACTGTGTATAATGCGTACATGGTGGCTGTCACAGGCTGGTACCTCCCAACACTAAAAACATACAAGTAACTATTCCCCACTGCACCAGCCAGAAATACCTTCTGTGGCTATCTAGTTACACACACAGATATCTGCAGTGATCACATTAACCAAGAGAGGTTTCACAACGTAAAATAGTGCCGCTCTCCCTGATCAGCTTAACTTGGCGTTATTTTTTCTTTAAGGTGCATTTTATTTTACACGCTGTGACATTGTGGGCCCTAAGCCCTCATGCTGAATAATGACTGGCACAGACACCGGAGTGATTGGTAGTTAACTGGCCTCGGCCAGATGCACTCTGGCTTCTTTATTAGCAGACCCACATCACTCATGACACCTGTGTTGGATGGGTGTGGGATGGGTGTAAATGCCAGCCCACTGGGAGTGGCTGGTAAACTGGTAAGTGCTGAAGGTGAAAGACCAACTAAATAGTCGAATATTTTGTTCTTTTTCGCCACACCTTTGATCCTGCCTCTCACCCCCTCTGATCCGTCCCCTTTGGACCCAGGCTCAAAGTGCCTGTACCTTGTAATGCAATTGGACAGCTGTGTTTAATCCACTCTGTACTCTCTGCGCTGGTTCAGTGCCTCCTCCATTCTGCGCCACTCACCCCTTCTGTGCCTGACTCACACACTTACCAGCCCCCCTCCCTTTTCTCGTCCTTCAAAATATAATTGAGTTGACCTAGAACCGACTGTGATTGAACTCTGAGCAGCCTGCACAGCCCACTCTTCCAGAGAACTAGTGAAGGAAGAAGAACGCTGCCGCCCAAGGTGACTTTTTTTTTTTCTTTTTTTTTTTCTTCAAACAGTGGTCCCCATTCCTTGCTTCTCAGCCCGTGGCCGCCTATTTGAGTAATCTTTGACCTTGAACTGGTTATCCCTCATCCAAAGAGCAGCCTATCTCAGGCCTGGGTAGCTCACAGCCTGCCCGTGAATGCCACAAGTGTCCGCGAGGCACCTGCTGCTGTCATGTATTTATGGCTGTTGGTACAATATCTCCCAGATCACACTTGTTTTCATTACTCCTCGTGGGGCGGAAGTGGAGCCGGTGATGGATGGCCTATGGCGGAACTGCGTAACCTGCAGGTTACCCCTCGTTAGAGAGGTGCCCTGGCTGACAGGTGCCCTCGGGGAGGCGGCGTGAGGTGTGTACGCAGCGCACCGCATAAACCAACAGTGGAAGGACGGCGGCTCCTTCATACGACGTAGGCTGACAGGGCCCCTTTCAGTAAGACAGGTGCTTTTTGGGATCACATGGGCTAGCGCATGGGGACTCGCAAACAATTTCCCAGGGGTCACAACAGTTGGTCTGTGATGTAAGCAGGTCATGGGGTTGGGGGAGGGGGAATTGGCAGTAAGGTGTGTGTTGGGGAAACAAAGTATATATATCTAGTGTCTGAATGGCACTATGTGAAACCAAAAATTTGGGATTAATCCCAGCTTCTCCATTTAACTAAATTGTGTATTCATAGGCAATTGTTTTATTTCTCTTTCCCTCCTTTTTTTCATTATCACATATGAGGACCTCGAAAATACATGACTTCAGAATGTGCACTGTACAAAACCTTCTGTGTTTGATTCAACAAACTATAATGTTGTTCATATATAGTAGAGCCCGGGTCAGCCCAAAACTACATATGCCTGACTTGTCTTTTAGTTCACTATTGACATTGATGTTAGGGTGGAGGGTGGGGAGTGCTGAGGGGTAGATTGAATGTTTTTAAATTCATATTTAAACACTATCACTTTTAAAATAATATTCCTCAATGCACTGATACATTATTATGTGTTAAGGTAAGACCGTTCTGCATGTTAGTAAAATACATTTTTTTAATTTTGTACAGACTATCATACTTTTACACTTTTGCTGCAAATATTTCTTTAAAAGTGAAGGTGTTTCTGAAGTTAAGCTGTGCAGGATATCTTAGTCATTACATTTCTTTAACTTCAAATAACTATAAAATAATTGCTTGCCTATTTATTTAACATGTTTTCGAATGTTAGAGCTGAGTGAAGTAAACAGAAGCCCAGTGCTGCACTGGACTGGGGGGGGCACATGTAAAAGTCAGGAGGGCCGCATGCGGCCCCCAAGTCATTCTTTGAGTATCACTGGGCTAACGCATGCGTATCGCAAGCGCATGCCTATCACTTGAAAGTCGCTGTTGTAGGCTTGGAGCCTACCCATTGCCTATAATTTGTGGGATTGCCTGGCACTCTTCTTTCCAGCCACGTAAATTGCTGACGGCTGGCATTTCATCTTTTCCGTTCCTGTCCGTGGCACAGGGACCAAGTACAGATTGATGCGACTTAATCAGTACCCATATGCTGCTCCCACCATGGTTGAGGTACTATTTTATTCGTTTTACCTTCTTGTGCCCTGCAAACAGAAGACGAGTGACTAGCAAAAATGTCCTCATCAGGACAAACAAAAATGCAAAGTTTTATTTTCTACAGTAACTTTTTTTTTTTTTGCTGAGTCTTCTTTTCTCACTTTGCACTCATGTTTTGTTTTGTTTTTGCCCTTGAGCGCTGTTCCCAAAAGATGATTATTATCTTGTTCTAAATATTGCAAAGCAACATTCTATTTTTCTTATGTGTAATTTTCGAAATTATGCTTTAGCACATAATCGTGCAGTCAACCCCACTCAAATCCAATCTGCACCACTCCAATTCAAAACACTCACCCCAGTCCATTTCAATTCACCACAGTTAAATCCTCCCAACCCACCCCACTGCAATCTGCCCCATCCAAAACAATCTGCCTCACTCCAGTCCAACACATTTTGCCCCACTCCATTACAGCAATCCAAAATATCTGCTGCACTCCCGTCCAAATCCACAACAATCTGCCCCAGTCCAAAACAATCTGCTCCACTCCAATCCAAACAATCTGCCCTACCCCAACCCAAAAGTATCTGCCCCACTCCAATCCAAAACAATCAACCCAAAACAATCTGCCCCACTCCAATAAAAAAAGAAAATCTGCCCCACTTCAATCCCAAAACATCTGCCCCACTCTAATCAGCCCCACTCCAGTACAATCCGCCACACTCCAATCCTATCTACCTCACTCAATCCCAATCCACCACACTCCAACGCTCCCAACCCACTCCACTCCAACCTGCCCCACTTCAATCCAAACCAATCTGCCCCATTCCAATATAGCAATCCAAAACAATCTACTCCACTTCAATCCACAACAATCTGCCCCATCCCCAATTCAAAACAATTTGCCTCATCCCACTCCAAAACAATCTGCCCCGCTCCAAACCAAAACACACTGCCCCACTTCAATCTGCCCCACTCCAATCCAAAACAATCTGTCCCACTCCAATCAAAAATAATCTACCTCAATCCAATTTGCCCCACTCCAATCCAAAACAATCTGCCCACTCCAATCCAATCCACCCCATTTAAATCCACTCCACCTCACTGTGATTCACCCCACTCTGCCCCATCCCAATCGACCCCACTCCAAACTGCCCCATTCCAGTCTGACCCACTTAAGTCCAGAACCACCGCCCCACTCCAATCCAAAATAATCAGCCGCACTCCAATCCAAAACAATTGGCCCCACTCCAATCTGTCCTGCTCCAATCCAAAACAGTCTGCCCCATTCTAATCCAAAACAGTCTGCGCCACTTCTGCCCAAAACAATCTGCCCCATTCCAATCCAAAACGATCTTCCCCACTCCAGTCTTCCCCACTACAGTCCAATAATTATGCCTCACTACTGCCCAAAACAATCAGCCCCACTACACTTCAAAAAAATCTGTCCCACTCCACTCGCTTCCAGTACAATCCGAAACAATCTGCCCCACTCCAGTCTGCCCCACGCCAATCCAAAACTATCTGTCCCACTCCAGTCCAAAGTAATCTGCCACACTCCAATCTGCCACACTCCAATCCAAAATCATCTACCCCACTCCAATCCAAAACAATCTGCCCAATTCTAATCTAAAACAATCTGCCCACACCAATCTATGTTAATTTGCCCCACTCCAATCTTTCCCACTCCAATTTAAACAGTCTGCCCTTCTCTAATCCAGAACAGTCTGCCCCACTTCAATCCAAAACAATCTGCCCCATTCCAGTCCAAAACAATCTGCCCCACTCCAGTCTGCCCCACTACAATCCCAGAAATCTGCCCCACTACTCCCCAAAACAATCTGCCCCACTACATTTCAAAACAATATGTCCCACTCCATTCTTTTCCAGTAAAATCCAAACCAATCTGCCCCACTCCAGTCTACCCCACTCCATTCCAAAACGACCTGCCCCACTCCAATCCAAAACTATATGCCCCACTCCTATCTGCCCCACTCCAATCCAAAAGCATCTGCCCCGCTCCAATCCAAAACAATCTGCCCCATTCTAATCCAAAATAATCTGCCCAACACCAATCCATGATAATATACCCCGCTCATTTTACCTGCTCGAATCCAAAACAATCTGCCCCAAACCGATCTGTCTGCCCCACTCCAATCAAAAACAATCTGCCCCTCTGCTAACAAAAACCATCTGCCCTACTCCAAACCAAAACAATCAGCCCCACTCACACCAAAACAATATGCCCCACTCTGATCCAAAACAATCTGTCTCACTGAAAACCAAAACAATCTGCCCCACTCAAATCTGCCTCACTCCAATCTAAAACAATCTGCCCAACTCCAATCGAAAACAATCAGCTCCACTCAATCAAAAATAATCTGCCCACTCCAATCTGTCTCTACAACAATCCAAAACAATCTGCCACACCCCAATTCAAAACAATCTGTCCCACTCCAATCCAAAACAATCTGCCCCAAGCCAGTCCAAAACAACCTGCCCCATTCCAATCTAACCAACATCAATCCAAAACAATCTGTCACACCCCAATTCAAAACAATCTGTCCCATTCCATTCCAAAACAATCTGCCCCATGCCAGTCCAAAACAACCAGCCCCACTCTAATCTACCCCACATCAATCCAAACAATCTGCCCCAACCCAATAGAAAAAAATGTGCCCCACTCCAATAAAAAAAATCTTCCCCACTCCAGACCCCCCCGTTCCAGTCCAGTCCATCTCACCCCAATTAAGTCCACCCCACTCCATCCCAATTCAACCTACTCCATCCCCGCTCACTTCACTCCAATCCACCCCACACCAATCCACCACAACCCAGACTAATCCAATTCACCCCAATCCAGCCCAATCTGATGTACCACACTCCAATCCAATCTACCCCATTCCAATCCACTACAATCCAACCCAACCCACTTCAATCCAGCCCACCCCACTACAGTCCAACCCATCCCACTCCAAAACTCCCATTACAGTCCATCCTACCCCACTCCAATCCAACCCCACCCACCTCATTCCAATCCACCCGCCTCACTCCAGTAAATCCCACTCCAATGCAATCCACCATAATCCTCCCCAGTCTAATCCAGTTCACCTTAATCCACCCCAATCCAAACCAATACACCCCATCCCACTTTAATCCACCCCTCTCCAATCCAATCCACCACACTCCACACCAATCCAATCCACCGCACTCTACACCAATCTAATCCACTCCACTCCAATCCAGATCATCCCACTCCAGTCCAGTACACCCCACTACATTCCAATCCAACACACTCAACCCAATCCACCTCACTCCATCCCTGTCCACCCAATACCAGTCCACCCCACTCCAATCCAATTCACCTCACTCAATCCAGCTCACCACACTTCAATCCACCCCACCTCAATGCATCTCACCCCATTCCAATCCATCCCACCACACCCCAGTCCAATCCAAACCACTCCAATCCGCCCCAGTCCAATCCACCCCACTCACTCCAGTTCAATTCATCCCACTCTACTCCAATCCACCCCACTACCTCAATACATTCCAAGCCACTCCACTCTATTCCACCACACACCACTTCACGCTGCAACTCTCTCTGCCACTGAACCTTTGAACTCTACTCTCCTCAACTCTACAACACTCTATGCCCCCCTACTCCACTCTACAGCACTTCACTACGCTACTAACATTTAGCCATGCTGAACAGCAGCCACACTGATGTACAACATGGCAAAAACACATTGCCAAAGCTGATAGTGCTTGTATAGGCGAGACCTATTACCTTTGCCAATGCTTGTTTAACTTATTGTCACAGTCCTTATGGAACGTATATATCCTATTGCCTAATCAATAGTTGAAACCCCAAACATTTTCAAAAGCTAAGCACCTCTCATGCCCCAGCTCCATTTGGTTAGAAAATGGTACTTAAAGTCCTAGACCATTTCAGCAGAGAAGTAGCTATTAACCATGCATTATGCGTAGGGGCACCAGGTCCTAGGCTGCTGACATGCTGTCTGCATCCCATCTGTAGATGTATTTCACAACCCAAAATGGGGACAAGAGAACCCATTTTCAGTACTTACAGTAGATCTATGGACATCCTCACTGTGCCACTGATTTCTGTTACAGATTACTGCTATTAGGCGTGTCAGTCAAATTGGATGTAAGGAAGCAACCCATGACTAGAACTACTGGAACCTATTAGGTTGTCTAACGATATCCCAGGGCTGGAAACATGAGGCCTTACAACATGGGGCTAGATGGTAACCCTAATCAGTAGTGGCCGTAAAATGACTTCCCTATTATGTCACAGGAAAATGTAAAACTAAAACGTATTCACTGACTAATAAAAATGTGATACCCAGATTCAAGTTAATTAACTCCTTAATTCAAAATAAAGGTAATAGTGTAAAGTTACTACTAGTAACTTTTCACATGTAAGTGAAGGTCTGTGCCCACGAGGAATCATAGAGTAAGTGACAGGGATAAGTGTAGGAGGCTGGTGTCTGTCCTACAGAAGGCCGAGCATGTTCCCTATGGATGCTCAGACAAGAATCTCTGAGGTGCAAGAGGCCCGATAATGCACACTCTCAGAGGTAGGAAACAGATCTACCATGGGCACAATCAACTGTGCAAATATCCTCTACACCAGATGCAGGTGACACTCATGATTGGTAGTATGATGCATGCTGTGTTTGCTTGCTTTGATGTTGAAAGCACCCGCCAAGTGACTGACCATCAGGAAAATTCCATGAGGGACCAGCCACTGCCAGAGAGAGCCTACAGGCCAACCGTGTGATACAACAAACTGCCCTGCTGGCTGCAAAACCACTTGGTGGTCATGTTGTCCATTAGTATCTGGACAGACCTGCTTTTGATGGAAAGCAGAAAAGCCTTTAGGGCCCTGGTGAATGGCCTACAGCTTCAGAAGACTGATGTGGTGCTCTGTCCGCTCTCCACCTCATCCAAGGAACCTCCCCAGCCCAGAGGCAACGCGCCGGTCACAACTGTGATATTCAACAGTGGTGAGGAAAATAATTTAACACACATCAGGTTGTCCTCCATAATCAACCACTGAAGGTCCCAGGCTACCTTATCTGAGATAGGAATATGATCTGATACCCCCCTCCTGTGTTGGGCCCACTGCAGCTGAAGGTTGCACTGCAGAGCCTGAATGTGCCAGTGAGCATGCAGCACAAGCAGGATGCATGAGGCTAGAAAACCAGGAAGCATCGTAACCAACTGGCAAGAAGAAGGGCTTGTGTCTGAAAAATCAGGTTCATAGCCCAAATGTACCAGACTCACAATGGGGTGGAAAGGACCCCTACTCCATCATATCCTGGACTCTATGAAGAAGATCTACTATATAGGCTGGTGGTGGAACCTTGGCTAATTTATAGAAAAACCCAAAGCAGACAGCAATTAATTTGTTGTCTGTAAGTGGTATGAGACGAGCTGCTAAAATGGTGCTGTACGGAGCCTGTTGTCAGGGTATCGGAATACATGTATCCAGGACTTGCAAAGATAAGCTGTGACTACTGGCCTAACTTTAACAAACACCTGGAAGGCAATAGTAAGGCAGAACTTCAAAGTGATAATGCCCCATCCCGGCCAAGACAAGGAGGTAATGTGTGTGGCAGTGCAGGATCAAAACATAAAAGTATGCATGTTCCCAAGTCTAGGGACACCATTCAATCTCAAAGGACCGACGCTGGCAAAAACCTAAGCCAAAATTAGCATTTTGAATCTGTCCTTTCCCTGTAAGGGGCTCAGAAGCCGAGGTTGAAAATAGGTCTCAATCCTCCATCCTTCTTGAGGACCAGAAAATAACAGGAGTTACTGCTTTTGCGTTTCTCCACCTTGGGATTTACCTTGATCACACCCTTGGTGAGCAAAGATTGAACCACTGTGAACAGCATAGTGGCAGGAGAGTGGACAACAGTAGAAAACCTTGACTAACTTGAACAATTCAAAGGATCCACTGGTCAGAAATAATGGCGCATCAAGTGTGCAAACAAGCACAGGCACTGCCCTGTACCAACCTCAAAAGACTGAACAAAGGGGACCTAAAGCAGTGTGGCATACCAGCAGTAGATGAGGATGAAGAAGAATGAAGAGGAGTGCTAGCCTTGTTGCTAGTTACGGCCTCAGCTGCTGCCCACAGCCTTGGATCCATGAAAGGACTCTGCATGCTGCTAAACAGGCTGAGACGAATGTTTCCGGTGAAAGCAAAGGCCCCTTGAGAAGACCTGGAATATCCTGTATTGGAGGGGATCTGGCAAGCGGGGGAAAGTAGCCTCAGGGAACAAGCCGTCATCCTGCTGTCCTTAAATTGCTATAATGCAGAATCCGCCTTATCCTCAGACAGCCTGGCTCCATCAAAAGGCATGGTTATCAGGGAGGCCTGGACATCCTCAGAAAAATCAGTTATCTACATCCAGGCATGCTGTCAGAAAACTATGCTGGTGCCCATGGGATGGGCAACACAGTCCACAGGATCCAGATTGTCTCTCAAAATGTATTTGCTCACATTCTGGACAATGTTCTCTCTAATTCGTTAGCTCTGTGTGCCGCAGTGTAAGGTTTCCGTGCGCTGTATCCTAAGCTATGTGCGCCAAGAAATTGACCATGCTTGCAATCAGGGTTCCTTGTAAGGTGCCCTCATGCGCATGAGTTTCCCGAGCATGCACACTCGATTGTGAAGCACGCGCACTTCACACATCACTCAAGAGATTGTTTTGCAGCAGGTGCAGTGACACTGACGCCCAAAGGGGCCCAGTGAACGCGGATAATTGTGGTATTTCACAGTTCAGACAGCGGCAACGGGGCTTATTTTCTTCCTTTCAAAAGGGCCCATTCCAAACTGGCTACGCCACTGGTAATGCGTATCAAAGTAAATTCCTCAAGTATTCTAAAATAGTGGACAGAGACAAATAGATAGTCACATAGTGGCTGTTTTATACTAAGTGAGACCAGTCAACCTGTGATTAATCCCGGCTTCCCCACTTAACAAAATAGTGTGACTTTAGGCAAATATTTTATTTCAGTAATCCTCCATTTTCCTAATTTTCTCACGTGAAAGCACCTTCAAAAACCACATGGTTGTACTTGACAACTGACTTGTCTCTTACATCACAAAGATGTCGCCAGGATGAGGGCGGGGCAGAAATAGTTCTAAGTTTATGCTTAAAACTGTGACTTTTAATAAGTGCTTCTCAGTGCAGTGATAGAATGTGACTTATTAATGCGAAAGCTCCCAAGGTGTTTCTTGAATTGTGAAGAGACCTCGTCATATTTTACCTGTTGTTTTTTGCATGATTTTGATGGCTAAGGTTTCAGGGCTCAGCTTGTACAGAGGCTAAAACTGTCGAGACAGCTGGGCCGGTGCACTGATGCCAGAAGAATCAGCTAGCTGGCAGATCGTTATCTTTTTAATTACCACCCCCAAGAATGGAATAGGTGGGCCAAGGACAGCAGAAGTCGTCCCTGCAGTATCAGCTGTCCACAGCTAAACATTAACAATGGCCAGGAAACCGACATGTGAGGAAACGTCACTGCGGCTGTAGTCGTGTAGCACAGCAGCTATCTCCACACAGTGCAGCCACTTGTGACCTTCTGTAGCCCCAGTGCTGTGGAGGATGAATGCTGAACCGCTGCTCTCCTCTTCCAGGGTGACCTGCTCCTCCACACAAGTTCACTGCGCTACTCCCTGGGCTTTTACCAACACAGCAAATGACTGTTTTTTCGTGCTGCTCCTGTTTCAAAAGCAGCAGCTGCCACAGCCTCGAGTGATGTGTGAAGTGTGCGCGCTTCACGCTCAAGATTGCGCGCTCGGGGAAGTCATGGCGCGCGCACCTTACAGGGAACGCTGATTCTGGGCGTCTTTCACCATTTGTGCAAAGGAGTTTCTGAAGTCTTCAGGGAGATCAGGAAATATCTTACCATACCCCATGGAGCATAATTACAGTGACCCAAGAGGCACAAAATTCACTGAGCAAAAGTCAATGAAGCAGAAGAAAACACATTTACCTAAGGGCAGTGCTTAATGTGTGCTTGCTGTTTCAGGTGCGGAGCGCCGGCACTAATTTTTGAGGGCCCGTGCTTAGTTTTCTGCCTCAAGCTTTTACTGCGAGCAAAATGGAGGGGCCCGCGGGAAGCAAGAGCAACGCTCTAGTCTTCCCGCGGGTCAATTCGGGAAAGGAAGTGACGGCGAGGGACAGGGATTGGGAAAGGTAAGTGGGGGCGGGTCTAGGGGGAGGAAATAAAAGGGGTTGGGGGTGGAGGGACCGGCCTCTTTTCCGCGCTTACATCGCACGTTTTAATTTGGAGTGGCCGGTCCCTGGGGATCCTTCATAGTGGGAGTTTGTGGTGCAGGTAGGCTGGGGTTTAGGGCAGGGAAGCGGTATATGGGAGTTTTGGTGTCCTTTGGTTTTAATACTAGGGGGCCGGGGCACTCTTGCAGCCCGCGCGGCCCCCTTTCACAATTACTGGGGGTGGCCATGCGCTCCTTTCGAGCGCCCCCCTCCCCCCCCCCCCATTTCAGGAACAAGACGCGCGTTTGCTGGCCAGCAGGCCTGCATTCGCAGCTCCACCACCGCAGTAGCAAGTGGCTGTTTTGAGCCACTGCGGCCCCCTGGGGGCCCCGACAGCAGGCCCCCTCCCCCTTTTTTCTGGGGGCCCAACATTTTCAATTCATTCAGCGGCGGTCCAGATTGCCTGGCTCCGTCCGCGTGGGGGCTCTAAAAAAAAAAAAAAAAAAATTTATCAGTAAGTAGACAAGGGTAAGTTTAAATTAGAGCATTATGTTTTCAGGCACAGGCTGGTTAACTATAATTAATAGGTGGGGGGAGATCACACATTAAGGCGTGAAGCCCTCGCCACAGGCTTCCAGGGCCCAATTAAGCGAGTTAGGGCCAATACAGGCGCCCCCCCACCCCCCCAAAAAAAAAAAATATATATATATATATATTATGAAAAGTAATAGATACAATTTTATACAGGGAGGCTATTGCGCAGGGAAAAATTAACGCGCTCACAGGCCCCCTCCCCTTTGTCCAGGCCCCACGTCAAGACCCTGGGAGGCGGCAGGTTACGCAAAGGCCACGTATCCCTTATCAACACTCCCTCGGTGGGCCGCAGCAAGGGGGCACAGGCAGGCAAGTGTAGGAGGGACCCCCGCCCCGGACATGTCCGTGCCATGCGGCCGGCAGCCGGAGAGGCCAGCAGACAGTACAGGCAACGTAGGAACCATGCCCCAAGACAGAGGAAGGGGCAGATGGGTACGGGTCCCGAGCGGAAGGGGACAGGAAGTCGGGGAGGATAGTGTTTTAGGTGGCAAGATGGGAGCCAGTGGCGCATACGGCCATGTGGCGCGCGGAAGGTCAATGCCAACGCAAGAGGTTGGTAGAAAGAAGGCGATACCAACGGGGCGCAATACGGCCCCGGCACGTTGGTCAGAAGCGCTAGAGGGGTCTTCGGCGGCCTTCTCTACTTCGCAGGATCGGGGACAACACAGAATGGCGGACGCCATGTGGGGCAAGATGACATGTCTAATAAATGCATGAGGATGAGTGGGAGTGTTTGACAAACGGATGTGTGCGAATAGGAAGTGCTAGAACTGGACTATGAATAGGTTTCTGGAAGAATGGGAAAAGGGGGAGATCTGGGAAACAGAGGTACACAGCATAAGGGGGAGGGGAAGAGGACGCAGGAGCGGCGCAACCCCTCTCTCCGTTTCTATTTTTAGGAGCGGGACAACAGCATGGGTCCACAGGAAAGAAGGCAGGACCAAGCACGGGGCCGAGGGGCCCGGAAAGTTTTTGCGGCTTTCGACCACACGTGGAAGAGGTAAAGGGCAATGGTGGTAGGTTTGGGGGACGGCGAAAAGGGGATGTCATTTTAACTTACAAGTCCGTTGGGGTGGGGGAAGTTTCGACAGTTGACACACTGCTGCGAGCCAGAGCTACAACTGAGGGCGAGGGCGGGGACAAGATAGCAGGAGAGAAGTCAGGCACAGGAGAGTAGGAAGGGGGAGGACACAAGAAGAGGCTACCCTATATGGGTCTGGCTATGCCATTGTGCTCACACGTAGCGGAAAAAGCGAAGTCAAGAATATGGAGACCTGATTATGTAGACGTTTTTAAACTCTTTCATAAGGACATACAAGCCAAAGGAGGGTCTAAGGAAGAAGAGTAGGAGTTGGCCCGTAGGCCGAGGGTGTCAATTTATATGGACGTCAGCGTTTTTAATTTTGCAAGCATTTATTGTGAGAAATACCCTGACATAGGCTATAGCGCTATTTAAATACATGGACATCATTAAGCCATGGGGGGGATGTAGACCCAGAATTATGGATGCAGGGGATGACATCATCACAATCCGCAGTAGCGACACATACGGCCAGTGGGTTACCGGTGGTATATAAGCCTTTTCAGGCACGTCCAGCCCCGGGGGGGGAGACAAAGAACAACATTTAACACGACAGGAGCGTGCGGGATTTTCACCAAAGGTTTCTGATCCAGACATCCTTGTAAAAAGGAAACAGGACTGCTCCAAGTGCGGGGGCCGTCATCAGGTTACTCAATGTTTTTCACCTCCAGTCCCTCCGTACAATGGAGGGCGGCAAAAGGCGGAGGGACACAGGGCGCTATCTGCTCCAAAAGGGTGCCTACGCCAGTTAGGTTAGTCTTTATCTTACCAGGGCTGCATATATACACGGATAGGGCAGCTGCTTTGAGTTAGCAGAAGGGATTCAAGAAGGTTTGAGGGTCAGTGACCACGGCTCACGGGTGAGACACTGGGCAGACAACGTGCGGTCTGCAAGGGAATTACCACAGGTGGTAAGGAAAAGCTGGACAAGGAACGGTCATTGGGCAGAATTGCGGGCCCATTTTTTATGGGCGGCCAAGTCAGATTTTGATGATATCCCCGCTGGGAGTCGTGCCGAAGAAGGCCCCGGGTGAAATCAGGTTGATACATCACCTCTCATGGCCGGAGGGCACATCTGTTAACGATTTCATGGCAGCAGAAGACACCAGACTGGTGTATGCATATGTGGATGATGCCGTAAAATTGGTCAGGGCGTGCGGCCATGGGGCAGAACTGGAAAAATGCAATATACAATCAGCTTTCAAGTTATTGCCGATACACACAAGGGATTTTTGAATTGCTGGGGAATGCAGCTTGAAGGGGCAATCTATGTGGACAGGGTCCTGCCCAGGGGTCGCGCGATTTCATGCGCGTTGTTCGAAGCTTTTAGCACCTTCATGCAGTGGGTCTTTGTCAAGAGTAGTGGGCATTATGCGGTGACCCATTATTTGGATGACTTCTTTTGTAGGAAGGAAGGGTTCGCGGGGAGTGCCGGACGGCTCTGGAAGGTTTTCAGGATATGGCACAGCAGATGGGAGTGCCGTTGGCACCCAGAAAGACCAAAGGCCCCTCATAGTTTCTTACCTTTCTGGGTAGGGATTTAAGACTCCAGTATAATGACGGACAGATTACCGGCACAGACAGTAACGGAGATGCTGTTTTTCTTGGACACGGTGATAGGAAGCACGGAAAATCGATTCGAGACAGCCCAGAAGCGGTTGGGGTACCTTAACCTTGCTTGTAGGACAGTTAAAGGGGGGAGGATGTTTTTGCAGGTGATTAGGGTCGTGCATGTCAGGCGCAGTTTTGCCACACCAAAGAATAAGAGGGTCAAGGGGACTCGGAAGATGTTAAGGTGGGAAATATTTCTGAAACAATTAATTGGGGTACCCAGGTGGTTCTGGGAAGAAGAGACAGTATGGCAGGTGCAGATATTTTCAGATGCGGCAGGAGCGCATGGTTTTAGAGATTTTCGGGGATGGCAGATGGTGCTCGGAGGCGAGGCCAGCATTTTGGTGACAACTTAGGAGGAGCATTGCTTTTCTGGAAATTATTTTCCTTGCTGGTGGCCATGGCAGTATGGGGGCGCGAGTTAGCATATAGGGCAGTTTTCTTCAGAACCAACAACATGGCTGTCGTGGATTGAGGAACGGACAGGAAGCGAGGGATGTGAAGGTTTTTGCGCTGGTTGCGCCGATTCATGTTGCAGGGCTTATCTCGGAATTGTGATCTTTAAAGCTGTCCATATACCAGGAGTTGTCAACGAGATTGCGGTTTCCCTGTCCCTTTCACAGGGGCAGCGTTTCAGCAACCTGGCGTCAGGAACGGAGCGGACCAAGACAGCGGTCCCGGCAGACAATTGGGAATGGGGGGTATGATGATCACGGGTGGGTGGTGATGTTTTTAGCGGACTCCAATCGGCGAAGTTACCGGCTGGCCTGGTTGGAGTTTTTTCAGTTTTTGAGCGGTTACAGGAAAGTTTGGGGGCAGAGTGACAAACAGTTAGAGCATCAGGAGTTTTGAGTTCTTGTACGGTGCATGTTTCAGAGAGGGTATCAGCGGCCACTATTTGGGGGTAAACTGGCAGGTGGACCTTTTTATGGCAATTGTTTTTGATCACGACCCAGCAAGAAAGGATCTGTGGGAAGAATGTTAAAAGGTTGGGGCAGAATTACAGCGGTGGGGGGTAGAACGGCCAGGGAACCCAATTTTTGAGTCGTTACTAGATTTGTTACACGAATTGCCGGTATGTTGCGCAGATGAATACGAGCTAGCAATTTTTCCGCTTAGGCAGGGTGGATGTTTTTTGGAGCTTTCAGTCAATCCTCACGGTTGTCAAACAAGGAAGCCGGGGTTTTTGTGCCCAGATCAAGGTCCAAGCTCACTAGTTTTCAGCTCTTACAAGTGTTGAGGATGGCGTTGGGTCGTGTGGGTTGCCGGGCCATGGTTTTTTCGGCACACCTTAGTTTAGATTTGGGGCAGCTACGGCCGCAGCGCATTTGGGTTGGGACTGGGCAAAAGGTCAAGGCGAGAGTCCGCTAGCGATCAAGGTGTTGTGAACTTTAATTTAAGACCCTGAAAGGTGGGGCGATACAGTTGGAGAGGGTTTTAGAAGGGGGGGGGGGGTTTGTTCTGTTAAAAAAAAAAAAAAAAAAAACAACACAGGTTACAGTTATTTTTCCATTGCAGGAGATGCGTTTGGTCCATCACAGAGCAAGATGGTTACATGGCTGGTGGGCCATTCATTTGTCCACTGGGCAGCGAAGTTCGTGGAGAAAACAGATATATGGTCGGGGCCTGGGACTATCCAGCAGGCGGCACGAGGTGCTATGGTGGGGAAAGAGCAGAAGGCGGTGGGGTAACCTGCTTCCTTTCATCACTGCTAATTTATGGAATTTGGGATGTGGCGGAATTGTTAATCATACATTTGGGAGAGGATGGCCTTGTGAAATTGTCAGAACTCACGTTACTGCAACACGTGCAGAGGGATTTGGAGATTCTCAAGCAAAAAATGGCATGGTACATACTTGGGTGGACAGAATTTGTTCCGCGTAGAGGGTGGAGAGGGGCAGTTAAGTATGGAGCCATGGAGCGGGCTCGAAGGAGTAAAGGTTTTGCTGGGCGCAAGGGCAAAAAATTAATGAAACACGAGAACATTACAGAGCAGGAGGTGGCACTGTTCAGAAACGATGGTGTTCACCTGTACACAATGGGAAACGCATAATATCTGACAAATCTGAGACTGCTGGTGGAAGATTTGTGGGGAGAAAATTGGTGGATTACAAACAAGAAATGAGAAGTACTGGGTCGCAGTAGCGTGGCCTTTGGGGGGGTGGGGCAGCAAAACGCCAAATGGGTTTGTGCTGGTTGGCAGTAGATGGGGGAGGGTGGTGAGTCAGATGCGGGCTTGGCCACCCTTCTAGGGAATAAACAAGCAGGTGAAGGCTCTGAGTGGGGGTACGCACGAACCAAATGGGGCATGAAAGGAAAAGGGGAGTGCGTAGGGGAATGGAAACGAGATAAGGGTTTGAAGAAGAAGGATGAGCGAGGAGATGTTAATAGGAGGGCGTTATTAAAGTTACGGTTACCTTTGAAAGTTATTGGTTATGTTATTTATGCAATCCTGTCCTAATAAATGACCTTTTACACTAAAACAGCTGTCACTGAATTATTTCCCGATGGAGGGGCCCGCGGGAAGCAAGAGCAACGCTCTAGTCTTCCCGCGGGTCAATTCGGGAAAGGAAGTGACGGCGAGGGACAGGGATTGGGAAAGGTAAGTGGGGGCGGGTCTAGGGGGAGGAAATAAAAGGGGTTGGGGGTGGAGGGACCGGCCTCTTTTCCGCGCTTACATCGCGCGTTTTAATTTGGCCTCCCACCCACCCGGCAATTGGAAGAGCGATTGGAGGGACGGAAGTTAGAGTCGAATAGCAAGGAGGGGAGGGAAATTGTCAGTTAGGGCAGGTTGCAGGGGTGAGCGAGCAGTAGATGGGGGAGGGTGGTGAGTCAGATGCGGGCTTGGCCACCCTTCTAGGGAATAAACAAGCAGGTGAAGGCTCTGAGTGGGGGTACGCACGAACCAAATGGGGCATGAAAGGAAAAGGGGAGTGCGTAGGGGAATGGAAACGAGATAAGGGTTTGAAGAAGAAGGATGAGCGAGGAGATGTCAATAGGAGGGCGTTATTAAAGTTACGGTTACCTTTGAAAGTTAATGGTTATGTTATTTATGCAATCCTGTCCTAATAAATGACCTTTTACACTAAAACAGCTGTCACTGAATTATTTCCCGAGACACATATGGGAAAGACGGAGGACGAGAAAAACGAAAACGCGTCATAAAGGGAGAAAGCAGAAAGCTGCAGGAGTAAACTGAAGAGGCATGGAGTGGCTGTGAATGGATTGAAGAGGCTTCGGGATTACGCTGCCTCAGTATTCCGTGCGAGCGCATTTAATTGCAGCAGCGCGTGTTTAAGAGGAGGGCTTTGAGCACCAGCACGTTTTTATTTACAAATTAAGCACTGCCAAAGGGGCCAATTCATTTGCACTCCCTGTCAAATGGAACTGAAGGAAAAGTGTTTAGGTTGACTCTTCTAGTGGATTCTGGACCACAAGACCTTCCAGATTAGGAGGTTATTCCATTAAGGATGAGGATTAGGAGAGGGCCTGTGCCACTGAGCAAGGCTTGGAGCAAGCTGCTAGCAGGTCATCAGACAATGTGTCACTGGCAAGGCCAGGGCTCAGAAGTGGACGGTTGCATTGTAAAATGTCCATTAGTACATTGGCTTTAGTATCAACAGTAGATCAGTGCAAGTACAGGACCTCTGCAACCCTGCCTACCACCACTGCAAAAGAGACAGTCACCTCTGAGTGAGAGTTAAGGCCACTTTGGGGTAAAATGTCTAGGCCACTGGCATTTTGTAAATCTAAATAAAGGCTCAGAACTGAATGACAGGAAGGGTTAAGCTGATCCGCTATTTTATTGTCATTCTAGAAGGCCTATTCAGGGCTGTAAATGGTGTTTGAATCAGAGCCAAAAATGGCCTCCTGTAATAACAAAACTATGACTAGGGAACTGATTGGGAGTCCAAGCGTAATCTCGTAGTCGAGAATGCTCTGCAGTTGGCTTTGGATCCACATTGGAACCTGTGCAGAATCAGGTGCCAGGTCCGGGATGATTCCAGGAATAACTGGCAGAGACTGCTGCAAGGCAATAGAAGTGTGGGCCGACCGACACATCAGTGGATTTGTGGGTCCTTAAGGCACACCAGTCGGAACTAAAATCCCTCTGAATCACTGTAAAATAGCCTAACTAAAGGCCTCAATTTGCTGCCACACAGATGATGGTCCAGGAAACCCATGCACATTGGTTGGCTCAAGTCTGATAAAGCAGATGGAATCAGGCCTTTACCATGCTGATTGCATGACCATTCTATGGTGGGGGTATGCTGGGCAGGGGATAAACCTCTTTTCAACTTTTTCTGTGTCTTTTTAGCATATCACTCAACAATGTTTTGGATTTGCCTGATGATGGTGAACTAGACCATCTATTCTTCTGCTATGTGATGTACAAGCTTGGCCTTGCACTCGCTTACCCCTTCGGTGCATCAGGGAGTATTTGTCTCATTACATTAAATCATGATAGGTGCTGAGGCACCAAAGACATCTGTCATTTGGGTCCATCACTGACATGTGCTTGCAGTAATCATGGCACAGCTTGTAAGCTGTAGAGTTCAGGGGAAACATCATTTTAGCACATTGTATGTTTTTAAACTGCAGACTTCTGTATGCTACACCAAAAAAAAGCTGTGTTCGGTGCTCCAGATCCATGTCAAAGGCTGCAGGTAGCATTTTTGTGGCTTTGTGTCATCTCTAAGGTTGGGCGGAACTTGAAGAGTTACACTCCACGGAATTCCATGGAGTTAGATAAAAACTAGTCAGGATTCTGCAGAGTTCCACCAACAGGCAGAAAATATGAAGCTTGCACTGGAGTTTAATGGCAGTAGTGCGAGCAGCTCTGAAAATCAGCGCGAACAGCACAATGAGTTGCTTAAGAGCACGCGGCCATTCAAGTTGATTTCGCTACCGCCAAGTAGATCTATTCAAGCAGCAGCAAATCTACTCAAACAACGGCCTTCTGACTATGACTGCTTGGGACCTTACCCATTAGAAAGTCACTCTGTGGGACACTAAATCTCACTCGCAAGCTCACATTTTCTGGAACCTCGCAGGAGAAAAATTCTGTGATGCAGCGATTCGCGGAGTATAGCCAGAACTCCATGATAAAGAGAAATGCGAAGTGACCAAAGCTGCCAATTCCCCTGGCGGAATGAAACATTAAATCCACTCCTATTCATCACATCCAGAGGTCTGGTGGAGTCACCACAGAGTCTGAGGGTGCCACCTGCCCGCATGTTGGAACTATTGGAAGCATCTGGGCCCAGTCTGGCATCTGGGAGAATTCTTAAGGTGAGGAATCTGCATTTATAATTATCCATCAGAACAATATTTCCTGTCCTCTGTCAACATGTCACACTGAAATTGAAAGGTGAGCTGTAATCTCAAGCTAGGAAAGTTCAGGAGTCCTCAACTCGTGAATTCTGCAAATCCAAGTTCTGATGCACAGAAAAACGAACACAAACATGCACATGCTATCTTTTTGAATGCTACATAAAGGAAATAACTACATTGCTTTAAATAAGATCACTTGAGTCTACACAGTGAAGACAAAAAAGCTGTTTAATGTGTAAGTAAAGGAATTGTCTAATTTACATTATTTTTCATGTGTGTACAGAAGATAAGAGAAAGTGTTTGAAAGCTAACAGAGAATGGACGAGTTTACAAGTGATGTTATAAACTAAATGGAAAGGAAATTTCTTCCCACAGGTTTATTAAACAAAAGTGAAATGACAGAGAAACAGCTTCAATTTATAATTCAGAAAACAACATGTAAACCTAATAATGCCTGTAATGGGAACATCCATCTATATCTTCATTGAGCGAACTCAAGAATGGCACTGAATGTTATATTATTTAAAAGGACTGAGTGGTTTAGTTGAATATATGGGCTAGTGTTTAGGATGGTGATCGAGCCGCTTAATGCCAGTGGACAGAAACAGAGGCAGCATCGAGGACCATTACTAAACACTGGTCCAGGCGCCCCTGGCGCTATCGGTGTGCAAAGGAAAAGGAGGGCGAAGGCATCCTAGAGAAGGCTGGAGCTAGCAATTACATGGCGGCTGCGTTCTGCCCCCGGTGCCGACCTGAAAGCAGAGTCATACTCCTGCCCAGCCTGAAAAAAGTCATACTCCAGTCCAGCATGGCAGCTAGTTTCAAAACCGAGAGGCACTTTCAGACCGCTTGACGCGGGCAGCAGTGCACCTGCATAAGAACAGAACGAGACTTCTGAAATGGGGCTGCAAGTCAGAAGTTTCCAGGTGAGGGCCCCCCTCACTTACTTTTTCTGCACCTAATTGTGCCCAGAAAGACAGTTAAAATCCCAATATACAAACATGACTACTACTAAACACCTAGGACCACATGTATGGAAAAATGTGTTTGCGATTTCCTAATTGCAAATTTTTGGGGTTCGCAATTAGGAAATCGCAAACACCTATGTATTAATGTGTCCCAAACACATTTAGAGATTCCCAGAGGTCGCAAATGGACCTACCCATTAATATTCACCAGGTAGGTTGCAATTTGCGATCCATTCGGAATGGCTAGATATCAGAGGGACTGTGACCAGCTGGGTTCAGCAGACCACCATGTCTGTAATTGCTTTTTAAATAAAGCATTAAAAAAAATGCAGCCCATTTTCACTAAAGGAAAATGGGATGCTTTTCAAAAAGAAACTGAAAAGTTTTCTTTTCATTTTTTAAGAGCAGGCAGTGGTCCGCTGGACCAGTGCCTGCTCTTAAAAAAAGTTGTCACCCACATTCACAAAGGGGAAGGAGTCCCTCTAGGACACCTTCCCGTTTGCAAATGGGTTACCACCAATTTGAAAGTGGTGCTAAGCTGCAAATGTTTTGCAACCACATTTCAGTTGCAAACATTCTTACATCCCACTGCGAGTCGCTATAACATGCCCCTTCCTAATACAGAATCACAGACCCTATTTGCTAATAGGTGACCTTATAGGGCATTGGTATATCCCAAAAAGGTCTTTAGCAGTGGCAAACGACTCTATTCTGCGAATTAGACCGTTGGCGAACGCTGAAAACTTTCATACATGTGGCCCTAACCCTTAGCAAGCAAATGCATAATTGAAGAGGCACAGTGCAGTCGTCTCTGTGTAGGAGTGATAAGGCGAGAGAATACCAGGCACACAGGTAGGACGACTCTAACAGGAGTGGTGGAAAGGGCACTGTAAGAGAAATTGGGATAGCTGTCCACCCACCTGACCTGCACACAACAAGGCAGGAGACTGCAGTGTGTGACATCAAGGAGCATGAAGACAGACACCGCATAAATACTTCAAAAGCACATGGAAGCAGAAGCTGCTGGGCTAGAACAAATAGCAATACTTAGAGCCACATCTGGGCAACTACCAGCGGATACATTCGACCGCATCATACAAGCTGTACAGGAGGCCAAACTGCCATGTAAAAGAAGATTGACCCAGAAATGGTTTCATTCTATTTTCTGAGACCAGAGCAATGTAAACTAGCTGAGAGTGTTGCAGATATTGAAACCAAGGTAACGGAAGAAACGCCCATGATGGCTGAACTAAGCCAAAGTCTGTTCATTCAGAAGAGGGCACACTACTGGAATGCAGAGCAGAAGACACAAAGAACTAACATCCAGAGGTGCAATGCAAGCACCCGCAGCCCCTGCGGTGCAGGGGCCCTCCAACCCTTCAGGGATCCCTCAATCCCTGGTGCCAATCATTTGACCCAGACTAATGAATAGCTGTGAGGGAGGGGAGAATCGGGGACCCTCTTCTCATTCTGCAAGGGCCATCCATTATTTTTCGCTATGCAACTGCTAACATCTGTATCGTAGGACTGCCCAAAAAAGCAGAAGGTTAAGCAAATTAACAGTCCTAAAGGACTGGGAAGAGAGCACTGAGTACCAGTCCCTTAACCGGGAGCGAGGACATGGCTTATCATCACAAAGATTCGGAACTTTAGGAACCGCAATGCCCTCCTGAGAAGTGCGAGGCAGAAATGGCTTGGTAAATATGAGAGTCAAAGCCGACCTGGTCCAAGATTATGCCCCAGCAGACCAACACATCTGCATTACCTTTCTGGCTGTAAAAAGAGGCTACATACTGTTTATGATACATTCCTCTATTCCTGGCCAAACTGAAGATACGAGATGGTAACCAAGCCTCATTGTACACAGAGGTGAACACCTTGCTGAATAAAAAGACACTCAGAGTAGGGAATGCAGAGGGATGTGAAGAGGGGACATTATAGCACTCCCCCCAAGCACTCCTCAAGCCACCACTATTCCCTCCCCCACTGCAGGAACAGAAATGGCCAAGCAAATTGCAAAAGACCTACTCTCATGGCTCCAGGCAATGGTCTTATGAGTGGGAGTGGGAGGTTTGGTTATGTTATTTTTAGTTAGGGTAACATGGGTGGGGAGGTCACACACCTGTGCTTCGGGGGAAACTTGACAAGTGCCTTGGGCATCACGCAAACAGGACACACATGAGGTACGCTGGTCTAAAATCTCAGGACTTATCAGAGATCACAAACTGCATCCAGCTGGCAAAGCAGAGACCAGAAAGACTGAATATTAAGGGCCTGATTACAACTTTGGAGGAGGTGTAAATCCGTCCCAAAAGTGACGGTAAAGTGACGGATATACCACCAGCCGTATTACGAGTCCATTATATCCTATGGAACTCGTAATACGGCTGGTGGTATATCCGTCACATTTGGGAAGGATTAACACCTCCTCCAAAGTTGTAATCAGGCCCTAAGTCTTCGTATAACAAGCATACGTTCTAGACTTGGATTGTGTGAGGTATGCCTACATTGGCGGAAAGGTAGAAGATTCACTCCTAACTGAAGCGCAGGGATGTGCAGGTCATTTTCACTACCTACACACAAGCTTGGCTGACCTCCACCTAGAGTCCCATCTTCCCCTGATAAGCGGGGGAGATTTTGAATGTGTGGTCTTTGTGGGGCGGCATAGATTATTCCTTCCTCTTCCTGTAACAAAGTATGCTAGAACCTCTAGGGGCATTAAGGGCTGGCTATTGATTGAAAGCTGAGTGTACTCTGCGAGTTTCGGCTATTCTTTCTACTCCCCTATACATAAAATCTATACCAAGATAGACAAGGTTCTCACAATCAGACACATGGCAGGGCAAACTGTGGTTGTAGGACACCGCTGCAGAATGTCAGACCACCACCCATAATTATACGAGATGTGGTGTGGTAGACTCTGGACCAGCATTCCCTCTTGGAAGTTACATCCCAGAGCCCCACTTGATCCACCAGTTAGGGCCACATTCGGAGACGCATTGGAAACATATTGTCATTTGTACACAGGATCGCTCGAAGATATCAGGTCAGTGTGGAAAGCCTTCACAGTTGTCATGAGCAGAATATATGGAGTTAGACCGGTTCTACATTAGCATCTACAGACTTAGAAAGATACTATGAATTGGGAAAAGCAAATACACATTGAGGAATTGTAAGAGTATCAATTGCTCAAGAATAGGGAGAAATATGCAGCTACATTATAAGGGTTACACTGTCTGAACCATAGGGAGCATACAGAGGAAATCCTTGTAAAGAAGGACAAAATGGGCAGACTACTGGCACAGTGACTGTCTTACAAGAGAGAGAAGGAGAAATTATGTACGCAGAACATGCCATCAATGACATATTGTGGGATTATTATACCAACCTATATGGGTCTGGAATGGTCAGATCATTTCAGATAACAGATCTGCCATACTCTTGTACAATACTGGAAAGCTCCCAGTTATAGACGGACTCCTGGCCACATTATGTGTGATATGTGAGAGGCTTCTTTCTCCAAGGGTACTGGAACATTATGAGGCGTCTTCACAACAAGGTTCACTACCTGACCTCAGGCTAGAGATGTCGATAGTGATGCTTCTGAAACCTGTCCACAGTACAGAATTACCGGCTACTATCATTACTTAATGTAGAGCATAAAATATTGGGTAAAATATTGACCACCCTGTCGTGTTTGCACTTTGGGAACTGCATTCCGGGTGACTTTGCTTACTGTGTACTACACCCATAGCTAGCTGAAGAGCACAGTGGAGAGATTGTCTCAGTGGCCTGGACTGCTCACGTGGGCAGTTAACAAGGGAGACCACAATACTCCTCGCACAGCACTTCCACCCTCTGGCGGGATGAGTTGAGAGTGACAGGAGATACGGAGGGATAAGTGTGTATGGGGAGAGTCACAAACTATCTCTGTATGCGTACGGTCTACTCATGTACATCACAGACCCCAGGTTTAAAAAAAGAGGAGATAATGCAGGCATTTGATATATTTGACAGTTTCAGGACTGGGAAGGAACAGAGCCAAGATAGGCTTCTTTCTGTTAGTAGAAGAGACCGACTGTGATATGTCAGGGTACATCAGAGGGCGAATTAAATGGACATCTGACACATTCCAGCGCCTGGAATTAGAATATACAAGGAGCCTGTGAAAATATGAGATGGTAACTGCACCTGGACCATTGTCACAATACCTAGGACTTCAGCATTTTGGCACCATCTACCAACATGAGTTATGGGCCGTGTAGCCCTGACTACGATGGTGGTATTTCCAGGGTTTCTATATAACTTATTAACATACCGCAGAAGCTATGTTGTGACCTATGTAAGGATCTGAAATCACAACTCATTGATATAATCTGGGGCCCTGGAAGGAGGAGGGTTACTCTGTGTAAACTTACTCTCCTGATGCAGGAGGGTTCTCTGGAAGTGCTGGATCTAGAATATATTCCTGTCTGGCAGCACAACATAAGTGGGTGACTCGATGGATTACTGAATCAGAGAAAAGACTAAATGCATAGGCCGTGGGCTGTATATCACTGGGCAAAGCAATATGGGGCAAGCTTCAATGTACATTGAGAGTGCTGAAGCTGGTGAGTTTAGTGAGGGGCAGTTGGGCACAGCACGGTGGAGGTGGGGCGAACCACATCACCTATGCACCTGAGCTAGAGCGATGAGAAATGTGAGACAGACCATAAGGACAACCATTTGACTTACAGCAGAAACCTTCATAGTGAGAGATATGCATAAAGCAGGGAAACTCAGGATTTGCAACGATTTTAGAAGAGATGGCCTACCGCGGGGACAGTTTATAACATATAAGGTTTTGTTGCATATGATGCACAATATATAGGAGGATAGGGAGGATGAATCCCCAGGGGATAAGGCACGGTAGCTTTGCCACACATGAGGAAGAGGGCATAAAGCTGTGACCCAGTTTTGATAGGTGCTTACACATCGGAACAAAACTAATATAGATGGAGCTAAATTTCTAGCGGAGGAAAGCCCGGAGAAACAGTCCATTGGATAAGATATGGGGTTACCTTAAACTGCCTTAAAGAAATGTTAGGTTCAAATATATACAGGTTAACATCTGCATCATACATGTTTGAATCGTGCAAGATTGCACTGGACTAACCCTGTTTCTTGCAGCTGTCCCAGATGTAATCCAGACAATCGTCTTCTTTATGATGTGGTTGTTCCTCCAACTGACAGATTATTGGACATTTGTAACCACAACATTAGCAGAAATGACTGGTAGACGGAACTTGTTACAAAGCAGATTGCACTTTTATAAAGGATAAAACCTGCAAACCAACTCTGTAATGATAAAAGACAAGGAATGACAGCTGACATCTAAAAAGTATGTAAATAATATATATTTTTTTAAAAATCTGTAACAGTTTGTGTTTCACTAAATTGCTAGAATCTTCAAAAAAAAGAGGAGTCTGGAGTTGCATATGGGATAAGGTATCCACTGCCATACATTACAAGGATATGGCAAGTCACAGAGTAATTTCATGACCATATTTAAAAAACGAGCCCAAAGGCTGAGCTGCTTTATAAGGTTATGAAAGTCTGAGGTGACTTGCAATATCCTTCTCACTTATGTCCAGGGGTACTTTATTCCTTATAATACGTGGCGAGACCATCACTTTGCCCACAAATCACTTAAATCCTTGGTGCATAACTCTTTCATATGAAAGACACCATATTTGCAAGCACGAAGAATTAAAAATTGAGGGAATATTTATAAGCCCCTAGCGCCACCTTGCCCCACATTTGCAGCATTTATTTTCATGCAAATGTGGCATTAAGGTGGCGTTTTGCATGAGCCATATTTACAAAGTGGTGCAATGCTTGCACTGCGCCACTTTGAAAACCCTTGTGCCACATTATGCCTGCGCCAGGCATAATGTATGCAAGGAGGGCATTCACCTGTTAGGGGGGCTGAAACAATGGTGCAAGGAAATCTAAGAGATTTACGTTTGTAATTGTTTTCGGCATTTTAAACACCTGCTCAGAGCAGGCGTTAAAAGGGGGCATACCATTATTTATAATGGGCTCCTATGTACTCTGCAGGAGTAGCGCCAACATCAATAGCGCCATTGCGCCCTACCCTGTGCCATGGTGCGCTGTATTTTAAATACGCTGCACACATGTTGGCAGTAGGGGGGCACTAAGGGGTGCAGGGAAAGTGGCGATGCAATGGGTGCAGCACCACTGTCCCTAAATCTGCCCCTGAATCTCCACTGCAAAATAATACAGATTAAAAAAGCTGTTAGATATTTGTTGCAATTAGCATCAGTTTAATACAAATCCATTTTTTTTAAGGTGCAGTAGCTCAGAATGTATAGAAACATGCAGAAATATCCTACATTTTCTATAATTACCTAAAGAGTACAAAAATGCATTGCCATAAATAGCTCCTTTCTGCTTGTCACTCTACAGCTAGCAAAACAGAGCAGAAGTAAGAAAAGCAACCTTTTGTTTTGTTCCTTAAACAGCTATTTAAATATGCCTGCCTTTCCCCTCACCTGCTGGCTCTAGCCTTAGGCTTTGCATGTCTGAACTCAACTGTAGTAAGGTATTATGGTTGAGTTCTGATGTCATTTCTTTATAATAGGTGACTGAGTGCATCACAAGTTGCCTATTATAAATACATTACAGATAGGCTTTTATGCAGGCCTTGCAGAATTTCATATATTATTGTGAGTATTGAACTACGGATCTAACTTGGTCAGGCAGTGTCAACTCTTGCTTCGAACAGTGCACGTTCTCCTCAATGGTACCTCCTATTAAGAGTTTGTCTGGGAATTCATGTAAAAATGCCTAACTGTGCTCTTTATGGGAAGTGAGATTAATAGTTATAATAAACTTTCTAACATCAGCTGACCAGTCACTGAGCCCTCTTTGAGGAAGCAGTTGAGAGCGTCACTGTACTCCCACACTGAGGATGAAAAAACAGCAGGGGTGGCTCATTCGCAGTGGTAAACGAGAATCACCCCCGGCTAAGCCAGGAGCTGAAAGATAAAACAATATTTCATTATTGTTTTATCTTTCAGCTGCTGGCTGAGCCATCAGGTAGTGCAGGGAGGGCCGGGCAGGGCCACGGGAGGGAGAGAGGATAGTGGAATCTGTGCACTAAGTGTGCATGTGTGTTTGGCAGGCCATCTCAGCCCTGCTGTGCTACAGAGCCAGGCTGGATAAACTCCACAGACTCCTATGAACTGCAGGAGCAACAAAACAAGCCATTGAGACCAATCCTGGTGCTGTTTTCATTCTAGGTTTAGCATGAGAGCAGCACCAGTATTGCTGGGGAGCCTGTGTTGGTATCCCAGTGAATGCTGGGACACCAGAAGAAGAGGAGCACGATGCAACAGGCGTCGGCGTCAGTACAGGTGCGTTTTTCTTTCAATTATTATATCTTTATTCCCCCTCCCCCCATTCCCATCCCTCCTCTGCTTGAGATTGCAGCGGCCACTGCTGAATATTAGGAAAGTACAAATGAAGAAGGTGTCACCCCAGATCATGGCAATCCGCTCCATATGGGAATATAACTTTTCTGTAGATATTGCTCCTTAGATGCCGAGGGCGATCAGATGACCAGATCAAGAGGCTGGCATCAATGATGAGTTCAGGGGTCTTGAAAGGTGAAAGCAAACGACTGTGTCAGCTACTAAAGCAACAATTACTTTCTAGAAAGTCTTTTTAGGGAGCTCATTTTACACCCACCTAGACATTTAAATTCTGGTCCCTGTTAACATAGCGGAGGAAAAGTTAATGTAAGAGCTTGGGGCAAGAATGTTGGGGTTTTGGATTAGCGGATGAGACAGCGGTTGTAGTGCATGGTGCAGGAGCAGCTAGTGTGGTTTTCTATACTGGTTATTTCATTAATTCATAAACCTTCCTTCATCTTGGTACTATCTCCATTGACTCTCTACAAAGCATTCAAGCACATTCCTCAGTGGCTGTTAACAGTCACAGACACTCACCATGCCATGTCATGCAATGCCATAAATACTGAGTTTTCATCATGCTGGTCCCAGCTTCGGAGTTATCTACATCTTTGCCAGGTCTGCTCTGATGCTACAAAAAGATTAAAAGAGTCTCAATTAGTCACATTTTTCTCTATCCAAAACCAATTTTTGTCTTTCAGTCTTTGTAGAACTACCATCATTCTGGTCTTGGGTTCCTGTGTGCTGCTGGTGCTCACAAGGATAGCATCATCCATATTGATCATGCCCCGCAGACCAAGCATATGGATTTTTTAATACCACAGTGACCTAAGACACTGCAAAACAGATGTTTATGTCGACGTAGGCTCAAAAGAGCAGAGGAAGTCCTGAGTCACAAAGAATCAGGAGAGTTTTTAATTTATTTTTAAATGATTTTGTATAGAGTAGACTTAACTCTTGCTGATTTCAAAGTACTGCATGACATAGAGATTAGACCTACAATTAATATTATGGTATACAATTTAATAAGTGTAAATATACCTGCCAGGGTTATGAGCATGGTTGGGTTTTAAAGCATCTGAAATGAAAAAACATTGTAGGGTCATAGACAGGCGACAAGTCAAAAATCTGCATCAGATTTAGAAGTAAAAACGTCTCGAGTTACATGTTTTAGGATGGTGGAATTAATTTCTCCAAGAGCTTTAAAGGCCAGAATTCTGGAGGATTTGCCAATCAATGGTCTTGTGTGGAAAAGTTTGCTGAGAAAGCAGATTTTCTCCAGTAGATTATTGAGAAAGGGAAAAGATGGGTTATTCCTGATGTGGTTGGTGAGGTGTAAGAATCCAGGTTCCCATTGCCCCTACTTATTATGCAATAACCTGCTGGTCAAGCACTGTCCTTCCGAAGTTGCCCAATCATATCCACATGGTGACTCTATGCCCTCAAGGCAGCAGATCATTGGCCATAATCATGCACTGTGGCAAGGCAAAGTGCAGAAGATGCCTCTGTGGTTTGCCACACTTGTCCTTAGAAGTACAGGGTTGGTGTAAACTTTAGTCCACTCTTCTGCAGTGATTCAAGATCTCGCATTGCAGGGCAGGCTCTCAGAAGACCTCACCGCCATCTTAAGTGGAGCCTGGTGTATAAAAATAGGCAAGGAACATCTGATAACTCCTAGTCAATGTGTTTCTCTCCAGCAGCAAGGCACAGTTGGAGCTCTCATGAGCTGGCACTCTGGATTTGTGTAAGCTATATTTATCCGTTGCTCAGGGACCAGAACTTAAGTTTTTCTGAATAGGGGAACCTTGACAGATTGAAAGTTTTGTTGACAAAAGGTTTTCTGGAGTGAGAACTTTGAAGAGAAAGGACTTTGGATATTGTGAAAGTAGAAATAACAGGAGCATTCTCAGGATGCACAGCTGCAGAAAGAGTCTTTTTTCGCACTGTTCCCGCTCCCGCCTCCCAGCTGTCCTCTCCTCCCCCTCTCCCTACTTAATGGCGACCGCTGTGCTGCCGCACTGCTGGCGTGCCGAAGGTGCCCCTAAGGCAAGCCCGTCTGCGCCCGTCCGTGACCCGGTCGCGCCCAGCGCCAGGACTCCTGGACCTCTCACCTACCACCGCTACATGCCAGCAGCACTCATCACACTCAACCCAGGACACAACAACAACTGAAAGCAGGCATCTCCAAGTAACACCAGGGGACCCTTCACCTGTCGCCACTGCAAATTTACCATCCTCCGTCACTCAAGCCCACCCCCCCCCCCCCAAGGACCCATAAAGCAGAACACAGCCTCAGATGTATCCTGATCAACACTTACTCCATCCACAGGCACGCCATCGAACTCTGGAACCTCATGGGCACCACATCCCTGGACGTCGCCTTCCTCACAGAAACATGGCTTAACCCCTCCTTGGCTCTAGACATCGCCATCCCAGACGGCTACAAGATTATCCGCTAAGACCGCATGAACTGCTCCGAGGGAGGCATCACCATCGTCCACAAAGAGTCCCTACGCCTATCCACCAACATTGAAGACTCCACAACCAACATGGAACTCCTCCACTTCCAGATTGAAACAAACCCTAACACCACTCTGCGGGGCACCCTCATCTACAGGCCGCCGGGCCCTGGCCCCCCATTCTGCGGCAGCATTGCTGACCTAGCCACCACTCACGCTCTTACATCCAAGGACTACATCCTACTGGGGGACCTCAACTTCCACCTGGAAAACCCTAACAACAGCAACTCCACCACCCTGATCGAAAACCTCACCAATCTCGGACTCAAGCAACTCATCACCTCACCCACTCATTCGGCCAGTCACTGTCACTGGCCCCCATTTTTTCCACCAGCAACCACGTCTCCGTCAGCCACACCACTGAACTCCAATGGACCGACCACCGCTGCATTCACTTCACCTTCAACAAACCCATTGGTTGCCACCACGCTCCCCAACTTCCCCACAGAAATTGGAACAAGGTCACTGAAGCCCAGCTCACAGCCAGCCTCAACGCAACACCCGCCCAAGCCGACGACGACGTCAACACTGCCGCACACAACCGCCACGAATGGATCACTGACTGCGCCAATACCCTCGCTCCCCTGAAGACACCCTACTGCAGAAGCACAGCCAAGAAAGCAGACTGGTTCACCCTCACGCTGAAAGAATCGAAACAGGTCTGCAGACGTCTAGAGAGGAAATGACCCCCGCAAATCACAAAACCTTAAAAAACGCAGTCAAACATCACCACCAGCTAAATAAAAATGCCCACAACAGCAAGGAACTTTTCACCGTCATAAAAAAGGTCATCAACCCCAACTCCTCCGACACCCCCCCCCATAGCAAGAACTCCTTGAAAACCTCACCAACTACTTCCATCGCAAGATCGCAGACATTTATGACATCTTCACCACCCAGGGCCCCCCATGACTCTCACCACCAGCCCTTCGACCGAAGCATCACCACGCCCCCCACCCTCCTCCGCTGGAACAACATCACCGACACAGAGACCTGCAACATCATGGCAACCATCCACTCAGGAGCACTCACCTACCCCTGCCCTCATCACATCTTCAACAAAGCCAGCGACATCATCACACTCAAACTCCGGCATACCATCAACTGCTCTTTTGAAACTGCCACTTTCCCAGAGAGTTGGAAACATGCCAAGATCAAACCTCTACTAAAGAAACCCACTGCCAACCCGACAGACCTCAAGAACACCAGGTCCATCTCCCTGCTCCCCTTTCCGACCAAAGACATTGAGAAGGCAGTCAACAAAAAACCCACTGTCTTCCTGGAAGTCAACAATATCCTGAACTCCCTCTCATTCAGGATTCAGAAGCAACCATAGCATCGAGACCGCCCTCCTCGCCGCACAGATGACATCCGCACCCTCCTCAACTGAGGCGAGACCGTCAACCTCATCCTCCTGGACCTTTCTGCCACCTTCAACACAGTCTCACACGACACGCTACACACCCGTCTTCACGACGCCGGCATCCGAGACTCAGGACTGCAATGGCTCTCCTCGTTCCTCACCGACAGAACACAGAAGGTCCGACTCCCCCCCTTTCTCTAGGAAGCCACCAAGATCAGCTGCGGCGTCCCCCAAGGATCCTCGCTGAGTCCCACCCTCTTCAACCTGTACATTACCCCACTGGCCACCATCGTCAGAAGCCACACACTCAACATCATCTCCTATGCCGACGACACCCAACTGATAGTCACCCTCACCAACAACCCGACCACGGCCAAGGACAATCTCCATGAAGGAATGAAAGCAGTCGGCGCCTGGATGAAAGATAGTTGCCTGAAACTGAACTCGGACAAAACAGAAGTCCTCATCCTGGCTCCACACCCTCAGCCTGGAACGTGTCCTGTTGGCCCACCACCCTCGGAAACGCCCCCACCCCCCTAGCATGCCTGCAACCTTGGTGTCATCTTGGACTCATCACTCTCAATGGACCAACAGGTGAGTGCAGTCTCATTGGGTTCCTTCCACACCCTGCGCATACTTCAAAAAATCTACAAGTGGATCTCCACCGAAACCAGGACAGTCACCCAGGCCCTTGTCAGCAGCCGCCTCGACTACGGCAATGCACTCTACGCCGGAACCACAGCCAAGACCCGGAAAAGACTACAACGCATTCAGAACCTTCCACCCATCTTATCAAGAATGCCCCATGACTCAGCCGCACCTCCGCCCTTCTAAGAGACCTACACTGGCTGCCTATCGACAAGAGAATCACCTTCAAGCTCCTGACCCATGCCTACAAGGCCCTACACGACACGGGACCAGCCTACCTCAACCACAGACTCTCCTTCTACACTCCCACCAGACATCTCCGCTCCACCGACCAGCGCTCACCAACGTCCCCCGCATCCAGAAAACCACAGCCTGAGGAAGATCCTTCTCCCACATTGCCACCAAGACCTGGAACACCCTCCCCATCCACCTCAGGCAATCCCCCACCCTGTCACCGTTCAGGAAGGACCTCAAGGCTTGGTTCTTCAGCTGATCCTCAGCACCCTCACCTCCCCCAGCACCTTGAGACCCTCATGGGTGAGTAGCTGCGCTTTATAAATTCCTGATTGATTGGTTGATTGATTGATTGATTTGATTAGAACTCATGCAAAGGATGACAAGTTGTAGCACAAGTCCACAAGCACTGCAAACCTAGTTGATGTTGAAGACTGGAGCTTTTGTAAAGTAAAGAAACGAGATTCAGTTGTGCAGGCTTGAGTCTTAGGGCACAAGAAACTATTGTTAGATGTTAAAGATGTACTCTTGATTCTAAGATAGGTTAGGATCCTATGGTCTACAACTCCTGGAGATCTCAAGGGCGAGAAGTGAAGTCATAATCTGTTGAACTTTTGTTAGCTGCTTTTTATGTTACAAGAGTCGAATTCTTCACCTTGCAACCATATCAATTTGCCTCCCAGGTGGGAGAAGGTGCCAGAAGGTTTTTCTCATACCTTAGGCAATGCGGGTCAAAGGCTGAAGGAACCATACTATATATCACATAGGCTTAGCCTTGTGGAACACCTTTCCAATGACACGTAACTTCTCATTGAATGTCAACAAAAGATTATAACTTCATCCAGTTGTTTGGGCTTATGGGCATGGACAGTAGGGGCATTCAGGACATTAAGGCCCTCATTACAACCCTTGCGGTCGGCGATTGCACTGCCAACAGGCTGGCGGTGCAATCTTGCCTATTTCGATTGCGGCGGAAGCGCCGCAGTTACACCGCCGGGACCGGCAGTTTCCTGCCACGGTGGTCCCGGCGGTTGTAATCCGCCAGGGCAGCGCTGCTTGCGGCGCTGCCCATGGGGATTACGAGTCTCCTTCCCGCCAGCCTGTCCATGGCAGTAGGAACTGCCATGGAAAGGCTGGTGGGAAGGGGAGTCACAGGGCCCCTGGGGGCCCTTGCACTGCCCATGCACTTGGCATGGGCAGTGCAGGGGCCCCCAGGCACAGCCCCACACTGCTTTTCACTGTCTGCACAGCAGACAGTGAAAAGCGTGACGGGTGCAGCTGCACCCGTCGCACAGCCACAACACCGCCGGCTCCATTTGGAGCCGGCTCCCATGTTGCGGTTCACATCCCTGCTGGGACCCAGCGGGGATGTCAGAATGGGCACGGCGGGAGTGCAGCCGCATTGACCGCCACCCGCCAAGGTTGTAATGAGGCCCTAAGTCTCATGCCTGTTCAATGATATCTTCTGCCGTAGGCTTATATAGCTTATATAGCTCCTTTTCCACTTTTGCTGTCTTGTGGAAAGGCACCTTCGTTGCTTTGGGGCGTTGCTCAAATAGTCTGATTATATATAGAGACAATTGCTGCCCTTCATAACAGACTATGCAATCGAACAGGCACTTAAAGTCCTTCAAATAATGTTAATTTTGGTAGTGGAGGAAGTGGATCAGGCTTCAGCTGTCACAAATGATCAGTCTGCGTACGCCATCCGCTGTCAACATAACATAACCTGCAATTGTAAAGCACATGTTTACTGTAGTGTATCTTGTCCCTGAAATAACAGATGTTTATAGTTACCCAACTCAATGGTACCAATTTTATCGTCTTTGGACTGAAGAAAAGCTGCCGGAACCCACCAGGTTAAAAATCTGTGATCATAGGGCAAACATAGATCCCTGGGTTGGAAGCATTAGTCCATCAGTGTTGTGCAAAAGGTGATAAAGGTGATGTCCACTCTTGCACATCCTGATGAGGACAGTGGTCTCAAACATAACTAGCAGCAGAAGTAAAATGGCGCTATCAAAACTGTACTATTCACTCAGCTTGACTTTGTGCTTGAATGGTGTCCTCTTGCTATAAAAACACCTGTGTTTTCAGGGCTTGCATGCCCACCACCCTCAACCCGTGTATCTGGTTTCACATCGCTGACAGTTCTCATAATTTTTTACGTAAAAGCGGTGCACACTTACAAAATACAATTGTATTTCAGAAGTTTGCGCCGCTTTTGCGTCAAAATGTGGCACAAATGCGGCGCTAAAAAAGTATAAATATGGGCCTTAGTGTTTCTTTGGTCCAAGCACTGATGGTTCATGTCTGAGATTGCCATCACAACAAGTTCCCTTAAGTCTATTGACTTGTTAATTTACTCTTAAAACACACAAGTCTGGCCAGACTTGTTCAGAATGAAGTTATGGTACTTCTTTTCCTTACACTCGAAATACCTGGGCTGCCAGACATGGACTTTGGCAGGTCCAGAACCGCTCACTCATGATACTGTGGCAGTAGCACCACTACCTGCACTTCACCTGCGGGGGGTCACGGAAACCGTAGCTCCCGAATGTGGTCGGGACAAAATTTCTAGCATTGGTGGTGAGCGGGACAGGTTGAATGCCCACCTGTAGTCTCTGTGAGAGAGCCTGCTTTGTGGAAGCATGTCCTCCAAGGCCACTGTACAGAGCCATAGGGGATCAGGGTGGCAGATGTGCACTGCCCCACACTGGCAGATGTAGCTGGCATACTCGCCCACCTGCCCCCTCCTTTCTATATTCACCGGGGCTTAGGAAGGGACCTAATGCCAGGGTAAGTGGAGGCTGGGCGGACAAAACATAATGCGTGGACGAACACTGCCATAACAAGACTATAGATAATATATACAATTTGTATGTAGGTGTGCGTACTTTGGATGACATCACGTAGTTAGATACTATCCGTTGCTTCATATGTAGATGTGTCCGCCCTATAGATAATTACCATCTGTTGTTTCATATTCTTGTAGAGGACATATTTACCACTCTGACGACTGTGAAGGACGAAATAATGGGCCCAGGTATTTGAAGAAGCTAAACTCTAGGAACAGCTATTACCCTCAGAGGTAGAGCCACAAACATATATGGAATGCGGAATAGGATATAGAGATAAGTAACCTTTTATTTTGTAGTTCTACTTCATTTTTATCTTATAGACTATCAGGCACTATAGCTGCTGGTATCCCCAAAGGAAGGATTGAGACCTGGTTATATCGCTCTGGAGATCTATCTCCTCCTAAGAACCCTGTTAACATTTGTGTGGAAGGCAAAGGTATTTATAATAATGAACAAATAGGATATGAAGGGTAATAGACACAATTGTCTCACCTCACATGGGAAGATAGCGTGGAATCTACCTGGGTGTTGCATGTCTTAGGTACAAAGATATAGGAATCACTGGAGACTACTAATATTGTTTTTTATTTTTTATCTATTCTTTTTTTAATTTGCTTTTCCTTTTTCTTTACTCGCTCTTTTCCTCCATTTTCTTTTTCATTTCCTTCTTTACTTTCTCTTTCTTTTTCCTTTTTCCCCTCCTTTTCTTACTTTCTTTTTTCTTTTCTTCTTCTTTTTCTTCTCTTTCTTCTTTTATGTTGTATGTGTGATTTTGGGTCTTAATATATTCACATATTTATATATTTTTAGCATCTATTCACACTTGGTGATATATTGATATATATTTAGTAGTTCAGGATGTGTAGCCTCTCTTGTCTTAAGGACGCTGTTTGTTTTTTTTTTTACATCAGATACCTCCTACAGATGCGGTTGTATCCTTAAGAACTGGTGCATTGCTCCATGCGCCTGTCCCTCATGTGGTGCTTGTTTCCCCATATGAATGTTTGGATAGGAACCGCCCTGATGAAAGTGGCCTCCCAATGAGAGGAATACAGAAACACGCGTAGGCTATAGGTTCCTACAGTTTGTCATATCGATTTGTACCTATATCGTGTTATTATATCATATGCCCTTTTATCATATAGGACCAATAAATCAATTGTAATATGTGTGTGCTTATAGGCTCCTACAGTTTGTTATATTGATTTATATTTATTGTGTTATTATATCATACGCACCTTAGTATATAGGACCAGTAAATTAATTGTAATATATATATTTTATGTATAGTCAGTATTTGATTTTATGATGTATTGTTTATTAGATGTATTTCTTCTCTTTTCCAGTATAGTTTTTTTGGACTGTGGGTGTTAGTTTTGGTATATAATTGTATGAATGAGGTATGTATACTTTGTTAGTTTATTCTTTCATGTGGGGTGCTAAATCGGTACCTATTGTAATGTATTGTCTCTAGTTATCTTATTATAATTTTTTGTGCATTATTGTGTGTGAATTTTTCGCTTTTATGCTTGCAATTATATGTAATTAAATATTGATGAAATATAAAAATGGGATTTTTGAGATTATGAGAGTTTGAAATACATGTTTTATATACTTATATTGATTGTATGGTTATTTTTGTGTTTTGTTATATATATATTTATTTAGTTCTATCCGATAGTAGCTCTATACAATTTGTGCAACCCTTATAACAAGACTCCTTCCCTGCAGGAGGTGTTGAGGGAGAGAGAAATTAGGAGGGACAGCAGACACTTTTGGAAGGACGAACATTTACACATGTTGCTTCTGCAATAGCACAACAGCAGCTGAGGTCCCTGATGTAGATACACTTTCACTAGTCACTAGCCCCAGGTATTGATGCCTCAAGGGATAAGAGCAGGTATCCAGCTCCAGCTTCTACTGCTGGCTCCCTATGCTCAGTCTCATCCAATCATTCCTCAGCACCATCCTGACTAATGACACAGAGGAGACGCTTGAGCCAGACTTTGATCCCGGGGTGGAGCTGAAGTCCTTTTGCAGCTCCTAGAGTGCTTTTTAGTTCTCACTTACCAGACAGCACAAGTGATCTGTTTGCAAAATGACATACTGCTGATTTACAGTGGGCTTAGAGACCACTCATTGAGTGGGATTTATTGTCAATCGCATGTACTTGCTTTTAATTTGTTAGCTTGTGTGGGATTTCCTTCCTCTTCTTGTGTTTGTCCCTCTCCGGAGCATGGCTTCATTATTTGTGCCCTTCAGACTTCACTTTTCAGGCACTACTTATTTTCTTATTAAGAACTCTATGAGAGTGCATGTGTTTTCCAGCTGTTTTGCATGTGTACTTCTCTTCCCTTCTCCGCCATACTCCATGTTGGCTCCACTTGCTTATGTGCTTCCCCCCGGCACTCCATTTGGAATGCACATACCCAGATGTGCTTCCCCCCCGCATTGCTTTCTCGGCCCTGTGCCTCTGCCCCCAGCTGTATGTTGCACTCTCTCCCCTGTGGGTTTCTCTTCTCCGCCCTGTGCTGCACGCTGCTCTAATCTCCTTGTCTGTACCTCCCCTGCCCTTCGTGTTGCTTTCCCCACCCTCCATGTTGCTTCCACTCACCTGCGCCCTCTGTGTCGCTTCCCCACACTGGAGTCCTCCCAGTTGCAGACACCTCCGGGGGTCTGTATTGCCATCGCCTCCGCCCTCTGTATTGGTTCCCTTAACCTTCCTGCCTTCCGTGTTGTCTCTGCCTCGCCACCCTCCATGTCTCTTCTACCACCTGCTTCAAAAAAATTCTTTCATGCTACTTTTTTTTTCTTTTTGCTAACCAATCGAACTCGGCTCGGTAAATAAAAAGAAAAAAGTGTCCTCGTCATTAGGTACTCGCATGCTTGCCAACAAAATGATGAAGCTGGCCGTATCACAGGCCTTTTCTGTTTCCTCTTTGGCCATGCTGGACAGCCTCGCTAAAAACCCATGAAAAAGCAATAGGCCACAAAGGCGAGGTCCACCGGCCTTGCCAGGGCTTGTTATCAAAGGGTACTGCAACAGAACCACCTCATTCTCTGCTCCATACAGATGATGTGCACAGCAGCATCCTTGCTCCCTACAGGGGGGCGAGCTCAGTTGTCGCTGATTCTTATGCAAGGACATCACAGCATGGGTCACGCCGCCCCTGCCGCATCAGCACCATCTCCAGGAGGGAGCTTCTCATAAAGCCACCTCTCCTCCGAGCCGCAGCTGCACGAGCATCCCGGCTTCTTGGAAGCTGCCCGCAGTACCTGCAGGTTTCCACGTCTGCCTTTCATATGGAAATGAAGGCAGAGCAGAGAAAGGGCAGACTTGGGGCTGCAGAGATAGAAAGGGAGCAGGAGGAGGAAGAGGAAGACAGTGCCATGGAAACAGAAGCTAGACAGAACCTCTGAGGATGGCTTACACACAGCAGTGCGAGTATTATGTGTGCAATCTGAATGCACGTTATTGTTTGGGCATGTCGGTGTGCCTGTGAATCTGAGCCTGCCAGTGCTCGTGTGTGAGCAAGTCTGTACTCGTGCGGGGCGTACTGGCCATTCTCTCATTTTCCTAGGGGGGGGGGGAGGGGGCAGAGAGGGAGGGGGTGCTGCAGTCCAGAATCTGCTTTCACAGCTGTAGAGCGGAAGTGACTCAAACTTCTAAGTCCCTCCAGCCTCTTTCTAGTCATGGTCTCCAGCGGTATGGTTGAACTATTTTGCTTTGGCAAATGATGGTTTGCTACTTTGAACATTTTTGCTGCGGCTACTTTTGGTTTCCTAGTTTGAACATTTTTTGCTGGAGCTGATTATGGTTTCCTAGTTTGAACATTTTTGCTGGAGCTGATTTTGTTTTCTTGGATTGAACATTTTTTCTGGGGCTAATTTTGGTTTTCTACTTTGAACATTTTTTTCTGGCGCTAATTTTGATTTCCTAGTTTAAACATTTTTGCTGGGCCTGATTTTGTTTTCCTGGTTTGAACATTTTTGCTAGAGCTCATTTTGGTTTCCTGGTTTGGACATTTTTGTTGTGGCTGATTTTGGTTTCCTAGTTTGAACATTTTACTGGGGCTGATCATGGTTTCCTAGTTTAAACATTTTAGCTGGAGCTGAATTTGGTTTCATTGTTTGTACATTTTTACTGGGGCTGATTATGGTTTCCTAGTTTGAAAATTTTAGCTGGAGCTGAATTTGGTTTCTTTGTTTGTACATTTTTACTGGGGCTGATTATGGTTTCCTAGTTTGAACATTTTAGCTGGAGCTGATTTTGATTTCCAGTCTTGAACATCTTTGCTAGGGCTGATCATGGTTTCCCTGTGTGCTTGTAGCAATCTGAGCCTACATGTCGATGCAGGACGCCATGTGTGTGAGTCCATACCAATCGAGTCCGTGCTCGTGGTCGGACATGTGCTTGTCTTCATTTAAAGGCAAGAGGAGCTGGTAGTGGGACCTCATGTAGAAGGATACAGAAAATGACAAAATAGTCATCGGCTTGCATCCTTTCATCTAAGAAAGGGGGTTGGAGTAAGACCAGTAAATCTATTCTCCAAAGTGTACTCTACATTGACGATCTGTCTGAAGTCGCAGTTTCAGTCTATATTATTGCTGGTCGATAGTTTTGTCGTTAGTATTGCAGCATAAAACTGAGGGGCAGCAGTCAAGGATGCTGAACTCTGAGTACAATCACACTGCGGGATGTCACACGGGCATGAAGACTTAGGCAGGTACCACAGTAAGGTGCCCAAGCACTGCTCCTGTGTGATGGAACCCCATGTTGTCATCATTTTTGTAGCGCCTTTTTATCCATCAAAATTTATTGGCACGCTTTCTTAATCTGGGCACTCTTTGTGTAGTGATGTGGTTTCCATCGTTTGGTTGTTTATGGTGGGGATTGGATGTGAAGGAGGGAAGACCCAGGAGGTTGCTGGGCCCCAAGTGTTATTTTTGTACAGGCTTGTGTTTGCATCACCTATAGCAAGGTTACTGGGCTTCAATTGTTTTTAGCAGAGACTTGTATTGATGTGTATTGCCATTAGCATTGCTTCACAAATTCTTGCACGTCTTTTACCTCTGTTGTCCTGGGGCTACTTTGCACCCACAACTGAGCACCAAGCACACCCCAATAGCACTTGATCCTCAAGGTAGCGAAGCTGAGCAGACCAAGGCTTTCTCTGAGAGAGTGTCGGCTAGAGAGTCAGAACTCAGCAAAGCACAGAGTAACAGTTAATAATTCAATGCCCAGCTAATGACTGCACATTAAGAAGAAAAACGACTTTAATCTAGCACACAGCTAAACACTATACCAGACAATGTTACTACCCACGGTGAAACAATATCCAGATCCCTCTACTCTCCTTTGAAATCGCAGTCTGTCTCACACTGTGTAACAGGGTTTACACAATTAACAGTCCTGCCTGCTGTGTTCATCAGTGAATATCCCATCCACTCCCCATCGCATTTGTCCTGGGTCTTCACCAGACTCCTATGTGTGGGGTTGGTCACAGGATGTTCATGAGGCACCAGCACCTAATGGTAGAGGGTATCCTGGGCTAAGTGAAGGAGAATCAGTGTTTGATAATGCGCTGCCTGCTTTCAGATGTAAGCGCTGTAGTGGTTTACCTTAGTGTGCATCTGTGCACAGTCCATCGTTGGAGCAAAGCAGGCTTGTGGTCAGGAGCATTGGTTGCAGTTGAGGGCAGGGAGGTTTGCTGCTGGTGTTGCTCTGGAATGAGAGTTCATTCACTCACACAAGAACTTTCCTTGCCAGGCTGAGCCTTTGCTGTGCCAATGTGGCCTTCGTTACCCTCAACCAAAGGGTCGGAGAGCTTACCATGCTCACTTTGCACAGGGAGGAGGAGAAGTCATGGTGTTACATCAGATGTCAGATGGGACACTAAGGGTGCTGTACAGTGCCATGCACTGATATCCCTAGGCTGCGATGATGAACACATCAAAATGGGACAGCTTTAAAACTAATGGCTGCTTCCCATGCTGATGGGCGGAGGGGCGGAGCACACAAAGGAGGTTCATAGTTAAATATGACGACAACCACTGCATGGATTTCAATGCAGTCTGAGAGATTCTGCTCACAAAGGCCTAACCTTGTAACTCCCCTAAAATACTTTCATGCCAGAGAGGAGAGCTGACAAGTCTGGAGATCCATTTGGGAGCCAATAGGACCACAATGGGAATCAGGAAGAGGAGGGCATTCAACATTAAGCCCTTGTAACACTGATCATCCCCGGGAGGAGGTGTAGTATTGATGATGGAAAGCCAATTGTTCTTCTTCGCTTGGGCCTTGGTCTCGTCCACTAGGCAGCTTCCTACTAGGTGGTAGCTCCAATATCCCCCTCCACAGCAAGTAGATTTCTTCCCTCATTGCAGTCCAGGCAGCACACCGAGCATGGTACAGGATTCTTGACTCCCTTCCACAACTGGGTCATTGGAAGCCTTCAAAGAAAGGCCCTCTATTGTGAGGATGGAGTCCAGTTAATGCTTCTCTCCAAGAAACAGCCCTCCTTTCTCAATGCAGTCCAATGCTCTCCTTGCAGGGATCTTGATCTAGATTTCATCTCAAGTTGGAGGGAGCTAGCTATCAAAGATATTAGCACTGGGGAACAGCACTCATCCCACCCCCACTTGTGTGTGGTTTCTCGCAATCTGATCTCAATTCCTTGCACATTGAGCTGTGCAGCTGCCCAGGATTTATTCACAGGGTACAGATGTGTGCAAGTTCACATTAAGAGTTTGAGATCGTGCATACCCCTTGCATGATCTGGAAATGCCGGTGCACAGGAGGTCTTTCACTGGAGCTCTCTCAAGTCTGGTTTTAGGCAGTTTCTGTCTTTTTGTTTCGTCAGACCAAAGTCCGTCCTGCCAAATGTGTTGGTAAGTTGATGCCACAAGAAGATGAGACAGAGGAAGAAGAGCCCTGGTAAACTGCAAAATTGAGGGACCCATGCCCTCCAGATACTGTAGCCTACCAACAGTAAAGCTCATGGGGTTAGGCAAAAATGGCCTGCTTGCAGGTGAAGCTTCAGTCCCAAGACCTCCATCTTGAGTTTCTGTTCACACAGAGGTATCCTTGCAATAAATTAATGTTGCACTACCTGTCAATCACACACATATTCACACAACATATCATCTTGGTACCCTCCATCCTAGTACCACACAAAGCCTTTAAATAGGAGAAGCCAGAAGGTATTTCACCTGTGAAAGTGGCAGGTAAAACTGCATGCCCCTTCCAATTAGAATCCAATGCTGCCACCTTAGCTAGACTCTCTAAGGCCAGTGAGAGACCAATAGCACAGAAAGCCCACTATAATGAAGAGGAAAGATCCTCTCACCAGTGAATAATCTAGATCCCAATCATGCAATCAGTGTTACTTGAAGATAACTGTGTCTGCCCTTTGGTAGCATCACTGCACATTATGTCAGACTTTCTTTAGAGAAGGCACTTTAACAATGCCAACAGACCCAAATCAATGCATGGCATGATTCAAGAAATCTCTCAGTAAGACTCGCAGTCCAGTTCAATAAACCGAGAAAGTATTCTATGATTAAAATAAGACCAAAATGACCTAAATTGGATCTGTTACTTCACAGATATACCTTTTCAAAGTAACGTTTGGAATGGCACCTCAAACTCAGTTCAGCATGGACAGTCAGTGAGTCTCTGCACACTGCATATAAATGGCCACCAAAGTCTTCTTTTCCCTCCAGAAATACACACCACTCCCAGCTCCAGGCCATCTCTTCAAACAGGCCAAAGGTCTTGGATGAAACTCAGTTCCTTCATGTACTTCACACAGTGCCTACAGGGGTATTCTGGTTTGGGTCTCGACATCATGTACAGTCTTTGGTCTCTCTGCCTTCCAACATCAGTAGATTAGGCACCCATGTTTCCATGAGTGAGTTCAGTTCTCCAATAACATGCCAAGGTTCAAATTCAGTATTCTCGGTGTTGATACTAAGTCCTCAGTCTTCCATGAAAGAGTTCTCCTTCATTGATTGGCACTTGGCTTCATCACCCACTTCCTGGTTTCAACAAGTATTTTCAGAAAGATCCCTTACACCCCTGTTTAATTGTTTATTGGTCTCCTCCACTCGAACAATGCTTTCTTCTGCTTTTTCAGTCCCCTGAGGCAAAACAGATCAGCTATTCTGATATTTTTGAGATTCATATTGAGGCCTTGTCTTTCACTCACACAGATTACAGCTGTTACGTTCTAGTTGGTCTGTCTCATCCCGTCCCACCAACTTTGAGGTCTTGCAGTCTTAATGACGTATATAGTCTGGACGTATTTTTACGGTCTAATGGAAAACATCACTAATGATAGTAACCTTAGCAGAGGTAAAGGGATGTCCCTGCACTGACTCTTCACACTAGCTCTGGCCCTCAGTTTACTACAGCTTGCCCACTCACATTCAAAACTCTAAGCGCTGAACCATTGTAAGCTTTCCAAAGTTTCACAGCCTTTCGTCCACCTCTATAGTTAAGAAGGGATATACCAATCAGAGGCCTCTAGGCATATGATATCTCCTCTAGTAAAACAGTACCCCCTAATCCCAGCCTCCCCTGGAAAAAGAGGCATATATGTATTTATGTATGTGTGTGTATATATATATATATATATATATATATATATATATATATATATACTGTCCCCATCAGTGCCCCTCTGAAGTTTCACTGAAGTACTCAGCCACTCACATTCGGAACCCACTGGAGATATACCCCTCCCCAGTTCTATGCTACAGGCCGCTGTGACGTAATGGCTTCTCTGCTTAGCTATCATGTACAAAGAAACAGGCAAGTTGTGTGCCTGTGACTGAGAAATTAAATACAATGCACTTACATATAATACCAAGCAGTTCTTACGGTGAGCTTATCTAACTCCAGTCTCAGTGGGTGGTGCTGCTTTGGATTGCAACCCACACACAACTTTTGCTGTGCACTGGTTCAGTGGCCTTACTATACAGTTACATACAACAAAGAGTTACTGTAAGAAATTGGGTTATTAGTCGAGGGGGTAAGTACCCACCTCAAGTAATAATCCCAGTCCTTGTCAGGGTGAACCACTAAAGTCACTAAATAAACTTGAGCAGAACCCCCTGATAGCTATGGCACAGAGCAGAGAGGCTTAAATTAGAAGAAATGTGTAAAGTACTTTTGCAGTCCTGAAACAGTGATAAAGTCAAAATGCAAAACATAAAAAATCCCCAAATGAATTAAAAAGTATAGTAAAATTTAATGAACAAAATGACAAAAATCCAATAAGGGGAACTGGAGATATAATTTTTTAATGTTTAGTAGAAATAGCACCAAAAAGTGCAAAATGCCAATGGTAGTTAATGGTTGCGGCAGAACAGAACCTAGGCATGGTTTGACACTGACTGAGATGGCGCATGGGTTGGATGCACTAATCACGTTTGCCCTGGTCAAGGATTTAACCTTCTGACTTTAGCCCTTTAAGTCCCAATCCATCACACGATTACACTTGTAAAGCTCTACAGGACCTCACGAGAGGCACTCAGAGACTCACAGTGTGGCAGGCAGGGGACAGGAGAGTCCACCCTACGTCCAGTTGCCACTGTTCAGCTGCGTAGTGAGAGAAAAATGCCTCTTATAGCTTGTTGTGTTTCTGTACCTTTATTAGGAGGTCAGCATTATGACTCTTGGAGTCCACTTCTTTATCAAGAGTACAAGAGGGAGACCCGGTCCAATCTTGTAAACTTTTCTTGGGTCTCTGAAAGCAGGTTCAATCCTCTCCTAATCTCCTTCAGGTCAAGGAGTGTTCTGCCTGGTGATGCTACATTTATGGCTGGAACAAGCTAGTGGATGGGAATGGCCTTTAGGGATGCCCTAATCAATGAGGTAGATGTTCCCTGGGCTAACCCTACCCACTTTGGGCATTTTCAAGATGCCTGAAATATTTGGCCACACTAAAGTTTGGCTCTGTTGGCTGTGGGTGTGTGTCGGGTGTTTACTATGGTAATCCTACTGTTCTCCTACATATAACACCAAAATGCAGTTTTCTTGTTTACATAACAAGCTCAGAGACTCCGGTCTGGTAGAAAAAAGCTGAGTTTTCAGCAGCCAGAAATGGGATACACAAGAACTCTTTTGGCATTCTTCTTTTGTTCTTTGAAGTGCACACCATATGGTATATAAAGATTCAGCAGACCCGTCAAACAGGCAGAGGCAATGTAATGTCAAAAAGAGGCCCACTGTGACTGAGGAGAGGCCCACTGTGATTGAGGACTGACTGGGGGACAAGAAAGGACTCTACCCCAAGCCCAAGTTTCAGCTAACATTTGCCTTTGACAGGGGAGGCCTCTTTGAGGTGTGCCCCAAGTGCGAGATGTAAAACTCCAGCACATTTGGCAAGCACGATGTGACATTCCATCAGTTCTTGACACCTTAATGTCAAAAGTATCCTTTCAGCCCCCCCCCCCCAACATGCTTCATCAGGTTCAGATGGCCAGCTCTGCCCATTCAGGTCAGTTTAGAGTCTATTGTTTGCTCCTGAAAGCAAGTTCACACCTCATTCACACCAGTTCAAATGCTAATTACTAGCTGGCTGATGTGGAAGGGAAAAATGCAGGTTTCGGTTCCTTCAGACAGGGTAAAGATAAAGTTCTAAACGCTACTCTTACGTAATATAGAGAACAACTCTGACGTTGCTATTGAACTCAGTTTTTAGTAAGTAATAAAAATGGTTGTTTAATTATTTTTCTACCTAGTCCCATGCCCATGATACAGTATTAATATTCAATATTGCATCCCAATACTTTCCTACAAAACAGCCAGCCCTGCTACAGAGAACATAGCTCTGATGTGCTAGTCACTGTAAGGACATGTTTAGCATTAATCATTTACATGTCCTACTTTTAAGTGCCATGTACCCTGCCTTATGGGCAATAAGGCCTACTGGGTGACTTGTAAATATTTCAAAGGAAAGTTTAGGCTTGTCAAAGGGGCATTTTGACAGGTTGAATTCTCAGTTAAACCCTGCACAGCCAGGCGACTGGCGACAGCTCTGCAGTCATGTTTACATTATTATTGTTGAGGATGGCACAATGTGTGCAGTAGTTCACTTGTTACATTTATATTAGGGACTTATAAGTAATTTAAATATGCCAGTCAGGGACATACCAATTTTACCCTGCTGAAATGAGGAGCTCAAGCACTTTGGCTCTAATTAGCGGGGGTAAAGTGCACAAAGTTCTATAACCAGTAAAAATAGGGTTCAGCAAAATGGCAAAAATGGGGTAACCCAGAAGAAATGGCAAATTTCCTACAGTAACAGAATATTTATTTATGTTTTTAAAGGAAACACTTGCACAGAGAAACCAGATAATAATCTCTGAATGTGCAGAATCAAAATAAAATAACAGCAGAATCAACCAGAGAACAATTAGGAGAAACATGCAAAAAAGCAGATTATCCATATTGGAAATGAATTTCGTAAGCATTGTAACTCTTCCCATTACGAGGGTGCTTTGGATGCCCCTCAAGACCTCCAAGTCATGCTTTGGGGTTTAGGTCCATGTAAAGGTGGGCCTTCAGTGAATACACTTGATTGTTATTTTCAACTAGACAAATAGCCTGCTGCTTCATTCTACCGCCTTTGCCATTAGGAAAATCTGGGGGAGGAGAACACACTTTCCAGAGGTATGTGGGGGATATTTCCATCCCAAAATGTATAGTTAGTAGAGATGTGTTAAGCACTTAGGGGTTATATACAAGCCTCTAGTGCCACTGTTGCGTCATTTTTGTTTTGATGCAGTGGTGGCGCTAAGCAGTCCCCTACAGTTCACCACATGGGACCATTGTGCCAGTTTGTAAAGCCTTGCGCCACATTATACCTGTGCCAGGTATAATGTATGCAAGGTAGGCGTTCCCACGTAAAAGGTCACGCAGAACTGGCGCAGTGTAATTTGCATTTCACTGCGTCAGTTTGTGACTTAACTGCATCAGAATTTTAACACCTGCACACAGCATGACTTTTTAACATGGGGGCCTTCCTGGCACATTGGAGCAGAAGTGTCAGATTCTCATAAATGAGGCCCTTAGCGTAGTAGTGGTATCACTAACTGAAGGTCACCTCCCCTGATGATAGCATCTTCGCTGCTTCCACCCTTGACAGGCTTCCTACTGAATGACTGCATATTATATTCAATGCTATTAAAGCCGAGCTTCTGCTTATGACTCCTTCACCTGAACATTCTCATGTGCAAGAAAGGATGGATTCTATTAACCTTCTTTATTGCTCCACTTCAATCACTGATATTGGAAAGCTCGTCTCTCATCTCAAGCTCCACAAGCATATCCAAGTCATGGCCTATTGGGCTAATGACCATCTCAGATTGATTCATGGAATAAAATCTTTCTTGTCCGAACACAATGTCAATGGTGTGACCAAACCGTCAGTCCTCTTCAGACTGGATTTCAGCACTGCCATCTCACCAGCATCTGCAAAACTCATCTTGGTCCCTTGAAATCCACATTTAATGCAGCATCCTGATAACTGGGATGAGCATGTTCTGAACGCATTTCCCCCAATACTACTCTCTCTTGGCTGACTAGCTGTTGATAAGAGGCCAATGTATAAGCTGTCCTACATGTTCATAAACTCAAAAATTCTGTCCCCTCCTACTATTGACTCAGAAACTCAACTTCTGTGAGGGTTGCTGCCTCCTGTGCAGCGCAGTCTCCCTCCTCCTGGAAATTCCAGCCTTCCAACAAGAAACATACTCAGATTCAGTCTTTCTTTGGATGTGCCCCCAGAATATGAGACCCCATCCTGCCTTCCATTCGGACAACCACCGCCTTGCCATCTTCTAAAATTAACCTTAAACTCCTTCTTCTTGACCAGTGCCTCCCCCGCATCTTGGCTTCTAGATTTAGGGCCAGATTTAGAATGTGGCAGACTAGTTACTCCAATCCAACGGTGACGAATATTCCATCTGCCAAAATCTAAATCCTGTAGGATAGAATAGGAGTTAGGTTTCAGCGGACGGGATGTCCGTCACCATTGTGATAGAGTAACCCGTCTGCTGAGTTCTAAATCAGGCCCTTAGGGGGTCATTACAACATTGGCGGTAAAAGCAGCTTACCGCTGTGCAGAAGACCTCCAATACACCGCCGCAGCAGCGGAATTCTGCCACAGCTATTATGACTCACATCTCGAAATCCGCCGAAATTCAGACACCCACACAAGTCCGCCACACCAAAGGTCAGTGATAAACTGGCAAAAACAAAACCTCCACCGTCACGCCAACAGAAACACGCCCATGCTATCACAACCCACGAATCCACGTGGCGGTCTTTCAACCGCGGTATTCCATACACACCGCCACGCTCAAAATACACACACATCTCCAAAACACCGCCACATTGGACAATTCCAAATACACACACCTGATACACATACAAACACCACTCCCACACAATCAATACTATATAAAACACACACCCACATCACCCACAAACCCCTACGACCAAAAATGTTGACGAAGGCCAGAGAGACAGCACAGCATAGACAACCCCACCACACAGAGGCACACAACATCATCACCCACACAACATCCACGCACAAAACGCCAAACACCACTACACATCACCACACTCATCACCACATACACCACCCCACACATCACCTACACCACCCCATGGCACGGCAAAGACACCCCAGGTTCTCGGAGGAGAAGCTCAGGGTAATGGTGGAGGAAATCGTACGGGTAGAGCCACAGCTATTTGGATCACAGGTGCAGCACACCTCCATAGCTAGGAAGATGGAGCTATGGCGAAGAATAGTCGACAGGGTCAACGCAGTGGGACAGCACCCAAGAAATCGGGACGACATCAGGAAGAGGTGGAACGACCTACGGGGGAAGATGCGTTCCGTGGTCTCCAGGCACAACATCGCGGTACAGCGGTCTGGCGGCGGACCCCCACCTCCTCCCCCACAACTAACAACTAACAACATGGGAGGAACAGGTCTTGACCATTATTCATCCTGATGGGCCTCGGAGGAGTCAGTGGAGGAATGGACTCTGGTAAGTCAAATCTTAACTATCATATCCACCACCCTACCTGCATGCTATCACAGACCCCCACCCTCACCCCCTCCCCTATCACTCCAACTCCTCACATATGTACTACTAACACAAACCACCCATCCCAACACCAAGCCCTGCATGACACAACAAAGCATGGACACCCCTCACTAAAGCATGCCCACTGCACATACCCATAACACCCCCCCAACCATCATCACACAAGCCACCACACAGGAATGCTAGCACTGGGGTACACGCTCACCCACCCATTGCACACCATGACACACACAGATGCAATAAACCAGACAGGAGGGTCCAGGCATCTCTACCCCACCCACAGAAGAGGCCCACAGTGATGACAGCAGCTCTGTCCAACTCGATCCAGATGACCAGCCCAGTCCATCGTGGGCCTCGGGACAGTCGGTTCCCCACACCCAGTCACAGGCCACCACAGACCTTCCACCCTCTGGTAACACCAGCAAAGCACCCACCCAGTGGGCCCATACCTCCGTCCGCAGGACACGTCAATCAGCTGTGTGTCCACCAATACAGGGAACCCAGGATAACCCACGACCCCAACAGCAGGGACCTGGGGGCAGTGGTAGTGGGCACACGGTCCAGGGAACGGAAGCACAGGAACACAGGGGAACTGGGAGGGCGGCTGTGCGACAGGGGGCGGACAGGCCTAGGGAACCCACTCTCCACGAGGCCCTCTCCTCCATCATGGGAGCATACCACCACTCCCAGGAGACGATGGCAACGGTACTGGCCAAGTTTCAGGAGACCCAGCGCCTGCAGGAGGAACAGTATTTGGGCTTCAGGGAGGAACTCAGAACCATCAGCACCGCCCTGGGCACCATCGTAGGGGTGCTGAAGGAGATACTGAACACCAGGAGGGACACCGTGGCACTCCAAGGGGCCCCTGACACTAGCATGGACGAAGAACTACCCACCACCTCCACCGGCGCTAGTGGACAGGAGGCACCGCCACAGGACCACCACACCAGCACCCCACCCCCTGCAGACGGTGAACCACCCGCAAGCGGTCCCTGAGATCCAGGACAGAGCACGATGGCAAGAACCCCGCCAAGAAATGAGACCACCCTGAATGTCATCCCACTGTCCCACTTTGTAACCCTGTCCATATTGGAACTGCCCCAGCTCCACTTCCTATGCCCATATGGGCAGTGCACCTGTGAGACTAATAGACTGGACTCTGCCATGGACATTCCTCCACCATCACCCCTCACCATTTTACCACCCCCCTCCAATATTTAGCAGTTCAATAAACACCCTTGAAGCACAAAACAATCTGGAGTCAGTCTGTGATTTAGAAAATGTGTATTAGCAATGACAGTGACAAAATCCGTTCTCAAATGTAATGTCAACATACCTATGTCACACATCTCAAGTCCACGAGGAATGTAAGCATATGACGCACGTTGGTAACCACACCTGTGAAACCGTAATGGAAATGTACAACTCAGTTACCATATACTGGTTGAAATCGACAGACAGGATAGAGGTAGAAGTGTGAAAGTACTTGTAGTAGGCAGGAATGTGTTCTCACCTGTGTGTCACTGGAAATATTGCTGGATAACTGAGTCCCTGTTGTCAATGTCTTCTTCCTCTGCTTCCTCCTCATCACTGTCCACAGGCTCCACAGCTGCCACAACACAGTCATCTGGACCATCCTCCTGCAGAAAAGGCACCTGGCGTCGCAAAGCCAGATTGTGAAGCATACAGCAGGCGATGATGATCTGGCACACCTTCCTTGGTGAGTAGAATAGGGAACCACCTGTCATATGGAGGCACCTGAACCTGGCCTTCAGGAGGCCGAAGGTGCGTTCGATCACCCTCCTAGTCCACCCATGGGCCTCATTGTAGGGTTCCTCTGCCCTGGTCCTGGGATTCCTCACTGGGGTCAGTAGCCATGACAGGTTGGGGTAACCAGAGTTCCCTAATAGCCACACCCGGTGCCTCTGGAGTTGACCCATCACATAAGGGATGCTGCTATTCCGTAGGATGTAGGCTTCATGCACAGAGCCAGGGAACATAGCATTTACCTGGGAGATGTACTGGTCTGCCAAACATACCATCTGTACATTCATCGAATGATAACTCTTCCGGTTCCTGTACACCTGTTCACTCCTGTGGGGGGGGACCAGAGCTACATGGGTCCCATCAATGGCACCTATGATGTTGGGGATATGTCCAAGGGCATAGAAGTCACCTTTAACTGTAGGCAAATCCTCCACCTGCGGGAAAACTATGTAGCTCCGCATGTGTTTCAGAAGGGCAGACAACACTCTGGACAACACGTTGGAAAACATAGGCTGGGACATCCCTGATGCCATGGCCCCTGTTGTTTGAAATGACCCACTTGCAAGGAAATGGAGCACTGATAGCAGCTGCACTTGAGGGGGGATCCCTGTGGGATGGCGGATTGCTGACATCAGGTCAGGCTCCAACTGTGTAAACAGTTCCTGGATTGTGGCACGGTCAAACCTGTAGGTGATGATTAAATGTCGCTCCTCCATTGCCTCCATTGTCCACCAGCGGTTGGTACACCGGAGGATTGCGCCATCTCCTCACATGTCCCAGCGGACGGTGCCTTGGAAGGACAACAGCGACCACAGAGTCAAAAAACTCAGAGGTATGTACCCACAGTCTACAGAGAACACGAAACATATTCCAAAACGTTGCCTGTATGTGTGTTGAGTCTAGGCCTAGGTATGTGTGACGCAGTTGAAAATTAAGCCATGTGGGCCCCTGAAATGGCAGCTGCTGACCTCTAAAGTGGGACAATGGGATGTGAGGTAACAGCTCTGGCGTTGTACACCGTCGCGGTAGGCGGTCGAAGACCGCGGCGCAATGCTGCATTGGTTAACATTGGACCCTATGGGTCCCAGGAACCAATGACGATGTGCGCCAGCGGTGATGATACGCACCGCTGCAGACGTCACCGCCGCGGACGTGACCGCCATTTTCTATCTGTTCAATCACTCGATACCTGATCTTCGACAGGAGAGGACCTACACTGCAAGTGCTGCTGTGACCTCGGTCTGGAAGAGACAATGGCTTGTGCGTCTGGGGAAAGGGCCCCTGCCTTCACTGCACAGGAGTTGGAGAAGCTCGTGGACGGGATCCTCCCCCAGTACACGCTACTCTACGGTCCTCCAGACCAACAGGTAAGTACACAGGGAGCAAGTTGTATGGGCTATGCCTGTGTGGAGAGGGCTGGTTGTAAGAAGGAAGGGGCCACAGTTCTGCGTGCATGAAGGACTGTGAATGCATGTGCCACATGGCAAGGGTCCTGGCAGCCACAGCCCAGCTGCCCAATGAAGGACCGCCAGCCCCAGCCCAGCTGGGCAATGAAGGACCCCCATGGCAAGCACCGCTGAACAGGTCAGAAACTGCAAAGTCAAGCACCGCTGAACAGGGCAAGCACCGCTGAACAGGGCAAAGACCGCTGAACAGGGCAAGTACCGCTGAACAGGGCAAAGACCGCCATGGCAAGCACCGCTGAACAGTTCAGAAACAGCAAAGTCAAGCACCGCTGAACAGGGCAAGCACCGCTGAACAGGGCAAAGACCGCCATGGCAAGCACTGCTGAACAGGTCAGAAACGGCAAAGTCAAGCACCGCTGAACAGGGCAAGCACCGCTGAACAGGGCAAAGACCGCTGAACAGGGCAAGGACCGCTGAACAGGGCAAAGACTGCCATGACAAGCACCTCTGAACAGGGCAAAGACCGCTGAACAGGGCAAGGACCGCCAACTCAAGCACCGCTAGCCCATGTGCGGCAGGGGCAGTGACGGAATTGGGACCGTCACGGGGAGAGTGATGCACTCTGGGCACCAGTCCCCCTCCAGAACCAGTGGAGAACAGCATCCACTCCATCTGTCCTTCACAGGATGAAGCACTCTGGGCACCAGTCCCCCTCCAGAACCAGTGGAGACTGTTCTCCACTTGAGAGACTGTGGCTTTGTACTCCCCAGGATGGTACAGTGGGCAAGCCACCCACTGTAGAGACTTGAGAGACTGTGGCTTTGCACTCCCCAGGATGGTACAGTGGGAAAGCCACCCACTGTAGAGACTTGAGAGACTGTGGCTTTGCACTCCCCAGGATGGTACAGTGGGCAAGCCACCCACTGTAGAGACTTGAGAGACTGTGGCTTTGCACTCCCCAGGATACATCAATGGGCATGGAGCCCCCTCATGGATCTGGCGTGGTGCACTCATCCGGCTGAGGTGCCCCCCCCTTCGCTTCCCCCTGAGGTGCCTGTTGTATTTCTATCTGATGCCCCAGCAGTGTTCTCTCCGTTTTGATCAGGTATCTGATGTGCGCCTCGCCCATGCATTTTGGGCCCAGTGGTCCACGGACATTGAAAGATGCATTACTAATCGTGATGTATATTTTGTTGAATGTGTATATATATCTGTATATATTTGGTTACTGCATTTTGATATATTACAATGGTTGAACTCATTTCCTTTTGTCTTTGCATTCTTCCGGGGGGGTTAGGGGTTGTTATTGTAATGTTTGGATATGCATTGGTGTGTGTGTTGTAGTGGGTGAGGGTCGGGTGGGGGTGGGGGTGTTGCGTGTGTGTGTCCCTGACTTTTGCCTCCCCCTCCCCTATGTCTTAGGTGCAGTACTCACCGTTGTCTTCAGCGCCGGCGTTGATGATGGTCGTATAGGAGCAGGAAGACTTTCGCAGGGAGTATTTGGAGTTCCGGTTCCATGGTGTCATCGTTCCTCGTGGAGTGTGTAGAGGTGAGCGTTTTCACTTTGAAATGGCTGTTTCCACCGTGTTTTTTTTATCCACGGTGAATCCACCCCGGAAAAGGTGGCGGATTGGTAGGTTGTGATACTGTGGGCGGTACATTGTCTTCCGCCTGTCTGTTGGAGGTGACTGCCAAGCTGTTTGTCTGTACCGCCGTGGCGGTCAGAGTGTTAAAGTGGCTGTTTTTGTTGGCGGTTTCCCCCACGGTCATAATTCCCATTTTTTTACCGCCGGCCTGTTTGCGGTTTTACCGCCGCTTCAACACCGTCCGCCAGGGTTGTAATGACCACCTTAGTCTGGCTGTTTTACTTAGGAACCCCTTTCTGAAGAGGAGGCTTAATCATGGATGCATCTCACGGCTCCCCCTCCAACTGAAATATTATTTACATCCCTTTTGTAAATTTTAAACTGGTCTTGCACATGTATATAAATTGACCCTGCACTGCTTGTTATTGTTTCTCTTTTCCAACATGAGCATGTAATTGCTACATTTTATTTCCTTATTTGCTGCTGTTTTTATTTTGTACATGTGAAGTGCTCTCATGCTCGTGGGCGTTGTATGAGCTATTTCAGAACACCAGATGTACAAAAACCTATTGTGTTTGATTTAATTGACTATAATGTTGCTCTATAATAATCTAGGAAACATACAGAGTTTACGCGACAACAGTCTTACCTCTTAATTCACTTGCAGTTCATGCAGAAAAAAATATCACTTTTAATAAGTACTTTTCAGTCCAGTGCTATAATGTGACGTATCCATGCTACAGCTTCCACATGTTAAAAAAAATACACAGTTTTGAATTTTGAAGAGATTTTTTCATATTTTACGGGTTATTCTTTGTATGACTAACATAGCAAACATTGTCAGGGCTTGGTTCGTGAATGGACCCCAAAGAGCCAAGCTAGACTCTTGGCTCTCCCTTTTAAATTGTTGGGTAGTCCAACTGTAAAAGCTTGGCCTGAACAGTGCCCAACACACCTTGCACCAGCCTCCGCCCCACACACACAAGATCTTCAGGCAGAGGCATGGACTACCTTTTATAATTACATGGTAATGAATCAGAAATCTTGATGGTGGAAAGGCCACTAATGAGCCCAGAGTGAACTGCTTCTAGCCCAATAAAGTTGGTGCATGTGTCATCTCCAGTGGAGCAATGCAGGCCTCTGCAGCCCCTGCGGTGCAGGAGGGCTCTCAACCTTTCTGGGTGTCCCAACACTTTGGGGGCCTTCATTCAGCCGAAGGCCAAGGAAAATCTGTAAAGTATGGGAGACTCAGGGGCCCAACATCATATTTTGCAGCAGCTCATACTTTTGTGTCTCTTCCGCCTCCCTGTAAGCCGTCATGAGTGACCCTTTGTGCTTATAATTTCATTATTAATTCATTGTTAATTCTTCCAGCTGGTATCACCTGCGCCGCCTAAGGAAGGCATTACTCCAACCTCATGCAGATGGAAAGCCACCTTCCTCAGTAGCCACTATTAGCTTCTGCCTTGATTACTCTAATCCTCTTAACCTGAGGCTCCCCTATCCCAAGTACAGTGGTTCTAGATAATTCAGAAACAAGTAGGCCGCGTGATTAGCTGCTCTCCTGGCTCCAGCCACGCGAAGTCTTCTTTGCTGCCGGGCATCAGGGACAGGGTGGTGTGCACACTCCTGTGTACAGTCTGGAGAGCTGTTCATGGACTCTCTCCTGTCATCATCTCACTGTTGTCCCTATATCCCTGCGCATAACCACAGGTCCTGACCCGCCGCCTTACACACTGGTCCAGATTTACTGGACCTGTAAATTGAGTGCTCTGCCCCCTCCTCCCACCTGGAGCTACCTCCCTTCCTCTCTTTTCTCACTTTACGTGTTTCACCATACTTTGAAGCATGTTTTTCTGGTAATGCTTAATAATTCAGTCTCAGTGAATACAGTGCTCCCCCTCACCGCATCAGGAGACCTGTTGGTGTAGAAGCACTTTAGAAAACATAAAATGACTTGACCTACTACATAGTGATGTTACACGGGCTGGCCACACACCTGAGCGACAAAAGGTCTTATCAGTGTGTACATGGAGGGTTGTCTGAGTGATGATGGCTCGCCTGTCATAGAGACTACGCACTGCATGGTTTTTACGCATGTGTGCCTTGATATACTTCATAGTACATTGTTGGACCTATACTCCAACCTGCTCCCAAAGGGGCAAAACATGTGACTGGTGATTTCACATCACCCCAGGGGCTCATAACAGACCAATAGATTTGATGAGAAAACTGTTGCCAGGCACAGTCGGATTGGGAAGACGGGCAGTCGGGCATTGGGCGACGTGCCTGTGCCTCAGTGTCACCTGTGCGCAGGTTTTTTAGAGTATCTGTAAACCGGCCCAAGGAGACTCTCTGGGGGTCATTCCAACCCTGGCGGTCATCGACCGCCATAGTGGAGGACCACGGAAGCACCGCCAACAGGCTGGCGGTGGTTCCCTGCCCATTCAAGGGGATCCGGCGGTTTCCCGCCGGATTTCCCACCGGATTTCCCCTGTCTGGGCTGAATCTCCATGGCGGTGCTGCAAGCAGCGCTGCCATGGAGATTCCGACCCCCTTCCCACCACCCTGTTTCTGGCGGTTTTTACCGCCAGGAACAGGATGGCAGGAACGGGTGTCGTGGGGCCCCTGGGGGCCCCTGCACTGGCCATGCCACTGGCATGGGCAGTGCAGGGGCCCCCTAACAGGGCCCCAGCATGATTTTCACTGCACCCGTCGCACCCCTGCAACACCGCCGGCTCCATTCGGAGCCAGCTTCTATGTTGCAGGGCCTTTCCCGCTGGGCGGGCGGGCGCTCCTTTGGCGGGCGCCCGCCGGCCCAGCGGGAAAGCCAGAATGGCCTCCGCGGTCTTTTGACCGCGGAGCGGCCAAATGGCGGTGACCGCATGGTGGGCGGCTACCGCCGCCCGCCGCGCTCAGAATGACCGCCTCTGTCTTTCCCAGTCCCTGTCGGACCACATTCATGTGGTGCCAGCATCATGGGCACTCCCTTGCCATGCTGCCAAACTGAGGCTGGAGGCCAGGTGTTGATCTGGCCCTTAGGTGATTATCTCCTCGGCCCCCTGCCCAGTGTGGCTTGGCCAGAAGCAGTGTCATCCCTTTACGGGCCATTACTTTCAGGTCATGGTGGGTGTGGGAAGGGTGGGTGTTGCAGGGGCCTCGCAGATGGCCCATTCTCACCTGAGCCCAAAGCACAGCAGCAGCTTTGGGATTTTTTTACCCCTCCCCCGCCAGGCCATCGGCCTGAGGCTAAAGTGGGTTGGGAGGCGGTGGGTAAAAGCAATGGCCTCGCTAGATGCAAGGTGTTCTAACCATGGTCCTAGAGTCTTTTAGGCCTTGGGGGAGGTGCGGGTGTGTTTTCGGAGGTCTCGCTGTGAGGCCACCTTTCCCAGAGGAATAAAAACGTAGGGTGTAGCGTTCTAGTCAGATCTGCCGATGCTGGAGAACAACATCCTGTGATTCAGCACAAATCAGTTAATCTCCCTCTCTAAAATGAAAATGAATTTGATCTTATGCGATGTAATTGGTTCTCATGTATATTGCTTAAATGCCTTTCGGCCCAGTTGACACTATATAAAAAAGCAAAAAAATAATAACAGTTTGTGAATGTGGCCCATTCCATTTCCAAAACATCTTTGAAACATAGGGGGTTATTACAACTTTGGAGGAGGTGTTAATCTGTCCCAAAAGTGACGGTAAAGTGACGGATATACCACCAGCCGTATTACGAGTCCATTATATCCTATGGAACTCGTAATACGGCTGGTGGTATATCCGTCACTTTACCGTCACTTTTGGGACGGATTAACACCTCCTCCAAAGTTGTAATAACCCCCATAGTGCCGAGGACTGGCAGACCGCATCACAGCCTGTGTAGCCCCAAAGACCAAGGAAGCCTATGATGGGGTGTCAGAACCCCTTTCAGAGGACCATGGGGCTCGATAAATGTAGGATGATGCTAAGACTACTGATGGTCTCATTTTCCTGAAGAATAATTTCCTATTTAAAGCTAAGCGTTTACCTGGTGTAATGAATAATGCTGCTGTTTCTTTGCCTCATTTTAAGATGCATGATTTTAACAGCTTTCACCTGGGGGCAGCAAAAGAAGCCACTTTTTTGGGGAGTGTCTAGGCCTATTTGTGTTCCCAATCTGACCCTTTTGCCACGTAACAGGCTCATTGGCATGCTCCTGGGAACAAGAGGGCACCAAAGCCCTGATGCGGACAAAATGCTGCCAACCCAACAGTACTCACTCACATCACATCAAGATACAACAGTTCAGATAAATTTACAGTAAACACTCCACGCCACCAGGGGCAAACCACCTCAAAGCGATTCACATGTTCAATGGAAAGCAAAATAACCTCCATAGGCTGAGTCATGGACAGCTGGCAACACAGGTCAGACCAAAACTATCTCATTCAGCACATCCTTTCTTACGGAGAGCGCTGCACGAAAGGATCTTTAGCAGCAACAAACTCACTTTAGTATCACATTGATTACCAAGAACACCCAGGTAATTAATAAGTTTCTCCTAACCATACACAACAATCATAATCAACTGATGGATGGAAATCTACATTCAATGACTTGATATGTTTGTAAACCGTGTTTAGGGCTTGATATGTATGTCTGATGATCTGATGATATATCTGTATATAATATTCTCTCATAACACGCACGCCCCACCACACGCACACATGGACCCTCTCCACCCCCCACCCCAGCTGCAGCGACTAAACACCAAGAGGGACTTTCAAACTGGGTTCTTCTTGGAGATACCATCTCTGCCTAATGTCACCCAATTCTTAGTGCTCTAATGTGGTGTCAGCAGCATGCTGTATAAATCCGTAAAATAAATTAAATACATTGTTAATGAGTCTGTAAATGTTCTGCGTTTTGTTAATGAGAGAAATCTCGTTCATACTACAGGTGAGCACTGCCCACATCTCCTGCTTCTTCAACTCAATGTGCTCTGATGTATTCTCGCCCTCCTCCTGTCCGGGAAGAATAGTAGCTGCAAACACTATACTCTGTTCCTGCCTCCCCTAAGGCAACAGTCATTACCTGGACCTTCAAAGCAGTCAACATGAGTATGTGCAAGGTCTCCAAAATGCATCAACAGGTATCCTAAATATGGCCAGCTTTGCCTGCTCTCCACCAGCTGCCAGTCACTCAACGATCTACAATGAAGCAAATCCCAACACAGAGTATGCCCAGAATGTCAGAGCTCTAAAATTAAATTCCACAGTCCTCTAGTGCGACTGTGTTCAGCTGAAGCAAAGCATCTCCACACTTCCAAAATCAAGAAGACTACCAATGGAAGCAAAGAGATCTCCTTTCTAGGAGATGAATCGTGTAACTCACCATGGGCGGTACTGTGTTATGAGCCAATCCATCTCAAATTCAGCATGGAACCTGTGATTTACTCTTCTGACCTTGGCCTAATGTCCTCACAGTCTGTACTTACTGCTGCCTCTTGTGCTCTGTCATTATCTTTGCACGCATTGGATCCCTCTGTGGGTGTAATGCCTGCAATGTGGACAAGGACCTTCCCCTGGTCTTTGTCTGTTCTTACTACATCCTTTTCATTGGCATCTAAACATATAGAGGGGTTCATCATCAAGGCACCATTTAGAAATGTATGCATGTTTATGAGCAGTTTTAAATATGCATCATCCCAATGTGTCGTAAGTGAGTAGTAGTCAGCTACTCCTGTAGTTCTACCCAACATTAATTGTGCTGTACATACTGTTAACACACGGCACTCCTGGTATAGCATCTTTGCTGTTAGCTGTGCTATAGTATCAAATCTTGCAAGATCCACCAGCTACATAACTCATTGTAGCATTGTGGTAAAAGAAATACAAAATAAGACCACTTCTTTCAAAATCTTGTGTTTTCATTTCCAGTAGTCTTGTCTCACTGGGCAATGCCAGGTTAAATTCAAAATTCTTACCACATGTCCTGCAGGGTTTGTCTTTGTATCACATTTGTGGAGTCTCATCCGTGTGTAGTATACCTATGTAGGAACTTTAACTCCACCAGTGTATGCCTACTATTTAGAAGTATTTCTTTAATTTGGTTTCAACAGTAGCCCCAACGCTCGCCTGATATCTGTTGTTCTAGTTCCCTACCCTATTGAGTCCTGGTCAGCAGAGGACACATGTGTTCGGGTGTGGTGTGGTGCATATCCAACAATAGCCGTGTAGCGGTCCGTCCTCCATGGACGCAACCCGCGGGTCGCCCGGGGGTACGTCCTCGAATGTCGACGGCCCCGGGAATACTTCGGGGGCAGGATTTGTTGACCCTGAAGAAACCTCAGGAAGACGACGAAGAGAGGAAACGCAAAGTACTGGAGGGCTCATAAAAAGCCCAGGAGTTCACGGTGAAGAGGTCGCTGACGCCGTCACCAGAGTAGCCGAAAAGGAAGGACGACTAAGATTCCTCCTGAGCGAGGCACAGCAGACTAGACCACTCCGGAGGCAGCAAAACGCTGAAGCCAGCCACACTCTAGGAGAGCGTGGCCTAACCAGGTACGGGAAGGGAGGTGGGCGTGAAGGGAACGTTTAGCTTCTTGCGCTTTCGTTTTTTTTTTCATTATTATTTTCACCGCTCCAATCGGCCTCAGAGAATAGAGACCGGAACAGGGTCTGAATTGGTTTTGTTTATTTATGTTTTTTAACCAGAAGGTTGTGTTTAGTTGTGTTGAGATTTAGTATATAATTATAGAGCAGCCCACAACAGAAAGCTAGGAAATAATTAAGAAATCAACGGAAACAGTGGGTTAATATCTTTATTTATTCAGAGATACACAAATCAGTTTTGTGAGAAGTGGAGACTGTTAAAGAAGAACAAACAATAACGAGCAGAACAGGAAAAAACAGTAAAAGACAGGACAACAAAAGCGAGACAGAAAGAAAAGCGGAAAAGAAAGTGAAGAAACACAACAGGAAGTTAAGAAAAGCATAGAAATAGAAGTGGAACAGAGAGGAAAGCAAAGAATGACCAGCTCCAGAAAAGAAAAGGTAGAGAGAAAAAGTAAAGAAATGACAAGGCAAGAGAGGGAACATATGACAAAAGAGAACATACTTACCAACCCCTGTGTTCTCCCTTTTCCTTTACATGCTCATCCTGAGTTGGCCCTGGACAAGAGAAGAATAACAAGATGAGAAAGCTTGAAGATTAAAAGAGAAGGCAAAGACCAAAAAGAGCTAAAACCCACCAAGAATAAAATGATTATGAGACTGTCAAACTCTACTTTATTTTAATAAATCATTATAACAAAGACAAGTGTGGTCCTCGATTTCTGACGCTCTCCTACAAGCCGGGATTCAGTACACAATACCATTTTAGAGAGTGCGACGTACACTTCTGGTGCACAAGGCACTGCTGGATGTAGGACCTTCTGTGTGTCTGTTGTCCTAAATTGGTCATGTGGTCATGATGTTCTCTCAGCATGTATACCGATGGCTCCACTTTCAGGTCAACCATCAGGGGCGACAGCAGGCAGCCCATGCACTCATGCCCTGGTCACCGGGGAAGCATACGACAATGGTATAATCCTCAAAAGAAAGCTTGGGACCTGCTTGTTTGCAACACACTGAGCAGGAAACTGTACTCCAGGGAGTCATATGCTTTTTCAGGATCCAGACAACAGAGCCACAGTTGGTAACGTGGGATCCACGTGGTGCCGCAACACCGTAGGGGTGTGCAGATTATACCGAGTGAAATACTCAAGGACAAACGTTGATTGGTTCTGCATGATTAGGTGGGACATCAGTGATATTAATTTATTTTCCAGTAATTTTAAGATATTGTCAACGATATTTAAAAAATGAGAGTGGTTAATGGTAGGAGCAATGCCCTACGTCCTTGTCTGGTTTCATAAGCGTCATTATAAGGGCCTTCATCACAATAGGAAGTAATCTCTTGATGAGGGCCTCCTCATACACTACCAGCAAAAATATCAGCATTCTCCTTAAACCTTCAGCAATTGACCATGCCAGTAACTAGTGACTTGATGCATGCCAAAGCTTTAATGGTAGATGTGAGTTCCTGCAGTGTTAGTGGTGCACTAAGGGGATCAGTGTCACCATCTCCTATTCAGCCCAGCGCCATCTTGTATTTGGCCACCTGATCGCTGCACATACAGTCCAGAAAAGAGCAGTGAATTGCCTCATCCCTCAAATCTACCATTTCCTTAAGAGCCAGTGGTATGTATGTCTGTTTTCGGACCTCTAGACCCTCGAAGGAACCAGGACAGGCTACACCAGGACCTGCCGTCTACCCTATATTACTGCACCTGAAACTCTTGATATTTGAGTGTTTTCGTGTCTGCAGCCACGCGGAACTACTCCAACCTTGCTCAGAGCTCCCCCAGAATGCATATAAGTATACCTGTTTTCCAAGGCCGACAACTCGGTTTCCGAGGTGCTCACGCTTTTGTGCAGTGCTTTGATTACTGCTAGTTCTTTCAGATACATTCACCGCAGATATATACCTTAAATGTTTCCCATACATATCAATACCAGATTGCTCAATGTACCGCTCACCCGGAAGCAGTGGCGTAGCGTGGGTTGTCAGCACCCGGGGCAAGGCAAGTAATTTGCGCCCCCTAACCCATGGATTTTAGCACTCGCGAGTGCAAGCGCGCCCCCCCCCCATATGTTGCGCCCGGTGCGGCTGGCCCCCCCTGCACCCACCACGCTACGCCACTGCCCGGAAGTACTATCTCCCTACTGAAGCGTGCGTCCCTATCTCCATGACCCCGAAATTAACACATTACCAGTCCCCTAGCTAATGAAGAGTAGGATGAAAAGTCTGCGCCCTCCTGGTTTGGATGAAAACTGCCCTTGTCAATGCCTCTCTTGCAACATTTACACCTTTGTTTTGTGCAATCTAGGTAGGCTTCTTTAAACGTCTCATTCAACTCCTGAGACATAAATTGTATGCCAGCTAAATTGCGCAGTCACTGCCGTGCATCCTCCCTAGATTTATCTCTAGCCAAACCAACCATGCTTTTGCTGCCCAAAAACACCTTTGGACCAACAGACCACTAGCTGCCCAACCTGATCCCAACTATAAACCCCCAACTTTGATTCCCAGTTAATTGTGCGCCGTTTCTCTCACTTGTATCAGGGAGGAGCTTCAAACCTCCACCGCCTCAGACCTCCACTGATCCCCGACCAATCAATGAACCCTTTAAACCAATTAAAACACTATCACATTTAAGTCAGTTACCGACCCATGAACCCTAACAAACCCTCTCTCCCTTTCAGTTCTACCCACTCCCTAATCCTAAAATCACCCTTTACGTCTACCCACATTTTAACCCCAAAATAGCCCTTATCCCTTTACCTCTACACATCCCTTAATCTTGAAATCACCCTTAACTCCTTAACCTCTACGCACCCCCAAACCAAAAAACTAAACACAGCTGGGGGTTAAAGCCTGCGGAGTAAAGGCATGTGTAGTGTAGGCAGATGGGGAGTAAAGGCCCAGGAATAAAGGCTACAGGGACTGAAAACTGCACGGTTCAGGGTAGCTGCCGCTTGGCAGAGCACCAGGCTACACTCCATCAACGCACTATAAGCTATAAAAGAAGTGCCTGTTGGTGGCTGAGACGGAGGAGCCGCAGCAAGTGGGGGTGGAGGGAGCACAATGCAGGTTCAGGAGCACATTCAGCTTAATGGATGCAAATTCAGTGTCCACCTGCTATTAAACATCTTTAAGCGAGCTAAGGAAAACCATGCTGCGAGCTGCCACTGGGAATATGCATTTGGTGTTCATTCCTTCCATTATCCCTGTTTCAAAGTGCGCACTTCTGGTACATCAGTGGACGGAGGCCCCGGGAACGTGCGATTGCGCGCGATCGAGCAGTCTGTTACAGTACGAGCCCTGAGACTACAACGCGTCACTGCTGGCTCCAGAGCCTGTGCACTATGATGCTTGAACCTCGCACGTGCTGGCAGCTTTTAGATTGTTTTCAGATACTGTCCCTCTTGCCAAAAAAAGGAGCAGCTGGTAACTTGCACCCTCTGGACCACATCTGATTCTGTTGTCTGCTCACCCCAGTGACTTGCTCACGTTACCCTGTCAAGCATTAGCACACTCACTACCTGTATCAAGTCTGTTTCTAAGCGCCACAAATATGTCATTTTCTATTATATGAAATACTGAATAAGAAGGGTCTATTTTTTCATTGGTCCTGTGGCAGTACCCGTGGCTTATACTGATATTTAGCATTCGTGTTTCAGGTCTTAAACCTAGCCCATTCCATTTGGATAACAGGGTTTCTTCAAAAACAACACAGCATCTGTTTCCCATCTCGACACCCATGATATGGATCTAAACCCCGTATGCGTCAGGACCCCCCAACCCTGCTCCAAGGAAAGACTTGAAGATGCACCTCTTTAAAGAACAGTACATCATGATGCGGTAACAATTTACAAATCAGCAACACCTCAAATCACCTGTTGACTGTATCCATGCCTCTGAACCCGTCCGCTGTCTTTTGGGTGGGTTTACGTCTTACAAATAGCGCATACATAAATACATATTCAATTTGTTACCTCGTCTCTCAAAAGGGGCAATACTGAGCTGGTAAGGCTTAGGACAGAAGGTGGTAAAGGGATTGGAAGTTAAATGCACCATGTCATAGTAATCATATTGGATAAACTTGATCAGCATTCCGTCCATCACTTGTTGTTTTTGCTTTGTCACCCTAAGTGGGAAGGGTATGCCCAGACGTGGGTCCCGTGCTTCCCATGCCACTGGATTCAAGCTAGCCTGGCTGATGAGGGGTGAAACCCCGAAACCGGTCCCAGGATGCTTGTTTCCGGTCCAGTGAGGACCTGGCTTGGCAGTTCGGTCTGGACTGTTCCCTTGAGGAACAGGGTCAAGACTGATTTGCATATGGCTGGGTCCAAACTGGGGTGGCATGGTGAGCAAAAGAACGATGGATTAAACCCAGATCTATGACTGGGGGTGAGTGTTTGACAATGTTCAGCATTCCGTCCATCACTTGTTGTTTTTGCTAAACTTGATTTCCACCTACTTATATGAATGATTAAATGTAACTTATATAGCATGCAGTTGCTTCAATAAAAGCATCCCGCCTTCTTGATTGTGGGATTCAGAAGAGGTCATTAGGGAATTAAATCCTAAAAGTTTTCTCCTGGACTTATAGTACTCAACACTGCCTATACTCACTGCTGTTTATCAACTGTCTTCTGGTGTTTCTGCACATGGATAGTACTACTGAATATCCACCCCAGTATATTGTCATATAAGAATATCTAGGACAGAATATTGAAGGACAAACTATCAGAAGGTAAGTACAAATAAGGAAATATAGTTTTACTATTCCTAAGTCCACATCTACGTACCTTGAACATATATGTAATGCGTAGGTATATATGGATATATATGTGGAGTTTGAGATGAAAAACGTTAAGACTTACTTACCTGATGATATTTGTTTCAATATTATGACCCCGTATTCTATCCTCTCAGTATACAAGAGTCCATATTCAGGATGCACACCTGCACACACAAAGTGGCTCCATGCGCATAAGTGTACTGCAAAGTGAGAATGTAAAGTTTCTAACCGAAAGGTAGGAGTGGGTAATAAACTCCACTCCGCCGGTGGAGTTGGTGGAATTTTGGCCACTCCGCGTTACGCTTGTAATGCAGAGTTCTGACCAACTTCCACCAACCTCAGTGTGGCAGAGTTTTTCCCCACACAGAGCTCGCCAATGCTAAGTTGGTGAGCTATAATTGGTTTCCTCTTGTGTGATTTTTGGGGGCTAGGAGGGCACCCGGCAAGATTTTCCCAAAGCAAGGGGTTGGTTGCTGGTGGTCGCAGCTGAAAGCTGTCAATCGAGTAGAAAATCTACTTGAGTGGCAGCAAAATCAAGTCAATCAGCAATGCCCTCTGGCGTGCTGCGTGGTGCCATTCGCACTGATCTTTCAGCACGGAACAAGCTCCCGGTGCTAAAAATCAGTGCAAGCGGCACAACATGTCGATTTCCACCTTCAGAATCGCGCAGACTTTTAATGTAAGAACAAAAATGGGGTGTGGCTGTAAGGGAAAAAGCAAGGGCGCTCAAGAACAATGTAAGGCCCAGAGTATAAAAAAGGTGCCCTCTCAGGGGACAACACCCAATCGCCCAATATGTTTACAAGGTAAACAATAACAAAACAAAAACCTACGTGAGGCACTCAACCAAAGTAGATATACCATTTAACAAAATAGGATAGTAAATATCATGAACATTGTATATGTTTCAATATGACATTTCACAGTCCAAAAGATCGATCAAGGATCAGTTCTTGATGCATTCTCCAGTCTGTATGATTTATTTATGAATGTTTTCTGGTACTCAGGTAGGTTTTTGACTTTTAATGTAAGTCCATGGAATTCCGCAGAGTGAAACTCTGCGGGTTCCGCCCACCTCTACTAAAAGTATGCCTCAACAGACTGCACTGTAAAATTAAAATTAAGGTACTACCTAAACTTGTGAAAGTCTTGGTTTTTCTAAGCTTTGTGCTATAGCTACTGTTAACACTCACATCAACCTTAACTCCACTTTACCTGTAGTCAGAAAAAGTTGTGTTCACCTTTTAACTGTTAGAAATTGCATTAGTATTCAATAATGAACAAGCGACATGCTCCTTAATTATTATACAAAATGCCTTTCAATGATGCTGTGACAATTTTATTTATATAAGATACCTGATACTCCAGTTTCCTTCGACCATCTGCAGCTAGTGTAAAAAAAGAGTGCCAGTGCCCAAGCTCTGCTCAGAAGCCCGCGGTTGGGGTAATTAGGCTCTCATGATACATGGACGTCATTTAAGGGTCACCAGGGGTCTCACGTATGACCCCTGGCTCGCCCCTTGCAATCCCTGACACTGATTCTGCGATCCCTGGGCTCAAAATCAGTGTCAAGAAGACTGAAGCAGCTCACCCATTTGAGCCACATGCTCCACCTTCTTTTCTGCCCATTTTTTATTACACTAATAGTGAATAATAGTTTAAAATCCACTATTACTGTAATAAACATGTATCACCAGGACCTAGAATAAGACCTTCAGTGGCAGATGTTGTAAGTAAAACAATGTTTTTAAATGTATGAAGTGTGTTGGCTTGTGGCTGAGAGTGTGTGCATGCAACAGAGTGTGTTTGTGAACGTGTGAGTGAAAGCGAGTGATGGTCAGTGACAAGTAGTATGTGAGAGTCAGTAATACTGCGTGAGAATGAGTGAGATTGAGTCAGTCAGTATCAGTGTCTCAGAATGAGTCACGATAAGAGTGACTGCACGTGAGTGAAAAAGTATGAGTGGGTGAATGTTACAGTGAATGTGAGTGTAAATGAAGGAGAGAGAATGAGTGGGAGTGTGTGAGAATAAGTTAGCATGAGTGAAAATGACGGAGGTAGTGGAAATGAGCATAAGTATAATTGAGTCAGGAAGAATGAGTGAAAGAGTGAGTTAGAGTGAGTACAAGATAGTGAGAATACATGAGTGCAAGTGATATTGAGTGAGAATGAGTGTGAGCGAGGGAAACTACTGAGTGTGAGTAAGAATGTGGTGAAATGCTTGCTGGTCTGCAGTTAGACCTGGGATACTGAAGGTAATTTTTGCCCTACAGAGGCACCCACGGTAAAATATTGCAGCTTGCAAACTGCTGGGAATAGTCATGGTATAGTGGGTACCCATGGAAAACTGCTGGCACTGGTGCACTTGTGGAAACTGTAGGCATACGGAGCACCGTGACAAAATGTTGGTGTTAGATCATTGGGGATACTTCTTTCCATAAGGTAGGAAAACCATTACATTGGTAGGGCGCAACCAAAACAAAATGCTGGCCCTGATGAACTAGATATATTTCGAGATAAGGGTAACCCAAAGTATATGAAGGCATTAATTGCAAAATTCTGACACTGGGATATTGTAGGTAATTTTTGGCAAAGGGGGGATCCTTGGCATATGAGGGGCACCCCTGACAAAATGCTGGCCTTAGCACAATAAAGATGATTTTTTACTTTAGGAGGCATCTATAACACATGGAAAGCAATTGTGTGAACTCATTGAGAGCATCAGGTTTCATTGGCTTGGCAAATATTGAAATGACTTGAATATTAATGAGTGCCTTTTCAAAGCCTATGACTTTTATTAACTTTATGTGAAGTGTATAACCACCCTAATATAGGTGATTTCTAATATGATCATTTGTCTGTGTTGTATTATACTAATCAAGCAGTTACTACAGAATGTCAGCGGTGTCAATTATTACAATGCCTTCAGAGTTAAGGTCATGTGAGACCACTTCCTGAGGACATTTATGGTCAAAAGTCATATGATGTCACCTCCTCTGTCATTAAGGTCAAAGGTTTTGTGATGCCACTTCCTCTTCCCTTTGCATTTTGGAGAATCAATATCCTTGTCCAGATACCAAGGCTGGTAGTCCTAAATGCACTTCATGCTTATTTAATCTCCTATCAACCACCACTTCATCTCACTCCTGCAGGTTCCTGCTTTCTCCATTTGTAATGGTTTTTCCGTCTTTTCTTTGCTTCGTCTTTCCAATTACTGCATGTGTCCCTCTCTTGCTCTTAGTAAATGTGTGATGCTGAAAAATGAGTGCCAGTGACCCTCACCAGCAACCACCGGCTCAAATTAAGCTCTGTCTGCAATTGTACATTTATGCCTCACCAGACCTCGATCACTCCATGGGAAAGTGTACCCGTGGCCTTTACCTGCTCGCGCATCAGCTGTCAGCATGTGAAAGCTGGGGCTCTGGGCCCAGCCAGGAGTGTTTTATGGATATTGAACATAAATAAAGTAAGGCAGTAAATAACCCTGCGCCGCCTCGGTGAGATGCAGACGGCGTGATTGGTTTTATTGCAGGCGATCTCCAGAGTCCAGCACAGAGGCTGGACGTATTGATCTCTGATCAGCAAGGATGCTCAGGGGGGCCGCCATGCCACAGGTGAGATATGAGGCCTATCCTTCATCATGGAGCGAGGGCGAGCCGTGAGGCCCGCTGCCACAGAGATCCGGGACGAGACACGGGGAACACGCCACACACTGTTAATGATCTACAGATCAACACTTCATGGGAAACAAAGCGAGATCCGGGGTCTGTACTCACCAAGTGCCAGGGTGAGACACCCACAGAGACCCAGGGTACGATGTGAGGCACGCTACCACAGACGGCCGAGCCGAGACACTAGGAACATGCAACACATTGATAATGATATACGGATGCCAGGATGAGATGTACCCACAGAGAGTCAGGCTGCGATGTGAGGTCTGCACCTCACTGAGAGCCAGCATGATGCTTACTCCACAGGGAGTTCGGGTGCGATATGAGGAATGTAATACACAGAGATCCAGGGTGAGACCTACGCACAGCATTTTAGGCCTGTACCTCACAAAGAGCTGGGGGTTAGACTTGGACCGCATCCCTTGTACATCTCCACGCAGCTGCTGCAATTAAATGTGCAAACACAGAATACTGAGGCAGAGTGATCCTGAAGCCATTCCGAGCCTCTTCGGTCCATTTACAGCCACTCCCTGCCCCTTCATCTATCTCTTGCAGCTTTCTGTTTTCTCCCATTGTGACGCTTTTTCGTTTTTCTCTTCCTCCTTCTTTCACAAATGTGTCTTTTGCTCGCAGTAAATGCTTGAGGCAGAAAAACAAGTGCCGGCCCTCAAAAATAAGGGTAGGTGCCCCGTACCGGAAACAACAAGCACAAATTAAGCACTACCTGGGAATATTATTCAGATATGACGAGTACACTCGAGGCCACAGGGAATGTGTAGTATTGGGGCTTTCTCTTTCAGCTCGAAGTAGAATGTTGGGCGGTTGGATGTTGGGAAACGGTTAGTTGATGGAGCAGAGTCCGCTAGGTGGATCTTCAGCTGCTCTTCAGAGAGAGGAATAAACGAACCAGCTTTACCCGCATGTGTGCGCTTGTCACCAGAGAATGAAAGTGAGAGATGTGGCACAAACAGCACAGGAAGCCGAAAGACAGGGTGAGATAAAGGGGGCCTCCCTCAGTGAGCGCCCGGATGAGATGCAGGCACCCCTCTTGGCTAGGATTAGTGGTGAGATACATGTGCCCTTCCTCACTGGGAGCCAGGGTGACATCTGGGGGAGGGCGCTCCCTCACTGAGAACTGGAGCGAGATACAGGTTCTTCCATCCCTTACTGGTAGCCAGATGAGGTGCAGGGGCATTCCTTCGCCGGGTTCCAGGGTGAGAAGCTGTGGCCTTCTCTCACTGAAAACCAGGGCGGGAAGCAGGTGACCTCTCTGACTGAGAGCCAGTGGTGAGAAGCAGGGGCCTCTCCTCACTGTGAGCCAGGGTGAGAAGCGGGGCCCTCCTTTACTGGAGGCCAGTGGTGAGAAGCAGGGACCCTCCCTCACTGGAAGCACTGGTGTATTGGGAGGTAGTGGTGAAAAGCGGGGGCCTTCCCACACTGGGACTCTGGGTGACAAGTAGGGGACCTTTCTCACTTGGACTCAGGGTTAGAAGCAGGGGCCCTTCCTCACTGGGAGCCAGTTGTGAGAAGCAGGGGCCCACATGCATTGGGAGGCAGTGGCGAGAAGCAGGTACCCCCCTGCCCTGGGACTCAGGGTGAGAAGCTGGGACCCTCCCTCGCTGGGACTCAGGGTGAGAAGCAGGGGCCCCTCCCCTGGAGCACGTCGGGAATCCTGCCGCTGGCAGATGCTGCGCACAAAGGGCGGGGCTAATGTGAATGACGGAATATATAGCGTTCGTTGCGCACGAAACAACCAGTAATGGACACGTGTAGTTTACAACCCTCCCCACCACTGCCCCCATCAAAAGAACATGGCCACGGAATAACATGAACTTATTACACGGTTGGCTGTGATACATTTATGGAAAGCTATAAACAACGTCCTTATTGCAGTCAAGTCAGCAATGCTCGGCAAGCGTTCAAAGGTGAGGGTTTGAGAGGCCGCAGAGGCCTGTCGCCTAATATCAGTTTATTTACACATTCATCACAGAGCCTCCGCTATGGTAAACAGCCGTGATGGCGGCTGGAACTCATGTATGATTTAACGGGGGCAGGCCAGGGGCACTCGCGTGAGTAATGAGCAGGGCAGCAGGCTGGTGAAAATGTACTGTGAGATCAGAAGAATTAAAAATACGATTTCCAGTCCCTGGAGTCAACGTGGCTTCTGGCCAGCGAAAATATGAGTATAATGCGCTAGGCCTGAATGGCCAAACGTGTGGCCCATTCCAGCTCCAACCTTCTGCCTGTACCGTGCCTGGGGCCAAGTAGCCCCAACAACCTTGGAAAGGCATTGTGACCGAGGGAGGATCCATTCCTGAACGCGGGGCTGGCTTTAGTGTTGGTGGCGCTAAGTGCCACAATCATATTTTGCGCCCCCTCCTCCCCCTCTTGACCTCCACTTCGGATTCCCTCACTACCACCGGGCAAAAGTGCCCATATTCTCTCCATAGGCCCTCTCTCACATCCATTTTATTCGTTTTAAAGCGCTGGTGAAGGCTGGCTTTGCTAACCCACACAGTTATCCACGTAAAAAACAGATATGTAATTTGCATGGTTCGCCTCTCTGTGCAGCAGGCGCATTACCCTTAAGTGCTACTTCATAGCGAGTCAAAAATGCCACTAGACACAATTATGACCTCTCTCTCTCTCGCAGGAACATTAACCACGAGAGTTATCCTGACATTTTTATTTCTGTCTGAAAGTTGGACACGCAAGGAACTCTGCAGCAGGTGTTTTAGCATTGTAAGTTATTGCTAAACACAGCGCCTCGCTCTGAGGACAGCGCCCAGTGCGGCCGCACCTGTCGCACTGCCCTAAAGCCGGCCCTACCTGAACGAAACAGAGGCGGTGCTCGCCTTCTTTATGGGCATCATCTAGGTATGGCCAGGGAAAGCAACTGCTAACCCCGACTAGCCCCTGTAACCCTGGTGCCAGGAGGCAGCAGAAAATTAGCAGGGCTCCATGAACCGTGTCTACGTCCTCTACTTTCCACTTCTGGTCGCTTCAACCGCACCTAGGTGGCTGTTGGACGGCTAAAGGTGGGGCAGCAGGTCACCTCTTCAGTCATTCGAGGTCCCATGGTGCGAGATCTCACTCTGTCCCTGGAATTTTACTGAATCAACGTCCATGCCCCCGCTAGGATTGCCTGGCCCGATCTGTCCCTTTGGTCTGTAGAACCAGCTCTGTTCCGGGCCTCCCCAGCACTTCAAGCCAAAACGGGACGTCTTGGGTCGTGACCCATGTCACGCCCGTTCAACCCTGGTGTGGTCTTCCACAATAACTGATACCACTGTGGAGGAAAGCCACGGGCCTGTCGCGCTGGGGCTCCAGTCGTCTAGATGGTCCAATGAGGACAGCTTCTCACCTCTGCTACAGTACTGTCGGTCGCCCTGAGAGCCATCGCTCGGCTGCAGAGGCCAGCCACCCCCGCGCACCGAATGGTTCGTCCTCGCTGCAAGGCCTCGGCTCGGCACCTGGCTTTGTCTGCCTACTGGACTAACCGAGCTGTTCCCAGTCACACACAACGTGAGGGCTGCAGTATCTGGCACTCACAAACACACACGCAGTTGATTTTTGCTACCCGTGAAGATAGGTTGAGATTTCAGCACCAAGGACAGGGAATTTGCTGTCCATTAAGTTAAAATCGTCAATTGAAAACAATGGACATTTGACTTAACATTGGGCCCGAGGATTCCTACGGTCGTGTTTGGGATAACAACCTGTTTGGAACCTGGAAGAGTTCGGGCATTATCTTCCTGTTTACTCCTGTCCTCAGGCCCCGATTACGCATGTCTCAGAATGGCCCGCGGTACTACCGCCCCCCAAAGTACGTTAATTACCAGGTGTCTCGTATAGCGAGTTCCACCAAGAAACACTCGGAACTACGTGTGGAAATGTGCAGAATTAGAACATACAGCACATATAATGATTTCAGGATTAACAGAGGCCTTAGCGCCTCATTCACAGAGCACAAGATACGATTTAATGGGGCTATGAAAGCAGCTGTGAAGAGGCAGGGTGACCTGGTTGATATAATTGTGCTTGGGAACCAGGTGTGAAATAATAGACGTTGGGAAGCAGCATGCTTTCACAAGGCCTAGGGCATCAGGTATGATTACATGAAGTATGGCAGGTACTGCTTCCTGGGGGCAGAGGTCAGGCACAAGTCCTAGCATGGCTGTGGACGCAGTGCCATCCTGTCAGCTTTACATTTTTTGGGCCAGTCCTAAATTTTTTCCGAGTGGATTTGATAGTCCGCAGGTCCGCTGATGGTGCTCTCTGCTTTGTTGCAGCTTCGCCTATAGGTACTGGTGCACTGAGAGTGCACCCCCGTCCTTTGAAGTTGGCGGCTACTGCTCCCTCATACCAGTCCCTGCGGTGACTGGTAGTGGGTGGCAGCTGATTCTAGTGCGCAAGCCTTTAGGTGCCCTCCAGAGGGTGAGAGGGCCTCCAGCTTATACCCTATAGCTGGCACTCTTACTTCCCGCCACTTGGCATGTTTCACGTGTGTTTCTGGTGTGAAGGTCATGTGCAAGGAGAATGGTGTCTTATGAATATTTGGTACGTGTCTGCACAAAATAGTGCACAGTAGTCTTTCCTCTCTAGGTGTCTTTGTCATTTCTCTGGAGGCAATCAACTGAGATGGTGTGCCTTTGTTTCAAGACCCTGCCTCCAAACCCTAGGCAAGACAACATCTGCATCCTGCCAAGTTGTCTCCTTCTCCCTCAGTGCCTGAGAGCTTCCCACCCCTACGCCCGTGTTGCGCTGGGCAGTGCCTAGCAGCCCTTGGCGTTAGTCAGAGATGAAACAAGCCTCTACTTCCAGGCTGGAAGTGTCCAGGATCTGCCCAGATGGGTAAAATCTTTCAATTGTGAAGGAAGGTTGGCACTGGCTTCCCACCAGTTGCCTCAAGCAAAAAAAACATACTTAGTTAATCCATGAACCAGGCTAGCCAACGGATGTATCATAGGAACTGGATAAGCTATCACATGCTGTCAGGCACCTCTGCCCCACTGACTGATTAAAGCAAAGAAAGAAATGCCAGAGAGCCCAAGATCACAAAATATTCTGAGGATGGTCTACCGCTCTGCGCCAACACAGGATTTGCCTTTTGTGCTTGAGTCAAGCCAGATAAGAACATTTTAGCCTTTGCTAGATGTAACTCTTAGTCTTCACCTCATATTCTCCTGTCCATGAAAGTTATATTAGTTTCAACAATCACACCAGGCCAATGCTTTGTAGAAAGCCATACCACACCAGTCTAGTTTACCAAATGTTTCCATTTATCTTCAAAGTAGTGTCTGACTCCATCTCCATCAGGCCGGCGTCTGACAGATTTTTCATTCTTATTCCTTGTCATGCCTGTAAAGTGGGGGCTTAATTTGGTGTAGGGAGGCAGAGCAATGCATGTTTATTCCTGAGGTTTGCATTAAAATTTTTTGTTTGTGCCTTTTGGTGCAGGATGTAAGGTAGAAATGCCGACTACGTGAACTCTGAGAGATTGAGCTCACCAGTGACCATGTGTGCTTTTGAAATCCAGTAGGGTCTTGCCCCGACATGTACCCTAAGTCAGTCTCTGACGGGTGTGGGTCCAGGACAGGTAGAAGAGATCTGCACAGCAGCCACATGGCAGAGATCTGCACAGCAGCCACATGGGTCTTCCTGTTCATTTTCACGCCTCGTAAGAAGCTGCATTTGGGAGCTCTTGTATTATTCAACGTGTAGCATGCTAAGGGCGAGCATTTCTGAAAGAAAGACCTGTGATCTCTGAGTTTCACTGATCTCCCATGGCACTCAAAATTCTGATTGGTCGCAGTTTGGGAATGACGACAGGTGAATTGTTGCTGCCGACCCTCCTCTGTCATTGTTCAGCAGTTTGTGCTGTCTGCAGTGCTTAATTTGTAAATAAAAACGTGCCGGTGCTCAAAGCCTTCCTTTTAAACACGGGGCTGCCGCAATTAAATGTGGGAACACAGAATACTGAGGCTGCGCAATCCTGAAGCCATCTCCGGCCTCTTCAATCTATATAAAGCCACTCCCTGCCCCTTCAGCTCACTCTAGCAGCTTTCTGTTTTCTCCCTATGTGACGCTTTTTTGTTTTTCTCGTCCTCCGTCTTTCCAATATGTGTCTTTTGCTCGCAGCAAATGCTTGAGGCAGAAGATGAAGCCCGGGCCCTCAAAAATAAGTGCCGGTGCTCAGCACCGGACACAACAAGCAGGCTGTCTGTCAGTCGGCATTATGTCCGTCTGTCCTGCGTCTTCTCAGCTCCTCAGTAGTTCATGCCTTCCTTCCCTGTCTGTCGTCCAGACATTTACTCTTGCCTGCTCCGTTAGTCATTCCTCAGCAGTACCATTTCTCCCACTGCTGAGCAGTTCCTATGCTCCGTACTTTCCCTGTCCATCCTCATCTTCCTCAGCAGTTTCTGCCTTCCCCCTAAATTCTCTTCTTTGCTTATCTCTCTTTGTCTTTCTACTGCATATCAGTTCTCTTTCTTCTCTGCTCTTCCTCCCCTGCTTCCGTCTGTTTTTCTCCAGATCTTCTTGGCTGTAGGGAGCACCGAGTAGTTGCAAAGCTGGTACTGCTTGTTCCCCCCGTTGGCCCAGGATCCAGAGCGCTGGCGCAGCAGCGAGTAGCCATGACTCGCGGCTTCCTACAGTGGTAGTGCTGACTGACAAGTCTCAACTTATTCATAAATGGAACACAGCACTGTCCAGTCTGAGTAGTTTATTTTAAAAGGGCGGTGGAGTAGTTTAGAGTATGGTGGGCAGTCCACCAGGTTGGTGGGGCCAGTGAGATCTCACTGCCTTCATTGCAGCCACCACAGCGCCAGCTCCATCAGGGTTTGGTAGTTTGATCCCCTGGTAACCACCGTCATCCCTAAATCCGTGTGTGGGCAGAAGGGGTGCACCACACACACTCAATAGGAACCAGGGGAGGATGTCGAAAAGTTACGCAGTAACGGGGTAGGGGCGACAACCTCTCTTCACTGGATGGGAGTCTTCCTCTACTTCGACTAAGCAACAACCTCAGGTGATGGTTTCATTAGGACATTGATGCGGACCTGTACGTAGGCATTGGCTGACCAGTCTTTGGACGGGCAGATGCTGCTACAAACTCCAGACTGACCAGGAATTCGGTGTAAAACCGAAAGCAGTTCAACGGCAGTCAATACCCAGAGTCTCCAAGTAGGAGGAGGACGAGGAATCAAGAAGGGACAAAACATAGACACACGTGAACCGTAAGTAACCCTAACTATAAGAGGAACTGGAAGGGGAAAAACAAAAGAAAGACTAGAGGCTGCAAAAGCTGGGTTCAAACTTCAGCAGAGAGGAACCATAAAACAACTCACAATATATTGCAAGGAATCCATACGTCATGTTGTTCTTGAAATACTGCTCTGCCTACCTTATGTTGGAAGTGATCAAGCGAACCCGAAAGTGGGTGTCTATGGAGGAACTGTTGTGTCCGCCTTGCATTCGACAGTTTCCATTCCCTTCAGTACTTGCTTGGGATTGTGGGAGATCTGCTTATCCCTTCTGTAAGAGATATGACTTGGATTGTGCCTTGACTGGTGTGAGACTCTGGCAGTGAAGATTAGCCTAGGGGTTGCCATATTCATACCATCTGCTATGCAGTTTGTGTTTTCAAGAATAAACTTCCAAAGTGGGAGTTTATTATTATAAAAAAAAAAAAAAAACAACAACCAAAGAGCCCGATGCAAACTGAGTTTCTCCTTAAATGCGGAGGCCATCGAACGATTTCCTAGCATGGCGGGCTGAGGCAGGGTCATCTTGTGTCAGACACCCCATTTTAAATAGGGGAGGACCGCCACGATGACCTGACTGCCCTGTGACAGATGGTTGTCCAGAGATTACTGACAGCTGAGCTAGCTGAGGCTTCAAAATCGAAACCCCCCCATTGAGCAAGTGACCTGCTCCGCCAAACGTAGCATGACCTCTTATGTTTTAGTTTCTACTTAGGCATACAGAGCAATTAAAGTGGTGCACGATGCTGACAATAAGATGTTCCTATCCTTTCCGGTTCATGAATTCTGACCCCAACCACGGCATGCCAATAAATCCAGTCAGAAATCTGCTTAGCTCAGTGGCACTCTTAATACGCTGTTCAAATCTATAAAATACACTTCGCCTGTCTCTGAATGAAAGTTCAGGGAATCGTCTGAAAATTGGACTCTTCAAAGTTTCAAGTTTCATATGAGAACAGCAGAAAAATAACAGATCTAGGGCCAGATGTAGGTAGGCTTTTGCACAAAGCAAACGGCGAAAACGCCGTTTGCGAGGAGCAAAAGGCCTCACGCGATGCAGAAACACATTTTGCGAGTCGGTACCGACTCGCAAAATGTGTTTCCAACTCGCAAATAGGACGGGGTGTTCCCTTCCTATTTGCGAATCGCACCGCGATGTAGAGTTGATTTGTGACCGCGAAAGCGGTCGCAAATCAACTCACAGTTACCATCCACTTGAAGTGGATGGTGACTCATTCGCAAACGGGAATTTGGGGGGCCCCTTCCCCTTTGTGAATGCTCACAAAATTATTTTTTCAGAGTAGAAAGTGGTCCTGTGGACCACTGCCTACTCTGAAAAAAACCGAAACAAAAAGGTTTCGGTATTTTTTCTATTTGCAGCTCGTTTTCCTTTAAGGAAACGGGCTGCAAAGAGAAAAAAAAAAACTGCTTTATTGAAAAGCAGTCACGGACATGGTGGTTTGCTGTATCCAGCAGGCCACCATCCCCGTGAGTGCCTAGACTCGCTATGGGGTCGCAAACTGCGACCCACCTCATAAGTATTTATGAGGTGGGTCTTTGCGACCCCATAGCGAGTCGCAGAAGGTGTCTGAGACACCTTTCTGCATTCCCTTTTGCGAGTTGCAAATTGCTAGTCGCTGGGACTTGCAATTTGCAACTCGCAAAAGGGAACCTTCCTACATCTGGCCCCTAGGCCCACCTTAGGTATCCAGCTGGACTCTGAACTTCTTGCTGTTATGCTTTCGCTTTTTGTTTCAGCACTATGGAGTGGTCTAGGAGGTGACACGTAGAACTTTATAAAAAGTCCAATTACATAACTAGAAAGGAAACCTGCCATATATCAAAGATGGCAACTGCTGTCCAGCAAATGAATGGTGCTGTGCTAGGGTATGGGGCAGGAATTGCAAAGCCTCTCAGTAGCTTAGTTCTGCGAAGTGTGCAAAGCCCTCGGGCTTCAGGTCTTTTTAATAAATCATTGTGATTCTTTAATATGAGGTAGGGGCACTCGGTGAGCTAGTAATACAATGGGGGGACACAAAGTGACAGTAGGAGGCAGAAACAAGGTCACTTGCAAATGCATCATTAACTGACAAAGACTCCCTTTACGTGCACAGTGAGACTGGAGACAAAAGTGGGGAATTTGCTGCTGTGATCAGGAAATAAAATCAGTTTCCAAAGAAAATGGGTTCTGTGCTACCTTTGATGTTCTTGGCTTGTGATTTACGTTTTCTGCTGTCTGTCAGCAGTCCGGGGCTCCCCTGAGAGGGATGCCAGCTTGGCTGTCTTTTTCTGCCATAGCTGTCTACCTTTGGTACAAAAACCTGAAAACAGCTAAAACAAAGACTTGAGTGGTAGGCTAGGAGGCAGAGGCAGTCCGGCCATTAACTCAATATGGCTAATATGTCACCCCCTGCTGGCTAAGGGCTGCTCTGCGGCTGGGTCAGGAACATTTCACTATGGATATTGACATTAGTAGCATATTTTAAGGTAGTAGTGATTCTAAAGGTGCTGATGTAGGTGGCACTATCTGTGCGTCAGTTTCTCCCTCCCAGTCACCTTGTAAACAAATGCTGGCCCCTCACCGGCACCTCTGCCAGGGGCGTAGCTTGTTTGTTGGGGAGGGTCAGCGAACTACAGAGTCCCCAACAATCACACTGACATATCGTGTTAAAAGACATCATAACAAGCGTGGCACACCAGAGGACCTTAAGGGGCAGTGGAATTGAGAGGATTGCGGATTGGTAGGGGATCTAAGTGAGAGAAAACTCATTATTTTGTGCAATAACCAACATTTTTGAAGTCTTTCCAAATGGAAAGAGGAAGAGGGTGTGTGCGTTTTTGTATGTTATTTTGTAAAAATTCCTGCTGAAATCCAGCAGACACCTCACCATACCCAACTGAAAGCACCTGTACCCAACTAACAATCACAAAATACATTTATTGGGAGGGTATAACACCCCCTGAAGCGACGCCCCTGAGCTCTGCACAGATCGGGTTTACAGTGTTTGAGCAACAACAGCCTTCGAGGCTTCTCCGCCTCCCTTGGCTTGGAGGTTGCGTCTGCCTGAATTCAGCAGGGGGAGGAGGAAGACTCGGCGGATGGAGTGGAGGAATCAAGAGAGGGTGAAGAGAACAATATGGATGAAGAGGAAGACCAGGAGGACGAAGATGATCAGGGCAGGAGGACCAAGATCAAGTGGTCTGATAATAGGAGGAAGAACCAGAAGGAGTAGGAGGACCAGGGCGAGAGGACCAGGCGTGGGAAGAGGACCAGGAGGACTATGAAGTAGATCTGAAGAAAAAGGATCAGGGTGATAAATAGGGCCAGGGCCACCAGGAGTACCAAGGCCACTATGAGGCCCAGGAGCAGCAGGATCATGAGGATCAGAAGGATCAGGACCATGAAAACCAAGACCTGGTGGGCCAGGAGGAGGAGGATGAGGCATAACAGGAGGGTGATGAGGAAGACCTAGAATAGGAGGACCAAAGGGAGGACGAAAAACAGAAAGAGGAACACAAGAGGGAGAAGGGGGCAAGGGAGAGTAGAAGGAAAACCAGTCCCACCTGGCATATACTGGACACTAGAAGAAACAATACCAGCACCTCCACGAGGAATGAAGAGGACCGGAGAAAAGGGTCAGGCAGACCAAGATTAAGAGCATCAAGCCTAGATGGCGAAAGATTAGGACCAGAACTGGAAGCAAAGATGAGCATGAGGATTAGAAAGAGGACCAAGAGTAATAGTATTAAGAGTAAGAGTAATAGTAAAAATAAGACCATAAAGACAGGGAGGAGAAAGAGAAGACAAAGTAAGATAGGAAGACCGGGATCACTAGTATCAAGACAGGACCTCCAGGAGAACCAGAAATCTGAATGCGTGGACCAGAGGGTCAGAATGTGGAGGACCAGGATCTTGGGGATCAGGACCAATGGTCAATGACCAGCAGAATCAGGGCTAGGATTACAAGAGAACCAGGAAGACCAGGACTGGGAGGACTAGGGGAGGCTGGAACAGCATGGCCAGGATAAGAACCAGGTCTATCAGGGCTGGGAAACATGAGCACTGGAAACAGGAAAATCAGAAAGACTACCACCAAGCAAACCAAGATCAGGGGCACTAAAACCGAAAGTTTCCCAAAAAGGATAGCTAGGGACTAGAGGACTGTGACTAGGAAGTACATAAACAGGAAGAATAGGAACAGGACTTGAAGGACCAGGTGTGACCCCAACCAGGAGGACTGGTAATAGGACTAGAACCAGGCGAAGGATCAGGGGTAAGATCAAGAAGAACAGGAGGACCAGTATACTTCTATACCACATGTATTAGGACAAGTCTTTAGTAGTAGAGACCATGCCTCTTGTAAACTGTTCTTAATTCTGCTTCGTAGGCCACAATCCTTTGGAAGGCCCCACTTTTCTCAGCTCACTCAGAACACTGCTCAAGGCTCCAAGAAGTTAATAATTGTTGGAATCTCAGGAACTGTTTGTCACAGTTAGAATTTTTGCGTGCCCAGAAGTTACACTGTCAGAGTTAGAGTCCCAAAGAATGTAGTAGCCTTGTGTCTCAAAATCAACTGGTTGCAGTTAGGATTTTTGGTTGATCTGAAGTGCCATCAGTCTCTGGCACCTCCCAGTTAGGGTCAGGATTTTAGGAAAACTCACAGACATCATATCTGTAGATGTGCCAGCAATTTTTTGCTGAGGAATCTCTTCCACTTCTTGTGCCCACTCTGTTTACGGGTGACAAGAGAGCAGGGAACTAGGATTTTCAGCAAGGCCAATCAAAGTCCATGCTCGCTGTTGGACCTGACATCTTTGGTGTGGTTTCCCCTAACTTTTTGCCTTCCATCCTCCTGTTTTTTGCTGACATCATTTTGCTGGCCTGAGGACTTTGTGTACTTTAACACTGCTAACCAGTGCTAAAGTGCGTGTGCTCTTTTCTTTAAACATGGCGACATTTGCTTGCAACCAACTGTCATCTTTAATTTATTTATAAGCAGAGCCATGTGAATTATGAGATTGTGAAGCCGCAGCAATTTTTGCATAATCATAGATTTGCTGCATTTGCTACATAATCTATCATCTGCCACATAATCTGCAGAGTTTAACAAAAACAATTGTTTCAAGCTCAAGCAGTTCAAAAGTTACAAAAAATTCAGCAACAGATGTTGCTGTGAAATGGAAGGCCGTTTACAAAGATGAACTGTCACATTTCTGTTGAATATTGTGATGTCTGGATTTTAAACTGGTACTAATGGGGTGCAAACAATGCACACAGAGTTTTGCAAGTTTAAAAATTATGAAATAGTGAAGTAATACTATTACAAAAAGGTGCCCAAATATGCCGCATAATTTACTTAACCCTGCTGCATAATTTGACCCTACCCTGCTGCATAATTCCAGTGATCCTGCTTATAAGTCCCTAATGAAGTAGGGCCATGTACCTAGGGCCTGTAAATTAAATGCTGCTAGTAGGCGTGCAACACTTATTGTGCCACCCACCTAAGTAGCTCTTTCAACATGTCTCAGTCCTGGCACTGCAGTCTGTGTGTAGTTTTAAACTGCTGTTTCGACCTGGCAAGATAAACCTCTTCTCAGGCCAACACCTCTCTTTTGAATATATATGTTAGCCCTCGTGTAGGCCATAAACAGCCCAGAGGACAGGGTGCAGTGTATGTAAAATATTGGACATATACTTTTAAGTTTTACATTTGCTGGTAGTAAAAAAACTCCACACCTACCTCTCCCAAGGGTTAATATTCAGTAAACTTATTACAGTCATAACCTTCAAATGGGAGCAGGCAGGAATGTCAAGTTTGCTGTCGAACACATTGTAATTTAAAACCCTTGTTAATGGTAAAGTCAGATTTTAAGTCACAATTCTGAAAATGCCACTTTTGGAAAGTTGACGTTTTTTTGGTCCTAACGCTTTGGTGCCTGCATCCTAGGTCACATGACTAGGGGGAGCTGGCAGTTGGTCTTTGTGTACTGCTTCAAGACAGTGAGACAAAGGGAAGATAGATGTTGGCAGGATGGGCCATCTCCGACTTGATAGGGGGAAGCTGTCACCTATCACACCTTCTCATCACAAAGGCTCTTTCTATGCACACACAGGGTGTGCCACTAGTCTGTTGTGACCCCAGACAAGCTGGGGCCAGGGCAGGGAGGCAGGGAATTGCAGACACCTATGGAGGTAGAAACATTCAGAACCTTCTCCTACTTCAAAGTGGGCCCCAGGTATAAATATTAGACCCTGAGATTGAACTCTTCAATTTACCTCTGGACCTGTGGAAGACTCAGAAGGACTGTAGTTCTGCTCTGCAAGAAACACTGCTACTCAGCTGCCCTGATACCTGAGCGAAAGGACTGGACCTGCATCTTGAATCCAGGACCACCAGAGTGACTCCAAGAACTAGTTGGCCTAGTCCGTGCCACTCTGGAATGGTTTCTGTTCCACAGAGACATATAAGTAGTCTCAATACAAGAACAGACTGGTCCTGGGATTATGTTGATGCCATTTTTTGGTAAGGGATGTCCTTGGTCATATTTCAGGTAGGCAGTCTGATCATTCAGGTTTGGGTTAGGGTAGAACCTCATCCTGGTTTGGCCCCAGTTGGTAGGAGTAAGACAGACTGCCAGAAACACTATGCAGGTGCCTGCAGGTGTTTAGGCCAGAGGTCTTCACAGTACTTTATATAGAGTACTTATTCATTGCAGGGATTGTGGCTGAGGCACATGCGCTTAAGCAGACTGGAGATGTGGTTGAAGTGTGAGGAGCCTGAATCTGGGAGAAAGGGGTCCTTTTCCACACAAAAACAATTGTCTGTGAGGATGTTTACTCCTACTTTGCATGAATAAACATGAAGAGAGTCCCATCTGCAAGACAGGTCTCTAGAGGGAAGTCTCCATATTGCAAGCATGTAATCCTCGGGAAGAGGTGTTCTCCAAATATTAATACAGCCTTAGCATGTACTCAGGGATTTTACCCTGAGGGTATAGTAAAAGGACAAAGACATCATCCAACTAGGTTGACACTTCTGGGGCAGACAAGGGACTTAACTCTTGAGTTGCGAGCGGGCCCACTATGGCCAGACAGAGCACAGAACTCAGCTGGCAGCATTTGGACCTCACCCTTGGTGAGTAAGTGCAGAGACCACGAATTGAAAAACCTAACAGGAAGGCTTTCCAAGGGGAAGAACACAAAAACACAGGGTAGGAGAAGTGTAACATACAGCTGTGGACTTACATCCGTATAGACGTCCCCCCACCACCTTTTTCCGATACGATCAGTTTCTCTTTACTTGGCAGTTTCAGTTTTGATTGTTGGAAAACACCTGCAACTTCTCACTGTTCAGCAGTTCCTGCTCTCTCTGCTTCACCCCTTCATCACCCAGGAGTGATTTTTGCTCTCAACACGCCCTTTCCCCCTATGACACTTCTCATCAGCATCGCTTAGCTTCGGGGGTGGGTGGGTTGCTATTCCCCACTAATAAATGAATCTTCTGATAAATAGTTGGGTACAGTTGCTTTCAGTCGGGTATGGTGAGACCTCTGCTGAATTTCACCAGGAATTTTTACATACATTCGGACAATAACGCACACACACTCTCCCCCTCAGTCTTTAAAGTCAGCAAAAATATTGGTAATTGTACAAAGAATTGAGTTTTCCCTCACTTAGTACCCTATCAATCCGCGTTCCCCTCTCTTTCCACTTGGCCTCATGTCCCTCCCATGCACTCTGCTTGTCGTGTAATGTACTTAAACATTATATGCCAGCCTAAATGTCGGAAAATCTCAAAGAACTCCCCTCCCCCCCCCAATTTACAGAGCAAGCTACGCCCCTGCTCATCAGTTCCTGCTCTCTCTTCCTGCTTCCGCGTCTGCTCTCCTCGTTGTCCTCCTTGCCTCAGCAGTTCCCACCTCCTGTCTGACTTCCGGCTTCTGTCCTGGGCAGTCTCTGCCTAGAGTCCACTGCAGCGTTTTCACGGAGATAATTGTGCTGAAGGCTGGTTGTATTAGACACTGTTACAAACCGCAGATGCTTTTTTTGCAGAGCTACAATCACGTCTAACATAAATTATCACGTCTAACAAATATGAGTTTTAAGACACACTTGAGCACAGGAACTATTAAGATGTAATAGGAGAGTTGGTTATTCCAACATTTCTGCAACTCTAGTTCCTCCCCCGAGGAAGCTGAATAAGCCAGCCAGGAGTTCTTGTACGCTGCCGGTTGCTGTCCCGGTTTCTTCTAGATCAGTGTTTTAGTTTATTCATGAGGCGGAGTGAAACTTGGCACACATTGTAGTGCAATGTGATAACCGTGCCGATGTTCGCCATTCAAGAAACAACTCCATTCTGGTTTGGGCATGAATATTTGATACCAGAAGCAAACATATTGATTTATACAGTGAACACTGACCAAGATCCGCTGGGCACACCTTCCACGATGAGCTATACATAAACAAGGGCAGGCAAAAAATCAACCAGTCCACCTTGACATCTGTAAATTCAGAGCGGAACCAGGCCAATCAATTTGATGGACAGCTTTTTCAAGGCATATGCCAAAGAAAGATCTCTAATTTTTAAACATGCTAAATAATGCTCATGCTCCTGTCCGGCCATGAACCCGTAGCTCAAAGGGAAACATCCTTTAAAACGCAGTTTTTACCATGCAATGCCTTTACTACACATGCCTTTACAGCAAAATGGCGCATAAATATCAGGTGAGTGTGCTTGAGTGTATATATATATACATATATATATATATATATATATATATATATATATATATATATATATATATATACATTTTGGAGATTAAAGGGTAGTAGTGGTGTAGGATACTGCACTTCCTGGAGGTAGCTAAGTTGGTATGAACAGAATTAGCAGGTATGCAGATGGTGCCGGTGGTCTGGTGCCTAACTACCCGTAGGTACGAAAAATGTATATAACATTACACAAATAACCATAAACAAATCTGACCACAGCACACAAACAATGTACAGTAAAAAAGTACAACAATAGGTTCAAGGTGTAAAGAGTCCGTCGACAAATGAGATGCATCAATATTTCACGTTTCTCATAGGAAACATATTTTATTTTCAACGGTAATCTTGCAAGCAGAGAGACAAGTCCATAAAGCACAGCCAACACGTGTTTTGTCACACAGTGACTTCTTCAAGGCTAATGTATGGACAGAACGTGGAAGGTCCCAAGTAGAAAGAGAAAATATATGGCAGAACGTATTGCAGTAGCCCCAGTGGGTATAAGAGCAAGTATTTTAGTTGACATATTGCAAGGTATGAAATGTAGGGACCAAAGTTCAAAGGTACTGTAGTCCGAAGGAACTTGGTAAGTCCAGGTGCAGTCCTAAAATACCGTATGTATCGCAAGTAGTATTTGTTCAATCGTATCTGTAGTATCTCACTACAGATACGATTGAACAAATGCTACTTTGATCTTTGACCTTCAACGTTCTGTCCATACAGTAGCCTTGAAGAAGTCACTGTGTGAAGAAACACATATTGGCTGTGCTTTATGGACTTGTCTCTCTGCTTGCAAGATTACTGTTGAAAATAAAAGATGTTTCCTACGAGAAAGGTGAAATATTGATGCATCTCATTTGTTGACGAACTCTTTACACCTTGAACCTACTGTTGTACTTTTTTACTGTACATTGTTTGTGTGCTGTGGTCATATTTGTTAATATATATATATATAAATATATATAAAAAAAATATATATATATAAAATATATATATATATATATAAGTTATATATATATATATATATATATATATATATATATATATATATATATATATATATATATCAAAAACGAAGTTGTCCTCATGTGAAAGCGCACTCCCAACAGGTTATATAAACGGGAAGAAAAAGCAAAGCCAGCAACTCACAGTGAATTCTTTAAGCAGTTTCATTATTCCAGGCCTTAAGTTATAAAATCATCTCTGGACACGTGTTTCTAGGTCAATCCTTTCTTCAGCAGAGAAAAATATAAAAGTGTTTCACCCTCATAGGTGCAGCCAGTGCTGGAAGTGTTCCAGGCATTTCTTTCCAACTGAAAAGACCGGTATGGCTTCAGCTTGTCTAATTACAGGCACCTGATTAGTCTCTTTGAATACTAGTCCGCCCCAGTGGGCCTCTCAAGTGAGCAGTGCATGCTGGTTGTGGTGGTCCTACAATTTTTTTCATTTTTCCCCAAGTGGGTTGCTGGAGCCAAACAAAATAATGACCCACAGTGCAAAACCTTTGTAGGCGAATTGGTGCCAGAAAGCATCCTGACCTGCCTTTTTAGCCAAGAAGAGGCCACAGTTTTGCACAAAATGTTTACCCAACTGGAGTACTTTCAACTGGTTAGTTAGTAAGTGCTACCTTGTTGGGTGAATGTATAGAGTATCTCTTACACTACAGCTCCGTAAAGGACCATGAGATAATGTCTCCAGTGACCTTGTGTGTCTTTAAGTTTGATATTGTGACCGTAATTTTGATAATGTGACTGCTCCTCACACGTCTTCAAACAGAAATCTGAAATAACATGAATCCTCGTGTAAAGAAGACAGTAAGACTATGAAGAGTTGAATTTCCAGCAAACAAGGGTACTTCATCTTATTCATATGTAGTAAGTGCATCTTTGTTTGGTGGAGATGCACTCATATTCCTCTGCATTGAGAAAGCATACAGGAAATCAGTAAGAAACGTACTGGAGCAGGGGCTTTTGTTTAGTAATCCATCATCCTGGAAAAAGGTGGGAAGAAGTTACATACCACTAACGTATATGCAGAGAGACCAAATGGGTGGGGCTTTTAGGTCATTTTACATACTTCTAGTAGTCAAAAGGGAGAACATTGAGATCTGTTCTCAACAGGAGATGACAGGTTGGTGACAGGGGGGGTCTCTAGGCATTGCTCCTGCATGCAGGGAGCAGATAAAAATGCCTATTACTGCATGTAGAAGCAATCCTTTCATCTGTTTTCTAAGTCTGCTTCCAGCGAGTGGGAGCGGTTTTCCTGCTCCCGCCCATTAGCAGAGGACTTACACTTTGCTCTCACTTTGCGGGAGCTGTCAAAGCTACCACCAAGTGAAACCAATCTGCTGTCTCCCAAGGGTGGGCACCTTGAGAGATAGGGAGCTGGCCGTGGGGGTTGGTGATCCCCAGATCCATTAATTGCTCCTGGATGGGGCAGCATGGCCCCATTCCTTTGTTCTTTAGGGCTAGCCTAGAGTAGGTGGTGGTCCTCAGGGCCAAAAATGGCCCGGGGGGGGGAGAGGCATCTTGCCCTCTTTGATTTCTATTTCTGACCCCGGGAGGTGGTGGACCCAGGGCATCTCTAGGTCCACAGAAGGGAGTCTGCACAGCCCTCTGCAATTCATTTTTAAAGGCCTGGGGAGGTGGTGGTCCTGGGGCTCTTTAAAGCCTTTGAAGGGGGGTCAGCGTGGCCCCCCTCCCATTAAGTATTAAAGCCTCAGGGATGTGGTCCTTCCCCTAGCTCCTATCAGCATTAGGATGGGGGTCCAAACGTCCCCTTTCCAACATGATACTTAAATCCCGGGAAGGTGGTGGTGCCCAGGGCTCTTAGGAGCCATGAGGGTGGGGGCCTGTGTGGTCCCTCTCCATTATATTATAACTTGTATGCCCCCGGGTCTTGGCCCATTCTGGGATTTACAATTAAACAAGGCGGGAAACCACACTAGTTTTTTTTCATTTTCACCAAGATTTGTGGATCCTCTGCGAATTTTGCAGTGAAATGTTTTTAAAAAAAAAATGTTTTTTTGCCTGGTGGGATCCCTGGGGTACCTCAGCAACAGGGCTCGGAGGTCAGGGTATTCCTACCCTTCCCCCTTTTCTTTTTTTTTGGGTCTCGTTCAAGTCCCAAAAAGGGCGTCAACACTTCCTTGTTGAAGTGTTGACAGCTAATCAGAGATTAATATGGGGACTGTTGGATCCGCGGAGAATCTGCGTCCCTAGATATCTATATTTATTTTTCCTTAAATATCTCAAAAACTACTGGACGGATATACACCAAATCACAAAAAGGGCTCTTTCTGGACAAAAAACGATCTATCTGCCAATTTGGTGTCATTTCGTACAGCGGTGCAAACTGTAGTCGTGTCTAAAAATGCCTATGGAAATTGCATGGGGAAAAAGCTTTTTGGGACCCCCCTTTTTCTTGGGCCCCGCTTGACGAATCACCCCAAACACTTTCAACACAGCAGCTGAACTGATTATCGGACCGGTTTTGAAAATTTCCTGAAGATTTGTCAAACGGCATCAAACCAAAGTTATTGGCAAAACAAAAAATGCTTTCCTATGGAAACTAGGTCAGCAGGATATCTATCTATCCATCTATCTATCTATCTATCTATCTATCTATCTATCTATCTATCTATCTATCTATCTATCTATCTATCGATCTCTCTCGCTCTCTCTCTCTCTCTCTCTCTCTCTCTCTCTCTCTCTCTCTCTCTATCTCTCTCTCTATATATATAACTTACTGGCAGTTGCCAGTAGGTAGTTATAGTTAGGACCATGTTTTCATCGAAAAAGCATTTTTTTACTTGCCTATATCTTCGGCACCGTTTGATAAATATTCACGAAATTTAGCTAAAAAAAGTGTGCCGGTGATTCTTCTTCTGCAAGGGAAGTTTTGGGGTGATCCTTAAAGCGGGAGCCGAGAGAAAGGTGGGTAAGAAAACATGCATTTACCATGTTAATTCCCACAGGAGTTTTGAACATGACTACAGCCCAAACCGCTGGTAGGTTTCGGGAACGCAGATTACACTTTTGGATATTTGGTGAAAATCCATTCAGTAGTTTTTGAGATATTAAAAGGGAAATAAATTTGTATATCTAGGGCCACGGTCCATCATGACATTTTCACGATTAGCGTGGCAAAGTGAATGCAGATTACACTTTTGGATATTTGGTGAAAATCCATTCAGTAGTTTTTGAGATATTAAAAGGGAAATAAATTTGTATATCTAGGGCCACGGTCCATCATGACGTTTTCACGATTAGCGTGGCAAAGTCGCAAATGCGCGCACCACCAGGAATGCTATGATTGGCTGGCCACAACCCGAATAGAAAGTTGTAGCTGCCATTTTAGGTAATGGAACATGGTCCCTGGTACTGAAAAATAAAATGAAAAGTGGCATAACGGGTTAGGTGGGAGTTACCCTAACTCTAGGGCTCTGATGTAGGGGTTTATGAGAGAGAAATTATGTTGCTAAAAGAGTTTTTTTTCCACCATGCACAACATTCGTGAATACGCCGCAGTGCTAAGCATGGCCCCTGCCCCCCATGAAATGTCGCAACGAATTCACAAATATCGGTGACATTTAAAAAAAAAAAAACATTCACAGACTCATTCATAAACTAATTCATTCACTAATACTCATTCATAAACAAATTCATTCACCAATGGTAGCACTCAGACACTCATGCAGGTACTAACAGAGCCACTCAGACACTCACACACCCACTCACACACCCACTCAGACCCTTAAGCACCCACTCACAGATCCACTCAGACTCTGATGCACTCACTCCCAGACCCACTCAGACCCTCATGCACCCACTTACAGACCCACTCAGACACTCATGCACCCACTCAGACCCTCATGTACCCACTCAGGCACTCATGCACCCACCCACAGACCCACTCAGACCCTCACACATCCACTCACAGACCCACTCAGACACTCATGCACCTACTCACATACCCACTCAGTCCCTCGCACATCCACTCACAGACCCAGTCAAATACTGAAGCACTCACTCACAGACACACTCAGACACTGATGCACCCACTCACAAACCCACTCAGACATCATTCATCCACTCACAGAACCAGTCAGACCCTCACGTACCCACTCTCACACCCAGATAGACACTCCCACACCCAGAGACACCCTCTCACACCTATTCTTACACCCACAGAGACAGACCCTTTGGTCGTGCAAGGGTTGGGGGGTAGGTTGGCTGCAGGGTCTGGCTGCAGGCCTGGCCCTGGAGCAAACCCCTGCCACACATAGACGGTGCGGGTTGGGTGGTTCTAGGGGGTTGAAATAGGGCCTGTCCACAGGCCAGGCCCTGTAGCCTACACCTGCCACATACGGCTAAAGGCCAAGCGCAGGGCTGGCTAGTTATAGGGGATTGGCCGCACGACCTGACTTTACCTTAAAAAAAACCATAGAAATTCACTGAAAAAAACAAAGGTTACAGGGACATGATAGTTAGGTTCTGAATTTACTCATACAAAACCTTAGAAATTCAGCAGTTATAGTTAATTATTTCAAGTAACTATAAATCACGCCCTAAGGTAACTATAACTTGCTTCCTCGCCATACACTGCTAATTACTCCAGATATTATAGAAATCATGACAACTTTTATAACGTAATTAAAAATATCAATGGAGCATTAGCAGTCAAATTAATGAAGAAACAATTGTGCATGGTGGAGGCGCGAGTTATAGTTACCTTAGGGTACAAAACGCGTCTGCCTGGTTTAATAAATTGATTTCTGGAACACGCTGAGCGCTCCTTAATGTTCCTTGGGAGCGTTGTTGTTGGCAATACATTTATATATAAACTCACAGATCAAAGGTTACAGGGACGTTGTAGTTAGGTTCTGAATTTCCTCACACAAAATCATAGAAATTCAGGTTTATCTTAAGTAACTATAACTTGTGCCCTAAGGTAACTATAACTTGCGCCTCCGCCATGCACATTTTTTTCCGCAAACATTTTTACTGCAAATGTTACTTTGATATCAGCAATGACGTCATGAGTACAGTAATTTGTGGAGTAATTGGCAGTGCATGGTGAGGGCACAAATTATAGTTACCTTAGGGTATGAATTATAGTTACTTGAGATAACTTTAACTATAAGTGCTGAATTTCTAAGGTTTTGTGTAAGTAAATTCAGAACCTAACTATAACGTCCCTTTAACCCTTGTTTTTTTCAGTGAATTTCTATGTTTTTTTAAGGTAAAGTAATTTTAATTATTATACATTAATCCAACCACTGCCGTGGACTGGCTGCAGAGCCTGGCCTGTGGGCAAGCCCTGTGGCCAACCCACCATAACCATCCAAGCCCTGCGTCATTGTATGGAGAGACCATTTAAATAAACTCTCTCTAGTCCATCCCATTGGAAGAGAGGGGGGAGCTTTTTAGGCTTTGTTGAATGATATACCTAGAATGAGATATTTTTTGACAAATTGAAAAGAAAGATGCATTTGTCAAGTAAAAAGAGTTTGCTGAACTTTCTTAATGTACCTTAAATATTTGAAGTTGAAAATAAAGTTAAGCTTGGAAATTACAAAAAAAAAAAAATTGGGGGAGTGCGGGGGAGACTCAAAGCCCTGCGGTCGCAGCCAGTTCCTGACTCCTGCAGGAGCCTGCATTTCCTATTTGCATGCAGGAAAACAGATTAAAACTCCTCTGTCTGCAAGCAGGAGCTATTTGACAGCTCCTGCTTGCAGAAAGTGAAGTTATGTTTGCTTTTGCTTGGTAGGAGCTGCTAGCTTCCACCAAGTAAAAGTAAACAGCTACAGCCTGGTGGTGGGCCGCTCGGGAGCTAGCAGGAGCAGGCCCTGGGGGGGTGGTCCCCAGGGTCATCTATGGATCCAAGAGGGGGGCAATGCACAGTGTGGTCCCTGGGGGGGTCCTGCAATGGACCCCGTTCATTATTTTATTTCAACCCCGGGAAGGAGGAGTGCCAGGGGCCATGTGGCCCCCCTTAATTTGAATGAATTGCCCTGGGAAGTGTCAGTCCCTGGGTCTGTGGGGGTGCATGTGGGTCTGCCACATTAATTTCATGTTTAGCCTAGGGGAGGTGACGGTCTCCAGGGCTGTGGGGGAGGCCAAAAGGGCCCCCCATTCATAATAAATGTTTTGCCCCAGGGATGTGGCGGACCCCAGGGCTGCAGGGGGGGTCACACAGACCCCTGGCATTATTTTACTGTTATTTGCCTCAGGGAGGTGGTCGTCCCCTGGGCTCGGGCACACCCAGTGGGCCTGTCCGCATAACTACATTGAAGTGCCCTGCGAAGTGAGGGGGGACCACATGGGCCCCCCTGCATTTATTCAAAGATATTTTCCCCAGAGAGCGGGTGGTCTTTGGGTCTTTCATAAGCCCTGGAAGGAGAATATTGTGCACCCTCCTCCTATTTTTATAGTATGCCCCCAGGAACTGGCTCACCTAGGGGCAAACAAATGCAGGGGGGAGGTTGCAGTTTCTTTTAAAAACACAAAATCACAGTGAAATTTTCAGATTTGCTACAATTTTTGCTGTGATTTAAAAACAAAAATCCTTTTAAGCCTTGGTTGGGGGGTTCCCTGGGGGACCCCTGCACCAAGGCTAGAGGGGTAAGGTAAAAGTACCCTACCGCTTTTCATTCAATTCTGCAGTTATAGTTATTTCAAGTAACTATAACTTGCGCCCTAAGGTAACTATAACTCACACCTTCGCCATGCACAGCATTCTGATCAATAATTTCATTGCAAATGTTGCAGTGATAATATCAAAGATGCCAAAGAAGGTATCATCAGTAATATAAAATGTGGAGTAGTTAGGTGTGCATGGCGAAGGTGCGAGTTATAGTTACTTTAAAGAGAGAGTTATAGTTACTTGAAATAACTCTAACTATAACTGCTGAATTTCTAAGTTTTTGTGCGAGTAAATTCAGAACCTAACTATAACTTGTAACCTTTGTTTTTTTCACTGAATTTCTATTTTTTTTTGTATGCACAGACGTGAATATAAGCAGCACCCCCAAACCCAAGTAGCGCTTCAGCCTTGCGCAGCATGAGTTTGGATACAGTGGGTGTTTTATTTTTCAATTTGTCTCAGGATTCACAAATCCTCAAGTGGATTTGCGAATCTAGGATCAGTGGATCCATCTGTGGATCTGCCTATAGGACAAAAAAAAAAAAAAAGGGCAATTATTGCCCATGTAAGGGACTTCTCTATTTCTCATATGGGGTCAGGATACCTGTATCCTGAACTCTTATGTGTTTTTTTCCTCTCTTCTTTTACCACCTTAGCCAATGTGACAAACAAAATGGCAGCCACAACTTTTCTAACAGGTTGCGGCCAGCCAATCAGATTCTTCTTGTGGCACGTGGATCCATGGATCGATCTGCGGTGAATCTCCAGAGGATCTGCATCCCTATATATCTATATTTTGAATGACTCCAGAACTACTGAACGGATTTACACAAAATCACAAAAAGCGTGATCTGCGCAACAGAATCTACCTTCGTGCCAAATTTGGTGCAATTCCGTTCAGTGGTTTGGGCTGTAGGCGTGTCTAAAAGTCCCATGCAAAAATTAATGGGGAAAATGCGTTTTGGGACCCCCTCTTTTACTCGCTCCTGCTTGACAGATCACCCCGAAGCTTTCAAGACAGAAGCTGAAATTAGCAAAGTATAAGTTGAAAAATTTCAGGGAGATTCATCAAACAGCTCCAAGGTTATTAGCAAAACAAAAAAAAGCTTTTTCTATAGAAACTAGATTATATATATATATATATATATATATATATATATATATATATATATATACTTACCATTTCGTTGTGAAGGATTGTGTGGTAAAGGCATTGGGTGGTAAAGGCTGTATGGTCAAGGCATGTGTGGTAAAGTCATTCGTTTTAATGTCATACATCCTACCCCCAGATGGTTGTAATAGGATATGTAGTCAAATAGGGAACCATTCAGGGATGACCTTTTCACCTTCGTTTGATGCTGCCCAAAGACGAGAATCTTTGTGTTTGAGCACATTCACAAAAACTTTATTGGCTTCATTACCCTGGTCCATTGCCCTCGGAGGACTATTCTATTCAAGTTCAACCCCACCTTTGAAGTCTCCTCACAGCAGACACCTGTCCACACCATCCAGTGACACCCCTGCAATCATTATTACGGGTGTCCAGAGGGATCTTCCTAATACACACAGAGCGATGCACCGGTATTGGTAAAGTGAGGACATTATCCAATGTGTTACAGTGCGGATGAGGAGAAGATCACAGCCTTCCACCTTTTCTAGCAATAACCGCAGGAATTCTGCATCCAAAGCCAGGACTCACTCCACTCCGTTAAGAAAATGAAACACTTTGTACACCCAAATGACTGTCACGACGTACAGGTCTAAGTTATTTTGAAAAGTAATTATTAGAACATGTATTCCAGTACCCATCAAAGCCATTTACAGTAACTGGTAGAACGATTTCAGGCATTACGTGTGCACCGACCTGGTTATCTGCACAATGCTCACACTTAGCTCTTAAAGCCGAGAGGCTGTTACTAAAGAACCTGCTAGACAATCATCCTGAAGAGTGGCTCCAGCACTATACAACCCTATCCCGGCCCAAACGAGATGTGCGGATGCTCTGCTACAATTCTACAAGAACCTGGAAACTCCGCTGTTCAAACAGCATCTGCATTGCCAAATGTTACCCGTATTGCTAGACCTCAGGTCTAGTCCATGCATCATTTACTCTACTGTTTGTGATTCACAAAATCCCCACCAGACGCCCTGACTGTAACCCTCAAGCAAAAGAGCTCCTACTCATTTTGGCTACTCACCTTCAAAGCAGCAGCCTGTTGAGAGGAGAGACACAGAGGGGCATATTTATACTCCGTTTGCGCCGAATTTGCGTCGTTTTTTTGACGCAAATTCGGCGCAAAACTAACGCCATATTTATACTTTGGCGTTAGACGCGTCTAGCGCCAAAGTATGAGGAAAGAGCGTCATTTTTTTGCGTGAACGCCTTCCTTGCGTTAATGAGATGCAAGGTAGGCGTTCCCGTCTAAAAAAATGACTGCGACGCAAATGCGTCGTATTTATACTCCCGGGCAAAAATCACGCCCGGGAGTGGGCGGGGCAAAAAACCCCGCATTTGCGCCGGATTTTAGCGCCTGGGTCAGGGCAGGCGTTAAGGGACCTGTCGGCTCAAAATGAGCCCACAGCTGCCCTCCCATGCCCCCAGGGACCCCCCCTGCCACCCTTGCCCACCCCAGGAGGACACCCAAGGATGGAGGGACCCATCCCAGGGACATTCAGGTAAGTTCAGGTAAGTATAATTTTTTATTTTTTTTATATTTTTTTTTGGCATACGGGGGCCTGATTTGTGCCCCCCTACATGCCTCAATGCCCAATGACCATGCCCAGGGGACATAAGTCCCCTGGGCATGGCCATTGGGCAAGGGGGCATGACTCCTGTCTTTACTAAGACAGGAGTCATGTAAATGGCGTCTGAGCGTCGTTAAAAATGGCGCAAATCGGGTGGAGGCGATTTTTTGGCGTCAACCTGACTTGCACCATTTTAAGACGCCCTAACGCCATTTTCCCCAACGCCGGCGCTGCCTGGTGTACGTGGATTTTTTCCACGCACACCAGGCAGCGCCGATCTGCTAGCGCCGGCTAACGCCATTCAATAAATACGGCGCCCGCATGGCGCTTCAGAATGGCGTTAGCCGGCGCAAAACTTTTTGACGCTAAACTGCGTTAGCGCAGTTTAGCGTCAAAAAGTATAAATACGGGCCAGAGTTCGGGGCTGCCTCAGGACACCAGCAGCCAGGCCTGTTCATCCACTAAAGAGGAGGGCAGACCACTATTTCATGGGGGGGGGATACAGCCCTCACGCATGAGGCCAAACCCATCTCGAAGGCCATCAAGAATGAATGCAAGTCCCACCGTACGACTCACCAAGAGAGTATCAGTACACATGAAGCAGTTCGGCGTGGATCCTTCTCATCGCTATTTAAGCTGGCCTCTCCACGGTGGCTATTCACTCGAAAGAGAACTGGAGCCATCCTTGGCAGTTTCCCATTTCCCCTACGGGTTGGAAATAGACAAAGAGTCTAGGAAAGAAGAGGGGAGTCGAAGGAGGAGCAGAAAGAGACTTTCACTGGAGACCTGGAGCTATCCATGATGTCTTCCCTCCTCTCTTCCTGGCTTGCGGATCCCGCTTTGGTCGTGGGTTATTTGGCATGACTGAGTGGAAAAAGGAATCATAACCAGACATCCTTATTCCCTTCATATGTTGGGAGTCTGAGGGTTCGTGGAGCCTTAAGGAATCACTTGATTTATGTGGCCAAGTACTAATTACCTCTCTGTAAAATTACATGCATGAATTTGTTTTACTGTCTAGCGCACTGATAACGTTTGGTCTAGTGAGCTATACAAAATACTAAAATAAAAAAAATAAAAAAATGTCAAGAAGGGAAATCAAAAGAAAATTCCCTGGTATTTTAAGATGGACTTTCTTGAACCAGGATGAAACATCGATCCTCCCCATGAATCTTTGACAATCGAACAGACAACATATGCAAAATAAATGGAGGTAAACCACTGTGCACAGTAACGTGCATTTGATTTAACCTGTATGGTTGGCAAACCATTAGAATTTGGTGCCCCAGAAGCGCACATATTTTTTTATCATAACTTCATTGTTTGACATAAACAATGTTTTGAAGCTTCATTCACCCACCAGAGCGTAACCTTCTATTCCCCCAATGTCTTAACAAACGAGGACATTTCAGGTTGAGCCTTCCAGACAGCACAGTTGTCTGGTTGCCCAAAGACATATCATGGGCTTACCAAGAACATACAGGGGCTTGGAGCCCACCTGTTGCTTACTGTTGGGACAGAAAAGTCTTCTGCATGGAAAGTGACATGTACCTCTGCCTTAATTGCCCAATGTACTGTTGTCTTGATCCCTAAGGCTGATTTTGTGTTATCATAGGCAAACGTGGATCATGCATGTGTGTCATGGACTGTGGTACCTTTGGACCGGGAGGGGCAGCCAAAGAGCTAATCTCATAGTGGTGGAAGGTTACTGCCTTCACCAGTTGTTAAGCAGCACAAGCCCAGTGGTGGCAGCACAATGTGTAGTAATCAGTAGGAGTGAACAGGTCTTTTTTATCCTGTGTCACTGGAGTGAGGCCTACAGGCTCACTCACCTTTTTTTAAAGTTCCACTGGTGTGTGCTTAACTTGCCCTTGTCCTACATCAGTTGGATGTAGAGTACTGCACAGCACAGAAATGGTGATTCTGTGCTGGATGTGTGTGTGTGTGTGTGTGTGTGCCTGAGAAGGGTACACATGGACAATAGCAGTGTTGTGCAGTTCATGAATGGTGTGTGTGTGTGTACTGGATGCATGTATATCTGTGAGGGATACATCACTGGGAGATGTAGTGCTGGGAAGTGCTTGTGCAGTGTGAGTATGTACTGGGTGCATGTGTGCTGCAAGGAGTACAATACATGAAAGGTGAAGTGTTGTGCTAAGCGCATAGTGTGTGTGTGTGCTGGCAGTATCTGGTTACAAATAGCACTTCATGACACAATACTGAGAGGTTACAGTACTGAGCAGTACACACATAATGTGTTGATGCATTCCTGTGAGCTGAGTAGGACTCACTGGGGAAAGGGGCCGAGTGATCCTCCCTGTACACATCAAAGGGTGCTCTTTAATTCAATGATAGATCACATGGGAAATGACTGGACATATCTCAGGAAGGGCATGGGGCTTATAAAGGAATCATAAAGAATAGTGCTGTGGGAGACCAGGACTAACCTTTTAATGCACATATCATAGTGGCTGACATGCAGGTGTGAACTGTAGTCACTCCAACAGCCTGTGTTGTGGGACTAGTAGCTTTTGAGCCTCTCCTTCTGAGACAGACAGCCTTTCAAGCGAAGAAGAGACTTCAAAAGAAGCAGGACCCCAACATAAATCTTCAAAGACTCAGACCCTAAATCACGTTGGGTGTCTGGAAATGGACTATAAGAAGAAGCGGTTGAAGCCCAAAATTTGTCATGTGCTAAGCAGCCAAATGGGCTGTGTAAGGCGGGTACACTCTGCAAGACTTCAGCTTGTGACAAGGACAGGGGGCCAAGGCCTGCTAGTCTCCCTGCTGGGTGAGTGGACATCACCCAAGGAAACCAAGACCACCTGACCTGGAGCCTGGAGCGCCAGGGCCTGTCTGCTTGCCAAGACCAGTGAACCCCATGATGAAGTGGAGAGCATTGGAGGGAGCGAGGTCCAGTGGTTAGCGCGGTTGTGAGGACTCCTGGTGTGAGGAGACGGATGTGCACCAAACTTGTTGTTGCCCGTGCGCAGGATTGACTTGGCAACCCCGTATGCCAGGAAAGGGCCGCCATGAACTGAGCCATGAATCGAGTGCCATGCAGAGAGCCCTAAGCACATATTGCTTCGTTGGAGTGTGCTAGAGGGGGCAACCATGGAACTGACTTCCAAGATTTATGTGGACCTTAGTGGTGACCCCATATGCCAGGAGAGGCCACTGTGGTGAAACGTCAAAGAACAGCGAGAGGATTTTTTCTGTTGCTGGAACCTGGCCGAGAGAATGAAGATCAACAACCTTGCCCTTCCCCATGTTAGGGGAAGAACTGAATTTACCACTCCAATGAAGCTTGGATCACCTCTGATCGCTGTTGAAGTCGGCTTGCCACTCAGGACTGGAGCATTGCAAGTGCCCGAGATCGGGACACCTGCCGAAACGCCAAACGCTTGTTCCCTGCTAGGGTGGTTAAGGCTTGATACAGGCCTGTTGGGCCCAGGGGACTCACTGCCAAAGATGCTGCAGCACCACAGACACTTTTGACTATTTCTTAAGAGTCAGAGTGGACTTTTGAGTAAGGCCTCCTAATGAGCATTCCCTGGATGCCTCCACCTGTAAATGGGGAACAACTCCAGCCACATTACAAGAAAGAGAGTTGGACAGAAATTTACCAGGCACACACTAGAGCCCTGACCTCCAAAGGATGTATATTGCTTACAGATGTTGTAATACATCTTTGAATGTATAAAGTTAAAAATACTTCTTTTTTAGGTAAAAACAAGTATTTGTCTCACTAACCTGTATCTACACTTCGCCCCTGAGAGGCCCTTGCACTGCTCGTCCACAACTACTACTTAGAGTCCAGTGCAGAAAGGGTGCTTGGCTCAGTTGCTCAGAATCTATAGTACGTCGTGCTCCAGCACATCAGGAGTTTAAAGGTGTAAACTATCATGGTTGGGCCCAATAGTCCCTGCGTGCCTTGTCGCCCAGTGAAACTTACTATTGGTTTGCTTTCCCCATCACTTATTGCCTACTTTTTATTTCTGTCCCAGTTTGACCCTCCCCTGGAGAATACTCTTTACCACATCTTTTTAATGGCTGGCTTCTATGCTTCCACTGCTTCCTTTTCGAGCACTACTTTTTCTTTTTGGTTAAGACGACACAAGACTGCATGTGTTTTCCAGCTATCCCACTCATGTACTTTTCACCTCGGCACTCCGGATCACTCACTGTCACCCATGTGCTTCTCTCCACTGTTGTGGGCTGGCTCTCTATAAAGTGTGCAGAAACGATGTACACTGTGCAGAGATTCCGGATAACCACACCTTGGTATCCAGAGGCAAAAATAGATAACCTAATGCTCTATTTATGTGGTAGCTTGGTCAAGCAGTTAGGCTAATCCAGGAGATGTGCTAAGCATTGGCTGTACTAATAGTATCAATAACTGTGGACACGCTTGAAACAATAACTTGAGACCAATTTACAAACATACTTCGGATTCAAAAGACCAAGATCATAAAAATCAGGTAACTACTTTTTAAGTAAGTATTTTCCAAAGTTTAGACAATGTACTGTTTCTGGTCATAATTACACACCATAGGAGTCAATAGGAGAAACTGTTTTAATTGAATATAAAATCAGGCAATGCTCGCACAAGTGTCACCTTTTATTTCCAGGCCGAGGTCATTGAGATGTCCTGTGGACCAGCCAGAGAAGTTCGGTGGCTCCTGGTTCTGGCGGGAGCAGCAGCTGAAGGTCTTGGAGCTGGTGCATCATAGGGAAGGGGACCACTTGAAAATGCACTGCTCAGGGGGACTTAGAGGTAAGTCCGGTGGGTACCCTTGCAGGGTGGAGGTCACAAGGGGTTAGGGACCTCTAGAGCACAGCTGGTTCTCTGATGCAGGGGCCAGGGAGGCCAGGTGCAGAGTAGATAGGTCAGCCAAGAGTTGTGCATCAGGGAACCTTGTGAGACAGATGCTGGTCACTTGGAGGGTGGTTTGCAGGTCAGCAGGACCACTCTAGGGGTGGTTCTTGGGTGTCCTGAAGTCCCTTCACTGATGCTTGCTCCTGGTCCTGGGAGAGTCCAGAGTGGACTTTTCTTCTGGGTGTCTGGCGTTAGCGGTCCAGTACCCCTGGCTATTGCATGATTCAGTCACTAGAGGTTGCAGTGCCACCAAACATGGCACTCTTGCAAGGTTTGTCCTTCAGGTCTGTTGGATGAAATCTGGCCTGACTGCTCTGTTCAGTTCGTCGGTCAGCAGCCTGTTAGTGAACGGGACTTCACTGGGTCTTGCCTGCTGAGTGGAGAGTGTGATACCTTCTCTCTGGAGGGAGGTTCCGGACAATTTTTGGAAGGGTGGAGTTCTTCTGGGGTTTCTTAGAGTCTGTCTGATGTCCAGTTGTCCCCTCAGTGGTGATTGTCGAGTCCTGGGTTCAGGCAGGGTGCAGGCGGCTTTTTCTTTCGGCAGCAGGTCTTCTGTTCTCGAGCCTTGGGTATTCTTTGTTTGCTGGCCTTCTTGTGCCCATTGAATCTGATCTGCAGGTGTAGGGAGGCTCACTAAATATTGCATTTAGTGGACATTTAGGGGAGTACCTGGTAGTAGCCAATGAGCCACTTACCTTAGGGTGGCTACACCCACTATGTGACCACATACTGTGGGAAGAGGTCACATCCCTGACCCTGATAGGCAATTTGCTTGCCATCAGAGTGGTCACCTCATCTGCCACACAAGAGGGGTGGTGCAGGCTGAGGAATTGCCACTCCTCCTAGACTTTGTGCATTTTCCCATCGTTTTTCCTGCCAAAAGTGGGGGTTTTAAATGGAGGTGGTCATCTGCTGCTGGCAGCAGGGCTAGGGGTTGAATTTCAAGGGCGACAAACCCTTTGAAGCTGGAAGGCTGTGCAATGCACATTCCTGGGGAAAGAGGTGTGACACCTCTGCCCCGGAAAGGCTTTGTTTTCTGGTCACAGAGAGCAGAGGCTCTCTCTCCAGGGATCCAGACTCCTGTCTGGTGGAGGCAGGCTGGTTTGAACAAGCCAGCAACTGTGCCAGGGTGGTGTAGGTTTTACAGGGGCACCCCGAAGATGGCCCCTGGATTCATTTTATAATAAATCGAACACTGGTACCAGTGAGGATTTATTTCTCTTAGTTGATTGATAACAAACAACCCAGGGTTCAGAGTAGCCATCATGTAGCTGGGAAACATGTGATAACCACTGTCCAGTACATGTATTTGCTATGGCTTCCCTGTACACTTACTATGCCTTAAGGTTTTGTAAAGATCAGTAGGGGTATATTTGCTCATGCAACTCTATGCCCTCCCATGCATTACAGTGCACCCTCCCTTAGGGCTGTAAGGCCTGCTAGAGGGGTGACTTACCTATAGTCCATGCAGTGTTACTGGACAGGGCACTCTTTGTGAGTGCCATGTCGAGTTTGGAACTTTTAAATACACTTTGTCATGCACTTGTAATGGCATTCTGCATGAGGCTGGTGTGGGACCTCTCAGAGTAGCACAATTGGTGCTGCAGCTCTGGGGGGCCCTCTTCAGTACCCTTGCCCTCGGTAGCAGGGGTACCATTTACTAGGGACTTACAGAGGTGAATGAAGTGCCAATACATAGTGCAATTTTGGGGAAAGAGATCTGGCACTGGGAACCTATGTAGCAGGGGCCCATGGCACTCACAATTTTGAAACCATGTCTTTTTCCCAGCAAAAAGTGTGTGGGGGTGCTAACCATGCAAAAAGAGGCCTATCTCACACCCACCCACTACATGTTGCAGTCTTGCATACTGCTTCCCCTCCCCACCCCCACCCTTTGTGTTATTTCTGTTACTCTCCCCTCCGTGTTGCTACTCCCTACCTGTGCATTCCTTCTCTGCCTCCTGTTGCTTCTCCTTCCAATCCATGCCTTCCTTGAGGCTTCCATTCCCCGTCCACCGCGTTGATTGTCCCCCACCCATGCCCTCCTTCTCTATTGCTCGTGGTTTCTCCTACCGACCCCGTGTTGCTTCCCCCCCATCTGCACCCTTCATGTTGCTCGCCTCACCCGAACTCTCCATGTTGCCTGGCCTCACCAGCACTTTTACGTGGATTGGAAATAGAAAGAAAAACAAAGACTGCTATGGATATCTGCAAAATGTCATACCCAGTCATACCGCAGGCTTTCTTTTTCTTATTTCACCATGCTGCACAGCTTCGGGATGCTGTACAGCATGATTTAAAACCACTATCAAAGTCAATAGGTCGCTAAGGCAAGACCTATTGGATTTATCAATGCTTGTCTTAAAAACAGAACCTCTTCCTTTAAAGGACATTCGCTCTGCTGTTCCTTGCAAGCCAGCATCCCATTGTTTGTATCCAATCACAGGACTTCTTAAATAGTGATCTGCTTAGTTAATATTCATTTGGCAGGCCATTCTACGGCCTCTTGTGACTGGAGGTTTTGCAAGATGTCCTATTAGTACATAGGTCACAGCGCAAAATCAGAGAATGGTCAATTGTTTGAGAAATTTCTACTACTGTGTGCGACTTGTCTCTTTGTACATCAGGTCCACCCTGCCTTCTCTCTTTAACTTATTTTTTGAATCTCAATGCATTGCCCTTCCTCATCTATTATCACCCCAACTTCTCATAGTGCCTTTTTACCATGTTAATTTCCATCAGTGCTGACATTTGGATAAAGTTCTCAATACATTTTTACACTAATCGTACTATGGGAGAACCATAATTTTGAATTCAAACAACCGCCTGCCGTCGCATATCTGTTGGCTGGAATGAGGAAGATCTGAAGTGACATGCTGTTTCCCAAAACTTGCCAGTATATCCCTAAGAAAATATAAAAGAGGAAATTAGGTACTGAATGGATGTATAATACAGGTAGAAGAGTTGGTCGTCCTGGACTGACCTATGGGGAATGCATCAAGACAGACTGTTGATGATGCTAGGAAGGAGCAGCAGGAGACAAAGAAACTGTGGTTGGTGAATGAAAAGGTGAACCACACCTGGGCCGTGCCTGCAACACACAGGGAGGTGTGGGTGGCAACAAAGATCTGTGGGTGACAGTACTAAACGCTCTGGATAGGCCCAAGAGGATGAGGCTAAAGGCATGGTGACCACAGTAGGCAAAAGATGGCTACATGGGTGATGGCAGTCTGGGTGGAGAAAAGCTGACACAAACTAGAGCAGTGGATTAATAGTTCATGCGTGGACAGAAGCGGATATGTTACATGCTACTCTCACAAACGTTGCTTGCTAGAATATGGAGCACATTATTGTGCTAGAAAACTATTGCAACCGGAAGATCAAGTATACACACATTATAAAGATAGTGTGTGTGTATATATACACACACATATATATATATATATATACACACACACACACATGTATATATATATATATATATATATATATATATATATACACACACACACACACACCAGAATATACAGATTTACTATTCTTAACTCCAAAACATGTAACGTGAAGGTTATATATATATATATATATATATATATATATATATATATATATATATATATATATATAGGTAGATATATATATAGATATATATAGATATAGATATATATATATATATATATATATATATATATATATATATATATATATACATAGACAAAGTACATCGAAGGGTAATGAGCAAATGGAAGTCCACCTGATGCTCTGGGCCCAGACCAATTTGCAGACCAAAAGGTGCACTAAAATTAAGAAGCAGAGAATCAAAGCATAACAAAAAGGAGAGAAAAGCAGACGAAATAGAAACAGGAAAAGAGTGAGACAAATATAAAGGAAAACAACTGTGAAAGACAGTATGGGAACAAGATAACAAAGTAGTTAAGTAAGTGAGGGGAGCTTAAAGGGGTAAATGGAGTGATGGCAACTGTTAACAATGTAGTAAGAAATGATTAAAATGGAAAGAAAAAATTCAGGAAAGGAGGGAAAATAACACGACGACAGTCCAACACCAGGCTGGAAGCGAGACTTGCTTTGCTCCTCTGCACTCGTCCATAATACATTCTGCATAATTTGATCTGTGTAATAAAACGCAGTAAGGGCTGAAGTCACACACGCAGTAAATGAATGCAGGCTCAGCGAAAAGTACACACAATTAAACACAGGAGGCAGGAGCCCTGGCGCAGGCAGAATGAGAGGATGCGGGCTGTCTGCATTCAGAGGCCCCTGGTACCAACGGGCGGGGTACACGTGCAGAATGTGTAGGGCAAATGGATCACGTCACGACACCAAGAAGAGACTCAGAACATGCCAAAGAGCCACAGGGAGAGGGGCGCGCCTCGATTATCACCAGGCCACGGAAATATGTGGGTGCAGGCAGCGAACGGGGCACCAGATGCAGCACAGCAGGCAGACTGCAGAACCAATGACTGGCCACTGACTGCGCGCACAGGCATAGGGCAGCAATCCTAGGGAGAGTTAAGGAGGATGGTCCTGAATCCAAAGAGGAGTTTGCAGAAGGATCGGAATTCCAAATGCAGAAAACACTGCACCTAGCAATCTCCCCCTGACCATTTTCTGTCAAAATGTATTGGATGAAAATGTGTGGAAATCTGATTCCTGTAGAGATGTGTGCAATAACCAACTATTTCTACAAGCACTTCCCCCTGGTAAACTCATAATCAGAAGTAACAGGAAACAGGGCAGTTCGCTAGAGGGGCAGAGGTGTTATTATTCACTGTGCCCTACAATTTTCAGGGATCTGAGCCAGAGAGCGCTGCTCAGAAGCACTCCTGGCCTACAAAAATTTGACGCACCAAATACCAAGACTGCATAGTCTCAAAACCACCTCAGGCCTCTTTAATCCACTGCCATACACTTCCTGCCCTTTTATCTCACCCCTGAGGGACCCTGCTCTCTCTCTTTGTGAGGTTTTATTTCTCCTGGTCCTTCCTTCCACTTTGCGTGTTTTCCCTCTCTTGCACTCTGTAAAAGTCTGATGAGGAAAAAAAAGTGCCGGTCCCAGGAACGAGTGCCGGTCAGTGGCGGCTGGTGACCTTTGAAAGTAGTGGGGTACAACAGGTGCCCCGAATTTCACAAAGTGAACATGCAAAGCGAGCAACCTCAAGTTCCCACTCGAGGGTCTTAGGACTCTCTTGGCACCAACCGGTACGTTTACTGGTACACATTTCAAAGCTTTAGAAGGGCTCAGGGCCATTTTTAAGGGGAACTAATGAAATCTACCAATCCCGCTTCAAGTTGTGCTAGCTAAAAATGACCCTCTTCATTCATTTTGATTCACTGTTCTGCAGCACCACTGATGACTGAATTGATATGTAACTGATTCCCTCAAAGTCCTACATGCACTTCACTACACTGGGAGGCTGCACTCCAGCAGGACGGACCTCAAGAGACATGAGGCAATGGTCCACTTATGACAAAGGCTCGCCTCAGTCTGCCAGTCTTTCAGAGGAGCTGAGGCTCTGGACTGCTTCAACTGACTATTCAGATGCATTGGACATTCAGTAAATTCTGAACTTACCCTACTTTACACAGTATTACATACGTTGGAATAATTCAATTCCCACCGTCCAACATATGAAATAGTTTCCATTGACTTTACTGGGGGTCACAGGTTCAAATCCCAGTGAAACCAATCAACCTTTCATCCTTCTAAGGTTGATAACATGAATGAGTACAAGTGAGTTGGGCAACAATAAACATTTGTGCTCTCTGGGCTAGCTATTGCAGTCTTTCAGTGGTGAAACTGATGAAACTGATCAGGTACCCAACCCTGCTGGCCCTTCATATGTACCTGGTATATGAAGAATTCTTCATCCTCCAAGGCCTCCAACAAGCACACTGAAAATGTATGAGGCTACAGCAGTCTTACTGGCATTTAAGGTCACTAGCCAGGAATATACTTGTTGAAAAGTGGCTAGTGAATGCCATCAGTTTTGTGCTCTAAAAAGTGGTCTGCTGAGTCACACGAAACAAAACATCAGGATGCTGTAGGGTAACATTAAATGCCAACATGATTAATAAACTCCTGCCTGACCTCAGATACTGTTTAGTAGCTTTGACAGTTTTTTCCAAATATTTTGTTCTTTTTTTAATTTATCACCTAACCGTAATGGCAGCCGCCAATCTTAATTTGAATGAATTTTAGCATCTGTTTAAAGTCACAGACCCTGTGGTGACACTTACTATTGTTAAACTTGTGCCCCAAAACATACACACTCCCATGCCAGCACATAAACATTTATTGTGCTCAATTGTATCTTTATACCAGATGGCTGCTATGCACTTGATTTTCGAGATCAATCAAGACAAAACAATAGCATAATTTTAAAGCATTTAAATGTACGAACACAAGCACTCACTCATAAAATTGCAGTGTACAGATAGTACATCTATGCCCGGACTCACACAGCACCCCTCCCGATCAGATTACAGCTGCGAGCCGATAAAACACATTGTCTGGTCCTGGGTAACGGGTGCAGGGCATCGTCAAGCCAAGAAGCCATGGTGAGGCATGGGCCACACCTGAGCTGGGCCTCGTGAAATCACTACTGTGTGTGACACCATAAAACACACACAATTCATGATGATGCTTGCAGCTCCCTCCAGCATGACCTTTGCACTCATGCCACTATTCCACTTCTAGGAAGAAGCGTTTGATTAAAATGACCGCACAGTCCAAAAGTAAAACTGAGCAGGAGCACACATGGAGGGAAGCAGTCACTTCACAGCATAAACATTTCAATAACATGAACGATGGAGCTCTAGAATGTCAAACCGCAGCAGCCATTTAAAGACAAATGGGAACATCTGCATTTTAAGTAACAGAAACATGCAAGCAGCTCGATACTTATAAAGTAGGTGCACTACACACCAGGTGACGTAAGTCCGTCTGCTATCAGGTTCCTCCACAGACCCATGCAAAATCCAACAAGTAATAAAAAAAAAAAAAAAGGTGGGTGGAGCTTGGTCTCCACATCCGACCTAGGGCCACCTTCTCCCACCTTGACTACACTAGTCTGCCCTGCCCCACCTCATTGAAACTATGGAGATTTGCTAACTCCGCCTTGGGCCAGTGATGCCAACGCCCATGGGCGGATTGTATCAGTGCCACGGGAAGACAGGCCACACCCAGCTCCAGATGTAACTGCTCTAGCTTGTGTCTCAGGGGGGCGTGAGACCTCACCCGCCACATGAGCAGTTGCACCACATTTCACCTGCAGAAATATAAATAAAAAGCACAAGCCTGAGCCTTACTGAGCTGTTCATATTTTCACACACTTCTCCTCTCATCTTCCATGAATAGTGGGGCACTTCCCCTTACGCTCATATGTGACAGCCACTCCTGGTGCCGGTGGGCCCCACCGGCAACCCCTGGCTCAAATTAAGCACAGCACTGAGCCGGCACTGCAACATTTATATATAAATTTTAAAGAAAGCCTGCCCTGTTTATTAATGATGCATCAGCTAATCCCACTAGATTGTGTCAGATGATGCATCTGCAGTGTGTTCTCTTTCCCAGCAGGATGTGTTATTTAAACTTATAAACAAGTTCTTTACCTATTAGAGGTACCCTAAATTTGTTGACCTGGGCCCTGCAAAAACCTCCGACATGCCTGTAAATATCTCTGATAATTACCATGTGTGATAAATACCAAGTTTCACTAAACTCTGAAGCAGCACCGGAGCGCAGTGAATGATAACTGGACTAGTAAGAGAAGTGTCAGACCTGATGGACCTGGAGGATCTTAACTTAATGAAATGAGTGGAGTGGAGTGTGTATCTGCAGGACATAGACTGTCCTTATCCACAGGACACAGAGAGAGTGGTTTGGCCTGGGGCCCTTGTGTGCAGAATGTGGCAGACTAGATGGGTCTGAGTTATTATTTGAGGGAAATGGACATATTTGATAAGAATGTGGGTCCTTATCTGCAGGGGTGGTTTTATCTGGCATAATTCTCTTTCACTGACATTGCAAAATTACTCTTAACTATGCATCATTACGTGAGAAGAGTAATCCAGCATTTAGTACTATTTTCTTAAGTGCAAAATGCACCTGTGAGTAAGACATGAGCCCGAGGATACATTTTGCGCTGAAAATAGCACCAAATGCTGCAGGACACGAACAGCGGTAGCCTGGAGCCACTTGCTGTGTCTAAGTTCATTGTTCCTATTATTCTGCTGTATGAATTTTGGTTCAAATAACTCTTAATTACTCAAACTGATGAAATTGCATAATTACAGCAATTACTCCGGCGTAATTAAAATTTCACCCAGGCATACTTATCTGCAGAAGAACCAGAATGGTGGTGGTGGCCCTTATAGACCTGAAAAAGGCTTTTCCCAGTCGAGCAATGGTTCTTTTCTGAGGTCAATTCCTTCTTCCCGATTATTGTAACTTTTCACCGACGTCTGTAGTTGAAGATCCAATTTTCCATGATTCCTGCCAGTAAAGTCCTGTCTCCATCTCCCTCGGGGCCTCGACCTCTCCTTCTTGGGAAGGCGCAAAACAAAAATGTTCAAAACCCTGAGCAGCTTGTAGCCTGGCTACAACCAATCAGATTTATTTCAACACCGCATAGGTATGTATATATGCATACACAGACAGGTTGGTTTCCTTGGTAACGAAAATAAGAGAAATAGTCATGAAAATAACAAGATTAGGGTTTGAGGCTTTGAAGAGACACTTTTCCCGTTATTTGGGAAGCCTCTTATGAAGTCTGCATGAAGTCCAGAATCCGAAGGCAAGATCCCCTGTCAGGCTCCCTTGAGTGTGACAAGTTGCTAATAATGGACTGTAAAATCTTTCAAGCAATAACCGGATGTAACACATCCACCTCTTAAACATCATGTGCTCCAGCAGTTCGGAGACACATTATATTCCACTCTTCCCTGAATGAACACATTTGAGACACCTTCCCACATACTCCCCTGCACTTAACTGCACCAAAGCCGGGGAGTGGGCATAGTGATGCCTCCCCCAGCAGTACCACACATTGCACTCCTTCACATCCACCGTAACAGCGGAATGCATCACACACTCTCCTGCACCTTCATGCACAGACAGAGCACAGTACCAGAGCCATCGAGCTATAACAGTGATTAATTAATTCCGCCCAAACGCAGATCACGCTGCTCACACAATCAACACTCACGGAACCTTGAGAAGGCATTAGTCAGACCATCCCACTAACTTAAATACGGCATTTAAATTGGCATCAGTACAAGACACTCCTAATGCATACCAATAAGCAGAATACTAGAACACTTTACAGAGTCTATTGAAGTCCTAATGCTCTGGGCATGCAGCTGGCAAAAGTGGTGTCCACTAAAGAGCACAGCCTACTCCTCACAGAACCACGAGAGCCCTGTGGTCAGACCAACCCACAACATTAAATACACATGAAAGCCCCACTGTCATGTATTGTGGGAAAGTGATGCCCCCTGTCAGTGCACACACTCTCCAGGAATACCAACAAGCCACTGGCAGCCATCAACAATTTGAACAGGTGCAGCACCAGGGTTGATGTACGAGCATTCAAAACCTTTTCGAAGAGGTTGACACCTCTGTACTTGACTATAGCGTAGTTACTTAGGCTGTAGTGAGGCTGTTCCAGATAACAGACCTACTAGGTTACCAAAATTTCTCAGTACATGGAAAAAAAGACTCAATAAAAACATGTCTCAAAGAGATAGCAGCAGGATTATCAGGATGCTGATGTGGAGTATCAACTAAGTAAAAATGGTGTCAGAACTTGCATATCCACTCACTGATCCACCTATGCGTTCCCCTCAGTGAGCTAAACCTCTGTTCCAGACATCTGACTGCAACCTACATGTCACTCATGCTCAACTATTCATGTTCCGTGAGAGATGGAAGCTCATACAAATCTGAGATGCTGGATCTGTTCACAGGAAATGGAAGATTGCATTTATAGACTTCTGTGACAGAGCAAAGCTTGCTTTGCTGTTTTCATGCTGTCCTTATTCTTTGAGAAACTAAGGGCCTGACTTAGAATTTGGTGGATGGGTTACTCCTTCACAAACGTGATGAATATTGTGTCCCCCTTTATACAATATCCATAGGATATAACAGAATCATAATACGGTGGACACGATATCTGTCATGTTTGAGATGGAGGAACCCCGTCTGCCAAACTCTGAATCAGGCCCTGAACCCTTCATTGCTGTTGCCCGATTGGTACCTGCTTGTGCTGATGCTGCCCTGGCTGTACCTGCCCGCTGAAGGTGGGATGCTGCACTGTTTCTGCCCAAGGTGTAGCTGTCCTATGAAAAGGGCTGTTTGCAATGCTGCTGCCCTTTCTTATAAAAAGCACAAAAGATCATTTGAATGCCCATGCATAACGTGCCATGGCCAGTCAGAAGCCTTTATTGAACTCAGTGCAAAACTAGTTCCTGACCCTGACCCACAGACCATGGTTTCAATCACAGCTTCCCAAACTGTGCGTGACCCAGAGCAATTACTTTTCTTGCCTCTCCTTCCCTTTCAGTGATCATTACATTTGAGAAATACTTGAAATAATTTAGTTCAGGATGTGTACTGTGAAAAACCCTCTCTTATATATGGTGTAATAAACCATAATGTTGCTCCCTCTATGTCAAAAGTAAAGGCCTTATGTAGGAGATGTAAGACAACTGACTTGCTTCTTGGATCATTAATAAAATTGTTATCATGGCAGAAAATACAAAGAATGCAATATCTTTTCAGAATCTGAATTACACAATGTATAATCAGGAAACCTAGTTTCAATTCCAGTTTCCAAGCTCGGCCAAACAGAGTGACCCTGGGCAATTAATTTTCAACTCTGAACACCACATTTGAGCACATTGATATAGTTCAGGATGCACACTGTACAACAACCCCTCTTCTGTATGGTTTAATAGGCCATAATGTTGCTTCATCTATGAAAAATAAAAGAGGAAACAAGGCAACTTACTTTCCTCTTGAGTCATTAATAAAACTGCCACAGCAGAAAGGGTGTGGTTCACTAATTTTAATAAAGGCAGCTCAGAGTAGTGATATAATCTAAGTTGCTAAAGTAAAACAATACAAAATACACATTTATATGATAAAGTTCATAATCAGCTGTAAATAAAGTGGAAGTCACCAACATTTGTAGAAGAGCCAGAGTTTCAGGCTGAGCGAAGAGCTGTTGCCTTTAGCCTCCACTGCATTGCTTTTCCATACAAGATGCAACACAGGTGGGGCTGCAAAGAATTGTGGGACACAATATTTACCACCTCACTACTATAGCCCTATTGGTGCTTTCACCAAGACAGGAGATCTTTGGTTTTGGGCGTATAGTTTGTCGTCTCAAGGACTATGCTCTCCTGCTGCCGACACACATTCAGTAGCAAGTGTATCTTGGCAGCATGGGCATGGTCTGTTTCATAGTACAGGCTGTGATTACAACAACTTGGCTTGGGAAAAGTGCTGCATTCTGCAACCTCACCAATAGCCTGATGCAGGGCCTGCCAATCGCATGTCCCAATTGTGAGACTAGTGAACATTGTCTATGAACAGAGCTTCAAGTGGAAATGTAGAAGTGCTACTCACAATCCAGAGTACCTGTTTGTTTCTGAAAAGTGCTGGCACTCCTCAATAAATGTATTGTAGCAGTGCTGAGAAGTGCAGGTACTCTCCTTTTCAAAATAAGGAAGTGCAGCTACTCAATACTCAGAAGTGCATGCGATGTCCTGTCCTGGGAACCTGACAGTACATGCCCATTTAGAGCACTTCCTGTGATGCAGGTATTGTTTGACAATATTTGATGTGAGATAGCTATATTTCTGGGGAAGATGCCTGAGCCCAAAGGGACAATACTCATACATCAAAATATATATTTCATCATGTGGTAGGAAGACCTCTGTAAAATAAAAACCTTATTACCTCATTCACATAAAATTCTAATATAGGTCTGACAGTTTAACAAAGGGATTACATAAAACACAACCTAGGGAATCTGTAATGAGAATATTATATAACTAGTGAACACTACAACTCTTGAATGCTTCCCAGTGCAAGGTATGGAACCCACTGATGTTACATACCACTTTAGGTAGGTGATCATTCATCATCCTACATAAGTACATGAAAGTATGGTAACTCTGTAACAGCTTGGGTTATTTCTTACAGGAGTTTTGTGCTTCCTGTATGTTTATATCTGCTTAATGGAATTGTACAACAGTCCTTGAATGCCTCTTACACATTATGTGAGTGAAAGGGAAATTATGTCAGTGAAAATATGTGATAAGGGTTACCTTTTGGTTTTAGGAGACTTTGAAAAAATGTAGGATAGCTGACAAGCTCAGTGCCTTGAGACCCTCACGGGTGAGTAGTGTGCTTTACAAATTCCTGATTGATTGATTGACATAAAGCCACATGTCGTGCATAACATCTCCAGCCAATACCACTGTGATGCACCCTGCATCAAACAAGTGCAATACAGGCTACGAGGGCCGTATGTTCAACAAGGAAAAGTAACAGAACTCACTAGGGAGACTGCACCACTTACTAAGAGCACAATACTACAAGAAAGCTAGACACCCCATCTGTACACCTAGAGCTGTCGACTTTGGAACTGTAGAGCCAGGCTCAAGTTCCAGCCTCGCTCAATATCTTGTGACTCTGGGCAAATCACTTAATCTCCCTGTTCTAAAAAAACATGTAACACAATCGGGTTCTCTTATAAAGCGTCCAAATGCCCTTGGACCAAGTTCACGCTATATACAACTAAAATAAGTTTGAGTAACACTGGTACGATTGTCCACTGACGCCCTTAAGTAATGTGGAAAAAAATCCTATGTCAGAAACCTTGAGGTAGGGTTTACAAAAATGGTATTGAAATATCACAAATCCAGGCCAGTTATCCAACAAGTAAATCAGGTTTATTCCAAAAGGAGAAACTCCAGCCGCATAGCACACCATCCAGTTACCTCACTCGGTAACTGCCTTTTCAGCTTCCCCAGTTCAGTTTTTAAGATTCCAATTGGAACATAACATTGTGGATTACATCACAGTATAATGACTGCTATAAGAATACAACATCTATATACAAAGTAAGGAGTGATGATGAGGAGCTATACCACACACCTTCCCCATACAAAAAGAAGACACAGAACTGAGAACAACAATACCATACACACACTCCACACAAACAAGCACTATAAGACACTCAACACAAATTCACAATAAATATGAACAAATTGCAATGAAAGGAAAATTTTAAATATTCAAAATAATTATCACTGCACTGCCACCTCAATGTTCTTTTTCACAACAATTCTAATGCAGTTCTGTATCTGCCAATCTTCCACTTAAACTGCTCCCCTGAAAACGTTGATTATCCTTAAGGGTTGCTAAACTTAAAAAAAGTTTGTGAGATACTTGGTTACTTAACCCTTACTATACCTCCAACATTAACATTCAAAGTTTTTAACAGCTTTGTGAAGCTCATAATGATTTTTCTTCCTAGGCTGTACCTCAAGCTCCCTTGTCCTACATATCCTCCCCTATTCTTCAACAATAAATGATCCTTTCAGATGAGCTCCTGTGTATGGAGGACGCATCATAGTACATGGTTTCCTTTCCCTGAACAATTCAAAAGGACTCACTTCCACTTTAGAATGCAGGGTACATCTATACTCTTCAGCGCAACATCTCTTCCAATCAGTTCCCTTAAGTTTGATTATCTGAGTAGTTTCCTTTAGTGTCCTGTTAAACCTCTCAGCCATTCTATTGGTTTGGGAATTGTTTAATGAACTAGTTTTGTACAAAATACCTCTTACTTCCAAGAGCTCTCCCATCGTCTTAGACCTTAACTGCACCCCATTGTCACTAAGTAGATACTTTGGATTGCTTTCTCAGGAGAATGTATCAAATAAGAATTTTATCACTGAAGAAGTGGTGATCTCCTGGGCAAGGCTTACTTCTGGCCATTTCGAAAACATGTCCATCAACACAAGCACGTGAACAGAGGAGTTTCATGACATTTAATGCCCACTATGTCGAGAGTTACTTCCTCCCTGTCCTAATCTTTAAGGACTTGTCACTCACTTTGCAATCCAAACAGTGTCTCTCCAATCTTTCAACCTGGATGTCCACCCATGGCCAACAGTACATGCTCTGAAATCTTTCATTAGTTTTACAAATACCTGGTGCCCTGCATGAGCCATTTTCAACAACTGGTCTCTTACTCCTGATGCAGGCACCAACCTCGAGCCTCTGAACAAAAGTGGTTCATTAACCAAATGTTCCTAGAATGCTCTGGAATATCCTACATTAATTTCACCTGTGAGTGACTCAGGCTTTCTAGTAAGGATTTTAAGCAACGTCTGTTTCAGCACTTGAAGTTCTTCATAGATCACGCTTCCTAACAATCTGGAAAGACAACGAGCTGCTTTGTTTTCAACTTTTCTTAACAATGTATGCCTAGAATTGGACCAGCTAACAAAGCTGGGAGTAAATATAACTGTCATGGGCTCCCAGAAAACAACATCACAGCTAGCCCTGAAAAACCCCAAAAGGAAAACACCTAGCATGAACATAAATGGGTGGACATTCCGGATTCACAAATGGGGAATCCAATAATAATTGTTCATAGCCCCAGGCACAAGCAGCATGTAACGTGCTGAGTCACAGGGATGAAACTGATTATATGTCATGTCACTGCTAAATTGTACCCAAAATCTATCCAGGGAACTCAGAAAAAGTAACATTTTAAGCATGATTACAGTGCTGTATTGTAGTAAAAGCTTCCAGGAAGAAGCACACGTACACATGCATTAAAAAGTGTGAAGCTTTCAGAGCTTGCTATAAGCTTCCAGAACCTACTAGAAGCTTTCAGAACCTGCTAGAAACTTCCAGAACTGTGAAGCTTCTAAAACCTGCTAGAAGCTTCCAGAACTTGCTAGAAACATCCAGAACAGGCCGCAAAAGAATTTTAAATCTTGGTGGCTATCTTGGACTAAGGAGGGTATAAATACTCCACCACATGAACCAAACCCTTGCTAGGTAATCGGTGTGTCCAGAGAGCAGAGCGATCCAGCGGAGAACTTACCTGTTGGAATCTTTCTGGAGCAGCACCTGGTCCAGTTAGCCAGAGCTTGCAGTCATCAGCAGAGGTCAATATCTGTAGGATAGAAGAAAAAACAAACAGCCTGTCTTGATTTAGATCATGTGTACTCATGTGTACAGACATTATAGAATTTGCTGAGTCATAGCATTTAAGAACTATTGAAAAGTGACACCCCAGGAGAAAGAAAGAGACCTAGAAACATTGTGGGTAGGAGAAAAAAGAGACTTTGAAGAGATGCAATTATGCACTTTGGGAAACTGAAACCAGAATTCTAAAGAAACATTAAAATATTCAAATTACGGCTTTGGAAACTGAGAACAGAACTTCTAAGAGACCTTTGAACGGCTCTTGGGCAATCTGTGAGTGTTTGGTGATTTGCTGGGAAAAGACCAACCAGACCTCACCGATCTAGAAATACTTCTGTCAGTAGGAGTCAAAGTTTATCATTCAGGTTTTAACACTACCAAGTGTAAATGTGATACTATTGATGCGATCATATGATGTAGAAGAACTGAACTAATATTTGTATCCTAGAACCACGAAAGGAAGATATTCAGAGGGAGATCCAGGTTTAGACAATGCTAGGACAGCGGTTGATCTGTTTGTTATTTTATCTCATCACGCACTTAACTTGTTTGTCACTCCATGGACCACTTATGGGCATAGTAGGGGTCTTGTCATGCATCACTCTTGCCATGATAGATATCTCAGGTTAGTGCTACTGATCAGATGTTCACATTGGGTTTTCACACTACCATACAACTCTGCCATTCCCAAGAATGTCTACACTTCCTCTTTCTTAGTTCTACTGGACAAATACAAAAATGTTCTCATCAGTTCTTCCTTAGGCTTCCCACAATCAACTGTGATTGAATGACCCAAATAAATTAACTCCTGACAAGAGAAACTACATTTGTTGGCTTTGAGAGTTCTTCCTCTTGTACTAAACATTTTCAAGACTTCCCTGGTGTTTTCAATGTGAGATGCCACAGTGTCACTGAAGATCAAGCTATCATCTTAGAAAAGATTAACACCTGATAACATCTCCAAGCCTCTGAAAAACAGACACCAGGGAGCATAATCCAAAGGGCATTTTGTTAAACCCAAAGGAACAACTTGGGGTTATAAATGAGGTAAGATCTTTTGATTGGTCACATAGCAGAATGATGGTAAGCAGAAGCAAAATCAAGAATAGTGAAAAATCTGGCCACTGCCAGCATGCTTCTCATTTCTGTAATGTTCGGTAATGGAAATTTATCGTCCACTAATTCTTTATTAAGATGTATGCAAAGTCTGACCCCATCCAAACTCTTAGTAGGCTCTACAAAAGGACTTACCCATTCAGGTGCTTCAATTGTTTGGATTGCACCTTTAGCACAGACATTTCCAACTTTTGCTTCACAGCATCTTGCACGCTGAAGGGTATGTTTCTCAACTTACATGCTACCGGCTTTGCCCCTTCCTTCAACCTAATGAGAAGAACATACCCTTTCACACTACCCACATTTCCAGAAAATATTTCTGTGAATTGTTCAAGTATCAGGTCAAGACCAGTATCAACCTTTCTAACAAGTACCTGGGATTAAATTCATTGTCTACAGAAATTCCTAAGAGTGTTTGATAAGGCCAACTCAAAACAGTGTCACCTTTCACAGCTACTTGAATTTCACTAGAAGCTGTGTTACCTCTAAACTCTATTTTAGCTTCAAAATATCCTATCAATTGAATTGGTTTAACACTGTAACTATTGGGCATGACATCTGGCATGTCATCTGGTTTAAGCACATTGACTTTTGCTTGAAGGCAATAAGCATAATCTTCATCAGACACAAGTGAGAACCTTTCTTCCATGTCCATCATCATGACTATATTACAGTGAGCAACATACAAACAACAGGAGCTCACAGCGCTCACGCGCTGAAAACTATAGCTCGTCTCCAAATCCACTACAACAACTCCTATGGTAACCATGGCGCATGTTTCAAAAGCCACCACTTATCACACAAAACACGCACAGTTTAAGATATCAAAGGGTATATTACTTATGATAATAAACTGAAGGTTAAAGATCGAAGAACTACTCGCAAAAATCACAGTTCAATTCGGTAATAAATTCAAGAATCACAATTTTTTTATTACATTAAATACTAAAACTAAGGTACCAAAACAAAAAAAAAAACGAAATGTGAGATTTGACCAGGGAATAGAAAGGAATGGGGATGAGGGGGGACTCACAGTGCTTATCAAGTTCTCATGTACAAATTTAAATTTCCAAACATTTTCTCCCGTTTTTGTTACATTCCAGTAAACAAATTGAGCAACGAGTTGGGATGAATAATATATATATGTATTCACATAAACATGAATTACAATAAGAATGTTAAGAACATCATTTCTTATTACTCGATATTAAGCAAATTAGAACAACCAATAATTGTCTGCACAAGAAAATTCTAACCACACTAACTGCACACTGCTACCAGCAATGTTGTCTTTAGTAAGGCCTTGAAAACCTTGCTGTTTTGATCTGCTATCCAGTTTTTAGGTCATAAATCAGGCTGCTTGATGGGCTATCACCAGGATGCCTTCATTGGGCATTTGTGGGCTTTATGAAACTACTTACTTGACTAAAATGATCTTTTCTAGTCATAAGCTGAGCTACCGTAAAGCAGCAACTGACAAAGGACTTGCAAAACTGCACTGTGGCACACAAACCCATATATGTAATTTCAGGCTATATACATATAGTTCATTTATGCTGATATTCACAAGGAATGTATTTGCACCACTGCTTCTCATCTTTCTCAGAAAGCGGATTTTGACCTCAAAGTTATTTCAAGCACTGGGCGAGATCACTATAAAATCTGCTACACAGCATGTTCAAGAGATACACATCAGCGTTCAAAAACAAGTGGGAGCTCAAACTGATCACATACTTCAGAAAGCCATTATTGAGCCTGTTGTGTGGGCCATCGCCTGGGTCTTTCACTTTGTCTATGTGCAACAAAAGACAGCCGGTAGAACAAACTTGCATGGACATGAATGGCCCAGCCTTGGTGTATGAGAGCAACACTTGGTCCTTGTCTTTCGGGACATGGTCCACCAGATCAATGGCATGCAGTTCTCCAAACTTAACCTGACCAAGGGATACCATCAGCTTGTGCTGGAAGAATTATGATGTTACATCACAACTTAAGCCACCCACACACGACTGTTCCAATATAAGCCTCTCAGATTTGGTGTCTCTCCTGTAGTTTCAGTAGAAAATAACCTTGGTGTATCAAAGATTGCTGCACTGACTATACTACAGTGAGACCGTAATGGTCTCCAAAATGAGTGGGACACTGCATTAGTGGAAGTTTGGATGGCCCTTGCTTATTACCTCCTCAGCCTTATCAGAGAAAAGTGCAAGATATGTCAGCTTGTTCACATTTTGCTGCAAATAATAAACAAAATACACGAGCTATCCTATAGGCTCCTCGGTATATACAGTTTTGAAAGAACAATGGTGTGCCAGGGACTTGTTTCAAAACTCATTATTATTTTCCAGGCATCACAAGTTGCACAGTGTGAGGTGAAAATATGACTATAAAAGATGGCCATAGCCCCTTGATAGTCCAACAATTTCAATAGGTCTTAAAAGTTGCTATAACACAGTTTTTATGTAACATTATACACATACAATTACAGGCAGATGCTTAGTGACCCCAGTTTTAACACAAACCAAAAGATGAAAGTGACTAAAGGAGCGTGTAGAAGAGAAAACAAAAAAAAATACAGCATTATGCTGGGATCACATTAAATCGACTCCCCAGTGTTTTCCATTCAAAATAGATGGAGCTAAGTCTGTTAGTTGTAATGTCAACAACGTTTCTACATTTTCTAAAATAGTAAGGACATCATCAGGATTGGGGTGCTAATGGGACACTTTAGTAGGTGAAATAATGCCCCTTAATAAAGGAAAAGCAGCAAAGCAGTCCTTTATGTGCCTATTCAAAGAATTTCTCACCCTTACTGTAGTTATAAGGCCAGGTTGAGTGGCGTGAATTTTATGAAGGCTACGGATGTCAAAAACCTGTGCCAATGTGTGTAGAAGTGAGAGGATCCAACTTAGTCTCAATAATGAAATTTATTAAAATATAGAGAAAGGAGAAACCTCCCAGCCACAATGGAAGCTGGAAGATAACGGACTGTTACAAGCCTTCAAAAGTAAACATTCTTTACACGTGTAATCACATTCTGCATTCTAGACCGTTGTCATAGCAACTTCTACCCCCAATAAAACAAGAAAATTTACCCAAAACTGAAACATCTTAAATATAAACAGAACTCATGAGAAATAACTTAATATTATAACAAATTATTTGAGAGAAACAGTAAAATCTTTTAAACACTGGATGTTTGACTGTGCTCACACTTCTTTGACATGAGGAGTTGAAACCTTCCGACATTTGATTGTCAATAACAAGGAGGTGGGGGGTGAAAAAGAGAAGAGCATGTCTCTGTCCAATGAAGCATCAAATAATCCATTTGAGACCTCACTTATGCAGCATTAGATCCACCACCCAACAGCGATGTCAGCCATATTCAGACTTCATCTAGCAGTCCATCCAGCTCAAATTCCTCAAACTCCCCAGATCCACCCCCTAAATTAACTGATGAAAGTATACTCAATCAGATCCTTATTGAATTAAGTGAACTGAAATTTTCACCTGAGGAGGCACATAGAAAAGCCAACGAACATCTGGCTCAGTTCAATGCAAACATATTGCATCTTTCTTCACAGATCTCTCAAGTGGAACAGAGGGCCTCTAATCTCAAGAACGCACACAATGGACACAAAACTGCAACAAACCAGATACAGTCAGAGCTTGAGGAACTTCAATATACGCTTGATGAAGCCGAAAACAGATCCAGACATTCAAATCTCAGACTTGTTGGAATTCCCGAAGAGGCGAAAGCAACATCTACAGTATTTAAAGTAATTGCAGACCTTATCTGCAAATGCATTCTTCCTGATAAAGCCGCAGTTTATTCAGACCTTACCATGATGCAGGCTCATTGAGTTTGTGCAGCAAGTTCCCTCAACTCGAAATATCCGCGCACTATAATGGTCAACTTTGGTGACATCAGGATTAAGGAACAGATCTTATCGCAAGCCATAAAAATGAAAACATTGAACGCAGGGGGCGATTTCACTTTTCAGGTCTTCTCAGACATGTCCATAGCAAGTGTAGGTTGATGTTGTGAATTTATTAGCCTCATTGATGATTTGAAAAGGCTTGGGCCCCTGCTGGAATTGATCAACTTGCGAAACTTCAGGTTTTTCTTAAGGGTCAGCGCCATATTTTACAAAGAGTCCAGCAGGCAAGGGATTTTTTGGGCTCCCTTCAAAAGTTACACAGGTGTCAGCAAATTATTCAGTAAGCATAAAGATTGTGTCAAGATTCTGTCAAGATCGTATTCCATACGAAGACTTGAGATGTAACATTAATGAGGGGATATTATACATAATCTTGTTGACATAACATTTGTCTAATATGTATACATCCCGGGCTACTTGCTGTTTCCTCTGGGATGCAGGTTTTGAGAGTCCCATGTCAGCGCACTCCTATTAGAGGCACGGTGGTTGATCACAGGGGTGGTGTGGGTGCCACTGGGGGATGAGGTCATGGCAGCTGGGCCTCTTTTGGTGGTAAAAAGATGGAATCACAATGTAGTGGGGGGGGGGTGAAAATATGCAGTTAGTTCAAAATTTGTTATGTGTCTTTTCTTCTTTTGCAAATAGGTGCTCGGGCAGACTTTTGGGAAGGCGGGCCCCTTTGTAGCTATCGACTTCAAGGTTCCAATTTTCTTCATCAAATGATCGCCGGACATACTAATCTGCGTCCTTACAGCTCTTTCAAAATCGCTTCTTGCAAAATCACTTCTTGCAATGCTCAATAATTCCCACAAATACAGAGCTATACTTCAGTGGTTAAAATCCTCCCAAATTCAGGTCATTTTTTTTCAGGAAACCCACTTTAAGCAACAGGCAAACTCTCCTAGTGCTCCTAGCTTCATCTCTCATTCTTTTTTTGCCTCCGCTAACGCGGACCTGTTTGGGGTTGCAGTTCTTCTAACTCTGGAATTTCAAGGCAAAGTGCTTCAGGTCGATTGCAACCCTCAAGCCAGATGGGTAGTGGTCAGTGTCAAATTGGGGATGCATTTAGTACATATTTCAAGTTTCTATGGTCCTATTGAGGATGAGATTGCGTCCCTGCAGGGCCTTTATGATCTTTCTAGTATGCTTTTTGGCCTCTTGGTAGTAGAAGGTGATTTTAACATAATTCAAGACATGAAACTCAATGCATCCTGTAAAAATTGAGCACAGAATAAACCGCGAGCTTCACGGTTTTTGAGAAACTTTATTTGTGATTTGACACTTCAGGATCCCTGACGGCTTGATTATCCTCATGCCCAAGACTATACCTGTTTTTTTAAACGTTTACTTCAGCCTCAAGGATTGACTTTTTTTAGTCTCTCATTGCTGGGATAGGGCTGGCTCAAGTATAATGTCCAACCCCTTTTCAGACCATTCAGTTCCGATGATCCAACTGCCTCTTCCAGTACTACAGATAGAGAGACCTAGCTGGTCCTTAAACAAATCTTCATTAACTGACGAGGGTTGGATTTCAGTTTTAAGTGTGTCAGTTATTGAGTTCCTAGTTAGGAATGAGGCAACTACCGCCATCTTTTCAATTCGGGAGTCAGGTAAGGCATACATCAGAGGGGGAATCCATCGCCCACAAGGCTTTACTTAAAAAAATAAGGAAGGAAAAAGTAGATAACCTCCAGCAAGAATTTGAGCATGGCATGAGTTTTCATCAAGTTCATCACAAACACAATTTGTGGGCTCGTGTGCAGGATGCCAGAATTAAACTGAAAGACCATTTTTTATTGCAGGAGATAGTTATTCAAAATACATGCTTTCAGCAGCAGTATGAAGACAGTGAGCATGTAGGGAGGTTTTTGGCTCATTTTGTCAAAAAACATCAAAATGCCTCTATAATTAAAACTATATTTGATGAGTCCCAGGGTCGAAATGTGGATCTGGCTGAGGAGATAAGCGATATGTTCTTAGCACATTACACAAATCTTTATACACCAATTGCGGTGCATGATAACCATATAAATGAATATCTTGAGCCAGTTACTTTACTGAGTCTTAATGAAGAGCTTCAGGCTGCGTTGCTGCGGCCAATTAACATCATGGAAGTGACTGAGGCTATTAGGTTTTCCCCTTATAGTAAAGCCTCTGGTGAAGATGGTCTTCCTGCAGAATTGTATAAGGCTTTTCCCAAAAAGGTTGCCGCAACCCTAGCGGCATTATTAAATGCATTATTTATCATCCAAGAAGTACCCAGCATCTTTACTAGGGCGGTAATAGTCAATTTCCTCAAAAAGGGTAAGCCGGGGGAAAAACAGATTCTTACCGCCTTATCAGTCTTCTTAATAATGACTATAAGGTCTTTATGAAAATCTGGGCAGCCAACATCACTGTTAGTTCAGAGCCTAGTACGTAGAGATCAGAGCAGGTTCCTCCCAGGGAGGTCGATCTCTACCAATACAATTGTTTTGCTTCAGGCAATAGTTTATTACTTAAGGAGCAAAAGCAAGACAGCTATAATAATGCTTGATGCCGAAAAAGCATTTGATTTAGTACAATGGGAGGTTATTTTTTCAATCCTGAGGAGATTTAAATTTCTTCCCAAAAGGTAGTTCAATTCCTATCAAATCTTTATCAAGCAGTGGAAGCAAAAATCTTAGTTAATTCACGAGTAGCTGGCAAGGTGGTGATATGTGGTGGTTCCCGCTAGGGAAATCCTCTGGCTCCGGTTCTCTTTGCATTATTTATTGAACCACTGGCTTCAGGTCTGAGACAAGATGTATCTATGAAACCTCCAATTTTTGAAGCACCCAAACTAAAACTCTTCGCAGATGACACAATTTTGTATCTTGCTGCTGATGCCCAGAATGTGGGGCGTGCCTTTAAAAAGATTAAAGCCTCCTCTGATCTAGGAGGCTATCGGATCAATAAATTGAAATCCGAGGCAGTACTTTTTAATGTCCACAAATCAATATTGCCATATGAAATGCAAAACAACTACCACTCCCACTCAATTAGACATCTTGGTGTCTTTGTTTCCCAAAACATGTCAGACCTTTATTCGCTTAACTATCCCTCCACTCTTAAGAAAGCACAAGCTGTCATGCATATGTTGCATAATTCCCTATTAACAATAATTGGACACATGATGACACTGCCACCATTCCTGTTCATTTTTTCGAATATAATGATTAAAGTTCCTCAGAGTTTTTTTAAGGATTTCAATTCAATGCTTTGTCATTTTATTTGGGCAAGCAAAAAACCTCACATTCGGCTGGAATCACTCCAGCTGAAGGTCGAGGATAGCGGCCTAGCTTTACCCCATTTATTTAAATAAGTATTAGAAGGCAGCATACATGGAGTTGATTGTTAATACTGCCACTACGTGTCAAGGTGATTCTCATTTCTATCGCAACCAGATGCTCCTAGAAAATAATATCCAACTATCCCATTTTCTCAAAATATCGTGGCTCCCGAAACCTACTAGATGTAAGGTGCCAAATCTGCTATGGTCCAGAGGTGTCTATGCAACAGCTCTATCACTTCACTTGCTTTCACCCATTAATTTATTTAAAGGAAGTTAGGGCATTTGGGCTCCTGCTTTCTATAAACGTTATAGATGACTGGTCAGAATTGGGCTTCTTTAAATTTCAAGATTTTATAGTGGGAGGCAACGTAAAAGCATGGGAATAACTCAAGACTAATAATCCCGCAATCCCAGATTCTTTACGTTTTTCATTTTTGCAGATCTCCCATTATATACAGTCAATGGTTTCTGTAACCCATTACCCATGCAAATCACTGTCTTCCAAGATTACCCAAGCCTTGTGGGTTCAAAAACAAACAGGTGTTGGGAATAGGTACTGTATTCATCAGCAAAAGTTACCAGCAAGAATTCTACATTGTGCTCTAAATAGGATAACAACTACAACAGGCTGCGTGATTGATCTTCAGTCCTGGAAGCAGTATAATATTTTCTTCCATAAAGCCTTGAGAGGTGCCAACTTTAAGAGGATGACGTTTTTTACCAAATGGATGCTTATTATACACCTCAGCAGGTTAACAAGATGTTTCTATCAATCTCAAGTACATTTTTAGATGCCATTGTGATATTGTCGATTGGCTTCATATCTGCTTCCTCTGTCCTTCTATCACTAACTTTTGGGACAAAATCTTTCAGTTGATTGGTGAGCAAATTCAGGTACTGCTTGTGCCTATTGGGGATCTGTATGGCAGATCTAGTTGTCCCAAGCTGTCAATACAATCAAAACATTTTTTTTCATTGCAACTTTAATTGCAAAATCTTTGATTTTGCAGCAATGGAGAACACCCTTGCCTCTGTCATATGATCCTTGGGAATATAAAATGAAATCAGTCCAATTTAAAGAATGACTTTATGCTCAAAGAATTGGGGGCACTCAGAAATATCATCATATAGGGGGTAATCATGTAGTAATTTCAGGGTAAATAGGATACGGAGAAGTTGTAGGGAATGGCTATTTACATAAAGTGTAAAACAAAGTGACAATTAATTATGAGGTATCATACTGGAAGTGTGTATTAATGTTTTGATTTCTAATTTTGATGTATGAATATTTATACCTGCACATATATGCACATTAAATAAAAAGAAAAAAGAGGGCAGAAAGGGAAGCTAGTTTAAATAGATGAAGCTATAATTCTTCAGTCATCATATCACCGGAAGCCTCTCCCAGGATGCGGTCCTGGGCTCCTCAAGATGTTCACCACAATTCCCAGTTGCTTCCCGCAATGAAAAAACGCCGGGAAATGCTCTGCAAGCATCCACGGATTGAAATCATCCAGTAACCACAGGCTTTTCGGGAAGGAGGTCAGGATGAAAACAGGACATAAAAAAGAAAAGCGAATAATGTGGGCTTCTCAGCGCAATGTGCACCTGCTGGTTATTCCACTCAGGCCTGTGCTAGAAAAACACACTTTTAAATCAGTGGCCTTTCACTCCGGAGCTATCTATTCTTGTCGGAGAGTTCTGTTGCTTTCTTTGGTCCGCCTGTTCTAATGGCAGATGTCCAGCGGTTCTGTTGTAGGCAGGAGCGATGTTTTGTGCAAACGTTCTGGAGTGCCCGAGTCCTTTGCACGCAAAGAATGAAAATATGTCAGTCTCACTCAGTGACTTATCCTTGGGTCGCTCTATGTATGTACTGTGACTATTCTTTTGCATAGGGCCCATCTTTGGAACGGATCGGACGTCTAGTAACGTCGGTTCACCCCGAAATATGTGCAGCCTCCATCCTGGATGCTGGGACTATGAAAAATGAATGTCCGCCACCACTACATCCTATCAAACACGTTTTAAGGGATGGACAAAGTGGGCTCTAGCCCAGGGTCCCATCCTTTCGGGGGGGGGGAAGAGGGGGGCGTGACAGGGTGATAGAGCCAGTTCTGGTGTGCGGAGTCTTACCCTGATGACCTTGAATAATTCTTTCACAGATCACCTTAAATACCATTTTCCTTTATTTTTTGATGTGTGAGAGAGTCTATTACATTTTGCAAATAAATGTGTTTATGTTTCATGCAACATCCATAAAAACGTTTCTTTTAGATCAAAACTGGACCTCACATTTGAGAAATGGAGGCGGTGGGGGTCACAGATATTATTTGTAATAATGTTAGTGAGCTGCTGCTCTGTTACACTATTCAACACACATCACTAGGTCGGGTGCGCCTGTGCACTGGCTTGAAAGAGGGGAAATTGGATCATCAATTCAAAGCTGTGCCAAACAGGCCCCCCCATAATACATTGGTCCTGGGCCGCCAAAACCCTTAAGATGTCCCTGCATGTTATTTCCAAATTGGAGAATGTCCTTACTAAAGTGACTTTTAGAGGACTGCCCTCTTATCTTCTCAAACCCTTAAAAAATAAATAGCGTTTTTTAGTAATTTAGCCATATCATTTAATATCATTCTTGATGTGCCTTCCTATACACATTTGTAGAAATTAATATTTCGAGATCTAACCTTGTCTGATATTCTTATGATAATATTTGAGAGATTTTTTTAAAAACATATTTTCATTTATATTTTTCAGTGGACCAGGATTTGCTCTCTTGATTCTTAGAATACATTACTTCTGCCGGCGCCGTGTATGTTCCCTTTTGTTCACCTGGGCTCTTGTGTACTGTGAGATCAATTTATTAGATACTGGCCACTTTCACCTCGCCTTAGGATTTTAATCAAAAAGGCCTGCACCGTGGGATGCTATTGTGCCGGACCTAGTAACAGGGATATTCTACTAGATTATTTGTCCTACGAGATTTACATTTTGCAGATACATGCATTCTTTAGGCAAAGGTATCCTGGAAAATACCATATGCACTACACGAATCTATTGAACCCACTCCTCCAGTTCGGCACTATGTCAAGATGGAACCTGACATGGGCAAGGATTTTCATAAGGCCCTTGTACTGAAAGATACATTTGAGATACTTTATGGGGATTATGATAAAGAAAGCTAACTATGAAGCAAGACTCAAGTTCATTTATTTTGTTGCCTACCTTTTCTTTTCTGCAGAACCTTATAGCATTTTTAACTGGAATTTCACGGCCAAGTCAATCACAGTAAATGCTTTGGCCAAGTGCTCCTTGCAGACAGCTTCAGTGCTCTAGAAATCCTCCTAGTCATCGCCATGAGCATCTGGCTGTCACTCACGTTTGTCATTTTCCCACTTGAGCCACATTTTTCTAACACATTGCTGTCTCTGAAATTTCCTTTTAACTCACATGTACGTGTCTGGTGCGCAGTAAATTACTCCCCCATCCCAGGGATTTAGTGTGAAAGGCTTTACACCCTGGACGCCTAGCATCCCAAAGTCCTTAAGCAAATCACTGTGTATGCCAGCAGGAGGACTCCGACAACGAAACTGAGAAAGTCTACAGAACAGAGGCTAGGTGTGGTCTGGGCCTGCATACAATTTCACCTTCTTCTGTATGGGAAAGCTTGTGCCACTGTCACAGATCACTAGGCCCTTCCTATCGCTTGTCGGTAAACCCAAACCCAAAGTGCCATGCCGCTTGAACACTGTGTTTTGACACTGTGAAATTACTGCTTTCGTATTGTGTACAGGCATGGACACAACTGTAATCATGCTGACTTCTTTTACAGATTTCTCCCGGCCCGCATGTCATCACATGAATATCTTTGAAATATCATCAAGTAAGCCCAACCGGAGGCAATCAGCTAGAGAGACAACTGAAGGATGACCCAAGAGGAGTGCTAGGTCAGACCCTGCATTGGAGAGACCTTCAACAAATCAAAAAGGTGCAACAGTATTGTAGCCTGTGTTAAAACAGGGCTGATTGCAGAGGCCCCCTAACTTTTTGTTGGCCCCATTTTCCACTTTTTGCTAGTGTTTTCCTGACTCTGATGGTGCCCTGGGTACTGCTAACCAGTCCCAGGGCCTGTGCTCTGTGTAAAATGGATATGCAAATTAGGCTAATTATAATTGGCTAAGTTAACCTACCTATAAGTCCCTAGTATATGGTAGGGCATGTAGGTTTAGGGACCACAGCATAGGTGGTGCACCCATAGGTGCACTGCTGAGGTGCCCAGTGTCATTTTAAAGGCAGGCCTGCCTTGCTGGCTGCTTTTAAATTAAAGTTATATGCAAATTCGACTTTAGAATTAAAAGTAGTTCCAAAGTCTTAAACTACCTTATTTTTACATATAAGTCACCCCTCAGGTGTGCCCTATGTGCCCCTAGGGCTGGGTGCCATGTAACTATAAGCAGGGACTTTATAAAAATAGTTTTATAAGCCCTGGTGAGGTAAGAACCGCCAAATTCGTTTTTCCCTCATTGTAGTAAATGGCCTTCATAGGCTAGAATGGGGAGACTTTATTTTAATTTTTAAAGTCTCCTTAAATGATGCATACCAAGAGTTTGGTATCAAATTAATTGTTGTAATAAATCCCACAACTTCCAGTTGTGGGATTTAATATAACTTGTTCAGGTAAAGAGTTTTAAACTTTACCTGAAAAGTTTCCAATTTCAGCCCTGCATTGTTTTTGCTGCTGTGCTCTGATTGGCCAGCCTTGAGCAGCTTGGCCAAGCAGCCTTGATGAGGTGTGAAGTGGCCTGGCTTCACACAAAGGAATGTGCCTGTGGGAAGGAATCTCCCCTCAGCAGATGGTGAGGCAGGAAGGGGGAGGGCTGCCAAACTGGTCTTCAAAGGCAGAGAAGGACATTTGGAGCAACCAGCAACACCCCCACATCCTGCAACCCCAGACAACTAGGTGCCCCCTTGATTAGATTAGGAGAGGGCAGGAGAGGGGTGTGTTTATGATTTTTAGCCACACCAGTGGGTGGGCTCAGCCAGATGTAACCTCCAAAAATCAGATTCAGCCATGATGGATTTTTAGAGAATGTTGCCTCCTGGGATTGATTTTTGCCACACTTCCCAGGAAGTGGTCATCACAGGGGGAAGGACCCTGCACCTGATTGGAGAACCAGGACCCCCCTGCTTTTCACCCAGGAGCAAGGATAAAACTGGCAGACCTGCACCCACACCTCAGTCCCCTACCACATCCAACAAGGAAGAACAACAGAAGAAGAAGGACTGCCCTGCTGGACCCCTGGCCTGCACCTGGAACCTGCACTCAGAAGGACTGCACCAGCTGCATACTTGGGCTTCACCATGAGAAGGACTTTGCCTGGCTTCAACTGGTTCAAGGAGGGACTCCCTGTTTGCTACAGGTGAAAAATTGCTAACCAGAGTCCCCTGCACCAACTCCTGAAGGAAGCGACCAGCTGACCACTGTCCAGTGGCCAAAAAGGAGTTTGCGCCAGGTGCATTCTGGGAGTTGTAGTCTGCACCCCCAAGGACCATCTCAGAACTTCTGGACCCTTGGGGTGAGCTGTGGACCTCAAAAGAACCTTAAAAGGACATCTGGGAGAAGCCCCAGAAGTTTGGAGAAGTTTGGACAACTTTTGAAAAAAAGCTCCATAGAGGGACCGACCCGCCGCAGCAACTCTAGCCGGCTTGCCTCAACCGCGACCCGGCTTGATTTGCTGGTTCGTCCCGGTAAAGAAAATCTCAGAAAAAGAGACTAAGTCCGAAGGTAAAAAGTTGACCGGACCTCCCAGCCAGCGTATCCGAGGAGGGCTCCATGGACGTCGGATCAAGATCCAGGTTTACCCCGGTCGAAGGATTTTCACCTCGAAAAAACGACTAAGTCCGAAGGTAAAAATCTCCACCGAGGATTCCAGCATCGTGTATCCGGAGAAGGGCTCCAGGAGGTCGGATTGGACTGGCAGGTTCGTCCCGCTGAAGAAAATCTTTGAAAAAGAGACTAAGTGTGAAGGTAAACTTTTAACCGAGGCCTCCCGCGGCCTGTAGCCGAGCAGGGCTCCATCGCGGTCGGCCTGAAACTTTGACTTTGCCCCGGTCGAGGTGCAACCAGATGACCCGATTGGCGCTTTTTGTTTCTAGGCACTAAAAAAAAAAAAATATTTAAAAATTCATATCTCCGGTTCCCCTTATCCGATTTGATTCGTTTTGGTGTCAGTTTTAAGATAAAAATATAATCTATTTTTATAAATTGGTTTTGGATTTTTAAACTGTTTCCTGTGTTGTATTTAATTACTGTTTTGTGATATTTGAATGCTTTGCACTCTGTCTCCTAAGTTAAGCCTTGACGCTCGTTGCCAAGCTTCCAAGGGTTGAGCTGGGTTTAATTTACTGAGACCTAACTGGACCTTAGTGGAGGTTAGTGGCCTATTGCTAAGTGTAGGTACCTACCTGCCCTTACCAATAACCCATTTTCCAACATTTTTGGTGAGCAGTGGTGGGATCCTGTACTTGTGTTCAGTATCACGTTGCAGTTTTAAGTAAAACAAATTAAAAATCCTTTAAATTGTCCTAGTGCAAAAATTGTTTTTAATTTTTAATTTGGATTAATTTCAATTATTTAATTTTTGTGATTTTTCTAAATTCTTGTTTCCAATTTTTGCAAAATGTTTTTATTGACACAAAACTAGGGAACCATGGAGCTTGATCTTGCTAGCCTACACACACTGACAGTAGTCCAGCTTAGGGGGTTGTGTACTGAAAGAGGGTTGCCTGCAACCACTGACCTCAGGAAGCATGTCCTGATCAGATCCCTGACAGCATGGGCTGAGGCCCAAGAGGTAGACCCAGAGGAAGCTCCAGAGGAGGGAGAAGTAGGGGAGGATGCTAGCTCTCCCCACTCAGGGGAGGGAGGGCATCTGAGCCTAAGTGAGGATGAGGAAGACCGGTCCTCATTACATACAGTCACTAGGGGCAGTCCCAAAGCTAGTTGGGGGAAGGGGGTCCCTTCAGGAGGAGAGAACCAGTCCCTCAGAGAAAGAGAGCTGGAGGCCCAGCTAGCATTCATAGCTTTGGAGGCAGAGAAGCTGGCCCTAGAAAAGAAAAAGTGGGCAAAGAGAGAGAAAAGAGATGGTGGCAGCGACAGAGAAGTTGAGGTGTCCCTGGGTGGGGGGTTTTGCCCCAGATTACCCAAGGGGGTGGTTCCTGCTTATGTAGAGGGGGATGATATAGACAAGTGGTTGGAGGCCTTTGAGAGGGCACTCCAAATGAGAAGGGTTAGGCCTCAATACTGGGGTTCCCTTTTGTGGGAGTTGGTCCCCAACTCAGGGAGGGATAGGCTTCTGACCTTAAGGGGAGAGGAGGCAGATTCATACCCTAGTATGAAGAGGTGCTTAACTAAGAAGTTTGGTCTGACCCCAGAGCAGTATAGAATGAAGTTCAGGGACACCCAGAAGGTCAGTACCCAGTCTTGGGTTGACTTTGTAGACACCTCACTTAAGGCACTAGAGGGCTGGATTATTGGTAACAAAGTAAATACTTATGAGGGGTTATACAATCTGATCATGAGAGAGCACATCTTGACCAATTGTACCCAAGAAAGGTTACGCCAGCATCTAGTGGACTCTAAGCTGACCAACCCTAGAGAGCTAGGGGAGGCAGCTGATGAGTGGTTGAGAACCAGGGTGGTTGTCAAGTCCCAGGGGGGAGACTCCAAGAAGGGGGGGTCAGGTCCCCAAAAACCTAAGGCGGGAGGTGGTAAGCCCACCACAGAGACTCCCTCTGTACCCCAGAACCCTAAGAAGGAGGAGAGTAAATCCCACTCCCACTCTGACAAGCAGAGACAGGGAGACCCAGGGTTAAAAAAGCTCTTGGACAGTAAGGCTTGCTTTGACTGTCAGCAGACAGGTCACTTCAGAGGAGATGCAGCCTGTCCAAAGAAGGTGGTTAGCACTGGGCTGTCCAGTGTAGCCATGGAGGAGGACTCCTCAGATGATGAAGTCCTCCTAGCATTGAGCTGGGAGACAGGACCAGATGGTAAGCTGGTGATCCCTGAGGGTGGGAGTAGGTACTTCCACCCCATTCAGGTGAATGGGATCCCTACCACTGGCCTGAGAGACACCTGTGCCAGTCACACTATGGTGAGTGACTGGTTAGTGACCCCAGACATGTATGTCCCAGGAGAGACCAGGAAAGTCAGGATAGCCACAGGGGAGGTCACCTCCAAACCTGTAGCCATAGTGCCCCTAGAGAGGGAGGGTATCCTTGACTGGTTTAGGGTGGTAGTCAGTGCTGACCTCCCCCTAGATTGTATCCTGGGCAATGACCTCCCAGAGGTGAGTCTGGTCCCAGATGGGGCGGTCGCCCAGGGCGCCCCCCCAACCCAAAGTCCTGGTGAGTCAGTCCCTACAGTTAGGAGACAGGGGTCCCCAAGAAAAGGAAAGAAGAAAAGGAAGGGTAGGCCACTCTTAAAGAGAGTTCCAGGGAGCCAAAGGCCTTCTGCCCCAGTAGGGGGGGAGCCCAGAGTTGGCACTGGTGAGGCCTCCCCTGACCCCAAGGAAGTCCTGAGTAGTCAGGCAGCTGTCCAGATGCAGGGTGTTGCCCCTGCACTGACAGAAGGGAGAGTGGAAGGAGGGTGTCTGCCACAGGAGGCGGTAGCCCCCCACTCTAGACAGCAAGAGGGGTGCCAGGACCCCACAGTTGCCCCATAAAGCAGCTCAGCCACCTGTCAGTGGAGAGCTTAGGGTGTGGTTCTGGGTACTGACAGCTGTCAGTAGCCTCTGCTGGGTGCTAGCCTTCCTGGCAGCACTGTACTTGGCTTGGGAGGCAGACCCCAGGGCCAATAGCAAAGTAGGCCCCCTGACCCTGTTGGTCATGGTGGGGTTGCTCAAGTGTTGGGTGACCTCTTTGGGTAAGCTAGGTGTTGCCCTAGCAAAGTTAGGAGTAGGAGAGCTGGGCACCTCACTACCCAAGTTGGCAGAGAGAGAGGAGGAAGACCCCCCTAGAGGGAAGTTTCAGTTTGAGATGGGTCCTTTCACTGTTGGGGGGGGTTCACTACCCAGAGGGAGTGACCCTGACAGGAGGATGTAAGGCAGAGTAGGCCCTGCAAAGGGACAGCCAGTTTTCTTCACTGTCTTCCTCGCCTAACAAGCCAGGAAGACTCTCCCAGGGTTGGGCTGAGTCTCCTGGGCGTGTGGGCTGGGGGGGGCTTGTGTGAGAAAACAGGGCTGATTGCAGAGGCCCCCTAACTTTTTGCCCCCATTTTCCACTTTTTGCTGGTGTTTTCCTTACTCTGATGGTGCCCTGGTTACTGCTAACCAGTCCCAGGGCCTGTGCTCTGTGTAAAATGGATATGCAAATTAGGCTAATTATAATTGGCTAAGTTAACCTACCTATAAGTCCCTAGTATATGGTAGGGCATGTAGGTTTAGGGACCACAGCATAGGTGGTGCACCCAAAGGTGCACTGCTGAGGTGCCCAGTGTCATTTTAAAGGCAGGCCTGCCTTGCTGGCTGCTTTTAAATTAACGTTATATGCAAATTCGACTTTGGAATTAAAAGTAGTTCCAAAGTCTTAAACTACCTTATTTTTACATATAAGTCACCCCTAAGGTGTGCCCTATGTGCCCCTAGGGCTGGGTGCCATGTAACTATAAGCAGGGACTTTATAACAATAGTTTTATAAGCCCTGGTGAGGTAAAAACAGCCAAATTCGTTTTTCCCTCATTGTAGTAAATGGCCTTCATAGGCTACAATGGGGAGACTTTATTTTAATTTTTAAAGTCTCCTTAAATTATGCATACCAAGAGTTTGGTATCAAATTAATTGTTGTAATAAATCCCACAACTTCCAGTTGTGGGATTTAATATAACTTGTTCAGGTAAAGAGTTTTAAACTTTACCTGAAAAGTTTCCAATTTCAGCCCTGCATTGTTTTTGCTGCTGTGCTCTGATTTGCCAGCCTTGAGCAACTTGGCCAAGCTGCCTTGATGAGGTGTGAAGTGGCCTGGCTTCACACAAAGGAATGTGCCTGTGGGAAGGAATCTCCCCTCAGCAGATGGTGAGGCAGGAAGGGGGAGGGCTGATAACTGGTCTTCAAAGGCAGAGAAGGACATTTGGAGCAACCAGCAACACCCCCACATCCTGCAACCCCAGACAACTAGGTGCCCCCTTGATTAGATTAGGAGAGGGCAGGAGAGGGGTGTGTTTATGATTTTTAGCCACACCAGTGGGTGGGCTCAGCCAGATGTAACCTCCAAAAATCAGATTCAGCCATGATGGATTTTTAGAGAATGTTGCCTCCTGGGATTGATTTTTGCCACACTTCCCAGGAAGTGGTCATCACAGGGGGAAGGACCCTGCACCTGATTGGAGAACCAGGACCCCCCTGCTTTTCACCCAGGAGCAAGGATAAAACTGGCAGACCTGCACCCACATCTCAGTCCCCTACCACATCCAACAAGGAAGAACAACAGAAGAAGAAGGACTGCCCTGCTGGACCCCTGGCCTGCACCTGGAACCTGCACTCAGAAGGACTGCACCAGCTGCACACTTGGGCTTCACCACAAGAAGGACTTTGCCTGGCTTCAACTGGTTCAAGGAGGGACTCCATGTTTGCTACAGGTGAAAAATTACTAACCAGAGTCCCCTGCACCAACTCCTGAAGGAAGCGACCAGCTGACCACTGTCCAGTGACCAAAAAGGAGTTTGCGCCAGGTGCATTCTAGGAGTTGTAGTCCGCACCCCCAAGGACCATCTCAGAACTTCTGGACCCTTGGGGTGAGCTGTGGACCTCAAAAGAACCTTAAAAGGACATCTGGGAGAAGCCCCAGAAGTTTGGACAACTTTTGAAAAAAAGCTCCATAGAGGGACCGACCCGCCGCAGCAACTTTAGCCGGCTTGCCTCAACCGCGACCCGGCCTGATTTGCTGGTTCGTCCCTGTAAAGAAAATCTCAGAAAAAGAGACTAAGTCCGAAGGTAAAAAGTTGACCGGGACCTCCCAGCCAGCGTATCCGAGGAGGGCTCCATGGACGTCAGATCAAGATCCAGGTTTAGCCCGGTCAAAGGATTTTCACCTCGAAAAAACGACTAAGTCCGAAGGTAAAAATCTCCACCGAGGATTCCAGCATCGCGTATCCGGAGAAGGGCTCCAGGAGGTCGGATTGGACTGGCAGGTTCGTCCCGCTGAAGAAAATCTTCGAAAAAGAGACTAAGGCCCTCATTCCAACCCTGGCGGTCTATGACCGCCAGGGTCGAGGTCGCCGGAAGCACCGCCAACAGGCTGGCGGTGCTTCATTTGGCATTCCGACCGCGGCTGTAAAGCCGCGGTCGCCCAGCCGGGTCCGGCGGTTTCCCGCCGGATTACCCCCGCCTGGGAGAATCCTCCATGCAGCGCCGCCATGGGGATTCCGACCCCCTTCCCGCCAGCCTGTTTCTGGCGGTTTTCACCGCCAGAAACAGGATGGCGGGAACGGGTGTCGTGGGGCCCCTGGGGGCCCCTGCACTGCCCATGCCACTGGCATGGGCAGTGCAGGGGCCCCCTAACAGGGCCCCAGCATGATTTTCACTGTCTGCATAGCAGACAGTGAAAATCGCGATGGGTGCAACTGCACCCGTCGCACCCCTGCAACACCGCCGGCTCCATTCGGAACCGGCTTCAATGTTGCAGGGCCTTTCCCGCTGGGCCGGCGGGCGCTCCCTTGGCGAGCGCCGGCCGGCCCAGCGGGAAAGTCTGAAAGGCCTCTGCGGACTTTTGACCGCGGAGCGGCCAATTGGCGGTTCCTGCTTGGCGGGCGGCGCCCGCCGCCCGCCAATGTAGGAATGACCCCCTAAGTGTGAAGGTAAACTTTTAACCGAGGCCTCCCGCGGCCTGTAGCTGAGCAGGACTCCATCGCGGTCGGCCTGAAACTTTGACTTTGCCCCGGTCGAGGTGCAACCAGATGACCCGATTGGCGCTTTTTGTTTCTAGGCGCTAAAAAATAGTAATTCTTTAAAAATTCATATCTCCTGTTCCCCTTATCTGATTTTATTCGTTTTGGTGTCATTTTAAAGATAAAAATATAATCTATTTTTATAAATTGGTTTTGGATTTTTAAACTGTTTCCTGTGTTTTATTTAATTACTGTTTTGTGATATTTGAATGCTTTACACTCTGTCTCCTAAGTTAAGCCTTGACGCTCGTTGCCAAGCTACCAAGGGTTGAGCTGGGTTTAATTTACTGAGACCTAACTGGACCTTAGTGGAGGTTAGTGGCCTATTGCTAAGTGTAGGTACCTACCTGCCCTTACCAATAACCCTTTTTCCCAACATAGCCTTAAGGAATTGAAGGCATTTTGACATGTTCACTATGAACGTGCTCATCATTAAATGGGTCTGACTCCAAGAGGCACTCATTTGATTACTCCCAAGTCTTAATGAGCATGGGTGGTTGAGGTACCCATTAGGGCCGTCTAGCTATAGTGACCATCAAGAGACTTTTCAGGCATTAGATGTGCTTTGCTCTATTTGATCTGGCTGTGAAAATGCTTGGAATTTGATCACTATGTTATAATTAAACCAATTGCAATATTCCTTGCTCCAGTTTCTTCTCCAAAAGAGTGACCGAAGGAAAATAGCAATTGATCCCTTCAACCCCATTCAAACCGAACAATATCTGCTGGTATCCATACACAAGTATTCCAGATTTCTAGGGGCCGTGGCTATACCCAGCTCAATAGCAGGTGCAGTCGTGCTTGCACTAAATAAAATGTTTTCATTGCCTGGAATACAACAAGTCATTCAATCAGACAATGGCCACCTGTAAAACTTCACATAATGCTACCAATAAGTCTTTGAATGAGATGTTTGGAAATAACGTATACATTTAAATACAGTGGGCCACAACTGTGACACTTCCATAACAGGGGGAAGTGCCCCAGAGGGACCGCCATTTGAGGAATGTTAAGGAAGACTACGAACAATAGAAGAAGAATCAAACCATCCAGCCTGACCCAATGGAACACGACCAGAGGCGGGCTCAAAGGTGACTCATTGTTTTACCTAATCACTGCCATCTTAGTATCCCTCTGAAAAGATGGATGTAAAATCGCAATAACACTTCTTACTTCTAAGTGTTTAATGGAGACCTTTATGAAATCTTGTTGGCTGATGAAAGTGCCAACATGGAGGGCCTCACTGAGGACTTCACTAAGGAAATCTCTCCGTTTGGTGAATATTTCCCACCTCCCCATATTTTAGTTCCAACCTGTAGTATTGTATTACAATGATGGTTGGATATTTTAAGGGCTTATCCTCTAAGGCCAGTGGTTAGGCTCCCCTACGGAACCCTGTGAGGATAATGTTCTTATAATGTTGGGGTGTTACGAGCAGTTGGACAGTTTCCTGCAAGTGGCATGGGCTGACTAATAAATTATCCTACGAACAAATAAAAGTTCAACGTATTCAATAGATTTTTGCGGTGGGTTCTCTAATTACCATATTTGGGGACGAGCGGCTGGTCACCCCAGATAAAGCAACCCACATAGTGCAGAAGGAAAGGAACACTCGTGTAGCTCTTCGAAAGCAGTGAGGGCGAGTCAGTGAATCAGATTGGACATTGCACTCAAGTTGCAGTTCCTCCCTGGTTAAATATTGACATGGCACAAAGCCACTGGTGAAGAGTAAATAGTGTGTGTTAGTAGAGAGCGGTACACATACATATGCTGTAGTGAGATCTGTAGATCCAAATAGGGTTTGGACTAAACCATTGACTGCCTAGTTGAAAGGAAGACTTGCTGAGCAGTATGAAAGAGCGAATCAATAGTGCAAATTAGTCTACCTACCTATAGTGAAATAGGCCCTTAATACTCACATGCCAGCTGATCTTTCCCTGTTCCAGAATGAGGGTAATAGTCGGCTGAGCCCAAGTCTTTTGAACATTGTTTTCAGAGAGGCCTAGTTATGGCTTGTAGATGTTTCACAGTGTTTTCTGGGAAGCATCTGCCACAAGCTCTAATGTCCGAGTTCCTTGGCAGGTCATCCAATTTCTTGCAACGTTTAGTACATGCTGCCTGGGTTTCTCTCTGGAAGTTCTGAAGAAGACTTCAAAATACACCAAAATATTGGTATGTAGCTCATTTATCATTTGTTCAGCCGACTCTTTGAACCAACCTCCCCTTTTGTTCTTCCTGCAAGATGCAAGTGCTTTGACCATATCGCGCTCTAAGTTACAGCAGCACTGTGTGCAACGAGGGCCAGCACTGCCCTGGTGGACATTGCCTTCACACATCTCCAAGCCTCAGGGGTGGATCAGTGGACATCTTAGGGGGTTCTCTAGCACCGTGGATGTAGACTTTGGTAAGAAGAATGGCAAGGCCCAGATGAGAGATCACTCTTGTGCTCAGACCTGGGCAGCTTCTGATGCAGATTGAGGTGGGTGGAATGAGTTGAGTAAGGTTGTTAGTATTGTAGATCTGCGGTTCTCCGGTTGCCAAGTATCAGTATTAGTATTGGTATTATAGTTAGCAGTGAAAGAGGGGGATACTATGGCAGACTATGAAAGGAATGAGAACAACCTTGTTAGTGTGCCTCCCTCGCCATCTTTGCTCAGTAGAACTTATTTCACCTTAAAACCATTAAAGCGCTATCTGCAGATGCAGAATACAAGATTTAGAATTCCTGAAGGATGTGATGCCCAAGAATACTAATCAAAACTCTAAAAGGACAACTATACTCTCTACCTCTCCTCAGTGGGGGTTCCCTTTGTGGCATCCAAGAGTGGTACAGCAGGTTACCTTGTGGAGTTGGGGACAGGGTGGTGCCCCCCAGAACATTACAAAGGTGAGCCTAATTGACCCACGGGTGGATTCACCTCTTGTTTTGAAAGTTGCCTCGAGGATGCACGAAGGTACCAACTCACTCACCCACTCTATAAATCTGGGGCCGTGACACATTAAACACACATTTATGGGTGAGCCTGATCTCAAAGAGGCACTTCCCCTGGGAAGAATCAGAATTAAGAGAGAGCTAGATCCTGACTGAGATGCAACAAGCGATGACAGCCCCACTGCTGCTGGCATACCAGTTGCCAAGAAGCAGAGGCCCAACACTCCTGAATGAGTGTGTCACAGTACCAATAAGAAAAATTGCTACAGTGGCCTGGGTGAGCCAAACCTCAGTGGACTAAAACAATGCCCAGGAGAGAACCAGAGAGTAAGAAATCTCAGTGTGGGAGTGGCATGGGGGAAACACAAAACTATAAAAATCATGATTAGTAGAGATCAAAACGGGATGCCGTTATGGTGAGCATCCATCATCTTCTCTGCCATGAAATCAAATACTTTAGGTACTGCAAGTTTCTATTACAGATTTTTAGGGTCACGCTTGCGATAGCATGTGCTAGGGTATGCATATCACTAGCGAGACACTGTTGTAGTTAGTGAAGGGCTTGGCGACGTCCACGGCTTACCATTTGTTGGCTTGCATGGCACTCTTCTTTACAGCCTCATAATTCATCACTGGAGGTCTTTTTATCATATCCGTTCCCGTCAGTTGAGCAGGGACCACGCACTGATTGATTCAACTTAATCAGTGCCCATTCGCTGCTCTCGAAGTGATCAAGGTACTATTTTATTATTTTAACTTCTAGTGCCCTAGAAACGGAAGGTGTCTGACTGGCAAAAACTTGCACGGGAGGACAAACAAAATTGTGAACTTGTATTTTCTATAGTTAACTTTTTATTTAATTTTGCCAAGTCGTCTTTCCTCACTTTGCACTCAGGTTTTGTTTTTTTAACTTCTAGGGCCCTCCAAACTGAAGATGCATGACTGGCAAAAATGAACCCAGCAGGACAAAAAACTGAAAAGTTCTATAATCTATAGTTAACTTTTTATTTTATTTTGCCAAGTCTTCTTTTCACACTTTGCTCTCATGTTTTGTTTTTGCTTGTGGGCGCTGTTCTCAAAAGAAAACTAAGCAACATTGGGTCAGATATAGCAAAGTTTTGCGAGCCGCAAATGGCCTGAATCGCTATTTGCGACCCCGCAAAATCTGAAATGGGATGCAAAAATCCCATTTGCGATCACCAAATAGCGATGCAACCCAGCACCGACTCGCAAAAATTGCGACCTGATTTTGCGAACCGCAAACTGGAAGTCGCAAATTGCGAGTTACAAACCATATGCAAAAGCTAGTCGCAAATTGCGACTAGTCGCAAAAAGCCCATTTTGCACACCCAGATTACCACTGATTCAGAGCTGGTGGTAACCAGAACCAAAGTATAAAAGGAGACCCAGAAGGCATCTGGGCTACTCAAAATGGCTCAACTGTAAGTGATTGCATGGAGGGGGAGAGTCCAGGCTGCCCAGCAGAGGAGGCAGAGACAGGAGAAGATATACCGAACCAGGCAGACACTATTTCAACAAACTGAGGAGGAGATTTATGACAAATATAGACTGAGCAGTGCTGTTATCTTAGAGATTATTGAACTGCTGAAACCTCAGCTTGAACGACAGACAATGCGCGGCAGCGCCATCCCCACACATGTGCAAGGGCTATGCTCACTGCACCTCTTGGCCTCGGGTAGCTATCAGGGGGTGATTGCAGTGGCAGGTGGGGTATCCCAAAGTGCCCTCTCACGATTCTTCAGATGTTTCCTAGATGCCATACTCGCACACATGTCCATATATATATACCTTCCCAAGAATGAGGGAGAAATCAACAGCACCAAGTTGGACTTCTACAGAATTGCCAACTTCCCCCATGTGTGTGGACTGGACAAATATACAATTTGCCCACCTGCAAATCTGGAATATGTGTTCCGCAATAGGAAATGTACCCACTCACTAAACATCCAGGTGGTATGTGATGCCCATAATGTCATTACTGACATTGTAGCTAAATATCCAGGGAGTACACATGACTCATACATATTCAGGCACAGTGGGATACACCAACGCCTAGAACGTGGGGAGTTTGGAGACGGATATCTATCAGGTATTGGTGACTACACTCTGAAGCCTTACATACAGGTCACTGTGTGACCCTGTGATGCCCTGCTAAATTTGCCTTTTTTGTCAAACAGGTGACAGTGCATATGCCCTGAGACCATGGATACTCACCCCATACCTAACACCTGGCAATCAGAACGAGAGGCGATATAACATTGAAGATCGGCAGACCAGAACTGTAGTTGAGAGGACCTTTGGCTTGTTAAAGGCAAGATTCCGATGCCTCCACAAAAGTGAAGGTCCACTCCAGTATGCCCCAGAAACATCATGCAAAATAGTTGCCGCCTGTGCCATCCTACACTGCCATCAGACGTGGGCTACATCTCACCCCTGAAGACACAGACACGGAGGATGAGGAGCAAGAGCTACCACACCGACAGCCTGGGGATAGAAGCACCGCAAATGAGGGCAGACAGAGACGGAACCACTTTGCAACCCAATACTTTGGCAGGTGTGTGGCAACCGTGAGCACACTCACTAATGTCAGACACACATAGCCCAGTTGTGTAGTGAAACAAACATAACCTTTTTATTGCTAAACTATATTGTCATTAGAAATGTGCAGTATGCCACAGTCTGGTATTGTAAACACTCAAATCAGACACATTAATTGCATGTGCCTCAGTACTGGTACATGTCAGCGGCTCACAGCCTCCTCCGACTGCGGCCACCATGGCTCACTCCAGGTGGGTCCCCTGAGCCCTGCCGTGCACTCCTACTCCGCAGCACACGTGCATCAGTGGCAGACACACTGCTGATTGTAGAGCCCTCCTCGCTGTCCTGCGGGGTATCCCCTGTGCCCCTTGAAGCCTGTCTGGTCTCCATTATGTCAATTAGCGCCTTGAGACCCGCACGGGTGAGTAGCGCGCTTTATAAATGTTTATGATTTTATTTGATTTTATTTGATGCGGCCAAGTCCCCGTGCCACATCACCAGCAAAATGGCCCAATTCGAACTGCAGGCTGACAGTGCGCCTTGACATGCAGGTGGTGTTCCTAGCCAGGCGCCCAATGGATGCTGCAAGTCTGTCTAACCGGGCTGCAGTGTTGCGCTCCCTGCGCCGTGCCTGTGCCCTGTCAGCCACCAGTTCCCTGACCAATAAGTCGATGGACTGTGTCAGGTTCCCCAGATGTGTGTTCATGGTTTGGAACTGATTGTCCACATTAGCCACCCCATGGGTTATAGTGGTCTGCAGTCTTGTTAGCTTCCTGTTAATTGACATCAACTGTCTGTTTTGCAGGCGCTGACCCTGTACTATGGATGGTTCAAGTCCCGCAAACTCAAAATCTGCAACATCCTCACAGTGCACAGACTGCACTCTGCGGCGACGTCTGCGCACTGCGTCTGCTGCTTGCTGTGTGTGCCTCTCCGTAGGCACTGGCCCTGGTGCTACCACTGCTGCCTCCATATCCAGCGCAGGATCTTCCATGGACTCCGGTGGCATTTCCATGGGTGGTGGTGTCCTGCTGTGCCCTGCTGTGTCAGTGGCAGTCTCCTCCTGTGGGTGTGGCCCATGTTCCTCTCCATGCACGTGTTCGCTGATGGGGGGGGCCTTGTGGGAGACCTGTGGGACATAGGGGATACACTGTCAGTCTCGCACATCTGTTTTATGCCTCATAATGAACATTTGCCTATATTTGGACTACTGTACTACATTGCCCATAATGCACTATTCTAGAGGTTGCTAGACTGGAATGGAGCTAGTCTGGAGGTGCCTGCTGCTGTGTACTGGGATTGTGTGTATAGTGCATTTGTGGGTGTCAAAGCATATATCATGGTACTCACTTTTTGATGTTCCAGGCGCCGAACTGTCCACATCTACTATGCCCAGTACAGCCTCCGGCTCCAGTGTTGTCTCCACCATGGTTTCCAGGGCTGTAGGTGGTGGAACAGTGGATGGGCCTCCTCCAGTGCCCTTCATCTCCCTCATGCGCTCCGCACCCTCTCCTTGGTCCTGGGCGAAGGTCATACCACCTTTTCCTAATTTCATCCAGGGTGCAGTGGCTTACCCCAATGGCATTAATTTTGTCCTGGATGTCTTGCCATATATATTTTTTTTTAGTGTCAGGGACACTCATTGCTGCCTTGCCAAAGAGTTGGTCATGGTGCAGGCAGCACTCCTCAGTAAGTACCTCCAGCTCATTGTCAGAACACTTTATTTTTCTCTTTCTGCCAGCACTGGGTGACTCCTTCTCCATTGTTGCTGCAGCTCCTCTCACCTGGGAGTGGCTCTGCAGTTTGGGCTGGGTGTGCTCCTCCCTCCTCCCAGTCCTATTTGGTTAATTCCTGGTTCTGATGTCATCACCGAGAGCCAGGAAGTGGGTATTCAAACTGTTTTGTTCCACCTGCAGGCAATTTGTGAGTTAGTCGCAATTTGCAACATCGGACCACACCCTTCGTGCAATTTGCGACCTCACTTTTAGCGTAGTCGCAAATTGTAACTTTGCTAAAAACTGAGGTCACAAATTGCGGTGCGACACCTCTGCGACTCGCAATTTGGAATGGCGAGTCTTTCTTGCATTTGGTTTTGCGAGTCGGAAATAGCGATTCGCATGGAGTCGCTATTTCCGAGTCACAATTTTTTACCTACCTACATCTGGCCCATTGTTCTTTCTTATGTGCAATTTTTGAAATGATACTTTATCACATAATCGTGCAGTACACACTATTCCGCCCAACTCCTATCCAATCCGCCCACATCAATCCACTCCATTCCACCAGACTCCAATTCTCCCAACCCACCCCACTCCAATCTGCCCCACTACAATCCAAAACAATCTAAACACTCCAATTCAAAACAATCTGCCCCACTCCAACCTGTCCTACTCCAATCCAAAACAATCTGCCCCACTCCAATTCAAAACAATCTACCAAACTCCAATCCAAAACAATCTGCCCTACTCCAATCTACCCAACTCCAATCCAAAACAATGCGCACCATACTATTCTAAAACAATATGCCCGCTCCAATCCAGAGCAATCTGCCCCACTCCAATCCCCCACTCCAATCCTCCCCACTCCAATCCAGACCACCCCAATCCAATCCAGTCTACCGCACTCCAATCTGCCCAACTTCAAACTGCCATGATCCAATTTGCCCCACTCCAATCCAAAAGAATCTGCCCCACTCAAATCCAAAACAATCTGCCCCACTCAAATCCATCCAACTCCAATACAACACAATCTGCCCTATTCCATTCCAAAACAGTCTGCCCAACTTCAATCCAAAACAATCTGCCCACTCTAAGGTAAAACAATATGCCCCATTCCAGTCTGCCCCACTACAAACCAATCTGCCCTACTACATTCCAAAACAATTTGCCCCACTCCAATCGGTCCCAGTACAAACCAAACAATCTGTCTCAATCCAATCTGCCCCACTGCAATCCAAAACAATCTGCCCACTCCAATTCAAAACAATGTGCTCCACTCCATCGTGCCCCTCTCTAATCCAAAACAATCTGCACCACTCAAATCTAAAACAAGCTACTCCACTCCAATCCAAAACAATCTCCCTCACTCCAACCTGCCCCACTCCAATCCAAAACAGCCTACCCTACTTTAATCTAGAACCATCTGCCCCACTCCAATCTAACCAAAAAGTTGGCCCCACTCCAACTGCCATACTACAATCAAAAACAATCAGTCCCACTCCAAAGCAATGTGCCCCACTCCAATCCAAAACGATCAGTCCCACGCTAGTCCAAAACAATCTGCCCCCACTACAATACAAAACAATGTGCCCCAATCCAATACAAACCAATATGCCCCACTCCAGTCCAAAACAATCTGCCCCACTCCAATTTGCACCACTTCAATCCAAAACAATCTGCCCAATCCAGTCAAAACAATATGCCCCACTCCAATCCATTTCACTCCAATCCAGTCCACCTCACCACGATCCACTCTACTCCAAACAGCCACACTCCAATACACCCACTCCAATCTTCCCCAATCCATTCCAAAACAAACAGCCCCACTCCAACCCAAAACAATCTGCCCTACTCCAATCTACCCAACTCCAATACAAAATGATGTGCACCAATCTAATCTAAAACAATCAGCCCCACTCCAATTCAAAACAATCTGCCCCAATCTAATTCTCCCACTGCAATCCAATCCTCCCCACTCCATTCCAGTCCACTGCACTCCAATGCCGACCATCCCACTCCAATCAAGTCTACCTTACTCCAATCTACCCCACTTCAATCTGCCTGATCCAATCTGCCCCACTCTGATCTGCTCCACTCCACTCCAATCCAAAACAATCAATCCCACTCCAACCAAAAACAATCTGTCCCAATCCACTCTATTCCACTCCAATCCAAAACAATCTGCTCTACTCCAATCCAAAACAGTCTGCCCAACTTCAATCCAAAACCATCTGCCCCACTCCAAACCAAAACTACATGCCCCACTCCAGTCTGCTCCATTACATTAAAAAAAATCAGTGCCAGCACAAACCAAAACAATCTGCCCCACTACACCTGCTCCACTCCAATCAAACACAATCAATCCCATGCCAGTCCAAAACAATCTGCTCCCCATTGCAATACAAAACAAGCTGCCCCACTCCAATACCAACCAATATGCCCCACTCTAGTCTAAAACAATGTGCCCCACTCCAATATGCCCCACTTCAATCCAAAATAATCTGCTCAATCCAATCCGAACCAATCTGACCCATTCCAATCCACTTCACTCAAATCCAGTCCACCTCACCACAATCCCCCTCTCTCCAAATAGCCCCACTCCAATCTGCACCAATCCAAAACAATCTGTCCCACTCCAATCCAAAACAATCTGCTCCACTCCAATCTGTCCCACTTTAATCCAAAACAATCTGCCTACACTGTTCCAAAACACTCTGCCCCACTTCAATCGAAAATAATATGCCCCACTCCAATCTAAAACAATATGGGGCATTATTGCACCGGATTTGCGTCATTTTTTCAACGCAAATTTGGTGCAAAACTAACACCATATTTATACTTTGACGCTAGACCCAGCTAACGTCAAAATATCTCAGTGTGCATCATTTTGTGGATGCTTGAAACCGCCTTGCATAAATGACATGCAAGGTAGGTGTTCCCGTCCAAAAAATTACTTAAACATGCGTGCGCCATATTTATCCAACTGCGCAAAAATCCCACATGGCTGGGAGGCGGAGTCTAAAAATGACGCACAGACAGATTTGCGTCAAAAATTAACGTCTGGGTCAGGGCAGGCGTTAAAATGGGGCAAACACACCAGTACTTAAAGAAAAACCCACAGAAGCAACATCAGAGCTCCAAAAGGAAGACATGGAGGTGCTATTCATACAGCATGCACGAAGACGCAGAGCACAGGACCAACAGCAGCAGCTTCCACCACCCCAGCAGGGACCACAAAGGCAACGCAGAAGGCAGGAGAGGATATTCCGGACCGGGAAAACCCTTCAGGGCCTCAGGGAACATGACATCATCCAGAGGTACAGACTAAACTGGCAAGCCATACAGCAGCTGCTGCGCCACATTGAGCCACAGTTGGCACCCAGCTTCATTCCACCAGAGACCAAGCTGCTAGCTGTCCTGCATATGTTGGCAAGTGGCTCTTTTCAAACAACTGGTGCCCTGGTTGCCGGGATCTCACAGTCCTCATTCTCTGCCTTCCTACCCAAGGTATTGGATGCCATCATATCCCTCACACCCGCCACATCAGCTTCCCCAACACACAGCAGATGCAGCAGGAGACCAAACAGGGATTCTACTAAATCAACGGCTTCCCACACGTGCTTGGTGCCATTAACTGCACACATGTATGGATTGTGCCATCTGCTGCAACCGAGCATCTATACCGCAACAGGAAGCACACATACTCCATCAATGTGCAGGCCATTGTGGATCGCGGGGGATTGATCACCAACATCGTGGCAAAGTATCCTGGGAGTGTACATGATTCATTCATCTTCCGCTACTGCACCATCAATCAACACTTCCAGGATGGACGATATGGAAATGGCCTACTTGTTGGTAAGTACAGAAACCTAGTTATATACACACACACAGCAACCCTGTAGGACACACAACACATACACCACTACATGGACACGTGGCCAGGAAGACACTGAGGTTGTGACACTGCTAGTCATGTTTGAAATCCTGACACAATGGGATACATACCTATGGACAAATGACAGATGCAAATGACAACAGATGACACTCCAGAGCCACAAGGGACCAATTTAAAACCACACAGTGACAATGACATGGCCTTAACTGGCAGTACAACTTGGAAGATGAATCTTACAATATCACATCAATAACACTCAATCACACACCCTTCCAAGCAATACGTACTGTGTAAGGGATGTGTAATGTGTTTCGCTGCAGGTCAAACACCCTGAGCATAGCATGATGATGCTGACTCCAATGAAGGTGACATGGAATCATTGAGGCAGTACCAACATCTCACATCACTCCTGGGGTGACATTGCCCGCTATAAGTAAGTGGACTGTGCAAAGAACACATATTGATGTGACAATATTGCAAAGAGCACATTGCTACACATACGGATTGAGACAATTACACATATACACAACAGATGTACAGGCACATCGACCTTCTGACACTTAAACCTTCACCTCCACAACCAAGTTAGCCAGCTTACCTGGACCAGGTTCAGTAGTGTAGGCACACGTTTGCACATGAGCCAACTCGGCAAGGGCACAAAAATAGGTTTGCATAGAACTTGTCACACATGGGATGTTTGTTTGTGCATTGTCAATTGTGAACACTTCAGTGCTGCAAACATATGGAGATGTGTTGTACATTGTCACCTAGCCAAATCAAAGGGACTCACTGTTGTTTTTCACATGCTATTGCATATGTTGAATTGGATGGGATGTTCAAGCCATATAGTGCAACCGTGTTACCACCACAGTGGAATCGATTCTGTGTGTGGAAGTATCATGTCACCCCCAGTTAAGGCACATGGACACATCTTTCACATTACATAATGCAACTGCAAGTTTACAAATATACCGCTGATATCCGGTCAATCAGCCAAACACCAGTTTAGCTAAATAAACAACCCAATGCTGAAAGAACATCCTAGAAGCCTAGGATCCCACACAATAACACAAACACAGATGAGTCACAGACGGCACAAGATAACAACTGCCAAGCAAAGTGATAATCAAGGTGCAACCAACATCCAAATATTTACACTCGTTTTCTCTTTCAGCTGATCAGGGGTATGGGATCCAGCCATGGATCATGACCCCATTTGCCAACCCAAGCACAGCACCTATAATGAGGCACATCAGAGGACATGCACCATAGTAGAGAGGACCTTTGGCATCCTGAAGTCAAGATTCAGGTGCCTCGACATCACCAGGGGCAGCCTCTTATATGCACCTGAAATGTTCTGCAAGATCATTTTGACCTGTGCCATCCTGCACAACATTTGTGTAAGGAGGAACATTCCCCTCTATGAACCAGACCCATAAATGCCTGAATAGAAGGAAGAGGAGGATGCTGTTCCTCAACATAAGGGGGACCATCCAAACACTGCAGCAGGATTGCGTCGGAGGCAACACATTGTACAAAACTTCTTCGAACTATAGTCACCATCAACACTTTCTTACCATATGTCATTAAACACCTCACTTCATCACTCAATCATGGTCTGGGTAAGTTTTCTATGCATCACATGATCCCTAGGAATCATAATCAGAGTTTAGCCTCATGGTGCATTGCAGTAATACAGATTAGGATACTGAAAAAGCCACATCACATTTGATGGGTATGAATGTACACCCAACATCACACACAGTGGAAATTACAAATATCCTGTCTATTTCACATATGAAGGGCAAAATCAGAGGACCACAGCTATGAGACACATCCATGTTGCCAACATGGTTCATTGCAGCACATGACACACAACTAAGACACCATCAATCATGAGGTAAAAAAGTGTTTCATACATGAGGCAGTGGATGTGCTATTGCATTGGTAACAGGAATGTATGTCCAGACCCTTGACAGCAGTAAGTGTGAAATCAGCTAGCTTTGCAAGGAGCATGTGTGACAAGGAGTCCATCTACGCTGAAAATGGATAGCACGAGTGCCCCAGGTATGACAAGCATTGCTCACAAGACATACCCTCCGCAGTCCATCCCAGGTAATTAGTCCTGCCACTGCCATGCTTTCAGTCTCTGCCCACCCTTCTCTAGGGGGCCCTGTAAATTAACTATCTGTACCCTGATAACCTTCATCTACACACACCCAGACTCCCATTCCAACTCCTGTGTGCTTTCCTCTTCAGTGTGGCATGCCATAGTCATAGTTCATCAGTCTGCATGGACTTCAGGTCCGATAATGCACTGTCCGGTAGTTGGTAGGACCTGTAATCAGCTGTCCATTGCTTCCCATGTGAAAGGTCCAGGTGGCCCTTTGAACTTGATTCTCAAGTACAGGACTTGTGAGAGACTGGAGCTGCACATACCTGTGAACACTTTCATGCAGACCAGCCATTTGAACCTGCACTGCCATTGCTACTGCCTGGAACTGCTTAGAAGCTGCCATTTTCTGAATATCCTTGTTGTGCATTGCCGTATTAATCACTTGTGTAACAGAGCCCTTGGGGGATTGTGTAACGTTGTAGCCCACAGCACAAATACAGTTTTTAGTTCCCACAGTGTTGTTCCAGCTTTTCCCAGTCTGAGTCTGCTCACTGTGTATTTGCCTTGTTCATGTTTGTTCCTGACAGAGCCTGCATCCTGTTAGTCTGACTGGTTCCTGTCTTTGCATTAACCATAGAGGTTTCCTTTGGCTACATTTGTCTCATAGTTGCTTTCCATGCCCTCTCTTTCATCATGGGGTATGGTGTCTGGTAGGTCTACGATGAATCCTCAAATGTATAGTATAGTTTAATCAGTTTACTTATCGTATTATGGTCTGGGACATGTCTTCAAATTGCCTAATCCAGCCCCCATACCTTGTCTGGGTTTCATGTATTCTTGAGTGACAAACAATGACAGTGTACTATGGCTGTATGCATGGATTTGGTATGGTGCCTCCAGCACAACAAGAAATGTTTGCTAATGTGTATGAAAGGACAAAAACATGTTTGTGCCCTGACGATCCACACACAGATTCACATCGGCCGCAACCTATTGATGGGGCTTGGGTAGTGACTAGCTGTGAGATTAATCAGCACAGAGGCACTGATGTTCCCTGTTGCAGTGGGAATTTTAGAGGCCACCCTGTGTACAAATGTTGTGATGAAACCTGCCTGTTCCCTATTACTGATCCATAAAGTTTTTGAGCACACCAAGGTTGCCCTGTTGTCAGCCTTATAAAAGTTCTGCAGTGCCATAGCTGGACTATCCCCATGTGTGTTGTCAATTTATCTTGGGCTTTAGGTCAATTCTGCTTTGAAGGATACTCTGTTAATGCAGGGAATGGCTCCACAGACTCATGAATAGACCTGCACGTAACTGTGACAACATGGAGGCCAATACTGACACAGGGTACACATGGCCACACACTTGAACTGGACACCTTTGTGCAATGAACCACTGGAAATATGTGAACACATGCAGCATGGCCTGCTGGTCCTCGACTGCCACAGGAGAAACACAGGTCATTTATATGACTCAAACTGTGGTGTAACATAAATTTTTTGGATTGGTTTTGGAACTCTGTGTCACAAACACTGTACCGACCTAGCATGTTCAAATGCCTGACTCATGGGTAGTATACAAACAAGTGACCAGGAAGTGGTATCCAACATTCCAGTACATGTGATGGTTTACCCTTGTAACATTGCCATTATCAACCGTCCTCTATCCATCCTCTGCATAGTTTGTCATGGGAGGTGTTTTGTCCCCAAAGACAGGGAAGTACACACAGCATTAGACGCTACGGGTATGACACACACATTTCCTGACTGATGTACCTCAATGAATGGCATCTGATGGTTATCCCCATTTACAACACATGCATACAAGCACATTATGCAAAACACGTCTTGTGATGTTTACACAGAGGCACAAGAACAATTGAAATAGCCAATTCACAGACATTTACACGCAGACCATGAGTGAATGTATTAAGTTGCGTAGCCTTGCTATCCTCTATTGACTCACCACCTGCTCAAACTAGGGAATACCAATTTTTATTCCAAATGTTTGGGTTGCTGTTGCGTCAGTTAAGAGTGCTAATCCGGCACAACAACATGAGTATCATGGTCTGCAGTAGTGTGGTCTGCCACATGTGCCCAAACACTGAAACACACACAGCAGGCCCTAACAGCCTATCTTTTTATAGTTACAGCTTTCATGTACGTTAAAAATGAGAAAAATGACACAAACACAGTTAAAGACAGATATGTTGGCGCAAACGCCTCAAAAAGATGCATATGCATCAAATTTTGCCACATATGCGTTGAAAAATGACGTTCACAGCCATTATACATCCATTGGTCCCTAGCGGTAATTCCAACACTGCACCCAATGAAATTGGTTATCCATGAAAAATATATTGATCTTTGAATGCGGGGTATTTTTAAGCTTTTGCGTCAAAATATTTTGACGCAAAGCCCGTAAGTGTCATGAAATTTTCACGCATCATAATATAAATGCACCACATTTGAGACAGGAAGTGATGTAATTGGATATCCTGTTTACAGTAATTGTACAGTGTGTGTACTTTCGCTTTCACTTTGCAGTCTGTGATTCTTCTAGACTCTGTGGGTCTGTTGACAGTTGTCTGTCCAAATTGTGCTTTTGTCTCCTGTGTGCCATTCCAATTGTCATAATTTTTTGCGTCTAATTTTGTCTTTGTACTGTTGGGAGTGTGTAGTAGGTATTGTTAGTTGAGGTATTGTTGGGCTGTTTGTGGGTTCTTCAAGTTTCATTTTCCTACCTCTTTTCCCTGTATTTTCCTATTTTCCCTTTCCTATCCCTATTATTTTTGTCATGTTGAGAAGACTGCGTCTGGGGAGAATGGGTGAGGAGGAGCTGGGGGCTTTCATTTGGCTGATGTGCCACTTCCTCCCCCTGATGTTAGAGGCTGGTGGCAGGGTGATACAGGAGTATCACACGAGGCGAGGAGGCTCAGGTTGTCCAAGGTGCTGTTCCATCTGAAGAGAGTATTCAACAGCCAGTGCAACGACCACCATCTCAAGCATCGCTGGGCTGACCTTGTGGCCAGAGAGCAAGACCTGCTGGACCATCTGGGTGTGGTGATTGGTGGCCCTGTTGGTGAGTACAAATCAGACTAATGTGCACATTTAAATTCTCTGTAGTGACAGTAGCAGATTTGTTGACATGCTGCATGCAATGTTTGTGGACATGTGGAATGCAAGTTAAATATACAGTGGCCCTGATTTATACAATATTTGCTACACATTACCATCATTTGTTGACGCAAAAGCTGCACAAACTTACAAAACACAACTTGATCTTGTAAATTAGTGCTGCTTTGACGTCAATAGATGATGGTAATGCGGCTCAAACATGTTTTATTCATGGTCTGTGAGTGTACCAGGAATGAGATGTATTTCACATGCTAAAGCAAGGAATGAATGTAGTCCCCAATTATTTGGAATACATGTCTGAACTGTATTCATGGCCATACGTACAAAGTTCTTCCTAACCTCTGGTAATATCTTAGGCTAATACTTTGACTTGGTTTGTGCAGCATTTAAATTAGAAATGGATGCCAAAGTAATGCACACGGGATAATATCTAAATGTTTGGTGCTACCTTCCATAGCTGTAGCGTGAAAATCTGGCCCTATGTTCATTGTTCCTGTGTGTTTTAATTTGCCTTGGGCACAATTGCTGGTACAGAGCTGATGCATTTGCCATCTGTGTCACTTTATAGCCAAGCAATTTTCATAAGTTAATGGGTCGTCATAGGATCCCTGAACTTGGTGAATGCATGGTCACTAATTATTTATTTGCATGATGTTGTGCAAGGGACCCCTGACTGCTTCCATCATACATTTAAAGTGACAGAAGAGTTTGCTAGTTTACGTTTGGTACACCCCTGCTGATCTAGTGCAGGATGTGTACAATAGTTAACTTCTCAGTATGAGGCTGTCACATACATGGGTGTATGCTAAGATCAGCAGACCAGCATTCCCGTGACTGCTGCCATTCCCAAGGTGCATACAAATTGAGACCTACCTCATCAAGATTGCCGCAGTAGGACATTTGCTAAACCATGTTTTAATTAGGGGACAGTGTCAGCTTGTTGTACACCCGAAGATCACCCAACTTGGCAAATGTAAGATGATGAATGTGGCTAACTGTGATTTACAATACCTGATATAGGTACACAGGGCCCTGAGTAACACATTTCAGGTGCACTGACTACACCTGTGCCCATGCATTCTGTCACAGATGATCAAATTAGACACTGTCAGCATATATTTGTTTGTTTTGATTTAGATAAATGGCCAATCCATGTTTAGCGTAACATTGTCATCAAGTAACACACAGGCTCCCTGCCATCATGGTGTCATAGGGGGCATATACGGCTCTGGGTACACTGCCAATGTGGCATATGTAACCTACAGACAACACAGGCCCACATATAATGGACCATAGAAAGCATAATAATTCATGAGCTAAACTCAACCCACATGAGCATCACACAGTAACTGATTGTCCCTTGATGCACAAGCCACAATACCTGAGTGACTGGTATTGCAGTGCACCAGGAATGTGGCTTTGCATGTCTCTCATAACAACAAATGAAGAAATGGAGTACCCTCTAGAAATAATTCTGCACCAAATTGAGTAATCATGTTTGCCACCACATGATTGTTAGGGCCAGTCCATGTGTGCATATGTGTGTCTATCACTCACTGGAGTGACAAGGTCAATACATGTTTGCAGTGGTAGGTCTTTTGGGGTGTCTACATGCCTGAGGTGCTGGGCTATCATATAAAATGCCACACACAGTCAGTTTTCCTCCAAGTTTTATACAGTGAGCAGACATTGAGCACATTTCACCCTTCTATGTTTTACAGGTGGACCAGCCCCCTACACAGTTGGAGAAGTGGCTTGATTTGCGGACCCATACATATCCAGTAAGTGCTGATATGTTAGTTCTGTGTTGTGTTTGCAGCTGTTGTGTGATTGACTCCTGTGTGTTGGACACATAGCAAGGTATGATGTGCTGGCACATGATCTGATATGTGACTTGACTGGAGTTTGACATTTTGTTCCATTTTTGAGTTGGATAATCAGTGGCGGAGAGCAGTGCTTAATTTGAAAATAAAAAGGTGCCGGTGCCCAAAGCCCTTCTCTTAAACATGCGGCCGCTGCAATTAAATGTGTGAACATGGAATACTGAGGCAGCTTAATCCTGAAGCCATCTCGGGTCTCTTCGATCCATATAGAGCCACTCCCTGCCCCTTCTGCTCACTCTTGCAGCTTTCTACTTTCTCCCTTTGTGACGCTTTTTCGTTTTTCTCTTCATCCGTTTTTCCCATATGTGTCTTTTGCTCGCAGCAAAGGCTTGAGGCAGAAGAATAAGCCCCGCCCCTCAAAAATAAGTGCCGGTGCTCAGCACCGGAAACAACAAGCACAAATTAAGCACTGGCAGAGAGTCATATTTTGAGACTCTAGTGCTGCGCTGTAGGCATCGGGAAGGTGAACACAGTGATATTTGTTGCTACATTTATGCCAATGAAAAATTTGGAGGTAGACATTTTCATGATTTAGTCAGCAAGTCATACCCTGATTCACACAGACCAGTGATGCCGAAGTATAACCCACAGACTTGAGCCTCCCTGTTAACTAATGAATATGTAGGACTGTCTGTTTGACTTCCTAGCAGCATCCAGCTCCACATGTTGTGCTACATTTATGTGGCACTTGAGTAGAATGTCATAGGTGTGCATGCAGCTCAAGCCCAGATGGGTGCTTGCATCTATGTGCTTGTTTTGGAAAGGTATTAGTGAGATCAAATGACGTTGACAATTGTCCGCAATTAGGAACATAAATGTGGATGTGATTGTCCAATGTTTGTGTCTATCCTAGTTGGCAGCCCTCCTTACCTCTGGTGGACTGACTAAACCTATGGACAGCTGTTCAAAGCTTCCTGGCTGTCCTTGATGTTTGAAAGTATGTGTTGCATGTCCATCACCCCCTGAGGCACAGGGTTAGGTTTATGAAATATGTGTACCTAGGTGTGAGGACCCCAGTGTAGAAGCCAGACATGTAATTCCATCATTCCTTTGTTCCAACCTAGGATACCCCCTCATGATTAGCAACTGCATACCGTCCTGGCAATTCCATTTACAAATCACAGATCTTGTGGCCCTTGATTGTCATCCAGAAAATAGTAATTAGTTGGCCTGTCACATTTGGAGTACTTGCAGCATTTGTTATGTGACTAATGGCAGAACAATGATGCACTGATCATTTAAGTAGGTACACACCTTTTTAAGCATTGCTGTGCTGTTAGATAGGAGATGTGTAGGCTCAGTTGGCATGTAATTCATCAGGGACAATCTATGACCTGTACTGTGATTTGGACTGTTTAAGCTAATTTTGAGGAAGTGTTAGAATATCATCAGTAGATGTATCACACAATGATGTAACTAATGTTTGGCTTTCTCTACTTTTACAGCTGCCAACATGGATGCCAATCAGATCAGGGAATTCCAGAGGAGGGCGATGCGTTACCGCCACATTCTGGATGTGGAGTCTGGGTTCCGCAACATGGCACGGCATTATCCCCATGAGAGAGACACAGGGGCCTGGAGGGTATTTGCCCAAGGGGGGCCATCCTTGCCTACAAACAGCCACCAGCACAAGCACTCCGACCACAGTCGCACCAAGGATGACAGCCACTGTGTAGGAGGCTGGCCTGGTTTGTAGTGGGTACCAAGGGGTACTTACACTCTGCACCAGGTCCAGGTATCCCTTATTAGTGTAGAAGAGGTGTCTAGCAGCTTAGGCTGATAGAAAATGGTAGCTTAGCAGAGCAGCTTAGGCTGAACTAGGAGACATGCAAAGCTCCCACTATACCACTGGTGTCACATGCACAATATCATAAGAAAACACAATACACAGATATACTAAAAATAAAGGTACTTTATTTTTATGACAATATGCCAAAAGTATCTCAGTGAGTACCCTCAGTATGAGGATAGCAAATATACACAAGATATATGTACACAATACCAAAATTATGCAGTAATAGCAATAGAAAACAGTGCAAGCAATGTATAGTCACAATAGATTGCAATGGGAGCACATAGGTATAGGGGCAACACAAACCATATACTCTAGAAGTGGAATGCGAACCACGAATGGACCCCAAACCTATGTGAGCTTGTAGAGGGTCACTGGGACTGTAAGAAAACAGTGAGGGTTAGAAAAATAGCCCACCCCAAGACCCTGAAAAGTGGGTGCAAAGTGCACCTAAGTTCCCCAGAGAGCACAGAAGTCGTGATAAGGGAATTCTGCAAGGAAGACCAACACCAGCAATGCAACAATGATGGATTTCCAGACGAGAGTACCTGTGGAACAAGGGGACCAAGTCCAAGAGTCACACTCAAGTCGGGAGTGGGCAGATGCCCAGGAAATGCCAGCTGTGGGTGCAAAGAAGCTGCCACTGGATGGTAGAAGCTGTGGATTCTGCAAGAACGAAGAGGACTAGGAACTTCCCCTTTGGAGGATGGATGTCTCACGTCGTGAAAAAGCTTGCAGAGGTGTTTTCGTGCAGAAAAACCGCAAACAAGCCTTGCTAGCTGCAAGGGTTGCAGTTAGGGTTTTTGGATGCTGCTGTGGCCCAGGACAAACCAGGATGTTGCCAATTGCGTGAGGAGACAAAGGGGGCGCCCAGCAAGACAAGGAGCCCACTCAGGAGCAGGCAGCACCCACAGAAGTGCCGGAACAGGCACTACGAAGAAGAGTGAACTGGAGCTCACCCGAAGTCACAAAGGAAGGTCCCACGATGCCAGAGGACAACTCAGGAGATCGTGCACTGCAGGTTAGAGTGTCGGGGACCCAGGCTTGGCTGTGCCCAAAGGAAATCCTGGAAGAGTGCACAGGAGCCGGAGCAGCTGCAAATCACGCGGTACCCAGCAATGCAGTCTGGCGTGGGGAGGCAAGGACTTACCTCCACCAAACTTGGACTGAAGAGTCACTGGACTGTGGGAGTCACTTCGACAGAGTTGCTGAGTTCCAGGTACCACGCTCGTTGTGCTGAGAGGGGACCCAGAGGACTGGTGATTCAGTCTTTTGGTGCCTGCGGTTGCAGGGGGAAGATTCCGTCGACCCACGGGAGATTTCTTCGGAGCTTCTAGTGCAGAGAGGAGGCAGACTACCCCCACAGCATGCACCACCAGGAAAACAGTCGAGAAGGCGGCAGGATCAGCGATACAAGGTTGCAGTAGTCGTCTTTGCTACTTTGTTGTGGTTTTGCAGGCTTCCAGCGCGGTCAGCAGTCGATTCCTTGACAGAAGGTGAAGAGTGGGATGCAGAGGAACTCTGATGAGCTCTTGCATTCGTTATCTAAAGAATTCCCCAAAGCTGAGACCCTAAATAGCCAGAAAAGGAGGTTTGGCTACTTAGGAAGGAGGATAGGCTAGCAACACAGGTAAGAGCCTATCAGAAGGAGTCTCTGACGTCACCTGCTGGCCCTGGCCACTCAGAGCAGTCCAGTGTGCCAGCAGCACCTCTGTTTCCAAGATGGCAGAGGTCTGGAGCACACTGGAGGAGCTCTGGGCACCTCCCAGGGCAGGTGCAGGTCAGGGGAGTGGTCACTCCCCTTTCCTTTGTCCAGTTTAGCGCCAGAGCAGGGCTGGGGGATCCCTGAACCGGTGTAGACTGGCTTATGCAGAGATGAGCACCATCTGTGCCCATCAAAGCATTTCCAGAGGCTGGGTGAGGCTACTCCTCCCAAGCCCTGACACCTTTTTCCAAAGGGAGAGGGTGTAACACCCTCTCTCTGAGGAAGTCCTTTGTTCTGCCTTCCTGGGCCAGGCCTGGCTGGACCCCAGGAGGGCAGAAACCTGTCTGAGGGGTTTGGCAGCAGCAGCAGCTGCAGTGAAACCCCGGGAAAGGTAGTTTGGCAGTACCTGGGTCTGTGCTAGAGACCCGGGGGATCATGGAATTGTCTCCCCAATGCCAGGATGGCATTGGGGTGGCAATTCCATGATCTTAGACATGTTACATGGCCATGTTCGGAGTTACCATTGTGAAGCTATACATAGGTAGTGACCTATGTATAGTGCACGCGTGTAATGGTGTCCCCGCACTCACAAAGTCTGGGGAATTTGCCCTGAACAATGTGGGGGCACCTTGGCTAGTGCCAGGGTGCCCACACACTAAGTAACTTAGCACCCAACCTTTACCAGGTAAAGGTTAGACATATAGGTGACTTATAAGTTACTTAAGTGCAGTGGTAAATGGCTGTGGTCGTTATTTCACTCAGGCTGCTGTGGCAGGCCTGTGTAAGAATTGTCAGAGCTCCCTATGGGTGGCAAAAGAAATGCTGCAGCCCATAGGGATCTCCTGGAACCCCAATACCCTTGGTACCTCAGTACCATATACTAGGGAATTATAAGGGTGTTCCAGTATGCCAATGTGAATTGGTGAAATTGGTCACTAGCCTGTTAGTGACAATTTGGAAAGAGAGAGCATAACCACTGAGGTTCTGGTTAGCAGAGCCTCAGTGAGACAGTTAGGGATCACACAGGGAACACATACATATAGGTCACAAACTTATGAGCACTGGGGTCCTGGCTAGCAGGGTCCCAGTGACACATAACAAACATACTGAAAACATAGGGTTTTCACTATGAGCACTGGGCCCTGGCTAGCAGGATCCCAGTGAGACAGTGAAAAGACTCTGACATACACTCACAAACAGGCCAAAAGTGGGGGTAACAAGGCTAGAAAGAGGCTACTTTCTCACACACTGTTGCAGGTCCCTCTACATCATCAGCTCCCAGCCCACAGACAGCAGCTCCTGCACCTCCCCCTCCAAGCACGGCACCGGCACCAGCACAGCCATCCACTAATGGCACACAGACAACCCCTGCTGCAGTGATAGCAAATGCAGAATTCCAACAGATGAGACGTGACATGCAACGGATATTGCGCAGGATGGGCAGGCTGCAGCAGGAGGTGTTCCGCAATAGCAGGAGACTGGATGGGATAAAGAAGATTCTGAGGAGGGCAAACTTGTGACTTTGGGTCCCTCAGCCATGATTTCCTCCCCTCCCTCCTCTTTCCTGGTTCTTATATTTTGTGGGTTTATGAGGCTTAGTGTTAGGTTAGAATAGGCTGTTAGCTTAGTTAGTATAAGTGGGTTGGGGGTGGAGGGGATTATATTTTTACATGTGTTTTTTTGTGGGTGGGTGGGTGGGGGATGATGTTGGGGTTTATGTGTATAAAACATAAACAAAATACAAAAAAAATATACAAAAAAAAAAATATATATATATATATTTGTTTAGGATAAGATAGTATGTGTCTAGGCTAATATATGTTGTCCTACATGTGTCCCGTCATATAAGGGGGTTGGGGGATTGATATTTAGAGTGTTAAGTTAAATGTGATAAGTAAGTTTACATTAGGGTAGTTAGGGCCAGTTGTGGGTAATGTGTAGTTAGGATAGGTTAGGTTAGTTAAGGTGTTTCCTCTAGTTATATTATCCTTTTTTACTGTCAAATAAATATTTAGGTACTCATTTACAGTATGTGTCATATGCTTGAGGATCAGGGCCTTGGCATGGGTGAACAGTGTCAATTTATTATTTGCATTTGTGTTCCATCCTGCATCCAAATCCCGTTATTGACATGGTTATTCCCAATTCCAAATGAGCTGTCACATTGGCAGCTACACCAAAGCTACTTCTCTATGCATCTGCCATCCATTGCACCCACCACTCAAGTTTACTATGGTTCCCAATGTGTTGTTAAGTTTGGATGTGTGTTTCAAATCTGTCATCGTTTGAGACCTGATTTGGAATCTTGGGCAATGATGTTCATGTGAACCCTGATAAGGTGAGTGATCATATAATCTTATGTAGTATTGTAAACATAACTCACACCTATCATTTCTTACATTGTACTCCCAGGTTACATATTTCTCCATACGCTTGTACACATCCATTCCTGCTGTACTGTATAGTGTGTGTGTGTGATGAATGTTTATAGTCAGATGTCACATACATGAAGATTGATTTTCTGCTTAAACATACCTTGAAGCGGACTTTTTCAGTCCAACACAGCATAATACTGTTAGTTTTCTATTTACTTCAGAAATAAGCATCAGGAAGCGCAGATGATGATACAATCCAGACACCAGTGCATAGTTATTAGCCCACAATCTTTCAAGGCAGTTGTATTGACATTCTATGGCCATTGACATGTGACATACATCACTAATCTCCTACACAGTTGACGTGTCACATTACACAGAGACAAAGTGGTTGTGTAAGTGCTATTTATTTTAAAGTGCTGTAGTGCAACATTTACATAGTCCAGGATTGTGAATCCATTATTGTGACGCCTTCTATTGTGATACTACACAGATGCAATGGGACATGTCATTGGACATACTGGGGTGAAGTGTCATACAGTGCAGAGGAACATGAATTGCCAATGAGGTAGTGAGAGACAATCACAGAGCATAGTGTCAAGGTAAACAGTGGGCTCGAGAACAGTGCATGTGAGCAGCTGTTGCAAGACTGGCATGTTAACAAGCACAGGACCTAGGATATAAGTGCCCATTTGGCATGGACTTGTGCTACCGGGTACTCTTATGGGTGAAGGTGATCTGTTCCACGCCTTAATCTTGTCATGTGTGTCTCGTCTCCTCTGCCCTTGGTGGTGGTGGGTTTGAAGGGGCAACACACACTTCAGTGTTTGAAGACGTGGAGTCAGAAATCCCGGTAGCTGCCAACTGTGGGGCTATTAAGGACATTACTGCAGCAAGGAGGAGCTGCTGGTTCTTCAGTATAGCAGCTACATCACTGTGGTAGGCAGCCAGGTCGGCCCTGAGGGCGTCATGATTGCATTTGTGCACGCAGTGAAAGGTTTAGTGTGCGAGGTGTTGTGGAAACTCCCTTACTGCAGAGGTGATTTCCTTAACACTTTGTTGAAGTCCTTGCAGGATAGATGTTCGCGCTTGCATGGCTGCTGCCTGTTCTGCAGATGACATCATCCACGAACGCATGCCCTCAAGGCTGGCTGCCATATTTTGCATCCCCACCCTCACCTCCTTGGCCAGCTCCCGCTGTACTCCAACTACAGTCCTCTCAAAAGTGGTGCCAGTGTCCTCAGAGTCCTCAGCTGGGTTGGAGCTGGCAGGTCGTACAATTGGGGTGGTGCGTGGGTCCTCTGTGATGGCTGCTACTTCTGTGCTCCTCCTTGTGACTGAAGGTGGGGTCTGGAGGGTTCCAAGGACATCTTGGAGGGTCTGCTGGCTAATGTCTGTCAGCTCGTCATCCATGTCATCAGGGAAGTCCAGGATAGGCATATCCCCAGGAGAGCCATCGTCCTCTGCAATGAGATATTGTAAAATTAGTGTGTCTGTGTTGTGGCATTTGTAATGTGACGTTCATGACTTCCTATTAGTTGCACATTGTGATCTTGGTTCCTGTTCATTGTTACTGTCATAAAGATTAGCATTCTCCTAGGCCTATGCCCCACCTGCATGTAACATGTAGTGTGGGCAGTTTGTGGAATTGTCTGCGTCACATCCTCTAGGTGAAGGTTCTGTCCAAATTGTATGTTGCCACCTTATTGTCCTACTGAACCCTGCGTCTACTTCCATTATCATGATCACTGGCTGTGGGTGTTCTGATGGCATGTGCACAACACTTAACAATCTGGAACTGACCCAGTCTCTGATATTTCACATCCATCTCTATGTTGCTGAGACCTACCATATACTATGTATGGCATTGGGATGGCACGATAAAGGTGTCAGCATTGGTAGTGTGTACTTCTGATGTTGGGGAATGTGTGCTACATTTGATTGCACTGATGGTCCTAGCAATGTTCCATTTCCTCTTATGACTGTGCAGGTGTGTTTCACTAGCTGGAAACATATGTACACCCCCTCAATGCTGTTGTCTTAGCACTATGACACTTAAGATGTTGCATGGTGGCGTTGCAGCTATTGTGGCACAGGGTAAACCCTGACATGTGCAGCATGGGTATGACATTACTGCGGTGTACCTCATAATGTTAAATACAATACCTGATGTTTGTAGCGCCTATAGACATGAGCATTTGACAGGATTTGCACATTTATATTAATTGCAGGGGATTGATAACTTTGTCATCCTGAACCCTCTAATTTGGGTGTGTTTTATCCATGGGCACGTAACTGCTATTAGCTACTTGACCAGCACACACAGCACAGGTGGTAGTGGCAACTGTTGTCATTGGTAAATACCACTTGTGGATATGGCCTGAGTTCATGTAGTGGCAATACCAGCTGTCGTGTGACAGCAGGCCAGTTTTACGTTGTACCCTACCCTCCTGGACTGGCTTTGCCTTTCCAACATCCTTGGAATGGCAGAGTACCACCATGCACAGGTTGTTGGTGTAGTGTTGTGCTGTGCCCCAGGTTTCCCCTGCTCAGCCCATGCACCCGTGGCGTGCCCCTTTGCCCTTTCCACTACCTGATTATCATGCCTGACATGCACTGGGTAGTAGGTATGTCCCCCCCCGCGTGCAGTTAACAATTAGGCATTTTTGTTCCCCATGCCACTTACCCTGCATCTGTGTTGTATCCTGGTAGTCTGCGCTGTCCTGTCCTTGAATCCCTGTGATGATCTACTCAGGGATGACGGCTGCCACCATCTCCTCCATGTGGTCCAGGGCCTCTTGCGGTGCTGGACTCCCACCTCCAGTCTGCAGTGCTGCCTTCCTGTCCCTTGCCATCTTTTACTTGGTCCTGCGCTTGCAGTCATGCCAGCGTTTCTTGCACTCGGTGACTGTTCTCCCGACTTCTGTCACACTGTTGATCTTATCGACAATTTGTTGCCAAATTGCCTCTTTCCTCCCAATTGGCAATTTTGAGGCGACAAAAAGTTGATGCTGGTGTTCTGTCAACTCTTCCATCAGTATTTCATGCTCCTCTGCACTGAACCAACACTTCATTTTCTTCTACTCCCTCTCCTGGGTCTTGTGTGGGTCCTCCTGTCTGGTTCCTGGTCGGTTGTTATCTTCCTGTGGTCTCTCATGGCTTCTGGGATCCATTTTGGGGCTCCTTTGCACATTTTCCTGTGTTTGCGCTGCTTTTTGACGATATTGCGGCGAAAAATGGTGTGTATCTGGTTTGCGACATCGTAGACGGGATTAAAGTAATTTTCCCCGCGTTAACGTAGTTTTTGTTTTACGACGTGGCGCATTGGTTTGCGTAAAAAAAAAATATTACTCTAATCAGTGTTTTTCGCCGCTGAGCGTCAAAGTATAAATTTGACGCCCGGGTGGCACAAGGAAATGGCGTTAGCCGGTGTTAAACTTTTTGACCCAAAACTGCGTTGCCGCAGTTTTGGGTCAAAAAATATAAATATGGGCCTATGTCTTTCTCCAGTCTGCCCCACTGCAATCCAAAAGAATCTGCGCCACTACAATCCAAAACAATCTGCCCCACTCCAGCCTGCCCCACTCCAATGTAAAACAATCTGCACCACTCCAATCCAAAACAATCTGCCCCCACTCCAATTCAAAATATTCTACCACACTCGAATCTAAAACAATCTGCCTTACTCCTATCTAAATAAAATTGCCCAACCCCAATCTGACCCACTCCAATTCCAAACAATCTGCCCACTCCAATCGGAAACAATCTGACACACTCCAGTCTAATCCACCCCACTCCAAAACACCCCACTCCAATCCTGGCCACCTCACCATGATCCACCCCACTCCAATTTGCCCCACTCCAATCCACCCCACTCTAATCTGCTCCACTTCAACCAGCCCCACTCCAATCTGCCTTCCTACAATCTGTCTCAATCCAGTCCAAAAGAATCTGGCACATTCCAATCCGTCCCAATGCAATCCAAAACAATCCGCCTACTCTATTTCAAATCAGTCTGCCCCGCTTCAGTCCAAAATAATATGCCCCACTCCAATCCAAAGAAACATGCCAGTCTGTCCTGCTACAACTCAAAACAATCTGCCGCACTCCAATATTCCCAACGCACCCACTCCAATTTGACCCATTCAATCCAAAATAAGCTGCTTCACTCCTATACAGCAATCCAAAACAATCTGCCCCAGTCTAGGCCACAATTATATGGCCCACCCAAATCCAAAACAATCTGGCTCACTCCAATTCAGAACAATCTGCCCCACTCCAATCTGTCCCAGTACAAACCAAAACAATCTACCTCAATCCAATCTGCCTCATCCTGGTCCAAAACAATCTGCCCACTTTATTCCAAAACAATCTGCCCCACTCCAACCTGTCCCACTCCAGTGCAAATCAATCTGCCCCATTTCAATCCAAAACAATCAGCCCCACTCCAATCTGCCCTACTACAAACTAAAACAATCTACCCCACTTTAATCTAGAACAATCTGCCCCACTCCAATCTGGAACAATCTGCCCGAATCCAGTCCAATCCTCCCCACTCTAATCCAATCTATGCCACTCCAATCCAGACCTCCCTACCCCAATCCAGTCCACCTCGCTCCAAACTGCCCCACTTCTATCTGTCCGATCCAATCTGTCTCACTCCAAGCCAAAACAATCTACCCCACTACAGTCCAAAACAATCGCCCTACTGAATTCCAAAATAGTCTGCACCACTTCAATCCAAACCAATATATCCCACTCCAATCTAAAACAATCTATCCACTCCAATTTGCCCCACTTCAATCCGAAACAATATGCCCCACTCCAATCCATTTCACTACAATCCAGTCCACCTCACCTCAATCCACTCCACTGTCCCACTCTATTCTAAAGCAATCTACCTACTCTATTCCAAAACAGTCTGCCGCACTTCAATCCAAACCAATATGCCACACTCCAATTCAAAACAATATGCCTCGCTCAGTCTGCCCCACTCCAATCCAAAGCGATCTGCCCTACTCCAATCTACCCATCTCCAATCCAAATTAATGTGCCCCATTCTAATATAAAACAATCTGCCCCACTCCAATCCAAAACAATCTGCCCCACTTCAATTCCCCATTTCAATCCAATCCTCCCCACTCCAATCCAATCCACCCCACTCCAATTCAGACCACCCCACTATAATCAAGTATACCTCACTCCAATCTGCTCCACTTCAATCTGTCCCGATCCAGTCTGCCCTACTCCGATCTGCCCCACTCCAGTTCAAAACAATCTGCCCCAGACTAATCTATCCAACTCCAATTTAAAACAATCTGCCCTACTCCACTCCAAAGAAATATGCCCCATTCCAGTCTGCACTGCTACAATCCAAAACAATCTATCCCACTACAATCCAAAACAAACTGCCCAACTACAATCCAAAGCAATCTGCCCACTCCAATCTGTCCCAGTATGAAGCAAACCAATCTGACCCAATCCAATCTGCCCCACTCCAGTCCAAAACAATGTGCCCTACTCCAACCCAAAACAATCTACCCCACTCCAATCAGTTGCAATCTGGACCAGTCCACCTCACTCCACTCCAATCCGCCGCATTCCAGTACGCCCAACGCATCCACTCCAATTTGACCCACTCAATCCAAAATAATCTGCTGCACTCCAATGCAGCAATTCAAAACAACCTACCCCAGTCTAGACTACAATAATATATACCACCCAAATACAAAACAATCTGACCCACTCCAATCCAAAACAATCTGTCCCACTCCAATCTGTCCCTGTACAAACCAAAACAATCTACCTCAATCCAATCTGCCCACTTTAATCCAAAAGAATCTGCCCCACTCAAACCTTTCCCACTCAAGTCCAAACCAATCTGCCTAGCTCCAATCCAAATCAATCTGCCCTACTCTAAACCAAAACAATCTACCCCACTCGAATGTTAACCAATCTGCCCCACTCCAATCCGGAATCATCTGCCCCACTCCAATCCAATCCTCCCCACTCTAATCCAATCCATGCCACTCCAATCCAAACCACCCCACTCCAATCTAGTCCACCTCACTCCAATCTGCCCCACATCAACCTGCCTGATCCAGTCTGCCTCACTCCAATCTGCCCCACTCCAATCCAAAACAATCTGCCCCACTCGAATCTAAAAAAATCGGCCCTACTCCATTCCAAAATAGTCTGCCCCACTTCAATTCAAAACCATCTGCCCCACTCCAATCCAAAACAATATGCCCCATTACAATCAAAAACATGTGCCCCAATACAATCCAAAACAATCTTCCTCACTCCAATCTGTCCAAGTACATACTAACTAATCTGCCCCACTCCAACCTGCTCCACTCCAATCCAAAACAATCTGCCACAGCAATCAAAAGCAATCTGCCCAATCCAATCCAAAACAATAAGCCACACTCCAGTTCAAAACAATGTGCCCCTCTCCAATTCAAAACAATCAGTCCCACTCCAATCCAAAATAATCTGCCACTGCAATCCAAAACAATCAGCCCACTCCAATCTGCCCCACTCCAAACCAAAACAATCAGACCCACTTTGATCCAAAGCAATGTGCCCTCTCCAATCTGCCCCACTTCAATCCAAAACAATCAGTCCCATTCCAGTCCAAAACAACGTGCCCTACTCCAGTACAAAACAAACTCCCCACCTCAATGCAAAGCAATGTGCCCTACTCCAATCCAAACCAATCAACCCTATTCTAGTTCAAAACAATCTGCCACACTCAAATGCAAAACACTACGCCCCACTTCAATCTAAAACAATCTGCCCCACTCCAATCCAAAACAATCCGCCCGACTCCAATACACAACAATCTGCCCCACTCCAATACACAACAATCTGCCCCATTCCAATCCAAAACAATCTGCCCCACCCCAATCAATATTAATCTGCCCCACTCTTATCTGCCTGCTCCAATCCAGAACAATCAGCCTCACATCAATGTGCACCCACTACATTCCAAAACAATCTGCCCCACTCCAATCCAAAATAATCTGCCCCACTCCATTCTGCCCCACTTGAGACGCCCGCTCCAATCCAATCCACCTCACCTCAATCCAATAAACCCCACTCCATCCCAATTCACCCCACTCTATTCCAATTCACCCCACTCTATTCCAATTCACCCCACTCCAGTCCACCACAATCCACCCAACACCATTACAATTCACCCAAATCCAGGCCAATCCAACCCACTCCAATCCAAGTACTCCATTTCAATCCAGTGCAATCTACTCCACTCCAATTCACTACAATCCAACCCGCTCCAGTCCAATTTACTCCACTACAGACAAACCCACCCTTCTCCAGTCCAACTCACCCCATTCCAATTCAACCTATCCCATTCCAAACCACCACATTTCAATGCAACCCATCCTACTACAATCTAACCAATTACAATCCAACCCACCCAAGCCAATCCAGCCCACCCAATTCAATCTAACCCAATCCACCCACTTCAATCCACCCACCTTACCCCAATCCATCCAACTCCAATACAATCCACCTTAATTCACCCCAGTCCAATCCAGTTCATCTTGATCCACCTCACTCCAATCCAATCCATCCCACACCAATCTAATCCACCCCCACTCCAATCCAATTTATCCCACTCATACCAATCCGCCACACTCCAATCCAATCCATCCCACTCCAATTCAATCCAATCAAATCCATCCCAATCCAATCCAAACCAATCCGCCTACTCAGTCCAATCCACCTCACTCCATTCCTCTCCACCCCACTCCAGTCCACCCCACTTAAATTCAATTCACCACGATTATCCCCTCTTTCCACACACCAATCCAATCAACCCCATCTCAATGCATTCCACCTCATTCCAATCCACCTTACCACACTCCAATCCAATCCACCTTACCCCACCCCAATCCAATCCAATCCACTTTACCACCCTCAATCCAGCCCACCCTATCCCAATCCAATCCACCCACTCGAATCCAATCCAACCACTTCAGTCCACCCCATTCAGTCCACCCCATTTGAATCCACCCCTTCAATCCACTCCATCCATCCACCCCAATACAATCCACCTCACTGCACTCCAATACACTACACTCTTCTACAATCCACCCCATTCTGATTCAATCCTACCCATTCTACTCCAATCCACCCCACTCCACATCATTTCACTCCACTCAAATCCACCCCACTCTACCCCAATCCACCCCATTCTAATCCACCCACTCCAAATTGAATCCACTTCAGTCCATCCCACTCCAATTCAATTCACCTTAAATCACCCCACTCCAATCCACCTTAATCCACCCCATTCCTACCCAATCCACCCCACTCCAAACCACCTTAATCCAACCCACAAATCCAATCCATCCCACACCAATCAAAACCACCCCACTCCAATCAAATCCAGCCCAATCAAATCCAGCCCAATCCATTCCACCCCCTCAATCCAATCAGCCCCTTTCAGTCCCCTTCTTTAATTCAATTCAACTCACTCCAGTCCAGTCCACCTCACTCTAGTCCAAACCACCACAATCCATCCTACTCAAATCCAGTCCACTCCAATACAATCCACCTCACTCCAAAAAATCATTCCACTCTGATCCACCTCACCTCACCCCACTCCAATCCACCCCACTCCAAACAAGTCCACCTCAATCCAATCCTATCCAACCCAAACCACCCTATTCCAATCCACTCCAATCCAGGCCACCCCAATCCAGTCCAACCCACTCAATCCAATCCACCCCACTCCATTCTAACTCACTCAATTCCACCCCACTCCAGTTCACTCCAGTTCAATCCACCCACTTGTTCAATTCACCCCACTTCAGTTCATCCCACTTCACTTCATCCCATCCCACTCTAGTCCGATCCACCCCACTGTAGTCCAATCCACCCCTCTCTACCAATCCAATCCACCCACCCCACACCAATCCACCCACTCAACTCCAGTCCAATCCACTCCAGTCCAACCCACCCGACTCCAGCCCACTCCAGTCCTCCCCACTCCAGTTTAATCCACGGCACTAAAATTCACCCCACTCAAAACCACCTGAAACCAAGCCACACACCCAAATTCAATCTAATCACCCCACTCCAATACACCTCACCTTGTTTCAATCCACTCCAATCCACCCCTCTGCATTCAATCCACCCCACTCTACTCCAATCCAGTCTGCCCATTCTACTCCAATCCATCCTACTCAAATCCAGTCCACTCCAGTACAATCCACCTCACTCCAAAAAATCATTCAACTCTGATGCACCTCACCTCACTCCAATCCACCCCACCCCCACTTCAAATAAGTCCACCTCAATCCAATCCTATCCAACCCAAACCACCCCAGTCCACTCCACTCCAATCTAGTCCACCCAAATCCAGAACAACCCACTCAATCCAATCCACCCCACTCCATTCTAAGCCACTCAATTCCACCCCACTCCAGTCCAATCTACCCACTCATCCAATTCACTCCACTTCAGTCCATTCCACTTCACTTCATCCCATCCCACTCTAGTCCAATCCAACGCACTGTAGTTCAATCCACCTCTCTCTACCCAATTGAATCCACCCACCACACACCAATCCACCCACTCAACACCAGTCCAATCCACAATCCACTCCAGTCCAACCCACCTGACTCCAGTCCCCTCCAATGCTCCCCACTCCAGTCCAATTTAATCAACCCCACTCAAATTCACCCCACTCAAAACCACCACAAACCAATCCACCCCACCCAAATCCAAACTAATCACCCCACTCCAATCCACCTCACCCCATTTCAATCCACTCCTATCCAATCTGCCCCACTCTACTCCAATCCAATCCACCCCAATGTACTCCAATGCACCCTACTATCTCAGCCCACTCCAACCCACTCCACTGTATTTAACCCCACCCCACGCCACGCCACTCCACACCACACCATTCTCTGCCACTGAACCGCTGAACTCTAGTCTACTCTCCTCCACTCAACTCTTTTACACTCTGCTCCCCTACTCAACTCTTCAACACTCTACTACTCCACTCCACTCTACAACATTCCACAACACTAACTTTTAGCCATGATGAACTGTAGCCACACTGATGTACAACAAGGCAAAAACACATTGCCAAAGCCAATAGCTCTTGCATAGGTGAGACCAATTGGCTTTGTCAATGCTTGTTGTATTTGAAATTTTAGATTTCACACATATGTAATTAGCATAGATGTAATTAATTATACTGTAGATTGTATAATGTGTTATTGTATGTGTGGACATTTTTCACATTGGCCAGACATTATTGCAGGGTGGGAGTTAAGACCAGGGGCCTTATCTAGAGTTTGGCAGATGGACTATTGTTCCTCTGTTATTGAAGGAACGCTCTGTCCATCATGCTGGCGGATATCTGTCCCCTGCACCTAGGGCTTGGCCTAAAAGACTGCTGCTCATTGGTGTCCATTGGTGGAACTTCTGTCCTCCGTCGTTGGTCCCCTCATCCACTGCTGACAGGCACCATGCCATGAGTTGTCCACTGTCAGATTGGGGCAGAGGGATCCTTACGATGGAGAGTAGTTCCTGTGGTGGATACACCTGTCAACATCGCCTGTCAACACACACCTGATAAAAATCTTCTCAACTTAAACACTGCAAAAGACGCTTCACAAACCATTTACTACACACAGCACCAAGCACTCGGAGCAGACCTACGTCCTCTGTTTTTTGTTTTGGACAATGTCTGGAAAAAGACAACCCAAGTTCTCTGAAAATATGTCATCTGTCATAGTGGAAGAGATAATTAAGGATGAGCCACAGTTTGGAGCACTGGTCTAAACAACAACGAGCCAGAAAAGGGAAACACAGGCCTGAATTATAGATAAGGTGAAAGCGGTCTTCAAAAACATGCTCACAGGAGGGCATCGCCATACGGTGGCACAACCTGTGGGATCTCGTAGATTCCCTACCTTCTAGGGCACATCATGGCAACTTGTGGTGAATATCCCAGGCCCCTCAACCTCATCACATGGGAGGAGAGTGTGTTGTCCATACTCCACGCTGAAGGCATTGTGCAAATTCGAAGAGGAGTCGAGACTGGGAAGTACCAACACTATCTCTCATAAAATAACTAATTCACCCTCTTTGCACTTTCACACCACTAATCCTCAACCTAAACCTCTCCAATAATGACAATCTCTTCACACAAATATGCAAACTGAGGTCTGTCACTATTATTTATAATCTCCCATATCACTCGGGCACAACATTCTCATTAACACATCTCATAAGGAAACACTATCAAACAGGTGTCATCTTACAGTTGGACATTAAATCACATGCCCCCTATACAGAGGCAACATCTATCAAGCTACTTATAATGATTTGTGTTTACTTACTCTTATAAGATTCACACACAGAGGCAGTAGGCATGACACACACTCACTAAAGATATCTGACACCAATTTATAAAAGTAACACATACTTTTATATAAAGTTTGATAACAAGATCACAAGAATCGGGTGAGTACTTTTTTAGTTATGAATTTCTACAGTTTTCAAAAGCTGACAGTGCAATTTTTGGAGGGTAATGTTATCCTATAGAGTTAAGGTAAGTATGGGGCAAGGTCCAAAGCAGCACCAAAAGGTCACTTCGGGAGGCACTGAGGCATCCGGGTGTAGAGGTGCTTTTCATCCTTCAGGCCCTTATGTTATCCCAAGGGAAAGAAGCAGACACTGCATAGGGGTACTTAGCAATGACTTACAGGACTGTCCCTCTGGACTGGAGGTGAGTATGGGGCAAGTTCCAAGGCCACAAAGGCATCTGGCTGCCGAGGTATGTTACAGCATTTGGTGTCCCATTAATTTCAATGGTGTTCGGTCCAGTCAGAAAGAGACTGTAAGCAGGGACTGGGTGGGCTCAATCCTTGAGATCCTCGGGCACATAGGGACACCATTTGTCCCCTTCACCTCGGGCTGTAGGGCTCCGGTGTAGTGGTGTCTTTTGGTGTTGGGTTCCGTTGCAGGGGATACTGCGGTTAGAGGGGGTCTGCAGAAAGAGGCTGCAGGTGGCATCGGGAAGTCCGCTATTGGCAAACCCAAAGTGGGCTTTAGCTTTGGGTGGCCTGGGGAACATGCTGGCACTGCTGGCCCACTTCAACGTGGGCCAGGGGGCGCAGGTGCAGTGGTGCTGTTCAGTGTCGGGTTTTGGTGGTCCGGAGTCCTCATGAGTCTTATTTGGTGCCTGCAGGGTACAGGGAAGGAGCTCCACTAATCCATGGTAGATCCTGGTTACTTCTCAAAGTGCTAGCAGTCTTCCATTTCTTTTGGAGGCAGAACAGATGCAGGACAAGCCGTCTTCGGTGCAATTGTCGAATACGCAGGCAGGCCAGCAGGGTTGGGGCCAATTCCATTACTGCTCCTCAGTTCTTGCTTCTTGCGGCTGTTGGGGTCCTTCTTCTTCTTCTGTAGTCCAGTGGATCTGAGGTCCTGGTATCAGAGGGTCCCCTAAATACTCAATTTAGAGGTCTTAGGGGAGTGATGCACAGTAGCCAAAGGACTACTTACCCCTGGGGCCACTACACCCCCAGGTGACAACTTTCTTTGGGAAGCAGGCATCACCCTGTCCCAGAATTCCAACACACACAGGATGGTGAAATTCCTAAGGCTGTGTTCATTTTAGGTTGGTCATCCTAGAGGTGTGCCCAGCCTGCAAATGCAACACGCCTCCTGCATAGCTAAGTTTCCTGCCTGTCCAGGTGCCAAATGGGCCCTGGGTCAGTGAGGTCAGCATCTCTCTTCTGAGGGAAGCCAGATCTGCATACCAAGGGTGGTGGGCTTCTTTGACGCTCTGCTGCTTTGGAATGCAGATTTGCATGGTATCCTTTTGGGAGGGGTGTGTTAACACCCCTGCTAGAGCAGGCTTTGTTCCTGACCATCTGAGAGCAAAGGGTCTCACCCCGGGGGGGGGTCAGAAACTTGTCTATTGCTGGCAGACTGGTGGAAAACAGTCAGTCAGCCCACCAGCAGTTGCCAAGTTTTCAAGGGCAATACTTAGGTGCCTTCTAAGTGCATGTATTAATAAATCTATCACTGGAATCAGTGAGGTTTTATTAATACAAGATGTTTGAAACCAAACATCCCTATTTCCAGTGAAGCCATCATGTAGCTGGGGAATTCGTATTGACCAGTGTCCAGCACATGTATTTAAAATGGCTTCCCTCTTCACTTACTATGTCTAAGAATCGACAAAGACATAGTAGGAGCATATTTGCTCATGCAGATATGCCCTCACCTGTAATATAATGCACCCTGTTTTAGGGCTGTAAGGTTTGCTGCAGGAGTGACGTACAAGTATTACAAGCAGTGTTAAGGGACATTGGCACACACTTGTTTTCACTTTCTGGAGCACCTTGTCACACTGCCTGCACTGGCAGTCTATGTGTTTGGTACTGGGTCAAACAACAGTGATTCTTATCTATAATACTCATAAATTCTCAATAAAGTCCAGCATAATGTATCAGTACGCACAGCAGCATGACGTACAGACAAGATGTTAACGCTCATATAAAAAGAATAATCAGACGTATTATTAAGGTTTTAAATACATCTATTAGTGCAAGGTACATTTGAAAGGATATACAGCACCCAGTAAAAACATCTATTCCTGCAAAATGCACATAAACGTTTACACAATGGCCCAAAAGGAATGGAACCTAAAAAACCCATAAACGACCCAAAATAAATAATGTCCATTCATATGCCATAATTAATAAGAGCAGCCTTTTTGTGTGTGTTAGGGACTAGTCTACGATATTGTAACCCTCTAATCAATATGGGGTTTCATCAGGAAAAAAATTGTTAAGGGGACACAAGGGGACCTTGCAGTGTATCCGCCTTTTAAAAAAAAGAGAAACAGAGACAGCATTCAGTTGGCATAAAAATGGATAAATTGATATGGGCTCCGATACCCGCTGAACCTGTTTACAGCCTGGCAAATTGTATAAATTGTCACACTTTGAGCTAAATGCTAAAGGCAGAGGATGTGCGTCTCCTGTTGAACCAAAAAAGTAAATACATTCACAATGGCCAGGTGGACGTAGCGTGCAAAAACACTGATCTTCGCTACATCTGAGACCAGAAGTGACACTCAATGGTTGTATAACCCTGGCGCACTGCCAACTCCGAAACTCACCACTCTTTGTCTGGGTATTTATGTGGTAGGGCTGCCTTTGTTTAAAGGTGTAAAATAGGGTCCCTTAGAGTGGTACAAGCTGTGCTGCTGCTCTTGGAGGATCTTCTTTAGTACCCTGTCCTAGGTACAAGAGGCACCATTTACTAGGGGCTTACAGAGGTGCTAAAAGCCTGGCCACGTGGGGATCAAGTGGCCAGGTGTCTTATTTTGAGGAAGGAACATTGGCACTGATGACCGGGTTAGCAGGCACACAGAGCACTTCAGTCAAATCTGCTTCAAAAAAACAAGCAAAAAAGTGGTCAATTTCTGAAACCAGAATCCAGTTTCCTACAGTCAGATATTACTGTAGTCTAGGTTTCTATTTTTATTCAGTTTTGCAATGGTACAAACAGACATATTTATAATTATACTCAAAAACTCAGGAATGAAATACTGTAATCAGACCAGACCAGAGTGTTTCAGGTCAACGCTCAAATTTTTGGGGAAAATATTATACATAATATGTAAGAAAGGAGGGATAGCGGTGCCACTCCTTAGGGAGGCCCTTTGACGGGGAAGTCAAACAACCCTATGTTTGACTCTTCGTACCCTATTGCAGCTGTGAACTGTGAAATCTAAAATAATCTCACTTCACTCTGTATAAATCTTTCTCAACATTTTATAGATTAATAAGAAGGAAATAATTGTGTAGGCTATTAATTTGATCAATAGTATAAAAATATATTGAAGAGCAGTTTGACATTCAAAACATTATTAAAGGTCAAATGTTTTATAGTAGTTATTATATTACTTAACCCCTTAGCTGCTGGGCCTTTCCCCCCCCCAGTGCTGAGCCCTTTTTTGGCTATTTGGGGTAGTTCGCGCTTAGGGCTTCATAACTTTTTGTCCACATAAGCTAACCACGCCAAATTTGCGTCCTTTTTTTCCAACATCCTAGGGATTCTAATGGTACCCAGAGTTGGTGGTTTCCCCTGGAGGAGACCAAGAAAATAGCCAAAATACAGTGAAAATTTAGTTTTTTCAAAAAAAATGGGAAAAAAGGGCTGCCGAAGAAGGCTTGTGGTTTTTTCCCTGAAAATGCCATCAACAAGGGGTTTCTGGTGCTGAAATCACTATCTTCCCACCTTTCAGGAACGCGCAGACTTGAATCAGAAAACCAAATTTTTCAACACAAATTTGGCATTTTACTGGGACATACCCCATTTCTACTATATTTGGTGCTTTCAGCCTCCTTCCAGTTAGTGACAAGGTTTTCCTACAGAAAATAACAGCTGAAATAAAAAAATATTGAAATTGAGCTGAAAACAACAGCCATTTTTCTTTATGTTTTACTCTGTAACTTTTTCCTGCGATGTCAGATTTCTGAAAGCAGTATACCGTTTTGTCTGCTGGACTCTTCTGGTTGCGGGGATATAAAGGGCTTGTAGGTTCATCAAGAACCCTAGGTACCCAGAGCCAATAAATGAGCTGCACCTTGCAGTTGGTTTTCATTCTATACTGGGTATACAGCAATTCATTTGCTGAAATATGAAGAGTGAAAAAGAGGTATCAAGAAAACCTTTTCATTTCCAAAATGGGATCAAGATAAGGTTTTGAGGAGCAGTGGTTATTTGCACATCGCAGAATTCCGAGGTGCCCATACTAGCATGTGAATTGCAGGGCATTTCTCAAATAGATGTCTTTTTTACACACTCTCTTATATTTGGAAGGAAAAAATGTAGAGAAAGATAAGGGGCAATAACACTTGTTTTGCTATTCTGTGTTCCCCCAAGTCTCCCGATAAAAATGATACCTCACTTGTGTGGGTAGGCCTAGTGCCCGCGACAGGAAATGCCCCAAAACACAACATGGACACATCCTATTTTTTTTATAGAAAACACAGCTGTTTTTTCCAAAGTGCCTACCTGTAGATTTTGGCCTCTAGCTCAGCCGGCACATAGGGAAACCTACCAAACCTGTGCATTTCTGAAAACTAGAGACCTAGGGGAATCCAAGGAGGGGTGACTTGCGGGGCTCGGACCAGGTTCTGTTACCCAGAATCCTTTGCAAACCTCAAAAAGTGGCTAAAAAAACAAGTTTTCCTCACATTTCGGTGACAGAAAGTTCTGGAATCTGAGAGGAGCCACAAATTTCCTTCCACCCGGCGTTCCCCCAAGTCTCCCGATAAAAATGATACCTCACTTGTGTGGGTAGGCCTAGCGCCCGCGACAGGAAACGCCCCAAAGCGCAACGTGGACACATCCAAATTTTTGGAAGAAAACAGAGGTGTTTTTTGAGAAGTGCCTACCTGTAGATTTTGGCCTCTAGCTCAGCCGGCACCTAGGGAAACCTACCAAACCTGTGCATTTCTGAAAACTAGAGACCTAGGGGAATCCAAGGAGGGGTGACTCGCGGGGCTCGGACCAGGTTCTGTTACCCAGAATCCTTTGCAAACCTCAAAAAGTGGCTAAAAAAACAAGTTTTCCTCACATTTCGGTGACAGAAAGTTCTGGAATCTGAGAGGAGCCACAAATTTTCTTCCACCCGGCGTTCCCCCAAGTCTCCCGAGAAAAATGATACCTCACTTGTGTGGGTAGGCCTAGCGCCCGCGACAGGAAATGCCCCAAAGCGCAACGTGGACACATCCAAATTTTGGGAAGAAAACAGAGGTGTTTTTTGAGAAGTGCCTTCCTGTAGATTTTGGCCTCTAGCTCAGCCGGCACCTAGGGAAACCTACCAAACCTGTGCATTTCTGAAAACTAGAGACCTAGGGCAATCCAAGGAGGGGTGACTCGCGTGGCTCGGACCAGGTTCTGTTACCCAGAATCCTTTGCAAACCTCAAAAAGTGGCTAAAAAAAAAAGTTTTCCTCACATTTCGGTGACAGAAAGTTCTGGAATCTGAGAGGAGCCACAAATTTTCTTCCACCCGGCATTCCCCCAAGTGTCCCGAGGAAAATGATACCTCACTTGTGTGGGTAGGCCTAGCGCCCGCGACAGGAAACGCCCCAAAGCGCAACGTGGACACATCCAAATTTTTGGAAGAAAACAGAGGTGTTTTTTGAGAAGTGCCTACCTGTAGATTTTGGCCTCTAGCTCAGCCGGCAAATAGGGAAACCTACCAAACCTGTGCATTTCTGAAAACTAGAGACCTAGGGGAATCCAAGGAGGGGTGACTTGCAGGGCTCGGACCAGGTTCTGTTACCCAGAATCCTTTGCAAACCTCAAAAAGTGGCTAAAAAAACAAGTTTTCCTCACATTTCGGTGACAGAAAGTTCTGGAATCTGAGAGGAGCCACAAATTTCCTTCCACCCGGCGTTCCCCCAAGTCTCCCGATAAAAATGATACCTCACTTGTGTGGGTAGGCCTAGCGCCCGCGACAGGAAACGCCCCAAAGCGCAACGTGGACACATCCAAATTTTTGGAAGAAAACAGAGGTGTTTTTTGAGAAGTGCCTACCTGTAGATTTTGGCCTCTAGCTCAGCCGCCACCTAGGGAAACCTACCAAACCTGTGCATTTCTGAAAACTAGAGACCTAGGGGAATCCAAGGAGGGGTGACTTGCGGGGCTCGGACCAGGTTCTGTTACCCAGAATCCTTTGCAAACCTCAAAAAGTGGCTAAAAAAACAAGTTTTCCTCACATTTCGGTGACAGAAAGTTCTGGAATCTGAGAGGAGCCACAAATTTCCTTCCACCCGGCGTTCCCCCAAGTCTCCCGATAAAAATGATACCTCACTTGTGTGGTTAGGCCTAGCACCCGCGACAGGAAACGCCCCAAAGCGCAACGTGGACACATCCAAATTTTTGGAAGAAAACAGAGGTGTTTTTTGAGAAGTGCTTACCTGTAGATTTTTGCCTCTAGCTCAGCCGGCACCTAGGGAAACCTACCAAACCTGTGCATTTCTGAAAACTAGAGACCTAGGGGAATCCAAGAAGGGGTGACTTGCGGGGCTCGGACCAGGTTCTGTTACCAAGAATCCTTTGCAAACCTCAAAAAGTGGCTAAAAAAACAAGTTTTCCTCACATTTCGGTGACAGAAAGTTCTGGAATCTGAGAGGAGCCACAAATTTCCTTCCACCCGGCGTTCCCCTAAGTCTCCCGATAAAAATTATACCTCACTTGTGTGGGTAGGCCTAGCGCCCGCGACAGGAAATGCCCCAAGACAGAACGTGGACACATCAAATTTTTTCATAGAAAACAGTGCCTACCTGTGGATTTTGGCCTCTAGCTCAGCCGGCACCTGGGGAAACCTAGCAAACCAGCACATTTTTGAAAACTAGAAACCCAGGGGAATCCAAGATGAGGTGACTTGTGGGGCTCGGACCAGGTTCTGTTACCCAGATTCCTTTGCAAACCTCAAAATGTGGCTAAAATACCACGTTTTCCTCACATTTCGGTGACAGAAAGTTCTGGAATCTGAGAGGAGCCACAAATTTCCTTCCACCCAGCGTTCCCCCAAGTCTCCCGATAAATATGATACCTCACTTGTGTGGTTAGGCCTGGTGCCTGCGACAGGAATAGATCACACAACGGTCAATGTTGGTCCTTACGTGAGGCAGCTGTTGACCCTGGGGTGATCCATTCCTGACACAGGCACTAGGTGTAGGCACTCAAGTGGGGTAGTGTTTTTATCAGGACAGGTGAGGAGTCACTGGGTGGTAGGAATGTTGTGGATCCCAGCATATTCCTGTAGTTTGTGTGACAGAAATGCAAGAAAAATAGAGGTTTTTTTCAACATTTCAGCTTTGCAGGGTATTCTGGGTAAGAAAACTTTGGGGAATCCACACAAGTCACACCTCTGTGGACTCCCCCGAATGTCTAGTTTCCAGAAATGTTTGGGTTTAGTGTGTTTCTCTATATGGCCGCCGAATCCAGGACCAAAAACACAGGTGCCTGCCTTACAAAACCAGTTTGTTTTGCCATAGACAATTTTGATGTCTCCACAATATGATTTGGGTGGTGGAATTTGGGGCTGAACTAAATTGGTGAGCTCCCAAGAGAGCACTCTCTCTCTGCTTGCCGCCGCATTCACCTGCTCTCTGGGTTGGCCTAACCCACTATTACCCAGTTGCACGAACAGCTTGCGAAGGGACAGCAGGACTGTCCTCATCACCTCCCTCATAATGTACTGGAAGAGGAGTTTTCGAATGGGACTCCTCTGACTGAAAAATCACTCCCAGAGTCTGCGCCATTGTCCTATCCCTCAGATGCTGTCTCAGTATCTGATGTCTCAGTCTCTGATCCTATGTCAGAGCGGTCCTCTATAACCCGAGTGCAGGCAGCAGTCATCCATCAAGATGCCATCTCTGCTATTGGCTAAACTGTTGCTCTAAAACACTAGCCTACGTAGACAGTCACAAAATCGATGGTGTGGGTGAGATACGTGCAACAGTAGAGGCCACCTTACCTGCGCTTCTTCCCTCAATCAGCACGTACTTTCAAGACACTCAAAAAACACCTTGTCACATACCATTCGTCACAGTCTTTAGCACCTCCTGCGCCCAGTCCAACAATCATTATTGGTGCTCCCACTCCCTCCTCCTCGGATTGCCTCATTACCACCCAGCAAAAGTGCCCTTCATCTCTCCATAGACTTTACTAATGTACTCAGCTATTTACATAAAATACAGATGTGCTCTTTGCAGTAGGCATATAAACCTTCTGCGCTTCTTTATGGCACTAAAACTGCCACTAGACAAGTCGGACCCTTTTCCACCCAGGGAAACCACACACATATTGACAAAAGTGATGTATATATGACAGCCAACCACCTGAAACTCAACTCAAGCAAAACCGAAATAATCCTCTTTGGCCCTCACCAAAAAAACCTGGGACCCCCCATGGTGGCCCACCACGCTAGGCCCTGCACTCACCCCCGCCAACTACGCACGCAACCTCAGCATCATCCTAGACTCCTCCCTCTCTATGACCCAACAAATCAACGCTCTTACCTCCTCATGCTTCAACAAACTCCGTATACTGAAAAACATTCAAATGGATCCCCACAGAGACCAGAAAAACTGTCACTCACGCACTCATCAGCAGCAGGCTTGATTACAGAAACGCCCTCTACGCCGGCACCACTCTAAAACTCAAGTGCAAACTACACGCATCCAGAACTCAGCAGCACGACTCATCCTCGACCTCCGCCGACACGAACACATCTCTCCACACCTCAAATCCCTCCACTGGCTCCCCATTGACAAAAGGATCACCTTCAAGATCCTCATCCTCGCACACAAATCACTCCACAACACAGGCCCTGCCTACCTCAACGAGAGTCACCTTCCACACCCCCACACGAAACGTCCGCTCAGCTGACCTCTCTCTCGCCTCTGTCCCCCGCATCAAACACACCACCACCGGGGGCAGATCCATCTCCTACATTGCACCCAAAACATGGAACGCACTCACAACCCACATTCGCAAGACCCAAAACCTACTTCTTTTCAGGAAGGGCCTCAAAACCTGGCTTTTTGAACAGTGAACCTCCTAGCCCCTTTCCCTCCCCCCGTCCCCCCCCCAGCGCCTTGAGACCCTCACAGGTGAGTAGCGCGCTTTATAAATCTCTTTGATACAGATCTACCTATATATATATATATATATATATATATATAAATATATATATATATATATATATATATACATAGATATATCTATAGATATATCCATGTACCTAGATATATCTATCTACATAGATATATATATATAGATATATACATATATTTTTTTTTAGTTGCTTTATGGTTTCCTTGGGGGCCAAAATGGCCCCCAGGGAAACCCTACAACATCTAAAAATAAAATTGCCCCCACAGGGGGTCACCCTGCCCACGGGCGACCCCCTGTCATTTCATTTTTTTTTAAATTTATTTATTTTTTTTTAAATCCCCTGGGGGGGCGCCCCCCCCCCCAGGGGGCACCTACCTTTTTTTTATAAAAAAAAATTATGCCGGGGGGGTGGCCCGTTTTCCGGGGGGGCCGCCCCCCAAAAGTGAAATCCCTGGTGTCTAGTGGGGTTTCCTGGCCCCCAATCGCAGCTGTGCTGCGATCGGGGGCCAGGAAACCGTTTCAGAAGGCCTCGTAAGAAAGGGGAGAGTCTCCCCTTTCTTACGAGGCCTTTTCAAAATGTTTCCTGACCCCCCCGATCGCAGCTGTGCTGCGATTGGGGGAGCCAGGAAACCTGAAAGTGTTTCCTGGCCCCCGATCGCAGCACAGCTGCGACCGGGGGCCAGGAAACACTTTCAGGAAGGCCTCGTAAGAAAGGGGAGTGTCTCCCCTTTCTTACAAGGCCTTCCTGAAAGTGTTTCCTGGCCCCCGATCGCAGCACAGCTGCACAGCTGCGATCGGGGGCCAGGAAACACTTTCAGGAAGGCCTCGTAAGAAAGGGGAGACACTCCCCTTTCTTACGAGGCCTTCCCGAACGTGTAAAAGGCCGTTTTCCCCATGAAAGCAGGAAGCGGCCGCAAGGCTGCTTCCTGCTTTCATGGGGAAAACACCTTTGCAACGTCAGCGCGCCTCGCGGCGCGCTGACGTCACAAAGGGTCGGGTGGGGGGTGGGGGGTGGGGGGTGGGGGGAGACACGGTAGCTTCCGTGTCTCCCGGGGTGAGTAAAAAATAAATAAAAAAATCCTCGGGTGCGACGCACCCGAGGATTTATTAGTGCCCTTCCTGGTGTCGGCCACTGGTCGTGACCCGCACCAGGGAGGGTGTGTGGGCGTCGGCCAGTGGCCGACACCCGCACTTAAGAGGTTAAAAATGCTATAAAAGTATCTCTCTCTCTCTCTCTCTCTCTCTATATATATATATATATATATATGTTTTTCTTTTTTATAAGTAAACATATCAAAATTTCAGTCATCTGACTGATCTACGATGGCCACTTTGCCTGAGGGAGGAAAATCACAAGCCTTCAGTTCGAGCAGCTGCTGAGGATGATCTTAAAGTCCAGCCAGGCGCATCACGGTTGTGTGGGCAGAGCTCTCTGTCTCTCTCTCTCTCTCTCGCTCTCTATGGACATAAGATCTAATACTTCCAGCACTACTCACATCATTGCCCCCTCAAATCTACTGCAGCCCCGCAACATCAACTGTGGTGACCCATGCCTTCGCTCCTGTAACAACCACAATCATAACATTGGCTTTGGAGCTAGGAAACACTACACCTGAGGGCACCCAATCAAAGTAACAGCGTGGTTTGGAAAGGGCTGGGACACGATCAGCTGGACCAATGGTGGCTCAGTGTACTGCCACCAATGCTATCACCAGCAGCAGAGGCCTGATGGGTGCAGATATGTGTCAGGAGCAACAGCTGGACCAGATTATGAACTTATATGGCCCTGAGGAATCTCATGAGTCCCATAATTATTTACTGGAGCATTACATGAGTGTCCGTGATTTACATTCATTTAGCTGCCACATTTTGCAATGAAGCATGATCTGCTACACCAGATAGGTCTCAGAAATATCTACATCCGCAACTCCCCATGAAAGAGGGGCATTGTTGCACATGAAGCCATCTGTCACCAACCACCATAGACACTCACTTTAATTAAATGGCCCTTAGGAGAGGTTGTTCATCTGGTGCAGTTGAGGACTACACTAAAGAAGCCCCCACCAAGAGATGCAAAAAGTAATATCCTAATGTGAATATCTGCACTATTTGCCTCATCCACCTTAGAGCCATACATTTCAAATCCACTCATGGGCTGCAGTCTGGAAAAGACCACTTAGGTATTGTTAGATAATCTTTAGTTCCTAGTCCAACATACAGGGTAACTGATGTTCAGATAACCTGAATTTTTAATTTGTGTTCTATTTATAAAATAATAAAATAAATGAAAACAAAATGAATTAAATATTAATTTGATGTGTTATGAAAACATACATACCACTTGAGATATACAAATGTTTTACAAACATTTAATACATACACACAACACACATTTCATCATAACACATGTTTAAAATTACTGTCATCTCAGTAGGTGTAACAAGATTTACAGTGCTTTTTGCAATTTCTGTTTAATAGAAAACCTTCATATATCAAGCAAGAAGGATACGTCAGCAATGGGTAAAAACAGTTGTCTACATAGAAACCATGCAGAGAAAACACAACATTAGGCTGTACAGCTTCTTAAAAAAATATCATGGGGCATAATGAAAAATGAATTGTGACTTTTACAATGCAATGCATATTATGACTCCTCCTATTGTGCTAACATCAGAGTTACATTTGTTAGGAAATGTTCCTCCAAATACATTATTAACATCACAAATCGGATTATTCAGGCATGCACTGCCTGGCTTCATGTTTTACTCAGATATGATGCTCAGACAGTCATAAACTACACCAATTTTCTACAAATATGCTACAGTTGACTTCATCAAGTCTGAGTTCAAAACGTTAACACACACATAACATGTTATGCCCCCTATTGGAACCTCAGTTACAACAGCATAGCTCCATGACTGAAATGAAGTGTACAACTTTTTTTCCAGAAAATTTCCATCAACGATGAGGCAACTTGTAATGCAGATCTCTACTTAACCAGTATCTGTGAAACACTCCTAAGTGTCCACCCACGACATCCTAGTGTCCCAGCAGGTGACGGGTTGACATGACCTAGGAAGGACTAAGCAGAAATATGAATATGTGTGTGACTAACTTTTTACATTATTCAAATACGATAAACGAGAAATTCTCATCCAGTGTGCTCATCATTGTAAATAGGATTTAACACTGTACCATTGTTCTTTGAAAAAACATTTAAAAAACAAACACACTTTTAATACAATGAAAACATCTGAAAAGTAATTAGTGATTAGTAGCATTAGAAGTGAATATGTCCATAGAGAATATATCAACATTACATTTCCCTTAAAGCCGCTTATCATGTGATGGGACAGTTGACAATGAAAACTAATAAAAAGTTGTTTTAAAAAATAAATAAATAAAAAAATAAAGCCGCTTATCAGGCAAAGAGATTTTCAGTGAGTTCATCCTTAAGGGCATTTCCTCCTGACTTATTAATGTCAACCAGCTGACAGATCTCACCAACATTCCCCAGGATTCCCTATTGGTAATCATTATCAAGGATGATTGGTATATTTTTCCGCAGGGCAATGCTGTGAAACATACAACATAATACAACAATCTTGCTGACCTTCCCAGGAGGACCTTCAGAAGCCCTAAAGCCCACTCCAAGGACCCCTTGTTTGCACATGGGCTAACTGAAGTGGACTTCCCGTGGCATTGTTGGGTTTCTCAGTGTTGTTAGAAGTAATGTTTGACTACGATAAGATGAGAACCATAAAAATATAATCTATCTAAAAAGCAAATGTAGGGGAAATTAGGTTTGGAAGGCCAAAAAATTCAGACACAATACCGCATCAACACATTTATTATATACTTAGCAACAAACCAGGCCCTCCTTGATGCAAGATCTGCTATCTGTTGTGGCATGGAGCTGTTGAGTGACACTAGTGAGGCATGGGTGGAACCGGGAGATCTAGCATACACTGGTGATCTACCGAAATGCTATGCAAACCATGTGGACATTGATGGAGAGAATCTGCTTCATTTTTTGGTACAATTTTTCCTGGTCATGAGGGGTCACCAGTGCAATGGGGGTTCCATCTATGGTACTAACCACATGTGGTATGCCATTCAAGCTACAGTACTCAGCATTGGTATCGTTCAGTGTAGCATTAGCTCTAGGAAACTGAATGTGATAATTCAGGATGTATGATGGAACATCGCATGCACTTACAATGTATGCCTTTACAATGCGGTAAGTACAAAGCATGGTCATTACCATGCATGCACTTACCACAAAATGTTTTTACCACGCATGCCTGTACCACGAAAATTTCATAGTAAAGGCATAGATGGTAAAGGCATATGCATGGTAAAAAGTAGAGGTAAGTATAACATACATTTTATTTATATATATATATATATATATATATATATATATATATATATATATATATATATATATATATATGTATATATATATATGTGTGTGTGTGTATATCTATCTATATATATATATATATATATATATATATATATAGATAGATATACACACACATATTTATGTATATATGCACAAACATACCTTTTCATCAAAAACCCTACGTACCCTAAACCCTAGAAATTACCTTACCACCTCACTCAAAACCTATACCCACCCTAAAACCTAAACACCCCTTACCACCCCAAATCCCAAACCCACTCTAAAACCTAAAAAATGTCCTTACCACCCAAAAACCCATACCCACCTTAAAACCTAAAATGCCCTTACCATCCAAAACCCCTACCCACCCTAAAACCTAAAAATACCCTTACCACCCGAAAATCCATGCGCACCCTAAAATCTAAAAATGCCCTTACCACCCCAAAACCCATACCTACCCTAAAACCTAAAAATGCCTTTACCACCCCAAAACACATACCCACACTAAAACCTAAAAATGCCCTTGCAGCCTAAAAAGCCATACCCACCCTAAAAACGCCCTCACCACCCCAAATCCCATACCCACCCTAAAACTTAAAAATGCATTTAACACCAATAACCGCTCCCACTTAATACTTACCTATACTTGCCTTTAAAACCTTTAGCATGCATATACCTTTACCATTCATACCTTTATAACTAAATTTGTTATAAAGGCATGCGTGGTAAAGCCATGCTTGGTAAACGCATATGCGTTGCAAAGCATCCTGGTAAATGCATCTTCTTGCATTTACCGCATTGTAAGTTATTTTTCCCGGTAATTCATATATCTGGGCATAACATCCAAGACCAGGCTGAGGACAGCTGAAAAAGTTGGCTGTGAAATCCCATTGGAGTTGCTAACTGTGTATTGGAATGGGCTTGTTGCACAGAAGGGTAACACTACAATAACCTTCATATTAGGTATGATGACAGTCTGAATGTATACGTCTGGCAAAAGTATAGATTGAAATTGTTGATGATAATGACCCAGTGGTGGTATAGTTCAGTCTGTACTTCCTAATGATGTGACTTTCCTACACAGATTCCAGAACACGACATGGTTTGTGCACTTTTTCATTCCGTTGACATATTCTTCTCCGTCTTCCCTGGGGTGGTTGATAGACATATTGGCAACATATAAGTGAATTGAGTCAATATTGTATATTCACACACGATTGTCGGACATATTATATTTTTCTTTGCCCTGACAAACTAACAAACATATATAAGACTTCAAGAATGTATATCAATTATCTCTATGTTTGGTGCTATTAAATAGATATTTTCAAACACATATTAGCAATGCTATAATTTGTTAGTAATCACACAATAAAATGAATAATAAACAATGTGTATGTTAAAAAAAAACTCACTATTAAAAATGTTAAAATATCGCCTAGCTTTTAAGAATCAAAAAAAAAATCTTGAAAACGTTGTCAGGGTTGACATAGATTACACAGAAGACGCTGTACATGGATTGTTTGCTTTGTGGACGTTGTATGTGTTACTCAAAGAAGCAGTTTCATGGACGATGGATGCTCCCGTCAATAACGCACTACCGGTCAGCTATATTGCCAGTCTTTGCTTATCATGTTGGAGCAAACATGGCACATTGCAGACATAGCCGTCATAGACAACTGTTTACTAATGACAGTCTGTAACTGTCAAAGAGTGAATTACCAGATAAGCAAAGTACCTGCACAACTTGCACAGACAAGTGAAGTTATCCTTCTCTCACAGCCACAGCACTGAAGGCTAAACATTCTAGCCAGTCCAAACAAAGTCATACTGACCCCACCTTCATCATAACTCCACCTAAAGGGCCATGGAGATGAAAAATTCTCTTTCCTTGTGTTAATCTTACATACTCTGCAAAAAAGGAGTCCAATACACATACACAAATTAAGACAAACAATGAAATTAAAAGGAAATCACATTGAAGAGCAAAGCTATTAATAAACTTACATGTATTCAATTAGGCTTTGTATGTTTTAAATCTGCGAGGACCTGCAGGTAGGCGTGACTATCACATTCTTGTGGATAAGGTCTGCTACCAGATATAATTCCTCAGGTTCTCTCCGTTGGCCTTCATTCTGATTGGAGCTCACTCGCTTCCTTTACTGTTCCTTCCTGTTTTAAATTAGATATATTCCTTGCCACAATTATTTCTGAGATTGTGGCAGCTATCATGGCACCTTTAACGTGAGTAACTTGCAGTTGGGAAACTTTTGAAGAAGTAGGCATCTGTTTTTTCTTAATCGTGCTTGCTTCACCGGCACTCAGTCCCCAGGTCTGATGTCTGCATCTCTTGAATGACGATGGGCATATTATTTTATCTTCTGTTTTGCAAGGCTACGTCCTTCATAGATTATTTCATGTTCGGATAAACTACGTTTTGCACACTGTGGCAGCGTAGCAGTCAATATCCTTCCATACAACAGCTCCGATGGCGCTTTCCCAGAGGTGAAAAGCAGAGTTGCTCCGTAATCACATAACATTTGACAAATAGGTTGCTGTGATCGTATCTGCAAGAGTCTGGCTTTTTGAATATCTCTTTTTACATGGACATGAACCTTTCTGCAGCCCCATTTGCTTGTAGCCTCTTTGGAGTAATCTTCCTATGATGTATGTCTAAGTACCGAACAAACTGTTGGACATCTGAACCATTAAATGGTGGCACATTACTGGATTTCAGTATTGTCGGCATTCCCCTCGCGGCCACTTCTTTATCGAGGATCACTGCTGCAGAAGTTGAAGCCACTTGTTTCCCCACAGGGGGCCGAGAATATTAATCAATGACAACGCACAAACAGCGGCCTGATTCAACTGGAGGATACACGTCTACAGCTGCAGATATGCGCGTTATCAGGCAGCTCCATCAAAAGGACGAAAACAATTTTGAACGTGAATTCTGTTTCCCTACATTTTGACTTAGTTGGCGTGCTTATATTGTGCGCTTTCGTACTGTCATTTGTTTGTTAACAGATTAAAACAAGTCTTGTTTTGAGCAGCAAATAGCTCTTTTTTATTTTTTTCAAATGATCTGTCTGTCTTTTCAGATATTGTCGTTCCTCCTCTTCTTCTCCTTCTCCTTCTCTTTTATTTCTTTTTTTAAGTAGCTTCTTTTTTGTGCTGGCTTTCAACTCATCACCTTTGTCAATGAGTGATTACCAAATAAACAATTAGCTGAACAGGCTGTTTACTACCTAAAATAGGGTGGGCAGATAAATAGTTATCTTCCTCTAACAGACACAACATTTAGGCCCTCATTATGACTCTGGCGGTGAGTGATAAAGTGGCGGTAATACCGCCAACAGGCTGGCGGTATATCCTGCCAAATTATGACCACTCCCAAAGACAGCCAATGTACCACAGCAACCGCCAGGGTGGAAACAACACTTACCACGGCAGTAGCCAACAACAGCCAGGCAGAAGATAAAGTACTGCCCACCATATTAAGGCCCTCATTACGACCCTGGCGGTCGGCGGTAATTTGGAGAAAGGTACTGCCAACAGGCTGGCGGTACCTTTTCCCAAATTATGACATTGGCGGTTTGGCTCAAGCTAAACCACCAATGTACCACTCCGTCCACCATGGTGGTAACGGCCGCTGGGCTGGAGACTTTGGTCTCCAGCCAGGCGGCCGTCACAATCCCACCATTGGGATTATGACCCCACCTACCGCCACGGTTTTCGTGGCAAGCGTACCGTCAAGAAAACCATGGCGGTAGGCACTATCAGTGCCAGGGAATTCCTTCACTGGCACTGATTGCGGTCTCCCCTGCCATCCTCCCCAGAGTCCTCCCCCGCCATCCCACCCCCTCTCCTGCCCCCCACACATTTAGACACCGACACGCGCACACATACACACTCATACACACATGTATACCCACATCCACCCACACATGCACACATACATACCCACACACCGTAACACACACCAACATACATTGTTGCACACACGCATTCACAACACACAACATACGCGTACACTCACATTCAGTCATTCACGCACTCATTCAACGCGACTCACACCCGCTTGCACACATACAAAAACACCCACACACACACACACACAACACCCCCACACGCGCACACACCACCTCCCACCCCCCTCTCCTGTCGGAGAACCCGACTTACCTGCTTGCAGGGGGTCCTTCGGCAGGAGACGGGATGCAGAGCTGCTGTCAGCAGCAGCGTCTGCCAGCAAAACACCGCCAAGCAGTATCATTGCTCATGATACGGTCGATGGTGTTTTGCTGGCATGGCGCTGCTGCTGACAGCAGCGCCACCTTACCGCCATCCGCCACCATGACCGTCAACGGTATTCCGCTAGCCTTCTGGTGGAATCCTGTCTACGGTCATAATGCGGGTGGGTGGCTGGTAGCAACGGCGACGGTATGTTGGCTGCCGTCGCCGTGGCGGTACCGCCAATGTTGTAATGAGGGCCTAAGACACTACAATCCACCACCTTTTCCGGGGCGGTACCAATGCCATTAAAAGCCTGGCGGAAACACATGACAGAAGAGAAAGGACTCACCATCGGAGACACAGGTAAGAACAACACCGCCATGGAACCCGAACTGCAAGTTTTCCTGATGACCTTCTACGTTATGCTCCACCTGGAACACCAACAGCCGTCTAGCACACAAGGGAGGGTGAGAGGAAAACGAGAGTGAGACACAAATGCACGACACACACCCGACACACACCCGACACACACACACCACACACACACAACCAGCTGCTCACGAAAAACAATTTGTCCCTGAAAAACAGCAAAATAATGCAAGACAACAGGAACAGATGAAAGTGGTTGTAATCAGATCAAATTCAAAATGAATAATTCGATTTGTCAATTAAACAGATATGTACACATGTACACAAAGGAACACTGCCCAGTCCAATGTTCAAAGGGCGCACATGACCACAGGGTACAGACTAAGTCCCAACTCAAATCCTGACCACATCCGGATAGTACATCGGATAGTACACTTGAGGGGCATCAGTTTGAAAATAGGCAGGCACCTCAAGGAGATGGGGGGCACCTCAGCCGGATGCGGGAACAAGCCCACTGGTTCTGGAGGGGGCTCCATGTCCATTGCTCTGTGCTGAGGAGTGCAAGGCCACAGTCTCTCAGGTGAGTGACTTACCCACTGGTTCTGGAGGGGGCAACATGCCCATTGCTCTGTCCTGGGGAGTACAAGGCCACAGTCTCTCAGGTGGGTGACTTTCCTACTGGTTCTGGAGGGGGCTCCATGCCCATTTCTCTTTGCTGGGGAGTGCAAGGCCACAGTCTCTGGGGTGGGTAACTTTCCCACTGGTTCTGGAGGGGGCTCAATCCCCATTTCTCTTTGCTGGGGAGTGCAAGGCCACAGTCTCTGAGGTGGGTGACTTTCCCACTTGTTCTGGAGGGGGCTCCATGCCCATTTCTCTTTGCTAGGGAGTGAAAGGCCACAGTCTCTGGAGTGGGTGTCTTTCCCACTGGTTCTGGAGGGGGTAACTTGCACCTCAGTCCCTGGAGTGTGGCCTACATAGTGTCCGCTGGCGGTGATGGCTGCAGTGTGGTGGTGGATGGAGGAGCCTCCAGGGCAGCCTCTGCACTGTCTGATGGCTGCAATTCATCAGCTGGTGGTGAGGGCCCCGTGACAGCTGGTGGTGGTGGAGGTGTCACCCTGACAGCCTCCGCTGGAGTAGAGGGCTTCCTCTCCTCCAGTACATAGGGTGTGGATCCCTTACCTTTCCTGGCATGGGTGGATGGGCTCTTCTTCTTTCCTGGTGGTGCAGGCTTCTTCCCCTTCTTTCCTGGTGGTGCAGGCTCCTTCCCCTTCTTTCCTGGTGGTGGAGGCTCTGCTCCTTCCCCTTCTTTCCTGGTGGTGCTGGCTCCTTCTCCTTCTTCAATGGGGGAATGGTATCCTTACCACCACGAGTAGGTGGTGCTACCACTGTCCCTGTGGACTGTGTGGCTGAGGTGCTGGGCTGTGTCATTGGTACCCTGCTCATACAGGCAGGAGGAGGTAGGGAAGAGGTCAATTTGGAAAAGGAAAAGCTTTTTAGGGACGTTGGGGAGGGAGGAATAATGGGAGTGGAGGTTGAGGGTGTATGTCTGCTGGACTTAGGTGAAGGTGCATGGGCTGTATGCTGATGTGAGGTGGATGGCTGTTGGGTGTGTGAGTGCTTGCGTTGGTGTCCTTTGGAGGGGGCAGACAGGGTGGGAGAGGACAGAGGGGATGCATGCATGGCTGTTGTGGAGGTGTATGCCAGTGAAGTGTGTGTCTTGCTTGGTGTGGTGATGCTGGTAGTGGATGTTGATGTGGTGCATGCAGGTGTGAGTGTGGACATGACTGGGAGGGAGGTGGAGGAGGAGGAGGAGGGGAGACAGTGGAGGCAATGGATATTGTCGTGTCTGTAACTGTCTGGTGTTTGTCTGAGTGCTTGTGGGATAAAGTGTTGTGCTTGTGTTTGCCTGTGCCACTCTTGGGTGTTGTCCTGTGTGCATGCTCGTCTGTATGTGTGCTTGGGATGGGTTGGGGTTGAGAAGAATGGGACTGGGAAATGGGAGCTGGAGGGGGGACGGTAGAAACAGGGAAAATGGCTGCCATCAGAGAGGAGGCTAGAGCCTGAATCGATCTCTGTTGGGCCGCCAATCCACTGTGGATGCCCTCCAGGAATGCATTGCCTTGCTGCATCTGGGATGCCAGACCCTGGATGGCATCCACAATGATAGACTTCCCTACAGAGATGGATCTGAGGAGGTCAATAGCCTCCTCACTCAGGGCAGCCGGGCTCACTGGGGCAGAGCCTGAGGTGCCTGGGGCGAAGGAGATGCCCACCCTCCTGGGTGAGCGGGCACGGGAATCTCACTGAGGGGCTGCTGGGAGGGCAGTGCTGGTACGGAGGGTGGCGGCTGTACCTGCAGCTGGGGTGGTCACAGAGGTAACCGCCACTACCAGGGAATTCCCATCGGAGGAGGTATCTGAGTCTGTGTTATCTCATCCAATCTCCGTTTGGTGCTCCCCTCACCCTCCTTCCCACTGTTTCCTTTGGCATCCATGGATTCTGCCTCCTGGGTCATGTGGGATGCAGCTCCCTCTGTCGCTGGTGCCCCTGCTCCTCCGCCAGATGATGCTAATGCACACAAGGACAGGATGACAAAAAAGAAAGGGGGGGAGACAAAGGATACACTGGGTCAATGACTGCACCAACACCACAGTTGGCATACACATCACGTCACACACAGGGAACAGGCTTAAGCACTATGCATTGCACTACCAGGGATAGGGATAGTCACTAAGGCAAGATGAGGACAACACAACGCCAACTGCAGCACTCCTGGGACCCACGATGCCCAGCCTGAAATGGACTGCTAATAAGCTAGGTCACCTGTATTTGTTATACACCCAATACCCTTCAGATGACCCATGCTGCAATATCTGGCCTGGCCTTACACACATCCACCACCCGGATACCATCCCACCAGCCAAAATATGTATTGATACCCACTGTATTCACCCCCTTGTGGCTGATGTGATTCCCTTAAGCGCCCATCCAGCTCAGGTTAGGCCACTGCCAGTATGCTGGCCATCAGGGGGGTCAGGGTCCGACAGGCACCCCATCCTCGTTGGGAGGCCATCCCCAGCTGGGCCTCTGCGGTCTTCCGTGCCCAGCGTTTCAGGTCCTCAACCGTTTCCGACAGTGGGTGCTCTGCCTGCCATAGACCCCCAAGGTCCGCACGTCCTTGGCGATGGCACGCCATAATCCCTTCTTTTGATGGGTGCTGACCTGCAGAGGCAATACAGACAGGACAAAACCATTAAACAAACAGTCCAGCCCAACTCACAAATGGCCCACCATACCTGTTTCCATCACCATTGGCACACACATAGCCCAGCGCACAACATGTACACCGCCCCCCACCCACCCTTACACAATGCTTGCACACACATCTACATGCATCCTTGACATGTGCATTGTGGACAAAGTGTACTCACCTGTTTGTCTGGGGGCCCATACAGCAGTCGCTCCAACTCCTCAGAAGTGAAGGCAGGGGCCCTTTCCCCGGTCACATGGGCCATGGTGGGTTCCAGACACAGGTCACAGCAGCACACGCAGTGTAGGTCTTCTCCTGTTGAAGGTCAGGAAACAAGTGAGTTAATGAGTGGCTACTGTACTCCATAGAGCCCCATATTATCCAATGAGGAATTGCACGGCAGTGCAAGACCACCTTCCGTCACGACACCTAATGATGGCGGAGTTACCTCACTTCCACCTGTCCCTACATACAGGACAGGCGGTTGCTATTTCAGGGAGGGGGGACAGGCATATCGACATTACCTGCGTCACAGCCTAGATTAGCACATACCTCGCCATTAACACTGTCCCAATACATAAGTGCACTATGTGAACTGCTGTTGTGGTTTTATTGTTCCAATTGTGACAGCCTACTCACTCTTGTGTCCCTAAGATACCTACCACTGTGGATGAATAGGTGGTGGAGACATACCCCCATGTACAGACCCCTGGTGGACTTAGCTACACTGGAGGACAGGCACATTAGACTCACCTATAGATTGGACAGGGCCACCGTCACAGAGCTGTGTGCCCAGTTGGAGCTTGACCTGATCTCATCTATCCATCATCCGACTGGGATCCACCCTCTTGTTCAAGTGATATTCGTGCTCCATTTCCTGGCCACAGGTTCTTTCCAATTGACAGTGGGCTTGGCAGCAGGAATGTCACAGCCAATGTTCTCAATCGTGCTGGCAAGACTGTTGTCTGACCTTGTAAAACACATGTGCAGCTACATAGCTTTCCCCCAGGTGGAAGATTTGGCCACTGTGAAGGTCGGATTCTATGCAATGGGACATATCCCTAATATTATTGGGGTGATTGACTGGACACATATTGCGTTTGTCCCCCCGCCAGAATGAACAGGTGTACAGGAATTGTGAGAGTTTTCACACCATGAATGTGCAGATGGTGTGCCTGGCGGACCAGTACATCTCCCACGTCAATGCTAAGTATCCTGGTCGGTGCATGATGCCTTTGTCCTGAGGAATAGCAGCATGCCAAATGTGATGGCCCAACTGCAGAGGCACAGGGTGTGGCTAATAGGTGAGCCTTGGTCCCCACCCAGTGTTTGTTAGTGTATGCCTCTGGTGTTACCCTCAAAAGATAGTGTGTGGGTAAATGTTGTCCCTCTGTACCTGCAGGTGACTCTGGCTACCCAAACCTATCATGGCTGCTGACCCCTGTGAGGAATGCCAGGACAAGGGCTGTAGAACTTCATAATGAGGTACATGGGCGAACCCGACGGTTCATCGAGAGAACCTTCGGCCTCCAGAAGGCCAGGTTTAGGTGCTACCATCTGATCTCGATCTGGATCCCTGTGCTACTCACCCGAGAAGGTCTGCCAGATAGTAGTGATATGCTGCATGCTGCCCATCCTGGCCCTCAGAGGCCATGTACCTTTTTTGCAGTAGGAGGAGGCAGGCGATGCCCCTGTGAGGATGAATAGGCTGAAGATAAGGATGAGGACAACAGAACATCAGTTATCCATCAGTACTTCCAATAACACAGGTGAGACGGTGCAACTTCACATTTCTGTGACTATTGTTGTATTCTGTGTGGCTGTGGCATGATGGCATTAACCACTTTTTACCTCTACTTACTGTCACCTATGGATTATCATTTTACAGATGTTGGTGCAATGACAACTGTGCACTGATGTGCTGACTACAGCCAGCTACAGGTCATTATTTCTATGCTCTCACAATGTACAGTTAATTTGCAAAGGATGTAACTGTTTCCAGAAATACACTGTTTCAACAGATGACATACACGTATTTGAGTTGTGTTCAATTATGTTTATTTTAGTGCTAAGAAATTGAGGGGGAAGTGCAATGAAATGGGGTGATGATGGAGGAAAGTCCAGGGTATTGTTCCAGTCTGTTTGTAGCACAGGTGCAGTGTCCAAGTGTCCATAGGAAGGGGAGCTATGGCAGTTCAAGGTGGACAAGGTGACTGAGTGGGACACAAGGGGGACAATCAGGAGAGTCTCATTTACTGGTGGTTGTTTGCTCGGATGTTCACCTTCTGCAGGGGGAGGGGTTCTGGTGGCCTGAGGGTCCTGTGGCGGGGCCTCCTGCCCTCTAGCGGCAGCTGATGTGGAGGGCTAGTTAATGGACTGGGTAGTGGTAGAGGCCCGCTGGTGTGCTGTTGCCTCCCTCATGATGTTGGCCATGTCGGCCAGCACCCCTGCTACGGAGATCAGGGTGGTGTTGATGGCCTGCAGGTCCTCCCTGATCCCCTGATACTGTCCCTCCTGCACCCACCTGTTATCCTGCACATTGTCAAGGATCTGGCCCATCATGTCCTGGGAATGGTGGTAGGCTCCCAGCATCTCGGAAAGTGCCTCCTGGAGAGTCGGTTTCCTTGTCCTGTCCTCCCCCTGGCGCACAGCAGTCCTCCCAGTGTCCCTGTTGGCCTGTGCCCCTGTCCCCTGAACAGTGTGCCCACTGCCACTGACCCCAGGTCCCTGATTGTCTTGGGGGCGAGGTGTGGACTGGGGTCCCTGTCAGGTGGGCACACTGCTGATTGACGTACCCTGTGGACAGAGGTGTGGGTACGCTGGGTGGGTGCTGGTGTGTTGGATCCTGATGGGGGAGGCTCTGTGGTGGTCTGTGAGTGGGCTTGGGTGACCGGCTGTCCAGTGGTCCCTGATGGGCCAAGTAGGTCATCCAGATCCTGAAGTCCAGAGTTACTGTCATCACTTTGGGCCTCTTCTGTTGGGGGACTGTACAGTCGTGGCACCTCCTCTCCACTGACATTGGCTGGGGTACCTGTGGGGATGTAAGTGATGTATTATGCTTCATGTGTGAGACATTTGTACATCTCTGGCTTCCCTTCTATCATTGGTGTTACAGTACCACCTTGTGCTTGTGTATCGTGATGTATTGAGGGAATGTTAGTTTCCCTATGCTGTGCATGCTTTAGTGATGGGTGTCCATGCAGGGCTGGGAGGGGTGTCCATGCATTGGTATAGCATGCAGGGCTTGGCATTGTCATTAGTCATATGTGTAGGCACAGTGCGTGGGATGGAGTGAAGTGATGGGAGTGAGGGTGAGGGGGTTTGATGGCATGCAGGTATGGGGGATAATAAGTAGTAAATGTTGACTTACCAATGTCCAGTCCTCCGGCTACTCCAGCGAGTCCCTCAGGATGCAGTAATGCCAGTACTTGCTCCTCCCAGGCTGTGAGCTGTGGGGGAGGAGGTGGGGGTCCACCGCCAGTCCCCTGTATGGCGAACTGGTGCCTTGCTGCAATGGAACGTACCTTCCCCCGTAGGTCATTCCACCTCTTCCTGATGTCGTCCCTTGTTCTTGGGTGCTGTCCCACAGCGTTGACCCTGTCCACGATTCTCCGCAATAGTTCCATCTTCCTGGCAATGGATATCTGCTGTATCTGTGCTCCAAACAGCTGTGGCTCTACCCTGACAATTTCCTCCACTTTGACTCTTAACTCCTCCTCGGTGAAATGGGGGTGTCTTTGTGATGCCATGGTTGTGTGGTGTGTGTTGGTGAGAGTGTGTTGAGTAATGTGGTGGGGTGTGTGATGTGGGGTACTTGAGAGATGTATGGGTGTATGTGGTGTGTGTGTCTAGTTGTCTCTGTGCTGTTCGTGTCAATCTCCTGGCAATAATTGTTGTTCATCAAGGGTTGTTGGTAATGTGGGTGTGTGGGTGTGTTGTGTGTATGAGTGTCAGGTGTGTGTTTTTAGTATTGGCCAATGTAGTGTTGTTTTGTATGTGGGTGTCCATTCTGAGTGAGGCAGTATGTTCCGCCAATGGTTTACCACCGTTGAATGTCCGCTTTGGTGATTCGTGGGTTGTAATGTGGTGGGCGTTGTTCTGTTGGTGTAATGGTATGGGTGTTGGGTCCGCCACTTTTGCACTGACCTTTGGTCTGGCGGAGTTGTGTATGTGGCTGTATTCTGTTGGATTAGTGTATGTGTATCATAATATGGTGAACAGATGTTCGCCACCACAGCGGTATGTTGGCGGCGGTCAGCATGGCGGTAGGTAGCATTTACCGCCAATCTCATGATGAGGGCCTATGTTTTTCTGATCCACCCCAAGACTTTTATTTGTATTCATTAATGACCCACCGAAAGAAGATTTTTATTTGTATAAAAAGTTCTAATAGAAGATTTTGTATCTTTTGGTTGCTTGTATAAAAAAATATTTTTTAAGTTGTATAATGTTTGCTATATGCAGTTGCCTCTTCCAATATGCTGCATAGGTTAACGAAGCACCTCCGTATCCAGGCCTTGAGATTTCATATGTGCTGGATTGTGGGAGATGTAGTTAATTCCCTTTCCTATGGGTGTTAAAGGAAGTGGTGGTGTTTTTGTGAAGGCCTACGGTAAATGGAGATTAGAGTGGTACTGTGTGTAACTACATTTAACTCCAACATTTGTGTGATTAAATGTAGGAATACATTGAGATTTGGTGAGTTCACGTAAAGTACATCAAATACATTATGCACACCTATGCCGAGAATATGAATGTAATGTTGGGTTTGTGAGTGTGTCCAGCACTTGTTATCATATGCACATTTAAAGACATTACATTTCAGTGCTGGGTAGTATAAATATGCATTTTGTGTACATGGTTGCCTTATATGATTGTGGAGTGTGTGGTAAGTGGGTAAAGTGGGATGAAAGGTAGTCTCTGAATAGTTGTATGATTTATGATAAACACTCTAATTTTGAAACAATGTTAGTATACATTTTTTGATCAAACATTTAAAACAGCTTAGACATAGAATGTTGGCATTATATGTTTGTGTGGCAATATAGATGTGTTAAAAATGTGCATTCAGTGATTGACGTGAGGTGTGAGGGGGTAATAAAATGGCATTAGCTGCGCTTTTAATAGGAGTGTGCCGTGTGAGACGTGGCTAGACAAGGACAGAGGGCACAATGCTGTTAGATATGGTATGGCTTACATAAAGTTCATTTTAGTGCCACTGATAGTTAACATAGTGAATTTAAAAATGTTTTTTGCATTGTACTTACCTTCTATTTTGTTGTGCATTTTTGTGGTTGTTCATCTAGCACTTCCAGGTAGAGTGCCCTGTTTTGGAGTAGCAAGGATATGTTGCCAGAGTAGGGTTTGTGGCTGTTGTAAGCTGAGTTTGGCAATTTGCTCTTTTGCTTCCAAAAAGGGTGTGGCGGATGAGCCGCCATGTTTCTATCGACAGAAATTATATTCTAAATGCAGCAATTGGAGTAGTGGCTTTCTGCCAATCCGCCTGTAGTGTTTTGGTATAATTCTGTCAATTGAGGAAGGAAAATGCAACGAAGATGGTAGTCTTTAGTCCCCATCAACTGACTATACACTAAATGTGGCAGATGGATCTCCATGGTGGAGGATGGGTAAACAGGCATTTTTCTATGGCCCATCTGTATCTGTTAAAATCATGCCCTAAGTCAGTTGCAGGGTTGGAGATAAGATCCAAGTAGTCATTTAACTTGCAAATTTTAATTGTATTTTTATAGCGCTTACTTCCCCTGACGAGGCTTTGAAGTGCTTTTCAGTGAGTAGCATTCTATTCCGGAAACCAAAAGGATTAGTGGTGGGTTAGTATAGGGAAATATGAGTACAGTATTAGTATTAGTATAGGGAGGTATGAGTTAATTTGAGCTGAGGACATGTCAGCCTGTTGGTTGGATTGAACAGAATAATAGAGGCATAGAGGAGGGAAGAATCCAGAAGTGTTATTTGGGAGATCATAGTAGTAAGTTGAGGTTTGGGATCAGTAAAGGAGAGATGGAGGAGGGAAGAGTCTGTAGAAAGGGATTAGGGAGATCATAGTAGGTAATGGGGCTTGGGATGAGTCAAAGGAGAAATAAATGAGGGAGGCTTTAGTAGGGTTGTTTGGGAAATCATAGTAATAAACTGAGGTTTGGGGTGAGCCAAGAAGGGTAGAGGAGGGAAGAGTCTAGGAAGGATTATTTTGGAGATCATAGTAGTAAAGTGGGTTTGAAATCAGTCATAGAGTGGCGCTAGAGGACAGTTAGATAGAGGCATAGGGTGATGATGAGACAGAGTAAAGCTTTAGAGAGAGTATTTTTTTTCTGTTGTACAGTAGGACTGAAGTAATAAATATATAGATACATGATTACATAGTGAGGGAATGTATGTATAGTATATTTAGATTTAAAGTTGTATCTTATAAACACAGACATTGCAACAAGCGTTGCAGTATTTGAAGTCAATTTATTTAAGTACTTTTATGACATTCTTGTATCTTTCCTCAATATTTCAATAGTGAAATGTATGCAGATAAATAGTTAAGATAATATTCACCTATTGTTATAGATAAAATTAAAACAGAGATTAATAAGCATCTAATCAAACAGCTTATATAGAAACTGCGCAATGACCTATGAACATGCTAAGTGTAGAAAAATAAACACATACATATACATACACATACACATACATTTGTACATTTAACCATAAGTAAAATATACATTTGTTAAACAGGCATAAAGATTATGTATATATTGTAAGATAAAATAGTTATTATACATATTTGTACAAAGAAATGCACATATCTATATGTATAAATATATATATAATCACATTATAAATGGTTACATAGACAGGGAGATGCAGCCCATTGCTGTTTGAGTATGGTGGTTTTGTAGGATAAAGCCAACTCTTGAGTAGTTTTCTGAAGATAATAGAGGCATATCTTATCTTCAGAAGACTACTCAAGAGTTGGCTCTTTCCTACCAAACCACCTGTGGATCTTATATTTGGGGGCAATTAATTCCATAGTTTGGCCAAAGTAACATGTCTGAGGTTTAGTGCTGTAACCACTATGGCCACCCAGGCCAACCTTAACTTCCCTTCAACTTTAATTTTTCATGATACAAATATTTTAAAGTGTATACAACTTGGAAGGTGCTTGCTTCCTCACACAAATGACAGCCAATGGCTGTCATTTGTGTGAGGAAGCAGGCTTTGTTCCTCTTCCACCATGAAGCTAAGCGGCTGGGGTACATAATGTTTCCCACCATAGAAGCTTCACTTGAAGATTTACCTGCCTAGCAGCAGTCAACGGCAGCCAGAACATGCTGAGAACAGGGCAAACCTATTGTGCCAAAAGCTACACCTCTCACTGCCCTGCCTTCTTCCATCCTCAACAGCATTCTCTGAGATAGAGAAAGCCAAAGACAAACTTAATTGGCTTGCACCCAAACTGTGAACACAGCTTTAAATTAAATCGGCAGTAGCCTTTTGGCCCAAACTGAGGTTTTAAAGATAAAGAATGAAAAGCGAACTGTACAAAATTGCTCTGTGTATTACCGTCTCCTCATTAGCATCTTTCAACTGGACCCCATACAACAAACAATTTTCTTTATACAGCACCCTAATGGCTACTGACATGAAAATGTTCTTTGTGAAACTCTGTGCTACTCCTTCCAGCTAGGTTTAAGCTAGGCGTGGGTAAACTTCAAATCACGCTGGTGTCATTGGCATAGTTTTGTGGATTTGGTGTTATGCAAAGTTATGCCATTGCGTCACATTGCTTAATTACAATGCCGTTTGCAGAAAAATTATAGCGCATCGGGAACAAAGTGAACGCGGGCACTAACAACCATGCTCTCCGAATAGCATTGAAAACTGTTTACCTGAACAATCTTATAGGGATGAAATATAGCAGTTTCCATGTCATGTACTGAAGTCACCAATCTATTGCAATGTTTCTCAGGATCTTTCACACACAGTCCTCAGGTTTTTGATAGATTGAAAGAAGTTTACTTTTCAGAAACTCGTCCTTCTCCCAGTGCACTCCTAACATTCTCCAACCATCTACCCTTCCACTGCCACCATTACAGCCTCTCCACTCTCTCCCAGCACCCCCTGTCTCATCTGTTTTAGTTAAGTGCAACACAGCAATGTTCAATAATGTCAGATTTACACTCTTTCCATCTCACTGACTAATGAATGCCACTTACCATTACTCAGCAGCAGTATCTATATGGTGTCTGTTTTCCAACACCGCCAAACGTATAATGATTTTCACTGGGTAATACTACGAGGAAGACGAAGGAGGGGCCTTAGCGTGGGAGGGGCCCTGGAAATGAGCGGTGGACCCTTAAAAGCACTAGCACTGTTTGATCAGCCACACTAATCCTCTCTAAATTAGGCCTGGGTGGAGTCCACTGAGTCCAACTACACGAAATTCCGCGGAGTTGAACAAAAATTCCATGGGATTCCGCGGAGGGCCGTGAGCCGCGGAGTCCTGAATGCACCCAATCTCGGAAGCGCTAAGAAGGGTCGGGCCTGGTTAGTCAGGCCTGATGCTGCTTAGCGCTTCTGAGATCGGGCACATTCAGGAAGGCCATAGGCAGTGAAAGCTGCCATTTCAGGCCTCTTGTGCACCGGCCTGCCCCGTGTGCAGTGCACACGGGGCAGGCCGGTGCACAAGAGGCCTGAAACAGCAGCTTTCTTTTGCTGCCATCAGCTCTGGCCTGAATTCAGGGGAGCGGAGTTGCCTGCACACCCCTACTCTAAATGCAAAAATAATGAATGCAGACACAGACATGCACAAAAGCACACAGACTTTGAAGCTGTGTTTCTGTGCAACCGGTGTCTTTACCTCCTAGGTCTGGCTCAGTTATGTATTCCTGAAGTTTGTGGCTTAACGGGAGAACAGCACTACAAACCTAAGGAATAAAAATCACCAGCACCACACGCCTGATGAATAAAAATCAGGACACAGACATGGGTGGCACAGAGGAAGGCAGGTTGAATAGGGACACTGCACACATTGTCTGAGTGCATTGTTGCACGCTTTTGTTTGTACATTTTAGCACGTGTGATTGACATCTCTATATTATACCCTTTGTATCTCTGTTTTAATAAGGGAAGAGTGAGTTAAGGCCAGGATTTTAAACGAAATGAAGAAGTGGTCTGACAAAAAATTGTTCAGGGTGATAGATCTGAATGCGGTATTTCTTTATGAAAATCAGGTACACGGTGAGATCGTACTGTGGGTAGGAAAGGCGGAATGCTGTTGTTAAGTTCTGCTTGTGAAATTTCAGTAACACTACCCAAAATTACCCATAATTATGCAAAGTGCAATTTTTTTTTTATTTCAACGCTATCTTTTTAGCCTGTAATGCGGCCTCGTGTCAATTTACGGCATGAGGGTGCATTTAAACAATGGAGGGGCCCGCGGGAAGCAAGAGCAACGCTCTAGTCTTCCCGCGGGACAGTTCGGGAAAGGAAGTGACGGCGAAGGGGACAGGGATTGGGGAAAAGGTAAGTGGGGGTGGGTTTAAGGGGAGGGAATAAAAGGGGTTGGGGGTGGAGGGACCGGCCTCTTTCCGCGCTCCCATCGCGCGGTTTAGTTTGGCCTCCCACCCACCCGGCAATTAGAAGAGCGATTGGAAGGACGGAAGTTAGAGTCAATTAGCAAAGGGGGAGGGTAATTGTCAGTTAGGGCAGGTTGCAAGGGCGAGCGAGCAGTAGATGGGGTAGGGTGGTGAGTCAGATGCTGGCTTGGCCACCCTTCCAGGGAATAAACAAGCAGGTGAAGGCTCAGAGTGGGGGTACGCGCGAACCAAATGGGGCATGAAAGGAAAAGGGGAGTGCGTAGGGGAATGGAAACGAGATAAGGGTTTGAAGGGGAAGGATGAGCGAGGAGATGTTAATGGGAGGGCTTTATTAAAGTTACGGTTACGTTTAAAAGTTAATGGTTATGTTACTTATGCAATCCTGCCCTAATAAATGACCTTTTACACTAAATCAGCTGTCACTGAATTATTTCCCGAAAGCTTCACTAACAACAGCCGCTCCCATACTGTTGTCCTCATGCTTTTTGCAAGTGCTAGCATTCGCAGCAAATTTGTACCCTAAGTGGTGCATAAGTAAACAAGACGGTGTCATGGAGGAATTTCACAAATATTATGTAACGCATAATTCCCCCAAATTACGCAAGTTATGCCAGTGTGATTTAAATTTCACCCAGGACTGGTGAGTTGCACCTTGCTATAATCAAGGGGGCTATCCATAAAACTCTATTTGATGCTATGTGGAAGATGTAAAATGGTTAGTCTCAGTGATTCGGGTATTATGTTTGTAAATTCCTTATTGAAGAATGAAAACGAGGAAGAATGTATTGTATTTGCCAGTTTGTATTTAAGGGAACACTAGTGGATAAAGGCAACTCCTCCCCCACAAGTTCTATCTGCTCTGCCCATGTAGAGGATGTTGTTGCCGAGTGTTAAAACTGTGGTAGGAGTTGTAGGTTCTGCAAATACAGTAGACAAACCATGCTCCACCATTTATGGTGCTGCCCAGGCTTTTTAACTGCACCCTTCACTTTACTGAAGCCAATGTGTTTAATTTAGGGGATTTCAACTTGTTAAGAAGTCTGGAGCTACTGTCTAAGAACCAGTAGGCTGTTAGACTTAGCAAGTTTGCAAACGTCAAATGCCATGAATAAACTGGAAAATAGGGCGTTATAACGAGTTGACTATATGTACACTCAAGTTAGGGACTTCATTCGGATCCCCTTAATCTTTGATTTTTAAAATACCACACTCTTACATTTCAACCTTCCAAGGTTGATACTTTTAAATCATTTGTAGACTATATATGACATTTTTTATCTTGTTTTTTGTACCATTTTTAGTAATAGGCACAATAAACATTATTCACTGACAGTGATATCATACCATAGTATTAAGGTCAACTTGAATGAGGGAAGGTATGTAAAGACCACAAACACAGTTCAGAAGGGCACCTTTGATGGAACATGTAAGGGATGGGTGACTGAGTTTAGAGGAGGTAAATCTTCTGAGGTTGATTGGGCAGATTGATCTTACAGTTTTTTAGAACATTAAGCTCAAGTGATGGTGGTATTAGGACATGTTATGAGATCTTAGCTTACTGAGTATTCAGGAGTGGTAGAGTGCATTAGAGGTACTGCAAGTGGAAAAAGGCTCCAAAACATTGAGGCTGGTGTTTGTAGGGCTCTTCACAAGTACATGTGACAAGTGGGTGTACAATGGGCGTGGAGAGCAGTCATTGGCAGGAAGGTGACTGAAATGGAGAGTAGGGTTTGCAGATGTCTTGTCTCATGCAGTTGATTTAGCTTCAGTTTGGTGTCAAGCATTCCACTTTCAAAAGTAAAGACATTTGTGTTTTGGTCCATTGTAAAAGACTGTCCTTGCCAGTATTTCTGTCTATGATAGTGTTGAAGTAATTTGGTTCCAATTATCATCTTGAGTCCCTTCATTTATGCAGACATTTCATCCTTTCAGGCCAGAATGGGTGATGATGGAGAAAGTGGAAGAAAACAACTTAGTGGTTTTGCAGTCAATAAATATTGTAAGCTTTGATCCAGCGTAAATGTCCCTAGCCAAAGTAGAAGCTTAAAGGGCCTTCAAAGTATCAACCAATGTAGAGAGTAATATCTGATAACTGGGCTGTGATATTCACATTTGCTTGTTCTGTGAGACCAAGCCCTTGTTTATGAGTACCTCAAACATTTCTGATAGGTCAAACCTGCTTAAATTTATCAAGGGAAGTATGCCAGTTCATCAATGAGACTTGCAGATCCCCACATTAAACATCATTTCCTGGACGAAACTTAAAATAGATGACAATTAGACGGCCTATTAATTTTAGAAAACCATGGTATGGGATTTTAATAGGTACAATAATTATCACACAGGACCCCAGTGCACACTCAGTTTGTCACACATAATTGATCACAGAGGATTTGTTCTCAGTAAATAAAAAAAAAGAGTGGGTCAGTTTTAATAGAGACAAGCCAGAGACTATGGTAGTTCTTACTATTTAAAGCATCAGGATTGGCCATCGTGTCTTGGCATTTTTTGGTATTTTAGGATTGTTTTGGATAGGCAAAGGGGAATACAATCTCTGAGAAGTTTTAATATGCATGTTGGAATTTATTCTTATATGAAGCTCTGTTTTACATTAGTTATAGTGCCTATACCAAAACCATTAAAAAATGGTTTGGGACCGCCACACTTGCAATGGCGGTGGACCCGCTGCAGACAGGGCAGTCCGACCACCCTATCATTACCATGGCAGATGGGCCACGGTCTGACCGCCGGCACCGCCAGGTTTCCACCTGTAGACAGCCTGGTGGTCTCGGTGGTTGCAATACACCAGGGCAGTGCTTCAAGCAGTGCTTCCCTGGGGATTACGAGTCCCCTTTCTGCAGCCTTAACATGGCGGTCTCACCACCATGCAAAGGCTGGTAGAAAGGGGTTGTTGGGGGCCCCTTGGGGGCCCCTGCACATCCCATGCACTTGGCCTGGGCAGTGCAGAGGCCTGCATGGACAGCCCCGTCGGGCTTTTCACTGCCCGAATTACACCATGATTACGACTACAAGTCAGCATCAATGTTGTGGTGAGTTTTCCGCTGGGCCAATGGAAAACTCCTAATAGGGTGGCCAGCATATCGCTAGCACTGGCGGTATGGTGGCTGCAGTGGCTTCAACGGTCTTTTAAAAAGACCGCCAAAGTCGTAATGATGGCCTCAGTATGGAGAAGTGGCTCTATGCAACTGTTGGGTGTTAGTGCAGAGAGAAAATACAGCCATAACATATTACGTTATGTCTAAAAGGTGTACGTCTGTATGAGCTCAGATTTGGTTGGTCGAACTGTTGTAAATGGCCCTTTTTGCAGGGTCATCCTTAAACGTTTTGCCTCTGACCTCCTGTTTTTCACTGTGTGCTGCATTTCATTTTTGCTGGCTTTAAGACTCTGGGTACTTTACTACTGCTGACCAGTGCTAAAATGAAAGTGATCTCTGTCTAAATTGTATTGGTGATTAGTTTATCCATTATTGGCATATTTGTTTACTAATAAGTCCCTACTGTAGTGCACCATGCGTGCCCGGGGCCTGTAAATCAAATGCTACTAGTGGGCCTGCAGCACTGATTGTGCCACCCACATGAGTAGCTCTGTAAACATGTCTCAGACCTGCCACCGCATTGTCTATGTGGGCAGTTTTACACTGCCATTTCTACCTGGCAAGTGCACCCATTTGCCAGGCCTAGTCCTTCCCTTTTACTACATGTAAGTCACCGCTAAGGTAGGCCCTTGGTAGCTCCATTGGCAGGGTGCAGTGTATTGGTGTGTTTCAAATGTCCTGATAGTGAAATACTGCTAAATTCAGCTTTCACTATTGCAAAGACTATCTCTCCCATGAGGTAACATGGGGATTTCCTTGAAATATCTTTTAAGTGTAATTTATTGTTGGGAGCAGAGAGGGATGGAGTTTGGAGTATCTGAGCTCACAATTTAAAAATACATCTTTTGGTGAAGTTGGTTTTTAATTGCAAGTTTGAAAATGTCATTTTTGAAAGTGGGTATTTTCTTGCTTAACCATTCTGTGCCTGTCTGTGGAATACACATCTGGGTCAGGATGACAGCTGGGGTGGTTGTGAATTCACTCTAGACAGTCACACAAAGGGAGCTGAGGTATGCCCTGCATATCCTGATGGGTCTTCCTGAACTAGAGTGGTGGGAGGAGCTGACACTTGCACCTGAACAGGACTGTGCCCGTCCTTACTCAAAGCAGTCTCCAACCCCCTTGAGTGTATCTGGGGTCAGGGCAGGAAAGGCAGGGTCTTGTGCACTACAAAGATTTTTTCTTTGAAGTTCTAAGACAGGAATGGGTAAAAGTACTGGACGTCTGACCCCACAAAGTTAGAATCCTTCTGGACTGAGGACATTCTGCCAAGAAGAAAAGCTAAATGCTGTAGGATGGATAGCCATTCTGCCTGTTGCTTTTCTGTGCTGGCCTGATGCTTGCTGCTTCTGCCCTAGGAGTGAAAGGACACTGCTTTCTGCATCCTGCTTCGAAAGGTTCCCCAAGGGCTTAGACTGAGCTTGCCTTCTGTCAGAAGTCTCAGGGAAATCAAATACTTCATCTAGCAGCACCTGGGCTCTCTTACTGAGAGTCCTTACTTGTCAAGTGGTGCCAAACCCAAACCCTGGGCCATTGTGAGTGAGTTCTGGTTCAACCAAGAAGAAACCAAGTACATCAACTATAGAACGACTTCGGAACCAGCACCGCTGTCCGACTCCGCACTGCTAAGTGCACCAGAGCCATGGTCCATACTGAGTGCAATGACCAATGCCGCAGGCCCGACACCATCACAACCCCTGAAGTCCCACCACATCTTGAGTGCTGTGTCCTGGACGTCTGTGACACCCAACTGTGACTCCCCTGCAGAACCTGTAGCCCCGTGGTATGGTTACGGCACCGCAAAGTCAATGTCCTGCGTCTTGACCTGCTCGACTCATCGACCCTGCCGGATCATAAGTAACCGACTCCTCGCCACCAACGCTGCTTCATCTCTGCTGAAATCATTAGGAACTGACGCCTCCCCTGCCCAGCAATAAGGAACCGACACCTCACCTCCCTGATAGCACTAAGGAACTGAGGCTGCACCAGTTCCAACAAAGCTTCACCTCCCGACCTCCATGCTACATTTTTGTTTCCTCGTTTTCTAAAGGTACTGTACCTGGGATCCGTGCGACTCCATGACCGGCCCGCACTCCCTTGCGAGTGATGTCAGACTGTTGGTAACATCTCCGTCAAGACATCGTGATAGCCCCAGATGGAGCTATTGTGTTTCTAAGCGCTTCACTGAGATGTAATCCTTGAAAACTCATATTGTTGCTTGTGTATGTTGGATTTTTGTCATTTTGGTCTTGTTTTATTCAGATAAATATTGAGCATGTTTCTAAACTGATGTGGACTACTTTTGTGTTGTTTTCACTGTGTTACTGTGTGTGTGTGTGAACACAAATATGTTACACATTGCCTCTGAGATAAGCATGACTGCTTGCACCAAGTTACCAAAGTGAGGAGGGGTTATCTTAGCTGTTTGACTAGAGTGAGGGTCCCTACTTGGACAGGGTAAAAACCACTGGTAACAAGAGACCCCATTTCTAACATTGGTGATCAGCGGTGAGGATAGGACTTGTATTTGTACTTGACATACAGTGATTGGTGTACAGTACTTCCATATCGCTGTCCATTATACAACCACCTACTGTTTTTTTCCTTATGTCCTTTTCTTTTTGCCTTTTGGAGTTCTTGGGGAACCTCTGAATTTTGTCCACAATCACGTCTCAGTCTGATGAGCCATCGGCAGTTATTGCAGATTGTGGCCCTCATTATGAACACGGCGGTAAACACCGCTGAGGTGGCGGTGGCGGTAACAACTGCCAACAGTCTGGCAGTCTGGACCACCAAATAATGAACCACCTCAAAAACAGGCAGACTGAAAACCACTCCCTTCCAGCAGAGGAGTGCCGACAACGACGGCAGAGCCCACCCACAGGCCAACAGAAAGGACCTACCACCCCATCAAATAATGAAGCACTAGACCGCCGTCAGTTCCGGGGCAGGAACCACCGCCACGCAAAGCCAGGTGGAAATGAACCAAATAAAAGGAAACACTCACCGGAGGCACACACAACACGCCGAAGCAGAAATGGATAGAGAGTTGCAGATCATGCCAGCCCTGCTCCTTGCCTTATACCTCCACGACCGAGACCGCCGCTGCCGACGGTAAGTACCGCAACCTACTAAACAAGGGAAGAAAGGGCACAGTTACATGCCCACCCACTCCACCCACCCTGAAACGCCCCCACAATCCTTCACAACAGCACAAGCCATACACACCACACCCGACACATGGCAAATCCAACCTGCCCAAAGTACACACATGTGCCCAACACCCCCAACCAAAGAAACGATGAACCACGGATCCAGAGTGTGCCAAAAACAACACTGGCCACACAAACTTTAATTAAGCTCAATGAGCAACAGAAGTGCAACATAAGGCCAATGGCCAGTCCATAGTTCGTAGTCCGATGGGCCAAAATGGCCCCAACTTGACTCCCACAAGTGCAAAAGTACTCCACCTCATAGGGGCAACAATGGGGCATCCAGGCACCTAGGGAACAGGGGCATGGGGTGGTGGGGGTGCGGACTTACGACTGGGGGGGGGCTTGTCTTTACTTTTTGGAGGTGGAGGGGCTTGGGTCTGGGCCTTGAAGCTGGTGGAGCGGACTTGGCCTGGGGTGCAGCAGATATTCCAGGGCCAGCACGTGGTCTCTTGCTCACAGGGGAGGTGGCACAGGAATGGGAAGGGCGGACAGGGGGCGGCAGTGACATGGGAGGAGTGGACAGTGCAAGGAGGTGGGCATGTTTAGGGACCAGACGGGGTGGGCCAGTGGGTACGAATAGGTCAACAAAGGATAGGAAATGTTTCTTAGGGGCAATCGGGGTGGACCTGGAGGAAGGCGTGGGAGTGTAGGTAGAGGGAGTGGTTGTGACAGGTGTAGGTGTGCATGACGTGGGTGCAGGTGACCGTACAGTATGCTGAGGTGTGGTGGATGTGTGTTGGGTGGGTGTTTTGGTGCGTTTGAGTGTTTTGGGAGGGGGTGGACACAGAGGGACAAGACAGGCTGCCAGTGTACATGGATGTTGTATGGGTGTCTGCAAGTTTAGTGAGTGTGCTGCACGTGTCAACTAAAGTCGTTGTGGTGATTGCAGGTGTGGTATCTGGGGTGTATGAATGGATGTCTGATTTTGTGGTGACTGCAAGAATAGGGTTAGCAACATTGAATGAGGGTGCAGTGCCTGTGAGTGTGCATGTAGAGGCAACAGACAGGGAGGCGGAAGATGCAGACAAACTGGGGGAAGTGGATGTTGGTGTGTGTGCCTGTGTATGTTGGCTGTGTGTATGCCTGTGGTGGGAAGTGTGGTGCTTGTGTTTTGAAGTGTGCTTCTTGTGTGTTGAGGTGTGTGTCTGCGTGTCAGAATGTGTGCTTGGGACGGGTGAATGGAGTGGGGTGCTGGAAGGGGTAGAGGTGGTTAGAGGGGGGACGGAATGACCAGGGACACTGGCTGCCGTCAAAGAGAAGGCCAGAGCCTGAAAAGATCTCTGTCGGCCAGACATGGCACTGTGAATGCCATCCAGGTAGGCATTGGTCTGCTGCACTTCTGATGCAAGCCCCTGGATGGCATTGACAATGGTTGTCTGCTCTACAGAGATGGTTCTCAGGAGGTCAATAGCCTCCTCCGTGAGGGCAGCAGGGCTGACTGGGGCAGGGCAGAAGGGGCCTGGGGCGAAGGAGACGCCCACCCTTCTGGGTGAGCGGGCCCGGGCAACTCGGTGGGGAGCAAATGGGAGGGCGGTGATGGTATGAGGGGTGGCGGAAGATGACACAGAATGGGTAGGCCCACTTGGGTCCGCCACCGACAGGGAGCTCCCATCAGAGGAGGTATCAGAGTCACTACCTCCAGTGGTAGTTGCCTCCCCTGTGGTACTCCCCTTGCCCTCCAACCCACTGGTCCCCTTGGCGTCAGATGATTCTGCCTCCGTGGAACCGTGGTTCCGCTGCATCCCCACTCGGTGCATCAGCTCCCTCGCCAGATGATGCTGATGTACACAGACAACACAAAAGAACAGGAATGGGGAGACAAAACAGGAGAGACAATTGTAAATAGCTGAAAGGAGGTACATAAGTGGTCCACACATACACCCATCCTGCAAATATTCCACCAGGCAGCACCTACCGCTATACACATGGCTATGCCCCGACTAGTGGCCACAACCCTGCCCTACAGCCATTCCCCACAGCACTGAAGGACCTGAAGTAAAGCAGACCTGACCCTTACAACCCTACTCCCCATGGGGGCCATTATGTGAAAGGACATCAGTCAGAGTCCCTGCCACTAGACAGCATACATAGCACAGCACACTCACACATCCATCAAGGAGGCATACAATGGTTCATGTACTCACCCCCTTGTGTCTGCTGTGCAGCCCTCAAGCGCCCATCAAGGTCCGGATACGCCACCACCAGAATGCGTCGCATAAGGGGGGGGTCAGTGCCCGACGGGCACCCCTTCCTCGTTGGGAAGACTTCCCTAGCTGGGCCTCGCAGATCTTCCTCGCCCAGCACCGCAGGTCCTCCCACCGCTTCCTGCAATGGGTGCTCCGCCATTTGTAGACCCCCAGGGTCCGCACCTCCCTGGCGATGGCCAGCCACAGTCCCTTCTTCTGATGTGCACTGACCTATATGGGACACACAGAAAAAGGAACACAGAGGTCAGACAATGGCCATTACATACAGCTGGCTATATGTCCACTATGGGACGGACATTTACAGCAGCATAACAGCACACACACACGCAGCATGTCAGAAACCCAGGACTGTACAGTGTCAAATGTGCACACGTTTACAGCCATCTACCACCATTACACATATCCATGCCCCCAATCCACCTACTCACCTGTACCTCTGGTCGACCGTAGAGCTTGACGTCCATGAGCTTCTCCAATTCTTCGCTGGTGAAGGCCGGGGCCCATTCCCCTGCCACACGTGCCATTTCCATGACCAGAGGCAGGGCACAGCAGCACACTCATTGGAGTACCTGCATGCACGAAATCCGGGAGTCAAGTGAAGTTGGGGTGACGAGTTAGCGTACGCACTCCTGCGGTGTGCATGATGCGCTAAGAATCCCCATTGACAACCATGGTAACCAATGAATGGTTGCACGGCGGTGTACACCGCCTTACACTATTACGTCAACCGCTAGAGGTATGAGGTCACTTCCTCGTCAACATTTCTGGATTACAGGGGGCAGACATTTTGGCCTTTAAATCCTCATATGCCCCATGCAGGCCCTATTGTCCTCAACCCCCATAGGCATGAACAAATATACATTTACTCACCACAACAGTCCTGATGTGTCATTGAGGACGTTACTCCAGTTTCACACCTACTATGCATATGTGTCGTCAACTTGTATGCCAGCAGTGCTGAATAGGAAACATTGTGGGCAGATGTATGTGTGTTCCTCACATGTGTTCTCAACTCCCCCTAGGTACAGACCCTTGTGGCGAGGGAGGGCCCCTTCGGTGTACAGACCACTTGTTGATTTGAGGACCATGATGGAGTGTCACATAATTATCAATTACAGACTCAACCGTTCTACTATTCATTACCTTTGTGCATTACTGGATCCAGCACTGAGACCGGCTAATCGGAATCAGCATGCCATCCCAACTGAAGTGCAGGTGCTCTCAGCACTCCATTTCCTGGCCAAGGGCTCATTTCAAGTGACAGTGGGCATGGGTGCAGGTTTTTCACAGCCCATGTTTAGCATTATACTGTCCAGATTCCTGAATGCATTTGTACGACACCTGCAGTCCTATGTGAGGTTTCCCCAAAGTGCTGACCTCCCTGACATCAAGTCGGATTTCTATGCCTGTGCCAACATTCCCCATGTGATAGATGCCATTGATGGCATCCACATTGCTCTCATCCCCCCAAGAGTTAGTGAACAGGTGTACAGAAACAGGAAGAACTTTCACTCCATGACAGAAACAGGAAGAACTTCAACTCCATGAACATTCAATTGGTGTGTTCTGCAGACCAGTACATCTCACATGTGAATGCCATGTTCCCTGGATCAGTCCATGATTCCTTTGTGCTGAGGAACAGTAGTGTGCCACACAAGATGGAACAACTACAAGGGTACAGAGGATGGATCATAGGTAAGTGTGTCTGACACTTTTTGGCACATAGCAGACAGTCAGGCTGTCTGCCACTGAGGGTTGTCAGTGACAGTCCTGTTTTGCCTCCTTTTTAGGTGATTCTGGCTACCACAACACGCGTTGGCTCCTGACACCAGTGAGGAATCCTAGGACAGATGCAGAGAGGAATTACAGTGAGGCCCATGGACGGACTAGGAGGGTGATAGAGCATACAATAGGTCTCCTGAAGGCTAGAGTCTGTTGCCTCCATATCTCTGGGGAATCCCTGGCCTATAAGCCTGAAAAGGTGTGTAGAATAGTGGTGGCCTGCTGCATGTTGCACAACGTGGCTGTGCAGAAATCTATCCCCCTCTTGGAGGAGGTGGGTGCTGTATATCCAGACCAGCTTCCTCAGGGAGGGGATGAGAGTGATGGTGATGATGAGGAGGGGGAAGATGTACATTCCAGGAACCAACTGATACAACTTTACTTCCAGTAGATATGTGGGACTATTTGATGATGTTGCTGTCTGTGCAGCATACTGTCAGTGTGCCTTCTCCTCTATGGGGGTGTTGGGTCTATACACATTGTCACTGTGACCAGGTTTGCATGGGGCATGTAACATAATGGACAAATTGCTTGACAATTCTGTTGGCACAACCACATGTTATGCGTGGGGTTCAATTCCTGCAATTAAGAAATGAATAAATGACTTCAAAGACTATTGCATCCACACTTCCATTTGTTTCTACATAATGGCAGGGGACATTGACATTGGTGAACAGGTGTTTTATTTGGCGCAGGGATGACATTGTGCAGTTTACAGTGATGGGAGTGGGCTACTGGTGGATGTCATATTGGCTACATGGTTGCAGCGTTTGTTAGCAGTGATGGTATGTCCATCTATCATTTACAGTTTTTGGGGTTGTTATTACACGGTGTGGACAGTGGTTCAGTGGCACACTTGGAGGACAGTTCTTGTCAGAGTCACTTCTTTGAGCTGGCCTTTGTCTTGGCAGGTGTTCCTGTGCCATATCTGGGCCTGAGGGACCATTTGGGGGCATGGTGGTGGCCTGTACGGGTTGAGATGCAGGTCTCCTGTGTGTCCTGAGATGGTGGCACAAGTCCAGTTGCTGATGTTGCTGGCCGGTCTGTATCTTGGCCTGTAGTTTGGGCTTCCTGGTCTATGGGGGCCTCAGGCTGGGTTGGGACAAAGTGCAGCAGCGCACCTGCTATGACGGCCATGGTGGCATTGTGCAGTTTCCACTGCTCCATGGCCTCTTGGTGGTGTGCTACCTGCAACCTTTGACTCTGCTCAAGGGTGGAAACAATCTGGGCCAATCTGTCCTGGGTATGGTGGTATGCTTCTAGGCCCTCAGATATCATGTCCTGGGCTGCAGCATCCATCTTGTGGCCTCCCTCCTGGGCCAGTGATGCCCTCCCACTGGGCCCAGCCTCCTGCGCCTGTGTCCCCTGCACAGGTCTGGCGGTACCACTTGTACTGCGGCCATCGTCTTCCTGCCTGTTGGTAGGGAGTGACTGTGGCCTCTGTCCATGTGTTTCCACCAGTCTGTGGCCTGGATACACAGGTGTGGGGACGGTTGCCCTGGGCTGATGTTGTTGGATGGGTGGTAGGGGTGTCAGTGGTGTCCTGGGTGGGGCTGCTGGATGATGACAGTCCAGGACTGTGTGAGGGGCCGGGGTGTACGTCACTGTCCAGGGTTCCCTCTCCAGTGTCCTGGCTGGTGCCTCTGTCTCCATGTGGGGCACTGCCACTCCTTGTCCTGTCCGTCAGGGTAACATGGCTGGTGGTGCCGGTTGGTGGGGAATGGACATGTCTGTTACAGTTGCATGATCGGATGGGGTGCACAGGGCTGGGCTGTTTTGTGCAGGTTTTACACTTTGGGGCCATGCAGGGTGCCTTTGTGAGGTTTGCATTGCATTTTGCTTAGGATGTGGAGGTGCATTGTGGGTGGTGTAGTGCCTTTGTGATCCCTTGCAGGGGTGGGTGGGTGTGCACAGGGGGAGGGATGTGGGCCTGTTAGTGGGTTTGTGGGCATGCAGGGTGACTGGATCTTATGACTGTGGCCTGGGTGGGGTAGTGGTCCGGGGGGCTGTTGGAGGGGTGGGGTGGTGCATGCATTACAGGTGTGGTGGATAAGGGGTAATTGTAGACGACTTACCCGAGTCCATTCCTCCAGTGAGTTCAGTGAGGCCCTCAGGGTGCAGGATGGCTAGTACCTTTTCCTCTCAGTCAGTGTAGTCGGGTGGTGTTGGTGGAAGTCCTCCCCCAGTCTTCTGGACTGCAATTATGTGCTGCGATGCCATGGACCTCATCTTCCCGCGCAGGTCGATCCATCTCTTGCGGATGTCATCCCTCGTGCGTGGATGGTGTCCCACTGCATTGACCTTGTTCACTATTGTCCATAGCTCCATCATCCAGGCGATGGGTGTGTGCTGGACCTGCGCCCCGAATAATTGTGGCTCGACCTTCAGTATCTCGTCAACCATGGTCCGTAGCTCCCTTTCTGTGAAGCGTGGGTGCTTGGGGGATGCCATGGTGTGTGTTGCGAGTGGTGTGTTGTGTGGATCTAGGCGAGGGTGCTGTTGTGTGGTTGGGTGTATGTATTGTGTATTGTGGCGTTCAGTGTCTGCTTCTGGAGTTCTCTGTATCAGTTGTCCGAATGTCATTGCAAAGGATTGTGGGGTGTGTCTGTGTGTGTTTTATAGTGTTGTGGATGTGTGTCAGGTGTATGGGTTTCAGACTTGCCAATGTGTGCAGTTCTTACTGTTGGGTCCCATTGCTGCCCGTGGCGGTCTGTACCGCCAATGGTTGTTCAACTTCCACTGACCGCCGGGGTGATTTGTGCATCATTATTTGGAGGGCGGGGGGTTTGTGTGCTCGACGGTGGCGAGGTTGGAGGTCCTGCATTTCGGCCGACAAGTTCCTTGCTGCAGTGACTGGTGGCTGAGTATTTTTTGTCAGATTCTGATTTTTGCATCTTTATATGGCGGGTTTCTGTTCACCGCCAGTGGCGGTCTTCTGTTCACCGTTGCCACGGCGGCCGATGGTGTTTACTGCCGTGTTCATAATGAGGGTCTTAGTGTTTGAGCAAGAGAGGCTGGAGACCTCTACGGTACCTCAGCTCAAAATTTTCTGCAAGGACTTCAGGTGTCCTTTTAAAGGCTCAATCAACACAAGAGTAACAGAGCGGCCGAAAGGGATAGGACCCTTCACTCCAGAGGATATGGAAGAATATTATGAGGGGGAAAAGGGGAGAAGAACCCCCCACAAAGGTGAATCTGGGATACCCTCTCCCTTTCTCAACTTACTATCACAATACAGTAACCCTAAGCCCAACAGTAAACAATGGTACCACTGGTATCACAGGCTCGTCTGTGGATGTCCCTATCCAGAAAAAGTTTATTTTCTTTTTTAGTGACCCACACCCACTCTAGTAGTGGCATGCTTCATCATGGGGTCCTTCCTAGCGCCTAAAATCCAGGGTGGGCTCTACTGACTTGCAGGAGCTTTTATGAAGATCCTACTGTGGGGGTCTAAAGATAAAAATACCTTACTGTTGACAATGGTGTCCCTTCATTCAGAGTGACAGTAGGTGTGGATAAAGACAAATCACAAAAAGGGTTACACTAGGTTATTATGGTCCTAAGATCTTTCCTAATATGTCAACATGTTTCAGTCCTTGCGCAGGTCATTAAGGTCCCGGACTTTCATCAGGACCTATATCTCTATTTTGGCCATGCTTCGTTGAAACAGTTTATTCAGTGAATTGTGGAACATGCATATTACACAAAAAATGCATGCAAGGCATTCTACCTTCACTCGCCTGTAAATAGAATGAAACACAGATGTTGTCATAAAATAAAAAAAACAAAGAGGGACAACAAACGAACAAAGATGTACACTGAGTCATTTGCTAGTCAGCTCTCTCAAGTATCTGCACAGTACCTCTCATATTAACCAATACCAGTCAGGAATAAACAAAGCATTTTTTGAACAAGGAAAACACACGTGGGAATGTGGCAGGTGGTCTGGATCCAGTGTTTGCTGCATGCATAATGTGTAGAAACATGTATATAATGGCACTTATCACCGAAGTGAATCACACAACCTACATAAATATGTAACAGACACCACAAAATTAAATACACAAACAAGATGGTGACAGGTTCCGCAATCTCATACAAAAGTCACCTATCTCAAGTAACCACTCAGCTTTGCTGGGGAGCAGGGGAGCCTGCCCCTGTAGTCACACACTAAGAGAAAGAGGTGGTTAGTCAAGTCAAAATTAATGGGTAAGCTGTGATTTAAAACAGTGTAATGAGGCATGACCACTGGCTATCTCCATGTCACAGTAGTGGTGCACCATCATGGTGGGGGGGGCCTGTGCCACTACTTACATTGTCAAGGGGACAAGGCAGCGCATTTCACTTAACTGGTCCTCTCGCCCCAGCCGGTGCCCCTCGTTAGCAGTGTGAAACTTCTGGACCCGGGTGTTTTTATCTGCATTTTGCTGACTGGTGTGTCATGTCAGGAACCATGCCCAGCATGCATCATACACGCTGGCGTGGTCTTATTTGGCCAATCCTTGGGCCTCCACAGTTTCTCCCAATATATTCACCTGTGAACACTGGTGCGTTGACCGGCATCTTGCCCCACTTGATGATCGCGTGCTGGCGCAGCCTCCATTAGCTGACCCTAGGGCCTACTGAGCTTCTCCCAAGGTGGCTGCCAGGAAAGTGAGTCCACTGGGATGTTAGATCAATACAGATGACATGTGGAACGTCTTTCATTTTTTAAGGGGTGGGGTGGCGGGGAAAGAATGGAAGGGGGAAACCCAGCTCTAGATACATTTGTGCCAGTTTCCCCTGATATGTGACATTATGCTAAAAACTGGCATGCAATTCCACGCAGTCTCCTTTAGGTCATTGATGAAGTTTGGGAGGACGCCTACCTTACCTTTCGGTATACTATGTGGTGTATATTAACATAATAATGCTCAAGCACAGTCAAATATTTAACACAAATGTAAATAAGGGGTGTTGTGTTAAGGTTGGTACATCTCAACACCCCTATTTTTTTTCAATTTGGCACTGATGTTACCTGTACCTATCTTTAACTAAGCCAATGTTCTCTTTCAAGAGGAATAAAAGGAATAGAGACCATCTTGTACATACCAGGACTAGAACAGTGACAGTGTCCCAACATACTAATCTATGGAATCTCCCACTGGTCACTGGACATTACCCTTGTTGGCAGTGCACAGCATGCCCATTCACTCAATATTTAAAATCTATAGACCTTGGCTTGGGTAGCTAATGGGAGCACTGAGCACATACAAATTGCAACTTGGATAATGTTATATACCTCGTTACATGCCCATGTGAACTCAAATATGTCTGTATGACCTCCCCAAAGGTCAAATTGAGAACTGGAGAACATAGAAGCACTTATCGATGCAGAAAGTCATCCACTAAAATGACGACCCATTTTTTGGAAAAGGACACATTGAACATGACATTAGGTGGACTGTCAATAGAGGAAGTGGTTCAAAACCCAGTTATACAGAGGGCTCTTCTGGCGAAGGATAACAGTGGATTCACTGACTTAAGGCACGTGTCAAAGGGTTGAATGACGATGGTGCTTGAAATAGTTTGAACCAGCAATCATAGGTAGCCAACTATTCCATTTGGGTATTCTTAAGCATGTGATGGCGAAACCAGTATGACATAGGGTTTCTCTACACTATGGGTAATATCAACCCCAAACTGAATAAAAAATAGGGGTATTGAGATGAACCAACCTTGACACAACACCCCGTAGGTCATGATCCATCATTTGAGAGGCTAGTACATTTTTGCTAAATATTTGACTGTGCTTGAGCATTATTATGTTATTATGGAGCTGCCATATGGTCATGACACCACATAGTATAGCAAAGTAAGTGGGGTAGGTGTCCTCCCAAACTTCATTTATGACCTTAAGGAGACTGTGTGGAATTGCATACCAGTTATGAGCATAACATCACGTATCACGTATCAGGGAGGAAACTGGCAGAAATGTATCTAGATATGGGTTTCACCCTTTTCTTCTTCTTTCTCCCATCTCCCATCCCCTAATAAATAAAAGATGTTACACATGTCATCTATATTGATCTAACATCCCGGTGGGTGCAACAGTATTTCCTGGGAGCCACCTTGGGAGAAGCTCAGTAGGCCCCAGGGTCATCCAAAAGGAGGCCACGTCAGCACTCGATCACCACGCGGGTCCTAACATAATACACCGGCCAGCAAGATGCAGTTCAACACACCAGTGTTCACGGGTGGCCACATTGGGAGTAACCGAGGAGGCCCAAGGATTGACCAACAATGACTACGTAAGCGTGTATGACGCATGCTGGGCATGGTCCGGCATGACACACCATGTCACCGGCAAGATGACAGATAAAAGCACCCGGGTCCGGAAGCTTGACACTGCTAATGAGAGGCACAGGCCTGGGACGAGAGGACAGTTAGGTAAAATATGCTGTGTTGTCCCCTTGACTACGTAAGCAGTGGCGTGGGGGCCCCAGCAACAATGGTGACATATGCCGCCATTGAACCATTTTACAGCGCAGCTTACCCATTTGTTTTGACTTGACTAACCACCCCTTTCTCTTAGTGTGTGAATACAGGGGCATGCTCCTCTACTCCCCCAGAGAAGCTAAGTTGTTACCCGAGAAGAGTGAGTTTTGTATTAGATTGCAGCACCTGTCACCATCTTTTTTTCTGTATTTAAATGTGTGGTGTCCATTACATATTTATGTAGTTTGTGTGATTCACTTAGGTGATGTGTGCCATCATATACACATTTTTATACATTATGCATGCAGCCATCGCTGGACGCAGACTGTCTGCCACATTCCCACATGTTTTCCTTTTTCAAACAATGCTTTGTTTATTTGTGACTGGTATTGATTATCATGAGAAATACTGTGAAGGAACTTGAGAGAGCTGACTAGCAAATGACTCAGTGTACATCTCCGTTTGTTTGTTGTTCCTCTTCGTTGTTTTTATTTCAGGACAACATCTGTGTTTCATTCTATTTACAGGCGAGTGAAGGTAGAATGCCTAGCATGAATGTTTAGTGTATTATGCATGCCCCACAATTCACTAAATAAGCTGGTTCAACTAACCAGGACTAAAATAGAGGTATACATCCTGATGAAAGCCAGGGACCTTAATGGTCTTTGCAAGGGCTGAAACATGTTGACATATTAGGAAGGGTCATAGGACCATAATTCCCTAGAGTAACCCTTTTTTGTGATTTGTTTTAGCCATACCTACTGTCACTCTGAATAAAGGGACACTTTGTGAACAGTATGGTATTTTTATCTTTATAACCCTGGTAGGATATTCATAAGAGCTCCCACAAGCCGGTAGAGCCCACCCTGGCTTTTAGGAGCTACGGAGGACCGATGATGAAGCATGCCACTACTAGAGTGGGTGAGGGTCACTAAAAAAGAAAATCATATTTTTCTGGATAGGGACAACCACAGACAAGCCTGCGATATCAGTGGTAGCATTGTTAACTGTTGGGCTTAGAGATACTCTATTGTGATAGTAAGTACTTTTAAAGGCCTCAATAGAAAGAAAGAGCTGATAAAGGTGCTGAGGGTCTGGTTGGTAGCCAGGGAGGCACACAGAGGTGGACAGTGTGGATCTGGAGGAGCAGAGTCTGCATGATGATTTTGTAGCGCAACAGGATCTGCCTAGGTGGAAGGCACCCTCTAGGGCTAGCAGCAGTGTGTCTTCCAAGGGTCAGACTCCAGATGAACTAGAGGACACACAGAAAGCTAGGAAGCACACTTAGGAGCTAAAAAGAGTCAGGCTAGAAAGGGAGGCAAAGAAACTGGCCATAGAAGAATGCAAAATGATCTTGGCTCGTGAGCAGAGCTTAAAGGAGCTGGACCTGAAAGGCAAGGCCAGCACAGATGGTTCCAGCATTTCATCAGTGGAGTCTGAGAGAAGGGGTGCACCTACCCAAGAATCTAGGGAAAGAGTACAGTAAGGAGGATGACATAAACAGGTGGTTTCAGGGCTATGAATCAGCTCTGCACATGCACGGGATCCCTGAGAAAAAATTGGCCGGCAGGTCTGTGGAACTAATACTTCACATTGGAATAGAGGGACACCTTATTGGAACAAGGGGCAGCTATTGAGGTCACCTACACTACCATGAAGGGTACACGTATCACTAGGTATGGCCTGACACCATAAATGTGCGTAAGAAAGTTTAGGGAGAGTAGGAAGCCTAATTCCCAGTCCTCGCTTGAGTGTGTGAATTCCTTTTGCAGAGCACTGGCCGGTAGGGTGAAGGGCGGTGAGGTAAGAGATGATCAGGGGCTGTATAATTTCTTTGTATGGGACAGTTATCTAGTCTGTGTTTTCCAGAGCTGCACCAGCTTGATTGACAGCAGGCTTACTGACCCCAAGAAGCTTGCTCAAGAGGCAGACCGCTGAATAAGTACCAGGGTCCATAAAAAGCTGTATGTGGGATACTCAGCCAAGGGTGGGCAGGGTCCCCATCAGAAGAGGAAAGGGGAGATCAAGGGAGACACAGAGAGGTCCCAGAATGAGGGGGGAGAAAAATGTTTTCATGACCCTTCTGACAGGAAGGAGGGAGGTTACGATGGGTGGCCCACGGCACCCCATTTTCAGCCCTGTTGCTTCGAGTGTTCCTAAATAGGAGACAAGAAAGGGGACTTTGTCTGTCCTAAGAAAACCTTTACTGGTGGACCCTCTACAGGGGTGGCCAATGTGACCTTAGGGAGAGGTAATCCCCAGAGGCAGGTCAGAGGCCATGCTGTGATCTCCCTTAGTTGGGAGGTGGACTCAGAGGGTGAGTTGGTGATCCATGAGAGTGGGAGTTGTCATTTTCACCAGGTGACAGTGAATGGGGTACCAGTCACTTCTCTGAGGGATAGTGGGGCTAGCCATACCAGGATGGTGGAAAGGCTCATCTCCCCAGAGCAGTACACTGGCCAGATGTGTAGGGTGATACCAGCTCATGGGCAGGACTTATTTTGCCCTATGACCCTAGTGTCCCTAGAGTAGGGTGGGGTGTTGAGGTGACCCACAGGAGGGTCATAGTTAGTCCCCACATGCCCTTAGGCTTCCTTCTGGGGAATGAGTTGCCCCCGGTGTCAGGGGAACTGGGAGGGGTGGCCGCCAAAGGCACTCTTACAGTTCATTGATCTGGGGGCACCACTCCAAAGCCAAAGATACGGACCCCAGCAAGAGTGACAGGAGGAAGAAGAGCCCACCCCTGTTCTCTGCTCATACTGAGGGTACATACCCTAAGTTCAGTGACCAGTCTCAGAATACCGCCTTTGAACTAGTGGAGGTGAAGTGGAAAAAGGGTGCAAGGAACCTGGGGCTACAGCCCCCCACTTTTCAAAACCACAGAGGCTAGAAACGCCAGGATGGCCTGGGCCCTGGCTCTTGACACTGACAGCTGTCAGTGGCCTCTGTTGGGTGTTGTACTTGTTGTCAGAGTTTTCCCTGGGTTAAGGACCGAATCAGACCCAATGGGTGGAATGGGCCACATCACACTGTTGGCCATGGTGACTCTGTCTGCCTACTGGGATGCATCTGTGAGAAAGATAAGGTTAAGTGTTGCACAGTCTATGTCGACAGATCAGCAGAAGGGTTTCCCAGATTAGTTCAGTGGGCCCTGAGAGTGTCGATATAGTGATCCACCTGGGTTCAGAGAGGCGTAGAACTGGCAGGAGCCCTTGCAGTAGTGGGCCATTGTCCAGGTTCTATCACCCTAAGCAGGGAAGTCCAGCAAGTTATTGATTGGCCTACCTTGACTTTAAGCCGGGAGGGGGTTATGTTGGAAATGGCCCTTTTTGTAAGGTCATCCCCAAACATCTTGCCACTGACATCCTGTATTTGACTATGTGCTTCATTTCATTTTTGCTGGCTTTAGGACTTTGGGTATTTTACCAATGCTGGCTAGGGCTAAAGTGCAAGTGTTCTCTGTCTAAACTGTATTGGTGATTGGCATATGTGATTTACTAGCAAGTCCCTAGTATAGTGCACCATGTGTACCCAGAGCCTGTAAAACAAATGCTACTAGTGGGCCTGCAGCACTGATTGTACCACCAACATGAGTAGTGCTGTATATATGTCTGAGACCTGCCACTGCACTGTCTGTGTGGGCAGCTTTAAACTGCCATGTTGACTTGGCAAGTGCATCCACTTGCCAGACCCAAACCTTCCCATTTACTACATGTAAATCACCCTTGAGGTAGGCCCAAGGCAGCCCCATGGGCAGGGTGCAGTGTATTTAAAAGGTAGGACATGTACTGGTGTGTTTTACATTTCCTGATAGTGAACTACTGCTAAATTTGGTGTACACAATTGCAAGGAGTACATCTCCCATTGGGCAACATGGGGATTGCCTTGAAATATCTTTTAAGTGTAATTTTTCATTAGGAACCGATGAGATTTAGAGTTTGGGGTCCTGAACTCACAATTTAAAAATAGATCTTTTGGTGAAGTTGGTTTTTAATTTGTAAGTTTGAAAATGCCACTTTTAGAAAGTAGGCTTTTTTTTGCTTAACCATTCTGTGCCTCTGTCTGCCTGTGGAATACACATCTGGGTCAGGTTGTGAATTCACTCTAGACAGTCACACAAAGGGAGCTGAGGTGTGCACTGCATATCTTGATGGGTCTTCCTGATCTATAGTGCTGGGAGGAGCTGACATTTGCACCTTCATAGCGCTGGGTCTGTCCTTACACAAAGCAGTCTCCAACTCCCTGGAGTATGCTTGGGCCAGGGCAGGAAAGGTCTTGTGCACTACAAATACTTTTTCTTTGACGTTTGCCTACTTCTAAGACAGGAATAGGTATAAGTACCTGATTTCTGACCCTACAAAGATGGAATCTTTCTGGACTGAGGATATTCTGCCAGAAAGAAGAGCTAGATTATGTAGGAGGGACTGCAACTGTGCCTGTTGCTTTGCTGTGCTGGCCTGATGCTTGCTGATTCTGTCCTGGGAGTGAAAGGCCTGGACTTTGCTTTCTGCATCCTGCTTCCAAAGGTTTTCCCAGGGTGTGGACTGAGCTTGCCTTCTGTAAGAACTCACAGGGAAATCAAAGACTTTACCTGCCAGCACCTGGGCTCTCTTGCTGACAGTCCTGACTTGCCAATTGGTGCCAAATCCAGACCCTGGGCCCTTGGGCGAGAGTTCTGGTGCAACCAAGAAGAAACCAAGTACATCGACTCCAGAGAGACTTCAGACCCGGCGCCGCTGTTTGACTCCGCGCCACTGCATGCACCGGAGCCCTGATCCCTACTGAGTGCAACCGACAACACAGGCCCTATGTTGCCACAGGGCCTCTGAAGTCCCACCACAGTGTGAGTGCTGTGTTACCGACATCCGTGACACCTAAGTCCGACTCCACCGCAGCACCTGTGGCCCTGTGGTGTGGTCGCAACATCGCAAAGTCGATGCCTAGTGTCTTGACCTGCTGGATTCATTGACCCCGCTGGATCATAAGGAACTGACGTCTCACCACTGACGCTGCATCATCTCCCCTGCAACCGTAAGGAACCAACACCTCCTCTCCCCTGCCTAGCAGTAAGGAAACAAAACCTCACCTCCCCGGTAGCATAAGGAACCAACGCTGCACCGGCTCCAGTGACATCTCACATCCCGACTCCGTGCAACGTCTTTGGGTCCTCATTTTCCAAAGGTACTGTACCTTGGGTCCATGCAACTCCGTGACCGGCCCGCACTCCCTTGCGAGTGGTGTCAGACTGTTGAGAATGACTCCATCAAGATGTTGAGATAGCCCCAGTTGGAGCTATTGTTTTTCTTAACACTTCACTGAGACTATCTTTGAAAATTCCTATCTTTGCTTGTATATGTTGGGTTTTTGTCGTTTTGCTCTTGTTTTATTCGGGTAAATATTGGCTATTTTTCTAAACTGGTGTGGAGTACTTTTGTGGTGTTTTCACTGTGTTACTGTGTATGTGTGTTTACACATGGCCTCTGAGATAAGCCTACCTGCTTGAGCCAAAATACCAATGGGGTGAGCAAACGTTATCTTAGCTGTGTCACTCCCTTACCCTGACTAGAGTGAGGGTCCCTACTTGGACAGGGTGCATACCACTGCCAACTAAAGACCCAATTTCTAACATGAGCATTGAGGTGAAAAACCGCCTTTGAGACAACATAATCATGAACACACAAAAAATATTATCTGTCACATAAGCTTCAGTTGAAAAATCCCCTGAAGCTTATGTGGCAGCACCTATGGTGTTATAGCAATAGGATTTTGGGAAAACTTTGAGTATTAATCACATTTTGTAGCAAAATAAAAATTAGATGCAAAATCACCTTTGTGCGCCACCAAACGGAGTATCGAAAAGAAAGACAGTTGGGCGTAAAATTATCATTGATGCAATATCAACATCAACAGGTTTGAGGAAACACTTGGGCCCAAATTTAAGAAGGGCAGGGTTTAAAAGAAGGCACGCCATTAGTGTTGGTGCCAATCCTGCAAAGTACAGCAACAGCGTCAAAAATGATAACACTATTATCCCTAACCTGTGCCATGGTGCACCGTATGTTAAATACGGCGCACACATGGTGGCATTAGGGGGCTGCAATGAGCTGCAAGAAAATATGGGCGTTAAGGTGCAAAAACACATTAATATGCAAATTCTTCCTTGATGCAACATCCAAGTGTTGAGACACCTGGATGTAAAAACGTCGTTAGGTGAAAAATGATCACTGATGCAAAGTCATCAGGAGCGTGGTGTGACTTTCAGGGACACAAGTAGTGAAAAAGACGTGCATGAGTCTTGGTTGACAGCAAACTGATGTGGGAAAATCACCCTTGTTACAACATTAGTATAAGCATGTAAGAGCTTTAGAAGCTTAAATTACGCTTAAGTGTAAACTCACTTTTAGTTGAGAAATCATTTTAAAATGAAAAAAACACATCTATGTGCCAAATCACATAAGGTGCTGATCCATCCTTGGTGCAGCAACATCAGGAATATGGAATCACGTTTAGGAGCACAAATAGGTATCCACTGCAGGGCATAGATGATTGACTTCAACCTCCATGCTCTGCAACGGGAAGCCCTCTTTATGCAGGCAATTGTAAACATCTAATAGGCAATAGCCAAGACGAGGTTGAAATGTACTGTCCTTAGACAAAATCTGAGTGACACTTTCTTCGTGTAATGGCAAAGGGGGTTTACCCAAGCAAACCAATAGCTCAAGGAAGTTGATCCAAAGCCCCTGTGCACATGTTTTTACTGTTGATGCCATGATCCCTTGCAAACAGTCACAGCTGTCTGAAGCCAGTATTAAAAAGTTATTTAGGACAGTCTCCCAGGTGCTATTAGGCTGAAAGGTTAAAATGGCCTTGGATAGTGCAGAGGATTTATACTTGAGCTTGAAATCTATTGTCTGTAAGGGTTTCCAGCTCATCGTAGTGCTCCTCTTCTGATGATGTCTCTTGAGGAGTTGGCAGTAAAAGGAGTGCTGCTACCGCACGATATGCGTTGGCACTGTGTGAGTTGGCAGACCAGGTGTTGGTATGTATATTAGAAATGCGACTAGGAGAAACAAAGCACCATACACCAAAGGGCACTGGGAAACAATTCCCGACATCAAGATCGTGAGCGACAGGGGAGGAAAGTGGGAGTGTTTCTTCTATGTTGGGTGGTTTGGATGGCAGGAGCTTGAAAGCGCTGTAATATGCCACTAGTCCTTGAGGTGATGTCTTCATCTTTAATTATTTTTTGACCCAAAGAAGGAAAGAGACATGTCTGCGCTGTGAAGGGACGTTTTTCAAATGTTGGACTTGAAGCAGACAATAGAGGACATTACATGTTGTCTCCATTCCCTCTTCTCATGGCTTCTTTTTCCACTCTTTCTTCCATCTGTCCCTCAGTCCCTCTTGGCTTTGTCCTTTCCTTCCTCCATTGTCACCTCTGTCTACATCAGAGATCTTCAAAGTTTTTTTGTGCCGAGCCTCACCTGAGCAAAATGATTTAAATTTGGGACACCCACCAAAAGTTAAAGTCCAGAAGAGGGAGTGCTGCAGTGGCATGAATGGGCGGGATTTATTAAATAAACAGTATTTTTAAAAAATACTCACCTGAGCTATGGTGATGAGGGTGCCAAAAGAGCTTTCAAGTTACCCAGGTACATGCATTATTAGCTCATCTACACCTGTCTTTTTTTAATTTGCATTTTGGATCTGTTAACCTTGATTTGATAATGTCATAAACAGATCTAGAAATTCTAGAATACAAAGAAAAAAACTGGACTTGCACAAGGATTTAGGAAACTTGAGAGCGTTGTTCTACAGTCTGCCCCCACTAGGGCTTAAAGTAAAAACAAATGAAACCTGCAGCACGAGTTCCTCCCCTGGGCTAGAAGAACTTGTGACCGCCTAAAGATCTCTCAAGTGTCTTAGGTACATGCATCCAGTTTCTCAGCTACATGCAGTCCAGGTTTTTTTCATACTGGGATTTGAAGTCCGGATTTAATAATGCAATACCCAGGACTTTAAGCTCCAGAATAAATTCTGGACTGGATAAGCTATTCACGCATGTGCCTGGGAAAGGTGAGGGCGCTGCCCTAGCAGGCTTCCCCCTTCCAGTGATTAACGTGTATATATGTGAAAAAAATTAAATAAAATAAAAATAAATATATATATATGTCCCTGGGGACATAGCACAACTGACCCCAGATATCTGCCCTCTCTGGGACATCAAGTCAACCAAATTGATGGTTGCACCTTAATTCCATCCCCTGGGCTATGGCCCCGAGGCCACTAAGAGATCTCTCAAGTTTCCCTGGCACATATTTGAGCAGCTTATCCGGTATGGTATTTTTCCTTTGTGTTCTAGGACAGGTGCTCCTGACTTAATAATGTAATAGACTTAAATGTTTGAAGGCAGAGAAATAAAACTTGGACTGAATGGGATATTCACAGGTGGACCTGAGATGTGTGTGCTGCTCCAGCAGGTGCCTCCTCTGGGCTTCAAGTGAAAAACATGAGCCCTGCATCTCACCTCCCTCCATGGGCCATAGTAGAAAAGCCTTCAGCTATGTGTGTTCCCTGTGAGGCTGTAAGTAAATAAATTTTACCCCCTTTCTTCCCATATGCCTTGCACTGCTAACCTCCCCTGGAGTCAAGGCACTTGGTAGCTCTACACATCCACATACGAGGCCCAGTGCCTGTCCAATGAGGGGCTTTCCCCAGCACCCTCTCCCGTATCTTTTTTTTTTTTTTAAAGGCAATGTGGAAATGCGCCAAACAAGTGCGCGCTCCCAAGCCGTTTGGGCCCTGCCCCTTCCCCTCTCATTAGAGTGCAATCCACGCATGCGCCTCCTGGAGATTATGTCACGGAACCAGGGGGTGGAAGGGCCACAATTTGAAGACCTCTGGTCTACACCTGCCTCACATGCCCTTGTTTCTGTTTACTCCAGTGCTTTAAATAGGCAGGTACTGTCTGGTATTGAGTATCGGCACTTTTTTTTGAGCGGGAGAGTACCTGCACTTCTTGGGAAAAACGTAATACTTTTAATTAGAGAGGACCGACACTTCTCAGAAACAAGCAGGTACTCTGGCACAGAGTACCTGTACCTGCACTTCTCTTTTTCCATTTCAAGCACTGGTTTACACTACAGTGCGGCTCGTAGGTGGTGTAAAGCATACAAAAGCATACAAAGGCAAGGTACAAGGGAAGGGTCCTGGCCTGGGACTCTCAGTGGTGTAACAAAGGCGCTTGCAGCCTGCGGAGGGGGGGACGAGGAGATCCAGGGGGTCCCCTCGGCACAGTACACTGTGCACGGGCGGCAGGCCCCTGACTGGTTCAGGGAGGAGGGGGCCCCCTACAGGTACTTTGCAGGGGGGGGGGGGTTAAATACATTTACGCCGCTGCTCACTGTCCCGTTAAATTGGTAGTCTCAGCATCAGCACAGCGCTGTAAGCTCATTGGCATGAGAGCCGGAGCTTGCATTTAGCTCCAGTATTCATAATTCTACACAGTGGGGGAATACATATAAACGAGTTAACAGGATTGCCGAGTTCATCAGGGACCAATTTCGCTCATCAGACTTCTCCACCAGCTCCATCTGACGCCCTGCGCTAGCAAGGTCAAGGCAGGGTCAGACGCACACAATCAATACCGTGCTGGAATAAAGGAGCACGCTTCCAAAATGAAACGAGGACCGATGTGAGCCCATGCAACACAAGAACGCGCGGGGCGAGCCCCTGCTATACAACATGACCCAGGGCGAGCATCTGCCATGAGAGATGGCCCAGAGTGGGTTTCTGCAATGGGCGAGTTTATGAAATGGAGTACGACTAGGTTCAGCTTCTGCAATGCGAGAAAGTTGCGAGCGAACTCCTGCAATACAAGATGCCCCATGGCGGGCCCCCAGCATGAAAAATGGCACAAGGAAACCTCCTGCAATTGATAAAGGTCCAGGGCCAGCTCTTTCAATGGAGAAGGCTTAGACCGAGTTTCTGAAATGAGCGAAGGCACAGAGCAATCTGTTCCAAAAGCAGAAGGCCTAGAGTAATCCCCAGCAATACAAGAAAGTAAAAAGTGAGCTTCTTTAATGGGAGATGCCCTGAGCGTGCGAGCTCCTTCAGTGGAAGAACAAGTTTTTGCACTGGGAGGTGGTCCGGTGCACTCATCTCCAGTAAGCAAACACCAAAGTGTGAGCTCCTACAATGGAAGAACACTGTTGGTGAGATCATACCATAGGAAAAGGCAGAAGGAAAACTCCTGCAATAGAAAAAGGTCCACCATGAGCTCTTGCAATAGAAGAAGGCCTATATCGAACTTCTGCAAAGGGAGAAGGCCAATACCATGTCCTTGCATTGACAGAAGACCCAGAGTAAGCTCCTGCATAAAGTGAGCTTCTTTAATTGGAGAAGGCCCAAAACGAGCTCCACCAATGAAAGATCACCCGGAGTGAACATCTGCAATGGTAGATGGCCCAAATCAATCATCTACAGTGAGTAAACTCCAAGTAAGAAGAAGGCCCAAAGTTACTTTCTAAAGAGAAAACACGTCTAGAACAAGATTCTGCCATGGAAGACGGCACAAGTGTACTCGTGCAATAGTATAAATCATCCAAGCTTGTGCAATGGAAGACAAACTATGGCAGGTTTGTGCAGAGAAACTCTAGAGCAGGGTCCTGCAAAGTCGGTCCTGGAGAGCCGGGTCCATGCCAGATTTTTAGCATATCCACATTTAGAAAAATTTAGATTTCTGAAACATCTTTTTTCTAAATGTGGATATGCTAAAAATCTGTCATGGACCCGGCTCTCCAGGACCGACTTTGCAGAACCCTACACTAGATTGAGCTTCTGCAATGAAACAAAGCCCAGAGTGACTCCTTCAATGAAAGAAAGACCAGACTGAGATCGTGCAATTTAAGAAGCTCACAAGTGAGCTCTTGCAAAGAGACAAAACCCAGGACACGTTTCAGCTGTGGGTGAAAAGCAAAAGTGAACTGCTGTAACAGATGAAGGCCTAGAGAAAGTTCCTGCAATGGACGAATGCCCAGCATGAGCTCCTGCAATGGAAGAAGATTTAGAGAGAGCTCCTGCAATGGGGGAACGCAAGAGGAAGCTTCTGCACCAGAAGAAGGTCCGAAGCAAACTCCTGTAATAGGAGAATACTAAGTGTGATGTCCTACAATGGAAGAACGCCCAGAGTGATAGCTTGCAATTGAAGAAGGCCCAGAGCGAGATCATGAAATAGAAAAAAGGCCAGAGAGAGACCTTGCAATTTAAGGAGGCCTCGAGCAAGCTCCTGCAATGGGACAAAACCCAGAGCAAGCTTCCACAATTAGTGAAAGCCCAAAATGAACATCAAAAGGACAGCTGCCAGGGTGAGCTACAACTACAACAGGAGATGGGTCAGTGTGAACCTGAGTGAACTTTGCAATGGAGGCATGCTCAGAGCAAGTTCCTGCAATGGGAGAATCTCTCCAGAGTCTGCTCTTGCAGTGGGGAAAAAGCAGAATTTGAAAATGTGCAAGCTTCAGAAAGGTGTGAACAAAGTGATCTCCTGAAATGGCGAAAGCCTAGACGCTGTCCTGCAATGTGAGGAATTCAAGAGTGAACTCCTGCATTAGAGGATGGCCAGAGAGTGCTCTTCCTTTGGAGAAACCCGAGAATGAGCTTCTGAAATTGGACCATCCACTGGCGTGAATCCCTGCAATGGAAGGAGGCAGAAGGGACTCTTCTATCATGGAAGAAGGTTCACAACTACTGATGAAGCAGAAAATGAAGGTTTGATTTATTAACGCATAAACGTAGTGCTGACATAATCATGTGTGACATTAACCGAATTAATAAAGATTGTACGGGGACAAAATGTGCCCTCAGAGTAGTTTGCCATCATTTATACGCGTGCTTTATATAACGTGGTGTATTAGAATTGCACTAATCCGACATAATCATAAACGTGTGCTACGATTTGCTTATTTGAAATGTTTTAGCTTAGCATTACTTTAGCGGAGGCTTTGGCCTAGTTGCCTGGTCTCACGGTTTAGATGTTCGTATTTTTCCACTGTGCTATTAAACGTGTATTTCTGCTTGAAGCTGTATTTTTCCACAGAAACTGTTCACATGCTTATCTTAAAGTTAGTGCCAGCCGGCATATTTTCTCTTTAATTCAAGGTCGACTTGCAGGTGCGGACAATGGAGGCTCTGAGAGTAAGCTAATCGAGAGACAATGTTGCAAATTACGTACCCATCTCCAAGGATAATGTATGCTTAAGTAAAAGCTTGAGAACTGTCGTTTTTGATTGGTCAATTTGAAGCTAACCTATGAACCCACCAATGGAGACCCTACTGGACTTGAACTGTTGTCTATAAAACCCAGGTGCACGAGAGGAAAGCTCTCTCTATCTTCGGACATCCCGCCATTTTGACTTCGTAGCTACTATGACCCATTTTGCTGCGACGCCATTTTGAGAGACTTTGATGCTTTCTCTAGTCGAGAGAAAGAGACTTTAATGATTCTTGCCCTAGAGACTTTAACCTTGACTTGCCCCTTTGAATGAAGTAGTAGCCTTACCTTGCCGCCGTGAGGCAATTGCCCCGTTCACCCCTGCCCCTTTGTCCCGACCCATGCTGATCGAGAAACGATACCTGTGAGACGAAGAATTCATTGATTGCTGATCGGAATTGGTAATTATGAAAGGAAATTGTAAAATTGCATTGTGTTTCTTTTAGGTAACCAACTGCTGATTTTGATAAGGACCCTAGCTAGGAGTTTTCTAAATTAATGTTGCTAAATTGCTTTTGCATGAAGTCCCACATGCTGATGCTAATTTGAGGTTAGACGAGGATTCCATATGTCGCACGATGCAATTTGAGATCTTGTTATGCTGACTAAATGTACGCAATTAGCCCATTGCAGATTATCGTATTAGTGCTTTGTATTGCCACTATCGAATGCCTTGTGATTCAAATGCTACATAGATTACACTTGTTTCGACGATATGGACAGCTACTAATGTTCATTTATGTTTATCATTTAGTGTTGAGACACATTTATATTGTGCTAGCTTTGTTAATATAGGGAAATAAATTCACTAACTTTGCAATAAACTGGTGTGGTTATTCCTGGCTGGAAGGTCAGGGTTCGCCGAAATGTATTCTGGATTAATTGTTAAGTGTTATGTTGTTCAAGGTGTTGCTTATGTTCGTTATTGATTATCGATAAGAGGTGATTGATCGATTAAGAGTACAGAGAGTTCCCACTTAGTCAAAAGATTCATCGACCTACAGAGCGTCCGAACGCAGGTAAATTGTTACCACGTTCCGCTCTATCAGTAGATGGTAGCAGAGGACGGTTACGTCTTTTGGGACCCTGTACCATTAGAGTACATGGTGTCGAACTAACGGTTACGCATTTTGAGGCCTCATTCGAGAAGTTGAATTAGATTTTTCTTGGATGAAAATAATTGACAAGATGATGATGGGCTAGGTCCACCGCGACTTTCCCGGGATCTCGGAGCTTGCGAATGGAGAGAACGGAGATGTGGAAACAGCGTTGGCGGTACTAGTGATGGTATGAGTGAAGTTAGGGTTTTGCGCTTGCACAGCTTATTGCCGCAGAGTGTGTGAAACGGTTGCAAGGGTTTTCTTTTAAGGATAGCGGAGGAGCGGCTCCGAGTGTAGAACTGAGAAGTCGTCGAACTTCATAGAGTTAGCGGAGGTGCGGCTCCGAGTGTGAGAGTAGGGAAGTCGTCGAACTTCATGTGCGTCTGGCGCTTTGTGCATAAAAAGGTCCACGTGGTTGTTGTTGTTGAGACCGGTCCTGCGAGGTCAAGAGACTCCGGAGTATGTTGATCCATGTTGTGGTCTGGGCGGTTTAGTAGGTTGATCGGGCTTGGTCAACGGGTCGGTACGTGTGTTAGGGAGTGATAGGAACTTCGACTTCGGGCTTTGACAAGATTCTAAGTGCACTAGAACAGATCATTGACAAGTTGAGAGTAGGTCTGCGGGTCAGATTTGCTTGCGAATGTGGGGACTGAGAAAGACCGAATAGCGGCCGAGGCTGGTGAAAGAGATCGAATAGTGGCCGAGGTTAGTGAAAGGTCTCTAAGGTCCTGAAGCGATTACGTTACCCTTCCTGTAGTAAACCGACAGATCTGTTTTAGTTTTTGGTAGCTCGCGATACATGCAAAAGGTTGTTATGGGAGGAACTGAGTGAAGGAGGACTAGCCGCGAGGCTTTGTCAGCCGCAGTGTGTGTGAGTGTGACGTCACTAAGAGCCGCGCTGGGATAGGTTGGTTGGAGAGAAGGGTCGCGCACGGATTGGACGCAGTCCGTGGGACTCGATTGGAAGGGGAAAGGCAGGTGAAGAGTATTCCGGGAATTAAAGTCACCTATTGATTACAAATTTTGTGGAATAACAGTGACCTATTGATTATAAACTTTGTGAATTAAAAGACGAGAAAATGAAATTCCTTAAAGCATTCAGGAGCGCGATGAAGGGAGAGTCATACATTAAAGCGAGCGTAGGAGAGGACACGCCGCCCGAGGGTACACCAGCTTACATTGTAATGGAGGAAAAAGGGGTAGCTCCGTGCCTTTGGCTAAAACAATGGCACAAGTGGACAGAGAAACATGGGAGCGTAGAATTCCCGATACATGGGACATTCAATATAAGGGTCCTAGAGAATTTGAGATTTACGATGTATGACATGAAGGTGCCTCCAAGGCCAGCACAGTTTGAGGCTCTAGCAATCTGGGAACTCATGGCTAGACAGCAACAGAAGAACAAGTTTGAAACAAGGATGAGGAAGGTAGAAAAGACACTAGCGGATGCTAGGTGGGATAATGCGCAGAAGGTGTGGAGGTCAGATGTATTGCAGGGAATAAAATTGTTCCCCGCAATTACCAAAGATGAAGAGGAGACAGGTAAGAAAGCTACCTGTAAGACAGACAGGAAATGTTCCAAGGATAGAGAGACCGAGGAAAAGTTGAGAAGAGAAGAGGAGTTAGAGGATGAGGAGTTGATAATGCAATTGCTGAACGACCGTCCACCGCCTTATGCAGAAAATGGACAAGGTCCAAGTACCAGTTCTGCCCCTCCGGCATCGGTACAGAACAGTGAAACGCAGAATACAGGAGTACCATCGGGATCTAAGGATCCGAGCTTACTGCTCACCCCACAGATACCGCAGGTCAGGAGAATGTATCCAGATGTGCCCGTGTTGAAACCAGCAGAACATTATCAGCCGCAGACGCCAGGGTACTACAGCAGTGATAACAGTGGAGGAATGATTCTAGATCCAACCGTAAGGGGCGTACAGAATGGTTACAACCCAACAATGGCACAAGCTGAATCAACTCAGTTTATGATGCCTCAAAAGCAGATGCAGGGAGGAAATGTTCATGCTCAAATGACGGGGAGTCAGATGGGCATGCCGGCAATGATGACCCATAATATGAGGATGAACATGCCTCAGAATATGGGAAATGGACAGAATCCAGATGCAATATCACTGCCCATTACTGTAGGTCCAGTGGTACCATTGTATAGTCAGCCTAACTTAGGTATGAGCAGTCAGGGACCAATGCTGCAGAATGGGACAGAAAGAAGGTGCATAGAAAACACTCCAGGGATAACTCCGATAGCGACTCAGCCAACTGGGTCTGGGTCCTTGATGGAGTTTAGTCCCGTATGCGCTCAGTCAACACTGGTGAGGTCGAGCCCCCCACTGATAATACCATTAACATCAAACACTGAAAAGTTGCTGCAACCATCGATGGCAGTCGATGTGAATGCTACACTGATGGGGGTAAATGCGCAACAGCTGACACAGTGGTTCAACAGTTTAAATTCCACACAAAGTTCAGACAGTGGGAAAGGAGACGATTACTTGAGCAGGATGAGGCTGAACATGGAAGCACAAGAATTGGTGGAAGGGAATATGGGTGTGAACAGGTTAGAATCCTACACGGAAGAGGAATTGAGGTATCTATGTCCAAAGATCACGAAAGAGGTAAACAAGGTACATAAAAGTTTGCAGGAAGTAGCAGACAGGAACGGGATTGACATAGGCAAGACGAAACACTTGAGCAGGAGCTATAGGTTGGATTTTGGGACCACAGATTTTGAACACATGAGATCAGCAGGCATGAAGGCACACCTTAGAGAATTGTTGCAGAGTGCCCAAGTGTGGAGGTGCTTAGACAAGTGGGAAAGCAGATGGGTAAAGAGGAAGGATAAGAGGAGGGACAGTGCCACAGAGCACAATGAGAAAAGACCGCAGAGCAGCGAGACCGTAACCATGTTACCCAGGAGGGAGACAGCAGGGGGAAAATTAGTACATGTACCATGGCACAGGAGTGATATTCAGTCTTTTACGAATGATTTTCCCAAACTGAGGGAGAAGCCGATCGAATGGTATCAACAAACTGATAGGTTTGTGAAGCTTGCCAAATGTCTCTGGGAAGACCTGAACACTTTATTCGAGATTGTGGTTCCGGCAGATTTATGGGAGGATTGCAAAAGAGCTGTAGGTTGGCTGACAAGTGAACCAGAGAGAGACAGAGAGACGGGTGCACCATCACCTATGGTGATGTGTCTGTACTATAAGGTGATTGAGCATTTGAAGACGAAGGTTGCCGCGAAAAATGTGGATTGGCAGAAAATTGATCGAACTGCCCAAGAGGCTAAAGAATCGATTCATAGTTACTATGAGAGGTTGTTGAAGGCGTTCAAGAATTACAGTGGCACGGAAGCAATCGAGGCGAAGGATATGCTTCATTTTGTGTTCAGATTTGTGGAAGGGCTGAGACCAGAGATAAGTCAGATGATAAAATCGCATTTGATCTGCTGGCAGTCGAAACCGATTGATGAAGTCTTGACTTATGCGAAATACTGTAGCGACGAAATTGAGGTAAAACAGAAAAAGCTGAAAGAGAAGGTGATGATGATGCAGCTTAAGGCGGCTCAGACAGGCTTGCAAGGTCTGCAGGGACTGCAAGGGTTGCCAGGGATGCAAGGGTTCCAACAGCAGGTACCGCAACAGCAGCCGCAGTTGCAGGGAAACATGGTGTTTCAGCAACAGCAGCCGCAGTTGCAAGGAAACATGGCGTTTCAGCCACAGGCCAGAGGCAGAGGCAGAGGAGGTTTTGTGAATAATGTTCCGGATTTGAACACTGTTGTGACAGGTGTGCAGGCAATGAAGAAAGTGATGCTGTGTCACGCGTGCGGAAACGTAGGTCACTGGAAACGCGAGTGTCCGATGGTGGTGCAGGAAGGTGTAGGTGCAGGTGTAGGTGTTGGTCAGCAAAACAATGATGTCAATGCATTTCAGACAATGAGAGGACCGAAAATGAGAGGTCCAAACCCAAATTTTCAGACCATAAATCAATTGCAGGGATTACAACCTATGCAGCTGCAGCAGATGCAGATGCCCCGTGTGCAAATGACGCAAATGCAGCCGATGCAACAGCAGTTACCTATGGTACCTAATCAGCAAATGCAAATACCTTTGGCACCAATGAGTCAGCAGCAAATGATGGTTCCTCCACAGGTAACGGGTCAGGTAATGAGCACAAACGGCACAGTACAACAGTTCCCATTACACAGTGAGAGTGGAATAAACAATGTATGGGAGAGTGAAAGCTCGGAAGAGGAAGGAGATAGTGTGCTTGCGGCATCCCTAGAAGTTGATCAAAGGGGTCCGTACGTAGAGGGAAGAGTAATGGGTCATCGTGTCTCATTCTTGGTTGACACGGGAGCCACACGTTCAACTGTTAAGAGCAGTGAAGTACCAAATTTGCCACTCTCAGGGAGGACAGTTCAAGTGGTGGGGGTAGCAAACAGACATCTGACGAACCCCATAACAGATCCGATACCAGTCAACATCGGTAACTATCAAGGGGTACATCAGTTTGTAGTATGTGACTCAAGCCCGATTGCACTGTTAGGAAGAGACCTATTGTGCAAGTTGGGTTGTTCGATAATGTGCTCGAACGAGGGAATAACAATACAGACGAGCAGTGATGGGGAAGAAGGAGACAGTGAAGGGGGTGATGAGATAGAAACAGTTGACGAAGAGTATCCTCTGATCTGTCTTTTACCAATGATAACTGATGAAGATATCGGAAAGGAAGTGTGGGACATGACAGGGAAAGAGGTGGGATTGATGAAAGGAGTAGAACCAGTAAAAGTGATGGTAAAGCCCAATGCGATCTTTCCCCAGACCCCACAATACCACATGCCACAAGATACCCTCATGAAAGTTGCCCAACTTATTGACGAATTCGTGAAGCAGGGAGTACTGAAAGAAGTATTAAGCAGCCCATGTAATTCACCGATAATGGGACTAATAAAGCCAAGTGGGAAAGTCCGACTTGTACAGGATTTGAGGAAAATAAATGACATCATAATCAAGTGCTGCCCTGTCGTACCGAATCCAGCTGTGATAATGTTTCAGATCCCTTGTGAAGCTGAGTGGTTCTCAGTCATCGATTTGTCACAAGCATTCTTTTCTGTGCCTCTTCATGAGGACAGCCAATTCCTCTTTTGTTTCAAATTCCTAGACAGAGTATACAGTTGGTGTCGAATTCCTCAAGGGTTCTCTGAGTCACCGTCGATATTCAATCAGGTTCTAAAGAAAGACTTGGAAGAGTTAGAGTTGCCATTCGAGTCAACCTTAGTACAGTACATTGACGACTTACTGGTTGCATCAAAGACAGAAAGTGGCTGCACAGCCGATACCATTGCTCTGTTGAACCATTTGGGAGGGAATGGACACAAGGTGTCTCCTTCCAAACTGCTGTTCTGTCAGAAGAAAGTGAAATACTTGGGTCACCAAATAGAAAAAGGGTCACGGAAAATAATGAAGGAAAGAATTACCAGTGTACTTCAAATGAGTCCACCAAAGACAAGGAAGGAGGTGAGGAAGTTTTTGGGAATGGTGGGATACTGTCGCCAGTGGATTCCCAACTTCTCGTCTCTAGCGAAGCCTTTGCTGAAATTGACCCAGAAGGATGCCTTGGATCAGATCGAACTGAAAGGGGATGAGATGGATGCTTTTGTTGAATTAAAGGAGTGCATGTGTAGGGCTCCAGCTTTAGGTATGCCTGATTACACGAAGCCTTTCACATTGTTTTGTCATGAACGTGATGCATGTTCTTTGTCTGTCTTGACTCAAGCCCATGGTGGCGTAAACAGACCAGTAGCGTATTTTTCAGCTACTCTGGATCCGGTTGCAGCAGCACTCCCAGGGTGTTTGCGCGCCGTAGCAGCAGTTGGTATCAGCCTCACTCAGAGTGAAGGAATAGTGATGGGACACCCAGTAACAGTCATGGTCCCTCACTCAGTTGAGATACTTTTGACCCGCTCCCGAACGCAGCACATGACTGGAGCAAGACTCACAAGGTATGAAACGACTATTCTGGGCTCACCGAATGTGCAGCTGAAAAGGTGCACCACGTTGAACCCAGCTACCTTGCTTCCTGGAGAACATGCTGAAATTGAGAACGCTGAAGACGTCGAGCATGACTGCCTTCAGGTGACTGAATTTTGCACAAAACCCCGACCGGACATCAAGGATACAAAACTTGATGAAAATGACCAAATTCTTTTTGTTGATGGTTCATGTCTAAGAGATGGGGTGGGAATTTTGAAAGCAGGATATGCTGTATGTACTGTGACAGGGGTCTTGGAAGCGGGATGGCTCCAAGGAGTCTATTCTGCACAAGTAGCAGAACTTGTAGCCCTTACTAGAGCATGTTAATTGTCTGCATTGATGAAAGTCACCATTTACACTGATAGCCAATACGGGTTTGGGATTGTGCATGACTTTGGACAACTGTGGTCACAGAGAGGTTTCCTGACTTCTTCAGGATCCCCAGTGAAAAATGGGGAGAGAATAAGGGAGTTGTTACATGCCATTCAAGTGCCAGCTGAAGTTGCAGTGGTAAAGTGCAGTGCTCACACGAAAGGACAGGACTATGGTGGTCATTCTGACCCCGGCGGTAAAATGCACTTACCGCCGGTCAGAAGACGGCCATAACACCGCCGCGGCCGCGGAAACCCGCCACGGTCATTCTGACCCGCAGAAGGCAAACCTCCGAAAATCCGACAGCCACAACCGACCGCCAGACCAGCGGTCGGCGGAAAGGTGGAGGTGACAAAACCTCCACCGCCACGCCAACAGAAATACGCCCATGCCATTACGACCCACGAATCCACGCGGCGGTCATTCAAACGCGGTATTCCATTGGCGGGACACACCGCCGCGGTCAGAATACACACAAACGAACAAAACTCAGCCACATTGGACGATTTGAATCCCACACACCTGATACACATACACACACCACTCCCACACACACAATACAATATAAAACACACACCCACATCACCCACAAACCCCTACGCCACAAAATTCTGAAAGAAGGCCAGAGCGAGACACCAGCATCCACAAACTAGCAGCCACAGCCACTCAACACCATCACCCACACACTATCCACACACAAAACAACACACACCACCACACTCAACACACTTAACTACACATACTCCACCCCACACATCATACACACCACCCCATGGCACCCCAAAGACAACCCCGCTTCACAGACGAAGAACTCAGGGTCATGGTGGAGGAAATCGTTCGGGTAGAGCCCCAGCTGTTCGGCACACAGATACAATACACCAGCATTGCCCGGAGGACGGAGCTATGGCAGAGGATTGTCGACAGGGTCAACGCTGTGGGACAGCACCCCAGAAATCGGGAAGACATCAGGAAGCGATGGAACGACCTACGGGGGAAGGTGCGTTCCATGGTATCCAGGCACAACATCGCCGTGCAGAAGACTGGTGGAGGACCCCCACCTCAACCCCCACAATTCACATCATGGGAGGAGGAAGTCTTGAACATCCTGCATCCTGACGGCCTCGCAGGAGTCGGCGGAGGAATGGATACTGGTAAGTTGAAGCTTCACTACTGCTTCCCCCCCACCTGCATGCCAAATCATACCCCAACCCTCACCCCCATCCTCGAACCCCACCCTCACCCCCACCCCCATCCTCACCCCCACCCTCACCCCCACCACCATCCTCACCCCCACCACCATCCTCACCCCCACCCCCAGCACACCTATTCCCCGCCAATGTCTCACCATCACAACCCACACATCCCAAAACCTACGCCTGCATGCGTCCACTAAGCATGGACACCCATCACCAAAGCATGCCCAATGCATATACACATCCCCCCCACAAGCCACCCTCACCAAAGCCCCCACACACGAATGCCAGCACTTGGGGACACGAGAACCCATAGATACACCCATATGCCACACATTGAAACTATAACCATACCTCTATACCCCTGCAGGACCCGACCGTCAACACACCGCGGCGGAGGGGCCAGAATTCTCCACACCCCCCACCCAAGAGGCCGTCAGCGATGACAGCAGCTCTGTCGACCTGGACACCGATGACCAGCCCGGACCATCGGGGACCTCTGGACAGTCGGTTCCCCTCACACAGGCCCAGGCCACTACAGACCCAAACCCCTCTGGGAACACCAGCACAGCTCCCACCCAGCGGGCCCATGCCTCTGTCTCCAGGGCGCGTCAATCTGCGGTGTGTCTACCACTACAGGGCACCCAGGATAACCCACCACCCCAACAACAACAGGGACCTGGGGGCAGTGGTAGTGGGCACACCGGCCAGGGGGCAGAGGCCCAGGGAAACAGGGCAACTCGGAGGGCAGCTGTGCGACAGGGGGGGGACGGGCCCAGGGAACCCACTCTCCACGAGGTCCTCACCACCATCATGGGAGCATACAACCGCTCCCAGGAGACGATGGCGACGGTACTGGCCCGGTTCCAGGAGATCCAGGTACTGCAGGAGGAACACTATCGGGGGTACAGGGAGGACATCAGAGCCATCAACACCACCCTGGTTACCATGGTAGGGCTGCTGCAGGACCTCGTCAACACCAGGGCGGACACTCAACAACACCCAAGGGCCCCTGCCACTAGCCTGGACCAAGAACAGCCAACCACCTCCGCCGGCGCTAGTGGACAGGAGGCCCCCGCACAGCAGCAGCCCACCAGACCCCCACCTCCTGCAGGAGAAGAACCACCCCGCAAGAGGGCCCTGAGATCTCGCAAGAAGACAGAGTAGGATGTCAAGACCCCCGCCAGCAATGGATACCACCTGATGTCATCCCACTGTCCCACATTGTCACCCTGTCCATCCTTGAACTGCCCATGCTCCATCTCTCCACAGGCCTCTGGACAATGCACCTGTGTGACTGTTACTCTGGACTCTGCCATGGACATTCCTTCACCATAGCCCCCACCCACTTGAAACCACCCATCCCATTTTGAGCACTTAAATAAACACCTATTTTGCACAAAACTATCTGGAGTCTGGCTGTGATTTCAATATATTGTAATTGACATGACAGTGCAAATATGTCCTTGTACATGGTGAAGTCAACAAACAGCTGCCACAAAGCTGTAGTCCATGGGGAAACGAAGCACAGGACTCGTAGTGGGGACCCCAGATCTGAAATAGGGAGGGAAAAGCCACAACTCAGTCATCATACACTGGGGCAAATAGACAGGCAGCAGAGATGCAGGAGAGTAGTTCACATTTACTAAATTATCTTTGAAATGTTACCTGTGTCCTATTGGAAGTACTGTTCAATGATTCTGTCCCTGTTGTCTGTTTCAGCCCCGTCGTCTTCCTCCTCGTCACTCTCCTCAGGTTCCACAGCTGCCACTACACCACCGTCTCGACCATCCTCCTGCAGGAAAGGCACCTGGCGGCGCAAAGCCAGGTTGTGAAGCATGCAGCAGGCCACGATGATGTGACACACCTTCTTAGGTGAGTACATTAGGGATCCACCTGTCATATGCAGGCACCGAAACCTGGCCTTTAGGAGGCCAAAGGTGCGTTCGATCACCCTCCTAGTACGCCCATGGGCCTCATTGTACCGTTCCTCTGCCCTGGTCCGGGGATTCCTTACTGGGGTCAGTAGCCACGACAGGTTGGGGTACCCAGAGTCCCCCACTAGCCATACACGGTGTCTCTGTAGCTGGTCCATCACGTAAGGGATGCTGCTATTCCTTAGGATGTAGGCGTCATGCACTGACCCTGGGAATTTGGCATTTACATGCGAGATGTACTGGTCAGCCAAACACACCACCTGGATGTTCATTGAATGGTAACTTTTTCTGTTCCTGTACACCTGCTCCCTGTCTCTTGGGGGAACCAAAGCCACATGGGTCCCATCAATGGCACCAATGACGTTGGGAATATGTCCAAGGGCGTAGAAATCACCCTTCACTGTAGCCAATTCGCCCACCTCAGGGAAAATGATGTAGCTCCTCACGGATTTCATCAGGGCAGACAACACTCTGGATAACACCTTCGAAAACATGGGCTGAGACATCCCAGAAGCAATTCCCACTGTTGTCTGAAATGACCCACTTGCCAAGAAATGGAGTACTGACATGACCTGCACCAGAGGGGGAATCCCTGTGGGTTGGCGGATGGGGGACATCAGGTCGGGCTCCAGCTGGGCACACAGTTCATGGATAGTGGCACGGTTAAGACGGTAGGTCAGGATAATGTGGCGTTCTTCCATTGTCGACAGGTCCACCAGCGGTCGGTACACGGGAGGATTCATCCGTCTCCTCGCCCAACCCAGCGGACGGTGCCTAGGAAGGACAACATGGAGCACACAGTCAAGCAACCCACAGGTACGTACTCACAGCTAGCACAGTAAACGATTCTCTATGCAGTGAATGGCGTGTCTGAGTGGCTATGCAAGGCCTAGGCCTGTGTGACGCAGTTGAAATTGAGCCATGTGGGCCCTGGAAATGGCGGCTGCCTGACCTGTGAAGTGTGACAATGGGATGTGAGGTCAATGCGCTGGCGTGGCACACCGCGGCGGGCGGCGGGCGAAGACCGCGGCGCGAAGCCGCATTGGTTAACATTGAAGCCTATGGGTTTCAGGAGCCAATGGCGAAGGGCGCCGGCGGTGGCGGGACGCACCGCCGCGGACGTGACCGCCATTTTCTATCTACTTATCCACTTGCGACTTGAACTTTCACAGGAGAGGACCTATACTGCAAGTGTTGCTGTGACCTCGGTCTGGAAGGGACAATGGCTGCTGCGCCTGGAGAAAGGGCCCCTGCCTTCACTGGAGAGGAGTTGGAGAAACTTGTGGATGGGGTCCTCCCCCAGTATGCGCTACTCTACGGTCCTCCAGACCAACAAGTGAGTTTAATTCAATCTGGATTTGGGGCCACTGGCTGGCTTGGGGGCCTGGCGGGGGGCCTGGCGGGGATGGGGGGCATGTTGGGGCTGGCGGGGGCATGGCGGGGGCCTGGCGGGGATGGGGGGCATGTTGGGCCTGGCGGGGGGCATGGCGGGGGGCCTGGCGGGGATGGGGGGCATGTTGGGGCTGGCGGGGGGCATGGCGGGGGGCCTGGCGGGGATGGGGGGGCATGTTGGGCCTGGCGGGGGCATGGCGGGGGGCCTTGCGGGGATGGGGGGCATGTTGGGCCTGGCGGGGGGCATGGCGGGGGGCCTGGCGGGGATGGGGGGCATGTTGGGCCTGGCGGGGGCATGGCGGGGGTCCTGGCGGGGATGGGGGGCATGTTGGGCCTGGCGGGGGGCATGGCGGGGGGCATGGCGGGGATGGGGGGCATGTTGGGCCTGGCGGGGGGCATGGCGGGGGGCCTGGCGGGGATGGGGGGCATGTTGGGCCTGGCGGGGGGCATGGCGGGGGGCCTGGCGGGGATGGGGGGCATGTTGGGCCTGGCGGGGGGCATGGCGGGGGGCCTGGCGGGGATGGGGGGCATGTTGGGCCTGGCGGGGGGCATGGCGGGGGGCCTGGCGGGGATGGGGGGCATGGCGGGGGGCATGGCGGGGATGGGGGGCATGTTGGGCCTGGCGGGGGGCATGGCGGGGGGCCTGGCGGGGATGGGGTGCGTTGGGCCACTGGCAAGGAAAATGCTGACAAACTTGAACGTGGTATTTCTCCCTCCCTGTACGTGTCACATAGGTCCGCGCCCATGAGAAGATCGGGATTTGGCGTGCCATCGCCAAGGAAGTCCGGACCCTGGGGGTCCACCATCGACGGGGCACCCACTGCCGCAAGAGGTGGGAGGACATCCGCCGCGGGACCAAGAAGACCGCCGAGTCTCTGCTGGGGATGGCCTCCCAACGTAGGCGGGGTGCCTGCCGTCAACTGAGCCCCCTGATGTTCCGGATCCTGGCGGTGGCCTACCCTGATTTGGATGGGCGCGTGAGGGCAGCACAGCAGACACAAGGGGGTGAGTACAAGCATTATCTACTCTGTTGTCGCGCAGTGGAGGTGTCTGGGTGGGGGAGGAGGGCTGGGGGTCCCCCTAGGCCAGGGCGATATCTGTAGGCTGGGCACCCCCGTAAGCCCCTGTGTCCCCAGCCACCACCCTCAGTAGTTTGTCAGTACAGCCATCCCTGGGCCGTGTCATCCATGGGTGCAGTTGTCAAATCTAGGCGTGTAGGGCATGTTCCACGGAATGCGTAGCGGACCACAAGTGCGCAACTTAGTGCAGGGGGCATCTGTGTCTGTCATGTCCGCTAACTGTACCGGAGATCCATCTACTCAATATCCCTTTATTTCTCTCTCCCCCCCCCTTTTTGTTTGTCTTTCTGTGCTTGTGTGCATCAGCATCATCAGGCGGAGGAGAAGTGGCATCGGGGCAGGAGGGAGCTGCATCTCACATGGCCCAGGAGGGCCATGCCACAGAGTCAGACTGGACCAGTGAGACGGAGGGCGAGGGGAGCTCCGCGACGGGGACAACTGGACCCTGCAGCGACACGGACACGTCCTCGGAAGGGGGCTCCCTTGCGGGGGTGGCACCATCCGTGCCCCCCGCCATTACAGGTACAGCCGCCACCCAGCGCACCATCTCCGCCCTCCCAGCAGCCCCTCAGCGTTCGCCCCGTGCCCGCTCTGCCAGGAAGCCGGGCATCTCCTTCGCCCCAGGCACCTCAGGCCCTGCCCCTGTTACCCCCGCTGCCCTCAGTGAGGAGGTCATTGACCTCCTCCGAACGCTCATTGTTGGGCAGACTACCCTTTTGAATGCCATCCAGGGGGTGGAGAGGGAGGTTCATCGCAGCAATGCGTACCTGGAGGGCATTCATTCGGGTCAGGCTGCCCATCAGCGATCGTTCCAGGCTCTGGCCTCAGCACTGACGGCAGCCATTGTCCCTGTCTCCTGCCTCCCTCTACTAACTCCCTCCTCCCAGTCTCCTGTTCCTCTGCCTGTCCCACCCACACCATCAGACCAGCCTGCACACACCTCAACACCCAAGAGAAGCTCATCCAAACATAAGCACCACAGATCACGCAGACATTCACACACGCAACATTCCGATGCAGACATGCCAACAGTCACTACCACCTCTGTGACCCCCACCTCCTCGTCTCCCTCCTCCCTCCCTGTGACGTCTACACTCACACCTCCCTTCACCTCACCATCAGCCAGTGTTTCCATCACCAGCACACCCTCCACTCCAGTCCGCACACGTGCAGTCACCACCCCCACTGCCATTTACACGTCCCCTGTGTCCTCTCCCACTGTGTCTGTCACCCCCTCTTCCACACCACACAAACGCAGCCACCCACCCACCCAACAGCCATCCACCTCACGACAGCCTATCCCTCCTGCACCTGCACCCAAAGACAGCAAACGTGACTCACCTACAACCACATCCTCTCCCTCCACTCCCATTCCCACTGTACCTACCACTCTCCATTGTCCCAAGAAACTCTTCCTCGCCACTACTAACTTCTTTCCTGACCCTGAGCCCCCCCCTCCTTCTCGTCGGGGTAAGAAGAGCACCTCAGCCACCACCAGCCCTGCAGCCCCCTTGACAAGGGTGCAGGGGTATTGGAGCCCGCCAGCCCGCATGTCTGGATCTTCGCCCAGCAGCAAGGGGACAGCCAGCCCACCCCCTGGGAAGAGGAGCAGAAGGCGGAAGGGGCGCCGCAGGAGCCCGCCTTCTACATCCCCCCCGGACACCACCCAGAGACAGTCACCAGCCACAGCTCCAAAGGGAGGAAAGGGCCACAGGCCCACGACTAAGGAGGGCAAGGGCAGCAAGTCGGAGAGGTCAGGCAGCAGGCCTGCTGCCCAGGAGGAGCCCACAACCCCCATAGCCGCTGCCCCGGGAGGAACCGGCACAGCTGCCCCGGGAGAGCCCACCACCCCCATAGCCGCTGCCCAGGGAGGACCCAGCCCAGCTGGCCAGGAGGGCCCCACCACCCACAGCCCAGGTGGGCATTGAAGGAGCACCATCCCCGCTGCCCAGGAGGGCACCACCAGGCAATGAGCAGTTGGCCATAGACCGGCCGCCGTCTCAAGCACCGCTGAACTGGGCCCCGCCGTCTCAAGAACCGCTGAACTGGGCCCCGCCGTCTCAAGCACCGCTGAAATGGGCCCCGCCGTCTCAAGAACCGCTGAACTGGGCCCCGCCGTCTCAAGAACCGCTGAACTGGGCCCCGCCGTCTCAAGCACCGCTGAACTGGGCCCCGCCGTCTCAAGAACCGCTGAACTGGGCCCCGCCGTCTCAAGCACCGCTGAACTGGGCCCCGCCGTCTCAAGAACCGCTGAACTGGGCCCGCCGTCTCAAGCACCGCTGAACTGGGCCCCGCCGTCTCAAGCACCGCTGAACTGGGCCCCGCCGTCTCAAGAACCGCTGAACTGGGCCCCGCCGTCTCAAGCACCGCTGAACTGAGCCCCGCCGTCTCAAGCACCGCTGAACTGGGCCCCGCCGTCTCAAGAACCGCTGAACTGGGCCCTTCAAGGCAAGGACCGCTGAACTGGGCCCCGCCGTCTCAAGCACCGCTCCGCTGGGCCCCGCCGTCTCAAGAACCGCTGAACTGGGCCCCGCCGTCTCAAGAACCGCTGAACTGGGCCCCGCCGTCTCAAGAACCGCTGAACTGGGCCCCGCCGTCTCAAGCACCGCTGAACTGGGCCCCGCCGTCTCAAGCACCGCTGAACTGGGCCCCGCCGTCTCAAGCACCGCTGAACTGGGCCCCGCCGTCTCAAGAACCGCTGAACTGGGCCCCGCCGTCTCAAGAACCGCTGAACTGGGCCCCGCCGTCTCAAGAACCGCTGAACTGGGCCCCGCCGTCTCAAGCACCGCTCCGCTGGGCCCCGCCGTCTCAAGAACCGCTGAACTGGGCCCCGCCGTCTCAAGCACCGCTCCGCTGGGCCCCGCCGTCTCAAGAACCGCTGAACTGGGCCCCGCCGTCTCAAGCACCGCTCCGCTGGGCCCCGCCGTCTCAAGAACCGCTGAACTGGGCCCCGCCGTCTCAAGAACCGCTGAACTGGGCCCCGCCGTCTCAAGAACCGCTGAACTGGGCCCCGCCGTCTCAAGAACCGCTGAACTGGGCCCCGCCGTCTCAAGAACCGCTGAACTGGGCCCTTCAAGGCAAGGACCGCTGAACTGGGCCCCGCCGTCTCAAGCACCGCTGAACTGGGCCCCGCCGTCTCAAGAACCGCTGAACTGGGCCCCGCCGTCTCAAGCACCGCTCCGCTGGGCCCCGCCGTCTCAAGAACCGCTGAACTGGGCCCTTCAAGGCAAGAACCGCTGGCCCTTTGGCAGACGTGGCAGGGCAGGATCTATCTCGGGCAGGGCTGCAGGATGTCCTCTGGCCAACTTGCCTCCTCCAGTGACAGTGGGGTCTGTTATGGACTGTATGGACCGTGGCTTTGCACTCCCCAGGATGGCCCAGTGGGCAGGCCACCCACTGTATGGACTGTATGGACAGTGGCTTTGCACTCCCCAGGATGGCCCAGTGGGCAGGCCACCCACTGTATGGACTGTATGGACAGTGGCTTTGCACTCCCCAGGATGGCCCAGTGGGCAGGCCACCCACTGTATGGACTGTATGGACTGTGGCTTTGCACTCCCCAGAATGGCCCAGTGGGCAGGCCACCCACTGTATGGACTGTATGGACTGTGGCTTTGCACTCCCCAGAATGGCCCAGTGGGCAGGCCACCCACTGTATGGACTGTATGGACAGTGGCTTTGCACTCCCCAGGATGGCCCAGTGGGCAGGCCACCCACTGTATGGACTGTATGGACAGTGGCTTTGCACTCCCCAGAATGGCCCAGTGGGCAGGCCACCCACTGTATGGACTGTATGGACTGTGGCTTTGCACTCCCCAGGATGGCCCAGTGGGCAGGCCACCCACTGTATGGACTGTATGGACTGTGGCTTTGCACTCCCCAGGATGGCCCAGTGGGCAGGCCACCCACTGTATGGACTGTTTGGACTGTGGCTTAGCACTCCCCAGGATGGCCCAGTGGTCATGGAGTCCCCTCGTGGATCTGGCGTCGTGTACTCAAGTGGCTGAGGTGCCCCCCCTTCCCTTCCCCCTGAGGTGCCTGTCCTATTTTCTTTCTGATGCCCCTGCAGTGTTCTCTCCGTGGAGTTCTTGTCGTGGGACTGGGCCTTGCCCCTTTGCACAGGACCCCTGTGATCCACGGACAGTGGTTGGACTACATTTAGTAGCTGTGTATATTTTGTACATATTTTATTTATTTATTGGGATTACTGGTGTACATATTTCAATATATCTGCCCGTTTATGATCTCTTCTTTTGGTCTTTGCATTATTTCGGAGGGGGGGGGTTTGTGGGTTGTGACAGTGATCTGTGGGAATGCATTGATGTGTGTGTTGTAGTGGGTGTGGGTGGGTGGGTGTGTGCCGGTAATCTTTTCCCTCCCCTGTGTCGTAGGTGCAGTACTCACCGATGTCTTCCGCGCCGCCGGGCGTGCTCCTGGTATATGAGCAGGTATAGGAGTGCGGGGATGACCTGCAACTCTGGTTCCATACTGCCGGAATCTCGCGTGGAGTGCGTAGAGGTGAGCGTTTTCCCGTTCGTAGTCTGTTTCCGCCGTGTTCTTATCGGCGGTGCTCCCGCCCCGGAAAAGGTGGCGGATTGGTGGGTCGTGATAGGGTGGGCGGTACATTGTCTGCCGCCTGGCTGTTGGCGGGGACCGCCGCACTGTTTGTTTGTACCGCCGTGGCGGGCGGAGTGTTAATACGGCGGGCTGTGTTGGCGGTTCCCGCCAGGGTCAGAATTGCATATTTTAGACCGCCGGCCTGTTGGCGGCTTGGCCGCCGCTTTATCACCGACCGCCAGGGTCAGAATGAGGGCCTATGTGTCTCTGGGAAACGCCTATGCAGATCAAGTCGCAAGATTTTGTGCCTTGAACTGTATATTGTTAAGGGATGATTGGAATACAATAAGTGAACCAGAACTCGAACCAGCTGAAGCATTTGCCTTGAAGGTCGTAGATACAATAGAAGAACTAAAAGCACTACAAAGTAATGTCAGGGAGGATGAAAGAGATTCCTGGATTAAATCACAATGTATAAAGAGACAAGACGAGCTATGGGTTTCACATGAGGGAAAATTTGTTTTGCCAAATGGTCTCTTATCACAGCTTGCGCGGTTCTATCATGGGCAAGCTCACCTAGGGAGAGATGCCATGATAAGATTGTTCAAAACTAATTGGTTTAACCCCAGATTTCGTCAAGCTGCAGAAGCAGTTTGCCATCGATGTGTCACTTGCCAACAGATGAACCCAGGAAAGGGGACGGTTGTGAACGCGAGTCACAGTGGTAGGGCAAGCGGTCCTTTTAGTCGTATGCAGATGGACTTCATTGAGATGCCTGTGCATGGAGGTTTAAGATATGTGTTGGTGATTGTGTGCATTTTTAGTCATTGGATTGAGGCATACCCTACACGTAGAAATGACAGTCTTACAGTTGCCAAGCTATTATTGAGGGAGTTAATACCACGTTTCGGATTCCCGATCTCTTTAGAATCAGATAGGGGAAGTCACTTCAATAACGAGGTGATGAAGTTACTTTGCGAAGCACTGAACATTGAGCAAAAGCTGCACTGCAGCTATCGCCCTGAGGCATCAGGACTGGTGGAGCAGATGAATGGTACGCTGAAGTCGAGAATGGCAAAAATATGTGCATCAACAAATTTGAAATGGCCTGACGCATTGCCCTTAGTGCTAATGTCAATGAGAAACACTCCGGATAGAAAAACTGGATTGTCTCCGCACGAAATTCTCATGGGCAGGGCTATGAGACTTCCTGCAGTTCCCGCAAACATGCTTTTGAATATTACAGATGATATGGTGTTAGACTACTGCAAAGGTCTGGCTGACGTGGTTCGCTCTTTCTCTCACCAGGTGGAAGCGACCACCTTGCCACTGATCCAAGGTCCAGGACACGCACTGAAAGCAGGTGACTGGGTCGTGATAAAGAAGCACGTGAGGAAGTCGTGTCTGGAACCCCGTTGGAAAGAACCTTTCCAAGTGATCCTGACGACAACTACCGCTGTGAAGTGCGCGGGGGTTCCCAACTGGATTCACGCCAGTCATACAAAGAAGGTGCTGTGCCCCACAGATGAGGAAGTTGAAGCGCTGAAATTACCAGTGCCTGATAAAACGGTGCCGAGTGTTGAGACAGAACAAAAGCGAACTGAAAGAGAACAAGCAACAGCAGGAGAAAAGGAGATATTATTGGAGAACGAAGAGTCCGACTCACTTGGGGAAGACCAAGGAGAAAGTTCAGACAGCGACGACGAAGCTGCAGGTGACAAAGAGCCTGAAGCAGCTGAGGGTAGCAAAAAGCCTGAAGCAGCTGAAGGTGACAAGGAACCTGAAGCAGCTGAAAGTGATACAGAGCCTGAAGAAAGTAACGGTGACGAAGGGCTCGAAGAGAGTGAGAAAGCAGGAGAGCCTGAGCAGAAGGGGGCTTTCCCGGAAACAGACGATACAGAAAAAGAAAAGGAAACCGTGACTGATTCCTCTGAAGGTGGGGACAAAGAAGAGCAAAACGAAAAAGCTCAAAACTCTACAGAAAAGATCGCAGGTCCATCAAACGGACACGGTGCAAAAAGAAGACTAAGTATCTCACCGATAAAAGAAAAGGGCAAAGAAGGTTTGAACGAGGGAGGAAGGCCAAAAGTGAAAGAGAAAAGAAAGGAAGTGACTGTCGTGGAACAATCGTCAAGTGAAGAAAAAGACTTGGCGAAGGAGGAGAGTGCCAGCGAAGCAGAATCGAAAAGAGAAGCAAAATTGAAAAGGAAAAGGATACCAAACAGGAGGTATTCCGGTCCTGAATGGGCATATGCAGTAAACGATGATTGGACTGATGAGTTTGTATCTCTAAGCATCGAGAACGAAGAAGAAGAAGAGATACCAATAGAAAAGAAAAGTTTCATAGACTCTGTTGATTGAAACGGTAGTAAATGGTATTGCTTGCTGCAATCTAGCGTGAGACAAACAACCAGCTGAGACATTGTTAAACCGAATTGAGACAAATGCTGCTAACCGATAAGTGACTGGCCTTTTGAAGAAGACGGTGTGAACATTGTGCTCGTTCAGCTTTGTAACTGAATTGCTAAGTAGTTTCATTTATAAGTGCTTCTAGCTCTCTGATTCTATACAGATCATGCCTAGGTACGCTATGCAGAATAATAGAAAGAAATATTGTAAATACGTGTGTATAGGCTTGGTACTAACATGTGTACTAATAATAATGGCAATTGTGTTTGGAATGCATGGGAAGGGTGAGAAGGAAACTATTGCTGCTTCTACTATTGTTCCTATTACTGTCACTGAACTAACACCATTGAAAAGACTAGCAATGGATGAGAGGCTCTTGCATGATAAGAAAGAGCTTTCGTATAACGTTTTCTATCGCTTACTAACAGAGTATGTTGAGACTATGGATGCGAAAGATTGTTATGTGTGTACCCAGATACCGACATCAGTAAAGGAAGGGGTGACTTATCACCACATGCCTCTTACATATGGGATTAGATGTAGTATAGTAATGTCTAGGTTTTATGGTCAATCTAATATACAGTATTTTTTCTCAAATTATGATGTTACCTTTGCTTATGTCCCTATAATAGCACAGCTAAGCGAGACTGCAAAATATTGGGATTACAAAATTATGAGGGACTTTTTCGAGCCAATGCAACCTTTTGAAACGGCTCATGCCCATAGGGAGAACCTTACTTGCTCCGTCTCTGCTGTAGAAATAAGCTTTTTAGATCGCACAGATGATAGAAGGGCTCAAATGAAGGCGAAATTAGAAAAAGAACTACATAAGAGGACTTCAGTAGATAACTATGACTTTGCCGCTATAAAGACACAAGGGAAAATTGCTTTAGATGCTTGGCATGTAGGGAAATTTTGTATATATCGAGGTGAATCTTACTATGACAACATTTTTGTAGGAGCGAGTGAATGCAAACATACGTTTATCTTTAAGGCCAAATGGACATTCATGATGGACGGACTTGACCCTGTCATTCCAGGGGTGTATTACATTTGTGGGCATAATGCCTATTATCGTCTTCCAAAGGGATGGTGGGGAAGATGTTATTTAGGTATAGTGTTTCCAAAGGTTTATCAGCTGGATGACATATCGATGATTGAAAAGACACCTGGATCCCATCGTATCCAGAAAAGAGAGACCGCAGCTGCTGTGGTAGGTGATATATTTGGAGCCATGATTCCTTCATTGGGAGTTGTGCTGAATTCCATCAAAATAAGAAAGTTGTCTACTATAGTGGATAACATGCTGACAAAGTTTTCAGGTGCTATAATCCTGATGGATGCTGAACTTGCAGCGGAAAGAGCTATGACTCTTCAAAATAGGCTTGCTTTAGACATTCTTTTAGCAAAGGATGGAGGCGTTTGCAAAATGATTGGTGCACGTCACTGCTGCACCTATATACCTGATAATAGTATGAAGATTAAAACTATGCTTGCTAATCTAACCAAAGAAAGTGCAGATTTGAAAGAACTGAAAGAACCCGGAGTGTGGGAGAAGGTTGGAAAGGGACTTGCTTCAGTGGGACATTGGATTGGGGGAATTTGGAATGGAATATTATTGAAAATAATAGAAGGAATATTAATAGTGATAATATGTGTATTTGGAATTTGGGGAATAAAAAGGGGAATAATAATGATTATGGAGAGAATTAAAAGAAGAAAGGAGGAGAAAATAATGAAAAGAATGGCAGAAGAATACAAAGCGCAAACTAGGGGAACTAAAAGGAAAAGGGAGCTGACAGAATTTTAATGGGATAAAATTTGTGGGCTAAATTTGTGTGATGACAAGTAGTCATCAGAGGAGGGATTGATGAAGCAGAAAATGAAGGTTTGATTTATTAACGCATAAACGTAGTGCTGACATAATCATGTGTGACATTAACCGAATTAATAAAGATTGTACGGGGACAAAATGTGCCCTCAGAGTAGTTTGCCATCATTTATACGCGTGCTTTATATAACGTGGTGTATTAGAATTGCACTAATCCGACATAATCATAAACGTGTGCTACGATTTGCTTATTTGAAATGTTTTAGCTTAGCATTACTTTAGCGGAGGCTTTGGCCTAGTTGCCTGGTCTCACGGTTTAGATGTTCGTATTTTTCCACTGTGCTATTAAACGTGTATTTCTGCTTGAAGCTGTATTTTTCCACAGAAACTGTTCACATGCTTATCTTAAAGTTAGTGCCAGCCGGCATATTTTCTCTTTAATTCAAGGTCGACTTGCAGGTGCGGACAATGGAGGCTCTGAGAGTAAGCTAATCGAGAGACAATGTTGCAAATTACGTACCCATCTCCAAGGATAATGTATGCTTAAGTAAAAGCTTGAGAACTGTCGTTTTTGATTGGTCAATTTGAAGCTAACCTATGAACCCACCAATGGAGACCCTACTGGACTTGAACTGTTGTCTATAAAACCCAGGTGCACGAGAGGAAAGCTCTCTCTATCTTCGGACATCCCGCCATTTTGACTTCGTAGCTACTATGACCCATTTTGCTGCGACGCCATTTTGAGAGACTTTGATGCTTTCTCTAGTCGAGAGAAAGAGACTTTAATGATTCTTGCCCTAGAGACTTTAACCTTGACTTGCCCCTTTGCATGAAGTAGTAGCCTTACCTTGCCGCCGTGAGGCAATTGCCCCGTTCACCCCTGCCCCTTTGTCCCGACCCATGCTGATCGAGAAACGATACCTGTGAGACGAAGAATTCATTGATTGCTGATCGGAATTGGTAATTATGAAAGGAAATTGTAAAATTGCATTGTGTTTCTTTTAGGTAACCAACTGCTGATTTTGATAAGGACCCTAGCTAGGAGTTTTCTAAATTAATGTTGCTAAATTGCTTTTGCATGAAGTCCCACATGCTGATGCTAATTTGAGGTTAGACGAGGATTCCATATGTCGCACGATGCAATTTGAGATCTTGTTATGCTGACTAAATGTACGCAATTAGCCCATTGCAGATTATCGTATTAGTGCTTTGTATTGCCACTATCGAATGCCTTGTGATTCAAATGCTACATAGATTACACTTGTTTCGACGATATGGACAGCTACTAATGTTCATTTATGTTTATCATTTAGTGTTGAGACACATTTATATTGTGCTAGCTTTGTTAATATAGGGAAATAAATTCACTAACTTTGCAATAAACTGGTGTGGTTATTCCTGGCTGGAAGGTCAGGGTTCGCCGAAATGTATTCTGGATTAATTGTTAAGTGTTATGTTGTTCAAGGTGTTGCTTATGTTCGTTATTGATTATCGATAAGAGGTGATTGATCGATTAAGAGTACAGAGAGTTCCCACTTAGTCAAAAGATTCATCGACCTACAGAGCGTCCGAACGCAGGTAAATTGTTACCACGTTCCGCTCTATCACTACCTACTGCAATGGAAGAAAACACAGACATGCTTATGTTATGGAAGTCATTATGCAGCAGCTCATGGGAGAAGTCAAAGAAGGCTCCAAGGACAGTGGCACAAAGAGCAATAATAGGAACTTGCGGAGAATGGCACATAGCGAGCGCTTTGTAGAAGGCATCGAGCAATCACCTGTCATAGGAGAGGACACAGTGAAGGAAGAAACCCAGGGAGAGCTCCTGCAAAGAGAGAAGACACAACACACGCTACTCTCAGAATTGTACAGAGTGCGTTTGTGTTTTCTGGAAGAAGAGCACAGACCTGCACCGTAAGAGGGCCCATGCCTGCACCCCAAGAGGTCTCAGGCCTGAACTGGGAGACCTGGAGCTAAGAGATGCAGGCCTACACTGAGAGAAGGACACACACTTGTAATGGAAAAGGGACACTGACATGGACTGCGAGAGAGGCACAGACTTCAACTCAGAGACGAACACAGCCCAGCATTGGGAGAGAGGTGCAAACCTGTACTTTGAGAAACACTCAGACCTAGACTGGGAGAGAGGCACCGATCTGCACTTGGAAAGAGGCACATACCTGGGCTGGGAGAGAGGCACAGACCTGCACGTGGAGAGAGGCGCATTCCTGCATTAGGAGAGAGGGACAGGCCTGCACTTGGAAGGAGACAGAGAACTGCACCTGGATAGGGGCACAGATTCACATCTGGAAAGAGGCAAGGACCTGGACTGGGAAAGAGGCACAGACCTGTACTTAGAAAGAGGCACAGACCTGGGCTAGGAAAGAGGCACAGACCTGTACTTGGAAAGAGGCACATTCCTGCATTAGGAGAGAGGGACAGACCTGCACTTGGAAGGAGACACAGAACTGCACATGGAAAGAGGCACAGATTCGCATCTGGAAAGAGGCACAGGCCTAGGGAGGGAGAGAGGCACAGACTTGCACTTGGAAAGAGGCACAGACCTGGACTGGGAGAGAGGCACAGATCTCAACTTGGAAAGAAGCGAATACCTGGACTGGGAGAGAGGAACAGACCTTTACTTGGAAAGAGGCGCAGACCTGGACTGGGAGAGAGGCACAGACCTGGAATGGGAGAGAAGCACAGACATGCCTTTGAAAGGATGCAAAGACCTGGACTGGGAGCGAGGCACAGACCTGCCCTTGGAAAGAGGCAAAGACCTGGACTGGGAAAGAGGCACAGACCTGGACTGGGAGAGAGGCACAGACCTGGAATGGGAGAGAGGCACAGACTTGCCTTTGAAAGGATGCAAAGACCTGGACTGGGAGAGAGGCACAGACCCGGACTGGGAAAGAGGCACAGACCTATACTTGGAAAGAGGCACAGACCTGGACTGAGAAAGTGGCACAGACTTGTACTTGGAAAGAGGCACATACCTGGACTGGGAGAGAGCCACAGACCTGCCCTTGGAAAGAGGCAAAGACCTGCACTGGGAAAGAGGCACAAACCTGTACTTGGAAAGAGGCAGATACCTGGACTGAGAAAGAGGCGCAGATATGTACTGGCAGTGAGGCAAAGACCTGACCTGGACGAGCACGAGAAAGATTGGGATGAAAATTAGTGAGACCTAGGAGATTGAAGGATTTTTTGCATACTTTGACTTTAATCTTTTTGGTCTATCACTCCTGCATTTCATACAAAAATGGTGGTAAAACATAACGCAGCTTGTAACATGCAGTTATCTATTTTAACATTCCATATAACGTGTATATAGTTGTTTACATTCGTAATAATTTTATATTTGTGGCAAATAGGGAGATGTGTGTAACTCTGGGCTGCATTGCTCAGTGCTCCACTGGTCATTATTGTTGGGTTTTTCAGTTTTATGCTGTAAATTCTCACTCTGTTGTGGGCAGTCTGAGTTCTGCAAGGTGACCTGCTGCTGAAGTAAACAGCTACTTGAACATGCCTTTGTTTGTACAACTACACAATATTTTTCTTTGTCATTTAGGGTATGGTTTATATCGGTGGGTATTTTATTTTTCTGGCTGCTCCCTTTGGAAACCTCACAAGTTGGATGGTCTTCTCAGCTTGAGGATGGGCATTCCAGGATGGGATGAGCTCAATATTTCTATATTGAGCAGGATTGTCAGCCTGACTTTGTGAAGTCATTGTATGATAAAGCTTTAAGAATCAGGTGAACCAAGCAAAACCATCTCACCGCAAATTATGGCCACCACAGGCTGGAGGCCTGTTACACTTCCACGAGTTTCATGGGATGACCGCAGGAGATGTTCGGACATGGTGTTTTTAATACAACAAACTTCCATTCACACAATTCACTTAAGGCTTAGCTTGTGCTTTATTTATCGCGCATGACAAATAACGATAACACCTACCATGAGTTTGTGGGGAATAACGTGGATTTTGGTGTTTAACTCACCAAAATCCGCATCGTACAGTAAATACCTTACAGTTTCCCCTGTTACATTTCAGCAGGTTTAGCCTGCCGAACTTTAATGACAGCTGAGGTATTTAACACATCATATAGTTATCGGATGCGTTAAATACAGCCAAACTCATACATCTGGCGCTATAAAGGGGTTCACGCAGTAGTCGGAATTCACCATCCCAACCAGGCCCTCGATTCAGCGTCTGCCAATGCGCTTCAGTCCTGAGCTGCAGTGCTAAGCCCACTCTCACAGCTCGTACTGTGATCTACACGTAGCTCTGCCAATGCACCTCATTATGCCCTCCCTTTACAGCCAGGAAAAATGTAAATGGGATTCTATTGCAGTCGAGGAACATGCAATACAGTAATATCTATGGTATTTTCTCGAGACAATACTTCGATTTTGGCTTCGCTGCAGGTACTGCTTGCATCGTAGTAGAACACTGTCTGGAACATACGGTGGGCCCAGCGTAGGTGGGATGTTCAAGGGGCTCTTCCACTGCAGACAACCCATAGCCATGGAAGTCCCTTACAATAGCCACTTCCCACACCTAACCTACTGCAGACACAGGAATATTCATAGCTTGCCTTACTCAGATCCTTTCCACCTTCCCCATTACAGAAAGTGATGTCATCGATTAAACTTTCACTCCAGACATGGTGCTCTGAGAAGAAAGTGCTATTTCAGACAGCACCATCTCTGCCGGAATCTTTCACTGGGCAGTGGCAGACAGGCCTTAAGGGCGGGTGGGTGGCGGGTGGGTCCCACACCCACCTTTTTCCAAACATGAAGAGTGTCTGTCAGGTAGAGCAAAGGTCAGCCTGGGCGATACTCTTCTTGTTCAGGTCAGGCACCCAGGTGCTGTACTTGTGCTAAATGCACATGTGCCTGGCTTCCTGAGCTGAACTTTGAAGATGTCACAGCCCTAAGGGCAAGACCTTGGCAGCTTGACAAAGCACTTGTTGGTCCTCCCCCATATGTAGAGAGGAGAGCGTCACTGATAGCCTCGGACATTGGGTCTTCAGTTTTAAGCTCTGAAGTGCCTAGGGCAGAGTGTCCATCAGTGACGTTCATCAATGAGTGGGGTGGGGTTCGCAGTCTCACTGACCTATCACACTCTGTGATGAGTAAGGGACTGGTGCTTCCTCTCATTGGCTGATCCATAACAAGATCAGCCACTGAGAAGAGGCAACAGTCTCAATCGTCAAGAACCACCAAGGCTTTCCTCCCACCACCCAAGATCACCATTGCAGCCTGATACGTGTTAATTTTTTATGTTTTGTGCGTGTGTTTCTGTATGAATGTATGTGTATTTGTGAGTGCATGTTGTGAATGGGTGTGTGTGCATGTCAGTGAATGGGTTTGAGTCAGTGAGTGTGTGTAAAGCTGCTCAAATTACCTGCCGGCACTGACTGCAGGCAATGCTCTCAACATAATGTTTCACTGCAGGCAGTTTTCTCAAATGAGGTTTTCACTGAAGACAGCACACTCGACAAAAGAAGGCTTTAGTGCGGGGGTAGTGGTTCTTAGGCTTTTAACCTCTGTGGACACCCACTTAATCTTTACTGAAAACCGGGGCCCCCCACTGAATAATTATTGAAATCAAGGGATCTCCACTGAGCCATCTTTGAAATCCAAGGAGCACAGCCTCAGCATTTTAGATGATTTGAATCGCATTCCAATACACAAAATTATGGACACAAGCATCAAATCTAAAAAAAAAATCGAAACTGTAATTTCAGGAAAGGTTGAAGCTTTTCTAAATTCAATTGAGGCCACCCATCTTCCATATTACTTCATGTTTGATGTACTTGTAACTTAATTTTTTCCCTCCCACTTCAAATTCCTTCATATTTGCAGATTCTTTTAAATTTTCAATTTTGCAATTTGCTTCCTTATCAATATAGACTTTATTAATCTGTTAATATTATTTTGTTTTCTAAGCAGTCACAGACACCCTAAGTAAGCTTTGTTGACTTTCAGGGCTCCCTGGCTGGTCCACAGGTTAAGAACCAATGGCGTAGGCTGTTCTAATAAGATTTCACTGTTGACACTTCTCCACAATACCATTTCACTGCAGACACTGCTCTTACTGGAAGGTTTCCTTGCACTCAGTGATGTTGACAGGATTCACTACACACCAAAGAAGGGTTAATGTAGATAGTGCTCTTAACCAAGATTTTATTGCAGGCAAGGCAGGAGTGTAGTTAGCATCAAAATGAAAAAAAGTCAGGGCGCTGTTGCGCACTTGGGTGATCTGGGTGCCTCCCCAGTATAGTTAGGAGGAGTTGACTGAATTGCAGAAACAAAAGGCATATGTAAGCACTATACTCTGGCCAAAAAATGGTAAATTTTAATAGCTAATTTACAGGATTGTGCACTTTTGACGACATTGGTCTAGTAGGATAAGAGAATATACCAGGGAAAGAAGTGTAGCTCTCCCAAAGTAGTTCTTTTTAATAGTTTTTTGGGAATCTTTCAGCTAGAAAAATAGCTTGAAAAAATAGGTGCATACAGAAAGCAATTGTCATGGCACAGTAAACAGCAGGATTCTATGGGTCAGTTTCAGCGTCATCATTTTTTGGGGGATTTTATTTCACGATCTCCAGGAAACAATGATGCTTACTTCAACTACCTAAATCCACTGTTTAGGTCGAGCACGCAAGCGTTCAGGCCTGTTGTAATCTATCTGTGGGCTTTTAACCGTGCCCACCGCACATCCATCACTGTCACTCGTTCATGGTTATGCCTTTCAAAAATCCTTCATCATCATTTGTGAACGCTTTACGTTTGTCCCTCCTTGGGGCGATTTTGTTACTGCCTTGGCCATCGACCCTGTTACATGGATAATTGCACTTTTGCCGAAACGTTTGACTGCGAGAGAACTTCTTTTCCTTTTGTGTGTCTCCTTTGCGCTCCGCTCATGGCAGCCGTGGTGCTTTGAATCAGCTTGCTTATGTCAACTCTTTCACTTTTCATTTTCAATTTATGTGGCAAAAAAAGTCCAGTTAGGAATTTACAACGCTAATAGCTCTAATTCTAGCAAATGCAAGACCCATTGTATTGCAAATCCTTGTTTTACTTTTGTTGGTCTCATTTGGTTTTGCACACAATTTTAAACTTCCCCTTGGCCTGCTCAGTATGAGCAACACCACTACTTTGCTGCACGGGTTTTAAAGTTTCTTAATGGATGCTGCCTGTTTTACTACTAGTAGTGCTCGGCTATGCTATTTTATCTTCCAACACATCTTTCTCAATCAAACCAGGTTTCCCTTCTCTTTAACCTTCTTCCAGTGGATCTGCTGCACATATGAAACTCATTTATTTCCCCTGAGGTCCGTAACAGAGGGCGCACAAAGATTTCTCCTTAGATTCTTTCCAATTTCAATATTGTAAAGGCCAGCAATGTCCACAGAGAGTGCTATTAAAACATCATAGTGCTGCATATAAAGATGTGTAAAAAAAGAACCCCTTTCGAATATTCTAATATATACTTTACATTACCTCCAAAGGGTAATCTAAAAATAAAAGAATGAGAGTGCGGCCGCCCCACCACAGAACCAAGCAGCTCTAGGGTGGGAAGCCTCTGCTATAACCTTGTCCATCTACCAAATATCTAACCACAATTTGGAAAAATAAACAAACTGCTATCTATGACAAACAAAGAACGAGAATGGAAGAGGCACATTTTAAATCTGCAATGGTACTAAGGGAATTGAGATCTTTAAATAAACTGACAAGTATCATTATACCATTAACAAAGACCTGACTGGTCAACTACTTCGTAAAGTAATTTGGCCATTTGATTTTAAAGAGCAATATACATTGCCCCTACTATCTGGGCTTATCCTTAATGAGAGAAACTGGATTATAATATACGCATCGGTATATTTTATTTTACCAGCGACGGTATTTTGCTGCTGGAGTGCTCCCAAATCCAGCCAGGGAAATGTATGTCTTTCGACTTATTGATGCGACCTAAACCTGGCATTTAAAACAACCAGAGTTTGAAATAACATTCCCTTGCATCACTTAGAATTATGCAGCTAGAAAATGCCCCTTAAGGTAATACAGTCTGCTTTCAATAATACATTGGATCTGATTTGCAAGAACAAAGACGAACACATTCTAATGAGGTGGCATTAGGCGACATTACAAGTTTTTCCCAATGAGATAAATAAAGCAGTGCGATTGTATACTACTCAAGGAAAAATGCAAGGTGTATCCATTTGATGACTGCCAATAAAGAGATGTTTTAAAAAACAAACTGTGCCTGTCCTAGCAGGTGCAGAAACACAGCATAGTAGTAGTTGGGAGAATGTGGTGCACAAGCCTCTACCTGCCTTTTTAATGCCCGTAATCATTGGCATAGCCTCTGCACAAGTAGATTTGTTTGCCATCTTATACACGTGGCAGATAGGACCCCCGCAGCACGGCAAAGCATAACTCATAAAGACAAAAAGGGATGTATGTCCATATGCAAAGCAAGTCTGCAGTAAAGAGCCTGTAAGATACATGAACTACTATGAGCCCTATTTAGATCTTGGCGGATTTGGTCCCGCCATAGTTTTTCTGTCTGTAAATCCGTAAGCCGACTAGGCAGTCCGCCTGATGTATTTAGATGCTGGTGGGTCTATAGACGATAGTCCGTCCACATCACACCGTCTATGCCAGAATTTTACACCAGCATCAACAGTGAGACAGGCAAAAGTGGCTGTCGGAGGAAGTACAACCAGTTTGTTCGTAGGGCCAATTACAATCTGCCTTTCCATCAACTAAACTGTGGCGGGGAAACTTCCACACCTGAGTTGGCGATATTGAAGGTTGAAACTTACTTTTTTTGGCTTTTTGCACTTCAGTTTCCATCATGAACCCAATCATCCAAGTCCTGCCTTTGCTGCTGCTACAAGAACATGAAGCAAATCAAACTCCTTGTTGACGGAATCAAAGGTAAGCTTCTTTTACTTGTTACCTTTTGAATTGGCTGTTTACATTAGCTCTGGACTTGTGCAATTTTTAGATTTCACTTATATGCAACTTATGACAAATGTGCAATGCATATGTGTGTAATGTTGCCATTTAAGAAATCTAAAGAATCACACCCGAATTTTCATAATTCAATTATTGTCAGCCATGGTGCAAGCTTCCTACATGATAATGGACACATACACAAAAGATGACCGTAAACAAAATTCATAATGTGCACATACAGGTGTGTTTCCTCATTGTTCATAAACTATCAAATTCTGAATATATGTATCATACATTGTTTGAATAATTTCAATTTAATAAAATGTAGCACCTCATTATGAGTTTGGCGGTCGGACGCCAATGTCATACCGGTAGCGTCCCCCCAAGCATATTACAATGTTCCGCCGGGCTGACTGGCAGGAACAGTGTTACGATATAGCCGAGGATAATACCATAGCACACCAGTAACATCGGAGCAGACAGTGTGCATTCCAATGGGGCTGGGCAGGGAAGGCCCGGGAGTGGCTTTCCGCCAGCCTTTCCATGGCAGGGTGATGCCATAGAAAGGCTTGCAGAAAGCTGAGTTGTGATCAGTCAAGCGGCTCTGAATTCAGCGCTGCTACGGTTGAGTACAACTCAGACTGCTGTCAGCCTTTCGGGAACAATGTTCCTGGAGGGGACTGTGGTCCTCTGGCAGTTCTGTCCGCCAGGGTTTTAATGTGGCAGTCGGACCCCCTGGAGTGTGGCAGTCCAACCGTCTCCATGAGTGTGGCAGTCCTTGGACAGCCACACTCATAATGAGGCCCTTAGTAATTGTACTAGACAAGGTAAAACGTTTTGTTTAAAAAAAATATAAGTAAAATCAATGTGAGTCCCAAACTGAAAACGTTTAAAAATTGTTATTAATGTAACACTTATCCTCGCTTAATGCAATTTCTGTACTTGATTAAATTTAAATTAACTTTTATTTTGTAAGATGTAATGCATAAGTGTTTATTTATTCACTCATTATTAAAACAAACAAAAAATGAAATTTGTTTTGGTTTAAGTGTCCATCATCATGTTGAATGCTTGCACCAACAATATTATGCCCATCACATTCTTTTTTTTACCACTGTATGGACTTTACAAATAAGACTTTTTAAAAAACTGTTGTATTTCCTGTTCTAATTGTAAGTAAAAATATGTAAATCACAATTTCATCATAAACATTTTTATGAATCAATGAATTGTAAAAGAAAAATAATGTTCAGACAAACTTTGCCAAATTAAAATCTTTTTTAATAAGAAAATAGGTACTTCTCTCATAATTGTATTAAATAAAATGAAAAAATAAATGGATAACAAAAGGCTGTAACAGGAAACAGGCCGTGATAGTGTTGCCCAGTACATGCACCCTATGCACACTGCTAAAGGCTAACTTCCTCAGGAAAAGGCATCTAGTGGGCACAGAGCATCCACCTCAAGGATCTTTTTTGGGAGGGGTGTGCTTGGGATTGACAAGGGTTAAGGAGAGGTAAGAAGTGAATTTGGGAAGAGGGGAACGGGTAGGATGGGTGCAGTGCTTTAAATGGAAAAATAGAAGTGCAGGTACTCTGTACCAGAGTACCTGCTTGTTTCTGAGAAGTGCCGGTACTCTCCAATTAAAAGTATTACGTTTTTCTTGAGATAAGCCGGTACTCTCCCTCTCAAAATAAAAAAGTGCCGGTACTCAGTACTGGAGAGTACCGGCCCATTTAAAGCACTGGATGGGTGGGAGAAGTATGAGTTTTGGAGGTAGCTGAGTAGGTGATGTGCGTGTGTCTGTATATTTGGGTGTTGCATGTGGGTGTGGTGTATGATGTGCATGTTTGAATGTGTGTTTTTTGCAGGTGCGTGGTGTTCGGTGAGTGTGAGGATTTGGGTGGTGTTATTTTTGCTGTGTGTATGTGTGTTTTGTGTGTTGATTTGGATGAGTGTGTTGAGGTGGTTGGTGTGATGGTGATGCGTGTGGTGGTGGTTGTGGTTGTGGTGGTTGTGGTGCTTTTGAGAGTGGTGGTGTTTGTGGTGGTGAGTGTGGGTGTGGTGGTAGCTGAGGTGGTTGGTGTGATGGTGGTGCATGTGGTGGTGGTTGTGGGTGTGGTGGTGGTTGTGGTGTTTGCCAGACCTGTAGTGATGCTACGAAAGAGGTCAATTGCCAGGCGCATGTGGTGAAGGAGACCCCAGCTCTTTTAGGAGGTCGGGTTTGGCCAACTGGGGGGAGGGAAGCAGGAGGGAGGGTGGAGATGGGTCTCTGGATGGTGGACAAGGATGATCTTAGTACAGTTCCTGTAGGGTCCACCACCACTAGGGACTGGGCGCTTGTTGAGGCCTCCGAAGATGATGATGACCTGGTGTACTCCATTCCAGTCGCTCACCCTCCATGCTACTTTGTTCATCCTGACAGAGTTTTCACCCCATGAAACACAATGGCTAGCTGCTTCTCGCCTTCCTGGCCAATGTCCCCTGTGCCTGCTTGTGAAAATACTGTAAAGACATATACAATAGTTTAAGTGAATCTGTTTGAATATGACTGCTCGCGACGTGTCAGCAAAACAATTTAAACGTTTTCATTTTTCACCTGCTTCATGTCTTTTAAACGCAGGCTTATGTACATCTTTATCTTCTGCATGTAGGGAACATGTTCACAATTTGGTCACAGTTGTGTTATTTCCTATTATTGCTCCTAATTCAATTTTGATCATATACCTTATCTATTTCCTATAACTGTTTCAAACATCTGAATGTTGCAGATTTGTTGTTTAGAATACTGATCTTATGTTACCTACATTTTAGATAAAACCAAACAAGCATTGTACATTTTCTGTACAAAGTGAAAAAGGCTGATCAAACATTTCATATAGAAAAATAAAACTATGAATCAATGTGTGTCAATATTTACTGTAATGTTCTGCCAGTATTTTGTTAAATTGAAAGGTTGTTAGTAGTACCTTACACAATGGTAATACTTAATTTAATGTAAGTTTTTTTAAAAAAATGTTTCTAAATATTTTTGTCAATCCTGTACTGAAGTTGCTTATCAATGTATCATGCCCTATGTATTTACTTATGGTGGTGAACAAATCTTAAAAACAAATCACATTTTAAATTACTTGTCCAGCATAGGCAAATACACAGGTACTGATTAAAATATTTAACAGACTTCTCTGAAATCTCTTCGTTTAAGGTCATTTTTCAAATAAATGGTGAAAAATTAAATGAAAAATCTGGCTTTCAGGTTAGTCAAATTTGGTACAACATTACAGTAAAAATTAACACATTGATTCAGATACATTTAAAATACAAAAAGAGACTCAAAATGAAATTCAACATGGTAAAAAAGTTTACTTTGATGCATTTTTCAAAAATTCACAGAGAGTCATTTTTTGTGCCTGATTTTGATTTTTACAGATGGGATACTCCAACATATAAATGTTGGAACTTCCCTCCACCAAAGTCCAAGTGCATTGTAAAATATTGACCTTGGAATAGCTAGGATAAAATATCTGTATTGTATGTGACAGAACATTCCATCTGCCAAATTCCATTTAGGGAATCTATTTCCCCACCTTTATGATATTTAAACTGGATAGAACAGAGCACATTAAATAAATGTGTTTAGGCTATGTGTTACCCTGTCAACAATCTTTTTACATTCCTGTCAGATTGGCTTACATGCACATTTGTGAATGAGTAAACCATCATGGAAAATTGTCATGTTCAACATAAATTGACATGTTTTCATCATTAAAAACATATTTGTAATATGTTAATAATTTATAAAGCATTTTCTGATATTTTTAGTCATTTTGTCTCAATTGTTTGATACTGATTGTTCAAAATACTGAATTTCAATTGTAATTTCTGAAACATATCATAGGTGTGTTTCATGCTGTGTCAGTTGTAATGAGGGAACGTAACAACCTTCACAATTTGGAAGGGGTATCACACCTTAAACAAAATATATTTTTTCCCTGTTTGTTACAAATGTCACTCATTACATGTCACAAAAAAAGTTACATTTATTTTGAACAGCCATGTGTCTATTCAAAACAGTGCTCTATAAAAGAAAAAAAAAATAATGGTATACTTTTAACAAATTGGTGCAAATGCAAAAAAACACATCATGATACACCCTCTGCAAAACGTACACCTTCAAGAACGCTGCTAGTATATTGGACATTTGTCACCCTTGACTGGTGAAGGCAGATTTTGTTGCTGTAACAAAAATTAGTTAGTTGAAATTAAATTTAGATAGTAAACTTACACCCATCATGATGCTGTTTGGCCTTCAACTGCCCATCAAGGTGGGGATAGGCCACTGCAAGTTTGCGGCCCATTGGGGTGGTCAGGGTGCAGCGAACACGCTTCATATATTGGGAGGACAGGCCTAGCTGGGATTCTGCTTACTTCTTGGTACCGGGTGCAGGTCCTCCCACCACTTCTGGCAGTGTATGCTGTACCCCTTGTCTGCACCTCTCACGATTGCCTTCCAGATGTCCTTTTTTTTGATGGGTGTTGACCTGTGTGGGAAAAAGTGTTTTGTGACTTTTTGTTTGTTTGTACTGATGTAATACAATTTTGAGAAATCAATCACAAGCACATTAAAAAAGTTACAAAAGCAATTGTTTTAAAAAAAAAGTATAGAATAAATAAATAGAAATTGTAGTGACCTGTTGAATTCCCTTATCCCTTGTTATGTCCTTATTTTACTAATCCAGAGCAGTGACATCAGCTTGGCGGAGATATTTGTGGTATAATACAAATAGCAAAGAACCTTTTATTTAGCAGGTAAAAATAAATATATGTGTAAATTTGTATCAAATATATAACACATATTCCAAATAAACATAATGTCAACTTTTTAGATTTCACATGAAATTATAAAAAATATATATATATTCTTTATTGAATAAAAGAGGATTAATCACAATTCTGTGAGTGCGGCATCTTTAACTTGAATGTTAAGTTGGCAAAAAAAATAATATATATATATATATATATATATATATATATATATATATATATATATATATATATATACAGTGGTGATGAGGAAGGAATAGACTTATGTCAAGATCTAACTCACAAATGCTTACAAAAGTATATGTTGACACATTATTACTTTAAAATTTAGAGCAACTGTTTACATGATGAGTCTAAAACTTTGAGCTACACAAATGTTTTTAAAAGGGCAAGTTAAGGAACACCCAGAGCAAAAATGCTTGTTGATGTAAGTTTTGACACATTGACTACTGTGAATCATTACATTTTTCATCTTTGATTGTGTTTAGACATTGTGTCCTCAATGTCTGTCATCTGTAATGTGCCTATTTTGAAAAGTAATTGAAATTCATTTTTAATTGTTCTTTTTTAGGTTCCTTCACCATCTTCATTTGGACATTTCAAAGTTGGGGCATTTGCTGTTGCATGCTGCTGTTAAGAAAAACTAAGGGAGCATGGTTTGATCCTGGGAAAGACACACACACTCTTTGAATGTACATGTTTTGTATCAAAACAACTTGCAGAGTGATTAAATTGAAGTTTTGAAGATAAAACTACACAACATAATAAAACTACACACCAAAAACAATTGGACGTAGAATGTGTTATATACACCATATTTTTCAATGTAACTTAAAAAGAACATAACTTAACTTCAATCACTACACTTTACTCAGGAACTGCAAGAGTCATTATAGCCTGTGTTTCAATTAAAGGAAAGTTAATCAGAATAACATTACCATTTGAAACATGCTCTTTTTCCTCTGTTGAGTCATAAAGCTAGCGGTAAAGGGACAAGACCTCTGTACCCAACAATTCCAGCTCTTCTGGTAAGAAGTTTGGGGTCTCGTCTCCTGCTTTCCCTGGCATTGTGACTTCCAAAGATCGGAAACAGCAGTAAAAGTTGAGGACATGTTGTTTGTTGCAGTGTTAGGAGGCAAGTGAGCTGTTTTTGAAACACTGCGTATCGTCAATGGAGACGCAATCGTCAATGGAGACGGCCACATCCATTGGCTTTCATATGTTGATATCACACACTTTAGTCTATGTCTGTGTCAGTTCTGAAGTTTTACACCCACCACCCGGTCAACGTCTGCCGACTTTCATCTCACAACAAACGTCCTGTTGGTGAGGTCTGGCAGCCGCCATTTTACATTGTGAAATAGTGTGTTTGTGACTGTTGAGTGCATCACTACCACTCAAAATGGTGGCTACTTTGTTTACATATACAAAATGCTAAGGTTGTTAATTTTTTAAACAAAAACGTATAATGTAGTGCGTTACTGTGGTTGAAAATGATAGTTGCGTGGTTTTTATGCTTCCATTGGCAAAAATGTTTTATGAAAAACAAATTGAAAAACAATAAGAATGTGTCAATAGTGTACTTAAAATGTATTATTTATACAGTTCTCTCAAAAATTAAGAGACATGTCAAAACGAATCGCTAATAAATGTTGTGTTAAGATATGTTGAGAAATAAAATATATATATTTTTTTAAACATGAAATTTGTGTTATATTTCCAAGAACATTTTGCACATTTTTAAAAAATGTTTCTATTTATGAATGCAGACATATGAACCCAGGGGAGTGAGAAGACAATAGTCTCAAGTTTTCAGACCATTTCCAGACTTTGCCACCACGGAAGAATGGGATATTGTCAAAGAAATCAGATTGAATAGGCAAACTCTCATTGATTTATGTCACATCAATAACAACAATAGTCAGAATCATGGCAGTACTTAATTATTGTGGCCAAATGATCATTGTTGTAGTATCTGGAGGGATGTCACAACCAACTTTCAGTGGTGTGCTACAAGAAGTTTTTTCTTCAACAATGTAGCACATCAACAGCTTCATACAATTTACATGAAATTAGGATTTTGACAATGTGAAGGGAGATTTTTATGCTTTGGGTCTCCTACCATAGGTGGTTGGAGCAACTGACAGAGAACAAGTCTACTGCAATCAAAAGAACTTCCATTCAATCAATGTGCTAGTTGTGTGCTGATAGGACCAGGCTTGTTGGTAAGTACAATCTGTCAATATAAATTTTGCTTAGTTTCAAGTTTATTGATCAAAAATTGTATTTGATTTTTTTCTCTCATATGTGATTTTCTTCAAACAGCTTAACCTAACCAACAGTGGTTGTTAGCACAGCTGAGGAATCAAAGACTGCCAGGTGAAGTCTGCTTCAATGAGTGGAAAAACACAGAAGCCAGTGAAGTGGGCTTTTGGGCTCTTAAAGGCCAGATTCTAATGTCTGGATAAGACTGGTGGATCACTCCTTTACTCACCCGCATAGGTTTGCAAAATCACCATGACATGCTGCATGTTACACAACATAGCACTGCAACACAACATTCCATACATTGCAAATGAAGAATCCCATGATGAGCCAGGATGTTGAATTACCAAATGAAGATGACAGTGGTGATGAGGAAGGAATAGACTTATGTCAAGATCTAACTCACAAATGCTTACAAAAGTATATGTTGACACATTATTACTTTAAAATTTAGAGCAACTGTTTACATGATGAGTCTAAAACTTTGAGCTACACAAATGTTTTTAAAAGGGCAAGTTAAGGAACACCCAGAGCAAAAATGCTTGTTGATGTAAGTTTTGACACATTGACTACTGTGAATCATTACATTTTTCATCTTTGATTGTGTTTAGACATTGTGTCCTCAATGTCTGTCATCTGTAATGTGCCTATTTTGAAAAGTAATTGAAATTCATTTTAATTGTTCTTTTTTAGGTTCCTTCACCATCTTCATTTGGACATTTCAAAGTTGGGGCATTTGCTGTTGCATGCTGCTGTTAAGAAAAACTAAGGGAACATGGTTTGATCCTGGGAAAGACACACACACTCTTTGAATGTACATGTTTTGTATCAAAACAACTTGCAGAGTGATTAAATTGAAGTTTTGAAGATTGCAGTAGACTTCTTTTCTGTATAATGTTGTCACCAAGGCAATATGTGCTGCTTAAATGGCTTTGACCACATGTGTTAGGTGAGCCAACACATATAAATGTCCCTTCACATTGGCTAAATTCTCATTTTGTAGGAAACTGTATGAAGCTGTTGATGTGTCTCACCTTGTAGAACGCCACTGAAGAAAGCTGGTTGTGACATTCAACCAGATACTGCAACAGTGTGTTGGATTGATCCTGTGGCCACAAAATGGAGTACTGCTACTATTTACTTGATTGGTGCTATTGATGTTGGATTCCTATTGTGAGACAGAAGATCTGGATCCAGCTGATGGCATAAATCAATATTAGTTTGCCTATTTAATATTTTTTTTAGGTCATATCCTGTTCTTTCATGGTGCCAAGGTATAGACCTGTAAATGTAAATATAGTATTGTGATAATGCATGGGTACTAATATATTTGAAAAATATGAAAAACAAATCTTGATTCCAATTTAATCAAATAATTTTGTTTTGATGTGTGATTCTTGTACTTGTTTAGGATTTATCATCGAGTAAAGCATTACCTCCATGTTATTGAATGATGCATTAACAATCTTTTTCATAGTCCCCTTTCAAAAGATATGCTGATCATGCAAATGGGATAAATTGAACCAAGCAACACAACACCAGTCTTTGAATGTGCGATGTTTTGGTTTTATTAAACCAAACAACATGCAATAATGAAAAAAGAAAATAAACAAATCATAACATCAGTCACGGTGGATGAAATAATTACTGTAGAGCAAAAAATGTTTGAATACAATACAAAATACAACTGGCATCGAAAAATGTGAATATGTCCAGAAAAAAGTTCACAGAGTGAATGGTAGTCACACACTTGAGGAAATTAGGTTCTGCATCTCTTGCTGGTGGTGGTGGAGGTCTTGCAATCCTCTCCTGGTAGTCCAGATGAACTTCCCAACCTGGTAGATCCACAGCTGCAGGGACTGAGGTGGGTGCAGGTGTTGCCTTTTGTGGTAGGGCCCCCCTGTCTGTGGCTGAGGCAGATGTTTTTTGGCCAGATGTTGATGGCCCACAGACAGGGGAAGATGGTACTGGAAAAGCCCTGCACATATGGTTGTTACAATCCTGCAGCACTCCAGTCACGGAGCACAAATTTAAGTTCAGGTTTTCTATCTAGTAATTGTGCTCCCTCTGCAACTGGCTCATCTCCCGGAGCTCTGTCAGGACCTGGCCCATCGTGTCTTGGGACTGATTTATAGCTTCAAAGAATTTGTTGATGGTTGCCTGTGTGACAGTGAATCCAGTGGTATCACTTTGCTGGCCCACAGATTCTGTCTCATGGACCCTACCCTCACAACCCTCTGCTCTTGACCCAGTGTACCCCATCCCCACTGGATCCTGGCTGAACTGGAGGTGGTGGTTGTGTTGGCTCAACAGCAGTCAGGACTAGAGGGCACATGTTTGGTTTGGTGGTCATTTGGTATCCAAGGACTGAGATGTAACAGCTTGGGTGGGACGTGTAGGCCGAGTGAGTTTGTTAATGAGTTACATAACAGTTTAAAATACACCCAAAACTTATTCAGAATTGCAGGTAAAATTTACTGAACTTTCTGCACAACACAATCGAGTGGGGAAAAGTGAGGGAATCATTCAAAGGCCTAGCAAGGTAATGAACTGAGAACTAGACAACTGTGTAGCATGAATAGCACTATCTATCATAGGAACGTTGCAAAACACATTTTGTTTAAAAAATAGATCTTCTATTCAGCATACATATTAACATACATTAAACATTTAAAGAGAACAAATTTTGATTTGTGAGACAGAAACCGTCAAATCAATTAAATATGATGTAAATGAGGACATACAAAATTAAACATCACATTTCACAAGAAAGCCTCATATAGGGTTTGATAAAAACATTGCACTTTAACCTCTATGAAAATATGTATGATAAGAGAGAATGAACAAAAATACATTCCAATAATATTCTAACAAACCAAAAATAAGGCATCATGGTAGTTGTAGTCATTTCAATTAAACTTTTACAACACTTGCAAATTTGTAAGTGAAACCGACTTAGTAAAAATATGCAGTAGAAATAAACTGACTTTTTCAATATGGAACACATATCAGACATTTTTTTCAGAGGTGTTGAAACACTTATTTGCAATACTACATATTGTACAAATTGAAGGCGATTGAAACCTGTTAACTTAAATTAAACAGAATACATTCATGTACACAAACAAACAAACAAGGGAAATATAAATGTGAAATATGGTGAAGAGAATCCAATATTGACAAAACAGTTTAACTATTAGTTAAACGAGAGAAACAACAAGAATTCTAGACATTTCCACTATAAAGCAAATTTAAATGTTTGGTTTATATATCTGAAAAAGGTGGAAAACACATTATCAACAACTGAATTAAAATGAAAATCTACATTTATGTTGAGTGAGACATTCAAAAGTATGACCTAACAGTCTCCACTCCACCAGGGATTCCTGTCAAGCATTCAGGATGTAGTATCTGAAAGACCTTCTCCTCCCAGGGATATAGTTGTAAGTGGTGCTGGGAGAACCACCTCCAGTCCTCTGGGCCTTCAGGTGACATTTGGAGGCTGAAGAACACTCTTTCCCCCACAGTGGTTCCCCCTCTTCCTAATTTCCTCCTGTGTGTGCAGGTTGTTTGCTACAGCATTCACTCTGTCAACTGTTCTTATCCACATTTGCCTTTTCTGTGATACAGTTGTATTTTGTACTTGTACCCTAAAATATTGTGACTGTACTCTCATAATTTCATCCACCATGACTGACAATTCTCCCTCTGCGAAACGGGGATTTCTCCTCTCTGTCATTCTAAGGAAATTTTATTAAATGAACATAGGGAACCACAACCTGAATTAAAAAACAACTAAAGAATAAGAAACAGAGGGAGCCAAAAAAACTGACTTCTGTGTCAACAATTCTGCATCAAATTATTCTGCTGCAGTGGATTTGTAAAACATCATGGTCTGAAATGTAGTGTGTTTTTATATGATGGTATACAGGTGAAAACAATTAGCCAAAACAAATCAGACGTGTGATGCTGCTATTCATTCAATAGCCACAGGCATTGTACATTGTAGAATGTGTCCCACAGCGGAATCCCGCCATCAGGAATCCACCACTAGAACAACACCAACACAACTATGAAATATAAATATGTTCGGCACACTCCCACCACCCTGATGGCGACTGAGTAATATTGGCCACTAGAGTAGTCTTCCGCAGCATCTGCGGTGCGCCGCATACACAACGGAAAATACTCTGTCAACGCGACAGAGGTTCAGCCACCAAACATCTAAATAGGGTGGACGGGAATCCATCAGCCTGATGGAGTACTTGTAAACTCTGCCACGGAGGGACGATGGGAGTCCCAACAAGATCTAAATCAGGCCCTAAGCCAGTTGTGCACCCAGTCCTGGCTTTTTTGTTAACATGTACATTCAGGGACGTTTCAGTGTACTTTTTATATTGTAAGTATGCCTAAGAATCCTAGCGTGCAAAGTTTTTTATCTTAAGAAATTCAGGACTGGCTGACGATATCCACTTAGAATGCTGCCACTTGGCAAGTATTATTGTGCCTCGTTGTTAGAAATTGGGTTTCTGGTTGGCTAGGTTATGCAACTAAGCCAGGCAGAACCCATCCACTCTAGTCAGGGTGAGGGAGTTACACACCGAAGATAACCTCTGCTCACCCCCTTGGTAGCTTGGCACGAGCAGTCAGGCCTAACCCAGAGGCAATGTATAAACCGTTTGCCTGCTAAATGCACAACACATGTGACACAATAAATTCACCACAAAGGAAACACAACACCAAGTTATATAAAAATAAACTGTATTGCACAAAACATCAGTTGAACAAACACAACATGTCAGCAATACCCTCCTACCCAAGCAGTTGTCAGAACATTACACAGTTACTAGTACTTCACTGAAACATTTTGCCACTGGAAAATATATTACTTATTACCACCAAACTTATGGCACTGTGTGCATGATGGAAAAATCACAAACATACCTCAGGTGAGTAGCTGTGGAACTTCCTGGTAGCAAAGCTTCAACACAGTAGTGTGGGCGGAAATGAAAAATGAAAGTATATAGGCTTTAGCAGAGCCTAGTTAAGAAATGCATTCTAAACTAAATTTGTTCTATTACACCCACTCCTTGTCAGCACAGGCCTGGCGAAAAGGAGAGCTTAAGTTTTCTAAATGCCCTTCTGAATCTGGAAATTAACCACCAACCTGGGGCCATCAGAGGCATTGGATCTGGGGGGAAAAGGGTATGGCTTCAAACCAGGGCCGTACTGGGAACCAAAAGCAGCCCTAGCAAAAGTGTTCAATCCAGCCCACGCCCTTCCTTCTCTTCTGTTCTCTTTTATCTCCCCCCTTTCCCCTCTCTCTCATCTAAAGCACTCACTCTGCCTGGTGTAATTATTTGGTGGAAAGCTGGATAAAGTGTCAGAGGTGCTAGTGGCAGCCCTCTGCACTCAACAACTATCATCCAGTGGCTCCATGCTTGGGGGAATAAAAAGGCATTCTGGACTTGCAACGACCTCCCTTGTAACAGCTCTGACTCAGACACCACAAGCTGCTTCTTGGACATCACTAAGTTCAGACTCTGCCTCACAAACTCTTAACGACCTTTCTATCAGATGAACCCAGCTGTTCCTGTAACCCCCTTGACATTTAGGTTCTGAGTCCTTTGGCACCTACTATGACACTCCCAGAAGGCCTTCAGAGACCCTCACTGGGCATTCTCATAACCTAGTTTATTAATGCATATCCCAAGTCGGCCATCCACCCTCCATCAGTTATCCACATATGGTTTGTAGATGATACCAAACGACCCCCCCATGTGACTTCAGGTACCCGGAACTGGCCCTTAGATGCCACTCAAACACTGTCTGCCTTTAAAGATCCACAAAAGACCATACCCTTAAGACCCTTCACCTGCATACAGATACTTTTCCTTCAAACACCCCCATATGCTCCTGGGAGACCCTCTGCACATCACCAGAGACCCTCACGTTACCCTCATTTAACCACAGCAGTTACCTAAACACCACTGGCCTCTGAATATTGGTGCCCCTCCAGAAACCTCCAAAATCCTCCCAGAGAACACCAGCAGGACTTTAGAGCCCCTGAGTTTGTCCCAGTCCCCAGACCACACTTCCCAAGCAGACCATTAAGGGTGCTCTGTTGGTCCATAAACACCTCCAGCAGTCCATCCAAAAAGCACCAAACTGTCTCAAAGAACACCACTAGCCTTCAGACACCCCCTGCAGACTGTCAATGTTCTTCAGCTCACATTCATGTAGTACATTTACTCCCTCAGTCTACACTCAGAGTAGTTCAGGGAACCCCAGAATACACTATCACCTGCAGATAACCCTTCAAAAGTGTACACATTACCACACAGCCTTTTTCACATAACTATAGCTGGTCCTCAGATACACTTAGCGTGCTCTCAGAGACTATCAGCAGGGCACTGGAGACCTCAGACACCATCAGCAGAACATCAGAAATCCTTGGTCTCCCTTGAGACTCCCCCAACCTATTCTCTGACACCTCAGGCCCATCCTCAAATTCCCTCCACAAGTAAATGATTCTAGGCATACCTTCAGAGACTTTAAAGTTCACCCAACATTTAGGTACCTTTGTATGGTCATTAGCAACCTCTGCTAGTCCTTGGCTCCTACTTCAGACCTCCCTCAGTGGTCATTAGTTCCCACCAGATGTTCCTAAGAGACCGCTAGCCTTCACTCAGACATTACCAGCAGGTGTTTGGAGACCCTCAGACATTAGACACCTTCAGCCTCTCTTAAGACGCCCCTATGTCACACCCAGAATTCTCTGAATGGACTATTGAGACCCAAATAGGTATGCTGCCTGAACCTTTAACACCTTCGTTTGGCCCATAGACATGCGGAGCTGCCTCTGAGCCTGTTTTCAGGCACCACCATCTGGCAACTTTTGTGTTGCAATTCTTTCTTGAAAGAGGGAAGAAAAAAGTAAAACAACAATATAGCCAAGTAGCACAATCGTGAGTGCACTCCAGGTGGGAACAATAAACATAAGCAGTCCAAAGAACCGTGGTCCAAGACCATAGAGGTCGAATTACAAAGAGGCCCATACCCAGTGCCCCAAACTAAAACATAAATCTGCTAGAGGTTGCATTGGCCAATAAGCAGCTGGCGTCGCTGGGGTTTGCAATGAAAATTGAACAGTCATGCAAAGTTGCACCACAGTATTAGCACGCCATGAATGCAAAACACTATGGAATGTCGTGATGACATACCAAGAAAAGTATAAATAGGGCATACAAAGAAAAACCTATGTCCCAAAACCACAGGCACAGAAACTGGGAGGGTTAATGGGTGAGGGAAGCCAGTAGTGTGTAGAACAAGGATATATATAGATAGATAGATAGATAGACAGACAGACAGACAGACAGACAGACAGACAGACAGACAGACAGACAGATAGACAGACAGACAGACAGACAGACAGACAGACAGACAGACAGACAGATAGATAGATAGATAGATAGATAGATAGATAGATAGATAGATAGATAGATAGATAGATAGATAGATAGATAGATAGATAGATAGATAGATAGATATCCAAGAAAGAAGTGACTCAAACAGATGGTCTCTCCAAAGAACAAAAATATACTAAAATATAACTCACCACTTCATAAATCATTCTGATTTTGGAGATTCACTTGTCAGTGTATGTCCTGTGGGTTAACAGCATAAAAAACAGAAGGTTTCTAAGACAAAAAAGACTGCACAGCACCAGCCAGCTACAACCGTTCCAGACATCAGATACAGTTATTGACTTAACCGGAGGGCTGCTATCACCAGGTGAATTAAACCTCTTAAGCAAATGCCTCTATTTCTGTCTTGTACCTAAGGACCATAATACAGCCACCATGATGCGAGACCTATAAACCTTTGAGAGAAGATGCAGACTTGCAGAATACTTTAACAATAATTCTAATGTTGATCTGCCAAGCTACCTTCCAGATCCATTTAAGAAGTTCTGCCATCCCAAATCATAGACTCCTCAATGTGGTGGACATCCTGTTCTTGATACATACATTTTATCCATTGACAAACTCATCAAAGAATTAGTACCTAAAAGGATTTTTGATAACATTACCATAGAGGAAAGAAAAGCTTCACCAGCTTCAACAGAGAATACATGTCATCATAAAACCGGCAGACAAAGGTGGTGCAGTGGTTGTAATGAAAGTGTGTGATTATATTGAGGAGGGAACGAGACAACTGATGGATACCAACACTTACAAACCTTTAGAAACTGATCCAACATAAGACTTTAACAAATAAATTAAGAACATAGTTGCAAAGTACAGGAGCTTAAACATTATTGATGAAACAACAGCAGATATACTTGTATATCCTGAACCAAGACCTGGGAGATTTTATCTGCTTCCCAAAATTCACAAAATCAACAATCCTGGCTGCCCTATCATCTCTGGCAATGATACAGACACTGAGAGACTATCTTTATTTGTCAACCTGCACCTCCAGCCCATTGTCCAACAACTTCCATCACTTGTTAAGGGTACCAGTCACTTCCTTCAGATTACTGAAAAATTAAACCAAACCTACACATTTGATGATGACACTCTTCTGGCTACTTTGATGTCACATCATTATACACCAAAATATCACATGAGAATGGGCTTCTGGCATTATCTGAAGCTCTTAATAAAAGAACTGTGAAAAAACATAAAAAAATGTGCTTACCAACTTTGCAAGAGTTATCCTTAAATCCAACGATTTTACCTTCAATGGTAAACACTATGGCCCTCATTATGAGTCTGGCAGTCTCATGACCGTCAGACTCGCAGTGGCGGTCCCACTGCAAACAGGCTGGCTGTGAAGACCGCCACATTATGAGTGGCCAACTTGCCACATCCCTGCTCAGTCCACCAGGGCAGTTGGACCCGCCGGGCCGGAAATGAGCATCTCCGAACCGGCGGTCCAATAAAGACTGCCAGCGGTATTAGGAGTCGGCTTTCAACCAGGTTTTCTGTGGCGGTAGCACCACCACGAAAACACTGGCAGAAAGGCTACTGGTGACAGGGAATTTCTTACCTACCCCATACCACAAGCCCTGACCCTTCTTTCTAGTACAGTGCCTCACTCCTCAACCCCCTTCTGGTACAGCACCCCATCCCCCATCCCCACACCCCACACGCACCCGCATACACTCAGTCACCAACACTGACATACACCCATTCATTCACATGCATCCATGCACACATTCAATTATGCATACATACACGCATACACACTTACATTCACACATGCAGACATACACTCACACACGCACACACGCACACACAACACCCACACCCTCTCACCTTTCTCCCCTGTCGTACGCCCGACTTACCTTATCCGGCGAGGAGGTCGTCCGGCAGGAAACGGGCACTTCCACCGCCGGCAGCACCCCACCATCAGGACACTGCCAGGCTGTATTACAGGTCATAATACAGCTGGTGGAGTCCTTCTGGCGGGGCAGGCCAGTGGTGGAACTGCCCATGCATCTCAAACCGCCAGCACGTCTACTGCAGGATTTCTGCCCAAAACATGGTGGAAATCCTGCATTACTCGTCATATGGTGGGTGGAAGACCGACAGAACTGGTAGTCTTCTGGTGCCCACGGCTTTGGCAGTCTTTCAAAAAGACTGCCAAAGTCATAATTAGGGCCTATGTTCAGATACAAGGAACTTCCATGGGCACTCAGATGGCTCCTTCCTATGCAAATCTCTTCCTGCTTGCGAGTTCTAGCTTCAAACCACTGGTATGGCTATGATACATTGATGACATATTTATAATATGGAATGCAGGAAGCAGAACATTGGAGCAATTTATAGCTTTTATCAACAATAACTATCCTACCATCAAATTCACCGGAAGCTATACTAAACAGAAGAGTTGGCTCCCTTTTCTGTATGTGTTACTCACCATTCATGAACAAAAAATTATAACTGATCTGTACCACAAGCCTACAGCTGCTCATTTGTATCTAGACTGGACTTCATGTCACCCATGCCACACTAACCTCAGCATCACCTACAGTCAAGCACTCAGAATAAGACGCATCTGCCGCAATGAAGGCACCTGTAAAGACCATCTACAGGAGCTTGTCACATTATTTAAAAAGCAAGGCTATCCTCTGCATATCATTCTGCAGCAAATTGACAAGTCTTTGCAGTTACCCAAGGAAGCACTTATTTGGAATACCAACAGAAGAAACAAAAGTGACAGAATCCCGTTTGTGTTTGACCATCATCCATCAGCTCCCAACTACAGAAATATAATGCAAACAACTTTTTCCTTAATATCCACTTGTGAAAAATTGCAAAAGCCTTTTCCAAAACCGCCAGTCATTGCTTACCACAGAACTCCCAAATTACGATTGCTTATTGTGAGAGATGAACTTAAGCAAACTGTAACAAATGCAGGAGTTCATTGCTGTGATTCTAAAAGGTGCATCACACGTGAATACCTTTTACAAACATCATCAGTAACTAGCTCTGTTACAAGAAGGCCCTATGGAATAAGACATCTTACATGTCGCTCAACAAGCATTATTTATGTAATTCAGTGCCAATGCCAAAGCTGTAAAAAACAATATGTAGGCCAAACAGTGAATGACCTCTGTACACGATTCAGGGACCACAAATCAGCAATAATTAACAAGAAATCTGACTAGCCTGTAGCCAATCATTTAAACCTTGTGGACTATTTACTATCAGATTTGAAGATTTTCCCTGTGGAACATGTCTTAAAGGAAGAACTACTGGACATCTGGATGTACCATTTGAAATCACTGCATCCAGATGGACTGAAGATCACTGACAATACCATTTGATTTCTGCATATCTGAAGAGTTCTCTGGATTGCACTGATTCCACATTCAAATTGGAATCTTCACTCATGATGCTTTTTGGAAATCCAGCAGTATCAGCTGTGCAGCCACTGAGCAAACCATGTTGTACTACCTGAGGAAGGCAGAAACTGAAACGTTGTAGTGGAAATATATTTTTGTTCTTTGGTGAGACCATCTGTTTGAGTCACTTCTTTCTTGGATCTTTCATTTTCTTGTGACTCATTGTATCCTTTGCAATCCAGATTTTTGTCCTGGCTGGTTGTTGTTTTCATGTGATATTATATATATATAAAAAAACAAAGGTTACAGGGATGTTATAGTTAGCCTCACATTTCACTCATTGACATCTTACAAAAGCAGGGATGTGGAATTCCTATCGCCCGGGACATCTTGTTTGGGGTGAAGGGTAACAAGTTTTTATGTTTACTTTGTCCTTGGAACTAGTAGGCTCAACCCTCTGCAGCACAAAGCCTTTGGCTGCCTGTTTACAGAGAGTGGAACTCTCTGCAGTTGAGGTAATGTGTTTCCAAAAGATAATGCTGTTCGAACTTGTATTTATGGTTCATTATTTGAAAGCCTTCATTATTAGGGTGAGTGCTGTAAATAAATGTTTTAAGGTCACACTTCACTACTGACGTTGGTTCCAGTACAAAAAAAAAAAAAATGTGTATACACATGTTTGAAAAGTTTAGGCTATGAGGCTAAGTATAATGTTCCCAGAATGCTCTCTGATTAGATGCAAATGAAGTGTAATTTAGTAAAATGTTTTGATGCATGCTAGTATTTCCCAAAAATCTTTCTAATGGAAAATCAGTGTAACCATTTTCAACACGATTATGGGAAGCATGAAAATAAACAAACACTGACAAAGCCAACTGATCTGACATATTTTTGTAAGTCTTTTAGTTTCATCAATGCGTGTCTTGTTTTGACATGGCTTTTGTAACACTTTGTTGTTGTGGGAGCTACCAGGCCCTCAACATTGTAACAAACACTGGCAAAAAAAAAAAAAAAACGTTTTTGAACTCTAAAAGCACACGTTGCCACCAGTGGCATAACAAAGGCCCCGCAGCCGCCCTCCAGGGGGCCCCTTCAGCACAGCACCTGCCCTGAGTGAGTCTAGAGAGGGGGCTCGTCCATGTTCTTTGCAAAGGGGCACCCTCCAGTTTCGTTACATCACTGATTGCCACTGTAGTTCCTGACACTGAACAAAACTACTTTGTGTGCCAATATGCTCCTTGTGGAAGAGCAGAATGCGATCACTCAAAGTAAAGCTAGCCGAAAGAGAGAGAAATAGAAGTTTAATAAAAACAAAATGTCTTTGTTAACACCAGACCTAATTAGGGACCAAGACCCACATATAGGTAGCTTTTTGCATGTCGCAAACACCGACTTTCTCTGTTTGCGACGTGCAAAAAGCACATTGCGATGCACAAACCCAGTTTTGCGATTCGGTAACCTGGTTACCGAATCGCAAAACGGGTTTGCGACTCGCAATTAGGAAGGCGTGTCCCCTTCCTAATTGCGACTCGCAGTGCAATGTAGGATTGTTTTGCGAACGCGGGCGCAAACCAATCGCAGTTTGCACCCATTTCAAATGGGTGCTAACACTTTCGCAAAAGGGAAGGTGTCCCCATGGGACCCATTCCCCATTATAAATGTCACTGTAAAAAAAAAATCAGAGCAGGCAGTGGTCTGCATTACAAAAAAATAAAACTGCTTTATTGAAAAGCAGTCACAAACATGGTGGTCTGCTGTCTCCAGCAGGCCACCATCCCTGTGAGGGCCGCCATTCGCAAGGGGGTCGCAAATTGCGACCCACCTCATGATTATTCATGAGGTGGGCATTTGCGAAGCCCATGCGAGCCACAGATGGTGTCAGGGACACCATCCTACATTCGGATTTGCAACTCGCAATTTGCGGGTCGCAAATCTGAACCTACCTACATGTGGCCCCAAATTCTTAAAGAAAGTCACAAAAGTGCACCCATGGTATATGTCGTACCCCTATAAAATATTTGTGAACTGTATTTTAGCATGGGTAAATACCATGTGTAGATTTGCTCATGTGAAAATCTATTGAGCATTTGCAAGTTCATTTTCCCTCCAGCCACTTTCTTCCCAACCCTGGAAGAAGTTCTAATTCTGCCATTGTCAGGAGTAAATGTCCAACCTTTCTTATTATGGGAAAATATTAGTGAGAAGCTGGTGAAAATCTTTAAAACATGCAGGTTAGTAGGTTTGCAGACTCAAAGGCATTCCAGCCCTGGAACTATTGCTTACTGCTTCCTCCAGCCCCAGTATGCAGATCTGCAGAAAGGTGGCAAAATAAGGAAATTGCTACAGTAGGGATTGAAACTGCAAGTATTCAAGCCCTACTATGGTAGTAGCCCTGGCATAATCAGAGAGGCTATTATCAGAGCTCTTACATAATGAGATTGCTGCTATAATTTGGCGCCACACTACATGGCACCAAAGGGACAAGTAGATCTTTTTACAGGACAAGTAGATTTGAGAAGCAACCTGTCCCCTGGACAAGTAGATATTTTAATAAATTCCACACCTCTGAATGGTTACGTTAGTTTACTAGGTGTACTACTTTTTTGACAAAATCTGTTTATTGAATTTTGATACATTAAGGACAAGTATCCGTCAGGTAAGAAAGGATGCAGAATCATGGGTATAAGGAGCCCAGGCACCTAGATTTCAACATAGCACAAGCGAACCAGAACAAAGAGACATCAAGTGGATAACCATCCAAAGGAGTCAGGGTTCAAAGTCAATACTATTCAAACATGCTGTTGAAGCAAAATAGGGTAAAAAGTGCAGGATAGGCAATACTGCTGTCACATCATAGGACAATATTAAGAGACGACAATAATATAGATCAGGATTCCCCCATGAGGTGTACATCTGGGTATAGAAATATCTGTATTATAACATGTCTAGCGAACAATCCCATTGTAGACTGGGCACGTACAAGCAACTGCATCCATGTTAGATCCAAAATAATATTCTGGCTAGGTACTGCCACAAAGAAACTGAACTAAATACCACTCAACAACAAATGAGGAATGAGGGAAATAGTCTGCTGCTGCTGAAGCTGGATGGGGAAATACACTGCTAGGTGTGTAAGACTGAAACGCAAAGCTGAGAACGGGGAGCGGAAGTCAAGGGAGAAGGAGCCTTGACATGTGGTCATCAGGGAGGTAATGGAAGTCTATGCTAACAGATGGATCGGAGAGCCACAGGTGTAAGTGGCTGGAGAAACAGAGGGTTATTCAAAACATTGAAGAGCAAGCAGCCTGGTTGGTTGGAAGCAAAGGTGTTTTAAGCATGAGAAATATTCAAAGAGGGTTTGCCATAATCGCAGGTGTTTCTTATATCTGAAGGAGAGCTTACATAATAAATGCTTCAGTGCCATTGTGTGCCAAAGCCTAGTGAAACAGTAGGCAACAGGAGGGGGAGCAGTTAGTCTCCAGCATCTCCAGCAAGTGGTAGCAGTTGTGGGGAACATTGAATGCAGGCGGACTACAGTATAGTATCTCTGGAGCATTAACTTGTAAGCTGATTCCTGCTGGGGTGTGCCACGGTGTGTGTCTTGGGGATTTCCCACTGTAAAAGCTCCCACTGTTTTGTGTGATGTCTGTGTCACCCTCCTGTTCCCATCTCACCTGATTTTGGTATCTCAGCAATAAACAAGATTGCTGGAGGACACTATAGGTCCTGGAAACTAAACGCTTAGTGCCCTCAAAGTGATGGACCAGATTTTCAAAGGACATAAAAGGGCATGTCACACCTTCTGGATTAGGAGGGTGAAGTAAGTGCCCAATGGTGGAGTTGAAAGTATTGATGTTGAAGTTTTGGGTATTTTAAATTCAGATTTGCATTGTTAAAATTATTTAATTTGTGGGCCCTGGAATAGGTCCTGCAGCGCCCTGCAGTCAGGGTTCTCCGCAGCAGGAAGTGAACCCGGAAGTAATCCCAGCATAAACTCCATGTTGCTGATGATGAGGTTTTTCGGGGAGGGAAACGAGGTAAGGCCATAGGCAAGCACAATCCTGTCCCAAATCTCCAGCACCATCCAGGGGGCTGGGGGTTGCAAGGTAGGCACTACAAGGGTGATGCGATTTTGCAACCAAGCCAGGTCCCAAAGAGACTTGCACACCAACACTAGGTCCATATGTAGCCAGAACTTTTCGCTCTCTCTAACCACCCATTCAGAGATAAATCTTAGGTGTGCCACCCGGTAGTAGTCGAGAAAGTTGGGACAGGCTATACCTGCCCGGGTTCTGGGTGGCATGAGTATGTTGTTAGAAATGTTGGGGTGCTGTAAAGTAGTCCAATACTTCAATAGTAAGGTAATGCCAAGTATTTAATTTAATCAGGATACAAAAGGAAACCTTCTTCTTTCTTCGGAAATCCCAGCCAGAGTGCCGTTACCAGCCTCCCCCCAACATTCCAAGATCCCTCCATTCCATTACAACGTTCTGTATCCCAAGTTATAACACATTTCCCTCCCTAAAACAACAAATAACAAAATGGGAAAGATAAATAAATTGTATGATCACAATCTTACAATAAATCACAGAATGTGATTATCAAAACAAATAAATAAAATAGAGATACAAAACAATATTATACAACATTAACACTAAATCTTCAATTAAACAAAATCTCTAAGGTTGAACGGTGGACAACGTTTCCTCGCATTAAATTTCACCCTCAAAGCAACAGAATCACTATTCATAACATTGCCACTATAATTCTTTTGATTTCCAGCCACCCCTACCTCCTCAGGAGTTTCCTCTGAGGCTTCTGCAGGATCCAACAACTCATAACCACTTCCATTTTCCCCACTCTCAACAGGTCGTGCAATTTCCTTACCAAAACCACTCCTCCCTCCTATCAGGTGATCCGAACACTCCCCTTCATTAAAGTCAACACAATTACCACAGCACTTCGCCACTCTTCTCACATTCCACACTTTGCCATCCTGCGTAACCACACTATTCCTTAACACCTTGACCACCTTGAGAGCCTTTCCAAACTTACTTTCAGTCTTTCTTAAAAAACCAGGCTTACGTATCTTAACCCAATCTCCAACTACAAAGTTAGGTACCTTTACATTCCACTTTCTGTCATAAATGTCCTTAATCTTCATCTGTTTTCCTTTAACCCTTTCCCTGATTTCTTCCAAAGACACCTTTTCCCATTCTTTGCCCTGTTTCCTCTTGAACCACCAAGGACATAACTTCGACACCGGATGTCTTCCCCTCAACAATCTAAAAGGACTTACTCCTGTGGTGGATTGTGGAGTAATTCTGTAATGCCACAATTTTTCTCTTAACTTGTCCTTCCACAGTCCTCCAAAACCACGTGCCCATACAATGCTATCTTTAAGAACACGGTTAAATCTCTCCACCTGTCCGTTACCTTGTGGTTCATACAATGGAGTAGTAACATGTTTAATGTTGCTATACCTAAAAAACCTTTGTGTGTTTTCAGCAATCAATTTAACCCCATTATCAGAAATCAAGACTTCTGGATAACCTTCCCTAGCAAAAATCTCCTTGAAAAATTCTATGATCACCCCCGCTGTTACACATGGAACCATTTTTACCTCTGGCCATTTTGAAAAGTAATCAATAAGCACTAAAGCATAACGTGAATCATATGGCAGAGAATGAAACGGACCGGAAATGTTGAATCCCAATTTCTGCCAGGGAGAAGTCGGCCAAGAGACGGGAACCAGAGGTGCAGGCACCGTTCTTAACATTTTTTCAGCGTTCACACAAACATCACATTCTCTGACAACTCTATCCACCATTTTATCTAATCCCGGCCACCAAAAACACGTGCGTACCAAGCGTTTCATGGATGACATGCCCGGGTGCCCCTCATGAGCTATAGTCAAAATGGTCTGCAACAAACCTCTGGGAGGAATGCACTTCCCTTTCTTGAATAGCATCTCATTTTCCACTTCCAGTTCACCTCTAACCTTAGCAAACGGTTCTAATTCCGCTGCAACCTTACATTTAACTGGCCAACCATCTCTCACATACCCCTTTACCTCCTGTATTACATCATCATTTTTCTCACAATCCTTCCAAACTTCTTCTTTGATGCTCCCAAACTCATCAGTCATGTATCCTGACACAGTGGAAATTACTTCATTCTCCAACAGCTCATGAAATGCATTATCTTCTTTTGCCTCATTCTGTGGAAGTCTAGACAAACAATCTGCCACCACATTACTCTTCCCCGGTACATATTCCACTTTGAAACAATACTCTTGCAATTTTGACACAAGTCTGGCAATACGAGCCGTGGCATTCCAACCCCCACCTGGAGAAAGAATTCCCACTAAGGGTTTATGATCAGTTTGCAGAATAAAATTTGTACCCCAGATATAATCTCTAAAATGTTCAACAGCCCAGATGCATGCCAACAACTCCTTCTCAATCACAGCATATTTTCTCTCCGCATCATTTAACGTACGTGAAGCAAACAAGACATTCCACCTGTCCTTACCACATCTTTGAGATAACACACCTCCAATTCCATACATGCTTGCATCGACCGTCACCACACATTGTGCTCCCACACTGAAAGGTCTCAGAGTGGGAGCTTCCACAATTTCCCTTTTTATTCTCTCAAAAGCTTCATTTTGCTTTTCCGACCACTTGTACTGGACACCTTTCCTTGTAAGTTCCCTCAAAGGTTCAATTTTTGTGGCGAAATTTTCAATAAATTTACTATAGTACTCACATAATCCAGTAAAAGATAGTAGTTTCTCCCTATTATCAGGAGCAGGAGTCTTCATAATAGCATCCACCAAAGACTGTTTTGGAACTACACCATCACCCGATATGGTATGACCCAAATATTCCACAGATTTGGCAAAAAACGTACACTTTTTTACCTTTAGAGTCAGTCCATTTTTCTTCAAAACATTACATAGATTTACCACATGTTCCTTATGATCTTTTTCATTTCTGGAAAATATTAATATGTCATCTTGAAAACACTTGACATATTTATCCATGTCTTTGAACAAGTGGAACATTGCTCTCTGAAAAACTGATGCTGCAGAGGCTAAGCCAAATGGCAACCTCTTGAATTGAAACAAACCCTGTGGGGTGATAAATGCTGTAAGATGTCTAGAATCCTCAGTCAACTCTATCTGATGATATGCTGATCTTAAATCCAAAGTGGTGAAAATGTTCGCTCCTTCCAGCAGGCTAATCACCTCGTTGATCTTAGGCAGTGGGTGACAATTCACAATAATATTCGCATTGACAGCCCTCAAATCCACACATAACCTCAAAGATTTGTCAGGTTTACGGTTCAACACAATTGGAGATACCCATTCAGAGGATTCAATTTCTTCTATAACATTGTTATCTATCATCTCTGATAATATGTGTTTTAACTCTTCTCTTACACTTATGGGCACATTCCGGAGTTTTTGTACAACAGGTTTAGCATTATTCTTAACCTTTATCTTGTGGCTGTAATTCTCTAATTTACCTAACTCTTTGGCGAATACTTGTGGAAACTTGTCAATAATCCATTCCTTGTTCTCCCCGCTTCCTACTGCCAAGACCTGTTCCTTACTCGTAGGGTTCAAAATGATGTTCAATTTACCATGATCCTTCCAACCTAAAACATTCACTCCTTTTGCCGCCACATACAACTTAATGTTAGCTCTCCTTTCTTTAAACACGATTTCCGTCTCAACAAACCCCATCACATCAATAGTTGTACCTTCAAAACTCTCAGCCACAATGTCAGATTCATTTAAATCAGTCATGTCCCAAATTCCTTCAAACATTCGTTCAAAATAGTCCTGAACAATAATCGTCCACGGCGATCCTGAATCTGCCATAAGTACCAACTTTTTTCCTTCCACTAGCACCTCACACATAGGTCTTTTTGATCCATCGCCTTCACCACTCTTCAGTGACAACACCGTGCCACTTTGTATATCACCTCCATCCACCTCACATTTTCTAATATTCACACACGCCATTTTCCCTCTCTACATGTTAATAACTTTTTTTAAATCTCTGCATACCCTAGCAAAATGCCCCACTCTACCACATTTCTTACACTCCTTGCCAATAGCAGGACACTGAGATGATGATGCTAAATGACTTAAACTACCACACCGAAAACAAGCATATTTATCCGACTTGTCATACCTTTCTTTTTTTCCTACCACACTGTTACTGGCATTTACATAACTATTAGTGTTCCCTCTCACAGCGCCCACCACATCCAATTCCGTATTACTAGCCTTGCCTGACTCTTGTATTGTTTTTATCCATTTATCTGACTGCTCCAAGGCTTTAGCAGTTGCAATGACATCTTGTAACTTAGGATCCCCCATAACCCACAAATGTTCCTGAATTTACCTGCTTTTTACGTGCACAATAATTTGATCTCTGATCATTTCATCAGTCATTGCTCCAAAATTACAATGTACAGATAAACCACGCAGTGCCGTCAAAAAATCATCAAAAGTTTCTTCAGGATGCTGTATTCTCGTGTAAAACTTGAACCTATTTAATGCTATGCTTGGTGTAGGCCTGAATCTATTTTCCAATCTCATTAATGCTTCTTTAAAAACATCCAATTCCCCATCCCCTTGTTCTAGGATAGTAACCGGTGGTAAGGTTCTAAATACCATTTGTCCTTCCGAGCCTAAACAATGTAGTAAAATATTTTTTTTTCTTTCCTTCGACATGTTTTCATCATCCATCGCTTTCATATAGGTCAAAAATTCTTCCTTCCATCTGGACCAAGGCATAGGTGGATCACCTTTTGTTTGCAAAAATTTAGCCGGTGGTTCAAATTGCATTTTAATATAATGTAATGCTGGAGAGTTTTATTATATATATATATATATATATATATTTTTTTTAATTCCAACACAATTTGAACTCCAATCCACCTACTGTGTCTAGATGTGAGTCTTTCTTCGCTTTTTTTTTTTTTTCTTAGTGCAGTCCTTTTTCCATTATAATTGAAAACAGGAAACCGGAAGACCCTTCTCATGAAGCACTCATCTAGATTAAGCCAATGTCTTAAACTAGCAACATAAGCAAATATGGTAAGCCACACTCGTCTTCTCGTCTTTTATAGTTTCAACGTGTGTTTATTTAGTCCCCCAACAGCGCGATAAGAACTCCAAAGCTCGTTTATCCTGGCAACAGCGCGAGGAGAACTTCGCAGCACGGTTATTCTGAGCGTGCTATTCTACCGTTGGAAAAATGCTGCCGCGCGGTAAAGAATGGCAGCGCGCGGCGTGTTTAAATGTTGCAGTATATCAACCACAGCAACCACCGCTATAAATTGCTCATAACCTGTACAGTAATTAATCCAGAAAAATAAATATGTATATATTCACCCTGCACGATCTGTCCGCAATCTGGTGCAGTAATAATCCATTAAGAGACAGAACAACTTCTTAAACGCGTATAGGTCCACTTTAGAGATACTGTATTCCAGGTAAAAGTATCTCCAAACTCTCGTCGCCACTGTAAAGTAGTCCAATACTTCAATAGTAAGGTAATGCCAAGTATTTACTTTAATCAGGATACAAAAGGAAACCTTCTTCTTTCTTCGGAAATCCCAGCCAGAGTGCCGTTACCAGCCTCCCCCCAACATTCCAAGATCCCTCCATTCCATTACAACGTTCTGTATCCCAAGTTATAACAGTGGCATGAGTATGTTGTTGGAAATGTTGGGGTGCTTCCCTTTCCAAATGAAGGCACAAACATCTTTCTGTAACCAGTGGATGTGCTCCGCTTGGATAAGAGCCTGGAACAGATAGAGTGTGAGTGGTAATATATTCATTTTGACCACGTTAATTTGACCCAACCACCAGAAATGTAGCGGCTTCCATCCGTGCAGGTCCTGAAAAATAGCCTTACAGTAATGGGGCCAGTTGGCACATGTCCAAGTCTTTAGGGAGCTTGTGATATTAAGTATCAAATAGTCTTTGTGGCCCGTTGAAAAAAGAAGCCAAGGCCTGCAATTCCGGGAGGAGCTGCGGTGCTGTAGTGAGGTTTAGTGCCTACGATTTGGACATGTTGATTTTTTATCCTGAGACAAGCTCAAATTCTTGCGGTTTCTGCACTATGGGAGGGAGGCTCCATCTGGGATTAGTCTGGGTCAGTAATGGATCGTCAGCATATAGCAGAACCTTGTGGTCCAGGCCTCCAAAGGAAATGCCCTTGACCAGGGCAAAAAGATGGAGGGATAAGAGATGTCAGGGCAATGTAAGAGGCCCTCATTTTGCTGATCATAACTGGCCCAGCCCAGTTTTCTGGAGAATAGCGTGTAAGAAATCCCAAATGATCCTGTCAAATGCCTTTTCCGCATCTAACCATAGGAGAAGGGCGGGAATGTCATGCATGTGAGCCTTTTCTATCAAGTGAGAGAGGCACCTGGTGTTGTCAGCCCCTTGTCTGTTTAGTATGACGTTCACTTGATCAGGGTCAATCAAACCCGGGAGAAAGGATTGTAAGCGATTGGCTAATATCTTGGTATATATTTTAGCATCAATATTCAAGGAGGCCATCAGTCTGTAGGAGGATCATGGGGTGGGGTCTTTGCCGGGCTTAAAAATGAGTGATATAGAGACCGCTGACATTGTGGGCGAGAGGCCAGTGGTGTGGATGAAAGTGTTAAATAGCGCAAGAAAATGTTCTTTCAGCTAGGGGAATAAAATCTTTAAAAAGGAGACCGACAGGTCGTCTGGTCCCAGGGTCGTCCCTACTGAGAATCCCCTACGGGCTTTTTTAAATTTGGCTATTGTGTAAGGCGCTTCCAAGTCCCTGGCAAGTTAGGGGTTCAAGGGCGTCCACGAAAACTCCTGTAGATAGGCCTGGACAGCTGCTGAGTCCTGTTCCCCATCAGCATAGCGATTGTGATAATAGTCGCAAAAGGTCTCTTGTTTGTTAATTGCTCTAACTCAGGGGTCCTCAAACTTTTCAAACAGGGGGCCAGTTCACTGTCCCTTAGAAACTGTTGGGGGCCGGACTATAGTTTGAAAAAGATATGAACAAATTCCTATGCACACTGCACATATTTTATTTGTATTTCACAAAAAGCAGGAAAAACAATGCAATGAAGAATGATTTTTATCAACATAAACTTATTTCAATGGGAAGTATGGGCCGGCTTTTGGCTAATGAGATGGTCAATATCTGGTTCTATATTTGTCACTGCTAGCAGTAGCAAGTGTTCATCAGTTGGTCTGGATCTGGTTGGAGCTTTCAGATGTTTCATTCGGATAAAAGTCTGTTCAAAGATATAGGTGCTGCCAAAGATGGTTGCAATTTTGAGTGCATCGTTCCTGAGATTAAGATATTTCTCAGAGGGGAGAGATGCATAGAAATTAGTATGGCTGCTTGATTTGAATGTTTCTTTCAGAGAGTCACAATTCTATAGTTCGGCCAATTCCATTTGGTAAATCGGATCAACAACTTCAATGTCAACAGAAAATGGGTTCCGGAAAAGCTGTATGTTCTGTTCATGGAAATTAAGCTCTTTAAATCTAATTTGAAACTCCTTTTGCAATATTTCTAGTAAATCCACACATTTTTTGCTTGGGAATGCAACTGCTGGTTTTTCCGCCAACAGGTTTTGAGTGGTGGGGAGATGGCAGGCGTTTTCCTCCTTCACTTGTTTAATGAGGAGGTCTAATTTTACTTGAAGTGCTTTCACATGTGAATGCATATCACATATGAGCTTCCCCTTTCCTTGAATTTGAATATTGAAACTGTTGAGTAGCTCTGTTATATCTGTCAGAAAGGTAAGGTGCCATTTCTATTCTGCATCTTTGAGCTCTGGTACTTCTTTGTTTTTTGAAAGCATAAAATCAGAAACCTGTGGAAGTAAGTCATAAAAACGTTTCAAAACCCTCCCTCGACTCAGCCATCGGACCCCTGTGTGGTACAGAATATCTCCATAGGCAACATTTAGCTCAGACAGAAATTCCTGAAACTGTCTGTGGTTTAGTGCATGAGCTCTAATGAAGTTAACACAAGATACCACAATTTTCATGACAGAGTCCAACTTAAGTGATTTACAACACAGTGCTTGTTGGTGGATGAGGCAGTGTATGGCTATTGGATGTGTATGGTTGTGTTTGTCCATCTCCTTCTTAATGTGTGCAACCACTCCTTTCATAGACCCCACCATGCTAGGATCACCATCAGTTGTCACACTGGCTAGTTTAGCCCAGTACAGCTCCAAATCATTCACAGTTTGGCAAACTTTTTCATAGATATCCTCTCCTGTTGTTGTTCCCTTAATGCTTTTCAGTGCAGCAAGCTCCTCTGTGACTTCGAAATAATCATTTGTCCCACGGATGAAAATTAGAAGTTGTGCAGAATCACAAACATCATTGCTTTCGTCGAGTGCCAATGAAAAATAGCAAAGTTTTTTTTAGGATTTTTGCAACTGTAGATGCAAATTTTCCCCCATTTCTTCAATCCTTCGTGTAATTGTAGGTCCTGAAAGACTCACTGTACTAAATAAATCAGCCTTCTCTGGACACATTTCTTTGGCAACAGAAAGAAGGCATACTTTAACAAATTCTCCCTCTACGAATAGTCTTCCAGTGCGCGCTGTTAGCTTGGCACCTTGAAAACTTGCTCGCAATTATGATATATTTAGTTGCTTTTGCTTTACAAAAGTATGTTACTGAGTTGTCAATCCATTTTTCAGTTTTAATATTTTATCTTTTCTCACTTGTCCAACCAAACAATCATATTTATCTTTATGTTGAGTTTCATAGTGCTGACGCAAATTGTTTTCCTTGAACACAGAACCTAAATTCTGGCATATTAGACAAACAGCTCTTTCTTTGTATTGCGTGAAAAAGTAATCGTAAGTCAACTGTTCTTTGAATACCCTGCACTCAGAGTCAATTTTTCTTTTTGTTGACAAAATGAGTTCCTAGGGATTGAAAATTGCTATTAGTAAAATACCAATAAATACACAGCTACAACAACAATATACCATCAATAATGACTAAACAAAAATAAAAAATGTCAGCGCTCAGCAGTAACGCAAATGGTCAGCGCTCAGCAATAACGCACAAGCTCACTCACTGGCAGGCACACACACACACACAAGCTCACTCACTAGCAGACACACACACACAAGCTCATTCACTAGCAGGCACACACACACACAAGCTCACTCACTAGCAGACACACACAAGCTCTCTCACTAGCAGGCACTTATCACAGGTGTAGGTGAAAGGTGGCCCAAGTATGTTAATACTATTAAATTGATCGTAGCAATTTCAGTTTACAGCTGAGAAGACTGAGCTGATAATCATCCCCCTGGGAACTGGAAGTACGAACCGTGCCTCGGAAATGCCCTAATTCTGTGAGGCCCTTGTGTCCCTACATGTATGACCTATATATATTCTGGATAGGACCAAGGCACTTGAGAGCATTCAGCGAGGTTTATAAATAATTTCCAATATTTGTAAAGAATGACCCCTCACACCCCCTGGGTGTCATGCTTCATCACTGTCCTAGCTTGCTTGCCTAAGAAGCCTCTAATAGTGGACAAGCTTCCTATGTTCACAGGAAGCACTTATGGATGGAGGGTGGGGAGTGGGATCTAGATAATGGAAAATACATCAAACATACAGTAAACATCAACATTTGTGTTATGCCCAATTATTGCGAACACACTTGTGGCAATTGATTTTGATGGATGCAATTAATATTGACAAACAGACATATACATACTGACATACATACACGTACCCATACAAACCCATAAATACACACACAGACATACATACTGACACACATACACATACTTACAGATACATACATACACACAGACAGGCATACACATATTGACATACATACTGACATACAAACACATACATACAGACATACAAATACAGACATACATACTGGCATACATACATATACATAGATACTAACCTACATGCATATGCACACAGCTAATTTTTCTTACTTTTTTTTATTTTTTATTTTTTGCAGGAGGGTGGCTGTGGCTCATGGAAGTCGGCGTCACTCTTCTGTCCTCGTGGCTTGTCTCTTCTCTCCCGCACGGAGGGAGCCCGGAGAAAGTGACCGTCCGTCACTTCCTCCCATTACCTTGGGGCTGCATTTTTTTAATGGGCCTGGTCGCGCTATGCAGCAGCGCTGACCGGGCCCCAGACAAGCAAAGGCTTGTCTCTTCCCTCCTGCGCGGAGGGAGCTGGGAGGAATTGACCATCCGTCACTTCCTCCCATTACCTTGGGCCTGCATTTTTTTAATGGGCCCGGTCGCACAATGCAGCACTGGTGACCGTGCCCCAGACAAGCAAAGGCTTGTCTCTTCCCTCCCGCGCGGAGGGAGCGGGGAGGAAGTGACCGGCCCTCACTTCCTCCCATTAACTTGTGGCTGCATTTTTTTAAATGGCCCAGTCGTGCTATGCAGCAGCGCAGATCGGGCCCCATACAAGCGAAGGCTTGTCTCTTCCTTCCTGCGCGGAGGGGGCTAGGAGGAAGTGACCAGCCGTCACTTCCTCCCATTACCTTGCAGCTGCAATTTTTTAAAGGGGCCCGGTCGCGCTGACCAGGCACCTGAACCAAAGGCTCATCTGGGGTTGAGGACCCTGGTGGGCTGGATTCAGGACCTTAGCAGGCCGGATCCGGCCCACGTGCCGTGATTTGAGGACCCCTGCTCTAACTGCTTAGCCCAAATGTGCATGTGGAGTTTAGCGATGTGGGAACGAGCATATTGAAGTCAGAGATGTCAGGCCAATAGGGTACCAACCTTATCTCCCCCATCATAATATCGTTGCTTGAGGGCCAAAAGCAAACATTCTGCCCTATTGACCCTATGTGCTCGTAATAGTCTGTGTAGCAAAGCAAGCTGTTGTTTAGTGTATCATGAGGGTGTTCGTTTTTCTATGCCTCCAGTGTTCTAATGTCATCCATTAGCATAGTCTTGAATACAGAGGCCTCTCAGTGTGTGCTATTGCTATGGATGTAATGTTCCCTGAATTGTTGCTTTGAATCCATCTCATAGTATATGAGGAGGGGCGGTAGGCAAAGCATTGAGTTAAAAATATTCTTTGATCTCATCAGTGATGGTAACCCTGTCTACCGGGTTATACAAGATATGAGGTGGGAGTCTCTACCGAGGGAGGGTATCTGCTGACTCTGTCCGAGAGGGATACTTAAATGCAATGTGAGCATGATCGAAGATAGAAATGTTGGATTTTCTAAGTGCGTAGGAGGGAATGTGCAATAAATGTAGTCAATGCGTGAGTATGATTGATCTACATGTAAATAAAAAGAGTAATCTGTGTCAGGGTGCAAGTAGCGCCATGCATCTACCAACCCAGAGTTTGTGATCTTCCTTTTGAGCTGAGCTAACATAGCCCCCTGAAAATGGACAGAACTCCTGTCGAGTTCTGGGTCATACCAGATTAAAATTGCCCCTAGTATTATCTCATTCGGACCAGGCGAAGTTGGTTCTTAAGGACCTTACAAAGAAAAGAGTCTTGGGACTGAGTTGGAGCGCACAAGTTTAGGAAAGACAGGGTAGTGTGACCCTTTTCTATTATCACTAGCAAGAAGCGCTCCCTTGGGTCTCTGACCACTTGTGTCAATTTGGTTATGAAGCCCTGCCTGAACAAGATGCCCACTCCTGATATTTTGGTCTCAGTGTACTCCCAGTATTGGGATAACTATCTGGGATGGGACATGTGAGAGCAATACTCTTTGGTTAAGTAGGTCTCCTGCAAGAAGATTATATCTGGTTCTGTTGAAGGAAATAGCGACATCTGTTTGCGCTTGTTTGGGGAAAGAAAGAAGCTTCATCCTAGTAATCGTCCCCATGAGTTAGTCCATTATCAAGAAAAGAGGGAGGATGCATCAGGATCAGGATCAGGGCGGTAAGTATCACACCACAATCGTCAGGTCAGGCCAATGGGATTACCACCCCACCCCCACCCAAGCATAGTCTCCTCCTCAGGAATCTTAAGGGTATAGTAGTGGTAGCAGATCAGGAACCAAGGAAAAACAAATAGGCCAACTGGGCCCAACACAGTGAGGCTCTTCATCTCCGGATTGAGAAAGTTATCCTCGGCATCTGCAGAGGTGTCATCTTGGGAGGGGAAACGCCCAAGCAAGGGGGAGGGACCAGGCAGGGACAAAGAGTGATTCTCCCCTCTGTTACCACAGTTGTCAACATCTGAAAGTCCAGCCAGGGGTCTGGGGCGCTGCTAGAGAAAAGAAAACCAAAAGTTAGAGTAAGAGAACCACATGATACAGTGCTCCGATTTGTAAGTATGGGTCTGAGACACCCCACTTAGGGAACAACCAAGTGTCTGGGCCAGTTTGGTGGGAGGATTCCTGCTTTATGTGTAATAGATGAGAGATTATTTCATCTTTAGCCTTTTGTAGAGCCAGTGCATTGGCCTGACAATCTCTGCCTCCTCTGCCCGTTGTAGTCTAAGTCAAGTGCCATCGATCTCCATCTTCTGAGGTTGTAGGTTGGGATTTACGATCCAGAGATTCCTCTGTTAGTCCCAGCAGGCGTTTTGCATAAGTTAATGAGTAAACATGCCACTGTTTTCCATTGACCTAGAAAAGCAGACCGAAATGGTGGGTCCACTGATATTTACATTTCATCTCCTGGAGTTTCCATGTTACTGGTCTCTTCATCTTTTAAGAGTTGCTGGTGAGAGGTCTTGAAAGATCTGCAGAGTATGTTTTCTAAAGAACTGGTCTGCTTTGCCTGGCTCACTCTTAAGAGTGCCTCCTTGTCTTGGAAAAAATGTACTCTGGTTAAGATGTCAGGGGAGGCATCAGGTCTGCCAGCCATGGCAGAGACGCGGTCCAGAAAAAGTGGTCGATCTCCCTCGCCTCCTCGAAAAGCGTGGAGCAGGTTTCTCATAAAAGCCATGATATCATCCCCTTATACGCCCCGGGGCATATCCCGGATGCGGATATTATTTCCATGGCTGCTGTCTTTATAAGTCCTCTTGCTGAGCTTGTAGCTCTACTTGTTGGTCCTCCATGGCAGTGACCCGCCGCATTAGCATTTCTTGGTCTCCAGTGCTCCAGATCGTCGACATGTGTGCCCACCTCTGCCACATGCCTGCGAAGGTCCTGTATGCAGGTTTCGAAGTCTGCCATTAGGGAGCCAATTTCTTACTTAATGTCATTGAGGAATTGTGCCATGTAGCCCTGAGTGATTAGTGGAGATGTAAGGATTTCAGAGGTTTGTGAGGGGGGGTCCCCTTTGGTGGACATGTTTAGTGAAGATTTTGACCACAGGGAGGCTAATGGTCTGCCTCTGGAAGATTTGCCCCTTGGCATATTATCATGCGGTAAGGCAGCTGGTAAATGGCACTGGAGAGATGAGGAAGTTAGGATCAAATAAGTGACCACTGCCACGGGAATTCCAAAAAGATCGCAGGGAGGAGTGCCCCATATGTTAGAAGACATCAAAATAATTTATGTAGTCCAATGTCAGATCATGGATGGGTGTCCCCATACTCCGAAAAGGAGGCCCAGCAGTTTGCTCCACGAGTTGGGGGGCAAGGCCCACAGTGATCAAGGACATAGCAAGTGGGAAGCACACCACTGCTCGGACAGCACAAGAGGTCCAGAGTCAGGGGTCCCCGTAATGCACTGTCACGAGATGCAGCGGGCCCGCGGCATTGAGGTGGTGCACAAGGGCAGATCCCCCCCCCCAGGGGGACAGCAAGAGTCCCGTACTAAGAGCACCTCTCGCAGACAGTTGAGTAGGGATGCAGCTGCACTAAGTAGGCTTCTCCAAATGTGTGAGCCGCGCAGGCTATTTCCGCTGACCTAGTCTGCAGCACGGCACCCCTACAGGCCCCAGCAGTATAATAGGCCCTGCCTGTTCCCTGTAGGTGCTCTGTCGCTGCAGGGGAAGAGCCGCATGCGCCCACAGAGCCAGCGGTAAGAAGGCAGTGCAGGATTACTCTGTGGCAAGCTGAGATATTGGTATCCGATCCCCACTGCAGGGCATTTGGCCGCAGTAGTACACACTCACTTGAGAGAAATCTAGCTTTGATCCTGTAGGCTCAGCTGTGCAAACAGTCCCAGTTAGAGGCCCCGGGGACACGCCGGGGCAGCATAACTAGGCTGCGTCCCAGGACATGGTGCAGTGTTTGCCACTGGAGGGCATTGGACTGGCAGTCAAGCTGGCAGTGATGAAGGCGGTAACTCGGCCTGGTGGTCGCATCGGTGGCCAACCCCATGCTTCCCTGGCTGGCGCAGCACCCCTGAATCACCGGGACCCCAGTCTCCACCAGGATGCAAGCTCCAACTTTGAGCGTGTTTCAGGATGTGCCATAGAGTGCGCCGTGCAGTAAAGCATAATAAGATGTCTGGCACTCCCTGGTTGTAGGAATGAGGCCGTGTTTCATCAGCCCAAGCAGATTAAAGCAAGGTCAGAGCTGCGAAGCAGGCAGATAACCGCTTAAGGGCCTGTGGTAGCTCAGAGCAAAGACCAGCTGCGGTCTACTCCATGGTCCGCCAAACCACGTCCCCAACACTACTTCTAACATACATTATGTCCGTGGCTGTGTGACTGTGTGTATATCCGTGTGTAGGTTGTATGGGTGAGTGCATGGTTGCATGAATAGGTGTATGGGTGAGTGAGTGTGTGAGTGCTAATATAGGTGAGTGGGTGCATGAGTGGCTGAATGTGTGAGTGAGTAGGTGCATGAGTGGCTCTATGGGTGAGTGAGAGTGCATGAATGACTGTGGGTGAGTAATATGGTGTGTGAGTTGCTATATGGGTTAGGGAGTGGGTTCATGAGTGACTGTATGGGTGAGTGAGTGGATGTAGGAAGTGGCTGTATGGGTGAGTGAGTGGGTGAATAGGTGGCTGTATGGGTGAGTGACTTGTTGCATTAGTGGCTGTATGGGAGTGTGAGTGGGTGTATAGATGAGTGAGTGTGTGCATGAGTGGCTGTATGGGTGAGAGAAGGGGTGCATGAGTGGTTGTATGGGTGAGTGAGTGGGTGCAAGAGTGGGTGTATGTTTGAGTGTGAGGGTGTATGTTGTTTGTGTGAGTGGCTGGTATAATGAGTACATGAGTGGCTGTATTGGTGAGTGAGTGAGCGTAGGAGTGGCTGTCTGAGTGAGAGAGTGCATGAGTAGTTGTATGGGTGAGTGATAGGGTGCATGAATGGCTATATGAGTGCGTGACTGGGTGTATAAATGGCTGTATGGGTGAGTGAGAGGGTGTGTGCGGGGTTCTATGGTTAAGTGAGTGGGTGCCTGGGTGCGTGACTGCATGAGTGACTGTATGAGCGAGTGAGTGGCTGAGTGGGTCTATGGATGAGTGAGTGGTTCTGTGAGTACTTGTATGGGTTTGTGAGTAAGTATGTGAGTGGTTGTGTGAGTGGGTGTATGAGAGGTTATGTAGGTGTGTGAATGTGTGTGTGTGGTTTTGTGGATGATGTCATCAGTGATATCACTGACAATATCATAAGTGATCTAATATGTGAGGTCATAAGCAGTGCATTTCGGGACGTAAGTTATAGTTAGCTCTGGTAACTAAAATGACTGAATTTCAAAGGTTTTGTGTGAGTGGAACATGTGAGCCTAACTATAATGTCCCTGTAATCGTTGGCTTTTCCAGTGAGTTTCTAATGTTTTTTTAAATCTATTTCCTAACTATAAAGTCTCTGCAACCTTTGGCTTTTTTCAGTGAATTTAGTTTTTAAATTATATTTCCTAACTATAATGGGAAGCCATAGCAAATACATGTGCTGGACACTTGTCATTACGAGTTCCCCAGCTACATGATGGCCTCTCTGAGTACTGGGTTGTTTGGTATCAAACAACTCAGAATAATAAACCCGGATGCCAGTGTTGGACTTATTATAACATGTACCCAGAGGGCACCTTAGAGGTGCCCACTGCAAAACCTACCATCCCTGTCATGGTTGCTGCCGTTTTTTTTACCAGCCTGCCACCACCAGACACAGATCTGGACTCCTGTGGTGAGAGCCTCTGCTCTCAGGAGCCATAACACAAAGTTTCTCCTGGTTGGAGGTGTTACACCTCATCCCCCTGGCATGCACCCAGGCCCGGCAGTCAGCTTGAAAGGCTTTAACTCTTTGAAACCTGACCTCTGACTCTGCTGCTAGCAGCAAATGGCAGCCCAATGGTTTTAACCCCACTTTGAGCGGGAAAACTGGGAAAACTTAGTCAGGTACAAGGAGGGGCCACCCCAGGCCTGCACCACCCCCAGGTGTGCCAGACGAGGTGACCACTCCATTTCAGTTTCCTCCATCTTGAATGGCAGGAAAATAGGGTTAGGGGTGTAACCTCTTCCCACAGGAAGTGGTCACATAGTGGCTGTAGCCACTGTAGGGTAGGTGACCCATTGGCCAGGTACTCCCCTAAACGCCCATTAAATGCAGTATTTAGTGGGCATCCCTAGACCTCCAGATCAGATTCAACGGACACAAGAAGACCAGCAACAAAGAAGACGCAAGACTCAAGAAATTACATCCTGCTGCAAGTGAAAAAGGTGCAAAAAACTGCCTGCTGAATCCAAGACTCAACAAGCGCCTCTGAGGGGCGACTGGACATCGGACAACTCTAAGAAACCCCAGAGGACCTGCAACCTTCTAAAAATTGAAAACAACCTCCCTCCAGAGTGAAGGCATCACTCCCTCCCCCCTGCAGGCAAGAACCAGTGAAGTCCAATTCACTGACCGGCTGCTGACCAACGATCCAGACTAAATTTATTTCAATGGACCGGTAGGACAAACTCTGCTGGTTTGCCAAGTTTGGTGGCACCGCGACCTCCAGTGGCTGAGCGATGCCGTAGCCCAGGGTACTGAACCTGGACACTCCAGATTCTATGAGGACCAAAGCCAAGCACCAGTCAAGGGACTTCAGGACACCAAAGAACCACCCCCCAGAGTGGCCTCACTGATCTGCAATCCACCCTCAAAGTGGCCTGCACATGGCTACAAAGACTCCTTGACGCACAGCCTTTGGCTAACCTATCTGCACTACACCCGGCCTCCCTGGTCCCTGCATTGGAAAACCAGCTGTTCTGTAGGGGTCCCTAACCTCTTGCAACCTCTACACTCCAAGGAGACCCACCTGGTCAGTGTGTTTGCAAGGGGTCATCTCCGTTCTGCACCAGCTCCACAGCTTTCATAAGCTGCTTCTCCCGCTTGAATCAGGACCCACCCAAACCTCTGACCTGGAACTAAAAATAGAAGATGACACTTGTGAGAGCATTGCCTGATTTCATATGCATTTTTTAAAATTCCTCCCATTGATTCCTATGGTGCGTAATTACGCACAAAAACCCAATTTTTGGTAAAATTCAAAAAATCATAGCTTAAAAAGTACTTATCCGATTCTGATGATCTTGGTCTTAAAAAATTTATAAAACTCTGAAGTATTTTTGTAAGTTGGTCCCGAGTTATTCTTTTGAGTGTGTGTCCACATTTATTGCTACTGTGAGTACAACAAATGCTTAGCACATCTCCAAAATAAGCCTAACTGCTCACCCACACTACCACAAAAACAGAACATTAGGTGGCCTGCTTTTTATCTCTGGTTATCAAAGTGGGGTTGCTTGGACTGTCTGCACAGTGCAAGTCTTTTTCATTCACTAGCTAGAGAGCCACCCTCCTTCATTTGGGGGTACAGTGGTGGGATACATGACTTTGCATTTGCTGATACTACTTTGTCACTAAGTGATCACACAAATATCTCTAAAAATCGTCTGTGGTTGTATTCTTTACAATTGAATGATTTTTTAAATTAATTACTAGGGCCCTGGTTAGGTCCCTGAAACAGTGATTAGAATTATAAAAGTATTTTACTTTAGTTAGGCCTTAGAAAAAGTTTCCAAAAAGTTTGCAAACATTTTTCTAAAAGTCAAAATGGTCCCAACCTCAGAAAGCAAAATGTCTGATGCAGATACCCAGTCTCAGGAGCTCAGCCTGACCACTTGGCTGGAGCTGAAATACCCGAGGCCGAGGGCTCTCTGCAAAGGATACCAGATTTAATTGGTGCTCATGCCACTACCGAAACTATTAGGAGACTTGTGGCAGAGTATGAGACTGCACATGCAGCAGATGAGGGGGAACCTTCAGCAACAGAGTATCAAACAAAAATGAAGAAGCTGAGGAGAAGGAGGTAGGATCCTGGGTTTCAGAAGTAGGAGCCCCCTCAGTGGAGGATTTGGCTGTAGCCAGGTTGACTAAAAGGCTGGTTTAGAAGCTCAAAGTTTGGATATAGTGATAAAAGAATAGAGAAATGGGCTGAGGACCCATCTCTGGTGGCAGCAGTCAAGTAACTGGAGGAAAGGAAGTATTTCAACCTAAAACTCTCAAAAGGAGTTTTCCAACCTTTTACAGAGGGTAATGATATTCACAACTAGTTTTCTGCCTATGAGAGAGCCTCAATAGTCTGGAAAGTAGACAGAAGACATTGGGGCTCTCTGATGTGGGAACTGTTCTCAAGAAGGTGCAGGATAGACCCCTGACGTTAAATGAGGCAGATGCCAAGTCCTATGACCTCATGAAGGCAACCCTGATTGAGGGCTTTGGGCTAACAACTGAAGAATACAGAATAAGATTCATGGAGACTCGAAAAGCCCAGAGTCAATTCTGGGTAGAATTTGTGGACTATTCAGTAAAAATGCTAGGTGGCTGATTAGAAGGTAACAAGGTACAAGATTATGATGGGCTTTATAATTTACTTATGAAAGAGCATCTTTTAAGTAATTATTACAATGAGAAACTACATCAGTTCCTGGGAGACCTAGGTCCATGTTCTCCTCTTGAGTTGGGGAAGAAGGCAGACCACTGGGTCAAGACAAGGTTGACCAAGACAACCACTGGTGGAGGAGATCAAAAGAAAGAGGCCAAAAGCCATCTCAATGGAAAGATGGGAACCAAAATAAAAACAATGAGCCTTCATCAGGCCCACACAAACATGTTCAGAAGGGTGGGCCCAGAGACTCCTCACAGCCTAAGGGTGGGTACAAAGGTAGGAACTTTGATCCCAACAAGGCTTGGTGATATGATTGCAAGAATAAAGGGCACCAAACCAGAGAATGCAGCAGGAAAAATGCCTCTAGTCAAGTTGCAGTAAATACAGTTCCTATTCCCAGTGAACTCACAGAGACAACAGTATTCACTCAGAGAGAGGTAGATCTATCCTGTGCTGCCTGGCCCACTAATATGCAGAAATACAGGCAGCATCCTTTGATTAATGGGACTAAGGTGGAAGCCTTGAGGGACACAGGAGCTAGTGTCACTATGGTGACATTATACCTGGTCCACTCAGATCAGTATCTGGTAGGGAAAAATATCCTGACACCAATGCTGACAATGTCACAAAGATCCATCTCATGGCAAAGGCATCATTTGACTGGGGGGAGGGAGTAGTGGGATAAAAGGAAGTGGCTGTGACTCCATCCATCCCTGTAGACTGTCTGCTTGGAAATTATTTTGAGCAATCTCCCTGGGCTGACGTAGAACTAAGGACTTATGCAGCAATATTTGGGATTCCAGAATGGGGTTGTGTCAAACCTAAGGCACAAAGCAAACCCCTGAGTGAACAAGAGGTGTTGGATCCTGGAAGCTTTTCTGTGTTAGCATGAGCACCGATGTGTAACCTTTGCAGACTACCTTTAGCTGGTGATATTTCAATCCCATCTAAGGGGTCAGGTAGAGCCCCTGAACCTGGTTCCCTACATCAGACATTTTTTCTTACTAAGGTGGGACCTTTTTAACTTTTGAAAAACCTTTGAAAACATTTTGAAAAAACTTTTTTCTTAGTCCTAACTGCATTAAAGTTGTTTAAATTGCTAATTGCTACTTCAGGGTCCTAGCCAGGGCCGTAGCAATTAATTAAAAAAAAATGGTAAATAGTCAAATTAAAAGGAAACATGTAATTAGGCTAAGGACATTTGGGGGGTTATTACAACTTTGGAGGAGGTGTTAATCCGTCCCAAAAGTGACGGTAAAGTGACGGATATACCAACAGCCGTATTACGAGTCCATTATATCCTATGGAACTCGTAATACGGCTGGTGGTATATCCATCACATTTGGGACGGATTAACACCTCCTCCAAAGTTGTAATAACCCCCTTGATTTTAGTTATTCTTGTGATCACTTATTGGTAAAGTGGTATCAGCAAATGCGAAGTCTTGTATCCCACCGCTGATCCACCAAATGTAGGAGGCTTGCTCTCTATAGTATTATTCAAAAATGATGTGCACTGTGCAGAGAGTCCACGCAACCCCACTTTGGTATTTAGAGGTAAAAATTAGACCACATAGTGCTATGTTTTTGTGGTAGTGCTGGTGAGCAGTTAGGCTAATCCAGGAGATGTTCTAAGCATTTGTTGTACTCATAGTATCAATAAATGTGGACACACACTTTGAAAAATAACCAAGACCAATTTACAAAAATAATATAGATTTTTGTTTTAAATTTGTAAGACCAAGATCACCAATATATGGTAACTACTTTTTAGTTATGATTTTTCAAAGTTTAGAAAATGTTGCTTTTCTGTGCGTAATTATTCACCATAGCTATCAGTGGGAAAACTTTAAAAATGAATATAAAATTAGGAAATGCTCTCACAAATGTCACCTTCTACTTTTAGGTCAAAGATGTAGAAGTGTCTAATGGGCCAGCCAGAGAACGTTGGGCGGTTCCCGGTTCAAGTGGGAGCAGCATCTGAAGGTCTTGGAACTGGCGCCCAAAGGAAAAGGGTACCACTTGGAAATACACTGCAAAGATGGACTTACAGGTAAGTTCCGTGGGTCTCTTTGGAAGGTGGAGGCTGCAAGGGGATAGGGACCCCTAGAGTACATCTGGTTGGTTGATGCAAGGGGCAGGGAGGCCAGGTGCAGCGCAGATAGGTCAGCCAGGAGTCAGCTGTTCGAGTCAGGAGCAAGTCACTTGGAGGGTAATTGCAGGTCCGCATGGCCACTCTGGGAGGTTTCTCGACTGTCCTGAAGTCCCTCGACTGGTGCTTGATTCTGGGCTTTTGGGAGTCTGGAGTGGACTTTGATCCTGGGTATCTGATGTTGAGGGTCGGGTACCTCAGGTAGTGATACCCCACAGCCCTGGAGAGTTGTAGTGCCACCAAACCTGCCACGGTGGCAGGTCTTGTCCTTAAGGGCTCTTGTACAGAAATTATTTGGGCTCCCGGGACTGGGTCAATGGTCAGCAGCTGGTCACTTTACCAGACTTTGAGGGTTCCTTGCCTGCTGGGTGCAGGGAGAGAAATGTTCCCTCAAAGGAAGGTTCTTGGCAATTGTTAGAAGGCTGGAGGTGCTCTGGGGTTTTGTAGGGTCCTTCAGGTTTCCAGGCAACACCTCAGTCCTTGAAGCAGCAGGCAGAGTTTGGCCCCTTTTTCTTTCTGCAGCAGGGCTTCAGTTCTTGTGACTTGGGCCTTCTCTGTCCTGGTCTTCTTTGTGTCCATCAAATCTGAGGTACTGGTCTAGGGATGCTCTCTAAATACTGTATTTAGGCAACATTAGGGAGAGTACTTGGCAGTGGCCAATGGGCCGCCTACCTTAAGGTGGGTACACCCACTAAGCGACCACTTCCTGAGTGAGGGGGTCACATCCCTAACCCTGATTGGCTATTTTCCTGCTGTCCAAGATGGAGGAAAATTAAATAGAGTGGCCACCTCACCTGCCACACCCGAGGGGTAGTGCAGGCTGAGGGTGGCCACTCCTATTTTTGCTAGGTTCCCCTCCAATTCTCCCACCTAAAGTGGGGGTAAAACTATTGTGCAGCCATCTGATGCTGGCAGTAAAGGCGGTGGTCAGATTTCAAAAGCGGTAAAGCCTTTGAAGCTGAGCACTGGTGCCGAATGCCTGCCTGGGACAGGAGGTCTAACACCTCAATCCAGGAAAAACTTTGTGTTCTGGTTCCTGAGAACAAAAGGCTCTTACCCCAGGAGTCCAGAAGTGTGTACGGAAGTGGCTGGCTGATTAGGACCAGTCAGCAACCATGCCAAAGGCTGTTAGGTTTTGCAGGGGGCACCTCTAAGGTGCCCTCTGGGTACATTTTATATTAAATCCAACACTGGCATCGGTGTGAGTTTATTACTCTGAGTTGTTTGATATCAAACAACCCAGGGTGGAGACAGGACATCATATAGCTGGGGAACTCGTAATGATCACTGTCCAGCACATGCATTTGCTATGGCTTCCAAGTACACTGACTATGTCTAAGTTGTAGCAAAGACACAGTAGGGGCATATTTGCTCATGCACACATATGGCCTTACATGCATTTAATCAATCAATCAATCAGGAATTTGTAAAGGGCAATACTCACCTGTGAGGGTCTCAAGGCGGTGAGGAGTGGAGGGGGGAAGTGGAGGGGGGGAGTGCTGCTACTGCTCGAACTGCCATGTATTGAGAAGTTTCCTGAAGGTAAGGAGGTCTTTGGTCTGGCGCAGGTGGGTGGAAAGAGTGTTCCACGTTTTGGCGGCGAGGGGAGAGAATGATCTACTGCCAGTTATAGTTCTGCGGATGCTTGGGACGGTTGCGAGGATGAGGTCGGCAGAGCAGAGATGCCAGGTCGGAGTGTAGAAGGAGAGTCGTCTGTTGAGGTATTCTGGTCCGGTGGTGAGCAATTATAGTGCACCCTGCCTTTAGGGCTGCAAGACCTGCCAGTGAGGTGACTTACCTATACTGCATGCAGTGTTAGTAGGCATGGCACTCTGGGTGAGTGCCATGTCAACTCTGCAGCTTTGGATACACCATGTCATGCCCTTGCAATGGCAGTCTGCATGAGGCTGGTGTGGGGCCTCTCAGAGTGGCACAGTAGGTGCTGCAGCTCTGGGGGCCCTCTTCAGTACCCATGCCTTAGGTACCAGGGGTACCAGTTACTAGGGACTTACAAAGGTGGCTTATATGCCAAACATAGTACAGTTTTGGGGAAAGAGATCTGGCATGAGAACCTCTTTAGCAGGGGCCCATGCCATTTACAGTTTGAAGCCACATCATTTTCCAGGCAAAGGGGCTACCATGTCAAAAGAGGCCCTTTCTCACAGTTAGTGAGACAGTGCATAAGTAGTTGGATGGGTGAGTGAGTGAGTGAGTGAGTGGTTGCATTAGTAGCTGGATGGGTGAGTGATAGGGTGTGTGAGTAGCTGTATCGGTGAGTGACTGGGTGCATAAGTTGCTGTATGAGTAAATGAGAGGTTACGTGAGTGGTTGTATGAGTGAGTGGAGGCATGGGTGGGTGCATAGGTAAGTGAGTGGGTGCATAAATGGTTGTATGGGTGAGTGAGTGGGTGCCTGAGTGGGCGTATGGGTGAGTGAGTACATGAGTGGCTATATGGGTGTGTGAGTGGGTGCATGAGTAGCTGTATGAGTGACTGGTTGCATGAGTTAGGTATGGGTGAGTGAGTGGGTACATGAATGGCTCTATGGTTGAGCGAGTGGGTGCATGAATGGCTGTATGGGTGAGTGAGTGGGTGCATTTTCAGGAACAAGTGTTGATTCTTTTGTAAATTTCCACTCAGGACATAATATCCATTTTTCATAAACAGGTTACTGTCCTAAATGAGGAACATGTCTACTTCCTAATCTATTGTACTCTCTGACACAGTTTGCATCTGCACTAAGCTTCTTATTATCAAACTCAACCAGACACAAACCAGACAATGTTCGAACTTGTGACAATGGTACACATGACATTCCTTTTCTAAATACCGTACTTCTAGTATTAATAAATGCAGCATCTATCACTTAAACCTTGTGATTTATGGATAATTACAGCAAACACAAGACAAGCTGAGAACTGCTTTCGTCAGACATATAAGTCTTTTACAAGCAAAAAGTGTACAACACATCAACCAATTTGCTTCACGGCATCAACCTGACCAAATTTTATAGCTAAGTATTCAACCTCATCACAGTTAGAAACTTTTATGAAATCAATAACTTTACCGGTTGCATCATTTACTAATCCTTCTTCATCACTTAAATTACATTTTAAAATGACTCTTCAGTTTTTGCAGACATGTGAAGACATGTATCCAGCAGTACGGGATATAGATTTCTCAAAAGAGTTAAATTTTTCTTGTAGTTTTCCACTGAGCAGCACTGTTAATCCCTGTTATTCCATTTTGTTAATACCTATAAGTTCCAAAATGTCTTCTTTCTCTAGTTTCAGTGATTAGTAATTACAACCTGTACATTCTTGAAGTGTAGGCATTAAAGAAACTATGGAATTCCATTTTTTCCCCACAAATTAAACATTAGCTCTGGTGCTGGGTTTTTAGAGAAAAACAGTTTTTTAATAAGTCTACTTTCCATGGTACGTTTTTCCCTCCTCTTGAAGAACTCCCACTTCAATGTCCTTTAGAATGTTTCCATGTTCCATGTCAGAGGCTTGACTGATATTTTTTATGAGTTCCTTGTATTTGAAATATTGCCAAATGTTTATATTGCCAATACTTCTCAATGAGTTCTAAGTTTCTTCATGTAAAAAGGGTCTTGAAAACAGGCTGTCCTCTCACAGGGGTAAGTTGTCACCAAAAACAATGAAATGCTTTCCTCCAAACAACATGTTGCATTCAGTTAAAAGAAATTATTGCATTTTCAAGTGAACAAGGCAAGCAGTACAGTTGAAACTATGCTTACCTCATGAATAATTAAAAGCTTTAATTTCATCAAAACTCTTGCCACCTCATGACAAGCTTAACCAGATAGCTCCTGGTATTCCAGTTTACTGTCGTGTTCAATCTGTAGCATAAGTAGTCTGTGTAAAATGATTCCTTTAATATTATGTGAAGCTAATCCAGTAGGTGCTATTACTATACAAAATAAGTTTGATTTTGTAGTCGTGTGTAGGTAACTGGAGAGAATTTTAATTAAAATGTTTTTCCTGGTACCAGCTTGGCCATTGATATGTATTGGCAGGAATGATGAGCAATTGCATTGTTTCTGCTCATTTAGAAATCCATGTTCTATTTTGTCTTTTACTTCAATATTTATGTCTTTCTGTTCATTGTTGAGTTGTGCAGTCAACTGTTCCAAATCTACAGATTCCTGTCTTGCTTGATCCATACAGTTTCCACTTCATTCATAGCTATTGCAGCTTTATTGACATTAATATGTTGTCCAAGAGGATTCTGACTCAGTGGTCCTGAACTTTGGCTGCTTTGAGAACTATCCTAAGCTAACTTAGCAGCAATTGTTTCTTCTTGTACCTCATCATTTAACATTTGTAAATAGTTTGTGAAAACTGAACACTGAATAGTATCTTTGACAGCATTGAAAGAATCTTCATAGCAGTCGTAGTCTCAGAGTAATTTCAACTCACTGCACCAAGGCACAAACAGTTGAAGCAAAACCAAATAGAAAACTTTCTTTTGTCAGGAGTTTGTCAACTACGTTTTCAGTGGTTAATTAGATTTCCTTTTGTGTGTTTGACTAAACATTCATAACATCCAAGTACTGCATATTTTTCATCCTCTGTGGTTTCACTTGCATTGCTTCTTTATCTGTAGTGTTGAAGAATTTCATAAAGGCATTTGTCTTCTAGATTTGGACTCCTTCTTGGATAGTACATATCTACATATTTGAGTTCACAATGTCTGTACTTTCTGGGGAAAACTCTGCTAGGTACTGAGTTTCTGGTAAAGACGTTAGCACTCTATTTCATGTACTAGCTAGGCCCACACTTACCCAAACAATTCCCTTTGATTTTGAGAACAAACTTGCAGAACTCAACCTGTCACAGACTTCATAGGATCCCATTTCCCTATGGGAAAGCATTTTCAAGTTGAAGCAGCACAATTTCTTTGTAAGTATCTTATCTGCAGAAACTTCCTCCCACATCTCCTTCATCCCTGTATTTTCTGATTTTGTAATGTATGAAGTGACATACTGAGCCACAGCGATTGAGTTGTCTGCAACACATTGTATATCGATATTAGCATTCCACATTTTCAGAATCGCAAACTTAACCTGCACAATTGAGTGTAACAAACCAAGTAGGTGCTTCTAAATTTCGCAACGTACACTTGACTTCTCCATGATGACGATACCAATACTCGTTGGTGCCACTTTGGCACACCGTTATATTAATCAAATTGAATTCTAAGGTTTCATCCTTTACATGAACTTTGTCAACAAATTCTCTTGCAGGGAGATTTTGAAAATTAACTCCTGTGTTTTGAATGTGGTTTGCTGCATATGAAAGTCTAGACAAGTCACTCTCAAAGAGCAGGTGAAATATTCATGGAATAAACTGGCAAAATCTTGGATCCTCTGAATATAAACTTATCGATCGGTATTCAACTGCTAGTATTTGTATGGACCGGTCATCATAGCAACCACCTAATCCAGTGGGAAATAACTGGGGAAAACAGTGAGCCCCACACACTCATGGGAGCTCTTTTTGCTTGTTTCATTTGAAAGAGCTCAATAGCATCACTGAAGACTTCTTTAGAATGTGAAGGGATAGATGCTGTAGTTCTCATTAATTTCTTGTGATCTTGATGGATACACTTTTTCTATTTGACCACGTGCTGGCAAGGTTTCATCATCCACATTTGCTATATCTTGTTCAACATCAACATTTTTATAATAAACATTATTTTCTACCAGGTACAAAGCTGCTTGTTTTACTTTATTCATATCAACTAACACTTGCCAGATTTTTGTATTCTTAGTTTACACTACATTTACTGGAATGAGAAGTCGCTCATCAATGACTCTACCACTAAAGTTTAAATATTCTTTTGAAGGTCTAATGCCAAATACACTACTCTTCCTTTAAGGCCTTCCTGTATCTCTGCTGAATGTAATTTACCTGTTTTTGGCTCCAATCGTATAACTGCCTGAAATGGATATACAGGTTGTATAAGTACTGATTCATAAATATTTACATCTCATAGTTGTTATGGAATAGTCACTAGTTCTAATTTGTTATTTAGTGCTCTTGCTGACATTTTATCATCCTCTAACTTATCATAGCAGTACGTACATATAACGTGTTGTGTGGACAAGTCAAAACACTCCTAAATAAATAAGCAGTACATTCTTGCCACTTATCCCTGTTTTCCTCTTCAGTTTTCAAAAATACAACTACATTGCGAGTTTGACTTTTGTAGTGAGTGAGTCAACAACAAATATTAACACTGTTTGTTTTAAACTGTGTTAAACTTTATAATCCCTTTTGTAAAGTTCTCACTACGAATACCTGTGCTCTGTTCCTCAACACCTGTAGCTACGAATTCCTCATTTACCCTAGACACCTCTTCAGGACCAAAGAAAAAAACTGCACATCCTCACAAATGTTTTCTACCTCTGCTACTGTACTATGCAAAAGTACTCTATTAATTTCTCTTAAACACAGGGCTAGTGTCTTCACATAGTAAAGCCTTCTAACTAAATTTCAAATTTTTGAATTGCCAACATTCTAAAGTGATATGGCACATTTTCTTTGATAGACATGTTGTGAATGTCCTTGTAAATTACTATACTTTCTTACTTTGCATTTATCTAATCCTTCTGCATGAGAAGTCATTACAAAAGTTCTTACTAAATCAATTGATTGCTGCTGAATACTACAAATACTGCTACAGTTCCATTTGTATACAGGGGCCTGTCTATGCCTTCCTATCAGCTATCACTTCTTCCACATTCCTAGGAACAATCTCCTCTTTTTCAATGGGGCTACCATCCTTCACCTCATAACATCAACTAGTTGAATAAACTATATACACTAATGTGTTCACTTGAAGTACCCTTCTTCATTAAAGAAAGGCTCTGAACTAGAGCTATGCTTCAATTCATCACTAAAAAAGTTTACAAAAATTCGTTTTATTGACAAGTCTTTTCCTTTGGCTGCATCCCTTCATACATGACACTGTTTTATCCAGTGTTCTCATTCTTGTGAGAATCAAAATATAAAGCTTCCTCTTCAAGGCAAATGCCTTATCAACTACAGCCTCAACATGTTGCTTGTGTTTTGCTACTTCTCTTCTCCTTTCATATTACTTCATAGTTTTAATAAGATTCTGAATTACCCTGCCAGGGCATGTTCTAACTCCAATTTCCTTAAACTGTCACTGTCTTCTGGTTAAGCTATCTGCTTTCTTCAAAGATTTCTTACTGTTAATCTGACTTGATTTTTGTCCTTTGTTGGCCGATTACACACGTTCCTTTTTATTTATTTGATTTTGCAAACTTTGAGGCTTCCAACCTACAACTTTAAAAATTGTTTTTTATTTTCTTACCAGCAGCTCTTTTCTCTTTAACAACAATGTCAACATGTTGTCCCTTTTATCTGTTGCAAGTAGATAGTACGCTTTCCTCCATTTCTGTTGTCTTTCTGATTTTTTTGTCAGCATTTTAGTGTCTGTTTTTATGTACAAATAGATGTCTGATATCAAGATATTTACATTTTCTATATATACTGTTGAATCATATATCATAAGCATTTAATTCTAATGCAGTCATGTCATTATGTTGTAGGCACTCTAGGTCTGTTAGTTTTCATGTTTAAAACAGAGTATGCCTGTCTCTGTTATCATAGGCATCAGTGTTTGACTGTGTTTCACTGTATGCATCAGTGTGTACTTGGGTGTGTCACAGAATGTATCAGTGTGCCTCTGGGTACATTAGTGTATGCATAAGTGTGAGCCTGGTTGTGTCAGCATATGCGTTAGTCAATGCCTGGGTGTGTCTGTGTATGCATAAGTGTGTACCTGGGTGTGTTAGTGTATGAATTAGTATGTAACTGGGTGCATCAGTGTATGTATAAGTGTGTCATTATGTGTGCCAGTGCATACAAGAGTTCGTCCTTGATGTGTCAATTGATCCATCGGTGTCTGCTTGTGTGTAATACTGTATACATCAGAGTATGGGTCAGTATGTGACTGAGTGTATTAGTGTGTGCATCAGTGTGTGCCTAGCTTTGTCGGTGTATGCATAAGTATGTGTCTTGGTGTGTCACTGATTCGGTGTTTCACTGTATGCATCAGTGTACTTGGGTGTGTCACTGTATGAATCAGTGTGTGCCTGGGTATCTTATCATATGCATCAGTTTGTCTCTGGGTATGTTATTGTATGCATGAGTGTGAGCCTGGATGTGTCAGCAGATGCGTCCGACTATTCCTGGGTGTGTCAGTGTATGAATAAGTGTGTGCCTGGGTGTGCTAGTGAATGAATTAGTATGTGACTGGGTTTGTCAGTGTATAAATTAGTGTGTGCCTAGGTGTCTCAACATATTTATCAGTGTGTTGCAGGATGTTTCAATGTATGTAACAGTTTGTGACAGGATATGTGGCAGTGTGTGACTGGGTATGACAGTGTATGTATCGGTATCTGGCAGGGTGTGTCAGCATATGCATCAGAGTGTGCCTGGAGGTGTGAGCATATGTGTCAGTGTGTGCCTGGGTGTGTCAGTGTATGCATGAATATATGTCTGTGTGTCTCAGTGTATGTATCAGTGTGTGCCTCGGTGTGTCAGCTTATATATGATTGTGTGCCTGGTGTGTTACTCTATGCATGAGTGCATGTCTGGGTGTGTTAGTGTTTCTCTGAGTGTGTGAGTGGGTGTGTCACTGTATGTGACAGTGTGTATCTGAGTGTGTTAGTATATGTTTCAATGTGTGCCTGAGTGTGTCAGTGTTCGCATCGGTGTGTGTCTGGGTGTTAGAGTGTATGTATTACTGTGTGCTTGGGTATACAGTTGTATGTATGAGTGTGTGGCTAACAGTATCAGTGTATTCATGAGTGTGTGCCCAGTTGTGTCTCTGTATGCATCAGTGTGTGCCTGGTTGTGTCAGTGTCCACATCAGTGTGTGCCTGGGTGTATCAGTGTATACATCAGTGTGTGCCTCGGTGTGTCACTGTATGCATCAGTGTGTGCCTCGGTGTGTCAGCATATGCATCAGTGTGTCAGCAAATGCATCAGTGTGTGCTTGGGTGGTGTTATTCTATGCATCAATGTGTGTCTGGGTGTGTAGGTGTATGCATCAGTGTGTGCCTGGGTGTCTCCGTGTAGGCATCAATGTGAGTCTGGGCATGTTAGTGTATGCATGAGTGTATGTTTGGCTGGCTTAGTGCAGCCATGAGTGTGTGCCTGGATGTGCTATGTATGTTCTCAAATATATAATTTCCTAAATATATTTTTGACTGGGTGGGTGAGCATGACTATGCTTTTGAAAAAAGGTTTGTGATACACAGTACAGGTGAGACATTGGACCTACAATACACCATATGTAACTGAAAGTGCAGAAGAGACAAACTACAACTTCAAAGTATATCTCTTACCATAACGACACACACCACACCCCTATAACCAACATATAGTCTAATTTAGACCTAACTTATATCTAGTAAAAAAGTAACTCTATGTTTTTGAAAGTGGTCATAAATGCACATAAAGTCTGCTGTAGCACACAAAAGGGTTGATTTACAATCTACTTGTGTTAATAATTTTCTAACAAAATAAATGTCTGACTATACATGTGAATGGCAGTATCAATACCTCTCTGGCTTTATCTGAGGTACTATACTTTTCTTTGTGTCATATACACTTTTATCCCCCATATAAACTCTAATTCACACACCTGTTAAATCACTTTTGTTGATAGGTAAAATACTGTCACAATATCACTTTAAATCTTTTCTTTTTATAAGCATGAAATCTCAGCCTAAGAATGGTACACCACTCTCACACCAAGGAACCATTAATAGCAAACTTTTCAACTTTGGTCTCAGTGATACTGTCCTAGTTAACAAATCAAAAACTGTTTCATATTTTATTTTTCTTATCCCACATCTGAATGGTTAGTGGCTGTTAACCCTTTCTAGTAGTTTTGGAAAGAAGTCCAATTTGGTAGGGTGTGCCACTGGAGTCACAGCTCCATCGCAGTGCTCAGCGCACCCCCTTTCCCCTGGGTAACTTCACGCCGCAACTCCTCCAGACGGGGATACAAAAATGTATTTACCATTGTGTTTTGATCATTTTTCAGGTACATTTAGTGAATTGGATTTTTTTTTTTCCAATAGCTACTGTACCAAAACCACTCTTATTTGAAGATTTTAACTATGCTTTACTAAATGCCCTTCCCCCCACTGTTTTTCACCTCAGCTGCCATAGCAACATCCTTAGGAACTGTACCAGTAGTTCAAAAGTTAGCAGCACACTACTAGCTTTAAATTATTCTGTAGCAGGTGTGGTTGTCTGTTACAGAATGTAAGCATGTCCAAAATAGCATTACTTGTTTTTGAAATAATCAGAGCCAATAACAGATCTACAGATGTAATGTTTTAAGTTACTGCTATTTTTATCTACCCATGTGTTTAAAACACCCAATGAAATGTGTGCTTTTCTTAAACCAGGTGCTGCCCTCCATTTTAACCACCTCACATTTTGAAAGCTCCCTCTTTGAGCTGTATCCTTCTCCTGTGTGCTACTGCTCCTTCCCTTCAAAATGGTTAGTGTGTGGATTGTAGGTCATAGCTACGATTCTTGGGTTAGTGAGTATGCTTGAAAGAAAGGCATTGACAGGGACCTGGGTTGTCCTAATGTTGCTATTACTTGGGTTGGCCAGATAGGGTTAAAGTGGCAGCAATTGCTTCCATTGGTTCAAAGCATTCTGGATCCCAAACCCCCTCACCTGATGATTGAGCACGGTAGTGGTACTGACCTGGGCACACTGACTGGGGTAGGACTGGAAATCCTAATGAAGGATACCTTTGTTCAATTAATGAAACTTTTCCCTCACACCGCCTTGGTGTTCTCAAACATATGCCAAAGGTAGAAATGGAAGTAGTCAATTGAATTCTGTCCGCAGATAGACAAGTCAGGAAACATGTTAATAAAACTGTTTCATCATTCCTCAGAGACCATAACATGGGCTCTATCTACAGTAATAACCTGTGCTTTGACATGGATGGAATATATAGAAGAGATGGTGTTAACTTCATGGATGAAGGCAACAGGGTGTTACTTAGCAACTTGAAACTCTGCAACCACTTTTATGTGTACTAATCATATACACACAATAAACACTAAGGCTCTTCTCAGACCCACCCTATTTCCCAAATACTACTTAATTTTCAAACAAAATCTATTTTTTTACAAACCTTTTGGAGTCGCTACTCTGTCGTTGATTGGTAAACCAAATGTACACATTCAATGCAAAACACCAAACTTATTGTTCATGTGTCTTTGTTTCAATCGATCCATGTCCCAATAGCTTTCTGAAAACCTGTGTCAATGTCTAGTTGGGTCTGTTAGTGGTTGTGTGAGTCAATGAGTAGATATGTGTGTGGGTGTGTGAGTGTCTGAGTAGGACTCTGGCTGGGTGTGTGCATGTTTGAGTTGGTCAGTGAATTTGTGCATGAGTCGCTTACTGGATCTGTGAATGGGTGTACAAGTTTATGTGTGGGTCTGTGAGTGGGTGTGTAGGCATGTGAGTGTATCTGTGATTGCGTGTGTGAATGTCTGAGTGGGCATGTGAGTGGGTGTATGAGTGTATGTGTGAGTCTGTGAGTGGGTATGTGAGTGTCTGGATCGGTGTCTAAGTGGGTGCGTGTTGGTCTGATTGGGCCTTTGAGTGGGTGTGTGAGAGTCTGAGTGGATCTATGAGTCAGTGCATGACTTGCTGATTGGCTCTGTCAGTGGGTATGTAAGAGTATGAGTGGGTCTGTGAGTGAGTGTGTGCGTGTTTGACTGGGTCTATGAGTGGGTGCCTGAGTGTCTGAGTGGGTCTGTGAGTGTGTGCATTAGTGTGTGAGTGATTGTGTCAATGTATATATATATTTTTTTATTTCAGAAAGGTTTGCAATTCCATTACGACGTTACACGGGGGCGCGCTAAGTGCCGCAACAGAGTCGCAACTCCACACATGTAAAAAAAAGAATGGTTTTTAAACTGATACGGGGTCCCCCAGACACCTATTAAATGCCCTCATGCGGTCAGGGTACCTCTACCATGAACCCTTCCATACTTTTTATACTCTATTTTTATCCCCCGGGACCATGTCCTGGTTTATAAAATTGAGTCAGCAACTTTCTGCACAGGTTGCGGCCAACCATCACAGTACTGCTTCTGGCATGTGGAGCCGCAATGCTCTACACAGGAGTCGTGACAAATCCGAGTCCCTATATAGACAAATTTGTTTTTCATCTAATAACTAGAAAAGCACTGAAGCGATTTATACCAAATCACAAAAAGGGCGCTTTCTGGACCAAAAGTTAGCTTTCTGCCAAATTTAGTTTAAATCCATCCTGCAGTTCGGGCTGTGTTTGTGTTCAAAATCCCTATAGAAATTAACCTGGAGAAAACACGTTTGTGCATTATCAATCTGTAGAAACCCCAAACCACATCTTTAAAAATACCCCCGTGTTTGAGGTATTAAACAATGGCCGAATTAGTGAGCCACAGAGAAGGTGTCTGAGCTGTAAGTATTGCCATTCTTATTTCTGAAGGAGAAGGAGAAGGAATTTTTCCTCCAGAGGCATAAATGGCTTCAGTATCCCCACCGGAAGGAGTTGGTTGATCGCCACTATGGCTTTGGAGCTCCTGTCCTCCCAAGCTATGGGGCAGTTCCTTACCAGTATGCTGGGGTTATGCCAAATTGGGTTACTCCTATGAGGCCTCTAGAATATGCTGATGAATATGAGCATTTTTACAGAACAATTTGTGGGAGCACTGCCAAGCTTCAGAGGTGGCAAGCAGCATCAGGTTATGGGTTTGCAGGTGAGTCAGGCACAGACCGTATATCACGTGGAGACCAGGCCCACTGTGCATCAATTGGTGTTCAATGGACACCCAGAGTGGCAGGTTTTTGTACGTCCACAAGAGGTAAACCAGTTGTGACAGATGGAGGGCATCTGAACAGTGTCCCATGCTCTGGAGACTCAGTCCTCTACAGCATTGAGGGTCCCCCAAATGAATCATTTAATCCTATGGTTGAGGTCTCTCAGGGTCGACGTTCACACTGTGATTGGTAACATCCCCTTGACACAGGTGAACCGTGGGACCCTTAACCATCTTCACTGCATGAATTCTACCCCACAGGGATAGATTCAATTGGAACCATTTATTGTAGTCTGTGGGGGTCATTCTGACCCTGGCGGTCATGGACCGCCAGGGCCAACGACCACGGGAGCACCGCCAACAGGCTGGCGGTGCTCCCATGGGCATTCTGACCGCAGCGGTACAGCCGCGGTCAGAAACGGGAAACCGGCGGTGCCCCGCCGGTTTCCCGCTGCCCTGGGGAATCCTCCATGGCGGCGCTGCAGGCAGCGCCGCCATGGGGATTCCGACCCCCTTACCGCCAGCCTGGCTCTGGCGGTTTTGACCGCCAGAACCTGGCTGGCGGTAACGGGTGTCGTGGGGCCCCTGGGGGGCCCTGCAGTGCCCATGCCAAGGGCATGGGCAGTGCAGGGGCCCCCTAACAGGGCCCCGCCAAGATTTTCAGTGTCTGCCAAGCAGACACTGAAAATCGCGACGGGTGCAACTGCACCTGTCGCACCCCTTCCACTCCGCCGGCTCCATTCGGAGCCGGCATCCTCATGGAAGGGGGTTTCCCGCTGGGCTGGCGGGCGGCCTTCTGGCGGTCGCCCGCCAGCCCAGCGGGAAACTCAGAATGACCGCCGCGATCTTTCGACCGCGGTACGGTCTTCTGGCGGTTCCCGCCAGGCGGGCGGCTTCTGCCGCCCGCGGGGGTTAGAATGACCCCCTGTGTCTGTTTTGGCCACCTATGGATCTAGGTTAACTTCAGCCAGTTTATCCAGGCCATAGGTTATGTAGCTCCCAAATATGTGAGATGGTCCTGGCGCCATTGAAATTGATAAGCACTTAGATTGGCAATGCCATATAGACAAGTGCAGGTTAAAATTGTTGCAAAAAACTGGGGCCTAATTAGAACATTACAAACATCATCCTTTGTCCGCTGCCCCCAGTCATTTAAATTTACAAACAGCAGGCATTTAGTTCTGCTGTTTATGGAGTAGAGCTGTGGGGCAAAAGGATCAGGGCAAACTCGTTGCAATGGAGCACCGCTGTTTACATCAGCTAATGGCACTCCCAACTAGCAGATCGTTGTTGCCTCTCCGGTTGGACATGAGCCTTAGGCAATTTCGGAGTTGAGCCTATTCTTTACTGGAAATGTAGCTGGTCCGCACCTGAACTCATGTCCTACCGTGAAAGGCTAAAGGAAGTCTTGAGTATTGCTGTTCAGCCAGTTTTCAATGGGATTAGTATGCTAAAGATTATTTGGTTAAAATGAGGTATGGTAATCTGTGAAACGACCCTTTGGGTGCTTCAGCACTCAGTAAATCATTCCTAAAGGAAAGGTACAAGCAATTGATAATGTGCCAATCACAGGTGTTTGGTTCCCAGGGAAGGCTCGCCGACTCACTTCTGATTTAAGGATGACTTTAAATTTGAGCAGTTTCTTGGTGAGATTTAACCCCTCCCCAACGTCAGGAAGCTGCATTCACAGTTTAGATACAGCACTCTCCCACTTGTCTCTTTTACTGTTAGTGTGGAAGCGCAATTGAACCAGCTAGACATGTCTAAGACCATAAGCCTCATATTTAGGTGATAATAGTTGTAGGATGTTCTTATGATCTGGTCCTGTAGTTGTGGTTTACTTGTAATAATGAATTGTCTTTTAGCTGTTTTATTCTATGTCATATTTATATTTTCATCTCAAGGATTTAAATGTCTGTATTATATTCATGCTTTTATGGCAATTTGCCAAAATAAAATACCTTGAAAGAAGATAAGGCATGATCGCTGCCTTGCGAGTCCAGACAGAGACACCACTTTGCTCTTATCACAATTGATTTTGTAACCTGAGGAGGAGGAGAAGTGAGTGATGACAGACATCAATTGATGGAGCGAGTCTGCCAGATCCGATAAAGAAAGATGTCATCAGCGTAGAGGAGGATTTTCGAAGAAGTGGGGATACCTACTCTACTGGAGTTTTGCCAAATGGCTGCTTCAGTACAAGCAAGAATAGCAGGAGCAAAAATGGGCAAACCTGGTGTGTACACGGTAGCACTAAAAAGGAGTCCAACAGGACTTTGCCACAGTCGACATGTGTCCTGGGACTGGTGTAAAGCCATTTAACCTTTTCAATAAAATCTTATTCTAGAGCAAAACTGCAGAGGGTGGGTAGCATGCACACCCATTCTATCATGTTGAATGCCTTCTCCACCATCTGGTATCTAAACAAGCCAAGTGTGCTCTTGGAAAACCTGGGTGTCCCTCAGGCACCTGTAGCATGCCCTTAGAATCCATTCCCACCACTACAAGGTTTATCACAAAGTCCCCTACTCGTAGTTGTCCTTAAACATTCTCTATTGCCCTTAAACGATCATTGGTGTGCCCTCAGATAGCTCCAGCATACCCTCAGGAGACCCTAAACCAGTCATTCTCACCTGGTGCTATCACTGTCCTAGACAGCAACTAAGGACCCTCGATGTGACCTTATGCACCTACAAAAAGCCCTAGAAAGACCTTTGTTTCACCTTCAGAGATCCTCAGACAGACCTCAGAGCTTACCTCCAGACAAATTGAGCTGCACTTCAGAGACCCACATTTGGTCTATAGGGTGCAGTACAGCTGTTCCTCATAGATCCCCAGAGACCCGGTTGTTAACTGGCCTAAAATGTCCGGGTCCTCAATGACTGTCAGTCGGAAGCTCCTCTGCCCCCTCTCTGGTTATTGCCCGGAGCCGATGTTCTTTGTAGACCGTTTCACTGCAAACAGCACACTCAGTAGATGATTTCACTGCAGACATTTGTGTGGATAGAAGATTTTACTGCGGATAGTAATGTCTTAGAAGAAAGTCTCATTGTAGACAGTGCTCTCAATAGACTGTTTCAGTGCGGACAGCGCTCTCGTATAATAATGTTTTACTGCAGGCAGTGTTCTCCTTGTTGGAAGATGTTCATTCTCTTTCAAGCTCTGCTTAGCTATTCTTAAAAATTAAACTTCAGCAAAGCAAGGTCAAAAACAGGCCATGAGCGAACATATTATTAGAAATGCAAAGCAAGAACAGACTACATAAAATGCAGGTCACCCGGTTCATTTGCACAAATTGTTCGACATAAGCACTGCCGGCAGTTACTGTGGAGCCTTTTTCCAGTTGCTGGTGCCTGTAGCTAGAAGAAAAAGAAAACACCCACTCTCAGTCTTCGTTCTTAGCTTTCACTGACCATCAATTCAAATGTCTTGTTATTTTTCACATTCCTTCTTTCTTGTATTCTTTTTCTTCCCACTATCACATCTCTACCTTCAATTTCTACATCTGTCACTGCGAGGATCAATGCAATTGGTCATGATTTTAGGTCTGTTGTCAAAGAACTATTGCCTAAAATACACTACATAGTTCCTAATTTAGAGTTTAGTAAACAAACCATCCTTTCAATGACACAAAGGGACTGATCCGTCCCTCAGGCTGACGGATCTCTATCTGCCACCCTTAGGGTTTGGCCTAATGGACCTCTGTCTGTCATGATGGAGGATGGTACGTTGGCTGATCCTGAGACTGCTCTATCCACCGGAAATGGATACAACTCCATCAACATTGAAATGGCAGAACTACATCCACCATATTTAGAGTTGTCTGCCATATGAGTGGGACATGGGACCCTCACGATGGAGGACAGAAATGGCAGACGCCTCCATCAACACAGTCGCACTTAACATAAACTTATCAACACCACCTGCAGTTCAAACTACAAAACACTCCTCACACCAATTAAACCATTTATCATTTACAACAAAAAGCATCAGCATCAGACAGACGGTAAACATCCTTTTTTACGACTTTTTTATTACGAAAGTCGTGGTTAACGAAAGCGTAACAACGCTTTTTTTAACCACGACTTCGTATTTTTGTGCCTTAACTACGTATGTTCTGAACAACAAACATGCGTGGTTAAGGTACAAAGAAGGGAGTTGGTGAAGGTAAGTGGTGGGTTTACGTTTTGGGGTGGGGTTGGGGGGGTGGGGCGTTTTTGGTTTTGGGGAGGGGGTGTGGGGTCAGGGGGTTTTAGGTTTTGGGGTGGGGTTGGGGGGGTGGGGCGTTTTTGTTTTTGAGGAGGGGGTGGGGGTTAGGGGGTTTTAGGTTTTGGGGTGGGGTTGGGGGGTGGGGCGTTTTTGGTTTTGGGGAGGGGGTGGGGGGTTAGGGGGTTTTAGGTTTTGGGGTGGGGTTGGGGGGGTGGGGCGTTTTTGGTTTTGGGGAGTGGGTGGGGGGTCAAGGGGTTTTAGGTTTTGGGGTGGGGTTGGGGGGTGGGGCGTTTTTGGTTTTGGGGAGTGGGTGGGGGTCAGGGGGTTTTAGGTTTTAGGGTGGGGTGTTTTTGGTTTTGGGGAGTGGGTGGGGGGTCAGGGGGTTTTAGGTTTTGGGGTGGGGTTGGGGGGGTGGGGCGTTTTTGGTTTTGGGTAGTGGGTGGGGGGTCAGGGGGTTTTAGGTTTTGGGGTGGGGTTGGGGGGGTGGGGTGAGGGATGTAGGGTGAATGGTGCCTATTGCTAATGATTTTATCAGGAATGCCTTTACAACGAAATATAGTTGTTAAGGCATTCGTGGTAAAATCATTAGTAGTAAGGACGAGGTCGGTGTTCCGACCTCGTTGTTAAGGTTAGTAGTTGTTTTTAATTCTGTGTTCCGTCATATAATCTCAGACAGACATCACATTTGCTTTTCAAAATGTCTGGATGAAGACAACCCAGAATCTCTGAAAATTAGTTAACTTTTATGGTGGATGAGATTACTACGGTTGAGCCACAGTTATTTGGGGCCTGGTCCAGACAACAACAATGAGCCAGAGAAGAAAAATGTGGGATAGATTTTTTAATAAAATGAATGCTTTTTCCAACATTAGGTACTCAAAGGAGAACATACACAAGCAGAAGAATGACCTGTGAGGGAGAGTCTGTTCCTTTACTTCCAGGGCACACCAAGATGACAACTGGTCTTAGCTCTGGTCAGGCCCCTCAAACTCATGTACTGAGAGGAAGAGGTCCACACTGTACACTTGAAGCATTATGAAAATTCCACAAGGAGTGGAGACTGGTTCTTGCTCTCTATCTCAATTAACTTCATCCTCTCCACACTCTGGCTCCCTTATTCTCTAACACAAATCTACACTCAAAAGGGCAAGGCTATGCAGGCCAAGATGGCAAACGCTCACGGTTAGAGCTCCTCAATCCATGGACTGTAATGAATACAAATTAAGGTGTATGTTTGTGTTGCCATGATTGAGTGATTTTGGATCCATTCAATATGGCACGACCAGGCAATGCTGACTCTATACGTTAGCTGCAGCTGATGGCACTGTGTCTCAGCCCTAGGGGAAGCAACCCCTGCCACCAAGTGAGGTGAAGATACACCATCAAGGGTTCCTCACACTACCTCACAAGTGTGTCCCAAATGGAGAGTAGCTCAGGGGTGGCCTGACTGTTCAAAAATTCACCGCACCCATTCAACATGGCTATGGCTATTCTGAACTAACTGGCTCTTGAGGAGGTAGGGTAATGAGGAGTGACACCTCTGAGCACAACACTTCAAGCTCCCAGAGAAGGCAGCAGGAGGGAGCGCCAATGTGGTTGAGACCTTAGTGGAGCAAAGAATTGATTAAATATAAACCGGCCACCCCATTGTTAGAAAGCAGACTGGCACCATTCCCGTGCAGTCTGCAGAGATTGGCACGGGCTGGATTTCCTTGAACGCTCATAGCCTGGCAGCCCAGTGCTTACTTTCTATTCCAAACATCCATGTTTCTGGGGCATATGAAATCACTCAATGACACACTGAACCAAGAATTAGGGGCTCGTTGGCCTGACCAAACCTAGCCTCTAACATCAAGGTGTGGTACGCCTCATACCTCCGTAAACTGACCAGGAGTCATGAAAGAGGTGAACAGTGGGCTGTAAAGGCATGTGGTGGGTGGTCGTCCCGGAGAGGTAGTGGCTATTTTGACCTTCGAGTCAGAAGTGCAGGGGCCAGTGAAGAGCCACGGCTGGTCACGACCATAAGGCATAAATGGACAGCAGACTAAAACACAGATCCCAGCTCTGGAAGTCATGGGGGGACAAGGGGTGGCGTGTGCTGCTCGGTCCTCTCTACCCAAAAAAATGTTTGACCCAAAGGCTGGTGTGTCCCACCACTCAAGGGATAAATATTCACTACATCTGTAAATCAGTCACCTCATGCAATCTTTGCTGACCCCACGCCTACAGGTGTGGCAGCCTCAAAAGAGACCTTCCTCTTGAGTTGATGGGAGGGTGATGGGACAGCCCTATGGAATAGCAAGACATCCCTCAGGATATGAATTCAGCCAATATGATGAGGTTGTCATCAGTTGACGAGCAAGACACTACTACTGAGGTGCAAATATGATGGCGATAACACACAACAAACTGTATGGACCATTTCACAATTCAATAATGACAGATAATCTACTTCCTGAAATGCCTTTCCATCCCGGCTTTTCAGTGGCTATATTAAATGTTTGGGCTTGGTCCAACAGTACAATCATGAACATTTCACAATACCCCTAGACTATATTGCACAGGCAAATTTAAATAGGGCTTGATTCACAAGTTGCAGTAAGTTTTGTAGTACTAAAAACTTTCTGCAACGTGTAAGTTTTGCCGATACTTATATGTGCGTTCTCTGCCCGACTGCAAAGTCTCCGCGTATGTAAGTATAGATTTTAATAGTAAATGTGGGGACACAAGGGAGTGGGTGGGAAAAAAAAGAGCTGCTACTGGAAGGGATAGGATTAGGGATGAGTAAGAGGGCTTCATTGAGGGCTAAGGAGGAGTTTAGGGAGGAATGTCACCCACTCTCACAAGAGTACACAAACTTTATTACTCTGGGGTTGGAGATGTGTAAATTTTGTAGCAAGTTTCTGTTCGGAATTTGTGAATACTGAAAGTAGTAAACTTACTACAAATGTAAACTTACTCAGAAGTGTAACTTACCTTTGTGAATCAGACCCATAGTATTTTTGAGTTTGCATCTGTAAGGTAAAAGGGATGGGGGAGGCGGGAATTACTGGGTATGAGGTAACCATCCTCCTTTAATCCTGCTAATCTCAGCTGACCAGTTGGTCAGCTGTTGTCAAAGGGTGTATCATGTTTGGAAGCATGGGGGCGGGAATCATATTTCCATGTAACAATTATCTGGAATTGTTATTTTTAGTGCAGACATACATTTGCAACTACATCAATCCACTTGCATATAAACTTAATGATAAATACATGATTTAAACACATGAAACCCAATAAGGTGTCCATCACTGAATGTCAATGGCCTGTTGAACATAGCCATGCGAGGATCGAACCTCAGCACAACCAAACAATATGGGGTAGACATGCTGTTGTTACAGGAGGCTCATCTCATGACTGACTTTGGTCAATGCCTTTATAGATATGGATTCATCACAATTGCTTACTCTGGGTAAGGTTATGAGTACTGAGGTGTGGCATATTGATGCGTAGGTGAATATGCTTTAATGCAGTGGTTCCCAACCTTTTGACTTCTGTGGATCCCCAATTGATCATTACTGGTTCCTGGGGACCCTCACTGAATCATTATTGGAATCCGGGGCCCTCCAACTGAGTTATTACTGGTAGCCGGGGACCCAGGACTAAACATTGTTGATGATTTAAACTGCAAAACAATACCCCAAAAAATAAATAAACAATCATTCCATCAAACACATACACAAATGATAACACATTTTATTTAATTTGCAAACAAATAATTATGACAACAAATTTTAATAGGAAGGTTTGAGCTTTTCTAAATTGAAATTAAGCCATACATCATTCATTCTATATTCTGTTTGATGCACCTGCACTGCTACCACGAATACATCTGAGGATGCTAATTTCATTTGTACCTTCCAATTGCAAATTCTTTGTCATTTACAGTACTTAAAATTTTCAATTGTACATTGTCACGTTATTTATATACACTTTCTTAATCTGGTAATAGTAGTTAATTTTTTAAGCAGTCATGGACACCCTGAGGATGCTTTTGCGGTCCCCTAGGGGTCCCCGCACCACAGGTTAGGAACCCTTGCTTTATTGCGTCAAACATACATGGAAAGATTAACAAGGCAGAAATGCAATGCTCTGTTCCATTTATGCACCACCACCTCTATCCAAAACCCTTCTGTCCTGCCTTAGTTTGTAGTGGAATCCCCACATTACTATCAATCAGAGGTGATTTCAATGGCCTTGAGAACTAAACACTTTATTGGTCTGGCCCGCCACTGATGCTGTCTTCACAGACATCCCTTTTGACTAACTTCATGGATTCTGGGGCACAATGATATCTGGAGACACTCCAACCCAAAACTAGAGGACATGCTTTCGTCTCTGGGGTACAAGGATCATTCTCTAGGCTAGTCTACTTCTCGGTTCCCACTGTGGATTTACATAACATTAAGGCCCGTATTTATACTTCTTTAGCTCTGCATTAACGTCATTTTTTTACGCAAAAGCGGCGCAAACTTACAAATTACAATTGTATTTAGTAAATTTGTGCCGCTTTTGCATCAAAAATCGCCGCAAATGTGGGACTAAAAAAGTATAAATATGGCCCTAAAACAATGGTATTACCTGCTAGAGGCCTCTCATATCACGGCTTCTATGGCATGATCCCTACCACTCTGTGTATTTGGAGGCTGAGCACCTGGTGGCTTAAAAATTGCGAAGATAAAGATTCCCCCATCATAGGCACAACAGAATACTTTGAAGTTAACCAGGGTTCGGTGGGATCACCAGTGGTCTTATGGTAGGCATACAAAACGGTGATACCAGAAGCACATCAGATCAGTGACACACCAAAAGAGGAAAAAACAAAATAGTCTCCAACAATTGAAATGAAGAGGTATAGAGGCAGAGAGACACTATAGAGCTGCCCCCAATGAAGGTGCCTGCCATAATTTGACCTAAGCGAAAACAGAATATGAACAAGAGGGTAAAGACCCTGCACATAAGACCTGGGAGGCATCACAGAGTGGACTGTATGACCAAAGGGATAACGCAGGTAAACCTGCACAGTGGTTGGCACAGTGAGAGAAGACACCCAGGCACATACATCATCTACGAGGAGAACAAAGAGAGGTACATACTCTACCTGAAGAGACTGTGTGAGTTTGCATCATATTATAAAACGCTATATAATAGGAGACTTGCTGATTGTACTAATGAGCTCCTCGCCTATCTGCCCTCTGCTGCGATGCGAGACTGTCCACTAATGATTCTTTAGAGTTAGCTGCACCCACAACAACACAGAGGGGCGCAGGAGCCATTTCCTGATTGTCCTCTGGCACATCTCCTGGACCCAAGGGATTCCCGATGGCATTTTCCAAATGTCTTAGAACCTCGGCCAAGCAACCTTTACTAGACCTGTCTGAGAATGCCAGAGTGGAGGGGAAATTCTCCTAGTATGTGCGAAGCCCATATTGTAACCACCTTCAAACCGGAAGACTCTCCAAAGAGGAGAGATTCTTGTAAACCAATTTCCTTAATTGGTGCTGAGGTAAAAAATCTTAGTAAAAATATTGACGAACTGCCTAACCACAATCATAAACACTGTAATTCATTCAGACCAAAGTGGATTTATGCCCCAACGAGCAGGAAGATATAAAATACGTGAGGTCTTTAACCCAGGCCATCGGGCGCACATCCAACTTACGTTATTATTTGTTGACTTAGTTCCATGATAAGCTACCAGAGGTTTTCTCTCTATCTGTTCTGACTTTTAGCATACAGGGGCTTTGGTTCATGCTTCAAGGCTTATACACGTACACTATGGGGGTTATTACAACTTTGGAGGAGGTGTTAATCCGTCCCAAAATGTGACGGATATACCACCAGCCGTGTTACGAGTTCCATAGGATATAATGGACTCGTAATACGGCTGGTGGTATATCCGTCACTTTACCATCACTTTTGGGATGGATTAACACCTCCTCCAAAGTTGTAATAACCCCCTATATGCCGGACTGCAGCTCCAGAGTAGAGTAGGGGGAACACTGACCACCGTTCAACCTGGAGAGAGAGGTGCAACAGGGATGCCCCTTCTATTCCATACCATTGGCCCTGGCAGTCGAATCACTGCATGGTGGTGCAGAAACAGGATCTAAGAGGAGGTCATGGGGTCCAATGGTCGGAATCATTCATGAATAAGATATTGCTGTAAGCAGACAACCTTCTCATCTACGCTAGCAATTCAGAAACATCCAAAGCCGCAGTGATGAAGATCCTACAGGTGTTTAGTCATCTTTCAGGACTATGGATTAATTTAAACAAATCAAGACTATACCTTCTTTGCCGAAGGGAAAACCTTAGTGTGAAAATTTCTAGACATACTATTAGATACTTGGTTATATAATTATTTCAAATGGAAAGTCATGCTTAGACAGGTAATACACACCCTTGGTTGTTGATGCATAAAGATACAGCAGATTCTTCCATGGTACAAACTGGGGTGAGTACTCTACAAAAAATAATTACTCTTCCTAAAATTCTTCATATTCTACAAAACTACCCTTTTGCTCTCCCACATCAGTGCTTACACACCCTGACTTCACTGCTGTGGTCCTATATGTGGAGTAATGGTCATCCCTGAGTCGCATACATTATCTGATGCAAACTGACTTATGACGGAAGAATAGGGATAACCGATCCAGTACCATATTACAGTGCTGCACACTTGGTAGTGATAAATGATTGGATTTACTCCTTCTGAGTTGGGATATGCCTCTCAACTCCGGGCCATGGGTGAGGGTCTATAATCCACTTTTTATATGGAGGGAAACTCCCATTTGCGACCCCCTTTGCAACACAACACCACCCACGCCCCTCCACAGCTACTAAAACAGTCCTATCAGTCTATAAAGGTTCAGGTAAACAAACATGATGTGGCTCAAACTCCATCGTGAATATGTACCGCACTTCTAGAGGCGAACTTTCTTCAAAGTTTCAGGGGTTGGGAGTGTCTGAGAATTACCACTGTAGGAAATGTGCTGCTTAAAGAGAGACTTATATCATTCACTGATATGCAAGAGGAATTTGGGTTACTCCATAACCAGTTTTACATGTACCTTCAACTCAGGCATATACCTGAGCAATACCTGGGTGACTTAGTAGGCATACAGGAATTTAGCTCCCTTGATGCCAAATTCAGCATGTACCCCTTATCCACCTCTAGGTAAATTCTGAGTCTTTATAAGACGTTGATTATTAATTCTTTCTGATAACATGGGTAGATTAAAGGTGAAATGGGGAGTGGATATTAAACATCTTAAGGATGAGGAGTGGGTATTTGCACTTATGGCCCCAGAGAAGCGCTTGTTATGTACAGGTGACATTTGTTTCAATTCTAACATCTCCACAGGATGTATCTGAGGTCAGTAACACTCTGGTCATTTACAAAGGGTCCTGGGTCGGATTGCTTGAGATGCAGGCAGCAACAGATGACTTTGTTTGCACAGTGCAGTTGTGCCCGAGGCTGCGACCCTTATAGGGATTTCATTTTCACGCATTCAGAGCCATACTTGGAAGACCCATTGAGTCAAACCCAAAGATAGCTCTTCTTAACATATTAAATGATAAGGGATTTATGAGAGCCAAGAGGGTCTTCCTAAAACTAGAGCTCACACTAGGTAAGAGGGACATTGTTCAAAACTGAAGGGAACTGGCTCCTCCTCGTGTTACACAATGGAGACGGGGCATGGACAGATGCTGTATCCTCGAGATTCCTATGTATGAGCAAGAGGATGTCCCAGTAAACATTATCGTGTATGGGATGCATAGATAGAATACTTTGGAGGCATTGCAGATGGTGACTAATATGTAGATGTTGCTGTGTTGACCTCCGCTTGCATGTGATTTTCTCTAATAACTACTTATGTAGTGATCTGATGATACCAAGTACTTAACACAAAGGACTGATCCTTGTATGGTTCTTGGATTGCGAATTTTGCCTGATGTTTACGTTTTATTTATTATTTGACAATCTCTACACTAATGGCAAAATATTCACACAAGGTTGCTAAATGATGTCTCTCACAACTCACTGCATACCCTGCTAATCACAGGCTAACATTTCATCACTCTCTTACACCTTTCACTTAACAAAACTCAAATTAGAAACACATTCAAACAGAAATAACACCATATTTTGAGTACTAATTACACACACACACACACCTATGTAATACTTACATCTAACAATTGTATCATGAAAAAGTTACATTTACTCACTTTGATCTCCTTCCCATGCCACATACTATGCCTTTTAAATCCTACTACACAAAACAAGCACTTTTTGGTAATAGAAGTTAAACAGATAAGTCCATGAAACTAGAAATACAATGTCCTAGGTCTGGTGTAGGAAATTCAATATCACTGCATTGCAGGAAATTATTTGTATTAATTTTTGTACCGTACTGTTAAAGTAAATACATTAAAGTATAAATGAAAGGGAAGGAATGGCAAATTGGAGTCAGAGCTGATGCATCACCTGTAACCTGCTGTGATAGCTCATTTTGATTAAAACAACAAACACACAGATATAGCCTCATCTACATAGAAATTGAACTAGAGTACAGTCATTATAAGGCCATCACAAACATTGTAAAGTGGACTGTACCTTCTGACCCCAAAGTTTCAAGTGCCTACCTCAAACCTCATTTTCTGCTGTGATAAAAAGAAAGATAGTATGGGTTAAAATAAGGGTAGTGCTGCACCTCCACTGTGTATGTACCTAAGAGAAAAAGGTCTGTAAAATGTTGTTAGTGAAGTGACAGGGAACCATCGAACAAAGATGTCTTTGGTCCACATCTGCTTACCGCCTGCCAGATAACTTTTAAAGATCATGATTTATACCTTAAGAACGTAGCGCTGTTACCTCTCCTTCAAATACCAGTGATTGATTGTCATATTTTAAATGGACAACACATTCAATGTTTCTATCATATTGTGATGTATATTCTCAATAATATCCATGGCAAAGCAAGGATAGTTCAGACTTTTGATTATTTTGATTTGTTTCTTACAAGGCATTTAGGTATTCAATGTCATAGACTGTTGCTGAGGCATAGTAAGGAGGAGTCATGGACAGAAGACACAAACAATCCTAGTTTAGACAACTCAAATACACTACTGCAGCCAAGAACTGTGAAACCACATTCATTTCAGCTCACTCAGCATTAGTATTGTTTTAGACTTGACATTAATAAGATTAAAAAATCTGTAAGTGTCCATGATAGACCTTGCATCCTTGGCGTGGTTTCGCCTGTCTTTTTGCCTCGGCTTCCTGTATTTTTGACTGTGTGCTGGACTTCGTTTTGCTGGTTTTTGGTACTCTGGGCACTTTACAACTGCTGACCAGTGCTAATGTGCAAGTGCTCTCTGTGTAAAGGGTGTTTATAATAGGTTATCCCTGTTTGGCATATTTGATTTACTAGTAAGTCCCTAATAAAGTGCGCTAGAGGTACCCTGGGCCTGTAACTCAAATGCTACTAGTGGGCCTGTGTTCTGCTTTCCTGCTCTTATCTCATAACTGAGCTTACAGAACCTCTCTGGAATGCACTTCTGTGTTTAAAGAAGACATTTATTGTTATTATTACTTCACCACAAGGTTCCTGAGAGACGAAATTAGTAGATTGGCAGCACACGTTCAAAGGTAGTCGCAGCAATGAAAGCAAAATATATCAAAGTACTCCTCAATTGCAATGTACACAGCAAATACATGTGATTATATTATAGCAGAACTTCAAAGCAAGGCATAAAAGTCAAAATTACATCAACGTAGGGCAAGGCTGTAGGGCCTATAACTCAGTTTCATCTTTCTGGGACCTGCAAGTTCATGACTCCGGTTCAACTGCGAGAAAGAGATTTTCTACCCAAACGGGAGACAGGCAACTGACATCTCCGTTCCTGTCTGAAGTCAAAGCAGATTCAATCTAACTCTGCTGTAATCCCGAGCCATCCTTTAAGGCAAACTCAGTGTAAAAACTGAAGAAACTTGGAGAGTGGCCAATTCTCCGAGCCTCACTCGTTCTCAGACTGGATTGAGAGGTAAACACAAAATCTACGGGCTCTTATCAGCTAGGGTCTGGTGTGAAAAACACAGCTTGGTCTACCATGTGGAAAAACAGCTTGGAAAAACACAGCTCATCTGCAATGTCTCAACTGCAATGTCTAACTCCACGTTAAAGCCAATAGGCAGCTAATCTAAATATCGAATGTAATGTCTAATGTCATGTCAAAGCCAATAGGCAGCTAAACTGAATACAGAATGTAATGGCTAATGCCATGTTAAAACCAATAGGCAGCTAAACTGAATACAACATGTAATGTGCTACTGGTGAACATTGAGCAACTAATATGTGCAGTGGTGAAACACAAAGCCATTGGTCAAACACAATTAATAGCATCACACCCCCTTAGTTCCCTACTGCATGGTACATTCAAGGTTCAAGTCCTTTTATCATTATAACAGAAGTACTGAAGGTGGATCATCCAGGTGTTACCAAATACAAAGTGAGGTATAGAAGGAATAAAGTTAATGACTTACCGAGCCCAATAAAGAGAGTTGTTAAATCACAGCTGACGTTGGCCCCAAGATCAGTGCCTGGGGTTATGTTTACAGAGCGGTCCATATCTACAGCGGCCAGAAATTTGGCAGAAGGCCATTCTGCTGATGGAGCCCATCAAGAATGACCCTGAGGCCAATCCATCACAGGACCAGGGAATGGTCAAGACTGGAACTGATCATGCTTTTCAGTCAATAGAGCCACGGAAAGCTCCGATCCCATTGTCAGTAAGTTCTACACTGGTCTACAATACAGCCGTCTTCCTAAAACCACCATCACCATGCAACACTGCCAAAAAGTAAAATATTGGTAATAGTTGGACTGCATTGATAGAGACATTCAAAGATTTCATAGATGTACTTGAAGAGACTGAGAACAGGAATATTAGCAAATACCTCAAATATTTTTCTGGTGATGGTGTGAAAGATGTAATAAAGGAAATACTAAGAACCGATGAAGGAGTCACATACCATCAGATTAAGAATGTGTTGAAACTCAAATTCGATCCAGTCCTAAACGATGATTATGAACAATATGTTTTCAGTGAAGAACGTCAAAGAATTAGTGAAACGATCAATGGATTTGTGGAAACTCTTGACACACTCATCAAACACTGCAAGTTCAATTAATTTAATGAGGAGGAAGTCATGCAGCTTGCATTTATTGATGGATGCTTGTCCAATTCATTCAGATGATGAATGCAAAGAGAAACTCTGAGAAACTCTGAGTCTGGAGTGAGTGTTGATGGCTGCCAGAGATGAGGAATGTGCTGAGGGACAAGCTGCCAACACGGAGGCTGAAGGAGCCCAGAGGGAATCAAAGGTAAGTGTGAAAAGTAAGTCATAACAACAGACTGAAAGCCACAAAATGATGTCTACATATAAAAGGAAGCTGTGTTTCAGATGTGGATTTAAGTTTCCACATGAGGGGAAGTGCCCCATCATTGGTCAGATAAGCAAATCCTATGGTAGAGAGAACCATTTTGTAATGGTGTGTAAAGCAAAGGAAAAAATGAGTGTGCCATGGCCCGAACACAAAATGGTCGCCAGAGTGTTCCAGAAGCAACATTTGCCTTGTGTCCACAAGGCCCAGCAATTACATCAGTTAAGGCAAATAGATATTAAATAAAGCCGGTTGTCATCTAAATCATCGTCAAACAGCTTTTCTGCATCAGTAATAAGTGGAAATTAAGAAAGTGATTGTGCCATGTCAGTGCTTACTTCAAAGAAAAGTGCACACATGGGATTGGTTGCATGTGAGGAGAAAAGTCAGTCAAAGAGATATCAACATGTCAAAACAACAAAATCATACAAACATTGTCCAAAGATTACATTAAAAATAAGTGGATGTTCAATACCATTTATTATCAATAGCGGTGCATCAATTAATATAATGCCCGAAGAGAAATACAATGAACTGCCTCAGTTACAGCGGTTTACACCGCCAAAGGCCAAAGTGTATACTTGGACTGCAGCAACACCCATGAGGAGTTGAGGTTCATTCATATTGACAGTGAAACATAAGAAAACAAAGGACAAGGCCCAATTAATGTGTTTCAAGGTACAGTGGTGTTAGAAATGGGGTTTCTGGTTGGCTAGGGGAGGCATCTCGGCCAGGCAGAACCCACCCACTCTAGTCAGGGCAAGGGACTTACACATCCAAGATATCCCCTGCTCACCCCCTTAGTAGCTTGGCAAGAGCAGTCAAGCCTATCCCAGAGGCAATGTGTAAAGTGTTTGCACAACACACACAACACACGTAACACACTATCCCCACCGCAAAGGAAACACAACACCAAGTTATATGAAAATATACTATATTGTACATAACACAATTATTAGACCAAACACATGTCAGTAATATCCTGCTACCCAAGCAGATGTCAGAACGTTACACAATAGTTACTCGGCAGAACCAGCAGTAGTCACATATAACACACAAGTTACTTATTATTCTACAACATAAGCAGTAGTCAGGGAAAACGTTACAAGATAAATGCACTTGTCATAGAAATATCATAAACGCCCATATCAGGAACATTATAAAACATATGGCAAGTCATGAAGACATATCAGCAGAGCATGTCCATAAAAGGAACATCAGCAAAACATATATGTTGCATTATACCAGAAAGCAGGTTAGCACATCTATCTCTAATGTCCATACTAGGCACATTCAGAAAACATGTGTACCAAAGAGTACCTGGTTTTGGTGGGACGGCACTACAGTGCCAGGAAGACACAATAGGGGGCCCCCGGCGCTCCTTGCGCTCAATGGGGGCCTCACGCTGATGTCAGCGGGAGGGGACGACACGCACCCCCTATGGTTTGTATGATGGGCCCATCCTGTTGCCCGCGATCTCTGCCATCCCCGCTCCCCCGGGCCTCCACTGGTCCTCCAACAAGGGGGGGCCAAATAAAGCCAACAAAAATGACAAGGGGCCACAGTGGGGTGTCACCTGCCTCTCGTGGGGGCCCACCACAAAACGGGAGGACTGCACCAGGCGGGGAGCCTCTGGCAAAGCTTTCACTCCGCCCATGTCTTCTTCTGCGGCTCTGGTGGGACAGGGGGAGCCTCCGATGAGGCTTCCTCCCCCCTGTCCATTACCAAAGACAAAAGGGGCCCGGTGAGGTGGGGGAGCCTCCGATGAGGCTTCCTTCCCCCCGCCCAGATTCCGAATGCTGGCTGCGGCCTGCCCGGGCCATAACAGAGGGCAGGCACCAGAGTGGGTGCCTGCCTGTGCCCGGAGGCGCTCCTCAGTACGCGCTTTGCCCCAGGGGCACAATAGGAGCACGCTCGCTCCTTTTCTTCAATGGATGGTGCCCCGGGGGTCCCCGGGATGGCATGTCACTCGCGCTTGGAGATTAACAATGCTTGGGTCGTGGCGGTGATTCTCCGAGGAGCAGAGTGCTTTTTAGCGTGGAACCTGGGGGAAAGCCACAGCGCTCCCCTGGTGCTTTCAATAATCAAATGGGGTGCTCAGAAGGCGCTACATCAGAAAAGGAGAAGCGATCCTCATGCGCGTCAGGTGGAATTACAGGGGTAAGGGGTCACAGCACCCTGCCCCTGGGGGACAACAGTCCAGGACAAAGGAGCACAGGTGAGAGGGCCCAGCAGCAGGCCTGCGCAAGGGGGATGCAGGCAGATGGCAGTCTCTCCTTGTGACCCAGCAGGTCACAGGTCAGCACAGCAGCAGCAGTCCATGATGGTTCCTGGTGAGTCCCTCCAGATTTCTGTGTCCAGTTCCAAGTGAGTTCCAAGGTGTCTCCAAACTGTGGGGAAAACTCCTCTGTACTTATACTCAGTTTTACAGTTTGTTTACAAAGAAGGGGGAGAGGAGTTTCCAACCAGTTACAAATGGTTCTGGGAGTGCCCCCTCTCTCCTCCAGCACATCCAAACATCAGTTGGGGGTAAACGACCCTATTGTGTGAGGCCAGGGCACAGCCTTTACAAATGCAGGTGCACCCTGCCTCCCACTTCTCTCAGCTCAGGAAGACTATTCAGTAGGCAGGTGAACCTCTTTGACATCTCCACCCTCCCTGTGTACAGGCTGTCTGAAACGGATGCACAAAGCTCAACTGTCACTCTGCCCAGACGTGGATTGGGGTCAAGCTACAAAACACCAGTCATAAGCACAGAGAAATGCTCACTTTCTAGAAGTGGCATTTCTGTAATAGTAAGAAAAAATCCATTTACACCAGTAAGCACTGCCATTACAACGATACCAAACATGCCTACACTACCGCCTCATAAGTCAGACAATACCCCCTACACATAAGACAGGGCATTTCCAATACAATCCTATGAGAAGGCAGCACTCACAGTAGTGAGAAACCAAATAGACTGTTTGTCACTACCAGGCCAGGCCACGCTACCTGGCACATGTCCTGCCTTCTACATACATAGCACCCTGCCCATAGGGCTAGTTACCTCAGGGGTGACTTACATGTAGTAAAAGCGGAGTTCTGGGCCTGGCAAGTCAATTTAGATGACAGGTCCCTCTGGCAGAAAACTGTGCACACAGGCCCTGAGCTAGCAGGCCTGAGACAGGTTTGAAAGGCTACTTCAGTGGGTGATGCAAGCAGCGCTGCAGGCCCCCTGGTAGCTTTTAATTTACAGACCCTGGGTATAGAGATACCATGGTACAAGGGACTTACAGGTAAATTAAATATGCCAAAAAGGTATAAGCCAATCATCCCAACTTTAGAAGGGAGGGCACCTGCACTTTAGCACTGATCAGCAGTGATAAAGTGCGCAGAGTCCTAGAGCCAACAGCGAGAGGTCAGAAAAAATAGGAGGAAGGAGGCAAAAAGTCAGGGGATGAACCTGCCACAAGGGCCAGGTCCAGCAAGCAGTAAGTGCATGCTTGAGCATTTTCAACAGGGCTGCTGACATGGGACTGATTTCAGTGAATTACAACATAAATGCTCATCATGAAATCATAAGTCAAATCCCTTTATTATTTAATAATTTAGGAAAGTTACAAACTATGAAACTAAAGCTGCATGTTAATGAGTATGTCTGTCCTGTTGCTCAGACACATAGATAAGTTGCTTTTCATTTGCAAGAATACTGAACCATTAATTAAACATGACACTATTGAATGTTCCGCTGGTCCAACATCATGGGTTTTTCCCATAGTGCTAGTGCCTAGAAAGGACAGTGAAGCAGCTGTGTGCATATGCATTGACATGTACCAGACAAACAAAGCAACTGAACAAGAACGACATCCAGGGCTGCATACTGCTGACATGATAACGCAATTGAAAGGTGCCAAAGTCTCTTCTCGACTTGATTTGAATAAAAATTATCATCAACAGGAACTTGAAGGGAGCTTCAGATATACTACAACCTTTTCTACACATGTTGGTTTGTTAAGATACAAGAGACTAAGGGCCAAATTCTGGGTCTCCAGACCGACAGACTCGCGGGTGCAGTCGGACCGCCGTAGCTGTGGTGGTCTGACCTCTACATTCCAAGTCTGGTGGTCCGATGGCAAAAGACCGCCATCTCCACTAGGATCTCTGAACTGACAGCGGTCTTGGTTGTGATCAGCCAAGTCAGAAACACCCTGCCGATTACAACCCTGTTCTCTGCCAATCTCTTCATGTCGGTTCAACTGCCATGAAAAGGCAGGCAGAGAACAAGTGCTGGGGGCTCAGGGGGGCTCCAGGACTGCTCATGACATTACCGTGGGCAGTGCAGGGCAGTGCAGGGACTCCCCTCCCCAGGACCATCAGCAGACAGTGCACATTCAGAGGGTGCTAGGGAGGCCACGTGTGTGACAATATTGGAGTGCAATGCCGCTTCATGTTTTCTATTGGGCTGACCGTCAGAAACCTTAGTTCTGCCGGTCGCCCAGTAGAAAACTCTTAACAGGGCAGGTGGAGAGACTGCAAGCTCTGCTGCAGTCTCCTCACCACAGGTCTGGCGGTCGAGTTTTCCAACCACCAAACTTGTGATCAGGCCCTTAGTTTTGCAGTGTCATCTGCTGCCATACTTTTCCAAGACATCATACAATGCATCATACAGCCTGTTGTGAATGCATTTAACTATAGCAATTACATTTTGGTTTTTGGCGCTACACAGAAGGAGCACGTTAGAGCCCTCACAAAAGTATGTCAATTAGTCAATGATGCAGGTTTGACTTTAAACGTAGACATGTGTAAGTTCAACAAAACAAAGCTGAAATTCTTTGGCCATGTCTTTTTTAATAGGATCATGACACCTGATCCTGCAAAAGCACGAGCTTTGACTCATGCTGAATCCCCACAAGATGTTTCCATGCTAGGCTCTTTTCATGGAATGGCCAGTTACTGTTCAAAAGGCACAAAAGACTTTGCTATTATTAGTGCCCCATTAGAGCATTAACAAAGAAGAATGTTTCCTTCAAAGCGTCACAAGAATGTGAGAAAAGTTTTAAGAGAATCAAACACACCATTGAAAATGCTATGGAAATGGTGTACTACAATCCAAAGCTTCATACAGAGGTTGTGGTCATTGCTAGCCTTGTTGGGTTAGGTGCTATACTTGCACAGCATAGTGGACGCCTAGATGCTAGACGACTTATTGTGGCCTATGCTAATAGACTAATAGAAGTTTGCCTCAAACAGGACTTGCTTAACCACAGCCTGCAAAAGAAAGTTTGACTGTGGTATGGGCTTATGAACATTTCCATCTATTCCTGTACGGAAAGCCTTTTACGCCGGTGACTGATCATTGAGCTTTGCTGAGCATATTTGGCAATCTAAGACAAAAGATGCCTCTTCAAATTGAATGATGGGGACTACGACTGCAAGAGTACAATTATACAATTGTGTATCGACCAGGAAAGGATCAAAATCCTGCTGACTACTTTTTCAGAGTGCCTATCCTAGGTCATGGTACTCCCTCCAAGACAACTGAAGCTTACATCAATTTAATTGTCAAATCAAGTACACCAGCTGCTGTGTCATTACCCCAGATTATCACTGCTATGACCTGCTGAAATTAAAAGACTCAGGGCCAAATGTGCATAGTTCTTTTTCTTGTTGTAAACGGCTCGATTTGCAGAATTGGGTCGTTTCAGACAAGAAAAAAGCATTTCCCAATGTCCAAAAACTCAATTTTGTGATTTGGTAATCTATTTATATAATTGCAAAAAAGGTTTGCGAGTCTCAATTAGGAAGGGACGTTCCAAGAGCATCCCTTCGTAACTGCGAGTCACAGTGGTATGTATGATTGCTTTGTAGCCATGAATGCAGTCACAAAACAATTGCAGTTAACACCAATTTCAAATTGGTGTTAACCCATTCGCAAACGGGAAGGGGTACCAAGGGACCTCTTTCCCTTTGTGAATGGACATGAAAATATTTTTTCAGAGGAGGCAGTGGTCCCAGGGACCACTGCCTACCCTGAAAAAATGTAAAGAAAACCTTTCATTTTTTTATTTGAAATGCATCCCATTATCCTTTAAGGAAAAAAGGCTGCACTTAAAAAAACTGCTTTATTTAAAATCAGTCATAGACATGGTGGTCTTCTGTCCCCAGCAGGACAACTACCCTGAGAGTGCGGCCATTCCCAATGAGGTCGCAAATTGCGACCTACCTCATGAATGTTAATGAGGTAGGTCATTTGCGACCCCATTGGGAATCACAAACAGTGTACTTAACACTGTTGTACATTTTGTTTTGTGACCCACAATTTGCGATTCCCAAATGGATCGCAAACTGTGAGTCCCAAAACAAAAGGTCGTACATCTGGCCCTTAATCGCACATCAATCATGGAATAAGCATGTTTGAGTTCTCGGTAATGATAATGAATATCAAAAGCACAAAAATGTAAAAGATTAATCGTCCATAACTGAGGAAGCAGCTAAATTGAGAGGATCGAGAAGCCTGATTCCGGAGACCCTGCGACAAAAGGTGATCGAGTGGCTCATGAAGGATATCGTAGTGTTGTTGCTACAAAGAGAGCTCTCTGAGACCAAATTGAAAGAGTCCAAAAGGAAATTAAAGCCTGTCACATATGTAATTGTCTTTCAACCAAAGTCACTCAACACACTCTAAACATGTCAGAACTTCCTAAACATGCCTGGGAGAGAATAACCATTGATTTATTTGGTCCACATGATAATTGACATCATTTAATGGTAATTGTAGATGAATAGTCACATTTTCCTTTGGTCGAAGATCTCTTCTCCATGACACAAGAGTATGTAATCAAAAAACTCGATAGCAACTTTACAATATGGGGCATGCAAGCCATTGTCTTCATCTTTCTAGAGTAAAGAATTTAAAGAATTTCAGTGGCATCTGAACATAAAGCATCAGAAGATCACACCCTTATAGCCACGGGCCAACGGACTTGTTGAGTATATTATGAGTACGCTCAAGAAAGCAGTTCAGTGTTCAACTCTTGCGAAGCTCAGTTTAAAATTGAACTGAACTTTACAAGCTTACTGTTCAGCACCCCACTCAACCACAGGTGAAAGTCCTGTGACTTCGATGTTTGGGAGGGCAATGGAAACCAAGTTACCTCAATGGACCACCGAAAGAGATAGAAGTGAAAACATGACTTTAACAAGGGACTTGGTTTAGAAACAGAAAATGAAAGTCTATTCAGACTAGAGGCGATATGCGAATTACCTCTTATTTGAAGAAAAGGAGATTTGGGGATCATTTGACAGATATGCAAGAAAAAATCTGATGCTCCTTACGATGCTGGACTTTTCCAAGTAGTGTTTCCCAAAGGACACATGGTGAGTGCCCAATGGCCTGGGAAGTCCATTATCAGAGAATCTTCTCACTTCAGCCCTGTATTTCATCCGTCTTTAACTTGAGATGGTGAAAGAAAGACTGATTCGTAAAACTCAGTGACTGTTGCCGATTCCTCATGATCATTGGGAATCTTTGACATAGAAGATGACCATTTACAGTTTCCAATGACCAGATAGGGTGGACAAATCAAAGCGCCAAGAAGATTAGTTGAAGAGATATATTTGTAAGTTTCTCGATATGTAGATATTTGTGTATGTCTCATGATTTTCTAAAAAAGTGTAATATTTCATTTAATAGAAGGGGAGATGTAGTGTCTTGCATGATTTAGAACTGAACTTTTCTGATTCACCAAGGACTCCATATCAGTGTGGTAATCGCTAGAATAGAAGAGAATGCATTGAAAGCTTTGTTTAGAATGTTTGAGTTCACAGGTGCACGCAGAGGAGTAAAGATGTGTGATTAACAGCTCCATGTGTGACGTTGTCCTTCAGTGGCTGTCTGGGTACAAAACTATTTATCATTTGTGATTGCATTTTCCAATATGTTGGATATTGGACACATTTGCTTCCATTTCCAGGTCACACCGTTTACTGTGTGTTGCTTTGTGGAAGGTGTACTTCAGTCTCTTTCCCACAGGTGTTAAAGGAAGTGATAGTCTTGTACAGGCCTAGTGTAAGTGTCATTCAGAGTGCTAGTGTGTGTGACTACATTTTACTCTAATATTATTGCAACTAAATGTATGACTAGGTCGAAGTATTGTGGTTTACATAAAAGTCCATGCCTTAGATTAAGTATGCCTACACCCAGGATAAGGATACAAAACCTAGCTCTGGCTAACTCCTATGTACAACATATAAGTGACAGGGTATTGGAAATCTGCACTTGGATGCACGTTTGATTTATATGATTGCGTGGTAAATGGGAAAACTTTGATGAAGGTTAGACTGAATATTTTTGTGTTTTCTGACAAACACGTAAATTGTAAAATAGTCTTAGCATTGATCTATTTCTAATAAAACATTTTCAACATATTTGTAATAAAGTGTTAGAATTATGTTAGTGTGCGCCTGTACATTTGTAATAAATGTGCATTTACATAGTGACTTGTGGTGTGGGTGGTAGCAAAATGAGTGCTTAATAAAGGTGTGTAGTGTGCGACACGCGGCTTGACCGGGAGACTGGATACATTGCTGTTAGATGTACTCAGCAGTGCATCTTAACATTGTGATTTAAAAATGATTTAACATGGTTTTACGTACCTTCTGTTTTTTGTCTTTCATCCAAACAAAGCCGGGCACGTTTTTTTAAAGGTTTTGTGGGTTGTTGTGGGTCAGGCTTGGCTACTTATGCTCTTCTTCCTCCAATACAGATGCGGACATTGAACCACCATGTTTGTATCAGTATAAATTATATTTTAAATATGGCAGACGTAGTATTGGCTTTTTGTTGCTCTGAACGTCATATTTCGAGCTTAATTCTAAGTGGAGGAAGAAAAATGCTGCGGACGTGGCAGACTGTTGCTGGACTGTAATAGTCAACCCACCACAGTCTACACTGAAGAGCCAGACCTTTGTGGTGGTGGACGGATAAACAGATGGTTTCGACAGGCCGTATACTTCCGCCAAACTGTAAATTAATACTTTCAGAGTTTACTTCATAACAGCCTCTTGCTCATGATTGCATTGCTTTCTGTCTACCTCAGTTCTCTTCTGCTAGTTCAGTAGCTTTCCTCCCTATGCTTGAGCTTGCCCCACCCTGGGTAATAGCTGTTTCACCATGCTTCTGATTGAATGACTGCCATTCTTCCACTGATGGCATCAGAGAACAATTTGTATTGTAGCACCTCATAGGAGTACATTTTTTCTTTGCTGCTCTATTCCCATTCACATCTTCTCCCCACATCTCTGCAACATACACTTTCCCACCCTCACTTCTGTTCGCCTGCTGCTTGCCTCTCCCCATCTCACTTTATTTTTTTGTTTTCCCACTGTTGCCGGTCAACTTGCTTCTTTTGTGCTTTACTGCATGCTTTTTTAAAGTTTACATTTCTGCTCAAAAATGGTGGTAGGCCAGTTTGGAACAATAATTTTAAATTACAAAAAATCCAAAATGGCTGCCAATCCAGGCACGGACAGCCAACTCAGAATCCTTTTTCTTATAAGGTAAGAGAAAGATCATTCCAAAATGGCCACCCATGCAAATACATCATGATGCACTGGTGGCCATTTTTAATTTTTTATTTTTCGAATTGTTTGCGATGCCAAAGTAAACAAAAAATGGCAAAGCCAATGGATTGTCACACTTTTATTTTTAAGGCAAGACCTATTAGCTTTGCTAATGTTTCATGTGGCTCCCTCATGCATTCTGAAAGGAATGATCCAGGCTCATGTTAATCTACCTTTGCTTTTAGGCTTTACCGAAGTCTACGCTCTCAAAAAACTGTGGCACCCAACAAAAAGTGCAACCTATAAGGTGTCTTTTACAGTAGCTGGAGCAGTAATTGGTTTCTGGTTTTACCATGCATGTTCCCTCATCCATGCCCAAGTGGACTTTCAGTGGCTATTGGGAGTGGATAATGGATAAAACAGAGAATTGTGGAATGTCTAATACATCTTGTTTGGAGTACCTGCCTTTCAAGCACCATCAGGTATTTTACCATAAGCCAAGCCTGGTAACCTACAAATAATATAAAGTGACACCAGAATGCCCATTATAAAATTAGCTAATATCTGCCCTGACAGAAGTACAGGGGTAACTGTTGATACCCTTAATTTTAAGGGACTTGGCTTTTATACATTTAACATATAGAACATATGTCGAAAGGTCTAGAAATAAATGGGTAAAGACAGTATTTATGTTAATGGTGCACCTAGAAGCTACATCAGAGACTTCAGGATGACCTCCTAGAGGGCCTCAGCGTGAGCCCTCAACCATGGAAAGACACAATGTAGAGTCACACGCTCTCCTGGTAAAATTGATCACTTGCCATGCATTTTGTTGCTTTGCATTTCCTAAAGACGTCTCCCTTGCCTACACTAGCTCCTAGAAGTTATGTGACCCAGTCAGGAGAAGGTAATGAATGGGTGCCCTCCACCTGGGGTGTAAAGTTACCCTTAGTTAAGGAGTAAAGAGAGTCTAAGTACCCTTGGTATGGAACTCCACTAAGATCGCTATCCCATCAGTCACCCTGCATGTCGCTTGGCCAGCTGTTGTCTCAGTGGGAAGATACCATATTCCCCAACAAACTCAGTCAGCAGGGAGTGAGGGCCCACGTGATAAGCTAGTTTTTATAACTATAAGAGGACTACCCTCTCCCCTCCTCACACACCTTTACGTCTAAACTGATTGTTGGAGGCTGGACCGTGAGCTTAGATGCTGGATTCTGATTTGCCTTGGAAGCAGCGGTGGCCGCTGCAAATCCAAAGGGGAGGGGTGGGGAGATAGGGGGGAAGGAGAAGAGAAATAAAATAATAGTAAAAAAAAAACTATTACCTGCTGCTGCCACCACCCACCTCGATGCTCTTCCTGTGATTCTGTTGGGGTCCACGCATTCCCTGGGACATCAGCACAGGCTCCCCAACAATCCTAGTGCTGCTCTCATGCTATAGCAAGCATGAGAGCATCATCAGGACTGGTCTGAGTGGCTTGGTCTGCTGCTCAGACGGTACACTGGGGTATGAGCAGTTTCTCCAACCCAGCTGTGTAACACAGTGGGGTTGGAGAAACCTAAGTGTGCATGTCAATTTGGCCAGCCTAAGACAGCTGGCCAAACTGACATGCACGCTTAGTGCACAATGACTCCACTCCCCCTCCTGTGGACCTGCCCCGTCCATCCCTGCACCTGCTGACTGAGCCAGAAGCAGAAAAATAAAACAATATTAAAATGTTGTTTTCTTTTTCAGCTGCTGGCTCAGCCAGTGGGGCGACGCTCCTTCGCCATTGCGAAAGAGCTGCCACTGCGCAGCGGCAGTTTCTTCTCCAGGGCCAGAGAGCGTTGCCCTTCTGCGAGCCATACAGGAAAAAATAAAATGTCAAAGAAAAATTTCTTTGCCATTTTATTTTTACTGGCTCAGCGAGGACCAGCACATTGTCATGCTGGGTGGGTCCGGCAGCAGAGTCCTGGAGCACTGGCTTGAAAGGATGCTCCAAAGTGCACGTTACTTTTGCCGGCTGTTTTGCGCCAGCCAAAGTGACATGAGCACTTTGAAGCTGTCCACTCAACTATCTTTAGAGAGCTGGGTGGAGACCAAGCGAAAGGCCTCTAGGGTCTGAAGGAGCATTCAGCCAGGCCGCTCCATTCGCTCCATTCAATCTAGTCATTGCTCTCATGCTGGCTCTCATGCTGGTTAACAGCATGAGAGCATGAAAATCTGAATTGGTTAGGGCAGCTCTTCTGGTATCGATGAAGGAGAAGAGCACCGAGGAGGACGCACAGCCCATGGGTAAGTGTTGTTTTTTATTATAAATGTGTAGTGCATGTGTTTGTAATGCATGTGTGTGTGTGTGTGTGTGTGTGTGTAATGCATGTATGTGTGTAATGCATGTAAGTATACTGGTTGTGTTTATTTTGTACTTAGTGTTATGGGTTGGGATTTTGAAGGGAAGGGTGGTTTACTTTGGGGTTTTGGAGGGAGGGGGAGTTTTATATGTTTATTTATTTATTTTGGGAAGTGGTGGGGCACTTCACTTGTCCTATCATTTTCAAAGGGTACCAGCCGCCACTGTGCATGTGGGTAGCAGAGTAAGTTCACTGGGTAGATTGTAGCAGATATGTGGAGGGTATTTATGCACTGTGTGCATTGCATATGTGAATTGTTGTGAATATGATCTTTTTTTGTTTTACTTTACTATTTGGGGAGGATTGTACACAAAATGGAATATGGAGGGAGCCTGCTAAACAAGGATGTAGATTGTATAATATTCCTGGTGACCTTTGAAGTGTACCATACTCCTGTGGAAGAAAAGAGTGAGATAGGTTTCCCTTTCAAGTATAGGGACAGCTTTACTCCTTTCCTGCTTCACCCTTCCCCAGAGGTGTTACAAACAGTGGTGTGTAGTTGGTAGCTGGCAAGCCCTCTCACTCTTTTGTACCTGTGCATTGGACTTCTCTAGGTGGGAACTCCCAAATGCACCTTGTCTTTCTGTTGGACTTTGATTGACAAGGAGTTCAGCGTAATCCACATTGTTGTCTGAGAAACTACTGTAAATACTGGGTAGACACTAAGGCCAGTGTGCCAGTATTTTCGTGGCCCAGTGCCAGGACCAAGTCAGCAGGGTTGGTGGATATCATTTGAGCTGTAGAACCAGGATCTCCAATTATTGTCTTCCTGTCAGGTGGGGACAACTTAGGCGAGACCCATAAGCTACAAAGAAGGAACTGCCTGTCCAAGAAAGGTGGCGTGGACGGCATCCACAGACGAGAAACTTGCCTTGTTGAGTCAGCCAGTCAGTCAACAGCTGTATTCGGCAGATGCTGTGTGAGACATACAAGCGACAAATAAAAACAATAAAATGTGAACAGTATGGTTAAAACATATATCTCATAAGACAAGAATAAGCTGTGTCAATAGAGTTAAAATAAGCTTATAATGAATAAAAGAGTAATACACTAAAATACAAATGTCACAATTAGTTTTCACCATAACTAGACGAGACCCATTGCGATTAAAAACGCGACATTATTTGAATAAGGCCAATTAAAACACGTAGGGCATAGGCAGCATGAGATAAAACACACCATTGTAACCCTTATTAGGCACTAGGCTTCCCCGAGTCATCTCATCGAGCTCTGATAGGAAGTACTCTGGAGAGAAACAGGGCAACTCTATGACAAACTGTCACATCCTCTAGTTCATTAAATAATGTAAAAGCCACCTGATGATGTATTATTCTTTCTTGTTCGAAAGTAGATTTGAGAAAATGTTTCCTTGGAATCCGATAAAATGTACAAAAGAGTACTAAGTGCTGGGTGGTCTGCTCCGATCGATTATCACAAATTAATTTTTAGGTGATTGTACCTCATCTTTAATTTTTTGAATGAACAGTCATGTAGTGAAAATGAAAAGCTTGAAATGGGTTTTCGAGGTACCTATGCTGTACATTGTTAATTATTGTAAGATACAATTTACATCCAGACTGGTTGTTCCATCTAGGTACCGCCCCACTATTATCTTAGGGAAGTCTACTTTTTCCCCCTTCACTTTGCAGGCCTTGAACACATAATCTCTCATTTCTTTTTAAGAATACCTTAAAATGTCCTCTGGGTGAGGCCATAAATCCCTCTTTGAATTGCCCAAACCCAGCAAGACCTGCTTTATATTCTGTAACCATGGGATTCTGTTCATCATATCCAGGCCCATACAGTCCTTGAGAATTAACTTAGTGAACAGAGTTTTGCCTTTGGACCAGACTGATCGCCATAATATTAGTAACTTAGTTTCAAGAGTGTCTGATAAAAAGTAATCACCCAATTCCCAATGAACTATGATTGCCAGGGAAGAATGAGGTACTGTGAAGAGTCTCCGTAAAAAGGCATTTTCTATTCTTCGTAAGTCACTCTTGTCCCCAAAAGCCCAGATCACTGCGCCATAGACAGTGGTGGAGCTTGTTTTGGCATTAGAAAGGGTTAGCATCTGTGCAATGGGCTTATTGCCTAACTTGGAGACAAACATCAGCCAGCCTTGTTATTCCTAATCATGTTAGAGGTGCTGATCTTCTTATGGCGTTTCCAATCCTGTCTCGATGATAACTCTAGCTCTAAATAGCTAAAGGTGTTGGTATTTTGTAGCTTACTCCCTTTGATAAAGGTGTGTTGTTTCCCTCCTGCGTGACCACAACACATTGTGTACGTTTTGGCAATATTGATTTTCATACTCCTCTTTCCCATAAAATCAGCAAACACATCTATTTTAAGGTGCAGGCTTCCTGGGGTACGTGCTAAAACAGCAGCATCAACAGCATAATGAAGTATTGGGATCTACTGCCTCCCTATCCTGAGTGAATCTGCCCCCACCGCCTGAAGCGTTTCTTCCAGCTGATTGATGTATATAGAGAAGAGGAAGAGCCCCACTATGCACCCCTGTCAAACTCCTTGCCTAGTTCCAAAAGGTTCTGTCAGTTCACCCTGTGAGCCATATTAGACTTTTGCCTTTAAGTTTTTATACAGGTGGCGCTAACAGTGAAATGATCTCCTTTAGGGGCCCCCTTTCTGTTTAGACATGCCCAGAGCTTCCCATGATCGACTAAGTCAAAAGCACTGCTTAGCAGTGGCGGCCATCAGCTTTAGAAGGGAGGGGGGCTGGCAGGAAGCACACGCACACACTCACACACACTCATTCTTTCACACACACACACGCATGCATGCACATCCATTAACAACACTCATAACATTCAAACATGCACGCACGCACCAAACATTCATTTAAAAACATCATACACACACACACACACACTCATTCTTTCACACACACATGCACGCACATCCATTAACAACACCCATAACATTCAAACATGCACGCACACACCAAACATTAATTTTAAAACTTCACACACACACACACACACACACTTAACTTCAGCCTCGGAGGTCCCAGGAGGGTTGGGACTGCTGCCTTCCCTCATTGGCTGACCTTCGGTAGGGGGAAGGCAGCAGTCCCAGCCTCGTCACAGAGTTGGATGGGGTCAGTGAGACTGCTGACCCAATCCCACTCTGTGACGAAGTGTCACTGATTTACACTTGTCCTGGGCGCTTCAGGGCTTAAACTTGAAGCGTCCAGGGCGAAGTCAATGGGTGGCGCTTTCCTCGTCACCCAGGGGAGGGCCTCAAGGCACCTTTGTTGAGCAGAGGAGGTCACGCCCATAGGAGCTGTGACCTCCTCAGCCCAGCAAAGTTCAGCTCAGGCAGCCAGGAGTCTGCTCAAATCGTGCATGTCTGCTCCTGGCTGCCTGACCTGAACATGAAGAGTGTCTGTCAGGCTGACCTTTGTTCAGCCTGACAGCCATTCTTCCTGAGGGGCAAAAGGTGCGGGGCGTGGCCCCTCCACCCTAAAGGACGGGCCGCGACTGCTGCTTAGATCAATGAAACAAATGTACAGGGACCAATCTATAGCTTGGGAATACTTTCCAATTAATAGATTTAGGTTGGACGATTGCTTGACAGTCCCCAACCCTTTTCTAAGCCCACACTGGGAGCTAGAGAGAATTTCGTTCTCTTCAGCCCAAAGTTCCACCCTCTCTAACAAGACTATCCCCGATAATTTGACAGAAGAGTCGAGAAGAGAGATAAGCCGATAACATTTCAGGTCATCACTAGAATCCTTCTTGAAAATGGCTATGATAAGGGAGGTTGACCAGGAAGAGGGTACAAAAACAGCCCCTGCCTCATTGAGGACCTTAGTTAAAAATGGGGCTCATAATTCAGGTTTGGCTCTATAAACGTAATTTGGACCCCATCTGGTCCCGCTGCCTTCCCGTTAGGGCTGTTAATAGTCCTCACCACCTCATCTAGTGTGAATGCTATAATGATGGGTTGTTCAGCTGCCCAAAAACAAAAATCTCCCTCAAAAAGGTTAGGCTGGGAAAAAATTTAACCAAAATGGTCCAGCCACAGAGGTGGAGTAATCACCGAATCCAAGTCAGGGTCTATTCCCTTGGTGAATAGAGGGGCATTTATGGTTCTCCAAAATACAACACTGTCTTTGGTTTCGGTGGCCTGAATCAGGTTTGCCCAGGCCTTCCCTTGTAGAGTTTTTTTCCTAAAATTCATGGCCTTATTGCAATTTGCTTTAGCTTCTGGAACTTCCATTGTGTCCCTAGGTCGTTGATTTAAAATTGTTATCATGTTACTCCTGGCCTTAGTGCTTTCTCCATCAAACTAGCCCTTCCTTTCGTTTCCATGGGACTTAAACCTTGTTGTCAACAATTGATCTACAGAATTAAATATTAGTATATGGGCATCCTGTGTCTCTCTATGCATGAATTCTGGTGGTAACCCTATCAGAATTTGGCCCAGAGTCATTGCCACCAATTTCTTTAAGAAGTTACTTGGGTTGGCAATTTTCCCTGAGTCCGGGTCCTTGAGGACATGAAAATTTCAATTTAGAATCACTGGATTGTGATCACTAATACAATTAGGCCCTACCCATAAATCTGAGACAGTTCCCCTGCTAAATCTGCAATAAGAATATGGTCAATATGGCTACCGCAACCTCTCCCCGTAAAAGTTTTTAAAAGGGGGAAATACCACAGTATTTTGCTAATTTCAAACTCTATTTTAGCATCAAATTGTTAAGTGATAGGCCGTAAGAACTATGTGAGAAATGTGCTAGAGTATTCCTCCCATGTTCACTGTAACTGTAGATACGTCTAGACATACCAGGATACTCTGAAATGTTGAAGTCCCCTGCCCAAATTACAAAAGAGTCAGGGAGAGCAGCCGCTATGAAACTTATGCGTAGCTGGTCGTGTGAGGGCTGAGGTAGAGTCCCTGAACAGAGAGTCAGGACCATATTTATACTTTTTTAGCGCCGCATTTGTGCTGCTTTTTAACGCAAAAGCGGTGCAAACTCACAAAATACAATTGTTTTTTGTAAGTTTGCGCAGCTTTTGCGTAAAAAAATGACGCAAATGCGGCGCTAAAAAAGTATAAATATGGGCCTCAATGTCTATAAACACTGAGAAGTCTGAGTGAGGTCTGAGTGATAGGCAACTACTGTCTGGTGATGCCGGTAAACTTAAGGCTTGTACAGGATGTGGAGGATTTTCAGTGCTCCATGAAGGTTCTGTGGGTGAGGCGGCCTGCTATTAGTCACAGTGCAACAGTTCACAAGAGTAATTAAACGGGCTGCCTGGGTCATCAGTGTCCCTCCTACCCAATCCTGGGGAGGCTCATTAGGGAAAGCAGGCCCTCGTGGCTCTAAAGTGGATGAAGAAAACTACTTAGGAGTTAATGCTAAAGCCTGGCTTCACGGGTAATACTCGAGAAGCTGAGCAAGGATGCCAGGGGCCCTGGCACAAGCAGGAGAAATTGCCCCTTTGGCTGTTGCTAGGGTAGTGAAATACAGCAACTATCAGGGTTCATCGGCCCATCAAGACTCTGTGCCCCAGTGCCACTGAACCAGTGGTAGCTAAGCTCCTGGACGTGCCCACTGTTAAAGTACTCAACATGTCTTCAGCTGTGACCTGGACAAAAACATGAGAAAAGTTACTTCTTGAAAGGTCAGATGCCTTCAAATACTGGCAGTACTCTCACTCCCCTCACTGATGAGCATTCACACACTACCAGAAGCACTCTCACACTCCTCACAGACATTAGAAGAATTGTAACCCCTCACGTACTAGCAGTCTTGCACTTGTGACAGCACTCCAACACCCATCAAGGCACACTCTCACACCCATCACCAGATTAGTACATATAAATTACCAACATAAATTAGACCCCTCACACAGCAGACACTGACGCTACTAACAGCACTGGCAACACTCTCACACACCTCACAGATTAGCAGTAATACGCTGACAGCAGTCTCATACCCCCCACAGGGTTCAAGTCTGACGCCACTGACAGCACTATGGTGCCTCACAGACGGGCAGCCAAGCACTACCAGAAGAACTCTCACACCCCTCACAATCCATCAGCTAAGCAGACGGGGCTGTATGAAAACTGAACGTGCTTCCTCGTTGCTTGACAGGTTTGTGTGTGTGGTACTGTGCCTAAGTGGATGAACGACACAATGGGTCAGTGGGTGAATGACTGGTTGCATGACTAATAGGATGAGTGACTGAGAGGCTAGATTATGAATAGCTGAGTGCATGGACAGAGGGATGAGCGAATGCATGGATGAAAGCATCCAGGCACTTTCAGACATGGCCCAGACATACTGCCAAGCTAATTTTTTGGGGAGCCCAAACCTTGGTTAATGTTTCTACATTGTGTTTAGCTGTTTCATTGGTTTGTGTGTCCCATACAGGGCCGGTCCTAGGCATGGGCAGTGTGGCCAGCTGTCTAAGGCCCCACATTCAGGACGAAAAGGTGGGGCCCCTCACCCCCTGTGAAAGGCAACAGTAGCAGTCAGCCCCCTTCTCCTCCTGTGCCCCTTCCCCCATGCAATCTCGAACTCTTTGGCCCTAGGGTGTGGTGGCATTGCTGAGAGTACAGTGGGGGGAATGGAACAGTTGGTGGGGAAGTGGGACGCACCAAAGCCATCAATTGTGTTGGCTCATAATGTTAGGGACGTCCCCCCTAAAAACCTGCCCTGAAGCCTTTTCTGCCCTTTCTGTTTTGGGTTACCAGGCAAAAGAAGATCCCTTTTGTTCCAAGGACCAGCCTGGCATTATCAGGTGAGGTAAGCTGGGTTGGGGGAGGAGGGAGCAGCCAGATCAGACTGGCATAGCCGCAGTGGTTAGCAAAGCACACTTCCCATGGCCTTGAAGCGCTGGAATAGGCTGCAACATTATCAAGTGCTGCAAGTCGCAAGGCGGGGGGCTCTCTCCTTGGCCTTAAAGAGCTACACTATTGCTGTGAAGCCGAGAGGCTGAAACTCCTTCCACTGGACCTCGCAGAACATGAAGTTGTTTTATGGGACTAAGGAACCAAATACAAGGTCTAGGGTAGGGTGAGACCCAGGATGGAAGGATAGAGTGAAATGGTGGATGATGGGTAAGTGAAAGGGTGGATGGTTGAATGAAATGAATTGATGGATGGATGGATGGATTGAAAGGACAGCTGTAAGGATGGATGAGTGAGTGAAAGGGACGGTAGATGGACAAAAGATGGATGGGTGAGTGAAAGGGTGGATGGATGGATGAGTGAAAGGATGGATGAGTAAAAGGATCAATGAATGGATTAATGAGTGGATGAGTAGATGGATGGGTGGGTGGAAGAATGGAGTGCTGCGTGAAGCATGATTGAACGTTAAAGGGAAGATAGGTGGATGAGCGAAAGTTTGGATGGATGATAGGATGAATGGCTTGATGGGTGGATAGATGAGGGAAAAGACAGATTTAAGGGTGGATGAAAGAATGAATAAATGAGTGAAAGGGAGGCTGGAGAGATGGAAGAAAGGACGGGTTGATGAGTGAAAGGGTGAATGGATGGATGTACAGACAGATGAGTAAAAGAAAAGATAGCTGGATGAGTAAAAGAAAGGATAGCTGGATGCGTGGAAGGGTAAATGGGTGGATGAGTAGATGGTTGGAAGAGTGTGGATGGATGAGTGAAAAAATATACGGAGTGAAAGGGTGGAAGGATGGATGGATGGATCAAAGGGTGGATGAAGGGATGGATGAGTGAAATGACGGATGGAAGGATGGATGAATATGTTTAGAAATGGTTGGGTAGGTTTTGATATGGACAGACACATGGATGGGCAGGTGAATGACTAAATAGTGAAAGACTAAATGAAAGAATGAATGGATGACAGTAAGTAAATGTGAGCTTTCGTTCAAGGTGGGAGGTATTTTAATTTTCTGGCTACTCCCTTGTCTATGTGTGACATTTCTGTATTCGCCGTGTTTTTATAGGTGGCATCTATACATCATACATACAAGATTTTGAGTGGCACCTAGCTGCTACTTGAATGTTACACTAGTGACTGTAAATTGTGGCATATTTTGTTTTAGGTGCAGTGTTTCAGAGAGAGTCTTATCGTGCCATGAGATATGCTTGAGGTGTATATGTTGTGTTTGTAGCAATAGAAAAAGGTGTAAAAAATAAACTGTGTAATAATGTATCTTCTGTGCCTTCTTTAGGAAAGCTTCAGGGAAAAGTACCTTTGTGGATGCTGTCAGCCAGTGCAGCTCTTTGAAAAGCCCCCATAAACAAAGTATGAGTCCATATTTTAAGCCCCACTTGCTGACACACCCATAATGTGATACTTAAGATGTGTTTGTCACAGCAATCCTCCCTTTATTTTACCACCAAAGCAAGAGGTCTTTAGTAACATCGGAGTGGCAATGCAATCCAAGAACCTCTTAATGACTCCAAGGGTATAAGACCAGTTCTCTTGGGATGAGTAAGGGATCAGATTCCAATTTCTAGCTAGGAAATTGAGCAGTACTGCAGTAGTATCTATCAGGGGCGGCTCCTCCGTAATAGTGGAGGAGTGCCGCCTCCCTGTTCAGTACCAGAAAATGAAAAATAAAATGATAATAAAATAATTTTTATTCCCTGGACCTTCGCTGAGTGAGCCAATGCCGCAAGTGTAGGGTGGGCTGGCCCATCCTCCGTGGACAGCAGGGGTAGGTGTAGTGGTGAGCACTGTAAAGTGCACATGTCGGTTTGACCGGCCGTCTCAGGCCAGCCAAACCGACATGCGCACTTACATTTCTCCAATCCAGCTGTGTTATACAGCCAGGTTGGAGAAATGGTACAGGCTTCCTGTGCCTGAGCGAGCATCAGACCAGTCCACTCAGGCCACTCCTGGGACAGCTCTCATGCTTGGTATAGCATGAGAGCAGTGTCTGGATTGGGAACATGTGCCCCAGTGACTGCCAGGTAGCGACGAGCGACTGAGGTGGTCGGCAGCGGGATCGCGAGCCAAGTACGTTTTCATTTTTTTTTATTACTTATTCCTCTAACACCCCCACTCACCCTCTTCTTTACACCTCCCCACCCACCATCCTCCCGACTACCTGAGACTGGTGGTTGCCACCACTTGTATCTATGCAAAACCTAATTGCTGATATTGTTTCTCTTTCCAGAGGATACAAAGTCCTAAATTCTCGTCTCATCCTAGGAGCAGGAATGAACATCGGTATACTACTGCAACAAACATGCACACACTAAAGCTGTCCACTGCGTTGTCTTCACAATTGGCCTTATAATGGTTCCAAAATAAGTGCATCATTAAATGTATTTTTCCTGTCAAAGTAAAAGGGATTTTAAAAATGAAAAATTTCACTAGCACACACTTCCATCACATTAGGTCACAAGTGGCTTCTTAATACCACATGTAAGTAGTTAATTCTGCTTTTATTTCCTTGCCTTCTGGAACTTGCCTTTTCATTTTTCAATCATAAATGCAGCATTACGAGATTCGAATGAAAGGGCTAGGTCACTTCAGGGATGCCAAAAAATGCTTAATAGTCCCACTGGACCTCGCAGAACATGAAGTTGTCACTTGAAGTGATGTCACTTTTTGGGACATCGTGTGCTACTTAGAGGGGCCTCACATCTTCCCTTTCGTCAGGGGGCCCAAAAGTCCCAGAACCGGCCCATGTGGCATATGCATCCAGAAGGGGTGTTTATCATGTAGGATTACAAAATGGAGTCTGAGTTTTCATTAGGAGACAACATTTCAGCACTTTTGATTTGGAGGGGAAATAATGTAGCTCTTGTTGAACCAAGAATAAACTACATCTCCCTGAAAACTGACTTCAACTACAACACGCGGTGTTTTTCCCTCTCCTTTCACCTCTTTTCCCTTCTTCTCTGGTCAAGTCGTTCTGTCTGCTTCCTCTCCCCTTTCATTTCGTCTGCCTGTCTCTTCTCTACCGTACATTCTATCTCTCTCTCTCGTTACCTTCTCTTCTGCCATCTTCATTAACGTATCCACTTCTTCAGCCCCACCATTTTCATTTAAATCATTTTCTTTTCAAAGCACTGTCTCTCCCCCTATTTTATCTCTTTCCAGTCTCTCCCTCCTTCCTTCCCATACTTGATGTCTAATCCCACTTCTCACCCCCATCATTTCGCTTTGTCTACTGTCTTTCACTCTCCCGCGTCCCACAGGTAGAGTTTGGAAGGGGACGTCCCCCTCCCCTCCCAGGGTCCCCCTGCGATGCCGCCTTCACACTGTCACCGGCAGCCGCTCTGGGTTATTTCATACCAGCCCTCGTGCCAAAATTAGGTTTGCTCTGTATCCTAGCAACCGCGCAGGGCGCTCAAAATGGAAGAAGGGAGGGAGGGAGGGAGGAATGGCGCGAGGACCCAGAAGTGAATAGGAGAGAGATATAAAGAAAGAGGGGCGGCGGGAAGGGAAGAGGGAAAATACGGTTGAGAGGAGGGAAGGTGAAAGCGCGGGAGAGGGACGAGAAGGAGAGAATGAGAGAAGGGGGAGGCGAAAGGATGCAAGGACGCTGAAACGGAGAGGAGTGGAGGAGGTGAGAAGGTAAACGGGAGGAGGGGAATGAGTGACAGAGGGAAGGAGAGTAAGAGGGGGTGACAGAGAGCCGGAGAAGACAAAAGGGAGGCGGAAGAAATGAGTGGGAGGAAGAACAAAAAAAAAGACCGAATAGAATGAACGCGGTATAAGCAAAGAGAGAAACGGACAGGGCTCGGGAAACGGACAGGGCAGGGGGGGTGAACATGGAACAAGGGACGGCACATACAAGGGGGAGAGAAGAGACAGGAAGCGATGGAAGATCCAGTAATCAGAGAACGGGAGAAGGGACTCACCGTCACCCAGAGGGTCAGTAGGTCTCCGCTGCTCTTGAGTCCCGATCGTCTCTCTGAAAGTGGACCCCCTCCTTCCATTTGTGAACCTAAAGCAGTGGTCGACGTGTGGGGTGAGGGGGGGCCTGATGAGCACGACATGGCCATACTCCTTTAATTTTAGAAAAACAGTTCCCCTACTATTTGTGAAAGCAACCCCGTTGGGAGACGGTTGAATCCGAGAGCTGAAAAGTATCAGCTGAAATGCAAGGCAGGGGTTCTCCTGTGCTGTGACACCGAGAAAGAGGTAGACAGCTACACAAGCCTGCTCTCCAGGGGGCCTGCTGCCCGACATACATGCAAATGTGCACAACTGTTTAATCTGCATATAGATAGATAGATAGATAGATAGATAGATAGATAGATAGATAGATAGATAGATAGATAGATAGATAGATAGATAGATAGATAGATAGATAGATAGAAAGTAAGTACCTGGAACTCACTGTTGGCTTTAATTGATGGAATCATTTGAGACGTCCTTATGACATACATTTAATCTTTTTGAGAGGTATTGCAAGCGAGACACTAGTTACGCTGGAGGTTTAAAAGAGAGTTATAAAAAAAATTGCACTATCTACAGTCTGGGTGTTACTAAAATATATATTGTGCTTGCACAGTGCTTTCTGTCATAGACCAGCGCCTCGTAGCATTAAACATACACAAGCAACTTCACCAACCAGGATTCAATTCTGTGATTCTCTGGCGCAGTGGATTAACTAATAGAGGTTTATAATGTACCATAGCGCATTTTCCACTGTTTAACTTACTTGCATGTAATTTTCATTTAAGTTGTGCCTTGTTTTACTTGTGAAAGATCAAACAAAGTTACAGAATATTTTGTTTCTTAGCCATGCCTTTAAACCCACCCTTACTCACCCCGTCTCCTTTGTACGCAGCATCACAGATCCCATGTTTTTATTAATGCACTTCGACCACTGAGCTAAATACACTACTTCACTGCAGACACCTAATGCAGCTTCATACATGTTTATGCACGTCATGTGTCATACATGTTTACGTACGCCCTGTCATAACGGGGCCGTTGGAGAGAGGGGCCACTGTGTGCAGAGGTCACATCAGGCCCTGCTTGGGGGCACTGTGTTGACCTGAGAGCAGCTGTTACCTGCTGCCGCAGAGGTAAGTGAGTACATACTCAGGCTTCAGCGTACACTCGCAAGATCGGCCCGGAGCAGCGCGCTGTGCACGAGATTTCAGACAGACATCTGAGGAGGAAATCTGAAATTTAAATTGTAAATGTGTGTGAATTCTCAAACAATCCAAGCTTTTTAGTCATTCCAGTTTGGAAATTCGGAAGTCCGACTTCTAAGCCAAATCCATTGGTCATGGCTAGCTCCCATTAAACAATAGTGATCAACGTGTTGTTGGTATCCTGAGATCCTGCCTTTCAGGCACCATAAAATGGCTTCTCTTCTTCCCGAGGATGGGACCCCATCCATAGGACTCGGCTGAATGGACGACGGTGTTCAGGATAGTCAGAGATGTCTTAGGCAGCTCTCAGCATCACACTTTTTTGCCTTTTCCCCAATAACCAGTTTCACAAGATGGTTTCTGGTCAAAGAGACGAGTAACACGCCAGTTCAAGTTACACCACCAGACAATCTGCTTGGCTTAGGAGCAGCAGCCTTCTATCATCCCTTAGTGGTCTGGCTGAGAGGTGCCAGGTTGGTAGCACCTGTCTTACTCAAACTTTTCCTGGGCACTTGGGTAATGTCTATCAACTTTCTTGAATTCAAATCTACATAGACCCCTTAAAGCAGTTCCCTGCCTTTTGGCCATGCTGCACAGTATCTTGCCAGCGAGACCTCCTAGCTTTACAATGCTTCTTTTGTCACAGCTGGCTTTTGGCTGAATTATACATCATACCAGCCAAGGACAGATTCACCTGAAGCAACTTCCTGCATGACAAATAAGGAGTTGAGCTCTTTTCAAGACGTCTGGCCCTTGGCTGGAATATACATCCTACCAGCCACACCCAAGTGGCCCCCTGTTTGAACTGAGAGCCCAAAAAAGTGGACATTGACCATCGTTTGGTTTCATAACGTGTTATGTATAATCAGAAGCACAATTTCACAGCATCTGATCCAATAAACATTTAAGTGATCAAAGTTATCACTGGAGTCAAAGAAACAGAAGGGCTTTTTTTGCCAACCTTTGTAAGCAACAATATTCATCATCCTGTCAGGGGCGTGGTTTGGTCAGTAAAATTTGGGGGAGTGAGCCTCAGATTTTCCAACTATCACTCTGGCATTTAATGTCAAAATACATTATGAGAGGGGCGAAAGAGGCAGTGGGAAGGGCGACAAATGCGGATTGGTAGGGGTGCTAAGTGAATAAAACACAACATTTTGTAAAATAACCAACATTTTTGAAGGTTTTCAATGCTGGGAGTAAGAGAGTGTGTGTCTACGTTTTTGTCTGTGTTTATGTAAAAAATTCATGGTGAAATCTCAGACACCTCGTCCTACCCCACTGAAAGCATTTGTATCCAACTATTTCCCAGAAAATACATTTCTTAAGGGAATGTTACACCGCAAACTCCCCGCCCCTTGAAGCTACGTCCCTGCATCCCGTGGCAATAGTGTATAGCGAGAAGAGACAGCTTCCTCTCTGGTACTGCCCAACACTCTATACTCTCTATGAATCACAGGGCGTGTTGAGGAAGGCTGACAGCCTGGCAGCTCTCGGGTTTTAAGGGTCATCACCCCGGGCCGTCCCTGGGCGAACCTTCCTCCCGATTCCTGGGCTCCTTTCTCGGGCACCCTTGCTTCGGAGGCTGCAGCCCAGGCAGGGCCTTCCTTCCGCTGCCGGAACTACAATGTCCTGTCACGCTCTCCACACGCCCCGCCCTTCTTTTGCGGGTATTTGCTTCAATCGTTCCATGGGTCCTGCTCCCCCCCCCGAGACAAAAGCTCCCTCCCCTCTCATGCCAAGGCTGGCTGTTTCATGTCCTCATGCTCGGGGCCTGGTGCAGAATGCTAACTAGGCAGGCGCTGGCCCTCTGCCAGGCAGTACTGTAGAGCTAATGGCGCCCGCTTCCAGGAACTACGTGGCCTCTGGCCTGTAAAGGAACGAAGGGAGGTTTCCTAGCAGACGAGTCCCCGAAAGGCTGGGAGTGCTGGGAAAGACAATCTTAACATGGGAGGCTTGGTAATGGAATAACAAGTGCTTTAGACAGAAACGGCGTTAATTTGGTAGGGCTGTAGGCCGCCCCAGCGCTTCGATGGCCGAGGTGCATTGGTAGAAATGTAGGGTGATATAGGAGACACTTCTCTCAAGCATGTCTATTGCTCATCAGCGAAGAAGCGCCTCAAAGTCGTTCAGTATGTGCTATACACATTTTAAAATTGGCTTTGAGTGGTATATGTAGTACGTTATAAACAACTGTGGACCTAATTAACAGTTGAGAGGTAACAGAAGAACCGCCCGTTTGTATAGAGAGTGCTACACACAGAGAGAAGCACCAGCTGGAACAACTTCTTACATAATAAGAATATTATTGATGGTTTGGTAGTGTCCCCTGCATGGCATACAGGAGTGTACCCCTGCCCCGAGTGACCTAACTGCATGTGAATTGGTAGTTATCACACTAAGCATGTGTGCCAGTGGCGGCCAGCAATTTTAGGAGGGAAGGGGCGGGTGGAAAGCACACTCACACTCATTCATTCACACATGCACGCACATCCATTCACAACATTCGTCAACATTCAAACATGCACGCACGCACCAAACATTCATTAGAAAAAACACACACACTTACCTTCAGCTCGGAGGTCCCAGGAGGGTTGGGACTGCTGCCTTCCCTCTCTGGCTGATCTTAGGTCAGCCAATGAGGGAAGGCAGCAGTCCCAACTTAGTCACAGAGTGGGATGGGGGTCAGTGAGACTGCTGACCCCACCCCACTCTGTGACGAGGTATCACTGATTGACACTCTCCCTGGGCGCTTCAGAGCTTAAAACTGAAGCACCCAGGTCAGAGTCAATGGGTGACGCGTCCCTCGTCACCCAAGGAAGGGCCTCGAGGCACTTTTGCTGAGCTGAGGAGGATACTATAGAGCAGGAAGAAGGGCGAGGAGGGCACAGCATTTCAGTAAAAGCCTGAGGGTGAGATTGTTTGACTTATAATTTGATGTCCATCTAATTGAATAGCCTTTTTGTTCACTGTAATTTAAAACGTACTTTACTAAAAAGACAAGCATGACAGGCTAGTGGATTGTAGAGTTCAGAGTCTTTACAACCCACAGTACCTCTCTGAGAAGCTGTGACTGCTTGTCCTCACTAAAGTGAGAGTCAAGTGCAGGCAGGGTGTACTTAGCCCAGTTTGCAGAGCCATAGCAGGATGGACCCCAGGACACCGGTGGCAAACGCACCCAACTAGCAGAGTTGTAGCCAAATAGCCCGTCTGCCCTGTGGACCCTCTGAATGGGGTCTAACAAGCATTGAGGAGGAAACTGTGCTGATGGATTCTACTTACAATGTAACACTTCTTCTACAAATTGGAGGGATTTCTGTCACCATTTGAAATCAAACTCTAAACCTGAACTCCATGTTTCTTCATTTGTTCATTGGTGGCAGTTTCTCATACTGCTCTCTAGTGCAACATTCTCCCACTTCTCGTCTGCGCCGCATGGCCAACCAGTGGAATTAGATGCTAGCCACCAGTGCTAACTTTTTGCGCTGCCAACCAGTGGCGCTTCCTACTCTGCGCAGCAGAGCAAGTTATTATGCTGCCTACTATTGCAATCGCCTCAAAGTCCTTTAGTACTGCCTAGAAGTGTCAGCATCTTATTCTACTTACCAAGGCCAGCCGCTCACAATTAACAGCTTCTCACTCCACCCACCAGTGCTAGCTCCTCACACTCACAAGTTATATTGGCTCAGAAGAGGGTGAAGGTATTACAAACCCCATACCCAGTTCATCTATGGCCCCTATGTTGAGACCAAGAGAACCGTCCTGTAGCAGTAGCTCTGCCTGGCAGTACCAAACCTTCCCACCCCCAAAGCTTTACTAAATTTCCCAGTCGTCCATTCCCTTTTACTCTCCACCACAGCCCTCAAACTTCACAAAAAAACTCCAGAATCAACACACCCCTACGGAGATCCACCACACAAATAGCACTTTACATGCTCCTTCATGTTCAACTGTAAACAGGGCTTCATTTGGAATTGCGATACAAAACTAAAAATCCTGCCCTTTTATGCTACATGCTAAAAAGTGCTGCTTTGCTGACAAAGAAGCTGAACAGCTAAAATTGAGGTTTGTTCTCAAAGTCAAAGTTAAGCTCTAGTGCCTGAAAAGAATGTAACACATCACTGTCCTCAACTCTTTGCACCTCACTCACTACATCTTTGAAAAGCACTGACTTCCAGCTCGCGCCACAGGCTGCAATATTTAGTCAGTCTATGGCATCTGGATCCAGGGTCGGACATTTACAATTTATCAACTGTGCATTCCTTGTTGGCCAGATTTTGAAAGCCAAAAACCGGGACAGTTCACAAAGATAGAAGACAACTGCAATTTTATATCAGCCGAGGGGCACAAAATGAGAGAGCTCATCAGCAAAGAAATACAGACAATGACGCACTAAAGCAATAAATTAAACACAATTTTTAAACCCAATATTATACCTGTTTATTCAATGGCTTTCTGATAGGAGCTGCTAGCTGGTCTTACCTTGGGACACATGAAACCCCACGCATCCTTCTGTTTTCAGTCGACCATCCCTGAATGCCGGGACAAATTTGCCGAAATCTGCCACGACTGTCCTAGCAAACCTAGAACACCTGGCCACCCTATGTCTGGGCCACAACTCTGCATTCATTATTGCTGCCTGGGCCATACTTACTGGTGTTTTTAGAGTAAGGTGTACCAACATGTGGAAAGCCACACAGCTGGCTCATCTTTGAAGAAGTATAGCTCAATGATAAGCCAGCTGTGAGGGTTGCGTGGCAAATATATACAAATATATATTTTTTTCCACTTAAAAAAACAACGGTTACAGGGTTGTTATAGTTAGGCTCACATTTTAAACATACAACATACAACATTGTTATACAAATCCACATAATTTCACATGTCTTTGTTAGAGTTATCTCAAGTAACTATAACTCGTGCCCCCGCCATGCACAGTTTTTTCATGAAAAATGTTACTGCAGATATTACATTGATATTATCAATGTTATCAAAGATGTCATGAGTACCGTAATTTGTGGGGTAATTAGCAGTGCATAGTGAGGGCGCGAACTATACGTAGCTTAGGGCTCGAATTATAGGTACCTGAGATAACTCTAACTATAATAGGTCAATTTCTACGGTTTTGTACGTTTAATATGAGCCTAACTATAACGTCCCTGTAAACTTTCATTTTTTAAGTGAATTTCTATGTTTTTTAAAATTCTATTTCCTAACTATAACGTCCCTGTAAGTTTTGTTTTTTTCCAGTGAATTTCTATGTTTTTTTTAACGTAAATTCATTTTCATTACTATACATTAATCCAACCATTGCGGGGCTGTGCACCATAGCAGTTGGCCGCAGAGCCTGGCCTGCAGCTAGGCCCTGCGGCCAACCCCTATAAAAACCTAACCATGTGCTGCGCATGGCCTTTGGCCATGTGTGGCCGAGATTCGCTGCAGGGCCTGCAGTCAACGCCTATAACTGCCCAACCCCATGCTACACAAGGCCTCTGCCATGTGCAGTGGGGGTTGGCCGCAGGGTATGGCCTGCGGCCAGGCTATGCAACCAACCTCTATAAACACTGAAACCCGTGCCGCGCATGGCCTTTGACCATGCATGGTTGAGGTTGGCTGCAAGGCCTGGCCTGTGGCCAGACGCTGCGGCCAACCCCCTAACCACCCAACCCCACACTACATACGGCCGTTGGCCATGCAAGGCAGGAGTTGGCCGCAGCCTGTGTCTCTGGGTGTAAGAATAGGTGTGAGAGGGTGTATCTGGATGTGAAAGTGGCTGTGAGAGTGTCTGTCTTGATGTGAGAATGGGTGCATCAGTGTCTTAGTGGGTCTATGAGGGTGTGTGTTGGATTCTGTGTAGATCTGTGGGTGTGAGGGTTTCAATGGGTCTCTGAATGGGTGTAAGAGTCTGAGCGGGTCTGTGAGTGGGTGCATGGAGAGACCATTGCAATGGCAATCTTTCTCTCTCTTCCATCCCATAATGGGATGGAAGAGAGCGAGAGAGAATGACAGGACTTCGGGGGGATCCTAAAGGATCCCGCGGTCCTAGCCGACTCCTCGTGTCCTGCGAGAGAAGGCATTGCTCCCAGAAGCAGGGAGCTGCTTTAAATAGCAGCTCCCTGTTTTTGGGAGCAATGTTTTTATCTGCTTCCCTGCACACATATTTGTGTGCAGGGAAACAGATGAAAACTTTGCTTTCTGTCAGCAGGGGCTGCTTGACAGCTCCCGCTGTCAGAAAGCGGACTTTGTTTGCTTTTGCTTGGTGGGAGCTGTCAAAGCTCCCACCAATCAAATGCAAACAGCTATGTCCCGGGGTGGGCACCCTGGGACATAGCAGGACTGGCCATGGGGAGCTGGCCCTGGGGGCAGTGGAGGTCCCCCGGGCCATTATTGGCTCCACCAGGGTGGCCGTGTGGCCCCTCCAATGTAATCTAGCCCCAGGTAGGTGGTTGTCCCCAGGGTTTTGAGGTCCAAAACAGACCCCCTTCACTCTTTTATTTTAGCCCTGAAGAGGTCTCGGGGCAGTGGGAGGTGGTGCGCTGCCCCCTGCATTGTATTTATTTAAAGCCCTTGGGAGGCACCGGTCCCAAGGGCTGCAGGGGGGCTGAGTGGCTCCCCACATTCGATTTAAAGATGTGCCCCAGCGAGGTGGCGGTCCCTGGGGCTGCTGAGGAGCAAAGACCCCTCCCCCATATTTCATTGGTACTTGTGCCCCAGGGAGGTGGAGGTCCTTGGGGCTGCAGGTTGGGGGGGGACAGGCAGCCCCCTACCCCCCATATTCAATTTAAAGATATGGCCCAGGGAGGTGGCGGTCCCTGTGGCTAGGGGGGGGGGGGGGGGGGGGTCATGTGCCCATCCGCATTTGATATCTAATTCTGCCCCAGGGAGGTGGTTGTCTCCTGGGCTGTGGGGGGGGCATTCATTAAAAATGTCAATGCCCCAGGGACCTGGCCCACCCAGAGGCTTCTTAAAAACAAGCGCGGCAGCCTGTGCTTGTTTTTTTATTTTTTTATCTTCCCCCCAAATTTGCACCCCAGCACCAGAGCTCAGGGTCATTCTACCCTAGCCCCTTGTCTTACTTTTAAATTTTTTTGTATGACTCAGCTGAAACTGAGTCCCAAGATGGCTGCCACTACTTCCTGGTTGAAGTGTTGGCAGCCAATCAGAGCTCTGCATTTCCCTGCACAAGCTTGTTATGATTTGCGAAGTTTTCGCAACCTCAGACATCCAAATTTGGATTTCCTTTCATTTCTCCCACACTACTGAATGGATTTACACCAAATAACCAAAAGCACAGTCTGCGTCCCGAAAGCTAGCTTTCTGCCAAATTTGGTATAATTTTGTCCAGTGGTTGAGACTCTAGTAGTGTTCAAAGGTCATATGGGAATTAACATGGGAAACACAACTTTTTTGACTCCTCCTTTTTTCTCGGCTCCCCACTTGACTAATCACCCCCAAACTTTTGGTGGGAAATAAGAATCAATGGCACACATTTTTTGGAAAATTTCATGAGGATTTCTCAAACAATGCCAAAGATATAGGCAAGTCAAAAAACGCTTTTTATATATATTTGTATATGTATATATATATATATATATATATATATAGATATATATATATATATATATCAGTACAAGCAGGGCATTACAAGTACAACTTTATGTTACCTTGAATAGTCCAAATGGTCAGATTTATACAAATGTAATAACTTCTGGGAACGCTGGCAGGCACATTGGGTGGTGCAATCTGCAGTCGTTTCCGGTAAAACACCCTGGGCTCCCGCACTTAGTTTTCTACAAATTAAGAACTGCCACATACCCTTCTCTTGCCCTCCTTGTGTCAGTGCCCCTCTGTTAGTATCCCAGCATCCATCTGCCCCTGTCCCAGCATGTCCTTACTGCCATCCTTTCCCCACTGGTGACTCACTGTCCTACGGTCACTCATTGTAGCAGTCTGCATGTCGCAGTGCCCATGTGTCCCTGTATCATTGCAATGTCTCTCTGGTCCAGTATCGGTCTGTGCCAAAGTTTATGCCCTCTTCCTCAGTTCCAGTGTCATGCCGCGGTGTACGCATTGCACTGTCCTGTTTCACACAGCACTTATGAACATGACTCCCTATCCGTGAGACTGTCCTATTCCCGCGGTACCCCCGCCCCAGTGTCCATGTTTTGCAGTGTTTGCACCTCTCTGTTCCAGAGGCCTTGCTTCACGCCCTAGTACCAGTGCCAGCCTGCCCCAGTGTTCCTGAACATGTTACTCATATACTGCTGGCCCATAGGCCTTTCTTCGTATCTCCCTGCCACAGTAGCATTGTCTATGTCTCTCAAGGCCTTTGCCTCTCTGGCCCATCGTCTCAATCATGGTGTCTGCTCTGCCGGGCGCCTGACGCCCCTGCTCCACTGCCACGGCCCTCGCCTCCAGCCTCAGACTCTTAGGGAGGGGGCATGAGCACGCTCGGTGCGGGGTTTACTTGGCGCGCAGTCCGCCGAGGGCGCTCTATTGCTGAGCGCGAGTCAACTGCAATTAAACCAGTCCACGATTACAGAGCAACCGATTTTTGCTCTCGGTCTTCCTCTGACACATCATCAATGGAGCAGAACCACGATTCCGCTTGAGTCCAGCCTCCTGCTCCTTCCCAGAGGTGAACTTTTACACAACATGGGCCCTTTTTATGAGCATCCTCTGAAAAGCTGCAGCGACGATCTGATAGAGTTCCTTCAAAAGCCCCTCTGCTTCCAAGAATATTCATCCCCATCAATATGTCGGATTATACCAGGCGGCCTTCCTGGGGGAGATCCGGATAATGACGAGCCAGGAGCTGTCATATTCCGGACTCCGGTGAATTACAGCTTTACAAGAAGATTGCCACTTAGAGGGAGCAGAAACTAAACAACCTGGAAATCCAATTTTCCCTGAAAGGGAACAAGCTTTAAAACGGATTTAAAAGAAGGGGAAGCGCGTGTTTGGGAGGGAGTCGTGGTGTATATTCACTGTAAGATCTGATGTGATGTACGAAGAGGTTGTTCTGCCGAAGGACAGTCCTTTCCATGGCGTAAAAAATAGAAATGTGAATATTATTTGTTCTGTGATACCCGGAAAGACAGCCAGTGAAGAGTACAGGTGTACTTTCTCTGTAACAAATACTTCCCAAAGGACCTCAGTAACAAATGTCCCACAATGTCCTTCAGAGGGTTGGTCCCTGGCGATTGCCATAAAATATGCTTGTCTGTCTCTGTGCTCTCTAAAAGACATATCTTCTGTTCTCAGTACTGCTAGCCATCATTGTGACCTTGGTACAATGTGTCCTGGGTCCTCCTTTAGATGTATTTATGCGTCCTCCATGCAGTATGTCCTTCTGTGTCCTCCATACGTGCATTCCACTGCTTCCTCAATAAGAATGTATATGTGTACGCTCTATGTGACGTCCTCGGTCGTCTACACAAGTTGAATTCACATCTCCTCTATAAACCTTGTTAGTGTTCTTCCATCAAAAAAATCCCTTTGCAGCTTCCTTGACATGTACCACTGGACCTTCCATAAAATAAATCACTGTCCTCCTTAAAGTGGTGCCACCTTCGTCCTCCATAGGTACACCTTTCGCAAAAAATGTATTTCTCCTCCACAGAAAATGCTTCCTCGTTTCCATCTTGCATACATCACTCTGTTTCCCTCAGAATCTAAACTGCTGTGTCTTATATATAAGCTACACCCCTCTGCCTTTCAGAAGATATTTACAGTGTCCACAGAACACATGCTCCATTTATCCTCCATTCAGTGCATCAGACAGCTAATCCATGCACTGATTCCTGTCATGTACTGATCTACACATCTGCCAATGAAGTCACCTATTTAATGAACCACCCAATGGAGACAGCCCTTCCAGCGACACTGCCCTCTGTCAACTTTTCCACATTCATGAATTCATTCCTAGCTGCACATCAAAATTGATGGATGTATCTGTCCACCCCGAGCTATCTTTCTAGACACCCTAATTCATTTCAGACACAAGCTCTAGAGACAAAGTCTTTGACACATCAATGCATGGATCCCTTCCTCTGGTGGTTGATACCCATTCGGGTATACTGACTGCTACAGAATCCATTGTTATTCATCTACTATTCCAACGGTAGCTCTACATTTAACCACCTATATGCAACATGTACATCCTCCAACCCAAATCTAAGACAAGTACATTCATCTGTACAATGATCATTGGCTACAGAACCCACATCCATCTCCTACCATAAACCAATGCACCCATATCTTCTAAGCCATCCCGGTGTTCAGCGCGCGATCCCATTTAACAGAAGTCTGTTCTACTTGAGGCCTCACACATAGGGGCCTTGTAGTAGGCACCCATGGCCTTTGCGATGGGCTACCTATGGGCAGTTTGGAGAGCCATCAGGTTGCCATGCATTTGGGCCTGCCACCACTTCTCTGGAAGTCTTACGTCTCACTTGGTGTGGACTAGCTCTTGACTGTAGAGTGGTTCTAAGGGCAGGGCTTTACTGGAGTTTGTACAATCCTGAGGGCATGGATCAAGTCAAATAGTTCCACTCCTAACTACAAATTCTTCAGTAGATCTTACCTTTTCTACCTAACCTGCTCTACTTCTTGATCCTTTTCAAGCTACACTACTGCAATGGTTTAAACCTGGGATTTTCTAAAACCCCACGGCATCATCTACAACCCCTTCAGAATGTTGCAATTAGACTAATCATGAAAAGTCAGTCCCGTGATCATATAGCTCCAGTTCTAGGGGGACAATGGGTTAAATTCAAAGCCTTATGTATAGTGCACAAGGCAAATGTGGGGCTTGGGATCGATTTAATGACTTCCAAATGTCATCACTGGAGTCCAATTCAGAGCATCACTTTTTCAGGAGAGCTCTAAAGATGTGACTGTTTCATTGGTGGGAGGGCATTCTGAATGCAATCTGTGACGTGGCTTCCGTTTGCAGACAAGCCATTGTGCCATCTAGAAGAAATTAAAAACATACCTACATTTGGCTTGGCATGTTCTGAGTTCGCAGTATGGCTGTAGCCCCTTGCTAACCTCAGGCATCTAGGCCTGCTCCAAATAAAATAAAGAAATAAACTAGTAGAGTTTGATGCCAGTGCATGCAAGAGTTGTCTGTCTGTTGGGTTAAGCATCTGTGTGGAATGTCTTGAAGGAGCTTGACAGGGAGTACAGTGTTCAAAAGAGAGAAAAGAAAATGTTGTGTGTCTTTGATGAGTGTCTCCAAGATCTTTGAGATCCTTAACACAATAAATAACTCAATGTAATATTAGCGCTAATGTTATGCACTATGTGCATTTTTCAGCCACCTCTGGTAGGACATTTTTCTGAATTATTGAAGAGTTTCCCAGCTGTATGTCAAAATATCAAGGTTAAGAATATCAACCCGCACATAGATCGACTTCAAAGTATCTGCTATTCACACACTGTCAAGATAAGCATACCTACGGAAATAGTGACATAATATTCTTAGATCCACATCAATTTACTTCGACAATGCATTGCTATGTAATCATGTGGAATCCCTATACATTTTTCGTGTCAATATTTAAAATTCAGTGTTACGGTCTGTTAACCCTGGCCCGTTTTGCAGAGTTATCCCCAATTTTTTTTGCCTTCTTACTCCTATTTTTCTGACTTGTTTCTCTTGGCTTAAGAACTCTGGGTACTTTACCACTGCTAACCAGTGCTATCGTTCATATGCTCTCTGTCTGTCATGGAGTCTCCATTATTGTACTAGCGCATCAGACCTTAATAAGTTAACTTATAAGGGGATGCGTTGTAGGTCGATGGACCTTTTGACTGCGCTTTGAGTAGTTCCCACCATGTAACCCCGTTCCAATACAAATCAATAGCAGTGACAATCAATGACATCAATAATCAATAGGAGTCAGTAATTTCCACACACCATGACCTCTCAGTCCTGAATAACCACACCTTTGTCTATAAGTTAGAATGTTTATTTCTCTACATTAACAATGCTACTGGCACGGAACCTAGCCTCAAAATCAAATGATAAACATACAGAAACAATACTGACTGCCCAAAACGCCAAAAGAATCGCAATCTAATCAAAGCTTGGACCACTACACATTCTAAGGTTACGGTACAAATTAATAGCAAGAATAACTGCACAAACAAAATGACGTACACTTCGATTCCACAAAGAAAACACATCAACTGTTATTACATGTAGCGAGCATTATCAGTGAGTACCCTAACTAACCTCAGATTAGAATAGCATGTTTGGACTTCATGCAAAACAATTTAGTCAACACAAATTTGGAAAACATCTAACTGTGATTCTATCAAAATTAGAGGTTGGTACCTAGGGACAAAAACAAATAAACATAACAATCAGCAACATCGTCTTATACCATGCCTCAGTATGGTTTAGCAAGCTGCAACAGTCTTCGTCAATAGGACATCAGTCCGGTCAGCAAGGCATCGGAATTCAGCATTAAAGTTCAGAAAAAACAAAGTCTCTTCATACAGTACAGAAAAGAATAATAGCTAAACACTCAAAAAGAATGGGGAGAATGGGCTCTCAGGACAGTTCGAAAGAATTAAGCTAATGGCATAGTGGTAAAATGGAGAATGCAGCATGTCCTCGCGGTGAAGTCTGGCTGTGTTAGATTTTCCAAAACTACTTCCCACGTCATAATTGGTCAAGGAATCATATGTTTGCATTTAGTTAAATTAAAGTAGGACCTCTAATCTAGGAATATATTAGTCCCCTGTTAACATGTCGATCATAGGCTCCTCTTCTCCTATTCGTGCTCGTCAGGTAACAATATTGTATCAGCTTATACACCTGTCAGTACATCCATTGTCTTCTCCTGGGAAGGTCATTCTTACACATACTATGTTATGCATTGTATCCCTAGCTAGTACAACATATTCTAGCAAGCAGTTCTCATGAGAAAGAAATTCAGCTACGAGTATTTGGTCAGTACAATGGAAAATCACAATTTAATTCTTTAAGCAGCCATTTTTACAAGTGGTCTAAGAAATGCAGCTTGACATGAGGCCATACAACTAGGCCCAACACCTCACTAAAATGAAGGCCTACAATAAATAAAGCTAATACATGATACATAACCCTTACTATGACATACTACTACATGAATCCAAACATTTGTTCAACATTTTACATTAGTAAGCTATCTATAAGTACACTTCGTGGACACTGGCGGCCACTCAAATAGGCATAATTTTCAAATGCGTGTGTTATTTCTCTACATTAATTCTATGTCAGGACCGGAGGCTCCGATTATGCTTTCTCTTTCTTTACTGAACAAAACAGCAGCCAATGAAATACAAGTAATAGAAAAAACTACACATCCCAGGATGCCTAACATCCTGTCACATGGTCCAATCACTGTCCATAACCTCAACTATAAGTCCTTTGACCTTTGATGTCACTTCCTCTTTCTTTGCTACTTTGCAGCAGATAAGTACCCGATTTTACTCTCTTCTAGAAAACTGTTTGTTTGTTTAACGATTTAGAATGTTTTATTCGTGTTAAAAGCGTCCCGATTCAGCACGCTTCAATTGCTTTGTTTTGAGCGCTTATACGTGCTGATTTATTGGCCTTTGCCAATTTTATTTAGCCCGTATTTAGTGGAGTGGGAGTGGGAGCGGGAGCGGAGCTGCATTTGCAGTCTCCCTTTAATTTTTACTAGCGCGAGCGTCCCGACGAGCCGATTCCTTTCACTTTCTGAATCGATCGGCTCGTGGGAAGCGCGGCAAGGGCGTCCTAGCCCCCTTTTTTCAGTGCCAAAGATTGCTCCCTGACGCCCAGCAGTACAACTGTGTGGGTTGTAAAATTTTATCAGGCTTCTGACGAGAGTGCTTTACAGGCAGCTCCCTCCACATTCTATTAAGGGCTCATAATATTATTCCACTGCCTGTCTTGGGGTTTTTGCACTCCCCCTTCCTTGATCCTTAACTGATTTGTTTTAAAGGTATTTTACCTTCTTAATCATGGCTCAATGGGAGGATCAAGGAACAGAATATTATACCGATGATTTAAGTAATCAACTAGAAGTTGATATTGTTGAAGCCCTTGATTCTAGAGTCCAACAGTCGGTAAATGATGCTCTAGTGAGAGCTTTGGGTCCTTTTTCAGGACAATTATTTGACTATGCTCGTGCACAGGGCTGGACACAAGAACAACAACCTCTCCCCGAAGACAAAAAAGCGAAGGACAAAGCAAAAAACTTAGATCCTAGTGCAGAGGTTAGTAGTCTGCACGCAGACACTTTTGAAAAGCTACGTAAAAAACGTAGTGGAGAGCATGATTACAGCTCAAAAAAGGAAGCCTTCCTCCATTCTTCATCTTCCGATAATAATTCCTCCTCTGATGATTCAGATGAATCCAACGCGCCTAGACCTAGTAAAAAAGCTAGGAAAGCGCCTCCTCCCTGCCAAGTTCTAGATTTTGATCCCACGGAAATCATTCACCCCAGAGCTTCTAATTGGGTTCCTCCACCCGAAGTGGCTCAATATGTACAATCTAATTTACGAAAATGCTTTGACAAGGAAGTTCGATCACGCTTAAAAGCGGAATGCCCTAGACCTGATCTAGAGGGCAAGGTCTCCGAGACCCCGGAAATAGATCCCACTATGGTCACTTTTATGCGAAAATTCTCTAAGGATCCCAAAAAAGGTTTGGATCGCTCCTGGCGTAACTGCCAAGACAAGCTGTTGGACCTCTCCGGTCCTTTGACCAAGATTCTTGAAATGGCGTACGTGGCCAAAGAATCTGGGGATCCGGTGGACAATGATGTCCTAATAGGATGGGCACAGAGATCCATTTGTCTACTGGGGAACTCAAATTGCGCTATTTCTGCAGAACGCAGAAAATCTGTGTTAATGCGAATTGACCCTAAATTGTCTGATCTTGCATCTTCAGAAGCAGGACCTTCGGCTGAAGGGCTGCTCTTTGGAAACTCGTTTATCAAAGATTTGTCCAAGTTTTGCTCCACCTTCTCTACGCTGGATAAGGCTCAAATGTCCCTCAAGAAGGTCTTTAAACGAGGCCTTTTTCTCAGGGCCAGTCGTTACGGGGGACGTATGCCCGGCCGAGGAGCTTACAATAGTCCCCAGAACTACTACCCAAGAGGTAGAGGTGGCTGGTACGGAGATCAAGACACCACCTTCTACCCCACACGTTCTAGAGGAGGACGTCCCCGCTTCCGTAGAGGTCAACGCAGAGGGCAACAAGGAGCCATTCAGGACTCAAGTTTCACAGGTGAGCATTATTCATTTTTTGCAGGTCAAACTTGGGGGCAGAGTAGCACTATGCCTGTCAAATTGGAAGCGGATTTCAGGAGATCCTTGGATCCTCCAAACAGTAGAATGTTTTCACTTGGAGTTTATCAGCACTCCCCAACAGCTCTTCCCCCCTGTACAAATGTGTTTTTCCCTAGCAAATCAAAATGTTATAGACTTAGAAGTACAAGCTCTTTTAGCCAAAGGAGCCGTCCAGTTTCCCTCTCCTCATCCTTACGGTTTTATCAGTCCTATTTTTGTAGTAGACAAGAAAGGAGGAGGTCACAGATTAGTCCTGAACCTGAAAGATTTCAATCAGTGGATCCTTTACAGACACTTCAAGATGGAAGGCATCCATATGTTAAGGGACATCCTTTTAGAAGGAGATTGGATGGTTCGTCTGGACCTAAAAGATGCATATCTGTTGATCCCAATTTTTCCACCTCACAGGAGGTTTCTACAATTCTAATGGAAGGGACAGTACTTGGAGTTTCTAGCCCTTCCATTCCGTCTGTCGTCAGCCCCGTGGTGCTTCACGAAGCTTCTGAGACCTGTGATGGAATGGCTCAGAGCCAAAGGTGTCAGACTGATTATATATCTGGACGACATTCTGTTGATGGCCCAATCCCCTCAAGTTCTATTATCTCACCTGGATTGGACCATCAATCTTCTGCAGGATTTGGGTTTTCTCATCAATGTGCAGAAGTCTTTATTGATACCCTTTCAAGTGATGGAGTTCCTGGGATTCCAGATAAACTCCATTTCTTGTCAGCTCATTCTTCCCTCTCAGAAGATCCGCAACATCAAGAGGGAATTGAGATCAGTTTTAGCCAAACAGACCGTCTCTCTGAGGAATATTGCCAGAATAGTGGGCTTATTAGCTTCATCTATTCAGGCGATCTTTCCCGCCTCCTTGCACTACCGAGCACTTCAAAGGCTCAAGATCAGACATCTACAACAGGGTCTGAGTTATTCAGAATTAATCCCCTTGTCTGCCGAAGTACGCTCAGAGATCCAGTGGTGGCTTTACCACATGGAGGCTTGGAACGGCAGGGCAATTTTCGGGTCCCATCCGGAAGTGGTGATAGAATCCGATGCCAGCAGATGCGGTTGGGGGGCACGCTGCAACTCCCTAGTGACGGGGGGCAGATGGTCGGAATGGGAGCAGACTCTACATATCAATTGCCTGGAACTTCTAGCAGGATCTTTTGCCATAAAGAGTCTCTCCCCTCAGAAAACAGATTGTTGCATATTCTTACGGATGGACAATGTCTCAGCTGTAAGATATGTCAACAAACTAGGAGCCACGAAGTCCAGAATTCTAGCGGAGATTGCCAAGGATTTCTGGCATTATTGCCTAACCCAACGCTTAGTTGTCATAGCGGAATACCTCCCTGGGGATCAGAATATCATAGCAGACTGGAATTCCAGATACCTCTCAGATTTCAGCGATTGGAAATTGGACCCTCTGATCTTCTCACAGATAATCAAGGAATGGGGCAGTTGCGAGATAGATCTCTTTGCCTCGAGGATCAATTGCCAGCTTCCAAAATTCTTCAGTTGGCGTCCAGACCCTTATGCGCTAAGGACCGATGCATTTCTTCAGGATTGGTCCCAGTTTCGAGGGTATGCCTTCCCTCCATTCCTGATGATTGCCAGGGTCTTGTCTCAAGTGAGGAGACAGAAGACAGAAATTATCCTGGTGACCCCGTTTTGGAGAGCACAGCCTTGGTTCCCTATAGCTCTTCATTTAGCTTGTGCCTCTCCTCTTCTGATTCCACCTCGTCTGAATCTTCTGTTGAGCCCGGAGGGCCTTCAACATCCTCTGGTCTTGTCAGGGAAGTTGGTCCTTCTCGCCTGGTTAATTTCAGGGCGAGATGGAGTACCCCAGATGTTTCGGAGCAAGCTGCGGAATTCATTAAACAGGCATGGGCCGGTAGTACCCATAAAAGATATGACTCAGCTTGGCGCAGATGGTCTAGTTGGTGTGATGGACGGGGTGCCAATCCATTGGAAACACACCTTGGTATGATTATTAATTTTTTGGCAGAGCTAGCAAGTTCGGGTTTGGCTTACCGGACAATTAATAACTTTAGATCAGCTAGATCAGCGGGACACGCTCATCTTGAAGGTAAACCTGTGGGTGAACATCCATTAGTTTGCAAACTTTTAAGAGGTATACGTCTTTCCAAACCTCCTCAAGCTAAATATTCTGTTTTATGGGATGTTAACATTATTCTAAAATTTTTGGATTCTTGGCCTACCAACAGGTATTTATCGCGCAAACAGCTCTCGGCTAAACTAACCATGCTCTTATGCCTTATCTCTTGCAAGAGGGTTTCAGATGTCAGAGCTCTGGATCTAGCTGGTAGAGTTTTTTCCCCAGAAGGGGTCACTTTTGCTGTGACAAGAAGAACTAAAACTAATTACAGGTCAGTATCTTACCCTATTTATACAGAAAATTCAAAATTGTGTGTAGTCCAATGTTTAAAAGATTATGAAGCAGTCACGGAAGAATTTTGACAAAATTCTAAAGGGCAATTATTAATTTCTTTGCAAAAGCCTTTTAAACCAGTGACTTCAGCCACTCTGGCCAGATGGTTGAGATGGTTGATGAGTGAAGCAGGAATTGACACTTCTATATTCGGGGCTCATTCTGTGAGAGGAGCTATGGCTTCCAAATCATTTGCCTTGGGTTCCCGGTTAGAAGACATTATGAAGGCAGCAGACTGGTCTTCAGAGAACACATTTCATAAGTTTTATCACAAACCGGTATTGGACGTAGCTACTGTAGTAATGGAACAGCTTTGAACTAGCATAATCGGAGCCTCCGGTCCTGACATAGAATAAAAAAATTCTAGCTAACGCATCAAGAATTTTCAATTCTATTAAGGACACGGAGGCGAGGATTATCCCTCCCAATAAAAAATTATAATGAATAAAGATATACCAATTATTGTGTATAATTATGATTATTGTTATTGTTTCCCTCCCATTTGATTGTCTATTATTGAACCACCAGTTTTATTGAGACTTTTCAATTTTATGGAGATGTTATCTGCCTGTTTTATTCTTACAGGATCTGATCAGAAAAATTTATGAAGCCTTTTTCAGCTGGATTAGTTTGGTTTTTCATGTTGCGTTTCGGCTGATGCACGGGTTCCAGTTGGCCAGGAGAAGATTACCCTGGAAGAATAGATGTTAAGCCTTGTTAAGTTCGTGTTGGCGTAAGAAGTTTCGTTTTCAAGTTGACATTATCTGTATTGACCAAAGAAAGAGGAAGTGACATCAAAGGTCAAAGGACTTATAGTTGAGGTTATGGACAGTGATTGGACCATGTGACAGGATGTTAGGCATCCTGGGATGTGTAGTTTTTTCTGTTACTTGTATTTCATTGGCTGCTGTTTTGTTCAGTAAAGAAAGAGAAAGCATAATCCTCGCCTCCGTGTCCTTAATAGAATTGAAAATTCTTGACGCGTTAGCTAGAATTTTTTTTACTCATTCTCTATCCAAAGTCAACACTCAGAATACATGAATATTCATTAGTAGAATTCAGCAGTAACAATTGGAATATTTGATTTGCTAGTAAGCCCCTAGTAAAGTTCACTATGTGTGCCCAGGGCCTGTAGATCAAATGCTACTAGTGGGCCTGCAGCACTGATTGTGTCATCCACATGAGTAGTCCTGTAAACATGTCTCAGAACTGCCACTGCAGTGTCTGTGTGTGTAGTTTTGAACTGCCAGTTCGACTTGGCAAGTGCAGCCATTTGTCAGGCCCAAATCTTCCCTTTTACTACATGTAAGCCACCCCTAAAGTAGGCTCAAGACAGTCCTGTGGGCAGGGTGCAGTTGTATTTAAAAGGTAGGACATGTATTAGTGTGTTTTACATGTCCTGATAGTGAAATACTGCTAAATTTGTTTTTCACTATTGCAAGACCTATCCCTCCCATAGATTAACAGGGGGATTGCCTTTATATATCTTTCAAGTGTAATTTCCCATTGAGACAGATGCAGATAGAGATATGGAGTTTGGGGTCTCTGAACTCACAATTTGAAAATACATCTTTTTGTGAAGTTGGTTTTTAAATTGCAAGTGTGAAAATGCCACTTTTAGAAAGTGGGCATTTTCTTGCTTAACCATGCTGTGCCTCTGCCTGTATACTAGAATAAACGTCTGGGTTAAGATGACAGTTGGGCTGTTAATGAATTCACTCTAGACAGTCACACAATGAGAGCTGAGGTGTGCCCTGCATATCCTGATGGGTCCCCCTGGGCTAGCCTAGAGTGGTGGGAGGATCTTGCACTCGCACCTGAATAAGGCAAGTCTTCCCTTACACAAAGCAGTCGCCAACCCTCTAAAGTGTGTCTGGGGACAGGGCAGGAAAGGCAGGGTCTTGTGCACTATAAAGACTTTCCTTTGAAGTTTTCCTACTTCAAAGGCAGAAATGAGTATACGTATTGGGCCTCTAAGACCACAACTTCAGAACACTTCTGGACTGAGAACATTCTGCCAGGAAGCAGAGCTGAATGGTGCAGGAGGAACTTTCACTCTGCCTGTTGCTTTGCTGTGCTGGGCTGCTGCTTGCTGCTTCTGTCCTGGGAGTGAAAGGACAAGACTTTGCTTTCTACATCCTGCTTTCCAAGGTTATCCAAGGGCTTGAACTGAGCTTGCCTCCTGTTAAGAAGTCTCAGGGACATCAAATACTTCATCTGCCAGTGCCTGGACTCTTCTTCTAAGAGTCCTTTCTTGCCAAGTGGTGCAAAATCCAGTCCCTGTGCCCCTGAAAGTGGAAGGTGTCCTGAGGAAACAAATCCACGCATCTGAATGTTTTGGGTGAAAATTGATGCATTGCCTGGCTTGCGGCAGAAGAATCAACGCAGCACCTGTAGGATCAACGGAGCACCACTGTATGACCATCGTGCATCTGGATGTTCCATGCATTGTCCCTGGGAGTCATTTTTGCATCGACTCCACACTGACCCATCATCTGTCCTGTGGGGAGAGAACCAACACATCAGCTCCCCTGCCAGTAAGGAACCAAAACTTCACCTCCTCTGCCAGTACGAAACTGACGCATCGCCTCTCCTCAGAGGAGAGAATGGACGCATCACCTCCGCTGCCAGTAAGTAACTGACGCATCACCTTGCCTGCGCATTAAGGAACCAACACATCGATTTGCTTTTCCGACACAATACCTCCAATGCGGCCTGCATCGTCTTTGTTTTTGATGCATCAAAGGTACTGTGTATTAAAAGACATAACCATTGATTCCTCAGGATTAAGACTCTTTGCAACTTTTTAAAAGTGATATCTCTGCTTCTGTATGTTGGATTTTTGTTGGGATGGTCTTGTTTTATTCAGATTAATATGTCCTTTGGTAGTGTTTTCACTGTGTTGCTGTGTGTGTAGAAATACTTTAGACATAGCCTTTGAGATAAGCCTGACTGCTTGTGCCAAGCTACCAAAGAGGTGAGAAGAGTTATCTTAGCTGTGTGGCTCCCTTACCCTGACTATAGTGAGGGTCCCTACTTGGACAGGGTGCAAACAACTGCCAACTAGAGACCCCATTCCTAATATGGTGGAATGCAGAGTTCATCTCTTAAGAATGACACTAAGTTACTATGGCCCATATGTATACATTTTTAGCACTGCATGCGCGTCATTTTTGTACGCAAAGTGGCACAAACTTACAAACTTTAATTGTATTTTGTAAGTAACTTTGGTAAATTTGCACCGCTTTTGCATAACAAATGAAGCAAATGCGGTGCAAAGAAATTATAAATATGGGCCCATGTGTGTTGTTGCTTGTGTGATGGTGCCACAGGTGCTCCTCATATGAATTTGCACCTAACTACACCTGCCTCTGACTTGAATTTCCACCTAGCTGTTCAAGTTTGCAGCTCAAATCAAATAAAATCAGGGTTTATAAAGCACAACTACTCAACTGTAAGGGTCTTAAGGAGCTAAGTGTTTTTTTCCCTCTGAGCTACAGTCGAAGAGCCAGGTTTTAAGGTCTTTCCTGAATTGGGGTAGTGATGGTGACAGCCTGAGGTGCAGGGGCAGGGTGTTCCATCTCTTTGCTGCGAGGTAGGTGAAGGATCTCTCACCAGCCGAGGTCTTTCATATGCGGGGTATGTTGGCTAGTGCTTCTTGAGCGGAGAGGTCTGGTGGGGGAGTAGAAGATGATGTGGTGGTTGAGCTAGGCAGGTCCTAGGTCATGGAGGGCCTTGTAAGCGTGGCCGAGGAGCTTGAAGTTAATTCTCTTCTCAATAAGGAGCCAGTGGAGGTCTCTTAGGTGATTGGAGATATGTTCACGGTGAGGATTGTCCAGGATGATGCTGGCAGAGGCGTTCTAGATGTGCTGTAATTTCTTGATGTTCTTCTTGTTAGTACTGTAGTGTAGCCATTTTTAGTGCCATTTTAGTGTAGCGTTATGCACGTTAGGTTTTCATATTAGGCCTTTGTGCACTTCACCCTAGACACGTTTTTATTTTGCCTCGCACGGTTATTTTATAATAACCAGTTTTACGGTCTTGTTTTATTCTTTCTATCACACTGTTTAGCCTAACACTGCATTCTTTCTCACTCTGTGCTTCAGTCAAGGCTACAGTCTGGTACATTGCCAGTACACGTGGTAGAAGTTTATTCTCTGGTGTTCGTAGACGATACACATCCTTACGTAGGGACCTCTTCTTAGAACGTCTGCGTGTCAGTTATAAAATCACTTTCTAGTCCTAGTACTGGCAGAGGGAGATTCCAACCAGGAACCTACAACTAGATGCTGACTGCCCCGTTGCAGATGCTGGTGCAGATTACAAGCCTTTGCTCAGGTATGAGGGTTGATGTCCTCCGGGAGAAACCTGAAAGGCAGTTTAGAGCTGTGCTCATAATATAACTTAGAGAGAACTTAATATAGTTGCACTATGATAGCCTTATTCTTGTGCTTCACTCTCACCGTTACTATTTTAATCCTACTGTGTTGTTTCGTTCTGGTCATCGCAGCTCCTGCCTTACTATATAAAATGCAGTAATTTTATTAAACCAATCTTTAAAACTTAAACTGCCTTTGTCATTTTTATATGAGACCGTACTATGTATGAGAGCACCGGTTGTGACCTGAGTGACCAATACTTCCCTGGGAAGTAATAAGATGTCATGCACTCGGCTGCCCAATTGTCCCTTCCCTTCAGGAGAGATAAGGCACTGCTAGTTAGCCGGAGTATAACCCGGATTTGGGGTGACAAGGGTCCTTTACCGTGGGTCAGACTTAGTCCCTCACACTGTGAAACGATCTTAACGCCCAAAAATCCAGTAGTCTCATTAGGATAATGAGAGCCTACGCAACAGTACCGGCGTAGAGGGTGTTGCCATAGTCGAGTCTGCTGGTAACCAGGTCATGGGTTACAGTTTTGCGGCAGTCCTGAGGGATCCATTTCTATATCTTCCTGAGAAGTCGGAGTGTGTGAAAGCAGGAGGATGTGACCGAGTGGACTTGGCGGGTCATGGTGAGCGATGAGTCCAGGATGATGCCAAGGTTACATGCGTGGTTTGTGGTGGTTGGAGGGGGTGCCGAGGTTCAATAGCCACCAGGAGTCACCCCAGGCTGATGTGAATGGTCCCAGTATGAGGATCTCAATCTTGTCAGAGTTGAGCTTGAGGCAGCTGTCCTTCATCCAGGCGGTGATGGCTTCCATCCCGTTGTGGAAGTTCCTCTTGGCAGTAGTGGGGTTTTTGGTCAGTGAGATGATCCACTGGGTTTTATCGTCGTAGGAGACAATGTTCAGTCCATGGTCCCTGATAATGGATGCAAGAGGGGCCATGTAGACGTTGAAGAGTGTAGGGCTCAGGGAGGAGCCCTGTGGAACTCCACAGCTGATCTCTGTAGGTTCTGACAGGTAAGGCGGGAGTCTGACTCTCTGTGTTCAGCCAGACAGGAAGGGGCATATTCACTGTAGGGCCTTTTCATGAATGCCGGCTGTGTGGAGCCTGGAGCAGAGGGTGAGGTGTGAGACTGTGACGAAGGCGGACAATATGTCCAGTAGGATCAGGGCTGCTGTATGGCTGCAGTCGAGGAGCAAGCGGATGTTATCTGTGGCGGCGTGGAGGGCAGTCTCATGCTGTGATTGCTCTTGAAGCCTGATTGGGAGGTGTCCAAGATGTTGTTGTCCTCGATGTGCTTACGAAGTGAGCGTTGAAGGCCTTTTCAATGACCTTGGCTGGGAAAGGTAGTAGAGAGATGGGACAGTAATTCTTGAGGTCGATGGTGTCGGCTGTGGGTTTCTTCAAAAGCGGGCAGATCTCGGCATGCTTTCAGTCCTCTGAGAAAGTGGCTGTCTTTAAAGAGCAGTTGAGGGTGTGTCGGAGCTCGGGTGCGATGGATGAGTTGACCTTGTTGAATATGTGAATATGTGCTCATCCTCTTCAGTTTTGGAAAGTGATAGTTAAATGATTTCTTGGCCATATTGTAGGTGGTTTAAAATTCTTCAGTTAGAATGGAGCAACCTCAAAGGAGCATTGTAATATTATCCTATGAGTTGTTTAACAGATGATCAGGTGTACTCCCTCTTCAGGGGCCACCATACTGCTTGTCAGTGATCTAACTGATGGATCTTCATTTTCGAAGTGCACTTGCATATATGCGCACAAGCAGAAATTAGTCCACAGTCAGACCATGAGGCGCGAAAGGTTGACCATGAACCAGCTCTTGGAGAATCCTAAGTAAACTATATGTCCAGCCATATGTATGGAGGCATGTGCCAGATGGAGGCAGTTCAAGACATCCACATGCTCTATAGATATGGAGGCTTGCTTACTTCTTTTGTCAGTCAGCAAGGTAAGGTCATCCATGATGATGACCTTCCCAGATAATATTTGGAGACATATCAAAAGGTTGAGAACATCTTGCAGGTAAGGCCTGGCATTTTTGTAGACCAGTGTTAATATGAAGGAGTGGTTGGTATTGACTGAATAGCATATGGTGAAGGCTCTGCTTGTGTTGGTTGGAATCTCAATGCCTGAAAACCTGCCATTCTTTCCTGCTGCTATGTGCCTCAAAGGAGTGGTTTGGCATCAAATCTGTGTTGGTATTCTCAATTAAGAAGATGATTGGATAGGCATATCAGTCAATGTCACATGAGGCTAGGTGAAGGTTATGCACTCCAGAATTTAATGTTGTTTTTCTTTTTTTTGTTTGTTTCTTTGTGTTTCATTGAACTGGACTTGCAGCAGTGCGCTTTGAGGTTCTGAGAATTTGATGTAGCCTTTTTCCAGCAGCATTGCTGGAACTGACATTGTACTGGACGTTCCTGTTGGCCCACTGGTTCATACATTGATGGTGTAATCAACTGGGGAGTGTCTTGGGTTTCCTCTTGTCATGTCTAAGAAATGGCCGGTGGCAGCAAATACATTGGGGAAGATACAGTGAGGGATATGTTTTCTCCTGGATCCAATGTATGGTGCATTTTTAAATTGGTTTGGCATGAAGAGTCACAGTCTTGTCCATTTCACTTGTGAAAAGAGACGTCTGTTTGCAATCAAGATTCATATAGAAAACTGTAAAATGAAAAAGTATGAATCAGAAGCACAGAATTACCCTTGGCCAGTTCTTCCTGGCTGCATGCAACGATCCGATATTGTGCACGATTTTGTTGAGTGATTGTCCAGCAAAATGAAAAAAAAACCCGCATGTCAACTCAACACACCGTACGGACAGAGGTAAGTGTCAGAAACTCAATTTATAAATAGTTTCCAAAGCACTAGAACTTGAGGTGGCTAAATCCATTGTCCTTGAAATACAAAGCTTGCTCATGTGGCCATTCTTGCAGGACTTACTGGTAGACATGCTCTTTATTTACACGTATATGAACTTACAAGTAGAGGTTTATAGACTGTTGATTACACACCATATGTAGATTACCCTGTAGAAAACAGTAATGCTTTACATTGAAAAGGGAACCTAGCTGAAACAGCATGCAGGCCAGGAAAATGCATGGCTTTGATGTTATCTTCCTCTCCAGGCAAATGAGGTGAAATTCAGCTTAGCAGTGTTGCTCGTGAATGCTCCACGTCAAATATCCTCTGTCTACGGGCTGAGAAGAGAACTGCTAACAGTCTTAGTAACAAGTGGAAATGTGGTTTTGTGGTCTGTTAAGCTCAAATGGGGGCGGGGGCAAAATGTTTTGGATTAATGTGTTTGTAGTGTGTTTCATTAAGGCATAGAGAATGTGAGACTGCATTTACTGTCCCAGGAGAAAAAACTAAAATTGTGTTTCCTTGAAAATGTATACATAGCCATTAATAACACAGTTCAGCAATACAAACGAATAGACATCGATTGTTGCCTCTGTCTCTCCAATATAGAATAATAGTTTATTCAAAGGCCATGTACATCCTACACTGGGTATAGCAATGAGGAACAAACTGAAAAACTGCAAAATTCAGAACTAGGGTAGGGCAAAAATACACCATGTGCAGCAAAGACCATGCATAAAAACTGTACTAGAGGATCAGTACATGGAACTCAACAGTTATTTCCCTCTAAGCTACTCGTGAACACAGCCCCCAGAATACACGTGTGAGAGTGAATGTGTGTCACTCCATGAGAGTGTATGATATACAGACATTCATATGGTCTCAGAATTGTTTGCTTCTCCATTAGCTTGCCAATATTAGAAGGTACCAGTTTCTGCTGGTCACTTACTAATTTACAGATTTCTTATCCGCACAGCCACATGGACATGGGAATGAAGTGCTATGGAGCCCACCATCCACATAGGCACAAAGACATCACTGGACCTGGACAATGCTTTAAGGGAGAACGCCCTATACTGACAGTCTGTGCTTGTGATGGACTGTGTCTGGGTACTGTGGTCAGGGGACATCCTTGTGGACCTTGCAGATGAAGAATGGCTCACAGTAGTGGCTGTTCAGTCTTAAGAATCCCACAATGCGTGATTTACTTTTCTAAACTTGAATTGTCTTCGTTGCACTATTTATCCCCTTGCCAACTATATAGGAAATGTATTTACCACATATTCATATAGTCTGGATGTGGCCGAATCTTCATCTCTTTTGGATTCAGTTAGTGCCTCGCCCTAAAGAAAGGTAGTAAAGGGAATCTTTAATGAGGTGACTTTCACGTCTTTCCAATGTATAAACCAACAAAAGATGGACTCACTTCAGTATAAAGAAACCCGGATCTGTTAATGGTCTGCCAGTTACCTTCTACTGTCCAAAAGGAGCTTTGTTAGGGTAAAAAATACTACAAAGATTAGTATCTTGACATGATAAAAACACTGGCAAACTTTTTGTGCGTGCAAAAGCTCTCACCTGTTGGGCTCACTGAGGAGTTTGATGGAACATTCAGTTTTAGGTTTTGCCTACCAGTTTTTAGCTGTCTGGAGGAGAAAGCCCCATGTAGACCAAACCAAAAACGTACAATGCGCTTAAGGCTCACCCAGTGCATATGATTGGTTGGACTTCTCATTAATTGACTTTACTTCCTCTTCTGATGTTTGTATCTTTTCTAGAGCATAGCGCCTTTACCATTTTTTGACTGGCTGACTTGTACTGTTCAACGGTACGCATTCAGGGAACTTCTTTTGACATTTTCTTTTAACAATCCATGAGAGTGAATATATTTTGTAACTCTCCCTCTCATGTGCTGCCCCCTCCAAACACTGCTTGGCCCTCACCCCAAGCTCATCTTTTGAGATTCTCACCCCTCAATGGCTTTTATTTTATTTATTTTAAAGGCTTTCACGGGCCCAGTCTCAAGGGTATCCTTTGCTCTCTTGCCCCTGCCCAATCTCCATTGCTTCCCCCATTTGCTTTTAATTTTATTTATTTATTAATTCATTTATTTTTAAAGCAGGCCCAGTAGCTGCCATTTGCTGCTGGGCCACTCCGCAGACCTAAATGCACTTTTGCCCTGTTAAAAGTATAGTTTTTAGGTCGCATATAGCAGCGTGCAAGTGCTTCTTTTCCGATGTGTTGGTATGAACCTGGGCTTTTAACCACGCCCACCGCACGCCCTTCACTATCACTCATTCATGGGCTTGCCTTTCAAAAATCCTTTGTTTTCGTTGGTAATCGCTTCACAATTGTCCCTCCTTAGGACGGTTTTGTTACCGCCTCAGCCATCGACCCTGTTACATGGATAATTGCACTTTTGCCATTAACTTTGACTGTGAGTGAACTCCTTTTTCCTTTTGTCTCTCTCTTGACGCTCACAGTGGCTCTTTAAATCGACTCACTTATGTCAACTGTTTTACTTTTTATTTTCAGTTTGTGTGGCAAGAAAAGTCCAGTTAGGAATATACAATGTTAATAGCTCTACCTCAAGCAAACGCAAGACCTATTGCATTGCAAACGCTTGTTCTATTTACCGCTAAAGAATTAGGGACAGATGTATGAACAAGAGTTTTGCGAGTCGCAATTTGCAACTCATTTGCGAGTCGCAATTTGTGAGTCACACAACCATATGTACAACAGTGTACTTCACACTGTTTGCATTTCCCAATAGGGTTGTGTAGGAAGTTGGCTCTGTATGTGCTATTTCAAAGTAAGGAATAGCATGCACAGAGTCCAAGGGTTCCCCTTAGAGGTAAGATAGTGGCAAAAAGAGATAATTCTAATGCTCTATTTTGTGGTAGTGTGGTCGAGCAGTAGGTTTATCAAAGGAGTAGTGTTAAGCATTTGTTGTACATACACACAGGCAATAAATGAGGAACACACACTCAGAGACAATTCCAAGCCAATAGGTTTTTGTTATAGAAAAATATATTTTCTTAGTTTATTTTAAGAACCACAGGTTCAAATTCTACATGTAATATCTCATTTGAAAGGTATTGCAGGTAAGTACTCTAGGAACTTTGAATAATTACAATAGCATGTATACTTTTTACATAAAACACATTTAGCTGTTTTAAAAGTGGACAGTGCAATTTTCACAGTTCCTGGGGGAGGTAAAGTAATGTTAGTTTTTGCAGGTAAGTAAACCACCTACGGGGTTCAGATTGGGGTCCAAGGTAGCCCACCGTTGGGGGTTCAGAGAAACCCCAAAGTTACCACACCAGCAGCTCAGGGCCGGTCAGGTGCAGAGTTCAAAGTGGTGCCCAAAACGCATAGGCTTCAATGGAGAGAAGGGGGTGCCCCGGTTCCGGTCTGCCAGCAGGTAAGTACCCGCGTCTTCGGAGGGCAGACCAGGGGGGTTTTGTAGGGCACTGGGGGGGACACAAGTCCACACAAAAAGTACACCCTCAGCAGCGCGGGGGCGGCCGGGTGCAGTGTACAAACTAGTGTCAGGTTTCCAATGGGAGTCAATGGGAGACCAAGGGGTCTCTTCAGCGGTGCAGGCAGGCAAGGGGGGGGGGCTCCTCGGGGTAGCCACCACCTGGGCAAGGGAGAGGGCCTCCTGGGGGTCACTCCTGCACTGGAGTTCCGATCCTTCCGGTGCTGGGGGCTGCGGGTGCAGGGTCTTTTCCAGCCGTCGGGATTTTAGAGTCAGGCAGTCGCGGTCAGGAGGAGCCTCGGGATTCCCTCTGCAGGCGTCGCTGTGGGGGCTCAGGGGGGACAACTTTGGTTACTCACAGTCTTGGAGTCGCCGGGGGGTCCTCCCTGTAGCGTTGTTTCTCCACCAGTCGAGTCGGGGTCGCCGGGTGCAGTGTTGCAAGTCTCACGCTTCTTGCGGGGATTTGCAGGGGTCTTTAAATCTGCTCCTCTGTAACAAAGTTGCAGTCTTTGTGGAACAGGGCCACTGTCCTCGGGAGTTTCTAGTCTTTCTTGAAGCAGGGCAGTCCTCTGAGGGTTCAGAGGTCGCTGGTCCTGGGGAAAGCGTCGCTGGAGCAGGTTTCTTTAGAAGGCAGGAGACAGGCCGGTAGGACTGGGGCCAAAGCAGTTGGTGTCTTCTTTCTTCTTCTGCAGGGGTTTTCAGCTCAGCAGTCCTCTTCTTCTTGTAAGTTGCAGGAATCTAAATTCTTAGGTTCAGGGAAGCCCTTAAATACTAAATTTAAGGGCGTGTTTAGGTCTGGGGGTTAGTAGCCAATGGCTACTAGCCCTGAGGGTGGGTACACCCTCTTTGTGCCTCCTCCCAAGGGGAGGGGGTCACAATCCTATCCCTATTGGGGGAATCCTCCATCTGCAAGATGGAGGATTTCTAAAAGTTAGAGTCACTTCAGCTCAGGACACCTTAGGGGCTGTCCTGACTGGCCAGTGACTCCTCCTTGTTTTTCTCATTATCTCTCCTGGACTTGCCGCCAAAAGTGGAGGCTGGGTCCAGGGGGCGGGCATCTCCACTAGCTGGAGTGCCCTGGGGCATTGTAACACAAAGCTTGAGCCTTTGAAGCTCACTGCTAGGTGTTACAGTTCCTGCAGGGGGGAGGTGTGAAGCACCTCCACCCAGAGCAGGCTTTGTTTCTGTCCTCAGAGAGCACAAAGGCTCTCACCGCATGGGGTCAGAAACTCGTCTCTCAGCAGCAGGCTGGCACAGACCAGTCAGTCCTGCACTGAACAATTGGGTAAAATACAGGGGGCATCTCTAAGATGCCCTCTGTGTGCATTTTTTAATAAATCCAACATTGGCATCAGTGTGGGTTTATTATTCTGAGAAGTTTGATACTAAACTTCCCAGTATTCAGTGTAGCCATTATGGAGCTGTGGAGTTCGTTTTTGACAGACTCCCAGACCATATTCTCTTATGGCTACCCTGCACTTACAATGTCTAAGGTTTTGCTTAGACACTGTAGGGGCATAGTGCTCATGCACCTATGCCCTCACCTGTGGTATAGTGCACCCTGCCTTAGGGCTGTAAGGCCTGCTAGAGGGGTGACTTACCTATGCCACAGGCAGTGTGAGGTTGGCATGGCACCCTGAGGGGAGTGCCAGGTCGACTTAGTCATTTTCTCACCACCAGCACACACAAGCTGGCAAGCAGTGTGTCTGTGCTGAGTGAGGGGTCCCTAGGGTGGCATAAGACATGCTGCAGCCCTTAGAGACCTTCCCTGGCATCAGGGCCCTTGGTACCAGGGGTACCAGTTACAAGGGACTTACCTAGGTGCCAGGGTTGTGCCAATTGTGGAAATAATGGTACATTTTAGGTGAAAGAACACTGGTGCTGAGGCCTGGTTAGCAGGGTCCCAGCACACTTCTCAGTCAAGTCAGCATCAGTATCAGGCAAAAAGTGGGGGGGTAACTGCAACAGGGAGCCATTTCTTTACAGGTTGCAAATGACCTACCTCATTAATATTCATGAAGTAGGTCGCAATTTGCGACACCATTGGGAATGGCTGCACTCACAGGGATGGTGGCCCACCACGTCTGTGACTGCTTTTAAATAAAGCAGTTTTTTTTCAAATGCAGCCCGTTTTCCTTAAGGGAAATGGGATGCATTTCAAAAACAGAAATGAAAAATAAAAAGTTTTCTTTTCATTTTTTTCAGAGCATGCATTGGTCTGTGTTACCACTGCCTGCTCCGAAAAAATATTTTTGCTACCATTCACAAAGGGGAAGGGATCCAGAGGGGACCCCTTCCCGTTTGCGAATGGGTTAGCACCAATTTGAAATTGGTGCTAACTGTGATTGTTTTGTGCCCACATTCATGGTCACAAAACAATCATACATCGCACTGCGGCTCATAATTAGGAAGGGAACGCCCCTTTCTAAATGCGACTCGCAAACCTATATTGCGATTCGGTAAAGAGATTACTGAATCGCAAAATAGGGTTTGTACATACCAAAATGCTTTTTTGTTGTTGCAAATGACCTGATTCTGCGAATCGGGCCGTTTGCAACAGGAAAAAAACTACGGACATGTGGTCCTTAAAGTATTACATTACATTGTTGTTTCTGATTTGCCAATGTGATCGTAGGCAGTATCATGCTGAATTTGCAGCACCTATAAATAGCTCAAGTGACTTGTATATAAAAGGTCTTGATGATCTGTTTTGGCGTTGAACTTTTTGCATTTGTTTTTTCTGCTTTTGACATTTTTTTACTGAGATGCTGAGTACTCTTGACTCCCGGGGTTTCCAATGGTTTGTTTAACTAGGGATTCTTACTGAATTTTATGACTTTGTATTTTTGTAGTTCCTGTCTTAATGGTAATTCGTGCATTTTTCACTGTACCATACATTATTCTGTAATAAACTCATTTTGTGCCTTATTTGTGATCTATAACTCTATTAATGGTTCCATATTCATCATGTTTTAGCTTGGCTAAGTTGTGAGTTTTGTAATGAGAAGTGTAGGTTCCTTCTGTACGATTAACTGGTAGCCGAAACTGAATAGGTAAAATTTGATGTGTTTAAATATTGAGGTTCAGATGATTATGGGGATTGGCACCCAGAGCTCTGCTAGCAGAGGGTGTTTGCATTACATCACCTCCTCTTAAATGGTTTAAAGGGTACCAAAAGATTTTTATAGATTTTGAGCCATCTATGTCGAAATTGAAGAAGAAAAGAGTTTTTGGAAGAAAGTTTCACAACTTCCTGACGCCTGATCCTTCTGCGAAGTAACAAGCTGTATTATCACATAGGGGGTCATTCCTACCCTGGCGGTCATAGACCGCCAGGGCAGGTGACGGAGGAAGCACCGCCAACAGGCTGGCGGTGCTTCCGGGGGCATTCTGACCGCGGCGGTAAAGCCGCGGTCAGAAACGGGAAACCGGCGGTGTCCCGCCGGTTTCCCGCTGCCCCAGGGAATCCTCCACGGCGGCGCTGCTTGCAGCGCCGCCATGGGGATTCCGACCCCCTTACCGCCATCCTGTTCCTGGCGGTTTTCACCGCCAGGAACAGGATGGCGGTAACGGGTGTCGTGGGGCCCCCTAACAGGGCCCCATAAAGATTTTCAGTGTCTGCTTTGCAGACACTGAAAATCGCGACGGGTGCCACTGCACCCTTCGCACCACTTCGACTCCGCCGGCTCCATTCGGAGCCGGCATCCTCGTGGAAGGGGGTTTCCCGCTGGGCCGGCGGGCGGCCTTCTGGCGGTAGCCCGCCGGCCCAGCGGGAAAGCCAGAATGGCCGCCGCGGTCTTTTGACCGTGGTGCGGTCATTCGGCGGTTCCTGCTTGGCGGGCGGCGACCGCCTCGCCAATCTTGGAATCACCCCCATAGTCCTGAATAAATCTGAATAAGTATGAATAAGGAGAAACTGTGGTTGTGAATGAGTTTTGAGAGATGAATACCTATAATCGATTTCTATCCCTGTGTTGAGTTGTTTGGGTATGTGATGATGATTGTGGGTTCTATTGGTGGGTTGATTACTGTTGTGATGATGTATTATTCATATTTGTAAACTATTTGAAGTTGTTTCATTACTAAAACTGAATTGAGTTGGTTATCAGATTTGTAGAAATCCAAGATCTCAGGGCAAGTGCCACTTACACATTGGTAAGGATTCTGAACTAACAAAGTTCCTTTTTGGTTTTGTGAGTCTAACTAGAGTTATTGTGCTTGCCCTGAGTACATTGGGTGAAGTGCTTTGACTTGAAGGTTGAATTCTGCTCATCAGGGCTTTGCCTATTGAGAACTTTGTAGACTATTTTAATTTCACTTCTCGATATTGTTTTTGTCTTGTTTAAAATTGTGTTTCTAAAGTTGAGTGGTAGTTCACTTATTAAATACAGACTTTTATTTCCTATTTAGGTTAAACAGGTGTATTGGTTCAATGCAATTTAATGTGGTTCTGTTATTTTTTCCTGTTCACAAACAAATTGTGTTTTGAATAAATGCTCAGCCAGGGAACTGCACTGGAGTTGGTGTGATGTCACCATTAGCTATGCTCCGATTGGTTGTTTGCCAGCTTAGTCGTGTTGTGAGACGATGACCTTTAACAAAGATGTGCTGCTATTGGGGGTTATTCTCTAAGTTGATTTTTAGTGTCATTTTGACTCTTTATGTTGTTTTCAGTTTGTTTCTGTGTGAAACATAGGTCGAGTATTTAAACAAAACCTAAGCCTAAGAAAGAGGATATACCTAGTGTTAGAAATGGGGTCTCTAGTTGGCAGTCGGTTTGCACCCTGTCCAAGTAGGGACCCTTACTCTAGTGAGGATAAGGGAGGTACCCAGCTCAGATAAGCCATGCTCAGCCATTGGTAGCTTGGCACGAGCAGTCAGGCTTATCTCACAAGCAATGTGTAAAGCATTTGTACATAACTCACAATAGTAATACAGTGAAAACACTACAAAAGAACACCACACCAGTTGTAGAAAAATAACCAATATTTATCTATGTAAAACAAGACCAAAATGGAAAGATTCCATCACACAGCAATAAAGATATGAATTTTGCAAGAATTAACTTAAAAAGACAGTTCCTTGAGGTCCATAGCACCACCTGGGGCTATCACAGCATTGTGATCAACAAAACCATCAGTTGAGGCCGGCAATACTACTTATACCCCTTTCTGCCTTTGAAATGGGCCTACATCAAAGGAAAGTCCATGTTGTTCACAAGATCTGGCCTTGCCCAGGCCTGGCCTCAGACACACTCCAGGGGGTCGGAAACTGCATTGTGTGAAGGCAGGCACAGCCTTTTTTCAGGTGTAAGTGACTATTCCTCCCTCCGCTGTAGCCCAGATGGCTCATCAGGATATGCAGGCTACACACCAGCTCCCTTTGTGTCACTGTCTAGAGGGAATTCACAACAGCCCACCTGTCATTCTGACCCAGACGTGGAATACACAAGCATGCAGAGGCACAGTTTAAGAGGAAAAAGCCCACTTTCTAAAAGTGGTATTTTCAAACAAACAATCTAAAAACCAACTTCACTAAAAGATGTGTTTTTAAATTGTGAGTTCAGAGACTCCAAACTCCAAATTTCTATCTGCTCCCAAAGGGAAACTGCACTTTAAGGATATTAAGGGCAACCCCCATGATAACCTATGAGAGAGATAGGCTTTGCAACAGTGAAAAACAAATTTGGCAGTATTTCACTGTTAGGACTCATAAACCTCATCAGTACATGTCCCACCTTTAACATACACTGTACCCTGCCCTTTGAGCTACCTAGGGCCTACCTCAGAGGTGCCTTACATGTACTAAAACCTAACGTTTGGGCCTGGCAAGTGGGTACAAGTGCCAGGTCGAATTGGCAGTGCAAGACTGCACACACAGACGCTGCAATGGCACGCCTAAGACATGTTTACAGGGCTACTCATATGGGTGGCACAACCAGTGATGCACGCCAACTAGTAGTATTTGATTTACAGGCCCTAGGCACATATAGTGCACTTTACTAGGGACTTACCATCAAATCAAATATGCCAATCATGGATAAATCAATCACCAATACAATTTATATAGGGAGCACATGCACTTTACCAGTGATCTGCAGTGGTAAAGTGTGCAGAGACTATAAAACCAACCAAACAAGAGTCCAGTATAACATAAAAACAGGAGGCAAAAAGGCAAAAAGACAGGGGAGACATGCCAAAAGCTGCCAGGTCTAACGCATTTCCCTTCCAGCTGAGAGCGGGGAGAACTACCCATCACCTGGGGAGCACCTCACTAAGGCAGAAGAACCTGGACAGACCATCAGAGGAGACCTAGAGAGGGTCAGAATTTGCAGAGTGAAAATACACCAGCATATGAAATAATGGAAGAAACTGGGTATTATATGTGTGTTTGGATCTCTGAATCTGATAAATGTACAGTGCATAATGAGGTTTTACAGTTTTTAATGGAGAGTATCTTTAATATTAGAAAATTGGATTTCTTGAGACAAACTATGAATGATATGGACTCAATGCTGCAAACTACTCAGTTTGAGGCACTTAATAAATTGGGTCACATGGCAAGAAAGTCAGAGGAAAAAGAAGGATAGAACTATAAAGAAACCCTTTAGAAGCTGGTTGGAGCACAACTATATTGACAAGAGAAAGGCTGGAGGGAAGATGTGATTGAATGTGTTAAAATATTTCCTGGTATAGTTAGGAAATGGAGCCATGCAAGGACAAAGACAAATCAAAAGAGAAAAGAAAGAATGAGGAATCGGACGATGATGATAAATTCATACATGAGTTTTTGATTTCAAGACCTCCTCCATATAAAGATAGACTAATGGAACAGACTCAGCTTACTGCTGAGCTTGGCACCACTGGAAATTTCAGTCACAATGACAATGCCTAGTACAAGTGGAAACAGGACACAGGATGGTTAGGTACAGGTAAAAGAAGAGTGGTGGTAGGACCTCCTCGTGAGTAAGTTTCTATTGGAGTTCTGACGATAGATTTTGGGAAGATGCTTCAGGCAAATGTGTATTTTAACATATTATTGACATACAATGCCGATGAAGTGAGTTATTTGATCAAAGGTGCAGCTAGATGATTTAATAAAGTGGATTTTAGCTAAATGAAATATGTAAAACAAAATTACAAAATGGGTTTAATACATAATTAAATCCAAGAGATGAGCCTCATTACTTTGAAGAGCTCACATTAAAGACTTGATCGAGAAAACTCAAGGCTGGAAAAATTTGAAGACATATTAAGAAAAATGGAAAAAGGGGCAGTGAATAAAAGGAAAATAAAGGGTAGCAAAGCAAAGGAGCCAAGAAACACAGCAAGTGATTCAGAGGTAGGAACAGGTGTGGCACATGGATCTCCTGTAAGGAAAGTACATGGAGGGAATTTGGTGCATGCCCCATGGACAAGAGAAGACTTCAAAGCCTTCATGCATAACTTTCCAAAGTTGAGAAAAGATCAAGCAAAGTGGTATGATGAGATTCATAAGTTGACATATATCTCCCTAATGCTGTGGGTCATCTAAATCCAAAAGTATGTCATCAGATCACCACCTTATTCAATACATCTATTTATTTATTGATTTTGGTGTTATGTAGAGTGCTGAGATTAGCTCTTGCCACCACATCAGGAACATTTTAAGCACTGAAGATTTCTACTGAGGTGAATTAAAGGAGTTAAGTTACCATTTATGTTAAATAAGATTTGCACAGGAAATGGCACCCTGACCAAGCCCAGTCCCACCACTCACAAAGCTCATCAGCCACCACTTATTGCAGAAATGATTGCTTTAACAAGAGTTTGTTGCTTGTCAGAAAATATGGGTGTGTCAATCTATACCAATATCCAGTATGGTTTTGATGTTTTCATGATGATGGGCAACTATGGTCACGGAGACGTTGGTGACATCTTCAGGTGCTCTAATTAAAATCAGGACGTACATATTGATGACTAGTAGTGCAGTCAAATGTGGAAGAGTGCCTCGGTGGATCCGTGCTGCTCATGCTAAGAGAATGAGAGTAGCTGAAAGAATGGATGAGACAAGAGCCGATGATCAAATTCCTTAGTAAGGTGAACAAGACCACAGCCACTTCCAAGTTCACAGCATGAATCCAGAGGGGGTGAAGGTTTTTCTGTAACAGTTGGAGATCAAGTAAAAAGTCAGAAATGAAAGCTTCAAGTGAGTACAAGTTCAGACAAAGAACCTGAAACTCTTTAAGTCTAGTTACATAATGGTTAGAGTTAACAGCTATTGCAATGCCAAAGAGCAAACTATGAGTGGCAGTAAAAATAAGAAGCCTCTAATCAAGGCTGTCACACATTTTTATTAAAAATCAGAATTGGAAAGACCCCTCTTGGAAAAAGAAAATGTGCTGTGAACATAGCTGATGAAAGGTAAGCAGAGATTAGTGCTGGTTCAAGTTTGAGTCAAATGACAAAGAAAGGAAAAAAACTAAAGACTGGCGTTGAGGAGATTCCCAGACACAGAGCGTGCAAGTAAAAACATTGTGAACCTGAGGAAGATCTAAAGATAGACTTGAACTGGGAAATTGATGAAAGTGAATTGACTGTTGCTAAAAGACCAGCTAGAAACAAAGTTACAAATCAAAGGTATGCTTCTTCAGAATAGATATATCTAGCTACAGTATCGGAAGAAGACACATATGAAGATGATTATTTTAAAAAGAACAAGTGCCATAATACTTTGAGAAAGGGTCAGATCTAGAGACTGAAACTAAAGGGGAACCACACAGAGAGAAACATAGACTTTGAAAAAGTATTGATGAAAACAATACTGAAACAGAAGAATGTATTCAGGTTTGATTAAAATAATTGAAAGAAACAAAATACTGATCAATTTTGATTAAGAATCTGATTTTGTTTGTATTGTGGATTCATTTGACTTTTATGTCTTCTTCTGCAAGAACTGAGAAGTGATTACAAAATTTAAATCTGACTGACAGAAGAAATTAATTTTGCCACAAGATTTTTATTTTCTTTTATTTTTTCTCTCTACTATGAAGATGGGAAATGGTGATGCTGTAAAATTGTAGGGATGGTGCTATCATCTTGGGTTTTATTAGTATTAGTTGCCCTGTTGGTGTGTTTACTGACACCTGTGGAAAATTATTCTAATCACATTGAAGTCATGACGTTACAACTAGGACTAATCATGAGAACCTCAACAGATAGCAATACATGAAAAAAATAATAATAATGGCTTTAGGGATAATGTGAAAACAATATGTTGAAATTCCCAGGCTTAATAGATGCTTCATATGTACTTCTCTTCCTATATCAGCAGTGAAGGAGCTACCTATGCTCAGCTACAGATAGTGTATATGCTTCCCTGTGGTGTTCTTGTAGCTAGCTATCTTTAACTGTGAAGAGTTTCTTTCTCCTCATTTGAGTGATTTTGATGTGTGTCTGAAGAATCTATTCATTAGTGACAATGATGAGAGAGATTGCACAAAATAAAACTGATACTAAAATGACTGAAGTTTATTTGTATTTAATAATTAGTGAATAACATGACTCTTTTGGAGAACATAATGAAAGAGGTGTAAAGGTGGAGAGAAATCTGGAAGAGGAGAAAATTGTTTTAGAAGGAACTGAAGAGTAAGAAAAATGTAAGTGTTCATGTTTACATCCAAGGTTGAAGTTTGGGTAGGAGAGGAAAGGTGAACTGTGGATAGTAAGGTGTGGTTCCATGAATGGAGAGAATACAATTTGTTGGTGAACGTATATGTGACAAAACCTATGAGGCTACTGGAGATGTTTTGATTGGAAAAGAACCTATCATGAAAGGTGTTTAATATGTCTGTGAGAAAACTGCTTATTTCAATCTGCCATGGAATTGGGTGGGCTCAAATTACTTGGCTTCAGTTTTCCCTAGAATATATCATGTGGAAGAATTGGAAGAGGAACATAAAGTGAAAAGAAGTTCTGGACATGTGTTCGAAGATATTTTAGGGGTTATTAGTCCTCCATTGGGAGTAGCCATGAATGATGTAAAAATTAGGCGACGATCTAGAGTTGTAGATAGAGTGACTATGAATACTGTAGGATCTTTTAAATTAGTGAATGTAGAAATGCTAGCAATTAGAATAATAGTATCACAGATCGGTTTTGTATTAGATATTCTCTTAGCAAAAGAGGGCAGTGCCTCAAAGGTAATTAAAGCAAAGAACAGCTATACATGCATGCCAGACTATAGTGAAGTGATTGATTCTTACATTAGTAACATAACTAACTTGAGACACAATAATACATGATTAGAAAAGCCATGCTTATAAGCAACTGTAAGATCCTGGGTAGAACAGACAGGGGGCAGTTTTGGAAGGATAATTGAGTGGCTAAGTGGTTTTGGTGGTGAAAATCTGCAAGGTGCTATATTATTGATTTGTGCAATATCCGTATTTCTGCAATCAAAAGTATCAGAAGCATAGAAAATATAATGGTAGTGGTAAAAGTAACATGGATAATTTAAGGGGAATTTTTTTAAATAGATTTTGAGTTAGATTACTACCAGGATAGAATGTTCCAACAGATGAAATGGATGGTGGAAAATGTTCGACTAACCAAGACTATGAAGACATCAACCATTGATGGCTGATTAATTAAGTTTGGGGTTTTAGTGATTATTTAGAACTAATTACAGGGGGAATTTGTGGTTGCTTTTTAACAACATGTGCAAATATAATACATAAAGTACTTTTTAATTTAAATGCTTTTAATGCTGCCTAGAATTGTAACAGATAAACTAATACAATTGCAATTAAAACAAAAGTACTACATCATTTAGCAATGTAATTAATACTGTGAAGAAGATAGGACACATTTTTGTGTGAGACATCCTTATTTTAAAATTAATGCAGTGTTTGGTGTCTTGAGATTCTGTTGGACTTTGGACTTTTTATGTTAGACATTTTGCCTTTGGTTTTTGGGCTTTTGTCATTTGATAATGAGATGCTGTGAGTACTTTTTATGAGTTTGACTCTTGGGGTTTTCCTATGATTTGCTTAACTAGGGAGTTTTAGTAAATGTTGTGACCTTGTACTTCTCTGTACCACACATTAATAATTCTATAATAAATCTATTTTGCCTTATTCCTGATCTATCACTGATTTGTTAATGCTTCTATACTTATCTTCGTTTAACTCTGCTAAATTGTGAGTTGTCTAATGAGGTGTGTAACGCAAGATTAGCTGGAGATTTGGAGCTGAAACTGAATAGGTAGAATTCTGGTTCTCAAATATTGGGGTGGAGATGATTATTGGTGTTTCGGCTCCCACAACACCTAAAAGCATAACATAATTAAATAACAATTTATACTCAAACCAATAATACTACATTCATAGTTATCTCTTTCATCGCATTAAAAGTAATTTAATAGGTAATCTCATCCGTAAGAATATTTACAACATTTGTAATCGCATCTGTCACATCTAGGGTGTGGTCAAGTGCATTGCATCAGCAAGGTATGGATTGAATGTCTGTTGTACAAGTTATGGATTTTGGTACTAACGATAAATTGATAATTTCTGTATTTTTTTTGTTTTAATTCATACCATACATAACCATAACTTTGTTTTTACAGTACACAAAAACATACTGCCGTTTGATGAATCTCCTCTAAATTTTCCTAAAAAGTGCTACTGTTTGCCTACTTTGTCTATAAAATGGTTCCGGGGTGATCCGCCAAGTGAGGATGAAAGAAAAGAGGAAGTCCCAAAATGCAAAAGTTCCATGCATTTTCCATAAACTTTTTTGAACAGCGCTAGTAAAATAAAACGACTGAATGGAAGTATACCAAAATTGTCTGGACGCTAGATCTTCGTCCAGAAATCGTGCTTTTGTGATTTGGAGTATTTCCTTTCAGAGGTTTTTGAAAAATTAAGGATAAAAAATATTTGTATATCTGGAAAGAGCCTTCTTATTGGCCCAGGAGGCTTTTTTACCCTTGGGCGATTTTACTCTTGTGGCAGTCAGGCTCCCACAGGAGCAAGCCTCTGACTGGCTGCCAGCAACATGAAGAAAAATTTGACTGACAGTCATTACAGAACTTGATAACTTAGTCTCCTGTCCTGAGATTAAAAATATAAAAGGGGTCAGGGTACAGATACCCTTTTCCCCCCAATGCCGGAGATCCAGAGGGGATGCCCCATAGGGCCCCCCCCAAAAAAACTATTAGTTTTGTCACAATGCCACGGGATGGGTCTGGGTGGCTAATTTCAGAGGAGGACCCCTCCCAACCCCCTGACCCGGACCTTCAAAGGCACTGGAGAGCCCATCCACCAGGGCTGAATTCAAGAAAAAATGGGAGCGGGACTGTGTGCCCCCGCCCCCCAGCCTTAAAAGGCCCAAGATACTCCTTACCCAGGTTCAAACTAACTTTAAAGGGAGAGGGGCCGCGCCCCACGACCCCTTCCATGTGCCTGTGCCTGTTAAGGTCCCGGGGACCCTATACCTTGAGGCTGGCTCAATTACTCTCTCCCGGGTAGCCCACCCCCGTACAAAGTCCTTTTTTCTGCCGCATCAGTGCAGACAATGCAGGGAAACATGTGTTTGCTCTCGCCTGGAGGCAGAATTTTGAAATCTACTGCTGGGTGGGAGCAACATGCCTTCTCTGGCTGCAGGAGCGGGGGCAGGGAAGGCAAGTCTCATTCCGCTCTGCGGTAGAGTTAACAATGCTCCCACTTGGTGGGAGCAAACTCCTGTTTCCCTGCCCACACTCTATCCCAATGGGGGCAAGCATAGGCAGCTGATCCTACCAGAGGGGGAACAATGGTTGCTCCCTCAGTAGTCTGGGAGAAAATGTGTGGGGTTCCCAATGCAGCCCCCATCTCTCTATTCGGTCGGGGGCCCTCTGTGGGCACCGGGGCACCCTGCTATAATTAAGAAAAGCCCAGGAGGATGGGTTCTCTGGGGCCACAATAGGCTCAGGTAGGGGGGCCAGGCTACTACCTTCCCCTTTATTATGGCAATGGGCCCTGGGCTGATCAGGTCCCTGGGGCCTATTAAGCCTCTGGGATGGGACCCTTCTCCTCTGATTTTGGCAGTCGGCCTCAGAGGATGGGGTCCTTGGGGCCTATTAAGTCTTGTGGAAGGGAGTTGTGTGCCCCTCCCCTATATTTAAGTAAAGGCCCCAGGGGATGGGCTTTTGGAGGGAGGCTGTGCACCCCTCTCCTTAAAGGTCCTGGGGTTGGGGTCCCCGATGCGCTTTGTGGCCAGGGGGGTGGAGACATGCACCCTCCATTTTATTTTATTTTGTTTGCCCTGGGGACTCAGGGACCCAAAGTGATTTGGGCAGGGGGCCTAGAGTCCCTTTACGGCGGTCAGCCCAATTGGGCTTGAGGAGTGGTGGCCATGCATCCCACTCCCCTTTAATTAAAATATGCCCCCAAGGCATGGGGGCACCTGGGCCTTTTTAAGCTCAGGGAGGGGGCAACGTGCCCCCTCCCTATAATTAAAATATGGCACCAGGGGACAGGGTCCTTGAGCTAATTGGTGCTTGAGGAGGGGGCTCACCTGTGAGGGATTGACTATAGGGCCTGGTTGAAGGTTGTGCACGACATGGGTTTGCTTGCCTGTAAGGGACTGGCTGCAGACATGGTGGCCAAGGCTTGTGGCCAACCCCCTTCTGTGTGCGGCGGGGTTGGCTTTACGTATGGTAATCAACTATCACTCTATGTTAAAAAAAAACCATAGAACTTCCCTGAAAACAACTATGATTAAAGTAACATTATAGTTAGGCAAAAATTTCAGTTACAATGTTTGAACTAAAAAAAAACACTGAAATTCACCACTTATAGCTATCTCAAGAACCTATAACTTGTGCCCTACGGTAACTATAACTCAAGCCCTTGCCATGCACTGCTAATTACTGCACAAATTACATCACTCATTAGCTCTATTACATCATTGATAATATCACTGCAACATGTGCAATTAAATTAATGATGAGAAAACTATGCATGGCGGACTTATAATTTTTTTAACCTTTGTTTTTTTTCAGTGAATATATATATATATATATATATCAATGAAAAATCAAAGGTAATATTTTTGACACAGGTGTGATTCTTTTGGGCCCACAGAGCCCAATTAAATGCACTCTGCTGTAGATCAGAAGCAGGGAAATGACAGCAACTACTGTGTTAGAACCTGCTGCTAACAGAAAACCCATTGGGAAGTAACTGAATATGGATTTTGTCAAATGTTTGGCTTAAATAAAAAAGTAGGCCTAATTTAGAGTGGTACAGACTGGTACGGGATATCCCATCCTCCCGATTACATATGCATTACATCTCAAATAAAAATGAGGATGGGGTTTTTCAGGCATTCAAGGACTGAGATATTTGAATTTTCTGAACAAAAGATGATGTTTGTGAGAGATATATTGAAAGAGTAAATTATTAGAGATCAGTGTTTTTCACTTTGTGAGTATACCCACATATATGTATGCACGTGAATCTATAAACTGATATTATCTCACGATTACATGGAGGTCTGAGTGATAGGTGTGACTTTGGCTCTGGTTGCATCCAATCACTGAATCCCTAGAGTAGAATTGCATACGCTGGTAATGGCAAAATGGAAATTGAAAATGGGCTAAACGTAAGCAAGAAGGTGGAAGTTCTAAATTTCACAGAATCGTTAGCATGTACCTTTCCATGGTCATTGGGAACGGCTCAGGTATTTTCTTTGAACAAGGTGAGTTCTGGAAGGATTTAGGAAGCTGTAACCACAAAGATATGAATTTTCAACCCTTCAACACTGGTCTTGAAAACATCTCAGCTCAAGCAGTGCAAATTCCAGCTGATGGTTTCTAGGCAGGAAGAGTTCATTCTGTCATGCTGTCTCTGTTCCAGGTTGGGCGAAGATATTTTCATTAACCCAAATGAGCATGTCACTTTATTCCAATATTTAACTTCTTAAGAGGCCTTCATACAACCATGCATTAATTACCTTGCTCAAGTATACAGAGTTCCTAATTTAGCTTCAGAAAGAGGCTAAAGTGCTAGCCTCACGTTTTGGGCAGTTGCTTGAGGAGTCCAGGTGTGCCGCAAGCACCCATGTGATAGAATCAAAGGTGTGCTCTTCAGAATAAACATAGGGACTTGAAACTTATCTCCTTGACACTCGTACCTTCTCATATTGATTAATGTCAACACAGCTAGACGGATTTTAGATCTCAAGCTCTCTTCCAGGGGATCCTCATCAATAGTTATAAGGCACTGAATATTCCCCCCAACATGCAAGGATCCCAGAGCATGTATCAAATAAATATATATATATTACTAAAGAATTATGTATTCACAAATATATATACATTTATGCAGCCTAAATCAGAAGCTAAAAATGCCTACTTACGTAAAGATTTTCCTTTAAACTCTTTTCAGACTTAAGCCTTTCAGTAAACAAGAAGAGAGAACATAGAGTGCCAATAACACAGGTTTTATTTATTATACCAACATGAAGGAAAATATTCAAGGGCATTATTGGCCAATATGCTGCATTCAAATCAATAACAATGAAAACTGGCACTGTGCCTTTAAGGTCTTCAGGACCTCCTGTATCCCATCATGCCTCAGAGGTGAGAGTGAGGTGACAGTTGAGTGGCAGTTAGGGCATTTCTTTTTTCAGGCTCCTTCAGTAGGATCCCTGAGCATTAGCTCTTCACTTTTCTTGACTTTTTGTCAGAAAAGTTAATTTCATCTTCAAAAATTTGACTGTTACTCAATGTTTTTGAGTTCCCTGTGTACTTTTCACAAAAAATCCTGACTGAAAATATTTTTCCAGTCATATAGAATGCAAGCTTTATTCAACAAATGTCCTTCCTGTGGCAAGAAAATGGCACTCTCTGACCCACACTGTGTGTAGTGTTCTTGCCTTCTTTGCACTGTCATGACACCTGCTATCACTGTGAAAAAATTTCAAGAAGGACTTTCAAAGAGCGAGAGAAGAGCAGACTGCATGTCATGCAGGAGAGAGAAAAGGTAAAACCTTTGTGTGGCTTTGGGGGTTTTAAAACCTCTTTGACAGAGCCCTCCTCTCATCACTACAGAAGGAGAACAGATAAATCTGCTCAAAACATCACTCTCCGCCATCGTCGACAAGCGGAGCATCAGCAGCAAGAGAAATAGAGGTATGTTCCCCTTCAGTGTCGACATCGATGGCCCCTGTGCCACATGAGTTGACGGCAAAGACACTGACGATGGAAAAGTCGCCGTCGAGACACTTTTCAAAGTCGACAAGGCACCACTGACATCAAGACACCTCTCCGAGTCAGGACACACTCTATTGAGGCATACGGCATTACAAGAAAGCTAGATATCACATCAAGTAACTCCCTGATCGATGCTGAGCCACTCAATGCCACACAGGCGTTCGACGTCGAAACTGGCCCCCACATCCAATACACCAACATCGAACAAAAAAGGTTATTGATGTTGAGACTCCTCAATCGCAACAAAGGCAAGTTCAACAAAGTACCAGGCTCTGATTCCCCCCGCCAGACGTACTCTCCAAGCAGAGGTATCATGTATCCACCTTCACCTCCACGTACTCCCTTTTGGGAGGTTTTCTGCTATGCCACTTCAACCTCGACCTCAGAGTCAAAAATTGATGCCTCAAGATCTCTGACTACACAAATCAGGCGATCAAGAGGGAGATCTCATTGACGCAGCACAAGAGCTAAATCTCCTCATAGATCACCCACCAGATCTAGAAAGACTCAATGATCCAGATCTTGCAGAAGACAAAGGACCGCTTCATGGTCCACAACATCACGCACTTCAATTAAGGATATTTTACTGACAATGTTTAACTCCCCACCGGCAAGAGTCTCCCCGGTTGATGACCTCATTACGTTTAATGATGTCCTAGTTAAAGGAGCAGTGAAACTGAATATTGACATTGCAACTCCTCCTGCATGGTCTTCAATCATTTTAAAAATGCTTCACCAGAGAATGACTCCTAGACCTTTACTTCCTCTGGTCCCTGGCCTTAAAGAACCGATGATGCAGACTTCGCGCATCCTCAAAAAATACAAAGAGGCCGATGAGGACCCTTTGTCTCTTTGATCTGATCCTCCTCCAGATTCGGTATTAGTTGCAGCTGCAAGGAAGAATCAACCTTCAATGTCATCTTCCAATGTACCTCCAGACAAAGACAGCAGACATACAGACTCTGCAAAAAGAGTTGTAACACCTCTGCAACGTACATGATGGTTGTCAGTGCCTTAGGCTTATCAGGGTGATACGATAGAGCCATCTGGGACTCCGTATCTAGATTAACTGAAAGCCTACCTAAGGAGGACAGACACGATTTTCAAGAAGTCCTTGAAGAGGGTGGTCTGGTAGCAAACCAAATCATCAGTGCGGCTGCAGATGCATGAGGCCTAGCGGCACATGGTTACGTGCATGGAATTTGCACAAGACACGCATCACAGATGCAAATTCAAGCCATATGACCACAGGCCTTACCAGCAGAGGGTCCAAACGCCTCTCTGGTTGCATCATTCACAGCATTCCAGGTCACACTATCAACCTCGCAGACAAGGAAAAGGGAACTCCGCGTTAATCGACTTTCGATGCTAAAGCTCAGCCAAAACAATGAGCTATTGCTTCCCCCATCTCTGTATCCCGCTCGGATGGGGGGAGCATCACAAAACATCTAAACGAGTGGAGAAAAATAACAAACGACTAATAGGTATTGAACATTTCTATTCCATCAGGTTCAAAAGCCCTCCTCCCTTTATTCCTCCCAAAACAGCATTGCCTCATCTGCAGAACCTGTTGCAAACCAAAGTAAACACACTACTCCAAAAAGAAGCCATAGAAGCGGTTCCACTTCCTCAACGTGGAAAAGGGATATATTCAGACTACTTTCTGTTTCCGAAAAAAGGACCAACTCTAGAGTACAGGCCAATCCTGGATTTAAGAATCTTGAACAAATACATCCTCAAAGAAAGATTCAGGATGTTGACCCTTCACAGCATCTACCTGCAAATACATCAAAGGGACTGGATGTGCTCAATAAACCTTACAGGATGCATACTTCCACATCCCGATCAACAGGAAACATCAAACGTTTCTCCACTTCAAGATAGCATCCGAGCACTACCACTACAAAGTTTTGCTGTTCAGCTCATATATGCTCCTCAGACATTCTATAAATGTATGGCAGCAGTAGCTGCACACTTGAGGAAACGGGGAATATTTGTCTTCCCATACCTGGACGATTGGCTAATCAAGAGTCACACTCTGTCAAGAACGCAGCAACACTCCCAGGACTGCATAGAGGTCCTTCAAGGCCTGGGATTGAAAGTGAAAATCAGGAAATCCATAACAATACCTACTCAACAACTGCACTGCTGAGGAGCAACTCTAGATACAAACCTCGTAAGAGTGTATCCTTCAGAGGAGAGGGTATCCTCAAGCAACATGAAATGTTGCAACGTCCTCCAGACTCCTCGTCCGACTGCCAGACAAATAGCTTTGTCACTGGGGTCAATGGCTTCCTGCATCTTCATACTTCCCAAAGCCAGGCTACACATGAGGCCCCTGCAGCAAACCCTGGAAGATCAATGGTCTCAGCATTCCAGCCTTTGGGAACACAAACTGGTTCTATCACAAGAAGCCAGACAATCGCTAAAATGGTGGATGCAACAAGGCCACTTTCTAATAGTGTTGTACAGCTATTTTAGCCATGTTTTGGACATGTTGTTTTAAATTATCAAGGCCTGCCACTGTGCACTTTAACCCTGTTACATTTTATTGAGCATTGTTGGTTTTTCTAGCAATATTAGCGGTATCTCATTGTACTTTCGCCTAGGAAAGCATTACTTTCTTAGTAGGGCATTTATTTCACTTTGTGCTTTCTCCAAGGCTACAGTCAGATAGGGTTGCTGACAAACCTGGTATGCTGTGTCTCCAACATTCACATAAAACACACACTCAGATGTGGGGACTATTTCTTAGAATGTCAGCTGTTTTATTATAAAAACATAATTTTGTCCCAGACATGTTAGAGGGAGATTCCAGCCAGATGACTATGACTGCACGCTGACTGCTTCGCTGCAGCTACTTGCCTAGATGGCCGGACCCCTGATCCAAATGGGAATGGAGTCTCTCTAGACCACAGGCTTCTTACTTCAGATATGAGAGATGGTGTACCCCCAGAGAGGAGACCTGAAGGGCAGATTAGGCTATATTAGGCTCTGGGCTATATGTAATCTATGGTCTAGAGTGAAGGGCTATGGGCTATGGTGAAGCTATGTTCTAGGGCTATGGGCTTAGGTGGAGCTATGTTCTAGGGTGAAGGGCTGTGGTGAAGCTATGTTCTAGGGTGAAGGAATATGGATTATGTTCTAGGTTGAAGGGCTATGGTGAAGATATGTTCTTGGCTGAAGGGCTATGGGCATTTGATCTAAGGTGAAGGGCTATGATAAAGCTATATTCAAGGGTTACGTTTTATGGGCTATGGTGAAGCTATGTTTTAGGGTGAAGGGCAGCAGGCTATGATGAAGCTATGTTCTAGGGACAGCTAGGTTATTTCTAAAGCAACTCCCCTCACAGACAAACCTACCTCACTGATTACTAAATCCTTCACCAGGAGTGCATTTACCCCAGTGCTACAATTTCTTAAGCACTACAACACTTTAGGAGCTAGCTCCAATCCCTTCCCACATACCAATGTCAAGTCCAAAGTATCCTTTACATTTCTAAAATAATATCGTTTTTATCTTGTTTTCTCATTTTCACGTCATGTATTGTGGTTCTCTGTGTAAACTTCAGAATGCAGCATAAGCTCCCGGTGGTAAGTGTGTTGTGTTACGCCGGTACGTTGATTACATTGTCCAACTTAGTCACAGTGCTATATATGATCATTGTCAAAATGATAGTGCTCTAGTTTTCATTCTGGTAATTATTTAGTTTAAGATTCGAACAGTTCTGATCAGATTTACCAATTTATTAGATGACTCCTTGTGCATCAAGGTTAAAGTGAGACATGCTTTAGACAGATTCATCAACATGGTCACTATTTATTTCACACAAATTAGAATTGGAGCGACTGAAGGAATGTTTAATTAAGGTACACTGTCGCCAGAGTTTTCTATTTAATGAATGTCAGATTATAAAACACATTTTTGCACACTGCTCTTTAGAAGTGACATGCTTGGGGTGGGGTGTGTGACCAGTCAGTGCTTTATTTACACATCTGCCTATAGCTCTACTGTCAGATGCACGCTTTTTGCGTGATATGGAGCTTTACAAAACAAAAAAACTAATTCATCACACTTCAATAGAGCATTTAATTAATTAGTTATCCTGACATCCTGCAGCCTAAGAAAAGCACACTCTGTAGTCAGAACTAAGATTGGCCCTTTGGGCACTACACTGATCTATTAATTTCCCTGTCACTCAAAGGGTCAGAAATGCACACACAGCTTCAAACCTTTGGAATAATAGTCTCTCCACATCACAGGTCTACGATTTGTGCATTTTATAGACACTACATAAGTGGACTACAGTCCTCACAGCTCTACCCTAAGAGGGAAAAGCTCTGCAGGTCCAACCTAGGATGGCTTTATTTTCACACTTGCATATGAGTCAATAGTTAGATACACATTTTGTCTGAGGTTTGAGGACCAAAAGCCAGGATATACTGTCAATGGGTCTAGCCTAGAAGGGGGCTACTACAGAGCAGTAACCCACCTCTACGGTCTACCAAAGGACTCCTTAGCTTTACAGAAGGACTTGCGAGCACCCTGGAACATTGTGCCTCAGTCAGGCCCTTAAACCGAGATCAACCCTCACTTGAGAGTCCATTGGGTGTACTCTAGCGGGGGTTCATGTAGGCCATGGTTGTTATAGGGAATTAAGGGGTATGGAGAGGGTAAGATGAAACCCCCTGTTTTCTACTAGACAGGAGAGCAGGAGGGCACTTGCTGCTCGGCCCACTATCTCTTTGATGATGTTTGGTCCACAAACACCCCGAGGAGCTTGCGACAGCTAGACAGGCTCGGGCTGCACATTTTTCCCACTAGGTCTTTTCCCGGTGGGCTGCAGCCTGTGGAGGCCAGTTTTCAGGCAGGGTTTTGGGGGTTGAAATCAGGAAAGAGAGCGCAAGAAGGGAAGCAGCTGGTATGAACATTTCTGCCAGCACTGGTTTTGGTTCCCTTTCGGACCTGCACCTAGAGAGTGTTAGGGGCTTGAGGCACTGGACAGTATGGGGCAGCCCAACCAGTGCTTAATATGGTGGCTTTAGGAACTGTTGTTTGTAGGGATTAGTTAAAAAAAACTTTAAAAACCTCAGGTTTTCTGGCTCTCCTCTGTCTGAGCTATGGCTGAGGAGTCTGGACCACATATACATCTGCCTGCACCACATACACATCAGATCTAGCGCATCCATCGCCCCTGAGGTCCGGAACACAATCAACTGCTCCATCAACACTGCCAACTTCCTCCAAGACTGGAAACATGCCAAAATACGCCCTCTCCTGAAGAACCCTTCGGCCGACCCACCAGAACTAAAGGACTTCTGGCCCATCTTGCTGCTACCCTACCCCGCCAAAGCACTGGAGAAAGCAATCAACGCACAACTAGGGAATTTCATCAAGGCCAACAACTCCCTGGACATCTCCCAGTCCGGCTTCCACAGCAACCATGGAACGGAGACAGCCCTCCTGGCAGCCACCAACGACATCCGATTACTCCTAGACCACGGCCACACCGCAGTGCTCATACTCCTCGGCCTCTCAGTAGCATTCGACACAGCATCCCACAGCACTCTGCACACCAGACTCCATGACATAGGAATCTGCGGAAGAGCCCTGGAATGGATCCACTCCTTCCTCTCTGGGAGGACGCAGAGGGTCAGATGCCCACTCTACACTTCCAGAGCCACAGGAGTCAACTGCAGAGTCCCCCAAGGATCCTCACTGAGTCCCACACTGTTCAACATATACATGGCCCTTCTTGTTGCCATCATCAGAAGCCGTGGTATGAACATTGTGTCATATGCCGATGACACAGAACTCATCATTTCCCTCACCGAAGACCAGGACACGCCCAAAAGGAACTTCCACTCAGGAATGGAAGCCATCACCACCTGGATGAGAGAAAGCTGCCTCAAGCTCAACTCCGACAAGACTGAGCTCATCATCTTCAGAAACGCCACCTCAGCTTGGGACAACTCCTGGTGGCCCACATCCCTCAGCCCCTCCCTGCACGGACTGAGCACGCCCGCAACCTAGGAATCATCCTCGACTCCCCCCTATCCATGACCAGCCAGGTAAACTCAGTCGCCTCCTCCTGCTGGCAAACACTCCGCAAACTTCAGAAGGTCTTCAGATGGATCCCAGAAGACTGTCGCAGGACATTCATCCACAGCTTAGTCACTAGCAAGCTCGACTACGGCAATACTCTCTACACCAGCACCTCAACTAGAAACATCAAAATACTGCAACTCATACAGAACACCACCGCCAGACTCCTTCTGGACCTCCTTCGTCAAGAACACGTTTCCCAACACCTGAGGACCTTCCACTGGCTACCGGTCGAGAAGTAAATCACCTTCAAACTACTCACCCACATGTACAAGGCCATACACAACACAGGACCAGCCTATCTGAACCGCTGTGTATCCTTCCACACCCCAAGATCCCTCCACTCTGCCCAGATGGCCCTGGCCACCATGCCTCCCATCCACAAAACCACCGCCGGAGGACGATCCTTCACCTACATTGCAGCAAAAAGCTGGAACAACCTCCCCCTGCACCTCAGACAAAGCCCATCGTTCACCATCTTCAGGGTGAACTCAAGATGTGGCTCTTTGGATGAGGGCCCTCCCCTAACCTCCCAGCACCTTGAGACCCTTATGGGTGAGTAGCTGTGCTTTACAAAAATTGATTGATTGATTGATTGATTGTTAGGCCTTTGATTTAAATACAATATAACACAAAGCCTATCACATTCAATACGGGTTTTATTTAATACCCCAACATAATTGCAGAACAGTGAAAAGAGAATTCCACACTGAAAACTTACAAGTGCTTGGTACTTAAAGTTACTGAGGTAGGACTCAAAACCTTGTTAAACTGTGAGAGCATATCCTACTGAAAGTCCACCAGGTACGCCTCATAGAAACAAGGGGGGGGAGCTAGGAACTTCAGGGCTGCCACTATGTTGCCTTATCCAACTTGCATTCAATGTATTCATACACAATGCCAACACACTTGAATACATATTGGCAGACTTTGGGTTAACTTGGCACAAACAGTTTCTGCTGCTCAAGTTGCACCAAAATGTCAAGTAGAACCGACCAACTCGGGAAGTTCGATTTGGAGAAGAAATTGGGGCCTTTGGCAACGATATACACAGTTAACAGCCTCTTTCATTGTTTTCATGTGACAAGAGCCTCATTTAATTCTGAGTTACCAGCTAGTAATACTGTGAGACCAAGGGAATCAATAACTCAAAACTAGTCAGTCACCATCACGTGTATTTCTGGTGCTCTGGGGCATACACTCCATAGAGCCTTGTTGGTTTGTGCAACAGGAGAAAGTTCTAAGTCTGCAATCTGGAGAGCCACCAGTCAAACGTAAACAAATAATTTGCTGTTGAGACTCTACCAATCCAAGACACCCTTGTAGATTAATAGGGCTCCAGGGGCACATATATCCCAGACAACAGGTACATCTCTACCACAAGATCCAATAAAATCACTGCATTCGGCCCTCAATGTATCACCTTAAATAGTCTCAGGAACATCCAAGTGGCTCCAGATACCCTCACAGCCCACAGGATATCTAGGTCCCAAGCTGAACACTCAGAATGGGTGCTATGAGACAGAAAAAGGGACTTCTCAATGGAAAAAGGCCTCTCATCAGTGCAGAGTAGTAAACTTCCTATGGAGAGTCGTAACTCCAGAGATTTTCTGGTTGTCATCCTCTCTCAACCACTAAATCCAGCTGCTCCACTGTTGCTTGTCCTTTGCTCAGGTGGAGTTCATGGTCTCTAAGGGCAGCGCTGCAGCAGGCCTGAGAAGGTTACTGCCTCTGAGCGAGGCAGTAACAGTTCAGGTCATTTAGGTAGCTCTTCATCAGGAAGAACAGTTTTCTTGTGGGGAGGGGCATCAACAGAGCAACAAGCAGCTCTCACATCTTGGAAACACCTTGAACAAACATGATTTGGGACCTTGTTCTGTGATACTCTTTAAAGTGATCCACCAAGGGGTCTATCAAGTATTTCATTTTTTGGAGTGCTGGGCTGGGGTCCAGCTCCAATCAGAGTGGCTCTTTCAATATTTGGATTGGCGGGGGGCATTTTAGTGTGGTAAGAGGAGTTTTCTAGATTTTCCCTTGCAACTGCCTCAATGGAACTGGTTCAGACTGGGCCTAGGTGTTGATTTCAGCTGTCTATGCAGAAAAACAAATATTGGGAAATGACACAAGTCCAAAGAGGTAACCAGAGAAACATGAGAAGTCACCTACAACAGTGTCTCTTCGGGGAGGGTAGAGGCCAATCTAACCATAGCACTGGGCAAATAATTGAAGGGAACATATAGATAGAAGCAACCATCTCAACCACAGATCTTTGGTATGCAAGCATCTTAAAGCTTTTTAGTAAGGGTGACCACACAAGATGCTGTTCGTGGGGGTCCATTGCCCTCACTGTGGGAAATACAAAAAAAATGACAATTCTGCTGCCCCCAGTAAGATAGGCAGTGAAAGGCAGTGCATCCTGCCTGGTGGCATACATGAGTTGGCACCTGGGTGGTAAAAAAACAAATGCAAATGGGTGACCTTATTTGGAAAAGAAAAGGTTGTAGGATGGATAATCTGCAACAAATAGACTTAGTACTGCATTACTACACAGTGTGACAAGACTTTTCTCCAGGTGTGGGTGGCTACAAGAAGTGCCATGCAATAACCAAGCCTGTGATTGCATGGTATTCCTACTGACCCAAGACTCTAAGTTTATCTTCTTTATTCAGGAGTTTTATTAAGCGCTACAAAATTGCTTTATGGCCATCTTGCAGTACTTGGACATTTCAGCAAAAAAAAAGCTTTCTGTGAACCCCACAGTTTAGAGTGGTATATGCAAGTGAGGGTCCCCTTGATCATCTCCAGTGATGATGTGGTCATCACAGTCCCCTTTTCCAGGGGCTATGGGTGAACACAATCAGACGATAATGGTTTAAGGCCAGCTTGAAAAATGTTGTTTTTTAGAACTCTTTTGAAGGCTTTTAGTGAAGCTGGTTTCTCAAATGAGAGCTGACATTGTTCCAGAGTTACGAGCCCTGCATTCTGATGACTTGTCCTCCATACTAGAGGGGCTGAGTGTGGGACGAGTGAATTGGTTTGCCGTCTTAGATATGAGATTACGACTCAGTATTAACTGGAGGAAGAGCAAACCTATGTAAACATCCCAGCAAAGTACCTCTATGGGTTTTCAAAATTGTATATAACATCTTTCCTTTAATCTTTTAGTACAATGGGAGTCAGTTGTATGTGGTCCGATATCTCAAGGGAAAGCTGGAAAAGGCAGTATGACTATTTGATTTTGTTGTCTGAATGTATTGAAATCTTGGTTATACTGTAATAATGGAACCAATTAAGAACAGGAGCTCTGGTCAGCCCCATACGGTGCTTCAGTGGGAGCAGCTGAAGTATCCTTCTTAATATCATGAGTTGATGGCTCATGTTTCTGCAATTTGGTGTGTGAATAAGAGCTCTGCGGCAAAAATGTTTTACTTTCTGAGCTGGTGTATGGGTTTTTCCATGTCTAAGTGCCACAGGAAGAGCACCAGGCAGCAGGGCAACAAGCAGGAGAGCAGTCCTTCAGCAAAACAGTCCAGATGAGTCCTTTGGGCAGACAGGAAGGCTCTCTGACAAGAGTCTAGCTGTAGGTCCAGAAGTGTCTGCTTTAGCAGGGTCAGAGACCTAGTTCATATACCCATAAATGCCTTTGAAGTGGGGGGAATTTCAAATAGTGGTTTTGAAGTGCACAAGCTCCCCTTTCAATCTAGTCCTGTCTGCCAGGATCCCTGTGGGAGTTATCAGTCCTTTGTGTGAGGTCAGGCCACTGGCCTTTGAAGTGTAAGAGAGAGAGCCCTTCCTGCCCTGGGAGACCCATTCAGTATGCAGATGAATGCAGATGTGACTGAGTGTCCTGAGTTTATGATTGTCTGGGTGGAATGTACAAGAGGAGCTGTCAACCAGAACAGACCAGACGTGGATTGGAGACAGGGCTCTAAGCCACAGATAGCACTAAGTGTAAAGAAATGCCCACTTTCTAAAAGTGGCATTTCTAAAATAGTAATATGAAATCCAACTTCACAAGTAAGCAGGATTCTGTATTACCATTCTGGCAACACTACACATTACAGGGCTACTCCTTCCAGATCAGGATCTACCACTTAAAATTATATGACTGCAGTTCTAATGTTAGTCTATGAGAGGAGCAGGCCTCACAGTGGTGGAAAATTAATTGGTGAGTTTTTCCCTACTAGGACATGTAAAACACGTAAGTACATGTTCTGCCTTTTACTTACATAGCACCCTGCCCATTACCTAGGGCCTATCTTAGAGGTGACATGTGTGACCAAAGGGGGAGTTTAAGGCTTGGCAAGTAGTTTTAAATGCCATGTCGAAGTGGCACTGAAACTGCACACACAGGCCTCGCAGTGGCAGGCCTAAGACATGGTTAAGGAGCTACTTATGTGGATTGCACAATCAGTGCTGCAGGCCCACTAATAGAATTTAATTTATAGGCCCTGGGCACAGGTATTGCAGTTTACTAGGGACCTACAGATCAATTAACTATGCCAATTGGGTAGGAACAAATGTTACCATGTTTAGGGGAGACACTGTATGCACTTTAGCACTGGCCAGCAGTTGTGGTGTGGGCAGAGTCATAAAACCAGCAAAAACAGGGTCAGAAAAATGGAGGGAGGCAGGCAAAAAGTTGGGGCTGACAACCCTAAGGCTGTCAGGTCTAACAGTGGGCAAGGGCCAGAATTCTGCATAATTCTTGGTGCTGTAGGCCGGTCTGTTCAGCTTGCTGTGGCCAACTGTAGTCAGACTTTTTCTGTGGAAAGCGGTGAGGGGGGTCTGCCATCCTCATGAAGGTGTATAACAATCTTTGCAACTTCAGAAAGACTGGAATATATTTTACTTTACCACTTCCCCGTGAAAATCATAAACGTTCCCCAAAAAATATTGTATTCAGATCCTCAATGAACTGTAACCAAAGAGTTCTACATAGGATAAACAAAAAATATTTAGTGGCCTTCTGCAGTGTAATGCTATTATGCATTGAAAAGTCCTGCAAAAAGCACACTTGTAAAGTAAAATTCTGCATATATTTCCAGTTTGGCAGGAATCGATTAGAGTGAAAATTATCTTGCCATGTGGAGGAAAGTATATTGCAATGTAGAAAAAGTCTTTGCTTGGGATAATGTAGGCTGGGAAGGTGGCTATCCAAGAACTTCACCTATCAAAAAAACAAGCATCCGGTCTACGTGGTATTTTATGCCAGAAACCGTGAACGGCTCAGTCAGGAGGTTTGAAGCCTTGATTTTCTTAACCGTTTTCAAAACCTCTGTACATTTTGTTTTGAATGTGGAGAAGGCCATTTACATAATTAGCAGTACTCTGAGGATGTAAGTGGATGTTTCAGAGTTTATATGGGCACCTACTCTGATCTCAATTTTGTCAGTAAAAAGATATTTGGAGGTGTGCCGACTCGTGTGGCAACAGTTTGCTGGCCTGGTTAGTTGCTTCAACAATTCGATCTGCAAAGCAGGCCTTTTTGGCTTTTTGTGTCATGTGTGGTACTCCACCAAATGGATCTTGTAAAGGGGACTTCTTAGTGGTTCATTGAGTCTTTCTCCAGCAGCGATTTCAGTTGCACCAATCTGTACATACATTTGCCTAATCTAGGTGAAACTGCCTGTCACCTGGTTTCAGTTTACATTATCAGGGCAACCAAATAAAGAGTTCTGGTACTATTCTGGTAGGTCTCATGGCAAAGCTGACACCTTCTCCAAATCTAATGGGTAAATCCTTCTAAGTTCAGAAGATCCTGCTTGATAGCGAGTTATAATGTTGGTATAACCGCTACAGACTGTTTGATCAACAAGTGATCAGGATGAAGGTACGACTGACACTTCCAAAATTTTCTGTCTAAGTGAAAAAATGAGGTCCAATGAGTTACCAGATTTGAGTGACAAAGAGGAACGTAGGTTTGTGAAGTCGACTGGAACAAGAGATATCACCTACTTTGAAGGCAGTCTGGTTTACGTATGTCCATTCAGAGGCTGAAGCCCTTCATCCCCTTAATACTTTGCAAAGATGACTTTTCAAAAGTTACCTTTGTCCTGCCTGAAGTCCCTGGATGTTAAATCTGCATTTTGCTCTCCCACTTCTGCCGGTCAGTAATTATCATTTGAATAGGCGTGAATGACTACTCCCAAGAACAAATAGGCTGACCTGAATAGACAGAGACGGCCTTTTTAAACCTGACAAAATATGCAGGGGTGCTGTGAGGATCCTTTTTGACATTAAAGTGTCAAATTCTGCTTGAATCACACATTCCGCTTAACAGGTCTGCTGGGGATTTTGATATGACACTTGGGACACATTTCAAAGTGGCCTCCCTGGTAACAGGCACATTTTAGCAAGCAAATGGGTAGTTCCCTTTTTTGTCCCCCAGCCAGTCAGGCCCTAATCACAGTGGGTCTCTTTTTGACATCACTGATTTAAAGCCTATTTGATGGGTCTGCAGGGTTTACATATAACATTTGGGATGCACTTCAAAGGGCAAAGGCAGGATGCCTAAACAATTTTTGTGTATCCAATGTCTGGTTGCTGGAAACTCTGCTATTTTTCTACCAGACTGCTGTCTCTGTGGTTGTTGTAGGTACGGGGACCTCCTCAAACTATATTTTGGTGCTACATGTTGGAGGACACTAGGATTATCAAAGTACATACCTTAGGCACACATCCAGCCCCGGAAACCTATACACTTTTGGTTAGGGTGTCCAGAGGTGCCATTCTCACCCACTAGCTTGTGCCAGGCATATATACGGTATCTCCAAGCACACCCTTCAGAACAAGGGCTGAACCTGCCATCTGAGACCTGGGAGCAGCCTAGAAGACTAAACCTGCTGTTCCTCTTGTACCCAGGACAAAGAAGTGGACTCCAAAGTTCAAAAGGTTGACCTCCTGCTCAAGCTACAAGATAAAACAAGCTCAAATAGGCCATACCTGCAACTGCCCAGTTGATTAGTGGCAACTGGACCTGAACTGGATTCTACCGGACACCATTTTTGTCTCTCAGTGCCTCCCCTAGGGTCCGAGGGGACTTGTAAGTGTACTCCTATGGTGGATTGGAGGGTAAAGAACTAAAATCAGAAGGTAAAATATTTTTCCCAGGACGAACATGGCTGGTGGATCTGACCTGGCTTCATTGCATCAAATTACTCCTAGGTCCTGTTCTACTGTGATCATTAACTGTCATCAGCACTTTATGCTCCCTGGTGCTGTGTCCACTAACATTTAAAGAATCATAAATCTGGTTTGCCTTATTGGAGTTTTGTAATCTTAGTGTCATTTTGTTCATTACATTTTATTCAATTTTTCTAATTCATGGTGAGATTTTTTTATTTTTTGCATTTCGACTTTATTACTGTTTTAGTATTGCATTAATACTTTAAACATTGCCTCTAAATTAAACATGTCTGCTGTGTGCTGTACTAACTTGGCACAGGAATTAATTTCCATTATTTTATGTGGATGGTAATGCAGAATGAAGGTCTGAAGTGAGATTAATTTGGTCTAGTGGGATTATACAGCAGTGGAGCACCAGATTATGCAGCATGGTTGACTAAATTATATGGAAAGAAGAGGTAAATTATGCAACAATGCAGCACATTTATGATAGTATAAATTCCTTAGTTTGTCCTTTTTACACAGGTTAAAACTGTCTGAGCAAAGGTTTCACGTCGTTTCACGTCATCAGTCCCAGTTTAACACCCAAATACAGCAATAAGCAACAGAAAGGGGGCCAGTAAGCCTTTGTAAAGGGCCTTCCGTTGAGTGGCACACATCTTGTTTCCCTTTTAGCAACTTTTGATCCGTTTGATCTGGGCACCATTTTGTGTTAAAACGTGCAGATTGTGGATTAGGTAGCAAATGTGCAAATCCACAATAATGAAAAATGGCACAACTGCAAAATTGGATAATTCCATTAGCCCTGTTTATCACTGCCACTCACAGCAGAAAAGTGAATGTAATTCAAAACTTTAAACGCTCCTATGAAAACTGTAAAAACTAGCAGCCATTATTAGACTTTCTTTTCTGCTTACTGGTCTTCTTGTTTGCCCACGATATTGTTTGACTAAAAGAAATAAAAAAATAATTGTGAAAACGCTCAAATTAGGGAAATGCTGCGCATGCTTTCTGTCAAAAATAGAGATTTGTCAAGGCGTTTGGTGGAAGGTTCCTTCATTTCAATCAATCTTATTTTAGGAGCGGTAGTAGTTTTACGGCCAGCGTACATGAGGCCCCAGAACTCAGCGGCCTTTCAGAGGCCAGTCTGTTTCTAAAAACCGGTGTTCTTCGTAGGCCAGTCCACCTCCAGGCAGCAGCCGGCAGCCCTGTGCGTCAGTCAGCATCTACATGGCAAGCAGCGCGAGCTGCCTGGTCTTGGGAGCCCAGAGCCTGCATTTACAAATGAGAAGTGAGTGGGGATGAATGGCAGCACCGCCTCCCCCGCCCCTCGCTCTCTCCCCGGCACAAGGACGGAGAACGGAGCGCATCCATAGACACACGGAGAGGCGCACCGGCGCTGGAAGGAACGGGGAACTCTGTTCGAGGGCTCCAGGTGAACGACCGAGGAGGCACCGGTCATCGGAGGCTGTACCTGTCAGAAGGAACAGTGTAGCATGCAGATTAGAATACTGCTTTCAAGTTAGGTAGCTCCAGGCTGGCGTCCGCCATCCACCGCAGCCAGGCGCATCGGGATCCAGACGGTCTGTCCTGGAACGCTCGACACAAGCACGAGATCGCCCAGAAGCCCCAAATAATCCGAGAGGAACAGGCTGCACGCGATCCATCCGGTCAGAGGCCCCAGGGGGATCTGGTTCGGTGCTTCCGGTCAGGATTCTGTAACCCTAGACCGTGCACTCACAATTGTTCTGGAAACCTACAGTGTAGAGCCTTGACTGCACATACCCCATACGCCATGGAATATTGTGATCGAGAGTATTCACCACGCACAGGGTTCTAAAACTGTTTAATGTAGCAGCTTCAGTGCCCGCGCTCAGTCTCCAGCCATCACTAAGCGCGCACAGGCGCGCAGAGTCGTTAACCCTGAAATCTGGAACCCTCCGGCGCACAGCTCTGTCCAGAACCCTCACTGCGCGCACATAGCGCGCTCCGGCCCCTCGTGGACTAGTTATTTCGCCAAATCCTGCATCTAGAACCTTTCCTCAGCTCGCCATAGTCTGAAACCGAGCGCTACAGAGCCTCTCCGGGCGCGACCACGGTCAGCGCCCCACTGGACAGTGGCGGGGCCGAGCCCACGGTCGCCCACCAGGCCGTACGCATGACCTCATCCCGGTGTGGGGCCCGGGGCGGGCTCTAGAGGCGCCCGAGATACCGCATACTGTGTCAGTGTCTGTGGGCTGTGCCAGAGCCGCCGCCAGTGGCGCGCACGGACCGGTCTGGAGCCCGGGCCACCCAGAGCGGAGCCACCGGCACCTGTCACCGAGCCGTGGCAGCGGCGCAGGGTAAGTCAGCGCCTTCTTCCGGCCGGGCAGGGGTGCAGCTGGGGGGCGCAGGAGATTGAAAACGGTTTTTGTATACTCCGAAGCCTTTGGTCTGTTTGGACAACTGTTGCTGTAGTGCTGCGAGGCACCTGTGCGTTCTGCTTTTATTCTACCCGTAGCCTTCAAATGTGTTTTCAGTACATTATACCGCGTGTTATGTCGTCAAGAGTCCAGTCAATATACCAAACATCAGATTGTCGCTGGAGCTCTCTCAGATGTGTCACTCTCGGGGGTCTCTCTCGGGGGCCTCTGTGTCTGCATCTCTCCTTCGAGCCATCTCTCTTACGCAGTGTGCCATCTACATTCAGAATGGCTTCCTTCCTCTCCCTGTCTTTCTCCTCATGTGTGTTTATCAATACTCTTCTTGTCTCCCCCCTTCTCTTCTCCTCGGTGTTTTTGTATTCTGTGTGTCTCCTTCCGGTCCTTCTTGCCCCCTCTGTGTGTTTCCACGGTCTCCCTCCCCGTGTACGTGTCTGTATTTTGCAGGGTTCCGGTCACTGCCTCTGTGAGCTAGTCTCCCCCTGCCCTCCGTGTATATGTTACTACCCTACAGGTCTTACAGTTCACCTCAGTGCTTCCCCTGTTTGTGCATCCTTCTGTCAGGCGTGTCTCCCTACTCCTCGTCTCTTACATAGGGTCATACGGTGCAAGTCTCACTCCTACACACGGCTACTATTTAAACTGTGTTTAGTGTGTCTGTGCCACCGTGACATGCATCCTGCTTGCTTCTCCTCGCCTCCCAGGTATATCTGTATTCTGCATGTCTCCCTTCTTCTGGCTCTCCCTGTGTGTGCACTGTTACTTCTGTCTCGCTCGGTGTGCATGTGTCCTCCGTGCATGCCGTCTCTCATTCTCGGCTGTGATATGAATGTCTACCCCCTTGTATGTCCGTGTATGCTGCACGCGCCTCTCGCTCTCTCCCAGTGTCTCCCCTCTGTGTACACTCCTCTGCCCCGCATGTCTCCATCCTTCACTGCTCATGTTCTCATCCTGCACGGCACACTCCTTCCCACTGCTTGGTTTTTGTTTTACATCCAGCATCCCCTGCTCCTCCTGTGTATGTACCTGTAGCCTGCGTGCTTCTGCCCATGCCCTGTGCCTGGTAATACTCAGCACTTCTCCCTCCCTGTGTGTACACACCTCTGGGACCTCCCCCCTCCTACTCACTCAGTGTGCATGTGTCGTGCACCCCTGCCTTCTTCTCTCATGCTCTCCGCGTGTGTTCTGCACGTCTCACTCCTCGTGTGTTTGCTGTTTTGCTACATTGCACAGGCCTCGGCCTCCTCTCCCAGTTGTGTGTATGCGCAGAATGTTCCTCCCGACCCGCGGCATCCGTCCGTACTGCGATGTGAATGTCTCGCTCATGATCTCCCCGTTTCTGCTCTGTACCCCTCGCCCTCCCCGTCTGTGTTTTCTGGTCTCCATGCTTCTCTGGTTGTCTCTAGCCCAGTGTATTTATCTGTATTCTCCATGCCTCCATTCTGCGCAGCTCCCTGCATTAGTCATGGCTCCCTCTTCGTCCTACAGGTTGCTAACAGAACCCCCGAGGCCTCTCTCCTTCCCTCGAGGCCTCTCTCCTTCCCCCCGAGCCACGTGTCCCCTCTCCATTTCCCCCGAGCTACTCCTTTCTCTCTGTGGGTCTCCCACTCGTCAGGTCTCCAGCTTCTTCTGCCCCCTCTTTGTACGTCCAGCGGCGTAACAAAGGCCCCGCGGTGCGGTATTACTTGTGTGTGCCCCCTCGTCCCTCTCTCTGCCGGGCTGTTTCTCCAGGTGCAGGTTCTGGGTGGGAATGCTGGGCAGTACTAGGGTCGATATAGCGCTGCGAAGCTATACTTACGGCAATACAGCCCTATACAAGACTTTAACAACAAAACCGTGCCTTCCCTCCTCCCTGTCCTGGGCTCTGGATACTCTTCCTTACAGAGGTCAGAAAAGGCTCGATGTGTTTTTCACAAGGAGGAGAACCTGGCTGGTCATGGGTCAGTTTAGTTCGCCCTAAGGCACTGGAATCTTCACCGCCATGCGTTTGGTAGTTGAATTATAATGGATGACATTTTTGTTCGGTGAGCCAGCCTGGTTGGACAGAGGTATACATGCATAATTTCAAGGGCCAATATTTTGGAAATCAGTTGTTGCAGTCCAATTTTATTTCGTTAGCTGGTCCTTCCAGACATAAGGCAGAAAGGAACAAATGAACCTGGAAACATCAAAAAGCTACAGAAACCTCTTGTCCAAGGTCTTGTCCTGCTGAAAGCATTTGGGCTTTGTGCTCTTCATCAGGAGGAGGCAATTCAAGGGCTGTAGGTGTCTTCAGACATCTTCACAGCCCACCAAGGACATCTGAGGCCCAAGCGCCACAACCAGCGGGAATGAAGGGGTACTGAGGCTGTGGTAGGGGGATGCTGGCTACCTAAGGGAAAGGGAAGGCTGGCCGTGGACAGGCTTCATGTAGCTCCAAGATCATGAAGCACCAGCACAAATCTTGCAGGCCCAAATTTTAAGTCAGCCACCTCACACTACTTGCCACATGGGCAGAGTGGGTTTTGGTTTTAGCGGGAGCTGGCTAGGGATTCAACTACAATCAGATTGACTCGTCCTTTAAATCCTGTCTGACCAACCCGTACAGGGTAAGAACTATGAGTTTTTCCATGAAGGTTTAACAGGGGAAGAAGTCTGTGTTGGAACTGGATGTCGATTTCAGCTTCCAAGCCAGACATGTGAGAAACAAATCCTTGTAAGGAGTTACCACGAAAAGCAAGATAAAGTGATAGACTTTGGAATAAGAGCACAAACGAAACAACTCTTCCTGAGGAGTGTGAGGGAGACATTGTGCACCAGAGACCCTCCAGTGAGGAGGTCTTGCCAGGAAGACGAGGCAAAGACGAGCAAAAGCGCAGCAACCTGGCCCATGCTGTCATACTTTAGAAAATGGAAATTGGCTTAAACACTCTCTCAATCAAAGATGGGGAAAAGGTCATATACCCTGTTTCAGGGGTAGGGGGAGGGGGCAATCAATAGACCTCGCTCCAGGGTGACATGAGGTGTATACTTTATACTTTGTTTTCTATCCAGACCGCCATCAAGCAGCCAGTTATCTGTCAAGGAGACAGAAAATAGGCCCAGACACCAAACCAAAGTGCTCACTGGTATCCAATCAAATAGCTAAAAAGTGTACACATTAAGGCAAATGTTTTGAACTTGTAAACACACCATATGCCTCCTTTGCACCGTATGAGATACCGCACGCATTTGTGTTTGCTGAAGGCAATGTCTGTGGTAATATCTGGGAACTCAAAAAAGAAAAGAAAGGACCACCAGATCATAAACAGGGCCACAAACAGATGCGACACCAGCTCACACAGTGGCCTCTCAGACAAGCTGTTCTGGCACTGCCTGGTTGCCCTACAGGCCAGTCTGACCAGGTCCCTCTGCGGGTGAAAGGAGGCACCCTCTGGCTGCTTGTCGACGAGGCAGTGTCTGGCGTTCCCTTGTGGCACCTGAGAGCTGGCACGTGACTGGTTCAGGAGATTCGGAGATCAACTGGTGAGAAACTGAACAAACTGGAGCTAGGAACTTCCGGGAGAGGAGGAAAAAGTCCCATGGTGGGACTGCTGCTACTAAGAGCTCCAGATAGTGTCCTTGCAAGATCTGTATTTTGCATGCCTGCCTCCTCGTCCGTCTTTCGTTCTATAGCGTAGCCGCCTCTTCTTCGGTTCACACTCAACCCTAGTAGGCCTGGCAGTTGTATATTCATGTGCTCGGCCCCTCCTCCGCCAGTGTATCTGTCCACATCCTCGCTAGCCCCCTCGCTATGAGTCTCTGTGTTCTGCATATCTCAGGACTGTGCATAATGCATTTCTGACTCGCTACTGAGTAGGCTGCACAAGCGTCGAGAGATCCCCTCGGGGATGATGTGCGCGCTTTAGAAATGCAAATAATGTAACATAACTCCCATGTGTCGTCCGTTCTGCGTGTCCGTCCCTATCCTGGAAACCTGACTCACACTCACGGCGCCCTCCACACCTCGGTGCACCGAGATGTATTCTCAGTGTCTCCGTTTCCCATGCAGTAGTCTCCCTACAGGCGCATCATTAACATCTCCCTCCTTTGCGTACTGCCGTCCCGCCAAATTCCTATTATTCAGGTCCCTCTCATTCTCTCCCCTTCCTGCGTATTTCTATTGCCCCCACCCGCTCCCAAGGGCCTCCACTCCGTATACATATCTGTGTTCTCCATGTCCCTCGCCCAGTACCACGGCGCACATCATGCTCACCCCCGTGCATCGATCCGTCTCATTAACACTCCCCTCTCCCATCCCGGTAGTATATCGAGCCGTGCGTGCCCCCGCTTCCCTCCACGCGCCCCTCCCTGGGCAGCGGTCTGTATCTGCACGTCATCCTTCTCGTCTGAATGTCCAGTGGCAACGCAAACCGATGGCCGCTCCCTGCAAAGTATGAACAGGGCCCCCGAGTCCTCCACATCTCACAGGCATTCATTGAGCTTGGCCTGAATGGACCGCCCCTGAGGGGTTGGAGGGCCCCTGAAGGGGCGGAGGCCCTCCTGTGCCGCAGGGGGTGTAGGGGCTGCAGGAGCGTGTGTTATGCCACTGTACATGCCTCTTCCACCCTCGGGGTGGCTCTCGGTGTTATTTATCTGGGTGATGCCTATACAGTCCCACTCATGTTGTTTCCTCTCATCATGTCACACGGAACTTACACACAGGGTCACTTGAGTTATTCACTTTTGCGGGCGTGGCATTCTACACATAATTTTGGATTTACTGAATTTGCCACATAATCCATTATCTGCTGCATGATCTGCAGACTTCATCGAAAATAAAAATGCCTTTTCTTGCCGCATAACTTAGCATGCGTTTAGCTTGCTCCTGAAGGGCAAACACTCGTGTTCTTGGGTTTTGGAAATCTCATCCCACAAGTAAGGGACCTGTATAAACAGTGCAACTGAATGGAGACCGTCGGGCCTGTAGGTAACCTGTATATTCAGTGTGACTGAATGGTGATCTGTTGGGCCTGTATATAACCTGCATCCTCAGTGTAACCTAGTGTGCCAGGCAGTGCTCTCCGGTGATGGAGAGTGGTGCCAAGGCAGTGCCAGGATTTTTTTTTCAGTCTAACTCAGACTCTTCTCGCTGGAGGTGGAGGGCGTCTGTCTCGGCTGTCTGCTGAGGCTTTGCTAGGCTGTGCCCTCTGCAGTTTGCGTGCCCGGGCTGTGCCCCTTGTTTCCTGAAAAGGAGTGTGCTTGCTCGGTTTGCCAGATATGCTTGGTATGCCCACTAACAGGCTAAAACAACAACCGCCTGAAGTCTTATTGTGCAATGAGAGGTCTGCCCACAACCCCTGGCGCCTGAGAGCTGATCTTATTGAATATTTTAGGTTAGACGTTTTCCTGCTCACAGCGCCTTGACATACTTGTCCCTCCCACCTGAAAAACTTTAAGGAAAGATGGATCATAGAAAACTGGAGATGGGGTTGAAATAATCTTCGTGGGTTCCACAACCTAATGGGATACGAATGCTCGGTAGTTAACTATTCTTATTCTTGCATGCCACCTCCTAAATCACAGCCATCTATTTTCTCATCCTTGGTTGAGACCGTCCATTCTGTCGCTCCAGAATGAACATCTGGTGATTCTAGGAGATCCTAGTCTATGGGCTGATTACCCGGAGGGCGTGGCCATTAAAACTTTAAACATCCTAGCTACCTCAACCCTCTCTTACCGAATAACAAACCCACCCACTTGGATGTTCATTCACTTGAACACATCTTTTGTTCCTAACAACCTAATTCATGGTTAGGCCTCCATTCCGGTTGCCTGGACTGGTCGCTGTGATACTCCATTCAAGATCCTTGTGGATCCTGCACCTGGTGATTTTTACATTTGGAAACAGTAGCTGGGGCTTTACGCATTTCTAAATCATACACAAAAGCCAGTGAAAGAATGCAACGTGATCTGTTGCTCGGCAGCTTCAATAATATAACTTCGCTCACTCTAGACCAATGCTTTCCAACCCAAGAACCCACATATGGTAAAAAAGCACAAAAAATACAAAATTCCTGATTTAAAAAAAAACTAAAAACACTCAAGCTAGAAATAAGAAGGGCAGGGAAATACAGGGAGTGCAGAATTATTAGGCAAGTTGTATTTTTGAGGATTAATTTTATTATTGAACAACAACCATGTTCTCAATGAACCCAAAAAACTCATTAATATCAAAGCTGAATATTTTTGGAAGTAGTTTTTAGTTTGTTTTTAGTTTTAGCTATGTTAGGGGGATATCTGTGTGTGCAGGTGACTATTACTGTGCATAATTATTAGGCAACTTAACAAAAAACAAATATATACCCATTTCAATTATTTATTATTACCAGTGAAACCAATATAACATCTCAACATTCACAAATATACATTTCTGACATTCAAAAACAAAACAAAAACAAATCAGTGACCAATATAGCCACCTTTCTTTGCAAGGACACTCAAAAGCCTGCCATCCATGGATTCTGTCAGTGTTTTGATCTGTTCACCATCAACATTGCGTGCAGCAGCAACCACAGCCTCCCAGACACTGTTCAGAGAGGTGTACTGTTTTCCCTCCTTGTAAATCTCACATTTGATGATGGACCACAGGTTCTCAATGGGGTTCAGATCAGGTGAACAAGGAGGCCATGTCATTAGATTTCCTTCTTTTATACCCTTTCTTGCCAGCCACGCTGTGGAGTACTTGGACGCGTGTGATGGAGCATTGTCCTGCATGAAAATCATGTTTTTCTTGAAGGATGCAGACTTCTTCCTGTACCACTGCTTGAAGAAGGTGTCTTCCAGGAACTGGCAGTAGGACTGGGAGTTGAGCTTGACTCCATCCTCAACCCGAAAAGGCCCCACAAGGTCATCTTTGATGATACCAGCCCAAACCAGTACTCCACCTCCACCTTGCTGGCGTCTGAGTCGGACTGGAGCTCTCTGCCCTTTACCAATCCAGCCACGGGCCCATCCATCTGGCCCATCAAGACTCACTCTCATTTCATCAGTCCATAAAACCTTAGAAAAATCAGTCTTGAGATATTTCTTGGCCCAGTCTTGACGTTTCAGCTTGTGTGTCTTGTTCAGTGGTGGTCGTCTTTCAGCCTTTCTTACCTTGGCCATGTCTCTGAGTATTGCACACCTTGTGCTTTTGGGCACTCCAGTGATGTTGCAGCTCTGAAATATGGCCAAACTGGTGGCAAGTGGCATCGTGGCAGCTGCATGCTTGACTTTTCTCAGTTCATGGGCAGTTATTTTGCGCCTTGGTTTTTCCACACGCTTCTTGCGACCCTGTTGACTATTTTGAATGCAACGCTTGATTGTTCGATGATCACGCTTCAGAAGCTTTGCAATTTTAAGAGTGCTGCATCCCTCTGCAAGATATCTCACTATTTTTGACTTTTCTGAGCCTGTCAAGTCCTTCTTTTGACCCATTTTGCCAAAGGAAAGGAAGTTGCCTAATAATTATGCACACCTGATATAGGGTGTTGATGTCATTAGACCACACCCCTTCTCATTACAGAGATGCACATCACCTAATATGCTTAATTGGTAGTAGGCTTTCGAGCCTATGCAGCTTGGAGTAAGACAACATGCATAAAGAGGATGATGTGGTCAAAATACTCATTTGCCTAATAATTCTGCACTCCCTGTAATGGTGCAAAGGTTACCAACCAAATTGGAAAATGGATTATTCCACCACCATAGCTACTTATAAATCCACAATCAGAAAAGCCAAGAAAAACTAATTTTGAGCCCACGTTTCTCAAGCCCTGCCAACGAATTTCATATAGTAGTGCAACCTCAATCTCCTGCATCTTCTCAAGTCAACACTCCCAACAACCCTGGAATGGCCTGGCTCTTTTATTCTATGAGATCAAACTAATCAGACTGAAGTAATTCGTAAATTTTACAAACTTCCTTTCACACCCAATGTTATCGAAACCACACCTACCCTCACCACCTTTGTACCAGTTGAAGTAGCCATCCTCAATGCCACTCTGGCAACCTGCTGCCCCAAAAGCACCCCTTTTGATGTTCTGCTCTGCAAAACTCAAAGTTCTTATACCCATCCTCAGAGCCCAAATTCTAGATCTGTTCAGCTGCTCTTAGGACTTTCCCCAACACCTGGAAAACTGCCATCATGAACATCCTTCTCAAAAAATCATCTCCTGACCATAAGGACCTCAATAACTTCTAGGCAATCTCCTTCGTAGCATTTCTGGGTAAGATAGTAGAACAAGCATTTGCAATGCAATAGGTCTCGCATTTGTGAGAGTTAGAGCTATTGTCGTAGCAAATGGCAATGTCTTTTACCTACGTGTTTTGGAGTGTAGTGGATGTATGCCAGGTACCACGGCAACCCTCCCAGGCCTGTCGCTGCAGGAGAGAGGACACAACCAGGCTGCCATCTTGGGTGTGTTTTTGCCTCATTCCCACAGTCTGGCTGTTATACCCCAGAGATGCAACCATGTCTAGCGTGTTTACTTAAACGTTTATAGCACCAAACACGTCACAAAGAGGCACCTCTGTGGCATTTAACCCGGAGAATGAGGGGGTCAAAAGAGTTAGGATCAAATAAAAGGATGCAGCCATATATTTCTGTGTGCTAAACATTTAAATTATTTATTTATCTACATTGGCAATACCAGCCTAATGTTTAAAATCATTGACTGTATACAAAGAGAATAACAGAAGAATAACTGAACAGGAGGCTTCAAATACGTGTGGATTGGTGAAACAGAGCTTCACTGGTAGATAGGCCGACAGGATAGGTTCCAGAGGGACAACATCTGTGACCTTGATTCAGTGTTTTAAATGGAGATACAGAAAGCCTGGAACTCTGTTTTCATTTAAAGCAATGCCTTGGGTTAATAGTCTTATGACAGCTCTCACCTCAGAACTGAACTCTGTAGAACAGATAAGTGCCCTTTAATCTCCTGGGTCTTGACAGTGCTTTTTCAGTGCATATATTTGTGCACTGGCTGATAGTTTTGAAGTCAGAATTATCTATGTTGGGGTGGCTACTCAAATTTTGAAGTCTTGGCCTTGCCATCTGGACCTCTCAGAACAGAGAGGGAACCCTGGGTATGGACAATAGAGTGTTTTTCCACCTAGACTAGTGGTGCCCAATGAGGCTCTTAGATGGCTGGTTCTTTGGCATTTTTTTCAGGCTTTGAAAAGGATTCAAATGTATGTTTGTTTGGGAATCCAACATAGGTCCAGAACCATGTCAGAGTTTCTTGATACCCACATAAAATAATTTACATAAAAATAATGTATATGGAACTTATTTACACAGTGGCTATGCTGCAAACCTGGCGTGGATCCTGCCTGTTTGTTGTCTTGTACAAAAAAGACTTCAGTCACAACAACATATTTGGGTTGCATAAGTACAAGCAGTGGCTGGTCCTGGTGACCACAGTTCTCCTGTTTAAAACATCTCCTGCCCATGGAGAGATTACTGTTACTGTCCAAGATTGACTTTGAGATGCAGCCCTGGGGGTGTTAACCCATATAAACAAACACACATATATTCTTGGAGAAACGAGGGGGCATGGTGAAGCACCGAGAGGAACCCTATTAGAAGCAGTGGTGAGGAAAGGGCTACTTGATAGGGTCAGAAAGATATTTCTTGACCTTGATTTTCCATGTACTTGGTAACCACGGCAACCAGAAATAATGCATAGATTTTACATCAAATGATGCATGGGAACTTAGTGGAGTGGTTACATGAAGCCTGGGGTTGGAAAAGAGGAGAGCAGGTTAAACATTACTGGACTGTGACAGACGATGCATGGATCATTATACACAGGAGTCCAGAGGGTGATGGGGGGAGTGCTCTGTGCCTGGGACTGTGGTGTTATTCGAGGTGGTGCCTCTTCAAACAGGAAGCAGTTCTATTCCATTGCTGTTTTAGACAGCGCTTCCGGAAGTGGCATCTGCAAGGTCGCAGTAGTTGTGAGGGGACTGTCATCAAAGCCATGTCACCAGTAAATTCTGAGAGGAGGAAGTGATGGTGTGTGCTCCACTTTGGTGCCCTATGATACACTGCTCCTCTCACTGTTGCACACTTGTGTTAGCTTCTTTGCGCTACGGGCATAGGAAAATGGCTGCATCTGCTAATTGAACTCTATTTGAATAGGACCAATTTACATCCAAAGGCTAAATATTGTTTGCTTTCAAGCTTGAAGCTGTGAGGTGCTTGGCTCCGGAGTCACAACTCCTTTTCTACCATTTTGGAGATAGCACCCTTTGCCATCTCCTTGCCTAGAAATAACCTATGTGCTTAGTTGGTGACCCTCCACAGGTTATCAAGAGCTCGTGCTATAACCTAGTGTTAAGCTCCACTCTAGTCAGTTGAACAATGCCCCCACTGCAACGGTCTTCACAGAAGAAGAATGGACCAGATTACAATCCTGTCACAGCTTTTTCACCTCTGCATCTTTTCAAGGTTGATGCAAATAAAATAGAGCAATTTTGTTTAAGAATGGCACCTGCTTTGCAGTGTGTACTGAAATGGCAGAACCTGTATTACCAAGCGCTATATAAAAAAACAAGTTATTCCCAGACTGCCCTACCACGCACCAGACAAAGGACCCTACGGGAGAGGATGTGGTGTAAGGGCCAGAGCTGCAGATTTTGAAGCTGAGGAACACTGTATGAGTCTCAGCGCCAGCTCAGCATCCTGCGATTCTGGGCAAATCACCTAATCCCCCCTTGCTACAAAAAATGAATGTGTTCTTATATAACGTAGCTGGTGCTCATGTAATGTGCTGTAAATACCTTTGTGTCAAGTTCGCGCTACATAAAACTGCAAAAATAAAAAGATCCCGCAAACATCGCAAAGACACAGCGAGATGTCTGAAACCAAGGAAGACAACGAAACAACATACCACCATGAGTGGTCACTGTGGCACAGGAGTAAACAAGAGACAGCGGGAGGAGGGTGACAGGAGAAGCAAGAATATGGCGTGGGGAGTGCGATTTAAGTGCCACGGACAAAGCAGTAGGGTGTGGATACAGTGCCCCAAGCTCAGCATTGTAAGCACGTTGACTCACAGGAGCAGGAAACCAAGAAAACAAAAAAGTCTCCCAAAGAATAGATAAATATGACAAAGCGTAATTATACAGTAGTTAGTCCCTGCTCCCAAAGAGAAAAAGGAGGGACAAAGGCATGATGGACCACTAGCAAGCAAGGATTTTCAAATGACACTGAAACAAACAAATCTTTAAGCAGTATACAAGAGGGGCCTCGCTTGTGCTCAAGCTAAAAACTAATCTCCAAGCAGCTTTAACAATTTGTAGACTAACCCCCTCTGTTAGGACCAGTGCTTTAAACTGACAGGTACTCTCCGGTACTGAGTAGCTACACTTCTTTAATTTGAAAGGAAGAGTACCTGCATTTCTCAGCACTACTGTAATATATTTAATGGGAACGTACTAGCACTTCTCAGGAGCAGAAAGATATTCTAGATAGTGAGTACCAGCTCTCCTATATTTCCATTTAAAGCACTGATTAGAACCCTTTGAGGCAGGCGTCAGGACAAGACATGGTGCGGAATTGGTGGTCCTCTCACTGTCGGTTGATCAGCATCACATGATAGATTTAAGTGGTGATGGAGCTCTATTCCAGTTAGACCAGTCAATGATCTTTGACACCACTGATCACTCCTTAATAAAAACCATAGCCAAACCCAACCTAGATGGTCTTCTCATCACATCGATCCTCTCCAACAGCTATCGGATCATCTTCTCACCTCATTTTCTATCTACACTCAAAAACCTGAACTGCTATGTCCCATAGTGATCAGTTCTGCCACTGTTGCTGTTCAATCTGTACTTGCGACCTCTGGTCACCATTCTCTTACATCTAGGGGCCTGCTTTAACGTGCATGTAGAAGACACACAAATCATATTTGGTCTGTCCAAACCCAAAGACAACCTGCACCCTAATCAAGACGGCCTTTATTTGACAAATTAGCTGTAACATGCTAGTGGATCTTCATACTTTTTAAAATTAAATCCAACTAAAACCAATTTACTGCTGACCGCTAAGCTTTCCCTCTCACATCTGGGTACAGGCTGGCCTAAAGTGATGTAACAAAGAGACGTTTTTAGACGTGGGCACAGTGGGCAATTGCCTATATAAAATAGGGGTTGAAGCGGCACAAAAATTGGTAATGAAATTCTTAGTTGCTCCAAACATGGGACCCAACATATTTCATGCACAGGGCCCATAAATACTTGATGACACTGATGTGACCTCCTCCATCTCCTGCTAAACCTGTGGTAACCTATGTATTCTTTTGGCCTTCTGATTAACACTAGACCAGTGCTTAATTTGCAAATGAAAAGGTGCTGGTGCGCCAAGCTCTCCTCTTAAACATGCGGCTGCTTCAATTAAATGTGCGAGAACGGAATACTGAGGCGGTGTAATCCTGAAGCCATCTCGGGCCTTGTTAATCCATTTACAGCCACGCCCTGCCCCTTCAGCTCACTCTTGCAGCTTTCTGCTTTCTCCTTTCTGACGCTTTTTTTCCCCTCTTCCTCCGTCTTTCCCTCATGTCTTTTGCTCGCAGTAAAGCTTGAGACTAAGCGCCGGCCCTCAGAAATAAGTGCCGGCTCCGCACCGGAAACAACAAGCACAAATTAAGCACTGCATTCATAGTTAACCAATGTGTCTGGCAGTAGCTATGACCAACTTAAGATCATATGGTATCAACTCAATTACATCGGAGGCAAACGGCACACACCAATGATAAATGCACTGATAGAACAATGGTAACGCCATTTACCTGGCTGTCCCGGAAAAACCTCTTAGCCTTCTTCAGCCAGTCCAAAACGCTGCTGCCCAGCGTCTTACCAGCGATTCACGATGTGACAGGATTACTCCTACTCTAACATCTTTGCACTGGCTACCTGCTCTTTCCAGCAGTGCACAGGGCTGTCATTATCCTCCACAAAAAGTGCATCACTGTAACCCTCGTTTGTTATGTAGGATTTACAGATTTAGTAACTTAATTACGCCCTACGTTCGACAGATCAGGACAGTCACCTTCGGAGACAGAACATTTTCTGGTAGCTAAACTGTGGAAGTTTCTTCCAGCCACCGTTCTCTCTGAACCGTCTCTGAGCTTAGAAAAGCAATCAAAACCCGGCGTTTTACCCAGTAACCCCCTCCTCCCCTTCCTAATTGTGATGTTATATTTTCATCATCAAGAATCGCTGCAAAAGTTTGCGTTCTACAAATAAATATGACGTAAGAAGAATGCTGCTGAGAAACATTTTTTTTTAAAGAAATTTGTCTCCTACAGCGTAGCATGGATGCTTTTGTTTGCCGTGCATGCTTGGGAGGCCACAGTGGATTTTTATTAATACTTATTACTTTCAGTCAAGCTACGTAGCTGCCGGGCTGCTGTACAACATGACTAAAAACATTCACAAAGCCAATAGCTGTCTTGTAGGTGAGGCCTATTGGCTTTGCCAGTGCCTTTATTTTCGATGTGTTCTGCAGGTTGCACACGTAGTTGGTTCCTCAGTGCTCCAGTAAAGCATGTTTGGTCTCAGATGCAGGGCTGTGGGAAATATTGCTCGGATAGCAACAAGATGACAGGACACTATAGCATGGCCGGCTCATCTGTTAGGGCAGAGGAGCGTTACATGGGTGTTTGGCCGGCCGTCTTGGGCTGGCCAAACACACATGCGCAGTAGGCTCTCAGCCCAGCAACACAGTTGCCGGGCTGGAGAGAGCCTGCACAGGCTCCCAGTCTGCCTGGGAGCGCCCTGGGTGGGCGCTCCCAGCCAATCTTGCCGCTGCCCTGTGCAGCGGCAGGATTGGCCGCAGGGCAGGCTGGGAGCCTGTGCCTGCAGCCTGCAAGTTAGGAGCGGCGCGGTGGCGAGTGACTGAGTGTTTTAAAAAATAAATAAAATTAATGTTCATTCCCCCCCCATTCCGCGTGCCACCCTGCCCCTTATGCACCCCACAAGCCGCGACTGCGCTATAGGGTCTTGAAAGACTTTGGAAAGCCAAGCCCAGCCAATACCGCCTATTCTGGCAGTTTTGGATCACACAAGGCAGTTCATAAAGCTCACTCATCTACTCTGTTTGCAAATTAATAAGAAATGCTCCCTATTTATCCATGACTTATAAAGTTTAATGATGAACTTTGTAAGTTTTACCAAAGAGGCTAACCCTAAAAGAAGTTCCAGGCCACAAAGCCCTATGTTCCACATTCAGTAATTCATTCTGCGTTTGCTACAGCGTGGATAGGTCCTTCTACATGTGCCACTCTGACACTTCAGATGGGGCCGGCGGTGGGCATCGCCCCTAGTATAGTAGTTTCTACCTCAACAAGTGAAGTAATTGATGCACCAACCAGGAAGCACCCAAAAAGTCAAGTAGGCAGGTTACTTGCCCAGGGACTACTAAAAGCACTGGGTGTACCGTCAATCATACATTTTTACAGTGGCTATTCAGTAGGGTGTCTGGGGATCCCAGCTTGCAGTCGGGTAAAATTCTGAAACCAAGTGACTCAGGCAAAGCGAGCTGAGGAAGGAATGCAGTGGCACTGGAAGGCACTCACAGTGTAGGACCGTTGATCCCACCCCATGTTGTGAAGGTGATGAGCAGTGAATGTACCCAAGGCTCATATCATGAGGCAAAGGGCCCTTTGCCCAGCTAGAGATATTCCAACTGGATAACCAAGTTACTTGCACACGACTGTCCAAAAGGACCAGGCTGGCAGTGGTGGCTTGCTCCAGGAGGCAGGTGGCATACAACATGACACAGCAGTCCTACACAAACTCAAGGCCCAGTCAAAGCTGCATATATTAGCAAGAATAGAAATACTAAGAACAGTGCGAGTGCCCCCTAGCAGGCAGGCGAAGTCATAACATAATGAAAAGTTTTTTTTTTGTTTTACCGCACATCACAGGAAAATATAATTGTTATAGGCACAAAGAAAAGGTAGTATTAGCTTACTATTGGCTTTAAATGGCAGCAAACTGAAGACATAGTTTAAACACAAAAGTACATAGCAAAGTACATAGCTAAGTAAAGTATTGGCCCAGCAGGTCTGGCACCAGAGTGTCCTTCTTTGTTGACAGATGTATACATGTGATTAGACAAAATGCCGTCACTCACAGTGAGAGACAGCCAATGGCTGAAGTGGGCTCGATCATTGAGACCCTGCCTTATACTGTGGCGGGTGGACGCAAACTGTGACTGATGTAGTGAAGAGAGCTGACCCTAAGACCCTCTGCATAAATACCTGAGGATTGTATGGGATGGTGTAACTTATCTGTTGATCTAGACCCGGTACTTCTCTGTAACCCCAGTGGTGGCACTGCAGTGTGGGCCTGTATGACCCACTTACCTCTGCTGTCTCCGGCCTGCAGTTGTGAAATCTGTGTCACCACAAATGACATCACTGGCAGCTTCAAGTGAACTAGTTTGAGAGCAAACCTCTGTCATCTTCCAGTTTTGGAGGCCCTGGCTGGACTAGCTCTCAGGAGCACATGTGGATTATTGCATACAGTCCTTCCTGGATTATTGTATACAGTCCTTCCTGGATTATTGCATACAGTCCCAAGGCCTCATCTGCAGCGTACAGGCATCATTCCGACCGTAGCGTGGTTCGATCACTGATGATGAAGCATACCTGTAGGAATTTAGAAAGGAACAAACAGGAAGAATCGTCCCCATTCCCCAGTGAAGAACGATCCCACACAATAACTATACTGCTAAATCAAGGATAAACCTGTAGGTCATGCAAGGTTTATACTGTAAAAAGGTGGAAGGTTAATGCGAAGGTTGCATTTGATCTTTTCTTGTGTAATGGATATATTGGCTTTATAGCGCCCCACATCGGATCTTGCAGGAATAACTAATAGACAATCACCCAGACTCAATGGAACTCATTGTAGCAACCGCAAAGGATGGACGGCTGGACGAGTGCAATGCGACCTTGGCCCGGAGGATACAGACACATCTCTGCACCAGACGCACAGCCACAGACTCTCTTACAGACGCGGGCTCCCCATTTCTTGCTTTGAGTCCATAGTTGCGAGGAGGAGGTGGAGTTGAGTGAGTGGGGGGCGAGAGAGGGGGCTAATCTATTCTTCTGCCACAGCTTTCATTTTTGAGGGTCAAGGGGCATTAAGGAAGGTCGGTGATAGGACGGGTCATGCGGAAGCACCGGAGATTGCACAGGACGGAACCATACGTGGCGACTGATTGGATTGGAGGGGGGCTGCGGTGGGCTGCGTCTGGAGAGAGGCGCATTGGATCAGAAAGACTGACAGAGAAGAACATTGGTCGAAACATCAGAAATTAAAAGCTGAAAAGCATGAAGCTCTAAGCTAAAAACCGGCCTCATTATTAGTGCGAATGGAGGGTCCTCCCATGACCACACCTTTGCCCACCCTCGATTTTGTTACACATTTTTAAACAAGAAAATAATTCTCACTTATCTCGCAATTAATACATTATACAGCAGCTGTGTGGGTCAAACTAATATTGCTGCTGCCAGCGAACGCCCAGTGTGCTTCTCTGCAGCTCTGAAAAGAGGGTGATGCAACTGTGTAACTCTGAAGAAACCCTACAATGTCATCTGATTTTTGTCAGCTGAATTCATCCAGTCCAGCAAGTACCTGTATCATTAAACATGGCACAGGTAGAAATGCTAAAAAGCTTTTGTTCATCAGCACGCCTTCAAACTATAAATGTCTTTCGTGAAAATATATTGGCTAAGTAGGGTACTACTGGTTGAACCAAAAATCTCTGCCCACCTTCTTTGCAGATGATCATTTAAGATTGAAGCTTTTATGCCATGGGAATTTGTAGGGCGCAGCTTTTTACCCACAAGGGTATTCAGGAGCAGAAGCAGTAGCATGGATCTGGAGGTCCTAGCTGAACAACTGGGTCTTCAGCTCCTCGCTGAAGTTGAGGACTGGAGTGGCAGTCCTGATATGTAGAGGGAGTTTGTTCCAGTATTTGGCTGCAATGAAGGAAAAAGCACATCTCCCTGTCTCGCTTCTGTGAATTCAGGGGTTTTGTGCGAGGCAAAGAGAAGTGGACCAGAGGTGTCTGGAGGGTTGGTAGCGTTGGAGTCATTTGTTGCCGTAGGCTGGTCCTGTGTTGTGGAGAGCTTTGTAGGCGTGAGTGAGGAGTTTGAATATTTGCAGCATTTCTAGATGGTTAGCCAGTGCAGCGAGGTGAGAAGTGATGTGTGCCCTTCTTGAGATGTTTAAGATGAGCCTGGTAGCAGTGTTGTGGATGGCTTGGTGTTTTTGAGTGAGGTGGCTGGATCATTTAAAATTGAAGCTGAAAAGGCTCACACATGTCTCTGTGCATCAACGTCAGAGGTAGGGGTGTGCAAAATCTACATCATTTGCGTTCCTGTAATTATGTGAAATTTTGGCAAAATTACACAAAATTGTGAATATATACACAAATTCATATCCGTCATTTTGCGCAAAATGTGTCCTAGTGCCCATTTTTGGCATGAGAATGCTTTTAAGCAAACAACGAGTGACAGCTGCTCTCATTCAGTTATTCGCATGCCTTCACAATACATTTTTAATGTGAAGGGTGCATAATTATGCAAAGTAGCATAATTTCAGATTTTTGGGAAAGAAAGGTAACACAAAATTACTGAAATTCCGCAAATTACACTTGAGTAGTTCACATTTTGCCCAGGACTATTCAGAGGTAGAGTTTTCACATTCATTTTAGAAAAATACTGGGCATTTATTCATTTTTTTTTTGTTTTGTAATGGTTTGCGGCTGATATTGGAGTAAAATATTGGTGTAATATCCCCTATACATTATTTAGGTGTTTATGGGTTTGGTTGTTTGAAACACATGTTTCATCTTTCTTCTCATTTTTGTATCTGATATTTCAGGTTTTAACTTTGAAGAGGTAAAAGACCAGCTTTTGAAGATTTTCCCAATTTTTGTTTTACTGGGTTTGACAATATAATACAAGACTTCTCACAAAAATACCAGCTGTATGGCAGCCTAACCAGATGGCACTGCTCTGGACTAAGGCACTCCAGTAAAATCACAGAATCTTTGAAAGCATATTGGGTAAAACAACTTAGACACTGAGTTGCAAAACATAGCAAGCAGTATCATTTCAGTATTCAAAAGTTCAATGCATTGTGCGCCGTTGCGCGTTAGCAGGGGCCTTTTCAATTAGCTCTTTTTGTTAACCTAAAGTATGTATCAGTCATATATCCATCTGATTTGCTAGCAGGAGAGAATGGAACATAGCAATAATTATTTTAAAAAGTTATGGGCTTTGTAGAGGCTGGCTATCCATATAGTGTACCAATGCAAGGGGAAACTATGCAGATAGTCTAGGGAAACCCTTAGTGGTAGACAGGGGTTTAAATAATAACCCTTGAAGCTTTCTTTTGTGGCAGTGGGAGCAAGCAGTTAGGCTTATTAGAGGACAGTGTTAAGCATTTATTGCACACACAAAGCCAGTAAGCGAGACACACTCTTAATTAAGAAATTCTACACTCATTTATAAAAATAACATACTTTTATATAAACGAAGACACCAAGATCACTAGAAATAGGTGAGTACTTTAAGAAATAGCAGTTTTTTCAGTTTTCAAAAGTTGACAGTGCAATTTTTGGATGCAGTAATGTTATTCTGTGGGAGAAAAACATGTACTGCATTTGGGCACTTATCAGTGACTTACATAACGGTTCTCCCGGACTTAAGGTAAGTTCGAAACAAGGTACAAGGCCACACCAACAGGTCACTTTGAGCGGCTCTGGTGTGTCCGGGTGCAGAAGTGTGTTACAGTTTTCAAAAGTTGACATAGGATAACATTAACCCACCCAAAAATTGCACTACGGGGGAAAGAACATGTACTGCATTCAGGCATGTAACAGCGACTTATAGGACTGTTCTCCAGGACTTAAGGTGAGTACAGAACAAGGTCCCAGGCCACACCAACAGGTCACTTTAGGTGGCGCTGGGGCATCTGGGTGCAAAAGTGTGTTACTGCGTAAGGTGTACCATTCACTTTAATGGGGATTGGCCTGGTCACAAAGTAGCTCCAAGTTGGGACTGGGGGGCCAGTCCAGGTAAACCCATGTGGGGGCTCGGTTCTTGAAGTGTTTGGGGAAGTAGGAGCACCTGTGGTCCTCTTTTCTGGAGCTAAGGCGACTGGGTGCATCCGTGTCCTAAAGCATCACATTTCTGTCACTGGGGCACTCGCTGTAGAGGGGGGCTTGTAGAAAGAGGCTGCAAGCAGTAACTGAGTCTAATCTCGGCAAACTCAAAGATGGGCTCAGCTCCAGAGGGTCTCAGGACTCCGTGGACACCGTCGATTTCCTCAGACTCGGGATGTGGGTCTCACGTACATAGGTGCTTTGAGGCATCGGGTCACATGGTCAGAGACTTGCTCTGGGTCTTGGTGACCTGGTGAAGATGGGAAACAGGGCAGTAGAGCCGATCTTCTGACTGGCCTTGTGGATCCTGAAGTCCCTGGACTGCAGATCTGCTTTGGTGCTGTTGAAGTCTGGATTGGACACCAACAAGCCGTGGTCACTGCAGGGGGTCCAGTACCCCAGGTATTGATGCAGGAAGCCCCCAGAAGGGGCCAGAATCTCAGGACTTTGTTGAAGTGGCGGGGGTGACCTTCTGGGCTCCAAACAGTCTTCTCCTGGCTCATTGATCCATCAGAGGGCCAGATGGCAGATTGGGCACAGTGCTGGACCTTGCAAACAGTGCCTGCAAATGCAGGGAAGCATCGGCTTCAAGGGCGATCGTCCCCGGTTGTTCAGGTCCTGGGTAATCCTCCATGGGTTTTGGGGAGGGTGTTCAGCTCTTGGTGACTTTGGTCCAGCGATTGTCGAAGCACAATCAGCCTGTTGGGGTGTTATGCCAATCTTTGGTGCAGGTCTTCTGTTCTTGCTCTCCTTGATCAGTTTTCAGTCTTCCTCGGTTCATAGTAGTTGAGTCTTGAGGTGGTCTTGATCTCAGACTTCATCTGCTTTCCTGGTGTCAGGGGGGGCCTAAATACTCAATTTAGGAGCGTTAAAGGGATTGAAGAGTAGTAGCCAATGGGCTTCTTACCCTTGGGGTCACTACCCCCTCTATATGACTACTTCCTATGGGGAATGGGCATCACCCTGTCCCAGAATACTTAATTCCACCACACACAAGATGGTGGAATTCCTAATTTTGTGTTCACTTCCAAGTTACCCCCCTCTAGGGATGTGTCCAGCCTGCCAGTGCAACACGCCTCTTGACTATCTAATTTCCCACCTCTCCTGGTGCCACATGGGCCTCAGGACAAGGGGTCGTCTCTACCCAGTCTCTACCCAGCCTGGGGGAGGTTGAGGGTTGCATACCAAAGGCAGTAGGACTTTCAGGTCCCAGCCCTTGGTATGCAGATCTGCTAGCAATCCTGTTGACAGAGGTGATAACAACTCCTGTCGGAGCAGGTATTGTTTGTGACCTCGGTGAGCAGACACTTTCACCTCTCGGGGTCAGAAACTGGTCTGTGGTGGCAGGGTGGTCGAAACCAGTCAGCTAGCACACCAGAGGACTAGTAGGTTTCAGGGGGCACCTCTAATGTGCCCTTGGGCTGCATGCCACAGTAAATCTGATACTGGCATCAGTATGGAGTTATTAAGATGGTGTGTTTGATACCAAACACCCTTATTTTCCATGCAGCCATCATGTAGCTAGGTCACTCATGCTGTCCAGTACATGCGTTAATATGGCTGCCCGGTCACTTGCAATATCTAGTAATAGGACTAGACATCAAAGGGGCATATCTACTCATGCAGAGATGCCCTCACATTTAATATAATGCATCCTGCCTTGCGGCTCTTAAGGACTGCTGTAGGGCCGACTTGCATATATTGCATGCACTGACTTTGGCATGGCACACAATGAGTCTGGTATGGCAGGCTGAATGCAATTTGTATGTGGGTTCCTTAGGGTGGCATAATTTATACTGCAGCCGTTAGGACTCTCTTTGGTACCCATGCCCTAGGTACCAGGGGTACAATTTATTAGGGACTTACAGGAGTGCTAAAGTCCTGTGCTAACTGTAAAAATGTAGATATAGTTTACTTTTAAGGAAGGAGCACTGGCATTGAGGTCTATTTAACAGGCCTCAGTGCACTGCCAGAGTCAAAAATCAGCATTTAGCAGTTCTAAAAGGGAGCAGAAAGTGAGGGGGCATCTGGAAAGAAGCCCAGTTTCCCACTATATGAAATTACTACAGAGACACAAGAACACAATAACATTTGTTACTATTACTTAGTAGTCCTCAATCAACTGAGGGTGACGTATTAAGAAGATGTCCGTTACCCAGAGGTGTGCACTGCACATCCTGGACTGGATGACTGTTTTTTTGCTTCTAGGGGTTCAAAATGTCACAGAATATGTCTAAAGGGCCTATTCATCTTTTTCAAGAAATACAGAACACTATTACTTTAGGGTCACTGAAAATGTTGGATTTGTGGATGCAAAAATGGGCTTTCCTTCAGAACTCACTGTATAACCAGAGCATTTCAAACAATGTTGAAAAATGTTCTCGGAGATGAACCCACTTTTTCAAGCATTTCTCCCCTTTCAAGGCACTCATTTTGCTTCATTCGTTACTCGACTTTTTCTCTGATTTTAATACTCACTTATAGGAATACCCAAAAGTCTCTTAGGAAGGAGAGGATGGGGGAGGCAGGTTCCCTATCGAATGATGATACTAAGCAAGAACACAAATAAAAGTAAAGTAGCCTCACTCCAAAATGCCTTATTCCATTACTGAGCATTTCCACTTTCTAATTTTACTACATTCCAGCTCTCTTAAAATATAATGTCAGATTATTAATGGCATTTACTGTTTTTTTAGCTCTTGTCAGAGTCAAGGATTTTTTTTATGATTTGAAACTGAAAATGTTGGGATTTCAATTTTAGAATTTATTGTTTTTAAAATATGTATTTTAAACATTTGACACCGGGGAAAGAAGGTGGAGTAGAGAGGGAGGGAAGGAGAAGAATAGAGTTACAGGAGGGCAGGAGAAATAAAAATGGAGGAACGTCTACATGCAACGAGAACTGTCCCTGCACAGGGGCGCCTTATTCCAGGTATTGTTTATTAAGTTTTATACCATACTTACATGAAGCTGGCACTCACAGCTGGGTGCTGCGCTACAAATATGGTATTTTGGCTGAATAGCCATAGGTGGTCAGACATAATTGGACACTGCCAAGGTAGGCGTCTAAGACAATAACACAGATACCCATCAGTAGGATCTGAAAAGATGCCTCCTCTTTATCCTCCAGGCTGTGTCCCGTGGACTCCTATGGCGACAGAGTAAGTTGGAATAGGCCAGTGTTCAAGAACGGTTTCTCTCAAGAAGGGTGGAGCATGGTTAAGAGCCGCACGTGCTGGGGATAGCAGGGAGCAGAATAATCCTAATTTGTTCTTATGATTTTAGGGAGGTTACTTCGTACTCCTGAGGAGTGACTATGCCATGGAATTTAGAGAGCGCCACCCAGCTGTTGACAGTGGTGTAGTGGAAAATGATGCTTCGTACCCCTCTGCCTCGACACCCAAGCATGTGTTGAGAAGCCTCTAGGACCACGCCCTCTCCCTCCTTGGTGTAATTGCCCTTTAACTCCAACAGACCATTTAGGAGTTTTACAAAGACCTTTGTCCAAGTGTGTGTTTCACTAAACTGCTCCCTCCTTCGCCAAGGGTCGACATTTCACTGCTGGTTTATAGCAGTTGCAGCATGGACCTTTTTACCTCTTGTCGTGGAGGTGAACCTAGAGATCAACTGCAAACATCTGGAGCTGCAGCTGGTGTTATTTGAGCCTCTGATCTTGGGGTGCAGAGTCATGGTGGTGAACACCGAGGAACACAGCTTTCTTCAAGGATTTGGTTATGTAATTGGTTCAATGCAGAGTTGAAGTCATGATCGGATTCAGTAGAGAGCAGTGCCCTGGTCCCCCGTCTGCTCTCTTAGGCACCTGAGCAGCAGGTCATGCTCCCCATGTTGTAAGTTCCTGAGATGTCGAGAAGTGGATTTGTTTTATGAAGCCATTTAGGTAGAGAGGAGTGTCTTATTTGGTTTGCTCGTATCACCTCTGTCCTCCTCACAGCTGAGACCCTGAATGCTAGTCACAAAGTGCAACTCCGGAAGCTATCTGGATACTTCCCTTGTTAGAGCTTTGCTCCTCAGTACTGTAGGTTTGAGAGGGGCCTGGAGATCTACTGTAGGTTTCTTCAGGAGGGAGTGAATTTGTATGTATTATTTATTTGCAGTCAGTCTTCCTCTTCATAGGTGGGAGGTGACCTAAAATACAGCTAATACCAGCACGGCAGCCCTAGTGCATAATAGAATGTCATAGTTGGTGTATGTTGGTTGTGATCTGTCACACCTGTAATGATGTGTACTCTTCCCAAACTTTTCATCAAGGGCAATAAACTGGAAGAATGTACCACAGTCAGGCATGAAATCCATCACCACTGAGGTGATCCACTGCATAGGGACAAATCAGATCTCCATAGCTATTTGTACCAGTTTTCTCTTACTCTTGTCTTGTCTTGTCTTGTCTCTTGCTTGGAGCGAACAGCCTTTGTCTTGTTTTTGAGTCAATACCTTCCACCCTCTAGTGGTTCATGGCTGTGTTTGCTAGATTTTGCGAGAACTCAATGGTGGAATCCCTTGGACGAAATTGTGCCACTAACAGGACAACTCTATAACAGATGCTGCGTAACTTGGAACAGATTTCCCTTCACCCTGGAAAAATGTAAAAATGTGTTACATGTTCCAGTGTGCCATTTAAGACCAGTGTTGCACGACTACAAGATGGTGAATATGTAACTGCCAGCAATAATCCAAGGTCAGTCTCATTGCCCATTCCTTTATCTAGTAAAGAAAAAGCATTTAAGAGCCACAAATCTTCCCACATCCTGTTAAAAAAGTGTGGAAATAAACCCTTGAAAACTGTCCTCCTTCAGCAGGAAGGATCTCCTTTCCTTCCATCTGGTTTGTAACTGGACCACAAATAAAGCCCATCCTTGGCAATTCCAAAGCAGCCAACGAAGATGTACCTTAATCTGATTGGTGTTCATCCAGAATTGAAATCAAGTTCCTATTATTCGCAGTGAGCCCTTCAAGAGATCCCCGAGGCTGAACTTTTAAAATGGGGCTTCATGCCAGTAGTTCAAGGAAATATACATTTACAAGACTGGTATGGACGTGCTGGTGTTTCCTGGATGCCAACAGCTGAATCCTACCAGTGTTCCAAAAGCTAGGACCCGTCCTGAAGATTTCCTCAGGCCTATAATGTTTGTATGCCTGAAATGGTGCCTGGAGAGGGGTCCTTATTCAAAGTGAAGAGATCCTCTCATGAGACCTATAGAAATAATTCCGCCAGTCAATGGTGAGCCTCTCCTATGAACAACAAGGTGCAGGCCAGCATACTTACCAGGTGCTGTGGGTTAGTATAGCTGGAGTATTCTACTACACCAGGAAGTGAACCTGTCTTACATTGGGCACCCCATGTTCATCTAGCCCGATGATGTCTAGGATCTTTTTGGTCTAGTGCAGTCATGGACCCCCTAATATTCTTAAACCTGTGCTCTAGAAAAGCAATCCTGAATAACATTGTGTGTCCACTTGAGCTTTCAGTGTTGTGCAGGATTACAACACATGTGACGGTGCAGTGCAACTTTCCAAATGCAAATGGTGGCACAGATATTGCACCCAGTAGTTTATAATTAGGGCTCCTGGTGTATGGTATTTTTTTTTTACATTTCCATCTGTATTTATCCATATTTTTGTTTTGCTAATTTTATCTGTATTTATCCGTATTTATTTTCGGTTTTGTGAAAAAATTAAGTTGAAACTAGTATTTTTTGTATTATTTATTTAATTGAAAAATGTACATTCTTATTTGAATGTCTACCAGTTTTCAATTATATTAAGACCCGTAAGTAATAAATCAATATACCTTTAAGAAAAAATACAACTTTTAGTATCAATCGTATGCATATATATTGCTCTATAAACATCATTAGTAAAACCTCTTTGTGTTTTTTAACATATTTACCAGTCAATCTGCTCAGCAATTGCCCTGACAGTCATGACTGGCAGTATTTAGAATTGCTCAGAAAAGATCCTGATTTCCGTTTTTATACACAATTAACAATAAATACGGACAGGAAATTTCATGGTTTTCTGTCTGTATTTATCTTTAAAAATGGAAAACAGGGAGTCCTATTTATAATGATCCCTTACTTTAACCTGGAGTTATTCGAAAACTCTAGCACCGACTGTAGAAACCGAGACAATTGAAGATTTATTTGTCCCATTTTTGGAGATTTACAAAGCACGGACCAAGCCCGGAAAAGGAATTAGTAGAGCGCGGTACAGAGTGAAACACATTCCTCAACGCTGGAAAATAACGTTAATAGAGAGCTCATGAAAAACAAAGGACAACTTGAGTTTGTCTTGGGTCTTGAAAACATGAAGTTTCGATTTGGGGACGGATCGTGCAGTGGGTACCCCAGGAGCATTGTCCGACCTCGGGGCTGCTGACCGTGACTTTAATCTACGACACCAAAGGGGTTCTACACAGACTACATGGCTTAAAGGGTGCAGCACTCTGGAGAGCTCCCGAGCTGGGAAAAAATAGTGACCTGTTTTTGGATAACCCAGGCGCATTTTGTCTATTAAGATGTGGTCTAATAAAACGGACTGACGAGCAGGAACCCGAATCATAGACGAAGACCTGGCCCGAAACATATTTTCTTGACTATCCTTTCAATGGCTTGGCCTAGTGACTTTCAGTGTTGATTTTCATTCTGAGTGACCATCCTGTGGTAAGTACTTATCCTGATTGGAAAACTCAACATTTACACTGTAAGCTAACCCTTGACTAATCTAGCCCGCCGTGTACGGCAGCCGAGAAGGGCCTGGAGGCACATCGTCCTACCTCTAATGAAGTCCGAAGCACCACTGTCAGCAGAGAACAGAGGCAGTCTCACAGCTGATTCTGAAACTGTCAAAGGTTAACACTCTGTAGGAGACAGGAAAGGGAGAAGGGTTGTGTGAGCATCCCTTCTACATGAAACTTACCAGCTAGCTACATCAGTGAGTACAATGTGCATGTCATGGAACACCCGACTCACACCACATGTCCCATTAACTACTCTTTGAAAGAGAAAATCACACCATGCCTCCATGATTTGCACTAAATGTTTTTTTTGCAAAGGCTGAGTTGCAAAAGAGGGGGTGTGCGTCTGCTAGGGAGCCAACGCCGGATGATCTTATTGGAAACGGTGCCTTGTTCGAAAAATACAAACTGTCCTGGAAGGACACAAGATCTAACCAGCGAATAACTAGAACTCATTCAAAATAAAATACACATTTCAGTGGTCAATAACACGCCTACAAAATAGGGAAGCACAAGAAGTCACAGGTTCTAGTCAAGTAGGGAAAGACTTGAGTTTTAAAAGGATATCCTATGACATCAGGGAATTCTCGTCTTGCTAAGAAACCTTGAAAATCTCAATTTAGTTGAAAAGTAACATTTCATAACGTGAGATTTTCAAGGTAGGTAAAACGCGATTCAGCAGCGATGGACTGACCTCAAAAAAGAGAAAGAAATCAATACATGCGCAGAAAAAATGAACCGCTCTTCATGGAAAAACTAACTAAACAAATGAAACTATTCTTGAACATTTGAAAGGAGTGTACAATGTTCATTGTAATATATGTTTGAGAATGCCTTCAATTAACTAATGGATCTACTGAAAAAAAAAAAATCTTGGACACCACCAACAGCAAAAAAAAATAATTATGAAAGCGTATTTATTGCCTGTGTCACTCGTTAAGTAATAGGTTTCAATTGATTATGCTGAAACAAGAAACAAAAGTCCTCAGGGACGGGTTTTTATGTATTGTCTTTTTAGTTATTTTATTGATTTTAATCAAAGTTAATCAAAGTTTGGCAAATTTAAAAATGAGGCAGCACAGAGGATAACAGATCATGTTTACGTTCAGGGTAGAAGAAACTTGTTCACATTGTAACCAAAGCTACAGGACTGCAGATATACTAAAGGCAGCCTGTGTGCTACACAAATGCGAGTGAGCAATGACACACAGACCCACAGATACCTTCCTGGAAAACAAATAACAAGGCAAGGCTGCTACCCCCAAATGGGCTGCTTGGGAGAGATTTCTAGGAATATCGACGACGGATTTTTTCCTGCAAACTCCATGCTTGTATTTTAGTCAAAGAGAAAAATATCTATCTTAACAAATCCCCCAGGTGCACATTAGAATTTGTGACAGAACCGCGTAAAGCTGGTAAACTTGGGCACATAAGGTAGGAATACACTCGTTCAGTGCACAAAAGACCCTTTAATTACAACTCAACATTCATTGTCCTGGAGACCCAGTGATGGAAGTTCATTTGATAATAAACAAAGGGAAAAGCAGCGTGGTGACAAAAATGTAGGACATAAAAGACAGACAAACAAAAGCAACTGATATGCATATCTGCAGCATTACCCATTAAGGCAACAGACCTATTTGACTCAGTCCTACGTGTGGTCCTAGGATCCTTGTTGAAATAGAGGGAGAGAGAGAGAGAGAGAGAGAGAAAGAGCTGCCTTCACTCTGGACAACACTCTGGACAACAAACTCCCAAGGAAGGGAGGCATATCCACGTCCATGGTACTCTCTGGTAACAGGATTTACAGTTGGAGCTTCCACATCCTGGATGGGGCGCTCTGAAGGATGTTAATGACATAGGGGTGTGGCGGGGGCACGATGGCATCAGAAGCCAATCATAGCTGATTGCCCAGTCTTTTTTCTCTGTCCAGTCTGTTTTCTTTGCCCATACTTATTCATTGCTAAAGCCTATCCGAGACTGCAGTTTCAGGTGTTTCTGCTTGCTCAATGAACTGGCAAGCTGTGGGTGGCAAGCTACACTGCCCCGGGCATAGGCTGCCCCTTGCTAAGTGAGCAGGGTAACTGCATCCGCCAGGCTCTTGCCCTTAACACGGAGGAGGAAAGACACGGTGACATCACCCTGGTCTACCTGCATGCCCAGCATTGGGACCACCCATCCCAGAGTCGCACTGAGCCCCATGGCAGCAGTGACAGAGCTGCAGGCAATGGAGACGGCATGGAGGCCAGACCCTCCCTCCTTCTGATGGAAAGCGCCTTCCTAGCAGGTACACCCCCGTCGCCCACAAATCCCAGCCTCTGAATGCTGAACGAGGTTGTCCATTTCAATTCTCTGAACGCCACAAAAAAAGAAGTAACAGCAGGAAAACAGAATGCTAGCGTGTTTGCAGGAGGTTAATCTAAATTCTCCTCATCTGTTCTTGCAGGTAATTGTTATGAACTGCACCCAACAGCACTGCTCAGAAATCAGTAGCTCGCGAGACGTCCGAATATATTAAAGATGCCTGTCACTATGTTAAAGTGTTTTAGTGGCCCTTCCTTTCTACAACATTTAACACACATTATGCACCGCTGTGGGCATGTGCTTCCTTATAAAGGGGACAGCTGCCTCAGTAGTGCGGTGTAATAAGTCAGGAAACAGTGCAAGGGAAAACTAATGCGCTAAGGTCCTTCGCATTGAAATGCATCCCCGCAGAGTGGACATCCCACTTTAATGGGGGTTGGGCAGCCACTACTACCCCAGCCTTATGCGTAATGCCCCTGTCTCCCCAAGCGGGAATCCATCAGCCATCAGATACTACTCTGCAACAGGGAGGCCACCACAACCGTGCAGTGGGTAAGCGGGGATGGCGAGGGAGTGCAGAGGGAGTATTATGCCTGAGGCCGCGTGCTTTCTGAAGCCCTGCACTCCTTTTCACCATTTATAGATTTTCAAATCCAAGCAAGCCTGCTGTCTTCAGTAACAATGAAGTATACAAAACAGGATTGAACCGGTCCTGGGTTGCTTGCCTTCCAGTTCAGGGAGTGTCTGGCCTGGCAGTTCAAGCTGGACTATTCCCATTGGAGCAGGGTCAAGACTGATTGGCATATGGCTGGGTCCAAACTAAGATGGCATTGTGTGCAAAATAATAATGGACTTAGATGCATCCGGAGTAATTACCAGTAGCTGAGATTAATTCAAGCAATCCATCCATCACTTTTTTACGTAGTTCATTAATAAAGAGGCAGCTTCTTTAGGCAGGAAAATAAATGGTGCCAGAAGGTATCATTTCGATTTTCCTAAAATATATAGTTTAATACGAAGAAACAGGTGTCTAATATTGCACCTTGCAAAATCATATGAAGTATCCAGAGGGCCCCACATTAAGTTTTGGCTCTAGGCCTCCCAGTAGCTTCTGACAAGCCTGCTCTGCTAATCTGAGACAACATCGTCAGGAAGAAATTTCAAAGGCAGACTTTGCGTTACACATGAATCTCATAACATTCCATAACTGCAGAAGTAAAGGGCCTGTGAGGTTCTGACACATGTTTTTCTGACTCTATGGTTCACATTTGCGGAGTTGTTTGGGGTATTTTTTTTTTTTACTTTATATAGGAAAAAAAACTCCATCATTGCACACTCCTGACTCAAAAGATATCTGTACATTAAGATAACACTGTTATAGAGGATCACATCAAATGCCATATAAGTAGTTCTAAATTTCTAACTAACTCAAAATTTTGGAAATCAGTGGTCTTAATTTTTATGGTGTGGGAACAGGGATTAAGACCTCTTTGTAGTCAAAAGACGTTCCCGTTCCCCCAGAAGTAAATGCTGTAGGTTTCAAAGTCTACTGCAGTGGTTCCCAACCTGTGGTCCGGGGACCCCTGGGGGTCCGCAAAGCCTCCTCAGGGGGTCCGCGACTGCTTAGAAAATTAAGTAATATTAACAGATTAGGCCCCCAGCTTTCTGTAATGATTCAGTAGGGGGTCCCCAGGCACCAGCGATGATAAAGTGGGGGTCCACAGAAGTCAAAAGGTTGGGAAACACAGATCTACAGGAATTCAGGGGAACCTTCTGAAAGGGACCTATGCGGCTGGTAAAGAAGGAAACTGTAGATATGGATACATGTAGATTACATCCATTCACAAAGTTGTACCATTCATTCATGTAATAATGTGACCTGGGCATTACCCAAATGGGCTGGGCGACCCATAGCGTGGGTGCTGCCCGGGGACCTTCAGGGATCTCCCAGTTGCCCTCCAGGCATGCCCAACGACCCTGTAGAAGGCAGGGCCTGCATCACATTAGCGTCTAGGTCTTAGAAGGGAAAAAAATCAAACTGGCCTTTCCTGCAATAAATCATCCACTTGTTTTGCTGCAAGCATTACACGGCGGAGTCTTTGGAAATATGCGAGCTAATGAATAGCGCTGCAGCTGCGCCCGAAAAGTTTCAGAAATGCTTTTTTCTGCAGCCAGTCCGCTGTAAAATGTGCCTGTTCATATGGAGCGCACAGGAGTATGGCTCTCAGTCTCACCCGAGCCTGTACAAGAATTAGGTGGCACAGGTTCCGCCCGTCCCCGGGTTCTCTAAAGCAGGATACCAGAGCAGCGCTGTCTCTAGAAGAGATTTTTGGGGTAAAAACACTCTGATAAAACTTGTGGGACCACGTTTGCTTAACATGTTTAAATCTGACTTTGTATACATGTGTGCGTGTACATATCATTGTCTATGTGTGCATAGATATACATACGCGCATATACACACATATATGGAAAGTCATTTTTAAACATTTTACAGAAACATGAGAGTGCGCGCCTTTTTGAAGTGTCTCCCTGGTGTGCTTATCGCCCCGTTTCCCGGCACCCTTCTCTCTCCACTCACCCATGTGGCGTACGCTCCTGCCTTCTCCGCCTGTGTTGCTTTTACGTTCCTCACCCACCTTTCCCAGTGTTGCTCTGCAGTTCAACCCAAGTTCCTTTGCCGCTCGCCGCCTCCACTCCCCCATGTTGCTTTCAGTCGCGGCTTGCTGCGCTCTGAAGGTTAAGGGCGGGTGCGGTGCGCGAGGAGGGGGCACCTTTGATAATAATTTAACAAAAAATGTTAAACATACCTGCTCCGTTGCCGTCGCGCCTCTTTCCCTTGTCGCTCCAGGCGCAGCCTGTGCCTGCTCTATCCAGCCAGGCAACACAGTGCCGGGCTGGAGAGAGCCCTATGCGCATGTGTGTTTGGCCGGCCCGAGACGGCCGGCCAAACACACATGCGCACTGACGGGAGTACACAGTGCACTCTACTCAGCCCCAATGCCCCACCCCTTTCACAAAAAAACGATAATGAATGTGGTTTACTATTGTTTTGTTGTAAAAGGTTTGGAGCAACCCTCCTCCGCCCAAGCAGAGAAGCCGTCCCTGGTTGCTTTGCCGTTCCTTCCACCCTCTCCCGTTCTTCTGCTCCCCTACCTGCCTTAAAAAAAAAAAAAAAAAAAAAAAAAGTTTTTAGCGCATTTTCTTTTCTTGTTAGGATCGGTAACTATAAAAGGAAACAAGCATTGCCATACCCAATAGGTCTCGCTTTTGGGACCTTATAAGTGTTTAGCCACGCAGCACATTGTCCTGGCCAAGGCAGAAGGCGTACACCTGAGCACTGGCTTTGCAGAGGGGCCCTGGCCAGGTGCGCAGACCCCAGTATCGAGGAGGCCCATGGGAGACACAGCACCGATCAGGGGAAGCAGGAAGAGGATAAAAAACAGGAGCAGAAGGATCATCATCATAGGTTAGGACCGGAGCAGCCGGGAGATGATGAACAGCACAATGACGCCCAGGACAGCCTTAATGCCCCTGGGCTTTGGAAGTGGGGTCCCAGAGATAGCCTGTGGGAGCCAGAGCGAGGAGGACGCTTCAGAGCGGGCTGTGTACACCGTGAGGAGAGGGCCCTGGGGGATAGACAGGGGTGAGAGCTGCACAGAACAGATAGGAAGACAGAGAGGGTTAGGTAGTTTGTGCATGAACTGCTGAATGAACTCCAGACTGAGGGGTGTGTGAGAAAGAAAGGGAGGGCATGCGACAGATGCATAAAAAGGGAACACCCGTGCATGCAGAAGACACCCCAAGAAGAGGAGAAGGCATAGAGGGATGGAAATTTCAGAAAGGCATGGAAAAGAAACTGTGCTGGAAGACCTGAAGTTCACCACGAGAGAGGCAGAAAGTGTGTGTGAGCGAGAGAGAGCGGTGAGCCAGAGTACGAGAGAGAGAGAGGGACTGGTTGCTCTTCCCAAACAAACCTTATTAACCTCAAAGTAAGCCAACCTAAAAGACTGTTAAAGGCGCATGAGCTGAGCGAAAAGTTACCTGGTTTTAAAATAGTTCCCGGCCAACCACATAGGATTCGGTCTTTCCGCGACGCTCTGTCACGCGGCGAAACGTTCTGCTGCCTCGCGCTCAACCTTGAGGTTAGCAGGGCATGCTACAGTGTCATACGAACTTATGTATGTGTCATACACAGACTTACTCACACGTTACAGAGGCAAGAGGGATTCGCCTACATGAGATAGAGCCCGCTTTTTCACAGACTCGGTGCCAGCAGAGACGTTTTAAGGAGTGGGCACAGCTGGCAACTGCCCAGGGCCCCCACTTTCCAAGGGTGCTTTAAAAAACGATATTTCTCTTTCTACCTCATCTTTGCCTATTTTCTTATCTTAACCTCTCTGCCACCCTCTATCTTTTACTACATCTCTCTCTGTCTTCATGTTAATGATTTCTGTTTCACTGGGCAAGACGTGATTCAGCTGTGCTTGTGTGACCACTATTCCTGAAAGTGTAATTCATGATTTATTTCCACTGCAGCACCCTAGTACAAATTTACTGCTGGCGGGTAATCTAAGAAACACAGTATACACTTCCAGACATTTATAATATACAGTTCTTTTGTTACAGACTAACTCCAGTGTTTACTTAGTACCCTCCTTCGAATTTCTTTAAGTACCCCAGCTGAGAAATTTGTATATTTTAGTATTCTGCACCAGGCCACCTTGACTTAAAACTTGTGGTAAAATTCAAATAACTGAAGAACAGGGGGTCCCAAAATACGTCTTGCCCTGGCCCCAAAAATACTAAAGGTGAAACTGGGTGGTAGGTGCTGCTAGAACTTTTACACTCCAAACCTATCCGCTAGTCTGATTGAGTGTCTTCGCGAAGGTGACATGGGGCTATCCGGCCCTCAAATCAAAGGTGGACTGTAGTAACGTGCCTTTGGTCAGTCCTTTCCCCAGACGCGACAATACTTTTGCTTAGACCAATCTTTGTCGTCTGGTTTCTGTACGCATCCCTCACCTGAGCAACTGTGCCCAGCCAACTTAGCCCATCACTGCCAACGCCGGTCTCCATGGCAACCCCACATTTTTTATTACGGTGCCTAATGACTTATTGGCGTTTCAAGTAATTTACAGCTTTTGGCGGCAGTACCGGCGCAGCTCTCCCACTTTAATGTTCGACACACTAATTAATCTGGCAGTGCGGGGCTGCGGAGATCCCTCCCCTGCCAGATGTGGCGTCTGCCTAGTTTCAACTCTTTTGTCTCTTTTCATTTCCTCTTCATTTATTTCCGGTCACTTTTTCTCAACCTCTTTGTTTTTTTGTTTTACATTTTTATTTCCCCCTATGGTCCTTTCGCCCTCTTGCGTAACATTCAAACTCTGCTGTCAATATTCCCTCAATCCCGCCTCCCCGCTAGCTTTCCTACCTGTTCATCAGCCCATTTCCTTCTTCATTCACAGCTTCACTCACTATCCTTGCCTCCTTTCTCATTACTTACCATGGTCCTCTCCCTCTCGCACCATTACACTTCTTTCCTTTTTTTCCCTGCTCCCCAATCCCCCGTCTTCTTTCCAGCACGAGGCCCTAAATGCCGCCATATTGGCATGGGTTATTCAGTAATCTGAGCCCGCCTTTGTCAGGGCTACTAGACCTGCCGCCATATTGGTATAGGAAAGGTCATATACATAAGGAATACCCGGTGCCTACCAGCCCCTCTCTTCCTGAGCACCTGACGCCATGTTTGTATTGGGTATGCTACACACTGAATGACCTGCACGTGATCTTCTTGCAAGGCACTAGCTACCACAATCCAATATATTATCATGCAGTATAGATAGTTTGAGTGTGTCCTCACTTGATCGTGCTCTCACAGCACCAACTGCTTTATTAGGACGCGACTTTCCACATACTGAATGACCTAAGTATGGCTTCCAACGGGGCACTGCAGTCTGCAAGCATATTGGTCCATACCATTGCTGCATCGACAAATCTGGGCCTGGGCCGGTTTCTGTAAAGTGCCATGGTCCACCTGTCGCTATATGTGTAACGGACAAGTCGCACAGGATGACCTGGCTTGGGTTCTTATTAGAGAGGACCAGCGAACGGGCCTGAAGGAACATCAGCCTGAGGTATAGCACATGCTGCATCTTCTCGTGGGACACCGGGGCACAGCTGTTGTGGCGACGGTGTGAAGCATGCTGCAAGCTGAATGACCTTGAGCCAGGATCCTCACCTTTTCAGCGTGGAGCATGGACACACCACACAGAACCAAGTTGAACTAGCACACCTCAAGTTATTAATGTGAGGCATGAAGGGCACAGAATGACTTTGAATTGGCACAATTCACATTATTAGTGTAAGCTATGCAGTACAGAGAATGACCTTGAACTGGCGTTGACAGACAAGCTTCTAATAGCGCTCATCATGGGGACTTCATCTCTGCACACAATACGCCAATGATCGTTCTACAGTGAAATTCCAGCCTAACTTTTTTATTTCAAATTACTTACATTTTCACAAAGCCCTGTGTACAATTGTCATGTGCTGCCATTGCACAGAGCTCTTTTGTTATTCAGGGTAACGGGCTGCAGCACTGCCGAAAAGACTAACTATAGACTGGTCGCAACCTGGGGAAAAAGCTGTTATTGGTTTCTTCTGACCATCTCCTTGTTGCAGACAACAACCTTGTTTCTTGCCCTGAGTATATAAGTATACATAGACTGAACAGGACAGTATGTCAGCCACAGCCCTTTTTAGGTCTCAACTACCATGTAGGTTTTAACTGTCGGAAAGGGAAAGATTATTGTAGACTACACCAAAAACTTACAGTGGGTTGTAGCCAAACCATTTGCATACAGTTGCCTTTCTCATCACGCTTATTTGCTCGACTTATATTGAATGGCATTCCTTGTCTTTATTTTGTATGAACCTCCCCTTCTCACGGTTGACCCTTCCCTGGAGCTTAGCCTTTTTACCATCTTTTTCATTGGATGACTTGTATCCTGCCACTGCTCACATTTAGGAAACCACTATCCTCCTTTTCTTTAGCAGTCCATGAGTGTGCATGTGTTTTCTTGCTCTCTCTCTCTCTCTTGTGTGGTGTTTGCCTTCTCCAAACACCCGACCCCCAGCGTGAGCTGTGTTGCCCTCACATCCCTTGCCCCAGACATGTCCTTTGCTTTCCTCCCACCTCCATGTTTTTAGGCATCATTGGCCCAGCCTCAAAGGCCTCCACTGCTCCCTTGTCCCCCACCTACTCCCTGTTGCTCCCTCCACCCGCTCCTCCACTGCCTCCTCCACTACACTTCATGGTTCTTTTTTCTGTTTGAAAAGCTTTAATGATAAACATTAAGTACAATAGAGAAAAACAATTAAAACAAGAAAAAAATATACTGTAAACAGAAGAATGATCAAAGTTGACAACTGGGAGAGAAGCTTTTTACATTGTCAATTTACCAAGGAAGGGGAGAGATAAAGAGGAAAAGAAACAAATAACGAAACATTATGCAATAAATAACCAAAGACCAAATAACAGAATTAAAAAAGCAATAAAAAACAGCAAATAGGGCTGTCTTTTAAAGACAAACTAGGGAAAATGTAGAGAATTCAACACATTATGGCAGCTTAAAATTCTCTGAAGAAATACAATTAATATGCTTAGTAACAACAGTGTCTAGAAAAAGTGTCAATGGCAACCAAAATAACTCTCTATTTACATATGGAAGAGACAAAGATGTGAAAGCTGTATCTAATCTATGACAATGTCATACATTTTAACACCAAACTTTGTAAGAAATATGAGAGAGACATTTCCAGCTGCCCATTATTTGTTGAAACATTGAAGCCAACAACAGATCCAGCAACTTATTATTTTGAATGTGTGGGCTGTTATCATCAAACTTACTTCCCAGAAAAAATAACGTAGGAGAATAAGGACAACTGAGCTTAACAATTATTTTGAGTGGGATCAAACCCTATGCCAAAAAGATAGTGTGGGTGGACAACTAAATAACGTGTGCAGAAGATCGCCTCTGGGATGACCACAGGACCAACAACGACCATTCGTATCTTTAGAGAATGTAGCCATTCAAGTGGGAGTGAGATAAAATCTGTAAAATAAAAATAATGTTTGAGTTGTAGCAGCCATCCTGAATGCCTTATGCATTTTATACGATGAGAGCCTGGATGTGCTTTTTATGACGGAATCATGGTTGAACGAGGACACCTGTCCAGATTTGCAGTTCACCATCCCGGAGAACTATGTGCGTGCTCACTTAAACAGGGTGGGAAACAGAGGGGGGGGGGAAGGCCATTATTTACAAAAGGGTTTACAAACATTTAAATTAGATAAGATGAAAGGAGCAGAAGCTCTTGGTTTTAGCTTCTCTATGGGTAGACAGCATTCCCTCTGAGGGGCATTGGTTTAAAAGCCCGATGGATCTGCATGAGACTTTATTCCATGCCTCGACCAGGTATTAGCCCCGAAGTGTATTGCTTATGCTAATTTCACCATTCTTGGTGATTTTAACATTCACTTGGATAGGGCAGGCGACCCGCTGGCCACTCATTTAGTGGAAACTCTGGCCTCCTTTAATCTAGTTCGAGCTTATACAGGCCCCACACATAGAGTTGGTCACTCCATTGACAGTATTGTACACAATGTACTGATAAAGTGGAAAACTTCCCGTCCAGTGCTGTGGTCCATTTCTTACTGCCATTCGCCTGGCGCATCGACTGTCTGAAGGAATCTCAACCTTCCCTTCCTATGAACGAGAACAGATGTTGGAGTAATGTGTCCATTGCTGAATTTAGGAGAACTCTGTTGGACCCGAAACTAGTAATCCCAGACTCACTGACAGAGGCTGACACTGTTATCAGGTCCTGGCTTAGAAGTGCGGCCATCGCTGTTGCTCCTATTACGGCCTAGAAGAAAGTTACAACTACCCGCTCAGCACATTGGTTCTTACAGGAATCAGCTCAGGAAAGAGCTTCCTGTAAAAAATTGGAAAGAGCCTGGTGATGCCTGAGAACCAACAAGGCACATTACATATTAGCCCTTAAAGATTACCACAAGAACCTTAAGGGGGCTCAAAGCGCCTTTTACTCTCACTGTATTGAGGAGGCTGACAATGATGGTAAGGAGATTTTCAAAACGGTTGCCAGCGTTACTGAACCCAAAACTATGTACCCACGCCCACTAGAGTCTGGTCAGACACTATGCTCCCAACTTAGTGATTTTTTTGAGTGTAAGATCCTTAAAGTTCTATCCAATGTAGTAGGGACGAATGACTTGTCTCGGGCCGGGTTGGGAGATTTAGCTGGTCCTATTGCAGATTCCAAATTTTTTCATGTCCCATCGTTGGAGAAAGTGACAAAATTCAAATCACGGTGACCCTATGAAACCTCATATCCTGAAGTCCATTTCAGACATTATTTCACCGATATTTGGGGAGTTATTTGACCTCTCCCTCCACTCAGGTATCATGCCAGATGATTGGAAGACAGCGAATGTGACATGATATAACTGCATGAAATGTCTTCAGCATAAGCAAAATAGATTAATTCAAATGGGCTGAGAAAAGGAACAAAGTTCATGGGAAAAAGAGTAGAGGGGAAGTAATATATAGCTAAAGAAGAGAGAAGAAAAGATAACAAGGAAAGAAAGTAAAGAGAAATAAAAAAAAAGGGAATGAGATCCAAGGAAAAGAGACAGTGCATGTCAAATAACTCAATCAGGACTTGTAAAAGCACGGCTAATCACCCATAGGGTCTCAAGGTGCTCAATAACTGACGACTGAGAGAACATACCTTATAAACTTAAGCAAAAGGATGGGGTTGATGACAGCAAAGGGTGAAGACGACACACCAAGGGAGGAGGACACACCAATGACAGAGGTGGTCGGGATTACTAAGATGTTAACAAGGATGAGAGACAAGAGACAACCTGAAAAAATAAAAGAGGTAAATTACCACATACCAGGAATCATTAAGAAACATAAAATGGGACAACATTAGATTGTAAGTAACAATACAGGCAATTAAATAACATTACTGTATAGGAAACATTTTAACTCTTCATCTCCTATAGGGTCCCAAAGTGTTCATATTGATAGTTGAAGTCTTAGAAAGTTCTTGTGAACAGCAGTAAGTAGTCGTTTTGTTGATAAATGTCACTTTGAAGGGGCCTGGGTGGATTAATCCAAAGCAAGCACACAATTTACGAAGCTGCAGATAAAAATTGAGGAATTGTTTCCTCCTTGATGCTGTTGATTTGGAGACATCTTGAGAAATGAATATCTCGTGGCCAAAATAATTCTTTTTTAGACTTTGCAGCATTGAGTACTTTCAATAAATCAGTAAATTGTAGAATGGAAATGAGACAACTTCTATGTTTGGTTAAGGGAGTATTTAACTGAGGACGATGGCCAAGATGATGAGCTTTTTTAAATATTTACCACTGTGGATGGTGGCAAATCCACTAATTGATGTAGAAACGATATGAAGTGAGAAATGTCATAGTCCCCAATACCATCTGGGAAGCTATCAATGTGGAGACTGTTTTGTCAGTTTCTGCTTTCTAAATCTTCTGCTTTCATCTTTAATTGTGTCACCTCCCTCTCCAAAACTTTAGTTTAATCTAAAACGTTTGCTCCACCGAAGAGAGTCTTGCTTCTGTGTTGAACAATTTGTTATTTAAATTTTGGATGACAGTATTGATTTCTTCAACAAGTGGACGCAGATCACTGATTTCATCTAGCAAGAGTTCTAGTGAAATAGGTGAATGCATTTTCACAGGAGGTGATAGGTCTTGTTTGACACGTTTATTTGCGGATGTAGCTGTGTTAGTCTTTAAAGAAGGTGAGGGCAAGGAGGACAACTTAGGAATATTGGAAAGCATGAGGCCTGTAGAAAGAAGATTGTCTGCCATTGATGAAACAGTAGACTTCAAGCTTTAGGGAACATGAAAATAATTTAAGCTTCCTAGTTTTACCAATGCAATTTGAGTAAATGAATGAGACTTGAAATATAGGGCAGGTGAGACATTTATAATTTTTTCTAAAAACCACAATAGATATTTCAAAATGGAAATATAAATGCAAGAGTGATAATAAAAGTAATTATGGTAATATTAGGCATATCACAAAGTCACAGGCACGGAGACTGATTATTTATGAGGAAATAGAAGAAAACATGAGTATAATAGGTTCCTAAGAAATATATGTACCAGTAAAAAACAGTTCTTTTGAAGCGGAAACAGTCTTTACCTCGAGGGTCGAACCATGCGCTGCACTTACAACGCGGTCATTACATCGGATTCATCTTTGCCGCTCATTCCTTTAATTACATGCCTTAGGGAAAGCAGCATTGGACTTTAAAGTCCAACGCTTTCCCTACTGTTGCGTAGATTGGAGTTGGAATAGTAAATTATTCCCCTCCTAAATCCAGAGCTTTCCTTAAGGCATGTCGCTGTAATGATATGCGTGGTAAAGAAATGCGTGGTAAAGATGCATTCACTGTAATGACGGCGAAGTTACGGCATCCATTGTAAAGGCATGAGTTCTTCAGATATACAACCCTTTTGAAGGAGTAAAGTAGTCTGACATTAAGTATCCAAGTCAGACAGCCTGTTGGAATTCCATCCAAGATGAAAATTGCAGCCAAACGCAGTTAATAAATTACATAGAGGAGGCAACACCACAAATCGAGGAAGAACAACGCTCTGAGAGAGCGCGAAGAAAGCTTAAAACAGCCACGGCAGTGAGGAGAGTCAGCACAATCACATGCGCGGTGGGAAGAAAGGCAGTGAAACTGAAGCAAAGGGGTGCCTCCCAACTACGTCATGGGAGGTGTTTCTGGCGCTAAAAAACGCTCCGACGAGGCATGGAGCTTCCGGCTTAGGCACCCATCTTGCATGGTGGTAACACCATCGTGCTTTTCGGTTTATTTTTTTTTTGGAGGGCCACTGTGCCTTTCAAAAAGTGCTTTCGTGCTCCACAAATTTCGTATTTTTAATTTTTTTAAAATTGGCGCCGATGTCATTTTGTTGGCACTCACCTGCGTGGTGATGCGCAGTTGTGCGTACATCATCACACATGCAAGCACCTACAAAAGGATGCAGCCGCCAGCAGTGGTTGAGTCATCATGACGTTTTTGTTCCCCTTTTGGCCAAAGCTGCACAACATTGCCAAACAGCACTGACAAAGAATGACAGCTCGGCAGTATGGCAGCGAAATTATACTTCCGGGTTCAAAAAGGTAAAGGGTGACGTGGATAGACGCTGGGAGTCTATCAACAAATTAATTATTAGCTGCCCATTTCCAACTGTCCGCTCCTCTAGTAGTTCGAATGGATTTTACAGATCCCAGGCAGGAGAAGCCTCTGGGCCCAATGTAATATGTGAGGGGGTTTCCTGGCTTGATTGGGTGTATGGGAGACTAGTAACAGAAAATACCCTCCACCTTGCTCCTCTCAGATTTGGTGTAAGACTGCCACAGTACTTCCGAGGTACCCATGACTGTTCTCCTTTCTTCAAACCTCTATTTCGATGCTGGCTAGCCATGGCCTGTAAAAAATGTGGACAGGCCCATCTGTCTTACGGATGTCCTAACACCAAAATGGCAGGGATCGCGAAAGTGATGTCACACACCCTTCGCCCCTAATGACATCACAAGGTTAAGCTTATCCCCCGCTGTTGTCCCTCAACAGCTTCCTATATACTGCTCCCGGGCAGGCACTGGAAACTACAGATATGACTAACAGCCCAGATTACTGTAGGTAGAATGGGTTTACACTATAGGATGACACAGCAGCATCAACTACTCCTGCCTTGCCCATTGGTATTTTTGATACCAGCACTGCAACTCCTGGCCAATATCTTTGGGACACCTTCAAAAGTCCATTTCAAGCCAGGCTATACTGAAATACATACAGTTTATATAAAACTATTGTTCCCCGCAAGCCCTATAGAGTGGAATTGTTGAGTTTGAGCAACGCCCGAGACTGAGATTAGCTGGAAGTGACCAATTTAAAATAAAATAGTTATCCCTGCCAAAACGTGCTATGGCTTTAGCCATTAGAATGGAAACCGGGCTTTAATCCTAGCCCTCCATCCCACTGGCATGTTGGCTAACTTATTGCAGAAGGTTGATAACGTCACAATACCTTAAAATTACTATGCTTTGTAAAGAGGAGATCATCAAAAGTGAGCTCAGTTGGGCAAACAATACAATGATTTGGTTATACGCTATGATAGCTGCCCTGAACGTAAATCATTTTGATGTGGCTTTACCCCTTCCGTACTTAAAGAAAGAACTTGGGAGTTAGGTTTAAGGGCTTCAGTTGAGAGGGATTTGTAGTACTTAAGTACAGAGCATTCCACTCTGGAATTCTAGGAGTCCTGGGAGCTAAACGCATCCTTTCCTTATTTACACAAATTGCTAACTTGTAAATGCGTAATGCAATGTTTAAATTCAGACTGAGGGCCTGATTTGGAGTTTGGCGGATGGGGTTACTCTGACACAAATGTTATTTAAAAGCAATCACAGACTTTTCGTGGCGCTCCGGTGGCGCTATGCCCTGTGCCGTATTCACAAGGTGGTGTTAAGCCACTTTTTGTGGCTTAACACCACCTAATAAATACGACCCCTTCACATGCAGCCCTATGCATGGAAGGGGCGTGCAATGGGTGTTGCTGTGGGCGAGTCAGAGGGACACCCATTGCATTTTGACGCTGCCTCAGATTTATGAGTTATCATAAACGTGAGGCAGCGCCAAAATCTAACACCACCCCAGGGGTGGCGTTAGCAAGGTGCATCGAAAAGGAATATTTTTATTCCTCCTTGTTTTTTGCTTTTTCTATGCGTGCTGCATTCTGCAGCACGCATAGAAAAAGCAAAATGCCAGATATGATTGTTTATGTGCGGGAAGGAGTCCCTTCCTGCACATAAACAATCATATCAAAATGATGCTTTGGCACTCTGTGTGTGCTGAATTCTGCAACACACACAGAAGTGCCAAATCGCCATTAGTGATTGTTTATGTGCAAGAAGGGACACCTTACCGCACATAAACAATCAAACCCCTAAATGCAGATATCCTTGCACGATGGCGCAAGGATGCCTGCGTTGGCGCTAGGCAGCTCAATTTAGCACCAGCGCAGGGGGGAACGCAGGGGTGCGCAGTATTCCTGTAAATACGGCGCATCCCTGCGTTTCTAAAGTGACTCAGCACCGCACTGCACCACTTTTTGGTAAATCTGGCCCTTGGTCTCCCAGAGAGCATCCTGTCACTCTGCCTGGCGCTGTGAAACGTAGGCTGCCAGCCTCCGACCTCAGGTTGCCAGGTGTCATCTTTCCTGTGTGGGAAGAGAATGTCTTCATCTATATGATAATAGTAGAAGCAGGTCTGGCTAATAGGCGGGTGGGGGGAGGCAGGACAGCCACTGAATTCCCTCCTAGGACACAGCTGAGCATTCGAGACAGAAATAAGAGGTAGGCTGCAAGGTCATTCGCCGGGACCTCTTGCTCACCTTTTCGTCTAGCCTGCCATAAATCTGCATAATGCGCATGGAAACTAACACAACCGAAGCCGGAAGTCAAGTCTGGAATTGGTCGAGGGGAACCTGCTGCGCTTCTGTCACTGGGACTGGATTTCTACCAGTCAGTAGAACAAACAGCCTCAAGGCCTGACAACAGGTGCAACAAGTAGCAACCTTGGGAAAACTGTAGCTGCGCATTATTTATAAACAGTACTATCTATGTGTATAAAATGAAGCCTGGACTCTTCTTACGTTGAGAGAAAAAGGATCATCGCCAGACCTGCCTTAAAGAACTCCAAATGGCGGTGGCCAGGATCCAACATGGAATGTAAAAGCTCTGTCATTATTCACAAAGCTCAGAAGAACCAGGATCCAATGTAAACACTGGCTACACCAGTGTTTAATTTGTGCTTGTTGTTTCCGGTGCGGAGCACCGGCACTTATTTTTTTAGGGCCAGCGCTTATCTTTCTGCCTTAAGCATTAGCTGTGAGCAAAAGACACATATGGGAAACACATAGAAAGAGGAAAACGAAAAAGCGCCACAAAGGGAGAAAGCAGAAAGCTGCAAGAGTGAGCTGAAGGGGCAGGGAGTGGTTTTAATTGGATTGAAGAAGCCCGAGATGGCTTCAGGATTACGCTGCCTCAGTATTCTGTGTTCGCACATTTAATTGCAGCAGCCGCGTTTTTAAGAGGAGGGCTTTGAGCACCGGCACGTTTTTATTTACAAATTAAGCACTGGGCTACACCAACATCAACTAGGAGTCTGGATTCTGCCAATGTCATGATCTCCTGATAAGTACATTTCTGTAAACCCCTGGAAACAGGACTTCAGACAAACACTGCTGTGGGACCCAGTGCGCCTGAAATATAACCTCGGCTCCTAATTTGTGTAGTCCAGGAGCCAGCGGGGAGCGCTTTCAGAACTACTTCCTTCCGCTTGTATGCAAGAGTATGGTTTGTTCATTTCATCTACCCAAAACAAGTGAAAAACGTCATAAGAAAAACCTCTTGATCATTTCCCTGACCTGCAACATTGTGCCTGTCCGAGGAAGTAGCATGGCGGATCATGACGTCACTTATTTTTATTTGTTGTTTGAAATCGCACGGTTGCTGTTTCTAAGCGCTGTAAATAACAGGTGCTAGCTGAGTGGTACTTGTTGGAGGTAGCCATGGAAGTGGCCTCTTTAAGAGCGTGTGAGGCGCTTGTGACATTCTCTTCAGCCGCAGGGAAATTATGAGGCAGTAAAAACGCCTCATGGAGTACATTTCACCGTCTTTTAAAGGCCAAACAATTTCAAGTACTTTATTACCCGAGGTGTGCTTTCGTTGGCACAAGGCAAATCCTGGAAAATCAGTGTATGCCGCAGTATCAAGCTGTGAATTTGTGCTTCAACTAGACCAGGATCCATCGGTTGGTGCAGTTTCTCCAGTGCAATAAACTTACAGTGTAATTATGCAGAGGCATGCTCAAAGGCAGGGAGGGCTGGGAAAAAGTCAGTCAGTTGCAGATCAGGCCTGACTGACACTGCTGAGCCCTACCTTCCTTACAGAGGCCTGAGCATGTTGTGAACTCTTCATCTACCCAGAGGACAGACTAGTCCTGACATGTTGTGTATTTACACTCCATAACACATTTGGATCTGAATGTGTGAAATCCATGCCTCTTTTATGCTCCGAAGCAGTGAACTGGGCCGCGAAAGCTCTCCAGTATTAATAATAATATGAAACAGAAAAAAATCCCGTTCAGATTGCAGGGAGCGACAAGTTCTTGTGCTTCGTATTGCGCTTTGCAATGAACAGAGGGAAAGCAAGAAATAAACACAAATGTTCAACATTTTAAAGTACACAAATTATGTTTTTAATATCCTCAGGACAAGTAAAGAGGGCCTTTGCCACCACTGCTTGTGTGTGACTTGATTCAACTTGTAATCAATGGGTAATTGGCAAATTGAAGAATAAAGACATGCATGCCTTTTCACCATGTTAATATCGCACCCTAGGGTCTTCATTCAATGACTAATCCAAAATTCAAGTTCATTTGCCCCTACTCTGTGGTCCTATCATTTGCCACGTAAACCAGGACATTTGTGATGCACTGCGATTTCGATGGCTTTCTGCTAGGCAGAAAATAGTCTTAATCTGGCCCAAGTGGAGGACTCAAGATTCTAATACTAAGAAACTGTTGATTGTAAAGTGCAGTGTTTTTTATTTTTCTGATAAAAAAATGGAAATTACAGATTTTTTTCTTTTGATTTTATTAAAGTCAGGAGGGGGGGGTGAGGTCGGTGATGAGAAAAAGTGGAATACTGTATGCCCTGGGAGAAGAAAGAGAGAGCATACCGGGGTGAGGGGCAGGGAAGAATGAAGGGCAACTAGAGAGGAAGAGGGTTGAGGAAGAGGAAGAAGGAGAGAAATAGAGAAGGAGTAGTGAGTGAGGCTAACAGTGTCAGAGGAAAGATGGCGACAGACAGGCGGTGTGTTAAAGGAAGAAGAGTGGATGAATGGGTGAGATAGGAAGCGAGAAAGAGTTGGGTGGAAAGAGACAGAGGAAGAGAGGTGGTTTGAGTGAGTGCAAGAGAGAATGAGTGGGCGAAAGAGAAGGGGAGTGAGGGAAAGAGAAACAGAGGGACCGGAATGAAGAGGGGACAGGAGAGAGGTGTTAGAATGAAAATGAGGGTGTCCGAGAAAAGGAGTCGGAGGCAAAAAAGGGATCACGAGGAGGAGGAGGTAGGGAAGAGCGCAGAGGAAGGGGAGCACAGAGAAGAGTATGTCTACTTGACTGGAAACAAGAGAGGGTGGAGCTAGAAAAGAGGTCTCGAATATTTTGATGTCAGGAACCCCCTTCAAAAATATTTAGGTGTAAGGACCCACTCCTGACAAAAAATTTTAGAACGTGGTACTCCTCATCATCAACAATCATAAACGTCCCCAATTCCTAAGGCAGATAATTTTTACAGTGAGGAAATAATATTAAACAGGATTTAGCAAACCAAAGGTCAGTGAGCGTGGGGGGCGTGGTCAAAGGTGTGCTTAAAAACAAAGATTATAATATATGAGGAATTGGCATAGGGCAGCGCCACAAGTCTTTTTGCTTGACTGCCCTATGCCAATACAAACGGGCAGGAATGGACTATATTTATCAAATACAGTGCATTCCCCCTGTTCCGGTGCACAAATTGCTGCCTAGCGCCAACGTAGGCAGGATTGTTTTTGTGAAGGAAGGCGTACCTTCCTGCACAATAACAATCCTGAGAGGCATTTTCCTCTTTATGTATGTGCTGCAGAATGCAACACACATGGAAAGAGGAAAAAACTAGATGAAATGAAAACATTTCTCCCATTACGCCTGCTCTGGGGAGGCGTAAGGTTTTGGCACTGCTCCAGTTTACGTGATTTTGTAAATCTGGGGCAGCATCAAAATCCATGGTTTTTGCGTGGAAACACCTACCACAACAACCATGGAATGCCTCCTTGACGCAGAGTAAGGCAACGCAGCGGCTTGCGCTGCTTTGCCTTACTCCATATGTATGCGGCCATGCAAAGCCATGCAAGGTGGTTTTGCATCGCCTCATAGGTATAAGAGGCTTGTGCCGCCAGAGCATCAAAAAAAGTGCTGCTCCGAAGGCGGAAGCGTCTCATAAATAAGCCCCAAAATATTCTGTATGTTTTTTTAGGTTTTTCATAGTCAGGTAACTGCATTTAAAATAACAGGCAGCTTAAGGGAAAAATAAAAGAAAGTTGTTACTCATTGGGTAGTGCACCGTGAAACCTCTATTAGTTAATGCACCGCAGAGGTCTGTGTGTAACTGGAGAGCAACAGAATTAAATATTGGTTGGTGCAGTGGAGAATAGTGACGTGTATTTTAGTGACACAAGGTCGCAGCCTGTGACAGAAAGTACTGTCAATATGTAAGGCATTTTTTATACTTGAATTACATACAGTAGAAGATAGGCCACTAAAAAAAGGTTTTAGAGAAAACTGTGCTTCAAAAATTTAGATTTAAATAAGACCAGAGCATATGCAATACAATTTTTTTTAAATAGCTGTCCCTTCAACACCTTCAGGTGAAGTAAGCGCTATACACTTCACAGTGCAGTTGTTAACTCTTTGCACTACCACGCAGAGAGAATAAACGCTTGTCATCACAAAGCTTGAGTGATTAGGTCAATTAAAGCCAGAACCGTCTCCCAAGGGTCCTTTACATTTGACGATCAACTCACAGTGCACATTTGCATTTCATTCAGGAAGCAGGCACCTGGCACGAAGGCGCTGTCTGTGTGGCTTCCTTTCACAGCACAGGAGACTCCCTGAATTAAAGTACAGCTGAAGCATTTTAATGATTGGACGAAGTGAGGGGGAATGCAAGACTCGCTTGTCAAGGACTCCACCCCCCTCCTGTGGGGTCACGCCCCACAGATTGAAGACCTCTGAGCTAGAAGAACAGAAAGGGGAACAGATTGAAGAGTGAGAGACTGAATGAGTGAACAATAGAGAAAGAGTGGAAAAGAGGAGGGTGGCGAGAACGTGGGGTGAGAGCACACATAAGTATTGCTAGAACATGCATTAGCAACGCAGTGGGTATCGCATATGTCAAACAAGTTAATTGTCATCTTTTGACAACAGAGCCCACAAGCAAAAACAAAGAAAAAAAATCAGTGGAAACAGAGTTAACAAAATAAAATAAAGTTAGCTTTAGAAAATACAATTTTGCAAATTTGTTTGTCCTGCTGGGCACGTTTTTGCCAGTCACAAGTCTTCTGTTTGCGGGGCACTGGAAGTTAGAACAAAATAGTACCTCGATCCCGTTGGGATCAGTGGACGGGCACTAATTAAGTTGAAATCAATTAGTGCTTGATCCCTGCTCCACACAGAGGAACGGAAATGATGCCAGGTGTGACCTGACAAATTATGAGGCTGTAAAGAAGAGTGCCACGCAAACCAACAAATGGTGAGCGACAGACAGGCTCCAAGCCCTTTACTGAACACAACAGCATCTACCATGCGAGATGCATGCTCAAGGGCATGCACTTGCAGGCTACCCTAAAAAAGGAAAAACAGGGCTTGAGAGGATTAGAGAACAGGAGGATGAGAAAGAGCGAGAAAGAGGATTGGGGGGGAGAAAGTGAGAAGGAAGTGACATGAAAGAGAATAAGGGTGCAAGAGCAAGACAATGAGTGGGAGAGGGGTAAAAATACTGCCACTTCTCCACAGTGAGCACCTACTTAAGCTGATGAACGGCTTTCAAAGACTTACACAACCAGGCAGCCAGAATGTGCCAAAACGTCCCAAGAAGTGCCACGTCAAGCTCACCCGTAAGGCACAGGGCAAAGGCCCAGACAACCTGCAGAAGCTAGAGCCTCACTTTATCCCAACTAGAAACTTCTGATTAGTGTCCACCCATCTGATTAACCAACAATCACCATCTGATTAAGCAACAATCACCATCTGATTAACCAACAATCACCATCTGATTAACCAACAATAACCATCTGATTAACCAACAATCTTTAAAGAGGCTGAAACGTGGAGGAAGACTGTGGTTGTACAAAGCCCCTGCTTTTCCTTTCTTTCCTGATAGTATTTTTGTTTTCGCTCATTGCGCTCCAAAATAATTGAAATCAATGTGGAGCATTCTGTAAACTTTCAAAAAAGCATGAATATATTAATAATAAAATAGAGCCTAGAGCCTTGCGCGTCATCTCCTGCTTCAAAATGTCCATGCTGCTCCTCGCCTTGGGCCCTTGGGCGGATGGACGGATGGACAAGCACCCGCCTGCTGTTCCTAGCAGGAACAAATCTTACACTAGCAGCAGAAACTTCTCCACTCGAGATGCATCAAAGTCTGCAGAAGCACCAGGGCCTCAGGAAACGCCGTCCAGTCTGAGTAGGGTGTAAAGTTTGGGCAGCTGACCTAAAGGATGGAGAAGGCCAAACTTACTTTTGGGGACTTGGGAAAACTCTTCTTGTGACGTTGTGGGTTGGGGTGCAGCAGACCTGTTGGGTTACTGGCCAGATGTCCCTTGAGGCGCAGAGTCTGCAATTCCTAGCAGAAGGGAAGATGGGAGAGAGTTGTTGAGTGCTCTGCCGGCATGGAATCGGATACCCTGAGTGCAGAGCTGGGCTAGACTCCCCCTGTACCTTCACTGACTCCAGTGTTGACTCTTTGGGCCACAGTGTAGCGTGGTGTGCACCCAGTGCTTAATTTGAGGCAGAGGTTTCCGGTGCGGGGCACCAGCACTTTTTCTTAGGGCCGGCACTTATTTTTCTGCCTGAAGCATTTAATGCGTGCAAAATACAAATATGGAAAAGACGGAGGAATAAAAAAACGAAAAAGCGTCAAAATGGGAGAAAGCTGCAAGAGTGAGCTTGAAGGAGCAGGGAGTGGCTATAAATTGATTAAAGTGGCCTGAGATGGCTTCAGGATTACGCTGCCTCAGTATTCTGTGCTCGCACATTGAGTTGTAGCAGCCGCATGTTTCAGAGGGGAGCTTTGGGCACCAGCACGTTTTTATTTACAAATTAAGCACTGTGTGTAGCCCCCCTTCGGTTTCAGATCCTGGGTGTGTGGGACATATCATGGTCTGCGTTGTGAGCCAATACAGAGGCCATGCTCTGTAGCAGATGGAGTACAGTCATATTAATAGCATTAATAAGATTTCCAACAGCATCATTCTAACTAACATATGCATTGGTACACAGATGCTATAGGAGACCTTATCGCACATGGTCCCTTCTGGCTACTGGTTATTGTAACCACTTCTTCCTCAGCACCAGGATCACATATTTTAATTGTTAGTTTTCCGTAAATTGTGGATATTTTCGAGTGCCTTTCTTTAGTTGAAGGCACCAAGACTACAGTTCCCAGAAAGCACTAGGCTTTTAAATGAAATTCTAGGACAAGAGGATATTGACTCTGGCGGCGGAGCGAGCCACATTACCTGTGGATGTTGGTGTTTCTTAGGGGTCTGTAGGAGCCTCAGGTGCCCTCACTTCTGCAAACAAATCCAAAACAGCGTAAAATATAGCATCCAACGATGCACAGTGGATTACAGCGGTAAATGAGAAAAAAAGAAAAAATGTGAAATCCTCACTAACACAGTCACCTCATACAATAACTCTTCCCTCGCCACGTACCGGGTGGTCAGTGCGGCTGCTCGATCGATTTGATGTCATTATGGAAATGTACTGCTAGTCAGAGCCTTTGTGCGACAACACCCAGAATTAATTCTGTCTGCTGTAGTTTTGTTAACATCCAAGGAATAAAACTGTACTAATAACTTGTGTTTTATGAAGTGCTGCATACTGCTTGCCTGCCATTTCTAAGTGCAGCATATGGCTGATGTTATCATTACCCAGTTTATCTAATTAGACTAATATGTATGATGTCAATTATTTGTATGTGAAAGGCCTAGGATTGTAATGGAGGGAGATGGCCTCCTTCTGCTGGATCAGTGTGTGTACATCGTCAGCTGCTGTGGTGGCAACAAGGTCGTTGCAACTCCCCACTCACCTGAGATTTGAAAATTTGAGAATGACTAGACCAAATTCAGCCTCACTCACAGCCGGGATACTACATCTCCCGGCTCGCGAGTGTAGGCTACCCGCATGGCTGTTCGGGAACTACATTTCCCGGCAGCACTAGCGGGCTCGCGCCCCCGCCCTAACAGGGCTTTCCCTCGCGGAGGGGGCTGATCATGTGGGACTACGCTACTTACGAGCGCCCCACCCATTTTGGGCCCCTTTCGGCCGATTCCGGCCCTCGGCACCTCCGGAGGGACCGCAAACTAATCCGGTGCAACAAACGTTCACAGCTCGTATCACTTCCGGCCCCCCGGGCCGCGGCAGTGATTACCTACAGCTGCAGGCAATTCTCCCCATTAAGAGTACTATAAAAACTAACGACTTTCAGGTCACTTTACCCAAGCGGTCCTGACAGAGAGGTCGGTATAGGCGCACAGAGAGCGCCCACCTTTGATGCAGTGAGTCTACCATTGATGGATACACAGATAAGAAGCCTTTCTCTTCTCTTCTTTTCTTTTCTTCTTTTACTTTGCCCACCTTCCTTTTTCTAAGCTGTCTCCCCTTTTTTCTTTTTTTCTTTTTTTCTTTTTCTATTTCCTTTTCTTTTTCTTTTTCTTTTACTTTCTCTTCCATGTCTGTCTTATTCCTTCCTTATTCCTTTGCCCCCCCTTCTTTTGCCCCCTCCCTCTTCTCTTCCCCTTTTTTCCCCTTTGTTTCCCCCTTCTCTTCTCCTTCTTTCTCTTTCTTTTTCTTTTTCTTTTTCCCTTTCCTATTCCTATTCCTATTCTCTCCTATATATTTCTTTACCTTTACTCCCCTTCTGCTCTCTCCCTTCTAACCCTAGAGTCTGACTATAAGGGGACGCTCCCTCTCCAGGATACCAGAGGCTAGTAGCCTTTATTGTTAGGGTAAGGAATTGTCTTCCCTGACCTACCACTCGCCGCGCATAACCTGCATTACTGCGACCGTTTTATCTGCAACCAGTACTATTGTGTTATGCATGAAAGTTTGTCACGTGTGCTGTGGTTTGCCGTGAATTACCTTCTCACCGCCAATTTTGGTCTGTTTATGTTATTGTATTTACCATAGGTCCTCCCCAGGTATTCCCTTGGCTAAGGTAGGCCCTTCCTTCCCTTCCCACTTTTTTCCTACTGCGATTTAAACTGCAGCGCGCTACAAGCATCTGCAACAGGGATCCAACGCCCTGATGAATGCCCAGAGACCCTCCATAGCTCAATCACAAGGGCAGAAACATGTCGGCTAGATAGGTGACCTTGCGAGTCATTGTTCTCACACTGGTCTCCCATTTCTTTTAATCACACCACACAGAACCTTCTATTAAAACTCACCCTGGTATCTGAGTAGGTGTTTTTATTCCCATAGCATAGCTGGATCCCTACTTTCCAGAAATCAAACTAATTTACGCACTCCCTCCTGTTCCTTTAACAGCGAGGTTGAGTCCGCCCAGGTGGTATTGTCCTACCTGGGTGGGGCTAGGTGGTCATATGATGAAGCATGACTCTATATAGTGTGTGAGACCACCTAGTCCGTAAAGGAAATCCCCCTCCACAGACCTTAAACCACCCCTCGTTTTATCTTTAGTTGAGATTTAGGATTGGTATAGTGACGCAATTAGCACACTTTCAACCCATTTATAATTCCAAAAAACCCCGTACTCTCTTTTGTGACTTAGACCAAATTCAAGACATACTTGAAGACACACTTCTTCCGTTGTTCCAGGAAAAGTGTAGGCCTGATTACTAGTCTCGTGGGCAGAGGCCGGTGAGCCCCTCTCAACCAGTGTTCATCTCATCCAAGGCCTTGGCATCTGTGATTATTCTCTAGCGGGACCATTGGTAAGCCTTAAATTCTGGGTAAGACACAGTTCTCGCCAATCTCCCACTGCCATCCACCTAAGCGCTCATAGGTAACTACTGGGGTGGTTTGGAGCACTTAGGAAAAACTCTAATTAAAATAGAAAGTAAAACTAACATCTAAGGACAGCCATCCATTACTGTTCCCATACAACAAAGCAGTCACCTATCCCATGTCATCAGGTGACCTTCAGCTTCTCGCAGGTCTAAACACGTTAGGACTTCTAGGCATTTGCTATTAAGGGGACATCTTAAAATGCAGGTCCAAGAACGCCTAACACTGTTTTGTAATTCAGTTGCATTGTATTTGTTGTAGAAAAGCACATTAACACGTTTTATTTGTTGGCAGGATACAAGATGACTCCATGTCATCAGAAACACCAGATTCCAATGCTGAACTCGCCATTTACAAATTACTGAACTAAAGTGAACCATGACTACAACTCCCACAATGCATTAGACGGTGCCTGAAGGCCTATGACTTGATAATAGTGCCCTGGACGACAACGAGAGTTATCTGGCCTTTATCCAGTGTGAATTTCTAGGGAGAATTGCGAGTGTCTAGTCTCTGGGGTGGGACTGCACTACTTGTTCAGCTGACAAGACATCGGTTTCCTAGATAGAGAACGTCTGCAGCAGCGATCTGCACTCCTTTACCTTAACATCCCTGTGCCTCAGTGATGCTGTGGGTATTGATTGAAGGGGGTGCAGGCGCCCCCGCGTTCCCCTCGTGAAACGTTCAATTCTGTGGAAACCTTCCGCTCAGGCTGCGATTTCAGGTGCATCGCCTCAGGCTGCGCGCTCGAGAAATCTCTCCGTAAACCCATTTTCCGTGGCGGAAGTGAGGCTTCCATCTTGTGCGTGGCGTCGCAGTGACAGCGCCTGCAGTGTGGGGGGAGAGCGCCCGCCTGTTTCCGGACCCCTGCACCGAGGATTCATGTAGGAAGTACTGCGTGTCGTCGCCGGCATCCTCTGTGGAAACCGACGGTCCTTGCCTCCAACCCACCGAGGCCTTGGGATGCTGAGCCACCCAACGAGCTGTGGAAATCGCCCCACTGCCTTCTTGCTGAGTGTGCTGAGGATTCCTGCTGTTTCTCATGCGTCTATAAAAGGTTTATATTTACTTTGAGCAGTGGTTGATATGGAATTAAAGAAGTCCATGTACTCATTGTGTCAGAGTACCTATCCGAGCCGGCTTTAGGACTGGTGGCGCCCTGTTCGGACAGATTTCTTTGCGTCATTGAGAAGGCGTTAAAAGGAGAATTCTGTTGGTTACAATGGGCCTATGAGTGCTTTGCAGGATTAGCATCAATGTTTTTTACGCTAATCCTGCAAAGCGCCGGACTCTCGTAAAAAATTCTGACACTAGTCCCCTAACTACCGCCATGTTGCGCTATATTTCAAATACTGCGCACACATGGTGGTGCTAGGGGAGCACTACGGGACGCAAGAAAGTAGTGCAGCACCACTTTTTTTAAATATGCCCCATAGGGGCATATTTAAGAGCGCCTAGTACCATTCTAATGCCACATTAGTGTATTTTTTTTTAAGCTAATGTGGTATTAGAAGGCCAAAAACGTTGCACAAGATTTATAAAGTGGCGTAATGCATGAATTGCGCCACTTTGTAACCCTTTGCGCTACATTATGCCTGCACCAGGCATAATGTATGCAAAGGTGGCATTCCCCCGTTAGGGGGGGGCGCAACAAAATGGCGCTAAGAAATCTGACAAATTTCCTTGCGTCATTTTTTTCCTGCACTTTTAATACCTGCTCAGAGCAGGCATTAAAAGGAGGCTTCCATTGGTTACAATGGGCCTCTGGGTGCTTTCCAGGATTAGCATCAACATTTTTTATGCTAATCCTGCAAAGCACCGGACTAGCATAAAAAATTCTGATGGTAGTCCCCTAACTACCGCCATGGTGCGCCATATTTTAAATATGCCGCACACATCGTGGCATTAGGGGGGCTGCTAAGGGGCGCAAGAAAAGTGGCACAGCACTGTGTGCAGCGCCACTTTTTTCAAATATGCCCCATAAGGCAGTGCTTAATTTGTAAATAAAAAGGTGCCAGTGCCCAAAGCCCTCCTCTTAAACACGAGGCTGCTGCAATTAAATGTGTGAACCCGAAATACAGAGGCAGTGTAATCCTGAAGCCATCTCGGGCCTCTTTAGTCCATTTGCAGGCGCTTCCTGCCCCTTCAGCTCACTCATGCGGATTTCTGCTTTTTCCCATTGTGACGTTTTTTTCGTTTTTCTGTTCCTTCGTCTTTTCCATATGTGTCTTTTTCTCGCAGTAACTGCTTGAGGCAGAAAAATAAGCGCTGGCCCTCAAAAATAAGTGCCGGTGCTCTGCACCGGAAACAAGAAGCACAAATTAAGCACTGCCATAGGGGCATATTTAAGAGCCCCTAGTGCCATTCTAATACCACATTTGTGTCATTTTTTTACACTTATGTGGCATTAGAAGGCCAAAAACGCTGCGCCATATTTACAAAGAGGCGCAATGCATGCATTGCGCCACTTTGTAACCCTTTGTGCTACATTAGGCCTGCGCCAGGCATAATGTATGAAAGGGGGCATCCCCCCATTAGGGAGGCCAAAAAACATGACGCAAAGAAATCTGTCAGATTTCTTTGCGTCATTTTTTTCCAGCACTTTTAACACCTGCTCAGAGCAGGCATTAAAAGGAGGCTTCCATTGGTTACAATGGGCCTCTGGGTTGTTTGCAAGATTAGCATCAAGATTTTTGAAGCTAATCCTACAAAGCGCTGGACTAGCATAAAATCGTCTGACGCTAGTCCCCTAACTACCTCCATGGTGCACCGTATTTTAAATATGATGCACACATGGTGGCATTAGGGGGGCGCTAAGGGGTGCAAGAAAAGTGGGGCTGCACTGTGTGCAGCGCCACTTTTCTTAAATATGCCCCATAGTTCTGTTTTTTGCAGCAGGCATATTAACCCTCTATGCTACTTTATGTTGAGTCAAAGCAGCCACTAGGAAAAACTCCCATCTCTCTCTCTAGCAGGAACATTAATCACAAGAGGTATCTTGACATTTTAATTGCTTCTTGAAGGCTAAACGCACAAGGAACTTTTCAGCAGGTGCTTTTAAATCGCAAGTTTCTGAAGTTATTGCTAAACACAGCACCCCCCTGAGGGCAGCGCCCGGTGCGGTTGCACCACTTGCACCGCCCAAAAGCCAGCAGTGGTACCTATGGTGCTACTGAGAAATGTTGGTACCGGTACTTAATTTGAGCTAATAGGGGCCACAGGCACTTATGTTTGGGGACCTGCATGTATTTTCCAGTACCAGATATTTGCTGAGTGCACCCGAGGGGATAAACACATTGGAAAGAGGGGAGGAATAGAAAGGCGGCAATGCCATCACAAAGGGACAAAGCAGGAACCTCCAAGAAAAAGAAGCAGGACGTTTTCTGGTAGTGGATTAAACACCACAAGCATTGGTATTTGGCCTCCAGATACTGAGCAGAGCATTGGGCATTTGCACTTCTTCTTTCACAAATTAACCACTGGGAAGGGAGTCAGTGTGCATACCTGCCCGTTTAAAGCACTGACTTTAAGGGGATAGTGTTGTTAGAGATTACATATTTATAAAATGTTGAGACATCTTTAACATATACCCAATCTCCCTCGTTAAGGTAAGGGCGATTTCTCTAAAAAGTAAAATTAGACTTGCATAGGTACTGCATTCAAATATGGGATTATCATAGAGCGCTTCAAGAATCAGAAGCCCAAGAACCGTTTTGCAGGCAGTATGCCTTTGTTTTTAAGAAGAAATGAGAGAGACATGCTGCTATTTGGCAGTTTGAGCCTTCTATTGTATGTGGCCTCTAAAAGCCATGATTTTGTTGAACATGTCATAAACCCAAATTAAATATCAGCACTACATTACCCAGTGTAGGTACTAGCTGCATTTTCAAATCGGGGATGACATGCTTGCATGGCAAAATATGCAACAAAGTGATGGATGGATTGCTTGATTTTATCTCAGCCACAAGTAATTACTCCGGCCATATCCCAGTCCATTGTCATTTTGCACACCATGTCACCTTATTTTGACCCAGCCATATGGAAATCATACTTGATTCTGTTCTATTGGGAACAGTCCAGCCAGAACTGCCGACCAGGTCCTCCCTGAATCGGAACAACAACCTAGGACTGATTTCACCCATCCTATGGCTCATCAGCCAGATATAGCTTGGTTCCAGTGGCACGGTGTGCATGAGTCCAACATGTGGGCATACCCAACACCATAAGTACACTAAAAAAGTGATGGTTGGAATGCTCAGATTTATCTCAGCCACTGGTAATTACATGGGCCGCATACCAGTTATTTGTTATTTGAGCTGAACTGTTCACCTTGGAACAGGTTCAAGATTGATTTGCATATAGCTGGCTCCAAACTGAGGTGGCACAGTCAGTGTAAAAAATGATTGACTGTATGTCAATGAAAAAGTAATTACCGGTGGCTGAGATTAATTCAAGCATTCCATCCATTCATTTTTTTAATGTTACTGCCTGCAAGCAATGTACAGAAAATTCACCTTCAGTATTGCTTAATTTGTAAAAGTGTAAATGGAGAGGACAAGTTTTAGGTCTCCGCTAGACGGCGAATGCAATGTCTCTTCAAGACATGTAAACAGTTAGTGAGCTACAGCCCACACACAGGCTTACCATGTGTTCGCTTCTACATTGTACTGGTATCCTTTGTTCCCATTTGCCCCACGCATAAATGCATCATGCCTCTTTCTCTGTTTGACCCTCCCTTAAAGCATGGACCAAGAATGTGTGTCCATCCACTGCTCCCTTTTTGGGAGGTACTTTTTTTCTTTGTCTTAGAGCACTCCATAGAAGTGCGCATGTTTTCACATGATTCGTCTACCTACCAGTCACCCCCAACCCTGTTGCTTCTTTTGCTCTGCAGATCATGCAGTGATGTGTAAGACACCAAGTTCTCATTTCCATGTCCAGGTTATTCTTGCGGTGCCCTACGCAAAAAAAGAAAATCCTGGACCTAGATACGCCATCTGCTACATAACAAATTACTCAGCCCAGCTCACTGAGTACTCCATACTTATTGCATACTTGCAACTCGGCAGTGGCTGCAACATGGAGCACTCCTCCTGTATTCCACTGTACAGCTCTGATCTCACAGGCTTTTATACACAACTTGCAATCACATAAAATACAAGATGGAGAGGACTTTCTCCATTCAGACCATGTAGCATATGGAAGGGAGAGTGTTTACACACGTGCTGCCTTGCAAAGGTGATCTTGTCGGCTTGTTTAACATAACCAAGTGTTAAAGATGACAAAAGGAGAAAAAGTGACCACTTGTCCTCTACTTACACAGACCATCATCAAATTCAGTGTAACGCTCATTGTCCTTGGTTGATTTTTTTAGCGCATGCCATTTCTCTGTAATTTTTGCACTTTTGTGTCCCATAACACCAATCCCATGGTTGAATAGATTCTTGAAGATGTCTTTGAAGTGAGAGGCAATACTAATGTCTAAAGTGACCTAGGATTGGAGTATTGGCGTCACCTTAGCCAATGCTAGTGCTTAGTAGAATTTCCAAGTGCTCATTAGCTGTGGAGTCGCCATGTTCCTCTCTCCAAGCAGTTTTTAGGTCTCGGCTAGACAGTGCATGTGCTATCTCCGAGACAGGTTGTAAACACTCAGTGGGCTCCATCCCACCCACAGGCTAACCATTTGTTTGCTTCTACATTGCTCTCGCTAGAAAGCACATGCAATAATGGTAAATCGCATCCATATTGACAACGCCAGTAGCTCAGCCATAGCTGAGATAGATTGGCTTTGCCAATGCTTTTTTCGTTTGAGGCCTGCTGCCACAGCTGCTAAATGCCAGGGTTGCAAAATACCAAAGCTTCCTAGGATTGCGCCTGCTATCTGCATCCACCACTCAACACTTTCTGTGTCTGTGTTTTACTCATGTAGATTCTTTTCATTCCCTTTATCTACTTGTCACACTTTTCTGCCTTTCACTTCCTTTATCTTTTCTCCCCTTTTTTGTCTACTGTCTTTTGTTCGGGGTCACTGATGATGAAACATAAGTTTCAGTCCCACCCAATGAGCGCCAGTGCCCATTACCTGCATACATTAAGCACTGTTCTTTAATCACATGGATGTTTAATAATGCTTCTTATATGGCATTGCACACTACAGTTTTGTCATTTAAGTATTGCAGTTTTTATTACCCAAAGTCATCACACTCAATTCACTGACCTTGGAAGGATGAGAGGCTACCATCGTCCATACATATAGTCTGCAAAGCACCCCGGTGACAGGGGTGTGAGTAAACTCACTGAGCATTCTGCCAGCTTCTAATACAGCGTCAGTATCAAACTATGGGCTTAGCTTCCTGGCCATTATATAATTGGACTGGCAGGCCTAGGGGCCCTCCTTCTGAAGGACTCTGTGTCAAAAGTTTTCGGTATTCAGATTTCAGTAAGGTTATTTTTATTACTTACATAACTTTCAGGTATACATCATGCCAGGATATTGTATGTTGCATCAGAGCTATGCCTTTACCGACAGTCCTTCAATAGTTCCCTTTTGCCCATCTCTCTGCTTATCTCCCAGCTCTCATTTGCCGTCGCGTTCGTCTTTACATTGTGTTATAGGAGCAGGGCTTCTTTACAAACCAGGACACCTTCATCCAGGGCTGTCACAAGAAGGGTTTAGGAGGCTGTATGCCCCAAGCCACATCCTTTCCAGGGCCCGCGGTCCTTCCGTAAAATATATTTATAGATTATTGATTGTAAATCTTCCTTCTGTCTCCAGTAATAATGAAGCAGCTTATACGGGCATACCACTAGATGGCGCCAAATACCTTGTTTTCTCCGTATTCATACATAGAACTGGGTATTTATGTTGCCTGCCAAAACCAGAGTCAAAAGGGCTCTGCATAGCTTTAGCCCTATGCTTCACAAAAATGCCTCGCAACCCTGCCTCCTCCCTATGTCAATCCGTACCAAGAAGCATGCTAAGCGTCAAAATCAAGTCAGCTCTGTCTGAATTACTTGGAGTTGGCCAGAGTCCTTTCTTAGGTCTGACCCTTTGTAATGTGTGTGTTATCCCGCTGGCACCCAGATTGTCCTTTGCATGCAGTTCTGCAACATGTGCACACGATGCCCAGTTTATTCTCAGGCTGGATGGGCACGAGAGGGAAGTTTAGGATTTAAGATCTGGCTTGCTGCCACACCTAACTAGATACATAGCAATGCTTTGAAACTTAACTCAGGCAAGTCTGATTTCTTAGTCTTAGGTCAGAATAAGGCTATCTGTTCAGATTGTTGGTGGCCCAGAGAGCTGGGAGCCCTTCTGGCACCGCTATCTGTGGCAAACAACCTCTGGATGTATTTAGATAAGGAGCTTGCTTTCGATTCCCAGGTAAATAAAATTATGTCAACAGGTTTCTTCCATCTTAAACTGTTGACAAGTATTTTTCCATTCTTGGCTCTAGAGATCCGGAAATGAGCTTCAGAAGCACTCACTCTATCAAGAGTGGATTCTTGCAGTAGCCTCCGTCTTGGCACGAAAGCCACAGGTCCTACAGAATGCAGCCCTGCGTTGATATTTGGATCTAGGCGGCAGGACTATGGGGGTTATTCCAACTTTGGAGGAAGTGGTAATCCGTCCCAAAAGTGACGGTAAAGTGACGGATATACCACCAGCCGTATTACGAGTCCATTATATCCTATGGAACTCGTAATACGGCTGGTGGTAAATCCGTCACATTTGGGACGGATTACCACCTCCTCCAAAGTTGGAATAACCCCCTATGTATCCATTTTCAGACGTAGATGACGCAAACTGGTCCATTGAAAAAAGGATCTTAGTTGGTATCTGAGCCAGTTTATCAGATAGTCCACAGAGAAGGACCATTCTCACTACAGAATAAGTTTCACAGGTATCGGCCCAGTCACATACTCTGCTCGGCCAGTGCTTATAATCTTGTGCTACTAAAAATGTAAAAATCTAAAGTAGGGGTTCGACCTTCCAACTTTGTTAGCATCCAAAACATGGAAATCTTTACCCTGGAGTATAAAGGGGAACCCACTGCATCTTTCTTTCAGAAAGGCTCCGAAAAGCTCGCTTTATGACCTCTCTGGAGATGTTGTGTGTGCAATGATCCGGTCAGCCAGGGCCAGGATGCTCTTTTTGATAAACAAGTCTGTTTAATAAAAACTATCAACATAACAAAACATCCCTACAGCTGACACCCTGTCTGCATTCACTCTGGATGTTTTAAGCAAGTTACAAGCAGATTGAACTCAGCATTCACAATGCACTGGCACTCGAAGGGGTGTAGGGAGGCACGCAAGGGGTCCATCCGAAAAGGTTCTTCCATCCAGCCTGGCTACCTCGAACAGAAGCAGCTCCTATTTTCATTCCACCGTTTTGTGGAAATTTGTGAAACAGCCTCTGGTCTTCTTTGTAAATTGGATACTTGAGGCCTCATTTAGGTTTTGCTGTAGCTGCATTTTCCAAAACACATTTGCACTGTTTTGTTATTTTGCACAATGTTTTTTTTTCAACGGGTTAAATTTATAAAATGCAGACATTTTGGTGGGTTTTTTTGAATTTGTTTTAGATATTTTCGTAACTTTTGCACTTAATGCAGTAGTTAGTAGTTCTAATGTAGACAATACAGAAAATTGGAAGATTTTTGAAATTCTAATAACAATTTGAGTTAGAAAAGGTATTAAAAAACTTTCGAGTTGCAAAAATAGTTGCAATCTATAGCCAATATGTTCCAGTCGGTAAATTCTTTACCAATGTCATAAGGCATTACTAAGATACATTCATAATCAGGTTACTCTGGTACATCTTGTTCAGAGTGCATGGATACGGTGTCCACTGACCAAAAATGCGTTGTTTGATTGTATGCGTCCGGTTTAGTGATAATGAGAGGTGACAATGGGGGTTATTCTAACTTTGGAGGAGTGTTAATCCGTCCCAAAAGTGACGGTAAAGTGACGGATATACCACCAGCCGTATTACGAGTTCCATAGGATATAATGGACTCGTAATACGGCTGGTGGTAAATCCGTCACTTTTCCGTCACTTTTGGGACGGATTAACACCTCCTCCAAAGTTAGAATAACCCCCAATGTGTTTTAAATAAAATTACGCTTAAAAAATACATAAAAATAAAGCCACAGAGTGCACACACACAAACCTACCAACAATTGTAAAAGTGTACAACTCGGAACTATCATGTTTGTTTACTCCTCAGCTTGTCATAAACAAGGACCTGAGACTTTGATGATCCAGTAACGTGTTATTTTATTTAGAACAACGCTACAGAGAAATGCAATCTGTGGGAAACAGTGCTCCATACATAAGGCGGGAAAATGATGCATAATAATAACAGTTGATAGCAGCCAAACTTAGTAACTAGGCTGGAAAGTAAACTTTTCAAGTTGGGTTACATTACATCTATACAATACGACACAGTAGAATAAAGGTATTTTGTGTGGTAGCTCATTTCGTAGCACATAAGATTGCTGCTCTGTGTGACCGTTTACATTTAGCTGTAACCAGTTGTTATAAAGTCCCTCCTTCCCACGTCAGCTGTCTTCCCATGTGCCTGTTCGGCCTGCGTCATATTCCTACCTCTCAGCAGAACCCTCTGTGGGTGGTTTCCCGTCATTCAACACCACCAGATGCACGGGGCAGGCCACCTGGTCACAGAAGACCTCTTAAGCCCCGGCCACTATCTCCCCGGGCTCTTTCCCTGACAGACCGTTTGGCTGATGCTTTCTCTTAAGCCCCAGTGTAAAGATTTCCGCACGAGCTTGTGGTTGGAAACGTTTATACTGAGGTGTAAGGTGAAGAAAACCCCCAAGATTCACCAGGAGGTACATGTGACCAATGTCCTCCTATGTTCAGGCCCCAGCTCGTCTCACATTCCAGAACCCACAACTCCACCCGATTTTACAAACCTTCACTAGAATATCATAAATATAGGCCCTCATTCTGACCTTGGCGGGCGGCGGAGGCCGCCCGCCAAAGTCCCGCCGTCAGATTACCGTTCCGCGGTCGAAAGACCGCGGCGGTAATTCTGACTTTCCCGCTGGGCTGGCGGGCGGTCGCCTTCAGACCGCCCGCCAGCCCAGCGGGAAAGAGGCTTCCACGATGAAGCCGGCTCGGAATCGAGCCGGCGGAGTGGAAGCTGTGCGACGGGTGCAGTTGCACCCGTCGCGTATTTCACTGTCTGCTGCGCAGACAGTGAAATACATGTAGGGGCCCTCTTACGGGGGCCCCTGCAATGCCCATGCCAGTGGCATGGGCACTGCAGGGGCCCGCAGGGGCCCCGCGACCCCCCCTACTGCCATCCGGATCCCGGCGGTCGGACCGCCGGGATCTGGATGGTGGTAGGGGGGGTCGGAATCCCCGCGGCGGTGCAGCAAGCTGCGCCGCCGTGGAGGATTCAATGGGGCGGCGGTACACTGGCGGGAGCCCGCCAGTGGTGCCGGTCCGACCGCGGCTTTACCGCCGCGGTCGGAATCCCCATTGGAGCACCGCCGGCCTGTCGGCGGTGCTCCCGCGGTCCTCCGCCCTGGCGGTCAAAGACCGCCAGGGTCAGAATGACCACCATAGTGTCCTAAAAGGAGCAATAATCCTAACACAATAACATCACATTACCCACCAGGCTCAACTGCCCCTTGGCCGGTACTAACATTCCGTTAGGATGTATACACCTCTATCCAGACAATGCCAAAGTCGTTCTGTTGTCCCATCTGTGTTTACACACGGGGTAGGGTGGGGGAGCGCGGGGCTCCCAGAAGCACCTAAAAGGATTCTCAACGGCTTTGATGTATAAAGAAGGGAAAATAAGATTTCAGGCCTGTCCATCCTGCTCTCCTCATCTGGGCTCCGCTCCTATTCCTAATCCTCTGCACACAAAAGTCCAAAAATAAATGGATCTATGGTACGAAAGAAGGCAGTTTAGTATTATCTGTCAGTGCTGGCAATGGGACCAGTAATTTTACGCAGAACATTGTGTGACTGGACAATCAAATTCTAGACACAGAGATAATGATCCATTTATTTGGCCAGCATGATCCATAGGCGATACATCATGCCAACTGCCTTATTTAGCTTGGAGAAGGAAACAAGAGGGGCATCTAGGACGATGCCAGGCTAGTGTGAGGTCGTCTGACAAGGCATTGCTAGTCCTGGCAGTGCAGCGGTGTTCGGGCACAAGGGGAACCTATAACAGCACCACGCACACTCCAATATAAAACGCTCTTAGTGGAGCGGAGGAGGTTTCAGCTCTTTGTTGGTGAGGAGGCCCCCAGTATGGTAGGTGTTCCATTAAAGCAGAAGTATCCAGCATAGTTTCAGGAGGCCCGAAATCATGCCAGATGTTGATGCTACACACAAAAGATAAATGCACATATAAACAATTTCACTGAAAATCATATACTTGGTCAAGGTGTGCTCTCCTGACATACTTAGACACCCCTGAACTGAAGGCCTTATACTGCCCCAAACCCTATCAGACCTGCTGATGGTGCCGGAGAGCCAGACAGAGTGGTCCTTGTAGACCATTTTTGGCCACAGAGAATTGCATCAGGGTACAATCGACAAAACAAACCGTACAACAGATCAACAAACTGACATGAGGTGAGTGACAGTCCGCAACAAGCTTTGTGGTTTCCCGAAGACTTTGCTACAGAATGACACAGTGACATTTAAGTTTCCAAGTGTAAACAGAGCCTGGCATGTTAGTGGCAGCTGTGAGCAAGAGAGCAGATGAGGATAACGTGAGTGGTTGGTGGCTGAAGTCAACGTCACAGGATAGTACAAGGAGAACAGAACATTCTGTGGAATAAGAAGACACACCAGGGGAACGCTTGTAAACGCTGATATGTTCCAGAAGAATGAAGCTGTGCAGAAACAGTGTTCTCCATGGATTAGGATGGAGGTAGTCCACAGTGAGGGATTGAAATCAAGAGGCACAGAAGGCAGGGAGTAAGGGAATGCAGATAGAAAGTCTAGGTTCCTTTGGAGGCAGAGATATACAGCGGAACAGAGGGTAGCACATGGCCAGAAGAGAGAGTTCGCCACTGCCCCCGCCCCCCCCCACCCCATCAAGTGGTGAACAAGCAATGTAGGGTAGTTTGCTTACGTGAGGAAGGGAGAGATTCTGCATTACACCTCTAGTACCTCCTCTCAAAGTTGAGATCCACCCTTACTGGCCGTAGCTTTACAGCTGTGCCACTGTCCCCAGGGCTGGTATATCCTCGCCATAGGTGACCCTCCACCGCTAACTTCAACACAGTCCCCATGTGCGAGCCTGGCTGTTCTCTGTAAACACCCATCTCTTCTTTCTTAGAAACTGATAGAGTGAACTCTGGGTGCAGGTGCCTCGAGGGCCATCTCTTGTTTACTTTAGATTCATGATGATATTCCATATTATTTTCATGATTACTTCCCAAAGTATTTTTCTAGCTATTGCTTCTCTTGCCTGTTCAGCCCATACCAGTCAATATGGCCGCCCCCTTGGTGCACATTTTGTAAGAAAATGCATATATACCAACTTCGAAAATCCATATCATGTCAGAGAGTGATGGCAGGACTGGGGAACATAACAAGGATTTAGGAGCACAGTAAACTTGCTAAATGTTTAAGAAATTTCTGAATTACTACAGAGCAGGTGGAAATGATTTGTTTCTGCTTCTTAGTGAAAAAAATATTGCACCAAAAAGAACATGAAGTTTAAAATAAAACGCTCCCTTTTGACTTTACAGTCAATGGGTTTTGTTTTCAGCAGTTTAAAACGTGTTAGAAAAAGTAACATGTAGACTATGGTAGAATTGGAGTTCATTGGCTTATATGTTTATAAAAGGAATCCACGGGCCTTCTGTACAGAACTGTTAATGTGTTCGCAAAGCCTGCGATTTCAGAATCAAAGACTTTGCAATGGTAAGACATCTAGTCTCAGTGTACAGAAGGTAATGAGGGAGTTGAAAATGTATTTCCGATTCACAAAGTACACTTATTGACTCATTGTGATTTGGAAGGCAAAAGGGTGCCCCGTTCAACCTATTCCCTTCAAAATGCATTTTATCATTGCTTGTCACGGTAGCAATCTATTGACAGTCTAGGACCTATGAACGCAGTTTGTGCTGATTCCCAAAGTGGAAGCTGCCCACGACTAACCCACACGACCCAAAAAATAATAATAATAAGTGGCAGGTGTTGCCTCGAAGTGTCAGGTGCCTTTGAAAACGCAACTAAGTGCACACCCGTCAGCGATCCTTACTAGGAGATCTATGAGGTATGAAAGAAGTGTTCAGAGGGGGACATTTTTGCCAGGACAGTATCAATGTCCCCATTTGCTTGACTAGTAGAATTCAGCAGCACATCCAGGAATTGTTGGAGATGGAGAGAATGTAAGGGGGGGAGGGGGGTGCGCTACTCTTTCTAGTAAAGCTTTCGCCAACCCGCAGGCGACTCTTAGCTTTCCTGGAAATGGAGAGACGGTGTGTAGATGGCAGGCACACAGGGAGATGTAGAAATAGAAGCCCCCGATATTCGTTTTCGATATCCTCTGGTGTTTGTATTGTGAACAGTGGGCACTGTGAAAACGTCAATGTTACAGCAACATGCATGTAATATAGATACATACATGGGGGTCTATGTTTAAACGCTCTAAGTAAATGTTTACTCTGCATTGCCACTTACAATTGCTGTTATGCAGTGAAAGGCGGCGGAAAGATGTGTTTGTGTGCTTTTCTGTGTTGTCTTCTGTGTGGTATTTAACAGCTTTGTCGGTGGGGCTGGGGCACGGGCCTCATAGGACCCTCCTCTAGAGATACTAATGATCATATATAGCTGTGGCTAAGAAACCAAATATGCCTATTTTCTGTTGCGAAATCTATACTGTGGCTTTCAGGTAGCTCTTGGTTCCAATAACAAGCGTCACTCATCTTTTATTAATGTGTGGGGTGATTTTTAATTAACCCAGTGTAATTTGCATAATTTTGCTAATTTCGTGTTTTAAAATGTACACGAAATTACTGAGATTATGCCACTCCGCCACATCGTGTAATTTGGTTGAGAAATGTAAATTATATGTTCAAAGGGAAGCTAACCTGGAAAAAACAACTTTTCCAGAAGCGTGTGGCACAATTAAATAGAGATACACATTTTTCACGAATAATAACAGTTTGGGAGGAATTCAGCAGCGTCTCTTCTTCGCATTATTTTGTACTGTTGTTTTTCCCGACGTTTCCGACCACAGCGGTTCATTCTTGTCACGGCACAACCCTGGCTCCGATCCTGCGTCAGCCCTGCCGTTCATCCCCCTGCAGGCCTCCCTCACTGTGATTGGAGCGCTGATAAATGCCGGGAGACATCATGTAAATTCGATCAATGCTGGGCGCCCAGCCTGTCAAACCAGTCAGCCACAATTGGCCCGAAATCCATCCTACGTCTGATTGCAGGGCTTAGAAAGCAAGATCCGATTTGCGAGATCATCAGATTGTTACCTTGGCGGTCATTAAAAAAACCAAATGGAATTTAAAATCCTGCGCCTAATTTCAAATTCGTTCATAGTTGTTGTTGGTGTACAAGTTTAAGGGAGAAGCATCACAGTTGCACTGACTGGAGAAAGAGCCCTCTCCTGGGAGCAGAAGTGCATTGTTACTGCTTCGTGGTGTAGTCGTCCTTAAAGGGGTGAGTCTTCGACTGTTTCCTAAATTGGAACAGGGGTAGGGCGAGTCCTGATGGATACAAGGATGTTGTCTCAGATCATAAGTGCACAGATGTGAAAGGCCTGCTGTCTTGTTAGGGTCGAGCCTGCGATAGTAAGCGCTAGGGCATGCGTCATGCTTGCGAGACACTGTTGTTAACAAAAAAGTGCTTGGAGCCCGCACGTTGCTTACCATTTGTTGGCATGCGTCACACTCTTATTTACAGCCTCGTAATTGGTCACTACAAGCTTATCATAATTTCCATTCCTTTCTGTGGAGCAGGGACCAAGCACTGTTTGATTCAATTTAATCAGTGCCCATCCACTGCTCCTGAGATGATTGAGGTACTGTTTTGTTCTTTTTAACTTCTAGTGCCCTGCAAACAAAAGGTGTGTGACTGGCAGAAAAGTGCCTAGCAGGAGAAGCAAAATAGCAACGTTTTATTTTCTATAGTGAACTTTCTTATATTTTGCCAAGTCTTCTTTTCTCACTCTTGTTTTGTTTTTGCTCGAAGGTGTTGTTCGCAATAGATGACAAATACCTTGTTCTAAATATTGCAAAGTGACATTGTTTCTTTATGTGTAATTTACAAAATTATGCTTCAGCACATAACCGTGAAGAACACTCCAATTATCCCCCCAAAAAATCATATCTGCCCCACTCCTATCAACCTCATCTCACACCATCCGCCTCACTCAATCCAATCCACCCAGACCAATCCGATCCACCTACTCCAATCCAATCCAAGACACACACCTCTATCCAATCCACCACAATCCAATCCTCCCAACCCACCCAAATCCAATCCGCCTCACTCCAATCCTCCCCACTCCAATCTGCCCCATGCCAGTCCACCCCACTGCAATCTGCCCCTCTCCAATCTGCCCCACTCCAGCTAGTCCCACTCCAGTCAAATCTACCACTCTCCAGTCCAGTCCCCCACAATCCACCCCACTCCAATCCCCCCAACTCAAATCCAGTCCACTATAACCCAATCTAATCCTCCCCACTCCAACCCAATCCATCCCAATCCTCAGCACTCCAGTCAGTACAGTCTGCCCACTCCAATCCAATCCACCCTACACCAATCCATCCACCTCAAATCTATCTTACCCTATTCCAATACAATCCACCCAATGCCAATCCACTGCAACCCAATCCACACCACTACAATCCAATCCACCCACTCCACTACAATCTATCCCACTCCATTCCAGTCCACCTTACTCCACCCCACTCTAGTCCAATCCACCTCAGTCCACCCACTCCAATCAAATCCACCCACTCTAAATCACCTCAATCCACCCCACTCCAATCCAATCCACCCCACTCCAATTCAATTCACCCCACTCCAATCCAGTCCAGCTCTTTCCAGTCCAACCTTTCCCACTCCAGTTCAATCCACCACAATCCATCCCACTTAGATCCAGTCCACTCTACCCCAATCCAATCCACCCAACTCCAATCCACCCCACTCCAATCTAATCCACCCACTCCAATCCACCCCACCCCAATCAAATCCACCCCACCCAGTCAACCCAACCCCACTCCAATTCACCCCCTCCAATCCCCCCCACTCAATCCAATCCACCTCACTCCAATCCAGTCCATCCAACTGCAATCCAATCCACCCCTCCGCATTCGACCCCCGCTTCAATTTAGTCCTCCCCACTCCAATCCAATCCAACCCACTCCATGTAGTCTACCCCATCTACTCCACTCAAACCAATTTGCTGCACTCCAGTCCATTGCACCCCACCTCAGTGCAGTCTAACCCACTCCAGCCCATCCAATCTAATCCAATCCACACCACCCTAGTTCAATCCACCCTGCCCCTGTTCAATCCACCCCATTCCAATCCACCTCTCTCCAGTCAACCCACCCCAATCCAATCCACCCCACCCCATTCCAGTCCATCCCACTCCAATCCAATCCACCACATCCACCTGCCCCATTTCAATCCACCCTAATCCAATCCACCCCACTCCAATCCACCCCACTCCACTCTACTCTAACCTGAAGCCAAGTTCCTATACCTGTAGGTAAAAGGCATATCTGTTGTACACTTTATAATTTTGAAAATGCATTTTCTCCTTCCTCCTTTTGAGGTGTAAGGGGAGGTTTCCCTCTTTTGAGCCCTGTGACTTTGTTAGGGTGTATCTAGAAACTGCCACCGTGGTGTGGAACTGGGTCAGTTGCTGAACCGCTTGAGCACTAGCTGCAGAAGGTCGATCAGTGTGCTCAAGATGCAACCTTGTGAGCTGAGCTGAGCTGTATCCACTGTTCACTGGACCTTACGACGCAAACTCTAGGCTGCATAGGATTCCTCTGGAATTCTTTCCTTTTCCGAGGAGCCGTGCCTGCTGCTCTAGACTACACAGGATTTCTCTAGAAACCTTTCTGGTTCTGATGAGCCATGACTGCTGCTCTAGACTAGACAGGATTCATCTAGGAAGCTTTCAGTTTCTGAGAAGCGGTGGCTGCTGCTCTAGAATACACAGGATTCCTGTAGAAACCTTTCTGGTTCTGATGAGCCATGATTGCTGCTCTAGACTACACAGGATTCATCTAGAAAGCTTTCAATTTCTGAGAAGCGGTGGCTGCTGCTAAAGAATACACAGGATTCCTCTGGAAACATTTTTGGTTCTAATGAGCCATGGTTGCTGCCTTGTACTACATTGGATTCACCCAGAAGGCATTCAATTTCTGAGAAGTGGTGGCTGTTGCTCTAGACTACACATGATTCCTCTAGAAACCTTTCTGGTTCTGACGAGCCATGGTTGCAGCTCTAGACTACACAGGATTCATCTAGAAAGCTTTCAGTTACCGAGAACTGTGGCTTCTGCTCTAGGCTGCACAGGAATCCTCTGGATAATTTCTGGTTCTAATGTGCCATGTTTGCTGTAATATACTACATAGGATTCACCCAGAAGGCTTTCCATTTCCAAGAAGAGGTGGCTGCTGCTCTAGACTACACAGGATTCCTCTAGAAACCTTTCTGGTTCTGATGAGCCATGGTTCCTGCTATAGACTACACAGGATTCATCTAGAAAGCTTTCAGTTTCCGAGAAGCGGTGGCTGCTGCTCTAGACTATACAGGATTCCTCTGGAAACCTTTCTGGTTCTGATGAGCCATGGTTGCCACTGTATACTACAGAGGATTCACCCACAAGGCTTTCCATCTCCGAGAAGCAGTGGCTGCTGCTCTACTCTACACAGGTTTCATGTGGAAACCTTTCCACTTCTGAGGAGCCTGAGCTGCTGCTTCAGGCTACATAGAGCTCCTCTGGCAACACTTTTTTTGAGAAGCTGTGGCCATTGCTCTAGGTTACACAGGATTCTTCTGGTAGCCTTTCTGGCTTTGAGGAGTTGTAGCTGATGTTCTAGACTAACACAGGATTCCTCTGGAAACTTTTACAGTTCTGAGGAGCTGTGGATGCTGCTCTGGGCTACACAAGATTCCTCTAGAAAACCTTTCCCATTGTGAGCAGGCTAGACTGGGATAGAAAATAGGCCTGGGCCCAAAATAAAAGTGACTCGTTAGGGAATTAGATCACTATAAAAGTGTGCCAAATTTTCACACTGAGGCAGCAGTTTTTTACCTTGGTAAGATATGTTGTATAAGTGTTTTGGAAGGTACTGAAGACTGCGTGGATGTGAGCTTGTTGCAGACAATCTTTGTTTTAATATAAGGAAAAACAATAGTAAAAACCAGCCCATCAGACCAGAAAACAGGCCAACAAATAGTAAAAACTGACCTGTCAAGCCAGCCCACTGGGAACTGCATAGTTGCCCTCTAGGCCAGTGCGACCCTTGTTCTGAGAAGCTGTCGCTGCTGCCGTAGGCTGCATAAAATTCACACAGCAAATCACTCCTCCTGTGTGACTTGGGGAGTGTCACCTTTGTCCTGGAGACTGACAACTTGCCACTTCTGCCTTCTGTTCTCTCTGAACAGGAAAGAGGTTGCCACCCAGTGCTTCATTTGTTAAAAAGAAAGTAAGTACGAGGGCCCAAGATATTTCTTAAGATGCCACTGCAGCTTGTGCCACCCACCACTGCTGCCAATGAAGCTAAATTCAAGAACCAACACAACTACTAATAATCACTGAAAGAAACTGAGAGTATTAGTTGAGGGGGTGAGCACCCACCTCAAATAATAATCACAGACCTTGTCAGGGTGAATTACAAAAGTCACTAAGTAAACCTGTGTTTAACCCTCTGGTAGACTGGGGCATTGCTTAGAGGCAATGTGTGAAGTATTTATGCAGTACTAAAACAGTAATAAAGTAAAAACGCTAGACAATAAAAATCATAAAATTAACTAGAAACATAAAAGTAAGGTAAACTTAATAAACAAAATGACACCAAAATGACAAAAATCCCATTACAGGGACCTGAGTTATACATTTTTTAAAGCTTTAAGTAAAAAAGTGGCAAAAAGCTTAAAGTGCCACCAATAGTCAATGGACATGGTAGAACAGGACCTAGATGTAATTCGACTCTGACTGTGATGGAGTGGAACTCAGATACAGTAGCCAGGTTTTTCCTGGTCAAAGATTTTACCTTCTGACTTTAGTCCTGTAAGTCCCAATCCACCACAGGGGTAAACTTTAAAAGCCCCCCAGAAGCTCAAGGGAGGCAATCAGAGACTCACAGAGTGGCAGGTAGGGGCCACAGCAGAGTTGAATCCTGATCAGCTGGGCAGTCGCGGGTAATATGCCTTTGGCAGCTTGTTGTGTCCCTCTAGCTTTAATAGCAGGTCAGCCATATTATGGCCCTTGGAGTCCCCTTCTTTATCACGGGTACAAGAAGGAGAACATGTCCAGTCTTCAGGACTCTTCTCCAGTCACAGACAGCAAGGAGCCCTTCCTTTGTTGTTCTCAGGTGCAGAGAGTGTTCTGTCGAGAGGTTTGGGGTTGCCACCTTTATACCCAGTGGTGGAGGGGAATCCCTTTGTTCTATCCCTGAACCAGCTCTGGTTAGTTCTTCTCCTTCCTCTGGATTTGATACCAGCCTGCCTAGAGGGATAAAGAAGAGGCAGGTCTACGCTTGCACTGCATCTGCCAGTGATAGGGTAGGCACCCTGTTGAGTCAGGAAGGAGCTGGGTGCAACCCCAGGCAAATCTCTGAAGCTCAGTCAGGACTAGGTAAAGCCCCTCATGCCATCCTGCTCAAGAAAGGAGCTCCCTTCCCCACACATGACCATTTGTCCAGTGTCTGGGAGTACTACACATATCACCCCAGGGGAGCCATTCACAGGAACATTGGGTAGTGGCAGAAAACCCTTTTTGGTTTAGGTAGAGAAATGGCAAGTTCTAAAAGTGCCATTTCTAAAATAGCAATATAAATTCAGACTTGACTATTAAGCCAAATTTTATATTAGTATTAAAATATGTCCTTGAATTACAGTTCTAGCAGTTCCCAATCTGAAGTTACGCAATATAAGTTATTATAATGTAACCAAGGGTTTTCCAATGGGAGAGCTAGCCTTGCTACAGTTGAAAACAACTTTGTGGCTTTTTCACTGTTTAGGCATGTAAAACACAAAAAATACAGGCCCTTGTTTTTTAAATGCCATGCACACTGCCCCATGGACATTTAGGGCGTACCTTAGGTGTGACTTGCAAGTATTAACGAGCATTGGCAAAGCCAATAAATTGTGCCTATGAAAGAGCTGTCGGCCTTGCCAATGCCTTTTAGCCATGTTGTGCGGCAGCACGGAGCAGAGTGGAGTGGCATGGCGTAGAGTGGTGCTGAATGGCGTTGAATAGAGAGGTGTAGAGTGGAGTGGAGTAAAGTGGTTTGGAGTGGCATAGAGCAGAGTGGTGTAGAGTGGCATGGAGTGGAGTAGAGTGGAGGGCCATAGAGTAGAGTGGAGTGATGCAGTGTAGAGTGGCATAAAGTAGAGTGCAGTGCCATACAGTGGACTGGTATAGAGCAGAGTGGCGTAGAGTGAAGTACGGCAGCCAGGAGTGGCGTGGAATGGCATAGTGACGAGTGGTGTGGGGTGATGTAGAGTAGAGTGGCATAAAGGCCCTCATTCTGACCTTGGCGGGCGGCGGAGGCCGGCCGCCAAAGTCCCGCCGTCAGGTTACCGTTCCGCGGTCGAAAGACCGCGGCGGTAATTCTGACTTTCCCGCTGGGCTGGCGGGCGGTCGCCTTCAGACCGCCAGCCAGCCCAGCGGGAAAGAGGCTTCCACGATGAAGCCGGCTCGGAATCGAGCCGGCGGAGTGGAAGCTGTGCGACGGGTGCAGTTGCACCCGTCGCGTATTTCACTGTCTGTGCAGCAGACAGTGAAATACATGTAGGGGCCCTCTTACGGGGGCCCCTGCAATGCCCATGCCAGTGGCATGGGCACTGCAGGGGCCCCCAGGGGCCCCGCGACCCCCCCTACCGCCATCCGGATCTCGGCGGTCCGACCGCCGGGATCTGGATGGCGGTAGGGGGGGTCGGAATCCCCGCGGCGGTGCAGCAAGCTGCGCCGCCGCGGAGGATTCAATGGGGCCGCGGTACACTGGCGGGACCCCGCCAGTGGTGCCGGTCCGACTGCGGCTTTACCGCCGCGGTCGGAATCCCCATTGGAGCACCGCCGGCCTGTCGGCGGTGCTCCCGCGGTCCTCCGCCCTGGCGGTCAAAGACCGCCAGGGTCAGAATGACCACCAAAGTGTATTGGAGTAGAGTGGCTTGGAGTGACATAGAGTACAGTGGTATAGAGTAGTGTGACATAAAGTAGAGTCACGTAGAGTGAAATGGGGTATAGTAGAGTGGCGTAGAGTAAAGTGAAATTGTGTGGAGAGGAGTGGGGTAGAGTGGAATAGAGTGGCATTGTGTGGTATGGTGTAGAGTAGAGTGGCATAGAGTAGAGCGGAGAGGCCTAGAGTAGAGTGGACTGGCGTAGACTGGCATATAATAGAGAAGTGTTGTAGAGTAGAGTAGACTGTCATAGAGGACAGTAGCACAGAGGGCAGTGGCATAGAGTACAGTGGCATAGGGCAGAGTGGTGCAAAGTAGAGAACAGTGGCATACAGTAGAGTGGTGCTGAGTGGAGCAGAGTGGCATAGACTGCAGTGGCATAGAGGAGAGTGTTGCTGAGTAAAATGGGATAGAGTGCAGTGACACAGAGTAGAGTGGCGTAGGGAGCAGTGGCATAGAGTAGAGTGATGTAGAGGACAGTGGCCTAGAGTGCAATGGCATATGTTAGGATGCAGAGGTGTAGAGTGCAGGGGAATGGAGTACAGAGGCACTGAGTAAATTACAGTGTCATAGAGTGCAGAGGCATAGAGTGCAGTGGAGTGGAGTGGTGTAGAGTTCTGTGGTGCAGAACAGAGTAGAGTGGCACAGAGTGCTGTGACATAGATTGCAGTGGTGTAGAATAGAATGGTGCAGAGTGGCGTGGAGTGCAGTGGTGTAGAGTGAAGTGGAGTACATTGCAGTGGCATAGAGTACAGGGTAGGGGTGAGAGGGAAAATAAGCAACATGGAAGGGGGATGGGTGGGAGAGAACAGAAGCTACTTGGATGGGTATATGGGAGACAGACTGAAAACACAAGCATTCATATGGAGTGCTTGAACAAAAAGAAAAAAGCAGCAAAAAACACTGGAGCAGTGGATGGACACAAGTACTTGGTCCATGCTCCAAGAGATGGCCAAACACAAGAAGAGGACATGATGCCCGCATGCCGTGACAAACTGGGACAAAGGAAATGAGAATGACACTGAAGCTAAGAAATGATAAGCTATGGGCAGACTGTAAGCCCACTGTATGTAAAAAACATGTCTTGAAGAGGTAGCACACGAGCGCTCTAGGCAAAATTTAAACAAGAAGGTTAAAGTCTGGTGCAGGGTTTAAATTTGCCAGGTCAAAATAGCAGTTAAAAACTGCATACTTATGCTGCAAGGGCAGGCCTGGAGGCATTTTTTACAGGGCTTCTGTAGAGGGCCGGGCATAATGAGTGCTTCAGCCCACTTATTTGAATTAAAACTACATGCCTTAGGTACATATAGTGCCATTTACTCAGGAGTTATAGGTAATTTAAATGTTCCAATTTGAATGTATATTTTATCATGTTTAGACTGGTGAGCAGGGCAAAGTGCACAGAGTCATATGGGCAATACAAAAATGGGTTCAGCAACAGAAGGCAAAAATCTAGGGTGACCCTGTAAAAAGGGCAAATTTCAAACTAATCATATTCCTACAACTACTTCAATTTTGACTACTCCAGGCCTTCCAAAGTTGCAATAATGGTCTAGACCCAGAGGTATTATTCTTTTTAATATATATTTGTTTAACACTCTGCTGATGTGTTGACTTAAAAAACAAACACTGCCACTATGTGGTGAACTGTTAGTGCCGTTGCTGAGCACCTACAAACACTGGCTCAAATTAAGCACCAAGGCCACCATTATGCTAACAGGCAATACACACTTTCTGAGGCAGTGGATCTATTAACTATGAGTCATGGATCAGACGGACACTCTGGTGGGGAATACACTATCCCCAGGACAGTAAATAGCCATCAATCAACCAATGACATTGACACTGGCATGGAGCTATGTTAAAGGTTACACTACCGACTGCAGTGCCATGCATGGAGCTGTGTAAAGGGGGCACCTCTGCTTACAGCGCTATGCAAAGAGCTGTGTTGGGGGCACGGCCTGCAGCCCAACATGGCGAACATGTAGTCTGCGAGTTCTCAGACCGGTGACCTGATATCCATCGTTCTTAATAGCCTGCTCGCAACATCGGACCCTACTGCGATCGCTACCATAGCCCATAGACATGGGGCAACACCTAGACCCGTCGCTGTAAAAAAACAGTTTGGGGACATTTAATACACTCCTGGCGCTGCCTGATCCTAACATGGGGTTAGAAGCACTGTGACGGTGAACCTACAATGCGCTCTCTAGGGCTTGGTAAGAGAACTACTTCAGCAGCCTGGGACCCAATGTGACAAGCCGCAGCAGCTGGAGATGCTAGGGCTGGATTCGCTTGATGGAGGTACCCTGGTGAGCGAACTTTACCCGCTGGGCCGTGCGAGGCCTGGGAGACACACAGTCTGGGCGGTTAGCCGCAACGGACCTGGGTGCCTCAAGAACCCTAATGCATAGCACCAGGTGAGAGGACCTTACCGGGGAGCTACCATGCTGCGGGTGAACTGCCCTCTGCATGTCTGGGCGCCTCCCATGTGCAAAGGAACAGGTGGGAGTGCGGGCTGTGCTGGAATGAGCCAGCCTGGGTGCATGAGGATTACTACAGCACCCTTGAGATGAACGCTGCCCATCCTGGTCTCCTTATCATGTGCTGCCCTTTCTGCTTAAGACTTTGCTGTTGCACTAGGCAATTTGCACCATAAACAGTTAGTGGGGCTCAGGCACTTTCATCAAGCTTTACAAAAAGAGGAAATCGGAAAACCTCTAAGACCCTACCCCAACCACAATGTCATGGTACCCACCTCATGACAGCACAGGAATATGGTGGCTAGAGGCAGCATACCCTTGTGCTTGTTGCCACATCGCCATTGGAGATTTATGCCAGGGGTAGTGACACTACCATTTTAAGGACAAAAGTGTGCAAGATAATAGAGCAATCCTACGGCCAATGAGACCGGACACTGTACATCCACAATTGCACTGTGAACTTACCCGGACTGGGGCCCAAATCTCATGGCACAGCTGCCCCTCCACTAGAAACAGTTAGGATTTGAACAAAACCTATGTCACTCACCAAACCGACATATATATGCCCCTATATCTCCACAAATGGGGTGCATTAAGATGAGAGGAGACAAATAAATGGCTCACTCACACCCACACTCCACACCCTCGGACTGGTAGTTGAATCAAACTTCCAAGGCAAAGTCCCACTAACCAGGGTCATCTCTGCCCCCTCCACTGATAAATTGGACCTTATCCTGCTGGAAATCAGGGACTCCGGAGCATAAATTGAGCAGCATCCAAGGATCATAACCACTGATATCAGCCTGCTGAAAGACGACCATTGCAAACTTGCAGATCAGGTCAAAACTAATGAGCTGGAACTCTCTGTTCTGTCCCCTGTCCAACATACACTGCACAAATAGCACAGCTGAGGCGTCAAGTTGATCTTCTTCAGGAATGAGCAGAGGATGCAGAAGGAAGGGCCTGGAGGAAAAACATAAGGATTGTAGGAATTCAAGAGAGATCGGAAGGCCCTCAACCCACACAGTAGGTGGAGAACTGGCTTCAAGACATGATTGCCCCAACAGTTTATTTCACATTAGAAAGGGTGCACCGAGTTCCCATGAGAAAACCCATTCCAGGAGCACCCCCAAGACTTATTGTGGCCAAGATCGTAAACTTCAAGGACCGAAATGTGTTACTCCAAGCGGCACATGAAAAATCACCAATTCTGATGGGTAACTCGAGTAGTTCACTCTTTTCTGACTACACACTTGCAGTCCAACGTAAGTGTGCATTCTTTCAGGAAGTCATTTGGCACCTACGATTCATCGGCCTCACTTACACCTAACGGTTTACAATCAAGGTCAAAATAATTCCTGACCACACTACTCATTTTTTCAAAGCCCCTGCAATAGCATGGAACTGGATCGAAAAACAATTCCTGAATTCACACAATCCAAGAGTAGGGGACCCACCCTCGCCTAAAGAATGGCGTACTCCATGTTCTCACTGGAGTGGAATATCCAAACCGACAATTGCAGAGGGAGTCCCCTCCCCAAAACAAGCATTAGACGGACAACTGGAAGCCATACCTTTAGCAACTAATCTGAGACTGGCTAGACCACCCATCAGTTCAAGTTTGTCGCAAGGCAGTGTCTCGGACTCTGAATCTATTGGCAGCATGGGACTGTTCCCAGAAATGACCCCGAGACTTCCAGTGCCCTACTGGAATAAATAACAAAGGCTACCCCTAAGATTCGCTACCAACCCCGACACACCAGACGCCCCCAGTCTCTTGTTCCACAGGGATATACTGTGCTCTCCCGCCAAATTAACATTTCTACCAAAATCTTTCCCACCACTTTGTTATACTATATATTAATATTGCTAAGGATTGGACTATCTAGAAAACACAACTTTTTACATTAACTGCAATTAGGCTTCTATAACTTTATTATCATGTAGAGGTTACACGTCCACACAACCCATACTAACCAGAATATATGCAATGAAAGGCTTCATTACCCTTGTTGGGTTCACTAGTAATACCCCCCTGGTCAAAGACACACAGTTTACAATGTTCCAATTGTTATTATTAGTTTTGCAGTTTTGTTGAACGAAGAAGCATCACTGGACCAAGAATTAGGAGCGGAATGTTTATCAATGTTTGATGATGTCGCTGGGTGAACTGCGAGGGTGGGCATGGGGAGTGAAGGCACTTGTAATACCCAATGACCAACAAAGATACATATGTCGGCTATAGCAAAGGTTTATAGCATAATAACCTGAAATGTATAGGGTATGGGGTCTGCACACAAAAGACATAGAATCTTAGCCCAACTTCACAGGCACCGGGCCCAACTTGTATTCCTACAAAAAACTCATCTTGTAACTTCGGAGGCATGCAAACTGCAAAAGGAGCGGCAAGGTCAGTTATTTCATAGCTCACATTCTGCTTACTCAAGGGGTGAGGCTATTTGGCTCCTGGGAGGAATCCCATTCCAGGCACTCGACCAAAAATAGACACACAGGGCCCCTATGTTTTGTTGTGAGGCACACTAGATGGAGAACAACTGGTAAAACAAGGTATTTATGCACCCAACACCGCACAGGGCGCCTTTTTTAGTCACCTATCTGTGGAATTGGCAGAGTGGGCCTCCTGCCCATGGATTTTGGGAGGTGACTTTAATGCAGTCTTAGACACAACCCTGGACCAATCACATACCCCCATTCCCTGGTGTGGGATCGGTGTGCAAAGCTCAAGAGCTGTGACGGTGGGTGGAAGGCTGGGACCTAGCAGAAATATGGCAAAACCATAACACAGATATGAGAGAATATTCATTTTACTCTCCTCCACATGCACTCCACTATTGCCTAGATAGGTTCCTTTGTCCTCCGCAGCTGCTGCCCCACCTTACACATGCCACAAATCTCGGGAAAGCGATCTCAGATCATTACCTGCTAGAAATTACACGGTCATGGGGGAGGGTACCGTCCCCAACCCCAACTTGGCGCCTACAGCCACGCCTTTTGGAAAATGCAGTTTTCAGAGAAACACTGGCCACAACCAAAGCTGAGTACTTTACCAACAATGCTGGGACCACCTCCACTTCTTTGCCAGAATGGGAAGCATTCAAGGCAGTGGTGTGTGGCACTTTGATTAATGCAGTAGTGGGTACAAGGTAAATAGTACTCAGGTAACTCACCCATGTAGTGGCTACTTTAGGTCCCCTGGAGAGACCAGCAGTTGTGGATGCAGATGCAGCAACTAAATTGCAAGATGCACCGGATATGATATGAGGACTTATTAGAATGCCTTTGTGTGATATATTATGGGGCATACACTCAGAAAGTACAGACAGGCGCAGACAGGACGGGCACACTGCTAGTGCGTTTAATTAATTCACACCCATTTCCCGCACATATTTTGACAATCAACATACCAAATCAGCACCCACTGGTAACACAGATGGGGATTTACACAGCCTTTTGGGATTTCTACTCTAAACTATGCACTGCCCCTCCATCTCCAGACCCTGGAAAGTCGCAGTTTATATAACTGGTGATGCTACCAAAGGTGACCACCATGGAAGGAGATGCTCTCGCTGCTCCCATAGCAATACCTGAAATTAAAGGAGCCTTTAAGGAACTTGCCTGAAATAAAACACTGGGCTCGGATGGACTCCCATTGGAGTGTTATTTCACTTTTGCTGCTAGATTAGTGCCACTATTAGAAAAACGATATAATACTTCTGTGAAGAAAGGCACATTGCCCCCCTCCACCAGGGAAGTGCTGGTGACCTCATTGCTTAAACCATGCAAATCCCCCATCGAATTGTCTTCATATAGACCATTAGCGCTGCTCAATACAGAATATAAAATACTCAGCAAAATCTTGGCCAACAGGTTGCTCCTATTGCTGCAGAGACTGGTACACACGGACCAATGCAGCTTAAATCTTCACCGCAACACCTCTCTGAACATACAACGACTGTTCAGTATCATGGATGGAGCCCAAGATCAATACCACCACACAGGATGTCTCTCCTTGGACATCCGGCAAGCATTCAACACCATAGGGTGGGATTTTATGTTTGCAGCACTGACACACTTTGGAATTCCACAGCCCTACATCCAATGGGTGAAACTACTACACATAGCCCTCACAGCAAAAGCCAGTAGGCCCGCAAATTATCTGCATTGATTCTGGGTCCGGACAAGTTACCAAATGCTGTTAAAAGTGCTATGGCTGGAGATGTGTTAAAGAGCGCCCCTTGCCTGCAGTGCAATGCATGGAGCTGTGTTAAAGGTTACACCTCTGTCTGCAGTGCTATGCGTGGAGCTGTGTTAAAGAATGGCCCTTCACCTGCAGTGCTATGCATAGAGCTGTGTTAAAGGTTAAACTTCCGCCTGCAGTGCTGTGCTTTCAGTCGTGTTAAAGATTAGACTTTCGCTGTCAGTGCTTTGCATTACTAAGCCACCATCCATGCTCTGGTCCTCTACAAGGCACCACTGTGGTATCCTTAGAAAGTGTTCTGTGTGTAGCAGCATGACTGACCGAGGAAAAATTCAGTTGTTATCAAACCTTCCCTAATGAATCTGCTTTATCTGTCACTACAAGCCAGCGTTATCTTCAGGTCCCGCTTTGATGATAGCCTCCCCAGTGTACCTTGCAGAAAAAACTGCCAGTCTCTGGCAATCAACATAACCCTAGAACTCAAAGCCTTACAAGAAAAATGCCTCAAACAAGCTTTCTCCATCTGTGCACCAAGACCATAACATAACATTCCTTCTTATATCAGACAAGCACCATGCATCTAGCAAAGAACATATAATCCATCTCCAAGGAACAGCGTCACCATCTACCCACTTCTGTTATGAAGACTCCACTCCAGCAGTAGTTTATAGGAGTTTATTACACAAACTATAGCCCTAACTCATAAAGGACAGTGCTCCTCTATGCTCCAACGATTTCTTACTCCTCGTCACACACTGATCTCCAAAGGTTGACACAACTACAATCTAACTGCACAGTCCTATGGTGTATTGTACAGGACAACCTACCTACCTACATTCTAACCCACTCAACATTCAATCATAGTACATCATCACAACACGTCCCCCCTATATATATATATACATATATATATATATATCACATAAGAAAATGACTTCAATATTGATGCTAGAATGAACTTAACTATTACATTTTTTACATGTTTACAAGAAAATTACCTATGACTATAAGTACATTTTTTCTAATACAGAAATTTGAATAGAAACATGATTTTCTACCATTACATTCATAGTCATGTAACTTCTCTGGTCTGGTAATCTTTGTTCTAGACTTACTAAATGTATCATCATCATTTTCTATCTTTTTGTTTTTACTATTAACTTCCATTCTTTTCTGTGAATTTGCGTGGATTCCTTGTTGCTACCAAAAGTTTGTGTGCCATCATAAAACATTTGTATATCTTCTCTCATTGCGTTATTTTTTCTATTTCCTACTTTCTGCATTTCCTTATCTTCCCTGGTTATATCCTCCATGAACCAGGTGGCCTTATTCACACCTATAGTTCTCGAATGGTGAGACACATCTCAGGTGCCATACCTTTCCCATCAGCAAGCAACACTGGATTGCATTACACTTTCACCACTTTTAAAGGTGGGTAGAGTTTTTCTTCTCCCTTATTTTAAACGCTGGTGCTCTCACCTTTACCAAATCACCAACTTGCACATTTACTTCTTTACATCTGTAAATGGCATCATAATAACCTTTTGACCATGTTTGTATGTCCGTTATATCCCTTTTGACTGTCTCAGCTGTGCACTTACTGTTCCTCTACATGAACATCCAACCTATGTTGTCTTTTCATAATGGAATCCTGCCTCATTATTTCAAAGGGACTACCAGGTGTTGTTCTATATGACCGTACTATTCTCCACACTTCTCTTCCACATGACAATTTTGCACTTTCTGCTAATTGTATGCTGTTCTTCAGTACTCTTTTGAAATGCTCAACAGCACCACTACCTGCTGGGTGATAAACTGAGGTGGTAACATGTTTTATTCCACATCTTATCAATAATGTTATTTGTCAGATATGAATTGAGGCCCGTTATCTGTTACAATGACATTCGGCAATCCTTCTCTCAAAACAATTTTGTCCAAATAATTAACAACAGCTTGAGAGTCAATTTTAGTCATAATTTGTATTTCTGGCCATTTCGAAAACTGGTCTATCATCACCACAGTGTATTAAGTCCTTCTTCTGCATGTATGGGAGCACTTATATCTAGGCCTATTTTCTCCCAAGGCATGTCTGGATACTTGGTGGGATACAATGGATGTTTAAATGTTATCAAGGGCTTCTCTGATTCATTGCATGGAACACATCCTCTCACCTTTCTTTCAATAGCCACGTCCATTCCTGGTCACCAATATAAATCCTTAACTCTACTTTTCGTTTGAGAAAAGCCGAAATGCCCCTCATGACAGATATCTAGTATTTTGTTTCTTAGTACATTTGGGGGAATGAGCCTACCATTACTATATCATTTTCAATGGAAAACTCTTCTTTCATTTCCCAAAATACACGTAGATTTCCTTCCAGGTCATTTTTAGCAGGCCATCTTTCACTTAACAGAGTTTGTACCTTGGTTAAAGTTGTATCCTCTTTATTCAAAAAAACAATTACAAGAGCAACCCAGAATGTTCATGTGAACCTGGGTAGAATTATAACAAAGCGCATATTCACGTGAAGCTCACTTTAAATCAAATGTTTATATTATAGCAGAAAATTATCTTGCTACTGACTTAATCAGAAATATAATTTCTCCAATTGGGAGCTTTCATCTGCACGGTGTTCCTCATCGTGGGAACATCTACCAGCCAGCCCAGGCTACATATTAAGGTGAATAGAGCACCGTCTTCAGCTGGTCATATTGATACAAATATGGATACCATTACTTTTAACCAAGATGAGGTCCTTTAATTATCCATATTGTAAAAACAACCATTACCCAGGTCATTGTTTGTCCTGATGAGACCCTTGTGCCCTCCATTAGGGTCGAAACATCATTGACAGTCTAATAAGACAGACCTCCCTTGTTATGTTTTGAATGAAGAAAAATTACTGTATAGACAAATGTGTCCAAATTCCAATAAGAGGCTGTCTTTATGAGATACACCAGAGACTATATAAATCCAAGCAATTCCGTGGTTGCCTTTTGATGTGGTGTCTCTTTTCACTTGAGATGCACTTTTTCTCACCATTCTGCTTCACAGTTTGATTACACAAAGAATATTCTATGTCATGGTAATGTTTTCTCATAATCAAAACTTGTGTTATTACACATGTTTGGGTACTGGTTTTAGTTGATCAATTTTTGATGTTTATGGCAGATGATTTACCGTCTTTATTCAAAAATTTGTGGGGTTATCCTCCTTAGAGGCCTTGCTCCATTCTTCTTCTGGTATTCCTTGAATGTCATCAACAACATCCGCCACACAACAATTTTCAATTTCATTCATTTTAGTGTCTGGCCCTACCAGTGGCATTCTGCTCAAGAAATCAGCAATTTTTTTCTTTACTCCCGGTACATATTGCACTTCATGCTTAAAACCCAAACGTTTTATAGACATACGAGCTATTCGTGAAGAAGCTCTGAACAGACCACTTTTTGTCAATACTTTAGTGAAGAGTTTTGCTTCTGTGTCTGTTATTGAATGGGAAGCAAATGCTATCAAACACTCTTTTCCTTGATTATCGATTTGCGTAAGCACAGCACCAATGCCTCTACTACTAGCATCAGTTGTGACAATACATTGCAAGTTGGGATCAAAGCCTTGAAGAGCAGGCGCCCTAAGTATTTTGTTTTTAATAGTTTGGAAAGCTTCTTGGCACTGTTTGACCACTCTAATGCACATTTTGCTTTCAATAACTGTCTAATGGGGTACGTTTTACTGGAGAAATTGTGCACATATTTGGTATAAAAATCTGCCAATCCAAAAAAATGCTCCAAACTTGTCTTTATTGGTAGGGGCAGGTGGTTCTTTTATCGCATCAATAAAGCCTGCCTTGGGTTCACACACACCCTTACCACTGATCTCATGCCCTAAATATGTGACACTTTGTTTTGCAATCTTACACTTACTGTTCTCAGCGGTGAGTCCATTATCATTTAATACTTCTAGTACTTTCTTCACCTTAGCATCATGTTCCGCTTTTGGTTTTCCCTTGATAAGGATATAATCTTGAAAGAAAGTCACAGTTTGTTAAATAGTTTAAACATTAATCTTTGGAACATGGCTGCCGCAGACACAAGTCCAAACAGGGCCCTGATAAATTGATAACAGCCAAATGGGGTAAGTCTGCGGTTATCTAGATGTAAAGACACCTGATAGTAAGCTGAGGTTAAGTCAATAGTGGTGAACCATTCCATGAAATTAGTCAATTATACTATTTCGTTGATATTAGGTAATGGAAATTGACCTACCATTATATTTTTATTCAAATCCCTTAAATCAACCATTAACCTCATCTTACCATTGGCACATCTCACCACTACCAATGGTGCAATCCAATCCAAGGCCTTACTTTGTTCAATGATACCTGCATCTTGTAGTTTGTCTAATTCTCTAGATACCTCATTCCTAATGCCTAAAGGTATATTCCTTGCCTTATAGACTGACGGTATGGTATTATCCTTTACCAGAATTTGGTGTTGGAACTTTTTGAGGTTACCAATACCACCTGAACACACCTGTGGAAATATTTTTTTAATAGTTTCCTCATTCATGTCCTCTTCTTGGATCACAGAAACAGGTTCTGTGCTATTAGAGTCAAGAATTATACTTAGTTCACCTTGATACCACCAACCTAATACCAAAGGACCGGATTTCAAAACATACATTTTACACTCTGACTCTCTATTCTTGAATACAAAACTTAGATTTTTGTAGCCTAGCAAATCAATTGGTTCTTCAGTAAAGCTTTTTGGAGAAATATCAGGTGGTTGTTGATCCTCACCTACATTTTGTTTAAATTTCTTTAACCATACCATTTTGTTTTTAATTGTCTAAGGTGCCCTAGAATCTGCTGTGATAGTAATAGTACACCCCCAATTGACACATCACATTTCAGCTTCTTCCGTTGATTGCTTGTGCGTGGTAGGTCTGTGTTTTTTATATTAAGAATACACATGTTCATATCATCGCTATCAGACACTGAGGATTTTGAGTCTGTAACACTTTCTAATAACTTAATGGCAATCTCCTTTTTTTCCTGCATACCTTAAGAAAATGTCCCACGATTTCACATCCTGAACATTTCTGGTACAGAGCCGAACATTTGTTATCATTTGCAAAATGACCTGTATTTCCACACCTACAGCACGTCACTATAGTTTTACAATCTTCTTCTTTTCTAAATCTTGGTTTGTAAGAATTTTGTTGTTTGGACTTATTGTCTGTAACATTTGTCGTTTTTTCCGTTTTTATCTTGCTGACTAGTTCTTTAGACTCAAGGCTGTGGTCTTCCTCCTTTTCATTTCCCATTGATACTGCTTTTGCACATCTTCCAGACCGTTTCTCTCTTTTGACTACATCTATCACTTCTTGTAAGGTTGCTTCCCCTTTAGCCCACAAACAATCTTGTATAGTTTGGTTTGCAGCGTGCATAACAATTTGATCTCCTATTATTTTGTCATGTAAAATGCCAAACCTACATGTTAACGCCATTTTTTTTAATGCTGAAACGTAATCTTCAATTGATTCATCCTTTGCCTGTTTCCTGTGATAAAATGTATATCGGTCAATTCCTACACATACCCTGGGTGCTTAATATTTGTCCAAATCCTCTACAGCATTTGTAAACACATTGCCTTGTCCATGTTTTCTGTGTTTCTTTTCTGTCCGATTATATGTTTTTAATCCTTAAGGACCTAAGCAGTGTAACAATACTTTCTTCTTTTTTTCTGCAGTGAAATCATTATCCTCATCACATGTAGACAGGTAATTTAGAAAGTATTCTCGCCATTCCTGCCATTTCATTGACGTATCCCAGCTAGATGGCATAAATGTTTGTGATGGGCACAAATTCAATGTATTTGATGCCATACTGTATATTTATACATTTTGACACAATGAATTTCTTCAGATTTGTCTTTAAGATTGTAAAAATTGTGCACGAAAAACAGCCATTAATTGTATTTTTAGTTTCTAAAAAAGGCCGTCGTATGGGTATGCCGTTAATTCAGAAGGCATCTGAAGCCTGCTGTTTGTTGGGATGTCACAGTACTCCCATAATGCTTGCGCGCTCTCAAGTACGTCACAACATGCGAGAGATCCATATGCACCCGGAGACATTTTACAGGAGCGCGAGATCCGTTTGGCCGTGCAGAGACAGTAGCGCAAGATAAGCATGAACTTAATTAATTTAATCGATGAATTTAATCGAAAAAAATCTATTGTCCACTCACTGTTCCACTGGAAAATCTTGTAAGTACAACAATCATAATGCTTCTTCCCTGTACAAGAAATGTATTGTAGTATGCGGGGACCATAAGTATGATCCGTTGACGCGTGGGACGGGGCTGCAGAACAATTGTTGCCAATTTTGTTATGAAAACTCCACTCCAGCAGTACTTTTTAGGAGTTTATTTCATAAAATACAGCCACAACGTATAAAGGATAGTGCGCCTCAATGCTCCAACGATTTCTCACTTTCCGTCACACAACGATCTCCGAAGGTTGACACAACTACATTCTAACTACACTCTCCTACGGTGTAGTGAACAGGACAACCTACCTACCTACTTTCTAACCCACTCAACATTCAATCATAATACATCATCAAAACAACTGTCACTTCCACATCAGGTTCATAGTGCCTCCTCCTAGCGACTCCTACCCCTGTCGTGCCCTTAAGCTTTGTGTGCACGATCTCTGAACCTTTCCTCTCTCCCTTCCTAGAGCCCACGGTACTCGCTTGCTCTCACAGTCAGATGTTCACTGAATAAGTACCCCAGTAACATAAAATCTTGCTCTGCAGTTTTGAAAACATGACATCTCGTGTGGTATTATAGGTAGCCCCCCTTTACAGTGGTCCAACAGCTCTTGTAGGCTTACAGCTATTGTAGCTTTCAGGAATAGTACAGATTTTAGGCCCCTGTACTGAAACTGTACACAAGTGGCTATTCTGCTGTGTTACAACAAGGCCTCGAGGGGTACTGGTAAGCCTCTGCCCTGAACTTTTACAGTTGGGACCATCCCGCTCAGTAGGAGGATGGCATTTTGTTTACAAATAGGTTTCAGTCCTGAAACTTTACAGATGGGGCCACCACACAGTGATATAGCAAGGCCTGTCACTTTACAGGTAGGGAGGTCCCTGTACTGAAACTTTACAGATGAGGGCATCCTACCGTGTTAGAGCAAGGCATCAAGGGTTACGTGTAGGTCTTTGTCCTGAACCTTTTTCCAGATTAAGTCATTCTACCCCATTAGAGCAAGGCTTCTTGGTTTACAGGTAGATCTCTGACCCGAAGCATTACTGATGGTGCCACCCCGCTATGTAAAAGCAAAGCATCTTGGCTTAAAAATTGGGCCCTACCCAGAAACTTTACAGGTGAAGCAATTCTGCAGTGTTAGAGAGAGGCTTCTCCTATTCAAAGGCCTGATGAGGTTTGATGGAGTCAAGTTCAACAAGGGAACGAGTAACCCCTTTCTGTGAAATCCTGAGTAAGGTTTTCCCTGCTCAACTGCTTTCACTAAAATTAAACAGTAGCCCTATTCATCAGATTAAAAGTATAATAATCTCCTCCAGTGATATCTGGAAGCCTGAGGATATAATCTGCAGGTGGTAACCAAGCACACATTCCTGTCTGTTCCACATTTAGGAGAAGATCTTGGGTTGCATGATCTACGTGCCCAGAATGTAATCCACTGTTCTGGTAGGCATATCCTATGTTGGTTCAGAAGGACTGGATCTGTGTGACTTTGTTGTTTTAGGATAAACACTGTAAAATAGAACATTCAGCTAATGTGAACAACCCAAAAATGTGGTGCGGATCTGGTCCTCCTGAACCTACGCTGGACAGTGCAATGCTATAGACATACTTATCTAGGTATGCTGCATGCAGTACTACAAACAGTCTCCACCACTGTTGAAATGTTCCTTCCTTGTAGTTTTTTCCGTCTTTTACACCTCTCAATCCCATATCCTTTTGCCCTCAATGTACAGTTTGAATTCAAGGGTATCAAACATATTTGCCAGAATGGCTAGATACACATGGGATTTTGAAAATAACCACATAAGATAAAAGTACATTCAGTTGATCTAAATGACGCTCCTTCACACAGGCAATATTCATCCTGAAAGTCTGGCAAACACTGAGTACTCCTGGACATATGTTGGCCATCTATGTTCTAAATGGTCCCTTTCGTAGCATGCTTTGTACAGTTCTAAGCTTGTAAAAATCAGCACCTGCAATGCTTGGTAAATTGAAATACAAAACTGCCTACCATGTTGTATGTGAATCGTTGGGCTGGGGTGTGTAAACAGTGGCTGACATAGAAGAATGCACCAAGCAGCATTCCTGTGTCACTTAATGCTGGCAACTTGCGTCCGATTTCGATGGGAAGCTCCAAGAAACATTAACAATGCTTTTTTAAATCTTGAATATAGATGATTTCTTTGTCTTGCAACAAGTGAAGGTGTTGGGTTTGGCTCGTGTCTAGGGTGCAATGCGGGGAAGGCATCTTGGGGTAATTGTGATGTGGGCTGGAATGTAGAAGGTTGGGGGTGGAATGTATAAATTTGAAAGGTAGCCAGGTGCCACTCCCTTTGCCACCCTTCTGGTTGTGTTAGTTCCTGCTGAAAGAAAAAGTTTCTGTGAAGCTCACCTGGACCCGTGATTCAATCAGCAACACTTCATTTGGTGACAATTGGCGAACTGCACTGTCCAACCAGCAGGGTGGCCATCATTGTATCACTGGCACCTCGTCTGCTGTTCGACCCAGCTGAAGAGGATCCCAGGTGCTGAGGATCCTGCAGGCACGTTGTCCTCTCAAGGAGAGGAGCAGTTGTGTAGCGGCGTTCAAAGGTGGACATGCCTAAAAGACTGAGTTAAGTTATTTGGCAGCTCGTTTGGTCAGATCGTTAAGGTACTTGCATGTGGTTCAGTGCATGTTTGCTGGTGGAGTCGGGCATGAGGGTCTACACACGAGGTCAGATACATGACCTCTTCCTGCTCAAAGCCCCTGTATTGGCTTAACTGCAAGTGCTACTCACATTGTAGACGTCATCGCCACCTGTTCAAGGTTGTGTAAAGCGTTATCACCATAGCAACACCTCATGTCTTTGTTCTGGCACGGCTAATTTCAGCCAACAACTCTCTGTACGGCAGCAATCTTTCAAAGCCACAAGAAATTGTGTTTTCTACATGTTGCAAGTACAACAGTGATTCGGACACCTTGGCAATTCAGTCCAGTGTGAACTACTGTGATTCACACACCAGTACAATTTATCATAGTGACTTCTCTGTTTTTTACAAGTTGCTAGAAAAAAGGGGATTCTCACACTTTGACAGTCTTGTCCAGTGCAAACTACAGTGAGTCCCACACCAGTAAAATTAATTGTGGTGTTACATGTCATTTATCTAGCATTAGAGCGAATAACAGTGATTCGCACACCTCAAGAATCCATATGGGGCACTATTTTAAACTTGTATTTTGGTACATTCATATTTGATTAACATTATAGTTTAGTAAGAATATAAGAAATACACAAAAAATGCAGCAATAAGTTATACCACTAGTTCCATTTTTAGCATCTCCAGGGTTGCCTACTGTGTAGTGGAATCAATGGAAAGAAGGTTTTGAAGCATACCTAGATACTATTAAGGGTGAAGTGTTCACCCAAAAGCAGAAATTTGATTTGTTGAGACATTCATTGGGAATGGAGGGTAGTAAAATAATAAATCATCCACCATGTGTCCCTATTGCATGGGGAGGGGGATAACTATGGATGAATATGTGTTGTCCATGAAAGGACTGGATGTACGTTTCAAGAACAAAAGGAATGTCAAAATGGAACAACATATGTTTTACAAGAGACAGCAAATGCCATTAGAAACTGTGGAAAACTTTGTAGATGATCTTAGAATGTTAGCTTTCACTTGTGATTTTAAAACCATTGAAGATGAGGTAATTTGAGACCAAGTAGTAGAGAAATCGAATACTACAAAAGTTCAAGAAAAATTATTAACAATTGAGAATCTCAGTTTAGAAAACGCCATAGAAATCGTGAGTGGTATGGAAACAACCACAAAGTTCATGGAGCAAATGAGTGTGAAGGATGAAGTACAAAGTTTGCAGTCTTAATATAGTTCCAAGGGAAAAAAAAGAAGGAAAATAAATCCCAGTGAAGATAAGAGGAAACCAGTTGAATGTTATCATTGTGGTAGTAAAGGACATTAGGAAACTCTCAAATGTGTCTGGGACAAGATAAGTGGTGCAGTAAATGCAAAAAAAGAAGTCATTTTCTGAAGGTATGTAAGGGAATTTGGGTTAAAAAAACAAAGAGTGTTAGAGCTGTTAATGTTGCGGAAGACTGTGTAGAAAAAAAGTCAAGGTGACTCAGATAAGGACAGTGTGGTATTTGTGGTTGAAGAAAAAGAGCAGAATGTAACCAGATTTATGGAGAAAGAGGTAGCAACTTTGACTGGAGTCTCTGTTAAGAAACCCTTGTGTTCAATCGAGATTAATGGGATCAATTATGACATGATGGCAGACTCTGGTCTCTGTTTACATTGATTAATGTGGATGAATGGAGTAAGATACAGAATGTTCAACTAAGGAAGTCTAAGGTGAAGCCAGTAGCATACGGTGGCAAGCCCATTGAGATAGTGGGTGAGTTTGATGCAAAGATAAGTTTCAAAGGCAACGAAACAGGAGGTACGGTGTATGTGGCACATGCAGGAGCAAATTTATTGAGATGATTGGACCAAAGAAATCTAGAAATTGTACTAGACCCTAACAGTCATAATGTCACGTTAGGATGTAATGGGCATAGTGTTGGCAAAGGATTGTGTTTGGATAGAAACTTTTCCAAATGTATTTAATGAGACTTTGGGGAGAATAAAAGGTTTCAGTATTCGTATACAATTGAAATCAGGAGTTGAACCTGTAGTTCATAAACCCAATCATGTACGTATTGCAATCAGAGAAGAATTAAAAAAGGAACTGGAAAGGTTATGTGTTCAAAACATATTAGAAGCAATAGAAGGATCCGAGTGGCCATACCCTGTGGTTTTAGCAAGGAAGTCCAATGGAACCTTGATGATGTGTATTGACTTCAGACATCTGAATGAAAGGATATGAGTCGATAGACATCCTCCACCCAACATTACAGAAATGTTAACCACGTTCAAAGGAGCAAAGGTGTTTACAACTCTCAATTTGTCTTCGGCTTACCATCAAACAGTGTTGCATAAAACTTTGTGTCATTTAAAGTCCTTTGTCACACTAAATGGGGCATACAGATTTAAATGCATGCCATTTGATTTGGCTTCTGCCTCATCTGTGTTCCAGTGAGTGAAGGAACTAAAAGAGTACGATGCTTTTAACACAATATGCTGATTTGGGGAATCAATCAAAGGGAACATGATAAAACTTTGGCATTGGTTTTGACAGTTTTGAAGGAAAAGATGGTCACATTGGAAGATAGCACGTGTCATTTTGGTGTGACAAGTGTGGATTACTTAGGACACACGCTGTCTGAGAATGGTGTGGAACCTAGGGGGAGATTAGTAAATGCCATCAAGGAATTTCCGGCACCCCAGAATAAGGATTAACTGAGATAATTTTTTGCGATGTTAGAATTCTATGCACATTTGTTATTGAAGTGTGCAGAACAGATGAAAGAGATGGGTTGTTGTAAAGAATAATGTTACGTTTGAGTGGACGTAAGAGGAGGAAAAATAATTCAATATGATAAAGTGTGAAGTAGTGGAGGCTATTCCCTTGAAACCATTTGACACGCGAGATCGTAGTATAGTTGTGACAGATGCAAGTCAATACAGATTAGAAGCAGTTTTGATGCAATCTAGAGGTGTCAAAGATGAGGCGGTGCATTTGCATTGCGAACGTTAATGGGTGCAGAAGTTACATATCCAATCAAAAAAGGCGAGTGGATGCACAAACTAAGTATGTAGTTGCAAAAAAGGAAAGACGCATGAGGTTAAGGAAGGAGATTGGGTCAGAGTCAGGTTACCAGGGTTAATTACCAAAGGAAATTCTAAGTTTTCTAATCACAAGAAAGTGGTGAGTGTGAAAATGTATGTAGTTAGACTGGATGATGGGAAATGGTGGAATAAAGAAAGATTGACTATACAAAAAGGAGTTGAGGCAACACCGGAAATGGAGAATGCAGATAAGTGGGAAAACCCACGTGGGTTGAATGTTCAGGATCGGGTGTGCACAAGATCATGAAGGGAAAGGAGGATACCGGACTGGTTGCAAGAATACATGGTATGAAGTCACATCAAGAGTGGTGTAAAGATTAACTGTGTTCTAGTTTAAGTTTTCAAGAATTCAGTATACAGAAAAATATTATATTGTGGATAGTAAGAGTTTATTCTTTATGTAAGTGTATTGTGTTTATTGTTATTGTATAAGGGGAAGATGTGTTGGGTTTGGCTCATGTCTGGGGTGCAATGTGGGGAAGGCAGCTCAGGGTAATTGTGATGTGGGCTGGAATGTTGAAGGTTGGGGGTGGAATGTACAACTTTGAAAGGGAGACAGTTGCTGCTCCCTGTGCTGCCCTGTTGGTTGTGTTACTTTCTGTTGGAATTAAAAGATTCTGTGAAGCTCCACCTGGATCGGTTTAAAATGTGACATATGCACATGGCATTTAATTGGAAGATATCCATAAAGGCAAATACATTTCCCTTCACAACTGGCTTTCTTGCTAGAACCATAAGAGAGCACAGCTGAGACAGTTTTCACCATTCTATCCAGAAGTATGCCATAAATGTGTCCTTAGTTTCCTTGCTCTGCCTTCTTTCTCCTCTCCTCTTCTCTCCTCCTTTGGGGTGCACACCTCTCTGGTTAGATAGTAGCCTCTGATTCTACTGAGTAGGTGAATTGGTGAGGGGCGTGAGACAGAAGGAGGGCAGAGAGGTAAAGAAAACAGTAGAACGAGAGGTTTGGTTAAAGGTGAAAACTTTAGAGAGAAAGTTGAGATATGAAGCGATGTAGGTTAATGAGAGAAAGATCCTTAGTCATAAATAAAGGTGCAGAGAGATGAAAGAGAAAGAGGTAGGTAGAAAAAGAGAGGTTGAGAGATAGGTAAGTTTGTAGAGAGGGCTATTGATAGAAATAAGGAAATGTACCCAGGGAGAGAAAGGAGACAGGTAGAAAGGTGAAGTAGTGAGAGAAGTATAGAAAACAGTAAGGTCAAAGAGCATCAGAAAGACTGGTCATGTTAAGAGTCTAGTAGGCAGAGAGAAAAGTATAGGGAGAGGGGTGAAGAGTAGAAAGACAAACAAGGTGTAGAGAGAAAAGAAATGAAGTGCAAAATAAAAGGTAATGTTGATACAGAGGGAGCAAGATAGAAAGGCAGAGAAAGAGTCTTGTTAACATATGCTTTTCAGAATAAATAGATCAGTCATACGGCACCTGGCTTAACATTTTCCAGTGAAGCAATCAAGAATGTAGCCTTCATCATTGGCTGTTGTATTCATTATAAGCTTTCCAATAAGGCAAAAGGTGCAATACCAGCACAGTTTTTATTAGAAGCACACACCTTGTGTCTACCCAAGAGCCTGTAGAAAATATCAATTTTGTGGGCAGATATTATGCCCCTCTCTCAGTAATGCTTCTTAAAACTCCCTTTTCCATCATGTCATCCCTTTCAATTCTGTGGGGGTGAGTGGAGGGTCTTAGGTGGGGGGCATTTCAATTGTATGTATATGTATGGTATTTTTATAATACGCTCCTAACCTAAAGACAGTGGTGTGCTGTGCCTCATCATAGACAAGTGTAAAGTCAACAAGTAATGGGAGAGGAATCTGGGTTGTGGGTAGTTCATACATTGTGTTGTGGTGTCCTTTAAAAAGGTGACCCTTCAACTCTTTCCTAAACTGGAGCAGTGTTAGGGCAGCCCTGATGGATACAGGGATATTGTTCCAGATCCTGGGTGCATAGATGGAAAAGGCCTGCTGTCTTGTTTTTTCTTTTCTTACACATTTTATTCTGGAGTCTGAAGATGTCCTGGCTGCGGGTGTGCCAAAAGCATCAGATATGGTGAGCTTGTCTGAAAGACATGAGGGGTGCTACTTGTGATGACTTTGTAAAATATGGAGCTCGTTTTGAAGATGGTATGGGTAGGCAGGGGTAGCCAATGGAGTTCCATCAGGATGGTGTAGATGTGATCATATTTTTTCAGAAAGGGGTGAACTGATGCTGCCACTGTTTGGGTTAAAGGTAGGTGTTAGACCTGATACGCCAAGGTAGTGGTTCCCTAAGATTTCTTTCTTTTCTCTAGGAGGTTTGGCTAGTTCTGGCCATGGGCACTGTCCCATTGTAAGTACAGTGCCGGCGCCATCTTTCCATCAAACTGGAAGTGGCACTAGCCTGTGTGTGCATGCTGGCACAGGAGGTGGTTTCCTATATAGATACTGTCTGGAGTCATGACGCACCAGACTAGTACCTCATTCCGAGGGGGTACTACATTAGGGCTTGTCTTTGGAGTGAATGTGTGGTCAGGGGCAACCCAGGTCATCGGGCCCCTGATGTTGTGTCTTATTTTTTATTTATTTTTCTGGAGGTACAGCAGAGCACTTTTCACCTGGGATCGTAACTGCTGGTGCAGTTCAAGTCTTCATGCACCAGACGCAGTGCCTCCTTGTACAGGTGGTGTGGAACTAGTAACTCTTCATGTGCAGCCGGAATTGTCGAGGGTGACTCAAGTCAACTCGCCCGACTGTGCACCTCTGTCCCGGAGGTGCTGAAGTTGGTAACTATTTGGTAGCAATGGATTGTCTGACTGGGCTTGGCACAGCGGTGGCTAGCGGGCGGTCCCAGCGACCCTCTCCCTTTCTTTTGCAGGCCTCTAAGTGAACCTCTTACTGGTTCTCCTTGCTAATTGTTACTGGATCGCCTATTATCTTTCCTTCCACCCCCACCTTGTCCCCGGATCCTGCGGAGTGTGACTTTGGCTGCGAGTGGCCTGGTATCCAGGGGAAGGTTGACTCAATCTTTGGTTCATGGTGATGTGGGATAGCTGAAGCTGGTTGGTGGGCAGTTTGGGGCCCAGGGTGCCCGCAGACACAGTGGTATCCACTAGCCGGATATCAGAGCACCGCATTATGGTTCTGAGAGTGAGTGCATATGAGTGTGTGTGTGTGTGTGTGTGTGTGTGTGTATGTGCATGAGCTGACTGTTACCCGGGGCACCACATGGCAGTGCAGAGCGGGTTTCTAGGAGTGCAGGTGAATGCGAGGGCAGCACCGTGGTGTTGCTTGTCATGTTCTACTAGCAGTGAATTCCTGAGGTTTGCATTACAATTTACCAGTGTGGCCTATGCCGCAGTGCTATGTGGAAGTGTTCCAAGCCCTCAATTTACTTATTTCTGCTAACATTGGGAACAAGGATGCTCCCTGAATTTATATGTTATTAAAATTGGTAAACTCTAGGGTGGGTCTTGTGTTGACCACGTTTGGCACTGCATGAGGCTGTGGGGAGGGAAAGTATTGTTTTCCCACTTATACATACTGTTGTTGGTGTTACAGTTGAGCCTACTATTGTGAATTCTATTGATAAAAGTGATTTATGCCCAGATTTACATGATACTCATGATGTGTTGCAATGTGCATTGAATACAAGTTTTATATACCTATTGTGTGAAGTCTCATTTGTGCCACTCAGCGTGGTTGTTGTGGGGAAGTGCTGTGAATGTGCTTTACACACTAACTGTGGTAAGCTTTACTGTTCTTTGCAAGCTACCCCAAGGGGGACACAGATTATACAGTGAGTGCAATCACCCAACACTGACAGGAGTGACAGGTTCTGCCTGGCTAGGGCCTTGCCTCAACAAACCAGAATGAGCCTCCTCCAACAGTGGTACCCTGTCCTTAAATTTTACAGATAGAAACACTACAAGGATATCTACATTGTGACAGGTAGGCATATGCCCTGTGTGGTATAAAAGATGGTGCCTTTTTAGTTTTAGAGATAGTGTTATTCCTGTAGTTTTAGACAAAACCTCTTCTGGAAAGTTACAGATAAGTCCATCACTGACAGAACTCTAACAACACAACAAAGAGATTCTCATCCAGTGTAACAGAGCAGTCAGGCAGCTGCTCTGCATTGCAAAAGTCAGTACCCTATCAAGCAGCTTTACAGATAGGGGCTGTCCTGCAGTGTTAAAAACAGGGCCTCTCCTGAAGGGTTAAATATCGGTTCCCCCCTAAGATAACACTAATGCGCCCTCTCTTAATTTACATACAGACCCCTCTAGAGAAAGGTCAACAGCTTCCAGCTGAAAAATAGGACCCTTTGTGTAGAACGAGCTTTCATCTGCAGTGTTATATACAGAATGTGCCATGTCCTGAAGTTTTCAAGATGGAGACACCCTCCCAGGGCCGGCCTTAGCACTGGTGCGACAGTCTTTTTTTGGAGGCCCCACCCCATGACCACCACCTCGGATTCCCTCACTAACACCTGGCAAATGTGCCCCTCATCTATGCATAGCCCCCCTTCACATACATTCATTTGTTTTAAAGCGCTTGTAAAGGCTGGCTTTACTAATCCACTCAGCTATCCACAAAAAAAATACTTATGTTCTTTGCAGCAGGCATATTAACCCTCTGGGCTATCTTTTGGTGAGTCAAAGCTGCTGCTAGACAAAAATGCCATCTTTCTCCCTAGCAGGAACATTAATCACAAGAGGTATCTTGACATTTTAATTGATTTCTGAAGACTGACTACACAAGGAATTTTTCAGCAGGTGCTTTTAAATCGCAAGTTTCATAAGTTATTGCTAAACACAGTGCCCAACTGAGGTCAGCATCCCCCAATCCAGGTCAGCACCTGGTACGGCCACACCGCTCGCACTGCCCAAAAGCTGGCCCTGCACCTACATTGCTAAACACGGAGGCCTCTCCTCAAATAGTTCAGACAAGGTTCCTACTACCAGTGTTACAGGTAGGGCCCCCATCTACAGTGTTACATGGACCCTGGCCCATGTGGCTCTTCCGATTATTTTTTTTGCAAGAAGTTAATGGTGTTGAGGCACTCTTTCGTGGTTTATAGCATTTTTTAGGGCCTTAAATGATGACTGTTATAATGATGGCTGGTGTTGATACTTCCTATTTGGCAAATTAACATCTCAATTTTTAAATCTCACCATTTTATTTTGAAGAAATCCCTTCTTGGGTGGCTTTGGATAGTTTTGTTTGTGTGGTCGGTTTTATGCTATAACTTTTTCTAAAAAGTGTAAAGAGAGAGAGAGAGAGAGAGAGAGAGAGAGAGAGAGAGAGAGAGAGAGAGAGAGAGAGAGAGAGAGAGAGAGAGAGAGAGAGAGAGAGAGAGAGAGAGAGGTAGGTTTGGGTCAGCCCCTTCAGCCATGATTTTTTGTGGTTTTAATGGATTTCCATTGGTTGGATGAGCTGTCTACCAAGTGCTTAGCATTTCGATAATGCTGCATTATCCCATTTGTATTCCCATTAGGTATGAGTAATTGAACGTCAATTAGTCCCTCTATTAAAATGTGGATGCAACATGTAGGTTGTAATTGAAACTCTGGGTGTGTTGTTTGATGTATATTATTTGCTGACAAAACCACATTTTGATTGCTGATATATGGCTTTCTTGTTTAGGAAGTGTTTGCTGTTTAAATGCCAGAGCCTGTCACTACAATTCTATCCTCTAACCCCCCTTGCACATTCATTTGATTTACTTTGCTGTCATGATAACACATTGGTGGATTTAGGATTTCTTTTTAAGTTCAGAAAGTGATGTGAACTCTTTTTTAAATGAGCAAAAAAAAAATACTGTCTGTTAACAGCATTTCCTGTGCAATATTTTGCACTACATGCCTTTTAAGATCTCTATTCTCAACTCAAGCTTCGTTTTTTGACTCCTTTTCATAACATGCTTTGTTAAGGGTACAGTTTGACTGCTAGTGCGGTCTTTTCAGCAAAGGGGACCTACACACTGCTTTAATATTTTTGTGGCCCGATATGTTTCTTGAGCATATAATTTTTTTCTGGGACAGATGGAGTTAACACACACAAAGTCCTAACTATTTCCGTACACATCTCTCATTGGATTTGCAGTGTTTGTTTTTAATTAATTGGACCGGTTAGCTAAAATTGATTTCATTCAACAATTGAATAAAAATATTTCTTTCAGCCAACAGTCGCATAAAAAAGCAAAGGAAAACCAGTGGTGCTCCCGCCCTCCTTCCTCGAGATCCCATTTATGGACACCTCTTAAAGCTAATTTGCTTCACTTGTAATTCTTCACAAAAAATTCTTTCCAGAGAAGCCTAGCGTAAACACAAAACGGGGGAAATGCCTCATTGTCTGAAGCAATGGAAATCCATTATGTGTGCAGCGGCGATCGATATATTAGTCCCCGGAGACCCGCTGATCAAATCAGCTAATGGGCAGAAGTAGCTGGGCCTAAGTAATGGGGGAACCGCTGCTCCCGGTGCCTGCTTGCTTGCAAAAAGGCTGAAGATTAAAACTTGTTCACGCGTAAAGACGTCTCCTGCAAGAGGGCCTTATGGGGGGGTTTGCTTTACCGTAAGGGGTACCTCTGAAATCAGTACATGCTTAATTTCTTCGGGCTACCTTGATTTATCATCATTCTTATGGGTTGTAGATCAGATTAGGATTCAGCTGAGAAAAACACAGCGGCTCCAGGGTAAATGCTCTCTCTTCCTAGGGTGTGTTTATGCCCCGCTTGACATACTGCGAGGTCCAGATGAGTGAGTCAGGTCTTCTCACTTTTCAGACTCCTCCAGCGACTCGGAAACCTGTATATACCTTTCAACATGTTTGCAACGGGGCTCCTAAAAACGGAAAGTGCTACAGAATATTTCCTGACAGTTCCATGTTAAAAAGAAAAACGTATCTGTAACATTGGTTTTATTTCTCTGGAATATATTTTAAATTCATAGCTTTCAAAATACTTGACTGCAGTCAACCACTGTCCCAACTCTGAACAGCAAGTTGGTTGAGGACATTAAGGCCCTCCTTACGACTTTGGGGGTCTTTTTAAAAGACCGCCGAAGCCGCGGGCGCAAACATACCTCCAGTGCTGGCGGTATGTTTGGTGCCCTATTATGACATTTCCGCCGGGTCAGCGGACTGAATCAGCGTTTCCACTTGCTGGCCTAGCAGAAAAGTCACCACAACATTGAAGCTGGCTCGTAATCGAGCCAGCAGCAATGTTGAGGTGCGTCGGGTGCAGCAGCACCCATTGCACATTCCACTGCCCGTAATTCAGGCAGTGGAATGCGCGATGGGGCTGTGCACAGGGGCCCCTGCAGTGCCCATGCCAAATGCATGGGCAATGCAGGGGCCCCGAGGGGCCCCCGAGTCTCCCACACCGCCAGCCTTTCGTGGACGGGCTGGCGGATGGGGTCTCATAGTCCCCATGGCAGGGCTGCTTGCTGCACTGCCCTGGTGGATTACAAACGCCGGGACCGCCAGGCTGCAGGCTGGCGGCAGCCTTGCAGTATCGGCGGTATTACCGTCGCAGGACCTCCACGGTCATAATGTGGCAGAAAGTACCGCCAGCCTGTTAGCAGTACTACCGCCACATTATTGCCACCCGCCAGGGTCATAATGACTCCCTAATTCTTTTAACACATGGATCACAAGTACAGCCATTGAACCAGCACCTCCCATTCGTCCCAGTAATTGTCGGCCAAAGCAATACTAGCCATGGTTCTGGCTGGCCCTAGTAGAACAAATGCGCTATTGTAAAACAGCATGAATGCAAGTGGTGCCAGACCTACAAAGCTGATTTCCTGTCCCTCTTTAGAAAGGCCCAGAAATCTTATAAAAATTGATTAGGATAACCAAAAAATCCTATTTCACTATTTCACTACAAACATTGGCGATGCAAATTACAACCCCAAAAAAATCTTTAATATCTCTAAAGCCTTACTTCAGCCTAAAAACCCTTTCAAGAGATATCCCTCCATACCAGGCACTCTGTGACTGGATCGCCACCTATTTTGAGGTTAAGGTCCAACCCATACAACACGGATTCAGCTTCTCCCCCATGAGTGACTCTATAAGTTTTCCTGTCCTAAGCAGCTCCCACAGTGCAATCAATGTGAGTTTGACCACATTTCAAGATATCTCCTTAACACAATCATGTCAAACCATTCTCTCCTGAAAGTCAGGCTCCCCTCTAGATCCCTGCCCACACATATTCTCAATGAGGCCCTGGGCATAGTTAACCCACTCATCAACCAGATCCTACATACTTCTTTAGCCACAGCAGTAGTCTCCTCAGCCTCGAAACTGGGAGTTGTTAAGCTTCTAACAAAAGACCTCTGTCAGAGCCCTTTATTCTGTCTAATCAGGCTCATTTCCCTGTTATCCTTATTGCCTGAAATATTGTAAGAAAAATGCAAATCAGCAGCTCATTGCCTTTCTCGAAAACTCCAATTCACTTCACACTCGTTTCAGTTCTAAACATTCCAATGAGTCAGCCCTACTTGAAGTTTCAGAAACCATCAAAATGGCTCTGGACACTGGAAATAATGCAGTATTGATACTGCTGGATCTCTCTGCAGCATTCAATACCATATCACAAGACATCCTCCTCCAGTAAAATCCAAGACATAAGGGTCTCCCACAAAGCCCTATCCTAGATCAGAGCAAAAAGAACGTATGATGGACGGAATGCTGAACAATGCAAACATTCACCCCGAGTCACAAAGAACTGGGTTTAATCCATTGTTTTTTTTGCCCACCGTGCAGTTTGGCTGGACTGTTCCCATGGGGAGCAGGGTCAAGACTGATTTGCATACTGCTGGGTGCAAACTGGGGTGGCATGGTGGTAACAAATGATGGATTACACCTAGATCTTTGTGACTGGTGGTGAATGTTTACACTGTTTAGCATTCTGTCCATTATCTGTTCTTTTTGTTTTTATTGCCCTAAGTGGGAAGGGTATGTCCAGATGTGGGTCCTGGGTTCACTGCGCCAATGGATTTAAGCTATCCTGGCTGATGAGGGGTGATACCCTGAAACCGATCCCATGATGCTTCTTTCCAGGCCAGGGAGGACCTGGTCTGACAGTTCGGGCTGGACTGTTCCCATGGGGAGCAGGGTCAAGACTGATTTGCATATAGCTGGGACAAAACTGGGGTGGTGGGCAAAGAAACAATGGATTGACCCAGATCTGTGTGACTGGGGGTGAATGTTTGCATTGTTCAACATTCTGTCCATCATCTGTTCTTTTTGCTTCTATCCTGGATCAGGTCATTCCTAACTGGTAGGAGACAAACAGTTGCCTTAGAAGAATTCTCTTTGAAAGAAAGATCAATGACCAGGGGTATGCCACAGGGATCATCCCTAAGTCCCACCCTTTTTAACATCGATATGGCACCCCTCATCTCCCTGCTTACTTCCTATGGAATTGCAACCAGCTCATAAGTGGACGATACACATTTGATCCTCTCTCTAGACAATAGGTAATCTATTCATGATCTCAGTTTCCAAAACTGTCTCTCCAATGTCATTTTATAGATGCAAAATAACCATCTCAGATGCAATTTAAAGAAAACAGAAATTCTATCCTCCTCTTCTCTTCCACACCATGGTGGCTGAATTCTGTTCCCCACCACCTGCCACTGTAAAAGTAGCCGAGAGTCTGGGAGTCAAATTTGACACCAACCTCTCCTTCCAACCTCAAGCATCAGCAGTAGTAGGGATGTGTTTTAACTTGATTAACTCCATCAAAAATGTTTCCCACTTTCTCACCCTCACTGCCAGGAAAACCTCATCCTTTGCCCTAATTATGTCAAGACACAACTATTTCAACAGTCTGTATGCGGGTTGCTCAAACAGTTAATTCATAGGCTCCAAATAGTCCCAACACGCGGTAGCTAGAATAGTGCTGCAACTTCCTAAGAAGAGCTCTGCATCAGCTGCCCTAAAAACACTACACTGGTTGCCAATACACACAAATATCCCCCTGTTGTTAGTCTTCAAAGCCTTCAAGTCCACTGTCCCTAAATATCTCACTGTCATTATAAGACCCAGAGAACACTAAGATCCTCAAATGCAGGTCTGTTGAGATCGCCAAACTATCTCCATTTCATTGACACAGAAGAAATATTTAAAAAATCTTTAAAGACCTGCCCCAGATGTACTCAGCCAGGCCCTAACTTAAATCGATCCATCTGGTTCTACAGTGTAGCATAGCACCAGGATGCTCAATTACGAGTGACAGTGCACTTTAGAAATGCATCATTCATTCATTCAGAAAAGAACCGGGGATTTTTAAAGAAGCATTTTAAATCATTCTAATTGAAATACAAAATACAGAGACTTGTTTTTGGATTAAAGGGCTCAGTATCTTTAACCTTTTACCCTTATTAGAGTGTGACGGTAGCAATGCTGTATTCTTGGTTAGCAATTTTAATTGTGGAGGACTCATGATGTATGTGAGAATGGGCTGGGTTTGTAAGAAATCTGAGGAAAATACATATAATAGCTATAATCTTAGGAATGTAGTGTTTCCTCCACCATCATGGTGTCTTATTTCAATGCCAGCAGTCAAGTCAAACTGAAAGAAAGAAAGAAAGAAAGAAATGTAGAAGTAATTTAAGGGCTTAAATATCCCTGAGGCAGCCTTTCCCACCTGAGATAGCACAGGCATCGTAGCGCAAATAATAATTCTTAAAACAACACAAGCACAGACTTCCATCGGAAGATCGAAGACATGTATGACAGTTTCGGACCCCAAGACTATCTGAACTCACCAACAAGGCCCTTGCCAGGATCCTCCGAACCCCCACAACTCCTGCACATCTGGACCCCCCTCACAATGGACAAGACCCACTCCATCATGGGCAGCATCCACTCTGGAGACCCGACACCCCTTCCCAACTACATCTTCAACAAGGCCAGCGCCTCGATCGCGCCCTAACTCTGCAAGGTGATCAACTGCTCCCTAGAGTCAGCAACCTACCCTGAAGACTGGAAGCATTCCAAGATCTGCCCACTTCTGAAAAAACTCACAGTCGACCCAATGGACCTAAAGAACTACTGCCCCATCTTGCTTCTGCCCTTCCCAGCTAAGGTCGCCGAGAAAGCAATCAACACTCAGCTACGCCAGCACATCGAGGACAACATCTTGGACATCTCCCAATCAGGATTCAGAATTAACCACAGCAACGAAACCACCCTGCTCGCGGCCACAGATGACATTCGCTCCCTCCTAGACCACAAACAAACAGCAGCCCTCATCCTACTTGATCTTTCAGCCACCTTCGATACAGTGTCTCACTGCACTCTATGCGCCAGACTCCATGCAGCAGGCATACGCAGCAAGGCCCTTCGATGGATACACTGCTGCCTGACAGGCAGAACACAGAAAGTCAGACTCCCGCCACACCTGTTAGTACCTACTGTCATCACCTGTGGAGTACCCCAAGGATCATCTCTGAGCCCCACGCTGTTCAACATGTACATGATCCCACTCACCCCCATCATCAGGATCTACAGTATGAATATTGTCTCCAACGCTGATGACACCCAGCTGATCATCTCCCTGACCAAGAACCTCTCAACAGCCAAGAAGAACTTCAGGGATCGGATGGAAGCAGTCGCCACCTGAATTAGGGAGAGCTGCCTTAAGCTGAACTCTGACAAAGCCGAGATCCTCTTCCTGGGACCTTCCTCATCAGCCTGGGATGACTCCTCGTGGCCCTCAACACTCAGCAGGCCCTCCACCCCTACAGACCACGCACAAAACCTCAGCGTCATCCTCAACTCAATGCTCACCATGACCAGACAAGTCAACTGCATTATGTGTACCAGCTTCCACACCCTCCAACTCCTACAGAAGATTTTCAGATGGATACCAACCGACTGCTGGATAACCATGACACATACCCTCATCACGAGCAGACTTGACTACGGCAACGCCATCTATGCCGGAACCTCCAAGAAGAACCTGAGCAAGCTGCAACAAATTGAGAACGCCACCGCCAGACTCGTCTTAAACATTCTCCACGAGTACACATCACAGAAACCCTGAAAAACCTCCACTGGCTTACTTTCGAGCAGAGGACTAACTTCAAACTCTTCGTAAACACCTACAGAGCCCTCCACGACAGCAGGCCCAGCTACCTCAACCACCGCATCACGTGGTACTCCCCTTCCAGACCTCCCTGCTCGTCCCAGCATTCGTACCCATCATAAAGATGTCCTTGGCTGGAGGAAGATCGTTCACATACATGGCAGCAAAAGGTTGGAACACCTTACCTTCTCACCTCAGACAGTCGCCATCGCTGCCTCAGTTCAGGAAAAACCTCAAGACCTGGCTCTTCAACTGATCTCTGAGGACAAACCCTTCAGTGCCTTGAAACCCTATGGGTTAGTAGTGCTCTCTAAAAATATATGATTTATTGATTGCGGAAGTCACACAGATCTCCACATGTAAGATATTGTCCAGCTTCATGGAATAGGGCCAGATGTGGTAAGGATTCACTCTTGATTAAAGAACCCCGCATGCAATACAGTCTTCTGGTACTGTGTAGAGGCACTTCAATGCTTGATCAGCCTGTAACAAGTAGTGGTTTGGAGAGAAGGAGCACTTTTTCCTTCACAGACAAAGGGGGTTATTCTAACTTTGGAGGAGTGTTAATCCGTTCTAAAAGTGACGGTAAAGTGACGGATATACCACCAGCCGTATTACGAGTTCCATAGGATATAATGGACTCGTAATACGGCTGGTGGTAAATCCGTCACTTTTCCGTCACTTTTGGGACGGATTAACACCTCCTCCAAAGTTAGAATAACCCCCAAAGTGTTTTTCCATGAAAAGGTGACAACACTTGCACCAAAAAGTAGAGGTGGCCGAGCAAACAAATTAACAAGGAGAGCTGAGCCAGAGTCAAGCCAAGGGTCTGGCTTGGCTCTTCAGAGCCCGTGGACGAGCTGAACCCTAAAAATATTTGGCAAGGATGTCATGCAACAGAAATCATGATGAAGTTACTTCAAAATATAAAAAAGTGTATTCTTTAACATACAGATGTGCTTCAGTACTTCATTTTATATCACTGATTGAGAATGATTTATTAAAAGTGATAGTTTTTATGAATTAACTTACAAGCATTCCTGCCACCCCACCCTCCTGACAATACCATTAGTGAACTAAGAGGCAAGTCAGCAATCATGTGCATCCCATATGTATGGTGTAGATTTGTATTGCAGATGGAGCAACATTATACTCTATTAAGTCAAGAGGTTTTTACATACTCCACACCCTAAACGCACACATTTGAGGGCTCTCTCAAATGTGATAATGAAGAAAAGGTTGTCGTGGTGAAATTATTATATTTGTCTTTCAACAAGTGGGGAACCTGGGATTTCTTGCTTTACACTGTACAAGTCGGCCATTAGAAGGTATCCTTTCCTCCCTTGCCCATTTTAGAACAAAAACTTATAATCAAAGCTTTGTCTTTAATTCTTAGCAGATGAGGTGACAGCCGTAGTGGCAGGGAGCAGCCATATGAGTGCTCGGCTTGTTTTGGGCATGAAGGGTTCAAAGGACCTCGAGCTGAGTCAGGCATCAGGTTCAAACTTGGCTCAAGCTTTCAGTGGCTCGCCCATTTCTACCTAAATGCGATAATGCTGCACAGAACTGCCAAGTGCTTATTAGCCAAAAACTTGGCTTTTGCTGACCTTGCAGGTAGATGCTGTAGCACATCAAATGATATGTTTCTGGATGTTTTCACCCACACATGGTGGTAGGTTTGAAAGAACTTCTCCTGAGAGAACATGATTTTAGTTCTAACCTTGAGATGGTTTACTTATTGAAGGAAGAACTATGTTAACGTATTAAAAAAAATAACCCAGTGTGGGCTGAACAAAAAACTTTCATTTGACCTTTTTGTGTATGATGTGATAGCTAATACTTACGTTTGAAGAATTGATGTTGCATATCAGATTAACGTATACAGAATTATTATTTAATATACTTAAATATAATAAATATTGTTTATAAACATATCGTCCCATTGGGTGTGCATTTTCTATCATTAACTCGTGTGGCACAAGATTTTTGTAAAATGATATTTAGGACACAGCATTTATGTTACAAAATATTTTGATAATGAAATTCTGATACAATACCATATTTTATCTTATATAGTATAGTATGCTCAATTGCATTCCAAGGGCTCATGATAGATGCATCATTTTAACAAGCAACAAGCCATTCCATGATGTTGGAACCTTCTGAAGAATATCCATGCACTCCCACTTAAGATCTAAATGAGAACAATGGAGGACCGCAGGTACCAAGTCACGAAATTCAAAGATGCTTGATGGAAAATTTGGAATTTCTCCTTCTCGATCTGAAGAGGGGATAGTGACTGCCAGCAGTAGACTGTGAGGAAGTACTTATATTGTACTTTAGGATGGGGCACACTCAACCAAAGATAGACAGATATTTTGGAGTTCCTCGTCTTCTGTAAAAATATTGAGTGTTACAAGGGTTGTTGGAAAAGAGTAAAGACTGCAGCTTATCCATGTCATGTAAATAGCATTTGTTGAATGCCCAGGCTTGTGTTATCTGAATCCAAAGCTTTTGTGTTACCTGTTTTGTGCAGAAGCAAATATCTACTTCCAGAGTTGGCCAAAACTGAAACTGAAAGCGGTTGCCTTTAGATCTAGTCATAGTCTTATTAGACTAATTAGTGTTGGTGCTATTTTGTTAAAGTAATGGATAACGTGCATCCTTCTGAAAAGTGTCTGTCTTTGCTTTGGAGTCAATCTGCAGAAACACTTCTCCATTTTCGTTAGGAAGAATTTGAAGGCTTTCTAACAATAATAAGAGCCAGCATGTTGATGTGAATCAAACATCCTGCCTCAGATATTTGAACAAACCCCTAATTAATTCATCATTTATGGAGCATCCATTACTCTAGTCCTTCCCTGCGGAGTTTTCACAATGATCAACTTTTGATTGTTGTTCTCCCTAGGTCCCTCTAATGTGGGGACACCAGTTGTTGAAGGGGTGATGGTGATCGAGGCTTCTAAGAGACCTACAACGCTCCTGCTGGTTCTCCAGGAATAGTTTTATGGTCCCAGAATAAGAATCGGGAACTCAGAAAATGTACAACGCAGTGAACCCTAAGGGAAGTGACAGTACTTCACTGACACCAGCTGAGCAGGTTCGAATGGCTGAATCTTGTCTTTGAAGTTTGATATATTACTTTTTTTAAATCAAAGAAAAAATCAAATAAAATAATGAACAATCTTGCGCACAGTACTGTCAATAATTGGGGTGCAAGAAAATAATTGCTCATAAATTGTATGCACTCAGGGATTACTTTAAGTGTAGTGTTTCAGGGCAATAATAACTACTTACAGTTACCATTGTTAAAAAAAATATATATTTAGTTTTTCAGGGCAATAATAACTTACAGTAACCATTATGAAAAAACAGCTATTTAGCCTTTCATACTGCACTTATGACACTTAAAAGTACAGCAAACAATAGGCATGATATTATTACTGTCACCCAGGCTAACAGTGCTCAGTGTACTGATGGATGGAAGGCTGAGTTGGCCTTGCCAGTGTAAAACCTGCAGAACAGCAGATGACAACCGTGAACACTTAATTTTCCGAGCCATCATGTCAGCTTCCGTGTTGCAGTTTCATTGTAGCATACTACTTTGTTTCACAAGGTTGGATCAATGAGATCCATTCTCCTTTATCAAGCAAGACCAGTGAACTGGTTGTATCATAGCTCATAACCACTGCTTCACTCAGCAGAATCTTGTAGATATTTATCGTTCGCACTTGTCCACGATCACGGTCAATATACAGTAGGTCAGATCCATTTTGTTGCAGTATGGTTTGTGTCTAAACCAGGTCTGATGTAGAAGAAGTCACTGGAGCACTGCAATGGCAATTTTCCCTTGACAAACAGAAGGGCCAGTTCTATGAAGTTCCTGATTTTTTTGTTAGACTCAAAGTCCTTCTCATTTGGAATGGGCAAATCAAAGCCTCTGCAGTCTTATTAACTTCAGCACATATTTTAGTTCTGTATGTGTTTCCTAGTTTACCTTCCCCTGTGAAGTGTAGTGAAGTGTCTTAGTCCTGCTTCCAACTGTCTGCACTCGCAATGCCTATTTGTAGAATTAATAAATATTTTATGAAGAATAGGGGAGTAGTAAACCTGATGTAGGAATTTGACATTGAGGATTTTATAACAATGCTTTATAGATGCACTTTTGGTTTTAGGTACGTATAGTCGGGTTGCTCACCCCTCAACGTGATACTTATCTCCTTATCCATTTGAAGCCTTGTCTGCCATGCAAGTGATTCCTCATTGAATCAAAAAATATCATATTACTAAGAAACAAACATAACCTCCATACCAACACCAACAATGAATACGACCACACTGAAAACTGTTAGAAAAAATGCAGAACTATCAAAGGACTCAAGGGCCCTATTCACAAAGAAGAACGTAAATGTATGAGCAGAGATGTAAATCTCCACCTGAATATGCTTCAGTGTTTTTTTAGAATTCACTAATATTCCCAGATTTATGACTGGAAAGCTGCAGGAGGCGCATGCTTCCAGTCATACTTCTAAAAATATCATATGACTTTTCCTGAAGGCTTTTCTCTGGTGGTTTCTTACACCTCTGAGTTGAGGACAGAACCTCCTTGTCTTAAGTAAATTACTGTGCCCAATTGCAGACTTGTCCTGCCTCCGCATAGCCACATGTAAGGTTCTTCTTTTCTTACAGCCTAGTGGGTACTCTATAATGCCTCTGTTCTTATCATTTAGTGTTTGTAAGGAACCACACAAATGAATCAATTCCACTGGCTCTGCTCAACACTGTTCTTGTGAAGGCCCAGTTCACCGAAGCAGGGGGCTGGAATGCGTCACAGGTTTTTCTACACAACATTGTAGAAATGTCAAAGGCTGAATGTAACATTACCTCCTTGGCCTGCCCACTAAAAGGGTGACTCTTTCCTGTAGGTCTGTTACAGTTTATTGGTAGTTTGAGTACAGAAAATATCGGCAAGTGATGGTACGATATCAGGATTGAACACAACACAGAGATGTGCACCCCGTAAATAGAAGGAAGTTCAAACCAGGGACACATTCTGATATATTTTATCTTATCTCTAGATTGTGATCCATCCATATGTTTTCCATACATGTTTGCCATTTGCAAAACCTTAATGACAATCAATCTATCAATCAATATTTGTAAAGCGCAGCTACTCACCCGTGAGGGTCTCAAGGTGCTGGGGGGAGGGGCCTCATCTTAAGAGCCACGTCCTGAGGTTCTTCCTGGAGATGGTGAGCGACGGGCTTTTTCTGAGGTGCAAGGGGAGGTTGTTCCAGCTCTTTACTGCAGTGTAGGTGAAAGATCGTTCTCCGCTGGTGGTTTTGCAGATGCGAGAGAAGGTGGACAGGGCCATCTGGGTTTGAGCAGATGGATCTTGCAGGGGCGTGGAAGGAGACGCGGTGGTTCAGGTAGGCTGGTCCTGCGTTGTGTATAACCATGTACGTGAGGGTGAGAAGCTTGAAGGTGATTCACTTCTCGACCGGTAGCCAGTGGAGGGTCCTCAGGTGTTGGTGGCTGGGTTCTCAGCGTGGGAGCTCCAGAATGAGACTGGCAGCAGTGTTCTGGATGAATTGAAGTTTCTTAATGTTTCTAGTTGAGGTGCCGGCATAGAGAGCGTTGCCTTAGTCGAGCTTGCTAGTGACTAAGGCATGGGTGACTGTCCTGTGACAGTCTGCTGGGATCCATCTGAAGATCTTCTGAAGTTTGCGGAGTGTGTGCCAGCACAAAGAGGCAACAGAGTTTACCTGGTGGGTCATGGATAGGTAGGAGTCGAGGATGATTCCTAGGTTGCGGGCATGCTCGGTCAGTGCAGGGGGTGCTGAGGGATGTGGGCCACCGGGAGTCGTCCCAAGCTGAGGTGGCGTTTCTGAAGATGATGAGCTCCGTCTTGTCAGAGTTGAGCTTGAGGCTGCTTTCTCTCATCCAGGTGGCAACGGCTTCCATTCCTGAGTGAAAGTTCCTTTCGGCCATGTCCGGGTCTTCGGTGAGGGAAGTCTTATAAACAATTTCATGGCTACTAAGGACATATCCATACTCATAGTTATTGCAGCATTAAACTTCCTGCTGTTGCCTAAAGATATCAATAGAAGTAAATTAATGTACTTTGTTGAGTAGTTTTTGTATATAATTACCCTGCAGGGTCAGCTTCCTACTACACAACCAGCCACCAACAGCAGCAGAGTGCTTTTCAAAACCATTAAGGATTACTGCACCCAAACACAAGGCTCACCATTAACAGATCCATCAAAATATTTTTCAGAGAGAAGATAGGTTTGGGATGAAATTCTGTGACTCTTATCATGTCAATTTAATCACGCAATGCATCCAAATGGATGCACATTACTCATTCCACCCTCAATTATATATAATTTCTCCTTGGTTCCCTGGAAGCCTCTTCTCGCAAAAACATTCTCCCATCTTTAAAAGTGAACCCATCTTCGAAAAATGAAGCCTCCCCTTAACTTAGTCAGCAGATCCTCACACAAGGCATTTTCTCTTGTACCCTCAACACCGGTCAGATTCACCAACCTCACCTTGAATAGTTTGACAACGACCAGCTTATTACCCACTTTATAATTCTCCTAAACTATTGTGAAAAGGCATTCACTATTCATTGTATGGGTAAATCAAGAACATTGGCCTAATAGAGAAGTACAAAAAAAGCAACCATCCGAGTGGTGGATGACACTCTCTCCATCATTGCCAATGGTGACTCATACCTGCTGAACATTTCTACAGATTTCAGCACAGTCAATCGTTAAGCACCGCTCAACACCCTCTATACAACAATTGGCTTTGATCTCACCATCTTGCAATGCCTCATCTCCAACCTGACCAATATCACCTTGTTCATAAGTAACCATCTAAATATTTCCCAGTGATTTGAGGTTTCTACCCGACATGAAAGCAATCATGCCCAAATGTATGGGGATTTGGAGCAGGGCAGCATCAAAGTGAAAGGGCAGGAATTCGCTGTATCTATGGCATAAGGTGCATTCCTGTCCTTTATCCCTGCACTGGTGCAATTTCAGCAGCCTAGCACCTATGCAGGCACCCTTTCAACATGGTGCAAGGGTATCTGCATTGTAGGCAGGATTGTTTTTGTACAGGAATGGGCACTTTCCTGCACAAAAACAATCCTGGGAGACTTTTTCCTCTTTCGATGTGTGTTGCAGCATGCAGCACACATCGAGAGAACAAAAAACGAGGGAAAATAAAGACATTTCTTCTTTTTGCGTCCCTCCTGGGCAGGCGTAAGATTTTGGCGCATCCCCAAGGTTACAGGCGCTTGTAAATATGGAGATGCATCAAAATCCATGGGTGTTGTGTGGGGAAACCCACCGCTTTGCTCCTGGAGCGCCTCCCTGGCACAGATTAAGGCAACGCAGCGACTTCCGCTGCCTTGCCTTATTCATATCTATGAGGTCATTCAAAGCCATACAAAGTGGCTTTATGTGCCCTCACATATATGGTTCAGAGGTTTGCACTGCCGCTGCGTCACTAAAAGTCACACAACGGCGGGGCAAGCCTTTCATAAATATGCCTCTCAATGTTATGATAACTAAAACTCTATTTGAAAGGCATACTTGAATATTAATACGTTGCAAAACAAAATTCATTTTCTCCCCCACAACCGCAGTCAGACATTGATGCATAAAGCGTTGTCAACTATAAACCTGGACAGAGCTAGATATCAATTTGCAGACAGCACCAAATCACTTGGCTTCTTCATTGGCAGCACTTATATACACACGGATAGCCCAATAAAAGGCAAACCAGGGTAAACATTTTTCATTGGAATACATTTGATTCGCAATATTGTGTTTTTATACTATAATAAAAGGACTCTGATTTACTCTCTAGTATACTTCTGTATCAAAATGTAAACATTGATTGCACAATTTCCTTCTAAATAGAATTAGCTAAGAAGAAATGGGCAGCTTGGCACCAGCTTTGAGACTGAATGTATATATAATAATGTAAAATGACTTCAGAATGGCTGTTCAAACATTGGTTCTCCTCAACCAGCATGAAGACAATTCTCTGCTCGTTGGCATCCCAGACAGCCATCTCTCACCAATGAATACTCTACAGCACCCAGTTGCCAAACTCCTTAAAGTATTGATGAAGTATAACCGGATCACTCCAGCTTTCCGATAATTTGATTGGCTCCCACATCAAAATGAAGAACTGTTATGTTGTATTCAAGACACTGACATTCAACAACTCAACCTACCAGGCAAAATGCTCTGAATTGGCCAGTACCCACACAGGTTTCATAATGACAAATGGTAGACCAAGACCAAGATGTGCAAGAAGGAGCCAATCAGAAGACAAGTGTTCTTTGGCTACAGAGCAAGCATCTGGTAACCATTTAGAGATAAGGCTAGTACCGTCACTTCTCCACATCAGGAAGAAACAAAATGCCCATCTGTTTAAATAACACAAAATCCACTAGAAGTAAAACATGCAACATCCCCAGGCTGAAAAGCGACCCTGTCCTGTACCCCATGATAGTATGTACCTCTCCTACCATGTACAATGCAATGTTACTTTTTAGATGTTTACAATATTAAAATAATGTGCCTCTATTAACTTCATTTTGATGTTATCAACAGCCTGGGTGCTTTTTATATACCTTGAATCTTCTCAGCTGGGTGGAAAAGGATCAGAAGTGTATGGCCCATATCTAATGGTCTTAAAAGGGGACTCCTTGTTATTGATTGTCTTCTTGAAGTTGAGTGTCTGATTTAAGAGTGAGCACCCTCTTGATGTTTAGCATTGTCTCTTTTATTCCTGGACTATCTCAAAAACCTGATGTATTCTAATACCAAAGTCGTTGGCACCAAATGTTTTCAGGAGTCTTTGGCCCTGAAGGTAATGTGTATCAACAATACAGCTGAGGGGACAACCCTCCATCATTATATGTAGTTGGATTCCTGCAACACCATCCACCACCTTCAAAGAATTCACGGATAAAGAAATATGTATATAAAAACAGCTATCAGCTGGAGCAACATAATATACGGATCAAAGACCTCTTCCTTACTGCACACACAACAATATTATACTTCCTTCTCACCTTATTATCCAGAGCGCCCAAAATAGTCCGAGAAACAGTATTCTGTGGAAATCAAGAAGGTCTTAAATTGACAGATGATGTATATCTAGGCCATGCATTTAAAGGGAAATGGAGATGGGCCCATTCCAAGATGTAATGAGATGTTGGTGCTTCTGCATAACTGGTGGGGGCTCATACTATGTAACACCTTGTCAGACCCATCACACATATGGAAATTCCCAAATGTTCAGATTTCCCCTTTGGCCCATCATGACTATAGTTTAGTTGTATGAAGTGAGCAAGAAATGGACTATCAAAGGGTGTGGATCAAAATGATACGCAACTTCTAAGTACAAAAGAGGGAACACTCGTCAAAAAGAGCTACAGTAAAGACCTCCCCACTTGGAACAAAGTAACTTTCGTATCAGCATCTGATCACAACACTATGAGGCAGCGTCTTGTCAGACATTCAGAAAGGCTAGGTTTGTCTTTAATGTCTGCTTAATAAGCTGGAAGACTCTTGTGGCCCAGGTCTGAAGGGCAACCACTTTCTGATATTGGTAGAACACATTGAAGGTATTCATCCAAGTAATCAATTCTGCTTCTTGGACGTAGAAGGGAGGTTATTTCCAATAAGCAAAGAGAACCCACCTAGCATAAAGTGGTATGTGTCCAAAAGTATTCTTCAAACGGGAACCCTATTGGATATAAAATCTACTTGAGCAAATACAGACAGCTTGTATTTAATCCAGCTAAAGGGCTGCCGAGCGTCTGACATCCTTGCTCATCACTCAACCCTTCCAACACCTTTCTTGTAAGACCCTGCCAATAATTTTGCAATCTCCATCAATATGAACCCGAACTCCCTTTGTCTAAGGTCCTGGCAAACATCTTGCTCAACAAGTATCCCTTCAGGGAAACTAAAAGCATTTCCCTGACTTACCTCCTTCAGCTCACTCCAAGCCCTTTTTCTAAGATGCTGGCAAGCATCTCACCCCCATTTCCAGCAGGCATCCCTTCTGTACCTTCAAAGCCCTCTACTGAGGTGCTTTTAAACATCTAGCAGCCTTCCCAGCCCGAATCCATTCAGGGCACCCGAAGAACGTACTCTAAGGAGCTGGGAAGCATCATGCACCCAGTGGCGTAAAGCAAAATGATGGGGTCCTCGGATGAGGTGCACTTGAGTGTCCTCTGTCTCACAGATAATCTTGACATTGGCCTGAATGGGGCCCTCTGAAGAGTCCGGGGGGGTGGGTAGGTGGGACAAGCGCTGCACCACAGGGGCTGCAGGGGCAGTTGTTACACCCCTGCTTGCACCCTTCCCTACACTCACCCTTTCAAGGCACTCAAAGCCCTTAGAAGTTTCTGCTAAGGATCTTTCTGGACATCAACAACACAAGGAGGCAGGTCTGTCTCCATGGCGACAGCTGCGAAAGAGCATCTGAAGGGGTGTAGCAGAACCATAATGAAAAGCAGGGGGTGTGAAGGACCTTAAATTGGAGGAGGACGTGAGGAAAAGTGTGGGGATGAAAGCGAGAGGAGACAGCAGTAATGAGAGCGGAGAAATAAAAGATGGATGGGAGGAACTAGATAGGTTAGTGCTGAACTGGCACAGGGAGGAGGGGAAGGAAAAGTATAGGTGAGAGGGCAAAGTGACAGGGTATTATGTAAGCTTAAGCAGACGAATGAAAGTAAAAAAGAGAGGTTGGATGGACAGAGCTGCATAGCGAAAGAAATAATAGAGGAAACGGTGGTAAGACCAGAGAGAGCAGGAGAGGACAAAAGAGGGTGTGGAAATACCACAGGCTGTGGGAGATGCATACAAGATATAAAGATGTTATGAAACGGTGGGCTGGTCACAGCATTATACCACGCACAAATGCTCCGATGTCAAATGTATTTATGCTTCTTTACTGTATTAATTATAAACAGAGGCTGCGGGGCGCTAGTCCGTCGCGAGCTTACGGTGAGAGAGCAGCGTGGCACAAAAAACTGGAAGGAAGCAGTGAACAGCAAGATAGCTTTGAAGAAGCGATCACGTGATCATTTATTTCACAGGGTGGCATGGTATGGAAATATAACTTATTCCACCAAAGTTGTTGCGATTACCCGCAGTTCAGACATTTTTTTAGAAAAAATAAAATCCGGGAAGATAGGATGAAAGGGGATGGTTGCTGAAAAGAATCCTGTGCCCTGGGTGGCGATGGAGTCCAACGCTGACAGCGCAGTCACGACAAAGGGCCCAGGGGACGCTGTCTGCATCCCCGGTAGTGGGGTATGCCGCAGCCTCTCTTCCGCTCAGTCAGCGGACGTGTAAAATGCAATTGACAGCAGCGCTTGGCATGCAAAGACAGCTGAGAAAGTCCCGAAAATTGGGCGAGTCATCAACTGTTTTTGTTCAGCTGAGAAAAACGGCAAAATTGAACCTGGCATCTAGGCCACTCTCTGGACAAATGATTTGGTCCTCTTGAGAAGATGCCTTCAGATTGTCTTAACCTTTGAGGACGCCGACAGAAGGGCTTCTTTCCAGGCACCCCATCTAACCTTGTTTGAAACTGAGCTTTTAATTACAGAATGTAGGGCCTTATTTAGAGTTTGGCGGCAGGGATTCTCCGTCCAAACATGTCGGGCGTCCCCTCTTCTGTTTTACAAGTGCGTTATTAAGTAAGGCCCTTAATGCCTCATCTAAGGGAATTTGGAAGTTGTGACATTTTTTGTTGCGTTTATTCTGCCTGCCATCATTTTTCCTATTTCAGCCTTGATTGTGCGTGGCCTAGGGTTTTGGGACCCCTGTGCAAACTCCTGTTAGGAGCGCAGGGGCTGTAATACTGAGTTGTACAGAGTTTGCCATTCATGGAAATTTCCAGACCTGATAAAGTCCACACCCTTTGTTAGATTTTGGCAGGTCGAACTTACAGTATCTACAGTCACAAGTGGATTACAGTTGCAAGCGAATTTTGATGCAGAAAATCTCAGAACAGGTGCAATTTATTGCACCCTATATATTCCAAACCTGGGAAGTCTGATTTTTTTGGGTGCAACAAACAGCACCCTCCTTCCTAGGCACTCCTAATCAGGGCATTATTCTTTTATTCTTTACAATATATGTGTTTTATTTCTATTACAAGTTGTCTTTTTATATTATTGTATCTATTTAGCGACAACAGCATTGTGATTGGAACCATTAAGCACAACAATGATGAATGTACTTTGATGAATGATGGGGAAGTGGTTAACATAGTTTGGAGAAATAACAGTTGAGGTGTGGGACAGCATGACGTTGATTTGCAAAGAGAAACATAATTAAAGCAATTACATTTTCCTAGTGGAACAAAGACTTGAAATGCACTTATTTCGAACTGAAAAGAGCAGTAATCACTATCATCTGTCGAGTTTCATTGGGTATTGTTTCAGGGTATTTTGAGTTGCACAAATGTGAGTTGGCAGGGAGTCCCAGTATAGGCGGTGATGAGGTTGAATGCCCAGGAGAGAGGTGGGCACAAGGTGGCTTGTATGTGACAGATCACCTACTACTTTGAATACAAGAAGCAGTTCCTTGTGTACGGCCGCCTACTTGACATTGAGTTGGTCAGCTTGGTGGTGAAATGCAGAGGGTATGCCTGAGTAAACTGTACAGTGTTTGCGGAGCAAAATTTAAGAACTTGTCTAGTAGTTCTAAAGAGTAGGGGTGGATGCCCGTGAGCAGACTATTGTAGTAGTCCAATCTATGAGTTGATGAGTGATTTGGCTGTGTTCAATGCTAGCTGTGAGATTATCTAGTGTGCGCCCAGAAGTTCAAAGTGTTCTGAGGTGGCTGAGTAAATAATAAAGGCTTCTGTTTCCGTAGATGTGCTCAAGAGAACCTCATCACTTCTGCCAAAGATGCGAATGTCAAAGAGTCTGGAGAAAGGTGGAGAGTCAAGAAGTGTTGCTGATGAATAGGGGATATGTAGGACCTCAGCCCCAGAAGCTTGTGGCAGTCACACTTGAAGTGAAGTTGGTATTGATGTCCTTGAGGCCAAGAAAGAACATCAGATAGATATGGGGTAACCAGAACTGTGTTAGGCCTGTGATGCCGCTTGTGTCTAGAGCAGTGGCGTTGATTTGGATGTTCACCTGTGTCGAAAGCGCTTTTTGATAGGTCCCAAAGTATAATGATGGAAAAAGATTGATTGTGATGAGCAGTGTTGATGTTACTGGATACATTTGAGAATAATGCATTAGTAAAGTAGAGCGATGAAAAATCGGATTTTTGAGGGTTAATTTCACTGTTAAAAAAAAGGCAGTGTGCAAGGCGATTGAAGAGAAATTGTTTCACTATCTGAGAGAAAAGGGGTAGTTGACAGTACTTTGAAAGAGACAAGAGATCAGCAAAAGGTTCTTAGGAGAGGTAGAACCACTCTACGGGTCAGGTGTTAGGGAAAAGTTGAAAAGGGTAAGTTGTTGATAGTGTCTGCAAGTCATTTGAGATAAGGCTGAAGGGAGGTGATAGGATTTTAGAAGTATGAAGAGGCTTAGCATGCACATAAATATAAAATGAGTCATGCAAGCTCAAATTTCTCACTTTGGAGATACATCGACAGGCACATAGGAGAGAATAGTCCCCTGCATGTCTTTGCGTCCCTGTTGCTCATGGCAGGAACCGTGTTTGCAACCCCGGGTGGCATGCTTTGAGCTAACAGGCAGCTTATGCAGGCTCCCAATAGCCTTGAACCATATGGATCCTCTATGGCTTCCTGAAATCATGCCTGCACCCCTGGGTGGGGAGGCTTTGTTCAGGCCACAGGCCTTGGTCAGAGTAGATCCACGACATATGGCTTTGAGATGTGGAAAGTGAGCTCGTGACCACGGTTGGCAAGCATTCAGTGACCAGCCTGTTCCATCATCGAGGCCACCAGCTTTGATCAATGTGGCTTCTACATGCTGCTTATGATGCTGTTGTTGCCAGTGAGAGGTCTGGCTCACTCAGCGTATGTGTTTCTATAGTCAGTAACTGACATATTTCTCAGTTCCACCCTATTGTACATATTTCAGTGGTTGATATTTAATACCGCTCTATTGCTATGGCCAGTATTTGACTCCTCTCTCACTATCAGTGCATATATTTCTATTCTCTTGCTTTACTTGCTCCAATTTCTTTGATGAGTGAAAATGTATTTGTTATTATTTAAGGTGTTTTTGTTTGGTGTATCTTGTTCCGAGGAGCAGCAGCGTGGGGCTTGTAGCAGCAGAGGGAACTGGGATTTGAGGACGTACATAAGGCACACTTTATGTGAATGTATACCTTCATCATTCAAAGTGCATTAATAACATGCTTAAAAAAACGTTATGGTGGAGATTAAAAAAGATACGAGAGCAAGTGATGTATAGAGGCACTCGTCTGCTTATGGTTCATACATGTCCTGATTGTCTGTGTGGTCAGAGAGGGCCTCCTTTTCTGTCAGTGTATATTTTATTATCAGTGAGAGACCCGGCCGGCTGTCAGTGTAAATGCTTTCAGAGTTAGTACTTGGCATCGCTCTTCCTGCCAGTATGTTCTACGGTTAGTATTTCACCCTTCCCTTGCAGTGAGTGTTTGGGGAAGAAGGACATCACCACAGCACCTCATTGTGTGTAAAAGGACGCTTTATTGGAAACAGGTGCACTTACAATGGAAAACCCTTGGCCTATTGCCTCACAAAACTAACAACCTCACTATACATCAATTTTACCTGCCAAACACTCCCTGTCCCCCTACCCTCCCGCCTCCCTTTATCCTTAACATTGTAGTCTCTTAATACACTCTTCCTTTTGTAATGATTTCTTTGCTGAATCCATTTTGTCACCTTAATAATATCCTGCTGCCCCCTACCTCCCCAAAATATTTGTGTCTGAGTTTCCTGCTGCTGTCCACCCTCTTCGAATCTGAAGGTGTCTTGTCAGATCTGCTGTCCCTCCCTGTTATCGTTGTCATGTGAACTGCCTCAGTCTCCGCCTGCACCTATTCTCAGTGACAACATACAACGATGACCCTCCTTCGCACCCATTCTCCAACAAAGCGCCTCTAGATTCTACCTGACCCCTTACTAAAAACTTCACCCCCAGCCTAAAACTTGCCACCGTGGAGGGAGGGTGAGAAAAAACGATGTGTTGCCCAGCCTGCCACTGTGTTGACTTTTCCAAAATGGTGTAATCTACTTAAAATGGCTCCTCTATATACCTCCCCCTACACCCCAAAAAGCACCCAAACGGCGCCCGTGGGCTGTGCCACTTCCCCAAACTTCCCGAGGGGGGAGACCTCTTGCTCCTCCGGCGATGCCCCCCGAACCTCCCTTCTCTGGTCATTGGGTGGCATCTTTCTTACTATATGTGCATATTTCATTGGCAGGGTCAGATTGGGGTGATAATTAGGCCTGGGCAGTGCCAAAAAAGTGTCCTACATTCCTGGACGACGCCCTTTCATTAAACACTATTTGCTTAGTGTCCTTGGAGTGAGCAATAGTATTAAAAAATAAGCATCTTAAAGCTTACAGAGCAAGTACATTAGGGTAAACTAGAAGCTTTGTATTATGGCTTGGAGGAAAAGGTGAAAAGAGCAGCTGAAGAGCTGCCACACCTTATAAGTCTAGGGTTTTCACTTGGCGACATGGTAGGAAAAAAGAAAAGCTGATAGTGTGTGTTTCATGTCAGTGAGGATCACCTGCTGCTAGTGTGTGTTTTATGGTTAGTGAGGGTCACCTGCTGCTAGTGTGTAGTTCATGCTCAGTGAGAATCACCTCTCCTGCTGCTAGTGTGTGTTTCATAGTTAGTAAGGGTCACCTCTCCTGCTGCCAGTGTGTGTTTCATGCTCAGTGAGAATCACCTCTCCTGCTGCTAGCGTGTGCTTCATGGTCAGTGAGGGTCACCTCTACTGCTGCCAGTGTGTGTTTCATGGTCAATGAGTCACCTTTCCTGATACTAGTGCATGTTTCGTGGTCAGTGAGGGTCACCTCTCCTGCTGCCAGTGTGTGGTTCTGTGATCGGTGAGAGTCACCTCGCCTAATCTCAGTGTCTGTGTTTCCGTTGTCAGTGAGAGTTACCTCTCCTGCTTCCAGGGCCGGCTTTAGGACTGGTGGCGCCCTGTGCAACAGTTTATTAAATTAAAGGGGCATATTTAAGAGCCCCTAGCGCCATTCTAACGCCACATTAGCATCATTTGTTTATGCTAATGTGGCGTTAGAAGGCAAAAAACACTGTGACGTATTTACAAAGTAGCGCAATGCATGTAGTGCACCACTTTGTATCCCTTTGCACTACATTATGCCTGCACCAGACATAATGTATGCAAAGGTGGCATTCCCCCATTAGTTGGGGCCAAACAAGTGGCGCAAAGAAATCTGACATATTTCTTTGCGTCATTTGTTTCTGGCACATTTAACGTCTGCTCAGAACAGGCATTAAAAGGAGGCTTTGGTTGGTTACAATTGGCCTCTGGGTGCTTTGCAGGATTAGCATCAAAGTATTTAACGCTAATCCTGCAAGGCGCCTTACTAGCGTCAACAATTCTGACGCACGTCCCCTAACTACCGCCATGGTGCACCGTATTTTAAATACAGCACACACATGGTGGCATTGGGGGGGGGCTAAGGGGTGCAAGAAAAGTGGCACAGCACTGTGTGCAGCATCACTTTTTTCAAATATGCCCCAAAGTGGCATATTTAAGAGCCCCTAGTGTCATTCTAACGCCACATTAGTGTCATTTTTTTAAGCTAATGTGGTGTTAGGCCAAAAAGGCTGTGCCATATTTACAAATTGGCGCAATGCATGCCTTGCGCCACTTTATAACCCTTTGCGCTACATTATGCCTGCACCAGGCATAATGTATGAAAAGGGGGCATTACCCCATCAGGGGGGCCAAAAAAATGATGCAAAGAAATCTGACAGATTTCTTTGTGTCATTTTTTTCCAGGCACTTTTAACGCCTGTTCAGAACAGGCATTAAAAGAAGGCTTTTATTGGTTACAATGGGCCTCTGGGTCCTTTGCAGGATTAGCGTCAACATTTTTGATGATAATCCTGCAAAGCGCCGGACTAGCATAACAAATTCTGACGCTAGTCCCCTAACTACTGCCATGGTGGTGCTAAATTTGAAATATGATACACACATGGTGATGTTAGGGGGGCGCTAAGGGGCGCAAAAAAAGTGGCGCAGCACTGTGTGCTCCATATGGGCATATTTAAAAGCCCCTAGTGCCAATCTAATGCCACATTAGTGTCATTTGTTTATGCTAATGTGGCATTAGAAGGCCAAAAATGCTGCGCCATATTTATAAAGTGGCGCAATGCATGCATTGCTCCACTTTGTAACTCTGCGCTACATTGTGCCTGCACCAGGCATAATGTATGCAAAGGGGACATCCCCCCATTAGGGGAGCCCAAAAAATTTCACAAAGAAATCTGTCAGATTTCTTTGTGTCATTTTTCCCAGCACTTGTAACAGCTGCTAAACCAGGCTTTAAAATGAGGCTTCCATTGGTTACAATGGCCTCTGGGTGCTTTGCAAGATTAGCATCAACATTTTTGCAAGATTAGCGTCAACATTTTTTACACTAATCCTGCAAAGCGCTGGATTAGGGTAAAAAATTCTGACCCTAGTCCCCTAACTACCACCATTGTGCACCATATTTAAATTTGACGCACACATGGTGGTGTTAGGGGGGTGCTAAGGGGTACAAGAAAAGTGGCGCTGCACTATGTGCTGCACCACTTTTCTTAAATATGCCCCATAGTTCTGTTTTTTGCAGGAGGCATATTAACCCTCGACGTTACTTTATGTTGAGTCAAAACTGCCACTAGACAAAACTCCCATCTCTCTCTCTAGCAGGAACATTATTCGCAAGAGGTATGATGACATTGTAATTGTTGGACGCACAAGAAACGTTTCAGCAGGTGCTTTTAAATCGCAAGTTTCAGAACTTATTGCTAAACACAGCGCCCCCCTGACGTCAGCACCCGGTGCGGCCGCACCGCTCCCACCGCCCAAAAACCTGACCCTGCCTAATGCTATTGTGCGTTTCTTGGCCAGTGGGAGTCACCTCTCCTGCTACCAGTGTGTTTCATGCTCAGTGAGGATCACCTCTCCTGCTGCTAGGGTGTGTTTCATGGTTAGTGAGGGTCACCTTTCATGCTGCCAGTGTGTGTTTCATGCTAAGTGAAGATCACGTCCCCTGCTGCTAGTGTGTGTTTCATGGTCAGTGAGAGTCACCGCTCCTGCTGTGTGCATGTGTGTTTCATTGGTCAGTGAGAGTCCCCGCTCCTGCTGCCTGTGTGTGTTTCATGCTCAGTGAGGATCACCTCTCCTGTTGCCAGTGTGTGTTTCATGCTCAGTGAGGATCACCTCTCCTGCTGCTAGTGTGTGTTTCATGGTTAGTGAGGATCACCTCTCGTGCTGCCAGTGTGTGTTTCATGTTCAGTGATGATCACGTCCCCTGCTGCTAGTGTGTGTTTCATGGTCAGTGAGAGTCACCGCTCCTGCTGTGTGCATGTGTGTTTCATTGGTCAGTGAGAGTCACTGCTCCTGCTGCCAGTGTGTGTTTCATTGGTCAGTGAGTCACCGCTCCTGCTGCTAGCGTGTGTTTCATGGTCAGTGAGAGTCACAGCTCCTGCTGTGTGAATGTGTGTTTCATTGGTCAGTGAGCGGTGCCTCTCTTACTGTCAGTGTCTCTATTTCTGCGATCGGTGCGTAAAGAATACATTTATAAGAGCAAATGCACCCCTAACTCACTGAAAGAAATGGGGTGACAGTGTAAAAAACTCAAAATATAGTACCGAGATACCTGTCAGAGGGGCACTGCCCTCAGATACCACACCTGGATAAATATGTAGCCAATTCATTAACAGCATCAAATGTATTAAGGTTACCACATGAATGTTATTAATGATGCACATACGTGAGTGGGTCGGCATGCATCTGATGTGCACCGTTTCCAGCAGGAGGGTTCATTTCTTCGGATCACAGCACAGCAAGTCTTCCTTTTCTTCGGCCTCTTCTCGCTGCCTCCGGCCTTGTCTCCCTGACACCGCCTAGAGGCTCTCCAAAAGCTCTCTCCTCTCTCTACTTAGTGCACTGCAGGCATGACCTTTAAAGTGCATGTTTTCAAATGTGCACTGCAGGTATGACCTCTAAAGTGCATGTTTTCAAATGGGAACTGCAGACATGACCTCTAAAGTGCATGTTTTCAAATGGGAACTGCAGACATGACCTCTAAAGTGCATGTTTTCAAATGTGGACTGCAGGCCCCACCTCTAAAGTGCATGTTTTCGAATGGGAACTGCAGACATGACCTCTAAAGTGCATGTTTTCAAATGTGCACTGCAGTCATGATCTCTAAAGCGCGTGTTTTAAGACGTGCACAAGAAGTATGGTCTCCATAGTGCATGTGTTCAGATGTGCACTCCACAAGTGATCTCTAAAGTGCACATTTTCAGGAGAGTACTGCAGGCATGAACTTTAGTGTGCATGTTTTCAGAAGTGAACAGCAAGCAACAGCCCTAATGTGCATGTTTTCAGGAATGCACACCAATGTTTTCTAAAGCGCACTGCAGTTATGATCTTGAAAGTGAAGATATGGAGGAGAGATCTGTAGGCATGAGCTGTAAAGTGCATGTTTCCTGAAATGCACTGCAGTCATGACCTCTAAAGTGCATGTTTTCTGAAGTGCACTGCGGTCATGGTCTCTAAAGTGCATGTTTTCAGAATTGCACTGCAGACATGGCACATGACCTCTGAAGTGCATGTTTTCTGAAGTGCACTGCGGTCATGGTCTCTAAAGTGCATGTTTTCCGAAGGGCACTGCAGTCAAGATCTCCAAAGTGCATGTTTTCAGAATTGCACTGCAGACATGAGAGACATGACCTCTGAAGTGCATGTTTTCAGATGTGCACTTCAGTTTTGATCCCAAAACTGCATGTTTTAAGAAATGCACAACAAGTATTGTCTCTAAAATGCATATTCTCAGGAGAACATTACAGGTATGAGCTTAATGATCATGTTTTCTGAAGTGCACTGCAGTCTAAAGTGAATATTTGAAGGAGAGCTTTGCAGGCCTGAGATGTAAAGGCCATGTCTTCAGAAGAGCGCTGCAGGCAATACCTTTAAAGTGATTATTTGAAGGTGAGCTCTCATAACAATTAAAGTGCAAATTTTCAGAAGTGCACTGCAGGCATGAGCTCAAAAGTGCACATTTTCGTCTGTGCATGGCAAACAAAAGCTCTAAAACAGTGCTGAATTTGTGTCGGTGGTTGCAGGTGGGACCCATCATCACTCAATTTTGAGTACTGGCTGTTATTTTTCTTCATCAAACTTTGACCTAGAACAGTGGCTCCCAGCCTGTGGTCCAGGGACGCCTGGGGATCCGCGAAGCTTCCTCAAGGGGTCCACGACTGTTAACAAAATTAAATATTATTAACAGATTATCTCCCCAGCTTTCAGTAATGACTCAGTGGGGTGTCCCCGGATTCAAGTTATAATTCAGTGGGGGTCCCGGGGTTCCAATAATGATAAATTGGCGGTCCACAGAAGTTAAAAGGTTGGGGACAACTGACCTAGAAAAAGAGAGAGAAAAATACAAAATTAGGAAAGAAATAGGAAGAGAAAAACAGAAGAAAGTGACAAAGGTAGACAAAAGGATGAAAAAGAAGCCTGCAAGAGAGAGATAAAGGGGCAGAAAATGTCTGGTGGAGGATTGAAGATGCATGCTGTGAAATCAAGATTACTCAGCTTTGGTATTCTGCACACGGATATTCAACAGTGCTGGCCAGGTTTTTCTGAGAAATATTTTGGACCCCAGCACTTATTCTTTAACAAATTAAGAGTGGTTGTTTTAGGAGTGCATGACAGTGATGAGCACTAAAGTTCATATTTTCTGAGACGCACTTCACTCATGATCTCTAAGAGGCATATTTTAAGGACAGAGTTTCAGGTAAGTTCTGTAAAGTGCATTTTCCAGATTGCACTTCAGGCATTACTCCAAAGGTGCATGTTTTGTGAAGTGTACTGCAGGCAAGAGCTCTAAAGTGCAAGTTTTCATCACTACGCAGCAGGCAAAAGCTCTAAAGTGCATGTTTTCAGGAGTGTACCTTATGTATGAGCACTAAGTGCAAAAGTCATGCTCTATAAAGTGCATATTTTAAGAATATTCCATTTGCTTTAAAGTGCATGTTTTCAGGATCCAGCTGCAGACATAACCTATGAAGTGCATGTTTTCTGGAGTGCACTCCAGCTGTGGTCTCTAAAGTGCATGTTCTCAGTAGGACAGCAGAGCTCTGTCAGATTTCATGTGTACCTGCTTTCACTGTATGATTTAAAACACGAGTTTGAGCAAGCCTTGGCTGCACTGTACATAATGTGTCTGCGTTGTCAACGTCTTCTAACCTCAAGGTATGCCACCTCAGTGACTGAATGAATGAATGAGGATTTATAAAGGGCGAAGCTACTCCAGTGAGTGCCCCGGCGCTAGAGGCAGAGCAAAAGCATAAGATCTTGGCAGCTCAGTGTGTGGCGAACACGACGTTTTGAGGACTTTCCTATAAGTGGATTCTTGATGAATGGCGTGCAAAGCGTAGGTAAGCCTCTTTCATGCTTTCTGGAAGAAAAGCCAGTAAAAGATCGGGCGAGACGGATCGGAGAGATCGGAAGGGTGGTAGTGCGTGATCCTACTGATCAGGTACTGAGGGCTTGGCATGTAAAAGGCCTGATGCATGACGGTGAGGGCTTTAATAAGGAGGCTTTTCCCGACAGGAGCCAGTGGAGATTGCACAGTCGTTGGGACATATGTTCTCGCTTGAGATGTCCACCATGAGGCGAGGAGCCGTATTCTGGCCCACTTGTAGTCTGTTAATGAGTTTGGTGTGGAGGCCAAAGTACAAGATGTTGGCATAATGCAACCTTGAGTTATTAGTGCATGCACTACAGATTTGCATCCAGCAAGCAGCAGGAGATGCAGAAACCTTTTCACAGAGCAGGGCAAACACATTCCAGCAACAGACAGGATACGGGGTTGGAAAGACAAGTTCACATCAAACTTAACATCCAGATTCTTAGCAGAGCTGGCTGGGTCAGCCGGGGGAGAGAGACCATTAGGTTAACAGTCATAAGACTAGTGCTCACTCAATTGGCCGAACAGAAGGATTTAGATTTTCTATGTGATGCATTGCGGATGATGTTTGTGCAGCCAATGCAAAATATCTCTCAAGCAGGATTTGAATGAGGCAGCCAAGTTAGAGGAGGATAGTCCACAGTAAGGAGCAGCTGTGTGTCATCTGCATAAGAGGCGGTTTTAAAACCATATGATTAAGTCTACCTAAGGGGGCATGTATATGTTGAAAAAATGGGGGGTTCAATGAATAGTCTTGAGGCACCCCGTAGGCCAGGCTAGCTTCTTACAAGATTACACAAATGGAGGAAAACACATTTCTTGACTTCACCCTTCCAGAAAGGACTTTAGCCAGCACTGGGTGGAGTTGCTAATTCCCATCTCTGCCAAATGCCACAGCTGAATATGATGAAAAACTGAGAGTTTTACATAAAGATCCTCTGAAGCAGGAATTGCAGGGCTGCAAGCTGTAGAATTTAGGAAGGACTTAGTAATTTTAAACATTTCTGAAGAAGAATTCTTGGCAACAGCAATTTGATCATCATAGAAGACGCACTGTGTGAGCTTTATTGCTTAATGATAATGTTTAAGAGCTTTTTTAAAAGTTTCAAAGGCAGCCATATCATACTGCATTTTGCTCTTCTTTTTTGCAGCCTTAGTGTAAGATTAAGAGTTCTGCAAAAAATCATGAGGTTAAAGGGAGTTTATACTTATAGGTAGAAAATTCAGCTGGAGATAGAGAAGGGGAGGCAGGGTACACCCACAGTTGGAAAGGCTGTGCCCTGGATTCACACAAAGGTGCTCATTTACCCCTCAACTAATGTCTGGAGCGTGTGCTGGGGGAGAGAGGGGACACTCCTAAAACCAGTTGGAACTGGTTGGAACCTCCTTGCCCTCTCATTGCAAATGCTTTGCAAAACTGAGTATAAATACAGGGGGGTTTTCCCCATGTTTTAGAGCACTTTTGGAAATGGGACCAAGCCTCTGCCAGAGACACTACTGGACTGTGCAAAGGACTCACCTGGACCACCCTTCTGTGTGTTGCCCTGCTGCCTGGCTTCTACCAGGTATCACAAATGACTCATCAAGATCACTTTTCTGCTTGTTGCCCCGCTGACCAGCTGCCCCCCTAAGCTTGGGCTGGACTGGCACTGCTGGACTGACTGAAGAGATCTCCCCTGCCTCTCTGTGGGGTGCTGGTCTTCCGGTTAGCAGCTGCCTATCCATGTGGCCCCCCTGAGTGCCTCCTGAAAGCCCAGCACGTGAAGAGGGTTGTTTGACTGCTCCTTGGGATCTCCTAGTCCCAGCGCGTGGTGAACGTTGTATTCCCTGCAAGAAGACGCTTAACTTAGATGGAGAAAAGTGCCCTGAGTGCTCCCCTCGTGGTGGGCTAGCGCATGTTGAGCGTTGGCTGCGGCCTCCTTACAGCACGGCCTGAGATCATCATCGTTCTGCCACGGAGCACCTCTGGAGGCACTCCGCAGCTTGCTTGCCTGGGAAATCAGAGCCGCGACATGGCTACTTGGAATCTCAGGACACATCTGAAAAACACTCCCTGCTGTCCCCCTGGGGCACGGGAAACAAGAACCAGAGCGAACACGCTCCTAGAGGTGCCCCCGGGGCAAAGCGCGCTACGAAGAGCGCTTCCGGGGCACCAGCAGGCACTCTCTTTTGTGTGCTTTCACTGCTGCAGCGGGGGAAGGGCTGCGAAAAGGCACGTGCACAGTGTCGGGTGAGGCTGCCTCCTGGGTGGGGTAGGAGCCTCATCTGAGGCCCCCCCATGCCGTGGGTCCCTCTACACTTGACCAGAGACTCGCGGGTGGGGTAGGAGCCTCATCGGACGTCCCCCACACTGCCAGGCACCCTCCCCCACTACCACTGCACGGAGTGCCGATTGAGGCACTCGTGCCCTCACCGGCCGGCAGGAAACCCCCTGGGGGTCAGAGGAGTGAGGTGGCCCCTGAGTGAGGAGTGGGGTCACCCGTGCCACCACCTCACCGCTTTTTTTTCTGGGTTGCCTTCCCTCACGGGCAGGGAACAGAGCGTGAGAGCTCCCCAGTAGGAGCACGGATGACCCGTGTTTTCCAGCATCCTTTTGTTTTGTGCCTGGGAGGTCAGCAGGACGTACCCAGCGGTTTTGGGCGAGTCTATTGACTTATACTTCATGAGAATGTTCCTTTTATGGCCTTCTATGATGATGTCATGACAAGTGCATTTCTTTAGCAATTTTGTCCTGACTAATGCTTATGTTGCAGAATAATCAGTAACCTATGTGTTTTATGTGACTACTGCTGGTTTTGGTAGAGTAACAGTACTGTGTAATGTTCTGACAACTGCTTGGGTAGCAGGGTATTACTGACATGTTGTGTTTGGTCTAATGATGGTTCATGCAAAACAATTTACTTTTATATAACTTGGTGTTGTGTTTCCTTTGTGGTGGGGATAGTGCGTCACTTGTGTTGTGTGTATTGTGCAATCGCTTTACACATTGCCTCTGGGATAGGCCTGACTGCTCATTCCAAACTACCAAGTGGGTGAGCAGGGGTTATCCTGGATGTGTGACTCCCCTCGCCCTGACTAGAGTGGGTTTGTTGTGCCAGGCTTAGGTGCATACCTTAGCCAACCAGAAACCCCATTTCTAACTCATGCATTTAATGCACAAACAGTAAAATGCACAGGAAATAATAAGGCAATAATTTCCGTTTCACCCAGCTCAAAGCCAGTTGGAGTATGTAATGCTAACATGCATGCAATTTTGAAAGGGTCTTGCACACTTTTATCTCGGTGCAAATCCATGGAGCATAAACATGTGACAGAAACTGTTACTTCAACAAAACTATCTAATAAGGAGACAGGATCGTATCATGGAGAGAATGTGAGAATTAATTTAAAAAAAAATAAAGATACATCAACTAACTGCTGAATTCACTTAAAATCACACTTCTCTTTGCCAGCACTGAAAGTTAGGCTACTACATTTTACTATGAGACTCAGAAAATCTAAATCAATAAATAAAATGGCTTCTTTGCCTTATCAAATCGTGAAACGTAGTATGGATATTAAGGCTAATGAGTACTTAAGATTAATACAAGAACAATTTTAACTAAATTATGTGATATGTCAGTGCACATTAAGGTTTAGAGGTGTAAAGATGGAATGTATGTCGGAACAACGCATGCCTGAACAACGAGGTTGGAACAACGACCCCGTTGTTACCACTAATGCCTTTACCACGAATGCCTTAACAATGATTTTTTGTTGTAAAGGCATTCCAGGTAAAGACATTCGTGAACGCCATGCATGGTTCCAGCATGCGCCCCCCCTGGCCCTCCCTCCCCCGGCCCTAAAAATTACTGCAACCCCCCCACCCCCAATCCTAAAACCACCCCAACCCCCACCCCGCCCCTAAAATTACCACGACCCCCACCCGCCCCTAAAACCACCCCAACCCCCACCCCTAAAACAACCACAACCCCCCACCCCGTCCCTAAAACGTAAACGACCCCAACCCCCCACCCCACCCCTAAAACCCAAAACCACAACCCCCACACCCCGCCCCTAAAATTACCCCGATCCCCCCACCCCTGCCCCTAAAACCTAAAACCACCCCACCCCTAAAACCTAAACCACCCCGACCCCTCACCCCCAAAAACAAAAAATACCCGAGCCCTGCCCCTAAAACTAAAAATAACCCCACCCGACCCTAAAACTAAAAATGCCCCGACCCCCCTCCCGCACCCCTAAACCTAAACCACACGACCCCCGCCCCTAAAACTAAAAATACCCTGACCCCCCCTCCCCGCCCTTAAACCTAAACCACCCCTAAAACTAAAAATACCACAACCCCTCCTCCGCTCCCCTTCCCCTAAACTACCCGACCCCCCTAAACTAAAAATACCCTGACCCCCCACCCCACCCCTAAAACTAAAAATACCCCGTCCCTAAAACAGACCCACTTACCTGATCATGTTGTCCTCCTCAGCCGACTCCCTTCTTCCGTGCCTTAACCACGCATGTGCATGGTTCAGCACATGCGTAGTTAAGGCACCAAACAAGGAAGTCGTGGTTAACGAAAGCATTGTTCTGCTTTCGTTGTCCACGACTTCGTTGTTACGGAGTCATGGTTAAGGCCGCTTCCCGTAAAGATGTATTGGAATCAAGGCAACAGGGATAGATGGATTTTCTCGCTCTCATTAGGAAGGCACCTACTCGTAACATCATCAAGGCCGAACTCAAGACCTTCTTCCACAAGAGAGCCAGAGGTGCAAAGAGTGCGCTTCCCAGGTAACTCACAGCCTCTTCTCAGGACCCCACTCCGTTTCTTCTGATTATCTTTGCATAATAGAACCCAAATGAATAACACTCCTGGGGTGAATATCAGGCAGTTATATTCATTTATTCATAGGGGTCTCACCACTGACGTGCAACTGGGCCAGAAATCCTCATACAAACAAGTGTAATGGATCCTCTAAGTAGGTGGTTCCCAACCTTTTGACTTCTGTGTACCCCCACTTTATCATTACTGGAACCAAGGGACCCCCAATAAATCATTATTGAATCTGGGGACCCCCTCCCCCCCAACTGAGTCATTACTTAAAGCTGGGGCCCTAATCTGTTAAGATTATGTTATTTTCTAATCAGTCGCGTACACCCTGAGGAGGCTATGCGGACCCCCAGGGGTCCCCAGACCACAGGCTGGGAACCACTGCTCTAAGTGGGTAGTAGAAGACATCTACCTCTGGAAATCACACTCCTGGGCCTCGGTGCCACAGCACCTTTTGCACTGTTGACAGCTGTGCTCTGAGCCCCACCATACTTCACCTGTTTCCAGTTCCATCCGTGTCTCATACTTTTGACAAATTCTGACTCTACTTTTGAAGATTCCAGCGTGTTGTCAGTTTAAACGTGTTAGTGCGTCCCCTAGTGATAAACTACCAAATTGTAACTATATAACTTTACTACCGTCCTTTTACCCTGAGCCGCAACGTAAACTGCATTGCTTTCCGTGACGTTCTGCTCAATTGTACTCTGCTTATTACCTTCGTCTTGCTCCCCTGAGGCGCAGGGCACACCGAATCCCTGATTTTTTAGTATTTTTTATCAGTATGCTTTATCTTAAGACACACCAGGCCTCGATGGTCTGAGAGTGCTACACAGAGGCAGCTGCAATACACAGGAAGCGGCGCTGGGCAAAACACCTTTACAGACAGATAGGTATTCATAAATATAATGAAAGTAAAACACAAAAGCAAAAAACACAATCAGCAGCCGGGTAAGGGATCGGTGACACTCAAGGGCGAGGGAGGAAGGAGCCTGCAAGAGCAAAGAACCATGAGGGATGGAGCTGACGAGGTGCGAGAGCACAGAGAAGGGGATAAGTGACGGCCCTTGTGTACCCAGGGAACTGCTGGTATTCAGGGTATTTGAAGGGTATATTGAGCCGAGAACAGCGAGGACTAAAACAACCTCTCCGTGTATTGTTTGACTATCATTGAACAGGTTTCTGACTCCCATGAGGCCCGCTCGTGCCATACGAAAGTATATAAATAGCTACTTACGTGTGATAACTACTGGTTTCTGATCTGTCTGAATATAAACCTATGACCCCCTCACCTCCTCGCTCTCGGTGCTGTGCCATACTTAATGGTATGTAAGAGAAGCTTGGACTGCACCTGCCTGCATGGTACCTGTGTACCCTGTGAGGAGAGATGGCAAGGGGAGCACTGTTGCGGCTCCCTGTACTGTGCTTGGTAAATGTGCCTGCGAAACTTTCATCAGTGCTGTATGCGTTGTGTGAAGGAAGCGTGCACTGATGCTGCCTGTGCTGGATGTGTTGTGTGAAGGAAGCGTGCACTGATACAGCCTGTGCAGTAACTACTGATGTGTGAAGGAAGCGTGCACTGATGCTGCCTGTGCTGTATGTGTTGTGTGAAGGAAGCGTGCACTGATGCTGCCTGTGCTGTATGTGTTGTGTGAAGGAAGCGTGCACTGATACAGCCTGTGCAGTAACTACTGATGTGTGAAGGAAGCGTGCACTAATGCTGCCTGTGCTGTATGTGTTGTGTGAAGGAAGCGTGCACTGACGCAGCCTGTACTGTGACTACTGATGTGTGAAGGAAGTGTGCACAGTGATGCAGCCTGTACTGTGACTACTGATGTGTGATGGAAGCGTGCACTGATGCTGCCTGTGCTATATGTGTTGTGTGAAGGAAGCATGCACTGATGCAGCCTGTACTGTGACTACTGATGTGTGAAGGAAGTGTGCACTGATGCAGCCTGTAATGTGACTACTGATGTGTGAAGGAAGTGTGCACTGATGCTGCCTGTGCTGTATGTGTTATGTGAAGGAAGCGTGCACTGATACAGCCTGTGAAGTAACTAGTGATGTGTGAAGGAAGCGTGCACTGATGCTGCCTGTAATGTACGTGTTGTGTGAAGGAAGAGTGCACTGATGCTGCCTGTGCTGTGACTACTGATGTGTGAAGGAAGTGTGCACTGATGTGGCTGGTGTCTGAAGAAAGCATGAACTTTTGCTGACTGTGCTATATCTGTTGCGAGAAGGAAGTATGTATTGGTGCTGCCTGTGCTATATATATACCTGATGTGCAAAAGAAGCGTGCACCTACGCTGCTTGTGGTGCACCTGATGCCGGAACGAAACCTGCACTGATGAGGCTTGTACAATATCACTTGAATGAAGGAAGCGTGCACTGACGCTGCCTGTGGTGCATCTGACTTGGGAAGAAAGTGTGCACGGATGCTGCCTGTGCTGTATTGGACCTGCTTAGGAAGCGTGCACTGATACTGCCTGTGCTGCAGATGACATGGGAAGAAAGCATTCCTGGATGCAGCCAGTGCTATAGCTGATGAGAGAAGGAGGGATGCACTGTTGTGCCTGTGCGGTATCTGATGAGTGAAGGAAACGTGCACTGATGCAGCCTGTGCTATATGTACCAGATGAGTGAAGGAAGCATGCACTAATGGTGCCTGTGCTGTAATTGATGAGTGAAGGAAGCGTACACTGATGCTATATGCATCTTGTGAGTGAAGGAAGCGCGCATTGAGGCTGCCTGTGCTATGTCTAATGAGTGAAGGAAGCGTGCACTGATGCTGCCTGTGCTGCATCTGATGAGTGAAGAAAGCGTGCACTGATGCTGCCTGTGCTGTAACTGATGAGTAAAGGAAGTGTGCACTGATATGGCCTGTGCTGTATCTGATGTGTGAAGGAAGTGTGCACTGACGCTGCCTGTGCCATATCTGATGAGTGAAGGAAGTGTGCACTGATATGGCCTGTACTGTATCTGATGTGTGAAGGAAATGTGTACTGACGCTGCCTGTGCCATATCTGATGAGTGAAGGAAGCGTGCACTGATGCTGCCTGTGCTGCATCTGATGAGTGAAGAAAGCGTGCACTGATGCTGCCTGTGCTGTAACTGATGAGTAAAGGAAGTGTGCACTGATATGGCCTGTGCTGTATCTGATGTGTGAAGGAAGTGTGCACTGACGCTGCCTGTGCCATATCTGATGAGTGAAGGAAGTGTGCACTGAGGCTGCTTGTGCTGTGTCTGATAAATGAAGGAAGCGTAGACTGATGCTGCCTGTGCCGCATTTGATGAGTGAAGGAAGCGTGCACTGATGCTGCCTGTGCTGTATCTGATGAGTAAAGGAAGTGTGCACTGATATGGCCTGTACTGTATCTGATGTGTGAAGGAAATGTGTACTGACGCTGCCTGTGCCATATCTGATGAGTGAAGGAAGTGTGCACTGAGGCTGCTTGTGGTATGCCTGATAAATGAAGGAAGCGTGCACTGATGCTGCCTGTGCCACATCTGATGAGTGAAGGAAGTGTGCACTGATATGGCCTGTGCTGTATCTGATGTGTGAAGGAAGAGTGCACTGACGCTGCCTGTGCCATATCTGATGAGTGTAGGAAGTGTGCACTCAGGCTGCTTGTGGTATGCCTGATAAATGAAGGAAGCGTGCACTGATGCTGCCTGTGCCGCATCTGATGAGTGAAAGAAGCGTGCACTGATGCTGCCTGTGCCGCATCTGATGAGTGAAGGAAGTGTGCATTGATGCTGCCTGTGCCGCATCTGATGAGTGAAGGAAGCGCGCACTGATGCTGCCTGTGCCGCATCTGATGAGCGAAGGAAGCGTGCATTGATGCTGCCTGTGCTGTAACTGATGAGTAAAGGAAGTGTGCACTGATATGGCCTGTGCTGCATCTGATGTGTGAAGGAAGTGTGCACTGAGGCTGCTTGTGGTATGCCTGATAAATGAAGGAAGCGTGCACTGATGCTGCCTGTGCCACATCTGATGAGTGAAGGAAGTGAGCACTGATGCTGCCTGTGCCGCATCTGATGAGTGAAGGAAATGTGCATTGATGCTGCCTGTGCCGCATCTGATGAGTGAAGGAAGCGTGCACTGATGCTGCCTGTGCTGTAACTGATGAGTAAAGGAAGTGTGCACTGATATGGCCTGTGCTGTATCTGATGTGTGAAGGAAGTGTGCACTGACGCTGCCTGTGCCATATCTGATGAGTGAAGGAAGTGTGCACTGAGGCTGCTTCTGGTATGCCTGATAAATGGAGGAAGCGTGCACTGATGCTGCCTGTGCCACATCTGATGAGTGAAGGAAGCACACACTGATGCTGCCTGTGCCGCATCTGATGAGCGGAGGAAGAGTGCATTGATGCTGCCTGTGCCGCATTTGATGAGTGAAGGAAGCACGCACTGATGCTGCCTGTACCGCATCTGATGAGTAAAGAAAGCGTGCACGGATGCTGCCTGTGCCGCATCTGATGAGCGAAGGAAGCGTGCATTGATGCTGCCTGTGCCGCATCTGATGAGTGAAGGAAGCACGCACTGATGCTGCCTGTACCGCATCTGATGAGTGAAGAAAGCGTGCACTCATGCTGCCTGTGCCGCATCTGATGAGCGAAGGAAGCCTGCATTGATGCTGTCTGTGCTGTATCTGATGAGTGAAGCAATAGTTCACTGATGTGGCCTGTGTTGTTCCCAGTGCATGAAATGGAAAAATGGAAGTGCAGGTACTGCTTGTTTCTGAGATGTGCCGGAACTCTCTAATTAAAAGTATTATGTTTTTCCCAAAAAGTGTGCATACTCTTCCTCTCAAAATAAAAAAGTGCCAGTACTCGACAGTACCGACCCATTTAAAGCACTGGTTGTAACTGATGAGTGAAGGAAGGGTGCACGGATGCAACCTGTGCTATAAATGAAGAGTGAAGAAAGCGCGCACTGAGGCAGCTTGTGCTATGTGTGATGAGTTAAGGAAGCGTACACAGATGGTTCCTGTACCATATCTGATGAGTGAAGGGAGCGTGCACTGATGTGGCCTGTGCTATATGCATCTAGTGAGTGAAGGAAGCGTTCCCTTATGCGGCCAGTGCTGTAACTGAGGAGTGAAGGAAACGTGCACTGATGCTGCCTGTGCTGTAGTTGATGAGTGAAGGAAGCGTGCACTATGCTGTATATATCTTTGTGAGTGAAAGAAGTGTGCACTGAGGCTGCTTGTGGTATGTCTGATAAATAAAGGAAGCATGCACTGATGCTGTCTCTGCCACATCTGATGAGTGAAGGAAGCGTGCACTAATGCTGCCTGTGCTGTAACTGATGAGTAAAGGAAGCGTGCACTGATACTGTCTGTGCCACATCTGATGAGTGAAGGAAGTGTGCACTGATGCTGCCTGTGGTATATGTATCTGATGAGTGAAGAAAGCTTGCACTGATTTGGCCAGTGCTGTTACTGATGAGTGAAGAAAGTGTGCACTGCTGCTGCCTGTGCTGTAACTGATGAGTGAAGGGAGTGTGCACTGATGCTGCCTGTGGTATATGTATCTGATGAGTGAAGGAAGCTTGCACTAATGCGTCCTGTGCTGTATCTGATGAGGGAAGGGAACATGCACTGAGGCTGCTTGTGCTATGTCTGATGAGTGAAGGAAGTGTGCAATATTGCTGCTTGTGCTGTGTGTGATGAGTGAAGGAAGCGTGCACTGATGCGGCCTGTGCTGTAACTGATTAGTGAAAGAAGAGTGCACTGATGTTGCCTGTGCTATATGTTTCTGGTGGGTAAGGGAAGTGTGCACTGAGGCTGCCTGTGCTGTGTCTGATGAGTGAAGGAATCTTGCACTGAGTCTGTACTGCATCTGATGAGTGAAGGAAGCATTCACTGTGTTATATGTATCTGGTAAGTGAAGGAAGCGTGCATTGATGCTGCCTGTGCTATGTCTAATGCGTGAAGGAAGCGTGCACTGATGCTGCCTGTGCCGCAGCTAATGAGTGAAGGAAGCGTGCACTGATGCTGCCTGTGCTGTAACTGATGAGTAAAGGAAGTGTGCACTGATGTGGCTTGTGCTGTATCTGATGTGTGAAGGAAATATGCACTGATGCTGTCGGTGCCATATCTGATGAGTGAAGGAAGCGTGCACTGAGGCTTCCTGTGCTGTATCTGATGACTGAAGGAAGTGTGCACTGATGCTGTCTAGGCTGTATCTGATTAATAAAGGAAGCGTGCACTGATGCTGTCTAGGCTGTATCTGATGACTGAAGGACTGACTGATGACTGAAGCAAGCTTGCACTGATGTTGTCTAGGCTGTATCTGATGAGTGAAGAAAGCATGCACTGATTTGGCCAGTGCTGTAACTGATGAGTGAAGAAAGTGTACACTGCTTCTGCCTGTGCTGTAACTGATGAGTGAAGGGAGTGTGCACTGATGCTGCCTGTGGTATATGTATCTGATGAGTGAAGGAAGCGTGCACTGAGGCTGTGCTGTATCTGATGAGTGAAGGAAGCGTGCACTATGCTATAGGTATCTGTGAAGGAAGTGTGCACTGATGCTGCCTCTGCTGTAACTGATGAGTAAAGGAAGTGTGCACTGACGTGGCATGTGCTGTATCTGATGTGTGAAGGAAGTGTGCACTGATGCTGTTTGTGCTATGCCTGGTAAGTGAAGGAAGCTTTTACTGATGCGTCCTGTGCTGTAATTGATGACTGAAGTGACTGTGCCATATCTGATGTGTGAAAGAAGCGTGCACTGATGCTGCAATGCTCAATCTCTTCAGTACCAGAGCCTCTTGCACTGGTAATATCTGCTGTACACGGTGTACAAAGGTAATTTGCGCCTCTGTCCCTGTTCGTGATAGCCTCATGAAGTCTCCTTCTTTACGAGCATTTAATTCACACAAACACCTATAAACATTTAGGTCGCCTTCTGTGCAGCAGAACAGAACTCAACTGGACAGAAAACAAGGCATCCAAAGCCGATTTATCACAGATACAAGGTGCTATTAAAACGAGATGCTCCTAGACTCCGGGTTCGTGCTGGCCCCGCCACCCTTCCCTCACACCTCTCTCTATTTAGTCCCTCCGTGTCGGCTACTCCTCCTCTTCACTCCTCTGCTCATCCATCTGACCGGCCCGGACAGGAGAGCGCCGCTCCATGAGCAGGAATTTCATAAAAACGCCTCCGACTGACACCCTGTCTCCATGGCCGGCTCCTTAATTAAATTGCCTAATGCTGTTTGCACTCACAGCACAAACCTAGCTGTTTAGGGAGCATGGCGTTGCCATGGCGCTGGCACCGAGCGGGGATGCCGCCTGGCATACAGATGAGTTGGACGTGGCAGCGGCAGAGCTGGGCCGAATCGCCACCCTGCACTGAGCAGGACCCCATATTTGGTGGGTCCTGGGCCTGTGCGGCGATGATATGTGCATGGTGCATCCCAAAGCTCCCTCAGTGGGGCTGATGTAAGGCACGTGGTCCTGAAACTGAAGAAGATACAGGCGAAGATACATGCGATGTTCCAGGTAGGTACATTTCCATTCTGTAACCACAACCGTACACGGGAGAGGATGTGACCTAGCGCCCAGTGCTGCCGATCTTGGAGCTGGGGCACCAAGATCGAGTCTGCGTCAGCTCAACATCTTGTGATTGTGGGCAAATCGCGTAATCTCCCTCTGCCTACCAACAATGAATGCGTGCGTGTGTAATGTAACTGGTGCTCATGTAAAGCACCCCAATATCTCGGATCTAGTTTGCACTATATAAAACAAAAATATCCATCCCCTGGTTCCACTTCTGCAGCTCGGAGCCTCTGCTCAGAGACAGGCTAAGTCGGAACAAATAGCGGACTCTTTGAGGACGCCAGGCACTTTTTCTCCCACTCTGTCACATTGTATAGAAAAATATCACAGAGACCCATTGGGTACAAATGAGTTTCACAGGAAGCGGGATGGTGGCTAAAAAAGATAAATTAAGTTTTTCTCTGTCACTTGAAGTGTCTGAAACCAATGTAATTATCAAAATATAATTTTAAAAGGTATTATTGAACAGCGTTGCAATTTCTGAAATAGTTAATATTTTAATTCGCGAAATGGAATGCAACAACGAGCATGACTTTTTTTCAAATTTCATTTTTCATTCGGCATACTGATTGTTTTGCAATTAAAAAACAACAAAGGACAAAAGGCCTTATCTAGAGTTTGGAGGAGCAGAATGCCCTGTAAAAGCGTCTTAAATGTCCTAAAAATGTCGGATGTCCTCTCTGCGTTATTTAGATTGCCATTGACATCAATGCACTGTTAATATGTTGGGTGGGACATTTGCCACTTTTTGGCAGACGTCTCTTATCCATCTACCCCTAAATTAGGCCTTGGGTGTTTTTGGACTTTGCTTTCAAGGTGCCTCTTTCTGTTCTCACTTGAAATTATATAGTTACATGTTGTTTATGTATTGTGATAAACTCACATAAAATACTGAATACTAGTCTGGGCCTGCCGTTTTTACAGGAAATACCCTAAAGCCCCACTTTAATGCTTTGACATGCTTTCTTTTTTAGGTCGAACGCGTAAGAGCTCTGGCCTGTGGCAATCTCTCTGTGGGCTTTTAACCACGCCCAACCCACTCCCATCACTACCACTCGTTCATGGACTTGCCTTTCAAAAATCCTTTTTATCATTGGTAAAAACTTTACGTTTGTCCCTCCTTGGTTCACTTTTGTTACCGCCTTGTCTGCCGACCCTGTTACATGGATAATTGCACTTTTGCCGATACGTTTGACTGGAAGCAAACTTTTTTTCCATTTTGTGTGTCTCCTTCAGGCTCATGCTCATGGTGGCCATGGCGCTTTGAATCAGCTCGCTTAGGTCAACTGTTTCACTTTCCATTTTCAATTTATGTGGCAAGAAAAGTCCAGTTTACAATGCTAATAGCTCTAACTCGAGCAAATGTGAGACTCATAGCATTGTAAATGCTTGTTTCACCTTTCGCCTATCACTCTTAAAATGTTAAAACCACCCCCTTTCTGTAAAAATTGTACTAGTTACAAAGTGGGAACTTAGGGCCAGATTTACAAGGCTCTAGCGCCTCTGGCGTAGGGGCTTAGCACCACATTAGCGTAATTTTTTTTACATTAATTTGCCGTTAAGGAGGCCATTCTCCTTAGTCATATTTAAAAAGCGGTACAATGCTTGCGTTGTGCCACTTTGCGACCTCTTGCACCATATTATGCCTGCGCAAGGCATAATGTATACAAGGGGGGCGCCCCCCCATAGGAAGGCCCGTAAACACAGCGTAGTAAGATTTACAACATTTCACTGCACCATTTTTACATAATTTTCAATGTCTGCTCAGAGCCCATTACTTTCAATGGGCCTTCCTTTCCTTTGCAGGATTAGCGCCACAATTTATTGCTCTAATCCTGCAAAGTACCACAATAGCTTCATAAAATTTGACGCTATTGTTCTAACATGCGTCATTAAAAATACGGCGCACACATGGTGTCGTAAGGGGGTTAAAGGGGCACAAGAAAAGTGATGCATCACAGCTGATGCCCCACTTTCTTGTAAATCTGGCTCTTAATACAATACATTTTGAAGCGTACAGGTGACATATTAAACCTGGCCAATAGATGTTACTGCTCTTCTGGCTTTTGTTTGATTTCTCCAAGAATGGTTCCACAGCCATTCTCTCACAGCCAAGTGTCACTGCTTCATCAGTATTTATTACCTCTGAGATCAGAGTCATACTTTACTTTTACAGAACACTGGGTGTTGCACCTGGGCTGGCGTCTCTGGTCTTCGTCCAGGCTGACATATTGCTGTAGTTGCCAGGGCATCAGTGAATGCTATACTGTGAAGGTCTGCTAGATGTCACTATTGCATCAGTATCGTCAGCCACGACCAGCATCTAGCTCAGCGGTCTCCAACCTTTAGTGTAATAACAGCTACTTTTGTTCAATGGAAATCACACCAAGCTACTGACAATGTGGTAACAGTGACCACATCAGGCAAGATTACATTAGTGGCAACCAAGTGCAAGCTTACCGGTCACGATCACCTCAGAGCATCAGGAAGGTTTGCAAGCAGTAATGTGAAAAATACTTTGTCAATTTGGAATGCCTCTACATGGTTAATACATGACAGCTAGCTCTGCAGTGCCCCTGGCTTAAGGTTGATTATATTGGTATTAGTCTAATCCAGTCTAGTCCAGTGCCTCATGATTTTTCATTCAAACATCAGCTTTAAATATATTTTGGAAATTCAACAATTTTTCTCTAAACATCAGTTTATGAGTTCTGAAAATACACACATTTTCATCTCAAATACATGCTTTTCCATTTGGGATAGCTATATTAATTCAACTAAGGGAAAACGTCTTATTTAGTAGGCTGGGCTGCACACTGGAGAGATACTTACTAGTAGCTGGAAAGTTACCAGTATCTGATGCACTACTGATTGGAAAAGCCTGGTCTACCCTCTGTGTAGCTTCTGGCTTTGAGTGGTGCAACCATGTCTGCTTCACAACCCCAGTCAATGTCAGTGACTAGCCCTTTGGTGTTAATGACTTAGCAGGGCCATTAATATTATTGGCCACTAGGTCTCAATGCAGTATAGATGTCTCCTCCCCCAGACATTTTGATGCCTCCATGCTTTGTTGGATCACTAGGATATTGCTGCACAAACTGCTCTTTCTCAAAAGGATTGTAGAGGCTGCTGACTCAGCACTACCACCTTCCACCAGCTCCAAGAGATGGACTTTGGCTACTGATTACTTCATGACATCTCACAACCACAAATCAACAGACCCTTGCTCTCTGATTCTTATAGAAACAACTGAAATATCCACATTGGTGACTGATTTTGGGGAGGAGGGGCTTAAGACTTTGGAAAGAGAACTCTTGTGTTATAAAACCACATTTAATTCAAGAGCTTGGCCAACAGGGACTGTCTTACCCATCACCAGTCAGAAGGTCAGCGGTCAAGATCCGCCCCTGCCTCGGACAGTCAGTTCCACGACAAAGGACCCTGCTGGCTATCCTGGTCCATACAGGTCAAATCCAAGATGCTGCAGACTCACTCTGAAACCATAAGTTTAAAAGTGCTGAGCAGGTCCTCTCCAAGGTGCAACCTTTATCATATACCCAGTACCCCTGTGCAAGAGGGTGTAGCTTCGGGGGGAGGGGGTGTTACGCCCCCAACAAATGTATTTTGTGATAGTCGGGTTTGGTGAGGTGTCTGTCAGATTTCACCAAGAATTGTTACACATATGGACAGAAACGCACACATTCTCCCCCTCTCTCTGTTTGGAAAGACTTTTAAAATGTTGGTTATTTCACCAAATAATGCACTTTCTGTCACTTGGTACACCTACTGTGAGAGGGCGGTTCTGACCATCAGGTCCACCTTGATTTTTTGCTTTTTGACCACCTGGTTTTTTACCTTTTACTGTGACCTGGCGCAGATGGGACTATGCAGAGTGGGTGGTGACCTGGAGTAGGCCTCCTGAGATGGGTGTACACATGTGAGGGATAGTCAGTGTGCTAACAGTCTTTTCACTGAAGGGACACTCCATTAAATACCAATGTCAGTGTGCTTACTGTATTTGCATTGTAGGGACACTCCATTAAATGTCAATAGGAAAGGATGGCCTAGAGCGCAACTCCAGTCCTCTGGGATTCACTGAGACCAGGGTCACACCAAGATACACTGTAACCGGTAAGAAAAGAATAATGCAGTAGGTTACAAGAGCATAGTTGTACAACTTATGGGTCATCCAGTGATGTCACCTTTCTCTGACTCAGCTCAGGATTAGGACCAAGTACTGCTTTGTCCAGCTGCCTGAGCAGGGCCTTGCATCAATCAACCAGCTGTCATTCCATACCAGAATTAGGCTGGAGAGGCCTTGGGAGGAATGTCAGGGAGGAGGGGCTGAGACTTTCAGAGCACATGTGGCAACTAACTCCTGGATGATGCCATTTTGGGCTTTCCCAGAAGTCTGTGCAAGAAGGAGGGGAGAGCGGCAAGGAAGTGATGTGGCACATCTGGAGAGGCCAGAGGTGCAGGCCTGCTAGACACTTCCGCCCCCACTTAAAAGGTCCTGCATAGGGAAGAGCTCTCTCTCTTGGCTGTGCTTCACTGCTGGATACTGGACTGTAGACGGGCGTCATGGGCAACTGGAAGGAAGTACCCCCTGACTGCCCCTTAGGGCGGGGACTCCGCCCCTGAAGGACTTCTGGCCCAGCCAGGTGCATGCCAGGGTCAGGTAAGCTGGTCCCCTTAACCCCCCTGAGGACTAGTTGGGGGAAGACTGGGCTGACGCAAGGAGAGGGCGCTGCTCAGAAGAAAAGGAGGACCCCCTAGAACTTAGGACCCTTCTAGGCCAGGAGGCCTAACGACAGAGCTCCTGGTGGCAAGGACTTGTCACCAGGAGTGAAACGACACCATAATCACAAAAATCGGCCGTTGGGGGCCCAAGGTTTCAAGGGGAGAAGAACCCCGACCTTTGACCTTTCCAGATGCAACGACAAACCGCGTGGGGCTCCGTCGCTGCTCTAGACTGTGCCCCTGAGGTGGGCCAGGGCCCCAGGGTTGCACCACGAGGAAGAGGAGCTGGGGGAGTGCCATCGCACTCCCCCTCTGGAGGAAGAAGGGGCCCGAACCTCATTGTGGGCCCCATGAAGCCTGGCCCATTCAGGGAGATGGGGGGGCGATGTTGTCACGCACCCCACTTGATGCGATAATTTAAGGACTCCGGACCTCATCATAGGGCTCCCTGCGGCCGAAGCAAAGTCGGGAGTGCTGTTGTGCTCCCCGTGAACATCGTGGAGACCGGCTATGGAAGGGGCCCATCCCGTGGCCCCACCAAAAGAAAAGTCAGGTGCTGTCACACCCCATGAAAATAGCCTGAGGGGCCCCGGACCCCATCCCTGGGCCCCATGAAGCAGAGGACGACAGTGAGTGCCACTGCGCTCCACACAAAGGTGAGGAGGGCCCCGGATCCCATCCCGGGCCCCAAAGATGCAGAGGAGGAGGGGGCGTGCCATTGCACTCTCCCAGGCAGTCTGTCCGGCCGCAGCCCCTGTACACGTCTGCCTGCAGGAGCAGGCAGACACCACAGAAAAGGCCGGCTCCCGCAGCAGCACATGGAGGTGCTGGCCATACGGGGAGCCGGCGGGGCGGCCAGGGGTGGACTCCCTGTGCCACCCCCTAATGAGGGAGCACTTACCTGATGTGAGGGTGTCCAAGTGGGACCCGGCACCCCAAAGGAAGCACACCAGCTCTGGCGGTGCTCATTTCCTCTGCGTTCCACACCAGAATACCTTGCGGGGCACTAGCATTGGTTTAGGCCCCTAGCCAGCTAGTGGTGGCCCCAGGAAGATGGGGCCACCACCAAACAAGTGCCCCTGGACAGGAGGAGCTGCAGAAGCAGCACAGCCTCCCCCCAACGTGAGGACTTTTGTTCTTTGCTTGTGGGACTGCGCCCTGTAGGGGGTGTAGGATGGTATTATGCAATGTTAATCAAAAGTAATCTGAATGTTAAACAAGAATAATTTGAAAGTAATCCAAAAGTAATCCTAACCTTTAAATTGCTTAAACATATCTCCACATGTTCCTTGTTGATGCTAGTTTGAGTAATGAGACTGACAGCCACCTCTTTGCAAAGTAGCTGTACTACATTACAGTCAAATGTTGCATTGGGATACCGGGTATCGTTTTGCCAGGTGGGTTGTTGGATTATATTTCTCCTTGGGTGAGACATGAGAGATTACACAATGTCATCCAAGAGTAATTCTATCAATGTGTGTATATTTGTAAATTGTTGCATAGTATTGAGTAGTGTGTGTGTGTGTGTAATAAATGTACTTTTACTTTATCCAAAAAAAAAGCACAGACTGGACAACCATTTATTGAGGGTCATGCTTGTGTGCTGGTGAATGGGGATTACTAGCCCACACCACCCCCCTTTAGTAAGCCTTGGACTGCTCTGCAACGCTACCCTATGAGAATCAAGCGCTACACTGAGGTGTTTGGTTCCCAGCGGTGGTCGCGTGCTGCCCCATTACTTGTGCAGGCCACACAACTAATGACCTACCTACCAACACCTACCAATACACATTCCTCTCCCCATCCACTGCCCCTTAAGCACCTCTTGTGAACCCTGCTTGTTATATAATATACTTTAACATAATGTGCTAGTGTGATTGTCAGGAAATCTGAAGCTACCACCCTCCAATCATACTGACCAAGCTACGCCCCTGGCAAGAGGTCTGCTTGCACCCTACTCCCGTTGTAAATCCACAGTGGTGACAGCATCACTCAGGCATACATCGTGAGCGTGTGAAAGCACGTCTGTGCACCCACAGAAATTCTAAATGCCAAGCATTAACTCCAACTGTTTGAATGAAAGACAAAGGTGGTGTATTTGATGCGTGGCCAGCACTCCTCGCTCTGTAATAGACTGGAGACAATGATTTGTCCTAGGCTAAGGAAGAACCCGATTGTTCTGAGGGGCCTGTACCTACCCTTCATAGCTATCTTCGAACAGGAGCTATAATTTCACTCTCAGGCTCTACCCCAAGCCATCCACGTTGAGTGATGACTAGTTTTGTGGTTGCTAAACTTAAGAGAAAGTAATGCAAATATGGCTATGCCACTTATTGGTCCAGACAATTTCTGAAGGCAGCCACACATTGTAAGCTTGGGATCGGCCCAGCTTTCAGAAACTAAATATATACAGGACACCACCTTGGCCTGGTACAGTGGCGTGCTGGTATCACCTGCTCGTCGTGATGGACTTGTGTCCTGATGTTCCTGAGTGAGAATGTGGACGTTCTGCTCTTCTCTAGGATCAAGCTGTAGTAGAGGTCTACCCAGTGGATTGGTATTGCCTTCTACCTGCCTTCCAAGCAGCCTTGGGACCAAAAAGATTTCAGGACGTGGAGTCTGCTCCAGAGAGGATGGATAAGCTAGACTATGGACTTTATCCAGTGGTCTGAGAAAGAGTCCCAACAACGATCAAGAAGTACAGGTGAACGTACAGCATGCAGTGACCCTACCTGCTGGGCTTGCTCGTCCCTGTATCATTGCTAGAACTGTAATCCTTCCCAGGGAGACGCTATACCTCTGTGACATCTCTCAGCTGGATGGTGATCAGTGGTGTATCTCCATCTCTGTGGGATTTGAAGGCTCTTGGAGACGCTTCTTTTTCCTAGTTTGTCAATACACAGTGGCATGAGGGTATTAGAATGCATGACCAATCCAACAAATGGACAAGCATCTGCAGGACATGATGGGGATGAGGTGGTTTAGGGAAGGTTGTCGCTATCTATCCCTCCAATTCCCCCAGTGAGTGCTGTTTACAGGAGTCCCGGTGCAAAACAGACTTGAGAAGTGCTAACTATGCCTAACTATGCTGACTGTGAGTTAGCAGGAGGCAAAGAAAGGCTGCTTCTACTGCGCAGGCGCGAGCTCAGCGCTACACTACCACGGCGTACTGACAGTGAGCATTACACCCGTGGGTAGCGGAACCACGACATAAGGGTTTCCATGGGATCGTCGAAGAGGTGAGTGTGGAGGAAGGAAAAATACACAAGTGGGTGAGGACTTGCATATAAATCATCAGGGCAGTGTGGAAAGCACATGGCATACGTTATTTCCAGGTTGCTTTCTGTGTAAAGCACATGGCAAATATCCATAGTGTTGTACATACAGGACGATGTGGAAACACCCATATCAATGAGTTCAAAGAAAACGTGATTCAACTATGTGTTGTATGTATAGCAGGTGACACACAGAAGTGTGGAAACTGGCAAGCTATTATGTGGTTTATACATATTATGAGAATGTGAAAATTCGCATGGTGATATGAGCTTCACAACATAGTCCTGCAGCAAAGTGAAAACTACAATGGCATTAAATACTGAGCCAATGTGAAAATGATCATCGGTGGACCGTCTAACCTGGTGTATAGCCCTGCTTCATGAAGGATGGCTTCTGTAAAATCAACAGTCTAGGGATTCTCTGTAAACTGCATCTGTAGGGCACCCTGAGGAAGCGCCTCGAGCCCAGAAGAGCCCTGATGTAGTCGAGCAGCGCACATTATTGCTGGGGTATCTGTGCCGACATAATAAACACCTTACTATTTAGCAGCGTTTTGTAATATTTCAGTGAAATCCTAATCTATAATTCTCAGATCTACAAATTATTTCAGCATGACTCCTGTATATTCTAGAAATCCATAACAGCATTCTGCTATATTATGTTATCAGTTCTGAAGGTATTTTATTTTCTGTGTAGTTAATTTTAATGAGATGGGCAAGCATTGGAAATGTAAAGGGCGTTATGTCTGGTGCAATATGTTAAACAAAATCTCACATGCCAATTCCAATCTGAAAGGGTTCAATAACAGACTAAAAATTAATAATGTGTGAAACACGGAGTCAACCAGCCGAGTTTCCCTGACCATGGGTAAATGGAGCAAGCTCCTCGAGTGGTGGCCAGGCATGCATTTATATACTAATGCTTGTAAGTTTCGAAAGGGGTCACGTGATTAATTCTTTAAAAAAACAAGCAGGTGCTTCGCCTGATCTTATGAGAACAAATGAAACAACCTCCAGATAGCAACAATAATATGCAAGATTTTCTGCTGAACAAGCAGGTTTTTGTTTTTCCATCTCGGGAGCCAAGAGCTGGGACCAGCTCACCATCAGAGACTGACACTTCCTTGGCAATTTTAGCATGAGCAAGAAAACATAGTGGAAGCAAGTAATAGCAATGATTATCCAAATTATACATAGTCCACAAATATTGCAACTGGTATTATTTCTCGTTGTTTATGATTTCCGTACACATTTTTCCAGTGTGGTGTACTGTATCCTACCGGTACTGCTTCTCCTGTGGCACAAATATATTTTCCTGATGTGGGCCAAGTCTTTTCCATGAGGCCACAGCTCCTTCCTTGCTGCATGCACACTTTGCTGCTACAGTGCAATAGTGATAGGGCGAGAGACTCTCATTCAGTAATCCCTGTACAGAGCTGCCCGTAGAGGAAATGGTTTTTAGCAGCATATTTTAAAAACGGTAATTTAAAATATGTTTTTTACCTCAGTATTTGCAAAACTTCCTTGAAGGTCGAACCCCCGAATGTATGTACGTATTTTTTATTGTATTGTGTTATATTGTTTTGTAATAGTATTTATACAGCGCTTACTACCCCTTACTAGGCGTTGAAGCGCTTTTCGGTGAGTAGTACGCTACTCCGGAACCCAAACGGAATTAGTGGTGAATTAGTATAGGGAACTACGAGTACAGTTTTAGTATTGTTATGAGTTAATTTGAGCCGCAGATATGTGAGTTTGTTAGATTGACTGGAGTAATGGAGGGGTGGAGGAGGAAAGAATCCAGATGTGTTAATTGAGAGTTTATGGTAATAGGATTTAGGCTTGGGATGAGTAAAGGGGGGACGGAGGAGGGAAGAGACTGTGAAAAGGGTTAGGGAGATCGTAGTAGCAGGGTGAGATAAATGAGGGAGAATATGGTAGGGTTCTTTGGGAGATCATGGTAGTAAAGTGAGGTTTGGGTGAGTTAGATGTGGAAGCGGAGGGAAGAGTTTAGGTAGAGTTATTTTGGAGATGAAAGTAGTAGAATGGATTTGCGATGAGTCAAAGTGGGAATGGAGGATAGATTGAGAGAGACATGACAAATGGTGATGGGTAGATAAGTGTGATATAAAATGAGAGCAGAGATTCATAAATATCTAGTATAACAACTTACCTAGGAGTTATGCAATGACCTATGAACATGTTAAGCATAGAATAACTAATTTATATATATATATATATATATATATATATATATATATATATATATATACACACACACACAAACACACACACACACACACACACAATATATGGTATTTCTACAGCGCAAGCCTAGTCAAAAGACAGTGGAACATTGCGCATTGTCAACTACAAGCATAAAGTCAACGCGTTTATGGAGTATAGAGGAGATGCCACTGAGTTGAGGATGGTTAATGCCCTGAGATCAGTTTCTATCTCACCTCACCTTCAGAAGGGAAGGGCGAGGCCAGACCAGTGATTCCCACCAGATGCAGCTGTTAGGTGAGGTCTGCACAGGGAGGGGTGAAGGGAGCATTATTGTGGGGAGAAGGGTTCGGGCTAAAGAGTGTCAGAGTGCATCAAGGGACATAATATCCTGAGAACGATGAATGAATAGAGCTTGTGTGGCAGGCCATTAATCTCACCTGGGCCCTCACACTATCTCGTCCCTCCTCCGGGAACAAGCACAAGGTCACACAGACCATCAGTGGATGCATGAGCTTTTTAGATTGTCCCTGGAAAAAAAGAAGCTGCGGATAATATGGAAAATAAAACCCTTTAGCTTTAAATCGAAAAGGTATGCCTGCAGCTACAATCCGGTTTAGTCAAATACTGCAGTTTCTTTTTTCCTATAAGGTGTGGAAATGGTGAACTTTAACTTTTCCTGTGCCAAGCCAGATCCGGTACCCATCAGTGCCGGAAATTGCCCCCTATTTACAGTCAGTGGGCAAACCGACTGAACTGTTTCAAACATGGATTATTTGCTTTTCATGGGGACATTCCAGGTGACCCCCATAGTGAGTAAATGAAACCATCATGGGACCCAGGTAAGCCGCCCATGCGAATACCATTTCCCATATTTATTTTATAAAGTATTTGCTAACTCAGCAGTTAATTATTTTCAGATGGAAACCAAAGGACGAGGGCATTTAACTTTTGGCGAAGCAGCGGTCTGAAAACGCCTTACTCACACTAACACAAGTTGCCCTACTACAGCTACGCCCAGAAAAAGAGGTAAAGCATGGCGGGTACTCTCTACCCGTCTTGCACCACGGGAGGGCTGAAAGGGCGTAAGACGCGACCTCTCAAATCACCACGCATCCGGCGTGTGGACGGACGGTGCGGCTAAATTCACAGTCGGCGAAGAAACACGTCGATTCCCGGCGGGCTCCTCACCGTCTGCACCACTTTTCAATATATATGTTAAACGCCTGCGTGAGACTGTCTGTATAATGCCACAAAGGTGCTGAGGATGTGCGGCTTATCTTGAAGCTCGCAGGGACCCCCTCGACCAGCTCGATGTCCTCCACCAATCAATTGCTGCGCGTGAGCGGCTAGACAGCTCATAAATGGGTCCTAACCCAGCCATGGCCCCATGTTCAAGCCTGAATCCAAACAGCTGACATTTCACATTCTCGTATCCGTACATACTCTATGCGTTTACTGGACAGTAGCATCTATGTAAATTGACATGTATAGCAACATCTGGCCACAAAGCATTTAAGCATTCCACAGCGGTGGACTGCGTATTTGACAGAAGGGCTAAGTAGGAGTAAGGAGGTGTTGGGACTGTGGGTAAGGGGGGGCCAGGACAGAGCTGGTAATCGGCTGCCTACCTGTCCGGGCCTTTCAAATCATCCTGGTAGGTTATAGAAGGTTATACGGTTGATACGAACTTGCTTCAAGAGATGGCATCTGTGCTCCTTCTAAGCCAGGCTTACATAGACCCAAGCAGACGGCGTAGCATCTGTGTTTTTTTCTCTTGCATCTCCCGGAGACTAGTCTGCTCATGCATTGTTGCAGCAGTTTTTGTGTCTGTAAGAATTGTTATTATGGTGCAGTGCCATAACTACCCATCTGCTATGCTCTTGTGATTCTTCATTAGTACAAAGGTATTTGCACCAAATAATTCCACAGATATGTTTGCAAACACATTTACCTACTAAATACTGGAAGAGGCCTTGTCTGCTGTACAGCGCTTTGGTGCTGGAAAACTTTTGACTCTATTAAAGGGTCAGAGTTGGACTCGTGAGACTCGAACTGCTTCTGAGGCTTAACCTGAATGATTCCTATAGTGAATGGGGAATCTCACATAGCATTATTGTCCAACTGCTGACCACTGCAGTGGCATGTATGCAGGATTCACCTCTATGTTCTTCGGATCACTTAAAAAAAAACTGAGAATGCACTAGCCCACAGAAATATTATGCCAAATACTGTAGCTCTAGCATACTCAGTCAAAAAAAGAGACTTCCTGCTAATTCCAAAATGATTATTTTGATGCCCTTGCTTCATATGGCGTCATGTGAAATCTTGCACATTACCCCAAAGATCAACTCACAGTCACATATATCCTTCTTAAGGGGGCAATCCAGTGAATTATGTCAACTATATCTCTAGACCCAAGCTAACATAATCAAAGACAGCAACATTAGTTTTAGATTACCTATTTTGGTGATTATTAGAGATGCTGCACTAGTAGTAGCAAAACGTATTTCGCTGGATGCCCCCTTCAGATGCCATGCTTCAGCAGAACCAGCATGGGGGGATGGGTAAGAAGCAATGCACACCACAAGGTGGTACCAAACAAAGTGATGCTGAGTCATGACAGGTGCTAATAAGTCTGCACTGGTGAATGTGTCATAATCATGGACAGCTGATTTTCTAAACCAAATCAAAAGAGGCATCAAGAAAGTTAAGTGGAAAGCTTTGAGCTCCACGTTATGAGAACACATCTGCTGTACCGATAAGGCAACAGGACAAAGGAACATCGAATATGCAGCGGCTCGTTTGATTTGTTTGAAGTGAAATATCTGGGACCTACAGCTGTGCTAGACAGTGGCGAGGAAGCCTTCAGGGCACCTCTTGGTGCAGTGCAAACCGAATGCAGCCAGCGCGCTCGGCTTTGATGCCGCCTTCGACGCCACGTTGGTCGATGCCCGCGGAGACTCCCTTGCCAGCACCACGCAGGCCCGCTCCAGTAATGGGGTGGGCGCCGCAGCTGAGAGGAGCCCGTGGACTCAGCCATTCTCATTCATCTCCTGGTGCTTGGCTGGCAGACAGGAGACACGGAGGAGGAGGGGCCGACAGCGGCCTCGCCCGCAGAGACTCCAGTCCTTTCTGGGCCATTTATCTCCTCGCGCCAACTGCCAGGCCTGCTGAGGCGGGAGCGCCTCGCGCCATCCATTTCCATCGCTGGCTGTTTCAGTGAAGGCCTCTCGCCTGCTCTCCTTTATGCTGATCAGCTATTCTCTCGATATCTTTTCCTATTCTCTGCTCTTCGCTCTTGCGCACAACTTCTTCAGCCGTTATCTCTTGGTTAAAAAACAACACGTCTGCAGACGTCTCTCTCCCTCTCTACTGAGGAAACTCTGATGGGAACCCCTCTCTTTATCTTCTAATAGATTCTTCAGCGTCGTCACTTTGCTGCACCCTCTGAGTCCGGAAGGCTGCGTTCGGCGCCATTATGAAAAGCCATGGGGCATTATGGGAAATTACTACCCTGCCACCGTTTGTGCTGAAGCCAGAGTCAAGCACCATAAATTATCTAGTTATCCGCAACACTGTCATGTGGGCGCCTCTGAAAGTTCACACCTAGGCAGCTAGATAAACAAAATAATCACAGCTGCATGGAAGGCAATCAGTTTTTGTGTGTGAAAATACACAACTTCTGCCCGAATAACACGTACTCCTACCTCCCAACACGTGGCAGAGCCAAAGGCCCTCTCCTGATGATTCTGGCATCATTTTTTTGGCAACAGCTGTGCTTTTAAGCCAGCCCATAAAATACATTTGCAGAAAGTAGCGACAAAAGTACAATATTAAAAAGCTCACATGCCTTGTTATTAGTCTCTTTATGTGCAGACTATGTCAAGAGGATGCCTCTAAGCCCTCCCTCAGGGACCAGGACTGCCTGTCATTAATTGATTTAGAATTAAGGGGACGTTTAGAGTCAGGGCCTGGGGGGTGCTGGACTACCAGTGGCATTCAAGAAGAGTGTAGATAAAACTTGAGAGAACACCTGGAATCCCTCTGAGAGAAATCTGTTTAAGAGCTGCTGCCAGTAGAGTGGGGGATCTGTGCTCGAGCAGAGTTAGGATACCAGAACTTTCTTCCAAACTGCAGTGAAAATGTTACATGGCCAGTGTTGTTCCAGGAACAAGGTGTTAACCATATTTGCATTGAAGCATTTGTATAGCAATTACTGTCTGTAGGTTCTAAACTGCTTACCCGCACACATATTAAGCTACACTGTGTAGGGGATGTGATTGTAAAGTTGTTGTCATATTCTCAACTTATATGGGAAGCATTTTGATGTTGTGCATGATCACCACAGAGGTGTAGTTATCGTGTTATGAAACACAGCGTCTGGCCATGTAGCAGATGAGGTATTGGAGAGACAGATAGGCTTATTATAAAAAGCACACACAAAATACAGAGCTACTCAGCACCAGCCTGCCCATAGTGGCATTAGGATGCCTTGTGCATGTATACAAAAAAAAACCAGTGGGGTAGGGTTAATCTGATCCATATAGGAACCTGCACCAGGCAGAGAAGCTGTTGAATGATACAAAAAGGGTAAGAATGGGAATTAGTGACATGAGAGGTGCAGGAGACAGGCACCTTTTGTTTTTTAAGGCAGGGATGCTGCCAGCTGCTAAACAAATATACCCATGAACGGGAAAGGAAGTGGAGGGTAATCAAATATGGCAAGTTGAGTAGAAAGTACTCTATCTTTAAAGGGTCTAGTTTCCACCTGCTCCTGCTTTGTCAAAGGAAGCCAATATTCTGAGGAGGTAATCATTGTCCTAGTCCCTCTGAAGCACCCAAAGGCAGAGGAGGGAAAGCCCATTTCAATGATACCTACCTGTCGTGATGGAAACAGCACAGCGTATAGATCAATTAGACCACTGAGATGGGAGAAATTGTCAATTTCAGTATTTTCTTTCAGATGTGCTATGAATCGTGTTTGGAGCCCGTTTTCCTAAGCTGCGCAATTAAATATTTGCTGAATGTGGATTAGTCGATTTTGGATAGCATAATTCAGGAATTTGTTCTAAAAACATCTCTTGATTACTACAATAACCATTGATATGCTCTGATCCAAGTGAAGTTACGTTCTAGCAGCACGCCAAATGACTTGACAGAACATAATAAGAGCTAAGAAAATTAGGTTTTTCTGTCCTGATACTTTTTCATAACAGATGAATTAATGAAATGTAACAACATCACAAATCATGGAATTGTTTGTACTATTGTTGCTCTCCACGCTTCATTGTTGTATGTGGGTTATTACAGCACTGTCACAGCACAACTCAAAATCGTGGTCGTATCTATCCACAGTGCAGCAGGTGCAGTGATAATGGGGCTCAAGGGTTTGAGATTCTTTTCACATCAGTGCTGGGGTGAAGGCACCCATTTAATTTGTATTAAGGCCCATGGCACCACTGCTACACCAATGTACAAAATCTGTATTAATCAGAACATTAATCGGTTTACAGAACAATTTTGCAAGTAAGGCATCAACCTAAATGAGGGGATAAAGTGCAGACCATGAGGACTCTGCCTCATTTTCTTTTTTTTTAATTCACAGTGGCAGCTCATTTTCAACCATCAAAGAAAGGGCCCAACACTCCAATCCTGGATCCTCATTCTCAACAAGGAACTCTTTAAGAGAGCTTTCACAAATGGAGGAGGACAGGCGTGTGCAGTGATGTATTTGTAAAATAGTAAATGCTGGTGCCCAAAGCGCTGCTCAGACACTTTCAACACTATAAAATGCCAGTGTGCCGAATATCAAGGGTGTGTAGTCCTGAATCCACCTCATGCCTCTTTATTCCACCTACCTGCCCTGTTATCTCACTCTTGAACGTTTATGCTTTCTTACTTGGTGACTGATTTTCTGTCTATCTCTTCCTCCTTTTTCCCCTCCTTGTGTGTTCTCCTCTCTTGCTCCCGGGAAATGTCTGATGAGAAAAAATAACTGCCAGTAGCCAACACTAAGGCCCTCATTATGAGTATGGCGGGCGGTGGAGGCCAAACTGGTTTTCCGCCCGCCAGCCTTATTACGACTTTCCTGCTCGGCTATTATGACTTTCCTGTTGCGGTGCATCTGGTGCGACAGCACCCATCACGCCTTTCAGGCAGTGAAAAGCGCTTCGCAACTGTCCATGGGGGCCCCTACACTGCCCATGGGGCCCCCAGCACCCCATCTTTGCCAGCCTTTGCATGGCGGTGGAACTGCCATGCAAAAGCTGGAAGACAGGGGACTTGTAATCCCCAGGGCAGTGCTGTTTGCAGCACTGCCCTGTAGGATTAAGACTGCTGGCACTGCCAGGCTGTCGACCAGCAGCAACCTGGCGGCATCAGCGGTCATAAGGTGGAGGCCACCGCGAGTCTTACGGTCTCGGGACCGCCAGACTCATAGTAAGGGCCTAATTGCCAGTGGCCCTACCGGCAATCACTGGCTCAAATGAAGCCTGGGTGTGTGGTCATCAGTGTCCAAACTCTAGCCTGCTTTGAGAGAAAGCCACTTTCTGGCTTCATCCGTTATCTATCTCTATACCCAAAGCCTAATACTTGAAGCCTTTATTTGGGTTGGAAGACACCTACAAAAAAAGTCTAGATGTGTGTGTCCTTCAGACAACGTTAATACTGTTATGCATCACTCACACTTCTCTCCACTGGTAGTACTCTTCCAGAATATTTTGCTGAAATAAATGTATTTATGTGCATGTAGTTGGTATTTGTATTGCACAAAGCTATCCAAAAGGCAGTGGAGCATTATATAGGGCTACAAGCATACAGCCAACAAGTGATAGAAGAAGTTTGCTGGATTTTGGAAGCTGAAGTGTACTATTACTAAATTGTGATGTAGTGTTCTTTAATGTGTATTCAACTCTTTCCCAAAGTGGAGCAACATTGGGGCAGTACTGATGAATATGGAGAAGTTGTTCTAGATCTTTGGGTGGAAAAGGCCTGCTGCCTTATTTTTCTTTCTTACACTTAAAACCTCACTACGAGTGTGGCGGTCCAACTGTCAAATTACAGCCTTGGCGGGAGGACCCACCAGGGGATCGCTGTCCCCACTAGCAACATGGTTGGTCACGGTGATCTCAGTTGTACTTAGCCAAGGCGGCACTGAACTCAGAGCCTCCTGGCTGATTACAACTCCCCTCACACCATGGAAAGGCTGTCAGTGAGGGTGTGCTGGGGGGCACATAGGGGGCCCAGCACTGCCCATAAGATGGGCAGTGCAGGGGCCCCCATGTCAGCACCCTCAGACAGCACTCATTTAGAGAGTGCAGGCCGGCCCCCTCTGTGCTACGAAATAGCACTCAGCTCCCTTAAGGAAGCCGAATGCTATCTCGTAGCACTGTTCCAGCAGCTCTGACCAGTGGGAACGCTCAGTTACAATGTTCCTGCCGGTCAGTCCGGCGGGGACATTGTAATGGGGGGGGTGCCACTGCTATGGCGGTGACGTCCTCCACACGAGTTTGGCAGTCTTGCGCTGGGATCGCCAAACTTGTAATGAGGCCGTTAGTCTCCAGTCTGAAGGTATCCTGTCTGCAAGTGTCCCAAGATACACCAGAGTTGCTGAGCTTGCCTGCTATTTGCTGGTTATGATGGCCTTGTAAATGATGCAGTTTGAATTAAAGATGGTATAGGCCGGCAAGGGGAGCCAATGAAGTTCCATCAGGATGGGGGTGATGTGATTGTATTCCCGCAGGCCCTGAATGAGACGAGCTGCTGTGTGTAGGAAGCCCTTAAGGGGGCGAGGGGTTAAAGTGGTCAATCTTCTCTTACTTATAACTAGCAGCCTGGTCTGTTAGGGAGCTATGCAGCTCCTTTATTCTAGACTGGCCCTGTGGTAGTTTTTGCTGTTCACTCAGTTTCACTCTAGATACTGGCAGCAATGGGAGAGATGTTTGAAGGTGGCCTAGCCCTAGTGTTTGCTGTATCCTTTAATACAGAGCAGATTCTGTATTGTTGATTGAAGGGCTGCTACTTTTGCCTTGAATTTAGGAGGTGAAGTTTTTAGTTGTATTGGATGTTTGTCAAGTTTGTACGTATGTTATGGTAATTGTATGTTGTATGTTCTAAATATGTGCACAAAAGATTAAATTGATATAGAGTGATCAAGTACAGGGGGCAGTTAACATGCTAGGCCCTTTAAGGAACATAGGGCCTGATTACGACCTTGGCAGAAGGGATTACTCCGTCACAAACAACGGATATCCTGTCTGCCATATTACAAGTTCCATTATATCCTATGGAACTTGTAAAACGGCGGGAGGGATATCCGGCGCGATTGGAGTGCGGCATATTGTTTTGGATTGGAGTGGGGCAGATTGGAGTGGGGCATCTTGTTTTGGATTGGAGCGGAGCTGATTTGAGTGGGGCAGATTGTTTTGTAATAGAGTGGGGCAGATTGTTTAAGATTGGAGTGGGGTAGATTGGAATAGGGCAGATTTTTTAGATGGGAGTGGGGCAAATTGGAGTAGGGCACATTGCTGTAGATTGGAGTGGAGCAGATTGTTTCGGACTGGCTCTGGCAGATTGGAGTGTGGCAGATTGTTTTGGATAGTAGTGGGGCAGATTGGAGTGGTGCATATTGTTTTGGATTGGAGTGGGGCAAATTGTTTTGGATTGGAGTGGGGCAGACTGGTTTTCAGCAGATTTTCAGGGACTGCGATGGGGCAGATTAGAACAGGGCAGATTGTTTTGGATTGGAGTAGGGCAGATTGGAATGGGGTATATTGTTTTGGAGGGAAGTGGGGCAGACTAGAGTGGGGCAAATTGTTTTGGATTGGAATGGGGTGTATCGTTTTAGACTTAAGTGGAGCAGACTGCAGTGGGGCAAATTGTTTTGGATTGGAGTGGGGCAGATTGTTTTGGATTGGAGTGGGGCAGATTTTTTTAGATTGAGTGGGGTAAATTGGAGTAGGGCAGGTTTTTTTAGATTGGAGTGGGGCACATTGTTTTGAATGGGAGTGGGACAGAGTTTTTGGGATTGGTGCGGGCCACATTAGAGTAGGGAGCTGCAATCCTGGACCCTCATTATTAACAAAGAATGCTTTAAGAGATGTGTCACAACTGGAAGAGGATAGGCGTGTGCAGTGTTCTATTTGTAAAATAGTAAATGCTGGTGCCCAAAGCGCTGCTCAGACACCTTCAACATTATAAAATGCCAGTGTGCCGAATAACATGGTTGTATAGTCCTGAATCCACCTCATGCCTCTTTATTTCACCTCCCTGCCCCGTTATCTCACTCTTGCAGGTTTCTGCTTTCTTCATTGGTCACTGATTTTCTGTCTTTCTCTTACTCCTTTTTCCCCCTTTATGTGTTTTACTCTCTCTTGTTCCCGGAGCTGGAACAGGCAGATTGTAGTGGGGAAGATTGTTTTGGATTGGAGTGGGGCAGACTGTATGGGATTAGATTGGGCCAGTTTTTTGGGGATTGGAGTGGGGCAGGCTGTTTTGGATTGGCATGAGGCAGATTGTTTGGGATTGGAGTGGGGCAGATTGAAGTGGGGTAGATTGTTTTGGTTTGGAGTGTGGCAGATTGTTATGGATTGGAATGGGGCAAATTGGAGTAGGGCAGATTGTTTTGGATTGGAGTGGGGCAGATTGGTTTTTATTGGAGTAGGGCAGATTGTTTGGGATTGGAGTGGGACAGTTTGGAGTAGACTAGGTTGGGAGAATTGTAATGTGCTGGATTCAAGTGGATTTAGAGTGAGTAGTTTGATTTGGAGTGGGGTGGATTGGATTTGTCTGGAGTCAACTGGATTGAGTGGGGTGGAGTGTTGTGGTGTGAGCTCGGTGGATTGGTTTGATTTGGAATGGAGCAAGTTGGATTGATTGGGGTGAATTGGTGTGGGGTAAAGTGGGGTGGATTGGCGAGGATTACAATGCCACACGCATTATGTTTGCAGAAGGGTTCTAGAAGTTAAAAATAAATTTCTCAATGACGTTGAGAGCAGCGAACGGGCACTGATTAAATTGAATCAATCGATGCCTGGTCCCTGCTCCACAAACAGGAACGGAAATGATGCTAGGCCTGTAAAGAAGAGTGCAGGCAAGCCAACAAATGGTAAATGACAGGTGGGGTCCAAGCCCTTTCTACATAACAACAGAGTCTTGCTAGTGAGGCACGTATGCTAGTGCATGTTCTTTCAGGCTCCACCCTAATAAATGGACTTTCCATGTGGCCCCTATGGGCTCTCTGTCCTTAGCAGTAGCACTTTACTGCTCAATGAATTTCCACCATGTTTTGACCCAGCTCACATTTTCTTACCAACCAATTTTGATGACCCAAGAAGTAAATGTCAAGAATACGGGACCAAAGCTTCTTGTAGGGCTCCCTGCCCACCTATATAAATTGCCCACCCTGTTGGGGGTACAATTAAGTCTTTTTGGAGAGCTCACTAACCAAATTGATCCAGCTTCAAGGCACTCCCAGTGTTTTCAAATAGGGACGAAAAGCAGAAAGAGACTGTGGGGCCTTTTCTCTTGGCCGTAGGTTGATATTGGACAGTGTCCATGGTGGCTCCCAGTGTTTACGAATACTGTTGCAGGTCTCCAGATACTGAAACTTTCCAACTGAATAACCATGGAATCCCGTTTGTGCACTTGTCTCTCAAGGGAAGCAAAGAAGTCAATGCACCACTTTTAAATTTACCACGTCAAGTGTTTTATTTCACATGGTCCATGTTAGACCTGGCATCTTTTGATGTGTTTCCCCTGTCATTTTGCCTTCTAACCTCCTGTTTTCATGGTATGCTGGACTCTGTTTATGCTGGTTAATTGTCTCTTCACACTTTACCACTGCTGATCAGTGCTAAAGTGCAGGTGCTCCCTATGTAAATTGTATTGGTGATTGGTTCATCCGTGATTGGCATATCTGATTTACTTATAAGTCCCTAGTAAAGTGCCCCAGAGGTGTTCAAGGCCTGTAAATAAAATGCTACTAGTGGGCCTGTAGCACTGTTTGAGCCACCCACATGAGTAGCCCTGTGAACATGTCTCAAACCTGCCACTGCAGGTTCTGTGTGTGCAGTTTTAAACTGTACCCACTTGCCAGGCCCAAACCTTCCCTTTTACTACATGTAAGGCACCCCTAAGGCAGGCCCTAGCTAGCCCAATGGGCAGGGTGCATTGTATTTAGAAGGTAGTACATGTACTGGCATGTTTTACATGCCCTAAAAGTGAAATACTGCCAAATTCGGTTTTCATTGTTGCAAACCGAAGGGGGTGCCTTTAAGTAACTTTTAAGTGCAGTTTCCCTTTGGGAGCAGATGGAGATTTGGAGTTTGGGGTCTCTGGACTCACAATTTAAAAACACATCTTTTTGTAAAGTCGTTTTTTAGGTTGTCAGTTTGAAAATGCCACTTTTAGAAAGCGGGCATTTTCTTGCTTAACCATTCTGTTCCTCGGCCTGCTTGTGTATTCCAGGTCTGGGTCAAACTGACAGTTGGGCTGTTTGTGAATCTCTACTAGACAGTGACACAAAGGGAGCTGGGGTGTAGCCTACATACCCTGATGGGCCATCTGGGCTAGAGTGGAGGGAGGAGTGATCACTTACACCTGAAAGGGCTGTGCCTGCCCTCACACAATGCAGTCTCCTACCCCCTGGTGTGTGTCTGGGGGCAGGCCTGGGCAAGGCAGGATCATGTCAACAACAGAGACTTTCCTTTGAAGTTTGCCTACTTCAAAACATCTGCCAAGAAGAAGAGCTGAAGAGCTGGAGGAGGAGTACTGTCCCTTTGCTGTGTGTGCTTTGCTGGGTTGGCCTACAGTTGCTGCTTCTGCCTTAAAGAGGGTAAATAGTGGACTCTGCTGTGTATCCTGCTTGAGAAGTTTCTCCAAGGGCTTGGAGTAGAGCTTGCCTCCTGGTGGAAGTCTCAGGGATATCAAAGACTTCAGCTTCATTTGCCTACAGCACTGGGAACTGTGTGTTTTGTGGGGCAACAGAAGGAAAACCACTGCGACACCGCCAACAACACCGCTGACTGCACTGTGACCTGACAACGCCAAACGGAGATGTACCCCATGTCGCACCGCAACCCTGGTCTCACTGACGCCGCCACCTGATGCTGTCATCGAGCCACTGCTTGCACCGTGACACCGCACTTCGCATTGCCTTGCTCACACTGCAGCCTTGGCATCCCTAACGCCACCGCTCTGTGCTGACACCGACGCCGCTGCCTGCACCATGGCCTGAGGACACGGCTTGTGAAGTACACAACGCACCGCCCCATCCCGCACAGCAGCCCTGGTCCACCGACGCCAGCGCCATCGACTCCAGTATTGTCAACAGAAGCCCCTGTCTGCACCATTACCCATGGGCACCACATGGAGCCCGCCCCATGCCACAGTGCCACCTTGGGCCTTCCGACGACTGTGCTTCAGCAATGACGACGACGCTGCTTGCACCCTAACCTGAAGACACCTCACATCTCACCACCCCGCTTCTCACCGCAGCCCTGGTCTCCCCGACACCGCAAGACACCGTCACTGAGCAGCTGCCTGCACCGTGACCTGTGGGCACTGCACGTCGCATCGTCCTGCTTTGCACTGCAGCCCCCAAGCCATCCACGCCAGCGCTCCGGACTTTCTCATCAGCCCGAAGTTCGATCTGCAATGTGTTTGACTCCAAGGGCCTGACGACCCCCGCACCGACCTCCGGAACCGACGCCTGCAACTCCAGTGACACCACTCTCAGGATCTCATTGCGAGGATCACAACCCCCTACATTTCCAAGGTACCGTTTGCGGGTCTTCCCAACACCGTAGATGACCTGCGATACCACGGCCGGCCTGAACTGTTGGATTTGTTGTTCACAACGGCATGATAGCCCCAGACGGTGCTATTGACTTCAGGAAGTGTATTTTTAAGTTAATTCTTGCAAAATACATATCTTTATTACTGTATGTTGGATTTTTCTCGTTTTGGTCTTGTTTAACACGGATAAATACTGGCTATTTTTCTAAAACTGGTGTGGTGTCCTTTTGTAGTGTTTTCACTGTATTAAGGTGTGTTATGTGCAAATGCTTTACCCATTGCTTCTGAGATAAGCCTGACTGCTTGTGCCAAGCTACCAAGGAGGTGAGCAAAGTTATCTGAGCTGGGTATCTCCCTTATCCTAACTAGAGTGAAGGTCCCTACTTGGACAGGTCCCTACCCGACTGCCAACTAGAGACCCCATTCCTAATAGTCCAAGATAATAGTTCTAAATAAATTGAAGAATAGGTAGTGTCTCGCCTTCTGATTTAAGCTATTTTTTGTCCAGTAAGACTATTAATGAATTTGTCAAGCACAGAATTCTATTTCGCATGAAGTGGGTCACACCGTTAGTGACACATGCCATGCCTCATTAGAGGGATTTTAGTTACACTAGTCAGTCAATCCCCTTTTAGAGCTCTCCATCTTTTTATCCCACTTAAAGTCTTGCTAACGGCTATCCAGATACTCCCCAGCCCTTTGGCAAGTGTTCATTTTTTATCAGTGCCCTGACAATACCTGCAGTGTGAGTGGCAGTACTGACTGTCCCAGTTATAGGTAGGGGTGCAATCAGTGGTATTATAGAAGACAGAGGTACTTGTCAAGCCACCAACTCCAGGTCTACTTTAAAGCAAAATTAGAGACGATTGGTTATAGGTTATTGTACACTCCAGTCTGGACAGTGATCTAGGGGCACATGTACAAAGGTTTGTAGCGGTCGCAAATGGTCCGATTCACAGAATCAGGCCGTTTGTGACCCCTAAAAACCATTTAGGGATGTACAAACCCTATTTTGTGATTCGGGAACCAATTACCAAATCGCAAAATGGGGTTGCAATTCGGTATTAGGAAGGGAAGTGTTAAGGACATCCCTTCCTAATAGCTACTCGCAGGGGGATGTATGAATGTTTTGTGACCAAAATGGAGTTGCAAAACATTTGCAGTTTACCACGAACTTCAAGTTGGTGGTAACCCATTTGTAAATGGGAAGGGGTCCCTGAGGGAACCCTTCCCCTTTGTGAATGTGGGTGCAAACATTTTTTAAGAGCAGGCAGTGGTCCCACAGTCCACTGCCTGCTCTTTAAAAATAAAAATAAAACTTTTTATTTTTATTTGTGAATTGCATCATGTTTTCCTTTAAGGAAAACAGGATGCATTTAAAAAATGCTTTATTTAAAAAGCAATCTCAGACATGGTGGGCTGCTAACCCCAGCAGGCCACCATCCCTGTGATTTCAGGGCATTCCCAGTGGGTTGCAAATTGCAAACCACCTCATGAATATTGATGAGGTAGGTCCATTTGGGACCCGCTGGGAATCTCTAAATGTGTCTGAGACACATTAGTACATGGCTGTTTGCTACTTTCTGATTGCAAATCGCAAAGATTCACAATTAGGAAGTCACAAACAGGATTCTGAGTACATGTCGCCCTTAGTTTCATATCTTGTACACAGTACCTATGAAAGGTATGTTGGTAATTTCAGAGCACAGTACCACCCACAGGGCCTCTTTGTGCAAGAGAAGCTGTTGGCTTTGTCAATGTTTGTCTCTAAAGTGTTGTTTAAGAAAACCAAAAGAAAAACATTTCAAAGTACTGGAGAAAAAGCAGATCTCAAAACTGTACGTTCCATGAGTACCCAGCTCTTCAGCAGGGGCATAGCTTCAGGGAAGTGGTTGGGGTGTTACAACCCCCACATAAACATATTTTCTGGCAAATAGTTGGGTATAGCTGCTTTCATTTGGGTATGGTGAGGTGTCAGATTTCACAAGGACTTTTTACATAAACAGACAAAAATGCACACACATTCTCTCCCTTTCTGCTTTAAAAGACTTCAAAAATGTTGCTTATTTTACAAAATATTGTGTTTTTTGTCACTTACCACCCATGCCAATCCATATTTGTCTCCCTTTCCATTGCCCCTTTTGCCCCTCTCATGTGTCCTGCTTGTAGTATTTGTTGGAAAATATGAAGCTCACCTCCCCATGTTACTGACCAAGCTACGCCCCTGCCCTTTGGTGATCTGCAGTAGCCCAGGGGGATGATTTACTGGCCTCCAGGAGAACTGTCATACTGGCTACACCTTCTGCCTTAAACACCAACTGAGTGCAGCAGATGGCCCTTCCTCCAGTGCCATAAAAGCCTCTGTGTGCCAAAGCTTATGCTTTCATGCAATATGTGAAATGCAGGAGATAAACCAACCCTTAATGTCTGCTCTTCAACCATACCGCAGCAAAAATACATCGGTTGCTGTGCTTTCACAGATAGAGTGCGAGGAGCGGGGAGCAACACAATGCACTTAATTGAGGGGGGAAGCAGTGCAGGAGAGAGCTAGAAAACATGCATGCTCATGGAGGGCTGAAAAAAAAGTAGTTAGTTAAATGTGAGCAGTGGATGGACATAAGTCGGCCAAACAAAAGGATCGTAAGGAGGCTGTTCTCCAGGAGAGGGACAAACACAAGCAGCAGAGGGCAAACCATCAAATAAGAAGCAAGCACTTGAGAGTGACAATAAAGCCACCCAATTGTAAGCATAGGATGGGCTGTAAGCCCACTGTAAGATTACAATAGGTGCTTTGCAACCAGACCGCTTGTGCTGTTGGGTAGGCGAGACCTAATGACAGCCACTATGTAGAGTCCTTCTTTGCAGTACATTTTGTATAGGTTCTGGAATATTGAGGTCTATGGGTTCTATGAGCTACAGTTGGGTCAGGCATTCATTAGCAGTCGCTGCATTGGTGTTCTCTCTTCAATAAACCACCATTCTTAAGACCAGTACAGATGTTTCTTTCTAAAAACTACCAATGAGGTTGGCATGTGGGACTTCAGCGGCAGCTGAGAGGCACACCATTGTAATGAAGACTCTATGGGGGTCATTCTGACCCTGGCGGGCCAACGACCGCGGAAGCACCGCCAACAGGCTGGCGGTGCTTCCGGGGGCATTCTGACCGCGGCGGTAAAGCCGCGGTCAGAAAAGGGAAGCCGGCGGTTTCCCGCCGGCTTCCCGCTGCCCCAGGGTATCCTCCACGGCGGCGCTGCAAGCAGCGCCGCCATGGGGATTCCGACCCCCTTCCCGTCAGCCTGGTTCTGGCGGTTTTCACCGCCAGAAACTGGCTGGCGGGAACCGGTGTCGTGGGGCCCCTGGGGGCCCTTGCAGTGCCCATGCCACTGGCATGGGCAGTGCAGGGGCCCCCTAACAGGGCCCCACATAGATTTTCAGTGTCTGCGTGACAGACACTGAAAATCGCGACGGGTGCAACTGCACCCTTCGCACCTCTTCCACTCCGCCGGCTCCATTCGGAGCCGGCATCCTCGTGGAAGGGGGTTTCCCGCTGGGCGGGCGGGCGGCCTTCTGGCGGTCGCCCGCCAGCCCAGCAGGAAACTCAGAATGACCGCCGCGGTCTTTTGACCGCGGTACGATCTTCTGGCGGTTCCCGCCAGGCCGGCGGCATCTGCCGCCGGCGGGGGTCAGAATGACCCCCTATGTGTGTTGGAGCACACTGTATATCCAGCTCATGAGTGGTCAGCTGATGGAAGGTGCCAAACTATTATGGCAGTGTGTGGTGAGTGATGTCTGTTTATATTGCGTTGTTATCGCTGTTATTATCACAATGTTGACATATGTATTTGGTATAAGACAGTCCCAAGGGTACACTCAATTACATTAAGATTTGAGGATAACCCATTTGCTGATATTTTGTGTGGGAGAGATAAGTAATAGATCTTCACCTTGACTAGCGTGATTGGCATGCTACAAGTTGTTAAAGTATAATTACACTGTAAAATGTGTTCCTGTTGGGCAGAATCGAATGAGCGATTATCAGTCAAGAATACCATTGGAGTTTGAAAAAGATCCAAGTGGAGAAGATACATTAGAATTATGTCTGATAAGGTGTGTGGATGTGTGTATTGTCATGGGTGGGGTGAAAATGAAGGGGATAAGGATGTGGGAAATGATGCTACCTTAAAAGTGGGAGGGAAGATTGTCGTGAAAGTGTGGCCAAAGGAAAGAAGCTTTTTCTTGGTGTTACACTGTTAACGGAAGATAGCAGATGAACTTTACAAAGAATGTGGTCTTTTAATTAAACAGAAGAACTTAGCCCCACCACTGTGATTGCATTGAACATTGTTGGAGGATGCATTAAAATGTAATGGTGGTATAACTGTGATGAAGAGAATGTTGAGGGATGAATCCTGGTGGCCCAGAATGGAGTGGAAAGTCAAGAATTATGTGAGCAGATGTACAATTTGTGCAATGAATGATACATATCTGTCAATTAATGACAGATAATGGCATTCAACCTTCGGATTGTGCTGAGAGAACAAGAGAGATTAATGTAGTTGGTTTAATTAACCTTTCAATGTTTTGCTTGAAAAGCTTAGATATCTGATGGCGGTTATGGATTATGATTATTTCACAAGATGGATGTAAGTCAGATTTATTGGGGAACATAATGCATGGGTGGGCAAGAGAAGGTCTACTTAGCAAAATCCTGGTGGATAATGGTGTTCAATAAACATCAACAGTGATGGAGATGTAGTTGAAAAATACTGGCATAACGAATGCAATAACAGTTTTATATCATCCAAAAACGATGTTTGGTGGAGAGTTCCAACAGGGTGATTGTGGAGTGTGTACAGTGGATAGTGAGATGTGAACAGAATGCCACTAAAACTGTTCAAAATATGGCTTGGTTACACTAAACTGCGCTACATACTGCTACTTCTGTTTCTCATTTTGAAGGGATGAGGGGAAGAAAAGCTAATTCTGATTTGTGCCACGTGGATTAGAGGGCGGAGTGATGTTAGAGAAAGAGGTGGACATTTGTAGGATGTATGGTATAAAGTAAGAAATGATTTTGAAAAGAAGCAAGACGCAGTGAAGAGCAACTTTGATTACTGTAGGGCTAGTATGGGTATGAAGGTGGTGTGTGGGTAATTGGGTAAGAGTGAATGATCCTCTTTATGTGCATAAGAGTAAGTTCAAATATAGTGAGCCAGCAGAAGTGCTGGACTTTTGTGAGAATTCAGCAATGATTTTGGGCAATGAGTGGTAGAAAGGCTAGCTAAGATTGCAAAAAAGAATGCACAGGAGGACAATGCTGAGGGTGAAAGTAATGATCTTAAATAAACCAGTATATGCCTTACAATCGCATTTCTGGTTTGCACATGGCTAGGTCCAAACAGGGGGGGAGGTAGGCGAGAGAATGATGGGCTTAAGTGCTACCCAAAGCAATTGCCAGAGTTTTGACATATTGCAAGCATTCCTCCTATTACCTTTTGTGTTTTATGTGTTGCTACTTCAAGCTTGTGGTGTAATCCCACTGTCCAGAATGTGAGAGTACACACACTATTAATACGCAAGGGTACTATTTATATCGCACTTACAGGTCATTATAGAGCACTGAATGAGGCAGAGCTCCCTTGGGAACTGAGCTACAGGGTTTGGGGCACAGAGATGCTCAAGGACAAAAATGACATGCCTCCGTTTGCAGTGGGTTTTCTTTTTCATGATTTTAGCCTCTTTATTTGGAAGGCTGATGAGACAGACTGCAGAATACCCCCTCCACCTTAAGGCAGGAAAGAAAGCACTGTGCAACCAGCCACTGTCCTCTAATTTGGAGTTGGCCTACCTGATTGCCCCACAAGTCTTCCTGGTACCAAATTATAGGCAAAATGCAAATAAGACAGCTTCAACTATTTCTCCCAAATGTACCACCATTTTTGGATGAAAAAGTTATGTAAATGAAGTGATGAACGAAAGGTCCCTTCACTGGTACACTTCAGCCTTCCTCAAGTCTTCAATACAAGCTGGTGCAGAAAGTGACATAAACAGTACTGAGGTACTTAATCATTACTAGCCCAAATAGCGATAAATAAAACGCAGAGATCTTGTCAGCTACCCATTTCATAGTTCATTAGCGTCAAAGTCCTTCCAAAACGTACCGGCCCATGTTATCTGGAGAGCTACTTTGTGCAAAGCTTGAATCTTAGCATCTCATCACAAAAGCTCTTGTTCACTACGAGCTTCATAGAAGGAAGCAGTGGAGATAGACAATGAATGGTGGAACCCCCACTCGAGGTCACTTCCTCGAAGGTCTCATAAAGACACAATTGGTGCCTCGCACACTGAAAGGCACAATGGTAAACAACTGAGGTTTCATCTAGTCCCACCTGCATTCAGGTACAGGCATATGTCCGCAGTCACAAAAGACCATTTGTTGATTTATTTTGTAAGGGTTCCTGATACCGACTAGTTGTGTAAGACTTCAATATAGACTGAGAGTACAGGTAGCATAAATGCGAGAGTTTACTTTTCGTATCGCACTTAGGCCCATATTTATACTTTTTTTGCGCCACATTTGCGTCACTTTTTGACGCAAAAGCGGCGCAAACTCACAAAATACAATTACATTTTGTAAGTTTGCGCCCCTTTTGCGTAAAAAAAATTATGCAAATGCAGTGCAAAAAAAGTATAAACATGGGCCTTAGGGTCATGATGTTGCTGCAAGCTTCAGTCAGTTTCAAGCGGGTGAAGGTGCACGACCTGCTCGAATATGTGCAGCTCTATCTGTTTCTAGTTACCCCATAAACTGTTCTATCTACCAAACACCTTACATGAGACGAGTGATCACCCATCTAAATTACTAAAAAGGTTTCTCCTGCTAGCTGAAAAACCAGGACTGGCTGAAACTCACCCTCATGAATTGAGTCTAGGTATAAGCAGTAGTACAAACATCTCTTTCCTTCTTCCATTGTCCTTTCGAAACCCTACATGTACATCAAGTACAAACCAGTGGTAAAGAAAGGCTTGCCACTGAGCAAGAACCAGGGGCAGTTTGAGGGAGTTGAGTGGCTGCTTGGGCTTAGCTGGGCTAGAGCATGTTGTGAAGTGACTGGCAATTTAGGTATTAAAGGTGGAGCAGTTTGTGGCTTAAATAAGTCATACTTTTACCCTAAATCTTAGATATATTGAGTCCAAATTACGGACTATGGGAGGATTTGGCATTAGCAAATCTATGCTCTGAAAACTGAGCCATCTACAAACAATAACATAAGGATGGAACTCCCTATGAGTGCGGCCATCTCGAATTCGGTCAGTGGCCTCACAGCTCATGATGTGCTGAAACACTTCCTATCCGTACTTCACATCAGTAATTCAAGATGCTTTATCCAGGACAAGTCATCCAGGTGTCACTAGTGTGGCTCACAGACTCACATTGCACCACTGCTCCCACAATCACTACGATAGATAAAGTTAATTTCACTTACAATTCAGTTTTTTTTTGGCTGGTTACTAAAAGTTCAACACTCAATTTAATAGTTTTTATCACTGTATTAAAGAACAGTATTCTTTCATTCGGGGGCACTTGCACGTTTTAAATTAATTTCAGATGTAAAAAGTAAATGATCTGTGGAGTTTGGTTTGTCCTACTGACACTTGAAAAGTGGAACTTGAAGCTGATATTCCTGTGGGCCTGCACGAGGGCAGGATATCTGAAATGTAAAATGTATCCCAGAAGTGAAGAGCAAGACGGAGTCTCAGCACAACTGGCTTCTCAGAGTCCTGACAGTTTGAAAGCCCCAGGGCATGTACGTCAGAAATCTTTGTACTGATCATGTTGGTTGGAGACACCTGCATTGGCTCCCAGTCAGCAAAAGGATCACCTTCCGACTTCTCACCCACGCACACAAAGCCCTCCACGACAAGGGACCGGAATACCTCAACAGACGGCTCAACTTCTACGTCCCCACCCGCCCCCTCCGCTCCTCTGGCCTCGCACTTGCCGCCGTCCCTCGCATCCGACGCTCCACGGCGGGTGGGAGATCTTTCTCCTTCCTGGCGGCCAAGACCTGGAACTCCCTCCCCACCAGCCTCAGGACCACCCAGGACCACTCCGCTTTCCGGAGACTCCTAAAGACCTGGCTGTTCGAGCAGCGATAACCACCCCCTTTGTCCCTAGCGCCTTGAGACCCGCACGGGTGAGTAGCGCGCTTTATAAATGCTAATGATTTGATTTGATTTGGTAGTGCAAAGTAATATTGTTCTACTGTCTTCCCTGTCTAGTGACCGCACCCACACCACTTATCAGTACATTTTCACCACTTTTTACGTACTGCAGGACCTGCCATACTTCGTTTTCTCAATGACAGCACTTAATATTTAAACTCAAAACACTGACAGCTTCCATCAAACCGCAAACAGACACACCACAATCAACATGACAGGAAACAAATCAAGATCACAAACAGCAACACAGGCAAAAGAAGACATTTCTCGGGCTTCAAAGAATCAGTGATGTCTGTGATGGTATCATAATTGTGACTCACAGCCACTTATCTTCTGCACCAAAGCCAATCAAAACTCCTACAAACGTACCTTGAAAGGGGAAGCCAGAAATCCAGAACCAATCCATGAAATAATAAGGCACAAAATGTAAACCAAATGCATTTTCCTGTATTTTGTTTTTAAAGAGATTGGTTGGGGTATGTTCAGATTTAAGCATTAGACATGAACCATTCTGTACTACAGTTCTATAATCCCATTGAGGGTTTCTGATAAGTTATTAATACACTTGAAGGTTGAAAGGGGAATAGTATATAAATGTCAAAGTGTCCGGATGTAACTTTACTACAACATAGCACATCAAGTTCCTCCTGTATATTTTTTAATGTGTAAATGTCATTTTTAGGTTTTTCCTGCATGGCGCGCGCTTGTGCGCTGTGCTTGCGAATTCTTTTGTGTTTGAAAAAAAAGTCTTAAAAGGGCTTAGAACCTGCCCAATACTTACCTGAACTTACCATCCGTCCATTCCATTGTCACTTGAATTTACTTGCTTCTCATTGGCCAGCACATCACCTACATTAACTTCCTGCTCTTGCAGCTCTGCTTTTGCTGTCTCATGGAGCTTGGACTAAGTACTCCTTCCGATCACTGACACTGGCTGCTTGTCAGAGTCCTTCCACTGACTACTCACTTGCCAGGTACTATTTTTATAACAATTACAAATTGCCGCTCTATACGACTATGTTTTCATCACACACTTTTTTCAACCCACTAAAAAGCTGTTTTATTATGATAAATACTCACTATATCATGTACTGAAATAAACGCACTGGTTCCCTGCTCTGTGGTTTACTGCATTTGCAAGTGATTAGTACTCCCTGGAGTGTTTGGATGCTTAAAATCAGATGCTGAATCTTAGTCTTGTAACTCAGTGAATGTTGTGTTTATTACCTGGAGTGTCGGGATGCTTAATATGAAATGCTGAACCTTAATCTTGTAATTCAGTGAAAATTGATTATGCATTAACACTGCTGCCTATCTCTCCAATGGCCGGCACTTAATGAACACGTGCAGTAGGAATGCCTGCTTTATGTAACAGTAAAAGCAGCAGACGTGTGTAGACGAAATCCCCGGGAGGTCAAACCTGGTCACTCCATGATTGCTTCTGCTCTTTGGCTGGTTTGCCAGATGTTTATCTTGGTTGATTTCTTATTTATTGCGCCTCATATGCTTTTGGCCACTTTGATGCCAGTGAAAAGCATTCACATGCAGCATGTGTGTTTGTGGTTTTATTACAGTGCGCATACTTTCAGAGGAACTAGTGGACAGAAGTGGCAAGGGAAAGGAAACATAAGCTGAAGACACAGGCACTTTAAATGCATCATAAACACGTCACAACTAAAAGTCACACAGCCCTATGCGAATAACTGCATGTGTTGTTTACGGTGTATACTGGTGTGCAATTAGCATATCACAAACACAATGAATACATTACACATTCAAGGGGTGACTGAGGTACCGGAGTACAGGAAAACCAAAATTGGCACTATGTATTCGGGAGTAAAGTCAAGTATACATATTTAGAGATGGTGATGTGCCTAATACCTTTTGAGTGAGTAAATAAATGAATGAATGAATGATCGATAGCGTCCAAAGCTGACTCCAGGCGCTTTTCCTAAAAATAGACGCCATGGGGAATATGGAGAGAATCTGTGCCTTGTGGTTAAATTGTTGACCCAGCAACCCTGAGATCGTAAAGCTAATCCGAGCATCCCATCTGACAAGCACATCTTGTGATTCTGAACAAACCGACTGAGACGCTTGAAATTTTATATATACACAGTGTAAATATCTTTAACAAAATAAAACACTGTGCTATGTGTTGCCTAGTTCTGTCCAATTACACATCCCAAGCCTCATTGCCTATTGAACTGTTTTCTGTAGTCTATTTTAAACTTGACCCATGCGCCAACTAATATATGTTCAGCAAAACCTGCTTAAGCTGTTGCTCCTGCTGTATAAATGTTCCTTCAACTTGATCCAGTGTTCTACAGGTGATGGGTGTGCTACATCCTGTAAGGAAAGGTAGTTTGTAAATCATAAAAAAAATATGTAAATAAAAATATAATTAATGCTTTCATACAGTTATACTGAGTGAAAAGTTGAGAATGGGCAAAGATGGGCCCGCCTTAGAACACATTTTAATTTACACTTGTAGAATGTAGAGAGGAAAACAAAAATCACATCTACAAGAACAAGATAAATTGTAAATGCACTCTGATGCACCATCCTAATCATATATCTTTTTCTCTATCACCTTTATTGCATAATATTTTGTCCCTGAATTATTTTTTTAAGAACAAGATCGAATGACTGATGATGCCCTCTCAAAGCCCCAAATAGTGGAATAATGCTGAAATGTGAAACGCTGCTTCCCAGTTTTGAATTTGAGGCATCCTACATTAATGTCCTTTTTTAGAGTTGAACTCAAAGCGCACTGTCCCTGGTGTAATTTCTCTGTGGGCTTGTAACCACGCCCATGTCAAGCCCATCAATTTGTTTGGTTCGTGGGCTTGCCTTTTAAAATTCGCCTGATTTAATTAGTGAAAGGCATGCATATGTCATGCCTTTTCCGGTGCTTAGCCCGCCTCGAGCGCACCGGCCAATTTCTTAAAACATACGAGGCTATCTCACTGGGCATAGAGCGCTTTGCATGACATCGACCCTATTACATGGATATTTGCACTTTAGCTGGTTGCATGGATAATTGCACTTTTGCCGGTTACATGGATAATTAATTGCACTTTTGCCAATATGTTTTACTGCGAGCAAACTTCTGTTTCCTTTTGTGTGTTTGCTGTGTGCTCATGGAGGCCGTCGGCTCGCTTATGCGAAACTGTTTTACTTTTCACTTTCAGTTTCTGTGGCAAGAAAAGTCCAGTTAGGAGTTTACAATGCTAATAGCTTTAACTCGATTGAAAGTGAGACCCATTGCATTGCAAATGCTTGTTAGGTTTAGTTTGCGCGTTGTGCTGTGCCAGCTCAACTCCTGTGTAACATGAAAAAATAAATGACAAAGCCAACAGATTTCATATATACAAAACCTATTGGTTCTGCCAATGCTTGTTTAAGTTAGTGGTTAAAAACCCATAATTCTTCGGGATGATCTGTGATTAACCAGATACGAAACTGTTGCTTAACACGAAATAAAATATATTTGTCATGCATAATCTAGAAGATGAATCTAAGTGCTGAGAGCTACAGGCATGCAATTAGATCTCGTGGTGCTGTTGTCTCAAACCACAAAAATAAACGATTTTTTGGGAATAAATGAGCAGGAGGAATCATCCATGCCAAAAGTAGACAAAGAGAAAAGACTACCAAATTGTTGGTTGTGAACCACATTAGTGATGCCCAAGGTAGGTTCAGAAGGTAACTATGGTAACTATGAATGCCAGGTTTAAAGGATAGCCACATAAAGTTGTGTAAGTGAATCTAAATATAACTAATTTACCTGGACAGTGGTTAAAATTAAAATCTTGCAACAGTCCCACTAGCCTGGACCTACGTTGGACACCCACATTATTGCAAGCACAAAAACCAACCTTCAATGGAGAAATGTGCAGCAGAACCCTGAGTGCGCGCGCGCTTTCTTCTTTTGCAGCCCTTCGGCTTCCTCTCCCTTTGCTTACTGGGAAAGCGCTGCCGTGGCAAGGCAACTCAGCAGCACTTACAAATGAATGGAAATACGCTGTTTCTGAAAATGCAGGGGAAAAAGTCACATCCTGGAAGAGAGAAATACCAAAATTCAGGAAATTAAAATCTCAGTTTCAGAATAACAGATTTCCAAGCAACCCAGTGTCAAGGTTGATAAGTGACTGTGCGGCGGCAACGTCTGGCAAATCCAATTGAGCAGCTGAAATCCAATCTGTCTCCAGAACAGGAAAATGAATCGGAGGCCGAGGCAGCCAGGGGAGCCCCATATCTCTGCGTCCACAGGCGGAAGCTGTAGGTGGTAGCGGCGGAGAGGCACAGACCACAAGGGCGGGGGCGACTTCAGCAGGCTCTTCCTTATCTGGGGTGCTACTCCAAGCCGGATTAGGAGTTCGGTTTATAAATGATCCTTCTCTAAGGGGGGAAGGGCCGAACTGGCCTCCACGATTGTGTACTACTGATATACCGCTGAGGGCTGGGCATGACTATGCTTGCCAGGGGGGGCCCATTTTGAAATGCATTTTACAACCATACCAGTGGCTGGAGATATGCCACACCTTTTGGGATTAGAGATGTCCAGGCAGAGGCCTAAAACTGGGTATATGCATGCCAACAGCTCGTATTATTACTTCCTGCAACTCTCCCACACATGCCAACATTTTAGAATAGGTAAATGGGAGATTAAAAAAAAAAATCTGGAGAGTGTATTTACCCCCTTGACCTCTGTTGAAACAGTCAATTTCAAGTGGGAGACAGCCACAATTAAGCACTTTTTGGCTTAAAAAAATCAGGAATCTCCCGCCTGAATCAGATCTGTTGCCACGTATGCTCTCTATACCGCTCATCCTTATGAGCTTTCGATGAGAGTGAAATTGATGGTTTTGGTGGGTGATCTGCTGAAATGAATGTAGATGAAGCTTTTTTTGGAAGCTGAAGAAGGTTTTCTGGGTGTTTTGATTTTTTTGAATGGCAAAGAGGAGCCCAGAGTGCTATACGCTCCAAATTACAGTGTGTTGCATGGTCTGAGCCATAAAGAATATAGTACATGTAGCTATGCTGCTCATATGTGTTAAAATGCTACTTGAATGAAGAATAGGAAGATATTAAAAGGGAACGAGGGACAGATACCTCACTAATATATAAATAGCCCTGCTTCCCAATACATCTGCCATACCTGAGATCGCTCTCAAATTCAAGAGACTGTTCTCGACATCCGTGGCAGTAGCACAAATTGGTATTCGGAGACTGTAAAAGAGCCCAAAGATACCAAAGAATGAAATGTGGTTGAACGATATCTTTGAGATGGCTAAGAACAAGAAATGGATCCAGAAGCTAAACAATCAAATCTCTAATTTCAAAGAAATATGGGGCAAATATACTGAATGATAATACAACAGGATAAAGGGGACTGGAATGGGAGACAAAAAAATTGAACTTTTGGAAACCTGAATACTTCTATTTTTAAATCATAGATGGGGATGAAGAGCAGGGCCAATGGGGATTGCTTGATCCTGCTCTCCAGGAGCATGGAAAGGGAAAATATCACTGTCATATATCTGTTATAATAAGAATAAATCCTGGCTTAATTAAAGGTGTAAGAGACAACTACCACATGAGAAAAATCTCTAATACTGAAATTATCTTATTCATATACTACTAATAAATAATTATTTGAAAAGAACATTGGAATAGGTTACTACGTTATAATACAGTCAACATGATAAAATACAATCATGGTCTTGCTCTTAGAATTATGGTCACGAAGAAAAAGGGTGAGGGTTGTCAAGAATGAATTCCTACATCTGCAGGCAGCAGATACTGTGCCTTAGAAATAGAACATGCACTTCTAACAGCAGTAAAGCACAAACACAAATTGTAACTTTCACTTACACAAATGGAGGTTTGGACAGAAGTGATACAGTATTTCAGGAGCCACATGATTGAAAACTTTAGTTCTTACGATTGGTATTTTGGTACATCCAGAAATCTTGCCTTGTTATTGCCTTTTGATATGCCACTGTAACCTTCAGAGAAGGGTGAGGAATAACTTCATGTAAAATACATATGATATTTATAATCCTTTGCTAAACATTAATTAATTTCCTTCCTTATAGGTCTGGCCCGCAGAAGTGAAAACCTGGAGGATGGGGCCAGTGAAGTAATTACATAGGGGACTCGCTGGTCCCGCGAAGAACCAGGACCTAAAACCAGCTGAAAAAAACAAACAGAGGCAGACATAGGACAGGGCAGCCGGTGAGTCTTACTTCTGCATGTGAGCATCTGCGTTTTGTGTGTGTGATTGCTTGTATATCCGTAGAGATATGCAGATATAGCTCAGTAAAGAAGAACAGCTTGATAGACAAGCAGCTGAAAGGGGTACAAACAAACATGAAGAGAATGAGAGAACAATGTACATATACTTTTGAAGTATTCTGAGACGCTCCTGTGCTAGGGACCGATGTCCTTATGAACTACAGGATCAAAGAAAAACCCATTGTCCTTTTAGCTGGAAAACTGCTCAATGGAAGAATGAGCTAATGCTTCAAAGCACCACACACTTTTTTTTTAAAGTAAAACATTGTACAACTTTCTATTGATTTAAACTACTTCAGATTTTCCAATGCGCATCTACTTTATCTATTCTTCTTTTTTGCCACTTGTTAAGTGTTTTGTTCCATATTTATTAGATTTCCATTTTATGGACGCCCTTTAAACTATGAAAGAGAAGCAGAGGAAGTGCCATTTGTATAATCTGCCAGTGCTTGAGATGCAGGACTGGGCCGTTTGAGTCTCATAAGGCGATGACCCTTGTGTACATTTAGAAACTCTTTGCAAGACAACATTCAAAGTCAAAACCATAAAGATCTATTCGTGTAACAATCATTAGAGAAGGAAAAAAATAGCTAATACCTCAAATTCAGATCATCATCAATAATGCATCAAATAATAACTATGCAAATGCTACAGAATCTACAAGAGGTCTAACTCCAAAGCAGATAAATAGCCAGAATCACAGTATCATTCAGAAAGAGGACTGACTTGGAATGTATTCCAAAAGTTTAAGTATCAAGTCAGTAGAGATACAAGACCAGATACTGCTCATGTAGAAAGGCAAAATAGATCTGAATATAAATCAATATGGAGACCAATGTGGAGTCTGCTTATGAGAAAGTAAGCACAAAGTATTAGTATAAACAAGCAAAATGACACAGAGACTGCCCAGTTTGAAAGATTATAAAAAGACAAATTGAATTGGACTCTGCCTAAGATATCTCTGCATTGTGCGTTCCGGCGCAGGCCCAGGTCTGCAAAACATGGGGGGGATTATTGGGGGACACACTCTAGCCACAGTGGCACCCTAATGCACAATAGTTGCCAAATCCTACACCTCCTTGGGGAAATGAGCAACACATGGAAGCAATGACTTGAGAAGCCCCAGACGGTCCTGGTTGCACACGAAGAAATACCAGTTTGCACCTCCCTGGATGGAGGCGCAACCTTGGGTGCACAATGACTTGAGTCACACCAGACAATTCCAATCACAACCCCAAAGTTCTCAGTGCCATTCCTCCCTGAAATGAGGTGCGCAGTGACTTGAGTTGTTCCAGACAGGTTCTGATTGCACAGACAAAGTGCTCAATGTCATACCTCCCTGGACTCAGGCACAACATCTTGTGCGCGATGACTTGAGCCGCACTAGGCAATCCAGTTAAGCACATGAAGAAGATTCCACTCCTGTACCTTTCTGAAATGAGGCATAACATCTGGTGCATGATTACTTGAGTCACACCTGACACTTCCAATCACAAACACAACGTGTTCAATGTCATGCCTTCCTGGAGGCAGAATGTCTGGTGTGCGATGACTTGAGCAGCACCAGACAAACCTGATCGCCAACATGAAAGTGCTCACTGTCATACCTTCCTGGAATGAGGCACAACGTCTGGTGTGCGATGACTTGACCTGCACCAGGCAATCCTTGAGCATGCACATTAAAGATTCCAATTCCGTGCCTCCCTGGAACGAGGCACAATGTCTGGTGCGCGATGACTTGAGTCGCACCAGAGGATCCAGCTACACACGCAAAAGGCTGAAGTTCAGCAGAGCCTCACAGGTAGTATACGGCACTGCTCCTGGGGCACACCTCCAAGGGTCGTCACCTATGGCATGGACAGGATACACAATGAGCATGCAGTCGGGAGACGCATGAATGAAATGCTATGCACTCAAAAAAAGCAGGCCATGGGGGGTCCCACACTGGTGAATCCGCTCACAACAAACCAGCTGCTGATGCATGTCGTGGCCCCATGATGAAGAGTCACACTCCTTGAAATGTGGGCAATACTTTGAAGGCACTGCACCAGGTAAAAATTGGTCTCCAGATAGCATACTTGCTTCAGCGCTCACACCGCTGCTGTCCGATGAAGTCCAGCCATTGATGCATGTACTTCTGAGGGCACAGCTCTCCAGATGACACCTGTATAAAGTGTAGGTCCCTCCCAGGAGGTCTTTGATGTCCCTGAGACCTCCAAGAGATAACAGTGGTCATGCTGTTGTACGCTTGGAGAGCACACTTCAGAGTGCCACATTGCAGCGACCAGTGTGCACAGGCCAACCACAAAGTCGGAAGGGCATGCCATCCCTTCCTGGGGCAGTAAATACTCCTTGTACACAACAGATTCCACTTTTTGAAGTGGCATTTCTAGAGTATTACTGACAAAACCGCCGTTATCATGGGAAGGAGTTTGTCTGTGTGAATCCAATGATAGTAAACACCATGAGGCTGCTCCACGGCAATCCACTGTTGCAGTTCAGGATTAATTGTAACCTATCCCCATAAACTAAGGGCAGAGCAACTCTCATGTGTGGTGAAACCATTCATGGGTATTCTTTTACTATGTGGGCACCTGTGTCTTGGAGCATGCACAAGCCTGCAGGGGCAGGCTGGACACAAGTTAAAGGACACCACACTGGTGCAAGTGCACCCATTCAAGCCTGCTGTGACAGGCCACGTACATAGGGGGACACCAGGGTGCATATGTGCACATACTAGTCAGCGTCACATTCCTGGCATAGGTAAGAGGGTGTGCACACTTCCATGCTGTTTTTACAGTGGGAAAGCACCCAGGGCCCCCAATGCACTTTAAACCTCATTGTGCAGGTGCACCCCCACTGGCTTAGTGTACATTATAGCACCATTATGCAAGCGTGCACATACTGGTAAGCAATGGCAGACCCAGTCCCTTAATGGACACCAAGGGGCCAGTGCGCACATATTGGCCTGCCAGGACAGGTTCAGCACATGTCAGAATACCACTGTAAGTGTGCCCACTCTGGACTGCAGTGGCAGGTTCATTACATACTGGTTAGCGCCACTTCCCACCATACGTAGGAAGGGCGTTAGCACTTCCACACTGCACACACAGTGTGATAGTGCCCGGGCCCTTAGGCCACTTCCAGGGAATCAGTAAACCTATCAGAGGGGCCAATCCCCTAGCTAGGGACAACCCACATGGGCTACTTCCCCTGCATTGGCGGGGAACACCCCTGCCCTGCCTTACACCTACTATTCTTGCTGCCCTTCAAGGGCCCCCTAGGGGTAGCATAAGGTGTGCTCAGGGTTGGTCAAGGCATGAGAGATGCCACCCTGGGGGCACATGCATCTGCGCCTCCACAGGCCTGCACTGTCATGCCTGATACGTGTGGATCAGGCCATTCTGGTGGGTGACACAATTAGTGCAGTGCCCCACCAGTAGCCAGTGCCGTACCTGCCCCAGGTATGTGGTGTACCTTTTTCAAGGGCACTTCTGGGTACAGCACCTCAACTGCCCAAGTACGCGCCCCTTTCTGGCCTCTATAGGAAGGGCATGTGCACGTTCCCAATGCAGTACACGGGGAAAGTGCCCAGGGTCCTAAGGCCAAGACAGTGAGCAAAAAGCTAGGAGGAAAAAGCAAAAAGCTTCAGGGAAATCCCCCTAACAATGCCATGTCCAACAACGCCACACATTAGACATGCTGAGATCTGACAGGATAGGGCTGTACTGTTAACGTTATATACACATAAATCAATAGCTTTTCAAGAAATTTGACACATCAAATAAAAAACATTTAGGAACACCTACATTTATACATATTTATAGTAAGGTGCACATAGGAAACGAAGGTAACAGTATTACATCTGTTCAGCAAATTAAAACAATAGACAGTACAACTGATGAATGTTAGAGCAGACTCAGGTAAAGAGACTTGAATTTGTTACAAATACAGAAACATTATGTACAAGGCTTCCTTCTTGAGGAACACAAATCAATACATTTCAGCACAGCAAGTAAACAGCTCTGTAAAATAAATTCTACTTTGCTTATTTTCTGACATGGAAAGACACAGAAGAGAAACATTCATATAAACAACTTTTTCATGTAATTTAAAAATGTATTTCTGTCACTGTAACTTGAATGCCAGTGCAGGCTGACTTTGGTCTAGTCATGTCAACTGAAGCATAGTTATTATAACTAAAACACATTTAAATCAAGTATTATTTTTTATGAATTACAAACGAGTTTACAATACAGATTAGAAGACTTTTGGTGGGCATTTGAGGTTTGGTGGAACAGGAGAACTGCTGTAAAACGTTGGCTCTAGCCACCTAACCCTTGGCTCCTCTGCTTCATTTCAGAATCAAGGGAACTGCATGTTTCCAATGACAGACTGTGAAGTCTTGAAAATACGTAGACTAGTCAAGGTGGGGTATCTCCAGGGTTTTTCCGTAAAGCATCAGCAGAGAGCTCATCTACCTTCAAGTTCCAGAAACCGACTCACTTGAATCATTCCACATTCCACCCTGGAGACCACCCCACATTCTAGATCCTTACATCACCTATTAGGTACAGAACACCACACAGAGCCTCAGGTGGCTCTGCAGTGAGAATCAAAAGGCAGCCACCATCCATAGGGTTTCCACCCCTAAACATCAGAAGGGTGACTCTCATTAGGGCCTGGTTTCTGATGCTCTTTTTTCATGTCCACGACCGCCCTGACAAGCACAGGCCCAGCAGCCACGGCAAGAAAAATAAAGCACTGCCCCCAAGAAAGTAACAACTATTGTTTTTTTTTTTTTTTTCTAAAACAGCCTCCCACCCAGAGAGAGAGTTTTTCTGAAACAACCTCTCACTCAGAGAGCGTTTCACTTATCAATTGGCAGGCTGCCCGCAAGATCTGTGTAAGTCTCTGCTTCCTTGGTGAAGGCTCAGCCCCATATTCAGAGATCCCCCGCCCCCTTCGCGGACAGGAATCTCTGTGCTTTTCACGCATGTGCTGGGGTGGGGTGAGGCGCTGAAGCTGTGGCCTAGCATTAGTTAGATGAGTCCAAACAGAAGCAAATAAAATAGCCCCCCTGAATCCTGGTTTGATCGTGAAGAAACATCATAAGTCATAAGTGGGTACAGTGAGCAGGTCACATTCCAGGGCTGTGGTGCCACTGGACCTGCTGCCCCTTTGATAGCTGTTCACCCTGTCCAGAAGGAAGAACTAAATTCCGAGCAGGCTCCATGTTGGTTTCGTCTTACTTGACGTTTGTTTTAGCTTTTCTGAAACTAACTCCCAATGCGAGAGTTTGTTTTGGGAAAAATAAAAAATCAATAGCCTTGCCATGCAGTAAGTTGCTCTAATTTGCTGTGCACAACCACAGTGACAAGTGCGGCGAATCGGACAAGAAAAAAGAGCATTGGAAGCCTTGCCCTAAAGAGAGGGGTCTTTCTAACACTCGGCAGCTGGCAGCCCTGTAACGCACTGGTTGCTAGTGGGTTGTAGGGGTGGTTCCTCCACTAATGTGGAGGATCGTTCCCCCACTGGATTGGGGGGAAAGGAAAAATAAAATGATAATAACGTTACATTATTATCATTTTATTTTTCCTGGTAGAGGGGGCGGGACGGGCTGGGCTGGATAAAGGAGCCGGAGGAGGGCTATGTGCACACAAAGTGCACGTTTGTTTGTCCAGCAGTGTTGGGCCAGCCAAACAGACATGCACATTTTTCATGTTCTCTAACCTGCTGTATAGCACAGCCGAATAGAGAACATGCCCAGGCTCCCATCCCTAGTCTGAGCGGTGAAGCAGGCCGCTCAGACCAATCATGATGCTGCTGTTGTTGGTGACAGCAGCATCGTGATTGGCTGGGAGCCTGGAAACAGGAAGTGGACGAGGACAGAGGGGAGACAAACGCGTCTCCCCCACAGGTAAGCTTTTTAAAATATTTGTTTCATCCCGTTTCCCCCCACCTCTCCCCGTCCCATCCCCCGCCACCCCCGTTGAGTTGCAGCTGCCACTGGTGGCTCGTTTCCAATGACAGAGTCAGCTGATGCTCTGTTGTCAGAAATGTGGGAGTGGTAACCATGAGTTTGTTGTGACGGTAAAATCGCTGATTTACAGAGGTTCTTCCAGTCTGCCAAACTCCAAATGACTCTCTCTGTTGTGTTCAGCTGCATCAACAAGTCCACGTACCTGGTGCGTAATGAGTTCTGCATATATTTGTGGTTATGGTACAGCAGTTCAGCAAGGATTCATGCCACAGATCAGGGCTTTAGGCACAGTGATGCTGGGGGTCTCATGGTACAGTGGTACGGCTATCATTTCTGCAACAAGGCCAAGGGTTTAGACTTCGTGACCAGGGGGTTATCACAGAGTCGTACAGCATTGATTCATGGACCACAGTATGTGACTGGACATGGTGATCTAGGAGGGACTCACAGGTCCTGCATTATCCTGTTTTCTTTTCCCATTCATCCAATTCCCTGGCTATAGTCACATTACTGTCTATTTACTCTCCTTTCCCACCCACTACAGCTTTCAACTGGACTCTCAACTATGCTCCTCTCTCCTTATTTTCCCGAAAATCTCTCTTCTTTCCATGCCTCCTCGACCCTTTATTCCCCAACCTTATCACACCTCTGTTCTCTCTTGTTCTGTCATAATTCTTAGTGTCTCGCTCCCTGATGTCATACACAACTTTTTTGGCTTATGTGCTAAAAGTGATTTAATTGGTGATTTAATTGGTTCACAGACTGTTTCTCACACTTTCTCACACTGTCCCCTGCGTATTTCTTGCTTGGACCCCACCCATCCCTCACTTAGTTCCAACATTGTCTCTTGCCTTTCTTTCACTATTTCCCCATCAATCTCTTACTTGGTTCTCTGCTTATCTCCTGCTTCTTTCACCAGACTATCTCTATTTTTGTTTGCCTTTCTATTCTCGCTGCATATACAGTCCCCCACCAAGCGAGCCTTGCTGTCTCTGGACTCCAACCTTACGGATGCCAGCAACCCAAGTCAGCATTTTCCCAAATAATCAATCACCACTCTTCCACTCAACACAGAGGACAGGCAGTTTGGAACAGTGCCCTCTGCCAAGACCTGTTTTCTGCGGCAAGGACAGGACAAAGAGGACACTTAAATAAGACATGGTGCATAATACAACTAACTTCTGCAACCCCGTATCCTCCAAAGACTATCCACTGGGTGCTGACTTACAGAGAAAGTCCCTCAATAAATAGGCATTGTCGGGTCAGGTACCGTTCGTTTAATCAGATTGCTTAAAAGTGCGTTACAAAGTGGTTTTAGTCTTGTGCAGGTCTTTTATGCTGTTGGATTCAGTATGTCACGGCTCCTCAATCGGGCCAAACTGAGACTCATCAAGGAATTCCTTGAAGTGGGGTTATGTCCCAAGGTAAACCATGCCTCTCAAGCCTCTAAAGACATCAATGTACAACCTACAAGGACCACCCATCCCCTCCCATAGAGTGGAAAGGTCCTCACCTCCCAGTTTGCATAAATGCCTCCACTCCGTAAATATGTCACTTACTACCCAGGTTTTCTAACATGTGAACCCATAACCTTGAATTGAAGAAGCATAGGAATTCTCTGATGTTCCGACATTCAGCTTTACCAAGCATTGCAAAGCTACACAAAATGACTTAGAGGTGATATAAAACATCTAAGTGCATCTATGTGGTCCCTTTTCTCCACGACTAGTCTCTGCGCTTCAATTAGCTGTACAAAATAGGTTATTAGATGCAAAGAATGTGAGCCCCTCACAAGTAATAAGTCTGAAACGTCGTCTTTATTGGGAAGAAAATACCTGATTGTAGCACTTGACTCTTTCAAGGTAGTGAAGCATTGCAGTTCAAAGCTTATTCAGAGGAGGTGTTGTAGGCTGGTATGCTAAAGCAATGCCCTCTAAATTATTATCCACAAGTGCTTTTCCCTGTAAAAAGGAAAAATACAATATTACACACACACTACTAAATATTACTCATGAATTATAAATGTATAACAGAACATTCACATCCCCAGAAAACCCTGAACCCATTATCAATATCTCCCCACCTATACTAGATACAATATCACAATCAAAGAGAGTGCCATTATCAATAAGCAGGCCTACAGACTTTGTAAAAGTGTCTCTATATTAGTAAGAGCAGAAACGTGTTATACCACCATTGCAATGAATGGGGATAGCACCAATATTCAATAGTATTCAACGTACTAAGAAAACTTACTTTGACTATCATCATCATTGTCATTAAAGTATTTTATTGAAAAACGCGTCCAGGAGTCTTATTTCTACCTTTACACTGCTGTCACTGCAACCTTAGAATCAACCAACAGAGTTCCCTGCACCCAAGAGACTTTGCTTAAACCCATGAAAAGCCTCTCCTGGGATCAGAGATTTAATCCCCTGGGAAAGTTTGTGCAACGTAGGCAAAGCAGTTGGGGGCTCCTGTGGGGACTGAAGTCCTCGTGGCAGCCCCACAAGCACGTTCTTATTGATTGGTGGTGCCCAAGCCCTACCCGGGGCACCACAAAGAGCAATATGTAAATTAATGTACCCTTGTGTGGTCCTATGAAGCACACCAGCCAACTGACGGGCTTGTGCGTATTTAATTAGTGGCTTTGCCACAAAGATTTTAATTGTACTATGCTGCCTTGCGCCACATTTCCATTTTGCTAGGGGTGGGCTGGTCACAGCCGGGGCACCCATATTAATTTTTGTGTTGGGGCAGCACGTGGAACTCAGTCTCACCCTGCCCAGCTGTCTCCTTCTCCTCCCACCTGGTCCCTGGCTCCCACTGGCATGGAAAACACGTTTTTCCTTGCTATCCGCGCCTGCTTCATCCAGACATGGGCTCAAGTAGCAGAAGTGGGTACCCAGAGATGATCCTGGGTGTTTGGTCGTCCCTGGGAGTGTTTCATTGATGGGATACAGAAGTTCTCAATGTCTGCTCCTGGAGATGGGGTTCTCTCATGACAGTTTCACTTGCTTTTGAGCCCAGCTCGATACCTTGGTGCCAAGATTTGAGTAGGAGGGCCTCAACCAGCCGCCCGTGCTGGTGTGTTTGAATGGAGATTACGCTAAACACCAGGGGCCTTTTAAGAATGTGCTGCAAAGGGACACATGCAGCAGTCTAACCCATGGTATCATGCTCCGCGTGCTGATTTCTCTAGGCCGTAGGGACGATTTTCCTGATTCTGGGGTTGTTTTGCCAGCTCTAAGCCTAAGGTGCATTTTCTTATATTCTCCTGGCTTCTAAAGGGTACTTTTGTTGTGGAGCTTGATTTTTGTACCTCTCGCCTAGACGTGTCCTCTGCCTGTGCTGCTAATGCTCTCTCCTGTTTGAGGGGCACCTTCCACAGTCCCTTAACAGCCAACAAGTAGAAGACCCACACTGCCACCCTTCACTCTTCTCAGGCACTATGGCTTTGGCTGTATTGCAGGGTAAGAGGAGTTAGTGGCCAGTCCACAGAAGTCCCAGGGGAACCTTCCACCAGGTCCACTCTCCCTATTTTTCCTTAGGGTGCATGGGGTACCTGAGCCATTGGCCACGGAGAAACGCTTCCCGTCCCAGGGTACCACTTGTGTCAAAGCTCTGTAGCCCATCCTTGAACAGGCATCTGGTATCTTCTACTTCCAGCTGAGCATTTCTTCACCATTGTTACTCCCAGGTCAAGTGTCTTCTCAAGTATCTCTCTACTGAACAGGGGTTTTTAAATGGGGGTGGAAAGTTATGGAAAGCTGGTACCTCTGCCAATCCTAGGTTGCCACTTCATCACTCCACTACTGGCCCAGCCCTCTTGCACATGATTCTGCAAGATTTAAAGATGTTGACTTCATGTGGGCTGACACAGCTGCCTGAACCCTTCCCACCAAAATTTCAAAGGCACGCCCCTCCTGTGTTTGGCTTCAGAGATCTGGCCTTCCTCCTTTATTCCTGTAAGCTTGGGATTGCCCAGGCCAAGCACATTTAGGAGAGTTAATTAACACATTCATATTTCCTCCTCTCCTCGTCCCATTCCCAGGAACTGGGCCAAGTATTGTTAATGGCTCTATTATATGAGCAGACCTTTGCTCCACCTGCTGGCCAGCAATAATTAATTTGGCCCAGTAGGGATGACAAAGATGTGGAATCTGATTATGAATGGGCCAAGGAAATATGATCATTCTCAAAGTGCTCAAAAAGTACAGTAATCACAAACATGACAGTGGATCTGCACTCAGGATATGTTTTTACTCTAAGAATCATATCTGACCAGGATCTCTAGGCCCAAGTATGGGAAAACCTACCTAGAAGGTATAATGATGTGAGCACACAACCTTTCAGTAAGCACTATAGACCTACACTATGAAAGTCCACTCACATTATAAGGCCTACACCAGGTCTGCACCAATTCCTAAGGGTCTCTTCTTTGACAGGCTACCTCTGTGCAGATAGCAGGCTGAGCTAGACGGTAGTCTCACAAGCTCAGCTGTTCATGTGTGCATTTGGTCACATGTTCACCTGTAATCAGCCCAGAGCCTCACACTCTAGCAGCGCATCAGCAGCCCTCTCTTAAAAGGTGGTTAACACTATACGTCCATTTCCACATAATTTACTGTGCGTGAGACTCAGGAAGTTAGACTCACTCACAGTAAAAGTCCAAAGCTGGGTTGTCAAAAAGTGATACATCTAGCGGGATTAAATGAGCAGAACCCATATGCTACACCAGGCAACAGGACCTGGCACATAATGATGTAGTAATGATAAGTATCACTACTTTCATGTTTGAACTCTCCATCATACTAAACGGTATCCTGGTGAAGGCTCTAGGGGAAACATGAAAAGTGGCTTGCCACAGCAAGCACTCAGAATTATGTGTGTTGGCAGTGGTTAATCAACCAAGATGTCAGCACAGCTTGTTTTTACATTAGTGTTTGTTAATCTTTTTTTTGGTCTACTTTGCCCAAATCCTCCTCAAGTCATTGTCCAGTATATTCTTGACATTACTTTCAAATGGATCCAATTGACATAACGCAGACTGTGATATGAGCAGTTCAATGTGCAGGTCTTTAACAAAACATCAATATTTCATTGTGAGTTTAGGGCGACACTGAGCAGGACTTGGATATCAAAGTGAGGTTCCCATAGCGAATTGTGTCAGATTCCAAAAAGGATCACTGGCATAACTTGAGCTGGTAAATTAAGCAAGGGGAACTAAAAGGGAGTGGGCTTGTGTCTCATGCACATATAAGTGGGAAATCCAAGATACTCCAAACAATAATTCAGTAGGATCATTGGGAGAACCTTTACCTATCCAAGGAGACATCATTGACTATAGTCCACTAGCATTAAGTAGAAGCAGTTGGCTGATGTCACTGGAAGGAAAATAGAAACGTTGAGCTAATGCAACTAGCGCCTGAACCCAATCCTCTGGTATGTCTTGATTAATATTATTTCTTTATTTCCTGTAGAGTTCCATGTGACTACTTCAGAATGCCGTGCATAAAACAGCATTAAGAGAGACACATAAAAAACAAGTGATCACAAATTCTGCACAGACCTTCTCCATCTACGGATCCAGGATTTAGAAAAACATACCCATATCCATCTGGATCACCCCACCATGCTCCAATTTAGGAAAGAGCTGAAGACTCACTTCTTTAAAGAACAGTTCATCACATTACAGTAACAGTCCACCTTTGCTCTCAAGAAACAGCTTCCCATCAGATCACTTGTTGAATGTATCTTTGCCTTTTACTGTGTACAGCACTCCACTGCCTCTTGGCTATGTTGAAGCTATGTATGTACCACATGCATTCACACATTCAAACTTATTCAGATCACAGTTGGTTTAAAAAACTATTCTTGGAAGACTGTTAGGTTTGGAGAAGAAAGTAAGAATAGAAAGGACGCTCTGTATAGTGTAATTTCAAGTTTCTATCAGACCTCTTAGTATCTTTGTTGGACTTATTAATTGATCAAGAGGGTCTCCCTTTAAAGACTCCAACTATATTTCACAGCTCTACCATGGAATGGCACTGAGGATGCCTTTTCTTAGTAGAGTGCCACCACTCTTTAGGGTCTACCCACTAGTATCAGTCCCTTAAACTTCACAGGCCTTCTCCTGTAGATTAATTGGGAAGGAGTGGGCCATTTTCCAGTGGTGTCCCACTACTCCTCACCATTCCTTTTTTCAGTGATCAACCTGACGGACATTCCTCAGTAGTGTATGGTTCTTCATATGGTCATCCATTCAGATTACATCTCTTCACAGTTCTGTTCCAGAATATTTACAGAGAGGACATTCCTCAAAAGTAACCCTCTAATTTTCATGTCATCTTACAAAGCTCATTTGTAAGGGCATCTCTCAGTAGTCTTTTAGTATTCTGTACAGTTCTCTCATGACAATTGATCAGTAAAGTATTTGTTGGCAGAGTTTGTCTTCTAGGTCCTCTCCTGGAGATAAGTGGAGAGGACTTTCCATTTGCAGAGCCCCTCAGGCACATGATGTTTCCTATTTGCCAATGCATTCGGTTGTTTTGTGGATTGAGAAAGGTTATACTCATGGAACAGAGGAATGTTCTTAGTATGTACTCCTGGAAGATGTTTTACATGCACTTGTGTCCATGTTGCCAGTATGCGCCATAGGTGAACTCAGAGGTTTTAAGGAGCAAGCGGGAAGCAATCTCTTATGTCAGGTTTGTCATTGGTAGGTTTTTTAGACCTTCTGTTAGCTTGGCTAAGTGTTTTTGGAGGCTATGAACTTTAGTTTGTGCTTTTCCTCAGTACACTGAGGAATTAAAATCTTACATCTGTAACCTGATAGGACGGGGGCTAGCACTAGTTCGATATTGTGTAAAGTAGTCTGAGGTTCTTGATTTGTCACAGTTGGTGAGGAATTCCTGTGATTATTGTGCTGATTCCGGTATAATGGTGTTGAAGAATGCTCACATATTTCTGATGAGCTCTGATCAGGAATCAGAATGAAGGGCCAGGGAGATGAGGCATCAGTGGTGAATGACTGACTTGTGAGTTGGATTTCGGATCTCTGTTTGAACAGGCTCGTTGGTCACATCAAATTTTGGGACAGGGAGAAGCAATAAGGTATGTTGGTAGAGCTTTCAGTTATCTTCCAATGGTGAAGTGGTTTGCCTGTCACATATGTAGGTACATGGGCAAAAACCTTGACTTTTCTTTTGATTCTGTTTACTTTTCTTTTGATTCTGAGAGGCCTCACTTCAATATTGCAGCTCAGTGTCATTATTAGCTGGGCAAATGTAAGCAATCTGAGTAGGACCATGAGACGTTCAAGAAATCCCATGGGGTGAGCAGATTGGTCCCGACAACAGGAGCTAATGCATTGGATACAGAATGTAGTCCTTCAACAGGTTCTACTGCTGGCCAATGGCATATCTGTACTGGGCTCCCGAAGGCATTAAAGAGTGTATCCCTATACTGGGTATATTTGTGCCCTTGCATCTATCCAAAAAAGCTGCACGGTATGCTTCTCAGTGTACTCCATCACAGATAAAGGTTTCCATTATATGAGATGAGTCACCAGTGGGTCCATTGGATGATCAATGCAGAGGCTTTTGCAAGTTCTGGACCACTAAATGGCCGTGGCAAAGTCTGCAAGTCTGCATGTGTCCAACGGGACTGGAGACTATCAACAAAGGTAACAAACCCATCAGTGGAAATCTCACGTCCCAAAATCCAAACTTGGTAAATTGAACCCTCCATGTATCTTGGCTCCTGAGTTCACTTTGTTATTAGCAGAAGGATTGGAGGATCTTTACTTCCTTAGAGGTGCAATATCTCCCAATATTCAAATGTTTTGCACGTATGCAATTAGGTGTTAAAAACGGATAAGGGGATCCATTGATCAGTGAATGCATTTACTGACCATTCGATGCACAGGTTTGCAGCAGACTCCAGAAGCGACACTGAGCTTTACCGCATCCATATAAGAGCACTGTTCATTGTATAGATCGAGCAGTGGATATCTACTAGTGCTCACAACAAGATTAAACTGGGACAAAGGATTCCTGCAGCCCACTTACTCACGGATTCAATTACTAAAGAAATCAATGAAGTGATGGTGCGGCTAAAGGTGAGGCTGAGGTTAGTCATGCCCAGTTCCGCTCCATCAGTGGAGACCGCTGCTATTTGATTCTGCTGGCAGCGTGGGGGAGGGTGAAAGGTTTTTAATTGTGATTTGGATTTAAGATGAACTATTTTGGTTTACGTAATTTTTTGCTGTATGAAAATAGTGTGTATAACTATTGATCAGGTCATTTATACCTTTGATGAGTTTGACACATTCGTGAGAATCAACCAAATGAGTGATCATCATCGTCCTGAGCCTGCATAAAACCTTGGTCGGTCACACACCATGTTCGTGGGGCAAATATAACCTTATTCTTTGGTTCCTCAAGGGTAATTTGAACACGTCAAGAGACTTTCTGGTCTGAAGGAGGAGCATCGAGTACTCCCTCCTTTCTGAAGCGTGGCACCTGATACAGGAAAACAGTGTTCTGGTTGTAAATGCTTGATCTCCCTGCCCCCCAGAGAGATGCTGTAGAATTACACACCTGATCTGTTCTGGAAAGGAAGGATGGGAAGTGATTGATCAGAAATAATCCTTTACTCAATATTGGCAAGGACGCAAAATGCGCGTAGGAGGGGTGTGCAAGCCTTTCCCCTGCCTAGTTTCAAACCTGCCACTGAAAGAGACGCGCTTTGCCCTAGACTGCTGGAAATGGGCGTTCCGGGATACCTAGAACCTGTTCAAATAGACGGGGAGAGAGGGATTTAAAAACGGGAGTGCGATACCAAAACAAGGGTTGATCAGTTCTATAAAGATACCTTTCACCCGTATACAAAAGTAGTGAATGTCTACGTCTACAGTCGCAGAATGTGATTTCAGGACGCATGCATGAATTACTGCTAACACAAATGGAGTCCTTCTAGGAAACACTGTGCTCAAGGAAAGCAAGTGGACATGTGGATTAAAACGTTTTTTTTTTTTTTTTTACATAGCTTACTACAGCAGTTTTGGTGTTTCATTACTCTGTAAATACTGGGTGTTACTGTTACCCATCTGAATATAACTCTGTTTAGCAATATCATGAAACAGAAAGGTCGAGCTGGTCTTTATACCTGTGACCAAAAGGAGGCACGTAGATTTCAGCAGCGAGGACTTAACTCGCTGAGCTGTCTAGCTAGCTGTCTGGGTGAGGGTGGAAGGTAAATCACTAGTGCATCCGTGATCTGTGGTCATGTTGCATGTAAATGTAAATCTCAGCACTAGCATGGGTCCAGCTAAGTAGACCACTATTCCACATACAGACTTTTATTGCCGCTTTTGCCAAAATCATCCCCTTCGGCCATGATGGGAGGATGGGGCTATGAGAAAAGAGAAAGGACTTAAAGCACTTTGTAGAGAATTTTGGAGTGAGGTTATGGTCCTTGGCTAGTCCTGCCCGTGTTAAATGTGTACTTATTGCTGGAATAGCGTTCCATAAAGATAGATGTATATAACAGTCCTCAGAGGACCGAGGACACAGCTGGAGGTGAAACATTAGGATGAAGTGGGATGGTTATGGACGAGAGTTTAGATGGACAGCACAACACAGCCACTTAATATATAAACTTGATGTATATGGTTCTGGGTAATTTACTGTAGAAGGGGGAATACAGAAGGGTTGGGGCAGGCAGCCTTCAGAGCTGTCCCTCGGGAGGAGGGAATAAACTGTGAGGGTCCTTTTTAACAGGTAGGGAGGACGTACACCAACTCACCACAAAGCGAGGGGTGGTGGAGCGGACATCAAGCTCTCAGTGATCTCAGAGCGTTGACCTCGCGGTCATCCTTAGCACTGCCAAAGCACCCTATATGCTGATGAAGGTCATGGAAAAGGGCAAGCAGGGAACACACAAAGTAAAGAAGGTTGTGTGGACCTCTTGTGTAGTTTGTATCCCTGTAGCAGCCGTGATGACCACTGAGACAAGGTGTAGCAACAGCAGTGCTCGTGGGAACAAAGGACAGTCACAGGTAGCAGCTGCAATCCCTTACTGCCCCTAATTGACATCCCTGGAGGTGGCACTTACGTTCCTGTGGTCTGGGTTTGATTTGTGAAAAGAGTAGCTGCATGGTGTGGGAAGTGGTGGCTTTGAGGCAACAGGCGGTGTTAGTTGACACAGCGCAGTGTTCTGGATAGTTTATAGCCAACAAAGATGTCAGTAAGGTAGGTGGGGCGTGTGATATGGATGGTTACTGTGTGGAGTGTGTAATTTGCTTTTAGAATAGCCAATAGCCATCTGACCTGGCATCGACAGAATGAGGCGGACTGGATCCAATAACCAGTGAAACCTGCCAATGTTATGTATGCTTTCAGAAGCTCAACATGTCAGGGAAATGTGAGATGGGACTTATATAAAGTGCCCAGGATTGTTGTCCTCGTTGATGATTGAAAGGTCTCAAGGGAGTATCCTCCTACCTGGCGCCTGGTACAATGTGCATCATGAATGAGCACACGCAGCACACAATCAATGTGGCGAAATATATTGATCTGGAAGTCAAGCAAACGCATATCCAGATTAGCATGGCCCTTGATCAATAGTCTTCTGCAACATATAATCCCAGTATTGATCAGGTAGGGCTCTCTGTGACTATGCATGGACGTGAATCAATCCACCGAACAGCCAAGGCTAGCAGAAGCAATATAACACATTGTTTAAACCTTTTTTTCCCCTCCTTACCAACCCTCATAACGCAACACAGGGTTGACCTCCTTGCCCCACGTTAAACCCTTAAACTGCCTTCTGTTTGTCGCTTGTGGGCTAGGGTAAGGCAACAACTGAAACTACGAAAAGTAAATAGACTAGATGGTACAACCCTGTTTCATTATGTAACTGCTGTGACCTTTATGACCCCAGAGACCAAGGGCAGTGTGCATGGTATATCACTGATAGCCCAACCTCCGCCATCTGACTGGAAGATGCTGGACATCCTTCTTTCTGCCCTGCATGAATGACAGGGATGCTGCAGAGATGTGTGGATGCCTGCAGTGGAAGATGACGGATTCATGCTTTGCTGATCATAGACCTTGGCCCAGGTTACTCTGTATCTTTGATGCCTTTACTTATTCAAAAGTGCACTTGAAACATTGCACACAAACGCAGGCTGAGAGTACAGGTGGCAGAAGGTTTTGCTTTGCTTGCGAGCCTGGCGACTTCACCTTCGTGATGGAAGGTGAAGTTCCTGACTCTTCCTTGGGGACGCTGTTTTCCAGCTTCGGGATGAGGATGCACCATCGACAAAGAGTGGGATATTATCCGACTATACACTATACTGGATGTACATAGGAAAGAAAAAGTTTCAGTTAGAGAAATTTGTGATAGAAACTGCTGTTCTTCTGAAAGATATGTTGCTGTTAGTGATGGCTATCAAAACCTTTCCTATTGCTTTCTCACAACCTTCTAGTCACCTGCTGAGCACTTTGTCTTTGTACCTCCTTACGTGTGAAGGGCACTCCTAACTCTCTTTTGCCTACAGACACCCTAGGGGGCAGCCATGTTTGGTCTACTTATTTTCTCTGACAGAACGTGGAACGACCTGATTTTGGGGGATGGTAAGGGCGATATGGTGGGATGTCAAGAAAGTGACTTTGCTGTGGAGGAAGGGCAGTTATGGGCTACAGGATAGTTGCATAGGGTAGGGTAAGAGTTGGCTCAAGAGGATGTTTCTGGGTGCTGACCTGCCAACAAACATGATGGCATCCTGTCTTATAAGATATCATCTGTCTTCACACAAGTTCCTGGTGAAAAGCCTATAACACACAGTAAAAGTCAACATGTCCTTTCCAGTTTAAACCCCAGCACAGAGTGGTTGTCCAGCTTGTGTATGCAGGATCTGCACAGCTTGCGCCCAGTAGGAGTTTTGCAAACTTCACGAGACATGGGCAGGCTTGTTTGATGTCTCTGTTAGTGTTTTTTGGAAGAGTAGGAGTATTTGCTTAGGTGGTGCTGGATCTAAGCCCTGTCACCTTCCCTTGGATCCACCCCCTTCAAGGTTACTCCATAACTGATGGTTCAGAACAGCCTCAGAGGCCCACAGCCTCTTATTTCCCCATCCTCTCCAAGGCTCTCCTCCACAGATTATCAGGTCTAAAGGTGAGAACTCTAACACAGTAGAGGTTGGCAGAAAATGGATTCTTAGCTCTTTTAGCCATTTTTGAACACTTTAGAATGTGTTTTGGTTTGCTGAGAGTGATGGTATAGTGAATCAGAGAGGTGAGTTTGGTTTTGCAAAGTGTGCTGAGAGTGAGTGTGTGGGGGTTGACTAGGTTTTGGGCTGTGTGTGTGTGTGTGTGTCTGCCTGTGTGTGTGTGGTGTGTGTGTGTATGTTTGTGTTTGGTGGAAAGAAGAAGAATAAAATCTATGCCTTTGATGTTAGGATGTGGATATATTTAGTGTGTGCAGATAGAAACTTTGACTACGAGCAGTATGTTTAGGTATGTCCAAGAGTACAAAGTGGAGTATAGTGTATATTGCTGGTTCAAATAGAGTCCAGGGAGCAGTGAATGGAAATTGAAGTGCTGGTGTATGTTAGACGGTATAGCAGAGTGTATGTAATTGTATTGTCCTTTAGGGGATTTCGGTTTCCCGGAGGTGTGGTTAGTTCTACGCATGTGGATCGAGGGGGCATGCCTGTTAATAGCAATGTCATTGCAGCAGGTGCAGTGGCAGCTCATCTCGTGGCAACCGTTGGTTGGAGGCCTTGGAGGAAGCTGACCTTTTATCTCCTACAGGATGAAGGATGATGCAAGGATAATCAGATGAGTGGCAGGGAGCCACAGGAAAGATGGCCTACACATATGTACTTGTAGTATGGATGTATGAAAATTTCCAGTAAGGTAGCTATTCCAAATATGCTCTCTAAAGGCAGAGGAGTCGGGGTTGTGAGCCCTGGTTGCACGGCCACCTCTCTTGGCCCTTACCCAGTCAATACCAGCACTGGTGGCAGGGGCCCGGCGTCATCCCTTGCACTGGGGGGAGGGGCTGTTAGACTAGGGCCTTCAGCCAACGGCAAGGAGCAGTACTTAGGGGCCCCTAGAACTGGTTGGCCAGCCAATATGACTTGCGGGGCCATCAATAGGGCAATTCCTGAGTTTCTCATGTTACTCAGCCCACCCCACCAAGGTGCACTGAGCCGCAGGTGACAGAGACTTACTGACCCTATTGCGGAATTCTTGATAGGTAATAGGTGAGCAACTTCCAGGGAACGTGAAGGGTTTTAGCCCAGCAGCCCGTTGCCTATGCCATGCACCTCATATCTTCTAGACATTGTTCGAGACATAGCCCATCATATATGGGAACATAACAGCAACATATGTGGGAGTGACCTCACACCTGCTCTCATGGTGTATTTCCTGTTTTACCGTTCAATGAGCTGCCACTCTGTAGCAGGTGTGGGGTACTTCAATGCGGTGTACCATCAGTAAGTGATGAGGTGTTACTGCCCATGATGAAGTGTTGAGAAATAAAATGAGCTCACTAATGTGTGTGAGCCACCAGAGTAGAGAGAGTAAGGTGGAGATTATGAGTCTGATTTAGAGTTTAGCGGATGGAATTACTCTGTCGCAAATTACATTACATCCATTACATCCTATGGGATCGTAATACAGCGGACGGGATATCCGTCACATTTGTGACGAACTAACCCCATCTGACAAACTCTAAATCAGGCCCTGTATGTGTACGTCTACCCTGAATGAGTGCTTGTGCCCATGCTTATCAGGGGATATTGCTGTTTTTCACCTATTTGTACTCTGCTATGTAAGAGGGGTTGTAAACCAACTTCCCAGATTAGGGCACCCAGCCAGCTTGTCTTTCGGATTTTCATTTGAAGGATACATGATGGAGGGTTTCCTGGGTCTGCGACCAGAATGGAGGGACTCTGAGTGTTATACCCCTATAGTACACTTTATTTAAGTACTAGTATGTGTGCCCCTCCTCTCCTGTGCAGATTAGTGCCAATCGGCCCCGCAGTCAGAGTTCCATGGGCTATATAGCGCACAGATGGGGAAACGAGGACTACAGAAAGTATACCTAGTGGAGGTACTTCTCTAGGAGGCAGAAAGGCAAGTGAGTGATTAGCCTGATTTTGGGCTGGTGTGTTCAGCATCTCAGTCTCTGTTCAACCCCTCGTACACATGTGTCTGTCTCTCACTATCCATGAGCGCGGTCTCCCTTTGAATTTGTCTGCAGGTGGTGGATTACCTGGGTGAGCCCTGACAGAACCACCGAGCACTGTCTTTGTAAGGACCGGTTCTTGTAGTGTGTTTAAGGGGGGAGGTAAGGAGTGAGGGAGGGAAAGAGAGAGAGAACGAACGGACTACCTCCTGTAACCTTCCTATACAAACATTAGTTCTAAATCATCCCTTTGCTCTCTGGAATCTTCGTTTCACTTTCCGCTTTATTTAAACCACTTCCTGTACCACCTCCTTTTGTATACACATATTAAAAAAGCAATCTAAATAAATGGGCATTTCAGAAATGTTTGACAAATTCGCAGAACTGTAGTGCCTCCGGAGTTTTCCTTAAGCAACTGCACAACCTTACGAAAATACACCAAGCTTCATCAACACAAAGATAGGACCAATTGATCGGAGATATCCAGGTGAAATCCGTGTTCACCATATTCAACCACCTGAAGATCCGGGTGGCATTGGCCTCATTTGAACATAGAATCAGCCATCCTCCGGCTGCACATAGAATCAAAGTGCCCCAGAGGATAACGCAGCAATATCTTGCTATATGTATTTATTTATTTCTGTTTATTTATTTTTTTAGTTTTATAGAGAACGCTGATGCCCAAGAGCATCTTGGTGCTGAAACTAATGGTGAAGAATTGGGAAGGGAGCTAATTAGTGTTACAATAACCAGGTTTTCAAGGCCTTCCTAAACTGCATATAACAGGCCGTGGAAGCTAGAGGCAAGAGAGGTCAGCAGAGGGGCTGCCTTGAAAAAGAAAGCACTTAGCCACCCTGGTGAGATTTCTTGATTCTCGACAGACACAACAGAGAAGCATGAGCAGAACATAGATAAAGTGTGTTTGAGGGTGGGGATAACAAGTAAAAAATGCTGATGGACTATCACTATAGAGCTCTTTGAAAGAAACACAGCTTTTTCAACATAGTGTGTTTATCAATTGAGGTTTCTTTAAGTGATTAAAGTTTGAAGCAGAAGGAGGGCGTTTAGGTAGTAACCATGTGGATGCCTCTTAGACCAGCTGCAATGAGTAATTGACGAAGACAAACCTAAATAAAAGGGTGCTACCATGATCCAAATGAAAGCTAACTAGGGCACTAATAAGTGAAGTGGGTATTTTCAGGAGGAAAAGGAAAAAAATTATTTAAAAGTTTCATCTGAAAAAAACAGGCAGCCAGAACCTTCGCAACCTGTGGCTTTAGAGGATGTTTGTCCTCTAAATAGTCACAGATTTGGTGCTGAGGAAGAGGGAGTAGTGCATTTGCCTAATGCCTCTGGCCACCAAGCTTATGACCAGATCGTAGGAGCCGATTTTCCCCCACCCCTAGAATTACGATCTCTGTCTTGTTTAAGGTAGCAAACAATCATCCAATTTGCCATGAAGTAAAATGAGCACAGAAGTTGAATCTGACCACCTCAGAAGTCCCAGATAGTCTTAAAATCAACTAAGTGACATTCGTATAAGGCATGGAGGAAAGTCCAAATGAGTTAATTGGTTGAGTGGGACCGAGCCAAGAGCCATGGGGCATTTTAACTGCAGAAGAATTGAAGGAGCAAACAGTATCCCCTTGCTCCAATTGGCTGGAAGGATGAGATCCAGTTTAACAGTTGATCCCTGAGCACAGACCCGTGCAGCCTAGAAATCAGCACAGTGTTCCTCAAAGACTGAAGCAGTTACCATGCCCTTTCTATCACAGACATACTGAATATGTCCCTTTTGCAAAAATCTATTCCAAGATCCTTTAATGATGCAACAGTAACCGTTTGTTAAAGAAACTATGAACAGACCCCAAAGATCTCGCAGACTATCACCCCACTTTCAACCTCACATGCTAGAGCTATTTTATGAGTGAGGTAGCCCAAAAACGTCCAACTTCGTGGAAAATCAGAGCATTCTCGAGGATCACTATTCAGGGTTTGCCTCAGCTGAAAAACTAAATCTACCCTAATGGTGAGATTCCTTTTGTCCTTCTTAGTAAATGGTGTCCCTACAACACCATTAACCATGAGATCTTGCTGAATCTTCTCGGAAAATAAGAGGTTGAAGACACATGGACAGTATTTTAATAAATAGGACATTTTCTGTCTGACTGGAGTAAGATGATTAGAATTGATAATGCTACCTCCTCAATTAAAAATACAAACCAAGGCTTCTCCCAAAGGTCATTGCTTTTTAACTCTTCTATGAAGCATCTCGGTGCACTTTCAGAGGTATTCTGCTGACATTCGGGTTCATCCTTAAGTAAAGGACATCTAGTGTACCCTAGGGCACTGACTGTCTAAGACACTCCTTATTATAGACGAAGGAGAACTAGCTATGTTGTAATGGTTGCAAGACTGAGATCATAGTGACAGGACCTATATCAGAGACCAAATCTTCTAACTCCAGAGAAAAAACTGTTGCCTGGTATGACCCAGACCTCTCTTTCAGGTAGCGGATCACAGCACCATGTCCCAGCTAAGGAGGCTCAGCTTGGCCTTCCCTCTGCTGCATACTGAAGACCACATTGGCCTTGTACCAGAATTAGCACTCTCTTCTCTGAACTCTTGCAATATAATTTACACCTAAGCCACAGGGAAGGATTTACAGACCTCTAATGGCTTTAGAACTAAACAGCGAGACTCGGCCTGGACATGTGGAAAATTAAGCACATCTTACCAGCTGTGTAAATGTTTCCCTGGCTTCCAATGGAACAAAGGATCAAGTGTAGGGCTGTACACACACTGGGTCTATTCACAAAGGTAAAATTTACATGTAAGTAAGCCTATACGTGCAAATGTACTCTTACACCTTGTAATAAAATGTACTGCTGTTGGCTATTTAACACTGACACGCAGAAATTTACAACAAAGTGCAGACTTACACGTTTGTACCCTGAAACTAGTAGTTGGAGCCAAATGTACCAGTGTAAATTTACGACTTGCAACTTTTCACACATAGACAGAGACCCCCGACACAGGGCCAGATATCTCCCTATGAGAAAGTATAAGGACACTGCAAAAAGTTTATTAAACTTCAAAATATGACTAAAAATAAATGGTAAATAGTAGGGTAGATTATTTTTATATATTTATTTTAAATGTAAAACAAAATAAAAAATGGTATAGCACTAATAACTGAATTTTGAATTAATTATTTAGTTAATTTAAATTTAGTAAATTAAATTAAAATTATTTTCAACTTTTAATAAAAAAAATCTAAAACAACATGTAAATATTTATGCACAGAATACATTCAAATCACTTTACTATTTTAAAAATTAGGTCATTTTTTCATCTAAAAAGGTTATTAGAATATTTCATTATAAAATAATTTTTGTAACATTTAATTAATTTATGTATTTTTTTAAGAAGTCTAACTACATTGATTTATTCAAGCATTATTTCCTATGGGAAGTTAAGCCCCGGTCTCCATTATTTTCTTTGGGAGGGTGTTGGAGTGACAGTGGTTGGCCATGTGTGGTGCTGGACTTATTTAAGGTCCGAGTTTGGAGTACATTTACTACTGTTTTAGGTCCTTTTTAGCTGTAGTAATTTTAGAAGTACAGTTTGTGTATATGAATGGGTTTACTCTTTTGTAGGAGGGTGCATTTCCCTCTCCAAACACCTCCTAACTCCTTCTTTAAACCCTCTTCATTTCTCCCTAAACCCTTCCTATGTAGTAGTAGATAATCCACATTTCCAGCCATTTCCCCTGCCCCTCCCACATTTAGTATTAAAACGTAGGTGTACGTGTGTGGAGCTTGCCGCACAAGGGGTGGACATCTACGCACATAAAAGGTAGGAGTGGCAGAGGTGGCAACCTCCACATGGAGGTTTGTAAATAGCATCTTGGGTGAGTCGCACTATTGTAGCACTACTAGTCATACTTTTAAACGCAATTTGAATAAGCCAATACGTGTATAAAGTTTCCCAGGACAAAGGTCAAGAACACCCATCACATCCCATGATGAATCCTCAGATCAAGCAACACCTATTGATAAACCCAAGTCAGGTGAAAGACCTTGATTCTAAATTAGGGATCCTTCCCATGCAGCTTTTCCTCTGAAAAAAATAATCACTGATAATGACTCTGGAGGCCCAGATCCCCGCCCAGTAATACTAAACCCACAACTTGGCATCCTGCAGAGGTATGAGACTCCACCTTCGAGCAATGGCCATCTCCAGCTAAGAAATGATATTGATCAATTCAGATAGCTGCCTTTACACCCCTTTCTGGACCTTGGCCATCGGTAAGGCCCTGGGCTCAACAAAAACTAGCGCTATGAAGTGGTTTCAGGTGACATGGCAATGCTATGTAAAACATTCAAAAATGTGTCTTTGTCTCTGTGTATTTGCCATTGGGAGATACTGATTCCTGTATTCCCCGCTACCTGTATACTTCTCTTCTTTGTTCACATCTTCCTGTACCATTCTTTTTTCTTTGTATGCCACTTCCTGTATTTTTTGCTTTGGTGTGTACAACTTTCTGCACCATTCCCTCCCACGTAAGCCCTATCAACGATTGTTCCTGTCTCGGTAACCATCGCCTGTATTTTTGAATGCGCTATTACCTGTGTATCATTTCTGCAAATACCTGGCCTGCTGTTGAAATAATCAACAGTCATTTTATGGCTCTGGATACAGACACGGTAATATATAATTGCTTTCATGTTATCAGTTCTTCAAAAAGAGAAGTGGGATTTTGATCAACCCCTTCAGCTATTGACATTTATGTGTGTTGCATGATTTCCACTGCATAGATGGGTTGTCCATCAAGGTCACGGCATTCTGATGATGGTTACATTATTGCATTTGTGTTCCCATTAGGGTTCGGAGTTGGGGCCTCAAGTTCTCCTTCTAGTAGACTTCAGATGTGACATATGACTTGTAATTAAGACTCAGGCCTGCTTATGACCTAGGCAGATGGGATACTCCGTCACAAACATGACGGATATCCTGCCCACCGTTTTACAAATTCCATAGGAAATAATGGAACTTGTAATACGGCGGACAGAATATCCGTCACGTTTGTGACGAAGTATCCCATCCACCAAGGTCATAACCAGGCCCTCAGTGTGTGTTTGTTGATATATTTGCTGACACAATAACATTTAAACTACTGATTAACTGTTTTGATTAGAAATTGCTTGCTATATGGATGCAAAGGCACAAGGCTATTCACAGATTGCATATGGGTGTTCATTTGTTTCTCTTTGCTGTCATGCTTATATCTTATTGGAATTGTGGCTTTCTTGTTCACAAAGTAGAGCGTGCACGCGCATAAGTGCAAAGAAAATACTGTCCCCTATCAAAACAGTATGTAATATTTTGCTGTAAAATCTTCTTTAAATCCAGCACCTACAGTTGCTTTTCTTAATAATACTCTTCTCCAGTGCTTAATTTGTAAATCAAGAAGTGCCGGTGCCCACAGCCCTCCTCTTAAGCACGCGGCTGCTGCAATTAAATGTGGGAACACGGAATACTGACGCGGCATAATCCTGAAGCCATCTTGAGCCTCTTCAATCCATTTCCAACCACTCCCTGCCCCTTCAGCTCACTCTTGCAGCTTTCCACTTTCTCCCTTTGTCACGCTTTTTCGTTTTGCCCTTCCTCCGTCTTTTCCCACATGTCTTTTCTCACAGCAAATGCTTGAGGCACAAGAATAGGCCCCGGCCCACAAAAATAAGTGCTGGTGCTCAGCACTGGAAACAACAAGCACAAATTAAGCACTGCTCTTCTTTGAGGGTACAGCTTAACTCTGCTAATGTGGTCTGTTCAGCAAGGAAGCCCTACACCCGTCTTCCATATAGTTGTAGCCCAAGATATTGTCTTGTTATGGGATTTTCTTTCTAGGAGAGCAGTGGGCAACATAGACACAGGCATATAACTATTACCAAGCACTTGTCCTAAACATAGCCAGCTCTATAGCCACTGGCAGCAATTGTTTTGCTTTGTACTTCTGTAATGTAAGTTATTCACGACCACATGGGCTATCTTTGTGGGGCAGATGATGTACTCATAACTAAGATTCTTTGTGGTTAGCACCTGCAAACACGGAACTATTTACAGAGCGTTCACTCACTCATCCATTCATCCATCTAGGCATGTGTTGAATGAACAGCATAAGAGGCAACCCTCCTCCTCCTTTCAGGCAGCACTCCATCGAGAATCGCTTACTTATTACTCACACGCATTTTTATTTAATGTTGTGTTTCATTTTAAATCTGACTAATCTGTGCGCATTAATATGGGATTATGATTAAGGATGCCTTTCGCTTGGCGTGTTGGCGGGGGCGGAATGAGGGGTGGGGGACTCCATGCTCCCCGCTCATGGCAAGGATGGCAGATTGCAATTTTAATGGTGTCTCCCATGGTTCTGTGCGGCTCCCACATGGCTGCCCACAATAGCAGAATGATTAACTAAGAAATCTGCAGCGTCCTCCTGAAATCCAAATTAAGTCTAATTTCACATACATTTAGACGGCTCCCTGGAGGACACGCAGAATGAGAGAGGGAGCGGAAACCCGAGAGCCAGGCGCACACAGCGCGGGTGGAAGAGGAAGAGGAGGCCAGCGGCAGGTGTGTGAGGCCTAGACGCTTCTGGGGGGAGGAAGCTGGGCGCCCGTGGGAGAAGGCTGAGGGAGCGGTGGCGCACGTGCTTGAAGTGAGAGAGAGAGAGAGGGCACCAGGGAGCACGTGGGAGAGGGAGCCAGGTGTATATGGATGAGGGAACATGGGGAGGTACCGAAGGGTACATGCTGACCCAAGGAAGATGGCAGGGGCTGGGTGGGTGTAAGTAGCCGGAAGCACGTGGGCGAAGAGAAGAGGGGAGCGGAAATAGTGCTCAGAGACAGAAAGTGCACTGCGAGGACAGACGTTGAATTTGTAGACACGCTTGGCACAAGAAGACCTAAGAAGCTACAGACAGCGCGGGCTGCAGAGGCAGATAGATAAGAAGATGCGGAGAGGGCATGGATATGGAACTAGGAGGTGAGAGACCAAAGGAGGAAGAAGTATTCAGAGGCAAGGGCCGGCTGCAGGAAGGGATGAAGCATTATAGGGGAAGGAGGCACGAAGAAATAAAAGTAAGAGACTCGGCTAGAAAGGTTAAACAGGAATGTCTGAGAGAGGGGTCTAGGGTGGATACAGAGCGGTCTTGGCAATGGGGGTGCTCTACTTCACCATAAGCCCTCTTATGGCAAGGAGAAACACTCCTGGTGAGCGGTCAGTAACCATAGGACATAATAGGCCATGCGCAGTCTCTGTTGGCCTAGAGTACACATCAGTAATCTCCATGACGCCTTGTTCTCCCCTTCCTCGTCACAGAGACAAGAAACCCACGTTGCAAACCTCTAAAAAGTGCTGACCCTGCCCTCCCCTCAGGCATGCAACATTTCCCCACAAACATTGTAGTAATACAGTGCTTAATTTGTGCTTGGTGTTTGCAGCTCGGGGCACCAGCACTTATTTTTGTGGGCCGGCACTTATTTTTCTGCCTCATGCATTTACTGAGAGCAAAAGACTAATATGGGAAAGATGGAGGATGAGAAAAACGAAAAGCGTCACAAAGGGAGAAAGCAGAAAGATGCAAGAGTGAGCTGAAGGGGCAGGGAGTGGCTGTAAATGGATTAAAGAGGCCCACAATGGCTTTAGGATTACGCTGCCTCAGTATTCCGTGTCCGTAAATTGAATTGCAGCAGCCCCATGTTTAAGATGAGAGCTTTGGAGACCGGCACATTTTTATTTACAAATTAGGCACTGCTAAAGCCCCAGTGCTGGTCGGAGCCCCAACTTCTAGGGGATGGGAGTAAGCGGAGAACATGACAATGATGAGGAAGACTAGGACTAGAAGGAAGGAAGATTACGGGAAGGTGTTCAAGTGTTACCTACACACAGCCCTCTTCCTCGCCTCACTCTTTGCAAGGTTTACCACAGCAAAGCAGTCTTCAAAATAACCTACCAAGGTAAACAAAAAAAATGGATGCATTGGAAGCCTAGCCGAATTATCCCAAGCCAAGAGACCCTTGCCTACTCAACAGAGAGACAGGAATGGCGTACAAAAGCATGGGAGACGGCACCCATGATGAGCACATACGAAAACGCAGCTCTGCTCTTCTAACAACAGACACACCAGTTCTGATCCAGTACACAAAACGGCACAACAAGCTGGATGTCTTTTAACAGAATGAGATCTTTCCAAACAGCAAAGACAAACCCATCTATTTCCAGAAACCAAAACCGTCTTTCGACGTGGACAGACTGAAAGAAAAGACGTTAAGAACACCAGCCTATGAGAACTAGAAACAATAATATGTGTCCCCAAATCTGAACTCAATGGAGGAGCAAGCTCTGAAATGGGCCATCAGGGTGGTACCCCTAAGCAGAACCCAGTTCCCTCTAGCAGAAATCTAGAGCCACAGGAAACCTTCTATACCACATCCGGAAGTAGAGGCCAGGCTTAACAGAAATATAAGAACTCTGGCACCAACTTTTGAATGAGGAGTCTATGGTCACTAAACGTAAATATCAGGGCTAGGAAGCGGCTCTGTTGTTTTCCTTGAAATTCCAGAATGCGCAACCACTGACTTCTGGAGGTTGCGAGAGGTAGGGAAGTGCAATCCAGGGAAAACCACCACGCAGGGAAACTGGAACCGAGTTAACGGGTGTACTTTTCTCAAAACGAACTTTAAGAACTTGCCAGCATCAAGCATGTGACTAAGAGAATACCCCCTTTATGAAATATATTCCAGGCTAGAACCAATTCCATAATCATTCTCACCAGGAACAAAATGATAATGCCAAACTAGGAATGGAAAAAGTGACAACCTACCAAATAATGCATACAATGTGACAGGGTCATAAGGCCTCCTCTGGCCTGGTGGACAGCCTGAAGACCTCTTGAATGAGTGTGCTAAAACTTTCAGGCAAGACGTAAGACAGAATGACAATTTGACAGTGACTTCTATGCACAATTCCTATCTTTAATTGCACTTCTATTATGGGTAAAAGGGTCGTTCAGTGTAGAGAAAAAAGTTTTCTTTGCCCAGCACATCATCTCAAGCAATCATAAACAATAGGCATTCTAGAATGTTTGTTTGTTTGATGTCAGCTGGGGTATTGAGACCTATTGTGACATCACTGTGACATCATTTACCAGCTGGCTATTTTAAATCATCAGGGTGAACTGGATGAAGGCAAAATACGGTATTTGACGCTCTTTGTCATTTCAGCTTCACTTTCGCACTTCGTCAACAGCTGAACTGCCTTGTTCGCGGTCAGCAGGCCTTTGAACAATCGACATGTCTGGTATAATCGTTTAGTGACTGCCCCAAAAGCTATTACGTATGATGAGTTAACTTAAGCTCTCCTTCAGCTGTCTTTGATACAACCGGCAGTGGAGGCACTATCAGACTGTCCACTGGCCACTTACGAAAAGGCCCAGCTTCTCTCCCTCTGCCACCTGCACGTCTGTATTTGATTTCTTGTTTTCCATCCATCACCACTCTCTGTGCCCCTTCTAACTCAACTAGAAAATCTTCCTGATCCTTCTTCCAATACTAAGAAACCCTCCTTACTCAGGCAAAGTCCCAGTAAAGGATATTGGGAGGCATCAGGTCTACAGCAGCCCGCATGCAGGCGCTGATGATCCCAACTTGGCCCCAGTACAAACTCTTGCCCAGCTTGGTTGCAAGGTGGTCACTGTTGCACAGTGGGAGAGATGTCTCCCTGCTGAAGTCAGCAGCTGTGGGATATAGTCATGTGAGAGGTCTGGATTTCAGATCGCTGGCATCAGTGTTAATCTAAATATACATTTTGTGTTTACTATGTTGAAGCTTAAATGTTATTTTTTTTGGTACCATTAAAGGAAGCATCTAACCAATAGGTATCCCCACCCGCTAAAATACATACACATGTAGACATACGTACACATAAGGTACACATGCTGCAGCAAAGTAGATGAAACTTTTTCATTCTTTCACTCTGTTGGCTAATGAGGCATTTTCGTTATCTGCTGTTTGTTTAAATTACCAGCAGAGAAATGTCGAATACATTAGATCTTTGTATTGAAAAACAATCAAAAGAAGAGAGCTTTGAACTGCATGACTTGTTAGCATAATAAGCAAGTGTATTGATAAGGCGTCAGGGCAGACATTTCAGCACCAGATAAATGAAAACAGCAAATACCATATGTAGAGCTGGGTATAGCATAGAATGCTGGGGATAAACACAATTTTTAAAGCACACCTCTTTCAAGGGTGACCACCTCACGTCATTACGGGCATGGTTTGCAGTCTAGGACGTTTTCCCTGCAACCAATCACAAAGCCCACAATTGTCCTTGCCTCACTGCAGTCCACTATACCTCGATTAGGCCTTCACATATGAATCCTGCAAAAGTTAAACCTAGTAAGATACAAACTTTCATTCTCCTCACAGAGCCTTAGGTCGCCATCTCACGATCAAATGGAAAAAGTAAAGAAAAAGCAAACGACGGCTTTTGCAGGCTTGCCTAGAACAACCCAGCAAAAAGAACAGTTGATGGATGGAATGTAGACCAAATCAAACTTTCACGCCCAGTCACAGATCTGGATTTAATCCATCAGTTTTTTTGCTCACCATGCCATTCCAGTTTCGACCCAGCCATATGTGAATCAGTCTTGACCCTGTTCCCCATGGGAACATTCCAGCCCGAACTGCCAGGTCAGGTCCTCCCTGGACCAGAAACAAGCATCCTGGGACCGGTTTCGCGGTATCACCCCTCTTCAGCCAGGCTAGCTTGAATCTGGTGGCATAGTGAGCACAGGACCCACGTCTGGGCATACCCTTCCCACTTGGGGCAACAAATGCAAAAAGAACAGCTGATGGACGGAGTGTAGATCAAATCAAACATTCACCCCCAGTCACAGATCTGGGTTTAATCCATCATTTTTTTTGCTCACCATGCCGTTCCAGTTTGGACCCAGCCATATGCAAATCAGTCTTGACCCTGTTCCCAATGGGAACAGTTCAGCCTGAACTCCCAGGCCAGGTCCTCCCTGGACCAGAAACAAGCATCCTGGGACCAGTTTCGGGGTATCACCCCTCTTCAGCCAGGCTAGCTAGTCTGGTGGCATAGTCAGCTCCGGAACCATGTCTGGGCATACCCTTCCCACTTGGGGCAACAAATGCAAAAAGAAAAGTTGATGGACGGAATGTAGACCAAATCAAACATTCACCCCCAGTCACAAATCTGTGACTGGAGGTAATTGTTTGCATTGCTCAGCATTCCGTCCATCATCTGTTCGTTTTGCATTTGTCACCCCAAATGGGAAGGGTATGCCCAGACGTGGGTCCCGTGCTCACTGCACCACTGGATTCAAGCTAGCCTAGCTGATGAAGGGTGATACCCTGAAACAGGTCCTAGGATGCTTGTTTGCGGTCCAGGGAGGACCTGGCTTGGCAGTTCAGGCTGGACTGTTCCCATGAGGAACTGGGTCAAGTCTGATTTGCCTATGGCTGGGTCTGAACTGGGGTGGTGTGGTGAGCAAAAAAACAATGGATTAAACCCAGATCTTTGTGTCTGGGGGTGAATGTTTGCATTGTTCAGCATTCCGTCCATCTTCTGTTCTTTTTGCATTTGTCACCCCAAGTGGGAAGGGCATGTCCAGACGTGGGTCCCGTGCTCACTGCACCACTGGATTCAAGCTAGCCTGGCTGATGAAGGGTGATACCCTGAAACCGGTCCTCGGATGCTTGTTTCCGGTCCAGGGAGTACCTGGCTTGGCAGTTCAGGCTGGACTGTTCCCATAAGGAACTGGGTCAAGTCTGATTTGCCCATGGCTGGGTCTGAACTCGGGTGGTGTGGTGAGCAAAAAACACAATGGATTAAACCCAGATCTCTGTGACTGGTAGTGAAGGTTTGCATTGTTTAGCATTCCGTCCATCATCTGTTCTTAGAACAACCCAGGGCAGTTCTGCACTTATCTGCCGAAGGACCAATTACCAAGACACTGTAGCAGGAATATTCAATACCGGCTGTCCAATTCCAGACATTCAACACACGTAGATGCCCCAAATAAAAACTCTGGCACCAACGGACTGCGCTTCCCTGACTCAAGCGGGTTTGGAAGCGCTACTGAAGATTATTGGCTACAGAAAGGTGATCACCAGCTTATATTCACTTACAACTCTTATGATACAACCCGACTTCACCGCACTTAAGGACACCTGGGTGACTGATTTAAAGACTGACGTCTTGGACCTGTAATGGAAATTAATTATCACATGTCCAAAACCTTTCTCAAGGAACACACTTTTTCATTTAACCAATAATGTAATGCATCAGAATTATTTAATACCCAGTAGGCTGTAGAAGATATCCAGATAGCTGTCCCAGGTGTGGAGCGGACAAAGCAGGTCTCTTTCATGTGTTTTGGACCTACTCTGAGCTACAGTCCTTTTGGGAATATGTCAAACAGGTCTTATGCATAGTAACTAATATCCAGTTAGAAGACTCCCCAAAGGCATACCCATTAGGGATACTCCCACATCCTGAAAAGCACAAGTTTAAAACCAAGTGTCTAGATTAGTGCTTATGTTATCTACAAGGCTAATAGTGCAGAAATGGAAAGTTGAGAACCCACCCACAGTGGAGCAATGGATCAGGTAGCTACGTAAATGGGCGGAGGCCGAAAGGCAGGTAATTGCCGGTCAGCAGCGACAGAACACTAGTCGTATTCAGGTTACTGGTTGGGACAGCGTACTATTAAACCTACCCAGCAAAAACCATGATAAACCTCTATAAGCTCACACCTTTACACACATATGAAGAAGATATGTGCTTAATATGTATGTGCCATATAAAAGGGATCTCATAGGATCCACTCTGGCCTCTTGAATCTCCTTCTCAGGCTGACTCACCATGCATTTGGGATGATCCCTCCTCTCACTTCCTTCGAAGTCACGGAGTGGTCCCTTGGAGCTTATGAACTCAGAGACGTATTAAGGCATGGGCGAAAGGGGCAATTGCCTGGGCCCCCCACCTTCCAAGGGACCCCTTGGGAAAGTGAACTTTCTCTATCTCACCTCTGTATTTCAGCCTCTCTTCTCTCTGCCTACCTCTAATCCTGACCCTGTCTCTCTTTGTCCAGTATCGTCTTAAGGGTTTTGGGGGCTCCTAGAAAGACATATTTCAACAGTTTTTGTGCGACCCCGTTTCTGAGTTCGTTTGGCACCATTCATTCTTCAATATGCAGAAAATCAGTAATGAAATACAAAGTTGTTACGAATAGGGGCCACCAAAATATGTCTCGCCCAGGACCCCGAAAATCATGAAGAAGACACTGCATGCACTCTGCCGTCCCTTCTTGACTGTTATGGTCTGTACAAGAAAGGGCCTTCTCAAAATGGTTGATTGAAGGGATAGGCAGAGGCAAGGGACGAACTATTTCTAAATTATGAACTGTGCTGGGTTCTTGCAGATTGAAAACATGGAGCTCATCGCTGCCTTGAAAGGGTAGTCGATGGAGGCCGCCGCAGCTCCCTTTTAATTTTTCAGCTGGTAATTTATAAATGATAAGAATTGACTTTTGGATCAATTTTTGCTGCATCAGCGATAGCAGGGACGCCGATTCTTTATGATATTAAATTCTTTCACTTAACTCGGAGGGCACGGAGGTTGTCCCTGCGGCCCTCTCTTCAGAAGGGGACCGCGGTCCCTGGGCCCGAGGAAGAGAAAGGCTGCAGTCTATAGCTTCAAGAACAACAAAAGACCGTTTAAAATAAGTATCTCTCTGGCTCGTTTGTTATTTTTCAAACAGCCTGAAAGATTTATAGCTACAGAAGGCCAGCTGAATTAAGGAGATGGATGAGAGAAACTCGGAGAAGGGAGAAAATAAATAAATCGATAGGCCCCGGCCGGCTGTTTGCTGGCGCGGCTTCCAGACCAGATATGATGCTGCTGGTCCTTCATAATAAAAGATGAGGGGCCAGCGAAGGGGAGGAGGCGGCGAGGGAGGCATGGGCGTGGAAAGGGGGAGCGAGAAGAGAGAAGGAGAGCAAGACGGACGACTCGAATGGGAGGTGGAGGTTGGGGCTAACACTGGAGAACAAGATGGCCGACACCAACAATCAATGGAACAACTACTGTGCCATTTGCTTCTATCTCTCCCCAGCACCTGGACCTGGCTGGAGTAGGGACGTGATGATATTTAGCAGAGCCTTAAGGCATTTCTACCACATAACATCCATTTGTTAAGTGTACTTTTACCCCTGGGGCACCTTGTAACTGAATAACAGATGTTTATTGCCACCCAGCTCAGAGGTACTCATTATACTCACCTCATGAGGATGAAAGGCTGCGTGGACATGCCAGGATTGGAACCTATAAGCACAGTACATATAGATTCCTACAGTGCATGAGTTAGACCACTGAGCCACCAGACCACGTGATTATGATGCACACTGTTGATTCCTTACCTAGTCTGGTCTACTAGATGTCCTCTTAGCAGAAAAAAATGTCAAACCAATGCAGGAGTACAGATTCCAAAGTACCATTACACACACTTGAAATTGGACAGTGTATTTGGGTTTCCAAGTTCGAGTGAGTAGGTACAACATTCAATCAAACGTCGATTATTAAAAAACAGTTTGCATAATCTATTCAAAATGGGCCTTTGTTAAAGTCAACAAAAAGACAAAACACACCCAAATAGAGGGATGAGGAATTTATACACTTCTGTAGATATCGGAGTGCTTGAAACATCACTTTCCAGCTGTCGCGTCTGAAATGAATAATAACCATGCTGACAGCTATTTGTTCCGGTTGAAGGTCTTCTTCAGTAATTTCCCAACTCTCTTCTCTGCTTTCCCTTTTGGTCTGAGATTTGAATAACAGAAGGTGGGAGTATTCCACTTGGCATCTCATCTAATGATTTACATCAATTTGCCTGTCAAGGGAATCATTTACTGATACATTTTAAGCACAGACCTATTTACACTTCCAAAAATATGGAATGCCAGCCAGATGTTGTGGCATACAATTGTTTTATTTCCTCTCTCAAGCAGTTAACTGCGTTCACCCTAAATGGATTCTAACATCCGAAAATGAGATCAGAACCGGCGTGGTCTCCAGGTTTACACAATTCTTTCCCGTATACTAATCCCTGGTAGATGCATCTCATGATATGGACAGCCATCAAATTGGAAAAAAATACTTTCAACCTCCATTGTTTCCGTCTGTTACCTCTTTGAATTACGTTAATGTCTTCACACACAACTGATTTGCTGGGCTGCAGCCCTAGACATTCACTACACTTTTTGTGAACACAATTGTTTGTGTTGCTTCTGACTTCCTCATCTCATACTAACTGCAAATGCCCCAGTTTTTATTTTTATATATATTGCTTAGTACTCGTGTTACCCTGTTTTGAAGTGACACCAATTTTGGCAGATTGGGAACATAATTGAGTAAAAATTAATTTGCTGTGGGTCAGAGTTTTGTCAAAGACCAAGCTGGTATTAGAACATAGCTCTCCCAGTTCCACAGTCAAAAAAGTTAACTGCAATAACTTGTCTACTTTAAGTGCTAAGGGCCTGACTAGATCTTGGTGGAGGGAAATACTCCGTTACAAATGTGACGAATATCCCATCCACTGTATTACGATACCATTATATCCTATGGAGATCATAATACAGTTAATGGGATATATATCGCGTTTGTGACGCAGTATTTCGCCTCCCAAGATCTAAATCAGGCCCTAAGTCAGCAACCCCTAATGTCAAAGAGAACCACAACCCCCTAGAAGCTCAACACCCATGCATTTTTCTCAAACAAAACAAAAACATGACGTAAGATCAGTGCAAACCACAATGATCGTCTGTTCCTCAAAATCTCAACAGACAAACCTAAACAATCAACTATCCAGAAATACCACGTATCTCAGTACCCTTATTAAAAACACAAGTACGAAGTCAAAGAATTTCAAACACTTCCAATATCTATTTAAAAAAGAACAGACTATCAATACCTTCAGAGATCAAACAGAACAACCTAAGACTGAACAACTCATATCACCTGACCACAGATAATCAACTCTCAGCCTTTTTTCCTACTCTTTATACTTCCTCAGATGGCATCCTACTGCAATATGAAAACAAATCTGCATGAAAATACCCTTTCAAATGCCTGCCATCTTACTCATGTTATGCTATGCGATGTGTAATTGTATAGTGCACAACTCACCCAGGAGAGTATTCTAGCACAGAAGCAGCAGCTTTATGGGCCAAAAAAGGTCTGAGAGTGATTGAACCAAACCAGGTCTTCTGTTTCTATAAGATTTTATGAACTGAGGTCGAGGCTGTGATGTGCAGGTCATTCCAGACGTTAGTAGCAAGATAGAAGGAACAATCACCGGATCTGGTTCTGCTTGTGCGAAAAGGATTCCGGTTGAGCACAGGTGTCTGGTAGGTTTCTGGAAGTTTATGCTGTTGTTGAGGTACGTGGGGCAAATGTTGTGCATGAGGGGTTTGAAGAGTGCTCATTTGTTGATTGGGAGGCAGTGGAACCCTTTTAGGTGCGGGGTGATATGCGGGTGTGGTGGGAGGTTGATGATGAGTCTGGCCACTGAGTTTAGTACCTTTTACTATACTTTGCAGCCGCAGCCCATCCTTTAGGGTGGATGGGCCCGCCCCCCCCACCTCTTGCCCCTAATGAAGAGTGTCTGTCAGTCTGAGCAAAGGTCAGCCTGACAGACACTCTTCATGTTAAGCTCAGGCAGCCAGGAGCGAGACATGCGCGATTTGCGAATGCTCCCGGCTTCCTGAGCTGAAGTTTGTGGGCTGAAGTGGTGACGGCTCCTATGGGCGTGACCCCCCTCGGCTCAGCAAAGGTGCCTCGGAGCCCTCCCCCTCGGTGAGGAGGGGAAGCATCACCCATTGACTCCGACCTGGGTGCTTCAGGTTTAAGCCCTGAAGCGCCCAGGGCGAGTGTCAATCAGTGACACCTCGTCACAGAGTGGGGTGGGGTCAGAAGTCTCACTGACCCCATCCTACTCTGTGATGAATTTGGGACTGCTGCCTTCCCGAGGGAAGGCAGCAGTCCCAACCGTCCTGGGACCTCCGAGCTGAAGGTAAGTGTGTGTGTGTTTTTTAAATGAATGTTTGGTGCGTCCGTGCATGTTTGAATGTTGATGAGTGTTGTGAATGTATGTGCGTGCATGTGTGAATGAATGAGTGTGAGTGTGCTTCCCGCCCACCCCCCTCCCTCCTAAAATTACCGGCCGCCACTGAAAATGATCATACCTATTCTTATAAATAATAATAAACTCTCCCTCTCAGTAACCATTCCTGCAATACCAAAACCTTTGTAACCTATCTACTCACCCTAATTCCTCACCCTGTTTTTCCACTTACATCACACGACTTGACAAATCGACAACAATAATTACTAATAATCATATTAACACTTATTGTGGGCTACACAGTGGCATGGCGTGGTACCTGCAATAAAGCACTTTAACACCTCGTCAGGTGCAGTAGGTGCTACATGAATGCAGTTAAAGTACAATAGGTTAGGGGTCACGGAGATTGTTCACCAGTTAGTGAAACTGGACTCCGCCTCGTTTCAGTACGGTGTGAGCTATCTTCTTTGATGCCTGCTTGAAGCCAGTAGATGAGAATCCTCTCTGCATTCACTGCTAGATTTCCCATCACCATTCACACGTTTCCCATGATGCAACGCATCTTACTTTGTAAACACAACTCAGTCAGTCCACCCCACAGTGCTAATTGCCACCTCATTTCATTTCGCCAGTACACCATGTTTCCAACCCTGCGCTTTTGTTTCAAAACCTAATGAGTTATGGGAAATGAAGGCCCAGGTCAAAGGTCTGTCTCTGGCATTGCACCTGTGCCCAAGGGATTGTCTAATCATTTAAGAACCGAGCACGGCAGCACCGTTTCCTCCCTCCGCACTCTAATGTGATGGAAAGAAAGAAAATTGAGCATCCTGCGTTGAACAGCTGGTAAGCAGGTTATACATGGGCATAAATTGTTTCGAAAATGTGTGCCTTTCTACTTAACATCTTGCACTGAAATTGCAGTTAAAATGCAGAACAAATAAATGGTATTTAATTTACAGACTGAAGCTAAGCAGCAGTTTGAACATCTGGCCTACTAAAAGTCTTGATCTGAGAGCAATCTCCATATAGACATTTGACCTCACAGTGTTTTCAATATGTTTTATTATCTTTATTGAGGTGTTGACCTCTCCTGAAATTGTTTGCTTTGTAGAGTCAGCCTGTGCAAATGATATTAACATATAGATTGCCTGGCTTTTCTTACTTTAAACTTCTACTGTTAAGAACAACACAGATATATTTTTAGGACTTGCTTACCAAATAGCACAGATGTCTGGCTACGAAAGACCTATTGTGAACTTACAGTGGCCCCTCCCATTGGTTACCATCAGTTGCCTTTATTGTCACTCTTATTTCATTTGCTTGCTTCTTATTCAATGGCTTGCCTTGCTCTTCTTGTGTTTGTCCCTTCTCTGGAGCTTAGGTCTTGACTATTCTTTTTGATTGGCTGACTTGTATTCTTTCACTGCTCACTTTCAGGGAACTATTTTTATCTTTTTAGGCTTAGCTCTTAATAAGAGTGCATGTGTTTTCTAGCACTCTCCTTTGAATGCTGTGCCAAATACCAGTCCCCTAAGTTGCTCTTTCCCTCGTATGCTGCTTGCACTCTCTTGTGTGCTTTGTCCCTAGCTACTTTCCCCATGTGTTCAGAGTTGCTTTCCCTCGTGCACTTCTTGCCCCCATGTTGTTTTCTCCCGATTGTGCTGCTTGCTGTTTCTCAACCGCCACCTGCCCTCTGTTGTTCTCTCCATCTTGTGCTACTCCCTTCAGGCCCTGAGTTGCTCTTCACCTTGTGTGTTGCTTTTCCCTGCCCCCCCCCCACTCACCTATAACCTGTCCCTCCATTGCCCCTCCATCCTCTGGGTCATTTTTATTTAAATTTTGCACTCTTAAGCTAAAGAAAAAAATGTTGTTCATTAACTGTTTCAAGTGGCATTCACTATCTTGATCAGTAAATAAAAAACAAGCACCAACGAAGACAACAGGGCCCATCTTTGGGAATGATAGTATTTGCCAATGGTTTGTAACAATGTTGCACTGCACTCCCAGAGCTGTGCAGCATGGCTATTAAGGAATAAAAAAAAACGCTATGATGCAGTTGGTCACCTCATTTTATAGGCACATGCACCAAGCATGGGGTTCCCTACAAAATGATGCAGCCATTTTGTTTTTTTCTTCCTATTTACTGATTCGAGTTGGATCAGTAAATAAATGGAAAAAATGAAGGGAAGTGTTTTTTAAAGCAGAGGGGTGAAATGAAACAGGAAGGGGAGCCAACACGTGGGCGGGGTGGATGCAACAAGGAGGGCAAACGTGGGGTGTGTAACAAGGAGGGCTGGAAGGGTCAGAAAATAAATGGGCAAGGGAGAGACATAAAAGGGTGTGGGGGGTAGAAATGCAAACAGGCAAGAGATAAAGCAACATTAAACTGTTTCGGTGTTTGGGAAGTACCATACTGGTGAGAAAGCAAAGCGGGGGAAAAGCACACAAGGGTGAGCACATCACAGAAGCGGCAGGGAAAGAAGACGCGGGTAAGAGAGAGTAACACAGAGCTCATGAAGGGGAGAAGAAAAGTACACGAGGGAGACAAATGGAAAACGCATGCACTCTTGTGGGGTACATAACCAACAAGAAAAGAAGTAGTGTCTAAAAAGTCAGCAGTGGAAGGACACAAGTAATACAGACATACTTCAGTGGAGGGACAAACATAAGAAAAGGAAGCAAATCCCACACAAGTTAATGAATAAAGCAAATGAGAATGAAAATAAAATAAAGCAATGGACGGGCCCTAAGCCCACTGTAAGATAGTAACAGATATTTTTACAAACCAGACAGACTGTGCTGCCTGGTAGGTAGGACATAACAAGAAACATGGAACCTGTACAATTGAGTAGACAACATTGATTGTGTCATGGCACTGTTTTTTTGTTGATGCTTGGCAGCATCGGAGATACTGCACAGCACTGGCAAACTGCATTGGCAAAGCCAATATGTCCAAAAGGTGAGACCTACTTGCTTTACAAATGCTTTTCAATCCATGTAGTTTGCTGGATTCTCCAGCATGGAATGTTTCATAGATTCACATGCTTGAATCTTCCCTGTCATCATGGTGGGAGTCCCACGGTATTCAAAACAAGCAGAATCGAAAAAGCAATTGACATTGTTAACCAATTCACATTTTTATAGTAGACCCAAACTCCAGCCACTCAGAGGCAGGACCCCGAACCACTCGTTCCCTGCAGAGCCACCATACCTCAGATTTCTAACCACACGTCGTGTGTGAGGGAATCTTCCTGAGCTCTGCTCAGTTGTTTCAACTTCTCAACTCCTGACCTATGACTTCACACAGGAATAGAGAACATTCTACTGCTATAGCCTTTGAGGTACAGTTTCTTCCTTTAGTATTTGGGCACCATGTCAGAGGGGTCCATGAAAAGCCTTTTTACATGATTCAGGTCCTGTGGAAGGCTAAGACCTTTTTCAGAGGACCTTCATTAAGATTGTCTATACTGCTTATATCCCAACCCTAAACCCAAGGACTATGAATATTGCAGAACGTTTTCTGCTAAAATATTTAAGGACCTGCTCCCAAAGGAAAAATCTACATCAGAATCTGGTTCGAATGAGGAAGAGGGTCACCCCCCAGCTGACTGTAAGCACAAAAATGAGGATTTCACCTCATGTGACAAAGGCTCCAAGAGACTAAAGGCTAACGAAAAAACATTTGGGTCAGTAAAATAAGTCTTTAAAGACTCAGCTTATGTTTCTTCTCACAAGGTACCGTCAATGTCTTCCTGTCACTCCCCTCAAGGAAGCATTGTCATCGAAAATTAGACCGTCGGTGCACCTGTCAACAACGGCTTTGTCCACGAGAACATCATAGTGCAGTTCCTTTCACTTCCAGTCTCAGTGTCGATGGCAACTACAACAACATTGACGAGAACGACCTCTTCATCGATGAGAGCTGTGATGACGACCACCTCGTCGACTACGTCATCAACAACCATCCCGTCAAAGGTGGCCTTTTAAGTCTCTAGCATCAATACCAGCTTCAGTGGCAATCAGTAAAAAAAAAAAATAACACCCTATTCTACGTCGACCAAACATCACTAAGCAAAGTGTTTCCATTACCTCCATCCCACCTTCTTGGCAAAGAGGAATCAAGTGAGGAGGGACTTTTCAGTCCAGCTTATAACCCCTCACAGTTGAAAGTAAAGTGCCAAGAGGTGGATGAGGAGGAAGGACCTAACATAGACACCTCCACCTACTTAGAAGAAGACTACACATTTACTTCTCGCCAACACATTGAGTCTCATAGGTATGGCTCGTGCCAGGAAAACTATCCTTATGAGGAGCATCGAGGCTCAAGAGAGGAAATTATCTTAGAGACCATTTCTTTGGTCACTGACTTGAGGCATATGCTTAAAGATTACTATAAGCTCTTCGCTGCAGCACATGCGCAGTTGCTACCTTCTCCAGGTCGTGCAGGATTTCTCGGCTCAGCACCTGTTATAAATGGGGTCTCTAGTTGGCAGTGGTTTGCACCCTGTCCAAATAGGGACCCTCACTCTAGTCAGGGTAAGGAAGTCACACAGCTAAGATGACCCCTGCCCACCCCCTTGGTAGTTTGGCATGAACAGTCAGGCTTAGCTCAGAGGCAATGTATAAAGTATTCGTACACACACTCAGTAACACAGTGAAAGCACCACAAAAGTACCCCAGGCCAGTTTAGTTAAATAGCCAATGTTTATCTGATTTAAACAAGACCAAAACAACAGAAATTCGACATATACAAGCAAAGATATGCATTTTCAAAGATTAAAACTTAGAAAAACTCTTAGAAACACAATAGATTCAATTGAGGCTGTCACAACATCTTGACGGAGCCATTCTTAACAGACACCGCTTGTGAGGGAGCGCGGTCCAGTCATGGAGTCTCACGGATCCCAGGTACAGTACCTTGGAAAACGAGGAAGCAAAGACGTCACACGGAGTCAGGAAGGGGAGGCGTCGCTGGAGCTGGTGCAAGGTTAGTTACTTATTGCTAGGCAGGGGAGTTGAGGTGTCAGTTCTTCAGGGATGCAGGGGAGGAGATGCGGCATCAGTGGCCAGGCGTCGGTTCCTTAGAATCCAGCAGGGTCGATGAAACCAGCTGGTCAAGACTCGAGGCATCAACTTTGTGGTGTCTCGATCATACCGCGGGCCACATGTGCTGAGGCAGAGTAGGAGTCAGGTCTTACAGACGTCAGTGACACAGCACTCGGGACTTACGCTGTGGCAGGACTTCAGAGGAACCCTGTCGTCGTCGGGCCTGCAGCGTCGGTCACGATCATTGCACTCAGCGAGGACCACAACTCCAGTGCAGGCAGCAGAAGGAGTCGGACAGCAGCACCAGTTCCGAAGTCACACTGGAGTTGATGTGCTTGTTTCTTCTTGGTGACACCAGAACTCACTTCCAAGGGCCAATGAACTGGATTTGACACCACTTGGCAAGGCAGGACTATCAGCAAGAGAGCCCAGGTGCTGGCAGATGAAGTCTTTGATGTCCCTGAGACTTCTTAACAGGAAGCAAGCTCAGTCCAAGCCGCTGGAGAATTTTTGTAAGCAGGATGTAGAAAGCAAAGTCAAGTCCTTTCACTCCCAGGACAGAAGCAGCAGGCCAGCACTGTGACTGTCTAGAGTGAATTCACAAACAGCCCAACTGTCATCCTGACCCAGACGTGTATTCCATAGACAGGCAGAGGCACAGAATGGTTATGCAAGAAAATGCCCACTTTCTAAAACTGGCATTTTCAAACTTACAACTTAAAAACCAGATTCACCAAAAGATGTATTTTTAAATTGAGACCCCAAACTCCATATCTCTATCTGTTCCCAATGGGAAATTACACTTCAAATATATTTCAAGGCAATCCTCATGTTGCTATATGGGTGAGATAGTCCTTGCAATAGTGAAAAACAAATTTAGCAGTATTTCACTATCAGGACATGTAAAACACACCCTTACATGTCCTACCTTTTAAATACACTGCACCCTGCCCATGGGGCTGCCTTGGACGTACCTTAAGGGTGACTTACATGTAATAAAAGGGAATGTTTGAGCCTGGCAAGTGGGTGCACTTGCCATGTCGAAATGATAGTTTAAAACTGCACTCACAGACACTGCAGTGGCAGTTTTGAGACATGTTTACAGGGCTATTCTTGTGGGTGGCACAATCAGTGCTGGGGGGCCACTAGTAGCATACAGGCCCTGGACATACATGGTGCACTATACTAGGGACTTACTAGTAAATCAGATATGCCAATCATGGCTAAACCAATCACCAATACCATTTAGACAGAGAGCACTTGCACTTTAGCACTGGTTAGCAGTGGTAAAATACCCAGAGTCCTAAAGCCAGCAAACACAAAATTTGGCACAGAATCAAAAACGAGAGGTCAGAGCCAAAAAGACAGTGAAAACCATGCCAGGAGTTGACAGGTCTAACAGCACCTTTATTCAAGAGTCCAGTAACTGTTCCCACACAAGAGCAAGGGGTAGTACCACAACCACCACCTATCATTATCAGAGATGATTATATAGATAGTGACGCTGACGGCCAACCTGAAGATGGGGAACTGATTCAGGACCCAGGGGGTCATTCTGACCCCGGCGGTCTCAGACCGCCGGGGCCAGGGTCGGCGGGAGCACCGCCGACAGACCGGCGGTGCCCCGCAGGGCATTCTGACCGCGGCGCTTTGGCCGCGGTCAGTGCAGGAAAACCGGCGGTCTCCCGCCGGTTTTCCGCTGCCCGTCAGAATCCTCCAAGGCGGCGCAGCATGCTGCGCCGCCTTGGGGATTCTGACACCCCCTACCGCCATCCTGTTCCTGGCGGTTCGCCCGCCAGGAACAGGATGGCGGTAGGGGGTGTCGCGGGGCCCCTGGGATGTTGTGCATGCGTGTGGGTGTTTGTGTGTGTGAATGCGTGTTTGTCTGCATGTGTGTATGCGTGTGTGTAAGCATGTATCAGTGCAGAAGAGAATGCGTGTATGGATGCATGTGAGTGAATGCGTGTATGTCAGTGTTGGTGAATGAGTGTATGCAGGGTGCGTGTGGGTGTCTGTGCGTGTGCATGTATGCGGGGCGGAGGCGATGTACATGGAGGGGGGCGCTGTACATGGAGGGGGTGGGGGAAGGGGAGTGCTGTACATGGAGGGAGGGGTTAGAGGGGGATATTGTGCTTGCTGGAGTGGGGTGGAAGGAGTCGTCTGCCGGTGACAGGGAGCAAATTCCCTGTCACCGGAATCCTTTCTGCCAGGGTTTTCGTGGCAGTGCTACCACCGCAGAAACCCTGGTGAAAAGCCAGCTCAAAATACCGCCAGCGGTCTTCTGTGGACCGCCGGGTCAGAGATGCTGAGAGTGAGGATGTGGCAGGTTGGCAGAGGCCAACCCGCCACACTCATAATGTGTCGGTCTCCACCGCCAGCATGTTGCCAGTGAAACCGCCACCATGGCCTTGACGGTCAGAAGACCGCCAGGGTCATGAGGGCCAGAATGTTTTCTGTATGACTTTAAGGCCAAAAAAAATGTCCACTCTATTCCCATTATCAATCATATTGGGTAATAATGTTCAAGTCAGTGCTGGGAATGCTATCTTCATGCATCCAATTAATACCAAATTGTTGCCTGAACAAGAGACTGCTGCAGGAACAATTAGATGTGCAATGGATACAGCTGCTCGGTTTGTTCAACTATATCATCAACATCACCCCTACGATGAAGAAAACTTAGTCATGGTGAGGAAAAGAAGTAAACAGTTTTCTGGGACTCTCTTTCAAGGCAACTCAACCATGCCTCTCTAATGAGAGGGATGCTTCCTTAGAAGGTTGGGGGCTCATTTTCAGGAGTTGGAAATCCACAGAAAATGGACTGTTCAAGAAGCTCAAATGCACATCAATCTTTTAGAACTCAATGCTGTATTTCTAGAGCTACAAGCAATCCTGCCCAGAATTCACAATTCCTCGGTCCTGGTCAGAACAGACATTACCACCACTATGTTCTACCAAGCCAAGCAAGGGGGAACAAGATCAAAAAGCCTCTCCTTTCAACTCAGCATATATGGAAGGGGTTACTTATTCATGGCATCTGTCTGCAGGTCAAACATGTCCCAGGCATAAACAATATATGGGTGTACTCTTTAAGCAGGACAACGAGTCAATGCCACGAATGTGAAATGAATCAGACACAATTGTGTCAGGTCTTCCAAAAGCAGGATAACCCAAATCTAGGTCTCATTCCAACTCTACGCAACAAAAAATGCAGAATGTTTGCAAGCAAGTTCCCTCAGAGAGGCATCTGGGGCAATGCTCTTCAGATATGATGGACAGGAGTGTTTGCCTATGCATTTACTCCCTTCCCTCTCATTCCCAGGGTGATACGCAAAATGAAGAAGGAGCCATGCCATCTGGTTCTTATAAACCTGGAGTGGCTGAGACACTTTTGTTACATGGAACTCCTTCTGTCGGTTTTCCCCACACATCCAGTGTCAACCGATAGAGAACCTGATTTCAATGCAGAACAATGAAGTCTTGCATCCTCAAATAACATCTCTCAATTTGTTGGCATGGGACCTCACGGCAATGAATTTGGATCTCTGAGTATACCACCAGAATGCAAGTCGATCCTGGAACGGTCATGGGCTTTTTCCACAAATACGTCTTATGTGGCAAAATAGAAGAGATTCTGCTGCTGGTATTTTAATAACAATAGACACTAGTTTCTTCTTGAATGGCTATTCTCATATCGTCTCCACCTGGCGAAGTCAGGCTTGGCGCACTCCTCTATAAAAGTGCATTTGGCAGGGATTTCCAGATTTTGCAGAAAAACAGGTGAAATATCACTGTGGTCAAATGGATTTCTGAGAGAATTCATGAAGGACTTATTCACACCCTTTCCACCAATAAAACCTCCAGCAAAATCCTGACAGCTTAAGACGGTTCTTTCCTAACTCATGAAGGGACCATTTTAGCTGATCCATAAAGCGGATATGAAGTAAGTGTCATGGAAAACAGCCCTACTATTGACCCCCACATCAGCCAGAAGTGTCAGCAAAATATAATCCTTTACCATGATTGAGCTTTTCCTACAGTTCAGAGAGGATAAAGTATTATTAAGAACCAACCCTAAGTTCATCCCTAAGGTTCAGACTTCTTTCCACTTAAATGAGCCTATCATTCTCTCAACCTATTTTAAGAACGCTTCTTCTGCTGTGGAAAGGGCTGTTCATTCTCTGGATGTCAAACCTTGCAAACAAAAGCCTTCAGGAAACTGGATCAGCTTCACATCTCTTTTGCTCCACCCAGGAACGGTTACTTATTGTCAAGAAGCAACATAACACATTAGGTATCAACAGCAATAGCATGTTGCCACGAAAAAGCAGAAAGATTGCTGTCCACGAAAGTCGCTGACCTTTCAACTAGAAAGACTGCTACATCCACTGCCTTGTTTATGGAGTATCACTTCCAGAAATTTGGAAAGCAGCAACATAATTAAATGCACATACTTTCACCAAACATTACTGTTTGGATGCAGCGGACCGAGGTTTTGTGGCCCAGCTGCCCGCTTTTTCTTTTTTCTTTAATGTTTACTAGGCTGGTTTTTAATGTGCTTTTATGTTGATCTGAAACTTGGGGGATGTTAATTTTAAACACAATTGCTGGATGTGTTAATGTGCGAATGTAGTTACTCATTTGGGGTCCTTTGCTTCTCGGTCCGTCACGACTAATTAACAGTCAATTGTTGTAGAGGGAGAGCGAAAGGAGACCGTGTCATGTGGGCTCCTGCTTCCTCGCTTTGCAAGGTTAGTAGGCTAGTCTTTTTGGCCTTCAGGGTATCCCTTTATATTGCACATTAGGGTGACCACCTGGCACTGAGGCAAATTCTGGACAGGACTGTAAAAAATTCAGGACAAAGGGTCAAAATTCAGGACAAAATTTCAGGACAAAGGGTCAAAATTCAGGACAAAAATTCAAGAACAAACGTCAGTTTTACAGACACACGCAAGAGAGGCCATGCCTCACTATGTTGTCAGTGCATTTATTTACTCTTTTTTAACTTAGCACTATTTATTCACTGTGGACCTTTTGTGATTGCCTCCTGGTGTGCTACATTCAGGTGTCACATTACATCCTTGTTCAGTAGTAAATGAATGCCCTTCACGGCAAGGCCATCACCCCTACCCAAATCTACCCGATCTTTCCTGAAGAGAAAGTAACAGCAACATTTTGATTATGTTTCTGAACATTTCAAAACCCCTGGCAAACAGTTTGGGAAACATTAAGGTAATTAACCTTATGCTAGTTTACACAAATTGAACAAAAACATCTGGCTTACCCCAACCGCCCATGGACTTTCAACCGAATTTTTTTTAAAGAGGCAGGGCAGATGGTGTGGGCGACAGTCTCACACCTAATGTCAGGATGTGATGTACACATAACTTGTTGTAGTCTCACTGCACTAGAGTGTATGTTTGGGACTCTACATTTATCTCAGAAATGGGAGCCTGGACTACCAATCAAAGATAATAAAAGAGTAGGATGAAATCGAGATCAAATGGGAGATCCACGGCAAGTAATTCAAAGGATTGTTGCTAACAACTGGATAAATAAAGAAGACGCGAACAAGGTGGGACAATTCCTAAAATCAGACAAGATGGGTCCACCAAGACTATTTGAAGGTATTGGGTACCTGGGGAGTTGTCTGCACACAGGAGCGAAACAGAAGGGGCACTGTCAAGTGATTGAACAATCAACACCATCCACCTTGGCAAACTCTTCTGGTGCACTGGTTCGCTGTTAGTGCTTTTGAAGGGTGAGCAGGGGCCAGACCCCTTGCAAGGTTGTGCAAGGCAATTGCCTGCTTAGTCCATGTCTTTATATGATTTTGAAATTGAGCAAAAGCCAAACTAGAGATCTGGGTTATCCCTAAGTGGCAAGTACACATAGAATCTTCAAAATATTTGGGATGTAAATTGCACAAACAAAATTTACACATTTTAAAATGTAATTAGTGTTTCTTTAACATATGGCACTGTTTTCGCCTTCATACACAATTAGATCTCAGATTGAACTGGGAACCAGTTAACTTTCGATACCTAATGATTAATATCTACCATTCTTACACTGATTTCCAGGATGAAAATCTCGGCAGAGCGAACGGTCCCTCCAAGCCCAGTTTGCTTTTTGGTCTTCTCTTCTGCTTTCTGTAGAGGCCACGTGGCACTAGTGAAGATGGTGTGCTACCCCAATGATAGTATTATTTTGCAAACCTTCTCCTGCTCGTCCTTCATTCCTTCTTCAGACAGGCCACACATCTGATTTGGTCACTGCGGCGCCATCGGGAGCTCTTTCCACTCTAAAGCTAACTGTGACTGCAGATGGATTAGATCTTCTGGACTTAGAATGCTTTTATTCAGCTGCAGATGTCCAATGGGTGGCTCACTGGCTTTCTGCCCACCTCCCTGCATGAGATGGGGTTTACCAGTAAAGACTTTTAAGGAAGGCTTAATGCACTGCTCATCGTTTCCTACTGACCATTCTATGGATCACCATCCGGGGTTATCATGCATGGCTTTCTCTTGCCTTGCCAGAACCTGTAAACTCACTGACACGAAGAAACCCTATGCTCCTGCACTACCTTTGCTAAGCCTTCCCACTCGCACAGGATGGCTGTGATCAGATTAACTCCATCAGTGGCATGTTGCAGGTGTCTTAAAATTGGGGACTTTGTTTCTGAACAGTGAGCTAATAAATTTCCAAACCCTTGTGGCAGACTATCATCTTCACCCCGGTCAACTACTTACTTACAACCGCCTTAAATAATCATTAAATGCCCTATTTCATGTCTGCTACCTAGCACTAACCCTACAAGAGGTGTGCCAGAAACTCTCTACCATAGGAAATGGTGGCAAACTGATGGAATGGGTGTACAGACCTATCCTGCAACATGGAAACCACTCCAGGTCTTCTTGTCATACTGCCTGGGTGATTGATGTACCAAACCTCTGCAAGATATGGACTAAAATACTGGACTTTCCCCACAAAGTATCCCACAACTGTCACTTTAAGTTAATTCATAGTGCTTCCTTGTGAATGCATTCTGCCCGTTGCTTGCCATTGGCCTTGTGGTTTGTAACTCACAATTTGTTGCTTTCAATTTGCTGGCTTTATTTGTTTTAGGCTATGCAGCTTGAATTCCTCCCTTCCCTTGCCAAAACCTTATTTACAGTATCCTGCCGAGTGCTCCCTTTCTGTAAACAGGCCTGTAAATATTGTTCTTATCTTATCATATTTGCTGTGCAATCAAAGAACAAAGTCAAATGTCAGGCTCTGTCTTCGGTGGGAACTTAGTGTTTCCTTTCCTTTCTCTGACTTCAAAGTGAGAGGATTTATGCGACAATCTTGCTGGATACTGGGGTTAGGAAAGAGTTTTTTCTATCACATGACAACATTTAAATAGACTTCAGAAGATATCAGAATTAGAAGTACAAATCAAGCACATTTTTGTTAATTCTGAACTGTGCTGGAAACAAATACCTTTACATGATTAAAACAAATCATTGCATTAGGTGATGCAATTTCCACACATCATTGTCTCTGCACAATATAGTTTGATTTGAAAAACTGTATATCTGTGCAAATGTAATGGTCATTTCAATAAAAAATGTGTTGTCTGTAATGGCAGTGTGTTACCACACCATGCATGCTCCACTCCACTCTGCTCTGCACCACTCCACACCACTCTACTCTGTATCACTCCACTTTACGCCACTCCATGCCACTGCACTCTTCTCCATTCGGAACCACTCCACATTATGTCACTGCTCTCTATGCTACTTCACACTATGCCTCTCTACTCTACTCTGTACTACTCTACTCTAAGCCACTGCACTTTACGCCTCTCTACATCACTGCGCTCTGCTCGTCTGCACGCCATACCACTCCAGTCTAGGCAACACCAATCTAATCCACACAACTCCACTTTCTGCCACTCTGCAACGCTGCACTGTACGCCACTGCACTCTAAGCTATTACACTCTATGCTAATGCACCTTACTCTGTAACACTCAACTCTATGCCCCTGCACGATACATCAATACACTGTACATCATTCTAATCTACTCTGCACCTCTGCACTCTATGCCACGGCACTCTACACTACTTTACTTTATGCCATCACACTCTATGCCACTTTATGCAACTCCACTCTAACCTGCACTTCTCCACTCTAAACCACCTCACTCTACTGTGAAATAATCTACTTTATGCCACTGCACTCTGTGCCACTGCATTCTATGCCACTGCACTCTACCCTGCACCTCTCCACTCTATTCAAATGCACTCTACTCTGAAACAATCTATTCTACGCCACTGTACTCTATACCACTCTGACCACTGCACTCTAGTTCAATGCACTCTACACCACGGCAAGCTGACACTCTGCAACACTCGTCTGGCCGCCACTATACTCTACACCACTCTGCTCTGTACTACTGCATTTTGCACCAATATACTCTTTTCCACTGCATTCTATGCCACTCTGCTCTGCCCAATGCCACTCTATGCAACTGCACTCTACACCAGTGTACTCTAAACAACTGCACTGCCCTTTACTCTGCACCACTGTACTCTATGCCACTGTTCTCTGTACCACTCTACACCACTGCACTGACACTCTACTCTGCAACTCTGCACTCTACACCACTCTACTCTGTCACTGCACTCTAGGCACTATACTCTGCTCTACACCACTCTACAATACTCCACTCTGCACCACTCTACACCACTACACTCTATGCCACATGAGTCTACTCTGCACTCTATGACACTGCACCACTCTGCATTACTGCACTCTCTGCTACTCTATTGTATGCCACTCTACTCCACTGCACTCTATGTAACTCTACCCCATGCCACTCTATGCCACTGACTCTGCGCCAATGCACTCTAAACAACTGCACGCCACTGCCCTCTACTCTGTACCACTGTACTCTACGCCACTGCTCTGTGCCACTCTACTCCACAAAACATCACTGCACTGACACTCTACTCTGCAGTGTTGCTCTCTCCACCACCGTACTATACACCAATGAACTATGTACTACTGCATTCTACGCCACTGCACTCTATGCCACTCTACTCTGCATCACTCCACTCTACAGCACTTTGCCCTACTCTGCACCACTCTACACTACGCCACTACACTCCCTGCAACGTGAGTCCACTCTGCAATCTATGCCACTGCACCACTCTACACTACTGCTCTCTCTGCCACTCTTTTGTATGCCACTCTACTCCACTGCACTCTACGCCACTCTACTCTGTCCCATGCCACTGTACTCTAAACCACTGCACTCTACGCTAAAGCGCTCTAAACAACTGCACTGCACTAAACTGCACTGTACCCCACTGCACTGTACTTTGCACCACTGGGCTCTACGCCACTGCTCCTATGCTACTCTACTCCACTCCACACCACTATGCCACTAGCTTTAAGCCATGCTGAACAGCAGCTACTCTGGTGTATAACATGGCTAATGGCTAAAACACATTAGCAAAGCCAATAACTCTTTCGTAGATGAGACCAACTGGCTTTGCCAATGTTTGTTAGTACTATGAGGTACCGAGGTACCTGAAAGAACTGTTCAAAATACAATTGCATTATAATAAAGGCTGCTACAAAATGCGCAAATACATTTCGGTTAAATTTAAAAAAAAGCGCTTCTCAAATACAGATTTGAATAATATACAGTTTATACCTAGTGCTCAAAAAATGTTAGAACACTCCATTAAAACCACACACTCCACAGCTCACCTTGGAAAACCATTACAATGCCTCTCTGAAAGAAATATCTTTGCCACCAGAAAACTTCAAGTGGCTCCTTTTAGTAAAGTCAATGAAGGTTTTCAAGCCCCTTTGTATTTGCAGATTCACCAGTTGCCCACATTTGCACGTCTTTAGGGAAGGAGACCCCCTGGCAAGAAGGCCTTTTCTTATCTGTCTGCCCCTCCCTCCCTCAGAGCACAGGAGACCCCCTGCCTTCCAGTCCAGCTGGGGAAACTGATCTGCCCCTAATTTCGCCCTGCCTCCATTGCCCTTTAGGTGAAAGGCTAAAATTACGGACAAATGCCGTCCGTTAAAGCTTTCATCACGGACAACGGACAGCAGGGCGAAATTACGGACAGTCCGTGAAATTTACGGACGGGTGGTCACCCTATTGCACATGTGTGCGCGGACGCACATAGCAGGGATGGCAAAGACAAGCCCGTCTGCACCCAGACTGCACCATTTGCCTGCCCCTTTTAGGTCAGAAATGCTTTCTGAAGTAACGGAGGCATAATCCAAACTCAGAAACAGGTACACGCGTTTATTAGCAAAGAACCTCAATCGTGGTGCTTTCTCTCCCATGGTCAGCAAGCAACTCGCCCAGAGAGAGAATGCCTCAAACAACATTCTATAATCACATTCCAATACAGGTTTGTCTTGAGGCCAACATTATGTGGAAACCTCGAGACACATTATAACACATCTCTCTCCATTAATAATACATAAGTGAACAACAGAAGGTAAAATGCACAGAGAAATTAACAATTAAATCATTCAAAACAAAAGTATAAGACCCCAAAACAATAGAGAAAATTAGAAAAAAAAGAAGTAATTATGACACAAAATCATTTAAAAATGCAGGTGGTCTCCTGAGTCTAGTAGACCTAGAACTAGCAGACCCTGCACTCACAAAATTAGGAGTTCCACCCATAGCATCAACACCAGAAACTGAAGTACCATCACCACTACCACCACTTGCCTGATCCCTCACATCGCACAACTGTCCCCTGACACCAGCACGCCCCACTTCATCATCTCTCATCAACATATATCCACTACAGCCATCGCACCCTACACTCTTCACTTCATCCCATACAGAAGCAAACTTAGCAACCCTCCTCAAATTCCAGCTTTGACCATTAGAAAGCAAGACATGCCACTTGTGGACCTCCCGAACTCTGAAAGGTCCTAAAAATTTGGACACACCTCTCTTTACTCTCCCTGATTTAACTTTCACCCAGTCACCTGGTTTAATTCTCAAGTCATTTCGCTCAGTTTTGTCTCCACACACAGACTTGTCTGTTGAATCGCCATTGGAAACATTATACCCCATTACCAATTTCTCCATCCACAAGGGTTTCATCCCACTAATGGGTTTCCTACCCCTCATGACCACAAACGGTATCCTCCCAGTACTCAGGTGCTCTGTGGTATGATACGCCCAGACAAGTTCTGAAATTACACGCTCCACATCTTAATTGTTGACCTTTGCTAACTGTAACCCTCCTTTAATCATACGATTCGCTCATTCCACAATACCATTCGCACAAGGATTATACAGAGCAGTACGCGCATGTCTTACACCACATGACTCTAAAAATTCCCTCATTTCTCTAGACGTCAATTGTGTGCCATTGTCGGTGATCAACACTTCAGGAAAGCCTTCCTCAGTGAAAATCTCCCGCAACTCGCTTATGTTTGCCGACATAGTGACTTCAGACATAAATTTGACAATCAACCATTTAGAATAAACATCAACCATGACAAGTGCAAAATTCTTGCCCCTTCCTGTCCCTGATAGGGGTCCAATAAAGTCCAAACAAATACTATTCCATGGCTTGCCCGGATCATTTATACTTCCACCATCTGACTGTGCACCAACTTTCAAACGCTTTTCACTCTGTATACACTCAGCGCACTTCTCAACCCATCTTACGATATCATTGTCCATGCCAGGCCACCAAAACTCCATCCTAAGTCTTTTTTTTGTGAATGTTTGCCCCAAATGCCCTTCATCAGCAATGTCAAAAAAAAAATCCGTACACCTGCTGGTGGGACAATCTTATCACCACGTAGAACCATCCTGCCGCTTACTTCTAAGAGCTCTTCCAATACTTTACAGTAGGGCCGCACCAACACAGGAAGGGTGCTGTCTCTCCTTCCCCCTTTTCTTATAAGGTCTATAACATTCTTTAGCACATTATCACCCTCCATTGCCAAATCCCATTCCCTCTCATTCACAATTCCCCCACTCCAATGAGTGACCTCACACACAGACGCAACAGCACCTTTCTGTTCACATTCTAGAACATTGTCCTCATCCACCAAATGCCAATCAAGGGCTAACCGTGACAGGCAATCAGCCTGTACATTTCTCCAACCTGGAATATATTAAATGTTATAGTTATATTCTTGCAAACGTGAAGCCAATCTGGCTAATCTTGCAGATCCTTTGCCAGTTCCACCAGGCGAAAGAATTTTCAAAAGAGGTTTGTGATCAGTGCGTAGGGTGATACTACAACCTCAAATGTACGTGCGAAAATAGTCCACACCCCAAGTTACAGCCAACGCCTCCCGTTCGATGACCGCATAATATCTCTCAGTAGCTGTCAAAGTCCGTGAAGCAAAAGCAATTGTCTTTTCAATGGAGCCATGCATCTGAGGCATGACAGCCCCTATACCTGTGGCACTTGCGTCTACCGTTATGATCGTACTCTTCTTGGTATCAAACAGCGTTAAAATGTCAGCATTGCACACCACCTCTTTGATTTGTTGAAAGGATTGTTGCTGCGCCACGTCCCACACAAAACTCACTCCCTTGTGTAAAAGTACCTTCAGGCTTTCAGTTTTGCTCGCTAAGTTCTTCACAAACTTGGAGTAGTACTCAATTAGATCCAAGAAGGATCTCAATTGCTCTTTATCCTTAGGAGCAGGTGCAGACCTAATTATATCTAATAAGTCTTTCTTAGGTTAAATCCCATGTTCAGATAAAGAGTGACCAAGGAATTCCACTTCCTTCACAAGAAATTTACATTTTTCCTGTCGTAATGTCAGGCCATTCTCTGACAATCTATCCAACAGCATTTTCAAGGTGACGTTATGATTTGCTATAGAATCGCCAAAAACAAGAATATCGTCTTGGAAGAACATAACATTTTCCAAACCCTTGAAGATGTTGCTCATCATTCTCTGAAAAACGCTTGCAGCAGATGCTAACCCGAAAGGCATCCGGGTAAACTGATATGTCCCTTCCATAGTGATGAAGGCTGTGAGAGCTTTGGATGCAGGATGGAGTCTTATCTGATGATAAGCATGTTTAAGATCTAACTTAGAGAAGTACCTGGCCCACTTACACAACAAGATTAACTCACTAATATTAGGCAAAGGAAAGTTGTCAGTCACAATATTTTGGTTTAACCCCCTCAAGTCCACACAAAACCTTAACTTTCCATCTTTCTTTTTGGAGATAACAATGGGCGACAGCCATTCCGAGGCCTCCACAGGTTCAATGACTCCGCTATCCAACATTTCATGGAGAAGTACTTTGACCTCTCCCCTGACCGACACTGGCACCTTCCTGACCTTATGTTGTACAGGGATAGCCCCATGTTTCAATTTGATCTCATGTACATAGCCCTTCAGTACCCCCGTTTCTTCTCTAAATACCTCCTTTGCCCCACGCAGGATATCTTCTAAAGAGACATCATCAATGACCATTACTTGACTTGGAGCGCATGGATTAATAGTGATACGGAGATCAAACTGATGTCGCCATCCTAAAATGGGAGGGCCAGACTCGGCTACATAGACTTTGTCAATAACCTTCCTCCCATTAAAAGCTATCTCTGGAAGCATATAACCAACAATATCAATTTGTTCACCCTGATAGCCAGCAGGGTTGATGTCTTTAGGTAACAATCAAGTTGAAGGCCACTTGAGAAGAAACAGATTTTTAGGGATTATTGTGTATAAGGAACCAGAGTCCACCATTAATTCTACAGGCATGTTCTTAATGATAAACTCAGCTTTAGGTCTTTGCATTCTCCTTACACCCACCTCACCACTGTCAGACTCAGACACACAAAGAACTCTCTCAACTTTATCGCTCATTAATGAGCTTCCTACCTCATCGACAACCACAGCTACTTTCCCTATGGCCACTTCCTTTTATTTGCAGACCCTAGCAAATTGTCCCTTTCGTCCACATCACAGACACTCCTTCCCAATGGCAAAACTATTTTTTTAATCAGAAGAGTGATACTTACTACCATACTTAGAACACGTTTTATTGCCCGACCTACTGACACCAGAGAAGCCATTATTGAACCTTCCCCACGACGATCTAGTAGTGACGCCAACATCACCCTCGATAGATGTTACTTCATCAGAATATTTGGCCTCCCTCCTTTCCATCTGTTTCATACATGACTCAGACTCCTCAACCACCTTTGCAATCTCTATGGCGTCCTTCAATTTAGGATCTTTTGCTGCCCACAATCTTTCCTGCATTTTTCTACTTCTGCATTGTACGATGAGCTGGTCCCTAATTAATTCTTCAGTCATAGTCCCAAATTTACACTTAACCGATAGCTCCCTCAAGCGAGTAACAAATTCATCCACAGATTCACCTTCCTTTTGAGACTGAGTGTAAAACTTAAATCTCCGCATGACTACATTTTCAGTTCTGGCAAACCTCAACTCCAACCTATGTCTTGCTTCTACAAATACATCGTCAATTGGTTGCCCAGATTGATCACACGCTTTAGGTAAATATTTACACACACGATGACCTTCATTACCCAAGAAACTAAGCAAAATGGCCCTTTTTCTATTGGAAGAGAATCCAGAACCATCCAAAGCTTCAAGGTAACTATCGAATATTTCTATCCACTCCTCCCATTCTATTGGTGGGCATCCTGGGTGCATCTAAAACAGAGGTGGGGAATTGACCGCTGCAGCTGGATTATCCATATTGCCTTTAATGTCGAAGTCACGAAAAAATGTTTTTTATTTTTTTTTATTCAAAGCCAGGTGTGCCCATCACCGCAGAAGGCACAATAAAAGGTGAAAACTGTAGTGAATTTGGTAAACCAGGTGTGCCTATCACCGTTGAAGCCATGGTTCGAAGTCTAACTTTGTTCGGAGACTGTTGGCGATTTCGCCATCATTAAGCACATACTATGCATATGAAATAATGTCAGTTTTCCCAAAGCTGGAAGATGGCTGCCAACGTTGCGGGATGCATGCCCGGTTGCTTAGTGTGAGAAAGTAGCCTCTTTCTAGCCTTGTTACCCCCACTTTTGGCCTGTTTGTGAGTATATGTCAGAGTGTTTTCACTGTCTCACTGGGATCCTGCTAGCCAGGGCCCAGTGCTCATAGTGAAAACCCTATGTTGTCAGTATGTTTGTAATGTGTCACTGGGACCCTGCTAGCCAGGACCCCAGTGCTCATAAATGTGTGGCCTATATGTGCTCCCTGTGTGGTGCCTAACTGTCTCACTGAGGCTCTGCTAACCAGAACCCCAGTGGTTATGCTCTCTCTGCTTCCCAAATTTGTCACTAACAGGCTAGTGACTAAATTTACCAATTCACATTGGCATACTGGTACACCCATATAATTCCCTAGTATATGGTACTGAGGTACCCAGGGTATTGGGGTTCCAGGAGATCCCTTTGGCCTGCATCGTTTCTTTTGCCACCCATAGGGAGCTCTGACAATTCTTACACAGGCCTGCCAGTGCAGCCTGAGTGAAATAACATCCACGTTATTTCACAGCCATTTACCACTGCACTTAAATAACTTATAAGTCACCTATATGTCTAACCTTCACCTGGTGAAGGTTGGGTGCAAAGTTACTTAGTGTGTGGGCACCCTGGCACTAGCCAAGGTGCCCCCACATCATTCAGGGCAAATTCCCCGGACTTTGTGAGTGCGGGGACACCGTTACACGCGTGCACTACACATAGGTCACTACCGATGTGTAGCGTCACAATGGTAACTCCGAACATGGCCATGTAACATGTCTAAGATCATGGAATTGTCACCCCAATACCATTCTGGTATTGGGGTGACAATTCCATGATCCCCCGGGTCTCTAGCACAGTGCCAGGGTACTGCCAAAATGCCTTTCCGGGGTCTCCACTGCAGCTGCTGCTGCTGCCAACCCCTCAGACAGGTTTCTGCCCTCCTGGGGTCCAGCCCTAGCCCAGGAAGGCAGAACAAAGGATTTCCTCTGAGAGAGGGTGTTACACCCTCTCCCTTTGGAAATAGGTGTGAAGGCTGGGGAGGAGTAGCCTCCCCCAGCCTCTGGAAATGCTTTGAGGGGCACAGATGGTGCCCATCTCTGCATAAGCCAGTCTACACCGGTTTAGGGATCCCCCAGCCCTGCTCTGGCGCGAAACTGGACAAAGAAAAGGGGAGTGACAACTCCCCTGACCTGCACCTCCCAGGGGAGGTGCCCAGAGCTCCTCCAGTGTGTCCCAGACCTCTGCCATCTTGGAAACAGAGGTGTTGGGGGCACACTGGACTGCTCTGAGTGGCCAGTGCCATCAGGTGACGTCAGAGGCTCCTTCTGATAGGCTCTTACCTCTCTTGGTAGCCAATCCTCCTAACCTTGTAGCCAAACCTCCTTTTCTGGCTATTTAGGGTCTCTGCTTTGGGGAATTCTTTAGATAACGAATGCAAGAGCTCACCAGAGTTCCTCTGCATCTCCCTCTTCACCTTCTACCAAAGGATCGACCGCTGACAGCTCAGGACGCCTGCAAAACCACAACAAAGTAGCAAGACGACTACTAGCAACATTGTAGCGCCTCATCCTGACGGCTTTCTCGACTGTTTCCATGTGGTGCATGCTCTGGAGGTAGCCTGCCTTCACCCTGCACCAGAAGCTCCAAAGAAATCTCACGTGGGTCGACGGAATCTTCCCCCTGCTAACGCAGGCACCAAAAGACTGCATCATTGGTCCTCTGGGTCCCCTCTCATCCTGACGAGCGTGGTCCCTGGAACTCAGCAACTCTGTCCAAGTGACTCCCACAGTCCAGTGACTCTTCAGTCCAAGTTTGGTGGAGGTAAGTCCTTGCCTTTCCACACTAGACTGCATTGCTGGGTACCACGTGATTTGCAGCTGCTCCGGCTCCTGTGCACTCTTCCAGGATTTCCTTCGTGCACAGCCAAGCCTGGGTCCCCGACACTTCTTCCTGCAGTGCACAACCTTCTGAGTTGTCCTCCGGCGTCGTGGGACTCCCTTTTGTGACTTCGCGTGGACTTTCCTTACAAGTGCCTGTTCAGGTACTTTTGCGGGTGCTGCCTGCTTCTGTGAGGGCTCCCTGAGTTGCAGGGTGCCTCCTCTGTCTCGTCCTCCAAGTGGCGACATCCTGGTCCCTCCTGGGCCACAGCAGCACCCAAAAACCTCTACCGCAACCCTTGCAGCTAGCAAGGCTTGTTTGCGGTCTTTCTGCGTGGGAACGCCTCTGCAAGCTTCATCACGACGTGGGACATCCGTCTTCCAAAGGAGAAGTCCCTAGCTCTCTTCTTTCTTGCAGAACTCCAAGCTTCTTCCAACCGGTGGCAGCTTCCTTACACCCCCAGCTGGCATTTCCTGGGCTCCTACCCACTCTCGACACTGTCGCGACTATTGGACTTGATCCCCTTGTCTTACAGGTACTCAGGTTTGGAAATCCACTGTTGTTGCATTGCTGTGTTTGTTCTTCCTGCAGAATCCCCCTATCACGACTTCTGTGCTCTCTGGGGGTAGTAGGTGCACTTTACACCTACCTTTCAGGGTCTTGGGGTGGGCTATTTTTCTAACCCTCACTGTTTTCTTACAGTCCCAGCAACCCTCTACAAGCTCATATAGGTTTGGGGTCCATTTGTGGTTCGCATTCCACTTTTGGAGTATATGGTTTGTGTTGCCCCATACCTATGTGCTCCTATTGCAATCTATTGTAATTCTACACTGTTTGCATTACTTTTCTTTCTATTACTTACCTAATTTTGGTTTGTGTACATATATCTTGTGTATATAACTTATCCTCATACTGAGGATACTCACTGATATACTTTTGGCATATTGTCATAAAAATAAAGTACCTTTATTTTTAGTAACTCTGTGTATTGTGTTTTCCTATGATATTGTGCATATGACACCAGTGGTATAGTAGGAGCTTTACATGTCTCCTAGTTCAGCCTAAGCTGCTTTGCCATAGCTACCTTCTATCAGCCTAAGCTGCTAGAAACACCTCTTCTACACTAATAAGGGATAACTGGACCTGACACAAGGTGTAAGTACCTCTGGTACCCACTACAAGCCAGGCCAGCCTCCTACACTTAGCAACATCAACAACAGTGGAGATTCACTTTAAGATGGCCACCAACGTGCGCGATGCATGTTCTGGTTGCTAAGCGACGTCCACAACAAAGGGGGGTTGCACGCGCTAGTGCTTAGCGTTCATATGCCAATGCCTCCTCAACGCCGCAAGATGGCCGCCAAAGACGTTGGAAGCGTGCGCGAGGCGTGCTTAGGTTGCTAGGCAACATAAACAGTGCATTTGCGGAACGGCTTGCGCTTTTAGTAAAATGACCCCGCGAAGTCAATAAAAAAAAAATACGTACAGTCAGTAAGTCCTCGCACAACGATGACAGGATACACCGATAGTGTGGAGTCGGCAGGTACGATAAATTCAGTGGGTCCTAAGCATCCACATTGAGTTATGATCAATCGCCTTGGCTTGCTGACATGAACTCGTCGCCAAAATGAAGTAACGGAGGCATAATCCAAACTCGGAAACAGGTACACACGTTTATTAGCAAAGAACCTCAATCGTGGTTCTTTCTCTCCCAAGGTCAGCAAGCAACTCGCCCAGAGAGAGAACGCCTCGAACAACATTCTATAATCACTTTCCAATACAGGTTTGTCTCGAGGCCAACATTATGTTGAAACCTCGAGACACATTACAACACTTTCCTTGCTGAGTTACTCGAAAGACTTTCTTCTGAGTATGAGCCAGAAGGGCTTGTTTCCTTGTACACAGGTGGGCGGAAAGGACCTCCTTGACCATTCTAATAGCACTTGCCTGGGCTGTGGGTTTTAGATTCCTTTTTGTTATGGTGAGGAGGCAGTATCTATGGAGGAGGTGGTACCTACAAAAGGTAACACAGCTCTACCTGTAAGAGAGGGCATTGTTGTGACCAAACCTCCGAAGAAAAAACTTGAAGGAGTCCTAATAAATGCCCTAATCAAGCACAACACAGAATTTGCAGATTTGGTGCTCACATGGGATTTGGATTGGGCTTGGAGACATGGGCGAATGCCTCGTCAGTCCCGGACCTGGTGGATGCTATTTCTACAGGTTATACCATTCTCAGATTGGACAGGACAAGGGGGGTGGGCCCTAGCATAGTACATAAACTAAAATATCAGTGTCACATTGAATTGGTCAAGTGTGCAAGTTTATGTGAGGCTTTCTATTTTTCTGTTAAAATCTCAGCTACTGAATCATTTGTTGGCATATTAGTATATAGGCTACCAGAGCCTAGGTCCAGGTTTTCAATTCACTTTGCCAATGTGATTGAACCTTATCTGACCAACAACAAAGTTACCCTTTTGGGAGATTTCAATTTTCATCTCGAAGAGACCAAGTGCACAGACTCTAGAACACTAATAAATACCCTTGTCTACTTGAAACTAGAACAATCGCTACGAGTCCCCATCTATGTAGCAGAACATATCCTGGATGGGGTTTTCTCCAATGATGCTAGGTTTTTGGTGCAGGAAGCACTACCACTAGCGTGGTCAGGTCATCTGGCAATAGTCTTCGGTTTGGAACCATCTTCACTCTAGATTAATAATTCTGTATTCGCCACCATGACCCGGACAATAAACTGAAAAGGGGTATAGGCAGCATCTTTTTCAAATATTTTAGGTTGTACCCCTCACTTAGTGGTGGACTATGCGGATTCTGGAGTTAGGAAAGCAGTAGAATGGCTTACCACTGCAGCAGAGGTGGTTGCGCCACTTAACAGCAGTAGCACTCGTAGGAAGGAAGCTACAGCCTCCTGGTTTACCGAAAGGCTGAGGCTACTGAGGCAAGGGTGTATACACAAGAGCACCGCTGGAGGAAGCTATATAAGGAGCATAACAAAATTGTTTACAAGAACCTCATCAAAGAATATACACTCTATTAGAGGAGAAAATCTCTCTTTTTTCACAAATAAAATTCAATCTGTTAGTTCCTCCAAAGAACTTTTTAAGCTGGTCCAGCAACTTGCATCCGCTAACGCATCCTCGAAAGTTGAGGGCTCAACCGAGTTTTGCAACAGGTAGGCAGGATTCTTTCAGTTCAAGCTGGTAAACGTCGACAAATAATTAATGTCAGATAAGCAAGAGGAGCTTCCTGACTGTCACAGCTATGCCTCGCAGCAGCAAAGTGGGCAAGCGGGTAGGGAGGGGGAGGAGGCACAGCCTATCTCTTTATTAGAATTCCCCCCATATCTGTGGAGGAGATAGAGGCTTATTTTTGGAAGTTGAAGACAGAGGCCCGTATTTATACTTTTTTAGCGCCGCATTTGCGTCGTTTTTTGACGCAAAAACGGCGCAAACTTGCAAAATACCATTGTATTTTGTAGGTTTGCGCCGTTTTGCGTCAAAAAGCGGCGAAAATGCGGCGCTAAAAAAAGTATAAATACGGGCCAGAATCTTCTTTAGATCAATGTTCCCCCAAGGTTTTCCAATTGGTGGGCAGTACATTAACTCTGCCTTTCACTGCTGCATGAATAAAGCAATTATATCAGGGTGTTATCCACTGTTGTGGAAAGAGGCAGCAGTCAGGCCACTCCTCAAGAAACCCAATCTCTATTGCTGCGAATTGAAGAACTATCGCCCAAACTTGTTGCTCCCTATACCAGCCAAGATTCCGGAGAAGCATCTTAATCAGCATTTAATGACGCATGCGGAGCAACAGAGACCGTTAGACTACAGGAACCGTTAGACAACCGTTGAGTTTAGAAGCCGACATGGCACAGAAACCGCCTTGATGCCGCAACTGACAGCATTAGGTGGCTGGTAGATTCTGGCCAAGCCACAGTTCTAATCCTTTTGGATTTGTCTGCAGCCTTTGACACCATTTCCTCCTCCTGGCTGATAGGGCATCTACAGGCCCTGGGAACTGGGGGTGTGGCCTTAAAACTGCTGGCATCATTCTTGACGGGCCGATCCCAATTGGTAACCATAGGGGAATTTCGATCTGACCCCTTCTCACTGCTTTGTGGGGTGATGCAGGGCTCCTCCTGAGCCTGACGCTTTTTAATTTATACATTTCTCCTCTGGCCAGACTGATTCGGGCTTCAAGCAGTATCATATTCTGATGATACACAGATTGTATATATCTCAGAGGACTTGGAAGCCACTGCAGCCAATTTAAAAAATGCATGAAAGCAGTGGCCTTATGGATGAATGAGAACTAAAAGTTGAATGGCGAAAAAACCAAGGTACTGTTGTTTGGAAGTCATTAATCAATATGAATCAGAACTTGTGGCCAGAGGAGTTAGGGACATTAGCCACTCCTACGAAGTCAGCAAAAGATTTAGGAATCTGGATGGACACTGAATGAACTTTTGAGTGACAGGTCTCCCACACAGTAGCAACCGGGTTTTGGATTATTAGAACATTATGGAAGATTTTTCCTTATAGCCCTCTTCTGGCTCGGAAACGTGTGGCCCTTGCTCTTATATCATCCAGAATGGATTACTGTAACACTTTTCTACTAGAATCTAACAAGACCACCCTAACCAAATTCAAACTTTAGCAAAATGTCACAGCAACACTGATATTGGAGGTCCCAATATATATGCCTATTTCCAGCAGACTGTACAAGCTGTACTGGCTTTCTCTTCAGAAACAACTGATTTTTAAGGCCATGTGCATTATGCATAAGGCACTATATGGTGCTACGGCGGGGGGGAATTAAAGCCATGTTTCAATGGTATTTGCCACAAAGGTCTCTTAGATCAGCAAAGTAGAACCCAGTTGTTATTCTTAGTGTACAGGAAGAGATGGGAAGGAAGGGCATTTTCGGTGGAATTCCCTCCCCCATCACCAAGCCAGGATCAAATTGCATCTGCCCTTTAGAAAGGCCTTAAAAATCTGGCTCTTCTCTTTGTAATGTCCCGGTTAGTGCCTAGGTTAAGAAGCTGGGATCTGTTTGCAGGGCATTTTGACTATTAACTTTTTGCTAGCTTCTGGAAGGGGATATAGGGATGGGACAGAATAGCTCATGGTTGGCACTAAGCGCCTAGACGCCTTGGGGCATTGCTGCACTTTATAAATGTATCATTCATTCATTCAGCATGGAAAGCAGATTTTGCAGTTGGCCAGGCAGTATTGTGTCACCTCTTTCATTAAGGAACAAGCTGTTTTTCTTTCAAAATTTGATTGCAATATTTTTCAAATAAATGTGTTGCTGTTGCTCTATCACCACTGTTTGGTTTAATTTGGTCTATTACTCCTGGTGGTTCAGGTCTTACTTGATTAGTATTTCTGTAGTGAGTGGTTTTGTCTAACCCTCTGCCGTTTATTCTTTGCTTACTGCTAACTACCCTGATTCAAGGATGTGAATCTATGAAAGATTCAATACTGGAGAAAAAACGAATTACTTACCTGTACATTGTGGTTCTCTATTATTGGTATCTTTCATAGATTCACATGCAACCCGCCCACCTCCTTGTTTTTGGCTCACCACCTTTATACCTCATTGATATATCTTATTACACTTGTGCTCGAAATCTGAGGTATGGTGACTGCAGGGGAAGAGTGGTTCAGGGACTTGCCTCTATTGTCTGTTGTTTGGGTCTATTATGACAATGTGAATTGGTTAACAATGTCAATTGGTTCTTCAATTCTATTAATGTACTTACATAGTACTGCTTGTTTTGAATACCGTGGGACTCCCACCATGACGACAGGGAAGATTCAAGCATGTGACTCTATGGGAGAAATCAATACTGGAGAGCCACAGTAACTTCTTTTTTGCCTGTCACTCATGTTCCAAACACTCATTAACTTCTGTGCCCTTTTCCTTTTTTAGATGAAGTCGTACTCTATTGAACTTGCTTTTAGCCTTATATAGTGAAAATGTAATTATAATACAATTGTTATTTTACATATTCCTAAATATTCTTTGATTAATCATGCCATTTGGTTAACGATTATTTATGGATTTTCATAAAATTGGTGGATTGCATTGGGACGTGTTATTTATACATTAAACTAAGGTAGTTATTCAGGTGGACGGGCCAGTGTACATCACAGAGAAAAAAAAGGTTAGGTGTTTTGAGGAATGACAGCTGTTTAAGAAGATAGAGTGTAACAAAAAGGGAGAAGGAAGTTCATCCACACCAACTCTCCCAGTGTTTGGAGGGAATATTTTGCATATACAAGTGTTTTGCTTACCTAAACTGCTGCTTACTGACTTCATCTAACACAGCTGAAATGGACAATTAGTTCTCAACCTTGCTACTGGAAGAATTTCAAGAGGAGGTTCTAAATGTTGCCATCTATGATTGATCTATAGACCGGGGTGATGTTACCACATCTTTCCTTCAAGAAAATAAAAAACTATGAAACAGTCTTTTTCACCTAAGCGCACCCAAGATTTTAAACTCCCACCACCGATCAGAATGCTTCCCCGCTCCGACTCTTTCAAAAAGGAACCTACGGTTCGTTCCCCATCTCCCCATTTGAAGTCCCTCTAACTCTTGGGCTCCTGAAAGACTTGCGCAAATCGCATCACTCTAAACTGAAATGAGGCTGCTCCCTCCCTTTTTCTGCCCTCTTATGCGGGGATGTAGCTTCAAAGAGGGTGGTTGTGGAATTGCATCCCCTAATACAAGTATTTTCTGGTAAATCTGGTGAATAGTTGGGTACACTGCTTTCAGTCGGGTATGGTGAGGTGTCTGCCAGAATTCACCAGTAATTTTTACATACACACAGACAAAACACACACACACACACCCTCACTCCTCTCTGTTTTGAAAGTCTTCAAAGATGTTGGTTATTTTACAACATATTGTGCTTCCTCTCACTTAGTACCCGGACCAATCGGTGTTCCTCTCCCTTTCCACTGGCTCTTAGGCCCCCCTCATGCACCCTGGTTGCCATGTAATGTATTTTAAAATGATATGCCAACGTGAGTGTTGGAAAATCTGACACTAACACACCCCAGTCTGACTGACCAAGCTACGGCCCCTGCTCTTATACCTCAACCAGATCAAATTATGTTGACTTAAAATGGGACAATGATCTGTTCTGTTATGTTTCTGTTCCAAAGTATGCAAGAGTGTAACCTTATTTAGGGACAATTCGCAGTTTTTAACCATTTATAAGCGCTCTGTCACATTGCTAGATCTGGTTCGCACTATGTAAAACTGCTGAACAGATACTGTTGATAACCCTGGGAAAGGTGGGGGTGTCGAGAGCTGGTGTATGCAGCGCGAGGCTGGCTCGTGATTGACGGTGTAAACCCCTCATCCTGTGGGGAGCGTTCTGAATGGAGCAGAGGCGGGGCCTGTCTTTCTGAGAGAGAGAGTATACTAAATATAGACAGGCAATCATGTGTTGCCATAATGCGTCACAAATCTGAGGCCCGATTTCAGTCAGCTTCAGAGCACGTTTAAAGGTCTGTTGGATCACAGATTCGTTGCACTTTGTTTCCAATTTCTGCCTACTTGATTCTCCTGCTTTTAAATCTCATCCCTCTGGCTCACATCGTCAGAGACTCCCAACCAGGCAATACTGATAATGGTGCCTCAAATGCACAGGTATCTCCCCCTTTATTCTCAGGGAATCAAATGCACAGGTATCTGCCCCTTTATTCTCAGGGAATCAAATGCACAGGTATCTGCCCCTTTATTCTCAGGGAATCAAATGCACAGCTATCTGCCCCTTTATTCTCAGGGAATCAAATGCACAGCTATCTGCCCCTTTCTCCTCAGGGTAGTGCCCTCCCATAGCTGGTTGTGAGAATGTTGTTTGGTCGGTGGTACTTTGCCAGTTTTTGGGTTAATGACTGCACATTTATCCTGGAAGCGATGACTGCAAACCCCCAATATGGGCATGTGCCACTAAGAAGCACTGTTCCCATGAGGACGTTTGGGAAATGTCTGCAAATCCCTGTGGAGAGAGCTGTTGTGTGTGGAGTAAGCTGTCTCGCCATTAATGACAGCGGACCTGGAGTATATGGTACATGGACTCATAGCCATTTTTGCATGCTTTCAGTCTAAAAACAAGGCTAAGCACTCCATGCCCATATTAGGCGTTATTTTTCTGGAGCCTCTGGGCTATTTGCTAGAACACACAAACTCCCTAACGCTAAGAAGTCACTGTCCGGTTTGCTTGCAAAGTCTGAATGGGATGCCCTTTCCCTTTAGTGTTCAAGCCTTTTGTGTCGAAAAGATACTTATTGCTGGTTAGAGTTGTGACCTAACTTTGCATACCAGAGCTGATCAGAGAGCCAAGACAGCTCAAGTTATTCAGTTGCTCTAGTAAGAGCCTTCGCCTGCCTACCTGGTCTTACCCTGTCTGAGGGTTGCTCTCTCGAGTTCCACAGCCTGGGCTCAAGCATGGGGAAGCAGTGACCAAACGTGTGCAAATTATAGAGACTCAGTCTGGGTAAGACTGACTGGGACCTTGGAGTAGGACTCCATCACTCCAAAGTTTTCCTGCACACTTCTGTGACCTCTCTTCCATTTGAATACCCTGAAACCCAGCATTGCCCACTTCACAAGAACTGTTTCTCTGCCATTAATGTGTCTGCAATGTTCGCTTATCCTATGGCCGTGCCCTCATCTTGAAGCATGGGAGATCTAAGACTTTCATCCTCCCTGGACCATAAGGTTCCTTGCATGATAACAAAAGATTATTCCATATTGTTCTTTCTTCCCTTGGCCCATCACCTCAAAACTCAGCTTTTGTTATTCATACAAATTGAAGAAGGCCAAACAAATTACATTCAGAGGGGTCCTGTCCGTCGTGATCGTACAGTCAGTTGCTTTTCCAGACACAAGGTACTGCAAAGTCCCTCTATGGGATAACATTGGATCATTCAGCAAAACATTCAGCAACAAGAACAGTGAATTCACCATCCACCGTGCTGAAAGTCATAACATGAGCCTTATTGTTTCTTATGAGTTCGCTAGCACCCACTTTTGCTACAAACTTTTGGGGGTCACAACTTTGGAGCAGTTAGTGGTAAAACGTTCCTATTTTCATCCAGTGTCCAGTTTTACTGCACTAAAATTATTTTGCAAATTCAAAAATATGCTGTTTCAGAAAAGTTTATAAATATCTGGACAGTTATATTTGCTAAATGTCAGTGATAGCATATTATCCTGTATCTAGTACCTGTCCACTAAGAGCTGCTGTTGGAGCAGTCAAGGGCGTGCTGAGCACTGCCACCAGTTAGAAGTGAAGGTATCTATGGAGTCCGGTCTCAACCTTCTATTTATAGAACCCAGCATCCAGGCTGTAGGGAAGAACATGCTAGATACAGCCTACTTGCTTCTGCAATCAGACATTGGTGGTAAACGCTGAAGTATGGGACGAGATGATTGCAAACTCAGTTACAACAAGGAGTAAGGATCACTATATATTTCAACTGTATAGTTTTTAAGAAGGTGTCTGCATTGGAACCCATGCTAGGAACTTATGTACGCAATGCTGGTTCAGTGACTAAAGGTAAGAGGGTCTCACCATAGGTTCTTAAGTGAGAGAGCTCCCTGACCAGTGCTGTCCTCATTGAATCTGAGGTTCAGTTCCAGAAGCGATAGAGAGGTGGCCGACTGGCAAAAACAGAAAACTCTGCTTAGAACAATCCCCTCAGAGAACCTGTATCGCAGCCCAGTGCAGCTGCTCCACACACGCTCCAGTCTGTCAATGTCTCTCTCCTGAAACTACAGTGCTTCAAATGAAAAACCTTGAAGATGACCTTGAGAAGGTCGTATGGCCAAAGTTGGGCATTCTAGAGATTTTATCGAAGGAGCAAACTCTAGGAAAATCAACAGAGCTGGGAGGAAAGAGACACACGGATTAGTTGATCAATAAAAGAAGAAGTGAATGATGAGAAACTAAAGAAGATAGCCAGAAGGTGCACAGAGAATTCCACAAACTGAAAAGGAAGAAAAACCTGATATGGCAACATCATAGGCAGACAGGATTACGTTACAAGCCCTGCTCTTGAATAGGAACATTGGCTAGCAATGTTTGGACTGGCAATCTGTAAGTACTAGTTGAGGGATGAGAGGCTGCAGATTTCATGAGCCCTGTGCAGTTTTAAGTACCTTTGAAGTAATCTGGGAGCCTGAAATTAATGAGCCAAAAAGTATATAATAAGATGAAAGGATCACTTGGCAGGTGGTATTGGCCAACCCTCTCACAGTTTTGAAAGCCCTCAGAGACACTCGAAAGAATCTGTGGTATTTAGTTTAATTCTCCAGGAGAAATACTGGATGTTGTTTTATGGAATTTCATCAGCACTTCCTTTTGTATGTTGATTTTTACTGTAGAGACATAGGCAGAGAACAGAGTTAATCGAAAGGTAAAAAAATGTCACAAAAGCAGAAGGGCCATCCTAAGCAGTAGTCAGCAAATAGTAATAAATAAAATAAAATAACCACGAAACACACAAGGCCTCTCTGAGAGATGTCCCAGAGGTGTGAGGTCCAACAGGTAAAGTCACAAGTTCAGAATTCTTAAGGATTCAGTTATGGAAAGTCCCTCCAAAGAATAAAAGCCACATGGCTATTTGGGCTGTGGTGACAACCCATCGTGAAAACGCCCATCATGTGTCCATGAAAGATCCCATCTCTCCAACAGGCCAATCTGATCCTTCCACATAGAGCAATTCCCAAAAGGGCGTTCCACCTTAATACTGACTTCAGAATATTGATGCACCCCCTTTTTCTTGGCCCCCGCTTGACGAAACTTTCCATGCACAACAAGACCCTAGAGGGCACTTTTTTGGCACATTTGGTGAAGATTCGTCCGACAGCTCCAAAGATGTAGGGAAGTCAAAAAACATATTTTCTATTACTAATGCTACCTACTGGGGACCGCCAATAGGTTATATATATCTTCTTCAAGGAAGGTATGTACATGTGGAGTTAAGAATAGTAAATTTATACTTACTTGCAAGTACTTACTTTCTTGATATTTTGATCCTAAATATTTTGGCCATGATATTTTGGTATTACAATGTTTCTGCTACTGATATTTCGACAATCGCCCAAAAGATAGGGTGTGCCCTAGAGTGTGGGCTAAAGGTACTAATATTTTGCTCAGAAACAATTGCTCATAAACAATCACCAGATTTGGAGTCAATTTTTGTAAATGTAGTATGACTCGTCGACCTGAGGGATGCAGATGCTAGCATCTCTATAGTGACATCATCCTGACTGCAAGTAGCATGAACTAGGGAAACTTATTTAATGTGCAAACAGCTCGAGCGAATGACATAACAATATACCCCATGACCCTGTCCACCCTGCAGATAATTTCAGACTCATAAACGTCACAGTAGGATGTTTGCTTTATACTTAAGGATACAAAAAAGTATCACATTTGGATGCTTGCTTGATAATTATCAGCTCACCTAATTGCGGTTGGGATGGTGACAGACAGAGGCCTGGGAGCTTTCCAGGGAGGACAAACCTAGTGAACAAAGTGAGAGTGTATGATAGAAGCCACTGAGGGGTCATTTTTAGTACTTAAGAGCTGCATGTGTTTGCAAAGGAGGAACCTGTGTAGCTCGAGGAGACCATATTGTTCAAACTTTGGAATCTGCCTACACTGCAGGGGATGCTGCCTGAAGAAGGTCTACAGAAGACAGAATTCTGTAACACTCAGGCAGGGTGTCTTACTTTGAGGAGCTTGTGTTCCAGGGCCTGATCTTTGTGAAAAGGTGAAGTTTATAGGGGATTCAAAGTATTTTTGGAATACTGGTTCTTTTTGCAGCGAAGCTGGGGTGCCTTTATCAGAGCCAGGCTGATTGTGCCTCTGTCCCACAGGATCACTCTGATGTAGTTGGATTATGAAGTCAAGATGTCTATCAGGACATCTTCAGGAATAAGGCCATAGTGTTTGTGTTCCACATTTTTGACCTATTATGGCAGTAAAACTTTAAAAAAAATACTGTGTGGGGGGGGGGAGGTGAAGGCTGTGGATCGATAGAGCTCCTGACCAGGCTCCTGTTTCTGCTCCGGATCTTGCCCCCTCAGGGGTTGTGGCCTGTACACGGTGCGCTAGTTATTGGGCAGTTACTGAACCTCAGCTGATAGTTAGCTGACGGCAGCAGATGAGCAGTGGCAGCCCCTGTAGGAGGCTGGCCTGGCTTGTAGTGGGTACCAGAGGTACTTACACCTTGTGCCAGGTCCAGTTATCCCTTATTAGTGTAGAAGAGGTGTTTCTAGCAGTTAAGGCTGATAGAAGGTAGCTATGGCAAAGCAGCTTAGGCTGAACTAGGAGACATGTAAAGCTCCTACTATACCACTGGTGTCATATGCACAATATCATAAGAAAACACAATACACAGATATACTAAAAATAAAGATACTTTATTTTTATGACAATATGCCAAAAGTATCTCAGTGAGTACCCTCAGTATGAGGAGGAGAAATATACACAAGATATATGTACTATAACCAAAATTATGCAAGTAATAGCAAAAGGAAGTAATGCAAGCAGTGTAAAGTTACAATAGATTGCAAACAATAGATTGCAATAGGAGCACATAGGTATAGAGGCAACACAAACCATATACTCCAAAAGTGGAATGCGAACCACGAATGGACCCCAAACCTATGGGAGCTTGTAGAGGGTTGCTGGGACTGTAAGAAAACCGTGAGGGTTAGAAAAATAGCCCACCCCAAGACCCTGAAAGGTAGGTGTAAAGTGCACCTACTACCCCCAGAGAGCACAGAAGTCGTGATAGGGGGATTCTGCAAGGAAAACCAACATCAGCAATGCAACAACAGTGGATTTCCAGACCTGAGTACCTGTAAGACAAGGGGACCAAGTCCAAGAATCGTGACAGTGGCGAGAGTGGGCAGGAACCCAGGAAATGCCAGCTGAAGGTGCAAGGAAGCTGCCACCGGATGGAAGAAGCTTGGTGTTTTGCAAGAACGAAGAGGACTAGGAACTTCCCCTTTGGAGGATGGATGTCCCACGTCGTGAAGAAGCTTGCAGAGGTGTTCCCACGCAGAAAGACCGCAAACAAGCCTTGCTAGCTGCAAGGGTCACGGTTAGGGTTTTTGGATGCTGCTGTGGCCCATGAGGGACCAGGATGTTGCCACTTGGATGAGGAGACAGAGGGGGTGCCCAGCAAGTCAGGGAGCCCTCACAGAAGCAGGCAGCACCCGCAGAAGTACCTGAACAGGCACTTAGAAGAAAAGTGAACCAGAGACAATTGAAGTCACAAAAGGGAGTCCAACGACGCCGGAGGACAACTCAGAAGGTTGTGCACTGCAAGTTAGAGTGTCGGGGACCCAGGCTTGGCTGTGCATGAAGGAAATCCTGGAAGAGTGCACAGGAGCCGGAGCAGCTGCAAATCACGCAGTACCCAGCAATGCAGTCTAGCGTGGGGAGGCAAGGACTTACCTCCACCAAACTTGGACTGAAGAGTCACTGGACTGTGGGAGTCACTTGGATAGAGTTGCTGAGTTCCAGGGACCACGCTCGTTGTGCTGAGAGGGGACCCAGAGGACCGGTGATGCAGTCTTTTGTTGCCTGCGGTTGCAGGGGAAAGATTCAGTCGATCCACGGGAGATTTATTCAGAGCTCCTGGTGCAAGAAGGAGGCAGGCTACCCCCAGAGCATGCACCACCTGGAAACAGTCGAGAAAGCCGGCAGGCTGAAGCAATACAAGGTTGCTAGTAGTCGTCTTGCTACTTTGTTGCGGTTTTGCAGGCGTCCTGAGCAGTCACCGGTCGATCCTTTGGCAGAAGGTGAAGAGGGAGATGCAGAGGAACTCTGGTGAGCTCTTGCATTCGTTATCTAAAGAATTCCCCAAAGCAGAGACCCTAAATAGCCAGAAAAGGAGGTTTGGCTACCTAGGAAGGAGGATTGGCTACTAAGAGAGGTAAGAGCCTATCAGAAGGAGTCTCTGACGTCACCTGCTGGCACTGGCCACTCAGAGCAGTCCAGTGTGCCAGCACACCTCTGAATCCAAGATGGCAGAGGTCTGGGGCACGCTGGAGGAGCTCTGGGCACCTCCCCCGGGAGGTGCAGGTCAGGGGAGTGGTCACTCCCCTCTCCTTTGTCCAGTTTTGCGCCAGAGCACGGCTAGGAGATCCCTGAACCGGTGTAGACTGGCTTATGCAGAGATGGGCACCATCTGTGCGCATCAAAGCATTTCCAGAGGCTGGGGGAGGCTACTCCTCCCCAGCCCTGACACCTATTTCCAAAGGGAGAGGGTGTAACACCCTCTCTCAGAGGAAGTCCTTTGTTCTGCCTTCCTGGGCCAGGGCTGCCTGGACCCCAGGAGTGCAGAAACCTGTCTGAGGCGTTGGCGGCAGCAGCAGTTGCAGTGGAAACCCCGGAAAGGCAGTTTGGCAGTACCCGGGTTCTGTGCTAGAGACCCGGGGGATCATGGAATTGTCTCCCCAATGCCAGAATGGCATTGGGGTGACAATTCCATGATCTTAGACATGTTACATGGCCAAGTTCGGAGTTACCATTGTGACGCAATACATACCTATGTATAGTGCACGCGTGTAATGGTGTCCCCGCACTCACAAATTCCGGGGATTTGCCCTGAACAATGTTGGGGCAACTTGGCTAGTGCCAGGGTGCCCACACACTAAGTAACTTTGCACCCAACCTTCACCAGGTGAAGGTTAGACATATAGGTGACTTATAAGTTACTTAAGTGCAGTGGTAAATGGCTGTGAAATAACGTGGACGTTATTTCACTCAGGCTGCACTGGCAGGCCTGTGTAAGAATTGTCAGATCTCCCTATGGGTGGCAAAAGAAATGCTGCAGCCCATAGGGATCTCCTGGAACCCCAATACCCTGGGTACCTTAGTACCATATACTAGGGAATTATATGGGTGTACCAGTATGCCAATGTGAATTGGTGAAATTGGTCACTAGCCTGTTAGTGACAATTTGGAAAGCAGAGAGAGCATAACCACTGAGGTTCTGGTTAGCAGAGCCTCAGTGAGACAGTTAGTCATCACACAGGGAACACATACAGGGCACATACTTATGAGCGCTGGGGCCCTGCCTTGCAGGGTCCCAGTGACACATAGACTAAAACAACATATACACAGTGAAGTATGGGGGTAACATGCCAGGCAAGATGGTACTTTCCTACACAACCCACCCCCAAACGAAGGACAATAAGACTAGCCATGACCTGATGAGTCTTCATTGTCTAAGTGGAAATATCTGGAGAGTCCATCTGCATTGGAGTGGGTACTCCCAGGTCTATGTTCCACTGTATAGTCCATCCCCTATAGAGATATGGACTACCTCAACAATTTAGGATTTTCACCTTTCATTTGTTTTAGCCAAAGTAGAGGTTTGTGGTCTGTCTGAACAATGAAGTGAGTGCCAAACAGGTATGGCCTTAACTTCTTCAGTGCCCAGACCAGGCCTCCCTCTCAATGGCAGACCAACGCTTTTCTCTAGGGGTCAACCTTCTGCTGATAAAAGCAACTGGTTGATCCTGGCCCTCAGAATTAAGTTCTGATAAGACTGCCCCTACCCCTAATTCAGATGCATCAGTTTGAACAATGAATTTCTTGGAGTAACATGGGCTTTTTAGGACAGGTGCAGTGCACACGGCCTGTTTGAGCTCCTCAAAAGCTTTCTGACAGCTAGCTGTCCACAATACCTTTTTAGGCATCTTCTTGCTAATGAGATCATTAAGTGGGGCTACAATGGAGCCATAGTTTTTAATGAATCTCCTGTAATACCCAGTGAGGCCTAGGAAGGCTCTCACCTGGGTCTGAGTTGTAGGGGGAACCCAATCCATGATTGTCTGGATTTTCCCCTGAAGTGGTGCAATCTGTTCTCCACTTACCAGGTGTCCCAGATAAACCACCTTTCCCTGCCCTATCTGGCACTTTGAGGCCTTGCTAGTGAGGCCTGCCTTTTGCAGGGCCTCCAAAACTTTCCACAGGTGGACCAGGCGATCATCCCAGGTGGAGCTAAAGACAGCTATATCATCTAGATATGCTGCACTAAAAGCCTCCAACCCTTGCAGGACTGTATTCACCAACCTCTGAAAAGTGGCAGGTGCATTTTTCAACGCAAAGGGCATCACTGTAAATTGGTAGTGCCCTCCTATAGTTGAAAATGCTGTTTTAGCTTTAGCATCCTCTGCCAATTTGATCTTCCAATACCCTGCAGTCAAATCAAAGGTGCTTAGATACTTGGCAGATGCCAGTGTATCTATGAGCTCATCTGCCCTGGGTATAGGGTGAGCATCAGTTTTTGTTACCTGGTTGAGACCTCTGTAATCTACACAAAACCTCATCTTCCTTTTTCCATCTTTTGAGTGAGGCTTTGGTACAAGCACCACAGGAGAGGCCCATAGGCTTTCAGAAAGTTCAACCACTCCTAGATCAAGCATTTTCTGAACTTCTTGCTTTATGCAGTCCCTGACATGGACAGGCTGCCTATAGATTTTACTTTTGACAGGCATGCTGTCTCCAGTATCAATTGTGTGTTCACACCAAGATGTGGTGTCTGGCACAGTTGAAAAGAGTTCAGAAAACTGTCCAAGGAGATTTATGCAGTTGTCTTTCTGTTCTGCAGTAAGACAGTCTGCCAAAACTACTCCCTCCACTAAAGCATCATCTTCAGTGGAAGAGAAGAGATCAGGGAGAGGGTCACTCTCTTCTTCCTGTCCTTCATCTGTTGCCATGAGCAGGGTGAGATCAGCCCTGTCATAGTAGGGTTTTAGGCGGTTGACATGGAGCACCCTAAGGGACTCCTGGCAGTGCCCAGGTCAACCAAGTAGGTGACCTCGCCCTTCTTTTCAACAATTAGGTGGGGTCCACTCCATTTGTCTTGGAGTGCTCTTCGGGCCACAGGCTCCAATACCCACACCTTCTGTCCTGGTTGGTACTGAATCAGAACAGCCTTCTGGTCATGCCATTGCTTTTGGAGCTCTTGGCTGGCCTGAAGGTTTTTACTGGCCTTTTTCATGTACTCAGCCATTCTGGATCTTAGGCCAAGTACATAGTCCACTATGTCTTGTTTGGGAGCTTTTAAAGGTTGTTCCCAACCCTCCTTCACAAGCGCTAGGGGACCTCTTACAGGGTGCCCAAAGAGGAGTTCAAAGGGGCTGCAGCCCACTCCTTTCTGGGGTACCTCCCTGTAAGCAAAAAGGAGGTAAGGTAACATGACATCCCATCTCCTCCTGAGTTTTTCAGGGAGTCCCATTATCATTCCTTTGAGAGTTTTGTTAAACCTCTCTACCAGTTCTTTAGTTTGTGGATGATAAGGTGTGGTGAATTTGTATGTTACACCACATTCCTTAGACATAGCTTTCAAGTATGCAGACATAAAGTTGCTACCCCTGTCTGATACAACCTCTTTTGGGAAACCCACCCTGGAAAATATTCCCAGGAGGGCTTTTGCCACTGCAGGTGCTGTAGTGGTCCTTAGAGGAATTGCTTCAGGATATCTTGTGGCATGGTCCACAACCACCAAGATAAATCTATTGCCTGAAGCAGTAGGAGGGTCAAGGGGGCCAACTATGTCAACCCGTACCCTTTCAAAGGGATCCCCAACCACAGTTAGTGGAATAAGGGGAGCCTTTGGTGTGCCACCAGTCTTGCCACTGGCTTGGCAGGTCACGCAAGACTTACAAAAATCTTTTGTGTCCTCTGACATCCTAGGCCAGTGAAACAGGGGGACAAGCCTTTCCCATGTTTTGATCTGGCCCAAATGCCCAGCCAAAGGAATGTCATGTGCCAGAGTTAGGAGGAACTCTCTGTACTGCAGGGGAATGACCAATCTCCTGGCTGTTCCAGGTTTTGGGTCCCTTGCCTCTGTGTACAAGAGGTTGTCCTCCCAGTAAACTGTATGTGAGTCACTGACATCCCCATTTTGCTGCTTGACAGCTTGCTGTCTGAGACCCTCTAATGTGGGACAGGATTGCTGTGCCACACTCAACTCTTCCCTGGCAGGCCCCCCTCCACCCAAAAGCTCAGCAGTGTCTGCTGCCAGCTCATCTGGGGAAGGTTCTGCACAGGGAGGAAATTATTCTTCATCAGAAGGAGAATCATCTGTAGAGGGAGGGATAGTGGGTAGGGATTTACCCTTGCTACCCCTAGCTTTAGGGAGCACTTGGTCCGTTGTTCGAGGATCCAAGTTACCCTGTCCTTTTTGCTTTTTGTCCTGAGCCCTTGTCAAAGCAAAAATATGCCCAGGAATGCCCAGCATTGCTGCATGAGCCTCCAACTCCACTTCTGCCCAAGCTGATGTCTCTAAATCATTTCCTAGTAGACAGTCTACAGGTAAATCTGAAGCAACCACAACTTTCTTTGGACCAGTAACCCCCCCCCCGTTGAGATTCACAACAGCCATGGGGTGGCTAAGAGTGTTGTTATGAGCGTCTGTCACTTGGTACTGGTGACCAAGTAGGTGTTGTTCAGGGTGTACCAGTTTCTCTATTACCATGGTAACACTGGCACCTGTGTCCCTGTAGGCCTGAACCTGAACACCATTTATTAGGATAAGTTACTTGTACTTATCCATATTAAGGGGACACGCAGCTAAGGTGGCCAAATCAGTGGCACCTTCTGAGACTAACACAGCCTCTGTGGTCTCCCTAACAAGACCAACCCCAACTAAATTACCAAAAGTGAGCCCAGCTACTCCCTTGGATTGGCTATTAGTAGGTTTGCTCCCACCACCACTGCTATTACTAGGGGCACTAAAGTTTGCAGTAGGGGTTGTGGTAGTGGGAGGTTTGGTGTTTTTCTTTGGACAACTGGCATCAGTTGTCCAATGGCCTTTTACTTTACATAAATAACACCAAGGCTTTTTAACATGATTTGAAGAGGATTTGGACCTCCCCCCCCCCACCAGAGTGTTTTTGTGGGCCTGATGAAGACTCAGTTTTACTTTTGTCCCCACCCTTGTCAGAAGACTTACCATCCTTCTTCTTGCCATCCTTGTCACCCCCTGTATGAACTTTTCTGTTCACTCTTGTTCTGACCCATTTGTCTGCCTTCTTTCCCAATTCTTGGGGAGAGGTCAGATCTGAGTCCACTAGATATTGGTGTAACAAGTCAGACACACAGTTATTCAGAATATGCTCTCTCAGAATAAGATTATACAGGCTTTCATAGTCAGAAACTTTACTGCCATGTAACCACTCCTCCAAGGCCTTCACTGAACAGTCAACAAAGTCTATCCAGTCTTGTGAGGTCTCTTTTCTGGTGTCTCTGAACTTAAACCTGTATTGTTCAGTGGTTAAGCCAAATCCATCCAAGAGTGCATCCTTCAAAACTTCAAAATTGTTAGCAACACTTTCTCTAACAGTAAGGAGCCTATCCATACCCTTTCCATTGAAAGATAGCCACAATATAGCAGCCCACTGCCTTTGAGGGACCCCCTGTACCATACAGGCCCTCTCAAGTGCAGCAAACCACTTGTTAATGTCATCCCCCTCCTTGTAAAGGGGAACTATCTTATGCAGATTCCTGGAATCATGCTCTTTCACAGGATTACTATCAGGAATACTGCTGCTGCCACCATGGGGTCCAAACCCCAATCTCTGTCTCTCCTTTTCCAGGTCTAGGGATTCCCTGTCTAGAGCCAGCTGTTGCTGTTTAAGCTTCAGCCTGGTCTCTTCCACTCTCAACTTTTTGAGTTCCCTTTCTAACATGTTGTCTTAAGGGTGGGTGGGTTGGGAATGCTTGGACACTGAGGACAAATTGGAAATAACAGAGGGAGATCTGTCCCTAACAGCTTGGACTCTAACAACCTGGCCTCCAGGAACAAAAACATCCCTACTATGATGGGAGCTTCTATTACTACCAGCATTGCTCTGAGGTCTGCTGAGGGGCAGATTTGGAAGAGAACCCTCCTCACCTCCCTCAAGGGGTTCCCCTGAGTCAGAATGTGAGCTATCTACTAATTTATCAGTTGAAGTGCCAGCTAGGGACTTATCATTCTCAATGAGCATGTTAAACAGAAATTCTCTTGAAGGGTTCTTTCCTATCACTAAACCTCTATCAATGCAGAGACTCCTTAGGCTCTTGAAGTTTAAATTGTCATAAGTAGTATTAACCGATTTAAGAGCAGTACCTACATCAGACATGATAGAAGAAGGTTTAGAGACAGTGAGAAGAGAAAAAAAAATTCAGAACTTTTTAAAGAACAGAGAAAAATAACTTTTTCAAACTTTTTAGAACTTTTTAGAAGTTTAAGAGTACTTTTCAGCACTTAGTAGAAAGTGTAAGAGGAGAAAAGCAAAACATTTTGGTTAGGTGTACATACACTGAACTTGTTTTGTATATTATTCTCTTATGAAAAGTACACAATGTCAAAGTGGTAAGTAGTTACAAGTACTTATCCCACCGCTGCACAACCAGTGTAGGAGGCTGGCCTGGCTTGTAGTGGGTACCAGAGGTACTTACGCCTTGTGCCAGGTCCAGTTATCCCTTGTTAGTGTAGAAGAGGTGTTTCTAGCAGCTAAGGCTGATAGAAGGTAGCTATGGCAAAGCAGCTTAGGCTGAACTAGGAGACATGTAAAGCTCCTGCTATACCACTGGTGTCATATGCACAATATCATAAGAAAACACAATACACAGATATACTAAAATAAATTATGACAATATGCCAAAAGTATCTCAGTGAGTGCCCTCAGTATGAGGATGAGAAATATACACAAGATATATGTACCATAACCAAAATTATGCAAGTAATAGCAAAAGGAAGTAATGCAAGCAGTGTAAAGTTACTATAGATTGCAATAGGAGCACATAGATATAGGGGCAACACAAACTATATACTCCAAAAGTGGAATGCGAACCACGAATGGACCCCAAACCTATGAGAGCTTGTAGAGGGTAGCTGGGACTGTAAGAAAACAGTGAGGGTTAGAAAAATAGCCCACCCCAAGATCCTGAAAGGTAGGTGTAAAGTGCACCTACTACCCCCAGAGAACACAGAAGTCGTGATAGGGGGATTCTGCAAGGAAAACCAACATCAGCAATGCAACAACAGTGGATTTCCGGACCTGAGTACCTGTAAGACACGGGGACCAAGTCCAAGAGTCGCAACAGTGTTGAGAGTGGGCAGGAGCCCAGGAAATGCCAGCTGAGGGTGCAAGGAAGCTGCCACCGGATGGAAGAAGCTTGGTGTTTTGCAAGAACGAAGAGGACTAGGAACTTCCCCTTTGGAGGATGGATGTCCCACGTAATGAAGAAGCTTGCAGAGGTATTCCCACGCAGAAAGACCACAAACAAGCCTTGCTAGCTGCAAGGGTCGCAGTTAGGGTTTTTGGATGCTGCTGTGGCCCAGGACTGACCAGGATGTCGCCACTTGGGTGAGGAGACAGAGGGAGCGCCCAGCAAGTCAGGGAGCCCTCACAGAAGCAGGCAGCACCCGCAGAAGTACCCGAACAGGCACTTAGAAGAAAAGTGAACCGGAGTCCACCCGAAGTCACAAAAGGGAGTCCCACGACGCCGGAGGACAACTCAGAAGGTTGTGCACTGCAGGTTAGAGAGTCGGGGACCCAGGCTTGGCTGTGCATGAAGGAAATCCTGGAAGAGTGCACAGGAGCCGGAGCAGCTGCAAATCACGCAGTACCCAGCAATGCAGTCTAGCGTGGGGAGGCAAGGACTTACCTCCACCAAACTTGGACTGAAGAGTCACTGGACTGTGGGAGTCACTTGGATAGAGTTGCTGAGTTCCAGGGACCACGCTCGTCGTGCTGAGAGGGGACCCAGAGGACCGGTGATGCAGTCATTTGTTGCCTGCGGTTGCAGGGGGAAGATTCCGTCGACCCACGGGAGATTTCTTCAGAGCTCCTGGTGCACGAAGGAGGCAGGCTACCCCCAGAGCATGCACCACCTGGCAACAGTCGTGAAAGCCGGCAGGATGAAGCGATACAAGGTTGCTAGTAGTAGTCTTGCTATTGTTGCGGTTTTGCAGGCGTCCTGAGCAGTCACCGGTCAATCCTTTGGCAGAAGGTGAAGAGGGAGATGCAGAGGAACTCTGGTGAGCTCTTGCATTCGTTATCTAAAGAATTCCCCAAAGCAGAGACCCTAAATAGCCAGAAATGGAGGTTTGGCTACCTATGAAGGAGGATTGGCTACTAAGAGAGGTAAGAGCCTATCAGAAGGAGTCTCTGACACCACCTGCTGGCACTGGCCACTCAGAGCAGTCCAGTGTGCCAGCACACCTCTGAATCCAAGATGGCAGAGGTCTGGGGCACGCTGGAGGAGCTCTGGGCACCTCCCCTGGGAGGTGCAGGTCAGGGGAGTAGTCACTCCCCTTTCCTTTGTCCAGTTTCGCGCCAGAGCAGGGCTGGGGGATCCCTGAACCGGTGTAGACTGACTTATGCAGAGATGGGCACTATCTGTGCCCATCAAAGCATTTCCAGAGGCTGGGGGAGGCTACTCCTCCCCAGCCCTGACACCTATTTCCAAAGGGAGAGGGTGTAACACCCTCTCTCAGAGGAAGTTCTTTGTTCTGCCTTCCTGGGCCAGGGCTGCCTGGACCCCAGGAGGACAGAAACCTGTCTGAGGGGTTGTCAGCAGCAGCAGCTGCAGTGGAATCCCCGGAAAGGCAGTTTTGCAGTACTCTGGTTCTGTGCTAGAGACCCGGGGGATCATGGAATTGTCTCCCCAATGCCAGAATGGCATTGGGGTGACAATTCCATTATCTTAGACATGTTACATGGCCATGTTCGGAGTTACCATTGTGACGCTATACATAGGTAGTGGCCTATGTATAGTGCACGCGTGTAATGGTGTCCCTGCACCCACAAAGTCCGGGGAATTTGCCCTGAACAATGTGGGGGCACCTTGGCTAGTGCCAGGGTGCCCACACACTAAGTAACTTTGCACCCAACCTTCACCAGGTGAAGGTTAGACATATAGGTGACTTATAAGTTACTTAAGTGCAGTGGTAAATGGCTGTGAAATAACGTGGACGTTATTTCACTCAGGCTGCACTGGCAGGCCTGTGTAAGAATTGTCAGATCTATCTATGGGTGGCAAAAGAAATGCTGCAGCCCATAGGGATCTCCTGGAACCCCAATACCCTGGGTACCTTAGTACCATATACTAGGGAATTATATGGGTGTACCAGTATGCAATGTGAATTGGTGAAATTGGTCACTAGCCTGTTAGTGACAATTTGGAAAGCAGAGAGAGCATAACCACTGAGGTTCTGGTTAGCAGAGCCTCAGTGAGACAGTTAGTCATCACACAGGGAACACATACAGGACACATACTAATGAGCACTGGGGCCCTGCCTGGCAGGGTCCCAGTGACACATAGACTAAAACAACATATATACAGTGAAATATGGGGGTAACATGCCAGGCAAGATGGTACTTTCCTACAGCCCCAACCTACTGAAGCCTGCAAAAGGTGGCGTACACTTGTGTGAAAGTCCATTAGACTGGTGGTAGGAATCTTCCCGGGCCGCCCTTTTCGCTGAGAGGCAGGGAGCAACAGGAGAGGTGTTTGAATGGAGAAGTGTGGAGCTCCGAGGAAGGACTGAGTTGATTGCAGCCTAACTAGAATTGCAGTCCATCAGTGTGGCACTAGAGGTGGGTGTGGCAAGGGTGGGCGGAGGAACGCAAGAGAGTCCTGGGCCACAAGGTGCAAGCCGTCCAGCCATAAGTGTGCAGGGTGGGAGGGGGGTCCTTGTCAGGCCTCCCCACGGAAGGGCAGCGCAAAGCCTTTAGAAAGCACAGGCCTGATGACCCTCTGAGGGCAGCACCTGCTGCATGTGCAGCACTTTGTTTGGAGCAGGGTGTGTTACAGTGGTGTTTTGAGCGCTCCATCTAAATCCCCCAAACACAAATCCGGAGGATGGGCTGGAGAAGACGGGGTGAAAGGCCATTATGTTTTTAGGGTCGAGCCTGAGTTGCATGCGCTTGCGCATGAGTATCTCTAGCGAGACGCTTTAGGTATTAGAAAAGGGCTCGGAGCCCCGTCAACGTCATGTCAGTGTCTTTCATTGGCACGTTGGCTTGCCTGTTAGAATCTGCTTGCTTTGATTAGTGGAAGGCACGCACACGTCATGCCTTTTCCGGTGGTTAGCCCTTCTCGAGCGCAGCGACCCAAGTACAGAAAACATGCGAGGCTTGCTGTTTCCCGTCAGGTTTGTGGACTATTTTTTCTCTATTTTCGCAGCACGATCTTGCTGGGCAGAAGTCGAGCGCTTTGTATACTATCGACCTTGTTACACAGTTAATTGCACTTTTGCCGGTTACGTTCACAATTGCACTTTTGCCGATAGGTATTATTATGAGTGAACTGTAGCAGCGCGATCGCGCTGTTTTTTTCTTTTAATGCAAGAAAAATCCGGTGGGGAGTTTACAACTGGGAATAGCTGTAACTCCGACAAATGCGAAATCCTAGTGCATTGCAAATGATTGTTTTCTCTCTGTCTCTAGACACGTTTAACGTGCAGATGCTTGCACTGTTGTGGTACATAGGTTCTTTTAGCAAGCTGGTTTTCCAGTGAGTGTTAGCTTTGGCCCATTAGCAAGAAATGCTTGAATTTGCACCTGAAAGGTCTTTTCTGCCCTCTCACCCACTGGGCTGTTTAACCTGTGATTGCCTACAAGCAAAAAAAGGCAGCAAACCAGGAAGTACATTTTATTTCGCATTCCACAACTCTGCGCTTTGGCACCAGGAAATAGGATACCATCATCAGTTTTTTTCCTCCAACCTCATATTGCAGTGTGGGGCTTGTAGTTTTCCTTTTAATAGTTTCCTTATGGGAAACAAAACCCCAGCAAGCAAAGTGCTGTAAAATGCCCGATTTGCCTGGAGGTGTGATACAAATAATGGAGCTACTTTTCAAAAGTTTACAAAGTTGCCTATTCCATTTAAAAACAATGCTTGTTTCACGCATAAAACAAGAAGTATACTCTGCTTATATATTTTATGAGGGTTCATTCTTTCACTCTCATCATGCATTAAAACAAGCATTGGCAATATGGATTGTTTTTTTCTAATGTGAGTAGAAAGGTCTATACCAAGCTTCACAACACAATAAAGGTACAACATGGGCAGCCGCAGTCTGTCTGTCTGTCCCTGACACAAATAATAAGTAAAGGGCAGGTGGCAGCAGCAGAAAGGACATCGCATGATTCTCTCACATACACAGGACAGGTACAACATAGGTAGCTAACAAAATAGAGAGTAAGTGAGAGGCGTTAAAGGACTGTTGTATAATTTTCATTATCAGACACACAAGAACATAGAAGACTCCAGCAAGAAATAGCCAAACCTGTTGTGAATTAGCATACTTTAATGTGCTCATAAAGATGATGAATGCTCACCTACCTAATGTGGTATGTTTTATCAGTGAGGTCCATAACTTTCTCTGGTAAGCATTTACGAGTACTAGTGTCCACTGGCTGTACAGTCTAATAATCATGGGTTCCCTAGTTTGGGTGAGGTCATGCCATTTATCTCGACATTTATTTAGCTTTTTGTTAAACTGCCAGACCTATATTAAAATTTTATGTGGGTGAGTTATTTATTTTTATTTTTCACTGGGGTCTCCGTATCACACAATTAAAAACAGGAAGGATGAGCAATGGATCTTACTTCTCCTTTCCATCAACATTTTTAGGTGATTGTTTATTGTCCCTCTGGGCTCAGACGTCATCCCCAGGAATATAGTATTTAACATCAAATGTTGTGAAACAAGTCGAACTTCATAGGTTATGTACCCCAGCACCAGAAGGGAGAGGTGCAATGGGGCTGGCCTTGTAACGGGCGATTGGCAAGGTTGTCAGTATGCAGCATGTGTCCCAGGGTGAGTCTGGGCGAGTGTGCATCCTGTCTGGAAAAGCAGTGCCATGGGGGCTTAAGGGACCACCTCTTGGCTCAGCATGCAACTCCTGCTCTTCTGCAAATGTTGGTGACTGGCATGAACTTGTACTTAAAAAAATATATTTTGGATTGTTTCATTTTAGCACCTTAGATTACTTTAGCACGTAAGCCACTGATCTGAACGGCCTCTAGTAAAATTAGCGAACTACACCCTTTCCATAGTGACGATTTTATTAATGACTCACAAGGCAAGCCGGATGTCTTGTTTCTTCCTATATATGCCTTTTATTGTTATAAATTTAGCAACATTCTGTTCTGTTAAATCATACACAAGAGAGGTTGTTGTACAGTTTACATCTTAAACTATTTAAAGGTGCTCTCAAATGTGGTGATCGTGGAAAAGGAGGCACAGTGGAGAAAGGTAATTGCCTAGTTGTCAGGGAGACCAGATCCTCGGGGTCTGCGCACGTTCCCAACATGTCCACCACCAGACAGCTCCTAGACTCTGATAGAATAATCACAGAGACTGAGAGAGTCCAAGCAGGGGAAAAGGGGATTAGGATGGGAACAGCTGGGAAGGAGACCTGTAGGAAACAAAAAGGTTAAACACACACAATATCAAGATTATATCACATTAATCTTTACTAGACTATGATTCTAAGCATTGTCATACTGTAATCATGGATAACTTAAGCATGGACTAAGTGCCAGATGTAGCAAAGGTTTTTACCCATTCTGTGTGTATGGGAAAAAGTGTTCGTACATATGGCCCTAAATAACTAGGCCTCAAGACGTCTGGTTACCTGGGAAGGAATCAAGAATGATTAATACAACTTCTCAATGAATCTCTTAATGAAAAGTTACACATTGACTAGGATCATAAGAACCCTCTAGAATTATGTTTTCAAAAATCAAACATGGTCTTTTTTCATGAGGACCAGAAAATAATCTGAATGTTTTTCTGGAAAACAATAGGAGTTGTATTAAGGGACTTATTATGCACATATAATGTAACATCTAGAATTTTAACTCTTAGTTTTAAATGCAGAAACATGAATTGCGCACATTGCTGATTTCAACAAGAATATGCTAATGCCATGAAATGATCGCGCACACTGCAAGCGATCTGAAACATCAAGTTTTTAATTGCGGGAATGAATCGCATGTCTTGCCGATTTGAATACCACCTTGTAAATGCCAAGAAATGGTTGCGCACAGTGAGTATCAAGAGTTAAACACAAGGAATCAATTGCGTGTCTTGCCGATTCGAATGTCACCATGTAAATGCCATGAAATGGTTGCACACAATGAGTATCAAGAGTTAAACATAAGGAATGGATTGCGCGTCTTGCCGATTCGAATGTCACCATGTAAATGCCATGAAATGGTTGCGCACAATGAGTATCAAGAGTTAAACATAAGGAATGAATCGCGCGTCTTGCCGATTCGAATGTCACCATGTAAATGCCATGAAATGGTTGCGCACAATGAGTATCAAGAGTTAAACACGAGAAATGAATCGTACGTCTTGCCGATTCGAATGCCACCATGTAACTGCCAAGAAATGATAGCGCACAATGACAATGAATATCAAGAGTTAAACACGAGAAATTAATTGCGCGTCTTGCCGATTGGAATGCCACCATGTAACTGCCACGAAATGGTAGCGTAAAATGAATATCAAGAGTTAAACACGAGAAATGAATCGCGCGTCTTGCTTATTCGAATGCCACCATGTAATTGCCAAGAAATGGTAGTGCACAATGAATATCAAGAGTTAAACACGAGAAATGAATCGCGCGTCTTGCCGATTCGAATGCCATCATGTAACTGCCAAGAAATGGTAGCGCACAATGAATATCAAGAGTTATACACGAGAAATGAATCGTGCGTCTTGCCGATTCAAATGCCACCATGTAAATGTCAGAAAAAAACAAGAGCACATTCACACGCACAAGGTAAATTCTCTCAACATGAAAATTAGGCCCAAGAACTCAAATGCCTTTGAAAACGGGATCGGGGGCCCAGCCCGACCTCCGTCTTACCGCCCTGATCAAGGATCGCCAATACAATGAAGGGCAAGGCCTGGAAGATCAAAGTAGGCCTCCGGAAACAGGAGCTCAGGAAGTTGCTGCTGCTCTGCACCGGGACCTCTGAATAGTGAGCACATAGAGCTGGGCTGGCTCCCTTATATAGAGTCTGGCCCAGCCCACAAACCACACCCAGTCATGCTGCAGAGAAAGCTTCTAGAAGGCCCTGGAAAGGAACCACACCCTAACACACTCTCAAAGCCTGCAGCATTACATTGCAAATAAACAGTATTTATAAGCACCTTGAATATAAGTCTTCAGGATTAAACTCTGCAATGCAAAAGGTTAAACAACAGCATATCAGCATAATGCATGAATTACGTTATCTCATAAGTGCTGGGGTTTTGCATTCCAGTTGCCCGCACAGCACGCACTGCCCTGATGTTGACACTAGTGTCACACTGTTTGGCTAAGCTTGAAGCTTGGATTGCAATCAAGTTCCTGATTAGGCATTTTGTAATTCAGATCTTGGATAGATATTGCATTGTTGCCCTCTTCTGCCCTGGTGACAACTTTATTAGCGATGCAAGAGGGAAGTTGGTTGTCTTATACCTCCTGTACAAGGCCTTTATTGTTGTCATTGATGAAGCAAAATTATGGTCCATTTAAACCATATGCAAGAGAGTTTTGTACAGTGCACATCCTGAACTACATTATTTTATCCTACTCTCAAATGCGATGAGCCCTGAAAAAGAAGCAGGGGGTAAGAAAAATAATTGCTCTGGGTCACATAGTTTGGTCAAGCTGGGAAGTTGTGATTGAAACCTGTGTCTCTGGGACAGGGCCACACAACTAGTTCTGCTGTAGGTCCAATAAAAGCTTCTGACTGGGCTTGACACGTTATTCAATGGCATTCAAATTATCAGTTTGTTTATAAGATTGGGCAGCAGCTGTGGAAACAGCCCTCTCCATAGGACAGCTACACCTTGGGCAGAAGCAGCTCAGAATCCCTCCTTTAGAGGACAGGTACAGCTAGAGTAGCATCACAGAAGCAGGTACAAATCAGACAACAGCAGCACAAGATTTACTTCCTCACAGAGTAGGTACACAATAGCAAAACAAGCTTCCCTCTTTCACAGAAAGCAATAAGTGGAATCTTTGCTTTCCTCAGAACAGATCCAGTATTGCAGAGTTACAAGCTTACATTGCTCGCAGAACATGTAGAGTTAATGCATGAGTGAAATGTAGGTTACATACAGATGTCTGGAGCAGGTGCATAGGGCCAGATGTAGGTAGGTTTACTTTTGGGAGTTGCAAATTGCGAGTCCCAGCGACTCGCAATTTGCAACTCGCAAAAGGAAATGCAGAAAGGTGTCTCAGACACCTTCTGCGACTCGCTATGGGGTCGCAAAGACCCACCTCATGAATATTTATGAGCTAGGTCGCAGTTTGCGACCCCATAGCGAGTCTAGGCACTCACGGAGATGGTGGCCTGCTGGGGACAGCAGACCACCATGTCTGTGACTGCTTTCTTAATAAAGCAGTTTTTTTTCTTTTCTTTTTGCAGCCCGTTTTCCTTAAAGGAAAACGAGCTGCAAACAGAAAAAAAAACGAAACCATTTGTTTAGGTTTTTTCAGAGTAGGCAGTGGTCCATAGACCACTGAAAAAATATTTTTGTTTGCATTCACAAAGAGGATGGGGTCCCATCGGGACCCCTTCCGTTTGCGAATGAGTTACCATCCACTTAAAGTGGATGGTAACTGCGAGTTGATTTGCGACCGCTTTCGCGGTCACAAATCAACTCTACATCGCGATGCGGTTGCAAATAGGAAGGGAACACCCCTTCCTATTTGCGAGTCGGAATCACATTTTGCGAGTCGGTACCGACTCGCAAAATGTGATTCTGCATCGCGTAAGGGCTTTTGCGCCTCGCAAACGGCGGCTTTTGCCGTTTGCGAGGCGCAAATGGCTTCCTACATCTGGCCGTTAGTTCACTAAAGGAATGTATAGGTGGATGAGTAAGTAAATCCACAAGTTCTGACACACATTCTCATTTGGGGGATATTCCAAGTCAGCATCCTGACAGTCCTGCTTTTGTCACTTCAACACCTATTTTTATTGAGTCTTTGTTTTTCCACATTTTGAAAAATTGCAGTAACTTAGTAGGCCAACGTTAGTTGGAAAGGTCTCACCACAGCCTAAGTAAATATGCTATAGACAGGCATACAGGTGGCAGTCTCTTCTAAAAGGTTTCCAATGCACGTCAGCTTATGTGCAATCCCACCCTCAGTGTTGAACCTGTTCAAAACATTGAGGGCCACCAGTGGTGCGTTGGCACTGTCTTGCTAATGAAGTTTCTCCGAATATAGGTTTGGCTCAAATATGACAGGTAACAAAAAAATAGAAAATATTTTTTATCCCCCCCGCCACCCCTCAAAAGGCCAAGCTCCAAGGAGAGCAAGAGAGGCAGGGGTCCCACAGATGACAGTCTTCTAGGGCGAGCAGGCCCTCATTCACCCCAATTAACGCTCTACACACAACTTGGATGAGAAAATCTCCTCAATGGTGAAAAGTGTGGGTGAAGGTGGAGTCACTAGTGAGGAAAATTCAAGCAGTGGCCTGGGTGCTGCGATTGATAGAGTAAGAGTGCTGGGGTGGTGAAGTCTCACACTGCTGAAATCGCTATGGACTTCAGAGAGGTGCAGACCTTCACTGACTAAGTGGTAGATAATATACTGAACCAGGATTAAAAGCGGGAGATCCAAGCCAGACAGAGAAGGAGCACCCTGTTGTGGGAGCTAGGCGTTCCAGCAGAGGTCCTGGCACAATTGATACAGGTCAGGATGGATGCAGTGATCCAGGAAGTGCTGGCTGTTCCTCCTTGTGAGGTGGAAGGCTGGTGTAAAAAGTATACAGACTCCCATCTGCGGCAAAGAAATAAAATGGGAAATTGTGTGACATGTTGATGACGTTGCTTTAATATGACTGAAGGGCAGGACTGGAACACTCTATGGAGCCTGCCAATGTAAAAAGGTGAAAGCGGGAGACTGAAGACTTGGGGCCTCATTTAAAACATTTTGGCGCAGGGCAGTTTTGCGAGCCTTTTTGCTGTGCTGCCCTGTGTCAAAACAAAGGGGCAGAAAGGTGCTGTATCTACACAATATGGTGCACTCCTGCCCTTGTCCCCTGCTCTGGTGCACAAATTGCTGCCATGCGCCAGCGCAGGCATCCTTGCACCAGAGGTGTTTTCATCTTACTATGTGTTCTGCAAAATGCAGCACATACAGAAAGAGGAAAAAATGGGGAGAAATAATGTTATTTCTCTCCGTTACACCACCCCTTGCTTTACGCATTCCCAGGTTTATGAAACCTTGTAAATCGGGGCATGCGTCGAAATCCATGGGTGTTCCATGGGAACACCCACCCAGTGCTTAATTTGTAAATAAAAATGGGCTGGCGCCCAAAGCTCTCCTCTGAAACACGTGGCTACTGCAATTAAATGTGTGAGCACAGAATACTGAGGCAGCCTAATCCTAAAGCCATCTCAGGCCTCTTTAATCCATTCACTGTCACTCCCCGTCCTTTCAGCTCACTCTTGTAGCCTTCTACTTTCTCCCTTTGAGACGCTTTTCTGTCTTTCTCATCCATCATCTTTCCCATATGTGTCTTTTGCTCACAGTAATTGCCTGATGCAAAAAAATAAGTGCCGGCCCTCAAAAATAAGTGCCCCCCACCAGCAACCACTGGCTCAAAATAACCACTGCACCCACCGCAACGCCCATGAAACTCCTCCCTGACACAAAGTAAGACAATGCAGCGACTTGCGCTGCTAGCCTTACGCCATCTCTAAAAGGCATGTAAAGCTATGCAAAATGGCTTTGCGTGGCCTTGTAGATATGGCCCTGCAGTCTGCGCTGCCAGTGCATCACAAAAACGGATGCACTATCAGCGCAGGCCCCTTGTAAGTATGGACATGCTTTTCCATGGCCTGCACCCAGTGAGTTTAGCTACAAAATAAGAGACTCTGGCTATATAGCAAGAAATGGACAAGAAGAAACTAGTGTCTTTGTGAGTTTGCCTACTTAACTAAGGGTGGGCTTCAATAAATAGTGCTATTTCAAGTCTGTTAAGGCATTCCGCCAGACATATTTGTGTATTGCTGCATTCCTGCGAGCTGAGTGGGACACATGCTCGAGGGGAGAGGAAGAGACTCCATTTACACTTCAAAAGATTTATCTTTGATTCAATGAGAGATCACAAGCATGGGGCCTGTACACATCTCTAGAAGAGAGATAGGGCCGATAAAGGAATTGTAAAGAGTAGAGCTGGGAGTCTGAGTTTAACCTTTTGATGCACAAATCACTGTGGCTGACATTCAGGTGTTAACTCTGCTTACTCCCATGATTGGTGTTGTGGGACAATCAGTGTTGGATGGGGACAAAAAATAGGCTTGGGAACCTAAATAAAAATGGCCCCATTAGTGAATTAGAGTGTCCCACTTTACAAATCAGGCCTGTTTTGAACTTGTAAAGACAAGCTGTATGGGAGACCCATGGATTTGTGCTTGTTGAAGGCAATGTTTGTTTTAATATAAGGGAAATCAACAGTAAAAACCATTCTACCTGGCTGTGTAAAAGTGGCTCAAAAACTGCTAAAAAGCCAGCCCACACATTGATCTGTTACACCAGTGAATTGGGTACTGCCTGATTGCCCTTTAGGTCAGTCCTACCCTGGGGACAATCAGCTTCGGAGTCTTGCCTTTTCTGACAGACATCTTTCATAAGGAAAGAACAGAGAAGTGCCCACTTCACAAAAGGCAGAACCACTACACACAGCCTCAAAGACTCAGACCCTAAATCACATTTGGTGTCTGGAAAAGGACTGTAAGAAGGGGAGGTTGAGACCCCAGAAAGCAGCCCAGTGGGCTGTGTGAGAAGGGGAAGCTCTGCAAGACTTTTGCCTGTGACCAGGACTGGGGGCCATGGCCTGCTAGTCACCCTGCTGGTAAAGGTACATCACCCAGGACAGAAAGATCACCTGACCTGAAGCCCGGAGTACCATCACCTGCCTGCTTGCCTAGACCAGTGTGCCCTGTTAGGGAGAGGAGAGGGCTAGAGGGAGACAGGTCCAGTGGGGAACCCTGCACAAGGATTCCCTGAGGGAGGTGTGAGGCTGTGCACAGATCGGGCCATTTCCCATGTATAGTATCAGCTCTGTGTCCCCCATATGCCAGGAGAGAGCTGCCTTGTTCTGAGATGTATCAAAAGCACTATGCACAAGCACCAGGCTGCACCAACACTCGGCTGGGACCCCATATGCCAGAGGGGGTCACTGGTGAAGTGATTTTGTGCCAGGAGCACAGGACTCATGACTGCCGAAATCAGCAACCCTGTATGCTAGAAGGGGTTGCTGTAGTGAGGGCGATCACAAAGGGAGTGGTGGAGGATGGCAGTTTTAGAAGGGGGGGGCATGCAGCACACTTGCACTCATTCTTTCACACACACACACACAGCACGCACACACATCCATTAACACTCATCAACATTCAAACATGCATGCACACACCAAACATTCATTTAGGAAGATCTCACACACCCACACACACACACACACACACTTACCTTCAGCCTCAGTCCCAGGAGGGTTGGGACTGTTGCCTTCCCTCACTGGCTGACCTACGGTCAGCCAGTGAGGGAAGGCAGTAGTCCCAACTTCGTCACAGAGTGGGATGGGGTCAGTGAGACTGCTGACCCAACCCCACTCTGTGACGAAGTGTCACTGATTGACACTCGCCCTGGGCGCTTCAGGGCTTAAACCTGAAACGCCCAGGTCGAAGTCAATTGGTGACGCTTTCCTCGTCACCCGGGGGAGGGCATCGAGGCACCTTTGCTGAGCCGAGGAGGTCACGCCCACAGGAGCTGTGACCTCTCAGCCCAGCAAAGCTCAGCTCAAGCAGCCAGGAGTCTGCGCAAATCGCGCATGTCTGCTCCTGGCTGCCTGACCTGAACATGAAGAGTGTCTGTCATGCTGACCTTTGTTCAGCCTGATAGACACTGTTCATAGGGGCAAAAGGTGGGGGGCGCATGGCCCCTCCATCTTAAAGGATGGGCCGCGCCTGGTGTGCACCCAGCTCATAAGTACCGCTGCAACCTTGTATGCCATAAGAGACTGCCTTTATCACTTTGACCAGGGTTTGGGTTGTTGCCCAGTGCGAAGGATTATTGCTGTGACCAGTGGGTCTAGCTCACATGCTGTGATCTCCACCAGACAGATTCACCAAGGATCATCAAGATGCTACAGAGGACGTCAAACACTCTAAGGAGCTTCGATCAGGAGACAGAAGATCCCACCAGCACCCTACGGGTGGGGGAAAGAGCAAATTACCTTTATGTGTACCAAGCAGGAGCAGCTCAGACCACTGGAATGAACCAGCAGTGCTGTTCGACAGAGCGAGACTGCACCGCCAGGTGCTAACACGTCCATGGCAAGCGGCTTGACCTTGCCGTACAGGATCCAGGCTCACGAGCACCCAGGAGAGGGCACTAGCTGCACTGCTGAACACTGTCATATTGCCGGCGCAGATAGCACTAGAACTGGGCCTTTGGCACCCCATGAGACTGGCAGCTAACGGTGCTGTGGCACCACAGACAGTTCTGACTAATTCCTAAAAGTCAATAGGAGAGCTCTTGAATACAGCCTAACAGTCTGCATTTCCTGGATATGTCCCGGCAAGTTACAAGAAGGAGGGTGGGTCAGGGATTTCCCTGACAAATACTGGTGCCGCGACCTCAAGGAGGATTGTGTTATTGATCATGAGTGTTGTATATCTTTGCATATGCAGAGTTAGAAATAAAATAATTATTTTTCCTATAAAAGCGAGTATTGGACTGGACATTGATGTATTGTTTGACAGTTTGTACTTTGAGTTATGAGTCCTGTTCACTAATCTGTATCTGCTTTCCCCTCTCCCCAAGGGAGCCTTGACTGCTCACCACAGCCACCACAGGGAGTGAAGTGCACAAGGGGTACTCGGCCCAGTTGCCCGGGACCCTTAGTAGGTGGGGCCCTGGGATATCTGAAATAAAAGGCCTCAGTCACCATGGTTGGGCCCAATAGCCTCCTGTGTGCCCCCTGGCTGTCTGAAGAGGGTTCTGACAGATGGGTCTTTTGGACATGGCTGTCCTTAGGGAAAAATCCTGAAACTTCTTACTTTACTTTTTTCCCCCTTGCCTAGACTGTTTTCCAGTCACCCAGATTCCTCTGCCAGTGCACCAACACGGTCCAGCCGCACTGGTTCCGCAGATCTGTAGTTGGTACTCTGAGTTGCAGACGTTGAGTGGCCCTTTTTAATCTGCTTCGAAGTTGGGGTGGTTCAAAGGGTATTCCTTGGAACCGCAGATGTCTCCCCTAAATTTCCTCCCTGTCTGCACTGGGCTCCTGGAATGCAGATCTGTATCTTTAAGGGGGCCTGCCTCCAGGAAGGCCAAGTGTCACAAACTCTCCCCCATCTAACTGACCAGGCCCTAAATGGCAGGGATCAGTCGTTCTAGATGCCCGAGTTTTATAGTGGTCATCTGGAGAATGCACAGATTTGCTCCTCCCCCAGGGAGCAATGGAATGAACCTTAATTTACGGGGCACCAGAACCAGTCCTGACCTAGAAATGCCCACTTCCCTCTTAGATGACAAAACTACCAATATCAACTGTGCGGGTTTGTCATCCTGAGTTCAACAATACCAAACAGTAGGAGGTTGCTCCCTTGCAATCCAATAGAGCAACCAGACTTAATATAGAGGAACTCTCATGGGTAGTGCTAACACGCATGTGTTTGGCACTTCCCAGGCATGCATGCCCTGGGACACGCACCTTCCTTCTAACGCAGGTGACACTTCAGCTACAGCCGTCTACATGGTGCTCATGCACATTGCTTAGCCTAAGCACACAGGTTCTGTTTCTATTAGGAAATACTTGGGCGTGAATGGGCACTCTGTGATCACGATGGCCATATGTGTCCTCCTATGGGAAACACTCTGCCCAGCCATGACCATACACGTCAGGGTCTGAGAAGCTACCCCTATTCATACCTGGCTCTGCCCGGGTAGGCTAACCTTGTACCACAGGCACCAGGGCCAGTATCAATCCATATAGATGGTCTGTGCGCTGTCACTGTGAATTGCAAGAGGGAAAGGCTCTGAGCCCTAGGCTTGTGGTAGGCCCCTTCACTGAGGTGGAAAATCCTAGATAGAATGTCCATGTTGGAGTGATTTACCCCATTGTGGTGCTACATCCGAAAATTCATTCCCTGCAGGGAGATGGACCATCCCAGTAGTTTCAGGTTTTCTCCCCTCACCTGCATGAGTCATCTGAGGGGTCGGTGGTCCATTTGGACCAGGAGGTGGGTACCAAACAGATATGGTCTTAACTTCTTCAGGGCCCAGACTACAGCATACACTTCTCTTTTGATCACACTCCACCTCTGTTCCCATGGGAGTAGCCGCCACAAAATGAAGACGATAGGCTAATTGAGGCCCTCGTCATTCCACTGGGAGAGGAAGACCCCAATTCCATGTTCAGATGCGTGCATCTGGACTATGAATTCCAGGGAATAGTCTGGCGCCCTGAGCACTGGTGCCATGTACATAGCCTGCTTTAGTGCCTCGAAGGCTGCCTGACAGGCCTCAGTTCAGTTCACTTTACGGGGCTGCTTCTTGGGAGTCAGCTCCATCAACGGGGTGACAGTGGTTCTGTACCCCTTAATGAACCTCCTGTAATAACCGACAAGGCCCAAGAAGGCGCTTATGCCCGTCTGGGTTTTGGGGAGCTCCCAGGCTAGGACAGCCTCACTCTTAGCCTGTAGAGGTTGTACTGTTCTGCTGCCCACCAGATGCCCCAGGTATACCACTGACCTTTGCCCTATCTGGCACTTACTGATCTTGATAGTTAGGCCTGCTCGTTGCAGAGCTTGGAGGACTTCCTGGAGGTGCCACAGATGGTTCTTCCAACTGCTGCTAAAGACGGTGATGTCTAGATATGCAGCCCACAAGGCCTGCATCCCGCAAGGACCTGGTTTACCAGCCTCTGGTAGGTGGCAGGGGCATTCTTCAGTCCGAAGGACATAACCAAAACTGGTAATGCCCATACGGTGTGGAGAAAGCGGGTTTCTCCTTAACTGTCTAGGTGAGAGCAATCTGCCAATACCCCCAGGTAAGATCAAAGGTGCTCAGATACTGGACCACGCCCAACCTGATAATCAATTCATCTGCCCTCGGTATCAGGTAAACATTGGTCCGGGTCACCAAGTTCAGCCCCTGGTAATCCACACAGAACCGCAGTTCGGGGGTGGTACCCTACCAGAGCGGGTTTCGGTACCAGCACCACCGGGCTAGACCAGGGGCTGCTAGAGCACTCTATGACCCCCATCTCCAGCATCTTAGACACCTCCACCTGGATGCTGAATATTCATCTTATCCGACAACCTATAAGATTTGCCCTTGACAGGGAGGTTGGTCCCTGGATTAAGGGAGAACAGCATGGAAAATGTCCCCAACACTCGATGGCAGTCTCATTGCTGGTCAGCTGTGAGGGTGGGGGACACGACTACTCCATTCACTGACCCATCCATCCCCCCCGAGGTCAGGTGGTGGGGGTGCAATTTGCTCTCCTCCTCCTTTCCTCAGTCGGTCACCATTAGCATGATGATATCGGACCTCTCAAAGTGGGGCTTGAGACGGTTCAAATGGAATATCCACAGGGGTCACCTCTGGGTCTTGAGATCCACCAGATAGTAGGTCTCTCCCTTCCTCTCTATCACCTCATAGGGCCTGGACCACAGGTCCTGAAGGGCCCCTGGCTCCACCGCCTACAGTACCTACACTTTTTGCCCACGTGTCAGCTCCACCAGAGTAGGGTTCTGATTGTACCACTGCTTCATGACCGCCTAGCAGGCTTCCAAGTTGTGGGTGGCTTGCTTCCACAACTTGGCCATTTGGCTGCGGAAGGCCAGCAAGTAGCTCACTTTTTTTAGCTTTTGCTGTTTTAAGGTTTGTGTGACGACATCTGCTTTTTATAATTACTGTGGCTTTGATGTATTCAATTTTAGTATTTTAATAGAAAGAGGAAAATAGAATAGAAAAATAAGGAAAAATAAGGAAAATCGTTTTTTTAATTAATGTGTGTGTTTTTTTAAATTAGCATTTTAAAATTGTGCAAAAGTCATTTCTGAGTATTTTTAATGTTCTGGGGGTTTGGGGAAGAGGAGTTTAGTTTAAAATAGCCTGTGGAGGGAGTGGAAATCGTTTTTACTTGTATTAAACAGGAAGTGAGTGTCAGTAAGAGCCCTCCTTCCTGTTGGGACCGCAAGTTAGCGGTCTAGTCTTAGGGAGCCGATTCTGGGCTGGGCCTCGTTCCTGCAGGCATAAATGTGCCGGAACGAGCGACCGCGCAGCGGACGCGTGCAGAGGGCGCGCCAAAGGCAAGCCTGTCTGCGCCCTTCTGCGCCCAACCGGGCCCTGGGGCCAGAAATGCTGCCCTTTTTCATAGCTGTGCAGTATCTGGGGGAGAGGAAGATTACAGTAAACTATCGCCTAATCCCACTAATAATGTAGTATCTAAGCCTTTAAGGAAGGGTGGAGCTATTTGGACCTGTGAAACCTGTAATTGGGCTATTCCAGTCCCTAGAGAGGCAACAAAGGTAAGAAACCAAGACATTAGGCCGGCAGGGTTGGGAGAGAAAAAAATGAAACAGAAGGCATTTCATAATTACAGCTTTCAGTATGCCTTAATAAATGCTAGGTCCCTTCCCAAACATAAACAGGAAATCTGCGAAATGATTGATAATTGGCAGATTGATTGTCTATTTATTACTGAAACCTGGGGTAAAGTAGAATCGGACCCAGACTTTATTGTCGCCTCTCCACCAGGTTTTACCTTCCACAGACTTGATAGACCTCAGAACAGGGGGTGGGGGTCTGGCCATTATCTATAGGTCTACGTTGGTATGCACATGCGTTAGTTCTTCGACAGATTCATGTGACGCAATTACATTTACAATTTCTCAAAACAGGGGGGTACTACTAGAGGGGCTGTTGATATATCGTCCACCGGGATCGACTAAAGATTTTTTACAGTCTTGGCCTAAGTTGATAGAACCTATGGTTCTGTCTGCAAAAGCGATATTGGCGATTTTGACATGCACTTTGATGAGACGTCAACTCCTAAGATCCGTGAATTCATTGACTCTATGGAGGCCCTGTATTGGACCTCCAGAGTCTCGTCGGCCACCCATATTGCAGGGCATATTTTGGATGGGGTGTTTGCACGAGCTACTCAACAGGTGGAGGTAACCATGATACAGTTGAGTTGGACGGATCATCATCTGCTGAAATTTAAACTCGCCTCAAAGAATGTTGGGGCTGCTTACGTGGAAACACACAAGGTAGCCAGGTTATGGAAACAGGTTAAAGTAGAGGAATTAGGCCCAGCTTTAGAAGCTGGTTGGGATAAGGCTAAAGCAATGGCCTTGCCCCTGATTGACAGCTTTCTGAAAGGAGTGGAAATGACCATGGAAGAAATGGTACCCCCTGTAATTAGAAGGCCCAATAGTCAGAAGAAACCAGGTCACCCTTGGTTTACAAAAGACCTCAAACTCCTTCAAAGAAAGTATCAACAGCAGGAAAGACGGTGGAAACTTAATCCAGTACTTGAGGAAAGGGTGGCCCTTAAGTCCACTCTAAAGGCTTATAAAGCAGCACAATTTATGGCCAAATCTAAATTTTATACTACCAAAGTAAAGGATGCTATTAATGCCCCCAGGGAACTTTTTAAGACTATTAAGGCCCTAACTGTGCCCATGAAGCCGGCTGGTCTAGAAAACTCTCAGGGTTTCTGTGACAAAGTTGCTTTTCATTTTGAAAATAAGATATTGCAAATACATAGCAACTTTGATACCCAGATCATTCCCGAAGTATTACCCCCCACGATAACAGAGAGTGCTACAGCTGATGGCCAGTCACTAATGTCATATTTCCAACCCCCTTCCATGGATACTATTAAAAAGAAGATTCTTGAAATTAAATCGTGCTCCCCTCTGGATCCGTGTCCTCCTTCCATTTTTCACTTGGTTCTGGATTTAATGGCACGGATGTTGGTCCCCATTTACCAAGGTAGCTATGTCTGGGGAGTACCCATCTATCTGGAAAGAAACGATAATAGTACCCCTCAAGAAAAAACCAGAGGGGGATAATCAGGACATGAGTAATTTGCGGCCAATAGCACGTCTCCCGTTTTTGGCAAAGATTCTAGAAAAAAATTTGAACTCTGAATTGATCGAGTTTTTAACAAAAGCGGATGCTCTTGATATCTCCCAATACGGGTTCAGAAAAGGGCATAGTACTGAAACCGCCCTAATCTCATCCTCTGATACTATTCGAAGGATGGTTGATGAAGGCAAGGGGGCCGTTTTGGTTCTTTTAGATTTATCCGCTGCCTTCAACACTATCTCTCCCACACTATTAATGTCCCGTTTGCATCATGTGGGTTTGAGGGACAAGGCGCTTAAACTTTTGAAGTCTTTTCTTACAAATAGATGGACCACAGTTAGCTGTGGTGATTTCAAATCTAGACCTTATCTTCTGCCATGTGGGATTCCACAGGGATCTTCCCTCAGCCCCATATTGTTTAATGTGTATGTAGCGCCTTTGGCTTGTCTAATTCGTACTTTTGGTTTAATTCCATCTTCCTATGCTGATGACTCCCAGTTTATTATTCCTATTAATCAGCCATGGGAGGAGGTTGCAGATCGGTTTAGTAATTGTATGGTGGAAGTGAGTAAATGGATGAAGACCAATTGGCTAAAATGAATGCCACCAAAACTGAAGTTTTATGTTTTGGACCTGGAAAAAATTTATGGAACTCACAGTGGTGGCCCTCTGAATATGGTAACTTCCCTGTGCCCACTACTGTTACTAGAAACCTAGGCATCTTGTTCGACGAACATCTGTCTTTTAAAAAACAGATTAATCATGGGGTAAACATCAGTTTATGGTCAATTAAAATGCTCAGAAAAATCTTCCCCTATCTGTTATATAAATGGGGTGTATCTGCTATCCTGGCATTGGTAATGTCCAAGATAGACTACTGTAATGCACTGTTCCTTAATCTGGACAAGGGGCTGATAAAAAGACTCCAATTAGTTCAGAATTCCGCTGTCAGAGCGGTTCTTAATCTCCCACGATGTATATCAGTTAGAGAGAGTCTCAGGAAATTACATTGGTTACCAGTGGCGCAGCGTATCCAGTTTAAGTCGCTCTGTCTTACTTTTAAGGCAGTTCATGGAATAGGACCACGGTACCTGACTTCCAGACTCCTCCTGCATGCACCTAAAAGAAGCTTGAGGTCTTCCCAAGCTCACTTGATTCAGGTCCCTCGCACACATAAAGCCAAATGGGGAGACAAAGCTTTTACAGTAGCTGCAGCCAGAGGATGGAACTCTCTCCCACAGAATATTAGGCAAGAATCAGGTTATATGAAATTTAGAAAAATGGTGAAAACTTGTCTCTTTCCTCGTTAATTTCTTGGTACATCAAGATCAGGGCCTTTGATTCAGTTTGTTTCAGTTTCTTCTATTGGATGTCTTGGATGTCTTTCTATCTTCATTATTTCTGTTATTTTTCTTATCCTCTGTCTATTTTTTACTACGTGCTTTCTTCCCAGCGCTTCGATGCTCTCTGAGTAGGAACGCGCTTTATAAATCTCGAATTACATTACATTACATCCCGGGGTGCCCCCTTAGAAGATTGATCCCAGCCTTCCTTGACCAAACTCAGAGGCCCCTAACCGGGTGCCCGAAGAGATCAAATGGGCTGAAGCCCACTCCTGTCTGCAGCACTTCTCAGTAAGCCAACAACAGTCATGGCAGGAGGATATCCCTCTTCGTACTCAGGGTCTCTGGCAGGCCACTGATCATGGCCTTTAAGATTTTGTTAAACCTCTAAACAAGACCATTGGTTTAGGGGTGGTAAGGAGTGGTGAACTTGTACGTCACCCCACACTCCTTCCACATGGCTCTCATATAAGCAGATATGTTTATGCCCCTGTCTGACACAACCTCCTTGGGGAATCCAACTTGCGTAAAAATCCCAATGAGGGCCTTAGCCTTCACCGGTGCAGTCGTGGTCACAGAGGAATCGCCTCTGCGTACTGTATGGCATTATCCACCAGAACCAAGATAAATCGATGCCCGACAGCCGTCTATCTGCCCCACTCTTTTGATGTTCACCCTCTGAAAAGGGGGTGTCAGTGACCGTAAGGGATGGAGTGGAACTTTAAGCTTTCCACCCAACTTACCGCTAGCGTGGTAGGTTACACAGGTTCAACAGAATGCATTTGAAGTCACCCGAATTCTGGGCCATAAAAATGAGGGATAAGCTGCGTGAAATTCTTGGCCCGACCCTAATGTCCTGCCAGGGGAATGTCATGGGCCAGTTCTGGTAGAAAAGCCTGATAGGACTAGGGGACCTCCAGGGTCCTGCAGGCCTAGCCCGGAGGCCTTCCGCTCACTGTACAGAAGGTCGTCCTCCCAATATAAGTGATGATCCCCGGAATAATCACTGGCTGCTTGCTTGCGGCCTCAGTCCCTCAAGGATGGAACGCTCTCTCTGTGCCCAACAGAACTCCTCTCTGGTAGGTGCCCCCTTTCCATGCTATACAGCAAACCTGGGCGGGTCACAAGGAGGAGTAATATCCTCTTCAGTGGCCAGGGCAGCCTCGGCCCATCTCCCACCCATCTTACCAGAGTTACATTCTGAGGCAGGTTTCTTTTGTCCTCATCCTCTCCCCATCTTAGTAGGGGCTGGGCTAATGTTCCAGGCTCCAGCCCCACCTGGCCACCTTCCTGGGAAGCCATGAATGGTGTCGTAGCACAGATCCAGTTAGATAACCCCAACATTTTGGCATGAGCCCAGAGCTCTGCTTCTCTCCAGATAGTGTGCTCCAGGTCATTATCTAACAGACAAGCCACATGCATGGCAGGCTTCAAGGCTAAGTTCAGTATACATCAGACAACCCGACTCGAACGGCACCTGGGCCACCAGGAAATGGCCTTCTCTGTTGTCTGCCACCACCACTTGGTATGTGGCGTGGGGGTTGACCTGCTCTGGGAAGACCAGCTGATGCCTAACCCTGGTTGCTGATGTTGGCCCCGGTATCCCACAGAGCCACCACCCCTGTCCACTGATGGTCACCTGCTGCCTGTTCTTCACCATATTGGCAGGCATCTGGGGCACCACCTCACTGTTACACCAGAGACACCAACTCCCCCCCACCTTCGGGGAATCCTACTTCCCACATCGCTACGCTTGCTGCTCCTAAAGCCTTTCCTCTGTGAGCCGGGGGTACCAGCTTCGGACACTTCGGGTCGCCCTTAAAATGTCCATACCTACTACAGTCGAAGCACCTGGGACCTTTCAGGACCAGAACTCCATCTGGGGATGTGTTCTTTGAGGGGCAAATTGGGAATTTAGCCAGGCCCTTCCCCCAGATGGTGCTTCTTCAGAAGATTCCTTCTTTAACTGGCCCCCTCCTTCTTGTGGTGCCCCCCACCACTCTTTTTGGACACTCGAGTACTAGCCCAGAGGTCCGCCTCTTCGGCAAGGTGCCGGCACTCCATTAGTTGGCCATCGACCAGGTGCTGACGTGGCTCAATAGGGCATTCCTCGAGGAAATGCTCCCTCAGACTGAGGTTTTATAACCCCTTATAATCGCCCACCTTACTGCCTAGCACCCACCCCTTCAGTGCTTTTCTAGCATAATCAACAAAGTCAACCCAATCTAATTCTACATCGGCAACTAGTGGCTGGCCGTAAACCGCTGACGGTACTTCTCGGGTCAGGCCTAACCCTCTAATCAGCACGGTCTTCATGGCTGGGCATCTGGGGTGGTCCCCCACGCCCACAGTCAAGATGTTGTCCCTCCCTAGGGGGGGCATGTATCTTCATAAGCTATATCCCAAACTCTCCTCTGGGACCCGATGCACCTTCAAGACCACCTCGTAAGCAGGCAACCAGTTGTCGATGTCATCCTCCACCTGATAATCTTGGACTGTGTTCTAGGGGATCCGTCTCCTATTGTCACTTATTGACACTGCCAGGCCACTGCCACCTTTACTTGGACTAGGCTCTGCTTGTCGCACTCTCAGCTGCAATCCTCTAAGACTCAGCTCATGTGCCATTTTGGCTTCCTCTACTGCTAGTCTCCATAGTGCCAGAACGTCATCTTTTTCTAATGCCGCTGTGGCCTGTTTCTTGGCGTTCTTTCCAAACTCCAGCCTCAACGTCCTCTCCTCCCTTCTATCCTCTAGTTCCTCCAGGGAAAGGCTCCATTCAGAGACGTTACTACTGGTTCCTGGGAGGCCCCCTGGGTCTGGGGATGGAGGATTCTCTCCCTCCGTCCAGGGTTCGTCAGGGCCCTCTTGGCCCTGATTGGCCCCTTTCTCCTGCCCCAGGTCTTCCTCCCACTGTGCTCCCCCCTGGGGTGGGCCTCAGCCCAAGCCCTTGAGGCATTCTTTAACTCGGCATTCTTGGCTTCTCCCCTGTAGGCCACCCCCCTTGCTTGGCAAACCTCTTTGAGCTGTAATACTTTGTAGGTGCCCCATTCTGCGAGCTCAACCTCTCTTTCCGATAGACCCTCCACCATGTTGTAGTTTTGTGGGGAAGCACCCGACACTGAATATTTATGGGGAGTAAAGGAACCCAGTCACCATGTGAAGTTGAGGCGTTCACTGGGGTATTGTGTAGTGCTGCACAGCTGTAAGTCCTATCCCTCCGCTGCCACCAGATGTTGGCAGCAGCTTGGTCTGGTTGGCTAAGCGGTTGACCCAGCCAGCCAGAGCGCGCTACTCCTTCCGGGGTGGTCAGATACACCTGCTAGATAAACTGTGTTCACCCTTAGGTAGCTTGGCACAGAGCAGTCAGGCTTATCTCAGAGGCAGTGTGTAAAGCAACAGCACCACACGTTCCCACAACCCCTCCTGTTGAACAATCCCAAAAAGAGACTTCACACGGGTTGTATGTATAGAAACCTATATTCAACACACAGACATGATCAACTCATTTCAGTTACAATGTGATCTGTCTATTGGTCAATTAGCATACAGCACATAACAACCAAGACAAAGGCAAGCCTACAAGCCAGCCAAGAACTGATCATTCAACGGTAGCATGGATAGTATGCAGGGTTTAGTCTTGTAAAGGCAAAGGTCCTTGCATGTGCAATCAGATACACCACCCTGTTCTGTTTTGGTATGCTCTGGATCCTTATGTGCTTTCCCTGAGCGGCCTTTCATCCTTAGGATATCTTTCAGTGGCTCAAGTGTTAACCCCCGTGGAAGGGGCCTACTGGCTTCCTTGGTAAATTACATCAATAATGTCATAACTAGAGGGCTGGTGTATCAAAATATATTATTACTGTATTTGTGAAAATATGTGTTAGTAGCTATGGATCTAGGTTCCACACATCCCCAGAGTGTAGCAGATACATGTGCCACACTTTTTAAGCAACATGGTGACTTTCACTAAAACATAGGACCAGGGGCCAGATGTAGGAAAAAAGCAAATTGCGACTTGCAATTTGCGAGTCTGTGCGACTCGCAAATTGCAAGTCGCAATTTGCTATGCAGAAAGGTGTCTCAGACACCTTCTGCAACTCGCAATGGGGTCGCAAAGACCCACCTCATAAATATTTATGAGGTGGGTCGCAGTTTGCGACCCCATTGCGAGTATGGGCACTCACGGGGATGGTGGCCTGCTGGAGACAGCAGACCACCATGTCCGTGACTGCTTTTTAATAAAGCAGTTTTTTTTTTCTATCTGCAGCCCGTTTTCCTTAAAGGAAAACGAGCTGCACTTAGAAAAAAAAACGAAACCTTTTGTTTCGGTATTTTTCAGAGCAGGCAGTGGTCCATAGGACCACTACCTGCTCTGAAAAATAGTTTTTGTGATCATTCACAAAGGGGAAGGGGTCCCATGGGGACCCCTTCCCGTTTGCGAATGGGTTACCATCCACTTCAAGTGGATGGTAACAGCGATTTCATTTGCGACCGCTTTCGCGGGCGCAAATGAAATTGCATAGCATTGCGAGTCGCAAATAGGAAGGGAACCCCCCCTTCCTATTTGCGAGTCGGAAATGCATTTTGCGAGTCGGATCCGACTCGCAAAATGCATTTCTGCATAGCAGAGAGGCTTTTGCGCCTCGCAAACGGTGTTTTTCGCCGTTTGCGAGGCGCAAACCCTTTGCTACATCTGGCCCCAGATGTATCAAGCGATTTTGCATTCGCAAACGGTGCGAATTACAAAATACGTCCGTTTGCGAATGCAAAAATGCCTTTCAGAATGTATGAAAGGCATCCGCAGTGCAATTTTAAGGAATCGCTAAAATAGCGATTCCTTAAAATTGCGACCGCATTTAGAGAATCGCAAATTGCAATTCTCTAAATAGGAAATCGCAAATAAGGAATCCTTATTTGCGATTTCTTAAGCACATGTATCAAGCATTTCCTAAATGCGAATTGGGCATTTAGGAAATGCAATTACCACCAACAAAAGTTTGGTGGTAACCATGTGCAAATTTTAAAAATGCATTTTAAATGCATTTTTAAAATTGACATGTAGCGCACACATGCCCCTAAGGCATGTGTGTGCTTCACATGTCCGTAAAAATATTTTTGGGGTGCAGCAGAGGGGGCCTTAGGCCCCCAGCACCCTGGGATTTGCATTTCCTAAATTGCTAATTCCTAACTGGAATTCGAAATTTAGGAAATGCAAAACCATTTGCAGCAGGCCCATAGGTGCAAATGGAGTTGGATTCTCTATTTGCGATTCAGTAATAGCATTTGCGAATTTTAAGAAATAGCTATTACCGAATCGCAAAAATCATACATACCATTTTGCATTTCTTAAATAGCGATTTCTTAAAATTCGCTATTTAAGAAATGCAATTTGTTTTTTTGATACATCTGGCCCATAGTTACCCACGTGAGGCCTAGGCTCTGCCAACATCACCCTGTTAAGGTGTCATCCCAGGATAGCTTTCCTTGAAGATCCTCTTCTTGTCCAGATGTCTGAGTTTGGATGTCACGTATAGGTCTGGCCAGCTCTGATCACTTCCATCAAGTCTGACTTCTTCCAGTGTAGGAAGACCAGGCTTAAGCCTGCTCTTGTTGCTTGGAGCTCAGATTTTGAACAAGGAAAGAATAAGTCACAATCATTGTAGAAGAAAGAACTAGAGTCATCAGTGCCACAGGCAGTGCCTGCTGGGCCCCAAAGTTTTGTTTCGAAGCTCACAGCTGGCACTATCAAAGGTCGGGATTTGAATACCAAATCTGCGCAGTCCTAATTTCACTTCATGCCTCTTCAGTTCACCACCAAACATTCCCTACCTCTTTATATCAATTTGCAGGTTCTTTTTCAATCCTGCATTCTCCGTGTGTCACTGTTTTTACTTCCTTTCTCTTCCTCCTTCTTTCCTCCATTTCATTATTTCAGTTGAGCTTTGGATCAAAGTTTGCTGAGGAACAATGAGTTGGTGTCCAAAAATGGTTGACGCTGGGTTCCACATACAGGCCCGTATTTATACTTTTTGACGCTAAACTGCGCTAACGCAGTTTAGCGTCAAAAAGTTTAGCGCCTGCTAACGCCATTCTGAAGCGCCATGCGGGCGCCGTATTTATTGAATGGCGTTAGCCGGCGCTAGCAGACCGGCGCTGCCTGGTGTGCGTGGAAAAAAACCACGTACACCAGGCAGCGCCGGCGTAGGGAAAAATGGCGTTAGGGCGTCTTAAAATGGGGCAAGTCAGGTTGAGGCAAATAAATCGCCTCCACCCGATTTGCGCCATTTTTTACGACGCCCAGACGCCATTTACATGACTCCTGTCTTAGTAAAGACAGGAGTCATGCCCCCTTGCCCAATGGCCATGCCCAGGGGACTTCTGTCCCCTGGGCATGGTCATTGGGCATTGTGGCATGTAGGGGGGCACAAATCATGCCCCCCTATGCCAAAAAAATATATAACAAAAAATAAAAAATTATACTTACCTGAACTTACCTGAATGTCCCTGGGATGGGTCCCTCCATCCTTGGGTGTCCTCCTGGGGTGGGCAAGGGTGGCAGGGGTTGTCCCTGGGGGCATGGGTGGGCAGCTGTGGGCTCATTTTGAGCCCACAGGTCCCTTAACGCCTGCCCTGACCCAGGCGTTAAAAAGAGGCGCAAATGCAGGGTTTTTTGCCCCGCCCACTCCAGGGCGTGATTTTTGCCCGGGAGTATAAATACGACGCATTTGTGTCGCAGTCATTTTTTTGGACGGGAACGCCTACCTTGCATCTCATTAACGCAAGGAAGGCGTTCACGCAAAAAAATGACGCTCATTCCTCATACTTTGGCGCTAGACGCGTCTAACGCCAAAGTATAAATATGGCGTTAGTTTTGCGCCGAATTTGCGTCGAATAAAACAACGCAAATTTGGCGCAAACGGAGTATAAATATGCCCCACAGTCTCTGACTGAAATTAAGCACTGGCTAGGGGCCATAACAAGTAAGCAAAATTCCCCTCTTTTATATCCCTGACACAGCAAACTCCCAGTTTAGCCATGGTACTTCAGATGGCCTGTGGAATAGTGAAGCAGGACATCCAGTCCCTAGGTTTCCCAGGTTTTTGCCTGAAGGTCATGACACGATAAATAAATGCCTCTGGGATTAAACACATGTCCATGCACCTGCCCTACCCGTTCACATTTGAGGCCTTTTCACTCTGCCAGTGTCTCTTTTTGCGAAGACCAGAGCGAAAGTGATAAAAGTTCTGACATATCTGTTCATGCCTGAGGTTTCCATCATCCCCAGCGGGGCCAGTTTCGGGATGACAGAGACTTGCCTAACCAGGACCCTAGACATGACCCCTCGCAAAACCTATTCAGTGGTCAGAATTTTTGAATTGCAACACAATCTCTTACGGTGTGAATAAAATACAAATTGCAGTGCAGTCTCATAAGCAGAAAAGTGCAGCAAGTAATTAAACTGAATGACTCTGTGCCAAGTCAGGCTGTCACCTCCCTAGGAACTTTAGACAGTTCACTCAAACCAACCTCCCTTGCAACCTTTAGCTGAAGAAATGTATCCAAGAGTGTATTGCCAAGTTTGTGTAAGTCGGCAAGAGCTTCTTACAGTACCATCCGCTCATTGCTTTGAGTTTTGTTTCCAGAGGGTTGCAGTTGTGTGGCTGAGCCCTTGTGTTGGGGGGTCAGGGTGTGGCATAGCTTCAAGTATCACTAGAACTGACTGTTACATAAATAAAGCGTGACCAGCAGCTAAGCGACGGCTAGGATGCCCTGGTAATCCCTGTACCACCCTACCCCTTGAAGCCTTCTTATGTGGGAACGTGCTCCAGCTGGGTTTCTACCCATAGAGAGGTCTCCTTCATCTTTGAGTGTCTTATGCTATCAAGTAACAATCCTACAGTGGAATGGAATAGCTTGGATAAGCTGTTTGCCATAAAAGAAATGTGATGATCTGATGTCATCCAGTGCCTACACCTCAACCCTATACGCTGGTTCTTCCCAGGAGCCAAAGAGCCAGGTTTTGAAAACACTGTGACGTGAGGCACGACTGTGCATCTGGAAATCTGCCATGCATGGTCGCAGCACTTTATTATTCCATAAGAATGACCTCACCAAAGTGGTCAATTAAGCTGAAAGGTGTTGTTGGCAATAAACATCACCTAAGACCAACAAGGAGGTTAAATCGACCAAAAAGGTGCATCCAGGCAATTGCACCTGATGCCTACTGTATCTGTCAAAGATTAAATCCATCACCTATTTGAAGTCACGGTTCAGAATAGTCAACACAGCCAGAGACTGCATAAGGATCACCTTGAGGGTCTTCAAGAAAATCAAAGTCAGGGATGGCGGTGTACGCATATTTAGGAGCATTAATATCCCCATCAGCTTAACCTGATATCATAATGTACCATCCTCATTTGTTTGGCCATACATTCTGGGCCTGATTTAGATATTGGTGCAGGGAAATACTCTGTCACAAACGTGAGGGAAATCCCGTTGGCCGTATTACAATCCCATTATATCCTATGGGGATTGTAATAAGGCAGACAGGATATCCATCATGTTTGTGACAGAGTATTCCCCTCCACCAAGATCTAAATCAGGCACTCTGTCTTTGATTGGGAGAAGTTGTCCAGAAAAGGATCATCTCACCTCAAAGCCCAAAGTGAATGCATCATGAAGCACTGTTGAGAACCCATATCTGCCCACAAAGCTACTGTTCACTTCAGGTAGGCTTGTGTTACCTGAAGAATCATTATAACTGAGAAGTGTCTCATTGCTGACCCCAGTAAAGCCCACCTTCTTTTTTTTCATGTAGGTGGTTCATTCCATGAAAGGTTGCAAAGGATGTATGAAGGTTCACCTAGCACTGAACCAGTTATCACTAGATGTTGGGAATTAACTCAAGTGACTAAAGAATATAGTAAAAAGTAAGATGGACATGAATCTGTTAAAAAAAACACAGATACCTTCCCCTTGCCCCACAACATACGTCTATACCCGAAACACCTATCACCCTCCCTTGAATAGTTCCACACAACTACTAGACAAACAATAGGGAAGCCAGTAAAAAAAAACCTTCCACCAGCCCCAAACCAAGCAAATGAAGTGGTCTCATCACCCATGACTACTCCATTTAAAAAGTAATTCTTAGGAATACCTCAAATAGTAGGCAATGCAATATCTGCCTCAATCATGACTTGGTCTTGGAGGAAAGCGAAGCAGAACACCACAAAAAACTGAACAACAGGTGGAACCCACCTTCCAACCTGGGGCGAATTAAATATATCAGACTGAAATTGCTGTGGTTGTTCTCAGGCTACATCATGGAATCCATGCAACTTTACGCTGCTTTCCCCTCCTCCATCATTATCTTTATGCTTCAGCCTAGAAGACCCAGGGGTTTCACCACGCCCATACACACTTTATTTCAGCACGTACTCCTTTCATTCAGCAGTCCTATTCTATGGCTTTTTATGATTTTCGAGTTTTAAAAAAAATCAGGTTTAATAAAAACCTTCTGTTTCACTGAGATGAGTTGCATATAATCCAAGTTTATCATCCTCAGCTTTTTGCTAACTTCATCAAATGACTTGTATTACTGCTGGACCAATTTAGTATACAGTAGCCTGTACAAATTAAGACTCTGGAAGAGTCATACATTATTTGCCCTATACAGTGCACTACATCCAGAATCATGGTTTTTGTGGACATTTACTGATTGGAAGACTAGGAGGGGCTCCAGGAGGTGGCCATGGAGCTAGGGCCCTTGTGCTCATTCCACCACAAAACAAATCAATAGGTTTCCTACTGGGAGCAAGTTGCAGAATCAGGGCTCCAGGAACTGCTCCAAATCCATTCCTTCTGCTTCCTCTAGGCTACCCACAATTTGCAAATTGTTCCATTATGCCTCAACTTCTTTGTCCTTCCCTCCATTTTCTAGGTCTTTCAAGACCTCAACAGGTGCAAAACTGTTTTCTTCTTTTCCTGGTGTTTATCCTTCAGCTCTAATATCCGACCCTCCACCTTCATCAAGCAGTCATAAAAGTTTTAACAGTATGGATGCAACAGAGCCATGTCTCTCCCAGCTTCACAGACTTTCATCTCTAGAAAGGTCGAAGTGGGGTTTATGGGTGCCATATGACCAGTGTGGACAAGGCAGCTGCTGAGGACTCACCTCCAGCCACAGAATGACTGGGTTTGCTTTTTTCTTTTTTCAAATTTTCCTTAATTGGGATGTTGCCCTCTCTTATCTTTTGTGTGTTTTTGCCAAGAGGCCCAGGCCAGAGAGGTTAAAGTCTGAAGGCAAGAGCTGATTCAAGTCCCCAATGGGAGCACTCAAGTAGTGGCACCATTTACCTTGCGAACTGTAAGACGCAACACGCCGTGGCCATGTCTCTGGATACCAGAAACAGGTTTACTACAGTCTGAAATTTAAGGGAGGTGGCACCCCCACAGTGGATCAGTGCAAATGATAGGGTTACACTAGGCCATGTTGTTCCAGGTGTGAATAGAGGAGGTCTTAAGGGCACTAGTTATTTTATGCAGAAAGCTCCAACACCCAGGAAGGTATTTTGCTTTTTGGCGTGTCATAGGGCTTGAATCCCCCTGACACTCTCCATTCATCCACCATTAATGCGACTTCTCCAGGAGCCACCCCAAACCATTATAGCACACCCAGGATGCCCCTTTCCAGGCAGAGCTTTAAAACGTCATCTTTCACCAGGTACACTCTTCTAGCCACCTGATGACCAAAGCCTCGATGAGCAGCTGACTTGCGCCAGTGATAAAACGGCCCTGTCTTCAACACGTTGCCAAATAGTACTAATACCCTCATAAATAGCCCGCCTGTTTGCAGCACTCAGTCTGACTCATCAGTTGTCTCACAGCTCACATTAAGTTACTCTAAGCAAATCTTTCCCCAGGTAGTGCACCAGCCAGATGTGCTACACTAGAAGCTTTGTGTGTCTATCTCAGAAGGGATGGAAGGGAGGCAATGCTTCTGCAGTTACCAGGTACTATCCAGTCCACGTGCCTGCAAAGCCCCCCATTACATGGACCAGTACTTCCTCAGTCCCAACCCCATTTCACCACTGTGGCAACATAGGCTTTTTCACTGGAGGCAGAGGCAACAGAACAGCCAAAAATGCACAAAGCAGGGTCCCCAGTGAATGCCAGTTTTGCTCACCAGTACCTTCCAGGAGCGGATTCTTATCTCCAAAAGCGTCTCACATGTTCAGAGGAAGTGTTGCCCTTCTGTAACACAGTGGTGCCAAAATACCCTCTCCACAAACCACAGCCAGGGCACCACTCAAGCTTTCAGTCTCAAGGGTGCCAATGTGGGCCAGCATCCATTTTGTAACCTGGCATCTGCCTGGGTTTCACTGAGCCAGGAATCGTCAGGCTGCCTGTCCAGTCGCCTGCCATCATCTCTTTCTTGGCGGCTCCTAAACTGCACCTCCTCCATCTCACATCCTCTGCTACTAATGGAGCAGTAGCGCATCATGCTCTGCTCACCACCACAGCCACCACTCCAGGAACATGGCCTCAGCAAAGCACCTCCATTCCCATAACAGTCCAGGGCAGCCAAGGTACCAGCAACAATTCAGTGACCCAGCACTACCTCAAGAGTAGGGTAACATACGCATCTGCAATATAAATAAAGAGCTTGAGCACAGTGCCCGCCAACTTAGTCTGCCTGGCCACGTCTCAGAAGAGTAACACCTACGTGGTAGTAATAGAGCCATTCGAATCTTCCAATTGGTTGTGCTCTGTCATTTTAGCATTCAAGCACAGCCTGCATGTTTGTGTGTGTGTGTGTTTAAGAGGTCTTAACGAGCGCAGTGCAATTGTTTTGTTTGGGGGCAATGATACCAGTCTTGATCTCTCGAATGCTTAACACATTTCCGTTCTCAACAATTCCATTATGTGATGCCTTGTATAAATCCTGAGGGCATGCACCACTTACACAGAATTATGCCTGGCTTGGCATTGCTGTGGTTCAACAGACTGATCACAGACTATTTAAAGCCATTTACTGAGACAGCTATTTTTGACATAAAAAAGTATATGTGTGCTTGGTCATTGTTGGAAATGACCCATTTTACAGGGTTATCCCCAAACTTTTGTCTTCTTCCTCCTATTTTTCTGACCTGTTTTTGTTGACTTTAGAGCTCTGGGCACCTTACCACTGATGACCAGTGCTAAAGTGCAAGTGCTCCCTGTGTAAATTGTAATGGTGATTGGTTTATCCATGATTAGCATACTTGAGTTACTGGTAAGTCCCAAGTAAAGTGCACTAAGTGTGCCCAGGGCCTGTAGATCAAATTCTACTAGTGGGTCTGCAGCACTGATTGTGCCACCCCAGGGTAGCCCTGTAAACATGTCTCAGACCTGCCACTGCAGTGTCTGTCTGTGCAGTTTTGAACTGCCAGTTCGACCTGGCAAGTGTACCCACTTGCTAGGCCCAAACCTTCCCTTTTACTACATGCAAGCCACCTCTAAAGTAGGCCCAAGGCAGCCCTATGGGCAGGGTGCAGTGTATGTAAAAAGTACGGCATGTACTGGTGTGTTTTACATGTCCTGATAGTGAAATACTGTAAAATTCGTTTTTCACTATTGCAAGGCCTATCTATCCCATAGGATAACATGGAGGTTGCATTACAATATATTTTATGTGCAGTTTCCATTGGGAGCAGATAGAGATATGGAGTTTGGGGCCCCTGAACTCACACTTTAAAAATACATATTTTGGTAAAGCTGGTTTTTAGATTGTAAGTTTGAAAATGCCACTTTTAGAAAGTGAGCATTTTCTTGCGTACCAGCCTCTGCCTGGCTGCTGAATACACGTCTGGGTTAGACTGACAGTTGGATTGTTTGTGAATTCACTCTAGACAGTCACACAAAGTGGGCTGGGGTGTGTCCTGCATATTCTGATGGGTCTTCCTGGGCTAGAGTGGTGGGAGGAGCCAACCCTTGCACCTGAATAGGATTGTGCCTGCCCTCACACAAAGCAGTCTTCAACCCCCTAGAGTGTGTCTGGGACCGGGACAGGAAGAGGCAGGGTCTTGTGTACTACAAAGACTTTCCTTGGAAGTTTGCCTACTTCAAAGGCCGAATGGGTATAAGTATTGAACTGCTGACCCCATAGCTTCAGAACACTTCTGGACTGAGGACAATTTTCCAGGGAGAAGAGCTGGATGCTTGAAGAGGACCTGCCACTCTGCCTGTTGCTTTGCTGTGCTGACCTACTACTGCTACGTCTGCCCTGGGAATGAAAGGACTGGGATTTGCTGTCTACATCCTGCGTTCCTCAGTTCTCCAAGGGCTTGAACAGAGCTTGCCTCCTGTGGTAAAGTCTCAGGGACATCAAAGACTTCCTCTGCCAGTGCCTGGGCTCTTCTGCTGAGAGACCTGACTTGCTAAGTGGTGCCAGGTGACAGTCCCAGGGCCCTTAGAAGTGGAAGCTGGTAACCTGCAGGGAAAAATCCATGCACCACTGTTTGCACATTAGAAAAATCGATGCAACACCTGTCCCACGGCTGAAAATTTGACGCAGCACCTGTCCTGTGACTGGAAATTTGACACAGCACCTGTTCTCAAAGTGAACTCCTCGCATATCAAGTCAAAATTTTCCACGCATCGACCCCTGGCGTCAAATCTTCAACATCGCACCAAGGACCTGAGGCTGCGTGTCTGGAAAACGACGCATCGCTCTCCTGTGGGGAAAAGAATCGACACATCCCCTACCCGGCGGGGAAAGAATCAACGCACGGCCTCACTTCCGATTTAAGGAATCGACACATCTCTTGCTTTTCAGACTCATCACCTCTTGTGCTGCTTTATTTTTGATGCATACCAGGTACTTGGTGCTAAAACAATGCATCTATTGATTCCTATGGATTAAGACTCTTAACTTTAAAAATTGATATTGTTTCTTGTGTATGCTGGATTTGTGTTATTTTGGTCTTGTTTTATTCAGATAAACATTGGCTATTTTTCTAAACAGGTGTGATGTCCATTTGTAGTATTTTCACTGTTTTACTGTGTGTGTAGGTACAAATACTTTTCCCATTGCCTCTGAGATAAGCCTAACTGCTTGTGCCAGGACACCAAAGGGGTGTGCGGGGTTTTTCTTAGGCGTGTGACTCCTTTACCCTTACTAGAGTGAGGGTCCCTACTTGGACAGGGTGTAAAGTGACTGCCAACGAGAGACCCCATTGCTAACAGTTGTACACTGTTCAAGCGTTTGAATAGAAGTGGAGTACTTTCAAAACACAAATGCAGGCTTATGTCTGAGTCTTTTAAATATTTAGGCAACAGCCCATCAGAGAAGATGGGTATAGGCTGTCCATGCCGCACACAGTCCAGAGAACAGGGACTAGCTAAAGTAATCCTAGAGTTCGCTCAATTTTACTCTGAGATTGATGCAGTTAATTAAGCGGATGCACACTTTACGTGGACAGCAATAAAGCATTTACACAAATCAAGGAACAAATCTCAGAAGCAGGAGCCAGGCTACATTTCACTGAGGGACAACTTCACCATGGCAACTGTTGCTAGTGCGTACAGATTGAGTGCAAATTAAGTGGAAACAAGAAAGGGGGATGTGTTGCAGTCTTGTACTTTAAGAAACATAGTAAATAGATGTGAGCGGGAAACTCCACGGTACGAAGTACCAGCTTGCCCTTCCTGCATTGTTTTCCTTCGTCCCTGATGTTCAATCAATCAATCAATCAGTACACTTGTAAAGCACGCTACTCACCCGTGAGGGTCTCAAGGCACTGAGGGATGGGGGGGTGCTGCTACTGCTCGAACAGCCAGGTCTTGAGTAGCCTCCTGAAGGTCAGCAGTTCTTGGGTCTTTCATAGGAGCAAGGGGAGGGTGTTCCAGGTCTTGGCGGCGAGGTGGGAGAAGGATCTGCCGCCGGTGGTCACTCGTCAGATGCGAGGGACGGTGACGAGGGCGAGGTCGGCTGAGCGCAGCTGGCGGTTCGGGGTGTAGAAGGTGAGTCGTCTGTTGAGGTAGGCTGGACCAGTGTTATGGAGTGCCTTGTGTGTGTGGGTGAGGATCTTGAAGATTATCCTTTTGTTCCCCTATATTTCCTATTTTGGCTTTGTTTGTAAGGCTGGTGTTCCACAAGCTCCACTTTGGTGCTCTACAGGGACACCAGTGATACCTAAACTGAGCTCCTAATCACGTTTGGGCAATCACCGCTGCCCTTGACCGAAGGTCCCGGCTACTGGCACATTCCTCTAGCCGGCACCCAGGAGCGATGACTACATGCACCCTGTGTAAATGAAGTCCAGTGACATCTAGTAGCAGGAACCCCTTTGTGTTTATTATGTTTAGAGTGAAGGTGAGGCTCACTATCATGATCTGCTTCAGGACCACAGTGATGGTCATGAACATCGGAAGGAGGGTGCTAGGACGAATGGTTGGGATAAACCTCAGTGCCCCTATCTTTAGGGCTACTCTTTGTAAGTTCAAAGAACACGATCACTCGGTCCACCACTTCTTCTCCATCCTCCCTCCTGATTTTTCTTCCATAGTGCCTGTCCGAAGGGAACCACAGATAAGTTCCCACAAGACAAGACTCTAATGGCATGCACCAAAATGATGTCATATAGGTACAATCCCCTACACTGCAGCATCGGAGCCTAATAAGTCTAGCTATACAGAACCCCCTCAGCATGTAACAGGATATAGGCACACGTCTGTGCACACTTCAACAGTGTAGACTAAGTATGTTCTATGCAGAATCCCCTCAGCATATATCGGGATATAGACACAAGCCCCGGCACTGTTTCATCGGAGCAGGACAAGTGTGTTCTATGCAGCATTCGCTCAGCATATACCTTGAACACGTGATATAGACACAAGCCCCTGCACTTCTTCACTGGAGCAGGATAAGTGTGTTTCTTAAGAGTATTGACATTGGCACACAAAAGACATCGGGGAACGAATGCAATTAAACACCAAAGAAATAGTGACGTTTAATGCAATGGTATTTGGACAGTTGTGTAAGAGCATTTATACCACTTATAGTTAGTGGACAGAAAACCAGTGATAGAAAGCTTAGTAAAACCAACTGAATAGCCACAATTTTTTTAGTAGTAAGTGTTTATAGGTACTGCGAAACCACACAGTATGTTGAGAAGGGTACTTCTGTTGGTTGACTATTACTCAGAGGCCATGTGGATGCACCACAAAACCCAGAAAATTGTTAAGGAGTTCTTGTATGAGATAGTATTAATAGAAGGCTTTGTGCAACGGCATACCAGCTAATGGGGACATAGGATTTCAGAGAAGATGAATGAGTTTCTGGGATCTTATGGGATAAACCAGAAGAGAAGAATTCAATATCACCAGTAAAGTACCGGATAGGTAGAGTTTCTGGGATGCTATGGAATACATCACAAGCATAGGTTTCAGTATCTCCAGTAGTGTACTGGATTGGTAGAGTTTCTTCGATGCTATGGGATAAACCACAAGAGAAGATTTCAGTATCACCAGCAGTGTACCGGATTGGTGAATCGCTTTATCTAAGTTTTGAAAGAAGCTGTAGAAGGTCCCACGTTCCAAGCTATTTTCTGCTTTGAACATAGGTCTTGTGTGTGAGTGCTATCAAGTGAGATAATTTCACCTAAATTAAGATGCAGGAGTTTTACAAAGCTAAGCATGACTGTAAAACAAGTGTGGGTTAGTAGGAGATCAGGTTGGAATCACATTGTCTCCCATAGTGATGAGAGGTTTATCAAGATGCTTAAAGTGTGCAAAGATATCAGAGATTAAAGGGAGGATAGAACTGTACGGGTCAGACCCAATGGGATCAAGAGTTTCAGAGGAGCACAAAGGGAGCAGGTCACGAAAGAAGTGCCTGGGAAACTTAGGAAGGATTTTAAGAGTCACGACACTGAGGAATGACTAAACGAACATGGAGTCTGACAGAGTGAGTTTGCTGACACTAGAAGCTGGGTAAAATGTGTCGGTCGGTGAGAACCTTGCACACCGATCGCATTACACAGTGACTAATGTCTGGGATGTGTGCCCACACTCCATGGAGCGTCAATCCTTGTTTTGAGTGTTCTATTTCTTAGGCACAGGAGATAGGCTATGATTATGTAACACAGAAGCACCAGTGTTTGTGATTTGTCTGCGGCATGGGATGGGGTGCAGTGCCTGGGGTGGCCCTTGGTCTCTGCTCTGTGTCCGAGCAGACGTGGTTCATTCATCGACTAAAAACCTTTATTACCCCAAGTTGAAGTTTGTGACTTTCTTCCTCTGGTATACTCTGGAAGCTTGGCCGTTATCAGTGTGCTTGGAATTGTCCCAAGTTTTAGCAAAAGACCACAGTAAAATGTGAAATTTCTCTACTCATAATTAGTGAGGAAACTCTCCCCTTCTCACTGTTTCACAGTTGTTGTTTGATATCAACAAACCCTCAACGTAATCGCACCTTATTAGCTGCATCGTACCGGCAACAAGCCCCACACAGGGCACGGTGCTCTGTGAGTGATCTCTGTATATGTTTTTAGATTTTGAGCTGTTTTTTGAGCTTTTGCTTTGAAGCTTTGAAGCTGAAGGGTGTGTATTTGTCCATTAGAAATCTGTCTGATCAAAGCTTCCGTTTATGTCTAGATAAAATCCCGCGTACTTTCTCAGCTGAAGGCGCCTATGTGAGCTCCAGATTTTCGTTCGAAATGTATATTTTCTGTTGTCAAAGTCGAAGGGTTTTGCCTTTTACTTAGGAGATGCAAGTCTGTTGAATCTGTAGAGACAGACTTTCCTCGTAGATCCTGAGCTGCTTCAAAGCCTGCCTTCTCCACTGACAATGCTCCTTGCACTGCTGATACCTCCTTTCCTAGCAGTGCCTGCAGCCCTAGCAACGCCTTCTGCACTGACTGCCTTCTCCACTGATAATGCTCCCTGCACTGCTGATGCCTCCTTTCCTAGCAGTGCCTGCAGCCCTAACAATGCCTTCTGCACTGACTGCCTTCTCGACTGACAATGCTCCTTGCACTGCTGATACCTCCTTTCCTAGCAGTGCCTGCAGCCCTAACAACGCCTTCTGCACTGACAATGCTTCCTGCACTGCTGACACCTCCTTTCCTGGCAGTGCCTGCAGCCCTAGCAACGCCTTCTGCACTGACTGCCTTCTGCACTGACGATGCTTCCTGCACTGCTGACACCTCCTTTCCTGGCAGTGCCTGCAGCCCTAACAACGCCTTCTGCACTGACTGCCTTCTGCACTGACGATGCTTCCTGCACTGCTGACACCTCCTTTCCTGGCAGTGCCTGCAGCCCTAACAACGCCTTCTGCACTGACTGCCTTCTGCACTGACGATGCTTCCTGCACTGCTGACACCTCCTTTCCTGGCTGTGCCTGCAGCCCTAACAACGCCTTCTGCACTGACTGCCTTCTGCACTGACGATGCTTCCTGCACTGCTGACAGCTCCTTTCCTGGCAGTGCCTGCAGCCCTAGCAACGCCTTCTGCACTGACTGCCTTCTCCACTGACGATGCTTCCTGCACTGCTGACCCCTCCTTTCCTAGCAGTGCCTGCAGCCCTAGCAACGCCTTCTGCACTGACTGCCTTCTCCACTGACGATGCTTTCTGCACTGCTGACACCTCCTTTCCTGGCAGTGCCTGCAGCCCTAGCAAAGCCTTCTGCACTGACTGCCTTCTCCACTGACAATGCTCCTTGCACTGCTGACACCTCCTTTCCTGGCAGTGCCTGCAGCCCCAGCAACGCCTTCTGCACTGACTGCCTTCTCCACTGACAATGCTTCCTGCACTGCTGATACCTCCTTTCCTGGCAGTGCCTGCAGCCCTAGCAACGCCTTCTGCACTGACTGCCTTCTCCACTGACGATGCTCCTTGCACTGCTGATACCTCCTTTCCTAGCAGTGCCTGCAGCCCTAACAACGCCTTCTGCACTGACTACCTTCTGCACTGACTGCCTTCTGCACTGACAATGCTTCCTGCACTGCTGACACCTCCTTTCCTGGCAGTGCCTGCAGCCCTAACAACGCCTTCTGCACTGACTGCCTTCTGCACTGACAATGCTTCCTGCACTGCTGACACCTCCTTTCCTGGCAGTGCCTGCAGCCCTAACAACGCCTTCTGCACTGACTGCCTTCTGCACTGACTGCCTTCTCTACTGACAATGCTCCTTGCACTGCTGATACCTCCTTTCCTGGCAGTGCCTGCAGCCCTAGCAACGCCTTCTGCACTGACTGCCTTCTCCACTGACGATGCTTCCTGCACTGCTGACCCCTCCTTTCCTGGCAGTGCCTGCAGCCCTAACAATGCCTTCTGCACTGACTGCCTTCTGCACTGACGATGCTTCCTGCACTGCTGACACCTCCTTTCCCGGCAGTGCCTGCAGCCCTAGCAACGCCTTCTGCACTGACTGCCTTCTCTACTGACGATGCTTCCTGCACTGCTGACACCTCCTTTCCTGGCAGTGCCTGCAGCCCTAGCAAAGCCTTCTGCACTGACTGCCTTCTCCACTGACGATGCTTCCTGCACTGCTGACCCCTCCTTTCCTAGCAGTGCCTGCAGCCCTAGCAACGCCTTCTGCACTGACTGCCTTCTCCACTGACGATGCTTCCTGCACTGCTGACCCCTCCTTTCCTGGCAGTGCCTGCAGCCCTAGCAACGCCTTCTGCACTGACTGCCTTCTCCACTGACAATACTCCCTGCACTGGTGATATCTCCCTTACTGACGAATCCTTGACGTCTGGCAGTGCCTCCTTTACTTGCGAGTCCTTCACCGAGAATGCCTTTACTTCTGGCAATACCTCCTCCACTGACAATGCCCCCTGGCTACTCCTCACGCACTGACTGCTTTCTCCACTGACAATACTTCCTGCACTGGCAATACCTCCTTCACATACAATTCCTTTGTGGTGGATGCCTTAACTTCTGGCAATGCCTCCTCCTCTGACAATGCCTCCTTCACTGGCCATGCCACCAGCTATGGCAATGCCTCCTGCACTGACTACTGACTGGCTTCTCCACCAGCAATGCCTCCTGCACTGACTGGCTTCTCCACCAGCAATGCCTCCTGCACTGACTGGCTTCTCCACCAGCAATGCCTCCTGCACTGGCTGCCTTATCCACCAGCAATGCCTTCTGCACTGGCAAGACCTCATTCACTGATACCTCCTCCTTTGGGAGTACCTTCACGTCTGGCAATGCCTTCTCCAATGGCAGTGCCTCCGGCCCAGGCAACGCCTACTGCACTGACTGCCTTCTCCACTGGCGGTACTTCCTGCACTGGCAACCCTTCCTTCACTGACACCTCCTCTGTTGGGAATGCTTTACTAATGTCAGTGCCTCCTCTTTGGACAATGCTTCCTGCACTGGTAGTGTATCCTCCACTGGCAACGCCTCCTCAATGACAGTGCCTCCTCCATTGATGAGCCTATTCCACCGACGCTTACTCCACTAACTGCACCATCTCAGGCAATGCCTCTTCCACTGATAATTCCTTCTCCAATGATAATGCCCCCTCATTAGCAATGCCCTCTGCACTTGCAGTGCCTCCTTCATTAGCAGTGATGCTTCCTGGTCTTACAACCAGGCCACTCCATGGGCTTCTGCCACTCTCACCAAGAATTTGTTGTAGGTCATAAAATCATCCGAATAGAGATCTAACGGAGCAATCAGGGGTGTGCTGTGGAAGACCTTCTGCACATTTGATTGTTTAATACCTGTAAAAACAGAGATTCCTGCAGGAAATTTATTTTCAAATGAGGGATCATGCTGGCCTTTTTTGTGAAATAAAAGCAAAATTCTGAACTTCAGGCTCACTCACATAGGTGAAGGGGACCTTGGTGGGCACAAACTGAAGACAGGTCACACCGGAAAGCACTGCCTGGAAACCGATGAAGAGGCCTCTGCTAGAAGAAGCTGAGAAGGTGCAGGCACACAGGGCTAACCCTTAACTTTTCTCCAGCAACAGTAGTTGAGTGGCCTATGAGGAACTTGGGTGGTTTGTATAATGGCCTCTGCCCGCAATAGGTGCATAGGGTCTGGCAACTCAGGTATTCTGTAGTTTACAATGGGTCTGGTCACATTTGACCACCAACTGTAGTGTTCTAAAGAGTCAAATACTTGCTTATTGAAATACGCAGATGTGCATTGTATTGGAGTACTCCACGGTGCACATGCATTGCCAGGGGAGACCTTGGAATAGCCCGGCTGCCCACGGCCTGGAAGTGGTGGCTTCATTTCCCAGCACTGAGGAGATAGGCCGTGTTTGGGGCACTGAGGATGGCTTTTTGTGGCGGGACCTGGTGTCGGTGGTGGCATTAGGCACCGGTGACGATTGTTGCTTTAGTCTCTATGCTGAGGTACTGGTTTCGGTGACCCCGGAAGGACACCAGAGTTTACCACCACAGGGGCTGGTGCACTGCAGCCTGGAGGCCTTTCTGACAGAGTTGACATGACTCAAGTTAGAGGAGTCTTCTATGAATCACTTGTAGGACATCCAGTATCGGACCGGCCTATATGTTGCTATCAGCGAGTGCCCGATGAGCTTCTCTGACCGATCAGTGTGCGGGCTGTTTTTTTCGCACTTTTGTGGGCCGGTTTTTACTGTTGATTTCCCTGATATTAGCACAAGCCTTGCCTGCAGCAAACACAAACACACACAATCTCTAACAGCTTGCAAAATACCCATACAGAGTGTATTTAAAAGTTAAAAACTGGGCTGATTTGTAATAGTGGGCCACTTTTTTGACACTCTGGTTCGCTAATGGGGCTACTTCTGTGTAGGTGCGCGGGCCTATTTTTTGTCCCAGTGCGGCCCTGAGGACATTTGCCAGCTGGAGGTGGCACTGAATGAGACAGGCAACGGATCTAAAGGAAGAAAGGTGGTGAAACCACTGGGATTGATTTCGACTCAACAGTGACCTTTAACCCTATCAATATGAGTTTGGTCCTGAGTCCTCTCTCCTGGCCTGTGCAACACCTGCTCTTTAGCCTCGGCAATGGCTCGCATCGTGTTAATTAGATTTGTCGTAGTGTGAGCCTCTTGTAATGTGCAATTCAAAGGTTCCTGCTTTGCCCTTTTTTAATAATTCAGCAGGTCTCTGGCTGTCGGTGCTGGCGAGTCAGATACCGGCGCGGGGGCCGAGTGTGAACGCTTGTTACACAGCACTGTGTCGCGGTTTCTGTGTTTGCACGTGTGCTTTTCAATATCGCGGATTATGCCTGTAATGATTGCATGTTTATCAAGCATCCACCAGCCAGCCCCAGAAGAAGTAGCAGGTGTCTCTCGCTGATAAAAGCCATCTCTGGCTCCAGCCTAGAGGCCGTATGATCGTCTGTCCCAGTCCTGCTAGCAGTATCACCACTAACGAGTAGAACAGCCACGGGGGTCAAGAGCGTGACTCACTCACTGTTGAAACCGGCATTAATGTGTCCTATTCGAGGACGTGGGTGGGAGGGGTGTATAAGGACCATTGGGAATAAAAACTACAGACAAACCGGACAGTGACACCTACCGGCCAGCGAGTGTAAGGTATTGGCTGGCGTTCTATAAGAAACAGAAATGTGGTTATAAGAATAAGACATTGTCCAAGGGTATGGATGGACGGAACAGACATAGTGCAGCAGTTACATTAAATGGGCAAGACAAGTTTAGTGCCCTATATGTATATAATTTAACATCTTCAGGGTAGGGTTTGTTCTGAGTGCTTTTTATGTTGAGCGCATAAGCGCTCTACCTGTTGTAATCTATCTGTAGGCTTTTAACCACGCCCACTGCACGCCCATCACTATCACTCATTCATGACCTTGCCTTTCAAAAATCCTTTGTTATCATTGGTGAATGATTTACATTTGACCCTCCTTGGGGCAGTTTTCTTAAGCCTTGGCCATCGACCCTGTTACATGGATAATTGCATGATTGCCGACACGTTTGACTGTGAGAGAATTTCTTTTTCCATTTGTGTCTCTCCTTTGCGCTCATGCTCATGGCGGCCGTGGTGCTTTCAATCGGGTTATGTCAACTGTTTTATTTTTCATTTTCAATTTTTGTGGAAAGAAAAGTCCAGTTAGGAATGTACAAGGCTAATAGCTCTAACTCGAGCACACGCAAGACCCATTACATTGCAAATGCTGGTTTTGTAAGTCTTGGCTACAAACAGCTTTTTGTATGCGTATTGACTGCCTGTCTCTGAACAGGGGAACAGAGATGACAAGTGTGTCTGTGACTGGCGTTTCTTCGGACTCCTGCTGTCAACTGTAAGTTGATCAATTTGCTCACCAAATAACTTGCCTAGGCCTGAGACAAATTGTCGTCCTTCAGGTGTATTAAGATCAATACAATAAACTAAATGAAATGCAAGGATTATTTCCCCCATATCTCAAAGAACTGTGTACTTTAAAGTCCTGGGCTGGAGTGAAGGCATTTTATAGATGACTTCATTTCGTGAACAAGTACGTGTGCTTGATGCTTTATTTCTCAAACATCAAGGTTGTTGCTTGGCGCATTACAAACGTGTTATGTGGACGCGCATAGCTGTGATTTGTCATATGTCACAGCAGGTGCCAGTACAGATTTTTTTCCAAAAGTATTTTGTATTTTGGGGCTTGCAGTTTTGACTTTAGTGTACTAATTACGCAGTTAAAAGTCACAGCACGCAAGCTACTGTTTGATAAAACGCAAAGAGTGCTCGAAGGTGTGACATCTGACCCGATGCTTCCTGGAAGCTTGCCAGGCTTTACACCTTCACTTGTGCCTGAAATATGACATGTTTGTGAGGGAGGTGTGACAGGATTTGTTCTTGTATGGTACCTATTTTCTGAGGTCGAGTTGCTCAGCTTGCTGTACCTATTGTATCTGTTTTGTGTGAGAAATGTCTCCATAGTAGTTGCCCATTAAGCATCTGCTTGCAATTCTTATATCTTCTTCTGGGACGGAAACTGTGAGGTGTTATGATGACAGCCAAATTGTTCTGCAGATTTCTAGACTCAAAGTGGTAGCCCACAATTCCCCATGCACCCATTCCAGTAGGGATTCCCACCATGAGATCCTGGATGTCTAAGACCTTTTAAAGATACACCCTGCCAAACCTGTTATTATCTTGTCTTTTCCCATTTGGTTAACAAGCATTTTTGTACCTGTATGTGACTCGGCTTAATATGAGCCAGTGGTTTCCAGTGCTCGGCACTGGCGCTTCATTGTCAACACCTGCACTTATGAGAGTCTGTCACATGGTGGTGCTGTTTGTTTAGTTTAGAGATTAGCATAACAACAGTTGTTTAATCATTGAATATACTTTAAAAACAAGCATTTGCAATGTAACGGGTCTCACATTACATCGAGTTAGAGCTATTAGCGTTGTAAACTCCTAACCAGACTTTTCTTGCCACGTGAAATGGAAAAAACAAAAATGAGCGCAATTGCGCGGTGTAAACCACAGCGCAATCGCACTGCAAAATAAAGAGAAAAAGTAGTCCAGAAATCGTACGGAAAACATGGAGCCTCGTATGTTTCCAGTAGTTGACCGGTGCTCTCGAGGAGGGCTAACACCGGAAAAGGCATGACTTATGCATGCCTTTCACAAATGAAAACAAGCGGATTTTAAAAGGCAAGGCCATGAACCAATGAAATGACTGACGTAACATGGGCGTGGTTAAAATCCCCCTAAAGAGAGATTAGAAGAGGGAGGGAGCGCTTTGCGCTCGCCCCTAAAGACTAATACCGGCCGCCAAAGCCTTTCTTATAGCTTTGGAGGCCTGGAATAGTCTGAATTCTCACACTTGTCAGAGTGTAATGGTTAGTAGTGGTGTTGAGATTGTCGTTGGCAGCACTGGCAGGTGCAATGGATGGTGCGAGCTGTAGTGACCTCCTGACGATGGCCCTTGCAATATGTTTTTTAACAAATTACGCACTGAAGTGACCTGAGCATCATTTTACAAATGAATGTCTTACAAAAGTATTTCAAGGCAGTAATGACAGTAGGTAGGAAAGCTAATGCTATTTCTGAGTGTGATGATGAGATCTTATGCACCCCTCACTGAAGAGGAGGCATTGGAGCTGGGGGTGCGCAGTGAAACTCTGAGCAGCCTATGCGGAATGTGGTGCTTTATAACATAGTACATAACATATGTGCATTTGTTAAACTATCTATTCTGTACGACTGTTGGCTTTCAAAAGTTGACACCTTTTTTACTATGATAAAATATGGATTATATGGGTTCATATGACTTTATGTTATGAATTCCATAATCTGCAAATGCATTCTAAAATGTACAGTGTTGCTGGAAGTTAAGGCATGGAACGGTTAAGCCTCGGTTTTAGGTTGCACCTGCGTATGACTATGTTAGGCAACAGACTATGAGGGAGCAGGTGATGGCTGAGGCCTACATATATCATGGCGGAGCCTAGTTAAAATACCACCTATCTGTGTGAACAATTATTGTTACTGTATTAATCATGCACTTAATATGGAGTTCTTAATATTAAAGGCATCAGTATTAGTGATGGTAACAGCGTCAAAGATCATGTGACATAGAGGAAGATATACGAAGAAGTCACACAGCGCAGCAGGACAACTTGCAGTGCTGCGTAATAGAGAGTGAGCAGGAATGTCCCATATCTACTAATATATAACACATTTCTCCTCTCTCCCTGCGCTGGTGCACTGAATGTTGCCCAGCGCCAGTGCATACAGGCCATGGTGAAGAGGTGCCTGTATTACAGGCCGGATTGTTTTTGTACAGGAAGGAACACCTTGAGGAATTTTCCTTTTTCTTTGTGTGCTGTAGATTGCAACACACATTGGAAAGAGGACATTATGGGTTGAAATAAAGATATTTCTCCTCGTTATGCCTCTGTTGGAAAGGCATACCATTTTGACACATTTCCAGTTTTACTAGTCCATGCATTTTGGCGCTGGGCATGCATCGGCTGCTCAAATGGTTTCACTGCAGGTGAGTAGCTGCGCTATTGCACAGAGTGGAGTAAAGAAAAGCAAGAGCTAGATGTATCTGCAGTTGTGTCTACCATCTCTTGGGCTATATATTCCTATTTTTACGTGGGGGTGATTCTGAGTTCTGTCATCCACTCCCTGATAATTGCAAGTGGTTCTGTCCAATTGTAGAAGGATCATCTTGGGATGAACCAAGTCTTCACTGCCTTATTGAATTCGAGGTGATGTTGGATGTTTCAAGTCCATCCCATGAGATATTTCAAACTTCAAAAGTTTCGATGAAGAAGATTTTGTTTATGTATTTGTTCATGTACGCCTAGGTTTTACAACTTTAAACTGTCCTTATTTTTGCTTTAGGGTATACGAAAACTGGTTTGTCAAACAAAGGTTATTTAACAAATACGTAAACGAGCATTGGCAGCACATCTAGTTTGCAATGTGTTGATGTCACATGAGCTCAAAATGATTGGATTTTTGAAACACACACACAGAAGGCACAGGGATATGCCATTATTCCATGCTTGTGAAATTATGAAGTAGAAAATAGCTGTAATAACCTATTATCCATCCTCATCACAAACGACATATAATAAAGTCAGTGGTGCACTGTAACCATCCTTAATATGCCATCGCCTTGTATTGATCTTATTTGCACTATCAAAAGAAAAGAGGAGTTGTCTCTCACCAAACGCTAAAAAATTAAGTTTGGCATCGATTGTGGTCGTGAAAGGACTAAACAGACATGGTTTGGCAGTGTCACCTAGAGGCCGGTCAGAGTATGGCTTGGCAGATTTGAAAAATGCCTTGAGATTATATGTTCATCAATCACAGCAGTGTCTGCCGCTGCTGTGGGTGGCAGCAATTATATTTTTGCTAAGAGCAAAGGCTCTGCACAGAGCCCTGTGAATACAGGTGGTTTCAGCTGTTGATAGAGCACCTAAAGGGCGATTAAGCCCATTAAGCCCATCAAAGCAATTAAGGCAGCAAAAGCCTTTTAAGAACAATCCAGTGCTTAGTAACAAAGCGAGTTTGAACTTTATTATTTTCGATGAGCCACATTCAATTGCCTGAAAAAAGCTCACATTTTCGGTGGGAAGGTGAATGCTCTTTAGCTCATGCACTCTCCGCCTTGAAAACTGGCTTTATGTTATGTCCTGCACCTTTGCTCAGCCATTCTTAGGATGAGTAGCCAAAGGGTGAAACAACATTCCCAGATGAATCAGGCAGGAGCTCTTATTCGTGTTCTGTAAAAATAGATGGAAGAACCATCTACTCCTAAAACAACTTTACATCAAACATTATCTTCATGAAGTCTCTGGTACCTTGAGCTTGCACTATGTCTTTTCAGACCTCAATTTAAGACTGCCCAGTCTGTTTCCTCTGGACACTCTTGTCTGGGCATCGCACCCTACCTTACTTGCCCTTTCTTCCCTTACCTTGAATACCAACTCACTTTCCCTCAGTCCTCCATGACTCGTAGTCATCTACCACCTTCCTCCTCGCCATTGACACTCTGGCGTCTACAGCATTGCATCACCCTGCATGGACATAAAGTTTATATCTAATGCCTGGTCTTGCTGAAGCATGTACTACCATCCTCCATCTGGAAGGCAGCCTGGAGCATTTTCTTGGATTAATACTTTCCTATGCATACCTATTCTCCCTTTTCTGAAATGTGACTCTTGCCCCGAATTAACACTGCATGTACCATTACAAAAGTAGGTAGATAACTTTGAAGGGATCTTTGACCCACCAAATCATAGTGCCCCAGGGTCTCCTCCAATGGCCCTAGTTGATCCAGTAGAGAGCCCTCCACTTGCACCTATCCGGTTTCTTGATTTCAGGCTGGAAGAGGTGGAGGATGTGATGTATAAATGCACAATGGGGAGAGTGCCCGGTCCCGATGGGGTCCCAGTTGATCCCTTTTAAATATGGAAGAGCTGTGGGCTCCAATCCTTGCCCACATCTTTACACGGCGACATTGGGCTCTGTTCCGTCTAGAGGTTCAAAATATATTCTTGTCCCAATTTATTAGAAGGGTTATATAACCGATCCGAAGTACTACCGTCCTATTTCCCTGTTGTACTCCTCTGACAAGCTCCTGGGTAGGTTTGTCTCTCAGAGGCTGGAGGTCTGGATGGCTGACAATTCTATTTTTTTGCAGGCCCAGTATAGGTTCAGGAGGAGACTTGGGACAGTGGAACAATGTCTGAATCCCGAACTCCTAATCTGGAAATAGACTAGAACTAAGGCCGGCACCTTTTACATGTGTTGTGCTGATCTCAGCAGGACATTTGATTTAGTGGATCATGCAATGCTTTGGTACATGCTACATTTGTATGGCACTCCCAGTGATATTGTCTCTCTCTTAGCAAGGCTCTGTGATAACCTTTCTTCCCAAGTTCGATATGGCCTTAAGTGTGAAGTTCCATGTCCCTTTCGTATTAAACGAGGAGCCACATAGGGGTGCATATTGGCACTTTTTCTGTTTTCCCTTTATATAAATGGGGTAGATGATGTGTTACAGGCTATGCAGACTGACGTGCCAATGGTAGCTGGTCTCCTTTTCCGTGCTGTTGTATGCAAACTGCACATTCCTATCGTCTAGGACCGCTGTCGGTATGCAGTGATTAATGGATTCATTTGCAGCTTTTATGATCTAAATAAAACTAGAGATTAATACATCTAAAACACACATAATGATTTGTTGGAAACACCCCAGGATTGCTAGACAGTTTTGTCTAGATAGCATACCCATTGTCAAGGTAAAGTCCTTTTGCTATATGGGCATTCCTTTTTCTGGCAAGGGTCGAACTCATTCAGAATACCCGGCTCAAGGTGAAAAGAGTGTGCGAGGGCATGTTTAGATTTTCCAGCAGACATGGTAGTCGCCCTACTAAGGAAATGGCTAAAATTGAAAAAGCTGGAGTCCTTGCTACAGCCACCTATGATGGTGGTGGTGTGTGGGCTAATGCGTCGAATAGACCACTTCAGGCTGAAGAAAATGCATTTTTAAGGTGCCTCTTGTGTGTTCCCCCTTCCTCATCATCCACCATCATCCATAGAGTAGTAGGACCATGTTTTTTAGAGGACATATTGGTGGGTAAACCTACTCTGTTGTGGCCATCGGTCTGGGTCAAACCTTAGACTGTATTTACACGGGCTGTTATTCAGGAAGGCTTAATTTTAGGCCGCATTTCTAAAATACGCTGCTTGTCTTTTATTAATGATATACCTCAGTCAGTGTTGGGCTTCCCTAGGTTGTAGGGCCCGACTAGTATTTTATCAATAAGGAAATTGGAGGTCAGGGAAAGTGTGTGTTTTAATGATGAGGCAAAAAAACTGTAGAGACATACATCTCTTATCTCTTGTCTGATGGGTTACACGCATATTTATCCTCGGTAACCGAGCCCTAGGATCCCTTTGTCTTAACCAGATTGTGTTAAGGTATTGTACGCCTTCTTGTTTCTTTCCCCAGAAACAACCAGTGGGACAGACTGCCTACACCATGCCCATGTGATGGATTTTCAAAGCAATGCACTTTGCAATTTATGTTATTTTGCACATTTTATTTGGATATAAGGAATTTGTTTCTAAAACCAATTTTTATTAATTGCAACATTCAGGATCATCAAGCTGCTATGCATCGCTTATGTACTATGGGACACCGGACATATGTTTTACTGTGGCTTCTTAGAATTGTAACGCAATACACGTTAGGAAAAGTACGTCTTAAACTTTACAATATGCACCATGAAACATCGATTGGAGCCTGATAAAGCACTGCCACTTTATTAATGAATTATCGAGGGATATCTTCATATTTTATATCAGCCAAGGTTGTTTGATGATGCATTGCGCTGCCTTTTAGTGTGTTTTATGGCTTGTACTATGAGGCATTGTACTGTTTCTTTTATTGTGCTTTTATGGCCTATTATATAGTGCCGAAATAAAGTTTGAACTGAACTGAGCCTATGATTCTCAAACTTTTACTTTTGTATTAAATGCGTTTTCTTCTTCTAAATTGTTTAGTCGTCCATTTGCTTAATCATGTTCCGTTGCATCCATGTAACACGCTCATACGTCCATTTGGGCTACGTTTACACTACATAAAAAATGAAATCAGTGTAAAAAAATAAATAAAAATTGAGGGTGAGCAAAATGGCATTACTTGTTTTTAAGAGGCAAAGCAGGAACCTTAATTTGAGTCTGTACGAGGTGCGTGGCGATTCAAAGCTCTGGTAGTAACTTATGATACAAAAAAGCAGTCTCCAACAGTTTTACTTTGTTTTTGAGAATTTCATTCGAAGATTCATAACAACTCTCTTTCCCTTTCAGGACAAGCCTGCAGAACAAGAGGATAATGTCATGGTGGAGGGATGAGAAGCTGAGATGAGGCACAAGAACCGGGCGAGGTGCGGAACTCACTTGGCGGAGAGAAGCAATGACACTATGGGTCTGCAGCAACTATGACCGCTACTACTCAGTGAATAACCTCCAGAAAGAGACATTTCTAGCAAGTGAATGCAGATACCACTGACATGGACATCACTGCCAACCCTTGGAGCCAACATCTCTGATTCTTGGGCTTCTGTCATGTCAAGAAGCCAGTTGCCTTGTGTAAAAATGAGACTGCTTACAGTGCTTTCGCTCCTGAGCTGGGGTGCCACTACTATGGCCCTCCCAGTAGTTCCTTGGAAGGTCAAGTGCCCGGCTCAATGTGTTTGTCAAATAAGACCCTGGTACACACCGAGATCAGTCTACCGTGAGGCCAATACAGTTGACTGCAATGATCTGTTTATTTCTTCAATACCTGCAAACATTCCAGGTGGGGCGCAGACCCTGCTTCTGCAAAGTAACAACATTGCCAGGGTGGAGCAAAGCCAGCTAGGTTATTTGCTGAACCTGACTGAGCTGGACCTCTCCCAAAACAGCTTCTCTGACCTGAGGGACTTTGAGGTTAAGAGTCTGCCTCGGCTGCTCAGCCTGCACCTGGAGGAGAACCAGCTCTCCTACCTCCCCGACCACAGCTTCTCCAGCCTAGGCAGCCTCCAGGAGCTCTACCTGAACCACAATCAGCTCTGCCGGATCTCACCTTTGGCCTTTGCAGGCCTTACTGACCTCCTGCGCCTTCACCTGAACTCCAACCTCTTGAGAGCAGTGGACAGCCGCTGGTTCCAGGAGCTGCCCAGCTTGGAGATCCTCATGATTGGGGGCAACAAGGTGGATGCCATTTTAGATTTGAATTTCCGACCTCTGTCCAACTTGAAGAGCTTGGTTCTGGCTGGAATGAACCTGCAAGGCATCTCAGATTATGCCCTGGAGGGCCTGAAGAGCTTAGAAAGCCTCTCTTTCTATGACAACAAACTGGCCAATGTCCCTAAAAGAGCACTGCAGCAGGTTCCAGGCTTGAAGTTCTTGGATCTGAACAAGAATCCTCTGCAGAGGATACAGCAGAGTGACTTTGTCAACATGCTGCACTTGAAAGAACTTGGCCTGAACAATATGGATGAACTGGTTTCTCTGGACAGATTTGCCCTCACCAACCTTCCTGAGCTCACGAAGCTGGAGGTGACAAACAACCCAAAGCTGTCATTTATCCACCCTGGCGCCTTCCACCATCTGCCCCAGTTGGAGACTCTCATGTTGAACAATAATGCACTGAGTGCCCTGCACAAGCAGACAGTGGAATCCCTGCCTAGTCTGCAAGAAATTAGCTTGCACGGAAACCCAATCCGCTGCGACTGTGTCATTCGCTGGATCAACACAACGGAGAACCACATCCGCTTCATTGAGCCTCAATCCACACTCTGCACCGAGCCTCCTGCATTGAAGACTAGGCACATCAGGGAAGTGCCATTTAGAGACATGGCTGATCGATGTCTCCCGCTCATTTCAAGCACCAGCTTCTCCTCCCATCTGATGGTGACCAGTGGAGAAACTGTTTCACTCCATTGCCGGGCACTAGCTGAACCGGAGCCAGAGATCTACTGGGTCACTCCAACAGGGACAAAGCTGCTTGCTGGTTCTGGGGAAGGGAGGTGCCGAGTGCACCCTGAGGGCACCCTAGAGATACGAGGTGCCACCATGCGGGAAGCTGGTCTCTACACCTGCCTTGCACACAATCTCCTGGGCACAGATAGCAAAAGTGTGCACATCTCTGTTAACAGCTGGTCTCCGGCAGGTGGGGAACGTGTTCAGTTATATGTAAGGGAGGTCGAGGCCCACAACATTCTACTCTCTTGGCGACCTTACATCAATGCCATATCATCCAACCTGACCTGGGCCACCCTATCTACAGGGTCCAATATGGAAACAGCCAGACTACCTGCTGGACTCTATGCCCACAATATCACCCGGCTGCAAGCAGGCACGAACTACCAGGCCTGCCTACACATGGCTTTCCTTGGCTCCCCCACCCAAGTGGCCTGCGTGAGTGCCAGAACTAGAGATCCTGAAGGTAAAATGGGGTCTCTGGAGATCAAGCTGTGGGCTTTGGCCACCCTGGTGCTCTGTACACTACTTGTGTCAGTCGGCCTCCGTGGGCACTGCTGCATTAGCACCCCCAAAGGGTGTCAGTCAAACATCGCAGATTGTGTGCCAAGCTATATGCCATGGGGTCCAGCAACATCTGTCCGTGTGATTTATCCTCCCTTTGTACAACTCTGGGAACCTGATACAAAGGGGGCTAAGATGGTAACCACTCGGGGCCCAGAAGCACTACTGGACTTGTGAGGTCTTTGAGGGAAGTTGGAGAAAAAGAGAGAATGTTACAAGCCGGGAGAGACAAAAGGATGGTGTTGGGACAGAGAAAGATAAAGTGTGGCCCATGAGGGAAGCTTATTTTTTTACCAAATAAAATATGAAGAATAAAAACAGCTATGGAGGCCTACAGAACTGGACTAATCTGTCTCCTCCCCAGTTGCCCCACACTTTCTTCGCCCATTGACCCATAGCAAAGACACAGTAGAGCAGAGGGTGGAGGCCTAACAGACCTACTTTGGAAATCGAGGACATTAGATGCTTTGTAATTCTCTAATGTGCAAACTGGGATAGATGTCCTGTTCTGACATGGAACCCTCTGGGACCAGCTCTAGCTGTACTTATCACCTCCTCTGACCTGGTGAACTTGACTCTTGTGTTCCCAAATCACCGTTAGGGGCAGTTGAATTTGTTTATTTGTTTGATTTTCTTCTAACAATGAATTCATAATGCAATGTTTTTGGCATCCTGAATTTTGAACAGTGAATTAAAATCTCACTTCCACGCACAATCAGACAAGCTCAGGTTTAGGAAGGTGCTTATAGGATGATGTTGCTCTGATACCATGGAAGAGGCTCGGTTCTCTGTGAGCTGTAGGAATAGTAAAACACCCACAGCTACCCTGCGAGATGTACTTGCCTGTAACCCAGACACTCTGGTCTCCTGCCCAACATGGCGGCCGGGTGAGATACAGTAGTGGTGTGTCATGTGAAAGGTGGAAAAGGGCTGGTTAGTAGCCTGCTGTAGTTCAGAGACATGTCCTGGGCTGTAGAAGGAGTTTAATTCAACCTGCAGTTTTCAGGAGGTAAAAGAAAAGAGGTAAAGAGAAGGAGGTGCATGGGACCCCCCCCCCCCACTCCTACAGATCAATCCCGCCCTTTGGCTGCCACATCATTGCCATCTTCAGTTTCACCTAACCCCATCCATGAGCTGTTTTTCTCTACTTGTTAAAATCGCAGACCAGTTGGTTCTTCTCACCTGGGCGCAGTGGTGGTACCTTGAATGTCTTCAGGCAGTGACTTCCATAGCACTCGATAAAGGACTAGTCCACCGAGGCCTCGGTGCCATACTCGAAGAACGGGATTGAAGTAAGTGACGTAGTGATGAACAAGGAACAATAACTCCCGGCCTCATATAGATGATTGATATTTTTTACTCATTAAGATTAAAGGGCTCCTTCACAGCAACAAAGATCACAATGATAATGACATCAGTTTAGTCAAAAGGAATGGGTAGCGGAAGTGACATCAGACACCCTTTGATGGCTGATGATATTACACAATTTCCCTATGCTTAGTTCCTCATTGGCATCTTAGTCTCTGTAGAGGAGGTTTAGGCCAAATATTAGAAACTACAGTATATGGACACACACATCTGTTAGGGCAATGCTTAATTTTGGTTGCCGTCTTTGCCTCTGACCCCTGTGGTAGGTCAGGTAGTGTCACAGCTGCCAAAGACCAAGCTAGGACGACCCCTAATTGAAGTCGATGCACAACGCACCAGGGAGGAGGCCAAACACCAGCAAATACAACAGGACCCGGGCTCCAGTTTTCTCTGCTCCTCAAGGGAGGCTTGCACACTCAAAAGCTGAGACAAACCTCGTCATTGCAGCTTCTCATGAGGCCAGCAAACCCCAGAAATCCCTACAAACAGGTCCCACCTTCAGAACTCGATTCCACCGCTTGTGTATATTTTGGGTGGCTGAAATGGTATAAGCATAGCATACGACAGGACATGGTCATGTGTCTTTTCTAGGCTCCCATGGAGTCGGGGAATGCTGGCGGAGCGGCAGTCCCTGGGTCTTGTTCTTTAAGCACTGGACCTCCCTCAGGGCTCCTATGGGGTTATCCTGTTTAGCTAATGCTCATGTTTGCAGGAGAAAGGTGTTTTTTCAGAACTCCTCTGAGCCACATTATGTGCATCAAATAGTGAATTGCTGTTCAGGTCCACTCCACAACCCCAAACGCTCCTGGCTTCTCCTCCCTTTCTTTCAGATGCGCCAGCTTTCCATTCACAGACACTCCTTCTCCAGGCCATGGTGTTGTGGTCAGGATACAACGTTTCTTTTGGACAGTATTTACTTAAACACAGCGAAAACCTTACAAGTCGCACGTTGGGCTTGGAATCAATGCACTTCTAAGATGGTGAACTACGAGTAGCATTTGGCCAATGATTAAAAGCCTTATCTCACCATCGACAGGCATATCTGTTGGTCCCTGCTCATTGCACAGCTGCCATCTGAAGCAGTGTATGAGACTGTGAAAGCTAATGCTTTGTACCCTTGCTCGATTTTATTTTCAGTTTGTTCAATGAAAGATGTCAGACCCTAGAGTGTTCAGAACTACATTGCACTTAAGAGGGGCTTTGAAAGGCAAGCGCAGCCAAACTCCCAACAAGATGGAATGGATTTTTTAATAACTTAAATAGGAACACAGGTTGGTGACAGGAGGCTGGATTTGTTGGATCGACAGCATGATTTGTGATCATAGACACGGACTCTTCCAATAGCAATTCGCAACTCGTCTCAAAGCCTTCCACTCTATAGTTTTCAAAGGAAAGAACTGCAAATCCCACGCTGCATTTATACAAGACGTCATAGGTCCGAGCCAATGAAAAGCCCCCTCGGGGCAGAAATTGGACTCCTATTGATGCAGCCGAGAACAGAAGGGTGAAACTGTCTGGCTCCCTCTCATCAGCTTTTACCCATTCGACCGCCGTTCTTCTGAGGGAAGTCACAGTTCTCGGAAGTGTTCAACCAATAAAGCTAGGCTGTGACACTTTTTTTCACCCTTCCCTACGCTTTCTATTAAAACATTTTTTTTTGTAGAGCTGCATTGTTATTTTATAACTATGAAAAGCAACCCTGCTGCCAGAATCCTTTGCAAACGTAACTAGATTATTACCTTCAAATGAGAAAGTTCCTTACCTGTATCAGTTGTCCTCCAGCAAAGGATTCATTTCAGATTTACTATTAAAGATTGTTTACTGTTGGACAGCCGGAAATATCCATTCTTTTCAGTCCAAAATGGATTCCATGCTGGAGAACTGGTTATTATTTATCAACAGGGATGGATATTCAAACTCCAGACATGCCCACAGTTTAAGCCACTAATGTTCCCCTAAGAGATCCTCGAAGCAAGGAACAATGACATAATTCTCCAGTATAACTCGGCTCTGATCATATGTACAGATGTAGTGACAATTTCAAATTGGTTTAAATGTTAGTGGTTTCCCATATAAAGTCTGTGAGTATAAATTGGTCAGATGATAAACAAATATCCCTTTTCCTTAATTTCAAAGAGGGATTGTGTCCCGTCAAAGAATATTAATGGGACACAATATTGATGACAAAATATGGAAAATAAAATATCGACAGGTAAGGAAGTCTAGAATTTCTGTACCTAACACACACACACACACATATATATCTTGCAGATCTATATATCTTCAAGGTACGTAGATCTGAAGTTAGAAATAGTAAATCTATACTTTCCTCTGTGCACTTTCATAATTTTAAAGAGAGATGACCAAGAAGGGTAGGTAGGCCTGCATGAAAATGTGGAGATTTCTTAACAAGCCAGTGCCTCTGAAATGCCAGTGGACCCTAGGGCAGGCTCAGTCAAGAGTCACCCTTGCCTCTTAGCTGCGGGCATTTACCCGACCACTACCTATTCACAATCTACAGCCTTTCCTGCAGGTTACATCACCTGGGAGGGGAACACCAAAATAGTCAATTTCATTAGAGTAACAATTGATGCGAAGTGGATGCCCCTGACATAAACTCTCTAGAGACCACTCCTCATATTGGACCTTTCCACTAGGGGAATTGCCTTTGCGTTTCAAAATGTAATTGTATCCCTCTTCCATTTGTGAAATTGTGTTGCATTAGTAGACACAACATAGAGTTTGTATCCACGTAGATGATGACATCGCACAATGTGCCACGAGCAAGCTGTGCTATCTTGGACCAGTCTCAGCTCTCTCATCTCCTTTCCCGCAGTTCTGCTGCTTATGCTACCCATAGTTTCACACTAAAACCTATAGAATATCTAGAGACTGGCCACCTTCCATGCAGATGAACTCCTGAATCAGTTGGATGAAACAGTCAGAAGATCTGTTTTTCACGAGAGTAGTTTGTCAGGTTCAGAATCTAAGCCATTTTTTCAAACTGAAGCAACATTTCATTTCCAGTGAAGCATTTCACTGCAATCATTGCAGTCATTACCAGGAGGATCATGGAAAAAAGGACAAAGATTAGGGGCTGATTTAGATGTTGGTGGAGGGGAATACTCCTTCACAAACGTGACAGGTAGCATGTCCGCCGTATTACGGTCCAATTATATCCTAGGGAGATCGTAATATGATCATAATGCAGCGGACAGGATATCTGTCATGTTCGTGACGGAGTATAACACCCGCCAGAATCTAAATCAGGCCCTGTGTGTGTGTGTGTAAGTATTGACGAATTGTGAAAGATCCACCTGATCCAGGAGGATCTTGGAATAAAGAACAGATGATGATTGCGTGAATATGTGTATAGGAACTAAAAGAATACAATGGGTCCTCATTAAAAAACACCTTTAATTTAACTACTTCTGTTTCATATTTCTATAGCGCTAAAGCCACAAGTGGTAATTTAGCACTATTTTGCCCTAATTGTTTCTGCGGTGTGCATCCTTAATATCAACACCAACATCTCAATGGGACAAAATATCGAAACTAAAATATCGACAGGCAAGTTTAGATTTTCTATACCTAACTCCAAATGGCAATATAATATATATTCAACATCTACATACAATGAAGGCATACATATAAATCCATATATATGCCTTCAATGTATGTAGATGTTGAGTTAGGAGTAGTAAATCTATACTTCCCTATAATCACTTACCTTTTAATATTTTGCCTCTGGACATTCTGTCCTCTATATTCTTGTACCATCATATTTCAGGGGTCTATATTCAGCAGCACAACCAATTTCAGCTCATCCATTTTTTGACAGATACGCTTTGAATGTCTTTCAAAAGGATAGTTCATTTGATTGAGATCTAAGTATGTACGGGCATTTCATTTCAACCTTTGACTCCTAAAGCAGCAAGCGATGTACTCTCATTATTATTAAGCTTTTTGCAGATGAACATTGCCTTCTCCCAAGGGTGCAGTGTTAGCACTATCTTGTTAGGTGTAGTGGAGCCAGTGACCGGATGCAGAGATCAGTTTTCAAAAGAACCCTCATTTTGACTGCTCACCAATTTAGTTTGTTCAGGGTGGGGGATGATGATCTCAACAGAGGTTCATGGAAACATTTCTAGCAGGACATTTTCTCATTTTCTCGGCCTTTTCTTGAGTTGAGTGTGCTGCAGTGATCCAATAGTCCCTTTCCACAACCAAAGGCTTCAGTCTCCAAAGCACTATCATATAATAACTGTTGTTCTTTATGACAGTATTAATTTGTTGCTGTGTCATCAGTGTGGAATCGTGAGTTACTCAGTTACCATATGGACAATAGTGATCAGGCTTCATTCAGATTAGGCGGCTTTGTGTTCTGGTACAGTGTTCAAACAGCACATTAAAGGTTAGCAGTTTCAGGCTTGATTTTACTTGCATTAACAGCGAGCTCTAGAGATTACATATTTAAGCTTCCAAAGCAATAGCCAAAACTATATTTCAAATCAGGGATGATTAACATGAGGGATCTTGAATCCTTCTGAAATGCAGGAGGTGGATCTCTTCAAAGAATGTTTGGAAATTAGGAGGCAGAATTGATCTGCACAACTTTGAATACGTTTTTGAATTATATTCAGGAATGGTAAATATTTGCAATGACTAGACTATAACCCAGGCTAGCATTGCCAGTGAAGAAACATTACTGAAGACATTACTGATCTAGCGATCCATTATAGTTACAATTATTGTGAAGACGTAAGAAATTATAACTTTAATCTAGAAAAAATGGTGATCCGATTTCGAAACCTGATTCCTACAAACCGGAGAATCCTCACATAGGACATCCGTTTACCAGGATCTTTGCCTTCTTAGGGAACTGTAATAGAGCTATAAGCCTCTGAGTGATACATAATTATTTAACTGTAACAATAGCTGTGTGTTAGGTGATTCGTCCCAGCTTCGCCCCATTAGGATTCACAGTAATGGTGATAACAGGGACACATTCTAAGATTTGAACTATGACCCATGATCATGCTGGAGAGGGAGTTCTTTCTGAAAAAGACAATGGTTTCTTTTGCCAACAAAAAGAGTTGTGGCCAAATAAAGTGGGAGCACCAGGAAAACTTGGGAATGATATGGAGACTTAGAGAAAAACACAAGGAATATTTCTAAATCTCCAACTGGCCTGCAATGGACAAGTCCTGATTGTATCCTAGGAAAATTGGAAACATCTAAGTTCTGGGCAAAAACTTCAGTGTACTTACAAAAAGCTAAGTAGAGTTTGCATACAGTCTATTAGGATAAGGCTTTGCCATCTGGCATCACCAATGGAAGGAATCTGTTAGTGTGCTGCAATGTCATTGGTGGATAGGAGCAGCTCATACTGGAAGCCTCTCTTTCTCGGGCCGAATTTAGTCAAGAGAACACAGTATGATTTGCAATGGTATTATAATTATTTGTATTGTGCTCAGTTTCTCAATTTATATGAATACATGCATACAATATGCTTTTTGTTTAAAAGGAAAAATTTGTTTAAAAAATGTATAGACTACACATGAGTAGAAAAAGAACGGTGAAAGAAAATGCTGTTAGGGAATACACCCTGGTATGTACAATTCACAGTTTCCAAATAAAATCATTTCTAGCAATGTAGTTGCCATTTCTACTTCAGTTGTCTGATAACAAAAAAATCTAATTTTGTTGGCCAGTGTATGTTTGTGTAAAAAAATCTTTATCAGCAATCAAATGTTTTCTGTAAATTTGTCAGCAGCCTTTTTGAAGCTTTCGAGCCTGTTTTCTCTCCCCAGTACAGGAACATATATACACAAGCTCTAGAGAAAAGTCGCACATATGAGAAAATGTGGTCTACTGCTCAACTGTTGGAACAGATAAGAATTATTAGACTGGCTTGGTTTTATGTCAGAATATTATGTATGGAAATACTGTCTAACACAAATCGTGTGTCCAAATATCGTTTCTACAAACATCATTGCACTAGGTTTAGGTTCTTTAATACTAACTTCAGCAGGACACAGTCAATATTTAAGACACAATAATACTATCAGAGGATTCTCTGGCATCTATTCTCTGGTACCACACAGCCCCACTTACCCAATCTGCGCCTCAGTGTCCATAGCTGGCAACATTGGAACTGACCTTCAATGGCCCATGTCTTGGTCTACGTCTCTTGAAGCCAGCATCAAAATGTATTTATGTCCTCCCACTCCTATAAAATGCCAGCCTTGAATAAGAGGCCTTTCTCTGTACCCTTGTCCACCATTGTAAATATGCAAAACTAACACCTGAGGCCCAACAGGTGAAATTGTGCTGTGGTGATAAGATCTCCGTTACCACTGCATACTTAACTCCGGTGACTGCTGGTGATCTATTAAAGTGGTGGGGAGCAAACAGACACCCGACGTTGCATGGAGAAAAGTAAGCATGACATCTCCCAGTGAATCATGGGGTGCAAAATGGGTCCAAATGGTGTACTTTGTTCTTTTTTACAACAATATTTTCAAACATATTTGCTAAAAGGTTGCAGGTTTTACAAGCAGTTTTGAAGAAGTACTACTGAAATATTTCAACACTTTCATTGTTTGTCAAGCAAGCCCAACCCACCACCTGGGTGTTGGGTGACGCATCCCCAAAAAATAGATGAAAACAATGTGGCAAAACAGTGATTTATTTTCAGAACAACTTCCCTAAAACCTAGTGAGGACGTTTTACAAGGCTGTTCAAATAGTGTGTGTATGTGTGTGTGTGTGTGTATGTGTGTGTGGTGTGTGTGTGTCTGTGTCTGTGTTTCTGGTAATGTGGCTGTGTGTTTCTTCACTTCTACCTTACACTTACTCACACGCTTTATTCTTATCTCTGCCATTTCCAAATATGATTATAAATATATTTGGAATAGGCAGGTTGAGAAAATAAAAGGTACACAGATCTCGCGATTTCTGGCTGTATTCGTGTGAGCTATCCCTAAGATTAAACTTACCTCCCAAGCCCTACTAATATGGCTACTGCTTATGTAACAGAAAACTTACAGGTTGTGACACCAGACATTTACCTACCTGGGTTGGAACTCTTACAAGATCCAGCCTCAGATAGAAGCAGTAATGAGAATAGCATAAAAAAAGTTTTACTTTAGCACTGTTTGATGAGTCTTCAGGAAAATGTCTGAAAATTGTTTCACCCACCCTAGATCCTTCCTGGGTTTCGTGGTGATCCCTCCATCAGCGGCTGAGAAAAGCAGGGTCCCAAAATGCGTTTTCATCATGCATTTTTATAGGAACCTTGAACAGCAATACTACAAAAACGGCAGAACAGAATTACACCAGCTAGATTTTGGCCCAGAAAGTGTACTCTTAAGGTTCAAAACTTATGTTTATTTCAATAACTCAAGCCCTGAAGTAAATATAACTTGTGCCCTTGCCATGCACTGCTTATACCTTCACATAGTACATCACTCATGACATGTTTCATTACATCATTGACAACATCACTGCTGAGATCTGAAATGACATAATTGGTGACAACACTGTGAATGACGGGGATTGAATTATAGTTCCTTTAAGGCTTGTGTTATAGTTACTTAAGTTAACTATAACTGGTGGATTTCAGTGTTTCTTGTTTGTTTAAACTGTAGTGTGGTAACTGGCTGTGTCACTTAACTAGAAAGTCACTTTAACCTTTGTTTTTTTTATAGTGAATACATATATATTGTGAAGTGCTGCCACATGAGCCACAAATTAACAGCAATAGCACCAACTGCCCTGTAGCATCAAGAAGTAATTTACACCCAACCCCACATGAATAATTTTCACTCAAATGTCAACTTTAAATGTATTATTTATAAAGGTAGTCATATTGTTCCCAAGCATCAGTTTGCTATTTTATAAATACAAAAATACTCAGATTTTAGCATTAAATATAGGTTTTTCACATGTGCTAAACTGTTTTAGCCTAAGCATTAGCTACCTTTTTTGGACGATATACACATTTTGCTCCAAAATACACACTTTCAGTTTTGGGTGGATAAACATAGTCACTCCTGCTCCCCCAAATGTATGGTGTTCTCTGTAAATAATCATGTTTGCTTGAAAATACCAGCGTTGATCCCCAAATACCAGCATATCTTTTTTATCAGGTGCTCACTAGTACAATTTCCCCAAACAGACATATATTACCCATGTATCACTCTTTTATGTCAGATGTCAAGGGTGCCTACCTAAAGGGAGGGAGGAACACCAGGAGCCAAGTATTGCTACCTTGCACCAGTATCCGGCAAACTCTTCACCACAGACCAGCGTTATGTCAAGTATTGGAACAAGTATGCCTGGGACCACCACTATTATGCCAGTGATGTCCACTGCTTATCAAGGATGGCCACTATATGATACGATCAGCATTATCCCAGGAATAACCACCACTATCGAAAAGATGGCCATCACTATACAAGAGATGGCCAAATTTACTCTTAAACAACATGTATTATGCCAGAAATGCTCTCCAAAGTGGCAAGGATGCCTGCAATATGCTGGACGTTGCCCCCGTAATTGCAAGGAGGGTCACAATGTGTGAAGGCTGGCAAGATAATGTCAGGGATAACAACCGCTATCATTATGCTAGGAATGCCCACAATATGCTAGGATCATGTTTATGCCACAGGGAACCACCACCATGTCAAGAATTGCCAGAACAATCAAAGGATGACTGGAACATGACTGGATGACTATAGAGCATGGGTTGGCCATTGGTTTCCATCTGGTGGTCAAAATAATGCCACACATGTCCAAAATATGCTGGAGCCACCTGTGTATCAAGGGGTGGTCATGATGGCACAGCCATCCCAAAATATTCCCAAAATGCCCACATTAAGCCATGGGCCCAACATAGAAAATCCAGCTATACCAGAAGTGACCACATAATATCAATTATCCACACCTGCTTACAGAAGTTGTTTTTATGTTCCTATCATTTTTAAACATTTAATTCCTTCACATTATTCTGGTATGCCTTATTATCCCATAGTGTAAACCCTATTGATTTTGTGGATTATCTGTTCTTCCTCTTAGGAAGGTCTAGCTAAAAGCCACTCTCCATCTAACAAATGGGCTACTGACTAAGCTATTTTTCAAGTCACAGCACAATTACATAACAAGACCTAAAGGCCACTCAAATACAAAAAGTCACAAGTAGAAATTGCAAATCCACAGTCAACATGAATGTAATTCAGTTCCTCATTTAAAGTTTGGTGGATGCTGCTCAGCCGAAGTCCCAAATGCCATGGGGATCTCAGTCAATGTGTGTCAGAAGGTGCGCTGTATTTAGGGGAATACTTTTTTCTGTTCAGGAGTGTGTGGAATCTTAGTATCCCGGGCTATCCCAAACAGATTACAACAACATTGCTCCCACAAGCTGGGCGCACTGGTGTAAGGATCTTTGGCAAAACCTTTATCAAAATTCTGTTTTAGAGGGTCGCTGTAGCAATGGCAGGGGGTCTTCCTGTGGAAGGCGGACACAATAGCCTCCGCTGACCTGGCGGTCTCGTAGACCACAATCTAAACAACCCCCTTAGTTTCTTTTCTGCCTATGAATGTACAAAGGTGACTGATTCTAACACCGCATAAATATGAAATTAAGGCACAGACGATGCTGATGGACACTGAGAAAGCTCAAGTGAGAACTTTCCAATGGTGAGCAAACAACAGATATTGCATGTGGAGGCAGGGGGCGTGTACGTCACAGTGATCATGTCCTAGAAATGAGAAACTAACACAAATAAAACAAAGGCTAGAGGCAACATCGAAATCAATAGGGGTGAAACTATAGGAGAATAATGTGAACATAGTGGTTATTTAAACCAGTATGAATGGATTAGAATGCTTCAATGATGAAAGTAAACAAATGAAAGTAAACAACTTGTGTTAGAAAGTGTTGGCAGTCGTTGGCTAAAACAAAAGTCTTACTGACTGGTGTACTCTAGAGAAAGAGGTCAGTTCACTTAAATGACTGCTCTATCGATATATGAGCATTGCAAAAATGCACTCCATACCTTGGCACCCATGAGGAGCACGAACCTTCACCAGAGCACTGAGGACCACTGTCTGCAATGCCACTATTATGACAGAGATACTCCCTCATATATATCACTCATTGTCACGCACTCAAGCAGACACGCACAAACACACATGCCTGCCTTCTCATGCACATACAGAGGTCCGTTCCTTGTGTAAAGACACACACATACACACATAAAAATACTTCATTCAACAAACCCCTACCCACTTGCAAGTGAATCGTTGCCTGCTGGTGCCTTCTCAACGCTTCTTTACTATCAGACATAAAACACTGTGCTGCACGATTTCATGAGAACCTTCAGGCGCTGTATTGATTCTGCAAAATAAATAATTTACCACTGCACAGTCTTTGGTATCAGTAGGGGTGGGGACCCAATCGTGTCCTGCCCTCCTCGCCCTAGTATGTGCTACGTTTCCACCAGGGCTCATGAGACAAGAAAATCCCTCGCACAAGAGCCCTAGTGAGGCCTGAATTATATAGTGTGCGTGCGTAACATAGGGGGAAGTACCATTGTGAGTAGGGAAACCATGGGCTCCCTGTTACTAAGAAGCAGTTGGCTGGGTCCAGATGACTTTGGCCAAGGTTAATAAAAAGTCTAGAACCTGTAGACCGGGAATGCACCATCCGTTAGAACCAAAAGTGGCCAAGTGTTATGTGGTCTCATGCACTGAAACAACATATGTTCCTCACAGCCTGGTAGTCCACACGCCCTGCAGCCCTACAGTCAACAAAGGATGCTGGTATTCATGAGCCAAGTAGAGGCATCTGAGCCTGGCAGAGGCAGTTCCTCTGCTATGCTAGCTATGGCGCCGCTATGGCATTGCCCCCCTGCGAGTAGCAGCCGCTGCAATCCTTTAGCATTGAAAAGATAATAAACTGTGTTTATCATTGTTTTGTTGTTAAAGGGGCGGTGCCATGGGGGATGATGGGGACGAGGGGGAGTGCACTGTGGACTTCCCTCAGTGAGCATGTGCGTTTGGCCGGCCGTCTCGGCCCGGCCAAACACACATGCACACGGTGCTCTCTTCAACCTGGAAATGTGTTGCTGGGCTTTAGAGAGCAGACACAGGCTCCCAGTCTGCCTGGGAGCACCCTGGCTGGGAGCCTGTGCCTGCCTGCATTGACCAGGAAAGAGGAGCAGAGGCAGAGCAGGTAATTTTTTTTTCCTAAAATTAAATGTTTTTGTGTCCCTCCCCCTTCCCTCCGCCCCTTTACCGCACAGCGAGCCACAATTAGAACCCAGTGCTTTCAGCCACATGAAGAGTGATCACAGCTGCGACGCCCAAAGCTCAGGAGCTTAGCGGTGTGCAGCAGGACGAGGGCATCATGCAGAAACTCTGCATGGAGTGAGGGCTCCTGGCCCCCTCAGGGTGCATAGTGCACAGGCCTCCAGTGCTGATACAGTCGAGAGGATGACCGGAGTGTGCCAGAGTGGATTTCCGTCCTCCCCCTCAGACAGCAGCACCCGCCTGGGCGGGGAGAAGCTCAAGCTCAGAGGAAACTGTAAAATGAGTGAACCGATAACCAGAAAACACAATAAGGTACCAAATGACACAGAAAGGCAGAACGGAAATCTGTCTGGGTGGGGGCAGCAGCGAGGCCCCAAGCAAAACATCAGAAAATAGCATACTGGCTTTTTGACTATCACGTCTCTGCAGAACGGGTGATCCCAGACCTGTCAAGGTGACCTGCATCTAGAAGCCCCCTCCCCCGTCCTTTGTGACTGAGGCGAGGAGCTTCCTAGGGATTGTTAACTACTGCAGCCAAATTGTTAAAAACTTGACATCACTCACTGCCCTCTTGGAGAGCCCACAAAAGCATCAACCTCATGGTCTTCGGTTGTAGCCCTTGACTTGCCATTCCAGAAAACCGGGGAAGCACTATCCGCTGAAACCACCTTACAATAGTTTGATTCGTCCAAGGAGAATAACATCTCTGCTGACACTATCCCAATGGGATTACAGCGAGTGCTATCCCAAAAACAAGTCTGCAGTTAGTGGTTCCCTGTAGCATCTGCCAGCAGAGCACTCATCCCCACCGAGCCAAGGTGTTCACAAATTGAGAGGGAGGTCATCAACATTGATTTAGGGAGCAGACACTTCCATCTGTATCTACATGGACACTTGTTTGTGAGACACCCTAACAACAAATGGTCAATTCCACTTTTACGAGGACATCATCAAAGCCTTCTCTCCAAATCCGAAAATGGGCGTTGCAGCTTCAGGTATATTAATTTCTAGAGGAATACAAGCCAAAAGCCCAGAATCAAGCAATTAGCCCTGACATCTGTGGTTTGCTACCCAGGAGGAAGAAACCAGAGTGTGAGAGATGGAGGAGTATGGCCAACATGTGTTTGCAAGATCCAGGTCACTGTCAATATTACTGGCAGAGATTCTGAAAGCAACAGAGGAAGATGAATGTGTGCAGATGGCTCTGAGGGCTGCCAGGTCTAGAAACTGAGCAGCCCCGAAGATGCATGCCTTGCATTGGATTCAAGAACAAGTATTTGCGTCTCTCTACAATGTGAGACAGCAACTGGCAGTAGCCATGGAAGGGTATCTCCTTTGGTAACAGTGGCTAGTCATACAGAGGAGTCTCACAATGCAAGTAATCCAGCCTACCCATGCTGAACACCAGGGTATGGTAAGAAAAAAATGCCGGACTCGGAGCAAAGCCTGGTTTCATCAGCTGGATGAGCTAGTAGAGAGAATGGTCAAAACTTGTCCACTGTGCCAGGCAGCAGGAAGCCACCATCCTCCAGCACCAGCCATCACAGATGACGTCCCTGGTGCTCTCTGGGTTCAAGCTAACACTGATTGTGGCAGCCTTCCCAATGGCAGGTATATGCTGGTTATGGTGGATGATTATTCTAAGTGCCCTGAAGTTGAGATTGTGAACAGCACATCTGTTGACAAAGACGGAGAAGATAATAACACACGATCTGTTGCAAGAACTCAGGACTGAAAATGTACCTCCATTCCAGGAGCAGGGGGAAGTGATTATCTCCAGTCACTGAACATCACTCAAGGGAAGATAACTCTACAGAGGATGCAAGCCAATTGAGAGGTGGAATATTTAGTGTGAACTGTGTCCAAAGTTATTTAAATTGGCTATTCCAATAATGATTCCCTAAACTGGCCCTTTACTCCTTTTTGTATGGGTGTATCAACAGACCATTCATGTGGCAAAGGGCCTGGCAATACACCCGAGCCAAATGTGCATGGGACAACTTGTTTCATATGTCATTCGGCATCATTTGGTTAGATCTCTGTCCCATTGTATGCAGAGCAAGTGCTGCAAAAGAAGAGCCATAGAAACTGCTGATTCCCAGGGTCGTGGATCCCAGGTTGCTGACATCAAAGTAAGTGACAGGGTGTTGGTGTAGGATTGTCATCCCACCACTACATTTTGACTTCAATTTGAGCCATCCCTGTGACAAGTAGTGGCAGTTCTTGGCATGATGGTGACTGCCCGGTGAGGGAGTGAAGAAGTTCAGAGAGCTGAACCAATAATTCCCCACTGGAATGGAGCGGATGCCTATTGACTGCTGCCCACCAGCTCAGACTGGAAATCCATCATGCCAAAAAGTGGCAGCCCGATCCCTGATGTGTTGTGGGCAGAGGATCATGGGCCTGGACTAGTTGCCATGCCCTATCAGTAATAGGTGTTGTGCTCACATCCAAGAAGTATGGGGGGTTCCAGGGACCTGTCCCAAGGGAATCACTCTTGGCATAACCTTAGAACTCACTCTGCACCTTCTATTTAATACTGATACTTTGAGCTATGATGTGATGGTGGGCTGGCTTGGTAACTGTATTGTCTACTCCATTTGTTATGAAATTTCTATATATTGAGAGGAACATAGTGTTGTGCATGCACAACACAGGGGGTCGGTACCACTTTGAATGCGGGAAAACATGTGGGCACCACATTTCTAAAAAGGAGTTGGTTGGGTCCGGGTGACATGGACAAAAATTAATAAAAAGCACGCCTAGGACCTGGGGTCTGGGAGGCCAGAACACCATGCAAATGCGCCCAGAGTGTCAGAGTGTCCTGTGGTGCGACACCACAAATGGCAGCAGACAGACTGAAGAGTGACACCACAAATGCTAGCACCCAGCCTGAGAGAGGGGACTAGTCGAATGCTGCTGTTGGGAAGGCCACAGCTGGGGCAGAGAGAGGCACAGGCAACAATCCATTGGCATTGGAAGTAGGGGTGCGGTGGATGCCATAGCATCCCCAAAATAACCATGCCGAACTTCAGAAGGTGAATGAGCAATAAAGACACCTTTTCATTTTGTTTACCTCTTGTCATATTTGCTGTGTATTCAAAGACAGACATCAAATGTCTTCTGACACAATTTTAATATGGAAATTAGTGTTTCCTTGAGTCCTTGAACCTTGGGTTGAGTTGGTCTAACTTGCCCGTATGCATGCTACATTACACATATCTTAAGATGTTTGAGCGGACAGGCTCTTGTCTAGTATACCTTTTGTTCCATGGAGCACAGTGGTCCATGCCCCTTGCCCAGTCCTGAATGGTCGAGTGTTCTCTAGAGATCCACCTGTTGTCTATGTTACATTTGGCCACCATACATCCAGTTCCCAGCAGCAGTCATTCTCCCTGGAGTTCGCCCTCCTTTTTGTCCAGTCCCAGCAATGCCAGTTTAGGGGTGAGGGGAAGCTGCCTGGCCAGGTCTAGACTCAGGTCTCCTGCTCATTTTTTCCCAGTGTTGAGTGACCTCCCCCACAGGACATTCCCAGATGAGCAAAGGTTGCCCATTCTCCACAGCAGCTCTGGGGTGTAGTAGGCCCTGTGCAGGTAATAAAGCTGTATAAGGCAGAAACGTGAAGGGATCGCCAGTGTACGGGTCATGATCAGTGCCTCTCTCCATTCATTATCCTCCAAATTGACAAGATCTGCTTGCCATTTTCCCTTTGACAGGGTATTGGATTAGAGTTGTTAACCACCAGGGATCGATAGAGGCCCGAAACTCCATGTGCACCAGTAGTTTCCAACACCAGTTGGGCCTCCAGCAAGCTAGATTTTGGGAGGGGGTCCACACGACCACTTGCTCCACAGTTGTGAAAACCTGTAGAGCTGGGAGTTGTATAACTTGTATTCACCCACGAGGTTAGCAAAAGATTGCATGTGGGATCCTGCCCATACATTCCCCAGCTTACATTCCCCAGCTTAGATATCCCAATAATATCCCATTTCCGGAAATCACAGGCCCTTCTCAGGGACACCAGGCAGTCTCCTACCCAAAGTGGTGCCTACTCTTGACGCAGATTTAAAAAAACAAATAAGGTTATTTACTGCCCATCTGAACTGCTTGCGCTTTGGTAGACACGTTTGGGTTGACGCGAGCCGTAGGTGTGTATGCATGCACTAAATTTTTTTTCTAGGAGTGAACTGCCTTGGAAGTCATGAAACATTCCATCAAAAACACTTAGGGCCTCATTTACAAGGTCTTTGCACCACTGTTGCACCATTTTAGTTTTACACAATGGTGGTGACAGCAGTCCTCTACACTGCTCCACATTTGCAAACTGACGCATTGGGCCCAATGCGTCAGTTCGTAAACCCTTGAGTCAAATTATACCTGCTCCAGGTATAATGTATGCAAGGCAGCGTTCCCACGGGAAAAGCCACGCAGAACTGACACAGTGAAATTTAGAACATTTCTCTGTGTCATTCTGTGACTTCACTGCTTTAGAATTTTACCGCCTGCTCAGAGCAGGCGTAAAATTGATGCAGGGCTTTTCTCAATGCTGGCCTCCTCGCACTGCTGGAGTAGCACCATTTTGTAGATGCTAGTCCAGTAGTGTGTGAGTTTAGCGCCACAGATGCATCAGAATTTGCAACGCATCTTTGAAAACATGAGCCCTGGAGCTCTGTATTGTAAATACAGCACATCCATGGCATTGTTAGGGGGTCGTAGAGCAGTGCAAGAAATCTGACGCACCTGGCTGATGCGTCAGATTCTTGTAAATGAGGCCCTTAGAAACATGTATGGGCTGCAAATTGAACATTACGGCATTCTTCTTTTACTGGGTTCCACATGATCAGATTTGTAAGGCCTGTGCACTACTGTGGACAACCTGGTTCCCCTCAATACAAACTTAGATCGCATGGATTTGTGAGTCAGGAGCACCTGCGCAAATGACACTTGAACAGTTTTTAGTGATGCAAATTGCACATATTTATCTTCACAGACCAGGGACTGACTATTTCTTCTTTCCTACAGCAGGTTGACATTTCCTTGGCACTTTCAGTACATAAATATATGGGAAGATTAATCAGCCGTCATGAGGTTCCACTTCACACACACACCTCGGTTGTCAGTACATTTCACTGGACGGACGTTAGTGTCCTTTTCTGGAGTCAAATCCTGTGTTTCTTCCCTGAATGTGGGGAGAGGGACAGTACGGAGAGAAACCAGATCTGGCAGTACTGGGGAGGATGATGTTTTAGAGCAGGAGAGGTATTGCTGATACCTCCGCATGAAGAGGAGGCAGAAGCCTTCAAACTGGCCCATCACTTTGGTGCTGCTCTCGGACACACATTCTCCATCTCTGGGAGGCAAGCGGCCCTCTTATCCTTGTGAGCAGAGAATATGTCTGCCTTCAGGTGGCATACATACTCTCTGGTATCATGGAGTACAGATGTGGAGCCATTCTTACTTCACAAATTCCGTTTATGTGTTGGATGCATCCAAGGGTTTGGACCCCCCCATGATGTCAGCTGGCCATTTGCCTTCAGAGTGCCCCTTAAAGGACCAGGAAGATCCATCATCCTGTCTCGTCACCAGTGACAGATTTACCCATTTTCCTCCAATGCAGGCCTCTGTATGACTGTCTTGAGCTGCACAATATTGGCCTGCTTGGAGAGTTGCAGCATAAGTATCTGCTATCGGTGCAAAAACTAAAACCAAGGTAACTGACTTGGTACATATCCTCTTTTTTTGTGCTCTCAATGGAGGCCAGGCAGATTCAGTGACCTCCAGGATGGCGTGTTGCACCCAAATTCAATGAACTCTCTCAACATAGAGATGTCTCTACCCAATTCAGCATCAACTTTGGGTGCCCGTTGAGGTGACAGGTGGCCAAGGATCTAGGATCCACTCAGAGGTGTTCCTGGCATTATCAGTGTAACCCTCCTGAAACTGGAATGCAGAGCAGCATACCAACTTCACCTCAAAGCCTGAGCTGAGCATCTTAATGGTCTGGAAGTGATAAACTAATAACCCACTGATCAACAGTAGCTGGTATAATGGAATACATGCGTAAATGCAATAAGGCAAAACTACATAAAATAGTGCAATCGCTCCTTATTGGGAGCATTTGGATAGCACATTTCAGCCACTTTTATAGTACTGCAGTGCTTTCAGAATCTGGAACTTTCATAATCTGGGTTCCATTAATTGTTCTGGATTTACGTTTAGCTACGGCAAAGTGTAGTGTTGGGTTGTGTTTAGTGCGTTTTACAATGTTTGGTGATGAATCATAGGGGACAGTGGCTGCTCAGTCCTGTTGTGACTATGTTCTGCATTGTGTTATGTTATATGTATTTGTAAACCACATTATCACCCACCAGTGTATGCTAGCACTGAGCAGGTGTGTGAGCCTAGCCCTGGCAATGGTAAATTGACTAATTGAAAAGCCAGATCTTTAGCTTCTTGTGCAGCTCCAGAAGAGAGGAGGAGGCTCCGATGTGTCATGTGAGGCCGTTCCACACGCTAGGAACAAATTAAAAAAACTTCTATCCAACTGATCTGGTTCTGTGTATGCATAGGTTATGTGTGAGTAGGAGTCCTGTTGAGAGAAGTGGTCTGGGTGGTTGGTGGAAGGAGATGTGACATTTCAGTTAGGTGGGGCCTAAGTTGAGTAATGCCTTGAATGTGTGTGTAAGAAGTTTGACATTAGCATGTTTGTGCACCTCATGCCAGGGTCGCTTCCTGAGGTGTGGTGTGAGTTTTGTGTGGAAGGTTGAAAATGAATCTGGCTGCTGAGTTCTGGATGGTTTGGAGCCATTTGCAGATCTCCCTCAGCATTTCCAGGGTGTGGAAGTAGGATGCAGTGACTGATGACTTGTGCAGTCATGTCCAGTTTGTTCTTGATGATTATTATGAGGTTCCTGGTGTGAGTGATCTGTATGGGTACGAGTTCAGCCGGCCACTAGCTGGAGTCCCATGATGAGGTGTTCTTGCCAAAGATCACTTCTTCGGTCTTGTGGGTGCTGAGCTTGAGAAAGGTAGCTTTCATCCAGTTAGCAACTTTGGTAATGCAGGCAGTGAGCTTGTTCCTTGTGTTTGGGATCTTGTGTGAGAAGGAGAGTATGAGTTGTGTGGCATCTGCGTAGTGGAGGATGTTTATATTGTGTGTGCGAATGATGTTGGTAAGAGGTATCATGTATATTTTGAAGAGGTTGTGATGAGCAATGACCTTGAGGCACTCCACAGATGAATTTGTGGGCTTCCAAGCAATAAGGTGCCAGGCTGACAGCTTGTGTTCTATCCGTTAAGAAGGAGGAAAGCCAGTAGAGAGCGGATCCTTGGATGCCAAACTCATGCATGCGCCTAATGAAAATGGGGTGTGAGACCATGTCAAATGCTGCAGAGGTCCAGGAGAATGAGGGCTGCTCTGTCAAGGATCATGCTGATGTTGTCTGTGGTGTTGATTGGTTTTGTTTCTGTACTGTTGTTGGGCCTGAATCTGGACTGCATGGCATTTAAGAAGCTGGTGGTTGCTGGGGTGGTTGGTGAGCTGTCGGTTGATTAGTACCTCTAATATCTTTGCTAGGTATGGTAGGAGGGTGATGGGTCTGTAGTTCGGAAACGTGGCTCGGTCAGCGGATGGTTTCTTGAGCAGGGGGTAATGGTGGCATGTTTCCAGGGGTCCTGGAATGTGGCTGAGTTGATGGAGGTGTTGAGGATGGGTGTTAGTGCTTTTATGATTAGTAGGAGTCCTTTGGTGAAGGCTTGATGTGTCCTGTGGTTTTTGGGCCTAGTGAGCTCTAAACTGTAACAAAGGTCTAGAGAATCATCAGAGAAACACACAGTCATGAACAGCACATGGGGAGGGAAAAGGATGAGTGTGCTACATTTGTACCTCAGGTATTATCCTAATACATCCTCCCCTCTGAACTTCCTATTTATTGAACACTTTGATAGAGGCATCCTATCCCAGGGACCAATAGAATGCTTTGGGAGCTTAAGAATAAGACATTACCTTTGACAACAGACAAACAACAAAACGAGCTGGTGGATGCAGCTGGAGAGAGAAAAGTGGACTAAAGGGGTGAATTTTGAGGGATCACTAGGAGCTAGTCACGAAAAAGCTTGGTCTTGCATCTTGACTCTATTACATTTTGATTTTTTCTGGCTAGAGAATGAGTATTATACGTGTGACTCACATTACCAAAAAAGAATGAATGAATGAAAGATTTCTAAAGTGCCTAACTGTCAGCCCAAAGCAAAACAGGATAGGCATACTGCAGTGGGGCTGAAATATAATTCATAAGGAAGAGTCAGGTCTTGAGAGCTTTATTAAAAGCCCAATGGTCACTCAAGATGGTGGGGCAAGAGCATTTCAGTATTTTGCTCCTTCATAGTAAAAGTAGAATCCATCAATCTAACCCCTCTGACCAGAGAACACATCGGAAGGCAAAAAGAAGGCCTAGGACGGCGAACAAGATTAAAGCGAGTTTAGAAATACAGAGGACGGGATTTATGAAAAGCCTGGTGGACAAGGCACAGACTTTTAAAGATCCATTTTGGTATTGGCAACCATTAAAGCTGGAAAAAATGGAAAGAAGTGTTATTAACAGTGGCGGCTGCCACTCAACGGGGGTGTTGGGGAGCGAGGAGGGGACATGGAGCGGGGAACAGGGTGAATTTTGGTTTTTAAAAGGTTACCTGTGGAGGAGACGCGTTCGTCTCCCCTCCCTCCACGTCCTGTTCCCAGGCTCCCAGCCAATCAGGATGCTGCTGTCACCAGCAACAGCAGCATCCTGATTGGTCTGAGCAGCCTGCTTCGCCGCTCAGACTAGGAACGGGAGCCTGGGCATGTTCTCCACTTGGCTGTGCTATACAGCTGGGTAGAGAATATGCAAAGTGTGCATGTCTTTTTGGCCGGCCAAACACAGCTGGCCAAACAGACACGCACACTTTGTGTGCACATAACCCTCTTCCGGCCCCCTCCCTCGAGCCCAGCCCCGCCCCACCCCTTCTACAGGAAAAATAAAATTATAATAACGTAGCGTTATTATCATTTTATTTTTCCTTTCCCCAAGATCCAGTGGGGCAACACTCCTCCGCCGTAGCGCAGGAGCAGCCTCTGGTGAATACGCTCTTGACACAAAATCAATTGTATAATAAATGGCAGACCTGCCCTAAAAGGATCTTGGCAAGTGCATTTTAAAGACTGGGTCAAGTGGACATAACACTCAGGCCCATTCTAATGACCGTGTCCAGAGCAAAAGGAGAGAACACTGCAGGTGACACCACCGGACCCCACCCATGGGGATGTGACAGTGTAAATGGGTCTAACCACAGCTCTCTAACCCTGTGGCAGGGGCAGAATATTTCTGAATATGATGCTCAAAACCGTCCGCTTCTGCTCGACCCAGGTGCATCCAGTACTCTTGTATCAGGTGCGCCTGTGCAGCATATGGTGTCGTCTGTGACACAAGATGATGATACTATGCTGGACACTGTTTTCTCCAAGGAGATTGACCTGTCGGAAAGAGGATTATCCTTGGACCTTGCTGAGTGATCAATAAATTTACTTCCACCTGTTATGTTGGAATAATCCATGGCCGCTTGTAAAGTACCAACTGGGGAAGTTGTCCCCTTGTGCTATATGTTCCCAGGAGTGGATGTAATTCATTTGGAGTCATCACAACATACTGAAATGGGTCCCTCAGCTGAAAGAAAAAGACAGCCAAAGAGCATTTGCAGTGGGAACACTCATGCTGTTAAAAATCCAAAAAGAGTCTCTTGGTTGGCAAACAACATGTATCTTATTTGTGTTGAGGGGGCATGCACCAGCTCCAACTGGGATCTGCTTCTTGGAAATGTAAATTTCATAGTTGATACTTGCATTGCACCTTTGGTGGAGAAAATAAAGAGCCACTGGGCTTGCTTATTGACATTTGCTACGTAAAGCAGAACCTTTGCATTCCCAGCCCTTTCTCAAACTTCATCCAACTGTCCAACCCCATATTTCGACTGTAAACAGATTCTCTCAATTGTCGGATCTGGAGGCTCATGACTGACTGCAAATAGATCTTGCCAGGGCTGGGGGAGAAATCTGCACCCAAGCTAGGAATAGCCCTAACCTGACTGTGACAAACCAGAGAATGAACAATGAAATGGTCTACAGTGTGTTGGAACATCGCTGGCATCAACACAAAGCAGTCAGATACTAATTGTCTTCCTATATTCTGAAGTAAGCTATTAAAATAATGCAAGCAACGTGGTCCAGGGTGGGCATTGTTTGGGATGGCTTTGAAAGTTTTTGTGTTCCAGTGAATCATATTTCCAAGTTATTCAAGGTAATACCCATTGTCTACAATCATTCCGGAATCCACATTTTATAGTTTGTCCTTTGGAATATTTTCAGTTTTTATATTCTTAATTTTTAGAATTCAGTAAGCACATAGGATCAGAGTTGTCACATTGACACCCTATTTAATGTTTCAGTTTCCCTAAAGAATAGATCAAATACGTTAATTCATGGTTTCAGCATTACTACTGGGGGTGACTTTAGTTCAAAATTGGACACCAAGAGCACCTTGCATGACCCCTTTCTGATTTTTGATTTAAAAAAATTATGCGCAAAGAATAGATAGTAAGGGGTTGAAATTATTGCACAACCTACTGAAGTTTGACTGCCATAATTTGGTCGAAGTCGTGGGGGACCTTTCTAAGCACATTTCTACTTTTATTGGTTGGGGTCAAGACACAATAATTAATTACATTTTTATCTCCAAGGATAAGTAGGAATTTGCTCATGCGGAGGGCACAAGTGAAAACAGTTAAAGTGATCCCACTGGTAATGAGCTAGTGCTTTGCCTGCCAACTAGCTCCGGATTCCCCATATATATAAGGGAGCATCAGACCTAGTTCCAGAAGATAAAAGGCTTAGGCTACAATGGCAAGTATTGTATATCGCAACTTTGTTAACTAGGACGAACCTTGATGTAATTCTTCATCACTTGTTGATAGTCAACTGACACTTTATACAGTCGAGACTTTTGGAAAACTAAATCAATCAATAAGTCCTCGCTAAACCTGTCAAGAGCCCACGGCCAGGATGGTTTACTACGGATTGCAGGTTAGCAAATTAATGGTTGCTTGCTGCCCTTATTAGTAGCCCTAGGAATATGACTCCATAGCAAAAGCAAGGCTCGGCTTCAAATTGGCAATAAAGAAAAGGAAGTTAGCGGATAAGGAAGAAACCTGGGAGAGTCTAACAAGAGCATGTAAAGATAAAGACACCATGGGTTTTTGGAAGATTGTAAATGGCCATAAACCAAATATTGTAAAGGCTGATTGGTTAGAGACTAACAACAATGAAGATATATGGTAGAACATTTTACAAATATATATATTCCTTTAGAGACAGAAGTGTAGAAGATTCCCTGAAGGGTGCCCTGCCATTACCTCTCAATATCAAATCTGAGCTTGAGGAGGTCACTGCAGCTCTTTCTGCTAGCCCATCCCGTAAGGCACCTGGGGCCACATGTACGAAGCATTTTGCACGCCGCAAACAGCAAATCGGGCCGGTGGTGACGTGCAAAATGGAATTTGGGATGTACAGACCCATTTTTGCAATTCGGTAATCTATTTACCGAATCACAGAAAGGGTTTGCGAGTCCTAATTAGGAAGGGGTGTTCCCTTCCTAATTGCGACTCGCAGTCCCATGTATGATTGTTTTGTGACTGTGAATGCGGTCGCAGAACAATCGCAGTTAGCAGCAGTTTCAAACTGGTGCTATCCCATTCACAAACGGGAAGGGGTCCCAATGGGAACCCTTCCCCTTTCTGAATGGCAGAGAATCATTTTTTCAGAGCAGGCAGTGGTCCTTTGGACCACTGCCTGCTCTGAAAAAATGAAAAGAAAACTTTGAATTTTTTGTTTTGCAAATGCATCTCGTTTTCCTTAAAGGGAAACAGACTGCATTTCAATTTAAAAAACTGCTTTATTTAAAAAGCAGTCACAGACATGGAGGTCTGCTGTCTCCAGCAGGCCACCATCCCTGTGAGGGCGGCCATTACCAACGGGGCCGCAAATTGCGACCTACTTCATGAATTTTCATGAGGTAGGTCATTTGCGACCCCCTTGCGAATTACATTGACACTCTTGTACATAAGGTTTTTCGACTCGCAAAAAAACTGTATTTCGTCATGTGGCCCCTGGTCTCTTTGGACCTCTACAAGGAGAGCAAGCCATAGTGGGCTCTCATAATTGCCAATCTTTTGAATGCTGTAGTATTTTCTAAAATCCCTGTCTCATGGCAGCATCGTCCCAGTTTTTAAAAGGGCAATAGGAAGGAGCCCTGTTGTTACAGACCAATATCTCTGCTAGACACTGTAATCAATGTTGTGGGATGCATCATTTGGCATAGGATAGAGGAGTGGGCACAGGTTACTAGTGCTATTAGTAGGGTGCAATTTGGATTCAGAGAGGGGCTAGGGACACCAGAACAATGATTTAACCTTCACTTAATTATAGTGAAATATACAATTGTTAAAAAGGGTTCAATCTACCTCTCCTTCATGGACCTTAGTAGCACTTTCGATTGTATGAATTCATCCACACTGTGGCATACCCATGTCCAGACAGGCCTACCTCAGACTTTGATGGACTTTTTCTGTGCTTTGCACTTGTGGTGAGAGGGGGGGGGACTTCATCAATTAGATATGGTACTGATCAAGAGTGCACTGAACCTTTTAGGTTAACTTGAGGCGTACAACAGGGATGTGTTCTGGCCTCTATTTTGTTTCTCCTACATACAAATGGCCTGAACTCATTTATAATATCAAAGGGGAAGGATCTGCCCAAGGTGAAACTTACTCCCATTCCGGCATTGCTCTATGCTGAAAATGCTGTCCTGCTTTCATGCACGCTGGAAGGCCTTTGAGGGCTCATAGATAACTTTGTTATGTATATGTATAATCTGGTGCTTGAAACTAACATTGCCAAAACACATTACATGGTATGGGGGACCACAAAGATGCAAAATCTATAAGATCTCAATTTAGGGGGGGAAACATCACGAGAGCTAGTCAATTCTCATACCTTGGGGTGACATTTGGCTCACAGATTAGTTGCCTACCTTGTATTTCTAACCAATGTCTCCATTTCAAGCATTCAGTTCAGGCCCTGTTGGGAATGGCATCAATTGTTGGAAGCAAGCCTGTCCTTCCTGTGTTCGAAATCTATAAACTTAAATGTCTTCCAGTGTTGCCATATGGGGCAGCTATATAGGGATATTGCAATTGAACCAAACTACAGCAGTTTCTGCAGGATTATGCAGGCTTTAGGTCTGTGCAGCCCCTAATACTTTCTCCACGAGGTACTGGGCCTAACTTATGTGAAAGACCATATAAAACTTGCCCCACTTATTTTTTGGATCTCATTTAGAGAAACCAGCAAGCTTAATTTAATCACAATGTTATCACCAACTGCCTTCCCTTCGATTTTGGACATAGGATTCTGGGGTTGAGTTATAGAAAACTGCATAAGCTCTGGGCGGACCTGATCTGTATATATCACCTCACATGTTTGTTAAGGGGGAAGGTGCCAGATACCCTTTATATAAGGTTTGCCTCTGCTAATAAAAAGCAGGGAATTGGACGTGTTAGCCTTAGGAGGCTTTGCTATTGTTAAACCTGTGTCAGCACTGTACCCTACTTATCTTTGGTAGGACACTTAACAAAATTTCACTTAGGTACCCTCCAAAGTGTAGAAAAGTCCTTCTTTTTGCCCTGGTCACCCACAAACCTTTTGGACAGGTACTGGTGGTTACTGACTCTTTGCTGTGCCCTGGGTACTGCTTACCAGTCCCAGGGCCAGTGCTCTATGTAAAGTGGATACAAATTTGGCTAATTATAATTGGCAAAATTAACCTACCTATAAGTCCCTAGTATATGGTAGGGCATGTAGGTAGTGTCCCCATAGGTGCACTGCTTAGGTGCCCAGTGTCATTTTAAAGGCAGGCCTGCCTTGCTGGCTGTTTTTAAATTAAAGTTACATGCAAATTCGACTTTGGAATAAAAAGTAGTTCCAAAGTCTTAAACTACCTTATTTTTACATATAAGTCACTCCTAAGGTGTGCCCTTTGTGCCCCTAGAGCTGGGTGCCATGTAACTATGAGCAGGGACCTCAATAGTTTTAGAAGCCCTGATGAGGTAAAACAGCCACTTTAGTTTTTCCCTCATTGTAGTGAATGGCATCCATAGGCTAGAATAGGGAGACTTTATTTTAATTTTAAAAGCCCCCTTAAGTAACAGACACCTTAAGTTTGGATGTAAATTAATTGTTATGATACCTCCCACAACTTTTAGTCAACTTTTAGAAAATCTTCAAGAAAACAACTAAGTCCAAAGGTAAGCTTTTGACTGAGGCCTCCCGCGAGCTGTAGCCGAGCAGATCTCCATCGTGGTCGACCTCAAACTTTGACTTTGCCCCGATCAAGGTGCGACCAGATGACCAGATTGGCGCTATTAGTTTGTAAGCGCTAAAAGGCATAAATTCTTTAAAAATTCATACCTCTGTTTCCCTTTATTTGATTTTATTTGTTTTGGTGTCATTTTAAGGCTAAAATTATTTCCTATTTTTATAAATTGGTTTAGGATTTTTAAACTGTTTCCTGTGTTTTATTTAATTACTGTTTTGTGATATTTGAAAGCTTTTTGCTTTGTCTCCTAAGTTAAGCCTTGTCGCTCGTTGCCAAGCTACCACAGGTTGAGCTAGGTTTAATTTACCGAGACCTAACTGGACCTAAGAGGAGATTAGCGGCCTATTGCCAAGTGTAGGTACTTACCTGCCCTTACCAATAACCCATTTTCCAACACGAAGCAACCTTTCTTTTCCTTTAGGGCACTTTGACTGCAAGTCTATCCTGGTTTGCCCATGTGATTAAACCTCTCCCCACACATTGGCTCATTTTATCTTTTTTTACATTGTAAGACTCTTTAAATGTAGATATTTATTAACTATTCTCAAAATATATGTGTTTTATCGGTATATACCTGCACTCTATTTCCTTCGTATGTTATCTAAACCAACTGTTTGTTATTCTGTGAGGGTCTTCCTGAAAAATGCACTATGAAGGCGCAACACAATGAACTTTTAGCGTTTATCTGTAACTATTTTTTTTATTTACACATGATGTGTTGTAATTGTTTGCTTTTCTAATTTTTTGAAAATAATTTGTTAAAGTTTAAGAAAGAAAGTAATAAGAAATAAGTTCCCTGCCTACTCGACCAAATCACGAAATAGATAGAAATCGACTGTCTCAAGGGGTTGTATAACATTACAATGCAGGCTAAAACAATGCATGCCTTTACCACATATTTTTTACCACACATATGCCTTTACCACGCATGGAAAGTCTATCAAAGATAAGTATTATTTTCATCACCCTTACCACCCAATACCGTTACCCATCCCAAAACCCTAAAAACCCCTAAACCCTAAAAATACCCTTACCACCCAATTTCATTACCCCACCCTTAAACGCTAAAAAACCCTTACCACTTAATGCCCCTAAAAAACCCTAATCCCCAAAAAATACCATCACCACTCAATTTTCTTACCCGCCCTTAAATCCTAAAAAAACCCTTACTACCTAATACCCCTACTTCCCAAACCCTAAAAATACCCTTCCCACACAATTTCCTTACCCACCCTAAAGCCCTAAAACACCCTTCCCACCAAATACCCTTACCCACCACTAAACTCTAAAAACACCCTTACCACCCAATTTCCTTATCCATCCTTAAACCCAAAAACACCCTTACCACCCAATGCCATTACACACCCCTAAACCCTAACCACACCCTTACCACCCATACCAAACCTAAAAATAGCCTTGCCACCTTTCCTTACCCATCCATAACCCCTAAAAACATCTGTACCGCCCGATACCCTCACCCACCCCTAACACCTAAGAACACCCTTATCACCCAATAATACCCTCACACACCCCTAAACCCTAATAATATATATATTATTATATACACATACATATTAGTAGTTATAGTTAGAACCTAGTTTCCATAGGAAGAGCAGTTTTTGTTTTGCCAGTAACTTTGGTGCCGCTTGACAAATCTGCACAAATTTTTCAAAACTAATAAGAAAGTCGGTTCAGCTCCTATCTTGAAAGTTTCAGTGTGATCAGTCAAGCGGGGGCCAAGAAAAAGGGGAGGTCCCAGACCACATTTCCACCAAGCATTTGTCTACAGCCCATACCGCTGAACGGAATTATACCAAATTTGGCAGGAAGCTAGATCCTGGTGAACAGATTGTGCTTTTTGTGATTTAGTGTAAATCTGTAAAGTAGTTTTTTAGATATTAAAGTTTAAAAAATCTAGGGAAGCGCATCCTCTGTGGATCCAACTGTCCCCGTGCTGATATCTGATTACCTGCCAACAGTTGAACAAGTAAGTGTGTTTTTTTTTTTTTACAGAATCTGTTTTATTAGCTTTTCTAATTATACATCAGGTCGTACTCATCCCTTAGAGAACAAGTTTCAACCGTAATAATAAACAAGATCAATGCTACAGTCAATCAGTAAACATATACATAACTAGTATCCTCATACTGGAACCACATGTATTTTCCCAACTTCAGACATAAAGTTCTAAAGTGACTATGTTGTTCTCTTTTCAATGCAAATAATGACAGTTCTGTGTTCTTTTATGATCCCCGCCATCTGTTGTGTCTCCCAATGATGGGGTATCTCGTTTCAAAATTGTTTATTAGAGTGTTCCAGGTTTGCATGTCCTCCTCAGCTTTATCATCCTTCCTTACATGCCCAAAACAGATCTCCTCAGTCACCGCCCATTCCATCACATCTTTTTTCCAATGGTCTATGTTTGGTCCCAGTTGGCCTAGCCAAGTGATAGCTACTCTGCTCTTGGCCAAGAGGTGCGTCAGTTGGGTAAATCTATATTCCATCTTTCGTGTCTTATGGAATTGTATATCTCTCAATAGGCTTTTCATTGGGTTTTGGTCAATGTATATCTCGCAATTGTCCCCTAGGTGTTTTATGACCGTTTGCAAGTACGTTTTGACTGGTGGACAGTGGCAGGCTAAATGTAGAAAGGTTGTTGTACACTCATGAAATCGTCGACACCCTTCCTTCATGGAAGGTTCCATCCTGTGTAGTAACAGTGGTGTAATATAGGTACGATGTAAGTAATTAAAATGAGCCAATTTAAATTGGCCATTACCAGATGCCGTGTGATCCAGAAAGCAAATTTTATGCCAGCGTGAGTATCAATGTGTTCCCCCAAATCCTCTTCCCATGCAATTTTTGACTTGAACTGAAGTTTTGGTCTGTCTGCTAGTAGTGCCTTATACATATGTGTAATTAAATATCGCATCCCTCCCAACTTGAGTAGGGCACGTAGTAACAATGATGTCGGTAGAGTTTTGAGGTAGTCTGGCCAGATTCCGTTGATTATATTTACTATACTGGTGTGCAAGAAAAACTGGCCCTCCCCCAGGTTGAATGTGTCTTGTGCTGCCTCAAAGGTGATGCAGGTGTCCGTAGGGTAAAGATCTCCTGGGGTCCCGCACCCCTCATCTCTCTATGCCGCAGTATCAACAGCCGTGGCTAGTATATGGAAGGAAGGTAAATCCCAGAATTGAAGTTCCCTGGTGAAAGGTGCCTGCCATAAAATCCCTTTCACTGTACGTTCCCACAAGGTTGCCATGCGTAATGAGATAGGAAACCCTTTCTGTGACCCTGCCACCAGCGCATAACCATTGGGGTAATGTGTGTACTCTGCTGTTATCTGCCAGCAATGTATTTTCCCAGTTTGTGTTTTCTGTAAGCCAGTGTGCAGCATGCTGCAATTGAGATACTAGGTAGTACATTTTCATATTCGGAAGGGCAAGGCCTCCCTCTCGTATTGCAACTGTTCCTGCACCACCCTACTTCATCCACCCTTCCATATATGTGTGGTGAGGAGTGAATGTAGATGCTCGAAGGTCGCCCTTAGGACTGTATCAAATTAATGTTTTAAAGTATAGAGACAGCGGACGGAAAGACCATTTTTGCTACCGCTATTTGTCCAGTCATGGACAATGGGAGCGTGTTCCAAAATTGTACAGAGGTCTTAAGGCCCTCCGAAGCTCTATTTATGTTATATTGCATACATTTCTGATGTGTGGGTGCTATCATCATTCCCAAATATTGCACATTTTCAGTTTTCCAATGCAGTGTGTGGGGGTAGGAGGAGGGAGAGCCGTAGGATTCACCCTTGAGAGCCATCCCAGCAGAAAGACCAGGGACTTATCCAAGTTAATTCAGAGACCTGTAATGTCCCCAAATTCGTCCAGGTGCTGTATTAATAGAAACAATACCTTTTTAGGGGATTTGAGGTAAAAAAAAAAAGTGTATCATCTACACAAATCGACGCCAGGTGGGATTTGTCGCCCACCCTGATCCCCCAGTTCGCAAGGGTTTGTCTGATTCGAATCGCAAGTGGCTCCAAGGCTAATGCAAACAGCAGGGATGACAGTAGACACCGCTGTCATGTTCCTCTGCCTACAGTCCAAGGAGTTGAGCACAATCGACCTACTTTTACTTTAGCGGTCGGTTCTGTGTATAATGAGTGTATCCATGACCAGAACTAGGGGCCAAAGCCCATGGTCACCATCACGTACTGCCAGTCAACAGTGTTAAAGGCTTTCATAATATCGACTGACACCACTACCATCTCTTTAGGGGATTCTGCAGTTTCATATATTACGTGCATTAACCGTCGCAGGTTCATGGTGGTGCTCCTGCCTGGTATGAATACACATTGATCAACATGTACCAACTGCGTGATCACTGTCCAAAGATGGAGCGCTAAGAGTTTACAAAGGATTTTGGTATCAGTATGAAACATTGTGAGGGGTCAGTGTGAAGAAGGGTCCGAGGGATCCAAGCCAGGTTTCGGTATCATTGTGATGCACCCTTCCCTTATTGTAGGGGGCAGAAACCCTTTAGTTTTTGCCTCTAGGTATACCTCCATTAATCGTTGGCTAATGTCTGCTGTATAGGCGTGGTAGACTTTAGTTGGAAAGTCATCACTATCCAGTGTTTTCCCCCCAGGCAGCACCTATAGGGCCAATCTAATTTCTTCAAGTGTAATAGCGCATTCAGTGCCTGCGTTGCTAGTTCCCCAATTTGTGGTAAGGTGAAAGTCTTTAAAAAATCTGTCACCCCAGTTGGGTCCCATCCTCCGGCCTCTCCAAGTGGACTTTAAGTGTGTCTACTACGGCAGCTTGCGTGCATGCATCATTATCACATCGGTCCTGAGATGCACAATGAGGGTCTTGTGTCGCAGTATCCATGCCAGCAACCGTCCAGAGCAATCTCCCTCTCTGTGTAATAACTGGCGGTATTACTTCAAATGTGTACTGCTCAAGTTGCTCTCGCACTGACAATATTTTTAAATGGATTGGGGCCTCGTCATTTCTCCCTTTCCTATCTTCAGGCGATAGCCTCTGATAAGCTACTATCTTTTCCTCTTCCTGAAGGAGTTCAGCTTGCAAGGTTCTACGCACTGTGTACGTTAAGCCCACACATTGACTCCTAAGTACTGCCTTCATCACTTCCCACTCCATGGCACAACTGTGTACCTAGCCAGCAAAATGGAGTGTTTCTGCCAGTGTTTCCCTCCCATGTGTATCTTGTAGTATGTCAGGAGGAAATCTCCACATCCTGTACAATCAAGAGAGCATACATTGGAGCATGATTGGACAAATAACGAGAAAGATGCATCACTTCCCAAACCACTGGGACCACATGTTACAACACCAATGTCCGATCCAACCTACTGTAAGTGGCGCAAGTCGGTGAGTGGCACGTGTATTCCCTCTGCCCAGGGTGTACCTCTCTCCATATATCTCTCAATCCCAAGTGGGCCATTATTTCCTGCAGTTGTGCCTTCATCTTAGGTTTAGTATTTTGATATGGAGGATGTCGGTCCAGTTCCCCATCAATGACACAGTTGAAGTCCCACACCCAGAATAGTTTAGCATCTATTGCACGGGTAACCACTCCTCTGATGGTGCCACAAAAGATGCCATCGTCCACACTTAGCCCGTAAGAGTTCACAAAGGCCACCTTCATTCCATCTAGTTTGCCCTGCAGTTACAGAAATCGGTCCTCAATATCCATCTCCAGTATGTCAGTGTGAACGGGACCCCTGGGGTAAACCACATCAAGACACCGCAGGAATGTAAATGTAAATTAGCACACTACTCACCCGTTAGGGTCTCAAGGCGCTGTACTCATACCGCTATGGAACCCCTCCTGGCTTTTCCCTGTGAGGCGCCCACTCCTGAGCACCCCCAGGGTGAAGCCAGGCATCCAAGCGCTGTTGGGGCCGTTGTGGAGATTAAGCAAGCTATTGCCCAGAGTTGCAGAGTGGGACCCATGAATTAGATTAGGCACCGAGGCGAGAATTATCTGGTCAAGGGGAATTGAGCCCAAGACCTGCCGAAGCGGGACTTGAACCCTGGTCTTGAGCCAGATCTCTGCTTCAGGGTCTGCCGCTCTAACCATTGAGCCACACTTCTCCACTCCACTTCTCTATTCTTCCAATAGGAAGAATAATTTACATAATATACTTGGCTCCTCCATTTTTTGGCAAGTTTATTTACTTCTTGATCAGTGAGGTGACTCTTTAGTAAACATGCAATACTTATTCCCTATGTCTGAGCATGGAGAGTGCTCTATAGCGTTTGTGGTATGATTCCAATCCCCAGACATTCCAGGTGAGGAGTTTCCACTTATTCAGGGCATGCATAGCCAATGTATCGTATGTGGGCCACTATTAGGAACATTGTCCTAGCAGTGTAGCTGTGATGCTGGAGCAAGAACCATGAAACATTTCAACAAAACATTTCCCCCCCACTCTCCCTCCCCGGACAAGAAAGTGTTAACCAGTTTTGCTTCTCACTCACATATCTGACTGTGCCAGAACATGTGTGTTCTCTCTCCCCCTCCCCAATGGTCACCAGAAGGTCCCCTCTATCTGTTCGGCTCCGTCAGTGATGACTCCTGTCCTCCAGCCCGCCGCTGATATCGTGGTTAATATAAATCAACAATGCAGTGTCTCATATTTGTATATTCCCACCATGTGCATAGGGCCCTACCAAACACAGTAAACCATTCTTGTCTAATCTCCCTCCTCACCCCTTATGTGAATAACTAAGGGCCAGATGTACGAACTGTTTTGCATGGCGCAAACTACGAAAATCGCAGTTTGCGCCATGCAAAACGGCCATTGCGATGCACATTCCCATTTTGCGAGCCGGTACAGACTCGCAAAATGGGTATGCGAGTCGCAAATAGGAAGGGGTGTCCCCTTCCTATTTGCGACTCGCACCGCGATGCAGAAATGCTTTGTGACCGCGAAAGTGGTTGCAAAGCAATTCGCAGTTAGCACCCACTTGAAGTGGGTGCTAACTCATTCACAAAGGGAAAGGGGTCCCCAGGGGACCCCTTCACCTTTGTGAATGTCGCACAAAATGTTTTTTCAGAGCAGGCAGTGGTTCAATGGACCACTGCCTACTCTGAAAAAACGAAACCAAATGGTTTCATTTTTTATTTTGTATTGCAACTTGTTTTCCTTTAAGGAAAACAGGCTGCAATACCAAAAAACCTGCTTTATTGAAAAAGCTGTCACAGACATGGTGGTCTGCTGTCTCCAGCAGGCCACCATCCCTGTGAGTGCAGGGAATCGCAAGGGGGTCGCAAATTGCGACCCACCTCATTAATATTAATGAGGTGGGTCTTTGCGACCCCCTTGCGATTCGCAGAAGGTGTCTGAGACACCATTCTGCATACGAATTTGCGAATCGGACTCACAATTTCCGATTCGCAAATTCGATTCTTGCTACAACTGGCCCTAATTTCCGTGCATACTTACACCCCTTTACTCGCACTTTGTTCAGTTCCTATCATGTTATCAGCATAGTACATCATAATACAATTAAAACCTTACAACTTATTGGATAGTAGTGGCTGAGTTTGAGTCAGTATGGGATTCCCACATGTTAGTCTCAATCGCAGTGGGCAGTCTTTGTCCCAAGTTCTGTGTCTGGAACTGCATCAACATTGTTAGCTGGTGTGAGAGTGGTCCCAGCCTTAATGGAGGAGTCCTCACCCTCTGAATCCGGGATCTCATGTTGCTTATTATGTGTAGTAGCCATTGTGCCATCTTCACAGATCATCACGTGGCCAGAACCCCCCCGGGTGGATCCCTCCTGTCATGCCGTGCAACTCCGACGGGGTCTCCGATGTCCATTATGAGTGCCAGGCAGGTTCAGCACCTTCCGAAGAAGACCCAGCGTGGGATCTGTCATGTACAGCCAGGACCGGACTTCATCAGGCTGTTCAAAGAACTGCGTCTTCCCAACGTATATGATTTTAATTTGGTGGGGTATAGCAGCATGTAGCGTATATTCAAGGTCCTAGGCATTTCTTAACCCCTATGAAGGTCTTGCATCTCTCTTGGACCTTACATGTATAGTCTGGATAAATAGCAATGTTTAACCCCTCAAATTGTGGAGTAGACTTTTCTCTAGCCACTTTAAGGATGGCATGCCTATCTCTATAGATTAGGATGCGGGCCATGATGGCCCTAGGAGGGGCTCCCAGAGGAGGTCTAGCAGCCAGCGCCCTGTGCACACTCTTGATCAGGAAGCGCTCTGAGAGTTCCATTGGTTTCAATTCTGCTTGCACCCAGACTTCACAGAACTGTTCCGGGGATTGTCCCTTTGCTCCCTCAGGGAAATCTAGTAGGTGGATATTAGTTTTCCTTGATCTACCTTATGTATCTTCCGCTCTGTCTTCTAGCGCAGTCATGAGTAGGGTTATATGTGTCATCTGTTGCTTTAGTTGTTTTACCTCAGCTTGCAGGGAGGTTATATATGTTTCCGCCTCCAAGACCTTGTCAGCTACATTGCACAGATCTGCTCTAAGGAGATTCATGTCTATAAACACATTGGCTATGTGGCCCTCCAGAGCCATGCGGAAACCCTGTATTCCCACCAGAGCAGCTCTCGAGGGCTCCTCCTGTCCATCAAGCACCTGGTGCGGTGAGTCCCGGGCCTGCCTGGTGATCTGCTGCGTGGTCTGATGCTGGGGTTGCATATCAGGTAATGGTATTACTCTGGGGCTGTCTCTGTGCCTGATCGCTCTAGTCATATGTCCGGTGTCTGAAATGGATAGTGCTGCACCGCAATGGTCTTTTATTGTCCGCTGTTGCAGTTCAGCGTATTCAAGGGCTGTGCCGTTTCTGTTCCTCATTATGTTTGCAAATGTGTTTGAGGTTAGTATTGTCCCTCTGTGTAGTTGCCATGTCCGTGCACCGCTAGTTTATTTGAGGGCTCAGGCTCCCCACTATGTTTAGTTCCTCGCTATGTGGACACAGCCATGGTCGGACAAATCTCTGTGGCCTACTCAGGCGACACCAGTGAGAGTCTCCGGGTGTTCTGCCAATATTATCGCAGCTGTAGCCCCCCCAAGCATTACGTTCCTCTCCACTTTGTGGCGTCACTAGGCATCGTAGGTAGGGTGCATTTAAGGATCAACTGACAGGTCCCTTCACCCCAGAGTATCAGTTGCAGGCCTCGCCCACTGTTTCTAAATCGAGTTGCACCAAGCCACTCAGTCCTAATGATTAGCCCAGTTTGCATCCCATTCCCTGTGGCTGCTCCCCTGTGCAATGCTGGCCAGAAATAGCATTCAATTATGAAAGGGGGAGGGGGCAGTCCCCTGACAGAATCAATCTGTTGTGTGGTACAAGTGCCCCCACGACTTTGAGGGCACATACTGCACGTCCCCATTGAATACGGGTAAAGCTCACCTCACTGCCACTCCTGGCGCCTTTGGGCCGCTTGGTGTCTCGGTGCTGTCTCTTCTCAACTGCCGGAGCCCGTCCTAGGCCTTTCCAGGCACCGGGGGTTGCCGCACCTTTCGGCTGGGTGAGAGTGCTCTGCAGATTCCCGGCAAGACCCCAGCCACGTCTCAGTAATCCCCCAGGGGCAGACTCGTCACACTGCTCTCCAGGCCCCGATGCCTCCAGAGGTGTTTGCTACAGGGCCCATCAGGTCGCCACCACCAGAAAGGGCTCCTGGAAACTGCCCTGCACCGCAACCTCAGTGCGTCGTCCTCTCTTCCGCAGCGCACGTGGTCTCCCTCTCGGCCTGAATGTTGCAGGTCCCCATCAGAGGTCCTCACACTGAATCAACTCCGGCAGGGTAACAGAAGTATTTAATTCTTATACTCTGATAAAGGTGAGTGTTGTTGCATTCAGGATACATTAGCATTCGGCTGTCGGCTGACGGAGCTCACTAGGAGCGTATCCTGTCGGCCATGATGCTGGCCACGCTCCTTCAACAAGCAAGTGTTGGCAGCCATTTTGGGACTTGGCTTCAGCCCTCACACAAAGGGCTCATTTACCCCCTTACTGATGTCTGGAGCCAGGGCTGAGGTTGGAGGGGGTATTGTGCACTTCTATGGTTCTTTTGAAGTGCAACCCACATCAAAGACATTTTGAGTATAAGTACAATGGTTGTATTCCTTGTTTTTGGGCACTGGGTGGGACATGTAGCAAGATGCTACTGGCTCTACATACTGCACCAGAGAACTGATGTGCTGCTAAAGGATACCACCACTGACACTGTTGTGCTGACCTGCTTGACTGTCAGTAAGACTGCCACTTTGCTGAGGACATAAGTGTGGGGCCCTGCTGCCTGCCTCTCTGCTCTTGTGCCCACCAGTTGATCTCCAGGGGCTGGGTGGTATGCCTCCCTTCCTCCCTGTTTCCTACTTTCTAGCGCCAGGTGAGTGCCATAATCTTTTGCTGGGGCTCTACTACTAGCCTGCAGGGAGCACATGGTGAGCGCCCCTGCTGTCTCTGGCTGTGTGCCTTGGTTCTGTGCTGCATCTTTGAGTGCCGTGCTGTGACCCGAGCCGCAGAAGAAAAGTCTCTCACCCACATACACTGTGAGTTTTCCCTGGCTCGGCGGTATCTCATGAACAAAGCTTGCATGTTCCTTTGTGTGTGCAGCTGTATACAGAGGCTAAGCCTTGCCCTTGAAAGACCTAACATTTACCTGTACCATAGAGCTTTTGATGGGGATGTCTCCAGCAGGCTCCAAGGAGTTGTCTTTAGGAATCTGAATAGCCGGGCACTTCCGCTTGAAGTGGCATCGATGAGTTCAGGAGATATTGATTTTCTAGGGGTCTGTGGGTTCCTGTTCTGAATACACTGTCTATGTTTTCTTTAGAATATAGAATGGTTGCCCTGGGGGGTCTTAACAGTGTTGGTTGGTCCTGGGTGACATGTTGGTGGCCAGGCCCTGGCTTCTTGAAAGAAGCCTCCGGAACTCACGTTATGGTCCCCTTCTGGTATTCTTCCTGGCAGGGGCCTGGGATCATAGATCACCAAACCAGTTTGACTGAGACCAGTGTTGCTTTACTAGGGGAGGTATTAAATTAAAAGAAGTAATTGCTGAGTGTATTCCTTACCAACAATTAAGGTGGGAAAAAGGATGCTACACTTTGAAAGGCTTAGTACTTTTCAATCACTTTGAAGGGCTTGGGTTGTAAACAAGCAAACTGTGTTAATCTGGTTTCAGGAGCAAGGATGTAGAGGCAGTGTAGGGGCATCCCTTCAATGCTGCTGAGATTAATATAACTAATGGTGTCTGGCACTGAACAGTTACAAGACGCCTGGAACCTACACCTATCATGCTTCCATTACTTACCGATAATGGCATTACTCCTAGTCCTTCTCCCCCACATTCCTTCCTTATATATGAGGCTTCCTTGACTCCAATCAGACCCCTCCCTTCTAGACATAAAAGCCCCACCCACCAACTCCACCTTCTGTATGTAAACAAGCCAAACTAGACACTCAGAGGGTCATTCTGACCCTGGCGGGCGGCGGGAACCGCCAAATGGCCGCTCCGCGGTCAGAAGACCGCGGATCCCATTCTGGCTTTCCCGCTAGGCCGGCGGGCAACCGCCAAAAGAGCGCCCGCCGGGCCAGTGGGAAAGGCCCTGCAACAAGGAAGCCGGCTCCGAATGGAGTCGGGGGAGTTGCAGGGGTGCGACGGGTGCAGTTGCACCCGTCGCGATTTTCACTGTCTGCTAAGCAGACAGTGAAAATCTTTATGGGGCCCTGTTAGGGGGCCCTTGCACTGCCCATGCCAGTGGCATGGGCAGTGCAGGGGCCCCCAGGGGCCCCACGACACACGTTCCCGCCATCCTGTTTCTGGCGGTGAAAACCGCCAGAAACAGGCTGGCAGGAAGGGGGTCGGAATCCCCATGGCGGCGCTGCAGGCAGCGCCGCCATGGAGGATTCCCCCAGCCGGGGGAAATCCGGCGGGAAACCGCCGGACCCGGCTGGGCGACCGCGGCTTCACAGCCGCTGTCGGAATACAAAATGAAGCACCGCCAGCCTGTTGGCGGTGCTTCAGCCGGCCTCCACCCTGGCGGTCATAGCCCGCCAGGGTCAGAATGAGGCCCTCAGTTGTCTGTACTGAGAGGGTGGGAGGCAACCTGAAGGAAGGAGAGGGAGAGGGACTGGCAGTAATGCCATTATCGCTAAGTATTGGAAGCATTACCTTTGCGTTTCTCTCTCGCCTTCCTTCCTTAGATAAGAGACATAGAAAGTAAACAAAAGAAGAAAACTAAGTTGCAAGCACACACAAGTTTAATTTGGTACCAAGATCACAAAACAACTACATCTCTATTCCTTCACATAGGACACAACTCTGTGACCAAAGAATATTATCAAGGCGTTCCAGCTCAGCAATCTTATAATGATGAACAAAAGTGGATGGAGTAGCCCGTGTTGCAGCCCTACAAATCTCCACAATCAAGGTTATCCTTCACTTCAGCAACTTTTGCAGCCATATTGTATGTAGACTGTGTCTAAATCCCAGGAGGGGGAACAACACCCTTCACCTCGTACACCAAGAGAATCAAAGAACGTACCCATGTACACAAAGTAGCCGTAGATGGCTTCTCCCTTTTTTTGCTGGTCCATAATGAAAAAATCAAGGAGTCCCCATTTCTAAAAGAGTGCCTCATCTCAAGATGCAACAGGAGAGATCTAATGTCCAGACAATGCAACCTGCACTTCTCTTCTGAGGAAGGCACAAAACAATTTTCTAGAAAAATCACTTCTTTGCTTGAATGAAAAGCGGAGTTAACCTTGGCAGGAGAAGACAGCACAGGAATCAACACCATTCTATCAGGGAACACCTTAGTATAAAGTCCTCAGTTCCTCTAGGCATCTGGCAGAAGTAATTGGCATCAAAAAACAAGTTTTGTAAGTCAAATTCTTTAAATCCAATTGACCAAGTGGCTTAAGTGGGAGACCAGTCGAGGCATTCAACACCAACTGCAGATTCCAAGTTAGAAAGGAATGGACCGATATGGAAAACAGATTCAAAAACCTCTGCTTGAACCTAGAGATCAGTACCTCATCATCTTTCAGATTTCACCAGGAGCCCCGAAAGGCTTGAATAGTAGCCCACTGAACTCTCAGAGTAGCCACCGTCAAACCCACACTAGACCCATCCTGCAAGAACAGCATAACCAGAAAGAGAAAAGTCAAGGCAATATCCACCTGTTTCCTCAAACACCAGACCGAAAAAGCTCACCAATGTCTAGCATAAGAGAGCGGAGTAGAAGACCTCTGAGATGCCTGCAAAGTCAATGCCAACTTTTCAGGCACACCGAAGCCTGCTAAGCCTGTCCGCTCAACCTTCAGGCTGTCAAGTGCAATTTCCTCAATGACCACAGAGGAAGAGAGGAAAAGTTGAAAGGAGACAGGACAACTGGCAGACTCCACTTCGGACCCTTCTTCAACCACTCTAGGAGAGGAAACCAATTTGCTCGGGGTCAATGTGGAGCAATCAAGATTAGTTGGACCTTCTCCCTCCTGACACTCACCAGAAAAGACCTGATCAATAAAAGGGTGGGAAAGCATAGATCAGAGAGGCCACAGACATGTCAGCCTGTCTATGCCCCCCCCGACGGCATCTCCTTCTTGTACAAAAGCTCTACACCTCAGCATTTTACAGAGAAGCAAACAGATCTAGCTCTGGCTCTCTCCACTTCTGGCTCTCTCCACTTCTGAACAACAAGGCTGAACAGAGCAGAGTGAAAAGAGAAATTCTGGGAAGAAGGAATTCCCCTGCCCAGAAGATCTGCTAGTACATTTTCCTTCCCCCAAATGTAAAGAGCAGTTAAAGACAGTACAGATCTCTGAACCCATTCAAAAATGTTCCATGCAATCAAGTTCAGAGTTCTGGATCTGGTGCCACCCTGCCTCTTCACATAAGATGTTGTTACCATATTGGCGGTCCAAACCACCACAGCTTTCCCTGCTAAAACCATTTGGAAGTGTACTAGGGCAAGCAGGTCCATCTTCAATTACCTCCAATTTGAGGACCCCTGAGTCTCATAGTGACCAAAGCCCCTCAACCTGCTGTGACTCCAACCAGGCCCCGAAACCAGAGAGACTGGCATCCATCATGTGCACCACAGGTATCAGAGGAGACAGGACAACCCCCTCTCCTGAGATGATACTGATACAACCACCATAACAGATCCCTATAGACCTGGACCGACATCGGAATGCGAGCTGCATGACTGTGCAACTCCAGAGACCAATGGGAAAGAATACACCAGACCAGTTTATGCAATTGATACCTGGGCTAAGGAACCATTTGGCCGACAAAGCCAGACCTGAGTCTGCAAGCTGACCATCCCCCATTCCAACAGTGTCACAAACCCTCTGAGAGTCTAGAAATGAGCCCCTATGAACACCAGGTCCTGGGATGGAACTAGAAAACATTTTTCCCAATTTATCAAAAACATGTGGTCTTGGAACACGTGCAGGACCCTTCCCACATCCTTCACCAACTGGGATCTGTTTGAAGATTGCACCAACAGGTCATCCAAATAAGGGTGAACATATACTCCCACTGAATGAAGAATTGCAACCAATGGAGCCAGAACCTTTGTGAAAACCCTGAGAGATGTTTTGAGACCAAAGGGAAGCATGCAAAACTGTGAACGATCATCCCCCACTGCAAAACGCAGACGATTCTGAGAAGGAACTGTCATTGGAACATGTAGGCATCCGGAAGATGAATACAAAAAAAGCTCTTGGACCTACCAGCTGAAGGATAGATTGAACCATAACTATTAAAAAATGAATTGACCTTATCCATGCGTTCACCCATTTCCAGTCCAGAACAGGCCGAAACACCCCTGACGCCTTCTGCGAAAGGAATCCTGTAGATGGACCCCTTTGATAACAGGTCCTTGACTCCATCCAGAAGAGCCTGTTGTTTTGCTCCTGCACTGGAACCAAGATCTGAAGAATGCCTGTATCCATGGGTGTGCACTTGAACTCTATTAAATAACCATTTGTTCCAATGTTCAAGACCCACTGGTCCATCACACCCTGCCTCCACACCTGTTGGAAGTGGTGCATCCTACCTCCCACTGGCAGAGAACCGGGATGACCTTGATTGTCAGGGGTCCTTCTTAGATGCTCCCTTCTGAGCCAGACATTGTGCTTGGGTGAGAACCTAGGCTGAAACCTCCTCCTCCGATAAGACAAACATCATGATTTGGAGATGACTTTGAGGATCTATTCCAACTTTTCCATGCCGAGGAGCCACCCTTACAGGACAACAGCATGCTTAGGTTCTTTAAAAGCCTTGGAAATCATAGTAGGCAACTGCTCCACAAAAAGAAACTGCCCTTCAAAAAGAATCGTCATCAGAGAGGACTTCTACCCGGGGTCAGCTTTCCATTGCCTCAACCAGAGATGTCTTGACCACAATCAAGGCCCCTTTAGACATAGCCAAAGAGCGAATAATGTCAGAAGAAATGTCTGCAAGCAACCTTACCTGCCGCTCCATAGCAGCTAGGAGATCGGGACACTAAAAACCCTCCTGAACTTTATCAAAGTCCTTAACCAAGGATTACACTTAGAAAGCCAAATAAATACTTGATTTCATTTCCAGATTCTCCGCTGCAAAATACTTTTTTAATACCAGAATCCATCTTTTTATTTGCCGCACCTGTGGGAGTACAATCCTCCGGATTGATGTCCATTTTACCAATAGGGGTCACTAGTATAGAGTCCAGGCAAACTGAATGGGAAGAGTGCCTCCCCTATTAGAGAAAGCTTCTGCAGGAAATTAGGGACCTGTACCTTATCAACATCGTTCCACCCTCTCATTATCATGTCCCTAATCGGACTACAAAAGGGAATGGCAAATTTGGACGGTTTAACATATTGAGGGAATAAGGTTCCACCCTATTGTGCAGCTTGAAAGGAATGAAACCCCAAATTCTTCCAAACATGAGCCACAATGTCCATTTCTTCATGAGACATGTATTTCCTGCCTGAAGAAGTAGATGGCGCCTCCAAATCAGAAGCTAAAGAGTCAATGTCCGGTAATGCAACCTTTTCCATTGCTGTTTTAACACATTTTGCTGGTGGAGCCTGCATAAACACTGCTGCCTCTATCATGTCTTGAACCTCCTCGGTAGACATGAGAGGCGACCTGTCCCCGGCACCAGGACTCTGAGACCTCAGGAGGCCTCTTGGGTGAGTGAGGACCCTCTCCTTCCAAGGAAGTAGTGGATAATACATGTCTCCTCTTTGACGTTCTTTTCCCCTTCATCCTCAAACACATAATGAAGGAGCACTCAGAGATTTCCCTACAAAAATCAGGAGCTGAACCCTTGATCTGACCAATGGGGGGAAGCCAGCACCCCCCACCCCCACACACACACAATTACCAATCGCAAGACACCTAGATTGCCCCCACAAAATAAAGAAATATGGGCCCAATCCAGGCTCTTACCTCCTCTGATTGCATTGCCGCTCCACGGAGCCGCCCTTTGCCCAACAAAGCCTTTGACCGGGATGCACGCCCCCAGTCACCACGGACCACCTGACTTCATTGCGGCATCTGCCAACAGCTTCCTTTCCCAAGCTCTGCCAAGAATCAAGAAAATGCTGTCATACTGGCCACCTCTAGCAAACGAGCCCCACTCACTGCCGAGGACCTCAAAGAATCACAATCAGTTTCCCTGATGAGCGACGTTTCCTAAGACCCCGTCATAAGGGAAAACACAGGTAAGTCTGCCTGGAGACTAAACAAGAACAGGAAGTGGGGAGGGGCTTTTATGTCTAGAAGGAAAAAGTTTGTTTGGAGGCAAGGAAGCCTCTTATGTAAGGAAGGAATGCGAGGGAGGACGCTGACGTAATGAATATTGTTCACACATAAAATCCATGGTGATATTATGGGAAAGGATCACCCAGAAGGATCCTGTAATATGTGTGGGAGAGTGCTCTTGGCTGCCCAAACCAGCCAAGACATGTATGTGAAGCTCAAATAGGATCAGGCAGTTGATCCACTGTTTTGCCTCAGGGTACTGAAAAGGCATACAAAATGATTCTTCAAGTTTAGCAAACCAATGACAAGTTGGAGCTAGGGTGGCACTGGTCTTTGTGAAGATTCTTTTATGGAACTTGGAAGTGAGAGGCTAAGCTAAATTCAACTTGCTGTGGACTGGCACCCTGAATGGGATCTCTCTCTCTTCAAAGACTGAGGGAGTATTTGGAATGTCAGTGCAAAGAACTGAACTTTTACCTGGAAAAGTGGTCAGAGAACTGAACCTGTGCTTAGAAGTATGGGGGCGTGTAGGGAGCTGGCATGGTGTGTGGTGGGTACCTAAGGTACCTACACCTTATACCGGATTCAGGTATCCCCTGTTAGTGAAATGTAGGCAGTGTCTAGAAGCCCGGCTCTCTAAAGGTAACTGCGGATGAGCAGCCAAGGCTTATCTAGGAGACATGTAAAGCTCATGCAATACCACTGTAGTCACACAGCACTTACACACATGAAAGAATACACTCAGTGTTATCAAAATAAAGGTACTTTATTATGGTAACACAACACCAAAATTACTATGGAGGCAATACTCCCTTAGGAGATAAGTAATAAGCAAGTTACATACACTAGTTGTAAGAAACAGGCATAAGAACAGTTAAAAAACAGCGCAGATAGTGTAAAACACAATGAAGAATAGTGGACCTAGGGGGGCACTAACCATATACAAAAAAATGGGATGCAGAGTATCACCCCCACCCAGGTAAGTGGAGTGTAAAGAGGGTCCCTGGGGGTACTAGAAAAGCACAAGGGTAAGTACCACAAAACCCCCCAGCAATCAGGAAAGCAGGAGTAAATTACTATAATTCCCCCCAGAACACCCACTTAGAAGAAAATAAGAGAATTGCAAAACCCAGAGATGACTGCAAGAAACCAGCAGTGGATTCATGAAGAGGAAGACCTGTGGAAAAAGGGGACCAAGTCCAGAAGACATAGAAGAGTCTATTGGTGGCAGGAGCCCCTACCCACCCAGCTGAGGATGGCAGGAGTTGGTCGACGGTGTAGGCGGAAAGTCAGCACTGCAGCCCTGAAGTCAGAGTTGAGTTCCTAAAGGATGCAGGTGATGTCCCACGCCTGAATGAAGATTGCAGTTGGATTTGCGTGTTCAGATTCCACCAAAAAGCCTTGGCACAGGCAAAACTCGTAGTTGGCAGAAAGTGGTGCTGCCGGGGACCAGCAAGGCCCAGGAGGACTCAACCCAGGAGGGGGCGTCAGAGGGATCCCTCAGCATTGCAGAGAGCCCACAGAAGCACAGGCAGCATGCACAGGAGTCCCACAGGACGGGGACACAAGGTGCAAATGGAGCCCACTCAGCACTATGAAAAGGAGTCCCAGGCTGCAGGAGAGTCACTCAGGAAGCTGTGCATCGCAGGAAGGAGTGCTTGGGGCTGGAGCTACACAAAGCTGAAGATCCCTTGGAAGAAGTGCCAACAAGCCTTGGCAGCTGTAAATGATGTGGTGCACAGGGGTACTGTCCTGCATGGGATGGCAAGGGCATACCTCGCCCCAAGTTGGACAGCTCATAGAGAGGACCGTGTGGACCACTTCTGACCACCACCTGTGTTGCAGGATCCACGCAGCTCAGCAGGAGAGAGGATCCATGCAGCCGGTCGTAATTGCTGTTGTTGACTGCAGATGCAGGGGAGTGACTACTTCACTCCAAGGGAGATTCCTTCTTCTTTCCTGTCCAGGCTGAAGACGGGCTGTCCTCACAGGATGCACGACCAGGGAAATGTTGCAGAATCTGGAAGGAGCCGGAGAAACAATGTTGCAGGCGAAGTCTTTGTCTTTGTTGCAGGTTGTCGGGTCCTGGAGAGTCCAGATGCAGTTTCTTTGGTCAGAAGTCAAAGTAAGGGATGCAAAGGAATCCTGCTGGCCAAATCTGAGGAAATACCCAAAGGAGAGACCCTAAATAGTCCTCAAAGGGGGATTGGTCGCCTAACTGGGTGACCACCTATCAGGAGTGGCCTCGCCACTCAGATGCTCCCAGAGTTCCGTGCCAACCTTTGATCTAAGATGGCAAAACCCAGGGACCCTCTGGAGGAGTTCTGGGCACGACCCCTGGGGTCGTGATGGACAGGGGAGTGGCCACTCCCCTTTCCATTGTCCAGTTTCTCACCTGAGCAAGGACTGGGGGTCCCTGAACCGGTGCACATTGGCGTACCAGTATGCCAACTGTGGGATGAAAAATGTTTCAGCAACCACGTTTAAAGGAGAGAGCATAATCACTGGGGTCCTGGTTAGCAGGATCCCAGTGAACACAGTCAAACACACTGACAAACATGCAAAAAGTGGGGGTAACCAAGCTAGAAAGAGGCTGCTTTCCTATAGGGCACCATCTTCTGGTTTTGGACAGACACCGAGTGGCCAAAGACCCTGCCTGCTTTGGAGATGCAAGCAAGAGACACCCCCAAAAGAACCCTTGTGGTCTAGAAATTATAAACTGTCAATATGAGTCAACTGAATCTCATCTAGCACATTCTGCTCCTCTGAAGCTGCAAGTAAAAACCTGGATTTTGGAACTGTATTTATGCTCCTAGAAGGAAAAATGTCCTCAAGTGGTCACCTATGAAAGGTGCACACAGACATTTCATTTTCATGCTGTAAAAGTGGAAGTGAACAGTGGAACTGTTATTTTGAAATTCAGTAACTTGGAAGTAAGAGAATCATAAAAAAAAATCTCATTTTAGTGTTAGGGCCTGATTTATAGTTTACCGGTTGTTCCATCCCCCACCAGAGCTACTGAGTAATTTACTCTGCTGCCCTGGCGGAGGTCCTAACCACCCGATTATGAAATGTCCATCAGCCAGACAGACATTTCAAGCATTGCATTGGAACTTGCCATACGGCTCCATCAAAGATGATGCAGCTGTACGGCAAGCTTTATTTACTTTCAGAAACAAAACCCCAAACTGGGTTTTTGTTTTTGAAAATAAACAAAAAATGCCCCCTCACCTTGTGAGTAATCTCCTATGGCGAGAGGGGCATTTTTTTTTTTGTGATGTTTCTTACTGCCAGGAAAACCTGGCTGTGACAGGCAGTAAAATATGGCTATATGGAAGCCCATCCAAATTGGTCAGGCAAACATATACCCATTTCTCTGATGGCTCTTACTCAGTCAAGCTGCAGAGAAGCTTGGCCCCCAGCAGAGGACCACTAATCTGGTAGCGAAGTGAAAAAAGCAACAGGAGAACACCAGCCACAGTTAAGACCGCCAACAAAGGACCACTACACCGCTAGCAACACAACTCTGGGCGGTACGAGGATCAGCTTGTGTGGCGGAAGGATCGCCAAAGAGACGACGAGTAAAGAATCTTCAGCCAGTGCAGGACGGCTTTGGGGCAACTACTGACTCACATTTGACAGAGGGGTTTGATCGCAATAATAATCAAGAAGTAAGGCGAGGTGGGAATAGAAGTAAACCATGGCAAAGAACGGCTCCTGGGCATATTATAATTGGCAGACATCCCATAATCACCAGGCATACCCTTCTCCCAGAACTTTTGTTGAGCTTTGCTTTTATGTGAATATTGACTATATAATAAAAAATCACACCTCACTGTGACCTGTGGGCAGGGACCGTCCCATAAGAGTTAAGCACCGAGGAGCCAATTTACGGCAGTGGACGCGAACCAGGCCTTGCTGAGGGGCAAGGATGATGGATATGGCTAGGGATAGGCCTGAAAAGGGTGACGCGACTCAGGCTGTGGCAAGAAGTTCAGAATAACTATGATACAGCAGAGACAGCCACCGGTCAGCGAAGCAAACTTTCTGTACAGATGGCAGAACTAAGCAATGGGCTGCAGCCACAGGACATTAAAAAAATAATAAGGGCAGCATGAGAAACAGCTACTATACATAACAAAGAATGGCAGCTAGCTCAATTAAGAGGTGGACAGAGCGGTTGAAGCAGCCCGGAAGAACCCAGCAGCAGCAGTGAAGAGTGTGACAAGGTCCATCAAGAAGAAAGCAAGGAGATAGAGTAACCAAAAACGTGCGCCGCATTGCCAGCAAGGATGGCTGGAGAGCTGCAAAAAGGAAGGGTGACTGAGACAAACCAAGGGCCCCAAACAAGCTTGTTTGAAAACCTTTGCTCCATTGCTGTTCACCAACAAAGGGGGGGCAGGTGCACTGGGGGATGACAAGGCAGAGGTAAGTGAAACAGGTGCAGCAACAGAAGCCACGGGCACAGAAAGCGATAGCGAAGATACTCCATCTACAAGCACCACACAGTCTGTACCCACTGAGGGGTGAGGTAACAAATCAGGGGGTGGAGTCCAGGCTAAGGCCGGGAAGGGTGTGGCCTAGCACCAGAGGTCACCCATACATGGTGACAAGGGCCACAGGCCTAGCAAGCCTGATACCATTGGCAATAAAAGACAGCATCTGGCGCAAAGAATTTCTAGCAGCAAATGGAAAAACAAGGTGATGGATGGAATGCTGAAAATAATCTAAGCCACTGGCAATCGCTCGGGCCGCATGCCAATCCATAATTTTTTTGCCCACTATGCCACCACAGTTTGGACCCAGCCATGGCAGTTCGGGATGTACTGTTCCCATGGGAGCAAGGTCCACTCTGATTTGCATATGGCTGGGTCCAAATTGGAATGGTATGGCAAGCAAAATAAAAATGGATTAAACCCAGATCTGATCTGTGACTGGGGTGAATGTTTGACAATGTTCAGCATTTCATCAATCATCTTATGGTGTTGCATTTTCACCCTAAGTGGGAAGGGTATGCCCAGACATAGGTCCCGTGCTCGCTATGCCACTGGTTTCAAGCTAGCCTGGCTGATGACGGGTGATATCCCGAAACCGGTCCCAGGATACTTGTTTTCTGGCCGCGTGTGAGAAAAGAGAGGAATTTCGATAACTGATTGAATTCCTTCACAAAAATGGCCTGGGTGATAGTTGAGAAATTTCTCCATTGTGCAAAAGACTTATGGCTATATGAGTCAAAGATTCATGAGGCCTCTAGGCAATTCATGAAAAAATAATGGTTAGACTATGACAAGAGATTTAGGATGAAGAGGTAGGCACACCCAGGCATGGAGTGGATGAAGAAGATGCATCTAGCTACGTGCATAAAATGATGGTAGCCAGGAAAAACAGATCATGGTCAGAAAAGCAGGATTCTCCCTTTCAGTTGGGCCATTTCAAAGAGCAACAGTAGAAGCAGAGGTCCTTTTATAATCAGAAACACTTTCAAAGTTGGAAAGGGGGCATCAGTGAAGAACTCCACAGCTGTATGTTACAAATACGACAGGGATGAATGCACCTGGGGCCCAGCTTGCAAATTTAGACATGTGCTCAACCTACGGGGAAGGGCACCCAGTAGTTGACTGCAAGAAAGGCAGAGGGAATAAAGAGAGAGAAAAGAAAGAAAAGACAAGAAAAAAGTAGCCCGGAGGGTTCAAGGGCAAACATGTCAGGGGAGGGCATTCAGCTAGGACGCCCCCATCAATACACACAGCCTAAGACTGCTAGCTAATCAATATGGTAATAAGGCAGATGCACAGTTAATATGCAAGGGTTTCAAGAAATACTTCAGAATACCTGTGATAAGACACATCAGGTCAGGGCAAACTAAGAACCTTCATTCAGCTCTACTGCATCCAATAATTGTGAATAAGAAAATCCTGAAAGAGAAAGAGCTGGGCAGGATGCAGGGCCCCCAGTGCCTGGGGAAGCAAGAAGGGCTAATAATTTTCCCACCTGGGTGGTACCCAAGAAGGAGCAGGGCCAGTATAGGCTAATTCACCATCTGTCATTCCCCGAAGAAGAGTCAACGATGGGATGAACCCTGAGGACTGCACAGTTGGTTATGCATCAGTGGAGGACGCGATTGATCTAGTGCGCGCAGCAGGGCGGGGCGCATTGATGGCGAAGGCAGACGTACAATCTGCTTTTAGGTTGTTAACAATACACCCTCACCGCTATCACCTTCAGGGTTTTCAATTCGATGGGGAGACGTATTTCGATAAGGCTCTCTACCCATGGGCTGTTCAATCTCCTGTGCATACTTTGAGACGTTTGCTACCATTTTGGAATGGACCCTGCACAAAAGACACCCAGAAGGGGGCAAACTGCACTACCTGTTTGATTTTCTATTTGTAGGTGAGCCAAAATGCAAGGAGTGTGGAAACCTGCTTAGTGCCTTTCAGAAACTAGCAGCTGAATTAGTTGTGCCGCTCGCTGCGGGCAAAACAGTGGGACCTGCGACCAAAATTGTGTTTCTAGGAATACAGCTGGACTCTGTGGCGGTCACCTCGCAGATTCCCAAGAACAAAGTGCAAGACATAAGAGGCAAGATCAAGGTCCTGATAGATAAAGAGAAGGCCACACTGGGAGAACTGCAAGAGATGATTGGTAAATTGAATTTTGCCACAAGGGTCAGCCCAGTGGGGAGAGTATTCACAAAAAGACTGATACAATTGACCAAAGGATTAAAGAAAAGCAACCCCCACGTCAGATTGAGCGCAGGGGCAAAGCAGGATCTGAGGACTTGGTTATCTTTCCTGAAACACTTCAATGGAGTACTCATATAGAGGGAAGGATAAGTTTCTAGCTAGAAGCTAGCTCCTTTCACAGATGCCGCAGGCATCCTCAGCTTTGGGGCAATCCTGGGAGACTAAATGGTGTGCAAAGAGGTGCCCCAAGGAGTGGGAGGTGGTAGTAATAACAAGGAACATATTTTTAGAACTATTCCCCATGATAGTTGCATTGAAAATCTTGAAAGCAAGACTGTGTAATATGAAGCTGATCCTATGGTTGGATAATCTTCACAGAAATAAGGTACGCTGTTCCAAAAAGAAAAAGAAGACACAGGGTAACCCTTCTGTTAGAAGCAAGAGCCCTCACACATCCAGTCGGATGTCATGCTTCATCATAGGGCATGCTCCTCGTCAGACCGGCGCTGCAATGTCTGACGGGCTCCCCATAAATGGGGCTCTTTGCCGGAGATCTTTTAACAAATGTCTCTGTGCTGTGGATGTAAGAAAAACCGACAATGCCGACCTACAAGCACAATAGGGATAGGAGAGAAAGGAAAGGATAAAATTGGCTCAATACCTAGCACGTCATCATCAGTTTATTAGGTCAGGAGTAGGTTGAGGCCAAGATTAAAAAACAACATAGGGAGAGTGCAAGGAGAGATAATGGTTGTTCACTCTCTTAATCCAAGGAAGCAATGGGGGAAGGGGCACTACCTTTCACCAGCTAACGTTGGGTCAACATGTTTCATGCCTCAAGGGTCCAACAGGATCCAGCAATGCTTCATCAGGAACAAAATAAACAAAAAACTTCTCCTTTTATAAACACATAGACCTCAATCCTTCTTCATATGTCAGTCTACTAGGCTCCGGTCACTTACTTAAACAAGCTGCAATTCATGCTAGTCTCAGAAAAGGGTCACCAGTCCCAAAGTATGTGAACGGCTTCCTAGGAATACACGTGCCAGGAGACAGGTGCATTTGTGATAAGCAGCCTATCATCTGCTGGGGACCTACCCCAAGGCAGCATTCCTGAAAGTAGGATAATCAAGCGGTGGTACTCGCCATCAACACAGGGGCAGCCACATGCCTACTAGTCCTAAGGTTACTGAGGAGGCTGGTGCAGCTGCAACTAGCAAACAACCTGGAGGTAAGGGCTAGGCAACAATACTCAAGCAGATGTGCTCTCTCGTTTCCAGATGGAGATGTTTAGAGAGCTGTCTCCAACAGCAGAGAGAGTCATGGCCTCCTTCCCAGTAGATGTGTGGTCACTGGCAGATGTCTCTTGTCCTACCAGTTGAATAACGCATTGGCACCCAAGACAGCGTAGAGGTAAGCCACTTATTGGAGAACAATGCAAGAAGTTACGGGGCTGCAATCATTCAACAACACGCAGGACACAGCCTGAGCAGTGGAACAATTTCTGAAGTGGGCATTGTACCATCACAAATCCAGATCTTGGGCTCAGGTGCATTTGGCAGTTTAAGCCCATTTCTAAAAACTGGCCACTGGGGTGGATACTACCTCGTCTCACTACCTGACGATGGCAATGAAATGCTGGTGGCGCTCGGAAGGGACAAAGGTGGACAAGTGGAAGCCCATCTAGTTACCACCCTGGCACACCTGAAGAAGGTCCTGCCTCAGAGGTTGCCTCAGAGGTCACGTTGTTTAAGTCAGCTTTTACCACAGCATTTTTAAGGATGCGTCAGAGATCACGTTGTTTAAGTCAGCATTTACCCTGGCATTTTTCTGAGCCCTCAGGAAAAGCATGCTGGTGGAGGCATCAAAGAACGAGACCGCAGGATGCTGCCTTCAGGCACATGTTGTGCAGCTGGACCCGGGACACATGGAGGTGTTACTGAGGAGGTCAAACATCGACCAGCAGGCAAAAGGAACATTAGTAAACCTGCAGGGGTTGTCAAGCAAGGATTTGTGCCCACTGTACTGGATGAAACAATACAGGCACTCTGCCCGACAGGCAAAATGGGGAGTGCCTGAGCAAGTTCCAGGCTTGGGCAGTGTTAAAGATGGCTATCGCAAAAGTAGGTTTGCTAGGGGCCAATTTTGACACCCACTCTTTCCGCATTGGGGCAGCAACCACGGCGGCCAGGTGGGGGCAGTCAGAAGACGGCATCAAAGAAATAGGAAGGTGGCACTCAGCAGTTTACAAACGCTATGCGAGACTCCCACAAGGAAGCAAAGCCTGGCGCACACCCCTCTCCTCTCGCCCCCTGCCAAAAAAAGAGAGAGCGTGGAACTGAGAGGGAGGAAGCCTGGTCACCAACCCATCACCATTTGTCTTGACAAGTGAGCAAAAAAATATGGTGTACACAATAAGACATTATTTTGTGCAGAGAACAGAAGGATGGTGGTCCTAGGGGGTGGGGGAGGTGCACGGCTTCCCAAGCCAGACAACGTGAGAATAAGGTGGGCGGGGACAACTAGCATGCGCTGGGACCAGTTAGATGATGCATTGATCAGACTCCGCCTGGATTACCCAGAAGAGCTGGATTTGTTGGTAGTGCACCTGGGGGAACAACCTGGCGCAATTGGGTAGAAAGGAGTTGCTGCAGAACATCTGACATGGCTGACTAGAGCTTCCAGGCTATGGGGCAACGCAAGCCTACTATGGTCCGAAATTGTGCCAAGACAGAATCGAAAGTGGGCCTGGTCCACCAGCGTCCTAGAGAAATCCAGGAAAAAAAGCTCAATGTGGCAATGGCAAAGTTCTGTATGGCAACGGGTTGTAAGCTATCGGAACGCCCTGATTAACTTGAGGTACATGAAGTATTATGCAAGGGATGGAGAGCACCTATCGGACGCAGACTGGAGGGATTCTGGTCCATCCTATGGGCGGCCATGGCATTGGCAGGTTGCCAATAAAACAAGCAGTTTACAGAGGGAGCTGCACAAGGACATAAGCCAACATGCAGTACGGCGGTGGAAGAGGCACTGAATGGAGCTTAAGAAGTCTGAAAGGCCACCGCGGGGTGGCAGGCCTAGTACTCAAATTGGGATGCCTAACGGCAGGGGGAAGACGGTCAGAGAGCGGAAGGGGTAAAAAAACATGCCACTTGCAGCCAGGCCCACCAATTGGTGGAGTACACCGTATAACCAAAGTAGAGAGTTGGGCCTAAAAACTAAAGATATGGTGGAATACCCCTCCCTGCAAAAACGGTGACACTCCCGCTCAAGGACCCGTCATCAGCAAGAAACGCTGGATTGACGAAGGCCCTAATATGACTCTTAATTCATTGCGTGCTGATGGTTGGATTTTCGCTGCTATAGGCGCTTCTGAGGCTGCTGTCCGTTTTGTGCCGCTATCCAGCAGCCAGGGATTTATTTCATATTTTCGTATTTTCTGTTTAGGCTTTTCGCACAGTGTGTGATTTCCGCGTTCAACGATGCCTCTGGAACGCAGACACCAAGTGTAGGAAAGTACCACCTTGCCTGGCATGTTACCACCATTTTTACATGTATGTCATTTTGTTTTTGCCTGTCTCACTGGGATCCTGCTAGCCAGGACCCCAGTGCTCATAGTTTGTGGCCTGAAAGTGTGTCCCTGTGTAGTGACTAACTGGGTCACTGACGCTCTGCTAATCAGAACCTCAGTGCTTATGCTCTCTCTGCCTTTGAAATCGTCACTATAGGCTAGTGACCATTTTCACCAATTCTAATTGGCACACTGGAACACCCTTATAATTCCCTAGTATATGGTACCTAGGTACCCAGGGTATTGGGATTCCAGGAGATCCCTATGGGCTGCAGCATTTCTTTTGCTACCCATAGGGAGCTCAGACAAATCTTACACAGGACTGCCACTGCAGCCTGAGTGAAATAACATCCATGTTATTTCACAGCCATTTTACACTGCACTTAAGTAACTTATAAGTCACCTATATGTCTAACCCTCACTTAGTGAAGGTTAGGTGCAAAGTTACTAAGTGTGAGGGCACCCTGGCACTAGCTGAGGTGCCCCCACATAGTTCAGGGCAATTTCCCCAGACTTTGTGAGTGGGGGGGACACCATTACATACATGCACTACATATAGGTCAAAACCTATATGTAGCTTCACAATGGTAACTCCGAATATGGCCGTGTAACATGTCTAAGATCATGGAATTGTCCCCCCATGCCAAATCTGGTATTAGGGTGCAAATCCCATGCATCCCCAGAGCTCCACTATGGACCCCAGGTACTGCCAAACCAGCTCTCTGGGGTTTTCTCTGCAGCTACCGCTGCTGCCAACCCAGAGACAGGCTTCTGCCCTCCTGGGGTCTGGGCAGCCCAGTCCCAGGAAGGCAGAACAAAGAATTTCATCTGAGAGAGGGTGTTACACCCTCTCCCTTGGAAAATAGGTGTTAAGGGCTGCAGAAGAGTAGCCTCCCCCAGCCTCTGGAAATGCTTTGAAGGGCACAGATGGCCCTCCTTGCATAAGCCAGTCTACACCAGTTCAGGGAACCCCCAGTCCCTGCTCTGGCACAAACTGGACAAAGGAAATGGGAGTGACTACTCCCCTGTCCATCACCACCCCAGGCGTGGTGCCCAGAGCCTCCTCCAGTGTGTCCCAGGCCTCTGCGATCTTGAATCCAGAGGTGTGAGGGCACAATGGAGGCCTCTGAGTGGCCAGTGCCAGCAGGTGACTTCAAAGACCTCTCCTGATGGGTTCCTACCTGACTAGGTGGCCAATCCTCCTCTGAGGGCTATTTATGGTCTCTCCTGTGGGCTTTTCCTCAGATAACTACGTGCAAGAATTCACCAGAGTTCCTCTGCATCTCCCTCTTCGACTTCTGCCAAGGATCGACCGCTGACTGCTCCAGGACGCCTGCAAAACCGCAACAAAGTAGCAAGGAAACTACCAGCGACATTGTAGTTCCTAATCCTGCAGGCTTTCTTGACTGTTTCCTGGTGGTGCATGCTCTGGGGGCTGTCTGCCTTCACCCTGCACTGGAAGCCGAGAAGAAATCTCCCGTGGGTTGACGGAGTCTTCCCCCTGCTAACGCAAGCACCAAACTTCAGCTTCACTGGTCCTCTGGGTCCCCTCTCATCGTGACAAGCGTGGTCCCTGTAACATAGGTGGTGGATCCAAGTGACCCCGACAGTCCAGTGGTCGATCTGTCCAAATTTGGCGGAAGTAAGTCCTTGCCTCCCCTCGCCAGACAGTAATCCTGTGTACTGCATGAACTGCAGTTGCTAGGGCTTCTGTGCACTTTTGCAAGGAATCCTTTGTGCACAGCACAGCCCAGCCCAGGTCCCCAGCACTCCGTCTTGCATTTCTCAACTCGCTGAGTTGACCACCGGCTTCATGGGACCCTCCTTTGTAGTGTTGAGACGACCGCCGTGACCAGTTTTCTTGAAACCATTTTCAAGTACTTCTGCGGGCGCTGCCTTCCTGTGCATGGGCTCTCTGTGTTGCTGAGGGCCCCCGCTGTCTCCTCTTCCAAGTGGTGACCTCCTGGCCCTTCCTGGGCCCGGGCAGCACCTTTTTTCTTAAACCGCGACCATTGCAGCTAGTAAGGCTTGTTTGCGGTCTTTCTTCAAAGAAACAACTCTGCATCCTCCAGCATTCCGTGGGACATCTTTTGTGCAAAGGAGAAGTCCCTGGCACCTTCCGTTGTTGCAGAATCTTCAGCTTCTTCCACCCGGAGGCAGCCATTTTGCACCTTCATCCGGGGTTTAGTGGGCTTCTGCCCCCCGGACACTTTCATGACTCTTGACTTGATCCCCTTCCTTTACAGGTCCACAGGTCCAGGAATCCTTCTTCAGTGCTTTGCAGTCAGTTGTGGTCTTTGCAGAATCTCCTATCACAACTTTAGTGTGTCTCTGGGGAAGTAGGGTCCCGAAACTCCCACTTTTCAGGGTCTTGGGGTGGGGTATCTTGGACATCCTTAGTGTTTTCTTACACTCCCAGCGACCCTCTACATACTACACTAGGCCAGAGGTCCCTAAGTGGTTCGCATTCCACTTTCATAGTATATGGTTTGTGTTGCCCCAGGCCTATTACATCCTATTGTACTCTACAGTGTTTGCACTACTTTTCTAACTGTTTACTTACCTGATTTTGGTTTGTGTGTATATTTTGTGTATTTTACTTACCTCCTAAGGGAGTATATCCTCTGAGATATTTTTTGCACATTGGCACTAAAATAAAGTACCTTTATATTTAGTAACTCTAAGCATTGTGTTTTTTATGATATAGTGCTATATGATATAAGTGGTATAGTAGGAGCTTTGCATGTCTCCTAATTCAGCCTAAGCTGCTCTGCTATAGCTACCTCTATCAGCCTAAACTGCTAGAACACTACTAATCTACTAATAAGGGATAACTAGACCTGGCACAAGGTGTGAGTACCATCAGTATAAGCCAGGCCAGCCTCCTACACCAAGAATCACCCCAACCCGAAGGAAACTAGTGCGCAAGGGAGCTTATTTCTTCGCTACCTATAAGCCAACCTGGTTCCTGGGCTAGGTAGCATATCCACAGAAGCAGCACAGACTGCAGCCACAAGGCTAGCGCCGACTAGTACGCAATGTGCTCGCCTTTTTTTGGTGCTATATTCTCTGGAAGTGCCTAAGCAGGTACCACACAAGCTTTGTAGATGAAAAATTGATTCACGCTGCAACTTTCTCTTTTATCAGCCGAGTAAATATTGTTTGCTGTGTAGTAAATGCTGCTCTGAAAGTTTTTCGTAGCTCATATATGGTTGCCTTCTTGGTGCACTTCTTTAGGTGCTCTACCAGTATGCTTTTGCTCCATATGTCGTATTTTTTGTTTAAATCTCGAGTGTTGACGTTTAAGATTAGTTTGCTTTTGCACAGCAGGAGGTTATCTGAACAGTGCTTCTGGGTAACACGTGTGCCTTGAACGTGTACAGTTGAAATATAATCACTGAACAGTAGAAGATGGCAGAATGCACCAGTTTTTGACACTGCTTTTTGGTATGATTACATAATACTATGGTGGGAATAAAAGTTGTACTGGTACCCAGTATGCAAAAACTGGCTCCTCCTGTTGTGAAGGAAAGCACAACTCTAATGCAATGTTAGCTGAAAGGGTAGTGGGACACTTACAGCGTGGGGTAATTAACGGTGGAATCTGCTAATAGGAGTTACACTGAATTGGTTTCAGCTATGCTCAGGGTCGCTTTTTAATTTTTAAAAGCGTTCAGGCACTATGTACATTATTGCTTTGGCAAGCATTTTGCAAAGCTAAATTAAAGCACAGCAAATGTGGGTGAGATACTTGTATACCAGGGAGTAAGAGTTGGCTCTTTCCTACATAACCACCATACTCAAACAGCAATGGACTGCATATCCCTGTGCATGTAAACATTAATAATTTGATTATATGTATATATCTAGATATGTGTATTTCTTTGTGCAAATATGTGTAATAACTGTTTTATCTTAAAACATATACATACTTTTTAAGCCTGTTTAACAAATGTATATTTTACTTACAGATAAATGTATATATGTATGTATGTGTGTAAAAACAAATATTTATATATATATATATATATATATATATTATATGTATATAGGTGTATATTATTCTACACTTTACATGTACATCGGTCATTGCATAGTTTCTATGTAAGTTGTTAGAGTAGATGCTTATGAGTCTGTTTTTATTTTATCTATCAGAAAGGGTAAATATTATCTTAACTGTTTATCTACAAGCATTTCATTACTGAAATATTGAGTAAACATGAAATGTTATAAAAGTACACAAATAAATGTACTTCAAATACTGCAAAACTTGAAAGTCTGTGATTAAATGATACAACTTTAAATGGAAATATATTACATTTCCTTACTGTGTAAACATGTATCTATATATTTATTACTTTAGTCCTACTGTACAAGAGAAAAAAAAAAAATATCTCAAAAACTTTACTCTGTCTCGGACTCATCCCAAACTCAATTTTACTACTATGATCTCCCTAACCCTTTTCTACAGACTCTTCTCTCTTCTATCTCTCCTTTACGTTTCGCAAACCTCATCTTTCTGCTATTATCTCCCAATTAACACTTCTGGATTCTTCCCTCTTCTATCCCTCCATTATTCTATTCAGTCCAACTAACAAACTCACATTTCCTCGTCTCAAATTAACTCATACCTTCCTATACTTGTACTAATACTGTACTCATATTTCCCTATACTAATCTACCACTAATCTTTTTGGGTTCCAGAGTAGCGTGCTACTCACCGAAAAGCGCTTGGGGTAGTAAGTGCTACATAATTACACTTACAAACATAGAAGTGCCTGTACATGTATAACTTAATTGACCTGCTGAAGTGATGTATGATTTGATTTATGTTCAGATGTCAAGATAGTATTTCTGGATTATGGCTTACCTGACCTACTGGAGTGATTCATGAGTTGATTTATACAGTAATGGTGATTTATGATGGGTCAAGGTTACAGACCTGTATGATGATTTATGACCCCACCAATGTGTCAAAGCTGCGGCAGTCAACTTCCAACAGGTTCGGTGTATATTGTGGCATTTATGAGTGGCCGCGTGCAGGTTTAGGGCTCTCAGGTCCGTTTTGAAAGTCCTCAACGAGGTGGTGTGTGCAGGTTTGGGCTTGGTGAAATTCAGATTTTAGTTGCGGTTTCCGAGAAGGATTGTGCCATCGGTTGCTCATTCTTTCAAAGGGCCGGGTGTTCGAGGAACATTGGTTCGGGCGTTTTGCCATGGTTTGGAGCCGCCTGATAAATAGAGGCCAAGGGAAGGAAAAGAAAACCAAGATGTATTTTATCGTTTCCATACAGTACAAAAAGTGAAATGTCCTTATTGGTGTAGAATGAAATATGCTACCCCCTTCAAATTCGCCTCATTTGACGGCCCTGGACGTCGAGTGAAGAGGACAGCTGTCTACTGGGGCCTGGAACAAGGCCACAGAGCCACTGCGGATTGGCCAGAGACCAGGACACAAGTTGTTCCGATGGCTGCCTCTCTGATCCGGATCTGAGCTGGTGCCATGCTGTGCCCATGCCCATTTGCCAGGCTGTTCCGCCGTTGGACACAGACTGATGTGGAAGCAGCGAGGCCAGCCCGTCAGTCACAGGCTAATGAGGCCGCGAGATCAGAGCAGCTGCAAGTCGCCTTCCTTCTCGGAGGTGCAACTGCGCAGCAGCCAGTGGTAACTCTGAACGCTGGCATAATAAATACATTTTATATAAAGAGATATTTATCTTGGTCTGAGGTTCTCAGCAGGTTCCACTGGGCTGAGCCGAAAGGGGCGTTAAATCACACATTCCGCCTTCTTCCAAGGCACGAGGCTGCCAATTAAAGCCGGTCTCTCGCTCTGCAGCTGGCCTGGTGGGCGGACGGGCGGGCGCTCGCCAGTCGGGGGGCAGCAGCTTCTCCCGCGTGGAGTCGGCGCGTGACGCGCTCCTGCCTCGTCCTCGCCTAGTGGCGGAGACAGCAAAAGCTGCGAAATGTGCAGTAGTATGAAAGAGCTTCACCGTAGCACGCGCAGCGGCCTAGTCCCAAATACCCGCTGCAGGGCCTGGCGGCTGCCGCGCAGTTACCTGGGCTAGGTAAAAAACGAGTCAGAGGAGTCAAAGACAGCTGTATAAACGAACGCACGCGCACGGAAAAGGAGCTCTGTAAATGCAGTTCGTGTGTGGTGAGAGTGGATGCCATCCAAGCGGAAGCCAGGGTACTGGACCCTCCAGGGAGAGCCCACCATCTCTCACCCTTTACAACTCGCAGCCTAACCCTTAGATAGCAGGTAGTGGCGGCCCGTCCTTTAGGGCGGAGGGGCCACGCCCCCCCCACCTTTTGCCCCTCATGAAGAGTGTCTGTCAGGCTGAACAAAGGCCATCCTGACAGACACTCTCCATGTTCAGCTCAGGCAGCCAGGAGCAGACATGTGCGATTTGCGCAGGCTCCTGGCTGCTTGAGCTGAACTTTGCTGGGCTGAGGAGGTCACAGCTCCTATGGGCGTGACCTCCTCGGCTCAGCAAAGGTGCCCCGAGGCCCTCCCCTGGGTGACGAGGAAAGCGTCACCAACTGGCACTCTCCCGAGTGTCAATCAGTGGCAATTCGTCACAGAGTGGGGTGGGGTCAGCAGTCTCACTGACCCCATTCCACTCTGTGAGGAGGCTGGGACTGCTGCCTTCCTTGGAAGGCAGCAGTCCCAACCCTCCTGGGACCTGGAGGCTGAAGGTAAGTGTGTGTGTGTGTGTGTGTGTGTATGTGTGTGATGTTTTAAATGGAAGGTTTGGTGCGCGCATGCATGTTTGAGTGTTATGAGTGTTGTTAATGGATGTGCGTGCGTGTGTGTGAAAGAATGAGTGTGTGCGATCTTTTAAAATGAATGGTGCGTGCGTGCATGTTTGAATGGTATGAGTGTTGTTAATGGATGTTCGTGTGTGTCTGTGTGTGAAAGAATGAGTGTGTGTGTGTGTGTCCCGCCCACCCCCCTCCCTCCTAAAGCTGCCGGCTGCCACTGCTCATACTACACAATCCTTGCTGTCTAATGCCGTGGGAGCAGGGTTATCTCTCGTAGCACTCAAATCTCACAAGCTAGCACCACTCAGGGCCGGACTGGCCGTAGTGGACATCTGGCTTTTTCCCAGGAGGATGGAAGGGTGGGGAGCGGTTTAGCAGCAGTGGTGCGAACTCGCCACGTCTAACAAAAGCAGCAGTGCTTCCCACTTGCACGCTTCCCCCGACCCGGGAGCTGGTCTGCCAAAAGTGCCAGGGCAGCTTTGTGTTCCAAGGCCGGTCCTGATGCCACTGGTAGGTGGGCTGTGGCACGGGTTATACAAATCTTGGAACCTGATGTCACCGACAGTAGGGCTATCACTCAGGTTACACATAACTCAAGCATCTGACCTCAGGCAGGAAGGTTATCCCTCACTTTACACGCACGACACAGTCTGTGACTGACCTCAGGCAGCAGGACTATCACTCCAGTTACAGAGATCATACAAACTCATTCTACACTGATCTGTCATCGCCCTGTTTTAGGCAGCAGGACTATCCCTCATGTTACACGTAACCCAGAGTCTCCAGCCTCGCGCAGCAAGACAACTGCACGGGATATAAAGAACCCCCAGACTCCTTTCTCCGTGCGCATTCTACATAGATTGGTTAGTACCTGCCCTCAGGTAACAGGGCTATCGTTCCCTCCGTTTACACGGACCTCACAGCTTCCGACCTCAAGCGGGAGGACTATATTTCTGGTTCTACAGAGTGCAGTCTGTGGCCTCACTCAGCAGGACAGTCTATCAGGTTAGTTACACGTCTCTGATGTGCAGCCTTGCACTGATCTGACAGCCTCAGAAAGAAGAGTTTCCTCTCACATTACCCTTTTCACCCAGTTCTTGCTTAAAGCAGTACGGCTATCCCTCAGGATACACAGTTCTCAAGGGTAATCCTTAGGTTAGAAGGTAGCTGAAAGAGCAGACCAAGATGTCTGTTGTGTACTCAGCTTTCAGGCTCTTCAATCATACAACAGAGCTTTTTTCGGGTTATTAAAATATGACAGACTTTGAACTACAGAGATATCCTGAGATTAAAAACATAGGGCACAGTTAGCGTTTTATAGCTATTTTTCAGTGTAGGAAATCTGCTAAATATGTTCTGTTTTCTTTTCTGTTTCTGCTGAGGCCAAGAGCTGTCCATGAGCGCTTAAACAGGCACTCTGTCCTTTGGTTTAAAAAAATGTGGCTCTTGGAGTCACATTATCTATCTTATAATGCATGGAACTCAACAGATCCCTGTATAAATGCCCATCTCTAATTTCTTTCTAATATATGGGCTTCTGTAATCCCTGTATAAAAGCCTGTCTCTAATTTCTTGTGAATTTCCCAGTCCGCAGGCAGCTGCTTAAAGCAGCAAAACACATTGCTTTTTTTTCTTTTGCTCTATTTTAATCGCTTACAATGACATGGAGAGAGAACATGTTTATTTTTGGCACTCCTTAGAAAAAAGCTAGAATCTTTCTGCACGTTTCTACAAATTCCAAGCTAGTGCAGTTTTTTTTTTCAATCTGACTTTTATTAAACTGTTTCAAATACCTGTTTTCAACAAATATCTAACAGGTTTTTGATGTGTTTAATTTTGCACTATAAGTTTTATTTTGATTCTTCATGCTTGCAAACATGCTTGCTCTTTCAGATGAAAGCTTTGACCAACGTTTTAAGTGATTTGTGGGAAAGTTGATGGTGTGATCATTATTATGTGGGCTAAAGTATCCTCTGGCGCAAATGATAAGGATATTGCATGTCACTTCAGAGTTCTATAACATTATAAAATAACTCCATCTCCGGCTTCGTTCCTCTATATGGTTATGGAACTCCTCAGTGACTTGCAGTACTTTTGGAATGTACGGCAGGGGGGTAATGTATCCCTTATATAATTAGCAACTTCTGATGCACTCAGTCACTGACAATGAAGAAAAGATGTCAGAAGTCAACTGTAATACCTTACTACAGTTCAGTTCTGACATCACAAAGACCTAGCAGCCGAAGTGAAAGGCAGGTCATGTCATGGACCAGCTGATGAAAGTGAAACATCGCTTCTCTTTCTTCTGCTCTGTGTTTCTTTGAACTCTACAGTGCCAAGCAGAAGGTAGATATTTAATGCAATATGTTTACTTTTTGCCCTCCTTGGGAAATTATAGAAAAGTTAGAATCTTTCTGCATGTTTCTGCTGCACTTTTTTAGATATAAAAAACACCGACTTCTGTTCGACTGCTTTTAATATTTTTTTCAACAACTAGCTAACCACTTTTTTGTTTAATTTTGCACTAGTGATTCTATTATTTTTCTTCATGCTTGCAAACATGTTCTCGTTTTCATATGAAAGAACTACGCACCAAGTATTTAAGTGATTTACAGGAAAGGGAATTGTATGACCATTTACTATACGGGATAAAGTATCCCCTGTCGGACATAATAAGGATATTGCAAGTCACCTCAGAGCACCTTAACCCTAAAAGGGAAATCGGCCTCTGGTCTCGTTCCTCTATATGGCCACGGACCTTCTCAGTGACTTGCAATATCCTTATAATGTACGGCAACGGGTAATTTATCCCATATATTTCAAGCATCATATAAGTTCATTTACTGACTTTTAATATATTTTTCTTACTAGCATTAGTGATATTAGTCATAGGCAACATTTTTATATATCTCTCCTACTATATGGCTACAAGCACTGCTTTAAATTGCCATGGTATTGAGTACCTGCTCTTCTTTCATTAGAGAGTACCGACATTTCTCAGCAGTACATTTAATGGGAGAGTACCAACACTTTACAAGAGCAAACAGGTGCAGTGGATAGTGAGTAGGAGCACGTATATTTTTTTATTTAAGGCACTGGCTAAAGGACTTCGTCGAATATGATGGTATTTGGGCAAGACGATACACTTCGAGTTTTTTTTCCAAACATTTAGTAAAATATTGTGAATTGACAGCTGTGGCTGCAATGACCCACTAATTCTCACACTGCCCTGTGATGTGAAATAAGGGTTGTTCCGCCATTGATAATTTTGATTCCTGTTTCCTCGAATATTATTTCAATTCACAAAGGAAAGACAGCGATGGGAAGAAGAGTAAACACTGATTTCTTTTAAAAGTATAACGTCTAAGCTGATACAGGTTAAAACTGACCCCTGATTCAGATGCTTCTTACCATGTGATTTCGTTTCAGGGCAGTACTAGGCAGAAATGCGTCACGATCTAGTACCACTGCATAGTGGAGGTTTGCACGAGGAAATTAACCAATTTAAGACCAAAAGAAATGGCGAATTCAGAGCAGATCACCAAGATTAGTAGAGAATATCAGGAGTTAGGTAAAATATCACTGAATTTCTTTTTTAAGTAGAAATCGGAAAGGTCAGCTGATAGCAATCACAATACAACCGCACGGCTTTTTACACATCATACACGTTTTAAGTGAGTAATGCCTGCATTATTATACAGGGAGTGCAGAATTATTAGGCAAATGAGTATTTTGACCACATCATCCTCTTTATGCATGTTGTCTTACTCCAAGCTGTATAGGCTCGAAAGCCTACTACCAATTAAGCATATTAGGTGATGTGCATCTCTGTAATGAGAAGGGGTGTGGTCTAATGACATCAACACCCTATATCAGGTGTGCATAATTATTAGGCAACTTCCTTTCCTTTGGCAAAATGGGTCAAAAGAAGGACTTGACAGGCTCAGAAAAGTCAAAAATAGTGAGATATCTTGCAGAGGGATGCAGCACTCTTAAAATTGCAAAGCTTCTGAAGCGTGATCATCGAACAATCAAGCGTTTCATTCAAAATAGTCAACAGGGTCGCAAGAAGCGTGTGGAAAAACCAAGGCGCAAAATAACTGCCCATGAACTGAGAAAAGTCAAGCGTGCAGCTGCCACGATGCCACTTGCCACCAGTTTGGCCATATTTCAGAGCTGCAACATCACTGGAGTGCCCAAAAGCACAAGGTGTGCAATACTCAGAGACATGGCCAAGGTAAGAAAGGCTGAAAGACGACCACCACTGAACAAGACACACAAGCTGAAACGTCAAGACTGGGCCAAGAAATATCTCAAGACTGATTTTTCTAAGGTTTTATGGACTGATGAAATGAGAGTGAGTCTTGATGGGCCAGATGGATGGGCCCGTGGCTGGATTGGTAAAGGGCAGAGAGCTCCAGTCCGACTCAGACGCCAGCAAGGTGGAGGTGGAGTACTGGTTTGGGCTGGTATCCTCAAAGATGAGCTTGTGGGGCCTTTTCGGGTTGAGGATGGAGTCAAGCTCAACTGCCAGTCCTACTGCCAGTTCCTGGAAGACACCTTCTTCAAGCAGTGGTACAGGAAGAAGTCTGCATCCTTCAAGAAAAACATGATTTTCATGCAGGACAATGCTCCATCACACGCGTCCAAGTACTCCACAGCGTGGCTGGCAAGAAAGGGTATAAAAGAAGGAAATCTAATGACATGGCCTCCTTGTTCACCTGATCTGAACCCCATTGAGAACCTGTGGTCCATCATCAAATGTGAGATTTACAAGGAGGGAAAACAGTACACCTCTCTGAACAGTGTCTGGGAGGCTGTGGTTGCTGCTGCACGCAATGTTGATGGTGAACAGATCAAAACACTGACAGAATCCATGGATGGCAGGCTTTTGAGTGTCCTTGCAAAGAAAGGTGGCTATATTGGTCACTGATTTGTTTTTGTTTTGTTTTTGAATGTCAGAAATGTATATTTGTGAATGTTGAGATGTTATATTGGTTTCACTGGTAATAATAAATAATTGAAATGGGTATATATTTTTTTTTGTTAAGTTGCCTAATAATTATGCACAGTAATAGTCACCTGCACACACAGATATCCCCCTAACATAGCTAAAACTAAAAACAAACTAAAAACTACTTCCAAAAATATTCAGCTTTGATATTAATGAGTTTTTTGGGTTCATTGAGAACATGGTTGTTGTTCAATAATAAAATTAATCCTCAAAAATACAACTTGCCTAATAATTCTGCACTCCCTGTATACCTCAAAGACGAAGCTACCATAGCATCTTTCCATGAAAGCAGAGGTCGTACGGATGTATTACACTGTAAAACCGAAGAGATTGTATTGCGAAAATCGTTTTTACGGGTATTATTCACTGATGATTGTGCTACCTGCCGTGTTCACACTATTAATATGTATGTTGACTCCTGTTGCACTAGATGTTCTCATTCTTGTAGAAGCAGGGTCTGAAAACAGGGTGTAAATTATTGCACATTTACGTTTTTTTTCGGAACAACCAAAATATATAATGGAAAGACAAACTGCTGTTTGTTAATGAAAGTTACTCCTGATGCGCAGTCTAGTTATGATGGAGAAGACTCACTCTGTGCGTGCGCACATACACTCATCTCATTGTCAGAGGCTTGATAGCAATTTGCAGTGCGGAATTTTTTGTTGAGTCTCGGTAACACGGTGAAGGATACCGAATTCGAAATTATCCAGTATGATTCCATGATCTGAAGCTAGTAATCATAACTATAAGAGATCAGATGTGACACGTGGTTTGAATTATAAAACATGATTATAAGCAGGTGTGATAAGCATAAGTAACAACCATTCTATTATCACCTTAAAATGAATCATTATATGAAGAAATATTTTCTGTAATAATCAAGTATATGTCATATCGGTTTAATATTTGATTCTGAATACATAATAATAATTAAGAACTAAACTGGTTGTATTTATCAGACATCTTTTACTATTGTCTCTCCACATATAGACTGGCGAAGTGACTTCATCAAGCACTGGCTCTTACTAACTGAGATTTGTGTTTCAATCTATTTGTCAAAAATATGAAAAAGTGTCTCCTAAATTTGTCTTTTGGAACCGTTTTAAACAGTCTAAAGTTTGGAGTTCATCAATCAATTAATCAATTTGTTGAGGCTCAAGGCGCTGTGGTGGGGGTAGTGGGGAAGGAGGTGGTACTCCTCGAAGAGCCAGGTCTTGAGGTGCTTTCTGAAGGACAGGAGGTCCTGGGTCTTGTGTAGGTTGGTGGGGAGGGAGTTCCAGGTTTTTGGCGGCGAGGTGGGAGAAGGACCTGCCGCCGGATGTGGTGCAGTGAATGCGAGGGACTTTTGCGAGGTCGGCGGAGCGGAGCTGGTGTGTCGGGATGTGGAAGTTAAGTCGATCATTGAGGTAGGCCGGTCCGGTGTCGTGGAGGGCTTTGTGAGCGTGGATTAGGATTTTGAAGACGATCCTTTTGTTGACAGGTAGCCAGTGTAGGGTTCTGAGGTGGGCGGAGATGTGTTCGTGGTGAGGAAGGTTGAGGATGGGACATGCTGAGGCGTTCTGGATGCCCTGGAGTTTTCTCTGGAGCTTGGCCATAGTTCCCACATAGAGGGCATTGCCGCAGTCCAGTGTGCTGCTGACGACGGCGTGGGTGACCGTTCTTCTGGTTTCTATGGGAATCCACCTGAAGGGCTTGCGGAGCATACGAAGGGTGTTGAAGCTTGAGGACGAGATGGCGTTGACTTGCTGGGTCATGGAGAGAGAAGAGTCTAGTATGAAGCTGAGATTGCATGCGTGGGTGGTGGGTGTCGGGGGCGTCCCCAGGGTTGCCGGCCACTAGGAGTCGTCCCATGCTGACTTGTTGGGTCTGAAGATGATGATCTCGTTTTTTTCTGAGTTCAGCTTGAGGTGGCTTGCTGTCATCCAGTTAGCAATGGCGAGAAGTCCGGTTGTTCTTGGTGGTTGCGGGGTTCTTCGTGAGGATGAGCTGGGTGTCGTCAGCGTAGGAAATGATGCTGAGGCCGTGGGGTCGGACGATGCTGGTGAGCGGAGCCATGTAGATATTGAGGAGGGTGGGGCTGAGTGAGGATCGCGTGGGGACTCCGCATATGGTCTTGGTGGCCTTTGACCAGAACGGGGGGAGGCAAACTCTTTGTGTTCTTTCAGAGAGGAAGGAGGTGAGCCAGTCTAGGGCTTTGTGACGAATTCCGGTGTCAAAGAGGCGTGTGCGAAGGGTTTGGTGGCATACGGTGTTGAAGGCTGCGGAAAGGTCGAGAAGGATGAGGGCAACTGTTTCACCTTTGTCAAGCCTGGTCCTGATGTCGTCGGTGCAGGCGATGAGTGCGGTCTCAGTGCTGTGGTTTTTGTGTAATCCAGACTGGGAGACGTCGAGTATGCTGTTGTCCTCCAGGAAGCGGGAAAGTTGGTTGTTGACTATCTTCTCTATGACCTTCGCAGGGAAGGGGAGTAGGGAGATAGGTCGGTAGTTTGTGAGGTCTTCGGGGTCGGCTTTCGGGTTTTTTGAGCAAGGCGTTGACTTTGGCGTGTTTCCAGCTTTCCAGAAAAGTGGTGGTCTCGAAGGAGCTGTTGATGATGGTCCAGAGCTGGGAAGCGATGATTTGGCTGGCCTCATTGAAGACGTGGTGAGGGCAGGGGTCTGTTGGAGACCCTGAGTGGATGGTGCTCATGGTTTTGGTGGTTTCCTCATCATTGGTGGGGGTCCAGGTGCTCAGTACGTTGGTGTGGCATGGTGCGATGGGGTTGACCGTGTCAGTGGTGGTGGGGGGGGGGACGTTGCAAAGCTTCCAAGTATGTCTGCGATCTTACGGTGGAACTAGATGGAGAAGGAGTCGCAGAGGTCTTGTGAGTGGGGAGGGTCGAAAGAGCAGGATTTGGGGTTGGTGAGTTCGTAGATGATGTTGAATAGTTCCTTGCTATTGTGTGCATTGTTGTCTATCCGCTCTTTGTAGAAGGATCTTTTGGTGGTCCGGATGAGCTGGTGGTGTTTGCGCCTGGCTGATTTGAGGGCGGTGAAGTTGCTCACTGATTGTTCTTGGTGCCAGGTTTTCTCAGTTTTCCGGCATTCTCGTTTGGAGGCCTGAAGTTCTGCGGTGAACCAGGGAGCTTTCTTGTTGATGCAAGTGTTGTTGGTTTTCTTGAGTGGAGTGAGGGTGTTGGTGCAGTCATCGAGCCATCGTTTGAGGTTGAGGGCAGCGGTGTTGGGGTTGTTAGTTTTAGGTGGTGGGGATTGGGCAAGGTTGTAGATCAGCTGTTCCTTGGAGATCTTGTTCAACTTGCGGTGAGGGATCGGATGTTGTTGGTGATGGGCTTCAGGAAAGAAAAGTGAACGCAGTGGTGGTCGGTCCAATGGAGTTCGGTGGTGTGAGTGAAGGTGATGTGGCTGCTAGAGGAGAATATGGCATCAAGCGTGTGCCCGGCTGAGTGGGTGGGCGAGGTGACCAGTTGCTTGAGGCTGAGGTTTACAAGGTTGTCCAGCAGGGCAGTGGAGCTGCAGTCGCTGGTGCTCTCCAGGTGGAAATTTAAGCCCCCGAGGAGCAGGTAGTCCGGGGAGGCGAGGGCGTGGGAGCTGATTGCGTTGGTGTCGCAGAATTGGGGGCGGGGGCCTGGTGGTCTGTAGACGAGGGTTCCTCTCAGGGTGGTGTCGGCGTTGATGTGTATCTGAAAGTGTAGGTGCTCTGCGGCATCCAGGGTGTCGTTGGTGTTGGTGGAGATCCTGATAGAACTTCTATGTACTATGGCGATTCCTCCTCCTGGTTTGTTGATACGGTCTCTTCGGGTGATCTTGTATCCCTCTGGGATGGCTATGGCGATGTCTGGTTCAGATGAGGGATTCATCCATGTTTCAGTGAGGAAGGCGATGTCAGGGGAGGCTGTCTTGAGTAGGTCCCAGAGCTCGATGGCATGCTTGTGGATGGAGCGGGTGTTGAGGCGGATGCAGCTGAGATGGTTGGGTTGTCTGGCGTTGTTGGCTTGATTGCAGGAGCAGCAGGTGAAAGGTCCGTGGGTGTGCCTGTGTGCCTGTGATCAGCCTGGGCGCAGGCGGTGGGCCTGCCGGGGTTGAGTGCATAGAGCTCTGCAGTGGTGTAGATGCGTCTTGAGGCGTGGGACGTGCGTTGGCCAGGGGGATGGGCGCTGGGCGCTGTCCAGGCGCAGACGGGTGCAGACAAGCTTACCTCTGGCACACCTTTGGCACGCCAGCAGCACAACCGCTACGCAGACAACAGCGCCATGCTATGGTTCACCTTTTCTCATTTCTATTTCAGTTCCGAATATACACCCTCAAGCTTTAAGGTGTAGGTGAAAGCACGGAAAACTGGGGGGGTCAAAATTTGATGAGCATTGATGAGGTGTGGGTACGAAAAGGTGAAACTTGAAATACACTTGCAGATAATATTCAGGATGTAGCCCACAGCTTAACGCCAAACTCTGTCAAGTAACAGATCCAGATTTTGAAAACAGCAAGAAGGAAGCAGGCTTGCCTGGCAAGGTCTCCTTTATATGGCTGCTCACCTGCACATTTCCCATTTTGCTGACCGTGGATCAGTCCTGTGCCACACACCTTGCAAGCACGCCCTCTCTGGGCATAATAGCTCTTAGCCGTAGCTCCAGGGAGTGGGGTGGGTGCCTGGGCCAATAGAGAGTTAGCCACTCGCTGCACCATAGCACCACATGTTCTCCAGTGAAAAGGATGGATCCTATCTCAGGGGGGTGAGGGAGGGCTAGATATATTTTGATAAGGGTGGTTGGTGAGACCTGTCCCTTATTGGTATGGGTAAACACGGTTCTGCCATCCATGTAAGCAACCACCATTCAGGCCGTCACTCCATAGCCAGAGTCCTTAACTCCCTAGCAACGAAAGGGTGCTCCTCACCAAGCAGAGTGCAGAACTCTGCCTGGTAGCACTTTAGAGCCGGCACTATGGTTGTTCTCAAGGATCATCAGGTTTCAAGGGAAAGCAAACAGTCAGGAATCTCTAGAGACAAAAATAGAAAATAATCAAGCTGGGAAAGTTGCAAATAACCGGTCCAGTCTTCCGTTCTGACAGTATGACAGCACAGATAGTGCATGCAAAATGCTGGGCTGCATGCAAATGTGTCGAAAATGAAGGTATACATTGAAAATATTTGCTATACACTGTTTTAAGATGGCACCACAAACGACTGCTGCAAATTACCTTACCCTCCTGGTGGCCACAAAACAGCCTCTATATTCAGAATATGTCCACGTCCAGTATGAAACGAGAGGGGTCTTTGATAAATGGGACACAGGACCTTCATGAAACTCAGACGCCAACAATATTTCTAGGAAGTATGGCTGTACTGCAATCAATTAAGTTCTTTCTTTAAAAAACATTTCTTTGAAAAACATCTATAGAAATTCCACTTTTGGAAGAGGAATAAAAAAAATTCTAGCTATCGCGTCAAGAATTTGAGATTTTATTAAGGAGGCGAGGATTATGCTTACTCTTCACTTTACTGACAAAACAGCAGCCAATAAAAAATGAGATAACTTTAAACTACCATTCCCATGATGCCAAGTCAATCAATCATGGCCATACATTGACCCCATAAATAGTCTGCATGCTACCGTCCATCCTCTTTCTTTGCGAATCCAACCTTATGACGCATTAAACTTGCAAACTTTGAGAAGAAGAAGAATCCTCGTGACATCTGGGACCGATTCATCACTCCAACCAGAACATAGAACCGAAATCCCAACTCTTGATCCGAAAGGGTGACACTCATGAATTCGTGTTCTCTGACCCTGTGAAAAATAAATAAGATAAACTAATATCCATGTATATTGAAGGGTGGGTCAATATTCTTTTTAACATGGTTGATGCATGTACGAATATTATATTCATTATGAACTCTTTACAACATTTGCAATAATGAATACCGGGTGGGATAATCCTCGCCTCCGTGTCCTTAATAGAATCTAAAATTCTTGATGCGATAGCTAGAAAAAATGTCATTCTGTGTCTGGACCGGAGGCTTCGGATTATGCTAGTTTAAAGTCTATTTACCACATCTGACACCACATCAACAATCGGTTTATGATAGAATACTTTGAAAGTAGAATCATTTGACCAGTCCGCCGCAACCATAATATCTTCTAATCTAGCCCCAGTTGCAAAAGCTTTTGAAGCCATGGCTCCTCTGACAGATTGAGCCCCAAAAATACTTATGTCAATACCTGTTTCTGCTAATAACCATTTGACCCAACGAGCCAAAGTTGCCGCAGTGACTGTGCGAAAAGGTTTCTGTAAAGAAATCAACAATTGACCGATAACATTTTGTCTGAATTCACGTGTGCAATCTTCATACACTTTTAAACATTGAACAACATAAAGGGGCATATTTATACTTTTTGACGCAAAACTGCACCGGCGCAGTTTTGCGTAAAAAATATTACCGCCGGCTAACGCCATTTTGGTGCGCCGTGCGGGCGTCAAATTTATACTTTGACGCACGGCGGCACAAACCACAGGTGGGAGTCATTTATTTTGACACACACCGCAGCGTCAAGTCGTAAAGCAAAATGACGTTAACGCGGCGGAAATGACTGGGGGTCGATTTACGACCCCGCAAACCGGATATGCGCCGTTTTTTTACGCAATGGCGTCAAAAAACCCAGTGAACACTGCCATTTCACCAGAGGAGAGCCAAAATAGATCCTAGATGCCACTACAGACCCCAGGGAGATGACAACAGACCAGGACCCAGCCAGGAGGACTCACACAAGAACCAGGACACTTATAAGAAGAAAAGAAAGTGTTGCTCAGTGCAGAGGAGCAGGAAACTCTGGTTAAAGAGGTGACGGAACACCAGCACCAACTGTTTGTCACCTCAAAGTTGCCAATCAGTAGGAGAGAGGCAATATGGCAACAAAGATTAACAGTGTGGCTGAAGTATGCAGAACTGTCATCGAGTGCAAGAAACGCTGGCATGACTGCAAGCGCAGGACCAAGGAAAAGATGGCCAGGAACAGGAAGGCAGCACTGCAAACTGGAGGTGGTAGTCCAGCACACCAGGAGGCCCTGGACCACATGGAGGAGATGGTCACAGCCGTCATCCCTGAGGAGATCGTCACAGGGATTCAAGGACAGGACAGCGCAGACTACCAGGAGACAACGCACATGCAGGGTAAGTCGCATGGGGAATTGAAATGCACTAATGTCAACTGCAACCGGGGGGGGAAATACCTACTACACATTGCATGTAAGTCATCATATGCATGGAGTGGCATGGGTAAAGGGGCACGGCATGGGGGCATGGCCTGCACAGACAGAAGCTGGGGTACACCATTACACTACACCAACAACAGTCCCATGGGGGCATGCTGCCATGCCAACGATGGAGCAGAGGGAAAGCCACGCCAGGAGGGAAGGGCACAATGTCAAACTGACATCCCGGCACACATCAGCCACCATACCCCCCACATTAACTAGGGCCCTCTTAACAACCTCTAGCCATACCGACAACTGGAATGTAACTGCGACAACAGTTGCCACTACCACTTCCGCTATGTGTGCAGCTCAAGAAGCCAATGGCAGTAACCTCCCCATGGATCATACACACCTAAATTAGAGGGTTGAGGATGACAACTTCAACAATCCCCTGAAAAAAGACAAAGGCCCCAGTACTGTCAAATGTCAATGCCCATAGTTGTTGCAAACATCAGCCAATGTAAACAACAATAGGAGCTACACAGCACTAAGGACATACCCATGCTGCATATGTCAGGGTCCATCCTGTGCCTGGGTAACAATGTAACATCCCAAATGTCATACTGCTCAGACAACAGCATTGAGGAGGGGACACATGTAACTGGTCACTGAAATACACCTGCACAGTCAGAGGAGGAAATAGGACACTGATACAACAATCATGGCAATCCAATGTACCACACATTCCCAACATCAGCTGTACACATTACCAATGCCAACATCCATATCGTGTCATAACAATGCTATGCATAGGATATGCTACATGTCAAATACATTTAAGTGGATGTGAAAGATCAGAGACGGGGGCAGGTCCAGATTGTTAAGTGTGCTGCCAGGGCCATCAGAGCACCCACAGCCAGTGAAAGGTCTCACCATGAGAATGGATGTAGACAGAGGGTTGAGTAGGACAAGAAGGTGGCAATTCACTATTTGGCCAAAACCAACACCTAGAAGAGATGATGCAGACAAGTCTAATAACTTAATAACATACATGTGACATGCAGGTGGGCCATAGGCCTGGGAGAATGCCCATCTGAAAGACTGGAGCAATAAACACGAAACAAGATCACAATGTGAATTCATCACAAGGCAGGCATGTCACATCACTCATGCCACAACACAGACACACTAATTGTACCCTGTTTCATTGCATAGGAAGATGGATCTCCTGCGGATATGCCTGTCCCAGATTACCCTGATGACATGGATGACGAGCTTCCTCAGGAGACTATCCAAAAGGTCCTTGAAACCCTCCAGACCCCACCTTCAGTCACAAGGAGGAGCACAGAACAAGCAGCCATTGCAGAGGAACCACCCACCACCCCAATTGTAACACCTGCCACCTCCAATACAGCTGAGGACTCAGACGACACAGGCACCAGCTTTGAGAGAACTGTAGTTGGGGTACAGCGGGAGCTGACCAAGGAGGTGCGGGTGGGGGTGCAAACTATGGCAGCCAGCCTAGAGGGGGTGCGTTTGTGCATGATGTCATCTGCAGATCAGGCAGCAGCTATGCAAGCCCTAACATCTATCTTGCAGGAACAGCAAAAAACCCAGAAGGAAATCAGCACAGCTGTAATACAGTTGACCCAACACCTACAAGAGTACTCCTGTCTACGCGTGCACGAGTGCAACATTGAACCCCTCAGGGCCGACCTGGCTGCCTACCATCGTGATGTGGCTGCTATTCTCAAGAACCAGCAGATCCTCCTTGCTGCAGTACTGCACTTAAGACCTTCACAGGTAGCAGCGACCGGGATGTCTGACTCCACGTCTTCTAACACTGAGGTGTGTGTTGCCCCTTCACAACCACTACCACCAAGAACAGAGGAGGCAACACACACATCAGAAGAAGAAGACATGGAACAGATCACCTTCACACAGAAAAGTACCCGGAAGCACTAGTCCCTGCCACATGGCCAACTATTACCAAGGTCCTGCACTTTGTAACATGCCAGTCTTGCAACAACTCTACTTAATGACTGTTCTGCTTACCACTGTATATCTTGTCAGCCTGCCCAGTGATTGTCTCTCTCCTACTCAGTGGCAAATCCTGTCCCTCTGCACTGTCTGAAACATCACCCCAGCATGTCAAAATCATTTCCGTAACCCCTTGTGTCGGATCACAATGTAAGATGTCACTCTAATGGACTCACAATCATGGACAATGTACAGAGGGCACTACAGCACTTTTCAATAAATAGCACTTACACAACAAATCTGTCTCTGGGTAATGTGACATATCAACTGTGCAGTAGATAACTGAAATGTGCCTACTGTCAAATTACTTAGCTTGTCAATACAACTGTCCTGATATTATGTAGTCAGATAAATCTGACAGTGGCCATGATTGCATCATACTCTGCCCTTCCTGAGGGTAATATCTGATGAAGTGAGAAACCATACACCATCATGCTGTGTTGGACAGAATAATGCTTCCTCAAGGGATATCTAAGTCACCAAATAGTGGCAGCAAAATGTTGTCACCATGCAATACTAACACACATAACAGTGCACACAAATCTAAGCAAACACTACAAAAACTGCATGAATAAAACTGTCTGAGTTTACATCCAAAGAGGTAATCATGCTGAACTGTGTCACAAATGATCAATGTGAGTCATGATAGAGATGAAGGTGTGCAAAAATGAATAGCCAAACGATTATATGGTGATTATTATATGTGTTTATTTAAATTAGTTCATAAAGTGGTGATGGTGATTATATTTAAAAGAAATTGTTCACGATATTTTGTCGCCTGCGTATACCAGCGGCCGTGTTCTGTAGTTCCCCCTCATGTTGCAGGCCAGCATTCTCCTGTTCCTCCTCTTCAGGCATGTGTGGCTCTGGTTCCAGGAGGGAAATGTTCCTTTTGATGCAAATGTTGTGCAGAATAGCACATGTTAGGATGATCTTACAGACCATCTCTGGGGAATATAGGAGGCTACCACCAGTGATGTTGAGGCACCGGAACCTTGACTTGAGGATGCCGAAGGTCCTCCCAACTATGGTGCATGTCCTCCTATGTGCGTCATTGTAGGCATGCTCTGCTGCAGTATTCGGGTTGCCAATAGGTGTCATTATCCATGGCTGGATGCCATACCCCTGATCAGCTGCAAGAGAAAATGAATGGGATCATGTTGATGTAGCTAGCCCTATTGAAATCACCTTTCATGGCAGTAGTTGTCTTGTGTTGTCTGTGACTCTTTTGTGTTATTATGTCGCATCCTAGGCTTGTAGGATGTACCATCTGCATTGTGTTGTTTCCTTGGCTGAACGAGTGTTTGGCTGCTAACCGGTTGTCAGCAGTATGTTTTGGGTTTTGCAGTACAGTGTGCCCTCCCTAGCATTGTGACTTGTGATACAGGTGTGCGTGTGTCTTCACTGGGGGTGAGATGATAGTTCCATACACAGATTCATTTTGACAGTGTTGTTAACACGTTCATATCAATGTACCCTGGACATCCCATACCTTTAGACTTATGCAATGGAATAATGTAAACGTCATTGGGACACTTACAATTTGCAAGGTGACATTTAGGCAACCCACTCCACACGTTGTGATCTTTGACGTCTTAACATTAGACTGTACACTCATTTCCGATGTGTGACAGGTTCAATGGTGACCTAAGATACATGGCTAGCGATGTCACGACCTCAGTGTGTTCCTGTTCACATGTTGCTGTTGTGGTGTATGTGTTGTGTGTCCTAGAGGGTTGCTGTGCAGTGTGTATATGAGTAGGTTTTTGTACTTACCAACAAGTAGTCCATTGCCATACCGTCCATCCTGGAAGTGTTCATTGATGGTGCAGTGACGGAAGATGAATGAGTCATGGACACTCCCAGGATATTTAGCCACGATGTTGGTGATCAATCCTTGGTGATCGACAATGGCCTGCACATTGATGGAATGTGTGTGCTTCCTGTTGCGGTAGAGGTGTTCAGTTGCAGCAGGTGGCACAAGGCATACATGTGTGCAGTCGATTGCACCAAGGACGTGTGGGAAGCCACTAATGAGGTAGAACCCCTGTTTGGTCTCCTGCTGCTTCTGCGGTGTGTTAGGGAAGCAGATGTGGTGGGGTGTAAGTCCAATGATGGCATCCAGTACTTTGGGCAAAAAGGCAGAGAATGACGGCTGTGATATTTCGGCAACCAGGGCACCAGCTGTTTGAAAAGAACCGCTTGCCAGCATCTGAAGTACGGCAAGCAGCTTGGTTTCTGTTGGGATGGTACGGGGTGTCAGCAAAGTGGGTGCCAACTGCGGCTCAATGTTTCGCAGCAGCTGCTGAATGGCCTGCCAGTTCAACCTGTACCTCTGGATGATGTCGTTTTCCCTGAGGCCATGAAGGGTTGCTCTGGGGCGGAATATCCTCTCCTGCCTTCTGCGCTGCCTTTGGGGTCCCTGCTGGTGTTGTGGTAGCTGCTGTTGTAGCTGCTGGGTTCTGTGTCTGCGTGCACGCTGGATAAGAATCACCCCCATGTCTCCCTTTAGCTGCTCTGCTGCTCTGCTGTTGCTTCTGTGTGTTCTGATTAAATACAGGTGTGTTTGCCCCATTTTAACACCTGCCCTGACCCAGGCGTTAAATTTACACGCAAATCGGGCTGTGCGTAATTTTCCGGCTCCGCCTCCCGGCCGTGCATCATTTTTGCCCGAAAGCATAAATACGACGCACGGCCGTTTAAGTAATTTTTTTGAGGGAACGCCTAACTTGCATACCATTAACGCAAGGCGGGTTGCCGCATCCAAAAAATGACGCACGCGGCGGACTTTTGTCATCCGCGGGCTCGGGCATCAAAGTTTAAATATGGGGCAACGTTTGCGCTGAATGTGCGTAAAAATTTTTGACGCACATTCGGTGCAGACGGAGTATAAATATGCCCCAAAGTTTTCTATTATGCGGAAAGGAAGGATAAGAAATAAATTTTGAGGAAGTTTTTGTACGTCTAGTAATGGAAAAAGATACTCCCTCTGGAGTAAATACTCTACCTGATAAGTCCAAAGCCTTAACATCTGAAACTCTTCTGCAGGACAATAGGCATAACAGCATTGTCAATTTAGCAGATAATTGTTTACAAGATAATCCTTCATTATCAGGCCAATTTCTGAGAAAACGTAGGACAATATTAACATCCCATAAGGAAGTATATTTTGGTTGCGGGGATTTAACCATACGAATACCCCTAAGTAACTTACAAATCAAAGGGTGTTCTCCTACTGGTTTACCTTGAATATGAGGCTGGCCAGCTGAAAGGGCGGATCGACAATTATTAATTGTCCTATATGCCAAACCTTGGGATGCTAAATCAGAAAGGAAATTGGCTATGACATGAATTTCTTACCCCATGGGATCCACACTCTTTGTACCGCACCAACATAACCACTTCCTCCAGACCTGCTCATATCTTTTATGAGTGGAGAGGGCCCAAGACTGGGATAAGAAAAACATTGCAGACTCCGAAACTCCAGGCACTTGCCATCGTTGCCTGAAAGTCTCCAAGCCATCAGGGACAACAAACCCTGAAGAATTAGGGGATGAAAGTTGTTCAACAGATCAGTGAGAAGGTCCACAGACAGCGGAATCCTCACCGGAAAATCGCAAGACAGAATCATTGCAGATGGGAACCAAGGCTGAGCACTCCAAAACTGAGTCGCCAGTATTACTTCCGAGCGTTGGCGACAAACTTATGCCAGGACGCGAGGAATCATCACGAAAGGAGGAAAAGCATACAGAAGTTCCTCCGGCCACAGTTGAAGAAAGGCATCTGTCCCCTTCGACTGAGGATCTGGTTTCCAACTGAAAAAACAAGGAACTTGATTGTTCAACTGGGAGGCAAATAAATCTACTTGACACATCCCCCAACGCAATTGAAGCGCTTGAAAAATCTGCGGTTTTAGCTTACAGTCGCTGCCATCCCGAAGGAAGCGTGAATTCCAGTCCGCTGTCATATTTATTCGACCCGAAATGTATTACGCTATTACTGAAATTTGTTGATGGAGGCAATAATGCCAGAATTCCTTTGCTATCTACGCTAGGAGACGTGCTGTGGTCCCCCTAGGCGATTGATGTACCTGACCGCAGAGACATTGTCCATCCGCAGGAGGATACAACAATGAGCCCTGCGAGGGGCAAGAGATCTGATGGCAAAGGCTCCTGCAAAGAGTTCCAGACAATTGATATGATATGTCAGTTCCCCCGGGGACCACCGTCCCCCCGTTTCCACAGGACTGCATCATGCTCCCCAGCCCCATCGGCTGGCATCCGACTCTATTACTACATCTGAGCTGGATGGAAAAATCGCTCTGCCATTCCATGCATCCATGTGAGAGAGCCACCAGGACATCTCTGTCTTGGCCTCCTCTGACAGGGGAATCAACTCTGAGTACTGAAGACCTTTCTGAAGATGGAGAATCTTCAACCTCTGTAGGGCCCTGTAATGTAAAGATCCCAGAAAAATCGCTTGAATTGACGATGCCAGAAGCCCGACTAGGCGAGCTAAAGTCCTCAATGATATAGTCGGAGAGGCAAGCGCCCTCCTCAATTCCTTCTTGATCAAACTCCGTTTGTTTAGAGGAAGAATTAACAAGGATTTTACTGAATCTATCTGAAAACCTAAGAATTCGATATTCTGAGTTGGCACTAAACATGACTTCTCAGAATTGATGACAAATCTGAGGTCCTGTAATAACTGGATTGTCCAATTTAGGTGCATCAGTACTCGCTGTCTGTCCTGAGCCATAATAAGAATGTCGTCTAGATAACTAATCAGACGCACCCCTCGTTCTCTTAAGAACTGGACCACTGGTTGCAGAAGTTTGGTGAAACACCAAGGAGCTGAAGATAGACCGAAGGGAAGGACGTTGAACTCGAACCAATGGGAGCCCCATTGGAATTGTAGAAAACGTCTGTGGGGAGCAAAAATCGGAACTGATAGGTAAGCGTCTTTGAGATCCAGACGTACCATCCAGTCTTCGTCCCTTAAGAGGTCCTGGAGAAGATGCATACCTTCCATCTTGAAATGGCAATAAACCATCCAAGAATTGAAAAGTTTGAGGTTTAGGACCAACCGAGAACCGCCGCCTTTCTTCTGGACTAAGAAAATTGTGCTGGCGATCCCTCGAGGATGTGGAGTAGTTTGCACTACTGCCCCTTTCTGAATGAGAGAAAAAATCTCTTCCTTGATGAATTCGCGATCTGCGGGGGAAAAAAGGAGAGGTATAGGAGGAGCCTTTTGAACAGGGGAGGCGTAAAACTCTAACTGAAAACCCTGGACGGTTTGAAGAATCCAAGGGTCTTGAGTAATATTTTGCAAAGCTGGGAGAAAAAACTGTATCCTGCCCCCCAAAACAACCTCCGAAGGAGGGATAATTCTCACCTGAATTGGAGGTATCTTGGTTGGAACCACCTCCGCGATAACCTCTGGAGGAGCGACTGCGCCCTAAGTAGCGGTTGGGGTAGGAATTCTGTTGGTCTGTGGAACCACTTCGGTTACCTTGAGAGACGAATTTGGAAGCCTGATATCTCCGGCCTGAGGTTCGGCCTCTGAAGCGCCCGGCCCGGGCAAAAAGAGCATTATTAAACACCTTCTTTATGTTGGACTGAGCCTTATCCAAGGCAGTAAAGGTAGCAACATATTTGCTCAAGTTGGAAATTAATTTATTACCAAAGTGCATACCATTGGCCGATGAACCAGCCTCATTGGTTGCTAATTCCGCTAGTTTAGGATCCAGACGAATAAGAAAAGAGCGCCTACATTCTGTTGACATGGCACAATTGGCGTTGCCTAAGAGACAGACCGTTCTCTGTGCCCATTGCAATACGACTTCCGGATCTAATGGAGTATTGGATTCTTTGGATTGGATGGCAAGATCTAAGATTTTTGTTAGAGGGCTGGAAACGTCCAATAGTTTGTCCTGGCAGCCCCTCCAGACACGATCTAGACCCTTCTTAGGGTCCTTAGCATATTTGCGTAAAAAAGTCGCCATGCTGGGGTCTAACTCTGGCGTCTCCGCCACTTTGTCATCACACAAAAAGGACAAGAAAAACGATCAAACTCAAATAATCCAACATTATGAGAAAAAACGACCCTCACCCACAATTTGTGGCATGCTTCATCATAGGGCCCTGCTAACACACTCCAAGTAATAAATCCATTTTGGAGTGGAGCAGTAAGGGAAGGGGAACATATAAGCACAAAAGACACAACCAACAATTATGGCACAGGGATCACAGACGAACAACAGAAAAAAAATGTCTAAAACTGACTCAGGCTGATCACTTCACTAATTTTATTCTGGTGTAGCCTGGACAGGATTAAAATATTGTTGGTGGTGTTTTAGGAGCTAGTCACCTGTACACCCCAAAATCTGAAAAGGGTCAACATGTTTTGGCCTACTTTAACTGCCCTTAGGGGTCATGCGGCCTTCATCAGGACCTTCGTCCTGTCCCTGTATATTAAAGAAATCCCTACCTGTCCTCTGATCAGAAGGCTATTTATATTGTGCTGTTAGTTGCTCATTAGTCCATCAGCACTTTATTACTTGGAGTGTGTTAGCAGGGCCCTATGATGAAGCATGCCACAAATTGTGGGTGAGGGCCGTGTTTTCTCATAATGTTGGATTATTTGAGTTTGATCATATTTCTTGTCCTTTTTGTGTGATGACTTAGGGATTGAGGGAGGTTGGACAAGTAATTCCTCTCACCCCTTTATAGTGTTGTGATGTCTCCGCCACTTTACCAAGAAGAGAAGGCCGAGGGCATTCTGATCTGAGAGTGTTGCGTACCTCTTTCTCAAAACTTTTTCGCAGTCTATCCTGGACATAGTGGGCTACCTCAGCCATAGGAACCCATTCGGTGAAACGTGGGTGTATGATATCTTCGGGTGGGAATAAGAGATTTTTACCAGCCGGGGAATTCACTTCGGACATGGAGTGACGTGTTTTGCGTTGCCTTTTACGTGGAAGTGAATCTGACTGCGAGTTGTCTGACTCTGATTTAGATGAGGATGGATCATGAAAACTGGATTGAGAAAAAGAAGATTGTTGAAAAGATGAGGATGCATCCTGAGGGGGAGGAAAACCCCCATAAGCATGGTCACGCAGCACAGAGGCTGCCATTTGCGCCAAATTCTCAGCTGAGGAAGAGCCTCCTGAGTGTTGCAGAGGGAGACCAAGGGCCGTATTTATACTCCGTTTGCGCCGAATTTGCGTCGTTTTTTTCGACGCAAATTCGACGCTAAACTAACGCCAACTAACGTCATATTTATACTATGGCGTTAGAGGCGTATAGCGCCAAAGTTCCCGGAATGTGCGTCATTTTTTAGCGTGAACCCCTTCCTTGCGTTAATGATATGCAAGGGAGGCGTTCCCGTCTAAAAAATGACTCCCAGGCCTTTACGTGGTATTTATACTCCCGGGCAAAAGAGACGCCCGGGAGTGGGCGTGGCTAAAAACGGCGCATTTGCGCCGCTTTTTAACGCCTGGGTCAGGCATGGCGTTAAGGGACAAGTGGGCTCAAAATGAGCCCAGAGTGCCCTCCCCTGCCCCCAGGGACCCCCCCTGCCACCCTTGCCCACCCCAGGAGGACACCCAAGGCTGGAGGGACCCACCCCAGGGACATTCAGGTAAGTTCAGGTAAGTATTTTTTTTTTTTTTTTAATAATTTTTTTGGGCATAGGGGGGCCTGATTTGTGCCCCCCTACATGCCACTATGCCCAATGACCATGCCCAGGGGACAGAAGTCCCCTGGGCATGGCCATTGGGCAAGGGGGCATGACTCCTATCTTTACAATGATAGGAGTCATGTTGATGGGGGATGGGCGTCGTTAAAAAATGGCGCAAGTCGGGTTAAGACGATTTTTTTGCCTCAACCTGACTTGCCCCATTTTAAGACGCCCTAACGTCATTTTTGCCCAACGCCGGCGCTGCCTGGTCTACGTGGTTTTTTTCCACGCACACCAGGCAGCGCCGGTCTGCTTGCGCCGGCTAACGCCATTCCATAAATACGGCGCCCGCATGGCGCTTCAGAATGGCGTTAGACGGCGCAAAATTTTTTGACGCTAAACTGCGTTAGCGCAGTTTAGCGTCAAAAAGTATAAATATGGGCCCAAGTGTCTCCTTAGGTTCTCCGGATTGCAAGCGAGGTTGTTGACTGCTCTCGCCAAAAAACTCTCTTTTGGCAAAATTAGTCAAAGGCTGAGTAAAAGGTTTCAAGGCCTGGATTAAGGCCCAATTCACGGAGTCCTGCACATGATGCCCTAGTGCCTCCACCAGTCTTTCCTCCATCTGATGCTCCAGAGGCATCTCCTGCAGTTCCTGATACTGCTCTTCTTCATTGGCGTAGTATGCCATAATAGTAATGGGATGATTGGAGGAGTTAACAGGAAGGGGGGGAAACCCTGAGCAGGTGTATAATGCAAGTATCAAACAGCTAAAAAGCTGTTCAGCCGGCAAAGTTCAAGTGGAGGGAGCCACCTGCTGGTAAATTATTATATAAATAAAGGGAAGGCTCATATTCCCCCCTGAGCAAAGCTCTAAACATATTATTGTAGCCCCATCGGGCGAAAAGCGGCCGTTAAACTTTCCTGCTAGAGGACTGTGTGCCTTCCGACACACGCGCGGAAAGCCGATCGGAAAAACCTCTGATCGGCTCAACGCGCTTACGTGGCCGGCAACACAGAAAGAGGACTATGTCCTCTTTACTGTGAGCTCAAGCTCACACACGCCCTGCTCCCGCTCAACGCCGGGCGAATATAGAAAAAATATAAACGAGTGAGAACGGAGCTCCCTAGTACAAAAACAAGTTAAGTACACGCGGAAGCGCCACTAACAGCGCTCGCGCGTTAAAAATATCACAATACAGTAACGAAAAGCATTAAAATACGCGCGTCACTTAACAGACTGCTGCAGCAGCAAAGAAAGAGAACGGACTGTAGCATGCAGACTATTTATGGGGTCAATGTATGGCCATGATTGGTGGACTTGTCATCATGGGAATGGTAGTTTTTTTTTGTCAGTAAAGTGAAGAGTAAGCATAATCCGAAGCCTCCGGTCCTGACATAGAATCTGAGGTTGTGGATGGCCCAATAGTTCATCCCAACCCAGACTATAAGCTGCTGATGCACATTAAACGGAAGCATAACCAAACCACGTCAGTAGATTAAATAGATCTAATTTACGTCATTGCATTGTGACACATGGTGAATGATGTCTCCTGCATGCAAAATATTCCTTTATTTATTTGTTTAAATGTTTTATTGAACTCTGGTTGTCATGTTGGAATACATTTGATTTTCTATTACATATTTCTCAACAAAGGGTAAACAGTCGACAAAGGGATGTAAACATTCAATGGGACGACGAGAACACCATTGACCCACTTTCTCTGAACGCATTTCAAGGGTGGATTTAGGCAAATGATTTAATTTTAAGACATTTCCTTAGAAGGAGGTAGTTTAGTTTGCTTCTGCTTTGAAGGTCCTGGTTATTTCACATTCGAGGGCTCAGTATACCCAATGATCAGCCTTCTGTGTCTTAACAATTTAAATGGACATTGTGGGATAAGCAAGATAAAACAGACACATCCTGCATACCTACTAGCAGAGAATTCAGACAAATGACACCACTTTGTTATAGTTCTTATTTTTTATTGGCTAGCACCCTCCTTACCTGTTGTTGGAGGTGCACCCGGGTTGGCATCAACAGCAGTACTTTGTGGCTATGCCTTTTTAGTTAATACATTTCGAAAATTGTATGGAATAGTTTAAATGAAGTCATAAAAAATAGATAATGATGTCACCTCAAACCCTGATTTTTGTAATGACAAACCATTACTGGAGATCAGCTAAGCAAAAAAAAGGAGACTGGCATCCAAGGAAACCATAGCAAACCAAAGAAAACTGAACTGAAGTGAGAGGCGGCGAGAGCTTGCAGTTTTACTCAATGTAAAGGAAAGGATACAGAGCATGCTGTCAAACCAAAATAGCCAATTTGCTTTGGAACATTTATGATAATCTTATAAAGAATATTACACAGTCTAGCATGGTTCTGTGTCATGCATGCTACATTAAAGTAAAGAATATCAACTCTATCTTTGCTCATCACCTGCATTCAAGCTGCAATTGGTCTTTTATCAATATGACCCCTGAACTATTTTGATACTTTTCACAGAAGTAATTGATATTTGCTGGTGTGGGAAGCCCAGTTGCTCGTTGGTTCGAATTCTCCAAACACTCTTCAAAACTAGCTCCTAGTCATGAAAACATTGTTCCTCTGGCCCGTTGGTAGTGCAAGACCGAGACTGGAAATCAATTCAGATAATGGGCATTAAGGGCCAGCTGTACCAACCCAGCACTTAAATCAAAATAAATCAATTTTGTTAAGCTATCAGACCAATTTAGTAAACTTAAAAAGTATTTTATAATTTAAATAAGAGCAAAACAACAAACACTGAACCATTCACCTGAAAGATATAGATCTTCAATGTAATTCTTCCACTCCACACGTGTTTTCTTTTCTGTATGGACAGTCAGTACAAGCTTCTAAGTGTTACTGACAAATGACAGCTGGAAGCTTCCCCCACTCCAGGAGCACAGCCAACTCCCAGCTCCAGGCTCCCTCTCGCCTGTAGTCAGGCCAGAGGGCCTGGGCAAGAGTCAGTTGCTTTGTGCAGACGGGCACAGTTCACAGATCCAAAGCCACTGAACGGAGTGCTACTGGTTTGAGAAGTGGGCACTGGAGCAGATCTCTAGCTAAAAGTGTGTCCAATGTACAGGGGTGTCTGGTGGCAGTAAGGGGGCAGTTACCAGATACAGTTAAGAGGACCAGCAAAAGCTCTAGAGTGGCCCCACTGAGTTTCAGGGGGACAAGGTGTTCTAGGAAATGGGATGCAAGCTTGCAATTGTCTTAAAGTATGTAAACACCCATGAGAGCACCAACCCAGAAACTCAAGTTGCTGTGATGATTTTCCAGTAGATGGTGCACACATGGACCCCAACTGGTAGATCTCACTGGTAACAAGGTGCACTGTACTTTAGGACCAGTGCAATCACCCCTATCTAAAAGAACGCCCCTAGGGATCTGGAGTGAAATGTAGAGTTCCAAAGCACATCTGCAGCACAAGAGCTATTCATACTCTCATACAAGTCAAAGGGGAAGGGTGTTGTGACAGTCTTCAGCCCGTGCTCAGCATCACAAATAGGTCAGTAGTCAAGGTGCTCCCAGCTGTGCTGCACATCAGATCTAAACAGGGGGCGGTCACCAGCAGACACGGCATTGCAGTGACCGACATGCACCACGCTGGCCCCTGTCCGGAGTAGCATAGGGAGTACCTAAACAGTCAACAGAAAAATGGTGAGCATGAAACACTCTTGTGGCTGATCCACGTTTTGATTGACAATGTAGCATGACAACAGTTGAAGGCTCTGGAGCAAAAGAAGCTAATGACCGAAGAAGGGCTGACCCAAAGCGCTTTTAAACAAGTACACACATTATGTTCACCGGGATTGGCAGACGCATCCATGCACATCAAAATTAAAATGAAGACCAGTGGAAAAAAATATGGACTTGTCACGCCATGGGTGGGTGGGGGACAGAGGGTGCGTGTGTGTCCGTCCCCCACTGGACTACTCCACGTGATCCAGGACAAGTCATTGTATATTGCTGTGCTTCAGTACCTGCAATCCGCTGGGACACCTTAGACAGCATTACTCTTCTCTAAATATAGACATCTCTAGTTATATAACTTGTTGGCAGTGGGACACCTGAGACAGCATTGCTCTTTCTCTAAATACAGAAATTTGTATTCACACAGCTTGTTGGCAGTCTTGGATGAGAGAACAAGAACTGAATGGAAAAGGAGTCTTATCCTCCCTTTCACTCTCTGTTGCCAGTCAAATACACACGATTGGGTAATATGGGAAACTAATAGTGCTTCACAGCAAGGCTGCTGTAAATGTAAAGGGACATGGTCAATGCATCTCAGTAGAATGGTTATTATGTTAACCGGACAGTATCAACATTTCTTTAGAAAAGCTTCTATATTTTTAATCTGATGGTACTAGTATTTCTCGGCCAGAATGCTGTATGTTGTGATGTAGGAGACCGAGTCATACCAATAATATAAAGATGATTTACTGAAGGTACAAGAGCGAGCGTGGCTTCCCCTTCTGCAGGCCCTTTGTAACGCCAGGGAGTGGGACGTCACTGTTCAAATGCACACAAAATACAACATAGCCAGAAAAAAAAACAATTTTCTTAAAGAACGACATTCCATTCAATCCAAGCCAAACAAACAAGATAAAACAATAGGTGATACCAAATTGTATAAATAATGAACAATATTAAATAACGGTAGATGACTAGAAGAAAACATGTCAAAGGTTAAAGCATTGGACACAACAACAAATACAAAATAAACGAAATTTAATAACAGAAATTTATCTAACAAAGTCTTGCAAATAACTTGGAACTCTGCTTAGTCTTTGAGACATTTCAGATCTAGAAACCATACTCCCACTTCCCACATTCTATTGGACAGTTTTGCCAGCTCCGCAGTCACCAGAACCACACAGAGATGGACCAGAATCAGACAGATGGAACAGTTAAATCTTCCACATCTTCCATTAGTATAAAGTTACTGCACCAAGCATTCCTCTCATCATTCCTGACCTTGCACTCTTGCGGTCCATACTTAGCAACTCTAAGATTCCAGATTTCACCATTTGTAAATCTCACATGCAGAGATGAATTTCCTTAACTTCAAAAGGTCCATCGAAATCACACAAACCTTTCACCACACTCCCTGACTTTGCTTTAACCCAGTCACTTTGTACAATATTCCTTTCAAGTTTATTCCTTCCATCATGGTCTGTTCCCACAACCAAGGCTGGTGACCCCATCGTTCAAGGAACTTTAGCCCATAGATCAACTCCTTCTTCCAGAACACCATGAGTTTAGTATTGGGCTTCCTACCACTCATCAAATAGAAAGATGAAGTATTGACAGAAGAATTTCTGTAGTGTGATATGCCCAGACTAAGGCGGTCGAATAACCGCCCTGCGGTCAAAAGACCGCGGCGGCCATCCCAACTTTCCCACTGGGCCGGCGGGCGCCCTCCAAAAGAGCGCCCGCCGGCCCAGCGGGAAAGCCCCTGCAACAATGAAGCCGGCTCCGAATGGAGCCGGCGGAGTTGCAGGGGTGCGACGGGTGCAGTGGCACCCGTCGCGATTTTCACTGTCTGCTAAGCAGACAGTGAAAATCTTTGTGGGGCCCTGTTAGGGGGCCCCACGACACCCGTTCCCGCCAGCCTGGTTCTGGCGGTGAAAACCGCCAGAAACAGGCTGGCGGGAAGGGTGTCGGAATCCCCATGGCAGCGCTGCAAGCAGCGCCGCCATGGAGGATTCCCTGGGCCAGGCGAAAACCGGCAGGAAACCGCCGGTTCCCCTTTTCTGACCGCGGCTTTACCGCCGCAGTCAGAATAGCCCAGGAAGCACCGCCAGCCTGTTGGCGGTGCTTCCGCTGCCCTCCGCCCTGGCGGTCAGAGGCCGCCAGGGTTGGAATGAGGGCCTAAGAGCTGGAGTTAGACCTTGCCAGTAATGGTTCCATCACCGGTTTCCCATTGGGAATCCCGTCCGTCACCTTGGAAGTCTACCCACCCACTTTAGATGTTGGCGGGCCCATAGGCGAATAAGTCCCACCAACTCCGCCAAGAATCTCCAGCCTCTCCGACAGCAGAATTGGGAATATGGGATGACAGCAGGACTCCAGCCACCTTTATTGTCGAGCAGCTTTGGATGTGCGTTACCGCCAAGCCAACTGTGGTATTCCGACCTCCACACCTGAGTTGGCAGATTGGAGGGGAAATGGGGTACAAACCTACCTTTTTCACTATTCCACTTCTGTTTTTGACTGGACAAGACCTTCCATCGCTACTGCCACTGGACCACAGAGAAAACATGACCCCCACCCATCACCAGACTTAAAGGTAGAGAAACTGCATTTGTTGTGTGGTCACCACATATTAGCTCAGGAACAATGGAGTCATATACTTGTCACAGTATTTTTTTTAAATTTCTGTGCCAGGCATATGTCAGGAGCACATTTGTGTGGGACATGGAGGGGGACACACTGGTACATGACACATATGGCAGACATACACAACTGTCATTTTGGTGTCAGTATGCATTGCCAAATGAATGCTGGCACCACATTGACTTTACATTCACATCTATCGACTGTGTCCATGTGTGCACATTGCAAGGGGACCTGTACCTGTGATGGTGTGCTTCCAGTTGTGCTTAAAAGTCATTAAATCTATGAGTGTATGTGTGTGAGATTAAATTGGCTGGTTGGGGCAGAGGGAGCTGGAGTAAGCAAATTGGTTGTGTCACTGTGTGTGTCACTTGCACACGGGTTCGATGTTGTGTATGTTTGGTTGTGTGTTGTGTTGCTGTGTGCATCATTCAGATAAGTGTTGTTGTGTGGCTGACGTTGTGATGTGTGTAGTTGTGCTTATGTGTGAGTGTGTTTGTGTAGATGAGTGTGTAGTTGGGTCGGTAGTTGTGGCTGTGTCGCGTGCGGGTGTAGTGTCAATAAAATGTGTGTTTTGTGTCATAAATGCATGGCAATGCGTGCTTGCAGTATGTACATGTTGTGTGGTGTTGGCAATGGATTATTGTGTGTATGTGGTGCATTGTGTAGTGTGTTGTGCAGGTGGACACATATGGCTAAGGTACAGTGTGTGTGTGTGACATATCTCTATTCCATGGTCACTGCCATTGTATGATATCCATTGGGTCCAGTGACTGGCTTCCTCCATCAGCAATCAGCCACTAGTACACCACCTGCAGGACGGTAACATCTAAATAGGATTTAGGGGAACCCACCAGGCTCACGCCTAGCAAGAGCACTCCATGGTGTTGGTCTGCAGGTCAGCCGAAATACATCTAAATACAATGGGCGGAATAACCACGGCTGCGGTGGACTGGTGATAACACTGCCAAGATCTAAATCAAGCCCTAAGTCAGACACAATTTTTTTCAACATTCAACTTGTTCATCGGTGCCAACTGAATGGCACCTTTGACCACACGGTTTGCCCTTTCAATTATTCCATTACCTTGGGGATTGTACAGAGGTGTACATGAATGCCTAACATCACATGATAACAAAAAAATCCCTAATCTCACGAGATGTCAACTGGATATTATTTTCTATAATGAGACACACAGGAAACACCTTGCCTCTAAACATTTCTGACAAGACGCTCATCGTGGATGCAGTATTTCTTGGAGCAAGGCGGCAGTATTATGTGGTATTATTGGGGGGTCTAATCATTTCATACTATAACGATACCCAAAAGTGGACCTCAAATTCATACCAGTAAACTTTAGCTCAGTCCTGGTAGAGTGGCAAAGAGCAGACAGGCTACTTAGAGCACAACATCAACATGGACAATAAGTAACTGACATGATTCGAAAGAAATCCCAACACCAATTTATAAAAATAAAGCAGATGTTTATATTAATTTAGACACCGAAATGAAGTTGATTCATTGAGGATAACTGGAGTCATCGATTTTAGAGCATTAAATAAATCACTACTTTGCAGACCTGTCAAACTCTATTATTGCGGTCAATGGGAGAAAACACAGTATGCAATCGATTACCTCGAACTTGGTTATTTGAAGTTCCGTGTAACCCACCTGGGGTTAAGGTCTTGTGGGCCCAAAGACCAAGCCACAAGTCAATACAATTTTACCTGGCTCAAGAGGCTGGGATGCAGATTGGTGCTGGCTGTCCTTGGTAGAGAGCGGAACTCGCAGTCTTGGGGTGGGCGCCTTAGAAAAAAGTACCTTGTAGGTCAAGTTAAGCAAAGCCCTTTGATTCTTAACCTGGGAGTTGGCCTCAGATCAGGTATCCCCAAGCAGAGCAGCTCGGCGACACTCGTGTGACTTAGGTGCAGAGGTGCTCCTGGCTGTCCAGAGGGCTGAATGGGATCCACTGGTGCTGGCTTTACCATGCATGCCAAAGTAGGCTGAAAGGAGAGGCAAAGACTGGATCACAAAGCCACTGAAGTAAGTTGCTGCACAGTGACAGTGGTTCCTTGGGCCTGGACCGTTGCGTAAAGCTGGTAGTCGGGCTGACCACCAGCAAGCCTTGGTGCTGGCAAGCACTGCAGTTTGAGTAATCTTCTTCCAGAAGACGAGGGGAACGATGCAGAAAGCTGAGCCTCGCAGAGGGTCTGGTCTGCTCTAAATGCTCCTGACAAGTTACTTTCAGGTGGCCACGCTTTGGTGCCCAATGGACAGTTCTTCAGTGGTCGTGAAAAAGCAGTCAGGGCCTGCCGTCTTCAGGTGACTAGTCCCTCTAATCCAAGGAAGTTCTGGTGAAGGGGTCCAGTAACAGAGGAGATCACATTAATTTTAGATCCGGTCTCTGGTCCAGAACGAGTCAAAGTCCAGCAATATGCAGAGTGCCTACCACAGGTGCAGATAATGTGCTTCTTCTTTATGTGGAGAAGTGTGGCTCAATGGTTAGAGCGGCAGACCCTGATGCAGAAATCTGGCCCGGGACCAGGGTTCAATTCTGGCCTCGGTGGGTCTTGGGCTCAATTTCCTCAGACCTGATCATTCTTGCATTGGTGCCTAATCTAATTCATGAGTCCCACTCTGTAACTCTGGGCAATAGCTTGCTTAATCTCCACAATGGCCCCAACAGCGCTGGGATGCCTGGATTCACCTTGGAGGTTGCCCAGGAGTGGGCACCTCACAGGGAAAAGCCAGTAGGGGTTCCACAGCAGTATGCGTACAGTGCCTTGAGACCCTAACGGGTGAGTAGTGCGCTATACAAGTATGAAGTTTTTCTTTGTGAAGTCCTGCCTTGTCGTGGAGTCAGGTCTCTTTTTGTTTCACGGATGATCTGAGATTTTGGTGCCAGGAGAGCTCCTTAAATCCTAGATTTAGGGGTGTTAAGGGGTGTGAAGACCAGTGGCCAATGGGCATTTCGTCCTGTGGCTGATTTGCCCCTGAGGTGACCACATCCAGTTGGAGTGTGTCACTAAACTACCCAGAGGCCACTATTCCTAATCCTTTTCAAGATGGCATGGGCCATCTGCCACAGTACACGTCTGATGACCCACCCTAGAGGTGTGGTCAGCCTTAGGGAAGTGTCCACCTCCTGACTAGCTAATTTTCCTGCCTGCCCACCTCAGAAGGTGTCTGGGTGGCGGGGGGGGCTTTGTCCTTGAGTGGGGGTCAAATTCCTTTGTCCAACAGCAGTGGTGTAGAATTTGAAGCTCACTGCCATAATGGATCTAATCACTAGCTATCCTGGCAGGGCAGAGGTGTGATCTCCTTCCTGTACAGGTATTTGTCCTGATCTCTGGGAGTGGCACACAATCCCCAGCACATGGTCAGAACTCTGTCTTGAAGGCAAACACTTGGGAAAGCCTGCCAAGGCAAGGGGAAAGCTGGTAACTTAGTGGGCATCCTCTGAAGATTACACATGGGTACATGCTAGGTAAACCTGAGCATGAGAATTGTGTCCGACGCCAAACACAAGGGAATCCGGTCAGGCCATCATGGAGCTAGACATATGGGGTCTGCCCAGGTGGCAAACTGTTTTATCCTATGGACCACTGTTCACTTGCAGTAGCATTACATTTTAAATGCTACCACAGGGCCATATATGCTTGCACATATATGTCCACACTCATAGCACAATGCACCCTGCCTCCTGGGCCATAGGAGGCATACTTTAGGGGTGAATGACTTATGTTATGGATAGTGAGGGGACTTTGCCTGCACCTGGTGTGGGCAGAGTCAAACTCAAGCAGGCAAGCTGCCCATGCAGGCTGACTTGGCAAGCCTGCAGGCTTTGTTTTTACTCAGGTCACTTAGGGTGGCACAATCAGTGCTGCAACCCTGGTGACCCCTTTATCATCACTGCCCTGGGTACCACTGGTACCATTTACTAGAGCCTTACAGTGGTGGTAAAGTCCTTGCCAATTGCATTTACCAACCACAGTTACAATTTAAGGGAATGAGCACTGGCACTGGGGTCTGATTTGGACGCTTCAGTGCACTTTCAGATCAAAAACAACAGCATAAAGCAGCAAAAAGTGGGGGGATGACCATCCAAAAAGGACACTTTACAACATTTTTTACATACATTTCACTGCTAACTACCTAGAAGGCACTCTGACTAAGACAAGAGCAAATCTATTCTCATGTTTAACCCCAAACAATGGAGCAATAAATTACACACACAAACACACTGTGCCAAACTTATTCATGGTCATGCTGAGTACCTAAATCTTCTGGACAACCAACTTTCATTCACTTTTCGCTCTTTAGCATTGCCCATCCAATTTATCTTTATCCATACCTGCCCACCAGAATTCCAATCTCAATATTTTCTTAGTGTGCATTTGACCCAAGTGCTGTTCATGTGCAATATAAACAGCTTCTTCCACACATCCAAGTGTGGTACAATGTTCTCAGTCTCACCACACAACACCATCCTGTCACCTATCAATAACAATTCATCCAGCACTTTACCATAAGATTTCAAACTTGTTAGCAAAGTACTTTCTCTCTTTCCACCCTTCACAGTCATTTGAACTACCTCTTTCAAAACTTCATCTCCATAGCTTCATATCACTCTTTGTCAATTGCCACCGCCAAACTCCATTGAACAACATCACCCAACCCTTGCCATATGTTTTTCCTTTCCACTCCAAATAACTGCATTTTTATCCACACATTCCCAATCTAACGGCAGACGTGAGAGGCAAACTGCTTCTTAAATATGTCTCCACCAAGGTATATAGTCAACAGTGAACTTGTACTCCTGTAACCTGGCTGCAAACCTAGTGAGTCTGGAAGAACCCTTGTCTGCAGCTCCTGGAGATAAAACCTTTACCAAAGGTTTGTGATCGGTACTGAGTACAATCTGACTTCCCCAAATATATGTCCTGAACTATTACATTCCTCACCCTGCTGCCAGTGCCTCCCTCTCAATTACTGAATAATGATGTTCTGTAGATGTTAAAGTCAAGATGCAAATGCAACAGTTTTTTCTGTCGAACCATGAAATTGCACCAATACTGCCTCTATCCCAGGGGCACTCGCATCCACAGTCACAGAGGTTTTTGACTTAGTGTCTAAAGGAAACAAAATCCCGGTCTCACACACTTCCCTTTTGATATTATCAAAACATAGACATTGTGCATCACCCCAAGAAAAAATAACACCCTTCCTCAACAAGTTTTTCAACCACTCGGTCTTAGAAGTTTTTTTTACAAATGTGGAGTAGCATTCGATTAAACGTAAAAAGCATCTTAATAGGTCTTTGTCCCATGGTGCAGATGCCAACTTAATTGCAGCTAACAAATCCTTCTTCAGGTTAATCCCATCAGCTGGCAAAGTGTGCCAAATATACTGAATCTTATTCACCAAGAACACAAATTTCTCTTTCCTCAACATCATCCCTGAATTTGAAATTCAATCTAGAGCCTGTTTGAAAGCAAGATTGTAACTCTCCACACTGTTCTCAAACACCAAAATGTCATCCTGAAAATATATCGCATTATCCAAGCCTCTAAACACCTCAGTCATAGCACTCTGGAAGACACTTGCTGGTGATGAAAAAGTAAAGGGCATTCTAGTTCAATAGTTATGAATTCTGTCAAAGGCTTGGAATCTTCATGAAGGCGGACCTAATGAGAGTCATTATTTAAATCCAACTTCAAAATCAATTCATTTATGTTGAGAAGAGGAAAAGTGTCTCTTGCGGCATTCTGATTCAATCTTCTCCAGTCCACTCAAAACCTAAGCTTCCCATTTTTCTGTGATAACTCCCGGAGAAATCAAACTTGACATCTCCACAGGTTCTATCACATCACTCTCCAACATCTCATCCAGCATTTTCCTTTCTTCACCCCTAACCAGAATAGGTACCATCCTGACCTTAAGTTGGACTGGTACCACCCCTTGCTTCAGTCTTATCCTATGGACTTGACCTTTCAGCTCCCATATGTTCTTCAAAGACACTCCCAGCTCCTCTGATTATATAATTTAATGTAACCTCTTCCACCACCATAACTTCATTGGGAGCATGTGGATGTGATGTGTAAATCATACTGATGAGGTCATCCTAGAATAGGTGGACCTAATTCTGCTTCATACACCTTGCCTTTTATACACCTCCCTCTGAATTTAATGTCTGTAAAGATCTAGCCAATAATATCTACCTTTTCATCTTGATATCCCCCAGGTTTGAAACCTTTGGGAAGTAACCTCACTTGCGGTCACTCTGGGAAAAACAATTTTTGGGGTATAATGGTGTATTGGGACCCTGAATCCACCATAACTCCACTTGCTTTCCTTGAATGACACATCCTGCTTTCAGTCTATTTATCCTATCTGAACAATTGTCACCACCCTCTACACACAAAATTCTATCTACACTCATGGTATCAGGAATGACTTCTTCTAACAACACTGCCACTTTCCCATATGCTGGATTACAACACATCCTAGTAAAATGTCCCTTATGTCCATATTTCCTACATTTTTTACCTATCGAAAAACAATGTTTGCCTCTGTAGTATGACTGTAACTATTTCACCTTCCGCAAACCTTCCAGGTTGGCCTACTGTTGAGCAGCCCTTTCCAGGATTTACCACAAAGTAAATTGGTTGCTACTGACACGTCACTTGCTACCTTGTCTACTGCTGATACATCATTACCTACCCTCACATCTCTATTATCAGTTTCCCTCATGCAATATTCTGACTCTTCCACAGTCTTTGCTATTTCAATGGCAACCTTCAAAGAAGGATTTTTTGCAGCACACAATCCTTCCTGAATTTTTCTACCTCTGCACTGAACAATTTATTGGTCTCTAATCATTCCATCTGCCATGGATCCAAATTGGCATTTGATCAACATTTGCTACAGTCTAGATATAAAGTCATACATTGATTCCCCAGGCTTCTGTGGCAGTGTATAAAGTTTGTCTCTTCATAGCTACATTATTCCCTTTAGCAAACTTCAACTCTAGTTTTTTTGTGTTTCCTTGTAACATCTGTTGAGGATTTACCCTACTGAGGAGGTTATGCAGGTAAATACTTAAATACCTGTTGTCCTTCCTTGCCTAAGGCATTGATCAATAACATCCTTTTCCTGCTTGAACAAAAATCCTGCCCATCCAATGCCTCAAGATAGTTGTGAAACATGTCTACCCACACTTCTCATTCAATTGGTGGATCTCCAGGTTGGGCCAAGAGTGGAAATGATGGTGTTATTGATGAAGCTTCCATAATACATATGACTCAGTACAAAGTAATATGCTATAAGATCTGTCCCAAAATATGGCAAAAAAGATTTCACTGAGTTGTAATTTGACTGAAGGTCTTTCCTCTAACACCACAGGATGCATTCCCCTGAAGCAGGATGCACCACCAGAGTACTGAGGTAATTTTGCTCTAATAACAAAGAATACCAAAAAGCCGTGGTAAAGTTCATTGCCACCTCCCAGTGTAGTGTTACGGCCAATCCTCTTTGTCTGAGGGGGTTTGGCTTCATGAACAGCATTGTTCCATATACTGAGAAGGAGTAATCGATTTAAAGAAGGCAAAGTGTTCTTGTTTTGTCCTGAGGGAAGCCTGGGCTTGGGCCAAAACACATCAACTAATATTGTTGGAGTTCCCTATTTCTTTATGTGCTAGATATACTTTAAGTTAGTTCATACGAACTGTTGTCTGCAATTCATGAAACGGTCCTACATTATTGGCCAGGATGCTGAATATTGGGACTACCTCTTGGTAGATTTTTAACAGTGAAGTTCCAAGTATAAACACATTTGTATATAAAAAGGATGCAAGAACATGAACAATTCTGTTTTTGCTATGAATGGTGTATATGTGTAATAAATTTGAAATATGAAATCTTTTTAGCCTCTCCGCCCAGTTGATGCAATAGGATATGTTTAAATGCATATGCTTTTTATGGGAATTAATTAAAAAAGTATTGTTCCAATAGCGAACTGTGCCCCTATTGTAGTACCAATTAAGGGTTTTGATAAGTAAACCCTATAGAGAACAGCTTGTTTCATAGGTGGTGGCCTGTGAGCACCACCGGCATTTGTTTTAGGGGACTGTGACTGTTCAGTAAGTCCCACAGGTCACCATCCCAATTCAGAAGCAGTTGGTCTTGGGGGAGACAGTTAGACCATGTTGAGTCACTGAGTCTCTCACAGACGTGTCTGTGACCAAACAGCCTGTACCAGCCCAAGTACTTCTGTTTTTTCTTAAAGGCACCGTGTCACAGGACACCTTACCCCATTGCTGCACAAATCAATAAAAGTAATATCGGTGTGGGCCATGCATCCGAGTGCATAAGTGCACACCTGCAGTTGACATGAGCCTGTGTGACTGTATTTGCCACAGTTCACTCGTGGTTCATCTTCATAGTCTCTGGAGCGGCGTCATAGTGCCTAAAACCTGTCACTAAGCATACCCTGAAAAGAACCTTAACTGGAAGAGAGGGATTCTGTTCTGTTGTAACGAACAGAGAAGACATACTAAAACTACCCATGTGCATATCTTTCGCAGGGCCACAGGCGGGGTGAGTATTTCGTGCTCTTAGATATTTGAAGGGCTGACTTCCCTTCTCCTTTTTATGCTTTGAGCCATAAGTAATGCTACTTGGAACATTTTCAGGGACTTGTGATGGCCACCACCTGATCCCCATGTCTCACCTCCCGTGGCAGTCTAAATCATTGCAGTTGCTGACCTTTAACAAAGGGTCCTCGCAGGCCTTCACCACCTCCTCCAAGCCAAGCAGGTCGATAACATGGTATTGTATTGCTTTGCAAAATGTATACAGCACTTATTAACCCTGTCTGGGGCACTGAAGCGCTTGCCTACCTGGGCAGCAAACCACACCATGTAGGCTGTGTCTTTAAAAGTGTATTGTCTTTTTATTTTGATCCTTTGTGGGAAGTAATTCCATGTTGTGCGTGGTGATCACCAGTGTGCTGTGGTTGTGCTGTTATTGTGTTATGGGATGCAACACATAGCTGTGTGGTGGATGAAGAGGTGTGAGAAAGAGCAGTTTATGGTTTTCGGTGGGCTGGCAGCATTGCACAACTCCTGGCCCATATTTTGATGGTTACTGCTGTGATATTTTTCTGTTGGTCATTAGGAGGCATGGTTGGAAAGAAATTGTGAAGGAGATCTGATGGAATGGGCTTTGTTACTATCATCCTATGTCAGACTGCCATAGTAAGATATAAAGAAGTGGTTACACCAAGCTATTTATAAAGGTAACTTACACTTGGAAGTCATTTACATGTCTAATTTATTCTTACATTTTTTAGTAGCTTTACTGCTTTTCGCTATTCACAAATTCCAAGTGTAAAGTTACTCAAAAGTATGGATATGCATGCCACCACCTCCTGAAAAGGGGGATTGCAGCCGAATTTACAAGTGTAATTTACTACTGCCCAAAAAGAAAAACATCAGTAAGTCCACCACCACATCTGGCCAACTAAGGATACTGCCACAATCTCCCATAGAAAATAATGAAGGAAGAGAAAGACTTAAAATACAACCTCCAAGGAAACAATGTTAAATTAAATAATTTAAAATAGTTAAAAATGTAAATACATTTAGTTTGTTAAAAACATCTGAAGCACATTCATTATTTAATGAAGACATATTTTAGTAATCTTTCTTAAATGTGTACATTAATGTAACATTCATTTTCATTAAAATACAATTAAAAGACTTTTAATGAATTTTATATGGATCACTTTCATAATTATTAATGCATAATACATTTTTTTTCAATTTAGCCAGGAATTTATTTTTTATTTAAACATCAAAAAATAGTTTTTCTTTCATTTATATATTATTTCCTTTATATATTATATATTCCAGACAGTCTGATGACAGTCTGAGTTGTACTCAGCCAGGGCAGCACTGAGTTTAGCGCTGTCTGGCTGATTACAGCTCAGCTTTAAGCCATCCTTCTCATGGTGGGGTCTCTGCCATGAGAAGGCTGGTGGAAAGCCAGTGCCGGGTCCACAAGGGGCCCCTACACTGCCCATGCCCAGGGCATAGGCACTGCAGGGACCCCCCTGTCCAGCACCCTCTGAATGCTCACTATCTGCTTTGCAGACAGTGATCATTCTGTGTTGTGATCTATGGTATTAGGCTTGGCTCCCTTAAGGGAGCCGAGACCAATATCATAGCACTGTTCCCACCAGGCAGCCTGGCGTGTTTCCGCTTCTCAGCCCGTCTGGACCACTGTAATATGCTAGGGGTGGACGCCTCCGCTATGGCATGGCATCCTTCCCACAAGTTTGGTGGCCCCAAAGTGGGACCGCCAAACCCATAATAAGGCCCTAAGTTAACAGTGCTGTAGCATGTTTTTAAAATTAATTTATCTTTAATATTTAACATAAAATATTTTGCCAATTTATTATAACATTTTTAAATACATATGCTTTACCATATCAAGATCTCAACCTGGACCATAGATAGAGTCTACCTATGGTAAAATATAGTGAAAAGTGAAAAGGGCAGCTGTTCTTTCAATGGGCGAGTACCAGCACTTCTATCCTGGGCTCCTATAATTCGAAGGTGACAGTACCACTGTTCATTAGTACCCCCCTTTGATGACAGTTACAGTTGAGAGCTCAAGGATTGAGTGTGCATAGTCTGAATTCCCCTCTCATCCATCAAGTCAAGTATGACAGGCACTAGTGGGAAATGACAAAAACCTTAACTTCTTTGAGTGACTTCTAGTTATAGTGCTGTGGAGGGACGGGCAGGAATATGGCTCCGGAGGCTTGTTTTTTCCCCCAAATGGTGACTTTTGTTCAGAACACAAATGAAAGATGAAACAAAATGATAAAGGAATTTGGACAATGGCAGATAAAGTCTCTATTAATGTATGTTCAGCTTCATGAAAGGTGGAAATAATGACAAGTGCAGCAACCCAGTGTAATGTTCTAATGTTCTATTTCCCAGTTCCATGCTTAGCAGCCACACGCTTGCAGAGTGTTTATGCTGTGGGTTCTACCTTGAAACTGTCAGGTGACAGTTGCTTGAGAGTCTCTCTCCTGGTTGCATGTGACAATTAAACTTGTTCAACCTACCTTTGTATGGTCTTCATTGGTTATTTCACTAGCGGCGAGTGGCCTCGTGACCAGGAGGAGAGACAATGTAATGGATCTGGCAGTGATTCTGGGGTCATTGGATGCGGAATTTCATGCGTCCTTTTCACAGCTGATTGACATCGATGATCCAGCATTTTGTCGGCTGCAATCCACGTTTGTGCGGCTGATCGAGCTGTGGTTCACGATTGTGTGAGCAGGTCTTCGCCGTGTAGGGTAATCACCACAGCCACAAGGAGAGGTAAATTCTGAACAAATTAAATAGTTATCGATTGGACACGTTTTCCAACGTCAGCGTGTCACAAGGGCATCCCGCACTGAAGCTACGTTGCCCAGCAAACGTTAAACATATCCACTTCTATTTCTTCAGCTCCAAGGACGCCCTTTGCTGAATAGGCGTTCGAGGATGTCCCGCACTAAAGCTACATTGCCCAGCAACCAGTAAATGTATCCATTTCTATTTTCAGCTACTAGAACACCCTCCGCTGAAGCGGCGTTTCCTTGCAAACATTTTTCTCTTCAATCCTCAGGGCGATAGGAACGCCTTCACTCGCATTTATGCTCGTCTTTGAAACTGTAAAATCAGCTATAGGCACACTGTATATATAAAAAAAAGAAAAATAAGTAAGACGTACTTATTTATGTGTTGGTCATTGCAACAAGGCATATATATATATATATATATATATGTATATATATGTTTACGATGAGTGATTGTGTGCCTTGGCCAGGATTGCAGCATATCTGTGGTGATGGGCACGCCATTTCTAAATTGAACAAATCGAGTGTAGCAGAAATTAATATTACCTAGCCTTAGTTGTCACTGATATCTTATTAACTTAATAATTCCGTTGTCCAGCCTAATTTTATCATGGAAGGTTTTGCAGCTCTTGCATTTTTTCTCAATTCTCCAGGTGAACCGCTTATGGCCTGGGAGGATTGGAAAGATGGATATGAGGCTTATGTCCTGGGTGGGGGTGGTGACATTTTCACAGCATCTAGGAAACGCGCGATGTTCAAACACTGTTTGAGAGCCAATGGCAGGCACATTTGAACCCCTTCTGTGCCAGGCCTTTTCCCCCTCAGGTGCCAGGCCTTTTTTTGGCTATTTGGGCAGTTCGAGCTTAGGCCCGCCTAACATTTTGTCCACATAAGCTACCCGGGATTTCAGAGGTACACAGAGTTTGTGGGTTCCCCTGGAGGAGACTAAGAAATTAGCCAAAATGCAGCAACAAAATTAGTTTTTAAAAATAAAATGGGAAAAAGGGCTGCAGAAGAAATCTTGTGTTTTTTTCTCTGAAAATGGCACCAACAAAGGGTTTGCAGTGATACAATCACCTTCTTCCCAGCTTTCAGGAACAGGCAGATTTGAATCAGAAAACCACATTTTTTAGCATTTTACTGGAGCATACCCCATTTTAATTATTTTTCATGCTTTCAACCTCCTTCCAGTTAGTGACAGATATGGGTATGAAAACAATGCTGGATCCTGGACACCTAACCATTTCTGAAAAATAGACAACATTTTGAATGCAGCAAGGGGTAATTTGTGTAGATCATACAAGGGTTTCCCACAGAAAATAACAGCTGAAATAAAAAAATATTGAAATTGAGGTGAAAAAAACAGCCATTTCGCTCTACATTTTACTCTGTAACTTTTTTTCTGCAATTTCAGATTCTCAAAAGCAATATACCGTTATGTCTGCTGGACTCTTCTGGTTGCGGGGATATATAGGGCTTGTAGGTTCATCAAGAACCCTAGGTACCCAGAGCCAATAATGGAGCTGCACCTTACAATGGGCTTTCATTGTATACTGGGTATACAGCAATTCATTTGATAAAATATAAAGAGTCAAAAATAGATATCAAGGAAACCTTTGTATTTCCCAAATGGCCACAAGATAAGGTGTTGAGAAGCAGTGGTTATTTGCAATTCTCTGAATTCCGGGGTCCCCATAGTAGCATGTGAATTACAGGGCATTTCTCAAACAGACGTCTTTTTTACACACTGACTTACATTTTTAAGGAAAAAATGTAGAGAAAGACAAGAGGCAATAACAGTAATGCCCACAACAGGAAACACAAAATGGACATATCACATTTTTACATTGAAATCTGATGTGTTTTTTAGAAAGTGCCCAGCGATGGATTTTGGCCTCTCGCTCAGCCGGCACCTAGGGAAACCTACCAAACCTGTGCTTTTTTTAAAGTAGACACCTTGGGAAATCCACGCTGGGATGACTTGTGGGGCTCTCACCAGGTTCTGTTACCCAGAATTCTTTGCAAATCTCAAAATTTGGCAAAAGAAAACCTTTTCCTCACATTTCGGTGATGGAAAGTTCTAGAATCTGAGGGGAGCCACAAACTTCCTTCTACCCAGCGTTCCTCCAGGTCTCCCGATAAAAACGGTACCTCACTTGTGTGGGTTGAAAACTAGACACCAAAGGGAGTCCAGGGAGGTGTGACTTGCATGGATCCCCCAGTGTTTGCTTACCCAGAATCCTCAGCAAGCCTCAAATTCAGCAAAAAAAAAAGAAAATTCCCCACATTTCTGTGTGGGATCGCCACAATGGCACAAAGTTTCTACAACCCGTTCCCTTCAGTCTCCCTATAAAAATGATACCTCACTTGTGTAGGTGGGCCAAGTGCCTGTGACATGGAAGAGCCAAAAATATGTTGAAATTGAGGGGGAACAAAAGCATGTCAAAATAGGCAGTTTGAAAAAACATTTTTAGGCTGACAAGTCGGGCAGAATTTTTATTGTTATAGATGCGACAGTGCTGGGTGGTAGGAATTTTGTGGATTCCTGCAGATTCCTGAAGATTCCATTACAAAAATGTGGGAAAAATTTATGTTTTCAAGCAAAGTTGGAGGTTTGCAGGGCATTGTAGGTAAGAAAAGGGTGTGGAGTGCATGTGAAGCACATCACCCTGGACTTACCCAAATGTTTAGTTTTCAGATGTGTCTAGGTCTCGTACATTTTTCTACATGGCAGCGTCCCAAAGTCCAAAAAGTGCAGCCCTCACCATTCAAAGTGTGACGATTTTGAGAGTTAGACAAGCTTGCCATTGAGATAAGATCCTTCAGTGTGCAGGGGGAGAGCTGAAAGATTGTTACCCTCCCTCTGTTGGGGTGGGGGCATAACCATGCCCATACAGGTTAGTAGCCACCACCCCACTATTTTTTTATTTGTATTCCCTGGCATCTAGTGGGCTTTCTGCCCCTCCCCCCAGGGAGTGGTTTGGGGCTAATTGTCCCATCTGCCCACCTGTGGGCAGAACAACTTTGTCCCCATTTATTTGGGGTGGGGGTATGGCAATACCCCGACCCTCTTTTCTTGAAAAAAAAATCTTCCCTGGTCTCTGCTGGGCTTTCTGCCCCCTAGGGGAGAGGTGGGCCTTACAAAAATAGGCTGATCTGCCCCCAAGGGGAGCAACCCTTGCCTACACACACACACACACACACCAATCCTTGGTGCCTAAGTGGTTTCTGCCCCCCGGGTGCAGATCAGCCTAATAGAAATAGGCTGATCTGCCCCCAAGGGGGGCAGAAGTGGCCTAAAATCAATACCCCCCACCCCAGGGAAGCGACCCTGTGAAACTGAGGTAAAAAAAGACTCCCTGGTGTCTAGTGGTTTCTGCCCCCCTTGGAGGCAGATTGGCCTAATAGAAATAGGCTGATCTGCCCCCCAGGGGGGCAGAAATGGCCTAAAAAGAATTTGCCCCCCCAGGGGAGTGACCCTTGCCTAAGGGGTCAGTCCTCACTTCTAAAAATTTTTTTTTTTATTATCCCTGGTGTCTAGTGGCTTCTGCCCCCGCCGGGCAGATCGGCCTAATTAAAATAGGCTCAAGGGGTCGCTCCCCTTCATTGTTTATGTCCAAAAAAAACTCTGGTGTTTAGTGGCGTTTGCCCCACTGAGGAGCGATCCTTGCTCAAGGGGTCGCTCCCCTCATTCCAATTACACATATAACCAAAATACAACAAAAATCCCTGGTGTCTAGTCGGCATTTCTAGTGGGCATTTCTGCAGCCCTATCGCTTCACGATCGGGCTGCAGAAATGGTCAGAGACATAAAAGGAAAGCAAAGGCCTTTCCTTTCATGTCCTCTGCCTGCCCCCACTCTACGATCGGAAGAGAAATGCAAAGCCGAGCTTCCAGCACGATGGGGGCGGCCTCTGAAAAGGTCAGCGCGTGATCGCACACTGACGTCATCAGACGTCACTGGGGGGATTGGGGTGGAAGGGGAAGCGATTCCTCTTCCATCCCTGCTTAGGGGACAGGGGTGGGAAGCCCTCGGGGGGAGTGCTAGCACTTCCCCTTAGGGCTGGGTTCCAGGACTTAACAGTTACGTCCTTGGCACCCGAGTGGTGCAGCCCAGGACGTAACCTTTACGTCCTTGGCACCCAAGGGGTTAAAATATGTGAGGGACCCTGAGGATGAAGATGTAGAAGACAGAGATGAGTATGATTTAGCGATGGAGCAACTGGATGTAAATTCTGGAAAGAGAAACAGTCTGGTGGTGGAGTGGTTTACATTTTTGAAAAGGTACCAACTACCTGGTGAGTCTGTGGAGAGCTCTGTAGCTGGCTTAAGAGCTCTGGCATCGTCATGCAATTACAAGAATTTTCAGGACAAGATGCTAAGGGACCAGTTAGTTTTGAAGGTACACAACAAAAAGGTACAGGAAAAATTACTGAACACAAAAGAATTAACCCTACAAATGGCAATAGACAGAATGAAAAGAGCAGAAATAATGGATGAGGGTTTGATAGAGTTGCTATCGCCATCAGGGACAGTGAGCAATCTAATACACCTGAGAAGTTAGATGAGAAAAGTGACTTAACTTGTTGCAAGGAGAAACACAATGGTGTAAAGAGGGGCAAGAGTTTGATCAATTCTTTGGGGTGAGGTTGGTCAACAATTTATTCTGCAGATAATGGATGTATGTGGATGGTCCTCATTGTGTCATCTGTACTGATGGCGTTAATGTGAGAATGATGGCTGATTCGGGGGGTGCAATAAACTCTGATTGGGAAAGAGTACATGCCAAGATTTCCTGAACAAGAAATCAAGCCTCCTGATGTGCATTTGGTGGTGTATGGAAAAAAGCGCATACATTTGGTGGGTTACATGGAAGCCACGCTAGAGTTCCAGGGTGTGGGTGTGACATCTAAGGTGTATTTTGTTGCCAGTCTTTTAGGATGGCCACAGCAAAAAGATCCAGGGATACGTTTTGATCCTAATCATCCAGAACAAGTCTTGGTGGCATGCACGGATGTGAGTGTTGTGCAGAAATCCAATTTTGTGAAAGAGTATCTGCAGGTACTTTGAAAGGATTTGAGAAAATAGAAAGGATTTCTGCACAAGATTATAGTTAAACAAGGTGCTGTGCCCAAAGCCCATAGGCCACGTCCTGTTCCTATCGTGATGAGAGAACCATTGCATCAGAAATTAGCAAGGTTGTGTGGACAAGGTGTAATTGAGAAGATTGAGGCGTCAGAGTAGCTAGCTCCTGTGGTGACTGCTAAAAAGAGCAATGGGGAGTTGTGCTTGTGTGTGGATCTCAGGGATCTTAATGCAGCCATCTGAGTAGATAGGCATCCTTTGCCTAATATTGGTGAAATGTTGACTACCTTGAAGGGGGCTGGAGTATTTTCTACATTGGATTTATCATCCGCCTATCATCAGATAGTGCTACATCCTGAGTCACTAGTGCTAACGTCTTTCATCACTCCTGAAGGTGCATACATGTTTAGATGCATGTCTTTTGATCTAGCTTTGGCGTCAGCCGTTTTCCAAAGGGCCATGCATCACTTCTTTAAAGGAACCACACACATGATTTATTTCCAAGATAATATTTTGGTGTTAAAACTGTGTAACCACGATCAAACTATAAGAATAGTTCTTTACATTCTGCGAGAGAGTGAGCTGACAATTAAACAGGAGAGGTGTAACACTGGAGTGCCTGGGGTGGAATACTTGGGTCATTGGAAAGACCAAAAAGGTATTTCTCCAAAATTGAAATTGGTGTCAGCTACTGAAAACGCACCTTCTTCTATTAACAAGGATCAGCTAAGATCTTTTTTGGGATTAGCTGAGTACTATTTGAAATTTATTCCAATTTTTGCAGACAAAACTAAGTGTATCAGAAAACTGATGTGTAAAAAAGAGCGAGCTGTCTGGTGTGAAGGGTGTGAGTCAGAATTAATTGAACTGAAAAGACTGATACCTTCAGCGCCTGCACTAAAATCATTTGACACTAAGGATCAGACCATCTTCAACATGGATGCAAGTTCCATAGCTCTCGGTGCAGTGGTGTTGCAAGTGAGGGAGGACAAAGAAATAACCTTTGCATATGTGTCCAGACCTCTGAAAGAAGTGGAGGAAAACTACTCCGTCATAGAAGGAGAAGCCCTTGTTTTGGTTTTTGGGTCTCAGCCACTGCGTAGTGAGAATGTTGGAGCATAGATATGTTCTGGAGTATATCCCCATGAAAAAAAGGAATTAGCGGATGGTAATTAAGGCTGCCTGTTAATGATGGTGTAGAGGAGAACATGGAACCTGAGGAGTTAGTAGCTTCTGTGGACCTGGATGTGGGTAGTGTTACTGAAGGAAGAATTCCACATGAGTGGGAAATAGAAACACAGAAAGATTCTATTTTGCAGGAAGTCGCAGAATATATGGAAGATGCATGCATGAACGTGTGATGAAACTTGCTCATAAAGGCCATTTAGGCATGACCGCAACCAAGAGGCATATCAGGTCAGAGTACTGGTGGCCTGGTATAGATAGAGATGTAGAGCACCATATCAGAGAATGTGTTTTGTGTGCATGGAGTTACAAATCTCATAAGGTTGTGAAAAATCCTCTTATTGAGTCAAAAAAGTCTGACGGACCCTGGAAGAAAATAGCCATTGATGTCATGGGACCATTTTATGCTTTGGGTAAGATACCAAAGTATGCTTTGGTGGTGGTTGATTCTTTTTCACGATGGCCAGAGGTAAAGTTTGTTGACAATGTCACTAGTGAAGCTGTGGTAGAGTTTTTAATTGATTTGAGTCCGAAGGCGTACCTGAAGTCATTGTGTCCGGCAACAGGGTACAATTTGTGTCTAAGGTCATGAGTGATTTCTTGAAAATGTATGACATTGATGCTTGTTTCAGGTCCATGGAGGACCTGGCTTTGCAGTTCGGGCTGGACTGTTCCCATTAGCGACAAGATCAAGAATGATTTGCATATGGCTAGGTCCAAACTGGGGTGGCGTGGTGAGCAAAAACACAATGGATTAAACCCAGCTCTTTGTGAATGGGGGTGAATGTTTGCATTGTTCAGCATTCCGTCCATCATATATTCTTTTTTGCAATTGAATATATAAGGGCATCAATTTACTACCCCCAAAGTAACTGACTAGTTGAGAGGTGGAACAGAACTTTGAAGAATGGCCCACAGTTGGCAATAAGCAATGGTGTGGGTTGGCGTAAAGCAGTTAAGGAACTTATTTGGTCATACCGCACTACTCCTCACAGTTTGATGGGTAAATCTGCATTTGAAATGATGAGGAGGAGGAAGCATAGACCTCTACTTTTGAAGGGGGTGGAAAGGAAAAAAGAAAGTGATGAGCAAAAATGTGGAAGCGGATAATGAGGTTGGTGACTGGGTTCATGTTTCGAAGGGGGGTAAGGTCAACAAGTGTGAGTCTACATTTTCTGACCCTTTGAAAGTTGTAAAAGTGCATAAATATTCTTTGTTAACTGATGTTAATATGTGGAATCATAGTAAGGTTGTGAAAATTCCAGGCTGCATTGATGAAAAGGTGATTACTAATGGTCTCTCTGAGTCAGTTTTATTGAAAGGTAGTGGACGCAGCCACATCTCCTAGACAAGGCAATGATAAGGTTGCCCAAGAGATTTGAAGATTTTGAAATGTAAAAAGTTTTCCTGTCAAATAACTTGAAAGGGCTTTGATGTAACTTTCATTTTCTGTAATGGGATATTTCATTAGGACAATGCCAACGTAGTAATGTTTAGTTTATCTTTACATGTTTCTTGAAAATTTTGTGTAACATAATAAGGGAAGGGGATGTGTAATGTTCTAATGTTCTATTTCCCAGTTTCATGTGTGGCAGCCAGGTGCTGCTGAGTGCTTATGCTGTGGGTTCTACCTTGGAACTGTTGGGCACCAGTTGCTGGAGAGACTCCCTCCCGGTCACATATAACAATTAAACTTATTCAACCTACCTTTCTGTGGCCTTCCTTCAGTCATTTCACCCAGGTCTGATCTTCTTTCTTTTATTACCATCTTGGGATGACCCCCGCCAGCACCCTCAGCAAAACAGGGAAAAGGTAGGGGTAAGTATGACTTCTTGGGGCATATTTATACTCCGTTTGCGCCGAATGTGCGTCGTTTTTTTCGACGCAAATTCGGCGCAAAACTAACGCCATATTTATACTTTGGCGTTAGACACGTCTAGCGCCAAAGTATGGGCAAATAGCGTCATTTTTTTGCGTGAACGCCTTCCTTGCGTTAATGAGACACAAATGCGTCGTATTTATACTCCCGGGCAAAAATCACGCCCGGGAGTGGTCGGGTCAAAAAACCCTGCATTTGCGCCACTTTTTAACGCCTGGGTCAGGGTAGGCGTTAAGGGACCTGTGGGCTCAAAATGAGCCCACAGGTGCCCTCCCCTGCCCCCAGGGACCCCCCCTGCCACCCTTGCCCACCCCAGGAGGACACCCAAGGATGGAGGGACCCATCCCAGGGACATTCAGGTAAGTTCAGGTAAGTATAACATTTTTTTTTTTATATATTTTTTTTGGCATAGGGGGGCCTGATTTGTGCCCCCCTACATGCCACAATGCCCAATGACCATGCCCAGGGGACAAAAGTCCCCTGGGCATGGCCATTGGGCAAGGGGGCATGACTCCTGTCTTTACTAACACAGGAGTCATGTAAATGGCGTCTGGGCGTCGTTTAAAATGGCGCAAATCGGGTTAAGACGATTTTTTAGCGTCAACCTGACTTGCGCCATTTTAAGACGCCCTAACGCCATTTTTCCCAACGCCGGCGCTGCCTGGTGTACGTGGTTTTTTTCCACGCACACCAGGCAGCGCCGGTCTGCTTGCGCCGGCTAACGCCATTCAATAAATACGGCGCCCGCATGGCGCTTCAGAATGGTGTTAGCCGGCGCAAAATCTTTTGACGCTAAACTGCGTTAGCGCAGTTTAGCGTCAAAAAGTATAAATACGGGCCCTTATCTTTTGTCCTAAGCAGTCTGAAAGGAGAGCCCGTCACCCATGAGAAAATTAGGGAAATGGATTCCCAGCTAAGAGGGAGGTCAAGATTTGGTGCCGGTTTAGTGGATTCATCGCTCCTTCCTTTAATTCCCAAGCGATAGTCAGCCAAGTAGTGTGTCAATCTAGCATTTTCCCTCCCTTTATTCAGGCTGTAATTTGTGCCTCAATAGCAGAAAAGAAAATTCAACACTGAGAAGAAGTAAGTGAACAAAATAAAGGTCCTAATATAAAAAAATAACATGCTGGAAAAGGGACATATCAGTGCTCAAAATAGGGAACTGGGGTATTGTAATGTCCCTGGGAGGCTTACATTTGAGCCCCTCACCCGAGTAGCGACAAATCTCCTGAGTTGTGCCAGGCTAGCAGGAGAAGGCTGGCTGCATCCCCCAGTCCTGACTACATTTGGGTCGTTCCCCAGTTTCTTCTTCGTCTCCTTGCTCTCCTGGTACCAGTTCCTCAAGGGTCACTGGGGCTTTTCCTTGTTCAGTCATCCCCAGAGTCACGGTGTCAATCTCCTTCATTTGGTGCTCCAGAGTCTTCCAGGTTTGATGGACCATCCCTGTCAAGTCCCCATTTTATTGACCTCGTCTCCTCCTTACATTCCTGAAAAGGAGATTCTGTCTTAATTTTTATTGGTAGGTTGGACGACATCAGTCTCCCCACTCCAATGATGTTTTGTTTTCCTTTTTCCATTAGGTGGTGCCAGCGCATAGTACGAAAGGCAAACAGGTCTATGCTCCTTGTTTCTGGTACGCACCCAGAACGGATGAACCCTTCGCTACAAGTGCTCTCAATCCTGGCTCTTTTCATAACCTCTCCCATAGCTGAGGACAAAGTGGCTGACACTGTCACAGCTGCCGTTCAAGAGTACCAGCTTATCAGGAAATTCCTTACAGGAATTATGCAGTATGGTAGGAACAAATTATGTGGTAGAGTTAACTAGATTATTTGGCAGGAAAATACAAATTATGCTGTGTGATGCAGTATAATTTGTAGTAGTATTACTTAACTATTTTGTGTATTTTACAATGTTAACACTGTCAATGTTAGTATCAGTTTAAATCTTTAAAGCAGCAGTCAGCAAAAGAAAAGTGACCTGTGGTCATGTAGTAAAGAGCCTGTCACTGTGGGGCAACATGTTTGGCAACGTATTTAATTAATAACTTTTATTTACTTATGCTGGAGTAACTGCACGTTAATCTTTGATGCGGAATTACCGATAACTACGCAATTACTCCTCCTCACATAATTAGGAGGAATTTGCATTTAGCACGTACGAATGGCTGCTCTCACTTACTATTTGTGGCCTGCTGCATGTAGTGCTACTTCTTGGTGCTAAATGCATCCTCACACCCATTTTGGACATTAGGGGACATTTTTGCACTAAGAAATAGAGGTGAATACAGAAATTAAAGTGTAATCTTGCAGAATTCTTAGGTAAATCTGCATAATTATGCTACATGTAATTATCTGAGTTATGCCCACACTTTCTTTTGATTTGTTTGCGCTAGAAACTATGGCCCTCACTACAACCGTGGCGGTCGGTGTTCACCCACAACACCATACACACAAACACATGCAACAACATTACATTTACACCCCGTAACCCCCTGGAAGAACGAAAGAACAAATAAATTGAGTCAAATCAGTGAAATATTAGAAATAGGCAGATATACGTAATGAATAGAAAAACTGTATTTACAAAAATATACAATGTGTACATAAGGCCGTACATTATCCTTTCCATATGCCCGTGGGCCACTGGGCCAAAAATCATGGGCTAAGCCCACACTTGACTCCTGCCTCAATATGAAGAGAACACTGCATGGGCATCAGGTCGAAAACAAATAGGCACCTCAGGGGGATGGGGAGGGGGGGCACCTCAGCCGGAAGACAGATTAACGCCACTGCTCCTGGAGGGGGCTCCATGCCCACAGAGATGTCCTGAGGAGTGCAAGGCCTCAGTGTCTCAAGTGGGTGGTTTGCCCACTGCGTGGTCCTGGGGAGTGCAAAGCCACAGTCTCACAAGTGGGTGGTCTGCCCACTGCTTGGTTCTGGTGAGTGCAAAGGCACCGTCTCTCTAGTGGATGGCTTCTCCACTGGTTCTGGAGGGGGCTTTTTGCCCAGTGTGCTTCATCCTGCCAAGGAGGGGTGAGTGAATGCATATCTCCACTGGTTCTGGAGGGGGCCTTGTGGCCAGTGTGCTTCATCCTGCCAAGGAGGGGGTGAGTGGATGCATATCACCACTGGTTCTGGAGGGGGCCTTGTGCCCAGTGTGCTTCATCCTGCCAAGGAGGGGGTAAGTGGATGCCTAGCTCCACTGGATCTGGAGGGGGCCTTATGCCCAGTGATGCAGCACTTGGGTTGTGGCAGTTCACATTCCCTCACCTGGGTGTCTGAGGCACGAGATTTGCAGGGACCAGGTTGCATGATAGTTCATGGAGGCAGGGCTAGACTCCATCCTGCGGCGGCTAAGGCTGCAAACTGGTGGTAGTGCCGGTGCTGGTGGGGGTGCTGCCAGTGGAGGTGGGAGGCTCCAGCCCGTCTCCTGCTGCCTCAGACGTCCGCCCACTGGGACTGCTGCTGCTGGTAGTGGTCCTACTGTCAGTGGTGCAAGTGGCAGTGCTTGCGGCGGGACTGCTGGCTGTGCTGGCTGTGGTGCAGGTGCCGGTGCTGCTAGTGGTGGAGGGAGGCTCCAGCCCTTCTCCTGCAGCCTCAGACGGCTGCCCACTGTGGATGCTGTTGCTGACAGTAGTGGTGCTAGCGGCAGTGCAGGTGGTGGTGCTTGCGGCGGGGCTGCTGGCGGTGCTGCCCGCGGTGCAGGTGGTGGGGCTGGTGGTTGTGCTGGTGGGCACCAGGCCTTCACCTGCAGCCTCCGACGGCTGAAGTGCTTGCCTTGGGTTGTCAGCCCCTTCCTCAAATTGGCATATGCTGTTGTAGCCTTGGCTCTGGCAGCTGGAGTTTTGGAGGAGGCCTTACTGGGTGGGTCATGCTCCATGCCCTTGATGCATGCTGTCCCCTTCTTCACCTCAGCAGGTGGCGGAATGGTTTGGTCCTTTGCTGGGGTTGGTGGCACACTGGCTGGCCTGACGGGTGCCCCCTTTGAGCCTCTGTGAGTTGCAGGTACCACAGCGGACGCCGTCTTGGTGGCTGAGGTGCTGGCCTGGGTTCTGCATACTCTGGCCCGAGGGGAAGGACGGGGGGAGGGGTAGGGAAGAGGTCAATGTTTGCCAGGAAAATCTTTTTAGACACACTGGGCGGGAAGAGGGAGAGGGTTTGGGAGTGGAGGAAGAGGGAGTGGTTGTAGGAGGTGTCTGTCTGCTGAGTTTGGGTGAAGGTGCATGTGCTGGATGCCATTGTGAGGTGGGTGGCTGTTGGGTGGGTGGCTGTTTATTGACTCCTTGCGTTTGTGTACTTTGGGAGGAGGGGGTCACAGACACACTGGGAGAGGACACAGGGGACGTGTGCATGGATATGAGGGTGGTGACTGCCAGTGAGGGGTGAGTAGTGATGGGCGTGCTGGTGATGGAGGTAGTGGATGAGGATGTAGTGCATGCAGGTGTGAGTGGAGATGATACTGGGAGGGAGGTGGACGAGGAGGAGGAGGGAGACACAGTGGAGGCAGTGGACATTGGTGTGTCTGCATGGAGATGGTGCTTGTGTGAGTGCCTGTGGGATGATGTGTGGTGCTTGTGTTTGCCTGAGCCACTTCCGTGTGTTGATTTGGGTGAATGTTGGTCTGAAGGTGTGCTTGGGATAGGCTGGGGGTTGAGGGGATTGGGACTGGGCAGAGGAAGTTGGAGAGGGAGGCTAGAGACAGGGACAATGGCTGTCATCAGTGCGGAGGCCAGAGCCTGAAATGCTCTCTGTTGGGCCGCCATGCCAGAGTGAATGCCCTCCAGGTATGCATTTGTTTGTTGCAAATGCCTCTCAACACCCTGGATGGCATTCAGAATGGTTGACTGCCCAACAGTGAGGGATCTCAGGGGGTCAATAGCCTCCTCACTGAGGGCAGCAGGGCTGACTGGGGCAGGGCCTGAGGTGCCTGGGGCATAGGAGATACCCACCCTCCTGGGTGAGCGGGCACGGGAAACACACTGAGGGGCTGCTGGGAGGGCTGCTGCTGGGAGGGCGCTGCTGGAAGGGTGGGTGGCGGCTGTACCTGTTGTTGGGGTGGGCACAGAGGTGTCCGCCACCACCAGGGAGATTCCATCGGAGGAGGAGTCGCTGTCTGTGGTGTCCCCTCCTGTCCCACTGGTGCCCTCACCGTCGGTGGATTCGGCCTCCAGGCCCATGTGGGATGAAGCTCCCTCCGTCGCCGGTGCTTCTGCCCCTCCGCCAGATGATGCTAATGCACACAAGGACAGGATGACAAAACAAAAAGGGGGGGGGAGACAGAGGATACACTTGGTCCATGCAACATGCTCACAATGTACTCACCTGTTTGTCTGGAGGACCGTAGAGTAACGTGTACTGAGGTAGGACCCTATCCACCAGTTTCTCCAACTCCTCTGCAGTGAAGGCAGGGGCCCTTTCCTCAGACACATGAGCCATGGTCGGTTCCAGACACAGGTCACAGCAGCACTTGCAATGTAGGTCCTATCCTGTTGAAGGTCAGGTAGCAAGTGAGTGGACAGATAGAAAATGGCAGTGACGTCCACAGCAGTGCGTACCGTCACCGCCAGCGTACATCGCCATTGGCTTCTGGGACCCATAGGGTCCAATGATAACCATTGCGAAGTTGCGCAGCAGTCTTCGACTGCCTACCGCGACGGCGCACAACGCCACCGCGATTACATCATTTCCACTTGTCCCTCCTCACAGGTCAGGCATCCTCCATTTTAGGGGGGCGCAGGGCATGGCACCTAACTGCGTCACAGCAGACATTGGCACAGCAACTGATTGTCGGATTCACATCTTGTTTCTGTAAAGTAGACAAATCATCATTAGTGCAATAGATGTGGGAATATGACCCTCTGCTCACCGTTTTCTTCCATAGGCTTCAGCCGCTGAGGCTGAATATGAGATGGTGGCATCCTCCCGTGTACAGACCCTTGGTGGAGCTTGCGATAATGGAGGACAGACACATTATCATAACCTACAGACTTGATCTTGCCACAATCATAGAACTGTGTGCACAATTGGAGCCAGACCTGATGTCAGCTATCCGCCAGCCCACAGGTATCCCCCCCCATCTAGTGTAGGTCCTGTCAGTGCTCCATTTCCTGGCTAGTGGTTCCTTCCAAACAACAGTGGCCATGGCATCAGGGATGTCCCAGCCAATGTTCTCCAACGTGTTGACCAGAGTGTTGTCAGCCCTGCGCAGCTACATCGTGTTCCCCCAGGTGGAAGATTTGGCCACAGTGAAAGCTGACTTTTATGCCTTGGGACATATCCCCAACATCATTGGTGTCATTGACGGTACTCATATAGCATTTGTCCACCCCCCGGAGAAATTAACAAGTTTTCAGAAATAGAAAAAGCTATCACTCTATCAATGTGCAGATGGTGTGTTTGGCGGACCAGTACATCTCCCATGTGAATGCCAAATATCCTGGCTCTGTGCATGACGCCTTTATCTTGAGGAATAGCAGCACCCCATATGTGATGGGTCAACTCCAGAGGCACCGGGTGTGGCTAATAGGTGAGCCCAAGGTCCCCACATACTATGAGTAGGTGTCTGGTATGGGGTTGTCCCTAAGGGTTAGTGTGTGTCTAACAGTTGTCCCTCGATATTTGCAGGTGACTCTGGTTACCCCAACTTCTCATGGCTAGTGACCCAGGTGAGGAATGCCAGGACAAGGGCAGAGGAACGTTACAATGAGGCACATGGGCATACAAGGAGGATTATTCAAAGGACCTTCGGCCTCCTGGAGCCAGGTTCCGGTACCTCCATCTGACAGATGGCTCCCTGTACTAGTCACCCAAGAAGGTGTGCCAGATCATCGTTGCATGTTGCACAACCTGGCCTTGAGACGCCAGGTGCCTTTTCTGCAGGAGGATGTGCCTGGAGATGGTCTTGTGGCAGCGGTGGAGTCTGTGGACAGTAAGGAAGAGGAGGCAGAGGAAGAAGATGTTGACAACAGAAGCAATATAATTCAGCAGTACTTCCAGTGACACACAGGTAAGACACTGTAAGTTCACTTTACATTTCAGTTATCTGTTAGACATTGTACATGGCAGCCTGTTTCCCTATGTCTATGGCCACTGACTGTACCCTTTGGCATCTCTGTTTTCAGATCTCTGTGCCCCACTCTGGCTCCTGCTATGTGTACTGCTGCCCACCAAAGGTCATTCCAAAGTATATTTCACTGTACATTTGAGTTCCAATGCTTTGATACTGATATATTAATACATATGTGAATCATTTGACAGACTCCAGATTAGTATTTGTTCCAAGGGTGTTTATTTAAGTGCTCATAAGGCTGATGGTGGAGGAAAGTTCATGGTAGAGTCCATTCTCTTGTTATCACAGGTGCATTGTCCAATGGGGCATAGGAAGGGGAGTAATGGCAGTTCAAGGTGGACAGGGTGACAGCGTGGGACAGAAGGGTGACAATCAGGGGAGTCTTATTTCCTGGCAGGGGTCTTGGCAATGTTCTCTGGCTTCTGCCTGGATCTCAGGGACTTTTAGTGGGGTGGTTCTCCTTCTGCAGGGGATAGGGTGCTGGTGGCCTGTTGGTCCTGTGGCGGGGCCTCCTGTTCACTAGCGCCGGCGGAGGTGGAAGGCTGTTCATCGGTTTGGCTAGTGTCATGCGCCGTTGTTGTGCCACTGCCTTCCTCATGGTTTTGCCCATGTCAGCCAGCACCCCTGCAATGGTGACCAGGATGGTGTAGATGTTTCTTAGTTCATCCCTGATCCCCAGGTACTGTCCCTCCTGCAGCCGCTGGGTCTCCTGCAACTTGGCCTGTATCTGGTCTATCGTCTCCTGGGAATGGTGTTATGCTCCCAGGATGTTGGAGAGTGCCTCGTGGAGAGTGGGTTTCCTGGGCCTGTCCTCCCCCTGTTGCACAACAGTCCCCTCAGCTTCCCTGTTGTCCTGTGCCTCTGTCCCCTGAACCGTGTGGCCACTGCCACTGACCCCAGGTCCCTTATAGTCCTGTGTTTGTGGGGTTGCCTGGGGTCTCTGTAGGGGTGGACACACTGCTGATTGACGTGTCCTGTGGGCAGTGGCATGGGCCCGCTGGGTGGGTGCTGTGCTGGTGTTTCCTGAGTGGGGAGGCTCTGTGGTGGGTTGGGACTGTGGCAGGGGAACTGACTGTCCAGAGGTCCTGGATGGGCCAGATTGGTCATCGTAATCCAGGCGTGCAGGGCTGCTGTTGTCACTGTGGGCCTCTTCGGGGGAAGGGGTTGACTGGATGTAGCTGGCACCTCCTCTCCCTTGACATTGAGCATGGGTCCTGTGGGGATGCAAATGCAGTGTTATTGTATCTGCGTGTGCCATCTTGTGCATGGGTGTGTTTCCCTGTATGATTGTGATTTCCCTGTCAGCTTGGCCTTGTGAGAGTGGTGATTTTGTGGGCTGAGTATCTCTACTGGGCATGCTGTAGTGATGGGTGTCCATGCAGGTCTGTGTTGGGAGTCCATGCTTTGGTGTTACATGTAGGGCTTGGTATTGGGATGGGTGGGTTGTGATGGTGGGGTATGTGTGAGTTGGTGGAGTGATGGGAGTGAGTGTAGGGGTAGGAGTTTGTGATGGCATGCAGGTAGGGTGGTGGGGATAAAGTAGTAAAGATTTGATTTACCAGAGTCCATTCCTCCTGCTGCTCCTGCGAGGCCCTCAGGATGCATAATTGCCAAGACTTGCTCCTCCCATTTTGTTAGTTGTTGGGGAGGAGGTGGGGGTCCACAGCCAGTCCTCTGTACTGCCACGTGGTGTCTTGCAACCACAGAACACACCCTCCCCCATAGGTCGTTCCACCTTTTTCTGATGTCATCCCTTGTTATGGGGTGCTGTCCCATGGCGTTGACCCTGTCCACGATTCTCCGCCATAGCTCCATCTTCCTAGCAATGGACGTCTGCTGCACCTGTGATCCGAATAGATGTGGCTCTACCTGGATGATTTCCTCCACCATGACCCTTAGCTCCTCCTCTGAAAACCTTAGATGTCTTTGGGGTGCCATGGATGTGATGTGAGTGATATGTGGGAGGATGTGGGAGGTGATGTGTACGACCAACGGTTTACCGCGTTTGAAAGACCGCTGCGGTGATTCGTGATACTGTGGGCATATTCTTGTTGGCGTAACAGTGTGGGTTTTGCTATCACCAGTTTATCACTGACCTTTGGGCTGGTGGACTTGTGTGGGTGTCTGTATAGTGGCGGAATTCTCAGTGTGGGTCATAATACCCGTAGCGGAATACTGCAGCGGGCACAGTATGTTGGTGGCCGTCAGCATGGCGGTAGGCCGCATTTATCGCCACGGTTGTAATGAGGGCCTATATATCTAATTAAAATCTGAAAATGAAGTACAAACCAATAGTTGATGTGGCAAATCCATAATTGTGTGGAAAACACCACAGCCTGATATACGTCAGGTGTTCCTGCTTATAGGATAGTCATTTCAGTATCCATTAGGACTGGAGCACAGTCAATCATAAACAGGACTGAGCATGCCTTAGATTTGACAATCTCCAAACGTACAACAATTCCAGACGTAGTAGCCTGGTTCATAGGTAAGTACACCTGGTGCAGAGATCTGGATTTGGGGGCATATTCATCAACAAATCGTGCAGTGCAGCAAGTCACCTTGTTGCGCTGCACTGTGTGACAGGGAAAGGGCAGGAATGCACCATACTTAACATTGTACAGCACATTCCTGGCCTCTTCCTGCACTGGCACACAATGTGCTGCCTAGCCCAATGTATGCACCATTGTGCAAGGGTGCCTACATTGTAAGCAGTATTATTTTTGTGCAGGAAGAAACACTGTTAGAAATTGGGTTTTTGGTTGGCAGTCAGGTTACCCCCTGTCCAAGCAAAAGCCCTCACTCTAGTCAGGGTAAGTCACACACAATCCAAGATTATCCTGTGCCCACCCTCTGGTAGCTTGGCACGAGCAGTCAGGCTTAACTTAGAAGGCAATGTGTAAAGTATTTGTGCAATAAATCATACAATACCACCATATAGCACCACAAAAATACACCACACAGTGTTTAGAAAAATATATAATATTTATCAGGACATTTGTAGGTCAAAAAGAATAAAGCTGCAATGTGAATTTGTAGAGATATCACTGGAAAGTGATATAAGAATGTCTTAAGTCTTTAAAAAGAAAACAAAGTCTCTTTCAGCACAAAGTACCTGGTTTGGAGCGAAAAATCTCCTCAGAGGGCCACAGAAGAAGAGAGGCGTGGAAAAAGGGTGTGTGCGTCGATTTCTCCCCAGCACACACGGACTTGCGTCGTTATTTTTCACGCGTGGAAGTCGTGCGTCGTTTTCCGGCGCGCGGACAGTTTCTTTCTCTGGATCGCAGGGATTACCAGATGTCCCGGGTCTGTGCGTGGATTTTCCTGCTTGTTTTCCGGCTGCGCGTCGTTCTGCGGGGCTGCGCGTCGCAATTACGATCTCACGGCAGGCGTCGCGTCGATTTCTCCTCTAGAGGTCGGGCGGCGTTGTCCTTGCGAAGCCGTGCGTCGAAGTTCCGGTCGTCCCGGAGCCGTCGCGTCGATCAGCGTCAGTGTGCGGCGTTTTTCTCGCCGCGGAACAAGCTGTGCGTCGAAATTTTCGGCGCACGGAGCGTCCAAGTGAAAAAGAGAAGTCTTTTTGGTCCTGAGACTTCAGGGAACAGGAGGCAAGCTCTATCCAAGCCCTTGGAGAGCACTTTCACAGCCAGACAAGAGTTCAGCAAGGCAGCAGGCCAACAGCAAGGCAGCAGTCCTTTGTAGAAAGCAGACAGGTGAGTCCTTTGAGCAGCCAGGCAGTTCTTCTTGGCAGGATGTAGTTTCTGGTTTAGGTTTCTTCTCCAGCAAGTGTCTGATGAGGTAGGGCAGAGGCCCTGTTTTATACCCAAATGTGCCTTTGAAGTGGGGGGAGACTTCAAAGAGTGGCTCAGAAATGCACCAGGTCCCCTTTCAGTTCAATCCTGTCTGCCAGGGTCCCAGTAGGGGGTGTGGCAGTCCTTTGTGTGAGAGCAGGCCCTCCACCCTCCCAGCCCAGGAAGACCCATTCAAAATGCAGATGTATGCAAGTGAGGCTGAGTACCCTGTGTTTGGGGTGTGTCTGAGTGAATGCACAAGGAGCTGTCAACTAAGCCCAGCCAGACGTGGATTGTAAGGCACAGAAAGATTTAAGTGCAGAGAAATGCTCACTTTCTAAAAGTGGTATTTCTAGAATAGTAATATTAAATCCAACTTCACCAGTCAGCAGGATTTTATATTACCATTCTGGCCATACTAAATATGACCTTCCTACTCCTTTCAGATCAGCAGCTACCACTTCAATACTGTACGAGGGCAGCCCCAATGTTAGCCTATGAAGGGAGCAGGCCTCACAGTAGTGCAAAAACGAATTTAGGAGTTTTACACTACCATGACATGTAAACTACACAGGTACATGTCCTGCCTTTCACCCACACAGCACCCTGCTCTAGGGGTTACCTAGGGCAACATTAGAGGTGACTTATATGTGGGAAAAGGGGAGGTTTAGGCTTGGCAAGTACTTTTAAATGCCAAGTCGAGGTGACAGTGAAACTGCACACACAGGCCTTGCAATGGCAGGCCTGAGACAAGGAAAAGGGGCTACTTAAGTGGGTGGCACAACCAGTGCTGCAGGCCCACTAGTAGCATTTAATCTACCGGCCCTATGCACATAGAGTGCACATTACTAGGGACTTATAAGTAGATTAATAGTCCAATCAGGTAGGATTCAAGGTTACCATGTTTTAAGGGAGAGAGCATATGCACTTTAGCACTGGTTAGCAGTGGTAAAGTGCGCAGAGTCTAGAAGCCAGCAAAAACAGTGTCCAAAAATTGGAGGGAGGCAGGCAAAAAGTTAGGGGTGACTACCCTAAGGCTGTCAGGTCTAACATGTGTCCCCCCCAGCTGAAAGTGGGGAGAGCTACCCGACCTCCTGGGAGCTCTCATCGCTAAGGCGGAAGTATCTGGAGAGACCATCAGCATTGGCGTGGTCAACCCCGGGGCGATGTTTCACCGTAAAGTCCATCCCCTGAAGGGAAATGGACCACCTCAAGAGTTTTGGATTCTCACCCCTCATCTGCATGAGCCATCTGAGGGGCCTGTGGTCTGTCTGAACCCGGAAGTGAGTCCCAAACAGGTAGGGTCTTAGCTTCTTCAGTGCCCAGACCACAGCAAAAGCTTCTCTCTCAATAGCACTCCACCTCTGTTCCCGTGGTAATAGCCTTCTGCTAATAAAGACTACTGGTTGGTCTAGGCCCTCCTCATTTAGCTGTGCTAGGACTGCCCCTATGCCATGCTCTGAAGCGTCTGTCTGCACGATAAATTCCTGGGAGTAGTCAGGGGCCTTGAGCACGGGGGCCGTGCACATGGCTTCCTTCAGGGAGTCAAAGGCTTTCTGACAAGCCTCTGTCCAATTCACCAACCTAGGTTGTTTCTTGGAAGTGAGTTCTGTCAAGGGTGACACAATGGTACCATAGCCCTTGACAAATCTGCGGTAGTATCCTGTGAGGCCTAAAAAGGCTCTCACCTCAGTCTGAGTTCTAGGTGGTTGCCAGGCCTTGATAGTTTCAATCTTGGCCTGGAGTGGCTGCACCTTGCCACCACCCACTAGGTGTCCCAAGTACACCACGGAACCCTGCCCAATCTGGCACTTACTAGCCTTGATGGACAGGCCTGCCTGTTGCAGGGCCTGAAGCACCTCCTTGAGGTGAAGCAGGTGTTCCTCCCAGCTGGAACTGTAGACAGCTATGTCATCCAGGTAGGCTGCACAGAAGGCATCCTTGCCAGCTAGGACCCCATTAACCAACCGTTGGAAGGTAGCGGGGGCATTTTTCAATCCAAACGGCATCACCCAGAACTGGTAATGGCCATCAGGGGTTGAAAATGCGGATCTTTCTTTAGCCCCCTCAGTCAGGGCGATCTGCCAGTACCCTGAAGTAAGATCAAACATACTCAGGAACTTGGCAGCGCCCAGCCTGTCAACGAGCTCATCAGCTCGGGGGATGGGGTGAGCATCAGTCTGTGTGACTGAGTTGAGACCCCGGTAGTCCAAACAGAACCAGAGTTCTGGCTTCGCACCTGGGGCAGTAGCCTTAGGGACCAACACCACTGGGCTGGCCCAGGGACTACTGGATTTCTCGATAACCCCTAGAGCTAACATCTTGGAGACCTCCTCCTTGATGCTGGCCTTCACCTTATCCAATAACCTGTCAATTTTGTTCTTCACAGGGAGACTGTCACCGGTGTCAATGTCATGAACACAGAGGTGGGTCAGTCCAGGAGTAAGGGAGAACAGGGGGGAGAACTGCTCCAACAGCTCATAGCAGTCTCCTTTCTGGTTTAGAGTCAGGGAGTCAGAAAGAATGACCCCGTTCACTGACCCATCACCTTCTTGGGCAGAGAGGAGGTCGGGGAGAGGTTCACTCTCCTCTTCCATTCCTTCATCTGTGACCAGAAGCATGTTGATCTCCGACCTCGCAAAATGAGCCTTTAGTCGGTTAACATGGAGCACCCTTAGGGGGTTCCTAGGGGTTTGGAGGTCCACTAGGTAAGTGGCCTCCCCTTTCCGCTCCTTTACTTCAAATGGGCCAGACCAGCGGTCCTGGAGAGCTCTAGGCTCTACTGGCTCCATTACCCACACTTTGTCTCCAGGTTGAAACTCTACCAGGGTGGCCTTCTGGTCATACCAGCGTTTCATTACCTCTTGACTGGCCTCAAGGTTATTTTGGGCCTCTTTCCAGAAGCGGGTCATCTGGTTGCGGAGGGCCAACATGTAGCTGACCACATCCTGAGGGGGTGCCTTTGGAGCTTTCTCCAACCCCTCCTTGACAATGCTTAGGGGTCCCCTGACAGGGTACCCATAGAGAAGCTCAAAGGGACTGAACCCTACCCCCTTCTGGGGGACCACTCTGTAAGCAAAGAGAAGGAATGGTAAGAGGACGTCCAACTTACGCCTCATGGCCTCAGGGAGGCCACCAATCATGCCTTTCAAGGTCTTGTTGAATCTCTTCACAAGACCATTAGACTGGGGGTGATAGGGTGTGGTGAACTTGTAGGTTACACCACACGCATCCTGCAGAGACTTCATGTATGCAGACATGAAGTTAGTGCCTCTGTCAGACACTATCTCCTTGGGGAATCCCACACGGGTAAATATCCCCATCAGAGTTCTGGTCACCACCGGTGCAGTTACGGTCCTCAGAGGGATTGCCTCTGGGTAACGGGTGGCATGGTCCACCAAAACCAGGATGAACCTGTTGCCTAAGGCAGTTTTGGGGTCCAATGGACCAACAATGTCAATGCCCACACTTTCAAAGGGGGTGCCAACAACAGGAAGTGGAATCAGGGGGGTTTTAACCCTCTTTCCTGCTTTACCACTGGCCTGGCAGGTAGGACAGGATCTGCAGAACTTATCTGAGTTTGTCGTCATTCTGGGCCAATAAAAGTGGGTGACAAGCCTGTTAAAGGTCTTGCCTTGCCCCAAATGTCCTGCCAGGGGAATGTCGTGAGCCAGACCCAGTAGGAAGGTTCGGTAACACTGGGGGACCACCAGCGTACGCGCTGCCCCAAAGGCCGGAACCTTAGGCTCACTGTAGAGGAGATCATTCTCCCAATATATGTGGTGATCGCCAGAGGCTTCACCTGCCACCTGGTTTGAGGCTTGTTTCCTCAGACCTTCCAGAGTGGGACATTCTTTCTGCGCCTTGCAGAATTCCTCCCTGATGGGTCCACCCTCAACTTGCCAGCCAGCAAGCTCAGGTAAGTCACCTAGGGTGGCAATGTCTTCCCCAGTTGGCTCGGGAGCCTACTCCTCAGGAGCCCCGTCAGCCACTGCGGGAACTTCTGGGGCCGGTTTCCCTTGCCCCTTGCCCCTCCTCTTGGCAGCTCTCTGGGCCATTGTTCCAGGCTCCAGACGCCCTTGACTTCCCTCTCGGTCAGCCATGGACCGTGTGGTCATGCAGACCCACTCAGGTAACCCTAACATCTCCAGGTGAGACCTGAGCTCCACTTCTTTCCAAGCAGTATGCTCAAGATCATTGCCTAACAGACAATCTAGAGGCATGGCAGGACTCACAGCTACTTTCAGAGTACCAGAGACCCCCCCCCACTGAAAGGGAACCAGAGCCACCGGTAGGTGACTCTCACGATTGTCAGCGACTATGACCTGGTGGAATGTATTAGGGACTATCTGCTCTGTTGACACCAGCTGACTCTTGATAGTAGTCATACTGGCTCCTGTGTCACGCAGAGCCTCCACCTTCTGCCCATCAATGGTGACCCACTGCCTGTACTTGGAAGTATTTTGGGGCATGTGGGCTTTGGGCACCATTTCTCCTTCTCCCAGGGACACTAGGGAAATCTCTACCTGTTCCCCAAAGCTATCTGGGTCCATCTCCCCCCGAGCACTACACTAGTCAACCCAGGTGTCTGTCCGGTAGTGGACGGTGCTCTCTTGGGGCACTGGGGGTCGCCTTTATAGTGACCATACTGGTAACACTCCATGCATTTGGGGTTGGATTTTCCTGACCTGTCATAAGTCCCTGGCTTTTTCCCAAATCTGGAAAAGGAAGGGTTGCCACCCCCTCCCTGGGAATTCTTTTGGGGGCCTTTGGAGAGTTCCTTATCTGTAAGTTTATCTCCCCCCTCTTTCTTCTGTTGGGAACCCTGACCACCTTTGTGGGTGTCCCCGACCAGGTACCTTCTTGGACACTCTGGTGCTAACCCAGAGGTCCGCCTCCTCAGCAAGCTTCCTGGGATCAGTCAGCTTACTATCCACTAAGTGCTGGCGCAACTCTGTATAAGTAGTGTTAAGCATATGCTCTCTCAGAATCAAGTCATATAAACCTTTGTAATCATCTACTTTGTTGCCCCGCACCCATCCATTCAGTGCCTTACTGGAGAAGTCAAAGAAATCTACCCATGTTTGTGTGGTTTGTTTGGTGCTGTCCCTGAACCTCTGACGGTATCCCTGAGGGGTCAGCCCAAACTTGGCAAGTAAAGTGGCTTTCTGAACTGGGTATGTGTTTTGATCAGGTTGATCCAATGTGAGGAGTGTGTCCCTCCCCAATGGCGGTACATAACCCCACATAGCTACCCCCCATTGCCCTTCAGGAACCTCATGAGCCCTTAGTGCAACTTCGTAAGCAGCTAACCATTTATCTATGTCATCTCCCACCACAAAACTGGGTACCACATTTTTGGGTATACGAACCTTCTTTTCTCCAGCAGGTCCTGTCTGTATGCTGCCACCATTATTGCTGGATTCAGACTGTCTCATCTTGATCTCCAGCTCCTTGAGACTCAGTTCATGAGCCAACAATAGTTTCTTTTCAGCCAAAGCTCTCTCAGCCTCCACCTGTTTGGCTGCTCTTTCAGCTTCAGCTTGTTTGGCTTCTCTTTCAGCTTCAATTTGTTTGGCTGCTCTTTCAGCCTCAGCTTGCTTGGCTTCTCTCTCAGCCCTTCTTTCCTCCTGTTGAGCCTCAATTTTCAGTTTTGCCATTTGCAATTGGAACTCCCTTTCCTCTCTCCTTTCCTCTGCGGTCAGGCTTTGCACAGAGACACTGCTCCCTGGTCTGGAAGGGGGCACAATTGCAGTGGTAACATCATCCACAGATAGCAACAAATCCTCTGAGGGGCCATTTTCTGGCTCCTCTTCCTCATCATTCTCTTCTAAATGGGCTTCTGCCCTGGCCCTCAGCGCCACTTGAAAGTCCTCCTTTTTGGAGGCCCCTTGGGTGGGTACCCTCATTACCCTGCAGAATGCTCTTAGCTGTTTGACCGTATATGTATCCAACAGGACTAGGTCAAAGTCTCCCATTTGAGACCCAGTCAGAGACATGTCGAGTGACGATTTAGTTTTTGAAAATTGTCAGGAAGAAAAAAACGAAATTTTGCAAAAAGAGATAAAAATCAAGTTGACCTTCAACTGTGGGTAGGTAGTGAAATACTTAGCTACTGTATGTCACTGCACAAACACAAGTCCTATCCTCACCGCTGATCACCAATGTTAGAAATGGGGTTTTTGGTTGGCAGTCAGGTTACCCCCTGTCCAAGCAAAAGCCCTCACTCTATTCAGGGTAAGTCACACACAATCCAAGATTATCCTGTGCCCACCCTCTGGTAGCTTGGCACGAGCAGTCAGGCTTAACTTAGAAGGCAATGTGTAAAGTATTTGTGCAATAAATCATACAATACCACCATATAGCACCACAAAAATACACCACACAGTGTTTAGAAAAATATATAATATTTATCAGGATAATTGTAGGTCAAAAAGAATAAAGTTGCAATGTGAATTTGTAGAGATATCACTGGAAAGTGATATAAGAATGTCTTAAGTCTTTAAAAAGCAAACAAAGTCTCTTTCAGCACAAAGTACCTGGTTTGGAGCGGAAAATCTCCTCAGAGGGCCACAGAAGAAGAGAGGCGTGGAAAAAGGGTGTGTGCGTCGATTTCTCCCCAGCACACACAGACTTGCGTCGTTATTTTTCACGCGGGGAAGTTGTGCGTCGTTTTCCGGCGCGCGGACAGTCTCTTTCTGTCGATCGCGGGGATTACCAGATGTCCCGGGTCTGTGCGTGGATTTTCCTGCTTGTTTTCCGGCTGCGCGTCGTTCTGCGGGGCTGCACGTCGAAACTACGATCTCACGGCAGGCGTTGCGTCGATTTCTCCTCTAGAGGTCGGGCGGCGTTGTCCTTGCGAAGCCGTGCGTCGAAGTTCTGGTCGTCCCGGAGGCGTTGCGTCGATCAGCGTCGGTGTGCGGCGTTTTTCTCGCCGCGGAACAAGCTGTGCGTCGAAATTTTCGGCGCACGGAGCGTCCAAGTGAAAAAGAGAAGTCTTTTTGGTCCTGAGACTTCAGGAAACAGGAGGAAAGCTCTATCCAAGCCCTTGGAGAGCACTTTCACAGCCAGACAAGAGTTCAGCAAGGCAGCAGGCCAACAGCAAGGCAGCAGTCCTTTGTAGAAAGCAGACAGGTGAGTCCTTTGAGCAGCCAGGCAGTTCTTCTTGGCAGGATGTAGTTTCTGGTTCAGGTTTCTTCTCCAGCAAGTGTCTGATGAGGTAGGGCAGAGGCCCTGTTTTATACCCAAATGTGCCTTTGAAGTGGGGGGAGACTTCAAAGAGTGGCTCAGAAGTGCACCAGGTCCCCTTTCAGTTCAATCCTGTCTGCCAGGGTCCCAGTAGGGGGTGTGGCAGTCCTTTGTGTGAGAGCAGGGCCCCCACCCTCCCAGCCCAGGAAGACCCATTCAAAATGCAGATGTATGCAAGTGAGGCTGAGTACCCTGTGTTTGGGGTGTGTCTGAGTGAATGCACAAGGAGCTGTCAACTAAGCCCAGCCAGACGTGGACTGTAAGGCACAGAAAGATTTAAGTGCAGAGAAATGCTCACTTTCTAAAAGTGGCATTTCTAGAATAGTAATATTAAATCCAACTTCACCAGTCAGCAGGATTTTATATTACCATTCTGGCCATACTAAATATGACCTTCCTACTCCTTTCAGATCAGCAGCTACCACTTCAATACTGTACGAGGGCAGCCCCAATGTTAGCCTATGAAGGGAGCAGGCCTCACAGTAGTGCAAAAACGAATTTAGGAGTTTTACACTACCAGGACATGTAAACTACACAGGTACATGTCCTGCCTTTCACCCACACAGCACCCTGCTCTAGAGGTTACCTAGGGCAACATTAGAGGTGACTTATATGTGGAGAAAGGGGAGGTTTAGGCTTGGCAAGTACTTTTAAATGCCAAGTCGAGGTGACAGTGAAACTGCACACACAGGCCTTGCAATGGCAGGCCTGAGACAAGGAAAAGGGGCTACTTAAGTGGGTGGCACAACCAGTGCTGCAGGCCCACTAGTAGCATTTAAACTACCGGCCCTATGCACATAGAATGCACATTACTAGGGACTTATAAGTAGATTAATAGTCCAATCAGGTAGGATTCAAGGTTACCATGTTTTATGGGAGAGAGCATATGCACTTTAGCACTGGCTAGCAGTGGTAAAGTGCGCAGAGTCTAGAAGCCAGCAAAAACAGTGTCCAAAAATTGGAGGGAGGCAGGCAAAAAGTTAGGGGTGACTACCCTAAGGCTGTCAGGTCTAACAAACACCTTCCTGCACAAACACAATCCTGAGAGGCATTTTTCTCTTTCTATGTATGCTGCATCACACAGAGAAAGAGGAAGTGAATAGGAGAAATAAAGATATTTCTCCTCCTTATGCCTCACTCAGGGAGGCCTAGGTTTTTGACACATTCCAAGGTCTACCAGTAATGGTAGTTCTGGGAATGAGCTTAAATTGATTGGGTGGATGCATGGAAACACCCACGCTCCACCTATGGAACTTCTTCCCAGGGAAGCATAGCACAACGCAATGATTTGAGTTGCGTTGTGTTACTCTAGATTTATCAAGCCAGGCAAGACCATGCAAGGTGAACTTGTGTAGCTTAACAAATCTAACTGAAGAGTTGCGTTGCACTGTTACCCCATTGCATAGCACAAGAAGGGTGCAACTCTTTGATAAATATGCCCCCTAATCTTTTGAAGTCATGTTCACACGCTGTTGAGATAGTTTGGAACATCAAAGTGCCTGCCCAGAGGTGTGCATAAAACAGCATATGACACATTTGAATCACAGGTGACCCGACCTAACCTTCCACTTTTTAACAGAGCTGCACCACTATTTATTGGACCTGTCTACTGCTAAAGGTGCAACCCCACACTTCTCAACAGGGCTGATGTGTACGGGAACACTACAGCTGTTTTCTCAATGGTGCTGCAGTGCATATGAGCGGGAACCAACAGCACATCCTAGCAGCATTTTTTTAATTAGCATATTTTAGTAAGAGAGCGAAGGCAGACAAAAGCAGCGCTACCATGTTTGGACTCGACCCAAAGATCAGCGCTTCACAGCAGGGCAAGCCTAATACTTAATCACATGTACGCTTGTTAGCACAGCTACGAGGTCTTTATTCGGACAATATGAACAAGTCTAGGCAGGCCTTCTGTACCTGAGAGGCAGCAAGAAGCAGTTCGCTGCAGGGGAGATGTACTTTTACGTGAGCATTATTTATACTACATAGTCTCATTAGGAAAGTAAAGACACTTATCATCTGTGCTCAGCCACTTATTGTCATGTTGTTTTGTAAGGAGGCAAGCACATCTCATAGGCATGGTATGTAAAATAGAATCACACAACCTCTTTCCAGCAGGGGACGCCATAGTTTTTTATGGACGTGTCTCAGCAGTGCTGCTGTGCCTCTGCAGGGGCAACACTGGCAGCTCCCCCCAGGGCTGCCATGGTTCTAATCAAGGTATGCTGCACGCGTGGGCCCATCGCTGAGGTAAGACCACCTGCAGGATAAAAAAAAAACTTTGTGAATAAATCGACACTACAAGCCCTTTCCAAACATTACCTTGTGATTTTTTCCCCATCATTTGCTCTGCATTGTACTGCTAAATTACTCTTCAAATTTCTAAACATAAAACATTAGAAAGCCAGAGATGCAGGTAGAGAGAGGAGGAGTGGGCAGAGGTACAGTGAGATGCAAGTGTGAAAGTCCAAGAGACAGAAAGGTCAGAAGAGAAGGGGCTTGTTAAGGATATACTGTGTCGAAAGGCGTATAGAAGGGGGACTTTATAAAGTAATGGAAGAAATAAAGAGAATGAGCTTCAAAGAAAGGGTGACATTTGAATAAAGGGAAGAGGGAGAGATGAAGAAAAGGATGGAGGGATAGGCAGGGAAGCAATGAGAAAGCAGATGGACTGTAGCAATGCCAGAAGGTGGTGGGTCCCAAAGGCAGGTGCTGACTGGATTGCTCTGGCTGAAGGTGGTGGTCAGTGGTGGCCGTGTTTGAATTTTCACAGACTCCCTGCAATACCATCCGTTGGGTGGTGATGGAGTGACACGGTCGCCTGGACCGAAGCCATGGGCAGCCAGATGAGTTAAAAAGGAGCACAACCACACCTGATGCCACCTGTTGTTTTGCCTGTCTGCCCCCCAGAACTGCTGGTACACCTGCACCGTGGGACCTACCTTTTTGTCTGCCACACTAAGAGGTCAAAAATATCACCTTCTTGGAGTTGTTTTCCATAGTGGAGGCATTATACATGTGGGTTGACCAATTTCACAATGTCACCTTTTGGCCAGACAATATGGCAGTAGTTGAATACATTATTTTCCACCATTCCAAATGCAGGAAAGTACTGAGTTTGTTAAAGGAACTGGTATTCATCTGTTTAAAAAATAACTTTCTGTTTAAAGCAAAACATGTACCAGGTATTTTCAATAATGCCGCAGATTTATTGTGTCGTCATAAGCTACAGGAGTTTCTCCGTTTCCACCCAGGCACAGAGTTGGAACCCACACACGTTCCAGAACATCTGTGGAAGCTTGAGACTCAGCCCTTGCACATCTAACTGCAGCCAGCCTCGCACCTAAAACAAGGAGGGCATACAAAAAGGTTTTTCATAGTTACATTACATGTACCTCAGGCAACCTCAAAATGCAGCTTTTCTCTCTGCACAGTTTGCTGGTTTTTATTGAGTAGATGCTAGGGCAGGGTAGATCAGTAGCAAGTGGTAGGTGACAAATCTCGGCCATTGCCTTTTTTCCAAAGTTATGGGGAGAACAGAATATTCCCAATCCTTCCTTTATAAGAAGATGCTCAAGGATTGGGAAAGGTTGGAAGGACTGCTCCCAGATCAGAGACGTCCCAGTACGGAAGCTGGAAAGAATTATAGAGAGACTGGCTACCGTATGCAATTCAAAATATGTGGTGACACTGTTCACGGCAGTCTTAACGCTTGCCTTTTATGGGGCTTTTTGAGTGTCTGAGCTTGCAGCCAGATCTAAACAACACAAATGAGGGATTCTGCCCAGCCACATATACTGGAAGGGGGATGACTTAGTGGTTACGTACCATGCTCAAAAACATACCAGTTGGGTAGAAGGGACCAGCTACTGCTGGGGAGGGCGGGCAGTTTCCTTGGGTGCCCAGTGGCTGCCATACTCAAATTCTGACTAACTCGCCCCACCCATTCCCTCCACCTTGCATCTATATTCCTATATGTCCATGCATAAGTTATAAGCACAATGTGCATTTTCTTATGATATAGGGGCATTGAGATCCCGCTTGAGTAATAGATTGTATTATATCTCCTCTCGGGTTTTCTCCAGGTCACATGGCCCCAGCCAGTGTTTGGGTCCTTGGTCATTCATTTGTGCAGTGGGCAAAGCCAAGTTCCAACCAGTACTGCAGGCAGGCGGAAGAAGGGGGTCTTCGGTTCCATTGGATGGATAGAGGGGGTTTATGCTTCGGTGGTCTTCGCCAGCTCGTAGAAGAGGTTTTGCATAAGCAGCTCAAACTGCCTGTACTCATCATTTTACACATAAAGGGCAACGACTTGGCAGCTCTGGGCAGAAGAGTACTATTTAAGAATTTTTATGGTGAAAATCTCATTGTTATCTAAGAGGTGCCCTGGTTGGGTCATAGCGTGGCCCTACAGCACACCAAGATGAGAAAGGAGGTCAGGCCGGTCTGCTAAGAACCTTAATGATTTACGCAAGTGCCTGAATAGCAGAATGAAGCAGTTACTCACAGTGCATTCAGAGACTATTCCTCATGGGTGCCTCTGCAGGAGTCACTATTCCACAGTGATTGAGTTCACCTTTGGGACCATGGTCATCAATTGTTGAAAATCTGGTAACCTTTGCCATACAGTATTTTCCTTAACAATAGGTATGTCAGTTCTGGCGGGAGGCCTGGTTGGTGGGGCAACTGCCTAAGGCCATGGCAGGCATAGAGTCATGTTTGGACGCAATGCAGGTGGACAACATTGGCATCAGGATTGGAAGTACAAGGCAAATTCAAGATGAGTTGGTTCAGGAAGCCTTTGACTCAAACTGGGGCAGGGTACTGCAGTATCGAGAGAAGGGCTAAGGACACCTGCTACAGTGACTGTCCATAGCCACCCAAGGTACTTCAATACATGGCCCCTGTGATGTCAGGGATGTTGACTGCACCAGGGGACCAACGTATGGACTGGTTGCCCAGGCCCATCACCCATTGAGAGCCAGGGGGCTCCCTCCTTTTGGTTGGCTGTGGCATGGTTGTTTGGAGGTCGTGATTTCATGCTGGTTCATGCCCCCTCAATCGTGAAGGGAAGGTGAGTTTGCTTTGTGAAGTGAAACTTAGTGTGGCAATCACAGGTGCTTGGGACATGGCCACATGCAAATGAAGAAATCACTTTGGCTCTCTGACATGGGCGCCTCAAAAAAGCATGTTTGCCTCTGCGTCCACATCCATAATATGCGCAGATGCAGAGGCAAAGTAATTCCCTCATTTGCATGGAGCTACGTCTCATGCAAATGAGGGAACGCCCTTTAATGATAGCACTGGCGCTGCATGGGCTCCAGTGCTCTCAGTATTACAGAATCGTCCGCACAAGCGTCTGCGGCCCCTTTTGTAATACCAAAGTGCCCCGAGTGCACAAATGATACAACCTTTTCACGAGAAGAGATGTCACAACCCTCTCCTACCCTTAATGGGTCAAGCTATGTTAGATATATTACGGTATTGACGGTATTGATTTTCATATAAAAATCACACATTCATGTTTATTAGTGTATTTTTGAAAACAGGAGTAAATGAGGCAATGCAAGGGGCCCACAAGTGAAAAATACATGAATTTCAAAATATTCAGTCATGCATGTCATTAATGTCGAGGAATACAAAGATTGCTTTAACAAGCTATGCAATCTTATGCAACCTTACTTTATACATGGATTTCATCAAATTTATATTATCAATCATTTGTCATTTTAGTAGCTTGCATTTTTTATAAATTGGGGTAATTGCACCAGGGAGTATGAGCGCAGTTTGTCAATCAGGGCTCTTAAAGATTAGTGATCATGGCCAAAGCCTCACTTGTGAGTGCTCTTAAAAAAAACAACCAGTGAACTAGATGTTATCACTCTTAAAAATGTGAAAATAACTTTTTTAAACCGGTTTACGTATCGTAAATCCACATAGACTTTTACTACAAGCAGTGATCCAAGAAATTATAGTGTCCAGGTTATATTGCTCTAATGCAGTCTTTCTAGGACTTCCCATAACAGCAGACTTTACATTTAGATGTCCTTTTAAATGTGGGAGTCTGCCTTCTATTGAGGAGCAGAAAATGTGACATTGCATCTTCGGGACGTTCACTGGTTAAATATTGAAAACAGGTATCTATCTGGCTCTCTGCTTCTGCCATAAAGGAATTGGGAGCATCTCAGCCCTATTATATTTAGCAGCAATTTAAGCACTACATGCCTTCTCATATGCTCCGGTTGTCCCCTGCTAATGATGTTTCAATCTCCTACTCACGGAATTAGAGACACGGAGGTTGATCTTTTAACTACCTTACTGTGAAGACCCAGAACCAACTTCCAGATCACTTTTCATCACTTCTCTGTTAGCCTTAAAATCCTTTGTCAGATCCTCTTTTTCCATACACAGCTTTTGGTGATCATGGCATCAGGACACTCTTTCTGGGTAACACTGTGCTCTATACATTTCTCAGTCAATCAACACATTAAATAGTAATAGAGAATTTACATGACACAAAATGGCAACATTTTAAAACAAAGGGGAGGTAAACAAACATTTTGAGTATATAGTTTAAAGTGATAATGCGCCCTTAAAAACCTAACAGCTTCGGTAATATATCAGTTTGCCCATGAGTATTTGATGTGCGAGTGATAACTTTGATATGTGTTTGAGTATTAACCATAAGACTTATTTTATGAAGTGAATTCTGAACAATACTCCCTGAAATGTATAGGGAGGTCCTGTAAGTATTTATGCTGCTCATGATATGAGGTCTCAGAGATTAGCACTAAACAGTTGTAATATTCTCTGCCTCATTGCCTGTGTGACCTTCAAGTTCCTTGATCAATGTCTATGGTTATATCATGCTGGTTCCAATCACATGTTGATTTGATGTTATCCAGTATTGGATCTTTCATAGATTCACATGCTTGAATCATCTCCGTCATCAAGGTGGGCGTCTCATGGTATCTTTAAATATACATAGCAGTGAGAGTACTACAGTAGGCCTCAATGGCCATACACAGGCACTGCTATAGCCTATCCATGTTATTTAAAAAAAAAAGAATAAATCTGAACTACAACCAATCAGGGGACAGCACCCTCTAGAACACTCCCAACAGAGGCTGCTTCCCTCAGATTTTCTACCTCACGTCTTGAGAAGGGAGCCTGAGCTCTGCTCAGCTTCTAATCTTTCTTACTGAACTGACAGGAAATTTTTTTCATTGGACATGATGTCCCAACAAACTAAAAAAGGACTGTTCAGAATTTGTGACACTTGTGGGAAGAAAAGACTTTGTATTGATGACCCACACATCAAGTGTATATACTGTCTACATGCTAAGGTGAGAGATTGCAAAATATGTCACACCTTTACTCATAAGAGTCAAAGACAGAGAAGGGAGACTTTTACTATGGCTGCAGAGGCAAAATGCAATGGAATGCCCTTCATCTGATGAGAGTGAGGCCTCCTCACAGGTCTCTAAATCTCTTAAAAGACCTAAAAGTAAAGAGAAACGTTCTTCAGAACCACCTAAGAAATAACTTAAAAAATCCAAGCATCTTTCACTAGAACAGCAGAAAGGTCAGGAAAGCTATGTTTCATCGACAGGAAGTCACTCAAAGGACTTAAAAAAGGTTCACTCAGAGCCTACAACTCCAACAGTGAAGAAAGCACCCCTGAGATTGCATCAAATACAAAAATAAAGAAATTCCCTCTAGAGTCTGACAAAAAATCCTCATCGACGAAAAAACTTTGATGACACATTCACTGACGACCGCGTCTACGATACTGTGGACAACAATCAGGTCAATGTTTACTACAGGGGTGTCTATGATTGTCACATTGTTGCCACTTTTATTGATCATGATTATAACGGTGAGAATATGCAAGAAAACACTGTTGATGTTTACCCATCCGTCGACGACACACCCATCGACGAGGGACTCGTCTGTGAGTGACACGTTGAAGAGAGACACAATAACGAAGAATCTGTCGACGACAGACCTGTTGACGAGGGACCCAACGATGAGAACCTCGTCAACAATGGACCAGTCGACGGATGAGGAGCAATGAAAGATCTGTCGACGAATGACCCGTCAAAAACAAACATTGAGAAAACAAAATTTTTGCCGCTATCATTGATAACAGTGAGGAGAACATCCTCAACAATTTTGCCAATGCATACTTCTCCTAACAAAGTGTTACCATACCCTCCTCAACACCTTTTAGACAACGAGGATGATGTACATTCTCAGGATGAAGGCATGTTTGGGGTGACCAACAGTCCTTCGCAGCTTAGTGTCAAGTGTCAAGATTTAGATGATGACGATCACTACCAGAACAACTACTACTCGGCAAGAGGCCAAGTAGATCCATCGCATTCTGAATACGGCAATAGGGACACCTCCAAAGCTATGCCAAATGGCATGGGCAGTGCAGTGTCCCCCATGGGCGGCCCTGTCGCACTTTACACTGCCTGGATTACAGGCAGTGTAAAGTGCGACGGGTGCTGTCGCACCCGACGCACAACATTGCCGCCAGCTCAATTATGAGCCGGCGGCAATGTTGTGTCCTGTTTCCCATTAGGCCAGTGGGTGGAAATGCTGTTTCCGCCCGCTGGCCCAGCAGAAAACTCATAATAGGGCGGAAAACCAAACTGGCGGTCTTCTGATCCAAAGAGTTTGGCGGGCGGCCTCAGCTCATAATGAGACCTACAGTGTCCAACAAAAGGTGAAAAATACAGGGTGATCACTCAGAAAAGGCAGCTTTCCTACCACGGGGATTGGACTACGATGTTGGAACCAGAGGGGGATATATCTGCTAAACTGGAGATGGCAAATAATGGGTACTGCTTCATTCTTAATGATTGTATGGAAGACTTTGCACTAGTAGACATATGGAGGTTAGTAGATTATTACACCCAGTCTTGTGTACATGGTACTAGTAGATGCGTTGATTATTTCTTACTATACCAGCATGTTTTGTCTTCTGCTGTAAAATACAAGATCCTAGAGGGTTGTTTATCAGACCATGCGCTAGTGATTTTAAGCATCTCTTCAGGTATGATTGTTCCCCTGTCTAAAATGTGTCAAATTAACACAAATAGGTACAAATGCCTTCTTACAGGTTAACTTTGTTCAGCAACACTGTATGAAGTATGTAATTACCACATTAATTTAGGAGTAATATACTCCTCTAAGTATTTTGGAGTTATGGTTCTCCTTTCAGATTTCCTGACTCCAATTATTGAGTCACTTCTAGCAGGTTCTTTCCCAATCAGGTTCTCCTTGAGCACAATCACCCTATTAAGACTCCAGATCCTAGAGTCTTCCCTCTTAACAGCATTGGTGAATAACTTCACCACTCTCACAGGTTTAGGACTACCTACATTCTCTCCTTTCCTTACAGGTTTTCTAATTAATACCCAATCTCCTACTCAAATCTTTGTTTCTTGTACTGATTTTCTTGTATCAAAATTGTCTTTGTGAGCTATTATTTTATTTTCTTCTCTCACTCTCCAATTAGTATCTGACACCACCTGCCCAGTTCTAAGTTCCATATCATTCACCCAATTAGGTGCTACCAGGGTGTTGGGGTGTCTGCCTTTAAACAGCTCAAAAGGAGATTTCCCAATCACAGAATGAGGGGAAGCACTGTATGTCTCAATTTTCTTAACCACCTCATTCTTCCAGTTTAGTCCACTGTCTTTGGCCATACCTATGGTTTCTTTCAGCACTCTATTAAAGCATTCCGCCATACCATTGGTTTCAGAATGATATAGTGAACACTTCTTGTGTTGAATAGCAAGATTTTTTTAAAACATTTCAATCTCCTTGAAGACTAATTGCACCCCATGTCCGTAAGCACTGTATTAGGAACACCTTTTCTCCCAAATATCTCTTTTAGAAAAGATATCACATGTTTTGTTTCAATTCCCCTAGTAAACGTTAACTCTGGCCACCTTGAGTATAAATCAATCAGGACTATGAGATACATATCACATCCATCCCCATGAACGGAACCTAAAATATCAAGGACAATCTCTGCCCAAGGATGAGTAGGGCGATTCCTAATCATCATGGGTTGAACCTTAGGTTTGACAGATTTCTCACTGAACACACATTGCATACATTCCCTTACCGCTCCTTCCGCTTGACAGTCCATACCTGGCCACCAGTATGTCAACTGTAGTCTCTCTTTGGTTTTTTAAATGCCCTGATGACCACAATGTGCAAGGGTAATTAGTTTGTTTCTAAGTCCAATGGGCGGAACCATTCTTGTCCCACGGAACAACAATCCTTTTTCTCAGATAATTCTTCTTTAACATGCCAGTATTTTTGAGTCTCCAAACTCCCCTCATTCCTATTCTGCCAACCTCCTTTTATTAATGATAGTACCTCTAACATTACTTTATCAGATTCACATTCATCTCGCCACCTTACCTCAGTTATAGTACCATATTCATCTTCACAATCCATCTCATCATCTTGACTTTTACTTTAATACTCCCCACCCTGGTTTCCATCACTTAACTGCACCAATCTCGATAGTGTGCCAGCAACCCTGTTCTGTGCTCCAGGTATGTACTTGACCACAAAGTCATAATCTTGCAGGGCTACTACCCACTTGGTGATTCTGCTTGAAATTGCATCAATACCTTTTTTTTAAAAAGAACAAAAATCACAGAGGGGTTTATGGTCTGTCCTCACTTCAAATTTACTTCCTCACTGTAATTTCCTTAATTTCTGAATGGCCCACTGAACTGCAAGGGCCTCCCTCTCAATCACTGAGTAGTTCAATTCTGCACACTTCAAAGCCCACAACAAGAACAGTACTACACGTTCAGAATTGACTTCCTCTTGCTGTAACACAGCACCTCAACCCCTCATGCTGGCATCAGTAATCGAATAGATCTGCAATTTGGGTCTAAGTTTTTCAACTCAGGAGTGTTCCCTAACGTTTTTTGAATCCCATCTCACATTCAATACTCCAAACAAATTCTTCACCTTTCTGCAGTAATTTCCTCATATTCACACACATTTCAGCAAACCCCTCCATGAATTCGGTATAGTTCTCTGCCATACCAATTAATTTCATTAACTCCTACTTATTAGAAGGTGACTCTAGATTTATTATAGCATTCACTAATTCCACTTTTGGAGTAATCCCTTCACCCGTGACAGTATCACCCAAGTACTCTATAGAAGTCTTCCTGAATTTGCATTTCTCTAGTTTGATTGTCAAACCAAATTCTCCCAGTCTCTCCAACACACTTTGTAGTCTCTCATCATGCTCAGAGTTGCCTTTACCAAACACTAGAACATCATCCTGATATATTCTTATGCCCTCGAAATTCTTTAACACTCTCTCTAAAACACTTTGAAAAACTGAAGCTGCAGAAATTAATCCAAATGGCAGCCTGACATACCTGAATGTGCCAAAAGGCGTGACAAAAGCAGTGAGATCCCTTGAGTCATCATCCAAACTTATCTGATGGTAAGCTGATGTTAAGTCTATGGTGGAGAACACTTTTGCTCCATAAACTAACATCAACATGTTTGAGATATTGGGTAAAGGATACCTGTCTACCACCACATTCTTATTATGTTCTCTCAAATCAATGCACAGACAAAGACTACCATTGGGCTTTCTGGCAACGACCACCGGGGTGAGCCATTCAGTTACTTCTACTTCCTCAATTATACCTTCCCTCTTATTTTTTTCTAATTCCATCCTCATTGCCATGTGAGGCACTGTTACAGGAACATTGCGAACCTTGCTACACACAGGTTTTGCTCCTTCCACCAAACAAATATGATGAGTATAATGTCAGAGACACCCTAACTGGTTTTTGAACACCTCAGGAAACTTCAATTTAAAATTTTCCACATAATCATCTACTACCACACCACATTTTTCATTCACTCCACCCTGCTCACACACTGCATTCATAAGAAACTCTTCTCTCAATTTTACAAGTGGATTACTATTGGGATCAAGAATTACTCCTAAATCTTTTTAGTGAAACCAGCTTAAAATGATGTCACCTTTTTTTGAAACATACAGTTTTGCATTGGTATACTTATTTTTGGATTCCCGTAAAGCCCAAAAATATCCAAATAACTTAAAGGGCTCACCTCCATACGCATACAGACTGATATCAGGTTTGAACAATCTAACCTTATCCTTGAGTTTCTCAGAGTAAAACTCCTTTGAGACCATCATTATTTTCACTCCAGAGACAAATAAAACTTTTGTTCTCTTATCATCTACTATTATTTCATCCATTGAAATTTTCCTTTTCCCTCCTTCAGTTGGAAGAAGAATTTGACCACATTCAAAGTCATTGTCACATTCCTCTTCTGACCCCAGTTTGTCCCTCACTTCATATATATTACCTTTGCCACCTCTTGCTTTGCACACAGCAGCAAAATGACCCTTTTTTGACAATGACTACAAACCATTTTTACCACTGAAAAACTTTTGTCATTAGCCATATGACTTTGTTTGCCACAGCAAAAACACTTCCCTTGGAATATATTTTTCTCTTTTCTCTTGTAGTTGTTTCCTCCTAAGGTTTCATGTTTTCCTGCAGAATTATTAACTACTTGAATACTATCACCTTTCCCTTCTTCCTTCTTGATTATCTCTACACACTCTTCTATATTGCAGCCTAGTATAAATTGATCTCTAATTCGTTCTTCTAACAACGCGCCAAACTTGCATGAGGAAGCCAATTTCCTTAACACAGTTGTATAATTTTCCACAATTTCACCTTCTGTTTGACTTCTTCTCCCAAAGTGATACCTCTCCAAAATAGCGCTAACTTTCCGTAAATAATGTTTATCTAATTTCTCTATACATTTCTCATACTCATTTAAATTCTCATCATCTACTTCTGGCAGATTATCAAACACCTCTTGTCCTTCCGATCCCAAACAGTAGTGCAGTTTTCCTTTCTGCACTCAGTGATGCTCCAAGCACTTTCGCATATCTATCAAAGACTTTCTTCCAGTTCTGCCACTTTATTGGCGGATTACCTGAAAAGGCTAAGAAGAAAGGTGGAGCAGTAACATTCTGCATAGTCTAAACTTGAAATTACCACAACACACTATATTTATATATTTTTGGTTAAAAAAAAATTATATATATATATAAGCAACCCTTTCTTAACACCTACTCTTGTTGCTACCCCTTTCTTTTCTCTTTTTTTTTTTTTACAATAAAACAAACAATTTAAACCGGATGGTTTACAGTCCAAGTTAACTTGGCAATTACATACTGCATACAGTGTGGCTGAACAAAGTTAATCCAAGTGAATTTCCTCTTTTATAAAAAATAAATAAATAAAAAACACAAACCACTAGTGTGGAAACAACACGTTTCCTGTGACGCTCTGTAATGTTTAGAGGCACTTTCTATAGTGTCTGGTTTTACTTCCTGTAGCGCGTGAAATTACACAGTAACACTTCCTTTAGACGTTACGTTGTTTTAATTGAAAGACGTCCATTCAGGCGCGTTAGTCTTTCAACACACGAACACCTTGACACGCAGTCCAACGCTCCATGCAACCAGGACACCAGAGTGAATCTGCACAAGAGTACTCATCAAACGGCTAAGGAAACTGGTGAGTGTTGTTATTTTTTAAATCCTCCCCCCATGCATGCAATATTCAAAATCCCCTTGCAGGTGGCTCCTCTATAAACCAGTACTCACTTACGTTGCAAGCCAACGTGTGACTCCTCTGCAAACCATCACCCTTGCAAGTGGCTCCTCCACAAACCAGCACTCGCCCACATTGCGTGCCAAGATGTGACTCCTCTGCTTATGCTGTAAACAAAAGTGTGTGTCCTTCACAAGCCTACACCTGCTTGCATGAACCAAAGCATGCACAACATCCAGCTCCCGTGGCTCATCCGAAATCCGACACTTGCCTGCGTTGAAAATCAAAGATGCTTTCTTTCAGTCAGTTTTGGGTTCATTATCTTTACCACGCAGTAAGTATGCACAAAGTATCTTCGAAGAGTCACTTATTCCAAAGCCATAGCGAATTTAGACAAAATCACACTGAGGAGCTCCTTTTGTTCAATATCACACTTATGTCCAGTGTTAAGACCTCTGTGAGAAAACAACAACAACAAAAAATCCTTAAGGTCCTACTGTTGACAGTCTTGAATCTTCACATCCCATCCTCCGTCACCAGTGTAACAAGGTGGTCTTGTATAAATAAATCCATGAGTAAATGAAGATAACAGGAGCATAGGTTTATTGTACAAAGAAAGGTCCCATCCTCTCTCCAACTGTTCCTCAGCCCTTCTCGTAGTCTCACTCTTTACATTCTTCAATGACCCTGTTACATTCCAGATTGGAACACATTGACTCCATTCAGCCTATGCTTGATAATCACATTAATACATACATATACCTAGGATACTACATACCCTGATGGAAAGAAAAAGTTGCAAATCGTATAAGTGGATTATTCTATTTCTAACTGTGGTTCAGTGTCCCCCCCGTTCCCAAATTTTGAGAGCCATAGGCAAGTCGGTACTGAGCGGTAAAACTCATGCAAGAATCTGCAGCAAATAAGAAATTACTTCCGGACAGGTGAACTGTATTAGAGTTAGAGATCAAAACGCTGTTATCTAGATTTAAAGATATCCCCACATCTGGCCTACTAATGGCCAAGTTTCAACTTAACTCTTTCGCTGCTAGGCCTCCACCTCCCCCAGTGCTAAGCCTTTTTTGTGAGTATTTGGGATAGTTTGCGCTTAGGCCTCCATAACTTTTTTCCACATAGACCGTCCATGGCAAATGTGCGCCCTTTTTCCCAACATCCTGGGGATTGTAAAGGTACTCTGGGGTTGTGTATTCCCCTGAAGGGAACCAAGAAATTTCCCAAAGAAACTGAAGTATTGAAATAAAAACATATTGAAAATCAGTAGGGAAAAGGATCATTTGTAACAACATTTTCATTTGTAACTTCTCATTACAATGGCCGATTTACAAAAACTATATAACATTACATCTGCTAGACCCCTCTAGTTGCAGGGATATATAGGGTTTGTGGGTTATCCAAGAAAGAGCCAATAACTGAGCTGCACCTTTCAGTGGTTTTTCATTGTTTACTGGGTGTAGAGTAATTCATATGGCAAAAATTTAAAGAGTGAAAAATAGGTATCAAGGAAACCTATGTATTTCCAAAATGGGCGCAAGATATGAAGTTTAGAAGCAGTGGTTATTTTCACATCTCTGAATTTGTGGGTACCAATACTAGTGCACTTCAGCAACCTTATCCCAAACATTCACAGGTAAGGTACTTTTATTGTGAATGGTTGTCAGCATGTGGATATTTCTCCTGTCTGTAAATTTCACAGCTAGAAGTTCACCACTACACAAGGTACTGCACTGTCCCTCTAAAGTTTTTTTTTATATGCAAGGTCTTTAGGGTAATCTTTATGGTTAGAGCAGATAATGCCACATGTAACATTGTCCATTTTGAACAATTCCTTGAATAATTGCACACCAGTGTAGAAGGATCTATGTATAAATCGTGACCTTTGTTAAAAAGTCCTCTACCAAGTTCCCACACGATTTTCTCACTGACCCCAAAAATGGACGCACAACCGGGGGGTCAACAGAAGAATCCCTACCAGTGTACACCCTGAAATTACAGACATATCCAGTGCTACTCTCAGGCAGTAAATACATCTTAATTCCATAATGTGCCATCTTGCTAGGAATATAGGGCCAGATGTAGGTGGCTAAAAAATAGCGACTCGCAAATTGCGAGTATTTGCGACTCGCAATTTGCGAGTCGCTAACTGCGATGCAGGTAGAAAGTGCAAGGACAATTTGCAACTCGCACACGGAGTCGCACCGCAAATAGCGAGTCAGCTGTTTGTGAGGTCGTTTTTTGCGACCGCGCACAAAACGGACTCGCAATTTGCGAGTGGGTGTCGCAAATTGCGACTGTGCTGAAAATTGAACGCAGGTGCTGCAGAACACTCTGGAAAACACTGCAGAACACTCTGGAAAACACTTCCTGGCACATGATGATGACATCACAGCCAGGAAGTTTACAAATACACCTGGGAGGAGGGAGGACCACATCCATTTCAACTTCAGCACAGCTAACAATCAGAGCTCCTGCAACCATGGCTAAGAATCCTAGGAAAAGGAAGCTAAAGTTTGCTGAAAAGGAGTTGGAGGTGCTGACTGATGAGTGCTGTCAGCACCATGACGAGCTGTTCGGCAGGGCAGCCCTCACCGTGCCAGACACAGAGAAGAAAAGATTTTGGCAGGAGATCCAGGATAAGGTAAACTCCCTGGGGGTCAGCCACCGGAGTGTGGAAGAACTGAAGAAAAGGTGGTATGACCTTCGCTCCCGGACAAAGGAGAGGGTGGCAGAGCAGCTCCGGGAGATGAGAGGCACAGGAGGGGGACCATCGACTGTACCACCACCCACACCCCTGGAGGAAAGGGTAGAAGAGACCCTAGAGCCTGAGGCTGTCAGCGGAATGGGAGATCTGGACACCTCTGAGCCAGGACCATCAACCGGTGAGTACCATGTGACATGCATGTACCCTCATTAATGCCATACCCCCACCCACCTTGTACACAGGGGCATGCACAACCAAGATAGCTCCATTTCAGAGTAGCAAACACCAGAATGATGCATTATGAGCAATGTAGTCAAGTAGGCAGTTCATAGGCAATAGTTTATTATGAAGTTGATAACAGATAGTAGACACTGACAGTGTGTTCCCTATGTCCCACAGGTCTCCCACAAGACACCCCCACCAGCCCAAGCAGCCAGGGGCCAATGGTCAGCCAGCACACACAGGAGACAACAGGACCAGCCAAAACTGCTACCTGCACCACCAACACCAGGCCCTCTCAGGAAACACCTGTTGCAACAGTGGTGTGCGAGCCTGCCCCAGGTACGAGCCAGAGTGCCACAGCAGACAATACAGGGCCTCCACCGCTTCGCAGGCGATGTAGGAGATCAACAGCAGAGCGGCAGGCAGAGTCAGGGCATGCCTCCACCTCACCAACAGAGGCCCAACTGCTACGGGGTCAGCGCCTGCAAAACCAACAATTAAGGAGGATTAGTGGGGTGTTGCAGCGCTTTGAAAGAAATCATGCCGCAGGTACATTCGGAGTTGCAGGTGATCGGTAACAACACGGGTGACCTTGCACTGTCTATGCGCCAACTAGTGGCAGGACTGCTAACGCAGAGTGACAGTGCACGGCGCAGGGACCGCCAGCTGCTGCAACGCCTGGACAGGATGGCCTCTTCTATAGTTAGGCTGGCTGTCAACACAACAGGGCTGTCTAGGCGCACAGTCAGCCTCCAAGTGGACATGGGCCACTTTGCGGGTGATGTGGCACGGGGACTGGGCCGTCTCAGCCATGCAATGGACCTCACGGAGGCACAGCAGGTGGCCAGGGGCACAGGCGACACGCCACAGGACAGTGTCAGCAGTGTCTCTGCCAGTGACACCAGGGTGCTACGTAGTGGAAGCACAAGGCAGAGCACTGCTGACCCCCCTAGTACCAGCCAGGCTGGCCGAGGCCGCCGTAGGGTATGAGCTCCACACTGTCCTTGGGTTTTGGGCACATGATGTCAATGTGACCCATGCCAGGTGGACTATTGAAGCCCCTGAACTGTTCCCATTGTACATAGTTTGGGTATTTGCACTAATGAAATCACTTGTTCTTTACACTTAACACATGGGCTCTTTGTTTGTTACATTGGTGAGTATGGTAAAAGTTGGCACGTACTTTCCAAAGTATTGGTTTGCAATGTGTTCCCGTCTCAGTCTGCCTTGATTTGCAATGCTCCTATCCCCATGATGGTGATGTGGCGATGTGGTTGCTCTTGCTCTTCATCCTCAGAATCTGGGTCTTCAGGGGTGAGAGGTAGCCCGCGTCGGGTGGCAATGTTGTGCAGGATAGCGCATGCAACAACTATTTTGAAAGCCGTTATTGGGGTATACTGGAGGGCACCTCCACTTCGGTGGAGGCATCTGAACCTTGCTTTCAGCAGTCCAAAGGTATGTTCTATCAGGTTCCTGGTCCTCTTATGTGCACTGTTGTATCGCCTCTCGCAATCATTGCTGGGTGTTAAGTACAGAGTCAGTATCCATGGACGTAGTGCATATGCACTGTCACCTGTTTGGCACAAAACGTACAATGTTAGCAAGGCATGGGTGGTTTGCACATTGACCTGTGTGCATGTCTTCAAGGTGTATTCAGCTCTACCTAGGAGGTATCCGTCCAGGCGTTGGTGTATCCCACTGTGCCTAAAAATGTAGGAGTCATGAGTACTCCCTGGAAATTTGGCAACCATGTCAGTGATGATATAATGAGCGTCACATACCACCTGAATATTGAGTGAGTGGGTACACTTCCGATTGCGGAACAGATATTCCAGGTTTGCAGGAGGGCATATTTGTATATGTGTCCCGTCTACACACCCTATGACATGGGGGAAGTTGGCAATCCTGTAAAATTCCAACTTGGTGGTGTTGATTTCTGCCTCATTCCTGGGTAGGTATATGTATCGGGACATGTGAGTGAGTAAGGCGTCTAGGAATGCCCTGAAGAACCTTGATAGTGCACTTTGGGATACCCCACCTGCCACAGCAATGCCCTGATAGCTACCCGAGGCCAAGAGGTGCAGTGAACATAGCACTTGCACATGCGTAGGGATGGCGCAGCCGCGCACAGTCTGCCGTTCTAGCTGTGGTTTGAGTAATTCTATTAAATCTAGTATAGTTGCGCTGCTATGTCTATATTTATCATAGATTTCCTCCTCAGTTTGCTGGAAAAGTGTCTGCCTTGTTCTGTAAATCTTCTCCTGTCTCTGGCTCCTCCTCCTCCTCTGCTGTGCGGCTTGGGCTCTCCTCCTCACTGCTATCAGGTATATCTCCGCCATCTTGAGTAACCCAGATGCCTTCTGGGTTGCCTTTTATACTTTGGTAATGGTTACCACCTGCTCTGAGTTAGTGGTAAATTGGAAGTGCAAAATGGGCTTTTTGCGACTAGTCGCAATTTGCGAGTTGCTATTGCATATGGTTTGCGACTCGCAAATTGCGACTTCCTATTTGCGGGTTGCAAAATGGGGTCGCAAATTTTGCGAGTCGGTAACGGCTCGCATCTCATTTTGCGAGTCGGAAATGGGATTTTTGCATCCCATTTCCGATTTTGCGGAGTCGCAAATTGCGAATCGGGCCATTTGCGACTCGCAAAAGTTTGCTACATCTGGCCCTTACTGCCTAAAAATCAAACGCCCCTTGAAATGGACCAAAGACTCACCTACAGTTATTTCTTTCTCTGGAACATAGAACTATGAAAAAATATCTACAAAATGATCAATGACAGGCCGAATCTTGAAGAGATGGTCACAATCAGGGTGATCCAGTGGCAAAGATGAAGCATTATCAACATAATGCAGCATTCATAGCAGAAGGAAACACCGATCACAACTTATAGTTACCGGAGATGTAGCAGTTGGCCCCAAGGGACTAGAAGGCCAATATGAAGACAGCGACGGCTTCCTTATCAATCCCATCAAAAAAGGTAAACCAGAGAAATTCAACTCATCCAGATTTGTGGAATTTCACCAGATAACTCTAGACTAGGACATAAGTCTGGCACTGTTGTCCCTCAAATACTGTTCAGCATACAAATTAGTCTCATCAACAATCTCATCCAAAAATACATTGTCCATAAAACCAACAAAAAGACATTTTAGGCAAAAGGTTTTCAGTATTGACTCTACACCCTGTGACACCACTAATGGCAGGCAACACAGGCTGAACCATGTTTGGGGCAACTTAGAGTTCAGCACTTCCAATGGGAAGCCTTTCGCTCCCAGTCTGCAATTCAGATTCCTTTTGCTGCTCTATCGGCTTATCAGTGTCCTCCTCTAAAAGAGGCACTTCCTCTGCACTGATAGTGGCTTCATCCTCAAATGATTTCTCGTGAGACAGAATATTCACTGCCAGAAACTTGGGTTTCGTTGTCTGCCTCAGATGCAGAGTCAGTCTCAGAACCATGCTCAGAGGAAGACTCAAAATGCAAACCAACAACCTGCTGAGTGGTAATCATGTGGTTAGCCATAATCCTTACTAATAAAAGTAACACAACAAATGAGTCAACAATGACCAAAACTGTGTAAAATAGTTAATACACAAACTGTGGCTTTATCAAACAGAAGTAAAAACTACTGGCGTATAGTAATCTAGAAGAAAAATTGAATCAATACAGAGCACAGAAAGATCTATTCACTCAAAACAATACCACTCACTTGCCAGAGACAGCAACACTAAGGTTCAACTACACCTAGTGTGCACAGACACAGCAAGCACCAAAGAAGTCCCACTGGAAAGGAAACAAAAACACATTACACATCAGAAGGTAGTCTAGAACCTGCACAAATCAATACATTACTTTGGAGACAATCACACAAAACGCTAAATATTCAGACACTACTATAGTAATAAAAAAAAACTATACAAACAGGCCAAAGATAGACATTAGATGCAAAACCTACACAATGAGTTGCTTACCATCCACAGAGTGCCAAAACTTCACCTGTGAACAGGATTCACCACCAAGACAAAGGAAACAATTGCCTCTACAATAAAAAAAAAGATAAAATATCAATGAAAAGACAGTGATATCACCCAGAAAGGAGGTGTGACGAAAGCAAAACAGACATCACAAGATGAAAGCAAACCACAGCCATGCCTTGAAAATTTCCGATCTGCCGTCAGGGTGGGGAGAGGATAGCATAAAAAACAAAGCTCCCTATGGATGCAAACCTTCTACACTCTATCCCTAGTGTGTAGTGGGCTTTTGCCTCCCAGAGGGCAGATCAACCTAAAAGCGGTCAATCTGTCCTCCGGGGAGCAAAATACTGAAAAAACATTAGCCCCCAAGGAGAGCATCCCTCGTCCAAGAGGTTGCTCCCCTTTAAAACATTATTCCCTTATATCTAGTGGGCATCCACCCCCTGAGGGCAGATCAGCCTAAAAATAGCCAATCTGCCCTCCTTGAGGGCCGAAATACAAAACAAAAATGATCCCCCAAGGATAGCGACCCTTGTCTAATGTGTCACTCCCTGCAATTATCTAACAAATATTATTCCTGGCATCTAGTGGGTTTTAACCCCCCTGGGGGCCAGGAAGGCCAAGCACAGTGGTCGAACTAGCCCATCCCCCGGACATGAATTTAAAATTTGTCCCCTAAGGTGAATGACCCTTGCCCAAGGGGCAGCTCCCTCAACAAAAAAAAGCTCTGGTGGTCTAGTGGGCTTCCAAACCCTCCTACCCTATGCACATACCACAAGGGGCAGATCAGCCCAAAAGTGACTGATCTGTCCATACAAAGAAAATAAAAATATTCCTCAAGGGGAGCGACCCTTGCCGAAGGGGTCACTCCCCACAATTGTCTAACAAATATGCCTAGCATCTAGTGGGTTTTGACCCTCCCAGGGGACCAGATCAGCCAAAAAAACTGCCAAACTTGCCCAAAGGGTTGCTCCCCGCAATCATCTAACAAATATTATCCCTGGCATCAAGTGGGTTACTGCCTTCCTCCCCCAAGGGGCATATCGGCCAAAAAACAGCTGAACTAGCCCTCAGAGAGGGGCAAAACAAGTATTTAATATATGCCCCCTAAGGGGAGCAAACCTTGCCCAAGGGGCCGCTCCTCAAACAATAGAAAAGGCCCTTGTGGTTCAGTGGTGTGCATTACTACTCCATAATCACGGCCCCACCCACAATCATGGAGCAGGAATCCACTATAGACAGATACAGGGGGAAAGGAGAAACTCATTCCTTTACCCTTGTACGTGTTCTGCATTCAAACCCTCTCCCACCCCCCCAGGCCCCTCCCCCCAGAAAAGGACCTACCTAAAAGGTGTCCTCTCTCCTGGATGTGCTTGAAGCAAATGGCTTCCAGTGCATCCCTGGCATCATCTGATGATGTTGGGGTGGCGTGCAAGTGTTGATGTCATCAGATCGCTGAGTGAGGGCACCAGGATTGGCAGCTTAAGGTCTTATACTGCCACCACCAATGGAAGCATGTCAAGGGGAGGTTGTGGGGGGAGCACCAGCACTCCCAACATGGGTGGGTGCCAGGATGGCCTGAAGTCATCCTCAGCACATGACCACTGTGGCTGAGGGCAGCTCCAGGACATCCTCTGCACCCATGGGTCTCTCTTTTTACCCTAAAGGTGGAATAGGTACTGACATGTATAAGCTGAAAATAATATGAACATGGGGAAAATACAGGTTGCCTTCTAGCCCCATGGCTTAGACAAATGAAAACAGAAATACCCATCCTAGTAAGAAGAGGGATATTACATAGGAATTTATCACTTACTTGTACTATTAAATCTGTCAATACAGGGGAAAGCTCAGGTCCTTAAAATGACCATGGCATTACGGTTCTGTGTTTAATGTGTTGCCATGCCTATCCCTAGAAAAATCTTGAGAGGTATTGACAAGTACTTAACCAAAATTCTACTGGGATGGGATGGGAGGAGACAAAGGTTGAAAATATCCAAACTCTATACCTCCTGGAAATTTGGCAGTCTCAGAATTCCCAGAATTCAGAATATGAGGAAATTAAAATTCATATGTTCAGTTGTGCTAAGCCACTGGTGATGTTGATCAAGATAATGGATATGTACAGACCATATTTATTGTGTAGTGTTCTTGGAAATTTCTTTGACCTTTTGATCTTTGCATCTTGTTATAGGATAAAGTTTGTGGATTTCTCTGTTTAGCTTATCACAGTAGTTGCACTTCATTAACACAACCCCGTGATAAAGAACACAAAGTCCAAAAAATGCAATGGAGTTAATTAAAGGTTAGGAAATAATGACAGTGAAAATGAATATACTGTGGATGAATTTGAATTTTGGTATAATGCATAGTATATAGTGAAAACCAAAGTTGGAAATAATGACTGAATAAGTAAATTATACTAGTTGGAATCCAAAATTCATGTATTCAAGAGTTTAATTTGAATCAGTGATCTACTGTAAGAAAGTAGTGAATCCATGGCACCATTCTGTACATCTGCAGGAGGTTTATCTAGATGCTCTTGGACACCCATATGCACCCAGGTTGTATACTAACATGGTTTAACATGTAAATCAAAGAGAATATAAGGGAGAGCAACACAGGAACTTTTTTTTGACTGTTGTAGTGATTAAGAGAGGCCAGATTACAATTTAATTCTCTCAAAATCATACATGGATAGACCTCCACCCTGCAGTGACTATTCCAGTCCTAAATGAGTCCAACATTTGCATGCTAGTGGTGCATCCTAGAAGGTAGGAACATTTTACTTATATTGTGGGACTGTCCCTGTATAACAGAATGTTGGGATGAGCTTCATTCAGACATGGTGCTGGGAAGGGAGCAACATTTTTTCGTGTAGCAGCACACTTGATAAATCTCCATCATATGATTGGAATCACAGGACTTACTGAACATTGGTGTACATGGTTTGCTACAGCCCAGCATTGGCAAGCCTGTGCGTATTACTTAATGGATATCTAATGCGCCTCCAGAGAAGGGTGAGTGGTATAAAGAAATGGTAGTCAAGGTGGGATATGAGAGGCATATATATAAACTCAATTGCAGACCTTGGAAAACATATGGTGCCAATTTTTGCATTCAAATAATTAGGTGCTGGTAGGACTGGTAGGACAAAGAAAATATTTCAGATATAATTGTAGGTAACAAGATGAGACCTAAAGGTTTCAGTGATTTGCAATCAATGATGATAAAGGCCATAAAGATATACATCAGGCCACAGAGATGCACATGTGGGTGGCCACTGCTACATGACTGTTACTGTCTGAGACTATTATGTTTAGAACTGTTATTTAGATGAAAAATCTGAAGTTATTTTTCTCGTTGTTAAAAGTTGATACAAATATAATTGCTCTGACAGTTGACTGATGACATATAACGCTGGAGACACTTAGGTTCAGATTTACAAGAAAATGGCGCAGCGCAGCAAGTCACTTTGCTGTGCTGCACTGCATCACTTGAAAAGGGCAGAAATGTGCCGTATTAAAGGCATGTGGTACATTCTTGTCGTTTCCTCCTGTGCTAGTGCACAATGGGCTGCCAAGCACGAACGACGCCTTGCACCATGGTTGCGTGAGTGCAGGATTGTCTTTCTGCAGGAAGGGGGACCTCTTTCTAGAAAGAGAGAAAAACTAGGAGAAACAAAGATATTTCTCATTGCTGCGAATCTCATGGGGAGGCGTAAGGTTTTGACATATTCCCAGGTTTACAAGTCCCTGTAAATCTAGGGATGCGTCAAAATCCATGGGTGTTGCGAGGGAACACCCACCACAACGCCCATGGAATGGCTTTGTAATGCAGAATAAGGCAACGCAGTGATTTACACTGCATTGCCTCACTCCATATCTATGATATGTGCGTGGCCTCACAGATATGGTTGAAAGGTTTGTGCTGCCACTGTGTCACTAAAAGTGGCACAACAATGGCGCAAGCTTCTCATAAATATGCCCCTTTGGATCTATGTTGTGTGCTGGATATGGCATTGGTCAACCTCTTGTGTTTGAAAAAAGATAAATAAATGCTTTAAAGTGAGAATGCTAACACTTTCTTAACCCATTCTGTGCTGGGGATGGAAAGGTTCTGTCCTTAACCACTCTGGGCATGTGCTGCAGACTGAAGCGTTCCATCCTCTGCACAAGCCCAGAAAATCCGTCTGCTTGCTCCGAAGGCTGTTTTTTGTGTTTCAATGAAATGATGATCAGTGAGCATGAAGTGCTGATGTCTTTTCACTAAAAGAAAAAGTGAAATGAGCCGATCGGCTCATTTCATTTTCAGTGCCTAGGTCCTTGTGGGGCTATGTCAGTCCACTTGAGCAACTAGGCAGACGGGAGGGGTATCATTGAAAGGGGGGGGGGCTCTCCTCTTTCCAATAGTACTGTTGGAAATGGCCTCTCTGCAGGGTCACCCCCAAACTTTTTGCCTTCCTCCTCTTCTTTTTCTGACCTCATTTTTGCTGGCTTTAGGACTCTGGTCACTTTACCACAGCTAACCAGTGCTAAAGTGCATGTGCTCTCTCCCTAAAAACATGGTAACATTGGATCATACATAATTGGCATATTTAATTTACTTGTTAGTCCCTAGTAAAGCGCACTACATGTCCCCAGGGCCTGTAAATTAAATACTACTAGTGGGCCTGCAGCACTGAATGTGCCACCCACATAAGTAGCCCCTTAACCATGTCTCATCCCGTGTGTGCAGTTTCACTGCCACTTCGACTTGGCATTTAAAGGTACTTGCAAGCCTTAAAAGTCCCCTTTATCTACATATAGGTCACCCCTAAGGACGGTCCTAGGTAACCTATAGGGCAGGGTGCTATGTAGGTAAAAGGCAGGAAATGTACATATGTGGTTTATATGTCCTGGTAGTGGAAAACTCCTATATATCGTTTTCCACTACTGTAAGGCCTGCTCCTTTCATAGAATATCATTAGGGCTACCCTCATATACTGCTTGAGTGGTAGATTCTGATCAGAAAGGGGGCATATTTATTATGGCCAGAATGGTAATACAAAGTCCTGCTTATTGGTGAGGTTGGATTTTATATTACTATTTTAGAAATGCCACTTTTAGAAAGTGAGCGTTTCTCTGCACTTAAAATCCATCTGTGCCTTACAGCCTGTCTCCAATCCACGTCTGGGCTGGGCCGGTTGACAGCTCCCTCGTGCATTTGACCCAGACAACCACAAACACAGGACACTCAGTCACACCTGCACTCATCCGCATACTGAATGTGTCTTCCTGGGCTGGAAGGGTGGAGGGCCTGACACTTACATTTCAAAGGCTAGTGGGCTGCCCTCACACAATGGACTGCCAAACCCCCTACTGGGACCTGACAGGCAGACCTGTACTGAAAGGGGAACTTGTGCACTTCAAAGGCATTTTTGGGTATATAAACTGGGTCCGACCCCACCAACTCAGACACTTCTGGACCTGAACCTGTAACCTGTCAAGAGGAACTGCCTGGCTGCCCAAAGTACTCTTCTGGACTGCTTTCCTGAGAAGGACTACTGCCCTGCTGTTGCCCTGCTGCCCTCTTTGCTGAGAAGTGCTCTCCAAGGGCTTGGATTGAGCTTGCCTCCTGTTTTCTGAAGTCTCAGCCAAAAAGACTATAGTGCTCATTATGAGCTTGACGGTTAGGTTACCGCCATGCCCGCGTTGGCGGTAGTACCGTTGCCAGGCCGGCGGTAATGTCCGCCAAATAATAACCATGGCAGTGATCCCTCCCATAGACAGCCAATGTACCACACCAACTGCCAGCGCGGTACGACCACAGAACCCGGCGGTAGCCACCTACAGGCAGGAGGAAGACAAGGATCTGCCTACCATATTATGACATAGCAAATTGCCATGATTTCCGGGGCGGTAGCAACAACACCAAAAGCCTGGCGGAAACACATCATATAAAAGAAGACAATCACCTCCAAGGACACAGAGGAGTCCGCGGCCGCCATGGAACCTGAACTGCAAGTTTTCCCGATGCTGTACCACGCCATAGCCGACCTGGAGCACTAACGCTGATAAAGACGACGACTGTGAGTACAGCTGCCTAGCACACAAAGGAGGGAGAGAGGGAGGGGAGAGTGACACACACAAGTACAACACACACCATACACACACACCCCTCTCCCAGAACCAGCTGCAGAGTAAATCGACGTTAACAGTACCCAGGAGCAAAAAAAGGCTGGACACATACCTCTGTTCCAACAACTGTAATCATGTAGGATGAAAATTCAAAATCCAAAAACAAACCCAACTGCATATGTGGTTGCAGGCCCAAATGCCAGTTCAAAGTCTCTAATGCCCACAGGGCAAAGTCCAAACCCCACCTTGACTCCTGACAACTTTGGGACTCCACTGTTCAGGGGTATCATGTTGGAAATGGGCAGGCACCTCAGGGGTAGGAGGATGGGGGAGTGGGTCTTCTCCTTGCCCACTGGTTTCTGAGGGGGCGCCTTGACCCTTTTTCTGGAGGGTGATTCTTACCCACTGTTTCTGGAGGGGGCTCCTTGCCCACTGGTTCTGGAGGGGGCTCCTTGCCCTCTGGTGATGGGGGGGCTCCTTGCCCACTGGTTCTGGAGGGGGCCCTTGTCCTCTGGTGATGGAGGGGGCTCCTTGCCCACTGATTCTGGAGGGGGCTCCTTGGGCTTAGTTTTGTGAGGGGCTTCCTTGGTCTTAGTTTTATGAGGGGCCACCTTGGGCTTAGTTTTGGGAGGGGTCTCCTTGGCCTTAGTTTGGGGAGGGGCCACTTTGGGCTTAGTTTTGGGATGGGCCTCCTTGGTCTTGGTCTTGGGAGGGGTCTCCATGGCCTTTGTCTTAGAAGGGGTCTCCTTGGCCCTAGGTTTTGGAGGTGGCTCCATGGTCTGGGTTGTCTGTTTGGGAGGGGAAGGCACTTTAGCCCTTCATTTTGGGGGTGGAGGAGTGTCCTTGGGTCAGAGGGCCGGCGTCGCACTCATGTGCCCCTTAGTCGCAGCTGGAGACTTTGGGGGTGGGACGGTGTCAGACTGGGTGCTTGAGGTACCGACCTGGGACCTTCCTCTTACTGGCATGACAAGGGGGGATGGGAAGGAAGAGGTCAAGGTGGGAATGGAAAAGCTTTCTAGGGCCAATGGGGTGGGAGTAGGGATGGGAGTGGAGGTAGAGGGAGTGATTGTAATAGAAGGAGGTGTGCTGGACTTGGGTGCAGGTGCATGGACAGTGTGCATGTGTGAAGTGTGCATGTGTGAAGTGGATGGCTGTTGGGGGTCTGAGTGCGAGCATTTGTGTGTCTTTGGAGGGGGGCAGAAAGTGTGGGGGAGGGCAAACACGACATGTGGATGGATGTTGTGGTGGTGTCTGCAAGTGAGGTGGGTGTGCTGCATGCGGTGGTGGTGACTACACATGTGGTATGTAGGGTGCATGTCTGCGGGTCTGCTGTTGTGGTGACTGTGGGCAAAGCAGTGCAGGTGGCAGGTTCAGGGACTGTTGATGCAGTGCATGCAGGTGTGTGTGCGGATGTGACTGTGAGGGAGGAGGAGTAGGTGGAGACAGTGGATGATGTTGTGTGTGCATCTGTGTGTTGGCTGCTTGAGTGCTTGTGGACTGAAGTGTGCTGCCTGTGTTTGTCTGTGCGAGTCTTGTGTGATGTTTTGTGTGCATACTTGTCTGAATGTGTGCATGAGGAGTCTGGGACTGGGAAGTGGTAGTTGGAGGGGGGGCTGAAGAAATAGCGACACTGGCTGCTGTCAGTGAAGAGGCCAGAGCCTGAAACGATCTCTGTAGGGCACCAATCCACTGTGAATGCCCTCCGGGAAGGCATTGCATTGCTCTGTCTGGGATGCCAGCCCCTGGATGGCATTCACTATGGTTGACTGTCCTACAGAGATGGATCTCAGAAGGTCAATAGCCTCCTCACTGATGGTCACAGGGCTGATTGGGGCAGCACCTGAGGTGTCTGGGGCAAAGGAGATGCCCACCTCCTGGGGGACAGGCACGGACAACTCAGTGGGGGGCTACTGCGAGGGTGGTGCTGGTACGGGTGGCAGTAGTACCTGTAGCTGGGGTGGTCCCAGAGGGGTGGGCCACCACTAGGGAGCTCCCATCAGAGGAGGAATCCAAGTCAGTGGTATCAGCTCTTGTCCCCGCCGTGGTGCTGCCCTTGCCCTCCGTCCCACTGGTCCCCTCGGTGTCATTGTACTCTGCCTCCTGGGTCCATGGGCTGCAGCTCCCTCACTCGCTGGTGCCCCCTGCTCCTTCGCCAGGTGATGCTAATGCACACATGGACAGGATGACAGAAGGGGGAGAAAGAAAGGGAGCATAGGGTCAATCACAGCACCAGCAGCACAGATGGCATACACATCACTGTCACAGACTGAGACTAAGAATAGACAGTATGGACCACACTGGCAAACCATTGGCTAAGTACCACAGCAGGTCGGAGCCAGACACTGACAGCTACACACCCACTGGGACCTACCAAGTCCTGTCTGCCATGGAAAGCCAGCTACCTCAAAAACATTCATTTCACCCTATTAACCTAAGATGGACGCAGCAATGTCTAAACTGGCATATTGGGGCATCCACTGACTAGTACCTGCACCCAAATCCCATGCCAGGCAACAGAGATGGTTGTCAAACACACTGTACTCACCCCCTTGTGGCTGCTGTGATGCCCTCAAGTGCCCATCCAGCTCTGGGTAGGCCACTGCCAGTATGAGTCAGGTTCCGACGGGCATCCCTCCCTCATTGGGAGGCCATCCCCAGCTGGGCCTGCGCAGATTCCGAGCCCAGCGTCTCAAGTTCTCCCACCTTTTCCTGCAGTGGGTGCTCCGCCTGCTATGGTCCCCCAGGGTCCGCAAGTCCTTGGCGATGTCACGCCACAACCCCTTCTTCTGATGGGCACTGACCTGCAGAGGAAACACAAACAGTGGGACACCAGGAACCAGACAATCCAGCCTGTCACACGAAGGGTCTACAAACTGCATTAGCCCCTCATCAGGCACACACATGACCCGTACCCCTGCATTAACATTGCCACAAGCCATATCCCCCCAAATGACACACTGCCAGCACACACACACCTCCAAACAGCCATGTCACATGCAACATACCCATGGTGTACTCATCTGCTGGTCTGGAGGATCATACAACTGCCTATACAGGGGTAGGACTCCATCCACGAACCTCTCCAACTCCTCCGACGTGAAGGCTGGAACCCTTTCCCCTGTTGCACGTGCCATGGCAAGTTCCAGACACAGGTCACAGCAGCACACGCAGTGGAGATGTCGTCCTGTGGAAAGTCAGGAATCAAGTGAAGTGGTAGAAATGAAATGGCGGTCACGTCCACAGCAGTGTATACCGTCACCGCCGGCGTTGATCATCCCTGGTTCCTATACTCCATAGAGGGCCATGTTAGCCAATGAGGAATTGCCCAGCGGTGCAGACCGCCTCCCGCCATGACGCGGACAGCAGCGAAGTGAGGTCATTTCCACCTGTTCCTGCATACAGGACAGGTGGTTGCCATTTTCTAAGACTAGTACAAATGTACAGATTAATAAGTGCATCATTGTAGTCAAATGTACTCACTTAAACAATTCCAGTGTCCAACATACAAGCATGCTCTGTGTACACTGCTGTAGTGTGTTCGTGGTTCTGGCTTTTGGGTCCTTTAGGTACCAACCACTGTGGAGGAATAGGAGGAGGAGGCAATCACCCGTGTAGAGACTCCTTGTAGACCTGGCTACACTGGAGGACAATCACATCATACTCGCCTATCGTCTGGACAGGGCCACAATCACAGAGCTGTGTGCACAATTGGAACCTCATCTGATACCTGCTGTCCATTGCACAACAGTAATACCCCCTCTTGTGCAGGTACTCTCAATGCTCCATTTCCTGGTAACTGGTTCTTTCCAGCTGAAAATGGGCATGGCTGCAGGAATGTCACCGCCAATGCTCTCTATTGTGCTTGCAAGGGTTTTGGCAGCCTTGCTCAAACACATGTACAGCTACACCGCATTGCCCCCAGGTAGATGATTTACCCACTGTGAAGGATGCATTCTATGCAATGGGACATGTACCACATGTTATTGGGGCCATTGAAGGGACCCATATTGCCTTAGTCCCCCCCCAGGGCCAATGAACAAGTGTACAGGAATAGAAAGAGTTTCCACTCACTCAATGTCCAGATGGTGTGCCTTGCTGACCAGTTCATCTCCCAGGTCCAAGTATCCTGGGTCGGTGCATGATGCCTTTGTCCTGAGGAATAGCAGTGTCCCACAGCTGATGACGCAACTACAGAGGCACAGAGTGTGGCTTATAGGTGAGCCCATGTCCCCACTCAATGTATGTCAGTGTATGCCTTCAGGAGTCATACCCCATGCCATTGTGCAGGGCTAATGTGTGTCTCTCACTTCTTGTAGGTGATTACAGCTACCCAAACCTGTCCTGGCTCCTGGCCCCTGTCCTGGTCCCCGAGAACAGGGGCTGAGAATAGGTGCAATGATGCTCATGGGTGTACCAGGAGGATTGCTGAAAGGACCTTCGGGATCCTGAAGGCTAGGTTCAGGTGCCTCCATCTGGGAGGTGGTCCCTATGCTACTCCCCTGAGAAGGTCTGCAGGACTGTTGTTGTGTGCTGCATGTTGCACAATTTGGCCCTCAGACGGCATGTGCCCTATCTGCAGGAGGAGGGGGGTTACAATGCAGCTGTGGCAGCTGTGGCAGCAGTGGACACTGAGGACAGTGAGGAGGAAAAGGAAGAAGATGTGGACAACAGGACACATATGATCCAGCAGTACTTCCAATGACACTCAGGTAAGACTGTTGAACTAAACATTTCTCCATTTCAGTGTTGTGCTGTGTGGCTGTAACATAATGCTAGTCATTACATTTGATTCCCACCTGACTGTCACCTATGCCTGCCCTTATTGCAGATGTTGCTGTGGTTACAACTGTATAATGCTCTTATGTGTACAGACTGCTAAGACACATTTGTAGGATGGATCAACATATTACTGGATATTTACACAGGATCATGCAGTCCATTACAGTTCTAAACATTGTACATTACCTTCAGATAAAGCACTGTTACTCAAGTTGTGTCCAAGGGTGTTTATTAAAAATGTGTATACAATGCAATGTGCAATAGAGTGGGGTGATGGTTGGGAATAGGCCAGTGTAGTGGGCCAGTCTGTTTGTAGCACAGGTCCAGTGTCCAAGGGGCCAGAGGAAGGGGAGCAATGGCAGTTCAAAGTGGACAAGGTGACACAGTAGAACACAAGGGGGACATTCAGGATGGTCTCGTTTCCTGGCGGTGGCCTTGGCAACTGTCTCTGGTGTCTGTCTGGGTCGCACCCCTCCCCCTGCAGAAGGTGAAACATGCTGTTGGCAAAAATATTGTGTCAAAAGTATAGTTTACTACTATATCGTGCTTCTATACTTACAAAGGTAAATATAAAAATATTGTAAATAAAATATTGTTGACATTAATATCGTCTAAAAATTTAAATAATTTCGATTTTGTAATATAGAGTTTAGAGTAGTAAAAGGTAAATGTTTTAATATATAAATTTCATATAATGTAAATTAAATAAATGCCACTAATATTTAATATTATATATAAATATATACTAATAACATTAACACATATAAATGATTGTGATGTTAGAGAGCCAAGCTGTTAAAATAAATTATTTTGTCTGCATCTAGGGCAGTCTGTGGGCTTGTTTTTTGTTCTTCAGAACAAGACGTTTTTTGTGGAATATTGCAAGCTTCACACCCACATGCAGACCACCTTATCAAGAAACAGAAGGGCTTGTGAACAAGAGAGAGTTGCATGTTTGTGTCATAATTAGGACCTAGTTTCCATAGGAAAACTGTTTTTTGTTTTGGCAATAACTTTGGCACCGTTTGAAGAATCTTCACAATTTTTTTAAAACTAGTACGCGCATCTGAGTTAAGCTGCTGTCTTGAAAGTTTCAAGATAATTCGCCAAACAAGAGGTGAGAAAATAGGGCTGTCCCAAGATGCATTTTCCCCATGCAAGTTCTCATAGGGATTTTATACATGACTACAACGTGAGCCCCTGGACATTATAACCAGGGGAAGTGTTGGCAGCCATTTTTGAACTCAGACGAGTCTCCCCAAAAAGATTTTTTTTAAAGAACCCCTTAGGCCTGGTGATGGGGTCTCCTAAACCCCCCTGGGGCCAAAAGCATTTATTTTGTTTCATGTGTGCTGTGAAAATCACAGAGGATCGGCGAATCTCAGCAAGAATTAAAAAAACAAAGAAGAGTAGTCTCCCGCGCTTGTTTGCACCTCAGCCCCCAGGTGGGCCACGTGCCCAGGGCATATTCAAATAATTATAATGTAGAGGGGCTGCAGGCCGCCCCCCTTCCCATGGCCATTTACTGCCCTGGGGACAGCCATCTCTCTGGGGCAAGGCCTAGAAGGTAAAGAAACTATAACTTGTGCCCTAAGGTAACTTTAACTCGTGACCTCACAATGCTCTGCTACTTACCCCACATATCACATCAGCAATGACATCTTCCATGACATAATTTACAATATAACTGCAACATTTGCAATAAAATTATTGATGATAAAACTGTGCATGGCTGGGGCGCGAATTATAGTTACCTTAAGGCATGAGTTATAGTTTCTTGAGATAAGTAGAACTATAAATGGTGAATTTCTATGGTTTGGTGTGTATACTTGATATACATATATATAAATATACATATATATATATATATATATATACACACGTTCTACTTACATATATGTTATTATAAATAATTTAATAAAAAAATTGACATACATATTTATATTAATGTTTACCAGTTTGCCACCAGCAAGTGAAGCCCCTCTGACATGAACTCTGACCTCGGTCAGAAGTTCGAGGCCCTCCTCCACCCGCAGGCTTCTGCCTGCGCCTCATCCCTGGTGTCTAGTGGGAGAGCTCTGCTCTTCTACTGGTCTGCCCTCTGCCTCAATTCTCTTTTCTCCTCGTTTTTTCTTTTAGTGTGCTGTTTCTGTACCTATCACTTTGTGCGCTTTCCTCTATCTTTTCCTTGTTTTTCTCGTCACTCCTCTCATTCTCAGTTGTCTCTCACTCTCCTCAACGCTGCTGCCCCCGCAGCCCCACCTCACTCCTCTCTCTCATTCACCCCACTGCTGCTGCCCCGCCTCCCTTTTTCGCGCTGTTTCCCGCTCCCACCTCCCAGCTGTCCTCTCCTCCCCCCCTCCCTACTTAAAGCTGGGCGCTGTGTGACCACGCGCCACTGGTGCACCAAAGGCGCGCCTAAGGCAAGCCTATCTGTGCCTGTCTGTGCCCGTCCGCAACCCGACAGCGACCACCGCCAGAAACCCTGGACCTGCCACCCGCCTCCGATACACGCCAGCAGAACTCATATCACTCAACCTAGGACGCGACAACAACTGTAAGCAGGCATCACCAGCAGACACTCTCAGACCTTTCACCTGCCTCCGCTGCCGCCAAACCCACACCTTCACCAAGACCTGGGGCCCAGCACAACCCATTCAAAACAACACACTGACTCCGAAAACTCAGAAGTGCATCCTCCTTAACATCTGCTCCCTCCACAAACACGTCACCGAAAGCTGGGACCTTCTTGACAGCACCAACCCGGACCTCGCTTTCCTCACTGAGACCTGAACCAACACCACCTCAAGCCTGGACATCGGCATTGCCATTCCCCAAGGATACAATATCACCCGGAAGGACTACCCTCATCCCCCCCCTTTGGGGGGGTTGGAGGGTAGGGATATCGCCATCGCCCACAAATCCAACATCCGGCCGAGCACGCACTCCAAAGAACCCACTAGCCTGATGGAACACCTCCATTTCAAAATACAGACCAGCCCGACATCCATCTTTAGAGGATCCCTCATCTATCGCCCACTGGGATCCTGTGCAACCTTCTCCGAATCCATTACGGAGTGTATCACCACACAAGCCATCGCAGCCACCAACTACATCCTGCTAGGAGACCTGAACTTCCACCCTGACAACCTACAAAACCCCAACACCATACCCTTCCTAGATAACCTCTAGAGCCTAGGGCTCCGACAGATCGGACAGAACCAACGCACTCAACAGGACACACCTTCAACCCCATTTTCACAACAGGAACATCAATCACCTTCAGCCGTACCTCCGAACTTCCATGGACAGACCACCGTTGCACCCACTTCACCTTCAACATACCCTCCATCCTCAGACCTCAGCACCAACCATCTCGCAGAGGCTGGGCAAGAGTCACTGACGACCAGCTCACCAACACCCTCACTAACTCCACCCCCTCCTTCGCACACAATGACGACCCGAACACTGCAGCATGTACTTTGCACAAATGGATCGCTGGCTGTGCCATCAACATAGCTCCCCTAAAAAAAAAAAACAGCACCCACGCCAAGAAAGCCAGATGGTTTACCCAAGAACTCAGGGAATCCAGACACACCTGTCGTAGACTTGAGAAAATCTGGAGAAACACCAAATCCACAGAAGCCCAAAACAACTTCAGAACAGCCACCACCACACACCACCAACTCATCAGAAGCACCAAAAGAAAATCAATACAAGACAGAATCTCCTCACACGCACACAACAGCAAGGACCTTTTCAGCATCGTCAAGGAATTCGCCCAACCCAACAGTGAAACAACAGACATCCCACCCTCACAAAACCTCTACGACAGACTCAACACCTACTTCCACCACAAAATCAAGACCATCTATGGCAGCTTCAACGAGGACAACTCATGTGCAGAAACCCCTCCACCGGAACCCGAAACCAACAAACTAACAATCACTAACTGGACCCCCCTCACCACCGAAGCCACTCTGAAGACGAAGTCCATACACTCCGGGGCCCCCACGGACCCATGCCCCCACCACATTTTCAATAGAGCCACTGACATCATCGGCCCCAAGCTCCGCCTCACCATCAACCGTTCCATAGCTGAGGCCTCCTTCCCAGATGACTGGAAACACGCCGAGATCAACCCGCTCCTCAAGAAACCCTCGGCTGACCCCACTGACCTCAAAAACTTCAGGGCCATCTCACTGCTCCCATTCCCAGCGAAAGTCATAGAGAAAGCCATCAACAGCCAACTCGCCACTTTCACCGAAGTCCAGAACATCCTCAACGCCTCCCAATCCGGATTCAGAAAAAAACACAGCACTGAAACAGCCCTCCTGGCCGCAACCAACGACATCTGCTGGACAAGGGAGAGATGGCGGCACTCATTCTGCTAGACCTATTGGCGGCCTTCGACACATTCTCCCACCACACCCTGATATGCAGACTTCACGAAGCCAGCATCAGAGACAAGGCCCTCGACTGGATCCACTCCTTCCTCTCTGGCAGAACCCAACAAGTGAGACTCGCCCCCTTCATCTCGGACCCACCACCTGTGGAGTCCCACAGGGATCTTCCCTACTCTGTCCAACATCTACATGACCCCACTGGCCGCCATCACCAGGAGCTACGGAATCAACATTCTCTCCTATGCTGACGACACTCAACTCATTCTCTTCCTATCCAACGAACAAAACACAGCCAGACACAACGTCCGCAAAGGCATGGGAGCAATAGCCAACTGGATGAAAAACAGTTGCCTCCATCTCAACGCAAACAAGACAGAAGTTCTCATCATGGGCCCACAACCTGACGCATGGAATGACTCATGGTGGCCACCCACCCTCGGAAACCTGCCCACCCCCACGAACCAAGCCCAAAACCTCAGAATCATCCGGGAAGCCAAACTCAACATGAACCACCAAATCAGTTCAGTCACACCCACCTGCTTCCACACCCTCCGCCTCCTACGCAGGACGTTCAAATGGATCCCCCTCGAACACAAAAAGACCGTCACACTCGCCCTTATCAACAGCAGACTGGACTATGGCAATGCGCTCTGCGCCGGGATCAACAAGAAGCTCACCCGCAGTCTACAGAACATCCAGAACCCCACCGCCAGACTGGTCCTCGACCTGCCCCAACACTGCCACATCTCTCAGCACCTGCGAACACTTCACTGGCTTCCAATAGAAAAAAGAATCACCTTCAAGATCCTCATCCACGCCCACAAAGCCATCCATGACACCGGACCAGCCTACCTGAATAGCCGACTAAACTTCCAAATAACCCACAGGACCCTCCGATCAGCCCAGCTTTCCCTCGTCTAAGTACCCCGCATCAGGAAATCAAGAACAGTGGGGCCCTCTTTCTCCCACATCGCAGCCACGGCCTGGGACACCTTCCTGCTTCACCTCAGACAAACTACCTCCCTCCTCAACTTCATGAAGGAGCTGAAGACATGGCGTTTTGGAAAACCACATCAATGATGGTAGCTACACAACCACTCCCACAGAGCCTTGAGACCCCTTACGGGTGAGTAGCTGCGCTATACAAGCAATGCCTGATTTTAGATATATTACTGTGAAAACATATATGTGTGTGTGTACATATATTTATATGTACACACTCACACAGAGACACAATAAAACCATTAAAACCATAAAAAATATACACAATTCAATAACAAAAAATATATTCATTAATTAAATCCATAAATACAATATTACAATGTTAAAACCCCCAAAAATATTTACTAAAAATGCCATGAACATTGAAAAAAAAAGATAGCATAAAATATTTCAAAGCAATTGATGTTATAAAATCAATTTAACCAATATTATGAAAACTATTGAGTCTAAGAACATTGAAGCAAATATTCCCACTCTAATTTATGCAACAGTAGGAAAAGTGTTGGACTTCAGAGGGCTTAGATGAACTATTCCTACTCCAGTCAATGCAACAATAGGGAAAGCTTTGAGCTTCAGAGGAGTGAACCCTACTAGTGCCACTCCAGTCAAAACAATAGTAGAGAAAGTGTTGGACTTCAGAGTGGTTAAACTTACTATTCCGTCTCCAAACAGTAGGGAAAGCTTTTGATTACGGAGGGTTAAAATTTACTATTCCCACTCTAGTTTGTGCAACAGCACGGAAAGCGCTGGACTTCAGCGGGGTTAAATTTACTATTCCAACACCAAACAGAGCAACAGTAGGGAAAGTGTAAGACTTTGGAGGGGTAAAATTTACTATTCCCACTCCAGTCCGTCCAACAGTAGTAAAAGCATTAGATTTTGGATGGGAGAGATTTACTATTCCCACTCCAAACAGTGCAACAGTAGGGGGAAGTGCTGAACTGCGAAGAGGTTAGTTTTACTATTCCTACTGCGGTCTAAGCAAGAATATTAACTGACATGAAATATATATATGTATGTATTAAAAATAAATAATCAGTTCACATAATTGCTATTCAATTAAATAATGATCAGTTAATAAATATTGTTTTAAATGGTTCAATTAATTACCTTCCCACCCTATACAGCTACAAATCTAGCAGCCCACACCTAAACTATAAATTAAAACAATTGGTATTCCATAATTTGCAATATTTAAAATAAATTAAATAATTAACAATTGATAATTACTTGTTAATTAATGCTTAAATACGTTCCGACCTTAAACCCCTAAAAACATAGCAACCCGCAACTAAAGTATAAGTAAAACAATTTAACATTTCATAATTTACACATTTAAAATTCAATAAAAAATATTTTACAAATAAAAATAAATAGTTATATATTATTTAATTAGCTCCCTACCCTATACCTCTACAAACCCAGCAGGCCACAACTAAACTGTAAGAGAAGTAGCCCAATATCCCATAACTTACACAATTACAAAAGAAATCAAATAAATGATTAATTTACAATTAATGAATTGTTAATAATTATAACTTAATTAACTTCCCACCATAGGCCCCTATAAGTCTAGCATCCTGCAACTAAAATATAAGTAAAATGAATAAATATTCTATAATTTACATAGTTAAATAACTTAACAATTAACTGTTAATTCTTTAAAAAATAACTTCCCACCTTATACCCCTACAAAAATAACACACACCACTTTAAATTACTAGTAATAATTAAATAACAAATCTAAATCACTTAAAATTACAAGCTATATTGTAAAAAAGATAACATTTATATAAACAGTAGTAACACATAAAAGTAATATCAACTAAAGAAATAAAATAATAAAAAAATCATTTAGCAACTATGATATTAAAAACATCAATATTCTTTAAAATAATATCAAAAAAACAATATTCTTGTCAATGATATTACTGTATCACAAAATTTGTGTGTCATGATACTTAATTTCCAATATTTATGTCTCCCAATATTTTAAACTTAATATTTTGTCTAAACATCCCATATACACGTATCACTTGGGACAACTACTCTATTTAGCACCTTTCCAAGTTTTAGTGCTAGGCAACAGCCAACGGAGCCCAAACATAAATGAATCTCCTTTTGTCTTTTGCTTACAGCTGTAGAGAGGACCATTGCTCTGTTTCAGCCTTCCAGGGCCCCAGTCAGATTTAACAACCCTCTTTGCATGAAATATTGTTGGGAAGCGGGCTCCACCAGCCACCATAAACTGGTGCATATGCATTCAACACTGTACAGATAGGCATATATATGCACAAATGATGCTCCAGAGAAGTCAGAAAATTGTCAATCTACATTTTGGAATTGTGTGACTAGCCTCATCCATATGGTAAATAATGTTGTTGCAATGTAAATATGATTGATTTAATCCATCTTGAAATGTCAATATGATTATTATCAGATTATTGCCATGGAAAACAGAGGGATTCTATTGACTCATAGTAGATTTCACAGAACATTAGCTAAAACTCACATATAACAATGAATAGTATTGCCTAGTTAACTGTTGTCCTGCCTAAATTAGATTAGCTTTGCCTTAAGAAAACGTGGTGCAGGCTTCACAGTGAGGGAACATAAACTGATTTACAATCTTAATACTCATACCATCTGATTAAATGATGAGAATGATCGGTAAGTTACCACTTCAACAAAGATTTGGTGCCTAAAATAAATGTTGAATTGAACCCCTCCTTTAATTTAGGACTATCGTTCTAATGTAACTACGATTGGTTTAATCCACATGCATCTGCCAATATGAATAACGGTAAATACTAATAATGGAAAGAAGATGTTTATGTCACCCATACATTTAAGAAAAACCTGCATACTACCTGGAGGATGGTCCAGCTAGCCATTAGTCCCTTCTAAACTAGAAACATGTATAATAGAAAAAACATGTGTCTCCGCAATAAGACAATTACTTCTAAAACTGCCATCATTAATGGATTGGAAACACGCCCACTAATAGCAATGAACAAACTTACTCAGACAAAAAAACTGTATTTGCAAATTAACATCTTTACCATATTTCTAAGCCCCAAACCATTTATTGAGTGCCTGTCCACCAAGCTTTAAAGGCAGCACATTGTCATCAAGCAACTCCCCAGGCCTCGAGAAAATAGTATATTTGCAGCAGTTTAAAGTCTTTTTCCAACCTGCATCTTAACTGGTCTCCAGCTTTTTACTCTTTTCTTGGATCATCCGACTATACCGGAAGAGCTGGAAACCATACTGCAACAATCATAACTTCCTAGTTGTCACCAGTAACACAGTTGGTAGGCCATTGGTTTCTGATAATCCTCACTTCTACGTGTTCTGAAATTAATTGCATTTAGACACTACTATTCTGGCTGTGCCTTACTTAGAACCCTACCCACTGACATTGGCAGCAAAATATCTACTTGTCCATGGGACAGGTTGCTTCTTAAATCTATTTGTCCTGTAAAAAAATCTACTTGTCCTTTTTGTGCCATTTAGTGTGGCAGCAAATTATGGGAGCAATCTCATTATGTAAGAGCTCTGATAAAAGCCTCCCTGATTATGCCAGGGTTACTACCATAGTAGGGCTTCAATACTTGCAATTTCATTCCCTACTATAGCAATTTCCACCTTTCCGCAGATTTACATACAGGGACTGGAGGAAGCAGTAAGCACTAGTTCCAGGGCTGGAATGCATTTGAGTCTGCAAACCTATTAACTTGCATGTTTTAAGGATTCCCACCAGCTCTTCTCTAATCTTTTCCCATAATGAGAAAGCTTGGAAATGTACTCCTGTCAATGGGGGAAGTAGAAGTTCTTCCAGGATTGGGAAAAAGTGGTTGGAGGGAAAGTAAACTTGTAACTCTCAATAGATTTTCACATGAGCAAATCTACACATGCATATTTGCTTGTGCTAAAATACAGTTCACAGATATTTTTTAGGAGTACAATTTCCTGGTCTACTTCTTTAAGTTAATGAAAGCCACTGATTCAAATACGTATACCAAGAGTGCACTTTTCTGACTTTCTTTACATCTACATGAGCCCCCTTGCCAACATTGCCCGCAAACACAACCTCAACATCATCTCATACGCCGACGACACCCAGTTGATACTCTCCCTCACCAAAGACCCAGCCACCGCCAAAGCCAACCTGCAGGATGGAATGAAAGACGCCGCACAATGGATGAAGCTCAGCCGCCTGAAACTGAACTCTGACAAAACGGAGGTCCTCATCCTCGGTAACTCCCCATCCGCCTGGGACGACCCGTGGTGGCCCACGGCCCTGGGCACCGCACCCACCTCCTCGGACCACGCACGCAACCTCGGATTCATCTCACCATGACCAAGCAAGTCAACGCCGTCTCATCCTCTTGCTTCCTCACCCTTCGAATGCTCTGGAAGATCTTCCGCTGGATCCCCACCGACACAAGAAAGACTGCTACCCACGCCCTCGTTACAAGCCGCCTGGACTACGGGAACACTCTATACGCAGGAACCACCGCAAAACTTCAGAAACGTCTTCAGCGCATACAAACGCCGCTGCACGCCTCATCCTCGACGTTCCCCGCCACAACCACATATCCGCCCACCTGAAACACCTGCACTGGCTCCCCGTCAACAAAAGGATCACCTTCAGGCTCCTCACCCACGCACACAAAGCCCTCCACAATAAGGGCCCCGAATACTTCAACAGTCGCCTCGCCTTCTACACTCCCACCCGTCATCTTCGCTCTACCAGCCTCGCCCTCGCCACCGTCCCTCTCATCCGCAGAACCACCGCCGGAGGCAAATCATTCTCCTACCTGGCAGCCAACACATGGAACTCCCTTCCTGTCCACCTCAGGACTACCCAGGACCACCTCTCCTTCAGGAAGCACCTCAAGACCTGGCTCTTCGAGCAGCAGTAACCCCCCCCAAGCGCCTTGAGACCCTCACGGGTGAGTAGCGCGCTCTATAAATGCTGATTGATTGATTGATCTTTACGAATTGGGTCCCTAATAAAGTCTGGGGTTAGCAAAGACTTTTTGGGGGCCATTACAACATTGGCGGTAAAATCCGCTTACCGCCAACACACCGTCGCGGGCTGCGGAATTCCGCCGCAGCTATTATGACCCACAGCTCGGAATCCGCCAGAATCTAGACACCCACACAAGTCTGCCACACCAAAGGTCAGTGATAAACTGATGATAACAAAACCTCCACCGTCACGCCAACAGGAATACGCCCACACTATCACAATCCACGAATCCACTCGGCGGTCTTTCAACCGCGGTATTCCACTGGCGGTACACACCACTGCACTCAAAATACACACACATTTACAAAACACTACCACATTGGACAATTCCAAATACACACACCTGATACACATACACACACCACTCCCACATACCCAATACAATATAAAACACACACCCACATCACCCACAAACCCTTACGACAACAATTGCAACAGAAGGCCAGAGAGAGACACCACCAGAAACAACACTACCATCCACAGGCACTCAACACCATCACTCACACAACATCCACGCACCTCACACAACATACCTCTAAATATCACCCCACACATCACAACACACACCACCCCACACATCACCCACACCACCACATGGCACCGCAAAGACACCCCAGGTTTTCTGAGGAGGAGCTCAGGGTCATGGTGGAGGAAATCATCCGGGTAGAGCCACAGCTATACAGATCACAGGTGCAGCACACCACCATAGCTAGGAAGATGGAGCTATGGCGCAGAATCGTGGACAGGGTCAACGCAGTGGGACAGCACCCAAGAACTAGGGATGACATCAGCAAGAGGTGGAACGACCTACAGGGGAAGGTGCGTTCCGTGGTCTCCAGACACCAGATAGCGGTTCAGAGGACTCGCAGCAGACCCCTACCTCCTCCCCCACAACTAATAACATGGGAGGAGCAGGTCTTGGCTATACTGCCTCCTGAGGGCCTCGCAGGAGTAGCTGGAGGAATGGACTCTGGTAAGTCAAACCTTTAACTACCATATCCCCCACCCTACCTGCATGCTATCACATACCCCCACCCTCGCCCTCACCCCCATCACTCCAACTCCTCATACATGTCCCACTTTCACAAACCACACATCCCAAACCCAAGCCCTGCATGCAACTCCAAAACAAGGACACCCATCACCAAAGCATGTCCACTGCACATACCCATACACCCCCCTAAACCATTATCAGCGAAGGTCCCACACAAGAATGCAAGCACTGGGGTACAGGGTCACCCACCCATTGCACACCATGGCACACACAGATGCAATAATCATGCCTTTACACCCCGGCAGGACCCCTACCCAATGTCACTGGACAGGAGGGACCAGACATGTCCACTCCACCCACAGAAGAGGCCCACAGTGATGACAGCAGCTCTGTCCAACTGGATCAAGATGACCAGCCCGGCCCATCTGGGACCTCGGGACAGTCGGATCCCCTCACACTGGCACAGGCCACTACAGAGCTTCCCCCCTCTGGAAACACCAGCACAGCACCCACCCAGTGGGTCCATACCTCTGTCCCCAGGACACGTCATGCAGCAGTGTGTCCACCACTACAGTGAACCCAGGCTAACCCACCACCCCAACAACACCCCAACAACACCAGGGACCTGGGGGCAGTGATAGTGGGCACATGGTTCAGGGGACAGAGGCCCAGGAACACAGGGGAACTGGGAGGGCTGCTGAGCGACAGGGGGAGGACAGGCCCAGGGAACCCACTCTCCACGAGGCCCTCTCCATCATAATGGGAGCCTACCACCATTCCCAGGAGACAATGGCAACGGTACTGGCCAAGTTTCAGGAGGAACAGTATTTGGTGTTCAGGGAGGAACTCAAATCTATCAATTCAACCCTGGGCACCAGTGTAGGGGTGCTGAAGGAACTCGTCAACACCAGAAGGGACACTGTAGCACAACAAGGGGCCCCTGACACTAGCCTGGACGATGAATTGCCCACCACCTCTGCCGGCGCTAGTGGACAGGAGGCACCGCCACAGGACCACGACACCAGCACCCCACCCCCTGCAGATGGAGAACCAACCCGCAAGCGGTCCCTGAGATCTAGGACAAAGACAGAGAACAATGCCAAGACCCCCGCCAAGAAATGAGACCACCCTGATTGTCATCCTTCTGTCCCACTTTGACACCCTGTCCAAACCTAAACTGCCCTAGCTCCACTTCCTATGCCCCTTTGGACAATGCACCTGTGAGACTAATAGACTGGACTCTGCCATGGACATTCCTCCACCATCACCCCTGACCATTTTACAACCCCCTCCACTATTTAGCACTTAAATAAACACCCTTAAATCACAAAACAATCTGGAGTCAGTCTGTGCTTTAGAAAATGTGTATTTGCAATAACTGTGGAAAAATGATATATCCAATGTAATGTCAACATACCTATGTCACACACCTCTAGTCCATGCGGAAACAAGGCAGAGGTCACACGGTGGGACCCACATCTGTGAAATCGGGAGGGAAAGTGACAATTCAGTGTCCATACACTGGGTGAAAATGACAGACAGATGAGAGGTACAACAATTAAATCAGATGTAGCAGGCAGTGCTGTCTTCTTACCTGTGTCTCACTGAAAGTATTGCTGGATCACAGTGTTCCTGTTGTCTATGTCCTCTTCTTCTGCTTCCTCGTCTTCACTGTCCACAGGCTCCACAGCTGCCACAACACCTCCATCTGGACCATCCTCCTGCAGAAAAGGCACCTGTCATCGCAAAGCCAAGTTGTGAAGCATACAGCAGGCCACGATGATCTGGCACACCTTCTTTGGAGAGTAGAATAGGGAACCACCTGTCATATGGAGGTACCAGAACCTGGCCTTCAGGAGGCCGAAGGTCCTCTCTATGCTCCTCCTAGTTCACCCATGGGTCTCATTGTAGCGTTCCTTTGCCCTTGTCCTGGGATTCCTCAATGGGGCCAGTAGTCATGACAGGTTGGGGTAACCAGAGTCACCTGCAAATGGCGAGGGACAACTGTTAGACACACACTAACTCTTAGGGACATCCCCAGACACCTAGTCACACGGTATTGGGTCCATGTCCTCACCTAATAGCCACACATGGTGCCTCTGGAGTTGCCCCATCACATAAGGGAGGCTGCTTTCCGCAGAATGTAAGCATCATGCACTGAGCCAGGAAACTTGACATTTACATTGGAGATGTACTGGTCGGCCAAACACACCATCTGCACATTCTTAGAATGGTAACTCTTCCGGTTTCTGTACACCTGGTCACTCCTGCGGGGGGGACCAAGGCCACATGTGTCCCATCAATGGCACCTATGATGTTGGGGATATGTCGCAGGGCATAGAAGCCACATTTCATTGTAGGCAAATCCTCCGCCTGAGGGAAAACGATGTAGCTACGCATGTGTTTCAGCAGGGCAGACAACACTCTGGACAACACGTTGGAGAACATAGGCTGGGACATCCCTGATGCAATGGCCACTGTTGTTTGAAAAGACCCACTTGCTAGGAAATGGAGTACTGACAGAACCTGCACTAGAGGGGGGATTCCTGTGGGATGGCAGATAGCTGACATCAGGTCTGGCTCCAACTGGGTACGATCAAGTCTGTATGTGACAATTACATGTCGCTCCTCCATTGTCGGCAGGTCCACCAGCGGTCTGTACACCGGAGGATGCCGCCATCTCCTCACCTGCCCCAGCGGACGTGCTCTATGTAGGAGAACAGCGAGCAGAGAGTCAACCAACACTGAGGTACGTAAGCACAACTTTATAGCAAAATGTTTGAAAATCGATATATGGCTGTATTAGTGTTAAAGCAAGGCCTAGATATGTGTGAGGCAGTCAAAATTAATGCCTTGTGGCCCCCTGAAATGGCGGCTGCCTGACCTGTAATGTGGGACAAGGGGATATGAGGTAATTGCGCTGGCGTTGCACACCGTAGCGGTAGGCAGTCGAAGACCGCAGCGCAATCCTGCATTGGTTAACATTGGACCCTATGGGTCCCAGGAGCCAATGACGATGTACGCCGGCGGTGATGGTATGCACCGCCGTGGACGTGACCGCCATTTTCTCTCTGTTCAATCACTTGATACCTGATCTTCGACAGGAGAGGACCTACACTGCAAGTGCTGCTGTGACCTCAGTCTGGAAGAGACAATGGTTCATGTGTCTGGGGAAAGGGCTCCTGCCTCCAGCACCACGGAGGAGTTGGAGAAACTAGTGGATGGGGTCCTCCCCCAGTACACGCTACTCTACGGTCCTCAAGACAAACAGGTAAATACACTGTGAGCATGCCTAATGGGCAATGCCTGTGTGGAGTGGTGTTGATGAAAGATAGGGGGGGGAATGAGGCATGCATGATACGACGGTGAGTGCATGTGCGTCATGGCAAGGGTAGGGATGCGGGCCAATGACTGTGACGGTGCGAACGGTTAGATCTTCTCCTTTTCCCCTGTACTATTCGTGTAGGTCAGCACCCACCAGGAGAAGGATATTTGGCGTGCCATCGCCAAGGAAGTCCACACCCTGGGGGTCCACCATAGATGGAGCACCCACTGCCGGAAAAGATGGGAAGACATTCGCCGCTGGTGCAAGAAGACGTCGGAGGCCCAGCTGGGGATGGCCTCCCAACGTGGGAGGGGTGCCCATCGCACCATGACCCCCCTGATGTTCCGGATCCTGACGGTGGCGTATCCGGAGTTGGATGGGCGCTTGAGGGCATCACAGCAGCCACAAGGGGGTGAGTACACTCTCATTCTGCTGATTCAGCACGCATTGTAGGTGTCTGGGTGGGGGAGGTGGGCTGTCGGTTCCCCTAGGCCAGGGCGAGTTTAGTAGGCAAGGTCCCTTCTTAAGGCAGGCCCTGTGGCACCCCACCTGTGTTCAGAGGCAACTACACCTAGTCAAGCTCCTGTGACTTCCATGTGTGCAGCAATCGGGCATAGGCCTTGTAACCCATGTCCCTGTGATTAATTAGGGAACTCTTAAGTGCACGGCATAGTGCAGGGGGCTTCTGTGTCTGTAGTGTCCACCAACTGTAGTGGTATTTGATGCACTCAACATGTCTTTCTTCTGTCTTCCCCCCCTTTTTGTGGTCTCCCTGTTCTTGTGTGCATTAGCATAATCAGGCGGAGGAGCAGTGCCAGCGGAGCAGGAGGGACCTGCATCCCACATGGCCCTGGAGGGTGACACAACAGAGTCAGAAGCCACCAGTGGGATGGAGGGCGAGGGGAGCTCCACGGCGGGGACAGGAGCTGAGACCAGCGACACGGACTCCTCCTCTGATGGGAGCTCCCTTGCGGTGGCGGGCCCCTCTGTGCCCACCGCATCTACAGGTACAACCGCCACCCCCCCTACCAGCACTGCCCTCCCAGCAGCCCCTCAGCGTACCCCGTGGCCGCTCACCCAGGAGGGTGGGCATCTCCTTCACCCCAGGCACCTCAGCCCCTGCCCCAGTCAGCCCTGCTGCTCTCAGTGAGGAGGCCATTGACCTCCTCAGGTCCCTCACTGTTGGACAGTCTACCATTTTGAATGCCATCCTGGGTGTAGAGAGGCAGTTGCAACAGACCAATGCATACCTGGAGGGCATTCATTCTGGCCAGGCAGCCCAACAGCGAGCTTTTCAGACTCTGGCCTCAGCACTGATGGCACCCATTGTCCCTGTCTCTAGCCTCCCCCCTCCAACTTCCTATACCCAGACCCAAACCCCTGTACCTCAGCCTATCCCAAGCACACCATCAGACCAGCATGCACACACGTCAACACACAAGGGAAGCTCAGGGAAACATAAGCACCACACATCCCACTGGCACTCACGCAAGCATCATACCCATGCAGACATACCAACATCCACTGCCTCCACTGTGTCCCCCTCCTCCTCGTCTCCCTCCTCCCTCCCAGTCTTGTCTCCACTCACACCTGCATGCACTACATCTTCAGCCACTACCTCCATCACCAGCACACCCACCACCACACCCCGCTCACGTGCAGTCACCACCCCCACTACCATACACACATCCGCTGTGTCCTTTCCCAGTGTGTCTGTGAGCCCACCTCCCAAGGTACACAAACGCAGCCACACACCCACCCAACAGCCATCCACCTCACGACAGCCTCCAGCCCATGCACCTTCACCCAAAGTCAGAAAACGTACACGTCCTACAACCACTACCTCTTCCTCCACTCCCAAACCCCTTCCATCTACCCGTCCCAGTGTGTCCCAAAAACTTTTCCTGTCCAACCTTGACCTCTTCCCCTCACCTCCCCCACCCCTTCAGTCTCCTAGGTCCCGCCTTTCCAGGTCCCAACCCAGCTCCTCAGCCACAACATCTGTGGGAACAGTGGTGCCAGTAGTAACCGGCTTCTGGAGTGCGCCAAACAGCAGGGCAGCCAGACCACGGACAGTCCCCCACCTCAAAAGCACAAAAAGTTGGCCAGTGCCCAGCGGGAGAGAGGCAAAACATCTACCACCAAAGCCCAGGGGTACAGTTGGGGGTGGGAAGACAGCTGTGCGCCATCCAAGGTGGGGGAAAACAGAAAAACAGGCAAGTCGGCGAAAACCTGCACGGCGGACAAGACCGCCACCAGCACCGCTGCCAAGGACACCGCCGCCACCACCACCGCTGCCAAGGACACCGCCGCCACCAGCACCGCTGCCAAGGACACCGCCACCACCAGCACCGCTGAACCGGACACCGCCGCCACCAGCACCGCTGCCAAGGACACCGCCGCCACCAGCACCGCTGCCAAGGACACCGCCGCCACCTGCACCGCTGAACAGGACACCGCCGCCACCAGCACCGCAGGCCAATGAGCGCCAAAAATTCCGACACTACTGAGGCCGCCACGAGCAGGATGAATCACTCTGGGCACAAGGCCCCCTCCAGAACCAGTGGAGTATCCCATCCACTACCTCTGTCTTTGGCAGGATGAAGCACTCTGGGCACAAAGCCCCCTCCAGAACCAGTGGAGTATCCCATGCACTACCTCTGTCCTTGGCAGGATGAAGCACTCTGGGCACAAAGCCCCCTCCAGAACCAGTGGAGTATCACATCCACTACCTCTGTCTTTGACAGGATGAAGCACTCTGGGCACAAAGCCCCCTCCAGAACCAGTGAAGTATCCCATCCACTACCTCTGTCCTTGGCAGGATGAAGCACTCTGGGCACAAATCCCCCTCCAGAACCAGTGGAGTATCACATCCACTACCTCTGTCCTTGGCAGGATGAAGCACTCTGGGCACAAAGCCCCCTCCAGAACCAGTGGATAAAGGCATCCACTACCTCAGTCCTTGGCAGGATGAAGCACTCTGGGCACAAAGCCCCCTCCAGAACCAGTGGAGTAAGGCATCCACTTGAGAGACTGTGGCTTTGCACTCCCAGGATGCAGCAGTGGGCAACCCACCCACTGGAAAGACTTGTGAGACTGTGGCTTTGCACTCCCCAGGATACAGCAGTGGGCATGGAGCCCCCTCGTGGAGCTGGCGTCGTGCACTCGTCCGGCTGAGGTGCCCCCCCTTCCCTTCCCCCTGCGGTGCCTGTTGTATTTCTATCTGATGCCCCAGCAGTGTTGTCTCCGTTTTGATCGGGTATTGAGTGTGGCCTCGCCCATGCATTTTGGGCCCAGTGGTCCACGGACTATGATGGTGGAATACCTTTGACTTGTGTTCCAGGTGTATATATTTGTTTATAGGATAAATATTTATATATATATATATATATTTTGGATTACTGTATTTGAATAGATTACAAACGTTTGACTCATTTCCTTTTGTCCTTGCATTCTTCCCGGGGGGTTGGGGGTTGTAAATGTAATGTATCTACATGTACTTGTGTGTGTGTTGTAGTGGGTGAGGGTGGGGGTGGGAGTGTTGCGTGTTGCGTGTGTGTGTCACTCTTTTTTCCCTACCCCCTCCCCTGTGTCGTAGGTGCACTACTCACCATGGTCTTCGCCGCCGTCTTTGTTGTTCCTGGTAGAGGAGCAGGAAGATAAAGGCTGGGAGTATCTGGAGCTCGGGTTCCATGGCGTCCTGGTTCCTCGTGGGGTGTGTAGAGGTGAGGGTTTTCCCTTCCAAGTCCTGTTTCTGCCGTGTTTTTGTTCGTGGTGAATCCGCCCCGGAAAAGGTTGGCGGTACATTGTGTTCTGCCTGTCTGTTGGCGGTTACCGCCGCGGTGTTTGTTTGTACCGCCATGGCGGTCAGAGTGTTAAAGTCGCTGTCTGTGTTGGCGGTTTCCGCCACGGTTGTGATTCCATTTTTTTTTACAGCAGACCTGTTAGCGGTTTTACCGCCGCTTTAACACCGACCGCCAGGATTGTAATGACCACCTATGTTTTTATTAAACTTCTATTTCTCTATCTATCGGCTGGCTGTACTGTGAATGATCGCATTCTGCTCTTCCATAAGGAGCATATTGGCACACAGTGCCTGGAACTACTGTGGCAATCAGTGATGTAACAAAACTGGAGGGGCCCCCCTGCAAAGAACATGGATGGCCCCAACACCCCTCCAGACTCACTCAGGGCAAGTGCTGCAGAGAGGCTGCGGGCCTTTGTTACACCCCAGGTGGTAATGTGTGGTTATTGAGACCAAAGCATTTTTTTCTTTTTGCCAGTGTTTGTTACAATAATGAGGGCCTGGCAGTTCCCACACCAACAAAGTGTTACAAAAGCCATATCAAAACAAGACACACATTGATGAAACCGAAAGACTCTCAAAATATGTCAGATTGGTTGGCTTTGCCAGTGCTTGTTTATTTTCATGCTTACCTTAACCTTGTTGAAAATGGTTACACTGATTTTCCATTAGGAATATTTTCTGGAAATACTAGCATGCATCAACACATTTTACTAAATGACGCTTCAAAGAAATAGCACCTAAAATGTCATAGTAGTGAAACGTTTTTTTCCTACTTGCATTTTTTCCTGAACATTTTATTTTGAAAGCAAAGAATCATCACTCTTGCTTACAAGCTTCTGCAAACATTTGGATCTAATCAGAGAGCATTATACGTAGCCTCATATTAAACTTTTCAAATGTCTGTACATTTATTTTTTATTTTACTGGAAACGCTGTTAGTAGTGCAGTGTGACCCTAAAAGGTTTATTTACAGCGGTCTCCCTAATAATGAAAGCTTTTTATTAATCAACCATAAATACAAGTTTGAACAGCAGCAACATATGGACACACATATTTCCGCAGCTGCAGACAGTTTCCTTCTCTGTAAACTGGCGGCCAAAGGATTTGTGCTACAGGAGGATGGACCTACTTGCCCCAAGAACAAAATAAACATGAAAACTTGTTGTCCTTGACTCCAAACAAAATGTTACGGGCGTTGGGAGATCGGAATTCCACATTCCTGTGCCAGGCAAAGGTGTTATTCCCTCAGCCTTCCATAGAACTTTTAATGTAAATTATTCTCATTTTCTATGTACCGGAATAAAAGTTGTGTGTCTCTAAATTTCAAGCCTTGACTTAGCTTCTGCTAAATAAATTAGCTATTTTATGTAATCCTAAAAACATAGAACCTCCTGTCCATCTACTCTACTGAATATGTAAACTTTGCTTTCGCATGTGAAACAATGAACTCCATACCATGGTCAACCGCCTGTTCTGTCCTCCCAGCTGCTAAGATACTACTATTCCATGACAGGAGTCACTATGAGTAAAACTATAACTTTATCAATGCCCAAACCATTTTTTAATCTTGGACGTGACGTTGCGTATTTGACAAGTTGTGGTAGTTATCAGCAGTCAGTCAGCAGAAATATATGTTGCAGGAGCACATACTCGCCTTCCTTAAATAGACCCCTTACGAAGCGGAATACATGTCAAACTGTGCCTAAGCTCTATACAGTTATATGGAGCTCACAGAGTAACCACCCCTGTGGTGGTCCAGTTCACAGCCAGCATACTATTAGAAGTTTGCATCATTTGATAAAAGCTCATCATTTATTACCACTTTGTGCTGCTGCTTGGATCCACATTGCTACTAACTTTCTTAGGAGCCTGTTAGAAACAAAAATGAGGCAGTGTAAAACCCCCACTTACACCATTACTTAGTGCTCTTCTACGCCATGGGGGGGGAGTTGTTGAGACTGCATCGGCGATCTTCTAACCCACCATTCAGGTTGAAGCACTGAAAAAGTGCAGTCTATGCGCGTTTGAAGGGTCCATCGCACTGCTTAGTCAACGAACAGTAATCCTAAATCTTTAAACCTATTACTGAAATTTGCAATAGAGGATTAAGCAAAATAGCTTCTCATGATCCGGTTCCTGTTGGGATGCTTTTCTACCGAACTAAAGGGGCCAAGCTTGTGGTTGGAAAGCACTTTTACACTGAATGGATCTCTCCTCAAGGAGTCAATGATAAAAGGAGCTTACAAAGACCTTAGCTACTTCCTTGGATAGCAGGGTGTTCGACTCACAGGAGCGGTGACACTGGCCAGAGAGCCATTATGGTCCACTACTCAAACTATAACTTATTTTGTTAATAACTTTGGTGCCATTTGACGAATCTTCAGGAAACTTTCCCAAAAAAAAAAAAAACTTTATCCACCTTAGCTCTTTCCTGTAAAGTTTCAAGATGATCAATCAAGCAGGGGCTTGGAAAAAGGGAACTCCTAAAATATATTCCCGTTCGAACTTTGGGAAACAATAGAGAAAAAAGGCTGAATAAATTACATCATTTTGGCAGGAAGTTGATCTTTACTCAGAAGGTTTGCTTTTTGTGATAAGATGGAAATCCATTCAGACGTTGTTAAGAAAGTAGCATTTAAATTATAGTGCTAGCTGGATGGATGGTCCAGTAGAACCACAGATTTTAAAAAATGTGTTGAATAAATCGGTCCCATCCCACGGGACAGAGAGATTTGATTAGCTGGCCAAAACAAGAAGAACAATGTTGCACCTGCCATAATAGGAAACCCATACTCTAGAAAAAAAAATATGGGGTGGGAGGCCATGGAGGGATTGCTGCCTGATCACATCACTGATATCATCCATGCTACCTCTCTACAATAGAAACATCTAATATAGCCTTATAGCCATTAAAGACCCACTCCAGCGTTTTAAGGCCCAAGCCGAAGGCGAGGGTCTTTAACAAGGTAATAGGACTTTAATGCCGGTATAGCCCAGCTACGAAGAGCTGTAAGGCAATTAGAACATTCTGCCAATAAAAGGCAGAATGTTCTAATAAATAAAACAAAGGCTTCACGAAGCCCAAGGGGACTGAAATCCCCTCAGGCTCAGTGAGGCCTTTGTTTGCAGCAACAACTGGAATGTTGGAGCTCTGGGCTTCTACCGGCGATTAGAAGTCCAGAGCACACTACTGTTTTCAATAGAGCCCTCAACATTCCAATGTTCTAATACTGGAGACAAGTCTCATTCAGTGCGTTAAAAGTTATATGGTGCACACTTTAGCTACCAGTAAAGTTTTACTTGCATGAGTTGCAGTCATACACTTCAAATAGCTTGTGCCTTAACTATAAGGCCTGTAACTAAAAATATGTGAGGGAAATTACAGCTACTCCTTACAATACATTTTTTTAAATTCATTCTTATTGGGTTTTCTTTCTTCAACAAAGCAAGAGTGCATGTCAAATCATAATACAATGATAGGAAAAGAGACATGCCACGTTGCCCTGTAGTCGGGCACTCAGTGCCTATTGTCTGTGTGAACTACTGATGTTGCAACAGTTTCTTGGGTGAACTATGGGTAAACAGGACGGAAAGAGGGCGGACGTGGCAGAATATGTCAACGTCTGCAATGCAACTGGTAGGGAGTACAGGACAGAGGGAGATTAGCAGCACAGGGGGTGGGGTGAGTGTGCTATCCAGAGGGGCCAAGAATGAAGGAGTAAAAGGTTTCACAATGTGAAGGCTCCATCCCTGGGGAGGCGGGCCACTGTTGTAGGGGGGTATATGAGCTGCTCACTGAGGAAAGTTATCCTTATTGCCCACTTGTCAGAAATGTGAGTAGAGTGCAGCCAGGTCATCAGCATATCCAGCGGATCTCCTCATATTGAGCGGTATCCTCTTCCGTGGCGCCCCACTTGCTGAGCACCCTCTCCATGCCTTTATTGGGGGGGCCATGGGTGAACGCAAGTGTAGTGTGACTGCACATTTGGCAAGTAACAGGGCCAGGGCTGCGAACTGCATCCGCACCCGTGCTTATTTTTGATTACCTGAATATGCCAAGAGAGCATGTCTTTCATGTGTATATATCTGGAAGTTCCGTGACCTCCAGTAGTGTGGTGTTGATGGTGCTCCAGTAATGCTGGAGGGCCAGTCATGACCACAGCACATGTATAAGCTCTGTGCTTAGGGCCTGACAGCTGGGACAGGTGAACTGTGTGTCTGGGAAGTAGCGGTGTCGTTGGGCGGGGTTAGGAATGACCGTGTGTAATATAAAGAACTGTATGTTCTTGAATTGTGAGTTAAGGGAGACTTTTGGGGGGAATTTGAGCGCTCATTCTCATTCTTTGTCATTTAGTGCTCTCACAGAACTCATTCTCCCATTTATAACAGATTGTAACTAATGAAGAGACAGTCAGTTCTCAGAAGGCCTTATATAGCTAGGTGATAAGGTGGAGGCCAGGCCCTATGGTCAACATGGTCTGAAGCATTGGGTGTGTCTCGGGCTCCCTACCCTGGAGATCCCACAGAATACTATATATGTGATGGAGCTGTCTGTAAAGGAGAAACTGTCCCAGTGGGAGTCCACTTTCTTCAAGTAATTGCTCGAAGGGAGGAGATGGCCCGCCGCGAAGATGTCACCCACCTCGAGGAGCGAATTTTGAGTCCAAATTCTCAGTTCCCCTGCGGTGTGGTAGTCCTGTTCACAGAGTAGGCTGACTAAGGGTAATTTTGGGGTATAGAACAGAACTGTCCAAGTGAGGCGGTGTACCCTGCCCATGCAGGTCCACCCCACTGCCACTTGAAGGGGCCGGGGGATGTGGCAGTCGCTCCAAGAGAAGTAAGCAGCAGAGCACGAGCATCAACAGAGGTCTGACTGCCGTGCAGGCTTCATCGAACTATCGCCCATCAGTCCAGTGGGACAACCATTGTAACTGTGGTGCTAGAAAGTATGCCTCAAAGGATGGGGCCTGAGGCCTCCCCTTCCCCCGATCCACCAGCAACTGTTAATTGGTCAAGGCAACACGTCTGTAGCCGGATCCCCAAGTGTTCTGAGGAGTGTGTTCAAATCCTTAAAGAAGGAACGGGGTGGTATGACCGGGAGGTTTGCAAAGTAATAAAGAAGGTGCAGTAAAATAGCCATTTTCCCCAGGGCAATCTTGCCGATGGGGGCCAAGGGGAGAGATCACCAGAACTGTATTTGGAATCGGAGGCCCACCATGGCTCTCCAGAGGTTTCCCTCATAGAGATCGAGCATGGTGTTGTAAAGGCTGACCCGCAAATACAGTGGCGCCTGGTTGTGCCAATTAAGGCAGGTTATACCAAAGTACACTTCTCATGGCTGTTGCCCGGGATAAAGTGGTTAAATAGCCGACTTTGTCCAACTGACTCGAAGCCCAGCTGTGGAGGTGAAATCCGCCACAGTATCTCGAATGGGCATGAGATTGGCCGTTATGTTGTGGGCGTAGAGGAGCAAAATCATCTGCGTACAAAGATACCATTTGTGTCCTGCCCGCTAGCGGGATGCTCCATCCTTGGCCCTCCTTGCGCAATCAAACAGTCGCGCAATCACGCAGCTAAGGGTTCCATAGCGAGTGTGAACAACAGGGGGGATAACTGCCAGCCCTGGCGCGTCCCTTGGCATACCGGGATGGTAGCCGAGACAAGGCGACCTAAGCATATCCAGGACATTCGGTGAGTGTTCAGTAATTTAGTGTAGGCCAAGAGCTTGCATCCAAACCCCAGGCAGGCAAGCACGGCAAACAGGTATCGCCAATTAAGGGTATTGAATGCCTTTTCTAGGTCTAGTATAAGGCAGGCCGCTTGTGGAAAACACCCCTTAATTGAGTCTTGTACATGGAAGAGGTGATGAATATTATAGGAGTCACTTCGGCCCGGGACAAAGCTGTTTTGACTAGAGTGTACTAGCCCCAGGAGGATCTGGGCATAACAATCAGCCAGGATCTTACTTAAGATCTTGTAGTCAGCCCCAAAGGTAGTGATGGTTCTGTATGAGGCTAACTGCATGGGGTCTATGTCTGGTTTAGGGATGGAGTCCAAGAGGGACGCATGGAGAGAGTGGGGGAGTTTGACGCCACTAAGCACTGCGTTAAACATAACCGCTAGCCTGGGTGATAGAATAGATGAAAAAGCGGCATAATATTCCAGGGGCAGGCCATCTAAACCCTGGGGGTTTATTCCAAGCGAGATGACAGACTGCCTGCTTAACATCTGCAGGTGTGATGTCCGTGTCCAGTGAAGTCCTCGTGGGGGTTGGGACCTGGGGGAGTGTAATGTCAGCTAAGAGTCTGACCGATCGGTACGGGAGGGAGTCTTGGGGCACGCTATATATGGCTGAGTAGTAATTAGTCTGCAAAATGCCTGCTTGAGTGTGAACTGTGGTGCCTGTGGGTGTTACCACCTCGGTTATAGGGTGAGTCATCGAGCCCAGGCAGATGAGCCATGGCAGGAGTATACCAGGTCTAGCCCCCTCCAGATAGGCTCTGGCAGTGAAGTTGTAACGGTGCAAGTTCTCCAGGAGGGTAACATAGTTGGGTTTGTCATCTGCCAATTGTGGGATAAGCTTGGGTCTGCATCTGCCACCATGCTGAGACCTCTCAGGGTCTGTTCAGCTTCCCCTATATCCCTCTTGAGAGTCCTACAGCCTTTGGAGATCTGTTGGATGCATGCCCCCCTACAGACTACTTTAAAGGTGTCCCATTTTAATGGGTTTCCGAGAAGTATCGCCTACTGCAGACCTCCTGCTTCTTACAGAAAACCTGGTCTTCAAGACAGTCACCTGGCAGCTTCCAGGTGGGTGAGGGAGCCAGGGAGGTGCCCGCTTGAGGTCCGTAATGTGTACATCGTCAGATATTGTCTGACCGAGAGCACTGGAGAGCAAATAAAGCAGTCAAGGTGCACCTATAGAATGTGCGGGGCACAGTGGAAAGAGTAGAGTCAGATTGTGAGATGTTGATTGCCATGCGTCTGTGAGTACCAAGTGATGTACCAATGTTTGAAAACATTTCGTCTGGGCATGTGGTGGTGGGAAGGGGAGGTAATGGAGGGTGTGACCTGTCTAAATTAAGGTCTAGTACGCAATTGTAATCCCCACCTAAAATCCATGGCGATGTTGTGCTGTGAGCGAGTGTGGCAGAGAGGATGTCCCAGAATGGCCCCTGATCAGTATTGGGTGCACAGATGCTGCCTAGGAGGACAGGTAGTTCATCCAGGTGGCCCTTGAGGAGGGCGTATCATCCATCTTTGTCTATTATCCTACGAGTTTCCTGGAAAGGGATCCCAGACGAACCCACACCATGAATATTAGGGGCTGATGACAGGTCAGGTGCGGTGCAGGTAATGGGTGCGGGGGTGACCACATTTCGGTTGCTCTGTCCATGTCTCGACTGCCATAGGGTGTCCGCCTGCCTGTGTACTGGAGCCATAAGGAAAACAGTGGTTGAGGGAAACATCAGTAACTGGGGAGGGAAGTAATCCAAATACAGAGAGCCCACTGCAACTGATAATTTGCCCAAACAAAACACACTGTGTATTCTTTAGTGTATCGTGGGGGAGGTGGAGAGACAAACGTGTGTATCAAACAGTGCTTCCAGGTGCCCATCTATGCTCTGGATTACTGGTTGCCGGCTACGGCAAGAGTTCGTCTAGGGAAGGCATGGCTATAAGGGATAAGGGGTCTGTTTATTGTAGAGGTTCGAGGGGAAATGGTCAGATGAGAGTGTCTGCCATTTGAGGAGTCACCACAGGGAGAGACTGCGACTCAGCTCGGGAATCATCTGAGATGGGAGAGCCCTCCTCAAAGGAGAACAGATGTGGGCCATTCTCATCGTCTGTGCCTGTAGGGTGGGGTTCTAAGTTTGCTGCAGCTAGTATGGCCCTCCTGCGGCCCGCGATGATTTGCTTCAGATTGGGGAAGCTGGTAGATGAGATCTGGGAGGGCGGTCTCATGTTTTTCCTGTCCAGTCTTTTACTCTGGCATCTGCCTGGTGAAACTCGGATGCCAGGCATGGGATGGGGTGGGGAGTCCGGGGGTTGGTGCCTCACAGGCACACGGTGCGCTCCCTCAAGAGAGCAGAAGGAGGTAAGATCCAGTGCTGGGGTGAAGGTCTTGAACCCGGCCTCTAGGTAAGTGAGGAGTTCTGACCCCTCAACCCCCTCCAGAAGTCTCAGGGATCCCCCTCTGATCCTGGCAGCCACAGCAAATGCTGGGAAGCATCAGGCCGGCGGAGGGACTCAAGTCCAGACAGCGGTAGCACCTCGTCCCATGCTAGGCAGCCAAAGGTCTCCCCCTCTGTCCAGGAAGATCGTGCTGATGGGAGACGAAGAGCACAGATCGAGGCACCGTCCACGACCCCCAATGTCCAGGGAGGGCAGCAAATAGAAGACCGAGAAGGGCTCGGAAGAGTTTCTCCCAGATTGACACAGTTTTACTGGAGGGCCCCCAGAGAGTCTAAAGGTACACCACAGGATCAGCGTGTCACCTCTACAGAAGGTGTGTGCCTCGTTTATGGCGCCGCAGCATTACCCAGAGTGTGTAGGATCGTTGAGTGGCCCAAGGATCTCTCAACAGTTTCGCCGTGAAGGTTCCTCGGCAACGGTAGTAGGGCCTACTGTGTCCCTGCTGAGAGGGCGGTAGACCAGCTCCCATTATGCCCCCCCCTTGAAGGCCAGCCCCGCCACCATGTAGATAATTTAGGGTGGCAGGGAGGGGGCGCTTTCCTCCCGTCATTAACCCCTCCCCACCTGTCCGCCCGCATCATTGCTCATCTAGTGCCTCAGGGACCAAGGCTAAGGGTGCAGCCGATAAGGCGCTATACCTCTTGAGATCTCACAGGTGTCATTGACTTCCGCTGGTCTGAGAAAGCAAGGGTAGGCCGTGCCGCCCTCGGTCGCAGCCGCCGACTCAATCAGCCACCTGCGGCTACCTCTGTTGAGTCCGCTGGCCCCAGCAGGCCCCAACACACCCCTACATGGGCGATCAGGGCCTCTCTGATGGGGTGCACAGCGGTCCTCGGGTGTCACCGTCGAGGGGAGGTAAACCCCTCAATTGTTGGGCTGCCTCTGGTTCTCTCCACAGCCAAACACTCTGCATCCCCTGTGTGGCTTCTCGCCCGACGCTGAGGTCACAGCAAACGGGACCGCCCCTCCCCAGATGCCGGTAGTATTTCCCTCACCTCTGTCCTGGTCCAGGGCCCTCGAGGTCACCACAGCACCCGATATAGATTCTAAGAAATATATTGTTCTAGAATGTATAATATATGAGTGATTCACAGGCAGTTCAAATCACAGTATGACTGTTAGTACTGTTAAAATGAGGTACACCATTCTTCTCATTTCAGGAATATGTGTAAAGTTTTTTTGACATAGTATGTAGGGTTGTCTATAGGGCCTGATAGCAGATGCCTTATAATTTGTTAATGTATAGGAGTGAAGCTATTGACTTAAAATTCGAAATCAAAGTCAGATTTAACAGACACATCTCATGTAAGTAATATCCAAACACTGTTGTTAAACAGTATTCAAGGTTTAATAAGTTGCTAAAGTTATCAATGTCTACAGAGCCATTACATTTCCTATGCATCTCAATATCAGTAGAAAACAATTGCCTAATATCTACCTAATGTGCTTCATTTCACAAATATGCTTCATGTTATGCTTGTTCCGGAAGGATAGGCCGATTAGTATTACAGATGCTATGGAAAATTGGGTCTGCGTGCACCTTTCTAAATACCTCCCAGTATAAGAAGCTTACAGCAAAATTTAATATCTGTTGGATGATGTTTTTAGTGATGTGAACTGTGATGCTATCAGTTATATCATTTGAGATGCCATCAGTGATGTCGCCAATGTCATGAATGATATGTAAGATCATAAGCAGTGCTTGCTGGGGCCACAAGTTACAGTTAGCTCAGTAAAGTATAACTGGTGAATTTCAGTGATTTGTTTTGGTTTTTAAACATTAGATTTTACCTTATTTCAACACCTAACTATGATGTCGCTTTAACCTTTGTTTTTTCAGTGAATATATTAATGTATATATATGTATATATATATATGTAGATGGATCCTTGGGTGCCCCCTTAAAAGTCACTTCTAGAGACACCACTGCTGCTCCTCATTCTTTTCAGAGGAGTTTGTGTTTTCTTAGGGTGTAAAGCGTCATCAGCTTGGAGAATGATTTGGAGACAAGCCCTGTTATGGTTTTTCATGTTTGAGATCCTTGTGCACTGTTGGTGACAAACTTCCTTGTATATGAATTGAGAGCCCGCTTTGGAGAAGAATGCAAAGTTTAGGTGCTCGTCTTGTGAAAAGAAGTGATGAAATTTCAAAAAGTGTGCAGTGAATTTAGGAATAGGGGAAAAAATCTAAGTAAGTACTAATGTTAAATAAATAACAGTCTACATGTTTGAAATGTAAGCAAGGGGGAGATGTTGATAAATCTGGGGATTAGATCTGGCCCTAGCCAAAACCTTTTGATTTCACTAACGTTTTTTAGGTTGAGCCTAGACATCGCTTGCACTGTCGCTTAGAGACCTGTTGTCGATGGCTTGTGGGGTTCAGCTCTATCCACGGATTGTCATTTGTCTATGCCAGAGTCCTTGAAAACTCCTTGCTTGCTACTAGGTAATCTTCCGCTTTGTCCCACTTTTGTAGGTCAAGCGCGCAAGCGCTTTGGCCTGTTGTAAGTACTGTGGGCATGTAACAACGCCGACCGCACATCCATCACCTTCACTCATTCGTGAGCTTGCCTTTCAAAAATACTTTATCATCGGTAAATGCTTTACATTTGTCCCTCCTTACAGCGGTTTTGTCACCGCCTTGCACACTGCCCCGTTACATGGATAATTGCACAATTGCCGATACGTTTGACTGCCAGCGACTTCTTTTTCTTTTTGTGTCTCTCCATCGCGCTCATGCTCAAGTTGTCCATGAAACTTTGAATCGGCTCGCTTATGTCAACTGTTTTACTTTTCATTTTCAATTTAATTGGCAAGAAAAGTCCAGTTAGGTTTTACAGCCCTAATAGCTCTAACTCGAGCAAATGCGAAACCCATAGCATTGCAAATGCTTCTTTCTTTTTTGTGTCCTCCCATGGAGATCGAACCAACTACTATATAAATACACTGTTTACCATTTTAAGATGTGTTCAGGGACTACTTTGATCTTTCATCTGGAGCACTGGAGAGGAGTTCTCATTTTTCCAAGCTCTGCCGTAAACAGGCTGTAAATCTTTATTGCAACATCTCCCTCCCACTGCCTCTCAAACGGGAAAAGGCTGTTGTGCTCCAATCGGAGCTACTGTGACAGGTACTCGGCAGCTCAGAGAGGGCAGGTGCGCTCTCTTTTACTAATATCTTTAGGTATAATACTATAATACTTTCAAAATACAAGAGCAATCTGGAGATTTCCTATAATACTTTCAAAACACAAGAGCAATCTGGGGATTTAAAAATATCTCAGACATGGCTCACTTTTTTTTTTTTTACTCGAAAAGCTATCCGCCCACCTGACACGAAGTGGACTGGTAGTTTCACAAATGCATGTATATGCTCTTAGGAGCCCAAATGCACGTGCCCGGGTATTCTCCCAACCACACTGTGCACACCCCTTTCTGCTGAAGTGGGGAAAGTTTTCTTGACAGACTTCATTACCTCACCCCCCCCCTCTCTTTTGCGTTCAACAGATGGTCAGCTTTGACAGCGGGTTCCAGGATGGAGGCTGAATGGCACAGCCTTCCCCATCTTTGACAGCAAGGAGAAAGCTTCGGGAAGCAGCCACACTATGGCTTCCACACCATCCGATGTAAGAACCCGACAGAAAGCCATTGACATTGCTTTAGGAAAGCAATGCAGTGAATGCACACCAGTTATTGCTATAACAAGACACTGGCATATTATGTTGTGTTACAAATATATAACTTTAAAAGTACATGTAGTAGTGAAATGCGCCAGTTAACCCTGTTTACATGTTACATGAGAGCTGCCCAGCCTGAGCCTTATTTTCTCAGTGCAGACCACGGACGAGTAGATGTTTGGGACTGATTAGTGGCTGATTTTGCTTTTCGGCACCTTGTTGGGATTTGCTGTCCTAATCCTACACCTACCACGCTGTTTGGTTAGAACGTAGTTTATTTTTTATTTTTTTAAATGTCCCCGTAATGTGAAAAACATAAGAGATGCCAGGTTCCTAGTTATATTTGTAACGTGCACACGATTGTTGAGTAGACATATTAAAGGGAACCTTTAAAGATAGCTCTACTACATTGTAGCAGATGTAAAGTAACTTGAAAAACATTCTGCCCATAATGCTATATTTTTGTTTTAAAATAAACCCTTCCAGACAGAATTAGTTTTAGGTCCCGTTTGTACTTTTTTATAATCAGTTTTTTTATAATGTGTTACTTTTGCTTTATCTACAAATAAAAGGGAGCCCTCTTTTTTAATTATAGTAATTAGCTTATTCCCATTTTTAAAAGGCTGCATAGCGTTCCATATTTTTATTTAATTTGGTGTGAGCTTGTAATCTTTTTATAAGAATAATGGCTTTTTTAGACTTTAAAAATAAGTTTGTCTTGTAGCGTAGTTTTACAAAATAAACAAATTAAGGGGAAAAAAACAATACATTAGATTTAATATTGACAACAACAGCTTGCCAACAACAGCTTGCCAGCTTCAGAACTAACTTATAGTCACTGTGGGAAGTTTGAGATCCTGTTGTTTATGGTAACTTACTCGATTTGTATTCCACCTATGCAGCTGCAACAAAGATAAGGATCTTTACAACAAGACTAATTTGTCTTTATTATCCTGCCGCTGTTTCCTTTCAGAGCATGTTGCAAAACTATGGAAAGCTTTCACGCTAGTCCCGACTCTTTGGCGCATCTTTCTTTTTTGTAACAAATAAAAGTGTGAATAGATTACAAATATGTTGACGTGTTATGTTTAAAATTTGCTTTTCTGTAAATCAAATGCAGAACTACTTTGAATGTATGTATTCTTTAAGTAGCGCTTGCTGAAAGGTGCCCGCGTGATGCGAGAAGGCCAAGCAGCTGTGCAGAAGACATCTAATGCTGTGTGTTCTTTATTTTAGGTATCTATTTTGGTCTCAAAGAGTTAATTTGTTTTAGAACCAGAGCATGTGGGCACATAATTTTACTAGTTATTTTACCTGCGCTATAATGTAGCAGTAATTTATTTTGAATGTGCTTTTGTTTAATATCCTTAATAGCAGTGCTTGGCAGCTTAATATGTCATTTTTGGTCTTGAAAAGAAAGCGCTGCTACATTGTAGCACACATAAAATAACTAGTAATTTTTTTTTAGCACGCAATGTTTTGGTTAAACATTAAGGGCCCCATTTACAAGAATCTACCCACAATTTACCCACATAACTCCACTCCACACCACATACACCCACCCAAACCAAAACACATGGGTGAAAAGGCATTGTCATTTTCAACGCTAATAGCTCTCGTAATTGCAAGACCTATTGCGTTGCACATGCTTGTTATATTATATACTTACTTATGTGGGTTTCAGCCATTCCTTTTCATCCATTAGTCTGTTATTGTGTCATTAACCATTTTTAATGCAAACTACAGCATACAACATGGGGCAACAGACCACCCACCTCAGGCAGTGGCTACCGTGAGTCACGTCATTCTGCACTTTCACAAGGATCACATCCAAAAGCCATCACAAAACAGGAGAGCTCTAGTAAAATGAAGTGGCTGGCAGCCAAAACCAAGCCTATCTGCTTTGCCAGTGCTTGTTTTTAGGGTTGACTGCGCAAGCGCTCTGGCCCCCTTGTAATCTCTCTGTGGGCTTTTAACCAAGCCCATGTCACGCTTATCAGTTTTGGTGGTTCGTGGGCCTGCCTTTTAAAATGTGTAAAATTTGCTTGATTTCATTTGTGAAAGGCATGCATACGTCATGCCTTTTCTGGTGTTTAGCCCTCCTCGACAGAACCTGTAAACTAATGAAAACATACGAGGCTCCATGTTTTCCAAATGGCTTCTGGACTACTTTTTCTTTTTATTTCCTATGCAGCGCGAGCTTCCTGGGCTGTCGTCGAGAGCTTTGCATGACATCAACCCTGTTACATAGATAACTGCATAACTGCCGATACGTTTGACTGCGAGCAAACTTCTGTTTCCTTTTGTGTGCTCCTTCACGTTCATGCACATGGCATGATGCTTTAAATCAGCTCGCTTATGTAAAAACTGTATTACTTTTCATTTTCAATTTATGTGGCAAGAAAAGTCCGGTCAGGACTTCACAACACTAATAGCTCCAAGTCGAACAAATGCAAGACCCGTTGCATTGCAAATGCTTGTTTCTATTGTCACTGGTTTTGGAAAGGTTGGTCTCCCACTCTCTCTCTCTCCTGCCTCCCACCTATTCCCCTCCTGCTGCAAAGTGATTAAGAGAGGTTGAAAGAAGAAAAACTCCCAATCGTTTCTTGTAGCAGAAAGGAGATGGCAGAGAACTCCCAGCGCAGATATGGGAAGGCTGTAATTTAGTAGGTGTACAGGTCTCTGCTCTGATTATTGTAATTAATACTGCTCAGCCTTGGCATTTATAAAGTTTGTTCTTGTTTTTCGAAAAGAAGAGCTTGCAGACGTGGGCACGGTGAATGTCTGTTTTTCGGTTAATCTTAGTGCAGGCAGACACTGCAATCACCGAGCCAGCCCCAGCTCCAAAGGCCTTGTGAGAGGAGCAGACTAACACAGCTGGCACAGCTCCTTGAGGTGTGAGCAGGCTCTGCCCACAGCTCTGCCAGTGTACCTCATTCATCTTCTCTAGCTATCCCTGTGTAAAGGAATCTGTGTCCATGCTGTGGTTTGTGTGAGACAATGTGCATCATCTCTTGTTAGCCCTGTGTCAAGGAGGCAGTATGTGTGCTGGTGTTTGTATGGGAAAGCGCACCGTCGGTAGCACCCTGTGTGAAGGAGCCAGTATGTGTGTGGTTGTTTGTGTGAGGGTGATTGAGTCATCTGTAGGACTTCTTGTGTGAAAGAGCCTGTGTGCTCTGGTTTGATGGTTAAGAGGGAATCATTGGAAACATCCTTAGGCCAAGGAGTCCGAATGTGTGATGTGGCTTTATGTGAGAGAGCGCATCAACTATAGCACCCTGTGTGAAGGAGGCAGTACGAGTGCTGTGGTTTGTGTGAGAGTGAATCATTGGAAGCATCCCTGTGCCAGGGAGCCCGTATGTGAGCTGTGGCTTGTGTGAAAGAATGCATCATCTACTGCACCACTGTGTGAAGGAGGTAAGTGCGCTGTGGCTTGTTAGTGCAGATTCTTGAGCGCTGTCATTGGCATCATATACATATATTCTCTAGTAGAAACATTTGGGAGCCTTCTATCTGTCATTCAGGCACACCCCTCATAGTGTATAGACCTACCTTACATCATGCAGGTGTTAATCAAAAGCTAGGAGTAATTGAATGTTTATACATATATGGTAGTCCATAGTAACCCATTTATCCACACTCCTGACTTCTCCCCGCTGCAGGGTAAGTCACAGAGCACAATTTGCAGGAGAGAAATGATTTGGTGTCAGGGCTCATGGGCATCATACACGTGTTCTTTACATGCCCACCAGCTCCTCTATCTCAACACCTTCATCTCTGTCCCCCGGGGCACGAACGGTGAGGTGGTTGGTGGGCAAAGCAGGGACCACGGACTGCCGCCACCGAGGTCACTATGGTGAGTAAACTGAAATGACTTATAATTTTATTTACTTAGCTTTGTGTCTTTTAATGATTTGCCTGCTCATTTGATTATTTCATAATTTTCGAATCAGAATCCTCATTTAAAATAATCAATGATACTAATTATATCCTTTCTAAATGTTATTTTTTTTTTGATAAAGCAGGAAAACGTAATGCAACCCCCATCAGTCTCTAAGTGAATGCAGAGTGAATCCAAGAGATGCCAATCGAACGGTAGATGCGAGACCCGCACTTCTGGTGGTGTGGCCGACCGTGGGTCCCTCGTGGTATTGGGGGAATGTTTATGAGCCATAAGCTGGGTTTTGTGCCGCTACCATGGGAAGAAGTCATGGCTGCCATATATTCACAGGTAGCGAGACAGGGGTTACAGCAAGAGCAAACAACTAAATGGACAATACAAAGAACTTAGCCGAGGTAGTTTAAATCCAAAAACAGTTCTGAAGTTTTAGGATGTAAATAGCATGCCTACTGCCTCCTACCCCAAAACTATACTGTCCCCATTCTCATTTGAAGAATTACAGAGCTAATGGACACTTCCTGTGCTACTAATGCCTTCCACTACAAGCACCTAGGACGCCCCCAGCACACACTTCCTCCTTGAGCACAGAAATGTGCTTCCCTGCAGAACAGCCAGTCATAAAACTGTATTTGGCTTGACAAGCCATAAGTGATCAGTACAAAAGCATATAAAAGATATACAATTCATTTTATGCAATAAGCAATAAAGTAGTTCATTATACATTCATAACGTTAAAATAACTAAAACCAACTCTCCGATCCAGCCCAATTAACGATATATTTTCCTAATACTTAAGACCCCTCTAATAAAACTGATAACAGCATGGCAGATCCCTAATGAATCAAGATTCAGCAAAATTATAAAGCCTTTCAGGTGTGAATTAAAACTGCACGAACACAGCAGAGGAAACAAAAATCTTTATCTTACAGATTTATAAAGTGCACAAGAAAGTAAAAAGTGCAATGTGCTTTGACTGGAAGACGCGTCTCATGGGCAAGAGGGCGGAGACTCAAACAATCCACCTTGACATGGAAAGGCTAGAAGAAAAATGGAATGTCCCCAGGCGGAGCCTCGTTTGGTAGAATCTATATTGAGTATTTTCTGTATAAAGAAGATAAAATGTCATCTTGCGGCTGAGGGCAATATCATGATCATTTGCCAAGAAGGCAGGCTGAGCTGCTTGTTGCCTGTGCTTAATCTCCACCTGCTCAAGTTAGGCCTACTTTATCTGGGGTTTGGTAGTACAGGAAATTCAAGCAGGGCCATTAAAAAGCTCTATTACTCCCAGTCCACTGAAAGTACGCTTAAAATATCCAATCCAAGGTATAGACTTAGAATTCTCTAAATACATCCTTCAAGATTATTTGACCCTGGAAAATGCTAATTCAGTGGTTTGCCAAATTTTTAACCATAGTAATAATGGAGTAAGACCGGAGTATCCCCTAAATAATTTAATTCAACTTTTGAGTGTGAAAGGATGTTTCTGACTATCTGGTCTACCCTGATTTTTCGCTTTTGGATCACCTGGTTTTTGACATTTTACTGTGAGGGAGCCTTGTGGTTGGGGACTCATCCACAGTAAGCTCATGTTTAAATGGACTGCATGTTTACCGCCGATGCCGCCCTGCTAAGTAACGGCTGCTGTGATGCAGCAAGAGTAGGAGGCCCAGGGCAGATTACACATGATCACATGTGCACGTGTGTGCACCCTGTGTCAGGGCTGCATGGGGAGGATTCCTTGCGTGTGCAGCCCACAAACTGCGCTTAGGTAGCCCGGCGCAGAAGGAACTTTGCCGAGGGGGTGATGGCCTGGAGTAGGCCTCATGAGGTGGGTGTACACATGTGAGGGATAGTCAGTGTGATTACTGTCTTTTCACTGTAGGGACACTCCATTAAATGTCCATCGGGAAGGATGGCCTGGGGCACAATTCCGGTCTCCTAGGGTCCACAGAGACCAGGGTCACGCCAATGTACACTGTAACCTGTATGGAAAGAATAATGCAGTAAGTTACAAAGGCATAGTTGTACAACTTATGGGTCATCCAGGAATGTCATCTTTCTCTGACTCAGCTAAGGATTAGGGCCAATTACTGCTTTGTCCAGCTGCCTGGGCAGGGCCTTGTATCAATCAGCCAGCTGTCATCCCATGCCAGGAAATGAGCAGAGAGGCCCTGGAAGGAATGTCAGGGAGGAGGGGCTAAGACTTTCACAGCACATGTGGTACTTACTCCTGGACTACTCCATTTTGAGCTATCCCAAAAAACTGTGCAGGCAGGCGGGGACAGGGGCAAGGAAGTGATGTGGCACATCTGGATTGGCCAAAGGTGCAGGCCTGCTAGACATTTCAACCTCCACTTAAAAAGTCTTGCACAGAGGAGAGCTCTCTCTCTTGGCTATGCTTCACTGCAGGACACTGGGACTGAAGCCTGGCGTCATGGAGAATTGGAAAGAAGAACCCCCTCACTGCCCATTGGAGCAGGGACTCTTCCCCTGAATGACTTCAGGCCCCGCAAGGTGCATTGCCAGGGCCAGGTAAGCTGGCCCCCTTAACTCCCTGAGGACCAGTTGGTGGAAAGACTGGGCTGGTGCAAGGAGAGAGCACTGCCCAGAAGAAAAGGAAGGCACCCAGATGAAAAGCTGGTGTAGGGAGTCAGTGAGACTGGCTCTGCAGTTTGGGAGGCGTAATGAAAGTTGTCCTGGTTACAAGGTTCTTCACCAGAAGCAAAATGGCACCAAGATCGTCAAAATTGCTCCTTGGGGGCCCGAGATATCACCAGGAGAAGGTCTGAGACCTTTGGCCTCTTCCGAGTGAACAATGAAATGCATGGGACTCCGCTACTGCTCTGGTTGGTGAACCCTGGGTGGCCAGGGTCCAGGGGCTGCCCCCAAAAGAAGTAAAGCCAGGGGGCACCATCGTGTCCCCACGAAGACTAGCAGAGGGGCCCCAGACCCCATCCCAGGCCCCCCAGAGAAGCAAACCAGGGGAGCACCTTTGAGCTCTCTGTGAAGTTGTATGCAGGGCAGCGTGCCAGGAATGTAGAGTTAGGGCCCCACCTGAAGGTGCTGAGGGCCCCACAGGGAAGTGAAGCCAGGGAACGCCGGTGACCCCGTGAAGATGGGCACTGGCTCAGGGAGGGGCTGGCGGCCGAAGACAAAGCTGGGGAGCACCATTGCGCTCCCCGCGAAGATGCCCAGAGGTGCCTCGGACTCCATCCTGGGGCCCGGTAAAGAGGAGGAAGTCTGGGAGCACCGTCGCGCTCGCCTTGAAGGTGAGGAGGGACTCCAGACACCATCCCGGGGCCATAATGCTGCAGAGGGGGGGGGCTGCTGTCGTACTTCCCCAGGCAGTCTGCCTGGCCCCAGCAGCTGCATGCGTCTGCCCACAGGAGTGGGCAGACACCAAATGGCAGGCCGGCTCCCACGGCAGCAACTTTAGGTGCCTGCCGGGCAGGGAGCCGGCAGGAGTGGTCAGGGGTGGGCTCCCTGTTCAACTCCCCTATGGGGGACCAGTCACCTGGTGTGGGGGTGTCCGGGTGGGACCAGGCACCCCCAGGCAGCCAAGAACAACTCAGGCGGCATTGCGGCTCTCCCTGGCGCAGCGGGAGAGCTGCTCATCCCATATGAACCCCGTCCCACAAGGTCTTGAGGGGCACCACGATTTGTTTTGCCTCCTCGCCAGCTTGTGGTGGCCCCAGGAAGATGGGGCCACCACCAACAAACTGCCCATGGACAGGGGGAGCTGCAGGAGCAGCGCAGCCACCCCCCAATGCAAAGTGTTGTGTCCCCACCCTAGGTTGGGTGGGGCAAGAGAATTATAACCCTCCAAAGGTTCCATGTATTCATCAAGCCCTCCCTGCTGGAACTTTTGTTCTCAGCTTGTGGAATTGAGCCCTCCAGGGGCGAAAGGCTGTGAGTGCCTTCACAATACCAGTTGAAATGACATGTCAGGCTCAAGATATTCAGGGACTGTGTGGTCTCAGTGTGGAGACCAATAGTATGGCTTGTGAATGGTCATATGACAAAGCACCCTCTAGGGGTGCCGGATGGTGTTACACAATGATTATCAAGAGTAATCTGAGAGTAATCTGAAAGTAATCCTAACAGCACAAAGTATTCCAACATGCATAAACAGGTTTTTGTTCATGCTTATTTGAGTAATGAGACTGACAGCCATCTCTTATCAAAGTAGATGTACTTTATTGCACGATTTAGGGGCTCTCACTCCAAGTTACCATCAAATATTGCAGTAGGATACAAGTAAATGTTTTGCCATGTGGGTTGTGGGGTTATAGTTCCCCTCATGTTGGATACCAGAATGATTACGCAATTTTCTGCCAAAAGTAATTCCATCAACTTGTGTATATTTGTAAATTGTTCAATAGTATTGAGAAGTGTGTGTGTGCAAAAAAATGTACTTTTGCTTTATCAAAAATAAAAAGCACAGACCAGATAATTATTTATTGAGTGTTACTGTTGAGTACTTGTGAATGGCTATTACTAGCCCACACCATCTCCCTTGAGAAAACTTTGGACTGCTCTGCAATGCTACCCTATGAGATTCAAGCGATATAACGGGGTGTTTGGTTCCCAGTGGGGGTCGAGTGCGGACCCATTACTTGTGCAGGCCAAACAACTAATGACCCACCTTCCAACACTGAGTGACAGAAAAAAGTTGGAGCATCCTGCGGAATCATCTGAATTCTTTGAAGGAAAGCTTTCTCTACGGTTTGATGTCTGGAACTAGCACAATACCCCTAGACTCCAGCCCCGTATGTAGCAATTGAAAGCCATTTGGCTCTATAAGAGTGATCACTTCTCTCACTGGTCTGTTTCCTAGCTCAGCCACAAAGCAAAACATTGCTTCAATGGCTCTATTTGTAGCACCATCAGGGTTTTAAAAGGTAGGCCCAAGTAACAAAAACTCTCCAACGTGGTGAATGGGGCACCTTGGATAAAAAAGGTTTTAGGTTTAGCATTTTTGGGGCCACAAACCATTATAAAGGGTTTCAGATGATTGATCCTAAAGTCTAGGGATGAGAAAATCCATAAAGGCATCCAAAGCTTTCTGGAGACTAACTGTGGTTCTAACTAGCAGGACCACATCATCTGTATGCAGAAGGGAGGGGTTGAAGTGAGTACCTGTCCTCTGGAAATCCAATTTGTTCTGAAGTAGGTAGGCTTCCAAGCCATTTATACAGATGACGAACAAAAATGGGGCTAAAATGCAGCCCTGCCGAACCCCTAGTGTGGAATATACTGAAGAAGTATGCTCTCCCCCTGACCAAAATGGATCTTGACCAAGGTGTTCCAGTGCAGAAGCCGGTGGAGGGTAATCAGTGGTTCTTCTACTCCCATTTTACTAAGCATGTCCCACAGCTTGGACACGTTGACCATGTTGAAAGCACACGAAAAGTCAATGAATGCTAGCTGTAAGGAGTCTTTCATGGCCTTGGTGTACTTTCCTACAATGAGTGATAAGTTCAAAAACTGCTGAGCAATGCCCAAAACTTGTCTAAAACCGTAATGGGTGTCTAAGAGGACATTATTAGAGACAGCCCATCTCTCCAACCGTATCAAAAGAATGCTACTCAGAACCTTGACTGTGGAGTCTAATAAAGAGATTGGCCTATAACATGTAGGTCAGATCTGTCTCTTTTTTAAAGATCAACCACGATGATCTCATTCCAAGATGAGGGAAGTTGTCCAATAATGGCAGCTCGACATACATTAGTAAGCAAAGGAGCCCAGAGTTCAGGATTATCTTTAAACAAGTCTACAGCGACTCCATCCAGCCATGGGGCTTTCCACCGCTTACTTTGCTTCATGGCCACCTCTACTTCCTTCACTGTTATAGACTGACTAAACTGAAATGCAAATCCCCTGTCTCTTTGTATATGAACCATCATATCTTGTAAAAAATCATCCTTGTTCAGGGGATTAAATATTCGGGAGAAATGAGTAACCCACAATGATTCTGGGATTAAATAATCTACATTAGGCAGTGAACCTTCTGAAAATAATGGGCGGTTAACAAACTCTGAGAATTGCCTAATATCCTTTGTGCCTCCAGCCACCAACAAGTCAGACCAAGCCTTGTTTCCAAGTTCAGCTTTTCTGGCCTTGATGGTAGCTTTGTACATTTTACGCACCAGAGCAATAGATTATTTTCTGGAACAGAGCTGAGTGCTATCTTTAAATGTTTGTGCGACTTTGAGCAGGCCGAATTGAACCACTGGTAAGGGGCGGAAGTGAAACTAGAACGTTTTACAGTTAGGACATCTGTAATACCTGAGCAAACCCTCTGAAAGTCTTTACGTGGAAAAGGCAGACAAGCCTCCCATGACAAGCACTTATATATGAGTCCAATATCTTCAGAGATAATTTTCCCCAAAAATCATTTTGGATCGACCTGCTCCCTAGTCAACCTGAGCCCTTTACTATTGTTGTAGGTGGGAGAAGCTACAGTCTTCCTATGCTTGGCTAGCACAAGATCTAAGCTGAGAAAAACAGACTAGAGGGTGATGGTCACTAGCACAATTAGGGACATTTTTAATTCAGCCACAAGATAATTAACATTATTTGAAATCACCATAAAAATCTATGATACTGGATTTGCTCCCCCTATAAACGTTGGGCAGGGGTTAAGGGAAGTCCTGATGCAAACACTCAAGAGTACTAAATCCTCAGGATATAGGTTATTATTCAAGGCATCCCCATAACTTGAGAGTTTAAAGTGTGTCAGTTCCTGCCCATCCTTAATTTCCACACCACACACCCATGAATTGCTATGCTGTGTAATTAAAGTCACCTACCCAAAGCAAGCATAGTGAGGGGACTTTTTTGCTCTCACATTCATAATTTCCTCAAGCAACATAATCACAGTATTAGTACAACGATGGCCGAATATATTGTAATAAAAGATTACCATCAGCAGGTCCACAGTACCTAACCCTGAAGGCAATATTAATTGGTACCAGGGAGATCAACCAACGGATTCAGCCAAACCACCTACAGCTCTCCCACAGGCAGCAGGATAATAAAAAGTAAGAAAAACATTTATCAGGCGTGGCTCGCGGGAACGTGGCAGGACCAAAAAAATAAATAAATAAAATAAAAGTAAAACGTACCTTTTCCCCCACTACATCACCCCATCCGCTTTTTCTCTTCCGTCGTTGCAGGCACAGGCTCCCATCCTGCCCTGTGGCCAATCCTGACGTTGCTTTAAGCAACCTCAGGATAGGCTGGGAGCGCCCAGCCAGGGCGCTCCCAGACACACTGGGAACGTCTGTCTCTGTATGGTCTCTCCAACCCGACAACGCAATGCCAGGTTGACAAGACCTTATTGCGCATGTATTTTTGGCCAGCCAGAGACAGCCGGCCAAACATACATGTGCATTGAAGGGGAGTCCTCCGTCCACGTCACGCCAGTGGCCCCGCCCACGTTTATAGTAAAAACATAATAACGAAGTTTATTATGTTTTTACTATAAAGGTTTTGCAGCTCCTGATGCTGGTAGCTGCGACGCTCATGCCTTTTATATAAAAGATTCCAGGGGTCAAGTCTCCTATAGGCATACCAAATCAAACTCCTGTGAAAGTCAGCCAATCATCATTAGACTGCTTCGAGCGGATACCGGCAATGTTCCAGGATAGGACTTTCAGGACATCGCCAGGGTAAGATGTTATTGGTGTGCAGCTCACAATTGGATCTGGCTTCATCAGCTGAGCTAAAAGCCCTTTTCCTATTTGAGGAAGTGTCGGGGGTTAAGATGGCAGACTTAAAACCTTTCTTACCGGACGGCTGCGGGAATGCTGGAGGGCTTATGAGCGTCTGCCTGCCACATTGGATTCTGGATAATGCAGTTGTGGGCCCTGACAGGCTAGTTTGGCGTCCCTGCAGACCGGCAGATCATTCAAAACGGTCAAACTGTGCTATGAGGATGGTAAGGTTAGAACAATTTTTTAAGTGAAAATTGATAAAGATTTCAGCAATATTTAAAGTGAAAATTGAAAAAGGAATATCTGCAATCTGTAAACTGAGTCACCGCTGTATAGCGCTCCGACTCCGAGCACTACTGCAAGGCGTTGATCAAAGCTTACAGGTTCAGTGAAATGAACAACTCGCTGTCACCACCTTGCTTTACTTATTTACAAATTCCTGACCGTATGCCTGCACTGCATGTTTATGTTTTGCAGATAGCGCCCACTTTCAGCTGCATCGCTTCTAGACGCTTCCAGATGTAGCTGGATCTTTAACAGACAGCGGTGGGGCGGGGTGGTAGAACAAGGTAGGATTCAGTTTCCTTCTCAAAATTCGAAGGACAGTCCTTTACCAAGTATAAAGTTACTGCTAGATAATATGCTAAAGTGCCCACGACGGCGATTAGCTCTCCGCACATCGAGCAGTCGTTTTTTGCAGAAGGTTTCCGTCCTCTCTCTTCCAGTCACCACTACCAGGGTCTGGTGCTCCTGAATGGCCACTGAATTGCTCAGTTTTGGGTGGCGGAGTTGTTAATTGTCGCCTGTATAACGCACAATCTGCCAATGGAATGACATGCAGCGCCTTTCGTTAATGGGGGTATTTCTGTGCAAGCGGCCATTTTAAATATCAAAATGTAAATCTGAAACCATAGTCAGGGAAAAGTACTACGAGAGTGCATCCAGGTCACCCTCCTTCCAGTTACTACCTGTCGCAGCCCCGACCTCTCTATGGGGGCCTGGCACTGTCGTAGTACACAGAGACAGAAAAGTAGAACCGTGCACCTTCTTGCAACGCGTCTTGGGGGTGCCCTGGCTCAGGAAAACATTCACAGGTGGTCAATGCCTGTGTCCCTCCCTCTGTACAATAATTCTGTGCTGCTGTGTTGTCACTTGTCATGGATAAGAAACGGGCACCTGTGCCAAAATGGCTTGGAGTGCTAGACAGGCCCACGCTCCCATTAGAGGCAGCAGGTTATGCTAATTTATACTAAGCTGTGTCTCTTACCTTACAGGCCTAAAGCAGCATATTGATGAAGGCCAGCCGCAGACAGGGACCAGCCCGTTCTTAGTCGGGGTAACAACTTGAGTCTTCTGCTCCTCTTATAGCCAGTTATGGGGAGAGGACATGGCACCATGGACAGAGCTGCCTGCTCCTAAACCGGGGAGCCAGGCTCACGTCTCAGCCAAACACTCCACATCCTCCTGGGGCAAACCACCTAATACCCCCGCCCCCAAAAAGAAACAATAGTGACTTTATGGTTACAATGATGTAAAGGGGGGTGGAGCCAAGCGCCGCGGAAGATGGCGGCTTCTTTCTAAAGGCGGAAAGAAGAGGGACGAGGAACGGAGCCAAACATGCTTTTCCCTCCGTCTAACACATCGGAAACCTGAGACTATTTTATCGGAACCCTACCGGATACTACTGGCCTTAAAAATTTAGCGCTCACCTTGCTCTATCACTCAGTTCTCGGACGACGTCTGGGTGAGCAGTTTACTCCGCCGTGGAGTTTGTTGAATCTCCCTTGAAACGGAGAGCACCGGAGCTGAGACGCCAGGACAAGGAAGTATTTCGGACATTGAATTCCTCAATAACACACATAACCTCCCTCTTAGTCATTTTGTGGATAACGTGGGTCTAATACTTTCCACTTTCATAATGCACACATCGTTTTCAATAAACTGTGAAATTCTGTGGAGCAGGGAAATGTGGATTTTGACGACGCTCCCTTAACTCTAGAAACTCTGGATGAGAGAATCGAGTTTGTAATGCACTTTCCAGATTTATGGCCTTCACATACTGAGATTATGATGTACTAAATATATGGAACTACTTAAGAGGAGAATAGTCGGCATTTTCTTTGTTTCGTAACATTGCTCTATACCACCGGAGCCGCCACGGAAAGACAGAGGTGAAAAAAAAAAAATTAAGAAATAACTCGCAGACTACGAACATGATGTACACAGCTTGGATTTTAGAGGTTAAAATGAGGAGGTGAGCTACCTCCTCAATCCTGGAAGACTGTTAAAACATTCAGATAATAAATTCAAGTGCCTTCCCTCCGACTTTATTCCTCAGATGTAGCTTGTGATCTTGCTCGAGCACTGACTTCTAATTATATACGACGTGTAACGTTGATCGAACGATCCCGCTTTTCTCACTGCAACAGCAACACTCTGACAAAGATCTTGTGCTTATCAATCTAAGGTACAAACTGTATTGGAACTAAGGCCTGGATCTTGAAATATCTTGCTCTCTTTTTAAATAGTAAACAATGATAAGTGGACTCCATATCATTAAGGCGATTCTGATACCTGTCATAAATAAGCTTCTGGAATGTAATAGATATCTTACATGTCTGACCCAAAAGTTGTCCGTCAATTATCATACAGCGCAGTTCTGCAATCCGTACCAGATATCGCTGGCTCCCAATATACAATGGCTGAATCCACTGCATCTTCTTCAACAACTATGGATACCATCCTGAAAGAACTCTTGGCCATAAAATCTTCCATTTCCTCATTGGATCAAACGGTATCCACTAATACCACGGAAGTCCAAGGCTTGCAGAATGAAGTTGCCAAATTTCAAACTACTATGCAATCAACAGATGCCCGTCTCTCGGCCGTTGAAACTCTCATCGACAGGTTGCCTGTTAGTCAAGACATTGGATATCTCCAACAAAAAATGATCGATTTGGAAGATCGTAGCAGAAGAAATAATCTTCAAATTATAGGCCTTCCGGAACAGACAGAGAAAGATAATATTCTAGATTTCCTGACCACTTTTCTCCCGACCTTAACGAATCTCACTTTTACACAACCATTAGAACTTCAGAGAGCTCATCGTGTACGTTCACGTGGCACAACTCTGTCCATGAGACCTAGGCATATCTTAGCTTGCTGTTTACGCCATCAACAGGCCCGTCAAATCATTACAGCTGCCAAAAAACATGGTCCATATGACTATGATTCCTCCCAAATAATTATAACAGCAGATTTTTCCACATCTACAAATCTCAAAAGAAAACAATTTTTAAACTTACGCAACAGATTGAAGAAAAGAGAGATCCGATATGGTCTTTTGGACCCTGCCACCATGATTATAACTTTTCAAGGGAAAATCAAAGAATATTTTAATCCTCATGATTTAGAATCCTTTTTTAATGACTTAGATGACAACGATACAGAGATGGAACATAAATCTACCTCACCCCCAACTACTACAGAACCCACACCCTCTGTCTCTCCAGGGGATGCAGATCAAGGTGAATGGGTGCATGCTCATCGACGATGGACACATGGTGGTAAATTTAAGGCATGGAAAAAAAAACACCCTAGAGACAAATCTAGATCTCCCATAAAACCATGAGTAAGATTGATATATTAATCCTGTCGGGGTTGTTTGCCCTATTTCTGATGTAGGAAATTTCACATTCGGCTCTTGCAGTGGCTTTCCCTTCCTTTTCCTCTTCTCTATCTTCCTCTTCATAGCTCTTCGGCTTCTATCCCCAGATAAAAGTTTTGTTGTTAAGTGTACGGTCTGTCTTATCACTAGTGTTGGACAGGTTCAGTGATGTTTAATACCTCTGATAAGTAATACTTTCCTATTACTATACTATTGTCGTGCTTATACTGATTTACAGATTCGGCTTTATTATAATTACAAAGTTACAATTTTGATATACTCCAATTCTTTTTACCTTTTCTTTCCAAATATTTTCTTTATTCTTTTACTTCTCTATTTTTTTTTCCAGGATTGATATTCTTCTTCTTTAACAACGTATTAATATGTTTATTAATAAGCTGAAACCTTTGAATGTTGTATCTTTAAATGTTAATGGCTTGACGCATTTTATTAAGAGAAAGAAGATAATTAGTTTCCTTGGTGAACAAAAAACAGATATTGCTTTATTACAAGAAACACATCTTACTGAATCAGAAAGTGAAAAATTGCAAAGAGACTGGATTGGTCAAGTAATACACGCTGGTATAAAACCTCTAATACAGTTGATGCACCTATCCGGAAATGTGGAGTAGCTATTCTTTTTCATAAAAATTTACCATATAAAATTGTACAAACATGGGTAGATGATGAAGGCAGATATGCATTTGTTAAGAACTGTATTAGAAATTCTTATCTGATTATAGGTACGATATATGCACCTACAGATTCCAAAACGATATTCATTTCAAAGATCAGTAGGCTACTTTCCTCTTTTGGATCCACAAAAGTACTGATTGGGGGTGTTTGGAATGTCACTATGGACCCGTTTATTGATAGGTCTGGTAAACCAGATGCTTATCATTCCACCGATAGATGTATTTTGAAGGACTTTATAAATGATTTTGCTCTACAAGAACCTTGACGTTTACTACATCCAAACGACCAAGACTATACTTTTACATCTTGTGCACACTCCATTAGTTCTAGGATAGATTTCTTCTTAACCTCACCAACATTGATACAGTCCATACCACATGCCGGAATCACTCCTTGTAGTATCTCCGATCATGATTTAATAGATTTACATATTAATTTCGGACTTACCCAACCCCCTAGGACTATTTGGAGGTTCAATACCTCAATGTATAAGACTCCGCAAGCTAAATTGAATCTATGCCAACATGTCAATCAGTTCTTACCCGAGAATAAAGATTCTGTTACAGATGCTAATATATTATGGGGGGCAGGTAAAGCGGTCATTAGAGGACTGATTATGAAGGATTATTTTCTTCTGAAAAAAAACTGAATGATGAGAAGAATTTATTGGAAAAAGAGGTTGTCCTACTTACGAAAGACTATAATAAATCCGAATCACCTATCACTTTACAAAAACTACGGACAGCAAAGTTTAGACTTAACAATCTATATATATCTCAGGCTGAAAAATGTTTATTTCTAATAAGACAACGTCCTTATGAAAGGGGGGAGAAAGCGGGACGCTTTTTAGCTTATCAACTACGCCAACAAGAATCATCTCGAACGATACCTGCTATTAAGAATTCTTCAAATGACCTATTTACCCTACCTACAGATATCATTACCCAATTTCAAAATTACTATGAAACACTTTATACTTCATTGAACTCTGAGGATACCATGTAAGATACATTTTTCAATAGTTTACAGTTTCCAAGACTGACTCACGAACAGAAATTGCAATTAGATGGGCCTATATCAACAGAAGAGATTGCTAAGGCCATTGATTGTCTTGCTATGAACAAAGCCCCTGGAGAAGACGGATTCCCTATTGAATTCTATAAAATAACGAAAGTCCAAGTTATTCTAATCTTACACTCTTTCTTTAATGAATCTTTAAAAAGAGGCCACTTTCCTCCTGAGTTCTTAAGGGAACGCATTATTGTACTTCTTAAACCTGGCAAAGACTCTTTAGAATGCTCTAGCTATAGACCTATATCTTTGATAAATTCTGGCATTAAAATTTTAGCCAAAATACTTGTGACGCGATTAAATTCAGTTATTACGTCTATCATCCATCCCTCACAAGTGGGTTTTGTTCTGTCTCGCTTCTCCGCCAACCATCTCCAAACTATTCTACATCTGTTGTGGCAACAACGAAACAAACTAGATGAAAATATTCTTCTATCCCTGGATGCTGAAAAGGCATTTGATAGGGTAGAATGGGGATATTTATTCTGCACAATGAATAGAATGGGCATTGGTCCAGATTTTATCGCTTTAACTAAAGGGATGTATAATTCTCCTACAGCTGCGATTACTTGCAATGGTTTCACCTCTCCTTATTTCAAAGTTCTACGCGGGACTCGTCAAGGCTGCCCTCTTTCTCCTTTGCTGTTCCTTATAACATTAGAACCTTTATCTATTGCAATTAGGCAAAATATTGCTATATAGGGTATTGCTACCTCTTCAAGGGAGATTAAAGCTTTTTATTATGCTGGCAATATTTTGCTTACATTATCTAACCCGGATTCCTCAGTTAAAACTTTGATTACTCTATTAACCCACTTCTCGTCATTTTCTGGTTATAAGATTAATTGGTCTAAATGTGAAGCCTTACCAATGAATACAAATACCACTTCCATAGTTTTAAAGGATTTCTCATTCAACTGGAAATCATCTCATTTAAAATATCTCGGGATCTTACGCAATACGGGGCTGAAGAACATAATGATGGATAAGTTAAATCCCATTATCGACAAACTTAAAAGAGATTTGGGTTGATGGTCTCAACTAAATCTTTCTTTATGGGTAAGAGTGCAGATTATTAAAATGAATACCATTCCGAAATTTAACTATGTTTTCAGTATGTTATCTCTGCCTCTTACTTCGACTTGTTTTAGGAATACGACATCTCTATTAAATCGCTTTATATGGGGTGGAAAAAGTCCTCGTATCAATAGTTCAAAATTACATTCCTCTTCCTTAAACGGTGGTCTTAGACTTCCACACTTAGAAACCTATTGGATTGCACAACAATTATCCTATTCAATTTCTATGATATCCCCATATGATAATACCCCCTTATGGGTCAAACTAGAACATTCTCTGCTGAAAACTACCACCCCCATGGCGACATATTATACAAAATTTCCTAAATTCTCACAATCCTCCAATCCAATCATATACTCATCTCAATTAGTGTGGCAAAAAGCACATAAAATTATAAATTGTAATGTCCATATCCATTTAAATGCTCCGATATGGAATAATTCAGATATTATATATAAGGGTAAGGAACTTAACTGCTTTGTTTGGAAACATTGTAAAATTAATATTATATCAGACTTATATAACCAAGATAAATCTCTGCAATTGTTAACTCAGCTACGGGAAACATACAGCCTCCCGCATTCACAATTTAACAACTATGGATTATTGACATCCATTCTGGCTCCAATAATAAATGTGGATACGGATTCTTTGATTCATTCATCCATTGCACATCATATTTATGTATGGAGGAATTTCAAGGGCATGGTGTCTGGTTTATATTCTTTATTGATTGACAAATTCTTCTCCTATAACACATCTAGGGATCTGAAAAAATGGTGGTCTACAAGACTTAATATTTCCTATTCAGTTAAAACTTGGGCTGCAGTCTTCGAGAATTACAATCAAGGACTTCGAGATGTACGATTGAAATTTAACTATTTCAAAATTTTACATCGATGCCATTGGTCCCCTTTCAAGCTTTACTCTGCCAAACTTAGTACTGACTCCAGCTGCTGGAGGTGTAACCAAACCAATTGTGATATAGTTCATATTTTATGGGACTGTGTTGCACTCCGACAATTTTGGACACAAATCTCAAATTATTTAAGAAAAGTGATTCCCAATATTTCATCTCATTCACCTCGCTTATTTCTACTACATGATACCCAGGATCTAGGCATGCTATCCACACACTTATTTAGATGTCTCTCTACTGCGATTAGCGTCGCTAAAGTTAATATACTGCGTTTTTGGAAATCTAATGTTCTTCCATCAGTTCAAACTTGGTTAAAGGATATGTTTGATCTTGCTCACTTTGAAAGAATGCTATATAAATTAAATGATAATTTACAACAATTTGACCAAATTTGGAATGTATTCCTGAATATTTAATAATTTTGTGTTTTTATTTGTTTTTATTTCCGTATTTTACAATGTTTCATAACTAAGATTTCATGTTTTCGTCACATTTCGTCATATTGGTATAACTTTGTGGTGAACTGCATCATCATTCTGACTCCAATACCTTTTGCTTCTTGCTTTCTTTTGTCATTGGTTTTGGATAAACTATAATTAATAGTGTTTAATTATGGAAAGTATTTCAATGTTTCATGGTGCACTGGAAGTTCTTTTTTTTCTTATTGTTGTTATTCTGTTTTTGATTGTAGAGCTGTAATGTTTTGTTTTCTCATAAAAGTATAATAAAGAATTGAAATACAAAAAAAAAATACAATTATGTAAAAACAAAAGAAAGGGGTGACCCTGAAGAATGTGAAGCGCAGACATGCTCACAAATCAAGGCTGTACAGACTGAGCACCCTCTTTCTCCCAGACATGTCCATGCCCATGCACCACTCAGGCTAGAATAGCCTAATACAACTCTTTCAAACTTTTCAAAAGTTTCTAAACTTTACGGTTACCAATGCTTGTTTGTGCTTTGGACTAAAAAGCTGAGAATTATGTTTTACCAGAAAATCTATATATCAGAAAACCACTGGAGGACTTTGCTCATCTTAGTGTTTAAAAATTAATGAAAATATAATCCATTTTTATAAATTGCTGTCAGATTTCTTTCATGTTGTGTCACTTTCTTGTTTTGTTGTTTGGTGCTTCTAAATGATTTAACCCCTCGGGTGCCATGAAGGAGCAAGAGTCATTCCCCTGGGGGGCAAATTTATTTTAGGCCCTTTCTGCCCCCAATGGGGTCAGAAACCACTAGACACCAGGGATTTCTTTTTGCGCCAATTTTACACAAGGGGAGTGACCCCTTAGGCAAGGGTCGCTCCCCTGGGGGGGGGGGAATTTATTTTAGGCCATTTCTGCTCCTCTTGGTGGCAGAAACCACTTAGGCACCAGGGATTGGTGTGTGTGTATGTGTGTGTCTTGTTTGGGGGGGCAGCCCCTTGGGCAGGGGTTGCTCCCCATGGGGGCACATTACTGTTGGCCATATCTGCCCCTGTTGGGGGCAGATCAGCCTTTTTTTTGAAGGCCCATCTGCCCCCAATGGGGGCAGAAAGCCCACCAGAGACCAGGGAAGATTTATTTTTCAAAATAAGAGGGTGAGGGTATGGCCATACCCTAACTCCAAATAAATGGGGCCAAAGTTGTTCTGCCCACCAATGGGCAGATGGGGCAATTACCCCTGATCCACACCCCGTGGGGCAGAAAGTCTACTTGATGCCAGGGAATTAATAAAACAAAACATAGTGTGGTGGTGGCTACCAACCAGTATGGGCATAGTTATGCCCCCACCCCAACTGAAGGGGGTAACTGTCTTTCAGCTCTCCCCCGTACACCTAAACATCTTATCCCACGGCAAGCAAGAGGACATTTGATTATTTTGGGTTTTGGTTTTACATTTGCCCCATGAGAGCTTGGCTAACTCTCAAAATTGTCCCACATGGAAAGGTGAGGGTTGCACTTTTTGGATTTTGGGACGCTGCCAGGTAGAAAAATCCACAGGACCTAGACACATCTGAATACTAAACATCTGGGTAAGTCCAGGATGGTGTGCTTCACATGCACCCGCACCATTTTCTTACCCACAATGCCCTGCAAACCTCCAACTTTGCTGGAAATAACACATTTTTGTGATGGAACCTTCGGAATCTGCAGGAATCCACAAAATTCCTACCACCCAGCACTGTCTCATCTATACCAATAAAAATTCAGCTGCACTTGTCAGTCTAAAAATTGTTTTTTTCAAACTGCCCTTTGTGGCCTGCTTTGGTTCCCCCTCAATTTCAACATGTTTTTGGCTCTTCCCTGTCACAGGCACTTGGCCCACCTACACAAGTGAGGTATAATTTTTACCAGGAGACTGAGGGGAACGTTGGGTGGTAGGAAATTTGTCCGGGTGTGGTGATCCCACACAGAAATGTAGGAAACATGTGATTTTTTAGCAACATTTGAGGCTTGCTGAGGATTCTGTGTAAGAAAACATTGGGGGATCCACGCAAGTCAAATCTCCCTGGATTTCTTCGGATGTCTAGTTTTCAGAAATGTTTGGGTTTGATAGGTTTCCCTGTATGGCTGCTGAGTCCAGGACCAAAAACGCAGGTCACTCTCCCCCCGCAAAAACAGGTAGTTTAGTATTTTATCATTTTGATGTGTCCACATAGTGTTTTTGGGCATTTCCTATTGCGGGCACTAGGCCTACCCACACAAGTGAGGTACCATTTTTATCGGGAGACTTGGGGGAACGCTGGGTGGAAATTTGTGGCTCCTCTCAGATTCCAGAACTTTCTGTCACCGAAATGTGAAGAAAAAGTGTTTTTTGGCCAAATTTTGAGGTTTGCAAAGGATTCCGGGTAACAGAACCTGGTCAGAACCCCACACGTCACCCTATCTTGGATTCCCCTAGGTGTCTAGTTTTCAAAAATGCACAGGTTTGGTAGGTTTCCCTAGGTGCCGGCTGAGCTAGAGGCCAAAATCCACAGCTTGGCACTTTGCAAAAAACAGCTCTGTTTTTTTTGGAACAATGTGATGTGTCCTCGTTGTGTTTTGGGGCATTTCCTGTCACAGGCGCTGGGCCTACGCACACAAGTGAGGTACCATTTTTATCAGGAGACTTGGGGGAACACAGAATAGCAAAACAAGTGCTATTGCCCCATGTCTTTCTCTACATTTTTCCTTCCAAATGTAAGACAGTGTGTAAAAAAGACATCTATTTGAGAAATGCCCTGTAATTCACATGCTAGTTTGGGCACCCCGGAATTCAGAGATGTGCAAATAACCACTGCTTCTCAACACCTTATCTTGTGCCCATTTTGGAAATATAAAGGTTTTCTTGATACCTATTTTTCACTCTTTATATTTCAGCAAATTCATTGCTGTATACCCGGTATAGAATGAAAACCCATTGCAAGGTGCAGCTCATTTATTGGCTCTGGGTAACTAGGGTTCTTGGTGAACCTACAAGCCCTATATATCCTCACAACCAGAAGAGTCCAGCTGACGTAATGGTATATTGCTTTAAAAAATCTGACATCGCAGGAAAAAGTTACTGAGTAAAACGTGGAGAAATATTGCTATTTATTTCACCTCAATTGTTATTGTCTGCAGGATAACCTTGTAGGATCTACACAAATGACCCCTTGCTGAATTCAGAATGTTGTCTACTTTTCAGAAATGTTTAGCTTTCTGGGATCCAGCCTTGGTTTCACACCCATATCTGTCACTAACTGGAAGGAGACTGAAAGCACAAAAAAACAGTAAAAATGGGGTATGTCCCAGTAAATGCCAAAATTGTGTTGAAAATGTGGTTTTCTGATTCAAGTCTGTCTGTTCCTGAAATCTAGGAAGATGGTGATTTTAGCACCGCAAACTCTTTGTTGTTGCCATTTTCAGGGAAAAAACACAAGCCTTCTTCTGCAGCCCTTTTTTCCCATTCTTTTGAAAGAACCGAAATATTTGCTGTATTTTGGCTAATTTCTTGGTCTCCTTCAGGGGGAACCCACAAACTCTGGGTATCTCTAGAATCCCAGGGGTGTTTCAAAAAAAGGACGCAAATTTGGCATGGGTAGCTTATGTGTTAAAAAAGTTATGAGGGTGTAAGCGCGAACTGCCCCAAATAGCCAAAAAAAGGCCTGCCATCTGAGGGGGAAAAGGCCTGGTAGCGAAGGGGTTGAACTAGTTTCTTTGTGTAAGCCTTTCTGCTTGAAGCTACATCTACCTAGGGTTTAACTGAAGGTTTTACAAATGAGCCTAACTGGACGCAAGATAGTTTTGCAAGTGTATTACACAATAAGGTCTCTCCATATATCATATAACACACCACAGTCCTCACATTCGTCATACCACATTTGTTTAGGGGCCTCCATTTGACCACTACAAAAAATTAAAGATTGGCTTGACTGTGATCTTACTTAGTAGAAAGAAACTTAGGAAGCAAAACAAAAAACTGAACTTAGCTTTAAGGTGATTCAGTTACTCTCAGTCCATCGGCTGTCTTCCATTAGCATCACGCAGGTGTAGTGCCACCAAGTGGCAAAACTGGTATCTGTTTCCGTAGCTGTTTAAACACAGGACTGCACATACCTACCTCACACATGTCTTATGCAGCCACACCCACTTAACCTCCAAGTGCACAGCCTCGCTATTTCTGTAAGAAGCAGGGCTGAAAAATAGTGGGATCCAGCCAAATTCTGGATCTGGCAGCTAATATTGAGCCAGATCCGGGATTTTGCCTCCAGTGAAAAATGCTGACTGTATTTGGTGCAGTTTGCTGCCATCGTGGGACACACTTAATGGCAGGCGCACTTTGTGTTGCGTTCAGAGGAAGATCCTGCAGGCAGTCAGGGAAGACCCTTACTTTCAGTTCCAGGTGAGCCCAGCATAAAAGGTTCATCACTGCTACTTTCATTCAAGACACTCAGTGCATCACTATACAATTGACTATGAGAAAAACTATGGCTTGAAGGCAAGTTTTGACTTTTCAAGCTCAGTATGTAAAAATGCACTCTAAGAAATCGAGCTCTATCTGCACATCAGAAAGTTCATTAATACAATTTGCATAGCACTTGCCTATACATGTTTATTACTACCCAAAGGAACCCTTTTTAGCAACCGTAGCATAACACATTTTGAGAAAAGAAGAGGAATCCTCTAAACTTATGCCATACAATTGGCATGCAGCTCATTGGTTGGGGTTCACAACTCACTAAGCTATAATAAAACGGTTGTTACTTGTAATCAGAGGGTAACACAAGTATCTTTGTAACAAAAGTATTAACCCACTGAGCTATCTACATAAGATAGCAATTGATGAACTTCATGTTACACAGTGTGCGTGCAGAAGGCACATTAAACCTCTATGCTATTTTATGATGACTCAACCCCGTAACAGGACTCCCTCAAATACATTAAACCACCTCATTTATCTTACCGGTATGCTCTGCAGCAAGGGTCTTAATCAGGGCACAAGTCCTCAAAAAGGAAGTGGGGAGACTAACCAAGTCAGGCAGTATGCAAGTTACATCACCACATGCAAGCAATGACTTTAAAGGAAGTGACATTACAAAAATGACATCAGATCTTAAGACCTCACACATATGTTTAGCAGGTCGATCATGAGTACATTTGGACGTGTTACAAGTAGAAATGAAACACTCCTCGTTCAGGTAGAAGCCTCATGCTTTTGTAAGCTACACATAAAACAATGTTGCGTTTTGTCAGAATAAAGGAATGAACTAACTGACTCCGCCACCAGCCTACTCTACCAGGCATAATATTCCATATGCAGCATACTTCTAGGCAGATGTGATTGCTTTAGCTGCCTTTCACTCCAGAGGTGAGACTGCTCTCCTATGCAAAGTGTGCTTACTCAGTCCTACCCATCACTTAATGTGTCTGTGGTAGGTCCCTAGACTCATTTTAGAAGATTGGGGCTCATTTTTCACCAACAGACCATAACTCAAAGGAAGACAGAAAGAAAGAGTAGAAAGGGGAAAGAAAGATGGGCTAACAATGATGAAGGCACAAAGGGGGTGAAAAAAGAACCTGCAAGAGTATGCAAGTGTAGACTACTGAAAGAAATAGGTTATAGCAACCTAGGCATTCAGCAATAGGACCCTAATAAAAATTGGGGCTTTGCATTTATGTTTTTACAAATTACACGCTGGCCTCCAAAAGGTCTCCTCCACATTTAGCAGCAGACATCTGTCATGTTCCTATTGATGGCATAACTATATCTAAGCTACCCTCTCATTCACCAGAGCAACCTGACAGTTCACCTTGAAATCAGTATGACCAGATGACCCACACAAAGAAGGGGCCATACATTTTAAAGCAAGAGGTATCAGCTCTACATTATAATGAATGTAAGTCAACCAGTATCCAAAGATAAAAAGAAAATGACAATAGTTAACTCACAAGCAAAGGGCACATGCAATTCCAGTCCCAGACAGTAATTTCAAGAAAATACTGGCCCTCAGAAGGAAACATTACTAGCTTGCAAAGAAAAACTACCCAATTGGGGAGACGTAGGAACAGTCAGAGACAACACAAACTGTGGCCACTAATCAGAATTTACACTAGACTACTAATAAGAAATTTGCATATCCTAGACATGTTACACTGCCAAAATGGTGCACTGGAGACGGCCTACTTGACGCACTTCTTTACACTATCACTCACCTATAGGCTCACCTACTCACTGTAACTGAAGGAGCAGCCCTAATTAAGCACACCTGATCTTTTATTTCATACATTGCATGCCTCTGAATTACATTAGTCTACCAGACCTACAAGCTCAAAACAACAAGGCTACCCTCTGTTATTGTATTATAATACAGTACATTGCAAGCATTGCAGCATTGCTGCAGTAGGTAGGTATGAGAAGGGCAAAGAACAAGACCACCCATACCCCAGTAGGGCAACAATGTGGCAAAACTGAATGAAAATCTAAAATGCTGAGAATGAGTATCGAATATGTTGCCACACTCCAAGTAATTCTACAACATAGTTGCCCCACTCCCGAGGATAACTGCTAAAAAAAAAAAATCACAGGAATAATATGCAAAACATGGGAGAGGCACTCTGTAAGCAATAAAGCAACTCTGAAATTCTCCAAAAAGAAGCTACAGGTTCCAAGCCAATTAATCAGTACTGCAAATAGAAAGGTACTCATTCATAGTCAAAGTGATATTCTTTATTTCTTTCTTTAATAAACATTGTATTCACAGCTGCAATGTGTATGACAAAAACAGCTAACGTGTTTTGTCCCAAAGACAATGGGACTTCTTCAGGGCAGATGAAAAACATATAAACAAAATAAACAAAAGTTAAAATCATACTCACTGCAACTGTATAGAAAATACATAACAGAAACATAAAAAACAAATATACTTTGCTAAACAATGGTAACTATACAGTAAACCAAATCACAAATATTCCAACTATCTTATGGCACATAACCACACATAGATGTGTCCGTAATTAGAATTGAGGGTGACTAAGGACTGTTGCCCTGGTGCATTGCTCTAATGAGAAGAGGGCTGCCGTCCTGTGCAATGCTGTGACATGAAGGGGCTATATCCCTGTGTGGGCTGTGACCAACCCCGTATGCCAGAGAGGGGGCAGTGATTAAGTGAGAGGGTTGCCCTGGAGCAGCGTGCAGCTCTGAAGGTCAAGCAAACATTACCTACAGAAGAAGACCAACAATTTTACTATCCAACAATCCAGGAGGATTAAAGACCTGCCACCGGATTCAGGAAGGCTTACTACGAAGGCGGCGGAGTACGTCTACTGTAACATCCAGACTTTTGCCAAAAAGCAGATGAGTGCCCGGGCACTCCACATCTCCACTTCACTACTGGGCTGCCTTGTCTGGGGGCAACTTGCTCTAACTGACACGCTACTGAGCGGTGGCAGTTTGACTTTTCCACACCATTATTAAGCTTCTGAGACTTGAACTCTCTAGCAGGGCCTAGCTGGTATGTCACCTCACACAAATGGGGAATAACCACCATCCTATGACAGGGAAGTGGAACTGGAGAGCTGACCCAGGGGGACCTAGTGTGCCTTACTGTGTGTATTAGTTATACAAAAAATACATGGGTGTGTACTCAACACCCATGTCATACCTACCTGACTCACAATAACGTAAGGCAGTGCATTGTGCTGCCTTATGTTAGATTTTATTTTTCACAGAGCCACACAAAAACTATCCTACAAGCCTATTTCCTCTTTGTATGTGTGCTGCTGAATGCAGCATACATGCAAAGAAGCAATAATAAGGAGAAATAAGATATTTCTCCTTACTACGCCAGCCTCAGGTAGACTCCCCAGTCTGGAGCATACCTATACTTACAAGCCTTTGTAAATATGGTTTGCGTCAAAATAAATGGGTGGATGCAGAGGAATGTCAAAGCACCACCCATATAATGCCTCCCTGACGAAAGATAAGGCAAAGCTGGACAATGCGCTGCCTGTGTTAGATTTTTTTTCATTACAAAGCCACACAAACAGGATGTATGTGTGTGGTACTGTAAATACCAAAACATATTTTGCGTAAGAGTTGTGCCAGAAAACTCTGCCACAAAAAATAGGCAACGAGGAGAAACGTGACAGTAAATCTGTTCAGCTTAGTTGGTTGCAAATTCTGACTTTTAAAATGGGGGTTAAGGCACCTGCTGCAGAAATCTTAGTGTTCCCAGTAAATATGAGGGAAAAATAATGAATCATTACTCTAGTGGTTGACGCATTTGCTGGAAAGATCAGTGTTTTGTCCAGTCCCAGTTTTGACCCAAAGTAGCACAGAGGGTTAATGTGTCTCCTGCAAAGCACATCATGTAAAATGCATGTGGCAATTTTTTATTTTATTTAGATAGGTAAGTGGTTTACTGCTTTAACACAGGTACCTGCGGTTGCATTATAATCCTTGTGATCTATGATCGCTGATATGGAACACCTACACCTTGTAAACCTCACTGCCTCATGTAACATATTCTTTACATTGATTTACAAACTTGTATGATTTATTGTCAATGTAATGTGTATGTATGATGTAAGGCACTCTGATACCCTGCATTGGGATGTAGCGCTATAAAAGAAATAAAAAATAGTTGTATTTAAATTGTCATTTTGGGTAAATACCATGACAGAGCACCATATCTGACATTCTTACAGTGCATGAATATCTCTTATATGCAGGGACAGAACAAAGTCTAAATTGTGCCTTTCTTAAGTAAGTAGGAGGTGCTAACAAGCTGCGTGCACTTGTTTCCCTTCCACCGCATTTACATCTAGGTGTTAGGCTCCAGATAGCTCCCAGCCACAATACTGGAACAATACTGGAAAAAAGAGGCCCGATGACCCCTTAAATTCGGCCTTTCCTATGGGCCCAGCAGGAGTTTTAAATAAGAAAGGCCCCTCCTTGCCTGCACATTGTTGCTTGGATTGAAAGCAGACAACCTGCAGATGCTGCTGAATGTGCCCCAATGTAAATTACACCGGGACTAGTTCAGCATATTTTTAAATTGGGCCAAACCTCTTGGCCGGGTGGATGGCTTCCACCCTGTAAAAACAGTTGGTGGATGCCCTCCACCCGCGTGTACCCAGACATGTGTCCTGGCCTTAACCCTGTGAAATCTTTTAAAATGAAGTCTGTTTGTGGCCAATTGAGGAAGCCAGAACAGCTTTAATATCACATTTGACCGTGTTAGCAATTTCCTTGGGGTCAGAGTTTTTAAAAACATAAGGGCCTCATTTACCAGGCCCTAGCAGCACACCAGAGCTTCATTGTTTTTGACTCCCCGGTGGCGCAGTGTGCCAGCCCCTAGTTACAAGACCACGCAAAGCCACCTTGCTTGGCCTTTCATGGCCTTGTAAATATGAACCCATTTCACGCATACCACTACGTGAAAGTGGCGTTCCGTGGGTGTGTGTACCTTGGGGTGTTCCCATGCAACACCCATGAAACCCGAAGGAATGTGAAGCATTCACAGATTTACAAGCAGCACACATAGAAAGAGGAAAACACCTTTTGTGATTGTTTTCGTGTAGGAAGGTGTCCCTTCCTGCACAAAAACAATCACCCACACAACGCAGGCACTGGTGCACCTTAGTGCAAGGGTGCCTGCGTTGGCGTTAGGCAGCAATTTGTGCGCCAGCGCAGGGGGAGAGGACAGAAATGCGATGTATCTCGTAGATAGGGTGCATTTCTGCCCTTTCCCAATGGCGCAGGGAGGCACGAATATTGACACCACGGGCCTCGTAAATGAGGCCCTAAATGTATATGTTAACTTCAGGACTGGACTGGTGGAATAAAAAACCTACACAAGCATCACTAACTACAACGGACAAGTACAGCAAAGGTCTCATCACTTTAGCAGACACACAGTCAGCATCAGGTGCAACCCTACCCCACAGATATATATATCGTAGTTTACATAAGTGGATGCTATCCTCGTGGGGAAGTACTTAGGGAAGGTGTATATAGCTAGTAGGTGCAGCATGTACATTTATGCTGTGACTGCTACTACCGAGGTTGGTTCTCAGTTTATCAACCTTAGAAAGATGAAAGGTGAATTGGCGCTGATGGGACTCAAACACACGAACCGCAGCGGTACAGGTGTTGATAAGTAAGTAAGCTATCTTGCTGACTTGTAGAATGGTCTACATTGCAAGCTAGACACCATAAACGCACAGGGAAAACACATAATTTACAGAATCGGTAATGTTATGTATCTATTACACAAAATACAAGCACAGCATACCACTTAAAAATAGGCTTACGCTTCTATTGAGTCTCATCCATGGAAACCTGTCCCTGGTTCTCTGAAACTAAAATGCAGGCTTACACTATCCCTGGACGAGTACCAGCCGGGGAAATTGCCTTGCAACCGAGCGTCTCTAAACTAAAGGTGCATTAAACCGGGTCAATGGCCCGGATTGTAATTGCGCAGCATCCTCATAATGCACATTGCCAAGTATATGCTGCAATTACTGCATATAATAAAGCGACGTTCATAAAGAGCTTCTTTTATGCAACATTCACCGGCAATGGTTCTGCCATTTTAATGTTATGCAAATTAACTAAGGCTTAAAATGGCACTGCTGGGATTTGAACCTTTGAACTGCTAGTCACACAGCTAGCTACAGCAGGCGCGCAAAGTGCTGATCTACAGGATCTGCCGGCAAACAAGCACTAGTGTACAATTAGATAACATTATAATACATTATTAGGTTGTGACCGAGGTCCACAGAGCAGGAACTCTTCAACATTTCAAAATGGATTCCCTTATAGAGACGGAGGCAGGGGAAAGGAGAACAGGAGAGAGGTATCATGGGAAAAGGGATCATCAGACTGGGACATGGGAGCAGGCGCACAATGGACACCGGCATGGGCAGTGGTGGCTCCTCTGCAATGGTGGCATAGTTTTGCCCCACTGCCTAAGAGCCATCAGCTGAGATAAAACAATATTTCCTTTTGTTTTTCAGATGCTGGTTCAGCTGAGCCAGCGTGTGAACGGAGGGTCGGGTTGGGCCATGGGACAGGGGCTGGTCGGGTGGAGTGGAGTGCACTAAGTGCCCTTATCAGTTTGGCCAGCCAAACTGACATGCACACTTAGTTTTTCCCACAGCCGGGTTGGAGAAACAGCAAAGACCCCAGTGCACTGTCTGAGCGGCAGACCAAGCTACTCAGACCAATCCTTACGCTGCTCTCATGCTAGCCATAGCATAAGAGCAGCTCCAGGATTGCATGGGGAGCCTGTGCTGGTGTCCCAGGGACTTCTGGGACACCATCAGAAGAGGAGCGCGTGGCGGCTGGCAGTGTCTGGAAAGGTAAGTTTATTTTATTTTTTTCTTTATTCCCTCCCACAACCCCTTTTCAGATTTGCGCGGCCTCTCCTGGGCATGGTGAATGGGGCACAGGGAGATCTAAAGGGAAACAGAATGGGACAGGTAGCCAGCAAAAGAGTATCAGGCAGCAAGCCCAGTGGGGAGCAGAATGGGCACAGGCAGGATACAGGGAAAGGACAGTTAGAAAAACACTATAGAGGCAAGGCACCAGAATGGCAACATGTGTGTGTTGGGGGGGGAGGTATGGAGGCAATGAGATACTCAATTGAAGCAAGGGGCAATACGATAAAGTAACACATACAGTGGGTTGTGGAGTGGAAGGCAGATGTCCAGCACCTTCAAGGCCAGTGACCAGCATAAAACATGAAAGGGCAGGGGGAATGGGATGCAGGCAATGATGGGGAGCAGCAATAGACATCTTTGGACAGGATGGGGCAGACAGAGGCATACCCCTCTTCTGTAAGTGCCCAACTGCATGGAAACTGATTTCCTGACTGTTTGGCCCTGCAATTACACTAATGTAGCTTGTGCACAGAGAGCTTGGCCTGTCACTGGTAACACTATGTCCAAACGTGCTCTGTGACCTGAAGGGGGGGCACCAAGTCTGCTCTCATAAATGACATGAGATCACTGTCCATGTCTTGGGTTAGTCACATAGAGCAGTGATGGCCGCTGCCTGAGGTTTTGCGCGTTGTTTCTGAGACCAGACCTTTATTCTGAATTAAAGGAGAGTACAGTCTATTGAGCCCTTTCGTGCAAGATTCTGCCTTTATGTGAACCCAGATCCTTGTGCTGGAGATCTGTGTGCATGTCAAGTGCATGTGTGTGAATGTGTAGTCACGTGTGGTAGTAAGGCTGTTGAGAGAGTCTGAGTACTGGGGCCAGGGAGATCCATTTTGGATGGCCTCTGGTATAGCACGGCATAAGACAGAGGAACTATACAGCTTTCTCAGGCATTGGAAGTGTATTGGCTGCATTCCTGTGGCTGGAGGGTGGAGACCAACACCCTGAAGAAAGGGAGGCTAGAGACAGGATAGTCTTAGAAATTCATGAGGTTCTTTTTTCCTTTTTGCAAAGGGCTGCTAATTAGTTCTTGCGCATTGCCATTTGGTAGATGGTAAGGTTGAGAGATGGGACTGTAGTCTTGTGCTGGGTTTGGACGTTTGTAGGCAGGGTTTGCCCTTTTGTCTGTCCCAGATTAGTGCTTCATGAAGGAAGACTGATGGTTACCTGGTGCAGAGATCTCACACTTCACTGTGCCATTTTTTAGATATTCATGCTGGGGACCAGCACGTACTGTGCAAGCCATCTCCTTGCAGAAAGACTGTGCTTTAGAAGCAGCCAGAAAATTACAATTGAAAGAAAAACAATCCAAACTGAATCTGAAACCATAGGAGTGAACTAATATCTCCTGTCTGGAAAATGAATAAAAAGTAGAACTAGACCAAAGTTCGTCATGAACAAGGAAGGGAGTGCTTCTCAGAGAATTCAAAGGACTGCTATGTGACCAGGGCTGCTGTCTGCATGACGGGCAGTATCCCAGAAGTGAGGAGATATCACCTGAAGTCTGCAGTTCTACCTGGAAGAGCCGGGTCTGCCTAGCATTTAAAAGCCTGTGTGCCTTGTGAGTGAAGGAAGAAGAGTGCCTGTCACTGCAGGTAGAGAGACTGCCCAGATGAGAACCCAGTATATTCTGGGCATGTGGAACACTCAGATGGAGTTATCTCAGACAGAAAGCCAAGCCAGAAGTGACCCATGTTGTGACGGGCCCTTGGACTCTCAAGCAGTTCCTGTTGTGAAATGGAAGACTTCCAAGATCAAAGCATCCACATGTCGTTCAGAATCCCAGTGTGTGCCTGGGATGGGTGCTGGCAATACCCAACATCAGATCCAAAATCCTTCATCATAACAGGTGCAGAGTCCTGATCAGCCCAGATGCCGCAACTACTGACACACACCTGCTGAGGAACTGGCACGGAGGCTGCAACTGCTGTGAACGAGCAGTCATTTCCCTCAGGCCTGGGAGATTGCAACTGCTGAAGATGAGTGCCCACAGCGCAGCCCTGCTGCGTTGATCCCACCCAGTGGATCATGTTCTGAGAGGCTGCCACTGCTGCCCCCGCATTAATGAAGCCGTCACTGCTGGAGCAGAGATGCAGAAGGCCCTCCAGACCACTGTAGCTGCATCTTCACCAAGCAGGGCCCAGCTGTGAACGGAACTCGAGACGGAAGCATGCAGAACTCTGCCCCAGGTACTTAAGAGCTACGCCGAGGAGAGCTCGAGCTGGTGAAATCCATTGAACTCATTTACGCATCTAGCCTGTGGGATAACCAAGAGTGAACTGCACCTCTGCCCCAGGTTTGCCTATACACCCCTGTACAAGGGGCCGTAGATATTAGAGGAATCCTCTAGCGGGGGAAAGGGCACCGGAGCGCTGTAGCACCTCACTAGGGGTAGTAGGTGAGCTTACGAACCTCTGTCTGAAACCTCAATTGACCTCCTTAGTGTTTTATTTTGCTATGACTTTCTTTTAACCAAAAGATAATCAGTGGGTTGGACAATGCATTACTGCTGATTGGCCGTTGAGTTCTGAGACCTTGCCCCTCACACTGCCTGCCTGAGCAGCCACTGACTCCTCATTGCTCAAAGTCAAAATGACTTTATTTCGGCTGCTAGGTAAAAGTGTGCATAAAATACATAAAACCACATAATACATAGTTAAAAGCCAGGATACACGTGATAAGCCAACAAGTACATACACAGTGCACAATTGCACGTCAGTGACAAGGAATAGAAAAGTAGAACGAACATCATAGTTATAAAAAGACCATCAGCAGTAGCTAGGTAAAGTAAAGTACAACATGAAAATGCAAATCGAGAGCCAGATGCAGTGACCACACCAGCAACCCCTTGAAGGGAAGGAAAATGTAACAAAGTGCAGAGCTGCACCAGGGGGTCTCTCAAGAGGATCCGCCCTGACTCTGTTGACGGGAAAGAGCCTTCCTTCTAAGCATCCACGTTGCGCCCAGGTACTTGGCAACAGCGCAAGCATACATGGGCCGGCAGTCGGTTCTGAGGATCTAAAGAGCTGTACAATGCCCGTGAGTGCCCAGCTGCCTACAAATAGTTGATATCCAGAAGCAGCGTGGGCACACGTAGGCAGGGCATGCAAAGAAAACATAGGAGACAGCTTCCTTAGAATAATTGCATGCGGGGCAGTCAGAAGATTCCAAAACTGACCATTTGGAAGTGAAAGATTTCAATGGCAGGACACCCATTCCGAAGTGGAAGGACAGCTTCCTATCCAATGGCACAGTAATGAGGTCCCAGAACAGCTCGAGTCCACAGGAGGACTTAAAATCAATACATTCCCTCAACTCACTGCCACTAGTAGCTTTTTGGATGTCATTTGCCAGCACTGTTGTTTCAGGGACTCTTTAGAGGGAAAATGATCAGCAGTTGGAGCCTCCCATAGGTCGAACATTCCAAGGGAGAGCAATAGCCTTTTAGTGTGTGGGAGACAAGTGATTTTATTAAAGCAGTCGGCTTTAATAACATCCTGCAGAGCAGCAGCATAGTGGGCAAGTTCGGGAATATTCCAGATTCACCTCCAGTACAGAAGAGGGCACAACCTAGCTTTTACTTCTATCCCTTTCACACCCAGGCCCGGAGACAAAGGATAAGAGGGGTTACGGGTAGGTAATAGGGTGAGCATTCGCAGAAATGTCTTCTCTGATCTGGCCAGGTCACGGATGTTGGAAAAGCCCCATAGCTCCACTTCATAAACAGCTGAGCCCAGGGCCTTGGCCTCGTAAATCTGGAGAGCAGGAGCTCTAGGTTTAGTGAAAGAAGCATGGTGCTCTTTATGAATTGTGCCCACCATCTGTCTATGTTTGATAACAGCCCTGCTGATGTGCGTCTTCCAGGTCATGCCGGAGGACAGTGTTCTGCCGAAGTCAGCAAATGAAACCACCGTCTCTAGTGGGACTCCCCCTAATACTAAACCCCCTTTATATGATTTATGTTGGTTAAAGGACATTGCTTTAGTTTTTGCTGTATTGATCTCCAAGCCTCGAGCATGGCAGAGCTTGTCAAAATGAGTCAAACGTTTCTGAACCCCACTTGGAGTCTTGGAGATCAATAAGGTGTCATCATCAAATAAAAGGATTGGAGTTTTAGCCTTTTCAAGGGGTGTCAGTGTGGACTTTACATAGAAAGGGCATAAATAAATGTAGGTACAACAAGAACAAAGTTGGGGCCAAAACACAGCCCTGGCGGACACCTTTCGAGACCAGAACCCTTGAAGGTAACTAGCCCTGGGCTCCCCATCAAATCTCTGCAAAATTATCTGTATCTAAGCATATGACAAGAAACAGGATGACAGAAGGCATACCCATGTCTTTAAGGGCTTGGCACAATCAATGGTGGGGGACCACATCAAAGGTGGACTTTAAGTCAACAAAGGCAATGTAAAGGTTGCCTCTGCCTATTACCATCGTCTTCCAGTATATGAGCATAAAACAGAAAAATTGAGCAAGCCCATCATACTTGCACTGTGTTATCTGTGTCTTGACAAAACAAAACGCAGACTAGTGGCAGGATAAAGCAAATTTTGCATCACCTGTGTTTGCTGAGTCAGAAAACCTTCCATGTCTGAACGTCCACAGCCCTCCAATATGAACCAAGAACTTCTTGAATGAGCATATAATCATGTGGATAGTACAGACGCCAACTCAAACTACCTGCTGTGGTTGTTGATCCTGCAGTGCCCGGCACCATTAGGAATATGATTTGCAAGTGGCCAAAGGCCACAGTTCAACTGAGTCCTTTTGAATACCAAGATTTGTCACTGTGCATATGATACACAGCGCTACTGAAAGGCCTCGTATAGGACCAACATTAAGAGCCAGATTAACTAAGCATAACGCAAGGCAACAAAAGTGCTTAAGTGAGATTTAATAAGTCATGCAAAGACACCATGCATGGCTCTGCGAGGCTTAGTAAATCCAGAATAATGCAAGGTAGCCCAAATTGCTGCCTTGTGTTACTCTGCATTAGGAGGGTGCTCCATAGGTGGAGCATAGGCGTTCTGATGCACCCGCCAATTGATTTTGATGCAATCCCAGATTTACTGCACAAAACATATCCTGCCTGTAATGCAAGCACCCTTGCACCATAAGGCAAGAGTGCCTGCATTAGTGCTAGGCAGCACTGAGTGTGCCAGTTCAGGGACAGAGCAGGAATGAATTAATTATATCTTAGTAGATATGGCACATTCCTGCTCCCTCCCTGTAATGCAGCACATTGCATCAAGTTGTCTTGCTGCTTTGAGTTGCATGACATCTTGATAAATCTGCCCCTAGATGCAGGAAAGAATGTTCTCCACAGTCAGTATGTTGACATCCTACCTCAAACTCACTCTTTTGAAGATTATGTTGTAGCTCATTGTCAAAAAAGCTTAAAGAAGTGCAAGGAAGGCTCTTATCATCAAACCTCAAAGTCTTTACACACACCTCATTGACAGCAGCAAATCATCATATTCTACAAACACCAGGATCAACTTCCAGACCCACCTTGATGAGAAAGTGAAGGTTTTTCTCCAGGAGTTAGACCTCAGAACCTCTGTCAAAGCGCTAGTCCTGTCATAAATTAAGGGAGGCAAAACACTGTTGCCTCGCCTCCATGAAGTCCAACTGAGTCCCCTAAAGTGTAACATGGGTTGGTGTATCCTGAAGGATCAAAGAACCAAGGGCCAGATGAACGAAAATGATATCCAGAGATTCCTAAGTTGCAACAAATACCACATCGCAAGTTAGAATACACTAAATATAATTTGTATACATTTTCTGTAGGCAAATAGTGACTCCTAAGCATTCTCTATATTTATATATTGAACTGAAAATTGCACATCAGTATGAGTCACAAATTGAGACTGTCCCACCGGCAGCAAGTGATGACCTTACCCATTTCAGGAACTGTATTTACCTTCAACTGAACCGCAGAAAGATAATTTCTCTTCCATCACAGGAGGAAATCAAAACACCAGGTCCGGCCAGGAACCAGAAGAGGACGTTGGATGGAAGAGAAGGCCTAAATTTAGTGCCTGCTTGGGGCTTCGCAGTAGTCGAATGGATGGCATCTGCAGCACGGGCAGCAAGGCACCAGTTACGGTGTTCTTTTGTTGCCCCTGTACACTTGTGACCTTTCGCTCCCCGCCGGAGATCCAGGATCTAGGGTCCAGGACCAGGGAGAATCGCAGCATCACAATCTTGCACAGCGAGCCTCCCCCTACGTCAGGTGTCTTCAAACTGGGGGGGGGCTGAAGTGATCCAAGGGGGGGCGCCAGGCTCTGGTCAAAAGCTGCATAAAGCTCATAAAAGGGTTTTGTTTTAAGGTGAAAAAATTGTGCAGCAATAAACCACTCTGTAATAGGTCATCGCTAACCTATTTTGTCATTTGTATCCAATCTGGGATTATGTGTCAAAAGGGAAGGGACTTCAACTACTTTTCAAAGCCCCCACCCCCAATTCTATTAATCACACTGTGGATACTTTTACATGTTAGTAAAGCCTGCCTAGCCAGAATAGTTTGTTTGGCATTATGTATTTGATTGCATTTTTAAAACAATAACAGAACTCAACTGCAATGTTTAAAAATAGGTGTAGACATATTTAAACATTGCCAATTTAATAGGGAGGGTCCGATGATTTTTTTTTCCCCCACTGGGATGCGTGCTGTTAAAAAGTTTGAAGACCACTGCTTTACGTTGTTCCCGTCTGTTCTCGCCACTGTGCCTGCCCCTGGGATCTGAAGGGGGTTGGGCGTGCAGCAGGACTGGTCAGCGGGACACATTGGGGAGGAGGACAGGTGGTGGTAGGGGTCTTGTTGGGGGTAGGCCCTTTTTATTTAGGCTATTTAAAGCTAGTAAGGGCATCCAAGGAGAAGGAAACCTAAAGTTACCTTTGCCTGCACCACAGCACCAATCATCATCAGCCTGTATCAGTGACATAAGTGCCTTGCAATGGAGAGATCGGGGTGCAAACTCTGATGCAGGCGTTTTGTACAATACACTTTTCCAGCGCTTGTGAACTCCACTAATTTGGTCCTTTGCTATTATCCCTGAAACCACTAATTGGAGGTGGCGGTAGCACAGCAGAGGGGGGGACGTACGCCTTGCTTACCTGACGTTATTTCAGCACCTTTGAACTATATTGTTATCGTTAGTGTAATTTTGGCAGCCCGTTGGCAGTCCATTGCTGTTCACTACAGTGTATTGAGTGAGCGGGATTGGCTCTCCGATGTTAACTGCTTGCTCTAATTTTAAGCTCAAAGTTGCTTGATCAACATGTTAATGTGTTAACGCACCTTTGCTAACGGCAGCATCATGTGTGGGGTTTCACTGACTATACTATTGTAGGCTGCCTTAGACCACACCACAGATCACCTTTAAGGGACAGTACCTCCTCATTCCTAGTGTGCCAAATGGCGCTTTGCCCAGGTATAGAGGCTACATTTAGTTGCGCCTTTTGCGGTTGATGACCCAGAATAAAGATTACATTTTAACTCAAACCACTCTTGGGCTTGAACCATATTTGGAGCTCGCGACTGCCACTTGGGACAGGGTCCCTTTTTATTAGATCTAGGCCTGGGTATATTAGATGGCAGCATTGATTCCCCCTAGGGCATTATGAATCCTCTTCCATCACTGTTTGCCCATGTAACAAAAGTTTCCCACAGAGGTTGCTGCATTTTTTGTTTTTTTGTAGATATTACTCCTATTTTACAAGATGCTATTTAATCCCAGTTTTGAGAGTCTGAAGAGAAACTAGATGCAGCCCTGCCCTACCCCTACTTCACCTACATTCACTGAGTTCACCACTGATTTGCTTTAGTGTCAGTTACTTTCTTAAAAGTACTCTCTGTGTTGGGATTCATATGATCTTATGATTTTATAATCTTTTTTATGATTTTAAAATCCTCAGTGTTTTTTATGTGTTTGCTGTTATGATCATACAGTATTTAATGCTCAAATAAAATTATCTGATTGTTGATTGAACGTAGTGACCATAAGCTACAAATTCTTGTAGAGGGGTGTCTCTGAACATGAGAAGTTCTTTGATAAATCTTCCAGGTCTGCTCCAGAGGCAACCAAAAACAAATTTGGATCAGAATACAGCTAAAAGATGAATGCCATGGATGTCACCAAAACGTCTGTTAAAGATATTTGGAAGAGGTGGTACAACATGCGTTTCTGCACCAAGGAGAAAGTAGCAACAAGAAGACAAATGGTTGCAAGCTACAGGTTGGGACCAAGTACAGAGCTACTGTCTACACCTTTGGAAGAAGTAATGGAGACCACATTCCAGCCTGAATCCATCTCTGGAGTATGTTATATTGACACATGAGCTCCTGTATCTGATGCTCCCGGTCAGGTTATTACAATGTATAATAAATATATCTAAATTAAAAATACATACAACAACTTTTATAAATAAAATGAATGAACAGCTGTACTAATAATATGTTCTTTATTTAGCAAGTAATCAAAGTAGTAGTAAAATAAAAGTCTAAATTAAAAGTTTATTAATCCATTTCAGGTTTTCATAGAACTTAAAACAATGCATTATCGGAAATATGGCTCATGTACATAACACCAAGGCTTACAAAAGAAAGTGTTATTTTTGCATTACTAGCTTTATGGTGTATATAAAATATATTGTTAATCCTGTTTATATTATTGCCATATATCTCTTATTTTACTAAGAATAAAAAATGCTGAAATTGACTTACAATATCAAAGTTAAAAACATTATAAACACTATTATTGAAATACAATATTTTCATTGTGGTTTAGCCAGCAACAGCTGTATCTACCCATGCAATACCACTAGAAACAAATGTTGGTGATTCTCCCTACCGCAGAGATGCAAAACTGTTGATACAGCAAATAGTGTTCCAACAGAGACAGATAATCCACCTAACAGGACAATCACAAACCTTGCATTAAGAGGACAAGCTACAACTAGCACTCCTTCTGCCGTTACTCTGCATCATCCCTTCCAGTCTTAGAAAGAGAAGGAAAGGTTTTAAGACCTACTGTAAAATCCAGAATTAGAAGAGTCAGGGAACAATCAGTGTTTAAAAACCAAAGAAAGCAGCACAGGGTTATCTCTGAATTAAATAGATGGCTAGCAAAATCAAATAGAACAATTTATGAAAGCAATGAAGCCATTATGGGGGTCATTCTGACCCTGGCGGTAATTACCGCCATGGCGGAGGTTGGCGGTAGCACCGCCAACAGGCTGGCGGTGCTCCGCCGGGCATTCTGACCGCGGCGGTACAGCCGCGGCCAGAAGCGGAAAGCAGGCGGTGTACCGCCGACTTTCCGCCGCCCATGGGAATCCGCCATGGCGGCGCAGCTTGCTGCGCCGCCATGGGGATTCTGACAGCCCATACCGCCATCCTGTTCCTGGCGGTTCACCCGCCAGGAACAGGATGGCGGTATGGGGTGTCGTGGGGCCCCTGGGGGCCCCTGCAGGGCCCATGCCAATGGCATGGGCCCTGCAGGGGCCCCCGTAAGAGGGCCCCACAAAGAATTTCAGTGTCTGCTTTGCAGACACTGAAATTCGCGACGGGTGCAACTGCACCCGTCGCACCTTCCCACTCCGCCGGCTCCATTCTGAGCCGGCTTCCTCGTGGGAAGGATGTTTCCCGCTGGGCTGGCGGGCGGACTTTCGGCGGTCGCCCGCCAGCCCAGTGGGAAAGCCAGAATGACCGCCGCGGTCTTTTGACCGCGGAGCGGTCTTTCGGCGGGAACTGCTTGGTGGGCGGCGACCGCCGTCCGCCGCGGTCAGAATCACCCCCTATATCTGGCTTTGAATAATTAACAGTGGTTATAAAGGATGTGTCCACATAGACAGTTCAAGACTCTGCAGCATGAACAAGCGTCTTCATAACTTTGAGGGGTATGTTGAAAGGTTGGCTACAACCACTTCTACTATGTGTCACAGCTAACATGTAATTAGAGTTAGTGCTCTACAATGGTGAAAGAGAAAGGAGCCTAGCCCAAATAGAGGAAATCCAAACTCTGGAGAAATTGAGGGTTGAAATGTGATCAGTATTTCAGTTGGTGAGCTACATTGAGGTTTGCTAAAAGCTGAAGCGGAGAAAGACAAGGAAGGGTCAAACAGTGTTTGCTCTGTTTACAATCACCTGCAGAGAGTGTGTTTTTTAAATATTTTTATTTTAAGTTTGAACAAAACATTGACATGACAATCCTGCGCAACAAGCGCCAATGTCAGCAAATGTCTAGTACGGGAAGCATCCCGAACAACGAGTCCTAAACAACAAAGTTGTGGAAAACGAAAACGGAACAACGCTTTCGTTTTCCATGACTTTCTTGTTCAGGGCCTTAACCACGCATGTGCTGAACCACGTACATGCATGGCTAAGGCACAGAAGAAGGGAGTCGACGCGATCAAGGAGGAGGTAAGTTGGACTGGGGCTGTTTTTTTGGGGATGGGGTGGGGGGGCTCGGGGTGATTAAGGTTTAGGGGGGGAGGGGGTTTAGGATTTAGGTTTTAGGGGTGGGGGTTGGGGTGCTTTAGGTTTTAGGGGAGGGGGTCGGGCTTGCAGTAATTTTGGGGGTGGGGGGTGGTTGTGGGGGGGTTGCGGTAATTTTCATGGGTGGGGGGCCAGGGAGGACGCATGCTGGAACCATGCATGCTGTTCACTAATGCCTTTACCAGGAATGCCTCTACAACAAAAAGTCGTTGTTAAGGCATTCATGGTAAAGGCATTAGTGGTAACAACAAGGTCATTGTTCTGACCACGTTGTTCAGGCATGGGTGGTTCAAGCACTCGTTGTTCCGAGATATTGTTGTGTAAACAGTAAGCCTTTCATCCAGGCACCCAGGAGTAAAGTGTTAAAACAGCGAATGTATTGGGGACAACACAGCAACAACCATATATTATACTTTCCCTCCCCTTCAGAATCATCCTGTGGAATTATCATTTGTCATTCCAGAGGCAACCTCCATAGACTCCAGCCCATAATAGGCCCTCCACCAGCCCCAGACCTTATAAATCTTGCGGGGTCACTTTTTCAGTTGCCAAGTAGAAGTCAGCTGACTTATGGAAGGAATGTCTTGCGCACCCCAGTGCCTCGCTATATCCCTTTTGGCAACTCCAGCCCTAAAGCACTAAACAGGAGTTTGAAGCAGGAGAGATTAATGTAATTTGGGTTATCCAACAGGACGATTTTGGGACCATGTGGGATCGGGACCTCAAGTTTACGGGAAAGTTCTTGGGTGATTCTGGTCCAGTAGATATGTATGTGGGAACACTCCTATAATGTGTGTAAAAAGGAACCTGTTGCCTCATTACAATGATGGCAGGCCTGGGAGGGTGCTTTGCCCATGGTGAATAGCCTATCATGATCAAAGAATTTTGAATTGTAAAAGATGGAGGTAAGTCTTAATAACAACCACCCGGGGATGCATCAATGCAACCACCCAATCAATATCGTCTAAATCGTCCAGATCTCATTTCCATCTCGTTCTTAGTTTAGAGAGGGAGTCTGGCATGCTGTTATTGATACTGTGATACATCTGAGATATTGCCTTTCTACCTAGCTCTTCCATTAGTAGGCAACCCTCTAGTGGAGTGTATTCTGGGATTTCTACTTCCATCTCCACTCGCCAGGCATGACTGAGCTGTACATATTTAAGAAACTGGAACGGGTGTAAATGGTAGGTATTGTGGGCAGAGGAGAATGACACAATAGCTCCTACTTCTAGAACATCTCAAATTTTTTAAATGCCTATAATGTCCCAGGCCTTAAAACCCTGCAATTTCTCTATTTCCATCAGCCACATTCCAGTCCAAAGGGATGTCTCCCTCGTGATCTAGTGAGCCCAGCCCAGTGTTTCTGTCATCTGACCCCATGCACCAAGGCCACCTGTGTCGCCAGCACCAGACTGTGGGAGGCTTTTCCCCCCATATAAATAATGAAGATATATGGCCTTTTCCAGGCTTGGGCATTCCAATCTAAATGTAGGGTGATCTTGCAAGGCACAGATCCAATCGCCAATATTGATTAGATGCACCACCCAATAATATCCTTCAATGTCAGGGACCACTAAGCCACCATAATATTGAGAACACTGCAGCGTTCAGAGTGATATTCTCAGGTGGCTGTCTTCCAGAGTAAAGTCCATAGAGCCTCATTGGTCTTAGAGAACAATGACTGAGGGATAGGATGATATATGTGTTGAAGGGCATAAAGGAGCTTGGGGAGCATGATCATTTTAAAAAGGGAAGCGCGGTCCATCAGTGTGAGGGGAAGGCTCCTCCATTTGTCAATATCAACCTGAAAATTTTCCATCACTCGTGCAAGCTTCTGGGCAGTGCAAAGTTTTCACCGGGCAGTCATAAAGATGCCTAGGTACTTTAATGCATCTACTGCCACCTGGAGACCACGGAGCAACTCAAAGGTATCTGATGAGCCCTGCGGAGTATATAGCACCGATTTGTCCCAACTGATTGTATAGCCTGAATGAGCCCCATAGCTTCCCAGTACCTGAAACAGGGCTGGTATTGTAGTCTCTGGCTATGTGATGTATAAAAGCATATCGTCTGCATATAGAGATACTTTCTCCTCCTGTGGACGAGAGTCGGAACCCTCCTGTACCAGGGTGTTGCCTTACCTCTCAAGCTAGGCACTCATTCATAAGGGCAAATAAAAGGTGGGGTGGGGGTAAAGGGCAGCACTGCCTGGTTCCCCTGCTTATGGGGTATTCAATAGATACCCTCTCATTCACCCGGATGGTCACTGTTGGGTTACGATACAAGACTGCCACCCATTTCCGAAAGTGGGGTCCGCAACCAAATCGTATTAATTTCTGTTCCTTAAAGGGCCAATGAACAGTGTGAAAAGCCTTTTCCACATTGAGAGATTGAAAGATGTGTGGTGCCAGCCTGTTGGGATTGAACTGTTGCCAGCCAGTTGTGGGTATGTCTCAGCGTATTTCTTGTGGATTTACCAGGCATAAATGTCAACTGGTCCTGGTGTATTGGCGGTGAAATAACTTGCAGGAGACGCGTGGCCAATATCGTGGCCAGGAGTTTATCTTCCACATTCACGAGGGAGATAGGAGTTGCACCGGCCCCTAGGCTTCCCATCTTTGGGGATTACAATGATGGTAGCACAGCAGAGATCTGGGGGAGTTCCCCCTTTTTCTTTACCCCTCGGAATAAGGCCAATAGCTGCAGGCCCAACAGGTTTGTGTAGCACTCAAAGAATTCGGCTGTGATGCCTTTGGGGCCTGGTGCCTTCCCCGGGTTCAATTTGTCTATAGCAACAAGAAGTTTAGACAGCGTAAGTTTTCCTTTGAGAGACCCCTATTCCGCCACACCCAGAGGAGGAATAGGTGTGTTAATCGAGGCCAGGTAGGTTGTGATTGCAGATGGATCACACAGCAGTCTAGCCACGTAAAACTCTGCCTAATATCGAGCAAATTCTTGGATAATCTGGGGATGAGCATTGCTGCATACTCCTGCCTCATCAACTATGCTATGTACACAACGTGCCTCCAGTTACCTGTGCCCCAACCAAGCCATAACCTTACCCACCTTGTCACCAGTTTTGCATAGGCTGTGCAGTGAGGCTAACATCTGTTGCTTCGCCTTTCCCTGCTTTAAATCCCTTATTCTACCGGTGGTGTTGCTTTCTGGTGCAAAATGAGTGGATCCATGGCCGAATCTGGATTCCTTTCGAGCTGCAGGTTCTGGTGTTCCAGCTCCTCAAGCTCCAACCAACCCCTTCTCTTCCTCTGGGCAATGAGATTCTAAGTCCGATCTCAAAGCACTGACCCAAATGCCTCCCATACTTCTACTTCAGAGATGACTGAGTTTTTATTTGCAATAAAATGCAGTTCAGAGTTTACCCGTAGACCCCCAACCACTGTTCTATCTGTAGGATCCCATGCATTTCATTTTCACCCAGTGGCATTCTTACCTCTAAGTCGACAGAGACGAACCAGGAGGGCTGAGTGGTCCGACAAGCCCCGCGCCAGGTATTGAGCCCCAGGAATCTCTCCCACCTCGCCCTTCGGTACAAAGACATGACTGAGTCTAGAGTAGACCCCGTGGGAGCCCAAGAAGAAGGCATAAGCCCTATCTGAAGGGTGTAGTTTGAGCCGTCGCTCAGGCGCAGGTGGTCCGTAAATTGGGCTAGTGCGGTCATCTGCTGTGGTATCATTTGGGGGCCTGCGCGGTCTTGTGTCACATTCATCACATTGTTAAAATCTCCTCCTACCATGTGGAGCGCTGAGGTGGACTCCAAAAGAATATCTGTAAGCTTAGTTAACCTTTGCACCTATAGCCAGGATGGGGTATACACAATTATCAGGATCATTTCAGTCCATATCCAGAGCACCTGCAGTCCCACATATCTCCAGATTCCCGAAAGGGAAGATTTTTTTCTTGCTATGATGGCAACCCCCTGGGATACTGAGGTAAAATCTGCATGCGCCAGTGTGGTGTATGCGCCCCTACCCAGAAACCTACAATGTGTCCCCTGTAGGTGCGTTTCCTGAAGGAGAACCACATCAGCTGTAGCCGTTTGATGTATTGCAGGACCAACCCTCACTTGATCTTGTTGCCCAGGCCGTTAACATTTTAGGTCAGTACCGTGAGGGGAGGGTCCTCTAAGTGTCCAGGTTGTGCCGTTCCATGTAATAAGTAGTCCGCGCCACTAGATGTCGGTCCGCGTGCATGGTGTATAGTACCAGTAGTTGTGTCCATCTATCATTGTTACTGCAAACCATGTGAAAAGAGACATCAGTAAATCAAACCCCGAACTGACCCCAACTGTCCCCCACCTCCCTGCACCGCCCCATGATCCTGAACCAAAATACCTAATCCAAACCTGACATGAGGAGGATATGAGAGGTCTGTAGCCCCCCAACCCCCTAAATTCAGAAACCTGAAATAACTATCAAGAAACCAAACTAAAACTTAAAGAAAAGCAAAGTGAAAAGAGAAAAACACACAGAGCGATGCAGCTCTGCCATGGCCCAGTAACTGGTGTCAAGCCATGTTGGTCATCTTATATCATTTCCTGACCAGGTTTCAGAGAGTTCTGGCCCAAAGAGTGCCACTCCAGATTGGCAATATCGGCCATCAGTGGATGTTCTCCATCCAAGTCAGACATTTGGTCTTTCGTTTGAGCAGTAAAATGTTTCAACATTTTTTATGACCGGACCAGTTCGCTCCCTGTGTTAGAGGAGATCTTGGATCGATGCTCTTGTCTGGCAGTGATGTTCCACTAGGTCTCCTGCGCGAGGCACCGCAGCAGCAACGTCTTCTCGTGGTGTAGGTCTCGGGCTGTGCCCCATCTGCCAGTCGCCATCGGGTGATTCGCCTGATCACTCTTTTCGGTCTAGCACGAGGACCGCTCATCGACCCAGGCCCAGCTCTCCTCTGGGGAGTGAAAGAAGAAGGACTTGCTAATTATATGGACCCTTAAGTTTTGCCTGAACAGTAGCATATACTACAGCAGAAGGACCATCAGCTTTGCTTCACTTTGACAAGGGTGAGTCTCTGAACTTCTCTGGAATAGTCTGGGAACACCATTACCTTAGAGTTAGCATGTCAGATCTCTTCCTGCCAGCGTACTTCCCTTAAATATCATGTCTCTATCATGGATGTTCAAAAGTTGGGCGATCACTGGCTATGACGATGTTCCCTGGGGGGACCTAGCGGTCAATGCCTGGAAGTCACATTCTATAACAAAGCAAGTCGAGAACTAGTCTAGAGGAAGAGTGTCTCTCCACCCGCCCTCTAGACATATACCCACATCAGCCCACCTCAACTTCCTTCAGGAAGCCCACAAAGCACAAATCTATTCCTTTTGTGCATGGTTTTCTGCATCATCTACTCTCCATAGCATTTCCTTCATAGTGGAATTGAGATCCACCTCTTTCTTGCGGAGGCCCCAGGTCGCACCCTCCACCCCTGAGATCCTGTTTTTGGCTTATGTGACCCTCTCTGAGACATTTTGAAGTTCTTGTCTGAGCAGGGTGACCTCAGAGCGTACCCCCCTGATTCATTCCTCTTCAAATCTCACAAACTCATCCTACCTTCTTCCTTGAAAGGAACTGATGACTCATCTCTTCTAAGAATACAAGCCAGTGTGCAAGACACACAGTCATCATCAAACACCCAGTGAAGTTCCCCCTTACTTAAAATCTCTTACCTCTCTGTGCACTATGTAAAACACCACCTCTTACCTGTCTGTAAGCTTTCTGCAATCTTAGACATCTTTTCTTTGCTGACTTCTGAAGTCATTACCATGAACTTCTTCTCGGTAAACCTACCAACACCTGTAACTCCATTGCTTTGTAATTAGATTTGTGCAACATACAAACATACAATGCTGGCAGAGTTGAGGAGAAAGTGTACCTCTTCACTTGTATATGTAAAATGGGGTCATGGCGTTCCCTGCGTGGATAATCACCATTTTAAACCTGACCACAGGAAGAATACATTTAAGGATGTCATGACTGTCATGAGCAGTATGTGTCGACGGACTGATGTATCAGATCTGTCCAATAAAGCATTCCCCACAGTTGGCCCTCCACCCAAACTATGATGAATCATTCATGGAAGCAAACTGCAGCCATGGTAGGTTCAAGAGGGACTTTACCAGAACTTAGACAGCACAAGACTTCCATGTAAGAGATGAAAGGAGGGATGGGTGGGCCAGGTCAGGCTTGGATTGTTTGTCCGACACCCAGTCCTAAACTCTGCCAAGGACAGCTGCAGGTAGAGCACCTTTGGCATTACTTGTAAGCACAATGCCTTCCATCCCAGGAGCATCAAGAACCAGTAGGCTGTCATTGTGAGATTTTCCAGAAACAGATCCACAGACAGCCTGATGGCCAAAATTCTCTCCAGAGTGGGGAATATTGTTTGCCATCCCAGAGGCCAGGAGTTGATCCATCTAGATGGAACAGAATTTGCGGGTAGCTCATAGAAGACTGAAGGCTGAACAGTGTCCTGGGAGCCAGGTCTACAGTGGACTCTCTCAGCACCCTTAACAATTCACTCATCAAACAATTATTCAGGTGGGAATCGCAGTTGACTTACTGCAGTCACTGGGTGAGTGAAGACACACCTTTAGCTTTCTAGACATACAAAAACTCCTGAGTGATTCCTCTTGGATGGGGAGACTGAACCAGCAAAAGCACCTTCCCGAAGCCCGGGCAGAAATTGGCCATGGCCTTAAAATACTGGGAACCTCTCAGATTGGATTCCAGATTGTACTGCTTGTGTAACATGGGTAATATTGTCATGATAGCACCCATTTTATATTGCTGGAGTCTCATCGGTGGAGGGATCAAAGAGGTTCATGCCATTTAATAGGTTGACAATTAACTTTTTCAGGGCATGTTGCATCAAGTTTAAAGACATGCTTGCTTACTGATGCATGCAGACTGATGCATGCAGAGACTGCTATTCAGGGCGGCATGCTAAGGTTCCTAGGTTCCTATGCTCAGCCATCTTCCTTCCGTGGTTGGGCATAAACCTACACTCTTTCTGCATGTAGTTTCTAAGCAAGAAGGCATAACATACACACATATGCCAAAATGGAAGCTTGCAGCTAAGCAGTGAGAGGCCTTTGGACCGATAAGATTTCACACTATTGAACCTGGGCCCTTTCACCTATTGTGTATGTGGGACGCCAACAAGTTATCTAAGGATAGCAGGACTACCACCACAGACTCAACTCAGCACCCACCACAAACAAAACATTTGAATGTCTGTGGAATGCTACAGTTTGCTTCTTCTAGCCCTCCTGAGAGTGCTGGAAGTCTTGGGAACTCAGTGACCAGCACTGGCTTTGCAAGAAGGGCTAAATCTGCCATAAATGCATGTATGCTCTAAGTCTCTGGCAGGTGTGCCAGAGTCTCGATGGACAAATCCTCAAGGTTCTAGATAAGATCAATGAAGTATCACTTGTTATAAGGCAACTCTTTGGCTCACTAGTAATGACAATGGGTCAGAATCTGCATCATTGTCCGGGACAGCCACATGCTGCCTTTTGCAAGGAGGTGACCTTGAGTATGAAGATTTTTGGGAATTCCCTGTGTCTAATGGTCCATCTGTGGTGTCTGCCACCATGGCCATAACGAACAGTGGTTCCACTCAGCATTCATGCAACATCTTCAAGCTAAAGGACCACTCTTTAGCCATTAAGTATTAACGTTATATACAACATGCAAAATGACTGGTAATCCCTAATCTTACCATCACAATTAGTATGAGATACTTCAAATTTTCATCCTGGTTTATATGTACAAAAGTTGCAGATGTTTCAATGCACATCAGGTTCTAGGGCTCGTCATCAAAACAACAATGGACGAGGCCACATGTTCTATGTAAATTAAGGTGACTGTTTAGAATAGAAGCTGCAGGGAGACTTTAGTCAAGAAAGGGCTGTTAATAAGGCCTCACAGCTGTCCAAGCAGTGCAAAACCAATATGCAAGGAGGGGCAGCTGGTGTTACCATCACTGCCCCGCCTGGTGGCACTAGGAGGATGGATTGTTGCATATGAGATTACTACTTGAGGACTAAAGAGTGGTCATATAACTTGAACATATGTTGAATGAATCCTGAATGGAAACGTTGTGCTCTAATAAACTGCATACATAGATCACTTTGAGTTTATGGGGCTGACCTCGTTCCATATTTATAGCAGGACCATAAGGGAGCAGAAGAGGTAGAAAGAGACCAAGTGCAGGTGCTGCAAGGCTGGCAATGACTTGATGTCTCTAGAGGGAAAGTCCCTGGAACTAGGTTAAGTACCTGCACCTCTGAAACTCCTGGTGCAGAGTGCCCTGAGGAAGCCTGATGTCAGCTTGGCACTCAAACATCTAGAAGGAAGCATGAAATCAGGTGTAAGAACAGAATGCTAGCAAACCCTACTGTTACGAAGTGGACAAGGAAGAAACTACAGTACGCAATAGGTAAACTGGGGGTGACATTTATTGAACACCTTAGCCATACCAGTACACTAAGAATGAAACATGAAACGCTGAGGCTGAGGAAAAAAGTCCAAATGGCAGCCTTTTAAACATGTAAGCCCCCCACAGGTGTAATGAAAGCGAGTTCCTGAGAGCAAGTATCCAGCTTCACTTGATAATATGTCACTGTCAAATCAAGAGTCTCAAACATACCTTGCTTTTGTCAAGGTGGACATTATCTTACCAATGTTAGGTAGTGAAAATCTATCTGTTATGCCCTCTGTTGAGTGCCTTCAAATCTACACACAACAGTATGTCTCCAGTAGGCTGTTTCACAATTACTATCATAGCTAACAACACAGTGGCCGCAACATGTTTTATCACCCCCATATCCACCATTTTTTTGCAGTTCCACCTCAACACTGTCTTAAATGCTGACCGGTATGCATCTGACCTTAGCTACCACCAGTACAGCACCTTTATAAGCTTTATGTGATGTAGATAACCCTCGGACTTTATTGTGAATGGACTATGACTGGACACTAATACCGTGTGGTTCATGGGAAATGTTGTTTTTCTTTGTGTTCTTTGAAAACTGCAATGTTAATAAAAGTGAAAAGAGATATGCATAATCCTCGCCTCTGTGCCCTTAATAGAATGGAACTTTTCTTCCCATTAGCTAGGATTTTTTTCATTAAGACACATGCCTCCTACTTTCTGCTTTGCCTTCTGTCTATTAGCGAAGGGGCTCACTGATATGTTGGAAAGCAGATGCGTTTCACCAATGGGCATGCCCACAGGCTCATGAACAGAGTTTTTTTAAATCATTTATCAGCACACCCATGTCTCATCCTTCAAACTCATTCACGTGGCACCTCAGAAAGACCAACACCAACTAAGCAAATATCTTCTTCCTCATAAATCGACTCATTGAACAAACTCCATAAATTCACTCATTGACATCTACATGTTCAGATGCTCTTTCACAACAAATGCATCTCATCGCACGTCACCAGTGTAATGAAGTGGATGAGAAAAAAATGACTATACAGGGCAGGCAAACTAGTGAGTAACATTTATTCAACTCCCCATCCATACCAGTACTGGGCAAATGTCAGATCAGAACATTCTAATCTTTATAACCAAGCATGACAGATTCTAGAATGGAACTGTATGATGCAGGGACAGCTTCACCATAGAGAGACACATCACACGTACATCTAGTTGAGTTGGAACTGGAACGTTATGGTTGAGGTACAGGGATTACAGAGTTTGATAGATCACTAGTCTCCAATGTCAGTCCCAAAATTCCCTTTCAGACAATCTCTAGAGTGTCCTGCGGGGAAAATTAGGCATGGGGAGATATAGAGTAGCACAGCGGAATTCTATCATCTAGGTTCTCTCCGTATACTGGATTTTGGTTTACTGATGTGTCACTGAAACATAGCAGTTGTTAACGCGTCCCTCTATGTTAATTTATACACATTAGGACTCGTTTTAGGCCGATGAATCTTTTGACCCAGTGGTGCGACACCGTAGAACGAGATAACTGATCAATATGTCAAGCAATATGTCAATAATATTATCAACGTATATCACTACAATATACTTCACTTTAGACATTAGTTAAACTGCCGACGCAACCATGACCTTTCAGTCATGAATAACCACACCTCTATAGAAGTTTTGTGAATTTTATTCCCTATTGGTTACAATCTAATAGCAAGAGTATTAATCTCAAAACCATGAAGCAAAAGAGCATAGTCATGATATGGCAATTATGATAAGATTTTGACAGTGCAAAGATCACGAACATGAAAACACCGACATAAGAGATACATAGGTCAGAATACATAGAACATAATTTGCCCTTTAGTTCAGCATAGCACAATGTCAGTCACATCAGTCACGCCAGTCAAAGTGAATACCTAATCTAACCACTAATTGGCATCAGCATGTTGGACTTCATGCAAAACAATTTAGAACACACATTTGGAAAACATCTAACTAATTCTTTATCCAAAAATACAGCAGTTGGTACCTAGAAAGGAAAAGCATGTAGACAAATCACAGTAGCAATTGTCATAATTAACCTCCTCAGATTGAGTCAGTATACAGGATCAGTCTTCGTCTTCAGGACATCAGTTAGAGCGCCGACAGTCTATTTTATCTAAGGGACAGGGGACACTTCCCTCATAAGGAGGAAAGTGTAATGGGGCAGTCTATGGATGAGGATGATTCTAAGTCTCAAATCACCAAACTGAGTGACAGAGTTTCTGGATGCAATCGTTATCATTCCCTACCTAATTCCCTCAAATCTTCTGTGTCATGAGTTTTTATCCCTTTTTCACAATACATTCCCCCAAAATTCTATTGGACAATCGCTACACCCCACTATCTTCAACCTATCAAATTATACATTAAGTAATGAACTCGTCACCCCACGATAACTTTTAACACTTTGATTGGTCTTCATAATTGACGTCTTCATAGGTGGCACATCCGGGGTTACTTCATTTTCTGGCACGTTCTTCAGGTCAAAAGTTCTCTTTTCCATGGTTGAGTGTCCTTGAATGTTTCAACTAATGTTACAAAAACGTATAAAACTTATACTAAACAACTAGCATGCGAGTGAGAAAGTTCCTCACTTGCAACATAAAACAAAGAAAAGAACACATGCTGGGTCATGGCCTTTTGCGAATCAGCACACTGGAGAAACAGAAAAATATGCTTTAATATGAGAGCTACACGATTAAGTTTTCAACTCACGCTAACTTAAGACTCTTGGATTCTAATAAACGTAATCCTAGTAGGTTTTAACATAGTCAATTAATCATAATGCAAACAATTTATTTCTTATAATCGACATTAGTATATGTGCACAATAGCAACTTCACTCTTATAAATCGTTAGGAATATTTTCAAGCGAATAATATTTTGTGATCGTTTTGTACGCAGCATTGTTAAGTATAAGCATTTCACATCTAATATGTAATATTTAAACTACGCTCTCTCACAGTGACTACGGTCTACTTGCCTACAGATGAGACAGAATCAGTGTTCTCCACTCACTGTTACGCAGGCTTTTCATTCCTACTTGTTTATGTTAACCCAGAAGTGGAACTTGTTTATGTTAACCCAGAAGCTCCATCGTTGGCCGCTCTTCTTCCTTGACCCAGACGTGTAATCTTTCTATGTTTTGTAGGCCACATTTATCTTTTGCTGCCAATCCTCAATACACTGAAGAATCATCTTCTGCATTCAGACCTGTGAATTGGGCGGCATGCCTTCTGAGGTACCACTCTTCTTCTCCTAGTTTGCGTTTTTGTATGAGCCTGATATCAGGTCATGGTCCTGATTTTCCTGAACCAGGCAAACAAAAAGATAATTTCATTGCATCTGAGTAGGTGTCATCTGATTCTGAGAGAGTGACAGCTGGTAGTGATGCCTTGAGGGATGGAGTTCTTAGGGAGTGTATCGCTGGTATCTGCTAGTGGTAGTTAACAGAGCAGTGACTATGGTAAAATCTGACCTGGTGCAGGAGCCGTGCTTCACTCGTGCTAGTTTTTGCAGTCCTCGGCACTGGCACTTATTGTTAAACACTGGCACTTAACCATGACAGTCCACCACATACTGATGCAGTCTGTCTTTTTTATGGCCAGCACACCGTTTCATAATTTCATACACTGTAAAAAAAACATAATAAGCTAGTTCACCCCTAAAGCTTGAGGCAACCAAGTTAGTTGGTAGCACTGGAACTGGCATATGTCAGACCTAGCAGGGGCAGTGGGTGGTGTGGGCTGTGGTGGCCGTCTGAAAAATAACGTGGGCCCTCACACTTGCTTTTTTTCTACCTAGTGACCACTGTGTCGCAGTGAGAAGGGTGCTGCTGTGCAGTCTTGGGTCCAATGTTACTCTAGTGCAGGTGCTACTTCCCTGCAGGACTGATTCTGCTCAAAGTGGTGGTTTATAGTCTTTTAACGCTGGTACCTCCAGAGGCATTTCTTGTGTTTTGGGGATAAGTGGCAGCACAGGCACCAGAGATGCTGACTTTTTGATCATATCCTTCGCAGTGCACAGCACCAAGACATCTAGTTCCCTTTTCCAGACCCTTCACAAGAAAACACGTCTGAAACAAACTTGGATCAAAAGGGTTGTCAACAGCCCCTTTCACCCTCCCTGTGCAGCCCTGGACAGGATGCCTTGCAGCCTATCTGACAGGAAGGAAGCTCGATGCCACTCTGTTTCCAAGCTGAGATACCTATTCACTCACTCAGGGATACATGAATTCAGTTGTCATCCGGGGATAGATTCACCCCTCTCCCTGGAAGGTTACACGAGAACCAGCACCATAGAGTGCAGGTGTGTACCAGATGTTTAATATGCAGAAATCTTATGGGTCAATTGGGTCAGTTGCTGCAAAAGGCTAGCCGAACAAGTATCATATTGGTCAGTTGCTACAAATGGTTAGTCAATCAACAAGTATAGCTTAAAACTAGAGCGTTTCAGCATGAGCTGACAGACGTGAAAGAAGAGGTGAACAGAGGTAAAAACAAAAAAACAGCAAGTATTATGTTATAATCTGCTATGCTTGTGATGCATTCTGCACACACACCCATTGTTCTCTGCTCTGCTCAGGCAGAGTGTGATGCCATGGAAGGTAGGCGAGTGACTGGACGAGTGTGACAGAGAGAGTGGGCTGAGCAGAGTGGATGCTGCTCCTGGTGGGGTTTCCTTATTAAGTAACTTGCAATTTATCCAGTAACCTTTTAAATAGATCTTCAACCTCTATCCCACATGAACTGCCTACCTGACTCCTTCTTACCAAGAAGGAATTTTTTATTACAACATATTTTTTAAACTAAAGAGGAATACTGCCCAGCAGTAAGCATCTCTGAGCACGAGAGAAGGAGGATCCTATCTACACTGGTGGTTGGAAAAATAAATAAAGAGGAGAGGGGGAACTGTACAGTTTAAAGAGTACCAGGCATACAACTCAGCTTCTGGCCCCCCCAGTACATGCACAGTGCACACATGCTGAGCATGGGATGAAGCCAGGACTTCAGATGATATTACTGCTCAGCTTACCACTTATTAACATCTTTCCCCAAGTCAGAGAAATGTTTTTTATCTAGGCCTGGCTTTGGGAGGTCAATGCAGGCCTTCCAGTCCAGAAGATGAACCAGCATCAGAAAGTCAGAAACTGTGCAATAACAGCCCTATTTGAAATATGCCTATAAAGAGAGGATTACACCTCTCTTTGACAAATTGAATTGCCTTTCAGTTTAAGAAATATCATCCAGGATCCTGATAGGGGCTGGAGTAAGGGTGCTACATATCAGTGCAATTCATATCAGGGATACCAGGCTCGGTGCTTCTTGAGCTCAGACTTCCTCTGGTAAATGCAGAGATCAGAATAGATGAAGTTGCTATGGAGGAGTGGATACTTGTGTTAGCAGCTATTGGATCCAAATACTAGAACTATATCATTTGCAGATGATAGGGGTGCAGATCCATCTCTGGTCCAGACTAATGTGGAAGTCTCGCCATTTCAGGCAAGCATTTATTTATTTTGATCCATACATTGCCTATATTGTCCTAAATTATCTGTGGTATTTCTAGCTCCTGTGAATAGCCACATAGATGAGCTATTAATGAGACATAGAGCACCGCAAACAGAAACAACCTAACAAACTATTTCCCCACCCCCTATTCATTGGAATTATATAGAATCAATAGATGTGGTTCAAGAGGTTTTCTTCACTTGAACACATTTTATGGGACCACCCTTCCAACTCTGATGTTCTCTTTAAATCAGTGTCCAGACAGAAGTCTTTGAATAATCAGGCAGAAGTCTTTGGGTGACCTCCACATTGCTGCTTTCCAGATTTTAGACAATGGCATGTTTACAGGGAATGCACCTGGCTTTCCCTCTGGTAAAAGGTAATTTGATTCAGTCTGTATGCTATCTGGTTGTTACAGCTTTTGTCCTTCCATGTACTTCTTAACTGTGCCTTACAGGACATTAATATCTTTGAACACACCCCTCTTTTGCCCTTTTGACATGCCGAAGTTGAGCTTTTTTATTGTGTTTCAAGAGTTGCTAAGATTTTTGTAAAGAAAATTGATTACTTGTGGTAAATGTAGGGGACAAATGTCCCGGTCCCCATTGTTTCAGATGCTCCACCGTTTATATATTTGATCATCTAAGGGGCCATGGGTCACCAACCCCAGAGTTCATCTCCAAAAGCATCTCCTGCCATTGGCCTGTTTGGTGCATCCTCTATTCACAGCATTGCTAACAATTAATGACTTGTGATAGTGATCCTCGTTTACGGGGTACACTCTAGCTTAATCAGACAGGTGACATCTACCAACTCCCCCTTGCAAATGTCCAGCAGCCACAGCAATGAAGCACATTACTTCCCAATTGTGAGAGTGCTGTGGCCATATATCCATTTATTTAATTGTATCCTGTAAAACTCCGGCCCACTATACATCAGCAATCACAGATGGTTACACAGATCTCCACCTCCGACAATTCCACTTGGCCAGACTCCTACTCTCACAGGTCCCATGCATACAGAGAACCAGATCCAGAGGTCGTACTTTCTCCTACATGGCTCCAAAAGTATGAAACGATCTGCTGCCACACACTCGAGCCTCCTCTTTACTTCTCAAATTCTGCAAGAAGCTGAAGGTCTGGCTCTTAAATAATGTCTTGTGGCCGTAGATGGTGCTAGTCTCTTACCTGCGCAGTGCCAGGATACCCTCCTGGGTGATAGTGTGCTTTTACAAATCTGCACAACATTAAATAACCTAACAACAAAATAGGGTTGTATATGCGCCAAGATGGTGGGTTGTGTGTGTGAAAACTCACACCAACTCCTTGGTTTAGGGAGAAGGTATTCTGTGTATCCCTGCCCTGTGTCCAGCCTGGGGAAGAACACAGACCTTGTAATCCAGATATCTTATGAAGTAGCCTCACACCTGGTTTGTATGTGTTGGCCTACCCAAATGCATCATGGCAAACGTAGCTCAAAATATTAGTTTTACTCTAATTTCTTTAAGTATTCGCTTAACATCTCTTACCTAGTTATGCTCCATACTTTAGGTAGTTTTCAAAAGAGAGTCGTCCACAGTGTGCATTACCTTCTGATGCAGCTTCCTGTGGTCAAGCAACCTACAAGGCTCAGGTGCCTACGTGACATCACCAGCTCCTCCTCCAGAAACGAGTTTAAATCAAATATAAACAAATAGGTTTCACAGGTGGCGCATCTGTACCAATCTTCCAAAAAGTATCACAGTATAAATATTGTTGTGAACCACACATAACTAAATGCACTGGAATGAAGGCCTGACATGCTACTACTACTGTGTGAATAATTCTACTGAAATTGTCACAGGCTCTTCTCACCTGGAAGGAGCGGTTCTTGGTTATCTGAGCCAGTGGAATGAATAGGTTTAGATATGTATTTCACCGTAGGAAGTTAAAATCAACATGCCAATCAGCCCCAACAAAATGCTGTCTTCTGAGGATTGCCAAATAGCATGAAATATTGAGATATCCAGCACTGACTGTGCTTGTAGTTGATAGTGAAAACCTAAGAAACTTGTGAAATGCGTGTACTATAATCCCCCGAGGACAGGTACTTGCATCATGCAATCCCTTCCATTAAACATCTTCCTCTAGAAAGTGTAGGAAGAAAGAAACAACGTATTTAATGATGGGTAACTCATGTCTGGCTTGGATCTAGAATACACAAAAGATATCCTCTCTGACCCTCTAGTGTGGAAGAAAACTTACAAAGAAACACCCAGCATGATTGGTTGGTAGAAATATTCTGCATTCAATCAGATTGCTAGTGGTTGCTGGCCCACCCTCCATTAACTGAGAATATAAGCTGTTTTCTTTCCAGGCTTTGAAGAGCTACAACTGAATGGTACACGAGTGGATATTTGAGGTAATGTGAAGATTTAGAGGTGCACGCTGACTTTTCTCTCAGTGCTGAGGCCTAAACCGGGCTGGCCCTACAATTCTCTTCTGCCAGCTGCATGAGATTCTGCTTATGAAGAGACGACCGGAGAGCTTGTCGGACTTGCAGGGAACTGACCTAGAGCGCCCAAAACTCTTCTACATACTCCTCATAAACCTCATTGGAGAGCTAAGATGAAAACATCCTAAGCGCAAGTGAGCTACCACAGGAGTACGACTCTGGCTGAGTGCCTCAAAACTGCAGCAACAAATGATGTCCTGGTGGAAACCCCCAACAGCATCCCTGAATGTCTTTAGCCTGTGTTTAAATTGTAATGAGCCCGGACCCATCATCAACCGTTGCCATGGGTGACAGAAGAACGTGCTGATACCACATTAGTGTCTAGAGGATGAGTAGTGTGTAGAGGACTAGCAAATGCCCGGAGGTCCTCTACGGACATAGGCACAAATTTTATGAACTGAAATGAAAGGGTCATTTATGTTTCTTTGTCCAAATCAAGCACTAGATTACAAATACCACAGCCTGTAGATGGGAACTTTACAACCTTTCCCCGTCAGCTTCAGCGTGAAAGGAACTCAAGAGGGACCCATGGAGTGATCATCTACAGTACTATAGCTACAATGATCACTAGGTTTACGTTGGCCTCACAAGAATGCAGCCTAGATGTTCCTGTGTCCAGAACCTACCAGCAAACCCTGTAACAGGACTTTAACATTTCTCCATTTTACGAGGTCGAGCGTGCAATCGCTTTGACCTGTTTTTAAGTATTGTGGGTTTTTAACCACGCCTGTGTCACACCTATCACTTTCGCTTGTTCGTGGGCTTGTCTTTCAAAAATGACTTGATGTCATTGGTGAATGCTTTACGTTTGTCCAGCCTTCAGGCTGTTTTTGTCACGCCTTGCAGACTGCCCCTGTTACATGAATTATTGCACGATTGCCAACATACTTCAGTATTGGTGAACTATTTCTTTTGTCTCTCCACTTCGTGCTGCATGGCAGGTATCGCGCTCACAGCACAAACAAGTACAACAGCGTGAACTCGATCGGCGGAATTTGAGAGCTGGTCACATTGTTCACAGTTTCCTAATCAAAGTTATTTCTTGTGGCTCTCCCCTTAAAACACTTGAAATTGGTTAATGCTTTACGTAAAACTGAAATCCTCAAAGCAAAGGCATCTCTCCCGGCAAAGCGGGAGAGTGGATACTACAATATTCACTGCACTTGGGAAACTCGACCCATAATGCTTTGCAGGCATTACTTTCACAAAACATTTTTGTGCATAACTCAGCCTGTGGTGGCCCTAGGACAATGGGACCACCACCAAAATGTTCTTTGGCCCCCCACACTAGGTTAGTGGGGATCGCAAAATAAGAACCTTTCCCACTATTCAGTCTCAATTTAAGCTCTCTCATGGCTGGAACTTTTATTTTACACCTGGGGATAGCTTGTGTTTTAAGGGCCTTGTTTGTAATATTATTGGTATAGGCTTGCTACCTCTGAATATATATAATGCACTATGCTCTCTAGGGGCTAAATATATGGTTATACTGCATTATTTATTGCCATTTGTTTCTTTGTGTTGTTATGCTCTCTAGGAGGTAACTATTTAGTTACATGACCATGTTTCTTACAAATGCTATTTTAGTTGTGGTGTGCTCTAGGGGCTGTACTAAGCATTACAGTCATATCAACATATTAAAATATTTGTGCCATGGAAACTTGTCCCATAATGCTTTGCAGGGCATTACTTTTACAAAACATTTTTGCTCATAAATCAGACTGTGGTGGTCCTAAGACAATGGAATCACCTTCAAAACATTGACCACAATGTACTCGTTCTGTCACCATCATCTCTGGGTCCCCACACTATGTTAGTGGGGTCTCAAAAATAATATCCCCCTAGCAACATTCATTACTCTTTTTTTCTTTTTTTTTTTTAATGCTTTCTCGTGGCTGGAACTTTTGTTTTACAGCTGGGAGAAGTTATGTTTTATGGGGCTTGTTTATAATATCATTGCAATAGCTCTGATAGTCTTGAAAATGTGTAATGTAGTATTCACTCTGTGGGCTAAATTTATGGTTACATTACATTATTTTCTCCCATTCTTTTTTCATGTGATTATGTTCTCTAAGGGCTGAACATGTGGTTATGTGACCATTTTTCTTCCAAAAGCTTTTTTTATTGTGGGGTCCTCGAGGGGCTATTCTGAGCATTGCAGTCAACATACTATAATATTCAAGACACAAAACTCACCCCCTGATGCTTTGCAGTGCATTACTTTTACAAAGCATTGTTGCTCATAACTCAGACTGTGGTAGTCCAGGTACAATGGGACCACCTTCAAAACACTTTTTCTGTCTACACCATTTCTGGGTCCCCACACTAGGTTAGTGGGGACCCCAAAATAATAAGCCCTCCCACCAATCAGTGTCTTTTAAGCTTTCTCATGGCTACTACTTTTGTTTTACATCTGGGAGAAGTTTGTTTAAAAGGTCTTGTTTGTAATAGCATTGCAGTAGGCCTACTAGCCCTACAAACACGCTCTAGGGGCTAAGTGTATGGTTACAATGCATTACTTTCTCGTGTTGGTTTAATGGGTTTATCGCCTCTAGGGGCTAACAATATGGTTACATGACCATGTTTCTTACAAATTATATTTTTGTTATGGTGCCGTTAGGGGCTATTTTGAGCATTACAGTCTAATGCCAAAAGTTTATTTCTCATATAGGTGTATATGATAATTCTATCTGTTTTAATAATCTCTCCCTATTACAATTATGATCATAATTCAGGCCAAGTTAACATCCTTATTACACTATTACTGTGTGAACACTCTTGATATGTTTGGGTGACCCTTCCAGTTTATTTCTCCTTTATGGCTGTCTTTTTGGGGGGAATTGTGTTAGCCAGCGAGCAACTCTGATGGTGGGGTGGTGAAAGTGGTATTCTATTGGAATTAGCAATGCAGATTTAAATTAGGATACTAAATGGCAAGATTTTCATTTTTGGCTGCAGATAGAGGAAGAAGCTAAATGGAAGTGCTAGAGTTATCTGCAGGGCCACTGGAATTACATGGCAGGAAAAGACGAAATTATGAGGCAGGGTTGACAGATGTATGTGGCAAGATAAGTCCAGTTATGAATTTACAATGCCAATAGGTAACACTCAAGAACATGCAAGACCTAATACATTGCAAATGCTTGTTTTGAATAGTTACTTCTAGAGACTTGAGAGGCTACACATACACTTCTTTACCTTTACTCTATTGTAATAAGAATATGCTTTTAAATGTGCTAGATCTTATCAAGTGCTGGACTTTCATACTTAGTGGGAATGAAGTAATTGTGCTAGAATCTGGCTCATCTTGGTCACCACTTCCTATTGGTAAGGCCATACATTCTGGAACAAAAAACTGAAATGCCAGTGAATATTTTAAAGGTTCTGTCATGTTTCTTGCATCAAGTATAAAGCTTCCTGCTCAGTAGGGAGCAGATGTGTGGTCATCTATGATACTGCGAGGTGATGGTCACAAGTGTAAGGATCTGGAAAACGTCCTGACAGGAAAATTCGAAGATAACCTTCAGAGTCAACGTCTAACGAGTTCTGAGGTTGACTTTTTCACTGTTGTCCATGATGTGCAATTCCTCAGCAGAGGATGCCGTGATCTCATTCCTCTTCTAGTTGAGTTTGCTGCCTCCAATTCATAAGAGAGCATTGGTTTGAAGGAAGATGCGATTTATCTTAAAAGCATCTGATTAAATTCCCATGCTGGTGCACAAAGCCTAAAAAGGGAACATTTTTCAAAGCAAGACCCAATAGGTAACTTTCACTGTTAATTCTTATCATTCAAAACCGATGCTAGGTGCTTTATAATAGAGACATGTTGCAGTTGTACGGTACCCAGGTATAATGCATCATAGCACTTCAGGTGATTCCAGGTAACCTAGCTCACTTTTCTGCCTTAGCGCTAGACACAAAATTCTCATCATGTTCTGTTAGTTGAACCAGCATAGAGTGGGTCGCTATTATCATTCCCTCCTGAAAGACATGAGTAAACTAGGTCTCAAAAACATCTTTCAGCGGTTCCAGATGCAGAAAAGATTCTGATGATGAAGGAGATGAATACGACAAAGCAGCAAGACAATTGTCAGAAAACTTTGGAAAAAAAACAAACGTTGTAGTGGAAAGGTTCAAGTTCTTTAAAAGGAAGCAACTTCCAGGGGAATTTGTAGATAATTACATAGCCAGTTTGAGGTTTCTTGCTGGCACCTGTGTTTATAAATATTATAAGATCAAATGGTATTGAGTGTGAACAATAAGAAGGTACAGGAGAAACTACTCAGTATGGAGAGCCTGACTTGGACAAAAGCTATAGAGATGGTAAAAAGGGCAGAGGACACTGATGAAGGTTTGAAGGAGTTGGGTATGAGAGAGATACTCTTCACACGCTTCACTCCTTGCGCATATTTCCACTCGCACCTCCAACTGTACACTTCCCGTCAGTTAATAAGTTAAGCAAAGGTTTAGTAATGCTTCTGCAAGCAATGTCAAAAGCTTATCTCACCAGGAACATCAAAGTAATACTTTTTGACAGCACACTTAATTCGGGAGGCTCGGCAACATTGTCCAGTGCAGGCTCTAAAAAAGATGGTTGCTCTTCACCCGGGCGGCAAGGTTCAGTCATCCACTTGAGAATTCACTCTTTTTAAAAAATGCATAGCAACAGCTCTGGCTCTCAAGACCTTTGACATAAAAGATGCCATCGTCAACACGGATGCGAACTGTGTGGGTTTAGGAACTGTAATGCTACAGAAGCCTGAGGGAAGAGATGTCATCCTAACATATGCTTCCAGAGCATTAAGAGCAGCAGAAAATAATTATTCCATCATTGAAAGAGAGGCACTAGCTTGTTATTGGGGTGTAAATTATTTCAGAAAGTTTGTTTGAGGAACAGAATTTAGAATTTTAACAGATCATAAACCTTTACTTGAGGTATTCTCTGCTGGAGGGTCCGGAAAAATATCACCAAGGATTGCTTGGTGGGTGATGAGGTTGCTAGAATTTAATTACATGATTGAAAATGTGCCAGGAAAGAAAAATGCTTTGGCAGAATGTTTATCACTTTTGCCTGCAGATGATATAAGTGAAGAGGTCGAACAGGATGATGATGACATGTTTGCAGAAGTCATGGAGATTATAGAGGGGACAATTGCGCATGAAGAATGGAGAAAGAGTGTGGAAGGTGATGATGTTTTTTATGTGTTGTTTCCTCACTCTGTTTCACAGATGTTCGATTCGGGAACCTCCATGAAAGAGAATCGGAGAGTTTGAGGTAGAACTCTCCTGGGCAGTTGGAAAAACGTACCTCCGTACGGATAATACATTATACAGAAAATCCATAGTATGCAAATAGCTCTTGCGAGTGGGATGTGTTGACGTAAAGCAGTGCGTAAATTGTTGTGGTCATACAGTGCGACTCCACACAGTGTAACTGAAAAATCTCCATTTAGGCTGATGCGAGGTCGAAATCCCAGAACCTTGTTATCTAAGGGAGTAAAGAGGAAAATTATAATACAGAGTGATAGCCAAGACAACAGTAGCCAAGACAATTTAAAGAAGAAGGAAAATGTTAAGATTTTTACAGGAGAGTGAACAAGTGTGTGTCAAAGTTTTCTAAACCTTTGGTGGTGAGAAGGGTAAACAAGTATTCCTTACTGTTAAGTGATGGAAATGTGTGGAATAAGAGTAAAGTTGTAAGATTAGAGGATTGCATAAAGCAGAGAGAAAGTTTAACAAGGAAAGAGGAACAGGAAAGGGTAGACAGAACAATGTGTGAGAAAGGAGTGTTGTGTGAACTGGAGGAGCAAATTTACTTCGCAGATATGAAGATTATGGCCCTCATTTTGACTTTGGCGATCAATTTCCCTGACTGCCAAAGCCAAACCCGCCACTAGACCACCAGTGCTGGCGGAGGGGGGTGAATGCGTGCATGTGTGCGAGTGAATGTGAATGTGTGTGTGCATGTATGTGCACATGTATGCGGTTGTCTCTGGATGAATGTGAGTGAGTGAGGGTGTCTGTGGTGATGAATGTGAGTGAGTGGGGGTGTCTGAGTGCATGTATGCATATGCTGAATGGGTGTGTATGTGAATGCATGCGTGCATGAAGGGGTGGGGGGTGTTTATGAGTGTGTGGACGGGTGGGGGGATGTGTGCATGTGTGGGAACAAGTGTGCATGTCTGTGCTGGCGACAAGAATGGAGATTCCTGTTGCCGGGTGCGTGAACGCAAGGGTTTTTGTGGCGGTGTGACCACCACGGAAAGCCTGGCGGTTTGCAGCCTTGTAATCCAGATGGCAGGCTGACGCATGCCGCACAGTTAGGCTCATCGCCGGCCACAGCGGTGCAACTGCACCGGCAGGTCAGGCAGGTTGTGGAGGTTTGGCATCTGCCAAGCCTCACAACTCTTAAAGTGGCGGTCCCCTGCAGCGGTAGGACTGCCATGGTGAGGCTAGCGGTCTCATGACCGCCAGCCTTGTAATGAGGGCCTATGTATTGTATTAGTCTATATATTGTATTGCATTTATTGTGCTAGTTATTACTATTAACACATATATCCACATTGTTTGTATTTTTTGTATTGCATTTTATGTTCATGACAAAATGTTTTATTGTTTATTGTACAATATTTTGCATTATCTGTGAGGGGGAAGATGTGCTGTGTCCTCGCTCTGTTTCACGGAGGTTCGAATCGAGAAACTCCATGAAAGAGAAATGGAGAACTTACCTCTGTATGGATCATAAATTATACAGAAAATCCAGAGAGACTCTGACTCTGTTTTAATGGGCATTCTATGTTTGCACTATCTTTATAAAGCTGTTACAGGTCAAGCAACCTCCCCTAAAATTATCATCCTCCTTGACAGTATTTTGGTATGTTATTGCAAAGGGTAACAGCATGTGGGAGGACCCTTCCTAATATTCCTTTTATTCTGGGCAGTCCTGTAGCAAACCTTCATTGTTATGGTGATGGAAAGAGAGGGTACTTCCCATACAAACAATTACAATTCCAAGTATGTTTAAGGCTGAATTAGGCAAGTGGCCATTTTGTCCTAACGGCTATAAAAGGTGTCCTGGCCCTTCATTAACTGCACATGGTATGTAGTACAACTTACCAGGTCACAAGCAAATTTCCATGGTGGTGTATGGTTCACAAGGCTTATGACCCACAACGAGGAGAACCAAAGGGATGATCCATAAATTGGATGGCCTCCGAATTCTAGAGAACACATTCAACAAATTCTGAAAGCAACCTTTATCAATGCACTTTGTAGGAACATTTAAAATAAGTGTACCAATAGGTCAAAAAAGAGGCAAGATGGGGCCTTTTGAACTCCACTTAAAATCCAGAGACCCCTTGCAAAACCTTAACCACTTGATTTTTTTTTAATAAGCTCTAGTACAATTGCTCCTTGTGGTGTGCAGACCCAATCTAAGCCCAATATATCACCAATTGTACTCAATGGTCTTCAGCCATACTCAAGTACCAATTTACTAAGAAAAGCGATCAGTGGGATGGGTGAAGCATCAAGCCCTCCAGACAAGGAGTTTCACTCTTTTTGGAGGATAGAATGGGGGCTCTACCAACATAAGGGCCGATCCAGAGTACTGGTTTGTCCACGTGGAACAACCAGGAGCATGAATAAAACTGGTGAAAGTCTCAAATTGACAGCAACCTTCTGAATTGGGGGTGGACAGGTGCTAGAGAAAGGCAAAGAGGTCTAACGTTGCAAGAGCAACTCCTCTACAACTGACAGGAGAGATCTGACCATTCAGGACCAAAAGAGAGCAACATTTGCAGTTGTGTCTAAACAAAACAGGCCCACGACGGGAGTCCACAAATGTCTTAATAGGAGGGAAATGACCAAACAGTTTAATTGTCACTCCTTCAATGAGATTAAGCATACTCACAAAATATTATTGGGTTTTGGTTGATGTGGCTAAATGAACTGTCAGCCATCTGTCCAGAGCTAGAGTCCAGTTTCCAGGCTTAGGGCTAGGTTGAAGAGGTATTGAAAGTAGTTGCCTGCTCCATGCTGATGTAGAATGCAGCTTTGGTGTTTCTGTTGATCATTACTATCTAGCTGCATAAGGAATGAAAGGGAGATACAGAAAGACTGCTTTGTAATCCAACAAGCTGTTCTGAAAGAGAGAGTCTGAGGACAAAATATGCGTACTTGAAGTATACCCAAAGCGGCATCCCGAAATGTGAGGTGGAAGGGCATGAAGGGAAATCTACCAAAACAGTTGCTTCTTGAGACTACTAGAACAGGGTTTCCAGGGAGATGAACAAAGGTAGCCCCTAAATACCCTCTCTTAATTCCAGTTTGAAGCAAGGACACTTTTATTCTACATGTTTCACTCTTATTAGAGCTTATCAGAAGAATATGATAGTTAATATGCTGACTTGTGGGTAGTTTTCCGCATCAATGCAAGTGCCCACACCCCATTACATTTTGCAGCTGCAGGTTTAGCATGTTGAAAAATCTGAGCTGCATCCTGCAGCTCTGAATGTTTTTAGGATCCTCACTTAAAGTCAAGGACATAGAATATTTTCACCAGAATATAGGACTTTGGAACATTTCTTTTCATTAATGCAGTATGATTAAGAGCTTGAACTGGAGGTCACCATCTAAATTCTGCAAAATTAGGTGTCACCTCCGTTGTGAAAAATCAGGGCAACTTTTACTGAGTTTTTCTTTCTGGAAATCAGCAACTTCATACAATACAAAGACAACATTGCAGCACCAAGCTAAGGGAAAATGCTACATCAATACCAGGAACCTCTAAATCCTTACATTATGGAATAATAAATGGAGGAACAAATGCACAAGATTAAAAAAGATACACTGCACCTTTAAGAAACCAGCATGCTTCATCTCCCAGCATGCACTGTGCTGACACGTTGGGTTACAGCCTTTTGTCTTTTTTGACTCTCAACACATTTCAGGGTTTTTAACCTATTTCTTTGAGGACGTTTCCTCAGAATTCACTTGTTGTCGCCTTCTTTCGACCTTTCGTGCATCTGGGAAGGTTTTATCTTCTTTTGCTACATTTTTGAAAGGATTTTCGTCGTGAATGTCTTCATGTTTTGTGAAGAAACTATCCCGTGAAAGAAAAAAGGCTGCCAATGACCCACACTCTTTGTATGGGGTCTGTTTACCCTCCTCGCATTTAGTCGAAGAATTTAAGCTTTGTTAAAAAAAAAAGAGAGAGAGAGAAAAAGAGCCTGAAAGAGCAAGAGGGTATTCACCTGAGTGGAAAGCTTGAGGACAAATAAAGCAGTAGCATGGCTACCAGTGATGCAGTGGCACCGGGGGACAGCCCGAGGGGCCCACTGAACCCAAATACCTGATGTATTTTAGAAAATAAAATAAAAACAGTAAAAGCTGTCCCGTCTTCTTTTACTATTAAGATGGCACCTGATTTTGCAGATTTGAAGAGTAGACCTTCAATTCAAATTATTAAACATACTGATACTGCAGTGATGAAATGAAGTTCTCTGCTGCCCCTGCTGGAGGGAATATTCCACGCTTGTGACTTAAGTGAGCATAACTGCAACGCAGAACTAGGATTACAAGTAATATTTCCTTCCAGTCCATTCTCCACTTTCTTCAATGCACAATTATACTAGTGTGCTACCATTAAGGTTGCAGGTCATCCAGTATTTAATGTGAAAATGAAGGTGACACTTTCATAGTCATCATCAGTATGCATACATTTTAGTTGTTGCAATAGGTAGGCTTGTGGGATGCTATGTGGCACATGGCTGAGATATGGACCAGTCAGCACTGCCGCATCGAGAGCGCTGGACTCAGTTCTGGCAAGAATAAACTTCTGTCTTAAATGTTAGCTCAGTACTAAGGCTAAATGTACAGCTGGGATCACTATATCTACATAGAACAGGCACAGGCTCCCGGCTGGTGTTTATTGAACACAACGGGATTCAGTGGCTGTTGAACAAGAATGTGTTCCTAGGTCCTTCTCAGCGGCATGGAGGGATAGGCCAATAGGGATCACGGATGCAGGGACTGCTTACTGTTGTTTCAGCATCATCAAGCTATGGGTTGAGATCTTTAAGTCCTGATTGGACATCAATCTTTAGGGGCACGGACTGGAAAGCTCTACACAGGATGACATTGAACTCTATCCAGGTGTTTACTGGTACCCAGTAAAGCAGCCTCTATCGAGGATTTGATTCTAGCTATGTAGTATATTGTACTGTGTTTGCTTATCAGGTCAGAGGTGCACCACGTGATATTCTGTCACTAATTCACTTTGTGCCTGTTATTTCTTTGTTTCCCAAGGTCCCTCCTGACCAGTTCCGGGCGTCACAGGCTGCGCATGAGGTCACGTGGACCGGCTGTGGTCACAGTGAGAACCATGCTGCTGATGGGGCACCTGATCTTTTCAGTGCCATTTTTGGTAGGATCGCATTTGGTGGGGTCGTGGCCCTTCACATAGGGGGCAGATGGACATTCAGGGTGCAAGGAGGGATCTATACGTTTAGGGCTTTCTTCTGTTACCTGAGCGGGCTCCAGCGCGCTGGTTCAGGCCTTGGCAAGGTTTGACCCGAGTACCATTCTTCAGACTGTGCAGCATTAATTACTTATATAAATGTTTTGCGCAAAGCACTCTGACTGAAGATTTGTATAAATAATAGATTATTGATATATGACGACGGTCAAGACCTTGAGGAGGTTTATTAGACAGATGTAACCATGGGGCCGGGCTGTGTTTGTAACTTAATTTACTTCGACCTTCGCAGTTCTCTGAAAGATTCCTTCATTCCTACATAAGTAAAAGCCATCACCACAAATTCTCAAACTCTGTAAATTCTGAGGCAGTCCAAAATGAAATTCACAGGCAGTGGAGAGGTACCGAGGACAGTTCTGCGAAAATGAGTTGATTCCCAGATTGTTGTTTTGCAGAATTCCTGTCCTCTCATCAAAGACGGTGCATTAGTTGTTAATTAAACATTTCTGCAGCCCTCCTGTGAAAATGACTTTTTAATGCAAATGCATGTGTGAGGAGAGCGTTTGTTCCATTTGATATAAATAGCTTTGCAAGAAAACAGCAGGATTTTCTGGTCTCACGTGCTACCTATCTTTACTTCCCCCCGCTTCTCCCTCTCCCGAGGGACTCTGTGTTTTAAAGTAGCTGGAAGTAAACATTTTTGCGCTGTACTGAACACTGAAAAAATATCTCTCATGGCATATTTTATTGATTACAGCCATAAACACATGGTTGTACACACGCAACTGAAATCCCAACTTTCTGTCACCCCTCCAGAACATTCCCTCTTTCCCTTTTTTTCCAGTGATGAATTGTAACCCCCACCAGGCCCCTACTGCTGTGCTCCCCGTCTCTAAGTCTCACCTTCTATGTGCGCATGTGCTGTCTGTTGTGAGACATATAGGCCCTCATTACAACCCTGGCGGTCGGTGTTAAAGCGGCGGTAATACAGCCAACAGGCCGGCGGAAAGAAAATGGGATTACGACCGTGGCGGAAACTGCCAACATAGACAGCCACTTTAACACTCCGACCGCCTCGGCGGTACAAACAGCGCAGCGGACACCGCCAACAGACAGGCAGGGGACAATGTACCGCCCACACTATCACAACACGGCTCTCCGGAGCGGAACCGGGGCAGAACCGGGGTGGAACCAATGCAAATAAAAACACGGCGGAAATAGTACACAGAAGGAAAAACACTCACCTCTCCACACCCCACGAGGAACCAGGACGCCATGGAGCCCGATTTGCAGATCCTGCCGGTGACGGTCTTCCTGCTCCTCTATCAGGAGCTCCAACGACGGCGGCGACGACCACGGAGAGTACTGCACGTACAACACAGGGGAAGGGGGAGGGAAAAGAGAGTGACACACACACGCAACACCCCCCTCCCACCCTCACCCACAACACCATACACACAAATACATGCTGCAACATTACATTTACACCCCCCTACCACCCCTTGAATAACGCAAGGACAAAAGGAAATGATTGTCACGATTGTAATCAATAAAAATCCATTAGTCAAAAGTCAAAATCCAGTATATACAAATATGTACACCAACTACACAAGTCCGGATAGTGCACCAATCATTGTCCGTGGACCACTGGGCCCAAAATGTATGGGCGAGGCTCACACATGATGCCTGACTCCAAACGGAGAGAACACTGGAGGGGTATTACATAGAAAATATACAGGCACCTCAGGAGGGGGGGCACCTCAGCCTGATGAACGCACGACACCACTGCTCCAAGAGGGTGCTCCATGCCCATTGATGTATCCTTGGGAGTGCAAAGCCACAGTTTCTCAAGTCCTTTCAGTGGGTGGTTTGCCCACTGCGTCATCCTGGGGAGTGCAAAGCAACAGTCTCTCAAGTCCTTTCAGTGGGTGGTTTGCCCACTGCTTTATCCTGGGGAGTGCAAAGCCACAGTCTCTCAAGTCTTTTCAGTGGGTGGTTTGCCCACTGCTTTATCCTGGGGAGTGCAAAGCCACAGTCTCTCAAGTCCTTTCAGTGGGTGGTTTGCCCACTGCTTTATCCTGGGGAGTGCAAAGCCACAGTCTCAAGTCTTTTCAGTGGGTGGTTTGCCCACTGCTTCATCCTGGGGAGTGCAAAGCCACAGTCTCTCAAGTCCTTTCAGTGGGTGGTTTGCCCACTGCTTTATCCTGTGGAGTGCAAAGCCACAGTCTCTCAAGTGGATAACAGTCTCCACTGGTTCTGGAGAGGGCTTTGTGCCCAGAGTGCTTCATCCTGCCAAGGACTGAGGTAGTGGATGCCTTTCTCCACTGGTTCTGGAGGGGGCTTTGTGCCCAGAGTGCTTCATCCTGCCAAGGACTGAGGTAGTGGATGAGATACTCCACTGGTTCTGGAGGGGGCTTTGTGCCCAGAGTGCTTCATCCTGCCAAGGACTGAGGTAGTGGATGCCTTTCTCCACTGGATCTGGAGGGGGCTTTGTGCCCAGAGTGCTTCATCCTGCAAAGCACTGAGGTAGTGAATGAGATACTGCACTGGTGCTGGAGAGGGCCTGGTGCCCAGATTGCTCCACGTGCAGTGTGGCCGGTACAATTCCCTCACCTGGGTGTGTGTGCCACGAGGTTGCCGAGGTACAGGTAGCATGATACGCCATGGAGGCAGTGACATACCCCACACTGCTACGGCTTCGCATTCCATATGCAGGTGAAAACTGTGATGACAGTGATGCTTCATGGAAGCTGCCCAGGGTCCTGGAACTCACCACCAGCCTCGACGAATGACCACTGGGGATGGTAGCCATGTCTGCGGTGGTGCCACTGGCTGAGGATGTCCTGGGGCCACTGGCAGTGCTTGCGGCGGTGTCAGTCGCGGCGGTGCTGGCGGCGGGGTCTGTGGCGGCGGTGCTGGCGGCGGGGTCTGTGGCGGCAGTGCTGGCTGCGGGGTCTGTGGGGGTGGTGCTGCCGGCGGGATCTGTGGTGGTGCAGGTGTCGGTGTTCTCTGCCGTACAGGTTCGTGTTGATGTGGACAGAAGGTGTGACACTGGTCCCTCAGTCGGTGCCCCAATGCCCTTTCCTGACCTGCCCTTCAGTTTTTGGCCCTTCCCCACCTTTGATGGTGGCGCAGCTGTCTTGCCACATTCTGTTTCGTTTTCCCTGACCCCTTGGTGGCAGGTGTTTTCGGCTTCTCCCTCCGGGATGTGGGCACCTTTTTCACCTTGGCAGGTGGTGAAATGTCCTTTGCCTCGGTCCGTGGCACACTGGCAGCCCTGATGGTTGGCCCACTCCATGACCCCGCAGTTGCTGGCACCACTGTGCCTGGGGATGTGGTGGCTGAGGTGCTGGGCTGAGACCTGGAAAGCCTAGCCCTAGGGGAAGGACGGGGGGGAGGTGTAGGGAAGAGGTCAATATTAGCCAGGAAAAGTTTTTTAGACACACTGGGACGGGTAAATGGAGGGGGTTTGGGAGTGGAGGTAGTGGTTGTAGGAGGTGTACATCTGCTGAATTTGGGCGAAGGTGCATGGGCTGGAGGCTGTTGTGAGGTGGATGGCTTTTTGGTGGGTGTGTGCCTGCGTTTGTGTAGTTTGGGAGGAGGGCTCACAGATACACTGGGAGAGGACACAGGGGATGTGTGAATGGTAGTGGGGGTGGTGAGTGCACGTGAGCGGTGTGTGGTGATGGGTGTGCTGGTGATGGACGTAGTGGCTGAGGATGTAGTGCATGCAGGTGTGAGTGGAGACAAGACTGGGAGGGTGGAGGGAGACGTGGAGGAGGGGGACACAGTGGAGGCAGTGGATGTTGGTATGTGTGCATCATTATGATGCTTGTGTGAGTGCCTGTGGGATGTGTGGTGCTTATGTTTGCCTGAGCCACCCTTGTGTGTTGAGGAGTGTGCATGCTGGTCTGATGGTGTGCTTGGGATAGGCTGAGGTACAGGGGATTGTGTCTGGGTGGAGGAGGTTGGAGAGGGAGGCTGGACACAGGGACAATGGCTGCCATCAGTGCTGAGGCCAGAGCCTGAAATGCTCTCTGTTGGGCTGCCTGGCCAGAATGAATGCCCTCCAGGTATGCATTTGTTTGTTGCAAATGCCTCTCAACACCCTGGATGGCATTCAGAATGGTAGACTGCCCAACAGTGAGGGATCTCAGGAGGTCAATAGCCTCCTCACAGAGGGCAGCAGGGCTGACTGGGGCAGGGCCTGAGGTGCCTGGGGCGAAGGAGATGCCCACCCTCCTGGGTGAGCGGGCACGGGACACATGCTGAGGGGCTGCTGGGAGGGCAGTGCTGGTAGGGGGGTGGCGGCTGCTCCTGTTGATGTGGGGGGCACAAAGGTGCCCGCCACCACAAGGGAGCTCCCATCAGAGGAGGAGTCACTGCCACTGCTGTCAGCTCCTGTCCCCGCCGTGGAGCTCCCCTCGCCCTCCGTCCCACTGGTGGCTTCAGACTCCGTTGTTTCATCCTCCAGGGCCAAGTAGGATGCAGCTCCCTCCTGCTCCGGTGCCAATGCTTCTCCGCCTGATGATGCTATTGCACACAAGAACAGGGAGACCACAAAAAGGGGGGGGGGACAGAAGAAAGACATGTTCAGTGCATGCAACACCACTACCATTGGCGGACACTACAGACACAGCAGCCCTCTGCACTACACCATGCACTTATAGTTCCTAACATGCCCATTGGGTACAAGGCCTAAGCCCGATTGCTGCACACATGGAAGTCACAGGAGCCTGACTAGGTGTAGATGGCACTAACCACTAGTGGGGTTGGGGTGCCACTGAGCCTGCCTCACAAGGGACCTTGCTATCAAGATCGCCCTGGCCTAGGGGAACCCACTGCCCATCTCCCCCACCCAGACACCTCATAATGCGTGCAGAGTCAGCTGAATGAGAGTGTACTCACCCCCTTGTGGTTGCTATGATGCCCTCAAGCGCCCATCCAACTCCGGATACGCCACCGCCAGGATCCAGAACATCATGGGGGTCATGGTGTGACGGGCACCCCTCCCACGTTGGGAGGCCATCCCCAGCTGGGCCTCTGCCGTCTTCTTGTTCAAGCGGTGAAGGTTGACCCATCTTTTCCGGTAGTGGTGCTCCGTCTGTGGTGGACCCCCAGGGTCCGGACGTCCTTGGCGATGGCACGCCAAATAGCCTTCTTCTGGTAGGCGCTGACCTAGAGGAATAGTACAGGGGAAAAGGAAAATCTTTACTCGTCCGGACCGTCATACTCATTGGCCCACGTTCCCACCCTTGCCCTGACGCACATACACTCACCCTCCGCACATGCAGGCCTCAGTCCCCCCCCATTTTTCTTCCATCCACACCACTCCAAACAGGCATTGCCCACGCAGCATGCGCTCAGTGTACTCACATGTTTGTCTGGAGACCCGTACAGTTGTGTGTACTGGGGGAGGACCCCATCCACTAGTTTCTCCAACTCCTCCGAAGTGAAGGCAGGGGCCCTTTCCCCAGACACATGAGCCATTGTCGCTTCCAGACTGAGGTCACAGCAGCACTTGCAGTGTAGGTCCTCTCCTGTTGAAGGTCAGGTATCAAGTGAGTGAACAGACAGAAAATGGCGGTCACGTCCGCGGCGGTGCGTGCCGTCACCGCCGGCGTACATCGCCATTGGCTCCTCTGACCCATAGGGTCCAATGTTAACCAATGCAGGATTGCGCCGCAGTCTTCGACCGCCTACCGCGATGGTGTACAACGCCAGCGCATTTACCTCATATCCCCTTGTCCCACCTTACAGGTCAGGCAGCCGCCATTTCAGGGGGCCACATGGCATTAATATTAACTGCGTCACACCAATGTAGGCCTTGAATACACACAGTAACAGGCACATTGCGGATTAATAAATGTGTGCAAATGATGTGATACCTCAGTGTTGGCTGACTCTCTGCTCGCTGTTCTCATCCATAGGGCACATCTGCTGGGGCAGGTGATGAGATGGCGGCATCCTCCGGTGTACAGACCGCTGGTGGACCTGTCGACAATGGAAGAGAGATACGTAATAGTCACCTACAGGCTTGATTGTGCAACAATCCATGAGCTGTGTGCCCAGTTGGAGCCAGACCTGAATTCAGCTATCCGCCATCCCACAGGAATCCCCCCTCTAGTGCTGGTCCTGTCAGTACTCCATTTCCTGGCAAGTGGTTCCTTTCAAACAACAGTGGCCATTGCATCAGGGATGTCCCAGCCAATGTTCTCCAACGTGTTGTCCAGAGTGTTGCCTGCCCTGCTGAAACACATGTGCAGCTACATCGTGTTCCCTCAGGTGGAGGATTTGCCCACAGTGAAAGGTGACTTCTATGCCCTGGGACATATCCCCAACATCATAGGTGTCATTGATAGGACAAATGTGGCCTTGGTACCCCTCGCAGGAGTGAACAGGTGTAGAGAAACCGGAAGAGCTACCATTCTATGAATGTGCAGATGGTGTGTTTGGCCGACCAGTACATCTCCCATGTGAATGCCAAATTTCCTGGCTCAGTGCATGACGCTTACATTCTGAGGAATATCAGCATCCCTTATGTGATGGGGCAACTCCAGAGGCGCCGTGTGTGGCTAATAGGTGAGAACAAGGATCCTGCACAGTGTGAATAGTTTTCTGGGTCTGGGGTTGTGCCTAAGGGTTAGTGTGTGTCTAACAGTTGTCCCTCGACATTTGCAGGTGACTCTGGTTACCCCAACCTGTCATGGCTACTGACCCCAGTGAGAAATCCCAGGACAAGGTCAGAGGAACGCTACAATGAGGCACATGGGCGAACTAGGAGAGTGATTGAACGCACCTTCGGCCTCCTGAAGGCCAGGTTCTGGTGCCTCCATATGACAGGCGGTTCTCTCTACTACTCACCAAAGAAGGTGTGCCAGATCATCGTGGCCTGCTGTATGCTGCACAACCTGGCTTTGCGATGGCAGGTGCCTTTTCTACAGGAGGACGGTCCAGCTGATGGTCTTGTGGCAGCTGTGGAGCCTGTGGACAGTGAAGAAGAGGATATCAACAACAGAAACAACATAATCATGCAATACTTCCAGTGAGACACAGGTAAGAAGATGTCACTGCCTCCCACATCTCATACTATTGTTGGAGTTAGGATAAGTCTGTCATTTTCACTCAGTGTATGGACCCTGACTTGTCACTTTGTCTTTCCATTTCACAGATGTGGGTCCCACTTTTTGCCCTCTGCTATATTTCCTCCAGCCCTTCAGCTGTGTTACATCGGTATGTGAACAATTAAATTGACATTGCTATATACCATGGTTATTGCAATTACACGTTTGTGAAAGCACAGACTGACTCCAGATTGTTTTGTGATTGAAGTGTGTTTATTTCTGTGCAAATAAGTGGAGGGGGTTGTAAAATGGGCAGGGGTGATGGTGGAGGAATGTCCATGGCAGAGTCCAGTCTATTTGTTTCACAGGTGCATTGTCCAAAGGGGCATAGGAAGTGGAGCAATGGCAGTTTAAGGATGGACAGGGTGACAAAGTGGGACAGAAGGGTGACATTCAGGGGGGTCACATTTCCTGGCGGGGTCTTGGCAGTGTTCTCTTTCTTGTTCCTGGATCTCAGGGACCGTTTGCGGGGTGGTTCTCCATCTGCAGGCAGTGGGGTGCTGGTGTTGTGTCCCTGTGGCGGTGCCTCCTGTCCACTAGCGCCGGCGGAGGTGGAGGGCTGTTCATCGTCCAGGCTAGTGTCAGGGGCCCCTTGTTGTGCTACAGTGTCCCTCCTGGTGTTGACAAGGTCTTGCAGCACCCCTGCAATGGTGACCAGGGTGTTGTTAATGGACTTCAGGTCCTCCCTGATCCCCAGCTAGTGTCCTTCCTACAGCCGCTGGGTCTCCTGAAACTTGGCCAGTACCGTTGCCATCGTCTTCTGGGAATGATGGTAAGCTCCCATGATGTTGGAGAGGGCCTCGTGGAGAGTGGGTTCCCTGGGCCTGTCCTCCCCCTGTCGCACAGCAGTCCTGCCAGTTTCCCTGTTTTCCTGAGCCTCTGTCCCCTGAACCGTGTGGCCACTGCCCCCAGGTCCCTGATTTTCTTGGGTTGGTGGGTTTGCCTGGGTTCCCTGTAGTGGTGGACACACTGCTGATTGACGTGTCCTGGGGATAGAGGGATGGGCCCGCTGGGTGGGTGCTGTGCTGGTGTTTCCTGAGGGGGGAGGCTCTGTGGTGGCTTGTGCCAGTGTCAGGGGAACCGACTGTCCCGAGGTCCCTGATGGGCCGGGCTGGTCATCTTGATCCAGTTGTGCAGAGCTGCTGTCATCACTGTGGGTCTCTTCTGTGGGGGGGACTGGACATGTCTGGTAGCTCCTGTCCGGTGACATTGGGTTGGGGTCCTGCAGGGGTGTAAAGGCATGATTATTGCATCTGTGTGTGCCATCATGTGCAATGGGTGAGTGACCCTGTACTCCAGTGCTTGCATTCTTGTCTTGGTCCTTGTGTGATATTTGGTTTGGGGTCTGTGTGGGTATCTGTAGTGGACATGCTTTGGTGATGGGTGTCCATGCTTTGGTGTTGCATGCAGGGCTTGGTGTTGGGATGGGTGGGTTGTGATATTGGGGCATATGTGAGGTGTTGGAGTGATGGGGGTGAGGGTGGGAGTATGTGATGGCATGCAGGTAGGGTGGGGGATATAATAGTAAAGCTTTGACTTACCAGAGTTGAGTCCTCCTGCTACTCCTGCGAGGCCCTCAGGATGCAGTATTGCCAAGACGTGCTCCTCCCATGTTGTTAGATGTGGGGGAGGAGGTGAGGGTCCACCGCCAGTCCTCTGTACAGCAATCTGGTGTCTGGAGACCACGGAGCGCACCTTCCCCCGTAGGTCGTTCCACCTCTTCCTGATGTCATCCCGTGCTCTGGGATGCTGTCCCACTGCGTTGACCCTGTCGATGATTCTGCACCATAGCTCCATCTTCCTTGCAATGGAGGTGTGCTGCCTCTGTGATCCGAATAGCTGTTGCTCTACCTGGACGATTTCCTCCACCATGACCCTGAGCTCCTCCTCAGAGAACCTGGGGTGTCGTTGAGGTGCCATGATGTGGTGTGGGTGATGTGTGAGGTGGTGTGTTTTGTGATGTGTGAGGGGATGTGTTGTTGTGTGTTGTTTGAGGTGCGTGGATGTTGTGTAAGTGATGGTGTTGTGTGTCTGTGGATGCTGGTTTTGTTTATGGTGTTGTCTCTCTCTGGCGTGGTATCAGAATTCTGGTAGTAAGGGTTTGTGGGTGATGTGGGTGTGTGTTTTATATTGGATTGGGTGTGTGGGTGTGGTCTGTGTATGTGTGTCAGGTGTGTATTTTGATTTGTCCAATGTGGTTGTGTTTTGTAAATGTGTGTGTATTGTGAGCGCGGTGGTGTGTACTGCCAATGGAATACCGTGGTTGAAAGACCACCGCGTGGATTCGTGGGTCGTGATAGTGTGGGCGTATTCCTGTTGGTGTGACGGTGGAGGTTTTGTTATCGCCAGTTTATCACTGACCTTTGGTGTGGTGGACTTGTGTGGGTGTCTGTATAATGGCGGATTCCGAGCTGTGGGTCGTAATAGCTGTAGCGGAATTCCGCGGGTGCAGCGGTATGTTGGGGGTCTTCTGCACGACGGTAAGCAGCATTTACCGCCAGGGTTGTGATGAGGGCCATAGTGTGCTGACCAAGAAGATACAGTGGCTTGGAGCCCGGACAATGCTTACTACTGGTTGTCATTCCTGTCATTCTCATTTGCCTGGTTCTTATTCATGTCTCAGCTTGTCAGAATTGTGCTTACCACTCCCATGGAGCATTGCCTCTTTACCATCTCTTTTAATTTGCTGGCTTCCATGATTTTGTTGTTTACATTTCAAGAACTACTTTTTTCTTTTGGATTAAGCATTCCTAGGAAGTGCATGTGTTTTCCTGTGGTCTCCCTCGTGTATTTATCTCCCCCGGCATATCCTTGTTGTTTGTGTGCTTCTTCCCACCCCCTTTATGTTGTGCTAACCTTGTGTACTCCCCTGGTAGCTCCCTCTCTTGTATTCTCCCCCACCCACTCCCTTTTGGTCTCTTTCTCCCATTTGCTTACCCCCACATTGCTCCAATTTGCAGTCTCTCTGTCAGTAGCGGCTCGCGGGCCACGGAAGGGGCGGGGCAGGGAGACACGGGAGGGGGAAGGGAGGGAATAAACATTTAATTTAATTTTTTTGTAAATCACTTACCTCCTCTGGTGCTCCTCTGTCCCTCGACGCTCCTCACTGCAGGCACAGGCTCCTAGCCTGCCCTGCGCCAATCCTGATGCTACTCAAAGCAGCATCAGGATTGTCTGGAAGCACCCAGCCAGAGGTGCTGGGAGGCTGTGCAGGCTCTAGTTGCTGGGCTGGAGAGAGCCTATAGCGCATGTGTGTTTGGCCAGCCCTAGACGGCTGTCCAAACACACATGCACTGTGAAGGGGGAGTGCTCAGCACTCCCCCTCAGTGCACCTCACCCCGGTGGCCCCACCCCTTTCAAAGAAAACGATAATAAACATAGTTTATTATTGTTTTCTGTAAAAGGTTTTGCACCTGAAAGAAAGAAAACAAAAACACTTCACAGTTTTTTTTCTTTTTAGTTACCAATCCACCTCAGATGAGTAACAACAACCAAAAAAAGTCTGGTCAGTTTGTAGGTGCACATGTGAATTCCGCAGATGGCCACATCATATGCTTTTTTTTATTCTTTAGCTATATTGTACACTATTATCTGTTTTCTTTCTTTTTATCTTGTGTTTTCCCTCGTTGTACTTCACAATCATTGAGCCCACAGAGGATGCTGCATTTGTTTTAAGATTCTACCACCAAAACTCCGGTCTCTGCTTGTCAGGGGTGTGCCAAAAGTAGAGGTTGACCACAACATCATTCCCAAGTAGTGGGATTATAGTGTGGGGCACACAGTTTTACACATAAACCTATGTCAGGAACTTACCTTACCTTTCAAGGTAAACAATGTCTGCCGTCCCCTCTTCTCCCCCCTCCCCGTCCCCGTGACTGGGTCCTTCACATACCCCTGCATGCATGCCAGTTGAACCCATTGATGTGTGCAAGGCATGTTGTGTATGTGTGCATGGTGTCCTCCCGAAAGAGACAGTCAAAGTAGCATAAGATGGAAGATTTCCTCCACAATGCCGTGTGGATGTGATATTCCCCATGTTGTGTAGTCTGGGACAGTTCTGGGAATCCACATTCAGTCCAAGTAGGGCCAAAGCCTTGTTGGGTTACGATTGACTGATTAAAATTGTTTTTGTATACTTCTGACAGCTGCCTAACAATCTGCTCAACAACAAGCTACTCCTGCTTGGAGCGTTTGGCCTGCCACTTCTTACATGATACTATGAAAGCCATGTGAAAATGCCAGCAGCTCCTCTCAGGAAGTCCGCACTGTCCCACTTGGAATATACATTACTGTGTCCACTTGGTTCCATGTTAGAATATTGTTAGCAATTAACATTTGATAGAAATATTGTATCCTAAATATCGTTCACAAATATATAGGGGGTTATTCTAACTTTGGAGGAGGTGTTAATCCGTCCCAAAAGTGACGGAAAAGTGACGGATTTACCACCAGCCGTATTACGAGTCCATTATATCCTATGGAACTCGTAATACGGCTGGTGGTATATCCGTCACTTTACCGTCACTTTTGGGACGGATTAACACTCCTCCAAAGTTAGAATAACCCCCATAGTGTTACTCAGTGTGGATTTTGTATTATTAACTTCAGTGGTGCTATATTTATGTAAACAATATTAAGGAGACAATATATCCGTCAGGTGGTATTATGTTAACAGATGTTAGCACCATGCTGTCCAGTTGCTACCTTCGCCCTCTCCTCCTTAGAACAAAACTAGGAAGATGTGTTTTACTCTAGATAACCAAAGCTGTGAACTTTTAACATCATAGATATGCTTTCCAACATTCTGTCCCTGGCTAAAAGTGGCCCATTCTTGATATATTGTGGATGCTACTGAAATAATTGGGCTCTCCATTGTGTGATGGTGGACCTCTCACAGTGGTGCTCACCTTCAACTTAAGTGGCCATTCTTTATATAATTCTGGCTATCCCTTGTGCAGTGTTGTCAAATGTCAAGGCCCTTAGATGAACTTTCCTGCCATCTGATGATGGTGATAAATGGGCATGAAAGGTAGGGATTGTCTCTGTACACAGGAGATCTGCTTGAAAATAACAAGCTCGTTGGAGACCAAACATGTATGGACTAAAAATGAAAAAATACAGGGTTTTTTTTTGGAGGGAGGAGGTGAGTTGAGCTTATATAAGCAAAATGCAACTTTTGTATTTCAACATGAACTGTCTATCTTTCCAGATACAGTCAAGATGACGTTTCAGACGGAATTATTGCATTTCAGAAATATATTCCAGAATTATATCTGAAAGTGATATTTGCTGGATGATTCATGCAAAGGTATGGAGGCTCATTTATGTTTTTTGTTGCTCGGTATGGCTTACTGCTGAGGCTATTGTTTAATCATTTTTGTTAAGGTCAGTGCTTAATTTGTGCTTGTTGTTTCCGGTGCTGAGCATCGGCACTTATTTTTGAGGGGCGGGGCTTATTCTTCTGCCTCAAGCATTTGGTGCGAGCAAAAGACACATAGGGGAAGACGGAGGAAGGGGAAAACGAAAAAGCGTCACAAAGGGAGAGTGAGCTGAAGGGGCAGAGAGTGGCTTTACATGGATTGAAAAGGCCGAAATGGCTTCAGGATTACGCTGTCTCAGTATTCGGCGCTCGCACATTTAATTGCAGCAGCCGCGTGTTTAAAGGGAGGGCTTTAAGCACCGGCACTTTTTTATTTACAAATTAAGCACTGGTTAAGGTATTTAATCATCAATATTGGAACAAAGTTATACAGTATCATTACTTCCCTAGGGGCCTGAGGATGCAACACTGGTGTCTGTCCTCTGATCCTGTAAGCTTTCTGTAATGGAGCAGTCGTACTGCTCTGTGAGGATGTCGGATTTGTCTAGCACTGCTGTCTGTGTCATGTGTCAGTGAGATTTTTATACCTTTGATTTCTTCCCCAGCCCTTTCCAAACACAATCTCAGAATGTGTTTGGAAAAGGCAGATTGCAAATTGAAGTGAAGAACAATGCTCCTCAGTACATGGTGTTAAAAGATAATCTGTTTGAAACTGCGTGATCAGATGTTTAGCTGCCTGTGATACAGATAGCTTTTTAGCTATTTTGTGGAGAAATTGTGAAGAAAAAGTCCATTGTTTGCAACCAATGCTTTAAAGAGTTTTTGATGATAGGATGGTTTGCACAACACACCACAAAGTTACTGGAATATTTTATTATTGACTTTCAGTTCATTTATGTGAAACTTGTGCGTAAAATTCACATTTTACCTAAAACAATTTCTCTGGGGGTAGAAAGATAATTCTCCCAAACCCCCTTTAAAAGGGTTGCTTGTGCTCACTGTCCTTTTCCACCCAAGCATTTACACCCCATAAGTTTTTTTTTTTTAAATCACCAGTCATCACTGCTACTAGTTGGTCTGGTGCTGGCACCAAAGGCAGGTGTTGGTGGCAGTAGGAAGCGCCACTGATGAAATGGAAGGCCGAGCAGCGACAGTGAGTTACACTGGCCCAAGAAAAACTTTGGGTCTTGGCACTTATGTTTTTTTTAACAAACTAGGCACAAGTAAACGTAATTCAGAAAAGCGGCTAGAAAGTACGAAGCTACAAGTCAGCTCACACTTCCCGTTTGGTACCTTCAGATTTGGAATAGGACTGGCCATAAATTGGAATAAACCGATTCGACATGTAAAAAAACAAGTACTGTAATACCATCACTTACTTTATAGAAAACAATGTGTTCACACATTATGCATTTCAGAAGTAGGAACCGACACTGGCCCCACTCAAATCACCGACACACCCATCCACAATATCAGGCATAGGCATAAAAGAAGATCCGCATGTACAGAAGGAACTACAATATAAAAACAGAGGAGACATACCTCTGTGTATCATGAATATCCAAGATGTACTATTTGTCAACAAGATCCTCCACGTCCTTGAGAAGACCAGAGATCTACTTCTCGCAGTATGTTCTTTGCTTCATCTTCAATCGAGAATTACCCTTTATAATTACTCACAGGCCCCCTGTGAAGAACCGCAAGGTCATTAAGAATGAATGTTCAAATGATTAAAGATAACAATTCAGTCACTGACAAATAGGGTATTTCTTCCTCAGTAGCCCTGTAGGAATCAAAGCTCTACTCCTTTGGTTTACTTTTTCACATGTTAGGAGAGACTGAGTCAGTGAAAAAAGTTAGATATTTCAGAGTTTGTCCTGTCTACTTTCCCAGGAATGTTCGCTATGGATATTCCTAATATCATCTGTGGCAGTGCCAGAAGGGGATTAACTCAAACTCCTTTAAAACAACTTTTACAGTGCCCTACCTCGATGTTAAGGGCTCAGATATGTATTGATCTCTGTCATGCAGACACTGAAACAGGTGGGTTGCTCCTACTTACAGCAGACTCTAGTACTCACACTCTCCTTGATGGTCATCAGTCAAGATTTGACCCTGGTTACGGTGCCGAACCCACATGGCTTGACGTGGTTCACTCTATTGCTTTATTTTGGGCATCTAATAGTGTTGCTGCTCCTAGATCTATCTGCTGTGTTTGATACTGTATAATTGGGTTTTGGTGAAGAGATTGAAAAAGGTGGCCATAGCAATGTACACTTTAGGAAAATAGCTCCAATCTTTCTTATCTCAGCTCTACTGGATGGATTGCGGAGTGCTACAGTGAATTACCAAAGCCAACTGCATTGTTCATTATCTATATTAAACTCTTCTCGAGGTTAAAAGGAGTAAAGTGTCAGTTATCAGAACTATGCATATGATGTACAAATTGTGGTTGACCTGGATGGGGAGCCCCTGATCAGCAGGTACCCCTTCAAAACCGGATTGTTGCACAACTGACTCCACCTGAACAAAGAGAAAACTGAAGTACTCGGGACACCACCAAATTAATAAATAATTAGCAAACAACTTGTTTCCCATGGGTTGTTTGTGCACTGTAACATGAAACAAAGCAAATCATGTTGGCATTGAGTATGAGATCCTTCCTTCTAGATGGATAAAGATGTATAAGGTGATGATGGGGAAAACTGCTTCCTTCTTACTCGTCCAAATTAGGAAAATAATCATTTTTATTCCCAAAACACATAACACTGAGGTTCAATTATTCCAAGTTTATTTAATTGCAAATCAGCCAATGATTTGCAATATCCAAGCGGTTCTAGGTGTTTGTGCTACAGAGGTACTTGGTTGCAACGTTAGACCATGTTTCTGAAGTTAGATGGACACTACGCTGACCACCCGTTGACCGATATGACAACATATGTACATGAAAGCAGCATCTGGATTACATCCACACTACTGATTATCCAGCAGAAACAACCAGGAACGAAACTTTGCTCTGCAAGGAATCTTCATTGTTGGAGTGTGAAGTTGCCTTAACCTCACTGCGCGGCAAGTGCATAAAATTGCAAATGTATCACTATAAGAATGTCTGGAACATAACATAATGAATGTTCTGTAGCGGATTCTATGCAACAAGTAGAAGCAGTCACTTGTAATATGCTTCAGTGTTTTAGTTGGTTTGTTCAAAGTGGATTGGCAGTGCAATTGAAAAAACTTTGTATGAAGAACCCTGATTGTATGTTGAAATTATAATATACCGTGTCTTGCTGTATAGAAAAAGTATAGAAATGAGTGACAGATAGTAAATATCTTTTCTGTAAAAAAGAGAAAATGTTTGGTACGCCTTATTACTGTTTTTGATTTACGTTATATAGTTGGATTAATATACCAACAAAAATGAAAGCATATCGTAAGTTACTCCTGCAGGAAAACTTTTGTTATAAATGAGAACTCATGCCCAGTTTCCTGGGGGAAATTGGGTGGCCCTATTTGACTGTAAGTAAGTATAGGCAGGGCTGGTTCTCAACTATCTACTATTTGAAATGAAATATCACATTCCCTGCATGCTTACTGGATGAACAACCAGCACATGGTCCGAAACTGTCCTCCCCCTGTCTTCTGCTGGAGTACCATGAGAAGCACCTACTTTAGCAATTTGAGAGCTGAGTCCTGTATCGAACGTTAGGTCAGACTCGTCTTTGAAAAAATGTAAATAGCATTTGAAAACATGCTCTTTCAGTCATTAAGTTTCTCTCCAGCTGCACATATACTTCTACAGTTCGTCTTAGTGTGCTATGTAAATGTTGATGTTTAGAATTATACTTTAATCCTCAAACTTGGAAAAAGAATGGAACACATGACAAACAGCCATTCAATCAATGCAGAAGAGGGGGTAACAGAAGCAGCAAAGCAGGTAACGCAATTGCACACAAAAAAAGAAAAACTGAAAAAGGCCTATTGGAGAAACCACAAAATGTAATTGAAAAATAAAAATCTCACACTTGGTTTCTGGATGGCAAAGGATCATAATAGAAAACAATTATAACAGGAAACACAAGAGCATAGCTTGTGTTATCCAGTGGAAATTAACAACTGTGGTACCTGAAACTAGGGTTGTGACTGGGCCAGAATTTAAGATTTGCCCCCACACCTACTACACACAGCTTTCTGCTATGCATACTTCATCTTAGATGCAGGATGTGCGTCAAGTCCTTTCTCTGTTACAAGTGTTTCTGATCATCACCCACTGTGCAAGAACTTTCTGAATGCACAGCAGCTTGGGTGCAAGACTTTGCCTGGCACCATTTGTCCTGAGCAGAGATAACTGAACATGGGCTTATGCTATGATAGGGGGTAGTGGGGTAGAAAGTGTTGGAAATTGGGTTACTTATTGAGGGGGGTGAAACTCTACTCAAGCAGCCACCACAATCTATCAGGGTGTGACACAAGCAACCCCCAGATTAAGCTGTGCATAAACTACTGGTAGCTTGGTGCAAAGCATTCTGGCTTAATTTAGAGACAATGTGTAAAATATTTATGCAGCACCTCAAACAGTAATAAAGTGAGAACAATACAACAAAATCCTCACACCAAATTAGAAAATTAGGAAATAGATTACAATATTATAAATTATTTGACACCAAAATTACAAAAATTAAATTAGTACAACCAGAGATATGCAATTTCAACATTTTAGGTAAAATAGTGCCACGAAGCTCAAAGTGCCACCTGTGTGTTATCTTGTTGCGCTGAACTGGGACAAAGTCACAAGTTCAGGCCAAACGTGATGGGAGGTGAGCTGGCTAAATGGACCAATAACAAAAGTAAAAGAGCTTGCGATGGTGAGGGCCTGCGTTGTCAAGGATGCCGTCAACAAGGGGCTTGCACTGTGAATGCCTGTGTCTAGGATGTGTCACACTGTGGTGGTTCTGAGGGGCTTGAGGGCTATGATGCAAAGTCCTGCATTGTGGATGTTTCATTTTCGAAGCAGAGCTGCAAGGAGATGTGTTGTGCTGCATCAGTTCTGACCCACAGGACCACAGCTGGGCCAACAGAGCACCTCCAGAATCACTTCCAAGGGTCCAGGACTGGGGTGGGGTAGGACTCATTCTAAACAGAGTCCAGGTACTGTGTTCAAGGTGATGGGAGCCTTTTCTGTCTCTGAGGTTCTGATCAGGAGGCCAGCCAACTAGCCTTTGGATTTACTCTGGTGGTAATGAGTTCAAGATGCATGTACAGTCTTTTCAGGCAGCAAAGTGGTAGTCCTTCCTGCAGACCAGCACAACAGTCCTGATTCTTCCACAGGTCCAGTGGTGTACTGAAGATTTAGGCCTCAGGGTCCAATATATATGTACCCGGTGTCCTCTTTGAAGTAGGAGAAGGTTCTGGAAGTTTCCACCCCAGAGGTGTTTGGAATTCCCTGCCACCCTACCCTGGTCCCAGCTGGTCTGGGGTCATAACAGGCAAGTGTCAAGACCTTTGCGAGTGTGCTCAGGTAGTGCCTTTGTACTGTGCAAGTGTGGTAAGTGACAGCCTCTCCCCCTTGTCAAGTCAGAGATGACCCATCCCTTCAACACCTATGATTTTGTATCTCACTGTCTGGGAGCAATATACAAAGGCCATGTGCCACCTTTGCCTAGACATGTGATCCTGAAAACAGGCTGCAGGCACCAAGGGCCATATGTATGACAACATTTTCCCAGAGACACAGAATGGGTAAAACCCTTTGCTACATCTGGCCCCAAATGCTTGGGACAAAAATTGCCAACTGCCTAAAAGTAATATTTTCAGAATTGTGACTTAAAATCCGACTTTACCACTGAAGAGCGTTATAAATTACAATTCTTTAGACACCAAACTCATTCTTCCTATCTGCTCCCAATTGAAAATTAACACTTATTAAATGTAATAAGTTAACCCAATGTTATCCTATGGGAGAGGTAGGACTTGCAGTAGAGAAAAACACATTTAAGAGTTTTTCTCTACAAAAACATGTAAAAGTTAAAAGTACATGTCCAGCTTTTTAAATACACCACATCTTGTCCTACAGACTATTTAGGACCTGCCAAAGGGGTGACTTATGTGTACTAAAAAAAAAAGGTTTAGGCCTAGCTGAAGGTTTACCTTGCCAGGTCGAAATGGCAGGTTAAACTGCACATACAGGCTGCAATGAAGGCCTGAGACATGTTTACATATTTAATGGGCTATCCAAGTGGGTGGCACAATCAGTGCTGCAGGCCCGCTAGTAACATTTAATTTACAGGCCCTGGGTACATTTAATACCCCTTCATTAGAGACTTACAAGTAAATCAAATGTGCCAATTGGGTGTAAGACAGTTTTACCATGTTTAAGACTGTTTGCAGGCTGTTTGGGAGCATTACACGGAAACTGTTAGAGCTCACGTCTTTTCTCATGACACCTCATTGGGGGTAGGGGCTAGTGGAATTTTCCTCCAGTGACGGCCATTTTTGTGAGGCCACAGTGAGAAGCAGATCAGAGGGATAGTGCTGATGCTGTCAATGTGCTCAACTACCCATAAAAATTTGGCCAATGCGCAGAAGGCTTTGCTGTCGGGCAAGAAGTACTTGTTACTCGCAGGACGCCTGAAATATCATTAAAGTACTGTATATTTTTATTAACATACCTTTTCAGCTGTTATTTGTCATAGGAGCAATTTTAATTGTGATTTTAACTAAACTGTTTTGCTGCGAATTGTTGCACTTTAACTATCCTGCACTGTTTGCACACTCTTTGGCAGCATTACACAGAGCCTGTTAGAGCTCGCGTCTTTCCTAATGACACCTCGTTGAAGGTAGGGGATAATGGAATTTTCCTGCCCTGATGGACATATTTGTGAGGTTACAGTGAGAAGCAGGTCAGCGGTATAGTGCTGACACTGCCAATGTGCCCAACTTCCCCTAAAAATCATTCTGATGCATGAACGCACTGCGGATGTGCAAAATGGGCTCATGCAGTGGGCACGCCACCCCAAGCGCAAGCCCATCTGCACCCATCCGCATCAGGACTGCACCTTGCATCAGAACCCTCGGCCAATTTTCTCCAAAGCAGTATCCCAGGGATCAGCTCCTTTCATTAAACATCTCGGGTAGAAACTCTTCATACAGCACGTTCAATTTCTATAATAGTAAGGAATGTTATATATGTGCAAACTGCCATCTGTAGGCTGAAACTTCAACCTACATTTAGCACACTCAACTATGAGCAACCTGTCCTCTCTGTTACTACTCCCCTATTGCACAACTAAAATCAGCTGTGTCCTGGTCAATGCCCACTTGGTAATTAAATATAAATATTACTTTTTTAATACCTTGACAAGTATGTGTCGGAGATAGCTTTTCTCACAGAAGCATGGGCAGACAAGGCTTCTTGCCCTGATATTGCGGCAGTGGTCCCTGTGGGTTACGCTATTTTCAGATTAGACTGCGTCTCGAAACTTGGGGGAGGCCCAGCAGTAGTTTACCGTGAACACCTTGAGATTCTGTGTGAGCCAATAGTTCAATTTGACTGTGAAGCCCTCACATTTAAATGCAGACTCACTAATAATTATGCTTTTATTGGACTTTTAATTTTTTAAGATCAGTTAACAACTTCCTGGAATCATGACCACTTTTTTCCAATTTCACCATTTTAGGTGATTTTAACTTTCCCTCACAGGATTTATCAAATACAAAAACAGACTACCTCACTGACATTTTGAGTTGCTTAGACTTTAAACATATAGTACACACCACCACACACTCAGCAGGTCGCATCATGAACGCCATTTTTACAAGTAACCAAGACCTAAAGCTGGACTCTGTGCTCCTGCTGACATGGTCAGAACATAATGCCATCAGGCCCTCGTTATATCGCCTGGTCTCAAGTGACCGAGGAAGTACAATCCCATTGGTCACCTAAACCCGAGCCTGGAACAGAATTAATAAAACGGAACTCATTGCTATTATGGAAGCATTGAAACCCTTCCTTGCAGATGACCCCGACCTAGCTACATCAAATTATTCTGATTGGATCAACTCAGCAGTTACAAAGCTAGCAGTCCTCAAATATTTTACAATTACTAGTAATCAACCCACCACTCCCTAATTTTCATCTAACTTAAAATCATTAAAACATAGAAGGATTTCAAGAATATAAAAATATGATCATCTAGGAAAAAAACAAGCTATTTTACTGAAAAAATCATCTTAGCAAAAAAAGTCCAATAAAGAACTATTTAAGAAAGTTAAAAGTCTCTCAAATCCCAACATTACCAAGTTCATGACTTCCAGTCAATCTCTAAGTAATAAAGTAGCAACATTTTTCCAAACTAAAGTAGAGTAATTGTACTGATAATTTGATTCACAATTTCTTCCCTAACGGGTTTAAAATCAAACCCCTAGGAACATGGAAGAATCAGCTTAGTTACTTCCTCTACAGAAGGAAGAGGAAGTGATCAAATTAATTGGAATCACTGAGTTTGGCGCTTCCTTCAAACCGTGTCCCCCTAAAATTCTTCACACAATAGCAGCTACAGTAGCAGTACCCCTTACAAAATTATTGAATGGTATAATTCTTATGAGACATTTTCCCAAGGCTTGGAAAAAAGCATCTATTCTTCCATTGATAAAACAAAAACCTCTCTTGACCCCAACGAGGCTAAAAGCTCCTGAATTATCTCACGTCTTTCAATGCCAGCTAAAATCCTAATAAGGCACTTAACTGTCAATCTTTTTAGATAAAAATGAAGCATTGGATGGCACGCAATATGGGTTCAGGAGAAACCATAGTACTGAATTAGCACTGATAGTCGCTACTGAAAGAGTCAGATCAATTGTAGAAAATGGAGGGATGGCTGTGGTGATCCTGTTGGATTTATCTGCAAACTTTAGCACAGTAAGTCACACAGTGCTAGAAAATCGTCTGGACACCAGGGGCAAGGGAAGGTCAGCTCTCAAATTGTTGCACTCTTTTTTCTCAGATACAGAACAGTCTGTCTCCCATGGCGAATTTACATTGGAACTCTTTTCACTTACTTGTGGTGATCCTCAGGGGTCATCCTTGAGTCCCACCCTATTTAATACTTATGTTGCCCCCCTGGCCAGGTTGACTCACTCTTTTGGTTTCTCTACAGTCTCATATGCAGATACACACCTTGGTGTCCATTTCAACTGATGTTGATGACACCGCCAAATTCTTTAACCCCTTTAATGCTAGGCCTTTTCCTCCTCTTCTGCCAATCCCTTTTTGGCTATTTGGGGTTGTTCAGGCTTAGGCCCTCATAACTTTTTGTCCACATAAGCTATCCATGCAAAATCTGTGTCCTTTTTCCAGCATTCTGGGGATTCTAAAGGTACCCAGAGTTTGTGGGTTCCCCTGGAGGAGGCCAAGAAATTAGCCAAAATACATCTAAAGTTTGTTTTTTGGGGGGAAAATGGGGAAAAAGTGCTGCAGAAGAAAGCATTTGGTTTCTTCCCTGCAAATGGCATCAACAAAGGGTTTGTGGTGCTCAAAGCAGAAAAACACATTTTTCAACACAGTTTTGGCATTTTACTGGGACATACCCCCTTTTTACAATTTTTTGTGCTTTCAGCCTCCTTCCAGTTAGTGACAGAAATGGGTGGAAAACCAATTGTGGATCCTGGACAGCTAAACATTTCTGAAAAGTATACCAAATTCTGAATTCAGCACGGGGTAATTTGTGTAGATTTTTCAAGGTTTTCCTATAGAAAGTAACAGTTGAAATAAAAATTATTGAAATTGAGTTGAAAAAAAACAGCAATTTTTCTCTACATTTTCTCCTGTAACTTTTTCCAGCTATGGCAGATTTTTGAAAAGCAATATACCATTATGTCTGCTGGACCCTTCTGGTTCCCATGATATATAGGGCTTTCAGGTTCATCAAGAACCCAAGGTACCCCACAGCCAATAAATGAGCTGCACCTTGCAGTGGGTTTTCATTGTATACCTGGTATACAGCAATTTATTTGGTAAAATATAAAGAGTGAAAAATAGGTATCAAGGAAACCTGTGTGTTTATAGAATGGGCACAAGATAAGGAGTTTAGAAACACTGGTTATTTGCACATCTCTAAATTCGGGGGTCCCATACTAGCATGTGAATTACAGGGCATTTCTCAAAATGACTTTTTTCTTACACACTCTTTTACATTTGGAAGGCAAAAATGTGGAGAAAGACAATTGGCAATAACACTTGTTCTTCTATTCTGTGTTCCTCCAAGTCTCTCAATAAAAATGGTACCTCACTTGTGTGGGTAGGCCTCGTACCCGCACCACAGATACATCACATTTTTCCATTGAAAACACATATGTTTTTTTAAAAGTGCCTAGCTGTGGATTTTGGCCTGTAGCTTAGCCGGCACATGGGGAAATGTATCAAACCTGTACATTTTTGAAAACTTGACTCCCAGGTTTTGTTACCCAGAATCCTTTGCAAATCTCAAAATTTGGCAAAAACACTTTTCCCTCACATTTTTGTGATAGGACATTCTTGAATCTGAGGGGAGCCACAAACTTCCTTCCACCCAGCATTCCCCCAAGTATCCCAATGAAAATGGTGCCTCACTTGTGTCGGTAGGCATAGTGCACATGAAAGGAAATGCCCCAAAACACAATGTGGACACATCACATTTTTCTAATGAAAGCTGATGTGTTTTTTGCGAAGTGCCTAGGTGTGGAATTTGACCTCTAACTCACCCAGCACCTAGGGACACCTACCAAACCTATACATTATTGAAAACTATTCACCAAGAGAAATCCAGGATGGGGTGACTTGTGGGGATCTCACCAGATTCTGTCACACAGAATCCTTTGCAAATCTAAAAATTTGGCTAAAACAATATTTCCTCACATTTCTGTGACAGAAAGTTCTGGAATCTGAGGGAAGCCACAAACTTCCTTCCACCCAGCTTTCTCCCAAGTCTCCCGATAAAAATGGTACCTCACTTGTGTGGGTAGGCCTAGTGCCTCAAAACACAATGTGTACACATCACATTTTTCCAATGGAACGGCCATGTTTTTTTGCAAAGTGCTTAGCTTTGGATTTTGGCCTCTAGCTCAGCCGGCACCTGGGGAAACCTAGCAAACCTATACATTTTTTCAAACTAGACACCTAGGGAAATCCAGGATGGGGTAACTTGTGGGGTTCTCACCACTGGGTTCTGTCACCCATAATCATTTGCCAACTTCAAAATTTGGCTAAAAAACACTTTTCCTCATATTTTGGTGCTACAAAATTCTGGAGTCTAAGGGGAGCCACAAACTTCCTTCCACCCAGCATTCCCGGAAGTCTGCAAATAAAAATGGTACCTCACTTGTGTGGGTAGGCCTAGTGACAGGAAATCCCCCAAAACACAACATTGACACATCTCATTTTTCCCAATGAAAACAAACGTGTATTTTGCAAAGTGACTAGCTGTGAATTTTGGGCTCTAGCTCAGCCAGCACCTAGGGAAACCACCAAACTTAAACAGTTTTGCAAACTAGACACCGGGGGGTAATCCAGGATGGGGGTGACTTGTGGGGCTCTCATTGGGTTTTGTCAACCAGAATCCTTTGCAAACCTCAAAATCGGTCTAAGAAACACCTTTTCCTCGGTGAAGGAAAGTTCTGAAATCGGAGGGAAGTCACAAACTTCCTTCCACCCAGCATTTCCCCAAGTCTCTTGATAAAAAATGGTACCTCACTTGTGTGGGTAAGCCTAGTGCCAGCGACAGGAAATGCCCCAAAACACAATGTAGACACATCACATTTTTCCACCTAAATGGACGTCTTTTTCCAAAATGCCTAGCTGTGGATTTTGCCCTCTGGCTAAGCCAGCACCTAAGGAAACCAAACAAAACTATACTTTTTTAAAACTAGACACACAGGGGAATCAGGATGGGGAGACTTGTGGAGTTCTCATTGGGTTCTGTCACCCAGAATCCTTTGCAAACCTTAACATTTGGTTAAAAATAAATGTTTTCCTCACATTTTGGTGCTGCAAAGTTCTTGAATCTAAGGGGAGCCACAAACTTCCTTGCACCCTGTATGCCCCAAAACAGAAAGGCCCTCATTATAACATTGGTGGTAAAAACCACCTACCGCAGCGGTACCGTCCAACAGTCATATTTTTCAAAGAGAACCAGAGGAAAGGAAAAACTCTTTCCTTCCCTCACCACCCATGCCTCTTTGAAACCCCCCCTTCCACCCAACCCAAGAGATAAACCTCACCTCCTTCTCGATTCGATGATAGAAGCAAATGGCTTCCAGTGCCGCTGGCACCATCTGATGATGTCAGCATGCATGATGAGCGCTGACGATATCAGATCGCTGGGGGAGGCATCAGTGCTGCCAACTCCGGTTAAGGCCTGTGGATGGGTGGGCGATGCGGGGGGAGCGCTAGCACTGCCCCCGCAGGTCACAACCAGCAAGTAAGGGTTACATCTGTGGCACAGCAGTGCTGTGCCACTTGACGTAACTATTACGTCCATGCACACACAGGGTTAATAATCTCATGACCAAAGTATTGGGGTTGATGAGAGAAAAACAATTAAATTAAATTAAAGTCATAGAAAACTGAGGTCCTTCTGTTTAGAAAAGAAACTTCCTCTTGGAATTTGTCCTGGTGACCCCAACATCTGCCTCCCTCCCCAAACCTGGTTTACAAAGTCAGGAACCTGGAAATAATTTTCGACGTAAAACTTTTGCAAATCAGATAAATGAGCTCACCTCATCCTGTTCCTTTCTATTAGGATCTCTGCGTAAGATTCTCCCCTTCATACCGTTTGAGTTACGGAAATTGGTAATCATTGCCTTGGTGCTTTCTAACTTAGATTATTGCAGTGCCCTATTTATGGGCATCCATCAATAATCTCAGAACAAACTGCAAATTCTACAAATTACAGAAGCCCATCTTTTAATGAAAATTCCAAAGGTCAAACTTGTCTCCCAGGTACTGTCGGAAATACTCCAGCTTCCTATTTGGAAGCTAGTAGCTTTCAAGGCTCTATGCATAGCTCACAAATCCCTTCACGACATAGGTCCTAAGTACCTTAAGACCAAATTTAAGTGGTACATACCCAGGAGATCTTTTTGATCAACCACCTCAAGAATAGTAGAAACATCTAAAATAAATAAAGCTGCATGGGGTGGCAGAAGTTTTCTTTCCTCCACATACAAAATGCCTGTGCATTTCACAGCTCAGTCCAATTACATCTTTTTAGAAAGTAACTCAAAACTTGCTTTCCTCATCTATGTTGCCCATCTGGTTTCACACCTGGGTACACCTAGCCGATACCAGCACCAAGACGCCTCTGGGCAACCGAACGGTTTTTAAACATTATCATTTTCATAATCATTTTAAGGAGAGAGCACATGCACTTTAGCACTGGTTAGCAGTGGAAAAGTGTGCAGAGTTCTTAAAGCTAACAAAATATGGTTAAAAAAAACAGGAGGGTGAAGGCAAAGGATTTGGGAATGACCATGCAGAAAGGGCCAAGTCCAACAGAATGCATAACATTTAGGCACACGCTACAACACATCACCCTGCCCCCAAATGCCCTGCAACTGCTGCAGACTATCCACAGTAGGCATTGGGACCTGGGTGTGTTATCCTATTACATCCTTCCACCATTTCTCTTTGAACTAAGTGCCAGTCCCTATATCATTTCCTAGAAGTCTACAACTTGCAGGACTTCTAAGCTGGCAGGGGCATTAGGGAGCAGGCAGCTGCACCTCACTTTCTCTGAGATGTACTTACTTCCTTACTTACTTACAAAAGTGAAGGTCTTCTTGGAATCCAATAGACTGATCACTGAATCTCTTGCTCCTAAAGGGATAAAGCTGCAGGACCCCGCCCGATGCTCCTAAATCAATATTCACACAAACCTTTGTATTTTATATTAGAATGTATTATGTGCGAACCAGGTGAATAAAAATCATCATCATCAAGATAATGAATAACTCAGCAATAAAAAATACTATCTGACCACACTTATCACACAACTCTAAACAATTACTTCAAATCTCCACAATTCCGTTGCAACAGTATTTTATTATTATTTAGTTTGTTGCTGAGCTATGAACCTTCTACATGTAATTGTGGACCAGAAGATCTGCAATTTACTCACTGACAGCATGCCTCTCAGCAACTGATTTTTAATTTGGCCCCAGCAAAATCACAGTGAGTTTATACACATTTCCCTCCTTACAATTTTCATGAAGCGATGTGGTCTCACTTGCCCAGAATCCCAACTTTGCAACGTCAAGCTGAAGACAGTGCTTTCATTTGAAGCTTTAGTCCTTGTTTCTTAGGCGCCACAGAACCATCCAAGCTGAAGCTTGTTACAAGGTCCTCATACAGAGCAGAGCCACTGCTAACATTCAGCAAAAAAATGTAAAATACTCCTTTAGCTGAAACAATGTAGAGCAGAAAATGTGACACTTTTACTCAAGCAAAACATTCCACAATAAAGGAAAGACCAAATGCCGTACGTACTCTGTTCCCAGTCCCCACGACACAAGGCCAAAGAACGTGCACAGTTGGTATTGAGGGCTCACAATTTTGGTGGTTAAGCCGCTCATGGGTTGGGCACAGTGCTATTGTGCCCACATGGGGTTGGTGCAAGCATGTTGTTGGTCAGGCCTTGTGCCCAAGTGCATGAACATGAGGATGGGAGGAATGTCTTTTCTACACTCTGTCCTTCACCCAACAACTTATATGTAAGGCCGCAAGCATTCACAGTTGGTTGGGTTATGGCATCACCTGGGCTGGATACAAAGTCTAGTTAAATACCGAAGGATGCTCTCAATGGGTTATCGCTTCTTTGGTGCTGACCAAGGCCCCCTTACTCAGCCCCTCCTGCACAAAGCCAGAGACCATGTACAGAGGCTTGTATGGGCATCAGATAATATCCATGTTTATACACTGTTATTATTGATATGAGTGATGGCCTTTGAGATGTCATCAGTGATGTCATGGTGTGAGGTTATGTGTGGGTGTGTGACACATGCTTTTTAAAACTTAACACATGTAGTTAATTTCAGAGGTTCATACGTTTTGCATTGTAACCACATCATCATTTTCACTGTGTTGTTAGGGAACACTGGGCTGCATGTACTAAAGGTTTTAGCATTCAAAAGCCCTCTGACTGTTTGACTCAGAAAGTTTGTAAATATTAAAACCATTTTTAAAATGTTTAAAGCCCATTTAACGATTTGGAAAAGGTTTTACCAATTGTTAAGTTAGTTTAGGAAAACATTACGAATTGGTATTTGGAAGGAGCATGGTGTGTGAAACCCTTCTAAATACTGATTCCTTATGATAAGCGACCAGAATCTGGATGCAAAAAAAAATGTTATCATCACATCAAAGAAGGTGTTAACCTATTTGCCAATGGCCCACCGCCTTTGTGAATCTCTTTAAAAAAAACATTTTTAGGAGCAGGCAATGGTCCACAGGCTCACTTTTACTAATAAAACATGTCTATAAAACATTTCATTTTTCTTTTCAAATGAATCCTGTTTTCCATTTAGAAAAACTAGATGCATTTAAAAACAAAAGTAGGCTTTATTGAAAAGCAATCAAAGAGATGGTGATCCATTGAATCCAGCAGGCCACTATGACTGTGATTGTAGCCAACAGTAGTGGGTCGCAATTTGCGATCTACTTCATAAATATTTATGAGATAGTTTGAATTGCAACGACTACTATTCTGTATTTTGTGAACTGACCTATTAAAACATAGTTCACTTCGCAAAATTCAAAAGCATTTGTTGACAGTACATGAGGCCATATTTATGAGCATGTTCTAGCATTTATTGAATCTTGGTTTTATATGTGCGTATTGCTGGTTATAGTTACCTCCTTTTAGGTTTCATTTAGAAACCACATTAGCAGTTTTGTCAGCCTTGTTTAATTTTAAAGTATCCCTAAGAAACATGTCCATATATAAATATGAAGGAGGACATTGGGTCGGTTCTCTTCACCTACTTGCCGGTTCAACTTTCATTCATATTTTGCTTCCACCCACCACTGAATACAGCATGGGGCAATGGGTCAGGCCAATGCAGTCTTTGACACTCTTGGGCTGTGAATGGAATCATTTCGACTGATCACATGTGGACATCTCAATAAAAAGGGCACTTCGATGCCATGGCTGGAAGATTTGTGTATTTCAACTATATTTTCAAGTTACAATCCCTAAAGTACCTTTTATTTGTGCCACTGAGAATCACATTTAATTACTATGTGGATTAAAACTAAAAAAAACGTTTTGGGATACTTGTTCTAACTACACTTGCCTGATACAAAGCACCGGTGCTTTTCCATTAAAATAATATGAAATGTGTACTTAAAAAAAAAATCTTTTATTCGAAGCATATGGCTGCCAGGTTTAAGAATTGGATTGTTTGATTTTATTTTTGTGGTATATGGTTCCATCCAAAGTAAAAACAAAATGTCTATTGCACCAGCTTCCTAGACATAACTACTCTGTTTATTCCAATTTAGATAGTTGCGCGTTGTTTATAAATCAGTTGTGTTAATGAAAGGGTTATGACTATAGCCACTCTAGCTATCTCTGCGGGACATTGCCATGCCTAAGTTTGTTCTGAGTGTATCCTACTGGACATATGGTTAAGTCATCCCTTGCAACTACTATTTTGGAGGAACACAAAGGATGGAAGTATTAGTGAGCCGGTAAAGAAATACAGAGGGAGAAAGTCAAACGGGGCGGGGATAAGAAGGATGAAACGTGCTTAAACACTAAAAGGAGAGAAGTTCAGCGAAAGGCCACAGAGAAGATAAGGGCAGCAGGAGGAAAAGAAAAAGAGCAGAGGAAACAGAAATTGAAAACATGAAGCAAGAGAATAAACGAAAACCAAGAAGAAGCTGATAAAAGGGAGGGGGAGAAAGGATAATGAGGAAAGGCAGTCATCTTTTTCGAAGTGTATAATATATATTCAATCCCGGTGCTCAGCCTCACACCCTACAATGACCTGAAATTGTACGTGGGGCGTCAGCCGCGGCCCGTCGTCAGAGAGGGCAGAGGGCATCTCCGTCCACTGTCCTAACACCGTCCAGAGCAGAACCTTGGTGCGCCCCAGCCGCTCCATTCAGCGAGGGGTTCTTGGTTCATCTGATATGCAAATGAGCATCAGTCTCAAAGGCAGCAGCACCACTGAGCATATCAAGTAAGCAAGAGCCTTTGAGGAGAATACTAGGATCGGCTGTTCAGCATCAGAGGAGGCCAACGTGTGTGCAGCTCATCTGTGTCCAGACCCCTACAATTCCTCTGGTTTGCTCAGGGCCTTTCCTCCACCAATTCCAGGGCACTAAGCTGAGGGAGGGAATAGTAGGGTGGCATCTGTTGGTGTGGCTTACAGTTTTGCCTCCTTTTGATTAAAAAAAAAACACGCTCAGGGTGGTTCGGAACTTGTTGATGTATTTACCTATGTGTGAATCACCTCAAGGATCCCATTGCAGGGACTTGTAGGAATTTGGTAAAATACAATATGATTTTTTGTTGAACCAAAAAGGCACAAGTAAGACATACTAAAGGGACAAGATAATGGGCAATTTTAAGGTGGAGAGTGGAGAAGAACTGGACTCCTCAGAATACTCAAAGGTGGACCGCAATTCAATGGCTATTATATCATCTTTTGAATTATTAACGCCAGAAAAGGTATTTAATATGTTGTTAGCAGTAAAGTCGGGCTCCCCTCTAGACCCTTGCCAGGCCACTTACTTACACCAAGTGGCAGACACTATTGCACCAGTCATCACTCATCTATGTAACCTGTCAAATAGTTGTCCACAACCATGGAAGGATGCTCAGACTCTGCTTATAATAAAGAGGACGTCTGACGACCCTCTCCAACCGTGTAACCATAGACCCATCTCACGTCTACCTTTCATGGCAAAAATATTGAGAGATACATGGACATGCAATTAAAACTGCACTTAGAGTCTAATGAGGTTCTAGACAAAACCCAGGCTGTGTTCAGGTCATTGTATTCCACAGAGTCAGCATTAGTTACAGTCCTGGAAGAGATCAGGATTCCCTTGGATGAAGGACATAGCACAGCACTGGTGCTATTAGACCCAAGTGCTGCATTTGATTTGGCTGCAAACTCTGTCCTAATCCAGAGGCTCTGGTCAGTAGGGTTCCAGGGGAAAGCTCTAAAGTGCCCTACATCATTTCTCACAAACCATACACAGAAGGTCAGGATGGGCTCTTTCTCTTCAAAAAGTAAAGCATTCAGATAGAGGTCCGCGGGGCTCCATCTTGAGTCCTACTCTAAATAATGTGCGCATCTCACCCATGGCCCCATTTCAACCCCAAGAAACGCATCCAGAACGCCTCCGCACGCCTCATCCTGGACATCCCCTGCCACTGCCACATCACAGACCACCTGAAAAACCTGCACTGGCTCCCAGTCAACAAGAGAATCACCTTCAAACTCCTCACCCACGCTCACAAAGCACTGCACAACACCAGACCAAAATAACTCAACAGACGACTCTCCTTCTACACCCTGACCTGGCATCACCGCCCCGCAGACCTCACCCTCGCCACCGTCCCACACATCCGCAGAACTACAACTGGTGGTAGATCATTCTCGCACCTCGCCGCCAAAACATGAAACACTCTTACCACCCACCTGCGCCAGACCAAAGACCTCCTTACCTTCAGGAAACTTCTCAAGACCTGCCTGTTCGAGCAATAGCAGCACCTCCCCCCCGCCTTCTCCCCTTCTCAGCGCCTTGAGACCCTCACAGGTGAGTAGTGCGCTTTACAAATCCCTGATTGATTGATTGAACCTCTAGTAAAAAAAAATCAGAGTGCCGTGAGGGGACGCACCAATCAGAGCAGAGCAATCTGAGAGCTAGCATAGATTCGTCTTCAAGCAGTTCCGCTTGAGTAACCTTCCGCCCTGACAAGATATCCATTGTTGTGCTTCCACCTGCGCCGCCCACGTGAGGCTCACACAAGGTTCGTCAGAAGCTCCCCCTGCTGCGGCCACTCTTGCCTGCAATTCATTCATAGTGTCATGCACTGTACGAGACTGAGCTCTACATGACTATCTTTCTTCCCAACATCTCTTCGTCATTCCTTCCTCTCTTCTTTCGGTATTTCCTTGATTTTTTGCATACTTCTTTCCTTTCTTCTTTTGCTTTTTCATCTTTCACTCCACCTTTCGTGTTTTCCATCACTATTTCGATTTTGCTCCCCAGCCTTTTCTTCCTTCTATGTTCCCACCGTTCCTACAATTATTTCCTAGTTTCTTTCACTCTTTCCCTTTTTACCATCTTCCCTTTCAAACTCCTCTATAGTCCATTTAGTTTTCTTTTTTGATATCCGTTATATTGTCCTAGACATAAATCCTTCCCTTTCACATTTCTTCCGTCTGTCCATCTTGCTTTTGTTGTTTCCTCCGTCAGTATTTTTTGTTTTCATCTTTCTTCCCTTTTATTTTTTTATTGCGTTAATGTGCTTCATTCTTATCACCCTTCTTTCCGCCTTTCCTCGGTATTGTTTTATTTTTTTCCATCCTCTTAACTGCATTTTTTACATCCATCTTTCCTTAATTCCTTCTTTCAATATTTTCTATAATGTTAGTCCCACATTTCCTTCCTCTTTCCATTGATTCGTCCTATTTACTATTTGTCTCACCATCATTTCATCTTTCTATCTTCCCTTCCTTTTCAGCTTTCGTTCCACATTCCATTCTTTCCAATTCATCCTTTCCCTTTGTTTTTCTTATATTTTTTTTTTTTGCTACTCTTCTCATATTTTTCTACTCAATTTTCAAAATTTCTATTTCTGTCTCTCACTGGGTTTGGCACCCGTAGAACCATCCCACTCCTCAGCTATGTCACGATATTCTCTTTTAATGTTATTTATGAGCTTCTCTCAGATCCCTGTGAGTATTAAATCAAAATTGAAGGACCCATAAAGAACATTTCAAAGGGTTAGTGTGACTGAGAAAAAACAGCTTAATGGTATCTGCGATCCAGCTGCTGGACTGTGGGTTTCACAACCTCCCCAGCGAGCCGTAGCTTTTACACTAAATATGAAGACATCCTTATCACGTTGAGTGACAGTTTTTATTGTTATGGATTAAGATCCGGCCTTCGAGAGAACCATGAAAGAAATACCTCTTCTTCATGGCAGTGAGATGAAGTGAAACTGAGTGATGGAAAGCCGTGTTAGTGTGGTAAGGTGCATGAAAGGTCCAGCAGGACCCCATGAGCTCGAGAAGGAACCTGAAACCGAGCAGGAGGTTCTAGAGGCTGAAAAGCACGGCGCAGCTGTTTCTCAAGCAAACCTCCAGAACAGCAGCTAATCCTCACCAAGGGGCGACAGCCAGAGCGCGGGCATTAAAGAGAAGGAGGCAGAAGAATAAGAGGCTGAGAAGAAATGTCAGCTGGGAAGTCAGTCGTCCCAGAGGGCTCCTCAAAAAACACAAGAAGCGAAATCCTGTTTTTCCCTTGATACACCCAGACCCATGTGTACTCCTCCGGTGCGCTGCCCGCCTCACGCCCCCTCCCCTCTTAGATTCCTAGATTGTAGGTACCAGTCCATTCCCATTGCCCACAAGAAATCTTTGCACAGAAAATCATAGCAGTGCCCTGTGGATCAGCTCTGGTCTCCTCATGTGTACAACAACTGCGTCCAACTCATGTTACCAAGCCAGGGTTCAGCACCAGCCTCTGCACTCTTGATTGAGAGCGAAGGATGTATTGTAGTTATATTAAACCAGCATTGATGACATACATTCATAGCGCCTCAATTAGAGGTGTCCAAAGGGTGTGCAGAGAGGTGTACAGAAATCCAGTCGTGTTTCACACTGTTGCAATGACAACACATACTGAGTGTGCTGGAGTCATAATTTAGAGGGTTATTCACAAACTACTGCCCTGACGCAGCAACGAAGCAGCATAAAAGAGCTGCAAGCCAGAGCTCTCTTGGGCAGTAAAGATAGACAAACTCCTTCAGGGAAACAGAGTCACTGCTTCACTCTCGCTCAAACCTTTATGGCTCATACACCTATATACATAATATGCTAAAGTGAATGACTTCCTTCACCAAGAGCACTGACACCTCCTCCGTCCCAGATGGTCCTTGACCCTGAAGTGTCCTTCACCACCTCTTTGGCAGAAGCGCTATATCAATGCAAAAACAAGTACATGAGAACATGTGGGGTCAAGCCTTCCTATGCCCTTCAGGGTCCCGCTTAAAAACAAGCCATGCCTGGAATTTCTTTCCATATACCATGAGACTATTGTCGATGCCTGTGGGCCAGTGTTGGATGTAAAGCTGTCACAAGAAGGGAGGGTAGCAGAGGCAGCATTATGCCAGAGGCTCCATGCTCTCTAGGTCGCCACGTTACTTCAGCAAAATATATTTATGCACTTTTAATTAGAAGTAAGTCCATCTTCATTATTAATAACGCAGCCTACGAGGCCATACCAATTAATGACTCCAAATGCCAGGTTTTTGCTTTCTCTAGAATATATTTTTGAATCTCAGAAAGAGATGCCTATGTAACTTTGTAAAAAACAAAATACCCAGAGGGCCATGACTTAAGCTTTTGCCAGGCCCAGGCCTCCCAAAGACGTCTAACCAGTTTGGCTGAGTGCAGGTCTTACCCTCTGATCGTGAACCAGGATTCTGCATGGTACCAGGCACTCGTCAATCAAGATTGGTAGAACTTACATAGTGACTCACTGACTTATTCCCTGCACAGAACACAGTGGGTTCAGGTTTTGTACCTGTTGAGATATACTTCAAGAAGTATGATCTCAGGAACTCTACCCACTAGTTACCCAGCATTGCATGTTGTCAGACAGTCCATCCCTGATGTCCTCAAGGGTGCAGTCTATGCTGCAGAAGGTGCTCTATTGTTGTCAGGTTCCTCCCGAAAGGAGATTTTTGTAAAGTGCCCCTTTTTGGATGGTCATCCCACACTTTCTGCTGTCAGGCGCTGCTGTTTTTGACCTGTTAGTGTAATGAGGCCTGCTAACCAGGCTGCAGTACCAATGCTCTTTACCTTAAATGGTATGTCAAATTGCATAGCCCAATTGGCAAGGACCTTACCACCCCTGTAAGTCCCTAGTAAATGGTACCCAGGGCAAGTGGGGTAAAGGGGATCACCAGGGCTGCAGCACTGATTGCGCCACCCTGAGTAACCCAAGTAAAAGAGAGACTGCAGAGCTGCCATGTCAGCCTGCATAAGTAGCCTGCTGCTTGAGGGACACTCTGCCCATACCAGGGGCAGGTGGAGTCCCTGTTACTGCCCATGGACAGGTCACCCCTAAGGCAGGCCCTCTCTAGCCCAGGGTGCACTGTCCCATGAGTTAGGGCATATGTGCAGGAGCACATACCCCTTTGCTGGCATTTAAAATGCGATGCCGGCCTGAGTAACCGGCGGTCCATTGGATAACATGGGCTGGCACCTGACCACGGCTCAGATGTCCAGCTCTCTAATGGTCTGGCCGAATCCCATCACGATTGGTATCAAACACTGTGCTTTTTAACCCTGAACATGACGCCCATGTTTAGGAGTAAAACACAGTTGCCCAGGTGGTACCCTGAGAGGGTGCCCACCAAGTTGTCGAGTCCTGTACTGTTTTGGCAGGCACTCCAGAGCCTCTGCCACCACCTGCTGGTGGAATCAACAACGCACACAGCCACAAGGAGCTCTTCAACGTCATGAAGGAACTCTCCAACCCCAGCTCCAGTGCCAATGCCATCCCAAGACCTCTGCGACTCCCTAGCCTCCTACTTTCACTGCAGACATCCACGACAGCTTCAGCAGCCTGACCCCCCAGCAACCACCAACACCACAGATTCACCTCTGACCAACCTCCTGCTCTCCTGGACCCCCATCAATGAAAACGACACCATCGAAATCATGAACACCATCCACTCCGGCTCTCCATCTGACCACTGCCCTCACCACATCCTCAACAAAGGAAGGTCGGTCATCGCACCCCAACTATGGAAGATCATCAACAGCTCCTTCGAGTCTGCCACCTTCCCGGAGAGCTGGAAACACGTCAAGATCAGCGCCCTCCTCAAAAAACCCAAGGCAGACCCAAAGGACCTCAAGAATGTCCGGCCTATCTCCCTGCTCCCCTTCCCAGCAAAAGTAATTGTGAAGGCTGTCAACAGACAACTAACCCGCTTCCTCAAGGAGAACTGCACCCTGGACCCTTCCAAACCGGATTCCGCATCAACCACAGTACCAAAACCGCCCTCATCGCCGCCATCTACATCAGAACCATACTGGACAATGGCGAAACCGCAGCCCTCATCCTCCTGGACCTCTCGGCCACGTTCAACACCATCTGCCACCACACGCTACGCTCATGCCTCAGCAATGCAGGAATTTGCGACAGAGCCCTGGACAGGGTCACCTCCTATCTCACCGGCGGAACCCAGAGAGCCTGCCTCCCCCATTCCGCTCAGAGGCCACCAAAAACATCTGCGGCGTACACCAGGGTTCATCCCTCAGCCCAACCCTCTTCAACATCTACATGGCCCCGCTCGATAACATCGCCCGATCCCACAACCTCAACATCATCTCATACGCCGATGATACCCAGCTGAACCTCTCCCTCACCAAGGACTCTGCCAAGACCAACCTCCATGAAGGAATGAAGGCCATGGCCAAATGGATGAAGAGGAGCTGCCTCAAACTCAATTCCAACAAGACGGAAGTCCTCATCTTCGGCTCCACCCCCTCTGCATGGGATGACTCCTGGTGACCTGCCACTCTCGGAGCCGCTCCGACTCCCACCGACCACGCACGGAACCTAGGATTCATCTTGGTCTCCTCCTTATCCATGCCCCAGCAAGTCAACGCCATCTGCTCCTCCTGCTTCAACACTCTTCGCCTGCTCCGAAAGATCTACAAATGGATACCCACCCAAACCAGAAAAACAGTCACCCAAGACCTCGTAAGCAGCAAACTGGACTACAGCAATGCCCTCTATGCAGGAACCATGGGCAAACTCCAGAAGAGGCTGGAATGCACCCAGAACGCCTCCGCACACCTCATCCTGGACATTCCCCGGCACTGCCACATCACAAACCTGAGAAACCTGCACTGCCTCACAGTCAACAAGAGAATCACCTTCAAGCTCCTCACCCACGCTCACAAAGCACTGCACAACACCGGATCAGAATACCTCAACAGACAGCTCTCCTTCTACACCCCGACCCGGCATCTCTGCTCTGCCGACCTCGCCCTTGCAACCGTCCCACACGTCCACAGAACTACAACCGGCTGTAGATCATTATTGCACCTTGCCGCCAAAACATAGAACACTCTTCCCACCCACCTGCGCCAGACCAAAGACCTCCTTACCTTCAGGAAACTTCTCAAGACCTGGCTGTTCAAGCAGTAGCAGCACTTTCCCCTCTCCTTCTTCTCCCCCCTCCTCCTCAGCGCCTTGAGGCCTCACAGGTGAGTAGTGCGCTTTACAATTTCCTGATTGATTGATTGGCAGGACTTAAGACAAAGGGCCTGAGTAAGAAAGAGGTCACACCTCCTCCCTCCCAGGCTGGCTAGTGAGAAAGGCATCAGGACGGTGAGCCTCAAAGGCTTCCCCCAACTTTAATATGCAAGTAGCTGCCCGCCTAGTGGAGGACAAAGCTCTTCCTGCCCTGCCCGGTGAGGCAGGTGTGAAATTAGCTATGCAGGAGGAATGCACCACTAAAAGACTAGCCACACCTTTAAGGTGGGCTAGGAGTTCTGCATCTTGGCAAAACCTCAGGATAGTGGGTTCTGGATAGAAAAGGGATGCACTCCCACAGGAAGTCGTCACTTCAGTGGCAGATTAGCCACAGGGATTAATAGCCCATTGGCCACTGTCCCTCACACCCCTAAACACCCTCTAAACCAGGATTTGAGGGGCCCTCCTGGCACCAGAACTCAGATCTTACTTGGGAAAGAAGAAAGAAGCACAAAGACATCTGCACCAACAACAGGATTTGGACTCCGGCCCCAACACAGAAAAGAGGACAGAGAGTGACCGAAGGAGACCACTACTGGAACAGAGTGCCCGACATGAAAACCCTGTCCCAGCTAGAGGGACCCCAGTGGACACCGAGAATCCAAGGAAGACTCCCCTGACTAGTGGTACCAGTCCCCTATAACTTGCAGGAGTAAAGGTGGGCTGGGATCCAAGAACTACGACAGGCTCTGCGTGTCTGAGCCTAAAGAAACTCAGTGCCCAGCAGCTAAGGAATGGGAGTGAGGACCCCATGCAGCATAGAGACTGACATCGCCGGGGACCCCTCTCCTGTGGGTTTGCAGCCTGAAGTAAGTGGCTTCGACTGGAGCAGCAAAGCATCTTTAGCACGACCAGCCCTGGGATTGACATCTGCATCCGGGGCCACCAGACGAGATGGCGCAGATCCAACTGTCAATTCCTGGTCCTGCCCCCCCCAAAGACCTCCATATCCAAAGGGTAGAGTGTGCGTCCCCCACAAGTCCAGTTTTACAACGGAGTGCAAAATGCACCAGCCACTGCGGACCATTCAGCACCCACGACAGCAAAATCATCTCTGCAACTGGACTCCCTGGGCAAGGTAACCAAAGTCTGACTGTTGAATCTTGGTCTAGGTCCCCGCCGAACCTTAAGTTCCTGTGGGTTCATCAGAACTCACCCTACAAGTGCCCGGGTGCACACTGCTGTTTTTCCCATTGACTTCAACGGAAGCCCTTTAAATCTCCAAAGTAGTGTATTTTCTAAAGTCTTAAAAATTCACAACTCCAGTTGCACAAAAGCTACAGAGTTCCTTTTGGTGTCTAAATTAAGATTAAAACAATCTATTTTTTTAAATTGGCATCGGATTTCTATTGAGTCATGTCATTTACTTATCGTCCATGTTGGTATTTTGAAATGCTTTACACATGTTCATATAAGTAGCCTGACTGCTCTTGCCACACTACCCGGAGTGAGCTAGGGTTTACTGAGTGAATCTGAGGTCCACTACTGGGTATTGTGTTGGTATTCCATGGTAAGACTACCTAATCATACCATGCAATACCTTCACCTTGCTACACTGGTGTTACAGCGGTGCGGATCTTGAACTTGTGTTTTACCATACCACTGAGAGATAAGTATATTTTTTGAGAACACAAGAAATCCTCAATTGATTTTTACACTCAAAAAGTATTTTCTTAGATTTTTTCTAAAAAAAAGCAGGGTAATTGGAATTCCTAGGACCCTGTGTTACAACCCCATTCAAATAGGTCATAAAAGTTGCAAAAGAATTTTCAAAGAAGCTACGGTAGTTAGGTTAAAAGAGGTTTCAAAAAGTTTAAAATGTTCCCAACTCCTTAGATAAACCAGTGCACAATGGAGAGGGTCTCGATCAGCCCATCCTCTCCATGCTCAGGATCAATGATTTGAGGGCAATGTGCAAAGCTAGGGGTAACAGCTTTGAGGCTACTGCCAAGAGAGGAGACCTTGTAGAGGCACTCACCTCTTTTGAAGAGGAAAGAAAGGGAGAAGAGGCATCCTCCTCAGAACCAGAGTCTTTGAGAGAGGAGGAGGCGGCCTTAGTCCCAGTAAGTGAAAGGGAAGGTGGAGAGGAGCTTGACCTTCTATCCTTCCCCAGATCTTCCTCTCCAGTGGGAAGTGCCATACGTAACTCTAGTACAACCCCACCCCCAAACTGGTAGAAAGCGTAGGATTCTTGAGGACAAGCTCCAGCAACTCTCCCTGGGGGAGAAGAGGCTTGAATTTGAGGAAAGTAGACTATCCTCAGAAAAGAAGAGAGAGTAAGGAAAGTGAGGGTTCTTATGACCGTAAGGTCCCCAAAGGGATTGTCCCAGCATACAGTGCATGGAATGGCATAGACAAATGGTTTGCAGCATTTGAGAGATGTTGCAGAAGGAGAAGGTTTCACTGGTGCTCTCTAATTTGGAAGTTTTTCCCAGCTAAGGGCAGAGATAGACTTGTGACCCTACCTGAGGAAGTGACTGGGTCCTATCTCCATATGAAAGAGACCCTGATTGAAGGGTTTAGACTCATCACAGGGGAGTACAGAGTCAAGTTTAGGGACACCCGAAAAGGCCAAGACCAGACTTGGGTGGACTTTGCAGACTCCTCAGTCACTGCACTACAGGGCTGGATAAAAGCAATAAAGTTGACACTTATGGAGGGTTGTAAAATCTTTTAATGAAAGAGCATATCCTGACGAATTGTTATACAGAGAAACTGTAACAGCAACTGGTGGATTTTGAGTTGTATTCTCCCAGAGCCCTGGTGAAGATAGTTGACAAGTGGGTTAGGTCCATGGTAACCCAGACCAAATCTCAAGGTGGAGGTGACTCCAAGAAGGGTGCACAAACTTCTCAGCAGGGGGAGGAGAATAGTACTGACAAGGATTAAAAAGAAAGAGTCCTCACCAGGCTCCCAAAAGAACTCCAAGGAGGGTGGGCCCGAGACTCTTCCCAGACCAAAGGAAAGGGGTATCAGTGTAAAAACTGGGATCCCAAGAAGGCTGGGACATGTTTTGACTGTAGTCAGCCAGGACATGAGAGGTGACTCCATTTGCACAAAGAAGTTCCCCATTGAGAGGCAGTCCAAGGACATTGTTAGTGTAGGGTTGGGAGCAGCAGTGTGCTCTGGAGAGGCTAGAGATTACACCAAATCTACCTTAGTTTCCCTGTGTGGGGTGGATATTGAACCCTCATCTGTCTTACCTTCCAATTTTGAAAAGTACAGACAATGGACAAGAATAAATGAGTCTGAGGTAGAGGCTCTGAGGGATACAGATGCCACTGTCACTATGGTGACAGCCAAACTGGTTTCCCCCGACCAGCTGATCCCTGGTGAGAAGCACCTTATTACCAATGCTGATAATGAGACTCGGTCTCACTCAGTTGCTTTGGTGAACCTAGAGTGGGGAGGAGTAACTGCCCCAAAGAAGGGGCTGTGTCTCCTGCCATCCCAGTAAAGTGTCTGTTGGGAAATGATTTGGAAACTTCTGTCCAGGTAGAAGTTGAGCAGAGGGTCCATGCAGAAATACTGGGTCTCCCTGGTTGGGTATGTGTGACTACAAGGGCACAGGCTACATGTCAGGGCAAAGACAAGGAACTGGAGCCTAAAACTACAGCCCAGCATCTCAAGAGGAAGGGGATGAAGACTGCTAACCTAGCCTCTACTTCCACACAGGAACAGGGGGAGAACCCACTCCAGAGCGAGGCCCTGATGTCTGAGGAGGGAACTGTAACTGAGGAAGCCTGGCCTGGCTTGGAAGAGCTACTCAGTGCAGGGGAACCCTCCAGGGAAGAGCTTTGCAAGGATCAAAGAAGTTACCTTACCCTTGACAGCCTCAGGCCAGCAAGTTGCCAAGCAAGAACAAGGAGACACCAATGGTACTCACAGAGTCTATTGGGAGGATGGCCTACTGTTCACTGAGGCCAGAGACCCCAAACCAGGGGCAGCCCAGAGGGCGGTGGTGGTCCCCCAAGTGTACAGAGAATCAATCCCCACCTTGGTTCATGATATTCCACTGGCTGCACATCTGGGACAGTCTAAGACTTGGGAGTAGTTAGTGGCCCATTTTTATTGGCCTCAGATGTCAGAGAGTAAAGGAGTTCTGTCGCTCCTGTGTGATGTGCCAAGCCAGTGGCAAGACAAGCATGCAGCCAAAGGCTCCCTTAATTCCACTACCTGTGGTTGGGACCCCCTTTGACAGGGTAGGGATCGACATGTTTGGTCCCATTGACCCACCCCCTGCATCTGGGAACAGGTTTATTCTAGTGGTAGTGGACCATGCCGCTAGGTACCCAGAGGCAATGCACATTAAGGACTGCCATTGCTCCTACAGTAGCCAAGGCCCTCCTGGGTATCTTCACCAGGGTAGGGTTTCCTAAAGAAGTGGTCTCTGATAGAGAAACACATTTCATGTCTGAATATCTAAAAGCTATGTGGGATGAATGTGGTGTGACTTAAGTTCACCACCCCCAGACTAATGGCTTAGTTGAAAGGTTCAACAAGACCATTAAAGGCATGATCATGGGACTCCCAGAGAAACTCAGAAGGAGGTGGGATTCCCTCTTGCCATGCCTCATGTTTGCATACAGGGAGGTTCCTCAAAAGGGGGTTGAATTCAGCCCCTTCGAACTTCTGTTTGGACACACTGTAAGGGGCCCTCTGAGTCTTGCAAAGGAGGGATGGGAAAGACCTCTCAAGCAGGCTAAGCAAGACATAGTGGGCTATGTACTAGGCCTGCATTTTCACATTGCAGAGTACATGAAAAAAGGCAAACAAGAATCTTCAGGCCAGCCAGGAGCATGTTAAGCATTGATATTATCAGAAGGCATCCCTGGTTGAGTATCAACTTGGCCAGCTGGTATGGGTATTGGAGCCTGTGGCTCCCAGGGCCCTCCAGGACAAGTAGACTGGATCCTATCCCATTGTGGAGTGAAAGGGGGAGGTCACCTACTTGGTTGACGTATGCACCCCTCAGGAATCCTCACAGAGTGATTCATGTCAATCACCTAAAACTGCACCAGGATAGGACCGACATGACCATGCTGTTGGTCACAGATGGAGGGCAGGAGTTGAAAAGTGAGCCACTCCCAGACCTCCTGTTATCCAACCCACAAGATGGTACAGTGGGGAAGCTGAGCTGTCAGCTACCCTGACTGCATAGCAGCAGACTGACTGTAGGCAGGTTCTCAGTGAGTTTGCAGAACTCTTTTCCTGAACCGCTGGACAGACAACATGGTGCACCCATGATGTGGACACTGGTGACAGCCTCCCTGTCAAAAACAAGCTCTACAGGCTGTCTGACCAAGTTAAGGATTGCATCAAGACGGAGGTCAAGAAGATGCTAGAGCTAGGGGTGATTGAACCCTTAGATAGTCCCTGAGCTAGCATGGTGGTACTTGTCCCCAAGCCTCACTCAAAAGGCGGGAAACCTGAGATGGGGTTTTGTATGGGCTATAGGGGGTTGAATGCAGTAACTAAAACAGATGCACACCGCATTCCCAGAGCAGATGAGCTTATTGATAATCTAGGGGCAGCCAAATTCCTAGGTACCTTTGACTTAACACCAGGGCACTGGCAAATTGGACTGATCCAAGGAGCAAAGCACAGATCTGCATTCTCCACTCACAAGTGCCACTTTCAGTTTAAAGTGATGCCCTTTGGCTTAAAGAAGGCACCTGTCACTTTTCAGAGGTTGGTGAATCGAGTTCTCTCACGCTTGAAAGACTTTAGTGCAGCTGGCTTAGATAACAGTTGTCTTTAGCTCCACCTGGGAGGGTCACCTGGGCCACCTCAGAGGTGTTTTTCAGGCCCTGCAGCAGGCAGGCCTGACTATCAAGGCCAATAAGTGCCAGATAGGGCAGAGTTCTGTTGTCAAGTCAGACCTCGCCAGGCCAAAGTCCAGACCATTCTGTACTGGCAGCCTCCCACAACCCAGACCCAGGTCAGAGCCTTCTTAGGCCTGACAGGGTACTATAGGAGGTTTGTAAAAGGGTATGTACTCATTGAGGCCCCTCTCACTGAATTAACCTCTAAGAAACAACCCAGGAAACTCATTTGGACAGCAGCCTGTCAAAATGCCTTTGATGCCTTGAAAGCAGCCACATGTTCAATACCTGTCCTACAAGCACCTGATTATGGGAAATAATTTATTGTCTAGACAGAAGCTTCTGTACTAGGGATTCGGGCAGTGTTGTCACAGACCAACAATGAGGGTCATTATCAGCCAGTAGTTTTTATTAGCAGGCGACTCCTTCCCAGAGAGCAGCATTGGAGTGCCATTGAGAGGGAAGTTTTTGCTGTGGTTTGGTCCCTGAAGAAGCTGAGACCATACTTGTTTGTGACTCACTTCAAGGTTCAAACTGGCCACAGGCCTCTCAGGTGCTTAATGCAGATGAGAAGAGAGAGCCCCAGATTGTTGAGGTGGTTCACTTCGCTACAAGGGATGGACTTTGTAGTGGAACACAGTCAAGGGATTGACCATGCCAATGCAGATGGCCTTTCCAGGTGGTTCTTTCCACTTAGAAGATGAGAACTACCAGAAGGGAAGTTAGTGCGCATCCCCTTTCATCTGGGGGCGGGAAGCGGGGGGGTTGGGAGGTCATTTTGTAAAGTGCCCCTTTTTGGGTGGTCACCCCCCTTTTTTGCTGTCAGGTGCTGTTGTTTATGACCTCTCTGTGTACTGAGGCCTGCTAACGAGGCCCTAAGTGCTAATGCTCTTTCCCTTAAATGGTATGTCGAATTGCATAGGCCAGTTGGCAAGAACCTTACCACCCGTGTAAGTCCCTAGTAAACGGTACACAGGGCAAGGGTGTTAAAGGGGGTCACCAGGGGTGCAGCACTGATTGTGCCACCCTGAGTAATCCAAGTAAAGGAGAGACTACAGAGCTGCCATGTCAGCCTGCATGAGCAGCCTGCTGCTTGAGTGAGACTCTGCCCATGCCAGGTGCAGGTGGAGTCCCTGTTACAGCCCATGGACAGGCCAGTCACCCCTAAGGCAGGCCCTCTCTAGCCCAGGGTGAACTGTCCCGTGAGTGAGGGCATATGTGCAGGAGCACATATACCCCTTTGCTGGCATTTAAAATGTGATGCCGGCCCGATTAACCAGCAGTTCATTTGATAACATGGGTTGGCATTTGACCACTGTTAAGATGTCCATTTCTGTAATGGCCCAGCCGAATCCCATTGTGTTTAATATCAACCACTGTGCTTTTCAACCTCGAACATGATGCCCATGTTTAGGATTAAAAAGCAGATCCCCAGGTGGTACCCTGAAAGGGTGCCCACCAAGTTATCGAGTCCTGTACTGTTTTGGCGGGAACTCCCGAGCCTCTGCCACCACAGACAAGAGTAAGACCTCTTGCTGGTGGTGCTAGCACCTTGGCAGGACTTAAGACAAAGGGCCTGAGCAGGAAGGAGGTCACACTTCCTCCCTCTCCTAGGCTGGCTAGTGAGAAAAGCATTAGGGCGGTGAGACTAAAGGCTTCCCCTGCCTTTGATGTGTAAGTAATTGTCCCCCCAGCGGAGGACAAAGCCCTTCCCACTCTGCCCGGTGAGGCAGACAGGAAATTAGCTATGCAGGAGGTGTGCACCTCCAAAAGACTAGCTACACCTTTAATGTGGGCTAGGAGGTCTGCACAGCAGAGGGGGGGTTCTGCCATCTTGGCAGACCCTCAGAATAGTTGGTTCTGGGTAGAAAAGTGATGCACTCCTACAGGAAGTTGTCACTTCACGGGCAGATTAGCTGCAGGGACTAGTAGCCCATTGGCCACTGTCCCTCACACCCTTAAACAGCCCTTGAACAGGATTTAAAGGGCTCCCCTGGCACCAGAACTCAGATCTTCCCAGGAAAAGAAGAAAGAAGCACAAAGACATCTGCACCGACAACAGGACCTGGACTCCAGCCCCAAAGTGGAGGAGGATCGAGAGTGACCTAAGGAGACTAGTACTGGAACCGAGTGCCCGAAGTGAAGACTCGTTGGTCCCAGCAAGAGAGATCGCAGTGGATACCGAGAATCCAAGGAAGACTCCGCTCACTGGTGGTACCAGTCCCCTGTAACTTGCAGGAGTAAAGGGGTTGAAATTAAAGAACTGTGACCCGACAGGCTCCACATGTCTGAGCCTAAAAAAAGTTGGTGCCCAGCGTCTAAAGAGTGGGAGTGAGCCCTGTGCTAAGTTTCAAGCCTCTACTCACCACCAAACGACCTACAGCTGCCAGAAAGCTTGTGGACCACACTTGCAGCTACCAAGGTACAGAAACCAATGGCCATAAAACATTCACCGACTCCAGGGCACCCCCCCCCCCAGTATAGAGACCGACGTCGCCAGCGACAACTCTCCTGTGGGCTTCCTGCCTGAAGGAAGCGACTTCGACTGGAGCAGCAAAGCATCTTTGGCATAACTGCCACCTTGATTGACAGCCAGAAGCCACCTCTGCACCCGGAGCTGCCAGACAAGGTGGTGAAAATCCAACTGTCGATTCCTGGTCCTGGCCCCCCGAAGACCTCTACATACAAAGGGTAGAGTATGCGCCCACCCCCAAGTACAATAATATGATTATTATAAAATCCTAGGTGCTCCCAAACATACAAACACAGTGAAAGTGAATATTATGAAGAAAGTGTCAGCGTTATATACAATATATACAAAATATGTGATTAAAAAAAATGAGTCGTGAGCTTCCAAAGGCTCCTTCAATCCAGGAGTCCTGAAGTTACTCAAAGCATTTACTATCAATCCACAATCATTTTTTGTCAACGTTTCGACCCTGTATATAGATATGAATCAACAGTGGGTCATCATCAGCACTGTATTTGTATGTTTAGGAGCACCTAGGATTTTATAATAATCATAAGAAGTCTGTGATTAGATTTATAGATTGTAGTAACTGATTTGATAAAGGAAATAACATATAAATGAATCCAAGGGTATTGGATAAAATAAATGTAGCCCCTTCCTTGAGAGAGTAGTTTTACCGTGGAAGTCTAGGTATACTTCCCCCTTTTAGTGACCATAAATTACTTCTAATGTTTATGTACCCAGGTCTAAGGGTTATTGGGTTTGCCTCATTTTTTTAATACACTTTTAGAAAGTGAGTATTTCTCTGCACTTAAATCCTTCTGTGCCTTACAATCCAAGTCTGGCTAGGTTAGTTGACAGCTCCATTGTGCATTTCACTCAGACAACTCCAAACACAGAATGCTCAGTCACACCTGCACACATCTGCATACTGAATGGGTCTTACTGGGCTGGGAGGATGGAGGGCCTGACGCTTACATTTGAAAGGACAGTGGCCTGCCCTCACACAATGGACTGCCAAATCCCCTACCGGGACCCTAGCAGACAGGCTGGAACTGAAAGGAGACTTTGTGCACTTCTAAGCCACTCTTTGAAGTCTCCCCCACAAAGGCACATTTGGGTATATAAACTGGGTCCCTGGCCCTACCAACTCAGACACTTCTTGACAAGATACCTCCTGGGAAAGAACCTGCAACATGTCAAGAGAAGCTGCCTGGCTGCCCAAAGGACTCACCTGACTGTGTTTCTCTAAAGCACTGCTGCCTTGCTGTTGACCTGCCACCTTGCTGCCCTCTGGCTCTGCTGAGAAGTGCTCTCCAAAGGTTTGGATTGAGCTTGCCTCCTGTTTCCTGAAGTCTCAGGGCCAAAAAGATTTAATCTCGACGAAGAACTCCTTGAGTAGCACGAATCGACGCACAGCCTGCGGTGAGAAAATCACTGCATCACCTAACCAAAATGACGCAACCTGGCTCCCCGAGTGGAGATTGACGCAGTGTGACTGGAACTTTGACACACAGCCCACCGGATCGACGCATCGCCAAACTGGAACGATGCAGCCTGACTTCCTGTGAGAGGAATCGACGCAGCGCCTTCCGTGCAACAGAAATTTCCACGCATCACCCACCGGAACAATGCAGCTCCTATGACTTCGTCCCGCTCGCCCAGGAGTTCTCTGTATCGTCCCCGGGGCATCCGAATACCCCACAACCTGAAGAGGATCCAAGCCTGTGAGCTGGAAATCAGCAAAGCACTTGCTGCGTTGAAAAGTATTGACGCATCTCTTGTGTGCGCCCGGAGAAACCACCGCACACTTCCCCATTTTCCATGCATCTCCTCCTCCGCAGTCTCGTGCGGATAATTTAGACACAAACCAGGTACTTTGTGCTTGCAAGAGACACTTGTTGCTTTTTAAGAACTTAAACCTCATCTTATCATTACAAAAGTGAGGTTTGAACTTGTACTAATCTGGATCGTTTTGACCTTAATCTACTCAGATAAATATTCTTTATTTTTCTAAACCTGTGTGGTGTATTTTTGTTGTGCTTATACTGTGTTATTGCATGATTTATTGCACAAATACTTTACACACTGCCTTCTAAGTTAAGCCTGACTGCCAAGCTACCAGAGGGTGGGCACAGGATCATTTGGATTGTGTGTGACCTACCCTGACTAGAGTGAGGGTCCTTGCTTGGACAGGGGGTAACCATACTGCCAACCAAAGACCACATTTCTAACACATGGCCCCTGCCATTTTACACTGTGTATTGGCTCCTGCGACGTTCTCCCTCTGTCAGCAATCTACAGCCAGTACACAGCCTGCAGAACTGTGACATCTAAATATGGTCTGCGGGAACCCGTCAGCCTGACGGCTAGAAAGAGCACTCCGCCGTGGTGGTTGACAGCTCAGTCTAAATACAACGGTCGGAACACAGTCGACTTGACGGAATACTGAGTCCCTGCTGCAGCTTATTGTCGGTAATACCGTCAAGATCTAAATCAGCCCTAAGTCAGAAATACCTCTCTGAGAACTTTCCATCTTCTTTTATATAATCACTTCAGATAACAAAACTTACCTCATCCTTTCTTCCCGACCAGACATACTCCTTTATGTGTAAGACATTTATGACTCAGAAGTGGCTTGCACCTACTGCGGCCACTCCAAACACCCGTTTCACTCTTGCACAACACAGAAGATAGCCCGAGGTTACAACCTTTCTTTCCATCTATTTCCCATCCTCCCTCCCTTCTTATTCCTACCGTACTTTCTCTACTTCTCCCTTTTTCATACATCTTTCATTCCATCTTTTATACATCCTTTTGACCTTTTTCTGATCTTTTCTTCCATAATTTTTCCATCATTCTGTCTATCCTTCTTACCTTCCATCGCATTCCTTTCCATGTTTACTCCTTTCTCTTTCCAATTTTTACTTTCTTCTATTCATCTTTTCTTTGTTCATTCTGTCTTTTCTTCTCTCTATCTATTCTTTGCACCATTCCATCTGTCATTCATCCTTTCATGACTTACATTCTTCCATCATTCTTTCCATCCTCCTTTGCATTTGTTTCATTTTTCCTTTTCATCTTTCTTGCAATCTTTTTTCCTTCAGTCCATCTTCCTTCTATGCTTGTTTCCTTATTATCTTTGCTCCCTCTTTCCATCTTTCATTCCTTTTTTCAATATTTACTTGTCCGTCCTAACCATCCTTAAATCATTCTTATTTTTCATTCATTCTACCTTTTCTTTCTTTGCATCCTCATTAGCATTTTTCTTCTTGCTATCTTTGGTTTGTTTCTTCCGTACTTCATTGCCAACCATTGATTTCTTTTTACATATTTAGTTCCTTCCTCTTTTGTCTTTCTTTCGTTCCTTTCATCTTTGCAACTTCCCTTGCCTCTTCACCTTTCCTTTCCTCTTAACAGCTGGCCATCTTTTCTCCCTTCTACTTATCCAGTTCTCCAATCATCTTTCCCTATTCTTTTTTTTAAATCTTCCAGTCATGCTCTCTAATTTTCTCTTTCACTTTTCTATATCTATCCCATTTTGACTGTTTCCATTTCTCTCTTGCTTTGCGTCTTTTGTACTGTGTTTGGCTTCTTTGGCACCCTCTCCTGAGGTCTGTTTTCATAAGTGCTGTATATTAATGCCTCTCTGGAGACCTGCAAGCCTTCTAATAATATACAGAAGTTCCTGGTACCATGCTCTGCTGGCCCAATCTGTGGCCAGTAGGATGACTTGGGTCTGGTCCTTCCTGATCTTCTTCAGAACTCAGGGTAGGAAAGATAGCCGTGTGAAACACAAACAGGAGACCAATGCTCCACTCTAAACTGAATGTATCTCTGAGAGAACTTCCTTTGGCATACCAGCCTGCACAGGTGTTGACACTGCATGTTTTCAGCAGTAAGGAAAAGATCAAGCCAGGGTTCTCCTCATTGCTGCAGGATGCCCCTGTGCCACTTCCAGGTGTCTGCCATTCACGATTCGCAAGGTGCTGCTGGGTTAATTCACCCTGGACTCTAAAGACATTGCTAGGTGCTGTACTATCAAGGAGATGTCCTGATGATTCAGCCAGTTCCAGAGGCATAGGGCTTCCTGGCACAGAGCCCAGGATTGTACCCCGCCCTCGTTGCAATATGTGGTAAAACACAATACTACATGGTGGTGGTGTTCTCCGTGAAGACCTGAACCAGCCTCCCCTTGATGGATGTTAGAAGGCTTTCAATACCAAGTGAATAGTTTGCAGCTCCAGCAAGTTGGTGCAAAGGCAAGTTTTTTCCAGAGATATGAGTCCACTGAGATCTTTCTATCCCAGATGGCCTCCCCAGCCCAGCAGCAATGCATCCGTCACCTTTGGGTGCGGTAGGGAGGAGGTTTTCAGCTGGTCCTATTGCAGTTGAGCAGCCACCACTGTAGATTTTGTGCTGTCTCTTCCAAACCTGGATGGAATCTGACAGGTTCCCTTGGTGCTGGGCCCAGTCAGACTTCAAATCCCACGGCAGAGCCTGCATGTATGATCTGAGATGATCGACAAGCAGGATATAGGAGGCCAGTGCGCTGAGAAGTTACTGAGCCATTCTCATCGAGAACCAAGACAGAGGTTGAATCATTGAGATCATAAACCAGATATCCTGGATTTATTGTTCTGGGGAAGGCTCAATAGCGAACCATATCCAGGATGGCTCAGATGAAAGGGAGCTTCTGTGAAGGAGTCAGGTGTGACTTTGGTCAGCTAATCATGAACCCTATTGATGTATGGAGGTTCACCGTCATCTGCGGTGGTCCACTACTGACTTTGGTGGGTCTGCCTTTAACAGGCAGTCATTCAGGTAGGGGAAGACTGGTACACCTGAGGATGGGCAGTGACCATCACCTTTGTGCACACCTGAGGGGCACTGGTGAGGCCGAAAGGGAGCACAGAAAACTGAAAATGCTCATAGCCCTCTTTGAACCGCAGGTACCGCTTGTGGGCCGTGCAGAAGAGGATATGGAAATAGGTGTCCTACAGCTCCAACACCATCATACGGTCTCCTAGATCCAAGGCAGTTAGAACCTGGGCCAGTGTGAGCATCTTGAATTTGTTGTTCGCCAGGAAGAAATTGAAGGGTCAAAGGTCTAGAAAAGGACGTAGGCCTCCACCTTTCTTTGGCACAATGTCATATCGGGAACACCACCCACTTGCGATCTCCCAGGTCAAGACCTCTCTGTGGCTCCCTTGTCCAAAAGAACCCGTAATTCACGAGGCAACGTGGACAAATGGTCCTCCAAAAGCTACCTGATGAGGCTGGAAGATCCAGTAAGATAAAAAAGAATGTCAGGAAATAGCCTGGCCGGAATATCTGCAAAATATAATGGTTTGCCACCCGTGAAGAAAATAACTGATTCTGCCTGCTATAGGGTGGTTGTGTACTGTTAAGGGTAAACTAAGTGACTTGGAGGCTGCTGCTGGAGGGACTGGGAGGGTATTTGTCCATATGGGCTGGGGACATTGCCTTCTCCACTGCCTACCCCAAAAGAACTAGGGTGAGTTATTTGGCAGGAGGCCTTGATGAATTCTGTAGGCAAAACCCCTGGGAATACCTCAGATTGTTGGGGTTACTAACTTGCAGGTGGAGAAAGACTGCAGGAGCGATCAGTAGCTCTACTTTCCTTAAAGCACTCAAGGAAGGAGTTGACCTACTCACCATAGAAGCGAGAATCACAAAAGGCAGATCCACGAGTGACGCCTGAACATCATCCAAGAATCCTGTGGATCTCATCCAATCATGGTATTGAAGCACCACTCTGCCTAAGCAGTCTGTTGTGTTCAGACCCGACTGGATGAAATACTGGGCCACATACTGTCCATCTTGAATAGTCTGCTTCAAATTAGCATAGGACAGCTGGTAGGATCTTAGCTACCATACTGCATAAGTCATGTGAGTACCTGCCTAGCAAATAGATGGCGTTGACAGAACAAAGGGTGAAGCTAGTGTAAGAAAACATCCTCTTCCCAAACGCCTCAACTCCTTTTGACTCTCTGTACCGCAGATGTTAACCCTGCTGGTTGAGGCTTGTGCTACCAGGTTCTCAGGAGTATGGTGTTAGTTTAGAAAAGCAAGGTCACCTTAAGAGAGTCCGTGAGTACATGCCACTTTTCTTTTTACTAGTGGTCAAAATCAGGGATTTCTCCAGATACCCATGAGGGTGCCAGTTGGGACCTTGTTGAATGGCAGTAGAGGTACAGAGGAGGATTGTCCTGGTTGTAACACTTCCATGAGGACATTATTTTTCACCTCAGTGGAAGTCAATTATAGATGTAAGACTTCAGAAGCCCATTGAATGACCATGACAAACAAAGCCAGACTCCTTCATGGAAGGGCCAGGGACTGAGGCCAGTGCCATGTAAGGGGAAGGGTCCATTTAAAAATTGTCATCCCATTGAGGGGAGAAATTGTCCCCACATCACCAAAACCTGGTTGGCTTTGGTCAGAGTCCGAACCGAACAGTTGTTGGAGCACAGAAGGGTGCCTGCAAGGAAAAGGCAGCGTCTTATCACAGTCAGAACATATGGGGAGCAGGCTTATGGGGACTGAGCTCAAGTGCAGCTTCGGTCGAGGAGGATTCCTATGGGATCAACATCCTCTTCAGGTGCCAGAAACGATGCAGCAAGAACGGGTATGGATCGTGCTGCCAGCTGTGGAGTCGACTCTGGAGTCAGAGCTGAATCTAAGTGGGTTCATGAGTTACAAAATGTGAAGCCGCTATCTATAGCCATCCTGCAGATCCATGAGGCACAAGGGCGAGCCAGGAGGAGCCAGTTGTGTACTGAATATGTAGTACATGGCTTCTTTAAATGCATTAATATGTTGCAGTGTGGGCTCCAGAATTCAAGGAGCACATCAGAATCAGCTGCAGAATCGGCTCCTTGGTAGGGGACTGGAAGTGAGACCATGGGCACCTTAACATCGTCACAACTTCTCAGCCAGAGAGCGGCAAGGCTTGGAGGAGGACCGCTTGGACTTCTTGTGCTGTTTGGATTTTGATTTACCTGAAGACTTGGATCAGACTATCACAGGACCAGATCCATGTCCTGGACCTTGAAAAGGAGTGCTCCTTAAGTGACTTCCATCTATGCCCAGCGATATGCAGCTTGACTTCATGTTTCTCTGTTACCTTCGGGTGCATCAGGGTAAACTTATTGCATAACTTAGAGTTGTTGCCCAACATCACAGATCAGAGACACACCTCTAGGGGATCTGTCACAGACATTTGCGTGTGACATTCCCTACAAGGCTTAAACCCTGTAGTCTCAGGAAGAGATGTGTTCTCCTGTATGCTGGAAATAAATATGGGAGGAAAAACCTTGTAAACTGGCTAGAAAAAGATAGGAACTAGCTGCAAATCTGTGTATAAAGGGACACATAGAAAATAACTTATGTCAGGGTGCTTGAGAGGCACCCATATGCAGCTTCAGCAGACATATCTGGGGTGGAGTAGAGCCGGCAAGGAGCAGACCATGCCGCCTGCTGGAATGCAGGGCCTATGCTGACAAATCTTCCAGATCCAATCTGGCAATTGGGGATATTTTAAAGGTGGGGAATTTGCGGGGTCAAGATCTGTTGTAATCTTTTAATGATCTAAGACCTCTGTAATATGGTTGAATTAAGTTTTATTGGGAAATGCTCTCCAGTGCTGCTTCAGGTGAAATGACAAGCTATCAACTGCAGAGAGGTCCTAAAGTAAACAGACTCTTGCTAGATGAAACCTTTACATTCTGAACGTAGAGCCTGATCTCTGTTTACCCTTACCTGGACACTACTACATATCTCCCTTCTTTATACAACTGAACCATACAAAATACAACTGATCCTTACATAATATATATACCATTGTCAAAACAAACAAAATTGAACTTGCATGTAATCTTTGACCTGGACATCTTTTGCTGCTTCTTAATTCACTATGGTGGTCATTCTAACCCTGGCGGTAAAAACCGCCAGGGCGAATGACCACGGGAGCACCGCCAACAGCCTGGCGGTGCCCCTTAGGGCATTCTGACCGCGGCGCTTTGGCCGCGGTCAGTGCAGGAAAACCGGCGGTCTCCCGCCGGTTTTCCGCTGCCCGTCAGAATCCTCCAAGGCGGCGCAGCATGCTGCGCCGCCTTGGGGATTCTGACACCCCCTACCGCCATCCTGTTCCTGCCGGTTCGCCCGCCAGGAACAGGATGGCGGTAGGGGGTGTCGCGGGGCCCCTGGGGGCCCCTGCAGTGCCCATGCTAATGGCATGGGCACTGCAGGGGCCCCCGTAAGAGGGCCCCGCTTGTATTTCACTGTCTGCATAGCAGACAGTGAAATACGCGACGGGTGCAGTAGCACCCGTCGCACCTTCCCACTCCGCCGGCTCGATTACGAGCCGGCTTCATGGTGGGAAGGTCGTTTTCCCCTGGGCTGGCGGGCGGCCTTTCGGCGGCCGCCCGCCAGCCCAGGGGAAAACTCAAAATACCCGCCGCGGTCTTCCGACCGCGGTACGGTATTTTGGCGGCTCCCGCCGGGCGCGCAGTGACCGCGTCCGGCGGGAGTCAGAATGACCCCCTATGTGTGCCCTTATCCTTCTGTTCACACAAATCTTTATCTTTTACAACCACACCTTGATATACCAGCAGTCTTCCCCTATTCCATATTCTTCTATCTTCTAATTCTGCACACATTTTTCCAATAGGTTTGACATAATTTGTTTCCAAATATGCTGATTTACCCTTCCGAATATTCCATGACAATTTGATTTTGAAATATTTCCTTCTTTTAAATCCAGATTTTTCACTTTTCATGTTTTGTCAAAAAAATGTAAGCAGTTCTTGTTTGGGATTCACATTTATTTCCCTCCTTACAATACTTGGCATGTTCACCTTTCCTACATTTTATGCCAACTTAGGGTTCCTTCCATGCAACAATTCAAATGGGTAATAACATGTCGTACTGTACTTACTGGTCCTGTCTGAACACAACATCTGTTTAACCTGGTAAGTGACAAGTCTGCAATCAGACACCACCATTTGTATACACTCTTTGTTTATTCCATTCATCCTTTCTACTAGACCATTAGCCCAAGCATTGTAAACAGCAGTTTTACTATGGTATCCAGTTCTGTGAAAGTAAAATGGGAGCCATTATCCAACACTAGTTCATAAAAACAATTTCACCAAAAAAGTAATAGTTATCAATGAACACCATAACATATCTATTCTGACCCCTATGATATTCATTGGGTCAGTAATATTCATTGTCATCTTTTCCTATGGCCTCATCGGGAATTGAACTGGCTGTAAAGGTGGAATTTCCGTTTTGTAAACCATATTGCTCTCAGCACACATGCAACATTCTTTTACTACTACTTCTACATTCTTGTCCAATCCAGGCCACTAAAATCATTCACCAATTCTGCTTTTGGTTGTTTTTATCTCAAAGGTCCTTGGTGAGCATTGTCACCCTAATTCTAAGACACATGGGAGTTATCAACTTCACACCTCTTCTCAAACCCTATCCGTCTTCACTCAGCTGATCGTTAACACTCGCAAACTTTTCCCTTCCCTTAATGTGTCAAACAAACTTCCTTGATCCACTTACTGATAGTTGACAATTCAGTTTAACTACCTGTTTCCCTAATCCTCGAGTATAATCAAAATACTCTATAGCTGAAACCCATGTAATTCTGAATTATTACACCATCCATCTTTGACTTTAAGCCAACAGAGTCCATCACCTAAATTGTTTTCCTTACCAGATAAAAATTGAATGGTGAAATAAAATTTTGCTTGCTATCCTGGTAGATGCCAGAATTGACTGTTTGATAGGTAAAAGATGGCTCAATGGTTTATGGTGAGCACTTACTACAAATGGTATTTTACACATTTGAAAGTGCCTTACAGCCGAAAAGGCAGCCAGAGAGTCTCTCTTTCTCTATCACTGAGCAATCTTATTTACAAACCAACAGCGTACAGGAAGCATAACAACTTACAATGACAACTTTTTCATGTTATACTTGACTTAATACAGCTCCCAGTCCATACCAGCTGGCATCTGTATTTAGTAGGTTCTGTTGATCACCTTAAAACTACCTACTGGTGGAGCAACTGGAATTTCTTGTTTAATGCCATCAAATTCATGTTGACACATTTTGTTTCATTAAAATCTATTATTTTTTGTTAGTAACTCTCTTATAGTCCTTGTTTTGTTTGAAATGTTTACAACAAATGTACAATAAAATTCTTTAACCCCTAAATATGATCTTAGCTGATCCTTATTATCAGGTATAAGTGCATTTAAAAAGCGATCTACAAGCTTGACTTTTGTTTTATCCCTTCTCCATCATTAATATGACCTAAATATGTCACGCTATTTAATTTCAATTTACGCTTCTCATCTTTTACTGTTAGTCCATTATCATGCAAGATTTGTTATACTTTATTCAAGCTGTCGTGCTCTTTTTCATTTTTAGCAAAGACCAGCATGTCATCTTGAAAATAACACACCCCTTGTACTTCTTTATATTCTGCATTAACCTCTGCAAGACGATGGATGCAAATGTCAGCCTAAAGGGTATGCACCTGAATTGGTAAGCCCCAAACGATGTGACTTCTTCAGAAAGGCAGAAAAGCCACCAAGAGTCAGAGTGGGTCGCTGGTTAGGAATGTGAAGGCAGTGGGAGGTGGAGTCATTTATGCAGGAGTAGTTGGTTAGTGCACAAGCTTTCTGATCTTGAGTGCAACCAGTACTGGAGTAGTTTGCAGTGTCATCAGCAAGAGGTATCTAGCCGGTGGTGTTCAGCAATTTCCTTATTCAAAACTACCACATTAAGGGGCAGATGTATCAAAGTACTGTTTTGCATTTCTTAAATAGCAAATTTTAAGAAATCGCTAATTAAGAAATGCAAAATGTTCTGTAATAAAATAGCGATTCCCTAATAGTGATTCCCAGAGTTGCAATTGCTGTGAGGGAATCGCTACTAAGAAATGCAACTCCATTCTTTCCTATGGGCCTTGAGGCCTACAGATGCGAATGTTTTTGCATTTCCTAATTTGCGATTCCTTATTAGGGAATTGCAAATTAGGAAATGCAAAACTAAAGGTGCTGAGGGCCCAAGGCCCCCATTGAGGCACCCCAAGTTTTACTTGTGCACATGTGAAGTGCACACATGCATGTGTGAGCTACATAGCACTATTAATGCATCTTTTAAAAATGCACATGGTTACCACCAACTTGGGGTTGGTGGTAATTGCATTTCCTAAATGTCCAGTTCACATTTAGGAAATGCTTGATACATGGGTATAGGGAATCACAAATAGGAATTCTCTATTTGGGATTTCCTATTTAGGGAATCGTAAATTGCGATTCCCTAAACTGAGTCGCAATTTAAGAGAATTTCTATTTTAGTGAGTCCTTATTGCACTGAGAATGCCTTTCCTACATTCTGTATGGCTATTTTGCATTTGCAAACTGTGGAATTTTGCGATGCACACCGTTTGCAAATGTAAAACAGTATGCTACATCTCGCACCTAAATGCTTCCTCCAGTTAGTCTGTCCATCATATACTTTATTTTCAGCACAGGTTGTGGAGCTAGACTGGCTGATTCAGATTCTGTCATCCTACCATTGATGCTGACAGGTTACAGCAAAGCCAAGAGTGAAGCTCCCAGAATGACTCTGGATGGAAGCTGATGCCATTGAACTGAATGTAACTATAGTGTTGTCATGCTGTCAGTGAAGAGGAGAGCAATAAGGGCCAATACTATGAGACGGACAGCTGGAGAAACAAGGTGCACATATTGGCTCGGCCCTTGCTATTTAGCTCATCCCACGTGGATACTATTGAGATATTCTCAGGATACTCCAAGAGAGAAGCCATTTGTATCTTCCAAAGCCATATTCAGCCCAGTGTAATTATCCAATGCATGACTAGTTGGACGCACATAGAACTCAAAGCAATTCAAGGATAAGCCCTTGTGTTTTTAATCTATCATCTGCCCTTGCAAAGTATCACCCAACTTCTGTGGCTATTTATCTATTTCTACAAAATTAGCTGCAATGACAGAAAAGTGTGATGCCATCAGCCGAATCAGTTGGTGAAACAAGAGCGAAACTAATTAAAGAGACACACCTGAACGAGAATCCCTTTAAAAAGCCAGCACACCATCAATAGTATTTATGATGCAAGCATGACTGGACATCCCACTGGTGTCTAGACATCCATCTAAAATTATTTCTTCAAATCACGAAGGGACTGGTGACAAATTCCAAAATACCAGTTTAATCATTTTTTTTCACAAAGCTGGGTTAAGCACAATAGCAAAGTGTGCAAACACAGGGAGCACACAATGGATGGCCTACAGGTATCTATGTGATACTTGTATAGCCTGAAAATAGCCAAAGGGCAGTGTAGTGCTCTACAGGGTAGAAGACATATATAGCAATATTGAGTAATTGGAGAAGTAGTTGGCTTCTGAAACAAAAGTAGACCACTATTGGACCATGATTTTTTTTGGAGTCTTCATCTCTTTCCTATAATGGAGCAGGTATAGGGTAATCCTGATGAATAAGTTGTTGTCATTCTTGCTCCTAAGTGCATGAATGGAGAAAGCCTGTGACCTTTTATTTTTTTTAATTGCTTTGCACTTCTTTGCTTCAGTATGATAGAGTCCTGACAGAAAGGTGCACTGTTATACTTGTCAGCTTTAGGGTGGTCTTCCCCTAAACATTTTACCTTCACTCCTCTTATTTTTCTGAATTCATTTTTAAGGCCTTGGACTCTGCGCATTTTACCACTGCTAACCAGTGCTGGTGCTTTTTCTATTTAACATGGTGAAATTGGCTTACACCCAATTGACACATTTATTTACTTTAAAGTCCCTGCTAAAGTGGTACTACAGGTACCAAGGGCCTGTACATTAAATGCTACTAGTGGGCCTGCAGCACTGATTGAGCCACTGACTTAAGTAGCCTATTAAAACGTGCTTCAGGCCTGCCATTGCAGCCTGTGTGCGCAGTTTGAAACGGTTGTTTCGACTTGGCAAAATAAAACTTTTACCAGGCCTTTAGTACATATGTCACACCATGGTAGGCCCTAAACAACCTGTATGGCATGGTACAATGACTTTAAAACACTGGACATGTACTTTTAAGTTTAACATGTCCTGTAGTGGAAAGCCTTTACATTTGTTTTCCACAAATGTTAGGCCTACTCTCCCATAGGATAACATTGGGTTACCTTCTTGCATTTAATAAGTGCTAACTTTGATTGGGAGCAGGTAAGAACATAATATTTGGTATCTGAAGAATTGGATTGACACTCATCTTTAATGGTAAGTCGCAATTCTGAAAATGCCACTTTTAGAAAGTTAGTATTTTCTTGTCCTAACCATTTGGTGCATATAGCCTGTTCCTGGGTCACATGGCTAGGTGTGGTTAGCCTTTGTGTATTTATCCTAGACAGTATCACAAAGGAGGGTCTTTGTTTGGTAGGATGAGCTATCTCTAACTTAAATGGGGGCAGAGCTGTCACCGACCACACTTGAGCTTCAAAGGTTCTGACTCAGCTCACACACAAAGGAATTCACACTAGCCTATTCTCCTAACTTGCAGACTGGCACCAGGGCAGTGAGGTGGGAAATTCCAGACACCTCTGTAGGGGGGGAAACTCCAGAGGCTTCTCTGACTTCAAAGTGCGCAACAGGTATAAAACACGGTCTCTCAGACCAACTCTTCAGATCACTTCTAGAACTGTGTGCTCTACAGAAGAAGGACTACCCTGCTGTGTGAAATCTGCCCTCCTGGCCAAGGACTGCTCTGCTGCCGAAGGCCTGCTCTGCGCCTCAATGACTCTTCTGCTGTTGTGGCTTGCCATGCTGTTTGCCAGCACCTCAAGGGTGTCTCCAAGGGATAATCGGCTGACCATCTCCTCCGGGCTATAAGGACACAATAGGCTCCTCAGCACCAATGCAACTCGACACATCTCGAATGCCGGACTGCACATCGCAGCTCCTGTTCGGCAGCTTAGCAAGCATACACTCTGCATGGCGCATCTTGGCACCAACAAACCAGCCCAATTAGATGCATATTGATGCAGGTTCTCGCAGTACCAGTGGCTTCATCAGCCTCATGTCAGCACGACGCACCTCAGCGCCTGCACTGCAGCTTGCGATCCGGGACTTTCCCAGCACCAACTCAGAATAATGCAACTTGACCAGGACTTCGCACTGCAAACTCCAGTTTATGGGTCATCGACGCTTGCACTGCGCAGGCCCACACAAGGACTCCCTACCTCAATCAATACCCAGGACATAAGGTGCTTTAACAGCTGACTGAACTCAGTCCTGTATCCATCCAGTACTCCTTCATGGTGATTGTGACTTGGACCAGTTCCACCATGACTAGATAACTGCAATGGGCACTTCTTGTTTCTAACTACTACTTTTCTTCACAACCTTTAAAATTGGTTATCACGGGTTCTATTAATTGAATTTTTGTCATTTTGGTCTTAAATTATTTGTTAAGGTCTAATATATGTTTCTGGATTGGTGTGGGATGTTTCTTGTGTTGTGTTTTCACTTTGTCTGAAGTGCAGCCTAAAAGCTTTACACATTGTCTGTGTGTTAACCCTGACTGTTATGTGCCAAGCTACTACAGGGCTAAGCAGAGGGTTATGCGAGTATTGCCTGTGTCTCACTCACACAAGAACTATGCTTGTCGTTTCACCTCTCCCCCAACCCATTATTCAATTTCTCACATGCACTGAATGCCAGCAGACACCAGAGAGGGGGGGATATCATTCATCATAGATTTGTAGATGATGTCAACTATGCTGAGTTCAGAGGGGATATATCCACAGGGCAGGTAACCAACGAGCACAGAGCCAGTACTAACTCATACTGAAGCCTTGATAGAAGCAGGAAGAAAGTGGAGCTTTACATTATATTGAAAACAGCACAGTAGGAAGCAAGAGCAAGGACACGGGGCACAGTGGTATGACAACGTACAGCTCTGAAAAGACCATCCTATCAAGTCTTGACAAATAACTCGAATAGGGAAATCTGAAATCTGAGAACAACATAAAAACCTAACCAGGAGAAAGAGGAAAACATTGTAGAATAACTTAAGGGAGTGCAGCACAAAACAACTGAAAAGATTTTGAAATGCGAGACGTCCGAGATAAACAAGCGCGAAACTAAAATCGAGGCACATATCGGGAGTGAAAATAAGGTTACATTAGGCATAGTCTGCCTGTGGTAGATGAGACTTCCGGTCTCCAAACTATCATTCACAACCCCCCCACTAAAAAGGGGATGCGATCTTTGCCACCTTCCTTCTTTTCAACCTACTCGTATGAGAAACAGAGGCAGAAAAACCACCATGCCAGAACTTTTAATGGAATCATACAGCGATTCATCAACACAATTACAGTTTGGAGAGGACGTTTGCCTCATAGATCGGAGTGAAGCAGAGATCTTTACTGGAAAGGGACTCGAGTCAGTGCAAACATCTTTGTCTGTGCCTCCAGGATCCCACAGTCCGTGCGGGGACGATGTGCAAATGTTCGATGGGAAGGCGCAATCCTTAGCTTAGGGGAGGCCAATGCACAGCTCTAATGCCGCTACCGGTGTGCACAGGTAAGAAAGAGAAATCAGCCTATGCTAACCACTGTAAGAGCTATGCTCAAATGGATGGGAGAAAATGTATCTTTAGGAACAGGCAGATTGGATAATCTATCATGTTCAAGAAAATATTCAGGACCTTTTTCTTTCCGAATGTATCAGTCAACCGTGCTTGCTTTATTCTTCCTACCGTCGCAGTGCCAGGATACCTTTAGGTTGAGGCCCTACAAAAAGGCGATTGGCTGGCTGATGTGCATACCCTTGGGAAGGAAAAAGAAGGTCTGCCACCACATGTGACCTGCAGCTTATCAGGGCTCATGCCACCACGAAAAGAACATTTCCCTTCTGTGTTTTTTTTTTTTTTTAAAGTACGAATCTCTAAGTACCACGTCGATGAACGGGATATTTGATGTTCAAGAAGGCTTGGCTACGTTGTATCAAACTCTTGGGTCTCGGCCGACAAGCTGAAGTACTCAGTATAGGGTAGAGGAGATTTGGGAAATATTTCTGTCTGCCACAAGCGGCAAGAACTGCAGCCATGTTCGAATGCTGTGGCTGTACACGCTTCCCTACGGGCATCGGAAGCAGCTCTTAGCTGTGCTGGGAGGGACTGGGCGTTATCAGGATCTATTCTGGAAACCTGGTCACAGAAAATAGGAACCTCCTCACTAAAACCTTGAAAAAAGGAGATTCAGCAGACGAAGCTTGTGACAAGTCGTATTGCCACAGGCACCAAACTAAACAACTACTAGCTAACTTGGAACGCAGAAAGAACAGACCTTCAACGCCAACAGTAAACAGGGTTCTTGTCTCAAAATGCTAGTAAATCTTTAAAAGAAGACATTTTGTCCCAGCCAGGATAAAGACCCTTCGACCCAAGTATGCTTGCCCCAGGAGCAATACGAGGACACGTCCAAAGGCATCTAATACACAGTGCCCGGTGAGGCTGCCCTGCACATACCTTAGCAGGAGGCGCATGTGGAGGTCCCAGATGCAACATTAAGCTGCCACAGGTGCTTCCACAGTAGTCCCAGTAGTACCTTCGTGCACAGTATGGATGATGCTTTGGAACCCGGGTGAGATTTCTACGGGCACAGGTCATACAAAGTACTCCGGTGCTTGCTTTCACTGCCGGTGCCACAGGTTATGTAAACTACCTTCCGGAGTGCTTCCACGTGCAGCACTCCAGCAGATACTTACAGGGGATAAGGTTCTGCACACTACCCTTCTGGATACTTCCACAGGTTGAGGTTCCGCACATTACCCTTGTGGATACTTCCACAGACTGAGGTCATGCACACTACCCCTTGTACATATTTCTACAGGCTGAGATTGTGCACAGTACCTCAATACAAGCTGTCACTGAAACATATAACGCGCAGCACTCTGACAAATACTTCCACAGGCTGAGGATGCCCACAGTACCCCTTGTGGATACTTCCACAGGCTCAGGGTCCACACACTACCCTTGTGGATACTTGTACAGGCTGAAGTTATGCACAGTACCCCTTGTGGATACTTCCAGAGGCTGAGGTTCTGCACACTACCCTTGTGGATACTTCCACAGGTTGAGATTATGCACATTACCCTTGTTGATACTTCCACAGGCTGTGGTTGTGCACAGTACCCCTTGTGGATACTTCCACAGACTGAGTTTATGCACACTACACTTGTGGATACATCCACAGGCTGAGGTTATGCACACTGCCCCTTGTGAATACTTCCACAGGCTGAGGTTCTGCACAGTACCCTTGTAGATACTTCTAGACGCTGAGGTCAAGCATAGTACCCTTTGTGGATACTTCCACAGGCTGAGGTTATGCACAGTGCCCTTTGTGGATACTTCCACAGGCTGAGGTTACGCACAGTACACCTTAGACATATTTCCACAGGCTGAGGTACTGCACACTACCCTTGTGGATATTTCCACAGGCTGAGGTTGTGCACAGTACCCCTTGTGGATACTTCCACAGGCTGAGGTTCCGCACAGTACCCTTGTGGATACTTCTACAGGCTGAGGCTACGCACAGTACCCCTTGTACATATTTCTACAGGCTGAGATTGTGCACAGTGCCTCAATACAAGCTGTCACTGAAACAGATAACGCGCAGCACTCTGACAAATACTTCCACAGGCTGAAAATGCCCACAGTACCCCTTGTGGATACTTCCACAGGCTGAGGTTCCACACACTACGCTTGTGGATACTTGTACAGGCTGAAGTTATGCACAGTACCCCTTGTGGATACTTCCAGAGGCTGAGGTTCTGCACACTACCCTTGTGGATACTTCCACAGGTTGAGATTATGCACATTACCCTTGTTGATACTTCCACAGGCTGTGGTTGTGCACAGTACCCCTTGTGGAGACTTCCACAGACTGAGTTTATGCACACTACACTTGTGGATACATCCACAGGCTGAGGTTATGCACACTGCCCCTTGTGGATGCTTCCACAGGCTGAGGTTCTGCACAGTACCCTTGTGGATACTTCTAGATGCTGAGGTTAAGCATAGTACCCTTTGTGGATACTTTCACAGGCTGACATTATGCACAGTACCCTTTGTGGATACTTCCACAGGTTGAGGTTACGCACAGTACACCTTATACATATTTCCACAGGCTGAGGTACTGCACGCTATCCTTGTGGATATTTCCACAGGCTGAGGTTGTGCACAGTACCCCTTGTGGATACTTCCACAGGCTGAGGTTCCGCACAGTACCCTTGTGGATACTTCTACAGGCTGAGGCTACGCATAGTACCCCTTGTACATATTTCTACAGGCTGAGATTGTGCACAGTGCCTCAATACAAGCTGTCACTGAAACAGATAACGCGCAGCACTCTGACAAATACTTTCACAGGCTGAAAATGCCCACAGTACCCCTTGTGGATACTTCCACAGGCTGAGGTTCCACACACTACCCTTGTGGATACTTCTGCATGCTGAAGTTATGCACAGTACCCCTTGGGGATACTTCCACAGGCTGAGGTTATGCACAGTACACCTTGTACAAATTTCCACAGGCTGAGGTTGTGCACAGTACCATTGTGGATACTTCCACAGGCTGAGTTTGTGCACAGTATCCCTTATGGATACTTCCACAGACTGCAGTTGCACACAGTATCCTTCTGGATACTTCCATAGGCTGGGATTGCGCACAGTATACTTGCGGATTATTCCACAGGCTTGGGTTACACGCAGTACCCTTGTGGAAACTTCCACACGCTGAGGTTGCACAAAGTACCATTGTGGATACTTCCACAGACTGAGGTTGCGCAGAGCACCCTTGTGGATACTTTCACAGATTGAGGTTGCTCACAGTACCCTTCTGGATACTTCCACGAGCCTAGGGTACGCACAGTACCCTTGTGGATACTTCCACAGGTTGAGGTTACGCTTAACAGCCTTGTGGGTACGTTTACAGGCACATGTATTGCCTAGCGACCAGGTGAATGTGTTTCCACAGGCAGGGGTTTTGGAGAAACCCTCGGTGGATACTTCCAAAGGCACAGGTGCATGTAAAGCATCACGCTGGATGCTAAGCAGCGCACATCTGTACCAATTCAGCGTACGGCATGATGGCTGCATCCTGAATCTCTAAATACAGGGAGATTACACCCTTTCTCCCACCCCACCCCCTCCATTCCCCCACAACCTGTGCGGAAACACTCCTGTTAAATATTTAAAGCTGAATCAGTGCAAATCTTAAAGGATTACTCACGGATCTATCCAGGCGACAGCTCTTAAACATTAAATCTGATAAACGTTACAGCATCAATAAATAATTCAGGCCCTGACAGCCTCTGTCTGGGTGACGGGCAGACAGGGACACGTGCTTTGAGAGAGGGAAAGCCCGGTGCTGATGGCGCGCCCCACTGCGCGCGCGCATATGCATTATTGTGGGCCATCCCGGGTGTGATAAAACACAAACGATCACTGCAGTGGTCATCGAATGAAAGTGTCATTTGCCTGTCGACGGTCAATGACGTGGTAAGGGGAAAGACGGGGTTACAAAGCGTCTTGGCAGCGATTTTTTTTTCATTGGTTACCTGTTTTTCGTTGTCCAGTGCACCTCGTTGTCACTCAACTGGTAGTCCAGTACTTGATTTGTACTGGTGATTGCATGTGAAGGGCATCCGCACGCTTTGTTAAGGACATCGATTTGTTTTTCGTCATCAAACTTTGATCTTGGGGGAAGAAAAGCAGAAATGTTATAAATCTAGGAAAAGAGAAGCAAAGAGAAATCGGGGATGAAAAGTACACGCAAGTGTGAGATAATAAGACAATGTAAGGAAATATCTTTTTGTAAGGTGATCTCCCTCCCTCACCCCTCCCCCACCCCAAAATGCTGCTGGTTTTTCAACACTGAAAGTGCCCTGATGCCTATTAACCGGACCTCAGTGCCTGAGCCCTGACCTTAAACTGTGTATGTTTTATTGATTTATACCCAATTGGAGCAAGCTAACTTACGGTAAGTCCCTAGTATATGGTACTCAAGTACTCAAGGCTTGTACATTAAAGGGTCACCCCAGGGACTGCAGCACTGGTTGTCCCACCCTGGGTGTGACAAGACTAAAATATGGCTCATAGCCTGCCACTGCAGACTGGAAGGGCAGTTTAAACTGCTAACTTGACTTTGCCATTTAAAGTCTTCCATTTTTAACGCACATAAGTCACCTTTAAGGGAGGACTAGCGAGCCCTAAGATAGGGTGCTGTATATTTTAAAATGGAACATAGTTTTACATGTTCCAACAGTGAAAAACAGTAATTGACATTTTTTTAAAAATCCATCCTAATTTTTATTGAGGTTTTATAAACCAAGCAACACAGAAGTAGTACGGAAAGAGAAATGAGGATCAATCACGTTTTGGAGTGTAGTGATTAGGACAGGGTACATCAAAACATTTGTTGTAAAGTCATAGCATCACAAACATTATGAGATAGCTAGAGCTGTATGTGACGCGTTAGGTATAAAGTCAATGAACATTGTGTTAGGTTACCCCAATCGAGTATCAGGGCCTAGATAAGTGGAAAGAGAAGACATATGAAAGTACAGATGGAGGAGATAGACCATACCAGTGGGTGTAGAGGAATGAGATGAGAAGAGGGGGGGTGAATGTAGACAGGTGGTGGGGAGGAAAGGGAGAGGAATGGGTGTGGAGAGGGTGATGGGGGGAGGATACATGTAGGCATCTGAGGTGTGTGAGTGGATCTTAAGTATGGTGTATCTTTCTTGTATAATAAGGAGTGGGGAAAGGGATGTTAAGCATGTATTACTGGCACAAGAGTGGGATTTATGTTGGTAAGTGGTTGGAGATGTATGAGTCTAATCTTGACCAGACTTTTTGTTTTTTTCTTTGATGAAGTTTTCAAGTTTGCGTTTAGAGAGGTATTCAATCCCTGGTAAATTGGACCCATTCCCACAATATGTGGGATGATAATTTAGAGAGGTCTTTCCATTCCAACAAGATGGTTTTAGGACCGATTGAAACTAGTGTGCCCCATAGAATACGTTTCTCATTGCCTAGATGGTGAGTTATTTCTGGAGAGAGGGCACTGAGTGCTACAGAGGTGAAACCAGGAGTCCAGCTTGTATGCAGTAACTACAAAAAGGTTACCCCCAAACTCAGACTAGAATTCTTTAGATAATGTGCATTTGAGGAGCATGTGTTGTAGGTCTCCTGTCTCTTTAACACAACTCCAGCAGTTGTCTGAGTCTCAGAGACCGAATTTGAAGAGTTTGGAGGGGGTCCAGTGTGCAATGTATGCAGTCTATAGCCTGCATTGTGTTATGAAGGGTGCAATGTTATTAGTCGTGAGGTTAAAGGAAGTAGATGGTCAATTTAGAGTCTTGTCATGTGGGGCATGTAGAAGCAATGTCTCTCCCTCTAAATATAATCCTCAATGTGAATGGGTGGTCTGCTGCTCTCTGGGGTTTATGTTTGGAAATTATGGTTTTGATCCGTAGAAAGTGATAAAAATCTATCTTTTCTACCTTAAATTTGGATTTGAGGTGGGAGAATGGTATAGGGCATGAGGGGGAGCCCAGGTCACCAACTAGGACCTGCAAGTACAGCGTTGTGACTTCCGATTGAAGTTGTTGTTATGCTATAGCTAGGATAAGGTATTTTATTTTATTTGACTACGTAGTTTGTTGTAAATATTCTGGATATAGGGTGTGAGATGTTGCATAGGGGGTATATAGAAGGGTGGTCTGATATTAGGATGGGTTCAGTAGTGGGGTTGGAAGTATCAGGGATGTGGGATTCATCCACTAAGATAAAGTCTATACGAGAAAAGGAGTAATAGGAGTGAGAAAAGGATGTATGATTTTTGCCTGTTAGATTTAAAGCAGTAAGAAAAGCTGCTTCAAACATGTTTTGCCACATTAGCACTTTGCACTTTATATTACTTAGTCCTGTTTTATTATTAATATGTAACATTGTTTTTACCGTCAGCATGCATTTTTTTAAATCGTGCTATAGTTCACTTGATAGGGGCTATTGCAATGGCTGAGTGTGCTTTTCTAACTGGTCGGAGAGAACCAATTACAGTTTAGACGGGGGGAGTCTGTAAAAGCTCAGACCTTTTTTAATTCATGGCAGCAGCGCAGACATGTGCAACGGGTGCACTGCTAGCGCACCAAAAGCAAGTTCATCTGCACCCCTCCACGCCCATTGGCCCCATCACCAAAAACCCTGGGCTTGTTTCCTCAGAAGCACCTTTCTCACTAAGATATTCGAGGGAGGAACTCATGGGTTTTAACAAGGTGGGTAATAATATACACTTTGTCACTCTTGAACCTCACCTTGAGATGGATGTAGTAAAGTTTTCTTCATGCAACCTCACCCATATGAATGATACTTGTCAAAATAGACAATTCACGTGCCCCAGCCAGGCTTCGTTGGCAGTTTCACAAAGTTTTTTCTTGTGCTCTGCTTAATGCAAAGTCCACAATTAATCAAAGTTGAATTAGAGGAATTTCTAGGTGCCCATAAACCTGACATCTTATTTGTCACAGAAACCTGGGCAGACTTAGCTTCCGGTCCTGACTTGGTTCAGGCGGTTCTGGCAGGATACGCTAGGGGTTATGGGCTGGCTATTATCTTCCGTGACCAACTTTCTGTTTCCTGCTCCTCGGTTTCAAGTGGCTCGGACTGTGAAACTCTTTTGTTCCAAATTGAACTCACTAAAAATTATGCCCTTCAAGGGCTATTGATATATCGTCCTCCAGGTATCAGATCTTTCTTGTGCAAAATATGAGCCCACTGCTTGAATCCAGTATCAATACCTCACTATGTTGGTGGGATTTCAATGTCCATCTCGAAAAGATGGCAGACAAAAATAAAAAAAATGTGATTGACTGCAGTGGGCCTAGGATTATATCAAATGTTGAATCTTCCAACTCATAGCGCATGCCATACATTAGATGGGATTTTCACCAGTATTCCATTTCTCCAGGTCACTGACGCCTTGCCACTGTTGTGGTCAGCCCCTGTAGTAGTGATATTTGGGATTAGTATTCCTTCCCCCCAATCCACAGGAGGCTTTACTTCCAGTATCAGGAGGGGTTTTGCCTGGCATAATATTAATGGCGTAGAATTTCAAATCTCACAATCAGACACACAACCTACTGGCATGATAGATCTTAAGTTAGCGATACAGAATTACTTGTCATGGATTGAGGCAGCAATAGATGTGCTTGCGCCTGAAAAAACACTACACCAGTCGGAGAAAAAAATAATCAGAATCATGGTTTACGGAAAGGCTTAGAGATCATAAACAGCTCTGTAGAAGGCAAGGGAGGAAGTGGAAATCAAAACATGTGTGGGACAGACAGGTTTATATTCAATTGATCGCAGATTATAAAAGGTTAATTCTTGAGGAAAAAAATAAGTATTTTTCCAATAAGATTCTACAATCTAAGAATTCTGCTAAAGCGTTATTTAGGTCAGTAAAAAGTCTAGCCAATATGTCTGATACCACCAAAAAAAACGGTAGCAAAGCTTTTTGCAATACACTGGCACGTTTTTTTCAGACAAAGGTTGAGGATGTTATTAACACCCTTGTCATCAGTAAGCAGAGCTATCAGATTTAATAACCATCAGAGATTGATAACTGGATGAAAGTCAGTTGTTTAAGGCTTAATTCTAAGAAAACTGAGGTCCTTCTTTTGGCCAATGATACCTTCTTTTGGACGCTGGGTTGATGGCGTCGGAACTGGGCTCATTACACACTCTCCTGTGAGGAACTAGGGGATTGTTTTTGATAGCATATTAACAAGTCAATGCCCTAGTATCATCTGTTTTCTGCACCTTGAGAATTATCAGGAAGATGTGTCCTTTCATCCCGCTGGAATTTCAGAAAAATGTAATAACGGCATTGGCCTTATCAAAATTGAATTACAGCAATGCTTTATTCCAGACTATCAAAAACAGACTGATCAACAAACTGCAGATGTTGCAATTTTTTCAGCACAGCTTTTTGGGATATTCCTAAATATCAATCTGCCTCACAGGCATTGGTTAACTTGCACTAGTTACCTGTAGAGAGAAGAATTGCATCTAAGGCACTGTACATTTCCTTTAAGGCACTGAACTATGTTGGGCCAAGTTACTTGCAGGACAGATTTATGTGGTATTCTCCACCTAGAAAACTTAGATGTTCCACCCTCAAACATTTGGTGATCCCTAAGAGTAGGCAGGCCTCAAGGGGAGGCAGAGTCTTCATTGAGGGAGCTGATAAGTCATGGAATGTGCTACCAATGAATCTGAAGAATAGTCCTCATTTTTTGTATTTCAGGAAATCTCTTAAAACCTGGCTATTTAGCAACTAGTGGGGAATCTCTTTCAGCATGACAGATTTAGCGCCTAGACGCCTCATGGAATTTTAGCGCTCTACAAGTCCAAAAGTCAATTCACCAGTCTATCAATATCCATTCATCCTTCAGCTTATAGGTAGTGCATAAACATAGCATATGTTTGCGGGATTAGTTCAGTCTAAAGGAGCAGGAGGTTATCCTATCTAGGATACCATCCCATGGTAGATTAAAGTCTCTGCCCAAAATAATTCTGAAGTTTTCTGGGATGAGTGATAACCTTTTATTCAAATATGACCAGAATGTTGAGAGAGCATTGTTAGGGGCATAAATGTTCACAACAAAGATTTCCGTATTGTCTTTTTGGAGTTCTGTTATTAACCATCTGCCTTCTGGGTCCACTTTCAAGGAAGTAACCTGCAAGCCAGAGGAGTTGGAGATAAGGGTGATGAGGCAGTTTTTCTTTCGGACAGCTGGAACCCAATTTTTGCATAGGAGGAGAGTTGCCTTAAGAGTGGCCTTTGTTTCCTGTATGAGGATCAAGTCACATTTAAATCTGTGGAGATAGTTTAGCATTTTCTGGTGTTTTATGGAGTGGTTTAAGCCATTCACATTGAGAGATAATATCTTTATATTATGCATTTATGGGGATGGAAGTACTTGTGGCATGTGACAGTAGTTGTTGAGAAGTTAGAGGTAGTGAAGGTGTGTTATCGATGCCCACATGGAATAAGGGGAGGTCAGGGAGGGTCAAGTTTTGGGTGGTGTTGGGTTGGCAGGAGATGGAGTGTATGGGGGAAGTACGAGGAGGACTCATAGGGAAGGAGAGGCAAAGGGAGGGAATGTAAGGGAAGATAAGGTGGGAAGATAAACGAGAGAAAGAAAAGCGATGGGTGAGGAGGAAAGCAAGAATAAAAAAAACATGTTCCGAAGACAGATATGTAAGGTACAACAGCAACAACAGCAAACAGTTAGGCGGTGGAGGCCATTAGGGGTCAAGCCTAGATAGAATGAGGTAAGAAGCTACGCCATTTGGGTGGTGTAAAGAGACCAGTTATGAAGGCTGGGCTTATCCTATAGGCCATTTACGGTGGTAGACAAATTTACTATATTAGGGTGTCACACAATATTAGAGTGGTGATACCTGTGAACACAACATTAGGTAAGTATGCACAAGGTAGATACAGACACATCTTGAGATATGAAAAAGCACAACTTGGTACAACAAGAAATACATAAAAGCATTATGTAACTTGGTGTGGAGCCCAAAGGAGTGTAACAAGAACTAAGCACGAGCTGGCTTCTATTCTTGCGATGACACTGACAATATAGAGCTTTAGTGGGGTAACGCCAATACTGTAAAATCGTGCCAATATTTATAGTAAGAGGTAGGTACAAGCGCATCTTGAAGTAAGTAGAGGTGAAACTTGAAACATGAACACTCATTATGGAGTGGGGGTAACAATCTGAAGAGCCCACAGAACAATTGTATAACTGAGCAGATACCCTAAAGATGTGTGATCAGATCACTGTGAAAGTGAGTTAGTGTCTTAAGGGTCATCTTGATGATATCTGAAATTTCCAGGATTACCATAAGCGGCAGAAGCCAGAGGTTGAGAGCTGCCAACAAACATGGGTAGTTTCCACCAGTGGCAGCACCTCATGATAGGTGGACAGCTATATTTTTACAGCATAAACTTATGATATAGGGAACTTGTGGGGGAACATTCTGTTGAAGGAGTATGGTTGGGCAGCTTATGATATAGTGCCAAGTTAGGGGCTAAAGGGTGTAGTTGTTTACGTAGTTAATAGTTGTTAATCGGAGAGAGTACGTACTAACTATAGGTTGAAATGTGGAACCTGTTAGTAGGTTAACCACTTAGATGAGCATTCACTTAAATGTGGGAATTAGCATTAGTAAGTAGTAAGGTGAGACAACTAGATAATTCATGTTTGAGTCCTGAATTTCTGAAGATTAGAGCCCTGTGTGAGGAGCTTTTAGGTTTGAACATGGGGACCCTGTGGGTATGAGTTATTTTGAACTCCTTTATAAAGTTTATGTCCAAGACTTGGGGTAATATTTTACCCCAAAGGTGGCACACGTAGCAGCATGATCCTCTGATCCCTCTGGGAGACCAAAGATATGAAGGTTACTCCTTATATCTCTGTCTTCCAAGTCTGCGAGACTTCTTTCTAGTAGGGCCAAGTTTAGTGTGGCGGCTGTTAGAACTTTGGCCAAACTCAGTTTGTGGACCTCTAGAGAGCTTATACATGACATTTCTTCCATAATTCTTCCTCCTACTAGCCGAATATCCCGTTTAATGCAGGTAAGGTCATTCTGCATCAAGTCTGTGCTAGCCTTAGTGGATTGAGCAAGGACTTGTTGTGTATCAAGTTTCTGCAAAATTAGATTCGAAGTAGGGATAGAGTCTGGCTTAGGTTTGATCAGTGAGTCTGAAACAGGAGGATTCTATTTTGATTTCTTTTGGCCAGGTTTCATGTCCTTCTGGACTCTTTTGGCATCTTGAGCATCATGTGCTGTTGAGTCAGACATACTGGCCAAGGTGAGAGCCCAACGGGAAGCTGCCAGGTATCGTTTACATATATCTGTATCTGACTCTACAGGGAGCAGAGTAGTATGCAGTCAGCTGCATATCAGTTCCAGGAGGGAATATGCCTGCTGGAGGGAGTAGTAGGGCTCACCGAACTATGATGGACAATGCAGCAAAAATCATCATTCCAGTTGCTGGGACTCATTGGAGGGTCACAATATGTAAGTTGACCAGGGAGGGTATAGTGTGTGAGCACAGGTTGTGGGTGTAGGAATCACAATATATGCATGGATTCCATTCAGAGGTCAGGTAAATCATATGCATAGTGTGATCAAAGATGTTGATGATATCACCCAATTCAGTTAAGTGAAGCCGTGGGGAGCATTCAGGGTAACATGGGATGATATTAAAAGGTCCCTCCAGCAGACATTTTGTGGTGCAGCAGGGTACTCCAGCCGACATTGGAGAGCCATGCGGTGCAAGCGAGTTCTCAACAGGACTCTGTTGGGAGGCAAGGAGTGGATGACATGAGCAGTACATCAGATGCACCGTACACTCTGGGCACAAGAGCTGGTAGTGGAGACCATCAGCGATGCACTGAACAACCTGAGAAGCTGCGGGTGTAGCAGAACTTAGGGTCTAGAATGCCATTTTCATGGGCGGTAGCCACGCCTCTCCTCCCCGTAACTGTCGTTTTTACTGTGGAAAAGGCTAGTAGCCCAACCAGTGAGTGCAGAGGGGCAGGCAGCCACAGCAGCCCTACTAACATCTGACTGGGACTACTAAAGTTGATACTGTAAGGTATCATTCAACTTGTTCCATTAAGCCTGACTTGACACTCAGGTAAATAAACAATATAGTTTTTTTCTTCTCCATCAATCATCTGCGTAAGGACAGCCCCTAAACCTCTTGAGCTTACATCTGTTTTAATATACGATTCTCTTTCCGGAACAAAACACCTTAGATTTGGTGCTTTTGACAAACATTTCCTGATCTCATCAAATTAATTTTCACAATCACTGTACCATTTGAATTCTTTACCTTTCCTTAGTAATTCTCTCATGTGGCATGTTCTTTCTGCAAAGTTTTAAATACATTTATTATAGAATTCAGCCATACCAAGGAATTTCATAAGTTCCTCTTTGTTTTGAGGTGCCCGTAATTTACATATTGTATTGACCAGACCCTTTTTTGGTTTGATACCCATGGCTGATACCAAATGGCCCAAGTATTCAATTTCCTGCACATCAAATTTGCATTTATCCACTCTAAGGGTAAGACCAACACCTTGTGATTTTGACAACACTTCCCTTAACCTACAATCATGTTCCTTTTGATCTTTTCCAGCTATAAGCACATAATCCTGATACACCATGGCTCCTCCCACGCCATTCAGAATTGTCTCCATTGCCCTCTGAAATAGCGAGGCAGTAGAAATTAAGCCAAAGGGCATTCTTAAAAACCTGAAAGTGTCACAGGGTCCTTTTCTCGGGATCTGCACATCGCTGGACAAAAGGCCCACCTCCCGGCGTCACCAACTCAGAAAGCTATTATAGCACAGAGTTATGGTGAAGCCAGTCGGGGGGAAGGGAATTAGGGAAGGGAACAGCAGGGAGAGAGATCTGAAAAGCAAAGGTTAGAACAATAAGCATTTACTCATTCATAGAAACGTAAATCATTTATGGACTCCTGACTAAATGTGTCTCTGAGATATCAGGTGGAGACCTCTTCTGAAATGAGGGCGAAGCCCCTTGTAAAACACGACCTCAGAATCAGGAGATGGCAAGAACGTTGAACTATGATTATACACAGAATATCAATCCTGTAGCATTTATGTAATCACAACACAAACCTTTGATTATGACTTAGAAAATCTCAAAGACTTAAATATGCTTTTCATATCTTAAGTTATTCAAAGAACAATGAAAACTTTGATTTATCTCCAGAAATACTTTCACATTCATAATAATAAATACCAAAAAGATTTTACTCATTAATCCTAAAGCACCTTACTTAATAACACCAGGAAGCGCTTTTACTCAAGTAGTCTAAATCACTTAGATTATTGTGCCAAGAACCTTTTCCTCCTGTGAATTGAAGAACTTTATATCAGTGAACTGAAGTGCCTGAATTATCATGCCAAGAGCGCTTTACATCTAAGAACTGGAGCGCCTGGATTTAACATGCCAAGAGCACTTTACATCTAAGAACTGAAACGCTTGAATTATCATGCCAAGAGCGCTTTACATCTGAGAACAGAAGCGCCTGAATTATCATGCCAAGAGCGCTTTACATCTGAGAACAGAAGCGCCTGAATTATCATGCCAAGAGCGCTTTACATCTGAGAACTGAAGCGCTTTGAATTACTGTGCCAAAAGAGCGCTTTACATCTGTGAACGGAAACACCTTGAATTACTGTGCACAAAAGCACGTTACATTTATGAACTGAAACGCTTTGAATTACTGTGCCAAAAGAGCGCTTTATATCTGTGAACCAAAAACACCTTGAATTACTGTGCACAAAAGCGCGTTACCTCTGTAAACTGAAACACTTTGAACTACTCTGCCAAACGAGCGCTTTATATCTGTGAACGGAAAACACCTTGAATTATTGTGCACAAAAGTGCGTTACATCTGTGAACTGAAACGCTTTGAATTACTGTGCCAAAAGAGCGCTTTATATCTGTGAACGGAAACACCTTGAATTACTGTGCACAAAAGCGCGTTACCTCTGTGAACTGAAACGCTTTGAATTACTGAGCCAAAAGAGCATTTTACATCTGTGAACGGGAACACCTTGAATTACTTATGCACAAAGCACGTTACCTCTGTGAACTGAAACGCTTTGAATTACTGAACCAAAAGAGCGCTGTACATCTGTGAACGGAAACACCTCGAATTACTGTGCATAAAAGCGCGCTACCTTTTGGAAGTAATAACTTCCTCCAAACTTGGATTCAGCAAGGCCTTACTGCTAAGAGTACGACCTACTCGTTTTTTAATGCACCATGGACTTTGGTTAGACAATACTCTGCCGTTCAGAAACTCTGGACTTCTCCAGAGAAACCTATTGAGGTCTGGCTGCATCGAAGTCTTCAAAATAGTGAGCAACGTGCTTGGGTGTGGCTGGGCTTTAAAGGCCTGCTACACCCCAAGCTGCCTCTAAAAACATGGGAATTGTGGTCCCTTCATAGAACAGCACTGATAAGTGCATCTTGTCCACCAATGCCCTGAACCTGCTGCTCTATGAGCTTTACCACAAGGCAGACGACGCTGGTGGTCACTTTTGGAACAAGAGGGGATGACAAGTGGTGCACATAAAGTGCTGCAGAGTTGCGCAGCGGAATTTCTGGCCAGACCTAGACCGCACCTGGCCTTATTCCTGACAGAAAGTAGCAAAAGGAATGATAAACACTATGAGATCTTGGGATGTAGGGTGCAATGTTACCTGATGGTAGGCTGAAGATAAATCCAGAGATGAGAAATGCTTTGCCCCATCAAGAGAACTCAGTAATTCACTAATGTTAGGAAGTGGATGGTGGTCCACTGAAACCGCTTTGTTGAGTTCTCTTAAATCAATGCAAAGCCTGGCATCTCCATTAGCCTTTCGAGCCATAACAACTGGAGACAGCCATTTAGTTGCCTCCACTTCCTGTATGATACCATTTTCAACAAGTTTATTTATTTATTTCTTCATGCTTTCCCTCACCAACATAGGAACACTTCTGACCTTTGCTACTTTGGGTGTTGCATCATGTTTAAGCTTTATAAAATGAACATAATCTTTTAGACAACCTAATTTGTTAATAAACACCTCAGGAAATTCTGTAACCCAACCTTAATTCCCAGCACACACTGATTTAATAGATGCCATGTCTTTGAGCCATACAGAAGGGCTTTCATTGGGATCCAAATATACGTACAAGTGTATCTGGTGAAACCAACCGATCAATGAGTCACCTTTTATCGAAATGTAAACTTTTTCTGGGATTATTCTTCCTCCAAATTCAATTGTGCCCCAGAAATATCCCAACAGATCAATAGGTTCACCCATGTATCCCTTTGGTTTTATATCTGGTCTTTGCGTCTTAACCTTATTCAATAGATACTGTTCATAAAAGACTTTGGGCCTGATTCTGACCCCGGCGGTTCCTTACCGCCGGGGCCAGGGTCGGTGGGAGCACCGCCAACAGGCTGGCGGTGCCCCGCAGGGCATTCTGACCGCAGCGGTTTTGCCGCGGTCAGAAGTGGAAAACCGGCGGTCTCCCGACGGTTTTCCGCTGCCCTGGGAATCCCCCATGGCGGCGCAGCTTGCTGCGCCGCCATGGGGGATTCTGACAGCCCATACCGCCATCCTGTTCCTGGCGGTTCTCCCGCCAGGAACAGGATGGCGGTATGGGTTGTCGTGGGGCCCCCATAAGAGGGCCCCACATTGTATTTCAGTGTCTGCATTGCAGACACTGAAATACGCGACGGGTGCCACTGCACCCGTCGCACCTTCCCACTCCGCCGGCTCAATTCTGAGCCGGCGTCCTCGTGGGAAGGCTCTTTTGCACTGGGCTGGCGGGCGGCCTTTTGGCGGCCGCCCGCCAGCCCAGTGCAAAAGCCAGAATCACGGCAGCGGTCTTATGACCGCGGAGCGGTGTTCTGGAGGGGGGAACTCTGGCGGGCGGCCTCCGCCGCCCGTCAGGGTTAGAATCACCCCCTTTGGGTACTAAAGTTGTTTTAGCTCCAGAGTCAAACAACATTTTTACAGGTGCGTCATTTGTCATGACCATTTCTAAGGGTCCTTCACTTGAAAATTCCTTAACTTGAAGTATGTTACCTCCTTCTTCCACACTTTCTTCATAAACACTAACTTCTGTTAACTTTCACATTTTTAGATGAAGTACAACATTTTGTAAAATTACCTTTTTGACCACACATTTTCAACCCAGGACATTCTTTGAAATTAACAACAGGCCCAGAATTACCACAACAAAAACATTTCACTTGCAAGGCTTTCAGTGTAGAACCCGTACTTAAGTTAATTTTTGTTGAGTTATTTTGAATCACATTCACAGAATCATGATCGTGCCTGTCAGAAGAGGTATCCTTACGTATTATTTCTACACATTCTTTTGAATGTTCATGCATTTTTGCAAGAGAAAATACTTTCTGCAGTAAAGGATTGTCTATTTGCCACAAGCCGTCCCTCGTTTTGTTTAAAACACATCCTAACATTAGTTGGTCCCTCAAGCTCTCCTCCAGAGTTACACCAAAATTGCATGTGGAAGCTAATCTGCATAATTCTGTGACATACTGCTCCACAGATTCTTCCCAACGTTGCATTCTCCTCCCAAAATGATACATTTAAAGTACCGTACTGACTTTGGGAAGATAATGCAAGTATAATTTTTTTTTTTTACAAATTTCATATTCATTTAACCCTGCAGAATCACTCTCAGAAAAATCAGAAAGGTGCTCAAAAACTTCTTGTCCCTAGAAATCTAGGCAATGCATCAGCAAGGAAGTCTTTCTCTCAGCACTGAGATGTCCCACATACACGTGCATATTGACCAAATACTTTCTTCCATTTTAACCAAGGCAAAGGTGGGTCATCTGGGGATGATAGAAAGAAAGGAGGTGTAGTAACATTTGGCACGGTTGGTATGCATCGACACAATAATATTAATGAAAATAATATTAAAGAAAATAAAGATTTTTTTTTTACTTTTTTTAAATCGAAAGTACTTAGCTGTTGAAGGTGTGTGTGTCACCGTACACGTTATCTTAAAAATGTTGCGATTCTTCATAAGAGTGCAAGTAGACAAAGAGGTGTGCTTGTCACCGTGCACACTCACTAAAACAGAAAAGTGTGCATGTCACCGTGCACGCTTGCTAGCTTGAAGAGAAAATGGGGGCTTTATAGCTTATTCATCAATGTAAAATGAATTCCTCAGAAGAGTGCCGGTAGTCATAAAGGTGTTCATGTCACCGTGCCCCCCTCGTTTTACAGCTAATTTATTGATGGGGAATGGATTCCTCAGAAAAGTGCTGGAAGAGATAAAGGTGTGAGTGTCCCCAGTGCACGCTCGTTTTACAGCTTATTAATTGATGTGCAATTAACACTTCAGACGAGTGCCGGTACACATAAAGGTGTGCATGTCACCGTACACACTTCTTTTTATGGTGAATCAAAATTGTTTTCTTTAAGATAAAAGTCGCAATGATGTTGGCTCCTTCAGTGATGTTATCTTTACAGGAAATAGAGCTTGTTTCCTTGCCTCGCAGTCGTGAGGCGTCTACGCAAAGCAGTGCTCGAGAAAATGGTGCAAGCAAGCAATTCTCCTTGCTTGGAAGTCGCGGTGACGAACAATGCAACTTCAAGAAGCTGTGTACAAGGAGGATCCGTTGACTGAAATGCGCCTTGACTTTTAACAAGTAGCACGAGCCAAAGAGCAATTTGAATGGCTCGCATGGTGAAAGAAAATAAACACAGGTAAAAAAAATAATAAAAATAAGTTGTAGAACAAAGAGTTAGATAAATGCTTGAGCAATCAATACTTGCAGTACAGAGGTGTCCAGTGAAAATGATTCTCCAATCCAAATGTCCACAGTAATTCTTGAAGCAAAGTGCTCTCTTTGAAGTGTTGAAGGAGGTAAATAGATAGATTCTTGTTAAAAATAATTGTGTTCGAGTAGGTAGGCAAATTAAATGTTGACCTATCTCTCAGTAATTCAATAGAAGTCCAGGTACGGAGGGGTTTGTTTCCACGATTGTCGCCAAATGTAAAATACGTCCAAGAAGGCAGGCCAGGAACTCTTGATGTATAGAAGGAATTCTTTATTGAATTACATCTGCAGGAGATACCCCATCCACAGCCAACCAAGAATCAACTGCTTCACAGTCTCCCTTAGTAACCGCAAAACATTCCAGAGATATTACATCACAACATAGAAACTAAGGTTGTACATCATAACCTAGTTACAGAATTAATCTCCCTCATGCCTAGATAATTAACACCACAGCCTTCTAGCTTTTGTCTGTCACTGTCCTCAATGAAATCCCCGAGGTGGGTCACTTTGAACGCCATATATGGGAGCAGGTTGCTGCACTTTAACAGTCTGTCCCTGAAGTTTTCCAGAATATTACAAAGGGGAACATTTGCTTGATAAATCTTTGCAGGATAACCCCATGATTGTGATGAAGCCCACAGAGGGTGGATCAATATTTTTGCTCAATGTACATGACTAGGAGGCCAAACGTAACCACCTTCTAGGAGTTAGATGCAATTACATCCCCTACAAAAGGATTCAACCCCTGAACTGAAGAAGACCACACAGAATATCATGGAGGAAACTATGGATACACATTGGATTCCCCCAAAAAAGTGAGAGTTCATGATTAACCGATGTTATATTTTACCAAAAGTCTACAAACCTTAATGTTCACTGCCAGGTAAACTTATAGTCTCTGGGATTCAATATTTACTGGAACTGCTCTCCCAGTTTGCAGGCTTTTTTCTTAGAGGGAAAGTGGTTAATCAATCAGCATATTTGAGAGACACATTAGATGTCTTGAACATGTTGCAGGAACTGGGGTATGATTCCACAACACAGTTTTTGGTGACATTAGACATCAAATCCCTTTATACCTGGATATCTTAAAAGCTCACTCTTGGCAGCACAGGCCTGGTTATATGACACCCCCCAATAATTTGTCCTCCAATGCATTGAACTGGTGTTAACAAAAGACTTTTTTGCTTTCAAGAACCGGGTGTATTTGCAGGTTTCTGGGACATCGATGGGTCAACATTTGCACCAATGGTGGCCTGCATTTGTGTTGGAATGTTTGAGGTCAACATTATTTATCATGATTTGAATCCTTATCGTTCTAGCGTGATCTTGAGAAAAATATACATAGATGAGGGTTTGTTCATTTGGTCAGGACTTGAAAGTGAGCTGTCATCGTCCCTGCAGTGGCTTGATGGTCTTGATCACCGTTTACACTCTACGTGGAATATCAGTCGGGATTCAATCACATACCTTGATTTGGCTATTTCAGGGTATGACTCATGTATCATGACAAGGGTGCACCAGAAGCCCACTGACATGAATTCACTGTGGCAGTACACCTTGTATCACCCCAGAGCATTGAAGGACAGCCTCTCTGTGTGCCAGTTTTTCAGATTTAGAAGGTATGGTTCTGAGACCAACATTTTTTGGAGCAGGTTCAAGATCTAGAAACACGACTGGCACAAAGAGCATACCCAAGAAATATTATTAACAGAACTCATAAAATATCATTAAATACTTCACACTCTGCACTGCTAGAGAAGTCCCTAAAAGCAAACAGTGAATGTATCCCGATTGTCACAGTGGTTGACCCACTATCTACCAAGATTTGATAGATCATAAGAAACAAATTGGCACTTACTAAGTACTGGGCGTAAGTTGATGTCACAACCATCTTTATCCTTTAGTCTGCCTCCCAATCTTAAGGACTGAGTAGTCCCCACATGACCCAACAGTCCACCCACAAATAATGGGGGGGGGGGCACGGGACACCTGCTGGTGGCATATTTGACTCTGCTGGAGTGTGCCGTTAATACAGGTGAGCCCCTCCTTCTGTTAAAAAAGGGTATAAATGATATAGAGATCTCGGGGTTTCTTCAGTTTCTACATAAGCAAGTTGTCCCACTCTTGTGGGCATGGACAATAGTGGCACAGGGGCCAGGCATGTCGAATTTACACCTGCTCTGCTGACACTCGCAGGTGTTTGCGTTTGCACTCTGTATGGTGGTATTGGGGAAGTGTGGTTGAATTTGACAAGCATTTCATTGTTTGTCCAAGAACTGTTGAATTTCACAATGAGCTTGAGGCTCTGTTGTAAATGTGCGTCGGGTGGGGGACACCTTGAGATGCTGCCATGGGGTTTAATGGTGTTTAGAAGTAAAGGACATTTCTTCCACATTATATTGTGCCAGTAGCCGAATAGGATGGTCTTTCATTTGCAGTTAACCTTTTTTTGAAAATCTGGGATGGTCCAGTAAAATCTCTTTTCTTCTCCATGATCAGGTTCCATGTTCACCTCTTTATATATTCTGTGTATCAACACCAAGGGCCTGATTCTAACTTTGGAGGACGGTGTTAAACCGTCCCAAAAGTGGCGGATATACCACCTACCGTATTACGAGTTCCATAGGATATAATGGACTTGTAATACGGTAGGTGGTAAATCCGCCACTTTTGGGACGGTTTAACACCGTCCTCCAAAGTTAGAATCAGGCCCCAAGCGCCATTAGTTGGGCGTACAATGTTTTGCATCCCCAGATGTTACTAGCCCAAGCTCTCGTCAGGTCTTCCAAGGTTTCATCAGGCCACTTGCTAGGAATCAAGGGTGGTCTAAACCTAACGGATGTTTTGTCTGCATGAATTCGCTCATCACAATCCCTCGCCATCCTCTCTGTCTGTATGATAACGCCAGGCCACCATTACTGGTATTAATTCTTTCTTATTCTTAGCAATACACAGGTGGCTTTCATGATTGATTTGCAAGGTTTTGTTACTTAAACACAAAGGAGGTTTAACTCTCTCACCTCTCATGAAAAAACTATCAACTTTCCAAGAAAGTGTATTCCTTATTCTCCCCAACAGTGTTTAAAGACACCAACTACATATTTACTTAATAGGCCAAACATCTAAGATACATTATTGTACTTTGCTTAAAAGAGGATCAGGTGTACACTCAATTCCACTTTGAATATACCCACACCAATACCTGCAACCCCGGATGACTTTTCTCTGTTCTCTGCTACTTCTGCTCTCTACTGATAAAGAGCTAAACTCAGAAACATGTGTCTAGAGATAACTGCACCACCTACACCGACTTTGATGAAAAACCACAGCTACTTTGAAGTAAGCGTACTGTGTGGGGATGAGAGGCAGTGTGCTCCCTCCCCACTTGTGTACCCTCACACTTGATTGTGTCGACAACTTCAACAGTACACCCATCGTACACTTGTGCAGTGATGTGTGTTTGGGTCTGAAGTGGGGCTCTGCTCAAGAAATCGGGTACTTGTTTTTTCGCATTAGGCAAATACTCCACACTCTAATTGTTATCAAACAACTATCTCAACAAACGTGCTAACCTGGGAAACAATTAACAACAACGGAGTGCTGAATGCTTAAGAGTCAAGTTGAAAAAAAGACTCTATGGTTGTAGTTGTTTTTGCCGATCCTGAATCTCAAAGTACATTTGTGTCTCAGACAGACGAGCATATGAAAGTATATCTTCAAGGGTACATCATGCATCAAGCTCCTTGATGTAAATGAGCTAATAAGGGCTGGCACTCAAGCATGTTCAGCCTATCTTTCTTAACCCACTTGCTTCCAATACCAAGAATCAACCAGGTTTCTTTTTTGAAACTTGCTTTCTGTTGTATATGTACTGTTCCTCTAATCAGGAGGAACCGCATTTTTCTTTATTAAGATGTACACTTCATGGACCACCCTATCTAGGAGGCACAATAAAAAAACTTGGTGGGATTTGTAGTGGAGAATTTATAAGCTGGACTTCGTGTCCATTCTGTACAATACTTAGCACTCAATCATATTTTCTCATCTTCTGACAACTGAAGCTGGGGGTTGAAATAATTCATCCATCCTGGACAGGTGGCTGGGGCAGTATGATTGCGTCATGCCTTATTGATAGCTGCAGCCAGTCCAGCAGTGGCCATTATATGGTGGTTACTGATTCCTCCTGTAGGCTTCAGTTTATGGCAGAGGAGTTTCTGGTGGTGGTGTTGCTGCTATTGTAGTTGTCTTTGCCAATAGAGTTTATGAACCTGCTGGTTTTCACTGTTTCATTTCGAAAAACATTTGAGAGCTTTTTTTATGTTATCTTCTAAGTCTCATTGCCCATGCATGAGCCAAAAAACGTAGACACTGAGAACACAGGTCCATAATTTGTTGATGTGCTTACTGTGTTAATGTGTTTTACTAAGAAAATCAAAAATGATGATAGACGCTTGATGAATCTCAGCCACTGATAATTATCCAGGATTTGGAAGGAGCGTTGAAGATTGAGGGGATGTAACCTTGATTCTCTTCTCTACAAGAAAGTATGGTGATTTACATGATATCTGGGTTTATAATCCCGGTTTTGTACATTTACAAATTAGTGTCACTCACAACAGCTACTTGCCAAAATTAAGTGCACTAAAGCAAGTATCAAACAGCAGGATAATCAGGGGCTTCTCAAGTTCAGAAGAGCCATATCTGAACACTGACTACGTAGCCCACCCATCTCCTGAACCCAGAAGAAGGATTGATGCAGCCCACATTTTAGACTACGACGTATGTGCAAGGTTTCTATATGTATTTTTTTAATTGTTAAAATACAAAACTGGTTGCGTGCTAACATGGCCACCTTTCACTTAAAATGCTAGAGTACTTCGTTCAAGTGCCGGTCCCAGAAGGCAGGCTGAATAGTTTGCATGATGCAGGTAATACATTTGTACTGGCATATTTTTCTTAAAACTCATACAAACAAGACATAGAATAAAATATAATTCCTCCCATGCACACACTGTTCATGAGCACCCGTGGTGCCCATCTGTCAGCAATGAGATTCCCATTAGCTGGAGGCGAAATCACTTAGATTATTCATGGATTGAAATTGCAGCAGGACTATTCATGAGATATGCAATAATATATCCTCCAGAAAGTTATATGTACAGATGAATTGAAGTGCTGATAACAATGATAAAACATGAGACCTTGTCTCAGGGAGGCTACCACGACAGCCAGTACATTTTAAGATTTGCCAGGACAAACGCATCCCGCATTGGCTCCAGTACCATCTCATTCAGATAGAGACTGACTACCCATATGAGAGACTAAGGAAATTGTCACAGAGCTAATGGTGAGCTACAAGCAGCCAAGGAAGTTATTTTGCAGCTGTGTGGCATGAAGATCACAGGCACAAGCCACTGTCCTTACTCTGATATAAACTATAATTGAATTATTGGGGCATTGCCAAGCTCAACAAAATGAAATCCCATTCTGAGTAGGTGGAGAAACCTATCAGCAAGAAACTGTTTATCCCCAGTCAACTGCACTAAATAATAAATATTCGGCTTCCAATGGACATGGTGCCAATTTCACAGCAATGCGAGCCACGGGAAAGCATATTCACAACTCCATATACCTTACAGCACACGGCATTCTCTCAATAGCATTGCTACCTCCAATGCTAAAACAAGTACAGTTAATGCATTGGTGGCTAATCTGAGGTAGACCTGGGTATCAAATGGATAGGGAACAGATAACCATTGCTTAATTAGTTCTCAGCAATGCTAAAAGTGATGCAGCTCTGTGGGCATGCACCAAAGATACGTCATGATTCCACAAAATCAGAAAGAAGTGGAGCTACTAGAGATTATCTCTCAGGTTTCTCTCCAAGGGAAGACACACCTTGGGTACAAACTCCCAAAAACTAAATTAAAACCCAAATCCAAGAATTAAATAAACCCAAAAAACAAGCAGGATACACAGTGATCTAAGGGAGACGGAGCAAAAACCCAGGAAGAGGAAATTCAAATATTATTGTAAAGATGAAATGCAGGGAGGTATGAACTTCAGAGATAAATAAAAAGAGAGTAATCCTCCGATAAGAGTTTTTAAATTCTTCTTAGTATCATGTGTGACCAAATCAACATAAGGTTGTCCATACTTCCCAAGGGCCTGACAAGAGGTAAACGTGGTGGGGGTAGGGTAAGAGGGTGGGGGGAGGAGAAAGTGATCAGAACCGAAACAACACTTTCATAAGACGGTAGCTGCAACCAGAAAGCAGGATACCTCAACAAAAGGAGGGTCACAGTTCAAGACCATGTATAGCCAGTGCTTAATTTGTGCTTGTCGTTTCCGGTGCTGAGCACCAGCACTTATTTTTGAGGACCGGGGCTTATTCTTCTGCCTCAAGCATTTGCTGCGAGCACAAGACACATATTGGACAGACGGAGGAAGGGAAAAACGAAAAAGCGCCACAAAGGGAGAAAGTAGAAAGCTGTAAAAGTGAGCTGAAGGGGCAGGGAGTGGCTTTATATGGATTTGAAGAGGACCGAAATGTCTTCAGGATTAGCTGTCTCAGTATTACCTGTTCAAATATTTTTTGCAGCAGCCCCGTGTTTAAGAGGAGGGCTTTGGGCACTGGCACCTTTTTATTTACAAATTAAGCACTGTGTATAGCCCTCCTGGAGCTCACACTATTCTTGATCATGGAGAAGACTAATGATTATACCAAAGTAGAAACATTGAATAGGCATTTAAATATAATAATATATTACTGTACAAGACCAGTGTGTTACAGTTGTGATAGAGAACTCTCTTGCAACAATCTGGAAAAAACGATGCACATACTGGTGCTAGTTCTTTTTGATGCACAACTGATTGTAACCTTAATGTTGTTTTATTTTGAATTACTATTGACATTTTGCTGGCTCTCTTTGTTGACCTTTTGTGAACTACAATACCCAAGAATGCTGCACCATATGACGTAGATTAATTTGCAACTCACATCCCTAAGCCAATGGTTGATTCAGGGAACTACAATTCTCCTTATCCATTTTTAGGGGTTAGCGCAAAGCTCTCCGTCCCTCTTCTAATATCTCTTTAGGGGGATTTTAACCACGCCCATGTTACGTCAGTCACTGTCATTGGTTCCTGGGCTTGCCTTTTAAAATCTGCTTGTTTTCATTTGTGAAAGGCATGCATACGTCATACCTTTTCCAGTGTATAGCCCTCCTCGAGAGCACTGGTAAACTATTGGAAACATACAAGGCTCCATGTTTTCTATATGGTTTCTGGACTACTTTTTCTCTACTTCGCAGCGCGAAACAGCGCGATCGCGCTCGTTTCTTTTTTTTTTCTATTTAATGTGGCAAGAAAAGTCCGGTTATGAGTTTACAACGCTATTACCTCTAACTCGACATAATGCGAGATACGTTGTATTGCAAATGCTTGTTTTAAAAAGTGACTCTTTGTAGCTTAGTAAGAATTAACAGTTAGGTGATTAGTTTGCACAAATAGCGGCATTAAATGCACTTTTCTTAGCATTCCAAATAGCAAACACTGCAGGGTGAACAAGGTTCAATATAGATTTAAAATATTGGAACTCCAGCGGTTACAAAGATTCACGAGGGAAGACAACAAGAGAGAAGCAACTGTAGTCACAGATAGCTCCTAGGAAGAGTTTCCACTGCGCACACGGACGCCTAAGAGTGAGGGAGTCCACTCAAAAGGTAAATCCGCTGATGAGAAAATTGTGAAATATGCAGTATAGGTGCGCAGTCACACCACATACCAGGTACAATCAATCGATAAATACACTCAGACATCCAATCATCGCACAAAACAGGCCTGCCTGTACTTCCTGGGATAAGGTCTGCTCCCTAAAGTCACAGCATAGTAGTACTCTGCATTTATTGCAAGAATGCTACTGTAGATCATTAATGTCCAAACTTCCTAGGCAGTAGGTACTACAGTGCAAATCTGTCAAAAGAAAAAAACTTCCACAGTAGTGAAGTTAACGCAAACCTCTTAAGGAGGCAGCACAACCCTTATAAATAACTTTATCCCACTCACATCAGCCTGATAAAAAAAACAAGTAATTATTAATACCTATTGGCAATGATTACCTCCTGTAGTCACACTGTAGCCACAGCGGCAAGACTGGGCTCATGTAGAGCTTAATTTGTAAATAAAAACGTGCCGGTGCCCAAAGCTCTCCCCTGAAACTGACGGCTGCTGCAATTAAATGTGCTAGCACAGAATACTGAGGCAGAGTGATCGTGAAGCCATCTCGGTCCTCTTTAATTCATTTACAGACACTCCCTGCCCCTTCAGGTCACTCTCGCAGCTGTCTGCTTTCTCCCTTTGTGACGCTTTCTCGTTTTTGTCTTCCTCCGTCTTTTCCATATGAGTCGTTTGCTCGCAGTAAATGCCTAATACCAACAAATAAGTGCAGCCCCTCAAACATAAGTGCCAGTGTCCCGCACCGGAAACCACCGGCTTAAGTTAAGCACTGGGCTCATGCAATCACAGAAGTGTATACTTAGTAGCAATGAGTGTAGTGCCTACTCAGATCAATGGCCAGCTTCTACTTCTGGAGTATTAGCAGAGACGCTTTCTGATGTGGCAGTACACTCCAATTCTCTCTTCCTTTTAGGTGTGAAAGACAGTCAATAATAAATCTAAACGAAGCTCGACTGTGAGGATCTTAAATAATGTGCATACTCCCTAAACAGTCTGCATAGCACATAGAAACCTTTGAATAATAGGCCAAGGCACTGATGGGTGCTTTGCTTGCCTTACATGCATTTTGTGCATTTGCTCACTGTGGCCCAAGACCCCCGATATCGTTATTCTTTCGCAATCACCGATTAGTTCGGATGCATGGATCGTTATTATTACAGAGAAATCCTATGTGTGTTATTTTGATAATATGCTCCTAGTTCATAAAGTCATTTCGTGTGAAACTTTAAGAAAGGGTCAGTGGCTTCAACGTGAAAGAGTAAGTGAATTTTCATTCTTTTCTTTTCACCTTAAAACATGCATCACATGAGTGGCTTTCCCAAAATAACATCACAAACGGTATAAAATGGTCATTCACAGTTCTCTCAATTAACTTAAGGTTCCAGATGGAACAGAGCAAATTGCTGTCCTACTGTGCCAAAGCCATCACTTGATAATAAGCACAGCTGCATAGATACCATCTAGAGCTGACCTGTAGACAGGCTGTGGACTGGAAAGTATCAAGGGCATTCAGGCATGCAAAGACACATCAAAATATTGAACCCTCATAGCATAATGTAACAGCAGCAGTGTTTCCTTAGCAATCACTCCGTTTTTTAAATGTACAACGCAAGAGGGATTAATAAATGTATTCTCAAACAATATCAATCTGAAAGAAACAATTCCCAAAAGACTTGATGAATAAAAATGATAATTAAAATATTTTTTACAATACTTTAGGAAAGGATACGTTATTCAGTACTGTCATAACCCTTGTAATATGGCGCAAAGGATAGCAAGGCTAATCCGACTGTTAGAAATGGGGTCTCTGGTTGGCAGTCAGATTGCACTCTATCCAAGCAGGGACCCTGACTCTAGTCAGGGCAATGGAGATACACACTTCAGATAACCCCTGCTCACCCCCTTGGTAGCTTGGCACAAGCAGTCAGGTGCATCTCAGCGGGCATGTGTAAAGTATGTGTACCAACACACACAGTAATACAGTGAAAACAACACAAAATGGACACCACACCAGTTTAGGAAAATAGCCAATATTTGTCTAAATCAAATAAGACGAAAAATACAAAAATTCAACATACACAGGTAAGGTTATGAATTTTTAAAGTAATAGATTCTTATTCAATAGAAAGCAATGGAAATATTGTTATTACACAAAGTACCTGGTTTGTGTCAAAAATAAAGCTGCCCGTGCGAGTGTGAGTTGAAAAAGTCAGCAATGCATTATTTTCTCATCGTAAGTGAGGCCGTGCATGGCTTTCTGGACGGGGCACCTCGGGTCCGCGCAGGTTTCCGGTGATTTTGACGCCCAGCGATGATGTGTGAGAAATCCGGCCACACGGTGATGGAAAACCACGCTGTGTGGGGTTTGCGTCATTTTCAGCAGCTGCAAACAGGTGTTGCGTCGTTTCTCCAGCCGCGATGGAGGTGACATGTCGATTTCCCAGCCAAGATACAGGTGGTGGCTCGATTTCACCCGGAAAGCGGGTGGCGCGTCGTTTTTACAGCCGCATTGTAGGTGGTGTGTCAACGTTTTCCCCGCATGGCTTCCTGTGCATGGATTTCAGTCCTTGTTCTACCAGCTTCACCTTTCATGGGCCCAGGGACTGGATAGGGTATGGCTTGGCAGAGCAGGAGACTCAGCAGAGAGTCCAGGTGCTGGCAGAGGAAATCTTTGATGGCCTGAGACTTCAAAACAGGAGGCAAGCTCAATCCAAGCCCTTGGAGGTTCTTCACAAGCAGGAATATACCATAATGTCCAGTCTTTGTCCTCTTTCAGGCAGAAGGAGCAACTTCAGGCCATCCCAGCAAAGCACAGCCACAGGCAAAGAGGCAGTACTCATCCTTTAGCTCTTCAGGTCTTCTCCTTGGCAGAGGTTCTTCTTGGTTCCAGAAGTAATCTGAAAATCTGAGGTTTTGGGTCCACTACTTAAACCCCTATCTGCCTTTGAAGTAGGCAAACTTCAAAGGAAGGTCTCTGTTGTTCACAAGATCCTGCCTGTCCCAGGCCTGGCCTCAGACACACACCAGGGGGTTGGAGACTGCATTGTGTGAGGGCAGGCACAGCCCATTCAGGTGGAAGTGATGAGGCCTCCCTCCAGTCAAGCCCAGGTGGCCCATAAGGATATTCAGGCTACACCTCAGCTCCCTTTGTGTTACTGTCGTGTTGTGTTAATCTACAAGGGATTCACAAACAGCCCAACTGTCAGTCTGACCCAGATAGGGAATGTACAAGCAGGCAGAGTCACAGAATGATTTAAGCAAGAAAATGCCCACTTTCTTAAAGTGGCATTTTCAAACAGACAATTTATAAACCAACTTTACCAAAAGATGTATTTTTAAATTGTGAGTTCAGAGACCCCAAACTCCAATCTCTATCTGCTCTCAAAGGGAAACTGCACTTTAAGGATATGTAAAGGCAGCACCCATGTTAATCTATGAGAGATATAGGCCTTGCCAAATAATTTGGCAGTATTTCACTGTTAGGACATGCAAAGCACATCAGTACATGGCCCACCTGTAACATACATTGCACCCTGCCTATGGGGCAACCTAGGGCCTACCTTAGGGGTGCCTTACATGTACAAAAATGGAAGGTTTGGGCCTCGCAAGTAAGTACACTTGCCAGGTCGAATTGGCAGGTTAAACTTCACACACAGACAATGAGGTAGCAGGTCTGCGCCATGTTTACGGGGCTACTCATGTGGGTGGCACAACCAGTGCTGCAGGCCAACTAGGCCATGGGCACCTCTAGTGAACTTTACTAGGGACTTACTCGTAAATAAAATATGCCAATCATGGAAAAGCCAATTACACATACAATGTATGCAGGGAGCACTTGCACTTTAGCACTAGTCAGCAGTGGTAAAGTGCCCAGAGTACCAAAAACAGCAAAAACAGAGTCCAGCGCACAGTCAAAACATGGGAAGCAGAAGCCAAAAAGACTGGGGAGGCCACGCCAAGGATGCGAGGTCTAACACCCACCCTTAGAGATGGTCACACTTCCAGTATCAGTCTCTGGGAGAGCAGGGAGCACATGTGTGCAGGATTAGATTCATCCCTATAAGATCTGGTCTGGTTGTTCTGCAGTACTGAATGACACAACATCAAAAAGGAACACTGCAATTCACTGTCAAGAGAGAAAACACAGAATAAAGGATTAGGAATTCTAGAATAGATATGTATGATGTCAAAAAGATGTTGCTATTTGCCCGTTGTGAGTGGAGACATCGCAGTTACTATCCCCCCTGGCAAACCAGGAAACTCACCAGAGAACCGAAGGCGAGATGCGCACCTCTCTAGCAAAACAGGTTGCATCATCAAAGCTAATCATACAGGAAGTCAGGAATCGGTGCAAATCTATAGAGGAGTAAAAAACCAAGGTCAGTCCAAGATAAACAATGGTCAGTACAAGGAGGAGGGAATCTGAGGGAACTAATAAAGGGTAAAAAAAAACAACTAGGATGAGGAAACGGAGATGTGGGTGCGAATTAAAGCATCAAGTAAGAGTTGAAACAACCAATGTTGCTAGACTTAGGCGGTCATTATGAACACGGCGGTAACAACCGCCGTGTTCATGCTGGCGGTCAAAACACTGACTTCCGCCGGCTGCATAAAGAACCTTCCTGTGGGCCGGCGGGCGGAAACATTGTTTCCGCCCGCCGGCCCAATTCTGGAGAGGAAAGCGAGATTGGGTTTTAAGAGTTGTAGGAGGCTGGCCTGGCTTGTAGTGGTTACCAGAGGTACTTACACTTTGTGCCAGGTCCAGGTATCCCTTATTAGTGTAGAAGAGGTGTTTCTAACAGCTTAGGCTGATAGAAGGTAGCTATGGCAAAGCAGCTTAGGCTGAACTAGGAGACATGTAAAGCTCCTACTATACCACTGGTGTCATATGCACAATATCATAAGAAAACACAATACACAGAAGTACTAAAAATAAAGGTACTTTATTTTTATGACAATATGCCAAAAGTGTCTCAGTGAGTACCCTCAGTATGAGGATAAGTTATATACACAAGATATATGTACACAAACTAAAATTATGCAGGTAATAGCAAGAAAAGTAATGCAAGCAGTGTAAAGTTACAATAGATTGCAGTAGGAGCCCATAGGTATAGGGGCAACACAAACCATATACTCCAAAAGTGGAATGCGAACCACGAATGGACCCCAAACCTATGTGAGCTTGTAGAGGGTCGGTGGGTCTGTAAGAAAATAGTGAGGGTTAGAAAAATAGCCCACCCCAAGACCCTGAGAGGTAGGTGGAAAGTGCATCTACTACCCCCAGAGAGCACAGAAGTCGTGATAGGGGGATTCTGCAGGAACAACAAACTCCAGCAATGCAACAACAGTGGATTTCCGGACCTGAGTACCTGTAAGACAAGGGGACCAAGTCCAATATTCGCGACAGTGTAGAGAGTGGGCAGGAGCCCAGGAAATGCCAGCTGAGAGTGCAAGGAAGCTGCCACCTGTTGGAAGAAGCTTGGAGTTCTGCAAGAAAGAAGAGGACTAGGAACTTCTCCTTTGGAGGATGAATGTCCCACGTCGCGATGAAGCTTGCAGAGGTATTCCCACACAGAAAGACTGCAAACAAGCCTTGCTAGCTGCAAGGGTTGCGGTAGAGGTTTTTGGGTGCTGCTGTGGCCCAGGAGGGACCAGAATGTCGCCACTTGGAGGAGGAGACAGAGGGGGTGCCCAGCATGTCAGGGAGCTCTCACAGAAGCAGGCAGCACCCGCAGAAGTACCTGAACAGGCACTTGGAAGAAGAGTGAACAGAGTCCACGTGAAGTCACAATAGGGAGTCCCACAACGCCGGAGGACACCTCAGAAGGTTGTGCACTGCAGGTTAGAGTGTCGGGGACCCAGGCTTGGCTGTGCACGAAGGAAATCCTGGAAGAGTGCACAGGAGCCGGAGCAGCTGCAAATCACGCGGTACCCAGCAATGCAGTCTAGCGTGGGGAGGCAAGGACTTACCTCCACCAAACTTGGACTAAAGAGTCACTAGACTGTGGGAGTCACTTGGACAGAGTTGCTGAGTTCCAGGGACCACGCTCGTCGGGCTGAGAGGGGACCCAGAGGACCAGTGATGAAGTCTTTTGGTGCCTGCGGTTGCAGGGGGAAGATTCCGTCGACCCACTGGAGATTGCTTCAGAGCTCCTGGTGCAGAGAGGAGGCAGGCTAACCCCAGAGCATGCACCACCTGTAAACAGTTGAGAAAGCCGGCAGGATGAAGCGATACAAGGTTGCTAGTAGTCGTCGTGCTACTTTGTTGCGGTTTTGCAGGTGTCATGAGCAGTCAGCGGTCGATCCTTTGGTTGAAGGTGAAGAGGGAGATGCAGAGGAACTCTGATGAGCTCTTGCATTCGTTATCTGGTGAGATCCCCAAAGCAGAGACCCTAAATAGCCAGAATAGGAGGTTTGGCTACCTAGGAAGGAGGATTGGCTACTAAGAGAGGTAAGAGCCTATCAGAAGGAGCCTCTGACGTCACCTGCTGGCACATGCCACTCAGAGCAGTCCAGTGTGCCACAGACACCTCTGTTTCCAAGATGGCAGAGGTCTGGGACACACTGGAGGAGCTCTGGGCATCTCCCCTGGGAGGTGCAGGTCAGGGGAGTGGTCACTCCCCTTTCCTTCGTCCAGTTTCACGCCAGAGCAGGGCTGGGGGATCCCTGAACCGGTGTAGACTGACTTATGCAGAGATGGGCACCATCGGTGCCCATCAAAGCATTTCCAGAGGCTGGGGGAGGCTACTCCTCCCCAGCCTTCACACCTATTTCCAAAGGGAGAGGGTGTTACACCCTCTCTCAGCGGAAATCCTTTGTTCTGCCTTCCTGGGCAAGGGCTGCCTGGACCCCAGGAGGGCAGAAACCTGTCTGAGGGGTTGGCAGCAGCAGCAGCTGCAGTGGAGACCCTGAAAAGGCAGTTTGGCAGTACCCGGGTACTATGCTAGAGGCCCGGGGGATCATGGAATTGTCCCCCCAGTGCCAGAATGGCATTGGGGTGACAATTCCATGATCTTAGACATGTTACATGGCCATGTTCGGAGTTACCATTGTGACGCTGTACATAGGTAGTGACCTCTGTACAGTGCACGCATGTAATGGTGTCCCCGCACTCACAAAGTCCGGGCAATTTGCCCTGAACGATGTGGGGGCACCTTGGCTAGTGCCAGGGTGCCCACACACTAAGTAACTTTGCACCTAACCTTCACCAGGTGAAGGTTAGACATATAGGTGACTTATAAGTTACTTAAGTGCAGTGGTAAAGGGCTGTGAAATAACGTGGACGTTATTTCACTCAGGTTGCAGTGGCAGGCCTGTGTAAGAATTGTCAGAGCTCCCTATGGGTGGCAAAAGAAATGCTGCAGCCCATAGGGATCTCCTGGAACCCCAATACCCTGGGTACCTCAGTACCATATACTAGGGAATTATATGGGTATACCAGTATGCCAATGTGAATTGGTAAATTTAGTCACTAGCCTGTTGGTGACAAATTTGGAAAGCAGAGAGAGCATAACCACTGAGGTTCTAGTTAGCACAGCCTCAGTGAGACAGTTAGGCATCACACAGGGAACACATACATGGCACATACTTATGAGCACTGGGGCCCTGCATGGCAGGGTCCCAGTGACACATAGACTAAAACAACATATATACAGTGAAATATGGGGGTAACATGCCAGGCAAGATGGTACTTTCCTACACACACCCCCGCCCCCAAACAAAGGACAATAAGACTAGCCATGACCTGATGAGTCTTCATTGTCTAAGTGGAAATATCAGGAGAGTCCATCTGCATTGGAGTGGGTACTCCCAGGTCTATGTTCCACTGTATAGTCCATTCCCTGTAGAGATATTGACCACCTCAATAATTTAGGATTTTCACCTTTCATTTGTTTTAGCCAAAGTAGAGGTTTGTGGTCTGTCTGAACAATAAAGTGAGTGCCAAACAGGTGTGGCCTCAACGTTTTCAGTGCCCAGACCACAGCAATGGCCTCCCTCTCAATGGCAGACCAACACTTTTCTCTATGGGTCAACCTTCTGCTGATAAAAGCAACTGGTTGATCCTGGCCCTCAGAATTCAGTTGTGATAAGACTGCCCCTACCCCTATTTCAGAAGCATCAGTTTGAACAATGAATTTCTTGAAATGACATGGGCTTTTTAGGACAGGTGCAGAGCACATGGCCTGTTTGAGCTCCTCAAAAGCTTTCTGACAGCTAACTGTCCACAACACCTTTTTAGGCATCTTCTTACTTGTGAGATCATTAAGAGGGGCTGCTTTGGAGCCATCGTTTTTAATGAATCTCCTGTAATACCCAGTGAGGCCTAAGAAGGCTCTCACTTGGGTCTGTGTTGTAGGGGGAACCCAATCCATGATTGTCTGGATTTTCCCCTGAAGTGGTGCAATCTGTTCTCCACCTACCAGGTGTCCCAGATAAACCATCTTTCCCTGCCCTATCTGGCACTTTGAGGCCTTGATAGTGAGGCCTGCCTTTTGCAGGGCCTCCAAACTTTCCAAAGGTGGACCAGTTGCTCATCCCAGGTGGAGCTAAAGACAGCTATATCATCTAGATATGCTGCACTAAAAGCCTCCAACCCTTGCAGGACTGTGTTCACCAACCTCTGAAAAGTGGCAGGTGCATTCTTCAAGCCAAAGGGCATCACTGTAAATTGGTAGTGTCCTCCTATAGTTGAAAATGCAGTTTTAGGTTTAGCATCCTCAGCCAATTTGATCTGCCAATACCCTGCAGTCAAATCAAAGGTACTTAGATACTTGGCAGATGTCAGTGTATCTATTAGCTCATCTGCCCTGGGTATAGGGTGAGCATCAGTTTTTGTTACCTGATTGAGACCTCTGTAGTCTACACAAAACCTCATCTCCCTTTTTCCATCTTTTGAGTGAGGCTTTGGTACAAGCACCACAGGACTCGCCCATGGGCTTTCAGAAGGTTCGACCACTCCTGGATCAAGCATTTTCTGAACCTCTTCTTTTATGCAGTCCCTGACTTGGTCAGGCTGCCTATAGATTTTACTTTTGACAGGCATGCTGTCTCCAGTATCAATTGTGTGTTCACACCAAGATGTGGTGCCTGGCACAGTTGAAAAGAGTTCAGAAAATTGTCCAAGTAGATTTATGCAGTTGTCTTTCTGTTCTGCAGTCAGACAGTCTGCTAAAACTACTCCCTCCACTAAAGCATCTTCTTCAGTGGAGGAGAAGAGATCAGGGAGAGGGTCACTTTCTTCTTCCTGTCCCTCATCTGTTGCCATGAGCAGGGTGAGATCAGTCCTGTCATAGTAGGGTTTTAGGCGGTTGACATGAATCACCCTAAGGGGACTCCTGGCAGTGCCCAGGTCTACCAGATAGGTAACCTCACCGTTTTTCTCAACAATTAGATGGGGTCCACTCCATTTGTCCTGGAGTGATCTTGGGGCCACAGGCTCCAATACCCACACCTTCTGTCCTGGTTGGTACTGAATCAAAACAGCCTTCTGGTCATGCCATTGCTTCTGGAGCTCTTGGCTGGCCTGAAGGTTTTTACTGGCCTTTTTCATGTACTCGGCCATTCTGGATCTTAGGCCAAGCACATAGTCCACTATGTCCTGTTTGGGAGCTTTTAAAGGTTGTTCCCAACCCTCTTTCACAAGTGTTAGTGGCCTTCTTTCAGGGAGTCCAAAGAGGAGTTCAAAGGGCCTGAAGCCCACTCCTTTCTGGGGTACCTCTCTGTAAAGGAGGCAAGGTAACAGGACATCCCATCCCCTCCTGAGTTTTTCAGGGAGTCCCTTTATCATACCTTTGAGAGTTTTATTGAACCTCTCTACCAGTCCATTAGCCTGTGGATGATAAGGAGTGGTGAATTTGTAGGTTACACCACATTCCTTCCTCATTGCTTTCAAGTATGCAGACATAAAGTTACTACCCCTGTCTGATACAACGTCTTTAGGGAAACCCACCCTGGAAAAGATTCCCAGGAGGGCCTTTGCCACTGCAGGTGCTGTAGTGGTCCTTAGAGGAATTGCTTCAGGATATCTTGTGGCATGGTCCACAACCACCAAGATAAACCTATTGCCTGAAGCAGTAGGAGGGTCAAGGGGGGCAACTATGTCAACCCCTACCCTTTCAAAGGGGACCCTAACCACAGGTAGTGGAATAAGGGGAGCCTTTGGTGTGCCACCAGTCTTGCCACTGGCTTGGCAGGTCACACAAGACTTGCAAAAATATTTTGTGTCCTCTGACATCCTAGGCCAGTGAAACAGGGGGACAAGCCTTTCCCATGTTTTGATCTGGCCCAAATACCCAGCCAAAGGAATGTCATGTGCCAGAGTTAGGAGGAACTATCTGTACTGCAGGGGAATGACCAATCTCCTGGCTGCTCCAGGTTTTGGGTCCCTTGCCTCTGTGTACAAGAGGTTGTCCTCCCAGTAAACTCTATGTGAGTCACTGACATCCCCATTTTGCTGTTTGACAGCTTGCTGTCTGAGACCCTCTAATGTGGGACAGGTTTGCTGTGCCACACTCAGCTCTTCCCTGGCAGGCCCCCCTCCACCCAAAAGCTCAGCAGTGTCTGCTGCCAGCTCATCTGGTGAAGGTTCTGCACAGGGAGGAAATTCTTCTTCCTCAGAAGGAAAATCATCTGTAGAAGGAGGGATAGTGGGTAGGGATTTACCCTTGCTACCCCTTGCTTTAGGGAGCACGTGGTCCATTGTTCCAGGATCCAAGTTACCCTGTCCTTTTTGCTTTTTGGCCTGAGCCCTTGTCAAAGCACAAATATGCCCAGGAATGCCCAGTATTGCTGCATGAGCCTCCAACTCCACTTCTGCCCAAGCTGATGTCTCTAAATCGTTCCCTAGTAGACAGTCTACAGGTAAATCTGAGGCAACCACAACTTTCTTTGGACCAGTAACCCCCCCCCCCCCCCCAGTTGAGATTCACAACAGCCATGGGGTGGATAAGAGTGTTGTTATGAGCTTCTGTCACTTGGTACTGCTGACCATGTAGGTGTTGGTCAGGGTGCACCAGTTTCTCTATCACCATGGTAACACTGGCACCTGTGTCCCTATAGGCTTGGACCTCAACACCATTTATTAGGGGAAGTTGCTTGTACTTATCCATATTAAGGGGACAAGCAACCAAGGTGGCCAAATCAATGGCACCTTCAGAGACTAACACAGCCTCGAGGTCCCCCTAACAAGACCAACCCCAACTAAATTACCAAAAGTGAGCCCAGCTACTCCCTTGGATTAGCTATTAGTAGGTTTGCTCCCACCACCACTGCTATTACTAGGGGCACTAGAATTTGCAGTAGGTGTTGTGGTAGTGGGAGGTTTGGTGTTTTTCTTTGGACAACTGGCATCAGTTGTCCAATGGCCTTTGACTTTACACAAATAACAACAAGGCCCTTTAGGTTGATTATTGGAAGAGGATTTGGAATGACCACCCCCACCAGAGGATTTTTGTGGGCCTGATGAAGACTCAGTTTTACTTTTGTCCCCACCCTTGTCAAAAGACTTACCACCCTTCTTCTTGCCATCCTTGTCACCCCCTGTATGAACTTTTCTGTTCACTCTTGTTCTGACCCATTTGTCTGCCTTCTTTCCCAATTCTTGGGGAGAGGTCAAATCTGAGTCCACTAGATATTGGTGTAACAAGTCAGACCCGCAGTTATTCAGAATATGCTCTCTCAGAATAATATTATACAGGCTTTCATAGTCAGAAACTTTACTGCCATGTAACCACCCCTCCAAGGCCTTCGCTGAACAGTCAACAAAGTCTATCCAGTCTTGTGAGGACTCTTTTCTGGTGTATCTGAACTTAATCCTGTATTGTTCAGTGGTTAAGCCAAATCCATCCAAGAGTGCATCCTTCAAAACTGCAAAATTGTTAGCATCACTTTCTCTAACAGTAAGAAGCCTATCCCTACCCTTTCCATTGAAAGATAGCCACAATATAGCAGCCCACTGCCTTTGAGGGAGCCCCTGTACCATACAGGCCCTCTCAAGTGCAGCAAACCACTTGTTGATGTCATTCCCTTCCTTGTAAGGGGGGACTATCTTGTGCAGATTCCTGGAATCATGCTCTCTAACAGGATTACTATCAGGAATACTGCTGCTGCCACCATGGGGTCCTAACCCCAACCTCTGTCTCTCCTTCTCAATGTCTAGGGATTCCTTATCTAAGGCCAGCTGTTGCTGTTTAAGCTTCAGTCTGGTCTCTTCAACCCTCAACTTTTTGAGTTCCCTTTCTAACATATTGGGGGTCATTCTGACCCTGGCGGCCGGTGACCGCCAGGGTCACCGACCACGGGAGCACCGCCAACAGGCTGGCGGTGCTCCCGATGGCATTCTGACCGCGGCGGTTCAGCCGCGGTCAGAAAGGGTAAACCGGCGGTCTCCCGCCGGTTTACCGCTGCCCCATTGAATCCTCCATGGCGGCGGAGCGCGCTCCGCCGCCATGGGGATTCAGACACCCCCTACCGCCATCCTGTTCATGGCGGGAAACCCGCCATGAACAGGATGGCGGTAGGGGGTGCCGCGGGGCCCCTGGGGGCCCCTGCAGTGCCCATGCCAACGGCATGGGCACTGCAGGGGCCCCCATAAGAGGGCCCCGCAAAGTATTTCAGTGTCTGCTTTGCAGACACTGAAATACGCGACGGGTGCAACTGCACCCGTCGCACCCCTGCAACTACGCCGGCTCAATTCTGAGCCGGCGTCCTCGTTGCAGGGGCATTTCTGTTGGGCCGGCGGGCGCTCTTTCGGAGAGCGCCCGCCGACCCAGCGGAAATGTTTAAATGGCCGCCGCAGTCTTTTGACCGCGGTGCGGTCATTTCACGGCGGTACCTTGGCGGACGGCCTCCGCCGTCCGCCAAGGTTAAAATCACCCCCATTGTCTTCAGGGTGGGTGGGTTGGAAATGCTTAGACCCAGAAGATAAATTGGAAACAACAGAGGGGGATCTGTCCCTAACTGACTGAACCCTAGCAACTTGGCCTCTGGGAATAAAGACTTCCCTACTGTGATGGGAACCTCCATTACTACCAGCATTACTAGGTGTCCTGCTAAGGGGCGGATCTGGTTCAGAACCCTCCCCACCTCCCTCAAGGAGATCCCCTGAGTCAGAATGGGAACCTTCTATTAATCTCTCATTTGAAGTGCGTGCTTGGGACTCATCATTCACAATAAGCATGTTATAAAGAAACTCTTTTGTAGGGTTCTTTCCTATCACTAAACCTCTATCTAAGCAGAGACTCCTTAGGCTCTTGTAATTCAAATTGTCATAAGTAGTATTGACCATTTTAAGAGTAGAGTCTTCTACAGACATGATAGGAAAAGGTTTAGAGACAGTGAGAAGGAAGAAAAAGTTTCAGAACTTTTTAAAGAACAGAGAAAAAACTTTTTCTAACTTTTTAGAAACTTTCAGACGTTTTAGAATACTTTTCAGCACTTAGTAAAAGGTTTAAGAGGAGAAAAGCAAAACATTTTGGTTAGGTGTACATACACTGAACAGTTTTGTATATTACTCTCTTATGAAAAGTACACAATGACAGAGTGGTAAATAGTTACAAGTGCTTATCCCACCGCTGCACAACCAATGTAGGAGGCTGGCCTGGCTTGTAGTGGGTACCAGAGATACTTACACCTTGTGCCACGTCCAGTTATCCCTTATTAGTGTAGAAGAGGTCTTTCTAGCAGCTTAGGCTGATAGAAGGTAGCTATGGCAAAGCAGCTTAGGCTGAACTAGGAGACATGTAAAGCTCCTACTATACCACTGGTGTCATATGTACAATATCATAAGAAAACACAATACACAGAAGTACTAAAAATAAAGGTACTTTATTTTTATGACAATATGCCAAAAGTATCTCAGTGAGTACCCTCAGTATGAGGATAAGTTATGTACACAAGATATATGTACACAAACCAAAATTATGCAGGTATAGCAAGAAAAGTAATGCAAGCAGTGTAAAGTTACAATAGATTGCAATAGGAGCACAGAGGTATAGGGGCAACACAAACCATATACTCCAAAAGTGGAATGCGAACCACAAATGGACCCCAAACCTATGTGAGCTTGTGGAGGGTCGCTGGGACTGTAAGAAAACAGTGAGGATTAGAAAAATAGCCCACCCCGCGACCCTGAAAGGTAGGTGGAAAGTGCACCTGCTGCCCCCAGAGAGCACAGAAGTCGTGATAGGAGGATTCTGCAGGAAGAACAAACACCAGCAATGCAACAACAGTGGATTTCTGGACCTGAGTACCTGTAAGACAAGGGGACCAAGTCCAATATTCGCGACAGTGTTGAGAGTGGGCAGGAGCCCAGGAAATGCCAGCTGAGAGTGCAAGGAAGCTGCCACCTGATAGAAGAAGCTTGGAGTTCTGTAAGAAAGAAGAGGACTAGGAACTTCTCCTTTGGAGGATAGATGGCCCACGTCACGATGAAGCTTGCAGATGAGTTCCCACACAGAAAGACTGCAATCAAGCCTTGCTAGTTGCAAGGGCTATGCTAGAGGTTTTTGGGTGCTGCTGTGGCCCAGGAGAGACCAGGATGTCGCCACTTGGAGGAGGAGACAGAGCGGGTGCCAAGCAAGTCAGGGATCCCTCAAAGAAGCAGGCAGCACCAGCAGAAGTACCTGAATAGGCACTTGAAAGAAGATTGAACCAGAGTCCATGCAAAGTCACAAAAGGGAGTCCCACGGCGCCGGAGGACAACTCAGAAGGTTGTGCACTGCAGGTTAGAGTGTTGGGGACCCAGGCTTGGCTGTGCACGAAGGAAATCCTGGAAGAGTGCACAGGAGCCGGAGCAGCTGCAAATCACACGGTACCCAGCAATGCAGTCTAGCATGGGGAGGCAAGGACTTACCTCCACCAAACTTGGACTGAAGAGTCACTGGACTGTGGGAGTCACTTGGACAGAGTTGCTGAGTTCCAGGGACCACGCTCGTCGGGCTGAGAGGGGACCCAGAGGACCAGTGATGCAGTCTTTTGGTGCCTGCGGTTGCAAGGGGAAGATTCCGTCGACCCACAGGAGATTTCTTCAGAGCTCCTGGTGCAGAGAGGAGGCAGGCTACCCCCAGAGCATGCACCACCTGGAAACAGTTGAGAAAGCTGGCAGGATGAAGCGATACAAGGTTGCTAGTAGTCGTCTTGCTACTTTGTTGCGGTTTTGCAGGCGTCCTGAGCAGTCAGCGGCCGATCCTTTGGTAGAAGGTGAAGAGGGAGATGCAGAGGAACTCTGATGAGCTCCTGCATTCGTTATCTGGTGAGATCCCCAAAGCAGAGACCCTAAATAGCCAGAAAAGGAGGTTTGGCTACCTAGGAAGGAGGATTGGCTACCAAGAGAGGTAAGAGCCTATCAGAAGGAGCCTCTGACGTCACCTGCTGGCACTGGCCACTCAGAGCAGTCCAATGTGCCACAGACACCTCTGTTTCCAAGATGGCAGAGGTCTGGGGCACACTGGAGGAACTCTGGCACCTCCCCTGGGAGGTGCAGGTCAGGGGAGTGGTCACCCCCCTTTCCTTTGTCCAATTTCGCGCCAGAGCAGGGCTGGGGGATCCCTGAACCGGTGTAGACTGGCTTATGCAGAGATGGGCACCATCTGTGCCCATCAAAGCATTTCCAGAGGCTGGGGGAGGCTACTCCTCCCCAGCCTTCACACCTATTTCCAAAGGGAGAGGGTGTTACACCCTCTCTCAGCGGAAATCCTTTGTTCTGCCTTCCTGGGCCAGGGCTGCCTGGACCCCAGGAGGGCAGAAACCTGTCTGGGTGGTTGGCAGCAGCAGCAGCTGCAGTGGAGACCCCAGAAAGGCAGTTTGGCAGTACCTGGGTACTATTCTAGAGACCCGGGGGATCATGGAATTGTCACCCCAATGCCAAAATTGCATTGGGGTGACAATTCCATGATCTTAGACATGTTATATGGCTATGTTTGGAGTTACCATTGTGACGCTGTACATAGGTAGTGTGACCTATGTACAGTGCACGCGTGTAATGGTGTCCCCGCACTCACAAAGTCTGGGGAATTTGCCCTGAACGATGTGGGGGCAGCTTGGCTAGTGCCAGGGTGCCCACACACTAAGTAACTTTGCACCTAACCTTCACCAGGGGAAGGTTAGACATATAGGTGACTTATAAGTTACTTAAGTGCAGTTGTAAATGGCTGTGAAATAACGTGGACGTTATTTCACTCAGGCTGCAGTGGCAGGCCTGTGTAAGAATTGTCAGAGCTCCCTATGGGTGGCAAAAGAAATGCTGCAGCCCATAGGGATCTCCTGGAACCTCAATACCCTGGGTACCTCAGTACCATATACTAGGGAATTATATGGGTGTACCAGTATGCCAATGTGAATTGGTAAATTTAGTCACTAGCCTGTTGGTGACAAATTTGGAAAGCAGAGAGAGCATAACCACTGAGGTTCTAGTTAGCACAGCCTCAGTGAGACAGTTAGGCATCACACAGGGAACACATACATGGCACATATTTATGAGCACTGGGGCCCTGGATGGCAGGGTCCCAGTGACACATAGACTAAAACAACATATATACAGTGAAATATGGGGGTAACATGCCAGGCAAGATGGTACTTTCCTACACACCCCCGCCCCCCCACGAAGGACAATAAGACTAGCCATGACCTGATGAGTCTTCATTGTCTAAGTGGAAATATCTGGAGAGTCCATCTGCATTGGAGTGGGTACTCCCAGGTCTATGTTCCACTGTATAGTCCATTCCCTGTAGAGATATGGACCACCTCAATAATTTAGGATTTTCACCTCTCATTTGTTTTAGCCAAAGTAGAGGTTTGTGGTCTGTCTGAACAATAAAATGAGTGCCAAACAGGTATGGCCTCAACGTTTTCAGTGCCCAGACCACAGCAATGGCCTCCCTCTCAAAGGCAGACCAACACTTTTCTCTAGGGGTCAACCTTCTGCTGATAAAAGCAAATGGTTGATCCTGGCCCTCAGAATTCAAGACTGCCCCTACCCCTATTTCAGAAGCATCGGTTTGAACAATGAATTTCTTGGAATAACATGGGCTTTTTAGGACAGGTGCAGAGCACATGGCCTGTTTGAGCTCCTCAAAACCTTTCTGACAGCTAACTGTCCACAATACCTTTTTAGGCATCTTCTTACTTGTGAGATCATTAAGAGGGGCTGCTATGGAGCCATAGTTTTTATTGAATCTCCTGTAATACCCAGTGAGGCCTAAGAAGGCTCTCACTTGGGTCTGTGTTGTAGGGGGAACCCAATCCATGATTGTCTGGATTTTCCCCTGAAGTGGTGCAATCTGTTCTCCACCTACCAGGTGTCCCAGATAAACCACCTTTCCCTGCCCTATCTGGCACTTTGAGGCCTTGATAGTGAGGCCTGCCCTTTGCAGGGCCTCCAAACTTTCCAAAGGTGGACAAGGTGCTCATCCCAGGTGGAGCTAAAGACAGCTATATCATCTAGATATGCTGCACTAAAAGCCTCCAACCCTTGCAGGACTGTGTTCACCAACCTCTGAAAAGTGGCAGGTGCATTCTTCAAGCCAAAGGGCATCACTGTAAATTGGTAGTGCCCTCCTATAGTTGAAAATGCAGTTTTAGGTTTAGCATCCTCAGCCAATTTGATCTGCCAATACCCTGCAGTCAAATCAAAGGTGCTTAGATACTTGGCAGATGTCAGTGTATCTATTAGCTCATCTGCCCTGGGTAAAGGGTGAGCATCAGTTTTTGTTACCTGCTTGAGACCTCTGTAGTCTACACAAAACCTCATCTCCCTTTTTCCATCTTTTGAGTGAGGCTTTGGTACAAGCACCACAGGACTCGCCCATGGGCTTTCAGAAGGTTCGACCACTCCTGGATCAAGCATTTTCTGATCCTCTTCTTTTATGCAGTCCCTGACATGGTCAGGCTGCCTATAGATTTTACTTTTGACAGGCATGCTGTCTCCAGTATCAATTGTGTGTTCACACCAAGATGTGGTGCCTGGCACAGTTGAAAAGAGTTCAGAAAATTGTCCAAGTAGATTTATGCAGTTGTCTTTCTGTTCTGCAGTCAGACAGTCTGCTAAAACTACTCCCTCCACTAGAGCATCTTCTTCAGTGGAGGAGAAGAGATCAGGGAGAGGGTCACTTTCTTCTTCCTGTCCCTCATCTGTTGCCATGAGCAGGGTGAGATCAGTCCTGTCATAGTAGGGTTTTAGGCGGTTGACATGAATCACCCTAAGGGGACTCCTGGCAGTGCCCAGGTCTACCAGATAGGTAACCTCACCGTTTTTCTCAACAATTAGATGGGGTCCACTCCATTTGTCCTGGAGTGCTCTTGGGGCCACAGGCTCCAATACCCACACCTTCTGTCCTGGTTGGTACTGAATCAAAACAGCCTTCTGGTCATGCCATTGCTTCTGGAGCTCTTGGCTGGCCTGAAGGTTTTTACTGGCCATTCTGGATCTTAGGCCAAGCACATAGTCCACTATGTCCTGTTTGGGAGCTTTTAAAGGTTGTTCCCAACCCTCTTTCACAAGTGTTAGTGGCCTTCTTACAGGGTGTCCAAAGAGGAGTTCAAAGGGGCTGAAGCCCACTCCTTTCTGGGGTACCTCTCTGTAAAGGAGGCAAGTTAACAGGACATCCTCTCTCCTCCTGAGTTTTTCAGGGAGTCCCATTATCATACCTTTGAGAGTTTTATTAAACCTCTCTACCAGTCCATTAGCATGTGGATGATAAGAAGTGGTGAATTTGTAGGTTACACCACATTCCTTCCTCATTGCTTTCAAGTATGCAGACATAAAGTTACTACCCCTGTCTGATACAACATCTTTAGGGAAACCCACCCTGGAAAAGATTCCCAGGAGGGCCTTTGCCACTGCAGGTGCTGTAGTGGTCCTTAGAGGAATCGCTTCAGGATATCTTGTGGCATGGTCCACAACCACCAAGATAAACCTATTGCCTGAAGCAGTAGGAGGGTCAAGGGGGCCAACTATGTCAACCCCTACCCTTTCAAAGGGGACCCTAACCACAGGTAGTGGAATAAGGGGAGCCTTTGGTGTGCCACCAGTCTTGCCACTGGCTTGGCAGGTCACACAAGACTTGCAAAAATATTTTGTGTCCTCTGACATCCTAGGCCAGTGAAACAGGGGGACAAGCCTTTCCCATGTTTTGATCTGGCCCAAATGCCCAGCCAAAGGAATGTAATGTGCCAGAGTTAGGAGGAACTATCTGTACTGCAGGGGAATGACCAATCTCCTGGCTGCTCCAGGTTTTGGGTCCCTTGCCTCTGTGTACAAGAGGTTGTCCTCCCAGTAAACTCTATGTGAGTCACTGACATCCCCATTTTGCTGTTTGACAGCTTGCTGTCTGAGACCCTCTAATGTGGGACAGGTTTGCTGTGCCACACTCAGCTCTTCCCTGGCAGGCCCCCTCCACCCAAAAGCTCAGGAGTGTCTGCTGCCAGCTCATCTGGTGAAGTTTCTGCACAGGGAGGAAATTCTTCTTCCTCAGAAGGAAAATCATCTGTAGAAGGAGGGATAGTGGGTAGTGATTTACCCTTGCTACCCCTAGCTTTAGGGAGCACTTGGTCCATTGTTGCAGGATCCAAGTTACCCTGTCCTTTTTGCTTTTTGTCCTGAGCCCTTGTCAAAGCACAAATATGCCCAGGAATGCCCAGTATTGCTGCATGAGCCTCCAACTCCACTTCTGCCCAAGCTGATGTCTCTAAATCGTTCCCTAGTAGACAGTCTACAGGTAAATCTGAGGCAACCACAACTTTCTTTGGACCAGTAACCCCCCCCCAGTTGAGATTCACAACAGCCATGGGGTGGCTAAGAGTGTTGTTATGAGCTTCTGTCACTTGGTACTGCTGACCATGTAGGTGTTGGTCAGGGTGCACCAGTTTCTCTAGCACCATGGTAACACTGGCACCTGTGTCCCTGTAGGCCTGAACCTCAACACCATTTATTAGGAGAAGTTGCTTGTACTTATCGATATTAAGGGGACAAGCAACCAAGGTGGCCAAATCAATGGCACCTTCAGAGACTAACACAGCCTCGTGGTCCCCCTAACAAGACCAACCCCAACTAGATTACCAAAAGTGAGCCCAGCTACTCTCTTGGATTGGCTATTAGTAGGTTTGCTCCCACCACCACTGCTATTACTAGAGGCACTTGAATTTGCAGTAGGGGTTGTGGTAGTAGGAGGTTTGGTGTTTTTCTTTGGACAACTGGCATCAGTTGTCCAATGGCCTTTGACTTTACACAAATAACACCAAGGCTTTTTAGGTTGATTATTGGAAGAGGATTTGGAATGACCACCCCCACCAGAGGATTTTTGTGGGCCTGATGAAGACTCAGTGTTACTTTTGTCCCCACCCTTGTCAAAAGACTTACCATCCTTCTTCTTGCCATCATTGTCACCCCTTGTATGAACTTTTCTGTTCACTCTTGTTCTGACCCATTTGTCTGCCTTCTTTCCCAATTCTTGGGGAGAGGTCAAATCTGAGTCCACTAGATATTGGTGTAACAAGTCAGACACGCAGTTATTCAGAATATGCTCTCTCAGAATAATATTATACAGGCTTTCATAGTCAGAAACCTTACTGCCATGTAACCACCCCTCCAAGGCCTTTGTTGAACAGTCAACAAAGTCTATCCAGTCTTGTGAGGACTCTTTTCTGGTGTCTCTGAACTTAATCCTGTATTGTTCAGTGGTTAAGCCAAATCCATCCAAGAGTGCATCCTTCAAAACTACAAAATTGTCAGCATCACTTTCTCTAACAGTAAGAAGCCTATTCCTACCCTTTCCATTGAAAGATAGCCACAATATAGCAGCCCACTGCCTTTGAGGGAGCCCCTGTACCATCCAGGCCCTCTCAAGTGCAGCAAACCACTTGTTGATGTCATCCCCCTCCTTGTAAGGGGGGACTATCTTGTGCAGATTCCTGGAATCATGCTCTCTAATAGGATTACTATCAGGAATACTGCTGCTGCCACCATGGGGTCCTAACCCCAACCTCTGTCTCTCCTTCTCAATGTCTAGGGATTCCCTATCTAAGGCCAGCTGTTGCTGTTTAAGCTTCAGTCTGGTCTCTTCAACCCTCAACTTTTTGAGTTCCCTTTCTAACATATTGTCTTCAGGGTGGGTGGGTTAGGAATGCTTGGACCCAGAAGATAAATTGGAAACAACAGAGGGGGATCTGTCCCTAACTGACTGAACCCTAGCAACTTGGCCTCTGGGAATAAAGACTTCCCTACTGTGATGGGAACCTCCATTACTACCAGCATTACTAGGTGTCCTGCTAGGGGGCAGATCTGGTTCAGAACCCTCCCCACCTCCCTCAAGGAGATCCCCTGAGTCAGAATGGGAACCTTCTATTAACCTCTCATTTGAAGTGTGTGCTTGGGACTCATCATTCACAATAAGCATGTTATAAAGAAACTCTTTTGTAGGGTTCTTTCCTATCACTAAACCTCTATCTAAGCAGAGACTCCTTAGGCTCTTGTAATTCAAATTGTCATAATTAGTATTGACCATTTTAAGAGTAGAGTCTTCTACAGACATGATAGGAAAAGGTTTAGAGACAGTGAGAAGGAAGAAAAAGTTTCAGAACTTTTTAAAGAACAGAGAAAAAACTTTTTCTAACTTTTTAGAAACTTTCAGACGTTTTAGAATACTTTTCAGCACTTAGTAAAAGGTTTAAGAGGAGAAAAGCAAAACATTTTGGTTAGGTGTACATACACTGAACAGTTTTGTATATTATTCTCTTATGAAAAGTACACAATGACAGCGTGGTAAGTAGTTACAAGTACTTATCCCACCGCTACACAACCAATGTAGGAGGCTGGCCTGGCTTGTAGTGGGTACCAGAGATACTTACACCTTGTGCCAGATCCAGTTTAACCTTATTAGTGTAGAAGAGGTGTTTCTAGCAGCTTAGGCTGATAGAAGGTAGCTATGGCAAAGCAGCTTAGGCTGAACTAGGAGACATGTAAAGCTCCTACTATACCACTGGTGTCATATGTACAATATCATAAGAAAACACAATACACAGAAGTACTAAAAATAAAGGTACTTTATTTTTATGACAATATGCCAAAAGTATCTCAGTGAGTACCCTCAGTATGTGTCAAGATATATGTACACAAACCAAAATTATGCAGGTATAGCAAGAAAAGTAATGCAAGCAGTGTAAAGTTACAATAGATTGCAATAGGAGCACATAGGTATAGGGGCAACACAAACCATATACTCCAAAAGTGGAATGCGAACCACAAATGGACCCCAAACCTATGTGAGCTTGTAGAGGGTCGCTGGGACTGTAAGAAAACAGTGAGGGTTAGAAAAATAGCCCACCCCACGACCCTGAAAGGTAGGTGTAAAGTGCACCTACTACCCCCAGAGAGCACAGAAGTCGTGATAGGGGGATTCTGCAAGAAGAACAAACACCAGCAATGCAACAACAGTCGATTTCCGGACCTGAGTACCTGTAAGACAAGGGGACCAAGTCCAATAGTCGCGACAGTGTTGAGAGTGGGCAGGAGCCCAGGAAATGCCAGCTGAGAGTGCAAGGAAGCTGCCACCTGTTGGAAGAAGCTTGGAGTTCTGTAAGAAAGAAGAGGACTAAGAACTTCTCCTTTGGAGGATAGATTACCACGTTGCGATGAAGCTTGCAGATGTGTTCCCACGCAGAAAGACTGTAACCAAGCCTTGCTAGTTGCAAGGGCTGCGGTACAGGTTTTTGGGTGCTGCTGTGGCCCAGGAGAAACCAGGATGTCGCCACTTGGAGGAGGAGACAGAGGGGGCGCCCAGCAAGTCAGGGAGCCCTCACAGAAGCAGGCAGCACCCACAGAAGTACCTGAATAGGCACTTGGAAGAAGAGTGAACCAGAGTCCATGCAAAGTCACAAAAGGGAGTCCTACGGCGCCGGACGACAACTCAGAAGGTTGTGCACTGCAGGTTAGAGTGTTGGGGACCCAGGCTTGGCTGTGCACGAAGGAAATCCTGGAAGAGTGCACAGGAGCCGGAGCAGCTGCAAATCACATGGTACCCAGCAATGCAGTCTAGCATGGGGAGGCAAGGACTTACCTCCACCAAACTTGGACTGAAGAGTCACTAGACTGTGGGAGTCACTTGGACAGAGTTGCTGAGTTCCAGGGACCACGCTCCTTGGGCTGAGAGGGGACCCAGAGGACCAGTGATGCAGTCTTTTGGTGCCTGCGGTTGCAGGGGGAAGATTCCGTCGACCCACAGGAGATTTCTTCAGAGCTCCTGGTGCAGAGAGGAGGCAGGCTACCCCCAGAGCATGCACCACCTGGAAACAGTTGAAAAAGCTTGCAGGATGAAGCGATACAAGGTTGCTAGTAGTTGTCTTGCTACTTTGTTGCGGTTTTGCAGGCATCCTGAGCAGTCAGCGGCCGATCCTTTGGTAGAAGGTGAAGAGGGAGATGCAGAGGAACTCTGATGAGCTCTTGCATTCGTTATCTGGTGAGATCCCCAAAGCAGAGACCCTAAATAGCCAGAAAAGGAGGTTTGGCTACCTAGGAAGGAGGATTGTCTGCCAAGAGAGGTAAGAGCCTATCAGAAGGAGCCTCTGACGTCACCTGCTGGCACTGGCCACTCAGAGCAGTCCAGTGTGCCACAGACACCTCTGTTTCCAAGATGGCAGAGGTCTGGGACACACTGGAGGAGCTCTGGCACCTCCCCTGGGAGGTGCAGGTCAGGGGAGTGGTCACCCCCCTTTCCTTTGTCCAATTTCGCGCCAGAGCAGGGCTGGGGGATCCCTGAACCGGTGTAGACTGGCTTGTGCAGAGATGGGCACCATCTGTGCCCATCAAAGCATTTCCAGAGGCTGGGGGAGGCTACTCCTCCCCAGCCTTCACACCTATTTCCAAAGGGAGAGGGTGTTACACCCTCTCTCAGCGGAAATCCTTTGTTCTGCCTTCCTGGGCCAGGGCTGCCTGGACCCCAGGAGGGCAGACACCTGTATGAGTGGTTGGCAGCAGCTGCAGTGGAGACCCCGGAAAGGCAGTTTGGCAGTACCCGGGTACTATGCTAGAGACCCGGGGGATCATGGAATTGTCGCATTGGGGTGACAATTCCATGATCTTAGACATGTTACATGGCCATGTTCGGAGTTACCATTGTGACGCTGTACATAGGTAGTGTGACCTATGTACAGTGCACACGTGTAATGGTGTCTCCGCACTCACAAAGTCTGGGGAATTTGCCCTGAACGATGTGGGGGCACCTTGGCTAGTGTCAGGGTGCCCACACACTAAGTAACTTTGCACCTAACCTTCACCAAGTGAAGGTTAGACATATAGGTGACTTATAAGTTACTTAAGTGCAGTGGTAAATGGCTGTGAAATAACGTGGACGTTATTTCACTCAGGCTGCAGTGGCAGGCCTGTGTAAGAATTGTCAGAGCTCCCTATGGGTGGCAAAAGAAATGCTGCAGCCCATAGGGATCTCCTGGAACCCCAATACCCTGGGTACCTCAGTACCATATACTAGGGAATTATATGGGTGTACCAGTATGCCAATGTGAATTGGTAAATTTAGTCACTAGCCTTTTAGTGACAAATTTGGAAAGCAGAGAGAGCATAACAACTGAGGTTCTGGTTAGCAGAGCCTCAGTGAGACAGTTGGGCATCACACAGGGAACACATACGGGGCACATACTTATGAGCACTGGGGCCCTGCCTGGCAGGGTCCCAGTTACACATAGACTAAAACAACATATATACAGTGAAATATGGGGGTAACATGCTAGGCAAGATGGTACTTTCCTGCAAGAGTCTTTCTCAAAATTCAGCTTCGCAGTTCCTTCCTGAATCAGTAGTCAGTTGATTTTGATCTCAATAACTCTATATCTGGAACAGAATAAGAAATTCTCAGTTATGGACCTGATGGATTCTGAAGCCATCAGAAATGTTTTGGATTGGAATTGCGCTCAAAGTTTCCAGATGCTTCAAAGAAAGACTGAATCAATTCCCACTGTGGGTGGTACACAATTAGCTTTTGGCCTTGTTGTGGAATGCAACTTACGCCTGTTAAGGACTATGTTTAGCCACCAAGAAAAGTTACGTTTTGATTTAATTGGCTCTTCTAATCATCCTGGGTTTTCCCTTGCTTTGTTGACATAACCCTTGTCCCTTCTTGGCAACCCAAACTATTTCTCTCAGCTCCATCTACTGTAATTAAAACTATTTGGGAGCTAGAGAAGGGGCTGGTGAAGATATTCCAAGCAGCATCAAAGAAAGAAGCCCTGAGTGGACATGTTAATCAAAGATTTTGAGTACATATTTTTGTCTAACTTGAAAAAGCTGTCTCTTCATTGCCCATGTATTTGTTCTATCAATCTTGAACCAGAGGCTGAATTTCCATTCAGCTGGATTACTGCTTTTCTAACACTGGAAAGAAGGAATTAAGGCAGTACTCCAATGAAATATTGAAAATGGTCTCATTGTTCATCTTCATCTCCTCCAGGAGCCCCTCTATTCTTTGTGCCCTAGAAGTCAACTGAATTAAGGCCCGGTATAGACTACACAGGGCTAAACAAAGTCACCAAAGACCAATATCCTACTCCCTTGATCAAGGATATTTTAGAATCAGTACAGGGTTCACAATTATTTACTAAGTTGTATTTAAAATGGGCCTATCATTTATTACATATCATGAATGGAAATGAATGTAAGAACGTCCTTTGCACTCAATATGGACATTTTGAGTATGAAATAATGCTGTTTGGCGTTAGTAATGCCCCTCATTCTACCAAAGCTTCAAGGATAGCATCTTCTCTGATATTTTAAATTCTTTGTTGTGGTCTACCTAATCGATATCCTGATCTTTTCAAAATACACTGTCAGACCACCTAGAAGTTTACATAGGTGTCGCAGGAATCAGTTAATTTGCAAACCTGAAACATTTATTTTTTTAATGAAAAATAATGATTTCTGGGATATATCATGAATCCTTATGAGCTTGCCATAGACCCTAAGAAGAAACCTGCCATACTTGATTGGGCATCTCCACTACCGTCATGGAAACTTAGAGTTCGCAAATGTTTACTAAGGATTTCTCTAGGCATTCCTAGCTCTGGGAGTGGTCAATTACAAGAACATGTAGATTACAAGGGACATCCAGTTTTAATCTATTCTCATTCACTTTCTCAAGCAGAACGTTATTACTCAATTCTGGAATTATTAGCCATGAAAGAAGCATCTGTCAAATGGAGACATTTATAATTGGGAGCCAGACATCCATATGTAATTACAACAGACCACCAAAATGTACTTGCTCTTAAAACATCTTAGTGCAGGAATAGTCACCAAACTCACTGGGCCTATATTTTTCTCCAATTTGATTTCACCATTACGTTTGGTTCTATAATTAAAATAGAGTTTCTGATGTACTCGCCAAAAGTTACCCTGAGAAGGACAAGGAAGGCCAGAAGATTGTTCCTACCGAATGCACTATCTGACTGTAACATCGTTCTTAGAAGATATTAGGGCTGTTCAGCAAAACCTGGGGAAGAAGAGATCAAACACTCTCCCTGTATGTCTAACACAGACTGTATTTCCACAGGATTTAGCAAAAAGAAATATTGTAATTTTACCACAACAGTAAATCAGCTGACAGAGGAACTAAGAACACCTTGGAGCTTGTTACCATACATTCTTGGTGGCCAAAACTAGTAGCTGACATCAAAACCTATGTTCAAGCCTGCCTAATCTGCGCCCAATTCAGAGCTTTCCACCAAAAACGGGTACGTTTTCTGCAACCTCTGACAACAGCTCCAGGAACCTTGGCACTCTATCTCAATAGGCTTCATTGTTAAGCTGCCTCCTTCTGAGGGAAAGATGACAGTCACGGTGACAGTGGTCATTTTCTAAGATTACCCTATTTCTGCCTTAGCCAAAACAGCAAGCATCAAAGAAATGGCTATTTGTGTTATTGATACCCAGTAATAATAATGTAGGATAGAGGATCACTGATTGTGTCTCATTTTTTAGAAGCCTTTTATTCTGTTAAGAACTAGAGGCCTATCCTCGGGATTTTATCCCCAGGTAAATGGACTCGGAGAGGAACAACCATACCCTAAAGCATTACCTAAAGTGTTTATGTAGCAATACAAGTGGTAACTGGGTAGCATGACTTCCCTAGCAGAATTTGCTTATTATATCAGTGTCCATAGTGCTACTTAAGTCTCTCCCTTTTTCTGTATGCAAGGGGTCCATCTGAAAATTTGCCCCGAGATTGTTCAGTCACAGGATACTATGCCAGCAGCTTCTGAACTGGTACAATATCAGGCAGAGATAAGGAAGCAAGTTGCTAAAAATCTACATGTGAGCTACTGGAAGATTTTTAGAAGCTTGCTTCTTTATCTCTGCCTGGTATTGTACCAGTTAAGAAACTGCCAGCAAGAAAGGATGAGAGAACAGGTTGACAAATGTAGAAAGCCTAAACCTAATCATCAAATCGGTGAGGAGGTATGGTTGTCTCCTCAGTTCCTATCAACTAAGTATAAACAATGCATATTCAGTCCACAATTTTTAGGTCCTTTTTCTATTTTGCAGAAACTAAATCCTGTCACTGTCCATTAAAAAAATTCTATTGCCTGGAAAATACATTCCACATTTCATGTATCTCAGCCGAAGTCTTTCATTCTTGATAATTTTTCTGATGTCCCTAACCCAGCCCACCTTTATCATTGTCCAGCCAGAATTTGAAGAGGAAAACATCAGGATTTAATCAGATGGAAAGGTTACCCGGTGTCTAACTAGTCTTGAAACCAGCAGAGGCTTTTGGTGCACCCATTTTGATTTGAAGATTTTCTTTTTCATCGTCATCCAGTCAAACCAGGTGCTCCTCTCACGAAATTGTCATTCTTCAAATGACCGTGGAGAGAGGAGACCAGATCCACACAGAAGAACCCACTCTTCAAAAGAACCTGATAAGGAACAAACTTATCAGCAGGGTAAGGAGGACATTTGGGTGATTTGGACCTCCTAAGCAGACCTTTCAAAAGAAGACAGTTGCTACCTGGATACAAGATGCTTCAGAAAGAGTGCATCAAGAAAGGAGGCAGTAGCAGTTCTACAAAGTTCGGCAGAAATAACAGCCCACCTAAAACCCAAGTCCCTCCTGAACATGAAGGGGAGTAATGACTTTGTTTAGGTAGAAACGTGAGATGGGCATTGAAATCAAGTGGGGTTGGTTTAAGTTTGCGTTCAAATAGAAGGCAACATTGAGGAGGCCATTTCAATGATATTCTGGGCTCAATTGTCGCATTCTTATGACAGGGACTAGTTTTGGACTATTCCAGTTTTAACCAACATAGTAAAACCTATGCTGTACAAAAATGCACAGACCAATGGATTAATGATGCAACATAACCACAATAGATGTAGCAAATACGTTTTTCTCTGAGAGCATAGCCCCGTGTCACATTACTTAACTTTACGTTTGGGGGAGCGCAGTACAGCTCTATACGATTATCTCAAGAGTATAAGGATAGCTCAGGTAGCTTCTAAGCCCAATTATTGGGCATATCACAGAGCTAAATGGAGACCTCACATGAGGGTGCCAACAGAAATGTTGGATGTTACTGCCCTAATATACCCTGAGAAACTCCATTAATGCTTGCAATTCTTTCAGTTTTGGGTGAACATACCTTCCGCATTATGAAAAAAGGCTAACACTCTTATACCATTTGATTACCCCAACGTTTATGGGGAAAGAACAGAAGGATGAACACACTCAAATCCTTAAAGACTTGCAAAAAGAGATGTTTGCAAACATGTCAACAAGCACATTTCAGTGTGATGAATAGCTTCCTCTCAGTTAGGATACCCATTACACCCATTAGGTACATCGATGAGCAGTCTACATCATTGGTGTACAAATCACATTTATATTCCGCAGCAGAAGAGCATTTCACTCCAGTAGAGAAAGTTCTCACAGGAGGTCAGACAGCAATCATTAAAGAGAGACCCACTGCACATGGTTAGAAAGTAATTGTGGTAGGTAAAACCTATAGCTTGTTTAGAGGCTGCCACTAAAGCAAACATACTCGCCCATTTACATGCACAGTCACACCCATGCCTTCACAAGCATGCACGAATACACCCACCATTCACAAGTACAAAATACACATACATCCATTCACAGCACTCACAAATAAACATACATTTATACACACATGCACCAAATATTAAATGAATAAATAGAAACATACCAACTGCAGCAGTGATCTCTGGTGGCAGGAGGGAAGCCTCGGTGGTTCCTGCAGAAGGTGAGACAGTGAGAGGATGCAGCAGTCCCTTACTCATCACAGAGTGGGATTGGGTAAGTGAGACTGCTGACCCCATCTCACTCTGTGTTGAGTGTCAATGATGGACAGTCGGTCCTTGGTGCTTCTGGGCTAAAAATGGAAGTGCCTAGTTGTGAATCTATCTGTTGCATGACCAGCGTCATGAGAGGACCTCCAAGTGCTTTGCTGGGCCCTGGAGGTCATGCTCAGAGGAGTGTCAAATCACGAGCCCAGCAAATTTCAGCTCAGGTAGTGAGGTTCCTGCACATTTAGTGCTTGTACAGCACCTGGCTCCCTGACCTGAGCATGAAGAGTGTCTGTCAGGCCTGACCTTTGTTCAGCAGGACATTTGCAAAAAGGATGGAAGAGGGGGGTCGGGGTCCCTCCTTTCCATAGGACGGGCTGCTACTGAAACATACCAAATGCTGGTACTCGTGCGCTCGGGTACAGTAGGCCATGAGTTGAGACAGTTCAAGTGTACAATTTGAATATGATCAAACATTAGAAACACAGGGAATCCTCCAATATCGAGAAGCAATCCCCAAGACATACATGTGAAAAACACAACATGAATGTTGTGATTTTTTTAAACCAATGAACAAAACTCTGCAGCAGCAGGCACTAAACAGTGGTACTCCGTGGTTAGTGCAACTATGGAGAGGTTTTTGAGGATTCATATTTTAGAATAAAGAATATACATGTAAAGTCTGAGGTGACTCATATTCACAAATATCAGAATTAAATGTTCTCCTGCTATTCTTGCATAAAGCTAACTCTCTAATTCCTATGTCAATAGTATTCGATGCTTCATTTTGTGTTCCAGTGTGCAATGTAGATTCACAGCACTGCGATTCCAATGTTTACTAAGACTTTTACGGGAGACAATAAGAATCTGTTGTACAGGTACAGATCTGTAAAGTAGCAGCAGTGCTCTCAGAAGTCCAATCATCACACATAAAACAAGCCACGCTTCCTTGGTTTCTAGTAAAGCTTAAACAAATTAGCCAGTTTATATCACAATGTGAAATTTGACAGCAAATATCACTTCTATAGTAAGGTGACTGCAAAACCCAATGGAAAAGGCATTGCCACCTTTCTGGATTATGTTGGACCGTCAAAACCTATAAATAAATACTGCTGGGGTACAGTTTTGCACAAGTATTATGTGGGTGTGGCTGCAGCGCAAGATCACAGCTCACGCCGTCGCAAAAGACTTGTATTTAGTTACAAATTGGTAGAGTTCATATTGTTCACTCAGTTCAAGATCTTGTGTTTCCCTCAAGAGTATTAGTGCAACAAGCACATTGTGAAGTGGTGATAAGTCCTCAGCTTTTTCACCCCTTTAGGCCCAATTCAAATGAGGTTGTTGAGGGAACCAACAGAGTATATCTAAAAAGGCTTTGACAGCATGGGGGTTCTGTAATTCTACAACCTGGTTAAAGAACCCTTAGAGTGCACAGATAGATTTAATATAATAATATGCCATGGTAAGGTTTGTTGAGCCACATGCCTTATGAAATGTTGTTCCGAGTTAAAATGCATATACCAGGGGCCATATTTATACTTTTTGACGCAAAACTGCGCTAACGCAGTTTTGCGTCAAAAAAATTAGCGCTGGCTAACGCCATTCTGAAGCACCATGCGGGCGCCGTATTTATTCAATGACGTTAGCCGGCGTTAGCCGCCAGCGCTGCCTGGTGTGCGTGAAAAAAAACGACGTACACCAGGCAGCGCCGGCGTAGGGGGATATGGAGCTTGGGCGCCCAAAAATGGGGCAAGTCAGGCTGAGGCAAATTTTTCGCCTCAACCCGATTTGCTCCATTTTTTTCGACTCCCAACCCCCATTGAAATGACTCCTGTCTTAGCAAAGACAGGAGTCATGCCCCCTTGCCCAATGACCATGCCCAGGGGACATCTGTCCCCTGGGCATGGTCATTGGGCATAGTGGCATGTAGGGGTGCACAATTCAGGCCCCCCTATGCCACAAAAAAATAAAAAATAAAAACTTACCTGAACTTACCTTAATGTCCCTGGGATGGGTCCCTCCAGCCTTGGGTGTCCTCCTGGGGTGGGCAAGGGTGACAGGGGGGGTCCCTGGGGGCATGGGAGGGCACCTCGGGCTCCTTCCGAGCCCACAGGTCCCTTAACGCCTGCCCTGACCAGGTGCTAAAAAACGGCGCAAAAGCCGCCTGGACGTCATTTTTTTGTGACCCGCCCACTCCCGGGCGTGAATTTTGCCCAGGAGTGTAAATACGGCGCACATGTCTCGGAGTCATTTTTTTAGACGGGAACGCCTACCTTGCATATCATTAACGCAAAGTAGGTGTCCACGCAAAAAAATGACGCAAACTCCATGGACTTTGGCGCTAGACGCGTCTAACGCCAAAGTATAAATATGGAGTTAGTTTTGCGTCGGAATTGCGTCAAAAAAACCGATGCAATTCCGGCGCAAACAGAGTATAAATATGCCCCCAGATCTTTCAGAAGAGCGCAATCTAAGTGATCGGCTGTTACAGGATTTATTGCTTACCAAGAGAAACCTGAGTGAGGCTGCCGAAGCCCAGTCATCATCTGCAGTCATTATTTGGTTACCACAGGCTAGAAACCTCAGGGCAAATGGCTGGAGAAAAATAAAAAGAGGCTAAACTCACCTGTTGGAACACTGTGCTAGTATCAAAGGGTACAATCTACGGTATCAGTCACAACTTGATCTGTTGGAGGGATTACAGTTTACGCAGCGAAACCAGATTGAGACTGCAATTTCCCAATCGTAATCTGCTGTGATTGTTTGCTTATTGAAGGGCAGAAAAATCGTGGCAGAGGGTATCAGAAAGAAGTCACATCCATCGGATGGAACTCTGTCCTAGCATCAAAGGGAAATTCTACTGCTGTTACCAGGAAAAAGAAAGAAATCACAGATTAATTCACTGAAATAATATCACAGCTGACCTGTGCTCCATCCAAAGGTACCACAAACTTTCCATTGATGTTGCAGAATGTGTGCCAGTCAGAACCTCCTCTAAATAAAAAATACCAGGTCCAAGCACAGAAGTAGGAAGCACTGAATTAACTGACAACGCTAAAGCAAGAGCATCACAATTGGCACGAAGTTTTGAGTTTATTGAAAACCTGTTAACTCCAAGATTCTGAGTCAGAGTGTGAGACCTTTATCTCACACTCTGACGTGAACTACAGATTAGAAGTACCTTTTCCAAGAAGCCCATGATGGAGTACAAATTTGATGTACCATGAAAATGTACACTAAGGGCCAGATGTAGGAAGACGGCAAATTGCGACTTGCAATTTGCTATGCAGAACGGTGTCTCAGACACCGTCTGCGAGTCGCTATGGGGTCGCAAAGACCCACCTCATTAATATTAATGAGGTGGGTCGCAATTTGCGCCCCCATAGCGACTATGGGCACTCACGGGGATGTAGGCCTGCTGGGAACAGCAGACCTCCATGTCCGTGACTGCTTTTAAATAAAGCAGTTTTTTTTTTCCAAGTGTAGCTCGTTTTCCTTAAAGGAAACCTTTTGTTTCGGATTTTTTCAGGGCAGGTAGTGGTCCCTTGGACCACTGCCTGCTCTGAAAAAATATTTTTGGGTCCACTCACAAAGGGGAAGGGGTCCCATGGGGACCCCTTCCAGTTTGCGAGTGGGTTACCATCCACTTCAAGTGGATGGTAACTGCGACTCCATTTGCGACCGCGTACGCGGTCGCAAATGGAATTGCATACCACTGCGAGTCGCAAATAGGAAGGGAACACCCCTTCCAATTTGCGAGTCGGAAATGCATTTTGCGAGTCGGTTCCGACTGTTTGCTACATCTGGCCCTAAGCCCCCATGAACGTCTATCATTGATGTTGATCTCTGATTTAACTAATAATGTAGTGTTTTTGGTACGAACGAGGCATGGTCACTATGTTCTAGAATTTAAGGATTCTGACCTAGCAGCACGATAGTTGATCAAGTATGAAGTTGCACTGAGTCACAAGTAGTGTATTGTATGAGTCTCAAGGTAACCCTTTAACCATTCTGTTGCAAGCTTGTTTCGATTGAGAGTACTTGGCGCATCCAGTCCTGGATCCAGCAGAGGCTATTCAAGTGCCACACCTTCCCTCTGAACGTAAATGGCACCCATAGCACTTAACAGTGATTGAAACAGTAACACTAGAAAGAACACTAGAAAGAACTCGCTTGCAGATCTACAGTGCCATGTTTGCTTGTACAATGCAAATCCTCATCACAGTTAACTGCAAACAGTCAAACAGTTTCAGTACTACAATCAATAAGAGGATTGTTTTTTTACACACACAGATTATATAAGTACACACACACGTCACAACTGTGTTTCAGGCCTCCATCAAAGGTTTGGTCTGTTTCTTTCAAGACAGATAAAGGTTTATTCACTAGCATTTTTATTTGAAAATATTAACCAGAATGTTGTGATGTAGAATAAAATAATTTCATTCCTGCTCGTTTCTTTTCTAAAGATTTAATTTTTAGGTCGAGCGTGCAAGCACTTTGGCCTGTTGTAAGTCTTGTGGGCTTTTAACCACGCCCACCTCACTCCCATCACTTTCACTCATTTGTGGGCTTGCATTTAAAAAATCCCTTGATATAATTGGTAATTGCTTTTGTTTGGGGTGGTTTGGTTACCGCTTTGCAGACTGACCCTGTTACATGGATAATTGCATGATTGCCAATATACTTCAGCGTGGGTGAACTACTTTTTTCATTTGACTCTTCCCTTCGTGCTCCAGGGCAGCCATGGTCCTCACAGCGCAAACTCCATCGGTGGTATTGGAGCGCTGGTCACATTATTCACACTGTTACCTAATCAGAGTAATTTCTTGTGGCTCTCCTCTTCAAACTCCTGAGCTTTTCCAAAAGCACTTTAAATTAATAAATGCTTTACTAAGAAACACAGAAATCTGCAATGGGGCTCTCCCAGCACAGCGGGGGAGCCGATACTACAATATTCACTGCACTCGAGAAGAGTTGCCCATAAAGCTTTGCAGGCATTTTTAAAACATTTTTTGCCCATAACTCAGACTGTGGTTGTCCTAGCACAACGGGACCACCACCAAAACACTCGGCATGACACACTTTTTCTGTTTAGGACATCTCCGGGTCCCGCACTAGGTTAGTTGACACCCCAAAATAATAACCCCTCCCACCATTCAGTCACTTTTTAATCTTTCTTATGGCTGGAACATTTGTTTTACAGTTTGAAATAGTTTGTGTTCTAAGGCCCTTATTATTGCAGCACGCCTGAAAATGTGTAAGACACTATGCCCTCTAGGGGCTAAATATATGGTTGCACTACATTACATTGTGCCATTCTTTTTTCATATGGTTCTGATCTCTAGGGACTAATTATATGGTTACCTGACCATGTTTCATACAAATGATATTTTTATTGTGGTGCCTTCTAGGGGCTGTTCTGAGCATTACAGTTAACATACTACAATATTAGCTGCACTGGGTGGTACCATATGCTTTGCAGGGCATTCTTTTACTAAACATGTTTGCTCATAACACAGCCTGTGGTGGTCCCAGGACAATGGGACCAACTTCAAAACGTTCACCACAACCTGCTGTTTCTGTCTAGATCAACTCTGGATCCCCCACACTAGGTTAGTGGGGACCCCAAAATAATAACCCCTCCCCCCAAGCAGTGTCTTTTTACCCTCTCGCATGGCTGGAACTTTTGTTTTACACCTGAGAGTAGTTTGTGTTTTAAGGGTCTTGTTTGTAATATCATTGCAGTAGGCCTGCTAGTCTTGAAAATGTGGAATGCACTATGCTTGCTAGGGGTTAAATCTATGGTTACACTGCAATACTTTCAGTTATAATTATTTTCTTTTCCTGTGGTTATGTCTTCTAGGGGCTTACTATATGGTAACATACCAATGTTTCTTACAAATGCTATTTTCATTGTGGTGTTCTATAGGGGCTATTTTGAGCATTATAGTCTAATGCCAAACGTTTATTTCTGATAAAGGTTTTTATTGGGTTTATTTTGATAATTGTATATATTTTTTTAATTTCTCCTTATTGCAATTATGACCATGATTCAGGACAACTTAACATCCTTATTACACTATGGTGGTCATTATCACCCTGGCAGTCTTCTGACTGCCAGGGTTAACATGGCGGTATTACCACCAACAGGCTGGCGGTAATGAACGCCAAATTATGACCATGGCGGTGATCCCTCCCATAGACAGCCAATGTAACACACCAACCACCAGCGCGGTACGAACACTGAACACAGTGGTAGCCACCTACAGACAGGTGGAAGTCAAGGATACGCCCACCATATATTGACACAGCACACTGCCATAATTTCCAGGGCGGTAGCAACAACATCAAAATCCTGGCGGAAACAGATCATTTAAAAGGAGACACTCCCCTATAGGGACACACAGGAGTCCACAGCCGCCATGGAACCTGAACTGCAAGTATTCCCTATGCTGTACTACGCCATGGCCGTCCTGGAGCACCAACGCCGACGAAAACGACGACGGTGAGTACAGCCGCCTAGCACACAAGGGTGGGGGGGGAGTGAAACACACGCACAACACACACCATATACCCAACACACACCCAGTAACATATACACTGGAGTACACAGCAACAGAACCCCAGAGTAAATAAAAGCAGGAAACATACACAGTTCCAACCATTGTATTCCTTTTGTATGAATATGGAAAATTAAAAAACATGCACAACTGCAGAAAGAAAGAAATGCAGGCCAAAAGGCCAGCCCAAAGTCACTAATGCCCACAGGGCAAAGTCCAAGCCCGAACTTGAATCCTGACAACATCGGGACTCCACTGTTCAGGGGCATCATTTTAGAAATGGGCAGGCACCTCAGGGGGCGGGTGGGAGATGATTGCAACTTATTGTGAGGGGGCTCCTAACCCACTGGTTCTGGAGGGGACTGGCTGCCCACAGGATGAGGAGGGGGATGGCTGCCCACTGGTTCTGGAGGTGGCTTCCTGCCCACATGATGAGGAGGGGGCTTCCTGCCCACAGGATGAGGAGGGGGCTGGCTGCCCACAGGATGAGGAGGGGGCTGGCTGCCCACAGGATGAGGAGGGGGGCTGGCTGCCCACAGGATGAGGAGGGGGGCTGGCTGCCCACAGGATGAGGAGGGGGGCTGGCTGCCGACTGGTTCTGGAGAGGGCTGGCTGATCACTGGATCTGGAGGGGGCAGGCTGACCACTGGATCTGGAGGGGGCTTCCTGCCCACAGGATGAGGAGGGGGCTGGTTCCGGATGCTGCTCCATGGCCACTATATTTTGGGCCTCCTTGTCCAGGGATTCCTGGGGCTCCTGCTTGTCCAGGGATTTCTGGGGCTCCTCCTTGGCCTTGGATTTCTGGGGCTCCTCCTTGGCCCTGGATGTCTGTGGCTCCTCCTTGGCCCTGGATGTCTGGGGCTCCTCCTTGGCCTTGGATGTCTGGGGGGCCTCCTTGGCATTTGATTTCTTGGGCTCCACCTTACCCTTGGATGTCTGGTGGGCCTCCTTGGCCTTTGATTTCTTGGGCACCTCATTGGCCTTTGCTTTCTGGGGGCTTCCTTGGCCTTGGATGTCTGGGGGGGCCTCCTTGGCCTTTTATGTCTTGGGCACCTCATTGGCCTTTGCTTTCTGGGGTCTTCCTTGGCCTTGGATGTCTGGGGGGCCTCCTTGGCCTTTGATTTCTTGGGCACCTCATTGGCCTTTGCTTTCTGGGGGCTTCCTTGGCCTTGGATGTCTGGGGGCCTCCTTGGCCTTAGATATCTAGGAGGGCCTTCTTGGCCCTTGGATTTCTTGGGCTCCTCCTTGACCTTTGCTTTCTGGGGACCTCCTTGTCCTTGAATGTCTGGGGCTCCTCCTTGCCCCTTTATTTCTGGGGGGCCTCCTTTGGCAGGGACTTCGGTGAGGCCTCCTTACCCCTGGGTTTTGTAGGTGGTCCCATGGTCTTGCCAGTCAGTTTGGGCAGGCGCAGCACCTCAGCCCTCCATTTTGGGGGAGGGAGGAGTGTTCATGTTGCATGGGTCCGGCCTAACACTCATGTGCCCCATAGTGTAAGCTGGAGGCTTTGGGGGCGGAGCTGTGTTGGACTGGGTGCTTGAGGTACTGGCCTGTGGTGGTTGGACCTTTCTTTTATGGGCAGGACAGGAAGGGGAAGGGAAGAGATCAAGGCAGGAAAGGAAAAGCATCTTAGGGACAATTGGGCAGGATGTGGGAGGAGGGATGGGGGTGGAGGTAGAGGGAGTGGTGGTAGGAGGAGGAGGTGTGCTGGACTTGGGTGCAGGTGCATGGACAGTGTGCATGTGTGAGGTGGATGGCTGTTGGGTGCCTGAGTGCTAGCGTGTGTGTGTTACTGGAGGGGGCAGACAGGGTGAGGGAAGACAAACATGGTGTGTGGATGGATGTATGGTGGTGTCTAAGTGAGGTGGGTGTGCTGCATGTCTGTGGGTCTGCTGTTGTGGTGACTGTGTGCAAGGCTGTGCAGGTGGCAGGATCTGGGAATGTTGTTGCAGACCATGCAGCTGTGAGTGAGGATGTGACTGAGAGGGAGGAGGAGAAGGGGGAGACAGTGGAGGCAGTAGATAATGATGTGTGTGCATCTGGGTGTTGGCTGTGTGAGTGCTTGTGGACTGAAGTTTGCTGCCTGTGTTTGTCTGTGGAAGTCTTGTGTGCTGTTTTGGGTGCATGCTTGTCACAATGTGTACGTAGGATGGGTTTGGGGTACGGAGACTGCGACTGGGGAGTGGTAGTAGGAGGGGGGACAGATGAAACAGGGACACTGTCTTCTGTCAGTGAGGAGGCTACTGGGAGGGTTGTGCTGGTATGGGGGGTGGCGGTAGAACCTGTAGCTGGGGTGGTCCCACAGCGGTCCGCCACCACGAGGTAGCTCCCATCAGAGGATGATTCAGAGTCAGTGGTGTCACTTCCTGCCCCCTCTGTGGTGCACCCTCGCCTTCCATCCCACTGGTCCCCTCGGCGTCGGTGGACTTTGCCTCCTGCGTCCCTTGGGCTGCACCTCCCTCACTTGCCAGTGCCCCTGCTCCTTCGCCAGATGATGCTAATGCACACATGGACAGGAGGACAAAAAAAGAGAGGGGGGAGATAGAAAGGGAGCACAGGTCAATCTCAGCACCAACACCACAGATGGCAGACACATAACTGTCACACACAGACTGACAATGGGCAGTATGGACCACACTGGCATGCCATTATCTAAGTATCACAGCAGGTAGGAGCCAAACACTGCCAGCCACACACCAACTGGGACCAGCTAAACCCTGCCTGACATGGGACATCACCTACCTAGCTATCTAATACATGCTTTACACCCTATTATCCTTAGCTGGACTATGCAACAATAACTGAACTGGCATATTGGGACATCCACTGACTAGTACCCTGCACCCAAATCCCATGCCAGGCAACAGAGATGTTTGACATACACACTGTACTCACCCCCTTGTGGCTGCTGTGATGGCCTCAAGCGCCCATCCAGCTCTGGGTAGCCCACCGCCAGTATGCAGGCCACCAGGGGGGGTCAGGTTCTGACGGGCACCCCTCCCTCGTTGGGAGGCCATCCCTAGCTAGGCGTTCGCGGTCTTCCAAGCCCAGCTTCTCAGTTCCTCCCACCGTTTCCTGCAGTGGGTGCTCCGCCTGCTATAGTCCCCCAGGGTCCGCACGTCCTTGGGGATGGCACGCCACAATCCCTTGTTCTGATGGGCGCTGACCTGCAGAGGAAACACAGAAGGCAGTACACCAGGAACCTGGCAATCCAGCCTGTCACAAATATGGCCCACAAAAAGCCCTTCCCCTCATCAATCAATCAATCATTAAATTTATAAAGCGCGCTATGTACCCATTAGGGTTTCGAGGCGCTTGGGGGGGGGGGGGGAGTGTCGCTGCTATCGTTCAAAGAGCCATGTCTTGAGGAGTCTCCTGAAGGTGAGGAGGTCCTGGGTCTGGTGTAGTGAGGTCGGGAGTGAGTTCCAGGTCTTGGCGGCGAGGTGGGAGAAGGATCTGCCGCCAGAGGTCTTTCGCTGGATTCGGGGGACGATGGCGAGGGCAAGGTTGGCAGAGCGTAGTTGGCTTGAGGGAACGTAGAAGTTGAGTCTGGTGTTCAGGTAGGTGGGTCCGGTGTCATGTTTTGTCCACGGGGAGCCAGTGGAGGTCCTTCAGGTGGTGGGAGATGTGACATCGGCGGGGTATGTCGAGGATCAGGCGGGCGGATGCGTTGGAGTCGTTTGATGTCTTTTGTTGGGATGCCTGTGTAGAGTGCGTTGCCGTAGTCGAGTCTGCTACTGACGAGGGCTTGGGTCACCATCTTTCTGGTTCCTGTTGGAATCCACTTGAAGATCCTGCGGACCATGCGGAGGGTGATAAAACAGGAAGAGGAGACAGCGTTGACCTGTTTGGACATGGTGAGAGCAGAGTCGAGGATGAAGCCGAGGTTTCGTGCGTGGCTGGCTGGGGTGGGTGGGGGGCCCAGGGCGGTGGGCCACCAAGAGTCGTTCCAGGCCGAGGGGGTGCGACCAAGGATGAGGACTTCCGTCTTGTCGGAGTTAAGTTTCAGGCGGCTGTTGCTCATCCATTCGGCAATGGATTTCAGTCCCTCGTGGAGGTTGGCTTTGGCAGTGAGAGGATCTTTGGTCAGGGAGAGGATGAGCTGGGTGTCGTCGGCGTAGGAGAGGATGCTGAGGTTGTGCTGGCGGACCACTTGTGCGAGGGGGGCCATGTAGACGTTGAACAGCGTTGGGCTTAGTGAGGAGCCTTGGGGGACGCCGCAGATGAGGTTGGTGGCTTCGGAGCGGAAGGGTGAGAGTCGGACTCTCTGGGTTCTGCCGGAGAGAAAAGAGGAGATCCAGTTGAGGGCTTTGTCTTGGATACCGGCTTTGTGGAGGCGATTTAGTAGGGTGCGGTGGCAGACCGTGTCGAAGGCAGCGGAGAGGTCTAGGAGGATGAGGGCTGAGGTTTCGCCGTTGTCCATTTGTTGTCTGATGTCATCTGTGGCGGCGAGGAGTGCAGTCTCTGTGCTGTGGTTGCGTCTGAAACCGGATTGGGAAGGGTCTAGGATGGAGTTGTCTTCGAGGTAGTGGGAGAGCTGTGCGTTGACGATCTTCTCGATGACTTTCGCTGGGAAAGGGAGGAGGGAGATTGGTCGGAAGTTTTTGAGGTCGTTGAGGTCAGCCTTAGGTTTCTTGAGGAGGGGTTGGATTTCTGCATTCTTCCAGCTGTCCGGGAAGGTAGCGGTGTTGAAGGAAAGGTTGATGATCTTGCGGAGTTTGGGGGCGATGGTGACGTCGGCTTTGTTGAAAACGTGATGTGGGCAGGGGTCAGAGGGAGATCCTGAGTGGATGGAGTTCATGGTCTTTAGGGTTTCGGCGGCGTCTACTTGGGTCCAGGTGGTGATGCGGTCGGCGTGGGAGGAGTTGTTGGGGGTGGGGTCTGGCGGAGGTGTGGTGTTGAAGCTGTCGTGCATGGCTGCGATTTTCTGGTAGAAGAAGGTGGAGAGGTCGTTGCAGAGTTTCTGGGATGGAGGGACGTCGTTGACGTTGGCGTTGGGGTTGGAGAGTTCCTTCACGATGCAGAAGAGTTCCTTGCAGTTGTGAGCGTTGTTGTTAAGGCGTTCTGTGAAGTGGGAGCGTTTGGCGAGTCGGATCAGTTGGTGGTGTTCGCGGTTGGCTTCCTTGAGGGTAGCAAGGTTGTCGGGTGTGCGCTCGAGGATCCATTTCTTCTTGAGTTTCTGGCAGGTGCGTTTGGAGGTGGTTAGTTCATCTGTGAACCAGGCTGGTTTTTTCTTTTCTTGGTTGACGGTGGGTCTCTTGAGTGGTGCTAGGATGTTGGTGCAGTTGAGGATCCATTGTTGGAGGTTGATAGCGGCGGAGTCTGGGTCGGTGGGGTCTGGTGGTGGGCTTTTGGCGAGGGTGCTGGCTAGTTGTTCTTTGGTGACTTTTCCCCAACGGCAGTGAGGCGGTAGAGGGGTGCGGTGGTGTTCGGTGTTTTTCTTGAACGTGAAGTGGACGCAGTGGTGGTCGGTCCAGTGGAGTTCGGAGGTGTGGCTGAATGAGATGTGGTTGCTTGCAGTGAAGAGTGGGTCAAGGGTGTGGCCGGCGATGTGGGTGGGTGTGTTGACCAGTTGACGGAGTCCGAGGTTGGAGAGGTTGGTGGTCAGTGATGCGGTGTTGGCGTCATTGTTGTTCTCCAGGTGGAAGTTAAGGTCTCCCAGGAGGATGTAGTCTGAAGAGGCGAGGGCGTGGGTGCTTGCGAGGTTGGAGATGGTGTCGCTGAAGGGGGCTCTTGGTCCTGGAGGATGGTATATGAGGGTTCCTCTGAGGGTAGTGTTGGGGTCTGTGTGAATCTGGAAGTTGAGGTGTTCGGCTGTCTTGAGGGTGTCGTCCATGTGGGTGTGGATCTTGAGGGTAGATTTGTGGGCGATGGCTATTCCTCCGCCGATTCCGTTGGTGCGATCTCTTCTGGTGATCTTGTAGCCGTCAGGGATGGTGATGGCGATGTCTGGGGCCGAGGAGTCGTTCCACCAGGTTTCGGTTAGGAAGGCTACGTCTGGGGCGGCGGTGTCGAGCAGGTCCCAGAGCTCAATGGCGTGCTTTCGTGCAGAGCGTGTGTTGAGGAGGATGCAGTGCAGGTGGTTTGTGTTGGTTGTTGCTGGCTTCGTTGTTCTGTTGCAGGTGAAGTTGCAGGTGCGGCAGGAAAAAGGTCCTTTGGTGTGCTTCGGGGTGGCTTGGAAGCATTCTGTGGAGGAGCCAGGGTTGAGGGCGAGGAGTTCGCTGGCTGAGTATCGAAGGCTGGGGGTGCGGGGGCGCGAGGGCCACGGGGGGTGGCGCTGGGTGCAGTCCAGGCGCGGACGGGCACAGACGGGCTTGCCTCTGGCGCGCCAGCGGCGCGGACGCGCAGTGCCAGCCATTAAGAAGGGAGGGGGGAGGGAGGAGCAGCTGGGAGGCGGGAGGAGGGAGGGAGCGGCGAATGGGGGCGCGAGGGGGGCGGGCCACAGGGAGGCAGCGGCAAGGAAGAGATCGGCAAGGGGGAGCGCCCAAGGGGCGAAAAACCAGCAAAGAACAAGGCAAAAACAGTAAGGCAAAAGTACAAAAACAGTCACAAATTACAATGATGGCACAAATTCCAATCGGGGTACAGCAGTCAGAAGGGGCACAAAGGGGGCAGAAGCGCAAGGAGGCAAGGCGCTGAAAAAGTCGAAAGAAACACTTACAGAACGGCGAAAAAGCAGCACTCGGGTCTGATGAGGCTTACCAGGGCCTCGAACACGCTAGCAGCAGCGTGGGCGGGGGTCAGGGGCACGAGACAGCAAGGTGGTGCTGCGGACGTGGGGGGCGAGCTCTAGACCTAAATCAGGTCAGAGGTCGCTCACTCGCGACGCGCAGCGCCAGCCATTAAGAAGGGAGGGGGGAGGGAGGAGCAGCTGGGAGGCGGGAGGGATCGGTGAATGGGGGCACGAGGGGGTGGGGCCGCAGGGAGGCAGCGGCAAGGAAGAGATCGGCAAGGGGGAGCGCCCACGGGGCGAAAAACCAGCAAAGAACAAGGCAAAAACAGTAAGGCAAAAGTACAAAAACAGTCACAAATTACAATGATGGCACAAATTCCAATCGGGGTACAGCAGTCAGAAGGGGCACAAAGGGGGCAGAAGCGCAAGGAGGCAAGGCGCTGAAAAAGTCGAAACAAACACTTACAGAATGGCGAAAAAGCGGCACTCGGGTCTGATGAGGCTTACCAGGGCCTCGAACACGCTAGCAGCAGCGTGGGCGGGGGTCAGGGGCACGAGACAGCAAGGTGGTGCTGCGGACGTGGGGGGCGAGCTCTAGACCTAAATCAGGTCAGAGGTCGCTCACTCGCGACGCGCAGCGCCAGCCATTAAGAAGGGAGGGGGGAGGGAGGAGCAGCTGGGAGGCGGGAGGGATCGGCAAATGGGGGCGCGAGGGGGGCGGGGCCGCAGGGAGGCAGCGGCAAGGAAGAGATCGGCAAGGGGGAGCGCCCAAGGGGTGAAAAACCAGCAAAGAACAAGGCAAAAACAGTAAGGCAAAAGTACAAAAACAGTCACAAATTACAATGATGGCACAAATTCCAATCGGGGTACAGCAGTCAGAAGGGGCACAAAGGGGGCAGAAGCGCAAGGAGGCAAGGCGCTGAAAAAGTCGAAACAAACACTTACAGAACGGCGAAAAAGCGGCACTCGGGTCTGATGAGGCTTACCAGGGCCTCGAACACGCTAGCAGCAGCGTGGGCGGGGGTCAGGGGCATGAGACAGCAAGGTGGTGCTGCGGACGTGGGGGGCGAGCTCTAGACCTAAATCAGGTCAGAGGTCGCTCACTCGCGACGCGCAGCGCCAGCCATTAAGAAGGGAGGGGGGAGGGAGGAGCAGCTGGGAGGCGGGAGGTGGGAGGGAGCGGTGAATGGGGGCGCGAGGGGGGCGGGCCGCAGGGAGGCAGCGGCAAGGAAGAGATCGGCAAGGGGGAGCGCCCAAGGGGCGAAAAACCAGCAAAGAACAAGGCAAAAACAGTAAGGCAAAAGTACAAAAACAGTCACAAATTACAATGATGGCACAAATTCCAATCGGGGTACAGCAGTCAGAAGGGGCACAAAGGGGGCAGAAGCGCAAGGAGGCAAGGCGCTGAAAAAGTCGAAACAAACACTTACAGAATGGCGAAAAAGCGGCACTCGGGTCTGATGAGGCTTACCAGGGCCTCGAACACGCTAGCAGCAGCGTGGGCGGGGGTCAGGGGCACGAGACAGCAAGGTGGTGCTGCGGACGTGGGGGGCGAGCTCTAGTCCTAAATCAGGTCAGCTCATCAGGCTCACACATGACCCGTACCCCTGCATTCCCCTCCACCTGACACACTACCAGCACACACATCTCCATGCAGTCGTGCCCCATGCAACATACCGATGGTGTACTCACCTGTTGGTCTGGAGGCCCATACAACTGGCCATACTGGTGTAGGACCCCATCCACGAGGCACTCCAACTCCTCGGGCGTGAAGGCTGGGGCCCTTTCCCCTGAAGCACGAGCCATGGCAGGTGCCAGACACAGATCGCAGTAGCACACGCAGTGGAGATGTTGTTCTGTGGAAAACCAGGAATCAAGTGAAATGTTAGAAAGGAAATGGCGGTCACGTCCGCGCCGGTGAACACTGTCCCATACTCTATGAAGGGCCATGTTAGCCAATGAGGAATAGCACGGCAGTGCGGATCGCCTTCCACTGTGACGCCAACACCAGCAGTCTGAGGTCACTTTCACCTGTCTTTGAATACAGGACAGGCGGGTGCCATTTTCTATTGCTGGTACACATGTTCAGATTAATAAGTGCGTCATTGTAGTAGAATGTACTCACCTACACAGTTCCAGTGTCCAACATACAAACATGCTCCGTGTACACTGCTGTAGTGTGTTCATGGTTCCTGTTGACACTCCTTTTCTACATTTGGGTCCCTTAGGTACCAACCACTGCTGAGGAATAGGAAGAGGCAAACACCTGTGCACAGACCCCTTGTGGACTTGACTACACTGGAGCACCAGCACATCAATACTCACCTACCGCCTGGACAGGGCCACAATCACAGAGCTGTGTGCACAATTGGAGCCTGATCTCATACCTGCTATCCGTAGCAACACAGCAATCCCCCCTCTTGTGCAGTTACTCTCAGTGCTCCATTTCCTGGCAACAGGCTCCTTCCATTTGACAGTGGGCTTTTCTGCAGGGATGTCACAGCCAATGTTCTCTATTGTGCTTGCAAGGGTTTTGACTGCCTTACTCAAACACATGTGCAGCTACATCACATTCCCCCAGGTAGATGACTTACCAACTGTGAAGGCTGCATTCTATGCAATGGAACATATACCACATGTTATTGGGGCCATCAACAGGACCCATATTGCCTTAGTACCCCCCACCACCAGGGCCAATAAACAAGTGTACAGAAATCGGAAGAGTTTCCACTCACTCAATGTCCAGATGGTGTGCCTGGTTGGCCAGTACATCTCCCACGTCACTGCAAAGTATCCTGGGTCGATGCATGATGCCTTTGTCCTGAGGAACAGCAGTGTCCCACAGCTGATGGCACAACTACAGAGGCTCAGAGTGTGGTTTATAGGTGAGTCTGAGTCCCCACCCAATGCATGTCAGTGTATGCCTTCAGGAGTCATTCAGGGAATGTGCAAGTCTAATGTGTTTCCTTCACTTCTTGCAGGTGATTCCAGCTATCCAAACCTGTCCTGGCTCATGACCCATGTTAGGAATCTGAGAACAGGGTCTGAAAATAGGTATAGTGATGCCCATGGGCATACCAGGAGGATTGTCGAAACAACCTTCGGTCTCCTGAATGCTAGGTTCAGGTGTCTCCATCTGACAGGTGGATCCATATGCTACTCCCCTTGAGAAGGTCTACAGAATCGTTGTTCCGTGCTACATGTTGCACAATATGGCCCTCAGGCGGCATGTACCCTATCTGCAGGAGAATGGAGTGACGATGCAGCTGTGGCAGCAGTGGACACTGAGGACAGTGAGGAGGAGGAAGAGGAGGAGGAGAATGTGGACAACAGGTCACATTTGATCCAGCAGTACTTCCAATGACACTCAGGTAAGACTGTTGAACCTCTATTTTCCCTTGTTGCAGATGTTGGTGTTGTTCCAACTGTGTACTACTGTGATGTGTACAGACTGCTGAGACACATTTGTTGGATGTGTCAACATGTTACTGGACATTTACACAGGATCATGTAGTTCATTACAATTTGTTACATTGTGAATTACCTCTAGATAAAGCACTATTACACAAGTTGTGTTCAAGGGTGTTTATTTAAAATAGTCATACAATGGGAAGTGTAATAGAGTGGGGTGATGGTTGGGAATAGTCCTGGGTACTGGCCCAGTCTGTTTGTAGCACAGGTCCAGTGTCCAAGGGGCCATAGGAAGAGGAGCAATGGCAGTTATCAAGTGGACAAGGTGACACAGTGGAACACAAGTGGGACATTCAGGAAGGTCTCATTTCCTGGCGGTGGTCTTGGTCTTGGCAAGTGTCCCTGGTGTCTGTCTGGGTCACAGGGAATGTTTGTGGGTGGTTCACCTTCTGGCAGGGGGTGAGGTGCTGGCGGCCTGTGGGTCCTGCGGCAGGGCCACCTGTCCACTAGCTGCAGCAGATGTGGAGGGCTGGTCAGTTGACTGGCTAGTGGAAGGGGCCCACTGGTGTGATGTATAGTCCCTCATGATGTGGGCTGGGGTCCCTGTACAGGTGGGCACACTGCTTATTGATGTGTCCTGGGGACAGAGGTCTGGGGATGCAGGGTGGAAGGTGTGGTGTTGGATATTGAGGGAGAAGGCTCTGTTGTGGACTGGGTGTGGGCTGGGGCATCCGACTGACCAGTGGTCCTGATTGGCCATGGAGTTCATCCAGATTCAGAACTCCAGAGTTGCTGTCATCACTGGGAGCATCCTCTGTTGGGGGACTGGGTAGCCATGGAACCTCCTTGCCGCTGGCAGTGTCTGGAGCACCTGTGGGGATGTAAGTGGTGTGTTATGCTACATGTCTGTGACATATTCTGCATCCATAGCTTCCCCTGTATCATTGCTGTTGCCCTGCCACCTTTGTTTGTGTATGGTGATGTATGGTGGGATTGTTAGTTCTCCATGCTGTGCATGCATTGGTGGTGGGTGTACACGCAGGCCTTGATGGGATGTGCATGCAGTGGGTATGGCATGCAGGGCTTGGCATTTGGGTTCAGTAATTGTGGTGGTGCACTGTGTGGGATGGAGCGGAGTGATGTGTTTCAAGGTGAGGGGGGTGGTGGCATGCAGGTATAGGGGGGATAGATAGTAAAATTAACTCACCAGTGTCCAGTCCTCCGGCAACTCCAGTGAGTCTCTCAGGATTGCCAAGACTTGCTCCGTCCATGCTGTCAGCTGTGGGGGAGGAGGTGGGTGTCCACCGCCAGTCCTCTGGATGGCGAGCTGGTGCCTTGCTGCTATGGAATGTACCTTCCCCCATAGGATGTTCCACCTCTTCCTGATGTCATCCCTTGTTCGTGGATGCTGTCCCATGGCGGTCACCCTGGCCATGATCCTCCGCCATAGCTCCATCTTCCTGGCTATAGATATCTGCTGGATCTGTGCTCCAAACAGCTGTGGCTCCACCATGACTATTTGCTCTACCATGACACACAACTTATCATCAGTGAAACGGGGGTGCCTTTGTAAGGACATGGGTGTTGTGTGGTATGTGTGTTGTGCATAGGTTATAGAGTAATGTGGTGGGGTGTGTGGTGCGTAACGGATGAATGGGTGGTTGTGGTGTATGTGTGAAGTTGTCTCTGTGATTTGCGTTTTGTTGTCTTTTTGTGTTAGCAAAGGATTGTGGGTGTGCGTTTTATAGTGCTGTTGTTGGGGGGGGATGTGTGTACTTGCGTCAGGTGTGGGTTTTTTGTTGTGGCCAATTTTTGTCTTGTTTTGTCTTTGGGTGGCCTTGTTCACCGCCAATTGTTTATTGTCATTGAATGTCCACTGTGGTGATTGGTGGGTCATTATTTGGAGGGCGTAGTGTTGGTGGCGTAACGGTATGGGTGGTAGTACCGACAGTTTATAACATTCAGTGGGTCTGGCGGATTTGTGGTTGTGGCTGTTTTTGTCGGTTTTGTATGTATGTGTCACAATGTGGCAGACAGATGTCCGCCTCTGCGGCAGTATGTTGGCAACCGTCAGCACGGCGGTAGTAATTTTTTACCGCCAATGAGAGCCTAAGTCTGTTTGAACACTCTTGATATGTTTGGGTGACCCTTCTAGTTTATTTCTCCTGTTACTCCTCCGTGGCTGTCTTGTTTTGGAAATTGTGTTAGCCAACCACCAACTCTGATGGTGGGGTGGTGAAAGTGGTATTCAATTGGAATTAGCATGGCAGATTTAAATTAGGATGCTAAACGGCAACATTTTCATTTTTGGCTGCAGATAGAGGAACAAGGTAAATGGAAGTGCTTTAGTTATATGCAGGGCCACTGGAATTATGTTGTAGGAAAAGACCAAATTATGAGGCAGGATTGACCAATTTATGTTGCAAGAAAAGTCCAGTTATGAATTAGAATGCCAATAGCTCTCACTCAAGCAGATGTGAGACCCGTTGCATTGCAAATGCTTGTTCTAAATTGTAAAGTACAACTGACCACATGTTTCGATTTTGCGACTGCTAGAGCATTATTAACTTCATTATTGCCTAGACAAAATGATTTAAACTTTCCTAATCCTAATTAGTGGTGCAAAAGATTAATCAGCATTTATGAAATGCAGACATTAGCTGCTAATGGCACATTCAGGAAGGTAAGTCCTGAAACAAAGAGAATTTGCATTTGGAATTTACATGCAAATTAATGTCAAAGGTTTGCAAAAGGACCACTTATGAACAAAGTGGATTCTACATACAGTGAGGTCTATATTAATAATTATGGTATTGTTAAACTGTGCTAGCATTGAGTTAATAAATATTCATTAGACATCATTACTCAGCGCATAGAAACGTTTCAGGAAGAAATTAATTGTGAATGCTTTTCTCGAAGGCCAACACCCACAAAGTAGATCTAGGAGATCTGCTGTCATGGCCTTCTTGCAGAAATCAAATAATTTGCCTGGGAATAGACCATGCGAATATTTGAGGGAAACTCCGGTATAATAGATGGTGATTTTAAAATGCATACTACATTTTAAAATGAATATATGTTTAAAATGAATATGTTTTCTCTTTAACATTTTAAAGGGTAAATTGGTGAGCTACAAATATGAGCAGGAACAATATCAGCTATAGTAACATTGACATCTTATTTGCAGTTGCTAACTTAGCACAGAGTGCCATGGAACTTTATCAACAACTCCTCAATTTTAAAACTTTATAAATTAAATGAGCATCAAAAAATATTAAGTACACATGATTCAACTTGTAGTTTGGTCTATGTACGGGCATTTGAAACATCACCATTTAATTACAAGGTTGACATATGGCTTAATTACAATATCCAAAGGTATTACATTATGAAGCTTGCCCGTAGAAAACAAAAATCAGTGGTATACACAGTTAGGAAATTCATTTTTGCATTATTCTTGGAATTACTATATTTATTGCATTGTTTACTAAAATAACAATCCACTTAGTTCAACATAAAAGAATGTTCTAGTTCACTGGCAACTTCTCTCCTATATAAACAAATTACTAGTATGAAGAATGCAATAACTAATGTGAGTGACACGTACTGAAGTTGCCTACAGGACAAGACAAAACTGAAATATTCATAGATATGAAGAATGGTACATATTTAGTAAGATTCACGAAAAAAGGTTCTTCAGAACAAGGCTATGCTTGTTCAGGGACTGCTGGTAAAATAATTGAATGTTGTAGTAGTTACAGATTATATTAACCACCACGAGAAGCAATTGCCTTGCTCCATTGTGTTTTTCTTCCATGCAAACCTTTACAAACCAGCTACCATAGTTTCATTATTATTGTAACAGAACACAACAGTCAACAAATTATTATATACAAGATGCACATAGCACACCACAAATAACACAATTACATACAGCTTACCCTCTATAATGTATAGACCTCTCCCAACCCACTTTCCATGTTTCAAACATAGCAGTTAGTTTAACATTTAAAAGTGGCTGGTACAGGAATGTTAAATGCATTCAAATCCACATTAGGACCAGATTCACAAATGCAAGTAAAGTTGAGATCTACGTTTTTTCACAAGTTTGGCCCAGATTCTAATAATGGGTGATGTTGGACTTGTCATATTACGGCTGAAGAAATACAAATAGCTCAGTAAAACGAAGCAGGTATTTAGAGTGTGAATCCGGAAGCTGATCTAGAAGGGGTTAAACAAAAAGCAATGCGGAAGGCCTGAATTCTGACAGCTGGCGACAGTATAAGGTAGGCAGGGAAACTATGCATGGCTTGGCATAATAAAGCATATTGAGTTAATACATCCTTTAGGTGGGCTGGCTGAAACAATTATAAATATATTGGGTGAGAAACAGACTAAGAAGTTAGTGAAGTGTGATAACGTAAGTGTATGGCTAGGACGCTGTCTATATGAAGTGTATCAGAATGATCACAACTATTATAAACAACTCAGCAGATGGTTGCAAATGAGGGTGAAGGTTAGAAAGCCCCCAGTTTTGAAATACCAATCATAATCAGTATGTATTGGTTCAGGCTGCAAGGGTTCTATGTTAGCATCACCAGTAGATGAGAGATTCTCTGCCAGGCCTGTCCGGCCCCTCACTCTCCAGCTGGCAGAGGATAATCGCTAGCAAAAGAGTGAAAGGCATCTGCCGATTACCCTTTGCTCTTAAAAGAGCACATTTCCTGTTGGGGTGAGGTGATCTTTCTGCTGTGACCCCCAATAATGTTAGTGTGAACACAACACCAGGCCATTTTATAAATTCATATGGCATTAAAGCAGTTAAGCAGCTCCTAGATTATAATGGAGATTTTCTTAGCTTTAGTGAAAGAAAGTCTTGATTTTATTAAAGACACAGAGGCGAGTATAATGCTATCTTCTCTTGCTTTAATTTAAACAGCAACCAAGAAAAAATTACAACTCCCAGCTTTCCTAGCTGGGAAACTACAGAAAATATGTCACAAAGTACCAACCAATCAGGACATCAGGGTAGTATAAACGTCTTGACTGAGAGCAACAAGTCCTCTTTTCTTGCAGAGCTGTTAATAAACTCTGAATAATGTAAAAATTAGAATCAAAATAATACAAGCTAACACAATGGTGAAAAAAGCTTCTAGATGATAGATAACACTGAAAGTATTTTCGTCGAGGACCGGAGTCAACATCATATCCTGGAACCCTTGAAAGAAGGACAGCTTGTGGACCTTTCCTGTTAGGCCAGCCGAAGCGTTGAACTGGAGAGGAAGATGCCTTTTAAGACGTCTGGTTAGGACTGTCAGTTGTACCTGATAAAACAAAGGGAGGGTTAAAGAAAGTGGAGGGATAATACTCGCCTCCGTGTCTTTAATAAACTTAAGACTTTCGTTCACTAAAGCTGAGAAAATCTCCATTTTATTACAAAACACTGAGGCTCCTATTATGCTGGTTCAAAACATAGAAATTAACAAACTGACCACATGCCACATGAGAGATTTGTTTACAATAAAACATTCTGAAAGTTTAAACATTTGACCAATCGGCCGATTTGAGAATGTCAACTAAACTCAATCCTGCCCAGAAGGCCTTGGGTGCCATAGCTCCTCTGGTGGAATGAGCCCCAAAAACGGAGATGTCAATGCCTGCCAAATTCATAATCCATTTTACCCAGCGGGCCAGAGTAGTGGAAGATACAGGGTTATGCAGGGACCTAAAAGAGACCAGGAGTTGAGTTTCAGATGACTTTCTCAAATCATTGGTTCGTGAAATTTACTCTCTCAAACAACTTCCCACACATAAATTTGGATGATTCGGAAAATACGGATAAAATACCGACATCGAATTAGTTTTTGTTCTTCTTCGTACCCGAAAGAAAACACCTGCAGCAGTATACTGAACAGAGGTCACATCTAAAGCTCTAACATCAGAAATACGTTTCAAAGAAACTAAACAAAGAAAGATAGTAAGCTTAGCAGAAAGGAATTTGAGGGATAAGAGGGAATTAAGTTGTTGTGAAAGTAAAAATTGCAAAATAACATTAACATCCCACATAGCATTATATTTAGGTAAAGGAGGCGTAGAAAAACATACTCCCTTTAAGAGGAGACATATTAAAGGATGTTCTCCAACCGGTTTATTGTTAACTCGAACATGTTCAGCAGAAATTGCAGACCTATACATATTAACAGTTCCATATGCTCTACCCTGAGCTGCCAGAGAGGCTAAAAAATTTACAATCAGAACTACATCTGCTGAAAAGGGATCGGCACCCCTGACCAAACACCAATTATGCCATGCTGACCAGGCTGACTTGTAGGCTCTGGTGGTTCCAGGAGCCCAGGACTGACGAATGAAGCTTGCAGCCTTCTGCGAAATTCCTGGGGTTCTCCAGGAAGACCCAAAACCATCCATGCGACTAGTTGAAGAGAATGATTGATTATTAGATTGTGAGGCATTCCCATTGGATTCAATAGGAGGGAGGTAAAATGAGGAAGGAGAATTGTGAAGTCTACTAACAACTCTAGAGCTGAGAGGAACCATGGTTGACCCTGCCAAAAAGGAGTGATTAACAAAATCTTCGTGGATTGGCATTGGATGTGCGCCAAAAATCATAATGAAAGGAGGAAATGCGTACTTTGTTGAGTGGACCAGTCCTGTTGAAAAGCGTTGGTAGCTAACGCCTAAGGGTCCGGTCTCCAACTGTAAAACTGAGGGAGCTGAGAATTCAAACGAGAGGCAAAGAGGTCAACAGAGAAAGGACCGAATCTGAAAGAAAGATTTCTGAAAACAGAAGGGTGAAGATACCAGTCGATGGAGTCCCGAAGATATCTGGAACACCAATCTGCAATCATATTCATGTTTCCCTGGAAGGTAGTCTGCTAGAAAGGAAATCTGATTCTAGAGACAAAACTCCCATAGACTCTTTGCTAACTCGGCCAGAGGTTTTGACAATTTATATGTCGGACTGCCTAGAGATTGTCCATCTGGAGGAGAATAGAACAACTTACCTTGTTTTTGGCAAACGTTTGGATTGCAAAGGAACCTGCAGTTTATATGCAACGACAACTCCTCTTTTGACCATAGACCTCCATCTTCAGAATGATTTTCCATCATAAATAACTTAAAAATAAAAAATATGCATAAAGAAAAATAATTTAAGGGGGAAAAATAATTATTTTAGGGTTAAAATAAGCCTCTCCAGTGACTCACACAGAAAAAACACTAAACCTGAGAAGAAAGGGTTAACTTTCTCAGAGGAGGAATCAGGAAGTAAAGCTTATAGAGCAAATGTCAGTCAGAGGAAAGGCGGCGTGGCCCGGCTCTCCAGAACAGACGGAGACTTGCTGTCTTGAAGCAGAGACAAACTGGATATTCCCTCAGGGGAGGAGGCGATTCAAGCAGAGAAAACGAAGCGCTGGCCGGGGATTAAGGAAATAACTGCTGGTAAGCACGTTACGGTCTTGGAAATGACTGTTATGCCGCGCGCGCTGCAGGCGCTCACAATAGAACTTTGGGGAGCAAATGTAGAAACCTGAAAATAGCCCCGGGTGCCAGTAAGCATATAACCATAAAACCAAAAATATAAAAATATGAGAGACAAGCACAATAAATTTTTTCATTGAATATGACAAAAAATTGAATATGACTTATCTAGACTGCGAGCAGCAAGAAAAGAGGACTTGTTGCTCTCAGTCAAGACTTCTATACTACCCTGATGTCATAATTGGTTGGTAGTTTGTGACATATTTTCTGTAGTTTCGCAGCTAGGACTGCTTGGAGTTGTAGTTTTTTCTGGGCTGCTGTTTAAATTAAAGCAAGAGAAGATAGCATAATTAAAGCAAGAGAAGATAGCATAATAGGAGCTTCTGTGTTTTGTAATAAAATCCATAAGCTTCAATAGACAATCAAGATCCTCATTGTGATGCAGAAAATCACCACAATATTCACCAACAACTAGCCAATGTCAACTGTACAGTTTCACTCATTGGAAACATCTTGGGTTGACAGCTCCAGGACCTTTCCAGAAAGACTTATATATTTTGACATTGATAGAGGATCGGCACGCTTGCTTATTTTTGTTTGCATAATCCTGAATTACTGCCCCATGACTTAATTTATCCGACATGAAGCTTGAGTTTTTTTAGAGCAAGGTTACACATACCGGCAGGATAATGCTACAGTAAAAATATCAGGCTACTCAATCCTCGAAGATGAAGGTATTTCATACATTATTTCCTGCATGTTTCTACCCAACAGAATTAATTTTTCTGAGTGAAACTGTTCAGCAAACAATGCTGCTGGGTGTTGTTTCCCATAGGAATTTCCAGATTTCATCCTCTCCCTGGAATAACTATATCTATGGGCTACTAATGAAATTAAAAAAATAATTAAAAAAGGGCACGTTTAACGTTTCATTATATGCCTCAGGTGAAGTATTGTTCTGGCTAATACAGACCAATTAACATACTCAGTCTTAACAAAAACGTCTAGTCTCATTGTATCCTAAGAATACTCTTGTTACAACTACTATACAAGGAGCCAAGACGGAGCCTGGAGATCGGGGTGCCCCCCACTCATGCAGATTGGAAACACAATCAACCCCTGCGTCAGCACCTTCCACATAATGCAATTGTTACACCATGATTTTGGATAATTTGCACAAGGTGTCTGGGCTCCATCCTTTTGTTAATGGTTATCTGCACAGCAGCTCAGTAGTGAGATCCACTTTTTTGTATCAATAAAAGGGAAAGTGTAGGAAGGTGAGTTGGTTATAGCTTAACATGCACTGAGTGTACAAAAATATGGAGAAGAACTGTTTGACCTTTTCAGATGACTAAACATCACAAATTGTATCAGCCTGGCACTTTTACCAGATGGCCCTTTACAGATTCGTCCCCATTGTATGGGGCTTTGATTACCAAATATCTCTGAACCAATGCTTGCTGCACCAACAAGTCTGCTGGTCTGAATTGAACCTAAGGTCTTCCTGGAAGATAGACAATTTAGACTTGATTGGAGCTACATAGCCAATAAATGTACACAAGGCTGGCAGACACTCCAGCTGGAGGAGGCCATGAAAACTGACAACCACAGCAGATGCAAAGGAAAAACTGGTGAAGATCCACACAGACATTACATAACATATGACATTTAACACCAACCATAAAAGTAAAGTCCTCATGAGAAATCTGGATCAGTTCTCCCATGAAAGGGCGTTTCTATACATAGCCAATACACATCACGAAGAGGAAAATCAAGCAGAACATCAGAATACTAGCAGGCCCCTCAAAGAAGGCAAGCACTGAAAACAGCAGAAATAAACCTTTGACAGCAATAATACAGCACAGCACACCCAGCCAAATTCACAAACTGCTGACCAATCCCCCTCCTACCATACCCAGCCAAAGTCCTAGGAAAAAGCCATCAACAGACGCATTGCCGACCAACTTGCAAACCACCAACTCCTCAACACCACACAGTCAAGCCAACCACAAGACAGACAGAACATCTGGAGAATCCTAGTCAGAAGAGAAACCACAGCTTGACTTCTCAGCAGCCTTCAAGGTCCCCTACCCCATCCTGGTCATGTGGCTGCACAAAACTGGCAATGAAGGACCCACCTACTGATGGATCTGCACCTCCTAACAGGAAGAACCCAAATGGTTAACCTGGCATTTTACTCTTCAGAAGCTCAGGAACTTATCTGTGGAGTACCTCAAGGCTCCTCCCTAATCCCTACCATCCTAAACATCTACATGACCTCGCTGGCAATGTCATATCTTTACATGACATCAGCATCCTATCCGCTGCTGACAACTCACAGCTGGTTACTGCCCCTCTCGTACAAATTCCCCAGCACAAGGAACAATTTTACCATCTGCAAGACAAAACTGGCCACTTTGATGAAGTCTAACTGTATCAAGCTCAACACAGACAAGACAGAAGCCTCGCCGTGGGAGTCCACCGGGTGGCCTATAGATATCGGACCCACTCCCAACCACACCTCACAAGCGAGAAACTATGATATTATCATTGACAACAAACTGGACATGGGCACCCCAGTGAGTGCCATCACCACAACCTGTTTCCACATCCTGAAGATGCTGAGAACAATCTGCAAGAGGCTCCCTTCAGGATTTACAGATTCCATTCTCTCCAGGGAAAACTGCACACATTCACGTTTGATGAGATTAACAAATTAATTAAAAAAGGCATTTTTAATGAGTCATCTTATGCGTCACATGGAGTAGCATTCTGGCTGATCCATACCAATGAATTAGACTCTTATAAAAGACGTCTGGTATTCACCTGTTACAAGGAGCCAAATGGCTACCAAATAGCACCAGAAAAGCCATCACCAAAGCTTTCATTACTAACAGGTTGGACTATGATAACTCCTTCTACATAGGAATCACTAAGCAACTCAAGAAGAGACTATAGACCATCCAGAACACAGCCAGACTATTTCTCAACCTCCCATGCCGATCCCACATCACACCACACCTGCAGGAGCTCTGCTAGCTCCCAAAACACAAACACACACAATTCAAGCTTCTCACCCATATATGCAACACACTACACCACTGGGGCCCAGCCTACCTCAAGAGCTGCATATATTTCCACCCCCACCCCCTGGGGTACCTCCGCTCAGCTGGGCTTGTACTGGCATGTCCCATGCATCCAAAGAAGCAGACTCAGAAGTCAAGCCATCTCATACATCACTCCAAAAGCATGTAATGACCTCCCATCCTCTATTAGACCCTTGACCTCTATTCTTGAATTCTGCAAGAAGTTGAAGACTTGGCTCTTCAAGTGAGTCCACCCTGCTTAGGGCTAGCCTCACACACCTGCGAAGCACCAGGATACCCTCACAGGTGATAGCACGCTAGTCAAATACATATAACATAACAGTATCGTAGATGATATCACTGATGAGCAGCCTTCTACATAAACAGGCCAGGGGATCAATTTTGCTTTTTAAATGTGAAAACAATCTGGGAACAAAATCTATGGGGCACCAGGAGGGATACTAGATTAAAAAAAAGGACAAGGAAGGAGCCAGACAAGTCAACAATGGCAAATATGCTCCCCCAGAGTCACCAAGAGCAGGGTATAGGGACAAGCACCATATCTTAAACTATAGTCAACATATCTTACTATCAGCTAACGGAGATGTAAAGTCCTTAATAAAGACCTTGGATTCATACCTCTGGATTCATAGCATGCCCTAATGAGATTCAGTCTTGAATTTCGGTAAATTATTCAAACTAAGTTTTTTGTTTTTGTTCAAAGCCTAAGGTCCCATCCACGCTGTTTCCGTTCTACCTTCAAATCTATACCCTCTCCAAGGGGATCCGGCGTTGCTGCAGTGCTGCTTGACAAGGTGACGGAGATGGAAAAGGCCAAACCTAATACTTTCCAGAATACAACTGAGGAGGAGATGTTGGCCACTAAAAGTCTCCAGGATAACAGCCAGATAGTAATAAAACTGGGAGCCAAGAAGTGTGCCATTGTTATTCTTAAATCTAGTGACTATAAGGCTGAAGCCTGAGATTACTAACTGTTAGGAAGAACTATGCCCTTTCAAGAAGGACCCCACACTTGAACTCTTCTCAATAGTAAAGAGTATGGTGTATGAAATTGAAGAAAAAGCTGTGGATCACTAGGAAGGAATGATAATTTATATTCAACATGCATCCAAGATGAATAAGCCCTCATGTCCAACTCCAGGACACCCACTGTATCAGGAGCTTCCTGGTCCTTATGCCTCGATCTCAATTTAAAGACTTTTTCCTAAAGAAATATGTGGTTACACAACTACCCACCAGAAAAACACCAAAGGTGTGCTCTATCTATTGGAGGCTTTGGAATCTATCGATCTATTTATGATATTAGATGCAAAGTCACACTATGCTAATATTTCTCACGAAGTCAACATTAGGAGTAGTAGAGCTCTGAGAGATCAGGAATGCTTTTATGGTACAGCTCAAACCCATGTTCTGCTATGTATTGAGTTAGCCTTTAAGAGGATTTTGTTTTCAGAGCAAAAGACCAGTTATACCTTAAGTGCCAGGCTCTTTGATGGATGCAACCTTTGCCCCAAGCTTTGCCTGCATTTATGGAGGTATGTTCACGACTAATTACATCTTTCATAATTCACATCCATGTCATTGCCTTGCGACACTACATCCACTACAACCACGACATCCTGTGCATACGTACTGCACCTGAATCTCAAATGGGCAAATTCTTGAAAGGTTTATTTAACTGAATCTACACCTACATTTCACCTACAAGATAAGTCACATTTCCATTGCCTATCTAGACCTGGACAGAGAGGTACAGGGGAATACGTCAACTACATCTGTTCTTCAGAAACCTACAGATAAAAACTCTCTCCTTCGCTATATGTCTTACCACCCAAGGGCTCTGCAGGACAATCTCCCAGTTGGTCAGTTTCTGAGTTATCAATAAAATTGCTTAGACACCACTATATATATATTGCACAATATTTGAAGCTCGGAACTCGCCGCAATCAGAGGTCCTATCCTACACATAAGGTATGACAGGCACAGAAGAAAACACTAAACACCCAGAGAGTGGCACTACTGAAAAAATTCAAAAAGCTTAGACAACATTATAGTGGTGAGGACTTTTGACCATTCTCCATTGGCTTGGTGAGGTGACCCCCAGGTTGCCCACCCTCTACACTCAATCAGTGCACCTTTTAAAAACAGTGCAAACGGTGACAGTGTGCAATGTTTTCATTGGTGGCATACTTTGGAACACCACACCCTCTACATGATGTGCCTCCAGGTCCAGACAAAGATCAACAAATGGTAAACACTTTAATGATTGAAAATGTGGTGGTAACAACACCTCCATCGACAACTATGTTAGAGTATGCCGAAAGCATATGAAGTCAAAGCACCAGAAACCCACCAGATTCAGATTCTGAACTGCAGGAATGTGAAATGTTCATTAAGGATCAATCAACTGTTGATGAAGAGAATTACTGATCTGAAACAATGTTCACAGAGAGTCCACACTGAAATCAGCAAAGCAGATGTTTTAAGTTTATGCATGTGATGAAGATTTTTAAGAGGCATTTCGGGACATAAGTCTGGATAGCACAGGTATTGATCTCATTTATAATCTGACTTACTATGCTGGTGTTTCTAATTTAAATGATAATTAGTTAACGTGCAAACTAGGTAGCAATAAAGGTAGGCATAGCAAAGAAATTACAGAGCCACTAGCAGTGTATCAAATGGTCAAAATAACATCCAGACTGTGCAAAATGGCTTCTATTGAAAGAATTTGAACCACCACGTTCTAGGAACAACAGAGACTGTCCCCTAAACGTTTTCATTAAAGTTAGATGACATCTCCATGCCATGGAACTTTTGCCAGTGACTTGTATGTGTAAGATTAAGAATTTGCTTTTAGATCTACAATCCTATGCTTCCATGTATGACACACATACCCAGCTCAGTAAAAATAATTAGAGACTTCTGTCATTATAATTGATAAGCTGATTTGGTTATTACATATCTCAAATGCTACTAGAAAGGAGTTTCCGCACACCCAGCGGGAACACTATGCCATACCAATTTTGGAGAGTGAACCTGAGTTTATTGCAAAATTATTCTATTTCAAAACACAATTGAAATATTAGTTTAGCCCTGACAGTTATTTCCATAACCAGAATTTCTGGGTGTGACTATCATTTTGGGGAGTTCACAACAAAAGATTTGCTGAAAAAGTTGAGAACCACTAGCAAATAGTAGATTATAGGTATGGAGAGGTTTGTTTTTATCAAAGTATGTTATTGGAAAAGTATTAGAAAAATGGTTTAAAGAATATTTCTTGACTGAAATAATATACTATATTGAGCCATTTAACTAACATATAAATCCAAGTGTTCTTTTTAAGGGACCACAACAAAAGAGTAGGTGGAAAAGAGATTTAATATCATGGGTAACAACACCACTCATGCAAAACAAAAAATTGCCAGTTCTGCAAGGGGAGCAGCCAGGAGAAGGATCAGTGAGATAGATTCCTGTTAGACCCATCAGCCTTAACATGGTCTTCTCCCAAATGTTTGCCTTATATCGCCATCTTTGTTGAACTCGGTTTTGTTGGCCTTTGGACTCTGCAGACTTTACTACTGCTAACCAATGCTGAAGTGTTTGTGTGCTCTTCTTGAAACATGCTAAAATTGCCTTCTACCCAAATGGCACATTTCATTTACTTGTAAGTCTCCATAAAGTGGTACTACATTTGCATAGGGCCTGTAAATTAAATGCTACAAGTAGATCTGCAGCAATGATTGTGCCATACAATTAAGTAGCCCTTTAAACATGTCTCAGGCCTACCATTGCAGCCGGTATGTGCATTTTAATCTGTCATTTCGACTTAATAAACCTTTTGCCAGCCCTAAACCTACATTTTTAAATACATATACGTCAACTCAAGGGGTAAGGCATAAGAAGCCCATAGGGCAGAATGAAGTATATTTAAAAAGTTGGACATTCACTTTCAACTTTTACATGTCCCTGTCGGAAAAACTCGAATTCATTTTTCACTACTGCATGGCCTGCCTCTCCCATAGGATAACATTGGGTGAACCGATTACAGCTAATAGGTGATTACTTTCAATTGGGAGTAGATAGGTATATTTAGTTTGGTGTCTAAAGATTTTTGATTTTAAATCCTTTTTAAAGGTAAAGTCTGATTTTAAGTAACACTTCTGAAAATGACACTGTGAGAATGAGCCCCCTTAGCCCCCCCCCACTTACCTGACATGTACCCTGCGAACCTCTCTGCAGTTTTGCCATGCTGTCAGAGCACCTGTGGGGAGACAAGGTTAAGCTTTGTGGGACTTGTGAAGAGGCACAAACAATAACAAAGGACCACTATGTCTTGGACGGGTGGGCGGGGCTTCCCATTAGCCAAGAACCAATCCGGACTGAAGGAAGGAGGAGTCAACAACGCCAAAACCAACAGAATCATGGGGGGAGAGAGATGGTGTGAAACCCAAGGAAAGAGAAGGACTCTGCCTGCGGACACTGAACAAGGAAGAAGACGGGAACCAACGTAGAGTAGACATTGCCACTGTCTCGTCGAGTCCCAGGAGACAAGGACCAAAGAGTGGATGACGCAGCCAGAGGCCCACGCAAAGCAAGAGTGTTGCAGCATTGCGTAAATCTGGTGGCACCGTCCATGCAGGGAACATCTAGAGGGAAGAGGAAAAGACCAACATCAGACCCCTTGGAAACACGTCCCACCATAAACTCAAACATTTGCCATCCTTGCTCTGTGAACATAATAGCGCCTCAAAATTCAGAAACCTATGCAGCCTCTGCATCCTTATATCTGCTCAGCCCTTCTACACTTGGTGTCAGAAGTGGAATCTAGTGATATGGAGGCTGTGATTAACCATGCGATGGAGAGCCAACAGACACTAGATAAAGTAATGGAACAATTCTTAAATACTGCCACTAAAGACTGAGAAAACCTTCATAAAGCCCTAACCAGTCAAACACAGTCCCAGGACATTGCCATAGGGAAACTGGCAGACATCCTAGGTCAACAAAGGAGACACACCGCTTTGCCATCATTGGTTCTGCAGAGGTATATCAGTAGAGAAGACCCAGATTTCTTCTTCAATAATGTCAAGCGCATGGCTCAAGCAGCTGCATGGCCTGCAGACAGATGGGGTCAGTATTTGGGTCTCGTACTGACTGGAGAACTCTAAACCACCTACCAGGCCTCTAATCCCTAAAGAACGACTCCATATGCTGAAATTAAAAGGAGTATTCTTGAGAGACAGGGGATGGATGAGAAAACCTACAGGGAGAGATTGTAACAGATCAATGAGGGGCGACAGGAGATACCACGGGTCCTAAACTACATAGTTAAGGATATAACGGACTGGTGGCTCAAACCTCTCACTCAGAACACAATAATTGGAGAGAAGGAGAACAATAAGCGAACAGTCGTAATACCCTCATTCATAACAACAAACACAAAAATACGACTGCTCTAGGGACGTCATCTTTCCATTTCAAGCCTTGAGTGAGTTTCTCCTTATGTTTTTAACAATACCCGTGTTCCCCATTTAATAAAGGAAGTACTAGGGGTTAACACAAGGCATTTTTACAAATCTGGATCCCAGTCTTTTAATCCAGTTAGCATTTGTCAAGAACTCCCTTCTGCTCAAAAGGAGCTAGATGGTTCAGTCCTCCCCGGTGGCATTGATCCTACCGAAGAGGGGAGTAGAAGTCAAGGATGAAGCATGACACTATGAAGTGTGGGAGACTTCTACTTCCATAACAGGAAATGACCCTAGTGTAGTCTAGTGAGCTCATGAAGTTCAGTCGAAAGGCGTCCTTTATGACAGAAATGGGAAGATAACTTCCCTAGAGCAGTTGTTTTTTTTGTGTTTGTTGTTCAAACCTCTCACTGCCACAAAAGTGGGAATTCTTTAGAAGATATACTTTGAACCATACCTTGCTTCTCTACATCCTCCAGTCCAAAAATGGGTACCCCAGCATGCACAGCTGACACTAGAGATGGTGGTCAGGATTACAAGCACTTTTAACCGAGCCCATGCAGTCCAGAAAGGTCATACAGAAAGTAGCTGGAGGGGCAGTAGCACCTGGAACGTTAAAACCAATAGATCAGGATTGACCAAGAAGCCAGAGGTGGCAAAAATTTTACCTGCCCCAGTGCCTAGACCTCCACTCCTGGGACCACAGTGTTTTCACTGTGGAGGATTTGGACTTATCGCTCAGGGCTGTCCCCAGAACGAAGAAAGCCTGGGGGTCAGATTGATTAGGTCTCTCTATTGTACTAAATCTGAGGCTCGGCCCCCTGTTACTGTTAGATGAAGGTAAACAATTAACCTGTCTCAGCTTTGATGGACACTGGATGCCTTCAGGGTGTTATGTGGCCACAGCTACTCCCAGGAGATGTTAAAACCCCTACAGGAATGTTTAACATCCAGTGCATACATGGGGACAATAAGATGTATCCCATCTTCAGCATCAAGCGGACCCAGTTGTGCCCCTAAGGGTGGGACTCATTCCTAAGTTGCCAGAACCATTGATTGTGGGTAATGATTATTCTAACTTGGACTCTCTAGTACAGAAAACATGGAAGAAGGTGACTTGTGCGGGAGAAACGAACCGTTCTCACAGGCCAAAGATATAGAGTGGCTATTCCAAAGGAATGAAAGAGTAAGAAAGAAAGAGAAGAAAAGAAATCACCTTGAATGCTATTACCTGTAGCTACTGATAACTTCATGTGAGACTCTGACAGGAATTTCCTGGCTGCAAAATAGGAAGATCCCATGTTCAGAGAGGCCTCGAACACTGCTTCTGAGCAGGAGGATCCTGAGAAAGCAGGTCCACAGTTCTTTCTGAAGAATAGGTTATTTTACAGGAAGGGTGGAAAAACCCAACCCCACCAACTTCTAGTACCCACTACCTTCAGATAAAAAGTACTATTCTTAGCCCATAAACATTTCCTGAGTGGACACTTTAGCACAGAAAAGACAGAGAATTCCACCCTAGATACAATATTGTAGGGAGTGCCTTGCGTGCCAAAACAATAGTCACTATCAACTCTCTAAGGTTCCTCTTACTCCCGCTTCCAGTGATTGAGGAGCCATTCTCCAGAGTAGGAATGAACATCATTGGTCCCCTTGTCCCTTTACGTAGTGGCTGTCGGTACGTTCAGATAGTGGTAGACTACGCTACAAGATATCCTGAAGCAGTGGCTATATGTCAGCCAATGTCACTCAATTAGCCAAAGCTGTGATAAACATTTTCAAGAATACGTTTCCCCAAAAAATGTTTCGCCAATCAAGGGACACCATTCATTTCACAGTTGATGAAGCAAGTATGTCAGCAATTAGGCATCAAAAAAATACGTACCTCTGCTTATCACCCAGACAGATGGCCTCATTGAGAGGTACAACGTCACTCTTAAGAGCACCCTAAAAAAAAAAAAAAACTGGAACTGGAAACCAGAAAGTGGGAGGACATTTAACTCTGGCCCTTTTTGCCATCTGGTGTAAAGTCTAGAAAAGCACAGGGTTTTCCCCCTTCGAGTTACTCTTTGGTTGTCAACCTCGCTTCTTGTTGGATATGGCCAGTGAGGAATGTGAACAAGAAAAGGGTGAGACCAGGCCCCTTTTGGACTACATTAACAGTCTCGAAACACACTTAAGTCAGATAAGAAGCACAGTAAAGACCACTCTGGAGAACGCCCAACAATCAAAATATGACAAAAAAGCAAAGGACCGCACCTTAGTAGTGCAGTTAATGATGCCCTCTCAGGATCACAAGCTTTTGAGACAGTGGCAAAGCCTTATCATATAGAGATGAACACAGAGAGAGACCTCCCAGATCTACCACGTAAACCTTCTGAAAAAAATAGAAGGGCCTGTACCTATCCTGTTCGTAACAACCCTAAAAAAAAACGTATATACCCAATCTATTGAGCCAGACCTTCCTGCGAGCTTGAAACAAGAACTCCACACCCATCGACGGACTCTTCATGGGGTGTTTTCCCTTGTTCCTGGTAGAACTTATGCCCTAGACTATCCTATCAATACAACCACAAGGAAGCCTTATAGTATCCCAGAGGCCAGTTGAGAGGCCATAGAAAAAGAAATGAAGCAAAAGGTGCAAATGGGAGTCATTGAACCTCTCATAGTGAATGAAACTCGCCGGTTGTTTTAGTACCGAAACCTGATAGGTCATTTTGTTTTTGTATTGATTTCAGAGAAGTCAACAAACTTTCCAAATTCGATACTCATACCCTTCCAAGAGTGGATGAAATGAGAGAAAAAGTTGGGGGAGGCACAGTACAGTAGCTTAGACCTCTGTAAATACTATTGGCAAATCCCTTTAAAAAAGACAAGATAAGGAGAAAACAGCTTTCTCCACACCCGGTGGGGAGCCGTGGGGGGGGGGTTGGGCTTCTACCACTTTACAGTGCTGCCTTTTGGGCTCTATTGAGCCCTTGCAACATTCCAGGAAGTGATGAACACCATCCTAAAGCCCCACGAAAAGTATGCTTCTGTTTATATAGAGGACCTCGTATCTACATTTAAAACACTTAGTAATTCATGCTTTAGGTACCTGTGAATTTAAAATTAACTAAGACAAGGACCATCTAGCTGCTAGGAGAGTGAAATACTTGGTGTTTCTTGTGGGAGAAAGTCACATACGACCCCTAGGAGAAAAGGTTGCAGCCATATCAATAATCCCCATGCCTAAAACTAAAAGGGATCTATATGCTTTTCTGGGTCTCATTGGTTATTGCAGACAATTTATCCCCTGTTTTTCCATGCTAGACACCCCTTTGACTGATCTCTTAAAGCAATCCTGAAAAAATGGAACAAGGTAGTACTTGAGGCCTTTCAAGTGCTAAAGCAGTCCTCCCCTCTGAACCAGTGCTTGCCAGCCCTGACTATACATGACAATTTAGTCTCCAGATCTATGCATCGGGGGTGGGACTTGGAGCCGTGTTATCGAAGATCGATGACACAGGAGAAGAACGACCAGTTGTATACATAAGCAGGAAGTTGATTCCCAGAGAACAAAACTATGCCATAATAGAAAAGGAAGCTTTGGTGATCAAATGGGCCTTGGAAACTGAGATATTACCTGGACGGATGTGAATTCTCTCTGTACACAAATCATACTCACTTGAGTGGATGGCCCATAATAAAGGAAACAATGACTGTATCTTACAATGGCTTCTCGCTTTACAGCCCTTTCATGTCCAAACATTCCATCAAAAACGGATAGAACACACACATGCCGATTTCCTCTCAAGTCAAGATATCCTCAAGATGCATTTCTTACAAGTAAGAAAGTATGGCAGGAGAGATGTGAGAATGAGCCTCTTAAGCCTCCTTACTTACCTGACATGAACCCTGAGACTCCCTCTGTGGTCTTGCCACACAGTCTTAGCACCTGTGGGGAGAGAGGAAGACGCAGGGTTAAGCCGGGCGGGACTTAAAGAAGAGACAAACAATAACAAAGGACTGCTCTGCCTTGGAGCAGGTGCATCACTAGCCAAGAGCAAATTCAGACTGGATGAAGGAGGACTCACAAAAGCTGAAATCAATGGATTCGGAGGTCGGGGTGGGGGAGGGGAGAAGGCGCAACACCCAGGGAACAAGGATGTCGAACAAGGAAGAAGACAGGAACCAACCCAGAGAAGACGTCGCCACCAGCCTTGATGAGTCCCAGGAGACGTGGACCGAAGAGTAGCGGCCTGCCGCAACTCTTCTGAGTTGCAGCGTTGTGGGAATCTGGTGGTGCCATCCATGCAGGAACACCTAGAGGGAAGAGGAAAAGACCAACATCAGACCCAGTGAAGGAAGGAAAAGACGGTCAACCAAACCACGCCCCCAACCAAAACTCAGAGACATTAATCATCCTTACTCTGTGAACCTAATAAAGCCTCAAAATTCGGAAACCTACACAGCCTCAGTGCCATTATGTTCGCCCAGCCCTGGTACAGACACTTTTAGAAAGTTGCCATTTTCTGTCCTAATCATTTGGTGCCTGAAGCCTGTATCCTGGGTCACATGACTAGGCGTAGCTGGCAGTTGGTCTTTGTATATTGCTCCCAGACAGTGAGACAAAAGTGAAATAAGTGTTGGCAGGATGGGCCATCTCTTACTTGATTGGGGGGTCGGAGTTGTCACTTAAAACACTTGCACATCACAAAGACTACCTGAGCACACTCGCAAAAGGTTCAACACTAGTCTTTTGTGTCCCCAGATAAGCTAGGACCAGGCAGGAAATTTCAATCACATCTGGAGGTGAAACCCTTCAGAACCTTCTCCTACTTCCAAATGGGAACTAGGTATAAATAGTGGATCCTAAGACCCAACTCTTGAGTACCTCTCTGGACCTATGGATACTGTGCTGCTCTGCTTACAGAAGGACTGCTACCCTGCTGCTTTGCTGCCTACTCACTGAGAAGGAAGATTGGACCTGCACCCTTCATTCCAGGCTGAAGTGACTCAAAGGGACAGATGACCGACCTCCTATTTTGAGCTACCAGTACATAAGCTCCAGAGGCCTCCCTGCATCTGCCCTGCTGTCTGGACCTGCCTGGCCGTAATGGAGTGAGTCCTGATATCCAAGAGGTGTCCGTCAGGTCCAGGACCCTTGGTATGGCACCAGTGGAAATCCCTCTCCAAAAAAAGGAACTATCCTGATGTTTTGGGATCTTCATGACTGCAAACAGCCCTGTTTGCACCAAGATCTTGGTGCCCACACCGTCCCCAATACAAAGATCCAGTGAACCTGACACCTTGTGCCACAGCGACCACCAGCGACGCCTGGCTAATTGAGATCTGCACTTCGTACTACAGCATTGACAGCCCGCTGTGACCACCAATGTGAAGCTCCAGCAACGACCATCTGTGACGTCCGACAGGATCTTTTCCCTATAGCAACAACCATCCATGATGTCTGGCCTACTCTTCGCACTACATTGAACATCATCCAAAAAACTCTTCCATTACCCCTCATCACCCCCCCTGGCACAAATGGAATGCTTTGTGCTGGACATTTGAAGGTAACTCTTTCAGCTGGACTAACCAGGTCCCTTTATCCCGTCCACGCTCCATCGCCATCAGCCTTAACCTATGAATGTCACTCTGTCTCGATCAGACAACTATGAGTGGCGCTTTGAGGCTTTACTCACTATACTTACCATAAAGCTTTGAAATTGCACATCTCCTATTATATCAATTCGATTTTTGTTGTTTTGGTCTTAAATTATTTAGTGTTACTCTATTTTTCTAAGTTGTTGTGGGACTTTCCTTGTGTTGTGGTTTCATTTTGATTACTGTTTGCCGTTAAATTAAGCCTAACTTCTTTTGTTCCGAGCTACCAGATGTAAAGCATAGATTAATTTGGAGTTGGCTTGTGCTCACCCTGACAGAGACTGTGGTTGCTGCCCGAGTAGGGTTTCACCCCACCCTTCTCAACCAGTAACCCATTTTCTAATAATTCCAAAAATATTAAGTGTGTTTAAATATATGACTGGCTCCAGTAATAAAAGTGGGCAGATGAGTACTAATTGCAATACTGATAATGAAGAAATTGTGTTCTAGGTGAACCAGAAGATGAATTGTCAAGCATCTGAGCATTTCTGGTCTCAGAATTGTTGTTCTAGAGATGTCAAAATGATTTAACACTCACTCAAATGATTCACTGAAGAATACTACCAAGAAGAAATTATGATCAGAACCACTGTGAAGCACAATGTTGAAAACACATTGAGCAAATCTGTATAGTCAAGAATCATAACCTTGTACATAGTAATTAACACTAACAGTTGAAGACATGGAAATACATTGAAAGGTACTTGTGTGCAATACAAGATGGCAAACGATGGTCAGTCGTGACAATCCACACTTAAGATGGGCATAACGTGTGTAGCAAATCTTCTATATGTACTTCAAATGTTCTATATAACATAGGCCTGGTTGTATGCTAACATGGCCGCTGTCTGTACATTTGTGTGTAGTGTGCAAGTGCAGGGCCTGTGAAACAGGCTAAATTGTTTGAATGATGCAGCAAATAAATGTGTGTTCCACCACCATGTTTTTCTTAAAATGTATGCTAACAAGGTAGAGAAGGAAAACTTCAATTTTCTGATGCATGCCCAAGACTGAGGAGAAATGTCCTTTTGTGTTGAGTCTTGTAGGAAGGAAAGTAGCCATAAGCTCCGTGCAGAAGCGTGTTTTGATCAAGAGGCATTGTTGATCTCACGCAGCATGCTTCATCATCAGATTCATCACCTAAACTGATGGCACATCTGGGTGGGCTCAACCTGGTATGGATATCTATTAATATTGTATGGGTCAGGTACATAAAATTAATCAAGAGCCCTGGTCTGCTGTATCACCCGGAGAAAGCTAACTGCTGTTTATGTGAGGATTCAGACCAGCCTTTTGATGATTGCCCGACTACAGGGAGGGTCTCACTTTGCACCCTTTGGAAACTAACTTATTTTTACTGGTATGTCCAATGAGTCTCCTAAAACATATGTAAGCATGCATGACTGTGTACATCTTTGTGTTTATAAACAGATTGTTAGTTGTGAACCACAATAGGATTCAGGCAATACCGTTTAAAGATATTATTGGTTTTGACCAAAGCCAGCTGACCTGTAAGCGCTAATCCAAAGGTGGTAACCTTTAGACCAGATCAGTGAAAGAAGGGCTAGAACTGGCTCCTCGTGTTCATCACTGTATTTTTAACCCTATCAGGGTAACCCATAATAAAGGAATAAAGTTGGGTTGTGTCCTAGACAAATTTATGTACCTGATCTCTGTAATATTAAGAGCTCCCTGGACCAGGGAGAGGTCACTCACATGTACCATCATTTTGGGTGAGGGACCAGATGATGAAGCAGGGCACAAAACAATTATGGGTGAGGGTCCCTATATAACCTAAGAAGGATTTTTTTTTTTAAACAGGGGAGCACAACTAAACACCTTCAACCTTTCCTCGTGGAAGAGGGTACCTCATTCCTTTTTTAGAAGTAGGGGTGGGGTTAGACACACAGATTAGCTGCTTGATGGGATGCTGAAATACAGAGTTCCGACTTCAGGGATGATGTCGGACAACAAGGTACAAAGGAAGGCTTTACATGAGTTGGGATTTCATGGGAAACTAATACAGCCATGCTAGAAGAAAGCTGGTTGTAATTTAGGTAGGTTAAGACTAACAGGGTTACCTAAAGGTAGTCCCAATATGTATAGTAATTATTAAACTGTTTATAATGTTCACAATGAACAAAATGAACGTGATGTGTGGAAAGAGTATAATAATTAACCATCGAGTTAAATACCATGTATTGTGTGGATACTGATTTTTGGTTCCAAAGAGGGGTTCTGTATACACCACCTGCAGATGAGAGATCTCAAACAGATTTATGTGACTCCCAACACTCCTACCTATTGCAGCGTAATAGACAAAAGCATCAGATTAGCTACCATCTAAACCAGTGGTTCCCAACCTGTGGTCCGGGGGGGGGTCTACAAAGCCTCCTTAGGTGGTCCTTAACTGCTTAGAAAATTAACAATATTAACCGATTAATAAAGTGTATATAAATAAAGTGGCTAAATGTACGATTGAAAATTTTAAAACGTGCTTTAAATGTCAGGGAATTTGAAATTGGTGGCTAAAAATTAAATTAGTATCCTCAGGTTGATATGTGGGAGCAGTGCAGGTGCATTAAATATAATATAGTATGAACAATGTGTGGCTTCACTTGAATTTAGAAAAGCTCCAACCTTCCTATTAAAATTTTTATTTTTATTTTATTTATACGCAAATTAAATAAAATGTGTTATCATTTGTGTATGTGTTTGATGGAATGCTTTTTCCTGTATTTTTTATGTATTGTTTTGCGGTTCAAATCATCAACAATGTTTAGGACTGGGTCCTCAGCTTCCAGTGATGACTCAGTGGGGGTCCTCAGATTCCAATAATGATTCAGTGGGGGTACCATGGGTTCCAGAAAATATAAAGGGGGGTCCACAGAAGTCAACAGGTTGGGAACCACTGATCTAAACCATCGTAATATGTCCCTCTGTGAATATTACCAGCTAACTTTTTTTTTAATAAAAAGATTTAGCCACCTCTACTGCACATGTGCACTACCACTCCATTGTGCGTGGAGTTGACCACACGCACACAAATATGCATCTGAGTGGCTACAGGCAGGAGGATGTGTTCTTCCCTACTGCCAGAAGATTCAGTCTGAAGTTCATTAGTGTGGCTGCACCGGGTGCAGTTCTGAGATCCCTGGGACTAATTACCAAGGTAGTCTACAATCAGACATCTCTTGGGCATAAGCCAGTGACTATACTGATGCCATTTCCGACAAAATGTGGATCTGCTGATGTAGAGCTTCCTTGTTTGGAACTATTTGAGGCAATGCTTAGATTCACAGGCAATGCTGACTTGAGTTGCTCAGCAGAAAGGGCAGGGTGCTGGGGATACATTAAAAGGATCCCTCACACCCCCCCACCCAAGTACACTTTATAGAACGCAGCACTAGTTTCGCGAGCAGAGCTTTCAATTGAGCTCCTGCACTACAGAACCCTTTCCCATGTGCTGAGGAGACAAATCTGAAAGTAAGTAATTCGAAGACATGTTGCACAAATATTTTTAAACAAGTTACTTTTCAAACCAAAATGTATCTGATGGTTGGGGGGAGAGGACAATGCTAATGACATTAGGGGCCAGATGTACAAAGCTTTTTGCACGTCGCAAACAGCGAATTTCGCTGATTGCAACGTGCAAAAAGCACTTTGCAATGCACAAACCCCGTTTTGCGATTCAGTAACCTGGTTACCGAATCGCGAAACAGGTTCCTAATTGCGAGTCACAGTGCAATGCAGGATTGCTTTGTGACCGCGAATGCGGTCGCAAACCAATCGCAGTTTGCACCTTTTTGTAATGGGTGGTAACCCATTTGCAAAAAGGGAAGGGGTCCCAATGGGACCCCTTCCCCGTTGTGAATGGCACTGCAAAAAATTTTTCAGAGCGGGAAATAATGAAAATAATGAAACGAAAACGTTTCATTTTTCGTTTTTGTAATGCATCTCATTTTCCTTTAAGGAAAACGGGCTGCATTACAACAACAAAAAACTGCTTTATTAAAAAGCAGTTACAGACAGGGTGGTCTGCTGTCCGCAGCAGGCCACCATCCCTGTGAGGGCCGCCACTCACAAGGGGTCGCAAATTGCGACCCACCTTATGATTATTCATGAGGTGGGACTTTGCGACCCCCTTGCGAGTTGCAGATGGTGTCAGGGACACTAGCCAACATTCCAAATTGCGACTCGCAAATTGCAAGTTGCTCTGACTCGCAATTTGCGGGTCACAATTCGGAACGTTCCTACATCTGGCCCTAAGAGTATAGGCGCATCATGTTAGTGAGAATACTATCGTGGGGGAGTGCAATGCTCTATCACTATAAAGACGACTATTATTTTCACTGGCGTCTCCTAACTTAAGTCTTCTCATTATCCCATGTTTATCTCAGCCATCTATTACTGGGACCGAAAACAGCGTTTAGAGCTGCTTAATACCCGACTTTGAACACCAGTGCCACATATACACGCATACATCATATATGGCACACCACCTCCCTCAATCTATGCATGCCCTTCCAGTAGTTTCTTACTAATATATGTGCAAGGCGTTTTTAATATGACAGAAGGCTCTTCAGGATTGTTGTGATAATGACAAAGTGGTTATGCACTAAGTTAAATTGAATCATCATATAGGTAACTTGATCCTACTCTTTTATCCTGGCTGTGACTTATTCCTCATTCATAGCCTAAGGTCTGGTTTGTTCTTGATAACAAGAAAAGGGAGGTGATGAAAGAAAGCAAAAACAAGTAGCTCAGGACTAGGCTAAGAGGTTTGCAGAGTTTCCTTGTCAAACTCCATATCACTCAGGACAGAAGCCTCAAAAGATGGTAAGAAATTAGTTATTTACCTGTAACACCAGTTTTCCGGCATTGATAGCATTCTTACATTCACATGTTTGACTCATTTCCAGTCATAACGCTGAGAATCACCAGTAACTTTAAATAACAGTTATCAGTGTTACATTAAAATGGCTATAGGCTTCAACAACAGTGTTTGTCAAGCACATCCATCTCATATGAAACAATCCCACCTTCAGCAATTGAGGTGGAAGTGCTACGCTCTGCTACTTCATCTAGAGGCCAATACAGCTGAGAATTTATAGACAAACAAATGCGTCATCCTACATGCCATATATCTCCTTTCACTGATCATCCAGTTCTTATTTAATAGGTCTCACCTGGAAAACAGTTTTAGGCCTCGGTAAGATGACAAATGGCCCAGCACAGATGTATAGCTTGACTGTGAATAACTGCTTGACAAAGATTGTCTTCCCAATAGTTTGGAGGTTCACTCCTCTGTCGTCTGACCGGTATTGCTGCCAACTATTGAAGTTTTATCACTGGCTCCATAGAGGACATGTCTAGGTTTAGTGTCAGCCCTAGTCTGTGAAACCGATTTATGTAGACAGCCGCAAAAGAATTTGCATATTTCCTCGATAGAACCTTGCCAGTCGTCCAAGTGCAGGTATACTTGGTGACCCATTCATTTCAGGAAGGCAACATCTGGTGCGAGACAAATCTGGGGTGCTGCACTAAAGCAGAGTGGACGGGCCTTGAACTGGTAGTACTGCCCCACCTCTGAATAGCAGAGGTGCTTCTGGTGTATGGGGATTTAGAAACGCACATCATGAAACTCCAGGAACGTCAGGTAATCTCCTTCCTGAAGCATCAAGAGGACATCTTTGAGCATTACCATGTAAAATAAACAGTTTCCTAACTAACATTTTCAGGTCCCTGAGGTCTCGAATAGTCCTCTATTGTGTCATTTTCTTTTTTATCAAAAAGAAACTGAAATACCAGCCCGGGTTTGGTGGGATCTTGTAAGTATCTCTATCACTGCCTTGAAGAGGAAGATCATTTCTTACCAAGTATGTTCCTTGCTAGGTGGGCAGGTCGATTCTGTACAAGCCCCAGAGTGTATTCTGAATGTACAATCTGCCGCACCTTTGGTCCACCGTTATGGACCACAGGAGCAAAAACGCGAACTCTTCCCTCAAGCTGCTGAGTGGAGGTGGTGGCAGGGGAAAGAGACAGTTGTGAAGAGTGAAGCTTCAGTTCGGTGCCCTGGAAGCATGATTGAGTGGTGCTTCTTTTCCGCCCTGAATATCTGCTGTGTGCTTGCCTGTGGGTCCTGCAGGATGTATATTCTTAGTCATAGTCAGACTATCATGGGGATAATGTGTCAGTCCTTGACACTGATATTAGTTGAAACCTTACCTTCATGCTTGGGCTGTTTTTGAGCCACGAAAAGTGCCTGAGGCAGAATGCTTATATTGCAGAATCCCCATGGATTTTGCATTGCCCATTTTAATGTCTTTAAGGATATCGTCCACAAGTTTCCCAAACAGGACGATTCTGTCTAATGTCATGTCCAGGATCTTTGCTTGCGCTGCTGTACAGAAATCCGTAGTGCTCAGCCATCCTTATCTCCTTAAATCAGCTGCCTCCTGCTAGCTGTCTGCAGCCATCTTCGATGCAGCATGGATGTATTCCATAGAGCATTCGATGTTCGTGCTCCATCCTTAACAACTACCTTGGCAATCTCTGATCTTCAGGGATGAGTTCCATCAGTAGTGAGATGTCATGCCATATAGGGTAGACCTATCATTTTAAAATTCCTAAGGCTTTTGCAACTGATAGATTGATGATGTTCTTAGATCTGCCTGCGGCTGCTGACATGACAGAATCTGACCTCAGAAGGCCCTCAAGGGAGGCTGGAGCAGAATCTGGGACCTTGTATTTCTTTTGCAACCAGAGTACCACTGCCAGAATTCTAGCGGCATCTTCATCAAATGTAGTCCTCCTTACCATACAAAAAACAGTATCGGTATAGAACTTGTGGCTTTGTGAGTCTCTTCAATGAAGTCATAAAGGAAGCATTACTGCTCCATCAAAACCATTGGGAGATTGAAGCTTTTAGCCACACTTTTCATCTAAGCATGAAATGAAGCTATGCCATCAGCAGGGGATTCTAGTTGATTTTCACTCTCCCTGGATAAGATCTAGTTGTCTCATTCTTCCCTGCCTTTGTGGTCTCCTTATGAGAGTTCACCCTCTTTTTCCAAATACTGGTTAAATCAGATGATTGTCTACCATGTTCTTAGGTGTTGATGGGACCAGCAGATAGATGACAGCTGCATCTCCTGCAGCACAGACAGCTAGGGAATTGGAGATGATGACTGTGGAGCTAGAGGCATCGATGGAGTAGAAAAGAGGAGGCAGGCATAGGATACCTGGCAGTATTTTGTAGACGCTACCTTTGAAATTGCAGATTATGGAATCTACTGCAATGTTGCCAAAAACACAACAGCACCTGTACGACTTCTGGTTCTCAACAGAATTGAAGAGATCCATAAGAATAAGAAGGGTTTCACCATGCTTAATTTGTAAATGAAAAGGTGCGGTGCTCAAAGCCTTCCTCTTAAACACGCGGCTGCTGCAATTGAAAGTGCGAGCACATAATACTGAGGCAGCGTAATCCTGAAGCCACCTTCGGCGTCTTCAATCCATTTCCACAGGCACTCCCTGCCCCTTCAGCTCACTCCTGCAGTTTCCTACTTTTCCCCTTTCTGACGCTTTTTCGTTTTTCTCTTCCTCCGTCTTTCCCATGTGTGTCTTTTGCTCGCAGAAGAAGAATAAGCGCCGGCCCTCAAAAATAAGTGCTGGTGCTCCGCACCGGAAACAACAAGCACAAATTAAGCACTGGGTTTCACGTTACAGAGGTCTGTGGCTGGTACTCATGCTCATGGTAGACACCCTCTCCATCTATGGCCTCTTCCCCCAACTGAGGGACATAAAATACATCCAGTTGTGAATGGCAGTATACCACAGATGAGGCAATGTCATGGTCACCTGCAGTTCAAAGTCCAGAATCTGAGTGGGTAGATTTGCTGTTACCTTTATAGGTGAAAAGGCTTTGAAAAATCCAGACTTGTAAGTATTGTTGAAAAGGTCACAGTATTAGGCTTTTTTCCTGGGTCAACAGAAAAAGATGGCATGTCGTAGACAGGGTTTCACCGATGTGGCCATCAATGGTGGGAGGAAAGAAATCCTTGAGGTTGTCATTGACAGTATATTTTTTTACAATTGAGCAGTCGTCATTTATCAAGATCTCATAATAGTCACCCCTAGGTCTCAATGGGTATGTCGATAACTGGCATTTTCTTAATCGCCAACAAGGATGACTGAGACATCACCTGTGAGGGTGGCAGTTTAGTCAAGGTAAGATCATCGCACAGTTTTTGCGCAGGCAGCTGAGGGTTTTCCTGAGGAAACTCCATATATTCCTGCAAGGTGGTGGCTTTAGGTTGTAAAACCTGCTATGAAATCTCTACGATTCCTTTTTTGCACTGCCTACTTTAAGTGCTTTCTGGAGCCCTTTCTATTGAATCATCTACAGATCCCTTCCCCATTGGAAGGGAGCATTACCTTTACTCCAGCAAATATAGTGGCATCCTTCCTGCCTTATCCTTCAGAGTCTTGGAAAGAAAGGTTTAACTGTGGTGGACTCTAGGGAGGAGTAGGAGAATTTAGCGCATCCACCTCATTGGCTGAAGCGTGGGTGGTTTCAAATTAGTTAGCTATGATACTAAACAAACACTGATGTTGAAGCCTTGGGCCATTTTAACACTGTGTACTACTAATTAAAGTTATCAGGGATTGTAAACCTGACAACGAATGATTCAAACACGTGAATATGTGTAAGATCCATTTCTGGAGCACCATTAAAATGGATGAGAAACTAAAGTTGCATTCCAGTATATATTGGGCAGGCATTAACCTGAAGAATGCTAAGGATACAGTCTTAGCTCTTTTGGAGTGTGTCTTCATGACAGATGGAGATTAGACTCAATGCAGAGTAGCAATGGGTGAGAAGCCATGTTATCCATTGGACAATGGTGAACTGAACTTAGTAGCTGCTCAACCAGAATAATTTCCCCAAAAGTTAAAGATGGTCTCCATAATGAACACTGATCTCTGTTTCAATCCAGATAAAATCAGATGCACACTTCATATCCAGGTTGTACAGGATGTCAGCAGAGGAGGCAAGAGGAAATGAACAGGTCAAAAGAATGATTTATTTCAGATGAAACTGAAACTGTGCTTCTGGGATAAAAGAAGGGTGAATACAAAAAAAACACCCTATCCTGCGAACCATCATGGAGGGTTCTGAGGCACAAAGGGATTGAAGCGTGTTGTCTGCCCAATGTTATGGCTACTAAGAATGCAGTCTTCCACTAAAGAACGTCTCAAGATGCCACTGGCTAAAAAAGTGTGCACATCAGCCTACCAAGAACCAGATTAAGGTCACAGGAATGGCAGTGTGCTGTTATAAAGGGATCCTACCAGGGCCCTTAAATTACTGTTCAGTGCCTTGTTGGCTGTAAAGAAAGGTTCTCTGGTCTTTCCAATAGGCCCTATGGCTGACAGGAAGTTGTTGCAGGTATTCACCCACACCTTTGTCTCAGCTTAAGACATGACATCAATTCAGGATGTAAGCAGACAAATATTCTTCGCTATCTCCTAGTAACATCCTTGCAGCCATTTTATTTTATTTTGGGTCATAATAGATTTTTTTAAGCATCTGGAAGTACTCCCAGGATTTCTTAGTACATAACTAGATGAAAGGTCAACTCTCCAGGAGCTAAGCACTCAAGCTTACTGATGGTAGGTAGGAATATAGCACTGTCCCTCCCTTCCTCTGTAAGCAGAGTCTCTTTAGTAAGTAGAAGCAAATGGAAAAGATAAGTGTGGCAATGCTGACAAGACCAACCCACAGCATTGAAGATTACTCAGTATGATGGGCTTTCCCTGATCTTCTGGTGAACCCTTGTAATCTGATGGGTCAGGGAAATGTATAGAGAAAGTCCAACATCTGGCCCAGTCAGGCTGTTCCCTCCAAAGCCTGGTCAACTCAGCAGTCTGAGAAGTAAACTCATCACACTGGAGCTATAGTGTGTCACAAATACTTCTAGGTGAGGTTGACTGCACAAGCTGTTCCCCTCGAGCAAGGAGTTTAGAATCTATCTTTTAATTCACTCCTATTGAGCTAATACCAGCCAGGAAAGCTGTGGAGAATGAGTGCCCACTTGCTACCTATTGCAAAAGCTGGCTGTGTTCACACAAAATGTTAATCAGGGCACATTTTAAATTAGAATATGTTTTCCATATTTACACTACTAACCTTGAATAGGCTGGCAAGAAGTCCATCACTTGAATCTCTGACTGTGCCGACAGTCATCCCCATCAAATCCACCAAAACTCAAGAAACCCATCAAACATACCAGCTGGCATACTCCGGGAAATGAGAACTGCAAAGCGCAGCTGATAGCAACTGGAAAGGAAATGGCACGCCAGCATGGAGCCCACTGGCCGAAACACCATCAAGAGAGTCTCAACCAGTACCAACAACTCCTGGAAGAGATGAGAAGGAATAACCTAACCAACTGCATCAAAGCCAGCGTCAACCACAGCAAAGAATTCTTCAGCATTTTCAAGGAGTTCTCCAACCCCTCAGTGACTCAGAATACCATGACCCCCTCCCAGCAACTCTGTGACACCCTGGCAGACTTATTTAAGGACTAGATCTTGACTGTCTACAAAATACCCCAACCCACCACCACATGAGTCCTCAGCCTCCTCGCTCCCTCAGTCACAACCTCTGACCACTGGATCACCTCCTGGGACCAGCTCCCCATGCAGAGCACCAATGACAGGCTTTCCGACCATTCAGGAGCAGCCAAGACCTATGTCCCCACCACATGTTCAGCTTCAGCAACAAGATCATCAGTGACAACCTCACAGCCATCTTCAACACATCCATCCCCTCAGCCAACTTCCCAAACAAGTGGAAGCACACAAAAGTGAAACCCCTCCTCAAGAAACATTCCACCAAACATTCCACCAACCCCAACGAGCTCAACAACAACAGGCCCATCTCCCTGCTCCCCTTTCCAGCAAAAGTCCTCGAAAAGGCCATCAACCCCTAACTCATGGGATGCCTCCAAAACAAGGATCTTTTCGGATGCATTCCAATCTGGATTCTGCATGAACCACAGCACCTAAACTGCTGTAATCACAGCCACAGACGACATTAGAACCCTCCTAGACCGGGGTGAAGCAGCCACCCTGATACACCTTGAGCTCTCAGCGGCCTTCCACACTGTATCCCACTACACCCTGATCAAAACGTTTTACCAAGTCTGAATACAAGGAGATGCCCTTAAATGGATTGAATCCTTCCTCACCGGAAGAACACAGAGGATCCGCCTTCCACCATTCACCTCAGAGCCCAAGAACATCATCTGCAGCGTCCCTCAAGGTTCATCTCTCAGCCCTACTCTGTTGAACACCTACTTGACCACCGGCCAACATCGTCTAAAACCCCAGACAGAACATCGTCTCCTATGCAGACAACACCCAGCTCATCCGAAGACCCTTCCACCACAAGGTCCCCCTTCTACCGGTGCATGACCAGGGTCGCCAAATGGATGCAAAACTACTGCCTCAAGCTTAACATGGACAATACTAAAGTACTGATTTTTAGGAACACCACCTCCCCATGGAACAACTCATAGTGGACCACTGAATTAGGACCCTCTCCTACACCACAGACCCCACACCCAGACACCTCAGCATCATCCTGTACAGCAAACTCACCATGAAGAAGCAGACCAAAAGGCAGGCTCCTCCGCCAGCTTCCTCACGCTGTGCATACTCTGAAAGATCTTCCGTTGGGTCACAGTCTCTACCAGATGCACCATCACTCAATCCTTTGTCACTGGCCACCTGGACTACAGCAACGTTCTATAGGTAGGAATTGCCACACACCTCCGCAAGAGACTGTAGACCATTTAGAACTTAGCAGCGAGACTCATCCTCGACCTCCTCAGATGGACCCACATAACCTCTCACCTGAGGAAACTCCACTGGCTCCCCGTCCACAAGAGATGCAAGTCTTACTCACTCCTACAAAGCCCTGCACAACCAAGGACTGTCATACATCACCCACTACCTAACTTCCAACCTCCCAGACTCCTGCGATCCACCTCCATGTCCCTCGCTGACACCCCCCACATCAACCGTAGCAAGAGCAGAGGATTCTACTTCTCCTACCTCGCTGCAAAGTCCTGAAACAGACTCCAGCTCCAACTCTAGACTTCATCCTCTCTTCAGGAGCTCAGAAGGGGGACCCAACACCTGGCTAATCAACTGATGCCACCAAGCAGCTTGGACCTCACCGTTTTGATACCCTCACGAGTGATTAGCTGTGCTTTATAAATCATGTTTGACTGATTGATTGACACTTCAGTTCCCTTGTGTTCATAACTAGTATTTTTATTCCTCAAGGTACTGAATTGCTTTCTGTTGTCTTTAAGGACCATCATCTACCTAGATGTCCGCAGTGGTGGTAGGAATACTTTCAACATCAAGACATTAGCTCAAAATCCTATACAAGAAAGACCTTATCTCTGCAAAATGCCACCTGAATAGTTGGATTAGACAATGAGCCGTGGATGGGATAGCAGAAGCAACATTATCCCATTCCCGCCCTCAGGAGGCTAAGAGTTTGACCTCACCAACCCAAGGGTGGAAGCAATGATAGATGTACCAGAATTGGCTTCATCTGGTCTTCAAGAAGTGGTCACAAAGGCTCCACCAGCTGGAGTTGCATGCCGTACAAGGTGGCATTTGGCATATAACCACCCATAAGGAGAATGCTAGAGTCCCAGAAGTGCCTGACAAGCACCAGGCTTACAGGCTCTCTGATGAAGAGGTGACCCACTGTGCTTATCGACAGACACCCGCTCTGGAGGAATGGAAGCCTTTATAAAATAGATTAACCAATATTAGAAAGGGCCAGACAAGACTTTGAGCTGTTCACATGGGACTATAGCTCGTATGAGTTCTCCACTGTGAGGATAGAACCATATACACTGTCCATTTGGACTGCTTTGAGAAGACTGTTCTCCAGGTACTAGTAAATCCATCTACTGTCGCACAAACTCTACCAAGACCAGTGGCCAGGATCTTTTTTTAAAGACCCTGAAGATGATGAGCAGACAAAATGGGAGTGCTGGTTTTGGGCTCCCAAGAGGCACTTTCTGTACTCCTTAGGATTAGTAGATGATCATAGGCCCTTAGAGCATTTCTATCCATTGGTAGGGCTGTATTTGCCAGTACCTAAGTCAAGGTCAGTATTAGGAACTTCTGTTGAGGTCCGTTTGGGAAGAGCGCTGAGGACTTTGGTGAAACCGTATATACCAAGATGCCATGGAGATACCCTCCCTTTTTCCTTACATGTAAACAAGGCAACTAGTGTGCCCACCACTTTTCTGGGGGCTGGATTGGCTCAATTGCTCCTGAAAAGAGAATCCTCTCTAATTTCTTGATTTGTAGCAGAGGAGGCCTGGACAGTGGAGGTCAGGGCAGCTGTATAGCATAGCAAATCTTCAACTTTAAGGAACCATAAATCTTTGGTTGTTTGAGTCAGCTCGGAGTAGTGGAGAGAATGCCTTCCATTCCTCCAGGTGTGGAGTGGGGATCCTGAGATATTGCAGAGGAGAGTAGCTAGTCCATGGCGATTGTCCTGGACTTGGATGCGGCTGGAGGACTGGGCTAGTTGTTTCCCCTTTGAAGTATCTACTGATTGCTCTATGCCTTCCCAAAGAAGAGAGGAAGGACCCAATTGTGGTTTTAGGCTGAAATGACTCCCCGTTTTTGAAAGACTAAGCATTTTGCAGGCTGAAAAAGAGGGTTGGTTAGGATCACACAGATGAGACTCAGCTATTTAGCCATGGCACTGAGAGTCTTGCATTGTCAGAGATCCAATTATGTCTTTGGTTTGAACTTGTTCATCTAATCTACGAGAACGCTAATTGCTGTCTCCTTGGTCTCTGGTTTAAAGCTATATTTGTCTAATATAGCTTGCAAACCCAGGAAGAATTGCTGGATCCTGCCTCCCACCGGATGGCTGTGCTCCCCTAAGCGCACACTTATGGGTTTTAGGAGAAGGGGTAGCAGGAGAGACAGTAGACTGAGTGGCCCGAGGAGTCGGCAAGGATACAAAGAGCCAGAACACACCTACTGCAATAAACTTTTCAATCTGTGGTGGAGAGGCAACTAGCACCAGAAACTCTGGTTGTGGCAAAACCAGTTGTGAGGTCAGCTCCAAAGTCTGGAGTCTCTAGGAGTGAGATCAAGAGCCGTGGCACCACACCTGCTCAGGTGAATGCAAGTGGTGAGAAGGGGCCGAGTCCTGCTTCGATTTCTTGTGCTTCTTGGAGTTACCAGGTGATATGGAATTCAACAAAGACTGGCCTCTGGAGTAGATTCTGTGACTTTGAGAGGGACCAGGATGGAAACTTGGACTTTGAAAGTGACTGAGATTGGTTTCGTTGAGGAGTCTTTTTGTGCTTGCAAATGTAAAGTTTTGCCTTGTGGTCCTGGATGGCCTATCTGTTCATTTATGCACAGTCAATGCAAGCATCAGAATCATGACTTGAGCCCAGGCACTCCTGATGGCAATGGTCACAGATATTTGTCGGTACAGGGTTTAAAAGCTATTTTAGCTGGTGACATCCCTTGCACACTCAGAACATTTTGATAAATAGTTAAGTTAGTGGCTCTGAGAGACAAGTGAGATCCCAGGATCCACATCTGGTGGAGGGGAAAGAAAAGAACTAGTGTAAATGCATGGAAGTGTCGCCTATATTAGCGCCATGCATCACTTCACAGAGCAGAACTTTGTCAGTGCGCAGCTGCACTGTGCCACCCACCTGTATGTAGACGTATTGCTGAACAGTTTCTAGATCCAGTATTGAAGCCTGGGGAAGATTCAAAAGGTGAGGAATCTGCAGCCAGAAATATCTATCAGAAAAGTTACTTACCTTCAGTAATTATCTTTCTGGTAGATTTCAGTGCCTACTTGCCGATTCCTCAACTTCTGGATAGCCTCCACCCACCAGACAATGTGGAAAGTTGAATTAACTCTCCTTTGCTGATAGATGGTGCCTTGACTCCAGGATATACACTGGGTGTGACATCAAGGGTCCGTATAAGGGATCCGTTACGGGTCAATAAGTCAAAAGAGTACACTGTTCCTAAAAAGAAAAATGAAAAAATAGGCCAGGTTCAGAGAAAACACTTCTTAAAATAGAAGCAAGAGCCCTCACACATCCAATGGATGTCATGCTTCATCATAGGGCCAGCTCCTCGTCAGACCAGCACTGCAATGTCTGACGGGCCCCAAAGGAGGGCACTTTGCCGGAGATCTTGATCGGAAGTGTTAGCCGTGATAGAGGTAGGAATTAATTTAAACCTCACCTCAGGAGAGAGCAGGAGAAAAAGAAGGATAAAATTGGCTCAAGAGCCTCCGAACAATAAGTTTTAATTGGTGTGGAGGCCCTTGGTCAATATTAAAAACACACAGGAGTGGAGTAGGAATAATGTTCCACCACTCTCCATACAAAACCAAGCTAATAGGGGCAGGCTTCCTTTAGCTAATCTCTACGTTCAACATGTTTCGTGCCCTGTGTCTCTACATGGCACTTCATCAGGACCAAAAAGAAAAAACTCCTAAGCTATAATGTATACCCTAATCAGGTTTAAAGAAAATAAACTACTTACATAGAATGTTACACTACTTATAGCCTAAATAGGTGAACCTGTGCGGAAAAAATACAAAGTATGTTACAAAACACAATGTAAAACATCAAAATATAATAGAAACACCAAATAGTGTAGTGACACACTGTGTATGACGAGCTGCCATGCAAAAGCAGGAAACAATTCACAGTTACAATGTTCCTTACCCTCCCATATTAGAGATTGAGTTCCTTGGGACAGAACGGACCATTGGACTAGCGTTTCTCTCTATATGAGTCATAAAGACATCAAACGTTATTTATAAACAGGCTTCCGTATATAAATGATTAATCATCATTTTCTACTCAAAGAAAACAAGTAGAGACGCTCTATAATGTTCTGAGGTCTAGGGTAACGCTGTTAGACATCCTGACTAGCTTAAGGGGGCTAAAACAGAGGGGGTTGGTAACTGTTCTATTAGCGATTGTTAATACAAATAGTAAAGCAATTTAAAAAAGAAGGAAATGCATGAGTATACTATATGCCCCCTGTTACCCTCTAACTTTTTGCCTTTGCTGATGCTAAGTTATGATTTGAAAGTGTGCTGGGACCCTGCTAACCAGGCCCCAGCACCAGTGTTTTCCCTAAACTCTACCTTTGTCTCCACAATTGGCACAACCCTGGCACCTAGGTAAGTCCCTTGTAACTGGTACCCCTGGTACCAAGGGCCCTGATGCCAGGGAAGGTCCCTAAGGGCTGCAGCATGTCTTATGCCACCCTGGGGACCCCTCACTCAGCACATGCACACTGCCTCACAGCTTGTGTGTGCAGGTGGGGAGAAAATGACTAAGTCGACATGGCACTCCCCTCAGAGTTCCATGCCAACCTCACACTGCCTGTGGCATAGGTAAGTCACCCCTCTAGCAGGCCTTACAGCCCTAAGGCAGGGTGCACTATACCACAGGTGAGGGAATAAGTGCATATACACTAGGCCCCTACAGTGTCTAAGCAAAACCTTAGACATTGTAAGTGCAGGGTAGCCATAAGAGTATATGGTCTGGGAGTTTGTCAAACACGAACTCCACAGTTCCATTATGGCTACATTGAAATCTGGGAAGTTTGGTATCAAACTTCTCAGCACAATAAATGCACACTGATGCCAGTGTGCAATTTATTGTAACATACACCCAGAGCGCATCTTAGAGATGCCCCCTGAATACCAATCCGACTTCTAGTGTAGGCTGACCAGTTTCTGCCAGCCTGCCACACATCAGACATGTTGCTGGCCACATGGGGAGAGTGCCTTTGTCACTCTGTGGCAAGGAACAAAGCCTGTACTGGGTGGAGGTGCTTCTCACCTCCCTCTGCAGGTACTTTAACACCTGGTGTTGAGCCTCAAAGGCTCACCCCTTTTGTTACAGCGCCCCAGGGCATCCCAGCTAGTGGAGAGGCCTGCCCCTCCAGCCATTGCCCTCACTTTTGGTGTCAAGGCTGGAGGAAATAATGAGAAAAACAAGGAGGAGTCACCCACCAGTCAGGAAAGCCCCTAAGGTGTCCTGAGCTGAGGTGACCCCTGCCTTTAGAAATCCTCCATCTTGAGATTGGAGGATTCCCCCAATAGGATTAGGGATGTGCCCCCCTCCCCACAGGGAGGAGGCACAAAGAGGGTGTAGCCACCCTCAAGGACAGTAGCCATTGGCTACTGCCCTCTCAGACCTAAACACAGCCCTAAACTTCGTATTTAGGGGCTCACCAGATCCCAGGAAATCAGATTCCTGCAACCTGAAGAAACAAGAAGGACTGCTGACCTACAAGCCTGCAGAGAAGGAGGAAGACGACAACTGCTTTGGCCCCAGCCCTACCGGCCTGTCTCCAACTTCTAAAACCTGCTCCAGCAACGCATCCGACAGGGACCAGCGACCTCTGAAGCCTCAGAGGACTGCCCTGGACTAAAGGACCAAGAAACTCCTGTGAACAGCGGCCCTGTTCAAAACCAGCTACTTCTTTGCAACAAAGAAGCAACTTTCAAAGACTGCACGTTTCCCACCGGAAGCGTGAGACTTCACACTCTGCACCCGACGCCCCCGGCTCGAGATTCAGAGAACCAACACCTCAGGGAGGACTCCCAGGCGACTGCGAGCCCGTGAGTAACCAGAGACGACCCCTCTGAGCCCCTACAGTGACGCCTGCAGAGAGAATCCAGGGGCTCCCCCTACTGCCTGTAACAGGGGACCCGATGCCGGGAACCAACCCTGCACCCGCAGCCCCCAGGACCTGAAGGAACCGAACCTCAGCGCAGGAGCAATCCCAGGTGACCCTCTGCCTAGCCCAGGTGGTGGTTGTCCCGAGAAGCCCCCCCTGTGCCTGCCTGCACTGCTAGAGTGACCCGCAGGTCCCTCCATTGTTTCTTACCGGAAACCTGATGCCTGCTTTGCACACTGCACCCGGCCGCCCCCGTGCCGCTGAGGGTGTGTTTTGTCTGCCTACTTGTGTCCCCTCAGTGCTCTACAAAACCCCCCTGGTCTGCCCCCGTGGATGCAGGTACTTACCTGCTGGCAGACTGGAACCAGAGCACCCCTGTTCTCCATAGGCGCCTAAGTGTTTTGGGCACCTCTTTGACCTCTGCACCTGACCGGCCCTGAGCTGCTGGTGTGGTAACTTTGGGGTTGCCTTGAACCCCCAACCGTGGGCTGCCTATGCCCCAGAACTGAGACTTGTAAGTGTTATACTTACCTCCTAATCTAACCTTTACTTACCTCCACCAGGAACTGTTGATTTTTGCACTAAGTGCCCACTTTGAAAATAGCTTATTGCCATTTTCACAAAGACTGTATATGATATTGCTTTCATTCAAAGTTCCTAAAGTATCTAAGTGAAGTACCTTGCATTTAAAGTGTTTAATGTAAATCTTGAACCTGTGGTTCTTAAAATAAACTAAGAAAATATATTTTTCAATATAAAAACCTATTGGCATGGAGTAAGTCTTTGAGTGTGTGTTCCTCATTTATTGCCTGTGTGTGTCCAACAAATGCTTAACACTACCCTCTGATAAGCCTACTGCTCGACCACACTACCACAAAATAGAGCATTAGAATTATCTACTTTTGCCACTATCATACCTCTAAGGGGAATCCTTGGACTCTGTGCACACTATTTCTTACTTTGAAATAGTATATACAGAGCCAACTTCCTACACCCCCAATGTGTCCTCATGCGTGTTAGGCAATGCAGCATGTCAAGCAAGGGCCGAGAAATGTCAGAACTGAAAGACGCTGTTTACGTCAGCCGCCCGCATCGTTATCAAAAACATGTACTCGGTGTCAGTCCATTAAAATGAATAAACGTAGTGACATAGGCTCAAAATGTACTTAGAAACTTTCCACGGTCCCTTGCCGAAGACCTACCCACGGCCGCCGTCCTGGAAATGAAATCGGGAGGGCAGCAGCGTCAGGTAAAAGTCCACGCGTTCAGCAGGGACCAATCAGAGTGCGGGGAACGGGGCGAGCACCTGATGTAGGTGGCGCCCAACTGTAGTTACAGGTCACCTGCCCTTTTCCCCACACCGCCAGAGGTGGGCACAACACTGAAGAGATTGATGAATTTAAATCTGCCAAAACTAACTTGGGTCTTTTAATAATGTTGCATGACAGCTACTCAGAACAATCAGGCAAGCGATTGTTGCCGTATCTGCAGATAGAGTATCCAACAGAAAGGCTGCTACCGAAGATAACTAATTTGTTATTCAGGTGGCTACTTCTACTTGAAGATTTCTCATCTCTTGGATCAATACCCAAGTACTACTTCCACGGTGGTAGGTCTGAGCATATGGTCATCCTGGAAGTCCTGCAACACAGATCTGGCAAAACGGAATTTCCCGTTGACTTCAGAATTGAGGCAATAATACCAGGAAATGGTATGTACTGAAGCCACGCCACAGCCTGACAGATATACCAAACAGGAACACCTCTAGACGATAATCAAGAAGAAGCCTTCATCCTGATGGAATGGGCCACTAAGCCCTGAAGAGGCTTGTTCTTTGCAAGAACATAGTATATTTTGATAGACAGCATGATCCATCAGGATGTCATCTTCCTCAATCACCTTACCTACCTCGGAACTAGCATAATCAAGGAAAGCTGATCATTAGTCTGGGAAAAATCATGTTGTCCCATTGAAATCAATGTCCAAGAGCCATTCAAGGCCATCCGCCCCCTGGTTTACGGAAGCTTACATAAGGAGAAGGCACACTGTAAGCAGTAGGAAAGTGTATGGCATTTTACTTATCACAGGGACAGAAAGTTGATGTATAAAGACATTGGCCAGCGTTCGCAAATCCTCCCTTAGAGGTGCTGCTTCTAAACATCAGACACTCTTCAGCATTGTTAACTCTACACTTTCCCCAAGGGTTATGCAAAACTTTCTAACACCCTCTGCTCACCTGTGTGAGGAGCTTGCTGATTTCTTGGCTAACAAAATTAAAAAAATGTTTGATCAGTATCCCAACCAGGGTACAATTGAACTTACCTCAGAGAAGGTGCCTCCTGCAGGCCCGGTGTTAAGGGATTTTGAGCCTATCTCACTGGAGGAATCAGCCATGCTACTGGCTAGCTAAGACCAGCTCGCCCCAGGACTGCTGCCACCCAGACAGTCTGAAGTCAGTCTTGCCAATTGTCAATCCTATTCTTAATAAATAACTGAATGCCTCCTTGGAGTCATCTACTGTTACAAAGAGGTGGAAACAGGCACTCCTACTTCCATGCTAAAAACCTAATGCAGATCCCAAGTGTAGGAGGCTGGACTGGCTTGTAGTGAGTACCAAGGGGTACTTGCACCTTGCACCAGGCCCAGTTATCCCTTATTAGTGTATAGGGTGTCTAGCAGCTTAGGCTGATAGAAAATGGAAGCTTAGCAGAGCAGCTTAGGCTGAACTAGGAGACGTGTGAAGCTACTACAGTACCACTTAGTGTCATATGCACAATATCATAAGAAAACACCATACACAGTTATACTAAAAATAAAGGTGCTTTATTTTTATGACAATATGCCAAAGTATCTTAGAGTGTACCCTCAGTGAGAGGATAGGAAATATACACAAGATATATGTACACAATAGCAAAAATATGCAGTATAGTCTTAGAAAACAGTGCAAACAATGTATAGTTACAATAGGATGCAATGGGGACACATAGGGATAGGGGCAACACAAACCATATACTCCAAAAGTGGAATGCGAACCACGAATGGACCCCAAACCTATGTGACCTTGTAGAAGGTCGCTGGGACTATTAGAAAATAGTGAGAGTTAGAAAAATAACCCTCCCCAAGACCCTGAAAAGTGAGTGCAAAGTGCACTAAAGTTCCCCTAAGGATAAAGAAGTCGTGTTAGAGGAATAATGCAGGAAAGACACAAACCAACAATGCAACAACGATGGATTTCCAATCTAGGGTACCTGTGGAACAAGGGGACCAAGTCCAAAAGTCACAAGCAAGTCGGAGATGGGCATATGCCCAGGAAATGCCAGCTGTGGATGCAAAGAAGCTTCTACTGGACAGAAGAAGCTGAGGTTTCTGCAGGAACGAAAAGGGCTAGAGACTTCCCCTTTTGTGGACGGATCCCTCTCGCCGTGGAGAGTCGTGCAAAAGTGTTTTCCTGCCGAAAGAATGCCAACAAGCCTTGCTAGCTGCAAATCGTGTGGTTAGCGTTTTTGGATGCTGCTGTGGCCCAGGAGGGACCAGGAGGTCGCAAATTGGACCAGGAGGTAGAGGGGACGTCGAGCAAGACAAGGAGCCCTCTTAGCAGCAGGTAGCATCCGGAGAAGTGCCAGAAACAGGCACTACAAGGATGTGTGAAACGGTGCTCACCCAAAGTTACACAAAGGAGTCCCACGTCGCCGGAGACCAACTTAGAAAGTCGTGCAATGCAGGTTAGAGTGCCGTGGACCCAGGCTTGGCTGTGCACAAAGGATTTCTGCCGGAAATGCACAGGGGCCGGAGTAGCTGCAAAAGTCGCGGTTCCCAGCAATGCAGTCTAGCGAGGTGAGGCAAGGACTTACCTCCACCAAACTTGGACTGAAGAGTCACTGGACTGTGGGGGTCACTTGGACAGAGTTGCTGGATTCGAGGGACCTCGCTCGTTGTGCTGAGAGGAGACCCAAGGGACCGGTAATGCAGCTTTTTGGTGCCTGCGGTTGCATGGGGAAGATTCCGTCGACCCACAGGAGATTTCTTCGGAGCTTCTAGTGCAGAGAGGAGGCAGACTACCCCCACAGCATGCACCACCAGGAAAACAGTCGAGAAGGCGGCAGGATCAGCGTTACAGAGTTGCAGTAGTCGTCTTTTCTACTATGTTGCAGTTTTGCAGGCTTCCAGCGCGGTCAGCAGTCGATTCCTTGGCAGAAGGTGAAGAGAGAGATGCAGAGGAACTCGGATGAGCTCTTGCATTCGTTATCTAAAGTTTCCCCAGAGACAGAAACCCTAAATAGCCAGAAAAGAGGGTTTGGCTACCTAGGAGAGAGGATAGGCTAGCAACACCTGAAGGAGCCTATCAGAAGGAGTCTCTGACGTCACCTGGTGGCACTGGCCACTCAGAGCAGTCCAGTGTGCCAGCAGCACCTCTGTTTCCAAGATGGCAGAGGTCTGGAGCACACTGGAGGAGCTCTGGACACCTCCCTGCGGAGATGCAGGTCAGGGGAGTGGTCACTCCCCTTTCCTTTGTCCAGTTTCGCGCCAGAGCAGGGCTAAGGGGTCCCCTGAACCGGTGTAGACTGGCTTATGCAGAATTGGGCACATCTGTGCCCAAGAAAGCATTTCCAGAGGCTGGGGGAGGCTACTCCTCCCCTGCCTTCACACCATTTTCCAAAGGGAGAGGGTGTAACACCCTCTCTCAGAGGAAGTTCTTTGTTCTGCCATCTTGGGCCAGGCCTGGCTGGACCCCAGGAGGGCAGATGCCTGTCTGAGGGATTGGCAGCAGCAGCAGCTGCAGTGAAACCCCAGGAAAGGTAGTTTGGCAGTACCAGGGTCTGTGCTACAGACCACTGGGATCATGGGATTGTGCCAACTATGCCAGGATGGCATAGAGGGGGCAATTCCATGATCATAGACATGTTACATGGCCATATTCGGAGTTACCATTGTGAAGCTACATATAGGTAGTGACCTATATGTAGTGCACGCGTGTAATGGTGTCCCCGCACTCACAAAGTCCGGGGGAATTGGACCTGAACAATGTGGGGGCACCTTGGCTAGTGCCAGGGTGCCCTCACACTAAGTAACTTTGCATCTAACCTTTACCAGGTAAAGGTTAGACATATAGGTGACTTATAAGTTACTTAAGTGCAGTGTAAAATGGCTGTGAAATAACGTGGACATTATTTCACTCAGGCTGCAGTGGCAGGCCTGTGTAAGAATTGTCTGAGCTCCCTATGGGTGGCAAAAGAAATGCTGCAGCCCATAGGGATCTCCTGGAACCCCAATACCCTGGGTACCTCAGTACCATATACTAGGGAATTATAAGGGTGTTCCAGTAAGCCAATGTAAATTGGTAAAATTGGTCACTAGCCTGTTAGTGACAATTTGGAAAGAAATGAGAGAGCATAACCACTGAGGTTCTGATTAGCAGAGCCTCAGTGAGACAGTTAGTCACTACACAGGTAACACATTCAGGCACACTTATGAGCACTGGGGCCCTGGTGAACAGGGTCCCAGTGACACATACAACTAAAACAACATATATACAGTGAAAAATGGGGGTAACATGCCAGGCAAGATGGTACTTTCCTACACCAAGTTACTCACCTAGCAAGTTTAGACCGATCTCCCTCCTTCCTGCAGCAGTCAAGATGTTGGAGAAGGCAGTCAACAAACATATTTGTCTGTTTTTGGAATCTAATGCCCTCCTTCATGACACACATTCCAGTTTTTGCCCAAGTAACAGCACCGAGTCTGCCTTGCTGGAGATATCGGAATAGAATCAACCTTGATTTTGGTGCTTTAGCAACAGTCATTCTTTTATATTTGTCATCAGCATTTGACACAGTCTCACATCCCATTCTGTTCAACCCACTGAGGAAGATCAGAATTAAACGGAACGTGGTGTCCTGGCTTGTATTTGGAGGATAGATCTCAGGCGGTGTTTCTTGCTCCTTTTACTTCACACCTCGAGACTATTAAGTACGGGGTATCTCAGGACTCTGCCCTGAGCCTCGCACTTTTCAATGTCTACCTGGATCCCCTGACTAAGCTGATTGAATCATGGGATCTGAAGGTAATTTTATTTGCTGACAACACACAGCTTCTACTCTTTTTCCAGGATGAGGCCCCTGCCACCTTCATGTCCTTCAAGGGCTGCCTTAAAGCAGTGGGCGATTGGATGGGTGAAAATTGCTTTAAACTTGATTCCAACAAAACAGAAATCCTTGTTTTCTGCACTAGCACGATCCCAGACTTTCCCAGATGGTAGCCTTCTGAGATGGGGGCTCCTCCTTCCCCTTCTTCCTGTGTAAGAAATATAGGTGTCAAATTTGACTCAGCTCTGTCTTTTGAACCACAGGTCAAAGGAGTTTCTGCTAGCTGCTTTGCTACTCTGAAGTCCCTGAGAAGGATGTTACATTTGTTTACTGTGGCATCTCACAAGACCCTTGTCCATGCCCTAGTCACCTTGGAATTGGACTATGCCAACTGTCTTTATTTTGGTTTGCCATCAAGCCTACTGCAGCAGCTATAGATTGTCCAGAATGCTGCAGCACACCTCATTCTTAAGGTCCCAACACGTCAATCGGTGTCCGCTCATCTCCGCCTGCTCCACTGGCTTCCTGTAATCAGCGGTATCAAATTCAAGGCTCTAATCTTCTCCTACAGAGCTTTGAAGCACAAGGGACCGCAGTATTGCCTATTGCCAGGATCCATTTCAGTGGTCTAATTCCTGAGAAGTTCCTGCACATCCCGAGGGTCAATAAAGCTATGCACGGTCAGAGATCGTTCACCTTTCTTACAGCAAAACTTTGAAATTTGTTTCCGTCCATCCCTTGTTTTGGTCCTTGGCAAAGCTTTAAGGCCATACAGATAGCCTGAAGCTCAAATAGACCCATGCGATTTCTACTCCATGGGAGGCCAAAGGCCTCTGATCTCGAATGCATGAAAAAGACCACTCTAACCTGCACATAAGATGGTCAGTCATTATCCACCACGAAAGGTCTTCAGCCACTTTTGGAGAAATCGGAAAGACACCCCGAGTGTGGGGTCTACTGGAAATATAGGCATGACTTGTGTGCACGCCTGTGCCACTGAGTGTAGGGAACCAGTCGAATGCATGGAGTGAGCAGGCCCAAGAGGTGCAGGACTCTCAAAACAGAGATGTTAGCTTCAATGATCCAAACTCACTGAGGCATGAATTCCCTTAAGGAGACAGTGTCCAGCTCTGCCACAATGAATGAAATGCTGGGAGGAATTCTTGGAGAGGTTAATGACCATCCAATGTGGAACAGGCACCAGCTGCAGTGAACCCACTCTTTAGCAACTAGTTGGTAAGGTACAGAATACATGGATTCCCAAACTATGAAGAGATGCCATAACCCAAACATGACCTTTGTGAATACTTGAGGTGCTAATATTAATGAAAGCAAAGGGACCACAAATTAATAGTGGGTAGATGACACAAATCCCAATTATATCCTGAGTGACTGAGGGATTGGTACATAAATATAAAATCGGCTAGTCAAGGGACACCATCTAATCTTTCAGCTACAGAACCAGAGGATCTGACCAAGGAAAATCTTCAACTTCTAATTGCGGAACATGAGTAAAGAATATGAATGTCCAGGAATTTAATGCAGTGTTTCTTTGAGGGGTGAATATAACAGGAGTAGCATCCATGCCTGATCTCTGGAACCAACTCCACAACTCGCTTGCTAAACAGCTCAAGAATCTTCTGCTGCAGAAGGCAAGCCTGGTCACCTGAGATAACAGAGATAAAGGGGGGGGTGAATTGTAGGAGGCAAATCCTAAATGGGAATGATGTAACTTGGATTAAATAGCGGAAGGACCAATAGCCCTTGCTGAAGAACTGCCAGTGTGCCAAATGAAAGGACATCTTCCTCCTACAGGCTGCACATGCTCCCTCAATGGCAAGTTAAAGCAGTTTTGTGGAATGGGCTGAGGTGGAGTGGGGGGATGATGATTATTACTACTGCTATTGATGGCCTTTGGAGCTGTCACACCCTGTAGCAGCAATTGAAGTCAAACTGTTGCGCTAGCTGTGAAAGCTGGCACCACCAAAATAACAGGTCACAGGAATTTCCTTTTGGCTTGCATTATTGGCAGTGACACAGCTTATTTCAGAGTGAAAGTTTGCCACTTATTAACTGGGTCGAGATCTTCATCAAACCAGCCACATAGAGAGTGAGTGGCAACTGTAGATGTGGGTAGGTGCAGTCTGGGAATGAGAAAAGATGTCTAACTGGAGCAGCTAGGTTCAATTATTCAGTGCACATTTTCAGAGTCAACAAAGCAGTTTAAGGCTTAGGTCTTTGGCAGGGGCGTAGCTTGGTCAGTAAGATTGGGGGGTGTAAGCCTCATATTTTCTGACCATGAGGCTGGCATATAGGGGTTCATTATGAGTTTGGCGGACGGTAAAAACCAATGGGGATGTTGCCACCACACAGACTATCTCCCTGCCGGTTCCATTAAGAGTTTCCCGCTAAGTCAGCGGGCGGAAACCTGAGTATCCACCTGCTGGCCTAGCAGGAAACAGCCTACAGCATTGTCCCTGGCACATAAACGAGCCACTGGCAATGCTGTAGTGAGCAGGGTGCACCAGCCCCTTGCAATGTTCACTGTCTGCAAAGCAAGGGTGCTGGCCCGGGCGGCCCCTGCACTTCCCATGCCAAGTGCATGAGCAGTGTAGAGCCCCCCTTTCCCCCCTGCACCTGTTCGCCAGCCTTTTCATGGCGGTGGTACCACCATGAAACCGCTGGTGGAGAAGGGGGTCGTAGTGAGCAGGGTGCACCAGCACCCTTGCAATGTTCACTGTCTGTAAAGCAAGGGTGCTGGCCAGGGCGGCCCCCTGCACTGCCCATGCCAAGTGCATGAGGTGTGTAGGGCCCCTTCTGCCCCCCCCCTGCACCCGTTCGCCAGCCTTTTTATGGCGGTGGTACCACCATGAAACTACTGGTGGAAAAGGGGGTCGTAATCCCCTGGGCAGCGCTGTTGCAGCACTGCCCTGGTGGATTAGGACCACAACCACCTACAGACCGCCCGGATCTACAATCCTGGCGGAGCTGGCGGTTCCCTGGTGGCCCGACCACCAGGGTTGTAATGTGGCAGCGGTCCGACCACCAGTCATGAGTCTGGCGGTCTAGTGACCGCCAGACTCATAATGAGGCCCATAATGTTTAAATACGTTATATGACAAACAGGGTGTATGGGAGTAGGGCAGTAGAAAGAGAGAGGAACGCGGATTGCTAGGGGTACTAAGTTAGGAAAAACAGAGTATCCTGTAAAATTACCAATATTTTGGATGACTTTAAAAACTGAGAGGGAGAGAGTGTTTTGCGATTTTTGTCTGAATGTATGTAAAAAAAATCCTGGTGAAACCCGGCAGACACCTCACCATACCCGACTGAAAGCATCTGTATCCAACTATTTATCAGAAAATTCATATATTAGGGAAGGTGTGGCAACCCCTCCATCCCTCTTCCCCCCCACTCCCTCCGAAGGTAGACCCTTGGTCTGTGTCCAGAGACCTTCTCAACCTTTTGGTGCAAAAGACAAGGAACGTCTTTCCTAGAAGTAACAGCTCAGCTCCATGGGCCACCATGCACACACAAGGTGCTGAGCTTGACTCAACTGTGCAACAGAGTCCCCAGACCCTGAAGAATTCTTTCTTCCACGGTGCTAACACCCTTCAACTGGTCTGTGACAACAGAGTCCAGCTCTAATAAGTGGCCTTTTCACTGGTTGCTTTCGCATTTCATGGTGTTGTCCATTTATGCTATGAGGGTGACCTCCAACATGGAGGAGTGGCATTGGTGGGGGTGGACAGAAATATACCTCATTACCTCACCAGCAGAAATGTTCTGCTGTACCATGTCCATCCGTCAGATAAGTTACTGTCTTCCTGACTTGTCTTCTTGGTCTTACAATATCAAACTCACAATAAGTCCTTTAAAAATTTACTAGATCTGTTTGTGATCTAAACACTCAAATTTATTTCCAATTACAGAATTCTTGTTTTTAAAGAAAGACAGCATAACAAAATGTACAATTATTTCTTATTTTAGTTGATGTATAGAAAAAGTAAAATGTTACGAGTTGACATACAGATACCCTATGAGTGCTCATAGTGGAGCAATTGAAGCCCATCATCCCTTCCTTCTAAAACACAAACACAAAACATCCGGAGACAGTTCAAAAAACACCAAAGGAAGCAAAACCATGGGCCAAAAGCATATATTATGGAAAAGGTAAAACACTTCCTAGTATTTAAAAAACAAGAGTTCCCTTGTTTCCTTCACCCCGGCTCAGTAATGCCCTGGGGAGCTCAGTATTATGACTTTTCTGTCCCACTTCAGTAACTTATAAGGACAATCCTCAGGATGAAGATCCAACACTTATAGGGTACTACGGTCACCTGCAAAACTATATCTTCAAAACTGTAGAGTCTCAATATCCTTTTGCAGCGGTCCTCTAAGGGAAGCGGACTTTTCTACCTAGCCAGAGCAACACATAGCATAGCCACGCAAGTGTTACCACGCTTGCCTGAAACACTCACGTGCCTGAAACACGCAAATGCGTGGTTAAGGCACCATTCATATGCGTGGTTACAGCACACAGCAGGAACAGCCGGGAGAGGAATGCGGCGGCCGGGTATGTGAGGCTGGGGCAGGTGGGGGGATTGTTTAAGAACAGGGCGGGTAGTTATTAGGACAGGGTAGGGTAGGCTTTAGGACGGGGTCGGGTAGTTTTTAGGACAGGGTGGGGTAGTTTTTAGGACAGGGTAGGTTTTAGGGTTTGGGCGGGGTCAGGGTAGTTTTTAGGAGAGGGTAGGTTTTAGAGAGGGAGCTGGGTGGATTTTAGGACAGGACAAGGTAGGTTTTACGACAGGGCATGCATTTAGGGCGGGGGTCAGGGTAGTTTTTAGGACAGGCTAGGGTAAATATTTTGGGTTTAGGATGGGGGGGCGAGTAGTTCTTGGGGTCGTTTTTAGGACAGGGTTGGTTTTAGGGCAGGGGCAAGGGGCCCGGGAGGGCACATATACCTTTACTAAGCATTCTTTTACAATGAATTTCGTTGTAAAGGCATGTGTGGTAAAGACGCAGTAACTGTTCCGACCGCGTTGAGCCATGCATGGTTCTGTCATGCGTGGTTTTTGGCATACAATCCTAACAAAGACCATTAATCGGAGTGGACACATGAATGCTGGTAGCTGGGGCTACCCACATCACTTCAAACCGTAGGTTTTAGTCCTAGCTTTATCATGTTTTTAAGATATATTAAATCATTAAATGCTCCCCCTTATAACCTCTGATAAAAAAAATAATCACACACTGTGCCACAATAAGGTGGATTCTCAAATATGTACTGGTGTTTACAAATAAGTGCTGGTGCCAAGCACCGTCAAACACCGCCACAAATTAAACACTGCTTATGCTTATGCCAAAACCATACACCTATAGGCCTAGTGGTTGCACCACTTCCAAAAAACATCTAAATAATTCAACCGACTTCCTGTGAAGAAAGTCAGTCAAGTACACACACACACACACACACACACACACATAATACTAGTTAATTCAGTATCCTTCACAGTCCAGGTCTTCCTGTGACATAAACTTTATATGATACATCCAGACTACCTAGAATGGTCGACTTTACTTCTCCATGCAGGTTTCTTTGAAATTATTTCAAAAAGGAAAGCAGTCTTCCTCAGACATGACTCCTGTGAAAAAGTGAGAACTAATTTGGGTGGATAGTAGTCCACCAAAAGTAATAAAGTGACAGATCTGTAAGGTCCAGATAAATGTTTCAATAATTTAAACCTGATCTCCATCCCTGGTAGCTATGGCACAGAGTAGACAGGCCTAAATTACAGAAAATGTACAAAGCATTTAGAAGTATCAAGAGTTAAAATGTCAAAAACACTGTCAAAAAACCTCCATTTTTTAAAAATAGAGAAAACTTTAATGAGCAAAATGACACTAAAAGAAATACAAATGCAATACGGGGAACAGGAGAGACGATTTTTTAAAGATTTAAGGCAAAATGTGCCCAGAAAAAATGAAGAGCCAATAAAAGTTACTGTTCACATGTGACCGGAACTGCAATTTCAGGCTGACTTTGATGGAGTAAAGGTCGGATACACCAAGCTAGTTTATCCATCAAAAATTTTACCTTCTGACTTAGTCTCCAAAACGGAGGTCAAAATCATCCAGAGGGACAAGGCAGCAAGCAGTGCCTGGTAAAGTCCTTTAGGTGTTGAGAGAGGTCTAGCTGAAGCCGCTGGGTTTGGCAGGAAAAGCTCAGAGAAGGAAAATTCAAATTTCACACCCTCTTGTCAGCCAGATACGCTTGATGCCTTCTCCTGGTCAAGATTCCTGCCCTCAGACTTAGTCTTTTTTTGAGTTCTCATTCCTCCAGTACGGCAATGCAGCAAAGTCACACCAAAGTCGGACAAGCTAGCTGCAAGGGTCTGTCGAACTGGATTTTGAGATGGTAAAATACTGAGGAGGGCCAACGAGATATTCTTGTTCAGCAAGACCACACAGTGGGCATTTGATCCTGGTCCTCCAGAGGTCTGGTAGTCCAACTTTTTCAGAAATTTGAGAATAAATCCTCCTGGACACCACTACAACTTCCAGTACCTCATAAGCAGCACTTTGCTCCTCAGAGCATCTGCTGTGGTGAGTGCTGATTGTGAGGTCCACTATTTGTACAATTCAGTAGCCAGTGGCTAGGGGATGGCTCCTGAACACTTCCTAACCAGTGTGGAACAATTCCTGGGATAATCATACCCACATTTACAGCACATCCAGCTCACCTTACTGCAAATTATCCACGAATGCACAATTCTAAAGGGAAATCTGAGAAGGAAGAGGATTTTTGCCCCTGCAGGAAGTTTATGTGCCAGGCAGGAGTGTGTTAAATGAAATTAGCAGCTCTTGCCTCCTATGCTACACCAAGCTTTCTGGGACCAGCTCCCCCTCCCACTGGGACAGACCCTAACTGGCTACCTTGGGCCTAAAGACAAAGGCTTCCCCTTCCTCAGGTCTCTCCTTTCTTTAAACTATGAACAGGCAGATAATGGCCATCCCTTTCAAGCTAATTAAGGTCTTGCCAGCTGCTCTTCCTAGGCTGAGACAGAAGATGTGTCCCACACCCAGCCCGTGCAGTCACCAGGTACAAACCATTGCCATGCTCTGGGAGCAGTTTGACCACCTGTGAGAATGTAGCCTCTTTTTAGCATGGTTATCCCCATTTATAGCCTATTTGTCAGTGTGTTTGACTGTGTCACTGAGATCCAGCTAACCAGGACCCCAGTCCTTATGCTCTCTTCCCTTTATATTTGGTTATTGGATACTGTTAATGCAATATTCCACTCATAATTGGCATACTGGTGCCCCTTATAAGTTCCTAGTATATGGTACCTAGGTACCCAGGGCATTGGGGTTCCAGGGGATCCCTATGGGCTGCAGCATTACTTTTGCCACCCATAGGGAGCCCATGCAAAGGCTATTACAGGACTGCCATTGCACCCTTTCACAGCCATTTACACTGCACCAGGTCACTTATAAGTCACCCATATAACAGGCCTCCCAACCCTGAAGGCTGGGTACAGAGTACCTGTGTGTGAGGGCACCCCTGCAGTAGCAGAGGTGCTCCCACGTCATCCAGGACCATTTTCTCAGACTTCATGAATGCGGGGATGCCATTTTACGTGTGCACTGGACATAGGTCAATACCTATGTCCAGCTTCACAATGATAACTCCAAATATGGCCATGTATGGTGTCTAACATCTTGGAATTATACCCCAAATCTGATTCTAACATTGGTTGTATAATTCCATGCACTCAGTACTGCCATACCAGCCTTCTGAGCTTTTCCAGGCAGCCCCAGCTGCTGCCACCTCACAGACAGGTTTCTGCCCTCCTGTTGCTCAAGCAGCTCGAGCCCAGGAAGGCAGAACAAAGAAATTCTTTGGGATAGGGGTGTTACAGCCTCTCTCTTTGGAAATAGGTGTTACAGGCATGGGAGGGATGCCCTCCTTGCATAATCCAGTCTACACTGGTTCAGGGATCCCCAGTCCCTGCTCTGGCGTGAAACTGGACCAAGGAAAGGGGAGTGGCCACTCCCCTGTCCATCACCACCCTAGGTGTGGTGTCCAGAGCTCCTCCAGAGTGTCCCCGGGTTTTGCCATCCTGGATTCCAAGGTAGTGGGCATGTGAGTGGCCAGTGCCAGCAGGTGACGTCCGCGCCCTCCCCTGATAGCTGCTTACCTGTGTAGCTGACCAATCCCCCTTTCAGGGCTATTTAGGGTCTCTCCTTTGGGTGATTCCTCAGATTCGGATTGCAAGACTCCAGCGGGAATCCTCTGCATCCTTTACTTCACCTTCTACCAACAAGACTGCATCTGGACCCTCCAGGAACTCTACAAACTGCAACAAAGAAGCAAAGACGACTTCTGCAACATTGTATTTTCAGCTCCTGCCAGCAACTGCAACTATTTCCACGTTGTGCATCCTCCGAGGACTGCCTGTCTTCAGCCTGCACCAGAAGAATGAAGGAATCTCCTTTGAAGTGAATGAGCCACTTCCCTGCTTCAGCAGGCACCCCTCTGCAGTGACGACCAGTGGCTTGAGTCCCCTCTTCTGAAGAAGTGCATGGATCCAGCATCACAGGTGGTGGTTGAAGTGGTCCTGATGGACCTGACTTCCTACTGTTCAACTTTGGTGGAGGTAAGAGCTTGCCTCCTCATGCAAGAGAGTACCCCGTGCACCACCTGTTTGCAGTTGCCAAGGCTTGTTGGCATCCTTCCATGAAGTTCTTCATGCACTGTGCAGTTCCGGCATCTAGCACTCTATCCTGCGACGCACAGCTTCCTGCGTGGTTCTCTGGTGGCGTGGGATCCCTTTGTGTAGTGCTGTGTAGGGCCTCCTTTTGCACCTTCTTTGTCCCTGTGCTGTGGGACTCCTGTGCACGCTGCCTGGTCTTCTGAGGGCTCTCTGAGTTGCTGAGAGCCCCCTCTGTCTCCCCCTCCTGGTCCCGGGCAGCACCATTTTCTGCTAACCGCGAGTTTTGCGTGTGCCAAGGCTTGTTGGCGGAACCCAGCAACGCAAACCAGACTGCATTCATCCATCTGGCGTGGGACATCATCTGCACCAACCAGGAACCCGCATCCATCTTCTTGGGTGCAGAACTGACTGTTCTTCTTCACCGGTGGTTCTTCTTTTGCACCTTCATCCAGGTTAGTAGGGGTTCTTGTTCTCCTTGGACTTTTCAGTGCTTCTTGGACTTGGTCCACTTCTTCCACAGGTATTCAGGTCCAGGAATCCATCGTTGGTGCCTTGCAGTCTCTTCTGGTTCTTGCAAAATCTTCTATCACGTGTTCTTGTATGTTCTAGGAAAGTTACTGTGATTTACTCCTGCTTTCCTGGGCTCTGAGGTGGGTTCTATTACTTACCTTTGGTGTTTTCTTACACTCCCAGCGCCCCTCTACACACTACACTTGCCTAGGTGGGAAACCGACTTTTGCATTCCACTATTTTAGTATATGGTTTGTGTTCCCCCTAGGCCCATTTCTAACTATTGTGATTTTCACTATTTGCATTGTTTTCTCACTGTTTTCACAGCTATTTACTGCATTCTGGTGTATATACTGGGTATGTTACTTACCTCCTAAGGGGGTATAGTCTCTGGGGTATTTTTGGCATTTGTTTCACCAAAATAAAGTACCTTTATTTTTGTAACACTGAGTATTTTCTTTCGTGTGTGTGAGTACTGTGGGACTACAGTGGTATTGCATGAGCTTTGCATGTCTCCTAGTTAAGCCTTGGCTGCTCATCCACACTACCCCTGGCAAGCCTGGCTTCTAGACACTGACTACATTTCACTAATAAGGGATAACTGGACCTGGTATAAGGTATAAGTACCTTTGGTACCCACTACAAACCAGGCCAGCTTCCTACACCACCTCATTAAGGTCAAACACTAATAGGGCAACTGCTGGCAGCCTATTGAAAACTATCCTCTAGGAGCTTAAGGCAGAGAAAAGGTAATTTCCTATAAGTTTATTTTTCCAAATAGTTATTAAAACTCTAAGTTCATAATTGAATTTGATTTTTACTAAATATTAAAATTAGTGGTTAAACAATTTTCGAGTGTGTCCCAAGCCCAACATAGCAGAACTAATATTTTAATCTGTACTCTAGTTTACTCAGAGGACAACCAGAGCCTTCCACAGTAAAAAAATAGCTTTTGGGGGTTGTAATTGCAGGGTCCTGGTAACATTAATTTCTACATGTCACACTTTTAATGTCATGCACCCTACCTTGTGGGCGTGAAGCCAGAATCTAAAAACCAGCAATGAAATTAAGTAAATAATGAGGGTGACCAGGTAAAAGGGGCATTTTTCAGGATACCTAATTCAGGACACCTTTGCTACAATGACCAGGAGACCTGTGATACAACAGGTTCAGATCATAATTATGCTTTAATGATCTGCAATACTGTTACACCCTGCCTGTTGACGAGCACAGTGCTTCAAGGCCTTTCATTCCAGAACATTCTTCAGTCCCAACAAGGAACAAGAGTAGAGCAGCGCTTTTCGTCCATCAACATGTTCCCTTCTAACCATTCAGGGTCAAACACTCCCTCTGGGCAACCACTGGCAAATAATTCATGACAAAGGAGGCATCAGCACAAAGTAATGGGAAAGGCGACATGCGTAACGGGAAAGTAAATATTTAATCCTGATGCAGCGATTATCCTAACGAGATTGTGTGGAAGACAGATGAAGGTGACACTGGCAGAGCATTAAATCCAGATCAAGTCACTGAGTACGGGAATAAAATACCTTCATGTCAGTCGGCACGTGGAGGAGCTGCAGGCATTGATGAGATGGATGGACATGTACATAGCTCGGACCAGGGAGATGTAGGGCAAATGTGGAGCTTGGACTGGAAACAGAGGTTGGTGAGCCAACAAATTAAGAGACCCGAGCCAGAGCAGAGCCAAGAGTCTGGCTTGGCCCCAAGAGCCAGTTCACTAGCAGAGTCTTGAAAATGTTTGACATGTAAATCGTGTAACAAACCTCACATAACAAGCATGGACATGTTGTACAGCAGCACAGTTGTTGTGCAGCATGAATGAAAGATTTAAAAAACAAAACCCATTGACGCAGCTAGCGCTGGCCATGTCGTGGCTCTTTTTTTTTTTATTGCTGGTTAAGACAACAGAGATGGAAGAAGCAACACAGGGCAGGCAGTGTGAGGAGGAAATAAAGTGCTGTGATGTGGCCAGTGTTGTGTGTCATAGTGCTCTTTTTTTGTTAAGGCGGTTGGAGGGTTCACCACAGACAAAATTAGGAGGAAGGGGCAGGGCAACATGGACAATGGAAGGGCACGTGGGGTGGGGTAAACCATCATGGACAACAAACAGAAGGAAAGAGGGTGGGGGCAAGCCAACAAGGATAACTAATGGAGGGAGGATGAGAGCCAAGAAGGACAAACGGAGAGAGGGAGGGTGGAGGCAAACCAACATGGACATCAAAATGAGAGAAGGAAGGTTGGGGCAAGAATATGAACAGGGAAGAAACACTGAGGAGGGAGACGTTCATGAGGGAGCAAGCTGAAAAAGATGCACTCTGGTAGAGTGCTTAAATTCAAAGATAAAATGTAGTGTCTAAAAAAATGAGCAGTAGAAGGACAAAAGTAATGCGTCCATGCTCCAGGTGGGGGAACACGAAGAGGAAGGAAGTCTACAGCATCTGAGCAAAAGCAAATGAATGACAATTAAGCCAGCTAATGGGAAGCAACGGGTGGTCCCTAAGCCAGCTGATGAAAAACAAAAGGTCTCTTAGAGACGGTCTAGGACAGACTTGAAATATGATAGTCTCTTTAAAATGGAAAAAAAACTTTTCTTTTTAACATGCGGAAGTGCTTCATCTAAGCATACCAGTTCATAACACTGCATTGAACTATATCTATTAAAAGCGCTAGTCTTTACACATGAATTTAGAAATGAATGACTCCCCGCCCTAGAAATAATGCCAATAGTGAACTAACAGGTAAGCCAGTTGTCATCTGCGCACTATAAGTGACCTAGATTATTTTTCATGTAACAACATTGTTGTCTATTAAATCAAATACGGGAGGTTTCTGTGCGATGCACATCCTGAACTCCCAGGAACTCTTCTGCAGTAACACAATAAAAAGAGGATGAGTGAAATAAAGTATTTACCCTGGATTTGGTCAAGCAGAGAATTCGGGATTGCTTCCATGTTTCTTTCTTTCCCTCTCCTGTTTACATCAAAGGTTAATGCTTTGCCTTTAATTCTTCCCTAGGTAGCAAACAGCAGGGATATCACAGGCCCCTGCAACCCTTGCAGTGCGGGTGGAGGGGTTGGTGGTTCGGTGCAGGCCTTCCCCTCAATTTAGACAAAAACCTATGAATCTTTTTTTGGGAAGCAATATTGTCTAAAGGACAAAAGCAGAAGTCAGTACAATCAGTGCAAATGGCGGTAGGGCGGGAACTAAGGGAAGACGTGTCAGATTTTGCAAAGAACTGAAAAGTGACTGTGCAGCAAAGGGCCCATTTTAAGGGCCCAGCCTACAGCGGCAATTTCTTCTCAAGGGTGGGAGAGGATCCCCCCCTGCCCGATGCAAGCCACGCAGGCAAAAATAAAATGGCAATGAAAAGATTTAATTGCCATTTTATTTTATTCAGGTGTGCAGTGAGTACTGCAGCAGCCCCGAGCCCAGAGACATGCTAGGCGTGTCCACTGCTGCCGGGTGGCAGCAGAGGACAGAAGCTGGGCTGGTTGTTTTGCGCCAGCCAAAGTGACATGCGCACTTTGAAGCTCTCCACTCAGATTTAGCCAAAAACCTATGAATCTTCTTTTTGGGAAGCAATATCGCCTAAAGGAGAAGAGCAGAGTTCAGTACACCCAATGCAAATGGCGGTAGAGCGGGAATTTAGGGAAGACTGGTGTTAGATTTCTCAAAGAACTGAAAAGCACACTGTAGCGAGGGAACCATTTTAAGGGCCCAGCCTACAGCGGCAGTTTCTTCTCGAGAGCGGGGGAGCGTCGCCCCCCTTCCCGCCTGATGCAAGTCACACAGGCAAAAATAAAATGGCAATTAAAAGATTTCCTTGACATTTTATTTTTATCAATGTGTGCAGTGCACACTGCAGCAGTCCCGAGCCCAGAGACATGCTGCAGGGTTGACTGAATGCTGAACAGTGTGCATGTCACTTTGGCTGGCTTTTTTGCGCTGGACAAAGTGACCCACAGTTTGAAGCTCTCCACTCAGCTGTCTTATGATAGCTGGGTGGAGACCAAGCACAGGCCTCAAGGGTGAAGAAGATTCCGTCCAGCCCACCCCCATCCAATCCTAGTGCTTCTCTCATGCTGAATAGCACCATGAGAGCAGAGTCTGGATTGGTTCAGGGAGCTCTTCCTCTATTAGACAGCAGAAGAACACAGAGAATGCGCAGTCTGTGGGTTAAGTGTTGTTTTATTTTATTTCAAATGTGTAATGTATTTACGTGTCCAATGCATATATGTGTAGTGGTTGTGTTTTATTTGTAGTTAGTGTATATTTGGGCTTTAGGAGGGAGGTGTATTTTATTTTGGGCTTTTTAGGGGGGGGTTTACTTTGGGGTGTTGGAGGGAGGGGATTTTTTAAAAAATATTTGGGGAATGTGTGGAACACTTCACTCGCCCCACCACTTTCAAAGTGTACCAGCCCTCCCCTGCCAGCCTAACGGCGTATTTTATAGAAATAACGGCACGTTAAAACTTTGTAAGATTTGTGACGTACATGTTAAAAAAATAAATGCATTCTCCCACTCAAGATACAGCATTCCGTGTCTCTTATTTCAAGTGCCACGGACAAACCACAGAATTTAGAACGGAGTAGCGCTGATGAACGATTTAGGAAGTTTCAAATCAGAGCTTCTCCGACTCTCAAGGATTCCAGACATTTGTTCAAACGTAATTTCGCTTTCCAAATCGAAATGGTAATGAATTGTATTTGTAGTGATACAGTGCTTAACACCCCTGACGAGGCGTTGAGGTGCTTTATCGGAGGGAGCACATTCCTCCGTAGGATAAAATTAGAGGTTAACCCTGCTGAGCGCTCTGTAGAAAATATCGCACAAACACGGGTTCTGGCGACCTTGCTCTCAAAGGTCATTGCACACACACACAGGAGCGCGACTTTAGCGGTACTCTTTTACAGTGGAAGTCCGTGCAGTCTAGCCAAGGTCGGGGAAGCGTGAGCATTTTTGGGAAGTCCAGCCACTGGTTTAATCACTTTAAACTATCCGTAAAATGCCATCGATCTTACTGCTGCTTGGGTATAAGATGTCATTTGCAGTCCGTGTGAAAGCCAATGGTTACTTCCGTGATAATTGCTCTGTTATCTCTATATGAGCGTCTGCAATATGCTCGGAAAACCGGTGGAATAGTTAATGTTTTTACTGCTACATTGATTTAGGCCTCCATGGATGAGGTAGGGCATAAGGCAAGGTGACTGTCAGGACCCTGACTTTCAGCAGTATATGGATCGGAAGATCTGCAATTATAAAATGTGTGCATTTCGGGCTTGGCTGGCAAAGCAGCTTTTCTCTCCTGATAGCATCTGCTCAGGTTTATCATTAATTAAAGTGATGCAATTTTCATCCCTGCAGGTTTTTATAGCCATACAAAGACCATTTTGTGTGTCCAGGTCTTCCTACAGTCACTGAATGGCCGTTAGAACAGCTGGGTGACATTGACTTAATTATGGAAGCCCCGTCCACCCAGCTATTGAATAGATGCAGTTTCAGGAGCGAGCCGGTAGGGGCACCCGGACTGGACAGACGAACTCTAGACATTCTGTAATGGAAGCATCTCAGGCTGTGTGCTGATGCTACTAAAGGCAACAGGGCCAGTGGCTCAGGGCAGAGGGAGGGGTTCAATGCACCTCAAGTATGGCTTTATTATTATTATTACTCGGAGGGCTTTCGATTCACATAACAAGCATCATTCAGGGCGATTTCAGTTTCTCAGTAATATCCGAAAACAGCGCTCCTTCAAGGAAACTCATCCACCAGAACCAGTTGTGCCTAACTGTAGGAGGCTGGCCTGGCTTGTAGTGGGTACCAGAGGTACTTACACCTTGTGCCAGGTCCAGTTATCCCTTATTAGTGTAGAAGAGGTGTTTCTAGCAGCTTAGGCTGGTAGAAGGTAGCTATGGCAAAGCAGCTTAGGCTGAACTAGGAGACATGTAAAGCTCCTACTATACCACTGGTGTCATATGCACAATATCATAAGAAAATACAATACACAGATATACTCAAAATAAAGTTACTTTATTTTTATGACAATATGCCAAAAGTATCTCAGTGAGTACCCTCAGTATGAGGAGGAGAAATATACACAAGATATATGTACACTAACCAAAATTATGCAGGTTATAGCAAGTAAAGTAATGCAAGCAGTGTAAAGTTACAATAGATTGCAATAGGAGCACATAGGTATAGGGGCAACACAAACCATATACTCCAAAAGTGGAATGCGAACCACAAATGGACCCCAAACCTATGTGAGCTTATAGAGGGGCGCTGGGACTGTAAGAAAATAGTGAGGGTTAGAAAAATAGCCCACCCCAAGACCCTGAAAAGTAGGTGTAAAGTGCACTTACTACCCCCAGAGAGCACAGAAGTCGTGATAGGGGGATTCTGCAGGAAGAACAAACACCAGCAAAGCAACAACAGTGGATTTCCGGACCTGAGTACCTGTAAGATAAGGGGACCAAGTCCAAGAGTCGCGACAGTGTCGAGAGTGGGCAGGAACCCAAGAAATGCCAGCTGAGGGTGCAAGGAAGCTGTTACCTGTTGGAAGAAGCTTGGTGTTCTGCAAGAACGAAGAGGACTAGGAACTTCCCCTTTGGAAAATGGATGTGCCACGTCGTGAAGAAGCTTGCAGAGGTATTCCCACGCAGAAAGACCGCAAACAAGCCTTGCTAGCTGCAAGGGTCGCGGTTAGGGTTTTTGGGTGCTGCTGTGGCCCAGGAGGGACCAGGATATCGCCACTTGGATGAGGAGACAGAGGGGGCGCCCAGCAACGTAGGGAGCCCTCACAGAAGCAGGCAGCACCCGCAGAAGTGCCTGAACAGGCACTTCGAAGAAAAGTGAACTGGAGTCCACCCGAAGTCACAAAAGGGAGTCCCACGACGCCGGAGGACAACTCAGAAGGTTGCGCACTGCAGGTTAGAGTGTCGGGGACCCAGGCTTGGCTGTGCACGAAGGAAATCCTGGAAGAGTGCACATGAGCCGGAGCAGCTGCAAATCACGCGGTACCCAGCAATGCAGTCTAGCGTGGGGAGGCAAGGACTTACCTCCACCAAACTTGGACTGAAGAGTCACTGGACTGTGGGAGTCACTTGGACAGAGCTGCTGAGTTCCAGGGACCACGCTCGTCGTGCTGAGAGGGGACCCAGAGGACCAGTGATGCAGTCTTTTGTTGCCTGCGGTTGCAGGGGGAAGATTCTGTCAACTCACAGGAGATTTCTTCAGAACTCCTGGTGCAGAAAGGAGGCAGGCTACCCCCAGAGCATGCACCACCTGGAAACAGTCGAGAAAGCCGGCAAGATGAAGCGATACAAGGTTGCTAGCAGTCGTCTTGCTACTTTGTTGGGATTTTACAAGCGTCCTGAGCAGTCAGCGGCCGATCCTTTGGCAGAAGGTGAAGAGGGAGATGCAGAGGAACTCTGGTGAGCTCTTGCATTCGTTATCTAAAGAATTCCCCAAAGCAGAGATCCGAAATAGCCAGAAAAGGAGGTTTGGCTACCTAGGAAGGAGGATTGGCTGCCAAGAGAGGTAAGAGCCTATCAGAAGGAGCCTCAGACGTCACCTGCTGGCACTGGCCATTCAGAGCAGTCCAGTGTGCCACAGACACCTCTGTTTCCAAGATGGCAGAGGGCTGGGACACACTGGAGGAGCTCTGGGCACCTCCCCTGGGAGGTGCAGGTCAGGGGAGTGGTCACTCCCCTTTCTTTTGTCCAGTTTCACGCCAGAGCAGGGCTGGGGGATCCCTGAACCGGTGTAGACTGGCTTATGCAGAGATGGGCACCATCTGTGCCCCTCAAAGCATTTCCAGAGGCTGGGGGAGGCTACTCCTACCCAGCCTTCACACCTATTTCCAAAGGGAGAGGGTGTTACACCCTCTCTCAGAGGAAATCCTTTGTTCTGCCTTCCTGGGCCAGGGCTGCCTGGACCCCAGGAGGGCAGAAACCTGTCTGAGGGGTTGGCAGCAGCAGCAGCAGCTGCAGTGGAGACCCCGGAAAGGCAGTTTGGCAGTACCCAGGTTCTGTGCTAGAGACCCAGGGGATCATGGAATTGTATCATGGAATTGTCACCCCAATGCCAGAATGGCATTGGGTTGACAATTCCATGATCTTAGACATGTTACATGGCCATGTTCGGAGTTACCATTGTGACGCTGTACATAGGTAGTGATAGTGACCTATGTACAGTGCACGCGTGTAACGGTGTCCTCGCACTCACAAAGTCTGGGGAATTTGCCCTGAACGATGTGGGCGCACCTTGGCTAGTGCCAGGGTGCCCACACACTAAGTAACTTTGCACCCAACCATCGCCAGGTGAAGGTTAGACATATAGGTGACTTTTAAGTTACTTAAGTGCAGTGGTAAATGGCTGTGAAATAACATGGATGTTATTTCACGCAGGCTGTAGTGGCAGGCCTGTGTAAGAATTGTCAGAGCTCCCTATGGGTGGCAAAAGAAATGCTGCAGCCCATAGGGATCTCCTGGAACCCCAATACCCTGGGTACCTCAGTACCATATACTAGGGAATTATATGGGTGTACCAGTATGCCAATGTGAATTGGTGAAATTGGTCACTAGCCTGTTAGTGACAAATTTGGAAAGCAGAGAGAGCATAACCACTGAGGTTCTGGTTAGCAGAGCCTCAGTGAGACAGTTAGGCATCACACAGGGAACACATACAGGGCACATACTTATGAGCACTGGGGCCCTGCCTGGCAGGGTCCCAGTGACACATAGACTAAAACATCATATATACAGCGAAATATGGGGGTAACATGCCAGGCAAGATGGTACTTTCCTACGCCCCCCCAAACGAAGGACAATAAGACTAGCCATGACCTGGTGAGTCTTCATTGTCTAAGTGGAAATATCTGGAGAGTCCATCTGCATTGGAGTGGGTACTCCCAGGACTATGTTCCACTGTATAGTCCATTCCCTGTAGAGATATGGACCACCTCAACAATTTAGGATTTTCACCTTTCATTTGTTTTAGCCAAAGTAGAGGTTTGTTGTCTGTCTGAACAATAAAGTGAGTGCCAAACAGGTATGGCCTCAACTTTTTCAGTGCCCAGACCACAGCAAAGGCCTCCATCTCTATGGCAGACCAACGCTTTTCTCTAGGGGTCAACCTTCTGCTGATAAAAGCAACTGGTTGATCCTGGCCCTCAGAATTCAGTTGTGATAAGACTGCCCCTACCCCTAATTCAGATGCATCAGTTTGAACAATGAATTTCTTGGAGTAACATGGGCTTTTTAGGACAGGTGCAGTGCACATGGCCTGTTTGAGGTCCTCAAAAGCTTTCTGCCAGCTAGCTGTCCATAATACCTTTTTAGGCATCTTTTTACTAGTGAGATCATTAAGTGGGGCTGCTATGGAGCCATAGTTTTTAATGAATCTCCTGTAATACCCAGTGAGGCCTAGGAAGGCTCTCACCTGGGTCTGTGTTGTAGGGGGAACCCAATCCATGATTGTCTGGATTTTCCCCTGAAGTGGTGCAATCTGTTCTCCACCTACCAGGTGTCCCAGATAAACCACCTTTCCCTGCCCTATCTGGCACTTTGAGGCCTTGATAGTGAGGCCTGCCTTTTGCAGGGCCTCCAAAACTTTCCAAAGGTAGACCAGGTGCTCATCCCAGGTGGACCTAAAGACAGCTATATCATCTAGATATGCTGCACTAAAAGCCTCCAACCTTTGCAGGACTGTGTTCACCAACCTCTCAAAAGTGGCAGGTGCATTTTTCAAACCAAAGGGCATCACTGTAAATTGGTAGTGCCCTCCTATAGTTGAAAATGCAGTTTTAGGTTTAGCATCCTCAGCCAATTTGATCTGCCAATACCCTGCAGTCAAATCAAAGGTGCTTAGATACTTGGCAGATGCCAGTGTATCTATGAGCTCATCTGCCCCGGGGTTAGGGTGAGCATCAGTTTTTGTTACCTGATTGAGACCTCTGTAATCAACACAAAACCTCATCTCCCTTTTTCCATCTTTTGAGTGAGGCTTTGGTACAAGCACCACAGGACTCGCCCATGGGCTTTCAGAAGGTTCAACCACTCCTAGATCAAGCATTTTCTGAACCTCTTGTTTTATGCAGTCCCTGACATGGTCAGGCTGCCTATAGATTTTACTTTTGACAGGCATGCTGTCTCCAGTATCAATTGTGTGTTCACACCAAGATGTGGTACCAGGCACAGTTGAAAAGAGTTCAGAAAACTGTCCAAGGAGGTTTATGCAGTTGTCTTTCTGTTCTGCAGTAAGACAGTCTGCCAAAACTACTCCCTCCACTAGAGCATCCTCTTCAGTGGAGGAAAAGAGATCAGGGAGAGGGTCACTCTCTTCTTCCTGTCCTTCATCTGTTGCCATGAGCAGGGTGAGATCAGCCCTGTCATAGTAGGGTTTTAGGCGGTTGACATGAATCACCCTAAGGGGACTCCTGGCAGTGCCCAGGTCAACCAAGTAGGTGACCTCGCCCTTTTTCTCAACAATGAGATGGGGACCACTCCATTTGTCTTGGAGTGCTCTTGGGGCCACAGGCTCCAATACCCACACCTTCTGTCCTGGTTGGTACTGGATCAGAACAGCCTTCTGGTCATGCCATTGCTTCTGGAGCTCTTGGCTGCCCTGAAGGTTTTTACTGGCCTTTTTCATGTACTCAGCCATTCTGGCTCTTAGGCCAAGTACATAGTCCACTATGTCCTATTTGGGAGCTTTTAAAGGTTGTTCCCAACCCTCCTTCACAAGTGTTAGTGGACCTCTTGCAGGGTGTCCAAAGAGGAGTTCAAAGGGGCTGAAGCCCACTCCTTTCTGGGGTACCTCTCTGTAAGCAAAAAGGAGGCAAGGTAACAGGACATCCCATCTCCTTCTGAGATTTTCAGGGAGTCCCATTATCATTCCTTTGAGAGTTTTATTAAATCTCTCTACCAGTCCATTTGTCTGTGGGTGATAAGGAGTGGTGAATTTGTATGTTACACCACATTCCTTCCACATAGCCTTCAAGTATGCAGACATAAAGTTGCTACCTCTGTCTGATACAACCTCTTTTGGGAAACCCACCCTGGAAAAGATTCCCAGGAGGGCTTTTGCCACTGCAGGTGCTGTAGTGGTCCTTAGAGGAATTGCTTCAGGATATCTTGTGGCATGGTCCACAACCACCAAGATAAACCTATTGCCTGAAGCAGTAGGAGGGTCAAGGGGGCCAACTATGTCAACCCCTACCCTTTCAAAGGGGACCCCAACCACAGGTAGTGGAATAAGGGGAGCCTTTGGTGTGCCACCAGTCTTGCCACTGGCTTGGCAGGTCACACAAGACTTGCAAAAATCTTTTGTGTCCTCTGACATCCTAGGCCAGAGAAACAGGGGGACAAGCCTTTCCCATGTTTTAATCTGGCCCAAATGCCCAGCCAAAGGAATGTCATGTGCCAGAGTTAGGAGGAACTCTCTGTACTGCAGGGGAATGACCAATCTCCTGGCTGCTCCAGGTTTTGGGTCCCTTGCCTCTGTGTACAAGAGGTTCTCCTCCCAGTAAACTCTATGTGAGTCACTGACATCCCCATTTTGCTGCTTGACAGCTTGCTGTCTGAGACCCTCTAATGTGGGACAGGATTGCTGTGCCACACTCAGCTCTTCCCTGGCAGGCCCCCCCTCCATCCAAAAGCTCAGCAGTGTCTGCTGCCAGCTCATCTGGTGAAGGTTCTGCACAGGGAGGAAATTCTTCTTCCTCAGAAGGAGAATCATCTGTAGAGGGAGGGATTGTGGGTAGGGATTTATCCTTGCTACCCCTAGCTTTAGGGAGCACTTGGTCCATTGTTCCAGGATCCGATCCAAGTTACCCTGTCCTTTTTGCTTTCTGGCCTGAGCCCTTGTCAAAGCAAAAATGTGCCCAGGAACGCCCAGCATTGCTGCATGAGCCTCCAACTCAACTTCTGCCCAAGCTGATGTCTCTAAATCGTTCCCTAGTAGACGGTCTACAGGTAAATCTGAGGCAACCACAACTTTCTTTGGACCAGTAACCCCCCCCCACCACACCCCCAGTTGAGAGTCACAACAGCCATGGGGTGGCTAAGAGTGTTGTTATGAGCGTCTGTCACTTGGTACTGGTGACCAAGTAGGTGTTGTTCAGGGTGTACCAGTTTCTCTATTACCATGGTAACACTGGCACCTGTGTCCCTGTAGGCCTGAATCTCAACACCATTTATTAGGGGAAGTTGCCTGTACTTATCCATATTAAGGGGACAAGCAACCAAGGTGGCCAAATCAATGGCACCTTCAGAGACTAATACAGCCTCTATGGTCTCCCTAACAAGACCAACCCCAACTAAATTACCAAAAGTGAGCCCAGCTACTCCCTTGGATTGGCTATTCGTAGGTTTGCTCCCACCACCACTGCTATTACTAGGGGCACTAGAGTTTGCAGTAGGGGTTGTGGTAGTGGGAGGTTTGGTGTTTTTCTTTGGACAACTGGCCTTTGACTTTACACAAATAACACTAGGGCTTTTTAACTTGATTTGAAGAGGATTTGGACCCACCACCCCCACCAGAGGATTGTTGTGGGCCTGATGAAGACTCAGTTTTATTTTTGTCCCCACCCTTGTCAGAAGATTTACCATCCTTCTTCTTGCCATCCTTGTCACCCCCTGTATGAACTTTTCTGTTCACTCTTGTTCTGACCCGTTTGTCTGCCTTCTTTCCCAATTCTTGGGGAGAGGTCAGATCTGAGTCCACTAGATATTGGTGTAACAAGTCAGACACACAGTTATTCAGAATATGCTCTCTCAGAATAAGATTATACAGGCTTTCATAGTCAGAAACTTTACTGCCATGTAACCACCCCCTCAAGGCCTTCACTGAACAGTCAACAAAGTCTAGCCAGTCTTGTGAGGACTCTTTTCTGGTGTCTCTGAACTTAATCCTGTATTGTTCAGTGGTTAAGCCAAATCCATCCAAGAGTGCATCCTTCAAAACTACAAAATTGTCAGCATCACTTTCTCTAACAGTAAGGAGCCTATCCCTACCCTTTCCATTGAAAGATAGCCACAATATAGCAGCCCACTGCCTTTGAGGGACCCCTGTACCATACAGGCCCTCTCAAGTGCAGCAAATCACTTGTTGATGTCATCCCCCTCCTTGTAAGGGGGAACTATCTTGTGCAGATTCCTGGAATCATGCTCTTTAACAGGATTACTATCAGGAATACTGCTGCTGCCACCATGGGGTCCTAACCCCAATCTCTGTCTCTCCTTCTCCAGGTATAGGGATTCCCTGTCTAGAGCCAGCTGTTGCTGTTTAAGCTTCAGTCTGGTCTCTTCCACTCTCAACTTTTTGAGTTCCCTTTCTAACATGTTGTCTTCAGGGTGGGTGGGTTGGGAATGCTTGGACACTGAGGATAAATTGGAAACAACAGAGGGAGATCTGTCCCTAACAGCTTGGACTCTAACAACCTGGCCTCCAGGAATAAAAACATCCCTACTATGATGGGAGGTCCTATTACTACCAGCATTGCTAGGTGGTTTGCTAAGGGGCAGATTTTGAACAGAACCCTCCCCACCACCCTAAAGGAGTTCCCCTGAGTCAGAATGGGAGCTATCTATTAACTTCTCATTTGAAGTGCCAGCTAGGGACTCATCATTCACAATGAGCATGTTATACAGAAACTCTCTTGTAGGGTTCTTTCCTATCACTAAACCTCTATCTAAGCAGAGACTCCTTAGGCTCTTGAAATTTAAATTGTCATAGGTAGTATTGACCATTTTAAGAGCAGACGCTACAGCAGACATGATCAAAGAAGGTTTAGAGACAGTGAGAAGAAAGAAAACGTTTCAGAAATTTTTAAAGAACAGAGAAAAAAACCTTTTTCAAACTTTTTGGAAACTTTTAGAAGTTTTAGAGTACTTTTCAGCACTTAGTAGAAAGTGTAAGAGGAGAAACGCAAAACTTTTTGGTTAGGTGTACATACACTGAACTTGTTTTGTATATTATTCTCTTATGAAAAGTACACAATGACAAAGTGGTAAGTAGTTACAAGTACTTATCCCACCGCTGCACAACCAATGTAGGAGGCTGGCCTGGCTTGTAGTGGGTACCAGAGGTACTTACACCTTGTGCCAGGTCCAGTTATCCCTTATTAGTGTAGAAGAGGTGTTTCTAGCAGCTTAGGCTGATAGAAGGTAGCTATGGCAAAGCAGCTTAGGCTGAACTAGGAGACATGTAAAACTCCTACTATACCACTGGTGTCTTATGCACAATATCATAAGAAAGCACAATACACAGATATACTAAAAATAAAGGTACTTTATTTTTATGACAATATGCCAAAAGTATCTCAGTGAGTATCATCAGTATGAGGATAAGATATATACACAAGATATATGTACACAAACCAAAATTATGCAGGTTATAGCAAGAAAAGTAATGCAAGCAGTGTAAAGTTACAATAGATTGCAATAGGAGCACATAGGTATAGGGGCAACACAAACCATATACTCCAAAAGTGGAATGCGAACCACGAATGGACCCCAAACCTATGTGAGCTTGTAGAGGGTCGCTGGGACTGTAAGAAAACAGTGAGGGTTAGAAAAATAGCCCACCCCAAGACCCTGAAAGGTAGGTGTAAAGTGCACCTACCACCCCCAGAGAGCACAGAAGTCGTGATAGGGGGACTCTGCAAGAAGAACAAACACCAGCAATGCAACAACAGTGGATTTCCGGACCTGAGTACCTGTAAGACAAGGGGACCAAGTCCAAGAGTCGCGACAGTGTTGAGAGTGGGCAGGAGCCCAAGAAATGCCATCTGAGGGTGCAAGGAAGCTGTCACCTGTTGGAAGAAGCTTGGTGTTCTGCAAGAACGAAGAGGACTAAGAACTTCCCCTTTGGAGGATGGATATCCCACGTCGTGAAGAAGCTTGCAGAGGTATTCCCATGCAGAAAGACCGCAAACAAGCCTTGCTAGCTGCAAGAGTCGCGGTTAGGGTTTTTGGGTGCTGCTGTGGCCCAGGAGGGACCAGGATGTCGCCACTTGGATGAGGAGACAGAGGGGGCACCCAGTAACGTAGGGAGCCCTCACAGAAGCAGGCAGCACCCGCAGAAGTACCTGAACAGGCACTTAGAAGAAAAGTGAATCGGAGTCCACCCGAAGTCACAAAAGGGAGTCCCACGACGCCGGAGGACAAGTCAGAAGGTTGTGCACTGCACGTTAGAGTGTCGGGGACCCAGGCTTGGCTGTGCATGAAGGAAATCCTGGAAGAGTGCACATGAGCCGGAGCAGCTGCAAATCACGTGGTACCCAGCAATGCAGTCTAGCGTGGGGAGGCAATGACTTACTTCCACCAAACTTGGACTGAAGAGTCACTGGACTGTGGGAGTCACTTGGACAGAGCTGCTGAGTTCCAGGGACCATGCTCGTCGTGCTGAGAGGGGACCCAGTGGACCGGTGATACAGTCTTTTGTTGCCTGCGGTTGCAGGGGGAAGATTCCGTCGACCCACGGGAGATTTCTTCAGAACTCCTGGTGCAGAAAGGAGGCAGGCTACCCCCAGAGTATGCACCACCTGGAAACAGTCGAGAAAGCCGGCAGGATGAAGAGATACAAGGTTGCTAGTAGTCGTCTTGCTACTTTGTTGCAGTTTTGCAGGCGTCCTGAGCAGTCAGCGGTCGATCCTTTGGCAGAAGGTGAAGAGAGAGCTGCAGAGGAACTCTGGTGAGCTCTTGCATTCGTTATCTAAAGAATTCCCCAAAGCAGAGACCCTAAATAGCCAGAAAAGGAGGTTTGGCTACCTAGGAAGGAGGATTGGCTACCAAGAGAGGTAAGAGCCTATCAGAAGGAGCCTCTGACGTCACCTGCTGGCACTGGCCATTCAGAGCAGTCCAGTGTGCCACAGACACCTCTGTTTCCAAGATGGCAGAGGTCTGGGACACACTGGAGGAACTCTGGCACCTCCCCTGGGAGGTACAGGTCAGGGGAGTGGTCACCCCCCTTTCCTTTGTCCAATTTCGCGCCAGAGCAGGGCTGGGGGATCCCTGAACCGGTGTAGACTGGCTTATGCAGAGATGGGCACCATCTGTGCCCATCAAAGCATTTCCAGAGGCTGGGGGAGGCTACTCCTACCCAGCCTTCACACCTATTTCCAAAGGGAGAGGGTGTTACACCCTCTCTCAGAGGAAATCCTTTGTTCTGCCTTCCTGGGCCAGGGCTGCCTGGACCCCAGGAGGGCAGAAACCTGTCTGAGGGGTTGGCAGCAGCAGCAGCTGCAGTGGAGACACCGGAAAGGCAGTTTGGCAGTACCCTGGTTCTGTGCTAGAGATCCAGGGGATCATGGAATTGTCCCCCCACAATTCCATGATCTTAGACATGTTACATGGCCATGTTCGGAGTTACCATTGTGACGCTGTACATAGGTAGTGACCTATGTACAGTGCACGCGTGTAATGGTGTCCCCGCACTCACAAAGTCCGGGGAAATTGCCCTGAACGATGTGGGGGCACCTTGGCTAGTGCCAGGGTGCCAAGACACTAAGTAACTTTGCACCCAACCTTCACTAGGTGAAGGTTAGACATATAGGTGACTTATAAGTTACTTAAGTGCAGTGGTAAATGGCTGTGAAATAACGTGGACGTTATTTCACGCAGGCTGCAGTGGCAGGCCTGTGTAAGAATTGTCAGAGCTCCCTATGGGTGGCAAAAGAAATGCTGCAGCCCATAGGGATCTCCTGGAACCCCAATACCCTGGGTACCTCAGTACCATATACTAGGGAATTATATGGGTGTACCAGTATGCCAATGTGAATTGGTGAAATTGGTCACTAGCCTGTTAGTGACAAATTTGGAAAGCAGAGAGAGCATAATCACTGAGGTTCTGGTTAGCAGAGCCTCAGTGAGACAGTTAGGCATCACACAGGGAACACATACAGGGCACATACTTGTGCCTGGCAGGGTCCCAGTGATACATAGACTAAAACAACATATATACAGTGAAATATGGGGGTAACATGCCAGGCAAGATGGTACTTTCCTACACTAACCACTTGTTTGTGGACCCCTAAAACAGAGGCCCACCCGCACCCGATTAAGGAGACAGCGCTTTGTTTGGAAGAACAAATGTCTCAGTTTATTGGCTGCTTTCAGTTACAAGCAATCTTCTTAATTCACTACCAGCTGTCATCTGCACACGGTGCCATCAAACGCTTCGTCCAACCAGGCATACCAGGAGGTCGCAGAATTCCGACCGTATAATAGGCCTACTTAATCATTGATGACAAAGCAAAGCAGAATAGTCTTAACAAATCAATTTCGTATCTCTTCATTTACTCAGGCATGCTGAGTGGCCACCCACTTCCGGTAGCCATACCTCATTCAATGCAGCATTCAATGCAGCACAAAGACTTGAAGAATGGCCACTGGAAGTGAAGAGTCAGTCACAAGTGTACAAAAGACATCCTTCCTAATTTCAGTCTATCAGACTTGCTGGGTGGGCATCCACTTCCAGTAGCCATGGCCAGACATGGTGAGCCTTTGTTTCCAGTCACCATGCTTCAACAGTCACCTACAAGTATGCACCCTGTTTCATATGCCTTTGGGGAAATAACCATGACGAGTGGCCACCCACTTTTTGTTGCTGTGTTTCAGTCAGTCAGGCATTTTTGGTGGCCCCCTGCATCCAGTGGTCATGCTTCACTCACCTTTACTTTGGACAGGGCTACCCCCATGGCCACACCACTCCCTATCCATACCTACCAATACAGCAGAACATTCACCACCAACATTATAGCCAACGCTCCATCTTTTCTGTCATTTTCCCCTGGCCGGTGCCATTGTATTGCTGGGGTACCTAGGTGTCGCCTTTTGGATGGGGTTACCGGCTATGCTTGCAGCTACAGTGTACTGGCTTGTACGATTTGCCATGTCTTACTGGTAGCTTCCATCTTCCAGCCTTCTACTCTTCCAAAATCTATATACAACTCATTATGGTCAGAAAAAGATCTGTGTTCAGGATAAACATTGGAATATTGGAGAGGTGAACTCCATCAGGGACATGTTTGAAGGGGCTCACTAGTTAATTAGGCTATGTCTCATGTAACCCATACTCTCATGGTTTAATAATTTAGAAAATGGCCCCATATAACTTTCCCCTTCCCCACCTCAACTTGTGATTTTAAGGAAAGACCAGAGGCTAACATTATGCCATCTCCTTTATTGCTGCCACTCTCAGCAGCCCATTGAAAGAACTTAGAATACTAACAAAAGTTTCAACACAATAAAAGGTCAGAACATACTGCCACCTTCCTTCCATCTTGCTCCCTGCAGATAAGCACAGCAAAATGCTTCTATTTAAATTTGCGCTGTTTTGGTGGACAATGTGTTTTTACTAATTGTTTTAGTTTAATATTGGTGTGGAAAAGGTTTTCAAATGGAATGTTTCATAGAATGGTTAGAAAAAAATGTATGTTAATTGCTGGATGGTGTGAATGAGCATTTACTTTTACGTACTGAATTCTGCAAATCATCTTACTGAAAATAGAGTTTTCTAAGAAAAAGACTGTAATTAGGTTACTGCTATTTGTTCTGGGTGGTTGAGTCTCGAACAACACTGGAGTCAGTTGAGTCTTGAAAGATGCTCAAGGGCTTTGACGGCACAAAGCCCTCTTGTGGTTGGGCATTGCTGTGCAAGCACTTGTGGGTGTGGCCTCACTGGCCCCTATCCATGTGGCACTTCCATGTAGGCAAGCCGTGTGGGCCTCAACTATGAGTTGATCCTTCTGTGATGCCTCGAGTGCCTCTGTGTCCATCCTTCAGTGTAACAAGCCTGAAGGAAAATAAATGACAGGCTAGGACATGCTGGATCACACATGCACTACACTTTACGTAGTGCACTGGTGGCCATTTTAGAAGTTGAATCCACTATTTATCATTTGACAGACTGGAAAACAAGAAGTTGTTTTACAAACGGTTAGAAAGTTTGTTATCGCAATGAGCTCAGGAGTTTTATGGACACATAGTATAGGTGGCAAGAGATTGTTTGTTGTGGTTTGCACTAGATCACTTGGCTGGAATGCGGTGACAATCACTTTGAGGTCACAGCATTACATGGAGTGTCAAGCTTCTGGGGGAGATTTGAATGTGGTTAGATAAAATTGATTCACTGCCTGAGGAGGTTAGATAAACATGTTACGGATCTAATAAAGATTTATGAAGAACCTTTGACGTGAAAAGCATTTTCTTAACATTTTTGTTTTGGAGATTTATTCAAGAATGAAGTACTATTGGCACTTAGTAAGATTAAAGGCTTGAGTAGGTGATTTATTTAGGAATTAGTATATTTTCATAAAATGACTGAACATTTCACAAATGGGGTGGACAGTTTATGAGAGGACAGGTTAAAGACCATTCTTGAAAAAAAATACTTCAGACTTAAGTAATAAGATGGAGAAAAAGCTGGAGGCAATGTTTCAGACTAGAAGTTTGGCCTCTGAGGAGAAATACCTCGATGTCAACCTGACTCAGGATAAGTAACGGAAATCTGCAGAGGCAGAACATGGGCTTTGTGTTCGCTCAAATAATGGTGGTGTCAAGGACACAACAAGGGGGTCTGCTTAAAGGCCCAGGAAAGGAGATGAAAGTCAGAAGGGTATACAGTAGTATTATCCCACCCACAGTCCCAACCCCATCACATTATTATTATTATTCGCTTATTTTGTAGCTCGTGGACAGCAGTAACGGAAGAAGATGGAGGAAGTGGAATCTGCAGAAATGTTTGAAAGATCATCAGAAAATTCTGTCTAAAAGAATATTTTCTTGCTTTGGATATTTAAAAACTGTGTTCTGAGAAAGTAATTTGACTTTAGTTTGTGTTCATAATTTTATGTGACATGCTGCAGTGAGGTGGTAAAAAAAAAAAAGAATGTAGGTGGCTGGGGGTGCTGGGCTTTTATTGCACTGGAAATTTTGTGAGTATTCCAAGTTCTTTAAAGGGGCTGCTGAGTGGCGACAATAAAGGAGACTGCATAATATCAGCCCCTGTGTCTTTAATAAAAAAAACTGATTTTCTGTGCATTGGAGCTGGGGAAATTCTACATTTTCCCCTATGCCAATACTGCCTAGGGATAACCTTGGCCCATAATAATTTTATGGCTCCAAGTAATCCACTCATAACCACCAGGGAGCGTCTCAACATCTGTTGAATTGAATCCCTGTTATCAGTACTGGGGTTGTTGCCACCCAGGTATATTATTAAAATGTCAGGTGCTGGGGAGTATCCTATATGAAACTGGATGACTCACTCCATCAAAACCAATTCCATGCTTTACCTACCCATCCAAGCTACTTCCGTGCTGACAAAATCATGTTTTCCACAGCTATTGAACACAGGTGTGTCTTGAGATCTCTGGATATTAACAAGTGCCCCATTACCCATACCTTCTTAGTGACTTCAAGCAAAGAATACTAAACTAGTGTAAATAAAGTGCAAACAAAGAAATCCCAGTTTTTTTGCATGATTTATGTTAGACCTGACAACTTTAGGGTGATCTTCCCGCCCAACGTTTTGCCTGCCTGTCTCCCTTTATTTTTCTGATCTTGTTTTTGCTGGTTTAAGGACTCTGCATTCTTTACCAGTGCTCACCAGTGCTGAAGTGCTTGTGCACTCTCCCTAAAATGTGGTAATATTGGCTCATACCCAATTGGTGTGTTTAATTTACTTATAAGTCCCTAGTAAAGTGCACTACCAGTGCCCAGGACCTTTTAGTAAATTAAATGCAGCACTGATTGTGCCACCCACACAAGCAGCACCCTAGCCATGTCTCATGGCTGCCATCGCGGGGCCTATGTGTGCAGTTTTACTGCCACTTCGACTTGGCATTTACAACCCTTTGCCAAGCCCCAAACTCCCATTTTTCTACACATCAGTCACCCCTAACTTAGTCCCTAGGTAACACATAGGGCAGAGTGCAGTGTATTTAAAAGGCAGAACATGTACGTTTCTGTTTTACAAGTCCTGGTAGTGAAAAACTCCTAAAGTAGTTTTTCACTAATGTGAACCATACTCCTCTCATTGGCCAGCATTTGGGTTTTCCTTAATATACTTTTATGTTGTAATTCCTGGTCAGAAAGGAGTAGCTACATCACGTTTCATATCTTTGGCATGTTAATAATAAATCCTCTTTACTGGTAAAGTCAGATTTAACATTACTATTTTAGAAATGCCAGTTTTAAAAAGTAGGCATTGCTTTGCTCTTACTACTCTGTGTGCCTTACAGCCTGTCTCCAATACACGTCTGGTCGGTGCTGGGTGACAGCCACCTTTGTGCATTCCATCCAGACAGCCTGATGGGTCTTCCTGGGAAAGGAGGATGGGAGGGGTCCACACTTACACTTCAAAGGGAAGTAGCCTGACCCCACACAAAGGACTGATAAACCCCTCTCACCCCCCCAGATAGCCTGCCAGGTAGGACTGGGCTGAAAAGGAACTGGTGCACTTTAAAGCCACTCTTGGAAGTCTTCCCCCCCCCCTTCAAAGGCACTTTTTGGGTATAGGTACTGGGTCTGTGGCCCACTAAAATCAGAAACCTCTGGATCTGGAACTGAACCTCTGTCAGAGGGACAGCTGTGCTGCTCAAAGGACTCAACTGGACTGCTTTTCTGGAAGGACTGCTGTCTGCTGCCCTCTGACCCTGCTGGAAGGACTCTGCCTTCTCCCACAGAGTGATCTCCAATGGTTGCTAGCTTGCCACCTGTTCTCCTGCAGTCTCAGGGCCAGCAAAGTCTCCCTGCAACACTTCTGGTGCTGCTGGACTCTGCCTTCTGAGAGACTCACCCTTGCCTGAGGTGCCCCCTCGAAGCTCTGGGCCTCAGAAGTGGGTTCTGCAACTGCTTTCTGCAAAAAAACACACCGCCTCCAGTGCGGGAGAAAAATCGGCCCATTGCTCCCAGATGGCGACACAGCAGCTGTCCAATGACAGCGGATTCATAGCCTGCGTTGCTCGCCGATGACACATCGCATTCACTTCCATGGAGCCCGACGACGACACAGTGATCTGACTGGGTGGAATATACAGATGCATTGTGCCCTCAGCGTGGACTCTTTGCTCCATCAAAGGGACTGTTTCCGTGAACCCACAGTGGGTTCTGTAGCCGGCCTACCCTCCATCAGGGTCGGCCTCGATTTTGGATTTGCACCGGTCCTTCATGACCTCAAGTTACCTTTTGACCGCTAGTAACTTCTAAGCACTGTTTTCATATTTAATCTTTAAAAACTCATATCTTGACTTCCAGTGGATGGATTTTTTAAGTTTTGATCTTGCTTTACTAGATAAATATTCTCCATTTTTCTAAACTGGCGGTGTCTTTTTTTGCACAAATACTTTACGCATTGCCTTCTACATTGAGCCTGCCTGCTCTGTGCCAAGATACCCGTGAGTGAGCACAGGATAATTTAGGTTGTTTTGTGACTTACCCTGACTATGATTGTGCACCCTACTTTAACAGGGTGCATACCTCTGCCATCTAGAGTCTCAATTTTTAACCGTTTACTATTATTAAATTAACCCACAGTGAAGATCAATGTTAGGGTAATGTCCCATGTGAGGCTTCAACAATTTTAACATCAACATCTTACATCTACATACAATTGTGCTATAAGCCTATGAAAGTCAGTTTATTTACTCACATACATGAATTAAGGTCCAGATAACTTCATCAGTTATGCTGCTTACAAACAGCTTGTCCCTATGGTCAAATATAGAGTTTAAAGCAGTCAGATTTGTCTTATGTTGTCCTCTGGCAAGGCTTCGTTCAATTCTGTGGTGGTTGCATTGATCCGGAAGGAGTGGGTTGTAAATCGCCCTTGCCTAATAAGCCAATCCCATAGCTAGTCCCTTGAACTGGTACTCCGTCAAAGGGGATCTGTCCTCATGTATAACCAAGTAGCCATCCCCTTTCCCTGCGTTTCCTGGTATGAATCTAGCAGTGTTACCGGACAATAACAGTCATCAGACCCCAGTGTTTATGGTGACAACCCTGCCTTTACCCTCTAGATACATTTGACTGATGTACTAGCAAACCAATGCAATGATTATTAGTTTTAAAGGGATGTATGATGGAACAACGCATGCGCATACCACGCATGCCTGAACAACGAGGTCGGAACAACGACCGCATTGTTTCAACGAATGCCATTATGATTTTTCATTGTAAAGGCATGCCTAGTAAAGGCAGGTATGGAACGACAAACGTGGTTTTCACATGCCATCCCCCCACCCACCCTAAAAAATAAAACGACTCCAATAACCCCACCTACCCTAAGCCCTAAAACCTACCCCAACCCCCTCACCTGCCCTAAAAATAACTGCCCCCTCATCTGCCCCAAAAATAAAACTACCCCACCCATAAAAACAAAATTACCCCTGACCCCCACCCCAAAAATAAAACTACCCCGTACCCCCAACCCGCCCTTAAAAACTACCCCTACACCCCACCCACCCTAAGCCCTAAAACCTACCACAACTCCGGACCCACCATAAAAACAACTGACCCCACCCCCAAAAATAAAACTACCCTGCCCCTAAAAACAAAATTACCCCGACCACCCACCCCTCCCCTAAAACCCACCCTAAATACAAAATTACCTCTGCCTCCCGCCCCTAAAACCAAAATTACCTGACACTCTACCCTAAAAACCATAGTACCCTGACCCTCACCTCTGTCCTTGAAAAAAATAGAAACAAAAAAAACACCCCCACCCCTAAAAACTACCCCCAACCCTCTTCCAGCCCCATTTACCTGACTGCGCCCTACGCCGAACCTCCCACCCCACCCTAAATACAAAATTACCCCGACCCATACCCCACACCTAAAACCAGCCCCCTACTCGTCCTAAATACAAAATTACCTTGACCCCTCACCCCACCCCTAAAACCCACCCCCTACTCGCCCTAAATAAAAGATTACCCAGACCCCCACCCTGCCCCTAAAAACCCGACCCCCCACTCCACCCCTAAAACCAAAATTACCCCGACCCTCCCACCCCGCCCCTAAAAACCCAACTCCAACACACCCCAAATACAAAATTACGCCTGCCCCCACTCCCCGCTGCTACAAACAAAATTACCATGACCCCCCACCCAAAAAACAAAACTACTCCCCAGCCCCATGTTCCAGACTGCGTCCTCTCCAGATGCTGACTCGCTTTTTCTCTGCCTTAACCACGCATGTGCGTTGTTGAATGCATGCACAATTAATGCAGAGAAAAAGGGTGTAATTGTTAACACATGTGTGGTTCCACTTGTGTTAACAACGACGCCGTGGTTCCAGCATCGTTGTTGAGGATGTTTACCGTTTTAAAGTCATTGATACTCAAGGCCCTAAAACTGCTGCCCTCCCTTAGGCCTGGAAGGCCCCAAAAAATGCCAATGTAAATAAAGCTCTGAAGAGGACGATCTCCTATTGCAAGATGCGCGTTACTGATGTACAATCTAAAATGCATTGGTGTGGTAAATTCTTTTGGGACTGTGTTTTCGCGCTTCTTGGGCTCAGTTCTAGTCCAGCCTTTTAATCCCTGGCGTAGTAGAAAACTTTTTAGTGGGATTTAGCATTCCTTGTAGTCTGTGGTGGTAAACCAAGGCTGTCCGGTGTTCTGTGACCCACAAACTGGATTCCACCCATGTGTTTGGCCAAAAAGCTGAACAACTTTACCCTGTCCTCACTAGGGCTTGGCGTCATCTCAGGTACCAGTTGCTCCTAATAAAGACAGTGTTTAGTTGGAGCCTGAGCCATCTCTGCTATGTCCTGAAGTCTCTCTTCTATTGCACCAATTTCAATAGCTACGAGTCAAACAGGGTCATGCAGGTGTCTGCCTCTGGCTTCTGTGTTCAGAGTCAGTCCATCTGGGAACCAGAGAGAAAATCAGCATCTTCGTTTTCTAACCACCATCACATGCCTAGCCTCGATCTTAGTGTTCAAATGCAAATTACACAGAGTTAGATTCCTAATTACATCCAGAACACGAGGACACAATGCAGACTGGGAATTTATTATGTGTATCACTGCCCTGTTGTCAGACCTAATGATGAGCCTGTGGGAAAACAATCTGTTGGGCCAAATGTACAAGGCAACCAAGATGGGGAAGAGTCCAGGAGTATTATATTTTTGGTCCTGTTCTGTAAATGCCAGGAACTGGGGCAATTCTTCATCACTCAAAGCAGGGGTCGTAAAACTTGTCTGCCAGAGCCGCCCGTAAACAGCTGTGCTTGTTGGCTGGATATCCACGGCGATAGAATTTCAGAATTGCTAAGAATGTCATCCTTAATCGCTACTACTTTGATCTCTCCCGCAGTGACTGGCCAGGGGCGTTTTTCCCCATGTTTTAACAAAAAACTAGGCCTTATCAACCAGCCTGAAATTACTGTACCTTATTGTCTAAAGGTCTGTCTCTCTCCTCCTCGTACCACTTCCTCTTTACGTCGCCAACAAAGGCACCACCCAGCAGTTCACCCTGCACCGTTGCCTGTGTAAACAGGACATTCACCAGTTCAGAAAAATATTAATTCAGGCAAGCTAACACAAACATTTTGGAGGTGGGGGCTCACTAGGCTTTCGCACCCTAGGAGGGCTGTTTGTTTAGTTATAATGGTTCCTGCTCTTATCTGGTTTTGCTAATCTTACAATTTAATAGATTTTGATTTGAAATGCCTTGGTTGATTTATCTATTCTTTCATCCCTTACACATTATTATTTCACTGTCTCAAAGCACTTTGAATAATTTTGAACCTTTTAAAGCGAGGATAATCTCTTTCCAATACACGTTTTATATTTTTGAGAACTTTTGAGTCTGACCCAAGTTAATTTCCGTAATTCCCAATATTGATAGCTATCAGATACCCTCTGATTTTATCATTATAAGATTATAATTCCAATAAATTAATAGTGTAATCTTAGCAGTGGAGCAAAGATTGTAACTACGGTCACCAAAGAAATGTGATGTGGAAATATGATAGGAGGCCTTGGTGCCAGTCTTGAGTCATGCCTGTTAATCCAGGACCTTTAAGTTTTTGTATTAGTGACTGCTTAAATCCGTCATTTGCATCACCGGCCAAGAAGCTGGCATGTCCAGTAACGATATTCTCACAATTAGAACAGAACCAATTAAGTGATCCTCAAACTATTCTGTTGTACAAGTTACTTACCTTCGGTAACCAAATATCTGGTAGAGACATATTCTAGTTGCAGATTCCTTACCTTAGAATTTCCCCCAGGCGTCAGACTGGATCCGGAGATTTTTTCTTCGAGCAATACCCTTGCGCGTCGGTAGGTGGCGTTGGTCGACTCCGCTGGCGTCGTAGACGTCGTGGTCGCCGTGATGACGTCCGGAGTAGTACATAGACGCCGCCCTCGCACAGTGACGTTAGTTTCTTTTAACGACTTTCCACACCAGAGCGCAGAGTCGCTAAGATCACTGATGTGGTGCGCCAGAGCTAAGGACCTGGAAGGGGGGAATCCCTGTCCCTAGAAATCAGTTCGCAAGCAGGGAGGATGGGTGGGCGGTAAGGAATCTGCAACTAGAATATGTCTCTACCAGATATTTCGTTACCAAAGGTAAGTAACTTGTACATCTGATAGAGACTTCTAGTTGCAGATTCCTTACCTTAGAATAGAAACCCAAGCAATGCCATCCTCGGTGGTGAGCTGCGAACTAAGATCATACTAGAAAGTCCTGCAGGACCGAACGACCAAAGTAGCCGTCCCGACGGACCTGACTGTCCAGGCAGTAATGCTTAGCAAACGTGTGCAGAGATGCCCACGTAGCTGCCTGACAGATATCCAGGACAGGAACTCCGTGTGCTAACGTGGATGCAGCAGTGGCCCTGGTAGAATGAGCCCGCAAGCTGTCAGGAGGTTGCTTTTTCACCAAAGCATAGCACATTGTGATACAAAGAAGCACCCATTGAGAAATGGTACGTTTCTGCACGGCCTTCCCTTTCTTCGCATCCACATAGCCAACAAAGAGTTGATCGTCCACCCGGAAGTCTCTGGTACGATTGAGATAGAACGCCAATGCTCTTTTTGGGTCAAGACGGTGGAGTCTCTCCTCCTCATGGGAAGGATGTGGGAGTGCGTAGAAGGTAGGCAAAGTGATGGACTGGCCCACATGAAATGGTGTAACCATCTTAGGAAGGAAGGAAGCTCTAGTGCGTAACACCACTTTGTCAGGGTGTACGGACAAGTACAGAGGTTTTGAAGAAAGGGCCTGGAGCTCACTCTCCCTGCGAGCAGAGGTGATGAATGTGAGGAGCCGTAAGGGACAATTATGCATAGGCTCAAAGGGAGTACACATCAAGAAAGTAAGCACAAGATTAAGATACCACTGAGGCATGATGAAGGGAGTGGGAGGAAATAAGTGGGTGAGCCCCTTGAAGAATCTACTCACAAGAGGAGATTTAAAGAGTGAGGGCTGATCAGGAAGCCTAAGAAAAGCGGAAATGGCAGACAGATACCCCTTAAGGGTGCCCAATGCAGAGCCCTGATGGGCCAAGGAAAGAATGAATAGAAGAACCTCTGAAAGGGGGGCAGATAGGGGGTCAACAGATTTGTTGCTGCACCATGCCACAAATTTATTCCAACGACAGGCGTATACAGTTTTAGTCGAGGGACGCCTGGCTGCCAAGATAACATTGCAGACTTCGGGTGGAAGGGGAAATGCTGTCAACTGTTGCCGCTAAATCTCCACGCATGAAGGCGGAGGTTGGACAGGTTCAGGTGTAGGAACGTCCCCTGCTGCTGCAACAGAGGATCTGCCCGAAGAGGCAGTCTGAGTGGAGGATCGATGGACATTCTCAGTAGCTCGGGATACCACACTCTTCGAGCGCAGTCCGGAGCCACCAAGATAACTTGGGCCCGGTCGCTCTTGATCTTTTTGAGAACTCTGAGCAGAAGAGGGATATGCGGGAAGGCGTAAAGGAGGCCGGAGTTCCACTCCAGACGAAAATCATCTCTGAGCGAGTGCCGCCTTGGAAACTTCAACGCACAAAATAGTAGACATTGCGCGTTCTCTGCGGAGGCGAACAGATCTAACCAAGGCTCTCCCCACTTGAGAAAGAGACCTTGCACCACCTCCGGATGGAGACCCCATTCGTGATCGACAGCGCGTCAGCGGCTGAGTTCGTCTGCTCTGGCGTTGAGAGAGCCCATCAGATGTTGAACCATCAGGGTAATGCCCTGATGTTCCAGCCATGTCCAGAGGCGTAGTGCCTCCTGACATAGGGTCCAGGACCCTACCCCGCCTTGTTTGTTGGAGTACCACATGGCGGTAGTGTTGTCCGTGAACACCTGCACCACTTTTTCTTTGAGAGAGGGAAGGAATGCTTTCACGCAAGTCTGATCGCTCGGAGCTCCAGCATGTTGATGTGGAGTCCTGACCCCGCCTGAGACCAGAGGCCTCTGATCTCTACCTCTCCCATGTGGCCGCCCCAACCCAGAAGCGACGCATCTGTCACTAGTTGGGGAAGGGAGAGGGATCTGCCATTGACCCAATTGGGATTCGAAAGCCACCACTGCAGGTCTTTTTCAGTCCCCTCCGAGATCTGGACCATGTCGGAGAGATTCCCCTGATGCTGCGCCCACTGGAACTTCAAGTCCCACTGCAGAGCCTGCATATGCCACGTGGCATGTGCTACTAGCAGGATGCAGGAGGCCAAGAGGCCCAGCAGCCTCAGAGTCTGTCTCACCGAAACCCAAGACCAAGGCTGAAAGATCGGAATCATAGCCTGAATGTCTTGGACTCGCTTTTGGGGAGGATAAACCCGAAAGCGCACTGTGTCCAGAACTGCCCCAATGAAAGGGAGCGTCTGAGAAGGAGTCAGGTGTGACTTCGGCACGTTGATAGTGAACCCCAGCTAGTGCAGGAGGTTCGCCGTAGTCTGGAGGTGTGAGTCCACTGTCTGGGGCGAAGGCGCATTCAACAGCCTGTCGTCTAGGTAGGGGAAGACTGAGACCCCTAACCTGCGCAGATGAGCTGCAACCACCGCCATCACTTTCGTGAACACCCGAGGGGCACTGGTGAGGCCGAAAGGGAGCACGGTAAACTGAAAGTGCTCGTTACCTACCACGAAACGCAGGTAACGTCTGTGGGCAGGCATGATGGGGTTGTGGAAAGAAGCATCCTGCAAGTCCAACGCTACCATCCAGTCTTCTGGGTCTAAGGCAGACAGAACCTGAGCCAGGGTGAGCATTTTGAACTTCTCCTTTTTGAGGAAGTAGTTCAGGTCCCGAAGATCTATGATAGGGCGCAAGCCTTTGTCCTTCTTTGGTATCATAAAGTAGTGGGAATAACAACCACGACCTACTTCTGGCACAGGGACCCTTTCTATAGCTCCCTTGACCAAGAGAGCCGCGACTTCCTGGCGGAGAAGCACCAAATGATCCTCCGAAAGAGGATGGAAGGATGGTGGCATATGTGATGGTGCGGATTCGAAAGGGAGGGAGTAGCCCTTCCGAATGATTTGCACCCATCCGTGGTGATACGTTCCCAGTGGGGCATGTGATGGCTGATTCTGCCACCTACTGGGCGGGAGTGAGGGGACGGACTAGGAAGGTTTGGAGGCTGCTGCAGGGGCAGGGGTGGACTGGATAGACCTCTGGTTCCCTGACCCACGATCACGCGGGATTCCACACCCCCGGCCACACAAAGGCTGCCCAGCATGCATGGCCCGGTGGCTGGGTTGAGAACGCGACAGGGCGCCCCTTCCGTGGCCAAGAAAGGGACGAAAAGCGGACTGTGGGGGGCGTGTGGCGGCAGAAAGGACAAGGGACGAGCCATAGCCCTGGACTCCTTGAACCTCTCCAAGGCAGAGTCCGCTTTGTCTCCGAAGAGACGGGTGCCATCAAAGGACATGTCCATGAGTGACTGTTGGACATCCCCCGAGAAACCAGACGTACGTAACCAGGCATGGCGCCGTAAGGCCACTGTCGTAGCAACCGATCTGCCCAGAGAGTCGGACGTATCAGCCCACAACGGATGGTGAACTTTGCCGCGTCCCTCCCATCTTTGACTGCTTGGGAGACAATAGTACGGGCCTCCTCCGGTATCTGCGGCTTTACTTGCGCAACCATATCCCACAGGGAGTGGGAATAACGGCCAAAAAGGCATGCGGTGTTCACGGACCGCAGCGCGAGGCTGGAGGAAGAAAATAACTTCTTACCAAATTGTTCCAGCCTTTTGGATTCCCTATCCAGGGGTGTGGAAGGGAACGCGCCAGAAGAAGAGGACGCCTGGATAACAAGACTCTCAGGCGTAGGATGTTGGGACAGGAACTTCGGGTCATTCGGCGCAGGCCGATGGCGGCGAGCGATCGTCCTGTTCACAGGAGCCCCTGTGTTGGGTTTCGACCCACGTACGTCAGTGAGGGCTTCAATGGGTGAAGGGGTTCAGATGTAGAAGCCACAGGCTGAAGCACCTCAGTCAGGAGGTTAGACCTGACTTCTACAGTAGGTAGCTCAAGGCCAAGGACCTGAGCCGCCCTACTAACCACCATATGTAGCTCCCTCCGCCGTAGCCACGGTAGGAGGAGACAGCGTGCCAGAGTCAGGAGAAGTATCAAGACCACTGGCTTCGCCCAAGTCCTGTGGCCAGTCCATAGTAGGGTCTTCCTGGTATTCATAAGGGTCAAGGGACCCTTCCAATTCCGTCCCATATTCATACCCATAGGAAAATGGGTCAGAATCCGACCTCGAGCGAATAGGGCCCACCGAAGCCGATGGCGGCGTCGGCCGACACCGGTCCGACTCCGAGTCGTCGGGGATGAGAATTGGTTCGACGTCGATAGAGGGCACTACCGACGTCGAGAGCGTCGCTAAACGACCCGGCACCGGGGAAGGTCTCGACTGTGCGACTGGCGTCGGTGCAGATCCGCGCACGGATCTGGAGGCGACCTCGGTGGTCAGGGCCGAAGCCGCCGTATCGGGGTCGGCACGCCCAAAGATGAGGCGCATGGCCTCGTAGAACTCTTTGAGTTGGGCGGGTGTCGCTCCGGCTCCAGGAAACTCGGGGAAGCGCGGAGCCGACCCAGACGTAGGCCTACTTCATGGACGCTCGTCCCACGTCGCGTCAACCGAGCGGCGGGGTGAAGTCGGAGAGCGATGGGACTTCTTCGACTTCTTCTTACCTTGACCCGAAGATTTCGAAGAAGAGTGGTGGTGGCTCCGCGACCGATCTCGAGACCTTCTTCGGACCTACGCGGAGTCGAGTGCCGGGCCGCCATCAGCTTTATGGACCGCTCCCTTCGAATGCATTGCCCGGCACTCAGAGCACGACTTTGGGTCGTGGTCGCGCTCGAGGCACCACAGACAGACACGATGAGGGTCCGTCACCGACATCATGCGGTGGCAGTCCTCGCACGGCTTGAACCCGATCTTCGGGGGCATCCTCGACGCACCAAAGGTCGCACCAAAAAATATTGACAAAACGGTCGAATTCGTCCAAAAAATAGCCGAGGGTAGCTCTCTCTCGGATCAGCACGTGGCGCGGAAAGAAAAGAACTGACATCACTGCGCGAGGGCGGCATCTATGTACTACTCCCGACGTCATCACGGCGACCACGACGCCAGCGGATTCGACCGACCACACCTACAGACGCGCAAGGGTATTGCTCGAAGAAAAAATCTCCGGATCCAGTCTGACGCCTGGGGGAAATTCTAAGGTAAGGAATCTGCAACTAGAAGTCTCTATCAGATATGTTCCTTGAAGAACACCAACACAAATTGTTCCAGTATTTCAAAAAGTGGGTGTACACATTAGTACTTCCATAGCTAAACTGCAGGTGGCAGGTTCTTTTTGTCTTAATACCTTTCTATAAAAAAAAAATGACTAAATCGCCAGGCCAAGCTCACTGTTCATTAACCATGTGGTAGCATAACATTTAAGTAGCTTTCCAGCCCAGATGTGTGTCATGTCATTCAACCTTAACAATAAGAAAAGTGTCTGAATTAATTTGTGTAGCACCCATGTAGGGAGTACACAGTCAACAAGCACAGAACATCTGTGTTGTGTTTCAATGTGTTTCAACAGAGATGGGAATGGAGACAAAGTCAAGTCTCACAATATCCTGAATTTGTTTCCACAGAGAAAGCGAGGCGGGAGACTTTACACATTGTAGAAGGTAGAGTTGAAAGGATTCTGCATTTAGTCACTGATCATTGGGAAGTGTTTTCAACAATATGGGTTATCGTAAAACCTATTTGAAAAAAAAGTTCTATAACATTGCCTCATTCATAGATTCACATGCTTGAATACTCCTCTTCAACAACAAGGGAATTCTCAATAGTCAATGTTAAGTGTCTCATACACTTAAAACAGTATTGATACAGTCATAGAATATATGTGGTCCATGCATGGATATGCGTGATCTGAATTGTAGGCAAGGAAGTTAAAGGACAGAGATCCAACTGTTGAGAGGCTGAGCTCAAATTGTCCTAAGTAAACAAGCTAATTCTCAGAACTCTACTCTTCATATTTCTGCTTTACTCTTCTTTTTGGTGTTCAGCTCTGTTCCTTTGTGTCCCTCCCACCACCATCTACCGGAGAAAATCAGTATTCCAGCCCCTCTTGTTATTTGGTTGGCTTAGCCCTTGGAACGTTCCCCATATAGATAAGACCCATCCTGAGGCTGGAGACCGTGCTAATCTTTTGATGAAAGGAGGATCTACCATGACAACCCCCACAGAAATCTACTAGATCTCAATCACTTTGGCCATGTGACAACGAGATATAAAATATTCTAAAATTCCTGTCTCACAGCTAGGATACAGGAAGGCAAGAACCATATGCATCCTGAGTGAATGATCACCTGGAGCAGTGCCTGCTATAAGTGTGCCTATTGTGAAAGACAAAAAACTCAAATTGGTTCAGGTCTGCACCTCATCTTTGAAGACACTCTTCGTCTTCCCCGAAACCATTCTGCTATTCTCTAAGGCACATACTTCCAGCAATGTACTACCCACACTAAAGAAGGTTAAAAACATCTAAGACTTAAGACTTTTTGCCAGCTTCTCATATCAAAGACACTTTCCCAACTATCAATGCCCACAGGCTAGGTTGTCTACAAAAGAAAACAACAAAACCAATACGGTTGATGACTCATCAGCTATGACTGGCAAGTAAGCCCCCTCATCTTGTTGTCATTAGCTCCGAAGTTGAAAGTGTTGTCGACAATGATTACCACTTTCTCAATGGTGACATTTACTTCAACTCAGTTGAAGACTACATCATAAATAATTTAGACAACCACCATATCAGTCTTGGCTAACTGAAGAGCCTTTCACAGTCTGTACCATCTTCGACAGTGGACATTCCAGTAGCACCCCAGAGTTCTCCAGCCTTTAGTTTGTCTTTCATGCAGAATTTCTCACTAATAAAACTGCAGTGGTACCTCTACCAATATTGGAGGAGCCTTCATCTGGTCCAGCCGGTGCACAGGTCAGCAAACTAGACTGTGAAATCGATGATGGACTCTGAGACCTCTCATATCAGTGATGAGTAACATGATCAAGCTATACAGTCTCATTACATGAACATCCACCTTTTTTTTCTAGTTATTCGAAGGAAGAGTTGATGTATGACTAGGCACTAGGCCATTGTCAACCTATCTACCCACTGACTCTATGGCCTCAGGTACTAGCTAACTTCCTTGAGACTTTGAAACATAATGAATAATTTTTGTGACGGTCTGCCTCCATTCAGTTATCACACACAGCAAACAGCTCTGCACAAACACTGTAGCCAGTTCCTTCAAGACCTCATGCTCCAATTCACCAAGATCCTGTACGAGCACCTTCACTTCCACAATAAAATATAGTATGTACATGCTGACTTACAACCTACTGAACTATCAGTAATACAATTACTTCTTACACATCAAAGTCTTGCTAGGGGTGGGTGATTTTTTTCTGCTGCCTTAAAAGGCACTTATTTCAATGCCGCAAGCAATGGGTCCAGCAGGTGGCTACAGGGGCTATTTTGGGATGATGGAGCTGATTAAGGAGCAGTTTTCTGTCAGAACTACAGTGAAATGTATTGGATATGTCTTTCAATGGACAACAGCTTTTTGGGGAGCATGTAGATGGCTTCAAACCGGAAAAGTAATCGCATGATCAACATGATACTCATCCTCTAGTACTTTTTGACACCACTGCCAGTCTGAATATTTTAACCACACCATTCTACCTTAAACCTGGATGGCTCAGCAGCAGTCAGGTGGACATGCCCAAGGATGGAGCATAGTCTCCTGGTCCTGCAAATTTAAGGACAATGACCGACGAGCAGAACTTCTCAATCATCCCATCCCGCTCAGCATCTAGGTCAGCAAGAGATAAAATACAGACATTTTCCAGCCTGGAACGTTAACATCGAAGTTCTGGGAACTGGATATTATTCAGCACAGCCACACTACAGAATTTTCATCCAAGCCACATATGACACCACCAAAAGAGCCATCTACATGTGAAAGCCTTGGATACAATGTTAACCAAATGTCTTCAGAAATTGGCAATAGTGCTGATGCCAAAGGCAATTTGGGATGTAGGGATTTTATCCAAGGGGCTTACTGCTGCAAAATACAGTGGGGAAATGGCATCATATTCTAGATCTGAAAATGAGCAACATATTCTTGAAGAAACATTGCTTTGGAATGGTCTCTCTTCTTGACACTACTAATAATGAACTAGGGCAAGTTCCTAGCTTCCCTCTGCCTGGAGGATACCTACTTTCATATTTCAAGTCACCCCAAGGACAGAAAATGTCTTTAGCTCATTTTCAACAACCAGCACTTTTAATTCAAGCCAATCCTCTTTGGTTCTTGGTCACCTTGCTGTGAGAAGAGAAGTGAAACACACACAGCTTTCAGTTGCCAGATACAAAACCATGCTAGGTATGATATCTTGCTTCTTTCTTATAACTAATTGCCACATCCGAATATGTGCTCTTCAAGAGCAACTCATCTTTAATGTCAATAAGTGACAGGACATTGGACAACTTTTCTTTGACTCCCTAAGCACAACAAGCTCTTTGTGCGTGGTGGACCAACCCAGCCAACGTCTTTGCGGGCGAGGATCTGTACTTGGAAGATTTCCACCATAGGGTAAGGCAGCGAAAAATGAATGTAAAGGGCACTGGCTAGATTGAAACCCCTATAGAGGGGCCGCTTGCTCCACCAGAGGCACTTAACCATGCCACTAAGCAATAGCTCCATGATGTATCAGAACATGATAAGAATAAAGGAACCCACAAGGAGAAGGAACCCCACACTGGGTGTCGCATGACAACAAGAACACACCACCAAAATGGCAGTAGAAAAAAAGTGTAACCAGGGAAACAAGTACAACTGCCCCTGAACAAGGAAGTCAGAAAATGACTCTTGATTATGCAGAGGAGCTAAAACTAAACCCCCACTATAAGCATCTCTGAAGTGGCAAAAGGCAGAATCTGCATGTGCACTAAAAATGGATGTGCCATCAAAGGGCATGTCAAGCAACAAAGCTCGTACTGATTCTGAGAAATTGGAAGAACATAACCATGCCCTTCGTCGCAGCGCTACTGAAGAAGCCATAATCCTTCCAACCGAATCCGTGGTATCCATACCACATCTCACACTAAGCTTGGCAACCTGCTGACTATCTCGTACAAAGGGCATGAGAGCATTTCTAGCCTCGTGGGGCAGAGAAGGCAAAATATGCTCCACTGAGTCCCACAAAATGTTGAAGAAGCGAGCAAGGACACAAGAAGTATTGGTGGAACACAAGGCTGAACTAAATGAGGTAAAAATCCTCCTACCAGAAGCGTCCAGCTGCCTGGCTTCTTGCTCTGGCGGAACAGGAGGAATCTGTGTAAAACTGTGTGCAGCCAAAGCAATTTCCACCACAAAACTTTGTGTAGTTGGATGCCGCCGGGGTTAGCCTATGTCTATGTGAGATAGAGCGTTCCACAGGGGGACCAGAAACTGGTTGGGTCCAAACTCCCAAGAGGATATCATAGAGACCTCACAATAAGGGAGGACCGGCTCCACAGAAGACTAGATAGGATGTAAGACATCAAGCAAAGGATCCGTGGATAACTGCACAGTAAGAAGCTGTAAATGTAACATGTTCGATACATGCTTTAACATGTCTGCAAGAGTAGAACCAGCCTCTGAAGCCAACCCAGGAGATGAGAGGAAACTGGAAGTCAGCAAGGAATGAAGAATGCTCGCATTGATCAAGCCAAGCAACCAATCAGATAGATGAAGCAGAATGGCCCCAGAATTTGGAGGCTGAGAATAAATCCCAGGCCCCTCCAATGGAAGAACTATAGAGTGAGCCTCAGAAAACACCAATTGAGGAATATCTGACACCAACAGCACTGCTCCCGGTGTCAGAGTTGACATCGATCGATGGTGGGAGGTAGAAACCTCAACCTCGGAAGGGGCATCGTCCAATTCCGGAGATATAATAATGGGGGCTTTGAGAGAAGTCGTAGGTGCTCCACCGCCGAAGACAGCTGCGGAAGGGAGGAGACATGTGCAGACGATGGGAGCCATGGGAGACTGAATCGGTGTCAATCCGATGTCGAAGTTGAGGGGCCCAACGGGCACAGATGATGAAAGATCAGTGCACCCACCACCTCCTTAGGGGACGAAGGCGCTTAAGAAGGAGGAGTAGACCCAAAAACAGCATGCAAGGACAAATAATAGTCCAGAGTTGCCCCAGTGCTGAGATAAGGCGGGAGGGACGGGGTCGACTCCTGCGCAGACTCATCCTCAGATGATCTGGGGGAGCCGCGCAGGGGAGATGAAGCCAGAGGAGGATGCGACTTCGACAGTGAGCAACGCTTACCTTGAGATGTCCCCAGAACCAGAGATGTCGAAGGAGCGGTACGCGATCTACTCCTAGAACGGTCTCTGGGATGAGAGTAGAAGATGAAGGACTGTAACGCCTACGAGAGCCCTGTGAAGACTGCGACTCCTGTGCCACCAGGAGCTTCATCTGCCGCTCTCGAAACATCTTAGGTTCAACTGTTGACAGAGTGGGGGTCTGTGACTGACATTTGTCAAGCACAGGACTCACAAGGCTTAAAGCCAGTAGGCATAAACACTGTTATGACGAAAAAAACATTGAAAGGGAAGGCCAAAAAATGGCCAGCAGAAACTGCTGCTCTGAATCCGCGTTGCTGCATGGAAAAGAAGAAACAGATGCCAGCGCATTGGGGGAGGGACTATATGGACTTCCGTCAAGAAATATACGGAGGATGCGTTGATACGGAGTTGCACGGCACCCTTGTCCGATGCAGAGGTATGCTGAAGAACATTTTTCTGGATCCAGTCTGGCACCTGGGGGAAACTTTTAAGATAAGGAATATGCAGCTTGTTGTCTCTATCAGATTTGCCTGTCTTATACCTTTTACCCAAGATTCACAAAAATAGTACTAGACCTTTGTACTAGTCCTTTGATTGCTGTGAATAACAGCCTGATAGAGAATATTTCTATTTATATTGGTTGAGACCATAAAAATCTATATTGAGGACTCTATGACTACATCCAAGGATCTTTAACATCAGATGGGAACCTGAATTCTTCTTCGTCCCGTCAGAAGTGACTTCCTTTTACATAAGTATAAATGTTACAGATGGTCTTAAAGCTTGTAAATATTTTCTGAGATCTAGACCTGGTAATTTACATGAACACACCAACAGGCTAAGAAACCGGATGGAATGGTGGTTTACATTTAATGTTTCCATGTTTGCTAATGCTGTATAATGTCAGATTAAAGGTACTGCCCTAGATACCTTTTTCACCGCCTACCTTCTCCCATCTATGTTAACTTTCACATCACCTGTTGGGAGGAACATGTGTTCCATTGTGAAGATTTCAAACATTTTGTGGCAATATAGTAATATGGGTACAAATCACTGATTATCAATTCTTTATCTGTAGAGGCACTAAGGGTGACGCAACAGTTTGAGAAAATTATTATTAATGACTTGAATTCAAAGTTGACTCTCTGTATTGAGGTATGGTCCTGAAATAAAGCATTCAAGATGATCCCAATGTATTTTCTCTATTTAGAAAGCCCGCTGCTGGAAATAGCATACTTGCCTCTAATATTCATACACACTCTCATAAATGCTATACATACAGCAACATTTAAGAGCTAAAGACAACTGTACTACGACTGAACTTTTTGCGAGAGAACAAACCAGAATGATAAATCTTTCCAGAGAAAGGTGGTAGGGTATCAATATCATAGAAAATGAAGTGGCTAAAGCCAGCGCAGTAGAAAGGGGACAACACTCTTTGGAATATCAAAAAGAAGTGAAGCGAAAGTCTAATGAGACAAGACTGATCATCACCTCTAGAATGATCAAACACTCTCTGAAATAATGAGGAAACATTGGGGAGGCATTAAACTAGATCCCAAAATAGGGAATCTACTTCATAACGAACCAGATGACACCTTTAGAAGAGCTAACTCTCGAAATTATTAAGTTAAGAGTCAATTACAAAATAAAACGCCTAGTGATGTAGCTGAAGAGGAAATCTGGATGTAATTGCTGTGCCAGATTCAAAGCCTCTGGGTGTGGTATTGACACTATGAGAACCTGTTTACTCGGAGAAATGTTCAAATCTGTAGAAATATTACATACAGGAGTGACTATGTCTGCCATTTCCTGATTTGTCCACTATCTACACTGGGAGTATTATTATGCTTGTACATAAAAGGATTATTAACACATACGTGCAAGAATAAGAACTCTACCCTGGCTTGAAACATTTCCAAAAATACCATGGAGAAATGTGTGAGGATTTGAACAATGATAGGGATTTGGCAGTGCTAGGGAATCCAGGTATATTCTACAACTGAATACTACCGAACTGCTAAAGAACCTGCAGGTTTGGATATTTACAAAGAGGTTTTTTTTATACATTTATGATGAAAATCGTATTCTTTTTTCTATGGTTGTCTGCTTTTATGTCTGTATGTAACAAATATCTAATTGTCTAAATGATGTACATGTCAATAATGATATCCTCGTGAAAATTGATCTAAAAATGTTTTTGTCTTTATGCACAGATACATATAATGTGCTCCCTGTAGGGCCCATTTGAGCCACCTGCAAATCTCAAGTTGCAATGCCGACTGACACACAGAAGTCCTTTACGCCACTCTAAAATCAAAATTGATGTGCTCCTGCGAAGATGTCAGGACCCAATGGGCACAATGCCTTAAATCTGGGATTCTGGACCAGCAACAGGAAGGAACAAGGCAGGAACAGGGCTTACACCAAGCAGGTCAGGCGTAATTCCAGATTTAAGCTCCAGCAGTTCAATTATTTGCATCTCAAACATTCGACAAGCTATAGCAAGCGAATACGTTCTAGGAAAACTCCAGTGGCCTTAGGCCCTACCAACATGAGATAATGGCGTGTCAAAGCACGAAGGCGCACACTAAATTCAATTTCCTAAAGGACTCTGGTAAAGCTATATCCTCCTCGACAGAGGGGTTTGAGGGGCTCCTGATCACCCCAAAGGCTATACTATGAAGTGATAGTGCCGAAACAAAGGGTATCGAATTCAAGCTGAATTCAGACGCAGTATGAAGATCAGTGTCGGATTCAGAACAAATTAGACTCACATCTCCACCCTTTCACTTCTCGGTGCCCCACGTTCTCGTCTCCTACTCCCCTCCTTTCTACATTGTCACCAAATGAAGTTGAAGTGGTGGTTCTGTGTTGTCTTGCGCAACACAAGTCTGCAGCCCCTCCAACAATCAGCGCCACAAGCATCATTCACCTCTGACCTCAAAAGCTTAAGAAGGAATGTCTGTCTAGGCCAAAAACAAGTGGAAACCTGTCCCTCTGAACCAGATCCAATTTTTGGCGCTAGACGAAGTTGATAATAAAACTAAGGAAGTAATAGGAACATAACTAGTCTTAAGGGACAGGTCCAGGACTACACACGAAAAGATCAAAAGCTCGAGAGCAAGTGCCCGTAGAGGCATGGACTCATGAAGGGACCGAGGCAGCAAACGAAAAACAAGAAGGGCACTGGACCGGAAAACCTGTGCAACTATGTCCAAACCGGAATGTGAATTCAGAGCCTGAACAAGCAGCTTCCCTGCCAAGAGACAAAGAATCTTTCATAGTATTGTCCATAATGCACCATGCACACAACCTCTAATCCTTCAGATCCACCGTTCGGGGTCCTGCACCTCACTCCTTTGAAGCACTCGAAACAAGAATCAGAAAGCCGCAGACAGCATCTTCAATGTTGAATTATTCAAATTAAATGCCACAACATGCTTTCCAAATTGATGAGAATAACTTGCCACCACAAATGATCTCTGGGAAAGCGTTATCATTATTTTATTTTTCTGGGGAGCTGTGTTAGGGTGAGTTGGGGCTAGAGGAGGGATGGAGGAAGGAGTGGGGTGCACAATAAGTGTGCATGTCTATTTGGCCAGCTGTGCTGGGCCGGCCAAACAGACATGCTCACTTTGCATTTCTCCACCGGCTATATTGAACAGCCCGGTTGAGAAAGTGCACAGGCTCGTGAGCGCCGGAGCAGGGCGCTCACACTAATCACGATGCTGCTGTCATGCTAGTGACAGCAGCGTAGTGATTGGATGGGGGGCTGTGTGCTACCAGGAAGAGGGCAGAGGAGACGTGAATGCGTCTCCGGAAGAAAGAAAAGTGTTTTATTTATTTCTCTTCCTCCCACTCGCCACCCCCTTCAGTGGCAGCCGCCACTGAAACTATGCTACACTTTAACATCTGGAGCGCCGCTGTGCACCGATAGCTGACAAACTAAGCAACATATAAAAAATACATACACGGCCTCCCTACCCTTGCCCAACTCAGCACGTCTGACATTGAAACAGCTCAATTCCACAGGGAGGAATGTAAGGGAAAGCTCACTAGCAATTTGGGCTTCTGACTGTACTGCTAGACTAATGTTACAGGTTAAAGAATTATTTGCAACGTGGGGCGTTGTCTTATTACTATAGGTGTCGACTCCCTATCCCACCCCGTACTTGAACAAACATAGCATAAACAAGTGATCCAGGAAATAAATATCATGTGCACTCATTTCTCAGGCACCCAACAGGCAACATAAATGAGGAACTGAAGTACCCTAAACACTGTCCAAGTACAACAAATGATTCGCTTAAATACACAAAGGGAGGTGTGTGAATTAATGAAAAACAAACTGAGAAACCACTTTGGAAGAAACAAATTCACAGAACACCAATTTTAAGGAAAGTCAAGTTTAAGGAAATACAAAAAAAAATAATCGAAAATTAAAGGAAACATTTTAAAGAAAAGATCATTTGAAGGAAAAGTCCAAAATTACGTTAAACTTGGGTGGAGTTTAGGACTACTGTGAGGTTTTGGGGTTCAGCGATGGGTAATATTTAGGGTGATGAGTTTTGTAGGGGCCTGGAATAATTGGGGTTCAGGCATAGAGGGGCTTTTAGGGTTCAGAGAGGGTGGAGTATAGGGTTTTAGGGTTCACGGAGGAGTTCACAGAGGAGTGATGTTTAAGTGTCTGATGTGTTTTTAGGTTTCAAGGATGAGTGTAGGCGTGTTGCGGGGGTTTCAAATCTCATAGAATGGAGATATTTTAGGGCCTGTGAGGGTTTGTAAGGTTCCAGTATGGGTAGTGACTGGGGTAGTGAAGAGTTCTTAGGATTCAGGGTGGGGTGGAGTTTAGTGTGGTGAGGGGATTTAAGGATTCAAGGATGGGTGAAGTTTAGATGGAGAAAGGGATTTTGGAGGGTTCAGGGATGAATAGTTTAGGGTAATGAGTTCTTATAGGTCATGGATGGCTAGTGTTTTAGAGTTCAGAGATGAGTGGAGTTTGGGTGTGTGGAGGTGTTTTAAGGGCATGGCATGGGTGGCGTTTAGACATAGAAAGGGTTTTTGGTTAGGGCTCAGCAAAGGGTGGGGTTGGGGTAGTGAGTGATTTCATGTTTCAGGGATGGTGGAATTTTGGGGTAGAAAGAGCTTTCAGGCTTCAGGGATGAGTGTAGCCTAAGTGTGGTGAGAGGTTTTAGGGGGCAGGGATTGGTGGTGTTTAGGAGTTCTGAGCGGTAATGGGTGCTGTTTATGGGTAGTGATGGGTCAGTAAGTTAAAATCATACAAAGTAATTGTTTGACAGTGTAAAATATATAACTATGGAATAATGTGCCCTGAAATAAAGAACTGAAATAAATATCTAAGAGAAAACGGTTTCTGAAAGGAACCATTGCTTTTAAAAACAAGCATTCAATAGCCAATTAGGACCAAAAAGACATTTTATGAATTGGTTTCTATGAAAAGGTAAATGCCATTCATTCTGAAAATGTCCATTAAACAGATTAGATGAAAAGGTTTCCCATTAATCGTATTCCATGAAATTGTTTTTCGGGGAAATCACATACAACCCCACAAAGTCAGACTTGAACTGGATCGCAGCAGCACTTTACAAATCCAGGAAACCCTGCCAATTCATCTACTCATCTGCCAACTATGCTCAGGCTGTATAAGACTCTGCTCCTGGAACATCAGAGGTTTACTAGCAAAATCAGTGATCTGGGCTTAGTAATCTACTTTAGCTCCTTCCATATATTTTTTTGCATGATATCTGGTCTACGCTGGCCCTTCCAGTTTATGGTTTCCGTGTTTCTTTTGCTTTGTTTTTTAATTGGGTCATAAAGACAAGAGGGCACAGCAGCACCATGGAGGTTCTAGCACTTTACATAGCAGCTTCACTAAAAAAAAGAAATTGAACAAATAGACATTGCTGATGGCTTTACTAAAAGACTAGCACCTAGACAACCTACTGCTACTCGTTAATATATATATATATATATATATATATATATATATGTATATGTATATATATATATACATATAAATATATATATATTCATTAGCTTTATTTTGGCACAAAATAGCCATAAAAGCAACACCATTATAAAAAATAAATTACAATCCAAAGGACATTAAAATAGCTAAAACAGGGAGACCCCCAGCAGGACATAATTCAACAATATAAAACACATTAGATAATAAAATAGACATATCAAAATGCAATACTGAATGCAAATTAGACCAGCATAATGCAAACCTGCCCACGCTGCGCCCCCCGCTATCACTCGTCTCGCTCCCATTGTTTGATCTCTTTTGATCATTTGTACCAGACAATCCCTAAATTTTTTGCATATGCATAAGAAAACAAGGGTCTTGGATCCAATCTCAGAATTCTCAAAGCAGTTGTGCTACTGCGCGTGCCTAGAGCACTGGCAAATAGTTTAATCGACTTCCGGCACTGTCCTACATGGGCCAGACATGCAAAAAGGACGTGACCAATTAATTATTTTGTTAACTCATATCTGGAGCATGATGGGGATACTGAGGAGCGTGTCACCCAGCTACTAATAAGGGACTTCAAGGGAAGGGAGCCAAATATAACTGTACATATAGATTGTATCCTTTGGCACTCAAATAAAATCTAAATAGGGTTCTAAGAAACTCTCAGCTTTGTGGTCCAAGAACACACTAGTAAGGTGCCACTCCCTCTCAATTTTAGGCCCTCCTGCAGGACCCAGGCCCAATATCGGATCTTTAATTCGGCTTTCGTGGGGATAGTTTCTGGTTGTGTTGCATGCCAGGGAACCTGAAATCCTAAAGTAAGTAGCAGCTTCTTGATCTTGCTTACCCCAGCATTCCTAAATACATCCCTAAAAGCAGAGGCATACTGTTCAAGTTCTTGAGTCACCATCAGTATTCTCCAAAACAGCCAAGGGCGCAGCCTAGCTCTATTCCTTATGTACTTCTAGCCCAAATCCAATTTCAGGGGCAGGATGGGTGTGCTGGCAGGTACTTGGACGAGGCTCCTTATAAACCTGTGCTCCTTCCTAGTCAACTCATTAGCACCCTCAAACCCCCAGAGCTCTGCCCCATATAATGCTGAAACCACTGCTCTTACTTCATAAATCTGTTTGGGGGCAGCTACTGGCTTAGAGAAAGAGGCCCTATGTTCGCACAGAAGGGCACCCACTACCTGACTCATTTTACTTCCCATTTTATTAACATGAGGTTGCTGGGCCACATTATGTGCCAGCTTCATGTCTGAATAATCAAATGTGGTCACTCTCCCCAGCTTATCGCCCCCCCCCCAATTCTCCCCAGAGAATCAACGTCCCCTTGAAAGGGATTGATGACCATGAACTTGGTATTATTACTATTGATGGCCAAGCCCCTTTTTTGGCAAAATTCTTCAAATCTGGGCAGAAGTCTCTGTAAGATTGCTGCGGTCTTAGATACCAGTAAAGTATCGTCAAGGTATAATAATGTTGTATAATAATGTGATTATCTTATGCTTACCAATCGAAGGGGCATTTGCCAATGGTATAGACAAAAAGTTTACCACCTCATTCAGGAACAAGGAAACCAGAGTGGTGGTAAGAACGCATCCTTGCCTCAGTCCCTTGTTAATAGCAATAGGTTCAGTAACGTCCTCGAGTTCCCCACCTAATAACTGCTTGGTTATTCTCATGCAAACGGGTGATAATCGTAAGGATGTCGCCCTGCATACCCATTTCTGCTAGCAGACCATAATTTTTCCCAAAGAACTGTATCAAAAGCCGATTTTAAGTCAATAAAAGCCATGTATAGATTGCCTTTTCCTACCACCATAGTCTTCCAGTATAGCAACATAAACCTAAAAACTTGGTCTGTGGTGCTCATCTTGGGCCTAAAACCGGCCTGGTAGGGAGACAAGATTTTACGATCCCCAATCCACTTTAGGATCTTGCCTAACAATGTCCAGCTAAAAACCTTCTGTGCAGCATCTATTAGACTTATAGGCCTTTAATTTATAGGAGAATCCCTTGCCCCCTTCTTGTAAATCGGTACTACATCTGCAAGCTTTCAGGAGGGATGATAGGCGCACCTTTTGCAATTTGATTGTCAAGTGCTAGCTTATATTTTGCCCAAATTCCCTTATCAGATTTAAATAAGCGACCTGGGATGCCATCCGGCCCTGGAGGTTTACTACCTATAATGGAGTCAATAGACATGGCAATATCCTTCAAGTTAAACTTATCACTAAAGCTAGTTGAGGGTACTATGAAATTAAGATCCCATGGGGTGTCCTGGTAATCAACCGAATAAAGAGATATAAAAAGGTCCACCCACACCTCTTGTGCAATCACATTATCGAGGTCTGTGCGAGATATTGTCTTGCACCCTCCACTGCTCACCAAGTTCCAAAATGTTATGTGGTCACGTGAGTCACATGCTACTTTAAGGTCCTGCCATCTATTTTACTTCCAGGCCTTCTTGGCTTGCACTCAAGCCATCTTGTAAGATGCCCTTATCCTCAAAATGCTGTTTCCATCCTTTTATCTGATAGCTTTAGCCAGGTCTGCCCTGGCCAATTTACACCATTTATCATACCAGCCCTGATGTTTGAGGTTTCTTTTTTTTGCTTACCTCCGAAGCTGTAAAAAACAAGGGGATTCCATCAAAAATAGCTGCATGGATATCAGCCAGGTCATACCAGATTACTAATATGGAAATTTCCCTAAGCACCTTGTTTTTTGGGGCAACTCTCTGCCACTTAGGTCAACGCCTGTTTGTAGGGTGGAGCTCCTAAGTACTGCTGTGAGCGTGTGTCTCACAATCATGTAACCCCCAAAAATGGTTCCATCGAGAGGCACCGGGGGTGATGATCACTCGCGTCGGGTTCCCTTACTACCATATCCTCAACAAAAGCCCACAATCTAAGATCCATAAGCATGTAGTCTATTCTACTGGAGCTCATATGACCATGAAAAGTAGGCAGGCTAACCTGGTTGGTCCTGGTTCTACCATTAAGGGCTCTACGCCCAAATTCGAGTGTTATGGCCTTTACCTGTAATGCCGTCTTAGTCCATTTTTTAACAAGTGCTAAACTGAGCTCTGTTATTGATCATCGTTTGTCTTCCTCAATCGGAAGGTAGATGTCATCACTATCTAAGGGTTTGAACGTTGTGTTAAAATCGCCTCCAATAATTTTCAACAGTGTAACTGAGCTGCAAGCAATCCCCTACTCCTGGAGAGGATCAGTGATTGCACCCACATACTAAGGGGGAGACAGGTAGCAACCAGAAAACTACAGACTAATCACTCTCTTGGAAAACTAGGCCAACCACTTTGCCAGGCTGCTTCTAAAGGAGCTAATTGAATAGGTAGCCAAAACAAAAAAAAAAGATACCACAGAATCAAACGTGTTTCACCTGCGGAGTAGGGACCGCAACAAACATCCTGGCACTCTTTCCTAACTGATAAAATAAAGCTGAATCGAAAATCACTGAATCTCTGCTTTGTTGACTAAGTCAGCATTTTACTGCGTTCAATGCAACCTTCTCTAGACAAAATTATCGCTTTGGGGCATTCCACCAACATTACTAAAAGCAATACAACTTCTCTATGCTAGAAGATGGGTAAGAATACAAGTTGGTGACAGATTCACTCTTTTAAAGAAGATCTACACCCCAGAAGGTTTGAAACAAGGATGTGTTGTGGCCCGTTACATATAACTTATTACTGGTTGACATGCCAAAGGCATTCGACACAGCCAAAGCATATCTGTCAAAACTAGGACGTCGACCAATCTCAAACCTCTTATATGTGAATGTCATACTTATTAGTGAAAAAAGGTCAGCCTAGAACACCTTACCGATGAACTCTCACAATACACAACAGAAAATAGTATGAATTAATCACGGAAAACCCCACGATTATGGTGATAAACAGCATGCAGAACAACTCTTATGGGCACCTGCGTAATCAAGCACTGGAATTTGCAAAGGAGTACAAATATGTAGGTCTTATTTGACAACAAAAGGAACATTCCTTCCCCATAAACTGGAGTTGCAATGAAAAAGTAGGCCTTTACAGTTGCCTTTCAAACATTAACCAATGGTCAGCCCTAGCTTTGACCTACTGTTAAAGGTTCTTGCTACCAATTTTAAGATATTGCAGTGAAGCCTTCACAGGCGGGATGCTGCCACTCTTGATACACTAATTTCAAACAACTATTACTATTTGTTCAGCTTACAAGCTAATGCCTCTCCTGCTCAAATTTGTCAGGAGTTTGGACTGACCAAACAGTCAACTACAAGGATGGGGGCTTAACTCAAAACTTGGTAGAAAATAAGATCATCACCTGATGGCACCCTAAGTAAATCATTATGGCAAGAGCCATTCAGAAACCAAAGTGCCTGCACTCTACTTTATGTAGAATCTGCCATTAACATGGGCACAACCACTATGCGATCTTAACATCGCGCTCCTGCAGTTTTAAAAAAAGCTATTAACTGTTCAACGAGGAAGCAGTCAGCAACTGAGGATAAGGCCATTTTAGCAAAAAAATCCTACAAGTGGATAATAAACGATAAAAAAAATACCTTAAACCACAGAGCTACTGAATCACAGGCTGGGACCTGCATCTAAAGAGGAAATGTATGGGTTCTGCTTTGGCCTTCTACCAGCACTGTTGCACACTTTACCCAGGCTTCGGCAAGAGGCCACATGCTGCTGCCAACTATGTGCAACAGGTAATGAAGATTTGATGCATCTTTTATGCATTTGCCCTAAAATTCTAGCCGAAAGGCGGGCTCACCTAAAAAGTCCTTTTAACAACTGGAGCATCTGCTCATGTAGACAAGCAGACTGACTGCCCACCAGCCTCCTGCTCTCCTGGACCCACGTCAACAACACCATCGAAATCATGAACACCATCCACTCTGGCTCACCATCCGACCCCTGCCCTCACCATATCTTCAACAAAGCAAGCACCATCATCGCACCCCAACTCAGGAAGATCAACAGTTCCTTTGAGACCGCCAACTTCCCAGAGAGCTGGAAACACACCGAGATCAACGCCCTCCTCAAGAAACCCAAGGTGGACCCAAAAGACCTCAAGAACCTCCGGCCCATTTCCCTGCTCCTTCCCGGCAAGTCATAGAGAAAATTATCAACAAACAACTGACCCGTTTCCTCAAGGAGAACAGCACTCTGGACCCATTCCAATCCGTATTCCACAGCAACCACAGCACCGAAACCACCCTCATCGCCACTACCGACAATGGCAAAACTGTGGCCCTCATCCTCCTGGACCTCTTAGCCGCGTTCGACACCATCTGCCACCACACCCTACGCACACTCCTCAATGACGCAGGGATCCGCAACAGAGCGCTGGACTGGATCACCTCCTTCCTCACCGGCAAAACCACGGTCCTCATCCTCCTGGACCTCTCAGCCGCGTTCAACATCGTCTGCCACCACACCCTACGCACACGCCTCAACAGTGCAGGGATCCGCGACAGAGCCCTGGAATGGATCACCTCCTTCCTCACCAGCAGAACTCACAGTCTGCCTCCCTCGATTCAGCTCTGAAGCCACCAAAATCAACTGCGGCCTACCCCAGGGATCGTTCCCTCACCCCAACCCTCTAACATCTACATGGCTCGGCTGAACTGAAGTCCTCATCCTCGGCTCCGACCCGTCCGCATGGGACTACTCCTGGTGGCCTGCCACACTGGGAACCGCACCGACACCCATTGACTATGCACGCAACCTGGGATTTATCTTGGACTCCTCACTATCAATGACCCAGCAAGTCAACGCCATCTCCTCCTCCTGCTTCAACACCCTCTGCATGCTTCGGAAGATCTACAAATGGATCCCCACTGAAACCAGAAGGACGGTCACCCAAGCCCTCGTAAGCAGCAAACTGGACTACAGCAATGCCCTCTGCGCAGGAAGCACGGCCAAGCTCCAGAAAAGACTGCAACACATACAGAACTCCTCTGCACACCTCATCCTGGACATCCCCGCCACTGCCACATCATAGCCCACCCGAGACCTACACTGGCTCCCCGTCACCAAGAGAATTATGTTCAAACTCCTCATCCATGCTCACAAGGCACTGCACAACACCAGTCCAGAATACCTCAACAGACCGCTCTCCTTCTACACCTTGACCCGACAGCTTTGCTCCGCGACCTTGCCCTCGCCACCGTCCCAAACATCCACAGAACTACCGCTGGTGGCAGATCGTTCTCTCACCTCGCCATCAAGACATGGAACACTCTTCCCACCCACCTGCGACAGACACAGGACCTACTTACCTTCAGGAGACACCTCAAGACATGGCTGTTCGAGCAGTAGCAGCTCCCCCCCTCCCATCAGCGCCTTGAGACCCTCACGGGTGAGTAGTGCGCTTTACAAATGCTCTGATTGATTGATAGCCTGCGTTAAGTTCCTGGACACACCTTTAAACTGCCAATTCACCATATTCCTAATAAAAGCAGACCAAAAACTCAAGGTTACGGAATAACACTGTACCTCTGGACCAATTTCTAATGTTTAATAAAATTGTATTTTATCTTGTGGTATGTTTAATTAAAAGTTTCACTTTTAGGGATACTTGCAATGAAGTGTTCCTTTTTATAAATAGGCAAAGATTTTAATTAATTGTGCATAGTAAAATATTTCATTCTCTTGAGAATCTCTTTTAAAGTGTCCCACCTTGTGCACTTAAAGCAAGTCACCACCTTGGATTTGGAAGAACTTCCTTGACTTCTCTTCTCATAATATCCTATTCTGGATACACCATTACTATTCCCATGATTCCTGGGCCCTACTCAAGGCCCATGAGATTTACCCTGCCGCTCACCCTCTGGTTTGGAACCAGTCTATGAAAAGTTATTCTCCACTTTTGGCTTAGAACTGTGCTGCTCCAGCTGTTTGTGAACCTCGTTAGCCAACCATTTATCAGCTAACACTGCATGTTTTTGTTGGATAGCTTCCTGTCAGATCAGTCAGGTATTGCCTAAATGGGTTAGAGCACTCATCCATGAGTCGCTAAGTCATCGTCAAGTGGTTAAGGGACTGAAAATCCTTGGCCTCATCATTCTTACCCACTCATTCCAGTCACAAAATACACCATGAATCCAAGTGTCAAACAGAACACCATCTGCTCTCTTACTGTCATGGAATTTGTGCTCGTTTTGAGTTCGCTTCAGCCCTTCATTTGGTCAAAGACCATATGGTCTGCTATACGCATCCTCCCAAATGTCCCTTCCAATGGCATGAGCCCCCATTAAGGCAGAAGTGCCGTAGACACCACAGCTGAGTCCAGGCCCTTCCTTTTAATCTCTCAGTGAGTCAAAGAGCACCTTTTGAAGTGTACTGGAGGGCCTGGTCCACTCCTCCCCAATGTGTTTCTCACCTAGCTTAGAGGAATGCAACAATACACAAAACTGTCTGGGGAGATTCCTCTACTCCTCATGTCTTCACAAGGCAGGCCTGGGCTTTACAAAATGGCACTGAGGGTCATTCATGTAATGTATCATTACAAGCACACTTGCCCTCAGTGCACGGCCATAGCACTTACACTATCCAGTACTGTTACTTCCATGCATTGTGCCATCACAAATGCACATACATTCAGCCCACACATTTATTCTGTGCGCACTGCTTAGTACTGTAGCCTTTCCGTATTGGGCAATGGTTTGCTATTTGCAAACACACACTGCCAGCACACACAACCTCATCATGAATGCACTGTACAACACTTCATTCTTCATGTAAGCATCACATACTGCTCCTGCACAGCACTACAACTCTCATGTAATGTATCCCTTGAAGGTATACATCCACCCAAAACACGCACTCAACATGCATGCACTGCTCTATCATTTTACTATCCAAGTGGCAATTGGTAATTTTATGAGGGGTCTGAGGGGGCACACGGTCACGCCAATGCATTCACACACACGCACACACACTCATTCACAACACTCACAAATACACATACTTGCATGCATTCATACATACAGGCATGAGTCAATCACCAAAAAACATAAACCTTACCTTTACTGCACCTCTCCGGGAGGGAAGCCTCAGAGGTCCCTCACTTGTCACAGTGTGCGAAGGGGCCAGTGAGACTGTTGACCCTACCCTACTCTGTGAGGAGGGGTTACTGATTGAAACTCATCCCTGGGCACTTCAGGTTTAAAACTGCATCGTCCAAGTCTGAGGCAATCAGTGACATGCCTCCTTGTCACAAGAGCATAAAAGGCATTTTTGTCAGGCGGAGGTGGTGATGTCCAGAGGGCTGTAAAATACTCAGTCTGGTAAAGTTCAGGTCAGAGCCAGACACCGGCGCATTTAGAAAATGTACATCTCCTGGCTGCCTGACCTGAACAAGATGAGTGTCTGTCAGGCTGACTTTTACTCAATTTGACAAACACTCTTCTTGTTGGGAAAACAGGTTGGGGGGCGTTGTTGAGGAGTGCGGAGAGGGGGATTTGGCCTTTCCACCCATATGGACAGGTCGCAGCTGTACTGTACCCTTTTCAGGCACACATACATCTAGTGCAGAACCGCCATTCCTATACTACACAGCACTTTACTACTAACTGGGTGAGTTAAGAAAACAGAAGCAAAACTTTAAAAAGGTGAGTGAGTCTGTAGGCCTCACTCCAGTGACACAGGTTAAAAAATACCTGTTCATTCCTGCTGAACACTACACAGTATGCTCCCACCACCGTGCTCGTGCTGCTTAACTCAGTGAAGGCAGTAGCCTTCCAACACTGAGGGTAGCACTTTGGGCGCTCCTTCCAGTCCAACAAGACTGTAATCGGTGAGACTGTCAAGGTGCTGCATTTGCCTATGACAACAAAAATCAGCATCAGGGACTCGGACAACTGTATAGTTAGGATGGAACGGTCCCCTGCACTGTAATGGATGTGTATCTCTGCCCCAAGTGCCCAACATCGGCATTATATGATTTTGCTCACTTAGTTGCATGAAGTTATAGTTCCCATTTTAGATAAAAAGAAGACTTTGCAGACTTCTGTATAAAACAAAGATTGCAATGAACTAACGTTGTGATATTTGCTGATCAAGTAAATTACATCATTGATAGTGAGATATTTACTGGGCGGATTCCTAGGACCAGGCACATGGATTATTCCCATTTAAGATGAATTACATTTTTTATTGTGTTTTTGTACAAAATACTTACAGAAAACTGACCCTCTAGTACTCGGCAGCTACAAACCTAGTTAAGGCACTGAGATTTACATATTGCAATTAACAGAACTACTAGAAATGACTATTTACTGATGAAGGCTATATTCGCAATGTGTCGATTACAGAGAATCCATGATGCTCCTCAACATTGAAGAGATGGGCATGCTCGGGTTATGTAACAAAACAAGAGTTGCTCGTGCTTACACAAGGAAATCTCACGAGATTTAGAGCTCCTGTGAGATTACAACGTCTAAGCAGCCATTCTGAATGAACCTGACACTACCGCTAAGTAACAAACTCTGGAGGGACTTTCCTCATTGAAAAGAGGATAAACTAGAATATGAATTTGTTTTTGGGTGAAAGTGCTGAATTTATAAGAGCCCTTAGTGTTTTGATCCTGAAAGCATCTTGAATAACTACTGATGAAAAATACAGAAATATCTGTGAAAGTTCACTTTGTATGCAGTCAATGTTTAACTTGAGCGAAGTGATGTACCCACTACCTTACATGTGAGGTTAAAGATTTGCTACACACAGAGTGAGTTACCAAAGTAATTTAGAACAACAAGAGCAAGAACCAAAGACCGACTAACCCAACGTGTTCGGATAAATGGGACTCAGCAGTAATTAGGTGTGGTGTAACACTTAAAACTGTGAATCAAATGTGAATGTTGAAACCATAGAAAATGAAAATAGACATTAGTGATGTAGCAGAATCCCCAGAGGTGGAAACAGGTGAGAAGAATTATATCTGAGAAGGGGAAGCACGTATACGTATGTTGCTTACTGAAATCTGAATTCTGCTTTAACATTACTTTTGTAAAACAGGTGATCTGGAGGTGTTGGAGGGTAAAAAAATGAAGCTATAAGGGGCCTCACGCAGGACCTTGGTTCAGGAAATCCAAAACCTCTATACCCATGTGAGGAGCCACTCAATTTCACATGAGAACTTTTAAAAATAATATAAGCACTTTACAGTGAACTACAATTAGGCCCTTCTTTTGACAGGGAGACGCACAAACTGTTTATACTTTATTTTGCCTCCCTCATTCCTCCCCCTTGGGCTCATTCTCCCATCAGCATGTGCTACAATTCCAGTGTTGGACCTGTAGGAAAGAGAGATTGAAGGGTCTATGCTGCCACTGCAAATGAGCGGAGACAATCACACTTCTTAAGGAACAACCTGACACAATGGGGGTCATTACAACATTGGCGGAAAAAGCTGCTTACCGCCATGCAGAAGACCGCCAATACACCGCGGCGGCGGCGGGAGACCGCCACAGCTATTATGACACACATCACGGAATCCGCCGAAATTCAGACACCCACACAAGTCCGCCACACCAAAGGTCAGCGATAAATATGCGGAAACAAATCCTCCACCTCCACGCCAACAGAAACACGCCCATGCTATTACGACCCACGAATCCACGCGGCGGTCTTTCAACCGTGGTATTCCATTGGCGGTACACACCGCCGCGCTCAAAATACACACACCTCTCCAAAACACCGCCACATAGGACAATTCAAAATACACACACCTGATACACATACAAACACCACTCCCACACATCCAATACAATATAAAACACACACTCACATCACCCACAAACTCCTACGACCACAAATTAGAGACGAAGGCCAGAGAGAGACAGCACAGAATAGATAACACCATCACACAGAGGCACACTACACCATCACCCACACAACATCCACACACAAAACACCACATACCACTACACCCACCACACTCATCAACACATACACCACCCCACACATCACACACACCACCCCATGTCACGCCAAAGAAACCCCGCTTCTCCGAGGAGGAGCTCAGGGTCATGGTGGAGGAAATCATCAGGGTAGAGCCACAGCTATTTGGCGCACAGGTACAGTACACATCCATAGCCAGGAAGATGGAGCTATGGCAAAGAATAGTCGACAGGGTCAACGCTGTGGGACAGCACCCAAGAAATAGGGAGGACATCAGGAAGAGGTGGAACGACCTACGGGGGAAGGTGCGTTCAACGGTATCCAGGCACCACATTGCGGTACAGCGGACTGGCGGAGGACCCCCACCTCCTCCCCCATAACTAACAACATGGGAGGAGCAAGTCTTGTCCATCTTGCATTCTGAGGGCCTCGGAGGAGTCGTCGGAGGAACGGACACTGGTAAGTCTAATCTTCACTATCATATCCCCCACCATACCTGCATGCTATCACACACCCCCACCCTCACACCCTCCCCTATCACCCTAACTCCTCACTAATCTACCCATAACACCAACCACCCATCCCAAGACCTGCATGACACAACTATGCATGGACACCCATCACTAAAGCATGCCCACTGCACAGACCCACAACATCCCCCAACCATCACCACACAAGCCCCCACACAGGAATGCCTGCACTGGGGTTCACGCACACCCATCCATTGCACACCATGAAACACACACATGCAATAATCATGTTCTCATACCCCTGCAGGAACCCGAAGGACCGTCACCACACCAGAGGGTCCAGACAACACCACTCCACCCCCAGAAGAGGCCCACAGTGACGACAGCAGGTCTGCCCTACTGGATCTTGATGACCAGCCCGGACCATCGTGGGCCTCAGGACAGTCAGTTCCCCTTGCCCAGCCACAGCCCAACACCGAACTGCCACCCTCTGGGAACACCAGCACAGCACCCACCCAGCGGACCCATACCTCCCTACCCAGGACAGGTCAATCAGCGGTGTGTCCACCACTACAGGGCACCCAGGCAAACCCACCACCCCAACAACAACAGGGACCTGGGGGCAGTGGTAGTGGGCACACGGTCCAGGGGACGGAGGCACAGGAACACAGTGGAACTGGGAGGGCTGCTGTGCGACAGAGGGAGGACAGGCCAAGGGAACCCACTCTCCACGAGGCCCTATCCTCCATCATGGGACCATACCACCACTCCCAGGAGACAATGGCAACGGTCCTGGACAAGTTGCAGGAGACCCTGCGCCTGCAGGAGGAGCAGTATTTGGGGTTCAGGGAGGAGCTCAGGACCATCGGCTCCGCCCTGGGCACCATCATAGGGGTGCTGACGGACATTCAAAAGACCATGAGGGACACCGTGGCACTCCAAGGGGCCCCTGACACTAGCTAGGACGACAAACTGCCCACCACCTCCGCCGGCGCTAGTGGACAGGACGCCCCGCCACAGGACCACCACACCAGCACCCCACCCCCTGCAGACGGACAACCACCACGCAAGCGGGCCCTGAGATCCAGGAACAGGACAGAGCAAGATGGCAAGACCCCCGCCAGGAAATAAGACTACCTTGATTGTCCCCCCCACTGTCCCACTTTGTTACCCTGTCCAGATTGGAACTGCCCCAGCTCCACTTCCAATGGCCAGATGTGCAATGTACCTGTGAGACTAATAGACTGGACTCTGCCATGGACATTATTCCACCATGACCTCTCCCCATTTCACAACCCCCCTACATTTTTATGCACTTCAATAAACACCCTTGAAACCTCAATAATATTGGAGTCAGTCAATGATTGTGAACTTTGTATTGTCAATTACAGTGTTAAAAAAGGTTACCCATTGGAAGGTCAACATACCAATGTCACACATCACAAGCCTTTCAAGGGTGAAAGCTGTTGACACGTAGGTCAACACATTAGTGAAACTGAAATGGAAGGGGACAACTCAGTTAACAAATAGGGAGAGAAATGTAGGTAGCGGGTAGAGGTAGACGTGTGAAATGTAATATAATGTGAAACATGAAATTGTACTCACCTGTATCTCATTGAAAATATTGCTGTATGACTGACTCCCTGTTGTCGTTTTCATCTTCATCAGCTTTCTCCTCATCACTGTCCACAGGCTCCCCCGCTGCAACAACACCGTCATCTGGATCATCCTCCTGCAGAAAAGGCACCTGGCGTCGCAGGGCCAAGTTATGGAGCATGGAGCAGGCGATGATGATGTCGCACACGTTCTTCGGTGAGTAGAATAGGGACCCACCTGTCGTATGGAGGCACCTGAACCTGGCCTTCAGGAGGCCGAAGGTCCGCTTGATTACCCTCCTAGTCCGCCCATGGGCCTCATTGTAGCGTTCCTCTGCCCTGGTCCTGGGATTCCTCACTGGGTCAGTAGCCAGGACAGGTTGGGGTAACCAGAGTCCCCCAATAGCCATACACGGTGCCTCTGGAGTTCACCCATCATATCAGGGATGCTGCTATTCCGCAGGATGTAGGCGTCATGCACTGAGCCAGGGAACATTGCATTTACCTGCGAGATGTACTGGTCTGCCAAACAGACCATCTGGACATTCATCGAATGATAACTCTTTTGGTTCCTGTACACCTGTTCATTCCTGCGGGGGGGACCAGAGCTACATGGGTCCCATCAATGGCACCTATGACGTTGGGGATATGTCAGAGGGCATAGAAGTCACCTTTCACTGTAGGCAAATCCGCCACCTCAGGGAAAATGATGTATCTCCTTACGTGTTTCAGCAGGGCAGACAACACTCTGGACAAGACGTTTGAATACACAGGCTGGGACATCCCTGATGCCATGGCCACTGTTGTCTGAAAAGACCCACTTGCTAAGAAATGGAGCACTGACAGCACCTGCACGTCAGGGGGTATTCCAGTCGGATGGCGGATTGGTGACATCAGGTCAGGCTCCAACTGAGTACATAGTTCCCGGATTGTGGCACGGTCAAACCGGTAGGTCACGATGACATGTCGCTCTTCCATTGTCAACAGGTCCACCAGCGGTCGGTACACCAGCGGATTCCGCCATCTTCCAATATGTCCCAACTGACGGTGCCTAAGAAGGACAACAGCAAAAAAACTGTCAGCATTCCTCCTGGTATGTACCCACAGTCATACACAAGACTACACCAGACAATTAACCCATCCGGGAAAGGTTTTGAGTGTAGGCCTCAGTATGTGTGACGCAGTAGTAAATGAAGCCATGTGGGCCCCTGAAATGGCGGCTGCCTGACCTCTAAAATGGGACAATGGAATTGTGGGGTAACTGCGCTGGCGTTGCACACCGTCGCGGTAGGCGGTCGTAGAGCGCGGCGCAATGCTGCATTGGATAACATTGGACCCTATGGGTCCCAGGAGCCAATGAACAGGTGCGCTGGCGGTGATGATGCGCACCGCCACGGACGTCACCGCCGCGGACGTCACCACCATTTTCTACCTGTTCAATCACTAGATACCTGACCTTCGACAGGAGAGGACCTACACTGCTAGTGCTGCTGTGACCTCGGTCTGGAAGCGACGATGGCTGCTGCATCTGGGGAAAGGGCCCCTGCCTTCACTGCACAGGAGTTGGAGAAACTTGTGGATGGGGTCCTCCCCCAGTATACGCTACTCTACGGTCCTCCAGACCAACAGGTTAGTACACAGGGAGCACGTTGGATGGGCTAGGCCTGGGTGGAGAGGGCTGGGTGGATGAGGGAAGGGGGCAGAGTACATAGAACAGTCATGCATGGGGATGAATGGGCCACAGGGATAGAGTTGGGAGGGGGCCAATTACAACGATGGTGCAGTAGGTAATGACTGTTCCTCTTTCCTTGTGCATGTCATGTAGGTCAGCGCCCACCAGAAGAGGGACATTTGGCGTGCCATCGCCAAGGAGGTCCGGACCCTGGGGGCCCACCATAGACGGGGCACCCACTGCCGGAAGAGATGGGAGGACATTCGCCGCTGCAGCAAGAAGACGGCGGAGGCTCAGCTGGGGATGGCCTCCCAACGTGGGAGGGGTGCCCGTCGCACCATGACCCCCCTGATGTTCTGGATCCTGGCGGTGGCCTACGCGGAGTTGGATGGGCGCTTAAAGACATCACAGCAGACACAAGGGGGTGAGTTCAACCTCATGCAATGGACTTTGCGTGCTGTGGAGCTGTCTGGGTGGGGGTGGTGGGCTGTGGGTGTCCCTAGGCCAGGGCGAGTTAGGTAGGCAAGGCCCCTCCATTATGTAGGCCATGTGGCACTCTACCCCAGCTAAAAAAAAAGGAAAATTTATGTATAGTTGCCCCTTTGCAATCCATGTGGGCAGATGTCTACCATTGCCATGTAGGCCATTTCCCAGGAATTGCATGTGCAGAGGGCAGGAGCACGGCGTAATGCAGGGGGCTGCTGCGTTTGTCTTGTCCGCCAACGGTAGCGGTATGCCATGCACTAAAACTCTCTTTCTTCTGTCTCCACCCTTTTCCTGCTCTCCCTGTCCTTCTGTACATCAGCATCATCAGGCGGAGGTACAGCGGCACCGGAGCACGAGGGAACTGCATCCCACATGGCCATGGAGGGCCACACCACAGACTCTGATTTCATCAGTGGGACGGAGGGCGAGGGGAGCTTCACGTCGGCCACAGGATCACCAAACAGCGACACGGACTCGTCTGCCGATGGGAGCTCCCCTGTGGTGGCGGCACCATCTGTGCGCCCCACTTCTACAGGTACAGCCGCCACCCCCCCTACCACTCCATGGTACCGTGCAAGCTCCTTTGATGAAGTTTCCATGGTACCATGGGAGTGGAAGCTTGTGTGGCAGGTACCTGAGAAAAAAATTACAAAAAAAAGAAGAAAATGTGGGTTGGGCGCACTAGGGTGAAGGGAATACACAGCATGAGTTGGCTGGCCACATGTTGGGGCATTAGGTGCAGGCAAGAAGGTCAATTCACCGAAATACCAGGGGTAGCAGAAGTGACACATGCCTTTTGATCTCCACTTTCACTGACATATACATACATATACACACAAATTCACATTTACATACGCTGTCTCACATAAACACTCTTACCTGCAAGCAGGCAAAAGTATATGAATTTTTTTTTCTCTTACTCTAGCTGCCCTGGAAGGGCAGAATCCAACTAACTGTACTCCATTTTTATTAATGAAAAATATATTATTATTCACTAGTAGTGTAATAAAAAATTGCCAGAAAACAGAGGGGAGCCCCAAGTAACATCCTTACGAATGAGCTGAATTTGTCACCTCTGAAGCCAGGGGTCTCAAAGGCAAAGTCAGGGGTAGCAAAGAGCAAGGCGGTGGTTGCAGCTGTGACCCCTAAATGACGTCCATGGGTACAAGTTGTCTGACTGGTTTGAGTATTTGCTAAAGCTTGAATCATATCAAAACACCCAGAAATTAAAAGTTTTAAGTGACTTTGTAGTGGTATGGTAAGTAGATATTAGCTAAAATGTAAAAAAAACAGTCACTGAAAAACCAAAGGTTACAGTGACATTCTAGTTAGGTGTTGAAATAAGACAAAAAGGAATGTTTAAAAAGGAAAAAAACACTGAAATTCACAAGTTATAATTTACTGAATTAACTAAAACTTGTGTCCCCACCATGCACTGCTTATAATCTCATATTACATCATTTATGACCTGCTAAATGACATGATTGATAACATCACTGATAACATCTGAAATGATCTCACTGTTGAAATTACTGATAACACCATAGTCATACACAGCATAAAGTTACTGTGTGTATGTGTGGATGCATAACATGGAAATAGGGTAAGCATAGTTCTCTTACAGGGGATCCTTATCAATTGTCATAAACACTGAATATTCCCGCCCATGTGCGGGGACCCCGGAGCATATACAAACACAGATGTATATGTATGTAATATACATATATATGAAAAATAATATTTTAGTAGAGAATTTCAATACAAATATAATAATATATACATGTGAAAACAGCAATGCAGCCTATGTGGAGAAACAGGCAAAAAATGCTCTATTTTTCGGAGATTTTTATTTTTTAAACATAGATTAAAATCTTCAATTAAAGGTTAAAAAAAAATTCTGTAGTCAAAGTAGAAGGCATAGAAAGTGTAAGCAATCAATTTTAAAAGAGAAAAACTACATTGAAAATAAAGGAGCATTATTAGCCAATAGGATGCATGTAGGTTAGTAAGGCAGAACCAAAGAACTGACCTAACTGTGAACCAACTGTCACCTCACTCTCACCCCTGAGGTATGGTGGGATACTGGAGGTGCTCAGGGTCTTAAAGGCACGGTGCCAATTTTTTGCTTCTGCCTTATTAACCTGCATTGCTCCTTTATTTTCAATGTAGTTTTTCTTTCAAAATGGATTGCTTACACATTCTATGCCTTCTCCTTTGACTACAGAACGTTTTTTTACCTTTAATTGAAGATTTCAATCTGTGCTTAAAAAAAAAACTCAAAAAAATTAAAGCATTTTTAGCCTGTTTCCCCACATAGGCTGAATTGCTGTTTTCACATGTACATATTATATTTGTATTGAAATTCTCTACTAAATTATTATTTTTCATATATATATTTCATACATATACGAGTGCGTTTGTATATGCTCCGGGGTCCCCGCATGTGGGCTGGAATATTCAGTGTTTATGACTTTGATGAGGATACCCCTGGAAGAGAACTAGGATTTACAGGTAGGTAACTTATCCATCTACATGAAACATTAATGAAGATTGAAAGATTATGCAAATTGGAAATGTTAAAGTGATGAGAGTAAGTCCACAAGATCACAGTATTCTTATGGTTCTCAATTACAAAAATTATAATCCAGTAATGTTGCAGTAGCAGATAAGTAACAATGGTACAGCTGCTTAAAGTTTTGATGAAGTATGTGATTATGGACAGAAACTAGGCCTTTAAGGAAACTGAAAATTTGAAAAAAGAAAAAGAGATGCAAGCTAGCTTATTTAAACCATAAGAAGCAATTAAGAACACGAAAGCCATGCGGTACTTGAGAGAAGAAGAGAGGTTATGTTGCAAAGCGGTTTGACTCACTTAGAGAAGAAAACAACAAACGGGCGGTATAGCAAAACAGCCAAAGACAGGAATGATCATCTGTGGTTCCAAGCTCTGAATTAAGTTTGAAGGCAGGCTTAGGCCCAAAAGAACGTACTGCCACCACTGCCAAGATCAGTAACGGATTGTCTTTTTTTGACAAAGTTTTGGCTTATGAGGTTGGGCAGAACATCAGAACAGAAGGCAACGAGAGGACCACCAAGAAAGTCCATTAGAAAAGGAAGCAAAAGCAATGGAAGAAAACAAAAAAAGTGGAATACAACCAGAGTCAACAGAGTGACACAAGTGATGGTTAACAGAACATAGAACAGATGGAAGAACATAACAGTAATTAATCTTACTAACAGAATATTAGCTCAAGCTTAAACATAGGTTGTATTTTTTGGCATATCTTTCTTTCCAGAGGCCACTTTCAATTACACGCAAGAGGGCAGATGTGTAACGATTCATACTTAAATGGAAATTTATGAAATCCTTTACAAAAACCCTAATTTCTTCACTTGCTCAGGCGGCTGTGACTGTTTCTAACCTACCGAATGCCAATACTGAAATGCTATGTGCAATGGCCAATTTGGAAAAGTGAGTCACACGTATTAAGGTGCTTTTGAAACAGAATGCACTGACCTTGATAATCAATCTGGATGATCAAAATTAGATTATTGAACTGAGTGACATTGCAGGCACAAATTTTAACCCAGCATCCAAAATATATAGTTCGTGTCCCACAACCCAACAGGCATAGAAAAGTTAGTTGCAGCTGATCTGAAGAAATTGTACCATAAGACAGATATCTGAAATAAGAGTTAGCTGAGAAAGGTATACACTAAAATGGTAGCCTTACTCAAAAAGGCCACAAAACATCATCATGAAACCAGCCTACAAGTGGGCAAATATTGTACTTTGTCCAAGGCAGATGTATGTGGATGAGGCATACTGCTAATGACATTATAAATATTATTGTGAACTCTACCACATCTAAATATTTACAGATCAAACCGAAGTATTTCATGGAGCTAAGAGATTGATTGGAAGCAGGCCTTTTGAGAGAGAATATGAACACAATTTCCTGAAGAATGAACATCCTAACATCCACTTCCCAAAGTCCAGAAAGACTCCAACAAGTCCCGTCTCCCAATTATTTCAGCGAGCAGTCCATCGCCCCACACAGCTCCACTTGTATTGATAATTGTATACTCCCTTTAGGTCAACTCTCCCATCTTATACTAAAAATACCACAGATTTTCTGAGGAGACATTTTTATAGCAAATGGGAATCTGAATTCCTGTTGAAAACTCTAGATGTTACCATCTTAATACAAGAGTACATGACATCAAGGTGCTCGTAGAGCTTGCAAGCACTACCTCATATGAAGATCAGTGAGACTACACAGCTAATTAAAAATGTTTTCTCGCTTGACAACACTATGTACCAACAACTCAGAAGATCTCAGAAAGGCACTAGCTTCGCCCCATATGGGTTAGTGGGAGGAACAGGTGCTTGTGGTGCTAGCTATGAAAAATGTTCGTTGACAACATGTGTGATATGTCAAGACAAAGGGGATAGAGGAATTACATTTGTAGATGGTCTGGTTGTTAATTTGATTTTGAACTTCATGCATACCCTTAGTTGTTCAGTAATTGTTTTTCATGACATTAAGGTGACAATCAAGGACAATCTTAACTCAACTTCCCTATTCAGAAAACAGACAACAGTTTGCTTCCTCCCATCATGCAAAGGAATATACTACTTTGACGTATTGTTATCTGGAAGGCCCTGATGGTTTCTTGTATGAATAGTCCAACATAGTAAACAATCTGAGGCACAAGGTGTATGCCAAGAATGCTTTAGATACAGATATCCAAAAGGTCAAATTAAATAAAAGGGAGAGTTAAATAATAAGCCAAACCGTTAAAGACTGACCATGACATGCAGTAGGCAATATGCAATGGGAAGCTGCATGGGTGGATCCAATAACTGATACTTGGCTACCCACAACATCCAGCATTACCTTTAGATGAATGAGATTTATAAAAGATTAACCAGTCATGTTGAAGACATCTTGATTACCTCCCAGACCAGCTTTCTGGAAACGCAATAGATGCAAAGCTAGCAAACATACGGAGAATTGTATCACCCCTTTCTGAGAAAACCTAAGCAGATAAGAAATCCTTAATACAGTATATGTCCATACCTATCCATATGAAAAAACTATATAGGTGGTACTATTCTTCTGGTCCAGATAATAATGCTGCATCATCTATTCGCAATTAAAAACTGGACTTAACTTATTCTATTGCCAGACACTTTACTTTCATGAAATGAGTGAAAGTTAAATATCGTAATTATGTGGTAGTCAGTGTCCCCCGAAATATATGGGGAAATTGAGAGGGTAACCTGAGATGCCTAGAATTGATATTTATTCTGGAATTTGATCTGGAAAACCTGAAGGATTTAATACGGATTTAGATTTTTATCCACATTTAGGAATGTTCACTTAATTCACAAGTTATATTCAGTACCTGGATGCTCGTTTGACTTTTCTTCTCTTTCCCACAATGTTGATTTAATATGTTGTTTGGAAAATAAATATTTACTATTTTAGATACTGAGTCACGAAAACTTTTAATGTTGACGGACAGACAAAGGTTTATTCAGTAATATTTGATTACATAAAATGGATTTATCAGAACACTGAGGACAGTATCGCGGTTAATATTGTGTGGCCTTATACATCAATTATTTACCCACTTGGCTGGAGTCTTAAAAACTATGTTTGTTGATTAATTGCCCACTTAAGCTTGAATTTCATGACTATTGCAAAATTAGAGATTAATTGACTAATTTATAGATATAAAGACGTCGTTTCTCTATTCCCATCATTTTCACGTTCATGTATGTCATGTTTAAAATAGGGCTATGGTAAAATGGCTATTGTGAACACAGATTTCCTATGCCACATCGAAAATATCCTAAAGCCAAAGACAGGTCGGACCTGTTCTTATTAATTATGGGATCACTGGTCTCAGTTTCGCTGTACATTGGCAACCAGTCAGCACTATATTTCTCTCATTTACATACATGCACACTCACATGCACATTTATTTATATATATACAAACACAGATATCTATCTACATAGTATATTTTCACTGACAAAACGACGACTAAAGCAATGTTACAGTCAGTTGTTGGAATAAGGTAAAAACTAACATTAAAAACCGCAAAACTCTGAAATTCACTAGTTAAGTTGTAGTCTGAGCTGACTACAACTTGCACCTCAGCCATGCACTTCTTATGACCTCAAATATTAAATCAATCATGACATGTTAAGTGACATCATTGATTACATCACTGATGACATCTCAAATTACATCACTGATGACATCTCAAATTACATCACCGAGACCTCATTTTACTTTTCTAGAGGACAAACTATAATTTCTATGACAAACATACTCCTAGTTCTTCATTTACAGCAGAATCCTCTGTAGGAAATGGTTTCTGTTTTACAGCTTTAGGTGTGTTACGTTTTTGCAATACATACATGCTAGTGCTCTTGTTGTTCATTACAGCACTGCGGGAAGATGCAATAGAACAACGGGGAATCAACTGACAGGTTGTTGCTGTATATAAATAAATTGTATCAACTACAGTAATTTTTGATGTCATATCCATTATTTTGCTGTGAATGAGCGTGTGTGAACCATGTTATTCAAGTTAATTACACAAGAATATATAGAGCGGTTATACCCACTAGAGTGTTTTATATTATCATACTACTAGAGTTCGGGTCCTAATTTTCTGGTTTAACTACCATGACCAACAGAGAAGATCCTCTATACACAGATTAGTATTTTGCAAAGTAATTAGCGGACCCTATCTATTTACTTCCACCACACCTGACCATTTATCCTAGACTACACTGGAAAAACTAGAAAAGGCTAAGAAAAAACATGTAAGGACAGAAGTCCATGCGCGGATACTGACTCTATACTTGATAGTATAAGCAGATATAATTTCACCTGGCTTTTAGGTATGCACCGTTCCAGGAATCCTTGCGGAACACCAAAAGTTTAGGGAGGGTTTTAATCATATTGTCATGACGTGTTCCAGACATTGGAAGGTGTTAGGTACAGAGAAAGCTCTGGAACAAAGTAAGGAGAAACTGAAGGAAATTGCAGCGCTAGAGCAGGGACTCTTAGGTGCTAAACTCAATACTTTAACTAAACAGACAAGGTTACCAAGGACATAAAAAAAAACTTTTCCAAAGAGAAGCCGTATCCCTCCTTGCAGGACAACTATTATACACAGATGGTTGCTAAATGAGAATTAGACCTAAGGAAGATACAAAAATCAGAATACTTACCTTCAGCAGGCTTGGGTGACTAAGATCTACTAGAAGGCCCTAGTACTTGCTTAGGACATCAAGAACAACATTTTTGGAATCAGGTCACATAGGGAAAAGGGAGAAGGGGAAACAGTGGAACCAGGATACAGCCAGATGTGTCAGAAATACTACAACTTGGGACAAGAGGAACCTTGAACTTAGGCCCTCATTACAACATTGGCGGTAAATGCCACTTACCGCCGTGCAGAAGACCGCCAACACATCGCTGCGGCGGTGGAATTCCGCTACAGCTATTACGATCCACAGGCCGAAATCCGCCAAAATCCAGACACGCACACAAGTCCGCCACACCAAAGGTCAGTGATAAACTGGCGATAACAAAACCAACACCGTCGCACCAACAGGAATACACCCACACTATCACGACCCACGAATCCTTGCGGCGGTCCTTCAACCGCGGTATTCCATTGGCAGTACACACCGCCGCGCTCACAATACACACACATTTACAAAAAACAACCACATTGGACAATTCAAAATACACACACCTGATACACATACACACACCACTCCCACACACCCAATACAATATAAAACACACACCCACATCACCCACAAACCCCTACGACAAAAATTGAGAAAGAAGCACACAGAGAGACACCACTATCAACAATACTATCATCCACAGACACACACCATCATCACTCACACAACATCCACGCACCTCAGACAACACACACAAACACATCCCCTCACACATCACAACACACACCACCCTACACATCACCCACACCACATCATGGCACCGCAAAGACACCCCAGGTTCTCTGAGGAGGAGCTCAGGGTCATGGTGGAGGAAATCGTCCGGGTAGAGCCACAGCTATTCGGATCACAGGTGCAGCACACCTCCATAGCTAGGAATATGGAGCTATGGCGCAGAACCATAGACAGGGTCAATGCAGTGGAACAGCACCCAAGAACACGGGATGACATCAGGAAGAGGTGGAACGACCTACAGGGGAAGGTGATTGCAGATCAGAGGACTGGCGGCGGACCCCCAATTCCTCCCCCACAACTAACAACATGGGAGGAGCAGGTCTTGGCTATGCTGCATCCTGAGGGCCTCGCAGGAGTAGCAGGAGGAATGGACTCTGGTAAGTCAAATCTTAACTATTACATCCCCCACCCTACCTGCATGCTATCACATACCCCACCCTCACCCCCATCACTCCAACACCTCACATATGCCCCACTATCACAACCCACACATCCCAATACCAAGCCCTGCATGCAACAACAAAGCATGGACACCCATCACCAAAGCATGTCCACTACAGATACACACACAGACCCCAAACCAAGTATCACACTAGGTCCTAGACAAGAATGCAAGCACTGGAGTACAGGGCCACCCACCCATTGCACACAATGGCACACACAGATGCAATAATCATGCCTTTACACCCCTGCAGGACCCCTACCCAACGTCACCGGACAGGAGGTTCCAGACATGTCCACTCCCCCCACAGAAGAGGCCCACAGTGATGACAGCAGCTCTGTCCAACTGGATCAAGATGACCAGCCCGGACCATCTGGGACCTCGGGACAGTCGGTTCCCCTCACACTGGCACGTGCCACCACAGAGCCTCACCCCTCGGGAAACACCAGCACAGTACACTCCCAGCGGGCCCATCCCTCTGTCCCCAGGACACGTCAAGCAGCAGTGTGTGCACCACTACAGGGAACCCAGGCAAACCCACCAACCCAAGAAAATCAGGGACCTGGGGGCAGTGGGCACACGGTTCAGGGGGCAGAGGCACAGGGGAACTGGGAGGACAGGCCCAGGGAACCCACTCTCCACGAGGCCCTCTCCAACATCATGAGAGCGTACCATCATACCCAGGAGACGATGGCAATGGTACTGGCCAAGTTTCAGGAGACCCAGCGGCTGCAGGAGGAACAGTATCTGGGGATCAGGGAGGAACTTAAGTCCATCAACACCACCCTGGTCACCATTGTGGGGGTGCTGAAGGACCTTGTGGACACCTGGAGGGACATTGTGGCACAACAAGGGGCCCTTGACACTAGCCTGGATGATGAACAGCCCACCACCTCCGCTAGTGGACCGGAGGCACCGCCACAGGACCACGACACCAGCACGCCACCCCCTGCAGACGGAGAACCACCCCGCAAACGGTCCCTGAGATCCAGGACAAAGACAGAGAACAATGCCAAGACCCCCCCAGGAAATGAGACCACACTGAATGTCATCCTTCTGTCCCACTTCGTCACCCTGTCCATCCATCAACTGCCCTAGCTCCACTTCCTAAGCCACTTTGGACAATGCACCTGTGAAACAAATAGACTGGACTCTGCCATGGACAATCCTCCACCATCACCCCTGCCCATTTTACAACCCCCTCCACTAATTAGCACTGAAATAAACACCCTTGAATCACAAAACAATCTGGAGTCAGTCTGTGATTTCACAAATGTGTATTTGCAATAACTAAGGAAAATAGCAATATCGATTGTATTCAACATACATGTCACACAGCTCTAGTCCATGAGGTAATATAGCAGAGGTCACACAGTGGGACCCACAACTGTGAAATGGAAAGGCAAAGTGACAAGTCAGGGTCCATACACTGGGTGAAAGTGACAGACTTATGATAGGTCTAACAATTGTATGAGATGTGTGAGCCAGTGACATCTTCCTACCTGTGTCTCACTGGAAGTATTGCTGGATAACATTGTTTCTGTTGTCGATATCCTCTTCTTCTGCCTCCTCTTCTTCACTGTCCAGAGGTTCCACAGCTGCCACAAGATCTCCTTCTGGACCATCCTCTTGCAGAAAAGGCACTTGTCGTCGCAAAGCCAGGTTGTCCAGCATACAGCAGGCCACGATGATCTGGCACACCTTCTTTGGTGAGTAGTAGAGAGAACCACCTGTCATATGGAGGCACCGGAACCTGGCCTTCAGGAGGCCAAAGGTCCTTTCTATCACTCTCCTAGTTCGCCCATGTGCCTCATTGTAGCAGTCCTCTGCCTTGTCCTGGGATTTCTCACTGGGGCCAGAAGCCATTACAGGTTGGGGTGACCAGAGTCACCTGAAAATATTGAGGGACAACTGTTAGACACACACTAACCCTTAGGGACAACCCCAGACAACTATTCACAGGGTATAGCGTCCTTGTCCTCACCGATTAGCCACACACGGTGCCTCTGGAGTTGCCCCATCACATAAGGGATGCTGCTATTCCTCAAAATGTAAGCGTCATGCACTGAGCCTGGAAACTTGGCATTCACATAGGAGTACTGGTCGGCCAAACACACCATCTGCACATTCATTGAATGGTAGCTCTTCCGGTTTCTGTACACCTGTTCACTCCTGCGGGGGATACCAAGGCCTCATGTGTCCCATCAATGGCACCTATGATGTTGGGGATATGTCCCAGGGCATAGAAGTCACCTTTCACTGTGGGTAAATCCTCCACCTGAGGGAAAACAATGTAGCTGCACATGTGTTTCAGCAGGGCAGACAATACTCTGGACAACACGTTTGAGAACATAGGCTGGGACATCCCTGATGCAATGGCCACTGTAGTTTGAAAAGACCCACTTGCCAGGAAATGGAGTACTGCAAGGACCTGCACTAGAGGGGGGATTCCTGTGGGATGGCGGATAGCTGACATCAGGTCTGGCTCCAACTGGGCACACAGTTCATGGATTGTTGCATGATCAAGTCTGTAGGTGACTATTACGTGTCTCTCTCTTCCATTGTCGGCAGGTCCACCAGCGGTCTGTAGACCGGAGGATGCTGCCATCTCCTCACCTGCCCCAGCGGACGTGCCCTATGGACGAGAACAGCGAGCAGAGAGTCAGCCAACACTAAGGTATTAAAAAAATGTTTATTGCACACATTTGTCAATCTGCAATGTGCGTGGCACTGTGTGTATGCAAGGCCTAGATAGGTGTGATGCATTTAAAATGAATGCCATGTGGCCACCTGAAATGGCGGCTGCCTGACCTGTAAGGTGGGACAGGAGGATATGAGGTAACTGCGCTGGCGTTGTACACCGTCGTGGTAGGCGGTCGAAGACCGCGGCGCAATCCTGTATTGGTTAACATTGGACGCTATGGGTCCCAGGAGCCAATGACGATGTACGCTGGCAGTGACGGTACGCACAGCCACGGACGTGACCGCCATTTTCTGTCTGTTCACTCACTTGATACCTGAACTTTGACAGGAGAGGACTTACACTGCAAGTGCTGCTGTGACCTGAGTCTGGAAACGACGATGGCTCATGTGTCTGGGGAAAGGGCCCCTGCCTTCACTTTGGAGGAGTTGGAGAAGTTAGTGGATGGGGTCCTCCCCCAGTACACGCTACTCTACGGTCCTCCAGACAGGTGAGTACACTGTGAGCATGCTGTATCAGCAATGCCTGTTAGGAGTGGTGTGGATGGAAGATACGGGGGGGACTGAGGCCTGCATGAGTGGACGGTGAGTGTATGTGCGTCAGGGCAAGGGTGGGAACGTGGGTCAATGACTGCGACGGTCCGGACGGTTAAAGATTTTCCTTTTTGCCCTGTACTATTCCTGTAGGTCAGCGCCCACCAGAAGAAGGATATTTGGCGTGCCATCGCCAAGGACGTCCGGACCCTGGGGGTCCACCACAGACGGAGCACCCACTGCCGTAAAAGATGGGAGGACATTCGCTGCTGGAGCAAGGAGACGGCGGAGGCCCAGCTGGGGATGGCCTCCCAACGTGGGAGGGGTGCCCGTCGCACCATGACCCGCATGATGTACCGGATCCTGGCGGTGGCCTATCCGGAGTTTGATGGGCGCTTGAGGGCATCACAGCAGCCACAAGGGGGTGAGTACAGTCACATCCATCTGACTCTGCGCGCATTATAGGTGTCTGGGTGGGGGAGGTGGGCTGTGGGTTCCCCTAGGCAAGGGCGAGTTTTGTAGGCAAGGTCCCTTCGTGAGGCAGGCTATGTGGCACCCCAACCCCAGAAGTGGTAAGAGCCAACTACACCTAGTCAGGCTCCTGTGACTTCCATGTGTGCAGCAATCAGGCATAGGCCTTGTACCCCATGTCCCTGTGATCAATTAGGGAACTCTAAGTGGATGGCGTAGTGCAGAGGGCTGCTGTGTCTGTAGTGTCCGCCAACGGTAGTGGTATTGCCTGCACTGAACATGTCTTTCTTCTGTCTTTCCCCCACCCTTTTTGTGGTCTCCCTGTTCTTGTGGGCATTAGCATCATCAGGCGGAGGACCAGTGGCACCAGAGCAGGAGGGAGCTGCATCCCACATGGCCCTGGAGGGCGAGACAACGGAGTCTGAAGCCATCAGTGGGACGGAGGGTGAGGGGAGCTCCATGGCGGGGACCAGAGGTGACATCAGCGACAGCGACTCTTCCTCTGATGGGAGCTCCCTTGCGGTGGTGGGCTCCTCTTTGCCCCCCGCATCAACAGGTACAGCTGCCACCCTCCCCCCACCTACCAGCACTGCCCTCCCAGCAGCCCCTCAGAATGTGTCCCATGGCCGCTCACCAAGAAGGGTGGGCATCTCCTTCGCCCCAGGCACCTCAGGCCGATGCCCCAGTCAGCCCTGCTGCCCTCAGTGAGAAGGCTATTGACCTCCTGAGATCCCTCGCTGTTGGGCAGTCTACCATTCTGAATGCCATCCAGGGTGTAGAGAGGCATTTGCAACAAACTAATGCATACCTGGAGGGCATTCATTCTGGCCAGGCAGCCCAACAGAGAGCATTTCAGGCTCTGGCCTCAGCACTGATGGCAGCCATTGTCCCTGTGTCCAGCCTCCTTCTCCAACCTCCTCCACCCAGACCCAATCCCCTGTACCTCAGCCTATCCCAAGCACACCATCAGACCAGCATGCACACACCTCAACACACAAGAGTGGCTCAGGCAAACATAAGCCTCACACATCCCACAGGCACTCACACAAGCATCAAACCCATGCAGACATACCAACATCCACTGCCTCCACTGTGTCCCCCTCCTCGTCTCCCTCCTCCCTCCCTGTCTCGTCTCCACTCACACCTGCATGCACTACATCTTCAGCCACTACCTCCATCAGCAGCACACCCATCACCACACACCGCTCACGTGCACTCACCACCCCCACAACCATTCACACATCCCGTGTCCTCTCCCAGTGTCTCTGTGAGCCCTCCTCCCAAAGTACACAAACGCAGCCACACACCCACCCAACAGCCATCCACCTCACAACAGCCTCCAGCGCATGCACCTACACCTAAAGTCAGCAAACGTACACCTCCTACAACACTACCTCTTCCTCCACTCCCAAACCCAATCCATCTACCCGTCCCAGTGTGTCCAAAAAGCTTTTCCTGTCTACTATTGACCTCTTCCCTACACCTCCCACCCCCACCCTGTCCGTCCCCTAGGGCCCGCCTTTCCAGGTCCCAACCCAGCACCTCAGCCACCACATCACCGGGCACAGTGGTGCCAGCAACTGCGGGCTTTTGGAGTGCGCCAAGCATCAGGGCTGCCAGTGTTCCACGGAGCGAGGGCAAGGATATTCCGCCACCTCCAAAAGTAAAAAAGTTGCCCACATCCCAGAGCGAGAAGGCGAAAACACCTGCCACCAAGGGCTAAGGCAAAACAAAAGTGGGTAGTGGAAAGACAGCTGCACCACCATCCAAGGTGGGGCAGGTCCATGTCGACGCCAACCTGCATGGCGGACAAGACCGCCACCAGCACTGCAGTCACTGAGCCCGCCACCAGCACCTCAGTCACTGAGCCCGCCACCAGCACCGCCGCCACAAAGACCGGCACCAGCACCGCCTCCACAAAGACCGCCGCCAGCACCGATGCCACAGAGCCCGCCACCAGCACCGATGCCACTGAGACCACGGCCAGCACCGATGCCACTGAGACCGCCGCCAGCACCGATGCCACTGAGACCGCCGCCAGCACCGCCAGCGGCCCCGCGACATCCTGAGCCAGTGGAACCAACGCAGACATGGCTGCCATCCCCAGTGGTCAGTCGTACGAGGAATGGTGGTCAGTTCCAGGAGTCAGGGCAGCTTGCATGTTGCACCACCGTCAGTGAAGTATCACATCCACTACCTCAGTCCTTGGCAGGATGAAGCACTCTGGGCACAAAACCCCCTCCAGAACCAGTGGAGTATCACATCCACTACCTCAGTCCTTGGCAGGATGAAGCACACTGGGCACAAAGCCCCCTCCAGAACCAGTGGAGAAAGGCATCCACTTGAGAGACTGTGGCTTGGCACTCCCCAGGATAAAGCAGTGGGCAAACCACCCACTGTAAAGACTTGTGAGACTGTGGCTTTGTACTCCCCAGGATAGAGCTGTGGGCAAACCACCGACTGTAAAGACTTGTGAGACTGTGGCTTTGCACTCCCCAGGATACAGCAGTGGGCAAACCACCCACTGTAAAGACTTGCGAGACTGTGGCTTTGCACTCCCCAGGATAGAGCAGTGGGCAAACCACCCACTTTAAAGACTTGTGAGACTGTGGCTTTGCACTCCCCAAGATACAGCAGTGGGCAAACCACCCACTGTAAAGACTTGTGAGACTGTGGCTTTGCACTCCCCAGGATACAGCAGTGGGCATGGAGCCCCCTCGTGGAGCTGGCCTCGTGCACTCATCCGGCTGTGGTGCCCTCCCTTCCCTTCCCCCTCAGGTGACTGTTTCATTTCAATCTGATGCCCCTGCAGTGCTCTCTACGTTTGAAATCTGGTATCGAGTGTGGGCCTCGCCCATGCTTTTTGGGCCCAGTGGTCCACGGACTATGAATGGTGCACTATCCGGACTTGTGTAGTTGGTGTACATAATTGCATATACTGTATTTAAAGTTTTGACTAATGGATCTTTATTTATTACACTCGTTCAACTCATTTCCTTTTGTCCTTGCGTTCTTCCAGGAGGTGTGGGGGTGTAAATGTAATGTTGCAGCATGTATTTGTGTGTATGTTGTTGTGGGTGAGGGTGGGGGTGGGGATTTTGTGTGTGTGTGTCACTCTCTTTTCCCTCCCCCCTCCCCTGTGTTGTAGGTGCAGTACTCACCGTGGTCGTCGCCGCCATCTTTCGTGCTCCTGGTAGAGGAGCAGGAATACCATTGCAGGGAGTATTTGGAGTTCTGGCTCCATGGCGTCCTGGTTCCTCGTGGGGTATGGAGAGGTGAGTGTTTTCCCTTCCAAGTCCTGTTTCTGTCGTGTTTTTGTTCGCATTGGTTCCGCCCCGGAAAAGGTGGCGGATTGGCCTCTCATAATAGTGTGGGCGGTACATTGTCTTCCGCCTGTCTGTTGGTGGTGACCGCCGCAGTGTTTGTTTCTACTGCCATGGCGGTCGGAGTGTTAAAGTGGCTATCTATGTTGGCGGTTTCCGCCATGGTCGTGATTGCATTTTTTTTACCGCCGGCCTGTTGGCGGTCTTACCGCCGCTTTAATAACGACCGCCAGGGTTGTAATGAGGGCCTTAGTCTCTATTATTGGCCCAGATAACATGTGTACTCAGACAATCACTATTTTTAATCTGTTCAAACAGATTTTGTCATCTGATTAGGTTTTCCTCCCAAGTAAAGGGCTATCCTTTGTGACATTAGACAGGAAAGATTTTGTTTCAATTTACAGACCGAATTGCATAATTTGTTTCTGTAAAATACAACTCAATCATTTTTTAAAAATGGCGTACAGGGTCACCCTCACTCTACGACCAACTTGCAACCCCCTGCACCCTCTTCCTTCTCCCAAACTTGCTAATGACGCCTGAACTACTAACCTTTGACAAACTGGTACTTAATGAATAGATCTACTGAAAAACAGTAGGACCTTCATCCCTTATATCACATCACCCTGGCTGAAGGCAAGGCTCTCAATAACCTGAGGAACAATGATTACATTGTGATCAACACTAACACACATAGGACAAGGATAAGGCGTGGGAACCCCCAACATGGTCCCACCGGCTCGAAAAGCAAACTATTTGTTTATAAAAAACTGTCCTCACCCACTAATAATGGCATACTTCATCATAGGGTGATGCTAACACATTCCCACGAGAGCCAATGTGAGGAATGGAGCAAAAGGGAGGGGAAACACACAACAAAAACTAACAAACGGGGATCTAAACACAAACAAAGCCCTCAATCACATAAGACTATCTCAAATAGCACCATACTCAATCTTTATTTCAAGGTCCACCGTATAGGATTAAAAGAATATTAAAAGACAGGGTGATGAAAGGGGGATAAAATCGCCCCTACACCCCAAATGGCCATACAAGAGTCATAGCCATTGCAAGGTCAACATGTTTCTGCAGTTTGTTTTGCTCCTAAGGGTCACTCCGCCTTCCTCAGGCCCTTCGATCCTCTTTAAATGAAGTTTCATACCCGCCCCATAGTGTATTAAAATTGTGGCCAAATATGCCCCTGAGTACACCTGTGTCCCTGTCTTTTTAGTACACACCCTCAGGGTTGCCTATGAGGAAATATAAAGACACATAAGTTAATCTTATTATATAGAACCTTCTCAGTTCACAACTTTCCACTCATTCTCTCATATTTTTATGTATGTATATACCCCTGTATCCTATCCCCAACTATAAGCATGCACTCCATGCTCAATTACTTTTCAAATAAGGAGTTTACTAATGCAAATTATGTGCAGCAACATACTACACCAAACCATCACCCCAAGTCATGATCTCAGTAACAAAAAGTTCGAAAAGTGTACACATATACACTCACTGAATTATCACTAGCAAACTCCCAAACTGGAGTCCGGTGGGAGCACCTCCCTGTAGTCACACACTAAATATAAGAAACAATGAATGTATACTAGTTTCTCTTTGCGCGGTTCACTACCACCAACATTGCGTATTCTCTGTATGGTCAAAATACCTGCACCCCTACCTCCCGCTCACCTTGTCAAGGGACACGTGCCTCCCGTCAGCCTATCGTGGCTCTGTGTAGGTCTTAATGCCATTCCCTGCTTCTGTTTTTATTCCTTTCTGCCCGCAGTCAGGTGATCGCATCTGTCCTATCAACAACTAGACTGCTCTAATCCGACAGTATTGCAATGCGTCCGCCATGTTGAAGGATTTCGTTTGTCCTCTCTCTATGCGTCCTGTTGGGCATATCGTAAGCCGGCAGGCAGGCTACTACATACTTGTTGTTCGATTCAATAATAGCCATCCTCATGAATATCTGTACAATTCTTTCATACATGCCAGAACTCTGGGTAGAAAATGTTTATTTATATATGTATATATGCACTTCTAACTCAAATACCCGGGAGACTCTTCTGGGGCGCTCGCCTCTTATCAGACAATTCTCCTAGGCGTATGTCAGTATAATATACTACCAAAAAGAGTTATATGAAACCCGGTCCAAAGTAAAGGGGGGGCAGAGGTGGAAGGGGAAAAGGGGAAGAGGGGAGGGGGAAGAATAGGAGAGGGAGGGAGTTTTCTGTCTCAAAGGGCTAACAAGTGCCACTCCAATTATCTCCTGTCAATGCAAAAAACACAGTCTCAATCTCACCTGAAGTTCACACTAAAACCCTTAGGTTGTTCAGAATTCATGCCATTACCCAGCACTCCTGCTCAAACAACTACAAATTCCTAACTATTTAGTTCCTGCCAGGGTATATCCTCTTTTAATCCCTGTATGTGACTACAGATCCGATAGATCCAACGTTGTTCATGCCTGAATAGAAACATTTTTATATTCCCAGTGTAAGGGGGAATAGTAGGTTTATCCAATACTGTCCAAGTAAACACTCCTGCATTATGACCCAATTCTAAAAAAATGGGTAGTCATTTTGGTTGCTGCTCTCTTACATCTGATGTAACTACGATGTTCCATAATACGGGTTTTTACCTTACGTGTAGTCATCCCAATGTATAAAAGGTTGCAGGGGCTCCTAATCACATTTTCAGAATTACAATTCGTATGTTTGATTTGCACCGATGGTGATGCCAGCCCCACATCAACCTCGTTGGTGTTCTTCATTAAAGAACAAACACTACAAGAGCCACAGGCTGTGTGACCTCTCACACGTGGTAGGCCCCATAGTAAGGGTTCATTATTATTCTCCAGACTAAGAGGTCTAGTGTGTATCAGACGATCACATATGCTTGCACTCTTCCTAAAGGAGAACATAGGTTTTTCTAAATGGAGACCACCTGAATTGATGATTCTCCAATGTCTGTTGATGATACGTTTCATTTTATTAGAGGCTGTATTAAAAGTAGTCATGCAGATCGGTCGCTTGGATTCTGGCCTTTTTCTCTCCTCCAGAAGTGCATTTCTATTGCAGTTCAGTGCTTGATTTTTTGCCCTCTGTACAATCGCCAAAGGGTAGTCCCGATCTAACAATTTTTGTTCAAGAGCTATGGATTCCTGTCTGAAATCAGCCAAATTGGAGCAATTTCTCCGGATACGGAGAAACTGCCCCACTGATGAATTCTCTCTCAAAGATCTAGGGTGGAAACTCCTAAATGAGAGTAGACTGTTCCTATCTGTTGGTTTATGATACACCCTAGTCAGTAATTTGCCTTCCACTGGTCTAATGTCTAGGTCTAAAAAGGGTAGAGACTACCTTGTGATGGTGGCAGTAAAGAGCAGTAATGGATTCCGTCCATTAAGCCACTTTAAAAAATGGTCAAGAGATTGAGAATTTCCTCTCCATATCAGGAGAACGTCATCTATAAAACGGCACCGCAATCTGGTCGAATGCTTCGAAGGTTTTCCTGATTAAAAATGAACTTACGCTCAAATTCCGCTACATCCAACAGGCCAGACTTGGTGTGGAGGTACTACCCATTGATGTACCATGGGTCTATAAATAAATTCTCCTGTCATACTCAAAGAAATTCTTCATTAGAGCTAGACGTGTGAGGTCAAGAATAAAGGATCTAGGTGCATAATAGCCCCAATCTTGCTGATAAAGAATAGCCTCAATTACTCGTAATGTCTCCTGCTGGGGGATGTTAGTGTACAAAGACTCTATAGTCAAACCTACTAGGAAATCCATCTCAGGGTCAAAATCCAACTCATTAATGAGATTAGGGACATCCCTTGTATCCTTTAGGTATGACTCACTCTTTTGGACTAGCGGTCTTGAGAAAAAAAAAAAATCACAAAATTGTGACAAGGGCTCCAACACAGAACCTTTGCCGAAAACAATCGGACGACCAGGTGGTGGCCTTGTTGGTTTTTGTACCTTCGGGAGGATGTAGAAATAAGGAGTCACAGGTTTGTCTTTGCAGAGGAAGCTCCCTTACTTGTCTGTAATCCATCCTTGATTCCTAGCCTCCTCTACCATCCCTTGAATCTCCCTTGGGATCTCTTTGGTGGGGTCCTTTGCTAGAACTTTATAATTACGCTGATATGACAATAAACGCCGACATGCCTGATCATATACCTCCTTTTTGAGGATCACAATGGCCCCTCCTTTATCTACCGGTTTAATGACAATCTTGGAGTTCTGATTCATTTCCCGTAAAGCATCTTCCTCCACTCTGGACAAGTTACTAAAAGATTGTGTGGAACTATCCCTCATGGTCTCTTTACTGTGGATCACTGCTTGTACAAAAGCCGCTATCTCACATATTAGTTGGGTCAGAGGTGGTGTAAAAGTAGATTGTGGTCGGAAATTAGTATCACCAAGTTTAGAGGGAGTTCCCTCCTTGTTATCAAAAAACACATTAAATCTTATTTTCCTGAAAAATTTCGCCAGTTCCTGTCTCAGTTTGAAAGTGTCCAGTCTGTTAGTAGGGATCAAACCCAGACTTCTTGTTAAGACAGCTTCTTGAGGAACAGTAAGGATTGTGTCTGATGAATTAATTACTAAACCTATTCCTTGCTCGGCCCCGGAAGGAACTCTCAGGACATAGTCCTTGTTATCCATTGATTCAAGTCCTCCCACTGGACATGCTGTTCATTCCTCTTTCTTATCTCCCTGGTGTTCTTGCTCTTCCTAAAAAAAAGGTCTATTGTGTTGGAATTGATACGGTAGCACAGGTTGTATATTTGGGTACATTGGCCAACCGAAGCCCTGACCCATATTAGGTTGCGAGGGAAAAGGTGGTGATGGAAAGAAAAAAAAAATAATCCCATGTGATTAACCTCTCTGGAAGTTCTTTCCTCTCCCTCTATAGCGTGGTCTATACTCCTAATCATTACTGTCGCTCCCGGAGCTCGAGCGATCTTCCTCCTTGCTGCCACTCTTACTTTCTGCCTCTTTCTATTTAACATATTCATCCGTAATGTAAGGATATACTTTCTCCTTAGAAAACCTCTTGAGATCTTTCTGCAATTTATTGCTCTTTGACTGCATCAGAAACTCCTTATATTCTACCACGTCTGTTAGTCTCTTCAATTTTCTTCTTAAACATAGTAATCTGAGCTCCAAATTTTTGTTCGCTCGCCTGAATCTGGATCAATAGTACATCCGATTTTTTTGCCTGTGTTGATAATTAAAATAAACCAATCCCTTATACATTTCCAGGTGATTAAAGCCCAATCTTTCCTAAATTAGGATAATCTAAAAAGATTAAGGGTTCATTAGTGACCAAAAGACCTCTGGGCGCTGCATTCACCCTTAGGTACTCAGTTAAGATTGCTCCATGTAGGACGGTTGTAACCTGTGTGCTCTTAAGATCTACTAAAGTGTCCGAACCTTCTGCCTGAGTCAAAGCCCGAGCGATGGTGGTGTCCCCCAACAATGAGGGACCCGAGAGGATCGATGTCACTGCCTCTTCCCCAAAGGACAAACCTTGTTCCTCCATTATTCAAAAAGTACTACCCTGCCCTTCCTGCAGCCCCCCCCGTCCCACCTTTATTTGGGACCGGGTTTCATATAACCCTTTTTGGTAGTATATTATACTGACATTCGCCTGGGAAAACTGTCTGAAAAGAGGCGAGCGCCCCAGAAGAGTCTCCCAGGTATTTGAGTTAGAAGTGCATAGATACATATATAAATAACAATTTCTACCCAGAGTTTTGGCATGTATGAAAGAATTGTAGAGATATTCATGAGGATGGCTATTATTGAATTGAACAACAAGTACGTAGTAGCCTGCCACCCGGCTTATGATGCACCCAACAGGACGCATAGAGAGAGGACAAACGAAATTCTTCAAAATGGCGGACGCGTTGCAATACCATCGGATTAGAGCAGTCTAGTTGTTGATAGGACAGATGCGATCACCTGACTGCGGGCAGAAAGGAATAAAAACAGAAGCAGGGGATGGCATTATGACCTACACGGTGCCACTGTAAGCTGACGGGAAGCACGTGTCCCTTGACGAGGTGAGCAGGGGGGTGGGGGCACAGGTATTTTGACCATACAGAGAATGCACAGTGTTGGCGGTAATAAACCGCGCAAAGAGGAACTAATATACATTCATTGTTTCTTATATTTAGTGTGTGACTACAGGTAGGTGCTCCCACCGTACTCCAGTTTGGGAGTTTGCTAGGGATAACTCGGTGAGTGTATATGTGTACACATATCAAACTTTTTGTTACTGAGATCATGACTTAGGGGTGATGGTTTGGTGTAGTATGTCGCTGCACATAATTTGTATTAATAAACTCATTATTTGAAAGGAAATTGAGCATAGAGTGCATGCTTTTAGTTGGGGATAGGATGCAGGGGTATATACATATATAAAAGTATGAGGGATCGAGTGGAAAGTTGTGAACTGAGCAGGTTCTATATAATAAGATTAACTTGTGTCTCTTTATATTTCCTCATAGGCAACCGTGAGGGTGTGTACTAAAAAGACAGGGACACAGGTGTACCCAGATGCATATTTGCCCACAATTTCAATACACTACAGGTAGGGTATGAAACTTGATTTAAAGAGGATCGAAGGTCGAAACATGTTGAGCTTGCAATGGCTATGACTCTTGTATGGCCATTTGGGGTGTAGGGGCGATTTTATCCCCCTTTCATCACCCCGTCTTTTAATATTTTTTTAATCCTATACAGTGGACCTTGCAATAAAGATTGAGTATGGTACTACTTGAGATAGTTTTATTATGTGATTGAGGGCTTTGTTTGTGTTTAGATCGCCGTTTGTTGGTTTTTGTTATGTGTTTCCCCTCCCTTTTGCTCCTTTCCTCACGTTGGCTCTCGTGGGAATGTGTTAGCATTGCACTATGATGAAGCATACCACTATTAGTTGGTGAGGGCAGTTTTTCATAAACTGATGGTTTGTTTTTCGAGCCGGTGGGACCACATTGGGGGTTCCCACTCCTTATTTTTGTCCTGTGTGTGTTAGTGTTTATTGAGAGGGAGGTCGGACAAGGGTGTTTGTCCTCTCACCCCTTAGGTGTGAGTTTTTACATTGTGATCAAACCAGCAGCGAAACCTGGTTGCATTGTGGTACAGGAGAGAGAGGCCTATAATATGGAAATTATTACACAATTAAGCAATACTGACCACTACAGAAAACTCCAATTGAACCACTTGTCTGACATAATAGAAAAGAAACTTAGGGCAACCAACCTTGGCAAGGAAGGGTTCCTTACGATATATGAATTTGCGTTCTTGAATTAGAAGTATCCTAGAACCCCAGTTCTTTACAGACTACCCAAAGCACATAAAAATAGCCCTCATTGGCCATGGGAGACAGTTACTCTCTGCGGTTCAGTTCTTAGGCCACTTGGAGAATGTTATCTTCATTAAGGATTTTGTTCCCGGGATTGAAACTTGTGTGAGGGACAGCATGTTCATGATGAATCTAATTGAGGGAACAGATTCTGATCCCATAGTGGACCTACTGGCCCACTCTAGACTTGTATATTATACCTCAGGATAAGAGTATAGAGGTTATCTGCCAGACTCTTGATAAATGTCTCTTTAACAGACAAGTGCCCACCGAATTTACTCTGGATTTGCTAACCATTCTATTCACATCAAACTATATTAAAAAGTATTACCAACAATGTGGTGGGACTTCCAGGGGAGCCATTTTCGCACTGAACCTGGCAAATTTATACGTAGATTATTTTAAACAGAATTTTGTGCTCACAGAAAACAACCCATACAACACCTCAATAAGATGCTGGTGGAGGTATATAGACAACATTGCCATGATTTGGAATGACTATTGAGAGACTAGAATTATCTGTAGAATATTTGAACAATACCCTGAAAAGATCTCAAATTCACTTACAATAATGACCAGAACTGTACACCCTTTCTTGACCTTGCAATGGCTATGACTCTTGTATGGCCATTTGGGGTGTAGGACGATGGGAATAACTTACTACATCCTTGTACAGGAACCCACTGAAAGATACACTTCTCCAATATAACAGCTTTCACAGACATGCTACCGTTTGGAAGTTCCTAAGAGTTTGACGTAATTGTACCAACTCTAATTACCTTAGAGAAGCCTGCGTACTATCCACCAAATTATTAGAGAGGGTCTCCCAGGTGTGTAGTTAGAACTGCCATGAAGAGGGCCTGGTATAGTCCTAGATAGAACTCTTACAAAGGCCAAACAGTCCTCAGACCTGCTGGTATAGAGACCACATTTCGGTCCTGATACCAACTATATTGTCAGAATCCTGGAAAAACACTGGCAGATTTGAAAACAGACTGGTGCCTCTTTTGAGCTTTTACTTTCTGTTTACAAAATGGTAAAAGCATTAAAGACCACGTACTACGTGCCAGTTGCATATTCAGCAAACCAAGCAATTGCATCTAACAATTTGGGGCATGGATCCAGCCAAAGATCACAAGTGTGGTAGCTGTGTGGACTGCCAGTTCACTCTCAACACCAAGTATTTCACACATGCTAATATACATAAAGAGTAGATGTCTCACACTAACAGCTGTTCAAATAATGTGGTGTATTGCATTTGGTGTCTGTGTGGTCTAATCTATGTGAGGCAGATGTCACAACAAATAAAAGTGAGAATTGTCAACACAGAAGTCTCATCATATGTCAAGTGCAGATTGATCCACAGGTGTCACTTCGAGCATAGCCACACTGTGGATGATACTAAATGGCAGGTGATTGAAACAGAGATACCCTCTCTACACGGTGATTTGTTGTACACCCTACAATGCCTGGAGTGGAAATTGATAGACAAATGGAACTTGATTACTGATGCACTTAACACAATGGAGGAGTGGCATACCTTCATACCACCACAAGATCACTAATGGACTTTGGTAAAGCATGGTCCTTGGTTGACCCTGACCTGACTGAATTATGTACTGTATCCGTTGTGTCCTTAAACGCAGGGGATGGTGTACTGACCAATGTAACTTTTCACATATTAATGGACATATTCTTGCCTATTTTTATTTTATTTTTATTTTACGGAACTGAGCGGGATTGCTTTCTAGACTGTGAACGAATTGACTTAAACAGGCTGATTCTCTCTAGTCGGTCACATGAAAAATATATTGCTCCTATTACGGCCTTCATTATACTTGACTCCTCTTAATGTAGGTTCAGTCCCCTCAAACTCTTGGAAGGCTGTCACTTTTCACTTAAGTGCCTATTTTTGCATTCAGGCATGTCCTATAGCCATCATATCACACACCTTTTGTTTAAGTGCCTCCTATCAGCTAATGGAATGCATATGCATTCCACACCTTGCCATGATATATCATCAGTTAGCGGATGGCATGCACTACATCCCAAGCCTCTCTTCCGCTAGCCACCATATTGAACACTGGCGTGCTCACCTCTATTAGGCCGATTGTTCAGTGTATTAGAAAGCAATGGTTGGAACATGTTGCGTTCCAAGCCTCACTTCAGTGAGGCACCATATTCGATACTGGAATGCTTGCCTCTGAAGACCTTATATCCTTACAGGGATGGTGCATTGCTGATGCACTGAATTATCTCCGATCAGGAAACTGCATCTTGGACCTGATCCTTGCACCAACGGGCCTACCATTGATTGTTGAAGTAATTAGCCCCCCCAATTATATTTACACACATAGGAACTCAGTACATTTATATATCTGGCTTCATATACTGAGATATTCTTTCCTCTATTATAATGGCACACTCCTTTCAACAAACCCACGCCAGGTCCCAATACCTATTAAGTAACTTTGTTTGCTTTACATAATGTTGATAATTCTATGGTCTGTGCTGTAAATCACTGCTTTCCCAAAGGTTCCTTCTTTTTCTCTGGGCATAAGCAGGTACCTTTATATGGATTTCAGATTAATGATGGTTTCCTCTCACCATGTTCCAAATCTTCGCTTATGCTCTGCACTTTATAGGTTCCCGCAGGCATCTCCTAGTCGTGATGAGACCCTTGGAGTGTATTAAGGGTCAAAATGTTGCAGACATCCGTTACAAACTCTTTGCCATTTCATGCTCTGCATGTGTAAAGGAATGAGTAGGCCTGTTCCGATGGACCACAAACAACTACATATCAATGAGTCCAACATACCCTGAACAGTTCTGTACTACCTGTTCCTGTTTTTGGTTGTGTTTTTTTCACACAGGGATAACTTCGCATCTATGCTTTCAAGATTTATACTGTAAATAAACCAATTTGTGTAACTGGAGGTTGCTGAACACTTTCATTGCTTTTTTGTGTACACTGTATCAACTGGAGTAATTCTGCTGTCATACATCCATTATTTTACTGTGAATGAGCTCTGCAGAAACCATTGTGAGTTTATTGAAGTTAATTACTCAGGTTCACGTGGACATTTGGATTTATTTACCATTTAAAGATTACTAGATCAAATCAGGCAGCAGCGCAGCCATTCCACTGGCACGCCAAAGGCAAGCCCGACTGTGCCCGGATCACGTGCAGTTCCAGCCATGCTCAAGGGCATCGCTTGGTCAGTAAGACTGAGGGGGCGTGAGCTTCGGATTTTTCGACAATCACACTGACAAATACTGTCGGTCATTATATGAGAAGCAGCGCATGGGTGGGGGCTTAAGGGCAGGGAAACGAAAGAAGTGCGAGCGGTACTTAAGGCACAGTATTTTGTAAAATACCCATGTTTTACAACCTTCAAAACAGAAGTGTGTGTGTTTTTCTCTAAGTATTTAAAAATCTTAGGTGAAATCCGACAGACACCCTACCATACCCTCCTTAAAGCTCCTGAACCCAACTATTTACTAAATAATATATTTTATTAAGGGGTGTAACACCCCAAATCAACCCCCCGCGACCAGCTACACCCCTGGCCATGCTGCCCCTTCTTCTGCTGCTTGGGTACATGCTATCCGATACACCCGTAAGAATTTATTATTAATAAGGAAGCAAAGTGTCTTCGTAGTCTTGACTGAGCTACTCTTTGTACTAAAGCCATTGTCTCGGACTGTCAACATGCTCTTGTTGTGTCCGCCCAAACATACTGTCACCTTCAGGATAGTGGGGTGTCTACAGCTTTTCCTGCTATCAATTGATGGAGGGTGGATTTGGGACATTTTCTGCGGGCCTTACCTATACATGCTTTTGCCTCTTGAGAGATCATTTTCCCTATGGAAATTTAGATGACTGACTACTTAGACCTTGATATTTCTAGGGTAATACTGACAGGTTATCATATTTCCCATAATGAATGTCAGGATCATAGAGAGAGTCTTCTTTTGAGTGTTAAGCGAGCTAATTTAATAAACTGGCAGCAGTAGAAGGAGCGGTTTTCGCTGTTACAGTTATGGCTGAGTGCTCCTTTTCGGGGGAACTGATTCATCATCCCCTGGTCGCTTCGAGTTCACCGACTCCTCTACAGATACCATTGCACCCCCCACCCCCTTCCTGGTGTGTACTTATACTGCAGGATAACAACCAGCTCCTGCAACACTTCAGTTTTAAATAGTCTCTGGCTTGGAGCAAGATTTGCAAACAGGCCCTTGTTAAAGCTTAGGCTGCATCCTCCCACTCACTGAAAGGCTCTTTTGAGGTTAATCTCAACTGTGTTAATTGGCTCGTCAACTCTTAATAACTTAGCACCCAATTCACTTCCCTCACCCCACATAAAAGCTGCCACTGCTCCTTGAAAGTGTAATGACGGGGGGTTGGGGTGGAAGAGATCCTCCTCACCGCCAGCTGGATTGCAGACTGGAGTGCAAGGTCCTGCTATGGATTGTACAGGGCAACAGCATGGAGTTGATCTCACTGTATGGTGAGTCTTTTTAGGGGTGAGCACAAAGCGCTCCGTCCCCTGTTTTAATCTCTCCTTAGGCTTCTAACCACACCCATGTCCCATCAGTCACTTTCATTTGTTTTATGGGCTTGCCTTTTAAAATCCGCTTGCTTTCATTACTGAAAGCCGTGCATACGTCATGCCTTTTCCGGTGTTTATCCCTCCTCGAGCGCATCGACCAACTACTGAAAACATATGAGGCTCCATGTTTTCCATCTGGTTTCTGGACTACTTTTTCTCTTTATTTCACAGCGCGATCTCGCTGGGCAGTAGTCGAGCACTTTGCATGACATTGATCCTGTTACATAGGTAATTGCACTTTTGCCGGTTGCATAGATAATTGCACTTTTGCCAATAGGTTTCACTGCGAGCAAACTTTTATTTCCCTTTGTGTGTCTGCAATGCGCTGAAGGCGGGCGGGCGGCTGCCCGCTCGCTTATGTGAAACTTTTACTTTTCAGTTTATATGGCAAAAAAAAGTCTGGTTAGTTACGTGAAACGGTTTTACTTTTCATTTTCAATTTATGTGGCAAGAAAAGTCTGGTTAGGAGTTTAGAATGCTAATAGCTCTAACTTGAGCAAATTCGAGACCCACTGCATTGCAAATGCTTGTTTGTATTGTAGTTGGCCTCTGGTATGCAGACATAGCGATGGACTGAGGCTTGAAATAACTGGTGGGATGCTGGCTGTCCAGAGGAATATTTGCAATGTACGGGCCACTTGTGACTGATCCAGTCAGAAGGACTTTTTGGACTTGGGTAACATTGAGCTGCCTATTGCAGGACAGAGGCCAGGATCCCTCTCCGTGACCGGGTGTTTCAGCTGTGGTGAGTGACTCGGCGTGGAGACTGAAGCAATGGGGGCCTGTCCCTGCTGGACAGGTGGGATGAGGTGTCAGTCCTGGCACTTTCTTAGGGTGGGCTTACACATTCATTTATTTGTGTTATGTTTGCAAGGGGGATGTTGTTTAATATAACAAGTTGTTGATTGAGTTCAAGCAATTGGGAAGGTGGGGGACGGGTGTCAGTGCAGTGGGGTGCAGGAGGGAACTGTTTGCTCTAAAATTACAATTATTGGAGTAGACTTTAGGCTACTGACGTGGGACGTTCAAGGGTTGGGTCCTATACCAAAAGGTACAGGGCACACTCCCTAATTCATGAAGTCAAGAAACACACTTGGAGGATGCTGGGGCAGAGGGCTTGGTCCAGAAGTGGCGGGCCAAGTCTTCCATCTCTTCAACTCTACATAGGCCAGGGGGTACTGATTTGGGCAGACCCTGGTACGCCCTTCTCCCTTATGTATGCTGAGAACGAACTCTCTTTTTTTTTTTTTTACACTATTCATGATCTGGTAGCTGAGGACACGTACGCGCCCCGGTTCTGGCTGGGTGATTTCAAATGTGACACAGATGGGAAAACTTGACAAGACTATCGTCTAGGGAAGGCACAAAACCTCATACGAAAAAAGGCCCTCAGGGAGGTGATGCACAATCTGGGGCACACGGATACGTGGGGAACGCCTCACCCACTTCAGCAGGCATACACATGCCACTCCCTGACACACAATACCCTTAGCAGATTGGACACAATCTGTTTTCCCCATAGCGGAGTGCATGTCTGTTCCACATTTAGCCAAGTTCTTGTCTGGGTACTCCCTGGCCTGTTGCACACTGTGGGAGTGCAGGGGGTGCTCCTGCGGAGCAGAGAGCGGCATGGAGAGTTCCGGCAGAGGGTTTGACGGACAATGTGGGTCAGGAATCGTTATTGGAGGAATTGACCAACTACAGAGGGCGACCACCTGGCACTGAGGCAAATTCTGGACAGGACAGTAAAAAAAAATTCAGAACAGAGGGTCAAAATCCAGAACAAAAATTTAGGATGAATGGCAAAAATTCAAATGTCAGTTTTACATGCACACCTAAAAGAGGCCATGCTTCACTATGTTATTAGTGCATGTTTTACTCTTTTTTTTAAAACATAGCACTATTTATTCACTGCTGTCTTTTTGTGATAGCCTCCTGGTATGCTACATTCAGGTGTCACATTATGACATTGTTCAGAAGTAAATTAATACGCTTCAGCACTGTGTCAAGGCCATCACCCCTACCCAAATCTACCCATTCTTTCTTAAAGAGAAAGTAACAACATTTATTATTATGTTTATGAACATTTTAAAACCCCTGGCAAACAGTTTGGGAAACATTGAGCTATTTATCCTTATGCTAGTTTAAACAAGTTGAACAAAAACATCTGGTTCACCCCAACCGCCCATGGACTTTCAACCTAAAATCTTTTAATGAGGCAGGGCAGATGGTGTGGGCGACAGTCTCACTCCTAATGTCAGGTACCCACAACTTGTCTGTAGTCTCACAACACTAGAGTGTAGAGCTGGGACTCTACATTTATCTCTGGGAGCCCAAACTACCAATCGAAGATGATAAAAGAGGAGGATGAAATCGAGATCAAATGGGAAGTTGTTTCTAAGAACCGGATAAATAAGGAAAAGAAGAACAAGGTGGGACAATTCCTAAAATCAGACAAGATGGGTCCACCAAGACTATCGGAAGGTACTGGGTACCTGGGGGAGTTGCCTCTGCAGACAGGAGAGAAACAGAAGAGGCAATGTCAAGTGGTTGAACAAGCAGCACCCACCCACCTTGGCAAACTCTTCTGGTGCAATGGTCCACTGTTCGGGCTTGTGAAGGGTGAGCAGGGGCCAGACACCTAGCAAGGTTGCACAAATGTCTTAAAATGATTTTGAAATTGAGCAAAAGCCAAAACTAGTGATTTGGGTTATCCCTAAGTGTCAAATGCACACAGAATCTTCAGAATATTTGGGATGCAAACTGCACAAACAAAATGTAAACATTTTAAATTGTAATTAGTGTTTCTTTAACATATGACACTGTTTTACCCTTTATATACAATTAGACCTCAGATTGAACTGGGAACCAGTTACCTTTCGATACCTAGTGAATAATATCTACCATTCTCCCACTGATTTGCATGATGGAAATCTCGGCAGAGCATCACGGTCCCTCTGAGCCCAGTTTGCTTTTTGGTCTTCTCTTCTGCTTTCTGTAGTGGGCCATGTGGCACTGGTGAAGATGGTGTGCTACCCCGATGATAGTATTATTTTGCAAACTTTCCCCTGCTCGTCCTTCTTTCCTTCTTCAGACATGCCACACATATGATTTGGTCGCTGGGGCACCATCAGGTAGCTCTTTCCACTCTAAAACTACCCGTGAATGCAGGTGGATTAGGCCTTCTGGACTTGGAATGGTATTATTCCGCTGCACAGGTACAGTGGGTGGCTCGCTGGCTTTCTGCCTGACCCCCCTGCATGAGATGGGGTTTATTCGTAAAGACTTTTAAGGAGGGCTTACTGCACTGCTCATTGTTTCCTACGGACCATTCTACAGATCACTATCTGGGGTTATCATGCACAGCTTTCTCTCGCCTTGCTAGAACCTGTAAACTCACTGACACAAAGAAATCCTGTGCTTCTGCACTACCTTTGCAAAGTCTTCCCACTTGCACAGGATGGCTGTGCTCAGAGCAACTCCATCAGTGGCATGCTGCAGGTGTCTTAAAATTGGGGGAATTTGTTTTCTGGATGGCGAGCTACTAAATTTCCAAACCCTTGTGGCACACTACCATCTTCACCCCAGTCAACTCCTTATTTACAACCACCCTAAACAATCATCAAATGCCCTATTTCTTGTCTGCCGCCTAGCACTAACCCTACATGAGGCCAGAAGCTCTACACCATAGAAACTGGTGGCAAACTGATAGAATGGGTGTACAGACCTTTCCTGCAACATTGAGACCACTCCAGGTCTTTGGTCGTAGTACCTGGGTGACTGATGTGGCCAAACCTCTGCAAGATACGGACTGGATTAAAATACAGGACTTTCCCCCACAAAGTATCTCACGGCTGTCACTTTAAATACATTCATAGAGCTTCCTTACGAATGCATTCTGCCCATTGCTTGCCATTGGCTTTGTGGTTTGTAACTCACATTTCATTGCTTTCAATTTGCTGGCTTTATTTGTTTTAGGCTATGCAGCTTGAGTTCATCCCTTCCCTTGCCCAAACCTTATTTACAGTATCCTTCTGAGTGCTCCCTTTCTTAAAAACAGGCCTGTAAATCTTGTTCTTATCTCATCACATTTGGTGTGCAATCAAAGAACAAGGTTAAATGTCAGGCTCGGTCTTCGGTGGAAACTGTGTGTTTACTTTTCTTTCTCTGAATTCAAAGTGAGAGGATTTATGCAACAATCTTGCTGGATACTGGGGTTAGGAAAGAGTTTTTACTATCACATGACAACATTTAAGTAAACTTCAGAATATATCAGAATTAGGAGTACAAATGAAGCACATTTTTGTTAATTATGAACTGTGCTGGAAACAAGTACTTTTATATGAGTAAAGCAAATCATTGCATTAGGTGATGCAATTTCCACACATCGTCTGGGCACTGTATAGTTTTATTTGAAAAACTATGTCTGTGAAGTGTAATGGTCATTTCAATAAAAAAACGTGTGGTCTGTAATGGCAATGTGTTACCACACCATGCATACTTCACTCCACTCCGCACCAATCCACCCCACTGCACCCTACTCTGCATCACTCCACTTTACACCACTTCATGCCATTGCACTGTGGGCCACTGCACTTCTCCATTCTGAACAACCCCACTCAATGCCACTGCACTCTAAGCTACTTCACACTACACCTCTGTACTTTATGTACCACTCTACACCAATGCACTTTATGCCCCTCTACACCACTGCATTCTGCGCCTCTGCACGCCATACCACTCCAGTCTAGGCAAAACCAATCTAGTCTGCACAACTCCACTCTATGCCACTCTGCACTGTACACCACTGCACTCTATGCCTATACTCCAATCTACCCTGCACCTCTCCACTCTACCCCACTTCACTCTCTGAAACAATCTACTTTACGCCACTGCACTTTGTGCCACTGCATTCTATGCCACTACATCTAGACCTCTCCACTCTATGCCACTGCACTCTACTCTGAAAAAATCTATTCTACGCCAATGCACTCTACACCACTCTGCCCCACTGCACTCTACTTTAATGCACTCTACGCCAATGCACTCTAAACAACTGTGTTCTGAAATTCAACTCTGCAACACAGCACTGGACACCACTATACTCTATATCACTCTACTCTGTACTACTGCATTCTGCACCAATACACTCCACTCTACGTCACTGCACTTTACAACACTATACTCTGCACCATGCTACACTACTCCACTCTGCACCACTCTATGCCACAGCACTCTATGCCACAAGTCTACTCTGCACGCTATACCACTGCAACACTCTACACTACTGCACTCTGCCACTCTATTGTATGCCAGTCTAATCCGCTCAACTCTACTCTGCCACATGCCACTCCAAGCCAATGCACTCTAAACTGCACTGTACGTCACTGCCCTCTACTCTGCACCACTGTAATCTATGCCACTGCTCTCTGTGCCACTCTACACCACTGCACTGACACTCTAGTCTGCAACACTGCACTCTCTCTGCAACTGTACTCTACACCACTCTACTGAACTCATTCATTCTACTCCACTGCACTCTATGCCACTCTACTCTGCATTACTGCACTCTACAGCACTATACTCTGACCTGCACCACTCTACACTACTACACACCACCCTACACCACTGCACTCTGCCACGCAAGTCTACTCTGCCCTCTATGCCACTGCACCACTCTACACTACTGCACTCTCTGCCACTCATTGTATGCCACTCTACTCAACTGCACCCTATGCTACTCTACCCTGTCCAACACCACTCTAAATCATTGCACTCTAAACCACTGGGCTGGGGGGGGTGGGCAGGGTTTCCTGTGGAGTGGTGAGCGGCATGGAGATTTCCGGTAGAGGTTTTGACAGACACTGTGGGTCAGGAATTGTTATAGGAGGCATTGACCGACTACATCAGGCTTAACTGGAGCCCCATGGCATGTAGGGCCACAGAGTGGGAGACAATGAAGGTGGTTCTGTGAGGGAGATGCCTGGGGTTAACCTGGATGGTGTGGCGCCTGCTGCAGGCACAACTCCAGGCAGCAGAGAGACGTTTGGCCGCACTGCAGGTGAGGGATCTGGCTTATCCGGTGGCACGCAAAGAGAAGTCTGAAGTGTGCTGGCGAATACCTGACATGTGGGAAAGACTGGACATATTTACCTGAAGCAATGCAGACAGCAGCTGCAAAGGGAAGGTGACAAGTTGGTAGGTTGTTGGCCTTGATACTGCGCAGCACAGCACCTCTGATGACACACTTGGTGACCCCCCACTGTCGACAGTGACCTGAGCGGCAAACATTGTGTTCGCCTTTCAGTGACATCTAGAAGGGATGTACAAGGCTGATCCCTGGGTCATCCAGGAATAATATCTGATATTCCTGGAGGGCCTGGAGCTCCCCAGGATTTGGGAGGTAGTGGCAGATGAACTATAATCCACTCTCGACCTTGAGGAGCTGTGCGGGGCATTGCACATGTTGTCAAGGTCAAAAGCTCCAGGAGGAGATGGTTTTCCAGCTGAGTTTTACCAGGAGTTTTCAGCGGCTGTCATACAGGGCCACCTCAAGGTATTTCTGGAAGCAAAGAGAAGGGGTACTACTGCCCTCCATGAGGGAGGGAAGGGGTTATTTGCATGCTGCATAAGCCAGGAGGGGACAGGACCGATCCAGCAGTGAATAGACCACTCACCATGATCAATTCAGATGTCAAGGTCCTCTGCAAACTTGTGGCTAACCGACTGACCGTGGTCATGCCCAGCCTGGTGCATGAGGATTAGTGTGGTTTCATCCCTGGCCGTAACAGGGGCATGAACCTGCACAAGCAACATGAGATTGAGGGCAGCCGCGACAAAATGGCCTTGGTCTCAATAGATCTGGAGAAGGCCTTCAACAGTCGACTGGGAATTCCTGCTTTAAGTACTGCAGGTCACGGGGTTCAGGTCCCAGTTTCGGGGCTGGATCAAACTGCTTTATACCAATCCCATCCCAGGATGTGGGTGGGACAGTGCCAGTCTGAGAAGTGGTCTCTGGAGAGATGGACGCAGCAGGGTTGCCCTGTCCATGCTCATTTGCCCTCGCTATGGAGCCCATGGCAGTGTGGGCTTAGTGGGAGATGCATGACTTGGGCATAGTACTGGGGGAAGGAGCATCAGTCTATTGCTCTATGCGGTCGATGACCTGTTTTATCTCAGGGCCCCCGAGCCTCCCCTGAAATCCTAGTACAACTGTTAGACAAATTTGGGGCTGTATCGAGCTGCGGATCAATCGCATTAAGTCCTTATTGTTTACCCTTGCAGCGTTGGTGGGGACTTAAGTTGGGCGCCTGCCAGACATTGGATTGCGGTGGGAGCTGGATCACTTCCCATATTTGGGAATAGTGGTTGCACACTCCCGGGAGAAGCAGCTGCGCCTCACTCTTGGGAGGGTGACCGACTCCTTGCTTGCATCGGTCGCCTTCTGGAACACGCCACAGCTGTCCCTTATGGGCAGGATAGCAATCTCCAAAATGGTGCTCCTACCACGCTGCCTGTATGTCATACAGAATTTGTTGTCCACTGCCGTCCAGGGTGTTCAGGACCCTGGACTCTTGCTAATTCATTAATCTGGCCAAGTAAGAATAGCAGGATGGCCTTGGCCACCATGGCCCAGCGACATGAAGAGGGCAGATTGGAGGTGCTGAGCCTTAAATTCTACTGTTATGCTGCATGTATGCAACAAGCAGCCCGAAGGCTGGAGGGCGGAGACCGCTTGAAGAAGGAATGGTTTCTTACCTGTAACTCCAGTTCTCTCGTAGGGGTATTTCCATGATAGTCATAAGCACTGAATAGTTCCGCGCGCCTGCGGGGACCCCGGAGCACTGTTGTGTAGTATATTCTTAAGTGCAATCATCAGCTCCTTGACAAAAAAGGTCTGTGAAAAACACTTAAGAATAACAATGTGCAGCCTATGTGAACAGCTACACAAGCCAAAATTGTTAGAAGAAAAAACAGCTGTAGTGTAAATTTCACGTTTAAACCTCTATTTATTCTATAAATACATAAATAAATACATTCTCATATTTTATTTACACCTCTCATGAGAATAAAACAATGTAGGGCAGTGTAGCCCATAGGCTGCCATTATACAGAATGAAAATAGAGCTGTGCCTTTAAGAAAGTAAAGTCTTCCTGTTTCCCATCATGCACAGCAAAAGGCAGTTGCCTCAGTTCTTTTTTGGAGGCTATTAACCTGACATGAAGAAAAACAAAACATTTGTTGGAGTACCAACCTCCATAATATTCATATTCTATGTCAACTCCACCGGGGAGGAGGGAGGGTTGCTTATGACTATCATGGAAATACCCCTACAAGAGAACTGGAGTTACAGGTAAGAAACCATTCCTTCTCTCGTAGGGGATTTCCATGTATAGTCATAAGCACTGAATAGAGTAGCAAGCCCATCCCCATAACCGCGGTGGAGTAGATATAAGAATACTGAGAAAAACATGAATCATGCAAACAAATTCTTGAGCAAAGCCTGTCCAACCTGAGCATCTGCCCTAGCGTCTGTATCAAGGCAGTAATGCTTAGTAAAGGTATGGACCGACCTCCAAGTGGCAGCCTTGCATATTTCTGCCAAAGGGACATTTCTCATCAAGGCTACAGTAGCTGCTTTCCCTCTGGTAGAGTGGGCTTTTGGCCTACCACCAAGGGATTTGTTTGCTAACTGATAACATAACATTATACATGAAACAATCCACCTGGATAAAGATTGTTTAGATGTGCCCAAACCTGTTCTGATTGGGCCATAATTAATAAAAAGCTGTTGTGATTTTCGTAAGCTTTTTGTCCTGTCCAAGTAAAATTTCAATACTCTCTTTACATCCAGAGAGTGCAGAGTTCTCTCAGCAGGAGTAGCTGGATTCTGAAAGAAAGTCGGTAATGAAATTGTTTGGTTCACATGGAAGTCGGAGACTACCTTAGGTAGAAATTTTGGATGAGTTCTCATTACCACTTTTGTAGAATGAAAAACCGTGTAGGGTTCCTGCGCGCAAAGGGCCTGGATTTCGCTGACCCTACGCGCTGAAGTGATTGCCACTAGAAAAGCAGCTTTCCATGTGAGATGCTGCAGCGATGCCTTGTGTATCGGCTCGAATGGCGTCAGCATCAGACGTGATAAGACAACGTTCAGTTCCCATGGAGGAGAAGGCTTTCTAATGGGAGGAAAAACCTTCTTTAAACCTTCTAGGAAATCCTTAATAATCGGCATCCGAAAAAAGGACGTTTGTGAAGGACTCTTTCTGTATGCCGTTATCGCCGCCAAGTGAACTTTTATTGACGACAGTTGTAAGCCCGATTTTGCCAAACTTAACAGGTATGGCAGGATAGATTGTTCTCCACAGGAAACCGGGTCAATGTTGTTGTGTAAACACCAAATGCAGAATCTCTTCCACTTGCTTGCATAGGCTGATCGTGTGGAAGGGCGTTTTGCTTCCTTCAGAATTTCCATACAGTCCTGAGGTAGGTTCAAGTGTCCATATTGCACTAGCTCAGGAGCCATGCTGCCAAACTCAACGATGAGGGGTTGGGATGAGATATCTGCCCTCTGAACTTCGTGAGAAGGTCCGGACGATATGGTAGCCTGATGTGTGGTTTGAGTGACCGGTGAAGAAGGTCTGGGAACCACCACTGGCGTGGCCACTCCGGAGCAATTAGGATCATTTTGGTCTGAGCATTGGACAGCTTCTGGAGGACCGCCGGAATCAGGGGAAGCGGTGGAAAGGCGTAAAGAAATGCTCCTGACCAGCTTATCCACAGGGCATTCCCCAGTGTCCCTGGATGGTAATATCTGGAGGCGAAGTTTTGGCATTTTTTGTTTTCTGGGGTTGCGAATAGGTCTGTAGAGGGGGTACCCCAGAGTGCGAAAATGGAATGAACGACGTCGTCGTGTAGTACCCATTCGTGGTTCTCGTTCATTACCCGACTGAGGGCATCCGCTTGAACATTCTGGATGCCGGGCAGGTGAGTTGCCACTAGCGACAGGTTCCTGGCTAGAAGCCAATGCCAGATTGTCTGAGCCTCTCTGGATAAAATTCTGGACCTGGTGCCTCCTTGTTTGTTCACGTAGTACATAGTGGCCACGTTGTCTGTCTGAAGAAGGAGAGTTTCCGTTCTCAGAGAGGGAAGGAAGGCTTTGAGCGCAAGGTGGACTGCGCGAAGTTCCAGCAGGTTGATGTGATAGAGACTCTCTCTCTGTGACCACTCGCCTTGGACTCGAAGATGTTCCATGTGCGCCCCCCATCCGAGCAGTGACGCATCTGTTACGATGGTTTGAGATGGAGGCCGTTGTTGGAACGGAATCCCCACCAAGAGATTGCTGGGTAAGCACCACCACTTCAGGGATTGTAGGGTGTGAGGAGAAAGAAGGACTTTGTTCTCCCAATCGTCCCTCAGTTGACACCACTGATCCTCTAGATTTTCCTGCAATGGTCTCATATGGAGGCGAGCATTGGGAACGAGATGGATACAAGACGCCATCGAGCCCAGTAGAGAAGCTATTATTCTTGCAGTGGCTTGAGGTCTTTCCTGCAGTTGTTTGCATTTTTGGAGAATCGATAACCGTCGTTCCTCCGAAGGAAACACCTTTCCTAGCCTGGTATCTACAATGGCCCCTAAGTAATGCAACCTCTGAACAGGTGTTGCTGTAGATTTCAGAAGATTGACTTGAAGACCAAGTTTTTGTAGCAGTTGTAGAGTCCATTCGAAATGGTGCTGTGCCTCGAGACAGCTGGAGGCCTTTATGAGCCAATCGTCTAGATAGGGGTAGACGAATATTCGCTGTTTCCTCAAGTGGGCGGCTACTACCGCCATGCATTTGGAAAAAGTTCTTGGCGCTGATTTTAGGCCGAAAGGTAGAACTGCAAATTGGTAATGGCGTTTTCCGACAGTGAACCTTAGGAATTTTCGGTGTTTCTTGGTTACTGGGATATGAAAGTAAGCGTCGCAAAGATCTATCGCACATAGCCAGTCGCCCTGACGTAGATGTGGGTAAATTTGGTGTAAGGCTAACATCCTGAATTTTTCTTTGCGAATCCATTTGTTTGCTGTCCTCAGATCTAAGATGGGACGAAACTCTTGTTTGTCTTTTTTCAGTACAAGGAAATATCTCGAATAAATCCCCTTCCCTTGTTGGCTGATGGGAACGGGTTCTATGGCTCTTTTCTGCAATAGGATATTGACCTCTAACTGCAGAGCTTCGAGATGGTGGTTGGCTGTTTTGGGTGGAACAGATGGTGGAGAACTGGTGAATCTGAGAGCGTAACCATGTCTCACAATATTCAATACCCAGGCGTCTGTTGTGATGCGTTGCCACTCGTCCAGATGATTTGCGATACTTCCCCCTACCGGAGTGGGTAACGGAGGAGGGGGAAGCAAAGATTCAGGGCTTAGACGTGGGAGCTTGTCGAGGTGTCTGGGTCTGAGGTGTTGAACGACCCCTTGTCGACCTTCTGGAGAAGCCCCTCTGATGCTGCTGCTGTTGCTGTTGCTGAGGGCGTGAAGACGTCCAATGTGGAGCCTGATACCTGTGGGTGAACAGTCTTCTTTGATATGAGCGGAATCCTTTTCGCTGTTCCTTATGTCGCTCCATGCCTACCGCTTTCAGGGTATCCAGCTCCGACTTCATTCTGGCCATCTCATCATCGGCATGAGAGCCGAACAAAGTGGAGCCTGAGAAAGGCAGGTTCTGTATCCTCTGCTGTGCTTCGGGTTTAAGCGATGTAAGCCGCAGCCATGCATGTCTCCTGAGCGCTATACCATGAGCATAGTTATGTGCGGATAGTGTTGAAGAATCCGCCGCAGCACTTATAATCTGGTTAGAAACCATAGCTCCCTCGCTCACGACCTCTAGGAAATCTTCCCTTTTGTCCCTAGGGAGATGCTCCGCGAACTGCAGTATAGAGTCCCAGAGGGATCGATCATATCTCCCTAATAAAGCAGTGGCACTGGCTGCTTTCATGGTGATGGATGCCGTCGAGCATACTTTTCTTCCTGCAGCATCGATCTTTCTGCTCTCTTTGTCTGGGGGAGCAGAGGAAGACGGTGACGTCGAAGGAGATTTCTTCGCTGCCACTATAACTACCGAGTCTGGTACTGGGTCCGACCTCAAGAACAGAGGATCTTGCTCTGGTGGACGGTACTTTTTAATGAGTCTGGAAGGAGCAGACTTTGTTGTAGCCGGCGTGAGAAAAATGTCCATTGCTGGCTCAATAAGACCCGGAACCAGTGGAAGTAAAGGTCGTGAAGATGTCCTTTGATGCAAGGTCTCAAAGATCACTGATGTCGATGGGGCCGGAGCTGCTAGCGGGATATTCAGCTTGGTTGCCCCTCTTACTAAGACCTCCTGAAATGAGTTGACATCATCTATGGGAGACACTCTTGGGGACGGTGAATCCGATAAGGTTGGAGAGTAGTCTCGTGTGGACGATGAAGAATGTCCATGATGTGATTCCTGACGACGGTGCCTAGAGGTAGATGTACGCCTCGAGGAATAACCAGAACGCCCTGCAGATCGCGTTGGAGTCCTCGGAACAGGTTCTGGAGGAGGCGCCGGAAGAGGAGCCGTAGGTGTTACCGGCGTCTGAGGTAACGGCGACTGCCTTTGCGAGAGCTGTGGCGATGCTGGAAGTAGGATAAGCGAGGCCGAGGATTCCGAGGTTGTATAAACCCTTCTAGGCCTCTTAGATGGTCTTCTCGACGTCGAAGCACTCCTCGACGTCGAACTGCGGTGACGGCGAGTGCCTCTAGACGTCGACTCGTCTCGCCGCTGAGAACCTCTCGACGACGAACCTCGACGTCGGTGCAGTGACGGTGAACGCCTCCGACGGCGAACACTCTCTCTCGACGGCGATCTCCCTCGCCGTGTCGACGGCGAGCCCGACTCGGATCTCCTTGACGTTGACTGTGTTCGCCGTGTCGACGGCGACCCAGATCCTCTCGACGTCGGGTGTCTTCGCCGCCTCGACGACGAAATAGTTGTCGATGGCGAACGATGCCTTTTTCTCGCCGGCGAAGCACTCCTCGACGGCGAACATGTTGGCGCCGTTCCCTGCTTCGACGTCGACGCTCTCGACGTCGTCGGAGATCTATGTCGTTTTTCAGCAGGTCTGGAAGGAGTCATGGAGGAAACAGGTTGAGCCCTGGTAGAAGTCTGACCTTCTCCTCGCTCTGTAGTGGAATGGCCACTTTTTTTCCTGTCCTCTCTCGCCTGAAGTCGGATCTTCTCTCTATCACGAAGGGTTCTTCTAGAGAAGGTTTTACAAATGTCACACGACTCCGGTTTGTGGCTGGATGGAAGACAAATTATACAGACCCTATGTGGATCTGTTTTAGCCTTCTTTCTTCCACAAGAAGGACATTTATCAAAAAGTGAAGGCATTTCTAACTAGAAAAAACCTCCAAATTCTGTCAGAATTTAACAGAAATCAGTAGAAAATGATCACTCAAAGGTAAAAACGTCGAGTGAAAATGAAATTCAGAAGATATTTCAATGAATTTCTGTCACAAAACCTTTTGTGAGGTAGAGCTCAATGCTTCAGGGTCCTGTCAGCAGGAGCCGGAAAAAAGAACTGAGGCAACTGCCTTTTGCTGTGCATGATGGGAAACAGGAAGACTTTACTTTCTTAAAGGCACAGCTCTATTTTCATTCTGTATAATGGCAGCCTATGGGCTACACTGCCCTACATTGTTTTATTCTCATGAGAGGTGTAAATAAAATATGAGAATGTATTTATTTATGTATTTATAGAATAAATAGAGGTTTAAACGTGAAATTTACACTACAGCTGTTTTTTCTTCTAACAATTTTGGCTTGTGTAGCTGTTCACATAGGCTGCACATTGTTATTCTTAAGTGTTTTTCACAGACCTTTTTTGTCAAGGAGCTGATGATTGCACTTAAGAATATACTACACAACAGTGCTCCGGGGTCCCCGCAGGCGCGCGGAACTATTCAGTGCTTATGACTATACATGGAAATCCCCTACGAGAGAAGCATCTGTTGGCCAGGTGGTTGATGTCGCAGAGCTTCTGCCCTGCTGATGCAGGATTCTAGCATGCTGTCTGACAGGCAGACCATTGGCATACGTTAGTGACCGTAGTTCTTCAACTGGCTCCTTTTCAATGAAAATTACCAGTGTGGATCCTTGCTGCAATTCGAAGCATGGCGGAATACATGTCCGGAGGGGGGAGGGATGGGGTTGCGGGTTACTGAGGGATCACTACCCTAATGAGCGTTTCATTGGACGCAGAGACGGAGTTTGCATTGGGGCCTGGACACTTCCTACATTATGCTGAACTGGCCAGGCAGACATAGAATACGTTCCCGGCGGCACTGGCATTGTCTGGCACTCTGGGGACCCTACTGACCTGCAGGGCTGGACGATATATGGTGTCCCTGTTATAACAAGCAATGGTGGTGGACATAGCTAATCGCCCACTTTCAGTCCGGGCAAGTTGGGAGGCTAACCTGGGTGCTATTTGGGGGAAAGGGGGAGGGGGTGAAGTAGACACTGATTGGGATGGCATCTGGCACCTTACTAAGACTGTCTCCAGTAATGATGGATTCAAGTTGATCCATTACAACTTCCTAAACTGCACTTACATGATGCCCCTGGCACTCCACCAGATATCTCAGACCCGTTCTGATTCATGACCTTGGTGTGGCTGCCTGGGGGCTGACTTTCTACATATGGCCTGGAGTTAAGTGGAGGACTTCTGGGTACAGGGAGTGGACAGACTTGCAAGCGCCACCTCGCTGCAGGTCACCCTCACCCCGCAGTTTTGTTTACTGTGAAATATTGGCAGGCCTAAAGATCACAAGATGGCATAAAAATACTTACGTGCAGTGGTCCTGGCATGCCACAGAGGGGCAATCACAAGTATTGGTCAATGCGCTCCGGAGGTGGAGCACTGGTATAGGAATGTAGAGGAATGGATGCTACCAGAGGAGCTGCATATGAAAATGAGCAGAAGGGAAGACAGGGTGGGAGAAGACATCTTACTAGGGGCTTTGAGTGACAGAATCACTCAGTCAAGTGGCAATACTAGTGACACGGATTAGACATCAATTGTATTCAGTGCATGGGGTGCAATGTGCTCAAAATATTTTGTTGTACCTACATTGTATGTTTGCCTCTATGGACTAGCGATGGTAATTTATTAACACTCCTGTTCCTTCTAACGTACTGTGCACAATGTAACTACTGTTGAACGCTGCATTGCTTGTTATTTTGAAACTGAAAGATTGTTTAAAAAAACAAAAAACATCTGCATAGGAAGTAACATTGCATTTCTTCTCCTTACTTTAATCAATGCTTCAGGGCATCCCCAGCAAAGGGGCATAAACCGTGTTTCAGTGAAACTTACAAGATAAAGATCATGTACATCACCAGCATCCCAGACTGACGGTCCCCACAATTACACCCAGATGCAAATGACCTAGACACTCACAGAGCATCAGTACAACACATAGCAAACATCGTACATGTCCCATCAATTACCACACACCCTCAAACTACAGAATACACATTCCAAGTCATGATTATTAACGCTCGCTGTGAAGTACTCCACACGCGCTTGATTCCCACTTCATCACAGAAACCTTTCTCACATCTTTGCACATTCTAGATGTCCTTCTTCCCACAGGATACAACATTCAACATGTGAACCACGTAAATATGAATAGAACAGGCCCTGCTGTCATCCAAAAGACCTCCTGGCCTTGCACCCTGTGCCCACACCCTGGAGCTGCTGACATGCCATTTTCCACACTCTACAACTCAGACTGCCACCTTCTATCTCATCTACAGGTCTCCAAGATGGAACAAGAACTTCTTTGGTGAATTCTCAGATCTCCACACCACCTCGTCCATCTAACATGCCAATGTTTTGGGTGACTTCAACCTCCCAGACAATACCAGCACAAATAAAAAATAAAATAAAAAAAAAGACAGACACATTCACTTTAACCTCATTGACACTCAATGCAATATGGCAGGTCACACAGCCAACACACTCCAAAGGACATCACATCCACAACCTTGTCTTCTGAACATCAACTATCCAATACAAACCAACAATACCCCTGGACAACACCAACCACCTTGCCATCCCCGTTTCCCTGCTTAGGATTCTATCAACAAACCACCATCTACACAAAAGAGAAGACCAAACCTTCAGATGCTTCAAAGATTTCTCCAACCTCTCCCAGATGGCAGCCTCAACCCAAAAGTGATTCACTGGTCACCACTGTCAGCTCTGGGTGGGAAAAAGAGGGGTCTGTCATGGACCCAATCGTGGCTACTCAGCCACCTCTGCAGATCTTTTCCAGTTTCCTTCGAGGTCTGGACCAGGTCTGAGAGGTCCCCCTGGTGCTGTGCCCACTGGGACTTTAGATCTCACTGCAGAGCCTGTATATGCCATTTACCAGCAGGATGCTGGAGTCCGTAAGACCCAGCAGCATCACTGTCTGTCTCACTGAAAACCAGGATTGAGGCTTAAACACCAGGATCACAACCCTAATATCCTGGACTCTTCGTTTTGTGGGTAGGTATGGAACTGCACTGTATCCTGAATGACTTCGATGAGAGGGAGTGTCTGAGAAGGAGGCAGGTGCGACTTTGGCATGTTGATCGTGAGCCCCAGAGAGAGCAAAAGGTTTGCCGTAGTCCGGAGATGGGTGATGACTACCTGGGAAAAACTTACCTTCAGCAGCCAGCCATCAAAGTAGGGGAAGAAAGAACCCATTGTGCCCCAAAGATGAGCAGCAACCACCGCCATCACTTCTGCAAACACCCGAGGGGAGCTAAAGAGTCCGAAGTGCAGCAGAGCAAACTGTTGGTTCACAGGATGGAAATGTGAAAATAATCATCCATCAAAGTCAAGACTACCATCCAGTCTCCAGGGTCCATGGCAGACAAGACATGAGTCAGGCTGACCATTTGGAATTTCTCTTTTCATAGGACGGTATTGAGAGAGTGCAGATCTATGACAGAACCAAGTCCCCTGCCCTTTTTTGACACCAGAAAGGAGCAGCAATAGCAACCACAATCTACTTCTCATGCAGGCACCCTGTCATGTGGCTCCATTGGCCCAAAGAGTCTATACTTGCTGACAGAGTATGGAAAGGTGGTCCTCAGTCAGCCACCTTGGTACGGTGGCAAAGGCAGAGTTGTTTCCACAAATGGGATGGTGTACATTTTCTGTACAATATGAAGCACCTACTTGTCTGAGTTAATTGCAGAGCACTGGGGCAGGTTGTGCCTTATCTAGCTATTAATGGGATGGCTGTGTTGGATGGAGGGTTTACTAAAGAGGCTTACTGGCTGCTGCTGTCAGCAGGATGGGGGAATGGACAGCTCGCTGGGTCAAACTCCTGAGTACTCATTGGGATTTGTGGCCCCATCCACAAAGGACTGGACCGGTGGGTACCACTTGTATAGCGGACATCCATAGGTGTTACAACTATGTTTGCAGTAAAAGCAAAAGGACTTCTGCTGAGACCGGACAAAGAAAGCCCAAGAGATCTGGAGGTGACCGGGCTCTTTTGAGCGTGCTCAAGCGCAGTGTCAGCTTTGTCACCAAACAGGCAGAAGCAGTCAAAGTGCATGTCAATCAGGGATGCCTAGACATACCACAGGAGCCCAGTGGACCACAACTAGGCATGACAATGCACTGCCTCCGTAGAAGCCATGGCTTTACCTAGGGAGTCTGTTGTGTCCACCCCACACCTGACAGTAGACTTTGCCGCACGCAGACTAATCCACAACTGGTTGGCACTATGCTCCTTCAGACGCAAATGTGCAACAGAGGGCCAAAATGCATGGAAGTAATGGCCCAAGAGGCATGCAGTGTTCAACAACCACAAGGCTAGGCTGGTGAAAGAAAAAAGTGGTTCCCAAAGGCATCTAGCCTCTTGGATTCCCTGTCTGGTGGAAGGGAACGCATTTATGTTGACCTTATATATGTTGACGCCTGCACAACACGGCTCCTAGGGCAGAAGTGATGGGAGAGAAAGGCTGGGTCTACTGGGGCAGGGCAAGAGTGTAGGGCAATCATGGGCTGTACATGAGCCCCTGTGCAGGGTTTGGCCCAGGCCCCCACAATAAAAAGTCATTAAAGGCTTCATTGAAGGGGAGCAGGAGCTCAGCCGAACCCGCTCCTGGGTTAAGCCGTTGGTCTTAACCTCAACTGCTGGCAGCAGTAGTTCAAGGACTTCTGCTGCCCTGTGCATCACAGTAGCGAAGGATGTGTCTTCTTCCGAAACTGCGCCTCGAGGGGAAAGGAGGCTAGTCTGGGGGAAGCGTCCAAACCACTGGCATCACCCAGCTCCTCATACCAGTTATCAGCAGGACCAGGGTTCTCCTCCATGGAACCAAACCCTTCTTCCACATCTCTGCCTTCAAGGAAGGGTGAGACTATCTAGCAGCAGGAAGTCTAGGGGTTGGTAGGGCCAAAACGGTGGTGGCAATGTCGAAAAGCAGTTGATGATAGGCTCAGCGCAAGGAGCTGGGGTGGAAGACGGCACTCATGTCAGCATTGGTCTGAGTCCTGGGGCGGATCCAAAGGGATTGGCTGTCGTCAGAGTAAGACCTGCCAACGATAACACAGCCGAGGCACTCTGCGGCTCCCCGAGGCACGAAGAAGTGCCAGAGGGAATAGGTGCTCCAAAGATAACATGCATGGCAACGTAAAATTATTTTTACTAGGCAGGTGTTGCTCCAGCAAACTGGAGTTAGCACGGAGCAGGCCCAGATGCCGGCCTTGCCGGTAGAGTGCAGAAGCCAGGCCTAGAAGCACAGAGTTTGGACAGAGAAGCCGAAGAACACTTTCACTTATTTTTCTTGTGCTTCTTAGAGTAACCCAACATTGAGGAAGAGATCTTAGAGCTTTGGGAATGGCTCCGAGATCCGCCTCCAATCAAGGCAGAATTCCTGTTATTTACCAAGAGCAACAAACAAACAGTACATTCCTGGCTCAATGACATGAATCTTGATGACTTTGCATTCGGTGGAACGTTTGGGTTCAATGTCACTTGAATTCACCCTGGACACCAACCGCAGCTTCCAACAACACATTGCAAAAATAAAAGCACACAAAAACAGCCTGGTACCAGCTCACCATTCTAGAGAAAGTAAAACATTTTCTTCTAGGAAGCGACTTCGGACCTGTTGTTCAAGCCCTTATACTCTGAACAGCTGAATGGTGATAATGCAGCACGTCTTATCAAGGGCTTAGAGAAATATGATCACATCAACCACATCCTTATGGAACTCTGTTGGCTCCCCTTGTCGGCCCACACCATCTTCATAACCAGCTGCATCATTTACAAAGCCACTACGACCAGCATCCCCACTTATTCTGCAAAGAAGTTCACCATCTCCCGTGGTTCTCAGCAAACCAGCAGCCAGGACACTAGACTGTAAGCCAAGAAGTGCAAAGGAGGAAAAGTAAGGCAATGCACCCTTTTCCCATTTATGCACCCAGGAACTGGAACATCCCTGCATCCATCAGGAACGGTCCAACACTGCTACAGTTTAAGAAATAATTGGAAACATACATCACAAAGCATAACCAGTCCACAAACCTGCTACCTTTGTATATCATCCCAGTCTTACGCTAATCTTTGACCCATATGCTCCACTGCTTTTGGTTAGGTTCACACTAAAGATCTACCACGTGCAAACACACATGGATCTGACTACTGTACGTGTTGAATTGGAGGGTAGGGGGTCCAAACAACAAGAGAGGCCTAACAGAGTTTGTAAACTTATTGGGGAAAGATACTAAGCAGCTGGCAGATGCCACAGAACTGAAGGTGTTTCTTGTAAGGCAAGACGATCGACTTGCTATCATTCAACAGGGAAGACGTCTACTACTGGAGGAAAGGTGCCAGCAAATTCCACCTTGTAGAATCTAGTACAGAGAATGCCATGACCAATGATGTCAGAGACTACTGACATAATAGTATCAGGGCACAATCAATGGCAACATCCAAAATACAGCGAAGGTCTTTTGGGCTGCAATCCTAACTGATTCTTTGCTGAGAGATGGACAAAAGCCTGCTTTGATCTCTTCAATGCAGTTCTAGTAAGGGGGTGCATCTGATAGACCATAGCAGTGGCAAGCAAATTAGCAGCATCTAGCACTGGGATGGCCGATGATCCTCACTACATTAAGCTGAATGGGGTGGTGGGCTAATAAGTCATAGGTTATCATTAGGGGATAAGGCTAATTGGGAACCAACATTTTTGAGTTTATGGTCAGAGATAAGCTTCCGGCTATCCACAGGAGTATTTTCACAAACGTTCTGGCACCAACACTGCCCATGGAAGAGGCCTAGTATTAGTTGTATGCAGCAAGAACGCCCAGGAACATAGCAAGGGGCAATTAGCGACACCTGCTGAAATGTTAGAATATAGGTCAAGTAAGAATCCCTGAATCTGATGCAGACACTTGTAAAGTTGCCATGTCAACCTTGTCTCTGGAGTATCTACTTTTCCAGGTGTTAGCCGCTCCCATTTCAGGGTTTCCAGCTCTGATTTCAAATCTGCTGCTGCAATATGCGGGCTCCTTGCTTTGTTCATGACCAAATTAGGCTACTAAGTACGGCAGAGAAAGGCCTGTGTTTCTCTGCTCCGCGGTAAAACTTCCTTCCAATAAGTCGTGAAGCCATTTAGATTTTCCCAACAGAAAAATAAAATGTTTTAATTTTCCTACTAATAAATCAACTGGTTGGAGTTCCGGTCTAAATAAAAAAGTCATCACTCAGTTACATTTAATAGCTGAACTTCCTATCTTTAAGTATTTAGATGTCTCCACCCTCCCGCCCCCCCCCAAACCCCGTTTTCTCGTTGCTTCCCTCGACCAGAAAATACACAGCAAATACTTTTTCAGTCCACAAGCCTTTAGTCAAACTTTAGGTCAACACAGTACACACGAAACAATCCTTCAAGGCTTGTGTGTTACACATCAATCACGTGTAAAATGAACTTAAACTTGCATGAGCATTTAGCAACATAACATACAACTTGGCAGACTGGTTTAATTAGTGCACGTATCTACTTGGTCCAAAAAGAAGTTGGCAGTTTTGAAGAAAAGGGTGGTGGGTCGGTTCTCCTGGCACTTTTAGGACGAGAAGAAGCAGATATTAAACTGGAGAAACCATAAGACAACGATTTTCTCCTTGTGAGCTCAGCTGGGAGGATTGTGGTACTTCAAGAGGGAGTCTTGGCGAAAGAGGCACCCCTGTGTTAACCAGGCAAAGCAACAAGCTGCCCGTGCCTGGGTACTAAAGGTGTGCTGCTATGGCCTACCAGCCGTATATGCAGTTACTAACAAGGGGCAGGTCTTGTATGTTCACGTTTCAGGGAGCAGCTGGAAGGATAACACTGAGAAAGGAAAGAGCCAATGAGTATGCACCACTCATGAACCAGCTCACCTCATGGGGCACAACACAGAGTCTGCGGGATACTGAGTAGGACCATCCAACCTGGGTGCAAACACTGAGATTTACACTGCATTTCACTCATCCTAATACTATCAATACTAAGGTAACAACCATTACAAGCACAGCAAAAGTTGGGCCTAAAGCAGGACTCCACATTGTACTCCTTGGTAAGTAAGCCAGGCTAACCAGCAGAAATCATTAAGATTCTAGTTTGCAAAGGTGCATATAATTTAATGCACCCTACTCTTTCGCTACGACCCCAAATCATACTTGTTCACTGCAGAACAAATGCAATGAACACTTCATGTGAAACCAAGTGCTTTCAAAATTATGCAGATGAAGGCACAGGAACATAATAAGTCAAAACAAATGTTACTACTGTGTTAACGGAGCCAAAGCTGTGGCTGGTCCAGCCGTATCTAGCAGCAGGGGCAAATGGTAATACAGGCACCCTATAGAAATGGAAGACCAATATCTCACAGAAACCAATGGCAGTGAGAGCAGAGGAATGCCAGCCGAATACATCGATTCTCCAGCAAAGCTCTAGCCCCAGCAACACCATCTGCTGCAGCAGAATTTCAAAAACAAATTTCACTTAAAACGGCCTTGAAAGTTCACATATTCCCCTTTTGTATACGAATTCTGATTTAAACCACAGTAATATAAAAATAAAGTTTATGAACTTCATATTGGGGACGGGGTGCCTGCGAAGCACTGCAAACTCCATACCACTTGCTGTAGTTTGCAACTTGTACCTGTTATTATAAGAAATGGACAGATCTTTTCCAGCTGCACTTTCAGACTACCGCTTGCCCCATGGGGACTTGAACAAGCATGTCTGCACAATAGGTGAAAGGACAGAGACAATGTAGGGCCTGGGTTGCTTACGCAGGCAGACCTGGTCATACAGACCGCAGGAATACTGATAATCAGCAACTTAACTTTCGTATGCATAAAAGCACTTCCTTCCGTGTGAGTTTCTGCTCTGCCGCCGTATGTGTTTATGCTTCATATGCAAGTGTATCAAAAGTGCAGAGGGGATGCTCAATAAAGCTGTGCCGCGATGAGACATTTGGGAGAACATATTGTACAGTGAAGAAGCTGAGCTTAGCGCTACTCCCCAAACCATCGTCCAGAAGGCAAGAGAATCACCTCCGAAGGACACTTAGCATTGTAAACAACTCTGCTCAGCTACCCTACGTTATTCTGCCTGAGGCAAAATAAAGCATTTTCTTGGGGGGGAAAACATGGAGTTGCAGTGCTCATACTTTCAGCAGAAACAGGAGCAGAACAAAGTGCAGTGTACGTTAAAGACAACATGCTGGGTTGCATTATGTTAGAAACATACAGAGTCGAACCTGCTATCTTGTGTACCTAATCTTCCACCAAATTACTAAATAAAAAAATAAAAAAAATAAAAAACCTTCAAACTCTCAAGTATGGAACAACATACAATGAACAGGGTGCGCCGGGTATTCCAGGCACGCAGCACACTTCCCAGGGGTGAACAGAGAACGCCAGGAAGAGCGGTACGTGGAGTTATGATGGCAAGTCACCTGCTTGGCTAGAGGCATTCCCAAGTACATGCAAGGTGCTCAGTTTAGCTTCAGGTGCCCAGAAGCAACAGGGAGAGGAAAAAAAACACCGACTTAGGGACTTATAGGGTACAACTGGGAATCTTCAGAGGCGGATCAGGTGCATCGAAGGACACCGTTTCTTTATAGCGCCTTGGTTTAACAATACCATGTAAAGTCACTTTCTGCATGCTATGTCACAGTCTGTAGCCAACCTCCCCCTCCTCCCCCCAAACGTTCCCACAGTCACAAGGGAAGCCACCATTGACACTGTTGTGAGCCAATGAACTGGAGCAGAAAAGTCAAATTCATACTTGGTCACAACATACAAACATTACATTTCCTGGTAACCAGGAACCACGTGATCAAACAAGGATCCACATATTCGTGTCTTGGTACTGAAGTTGCTCAGACACAATGTTGTGAAGAGAGAGTTCGCCGCAGGTGTACTTCCAACGGTTTGGCAGTGATAGCTGTTCTCCTGGGCAAGAGGTACAGTGTCCCTGCAGAGAAATGGCACAGCAAATGGAGAAGAACGGAGCAAAGGTGAACAAGCCAGCACAGCAACAGTCCAAACATGAACAAAAACATGTGAAGAGCTAAGGATTGTTACAGGGATAACGTAGAGCTCCATTCATTCCCTGTGGATTCGATGGTGGCCAATGCCTGGTTGAAAGTCCATCACCACCCACTGAATCCACAGGGAATGAATGGATGTTCTCATATATCCCACTAGCACTCGAAATGTTTGACTGAATACTTCAAAAGGGAGCTAGTTCTATTGGCCGGTAGTCTGCAGGTCACAAATGCATTTTTTTGGATACATTTTGTTTTACTACGACATCCAGAGCAAAGCGCTTTCCTGGGGGTCAATGTATGAAGAGTGAAAACTACAAACTAGGCTGGGCCTCCGGAATCACCCCCAATGACTGCTCCTCAGACAGTTTCAACATGCACGGTGTTTTCTGAGGTGGGCGGTGAGTGGAGGATCTGTTTTCTGAAACACTGAGAAATACCAGAGAAGACAGTGAAATGCAAACTAAGTATCAAGGCGAAAAATGTGACCACTCAACACGGTAGAAAGCCAAACGAGTGGCAATGCTTGGGGATGCAACTCTGGGGACTCCAAACTTTACCAGGCCGGATTCTAGGCAACACTCGTTTCGACAGATACCACTACACCTTGTAAACACGCTGCAGGCTTTTGGGACGCACCTCTCAAAATAATAAGACCTTTTACACAAAAACTGAAAAGCAGTGCCTCAGCCTGATCGGGTGGAAGGAATATAAACAAGATGTGGCAGTTTAGGGACGAGGTACTGTGCGGCTAATTTCTGTTCCACCTTCCTGCTCCTGGCAGTGACCCAAGACAGCTTCCATTTCTCTGCAGAGGCACAGCTAAGCAATGAATGTTTTAACCACCATCTGGATTTGCTTCTTGCAGACTGGACAGGGCTGTCCACCCCGCTGCAACGTTTTGGCACAGAGAAAGCAGGCAACTAGGTGGGCTGTCCTGCCATGTATAATGTTTCCGTTGCGTGGCTTGCGGTGGCAGAGCTGGCAAGGCTCTAGAATGGACTTGGTGGACTCCAAAAGGGCCAGTTCCTCCTCCTTCTGCTGCTCCTCAGACTTCTGGCTCAGAGTCAGCTTGGTCTTTTGGCTCTTGGATGTGCCAAGAGATGAGTGGGCAGGATGCGCCAAGTCCAGCGACTCAGACTCACCACAGACTGACCTGGGTCTATCATGGAGAGGCTGCTGGTCTCTGGGCCTAACAACTGGAGCAGATATGGTCCTGCGACAGTCTGGGATGTCTATCCCCTCATCTTTTTCTTTCTCGCCCGATTTGGCAGTGATGTCTGACGTGGACAGGGAATGTGCAAGTTTAGGGCAATCAAGATACCAGTTTTTGCGCAGGGCCCAGCAGCGGAAGCAGTATCGCTTGATGGGAGAGTTAAACTTCTTACACTTGGTGCATTGCCAGCAGCCCTGAGCAGAGTGAGGTAAAGAGAAAAATCATACGTTAAAAGTGCTTTCCTCTTACACTGTCCAGCACCAGTTTACAACCAAACAATTTTAGCACAAATGGGTGAAGGCTTAGTACAGTCAAAAATAGTTTTATAAGACAGCATAAATGCCCTAATTTTCAAAAGTAAACCCTCATTTGAATAACTAACAGCACGCCACACATCCTGTTTTATGTCAAACTGTATGGAATGATTAAATACGCACATAACATGAAAAATAACTTTAAAAGAGTGCATCTCCTTAGTCACGAACCAGGAGTTTAAGAATCGGTGAAATTAAGTGAAGTGAGTAAGCTCTCTCCTGTGTATGGCCTCACTTCTTTATGTACGATTTTTGAAGTGATATATCACTATTGCTACTAAAGGTATCCTGTGTGCAGACTGCGGGGTTTAGGGTGCTCTTCCTGCTACTGCAGCGGAATAAGGAGGTAAGTGAAGGTTTCTTTAAAAAGGTTCGCTGCAATGGCTTGCAAAGAGGCTGGAGCAGGACAGGGGGATGGAGAGGTAGACATGTAAGTAATGGGTTCTCCCTCCATCTTCCCGGTTATTTTTGTGGAGGAGTATCAACTTTCAGAAAAATGCTCAAATGTAATTCCTGTATGTAAAGCTCGCAACTGTTTTGATAGGCTGGTAAACGTGGTGATGAAGTAAAGACAAGTGCAAGAACCTGTTGCAAGTTAAATGTATGGTGATGCCGTGAAAGGCTTGGTTAAAAAAATAACTAAGTACATCTAATTTAGTCGTGCAATGTAAACATTTTTGGAAAAAAGCATTGCACAAATAGTGGCCAGCTCAAATTCCTTGAATAACCCCTGCTCTAGCCTTTAAAATCTGAGGAGTGACTTCACAAGCTATGGATTTCAAAAAGTGTCTCTCCTGTCCCATCTGTGAAAGATTCGCTCCACTATTTCTTGTTGAAGACCCCACTCAGGTGATGAGTTTGTCTGCTTAACATGTACGTTTCGGGGTTTTGCACCTGGGCAGGTGTATCACCACTAGTGTTATGTTTCTCTAAATGGTCCACTGCCATATGTCTTATGCTAGTTTGGACAGCAAGTGATCTTGTCCCTTTCTGTCTGTGAAGGTAAAACATGGTGGTAGCATTGTCCGTCTGGATTTGTACTTTCCTCCCTATAACTTGTATTTCAAAGTGTTTTAGGTCTAAGTAGACTGCCTTGACTTCTAGCGCTTTTAGGTGTTTCACTGATTACCCACGTAAGCTCCCCACCCTGTGTAAAGCAGCACATTAGACTTTGTGATGTGCCTCGAGATGGCTGCAGAGCTCTCCTCTGTCTTCCCACCATCTCAGCTCTTTGGTTCTCTTTGTTTGGTGGGGCCCCCATGATGGCTGCTGTGTTAGCCCTCTTCCGTGCCCTAGTGAGAATGCCGGAGTAAGCAGTAACATAGCAAGTGACATAGGCCGAGTCCTGGGTAGAATATCTATACTTTTTCCCCTCCCTGAGGGTGACCACCTTGGTAGCAATACGTTCTCTAAATGTTTCCCATCCCTGGTCGAGCACACTTGGCAGGTAGTCTTTCTTTCCAGATTTTGGGAATCATCACTTGGAATTCTATTCCAACTGCAACTTGTTCTTTGCAATCGCTGTTGTATTTGAGGACCTTAAAAAATCGGCATTTTTAACAGTGATTTATAAGCTTTTCACTGCAGCTTCTTTCAGTGCCAAGAGACTCAAATTAGAGTTATTCAGTGCTTCGCAAAAACTCCTAAGTAAATAAATTATTGGGCTTTTGTGAAGGCAGCAGTGTCTCCAGCACGAAACACGGTCCAACCTGCTCTTCTTTTAAGTGGACTCCATACATACCTGCCACTCTTTTGATCAGGGTACTGTATACTGCTATGCCATCAGGAGGAGATTGCTTCTAAGGGCACGTGTCGATTCCCCTCCCTCAGGTGAGTAGGAATATAGGTCTTCCTACGCATCTTTTGTTGTCTGCAATTGCTGGAATTGATCCTGCTCGAGCATGCTCTTCTTTGTATGGGAAAGAAATCTTCCTCCTGTTCCTCTTGAGGTTCAGATGTTGACGGAGGCGTGTGTGTGTGTGTGTGTGTGTGTGTGTGTGCGCGCCTTTTTGCAGGATATTCTCCCTCTGAAATGGCAGAGGCATTTGGGAGGCCTTCAAGGAGCTGAGAAACTCCCTCTTCCTGCTTACAAGACCCTCCATTTCAACCTCAAGGTGTCCGTTTTTTACTTTTGACATCAAGGGCTTTTTGCTCAGCCCCAAACATCAAAGTTCTTCTTCTCAACATCGAAACTTAATTGTCTTGGGGGGCTTTCGGCTTCTTGTGCTCTAGATCTCCTTTCGTAGTCAGGCCAGTTCTGAGGGTTCACCACCAATGATGTCTTCTGACTGACTCGTGGAGTTCTTTGGGTTTTGACTTGCCCTCAATGACTGGTGTTTTTAGTATCTGGGTAACAACCTTCGAGAACCTGGAGTTTGAGGGTTTCAAGCTCTGTTTCACTTTGCCCCTTAGGAGCAGGGGATGTTATCTTGCACTTCTTGGAGTTGGTCTTTTGACAACAACCTCTTCGGAGTCCTTGTGCTCTACCTCAACGACTTCTCGTGCATTGGAGCATTCCTCCTGGGGCAGCTGTATTTCCTTGTAGACTTCCACATGGCTAGGGAGCCCCAGGTCCTTGAGCGAAGCATGCTTCTGTGCCTGTGACTTGACAGTGAGCCTACCTTTCCTTCTTCCATGGTCTTCAAGGTCTTGGTGGAACACAGGGCACACATCACACACCTCTGTGCTGTGATCCTTCGGTAAACAGAGGTTACAGACTTCATGGCTATCTTTCTGGGCGAACCTTGGTGGTAGTTTAGATACGGTCTGAAGGGGGTATGATCCATACCAGTATCTCATTTTGCAACACACGTGGTTTAGGCCTTTTTCAGGTAGAAGCCTCCCGCTTTCTTTCAGTGGATTCTCATTTTCTCCCTAATGCTGGAGGAGAGCCGTGTTATCTTTTTAGTGTTTCTCAAAGAAACTTGCTTCCTCTTTTTCTCCTCTGGAGTGCTTGGCTATGCGTTGAGACACAATGGTGGAAACAAAACATTGAAGATGGCATCCGCTATGAGAGCTTCTGGGACATATGACAGATGTCATCTAAGAGGAACATAGACCAAATGGTCAACGATGCCCACCAACAAAAGAGGAGTGCAACAGACAATTGCAGATTCAGCCACAAGATGGAGAAATATCACATAGCATGTGAATCTAGAAAAGATTCATTACACAAATCTAAAATGCTTATCTATTGTTCCTGTACAAATGAAGAGCACCCTACAAATTTAAAAACTATGGGTGTGAACAATCGATAAACAATACTGTAAAGTAATCTGGTCTGCAATCGGAGAACGAATGAACAGTATGAACAAGGCACAAATATTTATCTATCAGACAAAAAAATGCAACTTCGCAATTATGACTTAGTATCTGAAAATCGATACCTATTAGCAAAAATGCACAATGGTCCAAACTTTAAATACAGAAAACAGAAGATACAAAAAGGAAACAGACTCACAAACGTGTTCCCTTTCGCACATCAGGGTTTTGTTTTGGAAACAGTAAAGAAAGTCATGAAGGACTGCCAGTGCCGACAACTTAATTATATGGGCACAGATTGAACCTGTTACCAATTAGCCATCCTATCTTTTAAGAAAGAAAAATACAGATGCACCAGAGGGGTGCACATGACGTCAGGTATAGAGCACGAGGGGACCCATTAGGTTCAGGCGCACAGTAGGAGGTTACCATTTCCATCTTCAACACTCACCTCAGAGGTAACATCTGTGTCCGTGTCGTCGCTCAGGCATTGCGAGTCTTCTAGGTCCTCCTCTTCCAAGGTTACATCAAGCAACTGTGGGGATAGACACAGTAGATGCTCATTTATCTGTGCAAATTAGGCACGCTTTCTCCAGCACAAACAGCCACAGATGCCCCCCTGTAGATCTTAACCTGGGGCTGCTAAACTTATCACACAGAACGTTGTAAGGCTAGGCAACAACAACAAAATCAGGGCACTATGCATTAAAAAAATAATAACCAAAGAACAACTAAAGATGAACAAGAAAAATACTCAGATAATGTAGATGTTAAAACACTCAACATCTAACAAATATGCTCCCAAAGAAAGGCCTGCAGGACATATAGAAGAAATGGAACACCACATCCAGAGTGCTAAAGCAATAAGCTATAACCACCTTAAGTCACCAAATACCCATAAACGTATCAGTTTCACATTTTGATAGCTTAAGTTGGAACGAGTGAGATGGACACAAAACCCACCTTACAGAAAAGACCAGGGATAAAACAACTTCAAGTCTGCTATGTTTTTTGCACTGCTAGTAATTGCATAAAAGCTCTGAGGATGATAAGTATGCCACAAGTATACCTCAAAAATGTCAAACTGCAAGCGCAGCTTAAGTACACAGATGCGTGCAGCATGACCACCAAAAGTGAAGCTGCATGGCAGTTTAACCTCCAAGGAGTTTGGAAATCCTTTCAAAAGGAAACTTCTCTATGTCCCTCAAATGGATTTTTCTATGCTAATAGGAACCATAAACTAAGCTGAAAACTACATGCCTATATCACTGCTTCGTGGTCTGGTCGAGATATTAATGTAGCACGTTGACTTCCACCTATCAAGCTTTCTGGAGAGGAATCCTCTCCATCCTTAAACTGTGTTTCGTCCTGGCCACAGTACCAAAACTACCCTTGTGGCCCATCCCAGAGGATCTTAAAATTACTTTTTGGCCAATATGGCTCCGCAGCTGTTATTTTAATAGACCTCAGTGTCGCATTTGATACTGCATCTCATGTAATTTTGTTTGCTTAGATTACGGAGCTCAGGGGGGTAACAGACTCAGCTTAATGGTCATACTTTTTTTTTTTTTTTTTTTTTTTTAAAGAAGATCAGAGCGTCTAGGTGTACGACAAACCTTTTTAGTCAATCTTGAGTGTGGGGTGCCATTGGGTCCTTGTTGAGCCCCATGCCTTCAAAAGATTGAACAATCTCCCCAAGTGGGCAAACATACAAGTTAGTCTCTCACTAGTTTTGTACGCTGATGACATTCAAATTATTTCTTTAGCCACTGAAAAAAATAATTTCAACTGAAACCTTGTCTTGTAGTGGTAGCAAAAGAGATAGCTTCTTGATGTTTGAAACTCACTGTTGGCTAGAGCCCCTATGTATCAAGCCTCAGCCTAAAGCTACAGAAAAAAAATTCTGGGCATGTGGTTGGATAACAAACGCTCCTAAGTTTTAGGTATGTAAATTAGCAGACATCTGATTTGGTATTTTGAGAATGCTCAAAGATTTAGAAATCCTACCGAATTCCACTCAGAGGACCACTGTCCAGACTTTAGTTATCTCTCGTCTGGGCTATATGGGAAATAGCCATTATGAATTAAACAGACTATGGGCAGTACAAAATGCAGCTATGCATCTTCTTTTAAGGATAGCTAGACACCAATCTGTTTCAGGATTACTGGCCACCCTTCACTGGTTACCCATAAAGGAGAGGATTCCTTTAAAAGCTATTTGCATTGCCTATCAAGCGTACTATAAAAAAGGGTCCTATTATTTTAGAGCACCTGACATACAATCCAACAAGAACCTTGAGAACCTCTACATCTCATGTAGCTGCAATTCCTATAGTGTGGAAAACCAGGAATGGAGCGCAATTGTTTTCTTACCTGATTTGTAAACTATGGAACTCTGACTATTAGACTATGAATGACTGATATGAGCTCGGTTTCAGGAAGCATCTTAAGAATTGGCTATTTGAAAACTTGGTTGAGTTTTCTGTGCCTGAACTACTCCAGAGCGGACGAGTCCAATTCGGGAGGCAATCTACGTTACAAGTTCCACAAAATAGAAAAGATAAATTACTCACCTGTACCACAAGTTTATCATCATGTGAGCCTTCTTTTCTTTAACATCCCAGGTATGGGCAGGGTACCACAGAACTTTATAAACACTTTTTTTAAAGTAATAAAAAAAAACTGTTGCTAACCTAAATGAAAATGAATGGAAACTACATGTTTTATTAAGTAAAATAAGTAAAAACGAGCTGAAAATAAACAATCACATCTATTAAAAGGAAAAAAAAGAACTGAGAAAGTAGGCTTTAAGGAAGCCAATCATAAGAAGGAAAAACTGCTCTGCCAATTTAGAACACCAGCAAGTTACATGTCCTCAGACCGTTGTGCAAACACTGTAGACCAATTAATTTTGAAGACCCAGCTTGACAATCCACGATCTCTAATGCCACACTAATGGACTTTTCACCAGGAAAAGGGGAAGATTGCCTTAGGATTTCAAAGACGCCTGTGACTAGGAACTAGGATATAGATTTCAGAAATTTTCGCTCCACTATTGTAGGTTGACTTTGATTTTCAGAAACACTGAATAAAACAAATGCTAGCAGATCCCCTGCCACAGCAGACAAGAAAACAAAAATAACAGAAAATGGATAAAAGGAAAATGATTTAAAAAAAGAGACGTAACTTGTAACCTCAGTTTTCCACCGTGGAAACTTCTTACAGAATTATTGCTCAACTTGAGTAGGAAACCCTAAGCACTCACCTAAAAAAAAATCTTCCCTTCGATATGAGAATATGCACGCCAACCTGGACAATTTAATTAAACATTTTATAATGTACAGGAATGGATTTTTGCACACAGAAAATGGAACGGAAATGAGAAGCTCAGCATTAAACATCACGCCAAGAAAAAAACAGTACTGTGGGCTTTTCAGGCTACAGGTTGATCATGGTACAGTTCAACTGGCTTACTGGCACTTCACTTTGAAGCTCTTCCAGATATCTGAAATACCTCATAATATTGTCCACCAATATTCAATTCTCCCTCCATAAAAAAGAGGTTTGGTTTACCAATTAGATAACAAGTGCTATAATTTACAACTGGAATATAAATAAAGTTTCTTTCTCTACGACATAATCTTTACTGATAGGTAAACATTATGGCAAGCTCAACATATTCCCCTTGGGTGAGAAACACAAGCAAAAGAGAAGGAAGAGATAGGTGAACAGATGTGTTAAGGCAATATTTTGTAGAAAATATTACAGGTACTTCAACTCCTTTGGATAGGATTTTAGGAATTTGTCGCTTTATTGCCAAATATGCTCTCTGGAGCGTTTTTCTATATAGTTAATATGGTTTTTCCCATAGTCTAGTCTTGGAAAACAATGATTGACTTTCTTAATATTGCGTTCTTGATTCAGACTCAGAACTACGTTGTATTATCTAAGTAAGCTAAGAATGGCCTGAACCACATTTACTTTATACGAGATTTATTTTAAACCACAATGCTATCTCGATCAGAACGGCATAATATAAGTGGCTGCAAGTGAAACCTTTTTTTTTCTACTATAGTCTCATCTGATACCTTTGGGACTCCCACCGCTCACGTCACCGTCTCATGTACAGATCTACAAGGAGGATGTGTCCCCGAAAATAAAAGCCGTTACACCTGTGGAAACTTTGTAACAATTACTGTATTTGTCAATGCTTTGCAAACATGCATCAGGTATAGAGTAGTCACTTGATATTCTTGGAGAACTCAGAGAAAAAGATGTTTTAGGTAGTCATAAGCTTTGCCAAATTATAGTCGATGTGAAGATGGGCTGCAACCACTGTCGTGCACATGTGAGTATCCTTTAAAAAAAAAAAAAAAAAAAAAATGAAGTGCGAAGTAAATCATAATGAACCCAGGAAATTTCCTCTGCTTTGTTCGAAGAAGTTTATGGAGACAACAGCCTGGCGTCATTTATACTGTATAACCAAGTTGTGTACATTTATGGGATACATTTTAGCACTTAAAATTTCTCCTTCTTCCACTAGATAATATTTTTATAAGGTACTTATCACTGCACTTCTGGCATCTTTAAGAGCTGTAAATAACAGATACTTTATTACATAATGAAATGTTAGACATTTTAAGAATCTTAGAAGGATGGAAAACATTAGTTACTTATCTGAACTCCAGTTAGCACGTTTTATATAGTTACATTCTTCAGTCATTCCCTGTTGTCAGGCTGGAGAATTCCTACTCATTGCAGATAGCAGTAAAGAGTGTTAAGACAGTGTTCAAATGGCTCCCAATTAGCACCCGGAAAACGGTCATGCACACCCTGGTCACAAGCAAGCTGGACTACGGGAACATCCTCTACGCCGGGATCAACAAACAACTCACCAGAAGGCTGCAGACCATTTACAACTCAACACTGATAATCACGCTCAAGCTCCCACACTGTACTCAAATCACACCACACCGGATGGAGCTCCACTGGCTTCCCATTTACAAACGTGCACAAATCAAAGTGCACCCACACTTTCAAGTCACTACATAACACTGGCCCAGCATACCTCCACAATCTTCTGCTTTTACAAACCTTTCAGACAGCTCCATTCATCAGGACCTGCACAAATCCCATGCATACAGAAAACCACATCCAGCAGTCGAGCCTTCTTGTACATCGCTCCTAAAACATGGAACAATGTGCTGCTACACACAAGCGGCGACTCCTTCCTTTTTGGATTTCTCAAGATACTGAAGACCTGTCTTTTCGAATAGTCACACTAGGAGGGCCTAAGCTCTCACCTGTTCAGGGCCAGGATACCCCCCCGGGTCACAGTGCGTGCTAAAAATCTGCATAACGTAACATAACAAAAAAAATGGCTATAGGCTTCAACAAAAGTGTATGTTTAGTAGCACATCCACCTCATGAGAAACAAACACAAACTTCAGTCAATGAGATGGATGTGCTAAGCTCTCTGTAAAGATGAGTCTCCCAGCGTAGTTTAATTCCATCTTTCTTTTATTTCACATTTAATGTACAGCATTTCCAGCACAGTAATGTACAATATCACCAGCACAGCTTCCTCCTCCTTCTCTCCTTCTCCTCCCTTCAGATCCCCCGTTCCATTCTAGAATACCATCTACCTTATAAAGTTCTAGTATTCCCTTCCACATTACATAGGTTACCAAACCATCTCCACACTCTCCTACTCCCCCTAGAGGCTACCACTGCTCAGAAATCTTGGCACAAGGATGGATAGATCAATAGATATATCTGACCAGGGAGGGTGAAGATGTGACTATATGAAGAGATACCCTTGCTACACAACTGGTGTTCCAGGTAAGTAACTAATTTATTCTCCAGTACTGGACCTTATATATGGAAAATGTCACTTACCCAGTGTACATCTGTTCGTGGCATTAGTCGCTGCAGATTCACATGCTGTGCACATCCCGCCATCTGGTGTTGGGCTCGGAGTGTTACAAGTTGTTTTTCTTCGAAGAAGTCTTTTCGAGTCACGAGACCGAGGGACTCCTCCCATTTCGACTCCATTGCGCATGGGCGTCGACTCCATCTTAGATTGTTTTCCCCGCAGAGGGTGAGGTAGGAGTTGTGTATGCTAGTAATAGTGCCCATGCAATGGAGTGAATACGTATGTACATAATGAAGTTTAAAGTAATATATTTACAAATTTACAAATGTTCAAGATCAACTTCTAAACAGCTACAGGCTCCTGGGGAGGCGGGTGGGCGCATGTGAATCTGCAGCGACTAATGCCACGAACAGATGTACACTGGGTAAGTGACATTTTTCCGTTCGATGGCATGTGTAGCTGCAGATACACATGCTGTGCATAGACTAGTAAGCAGTTATCTCCCCAAAAGCGGTGGTTCAGCCTGTAGGAGTTGAAGTTGTTTGAAATAATGTTCGTAGTACAGCTTGACCTACTGTGGCTTGTTGTGCAGTTAACACATCTACACAGTAGTGTTTGGTAAATGTATGAGGCATAGACCATGTTGCTGCCTTACATATTTCGTTCATTGGAATATTTCCTAGAAAGGCCATGGTAGCACCTTTCTTTCTGGTTGAGTGTGCCTTTGGTGTAATAGGCAGCTCTCTCTTTGCTTTAAGATAGCAGGTTTGAATACACTTAACTATCCATCTAGCCTTGTTTAGAAATTAGATTCCCTGTATGAGGTTTTTGGAAAGCAATAAATAGTTGTTTTGTTGTTCGAATTAGTTTTGTTCTGTCAATGTAGTACATTAGCGCTCTTTTGATGTCTAATGTATGCAGTGCTCTTTCAGCTACAGAATCTGGCTGTGGGAAGAACACTGGTAATTCTACCGTTTGATTCAAGTGGAACGGTGAGATCACTTTTGGTAAAAATTTTGGATTTGTCCGTAGAACTACTTTATGCTTGTGTATTTGAATAAATGGTTCTTGTATGGTAAATGCTTGAATTTCACTCACTCTTCTTAGAGATGTGATGGCAATCAAAAATGCAACTTTCCATGTTAAGTATTGCATTTCACAAGAGTGCATGGGCTCAAAAGGTGGAGCCATGAGTCGTGTTAAGACAATGTTGAGGTTCCATGAAGGAACTGGTGGTGTTCTTGGTGGTATAATTCTCTTTAGGCCTTCCATAAATGCTTTTATGACTGGTATCCTAAATAATGAAGTTGAGTGCGTAATTTGCAGGTAAGCTGAAATTGCGGTAAGATGTATCTTTATTGAAGAGAAAGCTAGCTTTGACTTTTGCAATTGTAGTAAGTATCCTACTATATCTTTGTCAGATGCGTGTAAGGGTTGAATTTGATTATTATGGCAGTAATAAACAAATCTTTTCCACTTATTTGCATAGCAGTGTCTAGTGGTAGGTTTCCTAGCTTGTCTTATGACCTCCATACATTCTTGTGTGAGGTCTAAGTGTCCGAATTCTAGGATTTCAGGAGCCAAATTGCTAGATTCAGCGATGCTGGATTTGGATGTCTGATCTGTTGTTTGTGTTGTGTTAACTGATCTTGTCTGTTTGGTAGTTTGACATGAGGTACTACTGAGAGGTCTAGTAGTGTTGTGTACCAAGGTTGTCTTGCCCATGTCGGTGCTATTAGTATGAGTTTGAGTTTGTTTTGACTCAATTTGTTTGCTAGATATGGAAGGAGTGGGAGAGGGGGAAAAGCGTAAGCAAATATCCCTGACCAGCTCATCCATAACGCATTGCCCTGAGACTGATCTTGTGGGTACCTGGATGCGAAGTTTTGGCATTTTGAGTTTTCCTTTGTTGCAAATAGATCTATTTGTGGTGTTCCCCAAATTTGGAAGTAAGTGTTTAGTATTTGGGGGTGAATCTCCCATTCGTGGATCTGTTGGTGATCCCGAGAGAGATTGTCTGCTAACTGGTTCTGAATTCCTGGAATAAATTGTGCTATTAGGCGAATGTGGTTGTGAATCGCCCAATGCCATATTTTGTGTGTTAGGAGACACAACTGTGTCGAGTGTGTCCCTCCCTGTTTGTTTAGGTAATACATTGTTGTCATGTTGTCTGTTTTGACAAGAATGTGTTTGTGGCTTATTATGGGTTGAAATGCTTTGAGCGCTAGAAATACCGCTAACAGTTCTAAGTGATTAATGTGAAACTGTCTTTGCTGTATGTCCCATTGTCCTCATTGTCCTTGGATGCTGTGTTGATTGAGGTGTGCTCCCACCCTATCATGGAAGCATCTGTTGTTATTACGTATTGTGGCACTGGGTCTTGGAAAGGCCGCCCTTGGTTTAAATTTATACTGTTCCACCATTGAAGCGAGATGTATGTTTCGCGGTCTATCAACACCAGATCTAGAAGCTGACCCTGTGCTTGTGACCATTGTGATGCTAGGCACTGTTGTAAGGGCCGCATGTGCAACCTTGCGTTTGGGACAATGGCTATGCATGAAGACATCATGCCTAGTAGTTTCATCACCAGTTTGACTTGTATCTTTTGTTTTGGATACATGGTCTGTATTACATTGTGAAATGTGTGAACTCTTTGTGGACTTGGACTGGCAATCCCTTTTGCTGTGTTGATTGTCGTTCCTAAGTATTGCTGTGTTTGACACGGCAGAAGGTGTGACTTTGTGTAGTTGATTGAGAAACCTAGTTTGTGGAGGATTTCTATGACATATCTTGTGTGTTGTGAACACTGTCTTAGCGTGTTGGTTTTGATTAACCAATCGTCTAGGTAGGGGAACACATGTATTTGCTGCCTTCTGATATGTGCAGCTACTACTGCCAGGCATTTTGTAAAAACTCTTGGTGCAGTTGTTATTCCGAATGGCAACACTTTGAATTGGTAATGTATCCCTTGGAATACAAACCTTAGGTACTTTCTGTGTGAAGGATGTATTGGTATATGGAAATATGCATCCTTTAGGTCTAGTGTTGTCATGTAGTCTTGTTGTTTGAGCAGTGGGATTACGTCTTGTAATGTAACCATGTGAAAGTGATCTGATTTGATGTAGGTATTTAATGTTCTGAGATCTAGTATAGGTCTCAGACTCTTGTCTTTTTTGGGTATCAGAAAGTACAGGGAGTAAACTCCTGTGTGTATTTGTTGTTTTGGTACTAATTCTATTGCTTCTTTCTGTAGCAATGCCTGAACTTCTAGTCCTAGAAGATCTATATGTTGTTTTGACATATTGTGTGTTTTCGGTGGGACGTTTGGAGGGAATTTGAGAAATTCTATGCAATAACCATGCTGGATAATTGCTAAGACCCAAGTGTCTGTTATTTCCTCCCAATGTTTGTAAAACTTGGTTAGTCTCCCCCCCACAGGTGTTATGTGTTGGAGATTTGTGACCTTGAAGTCACTGCTTGTTTGGAGGACTTTTGGGACTTTGGAACTTTCCTCTATTCCTTTGAAATTGTCCCCCTCTATATTGTCCCTGAAAACCTCCCCGCTGATACTGGCTCTGGTAAGTGGGCTTTGTTTGTGAGGTTGTGGCTTCTGTGGTTTGCCCTCGAAACCCCCCTCGAAATTGTGTCTTTCGAAATGTGCCTCTGCTCTGTGGGGAGTAGAGTGCGCCCATGGCTTTGGCCGTGTCAGTGTCTTTCTTAAGTTTTTCGATCGCAGTGTCCACCTCCGGCCCAAACAACTGCTGTCCGTTGAATGGCATATTCAGCACAGCTTGCTGTATCTCTGGTTTAAATCCTGATGTACGCAGCCATGCATGTCTCCTTATTGTTACTGCTGTGTTGACAGTTCTAGCAGCTGTGTCTGCAGCATCCATTGCTGACCGTATCTGATTATTGGAGATACTCTGTCCTTCTTCTACTACTTGCTGCGCTCTTTTTTGGAACTCCTTGGGTAAATGTTCAATAAAGTGTTGCATCTCATCCCAATGGGCCCTATCATATCTGGCTAACAAAGCTTACGAATTTGCAATACGCCACTGGTTTGCTGCCTATGCCGCCACCCTTTTGCCTGCAGCATCGAATTTTCGACTTTCTTTATCTGGAGGTGGTGCATCTCCTGAAGTATGAGAGTTGGCTCTTTTTGGAGCTGCTCCCACTACAACAGTCTGGTGTTGTGTAATGTACACTGGGTCTGTTGGTGGCGGTTTATATTTTTTATCTACTCTTGGAGTAATGGCTCTCCCTTTAACAGGCTCCTCAAACACTTGTTTGGAGTGTTTTAGCATTCCGGGTAGCATAGGAAGACTCTGATATTGGCTGTGTGTGGACGACAGTGTATTAAAAAGAAAGTCGTCTTCAATGGGCTCTGAATGAAGGCTGACATTATGAAATGCCGCTGCTCTTGACACCACCTGTGCATAGCCTGTACTATCCTCTGGTGGCGATGGTCTAGCTGGATAGCATTCAGGACTATTATCTGACACTGGTGCGTCATAAAGGTCCCATGCGTCAGGGTCATCTTGACTCATTCCTGTATGAGTTGGGGATTGCATCATTGGTGGAGTGGCTACAGGTGATGGTTGCGGAGAGTGATGTGGGGATGGTGGCGGTGTTACTTGTTTAGCCACCTTTGCGTGTGGCTGTTTGTCCTGGTCTTGGAAGGCAAGCTTGCGTTTCATTTTGACTGGAGGAAGAGTGCTGATCTTCCCTGTATCTTTTTGAATAAAGAGCCGTCTGTGTGTGATCTGGCTCTATTGTCTCTAATTCCTGTCCAAATCTATGTGTCTTCATTTGTGTGGACAGTCCTTGTTCCTCAGTGTAGGAACTTGTTTTCGGTTCCGAGGCCGGATGTTTCGGTATCGAAACCTTTTCGGCTGCTTTTTTTTGGCTCCGACGAAACCTTCTTTACTTTCGGCGTCGTGCTCTCTCGGTGCCGACCCGTTTCGGTGCCGCTGTCTTGGTGCCGAATCTTCTCTGAACCACTATCTCGGGCCCGAGATTGCTGTGTGCCGGTATCTCGACCGGAGTCGGATGACTTCGACACCAGCTCGCCCTTTTTCGGTGCCGATGAACGGTCACCTATTTTTCGGGTTAAGCCATGGCCTGTTGGCGGTGGCGTCCCCTGGCTTTAGCGGTCTTTTCGTGAGTTCTTTGTTTCGATGTCTTACTCACGGTTTTCGGCGTTTCCTCAGGGTCGATCTCCTCAGAGTCCAAATCCTGGGTGGAGAATGTTTCTTCCTCCTCCTCGAAACGCCCTTGTCCTGTCGGCGCCGACGCCATTTGCAGTCTTCTTGCTCTTCGGTCCCTGAGTGTCTTCCTGGACCGAAACGCTCGACAGGCCTCACAAGTATCCTCCTTGTGTTCTGGTGACAAACACAAGTTACAGACCAGATGTTGATCTGTATATGGATACTTGTTATGGCATTTTGGACAGAAGCGGAATGGGGTCCGTTCCATCAGCCTTGAAGAGACACGTGGCCGGGCCGACCAGGCCCCGACGGGGATCGAAAAAACCCCGAAGGGCCACCGGAGCTCTTCTTAATTCAGTGTCGATCTGTTGTAACTAACCCGATACCGAACGCAAACAATACCGACGATTTTTCCGAGATTCTAACTAACTTTCCGACCCGAAACACGGAGCGAAAAGGAACACGTCCAAACCCGATGGCGGAAAAGAAACAATCTAAGATGGAGTAGACGCCCATGCGCAATGGAGTCGAAATGGGAGGAGTCCCTCGGTCTCGTGACTCGAAAAGACTTCTTCTAAGAAAAACAACTTGTAACACTCCGAGCCCAACACCAGATGGCGGGATGTGCACAGCATGTGTATCTGCAGCTACACATGCCATCGAACATATATATATATATATATATATATATACACATACACACACACACACGCTTGAATCAGAATAGTAAGCAGTACATAAAAGTTATAAGAAAGAAGGAAACAGGCTCATCTTTAATAAAACCAGTTAGAAGAGGACTCCCTGCCCACTGCTGAGTCAGCTGCTACATTTACGTCTGGACAGTATTTGTGAGCATGTGCATGCTCTTCCATGTAGCTGCACAGCAGATGTCATGTAAAGGCTGACCAGTGTACAACACAGCAGTCGTCACCATGCGCTTGGTGTAATGTGCTCTCAACTCTGCCATGGAGTGGATGCTTTGCTATGGTAGAAGGCAATTCAGGAAATGCCCTATTCCCTCCTTGGAAAGGGGTCAGCCCCTTTCTGGCTGGCTGAAGGAAAACAGTTTGGTCCCAAGACTATGTATTGTCTATATAAAATCTAATGCATCTGCATACATCTCGGAAGTGCAGTGATTTTTCTACTGTCATTGTCGGATTTAGGAAAGATGAGCGAATAACGACAGGCCGATCAAGATGATCGTCAACAGTGATTTTAAGTATGAATTTAGAGTTAGCCTGGAAGATAATATTGTCCCTTGTAAAGCAGAGAAAGGATTCTTTTACAGTAAATACTTATATTTCTCCAAATATCCTTGCTGATACAAGAAGCGCAGTCTTCCAAGAGAAACTTCAGGTGTGCCTTGCAGATTGGCTCAAAGGGAGGCATCATAAGCTAGCTCCCAGAGCACTGTACAGGAGGAGATGGTCCCTCCATAAACTGTTTTAGGATTCTTTGCAAGAACTTGATATGGTAGCCAGATGGGCTCTTACTGACAAGTGTTTAAGACCACTCTTAGCTAGGTCCAGCAACTATGGAAGTATTTGGTGGGGCTATATGGATACTGAGTGGAATCCTTTGTCTTTACACCAGATATAGAAACGTTTCCACTTCACATTATGTCTATTATTTCTAGCTGTTAGGCCTACCAGCTCTTGTATGGTTCCCCTGTACTATTTGCTTCTGACCTCTTGTTTTTGGACCCTGTGCTGTAATTCATTTTGGCTGGTTTTGATCACCTGGGAACTTTACCATTGCTAACCAGTGCTAAAATGCACGTGCTCTCAGTCTAAATTGTATTGGTGATTGATTACCCATGACTGGCATATCTGATTTACTAGTATGTCCCTCGCAATGTGCACTAGAGTTGCTCAGGGCCTGTAAATCAAATTCTAGTAGAGGGTCTGCAGCATTGATTGTGCCACCCACATGAGTAGCCCTGTTAAAAATATCTCAGACCTGCCACTGCAGTTTCTGTGTGTGCAGTTTTAAAGTACCAATTCGAGCTGGAAAGTGCACCCATTTGCCAGGACCAAACCTTCCCTTTTACTAAATGTAAGTCACTCCTTGAGTAGGCCCTAGGCAGCCCCAAGGGCAGAGTGCAGTGTATTTTAAAGGTAGGACATGTACTGATGTGTTCTACATGTCCTGATAGTGAAATACTGCCAAATTCGGTGTTCACTATTGCAAGGCCTATGTCTCTCATAGGTTAACATGGGGACTGCCTTTAAATATCTTTTAAGTTCAGTTTCCCACTGGGAGCAGATAAGGTTTGGAGTTTGGGGTCTCTCAACTATCAAAATTTTAAAATACATCTTTGGGTAGAGTTGTTTTTTAGATTATCAATTTGAAAATGCCACTTTTATAAAGTGGGCATTTTCTTGCTTAACCATTCTATGCCTCTGCCTGCTTGGTGTGTTCCATGTCTGGGTAAGACTGACAATTGAGCTGTTGTGAATTCCCCTCTACCCAGTGACACAAAGGGGGCTTGGGTGTAGTCTGTATATCCTGATGAGTCTCCTGGGCTAGAGTGGGGAGGGAGGAGCTGACAACTAAAAGGGCTGTGCCTGTCCTCACACAATGCAATTTCCAACCCCCCGGTGTGTGTCTGGGGCCAGGCCTGGGCAAGGCAGGATCTAGTGAACAACAGAGGCCTTCCTTTGAAGTTTGCCTTCTTCAAAAGGTAGAACTGGGTCTAAGTAGTGGATCCAAAAACCCAGATTTTCAGATCACTTCTGGACCAAGAGGAACCTCTGACAACGAGAAGAGCTTGATGTCTGAGGAGGACCTGCCACTCTGCCTGTTGCTTTGCTGCGCTAGCCTGCTGCTTTTGCCTAAGAGGGAAAGGACTGGACTCTGCTTTCTACAACCCTGCTGGTGAAATGTCTTTAAGGGCTTGGACGGAGCTTGCCTCCTTTTAAGAAGTTTCGAGGACAGCAAAGACTTACCAGCCTCTGGGTCTACATGCTGTGGATCCTAGCTCACCAGGTAGTGCCTACTCTAGTCTCTGGGCCCCTGGGAGTGAAAGCTGGTTGAAACACTATAAAAACCAGTGCACCGACTCTGGACAACATCCAGACCGACGCTGCTACTTGAGACCGTGACATCACCTGCAACCTAAGCCGTGGCCCCCGCTGGAGTCAGACAACCCCACAGGCCTGATGCCGTTGCAGCCTCGCTGACGTCCTGTGACTTTATGAGTCTCAAATGTGTGTCACCGACGTCCGTGACGCCCAACTCCGCCGCAGCACCCACAGCCCTGTGGCATGACAGTGATCCCATGAGGTCGCCCGCCGCATCTCGACCTGCCGGACATCGAGCCTGCCGGAGTGTAAGGAACCCATGCTGCATTACCTCCCCTGCTCTGCAGTAAGGAACAGACTCTGCACCGGATCCAGCGACGCCTATCCTCCCCAACTCCGTGAACCGGCTTGTTTCTTCGTTACCAAAGGTTTGTGTGACTGTGACTGGCGGCATTGGCGTTCGATTACTGGGAACGACTCATGACGCCGCAATAACACTAAACTGAAGCATTTGTGTTTAAGCTCTATAATCAAGCTTAATCTTTAACAAACCATAACTGCTTGTGTATGTTGGATTTTTCTCTTTTTAGACTTGTTTGATTTAGATGAATATTGGCTATTTGTCAAAACTGGCACTGAGTCCTTTTGTAGTGGTGTTACTGTGTGTAATTGTACAAATACTTTACACATTGCCTCTGAGATAAGCCCAACTGCTTGTGCCAAGCTACCAAGGAGGTGAGCAGGGGGTATCTTAGGTGTGGGACTACCTTACCCCTGACTAGAGTGAGGATCCCTGCTTGGACAGAGTGCAAACTGACTGCCACCTAGAGACCCCATTTCTAACACTGGCACCAATGTCAAAATGTTCCTGCATTTTGCTGGCAGATCCAAATGACCAAACTACAAGTGTTCTGATCCCATGCTGTCAGTCTCAGTGACTTGAGGTCATGATAGAAGATCTCTCTGTAGTGTCTGGAAAGGAACCAGGAAGGTATTTTAAATGGTATTGCTGCCAGAAGTGCGAATAGTTTCAGAAGCCAGCTGTACCACTAGTTGCATGGCCACGCAGGGGCAATGAGAATCAGGGTACAGTGATCCACCTTCACCTTCCTCAGTACTCTGGGGGGAATCACAGAAAATGGAGCAAAGGCATATGCAAAGACGCTGGGCCACTTGATCGAAAAGGTACTGCTCTTGGTTTTTGGCTGCCAAAAATCTGCTGGTGTAGCATCAGCATTTCCTGTTGCTCAGGTGACAAACAAGTCCACAGCAACCTCGCTTGTGGAAGATGTAGTCCACTTGATGCTGGAGGAGTTCCCACTCATTGGAGTCGGACAGTGTTCGGCAGTGCGTCCACCAGATAGTTTTGTCATCCTGGTAGGAGCACCATAGCAATTTCAACCACTTGGGAGATGTCCTAGTCCCACAGCAGCTGTGCCTCTTCCGGCAAAGGCCAGGAACTTCTTCTTGCCTGCTTGGCAATGTAAAAGAGATGTTGTATTGGCTGTCCTCTCAGGAGGCTAGACTGTAGACTAAGAAGCTCAACAATATTGATGTTGAAAATCTTTGTGTCTGACCAGAGGACTCTGGTTGACAGTTCTTACATGTGAGCTCGCCAGCCCACCATGGATTCATCTGTTAGTGCACTACTCTGTCTGAGAAAGGATGGAAAGGAAGGCCTGGAAGGAGATGCAAGGTTTCTCCACCACAGCAGCAACCTTTTCAGCTGTCTTGTGGCTTGTACCAGTGCCGTCTCACAAGCAGTCCATTTGTTTACATTGATTGTCCAGTTCTTGTTAACAGGACTCATCCAAAGCCTGCAAAAGGCAAGTAGGTCCACACATGATATCTGCTTGGTGGAAAGAGAGTCTTTGCCACACTAGGAGCTTCATCACTCTGTCCAGTGATGGAAACTTATTCCCAAACTGGATGTCCAGTATTACTCCCAAGAACTGAAGTTTCATCTGTGATACCAGAGAGGACTTGTTGAGGTGTAGTGTCAGTCCTAACCTGTGAAATAGATTGATGCAGACAGCTGTAGAAGCATTTGTCTCTTCCCTTGATAGAGCCATGACGGACCAGTCCAAGTATGGGTACATCTGGTGACAGAAATTGGCGTGCGACTTCAGGGTGCTGATCCGAGGCCAAATAGAACTGCTTTAATTGATACTGCTGTCCTGCCAATGAAAAGAGGAAATACTTCCTGTGCTTTGGGTGTATGTGGAAATAAGCATCCAGAAAGATTTGAGGGAGGTAATGTAATCTCCTTCCTGAAACATCAGGATGATTTCTTCCTTACCATGCAAAAACACCTTCAGGACTTTGTTCAGCTCTAGAATATGCCTCTATAGTGTAATTCTCTTCTTTATCAAAAGGAACTGTTTAAAATCCCAGATTTCTCACAGATCTCGAGACTGTCTCTGCTGTTACCTTGAGAATTTCCTGTTGTAGTTCCATCAAAGAAATATAATAATTCTTCATAGGGTGGGCTGACAGACAGGAAGGTTCTGTACAAATTCCAGCATATGACCTAAGTGTATTGTCTGTCTCACCCACAGGTCTGATGTTACAGACTCCAATGAGGGAGCAAAAAAGGGAAATTCTCCTCCATTGACTACTGAGATGGAAGGGGGAACTGCTGTGATTAATCTAGCTCTTTTCTAGTTGTCATGGGAGAGTGATTGAAAGGATCTTGTCTTTCGTTCAGAAGATCTGCCACAAACTCTTATATTTGGTTCTTGTTGGTTGAATATCCCTGACTGTATATGGACTGTTGCAGAGGATAATATGCTTAGTCTTGACTTCATACGGATTGAAACCTCCCCTATATGCCTGAGATTTTTGTAAGCCATAAAAAGAGTCTGAGCCAACACATCAATACTTCAGAACTCTAAGAGATTTTGCAAGGTCCATGCCTGTTTCACCATTTTGAATCACAATAGATATGTCCTTACCAAACAGAGTGAATCCATCAAATGGCATGTTCAGGATCCTTGTTTTGAGAAGGCGGGGATGGCTGAGACCTACAGCTTTCAGTCAAGAGATCCAAGCAGTCACCTCTGCCAGCTGGCAGAAGCCTGAAATGAATATGTAATCCATCTGCAGGCTAACTCTAATGAGATTTACTGGCAATGGTGTGGATGGATTCTTAGATATGCATTAGGCTGCTGATCTGGAATAACAGAGTCTGGCTTCCAATGGCCCATAAGGCAGGTAGGGGTCAGATCTGGACCCAGTGCTATTCCAAGTAGGCTACCATAGCTGGAAACATAACCAGTGTACTCATTTTAGGCCTCCTGACCATATAGAATCTACTATAGATTTGCACCTTATGGCTTTGTGTGACTGTTCCTTAAAGTTGTGAAAGAAGCATCGCTGCTTCATCAAAGCCATAATGAACTTCCATTGCTTAGCTGCCCTCTCTAACAGAGCATAACAATTAACAGGTAGCTTATCACCATCCACCACTGCCTGAGAAGCTCACCTTTTTCCGGATGTCAGTACTCTGAATCAGAGGCATCTTTGTCCCTCTTGTTCGTAGATTTTGGTGGGACAGTGGGTGTGATAGTTCTGGGGAGTTTCTCCATATGGGATGAATGAAGTAGAGGCAGTGGAGGAAATGCAGGTGTAGGTAGAGTGGATATGGTTGAGACAGAGGGAGGATAGGGAATGAGTAGGCTGCCAGTCAGGATGCTGTGGTAGCAGTCTTTGAAAAGGATCCTTCTGCTGCAAAGTTGATAATTTGACAGGCACCTGCACGACCCCCCGTTGGTTCCTTATAGTAATGGCAAAAGTCTGTGGCTGATACTTATACTCCTGATAGGCTTAGTCACTTCATCTGTGGCCTCTTCTTCAAACTCAGGGATGTAATGCACATCCAGCTACATAGGACTGTATACCACCTTAGAGGCATTCTCGTCCCCCAGATTTATCTCCAGCTCAGAGTCCAGAATCTGGGTGGGCAGGCTTGCAGTCACCTTGACTGGTGAAAAGGTAACTGGCTTTGAAAAATCCATTGTCAACAAGATAACAGTTGTCATTTCTGTGATCGCCGTCAAGGGTGAAAAATGGGTCGTAGTAGACAATGGTCTTGCTGCCGAAGGAACATCTGTCGTCAATGAAAAGGTCTTCGTGGTAGTCAATGAGACTTTTCATTGGGTAACAGTCAGGATGTAGTCAATTATAGTGGCTTTTTCTTCTCCGTCAAATTGGACGGCTAAGAAGTCACTGGTGAGGATGGTAATTTAATAAGGGCAAAACCACTAAATAAAATGATGGACTGAGTTCAAACTTTTCAAACACTCACCCAAAGTCACAGATCTAGGTTTAATTCATTGTTATTCATCGTTATTTTGCTTGCCACCTCACCCCTGTTTGGACCCAGTCATATGCCCTATGGGAAGAGTCCAGCCCGAACTGTTAAGCCAGGTCATCCCTGGAGCTGAAACAAGCATCTCAGGACCATTCTTAGGGTATCACCCCTCATCAGCCAGACTAGTTTGAATCCAGTGGGGCAGCGAGCAAGAGACCCATGTCTGGGCATACCTTTGCCACTTAAGACACTCATAGCAAAAATACAGAATAAAATAAGGGACTGAGTCCAGGCGAGGGGGCATCTCCTCTAGGTGGATATTTCGTTTTCTCCAGGAAATATTGTGCCACCCTTCTTTTCCTATCCTTCAGAGTCTTCAAAAGTTTATTAAAATTTCACAGCATGAAGCCATGTGCATTGGAGGCAATAAATACACTGCTCATGTGAAACATCAGTGTAGATCTTTTCTGTTGGCAGCTAGAGAAGGATCTGAAATTAGGGCATTTTCTCTTGGTCTGTCATGATGGCAGAGAAGAGTGGTCCCAGGCCTAGAAAACCAAGTTCTCAGAAAATTACCCAACGAACAACTTAAAATGTTCTGAAAGCTGGTCCAATTCAAGGTCAGACCAAAAAAGTGAAAGGATTCGTTGAAAGAGGTTAGAGCAGAACTCTCATCCTGAACTCCCTACATGATGCGTATTAGAAATATGATCTGTGATGGCTTCTTGGGAGTAGTAGGAGAGCTTAGTACTTCAACCTCATTTGCTGGAGTTTGGGTTGATTCAAATGAGGTGCATGTACTACTAAGCAAAGATGGTTGTTGAGGCTCCCAGTCATTTTATTACTGTTTACTACTAATCACAGTTTCTAGGAATTTCCAGCCCGCAGACAGCGAAAAATTCAAGCATGTGAATGTTTTGAAGAGCCAGTGCTGCAGAAGGTTTAGTTCCATTTGTAGAGATTCAAACGTATGACAAGGAGATCATAACAGATGCAAATTGCAGCCATTTAAGTAGAATTTAAGCCCAGAATAGGCTGAATGATGTCCAGCAGATGTTTTCAAACCAACCGGAAATGCTGGGCACTAGCTTCCTTTTATTGCAAAACAATAACCGTTTCGTTTTGTGTATTTGCAACATTACTTAAACCTCCTGAAAAGTAAAATATATAACCTACTTGCATCAACATGGCTGACCGTGCCTAAAAAATAAAATAAAAAAAAAAGAAATTAAAAATAATCACAGAGTCAGTGTGCTGTTGCAATCAGGAGCACTACCCTGCAGCGGCAAAAAGGATGCCTCTCACGATTCTGCTGTGATTTTATCTTTTCTGTTAATGCAGTCCCTGGCATGGAGAATGCAGAAGATGCCAGAACAGGAGAAAATCTATTGTCATCTAAAAGAGAAACTATGTGAATTACGTCTTTTCAGGGCATACTGCCTTTGGTATCCAGCTTGAATTTTATCCAACCCCATCACTACATCCACACTACATCGAAGCAATGCATACATGTTAAAAGAAGTCTCATTATGTTTTATTCGGCACTCTGATTCAGATACAGAGGTTGTGCCAGGGATGACCAGAGCAGTGACACCACTTGAAGACAATATTGGACAGTGAGGTCTGATACGCACTAATATGGTTCATTGTTCGAAAGTCTGTTGCCTACTCTGATGTGGTATTGCGAGTTTCTTTCAGGGCTTGACTTGGCTCCAAAACCGATCAATTGTAACACCCGAGTAGAGCTGAAGCGATTGCTGTCATTGTAGGAGTAGCAGTAGGTGTGTAACAGACCATTGCAAACGCATCCAGACAAAGATTCTCATTACTTTCATAACAATTTGAGATCAATGTAATAAAATCCCTTTCACAGCCATCAGTTTGTCATCTCTTTGCCTTCAAATCCCCACTAGTGCATTATTGTAGTGGCATCTAACTTGTTCTACATTGCAATTTTAGTTATTACGAAGTATACATCTTCCACCACTTCTCATGATAATCAACACTCTCCCTCTTACCTTTAGATAGAAGTTCTTCAAAGTCCAACAACGTGTGACGTTTTTGCAAACTTCTGAATTAAAACCATACAGATTTTCATTATACTCGGAATTAACTGATAGGAAAGCCACGCTATGCGTTACATAGTTCTATCCGCTTAGTCTTTTTTAAAGTCCCATAGCAACCTGTCTAGTATATACTGTTTTTTACAAGGAGTTTAAGAGAAATGAGGGCCACTGGATAAAAAGTATCTATTTAATCTTGTACTATGTTGTTTACCAACACAATTTAGCCTTTATTTGGGAATTTTTAACCAAGTGAGGTGGTTCCCAGGATAAGCGATCCCGGTATGTCAATTACACTCGAGAAGTTAATAAGTAGTAATACACTTTTATACAGATTTCACATATTTAGATACACAGAAAGGGCTCCCCACTTTCTCATCTAGATAAAATGACAGTTTATGCAAAGCCCATTAGATAAATTAGTGTTTTTCTTGTTAAATTGGTCAACTCAATTGCCTCTTGAGTTCCGATGTACAGGTACTATGCGGTCAAACAGATTAAGCAATTTAGATTTACCTGCATGGATCAATGAGGAAGAGGTAATGCTACTTTATTTTAACAGACGAAGGAGAGGCAACAGGATGGCAAAAACAGGATACAAGGAACAGGAGATATCCAAACAAATTCATCACTGAGAGAATTATATCCAGCCGAAATCCCTTTACTGTGAGGCAAATAGTCTTTGAACTTACAGATTCAACATATTCTATTCAACTCAGAACAGAATAAACCAATTATTTTGGAAAATACAGACAGAGGCTATTTTGAGGGCCAGGAGTATTAGATCCAGGAAAGCAATACACCTTTTTGTATAACCAAACTACATTTTGGCCACCACAACACTCCATATCACCAGAAAGTGTTACTTTTGAGAAAACCATACTGAAACATTTTAATAATCAAGGAGAGAGTAGAGATGTGCATGTCCCAAAGTCAATAGAACATTTTTTGCCAAAAAGCCAACTAAATAATGACAAGGAAACAGTCATTAAATCAGCAGAAAGTTTGGGATGGTTGAAGAGGGTGGTCAGTCTAGTTATTCAAGACAAGGCAGGCTATAAAGAAGAAATACATCTTAAATTATCCAATCCAAAACAGTACAGGGCACTTAAACCGATCCATAAATACAAGTTATTATTAAAGACACACTAGGTGAAGGCCTCAATCAAAAGAAATACGGGTATTTGACCCCAGAAACCCAGTGTTATACACATTACTAAAAATCTACAAAAATGGTAGGGAAACCACCAAAGGCGATGAACAGTATCTGGAAAGAATTATTTACTTGAACTGCTGGTTCAATACTTGTCCTTTTTACTAAATCCATGTATACCACATGTACAGTCCCATATGAAAGACAGTGCAGATTTGATTTCCATGACTGAATGCCACACTTTCAGAGACAATGAGGTCATGTCAACAACAGACACAGAAGAGCATTATACTAATATACCACAGTATAAAGTTGTGGAAACAAACAAACAAAAGGGATAGGCCACACAATGCACAGACTGATTTAATCATGAAATTCAAGGTATGTTGGCGTTTTCAATTTGGTTTGTTAAGCATGCGATCACGTGTTGCTCTCTTGGTGCTAAGCAGAATAATTTATAAACTGAAGCCCTCAGAATTAGAGAAATTTAACAACTTTCCTAAAGTCCAAGTGGTTTGGTACAAGATGCAGGTGTTTCAGCAGTTGTTACAGGCTATTGCTGCTTGACTGGTAAGACTCTGAGCACCCATCAGGGTTTGGGGTAGCAGGGAACATGCAGGCGCAGAGAAGAAGAAGAGTGAAGTTGACTGGTAGGAAGGATTTTGAAAATAGTTTAGTAATGCATTTTGGAGAGTGTCTGTATAAAACACAAATCATGCAGAGCACTTTAAATGAAATATGTTGACTAACATACAGCGGATGAAGAGGGGAGAAGGGACTCTCTCTGAAGTCAGTGGAAGCCTCGTATTGTCCAGCTGCTGCTACGACCTGTGGACTAGGCCAGTGTAACCCAGGGACTGATTCCAGACGTGGATGACCTGAAAAGGAAGGGGACAGAGTCCAGCACTCTTGGAAGTGCCCAGGCCTTTAGAACAGGCCTAGTAGCTGGACCATGGGGCACTGATAACCAGGATTGTTGTCTGGTTTTTAAACATTTGAAGTCTACTAATACGAATGTAAATGCTGATGCACTACTCTATTACAGGTAGCAGCAGTGGAACAACAAATCCACACTGAAAGTCCCCCATAGGATGTGGTTAGGGAGTAGAGCTCGTGTGCTACATTTTGGTCAATGCTTCCCGGATGTCGATCCTGACATGCTTGGACTGAACAACATATTCATGATACCTATTTTTCAGATGTGAGGTGTGTTGGGCATATTATAATTGTACTTGTAAGACTTGATTTTGTATTAATTGGACAACATAGATTTGATGACGTTTTGTATGATAAGTAAAATTGTTTGTTCTTGATACAATATTTGATTGCAGTATGTGATAACTGATACAACATAAATTGGTTGTTGTACTCCAGACCTATGTTCAATCTGATGCGGTAATATAGCCTGGAACCTATAAGGGAGGCCATACAAGGCCCTCTACTCTGAATTGGCAACAAAGGAAGCAAATGATAAAGATGTTGCACATGGCAAAATCAAGGTAAAACAACAGACAAAACTTGAATACACACCTGTAAAGATTTAATTTTAATACCCAGACTCATAACAAATTTAGCAAATTGTAAAAGAGGACCAAAAATCTGAAGGCCAAGAGAAGAATTACAATGGTTAGGATTAACTCTCGTTAAGGGCACTTCCATTTTATCAAGTTTAAGCTATTGTTTTTCATCCACTGAATGGACTGGCAAAGCGCAGTCTCTCAAGGGAGAGCCATCACTTGATGAATGTGAATACCATAAAGATTAATTGGGTGTTTGTGTATATGTAAACTTCAACCCCAAAAAACATGAGGTGAACAAATCTAAAACCATACTTAATATGCTGGAGGCACAAAATGTACATAAAAGAAAGCTGTGATAGATTGCATCAAACGTCACAGACAGATCCAAAAGAATTGAGGAGTTCGGTTCTTCCTCATCTGCAACCTGGCAAAGAAGATCCACCATTGCCAGCATAGTTAATTCAGTATTGCGTTAATGGCAAAAAGCTATACTCTGGATGTCAAACAAAATGCTTTAAAAATAAAAACGGAGCTTTGATCTTTAGAACAGAATTGGAAATATTTCAAATTTGATGATCAATATTACATTCAAATCAAAAGAAAGGCAATGCGTTGTTCTTTTGCTCCAGGGGTGAATATACTCTTTATGGCTGAATATGAAGTGAAATGGGTATATAGTAAACCATGCCTACAAAATCATATGAATGAAGGATATTCTAATGATTTGACAAGGTTCAGAAATATTATTGGAATTCCATCAATGGCAAACTTTAAGAATACAGGATATCTAAAGAGTTCTACACTATGACAGAAGTTATATGAATTTCCTTGATTTAACTGTGAAGCATGAAGAAGGGGTAAACTACACATCACTACGAAAAAGCAACTTCATATTACGTAATGAGTGTTTTCCCTCCAATAATGAAAAGGACCGGTTTCCCTACAGCCAATTTCTAGGACCCAAGCAATTACACAACTGCAGCAAAAAAAGGATTATTTCAACACAGCAGAAGCATTGATGGAGAAACTACTGGATAGAAAATATCCCAAAAGATTCCTGAAACAATACTTAAAAAGCCCTTACTAACACAAAACAAAAGGAAAGCCAATACACTACTTGTCAGTCTCACTGTATTTAATAAAGATACAAATAGACTGAAAATTATTATAAACAAGAACTGGCACAGCCTGAAGAGCCTTCCCACAAAAGCTGATTATCCGATTTTTGCATGGAGTTGCAACTCAGGATTCGGCATGGTTCCCTCTTCGTCTTGTCACTTTTTCAATGATTTGAACAGGTGAAACTAAATAGACTGCTTTGAACAATTTGTCTGCTAGATTTATTGGCTTGAGAAGCCTATCAAACAGAAAATAAGCTTTATTTTTAGTGTCCACAACAGCTCACAGGAATGCTATTGCCCTAGATGGTAGAAGTAAGAGTTAGAGTAAGGCCTAAGTTGCTGAAGAGTTGCAATCTCACCTTGATTGACCTCTTGGCAGCCTCGCTAGTGGTCAAGGAAGAAACTACCTAGTAACCACTGGCCACCTTCTCTTAGATGTGCCAGCAGAGCAAAACATTTCGAGAAAATAAGAGGGGCTGATTTTAGGCCAAAAAGAAGATCCTCGATTTAGTAATGGCAGCCATTCACTTCAAATCTTAAATATTTGCAGTGTTCAGGATGCACGTAGATATGAAAGGCATCTTGGAGATCCAATGGAATCATATAATCTCTATCATTCAGAAGCTGAAGGATATCCTGGAGGGTACCCATGCAAAATGATCGTTTCCTGAGGCACTTGTTTAGTTTTTGCAGTTCAAAAATGAACCTCCAGTTTCCAGATTTTTTATTTACTAGGCAAAAGAGGTAATAGAAGACCATATTTCTCTTGATCAAGAGCACTATTTCTATAACCCCTTTGGTTAGCATGGATGAAATTTCCAATTGTAGCAGGTGGATGTGAAGATTACCTTCCAGGGGATGTATGAGGTTTATGGATGAATGCAAACGAGTGACCATATGCTATAAGGTCTAGAACCCAGCGGTCTATCTTTACACTTTGCTAATTTCTTTAACAATTATAATTTTGGCTTCCAACAGATTTGGAAGACAATGTTATTGTGACCAGCACCTTTCTTATGTCACTGTCTTCTTCAAGAGTTTTTATTTTTGGGACCCTGTTTTCTCATGTGGTGCCTGTTTTGTATATGGAGCTAATTGAAGTCTCCTATATTGCTACTGAGGTTATTGCTGCTGGTTTGCTTACTAACGGTAATGATATCGATAAGAATGACAGCTGCCTCAGTATGTGAATTTACTTTACCTCTGCACCCTGAAAGGGCTGACATATCTGTTGGAGAATGCACAGTGACCATGCAATGCCTGTTTTGATCGAATGGAAGTCTTCATTTACTTGCTTGCCAAAAGAGCACCTCATCATAGGGTATGTCCAAGACCATACTATGGAACTCCATTCTGAAAGATGTTGATTTTAGCCATCCTTCCATCAGGATAACAGCCACACAAGCTAGCTGTTTAAATACAGTGGATGCCATGTGCATGGCACAGTCTGTCATGTCCCATGATGATCGCTCCCCCTTGTGAAAAATGGTCTTGGCCTCAGCTGGTCTTCCAGCAGAAGGTCAATGTATGAACTAATGTCCCACCACATATGTCTGCAGTAGCGATTGAAGATCACTAAAGAACTGGCCAACATCATTGTAGTTGCTGCCTTGATGGAAAATCTCTTCCCGACATTTTTGATGATATGCTTTTTGTCCAGGTGTGTGAAAACTGCAGTCTGCAGCTGGAATTTTCATGATTCATTTCAGGATAAACTATCAGGATAACCTTTCTGAATTTTCAAGAAGGCTCTTTAAAGTCATAAGAAACAATCCAATTGTTTGCTTGGGACTGATTAATTATACCTCTTGGATCCTCTTTCCAGAAGTGCATGAAAATCTGAGATTTCTTCTGGTGGTAAGTCCGCTGCATGTGTAACAGCTGGTGGAGAAACCACGGTCAAGTAGTCATCCCATTCTGTACTTGCATCTTCATCATCCAATACTTTACCCTCCTCTCTATCATCAAGCATCATCTCTCACAGCAGGTAATGTAGTCTCTGATAGAGGAGTTCATGATGGATGTGAGCTTACAGGCTGTGCTTTAAAGACTAGATCACCAACACAACCTCAATCACTAGTTGTGTCTGAAAAGATTTGCAATAACCGGCAATTCCAAACCTTGGGTGTAGAAACAAAGCCCTTGGATTACACTTGCTTCTGCATCCAGTCAACAGTGAAAACTAGGCATGACTCTTCAAGGTGCAATGTGTACACTTTTGAATGGATGTCCCAATCTACTCCAGTTGGTGACAAAAGCCAGAACACAGAAAAGAGGTAGGTTGGGTGAGTGAAACACAATTAATTAAAACCTAAACTTATCATAAATGTCCACTGTCACCTCAACCACCCAAACAGGTACAGAAGTGTAAGTGGGGGGCAGGGGGATATAGCACAGGGGCCGACAGTAAGTTGAGGTTGGGATATATGAGATGCACCTCACAAGGAGACCACATTTCGGTGAAGCACAGAAATGAGTTTGAAATGGACCCCATAATTCTACATTCCAACATTCCGCTGTGAACCAGACATTCAAACCACAGAAGAGATGCATGGCATGTCTCTGGCATAATTAGGAGAAACGATCCCACATATGTGGGACTGCACGGGCCTTTATTAGGGAAAGACAATAGGCAGCTTCAGCAAAGGAGAAAGTTATTTAAAAAAAAAAAAAAAAGCCCTAGGCCACAAATTAGAATTATACAACCAACAACCGCCATTAGTCACTGCATAGCCAGGTTTAAGAATTACACCCTCACTTGTAATAGGGTACATACTTTTTTTGTCAGGACAACATCCAAACACCTTCAGTGCTCTTACACAGGCTCCCAGTCTGCCTGGGAGCGCCCTGGCGGGGCGCTCACAGCCCATCCTGACGCTGCTTTGAGCAACGTCATGATTGGCCGCAGGGCAGGCTGGAAACCTGTGCCTGCACTTGAGGACGAAAGAGCGGACTTAATTTAATTTTTATTCCCCCCCCAACCCCTGGACCACCGCTTGCGTGCCACCCCCACCCCTTCTGCGTGCTTCGAGCCGCGACCGCACACTGTTTGTAGACTGTCTGCTGTGACCTGTGGAGAGATATAGTTTATCTGCAGCAAAGCTAGACTGCACCTGCCAGTAGAAACCGACGTGATTGTGGAAAGACGCAAACAATGCCTGGTTGATCAGTTGCAAGGACTTCTCATGTCAATGGATAGAGGTCGGATAGAAGCTATGCTTAATCTGCATTTTAAAAAAAGTGCAGAGACAAATTTTTATTAAAAGTCAGCTGCCCGCTTCCTGGGCAGAGTATGCCAAAGCTACACTGCAGCGAGAAGTGAAACAGTTTACTACAAAGAGAGGGGGGGGGGGGGGGGTGTCAGTAGGAGTTATCTTCCTAGAAAATGTTTCCATGGGCGCTTTCTGTATTTCAAAAGCTGTGGAATTCATACACAATTTATCACAGCATTGAAATTACTATTAGCTCACTTGTGACCATTACTTTGTGCGTCTGCTGAAAGGACACGAATTGGACGAGCATGTGTTAACAGTATCCTTATGACACTGACTGGCACCCTCATTAACGTGTACTGCTTACAGCCTCAACAGCAGGGCTCAGTTGTGCCGTCATGAACACCACTCTACTTTTTTAACTAACAGGCAGCTAGAGGCACCTCATTCATAATACATATGCTATACAGGACATGTAAAATTAAAACAAAACTGCAGAAACACATCATAGGAAAATAAAATGTTTTTTACCCTCTAAATATCGGGTTGCAGCTTGTAGTATTCGCATCCTGTGCACACTCCTGCCACCTAGTGTTGGGCAGTGATGTATGCAAGTTGTTTTTCTTCGAATAAGGCTTCGATTTCGAGATATATTGCAACTCCTCTCTGAATCCCACAATGCAGTCCACCTCAGATTCATTGTCACCTCACTCAAAAGGATACGTGTGTTAAGTAGCGTATGCAAAGCACAGGAGTAAAAGAATACATGTGTTCACTGAAAAAAAACACATCTGAAGCATCAGCTCGAATCCAGGGAGGCACATGGGATTCTACAGCAATACAGGCTACAAACTGATAGCTGCAGGATAACTACAATTTTACATTTGCAGCAATTGCTGCTGTAGATCACATGTTGTGCATAAATTGAACCAGTGCACACTCTCTGAAGTGATAGCTAGTCAGCAGATGAGGAAATGGAGTGAATTCAACTTCTGGGTAGTGTTTGACCATCTTGTAGGTCTTGAAAGTCCACACAGTAATGTCTTGTGAAGGTGTGTTATGCTAACAAGTTGCAGCCTTGGATGTGCCTGCTAATGCTATGTTTCCCAAGAAAGCCACTGTAGCTCTTGTCTCACAGAGTGCACTTGTTGGCACAGAATGCAAAGTTTGTTTTGCTTTTGTATATCAGTCATGCAATACATTTGACAAGCCGAAACACTAAGTTTGCCAAACCAGATCTAGAAATTGTATTTTTCAAGTGCGGTTTAGCAAATCTAATAAACAGCGTGTTTGTTTTACTGATGGACTTTGTTCGATCAGTGCACTCTTAACATCTACTGTGTGGAACTTTCTCTCCCCTACGGTCTGCAAGTGCCAAAGAAACAGGCAAATTAATGGTTTGGTTCACATGAAATGAGTAGACCACTTAGGGAAGAAAGGAGCATGCTACTTACACTGTCAGCATCTATTCGTAGTGTGTAGTGCTGCAGATTAATATGCTCAGCATACTCCTGCCATCTAGTGTTGGGATCGGACGTTTGCAACCTGTTTTTCTTCAAAGAAGACTTTTGAGTCACAAGATATGGTGACTCCTCCTATAGTCTGCATTGCGCATGGTCATCGGCTCCATTGTTAGGTTGTTTTGGGCTCATCGAGTGAGTCTGTTATAGGAGCAATAGAGCATTAGTAAAGATGAACATGCAAGATATAGTTTGAGTTAAGTTAAATAGTGTGGACATTAACCATTAGCTTCCGGGGAGGATGCATATGTAGATACAGCACTAGATGCTACGACTGGATGCTTACAGGTTAACATGTTCCATTCATAGTATGTGTTGGCCGTAGTTACATATGCTTAGCATTTAATGTAAAGCAGTGTCCAACAAACTGATGACTAGCTAATGGTTGACGTGGTGCTTGAAAGAGTGCACATAAAACAGTTTGACCCACTCTAGCTTGTTGGTTCGCTAGGACATCAACACAATAGTGTGAAGTGAATGTATGAGGGTTTTTCCATGTGCCTGCATTACAAATATCTGCTAGCAGAATGTTTCCTAGAAAAGTCGTAGATGCTCCTTTTTTCACATGTGTAGTGAGCTCTTGGAGCTGCAGGTAGTAATTGCTTAGCTTTGTGGTAGCAAGTCTGAATGCATTTTACTATTCACCTTGCAATTCCTGCTTTAGATATGAGTGAGCCTTTGTGTGGGTTTGAGAAGGCTACTAGAAGTTGAGTTTTTTTTGTTTAAAAAAAATAAAAAGGTTTTGCTCTGTCAATAAAGTACATTACTGCCCTTTCAACATTGAGTGCATAGAGGTCTTTTACCTACAGTGTCTGGTTTGGGAACGAACACTAGAAGCTCAATGGTCGGGTTTATGTGTAAAGAGGAAACTACTCTGGGGAGAAATTTGGGATTTCTTCTAAGTACTAATTATATGGACAGACTTGGGAAAAAAGGTTCTTCAACAGTAAGCGCTTGAAGTTCACTTATACGTCTCAGAGATGCTATCACCACTAAGAAGGCTAATTTCCATGTGAGGAATTGTAGATCACATGAACGTAGCTGTTCAAAAGGGGGCACTTAAAGCCTGGTAAGAACAATGTTGAGATTCCAGAAGAGGGCTGGTGTGAGAAATGACCCTTTTGAGTCCATCAATAAATGCCTTAATCACTGGAATTGCTGCTAGGTGCATCCTAATAGAAGTGAATGCAAGTCCTGCCTGCTGTACACGGAGCAGGCAGCAAATACAATCTTGTACTGTAAGGGAAAGTAGTTGGAGTTGTCTTGTTAAACAGTAATGCACAAACCTTTTCCACTTTGCAGTGTAACATGTTTGTGTAGTTGGTTTGGAAGAGTCTTTTAGTATGTTCATACATTCTTACGGTAGATCAAGGTAACCGAATTCTAGGACTTCAAGAACCAAATCGCGAAATGTAACTGTTTCAGGTTGCGGTGTGTGAACATTTCCCCCTCCAGAGTCAGAAGATGTAGCCAGATGGGCAGTTTCTTGTGTAGTACAACCAATAGTTGTTGTAGGGTTGTGAACCAAGTCTGCCATGTTGTATGTACAGGTAAGAACCAATTTGTTGTGAAGATGCTGAAAACCTTGTGGGGTTCTTCAAAGAATTACCCTCCTAAGTCCCTCCATGAACTTGTTGACAACGGATTCTAAACTGAGAAGGACGTTGCATTAAAGCAGCCACTGTGCTAAATGTAAATCAATGGGTGTGTATGCCAATCCTGCCTTTTTGAAGGTGGAGCAAACAGATGTCTTGCACCTATGCCTTTACAGGCATGACGCTGAACAATGCTGGTTTGGAGTTCTCTTGAGGCAGAATCAGCTGCATTGGAAATAAAATAGTTTCTCCTCCTGCACCAGCAAAATGCATCTTTCTGAAGGCTTCCAGGAGGTTATTAATGAGTTGTTTCATCTCCTCCCTATGATACTCACCATACCTTGAGGGATGATCCACTGAAGTGGAAATATGTCAGTGTGTTGCTGCCTATACAACACATTTTGTGGCCCTCAACTAGGTCTCCACTAAAACTTTCTCCTCTTCCTCTACAACATACAACTTGATCTTGTGGTATTCTGTTGCCCTTTGATTAACAGAATGGTATGCTGTTGTATCATCTCCAGGAGGAGCCAATTAAAAATCCCACTATCTGTAATAGGATATGGTTCTATAATGAAATCATACTAAACAGCTGCATTGTAATCTTCCCATGGATCACACCCTTCATGTGTAAGTACTCATAATATAGACCCTGAATATGCCTGCACCGACTTGTGGGGATGGTGATCTATGCGGAGATTGTAGAGATGGCTGATTCAGACTTTGATGTGGTGTCCAGGTGAAGGACTGATCTCCTACTTCATCCTCTTCTTGGAAACATGATATTCCTGTAGCTTCTCAGAAACAGACTCCTCAAAGGGTGAGCCATCTCTTCTTGAGGGCACTGGTGTCTGGCATCTCTGCTGGAAGAGGTAAACCAAGATTTTCTTTGATATTTGATGTAGGTTGAGTTTCGTCAGTCTAATATGCAATAACTCTGGAAGCTCTATTGGTGGTATGGATTAACTCAATGCTTGCACAGCCTTTTGACTTGTGTCTTGGGGCTCATAGTACAGCTCTATCAAGAACAGTGTTGGCCTACGTGCACGATTACATTAGAGGTTGAACCCTGAAGGTTCAATTCTCATATGCTGGAGGAGGGTATCTTGTCCTGTGATCACGGTTCCACACAAGAATTGTCAGAGACCTTTGATAAAAGGGTGGTGGGGGACTCTCCTGTACTTGACCTGGCAGTACCCAAGATGTATCTTCCAGCTCCAAATAATGCCCCTCAAAGTCCTTGCGTCTGAAGACTGGCACCAGTTGATATATCAGAGAGGCTCTTCCCCTATAGCTAACTATTAGCTCACTTCTTAAAGTCTTACAAGGCCAAGCAACGCAATTCCTTGTGGTGTTGAGGTAAAAAGGTTAACCACTCAATGATGGACTGACCACAGGAACTTAAAATTACATTGAAGGCAAAACTGGAGTGCTCTCCTCAACATCTCTAAACCCACCCCCTCCTCCTCAACCCTTCTCAAACGACCTGGTCCTCAGTAAAGTCCCCTTTGGTCCAAATCTGAAGAAACAATGCTGAAGATTGTTCTTCAATGCCCCTTGCTGGCAATCCAGGGCCTAAAATCAAACGATTCCCAGCTTTGCCTCAATATAAACATTCAAACCAGATGGTGTAAAAACAATCTGATAAGGAGTATTTGCCCTGGTGCATAGTGGGATTCAGGGAGGAGTCACAATATATCAAGATTTAAGACTTCTTAGAAGAAAAACGACTTGTAAAACATCCGCACCCAACTCTAGACAGCAGGAGTGTACACAGCGTGTATTACACTCTAAAATACAGACTTAGGAAATATACACCATCCAACATGAAGTGAAGTGTGAAATGTAACAGAGAATGCATCACTGTCTGATTAGCTTGAGGGTTCTTGTGCACACTCAAGAAAGTAATCCTAGTGTTTTCTTGTAAAGTTGAGGACTTCATAGAAAAAGCCTGGTAGGTGCCCATTTCAAAGAACTGCAGGGCGGAACACACACTTCACAAAGCCCTGACTCCCTGGCTCTTAGACACACTTTCCTTTCCTTGCCTTTCCCTTTCTCTCTCCTTTTCCCTGTTTCTTTCTCTCTCATTTCCCTTCCACTCGCACTCCTTTCTTTTTCTCTTTGGCAGTAATGACACAGCCCCATTAGCGGTCTTAAACAGGGCAGGACCAGTTGTGCATTGTTTACCCACGTAAAAGTGGTGTCAAAAAGAGACCCCATCCCTCACCATGAGTGCTTGCGTTCCTCACTTGCACAAATGAACTACTACTCAGAAGCCACCAGATACTCAAAGGCAACCTGGTGAGGAAATGGACCAGTGGAACTTCATCTGGCTAATGGGCATGTACCATTACTGGCCCTAAAGTGTACCTCTATCCATCCTTCCAAACCCAAAAGTATCAAGAAGTCCACATTCATAAGAACCCACTCAACCCTTTGTGTACCTTAGTAGCTGGAATAAACTCAGTGTTTTAACCCTTCACAATAGACTGAGATCACCATTGACAACAACTAGTAAAAAAAAATAGGAGATCACACATCATATGTATTACAAACTTCCTAAAGAAATTATTGCCTATCTGATATGACAAGAATTTCTTACTATCCATCATGGATGAGAGCGGCCACCATACACACACAATACAAGCAGAGTGAATGGAATATGAGGACTAGGCAATGTCAAACACTGAGGACTGTGAAACTAACAAAATGATTTCTTACCTGCAGGAGAAGTTTTGCAGCTTGAAGAATTTTCTGGATTTACATGCTGTGCATTATACCGCCATCTAGTGGTTGGGTCCGGAATTCTACAAAATAATTGTCTTTCTTTTTAATGTTTTTTTTTTTGCGTTGATGGTCCCAGCATTTGGTGTCTTATTTAGCCTCCTTTGTCGTCATACGCTATCCCCGGAAGCTCCCAGTCTCGGTTTTTACCATTTCTCCCATCTTAATTTTCCTCTCTCCCATCTTCTAGGGGAGGTGGGTGGGTTGCTTGTGAATCCAGAAAATTCTTCAAGTTGCAAAACTACTCCTACAGGTAAGAAATCATTTCGCTTGCAGCGTTAAATGTTTCGGGTTTCCCATTCCCAGATGTTTGAGCACTTTTTGTCCCACTTGAGCTTCCGTGTTCATTTGAATGCCTATGCAATAATGTTTAGTAAACCTATGGACTAATAACTAAGTAGCTGCAATGCAAATGTCCTGTAAAAGTATATTTGCTAGAAAAGCAATAGTTTCTCCTTTTTTCAGTGTTCAGTGTACTTTTGGTTTAGAATTTAATTTTATTCCTGCACTTGCGTGAAAAACTTGAATGGTTTGTGAGATCCACTTAGCAATTATACCCTTAGTCACTGGTTTACCCATATTGTTGTCAGCAAAGCAAACAAAAGTTGCTTTGTCTTCCTACTTGTCTTTGTTCTTTCCATACAGTACATGATTGCTCTTCTTGCATCTTGTGGGTGTAATGCTCTTATTGCTTGATTTAAAAAAAAAAAAAAAAAAAACATTTGTAAAAAAACTTGGAATTTAAATTGATTGATTTATGTGGAAGTGTGAAATTCCTTTGACTATTCTATTCTGTCCTTGTAGGTATGGCTCTTGAATTGTAAGTCCTGTATTGATTCACCCTGCAGAGTGATGTCAATGCTACGAGAAAGGCTGTTTTCAGAGTGAGCATTTTTAATTAGCGTTCGTGTGAAGGATCAAAACGCTGCCTCATTGTTTGTATTGGTACTAGATTCGGGTTCCGTGTGGATGCTGGCACCTGTCTGAGTGGTGCTATTCTCTTCGCTCCCTCCAGTTTTAGTTTTATTACTGGTGTTCTGAAAACACTTCTTCCTATATGACTTCTTGTGTTGGCGACAATCGCTGCTAGATGTACCTTTAACGACCCATAAGTTAGTTTGCAGTGTAGTAGGTGCGCAAGATATTTTAGGACTGTTGTGTCCTTAGTATTTTCTTGCAGTAGGTCCATTCTTTAGCAAAACATTAAGTATCTTTCCCATTTGGCTTTATCACACTCTTCTTGTTGGCCTTATTGCTTCTCTGAGAACGGCCATTTTGTTTTCTGGTAAGCCTAGATGTCCAAATTCTAAGTCTTCAGGAGCCATGCTGCCAAACCGAGACTCTGTATTTTGTGGTGGTGGGGGGTGGTGGTGGTGGTGGTGGGGAGGGGGAGAGGGCGGGAGGGTTTGACAAAAGCATTTTTCCGGAATTGGTGGTGTGGCTGTCTGGGCGCAAAGTAATCACATTTTGCGTTTGTTGGTGTTGCAAATAAATCTACCTCTGGTGCTCCCCATCTCTCAAATACATGTTTTAGTACTGATCGATTGAGTTTCCATTTGTTGCAGCTTGATATTTGCCTCCTTAGCGTGGCCACTTTGACACTGTCCTTCCCTGGAAGATGAACTGCTGTTGGGAATGCCTACTTCCAGATTTCCTGAGATATTCTTGATACAAACTACTGGGTTCCACCAAGTTTGGTTAAGTAATACATTGTAGAAGTATTTTCTATTTAAATTAATTACCGATCTTCTCCACAGCTCTTTCTGAAAGGCTTTTAAGGCTAGGAACTCAGTTTTTAGTTCGAGGAAATCGATATGCTGAACCTCTTCTTGTTCCTTTCATACACCTCTAATCTTGAGTGCACCCAAATGAGTTCACCAACTCATATCGGAGGCATCTGTAGTTATGGTTACAGTTAAAGCTGGTTGTGTAAATTGTCTTCCCTCTGTTAGATGTGATGTGTTCCTCTATGCCATTTCCTCCTGTATTTTCTACATGACAACCACTTGATCTTTCCTACTCCCTGTAGCTTGTGACCATTGTTTTTTAAATCGTTCCTGAATGCATGTGGAATAAGACGGATGCATGATACCATCTTTCCCAGAATGTTTCCCCCCACAGTCCTCACTGTCAGAAACTGCTCCTTCTGGTAAAGGTGAGCTTCTTGAAGTAGGGATGCTGTCCTCTTCATAGAGCTATGCCTTTGCTTCTATTGAGTTGATTCTTGCTCCCAGAAAGATTTTATTTTGGCAATGTTATTTCTATATTTATAGAGAACCCCAGTCTGAAAAGAGTCATCACATCCTTTCTGTCTGCTTTGCATAAAGAGTTTGCTCTTACCAGCCAGTCGTCTAGATAATGATAAATATTTATCCCTTGCCTTCTCAAATGTGCCACCGCTGCTGCCAGGAACGTAGCAAACACCCTTGGAACAGATTTTATCCTAAAAAACAGCACTCTGAATTGATAGTGTGTCTTGTTCACCAAAAGCTTAAGTAGTTTTTGTGTTTCAGATTAAATGGGATGAGCAAATAAGATTGTTTTAGGTCTATAGTTGCCATGTAGTCCCCTTTTTGTAATTGTGATTTGACTTCTTGAAGTGTTGCCATCTTGAATACTTGTTCTCTTTCCTGAGCACCCTTTCTATTGCCCTTTTTCCCAGATACTCTACTTTCTTTGGCAGACGTGATGTTTCCTTTTTTGAGTGGATACTTTACTTTTGTCCCACTGCTGGTGGTGACTTGGCAAGCATTATGCGACCTCATTCTCGACCTATTCCTTGGACGTCTAAGCTCTTTTTGGGATTCGGAATGCCAGAAAAGTAGCGTCTAAATCCTTCTTTTGAGGTAAAGCTGCCATTTATGCCTCAAGCGGTCTTTTCTTCCTCTCCATTTCGAGGACCATTTTTTGGGGTTGAGCGACGGCGTCAATTTTTTTTACACCTCCTGCGGACGTTTGTCTTTGGAAGTCAAAACATTTCGGCTTCGATCATCTTTCAAAAGAATAGTCTTTACAGGGTTTTGCCTCCTGTCGTGTCCCTGCTGAGGGATTCGTTCTGTTAAGGTTTGCCTTTGATTGGCAATTTTTTCAATGCCGAGGCCCTCTTTGTGTGGCAGTTTGGTGTTCAAGATTCTGCCCTGAAATGTTTTTTAGGAGTTACCTGGGAACATTTTATTTTGTGTTTGAGCGATACTCTCTTGACGTCGCCGACTTATCTCGGCGTCCAAACCTTCTCCTTCAGCCCTTTTGGCGATGTTATCCTTGTCGTCACTCGACAGACCCAGGTCTTTTAATGATGGAGTTGCCTGTGTCCCTGCATGGCATAGTGTGCCTATCTCCGATTTTCCCTTGCTTTAAACATTTTCAGCTTGAACCCCATACAGGCTTTGCAGTCAGTCATTGCTCTAATGGTCAAGGGGTAGACAGAGGTTACACACCTGATGTTTATCTTCCTCTGCAAATGTAGCGTGGCACTTCGAGCAGAACTGAAAAGGAGTCTTCTCCATCAGGCGGAACAGTACGGTCATTTTTCAAATTAGAATCCGAAACCCCTGTTGTCAACAGGACTCTTCTCCAGTACCTCTACTCCGTGTTCTTCGACACACTTATTCTTCTTTCACAAACTGGAGTCTTTAGCTATGGTTCCACACTCAATGGTGAAAAAAAGAACCTGAAGATGGCGACCATGAGTGGGAGCTCCTGGGGAGGGTGCATGATGTCAGAGGAGGCTGGATAGGACACCAATGAAGAAAAGAGGGGAAGGACTACTAATATATTGGAAACATCCAGACAACCACTAGATGGCAGAATAATGCACAGAATGTGAATCCACAAAACTCTTCAAGCTGGAAAACAAAAGTTTCCAAAGCAACTTCTGGAAATTATCCTAACTCACAACTATTATAAATGGAAAAAAAGACAAATAACCGGAGTCTTAATGAGACTGACTGCAGCCCCATCCATAGTGAACACCGATAAGCATTTCTATGAACACCAACATAGCCTAGAAAAAGCATAAGTGGGAAAAAGGACAGGCATTTTATGGACCATCCAGAGAGGACTTTTTTGTGGTCTGAAGCTCATTCACTTTTTGAAACCTATGTAGACTGAATAAAATTCCATCCAAGATATAATTTACACAGAATATTTCAAAGGAGTATAACATTTTTGGAGGTGCAGCTTACCAACTGGATTGACAATAGAAAATTAATGTCAATATGAAATTCACAAATAGAAACAGATGCGCTATCCTCCAAGTTTTAAACCAGCCAGTCATCAACAATCATACCTCAAGATAATTAATTTAAAAAAAAAAACATTTATAAGGAGATTTTCTCTTAAAAGAGGCAATGCCAGAAACATCCCAGACAAAGCAGTACAGAAGGTTCCCATTTGTGAAAATAGAAGAATTACCAACCTACGGGGAAAATATTGTTTGATCCAAGTAACAGTTCTCACATGAGCTCCAAGAACAATGGCAATAATTGTCAACAATTGAAAAACAGTCAAATACTAACCTATGGTGGCTCACAAAGAGGACAGAAGTCTAGGCTCTGAAGTGATTCAAGCATGTAAGGAGGAACTAGAGGCACAAGTGCTTTCGGAGAAACAAACACTGGACATAACCCAGTTTAAAGTGTTAAAAATGTAATTTGATATTATAAGGGGAAATAATATACCATCCTTATACTGGCACAAAATACGTGATATAGGAAACTAATGATCAGATGAATGGAGTGAAATGCAAACAAGACTAATATAATGTAGGGATGATGGGAAGAACAGTCTAAATAAAGTGGGACAACAAAAATAAAATCAGAGGATGAAAAAACAGAAACCATCACCGGTGCACACTTTCTTGATAAAGCTCACCAATCATCTCAACTGAAAGTTTAGCTCTTGGAGACTGTCAAGATACACTCAAGGGGACATCTTAGGGATACAAAATTGATAACGCAAGTTTAATGGCCAGACCTCCTGGAAAACAATGGATCCAAGAGGTCTGAATGCCCAAGGTTGAAGCTGTTTCTTATAAAGTATTATAGGAGAATTATTCAAAGGTATGTTACATGGTGGTGAATATTTAGGCAAAACGAATTTTAATTGGACATTTTTTCTTGACTATTGAAAAATTGACAACAGAAGCTTCAGGCCACCCATATGTACCACAGTAGCATTCCAGAGGCAGAAAACTGCAAAATATGGACCCAGAGGCCTAGCCCCAGATATACTGCACATGCCTGAAATCCTTGGAAGACTAGAGACCAGTGGAAGTCTGAAGATCCGAGCTTGACACAAATGCAGCTCACAGGATAACAGTGGTCATGGGGCCAATGTTCTAGAACAGGGGTCTCCAACCTTTTCAGTAAGAAGAGCTACTTGTGTTTAATGAAAATCATCCAGAACTACTAATATTAAAGTTGGAAAGGTGACCGCATCAGACAAGATTACATTAGTGGCCACCAAATGCAAGATTATCAGCCGTGATCACATCACAGCATCAGGCATGTTGCCAGCAGTAATTTTCAAAATGCTTTTTAATGTTGAATCCCTCTACATGGGTTAAACAATAATAGCTATATGCTGCAATACACCTGGCACCAGGTTAATAATAGTTCTGTTCAAAGCTGCATGATTCATCACTCAAGCAGCAACTCTAAATATATTTTGAAAATGCAACCATTTTTTGATATATTAATACAACCAAGCAGAAGTGTCTAACTTAGTGGATTAATCACACTGGAGAGGTACTTGCAGGTAGCTGGAGAGCTACTAGTAGCTCACAAGCTACTTGTTGGAGAAGCCTATTCTAGAAGATCTAGCAAGTAAAAGAAAAAAAAACACAGAAACAGTTTCAAATCAGGTGTTTACTGGATTTTTTATCAGGTGGATAAATAAAGAAGCTGAAATTAGAATAAGTAAAGTTGTTTATCTCTAACAAATGGTTTGCACGTTGGGGTGCTGGATATTAACCTGTTTGACACTTCTGCCACCTAGTGTTGGGTGTGGAAGTTACAAGCTTTTGTTCTTCAGTTTTAAAAAGACTCCTGATACTTCCCAGAAACCTATGGTGCACAAGGACAAATCTTGCAAATTTGATAGCTCCTCCTATTCCCACAAAGGGTAAGAGAAAGTATTTGGAGTATTTTGAAGCAGGACAGTGTACGTGTACTGGTACCTGGTAGTAGAGTGTGATGAGTGCATTATTTTAAATATTTCACCATAAGCCAGCATAGGAGCAGGTTGGAGGGTGCACATAGGAGTCTACAAAACTACAAGCTGCAAAGAGATTGTTAACGGTAAGCAACATTTTCTGCTCACAGTATGTATTGTTGTAGTTCATAGGCTTTGCATACACTGAAAAGCATTGCCCTTTCCCAAAAGTAGTGGCTACAGTTTTTAGATGCTTAGCTTTAGCAGCTTCCATGTGAATGCACTTAACTATCTATTGTGTAAGGGCAGACTTGGAAAATCTTGCTTTCCTAAGCGTGGATTGGCAAAAGCAACAATTAGTTGTTTGTTTTCTGAATGGATTTTATATGGTCATTGTAGTACAATGTAGGTTGTAAGGCCCCTTCTGCAATGGAATAAGGTTGGGGAAAGAAACTTGTTAAGGCAAAGATTTGGTTACCATGGAATACACAGACAGTCCTAGGCAGAAAGTGTGAAGTGTACTTATGACTCGATTTTGAGCACCTGAATAAAAGGCACCTGCACAGTTAGGGCTTGCAACTCACTAACTCAACACAAGCAAACAAAATCAGTGTAAAAGGGTAGGCTACTTTCCACAATAGAACTTACAGTGGGAAAAAAATGTACCAGCTCAAAAGGTAGCATGACCCAGGTGAGAAGCACATTAAGATCTAATAAGGGGCCAATGGTGTTCCTCGAAAGGTAATACTTTAGACCTTTCAAAAATACATTCACATTAGGACTTTTACACAAACAATAAACATGATGCTATTTTTCATGCAAGTTGCTACAGCTCCCAAATGAACCCTAATGGAGGTATATAATAGGGCAGATTTCTGCAGATGCAGCAAATAGCAGATGATGTACTAAAATCATGCAAAGGCCATTTGTTCTTACAGAGATAGGCGAGGGAATTTCTTCCATTTGGCATCACAACACACCCTTGTAGTGGTGCCTGTGGGCCTTCTTGAGAATGTGCATGCACTCTTCTGGAAGATGAAGGTAGTTGAACTCCAAGACCTCAGGTGTCAAACTGCAAGAGTCACAGCCTTAAGGTTTTGGTGTCTTAACAAACCCTCACTATATATGAAATCAGTGATAATGGAGGAAACATAGGCAGATATTCCAGATGTGTTCATCCATACAAAATTGCCTACGGACTCAGGTGTGGGCACCCAGAATTGTTTAGGCATTTTGGGTTTTCTGAAGTGGCAAAGACTGACTGTGGGTGCTACCCATCGCTGAAAGTACTGATGGACATTGTTGATGAATCCTGCTTAGCAGGTCTGCGATGCAGATGTCCACTCCTAGGAGATGTCCTACTAGGAATAGGCTTACAGATGAATGGCTCAGTGCCAGATTGTCAGGTATCACATTATAGCATTTATCATGAAGCCAAATACTTGGAGAAGCATAACTACCAGTTGTGTGTTCTAAGCACTGCTGATGTTTCAGTCAGTTGTGCAGGTATGGACACATAAATGGTGCTGCTAGACACGTAATAAATAAACAGCGCAGATGTTGTAACCCCAATGAAATTATTGTGATGCACAAATATCAGAAACCGTAGGTACTGGTGATGTGCTGGGTGGATGAGAATTTGGAAGTAGGCACGCTTGAGGCAGACTCTCACTATGCAATTCCCCATGCAAAGCAGCAGAATGAATTGTTGCAGAGTTCTTAGCTATAACTGTTGTGTATCTGGTGAATGGCCTGAGATATAATAATGGTCTAAGTGTTCAGATCATTTTAGAAATGAGGAAGAAGGAGGAATATACAACTTGTCCTCTTTGGTGCGGTGAAACAGCTTCAGCTTCTTCCTTCAGTAGCAATACCCTCATCTCTTCCTGCAGAGGCTTTTGATGTTCCAGGCCGATGCTGTGCCAGTAGGGAGGCATGTTTGGCAGTGTGGTAGAAAACTGAAGCATCCTTGGGCAATAATGGGTAAGGCCCACTTGTGTAGGATTAGGTTGTCCCACTGAGGAAGAAATAACCTTATTGCTCCCAGGCAGGTGCTGTGTGATTGAGGGGAATGAAGGGTAAGTCGCAGCTTTGAGGCAGCAGGGTCCTTGCCTTGGGCTTCTCTGCAATTATTGTGCCTGCTGACTCAAAATCATCCTGGTCGCCATCTCCAGGTTCTTTTTTTCACCATTGAGTGTGGAACCATAGCTGAAGATTCCAGTTTGTGAAAGAAGAATAAGTGTGTCGAAGAACACCGAATAGAGGTACTGGAGAAGATTCCTGTTGACAACAGGGGTTTCAGGGTCACCGTCGTCCATGGGGTTGTGCACTTCATATGGATTAGTAATGTTTAAAACATGCTCCGTGTCAAAGTACGTATGCAGTGAATGTGCTGGTGAGTGTGTGTGTGCTCGCACTGAGGCAGTGGTACACTACTTGTGTCTCTAGGTGTATTACCCTTTGGTAAAGTAAAAGATCCGAGTTCCTCAGATATGGCCTCTTCGAAAGTGAGCCCCTGATGTCTATTGAGGGGGACATGCAAGTATGTATTGTATGAGAGTATCAATGTAAATTATTCTCTTTGTAATATCAGACTGCTCCAGTTCTTGCTTCATTAGGTTATGATGCCCTTTTTAAAGCAATAAAGCAATCTTTGGTGTCAATCTCTGTTCCAGGTAGGTGATTCAGGATCTCTGTGCCGAGAAGAGGACTCTGTTTCGAGGCTAAACAGGCTGGCTGAGGAGAACATTATTGCTGCATCTTGTACAGCAGCCACCTGCATTCTCTCCTGTAACAGATTACTTTATTTTTAAAAGCCTGACAGGCCGAACAGTTCAAATAATTGCGGTCACTCGGTAGGCAACGGCTACAGACCTTATGTAATGAATTATAGTATATCGGTCATGGGTTATAACCAGTGTTGTGCTCATCTGTTTTTGTCACTTTGTGTATGAATGGATGTTTGGGGTCGTGTGTGGCAAAGACTGCTCACACCCTATTACAAACAAGCAAGTAGATTCCTCTACACATGGGTGCAAGAGAGAACAGTGTGGACAGCTGGCGAGCTTACATGCCTGCATGAGGCGCTGCACTACATCTGCCAGTATGAGCAGACTTGTTTCACCAGAAGACCTGAACACAGATGTCTTGGAAGAAATAGACCATCCAAGAGATATGAGGTTGCCACAGTGCAGCTGGCCAGGAGAGATCAATATCCAAGGAAGAACAGCATCGGGGTCAAGGAGCTGCAACACTGACCCTCACATGTGAAAGCCTAAACAATCAACCAATTCCATTTCCGGAATGGAAATTCACTGGCCATCTGGAGGTCGCCCGCCTCCATAATTTATTAACTTTATGCTTCTCAGTTACTGAATTTTATAGTCTGTCAGGACCTACTAATAAAAAGACCAGCTTTTGGTTGGACCTATGATTCCGAGGTGTTGTCCCTCTGCTAGAAAAACCTGACCATGACTCAGAGTACAAGAATAAGAATAAAGAATAAGTAAAGAATAAGTTACTCTGAGACTATTGTATGTAGTAAGTACTCCCCCACTAGCACATTTGTTTCTTTTAATAACTACATCAGTGAGGCAGCTCCTAAACTGGCGGTGGAGCGTTAGTAACTTTTTTTGGTTACTGTTTTAGTGGGAGCAATGCATTAAGATAACATTCATAATGGTAGAATGCATGTTCACCCTTGGCTCCACTGCCACTGAAATAAAATTTATTTATTCTGGTCCTAGCATTAGTATGGTGTCCAAAGGTGAACCCGGACCACACGATGGTCCAAATGACCTGCACCTGCATCCTTTGCACATATTTCCAATCAATCAGTCACTTCAAAGGACTGAAGACCTGAGAGCCCTCAAAGATACCAAGCCAAGTCTTTCAGGATAATATTGACCATATTACCAATATTGGCAGAAATCTGGCACCTTTTGTTAAGACAATACCCTAACGTTTGTTGTCTTATCTCACCTCCATACCAACTCCCTTTTTAAACATAGTAGTTTTGGCTTTTGTTTCTCCTTAACTTTTTAATAAATAATTTTTTTTTTATAAAGATGATGATTGGCCATTAATGAATGTTACATACTGTGCTGTATTAGGTCCGAGTTACTAAATCCCTAAAACACAAAGTATGCTGCTGTTGCTCAACTTTGCTACCTTTAAAGTGGTACAACCTCAAAAGGAGTAACTTGGTTATCTAATAGTGGCCTGTTGTGCTGTAGTTAGCTAGTGTAGTATTAGTTTATCACAATAGTATAATATTATGTTATTACATATTTTCAGTAGTATATTAATGTAAATGTGTGTTAGAGTAAACAATGTATAGGAATGGTATTTCCCTTGTACCCTTTCCCCCTGTGTTATATTTTGGGTTGATCGGAATGTTGAGAGCGAGGTGAAGAATAGGCTGTGAGGGGAGGTGAACGGTTGGAGAGAAGACCTGTGAAGAGAATAGGCAGTTGAAGCATTGGAGATGGAATAAAGTTTCACCTGAAATTTCTTCAGACTCCTTCTTTATATCATGGCCCTTCGACAGCAACGGTAAAAAGTGCACATAGGCTACTAGGCAATAGCCACTTTAGGCCCCAGGATCCAGAAAATGCCTCAAAATAAGCAGTCCTGAATAAAAGTTTATGCAGAGATTTCTAACTGTAGTGAATGAGAGCATGCCAGGCAACCTTTCTAATGAACCAGACACTGATATGAGACTTTTTTCCCCAATTACAACATCTGTCTTTCCCCCTTAAATAACCGCTGCCAGCTTTGTAAAGCATATTAAAGGATGAGGCAAAATGTACAAGAAAGCGAGCAGGGCCAGCAGAGTGTTGGGAACGAAAACGTTACCAGTAGACATCTGTTTGTGGCATGTAGTGCTGTAGATTCATATGCTGTGCATAAGCTCATCCTCTAGTGTTGGGTTCGGAGTAGTACAATTTGTTTTTGTTTGAAGAAAGTTTTCGAGTCACAGGATTGAGTGACTCCTCCTCTTGGTAATACTGCACGTGGGCATAGAGTCCTTTGTTAGATTTGTATGTCCGCAGGCCAGAGAGGGAAGTAGTTAAAAGACTATATAGTAGGATAGAAATGTACATATGTACACACACACACACACACACACACACACACACACACACACATATATAATTAAATTGCAATCGGTACACACTTCGGGGAGGTGAAGGGGCGCTTCTACAGCACTACTTGCCACAACAGATGTATACTAGTAAGCAACATTTTCCGTTCAATGGCATGTGTAGCGGCAGATACTCATGCTGTGCATAGACTGTAAAGCAGTCCCTCCATAAAGCTGTCTCTAGTGTGTAGGGGTTGCAATTGTTTGAAAAAATGGGTTAAGTACAGCTTTTCAAACATTTGCCTGTTGTCTGGCAAAGACACCTACACAATAATGTTTAGTAAACATGTGTGGCATAGACCATGTTGCTGCCTTACAAATGTTTGCTATAGGTATGTTACCTAAAAAGGCTATAGATGAACCTTTTTCCTAGTGGAATGTGCCCTAGGTGGTACAGGTAATTGTCTCTTAGCTTTAGTATAGCAAGTCTGAATGCATTTGACTATTCATCTTGCTGTAGCTTTAGATATTGGATCTCTGTTGTGTGGTAATGAGAAAACCACAAAAGTTGTTTTCCTAAAATTTATTGTCCTGTCTATATAGTACATAAGAGCTCTTTTGACATCTAGAGTATGTAGACCTCTTTCTGCCACTTATTCTGGTTTTGGGAAGAAAACTGGCAATTCTATTGTTTGATTAGTATGAAATTGTGAAATGACTTTTGGAAGAAATGTTACAATCTTTTCTTTATGAAGCTGAAAGAAATGTTAATGCCTGAAGCTCACTGACACGCCTAAGAGAGGTGAAAGCAATTAAGAATGATACTTTCCATGAAAGGTATTGTAATGGGCAGAGGAGTGGAGTGGCTCAAAAGGTGGAGCCATGAGTCTTGTGAGTGCAATGTTTAAGTTCCAAGATGGAGCTGGAGGAATTCTTGGTGGAATTATTCTTTTTACTCTTTCCATAAATGCTTTGATAGCCAGAATTCTAAACAAGGAAATATGTTGTCAATTTTGCAGATATGCATCTATAGCGGCTAAATGTAAACGAATAGATGTGTAGGCTGAATTGACCTTTTATAAATGTAATAAATATTGTACAATGCTCTGTACTGATGGTTGAAGAAGGTCAATGTTTTTTGTTTGAGACTAACAAACAAAACGTTTCCATTTTGGTGCATAGCACTGTCTAGAGCAGTGGTTCCCAAACTTTTTCGATCCCCGGCTCCTTTGACCTATTGGCCGTGTTGGCCACGGCTCCCCATTATGTTACTTTTTTTTGGCGGGTGGGGGAACGTAATCCCAGCCTGTACCTGTACCTACACTATTTACAGTTTGACTTCTTAATTCTCTCGTTCAGATTCCTGAAAAACATTTATTTTAAATTATTTCTTTTCTTTTGTCACAGGGATATTATTAATGGTACTCTGGCGCCCTCCGCTGGTCACAATAATTAATGCAGGGGGTTTTGTTTCCAAAACCACGGTGAAAAGCTACCGATTAAAAGCACCTCCGAGTGGTTTCCAGACTGTGTGCGGCGCCCCTGGCTAATTTTGACGGCGCACCAAGGAGCCGCGGCGCACAGTTTGGGAACCACTGGTCTAGAGGTAGGTTTGCATGCTTGTTTAAGGATATCCATACATTCTTGTGGTAAATGTAAATATCCAAATTATATGACTTCAGGAGCCTTAGCGCTAGGTTGAGTGATTTGGATGTCTTATCTGTCCCTGTTTTTGTGTGAACATCTGGTCTGTTGGGAAGTTTTTGGTGAGGAACAACTGAGAGTTCCAAAAATGTTGTATACCATGGTTGACGTGCCCATGTAAGGGCCACTAAGATCATGCTGAGGAAAGATTGTTCAATCTTCCATACTAGGAATGTTAAGAGTGGGAGGGGGGGAAAGCATAAGCAAATATCCCTAACTAACTCATCCATAGAGCATTGCCCTTGGACTGAGGGTGCGGGTATCTGGAGGCGAAGTTTTGAGATTTACTGTTTTGGTTTGTTGCAAACCAATCTATTTGAGGTGTTCCCCATTTTGTGAAGTATTGTTGAAGGACTTGTGGGTGGAGTTCCCACTCATGTGTTTGTTGATGCATCCTGCTTAGCAGGTCTGCTAAATGGTTGTCTGCCACCTGGGAGACATTGTGCCACCATGTGACTATGGTGACGAATCACCCATTTCCATACTGACTGCTTGTTGGGACAGTTGTTGAGATTGTGCCCCCCCTGTTTCTGGAGATAGTACTTGGCAGTCATACTATGTACGTATCAACACTGTTTTGTGTTGCAGTTGCGGAAGGAATGCTTTCATTGCCAAGAATATCACTGGTAGTTCGAAGTAACATATGAAGAGACCAATGAGTGTCGTCCCATATTCCCTGAACCGTTAGGTTGAGTAGATGAGCTCCCCAACCGTTGTTAGAGGCATTTGTTCTGAGAGTAATCTGAGGCACAGGGTCTACAATGGGCCGCCCCTTCATAAGGTTTGTGGTATTCCACCAATGTACAGAGAGGTAAGTTTGGAGGTCCAACAACACTAGATCTTCCATTTGACCCTGTGCCTGAGACCACTGATGAGACACTGTTGAAGAGGACTCATATGGAGTCTGGCATGAGGCACTATGGCAATATACAATGCCATCATTCCTAACAGTTTTTTAACCGTTCTTACTGTGTATGTTAGTTCTGTTTTAATGTTGCAATTAATGTTTGAAAAGCCTGGACCCTGTTTTGGTTGGGAAAGGCTATTCCCTATTGTGTATTCAAGATAGCTCCTGGTATGGTTGTGTTTGCAGACGTTGGAGATGAGATTTGACATAGTTTATAGTGAATCCTAGAGATTGTAGGAGGCGAATTGTAGTTTGAGTATCTTTTTAACACTGTGGGAATGAATTGGCTTTGAACACCCAATCATCCATATAAGGGAAAACATGAATTTGTTTTCTTCTGAGATGTGCTGCAACCACTGTGAGGCATTTTACGAATAATCTGGGAATAGTTGTAACTCCGAATGGTAACACTTTGAATTGGTAATGTTTTCCTGCTACTACAAATCTTAGGTATTTGCAGTGTGCAGGATGAATGAGAAAATAAGCGTCCTTTAGATCTAGGGCTGTCATGAAGTCTTCTAGTTGTAATAGAGGAATAACATCCTGAAGAGTGACCATGTGAAAATGTTCTTATAGGATGTAGTGATTTAAGGGTCTGAGAGACCCATTTTTGGGGGGATTAGAAAATACAGGGAGTAAACTCCTGTTCCTTGGTATTGCAACCGTACTGGTTCTATAGCTTCTTTGAGAAGAAGGGAATGTACTTCCTCTTTGAGAAGGTTGGATGATCTTGTGAGAGTTTGTGTGTATGAAGGGATATATTTGGTGGCGTGGAAATGAGCTCCTGACAATAACCATTTTGGATAATTTGAAATACCCATTGATCCTTGGTAATTTGAGTCTACTGGAGGTAAAAGAGTTGTAACCTTCCCCCTACAGGAGTGGTGTATTTAGTATTGGGTCTGGTAAGTCACTGTTTAGTGACTGATAAGGAACCTCTAGATGTAGATGGTTTGCCTCTTCCTTTATTGTTGTTTCCTCTATATGATCCTCTAAAGAGTCTAAAATAACCTCAGGAATATTGAAAGGTGGATTAGTTTGATTTGTGGTTTGTTCTTGGAATGATGACCTAAATCCTCTGCTAAACCCAACACGACAAAAATTACTCCTATGTGTGCTGGCTTGTAAAGGTTCTATAGCTCTGGCAGTTTGAGGGTCCTTATTTAATTTTTCAAGTGTGGTATCCTTTTGTGGACCAAATAAGTGCTCCTTATCAAAGGGCATATTCAAAACTGCCTGTTGTACTTCCCGTTTAAAGCCTGAACATCTAAGCCATGCATGACGTCTTATGATGACACTTGTATTAATACTACGTGCTGCTGTATCAGCAGCATCAAGTGCACATCTAATGTTGTTATTGGATATTGTTTGCCCCTCATTTACAATCTCTACCTCTCTTTTACGATATTCCTCTGGTAGGTTTTATAAAAAGTTCCTCCATAGCATCCCAGTGAGCTTTGTCATATCTGGAAAGTAAAGCCTGAGCATTAGCGATTCGCTGCTTGGCTGCTTACGCTGCCATTCTCTTCCTGCAGCATCTAATTTCTTACTTTCCTTGTCAGGAGAAGCTGTGTCTCCTGTTGACTGGGTATTGGCTCTTTTCATACAGTAGATGCCACAATAGAGTCTGGAGGAATTTGTGGTCTTATAGAGGATCAGTGGTTGCAGTTTTGTACTTTTTTTTAATCAAACTCTAGGAGTGATAACCCTTGCTCTAACAGGCTCTTTAAATATTTCTTCTGCATGTCTGATCATTCCTGGGAGCAATAGAAGGAATTGGCTTTATGTGTTGCACCAAGGGTGTCAAATAAGAAATCCTCCTCTATTGCATCAGTGTACATATTTATATTGTGATATGCTGCTGCTCTTGCTATAACCTGTTGGTATGATGTGGAATCCTAAGGTGGTGAGGGTCTAGCTGGGTAAAGATCCAGATAATTTGGAGTAATAGAATCAGGATCATACTCATCCCATGGGTCTTGCTCTTCTAATGCATCCCCTATATCCTGCAACCGACTAGGTGGTGAACTAGGTGGTGTGAACCCTAAATCAGTGGGAGATGTTGGTGGAGTATGTTGTGGAGAAGTAGGGAAAGGTGGAGATGTATAAGTATGAGAAGAAGTTTTTTCTTTGGTAGTTTTCTTTGGGGGTGCAGAGGAATCAAGACTTTCTTCAAAAGTTTTTTTTATCCTTTCCTTGCTGAATTTGAAGTCGGCGCTGCCTTGCGTCCATAACTTCAAAAATTGGTTCCACCTGTGATGTAGGGAATGTTACAGACTGTCCAGAGTCCATCTTTTGGTGTTTTTTCGGTTATGAAGGTTTTTTCAGATGGAAAATTTTCTGTGCCGAAATTGTAGCTGCTTGTTGTTTCTTTTTCGGTGCCGAAGTGGTCGGTACCGAAGCACCATATAGTTTTTGTTTTGTCAGTGCAGAAATGGAGCTACTGGAGGTCGATGCTGAAGACTTCTCTTTGGCCTTTTTCAGTGCAGAGCTGGTATGTGGGGCATCCAAATAACTATCTTGGCTCCGACCATGGCTGGAAGGCAGCGGCGGACCGATGACCACTTTTGTTTTAACCAATGAGAAAGCAGGCTTTTTACTTAGTTTGTGCTGGTTGTAATGGTTGACTCTCAATGTCCGACTGCACATCAGAGTCCGAATCTTGAACGGAGAAGATCCCCCACTCTTGTTCCACATCTTCGTGCACGTGCTCATCTCTGACGATGTCCGGGGTATCTTCAGTCTGTCGAGACGCCATTTCCATTCGACGAGCTCTTTGTCTCTAAGCGTCTTCTTCGACTGAAAAGAATGGCACGCTTCACAGGTCTGGTCGTTGTGGTCTGGTGAAAGACACAAATTACACACCTGGTGTTGGTGGGTGTGTGGAAACTTCAAATGGCATAGAGGGCAAAATCGGAATGGAGTACATTCCTTCAGGGCTGCACTGTTTGGTACCAAGTGGAAGAGGTAGGCCCAAGGACGGTCCGAACGGGCCTTTCTGTCCCCGAAAGGCTAAAAAAAATTGATTCAGAGTGTAGAAAAAGGAACGGAGAGTCAAATATTAAGGAATATGCGTTCGGAAACAATACAGATGACGATAGAAAGACGGAAAGAATCCCACTTTAGACTGTTTGGAGCTGAGAACTTGGAGCGAGAGGAACACCCATCCAAACCTGACGGCAGAGAAAAACAATATAAAAAAAAGACGTGATGCCCATCCGAGAGGAGGAGTCACTCGATCCTGTGACCCGAAAACCTTTTTATAACAAAAACAAGTTGTACTACTCCAAACACAACAATAGATGGCGAGCTTATGCACAGCATGTGTATCTACAGCACTACATGCCATCAAACATGAAGTAATAACCCCATGTTTATTTAAGAACATTTTTTATGATGCTTCCAGGTCCAGCACTAGGATATGGCAGTTCTTAAAAAGTTGTACAAGTGAAATACAAAAAGTAAGATTTACATTTGAACTTGCCTCTTTGCCACTGCCCCGTTCCTCTTCACCAATAGCATCCTCATCAATGCCATGATCAGAGTCTTGAGCCTCCAGTTTCACCTCCATGTTACACTGTTCAGCCCCAGCCTCATTCAGGAACCACAAGTCATCTGTGGTGTCCGAGACAACAGCAGTATCTATATCCTAGATAGCAGACAAGAGTCAGGTCTCAGATTAATTTGTAAAGTCATCGAGAAAGAATCACTAGTTCACATGCCTGGTAAATGCAGTTCTGTTTTACACTGTGCCTGAGACAGCACAAACAGCACTGGATATATGAAAGGCAGCAGCATTGTGCGTTACTGGATACAGCTTCATATTAATTGCTAAATCAAGAACAGCATAATAAGAATTTAGGAAAGACAAATTCTCATTAATGGAATGGTTCATCAGTTTGTGTACTTTGTTCTTGATTTTCAGTCTTTTTCCTCCCCTACAAGAAAATATTTCCTGGTCAAGGTGTTCAAAGATCTCACCTACATTGTATATGTTAATCTGAATGACTTAAGTCTGTTTGGAACACAATGATAGAAAGCTGCAATTCCCTCCCCCCCCTTGATAATGTTTTGCTGAAATCCTTTTGGTACAGTTTTATGAATCAGAGTAAAACAGGAAAAGTGTTACTTGCCCTGTAAGACTGTTCATAGCACGTACTGCTGTAGATTCACATTTTCTGCTTATTCCTGCTCTCTTGCTTTGGACTCAGATGTTCACAGATTGTTTTCTAAAAAGTCTTTCGAGTGGCATAATGTACTGTGAATCCTTCCTTATTGGACAATGTGCATGGGCACCAACTCCATGTTTAATAAATTGCTTATCTTTGCTAACATTCATTCTGGAACAGAGTAAGATGAGATTCCTTATCTTTTGAATACTCATCCAGGCATCAGATTGGTTCCAGAATATCTTTCAGCATTACCCCAACACGCCTCAGCTCTGCGCCAACATCATTCCAAGACATATGTTATGTGCAGAGGACTATATAAGCACCATGTATGCACGTGGACGTCAGTTGCTTTCTTGACACTTACACGCCTGCAGACGTGGAGCCAAACAGATTAGTGAAGGCCAGTGGGCAGACTCCTAGAGTCTGTTTGTGTGGAGGGTAGTTCACAGAACAGGGAGGATCAGTGGGAAATCTGAGATTAGATACTCTCTACAAGAAAGAGCTTTACCGAAGTTAAGTAACCTATTCTTCTGATAACTTCCATATCGCAGATCCCTCACCCTCTAGATAGATTACACAATATCTCCTACACGGTGGGTCCATGAATTAGCTCAAACCAAAAAGTCCTGAAGGACTGTGTGTGTAAAATGCCCTTCTCAGTGGACCTGGATGTTCAGAGAATAGTGCCTCGTGAACATATGGCGTGCCATCCATGTAACGGCTTGACAAATGTCTAGAACAAGGCAGTGGCAGCAGCCTTGGCGCTGGCAGAATGAGCCTCGAAGCCCTGCTTTCTGGCCTGTGAGTAGCAGATCTTAATGCAGAGCACGATCCAGCATGAAATGGTTCTTTTCTGCTCAGCTTTGCCTTTGTTCACTTATGCGAACCACATAAAGAGTATATTGCCACCTACTGGTCTCTGCTACAATTGATATAGAAAGAGCTTTTTATCAGGTCCAACTGGTGAAGCCTTTCCTCCCCAGAGGGGTGAGATGGAGCAAAGTACACGAGAAGGATAATGGTCTCACAAAACAAAAGGGATTCACTACATTCAAAAGGAAGAAGCTCATGATTGGAGGGGGCTAACTTGTCCGGGTGGACCGTGGTATAAGGAGGGTTACTATAAAGAGTGTGTAGCTTGCTGACCCCACTGTGTCGATGTTCTAGTGACACGACTGTCTTGATAAGGAGTCAGAGAACTGTGGAGGGGCTCAAATGGCATACACATGTGAAATGTAAAGGACAAATTTGAGTACTATTGGGGTGTAACAAAAACAGAGGGAGGAAACATGGATTGTAACCCTTTAAACAACTGCATACCACATCAGGAGATATAAATAACGAAGGCTGGCCTAGCAACCGTAAAAAGTCAGAAAAAGCTGATAAATACCCTTTAGCAAAGCCCAAAGCAAGGCCTTACTGGACAAGGGGCCGGACAAACAAAAAACTTTGGGTAGCTTTGTATGGAGTGTGTCAATGTTTTTAGAATCTCTAGGCCATCAATGTATCACCAGGATAGGTATATACAGATCTGGCTGAGGGACAGCTGGCTGCCAAGATGACATCACTCAACTATTGCTGTTCAGTCTCCAAGCATGGAGTTGTAGGTTGCATAAGCCTTGGTGTAGGATCCTGCAGCTGCAACAGGAGATCCTCCTGTAGGGGCAGGCTGATCAGAAGACACATGCTCATGGCCTGGAGTTAGGGATACTATACTCTCCAATGCCAAATCAGGAGCCACTAGGATGACTTGGGCTCTTATTGATCCTCATCGTCAGACCTCGGGTCAGGAGAGGTATCTAGATAAAAGGTGCACAGGAGTCCAGAGTTCACTCTATGTCGAATGGGCCTTCGAGCGTTAGACTCATTGGGAACTCCAACGCTCAAAACTGCTGACAAAGCATGTCCTAAGTGGTGGCAAAGAGATCGAGCCAGGTTCTCCTCATTCGTGGAAAAGACCCTGCACCACCTCTGGATGCAACTGCCATTCGTGATGTGTAAGGCATCAAAGCCTTAATTTGTTCACTCTGGCATTCAAGGAGCCATGAGGTGGTGTCACCAGAAAAATCCTTTCACGGTCAAGCCATGTCTAGAGACACAAAGGTTACTGGCACAGGGTCCATTACCCTCATTCCTCCCTAATTGTTACAGTACCACGTGGCAGGAGTGTTTCCCAGGAGCACCTGCACCAGCTTCCTTTTGAGGCAGAGCAGAAAGGCTTTCAACGCCAAGCAAATGGTCCTCAACTCCATTAGGTTGATATGGAGCCGGGCCTCCGCCAGAGACCAGACCATTCACCTGCACCTTTCCCAGATGGCCTCCCCAACACAGAAGCATGTATTGGTCACCACTGTGTCCTCTCGGTGGGGTAAGGAGATGAGTTAGCCACTGACCCCAGAACGGGTCTTGCTGTCACCACTGCAGATCTTTTGCAGTCTCCTCTGAAATCTGGACTAGATCAGAAAGATAAACAACACCCCCGCCTGTGGCGTTGAGTCCACTAGGACGACAGAGTCTGCACATGTCATCTGGTGTGCTTTATCAGCAGAATAAAGGAGGCCATCTGAGATACAGTACGGAGGTTAAAACATCTGGATCAAAGCCACACTGCCCTGGACTCTCTTCTCTGGGGGACAGGTGCAAAAATACAGTTTTCAGAATGGCTCCAATGAAGGGGAGCATCTGTGACCAAGTCAGGTGTGACTGTGGCAAACTGATAGTGAACCCCAATGATGTTAGGAGGTTCGATGTAGTCTGGCGATGGGAGCAGACTACCTGGGGCGAGAGCTCACCATCAATAGCTAGTGGACAAGGTAGGTGAACACTAGGACCCCTGACCTCTGAAGATGTGCTGCAACCACCACCATCACTACACCCAAGGAGCACTGATAATCCTAAAGGAGATCATGACAAAGTGAAAATGCTAGTGGCCGTGGGCCCGCTGGACAAGGATGTGAGAAAAGGAGTCCTGCAGGTCCAGCACCACCATCCAGTTTCCAAGGGCGAGGGCTGACCAGATCTGGGCCAGGAAAAGCAACTACAACTTGGCCTTTTTCAGAAAGGCATTGAGAGGGCAGGGGTGTAATATCAGATGGATGCCTGTAGGAAACTGGCCCCCTGTTTGCAGTACCCCACACTTTTTGCCTGATGTCCGATGGCAACTTTACCAAGTGTGTGCTGGAATTCTGCTAACCAGGCCCTAGCATCTTTGTTCTTTCCTTAAAACTGTACTATTGTCCCACAATTCCCAACATCCCTGGCCCACAGCTAAGTCCCTTGTAACAGGTACTAGCGGTACCAAGGGCCCTGTGACCAGAAGTGTTCTGAATTTGTTGTCTCAGGGGTCCAATACTTATACTCATTTCTGCCTTTGAAGTAGGCAAACTTCAAAGGAAAGTCTTTGTAGTGCACAAGGCTCTGTCTTTCCTGCTCCGGCCCCAGGCACACTGCAATATTCAATATCTGGAAACATTTCCATAGTACCTCTGAGCACCAAAGGTGGTGCCATGCAGCTCTGTATTGACGTCATTCTGATACAGAAGTGACATGCAGAGCCTATATAGGCCCCAATACCGCAAGCGGATCCTTGTTTCATCTAAGACTGTCCTCAGCTCCAGGCATACAGTCCCAAAAGTAAATGGATAGGTACAGATTCCTAGAATCCTGGGATCTTATGAACTGGTAAGTCCAATCACAGATCAGGAATGGTGGGAGGGGCAATCAGGAATCCGTAACTAGAAAAGATAGAGTGTTACTGAAGGTAACTTGTTTTTCTGACAGACTTCTAACTAAGGATTTCTCAACTTTTGAAAAGATACCAGAGCAACACCTAATGGGAGGTGGGCTGTGAACTGCCTCAAAATCAGAAAGTCCTGCAGGACCGAGCTGGCAAGGTGTCCTTCTCGGCGAACTTGGCCATCCAGACAACAGTGCTTCGTGAAAGTATAGAGAAATGTCTATGTAGCTGCCTGGCAGTTGTCTAGGACAGGAACTACCCCTGCCAATGCAGTGGTAGAAGCTTTGGTCACTGTGGAGTGGACGTTCAGCTTTCTGGAGGTTGCTTCTTTGCCAATGCATAGCAAACCTTAAAGCAGAGCACAATCCAGCAAGAGATCGTATGCTTCTGCACAGCCTTGCCTTTTTTCGCTACTGTGAACCCCATAAAGGGAAGATTGTCCACCCGGCATTATCCACCCGGCAGTCTTTGGTAGGATCACTGTAGAAGGTGTGTGCTCTTCTGAGGTCCAAGTGACAGAGTCTCTTCTCCTTAGAGGGGTGAGGCAGGGCATTTAACACCAGCTGGTGATGGTTTGACCAATGGGGAACGGCATCACAACTTTTGGTAGAAAGAATGCCTAGTACTCAGGGAAAAATGTGGTGTATGGAAAACCAGAGCTTGACACTCACTTGCACGCTGTGCTGAGGTGATGACAGTTTTGATAGTGAAGACCCATATGGGGCAGCTGCAGAGTGGCTCAAATGGAGTACACATTAAATAATTAAGGATTAAATTGAGTTCCCATTGGGGTATCAGAAAACAAAAAGGGAGAAACATACCCTGTAGCTATTTTAAAATCCTCATCACAACTGAACAAAGGCTGATCCAGAACTGCAGGAAGGGCAAAAGGGCAGAAAGATAATCTTTAACAGCGCTCGAAGAAAAGCCTTGGTGGGCCAAGGAGAACTAACAACAGGACAGACAATTAGGCATTAGAGGGGTAGAGGGTGGTGGGGGGGGGGGGGGTTACAATCTGGCTTGCACTGCACCAATCCACAAGCTTGTCCCAGTGACAGGGGTACCCAGACTGTTGAGGGACACCTGGCTGCCAAGATGACACTGACTACCTCCTGAGGAAAACTGAAGGAATTCAGTTGACGCTGATCAGCCTCCACGAATGGAGAACACGACTGCTGCTGGGACAGTAGATCCCCCAGGAGGGGAAACCTAATCGGAGGACATATACTCAAGTCCAGAAGCTGCCGATACCATAATAGCTCTGCCCATTTCGGAGCCATTAGGATGATCCTGAGAACCCAGGGCAGGAGTGTTATAATGGGAAAGGCATACAGGAGTCCAGAGTTCCACTGAAAGCAAAATGCACCTCCGAGCTACAGACACCTTGAAAACTCCAATACTCAGAAGTGTGATGTCTCAGCGGTGGCGAGCAAATCGAGTCAAGGTTCTCCTCATTCGTGGAAGCGAAGGAAGAAAAACTGCCTGCTCAGAGACGTGAAGAGTTTGGGTCATAAGTTCAGTAGAACAGTAGGTGAGCAGCGGTCAGAATTCACTGTTGCCAAATACCAAGCAATAGAAAATCTCACAGTTGGAGTCTCTAAGGAGGCTTGGAACCTTGAGCCCCTCCACCTGACTTGGCTGGACCATGGGTCAGATAGAATGAGGTGGAAAGGCTAACTGTGATCTATCAATCTTTAACAATGCGTTCAATGTCAACTGCTGCACTGAAATACTGCTACTTTACATGGACTACCGTGGGTTTGCAGCCTGACAGGGAACAAATCAATCATGTGAATCCATGAAAGATATAATGCTGAAGAATACAGGTTTCCATAGTACCTTGGTGTAACAGACTACTAGGATCGAAACTGGGTAACAGTGCTTGTAATTTAGTGGCACATAGTACAATCTGCCAATCTACCAAATGTGGACTGCAAAGAAAGACAAAAATGGATGATAGAAGCAAAGGACGAAAAGTTAGAGGAAGCACAGCATAGTCTAACTTTTACAAAACTGTTATATATGTAATAGGGGGACATAAGGTTCCTGATCGGATCCACTTATATGCATCCTCTGGAATACCAATGGGGCATGGCAGTGCACAGTAAAGAAATGTACATCCCTAAGAGGTGGGACTCGGCTTGTTGTATGTTTAAGTCAAGCCTATACAGCCAATGAACAACTTCAATATTAACTTGACTAGCAAAGCTTCACATGATAATGTCATACCTGTGAGCACATTTGTAGGAAGCTGGCCTGGTGTGTGGTGGGTACCTATGGTACTTACACCTTTTACCAAGTCCAGGTATCCCCGCTTAGTGAAGTGTAGAAAACAATGCAAATAGTAATAACCAATAGTGGCCCTAAGGGGAGCACAAACCATATACAAAAAAATAAAAAATTAATGCAAACAAGGTACCCCCATCTAGGTAAGTAAAATGTGTAGAGGGGAGCTGGGAGTACTAGAAAACTACAGCGGTAAGTAACACAAAACCCCCCAGTGACCAGGAATGCAGGAGTAAAACACTGGATTGTCCCCAAACCACCCAAAAGGAGGAAAAGAAGAAAAAGACGACACCCAGAGAAGACTGCAAGAAACCCAGCAGTGGATTCCTGAAGAAAGACCTGTGGAGAGAGGGATCCACGTCCAAGAGTCACAGTGGAGTCGAGGAGGAGTAGGCGGTACTACCAACCCACCTGTGGATGCAGGAGTTGGTTGAGGGTGATGAAGAACATGTCAGCACTGCAGCCCTGGAACCGATGAGTCCCTGATGGATGCAGAAGATGTCCCACTCTGGAAGGAAGATTGCAGACGGCTGTTGGTGTAGGATTTCCACCAACAAGCCTTGGCAAAGGCAAACTCATGGTTAGTGGAAAAGAGGTGCTGTCGGGGACCAGGAGGACTCAACCCAGGAGGGGGAGTCACAAGGGACCCTCAGCATCACAGAGAGTCCGCAGGAACAGCACCTACCGGAGTCCTACAAAATGGCGACACAGGAGTTGCAGAAGAGGCCCACCCAGCAATACATAAGAGGATCCCACGTCGAAGGAGAACCACGCAAAAGGCTGTGCTTTGCAGGATGGAGTGCTGGGGGCTGGAGCTACACGTAGCCTGAAGATCCCTTGGAGGAGATGCAAACAAGCCTTGGCAGCTGCAAGAGACATGGTACACGGGGATACCGTCCTGCCTGGGAAGGCAAAGGCTTACCTCCACCAAAGTTGGAAAGCTGGCAGAGAGGACCAGGAGGACTACTCCGGACCACCACCTGTGATGCAGGATCCATGCAGCTCAGCAGGAGAAAGGATCTACGCAGCCAGTCGTCGCTTGTCGTCAGTGCCTGCAGTTGCAGGGGAGTGACTCCTTCACTCCAAGGGAGATTCCTTCTTCTTCTTGTGCAAGCTCAGGAGTTGCGGTCTTCTGAGGATGCACAGGGAGGAAACTGTTGCAAAGCTGGCAGGAGCCCTGGAAACAACATTGTTGAAGAGTCTTTTCTTCTTGGAAGCAGCTTGTCAGATCCTGGAGGTTCCAGAGGCCAGAAGTCGAAGTGAAGGTTGCAGATGAGTCCTGCTGGAATCTTGCAAGCCTAATCTGAGGACCCACCCCAGAGGGAGACCCTAAATAGCCCTGAAAGGGGGATTGGTCACCTAACCAGGAAAGCACTTATCAGGAGGGGGGGCTCTAACATCACCTGCCTGGCCACTCAGGTACTCCCAGAGTTCCCCGCTGTTGGACTTTTGCTTATGCAGGGACATCCCCAGTCTTTTTGCCTCCTGCCTCCTATTTTTTTCTGACCTGTCGCTGTTGGCTTTTGAACTGAGCACTTTCCCACTGCTAACCAGTGCTAAAGTGCATATGCTCTCTGTGTGAAATTGTATGTGATTGGTTTATCCATGATTGGCATATTTGATTTACTAGTAAGTCCCTAGTAAGGTGCACTAGAGGTGCCAGGGCCTGTAAATAAAATGCTACTAGTGGGCCTGCAGCACTGGTTGTGCCACCCACATAAGTAGCTCTGTAATCATATCTCAGACCTGCCACTGCAGTGTCTGTGGGTGTATTTTTACACTGTAAATTCGACTTGGCAAGTGTACCTACTTGCCAGGCCTAAACCTTCCCTTTTCTTACATGTAAGGCACCCCTAAGGTAGGCCCTAGATAGCCCCAAGGGCAGGGTGCAGTGTATGCATAAGGTAGGACATATAGTAATGTGGCTTATATGTCCTAACAGTGAAATACTGACAACTTTGTTTTTCACCGTTGCAAGGCCTGTCTCTCTCATAGGATAATATGGGGGCTACATTTAAATATGATTAAAGTGTAGATTCCCCTAGAGAGTAGATGGACATGTGGAGTTTGGGGTCCCTGAACTCACAATTTAAAAATACATCTTTTAGTAATGTTGATTTTAAGATTGTGCTTTTCGAAAATGCCACTTTTAGAAAGTGAGCATTTTCTTGCTTAAACCATTCTGTGACTCTGCCTTGTTTGTGGATTCCCTGTCTGGGTCGGTTTGACAGTTGGGTTGTTTTTCACCTCGCACTAGACAGTGACACAAAGGGAGCTGGGGTGTAACCTGCATTTCCTGATTAGCCATCTCTGCTAGGAGGGAGGGGTGGAGTGGTCACTCTCATCTGAAAGGACTGTGCCTGCCTCTGACAATGCCGGCTCCAACCCCCTGCTGTGTGTCTGATGCCTCGCCTGGGCAAGGCAGGATTTCACAAGTAGGTGTGAGTCCCCTTTGAAGAAAGGTGACTTCAAAGATTAAAATGGGTATAAGAAGGGCACCCAAATCTACAGACTGGAGAAACACTTCTGGAACCAAGAGGAACCTCTGCCTGGAGAAGAGCTGAATAGCTGGGGAAGAAGAGCTGCCCTGCCTGTGACTGTGCTTTGTGGAGCTATCCTGCAGTTGCTGCTTCTGCCAGAGTAAGGGGGCAAAGACTGGACTTTGTGTGCCTTCCATCTTGTGAAGAAATCTCCAAGGGCTTGATCTAGAGCTTGCCTCCTGTTGTTTGAAGTCTCAGGGACAGCAAAGACTTCTCTCTGCCAGCACCTGGAGTCTCTGGAGAGACTCCTACTCTGCCCTGTGGTGCCCATCCAGTTCCTGGGACCCTGAAAGGAGAAGCTGGCAGCCTAAAGACAAGAAAATCCACGCACAGAGCGCCGTGCGGGGAAAAGATTGACGGAAATCCGATCTGCGGCTGAAAAAACGACGCGCCGCCGGCTCCGCAGCTGAGAAACGACGCTCGCAGGAAACGCGACCGAAAAATCGACGCACGGAGCAGGAGAAACGACGCGCAGCATCGCTGACGGAGGCTGGGAGATCGCAACCTGCGCGGCGGGATTTTCAAATCATCGTGCGGCTGGATTTTTGACTCCAGTACCGCCGTGCGGAGTTATTTTTTACGCACACCCGCCCGTGAGGGGTTATTTTTGACGCACACCAGGTACATTTTCACTCTAGCAGCGCTAGTGTGTTTTTAAAACTATTTAAAGACTCTTTTTGATTTTTAATTAATAACTTGACTTGTGTATGGTGGATTTTTGTCGTTTTGGTCTTGTTTTGTTTAGATAAATATTTCCTATTTTTCTAAACTGGTGTTGTGTCATTTTGTAGTGTTTTCATTAAGTTACTGTGTGTGTTGGTACAAATACTTTACACCTAGCACTCTGAAGTTAAGCCTACTGCTCTGCCAAGCTACCAAGGGGGTAAGCAGGGGTTAGCTGAGGGTGATTCTCTTTTACCCTGACTAGAGTGAGGGTCCTTGCTTGAACAGGAGGTAACCTGACTGTCAACCAAAGACCCCATTTCTAACATTGGTGATCAGCGGTTGGGATTTGTACTTGTATTTGTACTTGACATACAGTGATTAAGTGTACACTACTGTTTGAGTTCAGACCACTACGTGACCACATACTACTTGTTTGGTGATCTTTTGCTTTTTCTCTTAAGGACTCCTTTTTGTTTTACTTCCATGATTTTGCTGATCCCTTGACTGATTCTTTTTACTTCATTGGGAACTTATTTTCTGCCTTTGGAACTTTGCACTTGTGACCATCATGTCTCAATCTGGAGATGCAACAGCTGGAGCTGTGTTTGAAATGGAGAAACTGAAGGAGTACTCAGTTGCTCAATTGAAACAGTTCCTTAAAGATCTTGACTGTCCCACTGAGAGCTCCAACAGGGAGGGGGAGCTGCAAAAGGCACAGAGGGCCTGGGTGACAATCAAGAAGGCTGGAGGGCACACAGAGGAGGAGAATGTGGGTGGGGAAGTGCAGAGGATACACAGTGGTGTAGTGGAGGTACCTGTTACGCCTGGGGGGGGGGGAGGGTTCCCAGGAGGGGTAGCATGGTGTCATCCAAGGGTCTGACTCCTGAAGAGTTACAGGACAGACAGGCAGAGAGGGCTCGCCGGTTCAAGGAGTTGAGGATGCAAAGGGAGAAGGAGTTGGAAGAAAGGAGGAGGGACTTAGAGATCAAAAAGAGGATTTGGGCTTATGAGCTCAAAATAAAGGAGCTGGAGGTCATGAGGGCTGAATCCAGCTGGAATGGTGGCAGCAACAATTTTGTATCTAGTGCTGCTGAAGAAGTGCATATGCCCAGAGATGTGGTGCCCTAATTGAAGGAGGGAGTTAACACACACCAGGAGGTTCAGGGGTATGAGGTAGCTCCAGTGATGCACAGGGTCCCTGAGGTGGATTGGGGAACTGGCATGGGGAGTCATATTCCTACTGGTGGGAGGGACACTCTACTGACTCTAGGTGAGAGTGACAGGGAGAGGGGTTCCCCCCAGGTAGAAGTCCTGGTTATGGAGTGTGAAGACATCCCAGAAGAGTGTGGGTTGAGTGTCAGGGACAGTCAGGTACTGTCTCACCAGTCTCAGGAGGGTGATGTGGGGTGCTTTTCCAAAGCAGAGTCACTGGATGGTTGGGTGAAGGGTACTTTGGTTAATTCATGTAAGGGGCTGAGTGATGTAATTGCTGTAGAGCATATGTCTAGTCCTTATTTTCCAGAGCTACGCCAACACCAGGTGGAGTGTGAGTTCTCTGACCCCAGGGAGCTTACAATGGAGGCAGACCTCTTGGTGAGTACCAGAGAGTCTGAAGAGGCATTTGGGGGGGCTCCTGAGAGGAGTGGTCTAGGTATTTCCCAACCAGGTGAGGTAGGGAAGGATTGTAGTGTCCCAGGTAGGTCCCAGTGTAGTGGGATGGGTGAGGGACCCCATGTCCAGTCTCTGAGGAGAGGGAATGGGGATGGGCTGAGGTCCAAGGTGCCCGAGATCCGGTCCCAGGTCCTGGAGGGTTCCATGAGGGAACCCCAGGAGGGGAGCCTAGACTGTACCATAGGGCCATCTGTTGAGGGAGATCCCACAGTGTCAGGAGAACTTGGGGGGGGCGGCTGTAGCCAGCGTCCCACCAGTTCTGGTGTCTGGCAGTACCACTCCTAGCGAGGGGGTGCAGAAGTCCAGACAGAGGGTTGAGAGGGGGTTGTGGACCCCAGTGGAGAACCTGGAGGGTCAGTGGTCAGCTCTGAGAGCAGAGCCCCCCAGGAATGACCTTGGTGAGACCATTTCTGGGTTGGGGGGAATTCAGACTCTGTCAGATGGGCAGAGGTCAGGAGACCTGCGCCAGCCAGACTCTTGTGTGGCCCTTGGGGACAGGGTGTCCCTTGAGGGGGGTAAGTGTGCCCCCCTGGAAGTCCTGGTGTGCCAGGCAGTGGTTCAACTGCAGGGTGGTGACTCTGGGTTGAATGATCAGGTTCAGGGGGTAAACTCTGACCTGATGGGGGGTAAGTGTGCTCCCAAGGAAGTCCTGGTGCGCCAGGCAGTGGTTCAACCGCAGGGTGGTGACCCTGGGTTGGATGACCAGGTTCAGAGGGTAAACTCTGACCTGGTGGGGGGTAGGTATGCCCCCCAGGAAGTCCTGGGTTGCCAGGCAGTGGTCCAGTCTGTGGGTACAGACCCTGGACTGGAGGATCAGGTGCAGGGGGTAAACCCTGACCTGAAGGGGTGGGCGGTTTGCCCAATCACCCCCCCTGGTGTGATTTCAAGGGGTACTCTCCCTGAGGGGTGGGTGCAGAACCCTGAAAGTAGGGGAGGGGGAGACAAAGACTCACCCCTGACCCCAGAGCAATCTAAGGGTACAGACCCTGGATTGGAAGGCCAGGTTCAGGGTGTCCACCCTGACCTGGAGGAAGGGGCTACTGCTAACAGTGCCCCTACCATGTTGTCTTCTGGGGGGGCCACTCCTAGTTGGGTGGTTCAGGACCCCAGAAGAGAGGGCAGGGGGAGGGAAGCCTCACCCCTGGCCCTGGTCCAACCTGAAGGTACAGACCCCAGGTTGGCGGACCAGTTGCAGGTTAACAGCCCTGCACTGGTGGAAGAATTGTGCAGGACTGCTTCTACAAGCACCCTGACAGTTTTTGACTCTGGGGGTGCCACTTCTGCAGGGAGGGTACAGAGCCCCAGCGGGGAGGACCAGGGTCAGGTTGTCATCCCTGACCTGGTGGAAGAGAGAGTGGTCAAAGGGTGCCAGGCACCTGGGGCTACAGCCCCCCACTCTCCGCAGTCACAGTGGTTGGAGAGGCCTGAGGTCGGGCTCTCATCCCTGACAGTTGTCCAGGGCCACCGTGGCTTGCTGTCCTGGTGGACAGAGTTGCCCCTGGGTGGGGGACGAGAGTCACACCCCGGGGGTGGAGTGGGCAACACCACTGTGTTGGCCCTGGTGGTACTATCTGCCCATTGCAATACATCTGTGAGCAAAGTAAAGTTAGGCGCTGCACAGATGGTGTCTGCAGATGTGGAGAATGGTTCCCCATGGGTTAGCTTAGTGGGCCCTGAGAGTATGGACAGAGGGATGCAACTGGAGTCAGGAAGGCGTAGAACTGGAACATGCCCCTGCTGTTGTGGGCCTGGGTCCTTGTTCTATCGCCCCAATCAGGGAAGTACATCAAGGTATTGATTGTTCTCCCCTGGCTTTAGGCTGGTAGGGGGTCGTGTTGGACTTTTGCTTATGCAGGGACATCCCCAGTCTTTTTGCCTCCTGCCTCCTATTTATTTCTGACCTGTCGCTGTTGGCTTTTGAACTGAGCACTTTCCCACTGCTAACCAGTGCTAAAGTGCATATGCTCTCTGTGTGAAATTGTATGTGATTGGTTTATCCATGATTGGCATATTTGATTTACTAGTAAGTCCCTAGTAAGGTGCACTAGAGGTGCCAGGGCCTGTAAATCAAATGCTACTAGTGGGCCAGCAGCACTGGTTGTGCCACCCACATAAGTAGCTCTGTAATCATATCTCAGACCTGCCACTGCAGTGTCTGTGGGTGTATTTTTACACTGTAAATTCGACTTGGCAAGTGTACCCACTTGCCAGGCCTAAACCTTCCCTTTTCTTACATGTAAGGCACCCCTAAGGTAGGCCCTAGATAGCCCCAAGGGCAGGGTGCAGTGTATGGATAAGGTAGGACATATAGTAATGTGGCTTATATGTCCTAACAGTGAAATACTGCCAACTTCGTTTTTCACCGTTGCAAGGCCTGTCTCTCTCATAGGATAATATGGAGGCTACATTTAAATATGATTAAAGTGTAGATTCCCCTAGAGAGTAGATGGGCATGTGGAGTTTGGGGTCCCTGAACTCACAATTTAAAAATACATCTTTTAGTAATGTTGATTTTAAGATTGTGCGTTTGAAAATGCCACTTTTAGAAAGTGAGCATTTTCTTGCTTAAACCATTCTGTTACTCTGCCTTGTTTGTGGATTCCCTGTCTGGGTCGGTTTGACAGTTGGGTTGTTTTTCACCTCGCACTAGACAGTGACACAAAGGGAGCTGGGGTGTAACCTGCATTTCCTGATTAGCCATCTCTGCTAGGAGGGAGGGGTGGAGTGGTCACTCTCATCTGAAAGGACTGTGCCTGCCTCTGACAATGTCGGCTCCAACCCCCTGCTGTGTGTCTGATGCCTTGCCTGGGCAAGGCAGGATTTCACAAGTAGGTGTGAGTCCCCTTTGAAGAAAGGTGACTTCAAAGATTAAAATGGGTATAAGAAGGGCACCCAAATCTACAGACTGGAGAAACACTTCTGGAACCAAGAGGAACCTCTGCCTGGAGAAGAGCTGAATAGCTGAGGAAGAAGAGCTGCCCTGCCTGTGACTGTGCTTTGTGGAGCTATCCTGCAGTTGCTGCTTCTGCCAGAGTAAGAGGGCAAAAACTGGACTTTGTGTGCCTTCCATCTTGTGAAGAAATCTCCAAGGGCTTGATCTAGAGCTTGCCTCCTGTTGTTTGAAGTCTCAGGGACAGCAAAGACTTCTCTCTGCCAGCACCTGGAGTCTCTGGAGAGACTCCTACTCTGCCCTGTGGTGCCCATCCAGTTCCTGGGACCCTGAAAGGAGAAGCTGGCAGCCTAAAGACAAGAAAATCCACGCACAGAGCGCCGTGCGGGGAAAAGATTGACGCAAATCCGATTTGCGGCTGAAAAAACGACGCGCCGCCGGCTCCGCAGCTGAGAAACGACGCTCGCAGGAAACGCAACCGAAAAATCGACGCACGGAGCAGGAGAAACGACGCGCAGCATCGCTGACGGAGGCTGGGAGATCGCAGCCTGCGCGGCAGGATTTTCAAATCATCGTGCGGCTGGATTTTTGACTCAAGTACCGCCGTGCGGAGTTATTTTTGACGCACACCCGCCCGTGCGGGGTTATTTTTGACGCACACCAGGTACATTTTCACTCTAGCAGCGCTAGTGTGTTTTTAAAACTACTTAAAGACTCTTTTTGATTTTTAATTAATAACTTGACTTGTGTATGGTGGATTTTTGTCGTTTTGGTCTTGTTTTGTTTAGATAAATATTTCCTATTTTTCTAAACTGGTGTTGAGTCATTTTAAGTTACTGTGTGTGTTGGTACAAATACTTTACACCTAGCACTCTGAAGTTAAGCCTACTGCTCTGCCAAGCTACCAAGGGTGTAAGCAGGGGTTAGCTGAGGGTGATTCTCTTTTACCCTGACTAGAGTGAGGGTCCTTGCTTGAACAGGAGGTAACCTGACTGTCAACCAAAGACCCCATTTCTAACACCCGCCAACCTAGAAACAAGATGGCAGAACCCAGGGACCCTCTCGAGGAGCTCTGGGCACCACCCTGATGGACAGGGGAGGGGTCCAGTTTCAAGCCAGAGCAGGGACTGCGGGTCCCTGAACCAGTGTGGACTCGACTAGTTTATGCATGGTGGGCACCAAGTGTGCCCTTCAAATCAAACCAGTGGCTTGGGGAGGCTACCCCTCCCAAGCCAGTCACACCTATTTCCAAAGGGAGAGGATGTTAGCTCCCTCTCCCAAAGGAAATCCTTTGTTCTGCCTTCTTGGACTTGATCAGATCAAGTAGCAGGAGGACAGAAACCTGTCTGAGGGGTGGCAGCAGCTGGGAAGGTTGGAAAACCCTGTAAGACTGGTGGTAGCAATGCTGGGGGTCCTTTAAGGAGCCCCCAGAGTGCATGGACTCATACTTCCAGTACTTGCAACAGTATTGGGGTATGATTCTGACATGTTTGATACCAAGCATGCCCAGGTTTGGAGTTACCATTATGTAGCTGGTCATAGGTAGTGGCCAATGTCCAGTACACTCGTAAAATGGCATCCCCGCACTCACAAAGTCCAGGAAAATGGATCTGGAGTTTGTGTGGACACCTCTGCTAGTGCGGTGGTGCCATCACTCACAGGTACCTGCTCCCTGCCCTCTGGGCTGAGAGGGCATACCACAGGGGGGACTTTAAGGGACATGGTGTAGTGACCGGTAGTGAAAACGGGTGTATGCACCCGTTTCACGCTGGCTGCAATGGCAGGCGTGCAGAATCCTTTGCATGGGCTCCCTATGGGTGGCAGAATAACTGCTGCAATCCGCTGGAACCCCAATGCCCAGGGTACCTAGGTACCATATATTAGGGACTTACATGGGGTGGAACAGTATGCCAATTGTGGGAAGAAAAGGTAAGTAGCAACCAAATTTAGAGGAGAGCGCATAATCACTGGGGTCCTGGTTAGCAGGATCCCAGTGAACACAGTCAAACACATTGACAACAGGCAGAAAATGGGGGTAACCATGTCAAGAAAGATGGCACTTCCCTACAACAGCAGACAGACCATTGACCTGTACAGGATTTTTGCAATTGCACATCACATTCAAGCGACCACCATTAATAAATCCTTCAAAAGCAGTTTTCTGATGGATACAACTACCTGTGGATTCCTCACCTAAAGAATTTTCCCCATGCGCCAGCACCCGACGGAACTTTTTTCTTCTAGCTCTGCACATCGACGTCACAATTGCCAGACTCCCATGCGACGCCGTATGACGTCATCCAGACAATAAGAGGTCCTCGTCAACGTGCAGACGTCAGTTCCCTTTTTTCCGTGCCTTCGAGTAACGTTTTCTTCTTCGAGGCTATCAGGGAGCTACTCAGCCACGAAAATGTCGAAAAGCCGAATGTCGGTGACAGACCCACACGAAAATTGTTTGTGGTGTCTGAGCCCTGACATTGAAGTCGAGGTGTGCGGTTCATGCCAGCGCATGAATCCGAAAGCACTCAAGGAGCGGGAGGCCAAGTTATTCTTGGCGAAATCGAAGAAGAATAAAAAAACATTACCATTGTAGGTCTTATTCTAAATCTTCGAAATCTCACAGGCGTCATCGAGACTCCCGGTGCCGGCATGGATCACGATGTCGTTCGAGTAAGGTCGCTATCAGCTCGACGCTGAAAGACATGGGAGGTTAGTCTGACGGTAACACCTCCGCCTTGGACGACTTCTACTTCTCTGATGTCTCCGCTGTCTGTCTTGGAGGTTGATCCTCGTCAGGATCCGGCGGTTTCACTGGCGCAGACAGTGATGCCTGAACAGACGCCGGCGTCGCCTCAGGCGCCGACTCCGCAGGGATATCCGGCGTTCCCGGCGCCAGGCACAGACCCTGCTGCATTTCTCAATGCGATGTTTAACATCTTCGCCACCATGGCTCCGGGAGGTGGCCAGTCTGGACCTTCAGGTCCTTTGGCGTATGATATGGGTGTTCCGGCTCCATACAGGTCGACGCCCTTCATGCCTTCCCTTCCTACGGGAGGTGCTGGTTCGGCACCGATGAGTTTGCCACAACCTCCATTGACGTTTAAGAAGCCCATGGCGCCGATGGATCCGCGTTGGATGAGGTCTTCGGCATCGGCAGACGCCTTATCGACGATGAGGATAGAGGCCAGGCTCTGCTCCAGGAGATTGGCTCTGAGGCTGCTTGAGGAGCAGGAATATGAGAAACAGCTATTGGAAGAGGGTGAGATTGTAGAGCCCCTGGGAGACCTGCAGAGCTTAGACACTGCCAGTGGGTTGGACACTTCCCCGGAGTGGGACTTAGCATACCCAGGGGAGTACATCGAAGAGGCTGATTCTTTCCATTCAATGGTGAGGAAGGCGGCAGATTTTTTTGACCTTCCTCTTCCAGCTGCTGACATAAAGACTAACATTTTTGCAGAAGTGTTGCACCCTTCTTCAGCAGGGGCCGAGCCACTTCTTCCATTTAATGAGGCACTCGTAGACCCGATAATGGAGGTGTGGAAGAAGCCGGTGACTTCAACAGTAGTAAATAGGTCTGTTGAAAGGAGGTATCGGGTGGCTCCTGGAGATCCAGCTTTCTTGTCAAGACATCCGGCTCCAGAGAGCTTGGTGGTGCAGGCCTCCTGCTCCTCACGCACTGCTCCAGGAACTTTTCCAGGGGTTCCTTCAGACAGGGAATCCAAGAGAATGGACCAATCTGCAAAAAAGGCATTCTCTTCATGCAGCATGGCCCTTAAGTTAACAAATGCTACCTGTATCTTCAGCAGGTACATCTATGCCCTGATGGACGAGGCCAAGAGACACTCTGGATTGCCTCAGGAGGTTCTGAACCTTTTGGATGGACGCTCAGGCAGCTGCGACCCAGGTTATTCAATCTGGACTTGACACATCTGACTTTGTGGCCAGAGCTATGGGCACGTCCATAGCAACAAGACGGCATGCCTGGCTACGATCTTCAGGATTCTCTCCCGATGTGCAGTCAACCCTACTTGATTTACCCTTTGTTGGAGATAAACTTTTTGGGACAAAAGCTGACTCTGCCTTGGAGCGGTTCAAGGAGAGTAGGGCCACGGCAAGATCCTTGGGCTTGCAAGCTCCACCTCTACTCATTTGAGATCATTTAGGAGGTTTAGGGGGTTTGGACGTGGCGCTTACTTTCAGGGGAGATTCCAGTCAGCAACTTACTACTGCTCACCCCTATAGATCATATAGGGGAAGGGGTAGGGTTTGTACCAGAGGAGCCACCCAGCGGCACTCTGCCTCTTCCTCTGGAGGGGTGCAGCAGGGAAAGCAGCCTCAGCCCTCCATCACTCCCTTTGCATGCATCTCCTGTAGGGGGGAGATTGTCTTAGTTTCTCCACATGTGGGTGTCAATAACATCGGACTCCTGGGTCACCGATATTGTGGGGAAAGGTTATACTCTTCCCTTTCGGGAGTTTCCCCATCCCATCCCTCCCCACCCATCCTTCTGTTCGGAAGACCATCTTCATTTATTACAACAGAAAGTTCTAATCCTTTTGTCGAAAGGCGCAGTAGAGTTGGTTCCAAAGCAGGAGAGAGGTCAGGGCTGTTATTCAAGATATTTCCTGATCCCTAAAAAGAATGGTCGGTAGAGGCCAATCCTGGACCTGAGGGTTTTGAATTGGTTCCTCAAGCAGGAAAAGTTCAAAATGCTGACCCTAGCACAGGTTCGTTTGGCGTTGAACGAAGGGGACTGGATTGTGTCTGTCAGCTTGCAGGATGCTTACTTTCATATCCCGATCCTCAAGTCGCACAGGAAGTATCTCCGGTTTGTGGTGGGGTCGCAACACTATCAGTTTGCAGTCCTTCCGTTTGGTCTTACTTCTGCACCTCAAGTCTTCACGAAGGTGATGGCGGTGGTTGCAGCAGAGCTCAGAAGGAGGGTGATAGCAGTATTCCCTTAGCTTGATGATCAAAGCCAAGTCTCCGGAGCTCCTGCGAAGTCACCTGCATTCGACAACCCAGTTGTTGTTCGATCTGGGCTTTTCGGTGAACATGCCCAAATCTCACCTGGGGCAGTACTAGACAACATTGAATCTGGCCTTTCCTCCACCACAGCAGATTTAGGACATTCAGGCGCTGATTCCTATGTTCCAGAATGGAGCGGTCGTTCCAGTCCTCAAGGTCCTTTGTCTGCTCGGTCTGTTAGCTTCTTGCATTCTGTTGGTCACTCATGCACGCTGGCACATGAGGGCTCTTCAGTGGTGCCTCCGCAAGCAGTGGTTTCAACACAAAGGGGATCTCGAGGAATCGATAAGGATCTCCAGAGACGACGCAGCGGATCTTCGATGGTGGGCCGCGGTCGGCAACCTTTCTCAAGGAAAGCCATTCTCGCTGCCACCTCCAGTGGCCACAGTGATAACGGATGCCTCCTCTCTAGGGTGGGGAGCTCATCTGGGGGACCTGGAGGTCAAAGGTCATTGGTCTCCAGGGGAACAGAGGTTTCACATCAATCTGTTGGAATTGCGGGCGATACGTCTGGCTCTCAAGGCCTTCCTCCCTTCCCCTCGCGGTCGGTTCAAGTCCTAACGGACAACACTACTGCGATGTGGTATATAAACAAACCGGGAGGAGTGGGGTCGTACCTTCTCTGCAGAGAAGCTCTGCGACTTTGGTCCTGGGCACAGGACCATCAGATTTGCTTGGTAGCAAACCATTTGGCAAGAGTTTTGAAAGTACGTGCGGACAGTCTCAGTCGGCACATCTCGACCGATCACGAGTGGCGTCTTCATCCAGATCTGGTTCTTTGCATCTTCCGGATGTGGGGGTTTCCTCAGGTGGATCTGTTTGCCACTCGGGAGAACGCGCATTGCCCGTCATTCTGCAGCCTCCAGTATCCGGTGCAAGGAGCTTTGGGGGACGCGTTTCAGATGTCCTGGAACGGTCAGTGGCTTTACGTGTTTCCCCCCATAGCCTTGATTCCTCGGGTCCTGAGGAAGATTCGCCAAGACCGGGCCCAAATCATCTTAATAGCTCCGGATTGGCCAAAAAAGGGTGTGGTATTCAGACCTTCTCCAACTCTCTCTGTGCCCTCCGCTCTGTCTCCCTCACAGGGCAGACCTCCTCTCGCAGTCGCAGGGGCAGGTTCTACACCCCCACCTCCAGAGCCTGCACCTACATGCTTGGAGATTGAACGAGGCAATCTGAGTACTTTTTCTCTCCCACCTGAAGTGGTGGACGTTATATTATCGGCCAGGTGACATTCCACCAAATCTACCTATGCAAGCAGGTGGGCTAAATTTGTGACTTGGTGTGGAGAGAATCAAATTGATCCCTTGCGTGCCCACTTATCTGACATTTCGTTGTTTGCTTATCCTTAGCACAGAGGGGTTGTGCAGTTGCAACTGTTAAGGGTTATCTGTCCGCACTGTCAGCCTTTCTGTGCCTTCCAGACCAACCCTCCTTGTTTATGTCCCCAATAGTTTTGAGGTTCATTAGGGGTCTCACTAACAAGTTTCCGCCCACTCCATTCTTTATGCCGCAGTGGGATTTGAACTTAGTGTTAGATTTTCTGCTGGGTTCACCGTTTGAGCCAATGCATTCATGTCCCTTAAGGTTTTTAGTTTTAAAAACTGTTTTTCTAGTTACATCTGCTAGGAGGGTGAGGCTCTTAGTGTGGAATCCCCATATACTTCCTTTTATAGGGACAAGGTGGTGTTAAGGACCAAGGCGGCTTTCTTACCGAAGGTTGTTACACCCTTTCATTTAGGACAGTCCATCACACTTTCCTCCTTCTATCCTCCACCTCATCCATCAAAGGAGGAAGAGAGGCTACACCTACTAGATCCAAGAAGAGCATTGAGCTTCTTCGTCAACAGGACGAGAGAGTTCAGACAGGACGATCAGCTCTTCGTCAGTTACGTGGGGAAGAGGAAAGGCAAGGCTGTCCACAAGAGAACGCTTTCCAGGTGGGTCTTTCTTTGCATCAAATTGTGTTATTCTTTAGCAAAGAATGAACCTCCTGTTGGGTTGAGATCCCACTCCACCAGAGCTAAGGCCGCCTCCTCTGCCTTAGCGAGAGGTGTTCCTGTGGTTGACATCTGCAAGGCCGCAACTTGGGCATCCCTCCACATGTTTGCTAAACATTATTGTTTGGATTCTGAAGTCCGGAGGGATGGCCATTTTCCACGGTCAGTGCTGCAGGATTTCTTGGTTTGACCATTCAGGCACCCACCACCGAGTGCAGTACTGCTTTGGGACTCTATTCTTTAGGTGAGGAATCCACAGATAGTTGTAGCCATCAGAAGAACAAGTTACTTACCTTCGGTAACGCCTTTTCTGGTGGATACAATAGCTACCTGTGGATTCCTCACGGTCCTCCCCGCTGCCTGGTTGCTTATCAAGCTTTCCTTGGATGAGCATCTGTATGTTGTTGATAAGTATATACTGATGCAATGATTTATATATGTGTATATAAATATATATGTATATATGTAGGTATATGGATTCATATTGTAGAACTGTATACAGTAGGATGTTTATTCGCTATGTTTCCTTTTGGTTGAATTAAATAATGGTATATAGGTTTTGACTGATGTGTTCATGTCAAATATGTAATGTCAATGTTCACCTGTTCGTCTCAAAGGCACGTAAAAAACTGACTTCTGCACGTCGACAAGGACCTCTTATTGCCTGGATGACGTCATACGGCGACGCGTGGGAGTCGGGCAATTGTGACATCATCGCCGACATGCAGAGCTAGTAGAAATAATTTCCATTGGGTGCTGGCGCATGGGGAAAATTCTTTAGGTGAGGAATCCACAGGTAGCAAGTGTATCCACCAGAAAAGGCGTTACAGAAGGTAAGTAACTTGTTCATCTACCAAACAGATGTAACTAAGACATGTCAGTGAAAATCCTCATGCAGAACAGCAATAGTCTGTTATTATTTGAGAAAGAGGTCATGGATTAAAGCATTTGAAGCAATACATATTTCTCTTAAATACTCTAAATATTTTACAATAAAAAAGTGTATTGAAGATATCCACATAGTATACCTCCTCATAATGATTGCATGTAGGAATGGGATCACAATCTCAATTAAACATCTGTAGTTGGAAGGGGTTTAATAACATATGTATTGATTTCTGAGATTAGATTACCTTTTCCCTCAAAGTGATCATTATACACAACGACTCATTAGAGACAATGGCTTCATGATAAGGCTCTTAAGTTTGAGAAAGTCATGCACATCTATTTTAGGTACACCTAACTAGGCAAGACAGTGGTGAACCATCTTCTGACAAATCATTAACCCAGATTAATCTCTATTTTTCAATGCCACCAATTCAAAACCTTTTCAAAATAGTTAATTTTTTTTGGGACCAAGAAACAAAAATCTTGCACTTTCTTACAAAGCTTCGGCTCAAAGTTCAAGGAGGGATGAGATTATGGGATTTTTGCATATCAAACATCATTCCAGATGCCCAAAGGTGCCTAATTGCTAACAATGGACGATTAAACACAAGAAAACAACTTGGCCATGAAAGGGACCCGGTGGGAACTTGTATATGCTTCTGCCATCAAATTCTAGGGAAGAATCTCAAAATATGACATCTAGAAGAATAACTGACCCACGTAATATGTGGCACACACTGGACAATATACTACAAACAGAAATATTTTATTGTATTTTCAGACCTTGTAAACTCAATGTTAGGCTCAGACTCCAAGAGAAAATTTAGACTTGCTTAGATGTGCAGTTAGATCATCAAAACAACACATTTTCCTCAACACCATCAAATTAACAAAACTCCACGAATGTCAAAGTGAACTCAACAATAAGACCATAGTGAAAGCAAAATGCAATCTCTTACTAGGTAAAGACATAGCCAATGATAACATAATAAACATTTTGCTACTTCATAAGTGCTTGCCAGAAAGCGCTCTACAGCGAGTGCTTTGAGGATTTGTCTATGAATCACTAATTAAAACAATGACACACTTTTTTGTGACTTCTTCAGGTAGGTATGCATCTAGAATGTCCATTTGTACCTTGATATTTTCATTAATATACTTTTTTTGGTAATGCTACAAACTTCTGATAAAAGGATATATCTGCAATGAGCTTCTCATGGTAATACAAAATAGGTTTACTCTTGTACCCTTTGACAAATTGATTTACCCCATTATTTCTGAATGCAATACGTACCTGATTTGTGGGTATATCAGTCGACCCATTGCTCAATGGATCATAGCCATTTCTCAAGTTACCGAGAAACCACCAGGGCAGGCCAGCCACATCCCACTCCTCAAACACTAGCTCCATTTTCGGCTGCTTGCTCAAGGGCTGCAAAGGGTCTTCTTCCAGGTAATCTGTAGATTCCAAAACAAATAGTCAGGACGCAGTGTCTTCACCCGAGAAGCATCATGAGGCAGCACTGAGTATGGATAGTTCAATGTTGAGCTGCGAAGGGTGTCAGTGTGGGAAAATGTCCATGCCAATAGGCCTCACACCATCCACAGCAGAATCACATCACACTAAATTCAGGCCAAGTTTAAAGTTCTCCTCAAGCCTTTGCTGCATATTTCTGAAATCTCCCAATGATACTGTAATGCAACATTGCCTCTTATCACAACAACGGACTCAAAATAGCAACAGACAATAAATAACTGTGCTGTCAATTCAGCTTTAAGATTTTACCAGCCACAAATGGCACTGCTCCCACCCCATAACCAACAGATCATGTTCTTAAACAGACCGATAACTCTGCTCTCTATTGGTCTTTAATTGAAATAAAATACAGACCTAAATAAACACATTTAGAACTTGCTCAGTCCCACCTGCGCACTACAACCACATTCCAAATCACTAAAGCATAACTAATACGTGCTACTGGCCCTCCTTTTCTCCTAGAAAACAAGGCCTGAGACATGAAAGTAATTTGTGACTGTTCAGTTGCAACAGATTTGATAAATCGTTCCCTTTTCAATCAAAACTACTGTTTTTGTAGTGGTGCTATCCCATTAACACTACCACAGCAGCATTAACCTGTGTCTCCCTGTATTAAGCTGGCCTGGTGTGTGGTGGACACCTATGGTGTTGGCACCTTATACCAGGTCAAAGCAACCCCTATTAGTCAATGAAGACGGTGACTAGGAAGCCAGGGCTCTCTAAAGGTAGCCGTGGATGACCAGCCAAGACTTATCTAGGAAGAGCACTTGCAATACCACAGCAGTCACACAGTAACTTATCACACCTGAAAGGAACCACACAGTGTAACAGAAATAAAGGTACATTATTACAGTAGCACTGAACTAGATTACTTATAGGCAGTCCCCGGACTGGAGGCAAGTACACACTATATACATATATATATATATATATATATATATATATATATATATATATATATATACACACACACACATATACCCACATATATATATATATATATATATACACACACACACACATATACTGTAATAATTAGAAATTAGCATAGGAAACAAGCATTGGCAACGAAATATAGAAAAATGCTAGGGCCCTAGGGTAGGGCCAAACCATATACTAAAATAGTTAAACGCAAAGCGAAGTCCCCCACCAAAGGATATGGAGTTGTTATAGGGGAGCTTGGAGAACACAGGACCCCCAAGAGATGAGTACTTAGGTGACCCCCAGTGACCAGGAGAGCAGAGTTAAGTACCTGGTCTTCCCAAGAACTAACAAGAATACTTAGAAAAGGAACATGGTGAGAACAGGACCAGACCAGAAGAACCCAAAGGTGGAATCTGGAATAAGTGGACCTGCAAAAGAAGGGAACAGAGTCCAGTCGATGGTGAAGTGTCCAGGCGGGGCAGGATCAACTACCCATCCTCCTGTGGATGAAGGTCTGGGTCGATGGGGAAGTAAGAATATCAGCTGTGGAGCCCAGGAGCTGCAGAGTTGCAAGGCCGAAGAAGACCAGCATGGTCCAGGGGACTCAACCCTTGGAGGAGAGTCCGGGCTGACCCTCAACAGTCGGGAGAGCCAGCAGAGGAATTTGCAGTCCTCACCGGCAGCACGCACAGTAAGTTGCAGTGAGGTTCAATCAGCACATCTGGAGAGGAGACCCATGATCCCTTGGAGCAGGAGTCAACAAGCCTTGGTTGCTGCAAGAGTTGCGGTGCGCACATGGGTACTGTCCTACAAGGACAAGCAAGGGCTCACCGTCTCCCAAAATGGACAGGGGGCAGAGAGGACCAAGGGGACCACTCCGGATCACCATATGTGTTGCAGGGTCCACGCAGTTCTAGAGGAGGGCAGATCCAGGCAGCCGGACGCTGTTGCTGTAGCTGTCTGCAGATGCAGGGACGCGACACCTTCACTCCAAGGGAGATTCCTTCTTGCTTCCTGGTGCAGCTGCTGTCTTGCCGACCCCAGAGGATGCACAGCTGTGGAAATGTTGCAGTTGCTGGAAGGAGCCAGGGAAACAATGTTGCAAGGCAATATCACCTCAGGAAGTGCAGTTTTGTCGTTTCCCCAAAGTGTTTCACTGTGGTTCCGGTGTCCAGGAGCAGAAGAGGTCAATGCAGAGGAGTTCTGGTGGAGTCTTGCACGCCGAATCTGGGGACCCACCCGCAAAGGAGACCCTAAATAGCCCTAAGCGGGGTTAGGTCATTTTGCAAGGTGAACACCTATCAGAGGGGGTCATTGATGTCACCTGCCTGTCCTGGCCACTCAGATGCTCCTTGGGGCCTCTTCACCTCTTGTTTTCAAGATGGCAACATTAAGTGGCCACCTGGAAGAGCTCTGGGCACCATCCCTGGGGTGGTGATTGACAGGGGAGTGGGAGGTCCTCTAAGGAGCCCCCAGAGTACATGGAATTATGGCACCAATACTGGCATTAGTACTGGGGTATGATTCCGGCATGTTTGACACCAAACATGCCCAGGTTCATACTTACCATTATGTGGCCAGTACATGGGTAAAATGGCTTCCCCTCTCGAAGTCCAGAACATTAGCAATGGGGTTCGTAGGGGCACCTCTGCTCATGCTGGGATGTCCTCACACACACACACAGGAAACTGCACCCTACCTTTGAGCTGGAAGGGCCTACCATAGGGGTGACTTACAGTGACCTGGTATACTATCCTGTGGTGAAAGAATGCATGCACCTTTTCATGCAGTCTGCAACGGCAGGCCTGCAGACACATTTTGCATGGGTTCCCATGGGTGCCAAATTACATGTGAAGCCCATTCCCCCCGCCCCCCACAGTGTCCCAATGCCTTAGATACCTAAGTACAATATACTAGGAACTTATAAGGGGACACCAGTGTGCCAATTGTGGAGTGCACAAAGGTCCAAGGTAACCGAATAGGTAGAGAGAGAGCACAATCACTGGGCTCTTCGTTAGCAGGGTCCCAGTGAAAACAGTCTAAACACACTGACAGCAGGCAAAAAGTGGGAATAACCATGTCAACATCTGGGTACTTTCCTACATTCCCCACAAAAAACACCACAAAACTTTAGAGAGTATAGAATGATGCATTATGCCTGATCTCCCAATTGTGATACTGTGATCAAAACACACTGAAGTTGATGGGCTGATTATTTCTCAACACACAACACTGAAATAGCTAAATCTCAGCATACAATTTTAATCTTTCCATTCTTACCAATCAGCTTCAAAAGCTCCACTTTCACAGTCTGACTCACACAGGTGAATTATTCCTAAACAAGTTTATCCTCTAATGGGCACGGGCAATGTTCTTCGGTTAGTATGATGTTGCTGCACACAATACTCCAATTCAATAAATTTAAAATAAAAACAATGCATTTCAGTACCAGGCTGGACAGTTTTGGTTCTGCCTCAAAACTATGGCCTGCATAAGCCCCAAGGTTCGGCGAAACAGAACACTGCTCAGATAGCACTATGTCAACATGCATTTGGAAGGCATGTAATTACCTTGAAACGTTTAATCCCCCAGGAATTACACCTCTTGGAAGAGCAGTTGTCTTTAAAACATTCCGAGCCCACTCCGGAGTAATCTTAAAATGCTATGCACTGAGGGGGCAAAGTCATTTCAAAATGTACTTTATTATAAGCCACACACTTCACGCTGAAAAGTCACTGAAAAGGATTGACATGCAAGTCAAAAATTTGTCACAAATGAGAAAAAACAATTATGTCATTTCTTAGCTCTATAATATGTTCCTAAGTAGTGTCCTTTTCGGGGAAGAAGCCCTTTGAACACCCCCACAAATGAACAACGAGGGATTCCCACTTTGCCTGAAAGAATTACATTGAAGAATCCATGAATCAGCTCTTTCAGAACGTGCATACAGACTCAAACTCTGGACAGACTAAATGGAATAACTTTTTTTTTTATAAAACGATTCCTACATTACAAAAGGTTTGTTAGGCTCGTGCCATCAAAGAGGTAAGGGAGCACCTTGCTGCTCTCCATTATGTTTTTTTAGTGCTCGCCTTTAATCCTGGAGATACCCAGAAAATGCACCCATAAAGTCCATGTTCCTCTCCAGCCAAGGTTGCCTTGACGGCATGCCCAATGAGAGATTTGCAAAAGTATAGTGACAGGCACATGGTTCAGGCAGACGGCTATACAATACAATAGTGGCAAACTAATTTCCTCAAAATCTTGCCATTTTGGACATTGCTGAATAGCTTAGTAAAATCAGACTGTTGTTACCTTTTCTATGGCGTCCTGTAATAAATAAAATCCTAAGCTGTAAATGAGGCATAGTGTAGGACTCCTAATTTATAACTGGTGCGCTCTTTTTTTTTTAAAAGAAATAGTTTGTAATTATTAGTACAGTGGGCAGTACTTCACACGAGAAAAAGTAATTCTGACTCCCAGCCAGTCCACAAGTTCTGACTAATGCCTGCCCAGCACCCTGTGACATACTGGCATTCCGAACCTCACCAATAGTAGACAAACACATCACTAGTGGGTTCATAGAGTCTTGTCTTTCAGTGCGTGCATCAGGAAATGCAAACATGTAGATGTGTAAAACAGACTATTAGGCAGAACTTCCTCCCGGACTTCAGTTGGCATATTGTTCCAACAAATCATCTCTTTTAAACAGCACTAGAGATGCTACTATGAGAAAACGCTGGGACCTGGACATTTAATGAGCCACTTCCTTTACCTGTGGCAAAATGATCTTACTCTCCTACATACAGGCCATCAAACTCAGATGCTGTATTGTGGTGATGAACCCTCTCCACTGAGCTCTGGAATGCCTGGTAGGTTCCCGACTGTAAAGAGCTACAAGAACATTTCTGTGTCCCCTAATTATCACAAGTGACCGTGTCAGCGGAATCATTTATGCCCTCTAACTCCTGAGGTTCTAATCATCAAACGACACTGTGATAACTGGATAGATAACACTATCAACAGGACCTTCTCTGCCTGGTTTAATCCCTCCCCTGAGAAACCTCGGTTCCACATACATCGAGGCATATACTTAGTATTTATTCCAAACAAAAAACGGTAACATTTTCACACTCGCTGGATGTCAACACAAGAATTAACTCCTAAATGTAGCACCCATTTGAGTTCTTGAATCACTTTTCATCTGGGGTTATTCGTTGCTGATGTTCACAGCTAGAAAATGCCCCACTGTGAAACTTTCCAAGAGGGCCCAGATCTAGTTGGCTACCAGAAAGGTGTCTGTAGTCTCCCACCACTCTGCTGTTGTACAGTCAGGTCTACAAGAAGACATTTTCATCTCATCCTAACAAAAAATGATTTGATGACAAATCTGACAGAACAAGGTTTAGGTGTTCCTTCCTGACACGCAAGTATATGAGCAAAATCTTTTATAGAGTGCATGTCCACCTTAGGGTTTTTTGGCCCTGAAAGAACACTTCAAAGGTTTTGTTCTCTGCCATACTCTAAAGGTGGGATGAGAAAACCCCATTGTTAACCTTCCCCTGAAATCTTATGGTTTGAAACTGGTTATAAGCTGCAGGCTACTGGAGGGATGGTGCAGGAACTGAAAGAGCGCATGCACACCAGCATTCAAGTTTGGGTGCTCCAAGAAAGTCAAGGTCATGCCACAGATGCTATGATGGACAACAGAAAGCATCCTAAGCACCACTGTGGCTGCTACGGGTAAGACAATGGAGTGATCTGTCCCAAAGATCCAACACACAGCCAAAAAGTATTGTCATTACAATTGTCTAGGTATGAGCCTACCAGGGCTGAGACAGCTGTTCTATGCCCAGTCAATAGGCAACCCTGGATAACAACACAAAAGGATGATGGACGGAGGGTTGAAACTTTTCAAATACTCACAACCCAGTCACAGATCTGGGTTTAGTCCATCGTTCTTTTGCTCATCATGCCACCCCAGTATGGACCGAGCCATATGCAAATCAGTCCGGATCCTGTTCCCCCTGGGAACAGTCCAGCCCGAACTGGGATGGCATGGTGAGCAAAATAACAATGGATTATACCCAGATCTGTGACTGGGGGTGAGTGTTTGCATTGTTCAGCACTCCGTCCATCATCCTTTTGTGTTGCTAAAGTTGCCCTTAGTGGGAAGGGTCGGCCCAGATGTGGGTCCCTTATTCACTGTGCCACTGGAATCAAGCTAGCCTGGCTGATGAAGGGTGATACCCTGAAACCGTTCCAGGATGCTTGCTTCTGGTCCAGGGAGGACGTGGCTTGACAGTTCAGGCTGGGCTGTTCCCATGAGGAACAGGGTCAAGACTGATTTACATATGGCTGGGTCCAAACTGGGGTGGAATGGTGAGCAAAAGAATGATGGATTAAACCCAGATTTGTGAATGGGGGTGAGTGTTTGCATTGTTCAGCACTCCGTACATCATCCTTTTGTGTTGCTAAACCTGGATAACAGGCTGCTGTAGGGACAGAACTTAATCCAACATAACCCCTCCCCTCCCACGGATTTTAACCACTTTAACAGAGCATGGGGATGATCGGGGGTTAGGGGGTGGGCTAAAGAATGGATGGGGGAGGCTGGGAATGCACTGTCCGAGGGCATCACTGTGGGAGTCTATGAGTTCACTGTAACTGCTACAACTATTACCTCAGGTTTTGCAGTTCAATTTAATACAGTTTATGGAAACCTTGCAGCAGTAGACACCCTATTCAGGTCCACCTAGAAGTGGAATCGCTTGGACTGGAGGGAGCAAATTTGCGAAAAGTAAAACCTTAAGACTACAGGGACAGAAAGCGGAGCCTGTGGCGCATACAAAGGGCAACGTCAGGCAAAAAGGAAAATACTGCAATGGACTAGAACTGGTTGTCAAAAAAAGAAGATAGTACCACCAAGACCAAAAAGTGCTTTATAATGGCATCTTAGTAATATGTGAAATGTGGCCGACTTATCTGGTAGTACTGGCAAGCTGAAAAAAAAAAAAATCAGACAAAAGAGGTAGGTCTAAGGTTATGTCACTCTCTCTAGCACTCAATCATGATTCTTGGCGCTATAGCAACACAAGAGGAAAAGGTTGTGAAGTGGAGGAAAACGCTAAAATCTAGATCATAAGGCAATGCCTAAGCACATTATAGGACAAAACATCATTAAGACACTATCAACCCGTTAGTCAGTCACTGCTGGGTGCTATGGTTGATGCAAGCAGGATTCTGCTCTAAGGGCAATAGGGAGAGAAATCCAAGCTTTTGTCACAGACATAGAGAAAGCCCGAGCACCAAACCATTAAAGTCTCGGCATATCATTTGCCTTGTTTTATAACAATTGAATTTAAATGCCATAACAGAACCAATATAAAGTATGCAGAAGAAGTGAAGTATAGTAACGCCCAGTCAAACTCAAAAGTGCATGAGGTGCTGAGTTCTAAACCAGTTGGAAACTTCAAGAGATTTTTCATGAGTAGCAACATAAACTGCATTCCTATAGTCTAACCCGGAAGGGACCAGGTCAGAGTTTTGGCACGTATAATTAAGGTTTAATATACAGTAAAACCCTTCTTAGGTTCATGCCATGCAGGAAGCAGATGGTGGATTCTTTGGATACCTGTGACAGGCAACTGACCTAAAAGGTTAATTGCAGTGCCATAGACATGTAAGCATACATAACATAAACAGGGCCTTGCTATCAAAAGAACTATACAAAGAAAACTTAAGTACTAGACTAATTAAGTTAGAATTTCAGAGAAGCGAAGCAGAGTGAGGCACATGCCAATAGGCTAAAGCATAGCTCATAAAAAAACAAAAACACAGTTTCCACAAGTTCACCCAAGAACCACATCGGAATGGTCTGCGTAGCACTATGGGGTGTCAAACTAACCTTAAGGTCGCTAAACAAGTTTTAATTTTCCAGACTAGGCTGACAAAGTACCCAATAGGCTACTAAAATATTTACTGTGAATGGTAATTGGCAGGTTTAAAACTAGAGAGATCTTCTGGACTAAAGATGCAGAATACCAGTTGGATTCACAGAATAACAGTTTGATTCACCCTCCAAATTCCGTCCCCTGATCTATCAACTTATATTTTCTACTAATCATGAACTGACATATTTGTTGAATAATATAGAATATCATCAACCTATATTTCTTAAAATGGCCACCTGCACAGCTCGTATCAAGGAGGAGCCATTTGCGTGACTTTTCTTTTTTTAACATGAGAAAATACTTTGAAAACATGCGGTGATGGCACCCCACAGTTGTCCTGCACATTTTCCGACAACTCAGAGTGCAACAGCGTTCAAACTTACATTTAGGTGACAGACACAACAATACTGACTGAGCAACAACAGGCGTCTGAAAGGACTTCGAATTTGAATCTTTTGACCTAAAAAAGCTCAATAGCTCGACATAGCGAAACGCCTATCAGCTGTGGCTAAATATGTATGATTCACCTCAAAATAAAACACCCTTGAATACAACAGAATCTACGAGTAGCTTTTTCTAAAATGCAATAAGGTGTATAGTGTCCCAATACCTTTATACTCAAGCTACGTAGACTTACTGGGGTAGTGGCCTAACTAGGTGGCTTCTGTTAATGCATGCTGGTTACGAGTTCAGACTGCTTTTAGAGTCCAAATGTTTCAAGAAGGAACCTACTTCTTGCTTTAGTAGACAGTCCTGCCCCTCAGAAAATAATTTTACTGGACTAATGTCTTCCTTTCAGGAAAGAAACTGAAGACTGAGATTCAGTGCCTTGAGCTAGCTTGTCCTTGGCGATCCACATCCATCTATGTAAAGCTGTGCTTTCTATCACCTATGGAGAACCCCAACAGTATAGCAGGAAAGAGACCAAAGCCCTGGAATTAGGCTGCATGTGTAGGGTTCAGCCCTTCCAGGTCAAGGATTTCAGTTTTATTCTAAATATCTCCTCTTCTGTCTTTTGAGATGGACATGATTGTCCCAGAAAACAGCAGTAGTCACAAAACCAGAGAGCTAACACTATTTGACAGGAAGGAAAAGTTACTCACATGTAAACCTAGATCTCTTCCAGGAGACTTGACACCAAAGCCATAAACACTGATTAGTCCCACCAATGTGTGGGGAACCCAGAGCACTTTTCATATATGTATAATAAACTTTGTACCTAGTACCGTAAAAATACATATCTGCAGCCTAAAGAAAGGCTAAAAATGGCCAGATTACATTGAACTTTCATTAAAAAAATGAAACAATTGCATAAATGTGTAATTAATAAAAATAAAAAAATCACCATAGATAAATGTTCACAAGTCTTTTTTAAAAGGAAAGGTATTATGAGACAGAATTCGCCAATAGGCTGCCTTTTAAAGGATATTATAGAAAACTGGCACCTGGGTGTAGTAGTTGCTGAGAGTTTTAATAGTTCCTGTCCGGGGAGTGTTGCTAATCACTAAGATGAGGCTTGCCCTGGAAGAGAACTAGCATTACAGGTGAGTACCTTTTCCTTCTCTTCCAGGGAATTCCCATCAACAGTCATAAGCAATGAAGCGGACACGAAGTAGAAACAGCTTCAACAATCACCCAAAAAGGTTCCTCAAAGAAGTTTGTCCTATTTGACTATCTACTTTAGATTCTGAATCTAGACAATTGTGTCTAGTAAAGGTATGTGCAGATCTCCATGTAGCAGCTTTACATATTTCTGAAACAGGAATACTTCTAAGAAGAGCTGTAGTTGCAGCCTTTCCCCCTGTGTAATGTGCTTTAGGCCTACCAGGTAAAGGCTTTTTAGCTAGTTGGTACGAACAAGAAACTATCCATCTGGAGATCTTTTGTTTTGATGACAAAAAGCCTGTTCTTAGTGGACCATAATTAATAAACAGGCGATCTGACTAAGTCTTTGGTTTTGTCTAGGTAGAATTTTAGAACTCTTAACATCAACAGTGTGTATAGACATTTCTGCTGCAGTAGATGGATTAGGTAAAAAGGTAGGCAATGAGGTGGTTTGATTAATATGGAATTCTAAAAAGACCTCGGCAAGTAAACTGGGATGAGGTCTCATCATAACTATTACCATAAAACACTATATGCCTCTACTGCACATAATCATTGAATTTCACTCGCTCTTTGTGCTGATGTAATTGCTACTATGAAAAAGCCACTTTCTATGTAAAATGTTGTAATAAGGCTTTGTGAATGGGCACAAATGGGAGTCCCAGTAATTTGGATAAAACAATTTCAAGTTCCCAAGGAGGAGACTATCTTAACTGGAGGGAATACTTTACGCAGTTCTAAGAAGTCTTTAGCTACTGGTATTTTAAAGAAACAGATTAGTGATGGAGATTTTCTATAGGCAGTTATAGCCATAAGATGCACTTTAATAGAAGAATATCGTAAACCAGACCTTGCCAAATGAAGGTAGGTTATAACCACTTCTTCCTGACACAAGTATGGATTGTGTCTATTTTGGATGCACCAAAAGCAAAACATCTTCCAATTAAAAGCATACGATTTTCTTGTGGTGGGTCTTTTAGCCTCTCGTGTCCATGCAGTCTTGTGGAATGTCCACACTGGAGTGGTTCAGGAGCCAAGCAGTCAAGTTCAGTGATGGAAGGTTGGGGTGCACTATCTGTACCCCAAACTTGTACAGGAGAGCCTACCTGCATGGCAATCTCTTCTTGTGGTCATTCTGGCAGGTGAAGATCATCTGTGAACCACCACTGATGAGGCCATTTTGGTGTGGTCACTCATCTTGGTTTTGGACCTGTAGAGTTTGAGGATTACTGTCGGCATGAGAGGAACTGGATGAAATTCGTAGAGAAATATCGCTAATCAGTTTATCAAAAGGGCGTTCCTTTTTGCCTCTTGTTGGAAGAATATGGATGCGTAGTCTCAGTATTTTTTGTTGTTTGCATACGGAAACACATTTATTTGTATATTGCTCCATTCTTGGAAAAAAAAATTCAAGACTTTTCATTTAGAACCCAGCTCTGATTTTCCTGAAATACCCGAACGTAGAGGATGCTTTGACATCAACGGTATCGATCGACAGCAAGCACAGTGGTAGCTGTTCTGTACTCAATGTCCTACTTCGACATCGACCAAGAACATCTCTCGTGAAGATGGTGAAGTCTCTCCCTGGATCACCCTCTAAAAGAGACCTTGGAGTGAGAGGAGGGTGCTTTGGACGAAGACTGACCCTTCCCAAAGGCCTCTTGATGAATCAGCTGTATTGACTTGCCTTTTTTCTTGGAGACCATGTAGTTTGATCTTTTCTATGTCTTCAAAGTACGCTTGGAAAACGTCTGACTGGGATCTGTATGAGCCTTTTTCTTCCCACATGAATGACGCTTCACATAAAGTGAAGGCATCAAACTATTTTTTGCCAGACAAATGTATAGTACTTTAGGTGCTGAAAAATGTCAAATTACTTCCAGAAGAAAGGTTTTCGAAAGATTGTCCAGTGGTTTTTGGCCAAAAAGGCAGAGCTCAATGCCAAAGGAACCGGTTACCAGGAGCCGGAAAAATTAACTGACTAAACTGTCAACTTTGAGGCATGATGGGATCCAGCGGGGAATTGTGACTTTCTTAAAGGCATGGTACCAGTTTCTCTATCTTTTGAATGGCAATCTCTATCTGCTAAAACGGTCTCATATTCCCTTTCCCTTTATAAAAGGTTTGTGAAAGATTTTCTGTGTTAATTTTTTTTTTTATTAATGACATTTATGTAATTGGTTTCTTTTAAAATTGAAAATTCTATGTAATCAGGCCATTTTTAGCCTTTCTTTGAGGCTTCAGATATATATGTAAGGTACTATGTAAAAAGTTTATTATACATGTATGAACATTTTAAAACGTGCTCTGGGATTCTCACACATGGGCGGGACGATTCAGTGCTTATGACTTTGATGTGGATCTACTGGAAAAGAAAGTGATTTTCTCAAGTCAAGTCAAGTCAATGAAGTCTTTATTCGATATTTCATCATAAAAGACATGCTACACGTCATAATACTTATAAAATTAACAGTGCTAACGATTAAAACAATAAATACAATATTTCATAAAAGCTACTAATGCTTCATTTGTTAAATATTTTAACATATTAAAAAAGGAAGTACATTACTTTAAAAACTCAGTTCTAATGTTCAAGATATTTTACTTATCTAAAACATGTAACTGTTTTAGTAGTTCAGAACGAATTATCCATGCCCACCCCAGGAATTTGGCCACCCCTATTGCTATAGTAGGTGAAAGATCAGTTTTAAGGATCCTACAAGCAGTCTCGGCCAATTGTGTGCCCAGACTTTTGCATAGGGGTACCAACCACTTCTTCCTTGGGGCAGCATATAATGGACAGACAAAGAACAAATGGCTCACATTTTCCCGCATTTCAGTACACAATGGGCATTTATCTGGGCCTCCAATGCCCTAGGTTGAGGTTAAACACCTTAATGGTATTGAGCCCACTCTAACTTGGTGATATAATTTGCGGTCCATAGGTTTTGTAATAACATCCCAATACATTTCAATTGCAGAGACATCTTTCACGTGTACAAATGTTGTTGTAAGGGAACTACCTATAAGGGATGAGTGTCTTATGCCTACCACCCATTCCCAATATAGTTGTTTCAGCTCTTTTTTTGAAGGAAAAGTAGCTGAGTCTGGGTTGTGCCAAAGGGCACCTAGACCCATGGCACAAAGGGTGGTTCTAACACCCTTAAACCAACCAATCTTATCGGATCCTAGGGTGTCCCTTACCTCGAGACATGCTTTCGCATATAATAACAGCTCTGGGGTAGACCACAACCTCCGCCAGAAGGCCAAGGGCCGAAATCTGGCTTGATCTTCCACCGGTTGGAGCCCAAGGTCATAAAGGAGCGGGATGCGTGGGGATGACCTCGGAAGACCAACCGCCCCTCTTGTAAATCTGTTTTGGGCCAGCATCAGTCGGTCCAGATTGCTATAACCCCAAAGCTCTGCCCCATACAAAACTGAGGGAAGAATTTTTGACCCATAGATTTCCATAAGTGGGGACATCGGGCGGGTAAATGATCTTTTATATTCCTTAAGAAGGGCACCGCCCAATTGAACATGTTTAAGTGCTTGAATATCAATCTGGGGTTTCCAACTAAAATTATCACTAAAATGCACACCCAGATATGTAAATACATTAGTTTGCTCAAGAATAGCACCACCCATTTTAACCGTTGCCACAGTTTGTGTTCGACCTCTTAGTACCATGAATTTTGTTTTAGAAACATTTACTTCTAGCTCATGCTCGTCACAAAATAACTCAAATCTGAGTAGGGCCTGCTGAAGCCCTTGCCTTGTCTTAGATAATAACAAGGTATCATCCGCGAACATGAGCAATGGTACTTTCATTCCCGCTATCTGGGGAGCATCCGTGGGATGTGTTGCAAAATATTTGGTAACCCTGTTAATAAACAGGGAAAACAAAGTGGGAGCCAGGACACATCCTTGTCTAACACCTTTCAAAACATGGAACCTGTCCGTAACCTCGCCAGGCTTACCCCAGCGGACTTGGGCATAAGTGTATGCATGAAGATTCATTAAGAGTCGCACTAGAGCCCTGGGCATTCCCATAATTTAGTCCTAGGAACCAAGTCAAATGCAGATCTTAGATCCACAAAAGCTGCATACAACTTGCCCTTACCCAAAAAAACTGTTTTCCAATATAAAAGGGCAAAACGAAAGGCTTGACCAAGGGTGCTTACATGAGGTCTAAAACCCGCCTGCAACGGAGTCAAAATATCTGAGTCTGTTATCCATTCCTGTATCCTCCCTAAAATGAGGCGCGCTATGATTTTTTGGATCGCATCAATAAGGCTGATAGGCCGGTAATTTGAGGGTACTGAGCGATCGCCTTTCTTGTACATAGGAAGGATTTCTGCCCCACACCATGAGTCAGGAATTTTAGCGCCTGCTGCAACTGCATTCACCAGGTGGAGTATATAAGGTACCCACCCACAGGTCCTGGTCTTCCAAAAAAATGTCAGCTGGAATACCATCTGGGCCAGGGGCCCTCCCTTTGGGAATGTTTTGCAGGCAATTAATGACTTCAGTAACTGAGAAAATTAATGACTCGACGGGCTCAAGACAGTGGGGTATAGTCACTTCTACTGTATGACACTTAAACTGATCCTCAAAAAGTTTTACCCACTGATGATTAGAGACAGATGCTGGACTATAGTGAGCGTCCTGCGAGATACCCCATTTTATGAGGTACCAAAACTGTTGCATATTGCGTTTACCACAGGCTTCTGACAGCATAAGCCAGCGTTCCTCGTCCCACTTTTGTTTTGCTTTGCGTTTTGCCTCATTATAGAGTTTTCTACAAGATCTAATCTGGCTATGATTTTTGTTTTTAATAGCCTCAAAGAGAACTCTTTTTGTCTTGCTACACTCTTTATCAAACCAGGTAGTGGATGAGTATTTCTTGGTCCTAGGTTGTTTAGGAATAAATTTGATTAACAACTTTTTAAGTTCCTGAAACAAGTCAGAATGGGTATGTATAAGTTCGCTGTTAATCTCGTCCTGTGAGCCACAATTGTTTAAACGCTCCACAGAACTAAACACTAAGGTTCTTATCACCAAGCGGGCACCAGCGTCCACAGCTATTTTGGGCCAGCGTACCCTGCGCGTATCATTGCTCACAATGACCTCTTTATCTATTATATTAGGACCACTGCCCTCAGACCTCTGAAAGCTGGAATCCCTTAAGGTCAAAACCAGCGGGTCATGATCGCTCTCTGGGCGTTCCGTAACTAACATATCAACAACTGCAAACCACTGCCTCACATCGACCAAAATATAGTCGATACGACTACTGTGTCTGCCGTTGTTGAACGTATGCCTGCCCTTCCTATCTGACTTGACCCTTCCGTTAACAGCTCTTAGACCCATATCCAGGCATAGCCCCTTGATATAGGTGGCTGAGCTCGACCACTTAGCAATCGGAGGTATCTCGAGTTGGGGAATACCCCAGGATAGATCCTCATCCTCGGTGAGCGGGCCGTCCTCAATACCCAAGGGCTCAAAACAAGTATTAAAATCCCCCATCACAATCTTGTGGCCATCGGTCGTTGTTCCTGATAGAATGTCATCCAACAGGAGGAGGGTCGGAGAAACCCTTCCTCCCTGGAGGCCCCTGACATAAATATTAACCAACAGGATGTTTGTACCTTGGTTGGATTTTATCTTTAAGGCAATTATGTCTGGACTATCAATTGTCACTTCTTCAACTCTTACACCCGCACTTTGGCGGACCCAAATTGTAAGACCTCCAACAGGACGCCCTTTCTGGCCTCTAATTGCTGGCTTGCTAAAGTTCAGATACCCCACCCGAAATATCGGTGTGATAGCCCAAGTTTCCTGGAATGCAATTATATCGCCCTGATCTATGAAGTCCCTCCAATCAGGAATACACTGGCTGGACTCCAGACCGGCTATATTCCAGGATATATACCTTGATAACATATCAACAGGCTCAGCTAAAGCAGAGGGTGAGTCCGTACTAAAATTGGGTAATGCAGACAATGTACCAACAGGGGTAGTGTCAGGATTATTACTTTGATCTGTGGCAATAGCCTTCCAACTTATATCTTCTATGTGGGGAGATTTCAATAAAGTTAAATTAACTAATTCTTCTCTACCGATGAGTCAATCATTCTCATCTAGGCAGGATAACGGCCCATATCTCCCGGCAGTAATCAAGGGTTCAATGCTTTCTGGTGCGAACCAACCCCTGGGAGGGTTAATTACATTTTTGTTAATCTGGGAAGGCACCTTCACCTCGGGATACACCGTAGGATAAGTGATTTTCTCTTTCCAAGTAAAGGCCCATATACATGGTTGTGTTAGGGTGAATACCGAACATGTAGCACTCTTTTCACATAGCCTGTCATACCCGTCAAGTAAATGTGAGCATTTAGCAAGCGTCACCCCTAATATACTAGTGGTACAAATATACTTCATCAATACCAAACATTCTACCTTCTCTTCACAGGCACCATAGAGACTTGGATAAAGTACTAGTTGCCCAGTGGACAGATGGGCACTTGGAGGAATGGTCCTGTGGTAGTAGAGGGTCTACCAGTGATAAGTGTTTTCTGGCCCTCTTTAATTGAGGAAATGTAAATGTACTAGAGACTCTTAGTTTGTCTAGCATGGGTGGGTGGGGCACAGTGAAACATGCAGAAATTGTTGCCTGGCCAAGCAGTTAAGTAGCTGCAGGTCAGCAAATGGACTAACAGGGTCAAGACTGATTTGCATATGGCTGGGTCCAAACTGGGGTGGCATGGTGAGCAAAAGAACAATGGATTTATCCCAGATCTGTGACTGAGGGTGAGTGTTTGTAAGGTTTCAGCACTCCGTCTATCATCTTGTTGTGTGGCAAATGGAGTAAAGCAGTTAAGCTCCTTCTTGGAGGCTGGAGTACATGACACAATGTATTAAATAAGCTGGAGTATGTGGAGAAGAAAGTATAGCAGTTGTGACTTGTGGCAAAGTGACTTGGTGATTTAGCTATGGCAGGGAGGTGAGTGCACGCTGCCACAGCCCTCAGACCAATGGCCATACCCATCTACTACTTACCACTGCCAATATACGGTTCTACTCTGCATTTCACTGAATTCATACTATACACAAGTACCACATAAACACAACCACACCAGCAACAAGCAACTACATGAAATGGAATAAAACCTAGCAAACTCCGTACCTTCCTAGCAACCAAACAACTTTTGCCTCCTATCATAAAACAGTCAAAAAAATATATGGCTGCACCATGCAGCAGCACACCATAATGGTACCATTATATCCCACAACCCAGTGGTCTTAAACCTCTACTATCCTCACCCCCCTCTTTAATCTTCCTTTGTCCCCAAGTCTCTCTTACCTTCTTCATATTCTGTTTACCACCCACTTCTTCCAAACTCTTTTTCTATTTCCCCATCCTTTTCACCCCACTCCCCTCACTTCCAACACATGCCACTAACACTTTCATATTAGTCGCCCCTCAACGCTCCACTTCCCACCATATCACAACTATCTGCCTCATCCCAAGACTCTTTACAGCCCATTATATCTTACTATAGCATCACACCTTCCACACCCTCTTTGCATCTCATCTAGAGAGGCCCTCCATCTCTTTCAAATCCTTTGTTGAGAAGTTCTTTCACCTCCCAATGCACCGTATCATGGGACCATTGTGAATAACAGCTAGCATGCTACACAACACAAGAAATCCAAGATCAAAATAATGTTTCAACCCTAGATCAAACATCAACACCAGAATAAGCCCTCAACTTTAAGAATGCCATGACCTGACACATCCACTACACAGAATATTCAACATGACAACCACCACAGCAATACAACTCAGTATGCCTAAACGACCAGAAAAATAGGTCTCTATCGCACCGCAAGCTTCACCAACACCTTGAGAAAACACACTATACCAAATGATAAAACACTGCTTCCCCACACAATTACACTAATCACACTACTCAACTACACATAATTCCTTGTAGCCTCTCCTCAGCTCAACAAACAGTACTTGCATTATTAATCATGCATTATTAATCATCATACATGAACACTTCAGAAAACAAACATCCCAAACCCACTCACCACACACAACAAAACCCTTCCTAAACAAATGCAAAAACATCATGCTAGAAGGCAACCTATTAAGTAGGTTAGCTTTTGTAGTATTTCTTAACACCACAAACAGTGGGTTCAGCATAATCACCCAATGAACCCAAAAAAACACCCTACCACTCACCAATCCATACTTCAACTTCATTTTGATCCAATACAGTAATCAACAGGCTTTCCTTCGACACAAACATTATTGCGAGCAATCACTAATATTATCTGACAACCACAATCACCCCTGAGACATAACTACATACCATACAACACATCACATCAGAGACAATACAAAAGACACTTTTCTACCAAACACATACAAATCAGACTTGACAGTCCAATCCTCATCCCTGAAGCTCATACCATAACTAACCAGATGAGTTTCAGTGACAACTACCCAGGAGCAACCCACAGCAATACTAATACCTACTTATACACATGCCCACCACAAAAATAACTCTTTGCAACCTCCACACCACTCTATTACAAGAATGGAAGACAGTGAACAGGGCGGACCATCATACATAAGGACCTCCAGCCTTGCTGAAGCTAGACATCACAGCTAACCCCATATTCAAGGAATACAACAACACATCTACTTAGTATCCCAGATGTGGACAGAAACTAACCTTTACCAAGACAGCCAGCCTGCACTTCACCTGTAAAACACTGGTAAACACATTGTGCAGTACAAAGTCTTAGACGACACCAAGCAAAGCACCAACAACAGCGAACACAAGTTAGGTAGATGTTCAGAAGCTCGGTACATACACTGATATGCACCCCACATATACAACCGAAGCACGCATCAACCTTCGGTGTTTGGTTTACAAGTCACAAGAGTGTTTCAGAACATAGCTGTAGGTTATACCCAAATGCTCCCCCCTTTAACTTGGGCAGAGTCAATATAAGGGCAGTAGTCAACTTACATGGAAAACTCACCTTTCACATTCCAAACTATCCCACTCACGCATGCCCAACTACAACTTGCCCCAATGGTATCTGTACAAGTCATCCAAAGGAAGTGACGCTAATAACCATGAGAGAAACCATTCTCCCTCACTGTGAACTCATTGAGGAATGGCTTCAAAGACCAAACTACTTACATTCAATAACGCCTTATCTGGTAGAGGATATATCTAGTCACAGTTTCCTTTCCTTTGAATTATCCCAAGGCATTACACTGGATCCGGAAGATTTTTTTTGAGCAGTAACCCTGCGCACCTATAGTTAGTGTCACTCGTCTCTGCGTGACGCCATCCACACCAGAAGTAATGTTCGCAGTGCATTTTTAGGCCCAACCCAGGCGCGCTGATGTCAGTTTATTTTTATGACTTTCCACGGCAGGACCGCGGACACACGAAGAACACTGACCACTGGTGCGTGGAAAACTAGGGCTCTGAAAGGGTAGTTGCTTTATCTCTAGAAACCCGTTCGCAGAGAGGGGAGGATGTCTGGGTCAGTAAGGAATTAGCGGCTAGAAACAGACTATCAGATAAGGAGTTACCAAAGGTAAGTAACTTATTCATCTGATAGAGACTTCTATCCACACATTCCTTTCCGTGGGATAGCTACCCAAGCACTATCATCCACAGAGGTGGGTCTGTAGACCAGCTTCAGACGAGGCAGTCCTGCAGTACCGAACGGGCAAAGTGTCCATCCCTACAGACCTGAATGTTCAGGCACCAGTGCTTTGTGAATGTGTGAAAGGAAGCCCATGTTGCTGCCTAGCAGATGTCCAGGACCGGGATTGGAACTATGTGTGCTAACGCAGTAGTAGCAGCAGCTTTAGCTCTGGTGTAATGAGCTGACAAAGCCTCAGGGGACTGTTTTTTTTGCCAGAGCATAACAGATTTTACTACAGAGTACAATCCATTTGGAGATGGTCTACTTCTGCATGGCCCATCCTTTCTTCGCTCCGACAAACCCCAAGAAGAGCTGGTTTTCCACCCAGATCTCTTTTGTCTGGTCAAGGTAGAACGAGAAAGCTCCTTTTGGGTCCAGAAGGTGGAGTCACTCTTCTTTAGAGGTATGTGGAGGAGCGTAAAAAGAAGGCAGGGTGATGGATTTGCCTACATGAAATGGAGTGACCTCTTTAGGTTGAAAGGAGGCCCTACTGTGAAACACCAGTTTTCCAGTATGGATGGAGAGGTATGGAGGCTTGGATGATAAAGCATGAAGCTTGCTGACTCTTCAGGCAGATGTTAATGTGGCGAGGCAGGCTGTCTTAATCGTAAGAAGCCTTAGAGGATAATTTTGAAGTGGTTCGAAGGGAGCACACATTGAAAATGTTAACACAAGATTAAGGTTCCACAGAGGCATGATAAATGGTGAAGAAGGAAAGAGATAAAGAAGACTTTTTAGCAAGTTTTATACAATAGGGGACTTGAAGAGGGATTGCTGGTCAGGCAGCCACAAAAAAGCATTGCTGCAATAGAAGATCCTCCTGAATGGGAAGCCTGATTGGAGGATTGATGGCCTTGCTCAAGAGCTTTTGATACCAGACTCCATGCGTCCAGTCCGGAGCCATATGGATAACTTGGGCCTGGTCATTCTTGAGAACTCTGGGCAGGAGTGGTATTGGTGGGAAGGCATACAGAAGGCCTGAGCTTCACTCAAAGAGAAAAGCGTCTCTGAACGAGAGTCGCCTTGGAAACACCAGCGCACAAAACTGCCGACGTTGCACATTCTCAGTGGAAGTAAAAAGATCTACCCAAGGCTCTCACCACTAGTGAAAGACCTTGCACCTTCTCTGGGTGGAGAAGCAATTTTTTATCTGCTACGCATCTTTGGCTGAGATGTCCACTGTGGCATTTAGTGAACCATCCAGATGTTGAATCACCAGGGATATGCCCTGATGTTCCAGCCCTGTGCAGCGGCACAAGGCATCTTGACAAAGGGTCCACAACTCCACCCCGCCCTGTTTGTTGCAGTACCACATGGCAGTGCTGTTGTCCATGACCACCTGCATTAGCCTTCCCTTGATGGAGGGTAGAAAGGCTTTCAATGCCAACCAGATTGCTAGGAGCTCCAACAGGCTGATGTGGAGTCCGGATTCTGCTGGAGACTAGAGTCCTCTGATTGCCACCACTCCCAGATGGCCACCCTATTCCAGGAGTTACAGATCTGTCACTACTGTCAGATCTGGTTGAGGAAGGGACAGAAGTCTGCCTCTGACCCAATTGCGATTCATTGGCCACCACTCTAGGTCTCTTGCAGTTCTCTCCAAGATCTGGACCATGCTGCAGAGATTTCCCTGATGCTGTGCCCACTGGAACTTCAGGTCCCACTCCAAAGTTTGCATTGGCCAGAGTGCATGTGTTACCAGCAGGATGCAGGAGGCCATGAGTCCCAACAGCCTCAAGGTCTGTCTCCCTGAAATCCAGGAAAGAGGCTGAAACATCGGTATCATAGACTGAATATCCTGGGCTCGCCATTAGGGAGAAAAGGCCCAAAACCACAGTCTGTCCAGAACAGATCCGATGAAAGGGAGCGTATGAGAGGGAGTCAGGTGTCACTTCGGCACTCTGATAGAGAATCCCAACAAATGCAAGAGGTTCGCCGAAGTCTGAAGGTGAGAGATGGCAGCCTGGGGCGAGCTCACCTTCGAAAGTTAGTCATCGAGATAGGGGAAGATTGGCACCCCTGATCTCCGCAGATGAGTTGCAACCACTGCCACCAGCTTGGTGAACACCTAAGGGGTGCTGGTAAGGCCTAACTGGAGCACGCTGAACTGAAAGGAATGTGTTACTTACCCTGTACGCATCTGTTCGTGGCATATAGTGCTGTAGATTCACATGCTCTGCATACTTCTGCCATCTAGTGTTGGGCCGAATGTGTACAAGTTGTTTTTCTTCGAAGAAGTCATCTGAGACACGAGGGAAAGTGACCCCTCCTGTTGGTGATACTGCGCATGGCCTTCAACTCCATTGTTAGATTGTTTTCCCGAAGTTGGATGAGAATGGTGTGTGAATAGTGTTAGAAAGAGATGTACATGCATATGAAGTGTAATAAAATATTGCAACAGCCGTGGGTGTCCGGGGAGGTGGGCGGGCGCATGTGAATCTACAGCACTACATGTCACAAACAGATGCTTACAGGGTAAGTAAAATAATCCATTCAATGGCATATGTGGCAGTAGATACACATGTTCTGCATTGACTGTAAAGCAGTGCCGTGCCAAAAGCAGTGGCTAACCTGTGGGTGTTGCAGTTGTTTGAAAAAGAGTACGAAGCACAGCTTGGCCAACATTTGCTTGTTGCAGTGTAAAACCATCCACACAATAATGTTTAGCAAATGCATGCAGATTTGACCATGTGGCTAGTCTGCAGATGTCAATTATTGGTATATCACCGAAAAATGCAATAGATGCAGGTATTTTACGTGTTCAGTGTGCTCTAGGAGGTATGGGTAGAGTTCTTTAAGCATAGCATGTGCGGATACATTTAGTAATCCATCTTAATATACCTGCTTTAGATTTAGTCTTTCCTATATGTGGAGGTGAGACAGCCATAAAAGAGCTGTTCAGTTTTACATAAGTCTTTACTCCTATCAATATAGTACATTAACACTCTCTAACATAAAAGGTGTGTAGAGCTCTTTCTGCAACAGAACCAGGAAAACCAGTAACTCAACCGATTGGTTCAGATGAAAAGGGGGAACCACTTTTGGAAGAAATTTTGGGTTGGTACGAAGGATTACCCTATCCTTATGTATTTGGGAAAAAGTTCCCTCAAAGGTTAATGCCTGAAGCTCACTCACACCTCTTAGTGAAGTGATTGCTATAAAAAAAAAAGCTACATTCCAAGACAGAAACTGGAGTGGACAGTTATGTAAAGGTTCAAATGGGGGTCCCTTAAGTCTGGTGATTGCAATATTAAGATTCCACATTGGTACTAGCGGCACCTTAGGTGGGATTACCCTTTTAAAACTTTCCATGAATGCTTTAATAACTGGAATTTTGAATAATGATAAATGTCTGTTTTGTAGATATGCTGCTACTACAAGGTGCAATTGTATTGAAGTATATGCTAGACCACAAGTTTGTAAATAGAACAAATAGCAAACAATATTTTGAATAGTTACATTAAACCAATCAATTTGTTTGTTTTGACAATACATAACAAACCTTTCTCCATTGAGCTGTGTAGCATGCTCTGTTTGTGGGTTTGCGTGCTTTCTTAGAATGGTAATTATCCTAACTCTATGACCTCAGAAGCCAAACTACAAGGTTGAGTACTTTGGGGGCCTGATTTCTCCATGGTTCTGAGTGAGAAGGTCCGGGCGTAGGGGAAGCTTCTTGTGTGGAACTACTGAAAGTTCAAGTAGTGTTGTGAACCAAGGTTAGGTTGGCATCTCCAAGTAGGAGCCACCAGAATGAGGGTGAGAGAGGACTGTCTGAGTTTCCTTACTACAAAGGGAAGAAAAGGGAGAGGTGGAAAAGCGTATGCAAATATCCTGACCAACTCATCCATAGAGCATTACTCTTGAAGAGAGAGTGTGAGAGCCTGGAAGCGAAGTTTGGGCATTTTGAGTGTTTTGTTGTTGTGAACAGATCTATCTGTGGAAACCCCCACAGATGGAAGTATTTTTGTAGGACTTGAGGGTGGAGCTCCCATTCGTGGTGTTGTTGCCACACCCTGCTAAGTAGATCTGCAAGATCGCTGTCTGTTCCTGGGAGGTGTTCTACTAACAACTGAATGCAATGGCGAATTGCCCAATACCAGATTGTCTGAGCTAGTCAAGACAATTGTAGAGAGTATGTCCTCCCCCTGTTTCTGCAAATAAAACGTGGCCGTGGTATTGTCTGTCCAGACTAGAACGGTCTTTCCTTGCAGATGAATCAGGAATGCTTTGAATGCTAGATGAATGGTTTGAAGTTCCAAGCAATCTATGTGTAAAGCTTGATATTTGGTGTCCCACAATCCCTGTATTGAGACACTGTAGATGACCAACCCCAAACTGTCAGGGATGTGTCAGCTGTGAGAGTGATCTGGGGAACAGGGTCTAGAAACAGCCGCCCTTTTGTCAGATTTTGTGTGTTCCACCATTGCAGAGAGAAAAGCATGCGGCCATCTACCAACACTAGATCGTGTAACTTTCCCTGAGCTTGAGACCATGTAGGCGTGCATAAGTCACTACTGCAATGCAAGATGCCATCATCCCTAGAATTTTCTGAACTGATTGGGGGTACTTGACTGAGACTTGTTACATTCTGAATCCTGCTTGGGTTGGAGTAGGGCATCCCTAACTGAGTGTTAAGAACAGCTCCTAGATAGGGCTGTATCTGAGATAGTTGGAGGTGGGATTTTTTTATGTTGATGGTAAACCCTAACTGGTGAAGGAGATGAATGATTGTCTGTGTATGCAGACGACATTGGTGAAGTGAATTGGACTTGATAAGCCAATAGTCCAGATATGGGAAGACATGAATGCTTTGTCTGCGTAGATGCGGTGCGACTACTGCAAGGCATTTTGTGAAGATACAAGGTGCAGTTGTTACTCCAAATGGGAGTACCTTGAACTGGTAATGGCTGCCTTGTATGACAAATCTGAGATATTTTCTGTGCGCTGGATGTATTTGGATGTGGAAATAAGAATCCTTTAGATCTAGAACAGACATGAAGTCTCCTTGCTGCAATAGTGGTATTACATCTTGTAGAGTGACCACATGAAACTGTCCTGACAAGAAGTAATGATTTAGTGGTCTGAGATCTAGAATTGGCCGAAGTGAGCCATCTTTTTTGTGAATGAGAAAATACAGATAATATACTCCTGTTCCTTTTTGATGATTGGGAACTAACTCTATTGCAACTTTCTGAAGGAGAGCCTATACTTCTTGATGTAACAGTTGAAAATGTTCCTGAGAAAGTTTGAGCTTTCTGGGTGGTATGTTTGGAGATGTGGGGATGAGCTCCACACAATAATCATGTAGGATAATATCAAAAACTCACTGGTCAGTTATGTTTTGCCAATTGGGAAAAAACTGTTGTAGACATCCCTCAACAAGTGTTATGTGATCGGGATGAATGAGAAGAGAGTCATTGCTTTGAGGTGGTAGGGGTGGCACATGTGGAGGCATCTCTTCTTCAACCCTTAGAATTGTTTCCCCTATATGATCCTATGTAAAATCCTCTGAAAGGGGATGGTGAGTGTTGTCGCCTGAAAGAGGCAGAGCATCCTGATATTGTTTGCCTATTGCCTTGTCTGAAGGCAGGTTTTCGAAAGGAGCCTCGGTTACCGGGATTTTGAAGAGCCCCCATAGACTCTTCAACATCAGCGTCTTTTTTTTGTTTTCTTTTCTTCATTTTTTCTAGTGCTTGGTCCACCTCTGGGCCAAATAAATGTTCCTGATAAAAAGGGGAGTTGAGAAGTGTTTGTTGAACCTCAGGTTTTAACCCTGATATACGCAACCATTCTTCCCATCGTAATAAAACACTGGTGTTTAGCCCCTGGCAGCTGTCTCTGCTGCATCAAGAGCACATCTAATAGAGTTATTAGATAGTAACTTACTCTCCTGTACAAGTTGTTGTCCTTTCTTTTTAAACTCTTCTGGGAGATGTTGAATAAGATCTTCCCTCTCAACCCAGTGTGCTCTATCATATCTTGCAAACAGTCCTTGTGTGTTGTCAATTCTCCAGTGGTTGGCTGCTTGAACCCTCACCCTTTTGCATCGATAAGCTTAGACTCCTTGTCTGGAGGAGGTGCATCCCCAGACGTTTGAGAATTAGCTCATTTACGAGCATTGGAAACTACCAGAGAATCTGGAGAAATTTGTCCTCTAATGTAAGCAGGATGTGAAGGGGCAGATTTATATTTTTAATCAACCCTAAGTGTAATTACTTGAGCACGGTCCAGGTCTTCAAAAATTGTGCCTGCATGCCATGTCATACGCTTTAACATGAGCAGGTATTCAGATACCCTATAGATGGAGGAAAGGGTTTCAAATAAGAAGTAATCTTGTATAGGGTCCTTATATAATGGGACCTGGTGATATGCAGCGGTCCTACCTACCAACTCATTGAAGAAATAAGTTACTTACATGTAACTGTAGTTCTACAGTATTGGACACTTTCATAGATTCAGATGCTTGAATCCTTCCCAGTCATCGAGATGGGAGTCCCCGGTGTAATACAGAAATTATGCCCAAGGGCCTATACATACTGAGTGCATTAGGGCTTAAAATTAGAAACACATCATAGTCGTTTTGTAAAAGAAAATTAAAATAAAAATAAAAATAAAAAAAAAGGACCAAAGTCTAATGTTAACCAATCAGATCACACCACCCTCTAGAACCTTCCTGTGAGGAGCTGACTTCCCTCAGATTTTCCAAGCACAAGTGCTGGAATATAGATACTATTATGGGAATGAAGGTGAGCGCCCCAGGGGAGGTGGGTGGGTCGCATGTGAATCTAGGAAAGTGTCCAATACTGGAGAACTACAATTACAGGTAAGTAACTTATGTCTTACTCCAGTATTGAAACTTTCATAGATTCACATGCTTGAATCAGAATAGTAAGCAGTAAATAACACATTTTCGACATGTTCAACAGCAACATAGCATTCTATATGTGAAAGAGCGTGACATGATTCTCATAAGCTTTTCCTGCAGTCTACAGCCTGGAAAGCATAAAGGCATTACTTTAATAGAAAATGTGAGATAATACAAAACAAGCGGATGGAGGGAAGAAAAATTGTCTCACCGTCATTGGAACTGCTTGCCCAACTGCTGCATCTTGGAGCGACACCGTGTCCAGGAAATAGTGCTGGGTGGAAGTATGAGCTGTCCTCCATGTTGCAGCACAACAAATGTCCTGTATCGACACACCTGCGAACAGTGCACAGGATGTAGATATTGCTCTGGTGGAATGTGCTTGCACACCCATATGCAACAGTCTACCTGCCTTCTGATGGCAGAAAACGATTGTGTCCTTAATCCATCGAGAAATAGTCTGCTTCGTTACAGGGTGCCCTTTTTTATAGGCACATAAGGCTATGAACAGCTGGTTAGTCTTCTTAAAGGACTTCGTTCTGTCCAGTGAATGCAGGGTTCTCTCCGCAGTAGTTTGAGGGTTCGGGAAAAATGACTAGCACTTCTGGCTCATTAATATGAAAATCCGAAGGCACCTTAGGAATGAATTTGGGATTGGTGCGTAGAATCCCTATCATTTTTGAATTGCAAGAAAGGCTCCTGTATAGTGAAAGCTTGAATTTCGCTGACCCTTCGTGCCGAAGTAAGGGCGAGGAGGAGAACCACCTTCCATGTGAGGTACTTGATGTCAGCCCTGTGAATGGGTTCAAAGGGCTCGTTCATGAGTTAGCCGAGGACGATGTTAAGTTGCCATGCTGGAGGTGGGGCTTTCACTAGAGGAAAGGATCTGAAGAGACCTTTCAAGAATTGCTTTATTAATCTCAGAGAACATAAGGGCGGTTTGCCTGGTATTCTTCTATATCGGGAGATAGCTGCCAGATGGATTCTGATGGAGGCAGGGGCAAGCCCTGAACGTGCTACCTGTAAGACGTACGGTAACACTGTTTCCGTGGCAGTGGAGAGAGGGTGTATATTCTTGGCTTCGCACCACAATCAAAAGTGTTTCCACTTTAGGTGGTACGATTTATTCGTGCTATCTGCCTGTGCTTTAGTTAGTATGTCCCTGCAATCGCATGGTAGGTCTAAGTGGCCGAATTAGTTGAATTCAGGAGCCATGCCGATAAGCTCAGAGACTTGGGATCCAGGTGTCTTACTTGTCCCTGGTTCATGGTGAGCAGCTCCGGAATTCGTCTGATCGTGAAGGGTGGACATGAAGACACTGGAAGTAACTCAGTGTACCAAGGTTGACATGGCCACACTGGAGCTATCAAAATTATTTCTGAGGTTCTGACTTTATTTTCCTGTTCACTCTTGGGAGGAGAGGGATTGGCGGAAAGGCGTATGCATAAATCCCTGACCATGCGACCGAAAATGCATCCCCCCCACGATCCCTGTTGGTGATGCCAACTTGCGTAATATTGGCATTTGGCGTTCTGGGAAGTTGCAAACAGATCCAGATTCGGTTTTCCCGACTGGTCGAATATTCCATCCAGTGTCCGCTGGTCTAATTCCCACTTGTGAGGAGAGGTTGCTAACCTGCTCAACGAATCCGCGATGGTATTCTGCAGGCCTGGGACATGCTCCCCTGTTATGTGCACTGAGTGCTGGATACACCATTTCCAAATGGTCTGCGCCTCGAGATAGCAGGTGGGAACACGTTCCTCCTTGCTTGTTGAGGTACTGTATTGTGGTGGTATTGTCCATTCTGACAAGCACCGTCGATACTCGATTCCTCAGAAGGAAGGCTTGATAACCATAATACACTGCTCTCAGCTCAAGAAGGTTGATGTGAAAGAGTTGGTGAGAAGGGGGCCATTTTCCGCTCACCCGAAGGTCCTGCAGGCATGCACCCCATCTGGTCAGTGATGCGTCCGTCGTTACGATCAATGGAGGAATCTGTGGCAAAAAGTGCAGACCTCTTGAAATGTTTTCGGGAATTGCCCACCAATCGAGAGAAGGTATCATGAGTGGTGTTATGTGGACCGTGTCCTCAAAGGATCCTTGTGCCTGCTTCCATTGTTTGTCCAGCTCCTCTTGAATTGGACGCATGTGAAGTCAGCAGTGAGGAATGAGGTTATACACGATGACATCATCCCTAGTAAGGACCAGTACTGACGAACTGAAAGAAACTTTTTTCTTTGGAATCGCTTTGCTTGAGACATTAACTTGTTTTGCCTGTCCAGTATCGGCTAGGCTTTGGTCTGTTGTGTGTCCAATATAGCCCCTAGGAAGGCTAACCGAGTCGAATGTTGGAGCAATTTTTCCCTGTTTATGCCTTTTCAAGGACTTGGGCCTTGCTCTAGAGTCGCTTTGACTGACCTGCACGCTGACTGGACGTCAGGAGCTTTTACTAGCCAGTGGTCTAGATAGGGGATAATCTGGTGCTTCTTTCTTCTTAGGTAGGCTGCAACTGGAGCCAAACATTTGGTGAAGATTTGTGGTGCCGAACGTAGCCCAAAGGGAAAGACCTTGAATTAGAACTGTCTGCCGTTCACAACAAATCTCAGAAACTTCCTGTGTAGTGGATGGATGAGAATATGGAAGTACGCGTCCTGAAGGTCCAAGGACGCCATATAGTCTGCTCTGTTTAGAAGTTGGAGGACATCTTGTAGAGTGACCATTCAAAATGTTTGTTTTTTTGAGGTATTTGTTCAGCACCCGCAAGTCTAAGATGGACCTCCATAAGCGAGATTTTTTCCGAATGAGAAAAAAAGCAGGAGTAGAAACCCTTCCCTCTCTGGAAATATGGAACAACCTCTATGGCCCCTTTGCTCAACATGGTTTCCACTTCTAAGCTGAGCAGACGAAGATGTCTTTGTCGAGCCTGGGATGAAGGCATTAACGGGGGAATCTGAATGAACTTCAAGGTGTCCAAATTTAATTACATCCAGGCACCCATTTGTCCTGGGTTCTTTGCCGCCAGCGCTGGATATGATGTTTTAATATCCCATGGAAGACTGTAGGAGAAGAGTGGGGGAGAACCGGCTGGAGGAAGTAATTGCCTACGTGCAGTTTCTTTAGATTGTCGCCCCGGCTTGCTCTTGTGCTAGGGTCTGGTGTAAGCTGTGGGGGCAGCTGCCTCTGCTGATACTGCGATTTAGAAGCCTGGAATGTGGTGGAGTAAGATGGATATCTATAGTGCTGGTAGCCTCCACGAGACGAAGGTTGTCCTCTGCCCCTGGCTCCACGAAGAGGCACCTTCCTGTAATGCAGAGTACCCAATGATCTGGCTGTCTCCTGTCTGAAGCGTGTCGTCGACGTGCTTCCCAAAGAGCGCCTCTCCGTCATAGGGAAGATCTAAAATTTTCGTCTGAACTTCATGGTGAAAATTAGTGGCTTTGAGCCAGCCCTGACGTCTCAAGACAGCCGATCCAGCAGGCAGCCTAAAGCCCATGGCGGCGATATCAAGTGCACAATAAATGATTTCCGCAGAAGAGCGTTGTCCCTCCAGGAGCACATTTTTTGCCTCCATCTTGGAACTCTCCGAGAGATCTTTTAAACATTGAGACATGTCTGACCGGAGTTGCCTGTCGTATCTACCAAGGAGCGTTGGAGAATTGGCAGCTCTTACCACAATGGCAGACATTGAGGAAAAACGCTTCCCAATGTTATCTAGGGTTCTCCCCTCTTTATCTGGCAGTGTGGTCAACGTTGTGGAAGGATTCCTGGAACGACGCTGCGCCGCTTGTGAAATTACAGAGTTCGGTTTCAGGTGGCCTGTGAGGCAAGCAGGAGCATCATCTGTGTACTTATATTTTTTGTCTAACCTAGGCAGCACTGCAGGAACCGTTGCAGGATTCTGCATTATCACAAAGCCCTGGCTCCAAACATGGTCAATTATCTGGATAGCCCTAACCGTTTTTCTGTGAGGCTCCTTGAAATCGTAGAGGAAACAATTCTGCTGAGTCGCAGGCATTGGCAGATCAAATCGTGTGGCTGGTCTTTCTAGCAGATTATGAAAGCCACAGATATCCTCTGGAGGAGACTCTACAACAGGTGTCGCAGGAGAGGCAGGTGCTAGAATAATATAGTCATCCCATTCGTCATTCATTGTATGAATCTCTCCTACCTCATCATCTTCATCCAAAGAGGCTTGCCCCTGGCGCAGGTGTAGACTTTGGAGAATGTTGAAGTCTAAGTGGGGTTAAATGTTGTTGAAACTGCTGAGGGGTTGGTGGTAGAGCAGGAAGTGTCAGCTGATGCACCGATGTAGGCACTGGCGGAAAACGCTCCCAATAATCCGCTAACTTTGCTTGTAAATCCACCACCAAGCCGGGAGGGAGACCTAACTGCCCCGGTTTTGCTGTTCATAATAGTGCATAAAGGCCTTCAGGTTCATTGCACGGCAATCAGCCCAGGCCTCCGGGTCGTGGTCACTCTCGAGGCACCAAAGGCAAAAAGGGCCCATCACCAATCAGTGACAGGCTCTGCAGGACTTGATGCTGGCCTTTCTGGAGGACATCACTGACACACTATGAGGAAAACCCCTCAAAAAGTCAACAAAAGGTTGAAAAAAAGTTAGCTAAAAAATGACTGGGGGGTAGCTCTTCTCCAGATCTGCGCCGACTGGCGCAGAAAGAAAAGAACTCACGTCAGCGGCCCTGGTTGGTGCCTATGCAGGCACTACAAATGTCACTTTAGGTGCAGACAACGCTGAATGACGCCACCTACCGCGCACACGGGTAATGCTCACGGAAAATCTTCCAGATCTAGTCTGACGCCTCTATCAGATACACTTCCTACCCCAATCCCAGCAACGTTCCCAGAAGGAAAGGAGAGAAGGATGACTAGACCACAAACATGTACCTGGTAAATCCCTTAAAATATACACATGCAGAATACAATAAGTATTGCAATGCGTTACATATGACTGTTTGCCTTGGGAGAGCGGTTTACTGGTATGCAGTGGCTGATTCTCTTTGTAAGTTCTGGATGGTCCAAACTATGGCATAAGTTTTAAAACCTTTGAAAACACTCCACTGTGGATCTGCTTGGCGGTGGGACAGAAGAAAGAGCACAAAGTAGTGTGAGAAGAGGACAAACTTCTCTGCCCACGATTTACTGGACTTACCTTCAGAAGGACTGCTGCGCTTCAGCTGCAAGGCACCACCGCCACCGTCTGCTCTGGTATCGAAGTTGGTCCCTCCACTGCACTGTTTAAGAAGAAGCAAAAAATGATAACACCTGCATAGCATCAGAATAAAAAAAAGAGGTGGACAACGGGTGGGGAGGAGGGGGTGAGGGAGTAGATGCAGCCCTTCCACAACAAATCATTGGTAGCTACCTCACTGCAGCAATTGCACCAAAGTGTCAGCATCTAAGTTATAACACATACACTGGTACAGATGTGAAAGGCAGACTCGTGGCAACTTCTACTGGAGTGCCACTCTTCTCCAGATCACCCATGACTTTTTTTTTCTACAGGCAGTAGAAAGAAAACGTTACTTACCTGTGGCTGAGGTCCTCCCATCACAATAGCCATCATTTATGGCTACCTATAAATAATGATTATCTCCTATCTACAGGATCCTTGAACACTACATAAAAACAGTTTTTAAACAGAGCTAAAAGCACATGGCTTTGTTTACATTCATTGTTTTAAAGTCGTAGACCTGAGAAAATCTATTTAAGTGCTTTTCTTACCAACAAATTACTAAATAATCCTGAGTGTTTAGGCATCACACCCCCAGTGGGAAAAAAGTACAGCCACTTTTAACACCCTAGCTGACCTTCTGTCCCAGAATGCAACAGGTGAAAGGAACTTCTTTTCAATTCTGTGGAGTAGTATTCCTAAACAGTTTACATCCTTTTTTCCCTTGCAGTCACTTTAAAAAGGAAACATTTTCTACTGTTTAGGGCTTACTTCTATTTTCAGTAGTTTGCTTCTGCAATTATTTATCCCCCATTTGCAGCAGAATTACCCATCTTTTTGCAAACAGTCATTCAGCCAACAGTCCCTTTTGCAAAATAGCTAATTTTCCATCAAGCGGGCCAGATCCTAGTCTTTAAAAGTCTGCAAAAACTAAGTCATGGCCTCTTCTGCCTTTGGTTTTTGGATAAATGAAGTAAACACATTTGACTCCAGCAACCACTAACGAGGACGAGTGATCATTGAAAATTCTTTTTATTTTGAGGAAGGGCTCTCTGAATACTACAGAGATTACACTCTGAAAGACTGTACTCCCTTTGTAGAAATCTACATTTTGACAGGGTGGTCTCTGCTTTTCACGTCATTTGTGAAAGTGTGGGGGAAAAAGAAACCTTCAAAAGGTAATATTTGTTGAACCTGGCACTGCAACCTGACCTGTGCTGGCTTCCAACCGAGGCCCCAATTTTAGATATCTTAACTCAGTAGGTGGAATTCTTCTGTTACTGTTTTATTACAAGCTTGAATCATGCCTAGGTGCTCTGGAGAAGCCATGAAGCTGTGAGCTGCCCCGAAGAAGCAGCAGATGTACTAACCGGTGTTTGAAAAGGAGGGGATACCTACCCAGAATAGATGAGAACCAAATTTCATATGAAAAAATCCTGTATAGAGGTCACCTTGAGTAAGTGAGATCCACAGCAGTCACAAAGATCTTGTAACCCAGCTGGCCAGAACCAACTCAAAGACACCTGTTTTGCAAGAGGATCTTCAGGAGACTTTTCAAAAAGAACGTGCATACATCACCTTGTGTACCTGGTACAATTCCCTGACTTTGTAGATGGTTGCATCAACTTTTAGTCTAACCACATTAACATGTCCAGTTAAACCATGTCCTGTCGCCCTCTTGCCCAAACAACCAGAGCACTGTAGTCTCGTTAATCGGAGAGGAGAACACTAATGTTTGTCCAGTGCCAGGACACCCTAATTAGAATGTATGCCAGACGGTGTAAACCTATCTCGCTTTGGTTGGTCGATTTTTGAGCATTTGATACAGTGACAGGGAGGAAGGGAAATTCTCAACTTCCTGGGTTCAAAACAAAAGCTGCTCTCCATCTTACCACTCCTACCCAGGGCTGCTGTCAAAATAGACCATAACAGTCTGGTACAGCGCAATTTACAGTGTAATATATAAATCAGGCAGTTAGGTCCGTTAAGATAGCACTGTAAACAAATTAATAGTAAGAGAACAGCGACCAGATGGTTGGCACATATCTCCCAATCCATAACACTGCCTAATAGACCCAATGTTATTTTGCGTTTAGTGCCGTATTTAGGTAAATGCTATAAACACATTTGGTATCATATCTCAGCACTAGAACTTGCTGGTAGAGTTCGCTTTAGTTTGATCATCAAATAGCCTGTACTACCATCCTCACATATAAAGATACATGGTTTAATAGATCACACTGTCTCTTTCATACATGTATCAGTGTTCCAAACTTACTATAAGTGACCAATAAGAACGTGTCCAGGATGCTCAGGAAGAGGCCTACATGTTCTATTTGGTTCAATCTGAACTGCAGGTCTCCGACAGTTAAAGTTCATCTAATTGGCTTATAGAAGTAATTTTCCACAAATCCAGTGAAAAAGTAGTTCCCAAACTTTATTTAAATAAGTTTTCCCTGTGTCAGAAGACCATCTCCTACACAGGAAGTGTCTTTACAAAAACAAAGCCACTGACTTATAAGTCTATGCACAAATGTTACTTCAAGAACCTCTAAGGGAAGCCTGCATTCTTCGTCACCATCACTTGGACACAAAGGGTTAGGGCAATCCAAGGCATGTTGGTTCATAAGCCAAACGAACGAGTTACTTACCTTCGGTAACGACTTTTCTGGTGGATACATTAGCTACCTGTGGATTCCTCACCTAATGAATACTCCCATGGCGCCAGCATTCGACGGAAATCTTCTTACTAGTCTCTGCACGTCGACGAGGACGTCACTCTAGCCCACGCGACGCCGTCTGACGTCATACAGGCAATAAGAGGTCCTCGACGACGTGCCGACGTCAGTACCAATCATTTTTTACGTGCATGAGAACAACCAGGCAATGCAATGAAAGAGCAAGGCAACATCCCATTACATTGTAAAAATACACAACATTGCATGAATAACTGTAAATCTTTTATATATATATATATATATATAACTCTCTCTTTTTAAAATATATATATACACATCAAGTATATACACAAAGATATATACATATATATAAATATAATATATACAACATCTATTGCACCCTCAAAGACCAAGAGGAGCGTACTCAAGGATTACTTGGTAAGACCAGAAAGGCAACGGGGAGGCGGGTGGGACCGTGAGGAATCCACAGGTAGCTAATGTATCCACCAGAAAAGTCGTTACCGAAGGTAAGTAACTCGTTCTTCTGATGGATACAACTACCTGTGGATTCCTCACCTAATGAATAGAGTCCCAAAGCAGTACCACGCCCGGCGGTGGGTGCCTAAATGGTCAAACCAAGAAGTCCTGCAGCACTGACCGTGCAAAATGGCCGTCCCTTCTAACCTCAGAATCCAAACAGTAATGTTTTGCAAAAGTGTGAAGGGACGACCAAGTTGCGGCCTTGCAGATGTCGACCACAGGAACACCTCTGGCCAAGGCCAAAGTGGCCGACTTAGCTCTGGTGGAATGAGCTCTAATGCCCTCAGGAGGATCCTTCTTTGCCAAAGAGTAACAGATTTTAATGCAAAGAACAACCCACCTGGATAGTGTTCTCTTGTGGACTGCCTTTCCTCTCCTCTTGCCCACGTATCCAATAAACAGCTGATCCTCCAGCCTGAAATCCTTTGTTCTATCAATAAAGAAGCTCAACGCCCTCTTTGGGTCCAGACGGTGCAGTCTTTCTTCCTCTTTGGAAGGATGAGGCGGAGGATAGAACGTGGACAAAGTAATTGCCTGAGCCAAATGGAAAGGTGAAACAACCTTCGGGAGGAAAGCAGCCTTGGTCCTCAACACCACCTTATCCCCATAAAAAGTTGTATAAGGGGGCTTTACTGATAAGGCCTGCAACTCACTCACTCTCCTTGCTGATGTTATAGCTATCAGGAAGACTGTTTTTAAAACCAAATACCTTAAGGGGCAAGAATGCATAGGTTCAAAAGGGGACCCCATAAGGAAAGTCAGGACCAAGGACAAATCCCATTGCGGCATAACGAATGGCTTTGGAGGATATTTATTTAGAAGACCTTTCAAGACTCTGATAACAATAGGGGATTTAAATAAAGATGGTTGGTCTGGAAGACATATGAAGGCTGACAAGGCCGATAAATAACCCTTAATGGTAGCCACTGCACAACCTTTCTGCGCTAGAGACAGAGCAAAAGACAAAACGTCCGATAGATGAGCATGCAAAGGATCAATCTGCCTCTCTCCACACCACGCAACAAATTTAGACCATCTATTAGCGTAGATAGATTTAGTGGAGTGTCGCCTGGCCGCTAATATAACATCCACTACCTCAGGCGGGAGAGAGAAGGAACTCAGGTTGCCCCGTTCAATCTCCAGGCATGTAGGTGCAGACTCTGGAGTTTGGGGTGTAGAACCTGCCCCTGCGACTGCGAGAGGAGGTCTGCCCTGAAAGGGAGACGGAGCGGAGGGCACATTGAGAGTTGGAGAAGGTCGGAGTACCATACCCTCCTTGGCCAATCCGGAGCTATTAGGATGACTAGAGCCCGGTCCTGGCGAATCTTCCTCAATACTCGAGGAATCAAGGGTATGGGAGGAAACGCGTAAAGCAACTGGCCGCACCAGGTTATTTGAAACGCATCCCCCCAACGCTCCCTGCATCGGATACTGGAGGCTGCAGAATAACGGACAATGCGCGTTCTCTCGAGTGGCAAACAGATCTACCCGAGGAAACCCCCACCTCTGGAAGATTAAACGGACTTGATCTGGATGGAGACGCCACTCGTGGTCTGCCGAGAATTGGCGACAGACTGTCCGCACGCACGTTCAAGACTCCGGCCAGATGGTTTGCTATCAAGCAAATCTGATGGTCCTTTGCCCAGGACCATAGTCGAAGAGCTTCTCTGCAGAGAAGGTACGACCCCACTCCTCCCTGCTTGTTTATGTACCACATCGTGGTAGTATTGTCCGTTAGGACCTGTACCGACTGACCACGAAGGGAAGGGAGGAAGGCCTTGAGAGCCAGACGTACAGCCCGTAACTCTAACAGATTGATGTGAAACATCTGTTCCTCTGGAGACCAAAGACCTTTGATCTCCAGATCCCCCAGATGAGCTCCCCACCCTAGAGTGGAAGCATCCGTTATGACTGTGGCCACTGGTGGCGACTGCTGGAACGGCTTTCCTTGTGAAAGATTGTTGCTTGCAATCCACCACTTCAAATCCACAGCAGCATCTCTGGAGATCTTGACAGTACTCTCTAGATCCCCTTTGTGTTGAGACCACTGCCTTCGGAGGCACCACTGAAGAGCCCTCATGTGCCAGCGAGCATGCGTGACCAACAGAATGCAGGAGGCAAACAGACCGAGCAGACGAAGGACCTTGAGGACTGGAACTACCGCTCCATTTCGAAACATTGGAACCAAATCCTGAATATCTTGAATCCGCTGAGGCGGAGGAAAGGCCCGACCCAATGTTGTATCCAGTACTGCCCCTATGAACAGGAGGCGCTGAGAGGGCTCTAGGTGAGATTTGGGCTCGTTCACCGAAAAACCCAGGTCGAACAACAACTGGGTTGTTGACTGCAGATGATGCGACACAAGCTCCGGGGACTTGGCTTTGATCAACCAGTCGTCCAAGTAAGGGAATACTGCTATCCCCTTCCTTCTGAGTTCTGCCGCAACCACCGACATCACCTTCGTGAAGACTCGAGGTGCTGAAGTAAGACCAAACGGAAGGACCGCAAACTGATAGTGCTGCGATCCCACCACAAACCGGAGATACTTCCTGTGTGACTTGAGTATCGGGATATGAAAGTAAGCATCCTGCAAGTCGACAGACACCATCCAGTCTTCCTTGTTCAACGCCAAAAGCACCTGTGCTAGGGTCAGCATCTTGAACTTTTCCTGCTTGAGGAACCAATTCAAGATCCTCAGGTCCAGGATTGGTCTCAAACGACCATCCTTCTTGGGAATCAGGAAATACCTTGAGTAACATCCTCGACCCCTTTCCTGCTCTGGGACCAACTCCACCGCGCCCTTTGAAAGGAGGGCTTGTACCTCCTGTTCTAGCAACAGGAGGTGTTCTTCTGAACAATAAGAAGGGCGGGCGGGATGAGGGGCGGGAACTCCCGAAAAGGAAGGGTGTAGCCTTTTCCCACAATACTGAGAACCCAAGTGTCCGTTGTAACAGTCTTCCATTTGGTGAGAAAATGCTGTAATCTTCCCCCTACAGGAGAGGAGTGAGTGGGAAATGGTGGAAGCCTAAGGCTGCTTCCCCTGCTGCACCCCGCCAGAGGATGAGGAAGAGGCAGAGTGCTGCTGAGAGGCTCCTCTGGTGCGGACCCTACCTCTCCCTCTAAAAGATCTATAGGGATGGGAAGAGGCAGGTTGCTGATATCTTCCCCGAAAGGAAGAGGAGGAAGAGCCACGCCCAAATCCACGAAACCTCCTGAAAAATCTGGAAGAGGCCGTGGAAGAAGGAGCTTGGAGCCCTAACGACTTAGCCGTGGCCCTGCTCTCCTTAAAACGTTCCAAGGCCGAATCAGCCTTGGCTCCAAACAGTTTGTCCCCATCAAACGGGAGATCCAACAATGTGGACTGTACATCCGCAGAAAAGCCCGAGTTACGGAGCCAGGCCTGCCTCCTTGCCACCACAGTTGTGCCCATTGCTCTGGCTACCGAGTCGGTCATATCCAGTCCCGTCTGGATAATCTGGGTCGCAGCAGCCTGGGCATTTGAAACAACATCCAAAAGACCCTGGGGAAGCTCTGTAAATGATGAGGAAATGTCATCCATCAGAGCATGAATATACCTCCCCAGGATACAGGTTGCGTTGGTGGCCTTCAACGCCAGACTGCAGGACGAAAAAATCTTCTTCGACTGCGCCTCTAGTTTCTTTGAATCTCTGTCCCCAGGCACCGTCGGGAAAGAACCAGGCGCTGACTTGGCAGAGCGTCATTAAATGGCAAAAGAGGCTCCGCCGCAGCTGAGGCCGGATGTAGCACCTCTGTTAGAAGGTTTTGTTTAGCCTCCACCACCGGCAAAGGCAGGTCCAAAAAACTAGCTGCCTTCCGTACCACTGCGTGAAAGGAAGCAGCCTCCTCAGTGTATTCTCCCGGGGACGAAAGATCCCACTCAGGGGAAGTGTCCAGCCCACTGGCCGACTCCAGGCCACGCAGCCCATCACCCGAGTCCTCTAGCTCTCCTTCCTCCAGGGCTCGTTGGTACTCCTGCTCCTCTAATACACGGAGAGCACGTCTCCTCGAATGAAGCCGTTGTTCAATACGCGGAGTCGACAATGCCTCCGCCGAAGATCGGTGCCGATCTTCAGAAGCCACCGACGCCGCGTCCGGCGCCACAGGTAACTTCGGCGCCGACGAAAGAGCAGTCGAAGCAGATGGACCCACCGGAGTCACAGGCCGAAATCCCGACGTCGACGGGATGGAAATCCCCGGGGCCAATCCCTCTGAAGCCACCGGAGCGGCCACCGGCGCCGACACTGGCGCCGAGCCCACGTTCCCAAAAGGGAGAAAGGGCATAAAGGGTGCCGGCCGAAGAGGCGCAGGATCACCCAATGAAAAGGCCAAAGGCCCAGCCGCAGCACCCCCTGGAGCCATCTGTTGGAAGATGGCATACATCGCATTCAAGAATGCGGAACTATCGGCTCCAGGGGTGGGAAAAGCCGGATACTGGGGTGCCTGTCTCGGAGGCGACCCCGACGCCGGCCTCGAAGTCTGCAACGCCGGAGAAAACACCTGAGGCTCCAATACCTCAATCACCGACGCCTGTCCAGGTGAAGTTGGAGACGCCGGAGAGGGCAACGGCGTCGAAGGATGCGGCGTAACCGTGGGACTGATCTCCCATGTCCTTCGGCGCCGATCCGAAGACCTGGAACGAGTCTCCTTCGAATGACGCCGAGATTCTCTACGGCGCCGGGAGTCTCGATGACGCCGATGTCTTGGTGAAGAAGACTTCTTGTGATGCTTCTCCTTCGATTTCGCCATAAACAGCTTCGCCTCACGTTCCTTGAGGGCATTTGGATTCATGTGCTGGCATGAATCACAAGTCGAGACGTCGTGGTCGGAGCTCAAACACCAAAGGCAATCGGAATGAGGATCCGTCACCGACATCTTGCCTCCACACTCACGACAAGGCTTGAATCCAGACTTTCTCTGCGACATTATTACCACAGCGAAAGACTACGCAGCAAAAATACACTGTAACCACAAAAGTAACAGTTGCTCCCTCGAAGATAACCGTTTCGAATGCATGGAAAAAAGGGAACTGACGTCGGCACGTCGTCGAGGACCTCTTATTGCCTGTATGACGTCAGACGGCGTCGCGTGGGCTAGAGTGACGTCCTCATCGACGTGCAGAGACTAGTAAGAAGATTTCCGTCGAATGCTGGCGCCATGGGAGTATTCATTAGGTGAGGAATCCACAGGTAGTTGTATCCATCAGAAACAATATTTCATGACAATACTGTTGCTTCGAAAAACAACCCTGTTGTCTGCCTAAAGAACTACTTATAGATATAAAAATTAATTAATTTCTTGAATAAACTAGGGCAAATAATCCTATTTCAAGCAGGAAAATGGCTCATTTCCGTAAAGGCTAAATGACAAAACTGACACCCTCAGAAACGCCCCAATTACCTAAATCCAGCAAATCAAAATCGTAAAATGTCTACACAAAGCGGTCAAATTTAACCGTCTTAACTGTCACAGCAAAGCATTCTGTGGCAGACCAGTCAGTAACAGTGCAGTTTTTCCTAAAGGAAAGCCTTGGGCCAATATCCTTTGATTATTCCTTTTATGTAAATTGTTTCAGAGGTATACATCTTTCTAAAAGCCTTTTAAATGTTCTAACAGGCTTAAAAAACTGTCTTTAGATAATTTCACTATGTGAAGATGATGCACTTAAGCAGAGCTATTCAGTGTTTAGGCCCAGAATGAAGGCACCTATAATGTGCACCTCTGCAGTGTTCATCTCAATACCCTTTTAGTCACCTATCCATCTTATGGAAGAATCTGAAAAGGTGGGTCATGACAAAGTAGATCTCACAGTAATGAAGAAGTAACATACTTGGAAAAGCTCCAAACACAGAGCATACATAACCAATGTGTGTGCAGTTGGCATTCCCCAATCCAGTGCTCAGTGATCAGCTGTTCCATATCAACCAGTCTCAGTCTTTAGACTGAGACAGCAATTCACTTTAGTGAATTGATCAGATCATTTACAAATAAGATGATGCATGCCCAAAGATAAACATGTGAAAGTTAAAACAAAGGGAAACCCAATGAACAAAACCCCATAAATTCTCAACTTCATCCTGAACTGAATGCTACATGCAAATGGCTGAGGACTTTACAGAGATGGTAGTTGGGGTAAATGCATAAATATTGCCTCTATTTAATTTGCAGTTCCTTGGAATGAAAGGAGAAATACATGTTTACTTCCAATACAAGCTTTGCAGCATGGGTATCTTCTCTGATATATCTGCACCAATGTGCATGCTCCCAGAAAGCATTTCAGTAGATTAAGTTTTGGAAAATTATTGGAAAGAAATCATGCACATAGGAGGCATTGTGTTTTTTTTTTTTTTTTTTTTTTAAGAAAGAGACGAAGCTCATTAGAATTTAACACTACAAAACTGTCAGAGAAAAAGCCAGATTGTAGGGAAAAAAAAGAAAAGAAACATACAGGAGATGGTGCACACAGGCTTTGCTCTTAAAGTAAAAAAAACAACAAAAAAACAGAGACTCTTAAGTGTCCCGCTGCTCCACAATGGACAACAGTGTCAGGAAGTTAATTTTCAACAGGAAGGTAGGTGTAAGAATACACCTGATCAAACAATTTCTTATCATACTCCTTTAAAGGGAACAAGGGTATGTAGTTTAATTCAAGAAAGTATCTGTAATAGAGAACTAGGGCTACAAACTAAGCAATCTTTCCCTTTCCACTGTAAAATCTTCTTTGATAATTACAAATACAAAAATAGAGCAAATGGGCTAAAGGTCTCCTACTCATCGTAGTAGTGACCATTTTATAATTTTAGAGCTAAGGATTAGGGTTTTGTATTCAATGTGCATCTAGTTCAGGTTGGGCCATTTTGCCTAGTTAACTGATACATTTCTAACGTTGAGATGCAAATACCAGAAAATTAGACAACAATTATTAACTTTTTGTTAGCATTTATATAGTTAGTGAGAATTATTTTACACTGGACACAGGAGAGCAGGTTATCACATATTTTAATTCAACACATTAGCAGATGGCCCGACTAGACAACTCAAGACCTTGACCTTCCCAGCCGATTTGTAGAAGCGTTCTACTTTGATTTATCACCGGACAGTGCTCTCTCCTCATGGGCCCTTCTGACGTTCTTACTCATGGGATCACATTGACTTGGTAAACTAAGACTTTTGTACCTCGTCATTACAAGTTGTTTAAAATGAATTATTCAAAAATGAAGTAGAGATCAAAATTTCAAATCTTCTTTCCAGGACTTCTCATCCCCTACTATTTCTGTTTCAATTGTGACTTTACACCCATGACCTGAGAGACAGGCAGTCTTAAAACCCTTAAGAAGGTCCCAGGCTTGAGCGCCTGCCACGGAAAAAAACACAAGGTGGCTGAACAACAAGAATGGAAATTCTAACCACCCGCTAATGTATTGATTTAAAATAGGTGAAAACCTGCCCTTTTGTTTCAAGTGTTAACATTTTTCACTAACTAAATAAATGCTTACCAACAGAAATATATGTACTTAACAACTGTTGTCTAACGTTATCTGATATTTGCATCTCGAAGTTGGAAATAAAAATAGAACTGCAAACTAATCTTTCTATTCCAAAGGGGCGAATCCCAGGAGTAACAGGATGCAGCTGCTGGGGATACAATCACGCACACAACTTACGCAAGAGGACAGAAGTGACCACAGGTTTGCTGTGAAAGTTAGTGCAGTGACATTTTAAAGACGTATGCTCAAATATTCCCGGCATGATTGACAACAATCCAGCAGCAGTGCAAGATATTATCCAATTTAGCCTCAGATTGGTTTGAAGATGCCTAACCAGTGCAGATTAATCCATAATGCATAAGTAGCTTTATGTGGGATACATATAGGTTTAGTTCCATTACGATCTTTTCACATCTAAGATATTAGGGGCCCTTCCTGTTGTGAGAGCAAATTTAAGATATATGAGGGCACTGAAATGAGGTTACTATGCAACCCAGGTATGACATTGGGAAGTAAAAATAAAGGAGTTATTAATAGCAGTGTTGTGAAGGTCTACTCTGTCCACCTCAAGAAGACATCAATTCAGACTTACTCTTTGGGCTTAAGTTATAGTTATTAAAAAACTTTAACATGTTGCTGGCAAGACTTATGCATAGGTTACAAAAGAGGTCCAATAAGTTAATTGATCCGCTTCCTCAAACACCAAATTTAACCAAAAGGTGTATGCTGTTCTTGTGGAAGAACACCTTGTTACCCTTAGAATGTTCAAGCAGTCAGAAGGTAAACTTAAGTGTCTCTAACAAAGGTTTTCAGTGGCTGGACAGTGAAGCTTGAGACTTGTTTGGAAGTTCTATTAAGGGTAGGGGGTGGAGGGGGAGCTGATTATAGACATCTACCCAGCAGCAGGATCAGAGATCAGTGGTCCAGCCAAGCAGGTGTGCACCACAATCAGAAACGAAACTGATCATTGGAAGGGGATGTTACTCAGTAGGTAACTCCTCTGGCACAACCAAGGGATAACTCAGAGCATTAACTTGTCCTTCCAATTTCATATTCTCAAACACCACGCTCCCTTGATAAATTCATGACCGTTTTAAGGGGACTGTTCATGCATAATAGCACTGAAGAAAGGAAATCTATTTGCTTCTTGAATGAAGAATTTGCTAAAGATATTTTTGGTGTGTAAAAGACATTATGCCTCTGAAGGATGGAATTTAGACACTTTTTCATCCAGATATGCTTGAAACTACTGGATAAAGTGAAATCTAGTTGCTTTTGAGATAGGCAACTGGGGCCCAAACTATGCTGTACACTGGATTCTTCTTTTAGATCTTGCATAATCTTCTTGTGAGAACGTGCCTGGATGAAACTGTTGTCTACATATGATTAGACATAGTTAGATGAAAACCTTATAGTGCCTCCTAAGGTCTGCCAGCACCATCATGCACTTCGAAAATGCATGCAAGACTACTAAGCCAAAAGGGGGGATTCTATGTTGACTGTGCATGCCACTGATTTTGAAGCAAAGGAACTTTATGAGGGATATATAGTTCTTAAGTGTATGCCACGTTTGTCTTATGATCCAATTATGGGAGGATCTTTAAGTTTAAAATATACCCACAATTAACAGGAGAACATCTCATTATTCCTCTGGTGTTTCAAAACACTATCAACTGGTCCCTTATTTGGTAGGACCAGTGTAGCCTCTATTAGCTAGTCTATGATGAATTGTCAAATTTACAGTACGTTCCCAAATATCTAGCATCTATTTGTCTTTTATTTTATTTTCACATGCTGGCAGACAGATGGCTATGCTTTCTCACACTTGGGCTTTCAGCAATGGAGGCAGTGATGGAATCCGAGTGGTTGTGGGGCCTTTACCACTGATACTCAACGTTTGCGTCTTCCGGCACGCATCAAATGTTTCTGCCACTGTTGATAGCTTCTAGTTATCCTGCTTTATGTACCACCAAGACTCTTAATAAAAATAAAAAAAATCACTGACACCCAACAGCTTGCCTCAATGTCAGATGGCAAGCAGTTAAGACCGTGCAGGTTGTCACAGTGGGTCTCAGTAAGTGCAGAGGTAGAGGAATCCTCTCCCTTCGTCAGTTTGCTTAGGCCATCCACAGAGGAATACTGTTCACTTCTCTTCCTTTTAAGCCCTTGCTCAACTATGCAGCAATCTTCCAGTCTATCCTTCAGCCTCCTAAGGAGTTTTATTGACATGTTAACCTTTTCAATGGTGCCGAACTCTAGCTGGCATATCACATAAAATTAATCTTAACGCCCATAGGCAAGTTCAGACACACATCACTAAAACAGAAGACACAATGCACTGACTCCTAACCTACAAAGGTGCACATCAGGGACAGTGGAGCACTTCGATTCCTTAATGAAGCCAGCACACAAATTTAGACATGTATTTTGTGATATCAAACCGAAATTCTGGTAGGCTGCTAAAAAAGAGGTTTGCCTCCTAGAAGCATGTATTTCTTTTAAAGAAATAATTATCAAAAATGAAACTTATCTATTGAAATTTGTTCTGGGATCCTGAACATAGGTGGAGATACCCTAATATGTATTAACATCAAAGATTGGGAGATTGGAAAATGGGGAATAGGAAGATGAGGAAAAAAACGGAAAAGGATTACACAGCACTGAAGTCACAGGGGGTCCAAGAGCAGTTCTGCTCCAACAAAGCTGCTTGTAAACTTACCTGTTGAGGCTACAAAACTAATGCAACACCTGAGACAAAAGATCAATACCAAAAAGCAAAAAGCCTGTGCACACCAGTGTTGTGGAGTAGAAATGCGACATTCCAGGGATGAGGTGGAAAAAAGGGCCAGAGAAGAGATCTCTGATAGGAAAGGAACAGAGAAGGGGCCACTCTGTCCCTGCTCTGTGGACTCCAGAGAACTTTTCAGAAGCGCTGACACCAAAACATCAATGTGCTCTAGGAGTCCAGGCCAGGCAGGTACAGAGAAGGGCCGCTCTGCACAGCAAAACAAAAACACAGGGTTTTACCTGCTGCTGGTCCTGGTGGAGGATATCGGTGTTCTGATCCCTTGCGACTGTGAGAGTCTTAGCAGCATCTGTATTGTAGGTAAAAGAAAAGAAACCCTTCCCTAGTAATATCCATTCTCAAGGAGGCAGGAGAAAACAAGTGAGACAGGCCTGGCAACATATATCACTATATAAACAGATAGCTCAAGACGAAGTCACCCCTGCCCCAAACTGTCCCGGTTTCCTCTTACCTAGAACGTGTCAACTGTCCGAAGTAGTGGTTTCTTTGAGAGGAGGTGGCATCAAATTTCTTTGGATTAAAAGTTTAGCCCATAAGACTTCCGTGGAGAAATGAACGTCCTTGCAGTATGCTTTCAAGTACTAATAACATTCTACATGTAACAATGCTTGCGTTCCCTTCCTAGGACACCTTTGCATGCTAAGGAAGGAAAAAAGACCACAGACCACACTATTCCTGCTTTCGTCGTCACAGTTATGCTGGGAGACAAATGCACAGCCCGCTAGCTGCACATCTGTCCATAGTCATATGTTTGCAAAGCAATTATTTCATAACCAGAACTTCAAACTATCAGCAAATCCAGTTGGGAAGGTGGCAAATGTGTATAAATTTTACACATACAATGACAGATACGCACACAAACCCTCAAAGCGTGACTCTTCCCCTCCAAACAAGGATGATAAAATAATGAGTTAACAAGAGATGTATTCACTCCAAACAAAGTTAAAATATTGGACCAAACCATAACTGAGCAATAATCCCAAAGATCGCTCAAATCTGTAGAAGAACGTGATATGAAAGGTCTAACTGATGATGTGCAGCATCCAAACATCTGTAACCCTAACCCCATTTTTAGCTCGGTCTCTAATGCACAAGAGTTAGCTTAAGGAAAAGTTTGTTCTACAACTCAAGCCAAGAAGTGAAGAACAAATTGATGCACAAGCAACTTAAATTACCAAGGGCAGGACACTCAAAGATACAATTCGAAATGCCAACGTCTGGAGTCTGCTTGTTTGACTGATAGCCTGGCAATGTACTCCTAAAGCACTTAGCAGGTGCCCAAAACTCACCACACAAAAAACGTTCTCTGTTATATTAAAGAATGCAATCGAGATATTCTAGAAACAAAGACCTGCTAACCAGTAAACTAAGCAAGCTGCAGAAACTCCTGGCCCAATGACTTCTGAATAACTTGGTGCTGTCCAGTACTGACGAGTTGTCTGGTACCAATTACCTATTCTAACAAGGTACTTTAATAGCATTAAACTGGCTAGAAGATGTTCAACATTTTTAACTGAACGTATGAAAAGAAGCATCGAAATGGAAAAACAAGCATCTCTCAAAACTAATACCAAAATTAAAATGACCAGTAATGCAGGGGAAGGAACAGGTACACTGACTCATAGAATTGAGATAGAGAAAATGAGAAAGAAAACGTGCGCGAAAAAAGGCCAGTTCCCCACTCGCAAGGAAATCAAGATGTATCCACAAAAGTGGCTCAATTCATTCTACCTGCCAGATCCTACAAGTTTGAATCATAGAAAATTATTAACATATCAATTATTTTCCCATCGTCAAATTTGACTAAAGACTTAGCATCCCAAAGAAGCGTCACTGTGCTAGATCTAGGTTCCTTCCTAATAAATTAAGAGGGCCACGGTAAATTTACAAAAAAAAAATCTCCAGTAAAAAGATATGCTTCTCAGAGTCAGGATTACACGATGCACCACCGGGCTTCAGACCACAGCAAATGTATTCCTATTGCTTTTCCATTGCAAAATAAGTTAGCCTCCCAAATGCAGGGTTGGGATTCCTCCTACCCGAAATGCTGCCCTATGCAAATGTCATCCCAACTTCAATGGATGTCCTAAACCGGCAATGGCCTTCCCAACTACAGGCATCAGTCCCAGCACCCTTAGCATAATCCACTTCACAGTGATCGCCTTAGAGCTGGTGTTGTGGAAAGCACGAGCTATCACATTTAAAAAGAAATCCACAAGTCTGCCCCTCCAAGCATAATATACAGAGGCAAGCCAATAGCCCGTTTAACATCACTACTGACAGGACATTTTAGAAGTGGAGAAGCTACGAGCAATTTTGTTGCAAGATCCGAACAACAATGAATGGGGTAATAAAATCAAGGGAATTGGACAAAGCACCCTTAACTTACAAACATTAATGCAACAATGAAAGAAGAAAGGGAAGAACATTTAAAATGGTCTAAAGATGTAAAGTTCTATGGAACTCTTCACTTTCGCACAGGGGGTAGATAGACAGATGCAATTGCTTTAGTCTGCTGTTCAAGCAGACAGCAGGTCAAACGAAGATCGAGGAAAAGCAGGAATCCTTAAAAAAAAAAAAAAAAACTACACAAGGGACAAGTGTGGAACAAAAAACATAAAACGTTCATCTGTAGGATGATGTGCGCAGAATTCCTCCCCTGCAGCATGTGCATGACTATGCTTGCTACCGAGGAACACAATGTGCCAACTTTCACTCACACAGAATAGTGCATATCTTACCTGGGACAGAGGCTGGTAACAGGTTCCTTTTCAACATATCATAGAGCGGGCTGTGGGAGAAGAGTAGGTTGTGAGCTTATCTTTTGTTTGACTCAATTGTCATAGTAAACTTTACTCAACTGTACAACAGACAGACGCCCAAGCAATCCCGCACATTCAGGGCAGAAGCACATCAGGAGGGGGCAAATCAGGTGGGATTTGCTTCTGCCAAGCCTCATTCTTCTTTGCTTCTCAGCCTCAAGCGCTAAGGTTCAAGGCAGATAAATGTAGGAGAGTGTCTTCTTTGCAAGGCTGATTCCTCTGCTGGAAGGGGCTGCAGATACTTCCTTCAAGTAACATGCCCTATAGTGCGAGGAATGATGTCTTATCCACAGGCCAGAAGTGAAGAGTTTACATCCTGAAGTGATAACTCGATCCTGCAGACTAACTCAAACACACCTCACCAAATATCAGGCAACACACCCCATTTTTTCCTGTCCCCCCAATCAACAAATTCGGTGTAATTATCAGTCGAGCTTCAGGCGCATCTGTGCATGTGACAGTACTTCTGCTGCTGCAGTAGGCAGGAATATCACCATTGCTTTGACTTTCTGTCCCCTTCTCCCCGAAGACATGTCTCTCAGTCTTTTCAAAGGACATATATGACAACTGTATTGCTGGGAAATTTCCACATCCAGAAGAGACCACTGCTTCTTACCTCGGGTCTTTGACAGAGAAGCTGCAAATTCCTAGTAGGGCACCCAACTCATCCTCCCCACAGCGCACAATGTGCTGCTGTTCCTTGTCGTACAACTGCTTTATCATGATATACTGTCCCAGGTAATGCATGACCTGTGAGAAGAAGCAAGGCATGAGTGAGATACCAAACAAAGTACAGGCTCACAGGGTCTGTAAGATTTGGAGAAGGGGGGAGGAAAGGGTGGTTGGGGAGGGAGGTGTGGGGATGAGAGTTGTAGGAAACAAGAGGCAGATGTGAGCCCCCAATCAAAATTCATAGGCTCCCAAATTATTAATAACGAAAGGGGAAGTGAATACAAACCACAAACAGTCCAGGAGCAAAGGAGCCACATATAGTACTGGTGAAACGCCCAAATGGTAGAACACCCTCCCCTGATGCATAATACACCAACCCTGCTCGTATCTCATGCTCAAAACGATACCTTTCACGCTGAATGGAGATGATAAACCAGGGCACCAGTAAAACATCAAAAATAAAAGATGCACAAGCTGGATATGATCAATGAACCGCACTATGCCTGAAAGTCACAGAACCACAAATTTATTAGACACCATGATGTAAGAAAGGGAGTTTAACGTTAAAATGTGTTTTAGGACATTTTCAGTACACCCAAAATAGCGTAACTAAATTAGTTCTATAATACACATACAATGTATATATGAAGCACAGGAGAACCCGAACAACCTTATCCACTGGCACATAATGCATGATGCTAGGAGGGACTAAGGGAATCATGGCCCTCCTCATAGTTATTGTAGACTTGCATAAGTTAGACCTCGATTGGTAGAGGAAAGGAGACACCAGTGTTACAGTCCATTCTTAGCACTGCAGGCCGAGGGAAACAAAACATCACAAGCTACTGTTAATTGTAGCAAGTAGGTAAAACATATGCTGCCTACTGAATGACTTACCAAATGATCAAATCAATACTTGCTCATCTGAGACTGTCTTAGCTGACACGTCGTCATTTCCGCTCTGCCATCTGCATGCACTATAAAACAATTAACTATATCCCCATCGAGGGATATGCAGCAGAATACCTTCTGTCCAACCATTTTTAACTTGGCACAATACCATTTTTCATCAAACGATTGAGTACAAAATCCACTGCACATTCTCAATCTATTCTTAGTAGAGCAGTTTTTTAATGCCTGCCATTTGTGAAGGTTTCCATTCCCATGTTTTCATATTATGCGAGATCATAACTTAGGTTAGAAACTCTTTCCATCCAATTTCAATAGACAACACTGACAATACACAAAAAATAGTTTGGACGCCCTACATAGGCCACTTTTTCAATTTGATCCAGACAAATGAGTTGTGACTAGTGGGGATGGGAAGTCATATCACCTGTTTTGCTGTGCATTCGTTTTAGTTTTTAAGGGCCTAAAGAGCTACAGCCATCACAACCAGTGTACCAAGGAAAGCATATTCTTAGGACCTTGGAGGAAGCAGGCCAGCTGGCAGCTCTTCTGTCAACTGCCTCACAAAGTGCCAAGGATCAAGAGGTGCTTGTCCTGTCATCTCCCTACCGGCGCAGTGGTTGGCCTCGTGACTACAGAGGGTTTTCCATATTTGGGAATTTTTGTGACGAGGAACCCAACAGAGTTCCTCAGGAAGAACCTTTATCCACAACTGGACCAGTTTGGAGCGGATGTCCTCCACTGGCAGAAGCTCCCCCTGTCTTTGATGGTCCCTGCCACCCTATTTAAAATTATGTCCTTGCCTCTCCTACTCTATGTGTTTCAGAATACCCCATTTAAGGTACCTCCTGACTTCTTCTGAAAGATCAATATAGAAATAAGCAAGCTCTTGTGGCAAGGAGGATGTCCGCGGATATCCCTGGTTAAACTACAGAGAGAAGTATACAATGGGGGTATAGCGATCCCTAATTTACAAGTCTACTACTGGGCAGCCCAACTACTCTCGGTGGGTGACTGGGTATATGCAGAGGTGGGGGAACCTGCCTACATAATAGACAGTGAGTCAATGGGAGAGAAAGGGTACACCTCGGTGCTGTATTACAGCGGAAGGGAGGGTCTACTCCCACCCCACACACAAGCTGCAGTTAGGGAGTGGAGAGAGGCCACCAAATATTTGGGCAGAGGCGGTAAATTGACAGCCATGACTCCTCTTTGGTGTAGTGACTAAGTGAACTTTGCACATTAAAGGGCTTCCGTAGCTGGGGACTTCTCAGCATTGATAAACTTGGAGATATCTGGAGGGGTGGTTCCCTGATAGCTCTGGTGGACCTACAGACTGAATATGAACTGGGACCCTCTGAAAGTTTTAAGTACAACCAACTGGGTCATGCGCTCGGGAAGCATCGCCATGTGGGAGAACAGATTCCCGACTTCTCCCTGCTGGAGGACCGCCTACTAATCGACCCCATGCCGGAGAAAGCGATTTCTCTAATCTATAAAAATGAATGAGTAACTCACTCGACTCCGGGAAACCTCTCCAGGAGGAATGGGAGCGAGATGTAGGACAAATCGAAAATGATGACTGGCAGAATGCCCTTCATAGCCCTGGAGAAGTGGCAATCTGGGCGAGGTTCCGCCTTGTGCAAATGCTTCACATGTCATACTACTCTAGACCCCCCCTACACTGCATGGGCCATGGGTATTCAGACCTATGCAAAAGGGGGTGTGGTGAGGTGGGACTACTCTTTCACATCTTATGGGACTGTCCAATAATACAACAGTTTTGGGGAAAAGTGGTACACATCATGACCCAAGTCATGCGGCTCTCGATTCCTCGGGAGCCCCAATGGTTGATACTCCAGATCTCGCGGAGGAGACCTAGCCGAGGCATCAGAAGACTTGGCTGATGCTAGCAGAGGGGGTAGCCAGAACAGATATTGCCCAATCTTGGGGGGCATCGGAGCCACCAGATGTCCTGATCTTGGAGAGAAATATGGATTGGTGTCATCATGCAGAATGAATGCTCTACCAAGGCAGGGGTTGTCCCTGGAAATTTGACAAGATGTGGCACCTATGGGGTGGATATAGAGGAGTATAAGAAGAGGGCCTAGAGGTGAATAAAGGGGAAAACGGGGGGGAGGAAGGTTTACCACAAGTATTCTCGTTCATAAGGGGCCTCAGGGCATGCTATGAATAGAAGGTTTGACAGTTGATTTGATATCCTATGCAAACATGGTTGTTCCAATGAAAACTGATCGCTCTGACCAAGGTGTATTCGTTGACTATGTTCGCTAGTAATGTACTGTACTGAGCTATGATTTAATAAAAAGATGTAAAAAAATTTTTTTTTTAAAGTGGCGCTCCTCCATGGTGTTCACTGTAATCATTAAAGGGGTGCACAGTAAGTACGGCAGAGAGGGGCTCATGTACACCTCAAAAATACACTTTTTCATAGATAGGGGCTGGTCATTCTGGCCCGTTTCCCTAGTACTTATCCAAGAAACCATCCAATTTCAAGTTTCGATTTTAGTAAACTAAGAAACTGAGTCACAAGATCGGACAATTTAACTTTGCAAAGTGCTGCAACTGGAAGACAAACTCCAGCTTTTGAAGTCCAGTTTACAAAGTAGTGACCACATCAGAATCATTCCTTATAACAAATGTCTGGGGATGCACGAATGGTTAACAGGAATAAATGAGCACATTAACTGAAAACTCGAGCACAAACCGGGTATTTTTTGCAAAATAACTTCTATATTGATATGTGATTTGCCACGTTACTTCAGCTAATTATACATTTAATATGGCTTTGAAGCAATATATTTAGGGCTCCTGCTGTTATGGTATTTCTTTTTTTTACATTTCCGTCTGTATTTATCCATACTTATTTTTTGCTCAACCTATCTGTATTTATCCATATTTATTTTGTGTTCTGGAAATAAGAAGAGTCGTAAAATCGTATATTTCCACATTTATTTAACTGACAATCATTCACATCTAGTTTGATGCCGTTCGCGTCTTTGCAAACTAAGCAGCCACATAAAACAAAACACCGCACCCACAGAAAAATCTGAGCACTATATACAAATATATGTAAACATGTGCCTGTATTTAAGGAAAACCCCTCCTGTTTTTTAACTCCGCATGCTTGTATCTGCTCAGCTCTCGGTCTGGAATTTATGAAGGAGGGCATGGAGAGTTACTCACAAGATTCACAGGTTTTTGTATTTTTCCACTTTTAAAAATAAATACAGACAAACTATATTGTTTTTTTGTCTGTATTTATTTATCTGTTAAAAATCTGTAAAAACGGAAAACCAGGAGCCTTAATTACATGGTAGGCTGCTACAAAACTCTGGAAAGAAAAATAATGTACTGATGGGAAACAAAACATAACATGTTAAAGTGGTGTCAATTATACAACCTCGGCAGAAACCGCAATTCACTTTTGTGGCAGCTCTAGAGGTAGGCTGGACAGTGCCTAGCAAATAACCTGTACACACATCTCGTATGGAACACAGAATTGGTTACCGGATTAGGAGGAGGATTCTGTGCCAAGAAGGGATCTTGCTTAGATACTTTACACTTCTTTAGCTTTCTGGGCAGATTTCTTATTTATTGTGAAATAAGTAAAAATATCAATGACTGGTTCCAGCAAAGCAGGGGCAAAAGGAGACCATGTTTAGTCAACGTGGAGCAATGAACTACCTCGAATGGGACGTCTACTGTAGGAAGTTGAAAAAGGAAATTCAAGGTCACAGCTCTATTTAAAAATGTATATCTTGAAATAAAAGACATATACATCATCAATAAAGGATACGCTAGGCGGGGAAATTGAAAATGAAGTTGGGAAACAACTTCCACCCAGCATCACATGTGGAATCCATCTCTGGAATACCAGAGAACCTGAGAAGTGAATTTCTTTGACATTTTTTAGGAATATTTAATTGGACTTCGAATATAACAGAGTGGGAGGATAGGAGCATCCTCAACATCCTTATACCTACAGTGATGAGATCAGTGGAAGTGTTCATTATTTGTGCGCCTCCAAGTCATATTAATGTTTACGTGGTGTCAAGTCCAGTAATGTAAAGCTCAGTATTATTTCTTTTTTGAGCCTGAAGTATCTAAAGACAGGCTCAATGTTAATGCTTTTAACAACATTTATATTTTTGATATTGAGCGTGACACCGGCAACAATGAAGGCTTTAAAGGTCAATGAGAGTCTCGACGTTGAATGGATCTTGATTGAGTCTCTGACATCATGAGAAAAGGGAATCAACCTATTGACTCTGCCAATGCTTGTTTGTAAAGCATGAATTGTAAAACAGAGGAAAACATTTCAAAACACTGGATTAAAGATTATGCAAAAGTGTGTGTGTGTGTGTGAGATTGAATTACTAAGTGTACATTATGTTATTCACATTAGTATAGCTCCAATCACCATTCTATGCAGGAGTGAATGTGTGTGTTTAGGATGAGTGATTCAGTCAGCATGTGAGCGATTATGCAAGTATAGTGATGTCACAAACACAAAAGTGTTTCACTCTATGAATGTTATTCCATCTTTTTAATAATTCAACGACCACTAGTGTGTGTGTGTGTGTGTGTGTGTGTGAGTGAGTGAATAAAAGTATGTGGGTGTGCACGTGAGTTGGCTGAGTAAACTTAATTTGTGAGTTAGAATTCAAGAGATGTGTGCTTGCGCATGAGCAAATCTATGACTCCAACTATTTGAAATTTTAAGCACTAACCACGGTTGTTACGATAGTGAGTGTGTGAGAGTGTAGTTGTGTGCATGTATAATTATAAGTCAGTGAGTGAAGATATATGGGAGAGTACACGTTAGTGAAGCAGGTTTGAGTGAACTGTGAGTGGATGAGCGAGTTTGAGTTTTCAATGCACATACGACACACAGCAAGACTCATCCAGGGCGGGAAGAAATATGGACACAGCATCCCTACCCTGTTGGAAGTCCACTGGGTCCCCTTTGCTGGCCCGCACTATTGTCAAGACCAGCAGCATCATTTACAAAGTCGTCATGTTCTGCACCTGCTTATCTTGCATACTTACTCACCATCTCTTGTGGCTCTCTGTGTCCAGTATCATGTTGGCCCATCTGCCAGTGTGCTAACAAAGACAAGTATTAGCAAAGCCAATAGGTATCGCCTTTGCGAGAGCTATTGACATTAGCAATGTGTTTAGCCATTTTGTACACCTGTGTGGCTGCTGTTCAGCATGGCTAAACGTTAGCGGTGTGGGGGTGGAGAGGGGTAGATTGAAATGGGGTAGATTGGGGTAGAGAATGGGGTAGAATAGAGTAGCGTGGATAGGTAGGTTGGTTTAGAGTAGAGTGGGGTACAGTGTTGTAGATTGTAGTGGAGTATATTGGGATAGAGTGAGGTAGACTGGAGTGGGGTATATTGGGGTAGACTAATGGTGTGGAGTGGGGAAGACTGAGTGGAGTAGATTGAGTGGAGAAGAGTGGGGTAGACAGAGGAAAAAAGCAGGGTAGAATGAGTGGAGAAGAGTCGGGTACATTTGAGTTGGGTAGATTTGGGTAGATAGGAGTAGATTTGGGAGGATGCGGAAGACAGGAGTACGTAGATCGGGGTAAATTGCGGTAGAGTGGAGTGAGGTATATTGGAGTAGATTGTAGTGGGAGGGTGGACAGGGGCAGACTGGCGTCCAGTGAGGTACTTGGAGTGGGGTAGGTTGCGTCGTTTGGAGTAGGGTAGATTGGAATAGAGCGAGGTAGATTGGAATAGAGCAGGGTAGACTGGAGTGAGATACTTGGAGTGGGTTAGACTGCGTGGATTAGAGTAGGGTAGATTGGAAAGGAGTGAGGTATACTGGGGTAGAGTGGAATGGGGCAGATCTGAGCAAAGTGGGTACTTGAAGTGGGATAGATTGGGTAGTTTAGAGTAGGGAAGATTGGAATGGAATGGAGTAGCAGACTTTAGAGGGAAGGTCAATAGCTGTCAACTGCTGCCACTAAATCTCCACGCAAGAAGGCTGAGACTGGACAGGTTCAGGAGGAAAACCCTCTGTTGCTGCTGCAACAGATCCTCCCCTAAGGGGAAGTCTCATCAGAGGATCAATGGCCATGTTCAACAGCTCAGGAGACCAGACTCTTCATGTTCAGTCCAGGGCCACAAGGATTACTTGGACCTGGTCGTTCTTGATCTTCTTGAGAACTCTGAGCAGGAGTGATATGGGAAGAAAGATATACAGGAGGCATGAGCTCCACTTGTGATGAAGTGTCGCTGAGGGAGCACCGACTTGGAAACTCCAACACTCAAAACTGTTGACATTGCACATTCTCTGTGGAGGCAAACAGACCTAACCAACGCTCTCCCCACTGCTGAAAGAGGCCATGCACCACCTGTAGATGGAGATGCCATAAATGATCGACCAGGCATTGTTGGCTGAGTTTGTCCGCTCTGGCTTTCAGAGAGCCTGCCAGGTATTGAACCACCAGGAAAATGCCCTAATGTTCCAGCCATGTCCAGAGGCACAGAGCCTCCTGAAAAAAGGTCCACAAACCACCTGGCGTGCTTGTTGCAGTACCACATGGCAGAGGGGTTGTCCATGAACACCTGCACTACTTTCTCTTTGAGAAAGGAAAGAAATGCTTTCAATGCCAGTCTGATCGCCCAGAATGCCAAAAGGTTGATGAGGAGTCCGGACTCCACCTGAGGCCCGACGCCTCTGATTTCTGCCTCTCCTAGGTGGCCGCCCCAGCCCAGGAGTGACACATCTGTCACTGTAAGATCTGGTTAGGGAAGGGATAGGGATCTGCCTCTGACCAAATTGAGGTTCATTAGCCACCACTGCAGCGCTTGCCCAGTTCCCTCCAAGATCTAGACCACATCAGAAATACTCCCCTGATGATGGGCCCACTGGAACTTCAGGTCCCACTGCAGAGCCTGCATATACCATTAGGCATGTTCCACCAATAGGATGCAGGAGGACATGAGGAAGACTGGCATCCCAATCTCCACAGATGAGTCGCAACCAACTCCATCACCTTAGTGAACACCTGAGGGGCGCTGGTTAGGCCTAAAGGGAGCACGGTAAACTGAAAATACTCTTGTCCTATTGTGAACCCAAGGGAATGCCTGTGGGCAGGCAGGATGGGAATGTGGAAAAAGGCATCCTGCAAGTCCAATGCTATCAGTCAGTCTCCTGGGTCCAGGGCAGACATGACCTGAGTTAACGTGAGCATTTTGCACTTTTCTTTGAGGAAGTAATTGAGGGAGGTTCAGGCCCAGAATAGAACAAAGGCCTCCATCCTTTTTCGGCACCAGAAAGTAGCAAGAATAGCAACCACGACCCACTTCTGGACTCTGCACCCTCTCTATAGCTCCCTTGGCCAAGAGAGCCGTAACCTCCTTGTGGAGAAGTGTCAAGTGATCCTCTGTCATCTGATCGCAGGATGGTGGCATGGATGGAGGCGTAGTCTCTAAGGGGAGGGAGTAGCCTCTTCAGACTATTTGCAAAACTCACCTGTCTGACGTGATGGGCTGCCAGTGGAGCAGGTGATGGGGAATCCTGCCTCCGACTAGGAAAAATTGGAGGCAATAGCAAGGGTGGTGGGTGGTAACAGTGGTCTGACCGGACCGCTGTCTCCCTAATCCACGGAGACAGTGGATCTCACATCCCCGGCCAAGGAAAGGCTGGGTAGTATCCGCTGCACGGTGGCTGAAGGGGAACAGAAGTGACAGGACGCCCCTTCTGTGGCCACGAAATAAGCAAAAAGCAGACTGAATGGGCGAGGGGCAGCTGCAAGGCCCAAGGACCTGGCTGTAGCACGAGAGTCCTTGAAGTGCACATGCGCTCAGACTACTTTCTCTCCGAAGAGATGATGGCCATCTAAGGGCATGTCCAAAAGGGTAGTTTGGCCATTCACCTGTCGAAGCCAACTCAGATGTAAATCAGATCCAGACAATTCAGGATACAAACCAAAGACCAGCACGCTCTTCCGTTAGATAAAGTTTAATAAGAAATACGTGTACACGGAGAATGAGCAGCCTAAGTCCGGCTTGAATAGTCTAAAAGAGGAAGTAATACATGATCTTTTATACAATTAAATCGCAAGCACATTAATACATTTCATTGGTTCTGGATACCGACACATGAACACATGATCAAATTTGCAATAGAGCACAAGTGATTTATCATTTATTCTTCATAACGCTCCATATAAGGGTAAAGATCATAGACAAGGAACTTGCACAGTATGTCCTATGAATCTAATAGCGCGTGATACATCTATATTAAGAGAAATAGGAACAATAAGTGCATACGTAAGTACTTTTGAAAGTGAGGATTGCTCAAGCTAGCATGCAGTGATGTCTTGTGATGGCTGTAACGTTAGCAAGCCTTGCAGTATAATGCGTTCCAAGATAGATAAACAGATCTCAAAGGCCTAGCTAATCTAGCATTATACGGTGTTCAACAGAAGCAGGCCCAATTGTCATTGTGTATCACAGGGCCCACTAGGCCCAAGTTGGCACCAAGGAGAAATGTGATTCCACACACCGAAAAGCCAGACATCCTTAACCAGGCATGGTGCCTCAAGGCCACCATCGATGAAACTGCTCTGCCCAGCGAGTTGGTCATGTCCAGCCCCATCTGATTATGAACTTCACTGCGTCTCTCCCACCAGCAACAGCTTGGGAGGAACATCTTGGGCCTCCCCCAGAATCTGTGGCAGCGCTTGCGTAACCAAGTCCCATAGAGGATGGGTATAACGGACCAAAAGACATGCAATGTTCATGGACCGCAATGCCAGGCTGGAGGAAGAACATTTTCTTCCCAAGTTGGTTCATCCACTTGGATTCCCTATCTGGCTGGGTGAAGGGCGTTTGCAGAAGCAAATGCGCCCAGGGACATCACATCAAATCAAATCATTAACATTTATAAAGCGCGCTACTCACCGTGCGGGTCTCAAGCGCTAGGGGAAAAGGGCGGGGGGGGGGGGTTACTGCTGCTCGAAAAGCCAGGTTTTTAGGAGTCTCCGGAATGCGGAGTGGTCCTGGGTGGTCCTGAGGCTGGTGGGGAGGGAGTTCCAGGTCTTGGCTACCAGGAAGGAGAAGGACCTCCCACCCGCAGTGGAGCGGCGGATGCGAGGGACGGCAGCGAGCGCGAGGCCCGAGGAACGGAGGAGACGGGTGGGGGCGTAGAAGCTGAGGCGACGGTTGAGGTAATCCGGTCCCTTGTTGTGGAGGGCTTTGTGTGCGTGGGTGAGAAGTCGGAAGGTGATCCTTTTGCTGACTGGGAGCCAATGCAGGTGTCTCAGGTGTGCGGAGATGTGGCTGTTGCGGGGTACGTCGAGGATGAGGCGGGCCGAGGCGTTTTGAATACGTTGCAGGCGTTTTTGAAGCTTGGCCGTGGTCCCAGCATAGAGGGTGTTGCCGTAGTCCAGGCGACTCGTGACGAGGGCATGGGTCACGGTTTTTCTAGTGTCGGCGGGGATCCAGCAGAAGATCTTGCGGAGCATGCGGAGGGTGAGGAAGCAGGCGGAGGACACGGCGTTGACTTGCTTGGTCATGGTGAGAAGAGGGTCCAAGATGAAGTCGAGGTTGCGGGCGTGGTCTGCGGGGTCGGTGCGGTGCCGAGGGCCGTGGGCCACCAGGAGTCGTCCCAAGCGGACGGGGTGTTGCCGAGGATGAGGACTTCCGTTTTGTCAGAGTTCAGCTTTAGGCGGCTGAGCCTCATCCAATCTGCGACGTCCTTCATGCCCTCTTGTAGGTTGGTCTTGGACATAGAGGCTTAGATTTCCAAGCTCTCTGGGGCGGGGTGTTGAGTCAGGAATGCTAGGTCACTTGGAGCAGGTATATGGCCGCAGGCAATTGTCCTGTTCACAAGAGCCCCTGTGCTGAGTTTGGACCAGGTACCCAGCAGGACATCAGTAAGGGTTTCAATGAAGGGCAAAAGAGGTTCAGAGGATAAAGCCGCAGGCTAAATCATCTCTGTCAGAAGGGTTAGTCCTAATTGCCACGAGGACCTCAGCTGCTATTCGCACCACCATTGAATAGGATGCTGCCTCATACTAGCCACGGTAGTGGGGAGAAAGCATGCCGGTATCAGGGGAAGTATCTAGACCACTGGCCTCACCCAGGTCCATCCACCAGTCCATAGGGTCTTATAAGTAAGTTTCTAAAGGGTCCAGTAGCCCCTCCCATCCTTCACTGTACCCAAACTCATATGAATAAGGGTCAGGATCTGACATAGGGTGCAAGGCCCCTGCCAAAGTCTGTATAGGTGTCGCGTGACGTTGATCAGGCTCTGTGTCAGAGTCGGCAGTGAAGATGGGAGCGTCTATGTCGGAACCGGCAACGTGGAAAGTCAAAGTGGTACGATAGATGCTGGTTCAGATCCAGGAACGAGGGGCACACCCTAGAGATGAGGCCTAAGTCACTGTTGTGGAGCCTAAGGGGGGCACCTGCTGGCCCCAAAGGGCCCGAACGCATTCTAGCAGAGTTGGACAACCCAAAGACAAGGCACCTGGGCTCAAAATTCTCTAAGTTGGGCAGGGGTTGATCCGGCTCCCTGTAACTCAGGACGCATGGAGCCCACCCTGATGCAGGCTTCAAGGACAAAGGTCTTGAGCAACAATGCTCCCTTTCCCTCATTGTGTTAGCCGACGGACAGGGTGAAGTCAAAGATGGCTTGTTCCTCAGACTTCTTCTTGTGCCTCTTACCTGACCGTCCCAAGGACTTTGAGTGGGATGACAGAGAATGGGGGATTTGTTACCGTTCTCTGGATCTTCCTCTCAGAGACTGAGAGCAACGCAGATCCAAGTGCCGATCCGCAAGAAGCTTTAGGGACCGCTCTCTCAAAGCTTTTGAATTCCTGGCCTCACACTCTGGAGCGCGTACATGACCCGAAGTCGTGCTCAAACACAAGTACACAAGGTGCGGATCTGTCACGCACATCGCCCAATGACAGGATCCGCAGGGCTTGAACCCAGTCTTATGCGACGACCTGCTCGATGCACTAGGAATGTAGACACTCAAATCTTCGACAAAAATAAAAAAAAAGATCAGTAACAAAAAACTGAGGGGTAACTCTTCTTCAGATCAGCGCTGGCTGGGAAAAAGAAAAGAACAGACATCGGTGCGCTAGAGTGGCACCTATATAGATCCCATGACGACATATCTGGTGTGCGCGACTGAGAAAATGGAGGTGGAGCTGACCGACGCCACCATCTGGTGCTTTGTTTAGTAGTAATACTCTTTCTTTTACTTCCAAGTGTGTGTTGAGGATTTCTCTGGTGCTATTGCAGGCCTTCGTTGTACCCAGGCTGCTGAACCGATTGCCTTTGCTTCATTGGCATGTTCTCTGCATTTACTAGGTAGGGCTGTCTGAACAGCAGTGTCACAGCATTTGTTAGCATCACACCAGCAAGGACTTTCATACTGATTTGTTCAGCATGTAGAGTGGCTCTGTTTTCAGGAAGGACCCTGGCATTTTGGATGGTATTTTGATTCACACAACCTAAGTAGCCTCTGAAAAGCAAGTCATTCTGAAACACTGAAGCTCTGCGGATGTGGAAAACATGGGGTGGAGGTAAAGTACAAATTACCGTTACTCAGCCATAAGGCTATGACCTTTTATCAAAGCTCATTAGCAAAAATGCGGAGGGAAACCAAATAAAAAAAATTTGTGATTGGTCTCTTCCAGACACAACCAAGACATTTGCGTTAATTAATTTTACACCCACAGACAACAGCGGTTTTGTGTCAATGTAGTGTTATAATGCAAGCCTTTGCCTCGCAGCAATAGATTCCGAGGTGGAAGAGTCTGTGCTTTCCAGTAGGAGTGACCCCCTTGTCCAAGGAGCACGAGTTGTATGGATTGGGTCGCGAACACACTGGGGCATCCTCTCCCAAAGCAGAATCCATCTGCCCAATGCTTACTGTGGTTTCTGCATAACACAGGGCCGAGGGAGGCGTGATGCTCCTGCTCGACTGCTCTCTCCTCTGCACTGGTGTTATCCCTCTGCATGGGGCTGCCACTAGCTCAGGCTCAGTCTTGCTTTTAACACAACCAATGTGCATTGCCATTGGTTCTCGCTCGGGATTGACAGCATTTACGTTTCGTGGAATACTATATATCTGTGCCACCCCACAAACACCCTCATACAGCACATTAGGAAATACTTTTCCTTTCTACAGATCTGCATCCTGCAATTGCATATTATCTTAAAAACCATCCCTTATATTCCTAAAAATCAGAATGAAATATTGACACTTACTTGAAGCTTCCGATTGTTGCCTCTTTTGCTTCAAAAGGCCCCTTGCTTTACTTTCATTTTCTGCGCACCACCTCACCAAGTAACCTCAATCTAGATCACATGCATGTTTGGCCCTTGTATCACTGAAAATTGCCTACAGTTCTTTTCAAAGATCACAATTTCTTCGTTAAACGTCAAACCGTTGGAGCTCAACAACTTATCTCGTCTAGCTTATCCATTAACCCCACCAACCATCTAAATAAACTCCCCCAAAACTGCCCCTCCAGCCCAACTAATAATAACACAGCTCCTATCAATCTGGAATACCACAACGAAACTGGAACCAATGCTTAAAATGGCCTACTTCCGAGCACAAGACTAACACCACTAATTTAAAAAACAATCCCATTACACTGAACTTCTGGAGCAGCGTACTGGCCAGCATAAAGAGCTTTAATGCCTTATCAGGAGGAGTAAGTGCTGTATAAATTTAATTACCATATAACAGTATTCTGCCATCGCATCTGGGCTACACTGTTGATTACTAGTCTTTTAGATCGGAACAAAACCTTTATTCAAGAATGCTTGCCACCCTCCAAATGGAAACTCATTCACTTAAGAAGCATGAAGATGCTGATTGTTTTACAGCAAGATCTACAATATCTACAATGGGAGGAATTGTGGCTATGAGGCTACAGCTGCCTGAGCTCAACATTCTGCAATTCCAGGAAAAACACAATGTCCATGTAACTAAAAAAAAAATGTAATATCCGTTATTCTTGTAAAGCGGGCAAAATTGTTCCAGATGAGAATGAAAATATATAAAAAAAATAAAGTAAAAAAAAGCTGTTTCATACCCTAAGCATGCATGCATGATTAAGTTAACGCGCACACCCAGGAAATGACGACATGACTTTGTAAAATGTAGTTCCCAATCCAAAATGGCAGACATCATAAATATATCTTCATTGTATGAAAGTGCTTTCTGGGTCAAAGCCTACCAGACAGCACAGCTGTCTGGTTTGCTAACAACATCTTGGGGACATTCTGAAAGCCTTCCTGGAAATGGATTCCACCCATTAATTATCATTGGCTTTGTGGTTTACAACTCACATTTGCTTGCTTTCTGTTTGTTGGCTTTGCTTTAGGCTGTCCAGCTTAAGTTTGTTCCTTCCTTTCCCTTGTCCAAAACCTATTTACTGTATTTTTCCACCAGTGCTGGATTTAAGTAAATAGGCCTTTAAATCTTGTTCTTATTTTGCCACATTTGCTATGCAGTCAAAGACAAAGGTCAAATGTCAGGATTTGTCTTTCCAGGGAGCTTGGTGTTTACTTTTTTTTTTACTCTCTCTAAAGTGAGAGGGTTTATGTCACAATCATGCTGGCTACCGGGAGTGTGCTGGAGAGAAGTCTGTACAATGTTATTTTTCTTCTAGCACACAACAACATTTAAGTGTCTGTAAATGAACTATGTGAGAAAACAAATATGTAACTATGATCCTAACAAAGCAATACACTAGGTGCAGGGATGTGGAATTCCTATCGCCCCACGCCCAGGACATATTATTTGGGGTCAAGGGCAACAAGTTTTAATGTTTATTTTGTCCTTGGGACAAGTAGACCCAACCCCCTGCAGCACAAACCCCTTGGCTGCCAGTTTACAGAGAAGGGAACTATCTGCAGTTGAGTTAATATGTGTGTGTCCATATGTTAATGCTGTTCTAACTTGTATTTATGGTTCATTAATGAAAAGCCTTCATTATTAGGGTGAGCGCTGTAAATAAACGTTTTAAGGTCACACTGCGCTACTGACAGTGGTTACAGTAAAAAAAAAAAAAAAAAGTGTACAAACATGTTTGAAAAGTTTAACAATATGAGGCTAAGTATTAAGCTTTTGAGCAAGAGTAATGATTCTTTTTTTCCAAAATAAAATGTTCAGAAAAAAATATAGGAAAAAAGTTCACTACTATGACATTTTAGGTGTTATTTCTTTGAAGCGTCATTTAGTGAAATGTGTTGAAGCATGTTAGTATTTCCAAAAAATATTTCTAATGGAAAATCATTGTAACCATTTTTAACACAATTATGGGAAGCATGAAAATAAACAAGCACTGGCAAAGCCAACCGATCAGACATTTTTTTTTTGTGTGAGTCTTTTGGTTTTGTCAATGCATGTTTTGTTTTGACATGGCTTTTGTAACACTATTGCTGTGGGAGTTGCCAGGCCTTCACCATTGTAACAAACACTGTGAGCACCTGCCCTGAGTGAATCGGGGGTGGGGGCGCTCCATGTTCTTTCCAGGGGGCCCCCTCCAGTTTCGTTACAACACTGATTGTCACAATAGTTCCTGGCACTGAACAAAACTACTTTGTGTGCCAATATGCTCCTTGTGGAAGAGCAGAATGTGATCACTCACAGTAAAGCAGATAGTTAGAGAGAAACAGTAAGTTTAATAAAAACAAAATGTCTTTGTTAACACCAGACCTAATTAGGGACCCAATTCTTAAAGAAAGTCACAAAAGTGCACCCATGGTAAATGTCTTTGAATTCGTGGCTTTCATGAATTCACAAGAGCTTACAGAAGTAGACCCGAAAATCGTACTCCTAGAAAATATATGTGAACTGTATTTTAGCACGAGCAAATATTCATGTGTAGATTTGCTCATGTGAAAATCTACTGAGCGTTTACAAGTTAATTTTCCCTCCAGACGCTTTTTTCCCCCCATCCCAAGAAGAACATCTACTCCTGTCACTGTCAGGAGTACATTTCCAACCTTTCTCATTATGGGAAAAGATTAGAGAAGAGCTGGTGAAAATCCTTAAAACATACAGGTTATTAGGTTTGCAGACTCAAAAGCATTCCAGCCCCGGAACTATTGCTTACTGCTTCCTCCAGCCCCAGTATGTAGTTCTGCGGAACGGTGGCAAGGAAGGAAATTGCAATAGTAGGGATTGAAATTGCAAGTTTTCAAGCCCTACTATAGCAGTAGCCCTGGCATAATCAGATAGACTATTATCAGAGCTCTTACATAATGAGTTTGATGCCATAATATGTCACTGCAGTAAATGGCACCAAAGGGACAAGTAGATTTTTTTACAGGACAAGCAGATTTAAGGAGCAACCTGTCCCAGGGACAAGTAGATATTTTAATAAATTCGACACCCTGTAGGTGAGGACATTTCCACACATTATCATTTGTGCGCTGTACAGTTTTATTAGTAAAACTGTATGTTGTGCAATGTAATGGTCATTTCAATTGAAGATGTTTTGTCTCTAATGGCAATATGCTACCACACTAGGCATACTCCACTTTACCCTACTCTTCTGCCACACTGCACACCACTGCACTCTACTCTGCACCACTCCATGCCAACGTCCTCTACCCCACAATAATCCACAATGCACTCTTCGCCATTGCATTCTGCTCCACTCTTCTCTGCAACAATACACTCTATGCCACTGCACTCTACTCTGAACCACTGCACTCCATGACATTCCACTGTAATCTACTCTGCACCACTGCACTCTAATCTGAAACAATATACTTTACGCCATGGCACTCTGCTCTAACCACTGCACACTTCTGCACTGTATTCTGCACCATTCCACTCGATTCTGCACCAGTCTACACCAATGCACTGTACACACTACACTCTACATCCCTTCACTCTAGGCCAATCCACTCTAATCTGCCCTGCACTCAACGCCACTATTACACCCCAATCTATTATGCGCCAGTACACGCCACTCTATTTTACGTCACTTTACTCAAAACCAATGCACTCTATACTACTGCACTCTACTCTGCACCACTCGCCTCTAAACCAGTGCACTCCACCCCACTCTACTAAGCAACACAGCACTCTTCGGCACTGCACTCTACATCTCTCCAGTCCAGGCCTCTCCATTCTACTCTGTAAAACTCCACTCTGTCACTCTACTCTGCAACACTGCACTCTAAGCCATTACTGTATGCCACTGTGCTCTACGCTGCACTGCTCCACTCTGAAAATATCTACTGTCACTCTACGCCACAGCACTCTTCACCACTCTACTTTGCACCAATCCACACCACTCACTCTATTCTGAACAATTCTAGTCCAAGACACTGCACTATGCCACTCTACGCCACTGCAATCTACTCTGCACCAGTGTATTCTACAGCAATCTACTGTTTCCCTGTACTTTACGCCACTCCACTATGACGCCCAACTCCATTCCACTCTATGCCACACCACAACACTACTCCACTCTATGCCACTCCATGCCATTTTACTCCACTCTATTCTACAACACTGTACTTTTAGGTTTACTTGTGCAAGTCGATTTGAGACTAGTGGGTTTTTAACTATTGCTGGCTACATTTAGGAGGGGGAAGGAAAACAAAATCTAATTAAACTTCAAACTTAACTTGGAGTAATGATTCCATATTTTATTTACTTTAAAAAATTGCTTGTACATGAAATATATTCTCTATTTTAGATTTGTTTTTAAAAAATGTTTTTGTTTTGACACATCAGGTTTGGTGGCTGTGTCTAATTAATGTTTGGATAACCCACAGATGAATATTCCCTATTCACCATCCCCACAACCTCAACCCACAATCTGTCCGATTTCCCTATGTAAGCAAATAAGCTTAGGACGTCATCCGTCAAATCCCAATGCTTTTAGGCAAATGTTGGAGTCTAATAAACCCAGTACTACAATTCGACCCCTAAAGTCACTATTTCAATAATTAAGGACTGTGGTCCATTCCCCTTGGGTTATTTGGTATACGTTTAGGGTGCCATTTGCCTATTGCCAACAGACTGGGGACTTGGAAAAAGGCATCCTTAAGGTCCCATGCCACCATTCAGTCTCCAAGATCCAGGGAAGCAAGATCTCCAGAAGAGTCTGAATGTCTCAAGGTAAAGTTGACAAGTGGTCTTCTGAAAGCCGTCATTTTGTAGTTTAAATAAGCAGAGGGGAGCAAAGAAAAGACAAAGCCTAGCCCCTGTGGACTATCTGCAGAACCTGACTGTCAGATGATATTGCTTGCCTCACATAGAGAAAATTAGTTATCCTGCTTCCCGGGGGGGGGGGTCACGTGCCACATAGGGCATACTAAAAGCAGATGGGGCCTGAACAGCTTTACCCTTGTTGGCCTGGGCTTTACCTGGTAGAACGCCTAACCCTGCCCAAAAAAGGACTAGGGGATGCGTTGTTTGGGTGGCTGAATTTGTTGTCGCGTGAGGGCAAAGCCCCTAGTAATGGATTAAAAGGGGCAAAATTGCTGTTATGGATACTGCCTCGTGGTGTGGAAAGAAGTAGCATGCATTTGCGCTCTTCTTTCATGGGCAGATTCAGTGTTTTGGCCAAGAAGGCGAGACCCGAAAGGCACATCCCTGAGTGACACTTGCACATTACCTGAGAAGCCAGCAGCTATCATTCACATGTGGCAGGGGGAGGATCAGAGGACAAGCTAGTGCCAACCACTTTGTCCAAGCAGTCAGTTGTGTCTAGTCCTGAGTGGATGACTTACTTTGTCACATACTGGCCATCTTGAATGATCTGTGCCAAAATGACTCTGAACTGCAGGTAAAATATCTGCAACAGAGTCCCGTAGTGCGTGGGATTGTCATCCCTGCATGCAGCTGGTGTAGATTCCATTAAGGGAGAGGATAGCAGAGGAAAACAGCCTCTTTTCAAATGTCTCTACTCTCTTCAAATTTGTCCTGCAAGGTCATATGGAAGGAATTAGGGTTAACTCAGTTGGTTGAGGTCTGTGCTACCAGGCTCTCTGGAGTATGGTGCTGTGTGAGAAAGGCAGGGTCAACCAGGAGCTGGCCAGTGGCAATGTGCCATCACTAGTTTTGGTCGAAGTGCCCAAGAAAGTGTCAGAACCTCTGCTGCCATTTAATGAGGCCCTGAGGAGGACAGTCCGGGTTCAAGCACCTTTGTGAGGACTTTTGTCTGTACTAAAACTGAAGACAGTTGCCAATCTATGTCTCTGGCTGCCCTTCAAATCACCATGATAAAAGAAGCCATCTCTTGTTTTGCACTACTGCACATGGGGGGCTGGGATGGTGGAGGTTTAACCAACCATGTGTCTGGGGAAGTATCCAGCCCATAAGGTGCTTGTAGGTCCATACAAAAAAACATGCATATATCATTGGGGGGAAAAAATTATCCCCACCCTTCTCACCAAAAGCTAGGTGGCTCTTGAAAATTTGGACCAGCCATTTCATGTCCTTTGGTGTATGTTATTTTATAATATAGAGACTGATTAATTTGGGTGCTGTATGTGGGCATCGAATTGTGCTTCTGGATCCGAATTTTCACTTATCTTGTAGTAATACCTATATAAAACAAACTGCACGGCATTAAACCAAGTATATGCAATTGCTGGTATTACAAATTGTATAGTCACGTAAACGCCATTAGCGCAATAGGCCTAGATCAATCTCTTTTAGTTGGCACAGTGAGATGGGAGAAGTTGCATGTACTAAAGGGATGGTGTCCCTTTATTTTGAGACAGTCCCTGTGTAGTCAATGATTCTGTATGTTTGTGTGGGCTGGTATGGATCAACTGATCTTAGACTGCTGGACCTTTTGAATGTGAACAGAGGCCTGGGTACATTCAACTCGCTGGGTACATTCAAAATGTGTAATTTCTTTTATTGAGGATTCTCTTTACCTTTTTGAATCTAGAGGTAAATGTGCTTACCCAGGTGATCTGCTCACAGGGTGTCCTAGGTAGGGTTTCCAACAATGCTTCTCTGTTGTTACTTCTAGCATGTTACCTTGCAATATGGAGGATTCTTGCTGGATATTTATTATTTCCGAGTTTGATAACTCTGTGGATGCAGGAACTGTAATAAACTGGAATATCATAATAATCGCGGTAATTGTCCGTATGGTAGTAAAGCTCTTGGATGATGGCCATTGTATCTTAAAAGACCGGTGCAATCAGCTTTGTGATGTGTTGGTGCATAGAATTCCATCCTCAATCCGAATGGTTGCATCCAAGAATTACATTTCTGTTGAGATGATCTGGAAGAACTTGAGATAGGGATCCAATCTGTTGATCCAATCAAAAAATTAAATCTGCCCTTAGTTTATATTCTTTCCATACTACAAGAACATAAATCAATAAATTTGCTATAAAATCATTTCTAGTTTGAATGGCTTGCTAGCATGGAAAACCATGCTTCGAAAGTTACGCGTATAGAGGAACGCCAGACTTGGTGCGAAAGTTCTTCTCATGGATGTGCCTTGGGTCTGCAGATATAATCTGCTATAAGAACAAATAAAATTCTACTTTACAGCCATTGTGGCACACTCCATGATAAAGCTTACTGGTGTTATGGATGTCCAAGTGGAAGTTTTCAGTAATTCTTCAATGACTGATTATGTTCCATCTTGTAGAATGCTAATGTAGAGTGCCTCCACCTGTAGGATGATAAGTAAAATGTCTTCTCCTTCCTAAAGTATGGGGCTCAGACGATTGAGCACATCCTTCATACCTTTCAAGAATGATGATGTTGCCGACACCAGAGGATGGAGAAAGGAGTCGCAAATGATGGAAAATTGTTTCAAAATGGAATCAATGCCAGAGACAAAGGGTTGTTCGGGTGATGGTATTTTGCCTTTGTGGATTTTAGTAAGTACGTAGAAGTACAGTGCCTTAGAGTACAGCTTTTGGAGTAATTCCACTTCCTTTTCCGGATCCATCCTATGGTCTCCGCTTCACAGACTACTTCCTTGATTATGTTTTTTAAGGGATGGGGTCTGATCTTTGGTGATTTTTCTGTAGCCGTTGCCGTAGTCACAAGCATTCTCTCTTTTAATCATCCGCTATCATCACAATTGCACCCCTTTTGTACTCTTGCTGTATTGTGATAGTCCTGTAATTCAAGAGGTGTTGAATTGTCTCCTCTCATCTCGAGACATGTTCTGGAACGTTGTCTTGTTGCAGAGTTGCCTTCTGGCATAATCCTGGACACACATGCACATCTTACCTTCTAGTGGCACAAGAATAAATGTTGACTCCGGCTACAGTAAAGGTAGTACCATCTCTAAAATTCCTGAAATAGAGGCAACAATAATTTTGGTGCTGTCCAAGTTTGTAATGTTTTCAGGATAACAGGCACCGAGGGTTGTTTAATCACTAAAGAAATATTTATCCTCTAACTAAAACATCGTGGAAAGTGATGATGTCCTCAACTGGAGATCTTTGAATTGGTGAATGAGTTGGTGAAGTTGGGTACATAATATCATATCTGTTTCCATGTCTGTGTCGGGAGAGTGACTGAAATCTCGTTCTCCTTGATTCTGGAGAAGCATAAGAAGAAGATGGCCTACTCAGCTGTAGCTCTTGTGACTTGCGTGGAGACAGAGGTTGTCGCTTTCTAATGGAAGACAAGAAAGTCGCTTTGGATGCGTTTCTTGTTGGTGAAAAAGTAAGTGATGTCAGGAGTTTGTACCAGATCTTTGTAAGGTATAACCAGAGTGATAAGTAGATATAGCATTGAAGCTGGATCTGAATATGAAACGTGTTGACATCCAATTGGTGGAGTAGATGTTGATTCCTTGCCTACCTTTCTTTCTGGATTTACTTTGTTCATCTGTTGGAGAACATTGTACAGCTTGAGAAAAAGAACATGCTTTATAGACTTGCGAAAAAGACGACAGTTTTTTGTTTTTTTGTTTTTTTACACTAATGGTCAAGCTGGTGATGGCAAGTGAAGTCTCTTTGACATATACAGCAACATGACCTGTCTGATATTGTCCTTGATGTTAATATTGTTTGTGATGTTGACGAGTGCCTTACCGACGTAGAAGTGATGAACGACGGTGTTGATGTAGAGTGATCTAAAAGTCTTGCAGATCCTTCTCTTGATGGTGAGCAGAACGCCACCAATGACTTTGGCACCGACTTAGACATCGTCTTACGGCGAGGACAAGCATGATATTGTCTTTCTTTCCTGAGCTACGTCTGTAATGTTTTTCAGAGGATGCACAGGAAAACTGAAGCTGGTTCAGAGACAGGTCTTTCTAGTACCTTCCTCCACACTTTTGCTCCTCAGCCCTTATGTCCACAGCATGCCTTTTAGGCATATTTCTTATCTGATTTTTAATGTCCTTTTGGACATTTTCTTGCAGATGCCGCACTCTGTGATAGAGTGGGAGAGAGGCAAAAGTACCACAAAGATTTTATGGATATCTGTTACATATTTCTCCCACATGAAGGGCACTTTAAGAAAAGTGATGGCATTCAGACGAACGTGGCCGATGCTGAAATAATAAAACGAAGAAGAATACAATGCAGCTGTGCTAAAGGGCACAAGTGTTAGGCCTAGTTGCTAAAATAACGTGGCTAAAAGCAGCACTAAAATGGCTATACAACACCTATCTTCTAGAGAAATTTTAACATTTATACAGATGTTAACATTTGTTCTTGGGACAATGGTGGCAATGGAGCAGCAGCCAGGGTCAGAGGAGCACGGGGGTCAGAAGCAGCAAGAGGATAAGGACTGAAAAAGGTGATGGAACGGAGAACTCCATACACTTCTGCTTTTTAGAAAACTGCATCTTTTTGGTTAAGCACTACGTCAGAGTGCAAGTGTTTTCCATTTCTCTCGTTGGGGTATCTCTTCCCTCCCACCCCCAAAAACCCACCCCATGTTCAGTCTTCTCGATCTCTCCCTTGTGTACTTCTCCCTCCCCGAGTTCCATGTTGCTGTCTCCCTCATGTGATTCTCCCTGAATCCCTATGATGCTGTCTCCCTTGTATGCTTCTTCCTTCACCAGCTAGCATTGTTGTCTCCGTAATGCCAAATCACCGTCCCCCATTTCTTTGCCACAACCTGTTCCCCCACTCGCTCCTCTGTTGTCCCTTTAAACTCCCCATTCTTTGAATGCTGGTTTCCACAAACAAGATTATGCATATTTACGGTTTATTTTTAGAAAATGCATTACTCTTTACTGCTGCTGTTCAATATCGACAAAAATAGACACTGGCAACAGGCACCAAAGTATAGCAGTGAAGCAGCTATGAGTTTATGAGATCTTACCTCCTTCAGTGTAAAGCTTAGCTCTCGAGCCCCTGCTTCCTGCAGGATCCTCAGAAGGGGCAGTTTAGGTCGTACCTACAACACAATGCAGAAAAAGATGACGTCTACAGAGGATAATCCTAGAGCATTCCATCACAGAATACTGGCATAGTTAACTTTCAATACACTTAAGATAATTTAGGTTCAATCCCTAAACTAGGATACTTTTCAGTGGTGGCCTCCATACAGCTGGAGTGCTAGCATCTACCAACTGATCCTGCTTTGTCTACAGTTTGTTTTACATTCTTGCTCACATTGGTTTATATCCAGGTACTGGAGAAATGAAATGCAGATACTGCCCCCATCTTCCAAGTGAAGAATTTTACAAATTTCAAACTTCATGGGAGAGTGGGCAGAAAAATAATCTGCTTTGTACTGGAGACCACGCAGGACCCAGGAAAGAGGTAACAACACAAAAAAGACTTCAACATTCTAGATAGTGTGGTGCGAGTATGTGGGGTGACGATTACAATCATACACCAGATCATGTAGAGCAGCTGAGAATGCGATGCGTTTTTCTTGCAGGTAGTAAATATTAATGACCATGTTGGGAATAGAAAAATATTTTCTCAATTGACATACCTTTCAAATTACTGAGCAATAAATAGCCCACCTAAAAGGTAACATTTAATAGAAAGCCAATGGAGCTGAACTGCCGAAATGAAGCAGTTTCTAAAGGTATAATCCCTCACCTAGCAGAAACCAGCATTGATAAAGCCAACAGGTTTCGTGAGGTCTACTGGCTTTGTAAAGTTGTTTTGCCATGTCGTACAGCAGCATGGCTTCTGTGTAACATGGCTTAAAGTATAAAATTTTAAAAACACACATACAAAAAAAAAAACACAATACAATTCGCTCAATGCTGGCTACGTCATAGCACTTTTTTTCCTATACTTTCAGCCACGCTGCACAGCAGTCGTGCTGCTGTACGACATGCCTAGAAAACACACATTAACAAAGCGAAACAGCTCTTGTGATGAATTACGCAAGAATTAGGGGCTGAAAGCGACAGGACTAGAGACAACATGCTGCTGGCCTGAAAACGAATGGAGCGCATATAAAAATCTACCCACCTCCCTCTGTCTGGAACACGTTAAAGTCAGAACCCAGTCTGGTTCATGCACCAACTACAGAGAATAATATGCAACTAGAGAATCAAAGGCTTAAATTCCAATGAAACAGTTCACTGCGTTAATGTACTTGCCACTCAGATCTTCATCCAACCTGGAAGCGATAGGTTCAAATCCCAGTAACATAACTGTTTGGCATCTGCTGCTACTGAAGACTTCTTCCTGCCACTTACAGGCTCCTGCAGGCTATTGGCTCCAGTCACAGTGATATACTTTATGGATCTAATGCACGTTCTGCAGAGATCTGCAGGCTCAAGCTCCAGTTTGAGTTCGTTAGGTCAACACAACTGCCACAGATATCCATGTGCAACTTGTAGGCCACATGTTCAAATCCCAGTAGCAGTTCATAGGGTTAAATTAGCCCTCCACAAAGCTATGCATGCAACCTGCAGATTAATGGCTCCAATACAAAATAAATAGCTTGTGGGTTTAATGCAACTGTAGCGCAAGTTGTGCTCAAACTACTGTACAAAGACTCTAATCCCCATGAGATAGCTCATGGGGGTCAGTCAAAGCGCCTGCCACAGAGATCCATGTGAAACCCACAGATCCAGTTGCAACATAATAGCTCACTGGGCAGACGTAGCTGTGAACATTCACATCACAGGTACCAATCTCAGTGAAACAAACAAGAGAGTAAATGCATGTCCTCAGAGATCTGTGTAACTCATATGCCCATTACACATAAGGTAAATCAGCGGGGTCCTATAACAAATAAGGCAAATCAGCGAGTTATTGTGTCTGCCGAGAGACCTCTATGCGGCATGCAGGTCTGCCACAGCCCAATCATCAGCATTTCATCCTTCTGTGGTTCCTAACATGAGTACTGCTATCCACCTCTTACTATGTCATACGCACACAGGCTCTTTCAAGCAGACCATGCCAGCAGGAAGTTGCATTTACTGAAAACATGCTAAACTTCCCTTCTAATTAACACGACAGAATCAGCTGAACACTCCGCACAGTCTTTGAAAGGCAGGTAGGGATGATGCAGTGTCCACCACCAATCTAAATGTTGCCACTGAAAGACAGGTAGTGAGGACAATCAATCGTGTGAGGCCGGTAGATCTGGGGCAATGTTAACTGCATTAAGCCAGTGTCTTCGAAAAGCGATGGAGGCATGAGCGGAAATCACAGGGTAGAGCAGTGTCTCTAAAAGGCAGAATGGGCTTGGGCAGAGTCTGTCACGTGCAATGCTGGTGTCGCTAATGGAAGTCCGCCCCATGTGACACCATTGCCTCCGAAATGCAGGTAGGGCTATAATATGGTAAATCAAATGTTTGATTCTGCTTCTGAACGCTGGGCGTGCTCAGGGCAGAGTCCATCTCCTGTCACAGGGGCAGGACTAGGCCCAACCAGGTCAGACACATGCAGTAATCCAGATATATGGATTGCACTTGAGGCTGGTCAGACGCGTGTCAGACCTCCGCGAAGTGGGAAGTGGTGGGAACAGAGCCAGACATGTTAGGCTGGCTACTCAAATAGGCATGCTCACTAGCAGCACTGAGAATCTCAAAACGTGATCAACCAGGTGCTTGTTTACATTACTTAGTATGCTACTTTAAATATCCGATGTTTGATTCTTGACCAACACAGCTGTGTATATTTGCAACAATCTAATTTTGTTGTGAGAAAAACAAAAAAACAAAAACGTGTGATCAACCATCTCTAGTGCTACTGAAATGGCTGTATGTATAGCTGAGTCGCTCGGTTAATGTGTTCTCTTAAGGAATGTGTGCATACCCTGCAGGTGGAAGGTTTGATTTTGACGAGAGCAATGCAGCTTTCATCTTTACGAGGTTGATCAAACGTGGACCTGTGATGTCAGTAGCATTATCTGCTACAACCCTAGTAACTGTTTGTAAATCAGGTAATCTCATGTTTGTGGTCTGTACTGTACCCTCTGCCTTGACAGAAAACACACCACGAGACATAACATGGAATCACATTTAAAACAAGACGACGGATTGCGGGGCGGAGAGAGCAATCAGGGGGAGGAGGGTGTAGGAGGAAGCAAGCAAATTGTAGAATCGCAGCTGTTGTGTTGTGGGTTTTAGTTAATTTGGGACTATTGTTTTAGTGATTTATATTTACTGTACACTGCATGTATTTATGTATATTCCTTGAAGAAAAGGGGTATTTGTATTCTTCTAATTTAGGTTCTATTGTCCTGGGTTCTGCTGTTTGGATGGGGAATTCTATCTGGATGGCTTCACTGGACGGCAACAATATATGTGGCTCCTGCCTGCATGTCGTGAGCTAATTTACAAATGTAATTTTCTCTTTGAATAAATTTGAACTTAACTTTTGGTCTCCTGCAATCTAATTGCTGAGGATACAACATAATTTGGCGACGAGCAGAGAAATTCACCTTCACGCCCACCGAAGACCCAACGTCTGAAAGGACAGTTCCAGCATTTTATAGTGATATGTGACAGATATTTGACACACTTTGGTGCCAGTGGGTGCATTTATACTAGATTTGGTATCCACCAAATCCAGGAGGTGAGGAGTGCACTTGGAGTTTATTTTGGCTGCATGGATTTGAAAGACTCGCTTACTTGCTCTTTCTAACAGCGTTGCACATGTATCCCATCATTCTCAGCACAGCTATTCCCTGCTTCAGCTTGCTTCTGTGACGTCTTGCTGCGGGGAACGCTGGGGCCTGTCATTTTGTTTTGCCAGATCCAAATTGGTCAGAGTTCAGTCTGTTGTGCTTTCTACCCCACGCACACTACAGAGAACTGGTTCCCATCGTATTATCATTGTTGCATGGCATCCTGAGGCGTACTGAATATGGAACCTTCTGCGCTGCTCATCACGCAGTAAGCATTCTGGGGTGTGCTGTATTTCAGCGGGTCAGATCGCGTTTCGAGCATTCTTAAACATGTGGAAACAGATTTCTTCTTCACTCAGCAGCTGTGACACTTTATACATATTTTAACAGATCTTTATCTCCTACTCATTAGGAGGGTGTTTATTTTCATTTGAAAAAAGTAATTGTCTACACTATTTTCAGACTATGCCAACACAACTACACCCCTTGCAAATTAACCCTTTCCTTCAGAATCCAGAAAAACATTTGTTAAAGTAGCCGCAATGATTTAGATCTTTTGAAAATTACGTTGTCGCCATTGATGAAAAACATTATTCCAACGAGAGAAATAAAGCTTTGGTATTTGGGTTGTTGGGGTGACATTGGTCAAGAGATTTTTGATAATCTTCCAGAGTCTGAGCCTCCCCCTTGGCAATTCATACCGTGGGATGTGTACACCGAGGCTGTTAAAAGATCTGAGAAGAGATTTTGTGAGCAACCCAACATTATGATAGAGGCACCGTTTCTTTCATAGAAAAGAACTCATTGATGAAACCATTGAGGAGTATATTTCCAATTTGTGCATTCCAGCTTCCACATGAGAATTTGGTGAGAATTTGAATATATATGTACATGCCAGTTTTGTTTTTCACTGATCCAGCAAAAAAATAGAAGAAAGCCTGGTTACAGGAACACTACCCTGAGCGAAGTACTTGACATTGCAAAAGTATAGAATGCTCTTCTATGTCTACCAAGATAAGTACAGATGCTGACCTCAGCAATAATCCTGTATGTATAAAATTTGGCAGCATGATCGTCCCAAAGGGAAATATAACGCAGGGAGTTCTAAAAAACAGATAATGTTACAGATGTGGATCCAAACCACATCTTGGTAATAATCCCAATTGTCGGGCCGTTAACAGGAAATGCAATAAATGCAAAAAAAAAAAAAAAAGGAAATTTTTCAAGTGTTTGTAGGTTGAATGTTCAACCTAGCAATCTGCCAGCGAGAGTCAATGCTTTGGAGTCTACATTTGAGTTTCAAGAGGACATCATTAACAATCTTGTGTTAACCATTGATGATGATCTAACCTGTTCTTCTTTCAGGGTTGTTTTAGGCATTGCACAGATTGGTGACATTAGTTTAGAATTAAACTGCTGACTCGGGTTACCCTTCATCAATTTGATCTGATGTAACCCTTTCTTCTAAAAAAAGAATGTAATATGTTTCTTACACACACACAGATGTTCACTCGAAAGCATTCGGTGGTCAGGAAATAGAAATGTTGGGTTATTTCATAGATTCCGTAAGTGTATTAGAACGTAAAATCATAACAAAAGTATATGTTGCAGTACAAGGACGAGATATAGTAGGTTGCTGTGATTCAGCAAAAATGGGCATCATACTCAAACCTGGAAGTGATCAACCTCTTGTACTGGATGAATTACCTATTGGATCTATTGAAGTGGTAAATGACAATTCTAAAGACAAAATTAAAGATATTCTTGATAAATATCTCAATGTTTTTGATGCTAAAGTGGGTTGGGTCAAGGGTGTAATCCATGATAATAAAGTCAGATAAGTTCCTCTCGATGTAAGATGGGAACAGAAAACATTATTAGACGCATTATGTAAGGATGGCATTATATTGCCTATTGATTCATCAGCGTGGGTTCCAGCTTTAGTTTTAGCCAAGAAGAAAAATGGCAGTTTGCGTGTGTGCACTGCTATAAGGTCACAAAGACCATTGTTGTGGATTGCCATCCATTGCCTAAAATCCAGGAGATGCCTATGGCAATCAGTGGAGCAGCATTCTTTTCCATCCCTGACCTCAGATCAGCCTACCATCAAGTGGCACTGTCACCAAGATCACAAGAACTGACTACATTTGTTACACCCTCTGGCGCCCTTAAATTTTTGAGACTGGCAGCAAATGCTAGCCTGAATGGCAGTGTTTTTAATAAATTATTGGACTCATTGTTTAAGGGTGTTAAGGGTGTACAGGCATTCCAGGCTTTTCTGATTATGGTAAGAACATAAAACACAATGATGTATTGGAAAATGTTTTAAGCATTTTGAGCAGCAGGACTGTTTAGAAGGAAAAGTGTAAATGTCTTGCGGAAGAACATGATTATTTAGGGCATACCATAACTGCTAAGGGTATAAAGCCAAAACAAGATTTAATTGATGTCATTAGCAAAGCACCGCACCCGACTCATTAAGGTCTTTTTTAGGCCTTAGAGAGTATCATGCAAGATTTGTCCACAGGTATGCTGTGCTTGTGGAACCTTAAAGATGTCTACTCAGAAAGAAAAATTTGGACTGAGGAGCAAGATAAAGTATTTCCGGAAGTAAAAAAGATATGATCATGGAGGCACCAGTTTTGCAACCTTTCAACAGTGCTGATGTGCTGTTATTGCGGATGCTAGTTCAACTGGATTGGGAGATGCGCTCACTCAATTTGATCATGGAAAATAGCGTAGCATAGCGTTCAGCTCAAGAACTTTTAATAAAAGCGAGTCCCACTACAGCACTATTGAAAAGGAGGTTGTCACGGGGTCCTACCATGGAGGACACTGTTCACCTCCGTTAAAAAAATATCAGACTAGTCAAGGAAATATAGTTGAAGCAGTATGTTCTTTATTTTTTCCCTTATTTTATCTGAATAGTGTGTTTCTGTCCTCTCCTTGTGTTGTGCTGCCTCCTGTGGTGCTTTCTCCTTTTCTTAGGTTCTCGGCTTCCACTGCCACCAACTTGCAGGCTCCGGGAGCAAAGGAAACAAGAAGGACGCGGTCACATAAGTGTTTTCATGTTTTGTTTTACAATTCGGCTTGTTAAACTTTGGTTTCTTTTATCTTTACCGCTGTCTCAGTTATCAATTACTTTCATGCAGAATAATATAAAGAATTGGCAAGGGGTGTGAGGTTCCCTTTTGGCCTGTAATAGTGTTTTAGTATCACCCGGACTCGGCTTGTGCTTCACAATATTATATGTTACCCCACAATACATCGCAGTGATAGGAATTACTGTGCTGTAGTGTTTTCCCAAGATGAGTGTTTGGGGGTTGCTCCTCGTGATCTAGCCCAGTGTGTTTTTGGGCCTTAAGCCTCTTCTCCTCCCCTTCGTCCCACTCTCCTTATTACTGGCCCCAGATAACCGCACAAGCCATCACATACCTGGTTGAGCCACGTCCCTCCTGGGACACGGTGGGACCCTCCACCTCTCACGGATCTCTCTGCGTCGGCCTGCTCCTCAACTGCCTTTGATTCCTCCTCTGTGCCCTCGCTGTCGCCGGTTCCTGTCTGTCTCTCCTCCACCTTCTCCCTCTGCTCTGTCTTCCTCTGTCTTATTCTCCCTCAGTGTTCGCGTCTGTGCCTTCCTCCGTCTCCCCAGCAACGTCTTCTCCTATTCCGGCAATGTCTTTTCCCCTTCCGGTAACGTCAGCAGACCTCCCTGTGCGTGCCAATTTGTTTCCCTCACTCGTCCACCTGGGGCACGGGAGGGCCGTCTCAGGACTCTTCCGCCTACTTCCATCTCCTTCGTCCAGGGGCTCCCTGCCACAGAGGTCTTAGCCTATGCATGGGCTGTGGAAACATTTAAATCATATCTGTGGGGACACACTTTTCACTTACTCTGATCACAAACTGCTTATCAATCTTATGAGGGGTAATGGAATGGGAACGGCTTCCGGAAGGCTAGCCAGGTTTCTATCCAAATTACAGGAGTACACATTTACCATAAAATATATTCTAGGTGGAAGAATTACACAGCAGATTGTTTATCGCGTATGCCGGTGAAGAATGATTTGGATTGTGAAGTAAACCAAGGCCAAGAATGTGTTGTGTCTGCTACTGATGCTTCTGTTCACGCTTCAGGATGTACCAGTGAGGAAGAGTGGATGCAATCCTCTAACAGTGATGCTGTGTTGTCTAAAGATACAACAACATATTTTATAGGGGTGGCCACCAGATAGGAACTTAATCAAAAGTTTAGTTCTGTATGAACAAGTTCATGAGGAATTAATTTTGGAAAATGGCTTGGTTACTAGACAGGGTTTGTTCATACCACCGGAAAACTTACGGCACAGATTAACAAGTGTTGCCCATGAAGGGCACCCTGGTATGTCTGGCACTAAAAAGTTACTAAAGAGTCCTCTTGGTGGCCATGAGTGGATACCAGCGTAGAGCAATTTGTGAATAAATGTTCAGAATGTCTAGTATCTGATAAGCATTGGAGACTTGTCAAATGTAAAATTGGTGTGAATCCTTCACCTGAAGGGCCATGATATAAGTTGCCTATTGATTTTTCTAGACCATTTGAAGGACTACCTACAAACATGAAATACTTGATTGCTATGAGTGATTACTATTCAAAATAGATGGTTTATGATTTTGTATCTGTGCCAACCACAGAAGCAGTCATTGAATTTTTGGAAAAGGAAATCCAAAGCTATTGCCACTCATTTTGTTTCCAAAAAGATGATAGAGTTTCTGCTTAAACATTATATCAAACATGAGAAAACACTAACACTACTTTATTTTTCAGCAGCCAATGATGTGGTGGAAAGGTGCAATACATTTTTCAAGGAGGACATACAAACCGCATTGGCCTCCAACATTTATGTACACACATATTTACAAGAAAAAACCGTGAGTTATTTAAACACACCTAATTCCATCATGGAAGTTTCCCCTTTCTTTTTGATAAAAGGAAGAGATGCCAAAACCAGCCTTACCCCATGTTGGAATGATCAGACTTTTCTGAAACTTTAAAGGACCATTCTAGTGTTGACGAGTGTATTCCAGATAATTCACGTAAGTATAAAACCATTGAGACTTACATGAACAGATATCAAACTCAAAAACATAAAACATTTTAAAATAGGAGAATGGGTGTTAGTTAAGAAACCCAGAAAGGCTGTTAAGGGAGACTCCATTTTTTCTGAACCTGCACAAATTGTAAAGGTTACACGTTCAGCACTTTTACTCAAGAACCATAATTGGTGGAATAAGGAAGCTATTGTGGGCATTAAACCTTACCAGAAAGATTACTGAGAAGAAGCATGGCATTGGAGAGTCAGAAGACAGTTGTGTTGTGTGGGGTTTGGGCCATGATGGCAGTGTACACAATCCAGAATGTGTATCTGCTGATTCCACTACTACTGCAGATTCTGGCAGAAGTCCTAACTGCATACAAGAAACTTCTGAAACTTTTGTCTACTTATGACAAAAGTAAATATACTTGTGTTTCTGATTTATCTAATTCTGACTCTATGGTCAAAGGGGTAAAAAATATTAATGCCTTGCCTGCAAGTACAAGGATTATTATTTGTTTTAAATGTTTAGCTGTATTTTTTCTCTTTATATTTTGTTGTATTGCAGGTTCTTGTTAATTTGGGAATACTGTCTTAGTGATTTTTATTTAGTGTGTACTGAATGTATTTATGTATATTCCTTTAAGAAAAGGGGTACTCGTATTCTTTTAAACATAATACAGTTAGGTTCTGTTGCCCTGGTTTCTGCTGTTTGGATGGGGTATTCTATCTTGACGGCAGCATTGCCTGTAGCTCCTGCCTGCACTTTGTGGGCTCAGTAACGGAAATAATCCTCTCTTGGAATAAATTTCAGTTTGAAATCAACCTCCGGTCTCCTGCGTTCTAATTGCTGAGGACACAAAAGGGGCACAAAACGACACGAATAAGGGGTGGGGGAGGGAGGTTGGGGGCAACAAAACTCCGTAAAAAGAGGTGGGGGTTCATTAGAAAGAGGAATAAAAAGCATAACTAACAAAAACTAGAAGCAAAAACGAAAAAAGAAAAAGGGGTTCGCACCTTCAGCCACCTCTGTGCCTCTGTAAAGGCCAACTCGCAGGGCTCCATGGGTTCGTTCTAGAAGCAGCGGGCCGAAGGGGAAGGGTGTTTGCTAACAGCGAGGGATCTATGAAGCGAGTGTGACTGTGGCAGACTGTGCTTCTATGCCTGGTCAGTTAGGCATTTAGGCCCAGGTTGCCCCTCAAAAAAAAAAAAAAAAAAAAAGGAAGGGGGGAGTTGGGGGTGTTTTGAATTAACGAGGAGGAGGAGTTGGGAATGCCCATTATAGAGTTGATTTGATTACTAAGAAAATAATGTAGCTCCTGGGGGAGGGTAAAAAAGTGGATGGAGACTTCAAAAGGAAGGAGTACTTGCTCCAAGCTACACAGAAAAGACAAAAACCGAAGAGCAGACAAAGAGAAACAAGAAACAACCAGAAAATGATATGCAAACATCAATAAAAAGCAAGGAAATCAGACTGGCAAACAACGGGCTGTAAGCCCCTTTTGAGCTTTGTTTTTTTTTAAACAAGGGATTTTTGTGCAATGCAGGGTAATGCAGACCAAGAAGCACCAGTGTTCGTTTGTTTTTCTACTCCTTGCTAAATGCATGTAAAATGCTTGAATAGTGGACTCTGCCATATAGCGATTTAAAAATGTTTTTCTCCCTTCACACGGTTATTTAAAGCCGTTTTTAATCGGTAGGTGTTAAATTGAGCCCCCCCTCGTCTCCAATAGCTACATGAAATCCGAATTCTGACAAATTCAGCAAAATAAAGGGCAGTGCTGTATTTAATTAGGGTGATCAACTGCTGTTTTTTTTTCTCCAAAATACAATATTTTTCTATCTGAAAACAAACTTTAGCCAAGCGGCTGGTGTTAGACTAGTGGTCAAGCAAATTTAAAAAACAACTTTTGTCCCCCCATCTTCAACGGGACATGCAGCACCGGGGTCATGTGGGGCACTGTCCCCACCAAAGGCCTTCTGGATCCCAATCGTAAGGTATCCAGCAGAGGTCATTCAGAGGTTTCCAGCCTGAGGTGCACTCCCTTCAACGTTGAGAGGGAGCCCTAGACATAGAGATGGAATTTAAGGGAAACAGTACACCTTATGATGTAAGGTAGTACTCTAATCTAAGAAGGTTTTTACAGTCCAACGATTTATAGTACTCTGAACTACTGTCCAATTCTGACCTTCATGACATTACAAACACATGAATTGTGGCCGGAGTTCCTTTTGACTAAGGTAAAAGTGTATTTGTAGTGCCCAGAAGCACTGACATATGATTGAAGCTACTTAAATATCAAGCAAAGCAAATGCTAGTGTGGGAGTCTTCCTCCAATTCAGGACAGTAGGCTGTCTCTAAGTAGTTTAGCCTTCTTTGAGACTACATATTTCAAGTGTTCATGCCACCTTGGTCAATTTCTTCTGCTTCCACTGGGCACAGTTCTCCCAATCCTGTTGAAAATGCATGATTATTCAAGCTTATGACTATTAATGAAGATCACACCATAAACAATTGTCAAAGATGTAGAGCCAGCCTTTGACCACGGGTATCGCCTTAAATTCACAATGCACTGCTTTTTCCCGTGTATAGCGGGGTGGCTTGTCGAGATACCAGGTCCTTATTCTAGGGTCAAAATTAAATGAGGAACTAATTACAATTGTACTGAGTTTTTAAGTTATCTAGCTGCCTTAAGTGACAGTGAAGTGTTTCCTTTAGGTAAAGCTGTGTACTCAAGGAAACACATTAATTTACCTTGTTTCCATATAAATGTAGGAAACCTGGTTTGTCAGCATCGCTGGTGCATGTACTTTTAAAACCAGTTTGGATTTTCAGGGGCTTTTTTTTAATGTAAATGTATACACCACTGAAACAAAATAACAGACACAGCAAGAAAGCTTTTATAATGTGATATTTAATTCTCTGTAAAGAAGCAAATTAGGATTCTGCAGAAAAGCAGTAATACTTTACTCCTAACACTGTAGTTGCCTCTTTGCGGCAATGACCAGTTGTGGTTTCAAAGCTTCCAAGTCCCAATTCACAAACCGAACCCATAGGAAGGCAGGCGCTGTGTGCTCACATTTTCAGCCCAGTTCTCCATACATATAAAAAAATGCAGATGAGGTGACAGGATCCACTGATGTGAGGAGGTCCCCATACCCACGCCACTCATTGACGCAACACCGATTTGTGTGCCTTTTAAAGGCCAGACACTTGTCAATTCTTACATTTACACCTCCACCCCCTTGGTTAGTGGTGGAATGCAAGCCTGTACTCCACATTTCATGAACCTATTAAATACGTAGTCTTCAACGGAGGCAGAAGACATGAATGTTTCCAGAATTCGAAGACTCGACTCCGAAAGCAGTTCCACATTTGATTCGGAACGCCACAGCCGGCAATGTATTTTGTTTGGGTTATGAGGAGGCAGAACAAAATCTTAGCTTGTCACACCAATGGCAGATGCCCAAGAGGAGTGTTTCTTAGCCTTTTAAATTTTGTGTACCCCACTTAATCACTACTGGAATCCAGGGACCCCCAATGAATTATTATTGGAAATTGGCCCCAGCGCCGAATCTCTACTGGAAGCCTGGGACCATGGCCTAAGCAATCTCAATAATCTGAACTGCAAAGAAATATACAAAAATACGGACAAAAACATCTATCACACAAATATCCAAACAATGAAATATTTTAATTCTCAAACAAAAAATAAAAAAAAACTTTTAATGGGAAAGTTGGAGCTTTTCTAAAATTGAGGCCCCCCATTGTCTGTACTATTTTTTTTTTAGGCACTAGCACTAGTCCCACTAATCAATTTGAGGATACTAGCTTAGTTCTAGCCACCAATTCCAAATTCTTTCTTGTTTAGAACATGTTCTAAAATTATCCATTTTGCTTCTTTATCTACATACACTTTATTAATCGATTATTTCATTTTCTAAGAAATTGCGGACCCCCTAACTAGGTGTCACGGAAAGAATGGGAATTGGGACCTCTGTGATAATGAATGTGAAGAAGACCCTGTAATTGAGAACTGTTGTTACAGGAAACTAACTATTCCTTTTTAGTCACAAGTACTGGTTAAAAAAACTTTTCCCCCACATTTGTTCCACCCCCCCCCACACACACTCAACCTCCATCCCCAGAATTCCTTCATCCCTAGTAAAATCAGTTGACAACTGCTAAAACACAGTATGCAACGAATTAATAAAAAGGCTTTCCACACAAATTAATATTTTTTTACCATTTCACAACGTTTATGAAGTTAAAAGTTTTCAGATGCAGCATTTTCAGGCTAAAAATTAATTAAGAGTAGGTTTTGACAGAACCAACATCCTGTCTACTACACACTTACGTTTAGTAGGAAATGCCCTCACATTCAGTGACTATCTTTCTGGTGGATACTTTATCTATTGAGGAGAAGAAAGCCTTGAGCACCCTCTGGATTGCTCTCAGTTCTAGGAGGCTGATGTGAAACACCCCCTTCTCAGGAGACCAAATGTCCCTGATCTCCAATTTCACTAGATAGGTTTCCCACCCAAGAGAGAGTGCAGTGGGGAGTGAGAGGTGGGGAGGGGGTTGGGCGGGGAGGTTTTACAACCGACCATTTGTAACACTTAGCGGGGATCCCTAGCACTGCATCCCCAAAGATTTGTGAGAAAACGTGCTCTGAGGAAACTCGAAATAATTCTACCTCCTGATCCACACTGAAAGCACCGAAAAAGGAGAACCAACGTTTGGCTGCAAGGAGGGTGCTTTATGACTCCAGTGACATCACGCCACCAGTGAAGCCTTTGTGAAGCCAGCACCCTCTGCAATGTTGGGAAAATTTCGGGATCTACTCTGACACCTGGAATAGTGATGCGCTGCGGTATATGCAGGTAAAGCTATCCACCAGAAGTGCTAAGTATATAAACTTTAAGAAACCCATTTGCAAAATATTAATTTTGTACACTTCATGAAAATTTGTTTTACATTTTAAATAGGTTGATGGCAAGATGTAAGAAAATGAAGACAGGCCCAGCTATAGGAATAATTAAGGGATCAACCCATTTGCAAGAAAAATATCAATATTTGTTTCAAAGACAAAAATTCAACTGTTACTGTACTGCAGGAAACTCACGAGGAAGATCTGGCTGCCACAAAACTGTTAAATTTCATATGAAATACGTATTCTAGTAGAGGACAAAAGAAAGTTTTAACTAACAGGTTACTTACCTTCAGTAACGCCTTATCTGGTAGAGATTATCTAGCTGCAGATTACTTACTTTAGAATTACCCTGAGACGTCAGACTGGAACCTAAACAATTCAGCAGTAGTATCCCAGCATGCTGAGAGGTGGTGTCACTTGGCTCAGTGTAGATGCTGTGTTTAAGTAGAGTGCTATACATATTGAAATAGTTCACTTCTGCATAACCTTTCCCTTCTCCGACCTGACACACTCAACAATTGGTCATTCACCAGGATCTCTTTGGTATGATCAAGGTAGAGCAATAATCTTTTTGGGTCCAGGCGGTAGAGTCTCTCCTCTTCTTTAGAAGGGTATGGGCGAGCAAAGATGGTATGCAAGGTGATATTCTAGTCTACAGGTGTTACAATCCTTTAGAAGGAAGGAAGCATGGGTCATCAGAATCAGTTTGTCTGGATAGAAAGTTGTGTAAGGAGAACAAAAATGGCTTGCAATTTGCTAACTCTCTTGGCCCATGTTAAGGCCACCAGAAAAGCAGATGTGAGTTGTGGTGAGGCGACAAATTGGGCAATTGTGCACAGCATTGAAGGGTGAGGACATGAGAAATGTTAAGACCAGATTGAGATTTCACAGGGGCATGATGAATAGTCTTGGAGGGAACAAATGTTGCAGTCCCTTAAGAAACCTAGCCCCAACAGGTGACTTAAAGAAAGAAGGTTGATCTGGCAACCGAAGGAAAGAAGAGACGACAGACAAATAACCTCTAATGGTGTCCAGAGCAGAACCCTATGGGGCCAGAAAAAGAACAAACAATAAAACTTGGGAGAGAGGAGCACAAAGAGGGCCAATGTTCTTGGATGCACACCATGTCACAAACTTGTCTCAACGGCAGGCGTACACTGTCTTGGTGGAGGGACGCTTGGCTGACAGAATAACATCAGACTTCGGGAGGAAGGTTGAAAGCTGTTAACTGTTGTGGCTCAATCTCCATGCATGAAGCCAGAGGATACGCTGGTTTGGGTGTAAGACCCTGGCCTGTTACTGCGACAGAAGATCCTCCCAAAGGGGCAGCATGATCGAATGACCAATGTTCATGTTTAACAACTCGGGATCCAAGACTCTCTGTACCCAATCTGGAGCCACATGATTGACTTGGACCCTTTCGTTCCTGGTCTTGTTCAGAAAGGTGTACAGAAGGCCTAAGCGCCACTTGAGACAGAAAGCGTCTCCATTTGTAAATTCCTGTGAGCAAAACTGCCAACATTGTGGGTTATCGGCGGCGCTCAACACATCTAACACTAAGGCTCTCCCCAATCTTGAAAGAGACTTTGCACCACCTCCAAAGGGAGATGTCCTTCATGATTAGCTAGGAATGAACAGCTCAGTTGGACCACCCTGGCATTCGGAGCCCACCATGTGTTTAACTACTGGGGAACTGCCCTGACGTTTCAGCCATGTCCAGAGACGCAAGGCCTCTTGACAAAGGGTGCACAACCTCACCTCTCCCTGTTTGTTGCAGTACCACATGAGGTGCAGCTGTCCATGAACACCTGCAACAGTCTTCCCTTGAAGGAAGAAAGGCTTTTAATGCCAACCGGCTCACCCAAAGCTCCATCCAGCCAGAACCTGAACACCACTGGAGACCCAGGTCCCCTGACCTCAGTCTCCTTCAGAAGGAAACCTCAGCCAAGGAGTAACACATCTGTCACTATAGTCAGCTCTGATTAGTGAAGGAAGACCGGTCTGCCGCAGACTCAAGTGTACAATGTTAGTCACCAGTGAAAGCCTTTTGCAGTTCTGCACTAGGTGGGAGAGATTCCCCTGATGCTGTGCTCACTGAAAGTTTAGGTCCCACTGCAGAGTCTGCTTCAGTAGCAGGGTGTAGGAGGCCCTGTGGCTCAACATTCACATCAGAAGCAAAACCTGAATATTCTGGCCTTGCTGTGTAGGAGGATAAGCCTGAAACCGCACGGTGTCCAGAGCAGCTCCAATGAAAGGCAGCATCCAAAAGGGAGTCAGGTGTGACTTTGGCACGTTTAAAGTGAACTCTAGCAAATGCAGGAGGTCTGAAATAGTCTGGAGATAGGAGACGACTGCCTGGGGCAAGCCCAATTTAACAGCCAATCATCGAGGTAGAGAAAGAGTGGAAACCCCGACATCCACAGATCTGCTACAACCAACGCCATCACCTTGGTGAACACCTGAGAGGCGCAAGTAAAGACAAAGTGAAGCACACCAAACAAACTACACCCAATGTGAACTGCAGGAAACGTCAGAGGGCAAGCAAGACGGGGATGTCACACTATACATCCTGCAAGTCGAATGCTACCATACAGGATCCAGGGCAGACAAGACCTGAACTAAAGTGAGCATCTTGAACAACTTTTTTTGTCAGAAAGAAATTGAGAAGACACAGGTCTAGAATAGGATGGAGGCCTCCACCCTTTTTTGGGGCACCAGAAAGTAGCTGTGAAAGCAACTATGACCTACTTCTGATGTCAGCATCCTCTCAATGGCCCCTCTGGCCAAAAGGGCCAACACTTCCTGATGGAGCAGAGCAAGACGGTCCTCCCTGAGCCAGTCGTGACTGAGTGGCTTGTGTGATTTGAGGGGTTCCAGAAAGGGAATGGAATAGCCCCTCTGGACAATTTGCAAAAACCTGCTTGCAGTTTGTCATGGACTGCCAGTGGGGCAGGTGACGGCAGATCTTGCCCCAAGCCTGGTGCCCGTGCTGGTATAAGGGCAAACTAAAGGTGTTTTGAAGTTGCAACTGCCTGAAGGGAATGGCATTGGTCCATCCTCTGGCTAGTGTTCCTATTTGATTTGTGGGAACCATATAAGCTAAAAGACTGAGTAGCCTGCTATCCTTGGTGGCTTGGGTCAGAATGAACACAGTTGGTAGCCCTCCTGTGCCACTGAAGGGGCGAAAAGCAGAGTGGGGGCTGGGGGAGGGGGGGGGGCACAGAGAGGCCTGAAGACCTGATTGTGGCTCTGCTATTCTTAAAGAGCTCCAGCACAGTCTGCCTTTGCGCCTAAATTGCGACAACAATCAAAGGCCGTATCCACAAGGGAAGTTTAGACATCCTCTGAAAAGCCAGCAGTTCTCAGACATGCATGGCGTTTAAGTGTCACCTTGATGCAATCGCTCTACCTAGTGAGTCGGTCATGTCAAGTCCACATCTGAGGGTGAACTTTGTTGCATTTCACCCGTCTGATATTGTTTGGTAGAGTATAGCTCGGGACCACCAAGCTCTCCGGGTTGGGGTGCTCAATGAGGAAACTGGGGTCCCCAGGAGGGGGGCAGAGGTGACTGGCAATTGCCCTATGCACAGGAGCCCCTGTGCAGGGCTTTGACCAGGCCCCAAGGAGGACATCCATGGCTTTTCTGAATGGGAGAAGATTTTCGGAAAGGGGTGACTCCTGGCTGAAACGTCTCCATCAAGACGTTCGTCTTGACTACCACAGAGTGCAACTGATGGTCCAGGACCTCAGCAGCCTTCAGCTCCACCACTGCAAAGAAAGGTCCCTCTTCCGTAGCCACAGTAGGTTACCAAGCCAGAGTCCGGTGTGGTGTCTAAATCATTGGCATCTGTCAGTTCCACATACCAGTTGTCCTCTGGTTCATCTAGAGCAGTGGTCTCAAACTTTTTAACGCCGCACCCCCAGGTGAAAAATAAAAATCATTGGGGGCCCCCCCATCAGAATTTTTCACAATTATTTTATAAAGATGGCAATGTTTAAATATGTCAAGACCTATTTAAACATTGCAGTTAAGTACTGTTACCTTTTTAAACATGCAATAACCTGCTTATGCTTAAAACAAAGCCCTATTATCTGTATAATACTTCTTTTGGCCAGAGCCTGGTGCCCCCCCAGGATCACTTGAGGCCCCCGTTGAGGGGCCCACCCCCCAGGTTGAAGACCTCTGATTTAGAGGGTGATGGAATGAATAAGTGCCCTCAAATCCCTCCTCATCTCCCTCTCTGGCCTATCAAAAGAAAAATGCACTGGCTCTGACTCGGAGGGCATGGTGTGTGCCAGTGCCAAAGTCAGCTTCGTACTGGAGTCGAGAATGATTATGGGGTCGGCAGTGGCATCTAGAACAAAGTCACTGGAGCGGGCTCCGTGGAAAGTCTTGCAGGTTGAGTCGCAGCCCGAGCCAACACCTTATCCATGTGGCAGGGGCCAGTGCCAAGGGCAAACCCACTAAAAGGAATCCAGTTGGGGGACCCTCCCAAACCAGTGGCCTCCAAAGGGGCTCCAGAGGGTTCGGGCTTCCCAAATATGAGGTGCATGGCCTCGTAGGATTCCTTGAGTTGGGCAGGGGTACCTCCGGCTAATTTGGGAGACGTAGAACAGATCCAGCAGAGGCTTTGCGGAGGAGTGAGGCCTTGAGTGCTGTTGTGGTTTTCCACGCCTCGTCCGGTGATTTGGACCGGCATGGAGAAGTCAAACAGCACTTCCCCTGCTTACATTTGTGAGACTTCCGCAATGGTTTAAAATGCAACGAATTAAAGTGCAACTAAGATCACTGGGAATGGTTCCAAATGCCGTGGCGGGGCCTTCCATGTGACCGGGATCAAGAGCGTTCGACATCAAGCAGCAAGGATCTTCAGGGAATGTTCCCTCAGTGCCTTTAGGATCATGATGCAACAGTCCTTGTAGGCCTTTGAGCCGTGGTCTCGCTCCAAGCACCACAAATAAAACCAAGTGTGGGTCTGTCACAGACATCTGCCTGTAGCAGGCAACATAGGTTTTAAAACCAGTCTTATTTTGGGTGACATCCCTCACACACCAGGAGAAAGGATTCTCAAAAACGTTTTGACAAAACATAAAAAAAAAGTCAAAATGTGATTGGAGGTAGCTAGTCCAGGTTTGCACTGCCTGGAGCAGAAAGAAAAGAACTAATGTAAGTGTGCTGGGATAGCACTTATTGCACGTCACATCTAGCGCTGATGACACGGAGTTGAACAATGCCAAACACCAGCATGCATGGTACTCCTCAAGAATTTCTGGATCTAGTCAGATGACTGGGGATAATTCCATGTTTAGGATTCTGCAGCTAGAAATGTCTATCAGATTCTAGATTCTACACGCAAGGCCAATGGAATCATGAGAGAACATAGTACAAAAACAACAGCCACAATACCAGTACATGAAATGTTTACATACCTTTAACTCACTGTGATGAGGGAGGGCAATGGTTAGGTTGGAAGGAAAGGGGAGAATTAGGTATCCACCAGAAATTTAGTTACCAAATGTATCAGTATACAACTTTTTCTTCCGAGGGATACATCTTCCCACAGACTACTCAGTTTATGAATGAAACCTAAATTGATACCTCCATACGAGCTGTGATACATTATTTTCTAGGTTAATCAGCATTGTTCAAAGTATCACTCACTGTTTGTCTGGTGACTGAAGCAGTAATCTTTAGCAAACATACGCAGAGATAACTAAGTGGATGCCCAAAATATATTGAGCATTGGAACACCGTTAGTGAGAGCCGGAGCAGCAGCTATGCTATAGAGGAGTTAGAATGAATGCATTTTGGAATGTCCTTTTTGGCCAAACCGTAGCAGATCTGAATTAAATGGTGCAATTGGTCACTGCCTACTATTTTTCGGACCTGGCAGCGCCATGAAAAAGCTTGTCATCCACTTTCTCATGGTGAGTATAATCCACGTAGCAGGAAGCTACATGGAACTCTACTCTGATTTAGTCTATGCAACCACACCTTTTCCCTGGTGGGATGAGAAAGAAGGAAGAAAGCTAACCAAATATAGAGGACCAACTTGTCGAGGTAGAAAACTGAACAAATAGAGGGATTGGGATTTTCCAATCCTACAAGCTGAGGTGACTGCTAACAACAATAGTCTTCAAGGAAAGAAGTTGAACAGGATAACTATGCATCAACTCTGCTATCTTAATGCCATTGCCTCTAAACACAAGATTCAGATACCACTGAGGAACGATGAATGGAGAGGGAGGAACCAGATCAAAGTTATCAGAAAGAGCACCACTAAAGGAGGACTTGAATAACAATGACTGAGGAAGACACATGAAGGCAGACTACGGAGCCAAGTAAGCCCTAACCACAGTAATTACCTGCCCCTGTAGAAAAAGCGACAATACGGAATGAAGGACATCAGGAAGATGCAAATTAATGGGATCCAAACCTCATAATTCAAAAACGTATTCCAATGACCTGCATAAAAGGATTTTACAGCGGGTTTTCTGGCAACCAAGCTGACATTTGTAACTTCATCAGGGTGGCAAAAAGACATTATCTGGCACTGCTGAACTACCACATGTGCAGCTAACGCATTCTGGGGTCAAAGGCAAGGACTTAACTTTCCTTCCCCCTCACGAGAGGAAGGGTTGGCTGTATACAGTGTGTCAACAGATCAGCTTCCTAGATCATCCTTACTCCAGAAGGGACTATCAACATCTACTGTGCCCATTCCTCACAAATTTTGATACAAGCAAATTTAGTGGGAAACCATACAGCAGGTCCAGAGACTACCTAAACCTGAAGGCATTCCCTAAGAACCCAAAACTGTTTCTATTATGGACAATAGAGTGTCAACAGATGGACATCCCAATCTGGCAAAGATCACATCTATCACTTTCAAGTGTAGTTCCCACTAGTGGTCCTCAACGGGAGAAGGTAGATCGTCGAGCCTCACTTGAGAGAATCTGCCAGATAAGCCGCTATTAGGATAAAGGCCTGATGCAACACCCAGTTCAACAGGCAATTCACCTTCTAACACAGGGTCCTTGACCAGACACCACCCTGCCAGTTGAAGTAATGAACAGTGGTAGATTTGACCTTCTGGATATAAATGGTACTCCCTGCAATGAAAAGGTGAAACACTAGCACTGCAAGGAGGACCACCCACACCTTTAGCACATTTACAAGCAGATGCTGCTCCAACATGGAACAAAGGCCAATATCCTCATGATACTCAGGTTGGAGCCCCAGCCTAACAAGGAAGCCTCACAGGCCATGAAAGCTTTGCGTATAGAAACCTCAATATCCACATCCAGACTAGAGAGGTGCATTTTACAGGACAGGTCCAAGTGGACCAACTGGAACATCAGAACTGGAGTTAAGAGGCTCCCCTTGGTTTTGGAGACACTGCTTTCGCAGACAACACTGAAGGATCCTCATCCACCAACAGGATACAAAAGGTCGTTGGGCCAAGTAGAAGTAAGTAAGTTTGAGGCCCTCCTCCACCCGCAGGCTTCTGCCTGCGCCTCATCCCTGGTGCCTAGTAGGAGAGCTCTGCTCCTCTGCTAGGCTGCTTTCTGCTCCTTTTCTCTTTTTTCCTCCTTTTTCCTTAGAGTACTGCCTTTGTGCCTTTCGCTCCTGCGCTTTTCTCTTTCTTTGCCTCTTTCTCTTTTTTCCTCTTTTAGTGTACTGTCTGTGCTTTTTTCGCTTCTGTGCTTCTTTTCCTTCTTTTCCTTGTTTTTCTCCTCACTCCTCGCCTTCTACCTGCTGCAGCTTCCCCGCCTCTCTCAGTTTCTCCCCATCGCTGCTGCTCCCGCGGCCCCTACCCCCTTTTTCGCTCCAGCCTTGGAGCTGTCCTCGCCTCCCCCCCCCCCCCTTTACTTAATGGCGGCTGCTGCGCAGCCACACAGCGGAAGCGTGCAGCGGCCGGGCCTAAGGAAAGCCAGTCAGCACCCATCCTAACCGTGACCAGCGCCACAACCCCTGGACTGCTCACCCTCCACCGCTAAACGCCAGCAACACTCATCGCTCTCAACCCGGGACACAACAACAATTGTAGGCAGACATCACCAAGGGGCCCTTCACCTGCGCCACTGCAAATTCACCAGCCTCTGTCACTCAAGTCCACCCCTGAGGACTCACAAAGCAGAACACAGCCTCAGATGTATCCTGATCAACACCCGCTTCATCCACAGGCACGCCATCAAAGTCTGGAATCTCAACAACATCACATCCCTGGCCATCGCTTTCCTCACAGAAACATGGCTTAACCCCTCCTTGGCTCCAGACATCGCTATCGCCATCCCTGAAAGCTACAAGATCATCCACAAAGACCGCACAAACCAGCCCGGGGGAGGCATCACCATAGTCCACAAAGAGTCCCTATGCCTCGCCACCAGCACCAAAGACTGCACAACCTGGAACTCCTCCACTTCCAGATTGGAACCAACCCTAACACCAATCTGTGGGGCTCCCTCTATTACAGCCACCGGGTCCCCGCCCCCCTTTCTGCGACACCATCACTGACCTAGCCACCAGCCACGCTCTTACATCCAAGGACTACATCCTACTGGGGGACCTCAACTTCCACCTGGAAAACCCAAACAACAATAACAATAACAATAACTGATCGAAAACCTCACCAACCTCGGACTCAAGCAACTCGTCTCCGCACCTACTCACTCGGTCAGTCACACACAGTACCCCATTTTCTCCGCCAGCAACCACGTCTCCGTCAGCCACACCACCAAACTCCAATGGACCAACCACCGCTGCATTCACTAAACCTTCAACAAACCCATCAGTCTCCACCACGCTCACCAACTTCCCTGCAGAAATTGGAACAAGGTCACTGAAGTCCAGCTCTCCACCAGCCTCAACGCAGTACCCCCCCAAGCAGACGACGACAACACTGCCAGACAGAACCTACACAAATGGATCACCAACTGCGTCAATGCCCTCGCACCCCTCAAGACACCCACTACAAAGGCACAGCCAAAAAAGCAAACTGGTTCACCCCCCCACTCGAAGATTCAAAGCAGGTCTGCAGACGTCTAGAGAGGAAATGGCGCACCAAGACCCTTGCAAATCACCAAACCTTCAAAATCGCTGTCAAACTGCACCACCAGCTCATTAGGACCACCAAAAAACTTGCCCTGCAACAACACATCAATAAAAATGCCCACAACGGCAAAGGAACTTTTTACCTTCATCAAAGAGATCACCAACTCGAACTCCATCAACATCCCTTGTCGCCAAGAACTCTGCAAAAACCCTGCCAACTACTTCCACCGCAAGATCGCAAACATTTACGACAGCTTCACCACCCAGGGACCCCCCCACGACTGTCACCACCAGCCAGTCGACCGAAGCGTCACCACAAACCCTCCCCCCCCCCCCCACCCTCCTACATTGGAGCAACATCACTGACAACGAGACACGCAACATCATGGCAACCATCAACTCAGGAGCGCCCACTGACTCCTGCCCTTACCACATCTTCAACAAAGCCAGCAACATCATTGCACCCATACTCTGGCATACCATCAACTGCTCCTTCGAAACTGCCACCTTCCCAGAGAGTTGGAAACACGCCAAGATCAAACCTCTTCTGAAGAAACCTATCACCGACCCGACAGACCTCAAGAACTACGGGCCCATCTCCCCGCTTCCCTTTCCGGCCAAAGTAATCGAGAAAGCAGTCAACAAACAACTCACTGCCTTCCTGGAAGCCAACAACATCCTGGACCCCTCTCAGTCAGGATTCAGAAGCAACCACAGCACCGAGTCCGCCCTCCTCACCGCCACAGACTACATCTGCACCCTCTCAACCAAGGCGAGACTGTCGCCCTCATCCTCCTGGACCTTTCTGCCGCCTTCAACAAAGTCTCACCCGACACCTTACGCACCCGAGACTAAGCTCTGCAATGTCTCTCCTCGTTCCGAACAGGCAGAACAAAGAAGGTACGACTCCCACCCCCCCCCTTCTCTCAGAAGCCACCAAGACCAGCTGCAGCATCCCCCAAGGATCCTTGTTGAGTCTCACCTTCTTCAACCTCTACATGACCCCGCTGGCAGCCATCGTCAGAAGCCACGCACTCAACATAGTCTCCTACGCAGATGACACCCAACTGATAGTCCCCCTCACTGACAACCCGACCACCGCCAAGAACAATCTCCACAAAGGAATGAAAGCAGTCGCCGCCTGGATGAAAGACAGCTGCCTCAAACTGAACTCGGACAAAACCGAAGTCCTCATCCTCTGCTCCACGCCCTCCGCCTGGAACGATTAATGGTGGCCCACCGCCCTCGGAAACGCCCCCACCGACCACGCCCGCAACCTCGGCGTCATCTTAGACTCATCGCTCTCAATGGACCGACAGGTAAGGGCCGTCTCATCGGGTTGCTTCCACACCCTGCGCATGCTTCGTAAAATCTACAAGTGGATCCCTACCGAAGGCAGAAGAACAGTCACCCATGCTTTCGTCAGCAGCAGCCTCGACTACGGCAATGCACTCTACGCAAGAACCACCGCCAAGACCCGAAAAAGACTACAACGCATCCAGAACGCCTCCGCCCATCCCATCAAGAACGCCACTTGACAGAGCCACACCTCCACCCTTCTGTGAGACCTACACTGGCTGCCTTTTGACAAGAGAATCACTTTTAAGCTCCTGACCCATGCCGACAAGGCCCTACACGACATCGGACCATCCTACCTCAACCACAGACTCTCCTTCTACACTCCCCCCAGACATCTCGGCTCCGCCGACCAGGCCCTCGCCAACGTCCACCACATCTGGAAAGTCGCAGCCGGGGGAAGATCCTTCTCCCACATCACCGCCAAGACCTGGAACACCCTCCCCATTCACCACAGTTCAGGAAGGACCTCAAGACCTGGCTCTTCGACTGATCCTCAGCACCCCCTTCTGTCCCACCCAGCGCCTTGAGACCCTCACGGGTGAGTAGCCGCGCTTTACAAATCACTGATTAATTGATTGAATGGGATAGGCAAGGAGATACATTGGAGTAAAAAACAACACAGAATTATATCCTGACCATCTATAATTCTCAGAGGTGAAGGAAAGACATCTATGAGGGTTGCTTCCAGCACCACCCCTATGAAGATCAACATCAAACCCCATATGGGTTACCAGCAGCCATGAAGGGTCTACTGAGCATCAACTGAAGGGGTTGAGGACATTTGTCTCTGGAAACGGGTACAAGTATAACTCCTTCAGCCCCCGACTCTCAGTAGTAGTGGTGATGGTGAGTAGTTAATGCACACTAGAGCTAAATACTACACTTACAAAAATCACAATGTAAATTAGAGTCCAGTCGCTAGAGTAAGAGTGCTATTTTGCTGGCTATTGGCCTAATCCGTATAAACCCCTAGCCATTATGGTCAAGGTTGTCCCATTGCTGGATAGGAACTAGCATGATTAGGCAGTGCAGATTACCCCAATTCTCATTATTGCACAATTTTCTTTTAAATCACTGTTAATCACCTAAAGAGTCTCAGTCTGAGATCAGTCAACGCTATAGGGAGGCACCCCTGCTCCTCCACTGCTCATTCACTATCCCACTTCAGTGCTGAGCACGAGTCAGCCATTCTTCTCAGTGGTCACATAAGTGATGACACAGTGGCTTTAGCTGTTGGAGGATGGATGCTTAAGGTACTAATACATTTTTCATGGCTTATCCTGCTGGTGCATGTTGAAACTCTGCTCAGGCAGAAGGTGTTCCAAGGCAGTGCAGCCACGCCCAAGCTGTACTCAACGAGAAGGTAAGGACTTCTTTATCCCGCAGGCAAATACCACGCAGTACCCTTTTAGGTAGTTTACTCTGCAGTTCCTTACCACACATGTAGCATATATTTTTAACCAATAATGTCAATATAATGCCATAAAAAAAATTAAGGGTTATGGGATGGGTAAGGGATAAGCAGAGGTAAATAAGGTAATGCATTAGCTTTCAGGTGTGGGCAAAGGGAGGTGATTGTATTGAGAGTTTGAATTCAGAGGAGAACAGACGTACAAGAATAAGGGTTTTGTTAGGGTTCAAGGTAAGGTAAAGGGCGTAAGGGGTTCCTAGGGTTCAGGGGATGCAGAAGTAAAGCTAAGTTAGTGGATTAAAAAGGGGGGTTGTGGCTATCTTTCCCATCCCAATAGAGAAAGGAGGGTTTGAGGTTCAACTTCAAACTCAAAAAAATGATACATATAAATACACATATAAATACATACATGTATACATATATATTCAGAATAAAAAAAACAAAGGTTATACCGACGTTATAGTTCGGTTCAGATTTTACATGCACAAAACCATAGAAATTCAGCAGTTATACTTATCTTAAGTAACTATCACCAGCGCCCCGCCATGCACCGTTTTATCATCAATAATTCAACTGCAAATGTTGCAGTGATGTTATTTCATAAAAGATATCAGTGATGTTATACGTGGAGTAATTAGCAGTGCATGGCAAGGGTGCGAATTACAGTTAGCTTGGAGCACAAGTTATAGTTTCAGATAAGTGTAACTGTAACAGCTGAATTTCTATTGTTTCATGCGAAGAAAATATTAACCTTACTATTACGCCTTTGGTTTTTTATTCAGTGAATTTCTAGCACTTTTTTGAATGTTAGTAATATTTAATTATCTTCACAGCAGCCTAGGAAACTGATGAAAGTCGGTTCCCAGCAGGCTAGAGCATTTTTCCTGCTCCCACCTGCTGGCCGCGGATTTACAGTTCGGTCTCGCTTGACAGGACCTTTAAATTGCTCCCATCAAACGAGAGCAAACAGAGGTTTCCCTGCCCGAACTTGTGCAGGAAAAGAAACTGCTATGTCCCAGGGGTAGGCCCCCTCCAGGACACAGAAGGAGCCCGGCCCTGGGGAATAGGATCCCCAGGGTCAATTCTTTATCCAGGAGGGGGGCCACCCCCTCCCTTTGTATTGCCCAGTCAGGCCCTGGGGGATGGTGTCCGGATGGTGTCCAGCACTAACACACCCCAGGTGGCTGGTGGTGTGGACCACCTTCCCCATTTTTTACATTGCTGGGCCTGGGGGAACGGGATCCCTGGGGCTAAAATCAGCCCCGATGGGGCCACGTGCCCCCCCCTTCCTACTGTGCATAATGGTCAGGCCCTGGGGGATGGGGTCCCTTGGGCTGAAATCAGCCTGGGAAGGGGGACGAGCAGGGCCACTCCCCGTACTTTATTTTAGTCAGGCCCTCCTCCCCTTTCTCAAATTCAGCTGGGCCCTGGGAGATGGGCTCTGCAGGGCTGAAATCAGCCCGGGAGGGGGGGGTGCCATGTAGCATTCTCCCCCCCCATCCCACCTCCCCCCCCCAAATTCTCAGATTTGGCCAGATCACAGGGGATGAGGTCCCTGGGACCGAAATCAGCCCAGGACGAGGGCAGCGTGGAGCCCCTCCCCATTTTTACCATCAGCTAGGCCCTAGGGGTGACAGCCCCCAGGGCTGTATCCGGCTAAAGAAAGCAAGGAAATGACAATATTCCACATAGCAAAGGTGAGTAACAGGTAAGAAGCAAGCTAGCCAGGTCAGTCACTGCACAGTAGAAGCAATCTAGCGCCGAGGGACCATGAAAGGACAGACATACCTTGGGGAATCGGGGGAGTCGAGGTCTCTCTCTCCAGGAGTGGCCCCTGCTCACAGTGAGTGCAGTGAACCTCGCACTTCCACATAATTCCTTTGCACAATGACTAGTTCTGGCTCTTACCTCCGAGTCTCACTCCTGCCAATTTTTAGTACTAGCAAGATGTTTTGTACAAATGTTATAGTTACATTTGGATGCAGAGCAGAACAGTCACTTCTGGCCTAATGCTCAAGGGCTTGTTCGGTCACTCAGTAGGCTGAAGGTTCAAATCCTAGTATCACTTGGTAGTGTGTTTGTTTATTTACTAGTGTTTTGACTGTTAAACCTTCCTAGTGATGGTACATTCAAGTTTCTTTCCAAAGACATGCATGGGTTGACTGCCCTCTGTATGTCTGGAAGCATCACAGTAAGGAGTCACCAATGGCCTAAAGGTTAAGGTCACAGGCCTTCACACTGAAAGTTGAGGGTTCTACTCCAGATGTGCCTGTGGTCATTTTCCTTCATTAATTTCTTTTTAAAACTTCAAAAATGTAAGGTTCATACTGAATGGGGCTATCACTCTTTTTAATTGACAAATACATCTTCACAGACTCTTACACACTGACTCAGAGACCCCCTCATGAACCGACTCAGAGACACCATCATGCACCCACTCGCAGCCACACTCAGACCCTCACACACCCACTCACAGACCCACTGAAACCCTACCGCACCCACTTGCAGACCCACTAAGACACTGACGCACCCACTCTCACACCAAGATACACCCTGTCACACCTATTCTCATACCCAGAGAGAACGGCCCTGCGGCCAAAGGCCGTGCTCGACATGGGTCTAGGTGGCTTTAGGGGTTGGCCCAAAGCCAGGCCCTGTGGCCAACCAGTGCGGGGTTGGGTGTTTATAGGGGTTGGCTGCATGGTCTGGCCATGGATTAATGTATTGTAATGCAAATTACTATACGTTAGAAAACCACAGAAATTCACTGAAAAATCCAAAGGTTACAGAGATGTTATAGTTTAAAAAAATAATAGAATTTAAAAAAAACATAGAAATTTACTTTAAAAAAAAAAAAAAAAGGTTTACAGAGATGTTATAGTTAGGCTCACATTTTAAACATATAAAACCATAGAAATTCACCTGTTATAGAGTTATCTCAAGTAACTGTAACTTGTGCAACTAAGGTAATTATAACTCAGACCCTCTCCATTCATTGCTAATTACCCCACAGATTACGGCACTCATGACATCTTTGATAACATAATTGATAATATCAATGTAACATTTTTAATCACATTTTTGACGAAAAAACTGTGCATGGCTGGAGCACAAGTTATAGTTACTTGAGACAACTAACTATAACAGGTGAATTTCCAAGGTTTTGTACATTTAAAATGTGAGCCTAACTAACGTCTCTGTATCCTTTGGTTTCTTAAGTGAAAAAAATAATAATATATATATATATACACACATACACGCACACACATACATACATATATACACACACACGATCCTGCATATATTCAATGCAGCCAAAATTTCTTTATTCGTGATTAGTCCGCCATAACCCATTTTACCTACCTCAGTGGCCTTGTTCAAATGATGCGTGGCACCATTTTACGTTATTTATCACCCTACGTGATTGCGTGGCCCCACAGCCACTGAAAATAGACTTATTTGAGCAATACATAAACATATCATAAAAATCAACATTTAAAAAAAACAAAAAACCTTCAAATCAGCAAGAGAATTTTTGCCATTGTGATTATCCATACTCTTTCTCCTGTATGTAATAAAATATTATTAAATACTCTTAAACACAATTGCCAGTATGCTCATTGTTTATCAATCATGATTGGGACCTACTAGAAACAATTTTATCCTCTTTATTACATATCAAAGTTCATTTTACTCACTTAAAAATTAACCACATTTTCACGTGGCCTCCTTCCCATATTCATGACGTAATTTTCCAGGTGTACATATCATACAGGGTTATCTGAAAAATTAAATGTCTACAAATTTCACACTCATAATTCAACCCATGTGAGTTGAGTACTCTGTCAAATATTGATGCATCTTCCAAATAACCTTAATGGCTACCTATTATTTTTGCTCCATTCTATGTGTCTCACCATGGCATCGGCATGCTTCTTACCTTCGTCCCAAAGTGAAATTGCCCATGAATCATGCCCAAGTGGGCCAATTAGCTAAATTCCACTATCATTACAAACACTGTAAAAATGTTTTAATCTTATAATGATGTTAACCAATTTCTTCCTGTGTGCGCAGCCAATGACCTTAACACCCTTATATCTATTTCTGGTGTGGGTTATTACTACTACTTGTATGCTTTCTAGAAGGATTACCAAGACCCCTGACTCTGTGGCATAGCAACCTCAATACCTTCACTTCATATATTACACTCTCTGGTATGGTGACTTCACATGCGGTTTCAGCAGATGTACTGCTGACTACCCTCATCCGCTTCTCATTGAGTCTACTCTCAGATAGCTTCATAGAAATGTATACAGATCCTCCTCCATATTCAGGCCACTGGGTGCTTTACTGTCTAACCTCAAGAAATACCTGCTCTCCATCTGTCTCAAGACTCTCTCTCAATTTCTACCCTTGAGGTGCTGGGGATCTGCATCAATGTCAAAATACTTTAAGCTGATTACATCACCCCCATGGACATCAACTATATGCCTGGTAATTCGATATGCCCAATTCTTGTTGAATGTTGCTCTTATATGCTGTAATATCCTCTTGTGGACTTGCAATTTTGTGCTGCCCACATACCATAGCCCACATACATATTCCAATAAGTATACTGCAAATTCTGTATTGCAGTGATATGGTTCCCGAATACAGGTTGACTTCTTGGAGAATGGGGACTACTTCCTCCATATCCATTATGGCACCTATGGAAGCCCTTCTTATGCAACCAAGTTGTTGTATTGCTATTCATCTCTGAGCTGCTTGATACTAGTAAATCCTTCATTGCACAAGCCCGTTGAAAGGTGACTTGAGGTACTATGAGCAAGGTTGCACTTAGGACTGATTCTGCCTGCAGACGATCCCAATGTTTTCTTAATATAGTTCTTATCTTTTTATACTCAGTGCTATATGTGGTGAGCATCCTTATTTGTGAGATTTCCTTCTTCTGGTTGTGCTTGGAAAACAATATGGATTCTCTACTGGATGCCTCCACCTTCGCTACTGCTGTCTCAATTACTTCCTTACTGTAGCCTCTCTGCAAGAAACTGTTCTATTGTTTCATGCTTTCAAAACTCTCAATCCTGTCTTGTACTGCTATTTCTCTTTACCCTTAACAACTCACCATACAGGATATTTAAGATGGTGTGTTTAGGGTGAAAACTTGGAGTGCAAAATCGTATTGCCAGCTGAAGGAAATAGGAATAATCTGGTTTCCAATCTCCCATTTCCTACAAACACCTGCACATCCAAAAACTCAACTTGTGCCATACCAACGTGTTCAGAGACATGCAGATTCAACTCATTTCGATTAATGACTCCCGTAAAATTTCTAGCTGATTCTACAGTACTTTGTTGCTATTCATTGATAATATGTTTGTCATATGGCAAACATATTACCTTCTCTCCCTCCACACAACACTGTGTTAGCCCACAAGCACCCACTCTGCCCACCAGCCCATATGCAAACAAGCATAGTTGGGGGCAAAGCAGGTGCCCATTGCCATCCCATGCACATACCTGTATGTTTGCTTGTCAAACAAGAAAAAGTTATTAAGGCACAATCTGACCATTTCAAGCAGCATTACAGTATATTTATACAGAAACAAACTACTTGGAAAATTTTCAACTGCTCTTAGCCCATCCTCATGCTGGATTCTCGTGTATAAGGATGTGACATCTAAGGTAATCAAAATGTAGTCTTGGCTCCCTGGGTTATCATATCACCTTCAGAAAGTCAGCTGCATTCTTCACAAATGATGGTATATAGCGAACATGCTCTTGCAAAAAGTGGTCAATATATCTAGATGTTTTTTCAAATAATCCATTAATCGCTGAGATTATTGGTCTACCAGGTGGTTGTTTTGGATCCTTATGAAATTTTGGTATGAAATGTAATTCCAAGAGTTTTGGATGGTTATTTCTTAAATATAGGTATTCATTGTGGGTGAGAAGGCCGCCTTTCTCCATTCAATCAGTTTAGAATGATATATGATTCTGGTTTTGGCCCATTCTTTGTGGTCCCTTTGTATGCAGCAACTGGATTCCTCTAGGTGTCTATTTGCTTCTTTGATGTACATTTAAAGTGGCCAAAGCACCACATTTCCACCTTTATCAGAGTTGCACATTGCTATTTAATTTCTAGCCCACAATTTCTCAACCAAATTATAGTAATCCTGTTTCTGCTGGTTACGTTTCGGCCATCAGACAAGTGGCTTTCAAATACAATGACTATCTTTTCAGTCACTATTTCGTTGAAGACACTGAGGCATCTCTTAGAAGAGTTGGCAAAAACGTTTAAGCGGGTTTGAAAGGTTTACTGATATAGTTGTAAATTCATAGAGTCTATAAATTGTTGTTCCAATACTACTTCTATTACGCCCAGTGTCTCATTTTCCAAATCCTGGAGCTTTTCAATAATTGGAAATCAGACACCTGTAGACCCTTTTGCTCTCGGATTGCACCAAAGGTCCCTTCTTCTAAGGTTTCTGCAAATTACATTTCGCCAACTTGATCTTTCTTATGAACGTATAAAAATTAATACTGGTTTGACAGTAATGCATTCTATTTTCAGGAGAATAAGTCAAACCCAAGGAGAAAATCTCTAATTCTTTTGAACTCAATTCCATATCTGACAAATTAGCCACGGTCATTGCTGTTCCATTTTCTCCTCCATATTCCTGTTGTTGTAGTATTTGTTTTCCTGCAGACCCTTCTCCGTTGTTGCCTTCGCTGATTCCTCCTTTGTCTAGTCAGGATCTTTGCGATCTCAGTCTCAAGAATTGGATTCGATCCACCCTTAAAAAAAAATAAAGATCATCCACTAATGAAGGAGCAACAGATGCATCCATGCCACTGCACCTAGCTCTACCATCATCAGAGCCTGTTTCCAGTTCAAATCTGGGATCTGTTCCTGTCTCGCTCATCTTTGCTTCCTGCATATTTCTATTGGCTTCCGTTAACCTTTGTTTACGCAGAGTATCAAAACGTTAGACAAAAGTAACATTTTTGCTCTTGCTCATAATCTACCTTAACTCCGAGGAACGTTTATGCTTTCCTTGTTTTTATTGTATCCTCCTGTTTCTTCAATCTGACCATTTCTTCATGATACCTTTACACCACTTCCTGCTCACTATGCATATCAATTTCAAAGTTCAGTGCATCTATTTTATCTTGTAGATTTGCACGATCAATCTTGGCATACTTCACTATTATTTCCACTAGCAGCTTTCAGGCTGCTATATTGCTCTCAGACCATTCTTTCATCATTGCTGGGTTTGGGGTTTCATAACATGGGACCATTAATATTCTGAGCCCACGTGGTATTCGGCCCACCTCCAAGTACTTGCCCATTGATTTCTGCTCCCACCACTTGGCCAGTTCACTCTTCATGAGCTTTTCTAACATCTTTAATTTGCTCTTAATGTCATCACCACCAGAATTCCTTAATAATGTTCATTGTAGGTTGATGCTACCACCACCGGTAGTAATATTATCAACTAGCTGATCAGCTGCTGCCTCTTGGTCATGCAGTGCATCAGTAGACAGGACTGTTTCACTTTGTTGTATGACAGCAGCCTCTTTGTTTCAAAAGCATTGTCAGCAGAAACTTTTCAAACCATATGCCCTTCACTACTCACCACAGCCCTTTGATCATTCGGCATAGGACCCCTGAATTGTCCCAATGCTCACTGCTTTGCAGGTGTTTCTCTCAGGCAAGGGGGGCTCCACGGCAACCTCTCCGAGGTTACTCCTGCTTTTGCCTCCAGTATCCGAACACACAGCTAAATGCTAAGGAGTCTCACACTGGAGTGGGTCCTTTTACACAGAAGCAGCCAGCTCCGCAAACATGCACACTATCCTGATATTTTTCCATGAAGAATACCAGGTACAGACCGCTCAATGCCACCAAAATGTCTTTATTAGTGATTAGTCTACCATACCGCGTTTCCGCCACCCCAGTGGCCTTGTCCACATGGTGCATGGAGCCATTTTACAACATTATTAATCACCCCCCATGATTGTGTGCCCCCACAGCCACATATTTATTTGTTCAATACAAAAACATACAATATCCTTGAAAAATTTAAATTGAAAAAAATCTTCAAATCAGCATGAGAATCAAAACCTTTTCTGTCCATTTTTGCCATCATGATTTTATATATATATATATATATATATATATATATATATGGAAAATGTCACTTACCCAGTGTACATCTATTCGTGGCATGAGACGCTGCAGATTCACATGCTTTGCACATCCCGCCATCTAGTGTTGGGCTCGGAGTGTTACAAGTTGTTTTTCTTCGAAGAAGTCTTTTCGAGTCACGAGATCGAGGGACTCCTCCCCTTTTGGCTCCATTGCGCATGGGCGTCGACTCCATCTTAGATTGTTTTCCCCGCAGAGGGTGAGGCAGGAGTTGTGTATTATAGTAATAGTGCCCATGCAATGGAGTAAATATGTATGTACATAATGTGGTTTAAAGTGATATATTTACAAATTTACAAATGTTCAAGATCAACTTTAAAACGGCTACAGGCTCCCGGGGAGGCGGGTGGGTGCATGTGAATCTGCAGCGTCTCATTTTCCGTTCGATAGCATGTGTTGCTGCAGATACACATGCTTTGCATAGACTATTAAGCAGTTATCTCCCCAAAAGCGGTGGCTCAGCCTGTAGGAGTTGAAGTTGTTTGAAATAAAGTTCGTAGTACTGCTTGTCCTACTGTGGCTTGTTGTGTTGTTAACACATCCATGCAGTAATGTTTGGTGAATGTCTGAGGCGTAGACCATGTGGCTGCCTTACATATTTCAGTCACTGGAATGTTTCCTAGAAAGGCCATAGTAGCACCTTTCTTCCTAGTTGAATGTGCCTTTGGTGTTATAGGCAGTTCTCTTTTTGCTTTGAGATAACAGGTTTGAATACATTTAACTATCCATCTAGCAATGCCTTGTTTGGATATTGGATTCCCCGTATGAGGTTTTTGAAAAGCAACAAACAGTTGTTTTGTTTTTTTCGTATTTGTTTTGTTCTATCAATGTAGTACATTAAAGCTCTTTTGATGTCTAATGTATGTAGTGCTCTTTCAGCTACAGAATCTGGTTCTGGAAAGAACACTGGTAGTTCTACTGTTTGATTTAAGTGAAACGGTGATATGACTTTTGGCAAGAACTTTGGGTTAGTTCGTAAAACTACTTTATGCTTGTGTATCTGAATAAAGGGTTCTTGTATGGTAAATGCCTGTATTTCACTTACTCTTCTTAGAGATGTGATGGCAATGAGAAACGCTACTTTCCATGTTAAATATTGTATCTCACATGAGTGCATGGGTTCAAAAGGTGGACCCATGAGTCGTGTTAAGACATTGTAAAGGTTCCACAAAGGAACTGGTGGCGTTCTTGGTGGAATAATTCTCTTTAGGCCCTCCATAAATGCTTTTATGACTGGGATCCTAAATAATGAAGTTGAGTGCGTAATTTGCAGATAAGCTGAAATTGCGGTAAGATGTATTTTAATGGATGAAAAAGCCAGCTTTGACTTTTGTAAATGCAGTAAGTAGCTTACGATGTCTTTAGCAGATGCGTGTAATGGTTGAATTTGTTCATTATGGCAATAATAAACAAATCTTTTCCACTTATTTGTATAGCAATGTCTTGTGGTTGGTTTCCTTGCTTGTTTTATGACCTCCATACATTCCTGTGTAAGGTCTAGATGTCCGAATTCTAAGACTTCAGGAGCCAAATTGCTAGATTCAGTGATGCTGGATTTGGATGCCTGATCTGTTGTTTGTGTTGAGTTAACAGATCTGGTTTGTTTGGAAGCCTGATATGAGGCACTACTGAGAGGTCTAGTAGTGTTGTGTACCAAGGTTGTCTTGCCGAGGTTGGTGCTATTAGTATGAGTTTGAGTTGTTCTGACTCAATTTGTTTACTAGATACGGAAGGAGTGGGAGAGGGGGGAAAGCGTATGCAAATATCCCTGACCAGCTCATCCATAACGCATTGCCCTGAGATTGATCTTGTGGGTACCTGGATGCGAAGTTTTGGCATTTTGCGTTTTCTTTTGTTGCAAATAGGTCTATTTGTGGTGTTCCCCATATTTGGAAGTAAGTGTTTAGTATTTGGGGGTGAATCTCCCATTCGTGGATCTGTTGGTGATCCCGAGAGAGATTGTCTGCTAACTGATTCTGAATCCCTGGAATAAACTGTGCTATTAGGCAAATGTGGTTGTGAATCACCCAATGCCATATTCTTTGTGCTAGGAGACACAACTGTGTCAAGTGTGTTCCTCCCGGTTTGTTCAGATAATACATCGTTGTCATGTTGTCTGTTTTGACAAGAATGTGTTTGTGGCTTATTATGGGTTGAAATGCCTTCAACGCTAGAAATACTGCCATTAGTTCTAAGTGATTTATGTGAAACTGTTTTTGCTGAGTATCCTATTGTCCTTGGATGCTGTGTTGATTGAGGTGTGGTCCCCACCCTATCACGGAGGCATCTGTGGTTATTACGTATTGAGGCACTGGGTCTTGGAAAGGCCGCCCTTGGTTTAAATTTATATTGTTCCACCATTGAAGCAAGGTGTATGTTTGGCGGTTTATCAACACCAGATCTAGAAGTTGACCCATCAGTGTCCTTTTTAAGTTTTTTAAGATAGCAGTGTCCACCTCCGGCCCAAACAACTGCTGCCGTTAAATGGCATATTCAGCACGGCTTGTTGTGTTTCCGGCTTGAATCCTGATGTACGCAGCCATGCGTGTCTCCTTATGGTCACTGCTGTATTTACTGTCCTAGCAGCTGTATCCGCTGCATCCATTGCAGAGCGTATTTGATTGTTCGAAATGCTCTATCCTTCCTCCACCACCTGTTGTGCCCTTTTTTGGAACTCTTTGGGTAAGTGTTCAATGAAATGTTGCATTTCATCCCAATGAGCCCTATCATATCTCGCCAGCAATGCCTGTGAGTTGGCAATGCGCCATTGGTTGGCCGCTTGTGCTGCAACCCTTTTCCCCGCAGCGTCGAACTTGCGACTTTCCTTGTCTGGAGGTGGTGCGTCTCCCGAGGTGTGTGAGTTCGCTCTCTTGCGAGCTGCCCCTACTACCACAGAGTCTGGTGTTAATTGCTGTGTTATGTATACAGGGTCTGTTGGTGGTGGCTTGTATTTCTTCTCCACCCTTGGAGTTATAGCCCTGCCCTTCACAGGCTCCTGAAACACCTGTTTGGAGTGTTTTAGCATTCCAGGTAATATAGGGAGACTTTGGTATTGGCTATGTGTGGAGGATAGTGTGTTGAATAAAAAGTCATCCTCAATAGGCTCTGCATGCAGGGTGACATTATGAAATGCCGCTGCTCTTGACACCACCTGTGTGTAGGCTGTACTGTCCTCACGTGGCGACGGTCTCGCTGGATAACAGTCTGGGCTGTTATCTGATACTGGCGCATCATAAAGATCCCATGCGTCGGGATCATTCTGACTCATTCCAGTATCAGTTGGGGACTGCATCAGTGGTGGAGTGGCTACCGGTGATGTGTGCGTTGAGTGTGGTGGAGATGGTGGCGGTGTTACTTGTCTTGCCACCTTTGCCTGTGGCTGCTTGTCTTTTTCTTGAAAGGCAAGTCTTCTTTTCATCCTAATTGGGGGAAGAGTACTTATCTTCCCTGTGTCTTTTTGGATGTGGAGCCTTCTCTGAGTGTAGTCTGGCTCCATTGATCCCAGTTCTTGTCAGAACCTATGTCCTTGCATTTGTGAGGACAGTCCCTGTTCCTCTGTAGGAACCTGTTTTCGGTTCCGAGGCCGGATGTTTCGGAATGGAAACTTTTTCGGCTGTCTTTTTCGGCTCCGACAACACTTTTTTAAATTTTTGGCGTTCCGGTCTCTCGGTGCCGAATCATTTCGGTGCCGCCCTCTCGGTGCCGAACTTGCTCTGACCCGCTGTCTCAGGGTCGAGTTTGGTCTGTGCCGGTATCTCGACCGGAGCCGGATGTCTTCGACACATGCGTGCCCTTTTTCGGTGCCGATGATCGGTCACCTATTTTTGGGGTTAAGCCATGGCCTGCTGGCGGTGGCGTCCCCTGGGCTTTAGTGGTCTTTCCGTGAGTTTTGTGTGTCGACGTCTTACTCACGGTTTTCGGCGTCGGTTCGGGATCGACCTCGTCCGAATCCTCGATGGAGAAGGTTTCTTCTTCCTCCTCCAAGTGTTTTTGTCCTGTCGGTGCAGACGCCATTTGTAGTCTTCTCGCTCTTCGGTCTCTTAATGTCTTCCTCGACTGAAACGCTCGACAGGCTTCACAAGTATCTTCTTTGTGTTCTGGAGACAAACACAAGTTACAGACCAGATGCTGGTCTGTATAAGGATACTTGTTGTGACATTTGGGGCAGAAGCGGAATGGGGTCCGTTCCATTAGCCTTGAAGAGACACGTGGTCGGGCCGACCAGGCCCTGACGGGGGATCTAAAACCCCGAAGGGCCACCGGAACTGTTCAAAATTCGGTGTCGATCTGTTGCAACTAACCCGATACCGAAAGCAAACAATACCGACGATTTTTCCAAGATTCCAACTATCTTTCCGAACCGAAACACGGAGCGAAAAGGAACACGTCCGAACCCGATGTCGGAAAAAAAACAATCTAAGATGGAGTTGACGCCCATGCGCAATGGAGCCGAAAGGGGAGGAGTCCCTCGATCTCGTGACTCGAAAAGACTTCTTCGAAGAAAAACAACTTGTAACAATCCGAGCCCAACACTAGATGGCGGGATGTGCAAAACATGTGTATCTGCAGCTACACATGCCATCGAACATATATATATATATATCCAACAATGCGGCCACAGGCTGCGACGTGCTCAACAGTTGGTGCAATGGAAGGAAAGCCGGCCGTGTTTTCAGTAATTATGTAAAACAAGAAGTTTTTGCAGCCCACTCCATTAAAGAGAATCTTCTTATTTTATTGATACAGTGAACAAACAAAGCAATATATATATAAAAAATAATTCTTCCAATTTTAGCGGTCCGTACTTCTTCACCAAGAGAAGAGAAAAAGCCTCAGCCACAAATTTGTTACTGAAGTGAATATATTTAAATGACACAATAACCCAAAGCCTTTCAGAGACAAAGTTTCCTTGATCACAGGTGACATACTCTACGACATTTTCTATTTTTATTGTTCCGAGACCTTTTCTCTTCTCTTGGCGAAGAAGTACGGACCGCTAAACTTTGAGGACTTTTTTTTCTATATGAAGGGGATCGCTACCCTGTCTCTTTATGCCGCACTGTGGCAAAAGGACTCAGCGACCCTTTGATACATATATTACATACTGATAGTCGCAAGTAGGTAGTTATAGTAAGGACCTAGTTCATAAGAAAAACGTGTTTTGTTTTGCCAATAACTTTGGCGCTGCTTGACAAATCTTCATGAAATTTTCAATACTAATACAACAGTCAGTTAATCTGCTGTCTTGACTGTTTTCGGGCGATCCGTCATGCGGGGCTAAGAAAAAGTGGGGTGGGTCCCAAAACGCTTACCCTCCGCCACCACCCCCCATGTTAATTCTCATAGGGATTTTGAACAAGACTACAGTTCGAACTGCTGGACAGTATTACACAAAATTTGGTAAAAAGCTAGCTCTTGATCCAGAAAGCATGCTTTTTGCGATTTGGTGTAAATCCAGTCAGTAGTAGGAAAAATAAATATAGATATATAGAGAAGCGGATTTACCGTGGATTCAACTGTCCCCTGCGGATATCTGACTGGCTGCCAACACTTCAACAAGGAAGTATTGGCAGCCATTTTGGGACTTGGCTTCAGCAGCGTACCACAAAAAAAAAAAAAAAAAAAACATTTTTTTAAAAAACATTACAAAAAAACATAGAAAATAAAAAGGGGCCAGGGGAGGGATATGCCAGCAAGGCTAAAAAGCAGAAAAAGAAAAGAAAAGAAAAATCCGAGCTTGGATTCACTGATTTTCCTGCGGTTCAAAAAAACAAAAATGTGGGTAGGCCATGTCCTGGGGGCTTTAGAGGGTAAAAGAGGAAGAGGAGGAAGAAGAAGTAGAGAAAGGAAGAAGAAGTAGAGAAAGGAAGAAGAGGACAAGGTAGAGAAAGAGGAAGAAGAGGAAGAAGAGGTAGAGAACGAGGAGGAAGAAGTAGAGAAATAGGAGGAAGAAGCAGAGAAAGAGGATGAGGAGGAAGTAGTAGTAGTACAGAAAGAAGAAGAGGAAGAGGAGGAGGAAGAGGATGCCCCCCCCTTACCGGGGCACTGCACATTATGTATGCGAGGGCGCTCCCCGGGTACCACAACCTCCCCAGGGTAAAGTTGTTACATTAATTTGGGGGGGGGGGGGGGGGGGGAGTTCGGTGTGGAGAGGCTGGGAGTGCATAGACTGCCCCTAGCCCTAGGGACTGCCACCGCCCTAGGGCAAATACACTTAATTGTGGGGGGCCTCTCCCGCAGACCCGTGGACAGCCAACTTCCCAGGGACAATCAATATAATACTGAGTGTGCCGAGCAGCCCCGCCCCCTCCCGGGGACCACCACCTCTCTCCAGGGCTCCAATACCTTAATCTAGGGGGTCCATTGCAGACCCCCAGCCACAGGGACCACCACCTCCCCATGGCTAAATTCAAAGATGGCCAGGCTGTGCGGTCCCCCTCATGGAGCCACAGAAGTCCCTGGGGACCACCACCCCACCAGTGCTGGCTGCTGCTACCTCCCTAGGTGCCCACCCTCGGGAGGTAGCTGTTTGCATTTGCTTGGTGGAAGCTGACAGCTCCCACCAACCAAAAACAAACATAACTCCATTTTCGGGAAGCAGGAGCTCTCGCTTGCTGAAAGTGGAGTTTTCATTTCTTTCCCTGCACGCAAAACTGCGTGTAGGGAAAGAGGTGAAAACATTGCTCCCACAAGCAGAGAGCTGCTATTTAAAGCCTCTTGAAGCAGTCCTCTCCTAGCAGCAAGCATCTTGCTTGTGGGCCGCTTTGAAGTAATTCTGTGGAGAGACCATTGCAGTAACAATAGCCTTCCGTAGAATGACTTCAAAGAGGCACACAAGCAGTGTTTGGTTAAAATGTTATAGTTACGTTCTGCGCACAGCAGAATACACTCACCTCTAGCCTACTAGTAAAGCTTGTGGACTGTCACTCAGTAGGTTGAAGGTTCAAATCCTGGTATCTGATGGCAGTGTATGTTTATGTACTAGTCTTTTGAACGATAAACATTCCTTGTGATGAAACACTGGAGTCTTTTTTCACGGCAAAATCTTTGGGTTGAATGTCAGTAATGTCTGGACACTGCATGATCAGGATTAACCTGTGGTGTAATGGGTAAGGTCTTAAGACTCTCATGCGGAAGGCTGGGGGTTCTAATAGAGGTGTATATGTGGTCATTTCCCTGCCTGAATTTCTTTTCAACTGCAAATGGTAAATAATGAAAGGTAATCTCACTCTTTTCAATTGGCAAATACATTTTAATTTTCAATTTGCTCTAAAATCTCACTCTAAGTATATCATTCATAAAAGTCTAGAAAAACTCCCTCTCTCTCAATTTGCCTGTCATAGTCTCAGTCTTCCTCTGAATGTCTCTCTCTCAATCTCGCTCTCTTCCATCCCATAATAGCCGAAGGGCCATGCGTGGTGCAGGATTGGTGTGGCTTTAGGGGCTGGCCGCACATGGACGAAAGCAGTGTGTGGCGTTGGGAGGTTATAGAGGGGCAAAGGCTGCACGCAGCGGTGGTTGGATTAACATATACCAATGAAAAATACTTGGCAGTAAAAAAAATAAAAAAAAATAAAAATAAAAAAAAAAGATATTCACTGAAAAAAATAAAACTCAAGGTTACAGGGACGTTACATAAAGGAAATGGAATGCAAAAAAAAAAAAAAAAATACTAAAAACTCAAAGGTTGAAGGAATATTATATTTAGGCTTTAGATTTTGAATGGACAAAACCATAGAAATTCAGCAGTTAGAGTCAGAGCTATTTCAAGTAACTATAACTCGTGCCCTAAGGTAACATTAACTTGCACCAACGCCATGCACCATGCACTGCTAATTACACCACATATCGCAACACTCATGACATCATTGATAATATGAATGTTATAGTTGTAGTAAAACTATTGAGGAAAAAACTGTTTATGGCAGGGGCGCACGTTATAGTTACCTTAGGGCACGAGCTATAGTTACTTGAAATAACTTATTATAACTGCTGAATTACTATGGTTTGATACGTTTAAAATGTGAGCCCAACTATAATGTCCCTGTAATCTTGGTTTTATTTATATATATATATATATATATATATATATATATATATATATATATATATATATATACATATACACACACATATATACACACACACACACAAAAAAATACCCGACTTTACAAAAGCATTGTGGGTAAAGGCATGCATTGTAAAGCTGTGTATAGTATCACGAGTTGTAAAGGTCAACATGTAATTCCCACTGGGTAGAGGCATGCAGGGTAATGCCCTGAGTTGTGAAGATTGAAATTCTAGGTGAAAGTCTCTTCAGCAAAAGCTAGACTCAAGGGACGTCCCCTGACCTCTGGCAACTTGGTTGTCATGGAAACACAAGGTCTGGTTTCACAGCAGCTCTCCGGGTACTCTGGATGCCACTCCCTTTCTTGTCACCTAGAACTTGGAAATGGACAAACAAGTGGGTCAGCAGGTAGTCCCACTTTTAGACAGTAAAAGACAGACAGGTGATGTGCACTGACTCTGTACTTTGAGAAATGGTTTGAGGTGATTATCTTTTAAAGTGCCTTTTTGAGACTGCTCTCCAGACAAAATTTTTGTAGAATGATGCTTCTTAAAGCAGGGTAGTCTTCAGCCTGAAGAACCACAACAGAGGCAAAATGGGGTGTGAGCTTTCTGTACTTGGCTGTTATCAGCCAAACTGAAGGATTGTTCAGGAAACAAGAGAAGACTTGGCTTCACTCTAGAAGCCTCCTTCACGTCGCACAACACAGCCTGAAGTTTCATCCTTCACCCCACTATCTGCCAACTGGCAGTGCTTCAGGAAGACTTCTCAAGCAGCTCTTCGCTCAGCAAACAGCTAATCAAATTTCTATAGGGGGCCCGACTCCTCTCCCACAATCCCCCACTTCAGTGTTTAGGTCTCCTCCCTCCTGCTTCAGTAATTTAAGCAATACATTTCTGTTGCCTGGGAAAACAACCTCACCTCCAGCTTGTGCAAGATGCAAGGCCAGGCAGACTACATATGCACACATTACACTTTTGTTGATAGCACTAGGATCTAAATAAGCACATAGAAGTGGAACTTTACAGAAGTCACCTAGTAGACCTCCACTCCAATGATGGAAAAAAGGTCTGGTCATATGGATATAAACAGTAGGCCATCTCCACTATAAGCAGTGAACACATATCAGAGACAGTAGTCCATTGTCTGTACAATGAGGCCAAACATGGTGCTGCCTTCCAGGTAACGGGATAGGTTAAGAACATCACTCATGTCAAGGGACAGACTTGCACTTCTCTGGCCACATTGGATTAGTGTGAGGCTAGAGACAAAATGAAAAGCCAGCTTACCAGATACACAGAGAGAGGCATTCAGAGAAGGGGAGCACAGGACAGGACATCTCCCTCCCAACACTCAACAGATGCCTAAAAATAAGCTGACAATTCTTGACCTTGATAGCAAAGTCCAAGATGTGGAGAAAATCCATCATGCACAGACTATGTTATGTGACAAACACTGGGGACTCTGCCTTTACCTGTCAGTCATGTATAATACACAAACTCACAAATGTCTCAATTGCGCCACAACTGCCAGCACTTTTGGGAAAGCACAAAGTGATGACATCAGCCGGAATGCTAAGACCATGAACTGTTAGTGCGGGTCCCCTGATGAATCTCTTAACAGCTGTAAGTGGGGAGAGTTGCCAGACTCAAGGAGGTGCTCTGAAGATCAAGGGACATAAGTCAATTCTACCACATTCAGAACTATTAAGACTTTGCTCAGAGACAGCATCCTGCGCTTATTGTGCCGAATGAACAAGGTCAGAAGTAGGAAATAAAGGATGAGTCACACTTCATTGTTCCTGGAGACCAAGAAGTAAAGGAATCAGAACCATGTGACTTTTTCCACCAGAGGTACCAAGCCTCTATGGCCCTTTTGCGGACCAGTAAAAGAGCTTCCAACTACAGAAAGCAGTTCTGTGCTGGAGAGCATAACCTGGAGTAACCTGGAGGGTGGTCCAGGAGGGTGCAACAAGAAGGCTTATAAACAGCTCTTGCAGATTAACTGGAGAACCAGTGGTCCTTCTCAGTAGTCTTCCAATTGATGGAAAAATGGTAAGTCATCCTCAAATAGGAATGTGGTGATTTAAGGGGGTTGTCACATTGAGGCAGCAGAGTCAGCCGAAGACAAAGAATAATTGATCTGCTGTTTTGAGACCCTTAAGCCACTCCCCTGGTTCAAAAGAAGTGGTACATTTGGAAAGGCATCAGCAATGGTTGAGAACACTATTTGTCGGGACTGCTGAGAAAAGCCCTGAACTTTTAAGTATTGTTTATTGAACTGCCTCACTTGTGAAGCCAGTTCCTTGAAGTGAGAGGATTCAAAGATTCCAGGGCTACAAGTGTTACAAGGAGTTGTCAACCTTCTGTATAAAAAGATGTTCACCACCACATGGCATATTAGAGTGATCTGGACAGCTCCCAAAAAGACAGTGGAATGAATTTGGGTATGGCAGTGAAGTGTAAAGGCAAGGCCCATTAGCCTGGCCATAGCATCCGGTGAATTCAATATACACTTCAGGATGTGCTTTGAAGCGTCCTAGTCACCACACATCAAATCAAAATGGCTTCTGTATGTTTTCCAGTAGGCTTACAACTGCCAGTCTAATTTCTCAGATAGGCATGTGGCATTCACTACACAGAGTGAACCTTCCAGTCCATGTCTTACAGTTGCTAAGACTTCCTATTCGTAGGCCAGTCATTAAGGTTCCGTTTTTAAGTGTGAACCACCATCCTCTGTGAAGATGGGTGCAAGGGCAAGATTTCTTTTTTTAATCAACTGGAGCCCTCCTATAGAGTCTGACAAAATGTCTATAGACTGCTCTCTCATAGAAAGGCTTTTCCTAGGCAGCCAAATCAGGTTCCAGTAGTGCACCATTAAATACAATAAAGGACTCTGCTACTCGAGAAGAACAATGTAAGATTTCTGTTAACATGTTAGACTTTGGAACGGCTTTGGCCATTGAGGTTACAGCTTTACATACCACTGTGGTAAACATACACCCTCAGCAAGTAGCCAGGAGGGGCTACCCAGTAATAAAGAGGTATGTAAAGCACTAGTATTTTATAGGTCAAAATAACACTTAGTATTGGAGTAATAGGAGGAAGCAAATTGTTGTCATCAAAATCATGATCTTCTGAACGACCATGATCTTTGACTGTACATGTATGCCTGGTAGAGTCAAATATCTGCTCCATCAGAGCAAACATCTGGGCTCTAAGAAGAGACTATCCTCTCACCTTCTCTCTGGCCACTTGGATTACTTAAGGTGCCCTAGAGTGTGGCATTGTACTAGACTCTAGAGGCATCTGCATGGGTAGCACAAGGTGGATAGGAGAGGATACCATGACCATTCGCTTTCCAGATGTCCAGGCCAAAGGCTGTGGAGGTATGAAGCTGGAAGGTATCTGAAACAAGGTCAGAGACACTTGAGTCATCAAGTCTGAAGGAGTAAGCCCATCCTTGAAGAGTGATCCAGGGTGTACAAGAACTGTTCAAAAGCTAGTCAACATGGCCAGATGAAGACTATGAATTGTGCTGACTCAGTACACGGAGAAGGGAATTCTGCCTGGATCTTCAGCAGTTTCAGAATTGGCTCCAATAATGAGGAAGCGCCCATCATCTGAATGGCGTGTGCCTCCAAACAGTCCCAGCAACTGTCTACTTCCTTGAGGAGTTCTACTCCCAGCAGAACCTTTTAGATTTTTTGTGGGAAGACATCTTTCGTGAAGTCCCTCATCAGGGTACGCATTTGTAGGGGAAAAGGGATGTCTTGGCATGTTCCCATATGCCTTGTGTTAGAAATGGGGTTCCTGGTTGTCCAGGGTATGCACCTTAGCCAGGCAGAAACCACCACTCTAGTCAGGGCGAGTAAGTTACACATCAAAGATAACCTGTGCTCACCCCCGTAGCTCGGCACAGAGCAGTCAGGCTTATCCTATGAGGTCATGTGTAAAGTGGTTGTGCAACACACATACAACACAAAACAATAAATACACCACAAGCAGAGACTCCACACCGGATTATGTAAGAATATCCTTCTTGTATTGTGTATATATAAATATATACATATCCCGAGAACCATAAAGTCACAAATCTTAAGTACTGTACACAAACTCAGATCAGATAGCGTACATTAGGGGATGACATGGCAAGGGAAAACACTTGTACCCTTAGGCATAAATGAGTCAGATACAGTGCATGAAAGACCACTCCTGGAGTAGTACTTGTTGTACGGAAATGAAATGCAAAAGATTATGAGGTAAACAAAAAGACATGGGTCATCACCAGGCTGTAAGAATATAAATAAATAATGTTATGGAAAGAAAAGGCCCGTGTATTACCAAACGTCACCATCCCTATCTGACAGAGTTAGTTTGCCACCAATAGTATGCTCTAGGTGACTGGCGTGGCAAAGTGAGAGGTGATTTTAGCCACTGAGAAATACTCGTGGCGAAGATAACCAAAGCACACCAAGGGGCACGGGAGCAGTAAGGGGCCCCTACGCTGAAGGCATATAGCAGGGAGACCTCCACTGGTTCCTCCCACGCATAGGATTAGCCACACAGTACCCTCTTACCCCCCAGGATTTCTCACTACTATTCCAAACATGCCCATGCTACTCCTTACGGATCAGAAATTACAAATTGGACATATATAAGGGCATTTCCAATGTAAACCTTTGAGAGGAGCATCACTCACAGCAGTGAAAAACAAAATAGGGCTGTTTGTGACTATTAGAACATGTAACACATAAAAATAGATGTCCTACCTTCTACTTACACAGCACCCTGCCCATAGGACTATCAAGGGCCTACCTTAGGGGTGACATAGGTGTAGTAAAAAGGGAGTTTAAGCATTGGCAAGCAGTTTGGCTTCCCAAGTCAATGTGGCAGTAAATTGTACACATTGGCCCGGCAGTGGCAGGCCCGAGACAAGTTTGGAAGACTCCTTTTGTGGGTGGCACAATCTGCACGGCAGGCCCACTAGTAGCATTTAATTTACAGGCCCTGGGTATATGGTATACTACTTTACAAGGTACTTACAGGTAAATTATGTAAGCCAAACAGGACAATTATACCAAGTTTTAGGGGTGAGAGCACATGCACTTTAGCACTGATGATAAAGCACCTTTGAGTTCCAAAGCCAACAAAAAGAGGGTCAGAACAATATGAGAAGAGAGACAGAAAGGGACATTTCCAACACCTTAGCCATAAATTACTTGGCCTCTCGCTCCTAATGGCTTTCACATGCATCGGGGACCAGGAGTCACATGATTAGAGCCAAGACAAAACATCTAGATATGTGGATTTCATATAGACATCAGCTTGTCAATTACAGGACTTAAACCCTGAAACTTTTGGAAGAGACATTGGACCTAGTTGCTGTCAAAGAGGAGAAAATTTAATCAGTGAGAGTTCTGGACCTCATCAATGAGACGCAGAACTGACACCAGGGAGCAGACAGGCCCCTGTTATATGCCAACACTGTCATGTCTGGTGGACAGAATTGCATGTGAAAGCACTGGAGAATTCATGGTGGGCAAGAAAGGTTTCCAGGACAGTCGCACTTGGGAGGATACTCTTAAGGGTAGGAATCTGCAGGAAGATGTATCCATTAGAAGTGTCACTTTTGGGATTCCAAACTCGGAGCCTACTTGACATAGCTGAGGCTTTTAGAACCAAGCCAGTGATGTGAAAGTAAATTTTCAAATAATACATTTTAATGTTGCTTTATTTTTTTTTTATGTGGCTTGCATACCAGTAAAACATGTTGTGCAGCAGACTGCTGTTCAAACCAAGTACATCCACTGGGTTATGATGAATCAGAAAGATCATGGCTCCTCACAGCTTAGAACAGATGGGCCTTACCATGCAAAATAATACAGTCCTACTTTGTGATAGCTAGCAAGGATACTAAATCTTGGAAAGAATGTGCTGGTAATCCAGCCTGGCACCTGGAATTGGGGTATGGTAATTTGCAGATAATTATTAACATGAACTTGACGCAGTTATGCTGGCCTCAAAGATGACTGTATAGATGAAGGCCCAATACACTAATGGATAGATCTGTGTTTTATATTAGTCTGAGACTTCTTGGCAAAGACATTTTGTTCAACATGGGTAGATGGTGAGGCCAGATTTGCATATGCACGTGATGCATAATAACTTAAATTGGAACCCGTGGTTTGCTGGAAACCCGTGGAGCAACTCCGCTGTAGGGCTCATACTTTGAGGTTTAGGATCATTCTGGATATCTTATTTTTTACACAACGGTTTGGATCAGTTATAGACCAGCCTTGACAATGAAAGGAAAGTCAAGGCTCTAAAGGACCAAGAGTTCTATCAATCTGGTAATTGTTGTTTGTACTTTACACCATGGACAAATAGTACCTCTGTATCAAAAAGTACTTCTAGGTTTTTAGCTTCTGTGCAGAAATTGAGGGTTGCCCACGTATGGAAGAACATGAAAAACTAAGTTTGAGTTGCCCTATAATAAGAAGCTATATGTGTACCTGGCTATTGTAGGGCAAACTAAGTTTTATTTCATGACAAAGAAGGGATAATTCTTTCCACAACGTTAGAGTTATTTTTATGCATATAAGACTTAGATTTTCTGCTGCAGACAAAAGCCCATCCTTCTTAATGAGGGATATCATTATCCGGGCCAAACAGTCACCCCTTTAAAACTTAAAACTGCAATCATTATTTGAAGAATGGGGATAAGGAGATTTTGAGGTGGGTTGGGCTTGGAAGAAAGGCTGACCCAAATCCAAGTTGCCACAATCTTAATGAAGTCCTGACCAGGCCACCACCCTCCGCACCTCTGCCTCATCTTGGAAGAGTGATGGTTTCTGTTAAGTGTGAGCCCTGTGCACAGGACCATCTACACATTAGGGTTCTTGATGATAATAAATCTTTCAATGTTAGAAGTAACCCCTGAGTTAATGACATTCAATTATTTGTGCATCGATTCATATTCATGACCTCAGGACATAGTGGAATCCAGTCTTGGCTCCTGACAGTCACATTAAAAAAATAAGACCATAAAACCTGGACATCAATGCAGCAGTTCTGACTTAGCAGCATTAAGCTTCAGTCAGCTCGATTTTATGCAGGCTGCCAAATCAGACAGACAGCCTGCCTTAAAGCTCATCTACTAGGGAGTTACCTGCAGTAAAGAAAACAAGAACCGAGTACCATCTGCATATGACACAATGTTGAATCCCCAACATTTCACCATCTTGGCCTAAATAGATAGATAGATAGACAGATAGATACGGTTAAAGGTAGAACCTTGTGTGGGGACACCATGTCTCAGCTTTTTTTAGACTGAGGTAAACTGGTGGAGATGGAAAACTTGCGGCCAATCCTTTAAAAAGGATTCAAGCCATTGGCTCTGTTGACAACTCCAGCACCAACCTATGATGTCACATTTATAAAAAACATCTTAACAGACTGTCTTTAACTGTAGTCCACACCCACTTAACTTCCACTGAAAATACTTCCCCCAATTAGTTCAGATGTAATTATTAAAATTGGAAGAGGCAAACTTCCTCACTCGATTTGCCTATACAGTTGATGGGAATAAGAACGTGGGGTGACTACGAAGACTTTATGCAAGCAAGTCATTTGGGACTTTATTGGGAAAGATTTCTCACCCAATTCCCATGCAGCACTATTAAAAATAGTGTGAAAAGGGTCGACCAGTTCCCACACACATCCTCACCATTAAGTCTTCTCACAGCTTCCCCAAAAGGATGATATTTTTAAACAAGTGTTAGGGTAGTGGGCATAACCGAATTGTGTAAATTCTATCTCAGGACCGGAGGCTTCGGAATATGCTTCTCCTTTTCTGTTTATTATTGTCCAAAACACAGCAGCCAATGAAATTGAACTTTGAGGAAAAGCGATATTACCCTTAACTTGCATTGTGACCTCATAACAATAGCACCAATCATATAACATGAGTATATAAACCGTCCTCTTTCTTTGCTGCTTTGCTAAAGAGAAGTAGTTTTTATTTTGTTTTGTCTGTATTTTTTGTCTGTTATTTTATACAAAAGAGACACTGGTGGTCCGCTGATAAAGCGCATGCAGTGCGACCCTGTAGGTTGAAGGTTCAGATTCTGGCAGCACGCAGCTTAGTTTTGGTTTATAACTTACTACAGGCCGTATTTCAGTGGAACCCGACAGGGATCAGGGGTGTGGAATTTATTAAAATATCTACTTGTCCAGGGGACAGGTTGATTCTCAAATCTACTAGTCCTGTAAAATTATCTACTTGTCCCTTTGGTGCCATGTAGTGTGGCGCCAAATTATGGCAGCAATCTCATTATATAAGAGCTCTGATAATAACCTCTCTGATTATGCCAGGGCTACTACCATAGTAGGGCTTGAATACTTGCAGTTTCAATCCCTACTGTAGCAATTTCCTTATTTTGCCACCTTTCTGCAGATTTGCATACTGGGGCTGGAGGAAGCAGTAAGCAATAGTTCCAGGGCTGGAATGCCTTTGAGTCTGCAAACCTACTAACCTGCATGTTTTAAAGATTTTCACCAGCTTCTCTTTAATATTTTCCCATAATAAGAAAGGTTGGACATTTACTCCTGACAATGGCAGAATTAGAACTTCTTCCAGGGTTGGGAAGAAAGTGGCTGGAGGGAAAATGAACTTGCAAATGCTCAATAGATTTTCACATGAGCAAATCTACACATGTGTATTTACCCATGCTAAAATACAGTTCACAAATATTTTATAGGGGTACGACATATACCATGGGTGCACTTTTGTGACTTTCTTTAAGAATCTGGGGCCACATGTAGGTAGGTTCAGATTTGCGACCCGCAAATTGCGAGTCAGAGCGAGTCGTAATTTGCGAGTCGCAAATCCGAATGTAGGATGGTGTCCCTGACACCATCTGTGATTCGCAAGGGCTTCGCAAATGCCCACCTCATGAATAATCATGAGGTGGGTCGCAATTTGCGACCCCCTTGCGAATGGTGGCCTGCTGGAGACAGCAGACCACCATGTCTGTGACTGCTTTTCAATAAAGCAGTTTTTTTTTTTTTTGTAATACAGCCCGTTTTCCTTAAAGGAAAACGAGATGCATTACAAAAATGAAAAATGAAACGTTTTCGTTTCATTTTTTTCAGAGCAGGCAGTGGTCCTACGGACCACTGCCTGCTCTGAAAAAATGTTTACAGTGACATTCACAATGGGGAAGGGGTCCCATGGGGACCCCTTCCCTTTTGCGAAAGTGTTAGCACCCATTTGAAATGGGTGCAAACTGCGATTGGTTTGCGCCCACAGAAAAATCCTACATTGCACTGCGAGTCGCAATTAGGAAGGGAACACCCCTTCCTAATTGCGAGTCGCAAACCCGTTTTGCGATTCGGTAACCAGGTTACTGAATCGCAAAACTGGGTTTGTGCATTGCAATGTGCTTTTTGCACGTCGCACACAGCGAAAGTCGCTGTTTGCGACATCCAAAAAGCTACCTACATGTGGGTCTTGGTCCCTAATTAGGTCTGGTGTTAACAAAGACATTTTGTTTTTATTAAACTTCTATTTCTCTCTCTTTTTGCTGGCTTTACTGTGAGTGATTTCATTCTGCTCTTCCACAAGGAGCATATTGGCACACAAAGTAGTTTTGTTCAGTGTCAGGAACTACAGTGGCAATCAGTGACGTAACGAAACTGGAGGGTGCCCCTTTGCAAAGAACATGGAGGAGCCCCCTATCCAGACTCACTCAGGGCAGGTGCTGTGCTGAAGGGGCCCCCTGGAGGTCGGCTGCGGGGCCTCTGTTATGCCACTGGTGGCAACGTGTGCTTTTAGAGTTCAAAAACGTTTTGGGGGATTTTGCCAGTGTTTGTTACAATGTTGAGGGCCTGGTAGCTCCCACAACAATAAAGTGTTACAAAAGCCATGTCAAAACAAGACACGCATTGATGAAACTAAAAGACTTATAAAAATATGTCAGATCAGTTGGCTTTGTCAGTGTTTGTTTATTTTCATGCTTCCCATAATCGTGTTGAAAATGGTTACACTGATTTTCCATTAGAAATATTTCTGGGAAATACTAGCATGCATCAAAACATTTTACTAAATGACACTTCATTTGCATCTAATCAGAGAGCATTCTGGGAGCATTATACTTAGCCTCATAGCTTAAACTTTTCAAACATGTGTATACACGTTTTTTGTTTTGTTTAACTGGAACCAACGTCAGTAGTGAAGTTTGACCTTAAAACATTTATTTACAGCACTCACCCTAATAATGAAGGCTTTCAAATAATGAACCATAAATACAAGTTCGAACAGCATTATATTTTGGAAACATTACCTCAACTGCAGAGAGTTCCACTCTCTGCAAACAAGCAGCCAAAGGGTTTGTGCTGCAGAGGGTTGGGCCTACTTGTCACAAGGACAAAGTAAACATAAAAACTTGTTGCCCTTGACCCCAAACAAGATGTCCGGGCGATAGGAATTCCACATCCCTGGGGATGCCCGGAGGCATTGGCTGCGGCACAGACAGTCCTGTGTCCTGTTTTACTCTTGCCCCCACAAGTGCAAATTTGCACAGCAGGTTGTCCTGGCCTGTATCAGGTGGGCGAGGGAGATGATGGGTGGCTCCAAAAATGTGAGCTCAGCTCCTGCGGCAACGCTCGCGGTAGAGAATAAATTGCCTCCCCCAAACACCTGGGCAAGTTTATTGGCTATATGGGTTTCACCTGAGGGGCTGCAGGGACTCGCCCCCTCAGGATCCAGCTCTCCCAACCTTCTGCCTCTTTTAACGGCCATGTTCAGGGTTGCCCCCAGTCATCTATTACCTTTTTTTTTTTCCTTAAACCGCTGATCGCACCTAACTAATTGGCCTTGAGCAGTGACTCAACACAACACATTCAGTTATAGCTGAACGCTAAGACAATCTGTAAAGATTCCAGGTCCTCAAATAAGAACTCAGGCGAACAGACGACATGAGGGATATTAGACGCCTGCAAGACAACCCGTCACCCTCCCAGTCTCCCAATACCCGGAGACATTTGCCAAGCCTCTCTCACCATCAGCCTCCTGAGTCATGTCACCTCTACCCCGACAACACCCCACAGCCTCTACGGACGAGCTTTGGCCCAAAATGATACTCTCGACCCCTACGCCACAGACCCTGCCTCATGGACCCCCTTCCATTGTGGTCCTTCCTTTCACGACCAGTCCCTCAGCCTCCCCCTCTATTTCCACCAACAGTACTGCTGACCCCAATTTTATTCCCTCTCACCCCATCAACCACTTTACCCTTGGTAATAAGTGGGATCTTAGCGATCCTCAAGACCAGTACCCCACCTTAGGCTTCTGCCCCCTACCTAACCCTCCTGTTGCCCCAGACCAGGTTGGCATCCGCTCTAGGAAGTGCTCCGACAGGGGCGTTCATACCAAACTCTACTCACACTGCCCTCCATCAAAAGCCCCAGTTGAAGTAGCATGCAACAGTAAGTGGGCTCCCCCTGTTTGAACGCATGCTGTGGCAAGCACTGCAGATGGTATTCTAGCCCCTAACATGAATAACCTGGAGGATCCTGAAGTCCTCCCAGGATTGGCCCAAAGAGCTGTGAGTTTACTAGGCAGCGAACAATCTGCACTAATTGTAGTACATCGTCTTGCAGATCTGATCTGCACCGATCCCAAGATGGCACAGCTTACCACAGCAGAGACTTTCCCTATGGCCTTCAGCAGGTATCTGACAACTCATTCGTATAAGACCTGTCCTTACTTGACAACACATTTACAGTCCCAGACCGCACACAGACTTCTTTTTCTACATACTCGAACAATATCTTGGCCGGGCCTGATTATCTTGGAGGGTGACTGACTGTCCACACACATATGTGTATCTGTGAAAATTTGACAGAATATCTCTTAGAAGTTACCCGTAGAACTTTTTTTTCCCTCTTGTGGACCTAATTAACGAAATCGTAGGCAGGATACGCCTTGATTCATAGGTCTGATACTTCTCTATACCGCTATGGTTAGCCTCACCAACATATCTTCACTTGATAACAATCAACCAATGACTCAGGCTCATGATGATCCTCTTTTAGCTTTCCCCTCCTCCATTAACACTATCCCTTAATAGCACAACGTATGATTGGAGTTCCGACAGCATAGACCTATTCAAGACAGAGGCCTCCTGCTTTCCTATGAGTAGATTTATATTTTCTTTCTCCCTAGCTTCATACAGTTCCTTGTGTTTCAGTTTGTCTCCCTTGCAGCTTAATTGTTATATTTATACCACACAAACCTATCTTCTCCAAGATACGAGGTTCTCAAGAACGTCGGCCAAACTGGTAAGCCACCGGGTTTGCTTCACGATATTTTCTGGTCCTCCCTTGGTAGGCTAAAAATTATCTAGGGGGTTCTTCTCTACACATGACCGCCTAGTACGACAGTGTCTCTTTTTTCTGGGTGGACATCATTTTAAATCAGTCAGTGTGTGAGAGTGAGAGGCCACTTCCAGAAGCTCTGAGACGGAGGCTAGTGGTCCTTATAACCTGCCTTTTCACGCGAACCTTGGAGAGACATGGGTTCCAGTATGTTGAAACCTTGTTTCTTACCTCTTCATGGCACGTTCAACTAAGTGTAGCCAATTTCTTGACTGCCCATGACACACACAATTCAATCTTGATATTTAAGAGCAAATACAGGTGGTACTGACGCTGTATTTTTTTGCTTTGTTCAGATCCGTTGAGCCTCTTTACAGACTCACTTGTGAGATTTTGAAAGGCTTTTGATGCATAACGCTCTCCCTCCAGTTCTAGCGAATCTGTGTTCAAACAAGGCAAATATTGGTTATTCTACCATGGAAGACTCACCCTGTCCCCAGGTCTTCAAATGGAGGGAGTTTTTCCTACATGATGCCTCTGCCCTTTTCTAATCATCCTAAGAATATCGGCATACACTCTCTTTTTCCAAACAGCAACAACGCAACTTTTTCTGACAGGGAAAGTTCACCTTGAGTCCTGGCTCCTTTTGAATTAGCCTGCAATAACTCAGTAAATTCTCCTTACTCCCGGCTTATTTAATTTTTCTTTTGATTTTTCTTCTGATTGCAAGGGGTTCTACAACACCCGTTTGGCATAGGACCGTCTCCATTTCCATCTTTTCATGATCTAACACATCTCCGAATTATGTATCCCCCCCCCCCTTTCAGACTAAGGTGTTTTTCCCCTATTCTACCCAGATCCAGTCAGTTTTCAATGACAGGTAGCATGCCCAGCTTGGAAGAAGCGCTGGGTTTGTCATGCCATAGGTTTGGTTTTCCCTCGGATTCCCAATGGTTTTATTTGTCAATTTCCTAATGGAAATACTTTTTCGGGTGCAATCATACCTTTTCTAGTGCACCTTTCGGTCTGTAACTTCATCAAGTCCTTCCTCTATTGGGGTGGACTAGCTTGGGATATTCCTTATAGTCAGCAGAATTTTACAGTGTATTACTTCCCTTCTGATATATCTGTCCTCAGAGAGGTCATGGTCAGAATCGGGGTCCTTCAGAGCTAGTCCGCTAACTTGACTTTACCAAGAAAACTATTTTATCACCACTAAACGTTTTATTATGTTGAAGTTTCTTGTGGGACATTAGGTTATATTCCCTAGTTTCTCCGGGTAGGTTGGCAGTGCTCCAGACAGGGTGTTCTTTCCCAAAACAAAGGGATCGATGAAATTTTAAGCTGATTACTTACTTCATTTATGGATAACCCCAGGCCCTGGCGTATTGTAAGGAGAAACACGAACACCATGAAGGTGTTCTCAGCATTCACTTGGATTCTTCTTACTGGATCGGCACCTAGTTTTTACTTTCAATCCCTTCAGATACTTTAGCTCGACAGGTGCACTGATTTTTTTTTCCCCAAAGTAGGTGCTGAGGCCTATAATTATAGAGTTTTACCAATCAGTTGAAGTACAGCCTAGAAATAATACGACTTAGGCTCTAACTTACAAGGTATCATCAGAAAAATGTCAGAGTTTGCAGGTAGTACTTTTAGAATTTTCTTTCTATTATAAGCTCTTTCTAGATGTGAATTCTATTGGGTTACAACAGCTTTAAACAAGCATAATCGGAAACCTCCGGTCCTGACAAAGGAAAAAAGGAAATTCTAGATAACGCGCCAAGAATTTTCAATTCTATTAAGGACTCGAAGGTGAGGATTATCCCACCCTCACTTGTTGCACATTATTATTTCATGCTGAAAGACTAGCATTTTGTTCATTTATACCACCCTCAGGTGATAACGTAGTTATATGTGATGTCTTTTACTCTACATAACATTAGATATTATGTGTTAATATTACCCATATGTGATGCCGTTTACCTTATGGCAATGATATTGTGTACTTGGATATTCCCCTGTTTTTTTTCCTATCTGGCATTGAGTATTACTTTAGTTTTCTCTGTCTTTCACAGATCTTAGTCAAAACCTGAAAATAGTATAAGAAGAAGTTCTATAGTTCAGCTTTTCTTCCAGATCCTGTTGATCTCTTGGATGACATCAGTTTCTGAGTCTTGAATTCATCGCTCTAATATGGTTAAGATGTTGCAGTGATCTCCAGATTTGGAAATTCTGAACAGAAGAACGGATTCGGAGCAGAAGAATGATTAGTGAAGCAAGAATTGTTTCATCTTCCAGTTCCAGGCCCGTTGGTCCTCGTCTTCCAGCTCAAAAGCATCGATCTATCCTCAAGGTGGTGTGCCATAGACAGTTATTGTTCGCTCTACATGAAATCCAGACTTGCTCAGCCATGGGCAAAGAAAGAGGAGGTTTTTTGGCGCCACACTGTTTATATACTCTGTTATTTTATATGATTGATGCTTTTGTTACGAGGTCACACTGAAAGTTATGGGTAATGTAGTTTTTTTCTCACAGTTTAATTTCATTGGCTGCTGTGTTTTGGAGAATAATAAACTGCAAAGAAGGAGAAGCATAATCCTCGCCTCAGACTTTAATAAAATTGAAATTTCTTGACACTTCAGCTAAAAAATGTTTTAGTCTTTTACCAAAATTCTTCAGGGTGAGGAACTTCTGCATATACAGATTAGCAAATGAGCAACACAAGCAGTGATGGATGTTACTCACCCGATTCTCCTGTACTGTCGGCAAAAGCCTGCAGGATTCACTCTCAGAGGGTGGAGGCTGCACAGAGGTAGGAGTAGACATTTTGGCAGCTACTTATCTAGAATAGCTTATCTAAAGAGAATAAAATACACCAGTTATAAAGCAAAGAGTCTATTTACAGCAATTTCTGAAGTTAAAAGCTATAAAAAACACAACAAAGTGTCTATGGTTTATAACACACTTACGGCAGTTCATACGCCAATATTCATTTTCTCAAAGACTACGTATTTTACTAATGTCCTTATCCAAGGATAAATAGCAATAACCTGAAAACACATGCTACCTCATTTTCAAAACAGACATTCCAGTTCTCAAATGTTGAATGATTTTGCAATTGCTTCAACACTTTTAAAGGAGAACCTGGGTTTTAAGATTCGGATACAAAAATGTGGGAACATTCGGGTGCATAATGGGAACTTAGGTAGGCAAGCACAATTCAAAATTTGGCCTGTTTCGGCATAGTGGAGGAAGGGAACATTTTGGCAATTAGTGTTTTGAGTAGGTTCTTCTAAGGTTGTCAGGTTTCACTGTTCTTCTCACCTGGCATAAACTTATACAAATTAGCACTATACATGCCTTTTAAAAGTTCCACTACTTCGGGTCACGTCACCAACCTGGACTTCTGCGCCATCTGTTTTGTTTATCTACCAAAAAGTTATTCACTTGGCAGCATGTTACCAGGTAGATTAGTGGCTCTCTTTGATAATGCTCTTTAGGTGAACATGTGACCCCAGTGCTCTGCTGCCAATTTAGCTAGATTTGCTCTGTGCAGTGGTCTATAAGCAAGCAAGAAATATGAAGGCCTCCCACTAATCAATAACGGATGCGATGACAAAATACGCCCATCTTATATTACACCAAACATGACTACCACACTGCTCACCAGAGATCCTGCCACCATGACATTCTACACATCAGCATCCAAGAGAATGGACTGCGCAGAATGCTTAACAGCCCAAGGATACCACTTATCACCATACCAAACAGCACTCGCCAACTCTACCCAAACAACACATCACATACCGTCATTCTAACTGTAGTTCTAATTTGCCTTTTCCAACAGGCTGTTCAATAAACCGTCTATCCTGACACCTTTGTGTGAACAGTCGTGGTATCAAAGATAGAAAATTGGCAACGGGCTACCAACTCAAGAGCACACATTCACTTCCCCACACTATAAATCAAGTCTAAACGCACCACACCTTTGTGATCACGGTATTACACCTGAATTGCCAAACTAGATTGCAATGCAGAGGAAGAGAATACTTTACTATGGCTGAGGAATGGACCAGTGACTACCGATCCGGAGTGTAGTCATTGGGCATACACAGCCATACATATACGGATCTATAAAACTCCCTCAAGATCGAACTCAATTTACCTTTCTACAAACGTACTTGCCAGTTCTATAATAACATCGAAAAAATACTCTAACAGCACACCCATAGACAACTGACTGAATGCACTCCAAAATCCACACACAAAGGCACCCAGAATGAAAATAAAATAAGATGCCGCAACAGACACATCTGGTGCAGTATAAATGTGAATAGCATAATGTTACTATAAAGCTCTTTTTAACCTATAACTGCACCGAAATTCAGAGCACAGTCTAATGTGGAAATTATTTGGTATTTGTATAGTGCTTTTTCTGCCTTTACTACGTGATCACAGCACTTTTGATAGTCCTGGGAGACCTTCTAGGGATTCTGAGATTTGTAGCAAGATTAGAGTCTCATTCAGTTTCCCAAGATGTGCTGCCAGTAAGGTGAATGATGATGCACACGTCTGGAACATATTAAAGAAGTAAGAACAAATGTGTCAGGGGGTGATACCAAATCACTAACAAGAATGTTCTTCCTTCCACTGAATGGCACATTTGGTTGTGGGGTAGGCAGCTGGGGCAAGAAGGGACACTGCCAGCCTTAACAGACAGAAGGGCATTTTTGAAAGTGAACAGCATGTTTTGGTGGACAGTGTTCTTGTGAGCACAACGATACCGAAATATGTAGCATTAGTGCAGTGTGTTAGGTGCATGGGTAATGTTCTGCCCAATGTGAACTTCTGGAAGTTATTTGTGCACTATTACTACATCAACACTGTTGGGAGCTTGGCGATACCAACTATATAGTATTGGAGCAGTTTCTGTCTAAGATGCTCCACTGTTTTTTGGCAGACTAACTGTGCTTCGATAACAGTTTTAGGAATCCGTGCACTGCTCTACACTGCTATCCCAGTGGAATTCCGGGATGCAAATGCACCGGGGTGTAGATATCAGAAGACAAGAAGATACAGTGTCACTGGGGCCCAGCAGTGTGAGGAACCTCTCTACTTCAATTAAAGCCGTCTTACTACCATTCCAGTCCAGTGCCTGCATAGCCCCCTGGCTGCACAGCGGCAAATGCACATGGAAGGCTTTCAACACAATGTGACCAAGAAGGGGAGTTGTAATTAAAACTCATGCCCATTATTTCAACAGTTAACTCTTAAGTGCTCACTTGACGGTCTACCGATTTTTTCTTGGAGCAGGCCTTTGAGGGACAGCAGTTGGCACCTTACCTTGTCCCCTTAAACGAGTCCCTACTTCAGTTGTATGAAAGAAGCACCCAGTTACACATTTTGGGCCTCATTACAACCTCAGCGGTCTTTCAAAAAGACCACCGAGGCTGCGGGAGCCAGAATACCGCCATTGCCGGCGGTATTCCTGGCTCCCTATTATGACTTTTCCGCTGGGCCAGCGGAAAAGTCACATCAACATTGCTGCCGGCTCATAATAGAGCCGGCGGCAATGCTGATGTGCAGCGGGTGCAGTAGCACCCGTCGCGCATTTAATTGAAATTCGGGCAGTGAAATGCGCGACAGGGCTATGCCTGGAGGCCCCTGCACTGCGGGGCCCCCAGGGGCACCCCAAGTCCCCTTACCGCCAGCTTTTCCATGGCGGTGTTTACCGCCACGGACAGGCTGGCGGTAGGGGACTCATAATCCCCAGGGCAGTGGTGCTTGCACCGCTGCCCTGGGGATTATGACCACCAGGCGGAAGCCTGGCGGTATAGTGGAGGGGCCGGCGGTATGGCCGTGGCTATTGCGCCACGGTCATAATAGCTGGCAGAACACCGCCAGACTGTTGGCGGTGTTACCGCCAGCTTACCGCCGGCCGCCAGGTTCGTAATGACCCCCTTTGTCTTTTCAGAACAGTCTTCTCTAAGCACCTCGGTTAGAAGATAACGTGATGAAGCAATCTGCTTCCCACACTACACTGTGCCACCACTGGGAGTGGTTCTCTGTGCACAGGTAGGACTCTGGGCCCCCCACCTTCTCGTCAGCCATTTCTTCAATCGCAAGTTAGGTATTGCACTGTTCCTTCTGACGATTCTGTTGTGAAGCTAGGAGCTTACAGTAAGGACCGGCCTCCGTGGTCTATATACTCTGCTGTCATGTGCGTAGGAAGTGTGGGAGATGCGGGGATGTATCCCCCCAGATTTTGGTAGGTGGGCGATACGGGGGACAAGGTTGGAGGGACAAGGGGGACAAAAGGATTTCCCCTCTCACTTCTATTATTCACAGGGCCATTAGCGAGCAAAAGCAGAATATACAATCTATGCTATTCTACTCTAATCAATGACACTACACCCCTGCACTCTAAGGAAGTAAACTCTTAACCACTTTACTCAAAACCAATGCACTCTATTCCACTGCACTCTTTGCCAATCTACTCTGCACCACAGTACTCAATGCCACTCTACAATACACCACTGTACTCTACGACCCTCTAATCTGCAGCATTGCACTCTCTGCCACTCTACTCTACCCCACTGCACTCGATGCCACTGTACTCTACTCCACTGCACTCTTTTCTACACCACTGCACTATAATCTACTCTACACCACTCCAGGGCACTTCACTCTACTTTGAAACCATCTACTCTATGCCACTGCAATCTACGAAACTCCACTCTGTGCTATGCCAGCCCAATCTACCCTGCACCACTCCAATCTGCTCTGCACCACTCTATGCTACTGCACCCTTTACCACTATACTCTACTCGGCAGCAATCTACTCTATGCCACTCTATTCTACTCTGCACCACTGTATTCTACGCCACTCTTCACCACATCACTCTGTCACTGCACTCTACACCAATTAATTCTATGCCACTCAACTCTACACTACTGCCCTTCATGACACTCAACTCTGCAACACTGCACTCTGCCACTGAACTATACTCATCTTTACTCTGCACCACAGCACTCTATTTTGCACCACTCAGCTTTAAGCCACTCTCCTGCACTCTACACCAATGCACTCTATGGCACTACACTCTATGCCAATACACCACTGCACTCCACCACTGCACTCTACACCAGTCTACTCTACCTTGCACTGCATCATTCTATGACAGCACTCTGCACCACTGCAATATACGCTGTGCCACTCCACTCTGCACCCCACTAGTCTTCACCAGTCTACAATACTTTCAACTAGTGCACTCTAGCCCAATGAACTCTACACCACTTTACCCAACACCAATGCACTCTACACCACTTCACTCTACGCCAGTCTACTTTGCACCACTGTACTCTATGCCACTTCACTCTAGACCACTCAACCCCACTCTGACATTTCACTCTGAAATTACATTCCATGATACTAGACTCTGACACATTATTCCATTAAACTCTAAAACGTTCTCCACTCTGTAACTCCCTATACAACTCCCTATATGCCACTCCATTCTACTTTACTCCACTCTATGCCACTCCACGCCACTTCAATCTACGATATTCTACGACATTCCACAACCCTCTATGCCACTCCACTAAACAACGTACTGTGCTCAACAACTCTCTACTCAACTCCATCCATGCAACTTCTTGTTACTTTACTTCACTCTATACCACTTCACTCTTCCTTTTGTCTTTCCATTCTATGACACTCTGCCACTCCACTCTAGGACACTCTGCTCAACCCTGACACTACTCCACTCTACTACTACTTTAGGGCACTGGCGCTTGATTAGAGATTCAGATCGCCACTGATTGTCTTCTCACTCATGTGAGACGCGGGTCAAATTTATCTTGGCCTTTTTGGTTACAAGCAATCAGTAACCCTTTTATCTCAAGCTTAAGAAAGGCGCAGGATGATCCTGATACTTGTCTAGGGAATGGAAACGTTGGCCAAAGTACTTTGACTTGAATTTGTGATACTCTATATAAGTTGGTATAGGTACTATGACCTAGTGACTTCTTGATTCACTATTGAGACATTCATATAAAAGCCGGTGTAAGAATGCTTGTAAATCATTATTGAGGATGCTAACCACTCTGCTATACGGGTTACTTTTCACATTTTCTTTGTAATTGGTGGCACAGGGTCATCCAGATAATATTTGTAATGCCCAAATACCAAAGTCATTCTCGATTTCCCCTGTTGATATTTTCTCACTACATTTGATCTTTTATATTTTGATTGAATAAATGCATGAAATCTTCCATTTGGATACTACTTTAATATCATTGTTTATTGGAGCGGTGCTGCTTTTTACTCACGAGACCCCTTTTCCTTTAGAGTTAGTTTACTACTCCATTCTAGGACACTCTACTTACTCCATGACACTACGCCACACCAATCGATGGCACATCATTCTCCTTTACACAATTAACTTTTAGCCATGCTGAAGAGTAGTCTTACTAGTGTACAGCATGACTAAAACACATTGGCAAAGACAATAGATCGTGCATAGGCAAGACCTATTGGCTTTGCCAATGCTTGTTTATAAGGTATGAACTTCAAGATTACTTCAAATATCCTCATGTACGCAGGGGTTATTTTCCCCCATACAATACATGGTCACACCACCAACTTACCCTCAAACCACTTAAAACCTTAGTGCATAGCTTGTCAATGGAATATATTAAAATAGAGCAGAAGAAAGAAAAGCAACATTCTATTTGTTGCTTTAAACAGCTGCATTAATTATGCTCTGTGACCTGATCTGCCTTTCACCTTGTCTGCTAGCTCTGGAGAAGGCATTGTGTTGTCAGAACTCGACTGTAATAACCTTGTAACAGTCATTTTCTGATGTCTTTTCTTTATAATCAGTGAATGTATTTTCTTTATACTCAGTAACTTCGTGCATCACAAATGGCCGATTCTAAAGAAATTAGTGACTGCAGTTTATACAGGGATTAAAGAATCCCATCTTTATATAGCCTGTAACTCCAAGAGCTTCTTCAGTTGAAATGCTTCCATTTATGACTAATGTGGAGCTGAGTTGGCCAAGATCACACACAGGAGTAGAAGTGTTATTAGAACTATGGTTTCAGTGCATAGTTTACAACTGTTGTACCTAATCGCTTTTGATATCTCCAGTGCGGTTCCAATTGGCATGAGGCGAGGGGCACGATGGGTGTGGCGCGCAAATGGTATGTTCTTCCTTTTTACCCTCCTACCCTTATTTGCTTGGTTCACGAAGATGCAAGGTTAATCAACATGTTATTTTCACATTTGAGCTAATTACTTTGTGAACGTAACAATAAAAGATACTTTCAGACTGTGACAACATGCATTCCTTTCTCCCTATTTCACTTCCAATATATATGATTGTGTACATTTATCGGAACCTGCAGTTCGCCGACAAGCGATTTGTAAACAGTCAATTGAAAAATCCCCAAGGCTGTCCCTGTCCCCCCCAGAAATGTATTGTCTCCTACGCCCCTGTTTGCTGTAATAACCAGTAGGCCACGGTTGCACCAATGCCCGAGGTCTCCTAGAGCGAGGTGAATGGACATACGAATCTCCGAGGCCGAGGGGATAACAGAAGGGTTTCCGGCCATATTGGCCGGGATGTCCCAAGCCACAACTTGGTTACTTGTGATTTATGGCTGGTCGGAGGACTACACTAGATAATAAATACTGGAAAATACTTCTACTGGTTATTTTTAGATTTATTCCTGCTAGAATGACCGTGTACCTGTATCACCCTATTCTACCTGTAGTTACAGCACATTTGAAATGTCTGCTTTGCCACCATCACTATATGGTTTGAATGTGTCTCTGTGTCCTAAGCAGTGACCTTACGTATGCTTATTTTTCCATTCCCTTTCCACAGCCTTTCCTCTGTGACTTATATATATTAGTCCTTTTTAATCTTATCGCCAATCTATTTTTCCCTGTAATTAGCTCCTCCTTGCCAGTATTATCAGTCAGGTTTACCCCGCAATCCAATACAAATCATTCCAAAAGTCTTTGTGAAGCTGCTGCCAATCACAATCTTAATATACTGATGCCCCTCACAGCACAGTAGTCTCCGTTCAGAAGCACCCACAGGAGGCACAAAAAGTGTGTGGTATCAGCACATCCCCATCATCAGCCCAAATAAAAGTGTGATAAAGGAAGATAAAAATACTGGCCCTCTCACTTGAAGGGTCCCTTTCAGACCCTACAGTTTTACTGCTCCCTCCTACTAACCAACAAAAGGCAGCGCACCAACAAGTCTAGCGCACTGCTAAAAGTGTGCATTGTTTTTTGTGTGTTTTTTTTTATTTTTAAGTATTTGTTAGGGAGCCCCCACCTCAATGTCTACATCTCAACCCACAGAGATGCAGACAATACACTTCCACTGTTTGTGGTTGAACGGTCATTGCTCCTTTTCTTATCAAATGATGTTCTCTCCTGCCTTTCCATTAACTGCATGCCTCTTATCTCCACGCATAAGCTTCTATAAGTCTTAAGCATGTTTGCCTTAACTCACCTTATAAAAGTATTACGGCAAACTGCCCAAAGCCTCTCCTTTTTTTAAGGTGATCCACTTGCAACCTAACACTACCCAATCCCATCCAGTTCATCTATTAACCCCTTTGCTATTTAAATCAATAATGATCTTACAACTCATATTACTTAAACCCTACAAAAAGGTCAACTGAACGCAGTATATGACTATTCCCAGTAACCAACAACACTCAAATAACCACTAACACTGGGTACCAGAGCAGCATGCTGCCCAGTGTAAAGCGATTTGTCAGGGGTAGTTAAGTGCTATAAAAATGCAATACAATACTTATTATTATCTTATTTATTTTTTTACAGCAAAAGAGGATGACCCAGATAAATAAAAAGATCCTCCCCCCGACTCCAAAGAAAGAATGGAGTAATTCAGCAGGCTTGAAAGCACCACAATGGACCTCATTCCATCTTGTGCAGCCTTGCAATCCAACAATGGACCTCATCTCATTCAATGGTTTTAGAGGCAACTTTTTTGGGGGTCCCGTGGCCTAGGTACGCAGGCAACATAAGGTACACTTTCAAACGTATGCTCTCAAATTATCCTAACCACCTTTACCAGCTATCGAAAATCATGTTTTCAACTCAGATCAACACTGTAGTAGTCAAGTTTCAAAGTGAAGTTTCCCTGTCTTTGAAAACTTTTATCCATCTTATTGAACTCACAATCTTTGTAAGCAGCAAGACTGGTCTACCATAATGTGATGTACAAATTATGGACGGATGGCAATCATGCCTCAGTAGATCTGGCTGAACCGCCACTGCGCAGAAAGTCCAACTATAGTATGCTCAACTTTGGCTCCCGTGGACGAATGTAAAGAGAACATCTAAACGATAACCGTATAGGATGCAGATAAGACAAATGGCTACAGGCTTATAACAAGCATTTTCAATTAAATGGGTCTTGTGTTTGCTCGAGTTAGAGCTATTAGTGTTGTAAACTCCTAACCGGACTTTTCTTGCCACAAACTGAAAATGAAAAGTAATACAATTTCACATAAAGGAGCTAAAAATCCATAAAACTATGGATTTTAACTGGTAGTTATGAAAAGCGCTTGATTACTGCCCAGCGAGATAGCGCTGCCTACGAAGAGAAAAAGTAGTCCAGAAACCATACAGAAAACATGGAGCCTCGTATGTTTTCAGTAGTTGGCCGGTGCACTCGAGGAGGGCTAAACACCAGAAAAGGCATGATGTAGGCATGCCTTTCACTAATGAAATCAAGCGAATTTTGAAAGGCATGTCAACAAAAGTGATGGGCATGACTTGGGCGTGGTTGAAAGCCCTCAGAGAGATTACAAGAGGGACAGAGCGCTTGCTCGCTCAACACTAAAAAGGGGCCCAAAAGTTTTTCTACACAAAAATATCGTAGGTGTGGCTCTGAAACAGCTGAACAGATAACCAAATTGTATGGCACAGCTGCAGTTTGAAATGCTTTTACTTGGTTGTGTGAAATTCCATTTAGCAGTTTGGTAGCAAAATGTAAATGTCCAATGCACATGTCTAAGCACGAATACTTGGACTACGTTTGAAAAAGTACAAACACTTTCTGCACACAGAATGGAAAGAAGTAGTTTGAAAACCCAGAAGAAAACAAAAGAAAGAAAGCAGTACAGTTTAAGAGTGAAATGCTATACAATTTTTTAAAGAGCAGGAGTTAGGTTCTACCCCCATCCATTCACGCATAGCCAAATAAGGAGGGCGGGGGTAGTGGTGTATAGTAAATGTCTTCTAGCTCGGGCCATGGGGTTGGGGGAAGGGATGGGTCACCCACCTTCCTTGCCTTATCCTACAAAGATGGAGGAGAAATAGTTAAGGCTCAAACTAAGGACATGGCACAGGGGAGGGTAGCAGGTGAACCAATCTGCAGCAGCCCGACCTGAAATGGAAAAAAGCAGAGGGACAGAAAAAGCATATACACTGCCACTCACGCCTGCACCTGGTTCTCCAATAGGAATAAGGCACAGATGCAGTTGCCCAGTTTATCCATGTCACGTATTTTTGTGGTCATGGAGGAGGGACACTTTTTTATTTATTATTTAGTTATATATATATATATATTTTTTTTTTTTTAACTTTCCCTTGACCACGGGCTTGCCCTCCGCGAAAAGGCAGGAAGGGCGCAAGGAAGCACTTACTACTACTGTCCATGGTTAAGATATGGGTAGCAATTATTAATTAACAAGGCTACATTTGGCTAAAGCAGAGGATGGAAAAAAAACACTACTCAGACAGAAACCTCATCAATTTTCAAGGATCCACAAACCTACGAACCAGCATTCTCATATTTGGCCTGAAAAAAAAGCAGTGCCCCTTTTTTGGTTGGGCCTAGTGGCAAGAACAATGTTTTACTCATGACCTCAATGGTTGTGGTGCACGTACCTAGTGTGAGGCCCCTGCATCAACAGAGGTTAGCGAGCCAACAAATTAACGGGGAGAGCCAAGCCTGTAAAATATTTGGACTGTAAGTCATGCAACAAACATGTTATGAGGTATGTTGTCTTCAAAAAATTCAAGAAAGGGTATTTCTTCAATGCATAGAAACTTTTCATCTTAGAACATCAGATTATTTGAAAAATACCCATTAAAAGTGAGTTTTTAAAATGGGAACTGAGAAACATTCCTGCCCCCGCCCTAAAGAACATGCTTATTAATGAACTAATAAGCAAATCAGGGGTAATTTGTTCTGTATATGTTGCCTGAATTTTTATAAATGGCAACTTTATAGGCTGTTAAAAATCAAACAAGAGTTTATTTGTATTGGACACATCCTGAACTAACACATTTGAAGTAGCTCTCATGGGTGACTATGATAAACATTTGCAATGCAATAGGTCTCGCATTTGTGAGAGTTAGAGCTATTGGTGTTGTAAACGAAAATGTCTTATCTATGTGTTTTCGTTTGGATTGCAGCGGCTGTATGCCAGGTGCCACAGCAACCCTCCCAGGCCTGTCGCTGCAGGAGAGAGGACACAAGGCCGCCATCTTGGGAGTGTTTTTGCCTCACTCCTACAGACTGGCTGTCATACCCTAGAGATGAAACCCTGTCTAGTGCGTTTACCTAAACTTTTACAGCACCAAACAAGCCACAAAGAGGCACCTTTCTGGCATTTAACCCAGAGAATGAGGGGGTTCAAAGGAGTTAGGAGCAAAGAAAAAGGGGCAGCCATATATTTCTGTGTGTTAAACTTTTAAAGGAACTATTCCTCTACATTGGCAATACCTGCCTAACTTGTAAAAACACTGACTGTATACAAAGAGAATAACAGAAGAGACAGCTTACCTGAACAGAAGGCTTCAAAAGTATGCACATTGGTGAAACAGAGCTTCAGTGGTAGATGGGCCGGTCGGGATAGGTTCCAGGGGTGCAACATCTGTGACTTTGGGTCAGTGTGTTAAATGGAAACACAGAAAGGCTGGTTCTCTGAATCCATGTAAAGCACTCCCTTGAGTAAACAGTCTTATCACAGCCCTGGGTGGAGGACTGGACTCTGTAGAACAGATATGTGTAACAATCTCCTGGGCCTTGATGGTGCCGTTTCGGTGCATACATTTGTCAAAGGGATTATAGTTTTGAAGTCAGAGGTATCTCTGTTTGGGTGTCTACTCAAAATTTTAAGTCTTGTGCTTGTCATCTGGACCACTCAGAATACAGAAGGAAGCCTGGGTTTGGACGATAGAGTGTTTTTTTCACCTAGACCAGTGGTGCCCAGTGAGGCTCTTATAAGGCTGGTTCATTTGCATTTTTTCAGGCTACTACAAGGATTCAAATGTATGGTTTTTTGGGGGGAACCCAAGATAGGTCCAGAACCATGTCAGAGTTTCTTGATACCCACATAAGATGTTATGTAAAAAATTATTTATATGGAACTTATTTACACAGTGGTTACCTTGCAAGCAAGCCTAGCATGGATTCTGCCTTTTTGTTGTTTTATACAAAAAAAAGAAAATACTTCAGTCCCAACGACATATTTAGGTTACTTAAGTACAAGCACAGTGGCTGGTCCTGGGGCCAAAGTTTGAGAAACAGCTCTCCTGTTACTTTCTAGGATTGAGTTTGAGATGTAGTCCTTGGGGTGTGTATGCATATCAACAAACACACGTATATTCCTATAGACAAAGGGTGGTGTGGTGAAACACAGAGGAACACCAGCCGTAGTGAGAAAAGGGCCACTTGATATGGTCAGAAAGATATTTTCTTGGCATGGATTTTCCATGTACTTGGTACCCACGGCAATCAGAAATAATGTATAGAGTTTACATCAAATGATGCATGGGAACTTAGTGGTTACATGAAGCCTTGGGTTGGAAAAGAGGAGAGCAGGTTAAACATTATTGGAATGTGACGGACGATGCATGGATCGTTATACAAAGGGGCCCAGAGAGTGACAGGAAAGTGCTCTTGGCCTGTGACAGCAACTGTAGGGGGGTATTCGAGGTGGGTCCTCTTCAAACAAGAAGCAGTGCTATTCAAGCGCTATTTTGGACAGCGCTTCCGGTAAGTGACATCTGCAAGGTCACAGTACCTATGAGGGGGTCTGTCAAAGCCATGACACCAGTGAATTCTGAGAGGAGGAAGTGATGAAGTTTGCCCTACTTTTGTGCCCTATGATAACACTGCTCCACTCACTGTGGCACCCTGGTGTTAACTTCTTTGCGGTACAGGATTAGGAAAATGGCTACCTGTACTAACTGAACTCTATTTGAAGGGACCCAATTTACATCCAACGGCTAGATGTTTTTTATTATCAAGCTTGAGGCCGTGAAGTGCTTTGGTCTGGAGTCACAACTCCTTTTCCACCATTTTGGAGACAACACCTTTCGCAATCTTCTTGCCTAGAACTAACCTATGTGCTTGGTTGGTGACCTTACGGAGGTTGTCAAGAGCACGTGCTATTGCCTAGTGTTAAGCTCTACTCAAGTCAGTTGGTTAATGCACCCACTGCAGAGATCTTGACAGAACGAGAATGTCACAGACTACAATCCTGGCATAGCTTTTTCACCTCTTTGTCGCTGCAAGGTCGATGCAAATTAATTATAGGAATTTTGGATTATAAGAATGGCACCTGCTTTGCAGCACTACGAAATGGCAAAACCTGTATTACCATGCGCTATATATAAAATATAAAAATAAAAAAAAAGTTATTCTCAGACTGTCCCAACACGCACCAGACAAAGAACCCTAGAGAAGAGTGTGTGGCGTAAGGGCCAGCGCTGTCGACTTCGGAGCTTGGGAACGCGGTTCGAGTCTCGGCACCGGTTCAACATCCTAGGATACTGGGCAAATCACATAATCTCCCCTTGCTACCAAAAATGAATGTGTTCTTGTGTAATGTAACCAGTAATCATGTAAAGCACTGTAATATCTTTGTATCGAGTTCGCACTATATAAAACTGTTTTAAAAAAAAAAAAAAAAAACAACATCAAACAAACCCTGCAGACGCTACAAAGAAACAGCAAGATGCCTGAAAACATGTAGAGGAAGAAACAACATACGGCCACGCAGCGCGAAGTTTCAAGGCAAACTATTAAAACAGTGCACCACACTAAGGTACGTGGCCAATTGTGCAATAATCCAAATAACAGGGTCAGTTTCCAACGTGGTAACAAACCAGCCTCAAGACGGGACAAGTGTAAAGCATTTACCAACGACATCAAGGGAGTTTTGAAAAGCAGGCCCAGGAAGCAAAGAAATTGATGGACGTGCAACAGGCTTAGTTTAAGCCCACAGAATAGATGACAACACGTCGAGAAGAACAGCGCTTGCACACTGCTATGCTCCACCTGAAAAGGAAGCTCTGTGAAATAAAGAATGTTCCTAAAATCACACAGTTTGGTCAAGCAGGGAAGCTGGGATTGATCCTACAAATTTCAGATTTACACTGTGCAATTCAGCAGCTAGATGGGTACATCTTTCCGACATCAAAGGTTATTGCTTTGTCTTTCATTCTTGAGCAGGAGGTTAGGGCATGGGTGACTGCCCGAATCTACATATTATTTTTGGCTGTTTTACATAGTGCAAACCTTGCCCAAGGACATAACAGTGCTTCACAACAGACACACACCACATTCTCTACTTTTTTTGACCCAAGGAGATTTCCTGAGAAGCATAGGAAAGCTGAGCCAAAGCCAAGACTCAAACCTTGTTTTCCATCTTACATGTTTGGCAGCTGTAGCCACTAGGCCACATCACATCCTGTGAACGCTAGGCTCCTGTTGAGCTTAAGTATTGAAGATGATCTCGAGCTGATCCAATGCGAGGCATCTGGTTCGAGCCTGGGTCAAACTTTCAGTAGCTTGCCCACCTCTACACCCAAATATTATGCAGTGTATCTTATCCCAATCGTGAAGGGAAACACCCACTCCCAGGCTGTTGGTATCCGTAAAATATCACATCTCACCATTGCATTTTTATCCTACTACCCTTTCACCCCAAAGATGGGAAGGATTTATTGTCATCCTACTTAAATCATTCACAATTGTGTCAGACATAAAGACTAGTGCACATATTAGATGTGGAAGCTGTATTACATACATATGCAAAATTGTTTCATGGTGAGCCTTATTAGCATATAAGAATAACTCATGCCAATATTAGGATCGTATCAAGGGTTTGTAAACACCAGAGTATGCTGGATATCCAGGTTGGCTGAGCTTGTTCTATGTGAGATTTAGCTTCCCGGGCTGTGTTAATGTCCTACATATATGCATAATTTCTCTTGTGTATATGGTGAAGGCATGGCGTCAATAATTGGGACTGCACTGTAGGTTATATAAATTGCAAAAGTTCAATAAAGCTGTATTAAAAAAATATTAGGACCATATCATTCAATCAGAATAAACCTTGGTAGAACGTATATTGAGGCTGTACTAATAGATGTGTTTCTATCACAACATCAAACGGTGCTGGTGTATTTGTGATTCCTATAGCCAGGGCCACTAGAATTATGCAATTCTGCAGCCGCTGCTTTTTTCACATTTACAGATTTGCACATAATCCATCATCTGTTGTATAATGTGCCGATTTAAAAAAAATTTTTCTGGCGCAAATGGATCAAAAGTTACTAAAAACGGTGCGATGTGTTCACACACAGTGGAAGGCCCTTTGCAAAGGTTAACCAGTAAGCTTTAATTACTTATTTCTGTATTTGGTGGTTAAACTGATACTAATGAGGTGAAATCTTTGCTCAGACAGTATTACCAAGTGTAAAAAAAAAAATAAATAATGAAAGAAAACTATCAAAAATGTGCTGCACTATTTGCCTATTCCTCCGGTATAATTTAGCCAACCCTGCTGCATACTTTTGGCGCTCCCCTGCCACATAATTCTAGTGGCCCTGCCTAGAGTTTGCATCAAAATTCTAAACATTTCTTTGTAAATGTGCCTTGTATGTTATTGATGTTTTTCATAGTCTACTGAAGCAGCGAATGGCCATCTTAATCAGCTCAGGATAGTCCACAAATTCTGGCCGAATGGGCCAGCTGCCGTTTGTAATACTTACACAGATGGCACATGCCAGACCTAATAAAGGCAATAATCCTGCCGAAGTGAACCAATCGCATAAAAGGAGACCAATTCTAGCAATCACTTCAAATAAGTGACTGTTTGAGGTCGCAGTGATTCCACACTTTATTAACAGTGCACAAAGGGAAAATTCATTCTCACCAAGTGCCAACAAGCCTGGCTTTAAAAGAATGAAGTATTGTAACATGAAGCATTACATGTAAATGGATTACAAATGGATATTTATTAGTGTGGAAGAAAAAAAAAAAAACTGTAGAATACTTGTGTTCGATAGAAGGTCAGGCGACAGTTGAACTGTCAAGCGAGACCTAAAAAACAATATATGTTAATGACTGTCATCTTCTCATCTGTGCTGCTGCCATAGAAAACATACATTATCTGGTTATTTAAGACACTTAGACAGCATTACAATGTTGTGCGTGACCCTGAAAGTTCAGGCTCAGGCAGCTGGATAAATAAAATGGTCAAAGCTGGGCAGAGGGCAAGCACTTTTTTGTGGAAGTACACAACCTCTGCCCAATCAAAACATGTGCTCCTGACTCCCAACATGTGGACAGAGCCACAGCCCCCCTCCTGGTGATGCTCGCATAACTGTCTGGCAATAGCTGGGCTGTCAGACTATAAAAAGCTACAAGGTGTTCTTCACTTATGGCTAAACATTTATAATAAAGCCATGATTTCTTCCTGCCAGGTTTCCACTGATCCAGTAATTTAAATCTGGTACAATTTCAAGAATTTATAAGTGCACTTTTTAATTATTCCTCAATATTCAATACAGCAGAATTCTTCTTTCTCCTGCCCCACGTGGGTTTATTTGAATGCACCAACGCTCTGGAAGACCAGCAAAGATCCTAGCTCAAGTTGTTCAGTAGCTTCAGTGAAGAACGCTTGCAAAATACTTCTTAAAGCCAGTGTACATGTGAAAACCTGGAAAAATCACAGGAACATCTACAGAAAGTTTGTGCCTCCTTCTATGCTCCTTTTCACAACTCTTAGGTAACCTATTCTCAATTGCATCAAGCATTCCAGCCAATCACTCCCAAGTCCCTCCATAATATCAAAGGCCCCAGTCAGTTTTCCAGACATGTGGGTTTTAGCCAAATTATTCTATATCTCATCCAGGAGAGAAGATTTATGTTGAAACATATTCGACACTTGATGTACAGCGAAGCCCTATCAGCAACAATACCTAATACAATCCCTTCTCCCAATATGGCTGCCCCCCCTGATACTCAGACGACAACAAAAACGGCAGGGGTGTGGAATTTAATAAAATATCTACTTATCCATGGTTGCTTCATAAATCTACTTGTCCTGTAACAAAATCCATGTGTCCCTTTAGTTCTGTAGTTTGGCACAAATTATGGCAGCAATCTCATTATATAGGGGCTCTGACATTAGCTTCTCTGATTATGCCAGTGCTCATGCTATAGTAGGGTTGGAAAACTATCAATTCCTTATTTTGTCACCTTTGCACAGTTGTACATACTAGGGCTGGAGGTAGCAGTAAGCAATAGTTACATGGTTGGAATACCCTTCTGAGTCCAAAAATCTACAAACCTGCACGATTTAGGGATTTTCACCAGCTCTAATCTTTTTACCATAGTGAGAAAGCTTGGAAATGTATTCCTTACAGAAAAAATAATTGGAGCGAAAGTGAACTTGTAAATGCTCAACAGATTTTCGCATGAGCAAAAAAAAAAAATATATATATATATATATATTTGCTCAAGTTAAAATGCAGGTCACCATTTTTTTTGTCATAAATCTGCACTAAAGCAAGAATTTATACCGTGGTTGCACTTTTGTGACTATTAGGTGCGGCGTTGACCAAGACCTTTTGTTTTTATTAAAATTATCTATGTATCGATTGGCTGGCTTCACTAGGAGTGATAGAATTGTGCTCTTTCACAAGGAGCATATCAGTACCCAAAATAGTTGTGTTCAGAACCCAGGGAATACTGCGGCAATGCGTGCTCTTTGAGACCAAAACTATTTTTGCTTTTTGCCAGTTTTGTTGTAATAGTGAGGGCCTCGCAGCTCCCACAACAATAAAGTTGTACAAACCACATGTCAAAACATGACACACACTGGCAAAACCAAAAGGCTGACGACAGTTGTCGAAGCCACGGACTTTGCCAATGCTTGTTTTTTTCATGTTTCCCATAATCTTGCTGAAACTGGTTACTCTGATTTTTCCATTATGGATATATTTGTGTAAGTACTAGCATTCATCAATCCATTTTAGCAAAGAAATGGTACCGAAATTTCACAGTAGTTTAGCAAAATCTTTTTTTGAAAGCAAATAATCCTCCATCATGCTTGCAAGTTTCTGCAAATATTTGCATCTAATCAGAGAGCATTCTGGGAGCATTATATGTATACTCCTACTGTTAGACTTTGCAAACCTGTGTACACATTTTTATACTGGATCTATCAGTAGTCCAGTCCGAGCTTACATTTCCTTAGTGCACTTGCCATAATAAAGGCTTTGCGGTAATGAACCATAAATACAAGTCTTAACATCATTAACATATGGACCCAAATGTTACCTGAACTCTAGACGATGCCCTTCCCTGATCCACAATGTGTTACTCTAAACTAGCAGCCAACTGTGCTGCAGGGGAATTGTGCCTAATTGTCCAAAGGACAAAATGAATATGAAAAGTTGTTGTCATTGACCCCAAAAAGTATGTCCTTGGCGTCGGGCAATAGAATTGCACACCCCTGTATGGACACTCTTCTTAAAGAACTCTCAGATATTAAAAATTCAATAAAATCGGTTTGCAGCGCAGTTTTAGTGACGACTCAGGAAGAACAATCTCTCAGGGGCAAAGTTGCTCAATTTCATTCAAACATGCAATTAATAGAGAGTTACCCACGGAGGTTGAATCACGTCTTGACAAATTACCCGAGCATAGGCATGATATATGGTACCTTCAACAAGAATCTATCGTCTCAGAACATCGTATTAGCAGGGAAAACATTAGCATTATTGGCCTTCCAGAAGAATTAAAGAAGGATGACATGAGGCAATTCTTCACTAACTTTATCCCCAACTTGACAAAAATCCCCCCCCCCCCCCCAATATCACTTGAATTTTTAATGAGCACATTGTGTTTGTTCTAAGGCTTCAGGGTGCACCTCTCAAACTCGTCACATACTGGCTTGTTACCTCAGACATCAGCATGGTCGTCAAATTATAACAAATGCAAGGAAACATGGTCTGTATAATTTTGAGGGTGCACAGATAATTATTAATGCTGATTTTTTTGCTCCTACCAACCTTAAAAGGAAACAATTTCTGGCTCTACTTTCTAGATTAAAAATAAAATTAACAAAAATATCAAATATGGACTTTTAGAACACGCTACTATGATCATAACGTATCAAGGACCGACCAAGGAGTACTTTGACCCTCATGCTCTGGAATATTTTTTGAATGACTCAGACAAAGACGACTCGGGAATGGACTATAAATCATCATCATCACTTATCCATCAGGACTCAAGTAGTGATCTTCCTTCAGAATGACAGGATCCTCGTGGCTGGGAAACTGTACCTCAAAAATTATCATCTAGTAGCAAGTTTAAAACCGGGAAGGGTCATCAACAAAAAAAGAGATAAATGAAGATCACCATTGAAGACTTCATGATGTATTTTTCTTTTTAATATACTTTTTTTGTTCTTCTTCCCCTGTCTCTTCTCCCATATACAGAACTTTAGCCTTTGTTTCCCCTATTAATAGGGATAGGAGGCGGTGGGGGGATAAAAGTGGTTTTTCCCCTCTTTTCTTACTATCTTTGTCGCTTACCATTATTTTCTTCTCTTTTTGGTTGATATTACAGGTACTAATTTATAAACAATTAATGTGCAAGATTTAAATGTTGAAAATCACTGACCTGTTTTTTTTCAATATTTTATGAGGTTTAACATATTTGTTTTCATGCAGTAAACTAGCACGGTTCATTTAAATGGCTCTTTGCATTATATCCCCTCCCCTGGTGTTTCCTCACACACTCTACCCCAGACAAAAGTTCAGAAAGTTTACGAATTTGAAACTTGTACTTTCTAGTCTGAACATTTATTTTTGGACTTATTTGTTATTTTCATTTTATTTTTCGCATAGTATACGCTTTACTCTTTGCATTATCTCAATACTGTGTTTTTTTTTTTTTTTTACTGTTTCATACTTATTTTATACTCACAGTAATAATACATTAGGGCATATCTACATAAATGTTTCCTTTTTTTAATTCATTGCTTTAATATCATCCCCCTTTTTCCCTATGTAATCGATCCCAACAAAACCTCACTAAATGTACATGGATGGACACATTTTATTATATGGAAGAAGATTCCAACATATGTTGGTCACATTTCACATCCTTAGAGAGCGAAAATCTAAAACGCGACTGGGTGGGTCAAATTATTCATGCAAGTATTGAATCAAAATCCTCTACTGATTCACACACACAACTCAGAGAAAATGTGGCGGTGCTATTCTTTTTATTAAACACCTCCCAGCAAAATAATACAAAGATGGGAAGATAATGAGGGTCGTTAAATTTTTGCCAAACTTAAAATACGAGACTCATTTCCAATAGTGTGTTCAATTTGTGCACCTACAAACTCTAAACTCACCTTTATATCCCAAATCATTAGTTTATTGACAGAATATATATTTGGAAACACACATGTACCGATTCCACATTCTGGAAAACCACAGCCGGAGGAAGATCCTTCTCCCACATCGCCACCAATACCTGGAACACCCTCCCCATCCACCTCAGGCAGTCCCCCACCCTGTCACAATTCAGGAAGGACCTAAAGACCTGGCTCTTTGACTGATCCTCAGCACCCCGCCCCACCTCCCCCAGTACCTGGAGACACTCACGGGTGAGTAGCCGCACTTTGCAATTGCCTGATTGATTGATTGGATGAGACTGGAATATTACAATTGATCAATTTATTGATAGATCTGGTGAACCAGATGTCAAGAATGATAATGATAGGTATATATTAAAAGACCTCATTAATGACTACACCCTGCAAGAAACCTGGAGATTATTTCACCTCACAGAGAGATTATATCTTTGCCTCTTGTCCACATTCTATCATACTAGAATCAACTATTTTTCAATATTCTCATCTGTTTTTCAATTGGTAAGTGATGCACAAATTGTCCCATGTAGCATATCAGATCGCGATCCTATTGACATTAGAATGTACTTAGGCCTTTCACGAAATCCAAATTCCTCAATGGAGACTTTATCTCTTATTCTTTAAAACCCCACAAGAGAATAAAACATTATGTTCATATATGGAACCATTTTCGAAAGAGAGTGAACACTCAGTTCCATCTGCACATGAACTTTGGGGAGCAGGGAAGACTGTACTATGAGGGTTAGTCACCAGAATCGCATTAGAAAAGGAACTTTCATACCCTTCCTCAACTTACTCAATACTTTTGCAAAAATCTTAATCTTCATACCTCACATGCAGAAAAATGCCCGTTTCAAATTCGTCAACATCATTATGAACGCGAGGAAAAGGCTGGGAGATTATCAGCATATAAACTACGTCAACATGAGAGTTTAAGAACAATCTCCGCCATTAGACATTTTGATGGCACTTTAGTCACTCTCCCTTCAGAGATTCTTTCTAGAGTTAAAACATTCTATGGGAATTTATATACTTCTATTGGCTGCTCAGAACAATCTAAAGATACTTTTGCCCCCCAATCTTAACCTCCCAAAATTGACATTAGAACAGTAACAAAAGTTAGAAGGGGAGATTACTAGTGAAGAGGTTCTGAGGGCAATTGAATCTAGTTACTGGAAAGGCACCAGGTGAACATGGACTTCTGATTGAATGTTATAAGATCACTAAAATACACCATGTTCCTTTATTGGTATCAGTGTTTAATGAAGCTCTGAAATTAGGACACCTTCCTCCTGACTTTCTAAGAGCTATGATCACTGTAATTCCCAAACCAGGTAAAGACCCTTTAGAATGCTCAAGTTAAAGACCAATTTTGTTAATAAATTTTGATGTTAAAATCCTGGCGCACCAAATGAGTTTAGATCACCTCCTTAATACACCCTTCACAAGTTGGTTTTGTCCGTCAATCATCCACTAATCATTTTCAAACCTTTTTCCATATATTGTGGCAGCTGCAGAATTTTAAAGAAGAGAACGTTCTTCTTTCATTTAATGCTTTAAAAGCTTTTGATAGAGTTGAAATGGGGTATCTATTTCGCACATTGGAAAGAATGGGCTCTGGCAAGGATTTTCTAACATTAACAAGTGGCATGTTTCATTCACCCACTACAATGGTTTCATGAGGCGGATTCACTTCATCATATTTTAATATTCATCGCAGCACTAGACAGGGTTGCCCTCTTGCCCCATTAATATTTTTATTGGTATTGGAACCTCTAGCTATTGCCATAAGAACTAATACTGACATCAAAGGAATCACCATTACCACTGGAGAAGTTACAGCCTTTTACTATGCAGACAATATACTTTTAACCTTTTCACAATGAAATATATTCTCACAACTCTCTGGTTATAAAATCAACTGATCTAATTGCTAAGGCTTTACATATAACTCCGGTTACTATTATAGCTACTATCAACGTACTTCCTTTTAAGTGGTTACATTTGAAACTAAAATATTTAAAGAGTTTCCTAAATTGTAGTCTTAAAGACATGATTGCGGATAATATAAATCCATTAATTGAACAAACAAAAAGATTTTCAACGCTGGACAGTTTTAAATTTATCATTATGTGGCAGAGTACAAATTATAAAAATGAATATAACTCCAAAATTGAATTATGCTTTTAATATGGTCCCACTCTCTATCCCGAGATCCATCTTTGAATCACTGACATCTATGGTCTTCCTTTTTTATACGGGATGGCGATAGGCCTAGTTTAAGCAGTTCTAAATTGCACTCTTCATCCGAGAAGGAAGGCTTGCGTGTTCCCCACTTGGAATTTTACTGGGTAGCACAACGATTAGCTTATTCCATTTATATGCTATCAACTCATAGGAACACACTGTTATGGGTTCTGATGGAACTGTTTATTCTTCAATCTGACAAGGAGCCAGCAATTTATTATAACAAAAAAAGTGAAATGTACAAAATCTACTAACAACATTATTTACTCTACACAATTAGTGTGGCAGAAAGCACATACACTTACACTCACCCACATCTACATTATGAAGTTCCAATATGGGACAACATGGATATTAAACTAAATGGTTCGGAACTCCATTAGCCCGTTTGGATTAAACATAAAATTAATTGTATATTCGATGAATTCACAACATCTTACTCTATTAAATTATTCTCCACCCTACAACAGAATTTTGAGTAACCGTCATCATTCCTCCATCATGATTCTCAACTCCATTCAGCCATCACTCTACGTATGACAAAGAATACTGAAATAACGTCACACTCCTCAATCGCAAGCGATATTCACACCTGGAAATTCTGTAAAGGAACAGTATCCTGTTAATATTACATTCTTATCAACTCTTCATTTTCCACAGAAACTCATTATAATATAAAATTAATGTGGTATACATGTTAGAAGGTGAATTTCGATTAAGAAAACTGGGATACGATCATAGAAAATTGTAATAAGAGATTAAGGGATTCTCATCTTAAATTCAACTACTTTAAACTACTACATTGATGGCACTGGTCCCCATCTAAGATACATGCAGCTAAATTACGTTTTTAGATTCCTTTTGTTGGCGTTGTGGAACTTCAGACTGTGATATTGTTCATATATTATGGGAATGTTCCAATATCCGTTCATTTTGGCTTCAGACCAACAGTTACTTAAAATCACATTCTTTTGTTAATTTTTCCTCTCTCAAATCGCTTATCACTCTTACATGATATTTTAGAGCTACCACATATGTCCACTCATTCTTTTAAATGGTTATCTAATGCACTTTGTTTAGCAAAAAATTAACAATCTATTCTTTTCGAGATCCAAAGTAATCCTGACTCTTCAATCTTGGCTTGAAGATATGTTTAAAGGGGCCAACTTCGAGAAATTGATCTATAAATTGAATGATAATTATGTTCAATTCAAAAAAATATGGGGGCATTTTATAAACCATGTTCTTTATATAACTTGGAAATTGATCTAATTTAGGGAATCTTGATAGGGGTGTAAATATTGATTATATACTCAAATTGGAGTTTACTCTTGATTTGTTTTGTACTGCTGTAAACATTTTCAATAAATAATTGTTATAACAAAAAAAAAGTAAAAAATAAATAAAAATAAGGCCACAAATGTTCCAGGGATTGGAACCCCCACCACTGCCATCCCAAAAGCTAAAGCCATATCAGTACCTCGTCAGTGATTCAATAACCTCATCTAAAGCCACAACTGTATTGGCTCTAAAGGACACCACTAGACAGGCATCCCTCCTTGTGATACAACATTCTCATGAAGGCCACTGAATCCCTTAATAAAGAGGGGTTTAAGTCCCAATATAGACTGACCCCTTCTCCAAGTGACATCTCCCTCAAAAACAAAATAAGGTCTGTTCCTCCCACAGAATTATTGAGCTTCCTGGTAAAGGTCACATTTGGATTAGAATCAACCATATCCTAAATGCCTCGAGGTCGCAGTCCAATTCGTTGGTTTATCAGAACAAAGAAATCTCATAAAAAACATTTCTGTATTGGGGTATTCCTAATTGATAAGTTAAATGTGAAAACATTTGTGGCATGCCTTCTTCCAGCAATATCATATTTTCTTAAATTACTGAATCAGTTCTCTCGTTGGCCGGGAGCAATTGCAAGTTCTGCGAAAAAAAGGAACCGGCTAGTCCAACAGGGTGCTGTTGCAGGGTTGACGAAATTCATATGCTATTGATTCCAAGGAATGTGATACATATATATATATTTTTGTACTACTCTTTGGATTTGTTTGTTCACGGTTCCCCACCACCCCTGACCTGTACTATTGAAACCAGAGCTAAAATCTTGTTGAAAACAAAGGGAAACAAAAAGCTGAAGATTAAAGACAATTACAACATTGAAGACAATGGAGTAGGTCTGGTGTAAGCCCGGAGCACCAACATTGCAATGTTTGTCTTTATGTTTCTCCTTTTTTTTAATTTAGAACATTTAGACCTCAGTGGGTGGAATGTTTTAGTGACCTTATAGCCCTTCTGCCTTGGGTTATACCAGTTGTTAAAGGCCCTCACACTTCTTATAGGCCCTTGCCTGTAGCTTGGGCCTATAGCTCGGGTTCAGGGTCTTTAATAACAGGAACAGCCCTCGGCAGCAAGGTATAACAGAAACTCCTCAATTGAATTCTCAATGTTACGATCTTGGCTGCATAGATTATACGGACGCACTGACAAGTCTGGGAAAGGGATGGGAAGAATGGATCATTTGCTGTAGACCTGTAACAGCTCTTTTAGCAGAATTCACAACCAAAAAAAACCCTGTTGTACTGAAGGGATGCAAAAAAGTGAATTACAGAGATCGTATTTTTTTTCTTTAGTATCTTCAAAGGGTGAGGGGGGTTTCTTTAGTGCCATTGGGGTGGCAGATCTCGCTGCATAATCCCACTCAATGAGTGTTCCACAATATTTAGTTAGATGCAGAAGTATCAGCTCCTAAGATATATCAATGAAGTGGGTCCAAACGCCCAGAGCTGTAAGCACTGCCAATATTAACACAGGGTGCTCCTACATGGACCCACAGCCCATACATGCCACCGATGCTGACTGCCACAGACATTATAGCAAGCCTAAGCCAGGTGGCAAAGCCAACATGGCTGCCCATGCTACCCAATATATTACACACTCACTGCCCCTGCCATGTGCAAGAGCTGATAAAATAAATTCAGTTTGGCATAAGTTGGTTTAGGTAACATAGTAGTGCCAGTATAAACCAGTACCTGCAAGGAGGAACAATCCAACCTTACCTTGTACATGCTGCTCTTGCCCGCTCAGGTAACACAATAGTCAACACAAAGCCCTACCAGTCAGTCATGCCAGATCTAGGAGAGACATTCTGGTTCAAACCAGGGCGGCCACCAGATAAGAGGATGATAAAAACCACTTCTGGCAGCAGACCAATGACTTGCATAATCAAGTCTGCCTGCAGACAAGAGAGGACCGGAGCCTTTCCCACTAGCAACCATGAGTAGGTAAGAGCACCAGCTACATCTGTCATGGACCATAGCTGACAAACAGCATTTACTATGGTCTGCCAGAGAAACCCTCATTCTTATTGGGCATATTTCCCATTTCTATGCACTGTACTGATGCGTGTTAGGAGTGTAACATAAAGGACCCTCATTCATTTGTCACCCACAAAAAGTAAAAGTAGTTTGCTCATTACACATTCCTCTACACTTCTGAACATGACAAAGACAACCAAACCACTCCACATTAACTCAGGTACTTGCTGTTAAATTACACAATATTTAAATTCAATCAGCCCAGAAATAAGCATCTAACACTGTGGCAAAACCAAAAGAACTGAGACAAATTGGTCAAAAGGGCAGAAGAAGTGGGTGGTCACGGACTGTCTGCTCCAACCTTACTAACTTTCAAAGGCATCCTATTACTGTATTACCCAAAGAAAAGATTGCCTCTTCCACCACAACATCTAGCTAAACTCTGATGAACGAACAATACAAATAAATAAAAAAAACAAAGCTGTGGACGTAACATAAAATAAATATGGTTCTCAGCATACCAAATCTAATGGCACACTAACACAGACAAAAGCAAATTGAACTTAGGCACTGGGAGAAGGTGCCAAGTGCTCAGTTCCAACTGCACCTTATTCATCTTCAATCACTTAAGTGCTTAATGAGCACTGAGAAAATGATGCGTGTCGTGGAAAGTGGTCCCCTTCTACATTTAATCATTTAATATGCCTCCTTCAATTTAAAAGAAGCAGCAGTTCTGGGTTTACAGTCTGCTAGCAGAAATTCATGCTTGGACAGTTTCCTTTTACGGTTTTAATGTGCAATTTGGAAAGATGGGATGAACAGAAAGTTAATGATTCCTCCATTCATGGAGTTAAAGATGATTAAAAGAAAACATTAAACAACGAGAAGAGACAATTTATGCCTGAACCATGGATTTTGATACTGTCTTTGACTTCAAGGTTCCCATGCGTGGCACCACCAAGATACCTGACCTTGCACTGTGTCGGAGGGAATCGCAGGTTTGAAACGGCATAAATAAGGTCATATTGATAGACAGGTGGTGTGGAGTGGAGAGGCAAGACTACTGGGATGGTGGTAGTTACTGCAAAGCATATCGCTGTGCATGTTATGCCACAAGAGCCATTTAACTGATCCAGCTGTATTTTAATTAAAGATGTTATATGTCTGTAGTTGGAAGTTTGCAGATAGAGGGTCAGCAGTTGACAGTGTATTAAAAAAAAAAAAAAAAAAAAAAAAAGATAATGTAATGGGACTTTCATAATGTAATCAAAATCAGACAAATACCCCCTATCTACTTGGAGCAAATAGATGGATGGAGATCACAGTCTGCCCGGTAACCCTTAGCAAGGGACATTCTCATGGTATAATTTAAAAGACTTCATCAAGAGGGAGTAAATGTGTTTTTTAAGGCCTTGCAAAGTGCCATCAATGCACCCTTTTTTTTTAGGCATCCTAGCTACCATTGGAGTGTCAGGGTCACTCCTCTGACCCCCATAGGTTATTTTACCAGTCTTACAGGAGAGCAACAGCAGTCAAAGACCAGCACCTAACAGCATTGTATTATCAGCCACAATTTGTTGCTGGTGTGGCCATCACAGCCAGCCTACTGGAGTGACCATGCACTGACCTCAACATTATCTGGTTCTTAATGATAACTAAACTATTAAACAGGATGTAACAGCCAAAGTGAGGTTTCAGAACCTTCTATGTGTTAATGACAATAGATACCGTATTCAAGGGTAGGAAAGGCCACCAAACAATACCTCAAAGATTATTTTTTCTTTACTGCAGATCTGCAGTTAAACGCCAGCAGGAATGCAAGATCTCCAACTGAGATGTGATAGTGGGGTAATAATTTCTAATTTAATAAATTTTATGCCACATTACCACAGACAAGGAGGGTGAAGTGGTAGGGTGTCATTTTGTATACTAACATGCAAGGTAGTAGGTTTGTTAAGATTCAAAAGAGCATTCCAGTCCCGGAACTATTGCTTACTGATTTCTCTACCCTCACTATTTAGATCTGCGGACCAGTGGAAAAATAAGTAAATCACCAGTATTTAAGCCATACTATAGTATTAGCCCTGGCATAATCAAAGAGGCTATTACTAGAGCTCCTATATTTGAGATTGTTGCACTAATTTGTCGTTGCAATACATGACTCATTTACATGACTCGTTTACATGACAAGTAGGTTTATGAAGCAACCCGTTCCATAGACAAGTAGATATTTTAATACATTCCACACCCTTGGTAATTTAAGCCAATATCATGTCACTGCCTCTGTGCATTACTACTAGGGTACAGTCCCTTCTCACCGGTTCTGCAAAGACTTGAAGCAGATTCATAGATAAAATGAATACTGTTCGACAGTCGGGCTCAGATTACTTAATACTAATTGCAAACTTCAAAGAAACAAATAGATTCAACAATGTTTTCCACACAGACTACTGTCCACCAAGAAACGGACCTAATCTTATACACTTTATAGTCTGCACTCTTACCACCAACAGCCTGAAAAAAAAGAAAATGAAGCCATAAGGCGTTCCACTCCACTACCCCAGACATTTAAGCAGTAACATATCAAGTGACCACGCTGCCACAGTCAATCCAAAGTGGCCATGGTCACCACAAAAAGGCCCCATCTTATGTTATGGACGAGGAGGTTGATCACTTTGGCTGGTCAAGGCTACAAGGTCTGCTTCAAACCACTCATCAGTCTCTGCTCTTAGTATCCACCAATAAAACATGGTACACTCACATACCCAGCCCCATGCCCTTCTCCTCTGACTCACATCACATAAAAAAAAGCCCTCATCCACAACCCACCTGTCCCTCCCACCTCAAACATCCAGATCTAATTCTGCACTTTATACTTGCCAACCCCCTATCAGAGTATATTACGCAGCAGACAGCAGACTCCCTCAGGGCAAGCAAATTCAATGCGGTCTTCGATAAAGAAGGTCTGATCATTCCCCAACCTCTTCACACATAATCCTAGGCCCTCTGGAAAACAGAATTCAACTACTGACCAAAATCAGCAACTAACAAAGTCCTTTTGAGTCTTTGTCTGCCATTTCCCATTGTCCATACCGCACCATGTAGCTCACTTACAGGTCACTTCGAAAATGTTCTGCCTTCCCAGGTGAGATTTCCAACCTTATTAATGCAGTATCAATGACCTATTACAATAACCATTTCCTATGATATAACAAACCTTCCTCTGTGCGTTGGAAACCACAAAGCAGCTTGTTGCACTGTCTAAAACGCACTTGTGGTGCCATCCTGGACCTAATCTTCTCACCCATGCTGATCACCTCCCGTTATCTTCCACTTAATATATACTAGTCACACAAACCTTCCATGTAGCTCATGCACTCCACTTGTGGAACATCTTAGTTCCACTCACTCTGCCATCCGTCACATCAACAAAAAAACAAAAAACAAAAAACCAGCAACAATTGTTGACTCCTGTTCACAGCCCTCAATTACATTCAGATTATGGCAGAAACCAATGCCCCACTCAAAACCTGCTCAAAGCCTAACCTCTCTGCCCCTACTGACAGCAAGGGAGCCACAATAAGGTCTAAATTGATGAACATAGCAGCCGGACAACCTAGAGACAATAGACAAATAAAAAAAATAAAAAGCAAAGATGTTGTGAAACGCTAATGACATTAACAGCCTCCTCCCTGCGGCACTCTGGACTTGGTCAGGGTGAAATTCTAATTATGCAAACAGAAAAAAATCATCACATTTATGTGAGCTTGGAGCTCTTTTTAAAAGGTAATGATAAAAAAAGTTTAGAAAGATGCATGCTGGAGACGCTCAAACCCGTCCGGTACATCATGAGTTCCCCCCCACCCCCCAAAAAAAAAAAAATAATAATAATAACTCGCGAGGCGCAAACTGGCTTAAGTTTTAAAAAAGGTAAATGGAGATATTAGCAAATCACATTTTGCTCTGAATGTAATTTTGAAATGTTTTCATGGGAAAAAAATGACACATTTTACACACCTCTCTAACACTACGTTCAAAAGTGTACCATCAACAAAGAACATTTTCTAAGAAAAAGAACAATATTAGAAAAATCATAAGAGACATCAGCACAGACTAACCCCTCATTCATACTATTCTGCAACCCACCCAAATGAAACTTCCACACACTTACCCATGAAGATCTCCCAAAACTCCAATGGGCCCTATCCTATGAAGATAACCTCATCTACCACCTATAGTAAAAGGTTGGAAAAATGCACTTAAGCCCCTACTGAACATCAACAATGCCTTCCTTTTTCAGGGAGTCTTTTTACACATCACAGGGCACAACAATAGAATTAAAAGTAGTTAGCTCCAGTAAGCCACTTCAAGTTTACAACCAAGGAACCACTGCCATACAGCAAACAACCCACTATTTATCAAAAGATTGTTCCAGCTATGCACTTCATGCTTTTGACCTATAATGGCTTAAGAGTACAGGCATGAATTTGAGGTTAAAAGTGAGAATGGTGCACATACATTTTCACATTTTGTGACAAAAGCGGGTTCACCACAATAATTTGACTACTAATCAGAAGTGTAGAAATGTATAAAGTATCTGCGAGTGTTAAACACACAAAAAACAAAAAAAAACAATCACAAGGGTGTGGAATTCATATGGCCCGACACCCAAAACATATTGTTTGGGCTCAAGGCCAACAAGTTTTCATGTTTATTTTGTCCTTGGGACAGATAGGCCCAACTCCCTGCAGCACAAACCCTTTGGCTGCCAGTTTACAGAATTACATTATGAAGCAGGGAAGGAAATTGCAGTTGAGGTAATATTTGTGTCCATATTTTAATGCAGTTCCAACGTGTACTTATGGTTCATTAATGCAAAGTCTTTATTATGAACTCTTAATAAATGTTGTAAGCTCGGACAGAGTTGCTGACGGTGGATTCAGTGAAGAAGAAAAAAAAGGTGTAGGCATGTTTGCAAAGATTAACAATATGACACTGTATAATGCTCCCAGATTGTTCTCTGATTAGATGCAAATATTTGCAGAAGCTCGAAAGCAAGGTTTGTAATTCTTTGCTTTCAACATAAAATGTTCACAAACAATGCAACTAGGAAAACAAACGTTTTGCAAAATTACTGTGAAATGTAAGGTACCATTTCTTTGAAGCGTCGTTTACTAAAACAGGTTGATGCATGCTAGTATTTCCCAAACAATATTCATAATGGAAAATTAGTGTAACCAGTTTCAACAAGAGTACGGGAAACGTGAAGTATACAAGCATTGGCTAAGCCAATAGGCCCAACATTAGTGGTCAGTGTTTTGGTTTTGTCAATGCGTGTCTTGTTTTGTCATGGCTTTTGTAAACCTTTATTGTTGTGGGAGTTGCCGGACCCTCACCATTGCAACAAACACTCCCGGCCCGATTAAAACCTTGGCGGAGGGGATTTCTCCATCCCAAATGTGACGAATATCCCGCCCGCCGTATTACAAGTTCCATTATATACTATTCTTTCTTAAAGAAAGTCACAAAAGTGCACCTGGGGTAGATGTCTTTGCATTAGTGTATATTTACGTATTTCATGAATTCATAATAATTTACACAAATAGACCAGGATATTGTACTCCTGAAAAATATTTGTGAACTGTATTTTAGCATGAGCAAGTATACATGTGCAGATTTGCTCATGCGAAAAGCTGTTGAGCACTTACAAGTTCCCTTTCTCTCCAGCCACTTTTTTCCCCCAGCCCTGAAACAGGCTTTCATTCTGCTTTTGTCAAGAGTACATTTCGAACCTCTTTCAGTATGGGAAAAGATTAGAGAAGAGCTAGTGAAAACCCTCAAAACATGTAGATTTGTGGAAAGATTACAAAATAGGGAAATTGTTAGTATTCAAGCCCTACTATAGAATTAGCTCTGACAAAATCAAATAATCAGAGAGGCTATCAACAGAGCTCATTTTCCAGGACAAGTAGTTTTATGAAGAAACTTGTCGCATGGACAAGTAGATGTTTTATTAAATTTCACACCACTGTTCTATTTAGTGACATGCAGTGAGGCAAGAGACTGTGAGTGCTCTTGTTAAATCAAAGCTGTGAGACCGTGATTATGCCACGACTCATATTAAATCAGGGTTAGATTCTAGCGAAAATCTGAATATACCATCTTTCTGATTAACGGAATCAGAGTATACCAGCTCTCTTAGGGTGTCGAATCGTTGACTATTCGTAAGGTATGCTTCTGCAGAGGTTCTGTTTATTAACGGCTTAGGTCAGCTTTGTGATCATCGGAGGCCTATAAATATACCAACAATGATTATGCACAATTCTCATTACAGGAGAGCTCTGCACGTATTTTGTATTTACCATTTCTTTCTTTTTCTAGTTCCTAAAAAAGAAAATTGCTCTGACAAATGTACTTTTAAGCATTCATTCAATTTCACAAGATAGTACTATAAAATAAACCCAGATTACATTTGCAGTCCAGTGCCTAAATTGCCAATTGAGGATTAAGGAGACTGCATAGTCTGTCCTTTGATACACTGTATAACTCTTGTACTCTTGTGTAGTTTTAGGATGTCAAGGCCCTGCAGTTTGTTAAACACTCAAACCTGCATGTTTAAAGTATTCAACGATTCCTCACCAACCCTTGCCCACCCAGGAAAAAGTGATTAATTTACTCCTGATATGGACAGAAATAAAACCTTTTTACAGGGTGTGAAAGGACCCCACTACCTCATAAGAAAGGTGGGGTAGAGGGAAAGGAGTTCCTCACTGGGGAAAATAGTTTTCCCTTGAGAAGAAAAAAAAAAAAAAAAAAAAACATTCTGATGAGGGAATTTGCCCTTACTCTGCAGATTTTCACAAAAGCAAGTATACATTTGTATATCTGCTTATGCAATACGTTGAATTCACAAATGTTTACTAGGAGCACTCTTAGAAACAGAGTTTCTGGTTGGCTAGGGTAGGCACCTCAGCCAGGCAGAATCCACCACTCTAGTCAGGGCAAGGGAGCTACACACCCAAGATAACCACTGCTCACCCCTTTGGTAACTTGGCACAAGCAGTCAGGCTTATCCCAGAAGCAATGTGTTAAGCGTTTGCACAACACGCACAATCCAGTGACACTACAGTAACACCACAAAGAAAACTCCACAACCAGTTAAATATAAATAAAACTTTGTTGCATAAACAAACTGAAGACCAAAACAACATAAACCAACAACACTTTGTCAGATCATCATGTGTGCAAAATAAAAATAAATATTTCTATGCTGCACTTTTCACAGGAAACACCAATAGTGTGCAAATTATGCAGATCCTGAACCCAGACTAATTTCCCTGGCAAGGTAAGAATCAGCCGGACATATTCTCTAACATCAGGACAAGTCTGCAGCAAGTACTAAAAGTACAGGAATCAGCACAAATCCCCAGCATTAAACAAGTCACCAGTCAAACATAGGGCGCAGGAACCTTTGCGCACCTAATCTTAGTTGTATGTTAATTACTGGCAACTGCTCCCAGAGGTGAACCAACCTCTTCAATAGGCAATGCCCCAGGCCCTATCCAGGGTAAGGAGGATTTTGGGTTGGCCATGCACACGGTAGGGGGTTGAAAGGGGAACCCTCCTTGGGCCCCTCTAACATGCGTTATCCCAAGGGGAGGGGGGTGGGGGGGGGGGGGGAGGGTGCTGCCTATGAGCATGTGGCACAGCCGTTTCAATAAATGTAGCTTTTCTTTTCACCTCAGGTTGGGCCGATCGCGAAGGTGCTGCTGCAGCTGCCATAAGACCCCCCTCCCCAACAAGGCCCCTGCAGCCAGCAGTGCGGCCCAGATGCAAGGAGGGGCCTCACCGCCATCCAGGCCCCAGAGGGGTTACATCGGTGCCAGTCTTTGCAAGGAGATGTAGCCCCACCTGCGAAAGCATACAAGGCGGTGAAATGACTTCCCCAGGGCCCAGCTCACCTTTGGGGACTTCTGGTATGCTGGGAGCAGTCCTCTCCAAGCGTGACCATGCCGGCCCGGTCTCACTCTTTTTCTACAACGGACTCTTGGTCCGATCTCCTGGGCTCCTGACCACAGTTAAAAGCTATTGATAGGCCTGGGTCAGATGGATGGGGTGGTGTCATCAATGAAGTCTAGATCCCATGGGGTCTTCCATTATTCAAATTCTGAAATTTCTGGTTTCCTTAGCTGCTGGGATTATGGCTTATAGAACGATTAATTATTTTCGCTCTGTATTATCGGCAGGTCATGCCTCCATAGACGGTCATCCAGTGGGCGAGTGTTCTTTGACCTGAAAACTTCTTTTGGCTCTCTACACCCCCTGGTGCCTCCGTATTCAGCCCTTTGGGATGCAAACATATTACTTAAGAGTTTCCTCTCTTGGCAGACACTTCCCCCGAAAACAGTTGACAGCCAAGCTGGCATCTATTATGCTTGATCTCGTGTAGAAGGGTCTCAGATGTCAGAGCACTGGACATCAATGCCAGGTTTTTACTCCAGAAAGAGTGACCTTTTACATTTCAAGGGGGACAAAAATTGACTGCAAGTTAATCTCTTATCTGGCCTTTCCAGATTTCGTGAATGTGTGGTGAAATGCATGAAAGCGTATCAGTGACTGAAGAATTACACCCCCTTATGGAACGGCAGCTTCTTATTGCCCTTATCAAGACTCACAAAGCAGTCTCTTCTCCTACTATCGCCAGGTGGGTAATGTGGGCCATGCAAGAGGCTTGTATAGGTATTCGAGAGTTTGGGGCTCACTTCACCTGAGGGGCTATGGTCTTAAAGGCATTTTCCTTGGAAGCTCGGAGAAGCCTGGAACTAAAATAATCCTCACCTGATGGTCCTAACATAGAATATTACATTTCTTAGCTTTTATAACGGTTAGAAATGGGATCCGTAGTTGGCAATGGTTTGCACCCTGTCCAAGAAGGAACCCTAACTCTAGTCAGGATTAGGGAGCCACACAGCTAAAATAACCTCTGCTCACTACCTTGGTAGCTTGGCATGAGCAGTCAGGCTTATCTTAGATGCAATGTGTAAAGTATTTGTGAACACACAGAGTAACAGTGAAAACACCACAAAAGTAATCCACACCAGTCTAGAAAAATAGCCAATATTTATCTGAGTAAAACAAAACCAAAAGGACAAAAATCCAATATGCACCAGTAAAGATAAGAATTTTCAAAAATGAAATCCTAGTATAGCGCTTAGAAACACAACAGTTCCAACTGAGGCTATTACAGTCTTCCCAGAGTCGTTCCCAACAGTCTGATGTCACTCGCGCTGGGGTGCGGGCTAGTCTCGGAGTCGACGGACCCCGGGTATAGTACCTTAGAAACGATGAGGAAGCAGACATTCCACTGAGCCGGAGAGATGAGGCTTCGCTGGAGCCGGCACGGCCTCAGCTCCTTACTGCTAACGGGGAAGCGAGGCGCCTGTTCCTTACCGCTAAGCAAGGGAGGCGAGGTGTTGGTTTCTTACCATTGCAGGGGATGTGATGCAGCATCTGTGGCAAGGTATGGATTCCTTACAACCCAGCAGCGTCAATGAATTCAGCAGGTCAAGATGCAAGGCATCGACTTTTCAGTATCGCGATCACACATCGGGAACACGTGTTGCAGCGGAGTTGGATGTCATAGATGTTGGTGATAACGCACTCAGAACTCACATTGTGGCAGGACTTCGGAGGTGCTGCGTCGGGCCTGTGTTTCAGGTCACAATCAGAGCACTCAGCAGGGACCACAGTTCCGGTGCAGGCGCAGAGTCAGACATCGGTGTCGGTTCCGAAGTCACTCTAGAGTCAATGTGCTTAGTTTCTTCTCGGTTGACCCAGAGCTAACTTCCAAGGACCCAGGAACTGGATTTGGCACCACTTGGTAAGTCAGGAATCTCAGCACCAGAGCCCAGGCACTGGTAGGTGAAGTCTTTGATGTCCCTGAGACTTCTTAGCAGGAGGAAAGCTCAGTTCAAGCACTTGGAGAACCTATGAAAGCAGAATGCAGAAAGCAAACTCCAGTTCTATCACTCTCAGGACAGAAGCAGCAAGCAGCACACCAGCACAACAAAGTAACAGGCAGAGTGACAGTCCCTCCTACAGCATCCAGCTCTTCTTCCTGGCAGAATGTTCTCAGTCCAGAAGGGTTCTAATTATGTTGGGTCAGGGGTCCAGTACTGATACCAGGGGCAGCTCCTCCATTAAGGCAGAGGAGCGTTGCCCCTCGCCAGAAGCAGCAGCTGCAAAACCTTTACAAGAAAACAATAATACACTGTGTAAAGGGGTGGGGCACTGGGGGTGACTAGCACTGAGGGGAGTGCACAGGCCGTATGTATGTTTGGCAGGCCATCTCAAGTCGGCTAAACACACATGCGCAGTAGGCCCTCTCCAGCCCGGCACAGTGTTGCTGGGCTGGAGAGAGCATGCATAGGTTCCCAGTCTGCCTGGGAGCACCCTGGCAGGACACTCCCAGACAATCCTAATGCTGTTTTGAGTGGCGTCCAGATTGGCCACAGGGCAGGCTGGGAGCCTGTGCCTGCAGCAACGACGAGGGAAAGAGGAGCAGCGCCGTACCTGCCCCTTCCCTTTAGAGGTTAGCAAGAAGCAACTGACTTATACCCATTTCTGTTTATGAAGTAGACAAACTTCAAAGAGAAGTCTTTGTAGTGCACAAGACCCTGCCTTTTCCTGCTCTGGTCCCAGACACACTTCAAGGGGTTTGAGACTGCTTTGTGTGAGGACTGGCACAGCCCTATTCAGGTGCAAGTGTCAGCTCCTCCCCCCACTCTAGCTCAGGAAGACCCATCAGCCTGGTGATGGGCCATCAGTATATGTACGGCACACCTCAGCTCCCTTTGTGTGACTGTCTAGAGTGAATATACAAACAGCCCAACTGTCAGCCTAACCCAGAGTGTATTCAGCAGACAGGCAGAGGCACTAAATGGTTAAGCAAGAACATGCCCATTTTCCAAAAGTGGCCTTTTCGAATCTACAATTCAAAAACCAACTTCACCAAAAGATGTACTTTTAAATTGTGAGTTCAGAGACCCCAAACACCAAATCTCTATCTGCTCCCAATTGGAAACTACACTTAAAATATATTTTAAGGTAAATCCCAAGTTACCCTATGGGAGAGATAGGCCTTGTAACAGTGAAAACTAAATTAAGCAGTATTTTACTACCAGGGTATGTGAAGCACAACAGTACATATCCTAACTTTTAAATACACTGCACCCTGCCCATGGGGCTGACTTGGGCCTACTTTAGGTGAGACTTACATGTAGTAAAAGGAAAGGCTTGGGCCTGGCAAATGGGTACACTTGCCATGTGCAAATAGTTTAAAACAGCACATACAGACACTGCAGTGGCAACTCTTTGACATGTTTACAGGGCTTCTTGAGGGAGCACAATCAGTGCTACAGGCCCACTAGTAATATTTGACTTAAAGGCACTGGGCACACATAGCACTTTTTGCTAGGGACTTAATAGTAAATCAAATAGGCCACTCATGAATAGACTAATCGTCAATACAATTTAAATTGGGAGCACTTGCACTTTAGCACTGGCCAGCAGTGGCAAAGTGACCAGAGTCCTAAAACCAGCAAAAACTAAATACAGCACACACATCAAATACAGGTGGTCAGAGGCACAAAGGGCCGTTGCCAACAGTAACAGAAAGTTTAAATTCTATTAAGGACACAGAGGAAAGGATTATCCCACTCGGGTCACAGATCAACCATGCCGCCCCCCGTCCCTGTTAACAGATCTTCATACCACGGGGTAAGTAATTGCTTCTGAGCCTATCTCTTGCATTAAGAGTCTGTAATGGTGTTTATCCTTGTTATCTCAGTATAATTTTGCTATTGCACCTCAGTTCACAAACCATTTAAAGTTATTGAGGATGATCCATTCTTACGTTTTTTATTTTTACAAAATAAATGATGTGGGCAAATAGGAATATCTGTTAATTTCCAGCTGCTCGTTGTTCAAAGAAAGAGAAAGGGAGCGTACTGACGAAGATCTATAGGGCACTCCGATTGGTGTTTTGGTTCATGGGAGATGTAGTTGTTTCTGATGTTCTGACATGGCTGCTACTTGCATAAAACCAAAGAAAGAAAGCATAATCCTCACTGTGTCCCTAATAGAATTGACATTTTTTGTTACGAAAGCTAGGAAATGTTATATTCTGGTTCATGGGGGGGGGCGGAAATGTGGCTTGACAGTTCCCATTGGAGCAGGGTCAAGACTGATTTGCAAATGATTGGGTCCAAAATGAGGTGGCATGTGGGAGAAAATGATGGAATGGGATTAGGCTCCGAGCAATTAGCAGTGGCTGAGATCAATTCACGCATTCCATCCATCACGCTGTTATATTTAAAAAAGGAAGAAAGAAAAAGTCACTATGGAAATCTTAATTTTACATACGGAGCAGTGGAAAAAGGGCCCTTACATTAAAAAAACGCTGACAGATGAAACTGTCAGCAATTAGACTTCCAGAGTACATTACCAATCTTTTATTTAGAAAATATCTTCATAATGTGCTCTTAGAGTACCAACACTCAGGCAATCAGACTGAATGGTTGGGAATGTGCCTCATTCAGATGCACACAACAGTATGGGTGTGATTTTAAATTAAGGGGAGGGGAAGCTAACTTTCTTAATGTCTCAGGGCTGTTTAAAACTATGTTCCATTCAAACAAAGTATAAGACAGTTAACAGGGCTTCTTTCGTGTCTTCAGGAAAAATACTGTGACGAGCGCAGCAATACTTTACAGGTTTAGTACTGTATAAAGTAGTTCTACGCAAGGTAAAGTGTCAAATATTGCATGTGCTAACTGAAGAGAAGAACAGAAAGGGGCCTTTCATTCTGTGATTATTCACAATCAAATATAGAAAAAAAGTTTTCACCTTTTACTTTTTGCTTCCTTAGTTGTATATTCTTCATTAATTTTAATATTGTTTTAATCTATAAAACAGTCAGACCCTTGAGTCGGCCTTGGGACACCCAGCGGTCAGTGGACAACAGGTTAGGAACCACTGTTCTACAGAAGACTTAAAATTCAGGGCCTCCCAAATAAATTCATACCTTTCACATACAGAAGCACCCAGTCAGGATTCTCAGATGCTTTTATTTGGTTTGCATTTCAGTAATTGTTTTTTATGGTCTGTACTTGAATGCAGTGCTTAATTTGTAAATAAAAATGTGCCGGTGCCCAAAGCCCTGCTGCATCTAAATGTGCGAGTACAGAATTCAGAGGGAGCGTAATCCTGAAGCCATATTGGGTCTCTCCAGTCCATTGAAAGCCCCTCCTATCCCTTCAGGTCATTCTTGCAGCTTTCTGCTTTTTCCAATTGTGATGCTTTTTCGTATTTCTCTTCCTCGGTCTTTCCCATATGTGTCTTTTGCTTGCAGCAAATACTTGAGGCAGAAGAATAAACCCCGGCCCTCCAAATTAAGTGCCGGTGCTCAGCACCGGAAACAACAAGCACAAATTAAGCACTGCTTGAATGTCATACAAAGATCTATAAAGAACATATTTTTGTACTTTCTGAACCATTAACATGTGTTATGCATCATTCTGACTGTCTCAAGACTAAACCTAGTAGGGATCTATAGTAACTGGGCCAAGCATTTGGCTCTCAGTGGTAGCATGGGTTAAGCAATACAAGGCTGTTCGAGAGAGAGAGGTACTTATGAGACATACGCTGGCGTAACACTCAAAGTGTAAACAGTAACTACACAAGGTGGCTTTCCTATCAAATACTAGCTTTTATGAAAAAAGCAGTATTTTAATTTAAAAGCATGAAACAAAGCGGCAACACATTAAATATTCCCTCTCTTAAGTTTGGTTGGATAGCATCATCCTGGACAGTATCAAAGAGTTCTTCTGTCCCTTTCTTGTTAAGATGGTTATTCACCATTTGATACTGAAGGTGACTTTCACAGGGTCAACTCAGCAGTGCTAATTTCCAAATGGGACTACTAAATATGGTACTTCGAGGTATCAAAAGAACTACTCCATAAACCTGATTTGTTACGTAACTGAATTAAATGCAAGTATTTTACAATTGCAACTTTAGAAGGCTGCTGTCTTCGAGACAACCTGCCGCCCTAGAGGGGAGAGCCGATAACTATTCTTAGGAATAGAACCAAACACCTGCCGAGGGAAGAGGTGTGACCTCCTCTTGGCAGGATTTCCAGAGTGGTTGAGAGTCCAAAAGGTGAGCTTCAAAGGGGAAGCGTCTTTCAAGGGCAAATGGTAGTCCACTAGGAAGGGACTCCTCTTTTTTTTTTTTAAAGGCAGACAGACCAGCATCTCAGGCAAGACGGAGAACCCATTGACAATCCGGTCTCTTAAGGTGAGTGTAGCATCCAGGTAGCCATACCTCTGGGTTGGGCTAGGGAGCTTCACACCAAGGAAAGTGTCTCACCATGATGATAGTGGGCAGGATAGTGCACCCTGGGATAGCTAGATGCCACATTTTACTGGTAGCCCATTGGCTAGTTAGCTGCACCACCACTTAGGCTCATAGCAATCAAAACAAGCATTTGCAATGCAACGGCTCTCGCGTTTGCTCATGTTAGAGCTGATAGCGTTGTAAACTCCTAACCCGACTTTTCACCTATTGGCAAAAGTGCATTTATGTACTTAACCCGAAAAAGTGCAATTAAGTATGTGAAGCGCTCGACTTCTGCCAAGCGAAATTGCGCTAATAAATTCGAGTAAAAGTAGTCCACGAGCCGGACAGAAAACAGCGAGCCTCGCATGTTTTCTGTACTTGGTCGCTGCGCTCGAGGAGGGCTATCCACCAGAAAAGGCATGACGTATGCATGCCTTCGACTAATGAAAGCAAGCAGATTTTATTAGGCAAGCCCATGAACCAATGAAAAACACTGACGTGACGTCGACAGGGCTCCGAGCCCTTTTCTAAACACTAAAGCGTCTCGCTGCGATACGCATGCGCGAGCGCATGCAACGAAGGCTCAACCCTAAAAAGTGGCATCCCTGCCCCCCAGTCCTCAGGTTGCGTCTGTACTGTAGAGGAGACAGGAAAAGGACTGTTCTGCTGCTTTCTGTACCAAGCAAAGACAGGCTGCACCTGCACACTGGCAAACAGGACTGTGCCTGCAGTGCCCCACTCATGGAAAAGCTTCCCACAGGTGACAGGCAGACAAGGTAACTCCAAGAGTCAGTTGACTATGCCTGTTACAGCCGCAGGACCATAAAAGCTGAAAAGCCTGCACCCTTGAGAGTCCAGTGTCAAGAAGGCCGACTGCTACTGTACATCGAAGTTCAGCCTGGGAGACTGAATCCTGACTCTCCTATGTCTGCTGGACCAAGGAGAATCAGAGTGCCTTTTGGTCATCCAAAGCTATGGTCAACCGCTGGGAGTGCTGTAACTACACACCAGTGGCAACGGATCCTGCTCTGGACTTCAGCAAGAAACCCCTCAGGTAAAGTCACTTTCCTCTTTCCCACTCAAAGCTCGAGGGGTAGCCTCAGGAAGACCCACTGGCTCAGCATCTTCAAGCATTGTCAGCATCCTGTATCCCTTGCATCAGAACCACTACATTGATTTTAATGGTGTTTTGACCTAAGGATTTTGAACTGGACTGGACACTGCTAAAGACCAACAGGAAACTGCCCCTTGAGAACTGACTGGTCCCTGTGACTGACTCCCTGTATGTTGGCCCGTCCAAGACTCCCTAAAGAGCCATTTTGAAGTTGCTTGTCATATCCAAACTTAAACTGTGATTGTGTTGGAATACAAAGATGTATTGCATTAAGTGAAAAGCAGTGATTTACTTTTATTTTTTTGTAAACTTAAATATAAAAATAAGACCTAATTTTATAAATTGATGTCAGATTTTTACGCTGTTGTTTTTTCTTCTTATTTTACTGTTTTAGTACTACTCAATGCTCTGTCCTTGTTCCTTTGGAAAAACACGACTGCTCTGTGCCACAAATACCCAGAACTGAGCTACAGTTTTACAAACGAACCGGACCTGATGTGGCTTTGTGTCATTATAAGGTGAAGGTGCACAAATATACCATTTAATAATCCACATTTCCCACAAGGAGACTAGCAGACCTTGATTCCTAGCCCAGCTTGCAGCAGTTACAAGTCTTGGTGATCTTCTCCCTTGTGGGAAAATGCTTTTGAACAAAGTGTGCAACTCAGGCTCCCACTTTTAAAGTCCAAGGGACAGATGTACCAAGAAGGCCTTTTGCGAGTCAGAAATAGCGATTTTTAAGAGATCGCTATTTCTGATTCGCAAAATGCAATGTATCACATTTGCGATTCGGTAATAGCGATTTCATAAAAATCGCAAATGCTATTACCGAATCGCAAATTGCGATACCGGCCCCATTCGCACCTATGGGCCTGTAGGCCCATATTTGCGAATTTTTTGCATTTCCAAAATTGCGATTTCTTAACTGGAAATCGCAATTTTGGAAATGCAAAACCCCGGGTGCTGGGGGCCTAAGGCCCCCTCTGCTGCACCCCAAAAAGTTTTTTAGGACATGCAAGGTGCACACATGCCAAAAGGGCAAGTGTGCTTTACATGTACATTTTAAAAATGCATTTCAAATGCATTTTTTAAATTTGCACATGGTTACCACCAAGTTCAACTTGGTGGTAAATAGCGATTCCTTAATGCCCAATTCGCATTAAGGAATTGCTTCTTACATGTGCTTAGAAATCGCAAATAAGGAATCCTTATTTGCGATTTCTTATTTAGAGTCGCAATTTGCAACTCTCTAAACAGGGTCGCAATTTTAAGGAATCGCTATTTTAGCGATTCCTTAATATTGCTTTCAGAATGCCTTTAATACATTCTGAAATGGCTTTTTGCATTCGCAAACGGGCATTCGCACCGTTTGCGAATGCAAAAAGCTTTCATACATCTGGCCCCAAATCCAGACACGTCATGTAGTGTTTGAGTCTTTGAAATTCAGTTTGTGGGTGTCAGTTCATTTGAAGTGCTCTTTCATCTGCCCTTTCCTTTGTCATAGGGAAATTCTGCCACAGCAAGAGTGGCTCCAATTTTGAATGACCCACAATAAAGGCAAAGGGAGTAATCGGGGAAATGGCTATCTGCCTCTATTTACATAAGCCTCATCAAAATGTTTCAAAGGCCAACGCCTTTCCTTCTTAAGATTCGTTGATCTTACAGTGGTAACCTCATCATTACGCCTACAGCCCAAGGATAGGCAACTCTTACTGAAATGAAAGACCACTGATGTGCATAGAGGACGACCTGCTCCCCTTCCTCCAGTGCCCGTTTCCTTCTCAGCACTCATGAACATCATTGTGTGGGCTCGGTGCAAGTCTTAATGTTAGGATCCTTGAATAGGATAGGTCATAACAGGATAACTTTGCAAGGGGAAGTTCAAGATGGAGGTGTATTGAGAGAGCTTGGAAAGTCTCAGTGCTGTGCATGTGAAAGTTCAGGGCAGATGGTCATTGTGAAATCTCTGTGCATCTCTTAATGTTAGGACAGATTTAAATGGGAATGGTCAGGATAGAACTGCATTAAGCAAGCACTCTACAATAATGTTGAGACAGGAATGTCCCCCGAGAGATAAACGGGCAAGTATACCTGCAGAGTGCAGGTGAAACTGGTATCTTGACTTGCTTTAGCCCTGATGCCATCCTAATTTAACATGTGGGCAGAGACCAGGGCCTGACCTAGACAATGCAAGATTCAGGGCTGGTTCTATGACCTGAGGGATAAACTAAGCCTTCCCTCACAGTAAGCAGTAACCTACTGTCCATGCCCTGGGTGTTATCACATTAAGCGGTAGTGGCAATGGTCCATGTTTTAAAAAACTGCCTGAAAGACATCTTCCAATAGGTGAGGAAGCATCACTTTAAGCCTGCACTTTCTGCTGGAAGAAGTGATGGTCTGTCTACGAGCCTGCCCCATGCTACGAGATGGAAAGGGAGATGTCCAGCATTTCCAGTGTGTGAGCAGCAAGAATGAGCAAATGTAAGGAGCAAGCCAGAAGCTACATCATGTGTGAAAGGGGTCACCCAGACTCAAACAATTCTCGTCACAAACTGCATCAAGTCGTCTACAATAAGTAACTACTAAATGATGCGAGCAGTCCACCACAGCCGACTGGTGCTCCTGTACCGCCAAGATGTAAACAAGTTGAGAATGGCTGGCAGGCCACACCCACCAAACAGTGTACCCCCAATTACCTGCCGATGGAGGTAGCAAGTGCTAAAGAATGGAGCTGCTAGAGGAGGCCGCTGCAATTAGACTGCCAAACTTTCCTCATCTCAAGAGATGTCGCAGGAGCAGAAACACAACATGCATCTATCATGTGCAAGCCAGGACTTTAACTGCTGAAAGCAAGTAATTGTTGGCCTTCAGAGCATGTGCAAATGAGAGACAGATTGTGCAGTGGCTTACACCTGTGTCTAAGTCTTTTTCCATGGTAATACCACACTGAAGAAAAAGAAAACTGAACTGTTTGCACACATCTGCCTAGCCAAATTAGATGCCAGAGATCACAATGCTGGGAGGAACTCTGTTAGAAGGTGCAGGGCATAGGGTCAAACTGAATTTTAGCTGTGTATTGCGCTGCCCTAATTATGTTGTACAGCACTGGATAACATCGTTGCAGTTAACTGCAGTGTGGAGGTTATGGGTCTTAAACCATATGTCACATCTTTTCTGCAATCAATCAAAATTGCCTATCACGTAAAGACCATCAGGTGGAACTCACTGGTAGGAGGCATCTCATAAAGTGAGTCTCATACTTGGATGAGAGTCCCTCACCTCGAACTATAGCCTCATTCTGTAAGCAAATGCCTGTCACCCATGACCAAATCGCCTAATTCATAGCTAGTTCAATTATTTGGACCAATAAGTTTCTCACAGGGAGTGGCTGAGACTCTTTAAGCAAGGATTAAGTGAAACACCTTGGCATACATTCTTGCTTTCAGCCCTTTGGTAATGCCCCAAGCAAGAACCCAATATTGACCAAAAAAAAAAAAAAACCACTCCGCTCCAACGCCTGCAAATGCTTCAACCTTGAGATTTTTGTGTCCGAGAAACTTGCTGCATCAAATGTTGCAAGGGTAAAAGGATCTCCATTTGTGACAGTTGTGAGAAAACAGGGTAGCCTACAAGGTTCTAAAGAGTTACTTTAGGGGATACCAAATGGCATGTTAGCAGGAGGCTCGAAGTGCAGTCCTGTCTAGCACTTTGGGAGTTACTTTATAGCCCCAAACGGGCGTGCAATCCCATGCCACCATTACCAATGTTATGCAGCAGGAAAGTTGTTACTAGTTTACAAGCAAAACTGCACAGCAAATGTTTATATACAGGAAACAACATAGGTTTAAACATCAATACACTTAAAAGTTTAGTAAGTGCTTTCTAACAGGAACTGTGGTATTTTGCAAACCTCCCAAAAATGTCCACCCACCTTCAAGTGCCCATACATTTCCCACTTACTCCCACAATTGAGTCCTACCGCCTGAAGATATCACCAATCTATCCTTCAGCCTTCTATTACCACTCCCTCTTCAAAGATCATGAAAAACTTAAAATGGCAAGTCTCTCAGGATCTTAGGAAACATACTGGTCTTGTACGGGGGGGAATGAAGAATGCTTAAGGTTAGCAAGGGATGGGTTAATTCATTTTTGTAACATTAGACAGCAACGTAGTGAGCACTTCCTTTCTCATCCTCACACGTACAGGCAGCCAGCCAGTCTATGCATGTAAGGTGCCAGTCTGGATATGGAAAGAGTCATGACCCAAATAGAGCTCTCCCAAATAGTACCCGCGTTCCAGTGGGAGGCTGAGAAGGGCTTGGGCCACAGAGCTCTGCTCAAAATTATGTCCTCCTGTTGTGTAGACATTTTAGCTACAGTTTTATACCTGTTATTTTAGCAAACCAGGCCTGCCGCTGTGCACTTTAACCCCTTCGCTGCCAGGCCTTTTCCCCCTCCTGTGCCAGACCTTTTTTTGGCTATTTGGGGCAGTTCGCGCTTAGGCCCTCATAACTTTTTGTCCACATAAGCTAGCCAAGCCAAATTTGCGTCCTTTTTTTCCAACATCCTAGGGATTCTAGAGGTACCCAGATTTTGTGGGTTCCCCTGAAGGAGGCCAAGAAATTAGCCAAAATACAGTGAAATTTTTGTTTTTTTCAAAAAAATGGGTAAAAGTGGCTCCAGAAGAAGGCTTGTGGTTTTTTCCCTGAAAATGGCATCAACAAAGGGTTTGCGGTGCTAAAATCACCAGCTTCCCAGCTTTCAGGAACAGGCAGACTTGAATCAGAAAACACAATTTTGGCATTTTACTGGGACATACCCCATTTTTACAATTTTTTGTGCTTTCAGCCTCCTTCCAGTCAGTGACAGAAATGGGTGTGAAACCAATGCTGGATCCCAGAAACCTAAACATTTCTGAAAAGTAGACAAAATTCTGAATTCAGCAAGGGGTCATTTGTGTAGATCCTACAAGGGTTTCCTACAGAAAATAACAACTGAATTATTTTTTTAAATTGAGGTGAAAAAAATGCAATTTTTCTCTACGTTTTACTCTGTAACTTTTTCCTGCAATGTCAGATTTTCAAAAGCAATATACCGTTACGTCTGCTGGACTCCTCTGGTTGCGGGGATATATAGGGCTTGTAGGTTCATCAAGAACCCAAGGTACCCAGAGCCAATAAATGAGCTGCGCCCTGCAGTGCGTTTTCATTCTATACCGGGTATACAGCAATTCATTTGCTGAAATATAAAGAGTCAAAAAAAGCCATCAAAAAAACCTTTGTATTTCCAAAATGGGCACAAGATAAGGTGGTGAGGAGCAGTGGTTATTTGCACATCTCTGAATGACCATACTAGCATGTGAATTACAGGGCATTTCTCAAATAGATGTCTTTTTTACACACTCTCTTATATTTGGAAGGAAAAAATGTAGAGAAAGACAAGAGGCACTAACACTTGTTTTGCTAATCTATGTTCCCCCAAGTCTCCCGATAAAAATGATACCTCACTTGTGTGGGTAGGCCTTGCGCCCGCGACAGGAAATGCCCCAAAACGCAACGTGGACACATCACATTTTTTTAAAGAAAACAGAGGTGTTTTTTGCAAAGTGCCTACCTGTAGATTTTGGCCTCTAGCTCAGCCGGCACGTAGGGAAACCTACCAAACCTATGCATTTTTGAAAACTAGGGACCTAGGGGAATCCAAGATGGGGTGACTTGTGGGGCTCTGACCAGGTTTTGTTACCCAGAATCCTTTGAAAACCTCAAAAGTTGGCTAAAAAAAACACATTTTCCTCACATTTTGGTGACAGAAAGTTCTGGAATCAGAGAGGAGCCACAAATTTCCTTCCACCCAGCGTTCCCCCAAGTCTCCCGATAAAAATGATACCTCACTTGCGTGGGTAGGCCTTGCGCCCGCGACAGGAAATGCCCCAAAACGCAACGTGGACACATCACATTTTTTTAAAGAAAACAGAGGTGTTTTTTGCAAAGTGCCTACCTGTAGATTTTGGCCTCTAGCTCAGCCGGCACCTAGGGAAACCTACCAAACCTATGCATTTTTGAAAACTAGAGACCTAGGGGAATCCAAGATGGGGTGACTTGCGGGGCTCTGACCAGGTTCTGTTACCCAGAATCCTTTGAAAACATCAAAATGTGGCCAAAAAAAACACTTTTTCCTCTCATTTCGGTGACAGAAAGTTCTGGAATCAGAGAGGAGCCACAAATTTCCTTCCACCCAGCGTACCCCCTAAGTCTCTCGATAAAAATGGTACCTCACTTCTGTGGGTAGGCCTAGCGCCCACGAAAGGAAATGTCCCAAAACACAACGTGGACACAACACATTTTTTCACAGAAAACAGAGGTGTTTTTTGCAAAGTGCCTACCTGTGGATTTTGGCCTCTAGCTCAGCCGGCCCCACGGGGGGGCAGAAATGGCCTCAAATAAATTTGCCCCTCCAACACCCCCCCCCCCCGGGAGCAACCCTTGCCTACGGGGTCGCTCCCCCTGCGTGACATTGGCGCCAAAAAAATAAAATCCCCGGTGCATAGTGGTTTCTGCCCCCAAGGGAGGCAGAAATGGTCTAAATACAATTTGCACCCCAGGGGAGCGACCCTTGCCTGATGGGTCGCTCCCCATCTCTAAAAAAAAACCACACAAAAAAAAAAAATCGCCCTGGCGCCTAAAGGTTTCTGCCCCCAGGGGGGGCAGAAATGGCCTAAAATAAATTTGCCCCCCCACACCCCTGCGGGAGCGACCCTTGCCTACGGGGTCGCTTCCCCTGCGTGACATTGGCGCCAAAAAAAGAAAATCCCCGGTGCCTATTGGTTTCTGCCCCCTTGGGGGCAGATTGACCTAAAATCGGCCTTGGGGGCAGAAATGGTCTAAATACAATTTGCCCCCCAGGGGAGCGACCCTTGCCTAATGGGTCGCTCCCCATCTCTAAAAAAACAAACAAACAAAAAAAAACAACACAAAAAAAAATGTGCCCTGGCGCCTATAGGTTTCTGCCCCCCCCCGCCCCCCGGGGACAGATCGGCCTAATAATAGGCCGATAAATGGCCTAAAATAAATTTGCCCCACCAACCCACCTCCCCTCCCCCCGGGGAGCGACCCTTGCCTACGGGGTCGCTCCCCCTGCATGACATTGGCGCCAAAAATAAAATCCCCGGCGCCTAGTGGTTTTTGCCCCCCTTGGGGGCAGATTGGCGTAGCAAAAAACGGCCAATGGCCTAAATCCAATGTTCCCCTACAGGGGAGCAACCCTTGTCCAAGGGGTCAATCCCCATCTGTAAAACAAAAACAAAAAAAACAAAAAAATCCCCGGTGCCTAGTGGTTTCTGCCCCCATCGGCCTAATCAAAATAGGCTGATCTACCCCCCAGAGGGGCAGAAATGGCCTAAAATAATCCCCCCCCCCAGGGGAGCGACCCTTGCCTAAGGGGTCGCTCCCCTTGCGTGAAATTCACAAAAACAAAAAAAACTCCCTGGTGTCTAGTGGTTTCTGCCCCCCTTGGGGGCAGATTGGCCTCATCAAAATAGGCCAATCAAATGGCCTAAATATAATTTGCCCCCTAGGGGAGCGACCCTTGCCTAAGGGGTCACTCCCCACCTAAAAAAAAAAAAACAAATAGAAACAAAAATAATAATAAATGATCCCTGGTGCCCTAGAGGTTTCTGCCCCCCCCCCTGGGGGCAGATCGGCCTAATAACAGGCCGTTCTGCCCCCGCGGGGGGCAGAAAAGGCCTTCCCAAAAAAATGCCCCCCCCCCGGGAGCGACCCTTGCCCAAGGGGTCGCTCCCTTTTGTCCATAACCAACAACAACAAAAAAAATCCCTAGTGTCTAGTGGGGTTTCCAAATGCTTGCAATCCGGCATTTGAAACCCTGGGAGAGACTTCAAAGGGAAGGAAATACCTTTCCTTCCCTTTGAAGCCTCTCCGGGCCTCCCCCAGGTGATTGAAAGAGAAATGCTGAGCATTTCTCTTTCAATCGCGCTGGAAGCAGAGCTTCCAGCATGATGGGGGAGACCCTGTGACTAACAGGGGGGGTGGGGGAGGGGGGGCCGGTCATGGGTGGAAGGGGAAGGGCTTCCCCTTCTATCCCCGCCTTGGGGGGGGTGGGTGGGGTGGACAGGGGGGGGCGTGCTAGCGCTCCCCCCAGTTCCTGTGCCTTGGACGAGGTGACCTCGTCCAAGGCACACTGGAACTGTAGCCTTCGACGAGGTCACCTCGTCCAAGGCACAGAACAGGTTAACCTAGATAGGTTTTATTCATATTATTTTAACAGTAGCCACATTTGCGGTCTTGTTTTATTTTCTCTATCTAGCGGTTCTTTGCCTAGGCCAGCACTGCATTCTTAAACAAGACACTTCTTTCACTCTGTGCTTTTCTCAAGGCTGCAGTAAGATAGGTTACTGGCAAAAGTGGTACGCTTTGTCTCTAATGTTCACAGAAACATACTCTTACATGGGAATCACTGCTCTTGGGTGGAGATGAGGCACTGCTAGTTAGCCGGAACAAAACCTGGATTAAGCCAACAGGTGTCACCTGGTGTGGGACCAGACTGAGTCCCCCGCAATACAAGTGATCCTGCTGCCCAAATCCAGTAGTCTCATTAGGATAATGAGAGCTTACGAGACATGGCGCCGCCAAAGTGTGGTCAGGCACTAATTTTCGGATCCTCCTGAGTATCCCCATCTACATGCAAAGACACCACAGTACTATATATGGAGACGTTGTTGGTATTGAGGATTTTCCTCCTCAGTTAAGTAGGGAGTACCTATCTAATGCTATAGGATGTTCAGGCTTGAACCCTAAAAGGATAATCCCCATTTGGTGTGCTTATCTCTAAACAAAATGTACCACTCATCAGGGCGAACCCGCAACGAGTAGCAATTGCAGTCAATATGCGACCATCCCTTACTGCACATTTATTGGCACAATGCCTAACGGCCTTGGGGGGAGGGGGGAGGATCCTGTTACATTTGTTGTTGAGGCTCATCCAGCCTACAGAACAGGAATTTTCCATTCTTGGGTCATATTTCCAGCAGCTGATGGGAACACAAATACATTTCACCACTACACACCTGGAAACATACATGCACAATATAGAGCATGTGCATTTCTAGAAATACCTCCATCTTATCAAGAACATAATAACTGACTTGATGTTGCCTTACCACCTACAATTCTACACGTTGGGTTAGGTCCTCTAAGTAATGATGGTCCTACCTGGCATTTATTGGCCACATATACACAGCACCCTGATGCAGCAACCTTGACGGTAGCTGAAGTCCGTTGCTTATATGCTGAGCTTACAGCAATATACAGACGATTAGTACAGTTTGTAATGCAAACATTAAATACTAACCTAGCACGTGCTGCCCATGCGCAACCACATGCAGTAACACCATGTATTAATCCTGTGACTGTACATTCGATCATGGGTAAAGCTCCCGCCAAACGAGAAGAGATTCCATTATGGTTATCTCAAAAAATAAAAGCACTGGAAGCAGTATTTACTCATACGAGACCCAAGGATAAGCATAGAATATTAACTATGTGCTTGCCATTTGAGATAATTCCCACAGTAGATAACTGCAATACTAGGGGCACGGTATTTGCCACGCTCTAAACTACCGCACACTGTACACCATCACTTGCCAATCTTCCGGAAGTGTTAAAACAAATTGAAGATGAATACAGGGCTGCCCCAACCCTACACTTAGGGATGCAACTCATGGGCAATTTTGTCACTGTATCTTCAATTACATTAAGTAGTCTTAAAGGGTAAGCAATTGCACTAGCAGTACGTATGCGGCTCAGGGACATTCCTCCAAAGGATCAAGAATGTGAGCTGTTAAAGAATATTGCGGAGACCTACTCTAGTTTTGGTCGAGATAGTCTGGGGGCCAGACCCACGAAACCACAGTTTCAGGGTAACCCTAATAACAATTCTACCAAGCAAGCACCTGAGGGTTCTAAAAAAAAAAAATGCTGGGATGAAAAACACACACCTAAAAAAGAAAGGGGAGAATCTCCGCAAACAGAGACCCAACAGAATAGATTAAATTTAAGAAATAGAGATTATATAAACACCTCTGACAGATATCAATATAATGATACACACCAATCTCGTTCCTTTCAGGACTCACCGGAAAAATGCAGTGAGAGGTGGGCGTTCAGAGTGGAGAATTGAGTACGTGAAACTGAGACAGGAACCACAATACTCAACAGAAGTTTCTGTTAAAAAAAGAAGAGAAACTTCCACAACAAAAACCCCAATTTAAAAGGAAAAACGTGGCAGCAGCTGTGATTAGTCATGCCACTCAAGAAGAGGGCTCTATTGAAGAACAAAATGTGGGTGCTAGCTCTGCTAGACAGCGCAGCAGAGGTCACAATAGTTCGCCGGAATCTTCAAGAGCATCTGGAGGTGAAAGCAAATGATGACTTCTTACAAGTTGAAACTGCAGACATGCGTCTCCACGCCTGACAGGGTGTACAAAGTAACAATACAGTTAGGAGACATTGAACGCACAATAGACACAATCTTTTGGGTCCGCATCGTCAACATTTATGATATTTTACTGGCTGAAAAGGATTAGCAACCTGAATTTCTCCATACTTGCCCATATGGGGAAGAAGTTATCAAACCTTCTTTCTCGCCCCTTGTTCCCGATGAGCTCGCACAATTCTACGCCACTGATTGGGAATTGGCGCAGGAACCCGCGTTATATCGCAACCACATAGGGTGGGATAACGATTCCCCCTATTATGTAATTTCAATTAAAAATCAAACCTCAACCTCAACCCCAGTACCCAATAAAACATGATGCTAAAGCACCTGTGAGGGAAACCCTCACACAACTAGAGTACCATGGCGAAATCGAACCCTGTGTCTCACCAATGAATAACCCTTTATTCCCAGTAGCTAAACCGGACCATTCGCACAGAATCTTCTTAGACTACAAACACTTAAACAGTCATACATGCACTTACACTATACAAAACTCACAGCACTTATGAACAACATAGTTCGCAAAAAATACATAACAACACTGGATATTTCCAATGTTTTTTTCTGCCAAAATAGAGCGCCTGAGAGTAGAGACTTAACAAGTTTCAGTGCAGTAGACTCCCAGACAAATTCTGTCGTTTACCACAGGGGTATAAGAACAGTCCAGGATTGTTTGCGGCTCGTGTAACTTCAATATTGCATCACATTGACCCTGAAGCATTGTCCTATGCAGATGACATTTACCTTACAGATGATTAATTACTGCAACATCTAAGAAGGGTAGCCCGCATTGTTGTGGGATTTGCCGAATTCGGTTATAAATTAAACTTTAAAAAAAAAAAAAAAAAAAAAAAGAAGGGATTAGCCTTCCTTAGCGTCCTGTTTCAGGGATACGAGCTATCAAGTGAAGGAAAGAGCCCAGCGCCACAATTCTTGGAAAAATGCGCACAGTTACAACCTCCAAATACCATTAAAAATTCCAATCTCTAATGGGTTTCCTAAATTTTTGCAGAACTTACATTCCAAATTACACATCACGCATATAACCTTTATATGACTTAATACGTCCTGACTTTTCCAATAAATTCTGGACAGTTGAACACACGCATTCTCAGAGCATTACAACAAGACATGCTTGCAGCACAACACCTACACACAAGGGACAATAAAGAAACATCTGGTCATCAGAATAATTGCTGGTGGCATTGGTTTCACCTATGTAACATTCAATGACGGTAAGACAGTCCCGAATGCATACAAATCACATTTGTATTCACCAGCAGAACAATGATTTCCTCCCACCGAGAAAATTCTCACTGCTGTTCAGATGGCTGTCATAAGAGAGACCACTAGCCCAGGGAAAACGCATTATTGTTTTATCTCCCATCCCAGCCCTCGAGGCTGTTACCAAAGCCAGCGTTTTAAAAGCTAAAGCATTACATCCACGCTGGATTCAATGGGCAACGTCTTTGACAGCCACTAATGTCAACTACATTTTTGACACATAATTACAAACATAAGAATTTTTGCAGTATGAACTAGAATACCCAATTCCAGCAAATACATTGCCTATTAATGAATATCAAAGAGTCATGTACACCGATGGTTCAGCACAACCTGCAATAGGCACAAAGCACCAATACTCCACTGCTTGCGTAGTTTTAAGTGGCTATATGGAGGGTAATAAGTTTTATCCACAACATACCTTCACGAAAACCCTAGGGAATTGCACGGCACAACTAGCAGAGCTTAAGGCTCCAGTGATGGCACTGGAACATACGGATTCTGACCAGCTAACACTGATTGTTTGTGATTCGTACTATTATGTCCAGTCCTTCAATGAATATCTGCATTATTGGCGCCAGAATGGATTCAGAGATTCCAACAGTAACACCATCAAACACAGGCCTTTGTGGGGGGGGGGAGGGGCAGTCGGGGTGGGGTAGTAGCGGATCTGAAGGAAACACTACCAAATGTCCATGTTGTACATACACTTGGACACCAGAGCCTTGGAATACACATTGCTGGAACTACATTGGCTGATGAAGCAGCCAAATCAGCAGTAGCTACGGCTTCTGTTACTGCAGTAAGTCGTTCTAGAATGAACCCAGACAATGACATATGGGCTGCAATGAAAGCCACGGCTGAAGGCACGTCATTACCAAAAGCATTTCCTGCTAAATATTCCTACCGAATGGGAGGCTTCCTTTACGCAGAAGTAAAGATATCAGGTGTGGGAGTCCAAGTAAATCCCAAAAAAGACCACAGTTGATTAAAGCAGCGCATGAGGGGCTTGCCTCTGCCCATGCTGGTGTGGCAGCTACAATATCATTACTGCAATCATGTTACTGGTGGTCAGGTCTATACAAACAGACCAAGCAATATGTCCTTTGTTGTGATATCTGCCAACAAATTAAGGGATCCACCGCCAAGCGCCCACCGCAGACACCCCTCCTAATTTCTAACAAACCATTACAATATGTGTACTTGGACCATTGTGGACCCTTTAACAACTGACAGTGCATACAAATACATCTTAGTTGCTGTTGACTTCTGCTCCGGATTTGTATGGGTGTGGCCACAACGCTCGTCTGACACTCGGACGGTTATTAAAGATTTGCAAGTCTTTATCGGCACATATGCAGTTGCGGCTTTACACTCAGACTAGGGCCCTGCTTTCGCCTCAAGGGCATTCAGGGACGCCATGGCTTCATTAGGGGTCCAACTCCATTACGCATCTCCATTTCATCCAGAGGGAAATAGTGTAGTGGAGCGACAAAACCAAGATTTAAAGCAATCCTTAAAAGCCAGGGTATTAGATATGGGTCATAGTTGGCTTAATCACATGTATGGAGTCCAGAGAGCACTTAATAAATAATCTGTCTAGAAGGTCCTGGGGGGGGGGGGGGGGATAGATATACTTTATACGAGTGCCTGTTTGGAACTTGAATGTATGTTCCAGGTCTTGATGGTCCTGGTGTGGAGGTGGCAGAAACACCTTTTGATATAAATGAACGTGTCACTGTCTTGCAGGAATTACAACAGTTCTGTGCCAACATGCTTCTGCCAGTGCTGCCTCCGTAGGGATTAAAGATGTATCAATAACACCTACCGGCTGGATTCCAAAGGTTGGAGATCTAGTACGTGAAAAAGTTTCTGTGAAAAAGGAGTTTGGTCCCTCTTATCGTGCACCGGTCCCAGACCTGGGAATACACGGTACCAGAACTGTCATACTACCACAGCTGCCTGGTTCTAAGGAAAACCGCTTTTTCTCCATCGACAATGTCAAGTTACACCATGTGGCCGATCCTGCACAGCAGACCAAGAGGAATAACCAGTAGTACCCGAATCCCTCTCACTACTGGTCAAGAGGCACCTCTACACGTTTTGAGCAGCAAAGCATCTCCGAGCTTGGGGATGGTGGAAAATGATATTGCATTAGTTCCAATAACATCTACTGCAACAAGCAACACGGAAATTGCTGATCAATTTGATTTGACTTCTACATAAACTATGCTGTCATTTACAATAAACCACCACAGGAAACCCCCACCAGTTCTCCTCCCTCAAATACAGCTCCAGTTTTTGCACGAACCGCTTCTGGATACTTTGCCAACATCAATGACATCTTTGCAGACTCATTTGTCTCTTCTACACCCGAACTGCCAAAAACATGTAAACTGATAAATTGGCTTAAAACAAATTACTATTTTCCCCATGGAACTATCTGGCTTTTCTTGACTGTATTAGCTTTCCTCCTTTGGATTGGCTTTGTTATTACTTTCTTTCTATTAATACATGGTCGTTACCTTCCTGAAAGATTAACAGTTGAACTGGTGTACAAGGTCCTAAAACCCAATTTTTCTTCTCACAAGGTCCGCAGAGACTTGTCTTTCGTGAACATTTCCACTACACCAATTCCTGGTGGGATTGTTTGGGATAAAGTCACATTTGATATATACAGCCTGACGGAGGTCATTTAAATACCATGTGTGTTTAAACTTTCCATAAACAATGTAATAATACCCAGAGTTGTTTCCGATGACTGGGATGTGAAAACAGTTCATTCTATGATGACTGAATTGCAGTGTTTTATTGTATTTGAAAGTGAGAATGTTTAGCAATCCAAAGAGAATTGTGGTGACATGTTTTGCTATAATTATTATGGACACCGTTTTATTCACAGAGCAAGTACTTCAAAGACTATTTTTTATTAAACACAATGGGATCATTGTCCGACTCCACCACGAGGGAGTTCTAAAACATTCTGAAAAATGTACATATTTTTCTGGGCACAATGTTAAAAACGCTGAGTCATATTATTTCAAATTGTCATTTATGGAAAATGCACATAGGTTATTGACAGATACGAAATTCATTTATTCGGATTCCTTTGTTTCCCGGTTGTAGGCTATGAATAATGGTTGAAGTCGATTGACTTAAAAAGTGTGTGGGGAACAAAAAAATGGCAAATAAGGGGAAGCGAAGCTTTGTTTAGAGCATACCTGATCAAATGATATTTTTAAATGAAACTGTACAACAGACACACTGTTTAGGCTTAGCAAAAATTAAGGATTTGAATGCCCCCAGTATTCCTGCCCCTGCAAAATTTTACAAATGGCAAAAGTATATAAATGCAACTGAAGATAAGCTCGATGAATTGGTCCAAAATGGCACGTTTAATGCTTCACTTTCACGTCCTGGTGCGTGGTTATCGTGGCCAATAGATACCAATGGGTGTCAAACTTTTTATGAACTCCATGGAGGTTTTAGAACAAGTAGACCTGACCCTCACTATGTGTCATCTGAACATGCGGGTATAATAACAACATACAGTGTAGGGAAACTAAGCCAGCAATGGTTGAAGAGTTCCTCACTAGATGCCGTTCGAGAACACCTCAGTCTCCTGTCTAATAACACTGAGTTACAGGATTTCCTGTTAGGCCCCAGAAGACAACGCAAAAAGTGCTTCTAATATGCAGTCTATAATGAAATTTGGAAGCTTTCTCAACAAGAAGCTGCTGCCCAGTTAAGGCAAATAGATCAGAAGAATTTACAGAAAGCATTAGCTGTTGTAGATAATGGGATTAATACCCTGTCCGACCGGATATACACCTTAAAACAACATTGTTTCTTATGCAATAGACATAATACAGGGCGACATGTCCTCTTTACACCATGGACAGAATCAGCTATGGTCCATTATGCAGTTGGGGTGGACACTACAAACACTGAAGGCAGGTTGCATTCCATGGCAACACATTAGCGCAAGGGACATATTTTCCACATTTAATTTAATGGCTAAAAAAGTAGTGACTTATGTCACGTTAAATGTTGAAAAATTAGAAAAACTGCCTTTACTGTGGCTAAAATACCATCTGCTGAGTAGTTAATACACGGGGTCATTAATCTGCCTATTTCAACACTTCAATTCACGTCCTGCTTAAAACACATTACAGTGGGCAGATATGAAAGGCTAGGAGATAGTTGCATCCATGAGGAGTGGGATCAACCCTTCTTGTACAAATGTCTCAGTGGCATGAAAGAGGTCTTTCTTAGCGGTAGTGAATGCGAAACTTTTGTGAGCCATTTGATGGGTTGTAAACAGCTGTCCTTGCACGGGGCATGCAACGCTTCGGCAGCGAACTTGGCTTCTTATCTGAAGGGAGTCCCAGTCCCCTTGATTAGACCTGCGTTCCAGGTGCTCTCCAATGGCAGCTATGTCCTCCTCAATAGTGAGAACTGTTGTGGAATGCGAGCCGGAATAGTTTATGTTGTTTTGTTCTCTAAGACTGTTACATGCTGCAGGAACGTACTTTTGCCTCCTACACGACAGACGGAAGTAGCTGAGATTTGGCCCCATATCACTACTTCAAATGTGATTTTTGACAAGTTGAGCAGACTCAAGACTTTGTTTCAAAAACATGTAGCGCTCACATCTGCACGCGAGACCTATGCTCTTTAGGTGGCGAGGTCATCTGCAGAGATACAGTCCCTTTTAAGTACTAACTTTCCGATGCACTTTGGTGAGCTCATGGGACGAATATTTAATGCGTCCACTACTACTGGAATCGCAATTTCTTTAAGGCTGTTGGTTCTGGTTTCGTTCACACCTTCTCCTCTATATTTGGCTTCATACCTTCAGCCATCCACTCAATATTCTCCAGTATTTTCGGTTGATTTCCGATAACTTTGGCTATAATAGGCGGCATTTTGCTATTGCTACTTCTTCTGCGCAATGGCTGTCCTGTCACAACAAGGAGGACTGAAAGCGCTTCCACCAGCGCAGCTGTGTCGTGAATGCATGATGCAGTACTTTGGAGCATCAACCTAGAGCAATTGGAGTGTGACTGGTCTTTGTCATTCAGAAAGGTTTTGCACTGTGCGCAGCCCATGTTTCGGTGCCTCTTGTGCCTGTTCTAACATGCACTGAAAGTTTGTCATTCTACGCATCGCTTGCTTTCATTGGACACTGATCTGTTGATGTTCTCGCTGCAGGCTCATTACCAGACATGCACGTTAAGGGTGTTTTTGCTACGGGAAGCGGTTTATGAGTTGCCCTTTGTGGATTATGCAGTTCTAAACTCACTGTTGGGCACACCACAGAATGCTGCTGCCTTGGCTGGAGCTCAGGCTTTGGAACACAAATGCTCCTTGGTTTTCCTTGACGAGGAACATCCACCTTTACCACCTGCCGAAGCGGAAGATTTTCTTTCTTCAATTGTCCCAGATTCAATTGCCGATTTTACAAAAGACTGACTTTTGAAATTCGTCCTTTCCTTGACGCCACAATAAAAAAAAAATGAATTGTCCTTTTAACACATGCTCAACTGTCTTTAGCTTGTCAATATTTACATTCTCATAGATATGTCTCCAATTGCATTTTAGTAGCTTTTATACATAATTAGGCTTTGAACCACCTTTGAACTGGCAAGGGGAGGGCGTTGTGTAGCCATTTTAGTTATAGTTTTATACACGTTATTTTAGCAAATTAGGCCTGCTGTTGTGCATTTTAACCTAGAAATGTTTTATTCATATTATTTTAACAGTAGCCACATTTGCAGTCTTGTTTTATTTTCTCTAGCTGTTCTTTGCCTAGGCCAGCACTGCGTTCTTAAACAAGACATTTCTTTCACTCTGTGCTTTTTTCAAGGCTGCAGTAAGATAGGTTGCCGGCAAAAGTGGTACGCTTTGTCTCTAATGTTCAAAGAAACATACACACTCTTATGTAGGGATCCTTTCTTGGAACATTTGCTGTTTTGTTATAAAAACACTACTACTTTGACCAATGTACGTTAGAGGGAGATTCCAGCCAGATGACCACGACTGTATGCTGATTGCTTTGCTGCAGCTGCTTATGTAGACTACAGGCCTCTTGCTCAGGTATGAGGGATGATGTCTTCCCAGGGGAACCTGAAGGGCAGAATTAGAGTTAAACATGCTGTGCTCTAACACAGTCTAGGTAGGAACTATTCTTAAAAACCGTAGTGACAACATGGTAGCGTTATTTTTGTATTTTACTCTCCGTGTCACAATTTGAATCCTGTCATGCTTCATCGTCCTAGCAATTGTAATACATGCTTTATTATCTAAGATGCAGTTGCTTCAATAAAACCTTATTAAACTACTCTGCCTTTGATTGTCCTTGCATATGTGAGATTAATGTAACTGAGAAAAACAGATGAGATCTGAGTGACTATGATTTTCCTGAGAAGTCATTTTGATCATGCGCTCAGTTGCCCAATCATCCCTGCTCTTGGGTGGAGATGAGGCACTGCTAGTTAAATGGAACAAAACCAGATTAGGCCGACAGGTGTCACCTGGTGTGGGACCAGACTCAGTCCACCCAAATGCAAGTGATTCTGCTGCCCAAATCCAGTAGTCTCATTAGAATAATGAGAGCCTATGCAACACTCCTTTGGCCAAGTAGGTGTAGATGGAATCAACTCTCTTTTAAGATTAAGCATGGATTATGAATTTTGAATGCTCTTCTACGTTACTCTTCCATGAGGTAATGTTGTAGAGGAGTAGGCAGTACCCAGGACTTTTCTTGCGTGGCTACCATGCATCTCACCAACTCCCATTTGACATTTTTTTATTCACACAACAGCATCCCTGCCTTCGTACTTTGCCATGAGGAACACTAGCCCTTCTCCCATTACCAAAAACTGGTGTAACCACACACTGCACAATCTGCATATTTTAGACTCCTGCCACTCTATCTCCAACAGGACTATCAATAATACTAACAGGCCAGGTAGATCCTACATCCATTCCCTACCTACAGAACGATATTAAATTACGTCAGACTAGCAGAGCAAATTATGACTAAACTAATCACAATTCTGCTTTGTGTGCCTTTCTCTTACATCGCCTCCTTAATGAGTCTGCTAGGCACTGCACCCCAACGCAGGATAAGCGATCCTCACGGGTCACTCACCCACGACACCAAAACTGTTCCAAAATATGACATCACAGCAATATGTCAACCATGAACGCATCCCACAGAGTACTGCACTCCACACGTACACATACAGTTTGGCGCCATAGAACGGAGTTTGCAATGCTATATTAATATCTACAAAGCAATACAACCCTTGGGCTCCAGTCCCTAGGCAACACGTTCCTCTTTATCAAACACTGCCAATATATCTTAGGGTGGATCTGCTAATCTGCTGCACTCCAACCTCACATTCTCCAGGAGCCGTTCAAAGCATCTGGAGAAACAAGCCACCCCCATTCAGGGCACCCAGAGCTACAGGATATGTCCAAGATGTCAACAACATTCGAGAATATAGAAGATTAGGGTTTCGTGAAAGAATTCAGAAAAATGTAATTCCCCTAGTAACTTGCACTGAAGAGGAAAACGTTTTAAGACAGTGTATGGTGAGATAATGTCAATTTGAAACTATGAAGACTGTTGACATGGAAATATCTATTTGATTGTGCCAAAAATATGTGTATGTGAGCTAAAAAAAAATGCCTCTACTTAACGAAACACTTTTAGATAAACACCAGCAAGGTCCCCGAGCCTACATGGAGGAACCCTTCACCCTAAAATTTATAATATAGGTAATGCTTACGTCTATGGTTTCGAGTGGCATTATATGCCCAATGTCAGACATACTACTGGCTGCGGTTTTCACCATCTGGAGACTAGCCACAGTTCACCCTCAAAGCATGCACGAACAAATTCCACTACCAGAACCAGCCACCTCCCGCTAGCCTAGCGGGGCAACGCTTCCAGAACCTCAAATCCCCCTACCCCCTTACTGCTTATAACGACAGTCCACGCTATCATTAATATCCTTCGCCCATACCTGATCGTCTAACGGACGCCATTAAACTGAATTTTAGCACTTCCGGGTCTCGTAAGTAACAACCAATCCGCTAGCTGAATATAATATGAAAGCATGTGACCTATGATTTGAGCTTGGAGCACGTCTCAGCCAATCCAAGTGGCCCACACAGAATGTGGAAGTGATGACTGGTAGTGACTCTTCTTTAAGAGCCGATAGTCGGCGGGAACTGCCTGAGCATGCTCGGGTTGGGTGTCTGTTCGCCCTTGAAAGTTGAGTTAATCACGGACCCACCAGTGACATCCACGCTCGGGTCCAGACGGCCAGGCTAGGCTGCTGGCGTCTGCTGTTCCGGATAGAATGAAAGGCAGAACGATGCAGGACAGGACACGGGAAGGCTCGAGCGAGCGAGGGTTTTATTTGTTCGCTGTGTGATCACGACTGGAAGTCGAGCAGTTTCTTTTAGATTCTGCCCACGTTCCTGGGCCCGTCAGGGTACAGTGACAGTTGCACATATGGTTTTTCTGGCATTTACGGGAACTAGAAGTTCCGTTTCCTATGTGACTCCGGTTCGTACCCTGCTGTTACATTGACAGTTCCCTGACATGTCAGCAAGCATGTCAGACTTTTGGAGCATGACTGACTGGACAGGTCGCTTTCTCTTGACACCCATGCACTTGACATTCTGCATGACATCCATACATAAGTCGATTTTTACATGGCACGCGCAGGTGGCGTTCTGTATGGCACCCAAACCCCTGACGAATTTTTAGGGTCGAGCCTGCGTTGCATGCCTATCCCAGCGAGACGCTTTAGTAATTAGAAAAGGTATCGGAGCCCTGTCAACATCATGTCAGTGTTTTTTATTGGTTCCTGGGCTTGCCTAATAAAATCTGCTTGATTTCATTAGTCGAAGGCATGCATACGTCATGCCTTTTCCGGTGGCTAGCCCTCCTCGAGCGCAGCGACCAAGTACAGAAAACATGCGAGGCTCGCTGTTTTCCATCGGGCTCGTGGACTTATTTTTCTCTAATTTAGGAACGCGATCACGCTTGGCAGAAGTCGAGCGCTTTACATAGTTAATTTCACTTTTCGGGAAATAACTCGGTGACAGCTGTATTTTTAGTGTAAAAGGTCATTTATTAGGACAGGGTTGCATAAGCAAAATAACCTTAACTTTTATAACGTAAACCGTAACTTTATTAATGCCCTCCCTTTAACATCTCCTCGCTCATCCTTCCCCTTCAAACCCTTAGTTCGTTTCCATTCCCCTACGCACTCCCCTTTTCCTTTCATGCCCCATTTGGTTCGTGCGTACCCCCACTCAGAGCCTTCACCTGCTTGTTTATTCCCTGGAAGGGTGGCCAAGCCCGCATCTGACTCACCACCCTCCCCCATCTACTGCTCGCTCTCTGCTGCAACCTGCCCTAACTGACAACTAAACCTCCCCCCCCTTTTTGCCCTACACCTCTAACTTCCGTCCTTCAAACTCCTCTTCCAAATGCCGGGTGGGTGGGAGGCCAAACTAACCGCGCGATGGGTCCACGCGGAAAGAGGCCGGTCCCTCCACCCCCAACCCCTTTTATTCCCACCCCCCACTTACCTTTCAACCAATCCCCTGTCCCGCCGTCACTTCCTTCCCCGAACCGGCCCGCGGGAAGACTAGAGCGTTGCTCTTTGTGGCATCCTGCATTCTGTATGTAGAATCTTTGTGTAGAATGTATGTCATAGGAGGAACCCGGTGACTGTAACTAGGGGAGATCTGACAGTTGAAGTGAGAGAGAAGACGTCTGTTGGCTGGGGTGTTTCATGATATCTTTATCTTGAATAAACTCAAGCAAATTTGAACATAAGAAAAGTGTTACTCACATCATTTCATTGGCGACGAGGTAGAAGAACCCATCATGAACACCCCAACACTGCTTCTGGATTGGTGAGGCCTGCGTTGTTCCTGAGTCTTCATTGAGCGTCAGTTTGCCGGCTGCACAAATCTCCTCGTTGCTACCGACTGGTTGTCCAATGTATCGTGTGGCGTAGGATGGCACATCCACAGTTTGTGGCAGCGGATTATCGCTGGTGAAAGTGGCAGAGGGGAGACACAAGCACTCAGTTCGTTGGCCGTTGCGGCCCAACGCAGTGTTGCTGAGCTGCCGCGGCGTTAAGCAGCAGTTCAGTCTTCGGTCGTTCCGACCTGGGTTAGTGCGGGAGAGCGGTGGCGGTGTGTGCAGCGGCCCGGCTCGGTGCGGCAGAACTGGAGAGCTGTCGTGGCGTCTAGCGGCAATCCAGCCAGCCTGAGGGGAGAGAGAGGACGGTTGCGCAGCGTATGACAGCGGTTCATCTGTCGGCCAGCTCTTCGAAGCACAGCACTTGTACCGTGTCCCAGACGGTGGCGCTGTGCACAGGAAGTCCTACGCTTATCAAGTGTAACAGCAATTCATCTGTCGGTCAGCCCTGCGAAGCACAACACTTGTTCGTGTCCCAGACGGTGGCGCTGTGCACAGGAAATCCTAGGCTCAAAAAGAAAGTACTTTCTTGTAAAGAAAATGCTTCCTGGAGCTTGGGAATAGTTTATGACTGAATCTGTTTTTGTACAAGCAATGGTATGACTGAATCTGCTTAAAACAAGGAAAGGAGAAATTCTTTACTTGGAAATGATATATAGTTTTAAGTAGATTTATATCTCACAAAAGGGCAAGACGTTTTCTACAGTTTTATGAATTTAGAGTGTTGTAGGAGGATAATTTAAAGTGATAATAATTCAGTATGCAGAATATAACTTGTCCTCCATTTTTCTTACCTTCCCCTGGTGAACCACCAATTCCGTGGAAAAAATGGAAATGTGTATTTGCACATTATGCAAGAGTTTGTGGCACTTCGTTGAGTGCTGAGCGCAAGATGTCACTTTTGTTACACTGCCTAGGGGCTGAAGGTCAGGAGGTTTTTGAGAATCTTCCTGAACTTTCTGTTGAGGATGCGAGTGAGCTCAATGATTTTGAGATTTGTATTAAGAAACTTGATTTACATTATCTACCTAAAGTTTCAACAGTGTTAGAGAGGTATCACTTTGGGAAAAGGGTTCAACACCCAGGTGAATCTGTAGAGGAGTACATCACAGTTTTAAGGAAATTAGCATCATCTTGTGGGTTTGGGAGTAATAAAGAAGAAAGGTTAAGAGATCAGTTCATGTTGGGCTGTAGCATTGAGAAAGCAAGAGAGTCCTTTTGGAACAAAGATAACCCTTCTCTTAGTGAAGTAATTGTAATTGCTAAGATGCATGAACATAGTTCAGCCTGCGTTGAAGAAATTAAGAGAACAAATTTGAGAGAATGTGATGTACACTTTGTTAGTCAGAGGAAGAACTCACAAGAGAGAATGCAAACTCAGAAAATGGTGAAGGAGAATTTGAAAGTCAATAAGGAGAAGGAAAATTTCCAAGGAAAGTGTTATAGGTGTGGAGAGTTTGGTAATTATGCTAACTTTAAGGGGTGCGTTGGATGGAAAGCATCTTGTAAGAAGTGTGGTAAGAAAGGACATGTTACTTCCTGTTGCAGGAGTGCAGACATAAAAAAAAAAGGGTTCAGGAGATAACTTTAGAGGATGAGGATTCTCCAGAAGAATTTGTTTTACAGGTCAGAAATGGTTTCTGTGGCCCAATAGAAATTGTACAAATTGAAGGAGTGCATATTCCTATGATGTTTGATTCTGGAGCAAAGATTACACTTATTCCTAGGGTTCTATTTGATAAACACCTCAGAACTTATGTGAAACTTTCCAAACCAGATATTTCGCCTAAAGGGTATGGTGGTAGACCAATTAAGTTATTAGGTTACTTTGTTGTCTCAATTCAATTCAAAAATAGGTTTACAGTTGGTAAAGTCTATGTTTCTATGAGAGGAGATTCCCTCATTAGCTGGTTCCACCAGAAAGATTTAAGAGTGTATCTTGACCCTAATGAATGCCCATCTGTAAGATTGAAAAATGATGAGTGTATTCATATTGTGAAAGAAGGTGATACCAATACTAATGATCAGAGACCATCATATGAGCGAGAATTTCCAGATCTTTTTCAAAACAAACTTGGATGTATGAAAGGTTATGTGCATAAAATTAAGATGAAGGAAAATGTTACACCTGTGGTCAGTAAAGTAAGAGGTGTACCTTTAATGGTCAAGCAAAAAATGAGGGGAGAATTAGACAAATTAAAACAGAATGGCATTATTGAAGAAGTGGAAGCCACGGAATGGTTGGCCCCAGTAGTTATGGCTGTGAAGGCCAATGGTGATCCAAGACTTTGCATTGACTTAAGAGAACTAAATAAATGCATAGTAGTAGATCATTACCCTTTGCCCAACATTAATGAAATGCTTTCTTTATTAGGAAATGCAAATTGTTTCTCATCTATAGACTTAACATCTGCCTACCACCAGATTACTTTAGATAAGGACTCTCAAAATTTAACAGCATTTGTCACTCCTTTCGGTACTTACAAGTTTATCCGTATGCCTTTTGGTTTAGCTTCAGCTGCGGCTGTATTTCAACGTGCTATGGAAAGACTGCTTGAAGGACTGCAAGGAACTAAGATATATCAAGATGATATTCTTGTGTATGGTAGAGATGGAAAAGAACATAATGAAAGGGTACGTCGTGTTCTTCAGAAACTGGAAGAGAGTGGTTTGACCTTAAAAGCTGAGAAATGCAAATTTAATCTTCATGAAATTGACTATCTCGGTCATAAGATTTCTTCAAAAGGTATAGAACCCAAGAAAGAGTTAGTAGATACTATTGTTAATTTCTCCAGTCCTTCCTCAAAAGATGAAGTAGTAAGATTTCTTGGTATGGCAGAGTTTTATAGTAAATTTGTAGATCATTTTGCTGACAAAACTACATCTATGAGGGAATTAGTGAGGAAGGGTGTCACCTTTAACTGGAGTAATGAGTGTGAAAAAGAGTTTATTTCAATGAAACAAAGTTTGAAATTTGCTTCAAGTTTAAGTAGCTTTGAACCTGGGAATGATACTGTAATAATGTCTGATGCCAGTGCCAAAGGTCTGGGGGCTGTCTTATTACAAACACACGATGGAGTTGAAAGAACTATACTCTTTTTATCAAGGTCTTTGAAGGGAGCAGAATTAAACTATTCTGTTATCGAAAAAGAAGCGTTGGCTGTGTTCTGGGCGGTGAATAAGCTTAGAAAGTTTGTATGGGGTAGTAAATTTTTGGTAAGAACGGACCATAAACCGTTAAAAGAGATCTTGGAAAGGAAGGGTTTGGATGCTGTATCTGGTAGAATCAGGAAGTGGGTAGTAGCTTTGCAGGAGTTCACATTTGATGTCCAGTACATACCTGGAGTGGAAAACAGCCTTGCAGATTGTTGTTCAAGGTTAGTAGGTGACATCTCGGAAGCTGAAGATGTTTCCATGTATGATTGTAATGATTTTGATGTATGTGTGATCAGGGATGGTGTAATTAAGGAGAGTGAATGGATGTTAGAATTAGTCAGTGATGAGGTTTTACAGAAAGTTCTTAGTAAAATCAGAGGTGGTTGGGATGGTACTGAAAAGAATGATCAGAAATTATGCGGATTCTGGAGAGTCAGAGATGAATTGTCAACTCATGGTGATCTCATATTGAGAGGAACTAGGCTTGTTCCTCCTGAGAAGTTGAGAGATGAACTAATTTCTAAAGCTCATGAGAGTCATCCGGGCATTTCTAAAACAAAAGAAAGGTTGAGACACATGTATTGGTGGCCAGGTATGGATGTCTTAATTGAAAGATGTGTTAGGGAGTGTGTGGAGTGTTCTAAGGCTGACAAGACTTTAACTTGTAGGGTGCACCCATGAAAGTGAGGGAGCTACCAAAAGAACCTTGGCAAGAAATTTCTTTAGACATTTTGGGTCCGATTAGACATTCTGGTTCTGATAAATATGTAATTGTTTTAATGGACATGTATTCAAGGTGGCCTGAATTCAAAATCACTACCTCTGTGGAAACACGTGATGTGATAGGCTTTCTCAATGATATTTTTGACAGAGAAGGTTTTCCATCCTCTATGCTCACAGATAATGGTGTACAATTGGTTTCGCAAGACATGGAACGTTTCTTAGGTGAGAGAGGCATTAAACATAAGAAAACGTCTCTTTACCATCCCGAGACCAATGGTATGGTGGAGAGGCTAAATAGAGTAATAAAGGAAACTATTCAAATGGCTTTGGCAAATAATAAATGCTGGAAGGAGGAAGTGTCACGTAAGATCAAGATCTATCGGTTGACTCCTCATTCGGTTACAGGTCTTTCACCTTTCGAGTTATTCAGAAGAAGAAAACCTAACACGTTGATGTGTCCTTCTTGGGTAAATGACAAGGTTGGTTCTAAATCTGAAACTTTATGTAATGACAGGCAAAAATGTTTGAAAGAATCTAAGAAAGCTGCTGAAAGAAAGATCAGATTTGATAAGCGGAGGGCAGTGAAGAAAGTAATGATTCAAGTAGGTGATTTTGTCAGAGTAAAAAGTCCTCGCTTTGGGCTTTCAAAAGAACATTCAAAATTTTCCATGCCTCTCAAAGTTATGAAAGTTCTGGGAAATGCTGTAAGGACCGAAGATCACAAGGTTTGGAATATTGGGAGGGTGGTCAAAGTGGAAAATGTTTGTAGAGAAAAGGAAGTTGAGGAAGATGGTGTAGTGGGAAAGCATGGTAATATCGACAATCATTCTTTACCAAGACGATCTTCAAGAATTATCAAAAGGCCAAAAATTTTAGATGACTTTGTTTAGTATTTATGTTTCTTTATTTTAGTGTATTTCCATTTATTTGTTTTCATGATTACTTGGATGTTGTTTTTCCTCTTTCTTTCTTTAGTTGATAAAGGGGGGAAGATGTGTGGCATCCTGCATTCTGTATGTAGAATCTTTGTGTAGAATGTATGTCATAGGAGGAACCCGTGACTGTAACTAGGGGAGATCTGACAGTTGAAGTGAGAGAGAAGACGTCTGTTGGCTGGGGTGTTTCATGATATCTTTATCTTGAATAAACTCAAGCAAATTTGAACATAAGAAAAGTGTTACTCACATCATTTCACTCTTGCTTCCCGCGGGCCCCTTCATCGGGAAATAACTCAGTGACAGCTGTATTTTTAGTGTAAAAGGTCATTTATTAGGACAGGGTTGCATAAGCAAAATAACCTTAACTTTTATAACGTAAACCGTAACTTTATTAACGCCCTCCCTTTAACATCTCCTCGCTCATCCTTCCCCTTCAAACCCTTATTTCGTTTCCATTCCCCTACGCACTCCCCTTTTCCTTTCATGCCCCATTTGGTTCGTGCGTTCCCCCACTCAGAGCCTTCACCTGCTTGTTTATTCCCTGGAAGGGTGGCCAAGCCCGCATCTGACTCACCACCCTCCCCCATCTACTGCCAACCAGCACCAACCCACTTGGCGTTGTGCTGCCCCACCCCCCCCTTCAGACGCGCTACTGCACCCCGCACTACTCATTTCTTGTTTGTAATCCACAAGTTCTCTCCCCACAACTCCTCAACCAGCAGTCTCAGATCTGTCAGATAATACGCATTCCCTAGTGTGGACAAGTGCACCCCATCATCTCTGAATAAAGCTACCTCCTGCTCTGTAATGTTTTCATGCTTCAGTATCTTTATCCCTTGAGCCCAGCAGAACACCCTCATTGCTCTGTTAAGTTTCCTTCGAGCCCGTTCCATGGCTCCATACTTTACTGCCCCTCTCCACACTCTACGTCAGTGGTTCCCAAACTTTTTTGATCCCCGGCTCCTTTGACCTATTGGCTGTGTTGGCCACGGCTCCCCGTTATGTTACTTTTTTTGGGGGGTGGGGGAACGTAATCCCAGCCTGTACCTGTACCTACACTATTTACCGTTTGTCTTCTTTATTCTCTCCTTCACGTTGCTGAAAACCATTTATTGGAAACTATTTTTGTTATAGGGATATTATTAATGGTACTTTGGCGCCCTCCGCTGGTCAGAATAATTAATGCAGGGTGTTTTTTTCCAATACCACGAGGAAAAGCTACTGATTCAAAGCACCTCCGAGTGGTTTCCAGACTGTGTGCGGCGCCCCTGGCTAGTTTTGACGGCGCACCAGGGAGCCGTGGCGCACAGTTTGGGAACCACTGCTCTACGTGGAACAAACTCTGTCCAAACCAAGCATGTACCATGCAGTTTTTGCTTGAGAATCTCCAAGTCCCTCTGCATGTGCTGCAGTAGCGTGAGTCCTGATAATTTTACCAGATCATTCTCTCCCAAATGGATGATCAACAAATCCGGACATCCCCAGTTCGAAAAGTTAGTAGTGATGAAAGGAAGCAGGTTACCCCACCGCATTCCGCTCTTTCCCCACCATCGCACCTCGTGCCGCCTGCTGGATAGTCCCAAGGCCCGACCATATATCTGCTTCTCCGCGAACTTCGCTGCCCAATGTACAAATGAATGGCCGACCAGCCATGTCACCGTCTTGCCCTGCAATGGACCAAGCGCATCTCCTGCAACGGAAAAATAACTGTAACATGTGTTTTGAACATCAAAATCCCCCCCCCCCAACCAAAACCTTGAAGCTATCTCTGCCTCACATCTCAGGGTCTAACGTATCGTTCACAACACCTTGATCTCCAGCGGCCTATCGCCCTGATCTTTGCCCAGTCCCAACCCAAATGCGCTGCGGCCGTGGCTGCCTCAATTCTAAATGAATGTGTGCCAAAATCCATGGCCTGGCGGCCCACACGTCCCAACGCCATCCTCAATACTCGCAAACACTGGAAACTGGTGAGCTTGGAGCCTGACCTGTGTGTGAAAACCCCTGCTTCTTTGTTCAACCTGCCTGAAGATTGCCACTTACTCCATTCCGTAACTGGGCAAGCCAACACGTTGCCCCCTTTCTCTAACCATACCCACTTACCCCTACCTAGTTGGTCGGTTTTTGATCATCTAAGCCAGATCCCTAAACGGCCGCCGTGCGCGCACACATCCTTGTAGCGTACCCCCACCGCTGTCCCAACCCCCAGCAACTCTGACACTCGGAAAGCTCCAAAAAACATCCACACCATGCATAGTCGAAAAAAGTGCCAATTCGTAATCGTCTGTGCAACATACCGGCAGTACGTGTAACAACTCCAATAATAAATCAAAATCAATGGGTTCCCTGGCCGCTCTACCTTCTACCGATCTAATCCTGCCCCAACCTTTCAGCATCCTTCCAAGCAGATCGTTTCTTGCCGGGTCGTGATCAAAAAACAATTTTCCATAAAACGATACCCCTGCCAATTTACCCCCGATAGTGGCTGCTGACAGACCTTTCTGAATCATGTACAGCACAAAACACAACGCCCAATGCTCTAGCTGTCTTTTGCTCTGTCCCCAAAAACTTCCTATAAACCGTTCAAAAAACAGAAAATCCAACCAAGCCAGCCGGTAACTTCGCCGAGTAGATTACGCTAAAGACATCTCCACCAGCCCTGTGATCATCATGCCCCCCATTCCCAAATGTCTGCCGGGACCGATGTCTTGATCTGCTCTGCTCCTGGCGCCAGGTTGCGGAAACGCTGCCACTGTGAACGAGACAGGGAATCTGCAATCTCGTTGAAAACTCCTGGTATATGTACAGCTTTAAATATCACATTCAGAGATAAGCATTGTAACATAAATCGGCGCAACAAGCGCAACACCCTCAAATCCCTCGCCTTCTGTCTGTTCACCAGCTCGACGACCGCCATATTGTCGATTCTGAATAAAACTGTCCTGTTTGCCAACTCCTGTCCCCATACTGCCATGGCCACCAGGAGGGGAAAAAATTCCAGAAAAGCAATACTTCTTCCCTGTTTTAACCATAGTGTTGGCCACGCCTCCGCGCACCACCGGCCGTCCCAGAAAATCCCAAAGCCATGCGCTCCCGCCGCATCCGAAAAAATCTGCACCTGCCACACTGTCTCTTCTTCACAGAACCACATAGATACCCCATTGAATTGTTTAAAAAATGCTTCCCACACCCTCACATCCTCTCTGAGTCCCGTCGACACTCTTATTCTGTGGTGCGGCAAAACTGCGCCCGACATGGACAAACCCAATCGCCCAATCACAAAAAAGGGGAGTACGGGGTTGTTTATAAAGTAGGGGGGTCAGTAGTGTACTAATTGTGACGCTAGACCACTCGTAGTCCTCAACTAGAGGTGAAAATTGGGTGGGCTGTGTAGTGGTGTTCGGTCTGGGGGGAAGGAGAGGAGCTGGGGAAAAAACAAGGAAAGGAAAGTTTCCTTTACGGACTAGGTGGTCTCACACACTATATAGTGTCATGCTTCATCATATGACCACCTAGCCCCACCCAGGTAGGACAGTGCCACCTGGGCGGACTCGACCTCACTGTTAAAAGAACAGGAGGGAGTGCGTAAATTAATCTTATTCCTGGAAAAAAGGATCCAGCTATACTAGGGAAATAAAAACACCTACTCAGGTACCCGGGTAACTTTAATGGGGGTCCTGTGTGGTGTGGTTAAAAAGGATGGGGAACCAGTGTGAGAGCAATGACTCACAAGGTCACCTGTCTAAAATGGGGTAGCCGACATGTTTCTGCCCTTATGGTGGAGCTATGGAGAGTCTCTGGGCATTCATCAGGGCATTGGATCCCTGTAGTGATTCCTACTTAAACACTGCGAAAATAATCACATAGGGAAGGGAGGGCCTACCTTAACCAAGAAAATATCTGGGGAGGACCCTCACAGTTGAGGCTACTAGCCTCTGGTATCCTGGAGAGGGAGCGTCCCCTTATAGTCAGACTTGCATCAAAGGTGGGCGCTCTCTGTGCGCCTATACCGACCTCTCGTTCAGGACCGCTTGGACCCAATCGCCTGCAGAAAGTCCTTCCCCCCCTAACTACCCTACAAGCAAAATTGAGATACCCCAACAGCTTCTGGGCTGTTCGCAAGTCGATTTTTCGTGCCTCTTTCACAAGGCCCAAGAAAACCAGTATCTCTGTTACCTTCTGTGCTGGTAATCTGGCCGTCATTGTATTGGAGTCTAACTCAATACCCAGAAAAGTTAGTACAGCTGCGGGGCCTTCAGTTTTTTCGGGTGCCAAAGGCACTCCCATCTGTTGTGCCATCTCCTGAAAGATTGTCAGGGCCCTCTGGCAGTCTCCTGAATTCTTTTTTCCTACAAACAGGAAGTCATCCAAATAATGGGTCACCGCATAATGCCCACTACTTTTGACAAACACCCAAAGCATGAAGGTGCTAAAGGCTTCGAACAAAGCGCATGAAATTGCGCAACCCATGGGCAGAACCCTGTCCACATAGATGGCCCCTTCAAACTGCATCCCCAGCAAATCAAAATCCCCAGGGTGTATTGGTAGCAACCTGAAGGCAGATTGTATGTCGCATTTTGCCAGTTCTGCGCAATTGCCACAAATTCCCTGACCAATTTAATAGCATCATCCACCGACGCATACTCCACTCTGGTATCTTCTGCCGCAATGAAATCGTTAACCGATGTGCCCTCCGGCCATGATAGGTGATGAATCAACCTGAACTCACCCGGGGCCTTCTTCGGCACGACTCCCAATGGGGAGATCATTAAATTCTGACTTGGCCACTCATAGAATGGGCCCGCAATTCTGCCTAATGACAGCTTCTTGTCCAGCTTCTTCCTAACCACTTGAGGTAGTTCCTTCGCAGACCGCAAATTGTCTGCCCAGCGCCTCTCCCGCGGGCCTTGGTAGCTGACCCTGAACCCCTCTTGAAAACCTACCGCTAACTTCAACGCAGCTGCCTCATCCAGGTATCTGTGCAGCCATGGTAAGATAAAATCTACCCTAACTGGTGTAGGCCCCCTTTGGAGCAGGAGCGCCCTGGGTCCCTCTGCCTTTTGACGCCCTCCATTGCTCGGAGGGGCTGGAAAGTGAAAAACATTGTGTGACCGGGTGACGGCCCCCGCACTTGGAGCAGTCGTGTTTAAACTTACAAGGATGTCTGGAGCAGAAACCCTTGTTGAAATTCCAGCACGCTCCTGTTGTGCTAGGTGTTGATTTTTGTCCCACGCCTGCCCCCCCCGGAGCGGGACGTGCCTGAAATGGCTTATAGATCACCGGTAAACCACTCGCTGTATGAGTTGATGCCGTGGATTGCGATGACGCCATCCATTGCATCCATAATTCTGGGTCGACATCCCCCCATGGCTTATCTGGGTTAATGCTCACTCGGGCTCTGAACTCTTCGTCGTAGCTCAGCCAGGCAAAACCCCCAAAATGCATCTGCGCTTTCCTAATAATGTCCATGTATTTAAATAGCGCTATAGCTCTGTCAGGGTATTTCTCACAATAAATGCTAGCAAAAATCAGAAACGCCGATGTCCAGTTATCCATATTGATTGGGACCCTCGGCCTACGGGCCAACTCCCACTCCTCCTCTTTAGACCCCTCCTTGGCTTGTATGTCCCTATGTAATAGCTTAAAAACGTACACATACTTATGTCTCCATATTCTGGCCTTTGTTTTCTCTGCCACATGTGAGCCCAAAGGCATAGCCAAGCCCATATAGGGTAGCCTCTTTTTGTGTTCTCCCCCTTCCTTCGCTTCTGTGCCTGACTTCTCCCCTGTTGCCTTGTCTCCACCTTCGCCCTCGGTCGTGGCTCTGGCTTGTGTCTCTGTACTTTTTTCCCCGCCCTGTTTATCCTTAGCTGATACCGGGTCAAGTATCGAGCCATCACCTACTCCTACAGACTTGCAAATTGGCGCATCATCCCCTTTATCGCCATCCCCCCAGACCGACCACCATTGCCCTTTACCTCTTCCTTGTGTAGCCACAGGCCGCGAAACGTTCCGGGCCCCTCGGCCCCGTGCTTGCTCTTGCCTCTTTTCTTGTGGACCACTGCTGTAGTCCCGTTCCTGAAAAATAGAAGCGGAGAGGGGGGTTGCGCCGCTCCTGCGTCCTCTTCCCCTCCCCCTTAAGCTGAGTATCTGAGTCTCCCTGATCTCCCCCTCTTCCCATTCCTCCAGCTCCTCTTCATAATCTAGTTCCAGCACGTCATCCTCGCACACATCCATCTGTTTACTAACATTCCCACTCATCATCATATAGTTAGCAGGGTTATCCTCATGGCCCTCGTGGCGTCCGCCACCTCTGGGTTGTCCCCGATCCTGCGGAGTAGAGAAGGCCGCCGAAGACCCCTCTAGCGCTTCGGACCAACGTGCAGGGGCCGTGTTGCGCCCCGTTGGCATCGCCTTCTTTCTGCCAACCTCCTGCCTTGGCATTGACCTTCCGCGCCCAGCCTGGCCGTATGCGCCACTGGTACCCACCGCGCTGCCTAAACCGCTATCTATCCCCATTTCCTGGCCCCTGTCGCTCGGGACCCATACCCAACTACCTTTCCCGGCGTCTTGCGGCATGGTTCCTGTGCTGCCTACGCTATCCGCTGGTCTCTTTAGCTGCCGGCCGTGTGGCACGGACATGTCCCGCTCCAAGCACAATTGGGCCCACCTGTCCTCCGTTTCTGCCACTATGCGGCGTTCTTCCTTAATCCTGGCCTCTAGGTCCCAAGCTTCGTCCGTATCTAGCCTGCCGGACCAGGGGCCGGGGGGCGTGGACTCCCCTGCCGGCCCTCGTGTCTCTTTTGGCTGCCCCTTACTGGCCCTACCCTTGCCCAGCCCGCCCGTGAGTCTGGGCCCCTTGCCTTTCTTTTTTGTGTTGTCGTTGGCCCCGGCCGGGTAGGCCCCGCCCCTAGGCAGAGACAGGTCCATGGGCATGGGGTCAATGGTGGGGGCGGGACGCTCGCGCACTAACTCTTCCTGAACGGGGGCTCCTGTCTCTAAAAACTGGTCCTGTTGTAGATCTGTGCCCACCACCTGGTGCGCTGGTGCCATGCCCTCGTCTGATGGGCCTGACTCGACCACTGGGCCTTCCCCATCACCTAGTTGGCTGGTGGGGGAGGGTGCGCCATGCACCCTTTCCACCGCCGCTTTTTTGGGTTTCTTGGGCCTCTCGGGGGATGTACATGCGGCTACTGCCGCCGCTACTCCGCTAGACGCGGCACGCGTCGGCCGTACCATTCCCACCCAGGCCTGTTCCAAAACCCCAGGCCTGAGGAGGTCAGCCCGGCCCGCTTCGCCAAGTACGCGAAGCGCGGCCTGTACCGCCTCCGCGTTGTGGCTGGCTGCCATGGCGCAGGGGCGGGCCTTTTTTTTTTTTTGGGGTGTGCCCGAGTTTCTGTACTCGTTGGAAAACGAGGACAAAAGCTCTTTGTTAAAATTATTTGTTTTATTATTATTATATATATATATATATTTTTTTTTTTTTGGGGTCCCTAGGGGGCACTAGCCCAACTACTTGGGCCCTCACCTAGGCCCTGCCGGCCTGTGGCCCAATCCTCCACGCGGGGTGGCTGTTAGCCCTGATGTGTCCTTCTGGCCTTCTTTCTTTTTCCCTTCTTAATTTTTAATTTTCTCTTTTTTTTTAAAACCAGCGCGATGGGGAGAGCGCGAACCGGTCCCCAGCCGTCCCTGGCTCTAGTGGTTGTTACTATGGTTGCTTCGGCAACCGTTTTAGGCCTCGGCCGCCGAGCTGCGGGAGCGGCCTGGCCGGCTGCCAACAAGCACGTGCAGTGTCTGAAAAGGGAGAGCGGCCGCCCGCGGAGGAGCGCGTTGCCGCCCCCTGGTTATAAACGTCCGCGGGGGAGAGCGCGTGCCCAAACCCTGCTGCCTTCCTCAAGCAGTTGCGCCAAGAAGGCACCGCTTAACCTTCTCGCGCCCCCCAACCCACTTGAACAAAACCCCACACTACCTCAATAGGTCGCGAAAAAACACCCCCAGGGACCGGCCAAACTAACCGCGCGATGGGTCAGCGCGGAAAGAGGCCGGTCCCTCCACCCCCAACCCCTTTTATTCCCATCCCTAAACCCACTCCTACTTACCTTTCAACCAATCCCCTGTCCTGCCGTCACTTCCTTCCCCGAACCGGCCCGCGGGAAGACTAGAGCGTTGCTCTTGCTTCCCACGGGCCCCTTCATTCGGCTTATGTACATAAATGCACTTTTGCCCGATAGGTGAAAAGTCGGGTTATGAGTTTACAACGCGATCAGCTCTAACATGAGCAAACGCGAGACCCGTTGCATTGTAAATGCTTGTTCTGTGTTGGTAACGTTTAGTAGGAATACAGCTGCACTGCTAAACGACGCATAAAAACTCTTCGTGCGTTAAAGACGCAAACTACAGAACCATGTTCTACCCCTTTCAATCTTTGCCAAGAAATTTAATTTTAGAATAGACAGTGATACTTTTATAATTGAAAAGAAATAGCCTCAGATATTCTAATTTTGATTGGCGTGAACCGTGAATTTTAATAAACAATAATCTTATGAAGAGCTGACATAAAGTAATCTCAGGAGTTTTAAACATAACATAGGATGGAAAGGTGTTGATAGCATTAAATGATGCTAGTGAAAGATAGACAGGGAAGGGAAAAGTTAAAGAGTGATTACATTAAGGCGAGCAGTGTGTAAATGCAGTGCTGTACAGAATTCCAGTGGAAACCCCGAGTTAGTACCTCATGTGGAAATCCAAAGTTAGTACCTCGTTAACTAGGTAGATCTCCAACCTGACACTGGCCCACAACTAGCTTGTACAGATCATTTAGCTCCTCTGTGTTTGCGTGTTGGGTAGTATAGCAGCTACAAGGTTTTCTGATTCAACTTTCAGTGTATACAATACAACTGTTGCTGATTTCTCCTACCTGATATCTGAAAAGTTCTGTAATGTTTTGTAAACATGTTTCATAATGTTCTCGCCTCAGACTGCTTATGTCCTATTCTGTTCAGTAGAGTCCCTGTTTTAACCTTTTTTTTAAAATGTAGAATTAACTCCCAGAAAGGTGCAACCTTCTACAGTGACCTTCATTTTCTGCAAGCTCTTTATAGCTGGTCAATAGCTTAACTCCGTTTGCCATCCCAACCTGTTTGTAATGCACCATCAATGTGCTTTCTGGCACAGGACTGTTGGCTCTTTAATTTTAGAGTACATTTTGGCACTGCAATTGCCTTTGGTCACATCACAGGCAATTCAATTGATGTAGATTTTCTTAAGGTATTTCCATTTCTCAATGCTGTGTAATACCTACACAGTCCACTTGCCGGTGCCTCACTCCAGTTTAAGTCTCTCCTAGACAGCTAGCCTGGTAGGTGAAAGCCTATACGCTAAAAACTTTAAGTGGGCTTCAAAGCCCGTCCACTGCTTACCATTGTTTGGCTTTATTGTTCCTCTTATTTGAATTATTCGTATCCGGTGGCTTGCTTTTCTCTTGTTTTTGTCCCTCCACTGGAGCATAACCTCTTTGCCGTCCTTTTGATAGGCTGACTCATAATGTTCCACTGATCGCATTTAGGGAACTACTTTTTGTTTTTCATTAGGAACTCCAAGAAAGTGCAGGTGTTTCCTTGCTCTCTCTATTGTATGCTGCTTACCACCCCAATACCTGCAAATGTCCCCCGTTGCTTTCCCTTCACCCGCCCCTTCACTCTCCTCCATTGCTTCACTCTCCTCCATTGCTTCCACCCCACCCCATGGTCATTTGAATATTTTCTTTTTAATTTCAATATTTTTTAAGGGCCTGGCAGCTGCTATGCCGCTCTGCATTCCGAAATGTGCTTTTGCAGGCCTCCGTTGCTCCCCCACCACTCCTTAATTGCCCCCCCCACACATTGTGATTAATTTATCACTTTATTTTATTTTACATTAATTCCTGGAAGGGTCCAGCAAATGCCATTTGCTGCCAGGATGCTCCATTATCTGGAAAGTAATTTTGTGCATATATATATATATATATATATATATATATATATATATATATATATATAGATGTGTGCATATATATATACAGATTTAAGTAGTGTCTGTAGGCAGAAAGCACCTAAATGGTAAGTTTTGGACACTGGTTGTCAGAAACGTAGCACTCCTAGTGTGAATCAATTCCTGTGAAATCCAGGACCTCTACCCAATTCCTTGTGTGTTCCAATGTTGGATGTAATCCTTCATATGCCTTTGCCTCCCAATCATGACTTTAATAAGGTGAAACTAAGGTGCCATTTAACACTGATGCTGGGGACGGTATTGTTATTGGTTATTTATGGAGTGCACAGAGACATTTTAAGTAATGGGTGAAGTGGGCACCGGCCCAGGGCCCAGCCTTTCAAGGGGCCCCTTGATAGATCCGGTTCTGTTCTCCACATAGTCCTGTCCCGATGACCTTGAATGAGTTTTAAACTTAGATTTTTCTCAAGACCATTTTCCTTTAATTTATTTTTTACATAGGGGTAATGTGTGGGAGTGTATTACAGACTTTTTTTCCAGAGAAATGTTTTGTTTGTTTTCCAGCACCATTCAGTATCCATAAAAAGTTCCTTTTAGATCAAAACAGGACCTCACATATAAGAAATGGCAATGGGTCGAAGAGATCATTTGCAATAATATTAATGAGCTGCTGCTACATTACAATATTGAAACTGCACATCACTACCCCCGATTATTAGATGGAAACATTTCAAATGTATTTGAGCCTGCTTTTGCAGTGTTAGCAACCTGACCAAAGAGGGCATGAAAAAGCTGACACTGGATCATAATTTCAAAACTATTCCGAGCAGGGCCTCCCAAAATAAATTTGGACCAGGGCCCCCAAAATCCTTAAACTGTCCCTAAATGTGCACTATAACAAAATATTCTTGGTGCTAAAGAAACCATCAAACAACCTTTTGATTGCGTGGTGATGTATGTATATTTACAGTTTGCATGTGGGAGACATGCATACTACCTCCACCCGCTAGGCCATCGTAGTGTGAGAGGTGGAGGCATTCCCTGTTGTAATGGTGTTGGGCTAATCTGGCGGCTTGTGACCTCACTTGTATGCTTCTGAGAGATAGATGTTTGTCCAAAACCATACAGGGATTAGGGGAGCTGCATGAAATACAGACATTGAATCAGTGATGTGGAGAGTCATATACACAGAAGATGCCCCACCCCACCTCCCAAAAGGCTTTTCAAACTCTCCACAGAGCATGTTGCTGCCCGCACTGTGCAGAACAGGCTGAACAAATATTTACATAATCAAGAAATATACAAGTGAAAACTGCTATTTACATCATCTGACCTGAGATGGTACAGCTATTATAAAACTCTTATCTGTGAATGTACTTTCTAAACACTGTAAATTGTTGTGGTGCCAATATACATAAACACTGACGAACACTGATTTTCATAAATTGTGAGAATGTTTTAAAAAAATTGCCTCTTACAAAAAGAAATACGAGTATGAATGTATGTATAAACATGGAACTAAATGGCAAGCTTTTAGCAACAAAAAAAAAGAAGGGACTGAGCATAAAATAAGAGACGGACATGACCCAAAAGGTGAACGGAAATTCACTTCACCACAAAATCTTTCACCTGGAGCATTTTTTCTTCATTCATCCCCTTTCTCACCATGCTCACCATCACCAGTTAGATCAGAGGCATTAAACACTCATGCATGGTCCAAATTTGCTGTTGCTCAATACCATATCTTTTCTCCTCAGTTCCAAAATCTTCATTGGATACGAAACCTAGTTTTTTTTCCACGTACACTCAGTCTCCATGACACCGCTCATTTTTCGGAGATACTTCTTATCATGATACTTGTTTTACATTTTTTGTAGTCCCTCATGAACATCTTACTCGACTGCTAGTCTGTTTTGGAGCACCCCTCCTTTCTCCCTTTCAACCTATAGAGGATAACATTTTAAACTTAGCATCCTTCCTCTCAAGCACTCAAATGGGGGTTTGGCTTTGGTAGCATTTGGAGCAGTATTATGCACCCAGAGGAGACTACACTTTCATTTGCATTAATGCCATTTGGATACACCCTTGATGATTTGATTCATTCTCTCTCCTCATCCACTGACCTGGGGAGAGTACAATGCCGTCCTAGGATGTCCCACTGCAACAGAAATTCTCGCATCTTCGTAAACAAATTTCACATCATTATCAGTGATAATGGTCTTGGAATGCACTCTCTCTTAAACACCTCCTTCAGGATGTCAATGACTGTTGCTGTAGTGACAGTTACAACATATTTTTTGCCAACACCTAGTATGAACAGTAATCTAACAACATCAAAAGATACTGTTCACTAGCTCGCAAGATGTCGAAGGGTCCCCAAGATATTCTTCCCCAGGTTACTCCAAGGAATCACTGGCACACCACCTGGCGACAAGGGTGCTTCAGTGTTACCTTAGATGATAATAACAACACATTGATTGCTTTCTTTCACAAGTTCAACCTTCGCTTCATTCGGGCCACCAATAAACAGTGACCTTCGCATTGGTAATATTCCTTCATTATCTTCATGTGCAAGTGTTCTAAATGTTTCTCTCACGAGCAACGTTGGGATTATTATCTCTCCTCTCAATAGTTGACTCCCACTCACATTCAGTTCGTTTCTTTGTTTCCAAAATTCCTCCTCTCTATCGAATTCCAAGATGGCCAATCTCCTAACACCCTTCTCTTCTCTTTTCAACACTAGCGTCTTGTTCCAGTAGTCCTCACATATGGCCATTACTTTCAACCTCATGATCATGTGCTCACACTCCTCTCTCTGATCCTCACCCTCTTTACTTCTTAAGGGTAACCTCAGCAAGCAGTCAGCAGCTCCATTGCCAATCCTGCAACATAATCCACCAGGAAAAAGATTTCATCATTCACTCCAAATTCACTTCCAAATTGTTGGTATGTGCTGCAGAAATTTATGTGAGAACACATGCATCAGTATTCTGTCTTCTGACTTCACCATAAAGGTAAACTCCATAAAACTAACTTTAAATGTTACATCTCCCAGCTGCTTACCAGCATCCCTTTCTCTATCACTGAATAGTTCTCCTCAGGTTCTTGCAGTGCGCCTCAGGCCTTTGCAATTCTCTTGAAACAAACACACTCACTAGTTTGGATTTCTTGTCAATCTGCAAATAAATCACTTGTAACCCTTTTTTTTTTAAAAAAAAAGAAAAACAATAATTTATTTAAAACCAGTCACAGAAGTAGTACTCTGCTGGCCCCTGCAGGTCCCTTGCTTGTCATTTTAGCCATTTGTAGTGTGTCGCAATCTGCAACCTACTTTATGCATAATAATGAAGTAGGTCAAATTATGACCCACAGCCATTCGGTATGTTGTGAACTTACCCATTAGTACATTGTTTGGTTCGCAAAATAACAATACATTCGGTGGACGGTACGCAGATTGCTACCACTTGAGAAATCGTAAAGTGCTACAAATAAATCGTGATTTTTTAAAATAGAATGTTTGTGCATAAGGGCCTAAGACTTTCAGAACTGAGATAAAAGTCTATTCATATAATTTTGAAACCAGAAAAAAGGACCCTCCAGAGTCAGCTTGAGTACTGAAGCCAGTCGGAGCCTGAGACAAGTGAAGGTGTATTTGCTACATTCCTTTATGGACATACTCTTTACAAATGGTGTCTCGTATGTGACATTGACAGCATGGGTACACGCTGGATGAGACATTGAGTGCCAGCCCCTGGCACGGAGTATGGAGGAATGCATCCTGATAGTAGAGTTCTATGTTCAGTGCTTGAAATGGAAAAATTAAAGTGCAGGTACTCTGTGCCAGAGTACCTGCTTGTTTCTGAGAAGTGCCGGTACTCTCCAATTAAAAGTATTATGGGTTTCTTGAGATGTGCCGGTACTCTCCCTCTCAAAATAAAAAAGTGCCGGTACTCAGTACCGGACAGTACCGGCCCATTTAAAGCACTGCGCTATGTTCCATTCTGAGAGCTGGAAGGCTGATTTGTAATATCTGTGCGACGTGCTGTGCCTGCACCCCTGCTGACCAAGGGAGTAAGGGGCTAGATTTGTACACTGTCAAGCCTTCCTACACAGGCTTCGGTACACAGCTTTCACTTGACCTATATTTTCAGTGTCCTATTTACATTACCATAGATACAATTTTTAAAACTCTGCAAGTTTGATAAGAGGATGGAGCAACAAACTAGGCGCCAACAGGCCTGTGCTTACGAGGCCCCTTTAGTGAGTCCCTCTTATTGAATCACAAGTACACTCTGCACGGCCAAGTACCCAATGTAAAGGGTTTTAACTTATTACTCTATTCTCGCATGCCCAGCAAATGAAAGAGCATCACTTGCAGCACATCCGCTCCCTTAATAACCTGTTATAAGACATAGATTTAGTGCTAGCAATGTCCTGGGAATATATATCGGCCTTAGTCCAGTACCCTCAGACAATTATTGTCCCGGGATGTTCAGGTGCATTAGTATCCCGTCTGTCTCTCCTTGTCATGGGTTTATACAGAGGATCCAGGTCCAGCACTGTTAGTCCTATCTGAATTTATAGGTTTGTATGTGACTAAGGAGTTTGTTCACTTCCCCTGATCCTCCCCGATTAGGAGGGTCGAGTTGAACACTGACTTCCTAGTCCTACTTCAATGATTCCTCCTCTGGTCAGTAGCAACACACCACCAGCTGGATAGAGCACAGATCAGCGGTACATAGCTCTGCGGTAAGGAGGCAATAGGTCCAGGTTTGGCGCACAGCACATACTGAGGAATACATGTGCCCCCTATTCATTCCTGTGTGCCCCTGGTGCTCTTTGCAATCCCATCTCTCCTGAGTGTTCTTTTGCTAGGGCTGGACTGAGAATCGTTCAGCAGCGTAGGTCCCATCCTGGCTAAATATCTTTCAAGCCTCTGGGTTGCTCTGCTTATTGGAAGTATGAGAAGGATACTGTGTGTGGACCATGTGTTTTTAGAAGTAAATGGTAGGGTCGAGGAGAGCAGTGTGAATGTGACCTACTAACCAGTG